>NC_133535.1:81964119-87591619 GCF_048544455.1 Silene latifolia
GGGTTTTTGTTGGGTGTGTTTGACACGGTTCAAAACCATGTATAGGGAGAGTTTTGGTTGATTTTTAAGATGGGTTTTAAATGTTATGATAAATGAATAATTAGTTATATAAATAGTAAATTGTTTTATAATTAGTTTAGCAATTTTATATAATTAGTTTTGTTGGTAATTGTATACGGTTATTATTTATCAATAGGTGAAGGACTTGTTGAACGAGTTTATTGAATGATACTTTTAGTAGATTGCATTATTGGAGTAATTGCTTGTCAGGTAAAAAACTACTCAATCGATTGTTAATTTTTTGTCGTATTCCTTGCTTGGCATATTAAGTTTATTGGAATGAATGTAGCTTAACTAATTATTCTGCTGCGCTCTTATATATATTGTGGAATTATTATCTTGTTGGATTTTTCCGTCTTATTCCATTGTCTTATATAATATTGGATTGATTATATTGCTGAGACTGTCATTATTATTGTCTCTTGTGGAGTTGGGAATTATTGTCTGGCATGAGATGAGGTGAGTATTGTGTAGGCCAAGCACGAGGATGTGGAAGGGCCGTGGATCTGAGGCGGGACTGTGTGTCCTGGACTATGATTGTGTGTCTAAAAGTGGAGTATGATTATGTGTCTAGAAGTGACTGTGTGCCGTGGTGTGAGGTGGACGGAATGGTGATTGTGGATTTATTTGTGTAACAGTGTTATTGCAGGCTGCTTTATTCTTATTCATTGTTTAGTGTTCTGCTCAATCGTTTGGTTGACTGTGCATTCGTTAAACACCTGTGACGAACCAATTATTAGGGAGCAGATTGACTGACAGGTACTTGAGATTAGCTGACTTGGGAGTTTATGGGGATGCGTGAGAATTTTGGCCAGTCTACTTAGAAGTCTAGATCACATAGTTTTATCATTCAGTTTATTTAATTCCGTTGTGAGTTGTAATTAAGTTTTATTTTAAGTTTATTTAGTATTGGTTAAATTGTAATAAAACATTTATTCGCTAAAATTTATACAAAGTATTTTGGTTTGTTTTACTTTGTTATTCACTACCTCGGGCAACCGAGATGGTAACAGTCTTATTTATTTGGGAATGTCTTGCTAAAGGCTCCTAAATAAATGAGGGTGTTACAAAAATGATGCCGAAGGCGGCGACACCCGACTTGACGACCTCAAGCATAGGCTATCCCTTTTCCCGGATTAAGGTTCAAGGCCACTTAAGATAGTTAAGATTGGTAGAGAGAGATGAGAGAATTGGGAGAGAGAGAGTTTAGTTTTAGAGATGATAAAATGAATCGTGGAAATGAATTATCATCGCGTTTTATATTAACACGGTGTCAGACGAGGTAGTAAATGAAGAAAGTTAGACACGGCTTTATAAGCGTCTGACACGTATAGGCGCGTGTCGAACACGGGACGGTTAGTTAAGAGGAGCGTCCGTGCCTAGGCGGCTGTGGACTGTGGTCCCTCTCACCAAAAATCAATATATATATATATATAAGAGGCTTTTTTCAGACAATTCTAGAGACTCCAAGCTTTTTAAAACACTCTAATTAAAATAATAATATTAGTTTAGAAAAAAAAAAACAGAATTTGAAAATATTAATCTTAATCTAAAAAGATAAGTATCATATTAATATAAATCTTAATCTTAAAAGATAAAATAAAAGATAATGTATTAATGTATGTATCAAGTTACCTGTATATCCACAGTAGTCAAAACCAATGTTAATGCAAACACTACAATTTTATTGTATGTATATATACATTTAAAGATTTGGTGCAGTAGTAGAAAAACATTCGTTTACCAAAACTTTAAGTCAACCAAAGCAATTGGAAATTAATAAGAGGAGACATAGGATATGCATCATCCTCTATTTACTAAATGA
Source organism: Silene latifolia (assembly GCF_048544455.1). Lineage (NCBI taxonomy): Eukaryota > Viridiplantae > Streptophyta > Magnoliopsida > Caryophyllales > Caryophyllaceae > Silene > Silene latifolia. The sequence continues at coordinate 81,966,005 of NC_133535.1, forward strand.
ATAGGTGAAACTTGAGATTTTCCCGCTCAAATCATTTCACCTATAAATTGGGCCTAACACTTTGGTTATTCTATATAAATATTGAGCTTTTGTTGTGACACCCTCAATTATCGCGGAAAAGTAAACACGTAATTCTAGAATAAAACTGCATGGATATGTTTGTAATAGGTTCAATTGGGTAAAAACCTGTAATTTTAAAACCTGAACCTGTTATAAAGATATCCAAATTGGAAGGTGTCAAAACATACAAGGTCTAAATAGAAGTTTCATAACATAACCATCGCTAAAGTCGCGAATAGCAAATTATACAACCAATGTAAAGAGGGAGACATATGTCCCTAAAATGTATGTGACATAAAAAGTGTTTAAGGGTCACAATAAAATAAAGCCAATCTAGGTCCCAAGGTTACTTTGCTCGCTAGCTCGTCCATGTACCCCATATATGCATCACCTACCTGTCATTCGCATTTTATACAAATACGAAAGCCATAGTCAGTGGGGAGTAACTCCGAGTTCTCCCAGCCACGAAATGTCATAATTAATATAACATGTAAACATAAGAATATGAATATGAATAACACATAGCCTTAGCATATAGATGCTAGACAATCGTGCTTATCATGTGAACAACAATATAACGCCACATAGTCCTAGCATGTGAATACTAGACCGACTCATACTACACTATCATGTGAATCACATAACATCCAGGAATCCAAACTCTATCAACCATAGCCGGCTTGCATCTCACCTTCTATGATTCATAGAATCATCAAACAAGAAAGGACAATATATCAAAGACAGGCATAAGTTCTTAGTCCCGTCAATAGTCACTCTGTAACTCGAGTCTATACCACGAGGTAGGGAAGGTAATCGAACCGGTATCTTGGCTCAGAGGTTCTATCAAAACATGGCCAAGACACAACACAACCCTAGCCTAAAATCTGCGCAGACCTAGACATGCGGATACACACCACCGCACCCAAGACCCACAATTTTATAAAACCATGTGAGTACCCTAAGGAGTCCACCAAAGGGTTGGCTAGTACTTAAGCTGACCACTTACTCTCAAAATAAGTAACGAGGTCATGCCCCAACTTGGATATAAACCCACCAAGTCAGGAACACAGAGGCTATCAAGCAGTGAACATACACTCGTCAAAGACTATAAAGGCCTATCTATGATGAAGGCCGAAATACTCACCTAGGACCTAGTCCCAGCTAGTCCCAGTTTGAATATTTTAGCCCACACCACACAAGACAAATAGGACACCCAATTCAGCTGACAATCCAACAATATCTCCATTATCAATAATAATCCAAATTCCAGCTAACCGTTAATCTCATAATTTATGAGAACAAGCTAAAATGGCAACAAGGCAAGAAGACTCAAGTATAAGGCAACCAATTCATCCAACAACCAACATGTGAAATGATAATTACAAATATCAAGGCATAACATAAATTTCCAATAACAACCAATCTCACCTCAAAGACAAACCCTCGACCCGAGTCCCGCGACGGGTCATCGGTCAAATCGAGGCTGACTGGTTTAAACCTAGCTTGACCAAACTCGTTCGGTCAATAACTGCCCACTCGAGTCTTGGCCTCTTTGCCCAAATTACAAATTTTATCGCAATATTATTCTCATGCTATTTCCAATTTCTATCATGTGAAAAACGAAAGTAACACATTATCAATCACCTAAACACTTAACAAACAACAAACACAACATCAGCTACTAATGTGACATTAATTCGTCGAGTAACTCGGAATAGTTACCTTAAGCTAGCAAAGAGACAAGCAATAACTTGAGAAAGCTTCTAAAACCCAAAATTACTCTTCATCTTCAACCACATATGAGCCACCTAAAATAATTATGTGAAAGGACGATATTAACGAATTATCTTTATATAAAAATATGAGACGGAAATTAATTTAATTATATTTTAAATAAACCAAACTAGCGTCAAAACAAATTATAGACACGGCTCTAAAATTATTATGACAACCTCAAACTCGGCCTAACCACCAACTACACATGGCCTCAAACTCGTGACTTAGCTAGGCCACGCCTGTGGCCCTCGACTCGCCTAAAAGCAAGCCACAAGGAGTCCGACACGACCACCACCCGACTACCCATAGCCACCCTTCACTCTACTTCATAACCCGACCCAAAAATCAGTCCAAAACAAACCCAAAAGATGCCTAAGTTCGACCCCAACTCCGGTCCTCAAATGCAAAGTGAAAACCCACGATGACACTCTCGTCCCCGCAAAACAGTACCAATCGTCCCCTTAAGACTCCATTCTCGCGCCTAAAAAATGATCCTAGCCGAGCCAACTAAGTCAGCATTTAAAACGGTTTTAGAGCGGAAATCCACAAGTATAAAGCAACTCAAAAACAGACCCTAAAGACTACAAAAATCGCCCCAACACAGAGTCCAAATTAGTCCAAAACAATCCCTACATGTTAGTATACACCGTCTCAACTATAAAACACACCAATTATCACCCAAAACAATCCATACATGTCAGCATACACCGTCTTAAATATACCACTTATTAGCTAGCATCCCAAATGATCCCTAGAGGTCAGTATACACCGTCTCAATCATCTCCACATATCAGTATACACCGTCTCAACTATACAACTGACTAATTAACATCCATAAGGATCCCTATATATAATTATACACCGTCTTAATTATAAAACAGACTAACAAATCTTATACAAGACCGTCTATCTCAACATCTACAACCGTCTTATAATAAATAAAGCTGAAAATATAAATGGGTTTGTAAAAATACATGACGAAAACGAATTTTACTTACAACGGATTGACGGAAACGACGAGAGGAACGCTATGGAACGAAAATCGTCGAAAACGGATGAGAAACGGACGACCGAAAATCGATTTTACGAAATAAAAAAAAAAATGAAACGTGAAAAAAAAAGAAGAAAAAGGAAGGGAGAAGAAGAAAGAGACGTAGGAAATGAAAATGAGGCAGCAGCCTGCCAGCCTGCTATTTATTATACGTACGTTTCTTCGTCGTTAAGAAACTTCAATAGTTATTAAAACCGTTTCGAGTTAAATTTAACCGATTTAAGTAAAAGTTTCAGTAATAAAACGAAATCAATAATAAATAAATTTAATGAGTGAAAATAAAATAAACTCAGCTAGTTAACGGAAATAATACGATATCAGCTTGAATCGGAATTATTAGCGATTTTTACGAAACTAACGGATATTAATAAAAATTGCTAATTTAGTGAAATAAGCTCAAAATAGCTAATTGAACGGTTTTGTTCCCAAAATCCATCTCGGGTTCACTTAAAAACAACTTTCATAAGGACTCGTAAAGAAACGGAAATTATTAAATAAATAAACTCGAACTAACTTCAATAAGCTCGAACTAACTTTAAATAAACTTATTAATGATTATTAAAATTAACGTATCGAATTATGATGAAATTAATTAATTAGCTAAGCATATATATATAAATCGTTAAATGATGTAATTAAATTCAAAATAGCAATTAAAAGAATTTTATCCAACTTAATAAAATACGGGGTGTTACAATCACCCCATCTTTTAAAAAGTTTCGTCCTTGAAACTTGAAAGTAGAAATGGAAGGTTATGAAAATAAAACTGGAATTGAGATCGGTAACTAAAACATTTAAAAGGTCACTTATCGTAAGAATCAAAATTCTTTCAAGAACTTCAATTAAAATTTTTCGACAGAACCAAACTCTCATCAGAGGAACGGAAGTGTTCTCGTTGCGCATTCAAGAACATCACATTCCAAATTCAAGATAAGGTCAAAGGCAAATCATTTGTATAAATCAAAAATCAAAATTCTTTCAAAAACATTAATGAAGAGTTTTCAAAAGTATAAGTCTCATCCATGGAACGAAATTGCTCTTGTTGTGCACACAAGAACGCTAACCTTCCAAGTCAAAGACAAATTTAAAACCGAAAATCACTCGTCGACAAGAGTAGAACAAGTTATTAAACGTTTCTAATAACGAGTTCTAACATCCGATCAACGTTAAAATCAAAAGAAAAGGTAATCTACTCAAAATTTTTTTTTTTTTTGCAAAAAGCCAAAATAGAAATAAAGGTTTCACTTTTAAACCCAATTGGGGGTCAAATCCCTGAAAGTGTAACATTAAACTTTGACAAAGAAGTCATAAATAGATCAAAGTTAACAGAAATTGGACAAAACTTAACGAAATCTCGGGTCTAGTAATTAAAAATTACGATAAATGAGTTTATATTCAAGGAAGGAATAGGGAACTAAATCAAATTTTCATTTTCAGATCTTTAAAAATAGGTTAGGTTTGCAGAAGTGACATAAACTTTTAAGAATGAATCGAAACTGGTAGCTTGAAAGTTTAGAAGTTGTACAAAAAGGAAAGTAACTTAGATAGCATAAAAACAAAGTATGTTAAGAGAGCTCAAACTTAAGTCTCAAGAGAGCTATAATGAATTTCATAGGGTAGAAATTGAAGTCAAAATTACAAGGATGTCAAAGATAGAGTTTCACAAGATACGAGTGTCAAACTTAAAGGAGGAGAAAGATGAAGCGAGGAAATGAAGTATGAACGGTAACGCTTATGATCAAGGAGAAAAGGAAATTAGACAACAAGGAAACGCCAGATACTCAAATCTCAAACAACAATGTCATCACTCCACTAAGGAAACAAAGGGTAATAACCAGGTCAGGAAATGATAGGAAATTTAAAAAGGAATATATGAACATGTCAAGATGTGAGACTAAAAGAGTCGAATCATAAAGATAACTAGTTACCAACCAGTAAGAGATATTAGAATTAGGAAGGTATTCAAGACAAGGAAATAACGAGTAAACTTTTATACTTAAGAATCAAATCCAACCAAGGTATGAACGAAAGGGAGGAAAACGATTAAATCCCAAACAAGGGTCAAGGTAAAATAAACGCTCGCTTAAGGGGTGATAAATCGGTTAGATACTTCTTCCACCTATCTTATCACATATTAGGATTTCCCTAAAGCAAATCTACCACTCAAGTATAAAAGCATCTCTTTATCTCAAGCACTCGACACAACCTCAATGTTTTAAAAACCAAAGAATGAATTGATAAAGACTTCTCAACAAAGTTCTCAAGGAACAACTAACACCAAATCACATTCCCAAACTATACGGGATTGTTAACATCTAAAAATGGGTTTTCTTCCAAATTCATATTCTAAACTTATCTCATGTTTACTCCTAAGGTGACGATGCTCAACCTACTAAGCTTTCAAATCCCAAACATAAACAACAAAGCCAAGTTCTATAACTTTAATTACATAGGCAACTCATTCCTAACACAAAGAATCCACCAATCGATTATACTTACTTTGTCAAGGAACTAGGTATAAGAATCACTAAGTATGTCTCATCACCTTACCTAAGTCTTTCTAACATCACATCCTCTCAAAATCAGGGTTAAGGGTCAGACACAAACAATCTCCTCAAAAGTCGAATTTTCCAACCAAGGTCAACATTCCTCACAAGAAAGAGTACTATCTAATGGCGTTAAGGAAGGATAAGCAAAGAACAAAGGACAAGTTAGGAGTACAAGCGTAGCTTTTAAAGTAAAACAGAAGGGAGTTTAGAAGGAGGATAAGCACCAAGAGATTAAGAATAAGGCGAGATACAAAAAGAACGAGAAACATCTTCGAGGAAGTAGAAACATTCTTCAAAGTTGAACAAATCTTCAATCCTCAGCAAAAGGCACTAAATCTTGATCTTCGTAAAATATAAGTGTCCTTTCAATGGAACAGAGATACTCTTGGCGATCACTCAAGAACATCAATATTCCAATTCAAAGACATAAAAATACATTTTTACACCAACAAATGATAAAACTAATTATCAGACGTCTCCAATAACAAGCTTTAACACTAATTGACGTTAAAACCAGTGAAAAACATTAAAATATTTTCAAAACCTTTAGTTCAATTTTTTTTTTATAATAAGGGTCATAGCTCCATTAGCTATAGATAAGCTCACGGTCATTGATCCAAGAACGCAACAATTATTAAATGACAATCAACAAACAGGTTAGTACCTAACAAAGAGCAAACACAAAGAGACTACAACATAAGGTCCTAAGTCTACCCATCTTACCCATCTCTCAAGTTTATTATTTTAAGGTCAAGTTATTTATATTGGGGTGCACAAACGTGCGTCGGGAGCAAATATGCTCTGATACCAACTGTGACACCCTCAATTATCGCGGAAAAGTAAACACGTAATTCTAGAATAAAACTGCATGGATATGTTTGTAATAGGTTCAATTGGGTAAAAACCTGTAATTTTAAAACCTGAACCTGTTATAAAGATATCCAAATTGGAAGGTGTCAAAACATACAAGGTCTAAATAGAAGTTTCATAACATAACCATCGCTAAAGTCGCGAATAGCAAATTATACAACCAATGTAAAGAGGGAGACATATGTCCCTAAAATGTATGTGACATAAAAAGTGTTTAAGGGTCACAATAAAATAAAGCCAATCTAGGTCCCAAGGTTACTTTGCTCGCTAGCTCGTCCATGTACCCCATATATGCATCACCTACCTGTCATTCGCATTTTATACAAATACGAAAGCCACGGTCAAAGGGGGAGTAACTCGGAGTTCTCCCGACCACGAAATGTCATAATTAATATAACATGTAAACATAAGAATATGAATATGAATAACACATAGCCTTAGCATATAGATGCTAGACAATCGTGCTTATCATGTGAACAACAATATAACGCCACATAGTCCTAGCATGTGAATACTAGACCGACTCATACTACACTATCATGTGAATCACATAACATCCAGGAATCCAAACTCTATCAACCATAGCCGGCTTGCATCTCACCTTCTATGATTCATAGAATCATCAAACTAGAAAGGACAATATATCAAAGACAGGCATAAGTTCTTAGTCCCGTCAATAGTCACTCAGAACTCGAGTCTATACCACGAGGTAGGGAAGGTAATCGAACCGGTATCTTGGCTCGGAGGTTCTATCAAAACATGGCCAAGACACAACACAACCCTAGCCTAAAATCTGAGCAGACCTAGACATGCGGATACACACCACCGCACCCAAGACCCACAATTTTATAAAACCATGTGAGTACCCTAAGGAGTCCACCAAAGGGTTGGCTAGTACTTAAGCTGACCACTTACTCTCAAAATAAGTAACGAGGTCATGCCCCAACTTGGATATAAACCCACCAAGTCAGGAACACAGAGGCTATCAAGCAGTGAACATACACTCGTCAAAGACTATAAAGGCCTATCTATGATGAAGGCCGAAATACTCACCTAGGACCTAGTCCCACTAGTCCCAGGTTTGAATATTTTAGCCCACACCACACAAGACAAATAGGACACCCAATTCAAATGACAATCCAACAATATCTCCATTATCAATAATAATCCAAATTCCGATTAACCGTTAATCTCATAATTTATGAGAACAAGCTAAAATGGCAACAAGGCAAGAAGACTCAAGTATAAGGCAACCAATTCATCCAACAACCAACATGTGAAATGATAATTACAAATATCAAGGCATAACATAAAATTTCCAATAACAACCAATCTCACCTCAAAGACAAACCCTCGACCCGAGTCCCGCGACGGGTCATCGGTCAAATCGAGGTCGATCGGTTTAAACCTAGCTTGACCAAACTCGTTCGGTCAATCCTGCCCACTCGAGTCTTGGCCTCTTTGGCCCAAATTACAAATTTTATCGCAATATTATTCTCATGCTATTTCCAATTTCTATCATGTGAAAAACGAAAGTAACACATTATCAATCACCTAAACACTTAACAAACAACAAACACAACATCAGCTACTAATGTGACATTAATTCGTCGAGTAACTCGGAATAGTTACCTTAAGCTAGCAAAGAGACAAGCAATAACTTGAGAAAGCTTCTAAAACCCAAAATTACTCTTCATCTTCAACCACATATGAGCCACCTAAAATAATTATGTGAAAGGACGATATTAACGAATTATCTTTATATAAAAATATGAGACGGAAATTAATTTAATTATATTTTAAATAAACCAAACTAGCGTCAAAACAAATTATAGACACGACTCTAAAATTATTATGACAACCTCAAACTCGGCCTAACCACCAACTACACATGGCCTCAAACTCGTGACTTAGCTAGGCCACTGCCTAGGCCCTCAGACTCGCCTAAAAGCAAGCCACAAGGAGTCCGACACGACCACCACCCGACTACCCATAGCCACCCTTCACTCTATTTCATAACCTCGACCCAAAAATCACCCAAAATGAACCCAAAAGATGCCTAAGTTCGACCCCAACTCCAGTCCTCAAATGCAAAGTGAAAACCCACGATGACGGCTCTCGTCCCTCGCCCAAAACAGTACCAATCGTCCCCTTAAGACTCCATTCTCGCGCCTAAAAACAGTCCTAGCTGAGCCAACTAAGTCAGCATTTAAAACGGTTTTAGAGCGGAAATCCACAAGTATAAAGCAACTCAAAAACAGACCCTAAAGACTACAAAAATCGCCCCAACATAGAGTCCAAATTAGTCCAAAACAATCCCTACATGTCAGTATACACCGTCTCAACTATAAAACACACCAATTATCACCCAAAACAATCCATACATGTCAGCATACACCGTCTTAAATATACCACTTATTAGCTAGCATCCCAAATGATCCCTAGAGGTCAGTATACACCGTCTCAATCATCTCCACATATCAGTATACACCGTCTCAACTATACAACTGACTAATTAACATCCATAAGGATCCCTATATATAATTATACACCGTCTTAATTATAAAACAGACTAACAAATCTTATACAAGACCGTCTATCTCAGCATCTACAACCGTCTTATAATAAATAAAGCTGAAAATATAAATGGGTTTGTAAAAATACATGACGAAAACGAATTTTACTTACAACGGATTGACGGAAACGACGAGAGGAACGCTATGGAACGAAAATCGTCGAAAACGGATGAGAAACGGACGACCGAAAATCGATTTTACGAAATAAAAAAAAAATGAAACGTGAAAAAAAAAGAAGAAAAGGGAAGGTAGAAGAAGAAAGAGACGTAGGAAATGAAAATGAGGCAGCAGCCTGCCAGCCTGCTATTTATTATACGTACGTTTCTTCGTCGTTAAGAAACTTCGATAGTTATTAAAACCGTTTCGAGTTAAATTTAACCGATTTAAGTAAAAGTTTCAGTAATAAAACGGAATCAATAATAAATAAATTTAATGAGTGAAAATAAAATAAACTCAGCTAGTTAACGGAAATAATACGATATCAGCTTGAATCGGAATTATTAGCGATTTTTACGAAACTAACGGATATTAATAAAAATTGCTAATTTAGTGAAATAAGCTCAAAATAGCTAATTGGACGGTTTTGTTCCCAAAATCCATCTCGGGTTCACTTAAAACAACTTTCATAAGGACTCGTAAAGAAACGGAAATTATTAAATAAATAAACTCGAACTAACTTCAATAAGCTCGAACTAACTTTAAATAAACTTATTAATGATTATTAAAATTAACGTATCGAATTATGATGAAATTAATTAATTAGCTAAGCATATATATATATAAATCGTTAAATGATGTAATTAAATTCAAAATAGCAATTAAAAGAATTTTATCCAACTTAATAAAATACGGGGTGTTACATTTGTAGAGAAAAAAAATATATTCAGCAAAATATTTTGGACTATCATATATATTTTGGGTTTTTATGTGCGTTAGATTTTACAAATCCTCCAATATACTAAGATAATATGGAAACAAATTAGATTTTACTTATCTAAAGTTTTTCCTCCAAAGTGCTTTAGCTTATATATGGAAATGGAAATAATTAAATTTTATTTATTAAAATAATTTTTCATTTAAAAATAACATTTTCATCATTAAACTTAAAAATATAATCTTTTAATAAAAATAAAACAAAAACTATAATCTATACATAAATTGTCCCCTCTATTATTAACTTCGTGACAAAAATTTTTTTTATAAAAATAATATGTGGTAGTAAAAATATTTTCATAAAAAATACACTTCATGAAATTACTCAATTCTCTTGATTAATTTTTGATTTTTAAAATTCATGAAATATAAATCTAAAATCTATTATAGTAAAAATTAAAAGCTCTATATATACTGCGCATTTGCGCGGGATTTACACTAGTTAAGACATTAACCATTCATATTTGTAAATCATTAACCATATTCATACTTGTAAATTTGCAACTGAAATCACCTTCTCATATACGGAGAAATTAACTCATGAACCAAAACGCGCAAATATATTGCACCCCATTCTATTCCTCTTCCCATTGTCCCTTCGCCTATTTTGTCCGCTTCAATCAATCAAATTCATTTTTATTTTCCTCTAAATACGGGTTAAGAAAACGTCTTATTTAATAAGGGAAGTATACAAATTGACTTTCTAAATAATTTTGATCTCAATTTCTTTAGAGTTCAATAGATTCCTCTTTGCCATTCAAGACTACCACCACTTTCCGCATATTCCGAGGTGAGTTCATATAATGGGTGATATTAAAACTGAAGTTTTACAAGTTATGAATGTAATTTTTTTACAAGACATGACTATAGTAGTCCGTAGTCCGTACTGTAGTAGCAGCAAAATCAGCCGTTAAAATAGGTGTTTCACAAATCACAATAGTCATAAACTTATGTTAGCAAGACTTTGTATGCAAAATTATTGAAGCTTCATTGTAAAAAGAACAACTGGTGTGATATTGTAATAAGGTCATGGACTTAGAGCATCCGCAAAGGTGAGGCTCTTCATATTTTTTGTTTCATTTTCTTATTCGTCCATCCCATTTTCCACTAACTTTTCCATTTACCCTTCCCAATTCATATCTACATTTATGCAAAAATGGGGTTCCCCAACACACACCCAAATATATGGGAACCTCCCCAAAAGAACACAAATTATCCTTATTTTTCTTTTGGGGACCTGCTCTACAAATGGTGGAGCCTCTAATTAAGGGGAAGTGTGTGCAATAATGAGGCTGCCCATTTGAGGAGAGAGATGACATATGGGGAGGCACCTCCCCACCTTTGTGGATGCTCTATAGAGTTATGGGAATGACTTGGGAAAAAGGGAAATTCCTTTAGAAAAATTCCCTATTTTGTAATTTGTTAATATAGTAATAAGATTTTATAATATTGTTCCTAATATCATTCTTTATGATTAAATTTAATTAGAATATGATAAAATTACGGTGTCGGTTTTTTTAATTGAATATATGTTCTTTGTACCAAGAGCTGTACTGTAACATACATTCATTTCATTTTTCTAACAAAATTTGTGCATCAATAATGAGCATGGACAATGCAATATGGTGAAGAACTTGAGTAAAATGAAGGCTTGTGCAATACATATAAAACCTCGCTACCACAGTGACAAAAAAAGGAGCACCTAATTGTCAGTGTGTTAATCCTTATCTTGGGTATCTTGCTTATGTTTTTACTAGTATTGGTGCCCGACTTCGCCCGGGCTACCTCTACTTACCATTAATTAATTTTTTTTCATTAAATAAAATTACTTAAAAGTTGCATAACCCGTAAATTTATCATTAATATATTTTTTTTATGACATATCCTAAAATTACGATGAAATAAATTTTGAGACAAATTAACTACTCCCGCTATTAATATTTTACTTTTATTAATGAAACAATAGTAATAACATTTCACTACTTGCCCGTAATCATGGCTACTTTTACTACCCCCGCCGTAATTATTGTTACTGTCACTACTGCTACATTAATATTGATAATTTCACTACTCCCGCCGTAATTATTGTTACTTTCACTATTGCCGCATTAATATTGATTATTTCATTACTCCCCTTTCACTGATCTCGTTGATAATATTGTTACTTTTACTATTCAAATGAGTGATTACTATCATATAACTATATCCAATGTTACTACAATTCTATTCTTTACTGACGAAATTACTTTTACTACTTAACCATGCACTTTTAAGAGGATTCTATATTTATATAAATATATTACATATATGCATTAAATCAAATCGAAACAATTATGCAATATTATATATTTGGAATCTAACTTGAATTATATATAACCTACTTATATTATATTTTTGTATGTTAAATAATTAACATCTCTATACATCTAATAAACTATAAAGTGTAATAAAATTGCATAGATTTTAAATTTAATATATAATTTTATGATGATAATAATTAATAGCATAAATGTACATGTTAATATTAATTAATTATTTTATTTTAAGGAAATTGACCATCTTCTAGTCTTGTATAAATATTTAGGAAAATTACCAAGCATCTTCTTTCTTTTAGTCTCCTTGAAATTGACCATCTTAATTAATTATTTTATTTTAAGGAAATTGACCATCTTAATTAATTATTTTATTTTAAGGAAATTGACCATGTTTTAGTCTCTTACAAATATTTAGGAAAATTACCAAACTTCTATATAATTTAATTTTAACCCAAACTATATAATATTTGCATTGAGATCCCTTAATCGGGTCCATCACACGGTGCTAGTGATTTAAAACTATATAGTATAATTAATTTGTATAACTTTCTTTAATTACATGGAAGTCCCTTGGTTTCTGGAATTAATATATAGTATTGATTAGTTTGTCCCATTAATTGTTAAGTTTCTGGTGATCATAATATTTTCCTTATTTGCTATAGAAGAAAGTTTGGCATTTGTGGTGGGCACTTGATTAGATACTTTAAACTTAATTGGATATTACTCAACTTTTTACATCACGAGATTGTTGTCAGTACTTCCGCCGAGTCAATCTATGAATTTTCACCATATTATTAATCTAACCTAATTATTTAATGAGGTAAAATAATCACAACTATTTTTAGAGTCCTACATAATATGAGTTCCACATATATTTCACTTCAACCAAATGTGTTTGGTGTGGTGCTTGCTCACCTCATCCCTTAACCATGAGGTCAGGGGTTCGATCCCTGCCAATGGGAATGGAGCAAACTCTTTGGCTAGCCGTTTACCTCTTCGTGAGAGCACGCGCGGCGAGGAGATTATGCACTGTTGACGACGGTGGACACCCCGGTTTACACCAAAAAAAACATATATCTCACTTCAGTTATAAGAGAGTTACTTGATCAAATTCAAATTTGAAAAGTAAAATAATAATCACATCAATTATATGAGTTCCACATATATCTCACTTCATTTATAAGAGAGTTACTTGATTAAAAGAAAATCGTATAGGAATTCTGCTAGAGACCCAACTCCTAAACCATATAAGACGGACATGGGTGAAGTTTGACATATAGGAATCCTTATCATATTATAATTCACATATTCTCATTTGTGACGGGTATATCCGTCACAAACTTGCGATGGCTCAAATACTACCCATGTAAACACAAAATCACAGTGTTTAGATAATAGCAATCTGTTTTGTCTTAACTAAACACATGGGTAGTATTTGACCCGTCGCAAACTTATAACGGATTCGTCACAATTGAGACTTGCTGATTATAATTAGGGCACAACCTATATAAAGCCACATACTGACAAACACGATCATACATCATCTAAGATGACAATAAAGATTTTCATAATATGCCAATGAAGACCGTATAATACGGAGCAGTATATAACACAATCGTACAAAAGACTAATTAAAATTAGAGAGACTAACTGAAATTAACTCACAACGTCTAGTCGTCTACTACACTTATTTTCAAAGTCATTAGTTACTTTACGATAACAAATTTACTGTTCTCACATTCAAGAACATACATATTCTACCTTCAGTTAAAAATAAAACATTATTTAGAAACCCGTGCGTTTGCACGGGCACAAAATCTAGTAAATAAATAAAGGGAAAAATAAAAACATGGCTCCCTCTCCTCCAAGGGTCCAAACTGAAGACCTGACGGCTTTTCGCTTACTGTATGAAAACCATCTGGACCTCCTCTTTTAGTCTATATATATTTACAGTTCTTGAAGCATGGCGAAATCGTGCAAGGGTCTAGCCGAAGAATTGGTGAAATGTCTCACCGACTCTGATTGCATCAAGGTTTTCCCCTCTTCTCCAATCCCCCTTTTATCTCCTTTTTTTTTTTCATTTTTAATTGTTCCATTGAAGGCTCATTTACTTTATATGCGCTAATGCTAATTCCATAGTCATAAATAAATGAAGAGTTGCGTTTGACGCGTCTACTACTACGCAATTCATGTGGAATAGTAATTACAGCTTGTGAAAATACAAGTTATCCCTATTTATAGTGTTCATAATACATTGTTGTTCATATGGGATGTATAGGGTTTGGCTTGAGACAATTGTGTATTAAACTGGAGGTACTTAGCCGATGTGGAATCATAACTGTGCTGGATGCTGGCGTCTTGTTTTATATGTGGCACATCAACTGGAAATTATGTGAGTTGCAGATAGTATGTTTGTTGGTTGGTTGAGGGCTGTTGAAGATGAGTGGGGAGAGAGTGGTAGTGGTAGTGGTGGTGGTGGTGGTGGTGGTGGTGGTGGAGGGGATGGAAATGGAAACGAAGTTGTTTAGGATTTAGCATGGTTCTTAATTTGATTAATGTATAGTTTCTAGGTCTGATTGATGTTGTTTGTATAATAAGGGACTAATTAATAAATCATAATCAGTGGCATATGTAAAATGGATTCTTTAAGAAGATAGAATGGTCATTTTGATTATAACTAGTTGCCAAAACAGGAAATGGGGATAATTGAAAAAACTTCCAAATGAGGGAAGTGGGACTTATTCAAGAAAAGGAGGGAGTATTTATCATTGATGAACATTAGCTCTCTTACTCTCACTATGCTGATCTCTGGCTGATACGTTTTTTGTTGAAGTGATCTGCTTGTTTCCTTGTTTTGTTTGTATTGTCGCCAAACCCTTTTATGTTAGCAACGTAACTAATTCTCAATTATTACACTCTATTTTATGTTTGTTTTGATTTTACACGAAATTAAGTACTCCTTCCATTCAAATCCAAACACCACATTTGCTTTTGCGCGGTCTACAAGACGCTGTTTTACTATGTGCTAGGTGCTAGTTTCGATAGCAGATCGCTAGTTGATGTTGTATGCATGGTATTAGATCTTTGTTTGAAACTTGATCTCAGTATTGGTCGTGGTTGTGGTCGTTGCACCGCAAAAGCGTCCAGTATCACCAAAATGCGATGTCTGTAACCTTTACAATCTTAATAATTCGGTCAAGGTTTGCTATTATGGACCAGATTAAATTCTATGGTTGTATTTAGGTACAAAAGAGGCCAATCAGGGAATGTGCAGGGGAGAAGAGCCCTTGTATACCAAGTGAGTGTGTGGGTCTACGAGAAACTTACTTCAATTGCAAGAGAGGGCAGGTGTGTTTTCCTTCTCTGTTACATTGTATGAGTTTAGAATTCCTTGTTTTTTATTTTTTGTTCATCCATAATTATTGGTGTGCTGCCCTACTGTCCAATTGTCAAGTTGCCTATCTCGTTATCGCTTGAGTTTGTTCACCCGAGGCCGGAGGCCTAAGAACATAGTGTATAGTCATATTACTAATTGTGTGAAGGAGACTACATCTCAAGAAAAAGAAAGCTGTAATCTTTTATCTTTGTTTTATTCCTCTTCGTGTATTTTGTTTGACAATGATATGAGCATTCTGGGGATTGAACTCCATTGAAAAATCATATTCATTAAAAGAACAACCACAGAGCCTATGTGGCGCTGTGGTTGAAAGTCAATAAGTCAAAATGCAGTTTTTGTCTATGTTACTCCGACACTTCACTTAACTGCCGTGTCGCGTGTCAGACACGTGTCGGTGTCCGACACGACACGACACTTCGACACTTCAATTTAGACCACAAAACATGAAAATTCACCCCAAATAGCCGTGTCCGACACGCCGACACGTGTCTGACACCGACACGTGTCGGCGTGTCTGTGTAACGCAGGTTTTTGTTTCCTTATTTTTAGGACCCATGATGTACATAGGAATTAATTGCAGTATTTGGTAGTACTTGGTTTCTCAATTATTCAAATGTTTAATGTATTTGGTAGTACTTGGTTTCTCAATTAGATTTGATGATTCAACCATGTTCATTTAATAACAAAATTACAGCAACTTGAATAATTACTTGAATATTAAATA
Organism: Silene latifolia; assembly: GCF_048544455.1. NCBI lineage: Eukaryota > Viridiplantae > Streptophyta > Magnoliopsida > Caryophyllales > Caryophyllaceae > Silene > Silene latifolia. The sequence goes on from NC_133535.1 coordinate 81,982,256, forward strand.
TTAAATATACACACATTCAAGTATGTGATTAAATCTCTTAAATCAATTTTTACAAAATTACAGTATTAAGAATTAATAAACATGAAATACAAAATAAGAATTATTATCAAATTCACAAGTCCAACGACATCCTGTTTGGAAAAAATAACGAATCTTAAAAAATTCAATCAAATATTGTTTATAAAACGCATATAATATAGTTGAATATTTATAAACTAAAAAATAAATAAAACTTTGACTATTAACATAAATAAAAAAAAAAACACATTTTTACATTTTAAAAAAAAAAACTTAAATTATTTTATCCTTTGAAATATAAACAAAGAAAAAATTATGTTGCAGTAAAAAATTAAAGAAATATTAGAATATCATCTGATTTTTTAATTTTTTGCAATATTCTATAATACTGAAATTGTTTTAGTAAAGATAAAATTGAAATTTATTTTAGAAAATTATATGTGATTGAAGGAGGGAGATAAGTTGGGTATACAAGCAATGAGAGGGACAAAGTGATGCATGTGGAGTTGAGACGGGATAGAGCCATAGAGGGAGAGATGAGAGGACAAAGAGTACATAAATAGAGAAAGGAGCTTCGTGCAAATGGTTATGGAATGTGGGCACAATGTTAACAATTCATGGATTATACAACCAATTGTATATGTTGTACGGTGTAGAATCTGAGCTTTGTGATGAAGTATTCGAGCTTTATGTTAAATAAATATGAGCTTTATTAGAAAGTTTTGAACTCATCTATTTACACATTAAAAACATGAACTTTGAATTAGCTCAGAAAAAATACATATAAGCTCGGATTCTTATACCTTGGTTGTACAATGTTTATCGTACAACTACTGGATGTATAATCCTATTTGTGCAATGTTAAAGCTAGGGTTTATATTTCATAACTTGATTTGACAGTGAATTGAGGTCACCATATATTTGCGAGTTTATTTTTATCAGTTTATGTGACACCCCGCGATAAAGCGGAAAATATAACTAATAAATTAAAGCAAACATTTAGGATATTTTAAAAACTTTTTATTACTAGTTAAAGATCAAGAGTCGGGTGCCAAAATGAGATGAAACAAATACAACAATAGACAAACTTAGGTTATTACAACCCAAGTCTAGAAAGTGGGGAAAAGATATCCCACGAATAAACAAATAAAGGGTTTCTAAACTAGCAAACTAAGGTCCAAGGGTTTGTTCTCGCTAGCCCACACGTCTTCCCCACGTAAAGTGGGGAGTAACTCAAGGTTCTCCCAGCCACAATATGTCGAAACACAGATAAACAAGAACATATTAGAACATCATGAATATAACTATTTGATGCAAGCACTCAGATATGAAACTAACATTCAAAACATGCGTAGTCAATCATAGATAAGGCATATGATACATCCAACTTTGAGAACCAAACAACATACAATACATGAAATGGGACTACTAACATCACATAATAAGCAAAGCATCCGGCTCAGAGGCTACCTTTAAAGCATGTCCGAGACACTCAAGTCCTTAAGTATCTTGGCTCAGCGGTTACCTTTAAAACATGTCCAAGGCACGACCTCTAAAGTATCTGGCTCAGCGGTTACCTTTAAAACATGTCCAAATACTACAAACAAGTGCCCGACTCAGAGGTTACCTTTAAAACATGTCCGAGGCACAACACATAAAGTATTTGGTTCAGCGGTTACCTTTAAAACGTGGCCAAATACAACAAACAAGTGCCCGACTCAGAGGTTACCTTTAAAACATGTCCGAGGCACAACAAACAAGTATCTGGCTCAGCGGTTACCTTTAAAACATGGCCAAATACAACAAACAAGTGCCCGACTCAGAGGTTACCTTTAAAACATGTCCGAGGCACAACAAACAAGTATCCGCTCGGCCGGTTACCTTTAAAACATGGCCAAATACAACAAACAAGTGCCCGACTCGGAGGTTACCTTTAAAACATGTCCGAGGCACAACAAACAAGTATCCGCTCAAATTGTTACCTTTAAAACATGGCCAAATACAACAAACAAGCACATAGAACGGGATTATTAATGTCACATTCATACTTATGGCTTGCATCTCACCATAAGTACGGATGAGAACATCAATCCCGACGACCTTATCGCAACTAGAGGGCCTATGGCTCACCCCTAGTATCCGATAGGACCATGACTCGGGGACGGGATGATTAATGTCACATTTATACTTATGGCCTGCATCACCATAAGTACGGATGAGAACATCACTCCCGACGAATCATATCGCAACTAGAGGGCCTCTGGCTCACCCCTAGTAACCGATAGGATCAAGACTCATGGACGGGATGATTAATGTCACATTCATACTTATGGCCTGCATCACCATAAGTACGGATGGGAACATCACTCCCGACGTTCATACCGCAACTAGAGGGCCTATGGCTCACCCCTAGTATCCGGTAGAACCAAGACTCTCACAACCGAACAATACTAGACATTATCTAGAGTACGACTCACTACAAGTAACTACTTATAATAAATATCTCATACTTGTATTATATTAATAAATATTTCACTTCATAATTTAACATGCCGGCTAAATAAAATATAACAAGCGATAATGAATAATTTACGTTATGTGAAAATTTACGGAATAAAATATGACCAACTCAAGTGACTCATTTATGAGCCCAATATACAAATTATAAGATTGGCCCGACAAATAAAGCATGTCAAGCCCAACAATGGAGACATGTGAAATCCAACAAGTTAATCATGTAAAGTCCCAATCATTTAATCATGTGAAGCCCAACATTAAAACCATATGAAATCCAACAAGTTAATCATAACAAGCCCGATAAGTAGAATATACCTAGTCCAAAGAATGGTGTATGTTTAGCCCAACAACCAAATAACATGTAACCATAAAGTATAGATCACATATATATACATATACATATATATATATGTATACATGCTTGAGACGGGAAAATAATTAAATAACGGAATTCCACCATTATAAGTCATGAGAGGAACGTGTTTAAATGGACGAATTTATTGAATTGCGTTTTATAAAAACACAAGACGGAAATTCAAATAATTCAAATGAACCTAAGTTGCGCCAAGGACAAACGATAATCACGACTCAAAGTGGGCAATCCTTCCACGCCACAACTACCACCCACAACCAGCCCGAGTCAGCCCATGAACGGCCTGTAAACAGACCACCCACGCGCCCGTCCACGACTGCCAAACAGTCAGCTCAACCAAACAGTCAGTCCGTATACAGGTGACGATATTGACACGAAGAGGGCAAGCACGGAAACAGTTCGAAAGGCATATTTGGTCCGTCTAAAAACAGGGTCCAAACGTCCCCTGCCACGATACACAACGGAATCCCAGCAATTCTTAAGACTCGGTTCAGGCGTAATAAAAAGGCGCGAAAGTAAGACGGAGGTAAACACGATTAAAGCATAGATACTCAACATAAAACTCATCCAAGGAACTCCAACAGGGACGAAAAATGGGGAGGCAGTAGGATAGAAACTTCGACACTTACAGGGACTCGAAAACCCCTTTCCACATGCCCGAATTAAGAAGCAAACGAGCCAATTCTACCCCAACAGCTAAGTAAAATAACCACTAACACCACCAATTTAACCATATACATGAGAAAGACAAAAGAACCAAACTTTATGACAAATAAAAGTGGAAATAGAGTGGAAAAGGCGAAATATCGACTCATTGTCGAGTAACCTATCACCGTTACCTTAGCCGCTCCTTATTCTTCGAATAAATGGTCCCAAAAGCTTCAATCTACCACAGGGTCTTCGAAACCTTCGTCATGGAGCAAGAAAACGAAAGAAATTGAGGCAAAACCGAAACTTTTATAAGACGGCGAAAATCGAAACCATCACAAAAATGAGACTTTATTACCTTGAAAGGAGGAAGGAAAGAGGAAGAGAATAGTACAAAAATTAGAGAAAAATGTTGAGAAATAAAGACGAAATCTTGGTTTGAAGGCTGTGTTTTAATGGAGATTTAAGGTTGTTTTGTTGCTGTAAGATGTTGCTGCGGGATTTCGAAAAAGAAAGAGTGAAGGGTGTGAGGATGAGTGAGGTGTCGGTGGGGGGATAATAATGATAATAATAATAATAATAATAATAATAATAATAATAATAATAATAATAATAATAATAATAATAATAATAATAATAATAATAATAATAATAATAATAATAATAATAATAATAATAATAATAATAATAATAATAATAATAATAATAATAATAATAATAATAATAATAATAATAATAATAATAATAATAATAATAATAATAATAATAATAATAATAATAATAATAATAATAATAATAATAATAATAATAATAATAATAATAATAATAATAATAATAATAATAATAATAATAATAATAATAATAATAATAATAATAATAATAATAATAATAATAATAATAATAATAATAATAATAATAATAATAATAATAATAATAATAATAATAATAATAATAATAATAATAATAATAATAATAATAATAATAATAATAATAATAATAATAATAATAATAATAATAATAATAATAATAATAATAATAATAATAATAATAATAATAATAATAATAATAATAATAATAATAATAATAATAATAATAATAATAATAATAATAATAATAATAATAATAATAATAATAATAATAATAATAATAATAATAATAATAATAATAATAATAATAATAATAATAATAATAATAATAATAATAATAATAATAATAATAATAATAATAATAATAATAATAATAATAATAATAATAATAATAATAATAATAATAATAATAATAATAATAATAATAATAATAATAATAATAATAATAATAATAATAATAATAATAATAATAATAATAATAATAATAATAATAATAATAATAATAATAATAATAATAATAATAATAATAATAATAATAATAATAATAATAATAATAATAATAATAATAATAATAATAATAATAATAATAATAATAATAATAATAATAATAATAATAATAATAATAATAATAATAATAATAATAATAATAATAATAATAATAATAATAATAATAATAATAATAATAATAATAATAATAATAATAATAATAATAATAATAATAATAATAATAATAATAATAATAATAATAATAATAATAATAATAATAATAATAATAATAATAATAATAATAATAATAATAATAATAATAATAATAATAATAATAATAATAATAATAATAATAATAATAATAATAATAATAATAATAATAATAATAATAATAATAATAATAATAATAATAATAATAATAATAATAATAATAATAATAATAATAATAATAATAATAATAATAAAGTGTTGTCGATTTATGATTGGTCGAGATTAAAATAGCCTCACATATGAAAATGTGACGGTCTTACTAGACGGGAAAGAGTCTCGGGTCTATATTAACTTAAGACGGAAAACTATTATTTGTCGCTATTAATGCTATCCGACTAAAGTACGTATTTTTATATAAATTAAGCTTTAAAATTATAGCTTTAATACAAATTATGTTTAAAATGAATTAATTAAATTAAATAATTTAAAAATATGAAATAAAGTAATTAAACGTTAAATAAATTTTATATGTCAAAATTAGAAATTCGCGGGTGTTACAATTTAGCTCTAATTGCAATGAGTCTAAATTGTCTTAGTTTTAAGAATGGTTAAATAAAATAGGTAAGATAAAATAAAAGTTCTAGATACTAGCAATAATTATACTATCTATTCAAGTGAGGCAGTATTTGACCTGTTTTATTCTTGAGACCGATATACCCGTCTTAATAGAGACCAATTATATTGGGACTACAAATGAGGGATATAAATGTGAATCTCTGATTAAGCCAGTTAAACGGATTATGAGGCTCGGGCCATACGGGTTGGGTCACAATTCATAATACGAGTCGATTGAATATGGATCGGGTCAAAGTTAGAATCCAGGCCAAAAATAGTTTATGTCGTCTTTTATTTTATCATATTTTAAGCCGAATAAACATATTTCATAAAATTATCATATTTAATATTTATAATATAATTATATTCATTCCTTATCAAACTTATTTTAAACCATTTATAAAAATAAAATTATTTTAATAATTTTGTTATTATTTAATGGTATAAAACTTATATAAAATTTATTTTCTATACTTAAAATTTTGAAATACTACTATTATATTTATTTTATAAAATATAACATTCAAATATTAATGTTTTAATAATATTATTCATTTATCTTTGACCCAACAGGTCAAACGGGTTGGTTTCGACCCTGAAATAAGTTACATGTTCTGGTCAAACGGGTTGGGTTCGACCATGAAATAAATTTCGTTTTCGGGTCAACAGAAAAACAGGAGCGGGTCAAGAGACGGATCTAGATGTGATACATTCATAAATTGAAACCTGAATGTACTTACTTATATACAAGAGCGGGTTACTATTACTTTAACATTTGTGTCAAATTTCATACTATTATTTATAATAAGTACTTTAATTGTGCAGATGATAACCAAATGAGTTAATGACCAATGTTGACATGTACCTAATACCATAGCACAACTGGAACAATCTTATACATTAATTTGTCCAATCTTATTCTTAGTTACCTTAATCATTCTTACTTTACGTAATTATTCCGACTATTTTAATTATTTTGTGTTCATTTTCATTCGTATAATTTTGTTTCATCTTATAAGTCAAGTTTTTTCTCTGAAGTCATCCAAGTAAGAAACAAAGAAGCAACTCAAACTTAGATAACAATATGACATATCATACTACGTCGTTTACGCTACTTGATATTACAACGTTTGTCATGCACAAACTCGCTAATTGTAGTTAAAATTACAATACAAATTGAAAATCTCAAACATGACTTTACACGAAAAATAATCAGCCTTCTTTTTCATTATTTGATGAGAACAAAATCTAAAATAGCAACCCGTGCAATCTGCACGGGTTTAAGACTAGTACGACATTAAAAAGGACACCCTGGAAGAAAAGTATGTTATAGATGGAGTTTGATTATATTTTTTTCACCCTTTAATTAGTGTTGTTATTTAATTTATTTTTTAGTTCTAATTTGTTTTTTTAATCTGTAAAAGATTATTTTGCTTATTGCTCCGACTGTTTGTATTCATTTTATTCCAATTTTAACTATTTGTTTATAGTATTACTTTTTCATCTTCAATTTTTTAAAGTGTTCGGCATTTTATGACTTCCTTGTCCTTGTATACCGATTATTTTCACTTGTCATTGACGCTTTCAAATTATGATTTGTGTCTGTTGACCCCAAATCTTTTTTGGGATTAAGCCTCTGTTGTTGATCGGATAAAATAACATTCCAGCGCCTCCTCCATAATTTAACTCCAGTTTTGACTGAATTTACTTGATGAAGTAGACTCTAGTGCGATCATTGCTGACATTCTTCCCAAAAAAACATTTCAAGAGTCAATAGTTGTGTAATAATCTTGGTCATCCTCGTGGCATGTCTGACCTTCTTAGTATCATAGGAGTACTACTTGATGTCGGTAATCACCTCATGGTTCATATGGAAGAGATCATGGCTGAGGTGCAGAATATTTAGCCACTCTGCCTTTAGAACGATACTATAATTACAAATGAACATCTTTTTGCTGAATATCTTGAGAAGCTAGCTTTGAGGTTGTTTAATGTCTCATATACTTATTTACTGCAAATTTGTAACAACAATAAAGCAGTGGCTTAGTCTTAATTCTTAACCAATTTGGGATGACTTGAATCACTATATTATATCCACAACGAAGTGTGTGAACCTTAAAAGGAAAGGAGATGTAAAGGAAAAAAGAATGAGAGGAAGATAAGAATAGAAACGATAATCAGGATGCAAAGGAAAAGGAATGAGTTCGGGTATTGTCATGACTTTAACTTTGCTTGGTTTTGTCATTACATTAACTTTGCAAGCACAATAATGTCAACTGGTTTATCCTCTTTTGGAACATCATTTCTCTTCCAGTCCGTTTGGCATTTTCCCACCAATATCCTTTGATGGTCTCATATAATCATAAATATAGTGATCCAAGGTAGGATTTTGGGTTCATAAGCAAGATCATTTTGTGCATATAAGGGCCAGATGGAGTTCTTTTTTTTATTCGGGGGGGGGGGGGTTGGGGGGTAAGTGTAGATATAGATTAAGAACAACCATACAATATTGTTAGCAAGAGGATATGCATCCTCAAGCTAGTTACACCCATGACAAATCTTTTTTAACCACTCCGTAGCTTTCCTAGACCTAGAACCTGGTAACTATCTGACTGACTCCCATACAACTTTAAGCACAAGGACTCTTTCACCTGCTTTATTAGAGCTTTATAAGAGTAACAGGCAAAAGAATTACATTTTCTACTCGATATCTATTCCTAGCAAACTAGATAAGATACATCAAATGCGCCACTCGATCAGTAGAGACTTTTCTCGAAGCTGTAGCCACCATCCTATAACCTCCTACTCAGGTACACACACCTGTAACCATCCCTGCAATAGACTCAGGCATCTCTTGCTGAAAGGGCACTGAAAGAAGAGATGGTTTGGTTCAGATCCTCTTCAACATCCTCACACAATAAGCATCTATTACTGTATGATTCCCATCTTCAATAACCTCTCCTGTGTAAGGAGTTTATTATGAGCCACCAACCAGATAAAAAAGGTATGCTTAGGTAACAGCATACTGTTTTTTATCCAAGGATACCAAGCAACCGCATCCCCGTTTCCTTCAAGCCAACTGTAACCAAGCTGAACTGTATACTCCCTTTCACCTAACCTCCATTCCTCATCATACAACCAATTTTTGAGCTGATTTTTCACTCCACAGAGTCTCCTCCAGGCCCAACTGGTATGTACAGGAGGATTATAGTCTCTCCAATCTTGTTGTTTGATGTATATGGCATGTACCCACTTTACCCACAGGTGATCAGTTTTTTTCTCCACCCACCAAACATATTTGCCCAGAGAGGCAGTGTTCCATTGTTGCAAGTTTTTCAGACCTAAACCCCCTTGCCTTCTGGGTTTGCATATCTGTTTCCAAGAGACAAGAGCAGGGCTCTCTTTGTTTTCAGTACCATGCCAAAGAAAAGCTCTACACTGGGCATCAATTTTGTTGAGTACTGTTTTGGGTAGGATAAAAATTCTTGCCCAATAATTATGAAGTGTACTCAAAACTGACTTAATTAACACAACTCTGCTAGCATAGGAAAGTTGTTTAGTACCTAGTCTTGTGATTCTTTCTGTGACTCTGTCTACCAAACACTGACAATCCAACACACCCAGCCTTTTTTGAGAGATTTTAACACCCAGATACCTAAAAGGGATACTTCCTCTCTTCATACCTGATGCTTCCTCAATGCTGCTTATTATCTCTTCACTCACCCCATTACTGTATATGTTTGACTTGCCATTGTTCATCTTCAATCCGGAGGAGGCAGAAAAGGTCTCAAAGGCCCGATCTCAGATCCCCTCTGCTAAATATCAACAGATCATCAGCAAAGCAAAACACAGATGGGTGAGTCTCAATCTAGCACACAGGGGATGGTACTTGAACCCCTGAAACTTGTGTAACACAGATGGGTGAGTCTCAAAGGCCCTCAACATGAGCCAGATGGAGTTCGCTCATATGGGTTAATGTCTAAGTGTAGGTTTCAATGTTTCATCAGTCAGCTTTGGGGAAGATGGAAGTCTTACTGTGTAACAGTTGTGTTGGTGCGGATATTAGAATCGCTAGGGGAGTAGTAAGGTTTTGTACATTCCCATGACCTTGGGTTGTCCAAAAACACTGTATTTTACAAAACAGAGGGGCAAGGAATTGTGCATTCGCGTTACCTTTCCGTAGGTGGCAACCTTACAAGGTCATTTATGGTGCTAGTCTTAAATTACAGTCACTGTCATTGTTTGTGTGTGAGTGGATCATACACGCGAACTTCAGGGGCTTTAAAGTTTAGAATACTTGCTCCTCTTAAGCTGTTTCAATTTCTTTTCAGTGAGGCGTCTGAATTTTTATAGAATCATACTTGGTAGTTGTAGTTAGTGTGCCAGTTAATTTAGCAGGTTTCCTGAGCACTGAAAACTTAGTTCTGAATTTGGTTGTTTGTATAGATTATGTAAAGTTGTCTTTATATATTTGTCTCTTTCATATGCCTAAATGATAGTAGAAAGGTAGCATGTTCCACCACCGTCCTCGTGACGCATTTGTGTAACGTTTAATGTCAATTCCAGCAAAATGGACCATGTTGTTGTCTGAATTATTATGTTCTTCGAAATGCCCTCTTTTTACTGTACCTTAATTTTGTTTCCATCTTACAAGTGGAAAATCATAGTTTCAATATTCAATGTTCTCAGGTTGATATGCGAGCTCGAATACGTGGCAACAAGGGCTATTAAGTATTGGCTAGTGTAGCAGGGGAGCCTGTTTACTTAAAATTACAGCTAAAGGAGATAATGGTATGCGATTCATGGCCATACCAAAATTTGAGCTTTTGTAGCTGGTGGCTATCATGGTTCACACCACATCCTATCTTTAGCCTTTTTATATTATTGTGGTGAACAATTTTGTTTCTCTTTACGATTTGCTAGTGGCATAGGTTGGATACAGGCTTAGCATCAAGTCTCATACTCTTATTTCATGTCTAGTCAATATCATACGTAATTTCTAGGCTATACATATTCCACATTCTTGAGTTTTTCTCTTGTTACGTAAATTCTGGCAAATTGTTGACTGGAATTCCTCTATTCCTCTTGCATCTTGTGCCCAATTGGCTTGGGTGGATACATGTTAGCGGAATTAATTTTGTGACAACATGAGAATCTACAATTTACCTATCAATAATGTTGGAGACGTTTGGCAGAGAAAGTCCCACATCGGCGGAACTTAACAATATACCAATCAATCAATAATGCTAAGAAAATATTCTTCCTTGGATGTGGGGCTTTCTCTGCCTGCCAAAATTCTCCAACAGCCAAGACTGGCTTATAACATGTGAATCTTTAAAGTAGTAGCACTTGAGAAGTAAGTAACTATCTCCTGGTCTGGACAAGCATTTGCCAAAACTTAAAAAGGCTGTTATAAAACTCAAAGCTATGGACAATGGAGGAAGCATGAGGCACCTTGACCACCTGCTTCTGCCTTTTTCCCCACTTGTCAGGGTGCAACGTATAAATGTAGATTCTCTTCCTCGTTTTCAATACTATTTTTTTGCGCCCGGTTTTAAATTTTATTTTCACCAATTCTCATTGAAGACGGACACTTTTCATCACAAGCTAAAGACGGGCCAAATGTCACCATTTTAACGACAAAATGTGACCATTTTAATGACAAATTATTATAGCTTAGGAAATTGTTCTGGTAACTTTTCAGGTAAAATGGTTACATTTTCGTCTTAAATGGGTCATATTTTACCCCGTCTTCAGCATGCGACGAAATATACCCCTCACAAGCAAGACGCTTTATTTTATTTTATAAAATAAACTGCGTTTATTTGCGTAATAAATTCATATATTTGCCAGTTAAAGTACATGTTGACAAATTAGCATTTTTTTTCCTTGTGAGAGTCGTGGTAATTTAATGATCTTAGAAATCATTTTGAACAAATAATTGATGATATTAAAATTAGGATTATTTTCATTTTGGTGTCCCGAGGTTTCGTCTAATTCCAGTTTGGTGCCCTAAGATTTGCATATTTTCACTTTGGTGCCCTGAGTTTGGACTACTACTTACTTTGGTTGCCTATACAAAATATGCTTAGTATTTTATACTAAAAAAACAAATTGTGAACATAATAAATCAAGCCTTTTTTGCACTATTGTGTTGATTATTCTATGTTGTATGTAATTTAATATCCTATTTTGCACTTTACTTTACTTAAAATGTAATTAATTAAGATAAAAGTTGAGTATTACATGTTGTAGGTCACCAAAATGATTTTATTCAAAACATAGGTCACCAAAGTGGAAATAACACCAAAACTTAGGTCACCAAAATGGAATTATTTAAACCTCAGGGCACCAAAGTGAAATTAGTCCAAACCTCAGGGCACCAAAGTAAAAATTTTCCAAATTACGTAATAAAGAAGTTAAATTTCTAAAAACCGGCACAAAAAGTTGTTGATCGACCCAATTTTATGTAACCTGAAATATGCATAGACTTGACCCGTAATTTACCCAACGTGAAATACAGCCGACATGAATTTTACACCGACAGATCTAGTTTTAAAGGAAAAAATGATAAAGGGTAGGCCTAGGTGGAGGAAAAAAGAGACCTTTGTTTTGTGATGTAGAGCAGTATAGCATAGTCACTTTTATTATTATTATTATTATTATTATTATTATTTTATTTTTTATTTTTTATTTTTATTAAAGATGCACGCGCAGCTATCATTAATAGAAAAACAAAAGTTTACATGAAATTGGTGGGGAGCCGAGAAACAAGCTGAGCTCCCACACCCTTAGCAACAGCAAAACTAAGTCTAGTAAAAATGTAAGCGGCCACCCGAGCCCCCGCATCCTGAGATACCGAGAATTTCTGGATCCGATTGAGCAAGACAACAGCATCCGGACCCAACTCCCCAAGCGAAGAGAAAGAGAAAGGAAGGAAACCATAACCGCTACCGCGCACAAATCCCCATACTTAGCACACTTTCGCCGAGCAAAGATCACGGCGACAACCCGGCCAGTGCACAAAATCCGTCATCCCGTCAAAGGAGAAGAACCCACAAGTCAACGCACACATCACGCCCCCGTCCCAAGAATAAAGCAATAAATCCGCAGGACGAAGAGAGCCACCATGTCCATCAACCAAACCGATATCAACCTCCTTTCCCGCAGTAATACCAGATCTATAGCAGATGTCGAAAAGAGTGTCCCGACAAGGTTATGCCGATGTTTAACGCCCACAAAGATTTCAAGACAAGAAACAAACAGCGTGGTCCCCAAAAACATCCTCAAAGAAAAAACCCGAGAGCAAGCCGACACCAAAGACACTCCTAAGTCCTCCCTTTCATAGTCCGACCCAACCCCGAGATAGGAACCGCCACGTAACCAATCGGAGGAGTGAGAACCTCCGCCGAGACCGCCATAAAGCAAGTCAAGGCGTGGTGTCAAAGAGAAAACAGACTACGAGGCAAAGAAAGAACCGTCGCAAATAAATATCCGCCAATTTTTTCATAAGTTTGGGGGCAAAGAATTTCACTAGGGTTACCTAAAATACCGATCCTCGTAGTCGCAGAAAACACTGCGCGGCATCATCAAAAGTAGGGCCAAGAATGCAATACCGGAAAAGGGCCGAGGAGCTTAGCCTCGCAAAACCAAATAGACCGCAAACGGGACGCAATAAAAGCATAAAATAAAACATCTCCCACCGCATAGACACCAAGACCACCAAGCTGAAAAGGGAATGTAGCAAGGCGCCACTGCCAATCCCCAAAACCCGGTCCTGACGCGGTGACAATACGTTCCAAGCTAGAACGAAGAGCGACATCAAAAGGAAGATGGACAGACCCAAAAATACTAGGGGAGCAAGTACGAAGTGAGAAGTAAAGCTTGGAAATACCAGTACAAGCTCGAAGAAGAAGCAACTCACATTGCGGGTCCTCAATCCTCGCAACCAAATCCATTAGCTTAATGGTCTTGGTTACTCTCTTCGCCACAATCCCACTGCTAAAATCAGAACAAGCACTGACAGGTCCACCCAAAACTATAACACCACGCAATGGCCCAAAAATATAAAGGGGGAAAACCCCAGGAAGCCGACTCCGAGGATCCTCAACAGGCCAAAAGACCTCCGTCTTGGAGACATTAAGATGCAATCCAAAACGAGGGTCATCCACCATAATCAAATCCAAGACCTTCCCCACCTCCAAAGTATCACCCACAATGGTGCCATCATCTAAGTACTACGCCTGCAAAGTGAGGTCAAAAGTGTCCCGGATCTTGCAAACTAAAGGATGCAAAACCAAAGCGAAAAGCAAAGGGCCCAACGGATCACCCTGCTGAACACCCTGACAAGACCACAAGCAGTGCTCCCCATAGAAAAGGCGGGCCGGGTTGGAATAACAAAACTCCACCCAACGGGAGAGAGCCGGGCAACGACGGCGGACCTCCTGAAGCATGGTCGAACGATCAACAAGGTTGAACGCATTCTGGAAATCAACCAACAACATAGAAAGCCCCACCTGAGCCCCCCGAGCATCAATGAGCCGGTTCAAGGCGTGCAAGATAGCCTCTCCTCCACCGGACACACCTACCCCGAACTGAAGCCCATAAAAATAAGAAGATAAAGACGGACCAAACATAGAAGCACCAACCTTAGAGACAAGCCGTCTCCAGACCGTACCAACAGCAATAGGACGAACTCCACCACCCGGTTTAACGAGTGGCGTGAGAAGGGTGCTGACAATGTACTCACCCAGGGGAAGAGGACACCGGCCCTCAAGAAAAAGATTAACCACCCTAGTAATAGAAGTGATCAAATCGTCAGAGATAATCACAGCAGCGCCACTCAAATAAATCCCATAAGGTGTCAAGGGCACGAAAACCATCCCTCCCACAAGAAGTACCACGTGGGAAACTCCGAATCATATCCAAGACCACCGCCAAAGAGGCAACCAGAGGATGATGATCCCCAGACAAGGGAGGCAATGAAGGAGGCGGGGCGACATGATGCTTCTCACGCAGGGCCACAAGAGTGGCATCGGAGTAGGGGGCAACCCCAGAGGAAGAAAGCACCCGAACAACAGCAGTATAGTGGCCATCACAAATCTTCCGCCAACATTGGCGGAGGTTAAGCTCACTCAAATCCAGATCCTCATCCACAGTAATAGGACATTTAAGGTGTGATAAACCAAAAGTAAGAAGGAGAGGGGATAACATAAAGAGTATTTTGTTGTTTTCCCATATATAAATGAAAACAGCCAGCTCAATTGCGTCCATCTCATACTTCCTCCATTTCTTTCATTTCTATACATATTCCTCTTTAGGAAATTTCTATCAATTCCATACATTTCCTTATCTAGTAAACTTTAAGTCCCAAAATGACTGTGCTGCCCTTTTGTGTCACCCCTTATCAAGTTCTCTCATCCATCATCTACTTTGTTCCACTGATACACGAACTACCCCATTAAGACCACAACGCATATCACCACCACCTGCTACACCCACCAGCACTAGCACGGTACACCAACCACCTCTCCACCACAGACTCACCGTTGACCGTCACCACCATCTACCCACCATCACCACCATCAACCAACCATCACCACCATTGAACAACCATTCACAACTGGAAAACCCATCACAACCACAAGCTAAGAATCAAATAAATCCACCAGACGACTCACCACGTACTCCACCACGCCGGCTTCACAAACACCCCACCAACGCTGTAGATCAAAATCGCTCACCTTAGTCACTCCCCTTCATCTTTTTGGATGCCTTGTGCGTGGATCTGTGATGGTGGACGATGGTGATGGTGGCGAAGAAAGAGTGCGACGGTGGCTGGGTAATTTTGAGTGGTGGGTAAGAATTTGTGGTGGATGGTGCGTGGAAGAAAGGGAATGAGTGCGATGGAGGGTGGTTCTCCGGCAACCAGCAATGTTGCTGGTGGGTCAGGTCGAGCGTGGTATGGCGTTTTGGGTCATGGGTGGTGGTGGGTTGGGTGAACAGTGGAATGTGTACTGGGGTTAAGTTTGGAAACAAGGATGAAGGTTTCATAAATAAGGGGTACAATTGTCATTATAAATAAAATAATAATTTTCCTAAAACAATGTGCAAAAGTGAAATGTATGGAATCCATTGGAATGGAGGAAGTATAATTCTTTCTTTTCCCTTCCATGATACAGTAATTCACAAGTCTGTTATCTCTCTCTCTCTCTCTATTAAACCACCAATTTTAAGAGGCCATACACATAAACTCGATAAGATATAACTTGTTTGTATGATGTTATTGTATCACTTGAGGTATAATGTTATTTGTGTTAATAGATCCTACACCAGTTGTACCCAGTTGTATGCTCTAGAACCCGAACTAATATATATAATAAAGTTTTCGAGTTTTGTTTTAAAGAAGTCGAGCTATACCATAAAATTTCTGAACTCACTCACTTAAACATAAAAACAATTAACTTTAAAAAAGCTAAAAAAAATCACACATAAGCTCGATAAGATATAACTTGGTTGATCCTTTAGGGTAAAACCAACATATCTCATCCTTTCGAACGAGAGAGGTAAGTTGAAGTCACCGGCTTTCAAATCACTTCGAAAGAGTTGGACATGAAGTCAGCAAGCTTGTTGGCTTCACGAAAGCAATGTTAATTATCACTTCATCGAAGAAATGAAGGTCTAATTTTACAACCTTAATAATACTAGATATTTCCCAAAGAATTTGCCAAGTACTACGTAGTGAGTTAATAACACATAAATTATCACCCTCCACAATTACCTTTGAGATTCTTAAGTATTTAGCGGCTAAAATACCTTTTTTTAAAGCGAGAGCTTCTCCAATAAGAATACTATTAGATCCGCACGTTTTTGCTCCTAACAAAACGAATTTACCATTATGATCTCTTATACAATATCATAAAGTAGCTTTATTGCCTTCTATTCTCGAACCGTCAAAATTTAGCTTTAGGAAACTGTTTCTGGGTTTCTCCTACCAGATTTCTTCCTTAGTAGAATTGATTCTAGTTGACTTGTCTTTTTCGGGATTGTTGAGGTCCTTATGTTTAGTCTCATTCCAGACCTTAATGCTATTATTACATAAAATAATAATTTTGCTGCTATTGATATGAACATTATTAAAGATAATGTCATTTCTATAAAATCATGCATTCTACCAAATAAAGATAATTTTAATGAAATAATCTTTTGGAATTAAGTCTTTGAGAAAATTGAGTTTTATAAGAAAGTTTTGACTTGTAATATTATCATAATTTGACAAAAAATTGTTAGAGCTAATAATATTCATGTCTTGGATAATCGAACCAATCAAGGACATTCGTAAAAGAAATGATATTTGTTTTCAATATAATGGTTGCACAAAATATAAATAGATGAGATATTAATATGACTTTTAAAAAGCCTGCTTTTCATTGGGAAGCCATCAAGAAAACCATCCTATTCCTAGTTGAGAGTTGAGAGTTGAGTCACTATATATAAAAAGCCCCATTCTCAAAGTTTTTGCGTTAATTAATTTGAGAGATCAAATATGAACCTCAACCTTACTTCATTGTTGTTATTCTTAATTCCTCTCTTTTTGGCAACACTTTCTTTCCCCGGAGCTGCTTATGGCAATTACCTCCTACAGTATAAAGGTAACCTCCCTCTTCCTCGACACGCGATAGTATAATTAACTGTAGATGGCAATTACCTCCTACAATATAAAGGCAATTACCTTTAATATACATACCCAAATGCATGCCTCTAACCTCTATAACCCAACATATGCAAAATAGCAACCAATTCACTCAATACCTAACCATTGTTTGCTTTTCTATTTTGAGACTGTTTTTCATGTATAAACTGATCATCTAGACAACCACGTATACATTAATTATATTCACCTCTCAATCATTCATCATCTCTGCAATTTCTATCACTGATCAACTATTCTATTATTGGTTTTATGTAAAAAGTAAACGTAAACAAATGATAACGAAGAAAGCAATTCCATATTATTATTATCAGTGTGAAACTGTGAATAAAATGGAGCAACATTCATCATCTCTACAATATCTTGTTATTTGGGATTTTAATTGCCTTTGTTATTATTATTGATATGGACAAATATATGGCTGTAATGTTGTCAAGACATCTCTCATTTAGGCGAAAATGGAACCACGTCAAGCAAAAATGAACAACAAAACATAACATTTCAAAACCTAGATAAAGTTGAAGCAAACAGCAAAATCCTCAACAACTTGAAGAAATCAGGAGGAGGAGGAGGTGGAGGAGGACATGGACGGGGTGGTGGTTTCGGTGGCGGTACTGCTGGTGGTGCGAATCATCATACCACGAGCAAGAATAAAAATGGGGGTTCCTTGAGACACAGACCATTTAGTTTGGTAGTAGTCATATTCATATTGTCCCTATTGGCTTATGCATAATGCATTATCCCTCTGAATTTTCGGTTTGTAGCAAAATAAATCAGTTGTGACTTGTGAAATCATGATGCACGTGTTAGATTTGTGCATTTGATTTAGATATTTGGATTGTTGAAGATCACAAGTTCTGTTATCAAGATATGTTTAGCTTGATTCTCTTGTATTTTTGTGGTCACCTTTATTTATACACCCTCCATCATCAATCAGGCTGAAGCTCTTACGTTTGTATTTTTGTGGTCACGTTTTTTGATACTAACAAACTATATAGTATTTGCATTGAGATTCCATAATCGAGTCCATCACACGGTTCTTTTAATTTAAAACTATATAATATAATTAATTTGTATAACTTTCTTTAATTACATTGAAATCCCTTGGTTTCTAAATTTAATATATAGTATTGATTAGGAAAACTTTTACTTTGGGTACCCAAGGTTTCACATAATCTCAGTTTGGGTACCTTATATTTGACAAATTCCATTTTGGGTGTCCAAGGTGTCACATAATCTCAGTTTGGCCACCTCACATTTGACAAATTCCATTTTGTGTGCCCAAATTTACACTCCTATTCAGTTTAGATACCATGACATACTTCATGTAACTAAAATAAAGTTAAATAAATCTTAATTATTATGTTTAATTTTGCCTTTCCCTTAAACCACTCAATTAGAGTGCTCATCCCAAAAGACCAATATACATCCAGGGAAAAAGTATGATGAAAATTTTCATTTTTTATTTTGTTCAGAGTTAAAACTCACTAATTTTAGCTTCTTATCAAGAATCATGAAGGAAGAATCAAGCATTACATTTTCAAAGTATCATTCTACAATCACAAACTAGTATAAATTCCGCGCATGCATGCGCGGTATATAAAGCTTATTCACTTTAATGCATTATTTATAAAACTTAAATTGATGCGTTATTAATTCCATATTTCACCCTTTTTATTTTAATATGAAAAAAGGTGGAAAACTTATTAAGAGAACAGACTATATGGATTTTAATGATTTTTTTTATTTATCACAAAACTAATGATTTCAGTTATAACTTTTCTCAAATAATTTTGATGAATTTTTTGTTAGTAATTTATATTTTTAGATGTATACCAGTTTTGTTTTTTTTTTTTTTTTTTTTTGAAATCGTCATCTCATTAATAATCAACTAAGCGTAGATTACAATGAAGATAACAAATAAACAAAGGAAAATCAAGATTGCTAACGTAAAAAATACATTCAAAATAACTATCTAAATATCGTAATGGTACCGCTCCAAAATCATAAATTTCTTGAATCTATGAATAATCGATGTCTTTGCATCCTTCTTGATGGAGGGAAACAAAGCAGTAGCCGTCTTGATGTATTCATCCACGAAACAAATCTGATAATCTCCCCGTCGATTAAAACTTATTATATTGATAACAATCCCACGAAAAAATGGAAAAACCCCGAAAGAAGGGACGGAACAACAGATCTCACCAAAAGGGAGACTATTATTGAAAATAAGATAGATCTGCATAATATTATTAGTTGTTTAAGAAAGCTTTTGTGGGGCTTACCATCGATGGATGATCGATGGAAGCCCCCGAATAATAATGGAGGCTAGGTTTTTAGAGAGGGTTTTTTTAGAGAGAGAGGGAGGGATTCAGTTTTGTTTTATTTTAATTAGACAAATGTAATTTAGAGTTTAGAGAAGATTATAGTGATTAAAAGATTAAAGGATCACATCTTAATTAAAAAAAAAATAATCTATCTATATATATAAAAGTGAGTTTTTTCGAGCGATAATCTGAGAGCGTCCACATCATCAAAAATTAATTTAGGAAAGTATCATAAATAATATTTTTTGATACAAAGTGGAGAATCTTTTAATTATATAATATATAAATTTCCTAAATTATATTCAAGTGATATTTCCAATTTTTATATAAAACTTTTACATTTCACTTGGCAAAAAAATATCGTTAAAAAAATTATTAAAATAATATAATTAGTTTCGTGGTAAAAAATGCTATCATTAGAGTATAGATTTCATATTATTTGCACATATTAAAACTTCTTAGTATGTAAAATTGTATAATTTTTAGTATGTTTTGTCCCACATTGGAAAATAATGTAGGTGTGGTGAATATACTGCATATAAATAGTAGAATTGTCCCACATCAAAAGATTAGTATAAGGTGATGTGATCCTATGATTATAAATATGAGGCATATTTGGAACTTATGTATCCACCCAAATTTTTTTGAGTCTCAGAAGTATTGTTTTAAAGAGCTTTTAAAATTTTCTATCATTATCTACGATATGATATAAAAAATAAAGTGGAAATCATTGGGAACTACCCGAGAAAGAGTTAAGAACATGAACAAGAAAATCAAAAAATACAAAACTAAAGGTTTACTAATGGTATTCTCCTGGCACAGTACAAAACTAAAGATTTTACTAATGGTTGTCTTCTGAATGCAGTAGTAGAGCGTTAATGAGTCGTTATATGTATAATGTAAAGATCCCAATCTAATGATCGAGACTAAGTGGTTTTACCTTCAAAGAAAAATAATATGTATACAATAGTGGTTTTTTTTAAGAAGAGACATGTAGTTATTGATATGTTATATCTTTCACATTGAAAAATAATGTAGGCATGATGAACATACTACATCTAAATAATTAAATTATGTATCTCACATCGAAAAAATAGTATACGGTAGGGTGATTCTATAAATATAAATAGGAGGCATCATTGAAACTTAGGTATTAATCCAAAATTTTTTGATATAAAAGATATGTACTTTTTAGTATATTATACGTCCCACATTGAAAAATAATGTAGGTGTGGTGAATATATTATGTATAAATAATAGAACTGTCCCATATATATATATATATATATATATATATATATATATATATATAGGGCCGAGATCCGGTGAGAACCACCCATATAATGAGAACCATGAGAACCACTTAACAATCTAATAATACGCTGAGATTACATTAACAAAACTCTGAACTTTTTCGCGCGTCTCCCCCAAACCCGCGTAATCTCAGTCCTTTCCTAATTCTGCTTCTCTCTCATCATTCTAACCTTCCGCCATCGCCTCTTCTATCATCAAATTCCCGTTTCTCTTTCTCTACAATCGAACGATAAATTCTTCGACAATCAACCTTGCGACGCTGCTTCAATCAATGACGCCTTTAAATTCGAGGTAAAATTTCGATCTTTATGATTATTTGTTGTGAAATTAGTTGATTTAGTCGATTAAATTAGATTGTTCGTGAAATTAGGGATTGATTAACCGATTAGAATTTCAATTGAACAATTATGGTTCAATTTAGGATTTCGTCAACCAAATTGGGGAAACCGAGAAATTAGGGTTAGGGGATTTGAGAAATTTGTTGAAACCATGAAATTAGGGTTTGATTCGTCTATTAAGTTTCGGATTGATAAATCATGCTTCAATTTAGAATTTCATGAATTAAATTGGGAAACCGAGAAATTAGGGTTGGAGACCGTTTATGTGCATCAAAATCTTGTTTATGTGCATCCAAATTCCTGTTTACATGCATCAAATTCCTGTTTAGGTGCATCAAAATGTGATTTTGTGAATCAAATTGGCTTAATTGAGAAATTAGGGTTTCATGAATTAAATTGGGGAAACTAAGAAATTAAGGTTGGAGACCGTTTATGTGCATCAAAATCTTGTTTATGTGCATCCAAATTCTGTTTATATGCATCAAATTCCTGTTTAGGTGCATTAAAAAGTGATTTTGTGAATTAAATTGGCTTAATTGAGAAATTAGGGTTGGAGAAATTGTGAAATTGCCTACATTTGTTAAAATCAGGGACTCAATTTCATAAATTATACTGTTGTATTGTTGCTTATTTAATTTTTGACATTTCTTGTTGCAGCAATAATGACAAAGACAACTCCTCAATACTATCATAAACTTCTTCAAATGTCATTACAAACGAAGGAGCGAATGTTGAAGCTAATGCATGTCACCTATATTAGAAATATCTGCAATAGCGATTGAACATGATGTTCTGAAGTTGTGACTTTCGAATTTGTTGAAGGTACAATTCTATTCATCCTGGTAGTTGCTTGATGTTTTCAGCTTTTTAAAGGTACATTTCATATGCTTTTTATCCCTCGCCTTTCGACTTTAATTGCACCACATATGCAGATATCATAGTAGAGGAGGCGGAGGACGAGGAGGCAGCAGAAGGTTCTTCAAGCAACACGAATCGGGTTTTTGAGTGTCTCAACCATCTTAAGCCTGTTATTGGTATGCTATTCGATAAGCTTGAACTAGGTGTTGAGTTTTATGAAGCATATGCAAAAGAATCTGGGTTTGTGACTAGATTAAGCTCACAAAAGTCTAAAAATGGTGTCGTTACGCATAAAAAAGTTGTGTGTAATAAGGCTGGAGTATGTGAAGCGAAAGGGAAAAATCACAGGAGGCAAAGGACTAGGATAGAATGTCCTTCTTGTATTAAATTTAAGCGAATTTTGGAGGAAGGTCCTGATATGGGTAAATACCAAATATATGATTTTCATGAAGGTCATAATCATATGCCACAAACACCATCAACAATGGTACATTTGACACAAACGAGAGAGTTGAATGTAGTTCACAAAAAAATGATAATTGACAACTCCAAAAATAACATAGGTCCAATTAAGTCGTATAGGTTGTTCAAGGAGTATGTTAGAGGTTATAGGAATGTGGGTGCGTCATTGGAAGACTTTAAGAACTTTTCTAGAGATATCAAAAATTATTTATCAGAGGGGGATGCTCAAATGCTTATTGAGCATTTTATGAAGATAAAACACATGTGTCCATCTTTTTATTTTGATTTTGAGGTAGACGAGATAGGTCGATTGTCACATGTGTTTTGGGCTGACCCTATTAGTATTAAAAACTATTTGCTATTCGGGGACATGACCTCTTTTGATACGACCTTTAGAAAAAACAAGTATAGGATGATATTTGGTCCTTTTACAGGCGTGGATAATCATAAGAGATGCGTGACCTTTGGGGTTGGACTTATTATAAATGAGAGTAAGGAGTCCTTTGCTTGGCTATTTACGAAATTCGTAGAGGCTATGGGGGGTCGTCATCCAGTTTGTATGATAACTGATGAAGATGCGGGGATAGAAGAAGGAATGAAATTAGCCTGGAAAGACAAGGTGCAACACAGATATTGCATGTGGCACATACTAAAAAAGTTGCCTGAGAAAGTAGGGCCTGTAATATGTAAAGATACTGAGTTTCTGAAGAAGATAAACCGATGTGTTTGGAGCGAAGATGTGGAGCCGCCTGAATTTGAGGAAAGGTGGACAACAATAGTTGAATCTCATGGGTTGTCGGATAACGAGTGGCTTAAGGAGAAGTACAACATTAGAAATATGTGGGTTCCACTTACTTTCGTGATCCGTTTTTAGGAGGCTTGATGAGAACGACCTCTAGGTCGAGTCGAAAACCACTTTTTCAAAGAACTTCACTAATCCTAATTTAACCCTAGTTGAGTTTTGGATGAGATTTGAGAGTGCAATGGATGCTCAAAGATGGACTCATTCGAAACTTGTTGCACAATCAAAAAACTCCTTCCCCGCTTGTCGACTCCATTAGCCCTAGAAAAGCATGCATCGAAATCTACACTCCAACAATTTTCAAGTAGTTTCAAAAGGAAGTCGAAGCAGCTTGCTATTCATGTGGTGTTGGGGATAAAGAAAAAGATAAAACCTATCCAATTCTATACACAGATATCATAGATCAAGTTCGAAATAAAACGTATAAGGTTGGTTTTAAGAAGGATGATGTTTCAGTGGTATGCACATGCAAGAAGTTTGAAAGACATGGAATGCTCTGTCGACATGCTCTGTGTGTCTTTAAAGATCGGGGAATTCAGAAAGTTCCAAGTGACTACCTGCTTAGTCGGTGGAGCAAACTAGCAACCCGCCAGCCAATCGTCGGCCCTAATGGCGATTGTTGCTGATTGTACATCAATGGATGTACAGAAAAACAAAGTTGGCGAGTTATGGTCAGAGTTGTTTACTTGTGTGGCACTTGTTGAACAGAGTCCTGGGCATTGTGATGAGTTGCTTGGGATTTTGCGTGAGTTCAAGGAAAGGGTAAAAATTACCCCTGATGAAAGTGGAAATATTGGTATTGCAAAGGTAAAGGACAAGAATGCTGAAATTGGGATGCTTTTAGGAACAAACATGCCTAGTGAGATTAAGGTTTTGCCTCCAAGGCAGTGCAAAAACAAAGGCTCGGGAAAAAGGCTGATCTCACAAAGAGAACGAGCTGGGGAAGTGACCAAGAAAGCGCTAAGAAAATGCAGGGCCTGTGGGGAGATGGCGAACCACGACGGTAGGGAATTGTGACCGAAGGACAACCGACAATGAGTAGAGTAATTTTTTATTTTACCTTATTGAAAAATTTGGGAATTTTATTTTATTTGATAGATATTGGACATTTGCCTTATTGAATAATTCGTGACTTTTTATTTTATTTGATAGATGTTGGACTTTTTTTCTTCAAACGAATGAATGCAACACTTCTAGAATGTAAAGCCCGAGTGTTTCATCACCATTATTTCGTGCACATACAACGGTATTTCATGCACATACACATGTATTTCATGCATGTGGAACAGTTTTTCATGCACACATTATGCAAGTAACGGTTTAAGTTCTCATTTTATTTATAGCGTTTTTAAATTTTACTGTGCTTTTCCGTTTCATTGATTCATTATTAATCACTCAATCCATGGTGGGAAAAAATTACAATAAAGCAACAAAAAAGTCGCATAATTCAAACTACTTGTAACATCTACCGTAGTAAATAATGAGCTGACCAAAATGCTACCATTTTTGTAATGAGATGATATGCAATTACTGATGAAACTCGAACGCTCCTCCTAACCCGAGTTTGTCGTCTAATAAACCTGTTTTTCATGCATGCACACTGTTATTCCATGCATGTGGAACAGTTTTAATGCATTTACGATGTTTTCGATTTCATTACTGACCTTTTCGTTATCCAATTTTGAAAATTGTCTCTCGTTTTCGTTGCCTCGTGACATGTTCGTTTTCCAATTTTGAAAATTGTTTCTCGTTTTCGTTGCCCCGTGACATGTTTTTAGAATTAGTCCAGAAACATGACTTCATGTCTTACACGCCTTACATATTCCAAAATCTAATATGTACTCTCAAGACTTAGTGTACTACATATTCCGAATAAACTCCACAAGAAGCTAATATTCCGGGTCTACTCCTTTGTACATCCCGCGACTCAAAGAATCGATAAAAAAATGGCAAGTGTTTGAATTTTGGATTAGGTCATCTGCCACTCCCTTTGCACATCCCTCGACTCAAGTGTTTAGAAAATATCACCTAGGGATAATCCTACAAAAAACGGGGGGAATATATTTTTACGTCAAAGTCACTCCGAGACAGAATCTAATGAAAAGAAGATTAAAAGTAGGCAAAATTTAAATTAGGCATTCAAGGTTCTTTATATTTACCTGTCTCTTGTTTCGCTTCCATTTGATGAGACGTGCAATCATACTCGTACCATATTCATCCAAATCCTACGTAAAAATTTTATTTGACAACAAATATTGAAATGCTTGAAATAAAATATACTGAATAATGTTTACAAAAGTTTGGTGAAAAAGTTATACCTCGTAAGATCTCTTATCACTCCATGATGCTTGATCACACCAATTTTCTAGCCACTTTAACAAATAAACTCCACAAGAATACCCATTGTTTTGTTGAGGCACTTGCACAATCTCCCACTGAAAAGTTTTGATCTCCAACAACCTTGTGTAACTTGGAGAGTCTCTTGCGATGATCTCCAAAGCAGGCAGGAGCTATACAAAAACAAGACAGTGAGTGATTGTGATTGTGGTATAAGGCTATTTAATGCACATGCAAGGGTATGTCATGCACATAGAAGGGTATTTCATGCACATTAAGATCACCAACAAATATTTTCATTCGACAATGCATTTTGGGCGATCAAAAACGGTTGAGCACCTTTCCTGATATAATAAGTGAGGGGTAACATGTTTTTGTGCAAAAACTAATAAATCATACCTGTTCAACTAAAAATTTTTGCCTGACTTCACGGCGCCTGGGCAGGTTGGAGTCGAGTATGAAGTTCATCCTTTTCCCAAAGTCAACAACGCATGCAAACCAATGTGATCTCTCCACACAATATGGAAAGAAAGCCTGAAATATTACAAACTAGTCAAGTAGGATTTATCGACTTCAAATGAAAAAAGAATGCATTGGAAAAAAGGAGAAGGAAAAAAAGTAAGAGAATATTTATTTACCAAATGGTTGTGTTTAGATTGAGGGGCAAGTAGTCAAGTAGGACGTATTGACTTCGAAACCCCTTTTTACCGACAACTCCCTGAAATTTGAGAACATTTGTCAAAATTCTTTGTCATTTCAAAAACCAAAAACAAGCATGTGACACAATAAGGAATATGAATACCTTTATGATTGTCGGAAAATACACAACACTCGGGTTTTCGATTGTAGTACGAATACCAACAAAGATCAATAACCATATCCATTACCCAATTTCTTGGCGGCAAGTCCTGCAGCGTGTTGGGTAACTTGCAACCAATCGGTTTCTACAACGACCTCACTAATGATGCACATGTTGCAATTAGATTAGAAAACACGGAACATCGAGAGTGGACAAAAACTGAAGTTTTTAGAAAGCTGTATGGTCAGTTAGAACTTACTCCTTGTTCTTCTTATTATTCCGAATATAATTGATCAAGTGTGCATCTGTATATGATAAATCATCATGTGGCGCTTGATTACTGAGAAAAGGGGAAAATAAAAGCTCCTTTATTAACATGGAAAAACGGAAAAACGGAAAACAAAGCTACTTAAGATTTCGCATTACCGAAGCCAACGCCATTCTTGTAGTCCTTTCTTTGCGGCCGTCACTTGAAGTTTATAAGAGTTGTATCGCCAAGTTAGTATTTCATTGCAAACCCTCACAACATAACGTGTAACATCAACTCTCTGAACAATAACAACAAAAGAAATCAACATCAGTGACTTCATATTTAATGCACATACAAGGAAAAGTTGAATTAAATAATACAGACTTACTCCCTTTACGACCCACCTTTGAACCTAAGCGTCCCTTAACCCCGTTGTACATCTCCATATAACGCATGAGGTAGATTCCAGTATCATGCTCGACATCAACGGCAACGTGCGGAATATACAACTTAGGAATCAAAAGCCATGAAGACACCAAGTTTGGAATCTTACTTGAAAGCGTACCCAACAAGTTCTTCTGATAAAGGTAAAACAATGACAAGTAAATAATCTCTCACAAAAATTAGACGAAAATCGGGCACTTTATGGCAAAAAGATCTCAAGATATACCACAGGTCTAACATGGCGGGAATAGTCGGTTGACGGAGACATCAAGTGCATCACTTCTAACGACTTCTTACTAACATGGTAATGTAAAGACAAATGGCAAGGGTGTAACAATAGGAATGAAAACCTGTATGACATTGAAAACAAAGACAATAATGAAAAGAAAGACACTTAGTTGAGAACAACCATGGAAATGTGAAAATATTGAAGGACTTACCAACTCCACGTCTGCAAATTTGACATCCAATGAGTCAATCTGTTCATTAAATTAGGTGACACGTATTAGAGAATAAAAACTTGTAATAATTGGGCACTTATTTGATGCATGTTCAGTGTTGTTTAATGCACCTAGGTTGGTATTTCGTGCATCTACAAGATTATTTCATGCATTCGAAAGTCTAATGCATCCCAAGGTTGAGAACAGCCATGGAACACTTACGTCGATTGTCTCTGTGATAAATAGACGGCAAGGGCATTTACGATTTCTGAATTTGTTGGCCTCATTCAAATAATCACACCACACAGAAATGACATCTGTATGAACTCGACGATCAAGAAGCAAACTCTTCATATGACTTCGTGTGAGAGTCTTGCCCGCACAGCTAAATAAAACCTCCCTAGACAGTTATGATAACATGAAACTTAGTGTTATACAAAGAAAATGTAATACATATATCCCGAATAAAATTAAAATATAGGAGAGTGATACATACTCTTCATCTAAGTCCTCTGAAAATGCATAGTCTCCTACCAGTTTTTCCGATCGACTCAAGTCACGAACCATGTCCACGTTTCTGATAAAGTAAGGTGACCGGTAAACATTCGCTACCTCAACACACCTCTTAGGGAGCACCCTTCTACCAGCCACCTGCCTCTCAATGGCATAATCTGAGGGGACAGTTGGACAAGAAGGCTCAATTGGCGATTCATCCAACGATAATTGAGAGGAGATAACTACAGGCGATGGTTGGGATGAGATCAGAATGGCGATATTGGCGATAAAGGACGAACTCTGGAATGGCGTCGTAGTTGTTGTGCTTGAATAAGGAACACTTGAAGCAGCCTGCAACCTGGACTCAAGGAACTCTTGAGAGTTATATAGCGCATCATCACCACTAAAAAGGCTGAAAGACGGTCCTTCCAGAAGCGCCTTATCCCTCTTTTCCTTTTCCTTTTTTTCGTTCCACATATTTTCATGATGTGAATCAAACACCTTGCCAACATGAGTGTATGCATTATTAAGGATCCCTTCTAATTCAGCCATGACAGTGGGATTGTCTAGAAACGCATCATCTGCACAACTCATGTCAACCTCCTCCTTCAACTCCTCCTCCTCCACTTTACCCTCATCCTTCTTCAACTCCTTCTCCACTGCCACCTCCTCCTTTCTCTCCTTCAATACATTCTTATCTTTCTCATTGTCCTTTTCCACTTCATCCTCCTCCATGTTCTCCATGGTAGCACCCTCCCTTTCACAATCAAGACCTTCCCTTTCACAATCAAGACCCTTCCCTTTCACCTTCTTCTACTCTCTGCTTTGTGAAAGGGAAAATCCTTCAAATAAACAATCTGCCAACTTTGACATTTGCGTGACAGTACCGGGAATGTGGGAGCCTTACACTTAGCATTTCTAATCGCTTTGGTAAAGT
This sequence comes from Silene latifolia, assembly GCF_048544455.1. Taxonomy (NCBI): domain Eukaryota; kingdom Viridiplantae; phylum Streptophyta; class Magnoliopsida; order Caryophyllales; family Caryophyllaceae; genus Silene; species Silene latifolia. The sequence goes on from NC_133535.1 coordinate 82,011,502, forward strand.
CACCATAAATGTCTCGTAAGTCGAATGGTGTGCTTGCCAAAACCTTGATGGATTCTTTCCTCTCATCAACCGGTTCACTTCAAGTTCGGGTTCGAGTTCAGTTGAGGTTGAGGTTCAATTTGAGGTTCAGGTTCGAGTTCGGAGTAAACGTACAGTACGGGTTCACGTTCATGTTGAGGTGCAACATAAGCAAATATGGGTTCAACAGAGCCCTTGCCAAAGCCACCCCCCTTCTGCTTCTCCAACTTAACCCTTTATCTAATTTTCTCATCCGTCCAATTCGCTAATAAGGGAAATGATCGACACACCGTTCTCGTCATGAAAACACATCTATCCAAGTAGATAATCTGGAAAATCAGAATCGGTCCCTTAAAATAAGTTTTAGGGGAATTAGCTATAGCCGCCTTCCACGACATGACGTTGTTGATCATATGGGTCCGTGCAAATTTGCACCAATTCATGTTAGGGACATCAGCGAGATTTGAAAGGGAGCTTAATATCCGAGGGCTAGGATGATCACCTACTACCCCCATCAAGAGAACATTGACGATATAGATGAGGAAATTCCTCTTGAAATCGTCTCCACCATCCCGTTGCTCCATCATCTTATCTAAGAGAACCTTTTTCGTAATATCCGAGGTGGTAAATCGAGCCTTATACCTCTTGACAACCTCTGTGTACTCCTTTTCCTTACGAACATTCCAGTGCAACAATGTCAATCGGTCCCATAGGAAGTCCAGTTGCAACGTGGACATCCTCATCCGAGATAACAAGATCGCGGTTCATCAATGAACAATTGAACGGATTAAATGTCTCGACAATCCATCCGGCCGATGGCCATTGATTTCTTCTGACTTAAGTTGTAACAACCCTCCGAACCCCATACTGTTTATGGCTTCAATTTGCTGTTCGGATGGCCCCAACTTGATGAAATTAGTGATCAAGGAAGGACTCATCCGAGTGAGGAGAGGCTTGTACTTGTCAGAACGCTTTCTTCTTTTTATACTTTGCGTTGGCTCTTTGCTTGTTGATGCTTTGCTTTCCTCTCTTGTTCTTGTTAAGAGGCAACTCTGGTGCAACTTCGTCGTGAACTTTGGCTTTAACACGCGGACTCCGTTGCCGCGGTGAAATTTGTTCTCGCCTCTCTGCTTCTTTGTAGGGTTTGGTTTGGGAGAATTATCTCACAAAGTAGTCGAGCATTAGTAAGGTAGCTTATTTCATGTATATACTAAATTCTTTTATGCACATAGATAGTTATTTGATGCATATACAAGGTTGGTTAGTGAATTTATAAGACCATTGTACGCCAAACCAAACAAAGTGATTAGTTTCGGAAAGACATTTATTTCATGCATGTACGAAGTTGTTTAATGCACTTCAACAGCTTATTTAATGCATATACACTTTGTTGGTCCATGAATTCATAAGACCATTGTACGCCAAACCAAACAAAGTGATTAGCTTCGTAAAGACAGTTTATTTCATGCATGTACAGAAGTTGTTTAATGCACTTAAACAGTTATTTGATGCATATACACTGTTGGTCCATGAATTCATAAGACCATTGTACGCCAAACCAAACAGTGATTAGCTTCAGGAAGACAGTTTATTTCATGCATGCACGAATGTTGTTTAATGCACTTAAACAGTTATTTGATGCATATACAAGGTTAGTCCATTAATTCATAAGACTAGTGCACACCAAACAAAACACAGATTAGTTTCGGAAGACACTGACTTATTTCATGCATGCACGAATGTTGTTTAATGCACTTAAACATTATTTGCTTTATATAAAAGGTTAGTCCATTAATTCACAAGACTAGTGCACACCAAACAAAACACCGATTAGCTTCAGGAAGACAGCTTATTTCATGCATATACAAGCTTATTTCAGGAAAACAAGATTTTAGAAAGGGGACCGGGTGTCCTAAAACGAGACGGGAAAGGGTTTAGGGTTGGATTAGGCGGACCGCTACCGCGGGTCCGCCTAATCCAACCCTAAACCCTTTCCCTTGCTATTGTCATTCGAACACAAAAACCTAAAGACACCCTAGAAGGGGACGAGTGAACCCTTTTTTTGGGGACGGGATCTTAGAAAGGGGACCGGGTGTCCTAAAACGGGACGGGAAAGGGTTTAGGGTTGGATTAGGCGGACCGCTACCGCGGGTCCGCCTAATCCAACCCTAAACCCTTTCCCTTGCTATTGTCATTCGAACACAAAAACCTAAAGACACCCTAGAAGGGGACGAGTGAACCCTTTTTTGGGGACGGGATTTTAGAAAGGGGACCGGGTGTCCTAAAACGGGACGGGAAAGGGTTTAGGGTTGGATTAGGCGGACCGCTACCGCGGGTCCGCCTAATCCAACCCTAAACCCTTTCCCTTGCTATTGTCATTCGAACACAAAAACCTAAAGACACCCTAGAAGGGGACGAGTGAACCCTTTTTTTTGGGGACGGGATCTTAGAAAGGGGGACCGGGTGTCCTAAAGCGGACGGGAAACGGTTTAGGGTTGGATTAGGCGGACCGCTACCGCGGGTCCGCCTAATCCAACCCTAAACCCTTTCCCTTGCTATTGTCATTCGAACACAAAAACCTAAAGACACCCTAGAAGGGGACGAGTGAACCCTTTTTTTGGGGACGGGATCTTAGAAAGGGGACCGGGTGTCCTAAAACGGGACGGGAAAGGGTTTAGGGTTGGATTAGGCGGACCGCTACCGCGGGTCCGCCTAATCCAACCCTAAACCCTTTCCCTTGCTATTGTCATTCGAACAAGAAAACCTAAAGACACCCTAGAAGGGGACGAGTGAACCCTTTTTTGGGGACGGGATTTTAGAAAGGGGACCGGGTGTCCTAAAACGGGACGGGAAAGGGTTTAGGGTTGGATTAGGCGGACCGCTACCGCGGGTCCGCCTAATCCAACCCTAAACCCTTTCCCTTGCTATTGTCATTCGAACAAGAAAACCTAAAGACACCCTAGAAGGGGACGAGTGAACCCTTTTTTTGGGGACGGGATTTTAGAAAGGGGAAAGGGTGTCCTAAAACGGGACGGGAAAGGGTTTAGGGTTGGATTAGGCGGACCGCTACCGCGGGTCCGCCTAATCCAACCCTAAACCCTTTCCCTTGCTATTGTCATTCAAACAAGAAAACCTAAAGACACCCTAGAAGGGGACGAGTGAACCCTTTTTTTGGGGACGGGATTTTAGAAAGGGGAAAGGGTGTCCTAAAACGGGACGGGAAAGGGTTTAGGGTTGGATTAGGCGGACCCGCGGGTCCGCCTAATCCAACCCTAAACCCTTTCCCTTGCTATTGTCATTCAAACAAGAAAACCTAAAGACACCCTAGAAGGGGACGAGTGAACCCTTTTTTTTGGGGACGAGATTTTAGAAAGGGAAAGGGTGTCCTAAAACGGGACGGGAAAGGGTTTAGGGTTGGATTAGGCGGACCGCTACCGCGGGTCCGCCTAATCCAACCCTAAACCCTTTCCCTTGCTATTGTCATTCGAACAAGAAAACCTAAAGACACCCTAGAAGGGGACGAGTGAACCCTTTTTTTTGGGGACGAGATTTTAGAAAGGGAAAGGGTGTCCTAAAACGGGACGGGAAAGGGTTTAGGGTTGGATTAGGCGGACCCGCGGTAGCGGGTCCGCCTAATCCAACCCTAAACCCTTTCCCTTGCTATTGTCATTCGAACAAGAAGAAAACCGCAAGGCATGGTTGTTTAATGCATATGGATTGTTTTTTGATGCATCTACAAGGCTACTTGATGCATTCATAAGGGTATTGCACCTTAAACCATCACCATTAATATTCGAACAAACGACATATACTGGAAATCTTTAAAAGAGACAAGAAAAGGTAAACCCTCACCATTGTTGTTACCAGAAAGCATATCTGGTGGTACTTGCTCAGTAACTCTTGGTTGGATACGTGGACTCGTCGACGTGGAGGAGGAATTTGGCCTGGCTTTGCACCGAGTACTTGGGTTGGGAGGATTATCTGACAAAGTAAGTAGGTTAAGAAGGCAGCTTATTTGAGACATATACGGGGGTATTTTAATGCACCGAGATTATTTTTGATGCATCTACAAGGCTGTTCCATAGATCCAAAAACTTCATGTAATTATGAAACAATGAAAAGCTCGATGATTAACAAAATAAGGAAAAGAAACTTCATTAATAAAACATATATCATCCATACATGACAAAGCTTTACAACATTGAAAATGGGAAAACCCGACTACATAATTATACAAAGGTGGGCTTAATACATGGAATTATACAAGAGTACCACAAAAGACTGAAACTAGGGCAACTTTAAGACCTGAACCGTTAAAGGCCTAAATAGAGGAAAAAACCGAAAAAAGGCAAACTGCCCGAGTTGCTAAGTCTGTTGAAATGGCAACTCGCCGTGTCACGTGCAGGAGATGGCGTGGCTAAAGCATGAAGCAACTCATTCACATGTGCACGTTCAGCATCATCAAGAGCATTTAGATGTTCTCTTTGGAAAATATTTTTCTCTTGTTGATGATGCAGGAGCAATTTAGCTGCCAAATCTTCAGTCATAAAGCATTTGCATCGTTTATAAATTAGTTTAGGACCCCTACGAACAATTCTTACACCATTGATATCATTGGTCCGTAGAGAAATGCCATATGCATGTTCAATGCGAGGTGCAGTTGGGTGTATGAGGAAAAGCTGAGACCAATTCCTACAGACCAACGCCATATTTGCCTTATCTTCGTTAAAATCTAGTTGGTTAAATATGTTAGTCACTAGATCTTGATTATTGAAAACATCATCAAGTAGGGCTTGATAACAGTTGTCGGTAAACTGAACTTTGGCTAAGGGAGCAAATGACAAACCCATAGCCTCTTTTTTTTCACTTACGTAATTCTTGACAAAAAGTGCTTTATCTTCTTCATGAATATTGACTACCCACCCCTTGCACCAATTGGCCATACTTGGCTATGTATAAGTAGTTGACCAGTAAGAGAATGACCTACAAACATCACAAATTGAACTCTCGAATGAAAAAACTAGAAATAGGAACTAGTAAGGAAAAGAGTACAAGCAAATCCCGTCATTTGAAAAGCACATAAAGCATGCCGAAAAACACTAAGATAAATTCAGGAAATATCACATTAAGCAAGCAATACAGGTAATGCATCCAAGTTTAGAGAGAGCATTAAAATGTAGTCTATCATTATTTTGGGGTAAGGAAGGGATGAAACATAAAAATAGACAAAACTATGCAGGTTTTCTTACAACATACTTTGGTCAACATCATCATTTATAGTTGAGTTTGTTGGGTTTGGTGGGAAATAATCTTTCACTGATCTACCTCCTTTTATTTGTGTAATTTTGGCTGGTGTGTTTTTCTTCCTTGCAACAGTTTTTCGCCTCATATCTGTGAATGTATTGACTGATGTTAACACAGGTGAAATTAGAAATTTCGGCCAATGCACAACCGAGAGCATTTAGATTTTGGTAAATATGCAGATTTTCCGAGTCAAGGGCACTCTACTAATTAAGCATTGGCACCTTATCGACAATGAACCTACTGCTAATTTTAAAGTGACGACGTGTTTGATGCGGACAGGGCCTTATTTGATGCACATTGAACCCTATTTTATGCACGCTGTACCTTATTTCATGCACGGACAGAGGACAAGTATCCTAAAACCTCAACTTACTTGGCTAAAAATACGAAAACAACAAGCAACTCGACTATTTTTTCAGATCCAAACAATATAGATCATTTAAAACCAAAAGACTCTCACAAAATACAGAAATTCAATTATTTAAAAGTACTTGAACATGCAATCAGAATAAAAACTCATAAATCCGCAAATTCAATTATTTAAAATTACTTGAACATGCAATCAGAACAAAAATGCAGAAATCACTAAACTATAAGCAACGTATAACTCTGATTTTCTATGCAAATGTGTTCAACACATTAAAACTCTGAATTTCTGTCCCGAATCTAAGAATTCATTATAGAATAACAATTAAAATACCTTAATTAGGGAAATTACTGCAAATTAGGGTTAATAGTTTAATAAGAATTGATGAATCTCGGAGGAATTGATGAATGTCGAAGGGAAAAATATATGCATGATAAAATTACAGGACAATCGCCATTATCGGAAGCATAGTACCTGAATTAGTAGGAATGAGATTGATAAATCTCGCGAAAATGCTCCTGACGAATGGATTGAACCGTAATATGAGAAGCAGGTGATCGGAAACGATGAAGGTAGGGTAGAGATGAGCAGCGACGACGATCGGAGAAGACGAACGGAAATGGCGACGGTTGGAAACGCGGATGATGAGGGTGGTAGAGAGAGAAGAAGATGAGTGAGAAAGGGAAAATTGGGAAATGATTGAAGTTGAAGGGTTTGGGAGTTGAGCGCGTAAATTGTAATATTATTAGGATTATTAATTAGTAATGTTAATATTAGTAGTATTATTAGTGGTTCTCATGGTTCTCATCATCCTAGTGGTTCTCATATGATCCCGAATCTATATATATATATATATATATATATATATATATATATATAATTTTGATATAAAAACTTTATATTTCATTTGACAAAAAAGTGATGTTTATAATTTTGATATAAAAACTTTATATTTCATTTGACAAAAAAGTATCGTATGAAAATTATATAATTAGATTGTGACAAAAAAATGCTATCATTAGAGTGTAGATTGTATTGTATTTTCTCATTATTAAATCGGGTTGATGTGAAAGTAGGTGCAAAAAAAAATGATGTACTTAGTATGTTATTTGTCTTACATTGAAAAGTAATGTAAGTGTGGTGAATATACTATGTAGTATAAATATTAGAATTGTCCTACATCGGAAGATTATCATAAGGCAGGGTGATCTTATGATTATAAATAGAAGTCAGAACCCAAAATCTTTTTATTCTCTTAAGTACTATAAGAGAGAGCTCTTAAAAGAGTTTGTATTACTGTCTTTACAATAATGATTTCTAACCTAAGTTAATCTTTGAAAAATCTTTTAGTTATATAATATATACTCTGTATTTCTTATTTTATATTCAAGTGATGTTTCCAATTTTATATAAAAACTTTTACATTTCATTTGGCAAAATAATGTCGGTAAAAAAATTATGAAAATAATATTATTAGATTCATAGTAAGAAATGTTATCATTAGAGTATATATAGATTTTATATAATTTGCACATATTAAAGATGGTGAATTTCATATTATGTTATATGTCCCACATTGAAAAATAATATAGGTGTGACAAATATACTACATATAAAAATTAGAATTTTTCCACATCGAAATATAGCATAAAGTGGGTGATTCTATGATTATAAATAAGAGGCATCTTTGGAACTAAGGCATCAACCCAAAATCTTTCGAGTCTCTTAAGTATTGTCTTGGAGAGCTCTTAAAAGTTTATATCATTATATTTTCTACCTATAGATTTTATGGACATTGAAAAATAATGTAGGTGTGGTAAATATACTACGTTTAAATAATATAATTAGAATTGTGATAAAAAAATTCTATCATTAGAGTATATGTAGATACCTCATTTCTGCACCTCCCGCCAACCACCCAGTGATGATTGGGCCGCATGTTTGGTACGCAGAACGATTTACGATAGTCCGTAAGTTTATCATCAAGTGATATCTCAAATACTTGTGTCTACCCCTTGGTCGTCATCTACACACCGATACGGTCGTTTTGACAGTAATTAAAGTTCATTTGGAGTCCGGGTCAAAAACCGCTTCATTTTCTAGGAAACCGTTTAAAATGCCGAGTCGAAATGTCCTAGAATATTCCGGATATTTATTCCATAAATTAATTTAATCTCTTTTGGTAAAATATATCCCATAAATCTTATTTTACGAAATAAGGAAGTAGAGATCCACCGTAATTCCCTAAAAGAAACGCGGAATTCTTTCTTCCGCAGGAGGAAACCTCTGGGGAAATGACGCAGCAGATGCTGCGCCTCTTCGAAGGATCGCAGCAGCTGCTGCGCCTCTTCCCCAGCTCTTTTCTGCCTGTTTTCAGATTTTTCCGTGATTTATTTCCAAAGTTTGGGTCATTCCAAAACTCTTCATATTTTTTAGTATAAATAGGGACCTTCGTTCCACATAATTTTCACGCGAGCGTCCGCCCTTCTCTTCTCCCTTTGCATTCTAAGACCATGCTCTAAGCATTCAACCCCTACGTGCTTGATCAATCGACCACGTAAGCTCAGATCATTTTGAGTTCCAGTCACGTTGCATGACCGACCAATTTGACCACTACACATCAATCAATTTAATCTAAATCCTCTAACGAGGGCACTTTCTACATACATTCGAGTCGAGCAATCACTAAACGTTAACTTAGTTAATCTCGTTTCGTCAAACATGTAAGTCTGAGGGTGTAAATCCCATCTTTTTTATTGTATTATTGTACTAATTATTGTAAGATTTACGTCAAAAGCATGTTTAAAACCGACTTCTAAAACCCTTTTATTAAACCGTTTTTACGGATTAGCAGTAACCAGACGTCGAGAAGAAATGCAGCAACTGCTGCGCCTCTTCGAAGAGTCGCAGCATCTGCTACGCCTCTTCCAGGGGCTGCCGTTGTTCCTGCTCTTCTTCTTCCTCCTCGGTGCTCTGTTATTTCGTTCTTTTGTTTTGTTATTCTTATTTTCTTCTCTTTTCTTCATACATAATAATTTTAATACCTTCTTTTTAATTACCATGTTTTTTATTCACGGCTTAAATCCCTTATAATCAATATTTGCGGGTTTTCGTCATTTAATCAAACCCGGATTTTAGTGACTCGATTCGTTCATATCAAGTTTCTGGAATTCATCCTTTGTACATATTTTCATTGTTTACTTCCGGTTTATCACGTTCTTTCGAGTTCGTTTCCGTCTTCATAGTTTAACCTCATTAGTCCTAACTCGTTTTAATTCGTCTTTAAACCATTTTAACCCGTTTTAATTCGTATTCATCGCTTTTATGACGGTTTTGTATGTAATTAATATGCTAAATCACTTTCACCCGAGTCAAATATCGATAATCAATCATTAAACCTACCAACGAACGTAAACAACCCGTAGTTCTGACTTCACAGCCAGAACTCACCTCAGGAACAAACGGAGTGAAAGCTACGCCTCTTCCAAGAGACGCAGCAATGCTGCGCCTGTGCCGGGATGAGTTCTGCCTCTGAATTTCCGTTCTTGCTTTGACTAAATCCTTTAATTACGTAATTAATTGACTATTATCTGTAATATCACCCCTAAGCTGTCCATATATCTAACTTTATTTATTTTCTTTTCTTTTCTCCAAACTGTCCGTCTTAAGTATATTTTTGACGTAAATCAAATTAATCGTTGTAATTTATTGTAATCGTTATTTATCGTTATTTTATTTATCATGGATGTTTATTCGTCCTTCACATTTAATTAATCCTAAACCCTAATTTGACATTAATAAATGCTATGTGTTCACCGACTTAGTTAATTCACATGCTAGGATCAAAACGTTGGATGTTGCATTGCATGCATATAATCGACAACATATCAAATACGAACGATTTCCCTAATCATTAGTAGAGGCCGCTATCGAGGCGGGCGGAATTAGGTGTTCAGTAAAAGGACTTCCTAATACGTACCCTCACCCCTTACTCCAGAGCTCTGTGAACATCCGTGTTCATTGGCATCCACGAGAGTCATTCTAGATATAGAATGCGAAGGGTAGCGAGTTCTTAGTGTTCATGTCACTACTTTGTGTCTTGACATGACACGAGGTATTCGAACGGTTCCAATTTCCCATAAAAATTGGTGGCGACTCCACAAATGAAAACGCTTGTCCCAAGCGCCCCCGTGTCCACATTTTGGCGATCCGCTGGGGATCATACACTTACGTGTTACCCAGGGTGAAACTTGAACAAGGTTAGGGAATAGTTTATATGAGACATTTGTCGGTTTTCATTACTCGACCTTTTTAAGTCATTTTATTTGGCCTTCCTAGGCCCAACCCAACCCTTTCGACCGATCGTCTCGTCTGGACGGTCCAAATTCTTATCTGGGCCTAATGATAGATAGCGATTGACGTCAAACATACCGTGATGCATACTCATGTTTATATCAAAAGCTTTTACTACTCGAGGATATTGTAATACCCGTCCTTTTAGGGACCCGTTGACTGACGCTGACCGACCTTAGACGCATGTCTCGACCTTCGGAAACCTTACGAGCAATGTCTGGTGACGGTGTGAGCTTTAGTTAGTGTGTCAATCGATCTAGCGGGGGTTACTCGATCGAGTAGCTTTGGGGCTCGATCGAGTAGCGGTCACTCGATCGAGTAAGTCGGTTACTCGATCGAGTAGTGTGTTTACAACGAGGATTTATAAATCGTGTTTCGTGAAACCTCAAATCATTTTCGCACTTCATTTCCTAAACCTAGATGCCGTCTGTTCTTCTTCATATCACCATAGTTCCTTCCATTGAAGCCCTTGAGGATGCTTGTGCCATGGGGACTGGTTGCTTGAATCGGGTAGCGGTCTTAGCGCCGGATTGCTATGTGTAGGTATGTCATCATGATCATCATCGTCGTTGTTACTTTCAGTTAGGGTTGTAGTAATAGTGATAGGTGATTGTACTGTTTGTATAGTTGTATTGCTTGGTTGATTGGTATCATGTGATCGGACGTGGAATCGCTGCGGTTGGTTAAAGGTAGGTTCGCTTACTCAGTACTGTTGGATGTTTAGTGTGTCTTTTGATATGGTTCGGTTGATGTTGTATCGGTGTGATTGATAGATTATGGTAATTGGTTGGTGTCGTGTTGTTTCGTTTAACATGGTTGTGGTGCAGCTGATTGTGATTATCGTATAACTGTCTGTGATCTTCGGGGTGCATCCCTGGCTGAGTGGAGTCACTTGCGGGAGTGGCTTCACGCCCTTGATTTGCCTTCTGTGTAACCCGCCGCAGAAGGGATGTGCACATTAATGGACATGGGTTATCGCTCGACTTGATGAGCGGGGCTTAGGTGGGAACGGATGCCGTTCCCCACTGACAGGGCTGGTCTAGTGGATAGTCGGTGACGGTGATTGATTGGAGGAGACGTGGCTTGCGTGTGTTTTTTTGTATCTGTATTGTGACGACAGTTGTCGGTGTGCTTTCCTTAGTTACTGACCTTGTGTTGTTTTGTCTTGTTGTTTGTTTCTGTTGTGTCTGTCGTGATCCCTTATGGTGAGCAGTCAGTCTTAGCAGGTTATGATCTGGATGATAGTTGGGTGCTTGGCGGGACGAGTCTTTCACGAGTCACGACAGAAGTATATTTCACGTAGCTGATAGTAGTTTGAGTTGTACCTTTTGTATACCTTTAGTTTTGTTAGTCACTTGTAATAAATCTTAATTGTTCTTTTATCGACACTTGATTATTACTGTCCTCGGGCAATTGAGATGGTAACGCCCTTATATGCTAGGGAAGGTCTTGTTAAGGCTCTTTGGTATGTGGGGGTGTTACAAAGTGGTATCAGAGCGACGATTTTGGAACCTGTAACAAATGAGCCTAATGAACATAGTGAGTCTAATAAAATGAACCTGGTGTATGTATATTGGGAGCCCAGCTGATGCAAGATTTTAGGTGAGTAGGCACTCTCATATCAAAATCATGGCCCCATTATGCTTAAGCCAGTCACCGGGTATGGGAATGTCAAGTTGGAAATTGTGTGCCTAGTGTGTATAACAGTTATGATAGGAATGTCTGTGGTCGAGTCTCTATGTATGCTAATACGTGTGATGGTAATGAGGAGATGTGGAAATATGTGGTTGAATAGAGATGTGTATGAACATAGTGGAAGTGGTGGAGTGGCTATTATATGTGACAGTGTGGTGTGATATAGTGATAGTAATGTTTTATAAATTGTTTTTTTGTGAATTGGTATGAAAGAATTGTGAGTATTATATGTGGTAATGATGGTAATTAGTAAGTTTTGAATGAGTTGTAACAGTTGTTAAAGTGGTATTTGGTATGTGTGATGGATGAATGGTTGGATGCTTCCGTGATATGACATAGTTAAGTTGAGAAAGCTAGTCGATAATTGGTTGTGGCATGATTAAATGCTAGATGGATACTTAGAATGATAGGATTAGTAGTGGTATTGTTGAAGTTGCAATTACATGATTAGAAGTAAAGAAACCTGTTGAAAGTATGCATGAGAAAGCTAAAAGTGTAGTCATTTGGTTGCGTAATAGTTGTTATAGAGTGAAGTAGAAAGAGTTGAATGAAGTAATATGTTTGTTAGATTGAAACGATGTAATTGTGTAGTAGTAATATGTCGTGAGTAAGTATAATAATCTGTGACGACTTCCGAATTTATTCTGGGATCGACACGAGTTGTTGTTTTGCAGGAACTGTTACTTAAATCTGTAATTTTGACCTCGTACTTATTCTTGCCCAACCGAGTAAGGGTATCTACTATGTCGAGTAGACCTCATTCGATCTAGTTTGGAAGCTGTTATATCGAAAAGTTGGATTTGCCAGCGAAAACTCGACCGAGTAGCTCCAACTCGATCGAGTAGAGGCCACTCGATCGAGTAGAGGCCACTCGATCGAGTAACCCACCTACTCGATCGAGTAAGTGAATAGTACCCGGGTGGATTGCAGGATTCATATACCCTTTTCATCTCCTTTCTTCCTTATTCTTCATTCATCAAAAACCCTAAAATTCTTAATCTCTCTCAAAGTTGCTCTTGCCTTGTGGTTTTGGTGCTTGATTCTTGTGCTTCTCTTACTTAATCCGTTCTTTTATTTGCTAATTCTTCAAGGTAATGATATTCGTCTTCTTTCTATGTTTTAAGTGATTAAAAGCATGTATAATAGTTGGTGTTTGTTGATAAAATCCGGTTTATATGCATAAAATCTTGCTTGTAGTTGTTGTAATATGATCTAATTGCTTCAATTTGTTGGTTATTGATGTTAGTTATGCAAAAAATCGAATCAAATTGGAGGTTTATGTGGCTCAAAATTTCTAGGGTTTGAGGTTCTGAATTGAATCTTGGTTATCTTTTGTATGTAAAAGGGAGAAAATTGAGTAATGTATGTTGTATATATCATGTTTAGAGTTATGATGGTTTTCACTCAAAATTCTGCCTTAAAACTCCGTCTTAAAAGTTCCCCAAACTGAAATTCGTCTTATATTCTTGTGAAATTTATCGATTTATGAAGTTATTTTGAAGGTTTACTTTTCAGAAGTGGTAGTAGCGATGTTAATTGATGCCATACTTGTCAAACGTTTTACAGCTGTGAGACCGTCTGATTGTAGATTTGAGAGTTTATACTTATAATTTCTGGATTGTTGGTGAAAGTGTGTACTTAGTAGCTCTTTTTCATGATCATACATGAATTATTTACATGTTTTCAAGTATATGTGGTTGGTATATTTAAGTCATGTGTTGAAAACAGATGTCGAGACCGACTGTGGGAACCCATCAGAGCAAGAGAGGGAGGGCTTCTGAGCCCGAGGTAAGAGAGGGGAGTGGACCTACGGTTCCGGCAGTACCCGAGTACCCGTCTATAGTCTTTGTGGACTTCACACAAAGGGCTAATTTTGTTGCCTTACAGAAACGAAAGATGAGACCCACCCGTTGTATCGACACAACTCTTTTGACTGACTTGGGGATTGAGACCGATGTTAGGTATATCTTCGAGACTTTGAGGATGACTGGGTTGTACCATCTCAGAAAACATTCTTATGCTTTCTTGACCCTTGAGTTTATAATTTCCTTTAAGTATGATGCGGTGGAACAGACCGTGGAGTTCCGCCTTATGAACACAAGTTTTGTTCTCACAATGGATATGTTTGCAACACAACTTTGCTTGGCTAAACCTGCCAAGGGAGCTCTCAGAAACATCTCGTCTGAGTGTGGGGTTAGTAGCCTCATGCCTTGCTTCACCGGTAAACCAGCTCCTACTTCGAGTAACATGTTGATTAATGATGTCCAACATGTCACTTTGAAGATTTTCCTCCGTGCTTTGACATGTTTGCTCTATGAAAAGAAGGATGTGAGTAAGCTAAACTCACATGAGTTGATGTTGCTAGTGGCCTACCTTAACCCCACCCGATCCCAGAAAGTCACCTTTAGTGCCCCGGATATAATGTGTTCCAGCTTGGCCCTGATGGCTTCCTCCGACACTTGTTTCCTTAGTTGTGGTGCCATTGCCACTCGGTTGGCAGAGAGGCTGACTACCTTTGAGGCCTCCTTGGCCTATACCCGTTGACCCCTATGGTGCCTACCATGGACCGAGAGTACTTCCTCGACCAGAAATGGTTGAGAACTTTGGAGGGTGGTGGGTTAGCATGGAGTGTGTGGGGTATGAGTTGGATGCGTATACCAGCTCCCGAGCACCTTCCCGCTACAGAGCCTTTACCGGCGGCAGTGGTGTCTGCCGATTCTGATGAGGAGGAGGAGCGTCCTGCGGGGCAGTCGTACCTCATTGACCCTGATATCCTACAGGTGATGCCCGGGCCGAGGAAGAGGGACAAGGTGAGACCTGAGGATGCCCAGCCTAGAGTGGGGAGGGGACCACGGCGAGTGAGGGAGAGGATGGCTGAGACTCAGCCAGAGCAGCCTGTACCGCCACAGTACCAGTACCCCGTTTATCCTCCTTTCTACTGTCCCGAGATGAGAGTGAGCGAGCTCATGGAGAGGGTGTCAGCGACCTTGACACTCCGGAACCTCCATGAGATGGCGTATGTGCAGGGGCGTTGGGGACGACAATGGGTTTTTTCACTCTTTCGGCGTGGAGAGGTCTACTTGGGGAGAGCCCCAGTCATATCCCTACGGTTGCTTGGCCACTTGGCGTATGGGCGCAGATGCTGGTGTTGGTGGGGTGGCAGGTCATGATGCAGCAGGAGCATGCACATCTGGTGGTGGCGGTGGTGATGAGATCATGGATGATCAGGATGCAGAGTGATGACACTCCTTTTCTTTCTTTTATATATTGTTTCATGGCTTGTAGTGGATAGTATTTTTTTTCGGTTGGTACTTTATTTTATCTTTGGTTTGTATGTTGGCCATAAGGCCGTACTTTGAGTATTTGTACACTGGTTATGCAGGACTGTGGAGTCGGGGAGACGTCTCGACTCATGGTTATATGTTTGTTTGGTTTTAACTTGGCTTTTAAGGGATTTTCGACCCGTGGCAACTCGATCGAGTGCCCCTCACTCGATCGAGTAGCTGCAGGTGTGACCTCGGGGGGAGTATTCTTATCTCGGCTTGCTCGATCGAGTAGCTGATGAGCTCGATCGATTAAGGCCAGCTCGATCGAGTGCCTGACCAACTCGATCGAGTGCCTGACCAACTCGATCGAGTAACACTGTTACGTGAACTTTTCGATTTAATACTTGGTTGAATCATAATATCTTTGGGTGCTATTATATTAATGCTTTTTGTGGGTGTTTAGTATCATTGTTTAGCCTCACCGATGGTTATATAATTGTGTGTGGTCGTGCTATATATATAATTTTCAATGCTATGTATATTAGTCGGATCGATAAATCAAATTGCTACAGGTAACATAATGTACGGTGGCGTTGTTCAAAGTTGATAATGATGGCATATATATATATATATATATATATATATATATATATATATATATATATATATATATATATATATATATATATATATATATATATATATATATATATATATCAGTGAGTCATGTCTACGTAATGTCAAAAAAAAAAGTGTCGGGGCTGTCATGAGTCGAATATGCATATTGGTCAATTTGCACAATTCTCGGTGGTATTTTTCTAACTTTGTAGGCTATATCAAGTCGAATTGGATAAATAGAATACAATTGTTATAATGTTGTAACATAATTAGTATGATTGTATAACAAATAATTGGTGACGTTGCTGCTAGTTTGTAATAATATATCTTGCGGTGTGCTGCATACTTTCAGTGGTTTTACGTTTATACGAGTTAAATTGTGTAATGTCAAAGAGTAGGTTATGTCAGCGTGAATCAAGGTTGTTTTGTGGTTCATGAGTAATGTCAAAATGATATAATATGTATCAGTTTGAGGGACAGGGAAGTTGTTTGATGGTGAACTTCGGGGACGAAGTTCCTTTTAAGGAAGAGTAATGTCAAAGAAAAAAAATGATGTAGTTATAACAATTTTATAGTATTGTTGTGGTATTTTAAAGTATGTGAATGATTGTTTAAATAGTTTTATATGATTGTTTGAATAGTTTCATAGTGGTTATTGTGCAATTGAGTAAGAATTTATAGTTGCTGAATAAAATAGCATGTTGTATACTTTATTTTCAGTAATTATTCGTTGTGTCGGCTTGAGAATTAGATGTTATTAGCAACAATGGAGTTGTCCTTAGTAGAATTGTGTTGTGTGGTTAAGGTGATAGAGTGGAATGAGATATGTGTTGTATGAATCAGTAGCATGTGGTGATGAATCGATGGTAGGACCGTTGCTTTGTGTGTTTCGTTGACAAGTAATGGATGAAAGTATAGTCTGATAGTTGTGTTGATGTACGTTTAAATGCTAGTATGTAGTAAGTGCAGGTGGTAGTCGATTTAGTCGTTCATGTGATTGGTATGTGTTCAGTGATTCAAAAGGAAGTTGCTGGTTAGCCGAGAGTCGAGTTGTGTTTTGGGTGCTAGGGTGGATGATGATGATGTCCGATGAACATACATAAAGGGATGGTAATTCTAAACAGTTGTGTCGACCTGTGTCGGGTAAAAGGTGGTGATGACCTTGGTTTCTTTGTCGTGTGGTTCGGGAGAGGATGAGTCGAACTTCGGGGACGAAGTTCTTTTTAAGGGGGGGAAGACTGTAATACCCGTCCTTTTAGGGACCCGTTGAATGACGTTGACCGACCTTAGACGCATGTCTCAACCTTCGGAAACCTTACGAGCAATGTCTGGTGACGGTGTCAGCTGTAGTTAGTGTGTCACTCGATCTAGCGGGGGTTACTCAATCGAGTAGCTTTGGGGATCGATCGAGTAGCGGTCACTCGATCGAGTAAGTCGGTTACTCGATCGAGTAGCGTGTTTACAGCGAGGATTTATAAATCATGTTTCGTGAAACCTCAAATCATTTCCGCATTCATTTCCTAAACCTAGATGTCGTCTCTTCTTCTCCCTATCACCATAGTTCCTTCCATTGGAGCCCTTGAGGATTCTTGTGCCATGGGGATGGGTTGCTTGAGTCGGGTAGCGGTCTTAGCACCGGATTGCTATGCGTAGGTATGTCATCATCATCATCGTCGTTGTTACTTTAAGTTAGGGTTGTAGTAATAGTGATAAGTGATTGTACTGTTTGTATAGGTGTATTGCTTGGTTGATTGGTATCATGTGATCGGACGTGGAATCGCTGCGGTTGGTTAAAGGTAGGTTCGCCTACTCAGTATTGTTGGATGTCTAGTGTGTCTTTTAATATGGTTCGGTTGATGTTGTGTCGGTGTGATTGATAGATTATGGTAATTGGTTGGTGTCGTGTTTTTTCGTTTAACATGGTTGTGGTGCAGCTGATTGTGATTATCGTATAACTGTCTGTGATCTTCGGGGTACATCCCTGGCTGAGTGGAGTCACTTGCGGGAGTGGCTTCACACCCTTGATTCGCCTTCTGTGGAACCCGCCACAGAAGGGATGTGTACATTAATGGACATGGGTTATCGCTCGATTTGATGAGCGGGGCTTAGGTGGGAATGATTGCGGTCCCCCACTGGCAGGTCTGGTCCAATGGACAGTCGGTGATGGTGATTGATTGGAGGAGACGTGGCTTGTGTGTGTTTTGTTGTATCTTTATTGTGACGGCAGTTGTCGGTGTGCTTTCCTCAGTTACTGACCTTGTGTGGTTTTGTCTTTTTGTTTGTTTCTGTTGTGTCTGTCGTGATCCCTTATGGTGAGCAGTCAGTCTTAGCAGGTTATGATCTGGATGATAGTTGGGTGCTTGGCGGGATGAGTCTTTCACGAGTCATAACAGAAGTATAGTTCACGTAGCTTATATTAAGTTTGAGTTGTACCTTTTGTATACCTTTAGTTTTGTTGGTCATTTGTAATAAATCATAATCGTTCTTTTATCGACACTTGATTATTACTGTCCTCGGGCAACTGAGATGGTAACGCCCTTATATGCTAGGGAAGGTCTTGTTAAGGCTCCTTGGTATATGGGGGTGTTACAAAAATGGACTAGGAACCGACCTTACTCATGTTTGGCACGGACCTCTCCACAGACCAGGATTTGACTGCTTGGTATGGCAACCAACATTTTTAAGCCAAAACCTTTATTAATGCATTCAGCATACCGTTATAATACCTGTATGAATGCTTGTATCATATGTGATCATCATTTTGTAAACAAAACTATGACGGAATTTTGTAAAATAAAAATCCTTTTCAAAATGTAAACATTTTCAAAGATGGCCAAAATTAGCGCAAAATGAGTCAAAACTCTGTCCAAATCTCCAGTCAAAATTCGGGCCTCAAAACCCATTTCAAAACCTCACTTCGAGTCAGCACTCCTACAACTACACTACAGTTGCTTAGGACAAACATTTCAAAACTTTATCATTTTCAAACCTCACTTAACATAGTGGCACACTCCCACTTCACAAGTTGAGTCTTTTTGAGTAAGTGTGCTAGAATGGTCGATCGTATTTTGATTCATCGTCGATCTCTTATCTAGTTTCCAAGATGCCTGGAACTAGTCACACAAGTGTTAATGGTCAATCCCAACCCGGAAATTGTAATGATCTAATCCTAGTTGCGCTCGTCCTTCTCCAAACAAGCCAAGACCAAGCTTATGCTCGCCTCAACGCTATTGAAGGCCGGATTGTTGCTGTAGAAACTAGGCTTCCTCCTGCATAGAATGATATTCCTAACAAGATCATGCATGATAACCTTCCACCTTTCGTTGGACAACAAGAAACCGACCCCCCACTAGGTCCTACTGAAGCGGAAAAGTGACTCCAATACTTGGAGGAACAACTAATGTACCTTAAGGGAGATGGCATTTACAGGGATAATAATCGCAAGTATGAGGCGGTAAATGCTCAGTTGCCAACCAACTTCAATATGACTGACATCCCAAAGTTCAAGGAGCATGAAAACCCGTTGAACCACATTCGTGCTTTCAAAGATTACATGTCTATCAAAGGCATCAAATCTGTAATGTTCTTAAGGATCTTTCCTTCATCTCTCGACACTATCCCTAAGCAATGGTTTTACTCTTTGGAACACAAGAAAATTGCCACTTGGGACGACACTGCAATTGAATTCACTAAACAATACGCAGATAATGCTGAGATCCAAGTCAACATGCGCACTTTAGAGGTTCTTACCCAAAATGAAAAAGAAGGCTTCACCGACTTCCTAAGTAGGTGGAGGAAGACTATCACACAACTTGTTGAACGTCCAGACGAAGCCACTCTTGTGGAAACGTTCGTGGATAATCTGAGACCAATTTATGCAAACCACTTGAGGTATCAAAACATAAAGTCCTTCAAAGATCTGACTGTGCTAGGGACAAGAATTGAAGATGACATCCGTAAAGGACTCTTGTCCAAGACGGTAGCTCGTGGATATCAAGGCTCGACGAGTCGTTCTTATGGCTCTACTAGCAAGACTGATGAGGTTAATTTTGTCGAATCATCTAAGAAAAATATCCTATAAAGGAAGTTCACAAACATTGGTGATTCATACTCCAACGCTCTGAAAAGATTGATGAAACAAGGTAAGCTCCAACCCATAGGACCTACACCTGACCCAGAAAAGAGATCTAAGTTCTGGGAAGAGAACGCATATTGCGAATATCATTGAGGCAAGGTACACGATACAGAAAAATGTTTTAAACTGAAGCACGTTCTTCAAGATATGATCGAAGATGGTCGTTTACCCATACCTCCTGGAGGTAAGCCTAACAATACTCAGAATCCTCTTGGAGTTCTGATGATTACAGATGAAGAATCCACCTTGGATTGTTCACATCTCATTTCTCCAGTCGAGGATGAGATTCATGCACTAGAAGAGGAAGAGAGCTATTCCACCATTTCTCCTACCATTGCCGATTTCATCGCGTGGGCAAGAAGTGTGAGTAGGCAAGTTTCAAAGTTGGAAGCTATAGTGGAATCTCTACGCAATCCCGGCACCATACCTAGGGAAAACGTGTCACTATCCCCAAATCTATCTCAAGAGTCTACGATGCAGGAGGTAATCATAGTAGTTGACAACCTAGTTGAGCAAATAATCAGTCTAGAAGCTGAAGTCATCAGATTGAGAGAGCTTAGTATCGTCAATGGAATATGGGCCGTTGGCGATGAAGATGAATACCTCAGAGAACACTATCTAGTCAACGCTAGTGAGGATATAGTCAAGGCTAGTGAAGATCAAGATATAGACCACCTTACTCGTTCAGGGCGTCCATATCAAAATGTCTCTCAGAACGGTCCCACGATTAATGGTCTAGTTACCAAACCAATGTCATCACCCCAAATGATGGCGAAGATACATCTACTGACCACTTGCTAAAATAACTACAGAAGACAAAGGCTGATCTTTCAGTCTGGCAACTAGTTGCTAGCTCATTTCCCCATCGCCAAGCTTTACTGCAAGCATTGGCTAAATTGAACGTAGCGTACAATTCTACGCCTGACGACGTAGTCAACTTGGTCTTCCAAGATTCAGTTAAACTAAGTAACCCAGTTACTTTTTCAGATGAAGATTTGCCTCCCTTCGGCGCCAGTCATAACCTTGCTCTATACATCACAGTCACATGCTTAAAGAAGAACGTGCTAATGACTTTGGTGGATGATGGTTCTGCAGTGAACGTCATACCACTAAAGACAACATACAAGTTGGGCATGGAAGAATCGGATTGGACTCCTACCAACCAAGGTGTTCGAGCATACGATGGAACATGACGTAAAGTAGTGGGGCTAATCAACCTCACTATAGCAACAGGGCCAATCGAGAGAAAAGTTACTTTTCAAATTGTGGATATCGAAGCATCCTTCAATATACTTCTGGGAAGGCCTTGGATTCACGCTTCCAAAGCGGTAACATCCACCTTGCCCAGAAGATTATGATTCCTCTAGATGGCAAAATAGTAACGATCACTTCGTCGCCTATCAAGGCTGTAATAGAGAAACTGCCAAGCAACCAAGTAGTCACAAATCCAGTATACGAGCTTGGGGGCTTTCAGAGCATAAACCTTGTAGACAGCGAACTGGCACCTCTATACTTCAATCCATACTCCAATTTAGTGGTCAACCACATACTCATGTCCCAGGGATACTTCCCGGGAATGCCATTGAATCTTGCCAAGAAAAATACCTTCGCACCATATAAAGAAGGAAACTCTCAGAGGATACCATTAGGATTGGGATACAAACCCACGAAAGAAGAAGCTTTGGAGATGCTCACTCAGTTTCAAAACCGTAAGAACAAAGGAATCCAAATGCGATCCTACCTCCCCACCCTAAATGGATATTTCTTTAGAGAAGGGGGTCAGGAGTACTTTCACGGGTTTCCTAAACCTTGGCACTATAAAGGAATGTAACTAGCTGGAATTGAGGTCTTCCACGATTGCTATTTCATGCCTTCATAAACGGTTCCTACAGTCAAAACTCGTCAAACACCTTCTTTAGACGAACAGGCTATTAGCATTCTATTTGGGGAGGACTGATTCATCAGGGCAGCACAGGATGAGATCATTGCCATGATACTTCAAGATGACCACTTCAACCCGACAGCTCTAATTACCGAAACTAGTTCGAATCAGCAGAAAGGATGGAGAAAGTCGATCAAGTGGACTAACAACTAAGGAAAGCTCTTCAAATTAACCACTGGAGAAGGAAAGATGTTCAAAGGAGAACTTAAAGACAACGAATATAAGTCAGAGTCGGAACCAGAGTTCGAGTCTAGAGAAGTCGCTAGAGAGTCTTCTTCTGTCGTCACTCCCTATCCCCTTCTTTCTCCTAGCATAGCATCGAGTAGTAACTGTAGCTTGGGAAATGTCCTAGCAGTTGCCCCTTTACCGCCACTGACTACTGAACATATGGCTTCTTTGTTTCAACTCTTTTCAAAATTTAATATGAATAAATCAGATTCTGCTTACTCCTTGTGTTATTCTGAATGCAATTCTATTTACGATGATAATGAGGATGATCCCGACCTAGACTCAATCGAATTACCTCCCTATATAGTGTTAGGTTCATATACCTATTATTAGACATTTCTAATAGTGATTTAATCAACATATTAAATTTTTCATAGTGGATCTAGTGCACGCATAACAAAATAAAAGAATAAGGAAGGAAAAATAATGTTCCTTACATTGTTGAATGGCACGAAATGGGCACAAGTAAGGTCTCCTACCTTCACTTGTTCTTGAGCTATGATAAGTATTAGGATGATCCTCCAAGACTCTATATTAGGAGCCCTCCTTTTGATTACACCCAAGATTTGACCCAAAATTACTACTAATATTAACTAGACATTAGGTAGTAATATTCCCTTATAATTACTAATATAACTAATATTGCTACACTAGTCATTTTTGCTAAACATTAGTAAAATGAGTATATATGAGTTTAGAGGATTTGCATGTGGGATATTTTGAGAGAAAGGTAGAGTAAAATGAGAACAACAATTATTCTCCTCACTTACTCCATGTGCCATCCAAATGCTCCTTTTGTAGAGCATTTTGGTTTTCTCATTTTGTCTTATGCAATATTCTTTATGTGTAGGTAGTAGGCTAGCATGAATAAAGCATGTCCTAAGATGTTGGAGCATCTTTCCCACAACAAAATGACAAAACCAAAAACTCAAGCATGCTCACATTTTGGACGGTGCACTTGAGTATATATGGGTCCATTTTTGACTTATTATATTTGTCCCACAAATGCTTAATAGTCTTATGTTTAATTATCTTACATAATTAAATATTAATTTGATCATACAACAATTATGTGACAAATTAATAAACATATATCCACTTAACTTATTGAGTAATATTTTACCATTATATCAACATATAATGGGTCCCATAATACCTAGTTAGTTAAATTTACAATCTCTTATAAATTTAAACAACTAATTACCTCTACCTCGAAATATTTATAAAACCTCAACATAATTTAGTAAATTAATTTATTAATCCACTAAATCGAATCTTATTTAATCACATTACAATAAGATACAAAATCCAACTCATATAAATAAGGGATTAATTAATCCGTATCGAATACAATTAATTAATTATTTATTTGGGTCTCATCCTTTAGGTGTGACCTTAAGGGATCAACTGATCACCATCGTCAACACGACAGTAACGTCAAACTCTAGTCAACCAATCGTTACTGATTAATGTTGATCAATTGACTATATAATTTATCATCCCTTCCGTATTCTTATTATGAGATTTAATTATGTGATCGCACTATTGTTGAGAACACATATTCCAACAATCTCCCACTTGTCCGAGACAAGTGTGCGTCACCAATTCTCTTGTCCTATTATAATCTCCCATTCAATGCAAGGTGTCTTGGAGGTCGTACTGCATTTGATCATAACTTGAGTTGTTTCCTCGATCTGGAGAGTAACTGTCTGCCCGGAATTATCTGCCATAGATACTTTCCGAGCGTGGCCACGCATTTACAGTTCATTACTCCTCGAGTGGCCTTGAGATTTTGATAACCCTGACAAGGGAGTGGACAATTCCTATCGCACTATTCCCTTCGCACATGCACCTCTCATTATGACCCAAAAGATGTCCATTCGTCTCCATTTACGGTAGACGTGGAGCAAAAATCAAAGTCAATCAGAAACTGTGCCATCTTGGGCGAATAGTCTCTAGTCAAAGAATGAACTCAAAAGAATACTATAGTAGCTCTTGCCACGACTA
Organism: Silene latifolia; assembly: GCF_048544455.1. Taxonomy (NCBI): domain Eukaryota; kingdom Viridiplantae; phylum Streptophyta; class Magnoliopsida; order Caryophyllales; family Caryophyllaceae; genus Silene; species Silene latifolia. The sequence continues at coordinate 82,035,435 of NC_133535.1, forward strand.
GGCTTTATGAATTTCTAGAACTCTATAAGCGGTCACTGCCCGACAGAGTGTCTCATACAGTCTTACTATGTGATTGACTAGTCATCCCATATGACCCTATGTCACTTGAACTTGCCATCAATCGCATCACACTCTAGTCACTTCGAGACGTCACCTCCTATAAGTAACTAGGGGCAAATACTATGTTAATCCAGTTCACTTTAATAGGATTCAAAATTGCCTCAACAACCTATTTGGATATAACAAAGTAATAAATAAATGAGTTTGCATAAAGAAACTCAAACGATAAATGCGATTATCATATATAAACCAAAACAAAGTTTTTCATTTCATATCTTATAATCTAATACAAACTTGGCATGCGTTTCAGACCCATGGAAATAACATGTTGGTCATGCTTAACCTGCGATAAAGGCTTGGTTAAAGGATCATCAATGTTATCATCCGTCCCAACCTTACAAATCGCTATTTCCTTTCTTTCAATGATATCTCTAATTACATGAAATTTTCTAAGTACGTGTCTAGACTTGTTACTAGACTTGGGCTCTTTAGCTTGAAAGATTGTCCTACTTTTATCAAAGAAGATCGTGATAGGATCTTTGGCGGTAGGAACTATCCTTAGCCCCTCCAAAAATTGCCTAATCTACAGGCTTCTTTGGCAGCTTCAGATGCTGCAATGTACTCAGCCTCCGTCGTAGAATCCGCAATGACCGACTCTTTGAAACTCCTCCAGCTAACCGCCCCACCATTAATCATGAAAACAAAGCCAGTCTGGGATTTTAAATCATCCCTATCGGTTTGAAAGCTCGAGTCAGTGTAACCCTTCACACTTAGCTCAGAATCTCCTCCAAACACCAAGAATGAATCCTTAGTTCTTCTCATGTACTTATGTACTTAAGGATATTCTTGATGGCTATCCAGTGACTCTCACCTGGTTTGGCTTGATATCTACTTGTCATGCTCAAAGCATACGATACATCGGGATGAGTGCATATCATGGCATACATGATTGATCCCACGACGGAAGCATAAGGGATCAATTTCATGCGTTCAACATCTTCAGGTTCTGTGGGTGACTGAGACTTGCTCAATGTAACCCCACTACCCATTGGAATAAAACCCCTCTTGGAGTTGTCCATGTTAAAACATCGAAGAACCTTAACAATATAAGACTCTTGACTTAGTGCCAATATCCTCTTAGATCTATCTCTATAGATTCGGATCCCTAATATGCGTTGTGCCTCTCCCAAATCTTTCATTTGGAAATGATTCCCTAGCCACCCCTTAACAGAGGTAAGAATTGGTATATCATTGCCAATGAGAAGTATGTCGTCTACATACAAGATTAGAAAGATGACTTTGCTCCCACTAAACTTCATGTATAAACATGGCTCTTCGACACTTCGAGTGAAACCATTCTCTTTTATTACATGATCAAAACAATGATTCCAACTTCCCGATGCTTGCTTAAGACCATAAATGGATCTCTTAAGTTTGCATACCATGTTAGGATTTTTAGGATGTACAAAACCCTCAGGTTGTGTCATATAAACTTCCTCCTCTAAATACCCATTTAGGAAGGCGGTTTTAACATCCATTTGCCATATTTCGTAATCATGAAATGCGGTAATTGCTAACATAATCTGAATTGATCTATGCATGGCTACGAGAGCAAAGGTTTTGTCATAGTGTAAACCATGAACTTGGGTGAAATCTTTTGCAACTAGCCTCGCTTTATAGACATCATCATGCCCTTCTATACCATTCTTTACCATAAAGATCCATTTGCATTGAAGGGGTCTCACTCCTTTAGGCAAATCAACCAAGTCCCATACTTGGTTCTCATGCATAGATTTTATTTCGGATTGCATGACCTCTTGCCATAAAGTTAAATTTGGACTAGAAATTGCAGCTTTGTAGGTCGCGGGTTCGTCACTTTCCAAAATTAAGACATCCAATTCGTCGTCACACTCGATAATGCCTACATATCGATCGGGTTGGCGACTAACCCTACCTGATCTCCTAGGCTCGGAAGGAACAATAACTTGATTAGACGATGAAGGAACATCTTCTTGCACCTCTTCTCTAGTTTGTGGTTCTTGGACTTCGTTAAGGTCAGATTTCCTCCCACTCTGTTAATCCAATTCTAGAAAGACAGCCTTATAAGCCACAAACACTTTGTTCTTATGACGATTGTAGAAGTAATATCCACATGTATTCTTTCGAAAGCCTACAAAGTAACACTTGTCAGATTTGGGCGCTAGGTTATCGGTAGATTTATTCTTTGTTGGAATATGTGTCCTCCGACAATAATGCGATCACAATTGTTGATCATGATGATCAAATGTTTAAGTCTCATTTTAAAGAATACAATTGGGAAGTATTTTACTGTCAACTGGTCCACACATATCGGTAATGATTGGCTGACTAGAGTTTGACATTACTGTCGTGCGACGGTGGTGATCAGTTGATCCGCTAGGTCATACCTAAAGGATAATACTCTTAATTGATCATTTAATTAATCGTATAACGTTACGAGTTAATTAAATTACTTGAAAATTGACGGACGATTTTGGAAGTAAAATTTACGTATCTCATTATAATCTGATTAAATAAGATACGGTCTAAGTGATCGAATTGTTTTATTACTTGGATGAAATTATTGTTTAAGGAAACAATTGAAATTGAATGAATAAATTATTATAAATACAAGATGTTGTGATTTATAATTGGTAAATTATTTTGGTACAAGAAATTGTGAATTACTAAGTCAATTTTGTGTATGACGTATTTTTATTAATGCGTTGATTTTTAATATGTTAAAAATACATAACAATTTTACATGTGACATGTGACAAATTCACAAATTGACAAAGATAAAATGAAATCCATTTTATCTCTATATGGACCGAAATATTGGGTGGTATTAACAATATATATTATGTTAATTGAGTTAGTGGAAAACATGATTATTTTTCCTAAAGCTAGCCATGCAAACCTAGTGCCTCTTGTGAAGAGCACCAAGCTCATGCATTGGCCTTCTTCCCACCCTCCTACCCGGTTTTCCTTGAAAAAGAGCCAAGGGTCTTTTGCTTTTTTTAAACTCTTATTCACTACATGCAAAGTGTGTGAAAAATAATTCATTCTAACATCATAAAAATATTTTTAGAGAGATAAAAATATTTCTTCCTTCTTCTTCCTCCTCTTGACCGAAATCCAAAGAGGACAAAATATTTTTGGGTCATTTTATTTAAATTAATGTTATTCTAGTATTAATAATATTAATTTTATTAAGAGTATATCTTGGGTATTATTCCTTGGGAGGGATACTATAATTGTATCCTTTGTTCATCCATTTAAGGAGAGCTCAAGAACAAGAGAGTAGGAGAACTCTCTTGTGCCCTTTGATCCGAAAAAAATCAATGTAAGAATAAAGATTTCTTCCTTATTTTACTAATTGTTTGCATGCATAAGATCACCTTTTAATTTTATGACTAAATTAAAATTATAACATATATGAATATTTTATTAAAGAGATCTAGATTTCTAACAAGTGGTATCAGAGCCTTGGTTGTTTGCATGCAAATCGGTTATAGTTTTTCCGAGTTATACGATTAACATATAAAACTTGTAAATTTGTGTTATTATGATATATCACGAAATAAATTTATGCATGTTAAAGTTTCTGGTCCTAAAATGTTTTTAGGATATTTTGGTTAATTTATGGATTTTTATTGTTCATCTTATATTATAATGGCATTGAAAATGTGATTTTATGATTAAAATGTCATTTTCGGACTAAAATTAGCTAAACTTCGAATTTTCCAATGATTTTTGGATATGTTATCACTTGTTTTATTTTTGATGACCTGTAAATTTTCATAATTTTTGGAGTTCTTATGCTCGAAATATAGATTTTTCATGATAAAAATCGAATTTAAATGAAAAATAGGTTAATATGAGATAAATTTCGAATCTGGTCATATAAATTTATTATGTTGTCACATGCAATTTTACAAGATGTGTGTAAAATAATAGGCTATATTGAAGTCTTTATGCATGATTTATGGATTTTTGATGAAAAATAGCATAAATAGTGACTTAATTAGTGAATAATTACTAAAACATACTCCATGACTAAGGAAAAATGTCACATGTTGCATTTTATTATATTTTTCAGATCTAAAATTGAAAAGTTGATGAATATAATTTTTCTCATGCTTTTATGATTATTATTGATAAATCCGATAAACCGCAACATAGTTTTTCCGATAATTTTACGAAATTTTAACCTAAGTTTTTGAATATTATGAGTGTCATGGTATTTTTCCATAATGTTCATAAGTTTAAATTTCAAATTTTTGAATTTATTTGAATTTTGTGATTTATTTGAAGTTTATAGCATTTTATTGTAAATTTTGGGTCCATTAATGAACAATTTTAAGAAATATGAGTTAATTATAGTCAAATAGTTAGTGAAGACTAATTTTGAGTCCTAAGAGGTTAGGGTAATTAACTTGTGCATAAATATGAATTTATGTAATTTTTGTGATTATAAAACGTTGAATCACGCAAATCCGTAAAAACCGTGTAATATACGATATTGGCTCCTTAAAGGCGATTTAGCATAAAATTGAGCATGTTCATACATATTATAATGCTGCATTTTATTTATGATTGTCATAATTTTATTTTATGTAATTTTTGAATTATGTAATTTTTACTTAGTATGGCCTTAGTTTTCAATTGGTATTACCCGAAATGTATGGGAATATCGATTCGGTTGTAATTTATTGTGATCTCGTATCACCGTTTTGTAATTTAATAGATTTATTTTATTTTAATTACAAATGTATAATAGGAAATTATGTAATTTATTATGAAATTTATTTATTCCGGAGTTCCTTGAAGACGGTGTCACAAAAGATGGCGATACATAAAGACGGTGTTACCTCGAGATGCGCGCCACAACCGAAGTTCAAGGGACCAATGGAGTTGGTTTCCGAATATGTAATAGTTAATTAGATTTTCTATTTTAGGAAGGTCATACTAGGATTTATTTTATGTTTTGCATTTTATTTATATGTCACATGCATCGCTAAATCGCCATAACTAAAACATGCATCATCATTTAATCGAGTTTATCGACCGTGTCAATTAAAATTATCGTAGTTCACCGCTTTAGTTCACTTAAAACGTGATAGATAATAAATTGACATGACCTCTCGCTAAAATAATCAATTGAGACATAGCCTTACCAAATAGTAGAAACCATGAAAACCTATTTCGCGAGGGAGTGCACTCGGCCATCCCGGGGTACAAACCTTGTTACGTAGGGGAAGTGGGTGATAAATGCCTATCCACCGAATTCATGTTGATGAGGGTTTCATCGGCTATCCCGTGCCCAAGTTAATGTGGGTTTGGATCATGGACACATTTATTCGAAATTTGGATTGAACTCAACAAAAGTTTTTGATAAGGGTTTCATCGGCCATCCCGTGCCCTTGTCGGATGTGTTTTGGGCTATAGATAAATATTAGAGTAATTTTATCGACCGAGAATTCTAAAAGTAGAATCGATTAAAGAGTTAGTCCACCGAGTTATATTGATAAGGGTTTCATCGGCTATCCCGTGCCCAAGTTAATATGAATTTGGATCTCGGAATCATTTATAATAGTTGGGTAGAGGTCACTATATAAATGTTCATATCTTGTTAATCTATTCACAAGTATGATATAAAAAGACAAATATTAATATTTCCTTTTCCTCCATACTTGTAGTTTATTACAATGAATCCATCAAACGCTACCGCACCGATAACTATTGAGTGGTACCACAATGTTTTTGACGACGTTTGCTCCAACAATGATTTCGACACTACTAGAGAACTTCATTTTGGGATAGGTCCAGATGGAAACCTTAACTTCATCACTTCTACTAGACCACCTACTACTACTAGATCTCGTGTGAGCCCGTCTCAGGAAGACTACCTCATACAATCTATAGGGTCTTTGTCTCTGGAAGATAAAGATGCCAAAACTAGTGGGAGCTCAAGCAATCAAGTTCTTGCTTCAAAGGACAAAAAGTTCAAGAAGAAGGGAAAGAAAGTCAAAAACTTCAAGCAAGTTAATGATGAGTGCCATTATTGCTATTGTTGGAGCTTGTGTCCACCACAAATTAGTGTGATAACATTTGTAAATCTCTTACAGGTTCACAAGGGTATACTTCGTATATTTAATCAGTTGATTAACGTTTACCTAATAACGGTTGGCTTGCTAGAAAGTTTGACGTTATTATCATACAGATGGCGGTGATCAATTGGTCCCTAAAGGTCACACCTATAGGATGTGTTTGAGAGATGTGGTTATAGAAATATGATCACATTGATGTCTAATATGACTAAACAGTTAGTCAATGTGTTGATGAGACAATTATTTAATGAAGATTAAATAATATTAGTTGAGACGAATTAACTGTGAATACGTAAATTAAATATAATAAGTTATATTTAATTAAATGTATGTAATGTTAGCTTGGACGAATTAATCTGTTAATTTGTAATTAAATGTAATCAGTTATATTTAATATCAACAAGTTGAATGTGTCATAGTGGTAATAGTGAGGGTACACAAACCAAAAGGTCATGGTTCGATCCTCACTAGATGACAATTTAACACATTTTATACATTTTTTGGAATAACCGAAAATAAGGAAAATATAATCCTTATTTCGGTGATATGTGCCGAATGAGGGAATAGAAATCTCCCTTATTCACACCCATTTTCGGTTTTTATAAGAAAAAAAAGGGAGAGCATTTTTGGAACCCTAATTTCATTCTAACCGAATTCCTTGCCTCTCATCTCTACGAAAAACACAAAAACAACCTAAATTTTACAGAAAATTTTGGATCGATTTCTAGCATAATCAAAGGGCATATCTCATATCATCTTGGGTGCAACTGATAGAAGAATATCTATTTTGATATTGTTCTTAGGCCGTATTTGCTAGGACCGAAGGTTATTTCTGAATCCTTTATTTTGTTTATGTATTTTATTTATGACTTGTGATCGTCTTAATTAAATTCGTTATAATCCTTCAATTTTAAGGGAAGTATACAGATTATTTCCCACAAGTGGTATCAGAGCAAAGGCCACGAATTTTAATTTTGATGATTTTCATAAAATTTGTATGTAAACTTTTAGGGTTTCCGAAAAAAAATTAGGGCACGGCTGTTTTTTTTTGTTAATGCCGATTGAAAAAAAATGTTTGCAGCCGGTGTTTGTTCTTTTTGATGCGAGATTTCATTTTTATTTTTCATAATGTTGTTTTAATCAGTTAAAATTATCATATGAAGAATTGGTAGATGTTTGATTTGATGCAGATTAAGTTAAAACATAAATGGAATCGTCATGTTTGTTTTAATGCAGATTAAGTTGAAATTAAAAAGGCATTAGGGTCCTAATTTAAAAACCGTGAAATTTTTTTTTGCTGTTTCTGTACTGTTCACGGATGAAAAGTATTAAAAAAAAAATTGCTGTTTTTTTTCTCTCGGTTTTTCTAAGAAAAACCGATTAAAGTTTTTTGCGGTTGTTTTGTTTATGCCGTTTTGGAAAAGCATCCGAAAAAAAAAAAAAAAATTGTTGTTACTGTTCACATGCTACTGTCACGGGGACGAAATTAAAAAAAAATTTGTTTCGGTTTTTACAGATAAAACCGTGTATAAAATAAGAAACATGCTTGTTTTGTTTTTCTTTTTTTATGCCGAGACCAAATAAAAAAAGGGATTTTGTTTTTGTTTTGATTTTGGCCAATTAGTTATTGTGAAACGGTTCACAATTAAAAGATACCGAATTATTTTAAAGCAGTTTAAAATTTTGACGGATTGAATTCATATTACAAGTTTAATATGAATTAAGATTGAAATTAATGTGATTAATTGAGGAATTGTCACTTAATTTGATTTAAATAGGTGGTTTGGATAAATTAATCAACATAATTAAGGAATTGTGTCATGTATGTTTAATTTATTTTAGTTGATGCATTTTATTTTAATTTTGTTGAATGAATCAATTGAATGAATTTTATTTACGTATTTATTTTTGCAATCGGTTGTAAATTGTAATACTTAGTGTGGCCTTAGTCAAATTATGTTTTCGTAATGAATGAAACATGATTTTTTATGTAATTATGAGATCTCGAATCTCCTTTATTTTTCTTTAGTTTTTGGGTTTTGAAATTAGAATGTAATAAATAGGTTTATTATGTAAATTTTATTTATTGTAATTTTCAAAAAAAGACTAAAGATGGAGATTGGAGCTCACTTCCGCTACATGGATCAAGATGGAACATCAAGACAAGCTTTTCGGGTCCAAGGAGGATTCCAAACTTGTATTTATTGTTCATTTTGATAGGATAGGCCATACTAGGACTTTTACTGTTTTTACTTTTTTCATTCTTATTGCTTTTCATTCACATGTTAGTTTATGCATCATATTCCGCCTAAAACCAAACCACGTACTACTAAAATGCATGAAAATTGACTCATATAGGTTGTATGTTAGTTTTCATGGACATACAGATGTCACAGACTTATTAAGCCATCACCTTAATTTATTCATTCTCGCATGCTAGATATTAGTTCACTTAAAATGAATTAAAATAAAGTTGATGGGATCTTCTTCTAAAACGGAAATTGAGATTAGTCTTTATAAGGGCAAACAACTATGAATCACTTCTTCGTCGGTAGGCATAATATGACCCCTTCTACGTTGGGTAAGTAGTTGTGTTGACTTAGTTTACCTCAACATCATAGTCCGAAGAGTTTCTCGTGATTATGATGGACTAAAGATAGAATTTACAGAAATTTATCGACCAAGAATTCTAACGGTAGAATTAGCAAAAAGGTTAGCTTATCAATTTACAGAGAATTGAGTCTTGAGATCATTTATATAATTCTTGAGGGAGGTCAATTGTATAAATGTTTTGAGTCTTCGCGTTATAACAGTAGTTCATTAGACTTAAAAATATAAACGATGCACATGCTTATTATTTTATTCTTCTTCTCGCAGTGTAGAACACGTATATTTTGATAATACTGTTACAACTAAAATGGCTGGAAATAATGCAATCCCAATGCCTAGTGCCACACTTGATCGCGCGTCCTGGCTTAAAATTTTTATGGACCAGATGAATCAGTCCACACGTCTGAAAAACGATGGGTCCAACTTTGCGGACTGGGAGGCGGCACTACGGAATGCTGCCATTACTGACGGTAAGCTCAAGTACTTAACTGAGCCAATACCGGTCAACCCAGGCCACAATGCAGGAGTCAACGAGTCACTCGCTTATAGTGACTTCGTTATGGAAGCGGGTGCGATAAAGAACGTACTCATCTTTGCAATGGAAACCAATTTGCAGAGACGCTTCATTGCTCAGGGTGCAAACAAGATTTTAACCACGCTCACTAACGAGTTCTCAAAGGCACCGAGAATCGTTACTTATGAGCATACCTGTCGCTTCTTTGATGCGAAACTCCAGAAGGGCCAACCGGTTAGCCCACACATTCTTCACATGATTGAGAATGTCGAGAAGCTGGAGGCACTTGATTGTAAAATCAGTGAGAGCATTGTCATAGACCGAATGCTTCATTCTCTTCACGATGGTTTGCCCTTTTCAGGGCGAACTACTACATGAATGACTTGAAAAAGAGTCCTCATGAGCTACACTCCCTTCTCGTACAGACCGAGAAGGATATGAAATTGAGTGGGAGCATGAAGCAGGATGTTCTCACGATTTCCAATAAAAGTAAGGGTAAGGGCAAGGCGAATGGCGACCTAATTGTAGGTAAGCCAAAGTTTAAAAAGCCAGGAAACGGTAAGAGTGCGCCTGGTGAGACTAGTGGCTCACAGGGCAAGACAAAGAGCAAGGGCGGTGACATAGAGTGCCACCATTATCACAAGACTGGACATTGGAGGAGGAACTGTCCCGTGTACCGTGAGGACATCAAAGCAGGCCGCGTCGTTCCTGTTGGTATGTCATCTTATATTCATATGATTGAGATTAACCATGCAAGTTTCGGAACTTGGGTACTTGATATTGGTTGTGGTTCTCATCTGTGTAATCATTTGCTGGGCCTACATAACATCATACCTCTCGAAAAGGGTGATGTGGACCTGCGAGTCGGGAATGGAGCACGAGTTGCTGCAGTCTCGAAGGGAACATATGTAATCCAACTCCCTAGTGGTTTTGAGTTATTTTATATAATCACTATGTACCAGTTTATCTAAGAACATTATTTCTATTTCCGTACTCGATATAGACGGTTTTGCATTTTCAATAAAGGATAATACCTGTATTTTATTTTTAATGAAATGATTTATGGCAAAGCAGTTTCCATGAATGGAATTTACATCTTAGATCAAACCACGGAAGTATTACACGTGAATAATAAGAAAATAAAGGTTGGTGACAAAGATCAAACCTATCTATGGCATTGTCGAATGGGACACATAAATGAGAAACGCGTGAAGAAACTCGTCGATAATGGGACTATTCCCGCATTCGATTTTTCTACATATGGCACGTGTGAATCATGTCTCATTGGCAAGATGACTCGAATTTCCTTCAAAGGTGTAGGAATGCGCGCTAGTGACCTATTAGGACTCATACATACTGCTGTTTGTGGACCTATGTCAATTACCGCTAGAGATGGCTATAGATATTTTATCACTTTCACGGACGATTTGAGTAGATACGGATATGTCTACTTAATGAAGCATAAAAGTGAGTCCTTTGAGAAATTCAAGAAATACCAGAACAGGGTACATAACCAACTGGGTAGAAAGGTTAAAGCACTCCGTTCAGATCGGGGTGACGAATATCTTTCAAATGAGTTTGATCAACACCTGAGAGACTGTGGAATCGTTCTGCAGTAAACTCCACCTGGAACACCTCAATTAAATGGTGTGTCCGAACGGAGAAATCGAACCTTACTTGATATGGTTCGATCCATGATGAGTCACACGGTAGTGCCTGATTCATTATGGGGTTTTGCTCTTTTGTCAGCTGCTCTTATACTTAACCGAAGTCCGTCTAAAGTTGTCGACAAGACTCCATATGAAATGTGGAAGGGAACGGTCCCTGACTTGTCCTTTATTCGGGTTTGGGGCTGCGAGGCTTATGTCAAGTTGAGACACGAGGATAAGCTCGGCCCGCGATCGGTCAATACATACTTTATAGGTTATCCAAAAGTAACATTTGGTCATTACTTCTATTCGCCTACCGAACATCGAGATTTTGTTGCGGCTAGTGCGACGTTCTTAGAGAAAGAATTTCTCGAGAACAAGACGAGTAATAGAACCTTCGAGCTGTCGGAGATTACAGGACCAACAACCGAGGAACGGATGGAGGAAGTTGTTCCCCCAACTGATGATACAGTTAATATTCCCGAGGAACCTAGGAGGTCGGGTAGAGTCTCTCATCCTCCGGACAGATACATTGGTATGGTCGAGGAGAATGACGTTTTACTCCTAGAGAGTAATGAACTCGTTACCTATAAAGGTGTTATGACCTGTTCCGACTCAAAGCTATGGCTCGAAGCCATGCAATCCGAGATGGACTCCATGTATGAGAATGACGTGTGGGATCTAGTTGATTTACCTAATAAGGTAAAACCTCTACAGTGCAAATGGCTTTACAAGATAAAGCGTTCTGTAGACGCGCAACCAGATACCTATAAAGCACGACTTGTGGCAAAAGATTTCACTCAAGTGCACGGATTGCATTATGATGAGATTTTTGCACCTGTAGTCATGCTACGTTCCATTAGGATAATCTTAGCGATAGCCGCATTTCATGATTATGAAATTTGGCAAATGGATGTGAAAACCGCCTTCTTAAATGGTTATTTGGAGGAAGAGTTGTACATGGTGCCACCCGAAGGTTTCATCGATCCTGAGCATCCTAAAAATATATGCAAGCTTAAGCGTTCCATTTATGGACTTAAGCAAGCTTCTCGGAGTTGGAATCATCGTTTCGACCAGGTGATAAAAGAGTATGGTTTCACTCGATCGGTCGAGGAACCATGCTTATATATCAAGTCGAGTGGGAGCAAGATTGTATTCTTGATATTGTATGTCGATGACATACTCTTGATTGGGAATGACATTCCTCTCCTATCTTCGGTTAAAGGATGGTTGAAGAACCATTTCCAGATGAAAGATCTGGGTGAGGCACAGCGCATTTTGGGAATCCATATCTATCGAGATAGATCACGACGGACGTTATCACTTAGTCAGGAGTCTTATTTGGATAAGATTCTTGATAAGTTCAGCATGACCAACTCCAAGAAGGGGAACCTTTCAATGACGTCTGGGATGCAGTTGAGCAAGTCTCAGTCACCCACGACGCCTGAAGGGGTTGAGCGCATGAGTCGTGTTCCTTATGCATCAGCTATAGGATCAATCATGTATGCCATGATATGCACACGTCCAGACGTGGCATATGCATTGAGTATGACGAGTCGGTACCAAAAGAATCCATGTACCTATGGAGGACTAAGGATTGGGTATTGACTTATGGAGGAGATACTAAGCTATGCGCAACCGGTTACGCAGATGCTAGCTTCCAAACGGATCTCAGTCTGGTTCGTCTTCACTCTTAGTGTGTTGTAGCAGATTTTACTACTAAATCGTTGAATTATGATAAGCATGTAGGGCACGTCATTTCCATGGGAATTAAACGTGTTCCTGAGTTGTAATACTTGATTATGGATTTGATACATTATCTTTTTCATATACTATTTATAACTTCATTGTTTTATTATAATATTTTGTTTTTCATGTGGATTGTACTGACAACATTGAACGCCACAAAGTGAACTGAATTACATTATATTTGTTTTGGTCCGTAATCGCCAATGTGAGCTGATAACTCCGGCTATTATATTGTGCAGTCGATTGATGGTGGGTTCAACGAGCCATAAGTCAAACGGTTGACTGATCGATCACAGAAGCGAGATTATAACGATACCTCGTAGGACAACTTTTTGTGACAAAGTAATGGAGTCCTAAATGTTTAAAAACATTCGGTGCCAGGTCGTGGATAGGACATCCATTGTGTTCCTAGAGTCCATTCTTTTGACTATCGACTGTCTCTTGAGATTAAGGCAGTTTTTGGGTGACTTTGGTTTCTTTCTCACGGTCTGCCGTAACTGGAGGCTAAGTAGATTTTTTTTTTCCTCGGGTCATTTCATACGTGCTTATATCTCAGGATTCGAGTTGAGGAAAATATCCAACCCTTATCAGGTATAGTTATTTCTCAGGGCCACTCGAGGAGTTGTTACTGAAAAGCATGGCCATGCTCGAATGTTGATTCGTTTATCAGTTAAGTTACTCTCTAGTCGGGGAAACCACTCTTGATAATGATTGCTTGTAAAATACGACCTTTGTGAATGCGGATTTGCAAATTGTTTTACATTGAGTGGGAGAAATTTTAGGATATGAGAATCGGTTATGGCACATACACTTGTGAGGACAAGTGGGAGTTTGTTGGAGCTTGTGTCCTCCACAAATTAGTGTGATAACATTTGTAAATCTCTTACAGGTTCACAAGGGTATACTTCGTATATTTAATCAGTTGATTAACGTTTACCTAATAACGGTTGGCTTGCTAGAAAGTTTGACGTTATTATCATACAGATGGCGGTGATCAACTGGTCCCTAAATGTCACACCTATATGATGTGTTTGAGAGATGTGGTTATAGAAATATGATCACATTGATGCCTAATATGACTAAACAGTTAGTCAATGTGTTGATGAGACAATTATTTAATGAAGATTAAATAATATTAGTTTAGACGAATTAATCAGTGAATTAAGTAAATTAAATATAATAAGTTATATTTAATTAAATGTATGTAATGTTAGCTTGGACGAATTAATCTGTTAATTCGTAATTAAATGTAATCAGTTATATTTAATATCAACAAGTTGAATGTGTCATAGTGGTAATAGTGAGGGTACACAAACCAAGAGGTCATGGGTTCGATCCTCACTAGATGACAATTTAACACATTTTATACATTTTTGGAATAACCGAAAATAAGGAAAATATAATCCTTATTTCGGTGATATGGGCTGAATGAGGGAATAGAAATATCTCCCTTATTCACACCCATTTTCGGTTTTTATAAGAAGAAAAAGGGAGAGCATTTTTGGAACCCTAATTTCATTCTAACCGAATTCCTTGCCTCTCATCTCTACGAAAAACACAAAAACAACCTAAATTTTACAGAAAATTTTGGATCGATTTGTAGCATAATCAAAGGGCATATCTCATATCATCTTGGGAGCAACTGATAGGAGAATATCTATTTTGATATTGTTCTTAGGCCGTATTTGCTAGGACCGAAGGTTCTTTCTGAATCCTTTATTTTGTTTATGTATTTTATTTATGACTTGTGATCGTCTTAATTAAATTCGTTATAATCCTTCAATTTTAAGGGAAGTATACAGAAAATGATTACAAAAGGTGAGATATGGGGATGTGATGCTTACGTCAAGACAAAGAATGACAACAAGCTTGCCCCAAGATCCGAAAGATGCACCTTTGTAGGTTACCCCTCGAATTCTCGAGGATACTACTTCTACAAACCTCAAGATAACAAAGTGTTTGTGTCTTGCGAGGCTGTCTTCTTAGAAAGAGACTTTATTTCTAAGAGACAGAGTGGGAGAAATTTTAAACTTGATGAAGTTCAAGAGCCACAAACCGAGGTAGAGACGCAAGAAGGTGTTCCTTCGTCGTCTAACGCGGTTGACCCTCCCTCACTAAGAAGAACGAGTCGAGTTATTCGCCATCCTGATCGATATGTGGGACTTATCGAAGAAGATGGAACACTCGATGTGTTGCTTTTAGAGAGTGACGAGCCCGCTACCTACACGGCCGCAATCTCTAGTCCTAATTCCTCCTTATGGCTTTAAGCCATGAAGTCCGAAATGGATTCTATGCACGAAAACCAAGTTTGGGACTTTGTAGATTTGCCTAAAGGGGCAAGACCTCTTCAATATAAATGGATATTCAAAGTCAAAAAGGGCATAGAAGGACATGATGATTGATACCTGTCGAAGTGAGTACCAAAAATAATATTTATAATTTTCCGAACTACTACTAGCAAGCGGTAGTAAGGGTCGATCCGCAGGGAGGTAGAGAGATAATAGTTGCTTTCTATTTTAGTCTAAGGGTAGCAAATGTGGGGGTTTTGATAAGAGTTATAACTAATTCTAATGACATAAACTAAATAAACAAGTAAAAGTAAATAAGGACGGTAAACAATGATAAAAGAAATGCTATGACGGTCGGTTCACTATAGCTGCGATGGCACATAATCCTAGGTAACTTCGAAATACGGTCGCGAAGGATGGGGAAAACAAGTCCTCTCGGTCCAAGTCAAATAGTAACTACCTCTCGGCCTATGCTACTATTCCCTAAGTCCCATTAATACTAACTCTCGTTCTTGATCAATGATTCCTAATGCAAACTAAATCACGTTATCTCACGATCTTAGCAACTTAGTCGTTTTAATTCGTTAATTATTGTCCATTCCTATCTCTCGATCTATGGGATGGTCAAGTTTAAGCATCTATCAAGTCTCCTCTCGGTCTCATTGAAAGATAAAGCACTTAACGAAACAAACAAAGCCAAACCAGACGCGAAGTCAGTCGATCGACCAGCTACCCCAGTCGATCGACCAACCGGCTCAGTCGACCGACTGGTTAAGCCAGTCGATCGACCAAGCCCTAATGCGAGGTCACCTATTCTAATGCCATCTACGCCATAGATCCCCTACATCTTAGCGGGTTGATTTAGCCAGACATATTAATGATAATAACAACAATGAAATTCGTAATTAAAGCATAAGAATTCATAATTGAAATACTAAAATAATTAAAGTGCATGAAACATAAATAATGGTTTCGGGATATCTACGCTAACAATTCCTAAACTAATAAAACAATAAACAAACTGAAGAATAAGAACAAGGGTTACCGAAATTGGAACGAGCAAAGAATAGATCCGAAGGCAATGAAAACTTTATTGAGAAACTAAAGTCTTTGACTGTAAACTATGCTAAACTCGAGACCTAATGTCTCTCCTCTCAAAACTGAAACTTATTCTGAAAACATAGGTTAGTTATATAGGAATATCACGCACTCTTATTCCTAAACCTAAGAATACATTGGGCTTTCTAATTCTCGATCTTTTAATTTGCGCATCAGCCCGCGTGGTGGTCGATCGACCACTGAGGCCAGTCGATCGACCAAAGGTGCTGTACAGAATTGCATTCTGACGATTCCTGCAGCGTGCACCGATCTTAAAACAGCTGCCATTTCTTCGTTACTCGGTCAAATCAGGCGTTCTATGCGGCGTTGGAAAGCTAAGAGGATAAGATTTCATCCTCAACTGGAATCACTCGATTATCTTCTCTAGAACTCGAGATATAGCCATCTGAACGAGGCTGCAATATCGTGAAATGCTTCTTTGCTTGTTAAACTCGTACGCACCCTTGCTTTTGCTATCTTTAAGCCTTGAAACGCGCACCAAGCTCATTCCTCGAGTCAATACTCCATGTCAAATGCAATGCTAAGTACTTAGGGACGAATTCGGCTTATTTTCCAATGAAATCTTCATATTCCTACAAAATCACAAGAAAAGGAAGAAATACACGAAACAAGGGAAATAGTAGCATAAACTACTCAATTGAGCTCTGAAATGCGTGTAAAATAGGGTGTAAAACATCATATATTAGACACGCATCAAACTTCCCCAAACCAAACCCTTGCTTGTCCCCAAGCAAGAACTAGACTCGATCCTAAAACCTAATGGAACGGGTCCAATCTCAGAGCGAAATGCAAACTGATTAGCCTAAGCCAATTTAATGCAATAACCAACAATCAATTAGCAAGATGAATCATGCAAACGAGTTATAAAGTCGTTAAAAACTGCTGAACCGTCAACTATAGAGACTTATCATTATGGACTCTCATGGGTCGCTCAAAACACACAATGAATACGGGTGAGTATATGTAAAAGATAGAAAGAAGTAAATTTTGTAATGACACTCACCTAACTACGACCTATAAGAACATGCCTGCAGTCTAATATGAAAATAATATCTACAACCGTACATATGCATTCCAACCAATCAAAATACCATGACACATGCCGAGGTAAATATGGATATGTGAGGTAATGGGTAAGAAGAGGCAAAACATTTATGGGAATGTGGAGGTATAGGTGATCAAGCTAGTACCTAAACAAAACCATATGACAACATCCAACTTCTTGCTCAAAATCAACAATAAAACCCGGTGCTAATTATCAAGCACAAATCTCGCAACTTCCATAAAAGTCCACTCCCCAAAGAATATAGATGATAACATGGGAATGAAAATCACCAAATCATAATAATTGAAACATGTGATTTTTTCTTTCTTTTTCTCGGGCTGCAGTCGATCGACCAAAGGAAGCAGTCGATCGACCACCCTCTTCAAGATCAAAGACACTTTTTTCTTTTTCTTTTTCGAATCATTTTTTTCTTCTTTTTTTCTTTTCTTTTTTCTTTCTTTCATTTTTCAATTCTTTTTCCTCCTTCATTCGTTTTCCAACATCATCTCAAGGAGAGCATATAACCAAACCGCAATAAACAAATTCCCAAAAACTAAGACTACTAGCTTGACAAAGGCAGGCTAAATATAAGATGTAGTTAAAAGACAAAAGGCTAAATTTGGCTATGAGGGGCTCATCGGTAAAATGAATAAAGGGAAACCTCTACCACATGTGTCAACAAACCACAAACCGAATGCATACAGGTATTAAGCAGATTAAGTTCATATTTATGCATATTAATGTAACATGTCTCATAAGGAGTACTACTCACATTCCTAGATAAACTGGTCATGAATGTCACCAGTTATAAGCTCTAATCCTCAGAAAATGATGTAGTTTGCCAAAAATCAAAGTCAAGTCTCAAGTTCAGCAAAATAACTTAACGAAAACTCGTAGACTATGCATATATGATTCTACTAATAACATGTCAATTAGCAAGGCTTAGGCAAAAACAGATGCAAATGCAATGTCATCATGGAAATACTACCGTTTCGACTCGACCTACATGCTAAAATAAACGTGCAATTTTTTTGAAATTTTCTGAAATTTTTCAATTTTTTTGGATTTTTGTATATATAAGGGAAAATGAAATAAACAATGCAAAACAAAATGAAAATGTGAATGCAAGCAAATGATATGCGACACAAAACCCTTCCCCAAACCAAATCGCACAATGTCCCCATTGTGCAAAATCATGTAATGAAAATAGCAAAGGAAATGGGATTTTGCGGTAAAATAAATAAAAGACATGAAATTTAACTCGGAAAGTCACAAGACTTTAAGCGCAGAAAAAAGGAAACCTCCCAAACCAAATAAGAGCTAGGAGGTTTCAGAGCAAAGATGCTACCAAAAAGTACCTGAAAAGACAACAATACCACGCATAAAACCAAGAAAGCAACATGGAAGCGGTAATTATGTGCAAAAGATGAAGAAATGGAAGAAAACAGAAAAATGTCGGAAAATAAAAGGGAGGAAAGACTCCCTCAATTCCGCAAAACGACCAAACACAAAGGGGAAAAGTCGTGAACAGTACAACAACAACGACAACGGTCGATCGACCATAGCAGGCAGTCGATCGACCGGAATGAACAGGAAGAGAAGCTCCTGGAAGTCGCACCTCAGTCGATCGACCAGGGTAGGCAGTCGATCGACTGGAAAACTTGCTGTAACTTTCTGATTTCTTCGAATTAGCTCGAGAACTTAAGCTAATATGGTCTATAAACCTGCAAACGCACAAAATACCGCTCCCAAAATTGCGCAAAACCCAAAGTGACAGTCTAAACTTTATAAAAAATCCTAAGCAAACCAAACTAAGCGAAGTTTCGCGCACACGAAAAACGATAAATAGTCTAAAAGCAATAAAATAGATCAACGGAAACTGCGGAAAATCTCCGACCAAGGCTTCTGCCTACATGAAGTGGCTTCCGCAGTGCTCATCTCAGAAGCTGGACTCCACTCTACTCTGACTGGGATACTTAATGGATCATCTCTAGCATCCTCCCAAGCATGGCCATCATCTTCTAGCTCCTCACACTCGAGATCCGACTCCGAAATTTTGACCGGCTCCTTCTTCTTGGGCTCCTCATCTGGCTCCTCGTCAGTGCTATAGCTAAGACATCCCAAACCACCTCTCTGAACAATGGGCTCCTTCACAGCTGGAGCATTGAGCGGCTCCTCCTTCCCCAAACCATTTCCTGCAATATCCAAAACAGAAGAATCTTCCTCCAATTTGCTCCCAATCACGGGGCGGAGGTGTCATAACAGAATAGGTACAGTAAGGCGAGAGGAGTGTCAGTAATGACAACATAAGACTTACGAGTAAAAATCGCATTACAAGTCACAGGACATATAGCATCTTTCTTCCTATAAGTCTGGGCAAAACTAATGGACTGCTTCCCTACTTTAAAGGTCAATGTCCCTGAGCCAACATCTATAACTGCACCAGCAGTGTGCAGAAAGGGTCTACCCAAAATGATAGGAATGTGGGCATCCTCGGGTATGTCTAACACAATAAAGTCAACTGGGAAGAAGAATTTTCCTATTTGCACAGGAATATCCTCTAGGACTCCTACGGGCTGGACCGCAGAACGATCAGCCATTTGCACTGTCATATTAGTGACCGCAAATCTAGTCAATCCTAATCTCCTAGCAAGACTTAAAGGCATGAAACTAATACTAGCTCCTAAATCACATAATGCCTTCTCAATTGAGAAGGTACCAATATTACAAGGGACTGAAAAGCTACCCGGGTCAGCTAACTTGTGTGGAGCAGTGCGAGTCAAATAAGAGCTAGATTCTTCAGTTAAATTAACAGACTCGACCCTATCAAGTTTCCGCTTCTTGTTTAAAAGTTGTTTCATGAATTTCATATAAGCGGGAACTTGATTTACCAACTCAAGAAAAGGTACTTGCACATTAAGACTATGAATGACATTTTTAAATTTTTCAAAGTATACCTCATCTTTCGTTGGTACCATCCTCTCTGGATATGGGGCTTGCAAAAGGAACTTAGCCCTCTCCTCTAGGTCTCTCAAACCGGCATCGGTGGACTTGGGCTGAAAATCCACCACTTTCTCTTTGTTGAAGCTTGACCCTTCTTCAGACCGTCTCAGAAATGACCCATCAATCGACATCGGGACATACTTCGGAACCGGAACTGACCCATCAGCATTTGGGTCGTGCCTCAATAATTTCGGAGTCGGATCACCCCGAAACAATAAATCCCTCAAGTTATCTGGCATTGGAGGACGAATTGGCTCATCATCAGCAGCATCATCGGTCGATCGACCAGTGTGGTCGGTCGATCGACTGACTTCTTCTTTTCCAGAATGAACAGAAAGATCAGAAGGTGTCACTGAGGATCGCGGAGTGGTCGATCGACTAGGTGATGCGGTCGATCGACCGGAATCGCTGCTGTCCGTCTTCTTCTCGCTCTTTTCCTTCTTTCCTTTTCCAGCAGCTTTCTTAAGTCCATCAAGAGCGGACCCGCTCCTCAGCATCATTGCATGTACGGTCTCAATACGTTGATTCAGAGAGTGAAATTGACTCGGTATCTCAGCTGCATTCTCGTCTAATGTAGCAATTTGAGATATCAGCTTCGTGATTAAGGCCTGATTCGCCGCATTGCTTTTCTGTACCTCCGCCATAAGAAGCTGCACTAGACTCGTCAACTCTACAACTTCGTTTTTCAACTCTTGCTGTGACGGAGTGGATGGTGGTGGGGCTTCATAAGGAGGCTCATATGGTTGATGCGGTGAAGTAGGAGCGTAATTATATGAATTGTCGAGCTGAAGTTGATGAAAAGCAAACATCTTCTCCTTAGGATGCCTGCATGCCTCAGATGTGTGTCCCGTTCCGCCGCATCTCCCACAAAACGGCACCTGCTGCTCCTGAAAATGGAACATGGCTACACCTTTCTGAAGTACTGTAGATAGGACCTGTAGGACCTAACAAAACAACACTAAAGAAGATGGTAAGAACTGCCTCAAGGTACTCAGTCTTCCCTTGAGGCGAAAAACAGACTAAAATAAAAAACAACTAAAACTAGCGCTGCCTCCCCGGCAACGGCGCCAAAATTTGATACCTGTCGAAGTGAGTACCAAAAATAATATTTATAATTTTCCGAACTACTACTAGCAAGCGGTAGTAAAGGTCGATCCGCAGGGAGGTAGGGAGATAATAGTTGCTTTCTATTTTAGTCTAAGGGTAGCAAATGTGGGGGTTTTGATAAGAGTTATAACTAATTCTAATGACATAAACTAAATAAACAAGTAAAAGTAAATAAGGACGGTAAACAATGATAAAAGAAATGCTAAGACGGTCGGTTCACTATAGCTGCGATGGCACATAATCCTAGGTAACTTCGAAATACGGTCGCGAAGGATGGGGAAAACAAGTCCTCTCGGTCCAAGTCAAATAGTAACTACCTCTCGGCCTATGCTACTATTCCCTAAGTCTCATTAATACTAACTCTCGTTCTTGATCAATGATTCCTAATGCAAACTAAATCACGTTATCTCTCGATCTTAGCAACTTAGTCGTTTTAATTCGTTAATTATTGTCCATTCCTATCTCTCGATCTATGGGATGGTCAAGTTTAAGCATCTATCAAGTCTCCTCTCGGTCTCGTTGAAAGATAAAGCACTTAACGAAACAAACAAAGAAAAACCAGAAGCGAAGTCAGTCGATCGACCAGCTACCCCAGTCGATCGACCAACCGGCTCAGTCGACCGACTGGTTAAGCCAGTCGATCGACCAAGCCCTAATGCGAGGTCACCTATTCTAATGCCATCTACGCCATAGATCCCCTACATCTTAGCGGGGTTGATTTAGCCAGACATATTAATGATAATAACAACAATGAAATTCGTAATTAAAGCATAAGAATTCATAATTGAAATACTAAAATAATTAAAGTGCATAAAACATAAATAATGGTTTCGGGATATCTACGCTAACAATTCCTAAAGTAATAAAACAATAAACAAACTGAAGAATAAGAACAAGGGTTACCGAAATTGGAACGAGCAAAGAATAGATCCGAAGTCAATGAAAACTTTATTGAGAAACTAAAGTATTTGACTGTAAACTATGCTAAACTCGAGACCTAATGTCTCTCCTCTCAAAACTGAAACTTATTCTGAAAACATAGGTTAGTTATATAGGAATATCACGCACTCTTATTCCTAAACCTAAGAATACATTGGGCTTTCTAATTCTCGATCTTTTAATTTGCGCATCAGCCCGCGTGGTGGTCGATCGACCACTGAGGCCAGTCGATCGACCAAAGGTGCTTTGTCTGAACTGCATTCGACGATTCTGCAGCGCGCACCGATCTTAAAACAGCTGCCATTTCTTCGTTACTTGGTCAAATCAGGCGTTCTATGCAGCGTTGGAAAGCTAAGAGGATAATCTTTCACCTCCAATTGGAAACACTCGATTATATGCTTTATAACTCGAGATATAGCCATCTGAACGAGGCTGCAATATCGTGAAATGCTTCTTTGCTTGTTAAACTCGTACACACCCTTGCTTTTGCTATCTTTAAGCCTTGAAACGCGCACCAAGCTCATTCCTCGAGTCAATACTCCATGTCAAATGCAATGCTAAGTACTTAGGGACGAATTCGGCTTATTTTCCACTGAAATCTTCATATTCCTACAAAATCACAAGAAAAGGAAGAAATACACGATACAAGGGAAATAGTAGCATAAACTACTCAATTGAGCTCTGAAATGCGTGTAAAATAGGGTGTAAAACATCATATATTAGACACGCATCAATGATGTCTACAAAGCTAGGCTAGTGGCAAAAGGATTTACCCAAGTCCAAGGTCTCCATTATGATGAGACCTTCGCGCCCGTAGCCATGCTAAGATCCATACGGATTTTGTTAGCGATCGCCGCATTTCATGATTATGAAATATGGCAAATGGATGTCAAAACCGCTTTTCTAAATGGGCATTTAGAAGAGGAGGTGTACATGATACAACCTGAAGGTTTTGTTGTTTCTAAAAATCCTAACAAAATGTGCAAGCTTAAGAGATCCATTTATGGTCTTAAGCAAGCATCTAGAAGTTGGAATCATCGATTCAATTATGTAATAAAGGAGAATTGTTTCACTCGAAGTGTTGAGGAACCATGTTTATACATGAAATTTAGTGGGAGCAATGTTGTGTTCCTAATCTTGTATGTCGATGACATACTACTCATTGGAAATGATATTCCAATGTTGTCTTCTGTTAAGAAGTGGTTAGGTAACCACTTCCAAATGAAGGATTTAGGAGAAGAATAACACATATTAGGTATCCGGATCCATAGAGATAGATCCAAGAGGATATTGGCACTAAGTCAAGAGTCTTATGTTGATAAGATTCTTCGACGGTTCAGCATGGACAAATCTAAACGGGGATTGGTACCTATGGTAACTGGGACTATATTGAGCAAGACTCAATCTCCCTCCGAACCCCATGATGTTGAACGCATGAAGATGATCCCTTATGCTTCCGCTGTTGGATCAATCATGTAAGCCATGATATGCACACGTCCTGATGTCTCGTATGCTTTGAGCATGACGAGTAGATATCAAGGAAATCCAGGTGAGAGTCACTGGATTGCCGTCAAGAACATCCTTAAGTACTTGAGAAGGACTAAGGATTCTATCTTAGTGTTTGGAGGAGACACCGAACTCCGTGTTAATGGATACACGGACTCGAGTTTTCAAACAGATAGAGATGACATGAAATCAAAAGCTGGTTTCGTTTTCATGCTCAATGGTGGTGGCGTTAGCTGGAGAAGCTTCAAGTAAGCTGTGACCGCAGATTCAACAACAGAGGCTGAGTACATTACAAAGATCGGAGCACGCTGCCAAGGAAGTCAGTGTGGATCGAGCAATTCACGGAAGGTCTAAGAGTAGTACCTACCGCCAATGATCCCATCACTCTCTATTGTGATAATAGTGGGACGATCTTCCAAGCTAAGGAGCCAAAGTCTAGTAATAGATCTAGACATGTACTTAGAAAATATCATGTAATAAGAGATTTCATTGAAAGAAAGGAAATTGCGATTTGTAAGGTTGGGACGGATGACAACATAGCCGATCCGCTCACCAAGCCTTTATCGCATGCCAAGCATGATGGACATGTTGCGTCCATGGGACTTAAACGTGTACCAAGTTTATGTTAGATTTTGAAATGAAATAAAAGTGTTGTTTTTGTTCATGTTCATAATCGAATTTGTCTTTTATCTTTTCTTTATACATTGTTACATCCAAACGGGTTGTGGAGATAACTGAACCCCGTTAAAGTGAACACGGATTAGCATTGTATTCGCCCATAGTTACTTACATGAGGTGACGTCTCGAAGTGACTAGAGTGTGATGTGATTGATGGCAAGTTCAAATGCCATAGATTCATGTGAGATGACTAGCCGATCACATAGGCAGACTGTAAGGAACATTTTGTCGGGCCTTATGACCGCTTATAGAGTTCTGGCAAATTTATATAGCCTGGTCGTGGCGAGAGCTACTATAGTATTCTAATGAGTCGATTCTTTTGACTAAAGACTATTCGCCTAAGATGGCACAGTTTCAGATTAACTTTGATTTGTGTTACTACGACCTTCGTAAATGGGGTCAAATGGGCATATTTTGGGTTATGATGGCTGTGGCTAGTCGAAGGGAATGAGTGCGATAGGAATTGTCCACCCCTAGTCGGGGTTATAACAATATCTCAGGGCCACTCGAGGAGTAATGAACTGGAAATGCGTGGCCACGCTCGGAATGAATCCATGGTAGATAAATCCGGTCAATCAGTTATTCTCCAGATCGAGGAAACCACTCTCGATATGATCTCTTGCAAGTACGACCTGAAAGACACCTTGCATTGAGTGGGAGATAGTAATAGGACAAGAGAATTGGTGACGCACACTTGTCGAGGACCAGTGGGAGATTGTTGGAATATGTGTCCTCCGACAATAATGCGATCACAACTGTTGATCATGATGATCACATGTTTAAGTCTCATTTTAAAGAATACAATTGGGAAGTATTTTACTGTCAACTGGTCCACACATATCGGTAATGATTGGCTGACTATAGTTTGACATTACTGTCGTGCGACGGTGGTGATCAGTTGATCCCCTAGGTCATACCTAAAGGATAATACTCTTAATTGATCATTTAATTAATCGTATAACGTTACGAGTTAATTAAATTACTTGAAAATTGACGGACGATTTTGGAAGTAAAATTTACGTATCTCATTATAATCTGATTAAATAAGATACGGTCTAAGTGATCGAATTGCTTTATTACTTGGATGAAATTATTGTTTAAGGAAACAATTGAAATTGAATGAATAAATTATTATAAATACAAGATGTTGTGATTTATAATTGGTAAATTATTTTGGTACAAGTAATTGTGAATTACTAAGTCAATTTTGTGTATGACGTATTTTTATTAATACGTTGATTTTTAATATGTTAAAAATACATAACAATTTTACATGTGACATGTGACAAATTCACAAATTGACAAAGATAAAATGGAATCCATTTTATCTTCTATATGGACCGAAATATTGGGTGGTATTAACAATATATATTATGTTAATTGAGTTAGTGGAAAACATGATTATTTTTCCTAAAGCTAGCCATGCAAACCTAGTGCCTCTTGTGAAGAACACCAAGCTCATGCATTGGCCTTCTTCCCATCCTCCTACCCGGTTTTCCTTGAAAAAGAGCCAAGGGTCTTTTGCTTTTTTTAGACTCTTATTCACTACATGCAAAGTGTGTGAAAAATAATTCATTCTAACATCATAAAAATATTTTTAGAGAGATAAAAATATTTCTTCCTTCTTCTTCCTCCTCTTGACCGAAATCCAAAGAGGACAAAATATTTTTGGGTCATTTTATTTAAATTAATGTTATTCTAGTATTAATAATATTAATTTTATTAAGAGTATATCTTGGGTATTATTCCTTGGGAGGGATACTATACTTGTATCCTTTGTTCATCCATTTAAGGAGAGCTCAAGAACAAGAGAGTAGGAGAACTCTGTTGTGCCCTTTGATCCGAAAAAATCAATGTAAGAATAAACATTTCTTCCTTATTTTACTAATTGTTTGCATGCATAAGATCACCTTTAATTTTATGACTTGTGGACAGCGGGGGCCCACGGGGGCGCTTGGGAGAGAAGAGAAACAAGCGTTTGCATTTTGTATGGAGTCGCCACCAATTTTTATGGGAAATTGGAACCGTTCGAATACCTCGTGTCATGTCAAGACACAAAGTAGTGACATGAACACTAAGCAATCGTTACCCTTAGCATTCTATGTCTAGAATGACTCTCGTGGATGCCAATGAACACGGGTGTTCACAGATATCTGGAGTAAGGGGTGAGGGTACGTATTAGGAAGCTCTTTTGATCGAACACCTAATCCCGCCCGCCTCGATAGCGGCCTCTACTAATGATTAGGGAAGTTATTCATACTCGATATATCGTCGATTGTATGCATGCAATGCAACATCCAAGTTTTAATCTTAGCATGTGAGAATTAATACTAAGTCGGTGAACAATTAAGTTAGCAAACAATTAGGTCGAAGTAGGATTTAAGTTCAATTACATGTGAGAACATTCAAATGACACAAGAAATAATGATAAACACAACAAAAGAAGATTACAATAATGAAAATTACAAAAATTACATTGGATTAAGCGATTTATGTCGAAAATACCTTTAAAACGGATAATTTGAGAAAAGGAACAAAAGAATAAAGTTACGAACAAGTCAGAAGGTGATAATACGAATAATAGTTAATTATACGTAAGCTAAATAAACTAGGTCAAGGCAACAACGGAGTTTAGGGACAGAAATTCAACCGAATAAAGTAGCAAAGAAAGTGCGTCCTTTGAATAGGCGGCAGATCTCGTGCGTTCTGTTCTGACCACTTCTGGTGAAGTTTAATTGCATGTTGTTAATACTCGTTGGTGAATTTAATGATTGATTAAATTTTTTACTCGGATGAAAGTGACTAGTAGGTTATTTACGTGTGATTAATGGTCATAAAACAATAAAACATGGATGAAACGGAATTAAACGAATTAATATAAGATTAATGAGAATTATTAACAAATTAACAAACTAAATCAATTAATTAGGTCAAATACAACGGATTAATGACGAATATATGATAGATATGACAAATAACAGATGTAAATATGCCAACGATGAATTCCAGAGACTCAATATTGATGAATCGAACCTCTAAAACCCGAATTTGAGTTTAATGACGAAAACCCGCAAATATTGATTATTTGGGATTTAAGTCGAATTTATGATGAATTATGTGTTAAAGATGATGAATAATATACATGTGAAATATGAGACTATTATGACGAAGAATTAAAGAACAAACAAATGAAGAGCAAACAACGAACGAGTTTACAGAGGACGAAGGAAGAAGAAAGGAAGCAGGAACTGCGGCAGCCTCACGAAGAGGCGCAGCAGGTATCTGCGCTCCTTCAAGAGGCGCGCGATTCTTGCGTCCTTTCTCGACGGTTAGTCTTCTAGAAATCCGTAAAAAAGAGGTTTTAAAGCATGGTTTAGAAATCGGTTTTAACGAGGTATTTTCGACATAAACCTTACAATTGTGATACAATAATTAAAATACAATAAATAAAAAGAGAGATTTACACCCTCAGACTTACATGTTGACGAAACGAGAAGGACTAAGATATCGATTAGTGATGCTCGACGCGAATGCAAAGAAAGTGCCCTCGTAAGAGGAAAACGATTAGATTAATTAAGTTGATTGATGTGTAGTTGGTCAAGTTGGTCGGTCATGCAAACGAGGCTGGTACTCAGAAGGATCCGAGCTTACGTGGTCGAATGTTCAAGCACGTAGACGCCAAAAAGTAAGAACAAAGGTCTAGAATGCAAAGGGAGAAGAGAAGGGCGGACACTCGCATGAGAAATATGAGGAGCGAAGGCTCCTATTTATACTAATCACGTGAAGGAATTAGGGTTTCGGAGACTCTTTGGAAGTGAATCTCGGAGAGATGTGAAAAAGATACGAAAATTACGCAGAAAAGGACCTGGGAAGAGGCGCAACAGTCACTGCGTCTCTTGGAAGAGGCGCAGACACTGCTTTGCGTCTTTCCTAGAGGTTTCCTCCTGCAGAAGAAAGATTTCCGTGTTTAAGTTATGGTAGGACGGAAATAATTCGGTTTTCCTTAATATCTTATGTGAATATTACGGAAATTGTTTACCAAAAGATAAAGATTGTGAAATATGGAATAGAAATATCCTAACATTCCAAACATTCGACTCGGGATTTAACGGTTATCAGAAAATGGAGACGGTTTTAGGCCCGGACTCCAAATGTACTCTAATTACTGTCAAAACGACCGTATCGGCACGTAGATGACAACTAAGAGGTAGACATTAATATTTGAGCAATCACTTGACGATAATCTTACGAATTGTCACAAATCGTTCCGCGTACCAAAAATGCGGCCCAATCATCACCGGGTGGTTTGCGAGAGGTGCAAAAATGAGGTATCTACAGAGCCCCCACTTTGACTGAGGCTTGGACAAGGCGAAAGTCAAAGTATAGCCATCAGGTCAATCGAAGATTACAACCTGACGACTATGGCGACGCGAGGCGGCTCAAGGGGTACGAGCCAAGGACCTGTCGTCGGGAACATTTTAGAGTCTGTCGACTATCGGGGAGGGTCGTTTAAAGTCCATTAGACTACGTAAGGAGGCTCGCCAGCCATAAGAAGAGATCATACCTGAGACTTCTTTCTCGAGATGTTTCCGGAGGTACATGGGAGTTGTTGAGCGAAGATCAGGCGTAAGGACTAAATAAGGTGAGTAGCAGGACACAGGCGGGAACTGCTGAAAGGAGGCTGCTTGGGTAGTCTTCGAGAAATAATTGCGAGTAGCATGACACAGGCTGGAACTGCTGAGGAGAAATCTGCTTAGGTAGATATTAATCTTCATGTCTTGAGAGGGACAGTACGTCCGCTTACTCTCGCTGGAGACATGATTGAGAATTATTCTTCATGTCATGAGAGGGAAAGTGTATCCGCTTACTCTCGTCGGGAAACATAATGAAGGCGTGTCAAATTCTGTGAAGGAATAAATGCTCATTGTGACAAGCAAAAGGTCTTGGAAGAAATAAATAATATGCAACAGTCTGCTGCTGGCTTGGAAATGCGGGCCGGAATGAAAGAAAATCGTCAAACGGACCAAAAGGATAAAATAACATTGGGGAAGAGGCGCACCAAAGATGGGCCCACAACTAACGAACTCATAACGAATTTTTGAAAACACCGTATGGAGGGAACACAAGGAAGAGGCACAGCAAGAGCTGCGTCTCTTGGAAGAGGCGCAGCGCCTGCTGCGTCTATTCCCCAAAGTGTTTCTTTTGCGTAAAAACGCGATAATCAGAGGCTTATGTTCATTATTATTTCGAAACACAATTTCACATATTCTCTCTCAAATCTTCACAATTTCCGCCAAGGTTTGATCCAAAAGCTTGCATTAATCATGACTAATCGAGGTATGTGTCTCATTCTTGCATTAATCGTCTATATTTGCTCAATTTTGAGTCGAAAAAATTAGGGTTTATGACCCAATTGATCGAAAATTTGGGGCTTTTCCCCCAAATGCATTTGCCTTGTCAAATTGACATTAGAAATGGATAATTGGTAATATTAGGAACATAACCATGTATTTGTCTTGAATTTTCGTTGAGTTTTGAGCCTTTGAGTGAATTTTGAGACGGTTTCACAGCTAAACCGTAAATTGCTTCGAAAATAACCTTAGGACTGCCCATTTGCGATGAAACTTGATATTTGGGATCCTTGAATGATGGGTAAACTTTCTACCATCTCGGAATTTTGGTTTGTGACGGCTTTTTCAGGACACTTTTCTAGGGCATAATCGCCGTTATAACGAAATGCTGCCGAAATTTCGACTTGAACCCGGGACTTGGCTTCACATTAGGCTTGACTTGACCCAAATTACCACATGAGCGATCAGGTTGGTGAGAATGTGGCCAAAGATGGCGAGAAAAGAGTGATTTCAGGGCATTCGAAGGCTCGAAAATCCCTTTAACCAAGGCTTGTCGTCACGTGACGCGGCCTAAATTTGCTTTAATATTACAGGTGATGTAGCTTCTACTTCTGGGAGAGCTCCCATGGAGATAGACGTTGCTACTGTCGAGGAGGCTTTAGAGCAGGCCTTCACCGCCGCGGTGATGGCTGCTGGGGACGAGGTCCACGAGGAGGAGGCTGTCGAGGAGGAGGAGGCCCCGAGACGGGCCAACGTTGGGCGAGGAGGTCGTCAGCTGAGAGGAGCTCCTGTGTGGGCTGAGACTTGGGAGAGTAGGCACCTGCTGTGGGCTGCAGAGGGTCACCTGTCCTACATGACGGTGAAGAGCTTGGTAAATAGGAATTCACTACTCATTACTCATCCTCTTTCATTCATTTGTTCACATCTCTTTTAAATTTCATTCAAAACTAAAGATAGCTTTTGTTTCAAATCACAATAGGAGGCCGGGAACATCAGGTCATTCTCGGGCTACACGACAGCGATGGAGCACTACGAGCGGCTGTCGGCGGAGGAGCGGGCCATGATCGAGCGCGGAGCGTTCGGTCCTTTTGTGCAGGCCTGGAGGGATATCGCGAAGAGGAAGCTGCGGGCTAACCTTAGCCTGGTCCGCGCTTTCTTGGACCGATTCTGGGATACGACTTCCACGTTTCACATGCCTTTCGGTGAGGTGGGAGTCACTCTGGAGGATTACGGCATGATTTCTGGTCTGCCGTGTGGGTCTGAGGAGGTGGAGTGGCCGGAGACTACTATGAGGGTGGACTCGGCCGAGGCGAGGAGGTTGATCGGCTGGAACTTGTCGCCGAAGGCTGTCACAGTGCCGGGTTTGGTGCCCAGCTCCTACGTTCGAGACTACTTTGCGGGAAAGATCCAGGCGCTGGTGATGATTGACGGGAGGGAGACGGCTCCTCCTCCTGTCTGGTGAAAGCGAGATGGCTCGTTTGTGGTTACTGGTTTCGTCTTCGATTTACCTCGGAGACAAGGGCGAGAGGTCATCGACGAAGCTTCTTCCCTTCCTTTCGACCCGAGTTCCCTAGGGCGTTGGGACTGGGTCACTGCTGGTTTTGCGGTCCTCATCCGCTTCATGAGGGCCATGGTTCGTCCGGAGTTGATGGAGAAGGGGACTTCTCCCGGTGCTGTCGGACCTGGACTACTGTTGGAGGTATGAACCTTCCTTTAGACCGAAATCAATTCCTTTTCTTATCAAATTATGAAAGATCGCCATTAACTATATTGCTTTGCAGGCGTGGGTGTACTCCTACTTCCCGGGCTTCGCGCCCAAGAGGACGGAGCCGCTGGAGAAGGCCTATCCCGTGGTGAGGGATTGGGTGATGTGCCGGACGAAGAGCAAGCGTTCTTCTCACAAAGTGTCTACCGGCGGGACGTGAACGCTCTTGGTTTGGACAAAGATAAGTATCTTACTTATATTCATTTGCTTCTTATATTGCCTTTTAATTGATCATAGGAATGATCCTTTGCTTATCTTATCCCGGGTGCCCAGTGCCTTGGGCGGAGTACGCCGACACGCCTCCTTTTGTGGGCCGAGGTCCTTCGACCTAGGAGCACGAGCCGACCGCCGAGGACGTCGATGGGTCCCGTGTGGTACTTGGCGAGCGCTTGGCTCGTCGGTGCTCTCGAGACGTGTTGACGGTTCCGTCGATCCTCCCAGACGATGTTCGGGAGCCTTCGAGGCGAGAGAGGGAGGCGGACTTGGCTGGTGCCAGTGGTGACGCCCTCCTTATTCCTGGCGAGGACTACTCGGCGTTCCTCTACGGGAGGTTGGCGTACTGGCCGGTAGTGGTGAGCATCTTTTACTCTTCCTTTTGAGAACTATGATGAAAGATCACCGATTAACGAGAAATATTTGACTTTGCAGGAGGTCGAGGCGGCGGGCATCGAGCCCCCAGAGTACCCCGAGACCCTCGAGTACACTGACGCGACCGGGAGGACGACGATCTCTGAGCTGCGTGACTTTGACGTAGCTGTGACGGATGCTGGCCTGGACGACTGGCAGCATCTGATTCGGAGGGTAAGACCTCTAACTTTGCATAACTTCTGCGTAAGAACACATTTGATTGAGTTTGTTCGATTGTTGAGAATTTCTTTTTGGAAATGTAGGTTGCGCCGTCTCGGTTTGTGGCGTTGTGGAGGGTGGCCAACCGGCTGCGAGCTACTGCCGTCGAGGCACTTGTCGGCGGTCGAGGTCGTCAGGTATGAACCTTATGCCTATTCCATTTTTGAATTTTGATTTTCCAATTTTGCTTGAGACGATTGACATGAGCCAATTTTGTTGTTGTTTACAGGGTGACCGTGAGCTGGAGCGAGAGTTGACCCAGTCTCGGGAGGAGACAACTCGCTTGTTGAGGGAGTTCGAGGTTCGGGACGCCGAGATTGCCGTTCTTGCGGCAAGAGTTGCAGAGTTGGAGGGCGACCAGCAGTAGTTTTGTGTAGCTTTTTGTAGACTTGCACATTTGGACATTGATTTTGGACATTTTTGGACTTTGTTTGGGGCGAGAGCCCCCAGTTTGTTGTACATTTCCCTTGTTTGGTGTATATAGGATGGCTTGAGAGCCTTTGCTGCTAGGTTGTGTTGCTTGTATCTACAGGTTAGCTTTGAACAGGTTTGGTAGATGACGGTTTACGCCGTCATGCTGCCGAAATTTACATAGAAATCACGCAAAACATACATTTGTATATACATATGGCCTCAATTAGCGCAAAACGAGTGACTCGAAAGATGCAAAAATGCAAAAAAATGCAAAAAATTTGCCGGAAAAGACCGGACGGTGGGGAGGGTTACCCCTAAAAAAAGAAAAAAAACAGAAATCTATAAGTTAGAAATGTAGAAATGAAATTAATAAATTAAAATTAATATATAAATGTTGAAACTCGGTAAATCGAAAATTATTTTCTAAAATAAATGAATTAAATGAGAAATGTAAAATGAATTAAAACGAAAATTATTTCCTAAAAATGATGAATTAAAATTATTTCTTAAAATGAGAATGTGTGAGTGCGGTAAAATGGCGAAAATGTCGATGTCGCCTCGAAATGCGTGCCCGCGAAATTAGGAAACCTGAAACATGGTAATCTTCACGTATTTACCAAAATAATAACCCGTAGGAATAGGAAATTATTCGTCATGGAATTAGGAAAGATCCAACGCGGAAAATCACAGAAGGGAAGGCGAGGAAGAGGCGCGATGAGTCGCGTCCCTTTGAAGAGGCGCAGTAGGTGATGCGCCTGTTCCCAAGGTGTTCTGCTCTGACGGATTTTTGGAAACATAAATTAGTATAAATAGAAACGTCGATGGAGCTTTTATTCACATAATTCTTCCGTCTCTTCTTCGTCTAATTACACAAAATTCTCAAAATAATCTTTTCATCATGAATACTTTGGAGATTCGTTTGAAGGAATGGAATAACGAATTTTCGAACATGGAGAAACATGATATGGGTGCTTATAATTTCGGGTCTTTGTTGAGTTTAAAACTCATCACGGTTGTTAAACCGTTCTTGGATGCTTGTCTTGACTATTGGGACCCAAATTACCATGTTTTTGCGTTCCCTGGAGGTGATATTTGCTCATTTCCTGAAGAAATTGCTGCTATTGGTGGGTGGGATCCTGAACACTTGCCTGCCATTCCTTCTACTTCGTAAGGGTACAAGAGCAAATTTAGAGACTTGCTTGGGTTGACTAGACTTGAGGTGGACCGTCTAGTGACTTCGAAAGGCGTGAGGATACTGGACTTCATAGATCGATTCGTCAACAGGGCCGACCCCACCGTTTCTCATGTTGCTAGGCGGAGAGCATTTGGCTTTTGCTTGTTGCATGTGTATGTCTTCCAAGGGCATGTTGATGAAGACTTGAGAGGTGATCCCCGTCTTCTGGGCCTTGTTGAGCAAATGGAGCTGCGCCGGAGCCCAGCTTGCTTATGCTTAGGAGAAATTCTTTTGGGCTTGGATAATAGAAAATCCAACCGTGATCTACCGTATTTGGGAAGCCCCATCATTCTGCAGGTAAAAGACATTTTCTTCTTTTGTTTTTCGTTTTCGTTATTTTTTTTTTTTTTTGTTGTTGTCTAATACCCGCTTGATAGTAACGTTTTGTGTCGGTCTAAGAGGGTGATTTTATCGCCCTCGTGTCTTTTAATATGGGTCTTTTAGTATGTTTTTCCTAGCACTTGGCATAGGGGTTGATGTGGTTGAACTTGTGTAATTCACCTCGGTTGGACGATTGATCTTCATGAACGGAACCCGAGAGGCATAGAGCACCCTTCAAAGGTTAAGACAAGCAGCAAGGAGCTCCCATGTAGCCTAGAAACCAGCTGGAAGAAGTAGGAGTAAAGCTTGGAAAGTAAAGAAGGAAGCAAAATTTGAGAAGTTTGAAGCTGACTCCCGAGCTGGGGCGCAGCCTGCGCCAAGATTGCGCAGCCTGCGCCGACTTCAGAGAGACCTGCGCAAATCTGTTTTTAAACACGGGCTTAAGTAAACATTCCGTGTTTTTGGGCTTATTTTGAGGTTTTTAACCTAGAAGGGAGTGCACCCATATATATACCCCTCATGTTTGAAGACCTAGTTATCATCTAATTATTGAATAATCTCTAGAAACTTGTAGTAGAAGAACACTTTATTTTTGATGCAAAGTTGTAATCTTTCTTTATTTCTTTGGGTTTTGAAGACTATGGAAGGCTAAATCCTTCCTTTCTTGGTGTAATTCATCCAAAGTCTCCAACTTTGGTATTGTAAGACTCTTTTAATCTCCTTTTATTTATCTAATGATCTTTCCTTATGCTTAATCTTCATGTTGAATGAATTTATGTTTGGGTTGTCCATCCATGCTTCTTATTTGTTCAACTATTGCAAATTCTAGAGAAATTGTTTAATTTGTCTAGGATTGTTTGGAGCAAGCTTGTTGTATGTTGATTTGGTTTAAAGGATTCATGCAATAAGTAGGAAATTTCATGTCTTTTCTCATTTGTATGGTTTAATCTTGTGAGAATTGATCCTAGCTTCTTGTCTTGGCTTATCTTTAATGCTCATACTTAACTTGCACTCATGGTTTAATGAATTGTTGGTTAAACTTGAAGAATATACATATATGGTTTAATTTGTGTATGTTATCATCTTGACTTGAAAGTATTGGGTAGAAATTAAGAGGAGAGTAGTTAAAGAGTTAAACTTTACCATTGTTGGTTACAAAGGAAGAATTGCACCAAGTCCCTTTTAATTATTGAATCATCTTACTCACCAAGTGTTTGTTGTATTGCTTGTTAGACCAAGTTTGCAAATTTTACTTTGTTCCATGTTACCAATCAACTCAAAAACCCCCCTTTTACATGTCTCTCTATTGTTTGCCATTGTGAATAACCATTGTTTGTCTATAGCTTTGTCATTAGTAGTCAATAGTTTACATTTCAAGTTTTTAGCTTAAAAGACCTTCTCTTGGGACCGACCCTTACTTGCACTATATTACTTTATCATTTAGAGTAGTCTAGAGTATAGTTTGGCTTATAAATTGTTAATTTGGTAGGTTAATTCTAGCTTTTTACGACACCTAGTTTTGTGCTTATCAAATTTTGGCGCCGTTGCCGGGGAAGGGCAACATAGCTAGAACTTGAGTTTGTGAATTTATGCTTAGTTGTTTTATTACTCCTCTTGTTGTTAGAAGTAATTGGAAGTTCTAACTTGTGTGTGTAGTGCGAAGGTTTATGTTTAGTTCTCCACAACACGGTGAATCAACCCCCGTGGAAGAGGACGCTTTTGGAGCATATTCGTGGTTATTTACTAACCCTTGGTACCAAAGAGCACAAAGAGAACATAGAGTAGAAGAAGCACCTTTAGAAGAACCTATTGAAGTAAATCCAATTGAAGTAGAGTATCCCCATATGGCGAATGACACAAGAACTATCCGGGAGATACGAGCACGGAATTATGATGAGCAACCCTTGTGTATCACCTATCCCCCTCTTGGA
Source organism: Silene latifolia (assembly GCF_048544455.1). Taxonomy (NCBI): domain Eukaryota; kingdom Viridiplantae; phylum Streptophyta; class Magnoliopsida; order Caryophyllales; family Caryophyllaceae; genus Silene; species Silene latifolia. Next base: position 82,071,695 of record NC_133535.1, read on the forward strand.
GCCAATGCTAATTTCGAACTCAAAGGCTTCTTTATCCATAACTTTCCTAAGTTCCATGGCCATGCGGGGAATGACCCAAATCGTCACCTTTCGGAATTTCACATGATGTGTGAAGGTGCTATTCCGAATGGGGTGACGGAAGATCAATTCAAACTACGGGCCTTCCCATTTTCTTTGTTGGATTCGGCCAAAGATTGGCTCTTTTATCTTGAACCGGGATCTATAACAACTTGGAAGGCAATGAAGGCGGCTTTTCTTGATAAGTACTACCCCGATGCCCGTCACAACCGTGCGAAGAAGGCCATTACTACCATAGAACAAGACCTCAATGGTGAAACCATGTATGAGTATTGGGAGAGGTTCAAAAAGTTGGTAGCTCAATGCCCTTACCACGGGTTGAGCGATGATGATCTTCTTGTGAACTTCTATGAAGGGCTAAGCCAAGATGATCAAAGAATGGTCGATTCCGCTACCGGAGGAGGGTTGGAAAATTTTTCCATAGTGGATGCCAAGGAAATCATTGAGAGACTTGCTTCTACTACGAGGAATTATGGAAGAACTCAAAGGGGAACAAAGAATACTTCTTCAATGGGAACCTCTTCTTCTTCATCAAATCAAAACCTTGAGGAAAGTGTGAATGATTTGACTCACTTGGTGAAGAATATGATAGTGAACAATCCAAACAAGGATGGGGGAAGGGGGACCAAAGTGGAATGCAACTATTGTCAAGGTCCTCATTTGGAGGAAAATTGCCCCATCATGATTGAAGAAGGAATTGGAGTGGAGAACGTAAGTGCAATGGGGTATGGAAATTACAATGCTAGGAATCCTTCCGGAGGAGGATACTACAATTATGACCCTAGTGGCAACAATTACAATGTTGGAAGTAGAGACAACCCTAGACTTGGTTGGGGTGGTGACACCTCAAAGAGTTTTGTGAATGGTCAATTCAACCACTTGAGGGACCAAAATTCCCGACAAGGTTAAGGTTCGAACTCTCAAGGGAATAGGAATGGGAATTTCAATCAAGAAGGAAATAGGAATGGGAATTTCAACAACCAAGGTAGAAACCAAAACCAAGGTCAATCATCCCAATTTGGCAATCAAGGTAACAACAACAATTCTCAAAAGGAACCAAGTGTTCAAGACTTGCTTAAGACCATTTTGCAAGAGCAAGTCAAAACGAACAAGAGGCTTGACAAGATTGATGCCGACAAGAATGTTAGTGATGCCAAGGTTGCCAACCTTGAAGTCCAACTTGGCCAAATTGCCCAAGAACTTGCCAAGAAAAATCAAAGGACCTCAACTTCTATTCCCTCCACTATATTTCCTCCTAGAGAGAATGCTAGTGCCATGACATTGAGGAAGGGGAGAACCTTAGAATCCCCTCCCAAGAAGAAGAGAAGGGGCAAGTCACAAGAAAGGGTTATTGACATTGAAGAGCAAATTGAAGAAGAGCTTGTGGTTGAACAAGAGAAAGGATCATCTTCAAAAGCTAATGAGGAAAAAGAAAAGAGTCCTTGGAGCATTGACAAGGGAAAGGAGGGAAGCACCAACACAAAGGATCAACTCAAAGAGATTGAACAAGAGTATGAACCGGAGGTACCATTTCCTAGTGCCCTCACAAGTCCCAAGAAGTTTGATAAAGACACCGATCTTTATGAGACTTTTAAGAAATGTGAGGTCAACATCCCTCTTTTTACTATCATTAACACCGTTCCTAGGTATGCAAAGTTCCTCAAAGAACTTTGCACCCCTAAACGGAAGCCAAGGAAAGGAGTTGAAAGAGTCACGGTTAGTAGGCATGTCTCGGCAATTTTCAAACAAAATCTTCCCAAAAAGTGCGATGATTCGGGCATGCTAACTATACCGTGCTCAATTGGAGGCAAAGCCTTTGCTAGAGCTATGCTAGACTTGGGGTCCTCTATTAATGTCATGCCTCACTCCATTTATGAGACCTTAGAATTGCCTCCCTTGTCTAGGACCAATGTTGTGATCCAATTGGCGGATCGTTCCACAATTCACCCTAAGGGTCTTGTAGAAGATGTGTTGGTCGAGGTTGATAAGTTCATATTTCCGGCCGATTTCTATGTTTTGGATATGGAACCGGACTCTAAGGCTACACCCCTCTTCTTAGGGAGGCCTTTCATGAGAACATCCAAAACCAAGCTTGACATGTATGATGGAACTTTGACCATGGAATTTGAAGAGAAAGTTTTGAAATACAATGTGTATGAGACGATGAAAAAGACCGATGATTTGAGTTGTTGTTACTTTCTTGATAAAATTGAACATTTGGCAAATCGAGTTTACCAAATAAGTCAAAGGGACCCACTCGAGGTAGCCCTCACTAACAATGTCGAGAAGGAAGGATTGCGGTTTTTGTTGTCTCATGATGTGCAGGAAAATATAGAAGCATTGGAAAAAGAAGAACCACTAGAAGAATCAAAGGAAGAAAACGAAATGAGGGAAATTGAGTAGGACATCCCGAGCCAGAGCGCAGCCTACGCACCACAGCGCAGCCTGCGCAGATCACCAGCGCAGCCTGCGCAGTTCCCAGCTCCACCAAAGATTGTTTTTCTTCCTCCTCTTATGATTATCAAGCTAAATTTCTTCCTCTAGAGGCTTCCCTTGAAATACCACTTCCATCCATCAGTAAGCCACCCACCCCCGATCTAAAACCACTCCCCGACCATTTGAAATATGTCTTTCTTGGGGCAAATAACACTCTACCCCTCATAATTTCAAACCAACTTGAGGGTGATCAAGAAAGGAGATTGGTGGATGTTTTGCATAAGTACAAAGAAGCATTTGGATGGAGCATCGCGGATATCAAGGGGATAAGCCCAAGCACTTGCATGCACAAAATTCGATTGGAAAAGGATGCAAAACCCGTTCGGCAACCACAACGGAGGCTTAATCCACCTATGATGGAAGTTGTCAAGGAAGAAGTTATCAAACTTCTCCAAATGGGTATTATCTTTCCAATTAGTGACTCCCAATGGGTAAGTCCTACTCAAGTTGTGCCAAAGAAGGGAGGGGTGACGGTAGTCAAAAACCCTCAAGGGGCATTGATCCCCACCCGTTTACAAACGGGATGGAGGGTGTGTATTGATTATCGCCGCCTCAACCAAGTCACTTGGAAGGACCATTTCCCCCTACCCTTTCTAGATCAAATGCTAGAGAGTTTAGGTGGAAAAGAGTACTATTGTTTTTTGGATGGGTATTCCGGCTATTTTCAAATCCCCATTCACCCGGAGGATCAATCCAAAACAACCTTCACTTGCCCATTTGGTACTTATGCTTACCGCCGCATGCCCTTTGGATTGTGCAATGCCCCCGGCACTTTCCAACGATGCATGATGAGCATTTTCTCGGACTATGTGGAGCGCATTTTGGAAGTCTTCATGGATGACTTCACCATCCATGGAGACTCATTTGACTCGTGTCTAGACCATCTCGCTATGGTCCTATCACGGTGCATAGACTCTCACCTCATTTTAAATTCTGAAAAGTGTCACTTCTTGGTGAGTAGCGGAATCGTGTTAGGGCACATAGTGTCGAAAAGAGGGATTGAGGTGGATATGGCAAAGGTGGATGTGATTAAAACCTTACCGTATCCATCTAATACTCGAGACGTGAGGTCGTTCTTAGGACACGCGGGTTTTTATCGAAGGTTTATTAAGGATTTCTCCAAAATAGCTAACCCCTTGTGCAAACTTTTGCACAAGGATGTGGAGTTCGTGTTTGATGATCATTGTAGGGAAGCATTTGACTTGTTGAAGGAGAGACTTATATCGGCCCCAATCATTCAAGCACCCAAGTGGGATCGGCCTTTTGAGATCATGACCGATGCAAGCGATTTTGCCATTGGAGCCGTATTGGGACAAAAAGATGACAAAGCTTCATATGTGATCCAATATGCTTCTTCACTCTTGAATGATGCTCAACGAAACTACACCGTCACGGAAAAGGAATTTTTAGCGGTGGTGTATGCCATTGAAAAATTCCGGGCTTATCTCTTGGGTGCAAAGGTCATCATCTATACCGATCACAAGTCTATAAGGCAACTTGTAGATAAGAAAGACACCAAGGCAAGGCTCATGAGATGGGTGCTTTTGTTGAGCGAGTTTGACATAGAGATCAAGGACAAGAAAGGGAGTGCTAATGTGGTGGCCGACCATTTGAGTAGGCTTCACATCAATGAAGATCTCGTGAAGACTATGGGAGTAGTTGACGGTAGCTTACCACATGAATCCCTTTACTCCATGAAGGCCGTTGAGCCTTGGTATGCCAACCTTGTGAACTACATGGCCACCAAGAAGTTTCCCACCTCACTTTAATCTAGTCAAAGGAACAAGATCAAGTCCGATTCTAGATTCTATATATGGGATGAGCCGTATCTATGGAAAATGTGTCAAGACCAAGTCATCCGACGTTGTGTTCCGGATGTAGAAATCCCATCCATCCTAAAACATTGTCATGAGTATGCTTGTGGGGGTCACTTTGGGCCTCATAGAACGGCACGTAAAATCCTTGAGTGCGGGTTCTATTGGCCCAAATTGTTTAAAGATGCTCACGTTTTCGTCAACACTTGTGATAAATGCCAACGGGTTGGCAACATATCACGACGAAACGAAATGCCCCAACAACCAATGCTCTATTTGGAGATTTTCGATGTGTGGGGGATAGACTTCATGGGTCCATTTCCCAAGTCGGATGGGTATCTTTACATCCTTTTAGCGGTGGACTACGTCTCAAAATGGGTCGAGGCTATACCCACTCGGAATGATGACGCAAGGACGGTTTCTAGCTTTGTTCACAATAACATTTTCTCAAGGTTCGGCTATCCTAGGGCGTTGATAAGTGACCGGGGGACTCATTTTTGCAATAGGATTTTGGAGGGATTGCTAAAGAGGTACGGGGTCGTGCACAAAGTCTCCACCGCCTATCACCCACAAACCAATGGGCAAGCGGAAGTTTCCAATCGGGAGATCAAGAGCATCATACAAAAAACAGTGAACCCCGATAGGAAAGATTGGAGTCAAAGGTTGAATGATGCTCTTTGGGCATACCGCACCGCCTATAAGACACCCATTGGTATGTCCCCATACCGACTCATTTATGGGAAGGCATGTCATCTTCCTTTGGAAGTGGAGCATAGGGCCTATTGGGCTATCAAATCCTTCAACCAAAGTATTGATGATGCGGGGCTCCATCAGAAGCTTCAACTTCAAGAAATTGAAGAAATCCGTCTTGACTCTTATGATAATGCCGCCATATACAAAGAGAAAGCTAGAATATGGCATGATCGAATGATAAGTCGACGGGTTTTCAAAGAAGGCACCAAAGTTCTTGTGTTCCAAAATCGGTTAAAGTTGTTCTCCGGGAAGCTAAGATCAAGATGGGTTGGACTGTTCATTGTGAGCAAGGTCCATCCTCATGGAGCGGTCGAAGTTGAGAACCCGAGCACGGGAAAGACAATCAAGGTGAATGATCAACGGCTTAAAGAGTATCATGAAGGCATGGAAGCACAAATTGTTGAACAAGTCACCTTGGAAGACCCCATTTACCAAGCTTAAGCATGAGAAGCACTTTGTCGAGCCATCGACGTTAAACATACGGCAACTTTTGTAAATATCCCCTCTTTATAGCATAGAATTTACCGCTTTCTTGTCAATTTATTTACTCTTAACGCGTTTTAGAAGCATGCATTATGGATTCTTTTGAAAGTTTGTTGAAGTGTTTGAAGGACGTAGGATGAAGCTCCTTGGGAAGCGTACCCAAGTCGTATTGGGAAGTGAAATGACTCGGGACACCATCTAGACGAGTCAAATGAAGGAAAAGCACCAATGGAAGGCCAAGAATCCCCACAAGAAAAAAGTTGATGGCAAGCTTTTCACTCGACAACCCGCCAGGAATCGCAACCTGCGCCAAAAAGCGCAGCCTGCGCAGTTAAAATGCGCAGCCTGCGCAGGTATCAGCCACGGGATTAAGAGGGAGCTTTTTACAAACCAAAAATTCACTTCCCTTCATTATTTTCGACATCTTCAGCCTTCAACCCCAAGTACCCATCTCAAAACTTCATTAACCTTCATCAAAATACACCATCAAACCTTCAACAAACTCCTTCCTTTCATCACAATCACCTCTCAACCCAACCCAACAACTCAACTACTCACTTTACCTTTCAAATTTCTGATTTTCCCCAATTTCATCCCCAAACCCTAGCTTTGCAAATTGTGGATTCAAGTTCGTTTCAAGAGATTTATGGGTAATTGGAGCATTCTTGGAAGGGTTTTTAGCATTGTACTTCAATCAACTAGGATTTTAAGATGATTCGGGGAGGTATAACAACTTTTACAATCTTTCTCTTTACTTACTTTGCTTTAATCCAGGATTTGGTGTTTTTACATTGAATTTTTGGATAATTTTGATTGATTGTTGTCTATTATTGCTGGGATAAATCTGTTTTCTGAGAAAGGGGAGAGATATTCAACAAACATCACTTAATCCCACCTTCTTGAATTTGTGCCTTGAAGGTGTTTGTTGAATTGCCTCAACGAGAGCAAAACTGTTTTGAGTGTTTTTGTTGGTCTTTTTGGTAATCTTGCTTGCTAGGAATCATGGTTTTCGGTAAGAGGAAGGCTCAACAAGGGGAGGGAAGTAACCCCAAGGTGTTTAACGGAAATGAGGGTCTTAATGCGGAACAAAAGAAAATCTTTGCAAAACTTGAAAAAGAAAACCCCGTCCCCATCACCAAATTCCTCCACCGTGACACTCTTCAAGAACTAGGAATAGAGGAAATCACTTTTCAACTCTTGAGTCGGGTAGGATTAGAGCAATACATGGACCTTCATGATGACACCTACCGCTCTTTTACTTATGAATTCTTGTCCACCATCTCCAAAACGGGGGAGGGGGCGAATGAGAGAGTGAATTTCCGTCTTCATAAAGTGTGGCATTCGATTTCTTTTGATGAGGTAAGAGAGATTTTGAGAATCACAAAATTGCCCTCCCCGGTCAACCCACCCAAGGGCAAGCTTAATAAGGTGTGGTGTCACCTCACGGGAAGGCAAGCTCAAGATCACAATGACAAGCTTTCCGCCATCACCAATCCCGCAATCCGCCTTTTGACAAGATGTTTGGCTTGTTGGTTCTTCTCCATGGGGGAGCCAACAAAGGTTAGCGATGCAGTGAGGGAGTGCATTTGGGCTATGCTCCCGGAGGGGAGTGGTGTGCCGGATTGGGCAAGGCTATTTGTTAATTCTTGTTTGAAACATAAGAAGAGGAGGGGAGGTAACATAAATAGTGGGGGTTTAATCACCCTTTTTGTAGAGAAATTTGTGGGCTCAACATCGGATGACCAACTCCCCGTTTGGGGAAATCATTTTTATAACACCCATGGCCTTGAGGAGACACATATGATCAAGGTCCTAGAAAACAAAATTTTCAATGCAATTGGTTGGGAGTGGGGAAAGCTCCCTACATGGTTCTACCAAAGAATGGCCAAATTCCTCATGGTACCCGTGTCATTCATTTCTTTTGCCCGCCCGACACGCCGGAGCAAAGAGAGGCACAACGGAGAAGGGTCGAACCACCCCCGGTTGTCCACCTTGATAGTGAAGAAGAGAGGGAGATACGGAACATAGAGCGTGACCCGCCCATCCATGACACACCAATGTTTGAGGCGGGGACAAGCTCTACTCCACCAATCGCCCCATGGCAACAACAAATGTTTAATTACTTCACGGAGACCCGGGGGACTTTGGAGGCAATTAGTGGGAGAGTTGATAGCTCTCATGCTTGGCAACAACAACAAACGCCACGGCTTGAGAGTTTGGATCAATGGAGGGTCGCTAGTATGGAGCACCAAAAGTTGAGTGCGGAGGCCGAAAGAGCCCAAATGAAGATGCTTCAAGAGATGGCTAAGAGGCAAGATGAGGCCTATGCTTGGCAACAACAACAAGCCAAGTACATGGAAGAGCAACAAGCCATGTGGAAGGCCCAAAATGAATGGAGAGAGCAAGCGACTCAACAATTCGGGGTGCAAAATGAGCGGCACCACCAATATGTTGAAGACTCTTATGAAGATGCTCAAGCTCATGAGGATTCTTTTGGGCTTATCCGTGGCCTTTTCGGCATGACCCTCCATCACAATGACCCCACCTACCAACCAACCATCACCGAGCCACAAGTTTAGGAGGCCTATGAGAGGGCCAAGAGAGTGAGGCAAGCAAGATGAAGAAGAAGAAGATTTCAAGGGACATATGAGCAAGGGGAAGGCTCGGGTCCCTCCAACTACCAACCTTGAGAGGATGAGGGTACTCCTCCACATTGAGGACAATGTGGAATCTATGTGTGGGGGAGTAAGATGATTGAAGTTGTAATCTATGTACATTTCTTTATATTTCCATTGAATGTATGTTAAAAAAAAAAAAAAATGAAAATCCCGGTTAGGTGAAAACCCACAAGGGTGGGCGCCTAGGCAAGATTGGGAAAGGTGGCCGAGGACGGAATGAAAACCCGAAAGGGCACTCCGGGCAAAATGAAGAATCGAGTTGCGAGCCACCGATGAGAGGAAAGGAAAAAGCTAAGGTGAAAACCCGAAAGGGCACCTTAGGCAAAATGAGGGATTTTCAAACAAAAAAATCGAAAAATTGAAAAATGCAACACCAAAAAGATGGAGGGACAAGAAGGGAGTGATAAGGAGGGTCAAGGAAGGAGGCTAGTTCTAGGATTTAATTTTCTTTTGTGTCACAAAATTTGTTTCAAATTGGTGGTTTTTCCGATTGGCTACTTGAGTTGTTGATTCTTAAGGGTGTTTGGCCAACCAAGTAGCATGATCTTACTTTTATATGGAGTGATAAGGGGGTGTTATAAGTAGTGATGATTTGTGATCGATAGGAGGATGTGTGGGTCACTTTGCTATTGCCTTGGGATAAGGCAAGAGTGGCCATTACTATTTGGGCGATATAAGAAGGGTGGAGTTGCGTGATGAGTCGGAGAAGGAGGTGTGTCGTGTATTGTTAAGAGGGATGAGATAAGGAGGGCGCGTGAGAGAAGAGAGAGTGTGTGTCAACTTTGAGTCTTTATTTTTTCTTTCACAGGTGGTTGTCAAAGAGGGAGATATAAGAAGGTCGTGGTAAGGGAAGAGTGGTCATTCACTCCTGCACTCTCTTGTAGACTTCGTGATTGCTTGTTTCGGGTTTTGCTCGGGACTAGCAAAAGTCCAAGTGTGGGGGAGTTTGATAGTAACGTTTTGTGTCGGTCTAAGAGGGTGATTTTATCGCCCTCGTGTCTTTTAATATGGGTCTTTTAGTATGTTTTTCCTAGCACTTGGCATAGGGGTTGATGTGGTTGAACTTGTGTAATTCACCTCGGTTGGACGATTGATCTTCATGAACGGAACCCGAGAGGCATAGAGCACCCTTCAAAGGTTAAGACAAGCAGCAAGGAGCTCCCATGTAGCCTAGAAACCAGCTGGAAGAAGTAGGAGTGAAGCTTGGAAAGTAAAGAAGGAAGCAAAATATGAGAAGTTTGAAGCTGACTCCCGAGCTGGGGCGCAGCCTGCGCCAAGATTGCGCAGCCTGCGCAGGATGCGCAGCCTGCGCCGACTTCAGAGAGACCTGCGCAAATCTGTTTTTAAACACGGGCTTAAGTAAACATTCCGTGTTTTTGGGCTTGTTTTGAGGTTTTTAACCTAGAAGGGAGTGCACCCATATATATACCCCTCATGTTTGAAGACCTAGTTATCATCTAATTATTGAATAATCTCTAGAAACTTGTAGTAGAAGAACACTTTATTTTTGATGCAAAGTTGTAATCTTTCTTTATTTCTTTGGGTTTTGAAGACTATGGAAGGCTAAATCCTTCCTTTCTTGGTGTAATTCATCCAAAGTCTCCAACTTTGGTATTGTAAGACTCTTTTAATCTCCTTTTATTTATCTAATGATCTTTCCTTATGCTTAATCTTCATGTTGAATGAATTTATGTTTGGGTTGGCCATCCATGCTTCTTATTTGTTCAACTATTGCAAATTCTAGAGAAATTGTTTAATTTGTCTAGGATTGTTTGGAGCAAGCTTGTTGTATGTTGATTTGGTTTAAAGGATTCATGCAATAAGTAGGAAATTTCATGTTTTTTCTCATTTGTATGGTTTAATCTTGTGAGAATTGATCCTAGCTTCTTGTCTTGGCTTATCTTTAATGCTCATGCTTAACTTGCACTCATGGTTTAATGAATTGTTGGTTAAACTTGAAGAATATACATAGATGGTTTAATTTGTGTATGTTATCATCTTGACTTGAAAGTATTGGGTAGAAATTAAGAGGAGAGTAGTTAAAGAGTTAAACTTTACCATTATTGGTTACAAAGGAAGAATTGCACCAAGTCCCTTTTAATTATTGAATCATCTTACTCACCAAGTGTTTGTTGTATTGCTTGTTAGACCAAGTTTGCAAATTTTACTTTGTTCCATGTTACCAATCAACTCAAAAACCCCCCTTTTACATGTCTCTCTATTGTTTGCCATTGTGAATAACCATTGTTTGTCTATAGCTTTGTCATTAGTAGTCAATAGTTTACATTTCAAGTTTTTAGCTTAAAAGACCTTCTCTTGGGACCGACCCTTACTTGCACTATATTACTTTATCATTTAGAGTAGTCTAGAGTATAGTTTGGCTTATAAATTGTTAATTTGGTAGGTTAATTCTAGCTTTTTACGACACCTAGTTTTGTGCTTATCACCGCTTTTGGTAGGTTTGGCTTATGGAACGGCTCCGATTGATCGAGCCACCCAGTTCATGTTTTTTCCTATCATGCCCGCTCGATTGCGATGAGGACGAGGTTGTATATGGTGGACTTCACTCGGGTCTGTGATTACTGGAAGAACAAACTGAAGAGCGATGATGGCCCGTTGATTAGGTGGGTCGTACCGTGGTGGCACCTCAAATCCGTCACCGAAGTGTCTTCTTTGGATCCCACTAGGTCCGTGCGCATTCCTGGATTGGAGTTTATGGTGTGCATCTTCCCGGAAAGGCTGATGAGACAAGTTGGGCTGAAACAGACGATCCCGAAACTTGATACCGTCCCGCAGACTGCTATGGCGCTTACTACAGAGAGCCGAAGAGAGTGGGCCATTAAATGGACCCAAAGAAACATGTGGTTCTTGAATTTCTCCGCTAATGCCTTGTGGGTGTCGGATTCTTATCTGCGATGGAGAAAGGCTACTACTCCGGAAGAGCGTGAGAGATTGAGGAAGCGCGAGCCCGTTGACTACAAGGTGCGCGAGGTAGAGAAAGAGAAAGAGAAGCATCTGACAGAGGGAGAAGAAGAAGCCGAGTTTCAAGTTGTTCATCCTTCGAAGAAACCAAAGACTACTCCTGTCGCGGAAATGGTGATTAGCAAGAATGGAAAGTCTAGGCCTCGAGAAAGACCGTTGGTGATTAGGTCTGAAGTGGCACAAGAGCGTCCGGCTCGAGGTCGTGACAAGAAATATGACAAGAATGACAAGGGCAAGGGGAAGATGGAGGAATAGCCCGAGTCTTTATTTATTATTTGATTATTATTATTATTTATTGTTATAATAAAAGGTGGGGTTTTTAGAATCCTAGCCTATTTTATTTTTATTATGTAGCTTACTATTATTATTAGAAAATGGATGAAATAATTTAAAAAAGGTTAAGTGGTTATGAAACAGTTGTGATTTTCTATTTATTATTCTTGTCGAATTCCAAATGCAGTGCAAATGTCCTTCTATTTACATTTTAGATATAACGGGTTGAATCTTGTGAAGGATTGCCTACGTATTCACTTAAAAAAATGAAATCAAACCCTTGCGCGTAGTTCGAGTAAATGTAAAAGAATAATTGTTCTAAGCAAGAGCTTGTAATGAACTTAGAAAATAAGCATGAGCTTTTTGCTTACTCTGAAGGTGCAAATTTAGTTTATTTGATGATATGAGGATGACAAATTTGTTAAAATGCAAGAGCACAGTGACATTAGCTTATTTCAGCTTGGCCAGGGGCCGTTTATTTAGTGCCACAAGAGCGACACGTGGGGTTACGCGAGGCGCGTTTTTATTCCTATTCTAGGCATAGTACCGTTTTAGTTGGTCAAGGTTTGTTGGGTTCGAAAACTCATTCCCATCTAGGTCTGTGATTCTAACCGCACCCCCTGGGAGTATGGATTTGACTAGAAATTGTCCGGCCCAATTAGGTTTGAATTTTCCCCGTGGGTCAACAGGTAGAAGAGCTCTAACTGATTTGAGCACTAAGTCTCCTTCTTTGATGTTTTTTGGCCTAACCCTTTTGTTGAAAGCTCGTTTGATACGTGCTTGATATGTTTGGACATTATGCAAGGAGCGTAACCTACTTTCATCCAGGAGGATGAGTTCTTCATATTTATCCCTCTTCCAATCGGCTTTCGGGATTTGACTTTCTAGTAAAATACGCAAGGATGGTATTTCTAGCTCGACTGGTTGTACAGCTTCTATGCCGTAGGTCAAATAGAAAGGAGTAGCCCCAGTGGGCGTCCTAACAGATGTACGATACCCCCACAAAGCAAAGGGTATCTTTCTTGGCCAATCTCTATAGTTGTCAATCATTTTCTTGAGAATCGTAACAACATTCTTGTTTGCCGCCTCTACCCCGCCGTTAGTCTGTGGTCTATAGGGCGAAGAGTGGTGATGCCTAATCTTGTATTTGGCTAGCAATTGCTCGGTCTCAGCTTGGAAATGTGATCCGTTATCGCTAATGATCTCATGTGGGCAACCATATCGACAGATGATGTTGTTTTGTATGAACTTTGCCACATTTTTAGCTGTAAGACTAGTGTAGGAAGCCGCTTCTACCCATTTGGTGAAATAGTCAATTGCTACTAGAATGAAACAGTGACCTCCCGTTCCGGCCGGGGTTATCTTCCCGATTATGTCAATTCCCCATGCAGAAAATGGCCAGGGAGACGTCATTGTATAGAGCAATGAAGGAGGGACATGTTGTACATTCCCGAAGATTTGGCAATTGTGGCAATGTCTTACATATTTGATGCAATCGGATTCCATTGTGGTCCAATAATACCCCAAACGTATGATTTTCTTTGCCATCATGGGGCCACTCATGTGAGGACCGCATTCTCCGTCGTGGACTTCTTCCATTACCTTTCGCGCCTGTGAATGATCAAGGCAACGTAAGATTACACCAAGAGGTGTTCTTTTGTATAATTCTCCTTGCATGAGAACGTATTGGGAAGCGAATAGGCGTATAGCACGTTGTCCCCTCTTGTCCATATCGGGTGGATAGGTACCATTGAGCTTAAAATTCAGGATTGCTTGGAACCAGGGTTCCTGCGCGATCTCTTCTTCATCGGTGATTTGGTGGACATAAGCCGGCTCTGACCTTCGTTCAATGCACAAAGGCATTTCCACCATGTGATCTGGCATATTAATCAAAGATGCAGTTTCGCAAGAGCGTCTGCAAATTGATTTTCTTCCCGAGGTAGGTGTAGGTAGGTTACGTGATCAAAGAATTGAGCGACTTGGTCTATTCTAGCCTGATAAGGTGCGAGGCTTTCGCTTTGAATTTTCCAAGATCCTGTAACTTGGTTGATGATCAGTGATGAATCCCCATGTACTCGGAGGTTTTTAATGCCTAAGCTCACTGCCGCTTGTAGTCCAATGAGACAAGCTTCGTATTCTGCAGCGTTGTTTGTCACCTCGAACTCGAGTTTGACAGCAATTGGTGTATGCTCGCCTTCAGGAGAAATGAGCAACACTCCTATTCCGAATCCTCTCAAGTTTGATGCTCTATCAAAGTAAAGGTCCCAGGGATCTACATCAGTTTGGAGTATATCCTCGTCTGGAAATGACCAAGTGTCTATCGTTTGTGCGTCATTGATGGGATTTTCTGCGAAGAACTCGGTGACGGCGCGCCCTTTAATAACCTTCAGTGGCACGTATTTGAGGTCGAATTCGAGAGCATCGGGTCCATCTTGCTAGGCGTCCGTTGAGGACAGGTTTCTCGAAGAGGTATTTGACTGGATCCATTTTGGAGTATATTTTGACGGAGTAGCTAAGCATGTAATGGCGTAGCTTCTTCGTTGCCCACACAAGAGCGAGGCATGTCTTTTCGAGTTGTGAATATTTGAACTCGTACTCCAGGAACTTCTTACTAAGGTGGTAGATAGCCCTTTCTTCACTTCCTACTGTTTGAGCCAACATGGCACCCATGGTCAAGTTTGATTCTTGTGAGATATAAACCAAGAGGTTGATCTCGTTGTGGCGGCATGAGCACTGGTGGTTTAGCCAATATCTCTTTTATTCGGTCAAACGCCTTCTGACAATCGTCGTCCCACATGGTGTGGTCTGTTTTCTTGAGTTTCTTGAAGATAGGCTCACAAATCATTGTAAGTTTCGATATGAATCGACTTACATACTGCACCTTTCCCAGGAATCCTCTGACTTCTTTTTCTGTTTGAGGTTGTGGCATTTCGATAAGAGCTTTGATTTTGGAAGGATCTATTTCTATACCTCTTTGACTAACGACGTATCCCAGGAGTTTGCCAGATGTTACCCCGAATGTGCATTTCTGAGGATTGAGCCTCATGTTGTACTTTCGTAGCCTTGCGAAGAACTTGCGAAGGTTCGCAATATGCCCCTCTCTTTCCTTGAATTTGACAATCATGCCATCTACGTATACCTCAACTTCTTTGTGCATCATGTCATGTAAGAGTGTAGTTACGGTGCGTTGATATGTAGCTCCGGCGTTGATCAATCCAAACGACATGACCGTATAACAATTGGTTCCCCATTGAGTGACGAAGGCGGTCTTATGCATATATTCTATGGCCATTTTGATTTGATTATAACCCGCATATCCATCCATGAAGGATAGTAACGCGTGGTCAGCAGTGTTGTCCACTAATATGTCGATGTGAGGTAGAGGGAAGTCATCTTTTGGACTTGCTTTGTTTAAGTCTCAAAAGTCAACACAAACACGGATTCTCCCATCCTTTTTGGGCACAGGTACTATGTTGGCTACCCAGTCAGAATACTCAGAAACTTTGATGAACCCAGCTTTGAATTGTTTGTCAACTTCTTCTTTAATCTTGAGAGCCCATTCTGTCCTCAATCGTCGAAGCTTCTGATTCACAGGTTTAAAACCTGGCTTAATCGGAATTCTATGTTCAGCGATATCCCTGTCGATCCCTGGCATGTCTTTGTAGGACCAAGCGAAAACGTCTTTGAATTCGTTTAGGAGGTTTATGAAATCGGCCCTTTCGGTAGAGCTCAAGGTAGTCCCTAACCTAAGTTCTTGGGGTTCTAGTTCGGTTCCTACATTGATGGGATCGGTGTCTTCTATTACTGGTCCCCCTTCCCCTTCCTGTAGTATTTCTTTGGCTATGTACGGAGGTATTTCGATCGAGTCTGGGTCTTGGTCATCCTCAGTATCATCGTAAATGCAATGCACTCAAGATAACACAAAGAGTAAGCAGAACCTGATTTATTCATATTAAAATTTGAGTATAGTTGAAACAAAGAAGCCAACTGATCCATGGTCAGTGGCGGCAAAGGGACAGTGGTTGGGGCATTTTCCGAACTACTGTGACTACTCGAGGCTAAGCTAGGAGAAATAAAGGGAGTAGGGATGACGACAGGAGGAGACTCTCTAATGACTTCTCTAGACTCCGACTCTGACTCCGACTCCGACTCGAACTCATCGTCTTCTGGTTCTCCTTTGAACATCTCTCCTTCTCTAGTGGTGAGCTTGAAGAGTCTTCCTTGATTGTTGGTCCACTTGATCGATTTTCTCCATCCTTTCAGCTGTCTTGCGTTGGTTTCTGTGATTAACGCGGTGGGGTTGAAGCGATCGTCTTGAAGTATCATGGTAATGATCTCATCCTGGGCGGCCCTGACAAATCGATCTTCTCCAAACAATAGGCTAACGGCTTGTTCGTCTAAGCTAGGTGCTTGACGGGTTTTGACGGTAGAAACCGTTTCTGGAGGGATAAAGTAGCAATCGTGAAAGATCTCGATTCCGGCTAGCTTCCTCTCGAGATAATGCCATGGCTCGGGAAATCCGTGAAAGAGTTCTAGACTTCCTTCTTGAACAAAGTACCCATTTAAAGTGGGGAGATAGGGTCTCATTTGGACTCCTACATGCTTGCGGTTTTGGACTTGGGCAAGCATTTCGAGAACCTCTTCTTTAGTGGGTTTGTACCCTAGTCCAAGTGGTATCCTCTTTGAGTTGCGTTCCTTGTATGGTGCGAAGGTGTTTCTTCGAGTAGGGTTCAAAGGCATTCCAGGGAAGTATCCTTGGGTTTTGAGCATGTGGTTGACCACCAAGTTGGAGTAGGGATCATAGTATAAGGGTGCCAACTCACTTTCTATGACGCTTATACTTTGGAAGCCTCCAAGTTCGTATACGGATCCGTGCAGGACTTGATTGTTCGATTGTTTTTCGATTATTGCCTTGATGGGTGACGAAGTGATCGTCACTACTTTGCCATTTAGTGGGATCTTGATCTTTTGATGAAGGGTGGATGTTACCGCTTTGGAAGCGTGAATCCACGGCCTTCCCAGAAGTATGTTGAAGGAAGCTTCAATGTCCACTATTTGGAAGTTAACCTTTCGTTCAATTGGCCCTGTGGCTATGGTTAGGTTAATAAGTCCTACCACCTTTCGTCGTGTACCATCGTATGCACGCACACCTTGATTGGTAGGGGTCCAATCCGACTCTTTCATGCCTAACTTGTATGCCGTTTTGAGGGGTATGACGTTGACCGCGGAGCCATCATCTACCAAGGTCATTGGCACGTTCTTCTTTAGACAAATGACAATGATGTAAAGAGCTAAATTGTGACTGGCGCCAAAAGATGGCAAATCTTCGTCTGAGAAAGTAATAGGAACTTAGCTTTGGTGATTCTTGGAAGACCAAGTTGACTACATCTTCGGGCGTCGAGTTATGTGCTACATTTAGTTTGGCCAAAGCTTGCAGTAAAGCTTGGCGATGTGGGAATGAGCTTGCTACTAATTGCCAGACTGTAAGATCAGCCTTCGTCTTCTGTAATTGCTTGAGCAAATGGTCAGTGGAGTCCTCTTCGTTATCATTTGGTGTGACAACGTTGGTTGGACCGTTTTGAGTAGTGCTTTGATATGGACAACCCGAGCGAGTTAGGTGGTCTACATCTTGGTCTTCACCATTTTGGACTATTTCTTTGACTAGGGAGTTTTCAATGAGATACTCGTCCTTATCATCGTCGGCCCAAACTCCATTGATTGCAGTTAGCTCTCTCATTCTCATGATTTCATCTTCCAGTCGTATGATTTGGTCAACTAGTTTATCAACCACGGTGACTACTTCTTGCATAGTAGCATTTTGAGAGAAGATTAGTGGCACATGTTCTTTGGGTGTTGCGTTGGGATCGCGTAAAGTTGTCACCATATTTTCTAATTCCCAAACTTGCCCATCTACACTCCTTGCCCATATGATGAAGTCGCAAATGGTAGGGGAGATAGTAGAGTAGAACCCTTCATTCTCGATTGCGTAGACTTCATTTTCGATTGGAGAAATAAGGTGTGAGCAATCTAAGGTAGATTCATCACTTGTAATCACTAGAACTCCAAGAGGATTCTGAGTGTTGTTGGGTTTACCTCCCGGTGGTATTGGCAATCGACCATCTTCAATCATGTCTTGAAGCACGTTTTTCAACTTGTAGCATTTTTCTCGTGTCGTGCCCCTTGCCCCTATGGTATTCACAAGATCGAGTTCTCGTCCCAGAATTTGGATTTCCTTTCGGGTTCGGGAGTAGGTCCAATGGGTTGGAGTTTGCCTTGCTTCATTAACCTTTTTAGAGCGTTGGAGTACGTGTCCCCAAGATTTGTGAATTTCCTTGGTGGGATACTTTTCTTGGATGGCTCGAGAAGGTTAACTTCATCGGTTTTGCTAGTAGAGCCGTATGAACGACTTGTTGAACCTTGATATCCTCGACCTACCGTTTTGGACAAGAGTCCTTTACAGATGTCATCTTCAATCCTTGTCCCTAGTACGGTCAAGTCCTTAAAAGTTTTGATGTTTTGGTACCTCAAATGATTGGCATAGATGGGTTTGAGATTATCCACAAACTTCTCCACAAGGGTAGCCTCATCCGGGCGTTCAGCCAGTTGGGTACTAGTCTTCCTCCACCTACTTAGGAAGTCGGTGAATCCTTCTTTGTCATTTTGGGTAAGAACCTCTAGAGTATGCATGTTTACTTGGATCTCGACATTATCCGCATATTGTTTAGAAAACTCGATTGCGGCATCTTCCCAAGTAGCGACCTTCTTGTGATCTAAGGAGTAGAACCATTGCTTCGGGATGGTGTCAAGAGATGAAGGAAAGATCCTTAAGAACATCTCGGGTTTGATGCCTTTGATAGACATATAATCTTTGAAGGCACGGATGTGGTTCAAAGGATTCTCGTGTCCCTTGAATTTAGGGATATCCGTCATATTGAAGTTGGTTGGCAATTTGGAATTGACGGCCTCATACTTGCGATTGTTCTCCCTATAAATGTCATCCCCCTTAAGGTACATCAATTGCTCCTCTAAGTATTGGAGTCTTTTCTCAGCTACAGTGATCCCCATGAGAGGATTTTCATCCTTGGATTCATTACCGGAGTCACCTAGTACTTCACTTTCATGAGGGGGCAACCTTCCCTCTACGGCATAGATACGGCCCTCGATGAGCTCAAGGCGGTCATAGACTTGGTCTTGGGTAACTTGTATTTGGGCTAGCGCGGCTAGGATTCGATCATTACCATCTTGAAGTTGGTGGAGGTTTGTTTCGCTGGATCAAGGCATCTTGAAAACTGGATAAGAGATCGGCGACGAATCAAAACACGATCGACCATTCTAACACACTTGCTAAAAGAAGAAATGTTTTGACTCGTGAAGTGGGTGTGTGCCACTTGTGTTGAGTGAGCTTTGAAGAAAGACAAGGTTTTTGAAAATGTGTGTCCTAGTCAACTATAGTGTAGTTGTAGGAGTGGACTCAAAGTGAGGTTTTGAAATGGGCTTTGTGGCCCGAATTTTGACACGACAAACGGACAGAGTTTTGACTGGATTTTGCGCTAATTGAAGGCCTATTTCAAAATTTTGATTAAAAAAAAAGGGTTTTGATTTTTGAAAAATCGTCATGGTTTTGTTTAGAAAAGGTGATCACGTAATATACAAACATTTATACAAGCATTATAACGGGATGCTGAGTGCATTTAAAAGGGTTTTGGTTTAAAGGGTGGGTTGCCATACCGAACCATCAAACCCGAAGTCTGTGGAGAGGCTCGTACCAAACAAGAGTAAGGCCGATTCCTAGTCCATTTCCTCAAGTAGTGAAGGCCCTTGATACAAACAAGAGTAAGTACCATGGTATGGATGACGTCAATCGCTATCCATCCTTAGGCCCAAATAAGAATTAGGACCGTTTAGATGGGACGATTGGTCGAATGGGTTGGGTTGGGCCTAGGAAGGCCGAATAAAACGATCTAGGAAGACCGAGTTATGAAAACCGACAATTGTCTTATACAAACTATTCCCTAACCTTGTTCAAGTTTCACCCTTGCTACACGTAAGTGTATTATCCCCAGCGGAGTCGCCAAACTATGGACAGCGGGGGCCCACGGGGGCGCTTGGGAGAGAAGAGAAACAAGCGTTTGCATTTTGTATCGAGTCGCCACCAATTTTTATGGGAAATTGGAACCGTTCGAATACCTCGTGTCATGTCAAGACACAAAGTAGTGACATGAACACTACGCAATCGTTACCCATAGCATTCTATGTCTAGAATGACTCTCGTGGATGCCAATGAACACGGGTGTTCACAGATATCTGGAGTAAGGGGTGAGGGTACGTATTAGTAAGCTCTTTTGATCGAACACCTAATCCCGTCCGCCTCGATAGCGGCCTCTACTAATGATTAGGGAAGTTATTCGTACTCGATATATCGTCGATTATATGCATGCAATGCAACATCCAAGTTTTAATCCTAGCACGTGAGAATTAATACTAAGTCGGTGAACAATTAAGTTAGCAAACAATAGGTCGAAGTAGGATTTAAGTTCAAACCTCAAACAGAAAAAGAAGTCAGAGGATTCCTGGGAAAAGTACAGTACATAAGTCGATTCATATCAAAACTTACGATGATTTGTGAGCCTATCTTCAAGAAACTCAAGAAAACAGACCACACCATGTGGGATGATGATTGTCAAAAGGCGTTTGACCGAATCAAAGAAATATTGGCTAAACCACCAGTGCTCATGCCGCCACAACGAGATCAACCTCTTGGTTTATATCTCACAGTAACTGAAACCGCAATGGGTGCTATGCTGGCTCAAACTGTAGGAAGTGAAGAAAGAGCTATTTACTATCTAAGTAAGAAGTTCTTGGAATACGAGTGCAAATACTCACAACTCGAAAAGACATGCCTCGCTCTTGTGTGGGCAACGAAGAAGCTACGCCACTACATGCTTAGCTACTCCGTCAAGATATACTCCAAAATGGATCCAGTCAAATACCTCTTCGAGAAACCCGTCCTCAACGGACGTCTGGCAAGATGGACTCTGATGCTCTCAGAATTCGACCTTAAATATGTGCCACTGAAAGTTATAAAAGGTCGCGCCGTCGCCGAATTCTTCGCAGAAAATCCTATCAACGACGCACAAACCATAGATACTTGGTCATTTCCCGACGAGGATATACTTCAAACAGATGTAGACTCCTGGGATCTATACTTTGATGGAGCATCCAACTTAAGAGGATTCGGAATAGGAGTGTTGCTCATTTCTCCTGAAGGTGAGCATACACCGATTGCTGTCAAACTCGACTTCGAGGTGACAAATAATGCTGCAGAATACGAAGCTTGTATGTGAGAACATTCAAATAACACAAGAAATAATGATAAACACAACAAAAGAAGATTACAATAATGAAAATTACAAAAATTACATTGGATTAAGCGATTTATGTCGAAAATACCTTTAAAACGGATAATTTGAGAAAAGGAACAAAAGAATAAAGTTACGAACAAGTCAGAAGGTGATAATCCGAATAATAGTTAATTATACGTAAGCTAAATAAACTAGGTCAAGGCAACAACTGAGTTCAGGGACAGAATTCAACCGAACAGGCAGAAAAAGTCAAAGCTGCGTCCTTTGAATAGGCACGAGAGACGCCGCGTCTCTGCTTCTGACCAATCGGATGTGAAGCCGGAATTGCGTGTTGTTAATACTCGTTGGTGAATTTAATGATTGATTAAATTGTTTACTCGGATGAAAGTGATTAGTAGGTTATTTACGTGTGATTAATGGTCATAAAACAATAAAACATGGATGAAACGGAAATAAACGAATTAATATAAGATTAATGAGAATTATTAACAAATTAACAAACTAAATCAATTAA
Organism: Silene latifolia; assembly: GCF_048544455.1. Classification (NCBI taxonomy): domain Eukaryota; kingdom Viridiplantae; phylum Streptophyta; class Magnoliopsida; order Caryophyllales; family Caryophyllaceae; genus Silene; species Silene latifolia. The sequence continues at coordinate 82,093,128 of NC_133535.1, forward strand.
TTAGGTTAAATACAACGGATTAACGACGAATATATGATAGATATGACAAATAACAGATGTAAATATGTCAACGATGAATTCCAGAGACTCAATATTGATGAATCGAACCTCTAAAACCCGAATTTGAGTTTAATGACGAAAACCTGCAAATATTGATTATTTGGGATTTAAGTCGAATTTATGATGAATTATGTGTTAAAGATGATGAATAATATACATATGAAATATCAGACTATTATGACGAAGAATTAAAGAACAAACAAATGAAGAGCAAACAACGAACGAGTTTACAGAGGACGAAGGAAGAAGAAAGGATGCAGGAACTGCGGCAGCCTCACGAAGAGGCGCAGCAGGTACTGCGCTCCTTTCAAGAGGCGCAGCGATTGCTTTGCGTCCTTTCTCGACGGTTAGTCTTCTGGAAATCCGTAAAAAAGAGGTTTTAAAGCATGGTTTAGAAATCGGTTTTAACGAGGTATTTTCGACATAAACCTTACAATTGTGATACAATAATTACAATCTAATAAATAAAAAGAGAGATTTACACCCTCAGACTTACATGTTGATGAAACGAGAAGGACTAAGATATCGATTAGTGATGCTCGACGCGAATGCAAAGAAAGTGCCCTCGTAAGAGGAAAACGATTAGATTAATTAAGTTGATTGATGTGTAGTTGGTCAAGTTGGTCGGTCATGCAAACGAGGCTGGTACTCAGAAGGATCCGAGCTTACGTGGTCGAATGTTCAAGCACGTATATGCCAAAAAGTAAGAACAAAGGTCTAGAATGCAAAGGGAGAAGAGAAGGGCGGACACTCGCGTGAGAAATATGAGGAGCGAAGGCTCCTATTTATACTAATCACGTGAAGGAATTAGGGTTTCGGAGACTCTTTGGAAGTGAATCTCGGAGAGATGTGAAAAAGATACGAAAATTACGCAGAAAAGGACCTGGGAAGAGGCGCAGCAGTCACTGCGTCTCTTGGAAGAGGCGCAACACATGCTGCGTCTGTTCCCAAGGGGTTTCCTCCTGCGGAAGAAAGATTTCCGTGTTTAAGTTATGGTAGGACGGAATAATTCGGTTTTCCTTAATATCTTATGTGAATATTACGGGAAATTGTTTACCAAAAGATAAAGATTGTGAAATATGGAATAGAAATATCCGGAACATTCCAGAACATTCTGACTCGGGATTTAACAGTTATCAGAAAATGGAGACGGTTTTAGGCGCGGACTCCAAATGTACTCTAATTACTGTCAAAACGACCGTATCGGCACGTAGATGACAACTAAGAGGTAGACATTAATATTTGAGCAATCACTTGACGATAATCTTACGAATTGTCACAAATCGTTCCGCGTACCAAACATGCGGCCCAATCATCACCGGGTGGTTTGCGAGAGGTGCAGAAATGAGGTATCTACATGACTAAATTAAAATTATAACATATATGAATATGTTAGTAAAGAGATCTAGATTTCTAACATTCTTAACATAAGAATCACAACCCCAATTTTTCATATATGACAACACTACTACAGATACAGGCTATAACAACGGTTAAAAACCGTTGTTATATAAAAAAGCGGACGTTGTTAAAGCGTCCATTGTAAAAGGTTTTAACAACGGTTGGTTTTCTTAAGCAACCCGTTGTTAAAACTATTAACAACGGTTTTAAGTATCAAAACCCGTTGTTAAAAGTGTGACTCAATTTTGGTGGGAAAGTTATAACAACGGTTAATTTACAAGGAACCGTCGTTATAACTAAAGACAACGGGTTGTATCTACATAACCGTTGTTGTTTGTTTTTACAAAATAAAAAAAAATTAAATTAAATATTACTAGATGCATGCATTATTACTGTCATCCCTGTACTGTGCATATGAATGGACAATATATGGAATGAGAAGGGTTTACATTAGATTTGAAGCAGGGAGATATGATGATTATGGCACAACTTCCTAAACATGCATATATTATATTAATTAAAAAACAACTCAAAGGACACATTACTTAGTATAAATACATACATTATCTCAACCACCATTCCATTATCTCACTATCTTCAAACCCTAACTGCTAAAACAATCTCCAACTCCTAATTAATCTTTCAAACTAACAACTCCAAAGTTCATCAACAAAATGAACGATTACATCCTTAAAACTCTTACTATGACCGAGCACAACAACAACTTCATCCGCCGGTTGCTCCACATCGAGGACAGTTTTAGGAGCTATCTTGTGGATGTTCAAGCCGCATTCAAGGACGCCAAAAGAAATGGCTTGACAGAGCAGCAGTTTTTGCAGCTATATGACGATATAGCAACTGCTGAACGAAACCTCCAAATAGCTAAGGAGGAGAGGAGGGATATCATGGAAGAGAATAAGACTCTCTATGAAAATATAAGAATTGCATTTTTAGAAATGTAATTCTTTTTTTAATTTATGTATTTATATATATATATATATATATATATATATATATATATATTAATGAATTATTAATTAAGTTTATCATGCATTCCTCTCTATCATCTTGCTTCTTTTTTGTTTTATTTAATTTAATTTGTTTTACGAGCTAATTAAGAGAATAATAACATAATAATGATCGATAAAAACCCATCATATATACATGCAAATGAAATAATTAAAAATAGAAAACAATGACGATGAAAGACGATGAAACCAACAGTGACGGCGAGATTTACCTAATAATTAGAGAAAGTAAGAGACGATGAAACCAACAGTGACGGCGAGATGATAAAGCGACGATGAGAAAGAGAGAAAGAGACGATGAGAAAGAGAGAAAGAGACGATAAGAAAGTGTGTTTGCTGTGTTTGTGTTTGTCTGTGTTTGTGTTTGTGTTAGGTTATGTATGTGTTTTGTGGTCCGTAGCGATCTTGTTTGTGTGGTTTATAGTATGGAAAGTATTGACAGCGGTTGTTAAACAACAACCGTTGTTAAATAAGTTTTAACAACGGTTGTAAATCAACAACCGTTGTCAAACAAGTTTTAAAAACGGGTTTAAAAATACCCGTTGTGATTACTTTTCACTAACTTCGCGCCAATTTTGCGCCAAATTATTAACAACGGTTGTGCAAATTTAACCCGCTGTTAAAACGTATAACAACGGTTATATAACCATACCCGTTGTAATTAAGTTTAGTAAAAATCGCGCCATACATTCTACAACGTCTATTGTGATTTTCGTGCATAAACGTTGTTAAAGGGGCGTTGTAGTTGCCTGGATTTGTAGTAGTGTAAGTTTGAGACTTTTCCCTTCCATATCTCATATAGAGTCTTATCTGCAGCTTTGGTTGGACATTGGTTTAAAAATTTTATGGTCGTTAGAATTGCAAAACCCCAAAATGAATCCGGTAGATCCGTTTGACCCATCATAGATCGAACCATATCTAGTAGGGTTCGATTCCTCCTTTCGGCAACACCATTGAGTTGAGGTGTGCCCGGTGGAGTGAGTTGTGATACAATACTACAATCTTTTAAGTGAGAATCGAATTCATTGCTAAGATATTCTCAACCACGATCGGATCGTAGTGCTTTAATCTTTTTGTTCAATTGGTTCTCTACTTCCTTTTGAAATTCTTTAAATTTCCCAAAAGCTTCACTTTTATATTTGATTAAGTAAACAAACCCCTGTCTACTTAAATCGTCGGTAAAAGTGACGAAGTAGTCATAATTTCCACTAGCGGTGATACTCATTGGTTCACATACATCGGTATGTATTAGTCCCAATAAATCACTTGCTCGTGTCCCTTTACCACTAAAGGGAGCACGAATCATTTTGTCAAGGAGACAAGATTCGCATATTCCATATGATTGGAAATCAAATGGCCCAATAATTCCAGTCGACACTAGCCTTTTGATGCGTTTCTCGTTTACGTGACCTAATCGACAATGCCAAATGTATGATTCATTTGGATCACTTGTTTTGAGTCTTTTGGATTGTATGTTATAGATATCTTTGCTCGAGTTTAAAGTTTCAAGAACATAAATGCCATTAATTGAAGTGCCTTGGCCTATGGCCAAGTTATTCTTAGAAATTTCACAACAATTATTCTTAATAGCAAAAGAAAATCCTTCCATATCTAACAAGGCAACGGAAACGATGTTCTTCGATAAAGAAGGTACAAAATAACAATTATGTAAGTACAACTCAAAGTCATTAGCTAAAACAAGTACATAAGTCCCTCTTGCAGTGGCGGCTACCCTAGATCCATTTCCTAGTCGGAGATCTACATCACCCTTGTTTAGCTTTTCCACATTTCTAAGCCCCTGATTACAAAGGTGAGAACCACAACCGGTATCCAATACCCACGTTGAGGTGGAAGTATAATTTATATCAATAACAAAGATTTCGGAAGAAATGTTACCGAGTGGAGTGTCAAGGCCTACATTGATATCTTCCAAAAAGACGGGGCAATTCCTCACCCAATGGCTCATGCCATGACAATAAAGGCATATATTATTGGTAGTCCAACTAGCTAATAAATCCTTATGGTTTAAATTAGACTTCTTATTTCTCTTCCTCTTCATGAATTTTCTCTTCTTGATGGCAAGCCTTTTGTGAAACTCCCACTAGCTTTCTCATTTCTCCTTGCTTCCAAAGACAAGGATCCCATGGTGTTAGTGAGGTTGTCTTCACAAGACTTATTCACAATAATTGTGTTAGGAGGTGATGAAGAAGTAATGAAGTTAAGAATACCATCGGAACCAATGCCAAAATGAATTTATCTAGTCGTATCAAGGTTGTTTAGAGAGAAAATTTCATCGAACGATTTGTGACATGATTCAATAGTGATCGGTGTTAATGAGTTGGATGAATCCATTGCAAAAAAGATAACTACAAACGGATATGAAGGAAATTAATTAACATTTATCGTTATAATATTCGTAAATATTAATACAAGTATAGCATTCATATACTGACCTCTACCCAACTATAATGAATGATTCCGAGATCCAAAATTCATATTAAGTTGGATGTGAGCCTACGGGCCCTCTACATATTTACTAATATAACTTGGTGGGTTAACCTTCTTAAGCGATTCTACAATTAGAACTCTCAGTCGATGAATTTACATTAGATTCATCTTTAGCCCAAACTTATTGCGGCTACGGTCGCAAAATACCTTCGTTGAGATCAACCAAACTTTTGGAGTGTAATAAATACTTATTAGCCCACTTACCCAACGTCAATAGAAGAGCCCCGAAAAATCGTATTGTACCCCTTATGAAATTGAGATTCATGGGCTCCTACTATTTGGTAAGGCTAAGTCTTAATCTTTTAAAAGTAAAGGTCTTGTCAATTCATTATTTATCAATTTTAAGTGAGCTACAAGTTGAATTATCGATAATTATAATTGACACGGTCGAAGACTCGATATGATATGCATGTGTTGTTATGGTGATTTGGTGATGCATGCAACATATTAAATGAAATGCAAAACAAATAATAAATTCCTAGTATGGCCTTCCTAAAATAGAAAATTAAATAATCTATTACAAATTATTCGGAAACCAACTTCTTTGGTCCCTTGAATCTTCAAGTGGCTCGCCTTCCAAGAACATCGTCTTTGTCGGAACGCCTTTTCGAATGGCACCGTCTTGAAGGAACTCCGGAATTACAAATAATAATAAAATACAAAGCTATTCCTATTATACATTTGTAATGTGAAAAACTAGTAAAAATAAAAGTGATACGATATCATATTAAATTACAACCGAATCAATATCCCCTTACATTACGGGTAATATCGATTAAAAACTAAAGCCATACTAAGATAAAATTACATAATTCAAAATTACATAAATAAAATATGACATTCAACAATGAAATATGCAGCATTATAATATGTGTCTATCATGTCAAATTATGTGTCAAATCTCCCTATTTAACTTATATCGATCATATAACCCGGTTTTATGGAAATTCACGACTTTTAACTTATTAAAATCGTAAATTAATACTAAAATCTAATTTTAATCCAAGTTAATTATCCTAATACTATTAGGTCTCTAAAATTAGTCATTACTCAATTTTTGACAATAATTCAACTTGATATAATTTTATGCTCATTTTGACCCCAAAATCATAACATTTATGAAATAAATCTAAATTTAATTACAATAATTTCAAAATTTGAATTTTAAATTTTTGAATATTCTGGAATATATCCATGACACTCATAATATCAAAAATCATGGTTAAAATATTCGAATTTATTTCGAGAAAAAAGTAGTTGCGATTTATCGGTTTTATCAAATAAAACATCTAAAGCATACAAAAATTAATCTAATCAATTTTACAACTTTAGATCTGATAAGTGGGATATAAATGCAACCTAAAATAATTTTATCATGCCATGTAATTTGTTTTAGCTATTTTTGCTAAAATAGTCGCTATTTATGTTATTTTTACTCTAAAAATTCATAAATCATGCAAAATGAATCAAGTTCATATTAAATTTCACACAATTAGTAAAATATGCATGTGAAAACATATTAAAATTTCGTGGCCTGTTTCGAAGTTTAATTATATTTAACCATTTTACCTCTATTTAATTAATTTTATCTCATAAAAATCATAAATCATGCAAAATAAATCAAATTTATACGAAATTTTACATACAATAAATAAAATATTCATGTGAGGTGATATAAAAATTTCAAAGTCAGAAACTAAGTTTAACTATTTTGAGCATTTTAAATACCATTTTAATCATTAAAATGCAATAAAATCACTAAAAGTCATTAAAATGAGCAATAAAATACTATAAATCATAAAAATACCTAAATACATTTTAGGACCAAAATATACAACATGCATTATGATTTCGTGGCTTTATCTAATAAATCACAAATTTTTAGTTTTAATTAAGTTACTAATAACTCGAAAAAACTATAAATCGATTATGCATGCAACATCATATGCTCTGATACCAATTGTTAGGTTCATATACCTATTATTAGACATTTCTAATAGTGATTTAATCAACATATTAAATTTGTCATAGTGGATCTATTGCATGCATAACACAATAAAAGAATAAGGAAGGAAAAACAATGTTCCTTACATTGTTGAATGGCACGAAATGGGCACAAGTAAGGTCTCCTACCTTCACTTGTTCTTGAGCTATGATAAGTATTAGGATGATCCTCCAAGACTCTATATTAGGAACCCTCCTTTTGATTGCACCCAAGATTTGACCCAAAATTACTACTAATATTAACTAGACATTAAGCAGTAATATTCCCTTATAATTACTAATATAACTAATATTGCTACACTAGTCATTTTTGTTAAACATTAGTAAAATGAGTATATATGAGTTTAGAGGATTTGCATGAGAGATATTTTGAGAGAAATGTAGAGTAAAATGAGAACAACAATTATTCTCCTCACTTACTCCATGTGTCGTCCAAATGCTCCTTTTGTAGAGCATTTTGGTTTTCTCATTTTGTCTTATGCAATATTATTTATGTGTAGGTAGTAGGATAGCATGAATAAAGCATGCCTAAGATATTGGAGCATCTCTCCAACAACAAAATGATAAAACCAAAAACTCAAGCATGCTCACATTTTGGACGGTGCACTTGAGTATATATGGGTCCATTTTTGACTTATTATATTTATCCCACAAATGCTTAATAGTCTTATGTTTAATTATCTTACATAATTAAATATTAATTTGATCATACGACAATTATGTGACAGATTAATAAACATATATCCACTTAACTTATTGAGTAATATTTTACCATTATATCAACATATAATAGGTCTCATAATAGCTAGTTAGTTAAATTTACAATCTCTTGTAAATTTAAATAACTAATTACCTCTACCTCGAAATATTTATAAAACCTCAACATAATTTAGTAAATTAATATATTAATCTACTAAATTGAATCTTATTTAATCACATTACAATAATATACAAAATTCAACTCATATAAATAAGGGATTAATTAATCCGTAACGAATACAATTAATTAATTATTTATTTGGGTCTTATCCTTTAGGTGTGACATTAAGGGATCAACTGATCACCACCGTCAACACGACAGTAACGTCAAACTCTAGTCAGCCAATCATTAATGATTAATATTGATCAGTTGACTATATAATTTATCATCCCTTCCGTATTTTTATTATGAGATTTAATTATGTGATCGCACTATTGTTGAGGACACATACTCCAACATATAGTTAAAGAAATATTACAGGAGGGGGAAGGGGCACCAGTTATAGAGAACATTGAACCCATTAATGCAGGAACCGAACTAGAACCCCATGAACATTGGATAAGGACGACCTTAAACCTAACTGAAAGGGCTATTTCATCGACATCCTACACGAGTTCAAGGACGTTTTCGCTTGGTCTTACAAGGACATGCCAGGAATCGACTGGGATATTGCAGAACATCAAATTCCAATCAAACCAGGTTTCAAACCCGTAAAACAGAAGCTTCGTAGGATGAGGACCGAATGGGCTCTTAAAATCAAAGAAAAAGTCGATAAACAATTCAAAGCCGGGTTCATCAAAGTTTCCGAGTATTCAGACTGGGTGGCTAACATAGTCCCCGTACCCAAAAAAGATGGGCGAATCCGAGTTTGTGTTGATTTTAGAGACTTAAACAAGGCAAGTCCCAAAGACGACTTCCCTCTTCCACACATCGACATATTGGTAGATAATACAGCAGATCACGCGTTGTTATCCTACATGGACGGGTATGCAGGGTATAATCAGATCAAAATGGCCATAGAAGACATGCATAAGACAGCCTTCGTTACTCAATGGGGCACATATTGTTATACTGTTATGCCATTCGGGCTAATCAATGTTGGAGCTACATATCAACGAACTGCAACCACCTTGCTTCATGACATGATGCATAAAGAAGTAGAAGTGTACGTCGATGATATGATTGTCAAGTCCATGGATAGGAAAGGGCATATTGATAACCTTCGCAAGTTCTTCCTAAGATTGCGCAAGTACAACATGAGACTCAATCCTCAGAAATGTGCATTTGGGGTAACATCAGGCAAGCTTCTGGGATACGTCGTCAGCCAGAGGGGAATAGAAATTGATCCATCCAAGATCAAAGCTTTAATCGAAATGCCGCAACCCCAGACAGAGAAGGAGGTTAGAGGATTTCTAGGCAAAGTACAGTATATAAGCCGATTCATATCGAAGCTTACCATGATTTGCGAACCCATTTTAAAAAAGCTCATGAAAACAGATCATACCATATGGGACGACGACTGTCAGAAGGCATTTGACAGGATCAAGGAGATACTAGCCAAACGACCAGTACTAATGCCTCCTCAACGAGATCAACCTCTTGGTTTATATTTCACAGTAACTGAAACAGCCATGGGGGCTATGCTCGCACAGACTGTCGGAAAAGAAGAAAGAGCTATCTACTACCTTAGTAAGAAGTTCATAGAATATGAGTGCAAGTACACACCTCTCGAAAAGACATGCCTCGCCCTTGTGTGGGCAACAAAGAAGCTACGCCACTACATGCTTAGCTACTCTGTCAAGGTGTATTCCAAAATGGATCCCATCAAATACCTCTTCGAGAAGCCCGTTTTGCGTTGCCTTGATCATTCACAAGCACGAAAAGTGATGGAAGAAGTTCACGATAGAGAATGCGGTCCTCACATGAATGGACCAATGATGGCAAAGAAAATCACGCGTCTAGGATATTACTGGACGGCAATGGAATCAGATTGTATCAAATACGTCAGACATTACCATAATTGTCAAATCTTCGGGAACGTGAAACACGTCCCTCCCTCGCTACTTTACACCATGACCTCTCCTTGGCCGTTTTCTGCTTGGGGAATCGACATCATCGGGAAGATCACTCCACCTGGAACTGGAGGTCACTGCTTCATTTTGGTAGCCATTGATTATTTTACCTGTAACACCCCGTATTTTATAATAATATTTTATTATAAAAGTATTTTATTAAATTGATTATTTCGGAATTTATTAATATATTTTGGAAATATTTATATTTATCGTATTTGTTCTCTATTTTATTATTTCTCGTTTTGACCTAGTTTAAAATGGGTTAAAATGTCCGTCCACGATTTTACTGTGTTAGTTTAATAACTACTTGTCTTATATAAGTTCTCCAAGAGTTTTAAAGTGGTTCAATCCAATTTGTAATCAGATAACCCATTGTGAGAGCTAATGGACCCAAAGCCCATTAGTTAATCCCCTTATAAATAGAATTTAACCTAGCAAGCAACTAGGTCATTCATTTGTTTGGTGCGTATGGATGCCGCGCCTTTCTCTCCTCTCTTTCTCTCTTTTGTTCTCTTTTCTCCCTTTGATTCCATTGTTGGATATCTTTCCTTCCTCCATACTCATAAACAAAATATATTTCCACAATCCTTGCTCTTATCCTTACAACATATTCTTCTCCAAATATTTTTAAGGGGATTATTTGTATGGACCTTTAGACCTACGTTTTGGGTCTCTTATTTTAATGGGTGAAGAAGAGGAAGAGTATTTTTATGGTGCTTTCATGGATTTGGATTCGGGTATTCTTTAATGTCGGTTTTTGGGGACGTTTACACGTGTTGGAGACAAGGATTTGATGGTCGTGTCTTTCGTGAAGTTTTCATTCTTAATTTGCATCATTAACTGCTAAAAAGGTAACTAGGTGTTTTCCTTTAATTGTGTTTATGCCCATTTGATGTAATTTACATGATTTAATAATTGATTTGTGTAATTGGCACGTGTTTGATTGTTTATTATCATGTTTAATTGTGTGTGTTTACGTATGTATTTTACTGTTTAAATTGCATAACGTATCTTGCCTATGCTCCGTTTGGGTGTTTGGGCGTGCGGCTAGGGTTCCCAATGGAAACCCTAGTGGCGGCTTGGTGGTGGTATGGGAGAAGACCTGGAGTTATAGCTAAACTAGTATAACCTTGATATTATGACTCAATGTTATAGCTGGGTTGGTACAACTCCGAGGTTGTGATAAAGTTATAGGTGAAGCCGTGTAACTTTGAGATTATAGCTCAATGTTATAGCTGGGCTACTATAACATAGGTCACATGTCGATGTTATAGCTAATGCTAATGTAACATTGGGCTAATGAAGTCAATGTTATATTTGAGCTAATATAACGTTGAGTTACGAGGTAAGGATATGTTGAATTTATAGTTGTGGTACTATAACATTGAATGGTTATTGTTAAAATTATAGCTGAAGTTACTATAACATTGGTTACTTATACTTGTTTCATATGTTATCTTGTGCTCAGTTATTAAATAACATTGTGTTTATTTATGTCGTTGGTTACTCTTGTTCATATGATAAGTATGATGGTTAGTTATACTATCCTATGAGTTGAGTCGTGATGTTGTTCACGCATGTTGGTACAGTCAGTTATACTGTGCATTTGTTGTGGCTGGTTTGTTTGTTATAATAATCTGGAATAAGAATTATACACATAACCAACTCTAATATATTCACAAAAAAACCAGCTCTAATTTGTTGAGTTTTATATTTATTTAAGATAACATTCACTTTAGCTAATATGACTTTTAATTTATTAACAATATACGAAGTATTAGCTTGAAGGTAATCATCTAATTATAAAACAGCCCGTGAAGTTCACAGGTTTAAAACTAGTTAAGGTTATTAACAAACTAGTATGACGGTAGTATCAGTTATATACTATCGGAATGAACTAAGGCCACCCGTTGATGCGGGATTTATTTTGGTCTATGTTTGGGGGTGGCCAGAGTCGTCAGTTATACACTCTGGGTCTCGAGTGTCGTTCGGTGTACATTTATTGCATTGAAAGTTCTGGCCAGGTTTTAGGCATATAGGCAGTGGTGATACGCTCCACACCGATGGAGGCAATGGTGATACGCTCCGTCAGTCAGAGGCAGTGGTGATACGATCTGAAAAGTTAGAGGCAGTGGTGATACGCTCTAATGGGCGTTCGCTCTATTAGCTATGCTTTGTTGCTAGCTTTGTGTCTTCTGTTGCTGTGGATTGCGTGTTACCGTATTCGCTATGCTTTGATGCTAGCATTGTGCCTTAAGTTGTTATGGGTCGTGTGCTAAAGTGGTTATAAGTGTACATGGTCTAGTTCTTGCATATGGTTTAGGTTTGCATGATTCCGTCTAAGATTGATAAGTCATGGTAAGCTGAATTGAGTTTTCATGAGTATAGATGGTCTCACATGTTTACTAGTTCTGCATTTCAATTGTTATTGATTGTTGGTTATATTCAATTGTTGTAAACATGACTGGGAGAGCATCTAGTTACTTCCGACTGAATTGTCGACTCCCGTCTCAGGTTGATCAGATGTTGCAGCTTGTGTATGCTCGTTGGGATGCATCGAGAGGCAAGATTAATAATGAATTAGGATTTTGTTTTCAGTGCCGCTTGAGAACCCTTCGAATAATGTATTAGTTTAGTTTCGGTTTTAGTAATGATCCGGATTTGGTCAGGTGTTTCCGCCACCTAGACCCATTTGTTATCACATACTCTGATAATATCTTTATATCATATGTTTTTCTTTTATTTTATAATCCGGGTTGTTACAGTTGGTATCAGAGAGAACACGCTCCCAACTCTCGCGTAGTTAATGCCTAAAATAAACTTACTTAGTAAATGAGTGAGAGTAAATGGGGTAGAAACAATTAAGGACTTGTTTGTTTATGCCTTAATATTTTGTATCGTTATTAATTGTATTGCATGTATCGATCATGTACATATTTGTTATGCCCTAACGTTTCGCATCTTTATTAATTATATTACATGTATTGTTCATGTACTTACTTTTATTGCCTTAATGTTTTGCATCGCTATTAATTGTATTGAATGTATAGTTTATATGTTGTGTTGTTTATGACTTAATGTTTTGTTTCGTCATTAATTGTCTTAAATGTGTTGTTCATGTATGACTTTTTCGAGCATGCTTCGTTGATTTTAAAGACGGTCAATTTTTAAGATGTCCTTTGCATGTTACGTGTTACACGTGTCCTGCATTTTGGGTTATTAGTCGTCAAAATTTTTAATCCCTGATAACCCGAGCTTTACTCTTATCGTACTTTCATCCTTTTGGATCATTTGGTGGTGGTGTCCTTGTTTGAGGTAATTTCGAGGTTGATTCCTTTATGGTTTATTAAGGCATCATGTTAGGATTTATTGGCAGATTGGGATGTTCAAGTATGAAAGAAGAGAGCATTTTGTTATTATGAGTTTGTATGATGAAGTTTCCTTTGGGATTAGATGTTGTTAAGTCATTTGAGGTACTTGAGGAAATCTTTATTGATGATAGGTGGTGCATGATATGTGGCATGAGATATATGATTGTGGTTTCGTAGTTTCACTAGAAGTGAGAGGCTTGATGAGTATATCCCTCTTATGGTATTTTTTGGGAATGTTGAGACTTATGTTCTTAACAGTGAGAATTATTGAACTTTGTCTTGTGTTAAGGGAAAAGTTATGCGAGTTATTTATGGATCGTGAGTAGAGTAATGGAATGAATTGAATGTTATTGTGGACTTAGATTAAGCACGTTGGGAATTTTGGAGACTATGCTCATCTTTATTTGGGATATCAAATTTGAGGAGTAAGATTCGTTATTGGCTATTAGGGAGTTATGAAAGATTTTATGATTTATCTGTTAAGGAGTTATTTACTGATCATACGTTTTAAAGGATTGTTTGAGAGAGACAAACAATAATTTACGGACTTGTGAGATGTTTATCTTATTGTGTTCTAGCGTTAACTTAGTGAACGTACATGTTGACGATGATTATAATGTATCATGGTGTTTATCCTTTGGGAGAATAAAGATTGCTATGGATGGATTCGTTAAGTGTGATTACATGAGGTTCTTGAGAGTGGAAGAACATAAGAGTTGGATGTCTTGAGAGTTTAGTATCTTGAGAGTTGAAGATCTTGAGAGTTAAAGGCTTTGAGATCAGTTGATGAAATGAGAAATATAGTTCTGTAAATGGACAATTATAGAGATTTGTTGATCCTGAGGTATTATGGAGAAATGCTGGGAGGATGTTATGAGATGTTGCTACCTTAAGTGATGATTGTACGAAAATTGTAAGACCTTGGTTATCTGCTTTATTTATTTTATCTTAAGGTGTCGTCTTCGCATAGATAAACTCGTTTTTGGAGCCGTTTATCCTTGTCAGCCTTGTACGTGTTAACCATACCTCTTCTATTTGAGCCTTCAGACCAAAAGTTTCTTTTTATCTTTGTCCTATGTCCGTTTTATCTATCGTTACTCTCTATTCGCTCTTCATTTAAACTCCAGTTTCCTTTTCTTTGAACTTTTGTAATTACGCTTTTCACATTGATTTCTCTCTAAGCTTTTACTTCCCAAAACAATGTGATGTTTTGTCTCGTTTCATTGCATGTAATGTTTCCTCTTCGTTGGCGTGTTATTTTTTATTTTATTGAAAAGCCAAACTTTTTGAATTCCTTCTTTTTAACTACTTGTGATCATCTCGTAGTGGAAGCTTGGATCCTTTTGCGAGCGATGTTAGATACTTTAAGTTTGATGTTTGGTTATTTGAGGTTGAGAACTTAGTGACATAGTTATATGTGAATATGAAGTAGGACAACGTATAGAGTTTTGGTTAAAGGTCTTATATGAACCTTGAAAGTTAGAGGATGTTTTTACCTTGAAGGTATATCGATGTTTATTTGTTCTATCTGGGTTAAAGGTGTTTCATTTATGAGTATGAGGGATTACTTGGAGGACATATATTCTTATAGTCTTGTGGTTGATTCGTGATGTAAATATAATATTCAGAGATAGTAAACTGGGATTAGAAATTGAGGTTATAAGCGTTGTTGTTATATGAGCACATGTGATAAGATTAATATGGTGATATTATTATATGTGCCTTGATCGGGATGCGTTGATGACGAGTGAGTTGTGGTACAATAGGTACTAGCTTAACAAAAGGTGTATGGTTCATTGGGTGCTTAGGAATCCTATGATCCTAAGAGTTCAAAGGAAATGATTGGACCTTGCGAGTGCGACTGATGATTTTGGTCATGAGATTGAGCTTAGGTATAATTATGACAATTTAGTCGGAGTTTGAGGTTTGAGATTGATGACTTTGGATACTAGGTATACATCGAGAACCATCAAGATTTTCTATTAGAGTTTGTTGAGCTTAAGCGTTGTGAATGGAGGTAAGTGCTACCGACTTTGAGGATCTTAAGGTAGCGATAATTCTAATGGCACTTTTGAATGGAAGGGTTTTCTCATTCGAAATATGTTCTTTGTTAGAGTTTATCTGTTTGAGACTTTAACTGATGTTAGATTTTGTGGTGAATGATGAGCTGGAATTAAAGTGGTTGTTGAAAGTTATTTGAACTTGGAGTAATAGTAATAAGTTTATATAGATTATGAGAGATCGTATATGTTTGGAATTATGGTTAATGGTAGTTGGACGAGTGTTCGAAATAGGAGGACTTGATGTTGGCTTAATGATGTTTATGGACTCCGATGGTATGAGTTTGATGTAACGTTTGGGATTATAGAGTATGCGAAGATGATAATAACATCGAGGATTTAGGATCTTTTCTTTGGTTCGAGCTTGGATATGGATCAGAGTGCGCAGCGGTTAGGATTTCGAGATGACTTTTATTGATGATCACTGGTAACTCTTACCTTTTTTTTTATTATATCTTTGAATTTCAAATTTCGAGGACGAAACTTTTTTTTAGGGGGTTGGATTGTAACACCCCGTATTTTATAATAATATTTTATTATAAAAGTATTTTATTAAATTGATTATATCGGAATTTATTAATATATTTTGGAAATATTTATATTTATCGTATTCGTTCTCTATTTTATTATTTCTCGTTTTGACCTTGTTTTAAATGGGTTAAAATGTCCGTCCACGATTTTACTGTTTTAGTTTAATAACTACTTGTCTTATATAAGTTCTCCAAGAGTTTTAAAGTGGTTCAATCCAATTTGTAATCAGATAACCCATTGTGTGAGCTAATGGACCCAAAGCCCATTAGTTAATCCCCTTATAAATAGAATTTAATCTAGCAAGCAACTAGGTCATTCATTTGTTTGGTGTGTATGGATGCCGCGCCTTTCTCTCCTCTCTTTCTCTCTTTTGTTCTCTTTTCTCCCTTTGATTCCATTGTTGGATATCTTTCCTTCCTCCATACTCATACACAAAATATATTTCCACAATCCTTGCTCTTATCCTTGCAACATAATCTTCTCCAAATATTTTTATGGGGATTATTTGTATGGACCTTTAGACCGACGTTTTGGGTCTCTTATTTTAATGGGTGAAGAAGAGGAAGAGTATTTTTATGGTGCTTTCATGGATTTGGATTCGGGTATTCTTTAATGTCGGTTTTTGGGGACGTTTACACGTATTGGAGACAAGGGTTTGATAGTCGTGTCTTTCGTGGTGTTTTCATTCTTAATTTGCATCATTAACTGCTAAAAAGGTAACTAGGTATTTTCCTTTAATTGTGTTTATGCCCATTTGATGTAATTTACATGATTTAATAATTGATTTGTGTAAATGGTACGTGTTTGATTGTTTATTATCATGTTTAATTGTGTTTGTGTGTTTACGTATGTGTTTTAATTTTTAAATTGCATAACGTATCTTGCCTATGCTCCGTTTGGGTGTTTGGGCGTGCGGCTGGGGTTCCCAATGGAAACCCTAGTGGCGGCTTAGTGGTGGTATGGGAGAAGACCTGGAGTTATAGCTAAACTAATATAACCTTGAGATTATGGCTCAATGTTATAGCTGGGTTGGTACAACTCTGAGGTTGTGATAAAGTTATAGGTGAAGCCGTGTAACTTTGAGATTATAGCTCAATGTTATAGCTGGGCTACTATAACATAGGTCACATGTCGATGTTATAGCTAATGCTAATGTAACATTGGGCTAATGAAGTCAATGTTATATTTGAGCTAATATAACGTTGAGTTACGAGGTAAGGATATGTTGAAGTTATAGTTGTGGTACTATAACATTGAATGGTTATTGTTAAAATTATAGCTGAAGTTACTATTACATTGGTTACTTATACTTGTTTCATATGTTATCTTGTGTTAAGTTATTAAATGACATTGTGTTTGCTTATGTCGTTGGTTACTCTTGTTCATATGATAAGTAGGATGGTCAGTTATACTATCCTATGAGTTGAGTCGTGATGTTGTTCACGCATGTTGGTACAGTCAGTTATACTGTGCATTTGTTGTTGGCTGGTTTGAATAGATGACGATAGTATTAGTTATATACTACCGGAATGAACTAACGCCACCCGTTGATGCGGGATTTATTTTGGTCTATGTTCGGGGGTGGCCAGAGTCGTCAGTTATACGCTCTGGTCCCGAGTGTTGTTCGGTGTACATTTATTGCATCGAGAGGCCTGGCCAGGTCTTAGGCATATAGGCAGTGGTGATACGCTATACATAGTACCGTGGAGGCAGTGGTGATACGCTCCACACCGATGGAGGCAGTGGTGATACGCTCCGTCAGTCAGAGGCAGTGATGATACGCTCTGAGAAGTTAGAGGCAGTGGTGATACGCTCTAACGGGCGTTCGTTCTATTCGCTATGCTTTGTTGCTAGCTTTGTGCCTTCTGTTGCTGTAGATTGTGTGTTACCACATTCGTTATGCTTTGATGCTAGCATTGTGCCTTAAGTTGTTATGGGTCGTGTGCTAAAGTGGTTATAAGTGTACATGGTCTAGTTCTTGCATATGGTTTAGGTTTGCATGATTCTGTCTAAGATTGATAAGTCATGGTAAGCTGTATTGAGGTTTCATGAGTATAGATGGTCTCACATGTTTACTTGTAACACCCCCATACTCCAAGTGCCTTACCAGGACCACTCAGGTATGAAGACATTACCATCTCGGTTACCCGAGGCAATGATAATCAAATAAACAATAAAGAAACAACGTTTAAATATAAATACTTAGTGAAGGGTTACAATTCTCAAAACCAAACCAAAAGTATAATACATGTTCTCAAACCGATCATTTCTTCGTTCTAATCGAAATGTAAAGAAACTACTAAGCTACAATGGAAGACTTCTATCATCATATCGTGGCAATCCCAGCTATCCCAAATGACTCATCTCATACCTGCTCAATATCTGCTCACCATCCCCGAATGGATCACCGCAGTTTACAAAACAACAATCGGGTCGATACTAATCACACAATTCAATATATATCAATAATAAGATAAACAGATGCCTTAATCACACACACACAACCACACTAATTCCAATCATCTCAATCACCGACGTCCACCGGACCAACCACGCCATGGGGGACCGCAGCCGTACCCACCAAATCCCCGCTCCACATAGTGAGCGATAACCCCGTCCATTAATGTGCACATCCCTTCTGTGGCGGGTTCCACAGAAGGCGAAACTAGGGCGTGAAGCCACTCCCGCAAGTGACCCCACTCAGCTGAGGACACGCCTCGAGAACCATAGACAACAATCACAATCACAATCACAACCGTCACAATACAATTACTATATCAAACAATCAATCTCAACACATCAACAATCACCCCATTATGGGACTAATACGAGTAGGAAATCCTACCCGGAAAGCACACAATCGAGACGGTCTCTCTCCGCCGTATCAAAAAGCTTCCTCTATGAAACCTCCTTCTATCATACAACATACAAATGCTACCAAATCACATACTACTCAAAAACCCCCAAATCCCTATATTAGGGTTTAACCAAATCAAAGGAAAGACAACAAAAAGGGTACATAGGTCTTACCCTCGACGCAAGGATCTCAACGGTATAACCGACGATGAGAACCGACCTTCCAAACTCCGGGAATTGCTAACAATGCGATTAGGATTAAGAACGTACTTGCTTTCTCTCTTAAACAGTAAATTAGGTTTTGCAAAAGTGTTTAGAATAATGACGACGAAGGTTATATATCTTAATCGCATAATTAACAAAACCCGAGAAAACTCCCCGTAAAACCGGCTACTCGATCGAGTACCCAAGGTACTCGATCGAGTACCCCTTACTCGATCGAGTACCCAACAGTCGAAACTTTTCTAAAACGCAACTTACCCTTACTCGACAGAGTAAGGCCTACTCGATAGAGTACCCAAAGACTCATAAATACGGAGTATTACAGTCTTCCCTCCTTAAAAAGAACTTCGTCCCCGAAGTTCAAACCACTACTAAACAAAGGTACTCCCATAACACTCCCGACTCAACAACCAAAACAAAATTCAGCATAAAGCATGTTACTAACCCAACTCATCCCGACAAACATGCCGACACAACATACAAAAAGGGTATAAAACTCTTAAAAACTGTTCGCGATCATCTCCTACCCCCCTAAAAGAAACAAGGTTACGTCCCCGTAACCACACATACCTGATCAAAAAGAAAAGGGTAACGCTCTTTCATAGCTTCCTCTGGCTCCCATGTAGCTTCCTCGGTCTCGTGGTTAGACCAAAGGATCTTAAGCAAAACGGTCTCACCACTCCTAGTCTTCCTAACCTTTCGGTCAAGAATTTGCTTAGGCACCTCAAGATATGATAAGGACTCATCTAGCTCTAAGCTCTCTGCCTCTAACACATGTGACGGGTCACTCACATACTTCCGCAGCTGCGATACATGAAACACATTATGCACTCTCTCTAACGCAGCTGGTAAAGCCAGACGATATGCAACTTCCCCAACTCGCTCTAAGATCTCATAAGGCCCTATAAACTTCTGACTTAGCTTGCCTTTCTTCCCAAATCTCATAACCCCACGCATAGGAGACACTTTCAGAAGAACTTTGTCCCCAACCTGAAACTCTATGTCCCTGCGATTTAGATCTGCATAACTCTTTTGCCTATCTTGAGCTGCCCTCATCCGTTCCCTGATCATCTTAATCTGTTCCACCATCTCATGCACCATCTCTGGTCCTAAAACCACTGCCTCAGCACTATCGTCCCAACAGATTGGACTCCAACATCTCCTCACATACAAAGCCTCAAACGGTGCCATACCAATACTAGTGTGATAGCTGTTATTGTAAGAAAATTCTATCAAGTCCAACCTCTGTTCCCAGCTACCACCGAAATCCATCACACAGGCTCGCAACATATCCTCAAGAGTCTTGATTGTTCTCTCAGTCTGTCCGTCTGTCGCAGGATGAAATGTTGTACTCATCTTCAAAGTTGTTCCCAACGATTCCTGCAACTCTTTCCAAAACCTTGATATAAATCTCGCATCTCTGTCAGACACGATGTCCTTAGGGACTCCATGTAACTTAAGCACGTTCTTTCGATAGGCCATAGCCAATTGTGCCTTAGTCCATGTATCTTTCATTGGAACAAAGTGAGCTGACTTGGTCAGTCGATCCACTATTACCCAAATCATGTTGTTACCTTGTTGACTCTTTGGCAAACCCACAATAAAATCCATGGAAATGGATTCCCACTTCCACTCAGGTACCTCTAAAGACTGAATCTTACCTTGTGGTCGTCGCTGTTCCCCTTTAACTCTTTGGCATGTCAAACAACGGAACACAAACTCAGCTGTCTCTTTCTTCATCCTAGGCCACCAAAACGTTTTCTTCAAATCCTTGTATAGCTTGTCACCACCTGGATGTACTGAGTATGGTGTACAATGTGCCTCTGTCATGATAGTCTTTTTCAACTCCTCATCATTAGGGACACACCACCTACCATCGAACCTCAAACTACCATCTGTATGAATAGAAAATCGGGACACTGTCCCTTTCTCTACTCCGGCTCTCCACTCAACTATCTTAGGATCCAACGCCTGCTTACCTCGAATGTCCTCATAAAACTCAAGTTGTACTGTCATATCACCCATGGCATCTCCTTTCTGCATCATATGTATCCCAAACCTCGCTACCTCATCTCTCAGCCTCATCAAAGATAGAGCTGTACACAGAGAATGTACACTCTTCCTACTTAAAGCATCAGCAACTACATTGGCCTTCCCTTCATGGTAGATGATTTCCATGTCATAATAGCCAATCAACTTCATCCACCTCCTCTGTCTCATGTTCAACTCCTTTTGAGTGAAGATGTACTTGAGACTCTTGTGATCAGAAAATACCTTAAAGATTGCTCCATAAAGGTAGTGTCTCCAAATCTTTAGAGCAAACACCACCGCACCCAACTCCAGATCATGAGTAGGGTAGTTCTCCTCATAAGGCTTCAATTGCCTAGAAGCATAGGCAATCACTTTACCATTCTGCATCAACACACATCCCAACCCATTCTTTGAGGCATCTGTATAAACCTCAAAGTTTTCGCTCCCTTCAGGCAATGCTAAGATAGGAGCTGTGGTCAAACGCTCCTTTAATGTTTGGAACGCCGTCTCACAACTCTCATCCCAACGAAACCTGTTCTCTTTCCTCATCAACGCTGTCATAGGTCTAGCTATCTTGGAGAAATCTTTCACGAACCGTCTGTAGTATCCAGCTAAACCCAAGAAACTCCTAATCTCAGCAACATTCTTTGGTGCTTCCCACTTAGTCACTGCCTCAATCTTCGCCGGATCCACAACCACTCCCTCCTTAGAGATCACATGCCCCAGAAAAGCAACTTTCTCTAACCAGAACTCATACTTGGACAGCTTAGCATACAACTCATGCTCCCTCAAAGTTTGCAACACGATCCTCAGATGCTCCTCATGCTCCTCCTTAGTCTTAGAATAGACTAAGATGTCATCGATAAATACCACCACAAACTGGTCCAAGAACTGTCAGAAGATTCTGTTCATCAAATCCATAAACACTGCCGGTGCATTAGACAACCCAAACGGCATCACCACATACTCATAATGGCCATACCTCGACGTGAAAGCTGTCTTTGGTATGTCCACCTCTCTAATCTTCACCTGATGGTACCCCGACCTCAAATCAATCTTAGAAAAGACTGATGCACCACTCAACTGATCAAACAGGTCATCTATCCTTGGCAAAAGATACTTGTTCTTCACCGTCACTCGGTTCAGCTCTCTATAGTCTATGCACAACCTCAGACTCCCATCCTTCTTCTTTACAAAAAGAACTGGTGCTCCCCACGGTGATACACTAGGTCTAATGTATCCCTTCTCTATCAAATCATCCAACTGCTTCCTAAGCTCCTCCATCTCCTTAGGACTCATACGATACGGTGCCTTAGAGATTGGCCCCGTCCCTGGTTTCAACTCAACGGTGAAATCTATCTCCCTCTTCGGTGGCAACCCCGGAATCTCCTCTGGAAAAACATCTGCAAACTCTCCCACCACTGGTATCTGATCAACTGTCGGACTCTCTATCCGGTCATCTCTCACATGGCACAAGATCAAAGGACATCCCTTCCTCAGATAAGACTTCAAGGTGACAGCTGCAATCAACTTAACTTTGGGTTTGACTAGAAACCCACGATAAGACACACTAACGCCCTTAGGACCTCTTAAAGACACTTTCTTTTGATGACAGTCTATCTTAGCTTTATACTTTCCTAACCAATCCATCCCGACTATCATCTCAAAACCGTCAAAAGGAAACTCTAGCAAGTCTACAGGTAGATCAACTTGCCCAACTATCATAAATACATCTCTAAACAACCTCCCATATGATACAGACTCACCCGAAGGTATAAAAACTTGCTCACTAACAGACTCATATACCCTCAAACCCAACCGTTTTACATGATTTGAAGATACAAACGACTGAGAAGCTCCCGAATCAAACAAAACAAAGGTATGAATACCATTAACAAGGAAAGTACCGGTGATAACGTGTGCATCCTCCTCAGCTGCTTTCTTCTCCATCATGAATAACTTTCCACCGGTCTTCCGTCCACCTCCCCGGACAAGATCTTGGCTGATGTGGTCGGCTTAGCACCCGACCCTTGATTGTTGTTGTTGTTTGTTGGTGGTTTCTGATAAGAATTACCGCCGTTGCGGTTGCCTCCACTCTGGTAACTCTGACTTCCCCGGTTTGGCCATGACCCAGCCGGTCTATTGCTCGCATAGCTCTGCGTAGGTCTCTGGAAAGATCCCGGTGCACTTGTGCACTCATGTCTCTTGTGGCCTACACCACCACAAATATAGCAGTCACTCCCCAACTACCACTAACACTTCCACGGCCACGCCCAAAGGAAGCCCCAAAGATCAACCCTAACCCGAAGAAAACCCCTTAGACCGATTGTGGTTGCCTTTCTTGTGATTAGATTGGCCACCACCCTCGCTCTCGAGCTTCCTTTTCTCACCACCCGACCTCTCCCGAGCCATCTCCACCAACCTCTCGGCTCTCCCCAGGCCCTCTCATAAGCTTCCTTAACATCGCAAGGATTCCCACGGGTAACTTATCCATAATCTTAGGGGTTAAACCCCTCTCAAACCTCAACGCCAAATTCTCCTCACTCAAACCCATATCCTCGATACCTAGACTTCTCATTGAACCGCTGTAGTACTCGGCCACGTACATCTCAAATGGTCATCTTAAAACCGCCAAATCGCTCTCTCAACTTACTCCTCACATGCTCCGGTACGAACTCCTTTCTCACAGCCCTACGAAACTCCTCCCAAGGTATAGCAGGTAAACTTTGGTTTGTATATATCTCCTTAGCACTCACTTTCACTGTATCCCACCACTTTCCTGCTGCCTCCCTCAGATAGAACGCAGCTTGTTCCACCCTCATCTCATCAGGACAGTGAACCAAATCTAATATGTTCTCCATCTCTCTAAGCCAACTATCAAGAAGGTTAGGCTCCCCAACTCCCTTATACTCTTTCGGGTTAAACCTTGCTATATAAAGGTTTATTTTAGAATGATCAACCTCATTTTCCTTATCCTTATCCTTATCTTTCCCCACAGTCTTTAAAGCCTCAGTAAGAGCATCCTGATGCTCCAACATCTTAACGATGTCATCTATGTTCATAAGCTCAGCTCTCGCATACAAAGCAGTCTTCTTGGGCGGCATCTTGAAACTATATCAGAAAAAGGGGTGGATATAAACATACGCGCCAAAACCTCAAAACAAGAAAACACGCTGCCCAGACCCCTACTCGATCGAGTTCCTAAACATACTCGATCGAGTAACGGGCTACTCGATCGAGTGCCCACCATACTCGATCGAGTGCCCCAACATCAGACCCCAAACAGACCTTCTGATCTTAAACATACTCGACCAAGGCTACTTGATCGAGTGACCCCCTACTCGATCGAGTGCCCGAGGTACTCGATCGAGTGCCCAAAAACACGATTCTGGACTCAAAATCGTCAAAAACCCACCCGATCAAGTCAGTCCCACTCGATCGAGTCATGCTAACTCAGAAACGCTACCCGCATGCTATATCATATGCTAACATGCTAAAACTTTATAAAACCAACCTTGTATCATAGCTAAGCATGTAATGCTACGCATCTTTTCATACGATCCACGAAATCATTATATCATGTTATTAAACGCCACATTGTAAACATCCAACATGTTTTCATTCCAACAACAAGTCTACATATATCATTAACCTTTCTTTCACATTCTCAACTTTCTACTTCAAACATCCAACAATTACACACACTTCATCACATTCTTACACAAGCTAACCAAACAACACATACGACCTTGACATACACCCCCCATGTGACCGGTTCAAAATTGTAGGGCAAGTTCGCGACTTTAGGACGTCTTCCAAGCCTTTGCAATAGCTTCTACAACTTTTACCCCGGGTTCATTTTAATTGACTCCCTATGTTCATTAGGTTCATTGGTTACAGGTTTCAGGATCGTCGCTCTAATACCATTTGTAACACCCCCATACTCCAAGTGCCTTACCAGGACCACTCAGGTATGAAGATATTACCATCTCGGTTACCCGAGGCAATGATAATCAAATAAACAATAAAGAAACAACGTTTAAATATAAATACTTAGTGAAGGGTTACAATTCTCAAAACCAAACCAAAAGTATAATACATGTTCTCAAACTGATCATTTCATTTCGTTCTAACGAAATGTAAAGAAACTACTAAGCTACAAAGAGAAGACTTCTATCATCATATCGTGGCAATCCCAGCTATCCAAGTACTCATCTCATACCTGCTCAATATCTGCTCACCATCCCCGAATGGATCACCGCAGTTTACAAAACAACAACTCGGGGTCGAGACTAATCACACAATTCAATATATATCAACAATAAGATAAACAGACCTTAATCATCACACACACAACCACACTAATTCCAATCATCTCAATCACCGATCCGTCCACTGGACCAACCACCCGTGGGGGACCGCAGCCGTACCCACCAAATCCCCGCTCCACATAGTGAACGATAACCCTGTCCATTAATGTGCACATCCCTTCTGTGGCAGGTTCCACAGAAGGCGAAACTAGGGCGTGAAGCCACTCCCGCAAGTGACCCCACTCAGCCGAGGACACGCCTTGAGAACCATAGACAACAATCACAATCACAATCACAACCGTCACAATACAATTACTATATCAAACAATCAATCTCAATACATCAACAATCATCCCATTATGGGACTAATACTGAGTAGGAAATCCTATCTGGAAAGCACACAATCAGACGGTCTCTACTGCTGTATCAAAAAGCTTCCTCTATGAAACCTCCTCCTATCATACAACATACAAATGCTACCAAATCACATACTACTCAAAAACCTCCAAATCCCTATATTAGGGTTTAACCAAATCAAAGGAAAGACAACAAAATGGGTACATAGATCTTACCCTCGACGCAAGGATCTCAACGGTATAACCGACGATGAGAACCGACCTTCCAAACTCCGGGAATTGCTAACAATGCGATTAGGATTAAGAACGTACTTGCTTTCTCTCTTAAACAGTAAATTAGGTTTTACAAAAGTGTTTAGAATAATGACGACGAAGGTTATATATCTTAATCACATAATTAACAAAACCCGAGAAAACTCCCCGTAAAACCGGCTGCTCGATCGAGTACCCAAGGTACTCAATCGAGTACCCCCTTACTCGATCGAGTATCCTAGTTACTCGATCGAGTACCCAACAGGTCAGAAACTTTTCTAAAACGCAACTTACCCTTACTCGACAGAGTAAGGCCTACTCGATAGAGTACCCAAAGACTCATAAATACGGAGTATTACATTATTGGTTCTGCATTTCAATTGTTATTGATGATTGGTTATATTCAATTGTTGTAAACATGACTGGGAGAGCATCTAGTTATTCCCGTCTGAATTGTCGACCCCCATCTCAGGTTGATCAAATGTTGCAGCTTGTGTATGCTCGTTGGGATGCATCGAGAGGCAAGATTAATAATGAATTAGGATTTTGTTTTCAGTGCCACTTGAGAACCCTTCGAATAATGTATTACTTTAGTTTCGGCTTTAGTAATGATTCGGATTTGGTCAGGTGTTTCCGCCACCTAGACCCATTTGTTATCACATACTCTGATAATATCTTTATATCATATGTTTTTCCTTTGTTTTATAATCCGGGTTGTTACATTACCAAATGGGTCGAAGCAGCATCCTATACTGCTCTTACGGCTAAACATGTGGCAAAGTTCATACAAACCAATATCATTTGTCAATACGGTTACCCACATGAGATTATCAGTGACAATGGGTCACATTTCCAAGCCAAAGCTGCACAATTGCTAGTCAAATACAAAATCAAGCACCACCATTCCTCGCCTTATAGACCTCAAACTAATGGCGCGGTAGAGGCATCTAACAAGAATGTCGCCATGATCGTCAAGAAAATGATCGACAATTATCGAGATTGGCCTAGCAAAATACCTTTTGCATTATGGGGTTATCACACTTCAGTTAGGACGCCCACTGGGGCCACTCCTTTCTTTCTGACCTATGGCATGGAAGTTGTGCAACCTGTTGAACTAGAAATCCCGTCTTTACGCATTTTACTCGAAAGTCAAATCCCAGAAGCTGAATGGAATAGGGATCGTTATGAAGAACTCGTCCTCTTGGATGAACGAAGGTTGCGCGCATTACATAATGTCCAAAATTATCAGGCACGTATCAAACGAGCCTTCAATAAACGGGTTAAGCCCAGGAACATCAAAGAAGGAGACTTAGTTCTCAAATCAATCAGAGCTCTCCTACCTGTCGATCCACGTGGAAAATTTAAACCCAATTGGGCCAGACCCTTCTTAGTCAAGTCCATACTCTCGGGGGGTGCGGTTAAGATTACAGACCTAGATGGGAATGAATTTGCTAACCCAACTAACCTCGACCAACTAAAATAATATTACCCGTAGTATAGGATAGAAAACGCGCCTCGCGTAACACCCACGTGCCGCTCATGCGACACGGAATAAAAATGGCCCCTGGCCCGCTGAAAGTTAAGCTTATGTCACCTTGCTCTTGCATTTCGACATTTCGGCATCCTCATATCATCAAATAAACTGAATTGTATTTTAGGAGTAAGTAAAGCTCATGCTTATTTTCTAGAAGTTCACTACAAGCTCTTGCTTCGAATAATTATTCTTTTACATGTATTCGAACTACGCACAGGGTTTGATTTCATTTTTAATGAATACGTAGGCAATCCTTCACAGGATACAACCCATTATTTTAAAATGTAAATAGAAGGACATTTGCATTTGCACTTGAAATTCGACAAGAATAATAAAAGGAAATCATAATAGTTTCTTAACTAATTAATGTTTTATTCATTTGTTCCATAATAATAATAATGTGTCAAATAATATAAAAATGCTGAAAATAAATGCTACGTTAGGATTCTAAAAACTCCGCTGTTTATTACAACTTAAATAATAATAATAAATAATAATACGACTAAGGGTATTCATCCATTTTCCTTTTGCCTTTGTCACTCTTGTCATACTTCTTGTCTCGACCACGAGTCGGGGGCTCTTGTGCTATCTCCGACCTAATCACCAAAGGTCTCTCTCGCGGTCTAGATTTGCCATTTCGATCCACCACCATCTCTACGGCAGAAGCGGTCTTCGGTTTCTTTGACGGATGAACGACTCGGAATCCGGTCTCTTCCTCCTCCTCAGTCAAATGTTTTTTGTTCTCCTTTGATACCTCACGAATCTTGTAGTCCACGGGTTCGTGTTTCCTCAACTTCTCATGCTCTTCAGGAGTTCCAGTCTTCCTCCATTGCAAGTATGCATCAGATACCCATAAGGAGCCAGTAAGAAATGGTATGAACCACATGCTCCTTTGAGCCCATCTAATTGCCCACTCTCGACAAATCTCCGTGATACATGCCAATGCAGTTTGAGGGACGATATCAAGCTTCGGAATCTTCTGCTTAAGGCCCACTTGCCTCATCAACCTCTTAGGATAAATACAAATCATGAATTCCAAGCCAGGGACACAAACTGACCGTGTCAGGTCCAAAGATGAGACTCCAATAACTGACCTGAGATGCCACCACGGCACAATCCACCGGATCAAGGGACCTCCTTCACTCTTCAACTTATTTTCCCAGTAATTGCAAACCCGGGTGAAGTCCACCATATAGAGCCTAGTTCTCATTGCAATCGATCGAGCATGATATCCTGGCACATTAACTGGGGGCTCGATCAATCGCAACCGCTCCATCAGCCAAACCTACAAAAGAAGACGGGAACTTAATATCCCTTTCATCAACCGAAAAAAGAAAAAAAAAATCGAAAAAAAAACGGTTAATATAGGAAAAGCGGGTTCTTACCTGCAGAATGATGAGACTTCCCAAATAAGGAAGCTCGCGGTTGGCCTTTCTGTTATCTAAACCAAGAATGGTCTCTCCTAAAACTAGGCATGTTGGGCTCTTGCGCAGCTCCATTTGTTCCACTAGGCTCAAGAAACGGGGATCTCCTCTCATCTCCTTGTCAACATACCCTCGAAGGATATAGCAATGAAGTAGACAAAACCCGGAGGCTTTGCGCCTCGGAATATAAGATATAGAAGGGTCTTCCCTATTTATAAATTGGTCAATAAAGTCAAACATATGGACCCCTTTCGAGGTCACAAGACGGTCCACCTCAGCCTTGGTCAACCGGAGCAAGTCTCTAAATTTACTTTTATATCGTTGAGAGCTAAGGGGTATAGCGGGTAAATTCTCCGGGTCCCATCCTCCAATAGCAGCTATTTCTTCCGAGAAAGGACAAATATCGCCTTCAGGAAAGGCAAACACATGAAAATTTGGGTCCCAATACTCAAGATAGGCATCCAAGAAAGTCTTCACAATCTTGACTAATTTGAGACTCGAGATTGATCCTAGATTAAAAGCACCCATGTCATGTTTCTCAACATTCGTGAACTCGTTTGTCCACTCCTTGAGACGGTTTTCAAAAGCATCCATAATTTTGAAAATTTTTAGAACATATGGGAGTTTTTGTGACATAGACGGAATAAAGATGAGGGAGTTGTGTGAATAAAAGCTTCCCCGAAGTCTCTATTTATACTAAAGGATGTTTCCTAATTTCTGTCGAGGTCTGATCATCTGATGCTGCGCCTCTTCGAAGAGTCGTAGCTCTTGCTGCGCCTCTTCCCCAGACTGTTTTCTTTGAATTTCAGATTTGGATCTTTCGTAATTTGTTTTTGCTATAATTTCCTATTCATATAGAGTATTATTTTGGTAATTCCGACAAATTGCCATGTTTATGTTTCCTAATTTTTCGGGCTCGCTTTTCGAGACGAACTCGACATTTTCGCCAAACGAGCACACTTATTCATTTTTTATTATTTCTTTTTTTAGGGGGAATTATTTTACTCCTCATTTTCAAATATTTTTAACACTTATACATTTCTTTTTTAAATTTTTTTTAGGGGGTAGCCCTCCCTACCGTCCGGTCGTTTTTTTCACATTTCTAGTCAGTTTTTGCCCATTTTCGGGCACTTTTTTACTTTTTTTCTCATTTGCGCCAATTTAAGCCACTCATATGTCATTTATTTTACGTGTAAATTATATGTAAATTTCGGCAGCATGACGGCACAAACCGTCACCTACCAAACCTGTTTTTAAGCTAACCTACAGGAACAGCGAACAACCAGCAACAAAGGCACTCAGGCCTTTATATATACAAACAAAATGCAATGTATACATCAAACCGGGGGCTCTCGCCCAAAACAGGTCCGAAAAGTACAAAATGAAGTCCAAATGTACAAAGGTTATACAAGACAACAACAAAAAAAGGGGCAGCTACTCCTGGTCACCGCTCAGCTCAGCCACGGTCGCCTCGAGAGCAGCGATCTCAGCGTCCCTGACCTCCAACTCCCTCAACAGACGAGTTGTCTCCTCTCGGGACTGCGCCAGGTCATGCTCTCTTTGCTAGTGACGAAGAAATGCCTCATTTCAATCATTTTAAAATAAAATACAAGAAATTGCAATGAAAATTCGAAATGTCAATGAAGTGAAATCAGGAAGGGAAAGAGAGGTTCATACCTCTCGCCCTTCGCCACCTACAAGTGCCTCGATGGCCGTGGCTCATAGCCGGTTGGCCATCCTCCACAACGCCACATATTGAGACGGCGCCACCTGCATTTGAAATAACAAAAAAGGTTCAAAAAAAGAAGAAAAGAACAAAAGCATTCTTATGCAAATAATACAAGTAAGACAGCCGAAGCTGGGGGGATTACCCTCCTCACTAGGTGCTGTCACCTCCTCGCCGAAGTCACGGATTTACGAGATCGTTGTCATCTCAGCCGCGTCAGTGTATTCGAGGGTCTCCGGGTACGCTGGGGGTTCGACGCCTGCCACCTCGATCTTCTACGAGGTTCAAATAAGTTCTTTATTCGACGATCGCTCGTCATTTGTCAAATCAATTCAAAAAACGGGAAAGTAAGATACCTACCACGATCGGCCAGAACGCCAACCTCCGGTGAACGAACTCAGAGTACTCCTCACCGGGAAGGAGAAGGACGTCACCGCTAGCGTCTGCCAAGTCAGCCTCTCTCTCGGCGTCGGAGGGCTCCCTAAACATCATCCGTGGAGGATCGATGGGAACCACGAAAGTGTCACGAGAGCACTGACGAGTCAAACGCTCGCCCAGGTACCACACAGGTCCCATAGACGTCCTCAACAGCAACCGGCTCTAGCTCCTAGGTCGAAGGACCTCAGCCACGAAGGCTGGAGCGTCAGGGTAGTCCATCCAGGGTCTAGGCACCCACTAAAACAAGCAAACGAGGTGTCATTCCTATGATCGACTCTAAACGGGAAAGGGGGTCATTCCTATGATCGCTCCTAAATAAGACATAAATAAAGGAAAAGTAGTCAAAAGTACTTATGCTCTCCAACTTCAGGGCATTCACGCCCCGTCGACAAACATCGTAAGAATAGAGCTGACTCTTCCTACGACACACTACCCAGTCTTTCACAACCGGGTACGCCCTCGACTCAGGCTCCGTCCTCTTAGGCGCGAAGCTGGGAAAGTAAGAGTACACCCACGCCTGCAAACAGAAATAATCGATGATGATCTTTCATAATTCGATAGAAATGGAAACAAATGAAGAAATAATGATCTTTCATAATACATAAGTAAAAGGTTCATACCTCCAGCAAGAGTCCAAGACCGACAGTAGCAGGAGAAGTCCCCTTCTCCATCAGCTCGGGACGTGCCATAGCCCTCACGTAGCGAGTGAGGACCGCAAAGCCATGAGTAACCCAGTCCCACCGACCCAGGTCACTCAAGTCAGACAGAAAAGGAAGAAGCTTCGTCGACAGCCTCCCCCCTTGTCTCCGAGGTAAATCGAAGACAAGAACCACCACAACCACAGACGAGCCCTCTGCTCCGCAGTACAAGCAGGAGGAGCTATCCTCCTCTCATCCATCAGCACCGTCGCCGGGGTCCTACCCTCGAAGTAGTCCCTGACGTAAGAGCTAGGCACCAGCCCGGGAACGATGGCAGCACCCTCCGCCAGGTTCCAGCCGATCAGCCTCCTCGCCTCGGCTGAGTCCACTCTCATGACCGTCGACGACGACACAAACATCTCCTCTCCGTACGGCAGGCCCGAGATCACTAGAGTGACCCCGATCTCTCCAAAAGGCATATGGAAGGTCGAGGTCGTGTCCCAGTACCGATCAAGGAAAGCTCGAATCATGCAAAGGTTAGCCTGAATCTTCCTTTCCTTAATTGCCCTCCATGCACCCACCAAAGCTCCAAAGGCTCCCAACTCGTGATGGCCTTCTCCTCCTCCGACAGTCTCTCGTAGGCATCCATCATCGTAGTATAGCCGGAAAAAGACCTCATTTTCCCGACATCCTGCATCAATTCAAAGCAAATGTTATCTTTAGCGCGAGACGAATAAGAAATTAAAACGTTAAACAAATAGGGAAGGTAAATAGGAAATGACAAGTTTGAAATTGTAGATACCCATATCCGTCGATATTGGAATTTACAGAAATCCCGCCAAAACCCGATGATGATAAGACGACGTGTACTCTTAGTTGGCATTTGTCATTATTTGGGCTCGTTTTACGATGTAGAATGGGCGTTGTCGATGAAGTATTTTATTAATTTAAATAATATTTAAATTAATGTTTTTTTAAAATGAGTTCACTTTATTTGTTTTAATTGGAATTTATTTTCTTAAGTTTATTTTATTTAAAATAGAATAGATATTTGATTTGAAAAATCATTCTTAAGTTACTTGATTTGAAAAATCAATTTAAATTGTTTTATTAATCGTATTCGAAAAAATCGATTTTTACGACGATTTTATACATGATTTTAAGCTTGATTTTAACTCGGATTTGGGCACGATTTTCGATGCAAATTCGACCAAAACTTTGAGCCATATCCCGACCTTTACCAAGACCCAAGTTCAAGCCCCACACTCACCAATTCACGTCCAAAACAGCTCCCCAACACAACCCAACTCCTTCCCAACCCGTGTTCAACATGGTCCGTTCGTTTAGCTCAAACCCGAGTCCAAAACCCGCTCCAAACACCACTTAAACCCGTCCCCATTAACCCTAAACCATACCCTAGTATCCTACCAATATTACCCTATCTTAAACACCAAGAAAACCCCTCATACAAACCCTAAAACCCCACGAAATAGCTGCTGGACAGCAGCTATGCGCAGAGCAGCCCGTCTGCCTCTCCCCTCTTAAACCCTATTTTAACTCCTTATAAATACTTCTCCCTCTGCCATACTTCCATTCCTCTAAGCTCTCCACATATCTTATTGCCATTAACAAGCCTCAACCAGCCATACCAAACCAGAATCGAGCCCTAACCAACCCTAAAACTCGACTCGAATTAGCACGAAAAACAGAGCAGGAACTTGCTCTTTTGTCGTGGTTTTTCCAGCCGTGGTAACCACCATTAACACCCCTTAGCAACAGAGACCAACTACCCAGAATATCAAAGAAAGAAATCGTCCAAAAAACCCTAAACTAAAGCCGTGACAGCCGCTTGAAAACAGGGACACAAATCTTGTTTTCGAGTTTCTGTCGTGGTCTTTGGCCTTGATTCTCGTGCCCAAATACTCTTAAAAATCCTGATTTATTTCCATATTCTAAAATTTCAGTCTTTCTAGTTTCCAAAACATCTTTCGGATTGAAAAATTATTGAGAAACGAAGTCGTGGTGAGTGATTGAAAATCGCTGCTCAAGTCTGCCTTTTGAACGTGTTATTTCGTGATTTCAAAATTCAATTTCAATTGTCTTCGTCGACGATGGCCCCTCGAGATAAAATCTACGATCGATTACGACCCAAGACTGTATCAACGATGCATGTAGATTGAGGGTGCATAAAAATCTCTCCTTTGTCCCTTTCAATTCCGTCTTTTAATTATGTTTATTACGTCGTATTATTATCGTATAAATTGTTAATTATGAAATCATTAGTATAGATACGAGTATGAGTTAAAGTGCTAATTTGAATACCCGCGTTGACTTGAGTTGGGGTAAGAAAGCCGCTATATTGGTCGGTCGTTTTCCCTTCTCATTTACATATCCTCGTATTCAGATTCGGACAGAACTAAACCAATTAATTTGTTTTAATAAACGATGTTTATTGTATATTGTTGTTGTTGAATGAAGGAGAACGGGATTAGTAGTATGGATGTGTCGATGAATGGCTTTTGTATGTTGGATTTGTCTTCTGTTAGGATAAGAATTATTCTATGTTTATCGCATGACGAATTTAACATGTTTGATTGATTTAATTGATTTTATCTTGTTTAATTAGTTTGATTTGAGCATGATGATTAAATTTATGAAATACACTTGTCTTAATTTGTTAAAGTTTACGTCTTTAATTATTATGTTAATTTGATTATCTTATCATGTTTTATTTAATTAACACATGTTTGTTAATCTATCATATGCTAAAGAGTAAGAATATCTCTTTCCTTCCTCTCTTTGTTTGTTTCTTGCTAGAATAGCTAAATGAACTTCATATGCTAAAACAACTTGACAAAGTTAGTTTAGTTGCATTTAAATCGACATAGAATGAAATTCACATATTAGGGTTTAAAACAATGATTGCATACTCGCATGAGATACATATCCAAAAATAGCCATCGTTTTATTTAGTAGAGACCGTTATAGTTACGGGCGGGGTTGGGTGTTAATTAATGAAATTAAAATAAACTTCCTAACACGTAATCTCACAAGAACTTAAAATCTCTACAATTTGGTTTCTAAATTCCATTTAAAAATTTAGTGGCGACTCTTTCAAAATCAAAAGTGTTTAATATGAAATAATAAACATAAAGTGGATGTAAATTCCCTTGTCCACAGAAATTTATCAAACTCCTCACCGTCCTGTAGGGCAGGTGGCTCTCTGCTACCCAAATGAGATGTCTACCATCCCATTTCTCGGCCCACTCGGGTGCCCCCACTAGCTGGCGACCACCACGTCCCACGTTGGCCCGCCTCGGGACCTCCTCATCCTCCTCCTCTACCACCTCCTCTCTCTCATCCCCTACAAGAGTGAGAGAAGGGTCAAAATATCCGTCCACATCCATGGGAGCCCTCCCCGACGTAGAAGGAATGTCACCTGCAAAATTAAGGTAGATTAGGCCACGTCAAGCCACGACAATCTTTAATAAGGTCATTTTCAAATGTTTTTGAGCCATAAAAGTGGCCTTTTCTCGCCATCTTTGGCCATTTATCTCGAAACCCGACCACTCATGTGGAACATCGGGTCAAGTCAAGTCTAAGTCCAAGCCTAGTCATGGGTTTGAGTCAAATATTCGGCAGCATTTCGCTATAACAGTGATTATGCCCTAGATAAGTGTTCTGAAAAAGTCGTCACAAATAAAAATCTGACATGGTAGGAAGTTCACCCATTACAAAAGGATTCCAGAAAACCAAATTTCATCAAAAATGGACAATCCTAAAGGCATTTTCGAACCAATTTTCGAAACAGCTGAGAAACCGTCTCAATTTCGCTCAAATACTCAAAACTTGAAGAAAATTCAAAAAGAATACATGGTTATGTTCCTAACATTGCCAATTATCCATTTCTAATGTCAATTTTATCAAACAAATCCATTAAGGGCAAAACCCGCAAATTTTCGACATAAAGGGCAGGGGAAACCCTAATTTTTCGGCTCTAATTGCTCAAAAACAAGAATTAAAAACAAGAATACGATGCATACCTCTATTAGTCATGATTAATGGAGTGGATTGATCAAATTTCGACGGAAAATTGTTGGAATTTGAGAGAGTTTAATAAGAATTATGTTTTGTTATTATGAAATGAAACACGACTCTGTCGAGTTTTTACTCAGACCAAGGTGAACTCGGGAAAGGACGCAGCACCTTCTGCGCCTCTTCCAAGAGCCGCAGCTCTTGCTGCGCCTCTTCCCCAGCTTCCCTCCAGCTCAATTTTCAAAAGTTCGTTATAAGTTGGTTGTTTGTGGGCCCATCTTTGGTGCGCCTCTTCTCCGATACCTTATATCATATATTTGGTTTTTGGACATTTATTTTTTGTCCGGGTCTATATATTTTGCCAAGACAAACTCCAAACCGTCACGACACTTTATCTCCCAGCAAAGACCTTTTATCGGGATTTCGCTTGCAATAACGAGCGGATTTCCAGCGGCTTTATCGACACTCTTTATCAACATTTCGATACCTTTTTTATTCAACGAGAGTTCATGACAACCGATTGCACTTCTCGAGAGATGGAGTTTGTTTGGAAGCCGACACAAGCAGATTCCCAGAAATTATTCAATCCAGACAGAATCATCAACATATTCCCCGACGAGAGTTCGCTTGGAAGCCGACACAAGCAGATTCCCAGAAATGATTCAATCTAGACAGAATCATCAACATATTCCCCGACGAGAGTTCGCTTGGAAGCCGACACAAGCAGATTCCCAGAAATGATTCAGTCCAGACAGAATCATCAGCAAATTCCCCCAGCAGTTCCTACCGACGTCCTGCTGTCCTCAATATTATTTTCCTCATCTCGAGAAAGAAGTCTCAGGTATGGCTTCTTCTTATGGCTAGCGAGGTTCCTTACGCAGTCTAATGGACTTTAAACGACCCTCTCCGATAGTCGACAGACTCTTAAATGTTCCCGACGACAGGTCCTTGGCTCAGACCCCATGAGTCGCCTTACATCACCATAGTCGTCAGGTTGTAATCTTCGATTGACCTGATGGCTATACTTTGACTTTCGCCTTATCCAAGCCTCAGTCAAAGTGGGGGCTCTGTAGATACCTCATTTCTGCACCTCCCGTCAACCACCCAGTGATGATTGGGCCGCATGTTTGGTACGCGGAACGATTTACGACAGTCCATAAGTTTATCGTCAAGTGATAGCTCAAATATATGTGTCTACCCCTTGGTCGTCATCTACGCACCGATACGGTCGCTTGACAGTAATTAGAGTTTATTTAGAGTCCGGGTCAAAAACCGCTTCATTTTCTAAGAAACCGTTTAAAGTGCGGAGTCGGAATGTCCTAGAATATTCCGGATATTTATTCCATAAATTAATTTTATCTCTTTTAGTAAAATATATCCCATAAATCTTATTTTTCGAAATAAGAAAGTAGATATCCACCGCAATTCCCTAAAAGAAACGCGGAAATCTTTCTTCCGCAGGAGGAAACCTCTGGGGAAATGACGCAGTAGATGCAGCGCCTCTTCGAAGGATCGCAGCAGCTACTGCGTCTCTTCCCCGGCTCTTTTCTGCATGTTTTCATATTTTTCCGTGATTTATTTTTAAAGTTTGGGTCATTACAAAACTCTTCATATTTTTTAGTATAAATAGGGACCTTCGTTCCACATATATTTCACGCGAGTGTCCGCCCTTCTCTTCTCCCTTTGCATTCAAAGATCGTGCTCTAAACATTCGATGCCTACGTGCTTGATCAATCGACCACGTAAGCTCAGATCATTCTGAGTTCCAGTCACGTTACATGACCGGCCAATTTGACCACTACATATCAATCAATTTAATCTAAATCCTCTAACGAGGGCACTTTCTACATACACTCGAGTCTAACAATCACTAAACGTTAACTTAATTAATCTCGTTTTGTCAAACATGTAAGTCTGAGGGTGTAAATCCCATCTTTTTTATTGTATTATTATACTAATTATTGTAAGATTTACGTCAAAAGCATGTTTAAAACCGACTTCTAAAACCCTTTTATTAAACCGTTTTTACAGATTAGCAGTAACCAGACGTCGAGAAGAAACGCAGCAACTATTGCGCCTCTTGAGTCGCAGCATCTGTTGCGCCTCTTCCAGGGGCTGCCGCTGTTCCTGCTCTTCTTCTTCTTCTTCCTCGGTTCTCTGTTATTACGTTCTTTTGTTTTGTTTTTCTTATTTTCTTCTCTTTTCTTCATACATAATAATTTTAATACCTTCTTTTTAATTACCATGTTTTTTATTCACGACTTAAATCCCTTATAATCAATATTTGTGGATTTGCGTCATTAAATCAAACCCGGATTTTAGAGACTCGATTCGTTCATATCAAGTTTCTGAAATTCGTCCTTTGTACATATTTTCATTGTTTACTTCCAGTTTATCACGTTCTTTCGAGTTCGTTTTCGTCTTCATAGTTTAACCTAATTAGTCCTAACTCGTTTTAATTCATCTTTAAACCATTTTAACCCGTTTTAATTCGTGTCCGTCGCTTTTATGATGGTTTTGTATGTAATTAATATGCTAAATCACTTTCACCCGAGTCAAATATCGATAATCAATCATTAAACCTACCAACGAACGTAAACAACCCGCAGTTCTGACTTCACAGCCAGAACTCACCTCAGGAACAAACGCAGTGAAAGCTGCGCCTCTTCCAAGAGACGCAGCAATGTTGTGCCTGTTCCGGGATGAGTTCTGCCTCTGAATTTCGTTCTTGCTTTGACTAAATCCTTTAATTACGTAATTAATTGACTATTATCTGTAATATCATCCCTAATCTGTCCATATTTTCTAACTTTATTTATTTTCTTTTCTTTTCTCCAAATTGTCTGTCTTAAGTATATTTTTGACGTAAATCAAATTAATCATCTTAATTTATTGTGATCGTTATTTATCGTTATTTTATTTATCATGGATGTTTATTCGTCTTTCACATTTAATTAATCCTAAACCCTAATTTGACATTAATACATGCTAATTATGTATTCACCGACTTAGTTAATTCACATGCTAGGATCAAAACGTTGGATGTTGCATTGGATGCATATAATCGACAACATATCAAATACGAACTTCCAAATCATTAGTAGAGGCCGCTCGGGCGGGATTAGGTGTTCAATAAAAGGACTTCCTAATATGTACCCTCACCCCTTACTCCAGATCTCTGTGAACATCCGTGTTCATTGGCATCCACGAGAGTCATTCTAGACATAGAATGCTAAGGGTAACGAGTTCTTAGTGTTCATGTCACTACTTTGTGTCTTGACATGACACGAGGTATTCGAACGGTTTCAATTTCCCATAAAAATTGGTGGCGACTCCACAAATGCAAACGCTTGTCCCAAGCGCCCCCGTGGCCCCCATGTCCACAGTATAGCTTCATATCATTTGCACATATTTTAATTATGATAAACAAAATAGAAAACAAACGTATGAATATTAATATATAACATAGTATGGAGTATTTGCTTGTTATTAAATCGGGTTGGATGTCGAATTAGGTTAAAAAAATATGGTGTACTTTTAAATAAGTTATTCGTCTCACATTGAAAAATAATGTAGGTGTGATATATACTACGTATAAATAGTTGAATTGTCCCACATCAGAAGATTATCATAAGGTGGGGTGATCCCATGATTATAAATAGGATTTATCCTTGGAACTTAGGTATCACCCTAAATATATTGAATCTCTCAAAGTATACTTATTATATAAGAGTTTAAACATAATATTGAATTAAATGTAAAATTTTTAAAGTTTTAACATTTTTTTAGGTGGAGAAAGAGCGATAAAATGGTCAATATTATAACGGAAATTTTTCATGGTACCCTCGAATTTTGGTAGATTACACATAATACCCCTAATTTTAAGTTTTTACATATAATACCCTTGTGTTTACTTTTTTCATAACGTTGTTACTCCTACGAGTAACTAGATGAGTAATTGAGCATGTCATGCTATTTGTGTTTTGTTATTTAGGTATGAAATTTTGATTTATTAAATAAAATATGGATTTAGGAATTAGATGATGAAGTGTTTGTGTAATTGATAACAAAAGAAAAAGGCGTCACAAGTCATAGGAGTAATGGCGTTATGACGGAAGTTGTCAAATGGTATTCTGGGAAAGAAAAAGGTGAACACAGGGGTACTATTTGTAGAAACTTAACATTAGGGATACCATGTGTAATCTATCAAAGTTCAAGGTTACCACGAGAAATTTTCAATATTATAATGATATAGATAATTAAATTTTCATTTAAAAGAGAGAGATATCTGTACCAATAAAATAATAAAGGGGGTATTATTTTGTAATTGTTATTTTATTGCCACTTCATCAAACTTAACGTCCATTTAACAGCCTTTACATTAGAGGATACCATTGGCAAAAAAATAGAATCTCATGGGTACCATAGGCAGATTCTTAAAAGTAGGGGTAACATGGAAAATCTGACAAAATTAAGGGGTACCATGGGAAATTTCCGTATCTCAATCATTATGATAAAAAAAAATTGAAGAAAAACAACGTACAAATATTAATGGAGAGTACTTGATCATATTATTAAATTTAAAAATAACTATTAGATATAATGAGTAGCAATTGTCCGTATTCGGTATTCAGGATCTGGTTGGATGTCGAACTAAGTGCAAAAAAAGATGGTGTAATTCTGAGTATGTTATTTGTCTCACATTGAAAACCAATGCAGGTTTGATGAATATATATACTACGTATAAATAATAGAATTGTCCCACCTCATAAAAATAATACAAGTTTGGTGAATATATTACTTATAAATAGTAGAATTGTCCTGCATCGAAAGATTAGTATAAGGTGGGGTGATTATATGATTATAAATAAGAGTTAACCCACGTATATATTAATCTTTTTTTTTTTTTGAAAGAGATATTTTAATATGTAAACATGAAACCCTTATTAATTGTGGGTTTCTAGTTTGCTATAAGTAAAATTATTTTTGTAGGTAAGCTATCAATATTACTAATTGTGTTAGCTTAATAAAATAGCAAGAAAATTAGTGAACGAGAAATTACCATTATGTAAAAGCTAGGAGCTCAAAATAGAAACATGAAGTCTAGGTATCTAAAGTGAATTGGACTATAAACTTGGGTACCTAAAATGGAACACAAAATCTCATTGAAGAAGGACACTATCCGTCACAAGTTGAAGACGGATAGTGTCTCTCTCACAAAATACAAATGGATAGTGCAAGTGGGAAGAAATGGATACCCCCCACTTGCATTCTGTGAGAGGACCACTATCCGTCTTCAGCTTGTGAGTTGTGACGGATAGTAGCTGTCTTCAATGAGACGGACTGAAAATGGAATTTGTCAAATATGAGGCACCCAAACTGAGATTTTGTGAAATCTTGGGTACCCTAAGTGAAAATTTCCCATTATTATTACTACTAGTCTACTACTACTATTATTGTTTCAGGTAAATATTACACGAATGTAAATTGCACGAAACTAATGATGAGTCATTATGCTAAGATGAGACGTTTGAGTTGCTTGATTTATGCAGACGTGCGGTCCTTGACTGCGCTCTCCGCTTCTCTTGCTTGTGTCCTGTAACAAACAACAAAATTAGCCCCAGGAGTTCCGAGGAAAGCCCCTCTAATGTCTAGGTCAAGTTAAGTTGTTGTTGTTCCTGCCCAACCAAATTAATTAGGGTTGATATGTTAAAATTTGATGAAAATGTCAATTAAGGATTTTCTTTAATCATATTGTATTTCTGATGAAGTTAAAGCGGCCTTTTAGGGCGAATTTGCGGCTTATGTTCTTGGTATGCAAGGTTTGTGATGATTTGAGACTCGATTGTGAATATACATAGGGTTTTGTGGTTGGTGAGTTGGTGAGTTGGATAATGGTGATAATGGTAATGGCGGTGGTGGTTGTGATTTTATGTGGAAGACAATAGAGGGGCATAAATGTGTATATTAGTATATTTTTTTATGGGAAAATGAGTTAGTGTCACCGGTGGCGCTCAATCTCCACGCCACCCCCTCACATGCAATAAGTGGGGACCCCCATAATCCATTAATATTAAGTGGGGACTCTAATAATAAGAGGTGCATGAGAAAGGGTGACGCCGAGATTGAGCGTCACCCGGCGGAAACTCGTCATTTCCACCTCATCGATAACCTGATATAGCAGGTCAAAAATTAAGCGAGCCTATTTTAAGAAGAGGGTATCTAAAATTAGGTTTGTTTTAGGTTAAATTGTAGGTAAGATTTATTTTGAGAAAATAAATAATAATAATAAGGATTATTCCTGTTAATTAGCACTTTTAAAAAAGTCGAGCAACTTTCCTACTGTTGTAGGATAAATTTTCCCCTAGCCATGTGAGGGGGAACTAGTGGATTGTTTACGATGAGCGTTGCCGATAATTGTATACATCATACGAAGTACAAACAATCAATCAATACTATATATTAATTCCAGAAACCAAGGGACTTCAATATAATTAAATAAATTTATACAAATTAATTATACTATATAGTTTTAAATCAATAGCACTGTGCGATGGACCTGAACAAGGGACTTCAATGTAAATATAATATAGTTTTGGTTGATGGTATAAATTTAGAGAACACCGGAATATGGTGATTTTCCTTAAAATAAACATGCCCACTTATGGCATTAATTATTATAAAGATGTTAATTATTTAAAAACATAAACAAATATAATATAAGTATATTATATTTTGGAAAATATTAATGAGTAAATAAA
This sequence comes from Silene latifolia, assembly GCF_048544455.1. Taxonomy (NCBI): domain Eukaryota; kingdom Viridiplantae; phylum Streptophyta; class Magnoliopsida; order Caryophyllales; family Caryophyllaceae; genus Silene; species Silene latifolia. The sequence continues at coordinate 82,135,509 of NC_133535.1, forward strand.
TCAAACTAGATTTACAAAAAAAATATAATATTCCATAATTATTTTGACTTAATTAATTTAATGCATATATGTAATGAGAGTAATAAAAGTAACCTTGGGTATAATAATCACTCATTGGATACTTAAAGAGTATAAGTAATAATTCTGTTAGTAGTGAAAAGAATTGTAGTAACATTAGATATAATAATATGATAGTAATCACTCATTTGAATAGTCAAACTAACTATATTAGCAGCGAGCGGGTGTAGTGAAAGTAACAGAAGTAGAAACGGGAGTAGTGAAATTATCAATATTAATGTACAAGTAGTGAAAGTAACAATAATTAGGTAACAATAATTACGGCGGGAGTAGTGAAACTAAAAGTAATAATAACGAATGTAATAAAAGTAACAATACTAAGAACGAAATAAAGTATATATGAACAATTAGCTAAACAATCGATTTAAGTAAAATATTAATAGCGAGAGTAGTGAATTTGTCTCATAATTTATTTAATTGTAATTTTAAGATATATTCCGTATCATAGAAAAATATATTAATGATAAATTTAAAAGTTATGCAACTTTAAAGTAGTTTTAGATAAATGAAAATATTATTTAATGCTAAGTAGAGGTAGCCCGGGCAAAGCCGGACACCCATACTAGTCCATCTTATGTTGGATCCTTTAATCCCTAGCCATATGAGGGTGAACGAGTGGACTGCTCATATCGAGCCTTAAATTAGATAATTCCATACAAACAATCCATAATATATGACAAATACGTTAACTGACTGGACTATATGCATTCACGTAAAAGGTCGTTAACCAGATATACGGGATATGCCAACCTGCTAAACATCGTCGACATTTTACTAATTATCGTCGACATTTTTTAATGGCTTTCCTAATCTACCCCCACTCTAAAACCTCCCATATTAACGTCTTTTTTTCAAGTACGACATTTCCGTCACCACCGCTTCAATTCCGCCACCAAATTCAAGGAATCGGCAACAAGTAATCTAAACTAGTTTAATTTTTTACAAATTTGTAATTAGTTAGTAGATTTAGGTGGTTTAGAATAGAAACGTTATTGTTAGAACGGATTAACGATTATAGATTACTACGCCAAAAATTAATCTAAGCCAAAAAACGTTTTTTTTTTTCAAAAAAATTTTTTTTGCCGGACAAAAAACATTTTCATCCAGACCTAGGTCCAGACGAAGAAATTTTTCGTCCAGACCTAGGTCCAGACAAAAAAAAATTCGTCCAGATGGAAAATTTTTTCGTCCGGCAAAAAAAAACAATTTTCCATCTGGTCCATCTGGTCCTAGGTCCGGATGAAAAAAAAGAAATTATTTTTTTTTAAAATTTTTTTTTCTCCCGGACGAAAAAAAATTTCGTCTGGTCCTAGGTCTGGTCGAAGAAATTTTCCATCTGGACCTAGGTCTGGACGAAAAGTTTATTCATCCAGACCCTTTTTCGACATATTTTTTTTAAAAAAATTATTAATTTCCGTCTTAAATTAGTTTTCGACGCGGGGATCGATAATCGCTAATCCATTCTACTCTAATCCGTTCGTCAAATCATTAGTCGATATGTTTAAAACCGTTTTAATCAGAAATTTCGTAAATTAAATTACCATTTTTTTCCGAAAAACCGTCTTTTTTTGTTTTAGAGAGATTAGAGAGAGAGAGAGAGAGAGAGAGAGAGAGAGAGGGGGGGGGAGTTAATGGGGGGCAATATTGGAAAGTTGTGTTAATTGTCGACGATAATTAGTAAAAGTGTCGACGATATTTAACACAACCGTATACATATACGTGATTTACAATAGTCATGGGTTCTCTCCTCATCATATAAAAACTACTTTTGTGACCCGTGAGAATCACGGGCTTGATTGTTTTTGTTCTTTTATTTTTGCGGTATCGTTCATGAATGCATTATTCGGCTTGTTTGTCTTCTTGCTTATTATCTTGGAGATATGTTGGTAGGATACCTAATTAAGGTAATAAAGAGGGTCACGTCATAGTTCATGAGGGTAAGATATATTATAGCATCAAATCCCATGAATCCCTCGTTTTAAAGAACATATGAATGTCCATTATCTGATTTCGAAGGCTGCTATTGCATATAAATTAAATGGGAAATTGTATTGTCTTGTGTTTCATCAGAGCAATTTAAACAACTTATTCTCAAAGCATATAAGCAAAGTCAACACAAATTATGGGAAAACGTAAAATTGCATTCAAACAGTGGAATATTTTTTTTTTGCAAAAGATTATCATTTCATTTCAATGAAGAAAGAAATTACAAGTAATTTTTTGCAAGAATAACACACTAGAGAACAACCTAAGTCTAATACTCAAGCAAAACCAAGCTCTAACAAATGAGCACACTCAAAGGAGCAAACTAAGCACTAAGTTTAGCAACAAAATTGGAAAATCTAGGATTCATATATAGTCTGACTGCAACATTGTACTTGACTCTATTCACCACTGTTTGAGCAGAGCCTTCCTGATCCATAAAGATTCGCCTATTCCTCTCCATCCAAATACCATGAGTGGCAGCAGCAAGGGTCGTTCTAAACCAAGCTGCAGCCCACCCAGCCTGGGAATCATAACTCCATTTCATTAGATCAAGCAAATCAAAGTTACTGAGAGGCAAATGTTGCCACTGTGTCAAAGCTATCCAGACTTCCTGAGAAAACGGGCAGCTGAAAAACAAATGCTGATGAGTGTCCAGATCATGCTTACAAAGACTGCACCTGCTGACAAATTGGAGGCCCCTATGCTGCAGATTATCCACTGTTGCCAACCTTCTTTGAGCAGCAAGAATGGCAACCACCCTATGACTAGGGACAATGCTTTGATGAAAAAAGACAGAAAACTAGTCCTCCTGCTGAGGAGCAGCAAGCAAAAACTCATAAATTTTGCTTATAGTAAGTTTTCCACCTGCAACCCAGGAGTCAAGCAGACCCTCGGCATCATGGCTAGAGCCTGATTTAGTAAGAAAGACATCCCTGGCAGCCAAAATTCCCTTGAAACTAGAAGAAAACTGATCTTTGGAAGTAAGAGACCAAATGGTATTAGTTTTCAGAACATACTTCTTATGCCAATTAACCCACAGACTATTAGAACCATTAGAGAACTTCCATATCCATTGAAGCAACAAAGCAATATTCCACACTTGCACATTCTTTATGTTAAAACCTCCTTTATTCCAAGGAGCACAAGTAGCATTCCAACTTTTAAACTGCATCTTTCTCTCCCCATCCTTAATGCCCCAGAAAAAATTCCTACTTAAGTGATTAATCTGTTGCAACACAGTTTTAGGCAGTAGAACACTTGAACACCAAAAGTTCTCAATTCCAAAAATTACAGCATCCAGTAGTTGAGCCTTACCAGCATAAGTAAGAGACTTAACTGACCAATGCTGCAGCTTAGTCTGAATCTTAAGAATCAATGAATCAAACATACTCACAGAATATCTAGAAGGACCAAGAGGCAACCCCAGATAACGAAAAGGAAAGCTTCCTTCAGAAAATCCAGTAGTAGTCAGAATAGCTGCTCTAACCTCCTGAGCAACCCCACCAAAATATATTTGAGTTTTATCCACATTAGCATGAAGACCAGACACAGAAGCAAAGGAAGCCAAAGCTTGCTGAACAGCCAACACTGAAGGCACATCCCCACGAACAAACACCATTAAATCATCAGTAAAAATAAGATGAGTCAGGCCCAACTTACTACATTTAGGATGGAAAGAAACCAAAGGTTGAAGACAAAGAACTCTAAGAGATCTGGATAAGATTTCCATACTAAGAACAAAAAGGTAAGGGGAGAGAGGATCCCCTTGCCTGAGGCCACCCTTTCCAGAAAAAAAAAACCAAAGAGACCTCCATTAATCTTCAAAGAATACCAGGTCCCAATGATACAGCCAAGGATCCATCTAATGAACTGCGGAGGAAACCCAAACTCCTGTAACATGTCTGCAACAAAGCTCCATTGTAAAGAATCAAAAGCTTTCTTGATATCCACTTTGATAAGGCATCTAGGAGAAATAGATCTCTTATTGTATCCTTTAACCAAAGCTTGAGAAAGAAAGATATTCTCATGAATACTCCTTCCTTTAACAAAAGCAGCATGTTCTTCTCCAACAATTGAAGGAATCACTCTTTGAAGCCTATTAGCTAGAACCTTACTAACAGCTTTATAAAAGACTGTGTAGCAAGAAATTGGTCTGAAGTCCATTACAGTACTAGGAATAGGTTTTTTAGGTATAAGAGAAAGGATAGTAGAGTTAGCCTTCTTAGCCATTTTACCAGTCTTAAAGAAACTCTGAACAGCCTTACAAAAATCACCACCAACTATACTCCATGCTGACTTGAAGAAGCCAGCAGAAAACCCATCAACACCAGGACTACTATTGGAGTCTATACTAAACACAGGATCTCTGATTTCTTGAATAGAAACAACCTGAATTAATCCATCAGTATCTACCTCATAAATCTTAGGGCCACTAGGAATGGGAACAGTATTGAAATTAACAACAGGTTTAGCCTCCCCTAACAGACTCTGATAGTAATTTTGGAAAGCAGACCCCACATTATCAGGACCTTGCTGCAGAACCCCAAACTGATCACAAATTGCACCAAGAACTTGATGATGCTGACGTTCAGAGATCTTGTCAAAGAAATATTTAGAACCACTATCAGAAAGTTGAATATTTTTAAGCTTAGCTCTTTGCTGTAGGATATTTAATTCAGCCATCTTAAATTTAGTAAACTCCTGCATCCATTTCTTTTCCTCCTGAATCAAGTCATCAGAGAAAGGATCAAGTTGAAGCTTCTGTTGAAAACAAAGAAGCTGAGCTTTGGCTTCCTTAACTCTGAGGGAGATATTACTAAAATCTTTACTATGCAGCTTGGTAAGAGCATGCTTGATAGACTTAAGCTTCTCAAACAAAAAAAACATGGGACTGCCAGCAGTAGGAGAGACCCAAGCCTTCTGGACAGTGGCCAGAAAATCAGGATGCTCCACCCAACTATTCAGAAAACTAAATCTCTTTAAAATCTTTTTATCCTCAGAAATATAGACCAAGACTGGGGAATGATCAGAGATACCAGCCTCATGGAAGACTGCATGAGAACCAGGGAAAGAAGAGATCCAAGAAGGATTGACAAGCACCCTATCAAGCTTTGACCAAACCTTAGTGTCAGGTTCTTGCTTGTTAGTCCAAGTCATGTCACACCCAGAACTACTAATGTCATCCAAATGACAGTCAGAAACACATGAGTTAAACTCAAACATCTCATTAAGGAGGGGAGGATTAGAGCTAAGCTTCTCCTCAGGGTATCTAACAACATTAAAATCACCTAACACTATCCAAGGATTAGGAGTAGCCACAGTGTAATACCCCGTATTTTTTATATAACAAATTAAATGGATATTATTATATATTAATTATTATACATATTATATTACTAATTATGTCGAGTTAATATTGAGTCGATAATTTCGTTAAGTTATTTTATTTAAACCGCGTTGTATCGATATAAGTTAATTGTGACGGGTTTATAAGAATTCGAATTATGAGCTAACCCAGCTGAGTTGGCCCATTAACTGTTCAGCCCATTTAACCCTAAGCCCAACTAACCCTAAAATAACCCTAACCCTAAACCTAAACCTAATAGTACCTCACTCAACCCGCCTCCCTCTTCCCTCAGCCGCCTTCCTCCTTCACCAACACCAAAACATCAGATTTCATGCATAGAGAGAGAGAGAGTGGTCGTGGGCATTAACGGAACAGCAAGGAAGGGATAGGGACGAATGTCGACGACCGTGGGTGGCCCTGGTGGCCGTGGTGGTGGCAGGAAAAGGTAAGCACAACTCCTCCTCCTCTGTTTTTCGAATTTCAGTCGGGTTTTTGGGGGTTGTTCGTGCCTTGTTGAGGCATTGTTGGTGGTTGTTGACGGGGTATATGGGTAGAGTGGTAAGGGACGAGTGGGGTGGTGGTTGTCGAGGTGGTTTTAGGCGGTAGGGGTGGCTGTGAAAGGCGGCATTGACAGGGGTAGACAAACGGGTTTATACACGGTTTCAGGGGAGTTTGAGATGGGTAGGTTTTGGGTGGCACCACCGTGGACTAGGGGGAGGTCGAAACGGTGGTGCTGTGGTGTCTGTGTGCGTGGGTTGGTGGCGAGTCGAATGGTGGTTGTTTGGCAGGGGGTAGTTGTGGGTTGCGGTGGTGGTCAGGGGAGAACGAGAGGTGTTTGGTGCTGCGTGGTGGTGAACCAGGCCAAATGGCGGCCTTGGTTTGAACCACCGGCGGCAGTCGACCCCAGTGGGGGTGGTTGTTGGTGGCTGGGTTGAAGTGGGGACCACGGCTGGTGGCTGTCACGGCCTCACGGTGGCCTGTGGTGGTGCGTGAGTGAGTGTGAAGGGACGGTGGTCGATGTCGAGTTGTTTTGGTTTTGAAACGGGTTTTTCATAATTTAATCGTTATATTTCGTAATGGGTCGTATTCTAAATTAATTAATTAGTTCCCGAGTGCATTAAAATGATTAAAGACGGGTTTGAGTCGGGATGTTTGAATTGTTTTATGTTTGATTCGGGTTTTCTTAAAACGTTTAATTCGTTTAATATTTTATTATCACATTAGCTATTTAATTTAATTCCCGAGTCAATTAAATAATTTATTTAATTTAATTCCCGAGTTGATTAAAATAATTAGAGATGGATTCTGAGTTGGGACTGGTTAAAGTGGAAGTTACTATATCGGGAAAGTTTCTATTTTGGGGAGATTTCTATATTTAGTAGTTAGTAATTATAAATATTATAATTGTTCTAGGTGACGGATTCGTGAAGGATCGATAATCAAATGCATTGCTTTGTTTTCTGGACTGCTTAACTGCTTAATTGGAATTGCTGGCACCTTGAGGTAGGGAAATACACTTGTCCTATTATCGTTATTGATCGAATTGTGTTGACTGGATTTCTGTTTGTTGATTTACATTATGATTTATATATACGGAAAAGTGATTGACTGAATTGATCGTATTGAGTATGATATCACAACATCGGGTAACTGGCATGACTTTATGATTTATCAGTTCAGTGATTTATATACATATTGCATTGCATTAATTACTGTTGAGCATTTCATATGCATTGGAGCTGGAGGATGATGTGGTAGTGACGATGTTGAGATACGATGTGATGTTGTGATAAGGCCCGGCGGGTTCTGCAGACTGCCTTACTGGTGTCCTCAACAAGCGGTGGCGATCGGCTTCGGTCGATATATAGTCTACCGGGGATCGGTATGGCTGGGCGTTCCGGGGTATGAGATGTGTGTGATGAGTTGAGATGGAGATGGAGGTGACGGAGTATCATGCATATCATATTTTATTGTTTTATTGTTTTCCCTACTCAACCTCGTGGTTGACCCTGTGTATTCGTGAACACCTGTGATGAACCGTTTTATGGGGAGCAGACTTGACAGGTTTAAGAGATAGAACGGGAGCTGGATGGGCGTGAGACATTGGATCAGACGACTTAGTAGCTAGATCATCATCTAGAAGACTTTCACTTTTATTTATGTTAGTTCTTGTAATTTGACGTAAAGAGGTTTTGTAATAATTAAGTTAAAATATTATATAAATTGCCTTGGAGTTTAATTTGTTATTCACTACCTCGGAAACCGAGATGGTAACGATCCGTTTATTAGGGAATGTCTTGACGAGGACTTCTTTTATAAACCGGGGTGTTACAAAGTGGTATCAGAGCGAACGATCCTCAGGCCTAAACCAATGAGCCCAATGAACATAGGATGTGTCTAAATAAAATGAACCCCGGGATAGAACTGTTAGGAGCACACTAAGGTAAGGTATGAGTTAGGGGCCCCCTCACACCGAACCAGTGGTCCTCTCAGTTGAACCGGAAACCATGAGTGTATACGAGAGAAAGGGTAGAATAGTTGCTTGAGGTTGAACAGGAAATTCATCTATCGTTGCCTAAGTGTTAATTGATTGATACATTGATTATTGCAGGAGAACGCTACGGTAAGTAATTTGTATGAATGATGTGTTGATAGCACTACTATATCTAGTAATATGCGGTTATGTGATCCCAAAGCCATGCTAGTATAGACTTGTGATAGTAATTAGAAACACTATTGAATTGCACGTTTATAGTCATAGCAATCGTGATTTAGATGTACGGAGTAGATCGAGATGCGAAAGAATTCTATGGGATAGATGTTTACGTAAGTAAGTATGAGATTTAAGTTAGGATGAGTTAGTATCGATAGTATGGTGGTAAGAATTTGAAACTTAGAAAATGAATGACTTAGTGATAAAAACTCGTTTTGGTTGATGTTACTCTTTAATTGACCTTACTGCCATTTCTTTTCTGTTTATTGCCTAAGGATAAAAAATTTTATGAGAGGTAGCCTCGTGAGTTAGTGTTCATTTGGTGTCGGTTTAATGCTTATATGATAAACGGATCAGGAGTAATAAATACTTTAGTGAGCTGTGGTTAGGAAGTTCCTGTGCAGTGATGTTTTGACCAACAATTTTGTAAAAATCCTCATTTAAAGTGTATTAATAATTTTCGCATAATTCCAACTCCATCGATCAAAAGAGTCGCATATGTTTTCAAATTAATAAGCCACGAAAAAAAATCTTGATGTTTCAATATTAAATAATAAATTTTGCAAACTGACCCAAGTTTTGGACCAATTGTTGTCACATGTTTGTTTGGACCAACTGAGTTGTAAAATTCTTTAAAAAAATGGAATTCTTGTGCTTTAAACCTAATTCTTTTTCCCTGTGTTTTGAACTCACCGTGTTTTATAAAGGTAACATGAATCAAGTTTTAATCGAACAGTTATTTATTCGTGATTTTTGGAAGGTACAACGTAAAACAAACATTTAAAAAGTGTATTCTATGTTAAGTTTTCAGACAGTTGTTTGATTAATTCATGAGTCTTAGTAATGTGAAATTATAATGTCCTTATACGACGATAGTAGCACGCATGTTCAGTAGTGATGTATCTTAACAGGTGATAAAATTAAAACTTAGTTGATAACCTTGTTGGCATGATAGTATGAGTAAAATTGAATAGCTTTAATTGATTTTTAATCAAGGGTGAAACGTTTATACGAGTCCAGTTGTTTGCATACGTTAAATACATTTGGCGTGTTGTAATATTTCTGGTGTGTCCATCATATTTGCATAGTGGTCGGATATATATAAATATAAAACTATATTGTCATATCTTGGTAAAGTTGATGGCGTTAAATGTTAATTTAGTTGTGCTAATATACTCGCATGAATAATTATAATAATTATGTTTAAATGTTTACACATGGATGGTAGTAATGATTGTGTCTAAATGTTCACACGTGTAGGATGTCATCTGAGTTCTAATGTCTTTCATATGAGTTGTGTGCCCATAGTTATAATTATTACCTTCATCGTATTAAATTATTTCAGTTGAACCTAAAACCTATAACATGATAATAAACAGTGTCGTTATTTCTTATTGGATATATTCGCTATTACATTGTCATAAAATGCTAAAATGATTTTTTGCAATTGTAGCACGACATTTGACATATCTATATTCTCGAGTCGTTACTATCAATTATATTTTAATAAGGATTGTTTATGATAATTATATTAGCAATTATAATGGGATAACCCTTTTTATGATTCACATGATATGCATTGGTTTAAATGATAGTCGTTATAGTTACGTTTAATTGAGCCGTGAATATAACTGAGTAAAGAAGTGCAACTAAAATCCTGATGATTGAGGTAATAGTCGTTCATTAGTAAAGATAGGACTGAAATGAATAAGATGAACCTGTAAATTACGATATATGAGTCGACACCTAAGCTTGTTTTGTTTAAAGGAATTGAATTAAGTTTATCTCGCTTGAGTTTCGTAGTAAGTCGTAAATGGATTCTATGACGGCCCTGTTATAAGATTATGTTAAGAAAATTATTCACCGTCCAGTATGAAAGTAAAAGTTTTGAAAATGAAGTTAAATTTTGTCGTGTGGGTATGAATTCGGAATGAGATTTCCACCGATTAATCCGTTGCATGGTTTCATAATTTTGCTAGTCCGGGGAATGAAACTAGAACGGAGTCACAAGTAGTGGGTTAATTTAGTCATGTTGTTCATTCATGTAGCGAATTGGTGGGTTGTGGTTAGTTACGAATGTCGAAACTGGTTGTTTTCATTTTATTGGTGATTCTGTGTCTTGACCTAAATCTGTACAATTAAGTAAAGGAAAGTCAGACTGGACCTATTAGGTTATAAATTTTCATAAATCGATTTATTAAGTTTTGACCCTAATTCTTTTCTTATGTGATTGATCCCCTATGTTTCTAAGGTACGAGATTTCAATGATTGGTAAAATAAATAATTACTAATGATTTTACTGGTAACGGTAGCTTCCTTGAGAGAGTTTATATATTGATTGTCTTTGGTAAGGATTAGTTAACTTGAGCATGAGTTGGGAATCTTTTATCCTCTTTCGGTGTTAGCGATAGTTTGAGAATTTTAGTTATAATAATGAAGGTTACGAGGACGTAACCATGTTTTTAGTTGGGGAGGATTGTAAAATCTTGATGTTTAATTTGCACTTGTTTGTAGATTGTAGTTTTGATCAAGTAGATGTTTCGTTGTGGGGTACCTATGCAAATGAGTTCTATAGGTGTTGTTTCTACTTCATTAGTTGGTTGATGTGTAAAAGGAGAGTATAGTTAAACTACCGGTATTGAGTTATGAGTTGTGGGGCCTTTGTGCCGAGTTACGTTTGCGGTCCAAGATCGACCATGGTTATTGAGTTAATTGAGTTTGAGATCGGAAATTAGATGGAAAATGACGGTGTTCTCAAGTGATTATTTAGTTGTTATACGGTTGTGTTCTCGGGTAGTTATTAGTCTTAGTTAATTGGGTTAAGTATAGATTTGAGGTAAACTTCGGGACGAAGTTTATTTTTAGGAGGGTAGAATGTAACATTCCGTATTTATTATGTTTAATTGATGTGTCAAAAGTGTGTGTTAACCGTGTTAGAAATGCGTGACGTCCGTAAGTACGATATGCAATATCCTCCTGAGGTTTGGGTACGGGAGCGAACTTCGGGACGAAGTTCATTTTAAGGGGGGAAGACTGTAATACCCCGTATTTTTTATATAACAAATTAAATGGATATTATTATATATTAATTATTATACATATTATATTACTAATTATGTCGAGTTAATATTGAGTCGATAATTTCGTTAAGTTATTTTATTTAAACCGCGTTGTATCGATATAAGTTAATTGTGACGGGTTTATAAGAATTCGAATTATGAGCTAACCCAGCTGAGTTGGCCCATTAACTGTTCAGCCCATTTAACCCTAAGCCCAACTAACCCTAAACCTAAACCTAATAGTACCTCACTCAACCCGCCTCCCTCTTCCCTCAGCCGCCTCCCTCCTTCACCAACACCAAAACATCAGATTTCATGCATAGAGAGAGAGAGAGTGGTCGTGGGCATTAACGGAACAAAGAAGGAAGGGATAGGGACGAATGTCGACGACCGTGGGTGGCCCCGGTGGCCGTGGTGGTGGCAGGAAAAGGTAAGCACAACTCCTCCTCCTCTGTTTTTCGAATTTCAGTCGGGTTTTTGGGGGTTGTTCGTGCCTTGTTGAGGCATTGTTGGTGGTTGTTGACGGGGTATATGGGTAGAGTGGTAAGGGACGAGTGGGGTGGTGGTTGTCGAGGTGGTTTTAGGCGGTAGGGGTGGCTGTGAAAGGCGGCATTGACAGGGGTAGACAAACGGGTTTATACACGGTTTCAGGGGAGTTTGAGATGGGTAGGTTTTGGGTGGCACCACCGTGGACTAGGGGGAGGTCGAAACGGTGGTCTTTGTGGGTGTCTGTGTGCGTGGGTTGGTGGCGAGTCGAATGGTGGTTGTTTGGCAGGGGGTAGTTGTGGGTTGCGGTGGTGGTCAGGGGAGAACGAGAGGTGTTTGGTGCTGCGTGGTGGTGAACCAGGCCAAATGGCGGCCTTGGTTTGAACCACCGGCGGCAATGACCGACCCGGGGGGTGGTTGTTGGTGGTCAAGGTTGAAGTGGGGACCACGGCTGGTGGTCATCACGGCCTCACGGTGGCCTGTGGTGGTGCGTGAGTGAGTGTGAAGGGACGGTGGTCGATGTCGAGTTGTTTTGGTTTTGAAACGGGTTTTTCATAATTTAATCGTTATATTTCGTAATGGGTCGTTTTCTAAATTAATTAATTAATTCCCGAGTGCATTAAAATGATTAAAGACGGGTTTGAGTCGGGATGCTTGAATTGTTTTATGTTTGATTCGGGTTTTCTTAAAACGTTTAATTCGTTTAATATTTTATTATCACATTAGCTATTTAATTTAATTCCCGAGTCAATTAAATAATTTATTTAATTTAATTCCCGAGTTGATTAAAATAATTAGAGATGGATTCTGAGTTGGGACTGGTTAAAGTGGAAGTTACTATATCGGGAAAGTTTCTATTTTGGGGATATTTCTATATTTAGTAGTTAGTAATTATAAATATTATAATTGTTCTAGGTGACGGATTCGTGAAGGATCGATAATCAAATGCATTGCTTTGTTTTCTGGACTGCTTAACTGCTTATTTGGAATTGCTGGCACCTTGAGGTAGGGAAATACACTTGTCCTATTATCGTTATTGATCGAATTGTGTTGACTGGATTTCTGGTTGTTGATTTACATTATGATTTATATATACGGGAAAGTGATTGACTGAATTGATCGTATTGAGTATGATATCACAACATCGGGTAACTGGCATGACTTTATGATTTATCAGTTCAGTGATTTATATACATATTGCATTGCATTAATTATCGTTGAGCATTTCATATGCATTGAGCCGGAGGATGATGTGGTAGTGACGATGTTGAGATACGATGTGATGTTGTGATAAGGCCCAGGCGGGTTCTGCAGACTGCCCTGGTGTCCTCAACAAGAGTGCGAGATCGGCTTCGGTCGATATATAGTCTACCGGGATCGGTATGGTGGCGTTCGGGGTATGAGATGTGTGTGATGAGTTGAGATGGAGATGGAGGTGACGGAGTATCATGCATATCATATTTTATTGTTTTATTGTTTTCCCTACTCAACCTCGTGGTTGACCCTGTGTATTCGTGAACACCTGTGATGAACCGTTTTATGGGGAGCAGACTTGACAGGTTTTAGAGATAGAACGGGAGCTGGATGGGCGTGAGACATTAGATCAGACGACTTAGTAGCTAGATCATCATCTAGAAGACTTTCACTTTTATTTATGTTAGTTCTTGTAATTTGACGTAAAGAGGTTTTGTAATAATTAAGTTAAAATATTATATAAATTGCCTTGGAGTTTAATTTGTTATTCACTACCTCGGGAAACCGAGATGGTAACAGTCCGTTTTATTAGGGAATGTCTTGACGAGGACTTCTTTTATAAACCGGGGCGTTACACACAGAACGAAGAGAGTCCTATAATTCTTCTCTCTGAACAGCATCATTACTACCATACACAATACTAAGGTTGATGTCAATGTTAGTTTCAAAATGATGAACCAAACCACTAATTACTTGAGCCTCCATCTGAGTAACACTAATAGAGACAGTACGAGGATTAAACAGCAGCCAAATCCTCCCATTATAATGTTTGTCATAGTTACAGATACTTTGCCAATTACCAAAATATTTCTTAAGAATAGTCTTAGCTTTGTGTTGCTTAACCCTGGTTTCCAACAGAGCAATCACATCCAATTTATTCTCATATATATAGGTCCTAACCTCACTATTCTTAATAGGGTTATTAAAACCCCTAACATTCCAAGCAGCAATTTTCATTTAAGTTTTATCTGGTGGAACAACAACTTTCTGAGTAGCCACTAAGGAAGTCTCTGGACATGAATGCTTTACAGCACTAATGCCAACAAAGTCAGGAGTGGGTTCTAGAGATCTCTGGCCAACTGAGCCTACATTCTCTAAAACAACCCCTGCCTGTGCTGGATTAGTCACTGAGGTACCACCTAGTCCAACATCCTGAACCACCATAATATCCTCAACCAGTAAGTCCTGATCAGCAAGAAGGGAAAACTGATTGGGGGAGGAAGCGATAGAGGTAGTTTCCAAATCTTCAACAGGAGGAGAAGAGACCCTAATAGGATCAACCACAGAAATGCCAGAGCTTACTGAGTGCTTTACAGACCCCCCTTTTGACAGCTTTCCTCTAGAGGGAGAGGATCTCTGACCTTGCTTAGAGCCTGAGTCTACATTCCTCACCTTAGATGGAGAAACTGTCAAAGGGACATCTGAGGTACCACCTAGCTCCTGACTACTAGTTCCAACAGCCTGGTCAGGGCAGTCAGACCCAGAAGGAATACAAGTTGCAGTCTCAACTAATGGTTTGTCCTTAGTAATTTTGGCTAACAGTTCTTTAGCTTTTTCCCACTTACAAGAATCCAAAGTATGAACCAACTTGCCACACCCTTTACAAAAGTAAGGATATCATTCATAGACAACCTTCTGAGTGACCCGCCCTAAGTAAGGGATGTTAAGTATCACTTGATCAGATAAAGGCTTAGAAACATCAATTTCAATCAAGACTCTTGCAAAAGAGAGCTTGGCTTTAGTAGTAGTGGCAGGATCAACAAACAAAGGCCTACCCAATTTACTTGCAATCTTGCTTAGCACAACATCTGACCATAGAAATGGATCAAGACCCGGAAATAAAACCCAAACTGGTACTTTAGAAACTTTCTCCATTTCACAAGAGAACATAGAAGACCAGTGCTTAAGAACAAGAGAATTACCCCCAATTTTCCATGGTCCATGCTTAAGAACAGCATTCATTTCTTCAGAACTAGAAAAACGAAATGAGAACCAACCCTTCCTAAAATATTGTACTACAGGTTTAGCAAATTTCCCCCAATATTTCAAAACAAACCCTTGAACCACAGCAACAGAAGGTTTAGAACCCACTATATGCCCCATCAAAGTATTTTCCCACAATTTCAATTCAGCAGCAAAGTCGTTTTCCTCTAAATCAATGGTCTCTGAATTCATTATATTTTCACAAAAAAACAAATCCATACTCTGTTGCTTCGTATTATTAACAATGGAAGCCCAATTTTTAGGTTTATCAGAAACATTATTCACAGTAACTGATTCCTTAGGAATGACATCATTATCAGTATTATTAAGAACAGATGGAGAAACAGTAGTATTCACAGCTGTATCAGATTTTTCCAAAGGAATTATTACTTCAGTGGCATCCATTTTTTGAGAAGAATCACTAGATTGCGTAACTACAGTATTATGAACAGTAGAAGAAACAGTATGTTGTAACGGAGATGACGAAGCTATACCAGCAACAGCAATGGCGGAGGCAATTAGATCATTCACCGTCCCCGGATTTCGCGGCTGGGTAAAAGAATCCTCCTCCAAAAGGCCACCATTTTCCACAATTGAACCATCAATAGAGTCCTTAGCTACCGGCGAAGCCATTGCCGACTTTGCCTTAGCAATCCGAGCTCTAGTACGAGCCATGAGGAAAGAAGAATTAATGGAGGAAAGAAGAAAAATCAGTTTTCATGGAATGTCGGTTAAAAAGTTTGTTAAAAAGGTTGTTGAAAAAAGAGAGAAAAAGTTTTTAGAGAGAGAAAAAAGTCATATAAAGCTTTTATCATGCTATAAAACAGTGGAATATTAACTTTGCAAACTACTCTTATTTTTCTACGGTCCTCATTGTCTTTGTCCTTTTACTGATTGTTGTCTTGTTGTGTTAATTACTGTCGGTCCCCTTTCTGTTTTTGTTCCCTGCTTTTTTTTACGGTGTTTAGATTGTCTCTGGATTTCGAGGGCACTTGGTTTTGTCATGGTGGTTATTCAGTTCACTCAACATTGATGGCTTTTAGTATTCTAGTACTTGATATATTGTTTTTAGTGTTGTTTTGGTGCGTTCGAAGAACCTTGGTCCTATTTTTATCCGGCAAAGAAACAAAATGTTGGACACTTGGACATCTAATTCTATTCCTTATTACCTAACGTCTTCTAATGAAAAAAGAAATGTAAAATAAAGTAAATATGTAAAATATGTAAATGAATGGATGGTAATGATATTTTATAACTGGATTTTACATATTGCCTTTAGTCAATTACAGACGATATGAATAATGCGCAGAAAGCGCTATGTTAAAATACAACTTATGTTTATCTTACTAATTAGGCTAAATTAAAAGTTTATTTTCTTAAATGCAATGGAGTTTGTTAAACTTTTAACAAATAATACATTTACAATTCTTGTCGATTCGTCGGTCTTGCAACATCGTCCTTGTAAATTCAATTGATTTCCAACGTATTGGGAAAAATATTATTGAAATGATTTTTGTATAACGAAAAACCTAAGTGATATACTTAAACTATTAGCACGGAGTTGATGACATGTGACTTATACAAATAAAATTTTAGACTAAATACCCATTCAATAATTTTAAAAATAAATTTTATGTGAGCAATTTTTGAAAGGATACGCGAGAAAATGTATTTGTTAAACAATGGACATCATTCTAGTTTCATTTCTATATCTCTTGCCAATTAGAGTCATCTCTATATCTTTTGTTGGTGGTGAACTTTTATGTGAGGAGCTTTAACGCCTATCCCAATGAATTTGTATTATTATACTTCTTCCATTTTTTTAATTAACACCTCATTTGCTTGTGTGCAATAATTTATAAATATTATAAAAAGACAATCAAAAGTACCATATTTCACCATCCCCATATTTAAGTTCATTTTATCAAGCCACATTACCATCTATATTATAATAAAAAAAAAAGGAAAATAGTTAAATAAACCTATTGCATTAAACACACATTAGAGCACAACAAACATTAAAAATTTGGCTTTTTAGAGTAAAGTAAACTAATTGTACCAAAAAAACGGTAAACTGTAAACAAAACAAAACAATAACAAATTACCAAATTAAATACTAGATTTTAAATTTTGTGGTTTTATTGTTAGAATAAGTAATACGACAAATAGAAATCACATTACACCACTATCCTATTTATTAAAAGAACAACCACAGAGCTGTTGTGTCAGCATGTGGTTGAAAGTCAACTTTTCAAACAACAGTTACTTTTACTGAATTTAAGGAGCACGTACATCTATCTAATTAATTTGTCAAGGAATATGAAGTATACATAACATGAAATCATGAATGATCTGATTTTGTCACTAATTAATTTGATCATAAAAATTAATAACAAATATGAAATAAAAATAAAAGTTGAGAAAAAAATGACTTTAAAGAATAAAAAAAGATAAAAGTTCTCTCAAAAAATCATGGATGATATTTTTAATTAAAAAGAGCTTATGATTAAAGTTGAAAAAAATGTTTTTTTGAAAAAAGAAAACTCAAAATAATTAAAAAAAACAATGTGCTAAAACTGGGAAAAAAAATTACCTGAGAAAATAACTTAACTTATCATTAGAAAATAATAAAGGCAATAAATTAAGGGATTTCATAGAAACATAAAACTGGGGTAAAAAAAGTGTTTAGGGAAGATTCACATATACAATAATTTTATTTGGACATGTCGATTATCAATCTACACTTCATACATGAACCTCAATAGTTTGCTGAGACTTGAGAGAGCACGAAGGAGGAGATATAGAGAGGTGAGATTGAGGGGATAGTGTATAATTAGAGATGTGTTTACATGGGGTGAGATTTACATGGCATGTGGACGATTACAGTGATAGACAAAGGAATAGTAAGGCATTAAGCTGCGTTAAACATGTATATTTAGGGTTATGGACTTATGGTGGGGGTGTAGTTTATAATTGAGTTTAATTTTATATATGGAGTGATGGTATATTGGTAGGGCTTTTTAGTGAATAAGAATGGGCTAATTTGGTAGATCAAATTAAGGTCCATTTTAGATGGGTATGTACGTGAGTTAATTTCTTCAAAAAAAAGTAAACTTCTCATGACCCTAAATGACCCAAACGACCCAAAACGACCCGTTCCAAAATGAGCCGATTCGAAGTGACCCTACCCAAAAGTGACTGATAAATTGTTGACCCGATCGAAGTGATATGACCCGAATGATCCAATTGTCAGGTCTAACCCAACGTAGATCTGATAAACGGGCCGTGCGGTTCAGGGTTAGAATACAGCACGGGTCGAGTTACACGGGTCTTTGGTCGGATTAAGGTCAGAATACGGGTCAAAAAAAATTATTAGCGTCTTTTATTTTACCATTTTTCATTTGGAAAACATATTTTTTTAAAATAAGTCATATTTAATATTAATAATATAATCATATGTATTACTTATCATACTTATTTTAACACATTTATAAAATAATATTATTTTATTATTTAATGATATAAAAGTTATTTAAAATTGATTTTTTAATTAATTTTGCAATTTTAAATATTAAAGTAATTATTTTTTATTTTTTATTTCAAATATAATATAAAATAAATTAATATTTTAATAAGATTCTTGATTTATCATTGACCCATTGGGTCGAACGGGTTGTGTCGGGTTTTGACCATAAAATAAGGAGTCATTTTGGGTCACGGTCAAATTTTTACGGGCCTTTGGCCTTCAAAACCCAGGTTGGATCGGATTTTGACAGGTCTAGCCCAACTTTATATCTTCAAATTATTTCAAGCTAAGACATACTCAGTGTTCCATATATAACAGTTAGACTTGGTCGAGCCAATTGCAAATGCTTATTTGTTAGGCCCAACTCTATTCTTAAGTTGGCTAAGGCAAGCATACGAATCTAGATGGGTTTTGGGCTTAAAACAACTATGATAATTAAAGCAACGAAATTTACATTAAAATGCACAGTCTTGCCTAATAAAATAATTATTTGGCCGTATTTATCAATGTCTTCGTTAGCTATGAGTATGCATTGTGTTTCAAAGCGCAAGTGTTTTAACCTTTTCAAATTAACAGTGCGTAGTCGCCATTGAAGAAATATACGACCATTTGTTTGACTACCTATTGAGAACACACACAACCTTTTCAGTATAATGTGCTAAAAAGTTTCCTCTAAATTTTGATAAAAATAATTTTTAGTGGCTCGATATTTTGCAATAACATAAAAAAAAAATGTAAAAGGCAATCTCTACCGCATGTTGGTCTTTATCTTACAAGAATAGTGTTTAATTGCTTACACATATTCAACTCTATTGTGTTTATTATAGGCCACAAGTAAAAATGGGTTGAAAGCTCTGATTTTTTACAATGAAAAATGCATTTCTAATAAAACAAATAATAACATGTAAAGAAATTTTTAAGGTTTCTCAGTACCATTTTTTTACGATTGTAGTATAATGTGACGTGATTATGTTTTTTTCAAATTTATTTATGTTCATTATATTTTGATATATTTTGGATATAAATCATGTTAATATTACTATATTTTTAGTACGTCAATCATTAAATCATATACTCTGTACTAATAAAAAAAACTTAAATATAACTCTAATCAAAACTCAGTCATTATTTTTTACATTCTTAACAACACTTAAAATTACAATCCCGTGCAATTTGCACGGGTTTAAGACTAGTATACCCTTCAATTAAAATTAGTTGGACACATAAAAAAAAGTTTGAATAACGAGGTCTTTAACATATTTTTTCATATCTTTAAATATTTTAATAGCGTAGCAAAATTAATATTGTATATCGTATTATCGTACTACATGGATAATATAGAGTCTTTCATGTAAAAATTTTTCTAAAGTCACGTTATTCAATAATATAAATAAAATGCACTGCGATGACAAAAAAACAACAAATTAAAGCAAAACCAATCGCGGTGTCACAAGTGGGAAACAAACAGAAGTAATAAAAGAAATCAACAAAAAAAAAAATTATTGCGGTGAAAAAGTAAATGGATAAAAATATAAAAAATAAAACACATCGATCATTACATAAAGGTTTCTTTTTTTTAAAAAAAAACGTATACCATACCACTAACCTGTCATGCACCTCCTAGCGACATTGTCTTTTTTATGCTGAGTTTTCTACAACCACCGCGAACGAAATGAACCTTTAATAAACAAATAAATAATAAAATAAAGGGCAAATAAAAACAGCTATTTGATCATAGTTTTGAATAAACAAATCAAAAACATATTGTACTGTCAATTATATGAATCTATAATTAAAAAAAAAAATCCTAGCATATTATGATGCTTTCTCATCACCATATAAAATTAATGAACTAACCATTCCACATTATACATAAATTAACTAATTAAATTCCTTACAAAAATGTCATTATTTCTATATTAACCTAATTGTGTATATTAAATATTTCATGAGTTAAAAAAATTCAAAGAGTGATGTAAATTATACAAACCACATCTAAGTTTCATATTTTATTATTAAAATTGACATTTTAATTGAAATTTCATAAACAAGCATGTTAATAAATCGATTTAGGTTTTTCGTAATTTTCTTACTAACTGATTTCACATGATGAAATTTTGGTTGAAAACGTTATATATTTTTCTTTTGCTAATTGTTAAACTTAATTTTTCAAAAATGTACCACTTAAAAATTACACATTCATTTATTTATTTAAAATTTATATAAATAAGTACGAAAAATTTCAAAAATTTTAGGTGCAAACACACATACAAAAAAATCCTAAATTAATACAAACTTTTTATTTTCCAAAATCATACTACTTAAAAATTACGCATTTACTTATTTATTCAAAATTTATACAAATAAGTACAAAAAAATTCAAAATATTAGTTGCAAAAAAAAACTAAATTATTACGAACTTTTTATTTTCCGCTCATAAATTTGATATGATATGTTACGACGACATAGATAAACTTTTTAAATGACTTATGTAAATTGGCTAAGGGGATCAAATCGTTTTTTAATCTTATGATTAACAATTCAAAGAGATTATTTTAAAGAAATTTAGACAATTAAATAAGAAACAACCCGTGCGTTGTACGGGTATCAAAACTAGTTAAGATTAAGAAAAGATAAAAACCAATTGAAAATAAAAGGAAAATAAAAGGAAAAAGTTTGCAATTGGTGGAGTAATGTGAGAATTTTACCCTTAAACGATGACATTATTTTGTAATTTTTAAAAAAAGTTATAAGAAATATTTAATAAAAAGTACGTCCCAAAGTAGAAATCTAAAACCCTTATAAATGTGAGAACTTTGGAAAACATTTTCATTGAACAGTAGAGCAGTGAATAACGTGCGCGGCATGTGCTCTACAGTGGCCATTTTGTTTCATTTTCTACAATCTACTTCGTTCCTCTACTGCTACCTTATTCCTCCATTTTCCATCTCCCCCCCCCCCCCCCTCTCTCTCTCTCTCTCTCTCTCTCTCTCCTTCTTCTAATTATCAGGTATACATCAATTTCTTATTTTGTTTATTTAATTCTTCAAGTTCTATTGTCTTATTTTGTTTATTTGATTTGATTCTTCAAGTTCTATAAGGGTTTTAGATAAGTTACGTCTCGATTCATTCTGATTTCATTTTTTGATTTCTGTTGTTTTGAAGTTTTGGACTTTAATTTGCGGCCTTATGTTGTAATTTTGTCAGTTGATTGCAATTAATTGATTGCTTAACTTCATCTATTGATGATTTTGCTGTCTTTGCGATTTTGTCGATTGTACCTGTGGGGTAATATCCGTATAATACCCTTAAATTATAGGACTATAACGCAAATTTTATATGTAATTATTGTCATAAAACGAAAATGCAATAGAAACGATAAAGGTAAGAATTAACCTCGGGTCCTTTGAGATGCGGCCTAAGAACAGAAATCAACAGAGATTTCCTTCTAATCGTTGCACCCAAGACCGTCTGAGACTATGCCCTTGTGCTAGAATGTATTCTCTAATTGCCTTGCAATATTGAGAGAATAGTTGTGTGAGTTTTTGCTAGATGTGAGATCTAGGTTTTTCAGAGGAAAATACTCTTCAAAACCCTAATTTTCTTTTGCAAATGAATTAGGTTAACAAGAAGGAGAAGCTCTCCTTTTTGTTCTTTTCATTCGGCCAAACCGAGCCCTTCATGGGAAAGTGGGCTTCCACTTCCTCTTAATTTTAACTCGTGGTCCGGCTCGTAAAATGCTAAATGTATATGACACGGTTTTATTATAAATCGTCATCGGTTATCGGCTATTAAAATATCAACTAATAACACGGATTAGCTGAAATATTAATACATGTCCGACACAGACAATATTGTATAATTAATTCAATATACATTAATTAAATATAATCGTTTATATTTAATTTACGAATTAACTGTTTAATTCGCCTTAGCCAATTTTATTTAATCCGTATTAAATAAAATATCTCAACATCGCATTTTGACTAATTATTAGTCAATAACTCCGACTAACTGCTTAGTCAATTTTGGCATCAACATGACTGTATTTTCATACCGTCACATCTCTCAAACGTATCCTATAGGTGTGACTTTTAGGGACCAGTTGATCACCGCCATCTGTATGACAATAACGTCAAACTTATCTAGCAAGCCAACCGTTATTGATAAACGTGGACCAACCGATTATAATACAAAAGTATACCCTTTGATCCTTTTAGAGATTTAAATGTTATTGCACTAACTGTAGAGGACACCACCCCAACAAGCTCCCACTTGTCCGTACAAGTGTATGTGCAATGACGTTATCCGCACTAACTGGAGGACACAACTCCAACAAACTCCCACTTGTCCGTACAAGTGTATGTGCGATAACCGATTCTCATATTCATTTAAAATTTCTCTCACTCAATGTAAAACAATTTGCAGATCCGGATCCGCAAAGGTCGTATTTTACAATCGATCTGTATGTAGAGTGGTTTCCCCGACTAGAGAGTAACTCAACTGATAAAACGAATTCGTATTCGAGCATGGCCATGCATTTCGATTCTGACTCCTCGAGTGGCCCCGAGAAATATCGAGTACCTGATAAAGGCTGAATATTTCCTTCAACTCGACTCCTTCCGAACTAAGCACAGCATGAAATGACCCAGAAAAAATCTACTTGGCCCCCTGTTACGGATGACCGTGAGAAAGAAACCAAAGTCACCCAAAATCTGCCTTAATCTCAAGAGACAGTCGATAGTCAAAAGAATCGACTTTTAGGATCACCATGGAGGTCCTATCCACGACCGGGTACCGAATGTTATAAAACATTTAGGACTCCACGTCGATGTCACAATTGTGTCCTACGAAATATCCGTATAAATCGCCTCTGTGATTGGTCAGTCAACCTTTTGACTTATGGCTCGTTGAACCCACCATCAACCAACGTCACAAAATAATTACCTTGAGTTATCAGCTCACGTGGGCAATTAAGGACCAAAAAATATAATGTTTGTTCAGTTCACTTTGTGGTGTTCAAAATTGTCGTACAAAACCACATGAAAAACAAAATATATAAATATCAAAACGATGATGTCGTATAGAGTACATAAGAGAATGAATCTAATCCATAAAAGAGTACTACAACTTAGGAACACTTTTAATTCCCATGGAATTAACATGCCCTTCATGCTTATTTTGTCGTAATGGTTTAGTGAGAGGATCTGCTATGTTATCATCTCAGAGCAATCTTTTCTATCACTACTTCCTTTTGCTCCACGTAATCTCGGATTAGATGAGCTTTCCGTTGTACATGTCTAGACTTGTTGCTAGACTTTGGCTCCTTAGCTTGGAAGATGGCACCTCTATTGTCGCAATAGATGGTGATCGGGTCATTCGAACTAGGCACTACAGATAGTCCTTGTAAGAATTGACGCATCCATATCGCTTCCTTTGCGGCTTTCGACGCGGCATAGTACTCGGACTCGGTCGTAGAATCTGCTTTGTAACACTTTGTTTGGAACTCTTCCAGCTGACCGCAGCGCCATTAAGAGTAAAAACGAATCCAGACTGAGATTTTGAGTCATCTCGATCCGTTTGGAAGCTAGCATCTGCGTAACCGGTTGCGCATAGCTTTTGATCGCCTCCATAAGTCAATGCCCAATATTTAGTCCTCCGTAGGTACTTAATAATGTTCTTGACAGCCATTCAATGTGATTCACCTGGATGCTGTTGGAATCGACTTGTCATACTCAATGCATATGCCACGTCCTGACGTGTGCATATCATGGCATACATGATTGATCCTATAGCCGAGGCATAAGGAATCCGTGTCATGCGCTCTTTCTCTTCCGGTGTCTCTGGTGCCTGAGACTTGCTCAAATGCACCCCTGGAGTCATAGGAAGAAACCCTTTTTTGGAGTTAGTCATGCTGAATCTCTCTAGGATCTTGTCTATGTAAGACTCCTGACTGAGAGATAACATCCGACGTGATCTATCTCGATAGATACGGATGCCCAGAATTCTTTGTGCCTCACCCAGATCTTTCATATGGAAATGGTTTTTCAACCATACTTTCACCGAAGTTAAGAGAGGTATATCATTCCCAATCAGGAGTATGTCATCGACATACAATATTAGGAAGACAATCTTGCTCCCACTCGACTTGATATAAAGACATGGTTCCTCGACCGATCGAGTAAATCCATTTTCTTTAATCACTTGGTCGAAGCGATGATTCCAACTCCGAGATGCTTGCTTAAGTCCATAAATGGAACGCTTAAGCTTGCACACTTTCTTAGGATGTTCAGGATCGATGAAACCTTCGGGTTGTACCATGTACAACTCTTCCTCCAAATAACCGTTTAAGAAGGCGGTTTTCACATCCATCTGCCAAATTTCATAGTCATGAAAAGCGGCGATCGCTAAGATAATCCGAATGGAACGCAACATGACTACGGGTGCAAAAATTTCATCGTAGTGCAAACCTGGCACTTGGGTGAAACCTTTAGCAACTAGTCGTGCTTTATAGATATCTTGTTAACCTTCCACAGAATGCTTTATCTTGTAAAGCCATTTGCATTGAAGGGGACGAACCTTAGCAGGTAAGTCAACAAGATCCCACACGTTGTTCTCATACATGGAGTCCATCTCGGATTGCATGGCCTCAAGCCATAGCTTTGAGTCGAATCTGGTCATGGCACCTTTATAGGTTGCGGGTTCACTACTCGTTAAGAGTAGAATGTCATCTATGTCATGTTCCTCGACCATACCAATGTATCTGTCCGGAGGAATAGAGACTCTTCCCGACCTCCTAGGTTCCTCAGGAATATTCACCGCAGCCGGGATTGAAGGAATTG
The DNA here is from genome assembly GCF_048544455.1 of Silene latifolia. Lineage (NCBI taxonomy): Eukaryota > Viridiplantae > Streptophyta > Magnoliopsida > Caryophyllales > Caryophyllaceae > Silene > Silene latifolia. The sequence continues at coordinate 82,160,782 of NC_133535.1, forward strand.
GTTCCTCCAATGGTTGCTCGGTATTTGGTTCTGGAATCTCCGACAGGTCGAAGGTTCTATCACTCTTTGCATTCTCGAGAAATTCCTTCTCTAAGAATGTCGCACTAACCGCAACAAAAACACGTTGTTCGGTTGGCGAATAGAAGTAATGACCAAGTGTTCCTTTAGGATAACCTATAAAGTATGTCTTGACCGATCGCGGGCCGAGCTTATCCTCGTGTCTCCACTTGACATAAGCCTCGCAGCCCAAACCCGTATAAAGGACAAGTTAGGGACCGTTCCCTTCCATAGTTCATATGGAGTCTTGTCAACAGCTTTAGACGGATTTCGGTTAAGTATTAGAGCAGCCGACAGAAGAGCATAACCCCATAATGAGTCAGGCAACACGGTGTGACTCATCATGGATCGAACCATATCAAGTAGTGTTCGATTTCTCCGTTCGGACACACCATTCAACTGAGGTGTTCCAGGTGGAGTTAACTGTAGGGCAATCCCACAGTCCTTAAGGTGTTGATCAAACTCGTGAGAAAGATACTCGCCACCACGGTCCGAGCGCATGTTTTTAATCTTTCTTCCCGTGAGGTTCTGTACCCGATTCGGTATTCCTTGAATTTCTCAAAGGATTCACTTTTGTGCTTCATTAAGTAGACATAGCCATATCTACTTAAATCATCCGTGAAAGTGATGAAATACCTATAGCCTTCTCGTGCGGTGATTGACATAGGCCCACATACATCCGTATGTATGAGTCCTAATAGGTCAGCAGCGCGCATTCCAACACCTTTGAAGGAAATTCGAGTCATATTACCGATGAGACATGATTCACACGTGCCAAATGATTGAAAATCAAAGGCCGAGATAGCTCCATTCTTTATGAGCTGTTTTACGCGTTTCTCATTAATGTGTCCCATACGGCAGTGCCATAGATACGTTTGATCTTTGTCACCAACCTTTAACTTTTTATTCATTACGTGTAATATTTCGGTGGTCTGATCTAAAACATAAATTCCGTTCATGGAGACTGCCTTGCCATAAATCATATCGTGTAATGAGAAAATGCAAGAATTATTCTCTATTACAAATGAAAAACCAAGTTTGTCAAGTGCAGAAACTGAAATAATATTTTTAGAAAGACTGGGTACATAATAGCAGTTATATAAAAATAACTCAAATCCGCTAGGAAGCTGGATCACGTATGTTCCCCTCGAGACGGCAGCCACTCGTGCTCCATTCCCGACACGCAGGTCCACCTCACCCTTTACGAGGGGTTCGATGTTTCGGAGCCCCTGCACATGATTACACAGATGAGAACCACAACCAATATCTAGTACCCAAGTTCCGTAACTTGCGTGGTTAATCTCAATCATATGAATAAAAGTAGAAGAGGAAGAAGACATACCAACAGGTTTAACGCGACCTGCTTTTATATCCTCATGATAAACAGGGACATGTAAGCCTCCAATGCCCAGTCTTGTGGCAATGATGGCATTCCATGTTTTCGGTTTTGCTCTTTGTCGCGCCTGATGAGTTACTTGCCTCACCAGGCCCACTCTTACCTGATCCCGACTTCTTAAACTTCGGTTTACCTACAGCTAGGTCTGCTTGAGCTTTGCCCTTACCCTTGCCCTTGTTTGACACAACGAGAAGATCTTGTTTCATGCTCCCACTGAACTTCATGTCCTTCTCGGTCTGTACGAGAAGGGAGTGCAGTTCATGGGGACTTTTCTTCAAATCATTCATATAGTAATTCGCTCTAAAGAGCGCAAAACCATCGTGGAGTGAATGAAGCATGCGATCAATAACAATGTTCTCGCTGATTTTACAATCAAGCGCCTCCAGTCTCTCGACATTCTCAATCATGCTGAGAATGTGTGGGCTACCGGTTGGCCCTTCTGGAGTCTTGCATCAAAGAAGCGAGTGGTATGCTCATAGGTCACGATTCTCGGTGCTTTCGAGAATTCCTTGGTGAGCGTGGTGAAAATCTTGTTTGCACCTTGGGCTATGAAGCGTTTCTGCAAATTGGATTCTATTGCAAAAATGAGTACGTTTTTAATCGCACCCGCTTCCATGACGAAGTCGCTATACGTGGAGACCTCGTTAACTCGAGCCGTGGGGCCTGGGGTTGGCGGGAGCGGCTCAGTCAGATACTTGAGCTTCCGTCGGCCAGTGGCGGCATTCCGTAATGCCGCTTCCCATTCCGCGAAGTTTGATCCATCATTCTTCGATCTAGTAGACCGATTCATCCGATTCATAAAGATCCGAAGCCGGGACTCACGGTCCAATGTGGCACTTGGCATTGGGTCATCGAGGATGCCACCATTATGTTATTAGCGAGTTTAAAAACGTGATCTACGCCGAAAAAGAAAGAAAAACAAAAACGAAATAAGCAACTCATCGAGGTGATTTAAGTCTATTTAAAATTCATTTTAATCGTGTAGACTCATTGCACTTGCATAATTGATCTCCCTCAAGAATAATACAAGTGATCCCAAGACTCAATTTCCGTAAATTGATAAGCCAACTGTTTAGCTAGTTCTTCCGTAAGAACTCTTGGTCGATAGATTTCCGTAAATCCTATCTATAGTCCACCATAATCACAGGATCGTACGAGTGACCATGGTATTGAGATAAAATAAGTCAATCAGTTCCAACTTACCCGACGTAGAAGGGGTCATATTATGCCTACCGACGAAGAAGGGATTCATTGGAGTTTGACCTATAAAGACTGTTCTCAATTTTTGGTTATACGAGGAAGATCCCATCAACTTAGTTTTAATTCATTTTAAGTGAACGAATAACTAGCATTACGTGAATGAATTAACTTAGGTGATGGCTTAAATTGATCGTGTGACATGAGAATGTCATAGAAAACTAACGCGTGACCTCTATATGAGTCAGTTTTCATGCAATTATTAGGTGGTTTGGTTTTAGGCGGAATATGATGCAATCTATCGTTACGATAAAATAAATAAAAGAATGCAATACGTAAATAAAAATTCCTAGTGTGGCCTATCCTAGTAAAAAGAACATAATACAACTTTGGAATCCACCGTTGGACCCGAGAAGCTGGTCTTGATGTTCCATCTTTTCCATGCAGCGGGAGTGAGCATCCGAGATCTCCTTCTTTAGTCTTCTCAAAATTACAATTAAAATTTACAAAATATAAACCTATTTACATTCTAAATAAAAACTGTAATTACAAAAAAAATAAAAGGGAGATACGAGATCTCAAAATACAACCAAGACCGTGTTCCATCATTACGGTAACACGTTCTACTAAGGCCACACTAAGTTACAACTGTTTGTAAAATAAATAAATACGTAATAAAAGCATTCAAAACATTCAAAATAACGATAAATAAAATGCATCAACTAAAATAAAATTTATTCGTGACATAATTCCGTAATTATGTTAAATTTATCCAAACCACCAAAGATAATTAAAATTATGTGATAAAACCGCTTCTATCAGTTTAATTTTAATTCATCATAATCCGTTACTTTAAATGCTTTAAAATAACTAAATGGTACGTGAGTGAACCGTTTCACTATCAAGCGAATGCATAAAATCCGTGTTATGCATAAAACATGGCCGAAAAATAGAAGAACATGAAAAATCCTTTTTTTTTTCTTTATTCACGGCTGGACAAAAAAAACAAATTTTTTTTTTTTTTTATTAAAATCCAGCAGCTCATACTGAGAGCAAAAAGGCAAAAAAAAAAAATTTTTTTTTTCAGCTCAAGACCGTGAGCCTTAACAAACCAAAAACAATGTCGATTTGTCAAAAATAAATCAATTGCAAATGTAAACTAATCCGTATTAAAACCAAATTACAATTGACAAAATTTTAACATATTGTTATGAATATCGATTACAAGAACAATATGCAATGAACGATTGAAAACAAAACATCGTCTGATCAGACGGTAAAAGTTTGTCTTGGTTTTCAATAAACAAAACAACAACAATCACAACCATGTATGAACAAGGCACGGTTTTCAAGAAAGGGAAAAACAGCCGTGCAAAAAAAAAAAAAAATTTGCCGAGACAAAAAAAAATTCTGCCGAGACAAAAATGCAGCCACACGGATTTCAATGCAAAAAAAAAAATTCTGCCGAGATGAAAAATAGGCTGCCGCACGCTTTTTTAAGAGAAAAAATATCGATTCAATTCCGTTTGATGAAAATCACATAGAAAAATTTACGTGGCCTCGCTCTGATACCACTTGTGGGGTAATATCCGTATAATACCCTTAAATTATAGGACTATAACGCAAATTTTATATGTAATTATTGTCATAAAACGAAAATGCAATAGAAACGATAAAGGTAAGAATTAACCTCGGGTCCTTTGAGATGCGGCCTAAGAACAGAAATCAACAGAGATTTCCTTCTAATCGTTGCACCCAAGACCGTCTGAGACTATGCCCTTGTGCTAGAATGTATTCTCTAATTGCCTTGCAATATTGAGAGAATAGTTGTGTGAGTTTTTGCTAGATGTGAGATCTAGGTTTTTCAGAGGAAAATACTCTTCAAAACCCTAATTTTCTTTTGCAAATGAATTAGGTTAACAAGAAGGAGAAGCTCTCCTTTTTGTTCTTTTCATTCGGCCAAACCGAGCCCTTCATGGGAAAGTGGGCTTCCACTTCCTCTTAATTTTAACTCGTGGTCCGGCTCGTAAAATGCTAAATGTATATGACACGGTTTTATTATAAATCGTCATCGGTTATCGGCTATTAAAATATCAACTAATAACACGGATTAGCTGAAATATTAATACATGTCCGACACAGACAATATTGTATAATTAATTCAATATACATTAATTAAATATAATCGTTTATATTTAATTTACGAATTAACTGTTTAATTCGCCTTAGCCAATTTTATTTAATCCGTATTAAATAAAATATCTCAACATCGCATTTTGACTAATTATTAGTCAATAACTCCGACTAACTGCTTAGTCAATTTTGGCATCAACATGACTGTATTTTCATACCGTCACATCTCTCAAACGTATCCTATAGGTGTGACTTTTAGGGACCAGTTGATCACCGCCATCTGTATGACAATAACGTCAAACTTATCTAGCAAGCCAACCGTTATTGATAAACGTGGACCAACTGATTATAATACAAAAGTATACCCTTTGATCCTTTTAGAGATTTAAATGTTATTGCACTACTTGTAGAGGACACCAGCCCCAACAAGCTCCCACTTGTCCGTACAAGTGTATGTGCAATGACGTTATCCGCACTAACTGGAGGACACAACTCCAACAGTACCATCAGTGTATTGCTTTAATTACTGAGAAACAGTGTACTTGGTTGCTTATTCAACAATAATCGATCTTATTGTACTTTATGTTGGTAAACTTGGTGTCAAACGTTTGATTTCAACTTACCAACATGGTGTTTTGGGGCGCTGATTTTGGTTATTTAAGATAAATATTTCATCTTTACAAGAATAAGGGATTCAAAAACAGCAATACTACGTTATTATTCTTGTATAAGACAGTTTTATAAAAGAATTTTTCGCTTCCTTAATGGCTTATTAGCTAACTTTTCTAAAAGTTGAAAGCCTTATTAATTTGATCAAATTTAATTGATAGGTTTTATAGTTTATTTTGTTAATGGATTATTAGCATTCTGATATGAGTATGTTTTTTGATCATGCAGAACGAGGTTAGCAGAATGTTGTTAAATACCGAGGAGAGTAAGAATTTCAGTGAACCCAAAAAGCAAAATTATATTAATAATTTCAGCTCTTCAGGAAATCCTCAAAGGTTTGATCTTTTGTTGCTCTATGTAAATAAAGTTTGAGTCTTTTTGTATGAATAGTTATTTTTGTTGTTGCAGTTCTGTTCAATTAGGAGAAGAGTCTCCTTTCTGGGTGGCTAGGCCATATTAGTCCTCTTAGTTTGTCTTAGTTTACTTATCAAGATTGGAGCTAAACCAAATGTTGTCGTCCTCTTTCGCGCACAGACTTTTTATATTTAGATGCATCTTATAGCTTAGAGCTTATTTGCAGTATTTGCATTTTGACAGTTCTTTAATTACCAAAGACGGTAAACTAAAACAGTTGTTATCTGATAATGTATTAGCAAGGAATTACTTAATTGAACACTTGAACGTACATCAATTATATATATCTTTTGCAGAAGCATCTCATAGGCAATGCCACCTTGAGTCTCTTTACTGAGTATTGTTTGTACTATACTTACAGGTGTAGCTCTTTCTTGATAACCTATGATATTGAAATCAACACAAAAATCAAACTAAAATCCCTAAAATTTAACACGCAACATGATAATCAAAGCAAAACCCTAATTAAATTATTAGGCTGAGAAAGTGTGAAACACGAAAAGTGACGAATTACCGGAGCTCCAATCATCGCAAATCATCATGGTTGTCTCCGTCGCCATCGTCATCACAAGCATCGGAGCAGTAGACATATCTCATATGCAACCTCTATATCTGAACGCCTACATGGATAAAGATGAGATCATTATTAATCAAACAAAACTATCAAAACTCCAATTAAAACCCTAACCTTTACACACAAATTTTACAAAAGAAAAACAAAAATCAAACCTTGCACGACTCAATTTGTTCCTGCCTTTCTTACTCACTGCCGTCTCTATCTTGCTCTAGAGTTTCTTCGCTCATCTGTATGTGATTCTTCCTTATTTTTTTCCCAGTACAAAATCATTTGATTACAGATTTTCGGTATCTCATCTCCTCTTTTCCAGTTTTCTATTTGCTTATATGTTTTCCCTTTTTCCAGATTTCTATTTGCTTATATGTTTGCGGTTATATATATTGAATCTGAACTTTTTCGAGACTTATTTCTCTCTTTGGGAAAATGATAACTTGATACTTTATTAAATTTGTTATGCGGTTTTAGATCTGTGTTTGTGTTTTGCCCGTCCGATGTGCAATTTCCGGGAGATTGAAGATTTCTCACATCTTTTCTGAGCATCGATTAAATCGGTAAGTGATTCGTTTTTATCATATCGCCAATCAATCACCCGATTGATGTCTATGTTGAAACGGAGATGACAGTCCAATGTTCAACTGATGATTGTTGTTATGATTGATTATAATGTTACTCATACAATCAATCATCAATAAGATGAAGCAATTGATGACTGCTCATAAAACTCTACTGTTCATAAGTTTTTGATTGAAATTAATTACGTGCTTTATTCCTCATTTCTTTGTTTTTATTAGTGGTTTGTGTCCCTGGGATTTCACTGACTACTTTTGGGTATTTTATTAGAGTTTGTTTTGCAAATTTGTTTGATTGTTGGACTGTGAATTATACTTTATGTTATTGTTGTAATGTTGGGGAAATGCTAGGATTAGAGTAGAAATAATCCCCACAATCCTATTGACCGAAAACTGTTGTAGCAAATATGTGGCTTCATGTCCGATTGATGATTGTAAAAGTCGTTTTCCGACGATTGTTGAGGAGGACACCAGATAGCTTGCCCAACGTTCTGATTATAGATCACAACATTTCAGATGATCAGGCAGTTGGGGTTAGGCGGCGCTATCTGGAGTCAGTATTATGTTCCATCATTTCAGGTATTTGGCTATTATTATTTATGGCATAAATCAAATCAATTCCAAATATTAATGTCTCTGATTTTACAGTAATTCATATTCTAGCGCTTGTGTTTGTCGTTTTATAATTCGCCCTATTTACGCAAGCGTAACTGGCTTGTAACAGGTGTCGATGCGGGCCTTGGTGCTGGCACAGATGTGTTCCGTGTATAATCCTGACTGCTATGAAAGATTCTTCATTTCATTGCATCTCTGATATGTAAGTCTACTTACAAATCTCTACACCTTATATCACCTCGCTTACTTTTAGGTTTGTTATTTGACTATTTCCTTTATCATATTGACAATCACATCGTCAGTGGCGCTAGAGCAAAGGTCGTTATTTCATCTACTAATCTCCTCTTTTTTTTTCATCCACGGATTTTATTTCGTATGCTTAATTAGGGTTTTCGTATGTTTTTCGTTCGGGATCATTTTTGCTTTATTTATTGTTCCATTTTTATTTAATTTACGGTTTCAGCATGAATTTATTTGCTTTACGATTCCATTTTTTTAGTGAGAAGGTTCCTCAAGTTGATGATTGATTAATTTTATCGTCTCAATTCATGCTTTTTTCTTACAGATTGTTAAGAATTCCGCTCGAAATATTTAATATAAAAACATTCAATATATAAAACCCTTCTAAATGTCTAAACTTTGGAAAATCACTCTAAGGAACAGTAGAGCAGTGAAAGGCGTGCTGAACAAGTGTTGAAAAGTACTGCTTCATTTCCTCTTCTACTTCTTCTCCCTCTCTCTTCATTCCTCATTTCTTCATTGCTCTCTCATCTTCATTTCTTCATCTCCCTCTTCCTTCATTACTTTAATAACTAATTATTGATATCAATTAATTATTCAAACTTAATCATCCATTATTGTAACCTTTTCCCCTAATTTCCACATCCCTCTTTCCAATCTCCATATCCTTCATACAACAAAATTGTAAGATGGTCATATTGTTGGGTGATGAAGATGGTCATATTATTGCTGGCCGTAAGTCAATTGAAGAATACTCCAGACCTTCGCCAATCTATTCTCAGTCACAATTTTCCCAGATATGTACCATAATTCACTCAATCGCCCGATTAATATCTATGTTGAAAATTGCAATCTTTTTATCATTGGATCTTTGGGTTAATGTGTTGCGTTTTCAATATCCGGTTGCTTTCGATTGCTTCGTTCTTGGTTGTGTTGATTGTCCAAGTTCATTTAATCACATTTTGTCCGAATTTCTTTTACCCAACTTCAGTTCATTTTGCAATTTTTTTTACCTGGATTTATATGCTCTCCTACTGCTTATTTGCTCTGGGGTTATGTGTTTTTTTTGGCTTGTTTGATTATTATCATGTCTTGTTTTGATTTTGCTGGGTATGAATTAGAAATACGAGTTCAGAAAATGAGGCGTCAATTGATTGTTGGTTGTTGGTATGATTCATGTCGGATAGAGTGTCTCGGGCTCTGAAAAGGGTAAATTGCTGGTATATATTGTCTGCTGCCAACTCCAACATTACTTCTACTGTATTTAGTTTACTCTTTCTATCTAAACCTCTCTGCCAACTCCTATTTTCCTCCCGTTCACTCATTCTAACCATCCTCTTTCTCCATTTTCATCCACAAAATCTGCTGGAGTTTGGCCAACTGTGAAACCCTTTGTTAATAGGGGTGCTTCTGGTATGCTTGCAATCTCTATCAATCAATCCACTGATATGATCAAGGTCTTCGATTTTCCCACCTTTTTCCCTAATACTTATGGTTTTTGTCCCTCTATTTATGTTGTTTAACTTTGTAATTTGGGTTATTTTGATTATTTTGTTAGATGGGTAGGTGATATTTTTCATTTTAATAATGCTTTCGGATTTCGTTCCCTTGTTGTTTTTGCGCTGTGTTGATTTTTCTTCCAGGTATTTGTAAAGACCTAATCTTTATGTTGTTCAAGTTTGTAATTTGTGTTATTTTCAGATGAACCCGCACGGGTAGTTAGTTTAGATGACTTATGGCCATATATTCAATAGGATAACCACATTCCTTATTTAGAGAGAATGTTGAGTCTTGGGGATGCAGTTGCTTGTCAGCTGTCATTTATTGATTATTTCTCTTGTAGTTTTCATCTTTATGGTTGATAAGAAGGCTGACTCTTAACACAAAATATTGCATGTTGATGATGAGTTACCAATTTTAATGGTGTATTCGTTTTTTTTATGTTTGACATGCTATAAAGCATGCTTATGTATTTGTTCTGTTGTGGTGTGTTGTTTCATAGGGTTGATACTGCAGTAAAGCGAAATGTTTCTCATTGTACTGACCATGAACGTGAAATTAATCATCGCAAAGTATTCGTCTTGAAATGATGAACAACTCTGATGATTGATCATCTGCTCACACTCAATACTATTTTGATATTCTTCAACCCCTCCTGGGCTTGAAATGATGAGTAGATCTTATGATGATCATCTGCTTACAATCAATACTATTTTGACATTATTGAATTGGGTGATGCCATAGGCCACAGTGTCGAAGATGAGGAATCATGGCACGTTTAGGCTGTCGCTCTTAGCCTTAAAATTATGTTCTACGCGATTAAGTTGTTTGATGTGTTTGTCGCTGGATACTTTGGTTGAATGGGAAGAGAAATGAGAAGGAGAAGTCGAAAGCGGGGGAGAAGGAGGAGGGGCGGAAGGCAGAGGAGAAGGGGTGTGATGGGGAGGGGAGGGGAGGATAAGTGGGAGGAGGGGCAGGAGAAGCAAAGTTTATAATTCGTATATCAATGGCACAAGCATATATAAGTAGCAATCATCTTCATTTTTTTTTAACTATTGTTCCTTACTAATTCGGCCTATTTGTTTGATTGGGCTTACGTCGAAGTTTCTTTCGCTGCAGGAAGCACGTATAGACAGGCGGAAACGCTCTGAATAAATATTTCTCTTTTTAGTTGACCACATATTTCTCCCGCTTTATTGTTGTGGTAGAGAGGCTTGAGCCATGGCAGCTCGTGATTCTTTTTTTGACAATGCTGCTCCTTAATGGTGGAGAAGCATTGTTGTCTAATTTATAGGAAAAGTTCACTGATTCTAAAACCTAAGGAAGGGGGCTATTTTATGATAGTTCCGGGTGAACGTGTGGCATATTAGCCTGCTTGCAATTACTTGATGTTCTGATATCTTGTGCTAGATTTCAATTTTCAAACAATTTAGTATAATCAATTACTTGATGTTATGGCAGATGGCATATGCAACCTATGGTAGTTGTTGCGTCGACGAGATCGGTGCTACATATATGATTGTGTTGTACATGTGTTTGAGACCGTAGATGATATTTGAGTTGAGATCATGTGTTTTCTTTGATGTATAACTATTGTGTAAGGATCATGGTTTTTCATGGAGTTCAGTCATCTATTTGTGTGCGCTTGCAAGTCATATGTATGGTGATGAATATTGGTTGGAATTTTGCTTTTGCAAGAATTTGTTGACAATGGATGTTCTTTACTCTCTAATCTATATATGAGCCAGCCTATTTATGTTTTCTTTTTCCGCATTAGACTCGCTAATTATAACGCAAGTAAATTACAAGTTTTTAAAATTACTTGTCTTTCTATGTGGATATAGTTTTAAATTAAGCGCATTACTTAGTAAATCACACTACAAGAGTTGAGGAACGCGCTACTACATCTAGAGACTCTGAATGCCAATTTGGCAACTAAAATTAACCCCGCCAAATTAGCAGCCACTCAAATCAATACAATTGGCGACTGAAAATATTGTTGGGCGATACATTAAGTTACTACGTTGTTAATTTTCTTCTAATGAGGGAGGCAAATAAACAATATTTTTTTAATGTTTAAATGTATATTCATGCTCAAATTCTTTTAAAATTATACGGAAGCTCAAAGAGTTTTACAAGAAACAATTCTTTCAAAATCACCCGTTAATTATAGTTGATTAGTAAAACGAGCAAACATTAATTAGTCATTATCGAATAATGTTTTCGTTAGTGTAGCCATTATTATCAGTTGTTACCTTAGAGATTGTACGTAACGTAATCGTTGCGTAAAATATTATATCGTTGCGTAAAATATTATATAAAAATCATTTCTAGATTATAGGCAAGCTAAACATTTTCGAAAAAGACAAAGATGGTCCTTGGAACTCCGCACGCATCGCGCGCGGAGGGACAACAAGTTAAAGAAAAAGGGTGATAATATAAAAATGGACAAAAAAAGAAAGAGAAGTGGGGTGATAATTAAAAAATATTCGTAACAATTGATAATGAGAAAACAAAAATATATACAAACAAAAGAAGTAAACATTTCTCGAAGAAAGATTGAGAGTGCTAGAAGAAAATATTTGATGGAAAACAAACAAAATGATTTAAAGGTTTGAAAGCATTCAAAATGGAACAATGGATTGGAGAATGATCATCGGATTTCAATCAAAAGCCATGCAAAATATTTATCTTGATTCGCATTAAAAGATCCGATTTATATCCTTGGAGCATATAACTTCAACACTTCCATTAAGACATTTAATTTATAATCTGTTTGTCGACTAAGATATTTGATTTATAACCTGATTGACAAAATACAAGTTGAAGAGTACACGGAAAACTAATAAAGTGCGCGAAAGGGTATAAGACAATTTAGTACAATTTACAAAATTTGTCAATTAATATTCCAAGGGTTGGAATATATAATGTAACATGTCACTAATAATTAGAGATTCATACTACAATTTGATATTGCGTATACACCATAATAATAATAATAATAATAAAAGGAAAACTCAATGAAAATGAAAAATACATTCAAGTCAAAAGATAATTGCAAAGAAGTTTCATAATCATTATTTCCAGATTTCATGCAATGTTTTTGATATGTGAGTACGTTATCCTCCTGCAATTTTAATACAAACACAAAAATAATAATTAAATAAGATTCTAACTATTAATTAATTCAAAGCATAATAAGAATAAAAAAGTTAAATAATTCAATTGGTTATATATGCATACTTTACCTACCAACTTTTTGGATAAAAATAAAAAATAGGATTGTTGTAATATGTATATAAGGAAATTTTTGTAATTAATTATCTAATTAATTTCAATAATTTATTTGAGAGAAGAAGAATGTTGTGTTAACTAAGGGGGAGATAAAAATTATTTTGAAATAAATACAAAATATAATAATTGTGAGGAAAAACCAAAAGACCATCTATTAAATAAAAAAAAGTTAAATGAATAGGTAGATTAATACCAAATTTATGAGAGGAAAATAAAGAGTTTGTATTAATTTGTTTTTTGTGTTTGCTACTAATATTTTTTATTTTGTTTGTATTTTATAAGCATGTAACACTTGGTATTTAGAGATTAATTTTAGTTAGATAATTACTTACTTTTAGTTAGATAATTAATTAATTAATTAATATAATTGAATTATTATTAACCAATAGAAAAATTACACGTGGATTAAAATTAAATGCTTTAAGTAGGTTTTTAACTATATTGTATAGATAAAATGCAAAGAAAAATAACATAAAATGTGGCACTTAAAATTGCTTAACACGACACACGTCAAAATGTCAAATAATAAACTACTCATCTTGTCTTTTTATTATATTGTATAGATACTAATAGTTAAGTCATTTATCATAACTAATTTTGAAAAAACAATTAATTTGGAATAAATTTTAAAGGATAATTAAACAATAAAAGTGGAATGGAAAAGGTCTCATTTAAATTATCCTTTACGTGATATAATTTCATGAACTAAATACATGGTATTACTACCCTTTTAAAATTCTATTATTAGTGTTTAATTTACTTATGTATTTACATAATTTGTTTGTAAGTTATTTAAATTAAATAAATATTTTCTTTTCCATATATATATATATATATATATATATATATATATATATATATATATATATATATATATATATATATATATATATATATATATTATTAAAGGAAGCTTTTTTCAAGCGATTATAGAGTCTCCAATTTTTATAAACAACCAATTTAAATATATTAATGTATTTTTACGTAAAGTTGGGATATAGAAATTGGGATGTATCCTACCAACATTGAAATACGGAATGTGGTGTACAACTATATCATGTTCTAACAAATATAGTTATGTACTACAACACCTAATAAATTAATAATATAAATCTGAAATTATGAAATTCTATCATAAAAATTAGATTAGATAAAATTAATATATAGAAACCTAAACAAACACTATTACCTTAATATGTTTATATATATATGTACATATATTTTCATTCAGAAATTCATAATTATCTTCATGTTATATTGTTTTTGTTTTTTATTTTTATTTTTATTATGCTTCTTACTTTTGTTTTCAAATATTGTATATGACCTTATATATGCCCTTCTTTGGATCTTAATGTTTATATTGTGTTTAAATCTTATTGTAGCATTAGTCTATGGAAACATTGTTTTTGCTTTGAATTAGATTGTCTTCTAATGATTTTTTCACAAGTCTTACTTATTGTATGTATATGTGCAGGTTAACATATATTACTCCGTATGATTCTGTTGGAGATACAACGATCAATATATTATTTGGGTAAGGGTCGTTTTTAAGTTTTAACATAGCGTAGCATAAATGTTTCATTTTCGGATTTAAAGTATACAAAGGTATGTAGATGACGTTATTTTCAATGGAATTTCAATAGAGCTCAACTAACTTGGATTTAAAGTTACATTAGTTTGTTGATTTTTCTCAGTAGCTAATTAGATATCTTTTTTTTTGTAACTACTTCTCATTTGCAAAATTTTCTTAGTAATATTATTAAGAGACTCCCTCATGAAAATTTGTATTTATTATCACATGAAATCTATCAACAGAGGTGTCTGAAAAATATGTCGTGGTTGCTTTAATGTGTTTGTTATTTTCATTTCTTTGCTAAACAAAAGACTTTGATTTAAAGATAATAAGTGAGAATGGGAGATGAGTTTTAGGTGATTAATACTCCATATGAGAGATATCCATGATTGTTGGGGACATGAAAAGGAATACGTCATTGATATTGTAGTTAAATTAGCTTTGACTTCGATTTATCAATATGATATATGAATATAGCTCTACATACTACTTAACACAAATCCGTTAAGACGGGTCAAGTATTACACAAGGACAAAAAATATAATATTTTGAAATTAGCAAAAAGTTTATCCCAATTATATATTGATTTTAAGGAAGACCTCCTCATTAATTAGGGGTACCGATATTTCCACGGAAACTATAAACTAATCCACGGGGAAATATGGGTAATGTACCCAAAGCAGCCTTTTTCTGTTTATACTATAAAGTTCTTTTCCGGGACCATAAGACCACTTATAAGGGTAAGTGTTTACATTCTCCGTGGCTCAATACATACATGCCACGGATTTATGTGAGCCCTTAATTAATACTCCATACACTATAATAATCTACAAAACATTACATAAACTTTACATTCGCGACATAATCCAGATTAACGGAATTATTTTTGTGATTTTGCAAGACTCCTTACCATGATTACAGCTTTTCGTTTCTTATCTACAATAATATATGTATTTCTAATAATTACCCATGAACAGAGTAATTCTATTAAAGATTTTTATCATAGTATGAATTAACTTAAATTTGGTCACGTTATTGTTAGTTATTTGAACTATACTATTTCGAAATAATATGGAATAAATATATAAAAAAGGTGAGGTTATGGATAATAGGAGCATCGGTACTGCCTTTAATATTGTTAAAAATTACGATATCTCATATTACTTCAAGATTTAAATATGATTATTTTGAGAGATTAGATAGAGTTAAATATGAGCAGTTGAGAATCATAAAAAATTAAGTTTGTTTGAAGTTTAGTTGAACACTTAACTCCTTTACAACTCAATCTTCTAAAAATCAAATTGTTATTTTAATCATCTCTACTTTTATAAACCCATTAAAAAGCTTATTTATTTTAAGTAGTTGCCTAAAGTTGAACTCTCTCATTTATTTTAGGCTATTAAGTCTACGACTCTATTGAAATAGAGTAGTGTTCAAGTAAAAACAAGCAATTAATTTTGCATTATTTGTAGTTACTGATGGCTACAATCTTATTACATTCAGTTTTGTGTTGTTTAATTTAGTTATACGTTTCATCGGACATAATTTTCTATGCAGCACAATTTTGTTGATAAACAATGGAGTAATTGCATTATATTGTATTGTTTACATGGAGCCTTAATGATTAAGTTCTTTCGTTCGTTATTTATATAGTTGTAAGCTTCATGAAGGTTAAATTTCTTAGAGCGACAATAGATTAATGGGTACATACACTAAACAACAAGTATAATAGCATTTAAACAAGAAGGATTGGTTAAAATTATTATGATGGTAATCTAATACAATTATTGGAAAAAAAATAGAAATTCTAGAATATAAGAAAACACACAAATATTATCCTACAACCAGTTGTATAGTAGCATTGTACAACCGTGTCAAAGTTGTTGCTCTTACACAAAGTTGTTGAGATATTTTATAAGTTATTGAGCTATTTTACGAAGTTATTGAGCTTAATAATTATTCTGTTAAGCTCAATAACTTTGTATCATAACTCGATAATTTTGTTAGTAGAGTTCGATAACATTATAAGAAAGTTCAATTACATTGAATAAATTGTATTACTTGTATGTACAACCTGTTGTATAATACATTAACTGAAGAAAACACATCAAACATTTTCGTTAACTTGCGAGCTGTTTGTGATTTGTTAAGTACTTAAAAGAGAGGCGAAAAATAAATATAATTATTACAATATTTTATTTTTCAATAAATGATGTGTCAGAAGGTGATTGGAGTGGCATACAAATTGAGACACAAAAGTGGAACAGAGGATCCTTACTGTAGAATTTGAGTAGGATTTGGAAACTAATTAGAGAGTCCAGGGCAACTACATCCCAAAGTTGCGTATACCATTTTCTAAGAGAAAAGTTATTACATACCAAAACTTGGTGTTATGTTATTGTATCTATTTTCTGTTTATTTTATTGCTCTTAGAATAATTTTATAAAGAATATTTTTTTTATTGCCTGAAAGTCTTTTGCGAGTTCTCATTAAAAGTTGAATTTTCGAGGGTATTAGCGTTTTTAACAAATCAAAACAGTAAAATACATGAAAAAGGAAATAATTTACGTCATAATCCGACCTACATAACTACCTAAGAGATGACAATTAAATTGCATAGAGAGCCAAGATGCTTATAAGGAGGGAAACAGACATACAATTAGTCATTCGTTCTAATATTAAAAGGATCAAATATCATCTCACTTAAAATTTAAAACACATCTTTTGCATTTCTCTAACATTATACTTTTGTCTTATTCAATATTATTACTTCAAGCGTCTTAAACATAAGACAAATAGGATACATCCGTTTTAAACAAATTTGTTAGAGGGATAAACCAAATCATATCATATGAGAGCAATAAGTGAATATTCAATTTTTGATAACAGTACATTGCTAATCACAATTTTTTTTTTTAGGCAAATCATTGCTAATCAGGTTATTGCAAATGAAAGTATAATATGTAGTTACACGTCTACCATCAAGTTATTGCACATGTATTAAGACGAGTAACTTAGTCAATATGACGTTGAAGTTCTTATCGAGGTGAGCCTCTTTGTAAACGGGAGTTGATATTTGCAGGAATTATTCAATGTTAGTTCAACTGAATATTATAAGTGGCCCGTGCATCGCACGGGCATTAAATCTAGTATATATATAAAGGAGAGTTTTTTCGAGCAATCTGAGAGCGTCCACATCATCAAAAATTAATTTAGGAAAGTATCATAAATAATAATTTTTGACTTAAAAAATAAAGTGGAGAATCTTTTAATTATTATAATATATATATTTCCTAAATTATATTCCAGTGATATTTCCAGTTTTTATACCAAACTTTTACATTTCACTTGGCAAAAAAGTATCGTTAAAAAAATTATTAAAATAATATAATTAGCTTCGTGGTAAAAAAAAATGCTATCATTAGAGTGTAGATTTCATATTATTTGCACATATTAATACTTCTTAGTATGTAAAATTGTGTAATTTTTAGTATGTTTTGTCCCACATTGTAAAATAACGTAGGTGTGGTGAATATACTACATATAAATAGTAGAATTGTCCAAAATCGAAAAATTAGTATAAGGTGATGTGATCCTATGATTATAAATATGAGGCATATTTGGAACTCATGTATCACCCAAAAAATTTTGAGTCTCATAAATATATTGTTTTAAAGAGCTCTTAAAATTTTCTATCATTATTTAAGTTATGATATAAAAAATAAAATGAAAATCGTTGGGAACTACCCGGGAAAGAGTTAAGAACAAGAACAAGAAAAACAAAAAATACAAAACTAAAGGTTTTACTAATGGTAGTCTCCTGACACGGTACAAAACTAAAAATTTTACTAATGGTTGTCTTCTGAATGCAGCAATAGAGTGTTACTAATGGTTGTCTTTTGAATGCAGTAATAGAGCGTTAATGAGTCGTTATATGTACGATGTAGAGATCCTTATCTAATGATCGAGACTTATTGGTTTTACATTAAAAAAAGTAGTATGTATACAATAGTGGTTTTTTTAAGAAGAGACATGTACTTCTTGATATGTTATATCTTTCACATTGAAAAATAATGTAGGCATGATGAACATACTACGTCTAAATAATTAAATTATGTATCTCACATCGAAAGAATAGTATACAGTAGGGTGATTCTATAAATATAAATAAGAGGCATCCTTGAAACTTAGGTATTAACCCAAATTTTTTTGATATAAAAGATATGTACTTTTTAGTATGTTATATGTCGCACATTGAAAAATAATGTAGGTGTGGTGAATATATTGTGTATAAATAATAGAACTGTCCCATATATATACATTTTCTATATTATATTAAAGTGATGTTTATAATTTTGATATAAAAAACTTTATATTTCATTTCACAAAAAAGTGTCGTATGAAAATTATATAATTAGATTGTGACAAAAAAATGCTATCATTAGAGTGTAGATTGTATTGTATTTTCTCATTATTAAATCGGGTTGATGTCAAAGTAGGTACGAAAAAAAAATGGTGTACTTAGTATTTTATTTGTCCTACATTGAAAAGTAATTTAAATGTGGTGAATATACTATATATAAATATTAGAATTGTCCCACATCGAAAGATTAACATAAGTCAGGGTGATCTTATGATTATAAATAGAAGTCATAACTTCTTAAATATTTTCAGAGATAGCTCTTAAAAGAGTCTGTATTACTGTCTCTACAATAATGATTTCTAACCTAAGTTAATATTTGGTAAAGCTTTAAGTTATTATAATATATACTCTGTATTTCTTATTTTATATTCAAGTGATGTTTCTAATTTTTATATAAAAACTTTTACATTTCATTTGGCAAAATAATGTCGGTAAAAAATTATGAAATATGGATTCAGGAATTAGATGATGAAGTGTTTGTGTAATAGATAACAAAAGAAAAAGGCTTCACTAAGTCATAGGAGTAATGGCGTTATGAAGGAAGTTGTCAAATGCTAATCCGGTAAAGAAAAAGGTGAACACAGGGGTACCATTTGTAGAAACTTAAAATTAGGGGTATTATGTGTAATCTATCAAAGTTCAAGGTTACCATGAGAAATTTACAATATTATAATGATATAGTTAATTAAATTTTCATTTAAAAGAGACAGATATCCTTACCAATAAAACAATAAAGGGGGTATTATTTTTTAATTGTAATTTTATTGTCACGCCATCAAACTTAACATCCATTAAACAGCCTTTACATTAAGGGGTACCATGGGCAAAAAAATGGAACCTCAGGGGTACCACAGGAGATTGTTAAAAGTAGGGGTAACATGGAAAATCTGACAAAATTAAGGGGTGCCACGAGAAATTTCCGTATCTCAAGTATGATAAAAAAAATTGAAGAAAAACAACGTACAAATATTAATGAAGAGTACTTGATCATATTATTAAATTTAAATATAACTATTAGACATAATGAGTAACAATTGTCCGTATTTGGTATTCGGGATCTGGTTGGATGTCGAACTAAGTGCAAAAAAGATGGTGTAATTCTGAGTATGTTATTTGTCCCACATTGAAAAAACAACGCAGGTTTGATGAATATATACTACGTATAAATAGTAGAATTGTCCCACATCAGAAAAATAATCCGAGATTGCTGAATATATTACTTATAAATAATAGAATTGTCCCACATTGAAAGATTAGTATAAGGTGGGGTGATTATATGATTATAAATAAGAGTTAACCCACATCATTAAAAAATTAATTTAGGAAAGTATCATAAATAATAATTTTTTATGTAAAAAATAAAGTGGAGTATCTTTTGATTATTATAATATATATATTCAAGTGATATTTCCAATTTTTATATCAAACTTTTACATTTCATTTGGCAAAAAATATCGTTAAAAAAATTATTAAAATAATATAATTAGCTTTGTGGTAAAAAAATGCTATCATTAGAGTATAGATTTTATATTATTTGCACATATTAAAACTTCTTAGTATGTAAAATTGTGTAATTTTTGGTATGTTTTGTACCACATTGGAAAATAACGTAGGTGTGATGAATATACTACATATAAATAGTAGAATTGTCCCACATCGAAAGATTAATATAAGGTGATGTGATCCTATGATTATAAATAGGAGGCATATTTGGAACTTATGTATCCACCCAAAAAATTTTGAGTCTCATAAATATTAATCTTTTCTTTTTTTGAAAGAGATATTTTAATAATATGTAAATAAATCATTAAACATATAATATAAACATTAAACCCTTATAAATTTTATTTTTGCATTATAAATAAGTTAATTAACCCGTTGCAACGCACGGGCATTCAAACTAGTATTTTATATTTTCCAAAACCTTATCCTTTACGTGAAATAATTTCATGAACTATACACGGTATTACTACCCTTTTAAAATTCTATTATTAGTGTTTAATTTCATTTAAGTATTTACGGAATTTGTTTGTAAATTACTTAAATTAAATAAATATTTTCTTTTCCATATATTTTATATGATATTGAATACTCATTTGTTGATTAATTAGTTCTGTAAAATATCTTCTATATACAACAAAGTTATAATAAGTGAATTAGTGACAAATCTGACAATACAAAAAAAAAAAAAAAAAAATTGTTTTCAACTTCATTTATTCTTTTTCGTTCTTAATTTTTATGTATCCAGTTTTTTTATTTCGAATACATCCCCACTAAACTAAAAGAATAAGAAAGCTCTAATATTTTCCCGCCTAAATGAATATTCCATATTTGGGCTTTATTATATCCTATCTACAATTGGGCCAAACTGCTTAATTCCATATAATTCTATTCCATTTACACATTTATATGTCTACAACTGGGCCTGATTAATTACATACAATAACTAACCTACTACAAGATAAGAGCATTCATATATTGTTTTTACTTCTAAAACGAAAAAATTGCCAATAATATATATTTTCTTACACTTTAATTTAATATCTATTTATACTCTATACAACGTGAACATTTAAATTTTGGTTACTTTTTTAATTTTTCTGATTCAATATATACATAAGTATATCTATTACAACACAGATACATACAAAATAATTTCACCAATTTTATATAGAGTAATACTGTTGAACCTTCTTTTTTCTACTCCGTGTCTCTTAACACAAAACATTACTAATATTAAATTTTATTCTATACTAAAATTTCATTCAAAAGGAGTTAAAACGAGTTAAATATAATTAGATATTTTTTAAATTCTCTAATGTCCCTATCTAAAAAACCGCGTGTGCACGGGATTTATACTAGTATAATACTAATCCATTTGAAATTTCTTGAAATTATTAACTTATAGTTAATGCGTATTTTCTTATTGTAGTTTTTTTTTAGTTAATTAAGTTTAAAGCTAATGGAATATGGATGGATTTTTAAAGGAAATAGTGAATTAAATTAATGCAATATAATAATAAATTGATAATCCATGTCATATTAGTTTGTCAAGTCACATTGTTATTGTGTACGTGGCTTTTTTTCATCCCATGTGGCATTGTCTACGTGACATTTTTAGGCTAACCTTTTAATATTTTATAGATAATGCAATTATGAATTATAAGAGACTACTTCGCTTATCACTTTTGTTATTAAATAAAGAATACAATATCAAAATTTATTTTATTGTTATTCTTTCATATTTTTTTTTAAAAAAAATATTTTTTCTTCTCTCCTTTATTACACCTTTTTTACCAATCACTTTCTTATATATTTTACTTGATTTACTTTTAAGGTATTCCGGATCCCTAAATTCTAGTTCGGTTTTCAAAATCGTTTTAATTTTTATTTTTGATTTAAATTTTAAGTTTTAAAAGAAATCCGGACTTCGATTTTAAAACCTATAAATTTACCGTGACTTTGTATTATGTTTCACTCTACCTTTTGTTTTTCATTTTTCCCTTTTTTTTTTCTTGAATGAGGTGTACATTCAAAAGAATCATGTCCACCGACCCCAAATCATTTTGGGATTGGAAAGGCTCTCATGTTGTTTTCTCTTTCATATTGTTTCCATCCCACACACTAATAACATCTACTCCCTCCTATCCACTCTTTTCTTCCTTATTTCCTAAAACGGATTATTCAGGTTTTCTTCCCCTTTCCTTTTTGAGAAAGTTTTTATTAATATTATACTCTTACCTCTTTCCACTCATCAAACCCCACTATATACTATATTAATATTTAATTCTAATTATTCCTACCTCTCTCCAATAACCAAACCCCACCCATCTCCTTTATTAATATTTAATCATAATTATTCATACCTCTCTCCAATTACCAAACCCCACTCATATATTTATCAATATTATACTCCCCACCCTTAATCTCCGTGCCCACTTCAAAGGGGAAAAAAAGGATGGATGGGAGGGAGTATAATTTTTCTTAATCTTTGTGTAAAAAGTGAATTGGTAGTTTGCTGTGAATTGGAGGGTAAATATCAATTTTCGACAAAGCAATAACATTGCAATTATCAATGGTCACATTTAGCAGCTGCTTCACTAATCATTTTAGTTATATGTCGACTCAAAACAACTCGATGACATGAATAAACATTTCGCAACTGCTTCAATATTCATTTTAGTTGTATGTCCACAAAACAGCTCAATGACATGAAATTGTACACTTCTCTTTAGGCTAAAAACAAGAAAAAAAATTCACCAGTCGTATCCTCGCACACCGACATGTACCAACTCTGGCAGTTGCCAGTTCCAAGAATATGAACACAGAAGACATCAGAGGTGAAGATCTTCAATGTCGGTTAAAAGAGCGGTGCTTCCAGTTGCTCTCTTTTCTTGTTGACTTACCACTAACTGACCACAAGCACCACTAATATCTTGCCCCATCTCTTTCCGAACTGTTGTTCTGATGTTATATTGCTCTCTCAGGACTTTTTGGAAACACTTGACATTTGCTTCGCTGCTCGTCTTGAATATGCTTAAGCTTCCAATTGGGTTGAAAGGTATCAGATTTACCACCTGCAACATTTCATGAGTTTAAGAACTAGATGTAGTTAGAAAGTAAGGTTTCCTGTGTCGCTCATCTTTTCCTCTGTAACTTCTGAGGACACAGAAATTCTATATTGAACTAATCTGTATACTTAACAGATGTACAGTTTATAAGCTGCTTTACGTGTCAAATATGTTTCACCAAAAAAAAGAAAAAAAAAATTGTGGCTTATTCGAAAAAAAAAAAACGAATATAAAAAACTACTAACCACTTCCAATGTCTCCAGCAGTTTACCAAGCTGGTGTGCATGCTGCTCTTCATCATTTATACCATCAAGCATTATGTACTCGATAAATATTTTCTGCTGACTAGAACAAGAAAGAGGGGTAAGTCGAGTAAACCATATTTAGTTTACGGTAATAATTGCATGAATATAGTAAACAACTTGTGGAAATAGCATATATTTTACCTGTTCTTTTGGTACAGATGAAGTGCATCCATAAGTTTTGCAAGAGGAAATGCCCTGGCCGCCGGCATAATTTGGCAACGAATTTCTTGAACTGGTGCATGAAGTGATACTGCTAGATTTAGATTTGGTAGATCCGAATGAAGCTTGTTAATGGCGTGTACAATTCCAACCTGTACAGCATAGCATGTAATAGATCAACAACAAAATAGTAGCACAATGAGCCAGCATTGCTTCTAGCCTTCTAGGCATCGCGACCCAAATGTCCAACTCCAACCTATAGCCACGTGAGACTGTTAAATGGTAAATAACTGAACAGTATTTTTTTCCCTTTCTCTTGTCCTTGACAGCATTGGGGTAACTTTGTTGGGTTTGATTATTGACATTTCAAAAAATTAATAGGAATAAACATCCCATAATAGTTAAACTCGAGATTTAGTTATATTAAAATGGCCAACCTCTGTGTTAGCCACAGACCTGTAAAACGAGTCGGGCAAGGCAAGTTTAAGTTTGGATTCTGGTCAAACGAGTCCGGTCGGAATATGAGATGGGCTAAATAGGCTCGGATTATATAAGTCATGGGTCGGGCCACAGTCAGAATACGGGACAAATATAGTTCCCCACACTTTTATTAACCTTTTTTAATTCGAAAAAAGAAAGAATTAAGATTAAATCATACTGTATTTCATAATTATATTTATTAATAGTCATTAATTACCTTATATTGAAACAACTATAAACATTAAGGTATTTTAATAACTTCTTTTATTATTAGATGATAGTTCTAGAAAATTGATTTTTTTAATCATATATGATTTGAAGTGCTAAAAATTAGTATGAAGCACTTTTTTAATTATTACTTCTATTTCACATTTTATACACAAATATTAATATTTTAAATATAGCCATTATTTTCTATGCGATAAAGATATGCCCCAAAGCTGTGTTACTCAGACACGGATACGATATACGTATCGGGGTATCCGACACGTGATTTTGAATTTTAATAGATACGGGAATACGGTCAAAGGAATATCTTGACTATTTTTTAAACACAGATACGACACGTCTTATTTATTATATACATATATTCTCTCTTTTTTTTTCATAAATTGGGAAATAATAAAAAAATATAGCGTAGACTTGTGGTTTGTATGATATGTATATTCATGTAATAGTACAATTTAGAACTTTAGTAAAGGTGAGAAGTAAAATATTACACGTGTCCACACTTTACAGCTGTCCAAGTACCCACTTGCTCTTCTTTTCCTAAAAATGAAACCCTAAATATGCAACCCACTACCCAGCCGCAATACTCCTATTTCCACACTACACTTTCTCTCTCTTCCTTCTTTTCTCCCCCTTCTCAGTTCTCGTTGTCTCCTCCTCACACACATAATGCTAACTTTGTGAGATCTTCTCCTTCTCCCAGCACTGATTACATCCACCAATGTAACCAGATCTGGGTGAAAGTCGAGATCTTCATATTTGAAGAGCTTCGTGAGAGCAACAAGGTAAGTTTTCTCATTCCTTTGTGCCGTGCCCGACTCGTGTCCCATTCCGGCGTGTCAGGTACGTATCCCGTGTCGTATTCCGTATCGTATCGTGTCGACACGGGATACGCCAATGGTCTAACGTGTCGGAGTAACACAGCCCCAAAGATTAAAGGGAATATTTTATCGCACGGCACTTAGGCCTGCCTTACTTTACGGCTCTGAGTGTTGGGCCGTGAAGCATTGTCACATTCAAAAGATGAGTGTGACGGAGATGCGCATGTTGAGGTGGATGTGCGGTCATACAAGGAAAGATCGGTTAAGGAATGAGGTGATTAGGGAAAAGGTAAAAGTGGCGCCAATAGAGGACAAGATGATGGAAAACCGACTAAGATGGTTTGGCCATGTGAGAAGGAGACCTATGGACACACGAGTTAGAAGGCTGGAGACTTGGAGAAAAGAAAAGGTCCCTAGAGGTAGAGGAAGACCGAGACAGACATGGTTGAGAGTGATAGAGCATGATATGAGAGTTCTGGGGCTTGAGGAGAGTATGGTGACGGATAAGGCACAATGGAGGGAAATGATACATGTGGATTTTTAGTATTTGATGTTTTTGACATATTTAGTGTTTTTTTATTTAATTTCAAGAAATTAAATTATTTATTCTTCTATCCTTTATTTCACTTTTTTACCAATCACTTTCTTATAGATTTTACTTGGTTCATTCCGGATCCTTAATTCTCTTTCCGTTTTTAAAAATCGTTCTAATCTTTTCTCTCGATTTAAATTTGAAGTTTTTATAAAAAAAAATCCGGAATTCAATTTTAAAACCCCTAAGTTTACCTTGACTTTCCATTACATTTTCATTCTTCCCTTTTGTTTTTCATTTTCTCTTTTTATTCGCATTTTGAGGCGTGCGTTCACCCATGGACGGTTCGAAAGAATGATTCATGTCAGCCGACCCCAAATCATTTTGGGATTAAGGCTCTGTTGTTGTTGTTGTTGTAGCCATTATTTTCTTTTTACATGTTTAAATACCCATTTAACATGAACTTATCATCGAGCCATCAAGTCGACCTGGTCGGGTTCAACTCTAAATTAACATGTCATTTTGAGTTCAGGTCAAGGTTTACAATTTTGACCTTGAAAAAGGTCCGTTTTAGAGGTTGGGTCAAGTTTTGATAGGTTTAGTTTGCCTTTGCCGACATGTAGGGGGTCTTGTATGGTCTCGGGTAAAGATAAAAAATAAAAATGGTATCAGGCAAGTATGCGACAATACTTGATAATTGATTGCCATGGATTAAGGGCATTATACTCTAAAAGTAAGTTTGCTTTGAGACTTTGAGCCTTCAAAATATAAACTGAGTCCACAACACATTAAAATCAGAATCAAAACCCAGGTGCCATCACAAGGATTCACAACCATAGTGGATGCTAGACAGATAGTCTTTGAATGCCAGACGTGGGATGTTAGACAGATATAGTCTTTTGAATGTCCGAAAGTGGATCACTAGATTGCTGGGTCACCACAAGCTGGAAAATTAATGACTGGATCATAATAAATAACTGCATTCTAAGCTACAAGGTAGATTCAATAAAGTAGAAATTGTTACGCAAAGAAACAATGTAAGGCCATAGCTTCATAGCTGATATGATGATTAAGACGGTTAGGAAAAACTCAAAGTTGTAAAAATAGAAAGGGTAGAAAAAAAGAGAAGGAAATAACAGAAAGGAACTAGAGAAAGTAATTCAATACTTTATAAAGCAATTACACCAAAATCACGCAGCAAAATAGAAATCATACGTCCAAATGTCTCAATAATGAAGCTAAAAGAAAAGAGAAATATTGAAATATCCATACTGTTGATACGGTGATTTTCTTTGGTGACAACTGAAATGGAGATCTCGTCATAATACGAATAGCTTCGACCAACGCAGAATAATTATTCAGCGGTTCCCCCATCCCCTGCCGATAGAATACATTATCAAGTTGACCACAATGACGCTGACAGGGTGTCAAATAAAAAATTGTACATTCTCATAATATTCTCTCAAGTAAAAAAATTCCCATGTTCTCATATTTAGCCAGATGCACTAACATCAGCATATTGTAAAAGGAAATTGCATGCAAAATTGCTGGGAGACGGTTTTCTAAGAACAATATTACAAATTAGTGGAGAGACTTACCATGAAGACCACATTACGTATATTTGATATACGAGAGGCATGCACCAATTGCTCCACTATTTCTCCTGTTGATAGATTACTCTTAAATCCCATGCTCCCGGTTGCACAAAACTTGCATCCCATTTTGCAGCCAACCTGCGGCATGACAGCAGAAAAGTAGTCACCAAAAAATTACATTAATGGTGAACATAGAGCAAAAACAAATATGCATGCGAAACAACAAACAGCGACCCTGTCTTCAATTAAGATGCTACTGGTACTGATCATCATCACTTTTAGGGCATTTCAAAGAACTCACAAGCCTCTTCACATTATAATGGTTATAAGAAATATAAGTTACGGATGTCCTATATCCAAAAAAAAAATGATCCAAAACTTGTTGATCATTCATGAACTAATAATCCTAAACCCAAGTTGTCTCATCATAATCTTAGGTTTGGGGAGACTACTCAGAGAGTGGGTTAAGGTGAAAAACATAAGTAACACAATTCAATTCAGTGACTTCTTCTCATACAAGACAACAAATCGATATCCCAAAATGATTTATACTAAGCCTACATGAACCAACATTATTTCTATTTCCAATGGAGTCAAAGACTCGTTATTCTTTGGTTCTAGATTGCGATCTTGGCTATCTTTATTTACCCTTTAAATTTTATTTTCTGTGAAATAGGATTATGTTAGACTTACCTAACTCGAGCACTTAGACTTGCCAAACTGAAGCACTTGCCACTTATAATATATTTTTCTATGAATTATCTTAAAATTCAATGAGATGTAAAATTTATCAACCAAATTATGAGATACATTCACTACTCCTGTTGTTAATAATAAGTTTTTTAGGAACCTGTTGTTAATATTATTACTTTCACCACATTTCTAGTTAATACTATTATTTTCACTACTCTTGTTGTTACTGTTGTTACTTTGGCTACTCCAACTATTTTTACTGTTAAATTCACTATTACATTAATGCATAGTATTAGATGAAGCAAAACGACTAATTAAAGTGATTGCGCCTCTTTTATTGTGAAGTAGTGATCCTTTTAGTTTAAAAAGGCGCGCCTTGAGTTCGCCTAAGGCGCACCTTGGATGAGGCACTAGCTAAAACGCCTTGGTACATTTTAGGTGCGCCTTTTAGATAAAGTTTGTGCCTTGCGCCTTGTCACCTTGGCACTACACTTTATTACCTGAGTGCGCCTTGTGCATCTTTAAACTAAGGTGGTCCTTCAAATGTAGTCACTCGACGCAATTTTCATATTTCATCTTGATCGTTCGAAAACAGTCTCTTCCTCTCTTTTTGTTGTTAACAAAAGGATACATCTGACCTCCCTTTACCCCGCAATTTGCAAGAGACATTAAGAGACATTAAGATACTGGGTTAATGTTGTTGTTGCTACATGAACAACTGTCGCCGATTTAAAAAGGTTGGCTAAATATCAATATACATTTCATTTTTATTGATATTATGGAAAAAACATACTTCCTCCATTTCATTGTAATGTTCATACTAGTTTGAATGCCCGTGCGTTGCAACGGGGTAATGAACTTATTTATAATGCAAAAAAAAAAAAAACATAAGGGTTTAATGTTTACATTCTATGTCTAATGATTTGTTTACATATTATTAAAATATCTCTTTCAAAAAAAATAAAAGATTAATATATACGTGGGTTAACTCTTATTTATAATCATATAATCACCCCACCTTATACTAATCTTTCGATGTGGGATAATTTTACTATTTATAAGTAATATATTCACCAAACTTGGATTATTTTTCTGATGTGGGACAATTCTACTATTTATACGTAGTATATCATCAAACCTGCATTGTTTTTCAATGTGGGACAAATAACATACTCAGAATTACACCATCTTTTTTGCACTTAGTTCGACATTCAACCAGATCTCGAATACCGAATACGGTTAATTGTTACTCATTATATCTAATAGTTATATTTAAATTTAATAATATGATCAAGTACTCTCCATTAATATTTGTCGTTGTTTTTCTACCTTTTTTTTATCATAATTGAGATACGGAAATTTCCCGTGGTACCCCTTAATTTTGTCAGATTTTCCATGTTACCCCTACTTTTAAGAATCTGCTTATGGTATCCTTGAAGTTCCATTTTTTTGCCCATGGTACCCCCTAATATAAAGGTTGTTAAATAGACGTTAAGTTTGATGGCGTGACAATAAAATAACAATTAAAAAATAATACCCCCTTTATTGTTTTATTGGTACGGATATCTCTCTCTTTTAAATGAAAATTTAATTAACTATATCATTATAATATTGGAAATTTCTCATGGTAACCTTGAACTTTGATAGATTACACATGGTACCCCTAATTTTAAGTTTCTACAAATGGTACCCCTGTGTTCACCTTTTTCTTTCCCAGAATACTATTTGACAACTTCCGTCATAACGCCATTCCTCCTATGACTTTTGACGCCTTTTTCTTTTGTTATCTATTACACAAACACTTCATCATCTAATTCTTAAATCCATATTTTATTTAATAAACGAACATTTAATACCTAAATAACAAAACACAAATAGCATGGCATGCTCAATTACTCATCTAGTTACTCATAGGAGTAACAACGTTATGAAAAAAAGTAAACACAAGGGTATTATATGTACAAACTTAAAATTAGGGGTATTATGTGTAATCTAACAAAGTTCAAGGGTACCATGAAAAATTTCCGTTATAATATTGACCATTTTATCGATCTTTCTCCCACCTAAAAAAATGTTAGAACTTTAAAAATTTAACATTTAATTCAAGATTATGTTTAAAGTCTCTTATATAATAAGTATACTTTGAGAGATTCAATATATTTGGGTGATACCTAAGTTCCAAGGATAAATCTTATTTATAATCATGGGATCACCCCACCATATGATAATCTTATGATGTGGGACAATTCAACTATTTATACGTAGTATATATTTATCACACCTACATTTTTTTTCAATGTGAGACGAATAACATATTTAAAAGTCCACCATATTTTGTGAACCTAATTCGACATCCAACCGGATTTAATAATAATCAAATACTATATTATCTATTAATATTCATACGTTTGTTTTTTATTTTATTTTTATCATAATTAAAATATATGCAAATGATATGAACCTATACTCTAATGATAGAATTTTTTTAACACAATTCTAATTATATTATTTAAACGTAGTATATTTATTTATTTTTCTCTCCTTTATTACACACTTTTTCAACAACCACTTTCTTATAGATTTTACCTGGGTCATTCCGGATCCTTAACTCTATTTCGGTTTTTAAAAATCGTTTTAATCTTTTCTCTCGATTTAAATTTTAAGTTTTTATAAAAGAAAGACGGAATTCGATTTTAAAACCCCTAAGTTCACCTTGACTTTCCATTACATTTTCGTTCTCCCTTTTGCTTTTTATCTTCCCTTTTTTATTCGCATTTTGAGGCGTGCGTTCACCCATGGACGGTTCGAAAGGATGATTCATGTCAGCCGACCCCAAATCATTTTGGGATTAAGGCTCTGATGTTGTTGTTGTTGTTGTTGTGGGACATATAAAATCTATAGGTAGAAAATATAACGATATAAACTTTTAAGAGCTCTCCAAGACAATACTTAAGAGACTCAAAAGATTTTAGGTTGATGCCTAAGTTCCAAGTATGCCTCCTATTTATAATTATAGAATCAACCACCTTATACCAATCTTTCGATGTGGGATAATTCTACTATTTATATGTAGTATGTTCACCACACCTACTGATTTTTCAATGTGGAACAAAACATACTAAAAAGTACACAATTTTTCATATTAAGAAGTACACCATCTTTAATATGTGCAAATAATATGAAATTTATCCTCTAATGATAGCACTTTTTTATCACAAAGCTAATTATACTATTTTCATAATTTTTTTAACGATATTTTTTTTTTGACAAATGAAATGTAAAAGTTTGATATAAAAATTGGAAATATCACTTGAATATAATTTAGGAAATATGCATATTATAATAATTAAAAGATTCTCCACTTTATTTTTTACATCAAAAATTATACTTTCCTAAATTTATTTTTGATGATGTGGACGCTCTTAGATCGCTCGAAAAAACTCTCTTTTATGTATATATATAGATATAGATTTGACTTTCAAGACGACACTTTGACTTGATGTTTTTGCATTTTTATACTACATTTTATTGAAAATATGATTTTGTGAAAGATTTCTTCATAGCAAACACGAATATATTTGTATCATATTGATGTGGCATATTTAGCAGTGGTTTATTAGGAGTAATTAGGCAGATAAAAGTGGGTTTTTTTTAACGGTTTTGCAAGCGACATTATAGAAACCTCCCCTCCCGATTCTCATCCCGAATATCTTAAATTGTTTTAGACAAGTTTCATGAAGGTCATGAGTAAAGATGAAAGTTTTCTCGCTAAATAACCCAAAAAAGGGAAGCAAAAAGGAGCCCAAAAGAAGTTGGTCAACAGAAGTCAAAGCAAGCAAGCATCAAAGTAAACGAGAGGGGGACTTGAACGGCAGCCTCCACATCCTCAATGTGCCGCCTTTCCTTTCCTGGCCCTTCCCCGCATCCGCTCTTTTCAACTCATCTTTTGTTTTTTCGAAATTCAATTCCGTCATTTGAATAAATAGACTTCTAATTAGGGTCTTGATGTCATTCATTACAACTTACTGAAGACAAATTATCTTGAGCTTCTGGTAATTGTAATAGAGAACTAGTCATTCATTACAACTTGCTGGAAATAAATAATCTTTTGAGTTTTTGCTATTTATAATGGGGAACTGATCATTCATTACAACTTCTTGCAGACATATTATCTTAAAGTTTTTGCTAATTGTAATGGAGAACTACTCATTCAATCTTAATCTAATTCTTTAAATGGTCATCTTGGTTGTGAGACATCTACTCTCTCTTCTTTTATCCCTTTTATTGTTAGTTCTCTTGGTTATGCTTATATTGATGTTTGTCTTCCTTGATTGGTCATCTACTCATCTCGTTAGATTACATTGATTGATTTTTTAGGCATTGAATTCGACTGCCTCTACATTAGTAACAACTTGTGAATGGGCTTTGTAGGTCGATTCATCTTAACTTGTTTCTCAGAGTAGCATTAACTTACGTTTAAGCATTAATTGTTTTATTAATGTCACTCATCTTTATTGAATGCTTACTTCATATCATTTTGTCAATTAACCCTTTGTTTGAAATTAGTAGTTGGCTAGGTAGTATCCCGCGCTTCGCGCGGCCTTTTTAAAATTTTATTATTATAATTGAAGAAAAATAACATAATTTATATATGACCTTTAATTTTCTTACTTATAAATAAAAATAAATTAATTTTTCTCAAATTTAATTTTTGTAGGTTTAGCTTCAATGTTTTAAAATAAAATACATACAATTTTAATTAAAACTAATAAGTGATAATTAATTATGCATGATCAACGTTTTATAAATTATTTTGTGACCGATCAAATATCATATAAATTAAATTAAAATTTATTCGAATAATGCAACAATCAACATTAAGTTCTCAAATTATAGCATTTTACGATATGTTATGTTCCAAATTAATTAATATTTGTTCAAAATGATGTGAATATAATTTTATATAATTTTTAGTTTTTTATGTACCGTATGATATTTATGTATGAAACATATAGAGTTAAACCCAACTTATTCAAATGTTTTGATTTTGCCTTAGATGTGTTATGTGTCAAACATATCTATAAGAATTACACCTTTTGTATTTTTAAATAACTATATATAAATGATGTTTAAGAGTTTACCTGTAAATAAAATAGGTTAAACTTTCTCGAATAATATTTTTTGAGGTTTAACTTCAAAGTATTTAAAAGATAACATATAAAATATTTAACTAAAAGTAATATTTAGCTAGTTATAATCAATATTTATATTTGACGTATACATATTTTAATTGAAGATATTAAAGAAAAATGTAACGTTTTATCTACTTTTTTATGTCGTTTATAATACTATTTTATTTAATAATCATTATATTTATTTTGATTATTCAAATGCACTCGCGATCACTGCGTACATACATACTCGTACACATACTCGTTATCACACTATTCAAAATTTTTTTCATTCCCACATAAAAACTTATCTCTTAGTAGTTTTCTTTAAATTATGTTTTTAAGAAATACAATGACTCTTCCAAATATATTTTTATTATGATTTAATGGTCTAAGTTTTATAACTTTCTCAAAATGTCTTTTTACGTAAACATAAAATATTATGAGACACTCACTTTAATCATCTCTACAAATCAAAATATTTCAATAAATATACTGAAAATTATACTCAATTTAAAGCATTTTTCGCAATGAACATAATATTCACATTTTTGAATTTTTATCAAAATAATTTTTTAATAAATTTAGTATCAAATTATCGTAATTATTTAATGTAATTTTATAATATAATTTATTAAACTATAATTAATATTTTGCTGAGATTTATATAGCATTTATTATGTTTATATTTAATGTCCAGCTGTAATTAATACTGTATTTAATGCTGGGTCGACACGTGGCGCATCCACAACGCTTCAACCCAATTTTATATATATATATAAGATAAGATAAGTTAGGTTGTCAACTTATATGTCGATTCATTGTTATGACTTATATCAAAGGATATTTAGGATAAAACATCCACAAGGGAGACTAAAGAATTAAATTGGATGTTGAAAATCAATTGATGGAAGTACGAATTTGGACCTGGTCAAGACCTTTCACTAATTGATTGAATGATCTATTTATTTGCATAATTGTTTGTTTCTCATTGTCTGTTTGCTATTGTTCATCCTATTCAATAGATTCATAAGCTATTCCTTTTTTTTTTGGCATGTTCAATACATTTTTTACATTTTCCTTTTTTGGCTAATTAGGTTAATAGATAATGAATGCACTTTACACACCGCACCAAAAGCAAGTGTAAAGAGCCTACTTAATGGGAGGGAGTAGTTTTAATACATTAATTAGAGCTAACCATAAAAAAATTGCATATTTTCATTATATTTACGGTTAAAGTTGTCCAAAAAAGTCATATATGAACATTTATCGTGAAAAGTATGGAGAATATATATTGTTTCAAATGATCTATGATAAAATTTGCATTGAGAATTCACATACTAAGAAACACATTGATTTTAGCGAGTCATTTACTTTATTCCTTCCTATTATACACCGAAAGAATAGTGTCTTTGACTCAAGTAGTAATGTAAGATTACCAACACACAACCACATTAACTCGACCCTAAGTGTGACATAGGCAGTGGCGCACTATAGATAGATAGAAGATTTACTTAATGTTGAACAATATGTTTTAGAGAAAATATTTTAAGATGACTCATAGTGAAACTTGGATTGAGAACTATATTGAAACACACAACTTAATAGGTCATTTGCTTTATTCTATGATATTTCAAAACCGTGATATAATGAGGTTTTAACATTTTGCTATTAGGTCCATTTTTGAAAGACTATAAACTTGGAATTATTAGTATAGCACGGTCCCATAAGCCACACAATCATGACACTTTCAATTTACTATATGGAAAGAATAAGCACTATGGATAGATAGATAGATACCTGAGATGATACACATAAAGTTGACCTTAGACCACCGCAGCGGGCTTCACCTGCATATTTTCCTAAACTTGAATCATATCTCATCACCACAGCTTCCACAAAGGCCCCATTCTGAAACACATTATCGATGATACATAAGAAAACAAAGCAGTAACATTTCATGTAGTCACTAGCTTTTTAAAGTGATTGGCAAATGCTGAAAACAAGGAGCCCAATTACAATGAACCGTTTGTGCAAACTAGAAATTTAATAACCTAAAGAAAGAAATGTTATCATATTTCAACCTAGGTGTACATTAACATTACATTAACATTACCCCAGTGCCTCAATGGCTCCCGCAGATTGCGGGGTAAGGGGGGGTCGGATGTACGCAGCCTTACCCTTGTGTTAGCAACACAAAGAGGCTGTTTCCGAATGACCCAAGATGAAAATTGCGTCGAGAACTGCCTCGAAGGACCGCCACTTCACAAAAGAAAGAAGCGCTGCCACTTTAGTGAGCCATTTTGATTTATTCCATTATAATCCATAACCAAAGAGTAATGAGTCTTTCGCTCCATTGGAAATTTTGATTTATTTCAACCTAGGTGTATTTAAAGAAAAAAACGACTAATTAGTGTGATTGACAAAGGGTAGGGTTGGAAATATCCAAAACAAATGAAAAAAGATCAGGGCCTTTTTGTCAATTATACCAGATAGAAGATGATAGAGAGGCAACTAACTACTAAGGTTGCGTTGCACAAGACATAAAAGCGAAGCGGCCTATGAAGTGCTTAAGTTTTGTAAAAGCAAATTAAACCATCCTGCTGGCAAATTGCGAAAATTGCTTAACCTTATTATATTTATGTATCCTGGCGTTTGATTAAATTTCAAGTATAGACACTAGCCCATTCTACAGTAACGCAATGCCTAATTAACACTGCCTTTGATTTAAATAACCCTAACAAAGAATATAAAAGTAGATAAATGATTGGGGACGGAGGGAGTATATAAACATAAACCTGGAGCTTAATGAGAAGCTTAGAGGTGACGCCGTCGGTGGAATGGGAGACAGAATCAAGAGAAGAAGACAAAGGCAGGAACTTGGAATTAAGAAGAGGGTATGCAGCTGAGGGTAAAGATGGTATTTCATCCCATTTGCAATCTGGATTCTGTACAACATGCCTGTAATTTTGTCAAACATAT
Source organism: Silene latifolia (assembly GCF_048544455.1). Taxonomy (NCBI): domain Eukaryota; kingdom Viridiplantae; phylum Streptophyta; class Magnoliopsida; order Caryophyllales; family Caryophyllaceae; genus Silene; species Silene latifolia. The sequence continues at coordinate 82,196,976 of NC_133535.1, forward strand.
ATGCAGATGAATATTATACAGAGAAAGAGAAAGAGAAAGAGAAAGAGAGTAAGGACGTACTTCCACAGGAAAGGAATGAAGTGAGGGTTGATTCCTGCGTTGTCGAGCTCCGATTTTAAGGCGGCGCCGTCGAATATTGATCGAAACCCCATTCTTATTCTTATTCTTATTTCTTCTCTCTTTCACTTCCTTGCCAAACGCCCAAACCCCCCTCGCTCACCCCACCCCGTCCTATGCACACCTTTTTTTAGAGGTGATCATGGGCCGGGTCCAAGCATTAAATTAAGCCCAAGTGCGCGGGTCGGGCCGGGCTACAAGTGCGGGCCTATTTTGTCGGCCCAAACCCGGCCCATGCGGGCTTTCGGGGCAATTCGGGCTAAATATTTTTCCTCTTGAAATAAGTTTAGAAATCCCCATTATGAAGTTATAATACTTTGTGTATTTGTTATCAAAAATTTCGTATAGAATTGTGTGATTTTTTTCGAGTATTGCAATTAAGAAGTAGTAACCTAATGTAGCTTTTATGAACGTACTGCTTGAGGTGACTCATATAAACTAAATGCACAATTTTTAGTAGTGTAATAATATATTTTAGTGCGGTGCTCACTGGTATGTTGTTGTAGTTTTGTAATTGATTTGATATTTGTTTTTCTTTAGGCTCAAAAACATTGACTTAGCACGCCGATAATGGTAAACAATTTATCGGCACTAGTATGATACAAAATCATTAGCTCATTTTTTATCATATAAATACTGGTGAAGGAAAATACTAAGCCTTATCAGACTAATACATGTAAACAAGTTATTACGGCTTATTTACAATACAATAATTGATTGGTTAATTATTTTACTTAATGCTTATTACCATTCTTAAATTGTACATATTCGTAAATTTTGCATATGTTCGGGCCGGACCGGGCCAAAATTCGGGCCGTAAAGGCGGCCCAAACCCGGCCCTATTATATTGAATCGGGCCATGGGCTTCGGGCCATGGGCTTTTCGGGCCTAAAATCGAGGCCCAAGCCCGGGGAAAAATCGGGCTGGGCCGGGTCGGGCTAGCGGGCCTGGGCCATATGATCAGCCCTACCTTTTTTGTACTCCCTCCATTATTTTATATATGTCATTCTCACATTTCGAGATAGTCACTTCTCTCTTCAATATCTCTAAAAATATATGAGCTAATAATATAAAATGTATACTCTTATGAAAGCAAATTTCATGACGAATCTAACAATATAATTTTTATAATTTTTTTTAAAGTATTTTTTTTATAAAAATCAAAGTCAAAGGCTTACCTCGTAAAACGAAAACGTCATATATAAAATAACGGAGGGAGTATATAAAACTCTTCGGTTTTGCTCCGGGTTATCTATCGTGTTATTGCCAATTTGGGCTGGGACTTGCTATATTGCGTCCTTATAAATTATAAATCACTTTTTTATAGGAAAATGTAAACTTTTTCATTAAAACTCAAACACTCTAAACATTATAATATTAAGGCATAGTTATGAACTAACTTCCTTATCGACTACAAATCTTATTCACCCAATTAGTTATTTCAACCCTCTTACTCTTAAGATTGCAATATTGCAATCGAAGCCTTACATTATTTCTAACCTGCAAGGCCAACACTTCAAGTCTCACCATGACATAGTCCACACGACTTCTGTTTCTACTCATCCACAAATGATATATCAATGCAGCCAGAATAACTCTTATGACTTTTTTTTACATAAGGATCTAAATCTCATATTGCTCCACCATGACATAGTCCTCATAATTACCTGTTACGCTCTTTTAACATTCTTTATTTTTCTGTATTGCCCTTTTTATCTCTCTAAAACATATCTCTAAACTTAAATATTGTTTTAATGAAAATGCTACCGACGACGATTTGGGTTGGGACTTGTTATATCTCTAAAACATATCACACACACTTAACTCCTCATCCCTAAGGTCTCTCACATGACATAAAATCAATTGTCCTCCCTTCCTTAAACAAGATTTTAAGGTAACAGTAGAAATAAGTTTTATTTTAGGCTTAACAACAAACTCCTTATAAGATACCATTACTCCCTTAGGTCCCCTCAAGGTGACTTTCTTTTGGTGATAATCAATAAAGGCGCTATATTTTCCCAACCAATCCATCCCTAAGATTACCTCAAAACCTCCCAAGGGCTCAATTAAGTCAGAATGAAAAATAACCTCCCCAACCTTAATAGGTACTTCTTTATTGTAACAATTAAGAAATTAAAGAGTGAAACCAAAGGTGTAATACCACGTTTTTCTGAGTTTAGTTACTCGGCCGATTAGGAGGGACTCGGTCGAGTAAGGTGTCGTGTGTTTTCTGGTCAGGCTACTGCCCAGGAACACTCGGCCCAGTAGTGAGATACTCGGCCGAGTAAGGCTTGCTCGGCCGAGTACTCAACCGAGTACTCAAAACCGACACCGGACCAAAAACCGACTCAAAATTCAAATCCCGACTCCAACAATGAGTCAAACCGAGTCAAACACAAAAAACAAAACTTTTCAAGACTTCCATGTTAAGTATTTCCCGGAATGCTTCATGGTCAAGTACAAATCATGTCATCCAAAACATAGGATAGAACAAATCATGATTTCAATTGCGTGATAGTGACAAAACACCTCGAAGACCCGCGAATTGGCTCGCGCCTCTTCGAGCAACCCATGCGGCCACGTCGCTCAAAACGCACACAACCACCCATTTCTCTATAAATACCCATCTTCACACACCATAACACCTTACGCGAGTGTCTGCCTCCTCATTTCTCCCTTAAAATTCTAGACTCGACTTCTTAAGTCACAAACCGACACGTGTTTTCGATCTACCAATCGAAAACACAAGCCTTACACATTGTTTGTATCATCATCGTGCATTAAATCACTTTACCGACCATCTCGACCAACTACACCATCACTAAACTTAAAACACTCTTTTACATTGCTAAAACGGTTTTCAAACCGAGTTTTTCGACCAAACAAGTTAATACACTTTCGTCGATTTCTCGTCTCAAGTCTAGCATGTAAGTATGAGGGTGTAAAAATCCTCTTCTATCATATTTTTCATCTGTTTTATGACTATAACATGCTAAAACATGCATAACATGATTCAAATATGGGATAAATGAGCCAAAACCGGATTTTGGATGGAGACAGGGGCTGCTTGTATAGCAGTAGGGCTCGCGCCTAAAACCCCTCTCAGGCCTTAATCCAGTCGTGTTTGGTTTCATCTTCCCCCTTTATTTCATTTCTTATTTGTAATCGGTTTTTACCATTTCAAATATTAGAAATCATTTTCATAATAAAATTTTAACCATAAAACATTTTCACCCTTGGTTCGTAATACCATGACGGTTTAATCCGTGTTTCGGTGATAATATTTGGTTAATTACATTTTAAAAGGTGTTTTAAAACCTTTTATCTCATTTCTTTACATTTTCATAACAAACTTTTAGCCATAAAACATTTTCACCTTTGGTTCCTAATACCATGACGGTTTAATCCGTGTTTCGGTGATAATATTTGGTTAATTACATTTTAAAAGGCATTTTAAAACCTTTTATTTCATTCCTTTACATTTTCAAAACAAATGCATTAGTCATAAATACAAAATCACCCTTGGTTCTATATACCATGTCGGATTTTAACCCGAGTACGGTAATAAACATTGACTAATCACAAACAAATGAACTTATAACAATTAGTTCATAATCCTTTTCAAAACTATTCATGTCAAGCTTGCAAAACCGAACCCGACATCGAATATTGTCAAAATAATGATAATTATTCAAGTCTCATTCTTCGTATCGACACAAAAGCGGTCTAAACGACCTTTTAAAATTAAGACGGGTTCAAACACCCTCTTTTCAAATCATTTTACAAACCTTTTAATGGTCAGAAGACGTCCCTTCCATCGTCTGTTAACCCACGCCTAAACTCATTTTCCAAATTTCAAACCAGGACAGGCTCGTTTGCATCGCCTGATGGCTCGCGCCTATATATGCTTACCCTGATTCCTTCCAGCACTTGTCTAGGACTATCCCGACTTCGGTTAACACGAATACAGGACGGATCAGATGACGAATCTGCCCATTTTACATTGTATTTACAAAATGCCTTACTAAGACAAATGGATCACGTTATGCACCATAAACCTAACTCGGTAAATAAACGTTTAATTTCCGTTTTCCATGAAAATCAACTTTAAATCCAACTCGACATCAAATACTTGATACTTGGATAAAACAACCGACATAGAAAGCTTACATGTTAGGTTTAAACTTGTGGATGCGCATTCATGCATTTACCCGTTTTATCAACTATTGCATTTAACCAACCAAGATCGATTAGTAGAGGCCGCTACCGCGGGCGGGATTGGGTGTCCGATTAAAGGGCTTCCCAATACGTACCTTCACCTCTTACTCATAAACTTTGGATAGTGGATGACCTTATCGAGGGCGTATGAGAGTCATTCTAGAGATATGATGCTAAAGAGGGACGACTCCTTATCTTTAGTACCTATGTCAAACACCGCTTTTTGCCTTGGTTGACCTAGGTATAAAGTGGATTTGAACCAAGAATCCCACAAATGCTTGGTGGCGACTCCGAACATCTCTTGCGTCGTTTCGAGACCCTTGCCGAGACAAAACCGACCGATCTAAAACGATCCGGCCGAAAGCATTTTTACGCCGCCGAGCGTGGCTTTCAAAAGTCCGCTGCTATTGACAGGCTAATCGTATACCTACCAAAAATAACCAATTGGTCTCTAACTAATATAGTTAGGGAAGTCGGGATCGTATCCACAGGGAGGCTATTTGCAAATCTAAATGTCAATTCAAGTCTGTCTGAGTCACAAAATTGGGGGTTTTGAGATGGGTTTCTCTATTAACTAAGGTAGCAAACAAAAGAAAGTTAATTATAAACGGATTCAAATAAGAGAGAAATAGCTAGGACGGTCGGTTCACCGCGGTCTACAACGATCTAAGGTAAGGTCAACGGTCAGCAATAAACGGTCTGAAGGGTACTGAACAGGTCCTCTCGGTCCACTATTCGCCATAGAACTCTAATGTAGCTCTCGCCCTAGTTAGAATATTATATTGTTCATAGCAAGTCTTCGCATTTTCCAATCTCTCGATCCAGGTCAAGGTTTAACAAGATGGTCAATTAATTATGTGCACTTAATTAATCAAACCGCTATCAGATGCCACGATTAACAATTCAGACGGAGTAAACAGCTAGACCTAAAACCCAAACACATTATGTCATAGAACCGCCGATCCCCTAAATCCTAGCATAAAAGAATTAGCTACGCATAATTAAATGGAAAACAACAATTAAAGAAGAAGAGAAATAGAAGAATTGCATGACGGAATTAAATAAATAAACTAGCATAAAGCGGAGCGAATAAGAACAATAATAAAAATAAGGTATGAAGAACAATTGAAATTACCGAAATAGGGAAAAGAAAGATTACAAGTTTAGATCCTGAAAGGCTGAAATTCCCAGAACAAAGTAACGTAAAAGTGGTTTTTGCCAAAGTGAAAGATGCCCTAATAATGTTCTCAGCTTGTGTTTTTGTAGGAATAGCTGATAATTATTAACTAAACAACTAATGGGCCGAATTAACAAGTTAAGCAAACACGGCCTGGTAAGTAAAACAGTCGATTGACCAAAATTCCAGTTGATCGACTAAATAGGACAAGCGCCAGGTCTCCAGTTAGCAAAAAGTCGATCGACCACAGAGACAGTCGATCGACTAAATATACCAGTCGATCGACTATAATAACCAGTCGATCGACTTTTCTTCAGCGCGCATTTCCTGCACCGCGCACTGAATTTCAAACGGTCGCCATTTCTTCGTTACTTGGGCAAATAAAGCGTTTTTGGTGGAGTTGGAAAGCTAAGAGAATAAGCTTTCACCTCCAATTAGAATAAATTGATTATCATTTGTAGAACTCGAGTTATGACTCTTCAAAGTAGGCACTAGTAATGTGAAGCCTTTCTTTTGCTCGCTAAGCTTCTTTACTTCACCAAGTACTCCAAAAGGATGGTTTCCAAGCTCATTTCCATGAAGACCAAGATTTCAAGCTTTCATGATGGGTTCTAACTTATTTGCACATACTCGAGCCTATAACCTTCATAAAACACAACACGACCCAAAGTAGCCAAAACAAGGGAGAATAGTAGCTTATGCTACTCAATAATGTATAGAAATGCGTGCAAAAGAATAGAATAATTGTATGAAATAGGCATGCATCAGCTATGTCCACAGATTGGCTGGCGTCGCAGGTGGCCCTTGTCCACAGATTAGCGACTTCGCTGGGGACAACTAGGACACTTGTGTCATTGTGATCCCTAGATGGTGAGACTCGAACGAGGTCTTGGTTGAAATGCATTAATTGATATTACGGTCATAGTCGGGTTCCTTGTCCGGGCCCACAACCTAATGATATAGTGTTCAATTGCACCAACTTTCCTCCTTATTTTCATACTTTCCGACTCAATTCGAGTTGGTTTTATACGTTTTGCCTTGCATTTTGTACCCCGATTCGCTAGTCTATGATATTATGCCCCTTTTGCAGGTTTTGAGGCGGAAATGGAGGAATCGGAGTAAGAGAGACGGTTTGATGGGATAAGTATGAAGAAAGGAGGAAGATATGCTGAGAGGAGCTCCCAACCGGTAGGCAGGCAGCCGGTCAGCCGGCTGGGACTCACCCCCAACACTTAGCATGGCAATTTGGGAGGAAGGTTATAGAGAACTCCCAGCCGGTCAGGCCGAGCGCAACAAGAAGGAGGAAAGTGAAGGAAGTTCCTGAGAACTCCCAGTCGGTCAAGCCACCGCCAGCGGCCAGCCGGCTGGGAGTGCAAGCTGAAGGATAAAGTCAAAAAAGAAGAAGAAAAGTCAAATGAGCTCCCAGCCGGTGGACCACCGGCAGCCGGTCCACCGGCTAGAGGCACCTGATGATATCACCGGCAGCCGGTCGACCGGCTGGGACCCCTCTTCCGCATTTTACCTTTATTTGTAATTTTCACCCTAATCCGTGTGCAACCTATAAATACCCCCTCCCTTAATCATTTGTACACACAAACTTAGATCTGAAACTTTCCTTTAATTTATGCAATCTTTCTTTAATCAAAGCACTAATCTTTTCTTAATCAATATTAATTATCTAGTAAAATTAGCTTAGTAATAGTTATTATCAATTGTTTACATTTGGTTATTGGGTTTTATTTTGGAGATATTGAAGAATTTCTTCCTTAATTCAATAAAGTAGCAATATTTCTTTATTGTTGGTATAATTCTCTTCTTTATTTAACTTGTTTGCTCAATAGTTTACATTTCCTTTTGATATTTAGTAATTGTTCATCTTTTCAAAATGTTTGTTCCCATGTTTGTTTGTTTTTACTCATTTGTTTACATTTGCTTTGCTACCATGTGTGAGTAGTCTCCCACTAGGTTTTAGGGGGAACCTAAGTGGGGGTTTAAGTTAATCAAATGGGTTGTTAACATGTGTTTTTGGGTGGTTATATTAGTGTTCATAATCATGCATTGAAGGTGTTTGTTGAATTGTGTCTATGAAAGTTCATACTTTTCTACAATATTTGCTTAGCTTCCTTATGAATGAGAGTTTATGTGGTTGCTTGATAGTATGTTTATGATGAGATAGGATGCTAAATGATGATTCTTGTGTCCATCTTAAGATGAGGTTAAGAAATTGACTCGCTTTCTTCACTAATATCTACCCGGAAAACTTTTGACACCCATTGATTGACCAACCTTGCTTAGGGGAACCCAACTACCTTAGTTCTTAAATCAATCGTTTACATATCTAGTTATCTACTTGCTTTAGTTTAAATTTAGTTGTTAGTCTTAAACCAATCCTCATCTTACTTGACTAAACTTAGACCAACCAAACCCACTCATTCTACCAATCATTGAAACCACAACCCAACTACGATCAAACGACACAATTGAGACTCCAATAGAAAACCCATTTCACGACTTTCAAATTCCAACTCCACCTCAATCACCACCCCCTCAAATACCAAACCCACCACCTCTAATGGCTTTACGAGACCACAATCGCCCTATCCACAATGATGCTTGTAACCCAATTAATTTCGGCACCTTGGCTCCCAACAACTTTGAGATGCACCCCGCCCAAGTGGGGTTGATTGAAAAAGACTTGTTTGGAGGACACATTAAAGAATATGCTCATGCTTATCTAAGAAAGTTCAAGATAAAAGTCTCTATGATGAAAAAGAACGGGGTATCCGAAGATACACTAAAGATGATGTTGTTCCTATTCTCCTTGACGGGTAAGGCGGACCGATGGTTGAATGTTCACCCTCCGGACACATTCACAACTTGGGACGCTTTAGCCAAGGCATTCATGGCCAAGTACTATCCATCATCCAAGACCGCCATGCTTCGAAATGAAGTCCACACTTTCCAACAAGAGGATGGAGAATCCTTAGGTGAAGCATGGGATAGATATCAAGACCTTATCGCTAGTTGCCCTCACCATGGGATTCCGGAGTGGTATGTCACCCAAACCTTGTTGCCTAGAACTAAAGAAATGGTGAATGCCTCCGCGGGAGGGGGATTTGATCATTTGGGTGATGAGGAAGGGGCGCCACTAATTAAGAAGATGGTGGACTCGAAGGCCAACTATGGATCAAGGGGAAATATGCTTAGGAGGAATGGCCGATATCCTAAGGAGAACTCTTCTAGTTCAAATGCCGAGACAAATGCTAAGCTTGATCTTCTCACCAAGCAACTCTAGAAATTGCAAAGGAATTAAGTTCATCAAGCTACCTTCTCTCATGGTCCACCCATGGAGGAGGTAGTCCAAGTTTCATCTTGTGAGTTATGTGGGGGTAGTGGTCACACTTTTGACATGTGTGCCAATAACTATAATGTGGGGTATGAGGAGAATGTCTAAGATGTTAATGCCTTCCAAAGCTATAACAACAATACAAGACCACCACGACCACCCTATAACAATCTCAATGTCTATAACCCAAACACCAACTTCTATCATCCGGGATTGAGGAACCACCCCAACTTTAGCTACAAGGGTACCAATGTTCAAAACCCGCAACATCTTCAACCACAAGCCCCAAATACCAATCCACCCGGGTTTTCTCAACCTAGAGGTGGATATCCTAATCAAAGGAACACCAGAAACCAAAACCAAAACTTTGGGAACCAACCTCAAGGGTACCAAGATTTTGGAGGCAATCAAAACACCCAAGGGTTCTATCAAGGGAACCAAATGAACCAAGCTAATCAAGGATTTGGGCAAGGGTATGCTCAAGGGTTTAAAAATCAAGGTCAAGGACCAAACTTCAACAACAATGGCCCTAGAGGGAATTATTAAGGGGGACAAGGTCCCAACACTCGGAATTACTATGGGTTCCCTTTACCCATAGCTAACCAACCTTATCAAGAACCCCAAGGTGACCCCTCCCAAAATGAAATTATGAGGGTGGTGAAGAACATGCAAATGCAACATAGCCAAGACATGACTAATTTCATAAAAGCTACTCAACAAGAAAATGCTAATCAAAGACTTGCCCAACAAAAGGAAATAAGGGAATTGGAGGCCCGATTGGCTTCTCATGCTCTTGCTAACCCTCATAGGCCACCAGGTGGCTTATTAGCTTAAGGGCAAATATCCAAGGATGCCTCAACTAGCCACCAAGCACATGCGGTGGTCTTGAGAAGTGGAATAGAGCTTGAAGACCCCTACAAGCATCTTGAGATAGAAGTTGATGCAGATCCAAAGAGAAAGAGGATGGAAGCGAATGGTGGAAGGAAAAGCCCACCGATGACATCATCGGCTCGAATGAGTAAAGCTAAGAAAGGGAAGAGAACATGTGGAGGACCTTCAAGCGGGAAAACACAAGTGGAAAGGGAAATTGACGATTTGGTTGAAAATTTACCTTATGAAGAAGAAAGAGGTGAAGATGCTACCAAAGAGGTGCTCCTACAACCCACTACTAAGGTAACAAAGAATGCGAATCCCCCCAAAGGTACTTTCCGATTCTCGACTTGTTTCTCATATACCTTGCCCCTTAAGAGCCATAAAGAGTAGGGAAAACTTCAAGTATGCCAAGTTTTGTGACATGGTTGTGAAACTTGAAGTAACCTTACTCTTTACGGAAGTGATCTTGAACATGCCAACTTACTCAAAATTTTTAAAGGATATATTGACTAAGAAAAGAGTCTTGGGTGACCAAGAGATAGTGGCAATGGAAGAGGCATGTAGTGCTCATATCCTTAACAAGATGCCCACTAAACTTGGTGACCCGGGAAGCTTTTCAATTCCTTGTATAGTTGGTGGTGTTCCTATATCAAGAGCTATTTGTGACTTGGGAGCAAGTGTGATTGTTATTCCTTTAAAAGTTGCAAAGAAAATTGGCATTCATAGTCTTGCTCCTACTACCATAACCCTCCAATTGGCGGATAGGTCCGTCAAGCGCCCTTTGGGGGTGCTTGAAGACATACCCATCAAAGTTGAGAAGTATTTAATCCCGGTTGACTTTGTTGTACTTGACATCCCGGAGGATAGCCACACCCCCATTATCCTAGGTAGCCATTCTTGGCTACCGAAGGAGTGCTTATTGATGTGAGGAATGGGCGGCTAACCTTCCAGATTGAAGGCGAGAATGTCGAGTCTAATCTTCCAAATTTGATGAAAGGACCCAAAGTTGAAAGAGTAAGTACTATTGGAATGATTGATTAAGTAGTTGATGCGGTGGCTCGAGAAGAGTCGGAAATGAAAGAGGTCTTCCAAATCTCCCTACATGATGAGGAAATGAAAGAAGACCATGAGGTCGATGATGGACTTTTGAAGAAGGTGGAGGGACTTCTCCCTCCAAAGGTACAACTCAAACCTCTACCTCCCTCACTTAAGTATGGCTTTCTTGGTGAGGGGGAATCTTATCCCGTGATAATCAATGCCAACCTTAGTGAGGCCCAAGAACAAAAACTTTTGACAGTCTTGAAAGCTCACAAAAGCTCACTAGGGTATAACATTGAGGATATCAAGGGACTATGTACAAGCTTGTGCATGCATAGAATCGTTCTAGAGGAGGGAAGTCAACCCAAGGTTGATGGTCTAAGGCGAATAAACCCCAAGATGGCCGAGGTTGTGAAAAACGAAGTTTTAAAATTGCTTGAGGCCGGGATTATTTACCAAATCACCGATAGTAAGTGGGTGAGTCCGTTCCATGTGGTACCCAAGAAAGGAGGGGTAACCATGGTGGAACAAGAGGACGGGACTCACTTGCCTACTAGACCAGTGACCGGGTGGCGAATGTGCATACATTATAGAAAACTGAATGCCGCCACCCTTAAGGAGCATTTCCCCATCCCCTTCATTGACCAAATGCTAGAGTGGCTAGCGGGGTATGCCTATTATTGCTTTCTCGATGGATACTCCGGGTTTTTCCAAATCTCAATCCACCCGGAGGACTAAGAGAAAACAACTTTTACATGCCCCATAGGAGTTTATGCATATCGTAGAATGCCATTCGGGTTGTGCAATGCACTCGGTACCTTTCAAAGGTGAATGATGGCTATCTTTTTAGACTTCTTTGAGAAAAGCATGGAAGTCTTCATGGACGACTTTAGTGTCCATGGAGACTCCTTTGATCATGGGCTAGTTAATTTGACGAATGTGTTGAAGAGATGTGAGGAGCACAACCTTGTCCTAAATTGGGAGAAATGCCATTTCATGGTATAGGAAGGGATTATGCTCGGTCACGTTATCTCTAAAGGGGTATTGAGGTCGATGGTGCTAAGGTTGCGGTAATAGAAAAATTGTCACCTCCTTCCAATCTGAAGGGAGTGAGGAGTTTTCTAGGCCACGCCGGGTTTTATAGGCGTTTCATTAAGGATTTTTCAAAGATAGCAAAGCGATTGATCTCACTACTCCTCAAAGATGTGCCTTTTGTATTTGATTAACCTTATCTTGAGTCTTTCCATAGGTTCAAGGAAGCATTGGTTACGGCTCCAATTATTCGGGCACCGGATTGGAACCTCCCATTCGAGATTTTGTGCGATGCGTCGGATTTTATGGTGGGCGCGGTATTAGGCCAAGTGGTTGACAAGAAACACAATGTCATCTACTACACTAGCAAAACTCTTGACCAAACGCAATGCAATTATTCAACAACCGAAAAGGAGATGTTGGCCATTGTGCATGCCATTGAAAAATTCCGGCAATACTTAGTTGGCTATAAGGTGGTGGTTTACACCGATCACACCGCCTTGAGACAACTCATGGTGAATAAGGATGCCAAGCCAAGGCTCTTGAGGTGGGTTTTATTACTTCAAGAGTTCGACTTGGAAATCAAGGACAAGGCCGGCTCAGAAAATGTTATTGCCGACCACTTATCAAGATTGACCATTGAAGACAACGGAATTCAAGATCAAGGTGGGCCGATTAATGAATGGCTAAGGGAAGATAGTCTTATGGAAGTTAGCACCAAAACTCCATGGTTCGCGGATCTTGCTAACTACTTGGTAAATGGGTTTATTCCGGATGACTTTGAACCAAGAGACAAGAGAAAGTTGAGACATGATGCCAAGCGGTACTTTTGGAATGATCCCCACTTATTCCGTAAGTGTGGGGATGGGATGTTCTGGAGGTGCATATCTAGAGAGGAGGGCATGGAAATTGTTGATAGAGTACACAATTCGGCCTAAGGAGGACACTTGCCCACTTCAAGAACCATTGCCAAGATCCTCCAAGGCGGATTTTATTGGCCCTCCATGTTCAAGGACATTCACTACTTGGTTAAATCGTGTGATGAGTGTCAACGCACCGGGAATATCAGAAAGAGGAATGAGATGCCCCTCACAAACATATTGGAGATTGAGCTCTTTGATGGTTGGGGTATAAACTTTATGGGACCATTTCCCAACTCTTGTGGAAATGAGTACATATTGGTGGCGGTGGACTACGTGTCCAAATGGATTGAAGCGGTAGCCTCTCCTACCAATGATAGTAAGGTCGTCATAAAACTCTTCAAGGGAACAATTTTTCCAAGGTTCGGGACCCCGAGAGTGGTTATAAGTGATGGTGGATCCCACTTCCGCAAGAGCACCTTCAAGGCATTGTTAGAGTCACATGGAGTACGACATAAAACCGCCCTTGCCTACCACCCTTAAACTAGTGGGGAAGTGGAGGTTTCTAACCGCCAAATCAAAGCTATCTTGGAAAAGGTGACTAGCAAGAGCCTGAAGGATTGGTCCCAAAAGCTCCCGGATGTATTATGGGCATTGAGAACGACTTACAAAACACCTCTTGGCACCACACCCTACAAGCTTGTGTACGGTAAGGCATGTCATTTGCCTGTTGAGCTTGAGCACAAGGCTTGGTGGGCCCTCAAAGAAATGAATTTTGACTTTGATGCCGCCGGAGAAGCGCGATTTCTCCAAATGAATGAGCTATAAGAATTGAGGTTGGAGGCTTATGAGAGCTCCAACATTTACAAGGACCAAACGAAGAAATGGCATGATGCCAAAATCATGAAGAAAGATATAAGTGTGGGAGACCTTGTTCTCATTTTCAATTCCAAAGTGAAGGTGTTCCCGGGCAAGCTTAGATCGAGGTGGTTGGGATCCTTCAACGTGATGAACATATTTCCTTACGGTGCCTTTGAACTTTGGAGTGAGGAAGGTGAAACCTTCAAAGTCAACGGGCAACAAGTGAAGCGTTACTACGATGGAGATGACAAGGGTCCGATTGAAGTGCTCTACCTCGGGGAACCGTTTCCCAAGGAAGGGTTAAGTTAAAAGTTTTGAGCAATGATTTGGTTTGGTGGAGTTCCACAAGAACCACAATTAGTACATAGCATGCATATAGGCTAGGTTGCACGGACACGCCAACTTTTTAGCGTCCGCGTGTCGGACACCGTGTCCGACACGGACACGCCTTGGACACGCCACAAAACGTCCTGGACACGCCATAAACCGTGTCCGCGGTTTTTATTTAAATCGAAAACGTGTCAGACACGGCCCAACCGCGTTGGACACAGTCTGTTTTCAGTCGGACACGCCAATTAGGCATTTTCGAGAACAAAAACAAACCCCTGACTTTTCATTTTTTTCGATTTGTCGACATTATTAACTGATTAAACAAAACCAAAACCCCTCAATCCTTATCTCCACCATCTACCGTCGATACCTCGCCTCGCCGCCGGTCGCCGGTCTCTCCTCACCGCTGTCTACGTCCAGATCTGGTGCCTTCCTAAGTTGCTTTCTTAGTTTCCCTAATTTCTCAATCTAGGGTTTCTTTCTAATTTTTCTTCTCGGTATAACGAGTATGCACAAAATGGTAGGATCTCGTTTAAGTTTTTAGAGTTATGGGGAGAGGTCAGAGGATGAAGATGAACGGCTGATATGGTGTGGGTTTGTATTGGGATAAAGTAATTGGTAGGATTGAAGAAGATGGGAGTAGGGAAAGAGGTGGGGATGAATTCAAAATATTTGTGATAATGATTTAGGATTTTTTTGGCATCCTCAAAAATTTGTCAAACTTTATAATTATAAATCTATAATAATACTATACGATTATTGTTGATGTTAAAATATTGGATTTGTGAATTATAACTTCTAAGGGATAATGACATTTAAAGTTACCTTATGGGCTTTCACAAATTTTCATTTGTGACGGGTAATATCCGTCACAAGCTTGTGACGAGCCAAATAAAACCCACTTGGGGAGATAAAGACAAGTCATTTGTGATTTCCTACGCACTTACTTTTATCTTATCTACCCAAGTGGGTGATACTTGACCCGTCGCAAGCTTGTGAAGGATATACCTGTCATAAGGGAGACCTATTGATGGGCTTTTATGACTTTGTTGCCTTTTTAAGTGAGCAAAGTTTATGTTGGTTATAAAGGGCTCTAAATTCTCTTTATTTTAATATGTATATTGGATTTTTTTTTGCCGTGTCCCGTGTCCTTGAAAAATCGGAGTGCCGTGTCCCGTGTCCCGTGTCCGTGTCGTGTCCGTGTCCGTTTTCGTGCAACCTAGCATATAGGTAGACAATGAGAATTTTGGATCATTAGTACTTGGCTATTTGATTGATGACGGGATATCGTTGTGAAGAAAATTGGGATTTGATGAAGAACAAGCGCATAATCTTCAATTGGCAATTTCCCGACTTGATGAGTTGGCTTAGAAAGACGAACACACGCAATTTGAGGCCAATTGAAGAAGTGGATTGAAAGTGGGGGTGTATTGAAGAAAATGTGAGGAAGTGTACTCCCAGCCAAGGTACCGGAAGCCGGTCCATGGACCGGTTGGGAAGTTCCTGTAAGTTTGTTGGAAAAATTGCGATAGTAAGGAAAGGTGTCTCCCAGCCGGCAGGCCGGCAGCCGGTCCACCGGCTGGGAGTGCATCTACTGGAAAGTTGGTGAAAAAGGAGAGAAAGAGGGGTGTGAGCCGGTAGCCGGTCCACCGGCTGGGAACACCCCCATTGAGGAAAAAACGAAGTAAAGGAGGAAATTTAGCTCCCTGCCGGCAGGCCGGCAACCGGCCCACCGGCTGGGACTACCCTTGTGAAGAATTGAGCTTTGAGGTGTATTCCCAGCCGAGGCACCGGCAGCCGGTCCATCGACCGGCCGAGAGTTCTCTGATGTTTTTGAAGAAAAATCGTAATATGCATGTACTCCCAGCCGGGGCACCAGCGGCCGGTCCATCGACCGGCTGGGAGTACTCTGACGGCTTAATAACATCAAAAATCAACCCAATCCTTCACAAAACCCGCGACATCCCCCCTCTCTAACTTACCCTTTCTCCTCCAAAATACCACCCAACACCTCCGATCCACCAACCAACACCAACAAACCACCACAAACTCCCTCCCCTTCACTAACCCTCTCACAAATACACCCATGGCACCAAAAAAGAGAGTCTGAAAGGGGTATTTGACACTACAACAAGCGGAGTTAGTGGTGGCCGCGGCTACTTACATGAGTGCCGATCCGGCATTCCCAGACCTCAAGTTTAGCTCTGTCACTATGAAAAGTAAGTTTATATTATTCAAACAACGTCCCCTCACCCCGACTCGATTTATTGATCGCCAATTAATGAGAGAACTAGGGTTAGACCGTGTTACCCAAGAATTATTCGAGGGAGTGGGTATGAAATTGATGTACGACATTCATGAGAAAGCCTATTCCCGTCTCACATGGGAATTTTTGAGTTCCTTGAGGATTGATAAACACCGCCAAAACCAAAAGGTCACATTCTTGCATTTCCGATTGATGAACAAGGATTATTCCTTAACTTTACCGTCCTTTGCTTCTCATTTTAGGCTAGACTTAAACCCTCCTCACAAAGCTCCCGAAACCTTTGACCATAGTGCTCTATAGAAGGCCATTACCGGCCTTGATGATAACCCCCGATTCAAGAGAGCGGCCAACACTTGTCATAATGCCACAATTAGAATTTGGCATAGGTATATGGGGTGGACTGTTTTCGGCCGTGATGAGAATCACAACTTCCTAACGGAGGAGTTGGAAATTCTCGGCTCTTACCTTTTCTCCAACCCCACCACCTTCAAAATTGATATTGTGCACCACTTGGCCCTCCATCTTCACCGCCTAAGAAATTCTCCGGGCCAATCAACCCAAATTGTGGTGGGTGGACTCATCACCCACCTTGCCAAACGACTCATCCGAAAGCTTAATTTGAATGGGATGCAGTTTATCATGGGGGAAACAATGCTAACCAAAGACTACATCCAATTCACCGTTAATTGGATCAAGAAGAACCCCTGTGACAAACAAAACTATTGGCAAATCCGAGTGAACGGGGTGGATAGAAATTCAATTCCACTCCCCAATCCCGAGAAAATGAGAGTGGTGCCCAATTCACCATATTACCTACTTGAAATTGAGGCGGATGAAGACACCGCCGCTGCCCAAGAACAAAATCCCAATCTTGTCTATGCGCATGAGCGCCCGGTGACTGCACGACCCACTTTGCGGTACACCATGCCTAGTTCCCTTTCTTTCCCGGTCCCTTGCAACATGGAGAAGGGTCCTCAAGTCAACAACCTCAATAACCACTCCCCCTCCACGCCGACTTAATCTCTTTCATGGAGGAGATGAAGTTGGGAATGGCAACCGTCGCTAATGAGCGGCTCGGTCTACAACAACGCATGGACCGTATCTACTTTGACCACTCGGTTAGCCAATTCCCAGTTTACGATGACTACCAACGGCGGGGATACGAGCACCCCTACGGCCTTCACCCCTCCTACTACCTAGCTCCGAATGGTGGCCATCCGAAGGACGGGTCTTATCTCTATGATGACATCAATATGGGGCCCGACTACTATAATGCCCCCATCTTCCCCACCCCGTCTTCCACTCATGGGGAGGGGCACGACACTCGATGGTTTGGGGGCGCTCCTTCCATCTTTGGTGAGGGAGGTTCTAGTGGCTCGGGAGGGAATACGGAGGTGTTCATTGATATGACCACGGAGGCGGGGACTTTCGGCTCGGACATGCCCATGAACGCGGATGACTTCATCCGTGAGTCCGAGTTTGGGATCGGGAATGATGAACATGATGATAATGATGACGGTGATGACACCCAAATTGAGGAGGCCTAGTAATGATGGTCCTCCTCTCTCCCTCTCAATCCAAATGCCGAGTATGATTCCCTAAATCCAAACTTCTCATTCATATTTCCCTTTTGTGTGCATTTAGTTAGTTGTATGATATGTAGGATAATTAATCATTTAGTTGCATTCTTTAGACTCGCATTAGATTTCAATTATGTAAAAATTGTCACATATAGGATTGCATTCATATAGGCTAGCTTGCATCGTATTTCAATTTTTGCATTTAGTTAAATCATGCATTGCATCTCCATTTAAAAATACAAAAAAATTGAAAAATCGAAAACTTCATAAAAACATGCTTTTTAATTTCCGAATCTCCTCCATACACTATGTATATAGATAAGTGTGGGGAGGAGATCCTATAAATTTAAAAAAAATACAAAAACATGTTTTTTATTTTCAAAAAAATAAATCAAAAAACACAAAAATACGTTATGTTATTTCATATTTGCCTCTTAACCACACTTCATCTGTCATTGGATGTTGTAAATAACAAGTGTTGGGAGGAGGCCCAAAAAAAAGCAAGAAAAACAAGTTATTTAATTTCCAAAACATTTCAAAAAAAAAAAAAAATACAAAAACATGTTTTTAATTTCGAAAAAAATAATTTGAAAATACGAAAATATGTCTTTCATTTTTGCTATTTGCTCCCTATATTTCGTTCCAACGAGGACGATGTAAATCTTAAGTGTGGGGAGGAAAATATCTACTTTGTATATATTTGTAAATAAATTTGTAAATTTGATAAAATTTCAAAAACTTCAAAAAAAAAAAAAATAGAAAAACCTTCAAAAATAAAAAAATATTGCATTGTATATATATGTTTGGCTATTAAAGTGGCATAGGTACATTGACTATCCGAGGCAAAAAGGAGACTAGAAGACCGCGTGGTATAACCGTTCTTATCTCTTTCTCCTTTTTCCGTTCTTTCCCTTTTTATATCATTGTATAATATGGAGGAGAATGAGATTTTTGTGCCTTGGATGTTCCTTTGGGGAACTTTGGTTTGTTGGTATTGATGTGCTCCTAGGATTAGCCAACTTGTTGCACGTTTAGTTTCATGTTTGTTTGATTTTCGCATGCATTTGTCAAATGTTTATATGTGTTGTTTTTACATTTAGTCTTGCATGAGTTTGTACATAAATGTTTTGCTTGAAATGTGGTCAAGAGAGGAAAGTGAATACCCCAAGGATGAACACATTCCAATTGTGCCGTCCCCCCTCCCCGTGGCTCGCACCCGTGACTACTTTGTTATTCATGGGAAGAGGAGTTTGTCTAATGAGTCTAGACCACCTTGTGAGACCAAAGACCGTAGGCTAGACTTAGGTCTCGACCTAGCTACTCATATGTGAGGATTAGAGCCTCCTCGGGTCGGTGCATTCATACCCGACCCCCGCTTAGGATTGTGAGTAGGTCTCCTTGCGAGATGTGTTATGTCTAGACGCATAAGTGTATCATTCCGTCCTTAGACCGTGAATTGCTTTCCTTTTATGCACATTTTATGAAACAAACTTGTCTACACATAATTGAACCTCACATTGCCTAAATCAAGCCTTGTTTTGACCTTTACATTGATTCCCTTTTTGATGCACCCCTTTTGAGCCTTAGCTTATTTCATTTGGCATAACCACAATACAAGCTACATTCCATAATGACCTTCCTTAATCAAGAATGAGTCATATTTGTAGTAGTGAGCTAGTAGGTGTATTGGGCCTTTTGTTGTGTTGGAATGTCGGCTTTGGTTGGCAAATTTCAAATAAATAAGAGGTTTTGAAAAAGGAAATGAAAAAAAAAGAGAAAATTAGAAATTTTTTAAAAATGCAAAAAAAAAGAGATGTTGTGATTGTAAATACTTGTTTTAGAAGAAAAGAAAGAGCAAGCAACAACCCTACTCATCATTTAAGGGGTAGAAAAAGCCGTTGCTAGAATAAAGGGCGATTTGATGTTTTTCCAAAGTGAGTCGAGTTTACGCAATTTTTGCTTGATTTTGGGAAACCGAACTCTTGTTAGGGTGTAGACGTTGCTCATTTGTTGAAATAAGAGGAGTATTTTCAAATTTTTCCAATTTGAGTTGGGTTTATGCATTGTTTTGGTAATCAATTCTATGTTACGACATAGACGTGTCTCATGTGTTGCAATAAGAAGTGGGAGGAGTGATGTGTTGACTATTCTTAATTTGAACCTCACACATCCAAATGTTGCTTGCAAAAATCCCGTGTCTCATGTGTTACAACCCTTGTTTTATACTATGTGTTGACACGAGGGGCCACGGGGGCGCTTGGGACAAGCGCTTGCATTTGTGGAGTCGCCACCAATTTTTGTGGGAAATTGCAACCGTTCGAATACCTCGTGGCATGTCAAGACACAAAGTAGTGACATGAACACTAAGAACTCGTTACCCTTAGCATTCTATGTCTAGAATGACTCTCGTGGATGCCAATGAACACGGATGTTCACAAAGATCTGGAGTAAGGGGTGACGGTACGTATTAAGAAGTCCTTTTACTGAACACCTAATCCCGCCCGCCTCGCTAGCAGCCTCTACTAATGATTAGGGAAATCGTTCATATTTAATATGTCGTCGATTATATGCATGCAATGAAACATCCAACGTTTTAATCCTAACATGTGAAAATTAACTAAGTCGGTGAACAAATAATTAGCACTTATTAATGTCGAATTAGATGTTAGAATTGGTTACATGTGAAAAACAAACAAATACGTCATCCATAATTAAATACGGAAAATAAAATAACGATAATTGAAATTACAATAAATTACAATGATTTAGTTGATTTACGTCAAAAATATACTTAAGACGGACGATTTGAGAAAATGAAGGAATATAAAAAAGGTCGGAAATTATGGACAGATTAAGGGTGATATTACGGCTAATAGTCAATTAATTACTTAATTAAAGGATTAAGTTAAAGCAAGAACGGAAATTCAGAGACAGAATTCATCCCGGAACAGGCGCAGCATTGCTGCGTCCCTTGGAAGAGGCGCAGCTATCACTACGTCTGTTCCTGAGGTGAGCTCTGGCTGTGAAGTCAGAACTGCGGGTAGTTAATATTCGTTGGTGGGTTTAATGGTTGATTATCGATATTTGACTCAAGTAGAAGTGATTTAGCATATCAATTACATATGAGACCGTCATAAAAGCGATAAACACGAATTAAAACGGATCAAAACAGTTTAAGGACGAATTAAAACGGGCTAAAACTAACTAGGTTTAATTATAAAGACGGAAACGATGCTTGAAAGGACGTAATAAGCTGATGAAAACATATACAAAGGTCGGATTCCAGAAACTTGATATGAACAAATCGAGTCTCTAAAATCCGGGTTTGATTTAATGACGAAAACCCGCAGATATCGATTATAAGGGATTTAAGTCGGAATAAAATGTGATTATTATTAAGAATGTATTAAAATTTATTATGTATGAAGGAAGGAAAGAAAATAAGAAAGTCAAACAAAAGGAACGAAATCAATAGGAAAACCGAGGAAGAAGAAGAAGAGCAGAAACAGCGGCAACCTCTAGAAGAGGCGCAGCAGATGCTGCAACTCTTCGAAGAGGCGCAGCTGTTACTGCGTTTCTTCTCGACATCTGGTTACTGCTAATCCATAAAAACGGTTTGATAATAGGGTTTTAGAAGTCGGTTTTAAACATACTTTTGACGTAAATCTTACAATAATGAGTATAAAAATAAAATACAATAAAAAGAATGGGTTTATATCCTCAGACTTACATGTTTGACGAAACGAGATTAACTAAGTTAACGTTTAATGATTGTTCGACTCGAATGTATGTAGAAAGTGCCCTCGTTAGAGGATTTAGATTAAATTGATTGATGTGTAGTCGTCAAATTGGTCGGTCATGCAACGTGACTGGATCTTAGAATGATCTGAGCTTACGTGGTCGATTGATCAAGCATGTAGGTGTCGAAAGCTTAGAGCACGGTCTTAGAATGCAAAGGGGAGAAGAGAAGGGCGGACACTCGCGTGAAAAATATGTGGAACGAAGGTCCCTATTTATACTAAAAAATATGGAGAGTTATGGAATGACTCAAACTTTGGAAACAAATCACGGAAAAATCTGAAAAATAGGCAGAAACGAGCTGGGGAAAGGGCGCAGCAGCTGCTGCGATCCTTCGACGAGGCGCAACATCTGCTGCGTCATTTCCCCAGAGGTTTCCTCCCGCGGAAGAAAGAATTCCGCGTTTCTTTTAGGGAATTATGGTGGATCTCTACTTCCTTATTTCGTAAAATAAGATTTATGGGATATATTTTGCCAAAAGATATAAAATTAATTTATGGAATAAATATCTGGAATATTCTAGGACATTCCGACTCGGCATTTTATAACGGTTTCTTAGAAAATGAAGCGGTTTTTGACCCGGACTCCAAATGAACTCTAATTATTGTCAAAACGAACCATATCGGTGCGTAGATGACAACCAAGGGATAGAAACAAGTATTTGAGCTATCACTTGACGATAAACTTACGGACTATCATAAATCGTTCCGCGTACCAAACATGCGGCCCAATCATCACTGGGTGGTTGGCGGAAGGTGTAGAAATGAGGTATCTACAGAGCCCCCATTTTGACTGAGGCTTGGACAAGGCGAAAGTTAAAGTATAGCCATCAGGTCAATCAAATATTACAACCTGACGACTATGGCGACGCGAGGCAGCTCAAGGGGCTGAGCCAAGGACCTGTCATCGGGAACATTTTAGAGTCTGTCGACTATCGAGGAGGGTCGTTTAAAGTCCATTAGACTACGTAAGGAAGCTCGCCAGCCATAAGAAGAAATCATACCTGGGACACCCCTGGGTGAAACGAGATTGAAGGCGCTTCGACAAAACTCTTTGGTCTGAAGATAACTTGATGTCTGAAGGCATTTGGGGTCGCAAGGATTCTGAAGGCTGATGAAAGTTGTCTGAAGGAATAAAGGATCATCTGAAACGAACAATATTGAGAACAATGGGGCGTCGGTAAAACCTGGGGGGGGAATTTGCTTGCGTCGGTCTCAAGCGAACTCTCGTCGGGGAATATGCTGATGATTCTGTCTGGATCGAATCATTTTCTGGGAATCTGCTTATGTCTGCTTCCAAACAAACTCCATCTCAAGAAGTGCAATCGGCTGTCATGAACTCTCGTTGGATAAAAAGGTATTGGTAAAGGTGTGTCTTAAAACACCGTCAAAGGGGCTTGAATGATAATGGCGCGTCCTAAGCACCGCTGGAAATCCGATCGTTGTTGCAAGCGAAATCCTGATAAAAATCCTTGCTGGGAGATAAAATGTCGTAACAGTTTGCAGTATGTCTTGGCAAAATACGAGTCCGGACAAAAGTAGATGCCCAAAAGAACCAAATATATGATATAAGGTGTCGGAGAAGAGGCGCACCAAAGATGGGCCCACAAACAACCAACTTATAACGAACTTTTGAAAATTGAGCTGGAGGGAAGTTGGGAAACAGGCGCAGCAAGAGATGCGACTCTTGGAAGAGGCGGAGCAGGTGCTGCGTCTTTTCCCGGGTTTGTCCTTGTCTGAGTAAAAACTCGACAGACCGTGTTTTATTCATAATAACAAAACACTAGTCCTTCTTAAATTCTCTCAAATTCTAACCATTTCCCGTCAAAATTTGATCAATCCACTCCATTAATCATGAATAATAGAGGTATGCATCACATTCTTGCTTTTAATTCTTGTTTTTGATCAATTTAGAGCCGAAAAATTAGGGTTTCCCCTCCCCTTTATGTCAAAAATTTGGGGGTTTTGCTTTTAATGGATTTTTTTTTGATAAAATTGACATTAGAAATGGATAATTGGCAATGTTAGGAATATAACCATGTATTCTTTTTGAATTTTTGTCAAGTATTGAGCATTTGAGCGAAATTGAGACGGTTTTGTAATACCCGCCCTTTTTAGGACCCTTTGACCATCATTGACTGTCCTCGGGAACGGGAGTAATCTTAGAAAAGTATGCCAAAACCTGTTTGAGCTGCGTGTTAAGAGTGGTACTCGATAGAGTAGAGGCTACTCGATCGAGTAGCTAGGGCACTCGATCGAGTAGGGGGCCACTCGATCGAGTAAGTTGGGTACTCGATCGAGTGCCTGGTTTTCAGCGAGGGTTTTATATCGCGTTTTGTTAAATCCGCAAATCACTTCCGCCACTTTCCTCCTATCCTTCAGTCGCCTCTTTCCCTTCCCTTCACCTCAAAACCTCCATGGAAGCCTTTGTGAAGATCCTTGTGCCTTAGAAGAGCGTCCCTTGAGTCGGGTAGCGGTCTTTTGCCTTGTCTCTCCCTAATAGGTATGTCACAATCATCATCCGTGTCCTTGTCTCTATAGTTAGGGTTTGATTGTTAGTAATAGATGTTTGCATGATGGTAGTAGGCTTTGCTTGTGCGCTGGATGCTGTGTTTGTCGGCATGGATTGGTTGCGGATGCGTAAAGGTAGGTTCGCCTACTCAGTTTCTGTAGATGGTCTAGTGTGTCAGTCGTTATGATAGTATTGTGATTGTTTGGCATGGTAATTGATGGTGCTGTGTTGGTGGTCGTGATTACTGGTGACGGTTCTCGAGATGCGTTCTCGGCTGAGTGGGGTCACTTGCGGGAGTGACTTCACGCCCTAGTTTCGCCCTTCGTGGAACCCGCCACGAAAGGGGATGTGCACATTAATGAGCAGGGTTATCGCTCGTATGATGAGCGGGGCTTAGGTGGGAACGGCTGCGGTCCCCCACTGGCAGGGCTGGTCCAGTGGACAGTCAGTGATAGATTTGGTTGGATTGTTATGGTTGTGGTTGAGACCGATGTCTTTGTTTGAGTTGTTGTTTGTAGTTGCCGTTGCCTTATCTTATCTCAGTACTGACCTTGTGTGGTTGTTTGTTTGTTATGTGTCTGCCGTGATCCCTTATGGTGAGCAGTCGGTCTTAGCAGGTGTTGGTGTTGATGATAGCTGGAGTCCGGGCAGGGATGAGTCTTCACGACATACGATGGTCATAGCGAGTAGTCTTTGAGTTGTACCTTGTATCGTATTTTGGTTTGAATCACTTGTAATATAACTTAATAGTTCTTTTATTGACGTTTGATAATTACTTTCCTCGGGTAACCGAGATGGTAACGCCCTCATATGCTAAGGAAGGCCTAGTTAAGGCTCCTCTGAATATCGGGGTGTTACAAAGTGGTATCAGAGCGACGATTTTGGAACCTGTAACAAATAAACATAATGAACATAGAGAGTCTAATAAAATGAACCTGGTGTATGTATAATGGGAGCCCCGGCTGATGCTAGATTTTGGGTGAGTAGGCGCCCTCATTTCAAAATCTTGGCCCCATGATACTTAAGCCAGTCACATGGGATGGGAATGTGGAGTCCGTGTGTCTATGTGTGCTATGTATGTTAATTGTGCCGGAGCTACCTCCGGTTAAGTTTTGTTAGAATGCATAGCGGTGTGATAGTAATGTTTGGGCCGAGTATGGTAAACATTGACGAGATTATTAAAGCTCGTTGGATGATTAGTGAGCTTATAGGATAGCTAGGAGTTATGTGACGAGATTATACGTCATAGAGATGCGTGAAAGTGTGAACTTGAATGTGTAATATGAATAGCGGACATGTAGGTGTTTGTCATAGAATTAATGATGACGGAAGTTGTAAGTGAGCTTGTAGATCCTACCGAGATGACTATAATGATAATTATAGTATGGATGGGTAATAATTCGAATCACGGTATATGGTAATGTGTATATACTTTATTAGCTAGTTGAAATTTTTCCGCTGCGAAATATTTGAATTATGCAAAATAGATTGCTTAGAATAACATGTAAGACATAATTGATTAAGTGATTTGCAAGGTATATAATTATGTGATAAGTAAATATGGGGAATTAATGTTAATTATACGTTTCAATTTGATGAAAACACGAGTTTAGTAATAGCATGTAAAGTAAGTTTAAATGTAATAAAATGACACGGCTAGGTTTATACATAACTCGGTGACAGGCAGACCGAGTTGGGTAATGTGTATAACGTGACGTGATATGTCTCTTAGTTGTTGAAGAGTTGTATTTTGTGTGACGGCGGTTATAAAACGTGATTGAATGCGATAATTAGTGTCGAATTCCGAACTTAGTTGGAATCGACACGCGGTGTTGTTTTTGCAGGAATCTTCAAAGTTACTTCGTATTTTTGATCGAGTACTTAACTATACTTGACCGAGTGCAAGTGCTTACTTGACCGGGTAGACCTCACTCGATCTGATTAGGAAGCTATGATGTCGGGATGTGGGAAAATTTCCGCAGTTACTCGATGATTTAGCTCCTACTCGATCGAGTAGGGTGGTACTCGATCGAGTACCCCAGGCACTCGATCGAGTAGGTTACTGTACAGTGATTTCTACGGGTTTTCTTAAAACCCCTAATCTTCCTATATCTTCTTCTTATTCCCCTATGTTTCGACACTCTCACATCTAAATCACTCTCAAATTCTTTTTTTTCTCCTCTCAAATCCTCTCTTTACCTTGGGTTAGTAGTGATTTTGGGGTTAATTTCTTAGTTTAATTTTCGTTCCTCTACTTGTTCCTCAATCAAGGTATGCTATTCTTCCTAATGTACATGGTTTATGGCTTTGAATGTGTCAAAATAGTAAAACAAACTGAAATTTCGATGATAATGGCCAATTTGATGCTTTTAATTGTTGAAATATGATTCATATGCCTCCTTTTTCATGGTTGTTGGTGATTGTATGCTGTAAATTAGAGTAGGGATTGCATAGTTGGAATCGAAATTTCTAGGGTTTCCAAATTGAAATCGATTTTTGGTTGTTTTATAATGATTAGATGGTAGAATTGAACCTTAAGTATTGATTATATCATGTTGAAGGATAGATTTTGATGATTTCACCCTTGACAAGTTGCCTTAAAACTCCGTCTTAAAAGTGCCTTATGAGAAATTCGTGACTTGGAATTAGAAAATTGATGTTGTAATTGACAATATAAGCATGAATTGAACTTCAATATGATAATGGAAACAATGATTGATGAATACCTGCCACAATTTTCACAGCTGTAAAGACCGTCTGAAAAGTTTGATTGAGTTGTTTTACATAGTAGTGAAGGGTGATATAAATTTGTCATAAATTATTCATTCTCTTGAATTAGTAACATGTAATTAGCAATGTACTAGAACGACCCTTAGAAGCATGATAGGGTATTCAAATTCGCTGAACATATGCGGCCATCATGATAATTACTTTCACCACTATGCCTTATGAGTAGTAATAGTATGAACTTGTGTGATGAAATCGTAGAAACTGCTAAGGAACATGTATACTTATTTTCATACCCAAAGTAACAACGTGAAATATGTGCTTCACATGCTGAGAATGGTTGGAAAATTGGTGTGTATCTAGCTGAGCAACCCAGTTTGGCGACATGATTTATGTGCTTCAAATATGGAATTGGTTGATGAATTAGTAAACTTACTAAGTATATAGAACCCAAATTACATGAAGTATATGCTTGCATGTTTATATAAATTGTTTGAACTTATGTCCAAAGCGATGATCGAGACTAAACCTTGGAACCCGTCGAGTAAACGGGAAGGGTTGATCCACTTGAGAGGGGGAGGCTAGTGGACCGGTAGTACCCGCAGTTTCTGAGTACCCTTCTGTTGTTTTTGTTGACTTTAAGCAAAGGGAGCGTTTTGTAGCTTTACAAAAACGCAAGATGAGACCCACAAAGTGTATAGACACCGGTGTGCTAGAGGAGTTGGAAATAGAGACGGATGTCCGTCATATATTCGAGACCTTGGGGTTTACGGGTTTGTACCGGCTGAGGAAGCACACTTACCCTTTTCTTACCCTAGAATTCATGAGTTCCTTTAACTATGACCCGGTAGGGTCGTTGTGAGTTGATTGATGAATACCAGTTTTCTTTTGACCATGGATTTGTTTGCCTCTCACCTTGGGTTGGCCAAGCCTCCCAAGGACTCCATCACCGACATTCCAGCTGAGTGCGGCGTCTGCCGCCTAATGCCTTGCTTGACTGGGAAGCAAGCTCCCACCGCGAGCAATATCTTTGATTAATGACGTTGACATCGCCTTGAGAATCTTTCTCCGTTCTCTTTCAAACCTCCTCTATGACCGAAAAGATATCAGTAAGTTGAATAACCATGAGGTTTTACTTTTGATGTCGTACCTCAATCCGGAGCGGGCCAAGAAAGTGGTCTTTAATGCTCCTTCCATAGTTTGTGCTGCTCTTGCCTTGATGGCTTCCTCTACTTCTCGGTACTGAGTGTGGTGCCATTGCCACTCGTTTAGCTGAAAAGCTAACCTCCTTTGAGGCTTCTTCAGCGTACGTGCCTCTAGCTACCCCTGTGCCTACCATGGATCGTGAGTACTATCTCGACCTGAAATGGTTGAGAACCTTGGCTGACGGTAGCCTAGCGTGGAGAGTGCTTGGCATGAGTTGGATGAAGATTCCGCTCTGAGCACCTCCCGACCCACGAGCCCTTAGAGCGCGGTGGTGACTGTGGATGTGGACGATGAGGAGGAGGAGGAGGAGGATGAGGATACACCCCGCCACCGCAGACCTATCTCATTGATGGCACCATCCTCCAGAAGATGCCGGAGCCGACGAAGGGCGAGAATGCGGAAGTCCGGGGTGGAGAGACCCAGTGGTGGGGGGACCCCGTCGAGTGAGGGAGAGGGCCTCGGGGACTAGGCCATAGCCGGAGGCACCGCAGCGCAGCCGGCGGCAGCCTTTCCCCGTACTACCCTTACCTCGACACCCCGAGACGCGATCCGATTACCTAGCGGAGAGAGTGTCATCTACCTTGACACTCCGGAGCATGCACGAGATGGCGTACGCTCGGGGATAGGTACAGATGGACCGCATCCGGTTTGGTGGAGTGGAGTTGGGGACTACTCGGGGTATTCCATTCCTACGGGGTGGAGCGATCGACGCTGGGACACCTCGATCCTTCCCTTACGGCGGCTTGACTCCATGGTACGCAGCCCGGGAGCGGGAGGAGCGGGAGCGAGGAATGGATGCGGGGATTGGGACATCAGGAGCTGGTACTTCGGGTGGTGGTGATGATGAGGTGATGTTGGAGCAACAGCAGCAGGAGGAGTGATACTCCTTGTTCTTACCCTTGTTGATAGTAGTTGATGTTAGATGGTGGTATTGTTGTTAGACGTTGGTAGATGTTTCCTTTTGTTATTAAGACTTAGTTGGATTTGTATGGTTGGCCATAAGGCCGGATTTCATATTCTAACTTTTGCAGGATATTAGGAGTCGGGGAGTCGTCCCGACTCAATTTTATAATATGCACATGGGTGTTAACTCGTAATAGGTTGTATGAGGAGTTGGCTGTAGGTACTCGACAGTACCCGTACTCTATCGAGTAGCTACGGGATGGAATGAGAAAAAGTTTACGATCTGTAGGCCACTCGATCGAGTAGCCAAGACACTCGATCGAGTAGCATGGCACTCGATCGAGTACCGCTACTTACTCGATCGAGTGGCACTTTATTCAGGAGGTTTTTGAAAAATAAAAATGTTCAATTGTTTTATAATTACGAGTTTAATGTTTAAAGTAGTTGTGAGTACGTAATAACACCTTTGAACCGTTAATTTCATATGTTACAAGTCATGATTGAAGTTTTATAAGCGTATCTGTCACAATTAGTAAGCCGGTAATCATTTCTTGTTACTTTTATTTTGTATACGCCTCATTACGATCTATTTATCGGAATTTTAGCTTCTCGTACGTTTGTGCATACCATATTAATGTGTGTTATCAACGGTGACTAGTTATTCCGGTGGCGTGTGTATGATTTTAATTTAAGTGTACAATTAGTGAGTAATGTCCATAATAATGTGGTTCTCTTTCATGTTTTGATGCCCATAATAAGTAATACGTGTTGATATTTGGGTGGTGAACTTCGGGGACGAAGTTCCTTTTTAGAGGGGAAGAGTAATGTCGCGAAATAAAAAAGGCTGTTTTTGAATAATGCTTTGTTTATTTATAATGTTGTCGGTATTATGTTTTGCTTGATTATAAAGTCATTGGTAGTTGTTTAGAATGTTGTTGGTATCATGTGTTAAAAAAAAAAAAAAAACGACTTACTTTTTTTCATTTGAATCATGTTGCCAAGTAACATGGTGGCACTAGTGGTACCACATAGAAATTAATATGAAACATGTTCTCGATTGACAGTTTGATAGTTGTTATTGTATGTTGGAAGATCGTGAGCGACGATTCGCATCACGAGTCGGACGCTTTATATATATGTAAGATAACGGTCGACTGTGATAAAGGTTGCATGATAGTGTCAAGAATCGTTAGGTATAAAGGTGGTCGGTGATGATGATGACATGAGGGGGAATGGTATTTTCAAGAGGTAATGGTTTGACCGGGAAGTTTGGTAAGGTTGTGTTGGTTCCGTGTCGTGAGCGGGAGAGGTGAGTTGAACTTCGGGGACGAAGTTCTTTTTAGGGGGAAGACGTAATACCCGCCCTTTTTAGGACCCTTTGACCATCATTGACTGTCCTCGAACGGGAGTAATCTTAGAAAAGTATGCCAAAACCTGTTTGAGCTGCGTGTTAAGAGTGGTACTCGATAGAGTAGAGGCTACTCGATCGAGTAGCTAGGGCACTCGATCGAGTAGGGGGCCACTCGATCGAGTAAGTTGGGTACTCGATCGAGTGCCTGGTTTTCAGCGAGGGTTTTATATCGCGTTTTGTTAAATCCGCAAATCACTTCCGCCACTTTCCTCCTATCCTTCAGTCGCCTCTTTCCCTTCCCTTCACCTCAAAACCTCCATGGAAGCCTTTGTGAAGATCCTTGTGCCTTAGAAGAGCGTCCCTTGAGTCGGGTAGCGGTCTTTTGCCTTGTCTCTCCCTAATAGGTATGTCACAATCATCATCCGTGTCCTTGTCTCTATAGTTAGGGTTTGATTGTTAGTAATAGATGTTTGCATGATGGTAGTAGGCTTTGCTTGTGCACTGGATGCTGTGTTTGTCGGCATGGATTGGTTGCGGATGCGTAAAGGTAGGTTCGCCTACTCAGTTTCTGTAGATGGTCTAGTGTGTCAGTCGTTATGATAGTATTGTGATTGTTTGGCATGGTAATTGATGGTGCTGTGTTGGTGGTCGTGATTACTGGTGACGGTTCTCGAGATGCGTTCTCGGCTGAGTGGGGTCACTTGCGGGAGTGACTTCACGCCCTAGTTTCGCCCTTCGTGGAACCCGCCACGAAAGGGGATGTGCACATTAATGAGCAGGGTTATCGCTCGTATGATGAGCGGGGCTTAGGTGGGAACGGCTGCGGTCCCCCACTGGCAGGGCTGGTCCAGTGGACAGTCAGTGATAGATTTGGTTGGATTGTTATGGTTGTGGTTGAGACCGATGTCTTTGTTTGAGTTGTTGTTTGTAGTTGCCGTTGCCTTATCTTATCTCAGTACTGACCTTGTGTGGTTGTTTGTTTGTTATGTGTCTGCCATGATCCCTTATGGTGAGCAGTCGGTCTTAGCAGGTGTTGGTGTTGATGATAGCTGGAGTCCGAGCAGGGATGAGTCTTCACGACATACGATGGTCATAGCGAGTAGTCTTTGAGTTGTACCTTGTATCGTATTTTGGTTTGAATCACTTGTAATATAACTTAATAGTTCTTTTATTGACGTTTGATAATTACTTTCCTCGGGTAACCGAGATGGTAACGCCCTCATATGCTAAGGAAGGCCTAGTTAAGGCTCCTCTGAATATCGGGGTGTTACAGGTTTCTCAGCTGTTTCGAAAATTGCTTCGAAAATGCCTTTAGGATTGTCCATTTTTGGTGAAAATTGGTTTTCTGGAACCCTTGTGTAATGGATGAACTTCCTACCATGTCGGATTTTTGATTTGCGACAACTTTTTCAGGACACTTTTCTAGGGCATAATCGCTATTATGGCAAAATGCTGCCGAAATTTCGACTCAAACCCATTTCTAGGCTTGAACTTAGACTTGACTTGACCCATTGTTCCACATGAGTGGTCGGGTTTCGAAATAAATGGCCAAGGATGGCGAGAAAAGGCCACTTTTAGGGCTTGAAAACACTTGAAAACGACCCCATCAAGGCTTGTCGTGGCTCGACATGGCCTAATTCACCTTAATTTTGCAGGTGACGTTCCTTCTACATCGGGGAGGGCTCTCATGGACGTAGACGTAGACTTTGACCCTTCTCTCTCTCTTGTTGGGGGAGAGAGAGAGGAGGTGGTTAAGGAGGAGGCTGAGGAGGTCCCGAGGCGGGCCAACGTGGGACGTGGTGGTCGCCAGTTAGTCGGTGCACCCGAGTGGGCCGAGAAATGGGATGGTAGACATCTCATTTGGGCGGCAGAGAGCCACTTGTCCTACAGGATGGCGAGGAGTCTGGTAAATTTCAAACTTGTCATTTCTTATTTACCTTCCTTACTCGTTTATCGTTTCATTTCTTATTCGTCTTGCGCTAAAGATAGCATTGCTTCGAATCGATGCAGGATGCCGGGAACATGAGGTCCTTTTCCGGCTACACGATGATGATGGACGCCTTTGAGAGACTGTCGGAGGAGGAGAAGGCCATCATTGAGTTGGGAGCCTTCAGAGCTTTGGTGGGAGCGTGGAGGGCGATCAGGGAAAGGAAGATTCGGGCTAACCTTTGCCTGATTCGAGCTTTCCTTTATCGGTACTGGGACACGACCTCAACTTTTCATATGCGTTTTGGAGACGTCGGGGTCACTCTGGAGGACTACGGCATGATCTCTGGTCTGCCGTGCGGAGATGAGGTGTTGGTGTGGCCGTTGACGGCCATGAGAGTGGACTCAGCCGAGACGAGGAGGCTGATCGGCTGGAACCTGGCGGAGGGTCTTGCTAGCGTTCCTGGGTTGGAGCCAAGTTCTTACCTCAGAGACTACTTTGCGGGTAGGACCCCGGCGACGGTGGTGATGGATGGGAGGAAGGTGGCTCCTCCTGCTTGTACTGCGGAGCAGAGGGCTCGTTTGTGTCTGTGGTGGTTCTGTCTTCGATTTGCCTCGAAGATAAGGGGGAGAGGCTGTCGACGAAGCTTCTTCCTTTTCTTTCTAACTTGAGTAGCCTAGAATGACGGGACTGGGTTACTCCAGGCTTTGCGGTCCTGACTCGCTATATGAGGGCCATGGTACGTCCTGAGCTGATGGAGAAGGGGACTTCTCCTGCTACTTCTTTTGTATTATGAAAGATCATTATTTCTTCATTTATTTCCATTTTTATCGAATTATGAAAGATCATTATCAATTATTTTTGTTTTGCAGGCGTGGGTGAACTCCTACTTTCCCGGATTCGCGCCTAAGAGGACGGAGCCTGAGCCAAGGGCATACCCGGTCGTGAGAGACTGGGTAGTGTGCCGTAGGAAGAGCCATCGCTCTTCTTACGATGTTTTTCGACGGGGCGTGAACGCCCTGAAGCCGGAGAACGTAAGTA
This sequence comes from Silene latifolia, assembly GCF_048544455.1. Classification (NCBI taxonomy): domain Eukaryota; kingdom Viridiplantae; phylum Streptophyta; class Magnoliopsida; order Caryophyllales; family Caryophyllaceae; genus Silene; species Silene latifolia. The sequence continues at coordinate 82,230,138 of NC_133535.1, forward strand.
CTTTTGATTACTTTTCCTTTATTTATTCTTATTTAGAAGCGATTATAGGAATGACCCCCTTTACCTGCTTAGAGCCGATCATAGGAATGACCCCTCGTTTGCTTGTTTTAGTGGGTGCCTAGACCCTGGGTGGACTACCCTGACGCTCCAGCCTTCGTTGCTGAGGTCCTTCGGCCTAGGATCTCGAGTCGGTTTTTGCTGAGGATATCCATGGGACCTGTGTGGTACCTGGGTGAGTGTTTGACTCGACTGTGCTCTCGTGACACTTTCACGGTTCCCATCGATCCTCCACGGACGATGTTTTGGGAGCCTTCTGACGCTGAGAGAGAAGCTGACTTGGCGGACGCTAGTGGTGACGCCCTTCTCCTTCCTGGCGAGGAGTACTCTGAGTTCGTTCACCGGAGGTTGACGTTCTGGCCGATCGTGGTAAGTATCTCACTTTTCCGCTTTTGAATTGATTTGAAAAATGACGAATGATCGTCGAATAAAAAATTATTTGAATCTCGTAGGAGATCGAGGTGGCAGGCGTCGAGCCCCCAGCTTACCTAGAGACCCTCTAGTACACTAACGCGGCGGGGATGACGACGATCTCGGAGATCCGTGACTTTGGCGAGGAGGCGACGGACGCTGGCCTAGGAGAGTGGCAGCACTTAGTGAGGAGGGTAAGCCCCCAGCTTCGGCTGTCTTACTAGTCTTATTTGCATAAGAATGCCTTTATTCCTTTTTCTTGAACCTTTTTGTCATTTAAAATGCAGGTGGCACCGTCTCAGTACATGGCGTTGTGGAGGATGGCCAACCGGCTGCGGGCCACGGCCATCGAGGCACTTGTAGGCGGCCGAGGGCGACAGGTATGAACCTCTCTTTCTCCTCCTGGTTTTATTTTATTTAGCATTTCGAATTTTTATTGCAATTTCTCGCATTTGTTTCGAAATGATTGAAATGAGGCATTTTTCATCACTCGCAGAGAGAGCGTGACCTGGAGCGCGAGCTGGCGCAGTCCCGAGAGGAGACAGCTCATCTGTTGAGGGAGTTGGAGGTTAGAGACGCTGAGATTGTTGCTCTCGAGGCGACCGTCACTGGGCTGAGTGGTGACAAGGAGTAGCTGCTTTCCCTTTTTGTTGTTGTCTTGTACATACTTTGTACATTTTGGACTTCATTTTGGATTTTTCGGACCTGTTTTGGGCGAGAGCCCCCAGTTTGATGTATATATCGTATTTTGGTTGTATATATGATGGTCTGAGTGCCTTTGTTGCTGGTTGTTTGTTACTCCTGCAGGTTAGCTAAAAAAACAGGTTTGGTAGATGACGGTTTGTGCCGTCATGCTGCCGAAATTTACATAGAATTTACACATAATACATAATACATATAGCATATAGATGGCGTAAATTGGCGCAAAATGAGAAAAAGTAAAAAAGTGCTCGAAAATGAGCAAACATGACAAAAAAAAGGTGCAAAAATGCCCAGAAATGAGCAAAAAGTGCCCGAAAATGAGCAAAAATGCATAAAAAGGCGCAAAAATGCCCAAAAATGAGCAAAAATGACCGAACGGTAGGGAGGGCTACCCCCTAAAAAAAACTTAAAAAGAAATGTATAAGTGTGAAATGTAGTGAAAACGAGGAGTGAAATGATTCTCCTAAAAAAGAAAATAAAACAAAATGGGTAAGTGTGCTCGCTTGGCGAAAATTTCGAGTTCGTCTCGAAAAGCGAACCCGAAAAGAATAGGAAATATAAAATTTGGTAATTTGATGGAATTACCAAAATAATAACCTATAGGAATAGGAAATTATAGGAAAAACAAATTAGGAAAGATCCAAAGATGAAAATAACGGAAAAAAGCCTGGGGAAGAGGCGCAACAGATGCTGCGCTATTTCCCCACCTAGTCAGATCTCGATAGAAATTAGAAAATTGTGTTTAGTATAAATAGAGGCTTCGGGGAAGCTTTTATTCACACAATTCCTTCATCTTTATTCCGTCTATCACATAAAAGCTCTCATAACTTCTAAAAATTTCAAAATCATGGATGCTTTTGAAAACCGTCTCAAGGAGTGGACAAATGAGTTCATAAATGTTGAAAAACATGACATGGGTGCATTTTAATTTGGGATCGATATTGAGTCTCAAATTAGTGAAGATTGTGAAACCTTTCTTGGATGCCTGTCTTGATTATTGGGACCCAAATTCTCATGTGTTTGGCTTTCCTGGAGGCGATATCTGTCCTTTCCCCGAAGAAATAGCTGCTATTGGAGGATGGGACCCGGAGAATACACCTGCTATACCCTTTAGCTCTCAAGGATATAAAAGTAAATTTAGAGACTTGCTCGGATTGACCAAGGCTGAGGTGGACCGTCTTGTGACCTCGAAAGGAGTCCGTATATTTGACTTTATTGACCGATTCATAAATAGGGAGGACCCTTCTATTTCTTATGTTGCGAGGCGCAGAGCCTTCTGGTTTTGTCTACTTCACTGTTATGTCCTTCAAGGGCATGTTGACAAGGAGATGAGAGGGGATCCTCGTTTTCTGAGCCCGGTGGAGCAAATGGAGCGGCGCAAGAGCCCAACATGCCTAGTTTTAGGAGAGACCATTCTCGGTTTGGATAATAGAAAGGCCAACCGCGAGCTTCCTTATTTGGGAAGTCCCATTATTCTACAGGTAAGAACCCATTTTCTTTCTTTTTCATATATGTCAACCGTTTTTTGTTGTTGTTTTTTTTTGTATGTTTCGTTTTTTTGGTCGATGAAAGGGTATTCATTCCCGTCTTCTTTGCAGGTTTGGCTGATGGAGCGGTTGCGATTGATCGAGCCCCTAGTTAATGTGCCAGGATATCATGCTCGATCGATTGCAATGAGAACTGGGCTCTACATGGTGGACTTCACTCGGGTTTGCAATTACTGGGAAAATAAATTGAAAAATGAAGGAGGTCCTCTGATCCGGTGGATCGTGACGTGGTGTCATCTTAAGTCAGTTACTGGAGTCTCATCTTTGGACCTGACACGGTCAGTTCGTATCCCAGGCTTGGAATTCATGATTTGCATTTATCCGGAGAGGTTGATGAGGCAAGTGGGCCTTAGAAAGAAGATTCTGAAGCTTGACACCGTCTCTCAAACCGCATTGGCACATACCACAGAGATTTGTCAGGAATGGGCAATCAAATGGGCTCAGAGGAATATGTGGTTCATACCTGCTCCTATTGGCTCCTTATGGGTATCTGACTCATACTTGCAATGGAGGAAGGCTGGTACTCCTAAAGAGCGTGAGAAATTAAGGAAACACAAGCCCGTTGACTTTAAGATTCGTGAGGTAGAAAAGGAGAACCAGAAGTACTTGACTGAGGAGGAAGAAGAGGCCGGATTCCGAGTCGTTCATCCGTAAAAGAAACCGAAGACCGCTTCTATCGTAGAGATGGTGATGGATCGAAATGGCAAGGCTAGACCGCGAGAGAGACCTTTGGAGATTAGGTCAGAGATAGCACAAGAGTGCCCGGCTCGTGGTCGAGACAAGAAGTATGACAAGGGGGACAAAGGCAAAGGGAAAATGGAAGAATAGCCTTAGTCATTTATCATAGTATTTATTTATTTATTTATTATTATTTAAGTTATAATAAACGGCGGGGTTTTTAGAATCCTAGCCTAGCATTTATTTTCAGCATTTTTATTATTTGAAATATTATTATTATTTATGAAACAAATGAATAGAAGATTAATTAGTTAAGAAACTATTATGATTTCCTTTCATTATTCTTGTCGAATTTCAAATGCAAATGCAGATGTCCTTCTATTTATATTTTTAAAATAATGGGTTGTATCCTGTGAAGGATTGCCTACGTATTCATCAAAAATGAAATCAAACCCTGTGTGTAGTTCGAAAAAATGTAAAAGAATAATCGTTCAAAGCAAGAGCTTGTAATGAACTTTAGAAAATAAGCATGAGCTTTACTTACTCTTAAAATACAACTCAATTTATTTGATGATATGAGGATGTCGAAATGCCAAAATGCAAGAGCAAAGTGGCATAAGCTTTATTTCAGCGGGCCAAGGGCCATTTTTATTTCGTGTCGCATGAGCGGCACATGGGTGTTTACGCGAGGCGTGTTTCTGTCCTATACTAAGGGTCGTACCGTTTTAGTTGGTCGAGGTTAGTTGGGTTAGCAAATTCATTCCCCTCTAGGTCCGTAATCCTAACCGCATCCCCCGAGAGTATGAACTTGACTAGGAAAGGTCCGGCCCAATTGGGTTTAAAATTTCCACGTGGATCGACAGGTAGGAGAGCTCTGACTGATTTGAGCACCAAGTCTCCTTCTTTGATGTTCCTGGGCTTAACCTGTTTATTGAAGGCTTGTTTGATACGTGCCTGATATGTTTGCACATTATGTAATGCTCGCAACCTTCGCTCATCCAAGAGGATGAGTTCTTCATAACGATCCCTATTCCATTCGGCTTCTGGTATTTGACTTTCAAGCAACATGCGTAAGGACGGGATTTCTAGTTCAACAGGTTGCACAGCTTCCATGCCATAGGTTAGAAAGAAAGGAGTAGCCCCAGTGGGCATCCTAACTGATGTGCGATAACCCCATAGCGCGAAAGGTATTTTGCTAGGACAATCTCGATAATTGTCGATCATTTTCTTTAGGATTAAGACGACATTCTTGTTAGCTGCCTCCACCGCACCATTAGTTTGAGGTCTATAAGGCGAGGAATGGTGGTGCTTGATTTTGTATTTGGCCAGCAATTGCACAGCTTTGACTTGGAAATGTGACCCATTGTCACTGATGATCTCATGTGGGCAACCATATCGACAGATGATATTGGTTTGTTTGAACTTTGCCACATGTTTAGCCGTAAGAGCAGTATAGGATGCTGCTTCGACCCATTTAGTAAAATAGTCGATAACTACCAAAATAAAGCAATGATCTCCTATTCCAGATGGAGTGATCTTCCTAATGATGTCAATTCCCTAAGCAGAAAACGGCCTAGGAGAGGTCATGGTGTAAAGCAGTGAGGGAGGGAAGTGTTGTACATTCCCGAAGATTTGGCAATTATGGCAATGTCTGACATATTTAATACAATATGACTCAATTGTGGTCCAGTAATATCCTAGAAGCGTAATTTTCTTTGCCATCATGGGTCCACTCATGTGAGGACCGCATTCTCCATCGTGAACTTCTTCCATTACTTTTTATGTCTGTGATTGATCAAGGCAACACAAAACTACACCAAGAGGTGTTCTTTTATATAATTCTCCTTCCATGAGGAGGTATTGAGAGGCTAGTAGGCGTATGGCGTGTTGTCCCCTCTTATCCATATCTGCTGGATATGTACCATTGAGTTTGAAGTTTAGAATGGCTTGGAACCAAGGTTCCTCTGGGTTTCCTTCTTCATTTTTAATTTGGTGTACATAGGCTGGTTCTGACCGCCGTTCGATGCATAAAGGCATTTATACCATGCTATCTGGCATATTGATCAGAGATGCAAGTTTCGCAAGAGCGTCTGCAAATTGATTCTCTTCACAAGGTAGGTGTAGATAAGTGACCCGATCGAAGAATTGGGCGACTTGATCTATCCTAGCCTGATAGGGTGCTAGACTTTCACTTCGAATTTTCCAAGATCCTGTAATTTGGTTAATGATCAAGGAGGAGTCCCCGTGAACTCGAAGATTTTGATGCCTAAACTTACTGCTGCTTATAGACCAATGAGGCAAGCTTCATATTCTGCTGCGTTATTTGTCACCTCGAAGTCAAGTTTGACAGAAAGTGGTTTATGCTTGCCTCCAGGAGAAATGAGCAACACTCCTATTCCAAACCCTCTTAAATTCGATGCTCCATCAAAATAAAGATCCCAAGAGTCTACAGTGGTTTGTAGGATATCCTCGTCTGGAAATGACCACATGCCTATTGCTTGGGTGTCGTCGATAGGATTGTCTACGAAGAATTCGTCAATGACGCGTCCCTTTATGACCTTCATAGGTACGTATTTGAGATCGAACTCTGAAAGCATTAGGGTCCATCTTGCCAAACGTTCGTGGAGAATGGGCTTCTCAAAGAGGTATTTGACGGGTTCTATTTTAGAATACACCTTAACAGAGTAGCTAAGCTATAGTGGCGTAGTTTCTTTTTTGCCCACACAAGAGCGAGGCATGTATTTTCGAGAGGTGTGTACTTACATTCATATTCCAAGAACTTCTTATTAAGGTAGTAGATAACTCTTTCTTCTTTCCCTACAGTTTATGCGAGCATAGCCCCTATGGCTGTTTCGGTTACTGTGAGATATAAAACAAGTGGTTGATCTCGTTGGGGAGGCATTAGCACTGGTGGCTTGGCTAGTATCTCCTTAATCCTGTCAAACGCCTTTTGACAGTCATCGTCCCATATGGTATGATATGTTTTCTTGAGCTTTTTAAAAATGGGTTCGCAAATCATAGTAAGCTTCGATATGAATCGGCTTATATACTGTACTTTGCCCAGAAATCCTCTAACCTCCTTCTCTGTCTGGGGCTGCGGCATTTTCATTAAAGCTTTGATCTTGGACGGATCAATCTCTATTCCCCTCTGACTGACGACATATCCCAGAAGATTGCCTGCCGTTACCCCGAACGCACACTTCTGAGGATTGAGCCTCATGTTGTACTTTCGCAATCTTAGGAAGAATTTGCGAAGGTTATCAATATGCCCCTTCCTATCTTTGGACTTGACAATCATACCATCGACGTACACTTCTACTTCTTTATGCATCATGTCATGTAGCAATGTGGTCGCAGTGCATTGATATGTAGCTCCAGCATTGATTAGCCCGAATGGTATAACAGTATAACAATATGTGCCCCATTGAGTAACGAAGGCTGTCTTATGCATGTCTTCTATGGCGATTTTGATCTGATTATACCCTGCATACCCATCCATGAAGGATAAAAACGCGTGATCCGCTGTATTATCTACCAATATATTGATGTGTGGTAAATGGAAGTCGTCTTTAGGACTTGCTTTGTTTAAGTCTCTGAAATCAACACAAACTCGGATTCGCCCATCCTTTTTGGGTACGGGGACTATGTTAGCCACCCAGTCTGAATACTCGGACACTTTGATGAACCCGGCTTTGAATTGTTTATCGACATCTTCTTTGATCTTAAGAGCCCATTCGGTCCTCATTCATGAAGCTTCTATTTTACGGGTTTGAAACCTGGTTTTATTGGAATTCTGTGTTCTGCAATATCCTTGTCGATTCCTGGCATGTTGTAGATACCCGTATCCGTCGATATTGGAATTTATAGAGAACCCGACAAACACCCGATGATGATAGGACACATGTATTTATTTAGTTGTCATTGTCATTATTTGGGTTCGTTTTACGATGTAGAATGAGCATTGTCAACGGAGTATTTTAATTTAAATGATATTTAAATTAAAGTCTTTTTTAAGGTGATTTCAATTTATTTTATTTTGTTTTGAATTTATTTTCTTGGGTTTATTTTATTGAAAATAAAATAAATATTTGATTTGAAAAATCATTTTATGAGTATATTTGATTTGAAAAATCATTTATTTTAATGTGTTAATTGATTTGAAAAATCGAGAAAAACTCGTTTCAACCACGCGTTTTGGAGCGCGATTTTAGCTCGGTTTTTGAGCACGTTTTCTTTACGAGTTGGTACGAATATCGAGTACACTAACCAACCTAGATCACTACCCATCCAACCCCAGTTCGAACCCTATAACCACGGCCCAAATCATGCCCCAAATCACCCCCAACCAGCCCGCATACACAAAGCAGCCCCCCTGTTTTGCGTGATGAATCCCGAGCCCAAAACCCGCTCCAAATACCACCAAAACCCGTGCCCATTAACCCTAACCCATACCCTAATATCCTACCCATATACATCCTACCTTCACTCACAAGCTTTAAACCCCAGAAACAAACCCTAATTGCCTCTCAAAAACCCTCCACAAAACCGACATCCAAACTGGAACAGTTTGTGTGTCCTCTTCGAAAAACAATTCGTTCCTCCTTCAAACCTCCATCAAAATCGAGTTTCTTGTTCCTAATCAACCACATAACATCCATCTACACATTAGACAAAGATTTACGAGCCAAATTGCCTTGAGAGTACATTAAATCCCTCGAAAAACAGAGTGTTATACACTCTGTTTTCGCGGTTTGTTCCTGTCTGTCCAGTTCTGTTTGTGCTCGTTTTTCGTGCCCAATAACTAAAAATGAGCAGGGTTTGCTTTAAGATCTCTGTTATACTCTCTTTCTAGTTTTCAAAACATCTTTTAAATCGAATTTTCATCGTGAAACGAGGGAGAAATCGCTGTTTGAAAGTTGCTGTCCAGATTCGATAAAAACGCGTGTTTGCTTTGTTTCTTCGTCGATGACGGCCTCTCGAGATAAAATCTACCATCGATTACGATCCGAGACGGTGTCAAAGATACATGTAGGTTGAGGGTGCATCAAATCCTCCTCTTTCTCCCTTTTATTTCGTTTTTCTATGTTTGTTTTTTTATAGGTTGTTTTTATTCGTTTATCGTTTTTGTTTATCGATTGTTTAATTAACTATGAAACTAGTTTAGTCCGAGTATGAGTTAAAGTACCACCATGAAAACCCACGTTGACTTGAGATGGGAAAGAAACCGCTACATCGGTCGGTCGTACACCCCCGTCTCATTTACATATCCTCGTGTTCAAGGTAGGACATAAATAAAACGAACTTCTAACTTTGCTCCTCGTTTTTGACCCTTTGTTTGTTTCGGCCAATTCAACCCACCCTAGGACCATTCACATGTTAGTATGACCTCTGATTGTTAACATATGACTTATTTAGACGACATTCGATCATTTAAATAACCTAATTAGACATGTTAGGGTGCTTCGACATAGCTTTTAAAATCAATCGACAATTACTCAGAACTTAATGAATGCATCTCTCTCTTTCACCTAATTTCTCGCTAGTATAAGAGTGCGTGATTAGCACCTTCTTATTAACACTCGATGAGTTAACTTAATTAGCAAACTTGACCTAATTTGACCCCTTTTAGGCCGTGTAGAATACACCTTTGCGCGACATCCTTCCAATTGATCAACGTCGTTTCTAACTAGTTTTCTAATTTGTTTCGAGCTCATTTCGCAATCAATTGATCTAACTAATGAACCTGACCTAGGACTTAGGGTAGCCTTGTTTGGTTTGGTCGTGATTTGGCCGTGGCCTTTGGCCTTTCCTGTTTCGTTTGTTTTTGCATCGTTCGTTCTTCATTTGTTTTGTCACTTGTAATTTATCGTTTGTTCATCGAGTTGTAATTTTCAAGTTAGTTTTCTTTTATCGAGTCAAAACCTCTTTCAAAAACCTTAGTCTTGTTTGGTTAGACGGTTGTACCCCAATGCAAGTAAGAGCGTAGTAAATCGCATGTTGTTTAAAGCAACATGGCCCGGTTTATGCTAATGCATGCTTTGGTGCGTGACCCAATGTCTAATTCGATAAGATTAAGTGAAAGCACACATTATGAGGAGTGACCCAAGGCCGTGAGTCATGTAGGCCGTGAGTCACCCCTTTGTGCATGTTTTCCTAGGCCGAATGGCCATGTGTCGTGTATGGTGTCGTATATAGCAATTGTATTTAGATCGAGTTGTATCTTTAATTTATTGTTGTGTCGGCATGAAATGCCTGGTTTGTAATAGGTAGATCCCACGGCTCCCCCATTCCCCCTTAAGCCTTGTTTGCTTTGTTTTGTATGTTGTTAGATTAATCAACCCACATGCTAAATTACAACTTTGACAAAGTTAGTTTAGTTGCATTTAAAACGACATAGAAATTGTTGTCACATGTTAGGGTTTAAAACGATGTTTGCATATCATATATCGTAGTAGCTATGACCTTGTTTGAAATCCGACACTTGACTTAGTAGAGGCCGTTATTGACGGGCGGGGTTAGGTGTCCTTATGGGCTTCCTAACACGTACCCTCACCCCTTACTCAAGATCTATGGTTTGTGGATCCGTCTAAATACCATTGGATTACGAGAGTCATTCAAATCGAGTGATATAGGGTACAAGTCTTTATCTTTAATCACTCGTAGTCGATTGGCTTTATGCTTTTCGATGAAAGGTGTAAAGTTGACTTGAACGGTTCCAAGTTCCCATAAAACTTGGTGGCGACTCTAATTTGTCTTAATTCGATTCGAAGGAACCTCGAGTCGATTATGCCTAGTGTGGATCCCACGGACGCAGCCTCCCAAGGGCCTTGTCCACGGTTTGGCGACTCACTGGGGAAAAGAGGACTAGTTACACTTTGTTTCTAGGGTCTTTTCCTCCGAGGTGAAACTTGAAAAGAAAGTGTTGGAAAGTAAAACATTACTCATAGTGCTACGATTCATGCATAAACCCTTAAGGACTTGCCCGGGCCGTCCCAGCGTTTCTTCGTGATGCGTGGGGGGCGACGTCCCACTATGCTAGGAAGCTGCACATTGCTCGCTTTCACTTCACCTCGCGTGGTTCTTGATGGTGGGGACGATCTTCTAGGTACTCTACCTTAAGACACCTTGCTCTATAAGACCGCAAAAGGATGGAGGGCATAGACCTTCTTGTAGAAGACTTGCCATGACTTAGAGATGTCTAGGAGCATACATCCTTGTAACATGAGAATGACAATGTGCAAATTGTTTTCCCGAGTCTTTTCGAAATTTCCCATGTCCTTTTCAAAACCGAACTTTTGAACAACTTACTTTCAAAATAGCATGGTTTTAAAAAACGTGGAATGCTGCCCAAATAGGACTAGAATTTTCGGCCCAAAATGAGCTTTTATAGCCGGCATCTGCGCCCATTTCAAATCTCATTTTCGAATCAATCTTTCGTTTTTTTTTTCAAAACCAATCCAAAATGCCTCTCGAACCTCAACCAAGCATGAAATGCGTCAAGTCGTGTCCAGGTCATGGCCGTGTTAGGCCGGGTGTGTTTCGTTCTAAGAGTCTAGAACACGACCTTGTTGGGTCACCCAAGCTCACCTCTTGGGCCTTGAGTCATGTTGGTCGACCTTTTGGTCTAGGATAGTCCACAAAAACGCCCAAGCTAGGCCATTTAGGGCGTTTCACCCGAACCTATGGGCTATGTTAGTCCAATCACGGGTTTGGCCACACCGAGTCCGGTTTATAACCGATTTATGACAGTTTGAGTCATGTCGTTTTGTCGAGTCTAAAATGAACCAAGGTCTAGATCCAACCGTGAGTCGAACCTCTGGTTAGTCAATCTCAAGTCGAGTCTTTGTTTGAGTCAAGTTGGGGTCGTGTCCTTAAGTGTGCGGGGGCTCTTACTTTAAATATTGACTCGAAGACGGGGTTTTCTTGTAGAAAGGCCGCCAAAAACCCGACGTCAAGCAATGGAAGATGCTGTTAACAAGCTTACTGAGGCCGTGAACCTCATGATGACCCGAATGGATGCAATCGAATCTAAACTGGGTGAAGATTCCCCTCCACCACTGACTGATCTGGAAAAACGGTTCAAGTTCATCGAAGACCGTTTGAAACTCTCCCAGGGGAAGAACATTCACTATGAGAATGCTAGGGCCTATGCCCCGGTGCAGGATAAGTTGCCCACGAACATGGTACTCACTGACATCCCAAAGTTTAAGGGCACAGAAGATCCAGTCCACCATGTTAAGGCCTATAAGGGGTACTTAGCACTGAAGGGAGTACCTGCTGACATGCTCTCTGAAATTTTCGCTCAATCTCTGGATGAACACCCGAAGGCGTGGTTCTATAATCTGGACCTTAAGAACTTCCCCACTGTCGAAGATATTACGGTGGAGTTTTGTAAGCACTATGCTGACAACGTCGAGATTCAAACCAACTTAAGAACTTTGGAGGTTATGACACAAAAGGAAAAAGAGGGCTTTACTGAATTCCTCGCAAGATGGCGCGCTGAAAGCGTGAAACTAGCTAAGAAGCCTGATGAAGTTGAAATGGTAGATAAGTTCGTGAAGAATTTACGACCTGTTTACCGTAATGCTCTAAAATACCAGAATTTTGGTTCTTTCAAAGAATTGATAAGAATCGGGATAAAGGTAGAGGACGATGTCCGAATGGTCAAGCCGAAAGCCAAAAGGATACCAAGGGGCCTCGTCATCTAAAGCAAAAGCACTAGCAGCGGCCCACTTTGTTGAAACGGTCAATCTCTTAGATGGACAGTCAAAAAGGCCTCCGCGCCAAGCTCCGAGGGTATTCACCGATATCGGGTGCACTTACGCCTACGCTCTCCAAAGGCTCATGGCCCAAGGAAAGTTGAAGCCCATTGGTCCAACTCCGGACCCTCCCGCTGATCAACAAGGTAAATGGTATAAACCAAATGCCTATTGTGCCTTTCATCAAGGGAAAGGCCATGATACTGAAAGGTGCTATCGACTGAAGCACGAAATTCAAGACATGATTGAGAACGGAACACTCCCGATCCCAGCTGTTAAACCTAATAACATCACCAATCCATTTGGCGATCACTCCAACTTTGTTTCTGTCGAAGACAATGTCGATTATTCCCATATTATACGCCCATGTCACTTGAAATGGGTGTTCATCGGGAAGATATTTGTGGATTGCTTTGAATTCTTGCCAAACCCGAAGAACGAAATTCAAGTCGGAATTCTTGCTCTAGAATGTACTCCTCTCATTAACGAAGTTAATAAAAGACAATTCGATTCACGAACCTTCATCACTGGCGTAGATCCTCAGAGGACTACCTCGGGATGGAAGCAGACCATCAAAGGGATCAAGGACCAGAGCCGAGCATCTAAGCTGACAGCTGAACACGAGAAAGCTCAAGACCAGATTTGAAAATTATGAGTCCGGATCTGTTTTCTTATCTTAGTCGAGTCGAGTCCAGGACTTTCTTTTCTTGAAGTTGAGTCGTTTGTTCCGCGATGACCTAGGGTGTGTCCTAGGAATCGTTCCTTTGAGTCTGTTAAGCAATTGCCTTTCCAATAAAAAAGTTGTAGTTTTGTTTCTAATTTGTCTTGTTTCCAATCCTCAATCATTCCGAAAGCATGATAAAATGCACAACACACTCAAAGGCATCCCTGGGGTAGAAATATGTCCTGTTTCAAAATGTAAGGTACACTAGGATCCCGTGTTTGATTCCTTTACCTATTCCATGTCTGGTGGTAGAAAACCTCCATCTGAACCAGGCTTGTGACAAGCTTTTAGATGATTCTATGATAAACCCGGACTAGCTCCTTGTTTCCCCTATCAGTGATGGAAGGCAAGCCTTTTACCCAACAAAATCATCCCATCTCGAAGAGAGAAGATATCAACCCGTTCTAACAATGAATTGTTAGTTCTTACCCAAATTAGTTGGTGAAGCCCACTTTTCAAGGTGTATCCATTTATGACTAAGAGAATGAATAGAAGATCATTTTCAAACAGAGGAAAAAAAGATGAAAAAGAATGAAAAAATGAGAAAAAGAGAAAAATTGAAAAATGAAAAAAAGAAAAGTGATGAAAGAAAAAGAAAAAAAGAAAAAAGATGTTGAAGTTATTGCAAAAGGTTTTTGGTTGAATGTCGAAGGTACGGAAGCCAGAAGTCAAGTCAAGTACCCATAGTTGAAGTTCAATGGGCGAAGACCAAAAGCTTAATTAGTAACCTCTTTACCCTCTAAGTCCTTCCTGAGACAGTTACAAGGGGATAGTCGGGAATTTTGAGAATCATTCCGCTTGTGTTGTTACACCCAACATTTAGGGTCCAGATATGGAAATTTGAACCCACATCATTTTTCAACCCATTTGCACTCGTGGTTCATCAAACCCGAGACACCCATTCCAACCACATCAGCAGCCATAGCCCTTGGCCTTAGCACCACAAAACAAACCTTCAGAATGATGGTTAACCATTCCAACTTGTTGTTACCAAGCTCCACATCCCAAAAGATCCAAGCCTTTTACACCTAACCCCAGACACGGGATTTAACGGTACCTTACAGGCTAGAATGGGATACGACATGATACCTTAGGTGAAACCTTCGAGTGTGTACACACAATCAATATGCCAAGTTTATGCACCTTGATCGAACTACGTCGGATTTGATTTCGCTCCACGCGAATACGTAGGCAGTCCTTCAGAATAAGGGATTCAATCCACTCATCAACCAAGTTGTCGTCTTGTCGGTTTCTTACGGGTCTTAACCAAGTCCAAATGAAGCCACCTTTGTTTGAGTCGGTCTTAGCACTCGATGTAGGCTAGGATAAGGATATAGGTTCAGATAAGTAGTGTTAAGTCTCGGAATGAGCTTTATCTAACGGTTTAGGCAAAGACGCTGAGTCATATAGATGAAAGTTTGTGTTGGGAACAGAAAATTTGAAAAAACCCGCTGAAAAGAAAGAAGGCGTGGAAGAAAAATAGTAAAAGCCCGCTAAAAAGAAAGAAGGCGGTGGCAAAAAATAATGAAAACTCGCTGAAAAGAAAGGAGGCGAGGTGAAGAGTGACAGAATGTTCCCAACAAGAGTGATGTGTGATGTCTAAGTATTCTCATAAAATCAGTTTGTGTTTAATGTCTAGGCGAAGCTAACGTTGTTGCTCCATGAGTTTAATCCACCTTGTCAATGCCAAGTGATCTTGATTCCCATGTGCCCTTGGGAGCACGCCCATGCCATACGATATCCCTGTCTAAAGTCCGATGGCCTTGTGATTCCCGTTTGCCATCTTTTGGCGCCAGAATGGCCAATTTACATTTCTACCCCCAGCAAGTCAATATTTGAATTTAAACTCGTGCACACTTACGGTTTTATTTTCCTTTTTTGTTTTACGGTAGCGGGCTACGCCCACGTTTGTTTACGGGTCATACAGAGTGTTTGAGTCGTATTTCCTGCTCACCCGTCAAGGTTCGATTTCAAAATGCCAAAGATTTCAGAATTCCGAAATTTCAAAAACTTTTTGCGAATTATGGATAGATGATCCAAGTCAAGGTTCAAACCTCAGAGTTCAAAATCAAATTTTGGGTCGACGACCCAACACCCAAATGATTCATTTCAAATTCAAATTTCGGGTCGATGGCCCAACATTCCAAGTGATGTCAAATTCAAAATTCGGGTCGATGACCCAATTATTCAAAATTTTCAAATTCAATTTTCGGGTCGATGACCCAATCTTTCAAATGATCCAATTTCAAGATCGATGATCCAAATGTGCTTATGTGATGATTATTGCTAGTACGTTTTTGTGTTTCAAATATAGCAGGATATGCTTCAACTGGGGGCTCTAAAGTCTTCGACTTTAGAGCCATTAAAATCGGGGCTCTGCCGTTGGCTTCAGAGACCATTATCAAGATGAAATGGATGACATCCACTCATAATTCAATTCAATACAAGAGTATGAAATGGAAGAATTCCGTAGCTGAAAGCAAATAATGAAAGTGGCGGCAATCTCCTTGGAAAGTCCCGTCCCATTCGGACAAGCGCCAGCAGATGATAAGTTTTGGGCAAATGTCAGCAGATGATGAATTTTGGACATACGCCAGCAGATGATAAACTTTGGGCATGTGTCAGCAGTTGCCGAACTACGACGCGGGTTTGATTCCGTCAGAACGAATACGTAGGCGCCCGAGGATAAGGCTCAACCCACCATATATGCATTTTATGGGTCGACGACCAACGAGGATAATTTGACACAGCAGAAGCAAGAGTCAATCCCCAACGAAGTTTCGGTATGATCTCTTCTTATGGTCAAGCTTATATACGCAAGTCTAATGGACTATAAATGACCCAGAATCCTCGGTCGAGAGGGACCTGGGGTATACTTTGACTTTCGCCTTGTCCAAGCCTCAGTCAAAGTGGGGGCTCTGTAGATACCCGTATCCGTCGATATTGGAATTTATAGAGAACCCGATAAACACCCGATGATGATAGGACACATGTATTTATTTAGTTGTCATTGTCATTATTTGGGTTCGTTTTACGATGTAGAATGAGCATTGTCGACGGAGTATTTTAATTTAAATGATATTTAAATTAAAGTCTTTTTTAAGGTGATTTCAATTTATTTTATTTTGTTTTGAATTTATTTTCTTGAGTTTATTTTATTGAAAATAAAATAAATATTTGATTTGAAAAATCATTTTATGAGTATATTTGATTTGAAAAATCATTTATTTTAATGTGTTAATTGATTTGAAAAATCGATTTAAAAATCGAGAAAAACTCGTTTCAACCACGCGTTTTGGAGCCCGATTTTAGCTCGGTTTTTGAGCCCGTTTTCTTTACGAGTTGGCACGAATATCGAGTACACTAACCAACCTAGACCACTACCCATCCAACCCCAGTTCGAACCCCATAACCACGGCCCAAATCATGCCCCAAATCACCCCCAACCAGCCCGCATACACAAAGCAGCCCCCCTGTTTTGCGTGATGAATCCCGAGCCCAAAACCCGCTCCAAATACCACCAAAACCCGTGCCCATTAACCCTAACCCATACCCTAATATCCTACCCATATACATCCTACCTTCACTCACAAGCTTTAAACCCCAGAAACAAACCCTAATTGCTTCTCAAAAACCCTCCACAAAACCGACATCCAAACTGGAACAGTTTGTGTGTCCTGTTCGAAAAACAATTAGTTCCTCCTTCAAACCTCCATCAAAACTCGAGTTTCTTGTTCCTAATCAACCACATAACATCCATCTACACATTAGACAAAGATTTACGAGCCAAATTGCCCTTGAGAGTACACGAAATCCCTCGAAAAACAGAGTGTTATACACTCTGTTTTCGCGGTTTGTTCCTGTCTGTCCAGTTCTGTTTGTGCTCGTTTTTCGTGCCCAATAACTAAAAACGAGCAGGGTTTGCTTTAAGATCTCTGTTCTCCTCTCTTTCTAGTTTTCAAAACATCTTTTAAATCGAATTTTCATCGTGAAACGAGGGAGAAATCGCTGTTTGAAAGTTGCTGTCCAGATTCGATAAAAACGCGTGTTTGCTTTGTTTCTTCGTCGATGACGGCCTCTCGAGATAAAATCTACCATCGATTACGACCCGAGACGGTGTCAACGATACATGTAGGTTGAGGGTGCATCAAATCCTCCTCTTTCTCCCTTTTATTTCGTTTTTCTATGTTTGTTTTTTTATAGTTTGTTTTTATTCGTTTATCGTTTTTGTTTATCGATTGTTTAATTAACTATGAAACTAGTTTAGTCCGAGTATGAGTTAAAGTACCACCATGAACACCCGCGTTGACTTGAGATGGGAAAGAAACCGCTACATCGGTCGGTCGTACACCCCCGTCTCATTTACATATCCTCGTGTTCAAGGTAGGACATAAATAAAATGAACTTCTAACTTCGCTCCTCGTTTTTGACCCTTTGTTTGTTTCGGCCAATTCGACCCACCCTAGGACCATTCACATGTTAGTATGACCTCTGATTGTTAACATATGACTTATTTAGACGACATTCGATCATTTAAATAACCTAATTAGACATGTTAGGGTGCTTCGACATAGCTTTTAAAATCAATCGACAATTCTGTAACTTAATGAATGCATCTCTCTCTTTCACCTAATTTCTCGCTAGTATAAGAGTGCGTGATTAGCACCTTCTTATTAACACTCGATGAGTTAACTTAATTAGCAAACTTGACCTAATTTGACCCCTTTTAGGCCGTGTAGAATACACCTTTGCGCGACATCCTTCCAATTGATCAACGTCGTTTCTAACTAGTTTTCTAATTTGTTTCGAGCTCATTTCGCAATCAATTGATCTAACTAATGAACCTGACCTAGGACTTAGGGTAGCCTTGTTTGGTTTGGTCGTGATTTGGCCGTGGCCTTTGGCCTTTCCTTTTTCGTTTGTTTTTGCATCGTTCGTTCTTCATTTGTTTTGTCACTTGTAATTTATCGTTTGTTCATCGAGTTGTAATTTTCAAGTTAGTTTTATTTTATCGAGTCAAAACCTCTTTCAAAAACCTTAGTCTTGTTTGGTTAGACGGTTGTACCCCAATGCAAGTAAGAGCGTAGTAAATCGCATGTTGTTTAAAGCAACATGGCCCGGTTTATGCTAATGCATGCTTTGGTGCGTGACCCAATGTCTAATTCGATAAGATTAAGTGAAAGCACACATTATGAGGAGTGACCCAAGGCCGTGAGTCATGTAGGCCGTGAGTCACCCCTTTGTGCATGTTTTCCTAGGCCGAATGGCCATGTGTCGTGTATGGTGTCGTATATAGCAATTGTATTTAGATCGAGTTGTATCTTTAATTTATTGTTGTGTCGGCATGAAATGCCTGGTTTGTAATAGGTAGATCCCACGGCTCCCCCATTCCCCCTTAAGCCTTGTTTGCTTTGTTTTGTATGTTGTTAGATTAATCAACCCACATGCTAAATTACAACTTTGACAAAGTTAGTTTAGTTGCATTTAAAACGACATAGAAATTGTTGTCACATGTTAGGGTTTAAAACGATGTTTGCATATCATATATCGTAGTAGCTATGACCTTGTTTGAAATCCGACACTTGACTTAGTAGAGGCCGTTATTGACGGGCGGGGTTAGGTGTCCTTATGGGCTTCCTAACACGTACCCTCACCCCTTACTCAAGATCTATGGTTTGTGGATCCGTCTAAATACCATTGGATTACGAGAGTCATTCAAATCGAGTGATATAGGGTACAAGTCTTTATCTTTAATCACTCGTAGTCGATTGGCTTTATGCTTTTCGATGAAAGGTGTAAAGTTGACTTGAACGGTTCCAAGTTCCCATAAAACTTGGTGGCGACTCTAATTTGTCTTAATTCGATTCGAAGGAACCTCGAGTCGATTATGCCTAGTGTGGATCCCGCGGACGCAGTTCCCAAGGGCCTTGTCCACACATGTCTTTGTAGGACCAAGCGAAAACGTCCTTGAACTCGTGTAGGAGATCTATGAAGTTGGCCCTTTCAGTTGGGTTTAAGGTCGTCCCGATTCTAAGTTCTTGGGGTTCTAGTTCGGTTCCTACATTGATGGGTTCAATGTTTTCTATAACTGGTGCCCCTTCCCCCTCTTCTAATATTTCTTTAACTATGTAGGGAGGTAATTCAACTGAGTCTGAGTCTGGGTCAGGATCATCCTCATTATCATCGTAAATAGAATTGCATTCAGAATAACACAAAGAGTAAGCAGAATCTGATTTATTCATATTAAATTTTGAAAAGAGTTGAAACAAAGAAGCCATCTGTTCAGTAGGTAGTGGCGGTAAAGGGACAGCTGCTGGGACATTTCCCAAGCTACTGTTACTACTTGATGCTATGCTAGGAGAAACAAGGGGATGGGGAGTGACGACAGAAGGTGACTCTTTAGCGACTTCTCTAGACTCAGACTCAGACTCTGACTCCGACTCTAACTCGTATTCATTG
Source organism: Silene latifolia (assembly GCF_048544455.1). Classification (NCBI taxonomy): domain Eukaryota; kingdom Viridiplantae; phylum Streptophyta; class Magnoliopsida; order Caryophyllales; family Caryophyllaceae; genus Silene; species Silene latifolia. The sequence goes on from NC_133535.1 coordinate 82,249,475, forward strand.
TCTTCAGGTTCTCTTTTGAACATCTCTCCTTCTCCAGTGGTGACTTTGAAGAGCTTTCCTTGGTTGTTAGTCCACTTGATAGACTTCCTCCATCCTTTCTGTTGATTTGAACTGGTTTCGGTGATTAATGCTGTGGGATTGAAATGATCATCTTGAAGTATCATGGTAATGATCTCATCCTGTGCTTCCCTGACGAATCGGTCCTCTCCAAATAGGAGGCTAACATCATGTTCGTCTAAACAAGGTGTTTGACGAGTTTTGACGGTAGGAACCGTTTCTGGAGGGATGAAGTAGCAATCATGGAAGACCTCGATTCCAGCTAGTTGCATTCCTTTATAGTGCCAAGGTTCGGGAAACCCGTGAAAGTATTCCTGGCTCTCTTCTCTAACGAAGTATCCAATTAGAGTAGGGAGGTAGGATTGCATTTGGATTCCTTTGTTCTTACGGTTTTGAAACTGAGTGAGCATCTCCAAAGCTTCTTCTTTCATGGGTTTGTATCCCAATCCTAATGGTATCCTCTGAGAGTTTCTTTCTTTGTAGGGTGCGAAGGTATTTTTATTGGTAGGATTCAATGGCATTCCCGGGAAGTATGCCTGAGACTTGAGTATGTGGTTGACCACTAAATTGGAGTATGGGTTGAAGTATAGAGGTGCCAATTTGCTCTCTGCAAAGTTTATGCTCTGAAAGCCCCAAAGCTCGTATATTGGATCTGTGACTACTTGGTTGCTTGACATTTTGTCTATTACTGCCTTGATAGGTGACGAAGTGATCGTCACTACTTTGCCATCTAGAGGAATCTTAATCTTCTGGTGTAAGGTGGATGTTACCGCTTTGGAAGCGTGAATCCAAGGCCTTCCCAGAAGTATATTGAATGATGCTTCGATATCCACTATTTGAAAATTAACCTTTCGCTCAATTGGCCCTGTGGCTATAGTGAGGTTGATTAGTCCTACTACTTTACGTCGTGTTCTATCGTATGCTCGAACGCCTTGGTTAGTAGGAGTCTAATCTGATTCTTTCATGCCTAACTTGTATGCCGTTTTCAATGGTATGACATTGACTGCGGAGCCACCATCCACCAAAGTCATTAGTGCGTTCTTCCTTAAGCATATGACTGTAATCTATAGAGCGAGGTTATGACTGGAGCCGAAGGGACGCAAATCTTCATCTGAAAAAGTAACTGGGTTACTTTGTTTAACTGAATCTTGGAAGACCAAGTTGACTACGTCGTCAGGCGTAGAGTTGTATGCCACATTCAGTTTAGCCAATGCTTGCAGTAAAGCTTGACGATGGGGAAATGAACTCGGAACTAGTTGCCAGACTGAAAGATCAGTCTTTGTCTTTTGCAGTTGTTTTAGCAAATGGTCAGTAGACGTATCTTCACCATCCTTTGGAGTGATCACATTGGTGTTAGTAACTGGACCATTAGCCGTGGGACCGTTCTGAGAAACATTTTGATATGGACGCCCTGAACGAGTAAGGTGGTCTATATCTTGATCTTCACTAGCTTTGACTATATCTTCACTAGCTTTGACTAGATAGTGTTCTGTGAGGTAATCATCTTCGTCGTCCTCGGCCCATATTCCATTGACGATACTAAGCTCTCTCAATCTGATGATCTCGGCTTCTAGATTAATTATTTGGTCGACTAGGTGTGGACATGGGCCACAAGCCGGCCTGCGGACGCGATGTCGTCTGCCGGTCCGTAGTCACGGGGCACCTGCATGCCAAGACAATCTGTGGACATGCAGTGGTCTTTTGAAAGCCACGCTCGGCGGCGTAAGAATGCTTTCGACCGGATCGCTTTAGATCGGTCGGTTTCGTCTCGGCAAGGGTCTCAAAATGATGCAAGAGATGTTCGGAGTCGCCACCAAGCATTTGTGGGATGCTTGGAACCCGTTCGAATCCACTTTATACCTTGGTCAAACGAAGCACAAAGCAGGGTTTAACATAGGCACTAAAGATAAGGAATCGTCCCTCTTTAGCATCCTATCTCTAGAATGACTCTCGTACACCCTGGATAAGGTCGTCCACTATCCAAAGTTTCTGAGTAAGAGGTGAAGGTACGTATTGGGAAGCCCTTTAAATAGACACCCAATCCTGCCCGCAGTAGTGGCCTCTAGTGATCGATCTTGGTTGGTTAAATGCAAAAATTGATAAAATGGGTAAATGCATGAATGCGCATCCACTAGTTTGATCCTAACATGTGAGCATTCTATGTCAGTTTGTTTAATCCAAATATCAAGTATAAGATGTCGAGTTGGATTTAACGTTGATTTTCATGCAAGACGGAAATTAAACATCCATTTACTGAATTAGGTTTATGGTGCATAACGTGATCCATTTGTCTTAGTAAAGCATTTTGCAAATATGATGTTGAATGAGCAGATTCATCATCTGATCCGTCTTGTATTCGGGTTAACCGAAGTCGGGATCATCCTAGACAAATGCTGGAAGGGGAACAGACCCTGCATCAGGCAGCCAGTAGAGGCGCGAGCCTATTGATGATGTAAATGGGTCTGCCCTGATCTGCATCAGACCAACATAAGAGACGCGAGCCTGTTGGCGATGCAAAGAGGTTTCCCCTGGTTTGAAAATAGAAAAAGGAGTGGCCTGTTTAGGCGCGGGTTAACAGACGATGGAAAATGTCTTCTGGCCATTGAAAAAAGTTTGTAAAATGTATTGAAAAATGGGTGTTTAAACCCGTCTTGTTTTGAAAAGATCGTTTAGGCCGCTTTTGTGTTGATTTGAAGAACGAGACTTGAATAATCGTCATTGTTTTGACAATATTCGATGTCGGGTTCGATTTTGCAAGCTTGACATGAATAGTTTTGAAAATGGTTATGAACTAATTGTTTTAAGTTCATTTGTATATAATTAGTCAACATTCATCATCGTACTCGGGTTAAAATCCGACATAGTATGTAGAACCAAGGAGGACTTTGTGTTGGTGACTAATACATTTTCTTAGAAAATGTAAAGGAATGATGAAAGGCTTTAAAATACCCTTCAAAATGTAAAGAAATGAAATAAAAGGCTTTAAAATACCTTTTAAAATATAATTAACCAAATATTATCACCGAAACACGGATTAAACCGTCATGGTATTAGGAATCAAGGGTGAAAAATGCTTTATGGTTAAAAACTTGTCATAAAAAAAATGAAAGATTTGAAAATACTTGAAATGGTAAAAAACGATTACAAATATGAAACAAAATGAAGGAGATGAAGAGACCAAACACGGTATGGATTTAGGTTGGGCAGACTGCTTTAGGCGCGAGCCTGTTTGCTACGTATTAGCCTCTGCCTCAACCAAAAATCCGGTTTTGGCTCATTCTTCCCATGTTTTGGACCATGTTATGCATGATTTAGCATGTTATAGTCATGAAACATATAAAAGCATGATAAAAGAAGATTTTGACACCCTTATACTTACATCCTAGGCTTATGGCGAGAAACCGACGAAAGTGTATCAACTTGTTTGGCCGGAAAACTCGGTTTAAAAACCGTTTTAGTAAGTAAAAAGAGTGTTTTGTTAAGTTTAGTGATGGTGTAGTGGTCTAAATGGTCGGTCAAGTGATTTAATGCACGATGACGGTACCAAACAATGTGTAAGGCTTGTGTTTACAATCGGTAGGTCGTAAACACGTGTTAGATTGTGACTTGAGAAGTCGAGTCTAGAATTTTAAGGGAGAAAAGAGGGGGCGGACACTCGCGTAACTCTCAAATGGTGGAATTTGAGGGGTATTTATAGGAAAATGGGTGGTTGTGTGAGTTTAGAGCGACGTGGCCGCATGGGCTGCTCAAAGAGGCGTGAGCCATGTCGCACGTCTTCGAGGTGTCTTGTCACTATAACACGAGGAAGTCATGATTTGTTCTATCCTAGGATTTGGAAGAACTTGATTTGTACTTGACCATGTATGTTTCCGGGAAATCTTAACATGGAAGCATTTGAATGGTTTGTTTTTTGTGTTTGACTCGGTTTGACTCGTTGTTGGAGTCGGGATTTGAATTTTGAGTCGGTTTTTGGTCCGGTGTCGGTTTTGACTCTAGTTAGTGTCATTGCGACCCCGTCGTCATGCATTAAACACTCCAGGTACTTTTGAAAAGTTTTGAAATGTTTTATTTTCGAAATCATTTTAAGTTTTCCGATGTAAAGTTGTACACAAACTGTCGATCAAACGCTGCGATTCCTAAGCATGTTGTAGTCCGATAATCATCGGGTGTTTGTTGGAGACTCGACAGATACTGGGTATCTACAGAGCCCCCACTTTGACTGAGGCTTGGACAGGGCAAAAGTCAAAGTAGAGCCCCCAGGTCAATCGAAGATTACAACCCGGAGATCGAAGCGACATCGAGGCGGCTCGAAAGGACTCGGGCAAAAGACCTGCCATCGGGAAGAGCGATGCCAAGGCAACTCGAGGGTACGAGCCGAGGACCTATCGTCGGGAATAGTTTAGAGTCTGTCGACTATCCGTGCGGGTCGTTTGAAGTCTGTTAGACTACGTACAAAGGCTCGCCAGCCATAAGAAGGAGTCATACCTGAGGCATCTTTGGGATATGTCCTTTCGCGTTCTTGTTTGTGGACAAAGGCTCGCCAGCTGTGTTGCGTATATGAAGGGGCTCGTCAACCGCGGTGCGTATATGAAATGAGCTCGCCAGCCGCGGTGCGTATATGAAAGGGGCTCGTCAGCCGCGGTGCGTATATGAAAGGGGCTCGCCAGTTGCGGTGCGTTGTAAGGCTCGCCAACCACGGTGCGTTGTAAGGCTCGCCAGCCATGTGCGTTGTAAGGCTCGCCAGCCATGTACGTTGTAAGGCTCGCCAGCCATGTGCGTTGTAAGGCTCGCCAGCCATATGCGTTTGTAAGGCCCGCCAGCCATATACGTTTGTAAGGCCCGCCAGCTATATGCGCTTGTAAGGCCCGCCAGCCATATGCGTTTGTAAGGCTCTCCAGCTATACCCGTTTGTAAGGCCCGCCAGCCATACGCGTTTGTAAAGCCTGCCAGCCATACGCGTTTGTAAGGCCCGCCAGCCATACGCGTTTGTAAGGCCCGCCAGCCATATTTGAATGTGCTGCGTTTTGAGGCTCACCAGCCATATCGAAGGTCGATTGATCGACCGTGGGAAATAGCCGCGACGGGCTTGTTTTGGGAAGTTTGTTTGAATTAGTGGGCTTCGTGAGGGAGCCTCCGATATCCTGTTGGGGAATCTCGGTGTTTGTTTGTGGTGCCGGAAAGAGATAGGTTCGTGAGCCTAACCCCCAGGATCGGCAGCGATTTTTGAAACTCGAGGAGAGATAGCAGTTTTTATTACCATTGGTCTTGTAGGAAAGAGACAGATGCGTGCTCTGTTGTTCGATGTGTGTTTGGGGAGGACGATTTCCATTTCATCTTTCCACAATTTGAGATTTGATGAATGTTTGTTGAAAATTTGTGAGAATAGCGAGTTTGAATCCTGCTATATAGTTTTATCTTTGGGGGTTTTGAATGCCGCCGTGGAAATTTGAAGGAATAGTGAATTTTGAGTTTCACTATTATTGTTATTGAAATGACGGTTTTTATTGCCGTCGTTGATATTTGGATAAATAGTGAGTTTTGAATTTCACTATTATTGTTGTTTTTTTGAAGTGACGGTTTTTATTGCCGTCGTTGACATTTGAAGAAATAGTGAACTTTCAATTTCACTATTATTGTTGTTTTTTGAAGTGTCGGTTTTTATTGCCGTCGCTGACATTTGAATAAATAGTGAACTTTGAATTTCACTATTAATGTTGTTTTTTGAAGTGACGGTTTTTATTGCCGTCGTTAAATTTTGAAGAAATAGTGAATTTTGAATTTCACTATTATTGTTTTTGAAATGACGGTTTTTATTGCCGTCATTGAAATTTGATAATTTGTGTGGGAAATTGGGCCAAAGCCCAAAATTTCGCTAATTTGTCAGGGAGCGCCTCATTGAGGCACGAGCATAGCTGCGAAGGAAGGGAGCTTCCCTTTTTTCTGTAAAAAGATGCGAGAATGGGAAGCTCTCTATTCTCATTATCTTCTTCGTCAAAAACACAAAAGACCCGAGAAAAGGTGCCATTTTCGACCTTGCTTCTTGCTTGTTTTCGTGCCATTGTCATCATCTCATCTCAAGGTATGTAAATCCTCTTGAATCCATTTGTTTTTGTTTGCCTTTTCGTTGATTGAATTAGGGCGAAACTTTATACCCTCAAAATCGATTTGGGCGTTTTCGATTGAGCCAATTCCTAGTGAAATTGATGATTGCATTAGGTTAGAAACCTGTTTAGGAGTATAGAGGTGCTTTTAGCTTGCATTTTGGTCCCCGTTCCCGCTCCCTATACTTGAAAACGTGAATGAGGCTAGGAAACCGTCTCATTTCACAATGTCAAGTTTGTTTGCTTGAGTTGCGGACCCCACTAGGTTGTATTGTAGTCGGGGAAGACCGTGTTTGCCATATTGGACCTTTGTCGGGTACTTGTAGGCAGAATTGGAATTTTTGCCCTTTGCGACGGTCTTATGTCTGACAAAATAAGCGTCTGTTTGAGCTCAAATTGAGTCAGTTTGCTTTGAAATGGACCTTATTGGTAGTTTAGGTCGCTTTGAGTCATGATAAAATCACGTTGCCTCGTTGTGGTCGTATTTTGAAATTTTGACCTGTTTGCGCTTAAGTTGGCGTAAAATCGCTTTTTTGAGCCGTTGAAAATTTCCCATTGCATCGGGAATATATTGATTGTTATTGGCGGACCTTGTGTGGGTCTCGAGGTGCCGTTGTTGTTGTTGTTGTTGTTGTTGTTTTGACTCGTCTTTTGCTTGAAAAGAAGGGTGAGCCATTTTTTTTTGTGCGGTTTTTGTGGATTGTGTTGTTTGGTTGGGTTCGGGTGGGATTGCCCTTGTTTTGCTTTGCAGGTTTTTTTTGGATTTGTCCATTTTATGCCGTCGTAATGCCGAAATTTCGGCTGACGTTCTTTTTTGCCTTGCCTTTGATTGCAGGGGAGTGTTTGGGGCCTACCGGGTCCATCGCTGAGACTTTGGAGGACCTGTTTGGGACTGGGCTGGTTAGTACTCCGGCTAGTGCACTTGAGGTGGTAGTAGAGGACGCTTCCGAGGAGGAGGGGGCCACTGAGGAGGCTGTCAGGGCTGAGGGAGTCGTTGAGGTTCGTGAGGGGCCCGTTGTTGGGGCTGTTGGTGCTGAGGGAGCCGCTGAGGCTCGGGAGAAGCCCATTGTTGAGGCTGCTCGTGTCGAGAGAGCTCAGATAGGGTTTGAGGCTGGTACCTCCGGGAGGAGGGTTGTTAGGAGGAGGGGTCCTCGGCCGACCAGACGGGAGTTGCAGAATATCACTAGGGTCGTTGAGAGACCTCCTATCCGTCACGTGGAGTCTCGTGGGCAGAAGAGACAGAGAGTGGAGACGGTTGAGGATGACGCTCACGTCGCGGGTTGGGAGGCTAGACGGGTTACAGCTCCGCGGGGGCTGAACCTACGGGCGGCGCCTGCTTGGGCCGCGGGTTTTGACGCTAGTCAGCTGTTGCTTCGGCTAGACAGACACATCTCCTACCGTGCGCATGAGGGCCTGGTAAGTCGTGCCATTTGGTTGAATCTTTGTCATTTTTGACATTTCAGACCTGAATAGGTGTTCTGATGTTTGTTTTTGATTTCAGGAGATTGGTACCATGAGGACTTTCTCAGGCTTCTCCACCTGTTTGGGTTTCTACGACGTTCTCCGAGCCGGTACGAGGGCGTTGATAGAGAGGTCGGCTTTGGGGCCGTTGGTGTCTGCTTGGCGAGATATTCACATGGCTTCGATTAGGTCGAACCTGTGTCTGCTCCGCGTCATGTTGGACCGTTACTGGGACACGAAGTTGTCGTTCCACATGGAGTTTGGGGAGGTCGATGTGACCTTAGAGGACTTTGCCATGATATCAGGCCTCCCCTGTGGCGAGACACCTGTTGAGTTCTCGGAGACACCAGAGAGAGTGTCTTCTCATGCGGTTACTCGTTTGATCGGCAGTGCTTTGCCTGAGCCTTCCGACATCACTCCATACTTGATCGCGAGCTCGTATATGAGGGATCACTTAAGGGGAAGAGCGGTGGGCTACGCTCCGGCGTCGTTGGCGAGTCCGGAGGCTGAGGCTAGGGCTGACGCGCAGGAGGCGCAGTTGTGGTTGTGGTACTTCTTGGGTACCACGTACTTTGGCGACAAGGGTGAGCGTTTATCGACCAAGGTACTTCCTCTTCTTGGTGACCTCGACACTTTGGGTCCGTTTGACTGGGTTACACCAGCTTTGGTGAGTTTTACACGGTACTTGCACGTTACGATGCGTCCGGAGGCGGTGGGGGATGGTAGTTCTCCCGCTTTGGTTGGTCCTGACCTCATCTTGGAGGTACGAGCGTTTTTTGTAGTTTTTGTTGAGTTTGATTTTGATTTTGATTTTGTGGTTTGGTTTTGGCAATTTTTGAAAAATTGGCTGATTTGTGTTTGCTGTGTTTGGTGACAGGCTTGGTTGTACGCCTACTTCGTCCCTCTACGCCCGGGGACTACCGGTGGTGTTCCTTCGACCTACCCTGCTGTGAGGGCATGGACTGTGGCTCGGAAGAAGTCGACCAAGTCGACTCACGAGGACTGTAGGCGTCGGGTGAACGCCCTTCGAGTTGCTGGCGTAAGTTGTTGTCCCTTGCCCTTTTGTTTTGTAGAAACAGATAAAGATGGAATGACTAGGTAGCTTAGAAAGCCCCCAGTTAGTTGATTAGCTTTTGCCTTGAGTGCAGTTTGTTGAGTGGCCATGGGAGCACTACACAGACGTGCCGACCGCTATCAGGGAGCGTTTGCGACCTCGCAGTTCCCAGCGTTTGTACCTCGAGACGGCGATCAAACTGCTTTGGTACCTGGGCGAGCGTTTAGTTTGTCAGTGCTTTACTGAGACTTTCGTGGTACCTTTCGATCCGCCTAGGGTGTTGTTCCAGGAGTCGACACCTGATGAGGTTGAGGAGCACCTTCACGGTCAGGGAGGTGAGGAGCGGTTGTTGTAATACTCCGTATTTATGGTCTTGAGGGTACTCTATCGAGTAGCCCTTACTCTGTCGAGTAAGGGTAAGTGTCGCAGCAAAATAGTTTCTGACCTGTTGGGCACTCGATCGAGTAGCTCGGGCACTCGATCGAGTAGTGGGGTACTCGATCGAGTACCTTGGGTACTCGATCGAGCGCCCGTTTCTGGGGAGTTTTCGCGGGTTTTGTTAATTATGCGATTAGGGTATTTAAACCAATTCGTCTTTGTTTTAAAACACTTTTACCAAAACCTAAAACTTGTTTAAGAGAGAAAGCGGCAGTTCTTCTTCCTAATCGCATCCTTAACGATTCCGGAGTTCGACGGTCGATTCTCGTTGTTTTTCGTGTTGTTGGATTCCTTGCGTCGAGGGTAAGCTTCTAGCATAATTTTTATAACGCTTTGCTAGTTTTGGTCAAACCCTAATTTAGGGTTTGGGGGTTTTATGAGTAAGTAAGTATTTAGTAGCCTTTATGTGTTATGTGTGATAGGAGGAGGATTCGTAGAGGAGCCGTTTTGAGACAAAATGTTTAGATCGTCTGCGTGTTTGCTTTCCAGGTAGGATTTCCTACTCAGTATTAGTCCCATAATGGGATATTGGTGATGTGTTGTAGTTAGTTATTTGATATGATGATTGTGATTGTGATTGTGGTTGTGGTTATGGTTGTTGATGGCTCTCGAGATGCGTTCTCGGCTGAGTGGGGTCACTTGCGGGAGTGATCTCACGCCCTAGTTTCGCCTTCGTGGAACCCGCCACGAAGGGATGTGCACATTAATGATACGGGGTTATCGCTCGTACGATGAGCGGGGCTTAGGTGGGAACGCAGCTGCGTCCCCCATCGCGGTAGGTCCGGTGGACGATCGGTGATTGAGACGGTTGGTTGGTGTGTGTGTGTGTGTGCGGTTCAAATTGTCTGTTTGCCTTATTGTTGTTATCTATATTAATTGTGTGATTAGTATCGACCGGTGTTGTTTTGTAAAACTGCGGTGATCCATTCGGGATGGTGAGCGAGATATTGAGCAGTATAGAGATGGTACTGGATAGCTGGGGATGGCCACGACATGACGATAGAGTCTTCCGCTGTAGTTTAGTCTTTACTTACATTTCATTTGAGAACAGTTAGTTGGAACAATGTATTGTACTTTCAGTTGGTTTGAGGATTGTATTCATTCATTAAAGTATTTATAATAAATGTTGTTTCTATTTTGTCTATTTGATTATCATACCTCGGGCAACCGAGATGGTGATGTCTCCATACCTGAGTGGTCCTGGTAAGGCACTTGGAGTATGGGGGTGTTACAAATGGTATCAGAGCGACGATCCTGAAACCTGTAACCAATGAACTTAATGAACATAGGGAGTCAATTAAAATGAACCCGGGGTAAAAGTTGTAGGAGCTAGTGCAAAGGCTTGGGAGACGTCCTAAAGTCGCTGGGGTCGCCCTACAAACTTTGAACCGGTCACATGGGGGAAATGTGTGTTGAGTCATGTGTGTGCTTAGTAACTTGTGCAACAAGGTGATGAAGTAAGTTGATTGTTTGGTGTTGAAAATAGGAGGTTGAGCATGTGAAAGAAAATGATTATATGTTGAAACATGTTAATGAGATGATAACATGTTGAATGATTTATGATGTGGCTCTAATAACATGATGATTTGATTTTATTGATAAGTAGAATAGATGCGTAGCATATTGATTATGATATCATGCGATTTTTATAAAGTTAGCAATGCTAGTATGTGACGTAATATGCGGGTAGCCTTTACGTATTAGTGGTACTTGATCGAGTAAGACCGACTCGATCGGATAGGTTTTGCGAAATTGAGTCCGAGAATCGCGTTTTGGGGCACTCGATCGAGTAACTAGGGGTACTCGATCGAGTAGGGGGTCACTCGATCGAGTAGCCTAGATACTCGATCGAGTGGGTTAGAGATCAGAAGGTCTGTTTGGTTCTGGAGTTTGGGTACTCGATCGAGTACATAGGGGCACTCGATCGAGTAACCCGTCACTCGATCGAGTGGGTGTGGATACTCGATCGAGTAGGTTCTGGGCAGCGAGTTTTCGTGTTTTGAAGTTTAGTACGCATGTTCATGTTTACCCTTTCTTGTATACGTATAGTTTCAAGATGCCGCCCAAGAAAAATGCCTTGTACGCTAGAGCAGAGCTTATGACTATGGATGACATCGTTAAGATGTTAGAGCACCAAGACGCTCTTACTGAGACCCTGAAGAAAGTGAACGAGGACAAAGATAAGGAAAAGGAGAAGGAAGTTGACCATGCTAAAGTCAGCCTTTATATTGCAAGGTTCAACCCAAAAGAGTACAAGGGAGTTGAGGAGCCTAACCTTCTCGATAGTTGGCTGAGGGAGATGGAAAACATACTGGACTTAGTCCATTGTCCGGATGAGATGAGAGTGGATCAGGCTGCATTTTATCTGAGGGAGGCAGCTGGCAAGTGGTGGGATTCAGTGAAAGTAAGTGCCAAGGAGATATATACCAACCAGGGGTTACCTGCTATACCTTGGGAGGAGTTTCGTAGGGCTGTGAGGAAGGAGTTTGTGCCGGAACATGTGAGGAGTAAGTTGAGGGAGGAGTTTGATAAGTTTAAGATGACTTCTGAGATGTCTGTGGCTGAGTACTACAGACAGTTCAATGAGAAATCTAGATATGCTGAGGACATGGGTTTGAGTGACGAGAATTTGGCTTTGAGGTTTGAGAGTGGACTAACCACGAAGATTATGGATAAGTTACCCGTGGGAGTCCTCACTGATGTGAAGGAGGCATATGAGAGGGCTGGGAGAGCTGAGAGACTAGTGGAGATGGCTCAGGGGAGGTCTGGTGGTGAGAAGAGGAAGTCGGAGAGCGAGGGTGGTGGCCAATCTAATTACAAGAAGGGCAACCACAATCGCCTAAGGGGTTTTCTTCGGATCCGGGTTTAGTCTTTGGAGCTTCCTTTGGGAGAGGTCGTGGGAGTGTGAGCAACAGTGGGAGTGACTGCTTTAGTTGTGGTGGCGTAGGCCACAAGAGACATGAGTGCACGAGTGCACCGGGATCTTTCCGGAGACTGCGCAGCTTTGCGAGCAACAGACCGGCGGGATCATGGCCAAACCGGGAAGTCGAGCTACCAGAGTGGAGGCAACCGCAACGGCGGTAATTCTTATCAGAAGACACCGATGAACAACCACAACAATCAAGGGTCGGGTGCTAAGCCGACCGCATCGCCTAGTCTTTGTCCAGGGAGGTGGGCGGAAGACCGATGTGGCAAGTTGTTCATGATGGAGAAGAAGGCAACTGAGGAGGATGCGCACGTTATCACCGGTACATTCCTTGTTAATGGTATTCCTACGTTTGTTTTGTTTGATTCGGGGCTTCTCAATCGTTTGTGTCTTGAGTCATGTAAAGCGATTGGGTTTGAGAGTATATGAGTCTGTTAAAGAGCAAGTATTCATACCTTCAGGTGAGTCTGTATCGTGCGGGAGGTTGTTTAGAGATGTATCTTTAATAGTTGGGCAAGTCGATTTCCCTGTAGACTTGCTAGAGTTTCCTTTTAATGGTTTTGAGATGATAGTTGGGATGGATTGGTTAGGAAAGTATAAGGCTAAGATAGACTGTCATCAAAAGAAAGTGTCCCTAAGAGGTCCTAAGGGTGTTAGTGTGTCTTACCGTGGGTTTTTAGTCAAACCCAAGGTTAAGTTGATTGCAGCCGTTACCTTGAAGTCTTATCTGAGGAAGGGATGTCCTTTGATCCTGTGCCATGTGAGAGATGATCGGATAGTGAGTCCAACAGTTGACGAGATACCAGGTGGGAGAGTTTGCGATGTTTTTCCGAGAGGAGATTCCGGGGTTGCCACCGAAGAGGGAGATAGATTTCACCGTTGAGTTGAAGCCAGGGGCGGGGCCAATCTCTAAGGCACCGTACCGTATGGGTCCTAAGGAGATGGAGGAACTTAGGAAGCAGTTGGATGATTTGATAGAGAAGGGATACATTAGACCAAGTGTATCGCCTTGGGGAGCACCAGTTCTGTTCGTAAAGAAGAAAGATGGGAGTATGAGGCTGTGCATAGATTACCGGGAGTTGAACCGTGTGACGATAAAGAACAAGTATCCTTTGCCAAGGATAGATGACCTGTTTGATCAGTTGAGTGGTGCAACGGTCTTTTCTAAGATCGATTTGAGGTCGGGGTACCATCAGGTAAAGATTAGAGATGTGGACATACCGAAGACAGCTTTCACGTCGAGGTATGGCCATTATGAGTATGTGGTGATGCCATTTGGGTTGTCTAATGCGCCGGCAGTGTTTATGGACTTGATGAATAGGATCTTCAGACAGTTCTTGGATCAGTTCGTAGTGGTGTTTATAGATGATATCTTAGTCTACTCTAAGACTAAGGAGGAGCATGAGGAGCATCTGAGGATCGTGTTGCAGACTTTGAGAGATCATGAGTTGTATGCTAAGTTGTCTAAGTGTGAGTTTTGGTTAGAGGAAGTTGCTTTTAAGGGCATGTAATCTCTAAAGATGGAGTAGTGTGGATCCTAAGCAAAGATTGAAGTCATGACAAAGTGGGAAGCACCGAAGAATGTTGCAGAGGTTAGAAGTTTCTTGGGTTTAGCTGGATACTACAGGCGGTTCGTGAAAGATTTCTCCAAGATAGCTAGACCGATGACAACATTGATGAGAGAAAGAGAACAGTTTTCGTTGGGATGAGGGTTGTGAGACGGCGTTCCAAACATTAAAGGAGCGTTTGACCACAGCTCTCCCGTCTTAGCATTACTGAAGGAAGCGAGAATTTTGAGGTTTATACCGATGCTTCAAGAACGGGTTGGGATGTGTGTTGATGGAGAATGGTAAAGTGATTGCCTATGCTTCTAGGCAATTGAAGCCTTATGAGGAGAACTACCCTACTCATGACCTGGAGTTGGGTCTTTGTGGTGTTTGCTCTCAAGATTTGGAGACATTACCTGTATGGAGCAATCTTTAAGGTATTTTCGGATCACAAGAGTCTCAAGTACATCTTCACGCAGAAGGAGTTGAACATGAGACAGAGGAGGTGGATGGAGTTGATTGGCGACTACGACATGGAAATCATCTACCATGAAGGGAAGGCCAATGTAGTTGCTGATGCTTTGAGTAGAAAGAGTGTACATTCCTTGTGTACAGCTCTATCTTTGATGAGGCTGAGGGATGAGGTAGCGAGCTTTGGGATTCATATGATGCAGAAAGGAGATGCTATGGGTGATATGACAGTACATATGGAGTTTTATGACGATATTCGAGGTAAACAGGCTTTGGATCCTAAGATGGTGGAGTGGAGAGCTGGAGTAGAGAGAGGGACAGTATCCCGGTTTTCGATACATTCAGATGGTAGTTTGAGGTTCGATGGTAGGTGGTGCGTTCCTAATGACGAGGAGTTGAAAAAGACAATCATGACAGAAGCGCATTGCACACCATATTCAGTTCATCCGGGTGGAGACAAGCTTTATAAGGATTTGAAGAAAACGTTTTGGTGGCCTGGGATGAAGAAAGAGATAGCTGAGTTTGTGTCCCGTTGTTTGACATGCCAGAGAGTTAAAGGGGAACAGAGAAGACCACAAGGTAAGGTTCAGTCTTTGGAGGTGCCCGAGTGGAAGTGGGAATCCATTTCCATGGATTTCATTGTGGGTTTGCCGAGGAGTCAACAAGGTAACAATATGATTTGGGTGATAGTGGATCGTTTGACCAAGTCGGCTCACTTTGTTCCAATGAAAGATACATGGACTAAGGCACAATTGGCTATGGCCTATCGAAAGAACGTCTTTGAAGTTACATGGAGTCCCTAAGGACATAGTGTCTGACAGAGATGCGAGGTTTATATCGAGGTTTTGGAAGGAGTTGCGGGAATCGTTGGGAACACTTTGAAGATGAGTACAAAGATTTCATCCTGCGACAGATGGGCAGACCGAGAGAACAATCAAGACTCTTGAGGATATGTTGCGAGCTTGTGTGATGGATTTTGGTGGTAGCTGGGAGCAGAGGTTGGACTTGATAGAGTTTTCTTACAACAACAGTTATCACACCAGTATAGGTATGGCACCGTTTGAGGCTTTGTATGGGAGGAGATGTAGGAGTCCGATCTGTTGGGACGATAGTCTTTGAGGCGGGGTTTTAGGACCAGAGATGATACATGAGATGGTAGAAACAGATTAAGATGATCGAGAGAACGGATGAGAGCGACCCAGATCGACAGAAGAGTTATGCAGATCTACATCGTCGGGACATAGAGTTTCAGGTTGGGGACAAGGTTCTTCTGAAGGTATCTCCGATGCGCGGAGTTATGAGATTTGGGAAGAAAGGCAAGTTAAGTCAGAAGTTTATAGGGCCTTATGAGATCTTAGAGCGAGTCGGGGAAGTTGCTTATCGTTTGGCGTTACCAGCTGCATTGGAGAGAGTGCACAATGTGTTTCATGTATCGCAGCTGCGGAAGTATGTGAGCGACCCGTCACATGTGTTAGAGGCAGAGAGCTTAGAGTTGGATGAGTCCCTATCATACCTTGAGGTGCCTAAGAAGATCCTAGACCGGAAGGTTAGGAAGACCAGGAGTGGTGAGACAGTGTTGCTTAAGATCCTTTGGTCTAACCACGAGACCGAGGAAGCTACATGGGAGGCCGAGGACATCATGAAAGAGCGTTACCCTTTTCTCTTTGATCAGGTATGTATGGTTACGAGGACGTAACCTTGTTTCTTTTAGGGGGGTAGGAGAGGATCGCGAGAGTTTTTAAGAGCTTTTACACCCTTCTTTTTCATGTTGTGTCGGTATGTTGTCGGGATAAGTTGGTTTAGTGTCATGCTTTACGTCGTGTTTTGTTTGACCTTCGAGTCGGGAGGCTTATGGGAGTACCTTTGTTTAGTAGTGGGTTGAACTTCGGGGACGAAGTTCCTTTTAAGGAGGGAAGACTGTAATACTCCGTATTTATGGTCTTGAGGGTACTCTATCGAGTAGCCCTTACTCTGTCGAGTAAGGGTAAGTGTCGCAGCAAAATAGTTTCTGACCTGTTGGGCACTCGATCGAGTAGCTCGGGCACTCGATCGAGTAGGGGGGGTACTCGATCGAGTACCTTGGGTACTCGATCGAGCGCCGGTTTTACGGGGAGTTTTCGCGGGTTTTGTTAATTATGCGATTAGGGTATTTAAACCAATTCGTCTTTGTTTTAAAACACTTTTACCAAAACCTAAAACTTGTTTAAGAGAGAAAGCAGCAGTCTTCTTCCTAATCGCATCCTTAACGATTCCGGAGTTCGACGGTCGATTCTCGTTGTTTTTCGTGTTGTTGGATTCCTTGCGTCGAGGGTAAGCTTCTAGCATAATTTTTATAACGCTTTGCTAGTTTTGGTCAAACCCTAATTTAGGGTTTGGGGGTTTTATGAGTAAGTAAGTATTTAGTAGCCTTTATGTGTTATGTGTGATAGGAGGAGGATTCGTAGAGGAGCCGTTTTGAGACAATTGTTTAGATCGTCTGCGTGTTTGCTTTCCGGTGTAGGATTTCCTACTCAGTATTAGTCCCATAATGGGATATTGGTGATGTGTTGTAGTTAGTTATTTGATATGATGATTGTGATTGTGATTGTGGTTGTGGTTATGGTTGTTGATGGCTCTCGAGATGCGTTCTCGGGTGAGTGGGGTCACTTGCGGGAGTGATCTCACGCCCTAGTTTCGCCTTCATGGAACCCGCCACGAAGGGATGTGCACATTAATGATACAGGGTTATCGCTCGTACGATGAGCGGGGCTTAGGTGGGAACGGCTGCGGTCCCCCACTCGGCGGGCTGGTCCAAAGTGGACGATCGATGATTGAGACGGTTGGTTGGTGTGTGTGTGTGTGTGTGCGGTTCAAATTGTCTGTTTGCCTTATTGTTGTTATCTATATTGATTGTGTGATTAGTACCGACCCGGTGTTGTTTTGTAAAACCTGCGGTGATCCATTCGGGGATGGTGAGCGATATTGAGCGGTATAGAGATGGTACTTGGATAGTCGGGGATGGCCACGACATGACGATAGAGTCTTCCGCTGTAGTTTAGTCTTTACTTACATTTCATTTGAGAACAGTTAGTTGGAACAATGTATTGTACTTTCAGTTGGTTTGAGGATTGTATTCATTCATTAAAGTATTTATAATAAATGTTGTTTCTATTTTGTCTATTTGATTATCATACCTCGGGCAACCGAGATGGTGATGTCTCCATACCTGAGTGGTCCTGGTAAGGCACTTGGAGTATGGGGGTGTTACAGTTGTTGCGGGAGGCTGACTACGACACCTTTCGGTTGTTGAGGCTTGCCTGGTACCGGATTGAGGTATGTTTTCCCTCTTGTTCTTTGTTTTCATTGCCTTTTGATAGAAGGGTTTGTTACCTTCGTCGTGGACCCAAATTGCGGGGGGTTGATGCGTTGATGAGGACCCAGCCTCCAACTTTCCCGGCAGAGACCACCTTTCAGGGGCCAGGGGGTGAGGATCTACAATTGCACTTGCCAGAGCCTACAGTTGTTGAGGTGGCCGATGCTGGCATGGAGTGGAGGTTGACTGTTCTAAGGGTGAGTTCCTGATTTGAAAGCTCTTCCTCATTTGTGTTTCGCCTTGCATTGTATTGAAGGACATTTCTGGTTGTAGGTGTCGACCGCTAGTCATCAGGCTTTGTGGCGGATGGCTAACCGGTGGAGGGCACTTGCTGGTGACCTGGCTGCGAGGGAGTCTCGACTCGCTTAGGTACATTTTGTAGGTTGTTTTTGTGTATTTTTGTGTTACATTTCACGTTTTTAGATCTTAATGATCTGTATTGTGTTTTGCAGGGTACTGCGG
Source organism: Silene latifolia (assembly GCF_048544455.1). Classification (NCBI taxonomy): domain Eukaryota; kingdom Viridiplantae; phylum Streptophyta; class Magnoliopsida; order Caryophyllales; family Caryophyllaceae; genus Silene; species Silene latifolia. The sequence continues at coordinate 82,267,344 of NC_133535.1, forward strand.
ATCCGGCAGAGCTTGCTCGGGTTCGTGCTGAGTTGGACACAGCTAGGTCGACGATTGAGGCCCAGGGATTGGTGATCACCAGTCGAGACCAGGAGTTGAGACGTCGCGAGAACGGGTTGCGGAGCCGATATGCGGAGATTGCTTATCTCAGGGCTCAGTTGGCTGCGACAGAGGAGCTTCGCGTCGTGATGGAGCATGAGACCTTGGAGAGTTATCCGGAGAGGGAGCCTGAGCAGACGGTGGTGTCTGCCTTGCCCGCGACTCCTCGTGAGACTAGGACTGGCCCGACGGGAGATGCTGAGTAGTTGTAGTTGTTGGTCGGCGTCTTGGACTCTTGTTTGTACATATTTACATTTTGCGTGAGGCGGTTTGTATACATGTGTTTTTGGATTGTGGTTCATTTGTGACTTTTGGCTTTTTTGTGTTGTGTTTCAGAGAAGCACTGACGGCTATTAGTTCCTCTTTGCTCCGTACTAGTTCCTGCATCGTTAGTGTAGAAAACAGGCAACATGTAGCACATACGCATAAACGCAAACACGTAAAAAGCATTTGATTGAAAACAAAATTAACCACGGTGACTCGAAGTTAAAATCGAAATTTAAAATGATATTTTGAAAATTACGCGACAAGCCATCACGTTTGAATTTCTCAAAAAGAAATTGATTTGAAAATTGAGTAATTAACTCGTGTCTTGAATTAAATTGAATCGAAGTTTGATTGAAAATTGATTTGTAACTCGAAAAACTCAAACCCAAACCGCCATGGGTGAATTTTAAAGTAGATTTTTGCGAGCGTATTTGATTGATTTTTGTGAGATCAAGACTCGGATTTGTGAGAGCTTGAAATTTTGAAGAAAACTGACGTTGTGTTTATCAATTTTCGATTTTGTGGAAAATGCAAAAAAGCGAAAAATTTTCGGAATTTCGTCTGACATGGAAACGATTTGTCGCGGATCGGGGCGACTAGCTCTTCCCCTTAAAAAAAAGAGAAAAACCCGTATGTTTAAAGCTGCATCATGAAAACCGTGTCGGATTTCGTAAAACGCGAAAACAAGGAAATGTGAGTGTGAGAAAACACAAAACATCCTGGATAGGTCCAAAGAGGCGCGAGCCCTGCGGTGGGATGTTTGAGGTGTCAGGAAGAAACACAACTTAAAAGGGACAATTCAAGGTGGGGATCCTAAGGAACAACCCAAAGAGGCGCGAGCCAATTGGCGATACAAGCCAGCTTCCCCCTTTTTTCAGAAAAACGCGCTGATTGTTTTTTATAAATATAGACGTTTGTGCTTCATTGTCTCATCATCCGAAACACGAAAAATATCTCTACAAAAACCTTTCTTCTTCTTCCACAAAATTATTCATGGATGCTTTCGAAAATGTGTTGCGACAATGGTGTCGGGATTTGTCGCCTCCCGAGAAGTATCAACTCATTTGCATGGAGTTGCTCAATTGTTGCTGCTTCGTCAAGTCAAGGTGCAATCCTCATTTCTTGAAGCATGCTCTCGGTTTTGGGATTCGAAACATCATGTTTTCGTTTTCCCGAAAGGCAAAATTTTCCTCTTGCCGAAGAAGTGGGTGCCATTGGTGGATGGCCGGGTTGTGTTCCGGGTCTTCCCCCGAGTCGGTTGTGTTATAAGGAGAAGTTCCGTCCGATGTTGGGTTTGTCGACAAGCCAATTCAACTTTCTCCTTGCTCCTCATAGTGTGGATATGTTGGCTCTTATCAACATTTTCTCAATCCAGTTGGATGTCAATGTCTCGGAGGTGGCTAGGAGAAGGGCTCTTGCCTTTTGCCTAGTCCATGCATACCTCTTTGTTGATGCTTTGAAGAAGGAGGGGCCAAAATGCTATGGTAGCATGACCCTTGTGTACGTGGTTGATCAAATGGATCATGGTAGAGATCCATCGTGGTTGGTGCTTGGCGAGATCATCCAAGCTTTGGACAAGAAGGGCTCTTGTGGAGAAGCTCCCTCATTCGGATCTCCAAGGATGCTCTAAGTGTGGCTATTGGTGGGTTTGACGGTTGCTTCCTTCATTTATCCCGAGAGGCTCATGAGGCAAATGGGGCGTCAATAAAAGGTGCCCGCTAAAGATACCCTTGTCCAAGAGACCGTTTTTCGAAACTCCGAGATTGTGGAGGTCTTCGAAAGGTGTTGGGACACTCGGCCGCTTTGGGAGGTACCAAATCCCGCTGCCACGACATGGGTGACTCCCGCTTATGTCAAGTGGTCAAGAGCTCAAACCTTGGAAGAAAGGTCCAAATCTCGTAAGGACGAGGTTGTTGACTTGAAGTATAGAGAGGTTGGCAAGGCCAACCGTGCCTTCTTTGAGGACTTTGTCGATGGAGCTAGCCCGGATGTGATGAGGCCACCAAAGGGGAGAAGCTCGGGTCCCAATGATGTAGTGGGCCGTGTATGGGCTCGCTTTGGACCGAATATGGGGTCATTCAAGAGACCGAGGCCGTCACCGTTGTATATCCGTTGAGGATCCGTTCCGAAGAGGAAGTTCATGCTAGGCGGGCCAACAAGAAGAACAAGGGGAAGATGTATCACGAGGGAAAAGGCAAAGGTAGAATGGAAGAATGAAGGCCTCTATTACCTACTTTATTACTATGTTGTATTATTATTGTGAGTTTTTATTATGTTGTACTAGCTATGTCTTGTGTGTTTTGTGCTAGTTTTACTATGTGAGGTGCTTTAGTCGACACCTTAGCTTTGACAAGTTGTAGACTTGCCGAGCTTTATTTGCTCTTGAATTTATAATCCTTCTCATTATTAACTAAATAAGAGGATTGCTTGTGTCAAAATTGTGAACGCTTGTTTCTTCCATCCATTTTGTAAAAGCAATTCGGCTTGAATTATCCTAAACATTGCATCTGGGAAATGGGATTTTTGTAGGAAGGGAGAAAGGCTTCTTTTTTTTGTATTTTTGTGGGAAAGAGAATGTTTTTCCCTTTTTTTTGAAAGTTGATATGGGTGATGTTTTGTATGTGGATAAACATAAGGGAATGTTTTTTTTTTTAATTATGGGGACAGTTGTATCCTTGTGTATGAAAGGACTGCCTACATATCCACCTGAAGAGGCAAAATCAAACCGTGCTCGTAGTTCGAAATGTTTTGTAAATTTATTTGGGGTTTTGTGGTTGTATCCCTCTCGTATATGAAGGACTGCATACGTATCCACCTACAAAGGTGAAATCAAACCATGCTCGTAGTTCAGGGGGTTGTGTTTAAGTGCAAATGGATGTTGCCTTTGACAGATCCAAGGGCATTCGAAACGGGCAAGGTGCCGCAACTTAGACTCGATAAAACATGCAATTTCAAATCAGAACGCGTTTAGGAACTTGACTCGAAAGGGGTTAAGGTGGTCGCTAGTTGTAAAACTAGGGTGAGGTTGTTGGTTACTAAGGTTCAAGGGTAGTACTTCTTGAGTTGGTCTAAGTTGGTAGGGTTTGTAAAATCCTCCCCGTCTTGGTCACTCAATCTCACTACGCCCCCCGAAAGTATTTTCTTGACCAGGTATGGCCCGGCCCAATTGGGTTTGAATTTTCCCATCGGATTGACGGGCAATGGTGCTCTAACCGAGTTGAGGACCAAGTCGCCTTCCTTGATGTTCCTGGGTTTAACCTTTTTATGAATGCCCGTTGTATACGTAGTTGGTATAGCTGGACGTTGTGCAAGGCGTTGAGCCGCCGTTCGTCTAGAAGTGTGAGTTGCTCGTACCTTCGACGGGTCCATTCCGCCTCAGGAACTTGACTTTCCAGTAGGATGCGTAGAGATGGGACTTCTAACTCTACCGGCTGAACCGCCACCATACTGTATGCTAGCTAGAAGGGTGTGGCGCTTGTTGGTGTTCGAATGGAGGTTCGGTATCCCCAGAGTGCGAATGGGAGTTTACTCGGCCAATCGCGGTAGTTATCTTGCATTTTCTTGATAATGGTGACAAGAGTTTTGTTTGCTGCCTCCACCACTCCGTTGGTTTGGGGACGGTAGGGGGATGATCAATGTCGTTTGATCTTGTATTTGTCCATCAAGGCTTGTGTTTCCGCCCGGAAGTGAGAGCCTTGATTGCTGATGATTTCATGGGGTACCCCATATCTGCAGATGATGTTGTCCTGGATGAACTTGGCCACTTGTTTGGCGGTCAAGACTGCATAGGACTGTGATTCCACCCATTTGATGAATTAGTCGATGGCGACGAGGACGAAGCTATGCCCTTTGGTGCCTATCGGGTTGACTTTCCCGATGATGTCGATGCCCCAGGTCGAGAAAGGCCAGGGTGGTGTCATGGTGTATAAAAGGGTCGGTGGTATGTGTTTTATGTTGGCGAAGATTTGGCAATTGTGCCAATGTTTGACGTAGTTATGGCAATCGGATTCCATGGTGGTCCAATAGTAGCCTAACCGCATGATTTTTCGTGTCAGCATCATTGCGCTCATGTGAGGGCCACATTCTCCGTTGTGGACCTCTCCCATGACTCTTTTGGCTTTGTGATGGTCAATGCAAAGGAGGAGAATCCCTTGGGGTGTTCTTTTATATAATTGTTCTTGGTTTATCACGAATTGTGATGCAAGTAAATGGATGGTTGTGGACACGGGGGGCCCACGGGGACGCTTGGGAAAACAAGCGTTTGCATTTGTGGAGTCGCCACCAATTTATTGTGAAAAATTGGAAACCGTTCGAATACTTCGCGTCATGTCAAGACACAAAGTAGTGACATAGATACTAAGAACTCGTTACCCTTAGCATTCTATGTCTAGAATGACTCTCGTGGATTCCAATGAACACAGACGTTCACAGAGATCTGGAGTAAGGGGTGAGGGTACATATTAGGAAGCTCTTTTGATCGAACACCTAATCCCGCCTGCCTCGTAGCGACCTCTACTAATGATTAGGGAAAATCATCTATACTTGATATGTTGTCGATTATATGCATGCAATGCAACATCCATCGTTTTAATCCTAGCATGTGAGAATTAAACTATGTCGGTGAACACGTAATTTAGCACTCATTATTGTCGAAGTAAAGATTTAGGGTTGATTACATGTGAGAGCAAACAAACGATACAATAATAAAGAGTATAATAAATGAAATACGATAATTAAAATTACAATAATTACAATGATTTGATGATTTACGTCGAAAATACATTTAAAACGGATAATTTGAGAATAGAAAAGGAAAATAATTAAGGGTTAGAAAACGGACCGATTAATGATGATATTACGGGTAATAGTTGATTAAACTATAAGACTAATAAATTAGGTCAAAGCAGAAACGGAAGTTCAGAGAAATAATTCACCCAGGAACAGGCGCAGTAGAGCTGCGTCCCTTGGAAGAGGCGCAGTGGTCACTGCGTCTGTTCCTGAGGCGAGTTCTAACGGTGAAGCTGGAACTGCATATCGTTAATGTTCATTGGTGAATTTAATGATCGATTATTGGTACTCGACTCAAGTAGAAGTGATTTAACAGGTTATTTACATGCGAATTGGTCATAAAAGCAATAAAGAACAAACTTAAATTAATTAGAACGAATTAAAGTGAATTATAGACTAATTATGAGTGAATTAAAGATTAATAAGAGATTAATTATAACTAATTTAGGTCAATTACTAAGACGAAAACGAATGTAAGACGCGATAAACTGACAAAAAATATACAAGGGTCGAATCCCAGAGATTTGATATGAATGAATGGAATCTCCAAAACCCGGGTTTGATTTTAATGACGAAAACTCACAAATATTGATTATAGAGGATTTAAGTCGGGATTTAAAGATGATAATTGTACATGTTGTGATTATAATTATTATATACGAATGAAAAAGAAGAAAATAAGAAAGAAAAACGAAAGAAGACGAATTAACATAAAGGCGAGGAAGAAGAAGAAAAGCAGGAACTGCGGCAGCCTCAGGAAGAGGCGCAACAGATGCTGCGACTCTTCGAAGAGGTGCAACAGTTGCTGCGTTTCTTCTCGACGTCCGTCTTCTGTTAATCCGTAAAAATAGGTTTGATAAGAGGCTTTTGTAAATCGATTTTAAACATGGTTTCGATGTAAACCTTACAATAATTTATACAAAAATAAAAATAAAATAATAAAACATGGGATTTACACCCTCAGACTTACATGTTTGACGAAACGAGATTGAATAAGCTAACGATTAGTGATTGCTCGACTCGAATGTATGATGAAAGTGCCCTCGTAAGAGGAATTAAATTAAATTGATTAAGTTGATTGAGTGGAGTTGGTCAAATTGGTCGGTCATGCAAAACGAGGCTGGTACTCATAAGGATCCGAGCTTACGTGGTCGAAAGTTCAAGCACATAGATGCCAATAAGCAAAGAGCACGGTCTTAGAATGCAAAGGGAGAAGAGAAGGGTGGAAACTCGCGTGAGAAATAAGAGGAACGAAGGTCCCTATTTATACTAATCACACGAAGGAATTAGGGTTTCGGTAAAACTTTGGAAACAAATATCGAAAAGATCTTAAAATACGCAGAAAAGAGCTGGGAAAGAGGCGCAGCAGCCACTGCGGCTCTTGGAAGAGGCGCAGCAGGTGCTGCGTCCTTTCCCCAGGTGTTTCCTCCTGCGGAAGAAAGATTTTCCGCGTTTTTGTTATGAAATTGCGGTAGATCTCAACTTCCTTATTGTTTAAAATATAATTTCGGGATATATTTTGCCAAAAGATTAAAAGATTAAAATATGGAATAGAAATATCCGGAATATTCCAGAACATTCCGACTCGGCATTTTAAACGGTTTATTAGACAATGAAGACGGTTTTTGACCCGGACCCCAAATGTACTCTAATTACTGTCAAAATGACCGTAACGGCGCGTAGATGACGACTAAGGGGTAGACACAAGTATTTGAGCTATCACTTGACGATAAACTTACGAATTGTCATAAATCGTTCCGTGTACCAAACATGCGGCCCAATCATCACCGGGTGGCTTAGGGGAGGTGCAGAAATAAGGTATCTAAAGAGCCCCCACTTTGACTGAGGCTTGGACAAGGCGAAAGTCAAAGTATATCCCTCAGGTCAATCGAAGATTACAACCTGAAGACTATGGCGACGCGAGGCGGCTCAAGGGGTCCGAGCCAAGGACCTGCCGTTGGGAACATTTTAGAGTCTGTCAACTATCGCGGAGGGTCGTTTAAAGTTCATTAGACTACGTAAGGAAGCTCGCCAGCCATAAGAAGAGAGGATACCTGAGACTTCTTTCTCGAGATGCTTTCGGAGGTACGTGGGAGCTAAAGGTAAGCGTAAGAGCTAAGTCTAGGACCTGAAGGATATATAAAGGTTGTGCTAGGGGAGTGGGACCCTAAAGGAAAACATCGGCAAGAAGGTGGCCTAAGGGTAACTAAGGTTTCGGGCGTATGAACCCGGTAAAAGGCGATTTCAAGGAGTGTGATCCTATTTGGTGAAGGGTAGGTGTAGGAAGATAGGTAGTTTGGGAACCTACAAGGTAGTTGGTATGAGAACATCTAGAAGTAACAAAACGTAACATAACATAACACTGAAGGCAGCAAGACGTCGGTAGAAACTGCTGGGGGAATCTGCTCGCGTCGGTCTCAAGTGAACTCCATATCTTGAGAGGTACAATCGGCTGTCATGAACTCTCGCTGGGAAAATAATTTGAGGCGTGTCGAAACACTGTCGGAGAAAACCTGCTCGTTGTTGCAAGCACAGTCTTGATAAAGTACTGTGACAATTCACAGTCTGCTCAAAAATACAGGTCCGGATGAAGAATAAATATGAAACGGACCAAATATACGATATATGGTGTTGGAGAAGAGACACACCAAAGATGGGCCCACGACTAACGAACTCGTAACGAATTTTTGAAAATCGAATTGGAGGGAAGCTGAGGAAGAGGCCCAGCAAGAGCTGCGGCTCTTGGAAGAGGCGCAGCACCGGCTGCATCTTTTCCTGGGTTCGTCCATGTCTAAGTAAAAACTCGATAGAACCCGTGTTTATTAATTATTCATAAAACACAAAAAAAAAATCTCTAAAACTCTCTCAAATTCCGTCGCAATTCCGCCAAAACTTGATCAAAATATTGCATTTATTATGACTAATCGAGGTATGTGTCTCATTCTTGCTTAAACATCCGCATTTTGCTTAATTTGAGCCGAGAAAATTAGGGTTTTCAATCCTAATATGTCGAAAATTTGGGGCCTTTCCCCCAAATGAATTTGCCTTGTGAAATTGATATTAGAAATGGATAATTGGTAGTGTAAGGAACATAACCATGTGTTCTTTTCGAATTGTCATTGAGCATTGAGCATTTGAGTAGAATTGAGACGGTTTTTCAGCAGTTTCGTAAATTTCTCCAAAAATGGCCTTATGAATGCCCATTTGTGTTGAAATTTGGTAATTGGAATCCTTGTGTGATGGGTAAACTTCCTACCATCTCGGATTTTTGATTTGTGACGGCTTTTTCAAGACACTTTTGTAGGGCATAATCGCCGTTATAACGAAATGCTGCCGAAATTTCGACTCAAACCCATGACTAGGCTCGAATTTAGACTTGACTTGACCCATTTTACCACATGAGCGGTCGGGTTTCGAAAGAAATGGCCAAAGATGGGGAGAAGACCCATTCTTGGAGCTTGAAAGGCTTGAAAACATCTTGACCGAGGCTCGCCGTCACTTGACGCAGCCTAATTTACTCTAATTTTGCAGGTGATGTGGCTTCTACTTCAGGGAGGGCTCCCATAGATGTGGACACTAACGTCAACCCTTCTCTTACTTTCGAGGAGGTGTTAGAGGAGGCGTTCGCTGAGCAGGCTGCCGAGGAGGAGGCTTCTGAGGAGGAGGCCTCGAGGCGGGCCAGCGTCGGACGAGGTGGTCACCAGCTAGAGAGGGCACCCCAGTGGGCTAAGAAATGGGATGGCCGACATCTCATTTGGGCAGCGGAGAGTCACATGTCTTATAGGATGGTGAAGAGCATGGTAAATCTCAAACTCGTCACTCTCTCATCATCTTTCTTTGCTTATTTATTTGTCGTTTCATTTATCTTTCACTTCGAGCTAAAGATAGCTTTGCGTCGAATCGGTATAGGAGGCTGGGAACATGAGGTCCTTTTCTGGCTACACGACGATGATGGAGGCTTACGGAAGACTGTCGGAGGAGGAGCAGGCCATCATCGAGCTTGGAGCTTTCAGAGCCTTGGTGGGAGCGGGGAGGGAGAATAAGGGAAGGAAGCTTCGGGCTAACCTTTGCCTGATTCGAGCCTTCCTTGATCGGTACTGGGACACGACCTTGACCTTTCACATGCCTTTTGGCGAGGTCGGGGTCACGTTGGAGGACTATGACATGATTTCTGGTCTGCCGTGTGGAGTGTAAGCTGTGGTGTGGCCGTCGACGATCATGAGGGTGGACTCGGCCGAGGCCAGGAGGCTGATCGGCTGGAACCTAGCGGCGAGTGCTGCTACGGTTCCCGGGTTAGTGCCGAGCTCCTACGTCAGGGATTACTTCGCGGGTAAGACCCCGGCGTTGGTGATGATGGACGGGAGGGAGGTGGCTCCTCCTCCTTGTACTACAGAGTAGAGGGCTCGTCTGTGGCTCTGGTGGTTCTTATCTTCACTCTACCTTGGAGACAAGGGGGAGAGGCTGTCGACGAAACTTCTTCCCTTCCTTTCTGACCTAAGTGACCTAGGTCATTGGGACTGGGTCAGTCCTAGCTTTGCGGTCCTCACTCGCTACATGAGGGCCATTGTTTATCCTGAGCTGCGAGAGAAGGGGACTTCTCCTGCTACTGTCGGTCTTGGACTGCTGTTGGAGGAATGAAACTTCATTTCGCATTATGAAAGATCATTTCTTCTTCTTATCGAATCATGAAAGATCTTCATCGATTATCTTGTTTTGCAGGCGTGGGTGTTACTTTCTGGGTTTCGCGCCCAAGAGGACGGAGCCTGGGCTGAGAGCTTATCCCGCTGTGAGGGATTGGGTGATGTGTCGTAGGAAGAGCCAGCGCTCTTCTTACGATGTCTGTCAATGGGGCCTGAATGCCCTGAAGCTGAGTGACGTAAGTACTTTTGAATCACTTTTCCTTCATTTATTTATTCATTACTTCTTTAGAAGCGATCGTAATAACGACCTCTTGTTTGCTTTTCTTAGTGGGTGCCCAGGCCTTAGGTGGACTACCTTGACGCCCCTCCTTTCGTGGCTGAGGTCCTTTGACCTAGGAGCTCGAGTAGGTTGCTGTTGAGGACGTCGATGGGTCCAGTGTGGTATCTGGGCAAGTGTAGATACCTCATTTATGTACCTCTCGCAAACCACCCGGTGATGATTGGGCCGCATGTTTGGTACGCAGAACGATTTGTGACAATTCGTAAGATTATCGTCAAGTGATTGCTCAAATATTAATGTCTACCTCTTAGTTGTCATCTACGTGCCGATACGGTCGTTTTGACAGTAATTAGAGTACATTTGGAGTCCGGGCCTAAAACCGTCTCCATTTTCTGATAACCGTTAAATCCCGAGTCAGAATGTTCTGGAATGTTCCGGATATTTCTATTCCATATTTCACAATCTTTATCTTTTGGTAAACAATTTCCCGTAATATTCACATAAGATATTAAGGAAAACCGAATTATTCCGTCCTACCATAACTTAAACACGGAAATCTTTCTTCCGCAGGAGGAAACCCCTTAGGAACAGACGCAGCAGGTGCTGCGCCTCTTCTAAGAGACGCAGTGACTGCTGCGCCTCTTCCCAGGTCCTTTTCTGCGTAATTTTCATATCTTTTTATATCTTTCCGAGATTCACTTCCAAAGAGTCTCCGAAACCCTAATTCCTTCACGTGATTAGTATAAATAGGAGCCTTCACTCCTCATATTTCTCATGCGAGTGTCCGCCCTTCTCTTCTCCCTTTGCATTCTAGACCTTTGTTCTTACTTTTTGGCGTTTACGTGCTTGAACATTCGACCACGTAAGCTCGGATCCTTCTGAGTACCAGCCTCGTTTGCATGACCGACCAACTTGACCAACTACACATCAATCAACTTAATTAATCTAATCGTTTTCCTCTTACGAGGGCACTTTCTTTGCATTCGTGTCGAGCATCACTAATCGATATCTTAGTCCTTCTCGTTTCATCAACATGTAAGTCTGAGGGTGTAAATCTCTCTTTTATTTATTGTATTTTAATTATTGTATCACAATTGTAAGGTTTATGTCGAAAATACCTCGTTAAAACCGATTTCTAAACCATGCTTTAAAACCTCTTTTTTACGGATTTCCAGAAGACTAACCGTCGAGAAAGGATGCAGCAACTGCTGCGCCTCTTCGAAGGAGCGCAGTACCTGCTGCGCCTCTTCGTGAGGCCGCCGATTCTCTTCCTTTCTTCTTCCTTCGTACTCTGTAAACTCGTTCGTTGTTTGCTTTTTATTTGTTTGTTCTTTAATTCTTCGTCATAATAGTCTGATGTTTCACATGTATATTAATTATCATTCACTAGCACATAATTCATCATAAATTCGACTTAAATCCCAAGTAATCAATATTTGCGGGTTTTTGTCATTAAACTCAATTCGGGTTTTAGAGGTTCGATTCATCAATATTGAGTCTCTGGAATTCATCGTTGACATATTTACATCTGTTGTTTGTCATACCTATCATATATTCGTCATTAATCCGTTGTATTTAACCTAATTAATTGATTTAGTTTGTTAATTCGTTTTCCGTTTCATCCATGTTTCACTCTTTTCATGACCCTTCATCACATGTAAATAACCTACTAATCACTTTCATCCGAGTAAATAATTTAATCAATCATTAAATTCACCAACGAGTATTAACAACACGCAATTCCGGCTTCACAGCCAGAATTCAGGTCGAGTCAGAATGTACGCAAATGTCGTCTACACCTATTCCAAAGGACGCAGCTCTGCTGCGCCTGTTCCGGGATGAATTCTGTCCCTGAACTCCGTTGTTGCCTTGACCTAGTTTAATTAGTTTACATTTAATTAACTATTATTCGTATTATCACCTTCTGATCTGTTCGTAATTTCATTCTTTTATTCTTTTTCTCAAATTATCCGTTTTAAAGGTATTTTCGACATAAATCGCCTAATCCAATGTAATTATTGTAATTTTCATTATTGTAATTTTCTTTTGTTGTATTTATCATTATTTCTTGTGTCATTTGAATGTTCTCACACGTAATCAATCTTAAATCCTACTTCGACCTAATTGTTTGCTAACTTAATTGTTCACCGACTTAGTTAATTCTCACATGCTAGGATTAAAACTTGGATGTTGCATTGCATGCATACAATCGACGATATATCGAGTACGAATAACTTCCCTAATCATTAGTAGAGGCCGCTATCGAGGCGGGCGGGATTAGGTGTTCGATCAAAAGAGCTTCCTAATACGTACCCTCACCCCTTACTCCAGATATCTGTGAACACCCGTGTTCATTGGCATCCACGAGAGTCATTCTAGACATAGAATGCTAAGGGTAACGATTGCTTAGTGTTCATGTCACTACTTTGTGTCTTGACATGACGCGAGGTATTCGAACGGTTCCAATTTCCCATAAAAATTGGTGGCGACTCCATACAAAATGCAAACGCTTGTTTCTCTTCTCTCCCAAGCGCCCCTGTGGGCCCCCGCTGTCCATAGTTTGGCGACTCCGCTGGGGATAATACACTTACGTGTAGCAAGGGTGAAACTTGAACAAGGTTAGGGAATAGTTTGTATAAGACAATTGTCGGTTTTCATAACTCTGTCTTCCTAGACCGTTTTATTCGGCCTTCCTAGGCCCAACCCAACCCATTCGACCAATCGTCCCGTCTAAACGGTCCTAATTCTTATTTGAGCCTAAGGATGGATAGCGATTGACGTCATCCATACCATGGTACTTACTCTTGTTTGCATCAAGGGCCTTCACTACTTGAGGAAATGGATTAGGAATCGGCCTTACTCTTGTTTGGTACGAGCCTCTCCACAGACTTCGGGTTTGATGGTTCGGTATAGCAACCCACCCTTTAAACTAAAACCCTTTTAAATGCACTCAGCATCCCGTTATAATGCTTGTATAAATGTTTGTACCTTACGTGATCACCATTTCTAAACAAAATCATGACGATTTTTCAAAAATCAAAACCCTTTTCTTAATCAAAATTTCTAAATAGGCCTTCAATTAGCGCAAAACCCAGTCAAAACTCTGTCCGTTTGTCGTGTCAAAATTCGGGCCACAAAGCCCATTTCAAAACCTCACTTTGAGTCCACTCCTACAACTACACTATAGTTGACTAGGACGCACATTTTCAAAAACCTTGTCTTTCTTCAAAGCTCACTCAACACAAGTGGCACACACCCACTTCACGAGTCAAAACATTTCTTCTTTTAGCAAGTGTGTTAGAATGGTCGATCGTGTTTTGATTCGTCGCCGATCTCTTATCCAGTTTTCAAGATGCCTGGATCCAGCGAAACAAACCTCCACCAACTTCAAGATGGTAATGATCGAATCCTAGCCGCGCTAGCCCAAATGCAAGTTACCCAAGACCAAGTCTATGACCGCCTTGAGCTCATCGAGGGCCGTATCTATGCCGTAGAGGGAAGGTTGCCCCCTCATGAAAGTGAAGTACTAGGTGACTCCGATAATGAATCCAAGGATGAAAATCCTCTCATGGGGATGATCAGTAGGAGAAAAAGACTCCAATACTTAGAGGAGCAATTGATGTACCTTAAGGGGGATGACATTTATAGGGAGAACAATCGCAAGTATGAGGCCGTCAATTCCAAATTGCCAACCAACTTCAATATGACGGATATCCCTAAATTCAAGGGACACGAGAACCCTTTGAACCACATCCGTGCCTTCAAAGATTATATGTCTATCAAAGGCATCAAACCCGAGATGTTCTTAAGGATCTTTCCTTCATCTCTTGACACCATCCCGAAGCAATGGTTCTACTCCTTAGATCACAAGAAGGTCGCTACTTGGGAAGATGCCGCAATCGCGTTTTCTAAACAATACGCGGATAATGCCGAGATCCAAGTAAACATGCGTACTCTAGAGGTTCTTACCCAAAATGACAACGAAGGATTCACCGACTTCCTAAGTAGGTGGAGGAAGACTAGTACCCAACTGGTTGAACGCCCGGATGAGGCTACCCTTGTGGAGAAGTTTGTGGATAATCTCAAACCCATCTATGCCAATCATTTGAGGTACCAAAACATTAAAACTTTTAAGGACTTGACCGTACTAGGGACAAGGATTGAAGATGACATCCGTAAAGGACTCTTGTCCAAAACGGTAGGTCGAGGATATCAAGGTTCAACAAGTCGTTCATACGGCTCTACTAGCAAAACCGATGAAGTTAACCTTCTTGAGCCATCCAAGAAAAGTACCCCACCAAGGAAATTCACAAATCTTGGGGACACGTACTCCAACGCTCTAAAAAGGTTAATGAAGCAAGGCAAACTCCAACCTATTGGACCTACTCCCGAACCCGAAAGGAAATCCAAATTCTGGGACGAGAACTCGTACTGTGAATACCATAGGGGCAAGGGGCACGACACAGAAAAATGCTACAAGTTGAAAAACGTGCTTCAAGACATGATTGAAGATGGTCGATTGCAAATACCACCGGGAGGTAAACCCAACAACACTCAGAATCCTCTTGGAGTTCTAGTGATTACAAGTGATGAATCTACCTTAGATTTCTCACACCTTATTTCTCCAATCGAAAATGAAGTCTACGCAATCGAGAATGAAGGGTTCTACTCTACTATCTCCCCTACCATTTCCGACTTCATCACATAGGCAAGGAGTGTAGATGGGCAAGTTTGGAATTATAAAATATGGTGACAACTTTACGCGACCTCAACGCAACACCCAAAGAACATGTGCCACTAATCTTCTCTCAAAATGCTACTATGCAAGAAGTAGTCACCGTGGTTGATAAACTAGTTGACCAAATCATACGGCTGGAAGATGAAATCATGAGAATGAGAGAGCTAACTACAATCAATGGAGTTTGGGCCGACGATGATGAGGACGAGTATCTCATTGAAAACTCCCTAGTCAAAGAAATAGTCCAAAATGGTGAAGACCAAGATGTAGACCACCTAACTCGCTTGGGTCGTCCATATCAAAGCACTACTCAAAACGGTCCAACCAACGTTATCACACCAAATGATAACGAAGAGGACTCCACTGACCATTTGCTCAAGCAATTACAGAAGACGAAGGCTGATCTTTCAGTCTGGCAATTAGTAGCAAGCTCATTCCCACATCGCCAAGCTTTACTGCAAGCTTTGGCCAAATTAAATGTAGCACATAACTCGACGCCCGAAGATGTAGTCAACTTGGTCTTCCAAGAATCACCAAAGCTAAGTAATCCTATTACTTTCTCAGACGAAGATTTGCCACCTTTTGGCGCCAGTCACAATTTAGCTCTTTACGTCACTGTCATTTGTCTAAAGAAGAATGTGCCAATGACCTTGATAGATGATGGCTCCGCGGTCAACGTCATACCCCTCAAAACGGCATACAAGTTAGGCATGAAAGAGTCGGATTGGACCCCTACCAATCAAGGTGTGCGTGCATACGATGGTACATGACGAAAGGTGGTAGGACTTGTTAACCTAACCATAGCCACAGGGCCAATTGAACGAAAGGTTAACTTCCAAATAGTGGACATTGAAGCTTCCTTCAACATACTTCTGGGAAGGCCGTGGATTCACGCTTCCAAAGCGGTAACATCCACCCTTCATCAAAAGATCAAGATCCTACTAAATGGCAAAGTAGTGACGATCACTTCGTCACCCATCAAGGCAATAATCGAAAAACAGTCGAACAATCAAGTCCTTGCAGATCCCGTATACGAACTTGGAGGCTTCCAAAGTGTAAGCGTCATAGAAAGTGAGTTGGCACCCTTATACTATGATCCCTACTCCAACTTGGTGGTCAACCACATGCTCAAAACCCAGGGATACTTCTCTGGAATGCCTTTGAACCCTACTCGAAGAAACACCTTCGCACCATACAAGGAAGGCAACTCAAAGAGGATACCACTTGGACTAGGGTACAAACCCACTAAAGAAGAGGTTCTCGAAATGCTTGCCCAAGTCCAAAACCGCAAGCATGTAGGAGTCCAAATAAGACCCTATCTCCCCACTTTAAATGGGTACTTTGTTCAAGAAGGAAGTCTAGAACTCTTTCACGGATTTCCCGAGCCTTGGCATTATCTCGAGAGGAAGCTAGCCGGAATCGAGATCTTTCACGATTGCTACTTTATCCCTCCAGAAACGGTTCCTACCGTCAAAACCCGTCAAGCACCTTGCTTAGACGAATAAGCCGTTAGCCTATTGTTTGGAGAAGATCGATTTGTCAGGGCCGCGCAGGATGAGATCATTACCATGATACTTCAAGACGATCGCTTTAACCCCACCGCGTTAATCACAGAAACCAACGCAAGACAGCTGAAAGGATGGAGAAAATCGATCAAGTGGACCAACAATCAAGGAAGACTCTTCAAGCTCACCACTGGAGAAGGAGAGATGTTCAAAGGAGAACCAGAAGAAGATGAGTTCGAGTCGGAGTCGGAGTCAGAGTCGGAGTCTAGAGAAGTCATTAGAGAGTCTCCTCCTGTCGTCATCCCTACTCCCTTTATTTCTCCTAGCTTAGCCTCGAGTAGTCACAGTAGTTCGGGAAATGCCCCAACCACTGTCCCTTTGCCGCCACTGACCATGGGTCAGTTGGCTTCTTTGTTTCAACTATACTGAAATTTTAATATGAATAAATCAGGTTCTGCTTACTCTTTGTGTTATCTTGAGTGCAATTCTGTTTACGATGATACTGAGGATGACCAAGACCCAGAATCAATCGAAATACCTCCCTACATAGCCAAAGAAATACTACAGGAAGGGGAAGGAGGACCAGTAATAGAAGATACCGAACCCATCAATGTAGGAACCGAACTAAAACCCCAAGAACTTAGGATAGGGACTACCTTGAGCTCTACCGAAAGGGCCGACTTCATAAATCTCCTAAACGAATTCAATGACATTTTCGCTTGGTCCTACAAAGACATGCCAGGGATCGACAGGGATATCGCTGAACATAGAATTCCGATTAAGCCAGGTTTCAAACCTGTGAAACAGAAGCTTCAACGAATGAGGACAGAATGGGCTCTCAAGATTAAAGAAGAAGTTGACAAACAATTCAAAGTCGGGTTCATCAAAGTTTCCGAGTATTGTGACTGGGTAGCCAACATGGTACCTGTGCCCAAAAAGGATGGGAGAATCCGTGTTTGTGTTGACTTTAGGGACTTAAACAAAGCAAGTCCAAAAGATGACTTCCCTCTACCTCACATCGACATATTGGTGGACAACACATCACGACCACGCGTTACTATCCTTCATGGATGGATATACGGGTTATAATCAAATCAAAATGGCCATGGAAGATATGCATAAGACCGCCTTCGTCACTCAATGGGGAACCTATTGTTATACGGTCATGCCGTTTGGATTGATCAACACCGGAGCTACATATCAACGCACCGCAACTACACTCTTACATGACATGATTCACAAAGAAGTTGAGGTATACGTAGATGACATGGTTGTCAAATCCAAGGAAAGAGAGAGGCATATTGCGAACCTTCGCAAGTTCTTCGCAAGGCTACGAAAGTACAACATGAGGCTCAATCCTCAGAAATGCACATTCGGGGTAACATCTGGCAAACTCCTGGGATACGTCGTTAGTCAAAGAGGTATAGAAATAGATCCTTCCAAAATCAAAGCTCTGATCGAAATGCCACAACCTCAAATAGAAAAAGAAGTCAGAGGATTCCTGGGAAAGGTGCAATATATAAGTCGATTCATATCGAAACTTACAATGATTTGTGAGCCTATCTTCAAGAAACTCAAGAAAACAGACCACACCATGTGGGACGACGATTGTCAGAAGGCGTTTGACCGAATAAAAGAGATATTGGCTAAACCAGCAGTGCTCATGCCGCCACAACGAGATCAACCTCTTAGTTTATATCTCACAGTAACCGAAACAGCCATGAGTGCCATGCTGGCTCAAACAGTAGGAAGTGAAGAAAGGGCTATCTACTACCTTAGTAAGAAGTTCTTGGAGTACGAGTGCAAATATTCACAACTCGAAAAGACATGCCTCGCTCTTTTATGGGCAACGAAGAAGCTATGCCATTACATGCTTAGCTACTCCGTCAAAATATACTCCAAAATGGATCCAGTCAAATACCTCTTCGAGAAACCCGTCCTCAAC
Source organism: Silene latifolia (assembly GCF_048544455.1). Lineage (NCBI taxonomy): Eukaryota > Viridiplantae > Streptophyta > Magnoliopsida > Caryophyllales > Caryophyllaceae > Silene > Silene latifolia. Next base: position 82,285,606 of record NC_133535.1, read on the forward strand.
GGACGGCTAGCAAGATGGACCCTGATGCTCTCAGAATTCGACCTCAAATACGTGCCACTGAAAGTTATCAAAGGGCGCGCCGTCGCCGAGTTCTTCGCAGAAAATCCCATCAATGACGCACAAACAATAGATACTTGGTCATTTCCAGACGAGGATATACTCCAAACTGATGTAGATTCCTGGGACCTTTACTTTGATGGAGCATCAAACTTGAGAGGATTCGGAATAGGAGTGTCGCTCATTTCTCCTGAAGGCGAGCATACACCAATTGCTGTCAAACTCGACTTCGAGGTGACAAACAACGCTGCAGAATACGAAGCTTGTCTCATTGGACTACAAGCGGCAGTGAGCTTAGGCACTAAAAACCTCCGAGTACATGGGGATTCATCACTGATCATCAACCAAGTTACAGGATCTTGGAAAATTCGAAGCAAAAGCCTCGCACCTTATCAGGCTAGAATAGACCAAGTCGCTCAATTCTTTGATCACGTAACCTACCTACACCTACCCCGGGAAGAAAATCAATTTGCAGACGCTCTTGCGAAACTCACATCTTTGATTAATATGCCATATCACATGGTGGAAATGCCTTTGTGCATCGAACGACAGTCAGAGCCGGCTTATGTCCACCAAATCACCGACGAAGAAGAGATCGCGCAGGAACTCTGGTTCCAAGCAATCCTGAATTTTAAGCTCAATGGTACCTATCCACCCGATATGGACAAGAGGGGACAACGTGCTATACGCCTACTCGCTTGCCAATACGTTCTCATGCAAGGAGAATTATACAAAAGAACACCTCTTGGTGTAATCCTACATTGCCTTGATCATTCACAGGCGCGAAAGCTGATGGAAGAAGTCCACGACGGAGAATGCGGTCCTCACATGAGTGGGCCCATGATGGCAAAAAAAATCACACGTTTGGGGTATTATTGGATCACAATGGAATCCGATTGCATCAAATATGTAAGACATTGCCACAATTGCCAAATCTTCGGGAATGTACAACATGTCCCTCCTTCATTGCTCTATACAATGACGTCTCCCTGGCCATTTTCTGCATGGGGAATTGAACCCCGGCCGGAACAGGAGGCCACTGTTTCATTCTAGTAGCAATCGACTATTTCACCAAATGGGTAGAAGCGGCTTCCTACACTAGTCTTACAGCTAAAAATGTGGCAAAGTTCATACAAAACAACATCATCTGTCGATATGGTTGCCCACATGAGATCATTAGCGATAACGGATCACATTTCCAAGCTGAGACCGAGCAATTGCTAGCCAAATACAATATTAGGAATCACCACTCTTCGCCCTATAGACCACAGACTAACGGCACGGTAGAGGCGGCAAACAAGAATGTTTTTACGATTCTCAAGAAAATGATTGACAACTATAGAGATTGGCCAAGCAAGATACCCTTTGCTTTGTGGGGGTATCGTACATCTGTTAGGACGCCCACTGGGGCTACTCCTTTCTATTTGACCTACGGCATGGAAGCTGTACAACCAGTCGAGCTAGAAATACCATCCTTGCGTATTTTACTAGAAAGTCAAATCCCGGAAGTCGATTGGAAGAGGGATAGATATGAAGAACTCATCCTCCTGGATAAACGTAGGTTACGCGCCTTGCATAATGTCCAAACATATCAAGCACGTATCAAACGAGCTTTCAACAAAAGGGTTAGGCCAAGAAACATCAAAGAAGGAGACTTAGTGCTCAAATCGGTTAGAGCTCTTCTACCTGTTGACCCACGGGGAAAATTCAAACCCAATTGGGCCGGACCATTTTTAGTCAAATCCATACTCCCAGGGGGTGCGGTTAGAATCACAGACCTAGATGGGAATGAGTTTTCGAACCCAACAAACCTTGACCAACTAAAACGGTACTATGCCTAGAATAGGAACAAAAATGCGCCTCGCGTAACCCCACGTGTCGCTCTTGTGGCACTAAATAAACGGCCCCTGGCCAAGCTGAAATAAGCTAATGTCACTGTGCTCTTGCATTTTGACAAATTTATCATCCTCGTATCATCAAATAAACTAAATCTGCACCTTCAGAGTAAGCAAAAAGCTCATGCTTATTTTCTAAGTTCATTACAAGCTCTTGCTTAGAACAATTATTCTTTTACATTTACTCGAACTACGCGCAAGGGTTTGATTTCATTTTTTTAAGTGAATACGTAGGCAATCCTTCACAGGATTCAACCCGTTATATCTAAAATGTAAATAGAAGGACATTTGCATTGCATTTGGAATTCGACAAGAATAATAAATAGAAAATCACAACGGTTTCATAACCACTTAACCTTTTTTTATTTCATCCATTTTCTAATAATAATAGTAAGCTACATAATAAAAATAGAATAGGCTAGGATTCTAAAAACCCCACCTTTTATTACAACAATAAATAATAATAATAATAATCAAATAATAAATAAAGACTCGGGCTATTCCTCCATCTTCCCCTTGCCCTTGTCATTCTTGTCAAATTTCTTGTCACGACCTCGAGCCGGACGCTCTTGCGCCACTTCAGACCAAATCACCAACGGTCTTTCTCGAGGCCTAGACTTTCCATTCTTGCTAATCACCATTTCCGCGACAGGTGTAGTCTTTGGTTTCTTCGAAGGATGAACAACTTGAAACCCGGCTTCTTCTTATCCCTATGTCAGATGCTTCTCTTTCTCTTTCTCTACCTCGCGCACCTTGTAGTCAACGGGCTCGCGCTTCCTCAATCTCTCGCGCTCTTCCGGAGTAGTAGCCTTTCTCCATCGCAGATAAGAATCCGACACCCACAAGGCATTAGCGGTGAAATTCAAGAACCACATGTTTCTTTGGGCCCATTTAATGGCCCACTCTCTTCGGCTCTCTGTAGTAAGCGCCATAGCAATCTGCGGGACGGTATCAAGTTTCGGGATCGTCTGTTTCAGCCGAACTTGTCTCATCAGCCTTTCCGGGAAGATGCACACCATAAACTCCAATCCAGGAATGCGCACGAACCTAGTGGGATCCAAAGAAGACACTCCAGTGACGGATTTGAGGTGCCACCACGGTACGACCCACCTAATCAACGGGCCATCATCGCTCTTCAGTTTGTTCTTCCAGTAATCACAGACCTGAGTGAAGTCCACCATATACAACCTCGTCCTCATCGCAATCGAGCGGGCATGATAGGAAAGAACATGAACTGGGGGCTCGATCAATCGGAGCCGTTCCATAAGCCAAACCTACCAAAAGCGGGTATTAGACAACAACAAAAAAAAAACGAAAAAAAAAAAATGTCTTTGACCTGCAGAATGACGGGGCTTCCCAAATACGGTAGATCACGGTTGGATTTCCTATTATCCAAGCCCAAAAGAATTTCTCCTAAGCATAAGCAAGCTTGGCTCCGGCGCAGCTCCATTTGCTCAACAAGGCCCAGAAGACGGGGATCACCTCTCAAGTCTTCATCAACATGCCCTTGGAAGACATACACATGCAACAAGCAAAAGCCAAATACTCTCCGCCTAGCAACATGAGAAACGGTGGGGTCGGCCCTGTTGACGAATCGATCTATGAAGTCCAGCATCCTCACGCCTTTCGAAGTCACTAGAAGGTCCACCTCAAGTCTAGTCAACCCCAAGCAAGTCTCTAAATTTGCTCTTGTACCCTTGCGAAGTAGAAGGAATGGCAGGCAAGTGTTCAGGATCCCACCCACCAATAGCAGCAATTTCTTCAGGAAATGGGCAAATATCACCTCCAGGGAACGCAAAAACATGGTAATTTGGGTCCCAATAGTCAAGACAAGCATCCAAGAACGGTTTAACAACCTTGATGAGTTTCAAACTCAACAAAGACCCAAAATTATAAGCACCCATATCATGTTTCTCCATGTTCGAAAATTCGTTGGTCCATTCCTTCAAACGAATCTCCAAAGTATTCATGATGAAAAGATTATTTTGAGAATTTTGTGTAATTAGACGAAGAAGAGACAGAAGATTTGTGTGAATAAAAGCTCCATCGACGTTTCTATTTATACTAATTTCTGTTTCCAAAAATCCGTCAGAGCAGAACACCTTGGGAACAGGCGCAGCACCTGCTGCGCCTCTTCAAAGGGACGCAGCTCATGCTGCGCCTCTTCCTCAGCTTCCCTTCTGTGATCTTCCACGTTGGAGCTTTCCTAATTCCATGACGAATAATTTCCTATTCCTACGGGTTATTATTTTGGTAAATACGTGAAGATTACCATGTTTCAGGTTTCCTAATTTCGCGGGCACGCATTTCGAGGCGACATCAACATTTTCGCCATTTTACCGCACTCACACATTATCATTTTAGGAAATAATTTTAATTCATCATTTTTAGGAAATAATTTTCGTTTTAATTCATTTTACATTTCTCATTTAATTCATTTATTTTAGAAAATAATTTTCGATTTACCGATTTTCAACATTTATATATTAATTTCAATTTCTTAATTTCATTTCTACATTTCTAACTTATAGATTTCTGTTTTTTTTTTTCTTTTTTTTAGGGGTAACCCTCCCTACCGTCCGGTCATTTCCGGCAATTTTTTTGCATTTTTTTGCATTTTTGCATCTTTCGAGTCACTCGTTTTGCGCTATTTGAGGCCATATGTATATACAAATGTATGTTTTGCGTGATTTCTATGTAAATTTCGGCAGCATGACGGCGTAAACCGTCATCTACCAAACCTGTTCAAAGCTAAACTACAGATACAAGCAACACAACCCAGCAACAAAGGCTCTCAAGCCATCCTATATACACCAAACAAGGGAAATGTACAACAAACTGGGGGCTCTCGCCCCAAACAAGTTCCAAAAATGTCCAAAATCAATGTCCAAATGTGCAAGTCTACAAAAAGCTACACAAAACTACTGCTGGTCGCCCTCCAACTCTGCAACTCTTGCCGCAAGAACGGCAATCTCGGCATCCCGAACCTCGAGCTCCCTCAACAAGCGAGCTGTCTCCTCCCGAGACTGGGTCAACTCTCGCTCCAGCTCGTGGTCATCCTGTAAACAACAACAAAATTGGCTCATGTCAATCGTCTCAAGAAAAGTTGGAAAATCAAAATTCAAAAATGGAATAGGCATAAGGTTCATACCTGACGACCTCGACCGCCGACAAGTGCCTCGACGGCAGTAGCTCGCAGCCGGTTGGCCACCCTCCATAACGCCACAAACCGAGACGGCGCAACCTGCATTTCCAAAAAGAAATTGTCAACAATCGAACAAACTCAATCAAATGTGTTCTTACACAGAAGTTATGCAAAGTTAGAGGATTTACCCTCCGAATCAGATACTGCCAGTCGTCCAGGCCAGCATCCGTCACAGCTACGTCAAAGTCACGCAGCTCGGAGATCGTCGTCCTCCCAGTCACGTCAGTGTACTCGAGGGTCTCGGGGTACTCTGGGGGCTCGATGCCCGCCGCCTCGACCTCCTGCAAAGTCAAATATTTCTCGTTAATTGGTGATCTTTAGGAAATAAAATCAAGAGAAAGAGTAAAAGATGCTCACCACAACCGGCCAGTACGCCAACCTCCCGTAGAGGAACGCCGAGTAGTCCTCGCCAGGAAGAAGGAAGGCTCTCTGAACATCGTCCTGGGAGGATCGACGGGAACCGTCAACACGTCCCGAGAGCACTGACGAGCCAAGCGCTTGCCCAAGTACCACACAGAACCCATCGACGTCCTCAACAGCAGTCGGCTCGAGCTCCTAGGTCGAAGGACCTCAGCCACAAAAGGAGGCGTGTCAGCGTACTCCGCCCAAGGCCTGGGCACCCACTGGGACAAGATAAGCAAAGGATCATTCCTATGATCAATTAAAAGGCAATATAAGAAGCAAATGAATATAAGTAAGATACTTACGCTGTCCAGCTGAAGAGCGTTCACATCCCGCCGGTAGACACCGTGAGAAGAACGCTTGCTCTTCGTCCGACACATCACCCAATCCCTCACCACGGGATAGGCCTTCTCCAGCGGCTCCGTCCTCTTGGGCGCGAGGCCCGGGAAGTAGGAGTACACCCACGCCTGCAAAGCAATATAGTTAATCACGATCTTTCGTAATTTGATAAGGAAAGGAATTGATTTCGGTCTAAAGGAAGGTTCATACCTCCAGCAGTAGTCCATGTCCGACAGCACCGGGAGAAGTCCCCTTCTCCATCAACTCCGGACGAACCATGGCCCTCATGAAGCGGATGAGGACCGCAAAACTAGCAGTGACCCAGTCCTAACGCCCTAGGGAACTCAGGTCAGAAAGGAAGGGAAGAAGCTTCGTCGACAGCCTCTCACCCTTGTCTCCGAGGTAAATCGAAGACAGAAACCACCAGAGCCACAAACGAGCCCTCTGCTCAGCTGTACAGGGAGGAGGAGCCGTCTCCCTCCCGTCAATCGTCACCAGCGCCGGGATCTTTCCCGCGAAGTAGTCTCGAACGTAGGAGCTGGGCACCAAACCCGGCACTATGACAACCTTCGGCGACAAGTTCCAGCCGATCAACCTCCTCGCCTCGGCCGAGTCCACCCTCATAGCAGTCTCCGGCCACTCCACCTCCTCAGACCCACACGGCAGACCAGAAATCATGCCGTAGTCCCCCAGAGTGACTCCCACCTCACCGAAAGGCATGTGAAACGTGGAAGTCGTATCCCAGAATCGGTCCAAGAAAGCGCGGACCAGGCTAAGGTTAGCCCGCAGCTTCCTCTTCGCGATATCCCTCCAGGCCTGCACCAAAGGACCGAACGCTCCGCGCTCGATCATGGCCCGCTCCTCCGCCGACAGGCTCGTAATGCTCCATCGCTGTCGTGTAGCCCGAGAACGACCTGATGTTCCCGGCCTCCTATTATGATTTGAAACAAAAGCTATCTTTAGTTTTGAATGAAATTTGAAAGAGATATGAACAAATGAATGAAAGAGGATGAGTAATGAGTAGTGAATTCCTATTTACCAAGCTCTTCACCGTCCTGTAGGACAGGTGACCCTCTGCAGCCCACGGTAGGTGCCTACTCTCCCAAGTCTCGGCCACGCAGAGCTCCTCTCGGCTGACGACCTCCTCGCCCAACGTTGGCCCGTCTCGGGGCCTCCTCCTCCTCGACAGCCTCCTCCTCGTGGACCTCGTCCCCAGCAGCCATCACCGCGGCGGTGAAGGCCTGCTCTAAAGCCTCCTCGACAGTAGGAACGTCTATCTCCATGGGAGCTCTCCCAGAAGTAGAAGGTACATCACCTGCAATATTAAAGCAAATTTAGGCCGCGTCACGTGACGACAAGCCTTGGTTAAAGGGATTTTCGAGCCTTCGGAAGCCCTGAAATCACTCTTTTCTCGCCATCTTTGGCCACATTCTCACCAACCTAATCACTCATGTGGTAATTTGGGTCAAGTCAAGCCTAATGTGAAGCCAAGTTCCGGGTTCAAGTCGAAATTTCGGCAGCATTTCGTTATAACGACGATTATGCCCTAGAAAAGTGTCCTGAAAAAGCCGTCACAAACCAAAATTCCGAGATGGTAGAAAGTTTACCCATCATTCAAGGATCCCAAATATCAAGTTTCATCGCAAATGGGCGGTCCTAAGGTTATTTTCGAAGCAATTTACGGTTTAGCTGCGAAACCGTCTCAAAATTCACTCAAAGGCTCAAAACTCAACGAAAATTCAAGACAAATACATGGTTATGTTCCTAATATTACCAATTATCCATTTCTAATGTCCATTTGACAAGGCAAATACATTTGGGGGAAAAGCCCCAAATTTTCGATTAATTGGGTCATAAACCCTAATTTTTTCGACTCAAAATTGAGCAAATATAGACGATTAATGCAAGAATGAGACACATACCTTGATTAGTCATGATTAATGCAAGCTTTTGGATCAAACCTTGGCGGAAATGGTGAAGATTTGAGAGAGAATATGTGAAATTGTGTTTCGAAATAATAATGAACATAAGCCTCTGATTATCGCGTTTTTACGCAGGAGAAACACTTTGGGGAATAGACGCAGCAGGCGCTGCGCCTCTTCCAAGAGATGCAGCTCTTGCTGCGCCTCTTCCTTGTGTTCCCTCCATACGGATTTTCAAAAATTCGTTATGAGTTCGTTAGTTGTGGGCCCATCTTTGGTGCGCCTCTTCCCTGATGCTATTTTATCCTTTTGGTCCGTTTGACGATTTTCTTTCATTCTGGCCCGCATTTCCAAGCCAGCAGTAGACTGTTGCATATTATTTATTTCTTCCAAGACCTTTTGCTTGTCACAACGAGCATTTATTCCTTCACAGAATTCGACACGCCTTCATTATGTTTCCCGACGAGAGTAAGCGGATACACTTTCCCTCTCATGACATGAAGAATAATTCCCAATCATGTCTCCAGCGAGAGTAAGCGGACGTACTGTCCCTCTCAAGACATGAAGATTAACATCTACCTAAGCAGATTTCTCCTCAGCAGTTCCCGCCCGTGTCCTGCTACTCGCAATTATTTCTCGAAGACTACCCAAGCAGCCTTCTTTCAGCAGTTCCCGCTTGTGTCCTGCTACTCACCTTATTTAGTCCTTACGCCTGATCTTCGCTCAACAGCTCCCATGTACCTCCGGAAACATCTCGAGAAAGAAGTCTCAGGTATGATCTCTTCTTATGGCTGGCGAGCCTCCTTACGTAGTCTAATGGACTTTAAATGACCCTCCCTGATAGTCGACAGACTCTAAAATGTTCCCGACGATAGGTCCTTGGCTCAGACCCCTTGAGCCCCTCGCGTCGCCATAGTCGTCAGGTTGTAATCTTCGATTGACCTGATGGCTATACTTTGACTTTTGCCTTGTCCAAGCCTCAGTCAAAGTGGGGGCTCAGATACCTCATTTCGCACGTCTCGCAAAACCACCCTATGATGACCGGGCCGCATGTTTGATACGCGGAACGATTTGTGACAATTCGTAAGATTATCGTCAAGTGATTGCTCAAATATTAATGTCTACCTCTTAGTTGTCATCTACGTGCCGATACGGTCGTTTTGACAGTAATTAGAGTACATTTGGAGTCCGGGCCTAAAACCGTCTCCATTTTCTGATAACCGTTAAATCCCGAGTCAGAATGTTCTGGAATGTTCCGGATATTTCTATTCCATATTTCACAATCTTTATCTTTTGGTAAACAATTTCCCGTAATATTCACATAAGATATTAAGGAAAACCGAATTATTCCGTCCTACCATAACTTAAACACGGAAATCTTTCTTCCGCAGGAGGAAACCCCTTGGGAACAGACGCAGCAGGTGCTGCGCCTCTTCCAAGAGACGCAGTGACTGCTGCGCCTCTTCCCAGGTCCTTTTCTGCGTAATTTTCGTATCTTTTTATATCTTTCCGAGATTCACTTCCAAAGAGTCTCCAAAACCCTAATTCCTTCACGTGATTAGTATAAATAGGAGCCTTCGCTCCTCATATTTCTCACGCGAGTGTCCGCCCTTCTCTTCTCCCTTTGCATTCTAGACCTTTGTTCGTACTTTTTGGCGTCTACGTGCTTGAACATTCGACCACGTAAGCTCGGATCCTTCTGAGTACCAGCCTTGTTTGCATGACTGACCAACTTGACCAACTACACATTAATCAACTTAATTAATCTAATCGCTTTCCTCTTACGAGGGCACTTTCTTTGCATTCGCGTCGAGCATCACTAATCGATATCTTAGTCCTTCTCGTTTCGTCAACATGTAAGTCTGAGGGTGTAAATCTCTCTTTTATTTATTGTATTTTAATTATTGTATCACAATTGTAAGGTTTATGTCGAAAATACCTCGTTAAAACCGATTTCTAAACCATGCTTTAAAACCTCTTTTTTACGGATTTCCAGAAGACTAACCGTCGAGAAAGGACACAGCAACTGCTGCGCCTCTTCGAAGGAGCGCAGTACCTGCTGCGCCTCTTCGTGAGGCTGCCGCAGTTCTGCTTCCTTTCTTCTTTCTTCGTCCTCTGTAAACTCGTTCGTTGTTTGCTTTTTATTTGTTTGTTCTTTAATTCTTCGTCATAATAGTCTGATATTTCACATGTATATTAATTATCATTCATTAGCACATAATTCATCATAAATTCGACTTAAATCCCAAGTAATCAATATTTGCGGGTTTTCGTCATTAAACTCAATTCGGGTTTTAGAGGTTCGATTCATCAATATTGAGTCTCTGGAATTCATCGTTGACATATTTACATCTATTGTTTGTTATACCTATCATATATTCGTCATTAATCCGTTGTATTTAACCTAATTAATTGATTTAGTTTGTTAATTCGTTTAATTCCGTTTCATCCATGTTTCACTGTTTTCATGACCCTTCATCACATGTAAATAACCTACTAATCACTTTCATCCGAGTAAATAATTTAATCAATCATTAAATTCACCAACGAGTATTAACAACACGCAATTCCGGCTTCACAGCCAAAATTCAGGTCAGGAACAGACGCAGCATCTGCTGCGCCTATTCCAAAGGACCCAGCGTCTGCTGCGCCTGTTCCGGGTTGAATTCTGTCCCTGAACTCCGTTGTTGCCTTGACCTAGTTTAATTAGTTTACATTTAATTAACTATTATTCATATTATCACCTTCTGATCTGTTCGTAATTTCATTCTTTTATTCTTTTTCTCAAATTATCCGTTTTAAAGGTATTTTCGACATAAATCGCCTAATCCAATGTAATTATTGTAATTTTCATTATTGTAATTTTCTTTTGTTGTATTTATCATTATTTCTTGTGTCATTTGAATGTTCTCACATGTAATAAATCTTAAATCCTACTTCGACCTAATTGTTTGCTAACTTAATTGTTCACCGACTTAGTTAATTCTCACATGCTAGGATTAAAACTTGGATGTTGCATTGTATGCATACAATCGACGATATATCGAGTACGAATAACTTCCCTAATCATTAGTAGAGGCCTCTATCGAGGCGGACGGGATTAGGTGTTCGATCAAAAGAGCTTCCTAATACGTACCCTCACCCCTTACTCCAGATATCTGTGAACACCCGTGTTCATTGGCATCCACGAGAGTCATTCTAGACATAGAATGCTAAGGGTAACAATTGCTTAGTGTTCATGTCACTACTTTGTGTCTTGACATGACGCGAGGTATTCGAACGGTTCCAATTTCCCATAAACATTGGTGGCGACTCCATACAAAATTCAAACGCTTGTTTCTCTTCTCTCCCAAGCGCCCTTGTGGGCCCCCGCTGTCCACAGCGAGCGCTTGACTCGTCAGTGCTCTCGTGATGCTTTCACGGTTCCCATAGATCCTCCTCGGACGATGTTTAAGGAGCCTTCTGACGCTGAGAAGGAGGCTGACCTGGCAGACGTCGGTGGCGACGCTCTTCTTCTTCCTGGTGAGGAGTACTCTGTGTTCATTCGCCAGAGGCTGGCGTACTAGCCGGTCGTGGTAAGTGCTTCATTTTCCCTATTTGAGTTGACTTGATAAAATGATGAATGATCATCAAATAAAGACTTTATTTGAATTTTCAGGAGGTTGAGGAGGCGGGCGTCGAGCCCCCAGCGTACCCCGAGACCCTTGAGTACACCGACGTAGCGGGGATGACGATGATCTCCGAGCTCCGCGAATTTGGCGAGGCGGTGACAGATGCTGGCCTAGAGGAGTGGCAGCACTTGGTTAGGAGGGTAAGCCTCCGATTCAGTTAGCTTTTGCTGTTGTATAAGAATACACTTGTCCATTTTATTAAAAACCTTTGTTTATTGAAATGCAGGTGGCTCCATCTCGGCACATGGCATTGTGGAGGGTGGCCAACCGTCTATGGGCTACTGCCATTGAGGCACTTGCTGGTGGTCGAGGACGACAGGTATGAACCTTTCGTTTTACTTCATTTTGACTTTTTATAGTTTTCTTGTATTTGAAATGATTGAAATGAGGCATTTCTTTGTCATTTGCAGAGGGAGCGCGACCTGGAGCGGGAGCTAGCGCAGTCCCATGAGGAGACGACTCGCCTGCTGAGGGAGTTGGAGGTTAGAGACGCCGCGATTGCCGCTCTCGAGGCCAGGGTCACCGAGCGAGGTGGCGACCAGGAGTAGTTGTCTTTGTTTTTGTTGCTTCTATTGTTGTCGTCGGCTGTACTGTACACATTTTGTACATTTAGGACTTCATTTTGGACTTTGTTTCGGGCAAGAGCCTCCATTTTGATGTACATATAACATTTTGGTTGTATATATGATGGCCTGAGTGCCTTTGCTGCTGGGTTGCATGTTCGTTCCTGCAGGTTAGTTTTGCACAGGTTTGGTAGATGACGGTTTACGCCGTCATGCTGCCGAAATTTACATCGAAACTGCACATAGAACACATATTATACATATGGCTTAAACAAGCGCAAAACGAAGAAAAGACCTAAAAAAATGCAAAAACTTGCCCAGAAATGAGCGACAAAATTTCCGAAAAATGACCGGACGGTAGGGAGGGATACCCCCTAAAAAAAACGAAAAAACGAAATGTACAAGTTTGAAATAAAATGTGAAACGGGAGTGAAATGATTCCCCCAAAAAAGAAAATAAAATGAAATGGGTAAGTGTGCTTATTTGACGAAAATGTCGATTTCGTCTCGAAAGGCGTGCCCGGAAGATTAGGAAACATAAAATATGGTAATTTGACGGAATTACCAAAATAATAGCCTATTAGGAATAGGAAATTATATCTAGAGGAATTAGGAAATATCCAACGGGGAAAAATCACAGAAATCCTCTGAGGAAGAGGCGCAGCATGAGCTGTGACCCTTCGAAGAGGCGCAGCAGATGCTGCGCTATTTCCCTAGTTCGCCAGTTCTGACGGATTTTAGGAAACAACTTTTAGTATAAATATAGACGTCGAGGGAGATTTTATTCACATAATTCTTCTGTCCTTCTTCCGTCTATTATATAAAAACTCTCCTATTACATAGAAAAATTTACAAATCATGGATGCCTTGGAAAACCGTCTCAAAGATTGGACAAATGAATTTACAAACGTCGAGAAGCATGATATGGGTGCTTTCAATTTGGGGTCGATTTTGAGTCTGAAACTGGTGAAGGTTATAAAACCATTCTTGGATGCTTGTCTCAAATATTGGGACCCTAATTTCCATGTATTTGCCTTCCCTGGAGGTGACATCTGTCCTTTTCCTGAGGAAATTGCAGCAATTGGAGGATGGGACCCAGAAAATATGCCTGCTATACCCTCTAGCTCTCAAGGGTACAAAAACAAGTTTAGAGATTTACTCGGTCTGACTAAAGCGGAGGTTGACCGTCTTGTAACCTCAAAAGGAGTCCGTATGCTCGATTTTATTGATCGGTTTATAAACAGGGAAGACCTTCTATCTCTTATGTGGCGAGGCGTAGGGCATTCGGGTTTTGCCTACTGCATGGTTATGTCCTCCAAGGGCATGTTGATAAGGAAATGAGAGAAGATCCTCGTTACTTGAGCTTGATTGAGCAAATGGAGCTCTGCAGGAGCCCAACTTGTATGTGCCTAGGAGAGATCATTTTGGGGCTGGATGACAGGAAAGCCAACCGCGAGCTTCCTTATTTGGGAAGTCCTATCATTTTGCAGGTAAGAACCTTCATGTACAATACCAAACGTTTTTTTTCTTTTCCTTCGTCTTTTTTTTTCCTGTTTCTTCTTCTTTTTTTTTTGGTTGGATGCTAATTCCCGTCTTTACTAGGTTTGGCTCATGGAGCGTCTGCGGTTGATCGACCCCCCAGCTAATGTACCCGGATATCATGCTAGGTCGATTGCGATGAGGACCAGGCTCTATATGGTGGACTTCACCCGGGTTTGCAACTATTGGGAGAACAAGCTAAAGAATGAAGATGGTCCCCTGATCAGATGGATTGTGCCATGGTGGCATCTCAAGTTAGTTACTAGAGTGTCATCCTTAGATCCTACTCGATCGGTACGCATTCCTGGCTTTGAATTTATGGTATGCGTCTTCCCGGAGAGACTGAAGAGGCAGGTGGGTCTTAAACAGAGGATTCCTAAGCTTGATACTGTTCCTCGGACTGCAGTGTCACATACTACCGAGAGTCGTAGAGAGTGGGCCCTCAAGTGGGTCAGAGAAACATGTGGTTCCTACATTCTTCTGTTAGTTCATTGTGGGTATCAGATTCCTATTTGCAGTGGAGGAAGGCTGCTACTCCTGAAGAGCGTGAGAAATTGAGGAAGCATGAGCCTGTTGACTATAAGATCCGTGAGGTAGCAAAGGAGAACCAGAAATATTTGACTGAGGGGGATGAAGAAGCCGGATTCCGAGTTGTTCATCCGTCGAAGAAACCGAAGACCTCTCTGTTAGAAATCTAGATCTCTTTACTAACATATTCATATATGTTATTGTTAATTTAGTCATAAAATTAAATAGTGATCTTATGCATGCAAAAAATAAACAAATTAAAGAAGAAATATTCATCCTTACATTTGGTTTTTCGGATCAAAGGGCACAAGAGAGTTCTCCTACTCTCTTGTTCTTGAGCTTTCCTTAATGGATGAACAAGGATTCAAGATGAGAATCCCTCCCAAGGATTTATACCCAAGATAAACTCTTAATAAAACTAATATTATTATTACTAGAATAATACTAATTTTGTATAAAAATTGACCCAAAAATTATTTGGTTTCTCTATCAAAACCGGTTAAGAGAGAGGAAGAATAGAGGAAGATGTTATCTTTCTAAAACTCTTGTTTTTAGATGGATGAATGAATGAATATTCACTAGCAAGTATCATAGTGAATATTAGGCAAAAATAAGAAGAAAAAGCAAAGTGGTTTTCTTCTCAAAACCGGGTGGAAGAGGGGGAAAAAGAGGGAGCCAATGCATGCTCAAGGTTGCCTTCACAATAACAAGTAGGCATGCAAGTATAGTATTAGGCAAACATGATTATGTTTACTACTAATACAATTAACCTAATATTTTCCTAATCCTCTCCAATATTTCGGTCATGAAGATAAAATGGACTCCATTTTATCTTTGTCAAAATGTCAATTTGTCATATGTCACATAAATTTGTTATGTATTTTTAACATATTAAAAATCAACGTATTAATAAAAAATACGTCATATACAAAATTGACTTAGTAATTCACAATTACTTGTACCAAAATAATTTATTCATTCAATTTCAATTGTTTCCTTAAACAATTATTTCATCCAAGTAATAGAACAACTCGATTACTCAGACCGTATCTTATTTAATCAGATTACAATGAGATACGTAAATTTTACTTCCAAAATCGTCCGTCAATTTTCAAGTAATATAATTAACTCGTAACGTTATACGATTAATTAAATGATCAATTAAGAGTATTATCCTTTAGGTATGACTTAGGGGATCAACTGATCACCACCGTCGCACGACAGTAATGTCAAACTCTAGTCAGCCAATCATTATCGATATGTGTGGACCAGTTGACAGTAAAAATACTTCCCAATTGTATTCTTTAAAATGAGACTTAAACATGTGATCATCATGATCAAAAGTTGTGATTGCATTATTGTCGGAGGACACATATTCCAACAATCTCCCACTTGTCCTCGACAAGTGTGCGTCACCAATTCTCTTGTCCTATTACTATCTCCCACTCAATACAAGGTGTCTTTCAGGTCGTACTTGCAAGTGATCATATCGAGAGTTCCTCGATCTGGAGAATAACTGATTGACCGGATTAATCCACCATGGATACATTCCGAGCGTGGCCACGCATTTCCAGTTCATTACTCCTCAAGTAGCCCTGAGATATTTTTATAACCCTGACTAGGGGTGGACAATTCCTATCGCACTCATTCCCTTCGACTAGCCACAACCATCATAACCCAAAATATGCCCATTTGACCCCATTTACGAAGGTCGTAGTAACACAAATCAAAGTTAATCTGAAATTGTGCCATCTTAGGCGAATAGTCTTTAGTCAAAAGAATCGACTCATTAGAATACTATAGCAGCTCTCGCCACGACCAGGCTATATAAATTTGCCAGAACTCTATAAGCGGTCATAAGGCCCGACAAAATGTTCCTAACAGTCTGCCTATGTGATCGACTAGTCATCTCATGACTCTATGGCACTTGAACTTGCCATCAATCGCACACTCTAGTCACTTCGAGACGTCACCTCATACAAGTGACTATGGGCAAATACAATGTTAATCCGTGTTCACTTTAACGGGGTTCAATTGTCTCCACAACCCGTTTGGATATAGCAATGTATAATAAAAAGATAAAAGACAAATTCGATTATGAACATGAACAAAAACAACACTTTTATTTCATTTCAAAATCTAAAATAAACTTGGTACACGTTTAAGTCCCATGGACGCCACATGTCCATCATGTTTAGCCTGCGATAAAGGCTTGGTGAGCGGATCGGCTATGTTGTCATCCGTCCCAACCTTACAAATCGCAATTTCCTTTCTTTCAATGAAATCTCTTATTACATGATATTTTCTAAGTACATGTCTAGATCTATTACTAGACTTTGGCTCCTTAGCTTGGAAGATCGTCCCACTATTATCACAATAGAGAGTGATGGGATCATTGGCGGTAGGTACTACTTTTAGACCTTCCGTGAATTGCACGATCCACACACTTCCTTGGTAGCTTCGATGCTTTGCAATGTACTCACCTCCGTTGTTGAATCCGATTCTGACTTCCTTGAAGCTTCTCCAGCTAACGGCTCCACCATTGAGCATAAAAACAAAACCAGCTTGTGATTTCATGTCATCTCTATCTGTTTGGAAGCTTGAGTCCGTGTAACCATTAACACGAAGTTCAGTGTCTCCTCCAAACACTAAGATAGAATCCTTAGTTATTCTCAAGTACTTAAGGATGTTCTTGACGACACTCCAGTGACTCTCACTTGGATTTCCTTGATATCTACTTGTCATGCTTAAAGCATACGAGACATCAGGACGTGTGCATATCATGGCGTACATGATTGATCCAACAGCGGAAGCATAAGGGATCGTCTTCATGCGTTCAACATCATGGGGTTCGGAGGGAGATTGAGTCTTGCTCAATATCGTCCCAGTTACCATAGGTACCAAACCCCTTTTGGATTTGTCCATGCTGAACCGTCGAAGAATCTTATCAACATAAGACTCTTGACTTAGTGCCAATATCCTCTTGGATCTATCTCTATGGATCCGGATACCTAATATGCGTTGTGCTTCTCCTAAATCCTTCATTTGGAAGTGGTTACCTAACCACTTCTTAACAGAAGACAACATCGGAATATCATTTCCAATGAGTAGTATGTCATCGACATACAAGATTAGGAACACAACATTCTCCCACTAAATTTCATGTATAAACATGGTTTCTCAACACTTCGAGTGAAACCATTTTCCTTTATAACATGATTGAATCGATGATTCCAACTTCTAGATGCTTGCTTAAGACCATAAATGGATCTCTTAAGCTTGCACATTTTGTTAGGATTCTTAGAATCAACAAAACCTTCGGGTTGTATCATGTACACCTCCTCTTCTAAATGCCCATTTAGAAAAGCGGTTTTGACATCCATTTGCCATATTTCATAATCATGAAATGCGGCAATCGCTAACAAAATCCGTATGGATCTTAGCATGGCTACGGGGGCGAAGGTCTCATCATAATGGAGACCTTGGACTTGGGTAAATCATTTTGCCACTAGCCTAGCTTTGTAGACATCATCATCTCCCTCTATGCCATTCTTGACTTTGAATATCCATTTCCATTGAAGAGGTCTTGCCCCTTTAGGCAAATCTACCAAGTCCCAAACTTGGTTTTCATGCATAGAATCCATTTCGGACTTCATGGGTTCAAGCCATAAGGAGGAATTAGGACTAGAGATTGCGGCCTTGTAGGTGGCGGGTTCGTCACTTTCTAAAAGCAACACATCGAGTGTTCCATCTTCTTCGATAAGTCCCACATATCGATCAGGATGGCGAATAACACGACTCGTTCTTCTAAGTGGAGGAGAGACAACCGTGTTAGACGACGAAGTAACATCTTCTTGCGTCTCTATTTCGGTTTGTGGCTCTTGAACTTCATTAAGTTCAAAATTTATCCCACTCTGTCTCTTAGAAATAAATTCTCTTTCTAAGAAGACAGCCTCGGAAGACACAAACACTTTGTTATCTTGAGGTTTGTAGAAGTAGTATCCTCGAGAGGTCGAGGGGTAACCTACAAAGATGCATTTTTCGGATCTTGGGGCAAGCTTGTTGTCGGTCTTAGCCTTGACGTAAGCATCACATCCCCAAATCTTCATATAGGATATATTGGGAACCCTTCCCATCCACATCTCACATGGAGTCTTTTCGGTGGACTTTGTGGGACTATTGTTCAAAGATCTAATTGCGGTTTGAATCGCAAATCCCCAAAAAGGAGTTCGGTAACTTGGTTTGACTCATTATGGATCGAACCATATCAAGTAGGGTTCGATTTCTCCTTTCGGCAACACCATTAAGTTGTGGTGTTCCGGGTGGAGAAAGTTGTGATATAATACCACAACCTTTCAAGTGTGAATTTAATTCAAGGCTAAGATATTCTCCACCACGGTCGGATCGTAGTGCTTTTATCTTTTTGTTCAATTGGTTCTCTACTTCATTCTGAAATTCCTTGAATTTCTCAAAAGCTTCACTCTTATATTTCATTAAATAGACCTGCCCATGTCTACTCAAGTCGTCGGTGAAGGTTATGAAGTAGTCATAATTTCCACGAGCGGTGATACTCATTGGTCCACATACATCGGTGTGTACGAGTCCCAACAGTTCACTAGCTCGTGTCCCTTTACCACTAAAAGGATTACGAGTCATTTTGCCAAGTAGGCAATATTCGCATGTACCATATGATTGATAATCAAATGGTGTAATCACATTACTTGAAATTAATCTTTTGATGCGACTCTCGTTTATGTGACCTAATCGACAATGCCAAATGAACGCTTCACTTGGGTCACTTGATTTGAGTTTCTTTGATTGAATGTTATAGATATCATTAGTTGGATTTGAGGTCTCTAAAATGTAAATGCCATTGATGGAAGAAGCTTGGCCTATAACCAAATCATTCCTCCTAATAGTACAACGATTGTTCTTAATGACAAAACAAAAACCGTCCATATCTAGCATAGCGATTGAAATAATGTTTTTAGAGAGTGTAGGCACATAAAAGCAATTATGTAAATACAACTCAAATCTGTTAGGCAAAGCTAAAACATAAGTTCCTTTGGATTCGGCCGCTACTCGAGCTCCATTTCCAAGGCGTAGATCCACATCTCCCTTGCTAAGCCTCTTCACGTCTCTTAAACCCTGTAAATGATTACAAAGGTGAGAACCATAACCGGTATCCAGTACCCATGTCGTACTGGAAGTATAATTTATATCAATAACATAAATTTTATTAGGAATTTTACCTTTTGGAACGATGATTCCTTCCCTTATATTTCGCAAATATACGGGACAATTTCTAAGCCAATGTCCCATGCCATAGCAATAATGACACTCATCATTAACTTGCTTGAAGTTTTTGACTTTCTTTCCCTTCTTCTTGAACTTTTTGCCCTTTGAAGCAAGAACTTGATTGCTTGAGCTCCCACTAGTTTTGGCATCTTTATCTTCCAGAGACAAAGACCCTATAGATTGTATGAGGTAGTCTTCCTGAGACGGGCTCACACGAGATCTAGTAGTAGTAGGTGGTCTAGTAGAAGTGATGAAGTTAAGGTTTCCATCTGAACCTATCCCAAAATGAAGTTCTCTAGTAGTGTCGAAACCATTGTGGAACGTCGTCAAGAACATTGTGGTAAGACTCAATAGTTATTGTGCGGTAGCGTTTGATGGATTCATTGTAATGAACTACAAGTATGGAGGAAAAGGAAATATTAACATTTGTCTTTTTAAATCATACTTGTAAAATAAGTTTAAACAAGTTTTATGACATTTATCTAGTGACCTCTACCCAACTTAGATAAATGATTCCAAGACCCAAATTCATATCGACTTAGGCACGGTAGGGCCGATTCATCCTTTATCAATATAACTCGGTGGATTAACGTTTAATCGATTCTACTTTTAGAACTCTTGGTCGATAAAATTACTCTAATGTTTATCTATAGCCCAGAACACATGCGACTGCGGTCACGAATACTTCCGTTGAGCTCAATCCAAATTTCGAATAAATGTGTCCATGATCCAAATCCACACCAACTTGGGCACGGTAGGGCCGATTCATCCCTTATCAACATGAATTCAGTGGATAGACATTTATCACCCACTTCCCCTACGTAACAAGTTTTGTACCCCGGTAGGGCCGAGTGCACTCCCTCGCGAAATAGGTTTTCATGGTTTCTACTATTTGGTAAGGCTATGTCTCAATTGATTATTTTAGCGAGAGGTCATGTCAATTTATTATCTATCACGTTTTAAGTGAACTAAAGCGGTGAACTACGATAATTCTAATTGACACGGTCGATAAACTCGATGAAGAAGATGCATGTTTTAGTTATGTCGATTTAGCGATGCATGCGACATATAAATAAAATGCAAAGCATAAAAATAAATCCTAGTATGGCCTTCCTAAAATAGAAAACTATTTAACTATTACATATTCGGAAACCAACTCCATTGGTCCCTTGAACTTCGGTTGTGGCACGCATCTCGAGGTAACACCGTCTTTATGTATCGCCATCTTGAAGAAATCCGTCTTTGGGAACTCCGAAATAAATAAAATTACATAATTTCCTATTATACATTTGTAACTAAAATAAATAAAATCTATTAAATTACAAAACGGTGATACGAGATCACAATAAATTACAACCGAATCGATATTTCCATACATTTCGGGTAATACCAATTAAAAACTAAGGCCATACTAAGTAAAATTACATAATTCAAAAATTACATAAAATAAAATTATGACAATCATAAATAAAATGCAGCATTATAATATGTATGAACATACCCAATTTTATGCTAAATCGCCTTTAATTAGCCAATATCGTATATTACACGGTTTTTATGGATTTGCGTGATTCAACGTTTTAAAATCACAAAAATTACATAAATTCATATTTATGCATAAGTTAATTACCATAACTTCTTAGGACTCAAAATTTAGTCTTCACTAATAATTTGACCATAATTAACTCATATTTCTAAAATTTGTTCATTAATGGACTTAAAATTACAATAAAATGCTATAAACTTCAAATAAATCACAAAAATTCAAATAAATGCAAAATTTGAAATTTAAACTCATGAACATTCTTGAAAAATACCATGACACTCATAATGTTCAAAAACTTAGGTTAAATATTACCAAAAATTTATCCGGAAAAACAATGTTGCGATTTATCGGTTTTAACAAAAATAATCATAAAAACATGTGAAAAATTATATTCATCAACTTTTTAATTTTAGATCTGAAAATGATAATAAAATGCAACATATGACGTTTTTCCTTGGTCATGGAGTATGTTTTATTAATATTTCACTAATTAAGTAACTATTTATGCTATTTTTCTTCAAAAAATCATAAATCATGCATGAAGACTTCAATATAGCCTATTATTTTACACACATCTTGTAAAATTACATGTGACAACATACTAAATTTCTATGACTAGATTCGAAATTTATCTCATATTAACCTATTTTTCATCTAAATCCGATTTTAATAATGACAAATCCATTTTTCGAGCATAAGAAGTCCAAAAATTATGAAACTTTACAGGTCATCTCAAAATAATATATGTGATAACATATCCAAAAATCACTGGAAAATTCGAAGTTTAGCTAATTTTAGTCCGAAAATGACATTTTATTCATTAAATCATATTTTAATGCCATTATTATATAATATGAACAATAAAAATCCATAAATTAATCAAAATATCCTAAAAACATTTTAGGACCAGAACTTTAACATGAATAATTATTTTCGTGATATATCATAATAACACAAATTAAACAAGTTTTATATGTTAATCGTATAACTCGGAAAAACTTTTAACCGATTTGCATGCAAACAACCAAGGCTCTTGATACCGCTTGTTAGAAATCTAGATCTCTTTACTAACATATTCATATATGTTACTGTTAATTTAGTCATAAAATTAAATAGTGATCTTATGCATGCAAACAATAAACAAATTAAAGAAGAAATATTCATCCTTACATTTGGTTTTTCGGATCAAAGGGCACAAGAGAGTTCTCCTACTCTCTTGTTCTTGAGCTTTCCTTAATGGATGAACAAGGATTCAAGATGAGAATCCCTCCCAAGGATTTATACCCAAGATAAACTCTTAATAAAACTAATATTATTATTACTAGAATAATACTAATTTTGTATAAAAATTGACCCACAAATTATTTGGTTTCTCTATCAAAACCGGTTAAGAGAGAGGAAGAATAGAGGAAGAATTTATCTTTCTAAAACTCTTGTTTTTATATGGATGAATGAATGAATATTCACTAGCAAGTATCATAGTGAATATTAGGCAAAAATAAGAAGAAAAACCAAAGTGGTTTTCTTCTCAAAACCGGGTGGAAGAGGGGGAAAAAGAGGGAGCCAATGCATGCTCAAGGTTGCCTTCACAAGAACAAGTAGGCATGCAAGTCTAGTATTAGGCAAACATGATTATGTTTACTACTAATACAATTAACCTAATATTTTCCTAATCCTCTCCAATATTTCGGTCATGAAGATAAAATGGACTCCATTTTATCTTTGTCAAAATGTCAATTTGTCATATGTCACATAAATTTGTTATGTATTTTTAACATATTAAAAATCAACGTATTAATAAAAAATACGTCATATACAAAATTGACTTAGTAATTCACAATTACTTGTACCAAAATAATTTATTCATTCAATTTCAATTGTTTCCTTAAACAATTATTTCATCCAAGTAATAGAACAATTCGATTACTCAGACCGTATCTTATTTAATCAGATTACAATGAGATACGTAAATTTTACTTCCAAAATCGTCCGTCAATTTTCAAGTAATATAATTAACTCGTAACGTTATACGATTAATTAAATGATCAATTAAGAGTATTATCCTTTAGGTATGACCTAGGGGATCAACTGATCACCACCGTCGCACGACAGTAATGTCAAACTCTAGTCAGCCAATCATTACCGATATGTGTGGACCAGTTGATAGTAAAAATACTTCCCAATTGTATTCTTTAAAATGAGACTTAAACATGTGATCATCATGATCAACAGTTGTGATCGCATTATTGTCGGAGGACACATATTCCAACACTCTCCTGCCGTAGAGATGGTGGTTGATTGAAATGGTTAAGCTAGACCGCGAGAGAGACCTTTGGTGATTAGGTCCGAGATTGCACAGGAGCGACCAGCTCGTGGTCGAGATAAAAAGTATGATAAAAATGACAAGGCAAGGGAAAAATTGTAACACCCCTGATTTTCGGCTAAATTAAAACTAACTTTTACATACAAAAATGGCCGAAATACAAGGATATTATAATTAATATACAAAGTCTCTTATTACAAAATGAAATATAAAATAAATCAAACTTTTACAAAGCTTTAAATAAAAATCTTCACTTGAAATAAAATCCTTTTGAAACTGCAGCGGAAGACCTGAAAGCAAAACAAGAAGACAGAAAGGAACTACCCCCATGACGAGTAGCCCCGAAGGGAGAAAACACGTCAGCCGGAAAGCTGAGTAACAGATAATACCTCAATATAAGCAGCTTAGTTTTGGTCATGGCGTGGAAACACGGACACGTAAAAATAAAAATAAACAGAGAGAATAATAAAAACACTCCCCGTCATCTCAAACCAACTACCTTCTAATCCCATAATATAAAAAACTCTCTCATCTCAATAATTAACATATGCTCAACTCAACTCACTACTCCGTCTAACTCATTACTCCGTCTCATAATATAGTAACCAAATATCGTATTCTCATCGTCGGCCCTAAGACCAATGACAAGGGGTGAGTGAACTGGCGGATAAGACCGCGAAACAATATTTCCATCTCAATATCGATCTCAAACTCAAATAACTCAGTAACCTGGTCACAGTGGACCGTAAACATAACTCGGCTCAAAGGCCCCATAAATCATAACTCAATACCAGTAACCAATTTCCATCTCAATTTCAATATCGATATTGTCAAAGGTTCAAAGAACCGTGCTCAACACTTAGAGTAAGACTCTAAGCTACTCACCCACGAGTCAAGGTCAAAGAAAAAGACGATTTAAACGCAATAGAAAGAAATCCAAACTTATACTCCGTAAATCATTGACTCGACAAAGATGTACCACCATTCTTAATTAAATCAATTCACTGTCTCCACTTACAATGTCAATCTCGTCATATGTACCCAAATGCCATTCCTTATATTCTCATTATTAAAATTCATATAAAGTTCATCAATGCTCATCGTCCAAACACTCTTTATTCAGAACTGACCCAAATTAAGCATAGTACCGTCCTATGAACCTCACCACCATGTTTCAACATTGCCCTAATCGCATAAGCAAACTGATTTATACCCATCTCACAATAATAAAATTAACTTATCAATAAAAAATATTAGCAATAAATAAATATAAAACCAATCATTAATAATTCAACCCGGATAAATTCTCAGCACATAAAAACAAGAATCCGCAACAAATTAATATCAGTTAGCAACTAATTCATACAACCTCGAACAATAATAATAATATTAGGATCGGTAGAATCGTGTTACCTTTAAAATAGAAAATCCAACTAATTATACTTGAAAACGATTGGAATCTTGACTGAACAAATCAATTGAGGATGGATGGGTAACAAGCAACCGCAAATCGAACACGAGAGAAATAGCAATAGATTCACTTTTGGATATGTATAATAAATAACGGATTTTCAAAGATCATGGGAATTTAAAAGGAGATATTGGTGGATTGAAACAAGGACTATAACAATGTTGGAAGATCTGTCGAAATAAGGAAGCTAGGTGACAAGCATGTACGTAAAGGTTGTGAGGAACTATGATTATCAATATGAAGACGGCAAAGGAAGCATAAAGCGGCTAAACACAGAGTTTTATAAGGGTTTGTTCAAAGGGTAAGTATACAAAGATATTTGAGAATAAATAGGAGACTTAAAACGACAGAATATAAGTTATGGGGAAATTAGATAAAAGAGCCTCAATGGATACGGACCTAGAAAACAAATATTAAATTGATATCAAAATAGTTTAAAATTAAAATAAGAAATATCGAAAATATTTGAGATATTACAATCTTCCCCTCTTAAAGGAACTTAGTCCCGAAGTTCGAGTTTAGAAAAACAAAACCAGTTTAAAATTCGAGTGGTATTACAATCCACCCTCCTTAAAAATAAAGTTCGTCCTCGAACTTTAAAAAAAACTTGAAAGTAAATAAGGATTTTTTTTTTTTTGAAAAGCTTAAAATGTTAGAACAGTCGGTGCTAAGATGTGACGATCTCAACACCTAACCAAGAAAGAACCCGCTCTGATACCAATTGTAACACCCCCCATTTATTTAAGGGCCTGAACTGGGACTCCTCAGATAAATGACGGTGTTACCATCTCGGAAACCCGAGGCAGTAGATAACAAAGGAAAGAAACACAGTACTTTATTAAAATGTTTATAGTGAGATTACAACTGGAATTAAAACAAAGCCTCCAAAAATATGACCAAAAGATAAAGTCTGATAAAACTACTAATAAGACTAAGGTGGGCTAGGCACTAAGTCAGTCATCCAAGCTCTCTTCCCGGCCAGCTCCCATCAGTCTCTGAAATACCTGTCAATCTGCTCCCCAATAATTGGATCATCACAGGCGTACACGAATACACGGTGGTCACCGAAGGCCGAGTAGGGAAAACAATGAAACAATAAAAATATGATATGCATGCTCCTCCGTCACCTCCATCTCCATCTCAACTCATATCTCATATCTCATACCCCGGACAACCCAGCCATATCGATCCCCGGTAGACTATATATATCGGCCGTAGCCGATCTGCGCTACACTCGTGTTGAGGACACCAGGGCAAGTCTGCAGAACCCGCCTTTGGCCTTATCACAACATAACATCGTATCTCAACATCGTCACTACCACATCATCCTCCAACTCCAATGCATATGAAATGCTCAACAATAATTAATGCAATGCAATATGTATATAAATCACCGAATCCGATAAATCATAAAGTCATGCCACTTACCCGATGTTGTGATATCATACTCAATACGATCAATTCAATCAATCACTTTCCGTATATATAAATCATAATGTAAATCAACAACCGAAATCCAAATCAACACAATTCGATCAATAACGATAATAGGACAAGTGTATTTCCCTACCTCAAAGTGCCAAGCAATTCTAATTAAGCGATTAAGCGATCCAAAAACAAAGCAATGCATTTGATTATCGATCCTTCACGAATCCGTCACCTAGAACAATTATAATATTTATAATTACTAACTACTAAATATAGAAATCTCCCCAAAATAGAAACTTTCCCGATATAGTAACTTCCCACTTTAACCAATCCCGACTCGAATCCATCTCTAATTATTTTAATCACTTCGAATTAAATTAAATAAATTATTTAATTGACTCGAATAATTTATTCAAATGACTCGAAATTAAATTAAATAGCTAATGTGATAATAAAATATTAAACGAATTAAACGTTTTAAGAAAACCCGAATCAAACATAAAACAATTCAAACATCCCGACTCAAACCCGTCTTTAATCATTTTAATGCACTCGGGAACTAATTAATTAATTTAGAATACGACCCATTACGAAATATAACGATTAAATTATGAAAAACCCGTTTCAAAACCAAAACAACTCGACATCGACCACCGTCCCTTCACACTCACTCACGCACCACCACAGCCACCGTGAGGCCGTGATGCCCACCACCGTGGTCCCCACTTCAACCCACCACCAACAACCACCCCCACTCGGGTCGATCACGTTGGCGGTTCAAACCAAGGCAGCCATTTGGCCAGGTTCACCACCACGCAAAGACCAAACACCTCTCGTTCTCCCCTGACCACCACCGCAACCCACAACTACCCCCTGCCAAACAACCACCATTCGACTCGCCACCAACCCACGCACACAGACACCACAAAGACCACCGTTTCGACCTCCCCCTAGTCCACGGTGGTGCCACCCAAAACCTACCCATCTCAAACTCCCCGAAACCGTGTATAAACCCGTTTGTCTACCCCCTCAATGCCGCCTTTCACAGCCACCCCTACCGCCTAAAACCACCTCGACAACCACCACCCCACTCGTCCCTTACCACTCTACCCATATACCCCGTCAACAACCACCAATAATGCCTCAACAAGGCACGAACAACCCCCAAAAACCCGACTGAAATTCGAAAAACAGAGGAGGAGGAGTTGTGCTTACCTTTTCCTGCCACCACCACGGCCACCAGGGCCACCCACGGTCGTCGACATTCGTCCCTATCCCTTCCTTGCTGTTCCGTTAATGCCCACGACCACTCTCTCTCTCTCTCTATGCATGAAATCTGATGTTTTGGTGTTGGTGAAGGAGGGAGGCGGCTGAGGGAAGAGGGAGGCGGGTTGAGTGAGGTACTATTAGGTTTAGGTTTAGGGTTAGGGTTATTTTAGGGTTAGTTGGGCTTAGGGTTAAATGGGCTGAACAGTTAATGGGCCAACTCAGCTGGGTTAGCTCATAATTCGAATTCTTATAAACCCGTCACAATTAACTTATATCGATACAACGCGGTTTAAATAAAATAACTTAACGAAATTATCGACTCAATATTAACTCGACATAATTAGTAATATAATATGTATAATAATTAATATATAATAATATCCATTTAATTTGTTATATAAAAATACGGGGTATTACAGTCTTCCCCCCTTAAAATGAACTTCGTCCCGAAGTTCGCTCCCGTACCCAAACCTCAGAAGGATATTGCATATCGTACTTACGGACGTCACGCATTTCTAACACGGTTAACACACACTTTTGACAAATCAATTAAACATAATAAATACGGAATGTTACATTCTACCCTCCTAAAAATAAACTTCGTCCCGAAGTTTACCTCGTCTATACTTAACCCAATTAACTAAGACTAATAACTACCTGAGAACACAACTGTATAACAACTAAATAATCACTTGAGAACACCGTCATTTTCCATTTAATTGAAGAACTATGATTATCAATATGAAGACGGCAAAGGAAGCATAAAGCGGCTAAACACAGAGTTTTATAAGGGTTTGTTCAAAGGGTAAGTATACAAAGATATTTGAGAATAAATAGGAGACTTAAAACGACAGAATATAAGTTATGGGGAAATTAGATAAAAGAGCCTCAATGGATACGGACCTAGAAAACAAATATTAAATTGTTATCAAAATAGTTTAAAATTAAAATAAGAAATATCGAAAATATTTGAGATATTACAATCTTCCCCTCTTAAAGGAACTTAGTCCCGAAGTTCGAGTTTAGAAAAACAAAACCAGTTTAAAATTCGAGTGGTATTACAATCCACCCTCCTTAAAAATAAAGTTCGTCCTCGAACTTTAAAAAAAACTTGAAAGTAAATAAGGATTTTTTTTTTTGAAAAGCTTAAAATGTTAGAACAGTCGGTGCTAAGATGTGACGATCTCAACACCTAACCAAGAAAGAACCCGCTCTGATACCAATTGTAACACCCCTGATTTTCGGCTAAATTAAAACTAACTTTTACATACAAAAATGGCCGAAATACAAGGATATTATAATTAATATACAAAGTCTCTTATTACAAAATGAAATATAAAATAAATCAAACTTTTACAAAGCTTTAAATAAAAATCTTCACTTCAAATAAAATCCTTTTGAAACTGCAGCGGAAGACCTGAAAGCAAAACAAGAAGACAGAAAGGAACTACTCCCATGACGAGTAGCCCCGAAGGGAGAAAACACGTCAGCCGGAAAGCTGAGTAACATATAATACCTCAATATAAGCAGCTTAGTTTTGGTCATGGCGTGGAAACACGGACACGTAAAAATAAAAATAAACAGAGAGAATAATAAAAACACTCCCCGTCATCTCAAACCAACTACCTTCTAATCCCATAATATAAAAAACTCTCTCATCTCAATAATTAACATATGCTCAACTCAACTCACTACTCCGTCTAACTCATTACTCCGTCTCATAATATAGTAACCAAATATCGTATTCTCATCGTCGGCCCTAAGACCAATGACAAGGGGTGAGTGAACTGGCGGATAAGACCGCGAAACAATATTTCCATCTCAATATCGATCTCAAACTCAAATAACTCAAGAACCTGGTCACGAAGTGGACCGTAAACATAACTCGGCTCAAAGGCCCCATAAATCATAACTCAATACCAGTAACCAATTTCCATCTCAATTTCAATATCGATATTGTCAAAGGTTCAAAGAACCGTGCTCAACACTTAGAGTAAGACTCTAAGCTACTCACCCACGAGTCAAGGTCAAAGAAAAAGACGATTTAAACGCAATAGAAAGAAATCCAAACTTATACTCCGTAAATCATTGACTCGACAAAGATGTACCACCATTCTTAATTAAATCAATTCACTGTCTCCACTTACAATGTCAATCTCGTCATATGTACCCAAATGCCATTCCTTATATTCTCATTATTAAAATTCATATAAAGTTCATCAATGCTCATCGTCCAAACACTCTTTATTCAGAACTGACCCAAATTAAGCATAGTACCGTCCTATGAACCTCACCACCATGTTTCAACATTGCCCTAATCGCATAAGCAAACTGATTTATACCCATCTCACAATAATAAAATTAACTTATCAATAAAAAATATTAGCAATAAATAAATATAAAACCAATCATTAATAATTCAACCCGGATAAATTCTCAGCACATAAAAACAAGAATCCGCAACAAATTAATATCAGTTAGCAACTAATTCATACAACCTCGAAGAATAATAATAATATTAGGATCGGTAGAATCGTGTTACCTTTAAAATAGAAAATCCAACTAATTATACTTGAAAACGATTGGAATCTTGACTGAACAAATCAATTGAGGATGGATGGGTAACAAGCAACCGCAAATCGAACACGAGAGAAATAGCAATAGATTCACTTTTGGATATGTATAATAAATAACGGATTTTCAAAGATCATGGGAATTTAAAAGGAGATATTGGTGGATTGAAACAAGGACTATAACAATGTTGGAAGATCTGTCGAAATAAGGAAGCTAGGTGACAAGCATGTACGTAAAGGTTGTGAGGAACTATGATTATCAATATGAAGACGGCAAAGGAAGCATAAAGCGGCTAAACACAGAGTTTTATAAGGGTTTGTTCAAAGGGTAAGTATACAAAGATATTTGAGAATAAATAGGAGACTTAAAACGACAGAATATAAGTTATGGGGAAATTAGATAAAAGAGCCTCAATGGATACGGACCTAGAAAACAAATATTAAATTGTTATCAAAATAGTTTAAAATTAAAATAAGAAATATCGAAAATATTTGAGATATTACAATCTTCCCCTCTTAAAGGAACTTAGTCCCGAAGTTCGAGTTTAGAAAAACAAAACCAGTTTAAAATTCGAGTGGTATTACAAAAATGGAAGAATAGCCTAAGTCGTAGTATTATTTATTATTATTATTATTATTATTATTATTATTATTATTATTATTATTATTATTATTATTATTATTATTATTATTATTATTATTATTATTATTATTATTATTATTATTATTATTATTATTATTATTATTATTATTATTATTATAATTATTATTTGTTATAAGTGGTGGGGTTTTTAGAATCCTAGCCTATTTATTATTAGCATTTTTATTTATCTGGCGTACTATTATTATTTATGGAGGAAAAATTAATAAAAGATTGATTAGTTATGAAACTATTGTGATTTCCCTTTTATTATTCTTGTCGAATATCAAATACAAATGCAAATGTTCTTCTATTTACATTTAAAATAAGGGGTTGTATCCTGTGAAGGATTGCCTACATATTCATTTTAAAAATGAAATCAAACCCTTGCGCGTAGTTCGAGTAAATGTAAAAGAATAATTGTTCTAAGCAAGAGCTTGTAGCGAACTAGAAATTGAGCATGAGCCTTACTTACTCCTAAAACACAATTCGATTAATTTGATGATATGAGGATGACAAATTGTCAAAATGTAAGAGCAAGGTGACATGAGCTTGATTTCAGCGGGCCAGAGGCCATTTTAATTTCGTGTCGCATGAGCGGCACGCGGGTGTTACGCGTGGCGCGTTTTTTGCCCTATTCTAGGCATAATATCATTTTAGTTAGTCGAGGTTAGTTGGGTTAGCAAATTCGTTCCCATATAGGTCTGTGATTCTAACCGCACCCCCGGAAGTATGGACTTGACCAAGAACGGTCCGGCCCAGTTGGGTTTAAACTTTCCTCGTGGATAGACAGGTAGAAGCGCGCTAACCGATTTGAGGACTAAATCTCCTTCTTTGATGTTTCTAGGCTTAACCCTTTTGTTGAAGGCTCGTTTGATACGTGCTTGACATGTTTGCGCATTATGTAATGCGCGCAATCTTCGTTCATCCAAGAGGATGAGTTATTCATATCTATCTTTCTTCCAATCGGCTTCTGGAATTTGACTTTCGAGTAGAATGCGTAAGGATGGAATTTCTAGCTCAACTGGTTGCACAGCTTCCATACCGTAAGTCAAATAGAAAGGAGTAGCCCCAGTTGGCGTCCTAACGGATGTGCGATATCCCCATAAGGCGAATGGTATCTTACTTGGCCAATCTCGATAATTATCGATCATTTTCTTGAGGATTGTGACAACATTCTTGTTGGCTGCCTGCACTGCGCCATTAGTTTGTGGTCTGTATGGCGAGGAATGGTGGTGTTTGATTTTGTACTTGGCTAGCAATTGTTCAGTTTCAGCCTGGAAATGTGACCCATTATCACTGATGATCTCATATGGACAACCATATCGACAAATGATATTGGTTTGTATGAACTTAGCCACATTTTTGGCTGTGAGACTAGTGTAGGATGCTGCTTCTACCCATTTGGTGAAATAGTCGATAGCCACCAAAATGAAACAGTGACCTCCTGTTCCGGCTGGGGTGATCTTCCCGATGATGTCGATTCCCCAAGCATAAAATGGCCAAGGAGATGTTATGGTGTAGAGTAGATAAGGAGGGACGTGTTGCACATTCCCGAAGATTTGGCAGTTGTGACAATGTCTGACATATTTGATGCAATCGGATTCCATTGTGGTCTAGTAATATCCCAGGCGTGTGATTTTCTTTGCCATCATTGGTACACTCATGTGAGGCCACATTCTCCATCATGGACTTCTTCCATCACTTTCTGTGCCTGTGAATGATCAAGGCAACACAAGACTACACCAAGAGATGTTCTTTTATACAATTATCCTTGCATAAGGACGTATTGAGAGGCGAGTAGGCGTATAGCACATTGTCCTCTCTTATCCATATCCGGCGGATAGGTGCCATTGAGCTTGAAGTTTAGAATGGCTTGAAACCAAGGTTCACCTGGGCTTTCTTCCTCATCTTTGATTGGTGCACATATGCTGGTTCTGACCGTCAATCGATGTATAAAGGCATTTCTACCATATCGTCTGGCATGTTAATCAGAGATGCAAGTTTTGAAAGAGCGTCTGCAAACTGATTTTCTTCTCGAGGTAGGTGTAGATAAGTCACTTGATCGAAGAATTGGGCAACTTGGTCTATCCTGGCCTGATAGGGTGCTAGGCTTTCACTTTGAATTTTCCAAGATCCCGTAATTTGGTTGATGATCAAGGATGAATCTCCATGAACTCGAAGATTCCTGATGCCTAAACCTACTGCCGCTTGTAGCCCAATGAGGCAAGCTTCATATTCTGCTACATTATTTGTCACCTCGAAGTCGAGTTTGACAGATAGTGGTGTATGCTCACCTTCAGGAGAAATGAGCCATACTCCTATTCCAAATCCCCTTAGATTCGATGCTCTATCAAAATAAAGGTCCCAAGAGTCTACATTGGTTTGGAGTATATCCTCATCTGGAAATGACCATGTGTCTAATGATTGGGTGTCGTTGATGGGATTATCTGCGAAGAACTTGGCGACGGGGTGCCCTTTTATAACCTTCAGAGGTACGTATTTGAGGTCGAACTCTGAGAGCATTAAGGTCCATCTTGCCAAGCGTCCGTTGAGAACGGGTTTTTCGAAGAGGTATTTGACAGGATCCATTTTGGAGTACACCTTGACGGGGTAACTAAGCATGTAATGGTGCAGCATCTTTGTTGCCCACACAAGAGCGAGGCATGTCTTTTCAAGTGGTGTGTATCTGCATTCATACTTCAAGAACTTCTTACTAAGGTAGTAGATAAGTCTCTCTTCTTTTCCGACGGTTTGTGCTAGCATAGCCCCCATGGCTGTTTCGGTCACTGTGAGATATAAACCAAGAGGTTGATCTCGTTGAGGAGGCATGAGCACTGGTGGTTTGGCTAGTATCTCCTTGATTTTGTCGAATGCCTTTTGACAGTCGTCATTGTGGACAAGGCCCTCGGGAACTGCGTCCGCGGGATCCACACTAGGCATAATCGACTCGAGGTTCTTTCGAATCGAATTAAGACCAATTAGAGTCGCCACCAAGTTTTTTGGGAACTTGGAACCGTTCAAGTCAACTTTACACCTTTCATCGAAAAGCATAAAGCCAATCGACTACGAGTGATTAAAGATAAAGACTTGTACCCTATATCACTCGATTTGAATGACTCTCGTAATCCAATGGTATTTAGACGGATCCACAAACCATAGATCTTGAGTAAGGGGTGAGGGTACGTGTTGGGAAGCCCATAAGGACACCCAACCCCGCCCGTCGATAACGGCCTCTACTAAGTCAAGTGTCGGATTTCAAACAAGGTCATAGCTACGTACGATGTATGATATGCAAACGTTGTTTTAACCCTATCATGTGACAACAATTTCTATGTCGTTTTAGATGCAACTAAACTAACTTTGTCAAAGTTGTAATTTAGCATGTGGGTTGATTAATCTAACAACATACAAAACAAAGCAAACAAGGCTTAAGGGGGATTGGGGGAGCCGTTGGGATCTACCTATTACAAACCAGGCATTTCATGCCGACACAACAACAAATTAAAGATACAACTCGATCTAAATACAATTGCTACATACAACGCAATACATGACACCACACACGGCCGTTGGCCTAGAAGACCGTGCACATGAGGGGTGGCCCACGGCTCACATGACCCACGGCCTTGGGTCACTCCTCGTAATGCGTGCTCGCGCTTAATCTCATCGAATTAGACATAGGGCTACGCACCAAAGCATGCATTAGCATAAACCGGGCCATGTTGCTTTAGACAACATGCGGTTTACTACGCTTCTACAAACATTGGGGAACAACCGTCTAACCAAACAAGGCTAAGGTTTTTAGAAATCATTTGACTCGATAAAAGAAAACAAACTTGAAAGATTACAACTCGATAAACCAACTATGAATTACAAGCCACAAAACAAACAAAGAACAAATGACAAACAAGGAAAGAGAAACGAAATAAGAAAGACAAAACACACGGCCAACTCACGGCCCAAACCAACGGCCACCCTCACGGCCAAGACCAGGTCAACCTAGCTCCTAAGTTAGGTTCATTGGTTAGATCGAATGATTGCGAAAAGGGATAGGAAACAAGTTAGAAAATGAGTAAAAAAACGATGTTGATTGATTGTCGCACGAGGGTGCATTCTACACGGCCTAAAGGGTCTAATTAGGTCAAATTCGCTAATTAATTTAACTCATCGAGTGTCAATAAGAAGGTGCTAATCACGCACTCTTATACTAGCGAGAAATTAGGTGAAAGAGAGAGATGCATTCAATTGTTTACAGAATCGTCGATTGATTTTATAACTTACGTCGAAGCCACCTATCGTGTCTAATTAGGTTATTAAATTAAATTAATGTTATCTAAATATGTCATAGGTTAACAATCAGAGGTTAGACTAACATACAACGGGTCCTAGGGTATGTCGATTTGGCCGAAACAAAAGGGGGTCGAAAGCGAAGAACGAAGTTAGACAATTGTTTTATTTATGCCCTACCTTGAACACGAGGATATGTAAATGAGACGGGGTGTACGACCGACTGATGTAGCGGTTTCTTTTCCCATCTCAAGTCAACGCGGGTGTTCATGGTGGTACTTTAACTCATACTCGGACTAACTAGTTTCATAGTTAATTTAAATCAATCGATAAACAAAACGAAAACAAACAAAAAAACAAACTATAAAAAGAGCATAAGAAAACGAAATAAAAAAGAGGAAAGAGAAGGGGATTTGATGCACCCTCAACCTACATGTATCGTTGACACCGTCTTGGGTCGTAATCGATGGTAGATTTTATCTCGAGAGGCCGTCGTCGACGAAGAATAAAGCAAACACGCGTTTTGGAAACTTTCTGGACAGCGATTTTCAAACAGTGATATCTCCCTCGTTTCACGACGAAAATTCGATTCGAAAGATGTTTTGAAAACTAGAAAGAGAGGAGAACAAGAATCTTAAAGCAACCCCTGCTCGTTTTGGGTTAATAAGCACGAAAAACGAGCACAAACAGAACTGGACAGACAAGAGTAAACACAAAACAGAGTGTTATTTCACTCTGTTTTTCGAGGGATCTCGTGTACTCTCAAGGGCAATTTGGCTCGTAAATCTTTGTCTAATGTGTAGATGGATGTTATGTGGTTAATTAGGAACAAGAAACTCGAGTTTTTATGGAGGTTTGATGGAGGAACGAAAGGGTTTTCGAAGAGGACACACAAACAGTTTCAATTTGTGTGTCGGTTTTGTTTAGGGTTTTTGAAGGACGTTTAGGGTTTGTTTCTGAGGTTTAAAGCTTGTGGGTGATGGTTGGATGTATGGAGAACTTAGAGGAATGAATGTATGGTGAAGGGGTGGTATTTATAAGGAGTTAAAGTAGGTTAAAAGAGAGGGAGAGGCAATCGGGCTTCATCCCGTATGGCTGCTGTCCAGCAGTTTTTGTGAGGGTTTGAGGGGGGTTTTCTTGGTGATTAAGCTAGGATAATATGGGTAGGATACTAGGGTATGGATTAGGGTTAATGGGTACGGGTCTTGGTAGTGTTTGGAGCGGGTTTGGGCTCGGGAATTGGCTGCCAAAACAGGGGGGCTCGGTTTATGCGGGCTGCTTGTGAGGGGTTTGGGACGAGGATTTGGGCTGTGGTATGGGGGTTCGAACAAGGGTGGATGGGTATTGGTCTAGGTGGGTTAGTGTACTCGAGATTCGTGCCAATTCGCAAAGGAAACGGGCTCAAAAACCGAGCTAAAATCGAGCTCAAAAATAAGTGTTCAAAACGAGTTCTTCGCTTTTAAAATCGATTTTTCAAATCAAATAACCCATTAAAATAAATGACTTTTCAAATCAAATATACTCATAAAATGATTTTTCAAATCAAATATTTATTTTATTTTCAATAAAATAAACTTTAAGAAAATAAATTCAAAATAAAATAAAATAAATTGAATTTACCTAAAAAACCATATTTTAAATATCATTTAAATTAACAAAATGAACTCACTTAAAAAAACATTAATTTAAATATCATTTAAATTAATAGAATGAACTCACTAAAAAAACATTAATTTAAATATCATTTAAATTAATAAAATACTTCATCGACGACGCCCATTCTACATCGTAAAACGAACCCAAATAAATGACAGTGACAACTAAAGAATACATGTGTCCTATCATCATCGGGTGTTTGTCGGGTTCTCTATAAATTCCAATATCGACGGATACGGGTATCTACAGAGCCCCCACTTTGACTGAGGCTTGGACAAGGCGAAAGTCAAAGTATACCCCAGGTCCCTTTCGACCTGAGGATTCTTCGGGTCGTTTATAGTCCATTAGACTTGCGTACATAAGCTCGCCAGCCATAAGAAGAGACCATACCTGAAACTTCGTTGGAGATTGACTCTTGCTTCTGTTGCGTCGAAATATCATCGTTGGTCATCGACCCATAAATTGCATAAATGGTGGGTTGAGCCTTATCCTTAGGCGCCTACGTATCCGTTTCTGACGGAATCAAACCCGCGTCGTAGTTCGGCCACTGCTGACACATGCCCAAAGTTTATCATCTGCTGGCGTATGTCCAAAATTCATCATCTTCTGACATTTGCCCAAAATTTATCATCTGCTGGCGCTTGTCCGAATGGGACGGGACTTTCCAAGGAGGTTGCCGCCGCTTTCATCATTTGCTTTCAGCTACGGAATTCTTCCATTTCTTACTCTTGTAATTGAATTGAATTCTTGGTGGATGTCATCCATTACATCTTGATAGTGGTCTCTGAAGCCAACGGCTTCAGAGCCCCCAGTTTGTGATGGCTCTAAAGTCGAAGACTTTAGAGCCCCCAGTTGAAGCATATCCTGCTATATTTGAAACACAAAAACGTACTAGCAATAATCATCACATAAGCACATTTGGATCATCGATCCTAAAATTAGATCATTTGAAAGATTGGGTCATCGACCCGAAAATTGAATTTGAAAATTTTGAATAATTGGGTCATCGACCCGAATTTTGAATTTGACATCACTTGGAATGTTGGGTCATCGACCAAAATTTGAGTTTAAAAGATCGGGTCATCGACCAGAAATTTGAACATGTTGAAAATTTTGAATAATTGGGCTATCGACCCAAATTTTGAATCACTTAGAATATTGGGCCATCGACCCGAGGTTTGAAGTTGAAGTGTTGGAATGCTGGGTCGTCGACCTAAAATTAAATTTTGAATGACTGGGTCATCGACCCGAAATTTGAACAAGTTGAAAATTTTGAATAATTGGGCCATCGACCCCAAATTTTGAATTTGAAATGAATCCCTTG
The DNA here is from genome assembly GCF_048544455.1 of Silene latifolia. NCBI lineage: Eukaryota > Viridiplantae > Streptophyta > Magnoliopsida > Caryophyllales > Caryophyllaceae > Silene > Silene latifolia. The sequence goes on from NC_133535.1 coordinate 82,323,544, forward strand.
GATGTTGGGCCATCGACCCGAAATTTGAACTTGAAACGAATCATTTTGATTTTGAACTTTGAGATTTGAACCTTGACTTGAAATGTACCACTACTTGGATCATCTATCCATAATTCGCAAAAAGTTTTTGGAATTTTGAAATTTTAAAATTTTTGGCATTTTGAAATTTTTTGAAATCGAACCTTGATGGGTGAGCATGAAATACGACTCAGACACTCCGTATGACCCGTAAACAACGTGGGCGTAGCCCGCTACCGTAAAACAAAAAGGAAAATAAAACCCTAAGTGTGCACGGGTTTTAATTCAATTATTGACTTGTTGGGGGTAGAAATGTAAATTGGCCATTCTGGCATCAAAAGATGGCAAACGGGAATCACAAGGCCATCGGACTTGAGACGAAGATACCGTATGGCATGGGCGTGCTCCCAAGGGCACATGGGAATCAAGATCACTTGGCATTGACAAGGTGGATTAAACTCACAGAGCAACAACGTTGGCTTCGCCCAAACACTAAACACAGATTGATCTTATGAAAGCACTTAGACATCACACATCACTCTTGTTGGGAACATCCTGTCACTGTTCTCCTCGCCTCCTTTCTTTTCAGCGAGTTTTCATCATTTCTTACCACCGCCTTCTTTCTTTTCAGCGGGCTTTTACTATTTTTCTTCCACGCCTTCTTTCTTTTCAGCGGGTTTTTCATATTTTCTGTTCCCAACACAAACCCACATCTATGTGACTCAGCATCTTTGCCTAAACCGTTAGATAAAGCTCATTCTGAGACTTGATACTATTCATCTGAACCTATATCCTCATCCTAGCCTACATCGAGTGCTAAGACCGACTCAAACAAAGGTGGCTTCATTTGGACTTGGTTAAGACCCGTAAGAAACTGACAAGATGACAACTTGGTTGATGAGTGGATTGAATCCCTTATTCTGAAGGACTGCCTACGTATTCGCGTGGAGCGAAATCAAATCCGACGTAGTTCGATCAAGGTGCATTAAATTGGCATTTTGATTGTGTGTACACACTCGAAGGTTTCACCTAAAGTATCATGTCGTATCCCATTCTAGCCTGTAAAGTACCGTTAAATCCCGTGTTTGGGGTTAGGTGTAAAAGGCTTGGATCTTTTGAGATGTGGAGCTTGGTAATAACAAGTTGGAATGGTTAACCATCATTCTGAAGGTTTGTTTTGTGGTGCTAAGGCCAAGGGCTATGGCTGCTGATGTGGTTGGAATGGGTGTCTCGGGTTTGATGAAACCCGAGTGCAAATGGGTTGGAAAACAATGTGGGTTCAAATCTCCATGTCTGGACCCTAAAGGCTAGGTATAACAACACAAGCGGAATGATTCTCAAAATTCCCGACTATCCCCTTGTAACTGTCTCAGAAAGGACTTAGGGGTAAAGAGGTTACTACTTAAGCTTTTGGGCTTCGCCCATTGAACTTCAACTATGGGTACTTGACTTGACTTCTGGCTTCTGTAACTTCAACATTCAACCAAAAACCTTTTGCAATAACTTCAACATCTTTTTTTTCTTTTTTCTTTTTCTTTCATCACTTTTTTCCTTCTTCTTTTCTTTTTTTTCATTTTTTTCATTTTTCCCATTCTTCTCTTTTTCTCATTCTTTCATTCTTTTTCATCTTTTTTCTCTCTTTGAAAATGATCTTCTATTCATTCTCTTAGTCATAAATGGATACACCTTGAAAACTGGGCTTCGCCAACTAATTTGGGTAAGAACTAACAATTCCTTGTTAGAACGGGTTGATATCTTCTCTCTTCGAGATGGGATGATTTTGTTGGGGAAAAAGTTTGCCTTCCATCATCGATAGGGGAAACAAGGAGCTAGTCCGGGTTTGTCATAGAATCATCTAAATCTTGTCATAAGCACTGGTTCAGATGGAGGTTTTCTACCACCAGACATGGAATAGGTAAAGGAATCAAACACGGGATCCTAATGTACCTTAAATTTCGAAATGGGACATATTTCTACCCCAGGGATTCCTTTGAGTGTGTTGTGCGTTTTATCATGCTTTCAGAATGATTGGGGGTTGAAAACAAGACAAATTTGGAAACGAAACCGGAACTTTTTATTGGAAAGACAAATGCTTAACAGACTCGAAGAAACGATTCCTAGGACACACCCTAGGTCATCGCGGAACAAACGACTCAACTTCAGGAAAAGAAAGTCCTAGACTCGACTCGACTAAGATAAGAAAACGAATCCCGACTCATAATTTTCAAATCTGGTCTTGAGCTTTCTCTTGTTCAACTGTCAGCTTAGATGCTCGGCTTTTGTTCTTGATCCCTTTGATGGTCTGCCTCCATCCTGAGGTAGTCCTCTGAGGATCTACGCCAGTGATGAAGGTTGGTGAATCGAATTGTCCTTTATTAACTTCGTTAACGAGAGGAGTACATTCTGGAGCAAGACTCCCGACTTGAATTTCATTCTTCGGGTTTGGCAAGAATTCAAAGCAATCCACAAATATCTTCCCGATGAACACCCCTTTCAAGTGACATGGGCGTATAAGATGGGAATAATCGACATTGTCTTCGACAGAAACAAAGTTGGAGTGATCGCCAAATGGATTGGTGATGTTATTAGGTTTAACAGCTGGGATCGGGAGCGTTCCATTCTCAATCATGTCTTGAATTTCGTGCTTCAGTCGATAGCACCTTTCAGTATCATGGCCTTTCCCTTGATGAAAGGCACAGTAGGCATTTGGTTTATACCATTTACCTTGTTGATCAGCAGGAGGGTCCGGAGTTGGACCAATAGGCTTCAGCTTTCCTTGGGCTATGAGCCTTTGGAGAGCATATGTATAAGTGCATCCGATATCGGTGAATGCCCTAGGTGTTTGGCGCTGCGAATTCTTCGATTGCCCTTCTAAGAGATTGATGGCTTCATCCAAATGGGTCGTTGCTGGTGCTTTTGCTTTAGATGACGAGGCCCCTTGGTATCCTTTTGGCTTCTCGGCTTGACCATTCGGACATCGTCCTCTACCTTTATCCCGATTCTTATCAATTCTTTGAAAGAACCAAAATTCAGTATTTCGAGCATTACGGTAAACAGGTCGTAAATTCTTCACGAACTTATCTACCATTTCAACTTCATCAGGCTTCTTAGCTAACTTCACGCTTTCAGCGCGCCATCTTGCGAGGAATTCAGTAAAGCCCTCTTTCTCCTTTTGTGTCATAACCTCCAAAGTTCTTATGTTGGTTTGAATCTCAACATTGTCGATAGTGCTTACGAACTCCACCGTAATATCTTCGAAAGTGGGGAAGTTCTTAAGGTCGAGATTGTAAAACCACGCCTTCGGGTGTTCTCCCGCAGATTGGGCGAAAATTTCGGAGCGCATATCGCAGGTACTCCCTTCATGCTAAGTACCCTTTATAGGCCTTAACATGGTGGATGGATCTTGATGCCCTTGAACTTTGGGATGTCGGTGAGTACCATGTTCGTGGGCAACTTGTCTGAATCGGGGCATAGGCCCTAGCATTCTCATAGTGGATGTTCTTCCCCTGGGAGAGCTTCAAACGGTCCTCAATGAACTTGAACCGTTTCTCCAGATCAGTCAGAGGTGGGGTAGATGAAGCGGAGTCTTCACCTAGCTTGGATTCGATTGCATCCATTTGGGTCATCATGAGGTTCACGGCCTCAGTAAGCTTGTTAACAGCATCTTCCATTGCTTGACGTCGGGATTTTGGCGGCCTTTCTACAAGAAAACCCCGTACTGAGTCAATATTTAAAGTGAGAGCCCCTGCACACTTAAGGACACGACCCCAACTTGACTCAAACAAAGACTCGACTTGAGATTGATTAAACAAGGGTTCGACTCACGGTTTGATTTAGACATCGGTTCACTTTAGACTCGACAAAACGACATGACTCAAACTGTCATAACTCGATTCTAAACTGGACTTGTGTAGACACCTCGTTTCTGCACCCCTCGCAAACCACCCGGTGATGATTGGGCCGCATGGTTGATTCGCGGAACGATTTGTGACAGTTCGTAAGATTATCGTCAAGTGATTGCTCAAATATTAATGTCAACCTCTTAGTTGTCATCTACGTGCCGATACGGTCGTTTTGGCAGTAATTAGAGTACATTCGGAGTCCGGGTCAAAAACCGTCTCCATTTTCTGATAACTGTTAAATCCCGAGTCAGAATGTTCTGGAATGTTCCGGATATTTCTATTCCATATTTATCAAATTTTATCTTTTGGCAAATAATATCCCGTAATATTCAAAAGATAATCGAATTATTTCCGTCCTACCATAACTCAAACGCGGAAATCTTTCTTAAGCAGGAGGAAACCTCCTGGGAATAGACGCAGCACCTGCTGCGCCTCTTCCAAGAGACGCAGTGGCTGCTGCGCCTCTTCCCAGGCCCTTCTTTGCATGATTTACGTATCTTTTTTATATCTTTCCGAGATTCACTTCCAAAGAGTCTCCGAAACCCTATTTCTTCACGTGATTAGTATAAATAGGAGCTTTCGTTCCTCATATTTCTCACGCGAGTGTCCGCCCTTCTCTTCTCCCTTTGCATTCTAGACTTCGTTCTTACTAATTGGCGCCTACGTGCTTGGACTTCCGACCACGTAAGCTCGGATCTTTCCGGGTACCAGCCTCTCCGTTGCATGACCGACCAATTTGACCACTACACTCAATCAATCTAATTAATCAACTTGTTAAATCGTTTTCCTCTTTTGAGGGCACTCTTTCCTTGCATTCGCGTCGAGCATCACTAATCGATCTTCTTAGTTCTTCTCGTTCCGTCAACATGTAAGTCTGAGGGTGTATTAATCTCTCTTTTATTTATTGTTTTTTTAATTATTGTATAACAATTGTAAGGTTTATGTCGAAAGCATCTCATTAAAACCGATTTCTAAAACCGTCTTTAAAACCTGTTTTGCGGATTTCCAGTAGACAGACGTCGAGAAAAGACGCAGCAACTGCTGCGCCTCTTCGAAGGAGCGCAGTTCCTGCTGCGCCTCTTCGTGAGGCTGCCGCAGTTCCTGCTTCTTTTCTTCTTCCTCCGTCCTCTGTAATTCGTGTCAAATTTTATTTCTTTTGTTTTGTTCGTCTGTTAATTCTCTCACATGATAGTTTAATAATTCGTATGTATATTAACCATCACCATTAACATGTTTAAATCATCATAAATCCGACTTAAATCCCTAATAATCAATATTTGCGGGTTTTCGTCATTAAATTCAAACCCGGATTTTAGAGATTCAATTCGTCCATGTTGAGTTTCTGGGATTCATTGTTGATATATTTTCACTTGTTTGTTCATTAATTCGTCGTCGTTCATCATGTTTAGTTAGTAATTCGTTTAGTTAGTTAGTTTAATTAATCATTCATTAACATCGACCCTTCACATAATTAATCCGTTTATTTCCGTCTCATCCATGTTTTACTGTTTTATGACCTCAATCATATGTAAATAATTCATTAATCACTTTCATCCGAGTCTAATATCGTAATCAATCCCTTAAATTAACAAATAACATTAACGGTTTGCGATTCGGCTTCACGACCCGAACTCACCCTTGAAAACAGACGCGGCAATCGCTGCGCCTCTTCCAAAGGGCGCAGTGTCTGCTGCGCCTGTTCCAGGATGAATTCTGTCCCTGAACTCCTTTTCTGCCTTGACTTCGTTCAATTAGCTACGTATTAATCAACTAATATCTGTATTATCACTTTCTGATCTGTCGTGTTTTATTCTTTTATTCCATTTTCTCAAATTATCCGTTTTAAAGGTATTTTCGACATAAATCGCCTATTCCGATGTAATTATTGTAATTTATATTTATTGTAATTTATAATTATTGTATTTCTTTTATTGTTTGTGTGTTTCTCACATGTAAATGAGCATTAATTCCAACTTCGACCCAATTGTATGCTAATTACATGTCAACCGACTTAGTTAAATTCTCGCATGTTAGGATTAATCTATTGGATGTTGCATTGCATGCATATAACCGACGATATATCAAGTACGAATAACTTCCTAATCATTAGTAGAGGCCGCTATCGAGGCGGGCGGGATTAGGTGTTCGATCAAAAGAGCTTCCTAATACGTACCCTCACCCCTTACTCCAGATCTCCGTGAGCACCCGTGTTCATTGGCATCCACGAGAGTCATTCTAGACATAGAATGCTAAGGGTAACGATTGCTTAGTGTTCATGTCACTACTTTGTGTCTTGACATGACACGAGGTATTCGAACGGTTCCAATTTCCCATAAAAATTGGTGGCGACTCCTTACAAAATGCAAACGCTTGTTTTCGAGCCCCTTCACTCAAGCGCCCCCGTGGGCGGCCCGCTGTCCACGGTTTGGCGACTCATTGGGAAATACACTTACGTGTAGCTAAGGGTGAAACTTGAACAAGGTTAGGGAATAAGTTTGTACAAGACAATTGTCGGTTTTCATAACTCGGTCTTCCTAGACCGTTTAATTCGGCCTTCCTAGGCCCAACCCAACCCATTCGACCAATCGTCCCGTCTAAACGGTCCTAATTCTTATTTGGGCCTAAGGATGGATAGCGATTGACGTCATCCATACCATGATGCTTACTCTTGTTTGTATCAAGGGCCTTCACTACTTGAGGAAATGGACTAGGAATCGGCCTTACTCTTGTTTGGCACGAGTCTCTCCACAGACTTCGGGTTTGATGGTTCGGTATGGCAACCCACCCTTTAAACCAAAACCCTTCTAAATGCACTCAGCATCCCGTTATAATGCTTGTATAAATGTGTAAACCTTATGTGATCACCATTTCTAAACAAAACCATGACGAATTTTCAAAAAAAAAACAAAACCCGTTTTCAATCAAGAATTTCGAAATAGGGCCTTTAATTAGCACAAAATCCGGTCAAAACTCTGTCCGTTTGTCGTGTCAAAGTTCGGGCCATAAGCCCATTTCAAACCTCACTTCGAGTCCACTCCTACAACTACACTACAGTTGGCTAGGACACACATTTTCAAAGACCTTGTCTTTCTTCAAAACTCACTCAACACAAGTGGCACACACCCACTTCACGAGTCAAGTCTTTTCCTCTTTTAGCAAGTGTGATGGAATGGTCGATCGTGTTTTGATTCGTCGCCGATCTCTTATCCAGTTTCCAAGATGCCTGGTCAAGTGATGATACGAACCTCCAAAGAAATTCAAGAAAGTAATGATCGAATCCTAGCCGCGATAGCCCAAATGCAAATTACCCAAGAACAAACCTATGACCGCCTTGAGCTTATCGAAGGCCGTATCTTTGATGTAGAGGGAAAGCTACCTCCCCCCAAAGGTGGAGTGCTACAATTTTCCGATGACGAGTCTAAAGATGAAAATCCTATCCTAGGGACAACCGCAGCTGAGAAAAGACTCCAATACCTAGAGGAGCAATTGATGTACCTTAAGGGGGATGACATTTACAGGGAGAACAATCGTAAGTATGAAGCCGTCAATTCCAAATTGCCCACTAACTTTAGCATGACGGATATCCCTAAGTTTAAAGGACATGAGAACCCTTTGAACCACATCCGAGCTTTCAAGGACTACATGTCTATCAAAGGCATCAAACCCGAGATGTTCTTAAGGATCTTTCCTTCATCTCTTGACACCATCCCAAAGCAATGGTTCTACACTTTAGATCACAAAAAGGTCGCTACTTGGGAGGACGCCGCAATCGAGTTCTCAAAGCAATATGCGGATAATGCCGAAATCCAAGTCAATATGCGTACTCTAGAGGTTCTTACCCAAAATGACAAGGAAGGATTCACCGACTTCCTAAGTAGGTGGAGGAAGACTAGTACTCAACTAGTTGAACGCCCGGATGAGGCCACTCTTGTGGAGAAGTTCGTGGACAATCTCAAGCCCATATATGCCAACCATTTGAGATATCAAAACATCAAGACTTTCAAAGACTTAACCGTGTTAGGGACACGAATTGAAGATGATATCCGCAAAGGACTCTTGTCCAAAACGGTAGGTCGAGGATACCAAGGGTCCACGAGTCGTTCATACGGCTCTACTAGCAAGACCGACGAAGTTAACCTTCTCGAACCATCCAAGAAAACTAGCCCACCAAGGAAATTCACAAACCTTGGAGATACGTACTCCAACGCTCTACAAAGGCTAATGAAGCAAGGCAAACTCCAACCCATTGGACCTACTCCCGAACCCGAAAGGAAGTCCAAGTTTTGGGATGAAAATTCCTACTGTGAATACCATAGGGGCAAGGGGCATGACACAGAAAAATGCTACAAGTTGAAACACGTGCTACAAGATATGATTGAAGATGGCCGACTTCCAATCCCGCCAGGAGGTAAGCCCAACAACACTCAGAATCCTCTTGGAGTTCTAGTGATTACAAGTGACGAATCTACCTTAGATTGCTCACATCTCATTTCTCCCACCGAAAACGAAGTTCATGCAATTGAGAAAGAAAGACTCTACTCTACCATCTCCCCTACCATCTCCGACTTCATCGCATGGGCAAGGAGTGTAGATAGACAAGTGTGGGAACTAGAAAACATGGTAATGATCTTGCGCAATCCCAATGTAACACCTAAGGAGCGCATGCCATTGACCTTCTCTCAAAATGCCACTATGCAAGAAGTAGTCGCTGTGGTCGACAAGCTAGTTGATCAAATCATACGACTAGAAAGTGACATCATGAGAATGAGGGAACTAGCCGCAGTTAATGGGGTTTGGGCCGATGATGATGAAGACGAATATCTCATTGAAAACTCCTTAGTCAAAGAAATAGTCCAAAATGGTGAAGACCAAGATGTGGATCACCTAACTCGCTCGGGTCGTCCATACCAAAGCACTACTCAAAACGGTCCAACCAACGTCATCACACCAAATGACAACGAAGATGACCCCACTGATCATTTGCTCAAGCAATTACAAAGAACCAAGGCTGATCTTTCGGTCTGGCAACTAGTGGCAAGCTCCTTTCCACACCGCCAAGCTTTACTGCAAGCTTTGGCCAAATTAAATGTAGCACATAACTCTACTCCTGAAGATGTAGTCAACTTGGTCTTCCAAGAATCACCCAAGCTAAGTAATCCTATTACTTTCTCAGACGAAGACTTGCCACCTTTCGGCGCCAGTCACAACCTTGCTCTATACATCACTGTCATCTGTCTAAAGAAAAATGTGCCAATGACCTTGGTAGATGATGGCTCCGCGGTCAACGTCATACCCCTCAAAACGGCATATAAACTAGGCATGAAAGAGTCGGACTGGACTCCTACAAATCAAGGTGTACGTGCATATGACGGTACACGACGAAAAGTGGTAGGACTTGCTAACCTAACCATAGCAACGGGACCAATCGAACGAAAGGTTAAATTCCAAATAGTGGACATCGAAGCTTCATTCAACATACTTCTGGGAAGGCCTTGGATTCATGCTTCCAAAGCGGTAACATCCACCCTTCATCAAAAGATCAAGATCCCACTAAATGGCAAAGTTGTGACGATCACTTCGTCACCCATCAAGGCCATAATCGAGAAGCAATCAAATGATCAAGTCCTTGCGGATCCCGTCTACGAACTTGGGGGCTTCCAAAGTGTAAATGTCATAGAAAGTGAGTTGGCACCCTTATACTATAATCCCTACTCTAACTTGGTGGTCAACCACATGCTCAAAAACCAGGGATACTTCCTGAATGCCTTTGAACCCGATTCGGGAGAACACCTTCGCGCCATACAAGAAAGGCAACTCATCGAGAATACCACTTGGACTAGGGTACAAACCCACAACAGAAGAAGTTCTCGAAATGCTTGCCCAAGTCCAAAATCGCAAGTATGTAGGAGTCCAAATGAGGCCATATCTCCCTACCTTGAATGGATACTTCGTTCAAGAAGGAAGTTCGGAACTCTTTCATGGATTTCCCGAACCTTGGCATTACCTCGAGAGGAAGTTAGCCGGAATCGAGATCTTTCACGATTGCTACTTCATTCCTCCAGAAACGGTTCCTACCGTCAAAACCCGTCAAGCACCTTGCTTAGACGAGCAAGCTATTAGCCTTTTGTTTGGAGAGGACCGATTTGTTAGGGCGCGCGAGATGAGATCATTACTACAATACTTCAAGACGATCGCTTCAACCCCACCGCATTGATCACGAAATCGACACAAAGCGGCGAAAAGGATGGAGAAAATCAATCAAATGGACCAACAATCAAGGAAGACTCTTCAAGCTCACCACTTTGGAGAAGGAGAGATGTTCAAAGAAGAACCGAAGACGACGAGTTCGAATCGAATCGTAGTCGGAGTCGGAGTCGAGTCAAAGTCTAGAGAAGTCATTAGAGAGTCTACTCCCGTCGTCATCCCCACTCCCTTCGTTTCTCCTAGCTTGTTTTCAAGTAGCCACGATAGTTCGGGAAATGCCCCACCATTCGTCTCTTTACCGCCACCGACCATGGATCGGTTGGCTTCTTTGTTTCAACTTTACTCAAATCTTAATATGAATAAATCGGGTTACGCTTACTCTTTGCGTTATCTTGAGTGCAATTCATTTATGATGATACGAGGATGACCAAGACCCAGACTTGACCGAAATACCTCCCTACGTAGCCAAAGAAATACTACGGGAAGGGGAAGGGGGACTGTAAATTGAGGACACCGAACCCATCAATGTAGGAACCGAACTAGAACCCAAAGAACTTAGGATAGGGACTACCTTGAGCTCTACCGAAAGGGCCGATTTCATAGACCTCCTAAATGAATTCAAAGACGTTTTCGCTTGGTCCTACAAAGACATGCCAGGGATCGACAGGGACATCGCCGAACATAGGATTCCGATTAAACCAGGTTTCAAACCTGTGAAACAGAAGCTTCGACGAATGAGAACAGAGTGGGCTCTAAAGATTAAGGAAGAAGTTGACAAACAATTCAAAGCCGGGTTCATCAAAGTTTCCGAGTATTCATTTGGGTAGCTAACATAGTACCCGTACCCAAAAAGGATGGGAGAATCCGAGTTTGTGTTGACTTTAGGGACTTAAACAAAGCAAGCCCAAAAGATGACTTCCCTCTACCTCACATCGACATATTAGTGGACAATACTGCAGACCACGCATTACTATCCTTCATGGATGGATATGCGGGTTATAACCAAATCAAAATGACCATGGAAGACATGCATAAGACCGCGTTCGTCACCCAAAGTGGGGAACCTATTGCTATACTGATAATGCCGTTCGGATTGATCAACGCCTGAGCTACATACCAACGCACCGCGACTACACTCCTACATGACATGATGCATAAAGAAGTCGAGGTATATGTAGATGACATGATCGTCAAATCCAAGGAAAGAGAGGGACATATTGCGAACCTTCGCAAGTTCTTCGCAAGGCTACGGAAGTACAACATGAGACTCAACCCTCGAAATGCACATTTGGGGTGACATCCGGCAAACTCCTAGGATACGTCGTTAGCCAACGAGGCATAGAAATAGATCCTTCCAAAATCAAAGCTCGATCGAAATGCCACAACCTCAAACGAAAAAGGAAGTCGAGATTCCCGGGAAAAGTGCAATACATAAGTCGATTCATATCGAAACTCACGATGATCTGCGAGCCTATCTTCAAGAAACTCAAGAAAACAGACCACACTATGTGGGACGACGATTGTCAAAAGGCGTTCGACAGAATCAAGGAGATATTGGCTAAACCACCAGTGCTCATGCCACCACAACAAGATCAACCTCTTGGTTTGTATCTCACGGTAAATCAAAACCGCCATGGGCGCCATGTTAGCTCAAACCGTAGGAAGTGAAGAAAGAGCTATTTACTACCTAAGTAAGAAGTTCCTGGAATACGAGTGCAAGTACTCACAACTCGAAAAGACATGCCTCGCTCTTGTGTGGGCAACGAAGAAGCTACGTCACTACATGCTTAGCTACTCCGTCAAGATATTCTCCAAAATGGATCCAGTCAAATACCTCTTCGAGAAACCCGTCCTCAACGGACGCCTGGCAAGATGGACCATGATGCTCTCGGAATTTGACCTCAAATATGTGCCACTGAAAGTTATAAAGGGTCGCGCCGTCGCCGAATTCTTCGCAGAAAATCCCATCAACGACGCACAAACCGTAGATACTTGGTCATTTCCCGACGAAGATATACTTCAAACAGATGTAGACTCCTGGGACCTATACTTCGATGGAACGTCAAACCTAAGAGGATTTGGGATAGGGGTGTTGCTCATTTCTCCTGAAGGTGAGCATACACCGATTGCTGTCAAACTCGACTTCGAGGTGACGAACAACGCCGCAGAGTATGAGGCTTGTCTAATTGGACTACAAGCGGCAGTAAGCTTAGGCATCAAAAACCTCCGAGTGCACGGGGATTCGTCACTAATCATCAACCAAGTTACGGGATCCTGGAAAATCCGAAGTGAAAGCCTAGCACCCTATCAGGCTAGGATAGACCAAGTCGCTCAATTCTTTGATCACGTAACCTACTTACACCTACCTCGAGAAGAAAATCAATTTGCAGACGCTCTTGCGAAACTTGCATCTTTGATAAACATGCCAGATTACATGATGGAAATGCCTTTGTGTATCGAACGACGGTCGGAGCCGGCTTATGTCCATCAAATTACCGATGAAGAAGAAATCGCACAGGAACCCTGGTTCCAAGCAATCCTGAACTTCAAGCTCAATGGTACCTATCCACCAGATATGGACAAAAGGGGACAACGCGCTATACGCCTATTGTCTTCACAATACGTTCTCATGCAAGGAGAATTATACAAAAGAACACCTCTTGGTGTAGTCCTACGTTGCCTTGATCATTCACAGGCACGAAAGGTGATGAAAGAAGTCCATGACGGAGAATGCGGTCCTCACATGAGTGGACCTATGATGGCAAAGAAAATCACACGTCTAGGGTACTATTGGACCACAATGGAATCCGGTTGCATCAAATATGTGAGACATTGCCACAATTGCCAAATCTTCGGGAATGTACAACATGTCCCTCCTTCGTTACTATACACAATGACATCTCCTTGGCCATTCTCCGCATGGGGAACTGACATAATTGGGAAAATAACCCCAGCCGGAACAGGAGGTCACTGTTTCATCCTAGTAGCAATTGACTACTTCACCAAGTGGGTAGAAGCGGCTTCCTACACCGCTCTTACGGCCAAAAACGTAGCCAAATTCATACAAAATAACATCATCTGCCGATATGGTTGCCCACATGAGATCATTAGCGATAATGGGTCCCACTTCCAAGCCAAAACCGAACAATTGCTAGCCAAGTACAAGATCAAGCATCATCACTCCTCGCCCTATCGACCACAGACTAACGGCGCGGTAGAGGCGGCTAACAAAAATGTCGTCACGATCCTCAAGAAAATGACTGACAATTATAGAGATTGGCCAAGCAAAATACCCTTCGCTTTGTGGGGGTATCGTACGTCAGTTAGGACGCCCACTGGGGCTACTCCTTTCTATTTGACCTATGGCATGGAAGCCGTACAACCAGTCGAGCTAGAAATACCATCACTGCGTATTCTGCTAGAAAGTCAAATCCCGGAAGCCGATTGGAAAAGGGATAGATACGAAGAACTCATCCTCCTGGATGAACGTAGGCTTCGTGCCTTACATAATGTCCAGACATATCAAGCACGTATCAAACGAGCTTTCAACAAAAGGGTTAGGCCAAGAAACATCAAAGAAGGAGATTTAGTTCTCAAATCGGTCAGAGCTCTTTTACCTGTCGACCCGAGGGGAAAATTCAAACCTAACTGGGCCGGACCATATCTAGTCAAATCAATACTCCCAGGGGGTGCGGTTAGAATCACAGACCTAGACGGGAACGAGTTCTCAAACCCCACAAATCTCGACCAACTGAAACGATACTATGCCTAGAATAGGAACAAAAACGCGCCTCGCGTAAACCTAAGTGTCGCTCTTGTGGCACTAAATAAACGGCCCCTGGCCCATTTGAATGTCACTATGCTCTTGCATCTTGGCAAACTTGTCATCCTCATATCGTCAAACAAACTAAATTCGCACCTCCCGAGTAAGCAAAAGCTCATGCTTATTTTCTATGTTCATTACAAGCTCTTACTTCGAACAATTATTCTTTTACATTTACTCGAACTACGCGCAAGGGTTTGATTTCGCTTTCTCTAAGTGAATACGTAGGCAATCCTTCACGGGATTCAACCCACCATCATATTTAAAATGTAAATAGAAGGACATTTGCATTGCATTTGAAATTCGACAAGAATAATTAAAGAAAATCACAACGGTTTCATAACCACTTAACCTTTTTATTTCATTCAATTTCTAATAATAATAATACGGCAAATAATAAAAATAGACTAGGCTAGGATTCTAAAAATCCCTCCTTTCTTATTACAACAATAATAATAATAATCAAATAATAAATAAGACTTGGGCTATTCCTCCATCTTTCCCTTGCCCTTGTCGTTCTGGTCATATTTCTTGTCACGACCTCGAGCCGGGCGCTCTTGCACCACTTCAGACCTAATCACCAACGGTCTTTCTCGAGGCCTGACTCTTCCATTCTTGCCAACCACCATCTCTGCGACAGGAGTAGTCTTCGATTTCTTCGAAGGATGAATGACTTGGAACCCGGCTTCTTCCTCTCCTTCTGTCAAATGCTTCTCCTTCTCTTTCTCTCCCTCGCGCACCTTGTAGTCAACGGGCTCGCGCTTCCTCAGTTTTTCGCGCTCTTCCGAAGTTGCAGCCTTCCTCCACCTCAGATAAGAGTCTGACACCCACAAGGCATTGGCGGAGAAGCTCAAGAACCACATGTTTCTTTGGGCCCACTTCATAGCCCACTCTTTTCGGCTCTCTGTAGTAAGCGCCATAGCAGTTTGCGGAACGGTGTCAAGCCTAGGAATCATCTGCTTCAACCCAACTTGCCTCATCAATCTCTCAGGAAAGATGCATACCATAAACTCCAATCCAGAAATGCGCACAGACCTAGTAGGATCCAAAGAAGACACTCCAGTGACAGACTTGAGGTGCCACCACGGTACGACCCACCTGATCAACGGGCCATCTTCATTCTTCAGCTTGTTCTTCCAATAGTCGCAGACCCGGGTGAAGTCCACCATGTACAGCCGTGTCCTCATCGAAATCATACGGGCATGATAGGAAAGTGCATGAACTGGGGGCTCGAGCAATCGGAGCCGTTCCATAAGCCAAACCTACCAAAAAACAGGTATTAGACACCCAAAAAAAAAAAAAAAAAAAAAAAAAAAAAAAAAAAAAAAAAAACGACAAAAAAAAAAAAAAAAAAAAAAACAAAAAAAAAGAGAAAGAAGGGTGTCTTTTACCTGTAGGATAACGGGACTTCCCAAGAACGGCAGATCGCGGTTGGATTTCCTATTATCCAAACCCAAAATGATCTCCCCTAGGCATAGACAAGCTGGGCTCCTGCGCAGCTCCATTTGCTCAATAAGGCCCAGAAGACGAGGATCACCTCGCAGTTCTTCATCAACATGCCCCTGGAAGACATACACATGCAGCAAACAGAAGCCAAATGCTCTCCTCCTAGCAACATAAGAAACAGTAGGGTCGGCCCTGTTGATGAATCGGTCTATAAAATCTAGCATCCTCACGCCCTTCGGAGTAACGAGACGATCTACCTCCAGTCTAGTAAGTCCAAGCAAATCTCTAAACTTGCTCTTATACCCTTGAGCAGTAGAAGGGATGGCAGGTAGATGTTCGGGGTCCCACCCGCCAATAGCAGCAATTTCCTCCGGAAAAGGACAAATATCACCTCCTGGGAACGCAAAAACATGATAATTTGGGTCCCAATAATCAAGGCAAGCATCCAAGAACGGTTTTACAACCTTAATGAGTTTCAAACTCAACAAAGACCCAAGGTTATAAGCACCCATATCGTGCTTCTCGATGTTCGAAAACTCATTAGTCCATTCCTTCAAGCGAATCTCCAAAGTATTCATGATGATAATTTTCTCTTGAAAATTTATTGGGAGTTTTTTATGTGTGAATCGACGAAGAAGAGACGGAAGAATTATATGATTTAAAGCTTCGTCGACGCTTCTATTTATACTAATTGCTGTTTCCAAAAATCCGTCAGAACCGACCTGCTTGGGAAAAGGCGCGGCACCTACTGCGCCTCTTCAAAGGGACGCAGCTCATGCTGCGCCTCTTCCCCAGCCTTACTTCTGTGATTTCCGCGTTTGGATCTTTCCTAATTCTATAAACAAATAATTTCCTATTCCTACGGGATTTTATTTTGGTAAATCCGAGAAATTTACCATGCTTCAGGTTTCCTTAATCCGCGGACGCACATTTCGAGGCGACATCGACATTTTCCGCCATTTTTCTCGCACTTTTATATTTAGTTTTCATTTTAATTCTTTTTCTTATTTCAACATTTACTTAGTCATTTCGTTTTCTTAATTTCTACTTTTTTTCATTTTCTAACTTACAGATTTCTCTTTTTCTTTTTTTCGGGGGTAACCCTCCCTACCGTCCGGTCATTTCCGGCAAAATTTTTGCATTTTCGCGTTCCTTTTGAGTCTCATTTTGCGCTAATTAAAGGCCCTATGTGTATATAAAATGTATGTGTTGCGTGATTTTCTATGTAAATTTCGGCGGCATGACGGCGTAAACCGTTGTCTACCAAACCTGTTCAAAAGCTAACCTGCAGGTACAACCAACACCACACATCAGCAAAAGGCACTCAGGCCGTCGTATATACAACAAAAAAAGCAAATGTACAAGCAAACTGGGGGCTTCGCCCCAAACAAGTCCAAATGTACAACTGGGGGCTCCGCCCAAACAAGTCCAAATCCAGTAATCGGGGGCTTGCGCCCAAAACAAGTCCAAAAATGTTCAAAATCAAGTCTACAAAACCACGCAGACTCACTGTGTGACCCTCCAGCTCGGCAACCCTCGCCATAAGAGCGGCAATCTCGGCGTCCCGAAACTCGAGCTCCCGCGACAAACGAGCCGTCTCCTCCCGAGACTGGGTCAACTCTCGCTCCAGCTCATGATCGTCCTGTGGACAACAAGAAATTGGCTCATGTCAATCAATTCAAACGAAACTGAATAATCAAAGATCAAAAGAAAACAAATGAGGTTCATACCTGACGACCTCGACCACCGATGAGTGCCTCGATGGCGGTAGCTCGCAGCCGGTTGGCCACCCTCCATAGTGCCACAAACCGAGATGGCGCGACCTGCATTTCAAAAGGATTCTCAATGAATTGAACAAATTCAATCAAATGTGTTCTTACACGAAAACTATGCAAAATGGGAACTCACCCTCCGAATCAGATGCTGCCAGTCATCTAGGCCAGCATCCGTCACAGCCACGTCAAAGTCACGCAACTCGGAGATCGTCGTCCTCCCAGTCGCGTCAGTGTACTCAAGAGTCTCGGGGTACTCTGGGGGCTCGATGCCCGCCGCCTCAACCTCCTGAAAAGACAAATGGCTCTCGTTAATCGATGATCTTTCGTCGCAATTCTCGAAAATCAAAATCCAACAAGAAAACAAAAGATACTCACCACTACCGGCCAATACGCCAACCTCCCGTAAAGGAACGCCGAGTAATCCTCGTCAGGGAGAAGAAGGTCGTCGCCACTAGCACCAGCCAAGTCCGCCTCCCTCTCAGCCTCAGAAGGCTCCCTAAACATCGTCCTCGGAGGATCGATGGGAATCGTCAACGCGCCCCGAGAGCACTGACGAGCCATACGCTCGCCCGGATACCACACGACCCATCGACGTCCACAACAAAGAATTTCGACTCGGGCTCCTAGGTCGAAGGACCTCAGCAACAAAAGGAGGCGCTCGAGCGTACTCCGCCCAAGGTCTGGGCACCCACTGCGACAATATAAGGGCAAAGGTCATTCCTGTGATCAATTTAAAACAAAGTATAAGAAGGTGTGAATGAATACAAATGGGATACTCACGCTGCTCAGCTGAAGAGCGTTCACGTCCCGCCGGTAGACATTGTGAGAAGAACGCTTGCTCTTCGTCCGACACATGACCCAATCCCTCACCACGGGATAGGCCCTCTCCAACGGCTCCGTCCTCTTGGGCGCGAGGCCCGGAAAGTAAGAGTACACCCACGCCTGTGAAACAGAATAGTCAATGACGATCTTTCGATCTTTGATAAAGGAAAGGAATTTACCTTGGTCTAAAGGAAGGTTCATACCTCCAACAGTAGTCCAGGTCTGACAGCGCAAGGAGAAGTCCCCTTCTCCATCAACTCCGGACGAACCATGGCCCTCATAAAACGGATGAGGACCGCAAAACCAGCAGTGACCCAATCCCAACGCCCTAGGGAACTCAGGTCAGAAAGAAAGGGGAGAAGCTTCGTCGACAGCCTCTCACCCTTGTCTCCGAGGTAAATCGAAGACAAGAACCACCAAAGCCACGGACGAGCCCTCTCGCTCACCAGACAAGGAGGAGGAGGAGCCGTCTCCCTCCCATCGATCACCACCGGCGGGGTCTTCCCCGCGAAGTAGTCTCGAACATAGGTACTGGGTACCAAGCCCGGCACGCAACACCTTCGGCGACGGTTCCACCGATCAACCTCCTCGCCTCGGCCGAATCCGCCCTCATGCCGCCTCCGCCACACCATCTCCTCGATCCCGCACGGCACTGTAAATCATGCCGTAGTCCTCCAAAGTGACTCCCACCTCACCAAAAGGCAGGTGAAACGTGGAAGTCGTGTCCCAAAATCGATCCAAGAAACCGCGGACCAGGCTGAGGTTGGCCCGCAACTTCCTCTTCACGATATCCCTCCAGACCTGAACCAGAGGACCAAACGCTCCACGCTCGATCATGGCCCTCTCCTCCTCCGACAGCCGCTCGTAATGCTCCATCACTGTCGTGTACCCCGAGAACGACCGGATGTTCCCGGCCTCCTATTATGATTTGGAACAAAGCTATCTTTAGTTCTGAGTAAATTCGAAAGAAATTTGAACAAAAATAGAAAAGGATAGGTAATGAGTTAGGGAATCCCTATTTACCAAGCTCTTCACCGTCCTGTAGGACAAGTGACCCTCTGCAGCCCACACAAGGTGCCTACTCTCCCAGGTCTCAGCCCACGCAGGAGCACCTCTCAGCTGACGACCTCCTCGGTCGAGGTGGGCCCGTCTCGGAATCTCCTCCTCCTCAGCAGCCTCCTCCTCGGGAACCTCGTCCGCAGCAGCCATCACCGCAGCGGTGAAGGCCTGCTCCAAAGCCTCCTCAACAACGGCGGCGTCTATGTCCATGAGATCTCTCCCAGAAGTAGAAGCATCGTCACCTACAAACATTAAAGCAAATTCAGGCCGCGTCCCATGACGACAAGCCTTTGTTAAGAAATTTTCGAGCCTTCAAGGCCCGGGAATTCCCCATTTCTGGCCATCCTTGGCCATGTTCCCACCAATTCAATCACTCATGTGATGAGTTGAGTCAAGTCAAGTCCGAGTCAAGGCCTAGTCTCGGGTTCGAGTCGAAAATTCGGCAGCATTTCGCTATAATGGCGGTTATGCCCTAGAAAAGTGCCCTGAAAAAGTTGTCACAAACCAAAATTCCAAGATGGTGGGGAGTTTACCCATCACCCAAGGGTCCCAAATATCAAGTTTCATCACAAATGGGCAATCCTAAGGCCATTTTCGAAGCCATTTACGATCTAGCTGTGAAACCGTCTCAAAATTCGCTCAAGGGCTCGAAACTCGATGAAAATTCAAATTAAATACATGGTTATGTTCCTAACATTACCTATTATCCATTTCTAGCATCAATTTGGCAAGACAAATCCATTTGGGGGAAAAGCCCCAAATTTTCGATCAAAAGGGACGAAAACCCTAATGTTCGCGGCTCAAAATTCAACAAATATGAAAGATTAATGCAAGATTAAAGCACATACCTCGATTAGTCATATTTCAAGCAAGCTTTTGAATCCAACCTTGGCGGAAATGGTGAAGATTTGAGAGAGAAATTGCAAAACTTGTGTTTCGAATAAAATGAACATAAACCTTCTGATTTCGCGTTTTTACGCAGAATTGATGAATTGGGGAAAAGACGCAGCAGGTGCTGCGCCTCTTCCAAGGGACGCAGCTCTTGCTGCGCCTCTTCCTTCTGTTCCCTCCATGTGGATTTTCAAAAATCCGTTATGGGTTCGTTATTCGTGGGCCCATCTTTGGTGCGCCTCTTCCTCGATGACATTTTATCATTTTAGTCCGTTTCGACGATTTTCTTTCGTTCCGGCCCATGTTTTGTCCGGCGCGACAATATTTTGCAGTATTGTCCAAGATCATTTTATCCCGCGCAGCAGTATTTCGCAGTATTGCTCAATTTTTATCCAAATAGCAGAGTATTTTGCGATCTTTGCTCACTCAAGACTTCCTTTCTACAACGATCAAGATGTTCCTGGTCGTCTGTCCCCAGCGCAGTAGTATTTTGCAGTACTGCTCACTCAAGGTTTCCCCTACGACGATCAAGATGTTCCTAGTCGTCGACATGTTCCCCAACCCGAGTTCGCTTGAGACCAACGCAAGCAGATTCAACCTCCAAATTTCGCCCGAGTTCGCTTGAGACCGACGCAAGCGGATCCCCAGCAGTTTCTACCGACGTCCTGCTGTTTTCAATATCTCTTGTTCCCCGCGAAGTCCGGTTAAGTCTCAGGTATGGTCTCTTCTTATGGCTGGCGAGCCTCCTTACGTAGTCTAATGGACTTTAAACGACCCTCCCCGATAGTCGACAGACTCTAAAATGTTCCCGACGACAGGTCCTTGGTTCAGACCCCTTGAGCCGCCTCGCGTCGCCATAGTCGTCAGGTTGTAATCTTCGATTGACCTGATGGCTATACTTTGACTTTCGCCTTGTCCAAGCCTCAGTCAAAGTGGGGGCTCTGTAGACACCTCGTTTCTGCACCCCTCGCAAACCACCCGGTGATGATTGGGCCGCATGGTTGATTCGCGGAACGATTTGTGACAGTTCGTAAGATTATCGTCAAGTGATTGCTCAAATATTAATGTCAACCTCTTAGTTGTCATCTACGTGCCGATACGGTCGTTTTGGCGATAATTAGAGTACATTCGAGTCCGGGTCAAAAACCGTCTCCATTTTCTCGATAATGTTAAATCCCGAGTCAGAATGTTCTGGAATGTTCCGGATATTTCTATTCCATATTTATCAAATTTTATCTTTTGGCAAATAATATCCCGTAATATTCAAAAGATAATCGAATTATTTCCGTCCTACCATAACTCAAACGCGAAATCTTTCTTAAGCGGAGGAAACCTCCTGGGAATAGACGACACTGCTGCGCCTCTTCCAAGAGACGCAAGGGCTGCTGTGCCTCTTCCCAGGCCCTTCTTTGCATGATTTACGTATCTTTTTATATCTTTCCGAGATTCACTTCCAAAGAGTCTCCGAAACCCTATTTCTTCACGTGATTAGTATAAATAGGAGCTTTCGTTCCTCATATTTCTCACGCGAGTGTCCGCCCTTCTCTTCTCCCTTTGCATTCTAGACTTCGTTCTTACTAATTGGCGCCTACGTGCTTGGACTTCCGACCACGTAAGCTCGGATCTTTCCGGGTACCAGCCTCTCCGTTGCATGACCGACCAATTTGACCACTACACTCAATCAATCTAATTAATCAACTTGTTAAATCGTTTTCCTCTTTTGAGGGCACTCTTTCCTTGCATTCGCGTCGAGCATCACTAATCGATCTTCTTAGTTCTTCTCGTTCCGTCAACATGTAAGTCTGAGGGTGTATTAATCTCTCTTTTATTTATTGTTTTTTTAATTATTGTATAACAATTGTAAGGTTTATGTCGAAAGCATCTCATTAAAACCGATTTCTAAAACCGTCTTTAAAACCTGTTTTGCGGATTTCCAGTAGACAGACGTCGAGAAAAGACGCAGCAACTGCTGCGCCTCTTCGAAGGAGCGCAGTTCCTGCTGCGCCTCTTCGTGAGGCTGCCGCAGTTCCTGCTTCTTTTCTTCTTCCTCCGTCCTCTGTAATTCGTGTCAAATTTTATTTCTTTTGTTTTGTTCGTCTGTTAATTCTCTCACATGATAGTTTAATAATTCGTATGTATATTAACCATCACCATTAACATGTTTAAATCATCATAAATCCGACTTAAATCCCTAATAATCAATATTTGCGGGTTTTCGTCATTAAATTCAAACCCGGATTTTAGAGATTCAATTCGTCCATGTTGAGTTTCTGGGATTCATTGTTGATATATTTTCACTTGTTTGTTCATTAATTCGTCGTCGTTCATCATGTTTAGTTAGTAATTCGTTTAGTTAGTTAGTTTAATTAATCATTCATTAACATCGACCCTTCACATAATTAATCCGTTTATTTCCGTCTCATCCATGTTTTACTGTTTTATGACCTCAATCATATGTAAATAATTCATTAATCACTTTCATCCGAGTCTAATATCGTAATCAATCCCTTAAATTAACAAATAACATTAACGGTTTGCAGTTCCGGCTTCACAGCCAGAACTCACCCTTGGAACAGACGCGGCAACTGCTGCGCCTCTTCCAAAGGGCGCAGTGTCTGCTGCGCCTGTTCCAGGATGAATTCTGTCCCTGAACTCCTTTTCTGCCTTGACCTCGTTCAATTAGCTACGTATTAATCAACTAATATCTGTATTATCACTTTCTGATCTGTCGTGTTTTATTCTTTTATTCCATTTTCTCAAATTATCCGTTTTAAAGGTATTTTCGACATAAATCGCCTATTCCGATGTAATTATTGTAATTTATATTTATTGTAATTTATAATTATTGTATTTCTTTTATTGTTTGTGTGTTTCTCACATGTAAATGAGCATTAATTCCAACTTCGACCCAATTGTATGCTAATTACATGTCAACCGACTTAGTTAAATTCTCGCATGTTAGGATTAATCTATTGGATGTTGCATTGCATGCATATAACCGACGATATATCGAGTACGAATAAACTTCCCTAATCATTAGTAGAGGCCGCTATCGAGGCGGGCGGGATTAGGTGTTCGATCAAAAGAGCTTCCTAATACGTACCCTCACCCCTTACTCCAGATCTCCGTGAGCACCCGTGTTCATTGGCATCCACGAGAGTCATTCTAGACATAGAATGCTAAGGGTAACGATTGCTTAGTGTTCATGTCACTACTTTGTGTCTTGACATGACACGAGGTATTCGAACGGTTCCAATTTCCCATAAAAATTGGTGGCGACTCCTTACAAAATGCAAACGCTTGTTTTCGAGCCCCTTCACTCAAGCGCCCCCGTGGGCGGCCCGCTGTCCACAACTTGGTGTGACTAAACCCGTGATTGGGCTAACATAGCCCATGGGTTCGTGTGAAACGTCCATAAGGCCTAGCTTGGACGTTTTTGTGGATTATTCTAGACCAAAAGGTCGACCAACATGACTCAAAGCCCAAGAGGTGAGCTTGGGTGACCCAACAAGGTCGTGTTCTAGACTCTTGGAATGAAAAAAAACGTCTAGCCTAACACGGCCAGGACCCGGACACGACTCGACGCATTTCATGCTTGGTTGAGGTTCGAGAAACATTTTGGATCGGATTTTGAAAAAACGAATGATTGATTTGAAAACGAGATTTGAAATGGGCAGCATGCCGGCTATAAAAGCTCATTTTGGGCCGAAAATTCTAGTCCTATTTGGGCAGCATTCCGCGTTTTTAAAACCATGCTAGTTTGAAAGTAAATTGTTCAAAAGTTCGGTTTTGAAAAGGACATGGGAATTTTCGAAAAAAGGACTTGGGAAAACAAATTGCACATTGTCATTCTCATGTTATAAGGATGTATGCTCCTAGACATCTCTAAGTCTCGGCAAGTCTTCTACGAGAAGGTCTATGCCCTCCATCCTTTTGCGGTCTTATAGAGCAAGGTGTCTTAAGGTAAAGTACCTAGAAGATCGTCCCCACCATCAAGAACCACGCGAGGCGAAGTGGAAGCGAGCAATGTGCAGCTTCCTGGCATAGTGGGACGTCGCCCCCCACGCATCACGAAGAAACGCTGGGACGGCCCGGGCAAGTCCTTAAGTGTTTATGCATGAATCGTAGCACTATGAGTAATGTTTTACTTTCCAACACTTTCTTTTCAAGTTTCACCTCGGAGGAAAAGACCCTAGAAACACATTGTAACTAGTCCTCTTTTCCCCAGTGAGTCGCCAAATCAGGACAAGGCCCTCGGGATCTGCGTCCGCGGGATCCACACTAGGCATAATCGACTCGAGGTTCTTTCGAATCGAATTAAGACCAATTAGAGTCGCCACCAAGTTTTTTGGGAACTTGGAACCGTTCAAGTCAACTTTACACCTTTCATCGAAAAGCATAAAGCCAATCGACTACGAGTGATTAAAGATAAAGACTTGTACCCTATATCACTCGATTTGAATGACTCTCGTAATCCAATGGTATTTAGACGGATCCACAAACCATAGATCTTGAGTAAGGGGTGAGGGTACGTGTTGGGAAGCCCATAAGGACACCCAACCCCGCCCGTCGATAACGGCCTCTACTAAGTCAAGTGTCGGATTTCAAACAAGGTCATAGCTACGTACGATGTATGATATGCAAACGTTGTTTTAACCCTATCATGTGACAACAATTTCTATGTCGTTTTAGATGCAACTAAACTAACTTTGTCAAAGTTGTAATTTAGCATGTGGGTTGATTAATCTAACAACATACAAAACAAAGCAAACAAGGCTTAAGGGGGAATTGGGGAGCCGTTGGGATCTACCTATTACAAACCAGGCATTTCATGCCGACACAACAACAAATTAAAGATACAACTCGATCTAAATACAATTGCTACATACAACGCAATACATGACACCACACACGGCCGTTGGCCTAGAAAACCGTGCACATGAGGGGTGGCCCACGGCTCACATGACCCACGGCCTTGGGTCACTCCTCGTAATGCGTGCTCGCGCTTAATCTCATCGAATTAGACATAGGGCTACGCACCAAAGCATGCATTAGCATAAACCGGGCCATGTTGCTTTAGACAACATGCGGTTTACTACGCTTCTACAAACATTGGGGAACAACCGTCTAACCAAACAAGGCTAAGGTTTTTAGAAATCATTTGAATCGATAAAAGAAAACAAACTTGAAAGATTACAACTCGATAAACCAACTATGAATTACAAGCCACAAAACAAACAAAGAACAAATGACAAACAAGGAAAGAGAAACGAAATAAGAAAGACAAAACACACGGCCAACTCACGGCCCAAACCAACGGCCACCCTCACGGCCAAGACCAGGTCAACCTAGCTCCTAAGTTAGGTTCATTGGTTAGATCGAATGATTGCGAAAAGGGATAGGAAACAAGTTAGAAAATGAGTAAAAAAACGATGTTGATTGATTGTCGCACGAGGGTGCATTCTACACGGCCTAAAGGGTCTAATTAGGTCAAATTCGCTAATTAATTTAACTCATCGAGTGTCAATAAGAAGGTGCTAATCACGCACTCTTATACTAGCGAGAAATTAGGTGAAAGAGAGAGATGCATTCAATTGTTTACGAGAATCGTCGATTGATTTTATAACTTACGTCGAAGCCACCTATCGTGTCTAATTAGGTTATTAAATTAAATTAATGTTATCTAAATATGTCATAGGTTAACAATCAGAGGTTAGACTAACATACAACGGGTCCTAGGGTATGTCGATTTGGCCGAAACAAAAGGGGGTCGAAAGCGAAGAACGAAGTTAGACAATTGTTTTATTTATGCCCTACCTTGAACACGAGGATATGTAAATGAGACGGGGTGTACGACCGACTGATGTAGCGGTTTCTTTTCCCATCTCAAGTCAACGCCGGTGTTCATGGTGGTACTTTAACTCATACTCGGACTAACTAGTTTCATAGTTAATTTAAATCAATCGATAAACAAAACGAAAACAAACAAAAAAACAAACTATAAAAAGAGCATAAGAAAACGAAATAAAAAGAGGAAAGAGAAAGGGATTTGATGCACCCTCAACCTACATGTATCGTTGACACCGTCTTGGGTCGTAATCGATGGTAGATTTTATCTCGAGAGGCCGTCGTCGACGAAGAATAAAGCAAACACGCGTTTTGGAAACTTTCTGGACAGCGATTTTCAAACAGTGATATCTCCCTCGTTTCACGACGAAAATTCGATTCGAAAGATGTTTTGAAAACTAGAAAGAGAGGAGAACAAGAATCTTAAAGCAACCCCTGCTCGTTTTGGGTTATTGGGCACGAAAAACGAGCACAAACAGAACTGGACAGACAAGAGTAAACCGCGAAAACAGAGTGTTATTTCACTCTGTTTTTCGAGGGATCTCGTGTACTCTCAAGGGCAATTTGGCTCGTAAATCTTTGTCTAATGTGTAGATGGATGTTATGTGGTTAATTAGGAACAAGAAACTCGAGTTTTTATGGAGGTTTGATGGAGGAACGAAAGGGTTTCGAAGAGGACACACAAACAGTTTCAGTTTGTGTGTCGGTTTTGTTTAGGGTTTTTAAAGGACGTTTAGGGTTTGTTTCTGAGGTTTAAAGCTTGTGGGTGATGGTTGGATGTATGGAGAACTTAGAGGAATGAATGTATGGTGAAGGGGTGGTATTTATAAGGAGTTAAAGTAGGTTAAAAGAGAGGGAGAGGCAATCGGGCTTCATCCCGTATGGCTGCTGTCCAGCAGTTTTTGTGAGGGTTTGAGGGGGGTTTTCTTGGTGATTAAGCTAGGATAATATGGGTAGGATACTAGGGTATGGGTTAGGGTTAATGGGTACGGGTCTTGGTAGTGTTTGGAGCGGGTTTGGGCTCGGGAATTGAGCTGCCAAAACAGGGGGGCTCGGTTTATGCGGGCTGCTTGTGAGGGGTTTGGGACGAGGATTTGGGCTGTGGTATGGGGGTTCGAACAAGGGTGGATGGGTATTGGTCTAGGTGGGTTAGTGTACTCGAGATTCGTGCCAATTCGCAAAGGAAACGGGCTCAAAAACCGAGCTAAAATCGAGCTCAAAAATAAGTGTTCAAAACGAGTTCTTCGCTTTTAAAATCGATTTTTCAAATCAAATAACCCATTAAAATAAATGACTTTTCAAATCAAATATACTCATAAAATGATTTTTCAAATCAAATATTTATTTTATTTTCAATAAAATAAACTTTAAGAAAATAAATTCAAAATAAAATAAAATAAATTGAATTTACCTAAAAAACCATATTTTAAATATCATTTAAATTAACAAAATGAACTCACTTAAAAAAACATTAATTTAAATATCATTTAAATTAATAGAATGAACTCACTAAAAAAACATTAATTTAAATATCATTTAAATTAATAAAATACTTCATCGACGACGCCCATTCTACATCGTAAAACGAACCCAAATAAATGACAGTGACAACTAAAGAATACATGTGTCCTATCATCATCAGGTGTTTGTCGGGTTCTCTATAAATTCCAATATCGACGGATACGGGTATCTACAGTCATCCTATATGGTGTGATCTGTTTTCTTTAGCTTTTTAAAGATGGGTTCACAGATCATGGTAAGTTTCGATATGAATCGACTTATATATGCACCTTGCCTAAAAATCCCCTAACACTACAAGAAAAAGGCCTATTTGCAACGGACCAATCCGTTGCGAAATAACCCTAATCCGTTGCTTATATACAGTTTGCAACAGATATCCATTGCAAACTGGTGCGTTGCTTATATGGCGTTGCAAATGAAAAAATATGCAACGGATCGGCGTTGCTAATTTTTATGCAACGGACGTATATTATTTGCAACGAATGATCCGTTGCTTAAATGAGGTCCACGTGGCACCTGTTTGGTCAATTATGAGACGGATTTCCGTTGCAAAAAAAAAATGTTTTCCGTTGCATAGTAGAGGGAAAAGTCAACAAATTGACTTTTTAAATTAATGGATAGCCGTCACAAAACCTGTAATTTCCGTTGCAAACACAAATGCATTGACTTTTTTAATTAATGAATAGCTGTCACAAAACCTGTAATTTCCGTTGCAAACACAAATGGGAGATTCAAGCATTCCTGCATCCATTTTCCTCCATTTCGTTACGATATCAAACAATTAAACAATAAACTTTAAAGAAGCCAACATTATAGAAACTTGGAATTGTTCATTTAGCAAATTTAAAAGAGTACATACATTGAAAACATCCTAAAAAAAAATCCATACGTAATTTGCTAAGCAATTTCGTTGTCTAGCTATTATGGAGTAATCTAGCTAATTAGTTGGGATTGATGTCGAGTTGCCACTTCCACCATCATCATTGAAGTCATCTCGATTTTGGAACTGGTTGCTATCACAATTTGGGTCAAAGTCAGACCCAAACTTTGCTTGTAGAAACGCCTCCATTCTTTGTACTTTGTCTTCGAGCACTTTGTTGCGGAGCTCAGTTTCAACATTCTTGCTCACAAGTCGAGGTAGTATTCCGGGCGAATAATCCTGGTCGATATTGTTGGACTCTCTACTTCCAGTAGCCGAGCGTTCAAAGTAATGCTCGCGTGCGGCTCCACTATCAAAAACTAACCCCTTCTTATTAAAGCCACATTTTTCAAGGTAGATTTTATCTTTATTGATATCCGTTTCACCTTGAGATTGAAGGGCACTAATTTCTGCCTCAATAGATACCTGGAACATAACGGATAACTGAATCAGTTAAGACAATCCAACCTCATCATGTCTAATCCTTATTCTGAAGGCGGGGCTCTATATGCTCTAGGTTTAATGAACACTAATCATGGGGAGGGCATCAAACCATTTCTTCGTGATAGCCTACACAGTACTAATGTTGAGGTGTGATATTTATTTTTAAGGATTTACTATTTAGTGTCATTTTTTTTGGTTCATCAGTGGAGTTAAATATGTGGGAGGCTAGAGTTTACATGATTTAAATTCCTACACTACAGCTAAACCATCATAACATCCAAGCCTACACTACAGCTAAACCATTATAACATCCAAGCCTACACGAATCTGAAGCCTACACTGCAGCTGAAAGTTCAACACCATCAAACCAGAAGCCTCACACATCCCTCCATTGTATTTCAATACTCGGGTTGGAATCAAACACAACCAGCAAGACGAAGTTTCAAAATCATTTAAAAAAATCAAAACTTACAACGTAATCTTCAGCTTTCTTTGAAACGTATCCTCCCGTCTTCTTCGTTTTTGTTTCTTTCAATAACTCAATTGCAGGTCGGTAATCTCCTCCATTAGCCTAAACATGGTAACAAATTTAGTTTAACACACAAACACTGAAGGTAATCCCATAATTGAACTTATAATGATAAATTTGTTACTTACTAATTTCTCCATCACTAGTAGAGAATTCATTCGGCCCATGGTATGCGTTCCTAAAGCTTTTCCACCTTCTGCATTTGATTTGCGATTGGCCTCTGCTTGAGGGTGTTGTTTATCAAAGTGCTTCCAAGCCTCTCCGTCACTTGGATGAGACATTATCCCATTGTCACGAGGGTTCTAGTAGTGCCATCTCATTTGTGCCGCAATATCTTTATTTGCATAAAGTCTTTGGAGCCTAGGTCATATCGGGAAATAAAATAATGGGTTTTCGGGTACTCGTTTTCCATTTAAATTAGATTTAGATTTGTATCTATCGGCCCCACACTTCTTGCATTGCTCAAGTTGATGATCATCATTCCAAAAAAGCATACAACCAAAGTGGGACATGCATGAATCTTCGATGGGGTACCGGAGAGCTTTAAGCACTTTTTTGGTCTCATAGAAATTCCGAGTCATACAATTATTGTTAGGAATCATATCCCGCATATATGACGCGAAACCATCTACACACTTATGCGGCATATTAAACTCACATTTCAAAGTTAATAACCGCGCCGCAGATTGCAACAAAGACATTTTACGCCTTCATACACGGTTGTTCTCGCTTTTTTTTAACATCTAAAAAAAGCGGTCACATTAGGGTTAGGAGATTCGTCGACTTCTTCAGCATTAAGGGCCTCCTCCATTATTTGTTCAATGTTATCACATAACGCATTATTAACCATCTCTTGATAGGGGTTGTTAGGCTCAGTGATTGGTTCTTCTAGTGGATACTCTTCTCCATGACACACCCAATAATAGTAATTATCGCAAAATCCCTTTAACGAAAGATGTTTCTTCACCTCCAATTCACTTAATAGTACGAAATTGTGCATTTTTTACAAGGACATCGAATTTTGTTGTTGGTTATATATTCATTTTGTTGCTTAGCGTAATTAATAAATTCGATTACGCCATTTACATATTCAGCCCTAATTTTTTTATTAGCATCCACTCTCTCGTACATCCACTCACGCTCTACTCTCTTCATTTGAAATCTACAAATGGTTACACAAAATAACTTTATAAATGTATATATATACAGTGAATATATTGAAAATAACAAGAGAAAAAAAAACAATTATTACATACGAACCGTTGAAAATATCAAAAAGAATTGGAATTAAATTATTTAATCTTATTATTAATACTTTTTTAAAAAAATAAAAAGGGTTATTTGATGAGAATAATTCAAACTATGACTGTCCTGCTCAAAATAATCCAACTTATAGACCCATAAAAATCCGAATTATTCTATCATTTAACTTATAATGGTCTGTTGCTCTTAGTGACCGGTTGTCCCTGGTAAGTTTCACTTGTTCTTCCCTTTTCTTATACATACTCAAATATTATTCATTATTCATTGTGTGAGATATCATGGGAAAAGAAAGCACTACAAAGAGGATCCACCACAAGTACAACGAAGATGAAGCAGGATAGTAAAAAACTAAGAAATATTGCAAAATCAATGGGGAAAAAGAAGAAAAGGTTAAATTGTGAAACAAAACGATGGTGTTATAATGTCTGAAGAAGGGCTTTACAAATCTGAGTTTTCAGAGTCTTTTAATTTAAAATCAATCATGTTATTAGTTTTCCTCCCATTTTCTTAGTTACAATTTTCGTTTAGGTTACAATATCAGTTGCATTTTTCGTTTAAATTAATGAATTATTAAGTAGTTGACTAATTTGTTTAATTGTTGATTTACAATTGTTTGTGCGGTGAATCATACTCAGAAGAGTATCTCAAGTTTCTTGAATCACACAATGTTATGTTTCAATTTGGAATTGAGGACACAAAGGGGAATAGATCAGAGATTTTGACAATAAACAAGGATGATTGGATGAAGAAGATTACATTGATGATCAATGAAGCGTACAAGAACTGATGAATGAGTGAAATAAAAGATGAACAAGCTAATAATTGAAAGGATTAAAATGACTTAAAAATTAGCAAATACAATTGGGCAATGTGAGTGACTTTCTCTTTGAAGATTCAATCACCTCTAAATTGGTTTTTCAGATTTGAAAATAAGGGTTCAATAGGCTTGAAAACCTCGACTAGATGGAGGAGCAAGAAGTTCACTTTCTTTACATCACAAGGATATAGTCTCACTAAGCGTACCATAAGAAACATAAAGGCATAGACATGTTTAAAATATTAGTATCAGTCATAATTGCGGCATCGGTCCTTAAGTGGCCATCACAGAAGGAGACGCATCGCGGTTAATCTCGGTTGAAAATCCGATACAACTCGGTCAAGATTTTGAACCATGGGCGTAGACTGTAGAGGCTTCTGATACTATTTACAGAATAAGATAAAAAAATTAAAAAATTGGGAACTTTAAATCAACCATTAATTTCGACTGCAATTAGAGGTACATGAGCAGGGTCAACTGCAAATAATGCAGCACACACATACACACACGAGCGCTTTTACACCACTAAAATCTGAATATGTAAGAAGTTTGTACACTTAACATTGTGGTTCCCATTGTAATGCCCCCTACTCACTTTATTTTTAACATTCTGATATGATTTTCATCCTAATTTATTAACTTATTAACATCCAATTTCAACTCAACAAATATCGAAATTCAACAATCAAACATCCAAAAACATCAAAAATCAATAATAAAACTATACAAATCAAACCCTAATTTAAAATTAAAAAAAATTGCAGAAGAGAAGGGGACGACACATACCGTCGAGGGTGAGGAAGGAGGCTGCGGCCGGTGGTACTGGTGGAGACTGCGGTGGTCCGCTGTGGACGAGATCGAACGGCGATCGGGTAGCTTTTTTTTTTTTTTTTTTTTTTTTTTTTTTTTTTTTTAGAAAAGGAATCGTCACACACGATCAGGAGGAGGAGTTGGGGTTGTGAATTTTGACTTGTCTAAATAGTATAAAAGATGAGTTTTTAATAAAGAGGGAAAATGGAAATAAAACCCGCGCATGATGGTTTATTGGGAATTGTAGGAGTTTAACCAATATGCAACGGATAGGCATTACAAAATCCGTTGCATAAATTAACTAGCTTTAAATTTATTAGGCGGGTAAATAGATATGACGCATATCCGTTGCAAATTTTCATTAAGCCGTTACATAATTTAATATCCGTTGCAAATTTTCATTTAGCCGTTGCATAATTTAATATCCATTGCAAATATAATAATATCTGTTGCAAGTAATACTTAGCAACGGCTTATACAGTTCGTTGCAATTAGTTCGTTGCAAATCAGCCTTTTTCTTGTAGTGTAACTTCCTTTTCTGTCTGAGGTTGTGGTATTTTGATTAGAGCTTTAATTTTGGAAGGGTCGATCTCTATTCCTCGTCGACTGACAACATATCCCAGAAGCTTGCCTGACGTTACCCCAAATGCGCATTTATGAGGATTGAGCCTCATGTTGTACTTTCGTAGTCTTAGGAAGAATTTGCAAAGGTTATCAATGTGCTCCTCTCTATCCTTGGCTTGACAATCATATCATCTACGTACACCTCTACTTCTTTAAGCATCATGTCATGTAGGAGCGTGGTTGCAGTGCGTTGATACATAGCTCCAGCATTGATTAATCCGAAAGGCATAACAGTATAGCAATAGGTGCCCCATTGAGTAACAAAGGCGGTCTTATGCATGTCCTCTATGGCCATCTTGATCTGATTATATCCCGCGTACCCATCCATGAAGGACAACAATGTGTGATCTGCTGTATTGTCCACCAATATGTCGATATATGGTAGATGAAAGTCGTCCTTGGGACTCGCTTTGTTAAAGTCTCTGAAATCAACACAAACACGAATTCTCCCATCCTTTTTGGGTACGGGTACAATGTTGGCTACCCAGTCTGAATACTCGAAAACTTTGATGAACCCGGTTTTGAATTGTTTATCGACTTCTTCTTTGATTTTAAGAGCCCATTCTGTCCTCATTCGACGAAGCTTCTGTTTTACAGGTTTGAAACTTGGTTTGATTGGAATTCTGTGTTCTGCAATATCCCTGTCAAACCCTGGCATGTCTTTGTAGGACCAAGCAAAAACGTCTTTGAACTCGTGCATGAGGTCTATGAAAACAGCCCTTTCGGTTGGGCTCAAGGTTGTCCCTATCCTAAGTTCTTGGGGTTTTAGTTCGGTTCCTACGTTGATGAGTTCAGTGTTCTCTATAACTGGTGCCCCTTCCCCCTCTTGTAATATTTCTTTAGCTATGTAGGGAGGTAGTTCGATGGAATCTGGGTCTGGGTCATCCTCATTATCATCGTAAATAGAATTGCATTCAGAATAACACAAAGAGTAAGCAGAATCTGATTTATTCATATTAAATTTTGAAAAGAGTTGAAACAAAGAAGCCATCTGTTCAGTATTCAGTGGCGACAAAGGTACAGCTGTTGGGACATTTCCCAAACTACTGTTACTACTCGATACTATGCTAGGAGAAACAAGGGGATTGGGAGTGACGACAGGAGGAGACTCTCTAGGGACTTCTCTAGACTCCGACTCTGATTCCGACTCCGACTCCAACTCTGATTCGAATTCGTGGTCTTCTGGTTCTCCTTTGAACATCTCTCCTTCTCCAGTGGTGAGCTTGAAGAGTCTTCCTTGGTTGTTTGTCGATTTGATCGATTTTCTCCATCCTTTTTGCTGATTCGAACTGGTTTCAGTGATTAACGCGGCAGGGTTGAAATGGTCATCTTGAAGTATCATGGTAATGATCTCGTCCTGCGCAGCTCTAACAAATCAATCTTCTCCAAACAGAAGGCTTACAGCCTGTTCGTCTAAGCAAGGTGCTTGACGAGTCTTGAGGGTAGGAACCGTTTATGAAGGAATGAAGTAGCAAACATGAAAGATCTATATTCCAGCTAGTTGCCTTCCTGTGTAGTGCCAAGGTTCGGGGAACCCATGAAAGTATTCTTGACTCCCTTCTCTAATGAAGTATCTATTTAGGGTAGGGAGGTAGGGTCGCATTTTGATTCCCACGTTCTTACGGTTTTGGAACTGTGTGAGCATCTCTAGAGCTTCTTCTTTCGTGGGTTTGTATCCCATTCCTAATGGTATCCTTTGAGAGTTTCCTTCTTTGTAAAGTGCAAAGGTATTTCTTCGGACAGGATTCAATGTCATTCCCGGGAAGTATCCCTGAGACTTGAGTATGTGGTTGACCACTAGATTGGAATATGGATTGAAGTACAAGGGTGCCAGTCCACTTTCTACAAGGTTTATGCTATAGAAGCCCCCAAGCTCGTATATTGGATCTGTAACTACTTGGTTGCTTGAAATCTTTTCTATCACTGCCTTAATAGGCGACGAAGTGATCGTCACTACTTTGCCATCTAGTGGAATCTTGATTTTTTGGTGGAGGGTGGATGTTACCGCTTTGGAAGCGTGAATCCAAGGCCTTCCCAGATGTATGTTGAATGATGCTTCGATATCCACTATTTGAAAGTTAACCTTTCGCTCAATCGACCTTGTGGCTATGGTGAGATTGACTAGTCCTACTACCTTACGCCGAGTACCGTCGTTTGCGCGAACACCTTGGTTAGTAGGGGTGCAATCCGACTCTTTCATGCCCAACTTGTATGCTGTTTTTAATGGTATGATGTTGACCGCAGAGCCATCATCTACCAAAGTCATTGGCACATTCTTCTTTAAACAAATGACAGTAATGTATAAAGCCAAGTTGTGACTAGCGCTAAAAGGTGGCAAATCCTCATCCGAG
Source organism: Silene latifolia (assembly GCF_048544455.1). Taxonomy (NCBI): domain Eukaryota; kingdom Viridiplantae; phylum Streptophyta; class Magnoliopsida; order Caryophyllales; family Caryophyllaceae; genus Silene; species Silene latifolia. The sequence goes on from NC_133535.1 coordinate 82,358,609, forward strand.
AAAGTAACTGGGTTACTTAGCTTAGTTGAATCTTGGAAGACTAATTTGACTACGTCATCAGGTGTAGCATTGTGTGCCACGTTTAATTTAGCCAAGGCTTGCAGCAAAACTTGGCGATGAGGGAATGAACTTGCAACTAGTTGCCAGACTGAAAGATCAGACTTTGTCTTTTGTAATTGCTTTAGCAAGTGGTCAGTAGACGTATCTTTGCCATCTATTGGTGTGACGACGTTGGTGTTAGTAACTGGACCATTAGCTATGGGACCATTCTGAGAGACATTTTGATACGGACGTCCTGAACGAGTACGATGGTCTATATCTTGGTCTTCACCATTTTTGACTATCTCCTCACTAATCTTGACTAGGTAGTGCTCGGTGAGGTATTCGTCTTCATTATCATCGGCCCATATGCCGTTGATAGTAGCAAGCTCTCTCAACCTGATGATTTCAGCTTCTAAGTGGATTATTTGATCGATTAGGTTATCAACCACAGTTACCACTTCTTGCATCGTAGAACTTCGGGAAAGATTTAGTGGCGTACTTTCCTTAGGTGTAGTGCTTGGATTGCGGAGGGATGCCACTACATTTTCTAGTTCTGAGACTTATCTATTAACATTCTTTGCCCATACAATGAAGTCGGTGATGGTAGGGGAAATGGTGGAATAACTCCCTTCATCTTCTAATGCATGGATCTCATCTTCGACTTGAGAAATGAGGTGTGAACAATCTAAGGTAGATTCTTCATTTTTAATCATCAGAACTCCAAGAGGATTCTGAGTATTGTTAGGCTTACCACCAGGAGGTATGGGTAGGCGACCGTCTTCGATAATATCTTGAAGGACATGCTTTAGCTTGTAACACTTTTCTGTATCGTGTCCTTTACCTCTATGATATTCGCAGTATGAATTTTCGTTCCAAAACTTGGATTTCTTTTCTGGATCAGGTGTAGGCCCTATGGGCTGGAGATGACCTTGTTTCATTAACCTCTTTAAAGCATTGGAGTACGTGTCACCAATGTTTGTGATCTTCCTTTGGGGGTTATTCTTCTTTGATGATTCAAGAAGGTTAAGTTCATCAGTCTTGCTAGTAGAGCCATAAGAACGACTTGTTGAACCTTGATATCCACGACCCACCGTTTTGGACAAGAGTCCTTTACGGATGTCATCTTCAATTCTTTTTCCTAGCACAGTTAAGTCTTTGAAGGTCTTAATGTTTTGGTATCTCAAGTGATTTGCATAAATGGGCCTTAAATTATCCAAGAACTTTTACACAAGGGTAGCTTCATCCGGACGCTCGACGAGTTGTGTACTAGTCTTCCTCCACCTACTTAGGAAGTCGGTGAAACCTTCTTTCTCATTTTGAGCATTATCCGCATATTATTTAGCGAACTCGGTTGCGGCGTCGTCCCAGGTGGCAATCTTCTTGTGTTCTAGGGAATAGAATCATTGCTTAGGAATGGTGTCGAGAGATGAAGGAAAGATTCTTAAGAACATCTCGGGTTTGATGCCTTTGATAGACATGTAGTCTTTGAAAGCACGAATGTGGTTCAAAGGGTTTTCTTGTCCCTTGAACTTTGGGATGTCAGTCATGTTGAAGTTGGTTGGCAATTTGGCGCTCACGGCCTCATACTTGCGATTGTTTTCCCTATAGATATCGTCTCCTTTGAGGTACATTAATTGCTCCTCCAAGTATTGGAGCCACTTCTCAGCTTCAGTAAGACCTACTGGAGGGTTGACTTCTGCTTGTCCAACATAGGGTGGAAGGTTGTCGTTCACAACTTCATTAGGAATTTCATCTTCTGCAGAAGGTAGCCTAGTTTCTCCCGCAACAATCCGGTTTTCAATAGCATTAAGGCGTTCATAAGCTTGTTCTTGACTTGTTTGGAGACGAGCGAGCGCAGCTAGGATTTGATCATTACCATTTTGAGGTTGTCCATTGACACTTGCGTGACTAGTTCCAGACATCTTGGAAACTGGATAAGATATTGACGATGAATCAAAACACGATCGACCATTCTAGCACACTTACTCAAAGAAAAGACTCGAATTTTGAAATGGGAGTGTGCCACTTGTGTAAGTGAGGTTTGAAAATGGCAAAGTTTTGAAATGTTTGTCCTAATCAACGGTAGTGTAGTTGTAGGAGTGTTGACTAGAAGTGAGGTTTTAAAATGGGCTTTTGAGGCCCGACTTTTGACTCGATATTTGGACAAAGTTTTGACTCGTTTTGCGCTAATTTGGGCCATTTATCGAAAATATTTACATTTTGAAAGAGGTTTTCGATCTTACAAAATGCGTCATGGTTTTGTTTAGAAAATGGTGATCACATATGATACATGCATTCAAACAGGCATTATAACGGTATACTGACTGCATTTAAAGGGTTTTGGTTTTAAATGGTGAGTTGCCATACCGAGTAATCAAACCCGGGTCTGTGGAGAGGTCCGCGCCAAACAAGAGTAAGGCCAGTTCTTAGTCCATTCCCTCGAGTAGTGAAGGCCTTTGATACAAACAGGAGTAAGCATCGTGATATGATTGACGTCAATCGCTATCCATCCTTAGGTCCAGATAAGAATTTGAACCGTCCAGACGGGACGATTGGGTGAATGGGTTGGGTTGGGCCTAGGAAGGCCGAATAAAATGATCTAAGAAGATCGAGTAATGAAAACCGACAACTGTCTCATATAAACTATTCCCTAACCTTGTTCAAGTTTCACCCTTGGCAACACGTAAGTGTATTACTCGCCAGCGGAGTCGCCAAACTGTGGACACGGGGGGCCCACGGGGGCGCTTGGGAAAACAAGCGTTTGCATTTGTGGAGTCGCCACCAATTTATTGTGGAAAATTGGACACCGTTCGAATACTTTGCGTCATGTCAAGACACAAAGTAGTGACATAGACACTAAGAACTCGTTACCCTTAGCATTCTATGTCTAGAATGACTCTCGTGGATGACAATGAACACGGATGTTCACAGAGATCTGGAGTAAGGGGTAAGGGTACGTATTAGGAAGCTCTTTTGATCGAACACCTAATCCCGCCCACCTCGATAGCGGCCTCTACTAATGATTAGTGAAAATCATCTATACTTGATATGTTGTCGATTATATGCATGCAATGCAACATCAATTGTTTTAATCCTAGCATGTGAGAATTAAACTATGTCGGTGTACACGTAATTTAGCACTCATTAATGTCGAAGTAAAGATTTAGGGTTGATTACATGTGAGAGCAAACAAACGATACAATAATAAAGAGTATAATAAATGAAATACGATAATTAAAATTACAATAATTACAATGATTTGATGATTTACGTAGAAAATACATTTAAAACGGATAATTTGAGAAAAGAAAAGGAAAATAATTAAGGGTTAGAAAACGGCTAGATTAATGATGATATTACGAGTAATAGTTGATTAATACAAAAGACTAATAAACTAGGTCAAAGCAGAAACGGAAGTTCAGAGACAGAATTCACTCAGGAACAGGCGCATCAGAGCTGCGTCCCTTGGAAGAGGCGCAGTGGTCACTGCGTCTGTTCCTGAGGTGAGTTCTGGTTGTGAAGCCGGAACTGCATATCGTTAATGTTCATTGGTGAATTTAATGATCGATTATTGGTACTCGACTCAAGTAGAAGTGATGTAAGAGGTTATTTACATGCGAATTGGTCATAAAAGCAATAAAGAACAAACCTAAATTAATTAGAACGAATTAAAGTGAATTATAGACTAATTATGAGTGAATTAAAGATTAATAAGAGATTAATTATAACTAATTTAGGTGAATTACTAAGACGAAAACGAATGTAAGACCCGATAAGCTGATGAAAAATATACAATAGTCGAATCCCAGAGAATTGATATGAATGAATCGAATCTCCAAAACCCGGGTTTGATTTTAATGACGAAAACCCGCAAATATTGATTATAGGAGATTTAAGTCGGGATTTAAAGATGATAATTGTACATGTTATGATTATAATTATTATATACGAATGAAAAAGAAGAAAATAAGAAAGAAAAACGAAAGAAGACGAATTAACATAAAGGCGAGGAAGAAGAAGAAAAGCAGGAACTGCGGCAGCCTCAAGAAGAGGCGCAACAGTTGCTGCGTTTCTTCTCGACGCCCGTCTACTGTTAATCCGTAAAAATAGGTTTGATAAGAGGGTTTTGTAAATCGGTTTTAAACATGCTTTCTACGTAAACCTTACAATAATTTATACAAAAATAAAAATACAATAATAAAACATGGGATTTACACCCTCAGACTTACATGTTTGACGAAATGAGATTGACTAAACTAACGATTAGTGATTACTCGACTCGAATGTATGATGAAAGTGCCCTCGTAAGAGGAATTAAATTAAATTGATTAAGTTGATTGAGTGGAGTTGGTCAAATTGGTCGGTCATGCAAAACGAGGCTGTTACTTAGAAGGATTCGAGCTTACGTGGTCGAAAGTTCAAGCACGTAGACACCAATAAGCAAAGAGCACGGTCTTAGAATGCAAAGAGAGAAGACAAGGGCGAACACTTGCGTGAGAAATATGAGGAACGAAGCTCCTTATTTATACTAATCACACGGAGGAATTAGGGTTTAGGTAAAACTTTGGAAAAAATCTCGAAAAGATCTTAAAATATACAGAAAAGAGCTGGGGAAGAGGCGCAGCAGCCACTGCGGCTCTTGGAAGAGGCGCAGCAGGTGCTGCGTCCTTTCCCCAGGAGTTTCCTCCCGCGGAAGAAAGATTTTCCGCAATTCTGTTATGGAATTGCGGTAGATCTCACCTTCCTTATTGTTTAAAATATAATTTCGGGATATATTTTGCCAAAAGATTAAAAGATTAAAATATGGAATGGAAATATCCGGAATATTCCAGAACATTCTGACTCGGCATTTTAAACGTTTTATTAGAAAATGAAGACGATTTTTGACCCGGACTCCAAATGTACTCTAATTACTGTCAAAACGACCGTAACGGCGCGTAGATGACGACCAAGGTGTAGACACAAGTATTTGAGCTATCACTTCACGATAAACTTACGAATTGTCATAAATCGTTCCGTGTACTAAACATACGGCCCAATCATCACCGGGTGGCTTGCGGGAGGTGCAGAAATGAGGTATCTACAATGGCACTTTGTCCTCTTGGATTAGAGTTAGAAGGGAATTCATTTTTGGTTTTGTGATTGAGGATGGCTTGATACCAAGGTTCATCATGGTTTTCCTCGTCGTTGTTGATGGTACAGACGTGAGCTGGCTCGCTCCTTCTCTCGACACATAGGGGCATTGATGTCATGTCGTCAGGTATGTTGACGAGCGCGACATGTTTTGACAGGGCATCAACAAATTGTTTTTTCCTCTCGTGGCAAGTGGAAGTAGTCGACTTGGTCGAAGAACTCAGCCTCTTGATTGATTTTCGCTCGGTAGGGAGCTAAGTTGTCACTTCGGATTTTCCATAATCCGGACACCTGATTGATGATGAGCGAGGAATCGCCATGGACCCTCAGTCTCTTGATGACAAGTGTTATGGCTGCTTGTAGGCCGATGAAGGATGCTTCATATTCGGCGGCATTGTTGGTGACGACGAAGTCCAGTTTGACCGAGATCGGAACATGTTCTCCGTCTGGTGATATTAGAAGGATTCCTACCCCGAAGCCTCTCAGATTAGGTCCACCATCAAAGTATAGGTCCCATGCGTCGGAGTCGGCACAAACGATGTCTTCGTCAGGAAGTGACCATGTGTCGGTCGTTGGATCCTCGTTGACGGGATTTTCTGCTACGAAATCGGCGACTGCCCTTCCCTTGATAACCTTGAGGGGCACGAACTTGAGATCAAATTCGGATAGCATGAGTGTCCATCTAGACATCCTTTCATTTAGTACGGGTTTTTCGAAGATGTATTTGACCGGGTCCATCTTGGAGTAGATGTGAACCGTGTAGCTGAGCATGTAGTGCCGCAGCTTCTTTGTTGACCATACTAGGGCAAGTCATGTCTTTTCCAGTTGGGTGTACCTTGTCTCATACTCAATGAACTTTTTGCTGATGTAGTAGATGGCTCGTTCTTCGTCGTCGACTGTTTGTGATAGCATTGCTCCCATGGCTGTGTTGGTGACAGTCAGGTACAGGGATAAGGGGATTCCTTGCTGAGGTGGCATGAGGACAGGAGGTTTGGATAGGATTTCCTTTAGAGCATCCGCAAAGGTGAAAAAATAGCTCCCCACATGCACCCTCTCTCCTCATATGAGCATTCTCATTGTTGCACCAACCTCTCCATTATTTGAGGCTCCACTGTTTTTAGGGAAGGTCCTCAAAAAAAAAGCAAGACAAATTGTGTTACTTATGGGGAGGTTCCCAAATGTTTGTGTGTGAATTGGGGAACCCCATTGTTGCATAAATGTAGTTATGAAATGGGGAGGGTAAATGGAAAAGTTAGTGGAAAATGAGGTGGACGAATAAGAGAAGGAAAGAGAAAATATGAGGAGTCCCACCTTTGCGGATGCTCTTATGCTGTCAAAGGCCTTTTGACAGTCGTCGTCCCAATCGGTGTGATCGGAGGCGCGAAGCTTTTTGAAGATTGGTTCACAAATCATGGTGAGCTTGGCTATGAAACGGCTGATGTACTGAACCTGACCGAGAAATCCCCGAATCTCCTTCTTGTTCGTAGGCCGAGGCATTTGTTGAAGGGATTTGATTTGGTTGGATCAATCTCAATGCCTCTTTTGCTGACGAAATGTCCCAAGAGTTTTCCTGAGGTGACCCCGAATGCACATTTCTGAGGATTTAGTCTCATGTTATATTTTCGTAGACGAGCGAAGAACTTCTGAAGGGCGCTGATGTGGCCATCCCGTTTTTTTGATTTGAAGATCATGTCATCGACATATACCTCTACCTCCTTGTGCATCACATCATGTAGGAGAGTGGTAGTGGTTCTTTGATAGGTTGCCCCGGCGTTGATTAGACCAAAGGGCATGACCATGTAGCAATATGTCCCCCACTGTGTAGTTAATGTAGTCTTGTGCATGTCTTCCTCAGCTATTATGATCTTGTTGTACCCCGCATACCCGTCCATGAATGATAGGAGAGCATGCTCGGCGGTATTGTCCACCAGGATGTCATTAGGTGGCAAAGGGAAGTCGTCGTTTGGACTTGCTTTGTTCAGATCCCTGAAGTCGACGCAAACCCGAATTCTTCCGTCTTTATTGGGTACAGGCACGATGTTGGCCACCCAGTCAGAGTATTCAGCCACTTTGATGAACCCGGCCTTGAACTGTTTATCGACTTCTTCCTTTATTTTCAGGGCCCATTCAGGGCGCATTCGGCGCAACTTTTGTTTTACAGGTTTAGCTCCGGGCTTAATGGGTATCTTGTGCTCTGCAATTTCCCTGTCAATCCCAGGCATATTTCTGTAGGACCAGGCGAATAAGTCCTTGTATTCGTGTAGGAGGTCAATGAACTGTTGTCTTTCCGAGGGGTCAAGGGTTGTCCCTATCCTAAGTTCTTGAGGTGTGTTATCGGTTCCTACGTTAATAGGTTCGGTCTCCTCAATGATGGGGGTCCTGGTTTCTCGTTTGTCAAGTTCTTTGGCTAGGTGAGGTGGGTAGTCACTCAAGTCAAATTCCTCATAGTCATTCGGAATCGCATTGCAGTTAAATTGAGATGAGTCATAAGCAAACTTAGCATTCATTAAGTTGACTCGAGCGAAAAGCTCGGATAGGAAAGACATCTCGTGGGCAGTCAGTGTCGACGCGGCAGAGAAGGTGGCCCCTGGAAGAAGCTCCAGGTTGTCACCTTCTATGGGAGTGGGGATGACCTTAGTTGAGTCAGCCTCTGAAGCAGCCACAAGTTTGTGATAAAAAAGTGGGAAGGGGACCCTGACTGAGGCATCAGGAGTGCTAGGAGCTAAGACAGACTCAGACTCCGACTCCGACTCAGATTCTTCTTCACTTCCCTCTTTGAACATAGGGCCTTCTCCAGTTGTAATCTTGAGAACGCGGCCTTGACGATCGGTCCACTTGACAGTTTTCCTCCAGCCCTATGTAGTTTTCTTTGGGTCAGTATCAGAGATTAAGGTAGTGGGGTCAAACTGGTTGTCTTTTAGAGCAATGTTGATGATGTCCTCATAGTCGAGGTGGTTGATGTTATCTTCCCCGAAGAGAAGAGTGACAGCTTGTCCGTCGAGGTACGAGGACGACTTAGACTTAGTTGATGCAGTTTCGATGTTGTCGGGGATGAAGCAACAGTCTTGGAAGACTTTTACACCCGGGTGTCTGACCTTAGCTTTTTGTATATTTTCGTCTGTTTATCACAATCTTTCAAAAGAGTTTAACATAAATAAACATAGTAAGTTTGTTTTAATTTGTATTAATGATTTATGATTAATCACAATTAGTTTCAGTTCATTCTTTATCATTTTTTTATGACCAATTCATGTTTAAATAATCTATTAAATCACTTCTACTTGAGTCGAACATCAATAATCGATCATAAAATCACCAACGAACATTAACAATCTGCAGTTCCGGCTTCACAGCCAGAACTCACCTCAGGAACATACGCAGTGACCACTGCGCCTCTTCCAAGGGACGCAGCACTGCTGCGCCTGTTTCGGGGTGATTTCTGTCTCTGAACTTCTGTTTTTGCTTTGACCTAGTTTGTTAGTTTACGTATTAATCGGCTATTAATCGTAATATCACCGCTAATCTGCCCGTTTTCTAACCCTAATTATTTTCTTATTTTCCTTTTCTTTTCTCAAATTATCCGTTTTAAATGTATTTTCGACGTGAGCCATTAATCCGTTGTAATTATTGTAATTCTATTGTTTTTATTGTATCTTTATTATCATTTGTTTTCTCTCACATGTGATCAACCTTAAATCCCTACTTTGACCTAATGTATTCTAAATTACATGTTCACCGACTTAGCTAATTCTCATATGCTAGGGCTAATTTATTGGATGTTGCATTGCATGCATATAATCGACAACATATCAAGTATAGATAATTTCCCTAATCATTAGTAGAGGCCGCTATCGAGGCTGGCGGGATTAGGTGTTCGATCAAAAAATCTTTCTAATACGTACCCTCACCCCTTACTCCAGATCTCTATGAACATCCGTGTTCATTGGCATTCACGAGAGTCATTCTAGACATAGAATACTAAGGGTGACGAGTTCTTGGTGTCTATGTCACTACTTTGTATCTTGACATGATGCGAAGTATTCGAATGGTTTCCAATTTTCCACAATAAATTGATGGCGACTCCACAAATGCAAACACTTGTTTTCCCAAGCGCCCCCGTGGGCCCCCGTGTCCATAGTTTGGCGACTCTGCTGGGGAGTAATACACTTACGTATTGCCAAGGGTGAAACTTGAACAAGGTTAGGGAATAGTTTATATGAGACAGTTGTCGGTTTTCATTACTTGATCTTCTTAGATCGTTTTATTCGGCCTTCCTAGGCCCAACCCAACCCATTCGACCAATCGTCCCGTCTCACTACTACAGATACAAGCTATAACAACGGTTGAAAATCATTGTTATATAAAAAAGCGGACGTTGTTAAAGCGTTCGTTGTAGTAGGTTTAACAACGGTTGGTTTTTCTAAGAAACCCGTTGTGAAAACTATTTACAACGGTATATAGTAGAAAAAACCGTTTTGGAAAGGGTGACTAAATTTTGGTGGGAAAGTTATAACAACGGTTACAACGGTTACAGTATAAAAAACCGTTGTTATAACTAAAGACAACGGGTTTTTTTAAATAACCGTTGTTGTTTATTAAAAAAATAAAAAATTAAATTAAATATTACAAGATGCATGCATTATTACGGCGGCCCGTTATAATTCCGATGCATGCATTATTACTGCCAATCCCTGCATATGAATGGACAATATATGGAATGAGAAGGGTTATAAGATTTGAAGCAGAGATATGATGGCACAACTTCCTAAACATATATTAATTAAAAAACAACTCAAAAGAAACATTACTTAGTATAAATACATGCATTATCTCAACCACCATTCCATTATCTCACTATATATCTCCAAACCCTAACTGCTAAAACAAACTCCAAACCCTAAATCTTTCAATCAAACTCCAAACTTCATCAACAATGAATGATACCATCCGTAAGACTGTTACTATGACTGAGCACAACAGGAGTTTCATCCGCCGGTTGCTGGACATCGAGGACAGGTACAAGAGCTATCTTGAGGACGCTCAGACCGCACTCAAGGATGCCAAAAAAATGGCTTGACAGAGCAGCAGTTGTTGCAGCTATATGACGATATAGCAACTGCTGAACGAAACCTCCAAATAGCTAAGGAGGAGAGGATGGATATCATAGAAGAGAATGAGACTCTCTATGCATATCTAAGAATTGCATTTTTATCAATGTAATTCATTTTGTAATTTATGTATATATATATATATATATATATATATATATATATATATATATATATATATATATATATATATATATATATATATATATATATATTATATATATATATATATTATATATATATATTATATATATATATATGTATGTATAGGCCGAATCCGGTGAGGCCGTTAATTATGGCGAGGCGGCCGTCCTCACCAAATTCCTTCATTAATCCTTCATTTATGGACTAACTTCCTATTATTCATTGGGCTGAAAATTGAGGGGTGATTCCAAATCTTTTCATTTAGCCCAAAATACTTTCTCTCACTAAAATATTAAATCATACAATAGCCCAATTACACACTATCTCTCTAAAATATACAAACCAAATTGTTTTCCTGAAAATTTGATGTGATCATTATTTGCGCACATTTAGTCCCCTAATTGAGCCTATTTTGCATACTATTATAGCATTTCATGGCCATTTTATCCGTCAAAACCTTCCTATTTGCTTTTCTATCGCATTTCATATGTTTTGTAGAAAAGGAGATAATAAGGCGGAAATTCCCGTCTTTCATGCATATTTGGAAGCTTATTGATGATATTAGATGGACTAGTATGAAGAGGAAGCAAGAACTAAAGACCAATCCCACAAGAATAAAATGGAAGTGAAGGAAAGGGAAGAATAGAAGAAAAAACGAGATGGCACTCCAATCCGTGCGGCTTCTCTAGAATCCGGCCGTCCCCAAACAACAAAAGATGTGCGTCTTCACCCAAATCCGCCCGTCTTCCCCTGCTACAATCCGCCCGTATTCACCCTAAGACGCACAGATTCCAGCCCAGCACAAATTCGTTTCTTCAAGCTTCAAAGAAAGACGCCCTTCCTTCGAAAAATACCGGCGTCTCCCTGCTCTAAACTCAAAAGTGTAATTACTAATTTAGCCTTAGTTAACCTAATGAATCCCTACTATAAATAACCCATTTGTAATAATCAAAAGGGGGCACTCTTAGCTAGAAAATCCTTCTCTTAGATTAGATTAGGAGTAGATTAGAATAGATTACTCTTTAATCTTTACACACATTAATCTCTCCTTAATTATTGTTCAAGATTATTATTCAAGTTTGTTACTTTTGGGTAATTGAAGATTATTGGGTTATTATTGGAGGATTGACAACCTTCCATCAATCAATCAAGTTTCTTCTATTATTCTTTGCTTTATTGTTTGGATCATCTCAAGTTTGGTATAATTCCTTTATTCTTCAATCTTTATTGTTCATTTCTTCATTCTATTATCATGTTTATACTTGTTGTGATGATTGACACCATTAATGACATGTTTCCCATGATAATGAGTGAGTAGTCTCTTAGCTAGGATTAGTGGGTAATTAGGAGAAACAAACATGGGATTGATTAATGCTTAATCTAATATGTTCACATGATTAAATTGCTTGCTTGTTGTGATGTCAACTTTATGCACATGTTATCTTTGATGAAATGCTAAGCCTATGAATCCTTGCATTTACAACCATCTCTTATCTACTCAACTTGACTTGTAAGACATAAACCAACTCGAGTCTTGTTAGACCATGCATAGAAGTTGAATAGGAGGAAAGTAAGTCGACTTGTAGGTGTTGTACAATCTAATCGATTCGGCTCCGGGACCCAACTCTTCCTATGAACCGTAAGACATAAACCAACTTGGTTCCTCTACAACATTAATTGCTTGCAACTTTGTAAACATGTTTGTATGATCAACACCATGAATCCCCTATGACCCCATGATATCCTAGCACTTTTAATCATTTGTTTACATCCTTCCTTTTATTGCTTATTTAACTTTATTGCTTTTATTAGTCTAAAAACACAACTACAAACCCAAACAAATTGTGACACTAGCATAAATCGAGATAGATAGACTTAGAACCCAAAGCACACCGTCCCATGGATCGACCTCGACTTACCGCTAACTAGTTGTTTGTTGAGTATTATAAATGTGTTTGATTGGATGTGTGACGACCAACACTTGTCCTGATCAAAATGGCGCCGTTGCCGGGGACGGTGTTATGTGATTAAGTTCTTACTTATTTGTCTATTTTAATTGTGCTTTAACCTTGAGGAACTTGTTCCTCAAGGATTGTTCTTACCGTTTTTGTGTAGTTTCCATGCTTGTAGTTGCTTCTTTGTCTTAGCTATGATGGCTCAAGACTTGTCATATGGAGTATGTGGTGGATCTTTTGAGTATGACTGTGACACCCTCATTTATTGCGGAAAAAAAACACGTAATTCTAAAATAAAACTGCATGGATATGTTTGTAATAGGTTCATTTGGGTAAAAACCTGTAATTTTTAAAACCTGAACCTGTTATAAAGATATCCAAATTGGAAGGTGTCAAACATACAAGGTCTAACTAGAAGTTTCACAACATAACCATCGCTAAAGTCGCGAATAGCAAATTATACAACTAAATGTAAAGAGGGAGACATATGTCCCTAAAATGTATGTGACATAAAAAGTGTTTAAAGGTCACAATAAAATAAAGCCAATCTAGGTTCCAAGGTTACTTTGCTCGCTAGCTCGTCCATGTACCCCATATATGCATCACCTACCTGTCATTCACATTTTATACAAATACGAAAGCCACAGTCAGTGGGGAGTAACTCCGAGTTCTCCCAGCCACGAAATGTCATAATTAATATAACATGTAAACATAAGAATATGAATACGAATCACACAATGCCTTAGCATATAGATGCTAGACAATCGTGCTTATCATGTGAACAACAATATAACGCCACATAGTCCTAGCATGTGAATACTAGACCGACTTATACTACACTATCATGTGAATCACATAACATCCAGGAATCCAAACTCTATCAACCATAGCCGGCTTGCATCTCACCTTCTATGATTCATAGAATCATCAAACAAGAAAGGACAATATATCAAAGACAGGCATAAGTTCTTAGTCCCGTCAATAGTCACTCTGTAACTCGAGTCTATACCACGAGGTAGGGAAGGTAATCGAACCGGTATCTTGGCTCAGAGGTTCTATCAAAACATGGCCAAGACACAACACAATCCTAGCCTAAAATCTGCGCAGACCTAGACATGCGGATACACACCACCGCACCCAAGACCCACAATTTTATAAAACCATGTGAGTACCCTAAGGAGTCCACCAAAGGGTTGGCTAGTACTTAAGCTGACCACTTACTCTCAAAATAAGTAACGAGGTCATGCCCCAACTTGGATATAAACCCACCAAGTCAGGAACACAGAGGCTATTAAGCAGTGAACATACACTCGTCAAATACTATAAAGGCCTATCTATGATGAAGGCCGAAATACTCACCTAGGACCTAGTCCCAGCTAGTCCCAGCTTGAATATTTTAGCCCACACCACACAAGACAAGTAGGACATCCAATTAACCATAAGAGAGGCAAAGAGTCCAAACTTGCACACTCAAATGATCATACACACCCTAGCATATGAAAGGTTACGCAAGAGCATATTTTGCTGACAATCCAACAAAATCTCCAATATCAATAATAATCCAAATTCCAGCTAACCGTTAATCTCATAATTCATGAGAACAAGCTGAAATGGCAACAAGGCAAGAAGACTGAAGTATAAGGCAACCAATTCATCCAACAACCAACATGTGAAATGATAGTCACAAATATTAAGGCATCAACATAAAACATCCAATCTCACCTCAAAGACAAACCCACGACCCGAGTCCCGCGACGGGTCATCGGTCAAATCGAGGCTGACTGGTTTAAACCTAGTTTGACCAAACTCGTTCGGTCAATCTGGCCCAGCTCAGAGTCTTGGCCTACTTTGGCCCAAATCACAAATTTTATCGCAATATTATTCTCATGTTATTTCCAAATTTCTATCATGTGAAAAACGAAAGTAATACATTATCAATCACCTAAACACTTAACAAACAACAGGCACAACATTAACTACTAATGTGGCATTAATTCGTCCAGTAACTCGGAATAGTTACCTTAAGCTAGCAAAGAGACAAGCAATAACTTGAGAAAGCTTCTAAAACCCAAAATTACTCTTCATCTTCAACCACATATGAGCCACCTAAAATAATTATGTGAAAGGACGATATTAACGAATTATCTTTATATAAAATATGAGACGAAAATTAATTTAATTATATTTTAAATAAACCAAACTAGCGTCAAAACAATTTATAGACAGGACCCAAAAGTTATTATGACAACCTCAAACTCGGCCTAACCACCAACTACACATGGCCTCAAACTCGTGACTTAGCTAGGCCACGGCCAGGCCACAGCTAGGCCACTGGGAGTCCGACACGACCACCACCCGACTACCCATAGCCACCCTTCACCCTACTTCATAACCTGACCCAAAAATCAGTCCAAAACAGAACCCAAAAGATGCCTAAGTTCGACCCCAACTCCAGTCCTCAAATGCAAAGTAAAAACCCACGATGACGGCTCTCGTCCCCGCCCCAAAACAGTACCAATCGTCCACTTAAGACTCCATTCTCGCGCCTAAAAACGATCCTAGGCGAGCCAACTAAGTCAGCATTTAAAACGGTTTTAGAGCGGGAATCCACAAGTATAAAGCAACTCAAAAACAGTCCCTAAAGACTACAAAAATCGCCCCAACACAGAGTCCAAATCAGTCCAAAACAATCCCTACATGTCAGTATACACCGTCTTAACTATAAAACTGACTAATTAACATCCATAAGGATCTCTATATATAATTATACACCGTCTTAATTATAAAACAGACTAACCAGCATTCGAAATAAACATATTTTATAAGTAATATCGAGTAATCTATAATTGTTACCTTTTTCCGATTGAACTAATCATTTATGACTAACAAATCTTCTACAAGACCGTCTATCTTAGCATCTACAACCGTCTTATAATAAATAAAGCTGAAAGTATAAATTGGGTTTGTAAAAATACATAACAAAAATGAATTTTACTTACAACGGATTGACGGAAACGACGAGAGGAACGCTATGGAACGAAAATCGTCGAAAACGGATGAGAAACGGACGATCGAAAATCGATTTTACGAAAGAAAGAAAGAAAAAAAAAATGAAACGTGAAAAAGAAGAAAAAGGAAGGGAGAAGAAGAAAGAGACGTAGGAAATGAAAATGAGGCAAAGAAATGACTGCTATTTATTATACGTACGTTTCTTCGTCGTTAAGAAACTTCGATAGTTATTAAAACCGTTTCGAGTTAAATTTAACCGATTTAAGTAAAAGTTTCAGTAATAAAACGGAATCAATAATAAATAAATTTAATGAGTGAAAATAAAATAAACTCAGCTAGTTAACGTAAATAATAAGAAATCGGCTTGAAACGGAATTATTAGCGATTTTTACGAAACTAACGGATATTAATAAAAATTGCTAATTTAGTGAAATAAGCTCAAAATAGCTAATTGGACGGTTTTGTTCCCAAAATCCATCTCGGGTTTACTTAAAACAACTTTCATAAGGACTCGTAAAGAAACGAAAATTATTAAATAAATAAACTCGAACTAATTTCAATAAACTCGAACTAACTTTAAATAAACTTATTAATGATTATTAAAATTAACGTATCGAATTATGATGAAATTAATTAATTAGCTAAGCATAAATATATAAATCGTTAAATGATGTAATTAAATTCAAAATAGCAATTAAAAGAATTTTATCCAACTTAATAAAATACGGGGTGTTACAATCACCCCATCTTTTAAAAAGTTTCGTCCTCGAAACTTGAAAGTATAAATGAAAGGTTATAAAGATAAAACTGGAATTGGAATCGGTAACCAAAACATTTAAAAGGTCACTTATCGTAAGAATCAAAATTCTTTCAAAAGTTTCAAATAAAATTTTCCGAAAACCGATTCTCATCAAAGGAACGGAAGTGCTCTCGTTGCGCATTCAAGAACATCACATTCCAAATCAAAGATAAGGTCAAAAAGCAAATTATTTGTATAAATCGAAAATCAAAATACTTCCAGAAACATTAATGAAAATTTTTCAAAAGTATAAGTCTCATTCATGGAACGAAATTGCTCTTGTTGTGCACACAAGAACGCTAACCTTCCAAGTCAAAGACAAATTTAAAACCGAAAATCACTCGTCGACAAGAGTAGAACAAGTTATTAAACGTTTCTAATAACGAGTTCTAACATCCGATCAACGTTAAAATCAAAAGAAAAGGTAATCTACTCAAATTTTCTTTTGCAAAAAGCCAAAATAGAAATAAAGGTTTCACTTTTAAACCCAATTGGGGGTCAAATCCCTGAAAGTGTAACACTAATTTTTGACAAAGAATTCATAAATAGATCAAAGTTAACAGAAATTGGACAAAACTTAACGAAATCTCGGGTCTAGTAATTAAAAATTACGATAAATGAGTTTATATTCAAGGAAGGAATAGGGAACTAAATCAAATTTTCATTTTCAAATCTTTAAAAATAGGTTAGGTTTGCAGAAGTGACATAAACTTTTAAGAATGAATCGAAACTGGTAGCTTGAAAGTTTAGAAGTTGTACAAAAAGGAAAGTAACTTAGATAGCATAGAAACAAAGTATGTTAAGAGAGCTCAAACTTAAGCAACAAGAGAGCTATAATGAATTTCATAGGGTAGAAATTGAAGTCAAAATTACAAGGATGTCAAAGATAGAGTTTCACAAGATACGAATGTCAAACTTAAAGGAGGAGCAAGATGAAGCGAGGAAATGAGGTATGAACGGTAACGTTTATGATCAAGGAGAAAGGAAAATTAGACAACAAGGAAACTTAAGCAACATGTCAGGGTGTGAGACTAAAAGAGTCGAATAATAAAGATAACTAGTTAACAACCAGTAAGAGATATTAGAATTAGGGAGGTATTCAAGACAAGGAAATAATGAGTAAACTTTTATACTTAAGAATCAAATCCAACCAAGGTATGAACGAAAGGGAGGAAAACGATTAAAGGTATGAAAGAGGATTTTAAGGCTTAATCCATACGCTTCCTAAAACTTAAGGTTCTCTCTAACAAGGTCACGTCTATTAGGGTATTGTACCTTCATGACAAAACGACCAAATCCCAAACAAGGGTCAAGGTAAAATAAACGCTCGCTTAAGGGGTGATAAATCGGTTAGATACTTCTTCCACCTATCTTATCACATATTAGGATTTCCCTAAATCAAATCTACCACTCAAGTATAAAAGCATCTCTTTATCTCAAGCACTCGACATAACCTCAATGTTTTAAAAACCAAAGAATGAATTGATAAAGACTTCTCAACAAAGTTCTCAAGGAACAACTAACACCAAATCACATTCCCAAACTATACGGGATTGTTAACATCTAAAAATGGGTTTTCTTCCAAATTCATATTCTAAACTTATCTCATGTTTACTCCTAAGGTGACGACGCTCAACCTACTAAGCTTTTAAATTCCAAACAAAAACAACAAAGCCAAGTTCTATAACTTTAGTAACATAGGCAACTCACTCTTAACACACATAATTCCACCTATCACTTATACTCACATTACCAAGGGGTTAGATATAAGAATCCCCAAGTACGTCTCACCACACTACCTAAGTCCTTTCAATATCACAACTTCTCAAAACCGGGGTTATATGTCAACCAGAAACAACTCCACAAGCCAAATTATCCAATCAAGGTTAACACCCCACAAAAGAAACAGAACTATCTAAAAGGCGTTAAGGGAGGATACAAATGTAACTTCCTAGGAAGAAGAATAGAGAGTTTAGAAGAAGGATAGGCACCAAGAGATTAAGAATAAGGCGAGATACAAAAAGAACGAGAAACATCTTCAAGGAAGTAGAAGCATTCTTCAAAGGTTGAACAAATCTTCAATCCTCAGCAATAGGCACTAAATCTTGATCTTCTTAAAATATTAGTGTCCTTTCAATGGAACAGAGATACTCTTGGCGATCACTCAAGAACATCAATATTCAAATTCAAAGACATAAAAATACATTTTTACACCAACAAATGATAAAACTAATTATCAGACGTCTCCAATAACAAGCTTTAACACTAATTGACGTTAAAACCAGTGAAAAACATTAAAATATTTTCAAAACCTTTAGTTCAAAAATTTCTTTATAATAAGGGTAATAACTCCATTAGCTATAGATAAGCTCACAGTCATTGATCCAAGAACGCAACAATTATTAAATGACAATCAACAAACAGGTTAGTACCTAACAAAGAGCAAACACAAAGAGACTACAACATAAGGTCCTAAGTCTACCCATCTTACCCATCTCTCAAGTTTATTATTTTAAGGTCAAGTTATTTATATTGGGGTGCACAAACGTGCGTCGGGAGCAAATATGCTCTGATACCAACTGTGACACCCTCATTTATTGCGGAAAAAAAAAACACGTAATTCTAGAATAAAACTGCATGGATATGTTTGTAATAGGTTCATTTGGGTAAAAACCTGTAATTTTAAAAACCTGAACCTGTTATAAAGATATCCAAATTGGAAGGTGTCAAACATACAAGGTCTAACTAGAAGTTTCACAACATAACCATCGCTAAAGTCGCGAATAGCAAATTATACAACTAAATGTAAAGAGGGAGACATATGTCCCTAAAATGTATGTGACATAAAAAGTGTTTAAGGGTCACAATAAAATAAAGCCAATCTAGGTTCCAAGGTTACTTTGCTCGCTAGCTCGTCCATGTACCCCATATATGCATCACCTACCTGTCATTCGCATTTTATACAAATACGAAAGCCACAGTCAGTGGGGAGTAACTCCGAGTTCTCCCAGCCACGAAATGTCATAATTAATATAACATGTAAACATAAGAATATGAATACGAATCACACAATGCCTTAGCATATAGATGCTAGACAATCGTGCTTATCATGTGAACAACAATATAACGCCACATAGTCCTAGCATGTGAATACTAGACCGACTTATACTACACTATCATGTGAATCACATAACATCCAGGAATCCAAACTCTATCAACCATAGCCGGCTTGCATCTCACCTTCTATGATTCATAGAATCATCAAACAAGAAAGGACAATATATCAAAGACAGGCATAAGTTCTTAGTCCCGTCAATAGTCACTCTGTAACTCGAGTCTATACCACGAGGTAGGGAAGGTAATCGAACCGGTATCTTGGCTCAGAGGTTCTATCAAAACATGGCCAAGACACAACACAACCCTAGCCTAAAATCTGCGCAGACCTAGACATGCGGATACACACCACCGCACCCAAGACCCACAATTTTATAAAACCATGTGAGTACCATAAGGAGTCCACCAAAGGGTTGGCTAGTACTTAAGCTGACCACTTACTCTCAAAATAAGTAACGAGGTCATGCCCCAACTTGGATATAAACCCACCAAGTCAGGAACACAGAGGCTATTAAGCAGTGAACATACACTCGTCAAATACTATAAAGGCCTATCTATGATGAAGGCCGAAATACTCACCTAGGACCTAGTCCCAGCTAGTCCCAGCTTGAATATTTTAGCCCACACCACACAAGACAAGTAGGATACCCAATTAACCATAAGAGAGGCAAAGAGTCCAAACTTGCACACTCAAATGATCATACACACCCTAGCATATGAAAGGTTACGCAAGAGCATATTTAGCTGACAATCCAACAAAATCTCTAATATCAATAATAATCCAAATTCCAGCTAACCGTTAATCTCATAATTCATGAGAACAAGCTAAAATGGCAACAAGGCAAAAAGACTGAAGTATAAGGCAACCAATTCATCCAACAACCAACATGTGAAATGATAGTCACAAATATTAAGGCATCAACGTAAAACATCCAATCTCACCTCAAAGACAAACCCTCGACCCGAGTCCCGCGATGGGTCATCGGTCAAATCGAGGCTGACTGGTTTAAACCTAGTTTGACCAAACTCGTTCGGTCAATCCGGCCCAGCTCAGAGTCTTGGCCTACTTTGGCCCAAATCACAAATTTTATCGCAATATTATTCTCATGCTATTTCCAAATTTCTATCATGTGAAAAACGAAAGTAATACATTATCAATCACCTAAACACTTAACAAACAACAGGCACAACATTAACTACTAATGTGACATTAATTCGTCGAGTAACTCGGAATAGTTACCTTAAGCTAGCAAAGAGACAAGCAATAACTTGAGAAAGCTTCTAAAACCCAAAATTACTCTTCATCTTCAACCACATATGAGCCACCTAAAATAATTATGTGAAAGGACGATATTAACGAATTATCTTTATATAAAATATGAGACGAAAATTAATTTAATTATATTTTAAATAAACCAAACTAGCGTCAAAACAATTTATAGACAGGACCCAAAAGTTATTATGACAACCTCAAACTCGGCCTAACCACCAACTACACATGGCCTCAAACTCGTGACTTAGCTAGGCCACGGCCAGGCCACAGCTAGGCCACTGGGAGTCCGACACGACCACCACCCGACTACCCATAGCCACCCTTCACCCTACTTCATAACCTGACCCAAAAATCAGTCCAAAACAGAACCCAAAAGATGCCTAAGTTCGACCCCAACTCCAGTCCTCAAATGCAAAGTGAAAACCCACGATGACAGCTCTCGTCCCCGCCCAAAACAGTACCAATCGTCCCCTTAAGACTCCATTCTCGCGCTAAAAACAGTCCTAGGCCGAGCCAACTAAGTCGGCATTTAAAACGGTTTTAGAGCGGGAATCCACAAGTATAAAGCAACTCAAAAACAGTCCTAAAGACTACAAAAATCGCCCCAACACGAGTCCAAATCGGTCCAAAACAATCCCTACATGTCAGTATACACCGTCTTAACTATAAAACTGACTAATTAACATCCATAAGGATCCCTATATATAATTATACACCGTCTTAATTATAAAACAGACTAACCAGCATTCGAAATAAACATATTTTATAAGTAATATCGAGTAATCTATAATTGTTACCTTTTTCCGATTGAACTAATCATTTATGACTAACAAATCTTCTACAAGACCGTCTATCTTAGCATCTACAACCGTCTTATAATAAATAAAGCTGAAAGTATAAATTGGGTTTGTAAAAATACATGACGAAAATGAATTTTACTTACAACGGATTGACGGAAACGACGAGAGGAACGCTATGGAACGAAAATCGTCGAAAACGGATGAGAAACGGACGACCGAAAATCGATTTTACGAAAGAAAGAAAGAACAAAAAATGAAACGTGAAAAAGAAGAAAAAGGAAGGGAGAAGAAGAAAGAGACGTAGGACATGAAAATGAGGCAGCAGCCTGCCAGCCTGCTATTTATTATACGTACGTTTCTTCATCGTTAAGAAACTTCGATAGTTATTAAAACCGTTTCGAGTTAAATTTAACCGATTTAAGTAAAAGTTTCAGTAATAAAACGGAATCAATAGTAAATAAATTTAATGAGTGAAAATAAAATAAACTCAGCTAGTTAACGTAAATAATAAGAAATCGGCTTGAAACGAAATTATTAGCGATTTTTACGAAACTAACGGATATTAATAAAAATTGCTAATTTAGTGAAATAAGCTCAAAATAGCTAATTGGACGGTTTTGTTCCCAAAATCCATCTCGGGTTTACTTAAAACAACTTTCATAAGGACTCGTAAAGAAACGGAAATTATTAAATAAATAAACTCGAACTAATTTCAATATACTCGAACTAACTTTAAATAAACTTATTAATGATTATTAAAATTAACGTATCGAATTATGATGAAATTAATTAATTAGCTAAGCATAAATATATAATCGTTAAATGATGTAATTAAATTCAAAATAGCAATTAAAAGAATTTTATCCAACTTAATAAAATACGGGGTGTTACAATGACTATGGGTATGGGGAGTTTGAGGAGCAAGTCAACACAAACCTACCTTACTATTTGTACAATAAAAATCCTAACCACTACCCCAATTTTTCCCACCAAAATCACCACATCCAATATCCACAACATCCACCCACCTTATACCCACTTCACAATGAGTTTCAATTGCCATGATACAACCACTTTCACACTTACCCACAACAAAAAGATGAACCCATTCAAAATGTGATTCTCCAAATGATGGGAGATCAACAAAACTTCTTCAAACAAATGCTAAAGGAAAGCCAAAAGAGGGATAATGTTCTTCAAGGCATTATTGCCCAAGGTGAGAAATTGGAAATTCAATTTACCCAATTAAAAGAATCCCAAGCCATCATTTCCCACCGTTCTTTGGACATTGAGCACGAATGCGAATTTGATGTAGTAACTTTTGATATGGAAAATGAGAAATGGGAAGAGCCAATCTCCTTGAGCTCTTGTGACTATGAAAGTGTTGTGTTCAATGAGGAAGACATGAGGTTGAGTAAGCCAAATACTCTCAACCTTTGTGAGTATGAGGGTGTGTCTTTTGAAGTGAATGTTGAGACATTGGAGAAAGAGTTAAATGTAGCCCCCATCTATGATTCGTATGAAGATAGCAACAATGATGATGAGCCTAACGGATGGAGTCATAATATCACCTTGCTTGAGGAGCCTATCCTTGAGACATTTGAGATACCCTATCATGAAGAAGAACGTCCTTCCTTCATTCCTCGTGAAGACCACTTGACACCTATCATGGAGCCAATGATCATTGAAGAGGATATGGTAGATCTTCTTCAAAAGGCCAAGGTATCATACAAGAGCTACTTGGTGAAAAAGCTCAAAGAGAAATTTTCTCGTGAGGCCACTTGTGAAGATTTGGCGCTCACAATGACAACTCCTAAGGAACTCGGTCATCAATGCCATGAAAGTTCTCCTTCCACCTTGGAAGGATTGAAAAATCAAAATGCTATCATCATCACCGAAAGTGAAAGAGAAGGTGGTAAGTGGAAGTCTCCGGATGAAAATGAACCATACTTCATACCTAGTGTTGATAAGAATCATGGGCTTATTGGTTTGAAACATCGGGAAAGTTCTAGTGCCAAGGACAAGGTGAAAGAAAGGACTTATGGCAAGCTTCATTGGCCAAATTTCACCTTCAAGTGGAGCAACCTATACTTATGCTTATTTGGAGCATGTTCACAAGCTTTCGATCTCCTTCTAAGAGCCTTGAGCTCTATGGATAAGAACTTCTACGATTTGAACTAGTTTGGTGGAGTCCTATCTCAAACCACCATTTGTAAGATATTTCTTGGACCCTTCTACTTTGTATAATATTGTACATCATTGCATTTGCATTTAATTTCTTGCATGAGAGTGGTGAGAGAGAGAGTCATCTTACATTTTTAATGAGCAAATTTCAGAAAAAGATAAGGAGGAATGGAAAATCGGTGAAAGGGTATGTTATTGCAAGGAAAAGAAAAGAAAAAGAAGAAAAGGGAGCTGAAGACGCCCGTCCAGGACCCACGTTAGAAGAATGGTTGGCACTGTAGCAGAAGACGGACAGATTCTTCACAACACGCCCGTCCTGGAGAAGGACGTCCGTATTCTTCGCGGGATGCCCGACCCGTATGTCACCTAAAAACAAGATTTTACGCTGCACCTGAAAACGGGCGGATTTAATCCAAGACGCCCGTCCCGACCAAGACGCCCGTCCTAAGTCCCAAGACGCCCGTCTTCTTCGTGCTCTCAACTGGGAAAAATCCCTGCACCAAAATCCGCTCGGATTCAGGCCAAGACGCCCGTCTTCTATTCTCACGAGACGCCCGTCCCGAAAAGAATCCGCCCGGATTGTCCCATTTTTCTCGGATAAATCCGACAGGGCCCACCCTTATCCGCCCGGATTCCCCCTTTCTTCTATATAATCACCCCCTTTCTCCCTCATTTCTTCACCTTATCAAACCCTAAAACACTCATCCCCATCCTTAAAATCACACCCCTCCTCAAAAACATTCACTTCCACCCACATCAAAATGGCGCCATTGATGAACCTCAAGGGAAAGGCCAAGAAATTGGTTGAATCCACCGGAAAGAAACGCAAGGGATCAACCTCTTCAATGCCACGAGAGGTAGTACTACCAAGGAACTCCCAACCCATAATGAGGGGAGGAATTGAACAACTTGACTACTTCCAAGAGGTGCTATTTGAATCCGATGACCACCGCAAGAACTTCGTCAAATTACTAGGTAAGAACTACGAACCCACTCAATTCGTAGATACTAGGGTGTTGGAAATCCTTAAGATAAGGTACCCTACCGAGATGTTCTTTAATGGTCTTGGCATTGGGAAACTTTTCCATGCCCATGAGGAGACGTACCTTAGTCTCACCCTTGAATTCTTGAGTAGCCTTCGCATTGTAACGAATACCCACACCAATGTGGGCATGGAGTTTAGGTTGTGCAACCTAGACCATCATCTTTCACTCGAGGAATTCGCCTACATTTTCGGTCTTGAAGTGCCCACCAATTATACCGAAAAACCCGATAATTTTGGTGTAGACCTTCTTTGGAAGGCTATCTCCGGGAGGGATTTTATCCATCCAAAGCAATGTTATACCTTCGCCATCCAACATCCGGTGATTCGATTCACCGAGCGCTTTGTGGCCGGTATCATCAATGGGAGGTACGAACAAGATAGGTGTACTCTAATCGACTTAACCTTTCTTGAATCCTATTTGAATGTTCGAGCGGTGAAGCGTTATAACCTCAATACATCACTTGAGATACTTACTAGGTTCAATGATTTTGCTCAAGGAACCACTCAACTCAAGACCTTCGTGATGGGAGGTCTAATTACTATTTTGGCCCACCACCTTTGTCCCGGGTTCAATGCCCGAGGGACCTATACTCCTCATGAGGGGAGGACTTTGATTGATGAGCATACCATCTTCAACCATCACCGATGGTGTAACTACACTCGAGACGGGAGTGTAGAGTGGCACACCAAAGGATGCACTTCAATGATCCTTGAAGGTTGGAAGATACCGGGCATTGACCCAAGATTAAGCCCATATTCGCCTCCACTAAGCTACCTCCTTGATATCCAAATTCTTGACAATCCCCCTCAAAGAGAAGAGCCGCACCGCCAAATACCTCGTGGAGCACCGGGAAGGCCTATTCGCCCACCCTCCTATGTACCTATCCCACCATACCCTACCCCGTATACCGAATTTAGGCCGTCAATCCCCAATACCCCGGGAATTAATGATTTGATGGCACTCATGAATAGAGTGGACCTCCGGGTACATGAAGGGAGGGTCGACAACTACTTGGCCCTTTACCCCCAATACTATAACATTGCTCAACAAGAGTATATTGACCCCAATGGTCCTAAGCCCTCTTGGGCACAACCGGAGCTCTTGTTCCCTAATAAAGGGAACCAAGCTTGGGATCGCGACGGGGGAGGGCATTCCAGCCAAGGTGGAGGGTACTCGGGTCAAGGGAGAGAATTTGACCAAGGAGGGTATTGGGGTCAAGCAAGCGGGTATGACCAAGCCGGGAGTTCTCATCGTTATGGATATGATCAAGATGAGGATGATGAGTGAAAGAGGCCTACCTCACCACCTCCATGTGTATGATACCCATCTCTCCCTCTCTCTCTCTTGTATATACATTGCATTTAGTGTAGTTTTCGCATGCATTTGCATCATATTTCATTTGCATTAGTTAGCCCATGTAGTATAGTTTGCATTGTAATATATATCACATGATTAGATTAGTTTGCATGGTATTATATCTCACATGATTCATGTAGATAGTTGCATATAGATTAGAATTCATGCATAGTTACTAATGGCCAAACCTATTCATTTCTACACTAGAAATAATGTTTAAATCGGTTTGGGGAGGTTTGATCATAGGTGACTCAAGCACTAATCATGCATCATATAATATAGTTTAGATTGCATTCATTTGTTAAATATTTCATATAGAATTGCATTTAGTTAGAGCATGCATTCATTCATATCATATCATTGCATTTGTACTTCAATTTCATAAAATCAAAAATCCAAAAACATGTATTTCCTTTTATTCCTACTCCTACATGTACATTGAGGACAATGTGCAAAATAAAGTGAGGGATGGGAATTTATATTCCAAAAATACAAAAAAAAAAATTGAAATTTTTTGAAAAATACAAAAATATGTCTTTTATTTTCATAAAAACAAAATCCATACAAATTTGAAAAATTGAAAAATCCAAATACAAGTTTATTTCTTTTGTAGTGTAGTCTTGTATATATTGTTGTATATATTGTGTTTGTTCTATCCTTGTTCACATTGATTGACTACGCCACATCCAAGACATGAGGATATTGAAGACCGCATGGTATGATCTTTCCAATCTCCTTTTTCCTCTTTATGTTAATGACTATGTGGCTTTATTTTGATTGATGCGGTATAACAATGTGAACTTAGGACTTGCATTTAGTTTATATGTCATATTAGTTGATAGAATCACTTGCATTAGAATGTATATAATAGTTGCATCATGGCATATAGTTGCATTTAGATGAAATATTTTGAAAAGTGCCTAATTGAGAACTTTGGCAAGAGCAACTAAGCCATTACAAATACTTTTTCAACTTAAGACTTTGCCTACTAGAATGGTTGTAAAACACCCTAGGTTGTGTCATACTAGTGTCTTTTGACCCATGACCCAAAGCCTAGTCAAGAGTTTGCATGTTAGTCACCTATTCCAACCCCGTGATGCGATGTGGACTTGGTTAACTTGTCTAGGTGACCTTGATTGACCTTGTGGTAAGGCAACCCAAAAATACTTTTTTATCAATAAGTTTGAAGTGCTCATTTCGAAAATTTTGTTATGTGGAAGTAATTTATTGCTAAGGAAACCTCAAATGTTATGAAATGTTGAAATGTTGAGAAATTTTAGTTGTTTTGATGGAGGCGTACCACTTCGATGTGCTTTGGAGAGGGATCCATTGAATTGGGCCCCCACACGGTTGTGAATTCGACCGCCCAGAGACAGAGTGACTATCACCCCGAAAAGCTATTGTCTAGAGGTTAACGGGTTGCCTAATAAGCGATTGGCGAAAGCAAAGGACACTAGCCCGGAAGGGACAAACCCCATCTCTAATTTTTGAAATGTGAAAGTTGAATGAGGTCAATTTTTGAATACTAGTCATATCCACCCTTGTTTATAAAGATTTGAGCATTTCATTCCCAAAAAGCCTTTTTGTCAAGCCACTTTGTCGAGCTTGGGACGATCCATGACCTTTACTTTTGTAGAGAATTCGAGACTTGTCATGTCATATGCTAATAGCATCATAGGGATCATCATTCCACCATCATCCGATCGCTCTTGACGAAAGCATTTGGAAATTGAGGACGAAAGTAGTCTAGTTTAACACCATTTGGAGGTGATTTAGTGCCATCCTCTTAGCCTTAGTAATTTGTTGAACTAGTATTTGTGAAGGATTATATGCTCTTAAATTTGTTCTCTCTTGGTTGCCTCCGCCACTTGATGAGGAAGTGGCTATTCCTTTTGTAGATGCATCCATTACTAGATTTTGTGTGCTTTAATGTTTGGATGTGTCGCCATTTTGGCAAGACCC
Source organism: Silene latifolia (assembly GCF_048544455.1). Taxonomy (NCBI): domain Eukaryota; kingdom Viridiplantae; phylum Streptophyta; class Magnoliopsida; order Caryophyllales; family Caryophyllaceae; genus Silene; species Silene latifolia. Next base: position 82,386,534 of record NC_133535.1, read on the forward strand.
GCCTTGCCTTGCAAGAAGGCATCCTACCTCATGGTTGTCTTGTTGTGAGTTGAAGGGGTGGAGTGAGACCCGCTAATTGTCTCATATCGGCTATATTAGTAGGCTAGTTTAAATAAAGGTCTAGTTTTTGTCACCTCTTTACTCGGGACGAGTAAAGGTTCAGTTTGGGGATATTTGATGTGATCATTATTTGCGCACATTTAGTCCCCAATTGAGCCTATTTTGCATACTATTATAGCATTTCATGGCCATTTTATCCGTCAAAACCTTCCTATTTGCTTTTCTATCGCATTTCATATGTTTTGTAGAAAAGGAGATAATAAGGCGGAAATTCCCGTCTTTCATGCATATTTGGAAGCTTATTGATGATATTAGATGGACTAGTATGAAGAGGAAGAAAGAACTAAAGACCAATCCCATAAGAATAAAATGGAAGTGAAGGAAAGGGAAGAATAGAAGAGAAAACGAGATGGCACTCCAATCCGTGCGGCTTCTCTAGAATCCGGCCGTCCCCAAACAACAGAAGACGTGCGTCTTCACCCAAATCCGCCCGTCTTCCCCTGCTACAATCCGCTCGTCTTCACCCTAAGACGCACGGATTCCAGCCTAGCACAAATCCGTTTCTTCAAGCTTCAAAGAAAGACGCCCTTCCTTCGAAAAATACGGCATCTCCCTGCTCTAAACTCAAAAGTGTAATTACTAATTTAGCCTTAGTTAACCTAATGAATCCCTACTATAAATACCCCATTTGTAATAATAAAAAGGGGGCTCTCTTAGCTAGAAAATCCTTCTCTTATATTAGATTAGGAGTAGATTAGAATAGATTAATCTTTAATCTTTCCACACATTAATCTCTCCTTAATTATTGTTCAAGATTATTATTCAAGTTTGTTACTTTTGGGTAATCTATAAATATTCTTAAAAGGGTAACCTTAAAAGTCCACGTAGACAATGCCACCTCATACTACTAAATGCCACCTTGCATTACCAAAATTCCACGTCACCAATCCTCCATGTAGTATGACGTGTTTAATTAAGAGGGCAATTTATGTTCGTATAACGATCCATTTAAAACGATACACAAATTAAAAAATATTTACATAAAAAATAAATTAGCATAACAAACATTAAATTTTGGCCTTTTTAATTTCTAGATAAACTAAAAAACAATTAAGAATCAAAATTCATACTAAATTTTCAATTTCTACATTTATTCTTAGAATATTTTAAGTAACAAATAAATATCACATTATTCTAATTTTATGCCGTTTATGAAATAATAAAGAATTTGTAAATATTAAGGGCAAATAATTACATACTTAACATTAAAAATTGACATTTTAATTTTTAAAACTACAATTGGTTAAACGAAAAATAAAAATTTACATCACTCTAATTTTAAATTATTTATATTTGCAACTCCTTCTTAAATATTATTGTAATAAACTTGCTCAAATTCATTAAATTGAATACATATGTAAATCTATAAATATGATTTATAAACAAAAGGGAAGACAAAATATCTACCATTTTTTAGTTGGGAAGATAACTCCTTAAACAATTCTCATGCAATATGTATTTTGTAAAATAATAAAAAAAAAAGTTAGACCTTTTATAGTTCATTTCTCATTACTCTATATTTATGTCTATATTAAATTTTCCTAATAATGAAAATATATATAATATAGTTAAAAACATACTTAAAGAATTTAATTTTTTAATCCACGTGTAATTATTCTATTGGTTAATAATAATTCAATTATATTAATTACTTGATTATCTAACTAAAAGTAATCTCTAAATACCATGTGTTACATACTTATAAAATACAAACAAAATAAAAAATATTAGTTGCAAACACAAAAAAAATACAAACTCTTTATTTTCCTCTCATAAATTTGTATCAATCTACCTATTCATTTGATTTTTATTTCTTTTATTTAATAAGTGGTCTTTTGGTTTTTCCTCACAATTTGCATGGTTTTTGATTGGAATCCGATGATCATTCTCCAATTCATTGTTTCAACTTTGAATGCTTTCAAACCTTTAAATTATTTTTTGTTTTCCATCAAATATTTTCTTCTAGCACCCCCAATATTTCTTCGAGAATTGTTTATTTTTTTTTTGTAATGATTTGTATATATTTTTCTTTTCTCATAATCAATTGTTAAGAATATTTTTTTAATTATCACCCCACTTCTCTTTTTTGTCTATTTTTATATTATCACTCTTTTTTCTTTAATTTCTACTTTGGGATGTGCTTTTTACCAAATGCTTCTTATAATTTTTTAAAAAATTAAAAAATAAATTTCATCGTTTAAGGATTAAATTCTCACATTACTCCACCAATTGCAAACTTTTTCCTAATCTTAATTATTGCGCAGATAATTAAAAAAATGGAAGTATAATAATACAAATTGTGCATCCTTATTTCTTTAGAATTTATTGGGATAGGTGTTAAAACTTCTCAGATAAAAATTCACCAACAACAAGAGATATAGAGATGACTCTAATTGACAAGATAAAAATGAAATTAGATGATGTCATTGTTGAACAAATACATTTTCTCGTGTACCCTCCCAAAAATTGCTCACATAAAATTTATTTTAAAAAATATTGAATGCGTATTTATTCTAAAAATTTATTTGTATAAGTCACATGTAATCAACTCCTTGCTAATAATTTAAGTATATCACTTAGGTCTTTCGTTATACAAAAATCATTTCAATAATATTTTTTCCCAATACGTTGGAAATCAATTGAATTTACAAGGACGATGTTGCAAGACCGACAAATCGACAAGAATTATAAATGTATTATTTGCTGAAAAAGTTTAACAAATTCCTTTGCATTTAAGAAAATAAACTTGTAATTTTAGCCTAATTAGTAAGATAAACATAAGTTGTATTTTAACAGAACGCTTTCTACGCATTACTCATATTGTCTCTGATTGACTAAAGACAATATGTAAAATTCAGTTATAAAAGATCATTATTATCCATTCATTTATTTATTTTACATTTTTACTTTATTTTACATTTCTTTTTTCATTAGAATACACTAGGTAATACGGAATAGAATTAGATGTTTAAGTATCGAACCTTTTGTTTCTTTGCCGGATAAAAATGGGACCAAGATTCTTAGAACGCGCCAAAACAAGACTAAAGACAATATATCAAGTACTAGAATACCAAAAGTCGTCAATGTTGAGTGAACTGAATAACCATCGTGACAAAGTCAAGCGCCCTCGAAATCTAGAGACAATCTAAACACCGTAAAAAAACAGGGAACAAAATAGAAAGGGGACCGATAATGATTAATACAACAAGACAACAATCATTAAAAAGACAAAGACAATGAGGGCCTTAGCAAAATAAGAGTAGTTTGCAAACTTAATATTCCACTGTTTGAATGCAATTTTACGTTTTTCCATATTTTTTGTTGACTTTTGCTTCTAGGCTTTGTGAATAAATTGTTTAAAGTGCTCTGATGAAACACAAGACAATACAATTTCCCATTAATCTATATGCAATACCAGCCTTCGAAATCAGAGAATGGACATTCGTATGTTCTTTAAAATGAGGGATTCATGAGTTTTGGTGTCATTGTTCAATAAAGAGGTTGTGATTTCCAACAAGTTCCAACTATTCTAATATAATAAATTCTCAAACCCCCTTAGATATAATATATCTTATCCTCAGGACCCTCCTTATTGCCTTGCTTAGGTATCCTACCAACATATCTCCAAGATAATAAGCAAGAAGACAAACAAGCCGAATAACGCATTCATGAACGATACCGTAAAAATAAAAGAACAAAAACAATAAATCCCGTGATTTTCACGGGTCACAAAACTAGTTACTGAATCATAAATCGTAGAATATTACAAATAGGCCCGTGCATCGCGCGGGCATTAAATCTAGTTGAAGATTATTGGGTTATTATTGGAGGATTGACAACCTTCCATCAATCAATCAAGTTTCTTCTATTATTCTTTGCTTTATTGTTTGGATCATCTCAAGTTTGGTATAATTCCTTTACTCTTTAATCTTTATTGTTCATTTCTTCATTCTATTATCATGTTTATACTTGTTGTGATGATTGACACCATTAATGACATGTTTCCCATGATAATGAGTGAGTAGTCTCTTAGCTAGGATTAGTGGGTAATTAGGAGAAACAAACATGGGATTGATTAATGCTTAATCTAATATGTTCACATGATTAAATTGCTTGCTTGTTGTGATGCCAACTTTATGCACATGTTATCTTTGATGAAATGCTAAGCCTATGAATCCTTGCATTTACAACCATCTCTTATCTACTCAACTTGACTTGTAAGACATAAACCAACTCGAGTCTTGTTAGACCATGCATAGAAGTTGAATAGGAGGAAAGTAAGTCGACTTGTAGGTGTTGTACAATCTAATCGATTCGGCTCTGGGACCCAACTCTTCCTATGAACCGTAAGACATAAACCAACTCGGTTCCTCCACAACATTAATTGCTTGCAACTTTGTAAACATGTTTGTATGATCAACACCATGAATCTCCTATGACCCCATGATATCCTAGCACTTTTAATCATTTGTTTACATCCTTCCTTTTATTGCTTATTTCACTTTATTGCTTTTATTAGTCTAAAAACACAACTACAAACCCAAACAAATTGTGACACTAGCATAAATCGAGATAGATAGACTTAGAACCCAAAGCACACCGTCCCATGGATCGACCTCGACTTACCGCTAACTAGTTGTTTGTTGAGTATTATAAATGTGTTTGATTGGATGTGACCCGACGACATCACCCATCAAAGGTCTTCAACAAGCAAGCTCTCGTTCGTTCAACGGAAATTCTTCAGCAAAGCTCATCAATTTGTTCATCGATTGTTCGTGGATTTCATCAAAACAACATTCAACAACGTTGATTCAAGTAATTTCAGAAGAAAAATCGATTAATTTCCAGGTAATTTTATAATTTTGATCAAAATTGAGTATATTCATACAATTCTGTCAATTCACTCATAAATTCATGATATCAGGTTCGAGTTTGATCAAATTGAACGATTTTGTAAATAGAACGTTCGAATTTGACCAATATTTTGAGCGATTTCCTTTTTCTCGCGATTTCGTACTACTTACTAAATTGTTTTTGACGATTTTGCAGCTCTAATTGCTATGGAGATTGTAGATATCACAATGACTGATGATAATAGTGTTATTGAATCAGGTATATCGTTTTTTATGTATTTTTTGTAAAATCTCATGTTTTCTGATTCAATTTGCATTTGTCAAAATTTCTGCTCGATTATTATGGAATATATGGATCGATATTGTATTTTAGTTTTTTTGCAAGGTCTAGTTTATGAATTGAGTTGAATTTGTGAGTCTTACGACCTAATTGTGTGACTGTAAGAGTTGGTTGAATTGTCACTGTAAGAGTTTATGAATTGAGTGGATTTTGCTGTTTGGTAAATCTCAGACCTTATTTTTTGAATCTCAGACCTAGTTTAGTGAATCTTAGAGCTTGTTTTGTGAAACTTGGTCATCATAAGTGGTTAGAATCACCTTTGCTGCTCTTTTACTTATTTTGTGAATCTTAGACCTTATTTTGTGAATCTGAGACCTTACTCAGTGAATCTTAGCAAATGATGATAGTGTGATAATTAAATAAAACTTAAAAATCTTCACCAAATTTTTTTAAATTATTTGAACTAATAATCTGATACTTTATTTAGTGAATCTCGGACTTTATTTGGTGAATCTCAGCCTTTATTTAGTGAATCTTGGGCCTTATTTTGTGAATCTCTATTGTTAAACGTTACTGATGCAATTTATTTATTTCTTTTTATGTGAAGCAGAGACCGTAGTTTGTGAAACTAGAAGGTTATTTTGTGAAACTTAATAACTAATATATACAACCTGGGTAAGATTAAAAACTGAACTAATAATCTGAACCAAAAAGTGAACTTGTAAATCTCAGTCCTTGTGTTTGTGAATCCTAGAGCTCTTTTTGTGAACCCTTTAGGAATGACCTATTCTACTCTCTTCCTTGCTCAGATAATATCCTCAGACTTTATTTGTGAATCACAGACCTTATTTAGTGAATCTTAAACCTTGTTTTGTGAATGTGAGATGTGACTTTGTGAACCTTTTATCTTCTTATGTATTGATTCAAATGTCAACAACAATTCACAGTGTAGTGTGACGCCTTGTGTCGGTTGTGGTGAGGTTCCTTGCTCTAATGTTGGTTCTGGTCAGGATGGTCAGGGTTCTACTGCTGTCTTAACAACCCCTACAATGCCAGCTATTTCCACACCTACTACTTTGGTAACTTACACACCGGGTGGCACTGAGCAATGGATAGGTAGGATTGAAGAGAAGTTTACACCCGTGCTTGGCAAAACATTTGTGGACTTAGAGTCAGCAATGTTGTTCTATAAAATTTATGCTATTGCTTGTGGGTTTGAAGCAAGGAAATCTTCAACTAAGAGGTTTAAAGATGGTATTATTCGAACAAAATGCATGGTTTGTCATCGTCAAAGTTTTAATAACAGGAAAAATCGTCCTCCCAAAGCTGATGCAAAAATAACAACCGTTGAAACTGGTGACAAAACAAAAGCTGGTGCAATAAGTGCAAATAGAAAAACAAAAACTGCTAAAACCAGTACGAAAAAGGGTGGAGGTGCAGGTGCAGGTGAAGCTGAGAGTTCCAATAAGCAAAGTGGTACAAGAATAACTAAAATTAAAAGGTGGGGTTGTGAAGCAATGATAAAATTCATGTTCCATGAAAAGATGTACAAGATTGAACAATTCCGTGAGGGTCACAATCACCCAGTGGCGCCTGTCAAAAATAGGGAATTTGAGAAACTTGCTGTTAATATAAATCAACTGAATGAATATCATAAGAAATTGATTATCTAATATTCGAGATTGAATGTCGGGGCTAGTTTAACATACAAATTATGCAAGGAACAAGCAGAGGGTTTCGAAAATGTTGGAGCTACCCTTACGCAGTTCAAGAATTTCCAAAGGGAAGTAAAGTGTCTACTTAATGGCAAGGATGGACATATGTTCATCTCTCGTTTAGCAACCCTCCGAGAAACAAAAGGGTTGGTATTTTCATATGAAACAGATGCTGACAGTGCTTTGACAAGAATTTTTTGGACAAATGCGGATTCCTTCAGATGTTACGCATTGTTTGGTGATGCTATTTCATTCGATCCAACCTATGGAACGAACAAATATAACATGAAATTTGCACCTTTTACTGGCATTGACAATCACAAAAAGTCAATAACATTTGGATGCGTGCTTTTAGATCATGAAGACGATGACTCATTTATTTGGGCATTTCAGCAGTTCCTGAAAGCAATGGGTGGCAAAGAACCCAATTACATCATCAGTGACCAAGATGCCGGAATAATAAATGCAGTTCCAGTTGTGTTTGGAATATCTTACTTTTGTGAAACTGGTTATTTATTTGGTGAATCTAGGAACATTATTCGTGAATATTGAAGTTTATTTTGTGAATCATAGAGCGTGTTTTGTGAAAATTAGATCTTGATTTGGGAAACACAAAGCTAATATTCTTAAACTTGGTCATAAGTTGTTGAAATTGCCTATTTTGTTATTTCTCTTATCTTGTGAATCTGAGACCTTGTTTTGTGAATCTCAGACCTTATCTTGAGAATCTTAGACCTTGTTCAGACCTTATCTTGTGAATCTCAGACCTTGTTCAGTGAATTTTTGGGATTGTTATGTGAAACTTGGTCGTGGATTAAAATCATCTATTTTGCTCTTAATTTTGTGAATCTCAGACCTTATCTTTTGAATCTCAGACCTTGTTCAGTGAATCTTTGGGCTTGTTATGTGAAACTTGGTCGTGGTTTAAAATCATCTATTTTGCTTTTAATTTTGTGAATCTCAGACCTTATCTTGTGAATGTCAGACCTTGTTCAGTGAATCTTAGGGCTTGTTATGTGAAACTTGGTCATGGTTTAAAATCATCTATTTTGCTCTTAATTTTGTGAATCTTAGACGTTATCTTGTGAATCTCAGACCTTGTTAAGTGAATCTCAGGGCTTGTTATGTGAAACTTGGTCGTGGTTTAAAATCATCTATTTTGCTCTTAATTTTGTGAATCTCAGACCTTATCTTGTGAATCTCAGACCTTGTTCAGTGAATCTTTGGGCTTGTTATGTGAAACACAAAGCTAATATTCTTAAACTTGGTCATAAGTTGTTGAAATTGCCTATTTTGTTATTTCTCTTATCTTGTGAATTTGAGACCTTGTTTAGTGAATCTTAGAGCTTGATTTGTGACCAAAGATCTCTGACAATAGATAATGTGGATTTTGTGACTTGCAGCCGTGTTCAAAAAAGCAAGACATCGCTTTTGCATGTGGCACATTATGAAGAAAGTAACAGACAAGGTTGGGAGCACAATTTGCAAAGAGACTGATTTCTTAAGTCGTCTGAACAATGTTGTTTGGAGCGAGGACTTGGAGCCTGAGGAATTTGAAGAGAATTGGGCTAAGGTCATTAGCGAGTTTTCGTTAGAAGAAAATAAATGGTTGACTGACAAGTTTGCGGAACGAGATCAGTGGAACCACACAAAGATCAGAGAGTTCGAATAGCTTCTTCAAGAGATTTGAAAATAAATATGGGACTCTCATAGAATTTTGGATGAGATTTGAGAGTGACATGGACCAACAAAGGCACAATCTAAAGCTTCTTGAAGCACAGAGCCACAACTCAATGCCTGAAACCCTATTCGGGTCAAACTGGGAGGCCCATGCAATGAAGGTCTATACACATGAAGTGTTCTTTGACTTCCAAGAGGAGGTTAAATTTTCGGTAAATACGTGTAGTGTTTGTGGATACACCCCACCAGATCCAGTAACTAACTTTGAAGTTTCAATTGTTGAGGACGCGAACAAGCGAAAGAGATATGCAGTTGAGTACAATAGGAGAATAATGGATGTCCGTTGTGTATGTAAATTGTTTAAAAGGAAAGGTATCTTATGCAACCATATCATTTGGATTTGCTCGGGAAAGTTTAAGGAAATTCCCGAGAAATACATTTTGCGTAGGTGGAGTAAGAATGCACTCAGAAACCCGGTTTATGATTTGAATGGAAATCTACTGGAAAACAATGATCTTAATGGTAATAGTAAATTTGGAATGTCTCGGGTGTGGTCTGAGATTTACGCAATTGTTGGTATGCTCAAAAGAAAAGAACCAGAGTCAGATATGAGAGAGTTTGCTAAGCTAATAAAAGAATTCCGAGAGAAGTTGGAGCCAAACCCAAAGCCTTTGACCAAAGAACAAGAATTGGAGGCCCTTCTCAACTGCAAGGCTCCAAAATAAATCAAGATCTTACCGCCTAAAGTCTCTAGAAACAAAGGTAGTGGTAAAAGGATGGTGAGCAGGAAAAATAAGGCAATTATGAAGGCAAAAAAACCGAAAAGGTTGTGTGCTAAGGGTTAACGCATGTCACACCACGATAAAAGAAATTGTCCAAATGAGTTTGCAGAGCATCCTCCTGAGAATCAAGTATGTATAATTCTACTATTGTCTTTTCATTTTAGTATTGCTTGAAAACGCAACTACTATTGTCTACTAATTCTTTTTTTTTTCTAAAAAAAAGTATCTAATAAAGGTTTGATTCTTCACATAGGGAGACACATCGGAAGAAGAGGAAGAGGTCGAGAATGAAGAATGATGTAATGGAGTATTCTTAAGCAATGAGAATAGAGATGACGATTGAAGAAGACAAGTTTTAAGCTTGTTTTATTTTTGTCAATGTAATGGAGTATTCTTAAGCAACGAGAATAGAGATGACGATTGAAGAAGACAAGTTTTAAAGCTCGTTTTATTTTTGTCAATGTTGTGAATCCCGTGAATCCCGGACCTTATTTTGTGAAACTGGAACGTAAAATTGTGAAACTTGGTTCTGAATCTAGCATCAAGCGTTTTTATCATTTTAGACCTTGTTCAGTGAATCTTGTGAATCTCAGACCTTGCTCAGTGAATCTTAGAGCTTGTTCCGTGAAACTTGGTCGTAGTTTAAAATCATCTATTTTGCTCTTAGTTTTGTGAATCTCAGAGCTTATCTTGTGAATCTCAGGCCTTGTTCAGTGAATCTTAGGGCTTGTTCTGTGAAACTTGGTCATGGTTTAAAATCATCTATTTTGCTCTTAATTTTGTGAATCTCAGACCTTATCTTGTGAATCTCAGACCTTGTTTAGTGAATCTTAGGGCTTGTTCTGTGAAACTTGGTCGTGGTTTAAAATCATCTATTTTGCTCTTAATTTTGTGAATCTCAGAGCTTATCTTGTGAATCTCAGACCTTGTTCAGTTAATCTTAGGGCTTGTTCTGTGAAACTTGGTCATGGTTTAAAATCATCTATTTTGCTCTTAATTTTGTGAATCTCAGACCTTATCTTGTGAATCTCAGACCTTGTTCAGTGAATCTTAGGGTTTGTTCTGTGAAACTTGGACGTGGTTTAAAATCATCTATTTTGCTCTTAATTTTGTGAATCTCAGACCTTATCTTGTGAATCTCAGACCTTTTGCTCAACTCAATGTCAATGTCAATGTCAAACTTGGTCGTGGTTTAAAATCATCTACTTTATAACTATCAAATATCTTTACAAGAGTCGATGAAGGCAACAATATTTACAGGAGCCTCGACCCACTTTTTCTCAACTCAATGTCAAATTAGCTACATAAGTCACATAAGTGACCCTGAAAAATTATTACGACTTTACAACTATCAAATATCTTTACAAGAGTTGATGAAGGCAACAATCTTTACAGGAGCCTCGACCCACTTTTGCATATTATGACTTCACGGACAATTGTCGTCTTTAATTAAACACCTATACAACCAAAAACAAGTACAATCGACTTATTTACGAAATATTCGCCCACTACAAAAAAACGTTTCGATGCGACGGACACACTGCGACGGAATATTAATCCGTAAAAAATTTAAACCTGCGACGGACACTGCGACGGACCTCATGCTGTGCGACGGACTTTCCGTTGCAGCCTATTTTCCCAGACAGCCAAATTTTCTGACATGGCGGGAAGGTCTGCGACGGAAATTCCGTCGCGATAATAAAATAATAATAAGTTCTGCGACGGAAGTTCCGTCGCTATATTAAAATAATATTTTCTGTGCGACGGAATTTCCGCGCAGAAATTTTAAAGTGTCCAGCTGTACACCTCTTACCACGCTGGAAAAAAAAATATTATTTTAAGTCTGCGACGGAAATTCCGTCGCAGGATTTATTATTATTTTATTTTTGCGACGGAATTTCCGTCGCATGATTTCTTTATACGGGCTGCAGCGTCTTCCTCCCCCTTCATTATCACTCTTCAATTATTTACCCCAAATCACCCAAAACTCCGTCTCCCTCAATCTCACTACCACCACTCCCACCACCACCACTCCCACCACCACCCTACTCCCCAAATCACTCCTCCTATTTCTCCTTTCTCCTTTCCCTTTTCCCCTTTCTTCTCCTTTCCCCTTTCCCTTTTTTCCTTTCCCCTTTCCCTTTTTTTTTCTGCCGCCGCCGAGCTCGCCGCCGCCGTTTGCTCCCGCCGCCGCCGCTCTTCTCCCTTGTCTCCATCTCTTAATTAATTTAAGGTTTGTTTAATTTATTTTACTATTTTGATTAATTAGGGTTTATGGTTATTGTTTAAATTAATTATGATTAGTTTAGGATGCTTAGTATTATTAGGATTGTTTAGTTTAGTTGAAAGCCAATTTAGGATGTTTAGTATTATTAGGATAGTGAAATTTAGTTAAAAGCCAATTTAGGATGTTTAAATCAATTTTATAATACTTAGTTTAATTAAGTTTAGGAATGGTAAAATATATTAGTTTAATTAATATCTAATTTAGAATGTTTAGGATTATTAGGGTAGTTTAATTTAGTTAAAAGCCAATTTAGGATGTTTAAATCAATTTTATAATGCTTAATTTAATTAAGTTTAGGATTATTAAAATGATTTAGTTTAATCAAAAGACAATTTATGATGTTTAAACCAATTTAAGGATGCTTACTCTACTTTTGCTTAGTTTTATAAGATTTATTAGTAATTATTAAGTTTGTTTTGATAAGTTGTGTACATTTGTGTCATGTATATTTTTTTTACAAATATTAATTCATCTTATGCTTGTGTTGTGATTGTTAATATATTTTTGACCTAGTACCCGTTCAGGGATTACACATTAGGTGTAATTCTTGAATAGTCCCCGTTTTGATCGTCTTTGAATCTTTTATGCCATTTAGGTGGTAAATACTCAATTTTTTTCTTGATTGTTATGAGACAAAATTTGGTTGACATTTCCTTTAATGTTCTCCGAATACATATGTAGAGTGAGAATTCATTCTAAATAATGTATTTGGAGAACTGTAAGGAAGTGTTTGCCAATTTTTGTCTCATTACAATCAAGAAAAAAAAAATGGGTATTTACTAATGGTATGAAAGATTCAAAGATGGGTTTAGGTTGGAGAGATAAGGACCCCAATACTTTGAAAGTATTTTTTTGCGTTGTGGGTTGTCTTTGGTTGTTGTTGTTGTTGTTGTTGTTGTTGTTGTTGTTGTTGTTGTTGTTGTTGTTGTTGTTGTTGTTGTTGTTGTTGTTGTTGTTGTTGTTGTTGTTGTTGTTGTTGTTGTTGTTGTTGTTGTATGAAAAATTCAAAGATAAGTTTATGAATGCTCTTACCATTTTTATTAATAATTTTTATTTACTAATATATATGTAGATTTTCAATGAAGAGATTAGAACGAAACTGGATGTATGAAAGGTTGGATTCCAATAAAAAATTAAGGAAGGAATTCGTAATAGGGGTTAATAAATTCATTGATTATGTTAAGCAACAAGACGAATTCATTAGAAATAAAGAAATTAGGTGTTCATGTAGTAAGTGCAAAAATAAACAGTTTTTAGTTGAACAAGAAGTACAAAAACACCTTGGTCTAAAGGGTTTTTGTGACAACTATTATGATTGGGTGTGTCACGGAGAGAAATTCCCCGTTGAGGAAGAGGAAATGGCAATGCCCTCTGACAATCCTTATAGGGATATGGTAGAGGATGCGTTGCGCGATAGCATTGATCAAATTAGGGAAGAAGCTCTTAATGCCGAGGTGGTTGATGAATCTCCAAATCCCAATGTATTAGCCTTTTTTCAAATGTTAAAACGTGCCGAGCAACCTGTCTACGAGAGATGTCGACTCTCATTGCTACAGTCGGCTGCAAGGCTTGTCGCTCTGAAATGTGAACACAACTTAGCCCATAAATGTGTAGATGGTTTCACGTCACTCATGGGAGACCTTCTTCCTCAAGATCATATTTTGATGCGTAACTTCTATGAAACCAAAAATGTTCTCAAAGCTCTTCAACTTCCTCATGAAAAGATAGATGCTTGTTTTAATGGATGTATGCTTTTTTGGATGGACGACGCTCTTCTCGACAAGTGTAGAAAATGTGGTAGAGCTAGGTACAAAAGTGCAAAGAATGCAAATGGCAAAAGGGTCCCCGAAAATTTCTTAAATTATTACCCAATAGGGCCACGTTTGCAACGAATTTATGCCACAAAAAACCTCGCGGAACAAATGCGTTGGCATTATGAAAACCCCCGAGTTAGTGGGACAATGTCTCATCCAAGTGACAGTGAGGCGTGGAAACATTTTGATCATCTTCATCCTTCTTTTGCATCTGAGCCTCGGAATGTTAGACTTGGACTTTGCACTGATAGTTTCTCGGCTTTTGGGCCATTCGGGAACACATATTCATGCTGGCCGGTGATGCTTACACCTTACAATTTACCACCCTGGCTATGCATGAAAAGACAATTTATGTTCTTAACATTAATTATTCCTAGACCAAAGAGTCCCAAACAAAACCTTGATGTCTATTTACAGCCTCTAATTCACGAGTTGAAGCAATTGTGGGACACGGGATTGTTTACATATGACGTGTCTATGAAACAAAACTTCGACTTAAGAGCCGCACTCCTATGGACGATCAACGACTTTACTGCTTATGGCATGTTATCTGGTTGGTCAACTGCTGGTGAGAATGCATGTCCATGTTGTACGAAAAAGAGACTAAATCGACTTGGCTTCAAAGATAGCGTAAAAATGGAGTTGGTTTGATTGTCATAGACAATATTTAGACACTGATCATACTTTTCGCAAGGATAAAGTCCACTTTCGAAAAGGAAGAATAGAGAACGATGTTGCTGGAACGAGGTTATCGGGCGAACAAGTGTGGGAATGTGTGAAAGATTTACCAAAAATCGTGGATGCATCTGACCATGAATTGAAGACGGTTAAAGCGAAACGAATTGGGTGGTGGAAACAAAGTATTTTTTGGGAGCTTCCATATTGGAGCACACTACTAATTCGACATAACCTTGATGTCATGCATATTGAGAAATTTTTTTTCGAACAACTAATTCACACGGTGATGGATAGAAAAGACAAGACAACCTTGAACCTAAATGCACAAAAAGACATCTTACAACTTTGTTCAAGGTCGCGAAAGGTGGATTCAGTCGTTTTGAAAAAAGAGCAGAAGAAAGTGTTGTGTGATTGGATATGTAATTTAAAGTTTCCAGACGGATATGCTTCAGATTTGAGAAGATGTGTCGATATGAATGAGTTGAAGCTACATGGCTTGAAAAGCCATGACTGTCATGTGTTTATGGAGCGTTTACTGCCGGTTGCTTTAAGGCACCTTCTCCCTAAAAATGAGTGGAATGCCATAACTGTGATTAGTCAATTTTTCAGAGACTTGTGCACTTCATCAGTACAAATTGAAAAAATAACAAGTCTCGAGAAAAATATTGTCGAGATAATCTGCAAATTGGAAAAAATACTTCCACCTTCATTTTTTAACTCAATGGAACATCTGCCAATTCATTTGCCATATGAAGTGAAAGTGGGTGGTCCTGTGTAATATAAGTGGATGTATCCTTTTGAGAGGTAATATCAATATTTTTTACGAAGCCTTTTAAGGTTATTACTTAATTTCATTCATTCTTAACCAATTTTTTTGTAGGTTCTTGAATCATTTGAAAAAAAAAAATTGGAAATAAAGCTCGTGTTCAAGGGTCATTATGCAACGCATATTTGCTTGAAGAAGTAGCAAATTTTTGTTCTTTTTACTTTGAAGATCATATAGACACAAAAGGAAAAGACCTTGACATAGGTCAGAAAAAGGCGAAGTATTCTACCTTGCCCGAGCTATGTCAAGATCATGAGGGCACTACTTCTGGAAAATGTCGTGAAAGATTTTTGGAAGATAACGAATATGAACGTGCACACCTCTATGTTTTATCTAATTGTGATTCTGATGGGTAAAATCATCTCAAAGAAAACTCAGCTTCAGAGTCAAGGGGTCGAGAACATTGATGATAATGAGATTTATATTGAAGAACATGGAGGATTTGATAAGAAAGGTAGAGTACTTGGCGCGGGAAATGCAGCACCACAAATTTGGGAGCACCACCGCTGCTCGACTGGTAACCTCTTTTCTACTCCTCATACTCCGGTTTTTGTTGGTAGAGTCGCAAAAGAGAATGCCCGACATAAGCAAGTCGAGGCCGAACAATCTCAAAGGCGTGCGGCAATAGAGGAGTTCTTGAGCCAACAAGGTTTTACCACTCAAACTTGTAACCCCGGAGGTCCATCTCAAGCTAGAAATGACTTTGATGATGATGGTGGCGACAATGCTAGGCCTACTCCTACTCCCACTCCCGTGTATTGATGTAGTTGTTTGTTGATTAGTAGTTATCATTCCTACCCCGTAGTTTATGGACTTATTTGGCTTTCTTTGTTGAACAATTATTGTACTAAACGGTTGTAAACCTTTTATTTTAAGTTAATGTGAAGACGTTGTTTGGAAATCTCGTCTTGAACGAGTTGTGAATTTGTCAATTGCTAGATTTTCTGTATGTTTGTAGGAAACCGGGAGTATATGTAATTGCTTTCAAATCAATTTGGGCACTGGAAAAGCGCTGTAAACCCACTGGGTATTTCATCCCTGCGACGGAATTAGCGACGGAAAATCCGTCGCAAGGTTTGACTTTGATGTTGACTTTGGGGACATGTGTCCCATATGAACAGTGATCTGCGACGGATTTTCCGTCGCAGATTTTGACTTTCTGGTTGACTTAAGTGCCTACGTGGCCTGTTTGAACAGTGATCTGCGACGGATTTTCCGTCGCAGATGTTGACTTTCTGTTTGACCAACGTGCCTACGTGGCCTCGAATGAACAGTGCAACGCGACGGAATTTACGTCGCAAGTCTCTCTTTTGCGACGGGTTTATGCGACGCTTTGATCCGTCGCAGATATTTAGTTGCAACGGAATTACCGTCGCAAAACCAAATTTTGCGACGAAATAGAGCGACGGGTTAAATCCGTCGCAAGATCGATTTTTGCGACGGGATTAACATATTTGCGACGGAGTTTTCCGTCACTATGGAACCTTTTCTTTGTAGTGGCCAAAGTTATGAAGAAATGAACTTCACATCATTTTTAAGACAATGAAGTGTACGTTTTTAGTATTTTTATCCCATATAAGTAGTCCCAATATGATCGATTTTCGATATTGTGTCAATTTCTGCAAAGAGCGACATATATTAATGAAGTATATAGACAACCAACCTATCTTTATGTGGTGAATATCAAACCTTGTTTTGTGATTCTCAAACCTTGTTCAGTGAATCTCAGAGCTTGTTCAGTGAATCTCAGAGCTTGTTGATTTTAAACCATTTATAATGACCAAGTTTCATAAAAAAAGATCTAAGATTCACTGAACAATGTCTGAGATTTACAAGATAAGCCTTTATTTTCGTATACTAATGAACTTACCTCAAAATATTCACTTTTGGTCCATAAACTATCATCGTCCAAGGCACTCAACCACTTCAACAAAAAAACTCCACAATCATAACTAGACAAAAAAAAACAGTAAATGTTTTAAAATCAACAAGCTCAAAATAATAACTATTGATCTGTTAACAAAAGGAAAAAGATACATGCTTACATACCTTGTTTGTTGAGGGACTTCGAGATTGACAAATTCGTTCGTGTGCTTGAACTACAAAGATTTATATGACTCTCCCAAAATAGATAAAACATGATGTATCTGAAAAAGAAAAGGCAATAATATATAAGATCAAAATATATTTTGGAGTATACTTTTAAAAGAAAAGGCAATAACAATATTTTGGAAAAAAAAAATCATACAAGCTCTTTGGCATGCTTGTTGTCAGGATCCACATTAACAGCCACACATGAGTCAAGGATGAAATTTTTTCCCTGCTTTATATCACAGACACAAGCCCACCAATGCTGCGGCATCGTGTTACTATGGAAAGGGATAAAAACCTGAGATAGTAAATGTACAAGACAAACCAAGAGATTAATGCTATAATAAGGAAAATAAGGTCCATGATTCACAAAATAAGGTCAAGGATTCACAAAACAAGTTCACAAACTAAGGTCAAGAAGTTCACAAAATAAGGTGCAGGATTCACAAAACAAGGTCCATGATTCACGAATTAAGTTCCAGGATTCACAAATAAGTTCACAAAATAAGTTCGAAGATTCACAAAATAAGCTCCAAGATTCACAAAATAAGCTCCTAGATTCACAAAATAACGTCAAGGATTCACACAATAAGTTCACAAATAAGGTCAAGGATACATAAAATAAGTTCACAAAATAAGGTCCAGGATTCACAAAATAACGTCTAGGATTCAAAAAATAAGTTCACAAATAAGTTCACAAAATAACTTCACAAAATAAGTTCAAAAAATAAGCTCAAAGATTCACAAAATAAGATCCAGGATTCACAAAATAAGGTCCAGGATTCACAAAATAAGTTCACAAAATAAGGTCCAGGATTCACAAAAATAAACTCCAAGATTCACAAAATAAGCTCCAAGATTCACATAATAAGCTCCAAGATTCACAAAACAAGTTCCAAACATATCAATGACCTACAAATAAGTAAAATAAACATCACAAATATCTGACCTTGTCGATATGGCTACCATCAACTGAAGTGTAACTGTTCTGTATGTATGGACCCCAAATAACGGGGTTGTTTTCTCGATGAAGACCCTACAAGTCACAAGAAGGCAATCTTAAAAACAAAGCAACTTTAAGAACGCAAAAATACTTGAATATCAACATATAAAGGATTTGAGACTGACAAATATTGTTGTTGGCAAGTAGAGTAAATTTCTTCTACTGAGTGTGCACTTAATTCCAAATATATCAATGACCTACAAAATTAAATTTGTTAGGAAACATACACATCGAGTGACGTGAACAAAATGAAAACATGGGGAGGAAAAGGAAAATAATACTCAGGGGTTACTTACCTGATCCATAATAAGGCCTTTCGGTCCAAGGCTATGCAAAGCATCTCTTGTGACTTCCATCCACGGAGTGGACACCATAACCTCACTTCATTATTGATAAAATTCAATTAGTAGATATATTTATTACAATAAAAAAAATCAAAAAATCAAAGCAAAAATATGACATTACTGTTGGGTTTTCTTTGATTTCTTTTGAACAAAATTCAGCAATTCATTGTCAGTGTATCGAGGCCATTCTAGTGCATCATTTTGTACTATTTCTCTGGATAGGTTCTCTTGATCGCACGCCCTCAACTCCTTACTGGCAGATGGTTTATCAAGGCCGGAAACAATTGGTGTAGAAGGAGGATCACTGTTCCCTACCACAAGAGGAGGAGTAGAAGTCGCATGAGTAGCTAGAACAGTAACGGTGGGGTGAGTGGGCTCACTGTTCTCAGATCATGTAATAATTTGATCGCACGCACTCAACTCCTTACTGGCAGATGGTGTAGAAGGAGGATCACTGTTCCCTACCACAAGAGGAGGAGGAGGAGTAGGAGTAGAAGGAGTAGCTAGAACAGTCACAGTGGGGTGAGTGGGCTCATTGACGGAAGGGACATCATCAATAGCACTGGAACTTGTTTGCATATCTCTTTCACTTGTTCTCCTCCTATTGTACTCAACCCACCGTTCTTGATTATGATGATCATCCGCTACCACTGTGGGCTCAGAATGGTCAGGTTGTTCATCATTGACGTGAGGAACATCATCATTGACGGGAGGGAAATCATCAATTGCAGTATTATGAGAGGGAGATAAAAGATGATCAGGTTGTTCATCAGCTTGAATACAAAGCGTTGAAGGTTCACGAAGTGGTATGATTTAGCATTCTGGTTTTGGTGGTGAACGACGTGACTGTATTTGTTGCAAAGCATAACCCATCACGTCCAATGCCTCCAACAATTCCGCTAGATTATCCCCACTATTACCCTCCACACTCTCCTGGACATTAACCTCCACACTCTCCTGTATATTACCCTCCTCATTATTGTCTTCTTGAGATAACCTAAAACCATCTGCCATACCATCTACAGCTGCAACTAGTTTGGAAACTGTTGCTAAGGAAGGTAGTTTGCTCAGAGCTTGGCTAGCAAGAGATTTGTACTCCATGAAAGCTTGAGCCATGACCTTTGCGGAAACCGCAAGTTTATTAACAAACTCAGTAGTACTACCTGAATTATTAGGTAGAAGAGGATCAACATTTGCGGAAAGCGCAAGTTTATTAATAAACTCAGTAGGAGGATCAGAAGGTTCTTCATCTTCAGAATGTTGTTGTTCACTTGTTCGCTTTGAAGACTGCCTAAACTCAATAGTAGGCAAAGGTGCACTCGGTGGCTTTGAAGACTGCCTAAACTCAATAGTAGGCAAAAGTGCATGTGCCTTATGCTGAGTGATGACCAGTGGAGGCTCAATAGAACCCTTGCCGAAAGTTTTATTGTCCGAATTTTTGTCATTCACTTCCTCCTTAAGTCTCTGGGATATAACTTCTTTAGTCCAAGTTGAGAGCGTTGGAAACTGCCGAGTAACAAGGCGTGCTTTGAAGACACATCGGTCTAGATAAATAAAACCCAAGACCATAGTAGGTCCACCAAACCAATTTTCTTTCAGCTTTTTGATCTTCCACTCCTCCTTTTGCCAAGAATCAACTTAGGAAGCCAATTTACGTTTTATAAAATTGCACCAGTTGAATTCGTAGATCAACTCAGTGTTTACCAAACTTTTAAGAAGTCTCAAAGTTGCCTAATTGCCTACAACACCGCCTAAAAGAGCATTGCATATATAAATGATGAAAGTGCGTTTGAAATCATCTCCACCATCTCTTTGTGTAGAGAGCTTTTGCATAATGTGTTTGACCTCAATGGAACTACCTTTGTATTGACTTCTGAACTCCTCCAAAACAGACACATAAGAAGGGCACTTATCTCCAATTTTTGCTTCTTCGACAATGTTTGGACCCATTGGCAATCCCAGGCACAGATGGATATCTTCCTCTAAAACAAGGTGTTTCCCATCACACAACGATCCTGTAAAGGGGTCATAACTTGAAAATAGCCAGTAGGCCAAGTGACCCGGACCAGCATCTGTTTTAAGATGCAATAGGGAACCAAATCCCATTTCTTGTATAGCTTCAATCTGCTTATCTGATGGTGGATTCTCCTTATTGTTGAGAAAGTTGTAAAGCCCAGCAGGAGACATCCGAGTCCTCAACACAGGCAGTCTGTCTTTGTAAATTCTTGTCTTTTTTGTAGGTGGCTCAGAGAGTGGTTCAGTAGCTTCAGTAGGTGCTTCCGTAGAATCAGCAGCTGGTTCAACATGTCGCTTCATTTTAGCTTACTTCCTATTATGCACCAAGTAAGGCAAAATAACATCAGAACTAAAATCCAAAATGTAAACATTTTAAGTAAGTTTGACAATAGAGAAGGTGATTTCATGCACTTATTAACAAGTATAACAATATTAACTTCTAGTTTCACAAAACAGTGTCTGAGATTCGCACAATTAGGTCCTAGATTCACACAAGTAGGTCCTAGATTCACGAAATGCAAATGAGATGTAGCTACTGAAAACTTAACCAACAATACATTTAAAAACTGGCAAAGAACATGCATCCAAAGAACATGCATCCAAAAGAACGATAAATTAATCACAAAACCATACGCAAGAGAATCGAAATATACTAAAAAAACCCTAAACCCTCAATAACAAAAACCCTAAACCTTCACTAACAAAAAATGGCAAAAACCCTAAACCCTCAATAACAAAAACCTGCATAATAAAAACAATAATTTGACGAACTAAAGAAGTTGATTGAAAATTATGGTGAAAAATACGAAACAAAAGGAGGATGAATCGAAACTTGAGAAAGTAGATAGAAAATACCTAATTTACGGATGATAGCGATAGTAGAAACGGTAATGCTAATGGCAGACGAAAAGCTCAATGATAATGGCGGATAATGGCGAAGACGGATGTGAAATTGGAGCACTGAATATGGAAGTTGAAAAGAGAAGCAGTTAGTGAATATGGAAGTTGAAGAGAGAGCACTGAATATGGAAGTTGAAGTGAAATTTGAAATTGCGAAATTTTGTGAAACTGGACCACGTGAATCTTTACTTAAGAATACATGACTCCTAATTATGAGAATCTTTGAACTAATTACGTGAAACTGGAGCATGAAATTGTGAAACTAAGTCTTGAATAGTTGATCTTCACTTAAGATGTTTCTTTTACTCAATGTTGTGAATCCTGGAACTTATCTTGTGAAACTGGAACATAAAATTATGAAACCTAGACCTGAATCCAGCATTAAGTATTTTTGTGATTTTGATCAAAATTTAGTCTTTAGTCGATGTCATCGTTTCCCAATTTAGCCCGAATCCAGCATCGTTTCCCAATGAAGTAAAGCCTTTAGTTGATGACATTAAACATGTAATTGCCAAAGGTATATCCAGACCTGAATCCATTAATCATGTAATGTACATAATACAGAAAAAGATGCTAATCAAATGAGAAGGCGGCTTGCATTAAACATCTTTGTCTCTCAATAAAAGACCGTCATACGAAGTACACCCGTCTCATCTTATGGTCAAATCCAAGTTTCACAATTTCTTGTAGCATTACATTCTCGACTACTAAATACATTCTCGACTAATCAAATACAAGACTACAGACTAATCAATTCATGGTACCATTACAAACAAACAAGGTCATATGGCCGAATTTCACCATTTCGAATACTGAGTACATCAACACAAGATAGATATAGCAGGCCTGCTGAAGCAAGGGATGTCCACCAGTGAACACATATCCATCGGAGAAAGATCATTTGCTTGCAAAAAGACTGCCATGTCATCAATGAAACACCTATACCATCAAAAACAAGTAACAATTAAGAGATGTTCACCAAAGTTATGACCAAATGGACGTTGAATTAATTTTAAGTCAAGCAAGTGTACCGTTTTTGTATTTTTATCCCATTTAAGAAGTTCCAATATTATCTTCTTTCGATAGTCAGGCAATTTCTGCAAAAGAGATTTTCATACAGTATAGTATATATTTAATATGTAGCAATGGCAAGGTAGGAGGCAAAACCCGTAAATATATACCTCAAAATATTCACTGTTGGTTCATAAACTTTCATTGTCCAACGCATCCAACCATTTCAGCACAAACACTCCACAATCAAAACTACAAATAAATAAACATTTATGAGTAAAAGAAACATCTCAAGTGAAGATCAACTATTCAACCATTCATTTCAGCAATATGGGATTGGGTACTTGGTTTTGGTCAGAGAGGGACCATTCAAACTTGTACGATAAAAACACAAATATAGCCTAAAAAACGAAGATACATGGTTACATACCATGTTTTTTGTTGAGGGACTTTAAGGTTGACAATTGGGTTCATGTACATCAACCGCAAAGGTTCAAATGCAGATGAACCACCACAAAGAACAGATGATACTTGGTACAACTGGAACATGAAAAAGCCAATAGAACATAAAAAAATGACAGGGTTATATTTTTAAGAAACTAAAGATAAATACTCCAAAATATTTTGGGAAAAAATCATACAATCTCGTGGGCTGTGTGGTTATCAGGATCCGCATGTAAATCGGTGCTCGAGTCGAGGATGAAATTTACTTTTTGCTTTAAATCGCAAACGCAAGCCCACCAATGATGACACTTATCGTTAAGCATAGGGATAAAAACCTGCAATAGACAAACCAATTAACAATACACATGAACGAAAATAAATAAAAAAGAACATAAATAGTAGAAGAGGGATCTTTCACCTTTTGGATATTGCTCCCATCAAATGGAATGTAATCAGACTTCGTGTATTGACCCCAAATAGTCAAGGGTTGCGTTCTTCATGAACGGTCTGCATGTGACAAAAGTAGGACCATTTTAATAAACCAGAGAGGAGCAACATTAAGAAAGCAAATACTTGAATATCAACATCTAAAGTATTTGAAGCTCACATATACTGTGGTTGGCAAGTAGAGGAGATGTGATCTACCGAGTGTGGACTTAACTCCAAACATATCAATCACCTACAAAATCAAATTTAACAAAACATAGGTAAAGGATTCACAAAATAAGTTCCATCATTCACAAAATAAGGTCCAGGATTCACAAAACAAGTTCCAGGATTCACAAAATAAATTCACAAAATAAGTTCCAAGATTCAGAAAACAAGTTCCAGGATTCACAAAATAAGTTCTAGGATTCACAAAAAAGTAAAATGAAACATGAAAAGAAAAAGGAAAGGAAAATGATACTTACCTGATCCATAACAAAGCCACGTGGTCCAAGGGTCTGTAAAGCATGTCTTGTGACTTCCATCCACGGAGTGGACACCATAGCGTCACTTAAATATTGAGGAAATGCAATTAGTCAATATCTCTCACAATATAACTTTTATATTGTAAAATCAAAGCAAAATCATATAACTTTTATATTGTAAAATCAAAGCAAAATCAATACAATTTAGTTTGTGCCGATTTTGATCTGCAAACATAATCCAACAATTGCTGGTCACTGTAAGGAAGTGGTTGAGAGCCACTGCCACAATACGAACAAATAACATTATTTAATCAACTAAAGTACTAAAGGTTTTGCAAGAAAAATTTGATAATATTAAAAGAAGAAGGTTCTTACAGCGGTACACGACTCCATTCTAGTGCATCTTTTTTCACTCTATCTCTTAATACGTTCTTATCACATGTAATAATGTGATAGCACACCCTCAATGCAAAATGCTTCACCTGAGCTTCCTATAAATGGAAAAGGGGGAATAATAATATGTTGCAAACTTATAAAAATTTATATTTATCAATGTATAAATAGAGTTGAAAAAGTAATCTTACAGTATATATGGTTATTGGACAATCACTTTTGTTTCCTTTGTAATTCTCCAATATGTTCAATAAATAGATGCCATTATCTATTTCATCAGAAGTTAAATTTGATTTTGGGATAAACACTTCAAGGCCCACAAAATACTTGTCGATCTTTGGCAACTTTGGTTTAAGAAGCCGGATGAGCTTTTCTTTCTGTATGAACAAAAGATAAATCAGTCTTTCTTAGCAGAAGTATAAACAAAACTTATTTTGTGAGGTACACCACACTAACTAAGAATCATATAAGGTACTATACTGTCAAAACAGACACTAGCTACGAAATTGCACCAGTTGAACCATACATCTTAGTTTGTAAAACTTGGAGTGAAATGGTAAAGGACCATAGGTTCACAATATAAGATCTAAGATTCACAAAATAAAGGCCTACTTTCACAAAGTCCCCTATTTTGCCCTTTTCCTTTTTTGGTGAACCTCAGACCTTGTCTTGTGAATCTCAGACCTTGTTCAGTGAATCTTAGGGCTTGTTTTGTGAAACTTGGTCAACATAAGTGGTTTAAAATCATCTATTTTGCTCTTAATTTTGTGAATCTCATACCTTATCTTGTGAATCTCAGACCTTGTTCAGTGAATCTTAGGGCTTGTTTTAGTGAAACTTGGTCAACATAAGTAGTTAAAGTGATAAGATTCACAAACCTTAAGTGTAGGCTTCACAAAATAAAGTCATACATTCACAAAGTCATTTCCTAGTAGAATCACAATAACACACATTTTCCTAAGCAAAATGGAAACAATAGACGTACCACAGATTGTATAAAACAAGAATAATCAACAGATCTGCCTTTCATAGGATGGATGATTTGCACTTTGCTACTTTTAGTTCTGAGGTCGATACAAATCAATAAAGGTGGGCATGAGGCGGAGACTATTGGAGCGCAAACCTGAAAAAGGACAAAAAGTAAACTGAATTAAAAAGACAAAAATGCAGTGTATAAAAAAGACAAAAATGAACTTAAGTTGAAATATAAGCAGACCAAAATCAAAGACTTACTAGTTGAACTGCAGAAACATCAACATTGGAGAGATACTGGGAACAAAAAATAAGATCAGTATGAGTAACGATTAGAAGTCAACATCATGTAAAATAGACTTGGAGAATTGGATAAAGTAGAGGGTAATAAGACTAACACTTTCATTTCTATACGGCACAAATAAACGAGAAGGGGAAGTCCGGGATTTGAATATCTCAATACTATTTAAGATCTCACAATACGCATCTATGACATGAGATGATATCGGATCGCCTTCAGCCACACTCTTCAACTGGCTCCTTGTCAAAGTCTGACATTGACTTTGGAAAAGAATCTCCGTTTCATCATATGATTCACCAAGTATAAAATCTAATACTTGTTTCTCAGCTTGATTCAAATCCCTAAAAATATTAAGATTTCTTTGCAAATAGGGCGATCGGAAAACTTCAGCTAGAACTACAACCCTCCTCTAACCACGACCCTGAACATCCTCTTCAATTGGTAATGGACATATGGGAAATGGGATTGCAGCATTAGTTGGGGTTTTGCAAGGAACACTGGCAATCGCCTTTGCCCAATGACGTGGCGATCGACGAATATATACATTACTGACAGATCGTTTACTGACAGATGGTTTATCGATTGTTGAAACAAGTGGAGTATCTGGTAGGCAAATAACATCAAGAGTTGTCTTCCGTACCACAGTAGTAGGAGGAGAAGGAGGAGTAGCTGTTATCTCAATAATTGTAGGCTCAGTGACGTCCTTATCAGGAAGAACATCATCCAGAGCAGCGTGAGAGGATGTGTTCCCTACTAAAGGAGTGGGCTCAGTGAAAGAAGGGATGACATCCACAAGGAGGGATGACACAACAAAGATATGTGTCGTCGCTCGGGCTCGAGTTGAGACAACAAATGGTCATCAGCTGCTAGGAGCCTAAAGGATGGGTATTTTGCATTTGGTGGTGGTGAATGATGTGGCGCTATTGGTTGCAAAGCTTCACCCATCACATCCAATGCCGCCAACAAATCAGCCTCAGTCCACCCATACAAATTATCCATATTCTCCCCACCTTTCTCCACATTCTCATGAATATCGTCAACCACTTTCTCAACGATATTCTCATCCACAATGTCCGACACCTTTTCCTCATTCTTCACATCCTTCACATTTTCAGCATCATCCTCTTATTGAGATAACTTAAAACCTTCTGCTATGTCGTCTACAGCTGCAACTAGTTTCTTCACTGTTGTTGTTGAAGGCAGTTTGGAGGGAGCTTGACTAGAAAGTGATTTGTAGTCCGCAAAAGCTTGAGCCATTTCCTTTGTAGAAAGTGCAAGTTTATGGACAAACTCACTAGTGCCTTCATTCCCAGGTAGAGGTAATTTTTCAACTTCAGCTTCATATGCTTTATCTTGAATTGTTGACTTGGAAGACTGGCCGAGCTCAATATTTGGAGGAGGAGGACACAACTGTGGAATATGGTGGTTGATGACCATTGGAGGCTCAATAGAACCCCTGCCAAAAGTTTTCTTTTCCGAATTTTTGTCATTCACTTCCTGCTTAACTCTCTTGGATATAGCTTCTTTAGTCCAAGTTGAGAGCATTGGAAACTGCCGAGTAACAAGGCGTGCTTTGAAGATACATCGGTCAAGATAAATGAAAACCAAGACCATAATAGGTCCACCAAACCAATTTTCTTTCAGCTTTTTGGTCTGCCACTCCTCCTTTTGCCAAGACTCAACTTGGGCAGCCAATTCGTGTTTGATGAAATTGCACCAGTTGAATTTGGAGATCAACTCAGTGTTTACCAAACTTTTAAGAAGTCTCAAACTTGCCCGATTGCCTACAACACCGCCTAAAAGAGCATTAAAGATATAAATGATGAAAGTGCATTTGAAATCATCTCCACCATCTCTTTGTGTAGAGAGCTTTTGCATAATGTGTTTGACCTCAATGGAACTACCTTTGTATTGACTTCTGAACTCCTCCCAAACAGACACATAATAAGGGCACTTATCTCCAATTTTTGCTTCTTCGACAATGTTTGGACCCATTGGCAATCCCAGGCACAGATGGATATCTTCCTCTAAAACAAGGAGTTTCCCATCACACAACGATCCTGTAAAGGGGTCATAATTTGAAACTAGCCAGTACGCCAAGTGACCCGGAACAACATCTGTTTTAAGATGCAATAGAGAACCAAATCCCATTTCTTGTATAGCTTCAATCTGCTTATCTGATGGTGGATTCTCCTTATTGTTGAGAAAGTTGTAAAGCCCAACAGGAGACATCCGATTCCTCAACACATGCAGTCTGTCTTTGTAAATTCTTGTCTTTTTTGTAGCTGGCTCAGAGAGTGGTTCAGTAGCTTCAGTAGGTGCTTTAGTAGCTTCAGTACGTCCTCAACAGGCCGCTTCATCCTGGCTTGGCTTGCTTCCTACAACTCAGTAAAGCCTATTATTCACAAAGCTAGGGAAATAAGTTCACAAAATAAAGAAACTTGGTCAGTAAGGTTTAGATTCTCAGACCTTGTTTTGTGAATCTCAGACCTTGTTCAGTGAATCTAAGGGCTTGTTTTGTGAAACTTGGTCATTATAAGTGGTTTAAATCATCTATTTTGCTCATACCTTTATTTGGTGAATTCACAGACTTGTTTTGTGAATCTCAGACCTTATTAAGTGAATCTAAGGGCTTGTTTTGTGAAACTTGGTCATTATATGTGGTTAAAATCATCTATTTTGCTCATACCTTTATTTGGTGAATTCACAAACCTTGTTTTGTGAATCTCAAACCTTATTCAGTGAATATAAGAGCTTGTTTTGTGAAACTTGGTCATTATAAGTGGTTAAAATCATCTATTTTGCTCATATCTTTATTTGGTGAATTCACAGACCTTGTTTTGTGAATCTCAGACCTTATTAAGTGAATCTAAAGGCTTGTTTTGTGAAACTTGGTCATTATAAGTGGTTAAAATCATCTATTTTGCTCATACCTTTATTTGGTGAATTCACAGACCTTGTTTTGTGAATCTCAGACCTTATTCAGTGAATCTAAGGGCTTGTTTTGTGAAACTTGGTCATTATAAGTTGTTAAAATCATCTATTTTGCTCATACCTTTATCTGGTGAATTCACAGACCTTGTTTTGTGAATCTCAGACCTTATTCAGTGAATCTAATGGCTTGTTTTGTGAAACTTGGTCATTATAAGTTGTTAAAGAACATTACATTATAACAATAAGCTATGGTCAATTAACTGAATTTAAGTGATAATAGGTAAGAAAGAAGCAGGAAAATTCACTAAACAAAGTCTCAGATTCACTAAACAAGGTCTAAGATTCACAAAATAAGTTCCACGATTCACAAAATAAGTTCCAGGATTCACATAATAAGTTGCAAGATTCACAAAAGAAGTTCCACAATTCACAAAATAAGGTCACAAAATAAGTTAGTCATTATAAGTGCATGGAAGAATATGTAAGAAAACAAATACAAAATTAAATGGAAAATCAGAAGTAAAGAACATTGCATTATACATAGAAAAGTGATCCATGCAAATATTTAAAACAAAGTACAAGATTACATGATAATTTATGTTATCCAAAATGTTAAACTAAGATGTACATAATTATACAGAAGGTTGACACTACTACGAAATTATACAAAATAACAAAAGGGCAAAGTTAAAACCTTAAAGTGCAAAGCCCTAGTTACACAGATAGTACATTACAAACAAGGGACAACTCTAGGCTATATATACAACATCAAAGGTAAGTCAAGAAAAGATATATCTCTACGAGTGACTAGTAAGTCAGCAGCAATGCCAATATCTATATCTCGCTCTTCACTGGGCGTAGCTAAAACATGCAATGACTCATTAACTGCACTGCGTGCAACATCATCCAGAGCATTTAGATGAGTACTCTGAGATGGAATTTTTGCTTGGTGATAATGTAGTAAGAATTTGGCAATCATATCCTCCATCATGAAACATTTGTATGTTTGAAACACTATTCTAGGACCCCTACAAATAGTCCGAACACCATTCATATCATTTATGTCTACAGAAAGCCAATATGCCAAGGTGACCCCAGGTGCACTTTTGTGTATCAGAAATAGTTGAGCCCAATTTCGACATACGAGCGCCATATGTGCTTTATCTTCGTAATGATTAATTTTAGAGAAGATTTTTTGCATAAGATCTTGATTATTAAAAACAGAATGACATGCTTGATAGTGACGGCCAGGCACTATAACTTCCTTTAACGTCGAAAAAGAGAAATCCATAGCTGTTTGTTTTTCAGTGACATAAAGTGCGCGAAATGACACTTGATCTTCGTCAAGAAGATTAACAACACAACCATTGCACCAAGTTGTCATACTTGTCTATGAAACAAGTGAAATACAAATATTAGTTAAACAAAAGAAATGTGAAAATACAAAACACAAATTCCTAGGTAGTTGGACTAACAAGCTGGGAAAATAAACAAAGGTGAAGGAGGGTCACAAAATTAGATCTAGGAAGCACAAAAGCCGGGAAAATAAAAACGTTTAGATTCTCAGACCTTGTTTGGTGAATCTTAGACCTTGTTTAGTGAATCTAAAGGCTTGTTTTGTGAAACTTGGCCATTATAAGTGGTTAAAATCATCTGTTTTGCTCATTTCGTTATTTGGTGAATTTATAGACCCTGTTTTGTGAATCTCAGACCTTATTAAGTGAATCTAAGAGCTTGTTTTGTGAAACTTGGTCATTATAAGTGGTTAAAATCATCTATTTTGCTCTTTTCTTCTTAATTTGTTTCTCTGCTTCTTTGTAATCGCAGACCTTATTCAATTAACACTCAAGCAATAACAGCAGATGACAAAAAGTAGCTAGTGTAATTTATGCAAACCTCTATAATTTATGAAAACCTTTGAATAATCTCAGACCTTATTCAATGAGAACTCAAGCAACAACAACAACAACAACAGCAGAAGACAAAATGCAACACGCAACCAAATTTACTGGTTTGAAGATAATATAATAATAAACTACTGGTTTCACAAATTTACCTCCTAGATTCACAAAATAAGTTCTAGGTTTCACAAAAGCAGGTAAACGAAATCTTAACAAACAAATGACAAACATTAAGTCCAAGTTTGAAGATAATATAACAATAAGCTACTGGTTTCACAAATTTACCTCCTAGATTCACAAAATAAGCTACTGGTTTCACAAGTTTAAAATAGAAAGAAACATACGAAAAAGCGGAGAAATCGATTGCAGTTGATTTTATGCGTTCCTACTGTGTTCGATTATGCTCACGAAGCGATCAAAACCTGCATAATAACAACAATAATTTAGTAAAGAAACGGAAAATAGAAAAATAAGAGAAAGTTTCAATCAAATTGCGAGCATAATCGAGCAGAAACGAAATGCATAGAAATCAAACGAAGTCGAGTGAAGGAAAATAGAAAAATAAGAGAAAACTGAGTAATTAAACTAATTAAATAAATTTAGTAAAGAAACGGAAAGGAACATACGAAGAAAAGGAGAAATCGACTTCGATGGCGGAACAAATGTGACGGAGTTTAGCGAATGGCGAAGACGGAGTGAATGGCGAAGACGGAGTAAATATGACAGAGTAAATGATTGAGGATGAAGGGAAATGGCGGAATAGATGAGCTTGTAGAAGCTCAGTGGTAATGGTGATAATGGCGGAAAAGTAGTTGTGAAGGAAGGGAGAGAAATAAATGAGAGGAAGTGATATTGTAAATGAGGGAAGTGCGTTAGTTGGGGAGTATTTATGGGGGACACGTGTCACATATCTGGTGCATCTAAAAGTTAGATCCAATGGTGAGTAAATGGTTCAGCCGCCTCACCCTAAGGAGGGTGCCTATATTAATTAATTAATTAAGTTTATCAGGCATTCCTCTCTATCATCTTGCTTCTTCTTTGTTTTATTTTATTTAGTTTGTTTTACAAGCTAATAAACGCAGAACAATAACAGTGACAAAACTAATTAAGCGAATAATACTTAGAGAAAGAACATAATGATCGATAAAAACACATGCAAATGAAATAATTAGAGAAAGAAAATAATGACTGAGATGACAAAACCTAAATTAAATCATGCATTTTTACCTGATAATTAGAGAAAGTAAGAGACGATGAAACCAACAGTGACGGCGAGATGATAAAGCGACGATGAGGAAGAGAGAAAGAGACGATGAGAAAGTGTGTTTGTGTTTGTGTTTGTGTTTGTGTTTGTGTTTGTGTTTGTGTTTGTGTTTGTGTTTGTGTTTGTGTTTGTGTTTGTGTTTGTGTTTGTGTTTGTGTTTGTGTTTGTGTTTGTGTTTGTGTTTGTGTATGTTTGTGTTAGGTTTGTGTTTTGTGGCTGTACCTGATCTGTGTTTGTGTGGTTTATAGTATGGAAAGTATTGACAACGGTTGTTAAACAAAAACTCGTGGCCATTACAGAATATATTAACAACGGGTCCATAGTAAACCCCGTTTGAGAGATTGCATCACAATAGTCGCAAAAGGTTTCCATATGAGAATGAGGGTCCTCACTAGGCATCCCCCCAAATTGGCTCCTCTCAACTAATTGGATGAAGGCGGACTTGGCAATAAAATTTCCGGTTAGATGTTGCGGTGTAGGAGTACCATTTGGTAGATTCTCCTCGGTGGGTACGGAGTGTGACGAGAATTTAGGCATTGTAGGTGGATTTTGTGGGGTATTGTGTAATGGGTTCTCTTCTCCTTCTATTGCGAAAGGATTGACAAACTCACTAGTGGGTTGGACAACTTCACTAATACCTCTTAAATTCCTCCTAACAAGTCTCCTATTGTTCGTCAAGGTTCTTTCGATTTCACGGTCAAAAGGTAACAAATCACCTTGTAACCTTCTAGACATGCAAAATATCAAACAACTCGAAAACAATTAGAACAAACCTTGAGGAGTTTTACTTCCCCAAGGCGAAGAAAGACACAACTAATAACAATAAAAAAGAAATCTAAATCAAGTAAACACCGTCCCCGGCAACGGCGCCATTTTTGATGCGAGTCCTTTTCGTGTTCACAAATTAAGATGTGGTCGTTGGGTCACGGTCGAATCAAAACACAATTTATAACTTCACAAACAACTCTACAATTAGTAAAGAGGCAAGTAAAGGTCGGATCCCAAGGGACGGGTATTGAAATGAGATTTCTATTGCAACTAGTGGTGTCTAAGGGGTGTCACAAATTGGGTTGATGTAGAAGGTCACTAAACTAAAGTAGCAATGAAAATAAACAAGCAAGATGAATTAAAGGGGTGTAAACAATTGATTAAAAGCACTAGGGTGTCATGGGATCATAGGGGAATCATGGGAATTGATCATACAAACATGTTCTCAAATTATAAGCAAGCAATTATTGTTGTGATGGATTGAGTTGGGTTATATCTTACAATCCTAGGAAAGTTTGGGTCCCGGAGCCGAATCGATTAGATTGTACAACACCTACAAGTCGACTCAATCTTCCCTACTCAACAACATGCATGGTCTAATGAGACTCGAGTTGGGTTATGTCTTACATGTCTCATTGAAAAGATGGAAAATGATAGTAAATGCAAGGATTCATAGGCTTAGCATTTCATCAAATATAACATGTGCATGAGTTGAGATCAAAACAAGCAAGCAAATAAAACATGAAAGCATATTAATTTAAGCATGAATCATTCCCAATGTTGGTTTCCCCTAATCACCCATTAACCCTAGCTAAGAGACTACTCACTCATTATCATGTTGATCATGCTAGCAAGGTTGTCAATCATACCAACAATATGAAACATGATGAATAAATGAAAGTAATTAACAATAATTAAAAAGGGATTAAGAGATTATACCTACTAATGATTCCAATAATAAAGCAAAGATAAAAGAAGTACTTGAATGCTTGATTGAGAGGTTGTCAATCTCCCAACAATAACCCAAATAATCTTCAATTACCCAAAATAAAGGATGAACAAAAGAGAGATTAAAGAACTAAAACTTGGATTAAAACTTGATTAATACTTGATTACAATATTAAAGAGAGATTTGATTGATATTAACTACACTAATTATTGATAAGAAGAACATGCTCCTCTAATTAGACTAATGGGGTATTTATAGTGGAAATTAGGGAGGATGCATTAGGGTTAACTAAGGGCTAAACTAGTAATTACACTTTCTAGATTGAGCAAGGAGGAGCCAGTATTTTTCGAGAGAAGGGCTTCTTTCTTTGTTGCTTGGAGAAGACAATTCGTGCTGGAGCCGAATCCGGGCGGAATAAGGTCGGGACGGGCGGAATCTGGCGTTGGAATCCGAGCGGATTCAAGGGAATCCGGTCGGATTGTGGAGGTGGAATCCGAGCGGATTCAAACAAAGCCGCACGGATTGTGCAAACAAGGGACGGACGGATTGGTGACAATCCGCTCGGATTGTCACTCAAAGAACATATCTTCTTCTTTTCTTCCCTTTTCTTCATAAATTCCTTGGGGATTTCCTTGGGGACTCAAGGATCCTTTCTCAACATTGCTCTTCTACTATAATATGTACAAAGGCCTTCTAATCTTGTCTCTCCTTGATGCTTGGTCATTGAATTCGATCAATTTAGTCTCGTTTTGCCATGAAAATGCAAGATTCTTACTCCTTTCCTATCAAGGGATCAAAATCTCAAAGAATATGCAAAACAAAGAACTAAAGATAAGAAATGACCCAAATATGCACTAAGAAGCATGGGAACAAGGCTAATTCGGGGGCTAAATATGCGCTAATTATGGTCACATTAAAAGGTACTAGGATTGTTGGTTCACCATGGCTTCTAAAGTCCGGACTGAATAAAAAATGCCCTATATTCAATCTGTGGGTAATAAACGTCACCTTTCGGTCCTTAGTTCGCCCTAGGCAATACTAGTTTAGCTTTCGCCCTAGTTAGTATAAATCCTAATGAAATGCTGCAGAACTACCCCTTTTTCAATCTTTCGATCTAGGAGAAGAGGTTATCGAGACAGTTAATTGAGTGCGTCGACTCAAACAATTAAAAGATATTAAAGCAGCAGATGCATACAAAGAGACTACGGGTATTCTAATTAAATCGCCCTTCCTACGCCATGGCTACCCTAAATCCTAGCAAAACGATTAGCTATTCATGATCGAAATGAGGAACAATACTAGCAAAGTAAATGACAATAGATAACATGATAAATGAAACTGAACTAAAATTATACTAATGATAATACCGAATTCAACGAAGGAAGAATTGAGAAATGAAGAGTATTTCCGATCCAAAAACTAAAGCAACAGTCTCCGTTTTACGTCCTAAAATGTGATAATTAGGTCTCTAGTATTCCTTGCCTATTTATAAGAAAAATAGCAAAGAAACAAAGCGTGTAAAATAACAACACAATCGATCCAAAGCCCATCAGCGCATGGCCTCTCGATCGAACTCCACAGTTGTTCGATCGAGAGCTTTCCCTAAGCATATCCCTCGATCGAGGACAGTGGTCTCTCGATCGAGGCCTTCACCTTTGCATTCACTCGATCGAGAACAGGACATCTCGATCGAGGGGTTCTTGACTTCTCGTGTGTTTTCCTATTCCTTTGGATGCCTTCACGCGTCTCAAGACGGTAAGGTTTCACGCCGACTCTCTTAAGCGGTTTGGAGGACCACAAATAGGTGATTTCCATCATTCCGGTTCGTACCTGCAAATAATGCAAAGCAGACCAAAGT
Source organism: Silene latifolia (assembly GCF_048544455.1). Lineage (NCBI taxonomy): Eukaryota > Viridiplantae > Streptophyta > Magnoliopsida > Caryophyllales > Caryophyllaceae > Silene > Silene latifolia. The sequence continues at coordinate 82,421,629 of NC_133535.1, forward strand.
AGACTATTCGGGGCATTTGTAGTGAAATACTACGAAATAAGCATAGAAATGTGTGCTGAAAAGGCCTAAAAAGGTCTATAAGAAATGCACACATCAAACTTCCCCAAACCAAACCTTTGCTTGTCCTCAAGCAAACTAATGCAACTAGCTAGGACGAAATGGAAAGGAGTAGAACATAGACAAGCTGAAGACCGTCGGCTTAAACCATTTAATGCATAAGAATCAACTACTAATAGCTCAATATCAAGGCAAACGAATTTATGCATATTTCAAAAAGATGTTGAACTTTTGACCTTGCAAGACTTTTAAAAATGGACTCTCACGGGTCGCTCAATCACACAATTAAGCACAAGGTGATATATAATAAAAGATAGAAAGAATAAAGAACACTCACCTAACTGCGACCTATAAGAACATGCATGCAATCTAACATGAATAAAGTCTCTACAACCGTACATATGCATTCCAACCAAACTGATGACCAAGACACATGCCGAGGACTTACATATGGGTAAGTGAGGTAATAGGTAAGAAGGGGCTAAAATGAATTTGGATATGTGGGGTTAATAGCCAAGCTAGCAACAACGGATCCAAATTATACAACTTCCCTACTTCAAACACCGTACAAATCAATACGAAACAGTGCAAATTGGATGCACACAGCTCACTAATCACCATAAAATTATCAACTCCCCATAAGATATAGATTAAACATGGGAGCATAGATCACAACATACAGTCTTTTCATTTTCCGCATATGATTTTTTTTTTCTTTTTTTTTTTCATATCTCTTTTTGGATTTTTCTTTTCCTTTTTTTTCATTTTTCTTCAATTCTTTTTCAATATTCCTCCTTCATTTCCTTCACCCATCCATCTCATGAAAAAGATATAATAACCAACTGCAAATCAACACATTCCCAACATTGCTACCATTACTAGCGCGGCTAGGGTGGAAAAAATGTGGATTGTAGCTAAATAGGGACAAAATAGGCAATTTGGCTATGTGGAGCTCATGGGTAAAATGAAATAAAGGGATTGCCTCTCCAAACATGTGTCACCAACCACAGACCCGAATGCATACAGGTACTAAGTAGACTAAACTCATGCTTATGCAATTTGATGTTACACGCCTCATAAGGAGTAACTACTCACTTCCTACGTGAACTGGTCATGGATGACACCAGTTATAAAGCTCTAAACCTAAAAAAGATATTGTAGTTTGCCAAAATTTCAAGTCTAATCTACTTGTTCAACGAATTTTGAAACGAAATTCGAGAAATTGCAAAGACTTTTGCTAAAAGATGTGAAACAATGCAAGGCTTAATCAAAAAGACAGTTATCAGCAATGAAAAACTCCAATCAGACTCAACCTAAAATGCAAAAATAAACACGATTTTTTTTTTGAAGTTTTTAAGTTTAACCAATGCAAACGTAAGTAAACGTGATAACAGAAATGAAATAAAAACAACATGCAGACACGATATGGATGCATACCCTCCCCAAACCAAACTGTACAATATCCCCATTGTACAAAGTAAAGGAAAAGAAATGCAGATTAAAGAGAGGGAGAGCCGAAGACTTACAAAAGTGCGCAAACCACGAACCTCCCCAAACCGAACCAGGAAGAGAGGTTGGTAGGGTTCTCGATCGACAAAGGGTCCGCTCGATCGAAAGGAAAATGGTACTCGATCGAGACACATAACACTCGATCGAGGCTTCAAGCGGTGCAGATACTCGATCGAACAGGTAGTAGCTCGATCGAGAGCTTTAAAAAGGGAAGGACCACTCGATCGAGTAACAAAACTACTCGATCGAGGGCTGTTGCATCAGTAAGCAACAGTACAGTACCTGTGCTGTACAATTCACGCATAAACTCTATTAAAATTGTTCAAACGCACACCGAACAGAAATAAAGAGTGTTAAAAGTTTCAAAAACAAACACAACAAATTACAATCGGGTTGCCTCCCGAAAAGCGCAGGTTTATGAGGTCCCGCACGACCTATAAGCGTCAAACATCACGCTCTGCCATCGCGTCGAAAAAGAGAACTTCGACGCGGCCAACAACAGCATCAGCCCCATAATAGTGCTTCACAAGATGACCATTAACTTTGAAGCGATTCCCCTCGTAGTCCTCTAACTCAACCGATCCAAATTTTGTGACGCCAATCAGCGTGTACGGACCACTCCACCTGGACTTCAGCTATCCAGGAAACAGTCTCAACCGGGCATTAAACAGTAACACCTTTTGCCCAACATGGAACTCACGGGGTACAATCCTCTTATCGTGCCAACGCTTAGTCTTCTCCTTATAAATTCGGGAGCTATCATAAGCGTTCAGCCAAAACTCCTCCAGCGCATCTAGCTGCAATAAACGTTTCTCACCACACGAGTCAGCATCATAATTAAGCTGGCGGATAGCCCACCAAGCTTTATGTTCTAGCTCAACAGGTAAATGACAAGACTTTCCATACACTAAACGATACGGTGAAGCACCGATTGGTGTCTTAAAAGCCGTCCTATAAGCCCACAACGTGTCCTCTAATTTAGCACTCCAGTCTTTCCGTGATTTGGACACTACTTTGCTCAATATCTCTTTTAGTTCCCTATTAGAGACCTCAACCTGTCCGCTATTCTGAGGATGATACCCCAAACCCCTACGGTGTTTGACACCATATTTAGACAGCAAAGCAGTCAACTGCTGTTCTCTAAAATGCATACCCCTATCACTAATGACGACCCTAGGGACACCAAAACGGGGAAAAATAGTCTTAAGAAACAGCTTAATCACAGTCCTGGCATCAAAATTGGGAGTGGCAATCGCCTCCACCCACTTAGACACATAGTCTACAGCTACCAGAATATACCTGTTACCCTGGCTAGACGGGAATGGCCCTTGATAATCGATGCCCCATACATCGAAAATCTCAACCTCTAAAATGCCGTTCTGAGGCATCTCATGTCTCTTGGAAATGTTTCCCGTTCCCTGACAAGCATCACAGCTAGCAATAAAAACTTTAGTGTCAGCGAAAAGAGTTGGCCAATGAAAACCTGACTGCAATACCTTAGCCACGGTACGTGATGGACCGTGGTGTCCTCCACAAGGAGCTGAATGGCAGCCTTCTAGGATAGCTTTGGTCTCCCACTGCGGAATACACCGTCTGTAGAGTCTGTCTGCAGATTCCTTAAATAAATAAGGGTCATCCCAGAAATATTGCCGTGCATCATGTAAGAATCTCTTGCGCTGCTGATGAGATAAATCCGGTGGCAGTGCCTGACTGACAGCAAAGTTAGCATAGTCTGCAAACCAAGGTTCATCACCATCCTTAGAATTCACAGAGGTCACAGAAAAAACATCAACAGAAAATAAAGAGTCATCAGCAAAAGAATCATTAATAGGAAGAGAATCCTCCCCCTCCTGTTGCGTCAGACGCGACAGATGGTTGGCTAAACATTTTCTCGCTCCCTTCTTATCCTTAATCTCCAAGTCAAACTCCCGTAAAAGGAGTATCCATCTCAAAGAATCTGGCTTAGCTTCCTTCTTGTTCAGAAGGTGTTTCAGCGCTGCATGATCTGTAAAAATAATAACTTTAGAACCCAACAAATACGATCTAAACTTATCTAACGCATAAACAACAGCTAACAGCTCCTTCTCCGTGGTGACATATTTCACTTGAGCCTCATCCAGAGTTCGGATCGCATAATAGATCGCACTCAGCGCCTTGTCTTTCCGCTAGCCTAGCACCGCTCCTAGTGCATAATCACTGGCATCGCACATAATCTCGAAGGCGGGTTCCAAATCCGGTCAGGAGGCGGATAATGGGTGCAGAGACCAAAGCCTGCTTCAAAGTGTTAAAAGCAGAAAGACATTCATCATTAAAATCAAAAGGAGCATCCTTTAAAAGCAACTGTGTAAGCGGTCGAACAATATTTGAGAAGTCCTTGATAAACCGACGATAAAAGCCAGCGTGACCAAGGAAACTCCTCACCCCTTTAACATTAACTGGAGGGGGTAATTGCTCGATTACTTGCACCTTTGCTTTATCTACCTCAATACCCCTGTTGGAGACTAAGTGCCCAAGGACTACGCCCTCATTTACCATAAAATGGCACTTCTCCCAGTTTAGCACCAGATTAACCTCAATACATCGCTGCAAAACTTTATCAAGGTTAGCTAAACAATTATCAAAGTCATTCCCATAGACACTAAAGTCATCCATAAAGACTTCTATGATAGACTCTATATACTCAGAAAAGATCCCCATCATACACCTCTGAAAGGTAGCAGGGGCATTACACAAACCAAAAGGCATCCTGCGATAAGCAAAAACACCCTTTGGACAAGTAAAAGTAGTCTTTTCCTGATCATCTGGATGAATAGGGATCTGAAAGAACCCTGAGTACCCATCCAGATAACAGAAAAACTCGTGAGAAGCTAATCTCTCTATCATCTGATCAATGAAAGGAAGGGGGAAATGATCTTTCTTGGTGGCGGCATTTAATTGCCGATAATCTATACACATCCGCCACCCGGTCACTAGTCTAGTAGGTATTAGATCATTATTTTCATTTCGGACAACTGTAGTACCTCCTTTCTTAGGTACCACCTGAACGGGGCTTACCCATTTAGAATTCCCAACTGAATAAACAATACCTGCGTCGAGTAGTTTCATAACCTCAGCCGTCACGACCTCTTCCATTTTCGGATTCAGCTTTCGCTGACCCTGTCTGCAAGGTTTGTGATCATCCTCTAGCTCAATCCTGTGCATGCAAACATCAGGGCTAATGCCCTTAAGGTCATCCAATGAATATCCCATCGCCTTCCTATTTCTCTTAAGAACCGTCAATAAAGCAGTCAACTGTTCGTCGTTGAGCTTAGCACTCACAATCACTGGGAACTGCTCAGTATCATCAAGGAAAGCATACTTAAGATGAGAGGGAAGAGCCTTACGCTCGGGGACCTTTACCTCGACTGAGCACAAAGTATGTGCTAAGTTTTCTACCTGTTCCAGTTGAACGTCAGACAACTCTATCTCATCTGTGGCAATTCCAAGCAACTCCTCGACATCATCCTCGTCATCTGAAAAATCTGCACACTCATCTAGAAACATCAAAGACTCTTGCGGATCCTTAACCAAGGAATCCGACCAAAACTCGTAAGCAGACTCATCAACAATATCAACAGAATAACAAGTATCCTCTATCATTGGTCTAGACAAGGTCTCGGGCAGACTAAACGTAATCACATCATCCCCTACCTCTAGAGTCAAACACCCGAGTTTGACATCAATAATAGCTCCAACTGTACACAAAAACGGTCTACCCAGAATATTCTGGGTACGGGTATCCTCAGCAATATCTAATACAATAAAGTCCACTGGAATAAAGAATTTGCCCACCTTGACGGGCACATCCTCTAAGATACCTAAGGGCCGTCTAACAGATCTGTCGGCCATCTGCAGGGTGATATTGGTCATTTTTAGGTGACCCAATTTAAGCTTAGAAAAGATAGAATAGGGCATGACACTGACACTAGCTCCAAGGTCACACAGCGCCCTATTTATCATCACATCTCCTATAACACAAGGAATAGAGAAACTACCCGGGTCTTTCAATTTAGGGGGAGACTTTCCTGAAATTAGACAACTAGACTCTTCCATGAAAGCGACAGTAGCTGTTTCTCCAAATTCCCTCCTACGCATAATAATATCTTTCATAAATTTTGCGTAAGGAGGTATTTGGGTAATTAACTCAGCAAAAGGAATGGTTACCTGAATATTTCTTACCATATCCGCGAATTTGCTGAATTGTCTCTCCGTCTTCGTGTCGCGCAATCGACTTGGATAAGGGACCTTGACCATAGGAAGTGGGTCCTCTTCTTTCTCTTTACCTCTATCAGTTCTCGACACCCTCACAGCACAGGAGGGTACCCCACTACGTCCACCATTGGAATGCGTGTCCGCAGGCTCAGTATCTCTCGATCGAGGCTCAGAAGTGCTCGATCGAGAGGTTTTATTACTAACCTCTCTTGATCGAGAGGTTTCATTGTGTAGCTCACTCGATCGAGAGGTATCGGCTCTCGATCGAGGGATTTCTTCCTCAGCACTGGTCGATCGAGAGTTAAGTTCACTCGATCGACCACCCTTCAGCAGTTCTTCGTCATTTTGTCAACAAGAATCCCTGCCTCGGCATTTGAACTTTCTGGAGTATGTTCTGGTCCGTCATAAGTGCGACCACTCCTCAAACTTATTGCATTTACCGGGTCTTCCTCTAAGCACATTGACTCACACTTTTCGAGCAGTTTACGGAAGGCATCCGCACCAGATTCCTGCTCAAGATGTTGTGTGTGAATGGCGGCCTTAAGATCGTACTTGACCTGAGTATTGTCAGCATAAAGCTCGAAGGAAGGGCCTCCTTGCCTAAACTTCCGATAGGCTAGAACTCTCTCGGATGTAGCCATACATGAAATGGGATTGTGTCCCTATTCGCCACATCTTTCACAAATTGCCTCCATAGCTGAACTATAACCTGTAAGCACAAAAACACTCGGGTTAAGAATGAGAATTGTCTCAAGGAATAAATTCCCGGAGACAAAAGACAAACAAAGAAACTATAAAATTGCACTGCCTCCCCGGCAACGGCGCCAAAATTTGATACGATTGTCGCAACCCTGTCAAAGATAGAACCAACGGGTCTCAACTGAATGTAGCAGAGGCAGTCGGGTATCGAATCCACAGGGAGATGGGAATCCTATAGTCAACTAGGTCTGTCGAAAGTAACCAAAATGGGGGGGTTCATTTGTTTGCTTTCTAAAAACTATGAGTAAAGGAGAGAATAAAAGAGACGAGAGAGAAATAAAATAGAGATGAACAAGAAAGAAAGGTACTAGGATTTTCGGTTCACCATGGCTTCTAAAGTCTGGATTGCATCAAAAATGCCCTATATTCAATCTGTGGGTAATAATCGTCACCTTTCGGTCCTTAGTTCGCCCTAGGCAATACTAGTTTAGCTTTCGCCCTAGTTAGTATAAATCCTAATGAAACGCTGCAGAACTACCCCTTTTTCAATCTTTCGATCTAGGAGAAGAGGTTATCGAGACAGTTAATTGAGTGCGTCGACTCAAACAATTAAAAGATATTAAAGCAGCAGATGCATACAAAGAGACTACGGGTATTCTAATTAAATCGCCCTTCCTACGCCATGGCTACCCTAAATCCTAGCAAAACGATTAGCTATTCATGATCGAAACGAGGAACAATAATAGCGAAGCAAATGACAATAGATAACATGATAAATGAAACTGAACTGAAATTATACTAATGATAATACCGAATTCAACGAAGGAAGAATTGAGAAATGAAGAGTATTTCCGATCCAAAAACTAAAGCAACAGTTTCCGTTTTACGTCCTAAAATGTGATAATTAGGTCTCTAGTATTCCTTGCCTATTTATAAGAAAAATAGCAAAGAAAAAAAGCGTGTAAAATAACAACACAATCGATCCAAAGCCCATCAGCGCATGGCCTCTCGATCGAACTCCACAGTTGTTCGATCGAGAGCTTTCCCTAAGCATATCCCTCGATCGAGGACAGTGGTCTCTCGATCGAGGCCTTCACCTTTGCATTCACTCGATCGAGAACAGGACATCTCGATCGAGGGGTTCTTGACTTCTCGTGTGTTCTCCTATTCCTTTGGATGCCTTCACGCGTCTCAAGACGGTAAGGTTTTACACCGACTCTCTTAAGCAGGTTTGGAAGACCACAAATAGGCTAATTTCCAGTCATTCCGGTTCGTACCTGCAAATAATGCAAAGCAGACCAAAGTAGACTATTCGGGGCATTTGTAGTGAAATACTACGAAATAAGCATAGAAATGTGTGCTGAAAAGGCCTAAAAAGGTCTATATGAAATGCACACATCACGCATCTCGAGAACCATAGACAAACATTCACAATCACAGCCGTCACAACACAATTACTATATCAATGAAGCAATCAATCTCAACACATCAACAATCATCTCATTATGGGACTAATACTGAGTAGGAAATCCTACCTAGAAAGCACAACAATCAGACGGTCTCTACAGCTGTATCAAAAAGCCTCTTCTACAAAACCTCCTCCCTCGACGCAAGGATCTCAACGGTATAACGAACGGTGAAATCCGACCTTCCAAACTCCGGGATTTGCTAACAATGCGATTAAAGTGAAGAACGTACTTTGCTTTCTCTCTTGACATTAAATTAGGTTTTGAAAAGTGTTTAAGAACAATGACGGAAAAGCTTAAATACTTTAATCGCATAATTAACAAAACCCGATAAATAACTCCCCGTAAACTGGCTACTCGATCGAGTAGCTAAGGTACTCGATCGAGTGCCCCCTTACTCGATCGAGTATCCTAGTTACTCGATCGAGTACCCAACAGGTCAGAAACTATTTTAAAACACAACTCACCCTTACTCAACAGAGTAAGGCCTACTCGATAGAGTACCCCGAGACTCATAAATACGGAGTATTACAGTTTCTCTTGGGCGGCATCTTGAAACTATATAAGAAAGGGTAGACATAAACATACGCACTAAAACCTCAAAACACGAAAGCGGACTGCCCAGAACACACTCGATCGAGTGCCTAAACTTACTCGATCTAAGAGGCTACTCGATCGAGTGCCCCCATACTCGATCGAGTGCCTAGACATTAGACCCCAAACAGACCTTCTGATCTCTAACATACTCGACCGAGTAGCCAGACTACTCGATCGAGTGACCCCCTACTCGATCGAGTGCCTAAAAACACGATTCTGGTTGCAAAATCGTCAAATACCCACTCGATCGAGTCAGACCCACTCGATCGAGTCATGCTAACTCGAATATGCTACCCGCATGCTATATCATATCCCAACATACTACACAACTTTATAAACTCAACATTATACTATAGTTAAGCATGCGATTCTACCAAGCTTTTCATATGATCAACAAAACAATTATATCATGTTATCAAACGCTACATAGTAAACATCCAACATGCTTCTTGTTCAAACAACAGTTCTATATACTTCACCAACGTTTCATGCGCAAACTCAACCTTCTACTCCAAACATCCAAGAATTACAGCATACATCACCACATTCACATGCAAACTAACAAACATCACATACGACCTTGACATATACCCCCCATGTGACCGGTTCAAAATTGTAGGGCGAGTTTGCGACTTTAGGACGTCTTCCAAGCCTTTGCATTAGCCCCTACAACATTTACCCCGGGTTCATTTTAATTGACTCCCTATATTCATTAGATTCATTGGATACAGGTTTCAGGATCGTCGCGCTGATACCATTTTGTAACAACCCCATACACCAAGTGCCTTACCAGGACCACTCAGGTATAAGGATGCTACCATCTCGGTTACCCGAGGCAATGATAATCAAATAGACAATAATGAAACAACATTTAAATAGAAATACTTTAGCGAAAGGTTACAATCCGAAACCAAAACCAAAATACGAAATACGAATACAAGTTCTCAAAACCAACTGTCTACTGAGTTAACTGAAATGTTTATTAAACTACTAAGCTACAGCGGAAGACTTCTATCATCAGACGGTGGCATATCCCAGCTATCCCAGTAACGCGACTCATACTTGCTCAATAACTGCTCACCATCCCCGAATGGATCACCACAGTTTTTAAAACATTAAACGGGGTCAGTACTTATCACACAATTTATAAAAACCAACAATACAGTAAAACAAACAGCTCAATCATCAGATATTCTCCGAACCCCAAACCCAACTCCACAATCCTGACTACACACTAAAGTGTGTAGCCCTGCCAGAGTGCCCATCGCAACAGGTCACTCCTCACCGCCAGTGGGGGACCGCAGCCGTTCCCACCTAAGCCCTGCTCATCTCCATCGAGCGATAAACCCAAATCCATTAATGTGCACATCCCTTCTATGGCGGGTTCCACAGAAGGCAAATCATGGGCGTTAAGCCACTCCCGCAAGTGACTCCACTCAGCCAGGGACGCACCCCGAAGAACACAGACAGATACAATCAATCACAACTATTATTAGCAACCAAATCCAGTAATCGTCACAATACGAGTATGATAATATTCAACAACCACAAAACACCAGAACACATTATGAGACTAATACTGAGTAGGGAAACCCTACCTGGAAAGCACAACACAATCAGACGATCTCACAGCTGATATCAAAATGCTTCCTCTACGAATCCTCTTCCTAACATACAAACATATAATCACTACCAATCATAAAATACAACAAAACCCCCAAATCCCAACACTAGGGTTTAACCAACTTTAATAAAATACTATAAAAACGGTACATAGATCTTACCCTCGACGCAAGGATTACAACGGTATAAAGAAAGGTAAAATCCGACCTTCCAAGCTCCGGGATTTGCCAACAATGCGGTTGATGCGAAGAACGTAGTTTAATTTCTCTCTTTGAAAGTAATTAGGTTTTAAAAGTGTTTAAAGAAAAGTGACAGAAGTTATTATATACTTAATCGCATTATTAACAAAACCCGACAAATCATTTCCCGTAAACCGGCTACTCGATCGAGTAGCTGAGGTACTCGATCGAGTGCCCCCTTACTCGATCGAGTATCTACGTTACTCGATCGAGTACCCAACAGGTCAGAAACTATTTTAAACTGCAACTCACCCTTACTCGACAGAGTAAGGCCTACTCGATAGAGTACCCAAAGACTCATAAATCCGTAGTATTACATGGTATTTCCTTTCAATGTGTCTAGACTTGTTACTAGACTTCGGCTCTTTGGCTTGAAAAACAGCCCCACTGTTAACAAAATATAGACTGATCGGATCTTTGGCGGAATGGACCACTCCTAGTCCCTCCATGAATTGCCGAATCCAAATAGCTTCCTTTGCAGCCTCAGACGCTGCAAGGTACTCAGCCTCTGTTGTAGAATCCGCGGTAATGCTTTGCTTGAAGCTCTTCCAGCAAACAGCTCCTCCATTTAGCATAGGTACATAGCCGGATTGGGATTTCATATCATCCCGATCGGTTTGGAAACTGGCGTTCGTGTAACCTCTTACACGCAACTCATTTTCTTCTCCAAACACTAAGAACGAATCCTTAGTCCTTCTCAAATACTTAAGGATGTTCTTTACGATCCATTGACTCTCACCAGGCTTGGTTTGATAACGACTCGTCATGCTCAAGGCATACGCAACTTCGAGACGAGTGCAAATCATAGCATACATGATAGACCCAACAGCGGAAGCATAAGAGACGGTCTTCATGTGTTCAATCTCCTTAGGGGTAGAGGGAGATTGTGACTTGCTCAAAGTAATCCCTTGACCCATAGGTAAAAATCCTCTCTTGGAGTCTTTTATATTGAACCGGTCAAGAACTTTGTTAATATAAGCTTCTTGACTCAATGCTAGTATCCTTTTGGACCTATCCCTATAGATCCGGACACCTAAGATTCATTGTGCCTCTCCCAAGTCCTTCATCTGGAAGTGTTTCCCTAGCCACTCCTTAACGGAAGTGAGCGATGAAATATCATTCCCGATGAGCAATATGTCATCCACATATAGGACAAGGAATGCAACCTTACTGCCACTAAACTTCATGTATAAACACGGTTCTTCCACACTTCGAGTGAAACCGTATTGTTTAATAACATGATCAAAGAGATGATTCCAACTCCGCGATGCTTGCTTAAGAGGGACTTCTTGAGCTTACACACCTTCTTAGGGGTAGATGTATCCACAAAACCTTCAGGTTGTATCATGTACACTTCTTCTTCTAGAATCCCATTCAAGAAGGCGGTTTTGACATCTATTTGCCAAATCTCATAATCATGAAACGTGGAAACCGCTAAGATTATCCTAATGGACCGAAGCATAGCGACTGGAGCAAAGGTTTCGTCATAGTGTAGACCATGAAATTGGGTGAAACCTTTTGCCACCAATCTAGCTTTGTAAACATCTACATGTTTATCCACGCCGAGCTTAATTTTATATATCCATTTACACTGAAGGGGTCGCACTCCCTCAGGTAAATCCACCAAGTCTCATACTTGGATCTCGTACATGGAATCCATTTCGGATCGCATGGCTTCTAGCCAAAGCGAGGAGTCGGGACTAGACATGGCCAATTTGTAGGTAGTGGGTTCATCACTTTCCAAAAGTAACAAAACACCATCCTCTTCGATGTTACCAAGGTAGCGGTCAGGTGTATTAGAAATCCTACTTGACTTTCTAGGAACAATTACCGTTTTAGAGGAAGACGGAATGCTATCCTCCACATTCTCCTCTACCTCATTCTCGGTTTGTGGCTCTCGAACTTCTTCAAGTTCAAATTCTCTCCCACTTTGTCTCCTAGAAATAAACTCTTTTTCTAGGAAGACAACATCACGAGCCACAAACACTTTGTTCTCGTGTTTATTGTAGAAGTAATAGCTACGTGTTTCCCTTGGATATCCTACAAAAAGACATTTGTCAGACTTGAGTGCAAGCTTATTGTCAGACTTGATCTTGACATATGCTTCACAACCCCAAATGTTCATGAATGACAAATGAGGGACTTTCCCTGTCCATATCTCATATGGAGTCTTATCGGCCGCTTTAGTCGGGCTTTGATTTAGTGAAAATATGGCAGACAAGAGGGCAAAACCCCCAAAATGAACTAGGAAGCTCGGTTAGACTCATCATAGACCGAACCATATCTAGTAAAAGTTCGGTTTCTCCTTTCGGCCACACCATTTAGTTGTGGTGTTCCAGGAGGAGTCCATTGTGATACTATACCACAATCTTTTAGGTGTGAATCAAATTCAGAATTTGTATTCACCACCACGATCGGATCATAGTGTCTTAATATTTTTATCCAATTGGTTCTCTACTTCATTCTGAAACTCCTTGAACTTGTCAAAAGCTTCACTTTTATTCTTCATCAAGTAGACATACCCATATCTACTTAAGTCATCAGTAAAAGTAATGATGTAGTGAAAACCTCCTCTAGCGGTGATGGTTAATGGTCCACACACATCCGTATGTATGAGAGCCAAAACCTCACTAGCTCGTGTCCATTTCCCGCAAAAGGTGCACGAGTCATCTTGCCTAAAAGGCAAGATTTGCATATACCACAAGATTCGAAATCAAATGGTTTGAGCACTTTTGATGAAGCAAGTCTCTTAATGCGTCTTTCGTTTATGTGACCTAAACGACAATGCCAAAGGTAGGATTCATTTGGATAACCCGTTTTAAGCTTTTTAGTTTCCATATGATAAACGTCATTAACATCATTTAAAACATAAATGCCTCCAATTGAAATGGCCTTGCCATAAACTACATCATTCAATGAAAAAGTACAACTATTGTCCTTAATCATAAAATAAAAGCCTTCCGCGTCTAACGCGGAAATGGAGATGATGTTCTTGGTTAATGTTGGAACAAAATAACACTTATTTAAATACAACTCTAGACCACTAGCTAAAGTGAGCACATAGGTCCCCATGGAAACGGCCGCTACTCTAGCTCCATTGCCAATGCGGAGATCCACATCACCTTTTGCTAGTGCAAACAGTGTGTCTTTCTTGCCTCATAATCTTCATCTGCTTATAACTAGGTTGTCTGCGTTATGGGAGACCATGATCAACACATAAGAATCATCAACAGCAGGGCCACCCAAAGAGAAGGACAAACCCAGGTATTTATTTGATAGAAAATTAACCCTGCAAATGATTACAAAGGCGAGAGCCATATCCGGTATCAAGTACCCAAGTGGAAGTGCAAGCATAATTAACGTCTATCACATAGAGAGAGGAAATCATACCAATTGGCGTCACACACCTTTCCTTGAGATCCTCCAAGTATTTGGGACAACTCCTCCTATAATGACCCTTTCCATTACAACGGAAACATTCGGCCTCATAGAGTTTGACACTTTTTGCCTTGGGATTGCCATTCTCAACGGCCTTCCCCTTTCCCTTGTCTTGTTTCTTTGACGATTTCTTGAATTGGGACTTTTCCTTCCCCTTTCGTTTCTTAACTCCAAGGGACATGTTCTTTAACTTCATGGTTAGAACATCCCCTTTTTCACTCCCACTAGCTTCTATATCCCTCTCCGCTTGGGTGAGGAGTGCATCAATTTCATATAACTCTTATCCATGACATTCATGTTGTAGTTTACCCTAAAGTGGGAAAACATGGTGGGAAGTGAGTGGAGGATTCGATCCACCACAAGAGTCTTAGGAATGTTACACCCAAGACGCTCAAGGATGTCAACATATTCGACCATTTTGAGAACATGGGGACCAACCTTTTGGCCCCTCTCAAGCTTTGCTTCAAAGAAGCGTGTCGCCGCTTCGTATTGACGGACTTTAGGTGCTTGTGAAAACATAGTAGTCATACGAGTGAATATCTCGTACGCATTTAAAGAAATGCAACAAAACTTGAGCTTTAAGGATATCGACCATATTAACACATTTTTTATATCATTCGATATCCTCACATGGTCATTATAGGAGGTCCGCACCGCCGATGAGGCCCTTGGACCGGGCTCGATGGGAGGAGCATCGGTCAAGTAAGTGAGTACATTGTCAGACAACGCGACACTTTTGATGTTGGATTCCCATTCAAGAAAGTTACTACCGTCATCTTTTAAGATACATTTGTCCATTACGGACCTTAGCCATGACTCTTTGCCTAGTGTAGTAGTCGATGGAGTTGATGAAGTTGCTATTGCGAATTAAAATGCTACAACAAATAAGGAAAAATTAACATTCATTGTTTTAAATATACTTGTGAAAACATGTTTAACAAGTTTTAACATTTATATAACGATCTCCCACTAAATTATATAAATGATTCCAAGACCCAAATTTTAAACAAAAATAAGCATCGCTTGGGTGAAACATCCCATAATCGTGTAAATTCGGTAACAGTTGACTAATTCTACCTCTAGAACTCTTGGTTGATGGATTTCCTCAAATCCATCTACTAGCCCCGGAATACAAGACCGTCTTATACCCCGTTGAGTCTAACCAACTTTGGCACGTGATAACTGTTTACCACCCTACCTACCCAAGGTAAAAAGAGAACACCCCGCTTGGGCGAGCGTGGCTCTAATGAACAAGGGATTCATAGGTGTTTCTAATTGGTAAGGCTAATCTCAATTTTAGTAATGTGAGAGATCTTGTCAATTTAGTCATAATTTCCCTATAAGTGAACTAAGTCGGTGAATGTAAATGGCGTGAATTGACAAACGCGAAAATAAAATGCATGTGAATGGCGATTTTGACATGCGCGGAAAAATAAAAGCAAGCAAGCATATGAATAATCCTAATATGGCGAAACACAAGGACAGACAAAACGAAAAAACCTTAATGAAAGGCGACTACCAGGCGAAAACTCTTGCTTGCAGCCATTAATTAGGGCTCTTTAATTCAATATTATGGCACAAAATTCAGCAAAGAAATCACGTAGTAATCAAAGATCTATACCTAAACGAACTACACCTCCAAAGAAGACGAGCCATGCCCATAATAATAGAAAAAAGAGAGGACCATAGGAGGAGGAGGTTTACGTACTAAACCTATGCATGAGGTACATCCTGTGACTGGGTTGTCTTTTGATGATGAAGAGGATCAAGTCACCACACAGCATGGGTTACGCAACGAGGCAAGAAGAATGAGGCAAAAAAGGATGATAGGGCCCCTGATACTATAGAGACCCCTACTGTGGAGACTGCCAGTGATGATATGTTGGAATTTACAACTAAGGACGTAAAAGAGGAGATGGAATACTAGAACCAAGCAGTATATTGTTTTGTTCTTGGGGCTAATCCTCCATGGGAAGTGTTGAATGGGTTTATCCATCGTATTTGGAGCAAATATGGCATTGATAAGGTCTCCTTCCTACCTAATGGAGTCTTTCTGGTAAGATTCAAGGAGATGAAAGATAGAGAAGCAATACTTGCGGCTGGGTATCATATGTTTGATAACAAACCCTTGATTGTTAAGCCATAGCAGGTTGATGTGGACCTCTTAAAGGAGGATGTCAAAGTTATACCTGCTTGGGTACGACTACATGGATTACCACTGAAATTTTGGGGCAAATATCTACCATCCATTGCAGGACTTGTTGGAAAATATGTCAAAAAGGATGTAGCAACAGAGGAGAAAACGAGACTAGGATTTGCTAGAACTATGGTGGAACTAACAGTGGGACAAAAGTTTCCAAGTTCTATTAAATTTAAGGATGAGCAAGGTCAAATTGTTGTGCTTAATGTGGAGTATGAATGGAAACCAAGTATTTGCACTAAGTGTAAGGGCATGGGACATGAGGATAAAAACTGTAGGAAGATGGTTCAGACAGCAAAGCCTGTTCAAAAGGTTTGGAAACCAATCCCAAAACCAGCTGCAACTGATAGTAAGCTTTCTGAAGCTGAATATCCTGTGTTGACTGTAGCTAATGGGACTCCTGGGAAAAGATTGACTACACCTACTAAATCAACTCCATCTCAGGAGACCCTGGCACCTCGGAGTGGCAAGTTTAGTACATCTGATCAAAATCCTTAGCAAGTCGTGGTAGTTGCTACTGGTAACCCTCCTCTCCAAAATGATAATAATGAATAACATTGGATTTTGGAATGTTAGAGGCTTTAATAATGTAAATAAACAACATACAATGAAGAGTTTTATTAATAAGCAGAATATTGGTCTTTTTGGGTTGTTAGAAACAAAAATAAATACTGGAAATGTGAGTAATATTTCTCATAATTTGTTTGATGGCTGGTGTGTTACAACTAATTGCCATACTCATAAGGGTGGTAGAGTTTGGCTAATTTGGCAACCAAGTCTGTTTGATATCTTAGTGCTGCAGTACAATCCTCAATTCATACATGTTAAGGTTACTGTGATAGCTTCTCAGCAAGTCTTCTATCTAACAATGATTTATGCTTTTAATGATGGGAGTGAGAGAGTTGAGCTATGGAATTGGTTAAGATCTTTGGCCTTGCAGTGCAATGGGCCTTGGGCACTGGCTGGAGATTTTAATACTGTCACTCATCCTGATGAGAGGATGGGGGGGCAAACAAAACAGGAGGATATGGAGGATTTCTTGAACAGTTTAGGTCTCTGTGGAATGACTGATATCCCTGCTACTGGTGCATTCTTTACTTGGAATAATAAGCAGGATGCTGAGCATAGGAAGTACAACAGGCTTGATAGGTTTTTAATCAATCAAGATTGGGTGGAGAGATTCCCTGATATGGCTACACATTTTCACCCTGAGGGATTGCTGGACCATACACCCTGTGTGGTTAGTAATATGAAATTGAACAATGGCAAAGCTAGAAGCTTTAAATACTTCAATATGTGGAGTAGTGCTCCTGCCTTCCTATCAACTGTGCAACAAGTATGGTAAAGACCAGTGTTAGGGACAAAAATGTTCTCCCTGACTAAGAAATTGAAGGAGTTGAAATACAAGCTCAAAGCTCTTAATAAAGAGTGCTTTTCTGACATTGAGAATCAGACTAGTCAAGCTGCACACTTACTAGCTGAAATTCAAGTACAGATTACTGCTAATGATCAAAATGCTGAGCTTATTGAGAAGGAAGTGACTCTCCTGACTGAACTTAGAAATTTGACTAAAGTCAGGGATAGTTTACTTCAACAGAAATCAAAAGTCCAGTGGATGGAAGAGGGAGATGTCAATACAGCTTATTTCCATTATACTATTAAGAAGAGATGTTTGAGAAATAGGGTTATCCATATTGAAGATAAGGAAGGACAGCTTTGTACTGACACTGATACCATTCAGAATGCTTTCTTAGATTACTATGAAGATCTGCTTAGTAAGAAGAGTCCAACTGAGGAAGTCAAATCTGCTGTGTTGGCTAAGGGCAAAGTGTGCAGTCCAGAGCATATTACAATTCTTACAAGTATTGTCACATATGAGGAGGTTAAACAGGTAGTTTTTTCTATACCTAAGGATAAAGCTCTAGGACCTGATGGATATTCCAGTGGATTCTTTAGGGACACTTGGTACTTGATTGGGAAGGATGTTTATGCAGCTGTTGTAGATTTCTTTAATACAGGTCAGTTGCTCAAACAGATCAATGCCACTAATATTACCCTTATCCCTAAGTGTGATATGCCTACTTCTGTTAAGCAATTTAGACCTATTGCTTGCTGTAATATGCTCTACAAAGTTATATCCAAGCTTCTATGCAACAAATTGGCTCCTGTGCTACCTGACCTTATTCATGACAACCAAGGAGCCTTTATCCAGGGAAGATCAATTATTGAGAATGTGTTAATATGTCAGGATATTGTGCATATGTATGCCAGAAGCCATGTGTCTCCTAGATGTCTCTTCAAAATTGATCTCCAGAAAGCTTATGACATTGTTGAATGAGACTTTGTGGAGAAACTTCTTTCTGGTCTCAACTTCCCTAGTCACTTCACAAAGCTGGTCATGGCCTGCATTAGATCCACCTCTTTTACTCTGGTACTGAATGGCAACAACTTTGGATACTTCAGAGGGCAAAGAGGACTTAGACAGGGTGACCCAATCTCCCCTCTAATATTCACTATTTGCATGGAGTACTTGACTAGACTAATTGCATTTGCTACAGAGAGATGGCCTTTCCATTATCATACCCTCTGCAAAAACTTAAAGCTCACCCATCTTATGTTTGCAGATGATCTCCTCATGTTCTGTAAAGGGGATGCTCCCTCAATAATGCTCCTTATGAAGGCCTTCACCTCATTCTCTAATGCTTCTGGTTTGAGAATGAATAATACAAAATCTGAAATCTTCTTCAGTGGTATGGTACCTGAACTACAAACTGATGTATTAAGAGTCACTGAATTTCAGGAGGGCACAATGCCCTTAAGATATTTAGGGGTTCTAATATAACCAGGTAAACTGAATAAGAAAGATTGCATTTGCTTGACTGAAAAAATTATTGGCAGGATTAGAGGTTTGGGTGCCAAAAAACTATCTTATGCTGGCAGAATTACTCTCATCAATTCAGTGCTAAATACTCTCCATAGCTACTGGGCTACTATGTTCTTGATTCCCAAGTCAGTGATAAGGAGAATAGAAGCTATTTGCAGGAATTATCTTTGGGATGGGAGCCCTGATTACCACAGAGTCCCATTAGTGTCTTGGGATAAGGATACTATGCCCAAGGATCCTGGTGGCCTTGGTATTAAGAAAGGGGAGACTTGGAATTGGAAAGCTGTAGGAAAGCTGGTGAATTGGGTGTACAACAAAGCTGACAGGTTATGGATAAGGTGGATAAGCAATGTTTATATGAAAACTCATGACTGGCACTCTTATTCTCCCCCTGCAGTTTCTCCTTGGACTTGGAAAAATATATGCAAGATTAAGGATAAACTGAAGGAGGGATTTATTGAGAATTGCTGGTTGCCTGATGAGAAAGGTTACACACTCAAGAATGGATATAGATGGCTCTGTAATCAACAACCTAAATTGGATTGGTGTTCTCTGGTATGGAACAGCTGGAACATACCCAAACACTCAATCATTACCTGGCTTATAATGCAGGAGGGGTTAAATGTTAAAACCAGGCTATTCCAGTTTGGCTTCTATGAGGACAATCTATGCTTAATCTGTGGGGAGTTACCTGAAACAATAGGTCATCTATTCTATGATTGTATCTACAGCTGCAAAATCAAGGAAGCTCTTGCTGCCTGGCTGGGGAGATCCTTTCCTAGTCTTACTGAGCTTCAGAATGGTTGGAAAAACAGTATGCAATGGAAAGGAATGACTATGTTGTTCAATGTCTATCTCTACACTATCTGGCACCAGAGAAACAATACAAGACTTCAGCTATCAGTTTTGAGACCTGAACTTGTAGCAGCTCAAATTGAGGATATTGCAGGAAGGAGAGGGTGTAGTAAAGCTGGCCCTGGAGTGTATCACAGAACCAATGGCTGGTTAAATTGCTTTGAATTGTAATGATGGTTGCTTATTTTAGCTCTGGTTGGTTATTTGTTTTAGAGCATACCGGGGTTTGAACCCCATACCTTGTAAATGGACTGGTTGTCTTTTTAATATAATATATATACTCACATTTCAGCTAAAACAACAAATCCTAATATGGCCACCTAGTTAATAAAAAGTAGACTATTACATATCGGAAACCAACTCCTTGGTCCCTCGCCTCTTCATTCCAAAAGTGGCTTCTTCTTGTGGGATTTGGAACACCTTCCAAAAATAGACTCCGTCTCGATGTAAATCCGTCTTTTGGAAACGCCGGTAAGAATAACTATTACAATTAAATTACATAGCTATTCCTATTATACATTAATTAATGAAATAAATAAAACTATTAATTAATTACAAACCGACGATACGAGATCGTATTTAATTACAAACAAATCGCTATTCCCATTCATTTCGGGTAATAACGATTAAAATAAACTAGGCCATACTAGGTACAACAAAATAAATACTTTAAATAAATGACAATCATTCATTCAAATTAAATAAATATGCTTAAAATGCTGTAAAATGATGTTAAAATCGCTCTATCTAACAATCATTGGTATCCATCTCGGTTTTGTGGATTTAATCGATTTTTAACTTGTAAAAATCAATAATCAACTCTTAAATCTCATTTAAGTCCAAACTAATTGTCCAAAATGTTTTGGACCTCAAAATTAGTCATAAATAATTTAGTGATGAATAATTAGTTTGATTTGGTGATAATTTGCTAATTTAATCGGTAAAATCATAACTTTAAAGTAATAAATCCAAAATAATTGAAAATATTACCAAAAATTGAAACAAAAAATTTTGAGTATTCTGGAACACTCCCAAGAATACCAAAATGTCAGAAAAATTGCCCAAAAATTCGGATAAAAGTTTATGAAGAAAAAGATCGATATTTATTGGTTTTTAACCACTAAAACCAATAAACATCAAAACAAGGTGAAATCACATTTTAAATTTCACTTTTAACTTTTAAAACATATTTTAAAATGTACATAAAATTATCAAGGTCAGGAATAAATGTTTTAAATATATGATTAATTTATTTCACTTTTATCGACTTTTATCTCATAAAATCAATAAACATGCAAAACTTCAAACCAACCTTCGAAATTTTACATACAATCTGTAGAAACTATGCATGAAACACCATAAAAATATCATGACCCGAATCAACTTTAACTATTTTTAGTTAACTCTTAACCAAAATACGGCATTTTTGACTCGGTTTTCTACCAAAAATCATTAAAATTAGCAAAATAAATTAATAAATCACCAAATTTTACCACAAACCTTTTGAGATCAGTAGGTATGCATGTCCAAAAAGTTTTATGCTAAAACCGCTTCTAACACAATTTTTGAGTTTATATAAATTATCTCATAATTTATTAATATGCTTAAAATCAACATGCAAATTACAAGCCTAAGCTCTGATACCACTTGAAAGATCATATATCCTAATTAGAATCTCTAATTAAAAACAAATTATCTCATAATATTTTATTTTGGTGATCTATGTAACATGGATGCTAATATAAAAGCATAAAAATAAAGATTAAGGAAAAACAATTTCCTTACATTGATTTTGATGGTAAAAATGGGCACAAACTAGATCACTTATCTAGTTTGTTCTTGAGCTAATGAAATAATGGATGATCCTCCTAGTAAAACCTTCAAAGATAAAGTCTCCTTCAAGTAGTACCCAAGAACAACACCCAAATAATCTTACAAGTATTAACTAGATACTTGTAAAATTTAACCCTTGATAATATTTATAATATTACTAACAAGCTTAGTGAATATTTGTTTTTATTACTAACAAGCTTAGTAAGTGTTCTTATTATTTTTAGAGAGATAGACAATTTTATTCACATGCAAAAACACAAGTGAGCAAGCACGTGAAAAAATGAACAAAAATTGGTCTATATGGAGGGGGAAAACCGGTTGGAGTAGGTGGAGTGAGAGAGTGGACTTGGTTTATTTTTATGTCCAATCCTTATAACAAAAGATAACTTATGGAAGAATATAAAGTAAGGTGAAATGATTATGTTGTAATCATCCACTACACTCTATTTTACACGGTCCAATGCCCATTTACGGGTTCATATCGGTTCTTATATTTGTCGCACAAATACGTGTAAATTTTATTTAAACATCGTTTCATGTTTAAATGCTTCCAATAAATTTTTTCCAAATCACTCCGTAAATATACATGTACCGCTACACATATTATTTACGTACTAATATTAATCACATTAATCAATTAGTACAATTTTAGTGAATTAACAATTAATTTACTAAAACCCGTCTCATAAAACTTATTATTTAATTATCGCATAATTAAATAATAACAACCGCGCCTCGAGTTCGCAACTCGAAATCTCTCTAAAAATAATCGACTAACCTTTTAGTCTATAAATTAATGGACTAAATAAATTGTATCTCATACAACTAATTAGTTATAAATTGGGGTTCGTTCCTTTAGGTGTGACCGAAAGGGATCAGTTGATCACCGCCGTCTCACGATAATAACGTCAAACTCTAGTCAGCCAACCGTTATTGATTTACGCTAATCAACTGACGAGGATCAAATAATAAATATCCTGATGATATTCCTTTAATGAGATTTATTATGTAAACGCACTATTGTGGAGGACACTAACTCCAACATGAGTATGCTCTAATACTCGGTCGAGTGATCACAACCAGAAGCTACTGCTTCGTACACCCCCAAACAACACTCGGTCGAGTGCTTGGTTACTCGGTCGAGTACCCCCTACTCGGTCGACTACCCGCCCTGCTGGTCGTACTCACTTGGGAGGTTTAGTTTTCGGTACTTGTCGTTAGGAGCACCTAGACCAAAACAATATTTATAACTCAACAAACAACTCTACTATTAGTAAAGAGGCAAGTAAAGGTCGGATCCCAAGGGACGGGTATTGAAGTGAGATTTTGAATTGCAAGTAGCGGTGTCTAGGAGTGTCACAATTTGGGGTTGGAATAGAAGATCACTAAACTAAATAGCAATGAAAGTAAACAAGCAAGATGATTAAAAAGGGATGTAGACAATTGATAAAAGGCACTAGTGTGTCATGGGGTCATAGGTGATTCATGGGATTTGATCATACAAACATATTCTCAAATTAAAAGCAAGCAATTATTGTTGTGATGGATCGAGTTGGTTTATATCTTACAATCCTAGGAGAGTTTGGGTCCCGGAGCCGAATCGATTAGATTGTACAACACCTACAAGTCGACTTATTCTTCCCTACTCAACTATATGCATGGTCTAATGAGACTCGAGTTGGTTTATGTCTTACAAGTCTCATTGAAAAGGTAGGCAATGGGTAAAAAATGCAAGGATTCATAGGCTCGCATTTCATCAAACATAACATGTGCATAAGTTGAGATCACAACAAGCAAGCAAATAAACTATGAAAACATATTAAATTAAGCATGAATCATTCCCATGTTGGTTTCCCCTAATTACCCATTAACCCTAGTTAAGGAAACTACTCACTCATTATCATGTTGAACATGCTAGCAAGGTTGTCAATCATACCAATAAAGTAAAACATGATGAATAAATGAAGATGATTAACAATAGTTAAAAAGGGATTAAGAGAATTATACCTACTAATGACTCCAATAATAAAGCAAAGAATAATAGAAGTACTTGATGATTGATTGGAAGTGTGGACAAGGCCCTCGGGAACTGCGTCCGCGGGATCCACACTAGGCATAATCGACTCGAGGTTATTTCGAATCGAATTAAGACAAATTAGAGTCGCCACCAAGTTTTTTGGGAACTTGGAACCGTTCAAGTCAACTTTACACCTTTCATCGAAAAGCATAAAGCCAATCGACTACGAGTGATTAAAGATAAAGACTTGTACCCTATATCACTCGATTTGAATGACTCTCGTAATCCAATGGTATTTAGACGGATCCACAAACCATAGATCTTGAGTAAGGGGTGAGGGTACGTGTTGGGAAGCCCATAAGGACACCCAACCCCGCCCGTCAATAACGGCCTCTACTAAGTCAAGTATGGATTTCAAACAAGGTCATAGCTACTACGATATATGATATGCAAACATCGTTTTAAACCCTAACATGTGACAACAATTTCTATGTCGTTTAATGCATGAATACTAACTTTGTCAAAGTTGTTTTAGCATGTTGGTTGATTTGAAATAAAAGATGCGCAAACACGGCTTAGGAGGAATGGGGGAGCCATTGGGATCTATCCTATTACAACCCAGGCATTTCATGCCGACACAACGAGAAATAAATTACAACTCAATCTAATTACAAAAACTATCGTAATTACTTTGACTCAGATTACAATACAAACTAACAAAATACAACTTAAACTATTAAGTCTTAATAAACGAAACAAATGTAAACAAAAAAGCTAAAGCTAAGTTAGACTAATTAAAGATGTTAGCCGAATTATTAGTTAATAAACAAATTAGATTAGAATTAAACTAATTAAATTAAAATAAATAAATACAAAGGCTTGAAATAAATTAGGTACAACTTATTAATTAAATTGGACCCAACTTATTAAAATTATTCACCAATCCATATTTATTAAAATAGGATTAGTAAACAATTAAAGAAACAAAAGAAGAAAAGAAACTAAAACAGGCAGACCCGTGCAGTGCACGGATCAGAAGTCAGACAGACCCGTGCAAGGCACGGTTTTTGTAGAAAAGCAAAGTTAATTATGTTTTAATTACGAAATCAGTAAAATAAATTACGAAAAAATTCATTAAATTAAATTTACAGATTTTGAACCATAAAAGATAATTAAAACGACTTTTAAAAAATTAGAAATAAATAAAACAAATTAAAAGTTAATTAATTACAAATTGAATTAAATAAATACGAACTAGGTTAGGTACAATTCTAAATCGTCAACGAGTGCAAATGGAAAGGTGTTAAGCACGCACTTCCATGCTAGCGAGAAAATTAGTGAAAGGGAAGATGAATTCAATTAAGTTACAGAATTGTTAATCTGTTTTTAAAGCTATGTCGATGTACCCTAATGTGTCTAATTAGGTTATTTAAATGATCGAATGTCGTCTAAATACGTCATATGTTAACAATCAGAGGTTAAACTAACATGTGAATGGTCCTAAGGTGTGTCGAATTGGCCGAAACAAACAAAGGGTCAAAAACGAGGAGCGAAGTTAGAAGTTCGTTTTATTTATGTCCTACCTTGAACACGAGGATATGTAAATGAGACGGGGGTGTACGACCGACTGATGTAGCGGTTTCTTTCCCATCTCAAGTCAACGCGAGTGTTCATGGTGGTACTTTAACTCATACTCGGACTAAACTAGTTTCATAGTTAATTAAACAATCGATAAACAAAAACGATAAACGAATAAAAACAAACTATAAAAAACAAACATAAAAAAACGAAATAAAAAAGGAGAAAGAGGAGGATTTGATGCACCCTCAACCTACATGTATCGTTGACACCGTCTTGGGTCGTAATCGATGGTAGATTTTATCTCGAGAGGCCGTCGTCGACGAAGAAACAAAGCAAACACGCGTTTTTTGACAAATCTGGACAGCAACTTTCAAACGATGATTTCTCCCTCGTTTCACGACGCAAATTCGATTTAAAAGATGTTTTGAAAACTAGAAAGAGAGAAGAACAGAGATCTTAAAGCAACCCCTGCTCGTTTTGAGTTATTGGGCACGAAAAACGAGCACAAACAGAACTGGACAGACAAGAACAAACCGCGAAAACTGAGTGTATAACACTCTGTTTTTCGAGGGATTTCGTGTACTCTCAAGGGCAATTTGGCTCGTAAATATTTGTCTAATGTGTAGATGGATGTTATGTGGTTAATTAGGAACAAGAAAATCGAGTTTTGACGGAGGTTTGATGGAGGAACGAGTTGCTTTTCGAGGAGGACACACAAACAGTTCAGTTTGTGTGTCGGTTTTGTTTAGGGTTTTTGGGAGGCAATTAGGGTTTGTTTCTGAGGTTTAGAGCTTGTGGGTGATGGTAGGATCTATGGAGAACTTAGAGGAATGAATGTATGGTGAAGGGTGGGTATTTATAAGGAGTTAAAGTAGGGTAAAAGGGAGGAGAGGCAGACGGGCTTGGCTGAGCATAGCTGCTGTCCAGCAGCTTTTGGGGGGTTTTCTAGGGTTCGTATGGGGGGTTTTCTTGGTGGTTAAGGTAAGGTAATATGGATAGGATATTAGGGTATGGGTTAGGGTTAATGGGCACGGGTTTTGGTGGTATTTGGAGCGGGTTTTGGACTCGGGTTTGAGCTGCAAAACAGGGGGGCTGTTTCGTGTTTTTGCGGGCTGTTTGGAGGTGATTTGGGACGGGATTTGGGCCATGGGTATGGGGTTCGAACTGGGGTTGGATGGGTAGAGGTCTAGGTGGGTTAGTGTACTCGAGATTCGTGCCAACTCGTAAAGAAAACGGGCTTAAAAACCGAGCTAAAATCGGGCTTCAAAACACATGTTTAAAACGAGTTTTTCTCGAATTTTAAATCGATTTTTCAAATCAATTAACACATTAAAATAAATGATTTTTCAAATCAAATATACACATAAAATGATTTTTCAAATCAAATATTTATTTTATTTTCAATAAAATAAACTTAAGAAAATAAATTCAAAATAAAACAAAATAAATTGAAATCACCTTAAAAAAGACTTTAATTTAAATATCATTTAAATTAAAATACTCCGTCGACAACGCTCATTCTACATCGTAAAACGAACCCAAATAATGACAATGACAACTAAATAAATACATGTGTCCTATCATCATCGGGTGTTTGTCGGGTTCTCTATAAATTCCAATATCGACGGATACGGGTATCTACAGGAAGGTTGGCAATCTCCCAATAATAACCCAAATAATCTTCAATTACCCAAAATGAAAGATGAACAAAAGAGAGATTAAGGAAATGAGATTTGTATTAAGACTTGATTAAAAGTTGATTACAAGATTAAAGAGAGATTAGATTGATATAAACTACACAAAGATTGATAAGAAGAACATGATTATCTAATTAGACTAATGGGGTATTTATAGTGGGGATTAGGTACACAAATTAGGGTTTACTAAGGGCTTAAATGGCGATTAAGTCCTTGAGGAATCGCTCCTCTCAGAAAAATATGCGAGTCTCCTTTTTGCTAGTCTTTCCGAGGTATGCGCATCCTTTATAGAGCAAGAAGAAAACGAAATAGCTGTAACACAATCCGAGCGTCCAGGGCACGGGACGAGCAGATTGTGGGTCTTTTGGACGAGCGGATTCTTTGGCTGGACGGGCGGATTGTGGCGGTTTTGGACGA
This sequence comes from Silene latifolia, assembly GCF_048544455.1. NCBI lineage: Eukaryota > Viridiplantae > Streptophyta > Magnoliopsida > Caryophyllales > Caryophyllaceae > Silene > Silene latifolia. The sequence continues at coordinate 82,448,992 of NC_133535.1, forward strand.
GCGTCCCTCTGAAGAAGACGCTCGGATTCCCTGTCTTGGACGGGCGTCCAGAGGGCAATCCGCTCGGATTCTGAGTCAGCTTCCTCCTTTCTTCTTTTTTCCTTCTTCTTCATACAATCCTTGAGGATTTCGTCGGAGATGCAAGGATCTTTTCTCATCATTGCCCATCTACTACAATATGTATAAAGGCCTTCTAGTCTTGTCTTCTCTTTGATGCTTGGTCATTGAATTCAATCAATTTAGCTCCATTTTGCCATGAAAATGCAAGGTTTGCACTGCTTTCCTACCAAGGGATCAAAACCTCAAAGAATATGCAAAACAAAGGACTAAAGATAATAAATGACCCAAATATGCACTAAAAAGCATGGGAACAAGGCTAATTCGGGGACTAAATATGCTCAAATAATGGTCACATCAAATATCCCCAAACTGAACCTTTGCTCGTACCGAGTAAAGAGGTGACAAAAACTAGGACCGTTATTTAAACTAACCTAATATCATAGCCGATATGAGACAATTAGCGGGTCTCACACCGCCCCTTCAACTCACAACAAGACAATCATGAGGTAGGATGCCTTCTTGCAAAGCAAGGTGGGTCTTGCCAAAATGGCGACACATCCAAACATTAAAGCAAATAAAATCAAGTAATGGATGAATCTACAAAAAAATAGCCACTTTCCTCATCTAAGTGGCAGAAATTATCTACAAGGGAAGCAATTCAAGGGTACACAATCCTTCATAGATGCAATTTCTTCAAACTACTAAGCCTAGAAGGATACCAATAAATCACCTCCAAGTTGTGTCAAGCTAGGGTACCTTTGTCCTCAATCGTTAAATGCTTTCGTCAAGAGTAGACTCCCTATGGTGTTAGAAACACTGGAGGATCGCGGAATTCCCCCTCTTGCCTAGACAAGAAGAAGGGTTGTCCCCTCTTTACCATGCACAAAAATGGATACGATGGATAAAGGGATCGATAGAATTTGAGTTTCATTTGGGAGTTTGCTTTTGTTGTTGTTTTTCCCCCCAATTTCTTGTGGCATATAACATTTGAGAACACTTTCGTTTGCCATTTCTTTTGATTTTTGGCATTTCAACACTTGACAACTTTTCAACATTTTGCATTTTTCTTTTGAACATTTTCAAAGTCACCCCATATGTAGTGAGGGTGCCTTATATTTGAAGCTTAGGAGTTTTCATTTTTTGTTACTTGATGTGGAGTGATGTCGTCGGTCTCCCAATCAAACACATTTATAATACTCAACAAACAACTAGTTAGCGGTAAGTCGAGGTCGATCCATGGGACGGTGTGCTTTGGGTTCTAAGTCTATCTATCTCAATTTATGCTAGTGTCATGATTGATTTGGGTTTGTAGTTGTGTTCTAGACTAATGCAAGCAATAAAGTAAAGCAAACAATAAAAGGAAGGATGTAAACAATTGATTAAAAGTGCTAGGATGTCATGGGTTCATAGGGGATTCATGGGAGTTGATCATACAAACATGTTCACAAAGTTGCAAGCAATTAATGTTGTAAAGGAACCTAGTTGGTTTATGTCTTACGGTCCTTAGGAAGAGTTGGGTCCCGGAGCCGAATCGATTAGATTGTACAACACCTACAAGTCGACTTACTTTTCCCCTAATCACGTCTATGCATGGTCTAACAAGACTCGAGTTTGTTTATATATTACAAGTCAAGTTGAATAGATAAGAGATGGTTGTAAATGCAAGGATTCATAGGCTTAGCATTTCATCAAACATAACATGTGCATAAAGTTGACATCACAACAAGCAAGCAATTTGATTATGAAAACATATTGGATTAAGCATGAATCAATCCCCATGTTGGTTTCCCTAATTACCCACTAATCCTAGTTAAGAAACTACTCACTCATTATCAAGTTTAACATGCTAACAAGGTTGTCAATCATATTAACAAGGTAAAACATGATAATAGAATGAAGAAATGAACAATAAAGAGTGAAGAGTAAAGGAATTATACCAACTTAATATGATGCAAATAATAAAGCAAAGAATAAAGGAAGAGAACTTGATTGATTGATGTGGAGGCTCTCTACTCTAAAAACTCCATCCTTTGATTATTACAAATGGGGTATTTATAGTAGGGATTCATTAGGTTAAGCAAGGTAAAATAGTAATTAACAATGCTAATTGTTGAGTAGGGAAATGCTCCTCTCAAAGAAAGATACTAGTCTCCTTTTTGCTAGTCTTTCAAAAATATGCGCATCTTTCATGGAGAAAGAAGAAAACGAAAGTTGTTGTAAGGGAATGCGAGCGGATTAGTCTCGGGACGCTCGGATTGCAAGGCCTCAAGACGAGCGGATTGGTGGGTGGGACGCTCAGATTGTAGCAGGGGAAGACGAGCGGATTTGGAGCAAGACGAGCGGATTGTCTTAGGGGACGAGCGTCTTGAGTCTCGGGACGAGCGGATTGGCGAACAGCTTCTTTGTTTGAGCTCGGATTGTAAAACGGACGTCATTTTCTCATCCGGACTCCTAATGGAGTGATTCAAAAGCCTAGATCACTTGATTTTTTGACGCCGTTCCATCTAGCATACTTTCAGAGCCAAAGTAGTAATTCTTGGTTTGGGTTGCGAGCAATTTCTTCTTGTAATGCCTTCCCTCTCGTCATCCTTGCTTTTTAGCCTAAGATGCCTCTATATACTCTTTATTTCTACATCCTTGGTCATCATTCTTGCCCCCTCTTCATACTAGTCCATCCAATATCATCAAAAAATCTTCCAAATATACATGCAAGAGGGGGAAATTCCGCCTCATTTATCTCCTTTTCTACAAAACATATGAAATGCGCTAGAAAAGCAAATAGGAAGGTTTTGACGGATAAAATGGCCATAAAATGTTATAATAGTATGCAAAATAGGCTCAATTAGGGGACTAAATGTGTGCAAATAATGTTCACATCATTACTCCTCTTTTCTTTTGATGCATTTTGCAAACTTTCTTTCACTTTTTATTTCATTTCTTGAACTCAAATCAATTTCTTTTTGTGCCCATTACCTTTAATGACAAAAATGTATGTTAGAACATGGATGAATGATGGTTGCATGGTTTCAAGGGTCACCTTGGAATAAACGGTAGCCAAGGAGTTATCACATCACAAGGTACTCTTGACTAGGCCTTAATCCATAGGTCAAAGGATACTAGCATGACACATCCTAGGGTGTTTTACAAGTATTCTAACAAGCAAAATCTTAAGAAGAAAAAGCATCTACTAGGGCCTATATACACTTGTCAAGTTTCCCAAGTAGACGGTTTCACAAAATTTTTCTAACATGCAATCTATATGCCATAATGCAACTAACATTTATACATCCTAATGCATATGATTCTACCAACTAGTATGCCAAATAATCTAAATGCAATCCTAAATTCACATTATTTATACCGCATCAATCAAAATAAAGCAACATAGTCATTAACATAAAGAGAAAAAAAGGAGATTGGAAAGATCATACCATGCGGTCTTCAATATCCTCATGTCTCAGATGTGGCATAGTCCATCAATGTGAACACGGATGAACAAACACAATATATACAAGACTACACTACAAAGGAAATGAACATGTTTTTGGTTTTTTGGATTTTTCATTTTTTTATGGTTTTTGATTTTATGAAATTAAAGAACATATTTTTGGGATTTTTCGAAAATTTTCAATTTTTATGTATTTTGGAATATAAATTCCCATCTCTCACTTTATTTTGGACATTGTTCTCAATGTACATTTAGGAGTAGGAATAAAAAGGAAATACATGTTTTTGAATTTTTTTGATTTTTTGAAATAAAGTAGAAATGCAATGATATGATATGAATGAATGCATGCTCTAACTAAATTCAATTCTATATGACATATATAACAAATGAATGCAATCTAAACTACACAATATGATGCATGTTCTTTATTAAGCTATGGTCACCTATGATCAAACCTCCCAAACCGATTTAAACTCTATTTCTAGTATAGAAAAGGAATAGGTTTGGTCATTAGTGGCTATCCATGAATTCTAGTCTATATGCAACTATCTACATGAATCATGTGAGATATATACAATGCAACTATACTATATGAACTAACTAATGTAAATGCAATATGAAATATAATACAAATGCAATCTAAATGTATATGTATATAACTAAATGCAAGTGTAAATGTAATGCAAAGTCAAAGGAAAGGATATCTTACAGATGGTGGTTTGAGGGAGGACTCCACCAAACTCATTTCTTGTTGCCATGGTTATTGATGTTGTCCATGTTGCTCAATTCTCTCAATAACCGGTCAAAGGCTTGAGCACAATCCTCAAATAAGCATGAATACGGTTTGTTCCAATTCAAAATAAAGCTTGGCCAATGAAGCTTGTCACTTACTCTCTCATTCACCTTGCCCTAGGCATTTGAGTCTTTGCAATTATTCAAACCAACAAGCCCATGATTCTTGTCAACGTAAGGTATGAAGTGTGGCTCATATTCGTCCGGAGACTTCCACTCACCAACTTCTTCTTCAATTTTGGTGATGATGATAACACTTTGATTATTCAATCCTTCCAAGGTAGAAGGAGAATTCTCATAACATTGATGATCGGATACCTTAGGAGTTGAGATTGTGGGTGCCAAATCTCCACATGCACGTTCATTTGCAAGTTTGTTCTTTAGCTTTTCCACCAAGTACCCTTTATATGATAATTTGACTTTTTGGAGAAGGTCCACCATATCATCTCCAACAATCATAGGTTCCATGGTGGGTGCGAAAAGGTCTTCATGGTCAATAGGAAAGAGGAATTCATCTTCTTCATGGAAGCATACCTCAAACTTCTCAAGGATGGGCTCCTCAAGTAAGGCAATCTCACAACTCCATTCCTCTTCTTCATTGCAAGACACATATCCCGCATAAGCTTCTTCCATAGGCTTGTCATCGTCGCTATCTCCATAAGAATCATAAATAGGGGCTTCACTCCTCTTCATTAACTCTTTCTCCAACACCTTAAAGTTCACATCAAAAATCACACCCTCATACTCACAAAGGCTAAGAGTATTTGGCTTACTCAACCTCATGTCTTCATCATCAAATACCACACTTTCATACTCACAAGAGCTCAAGGAGGTTGGCTCTTTCCACTTCACATCTTCATCAAAGGTCATTACCTCGAATTCACATTCATGGTCAATGCTCAAGGATTTGTGGGGAGTGGTTGGTTGGGTGGTTTCTGTTGGAATAAGTGTCCTTCGACAATAATGCGATCACAACTGTTGATAATAATGATCACATGTTTAAATGTCATTTTAAGAATACATGTGGGATGTAATTTTTTACAGTCAACTGGTCCACACATATCGATAATGATTGGCTGTCTAGAGTTTGACATTACTGTCGTGCGACGGTGGTGATCAGTTGATCCCCTTAGGTCATACCTAAAAGGGTAACACTCTTAATTGAATATTTAATTGATCGTATGACGATACGAGTTAGTTAAATTACTTAAAATTGACGGACGATTTTGGAAGTAATATTTACGTGTCTCATTGTAATTTGATTAAATAAGATACGGTCTAAGTAATCGAATTGTTTTATTACTTAGATGAAATTATTGTTTACGGAAACAATTGAAAATGAATGGATAATTTATTATAAATACAAGATGTTGTGATTTATAAATTAGTAAACCATTTTGGTACAAGTAATTGTGAATTACTATGTTAATTTTTATAAGTGACATATTTTATTAATATGTTGATTTTTAATTGTTAAAAATACATTTTATATATAAGATGTCATGTAATGTGTCACATGTGACATATTGACAAAATCAAAAATAAAATGGCCTCATCCACTTTATGTGTGTACCGAAATGGAGGGTGTATTAGGATAAAAATTGTGTTGATTATTTATAAGTGGAAAACATAATTATAAAACCTACACCTAGCCTTGCATGCCTATATTCTTGGTTAGAGAATCAAGCCCATGCATAGGGCACCCTTCCCACCCACCGGTTTTGCTCTCTAAAGAGCATCAAATAGGTTCTTTCATTATTCATTCACATTATTCTTATTTCTAGTGTAAGAAATAAAAACTCTCTACACATCTTATGAAAAACTAGAGAAATAAAAGCTCCAAAATTATCCTCTCTTGGCCAAAATTACAAGAGACAAAATAAATATTTTTGGGTCAATTTTAGTAAGATTATTATTATTCTAGATCAAGTAATATTAATCTATTAAGGGGTTATCTTGGGTATTCATCTTTGGGAGAGATTCTATCTTTGAATCTTTGTTCATCCACATAAGGAAAGCTCAAGAATAAGTAAGAAGGAGATCTTACTTGTGCCCTTTGATCCGAAATTTTATAGTAAGGAAAACGATTTCTTCTCTATTCTTATTCATGTTTGCATGCATAAGATTTATATTTAATTTTATGACTAAATTAATTGTAACATATATTAATATGTTGAGTATAATGAGATAACGATTTCGAACAAGCGGTATCATGAGCCTTAGGTTGTTTGCATGCAAATCGGTTATTGTTTTCCCGAGTTATAAGATTAACAAACAAAACTTATAAATTTGTGTTTATTATGAAATATCACGAAATTTATTATGCATGTCAAAGTTTCTGGTCCTAAAATGTTTTTAGGATATTTTGGTTTATTTATGGATTTTATTGTTCATTTTTAATAATAATGGCTTTAAAATGTGATTTTTATGATAAAAAATGTCATTTTTGGACTAAAAATAGCTAAGCTTCGATTTTTTCAGTGGTTTTTGGATATGTTTTCACATATATTATATAATGATGGTCTGTAATGTTTCATAATAAAATGAGTTGTATTGCTCGAAATATGGATTTTTCAAGTTAAAATCGTATTTAAATGGAAAAATAGGTTAATATGAGTTATATTTCGAATCTGGTCATAGAAATTTAGTATGTTGTCACATGTAATTTTACAAGATGTGTGTAAAATATTTGGCTATAATGAAGTCTTTATGCATGATTTATGAATTTTTGATGAAAAATAACATAAATAGTGACTTTAATTAGTAAAAATGCTAAAACATACTTCATGACTAAGGAAAAACGTCATATGTTGCATTTTATCATATATTTCAGATCTAAAATTGAAATGTTGATAAAAATATTTTTCCTCATATTTTTATGATTATAATTGATAAATCCGATAAACCGCAACATTGTTTTTCTCGATAATTTTCGAAATTTTTAACCTAAGTTTTGAACATTATGACTGTCATGGTATTTTTCCAGAATGTTCATGAGTTTAAATTACAAATTTTGAATTTATTTGAAATTTTTATGATTTTATTTGAAGTTAATGACATAATATTGTAATTTTGAGTCCATTTATGAACAATATTAAGAAATCAAGTTTAATTATTGTCAAATGTTAGTGGAAACTAATTTTGAGTCCTAAGATGGTTAGGGTAATTAACTTGTACATAAATATGAATTTATGTAATTATTGTGATTTTAAAAGGTTAAATCACGCAAATCTGTAAAAACCGATTAATATATGATATTGGCTCTTAAAAGGCAATTTAGCATAAAATTGGGCATGTTCATACATATTATAGTGCTGCATTTTATTTATGATTGTCATATTTTAAGTTTATGTAATTTTTGAATTATGTAATTTTATTTAGTATGGCCTTAGTTTAATTGGTATTACCCGAAATGTATGGGAATATCGATTTGGTTGTAATTTATTGTGATCTCGTATCACCGTTTTGTAATTTAATAGATTTATTTTTATTTTAATTACAAATGTATAATAGGAAATTATGTAATTTATTTATTTATTCCGGAGTTCCTTGAAGACGGTGCCACTCGAGAAGGTGATCCATTAAAGAAAGTGTTGCCTTGAAATGCGTGCCAAGACCGAAGTTCAAGGGACCAAAGGAGTTGGTTTCCGAATATGTAATAGTTAATTAGATTTACTATTTTAGGAAGGCCATAATAGGATTTAATTTATGCTTTGCATTTTATTTATATGTTGCATGCATCGCTAAATCGCCATAAGTAAACATGCATTTTTAATCGAGTTTATCGACCGTGTCAATTACAATTATCGTAGTTCACCGCTTTAGTTCACCTAAAACGTGATAGATAATAAATTGACATGACCTCTCGCTAAAAATAAACAATTGAGACTTAGCCTTACCAAAAAGTAGAAACCATGAAAACCTATTTCGCGAGGGAGTGCACTCGGCTACCCCGGGGTACAAACCTTGTTACGTAGGGAAAGTGGGTGATAAATGTCTATCCACCGAATTCATGTTGATGAGGGATGAATCGGCTACCCCATGCCCAAGTTAATGTGAATTTAGATCATGGACACATTTATTCGAAATTTGGATTGAGCTCAATGGAAGTATTCGTGACCGTAGTCACATGTGTTCCGGGCTATAGATAAATATTAGAGTAATTTTATCGACCGAGAGTTCTAAAAGTAGAATCGATTAAAGAGTTAATCCACCGAGTTATATTGATAAGGGATGAATCGGCTACCCCGTGCCCAAGTTAATATGAATTTGGATCTCGGAATCATTTATAATAGTTGGGTAGAGGTCACTATATAAATGCTCATATCTTGTTAAATTATTTACAAGTATTATTATAACGATGAATGTTTTGTTTTCATTATTCCGTTATCATATTGTTCTATTTCTTTACCACAATTCATATACGATATCATTTTGATTTTGATTCAAATCTCCATTAAAACATCGTAACTAAAGACAAATTTGAATTTTCTTCTAAAAACCTCGTATTATCCATTGTAAGGATCTCTTGTGAAGAGTATAGATAAAAGTTATTCGTGATCAAAAGGGTTTTTGATTCTTGACTAACATATCTACTTACAATGAATTGTTTCTCATATGCTTGATTGAGTTAAGTACTTTGAAACGTTACATCATTTTGGTAGATTTGTTTGAAATCAAAATTGACCAAAATATCGCAACCACTTCAATGAAAGTTTTAAGACTATACAAACAAATGAAGAGTAGTATTCATGAATTTCAATTTTGCTTCTATAAGCAAAGACTCATTGAAATGAGTGGGAGCATTCTCTTAAACCGTTAAGAAAAGGAAGAAGTTCAAAGAAGTAAAATTAGAATGGAATTGATACAAGGTAATGTTAAAAGTAAAGTTATTAAGAATAAAGATACTAAACCTATCAATCCCGACCGATAAAGTTTCCATTGTCTTAATTGTTGGACGCTAGAAAGGAAATAACCCAAATTATTGAAGAATCAACAAGTTAGTTGTGGGACATCTAATGAGACCTTCTTCTTTAAATGTTTATTTGATTAACATAAATTTTGCTAGTACTACTTCGTCAATATTAGAAACCAGTGGAGGTTTTCATCATTGTATTCGATACATAAGATGATTAGAATATGACGACTAGCAACAATGATGTCAAGATATAGAGTCATTGTGTACTCAATCTAGTTTTGGGTTTATATTTATACCTTAATTATGACTATTAAGTGAATAAACTCTAGATAAGAATATAATTTTGTTAAGATACAAAAGAGGTTTCACTTTTGTGACCCTACACCACGATTTGATGTATGGCTAGCCCATTATCAAGGTGATTATATTCTAAACCAAACTAGAATGATATATCATGTAGATGATGCAAGACTCAAATTGGTAACCCAAGATTGAACCTTAGATTCTGGAATTATGAACGCAAAGAGTTATCAAGTACTCTTGAAACCATTAGATATTATGGTATATGCGTATCTTGTATTCAAAGCAAGAGGTCTCGTACTTTTGGTTGAAAAGGAGATCGAGAATGTAAATCATTGATACAGAATAGGTTGATCATTTACTTTTACCAACGATTTAAGTTGACACTGATGTGTTCACTTAATAAGGTAAATAAAGAAGTCTTTGAAGAAGTTCAAAGAGTTCAAAGAATCACGATTTAGTCGTGATGGGATTATCAAAGTGAAGACTTTGATATAAGCCAAAGGAAATGTGATATAGTATCACAAATTAATCTCTCTTAGCACGCATTATGGAATAATGTGTTGTTGGATAAATAAATCAAACGCTATTCGATATGGTTTGGACTTCAATCAAGTTACTTTGAGTTACTTGATCCTTTTGGGGATTTTATCATTTTGTCTAAATTATTTTTCCACTAAATCTAAAACGAATCATATGAGATATGAAATGGTAGGGTACCATGTTTGTAAGTTTTAAAAGAAACAAATGCTTATTTTTCCTTTTTATAATCACGAGTACACCGGGTTTGTGGCTCGTGAAGCTGTCTTTCTAAAATACAAGTTTATTTCTAGAAGACAGAGTGGGATAAATTATTCAAGAGCCACAAAGAATGTTATGTCGCAAGAAACTGGTCTTTCTTGGCGACATGAGACGTTTTGTGTAAGACGTTGTTTCATGTAAGACGTTGTTTCTTCAAAACCTAGGAGGTTAAAGTCGTCACTTGTTGAAGATGATGAATTAGTGTTACTTTTAGAAAGTAAAGAGCTTACAACTTACAAAGAAATTGATTGATTCAAGTTGATTACTTCTGGAAAGTAATGAACATATAACTTACATGAGAATGTTTTAAGTCACAACTCAATACAAGGCTTAGAGCCATGAAAATCGGAAATAAATTCCAAGTGAATTATTAGATATCAAAGCTTGATTGGTAGCAAAGGGTTTTGCACTAGTTGAAATGCTTAAGTCTATTTGGATCTTCTTAGGGATTATGTTTCATTATGATGATATACATATAGCAAGTGAATCTAGAACCCACTTCTTCGATTAGAAGGAATGTATTCAATACATGTCTTGAGTCTTGTAGATTCTTGCAATCCTAAGATAATGTGAAACTTAAGAGAGAGTCTTAAGTGGGACATCAATGAGTTGGAATAAATGTTTTGATCATGTTATAAAACTTTTCTCGATAAGTCGAGAACTTATGTTTATACATGAAGTTTAGTGGGAGTTACGGAAATTTTAGTAGTCTTATATATGGATGACATATTGATCATTGCGAATAATTTAAGACTTGGAGTAATATAATACATCTTTAATATCCAGATTTATGTAGATAAATATACATGATATTAGCATCAAATAAGAAGTCTTATGTTGATAAGATTTATGATTAGTTCAATCGAGTTGAACATATTTGATTGATTCCATTTGCTTCCGCTGCCGGATCAATTAAATAGGAAATGATGTATAACGCTTCATATACTTTGAGTATAATAAATTGTTTCAAATCGAATTTAAGTAATAGTTACCAAGTAAGCCATAAAGATTACCCCTAAGTGCTTGCAGAAGCATTAAGGGTGTAAAACAAAGTGTTTTTGATGCAATTTTTTGTAAGAGTGTTACACAAATGACAATTGACAATTGAGATTGCGCATGGTTTCCGACAAAACCATAATCAAAACACATTAGGATGGTTAAGATACCATTGTGGCTATGTTATTTAAGAAATAGATTTGTTAGAATCGTTCTAGGCAATAAAGAACAATGACAGATATTTATAACGGAAATTGAGTACACTTGCAATCATGAGATGTGCAAGAAGGATGAGTCCCGCACACTGTGAAAACAGTGGGAGCTATTCTAAGGCTAGAGGGCCTATATCTTGATTGGATCTCGACACGTACTCAGAAAGTTTTGTAATGCGAATGTATACATTACAAAGGAAAACCAGTATGTAGTAAGGTTGAGTGAGGTACAAGAAGTTGATAAAACCTACTAACCAAAGCCTTCTCATAGGCTTAACATGATGAGTCATTTCATTTCAATTGAATTGAGATGAACAACTACATACAAGATCTAAATTGGATTATAGAATATGAAGTAGTAATCAAGTATTGACTACTCATATGATAATCACATTTGTCGTTCGAGTTTTTAAAATATGAAAACTCCTTTTATACTTTGTTACATCGAAACGGGTTGTAGAGACAATATTGAACCCCGTTAAAGTGAACCTGGATGAACATGGTATTCGCCCATAGTCACTTGTATGAGATGACGTCTCGAAGTGACTAGAGTGTGATACGATTGATGGCAAGTTGAAATGCCATAGAGTCATATGAGATGACTAGTCGATCACATAGGCAGACTGTTAGGAACACTTTGTCGGGCCTTATGACCACTTATAGAGTTCTGGCAATTTATATAGCCTGGTCGTGGCGAGAGCTACTATAGTATTCTAATGAGTCGATTCTTTTGACTAAAGACTGTTCACCTAAGGTGGCACAGTTTCAGATTAAGTTTGATTTGTGTTACTACGACCTTCGTAAATGGGGTCAAATGGGCATATTTTGGGTTATGATGGTTGTGGCTAGTCGAAAGGAATGAGTGCGATAGGAATTGTACACCCCCTTGTCAGGGTTAAAATAATATCTCAGGGCCACTCGAGGAGTAATGAACTGGAAATGCGTGGCCACGCTCAGAAGGTATCTAAGGTAGATAACTCCGGTCAATCAGTTATTCTCCAGATCGAGGAAACCACTCTCGATTTGATCACTTGCAAGTACGACCTGAAAGACACCTTGCATTGAGTGGGAGATAGTAATAGGACAAGATAATTGGTGACACACACTTGTCGAGGACAAGTGGGAGATTGTTCGAATAAGTGTCCTCCGACAATAATGCGATCACAACTGTTGATCATAATGATCACATGTTTAAATCTCATTTTAAGAATACATGTGGGATGTAATTTTTTACAGTCAACTGGTCCACACATATCCGTAATGATTGGCTGTGTAGAGTTTGACATTACTGTCGTGCGACGGTGGTGATCAGTTGATCCCCTTAGGTCATACCTAAAGGGTAATACTCTTAATTGAATATTTAATTGATCGTATGACAATATGAGTTAGTTAAATTACTTAAAATTGACAGACGATTTTGGAAGTAATATTTACGTGTCTCATTGTAATTTGATTAAATAAGATACAGTCTAAGTAATCGAATTGTTTTATTACTTAGATGAAATTATTGTTTACGGAAACAATTGAAAATGAATGAATAATTTATTATAAATACAAGATCTTGTGATTTATAAATTAGTAAACCATTTTGGTACAAGTAATTGTGAATTACTATGTTAATTTTTATAAGTGACATATTTTATTAATATGTTGATTTTTAATTGTTAAAAATACATTTTATATATAAGATGTCATGTAATGTGTCACATGTGACATATTGACAAAATCACAAATAAAATGGACTCCTCCATTTTATGTGTGTACCGAAATGGAGGGTGTATTAGGATAAAAATTGTGTTGATTATTTATAAGTGGAAAACATAATTATAAAACCTACACCTAGCCTTGCATGCCTATATTCTTGGTTAGAGAATCAAGCTCATGCATAGGGCACCCTTCCCACCAACCGGTTTTGCTCTCTAAAGAGCATCAAATGGGTTCTTTCATTATTCATTCACATTATTCTTATTTCTAGTGTAACAAATAAAAACTCTCTACAAATCTTATGAAAAACTAGAGAAATAAAAGCTCCAAAATTATCCTCTCTTGGCCGAAATTACAAGAAACAAAATAAATATTTTTGGGTCAATTTTAGTAAGATTATTACTATTCTAGATCAAGTAATATTAATCTATTAAGGGGTTATCTTGCGTATTCATCTTTGGGAGAGATTCTATCTTTGAATCTTTGTTCATCCATATAAGGAAACCTCAAGAACAAGTAAGAAGGAGATCTTACTTGTGCTCTTTGATCCGAAATTTTATAGTAAGGAAAACGATTTCTTCTCTATTCTTATTCATGTTTGTATGCATAAGATCTATATTTAATTTTATGACTAAATTAATTGTAACATATATGAATATGTTGAGTATAATGAGATAAAGATTTCGAACAGTTTCTTGGGTTGCCTCCATTTGGGCAATTTGAATTGCCAACTCCTCACCATAGGTAACAATGCTTTGGAGAACATTGTTTCTATTTTGGCTCTCCTCTAGCACTTGTTTGAAGAAGTTTTCTTGGTCTCCCATCATTTGGAGAACCACATTTTGAATGTCAAAGTTTGGCTCATATTCATGTTGTGGGTGGGTGTGAAAGTGGTTGTATTGTGGTATTTGGAATTGGTTGCAAGGTGAGTTTTGGGTGGGTGGTTGTTGTGGATAATGGATGTGGTGATTTTGGTGGGAAAAGTTGGGGTAGTAGTTAGGATTTTCATTGTATGAATAGTTAGGTAGGTTTGTGTTGACTTGCTCCTCAAACTCCCCATACCCATAGTCATACTCAAAAGATCCACCACATACTCCATATGTCAAGTCTTGGGTCATCATTATAGCCAAGATAAAGAAACAACTACAAGTATGGAAACTACACAAAAATGGTATGAACAATCCTTGAGGAACAAGTTCCTCAAGGTTAAAGCAAAATCAAAATAGACAAACAAGTAAGAACTTAATCACATAGCACCATCCCCGGCAACGGCGCCATTTTGATGTGGAGTGATGTCGTCGAGTCTCCCAATCAAACACATTTATAATACTCAACAAACAACAGTTAGCGGTAAGTCGAGGTCGATCCATAGAACGGTGTGCTTTGGGTTCTAAGTCTATCTATCTCAATTTATGCTAGTGTCACGATTGAGTTGGGTTTGTAGTTGTATTCTAGACTAATGCAAGCAATAAAGTAAAGCAAACAATAAAAGGAAGGATGTAAACAATTGATTAAAAGTGCTAGGATGTCATAGGTTCATAGGGGATTCATGGGAGTTGATCATACAAACATGTTCACAAAGTTGCAAGCAATTAATGTTGTAAAGGAACCTAGTTGGTTTATGTCTTACGGTCCTTAGGAAGAGTTGGGTCCCGGAGCCGAATCGATTAGATTGTACAACACCTACAAGTCGACTTACTTTCCCCCTAATCACTTCTATGCATGGTTTAACAAGACTCGAGTTGGTTTATATCTTACAAGTCAAGTTGAATAGATAAGAGATGGTTGTAAATGCAAGGATTCATAGGCTTAACATTTCATCAAACATAACATGTGCATAAAGTTGACATCACAACAAGCAAGAAATTTGATTATGAAAACATATTGGATTAAGCATGAATCAATCCCCATGTTGGTTTCCCTAATTACCCACTAATCCTAGTTAAGAAACTACTCACTCATTATCAAGTTTAACATGCTAACAAGGTTGTCAATCATATTAACAAGGTAAAACATGATAATAGAATGAAGAAATGAACAATAAAGAGTGAAGAGTAAAGGAATTATACCAACTTAATATGATGCAAATAATAAAGCAAAGAATAAAGGAAGAGAACTTGATTGATTGATGAAGGGTTGTCAATCCTCCAATAATAACCCAATAGTCTTTAATTACCCAAAAGTAACAAACTTGAACAATAATTAAGGAGAGATTAATGTGAGATTTGTGGAAAGATTAAAGAGTAGTCTATTCTAATCTACTCCTAATCTAATCTAAGAGGAATTTCTAATGTGGACGCTCTCTACTCTAAAAACTTCATCCTTTGATTATTACAAATGGGGTATTTATAGTAGGGATTCATTAGGTTAAGCAAGGGTAAAATATTAATTAACAATGTTAATTGTTGAGTAGGGAAATTATCCTCTCAAAGAAAGATGCTAGTCTCCTTGTTGCTAGTCTTTCAAAAATATGCGCATCTTTCATGGAGAAAGAAGAAAATGAAAGTTGCTGTAAGGGAATCCGAGCGGATTGGTCTCGGGACGCTCGGATTGCAAGGCCTCAAGACGAGCGGATTGGTGGGTGGGACGCTCGGATTGTAGCAGGGGAAGATGAGCGGATTTGGAGCAAGATGAGCCTAGATCACTTGATTTTTTGACGCCGTTCCATCTAGCATACTTTCAGAGCCAAATGAGCAATTCTTGGTTTGGGTTTCGAGCAATTTCTTCTTGTAATGCCTTCCCTCTCGTCATCCTTGCTTTTTAGCCTAAGATGCCTCTATATACTCTTTATTTCTACATCCTTGGTCATCATTCTTGCCTCCTCTTCATACTAGTCCATCCAATATCATCAAAAAATCTTCCAAATATGCATGCAAGAGGGGACTAAATGTGTGCAAATAATGTTCACATCATTACTCCTCTTTTCTTTTGATGCATTTTGCAAACTTTCTTTCACTTTTCGTTTCATTTCTTGAACTCAAATCAATCTTTTTGTGCCCATTCCCTTTGATGACAAAAATGTATGGTAGAACATGGATGAATGATGGTTGCATGGTTTCAAGGGTCACCTTGGAATAAACGGTAGACAAGGAGTTATCACACCACAAGGTACTCTTGACTAGGCCTTAATCCATGGGTCAAAGGATACTAGCATGACACATCCTAGGGTGTTTTACAAGTATTCTAACAAGCAAAGTCTTAAGAAGAAAAAGCATCTACTAGGGCCTATATACACTTGTCAAGCTTCCCAAGTAGACGGTTTCACAAAATTTTCTAACATGCAACTACATGCCATGATGCAACTAACATATATACATCATAATGCATATGATTCTACCAACTAATATGCCAAATAATCTAAATGCAAGTCCTAAATTCACATTGTTTATACCGCATCAATCAAAATAAAGCCACATAGTCATTAACATAAAGAAGAAAAAGGAGATTGGAAAGATCATACCATGCGGTCTTCAATATCCTCATGTTTCGGATGTGGCGTAGTCGATCAATGTGAACATGGATAGACAAACATAATATATACAAACAATATATACAAGACTACACTACAAAGGAAATGAACTTGTTTTTGGATTTTCAATTTTTCAATTGTTTTCAATTTTTTTCGAATTTTTTGATTTTTTTTGGATTTTTTTAATAAACGTTAAGTTAGAATTTCCCATCCCCACACTAATATGGGCATTGTCCTCAATGGCCAATATGATAGGAAATTATGCAAGAATGATGCATGATTTCTATACTAAATGCAAGCTATACTAGTCTACACTACATGATGCATGGGTTTTTGTTTATAACGAAGAGCGTAATTTAGATTACCTCCCGTTGCGTATGCATGTACTTCCCCAAACCGAGATAGACATTATTTCTAATGTCTTAAATTTTGGGGTAGTTCATGCACACAAAATGCAATTCATGAAACTATATATTGTCATTTTGGATTTTTCATGTGGGAACAATAAAAAGAACACCTCAATGGGACCAAGGTGTTAGTCCTCATGTTGCTAGGACTCTCCAAACTATGATCAAGATAAAATAAAGAAAACAAAGAAAGAAGTAGACAAACCTCAAGAGGGTAGGAGCCTCCAAAGTTTACTAGTCCTCCATCATATCATCATTGTCATCAGTTTCCTCCATGGAAGTGAAATCATCTCCACTCCCCTCTTCACTTCCTTGATTTTGCTCACTTCCTTCATCATCTTCATTAGCCTCTTCTTCTTCATCTACCTCTTCATCAACACCCTCATTATCAACAACCTCATCATCGACATTCTCATCTTCACCCGGTCTTTCACCCCTAGATGTGCTAGGAAAGAAGACTTCCCTATCCGCCCAACTAGGCAAAGGACATGATGGATCAAGTAGTCCTTGTCTAACTAAATGAAGGAGGGGTGGATATTGGGCCAAGTAAGCATCTACTCGATCATTATAAGCTTGTTTATGCATCTCTCTCATGAGGAGAGTCATGTAATCGTTGCCCACTTCAACATATTCGGGTTTGAACTCTTGATATTTGAATGGGTAAGGTGGTGTGACAATGGAGGAGGAGGGCTCTTCAATCTCGCCCCTTTGTTGACGGATGATGTACTCGGCGCCCTTGGAGAGTGGAAGAAGGTAGTTTGTTCGATGAGCACTTAATCGGCATATCTTGGAAGGCAAAGTGAAAGATCTAGCATCATTGGTTAGTCACCCATAGTTGGTGTCAAGAGAGTTATGCTTGACCCACTTATACTTGTAAATCATGGCGTCCATGTCAATGATATGGCCCCCTTTGATCACCACATAGGTGTTATCCTTGTTGAAATTTGCGTCAAAGTGCTTGGCCAAGAGAGTAACTAGACCTCCATTTACAATATGAGCGGTGCCTTCCTTGCCACAATCAACATTAAGCCATATTTCCATCAAAAGCCTTAGAGCATTGTAGGGCTTAGTGAATTCCCTTCCGACATTTAAGGCCGACCCAAGTAGAACACAATCAAGCTTTGTGAAGTGATTAGTGCCTTTTATTTCTATTATAGTATTCCCGATGACCTTGTGCCACACTCTAATGCCCAGATGGTGGACTAATAGAGCGCGACAAGCATGAAAGCTCACAAATTTCTTCCCGGAAATCGCCTCCCAAAGAGGAGCGGGGTCATACTTTTCGGGCATCTTGTGGTAATATGGTGTATCACTAAGGCCTAATACATTACTCAAAACATCAAAGGTGATGCGCCTATTCACATTCGCAAGACGAAACTCGATGTATTCTTTAGTCTCTACCTTAGTCACTTTCAATGAACTTAAGAATTCCAAGGTAAGGGAGGGGTATGTCAATTCTCTTATGGTGAACAATTTACCCAAACCCATGACTTCAAAGAAGGGTTTTGTTTGTTCAAGGACACCCAATTTGTTCAAGGCATTTTCACAAATGAATTTGGTGGGCAAAATGGCTTTCTTAGCATACTTGGCAAATGTATCCCTATGGGAGTTGGAAATGAAAATTACCTCTGGATAGTTGGATAATTGAGCGATTTCCGGAGTTGTTGTTGTTGTTGATTCCAAGGGAGGATCTTGTTGTTGTTGAACTTCCAAGTTTGCACTAGAAACCACCATAGCCATTGAAGCTTTCTTTGCTTGAAGGCTTTGTTGCCTTTTCGAAAGTGTCTTTGCCTTGAGTGCCTTTGTTGCTCCTTTTGTTCTTGCCATTGTTGATTACACCAAGAAAAGATTGAAAATCTTCAATTTCTAATTATACCCAAATCGATTTAAGATGAAAGGATTTGTCTTTGTATTTCAAAAATCGACTCAAAGGTTGAAGATTTTGGTGCTTGGATTGATTATTGTTGCAAAAGGAGTGATTAATTGTTGTTGTAAGGAAGTTTGAATTTGATTTTGTTGAATTTGGTTGAGGAAATCTTGTTTTTAGTGATGGAGAGGATGAGGGTTTTGGGGTTTATGGGTAGTTTTTGAATGAATGAATGAATGAAATGAATGTGGGAAGGTGTATTAAAACACCCGAAAAATTCAAAACGGCAGGGGGAAGACGAGCGGATTCCTGTCGGGAAGCTCGGATTCTGCTAAAATTGGCTTCAGGAAAACTCGCCAAAAGACGAGCGTCTTTCAGTGAACACGAGCGGATTCTGATTGTGGGACGAGCGACTTTCCTCAAAGACGAGCGAATTCTCTTACAGGAACTTTTCATAATCTGCACTGGCAGAAAGACGAGCGTCTTTCTACAAAGACGAGCGGCCAGTTTCAGACGAGCGTCTTCTCAGCTTGGACGCTCGGATTCTCTTACAGACCAAAATTTATCATTTTGCAGCTCGTTTAGACGGACGAATTCCTCCACTGATGCTCGGATTCCTATAAGATGACCGGATTACCCTTTAAGCCGCTCGGATTCCTCCTGGTCTACCCGGATTCAGGTCCATCCGTGCACTTGCATAGCCCGTGTCATTTTCATTTTTCAAATCCCGTGTTCTTCATTGTAGGGGCACTACAAAGGCATGAATAGCCTAGGCAATTGCTATCCCCACACTAAGATAAATCACTACACATCAATAAAATCATTAGTCCCTCCCTCACTTCTCTCAAAAATGATGAATATCTTGATCAAGGCATAAAAATCCAAAAATGACAAAAATGCAATGCAAGAATTAAAATGCACGTTAGAGAGTTAGAAATATTTACAAATGGTGGTTTGGAGAGGACTCCACCAAACTCTCTTCCTTAGTGAGATGTCATGGGGGCATGTTCAAGGTGTTGTTGATGTTGCTCAACACCTTAAAGAAGTAGTCAAAAGCTTGTTCATTATCATGATAAAGATCCTCAATAGATCTTTGCACTTGTTGTCCTTCATGTTGGTCTTGATCGATAGCATTACCAATATAGGGATTGAAAATCCCTTCAAACTCATTTTCCCAAAGACCACAAACTTCGTATACTTGATCATTAAAAATCTCTTGAGTTGATAGAGACAACTCTCCTCCTTTCTTGATTTGGCCAATGAGGCCATCCTCTTCACTTGTCATGGGTGAGCTTTTCAAGCTCTCTTTGTTACAATTCACTTGCTCTTTTGATGGAGCATCATCAATTTTCTTTTTCCATTGAAATTCCGACTTCTTCCTATCATCCTTCCGGCTATAATGATCAACCATAAAACATGGTTCATGCAAACGGGGCGCTCTCATGGTTTTGTCAAGATTTAAAGTTATGCTCTCATCTCGCACTTCTAGAGTGAGCTCTCCATGCTTCACATCTATCACCGCACCCGCGGTGTGCAAGAAAGGTCTACCTAGAATGATTGGAATATTGGAGTCTTCTTCCATGTCAACAATGACAAAGTCCACCGGGATTTGAAAAACTTTCCAACTCTTACGGGAACATCTTCCCATATCCCTAATGGTGTCTTCGTCGATCTATCGGCCATTTGTAGTGTGATATTGGTGCATTTAAGCTCTCCCATCCCTAACCTTTTACTTACCGAATACGGCATAACACTCACACTAGCCCCTAGATCACATAGGGATTTGTTGATCGTTGTGTCGCCAATGGTACACGGTATTGAGAAGCTTCCCGGATCTTTAAGTTTCGAAGGTGAACTCCCTTGAAGGATTGCACTACTCACCTTAGTGAAGGCGATAGTCTCAAGCTTCCGGATCGACTTCTTTTTCGTAAGGATGTCCTTCATGTACTTTGCATAGGCCGGCACGTGATTGATTAATTCCGTGAAAGGAATCAAGACTTCCGAATTCTTCACAATTTCCATAAATTTTCTAAGTTGGTCATCAAATTTGGGCTTAGCTTGACGACTTGGAAAAGGAAGTCTAATCACAATGGGTTCCTTCTCCTTGGCCTTGTCTTCATTTTTCTTTGAAACTTCTTCTTTTGATGGTTCTCCATCCTTGGAGTTTTGCACAACTTCTTCTTTGTCACTAGCTTCCACAACTTCATCCTCAACTTGATTCTTTGGTGCTTCATACCTTGTACCACTCCTCAAGTGAATGGCACTAACCATTTCATGTCTCAGAGGATTACTTTGAGGTGGTAATTGCCCCTTTTGTCTTTGTGAGCTTGAAGATGCTAGTTGAGTCAATTGGGTTTCCAACATTTTGGTGTGGGCTAGGATGTTGTTGATGGTGATTTCCTTTGCTTGACTATCCTTTTGCATTTGGGTGAAAAACTCTTGTTGATTCTTTTGCATTTGGAGGACCGCTTTTTGAACATCAAAACCTTGGTCATTTTGTTGATTGTATGGAGTTTTATTTTGGCAACCTTGGTTTTGGTTGTAAAAGGGTCTTTGATTTTGGTTTCTCATGGGAGGTGGGGTGTATGTTGGTTGAGGGTTTTGAACATTTTGGCTTTTGTATGAGAGATTTGGGTGGAATTTGGTGTTTTCATTGTAATAATTTGAATAAGGGGTACCACTCTTGTATGCTTGAAAAGCATTAACTTGTTCATTTGTTCCCTACATTCACTTTGGTCATGTCCCAAAGTTCCACAATTCTCACATATCCCACTTGGGATTGATGAAGATGCCGTCATGGCATTAACATGATGCTTTGGTGATTTTGAGGCTTCTTCAAGTCTAGCCATAGCTTTTTCGAACTTCAAATTAATACTATCAATGTGAGCACTAACTTGAGCACCCAATTGAGTAATAGAGTCCACTTCATGCTTTCCTCCTCTAGTAGCCTTGCGAGGTCTACTATATTGTGAATTATGGACCGCTATTTCCTCAATCTTGTTCCAAGTTTGATTATCGTCAACTTCGGTGAACATACCATTTGATCCCATGTTGAGAATGTTTATTGAGTCTTCATAAAGACCATTCCAAAATTGTTGTACCAAGAACCACTCACTAAGTCCATGATGAGGACATGAGCGACAAATTCCCTTGAACCGCTCCCAAGCTTCATACAAAGATTCTTCATCTCTTTGCTTTAAGCCCGTAATTTGAGCTCTTAGCATGTTAGTCTTTTCCGGTGGGTAGAACTTTTTGTAGAAAGCTAGAGCCAATTTCTTCTAAGAGTCAATTCCGAGAGTAGCCTTATCAAGGCCTTTCAACCATTGTTTTGCGGTGCCAATTAGAGAAAAAGGAAATAAGACCCATCGAATTTTGTCTTGAGTTACACCGGTTTGAGAAATCGCATCACAATAGTCACAAAAAGCCTCCTTGTGAGAGTGAGGGTCTTTACTAGGCATCCCCCCAAATTGGCTTCTTTCGACTAATTGGATAAATGCGGATTTGGCAATGAAATTTCCGGTTAAGTGTTGTGGTGTGGGAGTACCATTGGGTAGGTTCTCCTCGGTTGGTACGGAATGTGATGAAAATTTAGGCATTGTGAGTTGATTTTGTGTTGGGTTCTCCTCACCTTCTCTTGCAAAAGGGTTGACAAACTCAATAGCGTTTGGTTGAATATCTACAACCTCACCAATACCTCTCAAAGTTCCTCTAGCAAGTCTTCTATTGTTTGTCAAAGTTCTTTCAATTTCGTGATCAAAGGGTAACAAGTTAGCTTGTGATCTTCTAGACATGCAAAATATCAAACAACTCGAAAATAATTAGAACAAACCTTGAGGAGTTTTGCTTCCCCAAGGCGAAGAAAGACACAACTAATAACAATCTAAGAAAATCTAAATCAAGTTAACACCGTCCCCGGCAACGACGCCATTTTTGGTCGTACTCACTTGGGAGGTTTAGTTTTCGGTAATTGTCGTTAGGAGCACCTAGACCAAAACAATATTTATAACTCCACAAACAACTCTACCATTAGTAAAGAGGCAAGTAAAGGTCGGATCCCAAGGGACAGATATTGAAGTGAGATTTTCAATTGCAAGTAGCGGTGTCTAGGGGTGTCACAATTTGGGGTTGGAATAGAAGATCAATAACTAAATAGCAATGAAAGTAAACAAGCAAGATGATTAAAAAGGGATGTAGACAATTGATAAAAGGCACTAGGGTGTCATGGGGTCATAGGGGATTCATGGGAATTGATCATACAAATATATTCTCAAATTATAAGCAAGCAATTATTGTTGTGATGGATCGAGTTGGTTTATATCTTACAATCCTAGGAGAGTTTGGGTCCCGGAGCCGAATCGATTAGATTGTACAACACCTACAAGTCGACTTAATCTTCCCTACTCAAGTATATGTATGGTCTAATGAGACTCGAGTTGGTTTATGTCTTACAAGTCTCATTGAAAAGGTAGGTGGTGGGTAAAAAATTCAAGGATTCATAGGCTCGCATTTCATCAAACATAACATGTGCATAAGTTGAGATCACAAGAGGCAAGAAAATAAACTATGAAAACATATTGAATTAAGCATGAATCATCCCCATGTTGGTTTCCCCTAATTACCCGTTAACCCTATTTAAGGAAACTACTCACTCATTATCATGTTGAACATGCTAGCAAGGTTGTCAATCATACCAACAAAGTAAAACATGATAAATAAATGAAGATGATTAAAAATAATTAAAAAGGGATTAAGAGAATTATACCTACTAATGATTCCAATAATAAAGCAAAGAATAATAGAAGTACTTGATGATTGATTGGAAGGTTGTCAATCTCCCAATAATAACCCAAATAATCTTCAATTACCCAAAATAAAAGATGAACAAAAGATAGATTAAGGAAATGAGATTTGTATTAAGACTTGATTAAAAGTTGATTATAAGATTAAAGAGAGATTAGATTGATATAAACTACACTAAAGATTGATAAGAAGAACATGATTATCTAATTAGACTAATGGGGTATTTATAGTGGGGATTAGGTACACAAATTAGGGTTTACTAAGGCTTAAATGACGATTAAGTCCTTGAGGAATCGCTCCTCTCAGAAAAATATGCGAGTCTCCTTTTTGCTAGTCTTTCCGAGGTATGCGCATCCTTCATAGAACAAGAAGAAAACGAAATAGCTGTAACACAATCCGAGCGTCCAGGGCACGAGACGAGCGGATTGTGGGTCTTTTGGACGAGCGGATTCTTGGGCTGGATGGGCGGATTGTGGCGGTTTTGGACGAGCGTCCCTCTGAGGAAGACGCTCGGATTCCCTGTCTTGGACGGGCTTCCAGAGGGCAATCCGCTCGGATTCGGAGTCAGCTTCCTCCTTTCTTCTTTTCTTCCTTCTTCTTCATACAATCCTTGAGGATTTCGTCGGGGATGCAAGGATCTTTTCTCATCATTCCCCATCTACTACAATATGTACAAAGGCCTTCTAGTCTTGTCTTCTCTTTGATGCTTGGTCATTGAATTCAATCAATTTAGCTCCATTTTGCCATGAAAATGCAAGGTTTGCACTCGTTTCCTACCAAGGGATCAAAACCTCAAAGAATATGCAAAACAAAGGACTAAAGACAATAAATGACCCAAATATGCACTAAAAAGCATGGAACAAGGCTAATTCGGGGACTAAATATGCTCAAATAATGGTTACATCACCTACTCGGCCGAGTCATGCCAAAACGAGCTGCAACTATCTTAAACATACTTAAACATGCTTTTCTACCTTGATATATACGATGTACCACTACCCTTTTGAAAGCCACATAGTAAACACTTAACATGCTCAACATATTTCATGCTCAAAATCTAACATCGACAAATTCTCAATGCATCTTTCAATTACTGCCATGTTCCACTTCTTTCATCATTTCATCCAACCATTGAACAAGATTCAAGTTACAAGTATTACACACACATGACTCGACATTAAAGAGTTCCCAAGACTCCCTATGTTCATTAGGTTCATTGGTTATAGGTTCCAGAATCGTCGCTCTGATACCCCTTTGTGACACCTCCACATACCAAGGTGCCTTACCAAGACCACCCAAGAATGAGAGACCATCACCATCTTGGTTGCCCGAGGTTAGTATATCAATGTTACTTATCCAAAACATAATTATTAAAGTATAAATGATTAACTAGTTACATAGTTCCAAATCCAAAAACCAAAGTACATGTGTCTAGTGTTCAACAACTAAAACTGAAAACCAAAAGCTCTTGACAGTGGCAGCTAGACTCGAGTGTTGACTCCCCTTGACAACCCCATAGCTAAAGCACATCACCACCTGTCACAATCTGCTCACCATCCTGAAGGAAAAGTAGATCTATATACTCAACATATTCATATATGTTTTATGTTAATTTAATCATAAAATTAATTGGTGATCTTATGCATGCAAACTATAAACAATTTAAAGAAGAAATCCCTATCTTACATTGGTATTTCGGTTTATTTGGGCACAAGAGAGATCTCCTTCTCTCTTGTTCTTGTGCTTTCCTCAATGGATGAACTAGGATCCAAGTATAGGATCCCTCCCAAAGTATAATACCCAAAGGAAACTCTTAATTAAATTAATATTATGTATACTAGAACAATATTAATTTAGCATAAAAATTGACCCAAAATATTTGGTTTTTGGTCTCCTAAAACCGGTTAAGAGAAGGAGGAAGAGGAAAGTATTTTATCTTTCTAAAAGTTCTTATTTTAGATGATGAATGAATAATACAATACACCAATATGTTATGTAGTGTATATCATAAAATATAAGGCAAAAACCCTTGGTTTTTCCTTGTGTAAAACCGGGTAAGAAGGGAAGAGAGGGGAGCCAATGCATGCTTGAGTTTGTCTTCACAATGACAAATAGGTTTTGCATGGCTAGTTTTTAGGTAATGATCATGTTCTCCACTAATATAATCAACACAATATTAGCCTAATTCTCCTCTTAATTTTGGCACTCATAGATAATATGACTCCATATTATCTTTGTCAAAATGTCAATTTGTCTTATATCACATGTCATATGTTACATAAATTTGTTATGTATTTTTAACATATTAAAAATCAACGTATTAATAAAAATACGTCATGTACAAAAATCGACTTAGCAATTCATAATTACTTGTACCAAAATGTTTTACCAATTTATAAATCACAATAACTTGTATTTATAATAATTCATTCAATTTCAATTGTTTCCTTAAACAATAATTTCATCTGAGTAATGAAACAATTCGATTACTCAGACCATATCTCATTTAATCAAATTTCAATGAGACACGTAAATATTACTTCCAAAATTGTCCGTCAATTTTAAATATTTTAATTGACCTGTATCTTCATACGATCAATTAAATGATCAATTAAGAGTGTTGCCCTTTAGGTATGACCTAGGGGATCAACTGATCACCACCGTCGTACGACAGTAATGTCAAACTCTAGTCAGCCAATCATTACCGATATGTGTGGACCAGTTGATAGTAAAAATTACTTCCCAATTGTATTCTTTATAATGAGACTTAAACATGTGATCATCATGATCAACAGTTGTGATCGCTTTATTGTCGGAGGACACATATTCCAACACATCCCCGAATGGATCACCACGGATTTTACAAAACAACAACGGGGTCAGTTATTGTATGACGAAAATAAGACAAGTACAGAAAAGAAAACTACTGATCATCACACCTCCAACTCTCGATCTCACATAGTAACTGACTACACACTAATGTGTGTAGCTCTGCCAGATTACCCATCGCAACAGGTAATCCACACCGCCAGTGAGGGACCGCAGCCAATCCCCACCAAATCCCCGCTCATCAACGAGCGATAACCCTGTTCATTAATGTGCACATCCCCTCCTGTGGCGGGTTCCACAGAGGGCGAAACTACGGCGTGAAGCCACTCCCGCAAGTGACTCCACTCAGCCGAGGACCCGCCTTGCGAACATCATCAACAACCATCACATCACCAGCGTCAACTCCGACACACCAACAAAGATCAGCAGATAAACAATTATACAACAATACAACCATAAACCTATAATGATTAAACATTAAACCGAGTAGGGAAACCCTACCTTCGCACAACTACAATGAGACACAAGTAAGGCAATCTAGAACGGCTCCTCTACGAAGTCCTCACCTAACAATAATCACATAAACTCCAATTACAATATGCAAAACCCCCTTTTCCCCCTAATTCATAAATTAAGACAAACCCTAAAAGATTAATCAATGAAACTAATGAAATCAAGGACTTACCGACACCAATGATATAATGAATGATGAAGAAGACTTGCTAACAAACCACACACTTGAGAGAGATTTAGAGAGGATTAGAGTTACGTTGAAGTGTTTAGGTTTTGTGAAAAATGATTTGAAACTATTAATCCACGATTATATAACTTTAATCCTTTCTAAATCAAACCGCAGAAATAACACCCGTTAGACCGGATACTCGGTCGAGTATAGAGTATACTCGGCCGAGTATCCTCTACTCGGTCGAGTATTCCCATACTCGGCCAAGTATTCCTGGGCAGTAAACTTTCCAGAAACACACGACATACCTACTCGGCCGAGTGAACCATATTCGGCCGAGTACAGACTTAGGAAAAAACGTAGTATTACATTTAGCAATCCGTAATAATACCGCATACGACCATAAGACGACAAGTAACCACCATTACCACCTATCACAAACAACACGACAACCCTATTACTACTACCATAACCATAATCGGAACTAAAGAAGACGATGATGATGATGTAATACCTATACATAGCATTCCGGCGACAAGACCGCTACCCGACTCATGCTTCCCATCCCCATGGTGTCTCAACTCACAAGGGCTCCAAAAATGATGAATATGGGTGAAGGAGAGAGATGTGACGACAATTAGGTTATGGAGAAAAGAAAAGAAATGATTTTTGATTTCGCGATTCCACGATTTATATCTTACCGCTGAACTCCCGTTACTCGATCGAGTATGGGACTTACTCGATCGAGTGACCTCTACTCGATCGAGTCACCGAGTTACTCAATCGAGCAGCCTCCGCTAGATCGAGCCTCCCAAACCTAAAGGGTTATATGTCACAAGATCGAACTGGTAAGGCTTCCAAAGGTCTAGATCTATGTCTAAGGTCAGTCAACGACGGTCAACGGGTCCCTAACAGGGCGGGTATTATAGTCTTCCCCCCTTAAAAAGAACTTCGCCCCCGAAGTTCAACTCATCATCCCCTCACAACTTAAGGTATACAAAGAACTAAGGTAACTGACGACAACCCATCCCGACAAGAACAAACACAACCATTCCCTTATACCACCCATCTGTTTACGCCCACTACTCATCATCATCATCTACCTTTGCAAACATGATCATCAGATACGACTCCCTACCGAATCATCAACCACGTACCACACACAAAAGGACATACTATCACAACTATTAACTCTACCTTACCATTCTAATTTTAACACTGCACGATTCCATACACCATACATATCATACTCATCTGCCACTACTATTTCATTTACTCATCCAACAATTAATCACTAACAACAATTGATTACTAATCACCAAAGTATAGTAAATTATCAGTCACTTATACAATAATATATTAACATTCATTTAAATCATTTCCACAACATTTATATTACTCAGTAGTGTAACAAATTGAATTTACTCAACAATTTGAACTTAACAATTACGTGCATTAAATTTTAAGCAATAAAATGGAGTGCAATATAATAAACTTTTATCACAGTCTTACTCAAAACACGATATTTTTGTCATAATTGTCATTTTTTCTCATGCGACATTACTCTTCCCAACTAAAAAGAAACTTCGTCCCCAAAGTTCACCTTCAAGACGAGTGACAAATACTTCACGAGATGGTAACTCTACACAATCTTAACAATACGAAAAAAATTTAACACACGTTGAGACCAACAACTATCATATACCTCATTGACATTAGTTAATTAATGTGTATACATGTGCATATACTTTGGGAAAAAAAACGAAAAACGAGTTCATGAAACGCAGTGGCATCAAACTAAATGTGTGTGAAAAATTGCTTACTTGCTTTGTAACATGAATACGCAACACATATCGAGTTCGAAAGTATCATTTACGACGATATAACTTAACCACCGTTTAGAAAGACTAGCAATTAACGAGAAACATGACATCTCACGAAATTAACATAACCACCTTGATAACACATGTGAAGTAATAAAAATGTAGAAGCATGAATACTAAACACGACACAAGATATGAGGAACCAATTCCTCTCACAAGTCCAAAAGAACGGGGTATAGGGCTCAACATGGGGTACTCGATCGATTTGAAGGCACTCGATCGAACCCAGTTATGCATGCATTTTATATAGACCTTTTTGTACTAGTTTTGCATGCATTTCTATGCATTCTGCGTAGTGTTTAGCTACAAATGTCCCATGAATAATCTACTTTGGTTTGTCTTGTATTATTTGCAGGTATGGACCGGAGAGGAGCTTAATCAAGCTTAAAACCTATCCCTATGCATACATTTTGGATATGAGTTGAGTCGGAGCTTGGAAACTACTAGTTTGTGATGCACGTAGAAGTAAGGTAGCTAGGCGAGCAAAGGAAGAGCTTCATAAAACTAGTACCTAATTCAAAGGGCCATATATCTAGTTATACAAACTATAATCCGATGATTCCAACTGGAGATGAAAGAATATCCTCTTAGCCTTCTAACGCCATGAAAATCGCTTTATTCGGACAAGAAACGAAGAAATGGCGGCCGTTTGAAGTTTAGTGCGCGAAGCAGGAATTACTCGCTAAGACCACTCGATTGAGTACTTTATATGTTCGATCGAGTACTTTATATGATAGATCGAGTGATTCACTTACTCGATCGACTACCTTGATTCTTACTATATTCGATCTAGTGCTTTAGTGGTCGATCGAGAGCTTTTGGGGAAGATATCTCTCGATCGACTAACTTTATGTTGGTCGATCGAGTAAAACCAAGTCTGACGCAATGCTTATTTAGTCGAGATCATTTTTATCCTATCGTAGTTTTATCTTATAATAAATATCTCTCATATATAAGAGATAATTAGGTCAGATTGGACACCACCAAAAACGACGACATATCAGTTTGTAGTTTAGTTTTAGTTTGACGCCTCTTCAAGTTCAACATGTGACGGTTGTTCTTGCTCTATTTTCCAGATCTATACTTCTGTAATCTCTACTCTTTTCTCTATTCTAGTTTAATTATTTCTTTGCATATATACTTCATGTCTTTATTAATTATCGCTATTGTTATTGTTAATTTCATTACAATTATTATGAGTAGCTAATTCCCATGCTAGGACTTAGGGGAATCACTGAATTGGTGATAGTTGCCAAATAGGTTTACAGATCTGTTGTTATTATGATGTATTTGTTGTTATAAGTAGCATTTAATGAGGATTAGACGGTTTATGGGCATAATTGTTCTAGTTGTTTTTGGCAAACTCTGATCTAGATCGGAAGATTGGAAGGAGTGAGACCTGCTACAGTTCTTTAGGATACTCTAATGAGAGCGGAAGCTAAGTTAGTAGTTGTAGATACCCAGTATCTGCTGAGACTTCGACAAACTGTAGATACCCAGTATCTGCACCTTCCAAAAACCACCCGATGATGATCGGACTATAATGTGTTTTTGATATGCGTGCGTGGATTGGCTATACATGAGATGGTTTAATGCACTACTCGGATATGAAAAATGATTTTAAAAGTTTTCTAACTTCATTTGCATTAAAATAACACTATTTAGAGTTATAACCGTCTTCGGACCCAAAACCGACTTAGAAACCCGCAACTCGAGTCAAACCGAGTCAAACCAAATCTCGAATGTCGAAAATAATGCCATAAATGTATTTATCATGTCATTTCCATTAAAATGACCCTAATTAGAGTCAAAACTGACACCGAGCCAAAAACCGACTCGAAATTCAAATCCCGACTCACACGGGTCAAACTCGAGTCAAGCACACAAAACACCTACCTCAAGTAACACCAAAATCATCTTATTAGATGCCCATATTGTTACACGATATCCTATTTGATTACCACAAATCAATAATGGATGGAGAATTGGCCACGTCCAAATTGAAAAGGACAGGGCACCCCATTGCATAACAGGATTGCTCGCGCCTCAATGGGGTGTCTCCTTAGCCTCCAAGCAAAATCGACCGACCTACCATCCCACATTTCTCTATAAATACCCACCATCACACAACACAGTCTTCATGCGAGTGTCCGCCCCCTCGCATCTCTCTTAAACTTCTAGACTCGACTTCCTAAGTCACAAAATCGACACGTGTTTACGACCTACCGATCGTAAACACAAGCCTTACATATTTTATTTGGTACCATCGCCGTGCATTCGACCGACCCATTCGACCAACTCAACATTAATCAACATGTTTTAATTAACATATTTTCAACATATTTTCAAAACCAAATACTTTTTTAAGGCACTCTTTTAAACTTCTTTGATCGCGAGTAGTCACAACGAGAAAACCGTCTCTAAAGTCGTCTACCATGCAAATATCAATACACGTAAGTTTGAGGGTGTTAACAACTCACTTATTTCATGTTTCTACTATTTTTATGAGTCTATAAGCATGAACAATGCATAACACGATTCAAATATAGGTTAGACGAGCCAAAACTCAGTTTTGGCCTGAGACAGGAGCTCCTTGCTATGCACGGAGGCTCGCGCCTCTTATGGGTGTCCAGGTCAGACTCAACCGTGTTTGTTCTCGTCTTTCCTCTTTATTTCATTTCTTATTTGTAATCGGTTTTTACCATTTTAATTCATTTTTATGACAAACCTTTTAACCATAAATTATAATCACCCTTGGTTCCATATACCATGACGGTTTAATCCGTGACTCGGTGATATTAATTGGTTAATTAAATTTTAAAAGAAATTCTTTTCTTTTATTTACCATTTTAATTCATTTTTATGATAAACATATTTTAACCATTACAAAAATCATCCTTGGTTTTTTATACCATGACGGTTAAATCTGTGACTCGATGATTTTATGGTTAATTACATTTTAATGGGTATTTTAACACCCTTTTCTTTTATTTACCATTTTTCTCATTTGTTTACATTTGCAAATATATTAGTCATAATTCATAATCATCCTTGGTTCTTTATACCATGTCGGTTTAATCCGAGTACGATGACAAACTTGACTAATTACAAATAATCGAACTTAACATAATTAGTTCAAATCAAACATTTTACATTTTTATTTGTAAACTATGCTTTTCAAACTTGCAAATCCGACAACGAATATTACTAACATAATAGTAATTATTCCGAGTCATGCAAATCATGCTTGCAAACATTCATCACAAATACAGTTTTAAATAACCTTTTCAACAACGTTTTAAACAACCTTTTTTTTACAACTAGGAGACGCCCTCTTGGCTCGCCCCATGGCTTGCGCCACAAGAGGCTCATGTTTCATATTTTAAAATCTGGGCAGAGCCCCTTACCTCGCCAATAGGCTCACGCCCCAAAGGGGCTGCCTAGAACTGTTCTGTCCTGTTTTGGTAGTTGTCTAGGACGATCCTGACTACGGTTAACCCGTATACACGACGGTTCAGATTGACAAGTTTACGTGTTTTTACACTTTGTCATTTGACACCCTTTTTCAAATAAATGGATTGTGTTAAGCATCATAATCCGAATTTGGTAAATAGATGTTTAATTTCCGTTTTCACATGTAAATCAATCTAAATCCAACTCGACATCAATTACTTGATATTTGGATTAACAAACCGACATAGAAAGCTCTCACATGTTAGGTTAACACTTTGGGATGTGCATTCATGCATTTACAGCGTTTTATCAACTCTTGCACTTAAACAACCACGATCGATCAGTAGAGGCCGCTAACGCGGGCGGGATTGGGTGTGTGGTTAAAGGGCTTCCCAATATGTACCCTCACCCCTTACTCAGAACCTTTGGATAGTGAATGGCCTTATCCAGGGCATACGAGAGTCATTTTAGGCATAGAATGCTAAAACGGGGACGAGACCTTATCTTTAGTACGTATGTCAAACACTGCTTTGTGCTTCGTTTGACCGAGGTATAAAGTGGATTTGAACGGGTTCCAAGCATCCCATAAATGCTTGGTGGCGACTCCGAACATCTCTAATCGTTTTGAGACTTTTACCGAGACGAAACCGACCGATCTAAAATGACCCGGTCGAAAGCATCTTTACGCCGCCGAGCGTGGCTTTCAAAAGACTGCTGCATGTCCACGGATTGGCTTGGCGTGCAGGTGGCCCATGACTGCAGATCGGTAGGTGGCCCAAATCCACAGACCGGCCTGTGGCCTATGTCCACACAAACACCCAATGATTATCGGACTACAACATGCTTTGGAATCGCTGCGTTTGATTGACAGTTCGTGTACAACTTTACGTCGGAAAACTTAAAACGATTTCAAAAATAAAACATTTCAAAACTTTTCAAAAGTACCTGGAGTGTTTAATGCATGACGACGGGGTCGAAATGACACTAACTAGAGTCAAAACCGACACCGGACCAAAAACTGACTCAAAAATTCAAATCCCGACTCCAATAACGAGTCAAACCGAGTCAACCACAAAAAAACAAACCATTCAAAACCTTCTATACTAAGATTTCCCGGATTCATGAATGGTCAAGTACCAAACATGTGACTATAAATCCTAGGATAGAACAAATCATGATTGCATTTGTGTGAAAGTGATAAGACAACTCGAAGACCCGCGACGTGGCTCGCGCCTCTTTGAGCAGCCCAGGTGGCCACGTCGTTCAAAACTCACACAACCACTCATTTTCCTATAAATACCCCTCAAATGCCCCCATTTGAGAACTTACGCGAGTGTCCGCCCCCTCTTTTCTCCCTTAAAATTCTCGACTCGACTTCTTAAGTCACAATCCGACGCGTATTTACGACCTACCGATTGTAAATACAAGCCTTACACATTGTTTGGTACCGTCATCGTGCATTAAATCACTTGACCGACCACTACACCATGACTAATCTTAATAAAACACTCTTTTCACTTACTAAAACGGTTTTAAACCGAGTCTTTTCCGACCAAACGAGTTGTTACACTTACGTCGGTTTCTCGCTATAACCAAGCATGTAAGTATGAGGGTGTAAAAATCCTTCTTTTATCATGTCTTTACTTATTTCATGACTATAACATGCTAAATCATGCATAACACAATCCAAAACATAAGGTAGACGAGCCAAAACTGAGTTTTGGCCTGAGACAGAAGCCCCTTGTTCTGCACAGAGGCTCGCGCCTCAATGGGGTGTCCAGATCAGACTCAACCGTGTTTGTTCTTGTCTTTCCTCATTAATTCATTTTTCATATTTGTAATCGGTTTTTACCATTTCAAATATTTTCAAACCTCTTTTATTTTATTTGCTTTTACAAGTTTTTAACCATAAAACATTGTTTCACCCTTGGTTCCTAATACCATGACGGTTTAATCCGTGTTTTGGTGATAATATTTGGTTAATTATATTTAAAAGGTATTTTAAAGCCTTTTATTTTATTTCTTTACATTTTGGGAGGTATTTTAAAGCCTTTCAACATTTCTTTACATTTTGTATTAGTCGCCAACATAAAGTCATCCTTGGTTCTACATACCATGCCGGATTTTAACCCGGGTACGATGATGAGTATCGACTAATTATATTCAAATGAACTTAAAACAATTAGTTCATTACTATTTTCAAAACTATTCATGTCAAGCTTGCCAAGTCGAACCCGACACCGAATAT
The DNA here is from genome assembly GCF_048544455.1 of Silene latifolia. Taxonomy (NCBI): domain Eukaryota; kingdom Viridiplantae; phylum Streptophyta; class Magnoliopsida; order Caryophyllales; family Caryophyllaceae; genus Silene; species Silene latifolia. The sequence continues at coordinate 82,483,861 of NC_133535.1, forward strand.
CATCAAAATAATGACGATTATTCGAGTCTCGTTCCTCAAATCAACAAATACGGTCTAAACGACCCTTTTAAACCAAAACGGGTTCAAATACCTACTTTTCAACACGTTTTACAAACGTTTTTCAAATGGTCAGAATGCGTCTTAAACCGTTTACTGACCCGCGCCTAAACATGCCATTTCTTTCCTATTTTCAAAACCAGGGGAGACACCCTTGCATCGCCAACAGGCTCGCGCCTCATGTGGCCGCCTGGTGCAGGGTCTGTTCCTTTTCCAGCATTAGTCAAGGATGATCCCGACTCCGGTTAATCCGGATATAGGACAGATCAGATGACTAATTTGCTCATTCAAAAATCTCATTTGAAAAATGCCTTACTAAGACAAATGGATCACGTTATGCACCATAAACCTAATACGGTAAATGGATGTTTAATTTCCGTCTTGCATGCAAATCAACCATAAATCCAACTCGACATCTTATACTTGATACTTGGATTAAATCAACCGACTTAGAAAGCTCTCACATGTTAGGTTTAAATTATTGGATGCGCATTCATGCATTTAAACCATTTTATCAACTTTTGCATTCAACCAACCAAGATCGATCAGTAGAGGCCGCTACCGCGGGCGGGATTGGGTGTCTGATTAAAAGGCTTCCCAATCCGGATATAGCATCTTTACGCCGCCGAGCGTGGCTTTCAAAAGACCGCTGCCATTGTCCACAGATCGGCTGGGCATACGCAGGTGGCTACGTCCACAGATTGGCGACTTTGCGGGGGGAGAACTAGGACACTTACGTCTTTGTGATCCCTAGATGGTGAGACTCGAACGAGGTCTTGGTTGGAATGCGTTAATTGATATTACGGTTACGGTCGGGTTCCTTGTCCGGGCCCATAACCTAACCCTTTTCGACCAATTGGCTCGTCTCGTTGGCGTGAGTTTTCTCATCCCTGTATTTCTCATCCCGATTGGGTCAAGCATACCATTGACGTTACATATTTCTGTTTTGTCAAAGAGCTTTCATAACTTTCGAGAACGAGGCTAGGGCACTCTCCTTACACATTTTGTTTTAATTGGTATCCCTCTCGCAAATCGGGGTTTGATTGCTTGGTGTGTAACCCACCCTTCTAAGCCAAAACCCGTGTCAGCATTATGCATAATATAATGAAACTATGAGTGCTTATGTGCTACTTGATCATAAGTCCTTCCGTGTCATTTTCAAACCTTCAAAAACACCTTTTGCGTCGTTATAATGGCCATTTCAAACCTCGGTCTTTCGCCGACCGTTGCATTTCAACACGCCTTTCTAGGCCGTCATAATGACGATTTTCAAACTCGTTTTTATAACCATTTCAAACGCCTTTCTAGGCCGTCGTAACGACGATTTTTAAACACGGTTTTCTATAACCATTTCAACACGCCTTTCTAGGCCGTCATAACGACGATTTTCAAACCCGGTTTTTATAACCATTTCAACACACCTTTCTAGGCCGTCATAATGACGATTTTCAAATCCGGTTTTTATAACCATTTCAACACGCCTTTCTAGGCTGTTATAATGACGATTTTCAAAATCGGTTTTTTACAACCATTACAAAATCACCTTTTTGCGCCGTTATAATCGTCGCGTCTAGACACGGACTTTAACCCGTTTCGCGCCGACAATAGCTCTTTCAAAACCCGAGAAAAGCACACACCCTTTTCTCGAGACACTTGCGAGATCCAGAGGACCATACACCGTCTCCGAGACCTCTTCAAACATTTCAAACCTGATTTTCAAAACATACAATTTTGAATTTCAAAAACCGTCTTGGGAAACAGTACATTGTTTTCCGAGCCGACTCAAACTCAAAACCGTCTTTTGCAAATAAACTTAAGACAACCCTTTCAACTGACCGACTTGCGGAGATCCCTATCTTCGGAAGCCGTCCATAAAGCGACAAATGAATCTTTTTGAAAATTTCTATTTTCGAAAACTTCAGCCCACCATTCCAATTCCGCCTCGTGTCTATCGAGTTGAAGCAAACGTACTTATGGGTCTTTACTTATGAGTCATCTCACCACAAGACTTGTCCAATGGCGTCACGCCGTTACGTTGGACGCATGCTAAAAGTTCGGTCAACACCGTCACGTCATAAATCGAGTCAGCACCGAGGTTCCACACACGGACATCCCCGTCTTGTTGAGTCTGCTCTTTGTCTCGTCCTTCGTGTTATCTGCATTCAATATTTGAACCTTGTCGGATTGAGTTGTAATGTGAGTCGTTTTTCTGCCTCAGAGCCATGGCCCCGTCTTCAACTTCGTCCAACAACAACAATGATAACAACAGAGATGTCACATCTGTTCAGCTAGCCAGCCTACTCACTGCTCTTAAGGTCACCCTGGATCGTGTCGAGACCCGTATCGACACCCTGGAAAACAAGGAAACTGGAGAACATAATACTCCACCTCTGACTGAAACTGAGAAGAGGCTAAAGCTCTTGGAAGAACAGCTCCTAGCCCGGAGTAACAATATCCATCTTGAGAACAACCGAAGGTTCGAACCTGTTGTGGATCAGCTACCCGACAACTTTACCCTGACTGATGTGCCCAAGTTCAAAGGAGTGGAAGACCCACTCAATCATATCTGTGCCTTCAAAGACTACATGGCCATAAAAGGGGTTAAACCTGAACTTTTCACCCGGATCTTTCCATCATCTTTGGAACCGATCCCTCGCCAATGGTACTACTCCCTTGATCCGAAGAACCTTACTACTTGGGATGAGGCCGCAGTTGAATTTGCCAAGCAATATGCCGACAATGTTAAAATCCAAGCCAATACCCGTACTCTTGAGGTTCTAACCCAGAACAACAAGGAGGGATTCACCGAGTTCTTAAACCATTGGAGGAGAGTAAGTACTCAGCTGGCCAGCAAGCCGAGCAAGTCGACCTTGTTGGAAAAGTTTGTCAACAATCTCCGCCCAGTGTATGCCAATCTACTGAGGTACCAAAACATTAAGACCTTCCAGGATCTGCAAATCCTGGGGACACGCATTGAAGATGACCTCCGAAAGGGTGTCCTAGCTAAGACCACTGGCAGAGGCTACCGGGGATCCACCTCAACCGGATCTCTCCCTTATGGCCAGACGAACAAGATTGATGAGGTCAACCTCGTTGAACCGACCGCTAAGAGAGCTGAGTGCCCCCAGAGAGTGTTCACTGATATAGGGTCAACTTATGCAAGCGCCCTGAAGAGGCTCATGGACTAAGGAAAGTTACAACCAATCGGACCCACCCCGGATCCGGCCGATGCTAAAAAATCCCGCTTCTGGAACCCTAATGCCTACTGTCAGTACCATCAAGGGAAAGGGCATTACACATAAACCTTCTTCAGACTCAAACATATCATCCAAGATATGATTGAGAAAGGGGAATTACCTTTACCCCCGCCAACTAAGCCGAACAACAAAACCAACCCTTTGGGAATCCACGCCATCTCCGACGATGAGCCGACCCTGGACTGCTCTTACCTCATCCTACCAGTTGATGACGAGGTGCATGCCTTCGAAAAAGATCCCTCGGACGGGGTATTTGTGTTCAGTGCCGCCACTGTGCTCGCCATATTCCAACAGGTTGAGGAAGCCATAGCCAGTCTCTCCGAAAGGATCACCCGACTTGACGATGCCTACCGTCGACTTATCTTCAATCTTCCACCACCACGCCCGAGGGAGAGTCTGTCGAGCGCCCAAAACTACCCTCACCAGGATGGATTGCTCCCGCGACCATTATGGCATGCACCTCACGATGATCACCCTCACAAGAATCACCCCCACAAAAATGTCCCTCGCAAAAACTGCCCACCGAGGAATACCCCTCCAAGGTACCCTCGGAATTCGGAAATTAATGGCATCTGGAGAGATGATGTTGAAGATGTCTATATCGTCCCAGGGAAACAGGCGAAAGAGATCGTCACCTTACCCGGTCCGGACGCCCATATCAAAACTCGAACAATCCAATGGTCGTTCCAACAACAAATGACCAAGTTGTCCCGGACATGGGCACTCAACCAAAGGCTCCCGAGAATGCAATCCTCAAACAACTCCAGAAGGCAAAAGCCGAAATCTCAATTTGGCAACTGATTGTTACATCCTTCGAGCATCGACAGGCTTTGCTACAGGCCTTGGGAAAATTAACTATGCCCTCTACATCCTCCCCGGATGAAATAATGGCACAAATGACAAGGGACACCCCTGACTTGAACAACCCGGTCGTCTTCTCCGACGAAGATATCCCTCCCTTCGGAGCCAATCATAATCTTGCCTTGTACATTACCGTACAATGTCTCAAGAAGAATGTGCCCATGGTCCTTGTGGATGACGGATCCGTAGTGAATATCATTCCCCTCAAGATGGCTCACAAACTGGGCATTAAGGAAGCTTATTTGGTCCCGACAAATCAAGGAGTACGCGCTTATGACGGCACTCATCGTAAGGTCGCAGGGCTTATCACTCTAACCATCGCAACCAGACCACTGGAAAGGCAAATTAGTTTTCAGGTGGTCGACATTGACGCCTCCTACAACATGCTCCTGGGACGTCCCTGGATTCACGCCGTCAAGGCAGTTACCTCAACTCTCCACCAGGAGATCAGGGTCCCCTTCAATGGGAAAACAATCACAATTCCTGCTTCCCCGATCAAAGCTGTCATGAGAAAAGGGAATAGCCTCCCAGGCCATTGAGGAGGATGATAATGAAATGTGGGGATTCCAAGCTGTGAATGCCATAACTGACGAGTCAACAAGTTCTGATGGTGATCCGTTTGCCAACCTCACAGTCAACCGCATTTTGATGCGCCAGGGTTACTTCCCAGGTTTACCTCTCAATTCGTTGAAGGATACCTCACCTCCCTTGAAACAGGCTAAGGTCCCCAACATCCCCTTCAGACTGGGCTATGAACCTATCGATGAAGATGTCCTGAAGATGAACCTCCTAGTTCGGAAGCGCAAGAAACATGGAGTTATCCTCCATCCCTATCATATGACCCTCAATGGATACTTTGTCCCCGAGGGAGAGTCCGAGCTCTACCACGGCTTTCCGAAACCGATCTATGACTCTGCGGCCAAGACCAGGTACCCGGGTGTGGAAGTCTTCCAGGACTGCTACTTCATCCCTGACAATACCGAAGCTGCATCAACCGAGTCTAGCCGTCCTCATGCCTCGATGGACAAGCTGTCACTCTCCTCTTTGGAGAGGATAACATTAAGCGCCTCGACTATGAGGACATTATCAACATCGCTCTGAAGGAGAATCAATTTGACCCAACCATCTTGATCTCCGACACTAAACCGGAGAAAGCTATACAGGGCTGGAGGAAGACCGTCAAGTGGACCGATCGCCGAGGCCGCGTTCTTCAGATCACAACTGGAGAAGGCCCAATGTTCAAGGAGGGAAGTAAAGAAGAATCTGAATCTGAGTATGAGTCGGAGTCTGAGTCTGTCATAGCTCCTAGCTCCTGATGTCCCAGTCAAGGTCCCCTTCCCGCTATTTTATCACAAAGTCGTGGCTGATTCAGAGGCTGAGTCTACTAGGGTCATCCCCACTCCCGTGAAAGGTGACAAGGTGGAGCCTGTTCCAGGGGCCAACTCCTCTACTGTGTCGCCTCTGACTGACCTTGAGATGTCTGTCCTCTCCGAGCTTTTCACTCGTGTCAACTCAATGAACGCTAAGTTTGCTTATGACTCATCTCAATTAAACTGCAATGCAATTCTGAATGACTATGAGGAATTTGACTTGAGTGACTACCCACCTCACCTAGCCAAAGAACTTGACAAACGGGAAACCAGAACCCCTGTCATTGAGGAGACCGAACCTATTAACGTAGGAACCGACAACACACCTCAAGAACTCAGGATAGGGACAACCCTTGAACCCTCGGAAAGACAACTGTTTATTTACCTCCTCTACAAATACAAAGATGTGTTCGCCTGGTCCTACAGAGATATGCCTGGGATTGACAGGGAAATTGCTGAACACCGGATACCCATTAAGCCCGGAGCCAAACCCGTGAAGCAAAAGCTGCGCTGGATGCGTCCCGAATGGGCCCTGAAAATCAAGGAAGAAGTAGACAAACAGTTCAAGGCTGGTTTCATCAAAGTGTCTGAGTACTCTGATTGGGTGGCCAACATCGTTCCTGTACCGAAGAAAGACGGGAGGATTCGGGTTTGCGTCGACTTCAGGGATCTGAACAAGGCGAGTCCAAAGGACGACTTCCCTTTGCCACATGTTAACATTTTGGTGGAAAATACCGCCGAACATGCCCTCCTATCATTCATGGATGGGCATGCTGGGTACAACCAGATTAAAATGGCTGAGGAGGACATGCACAAGACCGCATTCACTACACAGTGGGGTATATATTGGTACACGGTCATGCCTTTCGGCCATCAACGCCGGAGCAACCTATCAAAGAACCGCTACCACTCTCCTACATGATATGATGCACAAGGAGGTAGAGGTATATGTCAATGACATGATTGTCAAATCAAGAGAACGGGACAGCCACATCAGCGCCCTTCGAAAATTCTTCGCTTGGCTGCAGAAATATAACATGAGACTAAATCTTCAGAAGTGTGCATTCGGGGTCACCTCCGGAAATCTCTTGGGACATGTCGTGAGCAAAAGAGGCATTGAGATTGATCCAACCAAAATCAAAGCCCTTCAACAAATGCCACGGCCTAAGAACGAGAAGGAGATTCAGGGATTTCTTGGTCAGGTTCAATACATCAGCCGCTTCATTGCTAAGCTCACCATGATTTGTGAACCAATATTCAAGAAACTTCGCGCCTCCGATCACACCGATTGGGATGACGATTGTAAAAAAGCCTTCGACAGGATAAAGGAAATCCTATCCAAACCTCCTGTCCTCATGCCACCTCAACCGGGGATCCCTTTATCCCTATACCTGACTGTTACCGACACAGCCATGGGAGCGATGCTAGCACAAACGGTCGACGGCGAAGAACGAGCCATCTACTACATCAGCAAATATTCATTGAGTACGAGACAAGGTACACCCAACTAGAGAAGACATGCCTTGCCCTAGTATGGTCAACAATTAAGCTACGACATTACATGCTCAGCTACACGATTCACATCTACTCCAAGATGGTCCCGGTTAAATATATCTTCGAAAAACCCGTACTAAACGGAAGGCTGTCTAGGTGGACACTCTTGCTGTCCGAGTTCGACCTCAAGTTTGTGCTCCTCAAGTTTATCAAGGGAAGAGCAGTCCCTGATTTCCTAGGAGAGAATCCCTTCAACGAGGATCCAACGACCGACACATGGTCACTTCCTGACGAGGACATCCTTTGTGCTGACTCCGACGCATGGGACCTATACTTCGATGGTGCATCTAAGCTGAGAGGCTTCGGGGTAGGAATCCTTTTAATATCACCAGAGGGAGTACATGTTCCGATCTCAGTCAAACTAAACTTCGCTGTCACCAACAATTCCGCTGAATATGAAGCATGCCTCATCGGCCTACAAGCAGCCATCACACTTGGCATCAAGAGACTGAGGGTCCATGGCGATTCCTCGTTCATCATAAATCAGGTGTCCGGATCATGAAAAATCTGAACTGACAGCTTAGCTCCCTACCGAGCAAAAATCAATCAAGAGGCCGAGTTCTTCGACCAAATCGACTACTTCCACTTGCCATGAGAGGAAAATCAATTTGCTGACGCCCTAGCCAAACTTGTCGTGCTCGTCAATATACCTGACGACATGACATCGATGCCCCTATGTGTCGAGAGAGGGAGCGAGCCAGCTCAAATTTGTGCCATCAACAACGATGAGGAAAGCTATGATGAACCTTAGTACCAAGCCATCCTCAACTACAAAACCAAAAACGAATTCCCTCCCAACTCTGATCAAAGAGGACAAAGAGCCATCCGTTTACTTGCATCACAATTTGTGATAAACCAAGACCAATTATACAAAAGAACACCCCAAAGAATTCTCCTCCTTTGCATTGACCATCACAAAGCCAAAAAAGTCATGGGATAGGTCCACGACGGAGAATGTGGCCCTCACATGAGCGCAATGATGCTTACCCGGAAGATCATGCGGCTAGGTTACTACTGGACAATCATGGAAGCCGATTGCCGTAACTACGTCAAACATTGCCACAATTGCCAAATCTTCGCCAATATACAACACATACCACCATCCCTTTTATACACCATGACGTCACCCTGGCCTTCCTCAACCTAGGGCATCGATATCATCGGGAAAGTCAACCCGATAGGCACTAAGGGGCATTGCTTCGTCCTCTTCACCATCGACTACTTCACCAAATGGGTGGAAGCACAGTCATATGCAATCTTGACCGCTAAACAAGTGGCCAAGTTCATCCAAAACAACATCATCTGCAGATATGGGGCACCCCATGAAATCATCAACAATCAAGGCTCTCACTTCCGGGCGGAAACTCAGGCATTGCTGGATAAATACAAGATCAAACGACATCGTTTATCCCCTTACTGTCCCCAAACTAACGGAGCGGTGGAGGCAGCTAACAAAACTCTTGTCACCATTATCAATAAAATGCAAGACAACTATCGCGATTGACCGAGCAAACTCCCATTCGCACTCTGGGGATACCGAACCTCCATTCGAACGCCGACAGGCGCCACACCCTTCTACCTAGCATATGGTATGGAGGCGGTTCGACCGGTAGAGTTATAGGTCCCATCTCTACGCATCCTACTGGAGAGTCACGTCCCTAAGGCGGAATGGACCTGTCGAAGGTACGAACAGCTCACTTTTCTAAACGAACGACGACTCAACGTCTTGCACAACGTCCAGCTATACCAACGACGTATACAACGGGCATTCAACAAGAAAGTCAAACCCAGGAACATCAAGGAGGGCGACTTGGTCCTCAAATCGGTCCGAGCACCATTACCCGTCGATCCGAGAGGAAAATTCAAACCCAACTGGGCCGGGCCATAACTGGTCAAGAAAATACTTTCGGGGGGCGTAGTGAGACTGAGTGACCTAGATGGGGAGGATTTTACAAAACCGACCAACCTAGACCAACTCAAGAAATACTACCCTAGAACCATAACAACCAATGACCTAACCCTAGTTCTACAACTAGAAACCACCTCAACCCTTTCAAGTAAAGTTCCTCAACGCGTTCTGATTTGAGAATTGCGTGTTTTATCGAGTCTAAGTTACGACACTTTGCCCGTTTCGAATGTCCTTTGATCTATCAAAGGCAACATCCATGTGCACTAAAACAAACAAAATCCCTGAACTACGAGCATGGTTTGATTTCACCTCTTCAGGTGGATACGTAGGCAGTCCCTCTTATACCTGAGGGATACAACCACAAAACCCAATCAAATTCACAAAATATTTTGAACTACGATCATGGTTTGATTTCACCTCTTCAGCTGGATACGTAGGCAGTCCTTTCATACGCAAGAAGAATACAACCATCCCCATAATCAAAACAAAAAATCCACATACAAAAAACATCCCCATAATCAAAACAAAAAACCCACATACAACCATCCCCATAATCAAAACAAAAAACCTACATACAAAAAACATCCCCATCAAAAAAATAAAGGGAAAACCATTCCCTTTCCGACAAAAATACAAAAGAACCCTTTCTCCCTTCCCACAAAAATCCCACTTTCCCAAGTGCAAATGTTTAGGATGATTCAAACCGAGTTGCCATTACAAAATGGATGGAAGAAAAAAGCGTTCACAATTTTTGACACGAGCAATCCTCTTATTTAATCAATAATGGGAGAGATTACAATTTCAACAACAAATAAAGCTCGACGAGTCTACAACTTGTCAAAGCTAAGGTGTCGGCTAAAACACCTCACATAATAAAAGTAGAACAAAACACACAAAACATAGCTAGTACAACATAATAAAAACTCACAACACTAATACAACATAATAATAAAGTAGGGTAATGGAGGTCTTCACTCTTCCATTCTACCCTTGCCTTTTCCTTCGAGGTGTTGGAATAAGTGTCCTCCGACAATAATGCGATCACAACTGTTGATCATGATGATCACATGTTTAAATCTCATATTTAAGAATACATGTGGGAAGTAACATTTTACAGTCAACTGGTCCACACATATCGGTAATGATTGTCGGACTAGAGTTTGACATTACTGTCGTACGACGGTGGTGATCAGTTGATCCCATAAGGTCATATCTATAGGATGATACTCTTAATTGAATATTTAATTTATCGTATGACGATACGAGTTAATTAAATTACTTAAAATTGACGGACGATTTTGGAAGTAATATTTACGTGTCTCATTGTAATTTGATTAAATAAGATACGGTCTAAGTGATCGAATTGTTTTATTACTTAGATGAAATTATTGTTTACGGAAACAATTGAATCGGAATGAATAAATTATTACAAAAACAGAATGTTGTAATTTATGATTCGGAAACCCATTACGGTACAAGTAATTATGAATTACTAGGTTAAATTTATAAGTGACATATTTTATTAATATGTTGATTTTTAATTGTTAAAAATACATTTTATACACATAATGTCATGGAACATGTTACATGTGACAAATTGACAAATAAATTGTAAAATGGACTTTCCATTTTACAATATATGTACCGAAATAATGGGGTGGGTTGGGGTTTGTATTATGTTTTATATTATATAAGAAGCATAATCATTAAACCTAATTGTTAGCCATGCACACCTAGTTGCTTTTGTGAAGAGCATCTTGGTCATGCATTGGCCCTTGCCACACCCTATACCCGGTTTTCCTAGAGCAAAGGCAAAAGGGTTTTTACAATTTATATTGTGATATACACTAAGACATTCTTTAGTGTATTATTCATTCTTTGCACAACCAAAAACTTAGAGAAGTTTAGAGAAATAAAAACTCCAAAATCATTCCTCTCTATACCGAAATAATAGAGATCAAAACAATAGTTTTGGGTCATTTTAGTAAGATGATAATTATTCTAGATCAAATAATAATAGTCTTTTAAGAGGTCATCTTGGGTATATGCTTTAAGGAGGGATTTTATCTTTGAATCCTTCTTCTTCCATTTGCAAGGAAAGCTCAAGAACAAGTGAGAAGGAGAACTCACTTGTGCCCTAAATCCGAAACTACTATAGTAAGAATGACGATTTCTTCTCTTGTCTATTTTAGTTTGCATGCATAAGATCTAGATTTAATTTTATGACTAAATTAAATTGTAACATATATGAATATGTCAAATAATGAGATTAATAATTCTAACAAGTGGTATCATGAGCCTTAGGTTGTTTGCATGCAAATCGGTTATTGTTTTTCCGAGTTATAAGATTAACAAACAAAACTTATAAATTTGTGTTTATTATGAAATATCACGAAATTTATTTGCATGTTAAATTTTCTGGTCATAAAATGTATTTAGGATATTTTGGTTTATTTATGGATTTTATTGTTCATTTTATATAATAATAGAATTAAAATGTGATTTTTATGATAAAAATGTCATTTTTGGACTAAAAATAGCTAAACTTCGATTGTTTTAGTGGTTTTTGGATATGTTTTCACATATATTATCTACTGATGGCCTGTAAATTTTCATAATAAAATGAGTTGTTATGCTTGAAATATCTATTTGTCAAGTAAATTCGTATTTAAATGGAAAATAGGTTAATATGAGTTATATTTTGAATCTGGTCATGGAAATTTAGTATGTTGTCACATGCAATTTTACAAGATGTGTGTAAAATATTTGGCTATAATGAAGTCTTTATGCATGATTTATGAATTTTTGATGAAAAATCACATAAATAGTGACTTTAATTAGTAAAAATGCTAAAACATACTTCATTACTAAGGAAAAACGTCACATGTTTCATTTTATCATATATTTCAGATCTAAAAGTGAAAACTTTATAAAAATAATGTTTCTCATATTTTTATGGTAATAATTGTTAAAATCGATAAACCGCAACATTGTTTTTCTCGATAAATTTTCGAAATTTTTAACCTAAGTTTTTGAACATTATGAGTGTCATGGTATTTTTCCAGAATGTTCATGAGTTTAAATCTCAAATTTTGAAATTATTTGAAATTTTTATGATTTAATTTGAAGTTTATGACATAATTTTGTATTTTAGGTCCATTCATGAACAATATTAAGAAATCTAGGTTAATTATTGTTAAATGTTAGTGGAGACTAATTTTGAGTCCTACGTTGGTTAGGGTAATTAACTTGTACATAAATATGATTTTATGTAATTATTGTGATTTTAAAAGGTTAAATCACGCAAATCCGTAAAAACCGATTAATTACGATATTGGCTCCTTAAAGGCGATTTAGCATAAAATTGGGCATGTGCATACATATTATAATGCTGCATTTTATTTATGATTGTCATATTTTAATTTTATGTAATTTTTGAATTATGTAATTTTTACTTAGTATGGCCTTAGTTTTAATTGATATTACCCGAAATGTATGGGAATATCGATTCGTTTGTAATTTATTGTGATCTCGTATCACCGTTTTGTAATTTAATAGATTTATTTTATTTTAGTTACATATGTATAATAGGAAATTATGTAATTTATTATGTAATTTATTTATTCCGGAGTTCCTTGAAAACGGTGCCAATCAAGAAGGCGATCCATCAAAGAAAGTGTTGCCTTGAAATGCGTGCCAAGACCGAAGTTCAAGGGACCAAAGGAGTTGGTTTTCGAATTTGTAATAGTTTATTAGATTTACTATTTTAGGAAGGCCATACTAGGATTTTATTTTTATGCTTTGCATTTTATTTATATGTTGCATGCATCGCTAAATCGCCATAACTAAAACATGCATTATCATTTAAGTCGAGTATATCGACCGTGTCAATTACAATTATCGTAGTTCACCGCTTTAGTTCACTTAAAACGTGATAGATAATAAATTGACATGACCTCTCGCTAAAAATAAACAATTGAGACTTAGCCTTACCAAAAAGTAGAAACCATGAAAACCTATTTCGTGAGGGAGTGCGCTCGGCCACACCGGGGTACAAACCTTGTTACGTAGGGGAAGTGGGTGATAAATGTCTATCCAGCGAAATCATGTTGATAAGGGATGAATCGGCTACCCCGTGCCCAAGTTAATGTGAATTTGGATCATGGACACATCTATTTGAAAATTTGGATTGAGCTCAACGGAAGTATTCGTTACCATAGTCGCATGTGTTCCGGGCTATAGATAAATATTAGAGTAATTTTATCGACCGAGAGTTCTAAAAGTAGAATCGATTAAAGAGTTAATCCACCGAGTTATATTGATAAGGGATGAATCGGCTACCCCGTGCCCAAGTTAATATGAATTTGGGTCTCGTAATCATTTATCAAGTTGGGTAGAGGTCACTAGATAAATGCAATAAAACTTGTTTAAATCAAAATTTTACGAGTATTATTATTATTTTAAAACGACAAATGTTTTATTCCTTCTATTTTGTTTTGTAGACCACTTTTATTTCTCATAACAAATGGGCGCACCAAAAACACCAACGCCGCACCTCTCACTAATGTTTCATGGCTCTGATCCTTCATGGATCGTTGTAAACTTGAAAAGAATGGGTCAAATTTCTCCGATTGGGATGCCCAACTCAAATTAGCCGCCCAAGGTGACGACAAGCTTTGTTACCTCACAGAGGCCTCTCCACCCGAACCTAATGCTAGGTCGAGTGCCGCCACTAGGGAAGCATATGAGGCTTACCACAAAGAGTCCGCCGCTATGAAAAATGTGTTGATTTTTGCTATGGAGGCGGATCTCCAAAGGAGAGCCTTTCAAATGGGCACCGCTAATGAAATCTATTCCAAACTTATGACAATGTTTTCACAAACACCGAGGATCGTCCAATATGAGGCGGCCTCGGCATTCTTTGATCTCGATTTCAAGGAGGGCCAAAAGGTTAGCCCTCACGTGCTCAAATTGTTGGAGCTAGTCGAGATTTTGAAGATTCAAAAAGTTGAAATCCCCAAAGAGCTCATTGTAGGTAGGATTCTACACTCCTTATCCAAAGTCAAAGCATATGTTCAATTCCGGGTGAATTTTAACATGCAAGACAAGGATGTGTCTCTTGAAGAGTTGCACAAGTTACTTGTGCAAGCCGAAAGAGACATGGGGTTAAATGTTAACCCACCTAAGGACGTGCTTAATATAAGCACTAAGAGCAAAGGGAAGTTAAAAAAGAATGGGAAAAAGAGTAAGAGGCAAGCTCCCATGTCCACCAAGGCTAAGACTTTTGAAGCTAGCACTTCCAAGACCAAGAAGGGTCCTCTTGATAAATGCCATTATTGTAATGGTGTTGGACATTGAAAAAGGAATTGTTCCAAGTACCTTAGTGACATCAAAGCTGGAAAGATCACTCCAGTAGGTAAATGACTATCCATTCTTTTATGTTTCTAATTCAACTACGGTATTTTGATACAAAGTTGTGATAATGTATCCCCTTTTTATTGTAAATAGGGCCTCCTCCAAGCAAAGACAAAGGAAAGGAAAAGCAAGCTTGAGAAATCATCAAGGAGCTTGGAGTAGCTACCAATGAAGCTTGGCTTTTATTATTGTCTTATTTTAAGTTGTGTTTCGGATTTTTTGAACTATTTTAATTTCCATGTTCGACATGGAAATGGTTGATCCTTTCTAAAAAATGGTTGTATTTTGGATTATGGTGGCTTGGTTTGCAACCCAAGTCACCCCTTTTATCGTATTTGTTTGTTCTAAAAATTCGTCTTTATATGCTTGCACATAGAAACACAAGATCATCTACTTAAAGTGATCCAATATACAACTATAATGATGGGATTCATTATATGTCCACAAGCTTAAGGCTTGTGTATGATCAATTATATAGTGATGTTGAGTTGATGAACTCTTCTAAAGGAATGTCAATTACCAAGTACACTCATCAAAAACTATTAGTCAATCTATGATGTAGTCCTCCTTATACTTCAAAATCATTATTTGTGTCTCATAAGCTATCTTTGAATATCTAGTGTATTTATTCTAAAGATAGAGTGGGAGAAAAATGAAGACACAAAGAATATAAAGAATAATTTGTATACTTGAGTAAATCAGATCTACGAAAGAAAGAATGATTTGTATACCTAACTAGATACTATACACGAATAGATGAGATCTATGGTCTCAAATAGATGAGATCTACATGACAAAAGAGACCAAGTGAAGTAATCAAAAGAATATGTTCTTAAGATAACTACACGAGGAGACCAAAAGAAAGTTTTGAAAGGAAATGACTAAAGAAAAGTCTTAACAAGAGATTTGGCTAGTTTATGAACAACATATGAAATAGAGTTTCAATATTGATATTCACTTAAGAGCCTAAATGAAACAAAGTTGCATCCTTGAAAATAAATGAGATTTATGATTAAAAGTTGCAAAGGAAGATATGTCGATATCTACAAAAGCTAAGTTAATTGTTAACCACGCTAGTGTCATTACTTAACCTCATTATGAAAATGAAATAGTTAAACCTCCTTCCGGAAAAGGGTATTTTGAGAAGGACGTGTATTAATGGAATTTCACATTTAAATAATGACATTGCTACGCATCATTATAAAAATGAATGAGTTAGAGATTAAAATCTCTTTCCATAAGTTTAAGATTGAAACCTCTTCAAAATAGGTATTTTGAAAGGATATGTTGAGAACATATATGCTTTTAATATTAATGACTTGGCAAAGCAAAATGTATTTCAATTCTTGAAATGTTTCAATTGAGTAGTCAATTGCGAAACATGTGGAATTAAGTGGGAGTTTGAAATTATCATGTCAAGACATGAAATTTAGTGGGAGCAATCATCTTGTAAAATTTATAACTCATTACTCATTGAGAATGACGAGCTAGTACTATCTTTACAAAGAAGTATTTGAGTTTTCAATTCTGGATCAAAATGGACTATGATGAATCCAATCACATCATGAGATGTTGGATAGGAATTGAGATATACACATCAAATCAACGAGAAACATAGGTTATTCATATCGATGAAAATGGAATTACCATAAGCAGTCATGGTCATTTATTGAACCTAAGAATGGTTGATCACATGATCTAAAATTACTAATGTTTCCGCCATTAGAATAATCATGCACATGTCGAATAATGAATCATATGCTTAAGAGCATGATGAGTCATGGTAAGCCATAGAAGAATTGTCATGAATTCTCAAAGAAGAACTAATGAGCTATTCTAGTGTTTGACAGAGCACTCAGTTATGTGACAAGAAGTTTCACGTAATGAAGTTCGAAAACGCGTAAGGATTTATGAAAATCCTAATATATTCAAGCTAAAAAGAGAAATAAGAAATTTGAAAAGATACTTGTAATAGTAAGAAGTTACCCAAAACTAGTATTTTCAAAATTTGCTAGGACTTATGAGAAGTACTAGGCTAATCATCTTGACAATTGTTGCAAGATCCTACAAAACGTATACCTAGTGCATTGCGAGTTGGTAGAACACTTGACCAGTGCAAGTTATATTATCCACCACAATTTGTTGGTTATGTGATAAACAACAAGAAAGTTCTTTCAAGATAAAGAACCTAAACCTAGGTTGGGAACCTAGATGTGTACTTGGTAAGGTTCATGCTATGAGAGAGAACATGAATATAAAGGAAAGTGCAATACAAGAAGTATGAACACATGGACACATGGTATGTTAAACTTCTATTGAAATCGACTAGTGTTTACACACTTACGATATACATCACAAGGGTGTAATATGGTATTGACTACCCAAATGTGATGTCGACATTCGTCGTTTGAGTTATTATTAACTCACCTTTTACTTTGTTACATATAAACGGCTTGTAGAGACAATTGAACCCCGTTAAAGTGAACACGGATTAGCATTGTATTCGCCCATAATCACTTACATGAGGTGACGTCTCGAAGTGACTAGAGTGTGATGCGATTGATGGCAAGTTCAAGTGCCATGGAGTCATGTGAGATGACTAGTCGATCACATAGGCAGACGGTTAGGAACACTTTGTCGGGCTAATGACCGCTTATAGAGTTCTGGCAAATTTATATAGCCTTGTCGTGGCGAGAGCTACTATAGTATTCTAATGAGTCGATTCTTTTGACTAAAGACTGTTCGCCTGAGGTGGCACAGTTTCATATTAACTTTGATTTATGTTACTACGACCTTCGTAAATGGGGTCAAATGGGCATATTTTGGGTTATGATGGCTGTGGCTAGTCGAAGGGAATAAGTGCGATAGGAATTGTCCACCCCTTGTCAGGGTTATAACAATATCTCAGGGCCACTCGAGGAGTAATGAACTGGAAATGCGTGGCCACGCTCGGAAGGTATCTATGGTAGATAATTCCGGTCAATCAGTTATTCTCCAGATCGAGGAAACCACTCTCGATATGATCACTTGCAAGTACGACCCGAAAGACACCTTGCATTGAGTGGGAGATAGGAATAGGATAAGAGAATTGGTGACGCACACTTGTCGAGGACAAGTGGGAGATTGTTGGAATAAGTGTCCTCCGACAATAATGCGATCACAAATATTGATCATGATGATCACATGTTTAAATCTCATATTTAAGAATACATGTGGGAAGTAACATTTTACAGTCAACTGGTCCACACATATCGGTAATGATTGCCTGACTAGAGTTTGACATTACTGTCGTACGACGGTGGTGATCAGTTGATCCCATAAGGTCATACCTATAGGATGATACTCTTAATTGAATATTTAATTGATCGTATGACGATGCGAGTTAATTAAATTACTTAAAATTGACGGACGATTTTGGAAGTAATATTTACGTGTCTTATTGTAATTTGATTAAATAAGATACGGTCTAAGTGATCGAATTTTTTTATTACTTAGATGAAATTATTTTTTAAAAAACAATTGAATCGGAATGAATAAATTATTATAAATACAGAATGTTGTAATTTATGATTCGGAAATCTATTACGGTACAAGTAATTATGAATTACTAGGTTAAATTTATAAGTGACATATTTTATTAATATGTTGATTTTTAATTGTTAAAAATTCATTTTATACACATAATGTCATGGAACATGTTACATGTAACAAATTGACAAATAAATTGTAAAATGGACTTTCCATTTTACAATATATGTACCGAAATAATGGGGTGGGTTGGGGTTTGTATTATGTTTTATATTATATAAGAAGCATAATCATTAAACCTAATTGATAGCCATGCACACCTAGTTGCTTTTGTGAAGAGCATCTTGGTCATGCATTGGCCCTGGCCACCCCCGATACCCGGTTTTCCTAGAGCAAAGGCAAAAGGGTTTTTACAATTTATATTGTGATATACACTAAGACATTCTCTAGTGTATTATTCATTCTTTGCACAACCAAAAACTTAGAGAAGCTTAGAGAAATAACAACTCCAAAATCCTTCCTCTCTATACCGAAATAATAGAGATCAAAACAATAGTTTTGGGTCATTTTAGTAAGTCTATTATTATTCTAGATCAAATAATAATAGTCTTTTAAGAGGTCATCTTGGGTATATGCTTTAAGGAGGGATTCTATCTTTGAATCCTTGTTCTTCCATTTGTAAGGAAAGCTCAAGAACAAGTGAGAAGGAGAACTCACTTGTGCCCTAAATCCGAAACTACTATAGTAAGAATGACGATTTCTTCTCTTGTCTATTTTAGTTTGCATGCATAATATCTAGATTTAATTTTATGACTAAATTAAATTGTAACAGATATGAATATGTCAAATAATGAGATTAATAATTCTAACACGGGGTACACCTTCCCCTTGTTCTTCTTGTTGGCCCGCCTAGCATGGATTTCCTCCTCAGAACGGATCCTCAACGGATCTACAACGGCAACGGCCTCCGGTCTTTTGCAAGACCCCATGTTCGGCCCAAAACGATCCCATGCACGGCCCAGCATATTCTCGGGACCCGAGCTTCTCCTCTTTGGTGGCCTCATTACATCGGGGCTAACCCCATCAACATACTCCTCAAAGAAGGCAAGGTTGGCCTTGCCAACCTCTCAATACTTCAAGTCGACAACCTCGTCCTTACGGGATTTGGACCTTTCTTCCAAGGACGGAGCTCTTGACCACTTGACATAAGCGGGAGTCACCCATGTCGTGGCAACGGGGTTTGGTACCTCCCAAAGCGGCCGAGTGGCCCACCACCTTTCGAAGACCTCCACAAGCTCGGAGTTTCGGAAGACATTCTCTTGGACAAGGGTATCTTGAGCGGGCACCTTTTGTTGACGCCCCATTTGCCTCATTTGCCTTTCGGGATAAATAAAGGAAGCAACCTTCAAACCCATCACCATCAAAGAACGAGGACTAGCACCCAAAGCGGGCAATCCCGTGAAAGACCTCAAGTGCCACTATGGCACCACCCAACGGATGTAAGGACCACCCTCCGCCAATCTTGCGACCCAATAAGCCTCGGCGGAAGCAAAACTATCCGAGTACAACTTCTTCCTCATGGTAAGGTGACGGAAGGAATAAGAAGAAGAATCAACCGGAGGCTCTACATACCTTAGCCTCTCCAATAGCCACACTTGGAGGATCCTTGGGGATCCGAATGAAGGAGCTTCTCCACAAGAGCCTTCCTTATCCAAAGCTTGGATGATCTCGCCAAGCACAGACCATGATGGATCTCTACCATGCTCCATTTGCTCGACCACATGTACAAGGGTCATGCTACCATAGAATTTCGGCCCCTCCTTCTTCAAAGCATCAACAAAGTGGTATATATGGACAAGGCAAAAGGCAAGAGCCCTTCTCATAGCCACCTCCGAAACATTGGCATCTAATCGGTTTGAAAAGATGTTGATAAGAGCCACCATATCCACACCATGTGAGGCAAGAAGGAAGTTGACTTGACTCGTCGACAAGCCCAACATTGAACGGAATTTCTCCTTATAGCATAACCGAGTCGGAGGAAGCACCGGAACACAACCCGGCCACCCACCAATGGCTCCAACTTCTTCGGCTAGTGGACAAATTTCACCTTTCGGGAAAACGAAACATGGTGTTTCGAATCCCAAAACCGAGAACATGCTTCAAGAAATGAGGATTTCACCTTGACTTGACGAAGCACCAACAATTGACCAACTCCCATGCAAATGAGTTGATACTTTTCGGGAGGCGACAAATCCCGGCACCATTGTCGCAACGCATTCTCAAAGGCATCCATGAAATATTTTTTTTGTGGAAGAAGAAGAAGAGGTTTTGTAGAGATGTTTTTGTGTGTTCGGATGAAGAAACAATTAACATAAACATCACTATTTATACAAAACAATCAGCGCGTTTTTCAGAAAAAAGGGAGAGCCGGCTTCTATCGCCCAATAGCTCGCGCCTCTTTAGGCCCCTTCCCAGGATTCTCGCTTTGACTTGTCCCTTTCAAGTTGTGTTTTCTCCTGACACCTCAAACCTCCCGCCGGAATGCCCGCGCCTCTTCGGGATGGTCCAAGACATTTTGTGTTTCCTCACACTCACATTTCCTTGCTTTCGCGTTTCACGAAATCCGACACGGTTTCCATGACGCAGCTTTTGACATACGGATTTTTCTCTCTTTTTTAAAAAAGGGGAAGGGCTAGTCGCCCCGATCCGCGACGTATCGTTTCCATGTCAATCAAAATTCCGAATTTTTTTCGCTTTTTCGCAATTTTCCCAGCAAAAATAAAAATCGAAAATTGATAACACGACATCAGTTTTCCTCAAAATTCAAGCACTCACAAATTCGAGTCTTAACCTCACAAAAATCAAATCAAATATACTCGTAAAATTGTTTTCTAAAATTCATCCCTGACGGTTTGAGTTTGAATTTTTATCGAGTTACAAATAAATTTCAATAATTTCGTTGCAATTTAATTCAAGACACGAGTTAATTGCTCAATTTTCAAGTCAATTCCTTTTGAAGTCCAAACGTGACGACTTGTCGCGGAATTTTCAAAATTCTTTTCAAATTCCAAAATTCAATTTTAACTGCGAATCACTGTGGTTAACTATGTTTTCAAATGCTTGTTGCGTGTTTGCGTGCTACTTGTTGCCTGTTTTCTACAATAACAATGCAGGAACTAGTGCGAAGCAAAAAGGAGAATTGACGGCCGACAGCGCTCCTCCGAAACACAACACAAAAGAGCCAAAAAATCACAAAATGAACCACAATCCAAAAACGCATATATACAAACCGCCTCACGCAAAATACATCGACACACGTTTGATACAAACGACTGAACATATAAACAGGATCCAGTACAGACATTTATCATACAGACACTGGCCTAAGACAACAAACTGGGGGCTACCCGCCACCTATCGAACTAAGCACTCCCTATCCTTCCAATCGGAAAAGAAAAGGAGCAACACGGGGAACATAGGAGCAACAGCGGAAGCAGAGGTGATTACCATGACGGTAGCACCACGTTCCTCCTCCATAACAAAAAGAAAAATGATGCCTGACAGACTTCGGAAGACACGACAACCAAGGATCGTAACTCAGCACGATATCCCGACATTGACATCCAAATCATTGGAATTCAAGAGCAAAAGGGGACCACGACAACGGACACTACCCCGATGCTGACCCCCAATCACCAGAACTCGACAACGATCAAAAGTGGCCACATGGGATAACACGCCCGTACTGAACCCCACTCATCGAACATCCAAACCCCTGCAGACAACGACCAACAATCGATACCCGATCATTGGTCGGGCAAAGGCCGCCAGAAAGAAACACAACCAAGCCTGTAACAAAAAAACAGTCGCCTCTCCTCCTCCGGGATCATCCTCTTCCCCCAAGGCCTCCAGAACGGACCCCATAGGTCCCAAATGGTACCCTGCAATCAAAGGCAAACAAAGAACGTCAGCCGAAATTTCGGCATTACGACGGCATAAAATGGACAAAACAAAAAAAGAAACCTGCAAAGCAGAACAAGGGCAATCCCGCCCAAATCCAACTAAACAAAAACAATTCACAAAAAAAACGCACAAAAAAACGACTCGCCCTTCTTTTCAAGCAAAAGACGAGTCAAAACAACCACAACAAAAAGCGGCACCCCAAGACCCATACAAGGTCCGCCAACAAATCAAAATACACTCCCAATACAATGGGATATTTTTCTACGGCTCGAAAAGGCAATTCCTACGCCAATTTGAGCGCAAACCGGTCAAAAATTCAAAATACGACCATGACGAGGTAACATGATTTTATCACGCCTCAAAGCGACCTAAACTACCAATGGGGTCCATTTCAAGGCAAACTGACTCAATTCAAGCCTAAACAGACGCTTATTTTGTCAGTCATAAGACCGCTTCAAAAGGCAAAAACTCCAATTTTGCCCACAATACCCAACAAAGGTCCACAATGGCAAATACGGTCTTTCCCGACTACAATACAACCTAGTGGGACCCACTACCCAAGCAAATAAACTTGGCATTGTGAAATGAGATGGTTCCTTCGCCTCACTCACGTTTTTGGAGCATAAGGAGCGGGAACGGGGACCAAAATGCAAACCAAAAGCACCCATATACTCCTAAACAGGTTTCGAACCTAATGCAATCATCAATTTTACTCAAAATAGGCTCAATAAAAAACGCCCAAATCAATTTTTCTAGGGTAAAAATTTCGCCCTAATTCAATCTATCAAAAAGATCAACAAATTCGAATGGATTTAAGAGGAAATACATACCTTGAGATGACATTGTCGATAATGGCACGAACAAAAGCAAGCTATGAGACCAACAATGGCGGTTTTGTTTGGTTTTGTCGAAAGGTTGAAGACAAAGTGAGAATGGTATGCGAACCATTCTCGCGTCTTTTACAGAAAAATAGGGAAGCTCCCTTAACTCGCCAGGTTGCTCGCGCCTCAATAGGGTGCTCCCTGCTCTTCCAGCGAAATTTTGGGCTTTGGCCCAATTTCCCATAACAAACTTCAAATTTTCAATGACGACATTAAGGACCGTCATTTTTCACATACAAAAACAAATAGTGTAATCAAAATTCACTATTTTCCTTTCAAAATTCAAGCAAACGGCGATCAAAACCGCCATTTTCAAATACAAAAATAATAGTGAAAATTAAAATTCACGATTTCTTCAAATTTCAAACGACGGCAAGTAAAACCGTCATTTTTCAAAAATAATAGTGAAAATTCAAAATTCAATATTTCTTCAAATTTCAAACGACGGCAATTAAAACCGTCATTCTCAAAATAATAGTGAAAACTCAAAATTCACTATTTCTTCAAATTTCAAACGACGGCAATTAAAACCGTCATTTTCAAAATAATAGTTGAAATTAAACTTCACTATTTTCACCACACATGTCAACGGCGGCAACATAAACCGTCACTTCAGACATAATAGCGAACTTTAAAACTCGCTATTTCCTTCAAAATTCAAACAAACGGCGATTAAAACCGCCACTTCAAATTCAAAAACGAGTAGTGGAAATTCAAAATTCGTTATTCCTTCAAATGTCAAGAGGGGGCTTCCTCGCGGAACCCGCTTATTTCAAAAACAACAGTAGTGAAAATTCCAATTCACTAATTCCATGGCGGCATCATGAGTCCGCTACTTTCAAAACAAGCCCTTCCGACGCGGCTATTCTCACGGTCGATCAACCGACCACACCATGGCTGGCGAGCCTTACTACACATCGCGGCTGGCGAGCCCTCCTCATATACGCACCATGGCTGGCGAGCCTTACTACGCATCGTGGCTGGTGAGCCCTCCTCATATATACCCCATGGCTGGCGAGCCTTACTACGCATCGCGGTTGGCGAGCCCTCCTCATATACGCACCATGGCTGGCGAGCCTTACTACGCATCGCGGCTGGCGAGCCCTCCTCATATACGCACCATGGATGGCGAGCCTTACAACGCGTCGCGGCTGGCGAGCCCTCCTCATATACGCCCTATAGCTGGCGAGCCTTACTACGCGTCGCGGCTGACGATCCCTCCTCAAGTACGCTCCATGGCTGGCGAGCTTTACAACGCATCGCGGCTGGCGAGCCCTCCTCATATACGCCCCATGGTTGGCGAGCCTTACAACGCATCGTGGCTGGCGAGCCCTCCTCATATACGCCCCATGGCTGGCGAGCCTTACAACGCATCGCGACTGGCGAGCCCTCCTTATATACACACCATGGC
Organism: Silene latifolia; assembly: GCF_048544455.1. Taxonomy (NCBI): domain Eukaryota; kingdom Viridiplantae; phylum Streptophyta; class Magnoliopsida; order Caryophyllales; family Caryophyllaceae; genus Silene; species Silene latifolia. The sequence continues at coordinate 82,508,067 of NC_133535.1, forward strand.
TGGCGAGCCTTACAACGCGCCGCGGCTGGCGAGCCCCCCTCATATATGCATCATGGCTGGCGAGCCTTAAAACGCACCGCGGCTGGCGAGCCCTCCTCATATACGCTCCATGGCTGGCGAGCATTACTACGCGCCGTGGCTGGCGAGCCCTCCTCATGTACGTACCACAACTGGCAAGCCTTTTTCCGCAAACACGCAAGGACTTATCCGAAGATGCCTTCAGGTGTGACTTCTTCTTATGGCTGGTGAGCCTTTGTACGTAGTCTAACGAACTTTAAACGACCCGCATGGACAGTCGACAGACTCTAAACTATTCCCGACGACAGGTCCTTGGCTCGTACCCTCGAGTCCCCTTGGCATCGCCCTTCCCGACGGCAGGTCCTTGGCCCGAATCCTTTCGAGCCGCCTTGACGTTTCTTGGGTCTCTAGGTTGTAATCTTTGATTGACCTGGGGGCTCTACTTTGAATTTCGCCCTGTCCAAGCCTCAGTCAATGTGGGGGCTCTGTAGATTCCCAGTATCTGCTGAGATTCCGACAAACATCCGATGATTATCGGACTACAACATGCTTTGGAATCGCGGTGTTTGATCGACAGTTCGTGTACAACTTTACGTCGGAAAACTTAAAACGATTCAAAAATAAAACTTTTCAAAACTTTTCAAAAGTACCCGGAGTGTTTAATGCACGATGACGGGGTCGCAATGACACTAAGTAGAGTCAAAACCGACACCGGACCAAAAACCGACTCAAAAATTGAAATCCCGACTCCAACAACGATTCAAACCGAGTCAACCACAAAAAAACCAAACCATTCAAAACCTTCTATACTAAGATTTCACGGATTCATGAATGGTCAAGTACAAAACATGTGACTACAAATCCTAGGATAGAACAAATGATGATTGCATTTGTGTGAAAGTGACAAGAAAACTCGAAGACCCGCGACGTGGCTCGCGCCTCTTTGAGCAGCCCAGGTGGCCACGTCGCTCAAAACTCACACAACCACTCATTTTCCTATAAATACCCCTCAAATGCCCCCATTTGAGAACTTACGCGAGTGTTCGCCCCCTCTTTTCTCCCTTAAAATTCTCGACTCGACTTCCTAAGTCACAATCCGACGCGTATTTACGACCTACCGATTGTAAATACAAGCCTTACACATTGTTTGGTACCGTCATCGTGCATTAAATCACTTGACCGACCACTTCGACCACTACACCATCACTAATCTTAATAAAACACTCTTTTCACTTACTAAAACGTTTTTAAACCGAGTCTTTTCCGACCAAACGAGTTGTTACACTTACGTCGGTTTCTCGCCATAACCAAGCATGTAAGTATGAGGGTGTAAAAATCTTTCTTTTATCATGTCTTTACTTATTTCATGACTATAACATGCTAAATCATGCATAATACGACCCAAAACATAGGCTAGACGAGCCAAAACTGAGTTTTGGCATGAGACAGAAGCCCCTTGTTCTGCATAGAGGCTCGCGCCTCAATGGGGTGTCCGGTCAGACTCAACCGTGTTTGTTCTCGTCTTTCCTCATTAATTCATTTTTCATATTTGTAATCGGTTTTTACCATTTCAAATATTTTCAAACCTCTTTTATTTTATTTGCTTTTACAAGTTTTTAACCATAAAACATTTTTCACCCTTGGTTCCTAATACCATGACGGTTTAATCCGTGTTTTGGTGATAATATTTGGTTAATTACATTTAAAAGGTATTTTAAAGCCTTTTATTTCATTTCTTTACATTTTGGGAGGTATTTTAAAGCCTTTCATCATTTCTTTACATTTTGTATTAGTCGCCAACATAAAGTCATCCTTGGTTCTACATACCATGCCGGATTTTAACCCGGGTACGATGATGAGTATCGACTAATTATATTCAAATGAACTAAAAACAATTAGTTCATAACTATTTTCAAAACTATTCATGTCAAGCTTGTCAAGTCGAACCCGACACCGAATATCATCAAAATAATGACGATTATTCGAGTCTCGTTCCTCAAATCAACAAATATGGTCTAAACGACCCTTTTAAACCAGAACGGGTTCAAATACCCATTTTTTAACACGTTTTACAAACGTTTTTCAAATGGTCAGAATGCGTCTTAAACTGTTGACTGACCCGCGCCTAAACAGGCCATTTCTTTCCTATTTTCAAAACCAGGGGAGACCCCCTTGCATCGCCAACAGGCTTGCGCCTCATGTGGCCGCCTGGTGCAGGGTCTGTTCCTTTTCCAACATTAGTTAAGGACGATTCCGACTCCGGTTAATCCGGATATAGGACAAATCAGATGACTAATTTGCTCATTCAAAAATCACATTTGCAAAATGCCTTACTAAGACAAATGGATCACGTTATGCACCATAAACCTAATACGGTAAATGGATGTTTAATTTCCGTCTTGCATGCAAATCAACCATAAATCCATCTCAACATCTTATACTTGATACTTGGATTAAATCAACCGACTTAGAAAGATCTCACATGTTAGGTTTAAATTATTGGATGCGCATTCATGCATTTAAACCGTTTTATCAGCTTTTGCATTCAACCAACCAAGATCGATCAGTAGAGGCCGCTACCACGGGCGGGATTGGGTGTCTGATTAAAAGGCTTCCCAATACGTACCTTCACCTCTTATTCAGAAACTTTGGATAGTGGACGACCTTATCCAGGGCATACGAGAGTCATTCTAGAGATAGGATGCTAAAGAGGGACGATTCCTTATCTTTAGTACCTATGTCAAACACTGCTTTGTGCTTCATTTGACCGAGATATAAAGTGGATTCGAATGGGTTCCAAGAATCCCACAAATGCTTGGTGGCGACTCTGAACATCTCTAATCGTTTCGAGACCCTTACCGGGACGAAACCGACCGATCTATAACGCTCCGGTCGAAAGCATCTTTACGCCACCGAGCGTGGCTTTCAAAAGACCGCTGCCATTGTCCACAGATTGGCTGGGCATACGTAGGTGGCTATGTCCACAGTAGTATTTTACGGTGAATAGCGGACCGGAAGGACCTTTTCATTACCCCTTAGACTGATACATGTCATTGGTCTGAGACCTTAGCTGCAATTAGCTGGCATTCATTGATGAACCGACATCCTAGTCCCTTTCTCTTATTTGTTAGACTCTTTTAACTTTCGCTGTTTAGTTTAGTTATCATATCTTAACCCCCATTTATGACACCGAGAGACTTAGAATAGCAAGTAGATAGCAACATAGCCTCCCCGTAGATTCGACCCCGATTTCCCTAGCTGCATTAGTTAGAGACCCCTCGGGTTTATCTTTGATAGGGTTACGACAACCGTGTCAAATTTTGGCGCCGTTGCCGGGGAGGCGACGCTTTTTATTTGCTTTATTTTAGTTTGTCTTTAGCCTCAAGGAATTTATTTCTTGAGACAGTTCTTATCTTTTTCCTTTAATGTTGTTTTGATAGGTCCTACATGCCCTACCTAGATAGGATTGTAGGAGAAAGATCATCAAAGGGAAGGCTTGAGTACCTTTGATTTTTCTGCCAAGATGTCTGACATCCCCATGCTAGCACAGTTGGAAGCTCTTAATGCCAGATTTGACAAGTTGGAGAGTAGACAGTCTTGGGGGAGTCAACCTATGTTCCATTCTATGGTGGAACAGGTGGTATTTTCTGAGAGATATGGTGCTGCGGGGCACGATGCTGTTACTTGTTTAGCGGAATATGACCAAGTCTATGCCTATCAGCAATATAGACAAGGTCACTATGGTTATGGTTATCAAAGTAGGGGTTACCCAAACTTTACCCCACCTCCGCCGCAGAGTCATTATATTCCGCCACATCCGTTTCAACAGCAAGGCTTTCAAATGCCTTCATATTCCTTTCCGACACAACAGCAAGTTCCTCCTTCAACCATAAACAATGAAGAGCTGGTTGAGTTGAAGTCTTTAGTGAAGGCACTAGCTCTACAAGTGCAAGAAACTGTGCAAGCTAGAGATGCTTCTATCAAGAGACTTGATGCAACACCCCCATATACCAAGGAGCCTTAACAAGACTTTCCCTAGCATATAAAGGCGTTACCATCTCGGTTGCCCGAGGAAAGCAATCATAAAAAGTCGATAAAAGAACATTTATAATATATTACAAGTGATTAAACCAAAACTACTGATACAAAAGATACAACTCAACATCTTTATGTGAACTATCTTTGAAGTAACTTGTGAAAGACCCATCCCTGCCAAGACTCCAGCTAACTTCTAAGACATCACCTGTAAGACTGACTGCTCACCATAAGGGATCATGGCAGACACAATAGAAACAGCAAGAAGACAAACCACACAAGGTCAGTAACTGAAGTAAGACACAACATCAATAGCCAACACACTACAGACACAACCAAGCACACACACAAGCCACAACTACTCCGACCAATCACCGTCACCGACTGTCCACTAAACCAGCCCTGCTAGTGGGGGACCGCAGCCGTGCCCACCAAATCCCCGCTCATCATACCGAGTGATAAACCCAAGTTTCCTTAATGTGCACATCTCCTCCTGTGGCGGGTTCCACAAAGGGCGAATCAAGGGCATGAAGCCACACCCGCAAGTGACTCCACTCAGCCAAGGACGCGCCCCGAAGATCACAGACAGCTATACAATAGTCACAATCACACCAACCAATACCACAATTAATCCAATCATACCGACGCCACAAACAACACAACAAACGACACACTAGACAACCGACAGAAACTGAGTAGGCAAACCTACCTTTAGCCAACCGCAGCGATTCCTCATTTAACCACATGACATCAACCAAACAAGCAAAACTCCTATACAAACAGTACAAACACCTATTACTACCACCACAACACTACAACAAACAACAACGACAAAGATGACGATGATGACATACCTACGCATAGCATATCGACGTCAAGACCGCTACCCGACTCAAGCAACCTATCCCCAAGGCACAAGCATCCTCAAAGGCTTCAGTGGAAGAGGTTATGTTGAAGGGAAAGAGAAGAGGCGACATCTAGGTTTGGAGGAAGAAGGCGAAAATGATTTGCGATTCTACGAAAACACGATTATAAATCCCCGCTGAAAAGACGCTACTCGATCGAGTCACTAACTTACTCGATCGAGTGACCCCTACTCGATCGAGTACTCAAGCAACTCAATCGAGTAGCCTCGACTAGATCGAGTACCACTCATCCAAAGCTTATCGTAACACAAGACATCTCTTGTACGATTTCCCAAAGACTACAACATGCCCCTAAGGTCGGTCAACGTTAGCCAACGGGTCCTTAAAAGGACAGGTATTACAGTCTTCCCCTCTTAAAAAGAACTTCGTCCCCGAAGTTCGATTCATCCTCCCCCGAACCATATGTATGAAACCAAGGTCGACACCACCGTTTACCCGACACAGGTCGACAAAAAAAAACTCGTTTAGGAATATTATCCCACTACGTATGTCTATCAAACGTCCTCATCGACAACCACCCAACACACGTCACACACTCAGACCTCAACGAACTACTAACTTCCTCTGTGAATTACTGAATGCATACCATGCACCGATACGCTCAACTCAACAATCACTTATACTGTTACACTGAATTATTCAGACATGCATCAACACAACTACGAGACCATACTTTCATTCATCACCGGCCAACAATTGCCACTTACAAAACACACATCCCAACAGGTTTGTCACACGTTCACCACAATACATGTTTCATTATACTCGATTACCCTTACCTTACAACACAATTCCGCTAAAATCATTAAAGTCTTAAGTCGTCATATCGATTAACTACCGAAATAAAGTATACAACATGCTATATCATTTGACAATTGTTATAAATCCCTACTCAAATGCATTATAACCACCATAAAGCTACCAAAACATACATATGAAACTATAACACCCACATATGAGACTATTCAAGCAATTATTCACATACTTTAAAAGACCACAAAAGACCGAAATTTTTTGTTATTATTACATTATTTTTCTTTTGCGACATTACTCTTCCCCTCTAAAAAGGAACTTCGTCACCGAAGTTCACCAGGAAACGACTTTCCTGTCCCTCAGGCCGACACAAACAACACTATTTTAACATTACTCATAAACCACCAAAACAATATTGATTCAGATGAACACTTTTTGCTAACGGACATTACGTGATTACAACTCATACAAATATAAACCACTGAAATTATGGACTACATCACGGTTATATGTTGTGACAAACTAGCAGCAACCCAACAATTAATTGTTAGACGACCTTTTCGAGCAAATGACAACATTATAATTATAGTATTCAATGAAACCACGACAGATGGTACTCGCATGAAGATTACAAGGTAACACAAATACCGTTAAAACTGTGTGAAGTGATCCAAAATCCATATCCGACCCATGACAGAAACAACACTCTCTTGACATTACTTAACCATTACTCGTAAAACATATATATATATATATATATATATATATATATATATATATATATATATATATATATATATATATATATATATATATATATATATATATAGAAATAGGATCATGTAAGTCCTACTCTTTTAGTTGAGTCATTGAGTCCTAATTTAAGCCTTTAGATCATAGATAATTGATGGTTGAGATTAAAAGGGAAAAACACACAAATAACATTCTCTATGCAAACATTAATTCCTCCCTCTCTCATGACTCCATTTCCCTATACATTATTAATTATCTCATCTATAATTCTCTTCTCCCTTCTCATCAAATCATAATTTTCTTTTTCATCTCTCATAAAATCAGATTTTTTGTTTGTTTACAATTCCCGCGTAAAATAAAAGCGGTTTTATAAAAAGCTCCGTAAATCTTCATCCGGACTCCGATTAAGGTGAAACAAAAGCCTAAATTTATTATTTTTTTCGAGCTCGTTACAATGGTGATATTTTTGTATACTATTGAGTTTTTGATTCGTTATTGCTCAGTTATGCTCGAAATCTAAAGGTAGGTTTGTTTTTTTATTTCTTGTTAATTGTTTGTTGAGATTTATTGGAATCATTTGTTTGGTATTTGAAATAATTTTATAGTATAAATTCGTGTTTTTTTATGATGGGTGAGTTCTTATAAGTAAAAAAAAAATTCTTGGAAAATTTATGCGTCCTTTGTTAATTTAAATTCAAACCCATGATTAGTGAATAATACATGAGTGATTGTCACATGTGTTTTTTACAACAATAGGTCTTCGTATAGACGGGTAGAGCGAACAGACGGGTAAAGACCTCTAATAAAATGGGTAGGAGGGACAAGGTGGGGCACCCCCCATGTGCTTCCCACTTTATGGCAAATGAATATTTTGTGAGGGAAAATGGTATCCGTCTATACGTATAGACGGATAGTGTCCGTCTATAATGAGAATTTGTGTTTTTACATACCTTTTTTGTGATTTTTTATTGTCAATAAATTTGATGTTTTTTCGTTTAAACTATAGGTTCGCAACTACGGTCAACCAAGCCCAAATCGTTGTTGATGACTCTTTGACGATATAGATTGGCGATGAAGATGTGAGATTTGGATGGATGGATGAAGACATGTTATTATGATTTCGGATATTTTTTTTAATTTTTTAAATTTTATAATAAGTTTAGGTAGCATTAGTCTTTTACGAGTGTAACTTTAGTTTTTTATGGGTGTAACTTTAGTCTTTGATAGTGTGAATTTGAATATATTAATTTAAATTTGTGTAATTTTAAGACAAGATTCTGTAACTTTAGTGTTTTACGAGTGTAACTATAGTCATTGATGGTGTAACTTTTGTCCTTTAGTGTAATTTAATTAATGAGTTAAGATTGTTTTTCGAGTGTAACTTTTTTGGCGATATAGATTGGCGATGAAGATGTGAGATTTGGATGGATCGATGAAGACATGTTATTATATGAATTAGGATATTATTTTTAATTTTTTTAATTTTAGAATAAGTTTATGAAACTTTAATCTTTTACGACTGTAGCTTTAGTCTTTTACGAGTGTAATTTTAGCCTTTTACTGGTGTAACTTTAGTCTTTGATGGTGTGATTTTGAATATATTAATTTAATTTTGTATAATTTTAAGACAAGATTATGTAACTTTACTGTTTTACGAGGGTAACTTTAGTCATTGATGGTGGTGTAATTTAATTAATGAGTTAAGATTATTTTACGACTGTAATTTTAGTCTTTTACGTGCGTAACTTTAATACCTAATAGTGTAATTTTTTACTACAAATTGATTTTGACGCATATTATTTTGAATTTTTGTAATTTTATCAAAAGTTTATGTAATTTTAGTGATTTACGAGTGTAACTTTAGTCTTTTACGAGTGTAACTTTAGTCTTATATTGGTGTAATTTTAGTCTTTTGCGGGTGTAACTTTAATCTTTTATGAGTGTAACTTTAGTGTGATTTAATTAATGAGTAAATTAATTATTTAGTTTCAAGTAAAAATGGTGTAAATTCAATTAATATATAGTGTTTTATGAGTGTAACTTTAACCTTAATAGCTACACCATAAAATTACACTATTAATGTTAAAGTTACACCATAAAATTACATTATATATTAATTGAATTTACACCATTTTTACCCGATTAAATAATGTAACTCTAATTAGTTTCAAGTAGAAATGTTGTAGCTTCAACCGGGTATGTAACTTCAAGCAATTATGGTGCAATTTCTGAATAATTAGCAGTACTTCAAATTTCGAAAACTCAATAGCATACGAAAATATTCCTATTGCGACGGGCTCGAAAAAATAATAAATTTCGACTTTTGTTTCGCCTTAATCGGAGTCCGAATGAAGATTTAAGAAGTCTTTTACGAACCCGCTATTATTTTACGCGGGTATGAAATTTCGTTTTTAAAACCAATATTGATATGTGAATAAATTATAGTATATTAATTTGATAAATTAGTTGATGAAAAAGAGAAGGTAATTGATTAAGGGAATTGGGAATTGAAATTATGAGAGAGAACACATTAATTAATTGGTAGGTAGGTGTATTTTTCCTTTTAATCTCAACCATTTATCTTAAGAGATCTAATGTTCTAGATGAGGACTTATGGACTCAACCAAATATAAGGACTCACCTGGACCTATATATATATATATATATATATGTGTGTGTGTGTGTGTGTGTGTGTGTGTGTGTGTGTGTGTGTGTGTGTGTGTGTGTGTGTGTGTGTGTGTGTGTGTGTGTGTGTGTGTGTGTGTGTGTGTGTGCAAATATGAACTTAAACAACATCACTTGCATGCCAAGTTCCCGCAACAATATGTCTTATTGTTCCGACGCACCTATATCGCACAAAATTTCACTCATAATTCGATCACAAGCCAAAACATGACCAACCGTGAAGCTACAACATGTTACTACCCACCAACAACCATGAGTAATATAGAAACATCAAAAAATTTGAGCATTCAAAAAATTTAAACCTATAAATGTGCCTGTAACAGTGACACTCGATCGAGCTGGCTCTACTCGATCGAGTTCGTCAGCTACTCGATCGAGTAGCCCGAGATCAGAATACCCCTCCAACTTACACACCTGCAGCTACTCGATCGAGTTGCCACAAGTCAAAAAGTGCCCAAAACTCCAAACACAAGATATATAATCACATAAATACGAGTCGGGATGCTAACCCGACCCACAGATCTTGTCAAAAAAGTCCAGAAATACGCAAGTACGGCCTTATGGCCACCGATAAAAACCAAGTTCGAAAAAAAAAGTATCAACCAAAACAAAGTAATATCTATCATAAACTACGAACATAAAAGAAGGAAATGGAGCATCATCACTCCTGCTGCTGCTCATCCATCACTGCATCCTCATCACCATCGCCACCTGAAGTGCCTGCTCCCGACGCACCAAGACCCGCATCACCACCGGCTCCAGGATCTGCTCTCACGTGCCAAGGGGTCAAACCACCATAGGGTTACGACTGAGGCTCTACCCAAGTCGACATGTCCACACCGAAAGAGTGGAAAACCCTACTGCTGTCCCCGACTCCCCTCCACCAAACCGCTAAGGTCCCGTGGTCCCTATACCCTGAACATAAGTCATCTCATGTAGGTTCCAGAGTGTCAAAGTAGAAGACACTATCTCGGCAAGGTAGCTCTCACGCATCTCTGGGATATAAAAAGGAGGGTAACCAGGGAACTGATACTGTGGGGGCGCTGGCTGCTTTGGCTGAGTCTCAGCCACTCTCTCCCCCACTCTGCGTGGCCCCCTCCCCAACCTAGGCCGGTCCTCCTCAGCTCTCTCGTTCTCCCCCTTCCTCGGCTCGGGCATAACCTGTAGGATCTCCGGGTCAATGAGATACGTCTGCACCGGTGGACGCCCCTCCTCCTCCTCATCGTCAACTCCCGGTGGTAAAGGCTCAGTCGCAGGCAGGTGCTCAGGAGCTGGTATCCGCATCCAACTCATACCCCATAATCTCCATGCTAAACTCCCGTCCGCCAAAGTTCTCAACCATTTATGGTCGAGGAAGTACTAACGGTCTAAGGTAGGTGCTGTGGTGGTCAAGGGAGTATAGGCCGAGGAAGCCTCGAAGGATGTCAACCTCTCTGCTAAACGTGTGGAAATGGCCCCACAACTAAGTAAGTGAGTGTCGGAAGAAGCCATGAGCGCTAAACTGGCACACACCATGGCAGGGACACTAAAGGTCACTCTCTAAGACCGCTCGGGGTTAAGGTACGCCATCAACAACATCAACTCATGTGAGTTTAACTTACTCACATCCTTTCTCTCGTAAAGAAGACATGTTAAAGCACGAAGGAAGATCTTCAAAGTGGCATGTTTAACATCATTAATCAACATGTTACTTGAAGTAGGAGCTGGTTTCCCAGTAAGACCAGGCAAAAGAGTACTAACCCCACACTCCGATGGTATGTCCCGAAGAGCTCCTTTGGCGGGTTTAGCTAGGCCAAGGTGAGAAGCAAACAGGTCCATGATCAAGACAAAGCTGGTGTTCATGAGGCGGAAATCCACAGTTTGTTCCACCGCCTCGTATTTAAACGAGCTCATGAACTCAAGAGTCAAAAAGACATAGGAGTGCTTACGAAGGTGATACAACCCAGTCATCCCCAAGGTCTCGAAAATATGCCTAACGTCGGTCTCAATCCCCAAGTCAGTCAGAAGGGTCGTGTCTATACAGCGGGTGGGTCTCATCTTACGGCCCTGCAAAGCCACAAATTTCTTCCTTTGTGTGAAATCCACAAAAACTACAGACGGGTATTCAGGTACAGCCGGAACTACCGGTCCACTCCCCTCTCCTACCTCAGGCTCAGAAGCCCTCCCTCTCTTACTCTGTCGGGTTCCCACTGTTGGTCTCGGCATCTTTTTCAACATATAACTTAAATATACAACCACATATATATGAAAACATACAAGGCAATTCATGTATGATAATAGAAAGAAGCAACTAGGTACACACTATCACCATCAATCCAAAATTACAAGTGAAATTCTCAATTCCATTCATCAGACGGTCTCTACAGCTGTAAAATTTTTGACATATTTAGCATGAATTAACATAATCACTACTACTTTCAGGACTCAAACCTTCAAAACATCCTCATATATAAACCAATTTCACAACAACATGAGACGAATTTCAGTTTGGGGCACTTTTAAGACGGAGTTTTAAGACAAATTTTCAAGTGAAAATCACAAGAATCAACCCTAAACATGATATATACTCCCTCCCATCCAGACCAAAGGTTACAGTTACTTTTTGGCACTATTCATGGTCGTAGGGAATCTTTGGTATTATTCTCAATCTATAAGACAAAATATAGACATGTGAAATCTTGTTTGATTTATCGTCATGAATGCTATAAGAATATCGAATTTTTATAATTTTTAATAATGTGTAACTAAAGATATGCACGTTACAAAACGTGCCTCGACAAGTATGATAAATCAACTGTAACCTTTGGTATGGATGGGAGGGAGTATGACATAGACTACCCAATTTTTATCCTTTTACACACAAAAGACAGCCAAAAAACAATCCGAATTTCCATACCCTTGAAAATTCGAGTCACTTAAACCCCTATTTTGATTCGAATTTTGCATAGCTATCAACAATAATCATCAACGGAAAGCATCCAGATCATGTTGCAACAATTAGAAGCAAGATTAATTCATATAAATCGATTTTTCAACAATTCCAACATCCTATATGTTTCTAACTAATTAAAAACATCAAAATAGGATAAGCATTCATACCTTAACTGATTAGCAAGTAAGAAGGAACGAATAAAGCAAAGAAATCACCAAATCCAAGCACCAAACCAATAAGAATCAAAGGGTTTTAAGAGAGATATGAATTAGGGTTTGCGAAACAGAAGAAAGAATAAGAAGAAAGAACAAAAGAAAAGGGTATATGAACCCGCAATTCCCCGGGTACTATAGCACTTACTCGATCGAGTAAGTATGTTACTCGATCGAGTGGCCTCCACTCGATCGAGTTGGAGCTACTCGGTCGAGTTTTCGGAGGAAATTCCAACTTTCTCGACGTAATAGCTTCCTAACTAGATCAAATGAGGTCTACTCGGTCTAGTAGGCACTCGTACTCGGTTATGCAAGGCTAAATAGATGGCCAGAAATATATATATATAAGATTAACTAAAGATTCCTGCAAAACAGCAACGCGTGTCGACTCCAAAATGAATTCGAATATCGGCACTGGTTAATGTACTCATTCTCCTCATATCATTATTACACAAGTATAACGTATCAATCCAACCAATACATTACTACACTCAACTCTTAATTTTTATTCCATGACGACCATTATGCAACCATATGATTAAACTTTCAGCTTTCTCATGCATATTCTAAACATGTTCTTTTTGTTTATAAGCATACGATTACAAATATAACAAAATAACTTTTAGGCACATCACTCTAATCATACAGCTAACATTCCACTATTCTCTATCAGCCAAGTATGCCAATAATCTAACCTTAATACAACAATTGTTAAACAGTTTACTCAATACAATCGTCATACTGCGGAAGCGTTCATTCATACACCTATCATATCCAGTACAAATACTATTTTGATACGCATTACGACAACTCGAAACTTGCTAATTATTATTATTACCACACACAAGACTCGCAAGTTCTTTATATTAACCACTAACACCAGCTAATTTGAGCGAACATTTCCATCACCACACCATGCACATCGTCTCATATAGCAAACACGTCACCACTTCCATTACTACCCAGTTGTAGATTTTTCACAGTTCCAATCACATCCATACACATTTAGCATCCATAAAGACTCCGCTACAACATCTCTATCATACACACTTTAAGCACATAATTCCGACTCGATATCCCCTTAACAAGTGACTGGCTTAAGCATAATGGGGCCATGATTTTGAAATGCGGGCGCCTACTCACCCAAAATCTAGCATCAACTGGGGCTCCCAATATACATATACCAGGTTCATTTTATTAGACTCACTACATTCATTAGGCTCATTTGTTACAGGTTCCAAAATCGTCGCTCTGATACCACTTTGCAACACTCCCATATACAAAGGAGCCTTAACAATACCTTCCCTAGCATATAAAGGCGTTACCATCTCGGTTGCCCAAGGAAAGCAATCATCAAAAGTTGATAAAAGAAGATTTATAATTTATGACAAGTGATTAAACCAAAACTACTAATACAAAAGATACAACTCAACATCCTTATGTGAACTATCTTTGACGTAACTTGTGAAAGACCCATCCCTGCCAAGACTCCAGCTAACTTCCAAGACATCACCTCTAAGACCGACTGCTCACCATAAGGGATCACGGCAGACACAATAGAAACAACAAGAAGACAAACCACACAAGGTCAGTAACTGAAGTAAGACACAACATCAAAAGGGAACACACTACAGACACAACCAAGCATACACACAAGCCACAACTACTCCGACCAATCACCGTCACCGACTGTCCACTGGACCAGCCCTGCCAGTGGGGGACCGCAGCCGTGCCCACCAAATCCCCGCTCATCATACCGAGCGATAAACCCAAGTTTCCTTAATGTGCACATCCCCTCCTGTGGCGGGTTCCACAGAGGGCGAATCAAGGGCGTGAAGCCACACCCGAAAGTTACTCCACTCAGCCAGGGACGCGCCCCGAATATCACAGACATCTATACAATAGTCATAATCACACCAACCAATACCACAATCAATCCAATCATACAGGCGCCACAAATAAAACAACAAACGACACACTAGACAACCGACAGAAACTGAGTAGGCGAACCTACCTTTAGCCAACCCCAGCGATTCCTCGTTCAACCACATGACATCAACCAAGCAAGCAAAACCCCTATACAAATAGTACAAACACCTATTACTACCACCACAACACTACAAGAAACAATAACGACAAAGATGACGATGATGACATACCTACGCATAGCTTATCGATGTCAAGGCCGCTACCCAACTCAAGCAACCTATCCCCAAGGCACAAGCATCCTCAAAGGCTCCAGTGGAAGAGGTTACGGTGAAGGAAAAGAGAAGAGGTGACATCTAGGTTTGGAGGAAGGAGGCGGAAATGATTCGCGATTCTACCAAAACACGACTATAAATCCCCGCTGAAAAGACGCTACTCGATCGAGTCACTAACTTACTCGATCGAGTGACCCCTACTCGATCGAGTATTCAAGCTACTCGATTGAGTAGCCTCGACTAGATCGAGTACCACTCATCCAAAGCTTATCGTAACAGAAGACATCTCTTGTACGATTTCCCAAAGACTACAACATGCCCCTAAGGTCGGTCAACGTCAGCCAACGGGTCCTTAAAAGGACGGGTATTACACTTGAGTCTCAATTGGCTCAAGTAGCTACCGAGCAAGATTTAGATATGTACGGCTCGGAAATAGAAGATGTTGTTGAAAATTAAGCATCTCTCAAAGACTTCAATACTGTTCAGCATGAGAAATTCGATCGAACAGCTTACAATGTTCGATCGAATGCTTTATATCTGGAAGAATTCGATCGAGAGCCCATTGTTAGTCGATCGAACACCGTTCAACAGGAGTACATCGATCGAACATATTCTTCTGTTCGATCGAACTGTTTATATGAAGAAGACTTCAATCGAATAGTTTTAAGCGTTCGATCGAGTAATTTTGGCGAGGAAACATCTTGATCGAGTATTGTTCCTTCTCGATCGAATTTATTGGCTATGGACAACATTGATTCGTCACTCACACCCATTCCGGGTGACGATAAGAAGGTAATTGAAGACCAATCCTATCCATTTGGAGGTAATTCTATTACTTTTATTGATCCCGATGGGGTTCCTTCTAATCCTTCCGTTATATCATATATTGCTGTTGATTTGACGCCTCCGCCCTAGTTTGGGAGCAAGTTGGAGAAATATCATCTTGTTTCTCCTTATACTTTTCTTGACAGGTTAGAAGACCCGGGAGGAGGATTTGAAAATTCCATCCCACATAAGAAGAGGGCCCGTGACAAGGCCAAAAAAGGTGGTGGCGTGATTGATGCTGTGAAGAGCCGCTGTTCTTTCGATGTTGTGCTGTGGCGGCTAAAAGTAAAAATCATGGATGCTGAAGTGACTGCATTCCTTCAAAAGCCTTGTTGTGGGCCATTAGTTTGCGTTGGGGGATGAAGACAAGATGGTCGAGCTGGGACCTATCTGAAACTAGCGCTGACCGGGAGGCAACCCGAAATTTAATGTTTTTTATTTGGAATTTTAAGATATTATTTTACTTAGTTTTGTGTGCTTAATAATTAGTTTTATCGACGATAGACTGTAAAACGTTTTAAACTTGGTTTGGGTAGCTTTTGTGGTAGCTATTTGCGTATCTGCATGTACAATCCTATCTTTTGTTTGCGCATTTAGTGTTGATCCGACGACTACGACCTCCCATGTTGCTGGCTGGTTTGGGGAGGTCCGTCTATGTCACGCTATTTTGTGAGTTTCTTAGCTCTTTATCTCCTTCGTTTCCTTTAGTTTTCATTTTCCTTTCCTCTTTTGCTGCTGTTGTTAGCTGTTGAGTACAATGAGGGCATTTTACGTTTTGGTTTAGGGAGGGTATATGCATCCATATCTATTTTTATTGCATTTCTGTTTCACGTTTATTGCATTTCCGTATGCATTGTTATTTCATTTCAAAAAAGCATCCACATCTATGTCTGCATATTGTTTTTATCGCATTTCTGTTTCACGTTTATTGCATTTCCGTATGCATTGTTCTTTCATTTAAAAAAAATCAAAAACCATAAAAAATTCGAAAATAAAAAAGCTCACGTTTATTTTTGCATTTAGGTTGAGTCGGAACGTTATATTTCAATGATGAATTTGCACTACATCTAGTCTTATGACCTAAGCCTTGCAATGTTAACATCTTTTGGTACGTCTTTTGCATAATCTACGAGTTTATGTTAAAATTTAGCTGAACGAATAGACTTGACCTGATATTTTGGCAACCTACTTATAAATTCTAAGTTTTAGAGCCTTATAAATTGGTGTCATCCATGACCAGTTTCATGTAAGATTGTGAGTAGTTACTCCGTGCATAACATGTAACATTAATATGCATAAGTATGAAATTTAATTTCTTATTGCCTGCTGATGCGTGTCTTTTATATAAGGTTTTCACCCCATTTTTACACGCATTTCAGTGCTTTTCATGTAGCATCTGGCTACAAATACCCCCGAATATTCTACTTTGGTCCGTTTATTGTAATTTGTAGGAATTGACCGAGGAGGAGCTAAATCGAGCCTTAATTGTCCCAATTGTACGCATTCATGGGAGATAAGGAGCCGGAGCTTAGGAATCTTACACTTGGAGGACGCATGAGCTGAGTAAAGGAAGAAACACAAGTCCTGACGTGCCTAAGCAGCTCGATCGAGTGGTTTACTGCTCGATCGAATGCTTTATACACTCAAGACTGGTCGATCGACCAGTTCAAGGAGTCGATCGAGGAAGTTCAGCAAGCAGTGCTCGATCGAGAGGTTGTCCTGGCTCGATCGAGTGCTTTGGTGTTCGATCAAGTAATCCTTCTACTCGATCGAAGGGTTTTCGTGTGCTTTTGGTTTATTTCCGCCTAATCTTTTATGGGCTTTTGTAATCAGTCCATAGATTAGGTTTAAGACAATTTTTCAGTATAAGACTGAGGAGAACATCACGTTACTCCTATCACTTCACTACGCACATTTCGACTGCTACTCTTGTTACTGTTCTTGGATTTCTATTCTCTACATTTTTGTCACTCAGATTCGGTATTATCAATTTAATTTATTTCTTAATCATATTTACTGCTTTTAATTCCTTTTCTCTCTTTGCTTTATAATTGTTCGATCGATCTCTTAATAGTTTGTCATCATGCTTAGTTTTAATTATTTAGTTATTGCAATTGTCAATCCGACGATTATGAGTAGCTAATTTCCTATGCTAAGGCTATAGGGGATCCATGATTTGAAGGGAGAGTAATCGATTCACTAGGTTGATGCCAGTACCGTCTTTGTTGTTTAAGTGCTACATATAATTGTAATTGCCTAATTGAGTCGACGCAATTAGACCCTTATTCTCGGTGGACCTTGACCTAGACCGAAAGGTTGGAAGAGGCAGACTAGTAGCGAACAATAGAGTATTGCAGCGAGGGCGAAAGTTAAACTGTTTACACTTTAGGGTGAATTAAGGACCGAAAGGTGACGTTCGCTACCCCTTAGACCGTACTGCATTGACCTGGGACCTAGATTACTCGACCAGAAGGTTGTGGTGAACCGCTTGTCTTAGCTATTCTCTTTTATCTGTTAAACTCCTTCATTTATTCCTCTTCCCTTACTCTCTTAGTTTAGAAATCACACTTCATAAACCCCCAATTGGTTACTTAGACGAACTTGAATTTAGCCGATAAATTCCTACCTCTCTGTGGATTCGACCCGACTTCCCTAGCTATATTAGTTAGTTGGAACCAGTTGGTTATTTTTGACAGGTACGCGACAGACGTGTCAAATTTTGGCGCCGTTGCCGGGGAGGTGGCGCATATTTGTTGCTTTAATTAAGTTTGTCTCTCGTCTCAAGGAATTCATTCCTTGGGACTGATCTCATTTTCGCGAAGCTTTGATTAGTTTTGCAGGTTAGTAGCCTAATTGCCAAGGTGCCTACGATTACAGAGCATACAGAGCCATGCGGTAGATGCGGCGAGGAAGGGCATGACCTTTACGAATGCACGGTGTGAGCGTGCCCTTGCATATAAGAAGTTCAAGCGGGAGTTCCCTTCTCCCGATTATATGAAGAGATAAAGAGCGTTTCTACCCCTTCTACGCCAATACCACAGCCGGTCTCTCCTTCTTCAAGAGAAGCAATTGCCGAACCGAAATCCATCATGTTGAGTATGTCACATAAATCGGATACTGTTATATCGGAGTTGAAAGAACAAGTCGCGCAGTTTAAAACTCGCGGCGGACCAAGCCAAGACTCCTCCAAATTGCGATCCCGTCGGTCGATGAATTTCCAAAGTGACCTTATTCATGAAGAAAACGAGGTGTTGACAGCTGATGATGACTCAGATGACGATCTAGACGAGTTTTTGCAGGAGATACTTGCTGCGTGTGCAGTAACCACTCGATCGAGCAACACATCCACTCGATCGAGCGGTTCTAACCATCCAGTCACTCGATCGAGTGACAATGACGGTCGATCGAGAAGTACAGGACTCCAAGTTGGTCGATCGAGTAAATATGCTGAAGAAAACACTCGATCGAGTGTCAAGATGGGTCGATCGAATGGAATTGAAGAAGAAACTGGTCGATCGACCAGTAAAAGTGTTCGATCCAGTGCTGTAAGTGGCGGGAATCCTAATTTATTATCTAATACCGCCACCGTGTCATCTTCCTCTGCTGTGGAGACGTCACGAATTGATAAGGGTAAAGGGAAGGTTGCGGGACCACTCATCGCTACCAGGGTACCCTTCCCGAGTCGTCTGAAGGACGCAAGGATCGAGCAACAGTACGGTAAGTTCGTGGACATCGTGAAGAACCTCCAGTGTAATCGTTCCTTTCTCCGAACTTGTTACTCAAGTGCCCACTTACGCTAAGTTTATGAAGGATATCGTGACGCGTAAGAGAAATTTGAGCGAATTTGAGACGATTTCATTTATGGAAGAGTCTAGTAACTTGCTGTTAAATAAGGCCCCTCCAAAAATGAAAGATCCGGGCAGCATTTCTATTACTTGTGTCATAGGTAATATGGTCATTGATAAGGCCCTTTGCGATTTAGGTGCCGATGTCGTGTCATGCCCCTTCCCATCTGCAAGAAATTAAAGATGTGTCATTTCAAAGTGACTAACATTACCCTACGGATGGTGATAGATCTGTTAGGAGACCTTTAGGTGTCTTGGAGGATGTGCTGTGAAAATAGGCAAACTTTACATCCCAAAGAGATTTCATTGTTTTGGATATAGCCGAGGACACCCGGACCCAAATTATTTTAGGAAGACCGTTCCTTTGTACAGTGGGGCCGTTATTGATGTTAGACAAGGGCGTCGACTCTTGCGAGGGGATGACGCTATCACATTTAGTTTGCCCAAGATTTTAGCCCACCCAATGATAGAGGACACCTGCTATTCGGTCGATATCATTGATGAGTCTATTTATGACTTCCGGTCGGGTTCTTTTATGAAGGACCCACCGGAAGCTCTCATGCTTTTTGATGAGTGTGCGAGATAGCCCGAGGACGATGACGCCGCGTTGGATTTGCTTGTTGATGATTTAGATGAGCATGAGGGAGAGCAGGTGGAACAAATGATCAGCACTCTTTGCTCCATTGAGGTAAAGGTACCGGAACGTAAGCCTCTCCCATCTCATCTTAAATATGCCTTTCTAGACGATCTTGAGCAAGATCCAGTCATTGTTAGTGCGAAACTTAGTGATGATCACCGACTTCTTTGTTAGTCAGTACTTAAGAAAAACAGGAAAGCAATGGGCTATTCACTGGATGATATCACGGGGATTAGTCCCGATATTTCTATGCACAAGATAGAGTGGAGGAGGATCACAAACCTTGCGAGACATGGGGTCGGCGTCGGGTGAACCGAAGATGCGGGATGTTGTGATGGCTGAGGTAATGAAGTCTGCTGGATGCGGTATTATCTATTCGGTAGGTAATTCTAGATGGGTAAGCCCGAAGACGGGTAGTCCCGAAGAAAGGAGGGACAACTGTAGTTAAGAATGAGAAAAATGAATTAATACCTACCCGAGTAGTGACTGGTTGGCGGATGTGCATAGATTACAGACAGCTGAATGCCGCCACCAAGAAAGATCACTTTCCCCTTCCTTTTATTGATCAAATGGTAGAAAGGTTAGCTTCTCATAAATTTTTCTGCTATTTAGATGGGTATTCGTGGTTCTTTCGGATCCCTATCCACCCGACGATCGAGCCAAGACTACATTTACCTGTCCTAAGGGCGTTTTTGCGTATCGCAGAATGCCTTTTGGTTTGTGCAATGCCCCTGCCACCTTCCAAAGGTGTATGATGGGGATATTTTCAGAGTATATTGAGTCTATCATGGAAGTTTTTATGGATGACTTCAGTGTATACGGAAGTGATTTTTCTAACTGTCCGTCTAACCTTGAGAAAGTGTTGCAGCGCTGTATTGAGGTTAACCTTGTGCTGAATTGGGAGAAGTGCCACTTCATGGTCAACGAGGGAGTTGTCCTAGGGCACTTGGTTTCCGATAGGGGAATAGAATTTGACAAAGCAAAGGTGGAAGTGATTCAGCAATTACCACCTCCTGTTAATGTTAAGGGGGTGAGGAGCTTCCTTGGTCACGCTGGCTTTTATCGCCGGTTTATCAAGGACTTCTCCAAAATTGCTAAACCACTTACACAGCTGTTGCTTAAGGATGCCCCTTTTGTGTTTACTGACGCTTGTCTTTCTGCTTTTAACAGGTTAAAGCAGGCCTTAGTCTCTGCGCCGATCATACAGCCTCCCAACTGGGACTTGCCGTTCGAGATCATGTGCGACGCGAGTGACTATGCACTAGGAGCGGTGCTAGGCCAGAGGAAAGACAAAGCCTTGAATGCTATCTACTATGCGAGCCGAACTCTGGATGAGGCTCAAGTGAAGTACACTACCACTGAGAAGGAGCTGTTAGCTGTAGTTTATGCCTTAGAAAAGTTTCGTACTTATTTAGTTGGGTCAGAAGTCACTGTCTTTACTGACCATGCAGCTTTGAGGCATCTCCTTGCTAAGAAGGAGGCTAAACCGCGGCTACTGAGATGGATACTCCTTCTTCAGGAGTCTGACCTGCAGATTAAGGATAAGAAAGGAGCTGAGAACGTTGTAGCTGATCACTTATCGCGGCTGATGCGACAAGAAGGGGAAGATTCTCTACCCATTGATGATTCTTTCCCTGACGATTCTTTAATTGCTGTTATATCGTCTATTGTTCACCAGGAACCTTGGTATGCAGATATAGCTAACTTCGTTGTCAGTGGCAAGCTGCCGCCTGACCTTTCTCATCAGCAAAAGAAGCGTTTTCTGTATAACGCTAAGCAATATTTCTGGGATGACCCTTACTTGTTTAAGGAATGTGCAGACGGTCTCTACAGACGGTGTATTCCGCAGTGGGAGACCAAAATAGTCCTGGAAGGCTGTCACTCCTCTTCATATGGTGGTCACCACGGTCCATCGCGCACCGTGGCTAAGGTACTTCATCTGGTTTTTATGGCCCTCTTTATTTCTTGACGCCAAAAGTCTTTTGTTTCAAACTTGTGATGCATGCCGCCGATCGGGAACATTTCGAAGAGACATGAGATGCCACAAAACGGCATCCTAGAGGTTGAGGTTTTCGATGTCCGGGGCATTGATTTCCAAGGACCGTTCCGTCCGAAAAAAGTAACAGTACATCTTAGTAGCTGTAGACTATGTGTCAAAATGGGTTGAGGCAATTGCTTCACCCCATTGTGATGGTAAGACCGTGATAAAGATGTTCAAAAAGATCATATTCCCCCGTTTTGGTGTCCCTAGGGTCCTCATTAGTGATGGGGGGATGCATTTTAAGGAAAAGAAACTCACTTCCATACTGTCTAGAGTTGGTGTCCAACACCGGCGTGGTTTGGGGTATCATCCCCAAACTAGTGGTCAGGTAGAGGTCTCTAATCGTGAGCTGAAAGAGATCTTGTCTAAAGTAGTTTCTAAATCACGGAAAGACTGGAGTCTTAAGCTAGATGACACATTATGGGCTTATAGAACTGCCTTTAAGACACCGATTGGTGCATCACCTTATAGGTTAGTTTATGGGAAATCGTGTCACTTACCTGTTGAGCTGGAATGCAAGGCCTGGTGGGCAATTCGTGAGCTTAATTATGATCCTAAATTGTGTGGTCAGAATCGTCTTTTGCAGCTAGATGAATTAGAGGAGTTTAGGCTCAATGCCTATGACAGCTCTCGCATTTACAAGGAAAAGACGAAGAGATGGCATGACAAGAGAATCTTACCTCGGGAGTTTCATGTGGGGCAGAAGGTGTTGCTGTTCAATGTCCGTTTGAGACTATTTCCTGGCAAGCTGAAGTCCAGGTGGAGTGGTCCATACACGGTGACAGGTGTTACCAAATTTGGATCCGTGGAGCTTGAAGATTCCGAGGGCCACAGATTTAAGGTGAATGGCCAATATGTGAAGCATTACTATGAGGCGAGTGAAGCGGACAACCGCGTTGAAGTCCTGCGCTTCGACGAGCTCGACGCGCCGCGCCGATTACTGATACCGAAAGGTCGTGCGGGACCTCTTAAACCAGCGCTCTCCGGAGAGCGGCCCGGACAGTTTTATTTGTATTTTTGTTGAACTATTTGTTTTTCTTTAGCTTTACGTTAAACATTAGACGCTGCTTTATGAACAATTTTTGTGCCTTCCTTGCTTTTTTGCGTCCTTTGCAGGTTAAGGTACTCGATCGAAGGACTTTTGTGTTCGATCGAGCACTTTCTGATGCGGCTGCTACTCGATCGAGGGATGATGTCCTCGATCGACCAGATCCCTACCCGTGCTTACTCGATCGAGTTGTTTGTCACTCGATCGAGCCCTTCCAATACATCTTTGGTTCACTCGATCGAGTACATTCCCAGGCGCTCGATCGAGTAGTTATGACCTCCAGCTGCTGTGACGTCTACAAAGCCACTGTTTGACTTTCCTTGACCTCCCATGTTCATGGTCGGTTTGGGGAGGTCCCGCTATATGACGTTTTGTAAGTTTTCCGACTCCACTTCTCCCTTATTTTCAGTT
Organism: Silene latifolia; assembly: GCF_048544455.1. Lineage (NCBI taxonomy): Eukaryota > Viridiplantae > Streptophyta > Magnoliopsida > Caryophyllales > Caryophyllaceae > Silene > Silene latifolia. The sequence goes on from NC_133535.1 coordinate 82,531,389, forward strand.
TGCATTTCTTTCCCTATTTTTGGTACAATGAGGGCATTGTACGGTTTGGTTTGGGGAGGTATGCATCCATATCTGTGTCTGCACGTTTCTTGCATTTTTGCTTGCACGTTTATTTATTTCCGCATGCATTGTTGTTTTAATTAATTCAAAAAAAATTTCATATAAAAATCAAAAAATTCAAAAATTTTCAAAATTTTCATGTTTAAATTTAGTCGGAACGTTTGAACATTGCCGCTACTTTGAATCCTTACTTGAGCCTTGCGTTTTTCTTGACATTTAGTTGGCATGATTATGTGCATAATCTACGAGTTTTTGTTTCTCTCCTATCTGAACGAATAGACTTGACTCTTTATGTTGGCAAGCTACAATACATTCTGAGGTTAGAGCTTATTAAACTGGTGGCATTCATGACCGGTTTCATTTAGGATGTGAGTAGTACTCTCTTTAAGACATGTAACATCAATTTGCATAAGCATGAGTCTAGTCTTCTTAATACCTGTATGCATTCGGTCTGTGGATGGTGACACGTGTTAGGAGAGGCAGTTCCCCTTATTTCCTTCTACCCATGAGCCTCACATAGCCAAATTGCCTTTTTGTCCTATCAACTACTTTCTATAATATTTCCTACCCTAGCTGAGCTAGTGACGAGTAGTTCTTGGAATGTGTTATTGCAATATGGTTATTTCATCTGATTTCAGAAGATGGTGGAAGAATTGAAGGAAAGAAAGAAGAAATGTGTTGAATTGTGAAAAAAATGGAACGAAAAAAAAAAAAAAAAAAAAAAAAAAAAAGTGCGAAAAAAAAACGAGACAGAAAAATTCAAAATGAAAAAAAAAAAAGAATGAGAATTGCACAATGTTTCACACTCCCATGCCTTATTTATATCTTATGGGGAGTTGGCGACTTTTGGTGTTTTGTGAGTTTAGTGCATAATTTTGCACCGTTTCATCTTGTTGTTATGAGTACGAAGTTGGGATGCGATCTATATTTTGGATCCGTTGTTGCTAGCCTAGCTATTAACCCCACATATCCAAATTCATTCTAGCCCCTTCTTACCCATTACCTCACTAACCCAAATGTAAGTCCTCGGCACGTGTCTTGGTCATTAGTATGGTTGGAATGCATATGTACGGTTGTAGAGACTTTATTCATGTTAACTGCATGCATGTTCTTATAGGTCGAGTTAGGTGAGTGTCTGATTCTTCCCTAATCTTTCACATATATACTCACCTTCTACCTGATTTTGAGTGACGAGCGACCCGTGAGAGTCCGGCATCTTTGAGTTTTGCAAGGTCGACGGTTCAGTAAGCTTGAAACATTAATTTAACTCGTTTGCACTTTTCAGTTGCCACTCTGTCATTTTGTTGCATTAAATTGGTTCTAGTGGATGATTTGTAGCTGATGCATTGGTCCCGTTCTATTGTTCACCCTTAGTTGCATTCATATTTGCTTGGGGACAAGCAAAGGTTTGGTTTGGGGAGATTTGATGCGTGTCTTTTATATAAGGTTTTCACCCCATTTTTACACGCATTTCAGTGCTTTTCATGTAGCATCTGGCTACAAATACCCCCGAATATTCTACTTTGGTCCGTTTATTGTAATTTGCAGGAATTGACCGAGGAGGAGCTAAATCGAGCCTTAATTGTCCCAATTGTACGCATTCATGGGAGATAAGGAGCCGGAGCTTAGGAATCTTACACTTGGAGGACGCATGAGCTGAGTAAAGGAAGAAACACAAGTCCCGACGTGCCTAAGCGGCTCGATCGAGTGGTTTCTTGCTCGCTCGATCGAATGCTTTATACACTCAAGACTGGTCGATCGACCAGTTCAAGGAGTCGATCGAGGAAGTTCAGCAAGCAGTGCTCGATCGAGAGGTTGTCCTGGCTCGATCGAGTGCTTTGGTGTTCGATCAAGTAATCCTTCTACTCGATCGAAGGGTTTTCGTGTGCTTTTGGTTTATTTCCGCCTAATCTTTTATGGGCTTTTGTAATCAGTCCATAGATTAGGTTTAAGACAATTTTTCAAGTATAAGACCGAGGAGAACATCACGTTACTCCTATCACTTCACTACGCACATTTATTTGCTACTCTTGTTCTTGTTCTTGGATTTCTATTCTCTACATTTTTGTCACTCAGATTCGGTATTATCAATTTAATTTATTTCTTAATCATATTTACTGCTTTTAATTCCTTTTCTCTCTTTGCTTTATAATTGTTCGATCGATCTCTTAATAGTTTGTCATCATGCTTAGTTTTAATTATTTAGTTATTGCAATTGTCAATCCGACGATTATGAGTAGCTAATTTCCTATGCTAAGGCTATAGGGGATCCATGATTTGAAGGGAGAGTAATCGATTCACTAGGTTGATGCCGATCCTTTTGTTGTTTAAGTGCTACATATAATTGTAATTGCCTAATTGAGTCGACGCAATTAGACCCTTATTCTCGGTGGACCTTGACCTAGACCGAAAGGTTGGAAGAGGCGGACTAGTAGCAAACAATAGAGTATTGCAAATGAGGGCGAAAGTTAAACTGTTTACACTTTAGGGTGAATTAAGGACCGAAAGGTGACGTTCGCTACCCCTTAGACCGTACTGCATTGACCTGGGACCTAGATTACTCGACCAGAAGGTTGTGGTGAACCGCTTGTCTTAGCTATTCTCTTTTATCAGTTAAACTCCTTCATTTATTCCTCTTCCCTTACTCTCTTAGTTTAGAAATCACACTTCATAAACCCCCAATTGGTTACTTAGACGAACTTGAATTTAGCCGATAAATTCCTACCTCTCTGTGGATTCGACCCGACTTCCCTAGCTATATTAGTTAGTTGGAACCAGTTGGTTATTTTTGACAGGTACGCGACAGACGTGTCACCTGCATACACTCGGGTTAGTAGCGGTGTCACATGTAGGAGAGGTGCTTACATACCCTTTTATTTCATTACTACCCATTAGCTCCACATTAGCCAAATTTGCCTTTTTGACCACTATATATCCAAATTTAGCCTGTCTTGTCAAGCTAGTTTAGTGTTTGTTTTTGCGGGTATATTGCTTATTATATCGAGTTTGGCTTGTTTTGAAAAGTTGGGAGTTGGTAGTTTTGGAGAAGGAGAATATTGAAAAAAAAAAGAAATAAAAAAAACAGAAAAAAACAGAAAACCGAAGAAAAAGAAAGAAAAAAAATGGAAAAAGAGTTTGAATAATATCAGTTTTGCTCCTATGCTCTCATTATATCTCATGAGGAGTCGTTTGTATTTGGTTTAGTGAGTTTTATGCCAAATAAAGGCACTCTGTTCAGTTTTGGAGATTGTATTAGAAGTGGATATGGTTTATTTGGGTTTGTTAGGATACTAGCTTGGCCTATACCCTCTCATTCCTAAAACGTTTTGCCCCTTCTTACCCATTACCTCACTTTTGATACTTTTGTAAGCATTCGACATGTGACAGGACCTCGTTGGATGGAGTGTATGTGTACGGTACCTAGAATTGTTTATCATATTAGATTGAATGCATGTTTATGTAGATCGTAGTCTAGGTGAGCGACTATATTTCTTTCTCTGTTACATTTTTATGCTTACCCTTTGCTTCATTATGAGAGAGTGACCCGTGAGAGTCCAATTTTGAAGGTCTAGCAAGGTCGGTGATACCCGTCGTTGTGAGTACCAAAAATAATATTTATAATACCTATTAAAACTAACAGAAGCTAGTGGTAACAGGGTCGAACCACAGAGAGGCAGTTGTAATTATTAGTTGTCTAAATTTTGTCCTAAAGTAACAGTGTGTAGGGGTTTGCTGTGATTTGGTCTATAACTAAAGGCAATGAAATATAAATTAAACTAAAGAAATGTATTAAAACAAATATAAAGAAGGGTACTAGGATGGTCGGTTCACTATAGTTTCGTCGGCAGCATACTAAGTAGGTCTAAATCAAACACGTGAGACGGTAAAATAAGAGGTCCTCTCGGTCCACTCTCACAGGTAGCATCTTCCGATCTCGCTACATGTCCCTAATACCACTAATACTGACTTTCGTCCTGAAAAGTGACTAAAGGATCTAAATTAATCTATCTTTCGATCTAATTAATCTAGTCGTCTTAATTAGGCAGGCTATTTCCCTTCCCTATCTTTCGATCTTTATTGGGTCGGTCAATTCCTAAACATTCAACTAATCGCGTGCACTCGATTCGTCAAACATAACAATTAAAACAATTAAAACGAAGCAATCTCAGCGTGGCCAGTCGATCGACCAGGGGACCCAGTCGATCGACCGGCATGCGATTTAGGGTTCCCTATTCTAAAGCCGCCTAATCTACAGTTCCCCTACATCCTAGCACAATGAATTTAGCTACTCATACTAGGAATGATAACGACAATAAGATTGACTAATAAAACAGAAGAATTCATGATTAAAACGATGAAATAAGCAAATGACATAAAACGATAGAATTGGCTTTTGGGATACTAACTAACAATTCTATACCTATGAATGCAAATAAAGTAACAAACTTAAATAAGAGCAGGATAGTACCGTGAAGAGGAATTGTAAAGACAGAATCCAAAAACCGAATGCAAAAAGTAACTTGTATTGAATACGAAACAATATTCTAAAACTGTGAACCCTAAAGAATTTCTGATAATAAAACTAGATTAAAGCTTGATGATCGTAGCATCAGGAATGAGTTACGTTATATAGGTAAACGTACGCAACTTTATTCTAAAACATAAAACACAATGGGCTTCCTAAATCTCGATCTTTTAATTCTCGTCAGAATAGCGGTGTGGACGATCGACTAGGATAGGCAGTCGATCGACTGGTAAGCTCTAAACAGTAGCTTCTGTTTGTCGTGCATTGGTCGATTTTCTAAGGGCAGCGGTCGATCGACCGATGTAGCTGACAACCCGCTTTTAACTTCTCGTGGATTTATCTTTCGGGCCTCGAAATGCGCACCAAGCTCGTTGCTTGAGTAAATACTTTACGTCAAATGCAGTGCAAGGTACTCGGGGACGGATTTGGCTCAATATCTACTCATTTCCGCATAATTCTGCAATATTACAATAAAATACAAAAGTAGACGAAATGGGGCAAATAGTAGCCTTAAACCACATAAATGAGCTCTGAAATGCGTGTAAAATAGGATGTAAAACATCATATAATTGACACGCATCAAACTTCCCCAAACCAAACCCTTGCTTGTCCCCAAGCAAGAACTAGACTCGATCCTAAAAACCTAATGGAACGAGTTCAATCTCAGAGCGAAATGCAAACTGAATAGCCTAAACTAATTTAATGCACAACTAACAATCAATTAGTAATATGAATCATGCAAACGAGTTATAGAGTCGTTAAAAACTGCTGAACCGTCAACTGTAGAGACTTATCAAATTGGACTCTCACGGGTCGCTCAAATCACTCAAATAAGCACAAGGTGAATATATGTGAAAGATAGAAAGAATTCATTTTGTTAGTGACACTCACCTAACTACGACCTATAAGAACATGCCTGCAATATAATATGGAAGTAATCTCTACAACCGTACATATGCATTCCAACCGAACAAATGACCATGACACATGCCGAGGTATATATGGGAATTGTGAGGTAATGGGTAAGAAGAGGCAAAGATAATTATGGGAGTATGGAGGTACAGGTGATCAAGCTAGTACCCAACAAAACCATTTGACAACATCCACTTCTTGCTCAAACTTCAATCCACACGGTGCTAGAGCAAGCACAAAACTCACAATCTCCGAAATAATCAACTCCCTATAAGATATAAATGCAACATGGGAGCAAAAATCCCCATTTGAATAAAGACTTGAATCATGCGAATTGATTTCTTTTCTTTTTTCTCAGGCATCGGTCGATCGACCAGAATTGGCAGTCGATCGACTGCCTTAAACAGTACAACACTCTTTTTTTTTCGATTCATTTTTTTTCCTTCTCTTTTTTTTTTCCTTTTCAATTTTATTATTTTTCCTTCTTTCTTTCCCATTCAATTTTTCCAACTTCATCTCAGAATGAGCATATGCTACTTAAAACGAAGTAACAATCCCAAAACGTAAACTACTAGCTTGACATGGGCAGGCTAAATGTAGGATGTAGTAACGGGACAAAAAGGCTGTTTTTGGCAGTGTGGAGCTTATGGGTAAAATGAAAAAAGGAAAACCTCTACCACATGTGTCAACAAACCACAAACCAAATGCACACAGGTATTAAGCTGATTAAGTTCACATTTATGCACATTTATGTAACATGTCTCATAAGGAGTAACTACGCACAATCCTAGATAAACTAGTCATAAATGTCACCAGTTATAGGCTCTAAAACTCAAAAAATGATGTAGTTTGCCAAAAATCAAAGTCAAGTTTCAAGTCCAGCAAGATAAATTAACGAAAACTCGTAGACTATGCAAATGATTCTACTAATAACATGTCAATTAACAAGGCTTAGGCAAAAACAGATGCAAATGCAATGTCATCATTGAAATACTACCGTTCCGACTCAACCTATATGCTAAAATAAATGTGCATATTTTTGAAAATTTTCAAATTTTTCAATTTTTTTTTTTTTGAAATTTTGTATATATAAAGGAAAATAAACAACAATGCAAGACAAAATGTAAACGTGAATGCAAGCAAATGAAATGCAACGCAAAACCCTTCCCCAAACCAAATCGCACAATGTCCCCATTGTGCAAAATCATGTAATAAAGAAAAGGAAAACGGGAATTTGCGAGAAAATTAAGTAAACAAGACATGAAGTGAAGACAAGGAGACTCACAAGACTTTAAGCGCAGCAAAAGGAAACCTCCCCAAACCAGCGTGAGCTAGGAGGTTTCAGTAGCTAGCAGTGCTACCAATAAGTACCTGAAAAGACAAGATATACCACGCATAAAACCAAGAAAGCAATGTGGAAACGGTAATTGTGTGCAAAAGATAAAGAAATGGAAGAAAACAGAATTATGTCGGAAAATAAAGAGGAGGAAAGACTCCCTCAATTCCGCAAAACGACCAAACACAGCAGGGGAAAGGGCGTGAACAGGTACATCAGCAACAACGGTCGATCGACCATAGCAGGCAGTCGATCGACTAGAATGAACAGGAACAGAAGCTCCTGGAAGTCGCACCTCAGTCGATCGACCAAGGTAGGCGGTCGATCGACTGGAAATACTGCTGTAATTTTCTAATTTCTTCGAATTAGCTCGAGAACTTGAGCTAATATGGTCTACAAACCTGCAAATGCACATAATACCGCGCTCAAATATGCGCAAAACCCAAAGCAATAGTCTAAAGTGTTTAAAAATCCCAAACAAACTTAAAAGAGCGAAGTCTCGCGCACACAAAAGCAATAAAATAGAATGTTTAACAACAAACAATAAAAACAATGTTTTGAGAGAGCATTTGATCAACTAGTAGTTGATCAAGAACGGCCACGGGATGGCCCACTTGGTTGGATTCTGACTACAAGAAGTAGCCTCAACAGTGCTCATCTTCTCTACTGCAACAACCGCAGAACTCAACGGATCAACATGTCGGACGTCTTCCCATTCAATGACCTCTCCGAACTCGTCGGAATCCAGATCAGACTCCGTTGCTTTGACTGGCTCATCTTCGGGCTCCTCATCCGTGCCATAGCTAAGGCATCCTAGACCGCCTCTTTGAACTATAGGCTCCTTCACAGCTGGAGCAACATGTGGCTCTTCCTTCCCCAAACCAGTTCCTGCAATAACAGAAATAGACGAATCTTCCTCCAATTTGCTCCCAATCTGGGGCAGAGGGGTTACAACAGGAATAGGTGTAGAGACAGGCATATCAGGAAGCACAAAATAAGATTTCCTTTCAGAAACCGTATTACAAGTTACGGGCCACATAGGGTCTTTCTTCCTAGCCGTCTGGGCAAAGATAATGGAATGCTTGCCTACCTTAAAGGTCAAAGTACCCGAACCAACATCAATAACTGCACCAGCAGTGTGTAGGAATGGTCTACCTAAAATAATAGGAATGTGGGCATCTTCGGGCATATCTAGTACCACGAAGTCAACAGGGAAGAAGAACTTCCCTATTTGCACGGGAATGTCCTCTAAGACTCTATTGGGCCGGACATGAGAGCGATCAGCCATCTGTATTGTCATGTTCGTGACTGCAAACCTATTCAACTTTAACTTCCTAGCAAGACTCAAAGGCATTACACTAATACTGGCTCCTAGGTCACATAAGGCTTTCTCAATAGGAAAGGTGCCAATATTACATGGGACTGAAAAACTACCCGGGTCTTCTAGCTTAAGAGGTGCAGTATGGCTCAAATAAGAACATGACTCTTCAGTGAGTGCGATAGTATGCACAGTTTCAAGTTACTTCTTTTTAGATAAGAGTTGCTTCATGAATTTCATATAAGCAGGCACTTGATTTACTAACTCGAGAAAAGGAACTTGTACATTTAAGCTACGGATAACATTTTCAAATTTATTAAATGATATCTGTTCCTTCGTCGGCACTAATCTCTCCGGATAGGGGGCTGAGAGTAGCAACTTAGCCCTCTCCTCTAAATCTCTCATGCCGGCATCGGTGGACTTAGGCTGAAAGTCCACAACCTTCTCCTTGTTGTAGCTTGACCCTTCTTCCGACCGTCTCAAATGTGAACCATTAATCGACAAAGGGTCGTACTTCGGAACCAGAATGGACCCATCAGCAGTCGGGTCTGTCCTCAATATTTTCGGGGCAGTAGTACCCCGAAACAAGTGGTCCCTCAAGTTATCGGGCATCGGAGGACGAAAAGATTCACCATCAGCAGTGCTGTCAGTCGATCGACTGGTCGATCGACTGACCTCTACAAGAACAGTAGCTTCTGGTTGTCGCGGACCAGTCGATCGACTGGGTATGTCAGTCGATCGACTGACATACCTGCTGATCGTCTTTTTCTTGTTTTTGTTCGTCATAGCCTTCTCCTTGCTTGGTTCCGCCTCATCCTTTTCAGTGACGTCCTCAACCATAATGGGCCCATCAAGGGTAGAGCCACTCCTCAAGGTAATGGCATTAAGGGTCTCCTTTTGATCAGTTTGAGTCGGTAAATGTCCCGGAGCTCGAGTTGTATTCTTGCTAGCCAATTGGGCAATTTGGCTCTCCAACATCTTCATCCCGGCCTCTCTAGCTTGAGAATATTTCAACAACAAATTCTTCAACTCATTGAAATCAGAACCTTGGGCTTGTTGCTGCTGCTGTGGGACATACGGAGGCTTTTGGAACTGTTGTTGCTTATGAGGGGGCACATAGTTCTGCTGCTGCTGCTGCTGTGGAGGTTGAGTCGGATTCAAGACATTTTGGCTACTCCACCTCAAGTTTGGGTGGACATTCGGCTCATAGTATGTGTTTGTCTGCCTATAATGTTGAAAGGCAGCACAAGACTCAAAGGGACTAGGACAATTGTCTGAAACATGTCCCTCAGCTCCACATCTTTTACAGACGAAAGGACCATCTAAAACAGCATTTACATGGTAAATCCCTCCTTTTGAAGCTCCTCCCAACTCGTACTTATCAAATATCGCCGTGAGAGCTTCTAATGCAGCTACAGAAGGAGATTCAGCAGCTCTCCTTTGATTTCCCCTGGAATTTCCATACTCAGCTTTGTGGGTGGCCAAGTCATCAATGATCTTCCACCCCTTAGTCTCCCCCGTATTCTCCTGGAATCGCCATTTCTTTGTCGCGTCCAGGATAGCCCTTTGATCGTCATAGAGCCCATTGTAGAACTGATTGCATAGGCTCCATTTCTCAAACCCATGATGCGGAATGGTTTGCACCAGCTTCTTGAAACGGATCCATGCCTCATGAAAGTTCTCATCAGGACCCTGTTTAAAGCTCGTGATTTGAGCTCTAATAGCATTCGTCTTCGAGGTAGAGAAGTACTTCTTGTAGAATGCCAAGGCCAAGGAATTCCAGTCGGTGATTCCATTAGCAGCTCGGTCCAGGTCTCTGTACCACTCCCTTGCAGCATCGCGGAGTGAGAATATAAACATAGTCTCCTTTATCTGGTCCTGGGTCACACCGGTTGGCGGGGGTATAGAGCAGCAATAATCAATAAATATCTCCATATGCTTGGCTGCATCTTAATTTCCAGCACCCCCGAATTGGTTTCTCTCAACCAAGTTGATATAAGAAGGCTTCGGTTCGAATTTTCTATCAGCTCCCGGTAATTCGAACCCCTTGTATAGATTTGCAGCTGTCGGCTCAAAGTGACTTGCTATACTCGCTTCTTCAGCCATGACTGAAAATTCCGGAGATGTGACTGTCTCAGCTGAGGAGGTGGAAATGGGTGATGAAGGTGGATCCTCCTCGTATAGCTCGTTCTCGTAGTAACTAGACAGAGTACTCAGCTCTTCCTCTGTCGGCAGTACTCTAGATGATCGTCTCAACTCACGCAAGGTCTTCTCAATCTCAGGATTGAAAGGTACGAATTCACCACCCAGTGACCTGCGCATAAGAGGAAACTACAAAAAGAATATGAGAATAGCTTAAGGAACGAATGTCCCTTAAACTAAGAAACAGACTAAAATAAAACAACTAAAAATTAGAACAATTGCGATCCCCGGCAACGGCGCCAAAATTTGATACCCGTCGTTGTGAGTACCAAAAATAATATTTATAATACCTATTAAAACTAACAGAAGCTAGTGGTAACAGGGTCGAACCACAGAGAGGCAGTTGTAATTATTAGTTTTCTAAATTTAGTCCTAAAGTAACAGTGTGTAGGGGTTTGCTGTGATTTGGTCTATAACTGAAGGCAATGAAATATAAATTAAACTAAAGAAATGTATTAAATCAAATATAAAGAAGGGTACTAGGATGGTCGGTTCACTATAGTTTCGGTGGTAGCATACTAAGTAGGTCTAAATCAAACACGTGAGACGGGAAAATAAGAGGTCCTCTCGGTCCACTCTCACAGGTAGCATCTTCCGATATCGCTACAGGTCCCTAATACCACTAATACTGACTTTCGTCCTGAAAAGTGACTAAAGGATCTAAATTAATCGATCTTTCGATCTAATTAATCTAGTCGTCTTAATTAGGCAGGCTATTTCCCTTCCCTATCTTTCGATCTTTATTGGGTCGGTCAATTCCTAAACATTCAACTAGTCGCGTGCACTCGATTCGTCAAACATAACAATTAAAACAATTAAAACGAAGCAATCTCAGCGTGGCCAGTCGATCGACCAGGGGACCCAGTCGATCGACCGGCATGCGATTTAGGGTTCCCTATTCTAAAGCCGCCTAATCTACAGTTCCCCTACATCCTAGCACAATGAATTTAGCTACTCATACTTGGAATGATAACGACAATGAGATTGACTAATAAAACAGAAGAATTCATGATTAAAACGATGAAATAAGCAAATGACATAAAACGATAAAATTGGCTTTTGGGATACTAACTAACAATTCTATATGAGGGGTAATATCCGTATAATACCCTATAAAATTAGGACTATAACGCAAATTTTATATGTGATTATTGTCATAAAACGAAAAACGTGAGAAAAACGATAAAGCATTAGAAATAACCTCGGGTCCTTTGAGATGCGGCCTAAGAACAGAAATCAAAGTAGATTTCCTCCTAATCGATACACCCAAGACCGTCTGAGACTATGCCCTTGTGCTAGAAATGAATTCTCTAATTGCCTTGCAATATTGAGAGAATTTGTGTGAGTTTTTCTTAGATGTGAGATCTAGGTTTAGAGAGGAAATGTTCTCCCAAAACCCTAATAATTTTACAAATGAAAATGATTAGGTTGCAAATGAGGAGAGGCTCTCCTTTTGTTTGCTCTACTCGGCCAAACCGTGAGCCCTCTTGGGAAGTGGGCTTCCACTTCCTTTTAATTTTAACTCGTGGTCCGGTTCGTAAAATGCTAAATGTATATGACGCGGTTTTATTATAAATCGTCATCGGTTATCGGTTATTATAACATCAACTAATAACTCGGATTAGTTGAAATATTAATACATGTCCGACAAAGACGATATTGTATAATTTATTCAATATACATTAATTAAATATAACCGTTTATATTTAATTTACGAATTAATCTTTTAATTCGCTTAGCCCATTTTATTTAATCCGTATTAAATAAAATATCTCAACATCGCATTTTGACTAATTATTAGTCAAATAACTCGGACTAACTTTTTAGTCAATTTTCTGGCATCAACATGACTGTATTTTCATACCGTCACATCTCTCAAACATATCCTATAGGTGTGACTTTTAGGGACCAGTTGATCACCGCCATCTGTATGACAATACCGTCAAACTTATCTAGCAAGCCAACCGTTATTGATAAACGTGGATCAACTGATTATAATACAAAAGTATACCCTTTGATCCTTTTAGAGATTTATAAGTCCTTGCACTAACTGTAAAGGACACCAGCCCCAACAAGCTCCCACTTGTCCGTACAAGTGTATGTTCAATGACGTTATCCGCACTAACTGGAGGACACAGCTCCAACAAACTCCCACTTGTCCGTACAAGTGTATGTGCGATAACCGATTCTCATATTCATTTAAAATTTCTCCCACTCAATGTAAAACAATTTGCAGATCCGGATCCCCAAAGGTCGTATTTTACAATCGATCTGTATCTAGAGTGGTTTCCCCGACTAGAGAGTAACTCAACTGATAAAACGAATTCATATTCGAGCATGGCCATGCATTTCAGTTACAGCTCCTCGAGTGGCCCTGAGAAATATCGAGTACCTGATAAAGGCTGAATATTTCCTTCAACTCGACTCCTTCCGATCTAAGCACAGCATGAAATGACCCAGAAAAAATCTACTTGGCCCCCTGTTACGGATGACCGTGAGAAAGAAACCAAAGTCACCCAAAATCTGCCTTAGTCTCAAGAGACAGTCGATAGTCAAAAGAATCGACTCTTAGGATCACCATGGAGGTCATATCCACGACCGGGCACCGAATGTTATAAAACATTTAGGACTCCACGTCGATGTCACAATTGTGTCCTACGAGATATCCGTATAAATCGCCTCTGTGATTGGTCAGTTAACCTTTTGACTTATGGCTCATTGAACCCACCATCAACCAACGTCACAAAATAATTACCTTGAGTTATCAGCTCACGTGGGCAATTAAGGACCAAAAATATAATGTTTGTTCAGTTCACTTTGTGGTGTTCAAAATTGTCGTACAAATCCACATGAAAAACAAAATATATAAATATCAAAACGATGATGTCGTATAGAGTACAAAAGAGAATGAATCTAATCCATAAAAGAGTACTACAACTTAGGAACACATTTAATTCCCATGGAATTAACGTGCCCTTCATGCTTATCTTGTCGTAATGGTTTAGTGAGAGGATCTGCTATGTTATCATCTGTAGCAATCTTTTCTATCACTACTTCCTTTTGCTCCACGTAATCTCGGATTAGATGAGCTTTCCGTTGTACATGTCTAGACTTGTTGCTAGACTTTGGCTCCTTAGCTTGGAAGATGGCACCTCTATTGTCGCAATAGATGGTGATCGGGTCATTCGAACTAGGCACTACAGATAGTCCTTGTAAGAATTGACGCATCCATATCGCTTCCTTTGCAGCTTCAGATGCGGCATAGTACTCGGACTCAGTCGTAGAATCTGCTGTAACACTTTGTTTGGAACTCTTCCTGCTGACCGCAGCGCCATTAAGAGTAAAAACGAATCCAGACTGAGATTTTGAGTCATCTCGATCCGTTTGGAAGCTAGCATCTGTGTAACCGGTTGCGCATAGCTTTTGATCGCCTCCATAAGTCAATGCCCAATCTTTAGTCCTCCGTAGGTACTTAAGAATGTTCTTGACAGCCATCCAATGTGATTCACCTGGATGCTGTTGGAATCGACTTGTCATACTCAATGCATATGCCACGTCCGGACGTGTGCATATCATGGCATACATGATTGATCCTATAGCCGAGGCATAAGGAATCCGTGTCATGCGCTCTTTCTCTTCCGGTGTCTCTGGTGCCTGAGACTTGCTCAAATGCACCCCTGGAGCCATAGGAAGAAACCCCTTCTTGGAGTTAGTCATGCTGAATCTCTCTAGGATTTTGTCTATGTAAGACTCTGATCGAGAGATAACATCCGTCGTGATCTATCTCGATAGATACGGATGCCTAGAATTCTTTGTGCCTCTCCCAGATCTTTCATCCGGAAATGGTTTTTCAACCATACTTTCACCGAAGTTAAGAGAGGTATGTCATTCCCAATCGGGAGTATGTCATCGACATACAATATTAGGAAGACAATCTTGCTCCCACTCGACTTGATATAAAGACATGGTTCCTCGACCGATCGAGTAAATCCATTTTCTTTAATCACTTGGTCGAAGCGATGATTCCAACTCCGAGATGCTTGCTTAAGTCCATAAATGGAACGCTTAAGCTTGCATACTTTCTTAGGATGTTGCGGATCGATGAAACCTTCGGGTTGTACCATGTACAACTCTTCCTCCAAATAACCGTTTAAGAAGGCGGTTTTCACATCCATCTGCCAAATTTCATAGTCATGAAAAGCGGCAATCGCTAAGATAATCCGAATGGAACGCAAAGATGACTACGGGTGCAAAAATTTCATCGTAGTGCAAACCTGGCACTTGGGTGAAACCTTTAGCAACTAGTCGTGCTTTATAGATATCTTGTTGACCTTCCACAGAATGCTTTATTTTGTAAAGCCATTTGCATTGAAGGAGACGAACCTTAGCAGGTAAGTCAACAAGATCTCATACGTTGTTCTCATACATGGAGTCCATCTCGGATTGCATGGCCTCAAGCCATAGCTTTGAGTCGAATCTGGTCATGGCACCTTTATAGGTTGCGGGTTCACTACTCGTTAAGAGTAGAATGTCATCTATGTCATGTTCCTCGACCATACCAATGTATCTGTCCGGAGGAATAGAGACTCTTCCCGACCTCCTAGGTTCCTCAGGAATATTCACCGCAGCCGGGATTGAAGGAATTGGTTCCTCCAATGGTTGCTCGGTATTTGGTTCTGGAATCTCCGACAGGTCGAAGGTTCTATCACTCTTTGGATTCTCGAGAAATTCCTTCTCTAAGAATGTCGCACTAGCCGCAACAAAAACACGTTGTTCGGTTGGCGAATAAAAGTAATGACCAAGTGTTCCTTTAGGATAACCTATAAAGTATGTCTTGACCGATCACGGGCCGAGCTTATCCTCGTGTCTCCACTTGACATAAGCCTCGCAGCCCCAAACCCGTATAAAGGACAAGTTAGGGACCGTTCCCTTCCATAGTTCATATGGAGTCTTGTCAACACTTTAGACGGACTTCGGTTAAGTATTAGAGCGGTGACGAAGAGCATAACCCCACAATGAGTCGGGCAACACGGTGTGACTCATCATGGATCGAACCATATCAAGTAGTGTTCGATTTCTCCATTCGGACACACCATTCAACCGAGGTGTTCCGGTGGAGTTAACGTAGGGCAATCCCACAATCCTTAAGGTGTTGATCAAACTCGTGAGAAAGATACTCGCCACCACGGTCCGAGCGCAGTGTTTTTAATCTTTCTGCCCAGAGGTTACGTACCCGATTCTGGTATTCCTTGAATTTCTCAAAGGATTCACTTTTGTGCTTCATTAAGTAGACATAGCCATATCTACTTAAATCATCCGTGAAAGTGATGAAATACCTATAGCCTTCTCGTGCGGTGATTGACATAGGCCCACATACATCCGTATGTATGAGTCCTAATAGGTCGGCAGCGCGCATTCCAACACCTTTGAAGGAAATTCGAGTCATCTTACCGATGAGACATGATTCACACGTGCCAAATGATTGAAAATCAAAGGCCGAGATAGCTCCATTCTTTATGAGCTGTTTTACGCGTTTCTCATTAATGTGTCCCATACGGCAGTGCCATAGATACGTTTGATCTTTGTCACCAACCTTTAACTTTTTATTCATTACGTGTAATATTTCGGTGGTCTGATCTAAAACATAAATTCCGTTCATGGAGACCGCCTTGCCATAAATCATATCGTGTAATGAGAAAATGCAAGAATTATTCTCTATTACAAATGAAAAACCAAGTTTGTCAAGTGCGAAACCGAAATAATGTTTTTCGAAAGACTGGGTACATTATAGCGATTATATAAAAATAACTCAAATCCGCTAGGAAGTGGATCACATATGTTCCCCTCGAGACGGCAGCCACTCGTGCTCCATTCCCGACACGCAGTCCACCTCACCCTTTACGAGGGGTTCGATGTTTCGGAGCCCCCGCACATGATTACACAGATGAGAACCACAACCCGTATCTAGTACCCAAGTTCCGTAACTTGCGTGGTTAATCTCAATCATATGAATAAAAGTAGAAGAGGAAGAAGACATACCAACAGGTTTAACGCGACCTGCTTTTATGTCCTCATGATAAACAAGACATGTACGCCTCCAATGCCCAGTCTTGTGGCAATGATGGCATTCCATGTTTTCGGTTTTGCTCTTTGTCGCGCCTGATGAGTTACTTGCCTCACCAGGCCCACTCTTACCTGATCCCGACTTCTTAAACTTCGGTTTACCTACAGCTAGGTCTGCTTGAGCTTTGCCCTTACCCTTGCCCTTGTTTGACACAACGAGAACATCCTGTTTCGAGCTCCCACTGAACTTCATGTCCTTCTCGGTCCGTACGAGAAGGGAGTGCGATTCATGGGGACTTTTCTTCAAATCATTCATATAATAATTCGCTCTAAAGAGCGCAAAACCATCGTGGAGTGAATGAAGCATGCGGTCAATAACAATGTTCTCGCTGATTTTACAATCAAGCGCCTCCAGTCTCTCGACATTCTCAATCATGCTGAGAATGTGTGGGCTAACCGGTTGGCCCTTCTGGAGTCTCGCATCAAAGAAGCGAGTGGTATGCTCATAGGTCACGATTCTCGGTGCTTTCGAGAATTCCTTGGTGAGCGTGGTGAAAATCTTGTTTGCACCTTGGGCTATGAAGCGTTTCTGCAAATTGGATTCCATTGCAAAAATGAGTACGTTTTTAATCGCACCCGCTTCCATGACGAAATCGCTATACGTGGAGACCTCGTTAACTCGAGCCGTGGGGCCTGGGGCTGGCGGGAGGGGCTCGGTCGATACTTGAGCTTCCCGTCGGCGGTGGCGGCATTCCGTAATGCCGCCTCCCATTCCGCGAAGTTTGATCCATCATTCTTCGATCTAGTGGACCGATTCATCCGATTCATGAAGATCCGAAGCCGGGACTCACGGTCCAATGTGGCACTTGGCATTGGGTCATCGAGGATGCCAGCCATTATGTTATTAGCAGTTTAAAAAACGTGATCTACGCTGAAAAAGAAAGAAAAACAAAAACGAAATAAGCAACTCATCGAGGTGATTTAAGTCTATTAAAAATTCATTTTAATCGTGTAGACTCATTGCACTTGCATAATTGATCTCCCTCAAGAATAATACAAGTGATCCCAAGACTCAATTTTCGTAAATTGATAAGCCAACTGTTTAGCTAGTTCTTCCGTAAGAACTCTTGGTCGATAGATTTCCGTAAATCCTATCTATAGTCCACCATAATCACAGGATCGTACGAGTGACCATAGTGTTGAGATAAAATAAGTCAATCAGTTCCAACTTACCCGACGTAGAAGGGGTCATATTATGCCTACCGACGAAGAAGGGATTCATTGGAGTTTGACCTATAAAGACTGTTCTCAATTTTTGTTTATACGAGGAAGATCCCATCAACTTAGTTTTAATTCATTTTAAGTGAACGAATAACTAGCATTACGTGAATGAATTAACTTAGGTGATGGCTTAAAATGATCGTGTGACATGAGAATGTCATAGAAAACTAACGCGTGACCTCTATATGAGTCAGTTTTCATGCAATTATTAGGTGATTTGGTTTTAGGCGGAATATGATGCAATCTATCGTTACGATAAAATAAATAAATGAATGCAATACGTAAATAAAAATTCCTAATGTGGCCTATACTAGTAAAAAGAACATGATACAACTTTGGAATCCACCGTTGGACCCGAGAAGCTTGTCTTGATGTTCCATCTTTGTCCATGCAGCGGGAGTGAGCATCCGATCTCCATCTTTAGTCTTCTCAAAATTACAATTAAAATTTACAAAATATAAACCTATTTACATTCTAAATAAAAACTGTAATTGCAAAAAAAATAAAAAGGGAGATACGAGATCTCAAAATACAACCAAGACCGTGTTCCATCATTACGGTAACACGTTCTACTAAGGCCACACTAAGTTACAACCGTTTGTAAAATTAAATAAATACGTAATTAAAAGCATTCAAAACAATCAAAATAACGATAAATAAAATGCATCAACTAAATTAAATTTATTCGTGACATAATTCCGTAATTATGTTAAATTTATCCAAACCACCTCTAATGATTAAAATTATGTGACAAAACCGCTTTAATCAACTTAATTTTAATCCGTGATAATCCGTTACTTTAAATCGTTTTAAAATAACTAAATGGTACGTGAGTGAACCGTTTCACTATCAAGCGAATGCACAAAATCCGTATTGTACACATTTTTGGCCGAAAAAAATTTAAAACATTTTTTTTTTCTTCTTTCACGTCTGGCCGTGAACAGTACCAAAAATTTTTTTTTTTTTTTTTATTTTGAAGCTAAAAGCCGAGAGCTCAAAAGGCCAAAAAAAAATCAAGCGGCTCAAAAAAAAAGAGAGCCTCATCAAGACAAACAAAATCGATTTGTTAAAAACCAATTGTAAATTGAACATAATCCGTATTAAAGCAAAATTACAATTGACATGATCTTCACATATTGTTATAATTATCGTTTAAAACAACAATACGCAAAGAACAAATCGAAAACAAAACAAAAGATCGTCTGATCTAGCAACAACCGTGAGGCACGCAATTCAAGGCAAAAAAAATAGAAAACAGGTCGTGAACAAGGTTAGGCCGCACGGTTTTCAAGAAAAAAAAAATGCCGTGACAAAAAAAATTTGTGCCGCACGGAATTTCAAGCAAACAATTTATCGATTCAATTCCGTTTGATGAAAAACACATAGAAAAATTTACGTGGCCTCTCTCTGATACCACTTGAGGGGTAATATCCGTATAATACCCTATAAAATTAGGACTATAACGCAAATTTTATATGTGATTATTGTCATAAAACGAAAAACGTGAGAAAAACGATAAAGCATTAGAAATAACCTCGGGTCCTTTGAGATGCGGCCTAAGAACAGAAATCAAAGTAGATTTCCTCCTAATCGATACACCCAAGACCGTCTGAGACTATGCCCTTGTGCTAGAAATGAATTCTCTAATTGCCTTGCAATATTGAGAGAATTTGTGTGAGTTTTTCTTAGATGTGAGATCTAGGTTTAGAGAGGAAATGTTCTCCCAAAACCCTAATAATTTTACAAATGAAAATGATTAGGTTGCAAATGAGGAGAGGCTCTCCTTTTGTTTGCTCTACTCGGCCAAACCGTGAGCCCTCTTGGGAAGTGGGCTTCCACTTCCTTTTAATTTTAACTCGTGGTCCGGTTCGTAAAATGCTAAATGTATATGACGCGGTTTTATTATAAATCGTCATCGGTTATCGGTTATTATAACATCAACTAATAACTCGGATTAGTTGAAATATTAATACATGTCCGACAAAGACGATATTGTATAATTTATTCAATATACATTAATTTAATATAACCGTTTATATTTAATTTACGAATTAACTGTTTAATTCGCCTTAGCCCATTTTATTTAATCCGTATTAAATAAAATATCTCAACATCGCATTTTGACTAATTATTAGTCAAATAACTCGGACTAACTTTTTAGTCAATTTTATGGCATCAACATGACTGTATTTTCATACCGTCACATCTCTCAAACGTATCCTATAGGTGTGACTTTTAGGGACCAGTTGATCACCGCCATCTGTATGACAATACCGTCAAACTTATCTAGCAAGCCAACCGTTATTGATAAACGTGGATCAACTGATTATAATACAAAAGTATACCCTTTGATCCTTTTAGAGATTTATAAGTCCTTGCACTAACTGTAAAGGACACCAGCCCCAACACTATACCTATGAATGCAAATAAAGTAACAAACTGAAATAAGAGCAGGATAGTAGCGTGAAGAGGAATTGTAAAGACAGAATCCAAAAACCGAATGCAAAAAGTAACTTGTATTGAATACGAAACAATATTCTAAAACTATGAACCCTAAAGAATTTCTGATAATAAAACTAGATTAAAGCTTGATGATCGTAGCATCAGGAATGAGTTACGTTATATAGGTAAACGTACAGAACTTTATTCTAAAACCTAAAACACAATGGGCTTCCTTAATCTCGATCTTTTAATTCTCGTCAGAATAGCGGTGTGGTCGATCGACTTGGATAGGCAGTCGATCGACTGGTAAGCTCTAAACAGTAGCTTCTGTTTGTCGTGCATTGGTCGATCGACTAAGGGCAGCGGTCGATCGACCGATGTAGCTGACAGTCCGCTTTTAGCTTCTCGTGGATTTATCTTTAGGGCCTCGAAATAAGCACCAAGCTCGTTCCTTGAGTAAATACTTTACGTCAAATTCAGTGCAAGGTACCCGGGGACGGATTTGGCTCAATATCTACTCATTTCCGCATAATTCTGCAATATTACAATAAAATACGAAAGTAGACGAAATGGGGCAAATAGTAGCCTTAAACCACATAAATGAGCTCTGAAATGCGTATAAAATAGGGTGTAAAACATCATATAATTGACACGCATCAGTCGACGGTTCAGCTATTTTCATAAACATCATCATAACTCGTTTACATCTGACATTGTTGCTATTTTGTCAATTTATTGCATTAAATTGGTTTAGGTGGACGATTTGTAGCTAGCTCTAAGGTTTTACTTCGTTCTATTAGTTAGTTTCATTAAGTTTGCTTGGGGACAAGCAAAGGTTTGGTTTGGGGAAGTTTGATGAGGCTGTCGCAACCCTATCAAAGATAAACCCGAGGGGTCTCTAACTAATGCAGCTAGGGAAATCGGGGTCGAATCCACATGGAGGCTATGTTGCTATCTACTTGCTAATCTAAGTCTGTCGGTGTCACAAATGGGGGTTTAGATATGATAACTAAACTAAACAGCGAAAATTAAAAGAGTCTAACAAATAAGAGACATGGACTAGGATGTCGGTTCATCAATGAATGCTAGATAATTGCAGCTAAGGTCTCAGATCAATCACATGTATTAGTCTAAGGGGTATTGAAAAGGTCCTTCCAGTCCGCTATCCACCCTAAAACACTATTAACTTAGCTTTCGCCCTCATTAGAGTATCCTAAAGAATTGTAGCAGGTCCCACTCCTTCCAATCTTCCGATCTTGGTCAGAGTTTGCCAAAAACAACTAGAATAATTATGCGCATTAACCGTCTAATCGTCATTAAATGCTACTTATAACAACAAAGACATGATAAGAACAACAGATCTGCAAACCTATTTGGCAACTATCATCAATTCGTTGATTCCCCTATGTCCTAGCAAGAGAGTTAGCTACTCATAATAATTGTAATGAAATTAACAATAACAATAGCGATAATTAATAATGACATGAAGTATAGATGCAAAGAAATTATAAACTAGAATAGAGAAAAGAGTAGAGATTACAGAAGTATAGATCTGGAAAATAGTGACAGAACAACCGTCATATGTTGAACTTGAAGAAGCGTCAAACTAAAACTAAACTACAAACTGATATGTCGTCATTTTTGGGGGTGTCCCCCTAATCTGAGCTCATTATCTCTTATATATGAGAGATATTTATTATAAGATAAAACTAAGATAGGATAAAAAAGATCTCGACTAAATAAGTACTGCGTCTGACTTGGCTTTACTCGATCGACCAACATAAAGTTAGTCGATCGAGACATATCTTCCCCAAAAGCTCTCGATCGAACACTAAAGCACTCGATCGAACATAGTAAGAATAAAAGTAGTCGATCGAGTAAGTGAATCACTCGATCGAGCATATAAAGTACTCGATCGAACATATAAAGCACTCGATCGAGTGGTCTCAGCGCGTAATTCCTGCTTCGCGCACTAAACTTCAAACGGCCGCCATTTTTTCGTTACTTGTCCGAATCAAGCGATTTTCATGGCGTTGGAAAGATAGGAAGATAAGCTTTCATCTATAATTGATATCACATGATTATCGTTTGTATAACTCGAGATATGGTCCTTCAAATTAGGTACTGGTTATATGAAGCTCTTTGTTTGCTCGCCTAGCTACCTTACTTCTACGCGCATCACAAATTAGTAGATCCCAAGCTCCGAATCAACTCATCTCCAAAATATATGCATAGGGACAGGTTTTAAGCTTGATTAAGCTCCTCTACGGTTCATACCTTCAAATAATACAAGACAAACTAAAGTAGACTATTCGGGGGACGTTTGTCGCTAAACACTACGCAGAATGCATATAAATGAGTGAAAAACTAGTACAAAAAGTCTATATAAAATGCACGCATCACCTGGTATAGGCTACTCGATCGAGTAAGGCGTACTTGATCGAGTACCGAGAGGTCAGTACACTGCCTAGGCCACACCCAGCAGGTATTCGATCGAGTGGAGGGCACTCGATCGAGTATCCACTTGTTAGGTCACCCTCCAACGCCAACAAAAGTAAAGAAATTCTAGTCAAACACCGGGGCTTCACCCCGACATCATACACCTGCCTTACGAGTCTAAATAATCCGACAAAATATGGCCTTATGGCCAGTTACAAACCAAAAATAAATCCAATGTATGAAGAAACAAAAGAAAACAAATGTCACAAGTCTACTAGAAAACTACAACAACAAGAAGAAATCACTCGGGGTCACCACCTCGATCCTCTATCATCTCCTCATCTCCTCCTCCTTCACCATATGTGCCGACTCCAGATGTGCCTCCTCCTACGGTAGCTCATATACCTGAGTCGCCTCCTGATCTCCATGGTGCCAGACACCCATAAGGATAGCTCTCCGGGACTCCCCACGTGGCCTGATCCACTCCATAAGAGTGACAAACTACACTATTATTCCCGACACCTCGCCACTAAACTGGTTGGGCCAAGTTTGTCCCAATGCCCTGAATGTATGCCATCTCATGAAGGTTACGGAGCACCAAGGTGTTCGACACCCTCTCTGTGAGCTCACTCACCAGCATCTCGGGGCTAAAAGAGGAAGGGTAGCTGGAATACTAGTACTGTAGAGGCATGGCCTGCACTGGCTAAGTCTCACCAACCCTCTCTCTCACCCGTCTGGGACCTCTCCCCATCCTAGGTACCAGGTCCTCATGTCTAACCTGGTCTCCCCTGGTCGGCTCCGTCATCACCTCCAACAGACCCTAATCTATCAGGTAGTACTGTCGGGTAGGGGCGGCCTCATCGTCATCCGAGTTCGATGAAACCACCACCGCAGTCAAAGGCTCAGTCACAGGAAGATGCTCTGGGTCAGGCAGTTTCATCCAAATCATACCCCACACCCTCCAAGGTAACCCACCACCCTCCAAAGTCCTCAACCATTTCTGGTTCATGAAATAAGCTCTGTCCATAGTGGGCACAACCGGGACCATGGGTTTGAGAGCTGAATTGGCCTCAAAGCTAGTCAACCTCTAAGCTAAATGGGTAGCAATGGCACCACAACTCAAGTATCGGGTCGAAGATGTGGCCATCAAGGCCAAACTAGCACAAAAGATGGCCGGGGCACTAAAGGAGACTCGCTGCACTCGAGTGGGGTTTAGGTAGGTGACCAACAACATAACCTCATTCTAGTTTAACTTATTCACATCCCTTCTATCATAAAGCCAACAAGTCAAAGCTCGGAGGAAGATCTTCAGCGTGACATGTTGAATATCGTTAATCAACATGTTACCCGAAGTAGGAGCAGGCCTATTAGTGAAACAAGGCATGTAGCTGCTAGCCCCACACTCAGTCGGGATATCTCTAAGAAATCCCTTCTCAGGTCGGTCAAGTCTAAGGTGAGAAGCAAACTGGTCCATGGTCAAGAGAAAGCTGGTGTTCATAAGACAAAACTCTACGGTCTTTGCTACTATGTCATAAGCAAAGGAGCTCATAAACTACAAGGTCAAGAAAGGGTAAAAGTGCTTCCTAAGATGATACAACCCCGTCAAACCCAAGGTCTCAAATATATGTCTCACATCCACCTTTATCTTCAGGTCATCAAGGATGGACGTGTCGATGCACCTAGTGAGTTTCATACGACGTTTTATCAACTCTACAAATGCATCTCTTTGCTTAAATCAGCAAAGACTACGGTAGGATACTCAGAAACTGGTGGGACGGTAGGTCCCTGACTCCCCTTTCCCACCTCAGGCTCAGCGGCCCTCGATCTCTTGCTCTGACGGGTCACAGCTGCGGCTCTTGGCATCTTGAATGAGTTGCAAATAGGTTGAATGAATTAACAAGAATAGTTCAAAAAGATTTCAATCACAATCTACCCAAAAACTTGAGAGAAAAAGTTTTTAAGAGAGATTTAGGGTTTTTTAAATAGAAGAATAAGAAGAGAGTGAAAGAAATAAGAAGTAGGAATCTCGTATTAATCCGGGTACTATAGCGACTTACTCAATCGAGTGACTTGGTTACTCGATCGAGTGGCATCTACTCCATCGAGTTGGAGTTGCTTGATCGAGTTTCCACTGGCAGTTCCAACGATTTCGATCCAATAAACTAACTACTAGATCGAGTAAGGTCTACTCGGTCGTGTAGGCACTCATACTCGGTCGAATAAGACTAGGAAAAGGGTCAAAGGTTATGAATTCTGTTAACGGTTCGTGCAAAACAACAACTCTTTCCGAGTCCAGGGTATACTTGGAACTTGTCACTGATTATTTCCATCCAATCACTATCAATTAACACTAACTCACATGTAACACGATTATCTCAACCGAACACTACACATTCTATTCCACCATGTATCACACAATCGACAATGTATTCCAACAATGACATATTTCAACTCACATGCATATATATATATATATATATATATATACACATATATATATATATACACATATATATATATATATATATATATATATATATATATATATATATATATATATATATATATATATACACACACATATATATATATACACACATATATATATATATATATATATACACACATATATATATATATAAAACAACAACATTATGTCACTTTTACTTACGCACATCCAAATTCTATCATCCAACATGTGACTACAATTTTTTTTAGACATTCCATTCCACAAATCAGTTATCACTTACTACTCATACCTGCTCTATTGTTTGACATCTCACACAATCCGACGATCACAAGATACCATTCACATTGTTACAGTTATTCACAAGGGTATTCCAAATCATTTTCCTGTTAAATTTCACAGCACCACATGACAATTAATACTATCTAAAGCACATATTGAGACTTGCATTCTAATACTAATTATCACAATATCAGATATTCTTACGCAAACTTCCACCACCCGCCATTCCTCATCGTACACACACACATTCCCAACTACACAACACTTACACATTCTTACACTACTACATGCACAAGGAAAACATTACCTTAGACTCGAATAAATCTATACCCACTTTGTATACTACACACAACTATACACACGAAATTCCCGACTCAATATTCCCATTCGAAGTGGCTGGCTTAAGCATATTAGGGCCAGGATTTTGGAATGAGGGCGCCTTCCCACCCAAAAGTAAGAAAATGTCGGGGCTCCCAAAAAACATACACCAGATTCATTTTATTAGACTCACTACGTTCATTAGGCTCATTGGTTATAGGTTCCAAAATCGTCGCTCTGATACCACTTTGTAACACTCCCATCTACCAAGGAGTCTTAACAAGACCTTCCCCAGCAAATAAGGGCGTTACCACCTCGGTTACCCGAGGGATAGTAAATATCAAACGTCAATAAAAGAACAATTACATTTATTATAAGTTACTCGATAGAATAAAAGATACAACTGATGACATCTATCAACTACGGGAAACAATCTCTACCATGACTCGTGGTAGACTCGTCCCTCCAAGGCACCTAGCTAAGCTTCTCATATCAACCTGCTATGACCGACTGCTCACCATAATGGATCACGACAGACACAACAAAAGAAGAAAACATAAACAATACCACACAAGGTCAGTAACTAAAGGAACACACAAAACTAGGTACAACAAACATACACCCAACACCTCTTCCAACCACCAACACTCCTCTGACTGCCCGAAGGTCCAATCCTGCCAGATTACGGCTGTAACACCCCCGCACACCGGGATGCCTTACCAAGGACCATCCCCGTGTATGAAGGTGTTACCATCTCGGTCACCCGAGGTAGCAGATCAAATAGACAATAAAAGAACATTTATAATTAATAACTTTAACACCTTACAACCACTGTACAAAACTGAATACAAGAGATAACTATGACTGCTAAAGAACTCATGTGTCTGACACCTATGCCGGTAGCGTGGTGACTCGATTCCCTCTATGCCCAACAGCAACAATCAACTGTACCTGCTAAGCCAACTTCTCACCATCCCCGAATGGATCACCACAGTTTTGAAAACATAACACGGGGTCAGTTACTGAGCAATTAAGGTAAGATAAGTACGATAAATAACCAGCTGATCATCCACCAACCCGGGTCTCCCGATCTCACATAGTAACCGACTACACACCAAGGTGTGTAGCCCTGCCAGATTACCCATCGCAACAGGTAATCCTCGCCGCCAGTGGGTGACCGCAGCCCATCCCCACCAAGTCAGCTCCTCAATGAGCGACTAACAATCCCTGTCCCTTAATGTGCACATCCCCTCCCGTGACGGGTTCCACGGATGGCGAACTAGGGTGTGAAGCCACTCCCGGAAGTGACTCCACCACAAACACACACACCATAGCAACACAGCTGTTACAACACCACAACTGTCACAACACAACCACATCAACACCGTCACCACAACACTCATACTCCGATGATCAGCAGATAACAATAATTACAAACAAACACAATCTTAAATCAATTGACAGTAACCGAGTAGGGAAACTCTACCTCGTCGCAAGCCATGAAAAGCATCCATACACAGCCAGACCAGACTCCAATATTCATCCTACAACGATAGCCATCCCCTACTATACAACTATCCTCAATAAACTACTAGAAGACACAAGGCAGAGACTTACCTAATGATGTGAATTGATGATGACACGTATGACGACCACGCACGCAACCTTCCTAAGCGAATCTCGTCTTTCCCATGGTGGAGGTTTAGGTTATATATATGAGAGTGTATGGAGGTAGGGGTGATAGGAGAGAGTGACAGGCTAGGGTTAGAGAAAGGGAAACTGTCGAGAAAATGAGAAAATGAAATGAATCTCGCGAACTTGCGTTTTATATTAACACGTCAACAGCAGCCATACTCGGTCGAGTATAGGCGATACTCAGCCGAGTAGCCTTTGCTAGGTCGAGTAATCAAATCCTATAAGATTCATGTTCCAAACTTAGTCCCTCACCCATTCCTCCCTATGGTCTTTCTTGGTCAACAGGGTCGGTCAACAAAGTCCTAAAATATTCTGAGTATTATTGTCTTCCCCCCTTAAAAAGAACTTCGTCCCCGAAGTTCAGTCCCTACGACACCAATAGCAAGGTTACGCATTATGAACACAATCCAGATACATAAAGACAAAGGAACTATGGCCGACTTTGATACCACCTCTCCACTACAATATTCAAACAAATAAGCATACCACCATAACTACTCTCCCATGTGTTACCGGCCAACAACTATCACACACAAAATATACAGGGAAATAATCCTACCACAGATTCACAGCAAAATATGTTCCCATCCCATACTATTGTTTTTTTTTTCATTATACCCCATCTTGTTAAAAGTAACACAACAACCAGCAAAGATACACATCCGCGAAACTTCCATGCAACTTCAAGGAATCATACATACTTCCATGCAACTTCAATACATGTAATATAAATGTAATTTCAAATACTATAGACATAAATTTCATCATTTGTTTTTGCGACATTACTCTTCCACTCTTAAAGGAACTTCGTCCCCGAAGTTCACTACTAACAACTTCCCCGTTCTCAAAATAGACACTTATATCGTAATAGTGACATTACTCACAAACTGCGGCTAACCTTGATTCATGCTACGAAACTCAATTTATGGCATAACACAATTACGACCAATAAACAATATAATGTGACGGAAATTAAGTAATCTATATATATAGAGAGATATTGTAACCGAATAATAATAACGCTACCAATTAACCGTTATCTAGTGACGTAATGACCATTAAGTTTCACTTATCCAGTTATCAATTACTGACACCACGGAAGATTGCATTAAATAACCAAGCATATATACGTACAAGACTTATGACAGCTATGACACTTCTTGTCATTACGTCATCATTCACACATTATGTATACAGATATGCTTGTATATTGAATTACAGCACCTTGAACAAGATAAGAGCCTTCATGTTGACCATAGCAATGTGAAGAAACATTCATATTTTGGCATATTATCCATGCACATGCATACATGTAACATGATCGTATTCCATTCTTGGACAATTGGTTACGCTAAGCGATACTATGAGACACCCACACACTTGACACACCAATATTCAGATAGATTTGATGGTTCGTAAAATATCAAACACAAAAGGTTTCTCTAACAGTCACATTCGGCCGAGTATGAATGGCTACTCGGTCGAGTATACTCTACTCAGTCGAGTGTAAGAGTATACTCGGCCGAGTAAGCTTTACTCGGTCGAGTAGTGCCTTTACTCGGTCGAGTTTAAACAGGTAGAGAGCTTTCTAAGGCACTGCAACACAATGCATCCTCGAATTCACCTGCAACCAAACTTACTACCACCATACTAAACATAACCAACTCAAATAGTCACTACATAATAAGCTAAATAAGTAACGGCCTTATGGCCGAGTACAGCCATCCAACAGTAAGAAATAAATCCGGAAAGTAAACATCCAACACAAGAGAAATAAATCCAAGAAATACAACAAAAGGATCAATAGCTAGGACCCTCCTCCATGTTCTGATCACCACCTCCACCAGAAGTACCTGCACCTGAGCTACCTGCTCCCAAAAAACCTGCTACTGCTGAGTAGTCCCCTCCTAGCTGGTTGCCATAGTTGGCTCCCCACGGTCCTGCGAGGCAGCCAAACTCGGTCTCCTAAGATGGCCTCCAAAAACCGGGATCAACTCCGTAGCTGTGGAAGACTCCCGTGTCCACTCCAGGTCCTCTCCACCAAACAGGCTGCGCTGGCTGTGCCCTGATTAAGGGCCATCTCGTGCATGTTGCGGAGCACCAAAGTAGTGGAGATCCGCTCAGACAAGTCACTCGGCTGCATCCTAGGGTCATGCACCGTGGGGTAGGGCGAGTACTGGTGAGGGTAGAAGCCAAGGGCAGAGTAAGAGGGCTCAGGTTCGACCGGATCTGTCCTAGACTGCCTAACCCTAAGGCGCTCACGAGGTGGGGGAGGTGCCTGCTGTCCCTCAGGTACCAGGACAGGCTCAAGTAGATCCAAGAGAATGGTAGGATCAATCAGATAGGTCTGGGGCTCAGGCCTAGGTATAACACAGGGTTCCCACTCGGCCAAGTGGTCGACAAGAGGGAGATGGGCAAGGTCAGGAAGTACCATCCACATAGATTCCCTCACCCTCCAGGCATAAGTCCCGTCATCCAACTTCCTCCACCATCTGTTCTGACGCCAATACTGGGCGTCCATGGTAGGAGCGGTCTCCACATACTCATCCCCCTCTGGAGGTGGGGCCTCAAAATCCGCCAGACGCTGAGCTAGGCGGGTCACTATGGCCCCGCAAGCAATGTGTCGGGTCTCAGACTGTGCCATGCGGTCCAGACAGGACACATTATCCCTGGAGCATTATAATAGAACGGCTTCCTACGGTGCAGGTTAAGGTAAGACATAAGCAACATTACTTCATGAGAATTAAGCTTGCTCACATCATCTCTCGTATACAACAAACAAGTCATCATCCTCAGGAACATACGAAGGGAAACATGTTGCAAATCATTGCTCAGCATAGCACTGGCACTAGGGGCAGGTCGGCTAGTAAAGAAAGGAAGGTAAAGAGGGGCACCACTATTCTTAGCCACGTCACTCAGGTATCCCATCCCCTCCTCCTCTAAACCTAGATGGCCCGCAAACTCATCCAAAGTTAGCTTATGATCCTCATTCATGAGGCGGAAGGAGACTATCTTCCCCTTATCATCATACTCGTACGAGCTCAAGAATTCTAAGATCAGGTGGGGGTAGGGCTTCTTCCTTAAATGGTATAACCCCTCCATTCCCAAAATCTCAAATATATGAATTATGTCTCCCTTAATCCCCAAGGTCTCTAAAATCTCGGGGTTCACACACCGAGTAGGTCGGAAAGGACACCTCATCAAGGCTACAAAGGCCTTGTGTTGCTTGAAATCAGAGAAAACTACCGATGGATATGCCTCCACTGGTGGAACCACGGGCTCAGCGCTAGACTGACCTGTTTCAAGTTGAACATTAGGACGGGTCCTCTTATTGGTTAGTCCCCTGGTTTTCACCATGCTGCAAAAGACGAGTCTTTAACAAGGGTACTAGGCACACCAAAACTTTACAAAAGATGAACTGTTTTTACTTGTATAAAAATTTGAGATGAACTGTTAAGGCAAATTTCCTCAGCAATTCACCAAGTATTTTACTCAAAACACCAATACTTTACTCAAAACGTTATGATAATCAAACAAATTCCGATTTTAGCAAACCCTAAAACTCAAAAATCCAAGTTAAACCAAGAAATTGCTCAGGTAACGGTATAGTCGAAGTTCATATACATTTAAATCCAAGGAATAATAGGAAAAAGACTTAATTTCAGTTATTCATAATGGAATTTCAAGAAATTGATAAAGTCATACCATAACTTTGAAAACAAAGGAAGAAATTGAGTTAAAACCTTACCTTGAATTGATTTGTGGCAAGTAAGAACAAGTTGACCACCAAGAATTCACCCAAAAGCTTGAGAAAGGAGGAATATGGAGTTTTAGAGAGAAGGAGATGAAGAAATGGGAGGCGGAAATAAGAAAGAATGGGACGAAAATAGGGTTTTTGTATAACCCGAATAAGTCCCGATAAAGCAGTACTCGGTCGAGTACTTGGTATACTCGGCCGAGTGTCGACTACTCGGTCGAGTATTCTACTTACTCGGTCGAGTTTTCAAAGACAGTAGCGATTTTAATTTCCACAAAATGGGCACTCGGTCGAGCACCCTCTTACTCGGCCGAGTCTGGTCTACTCGGTCGAGTACGAATTTCTACTCGGTCGAGTTTCCAAGAGTTGAGATGGAATCTGAATTTTAATATTCTTGCAAGACAAATAGCATAGTTCGGAGTTCCGTGCAAACGGCTCGTCACGGTTAGAGCTTACTTCTATCACATAAACACGCATCAACACGATTTTTTGCACATTCCTTACCAATTCGATCGTTATTTCTACTTACATTCCCTACCATGCTATAATAACAACTCACATGTCACCCTTAAGAATATGTAACAATCAACTACTGCACAAGCAAATTTTAACTCATTTATCACATTATTACACATTCCACCGATCACATTGTACTGACCTTAAACTAAACGTTTACAAGACATCAATCATCACATAACGCAACCATTGACAACCAATTATTTGACTTACCCCTTGTTACACATTTCAGCAAACCCTTTAACCGATTTCAGGATTTTCCACGCACACTGATACACATTATTCTAACCACAGATGCACACGACAACCATCACAGAGTAACGACTCTTACTAGCTACCCCTACTTCCCGTGTCTGGCTTAAGCTCGATGGGGCCATGATTTTGAAATGAGGGTGCCTACTCACCCAAAATCTAGCATCGGCTGGGGCTCCCAACGCACATACACCATGTTCATTTTAGTTGACACCCTACATTCATTAGATTCATTGGTTCAGGTTCCAAAATCGTCGGCTCTGATACCACTTTGTAACACCCCCGCACACCAGAATGCCTTACCAAGGACCATCCCCATGTATGAAGGTGTTACCATCTCGGTCACCCGAGGTAGTAGATCAAATAGACAATAAAAGAACATTCTTAATTAATAACTTTAACACCTTACAACCACGGTACAAAACTGAATACAAGAGATAACTATGACTGCTAAAGAACTCATGCGTCTGACACCTATGCCGGTAGCGTGGTGACTCGATTCCCTCCATGCCCAACAACAACAATCAACTGTACCTGCTAAGCCAACTGCTCACCATCCCCGAATGGATCACCACAGTTTTGAAAACATAACACGAGGTCAGTTACTGAGCAATTAAGGTCAGACAAGTACAATAAATAACCAGCTGATCATCCACCAACCCCGGTCTCCCAATCTCAAACAATAATCGACTACACACCAAGGTGTGTAGCCCTGTCAGATTACCCATCGCAACAGGTAATCCTCGCCGCCAGTGGGTGACCGCAGCCCATCCCCACCAACTCTAGCTCCTTAACGAGTGACTAACAATCCCTGTCCATTAATGTGCATATCCCCTCCCGTGACGGGTTCCACGGAGGGCGAACTAGGGTGTGAAGCCACTCCTGGAAGTGACTCCACCACAAACACACACACCACAGCAACACAGCTGTCACAACACCACAACCATCACAACACAACCACATCACCACCGTCACCACAACACTCATACTCCGATGTTCAGCAGATAACAATAATTACAAACAAACGCAATCTTAAATCAATTGACAGTAACAGAGTAGGGAAACCCTACCTTGTCGCAAGCCATGAAAAGCATCCAAAGACATCCACACCAGACTCCAATATGCATCCTACAACGATAGCCATCCCCTATTATACAACTATCCTCAATAACCTACTAGAAGACACAAGGCAGAGACTTACCTAATGATGTGAATCGATGATGACACGGATGACGACCACGCATGCAACCTCCCTTAGCGAATCCCGTATTTCCCATGGTGGAGGTGTAGGTTATGTATATGAGAGTGTATGGAGGTAGGGGTGATAGGAGAGAGTGGCAGGCTAGGGTTAGAGAAAGAGAAACTGTCGAGAAAATGAGAAAATGAAATGAATCTCGCGAACTTGCGTTTTATATTAACACATCAACAGCAGCCATACTCGGTCGAGTACTGGAGTACTCTGTCGAGTAGGCTCTACTCGGACGAGTATAGGCGATACTCGGCCGAGTAGCCTTTGCTAGGTCGAGTAATCAAATCCTATAAGATTCATGTTCCAAACTTAGTCCCTCACCCATTCCTCCCTAAGGTCTTTCTTGGTCAACAGGGTCGGTCAACAAAGTCCTAAAATATCCTGAGTATTACAACGGCCGCAACCAGTAATCCTCACCGCCAGTGGGGGACCGCAGCCGTTCTCACTTAAGCCCCGCTCATCAATACCCAACGTAAAACCATGTTCCTTAATGTGCATATCCCTCTTGTGACGGGAACCACAAGGGGCGAATCAAGGGCATGAATCCACTCCCACAAGTGACTCCACTTAGCCGAGGGCGCACCTCACGAACCAGAGACAACATACAACCACCAACTACAACCAAACCATACTACCAATCACAATACCAAACTAAACAGACACTACAAACAACATATTAAACAACCAACATTACTGAGTACGAAAACCTACCTTTAGCAATCTACAGCAATACCGCATACGACCATAAGAGACAACCAACCACCATAACCACCTATCATAAACAGCACGAGAACCCTATTACTACTACCTTGACTATAATACGAACTAAATAAGACGATGATGATGATAATGATGTCATACCTATATATAACATTCCGACGACAAGACCGCTACGTGACTCGTGCTTCTCATCCCTATGGTGTCTCAACTCACAAGGGCTCCAAAATTGATGAATATGGGTGAAGGAGAGAGATGTGACGACAGTTAGGTTTAAGAGAAAAGAAAAGAAATGATTTTTTGATTTCGCGATTCCACGATTTATATCTTACCGCTGAACTCCCGTTACTCGATCAATTATGGGACTTACTCGATTGAGTGACCTCTACTCGATCGAGTCATTGAGCTACTCGATCGAGTAGCCTCCGCTAGATCGAGCCTCCCAAACCTAAAGAGTTATATGTCACAAGATCGAACTCGTAAGGCTTCCAAAGGTCTAGATCTATGTCTAAGGTCAGTCAACGACGGTCAACAGGTCCCTAACAGGGCGGGTATTACAGTAATATATTTCTTGAATTATCCGAGTTGTTACATTCACTCCCCCTAAAAGAGAACTTCGTCCTGAAGTTCACCGCTCAACTTTCATGAAAACTCTTATAGTCCTCCTAATCGAATCCATAATTAGTACATTTTCGGGTTAAACATACTCCCATACCAAACCTAATTCCCATAATTATCCTCATATAATTATAATACGGTCCAAATAGCTTTCACACTACGGTTTTCCAAAAGTCAACGTATAAATTCAACTCAAGGTTTCCCTTTTAATCTCCTAAGTATTCCCGACTCGTGTCACTAATTTCGTACATCTTTCATTAAATAAAATGAAATGTATTCAAAATAACGATATATATGTATATACGTGATGAAATTCATATCGACATAATCAAAATATGATTTTATAGAAGTACTTACAAAATGACCAACCATTTTCCTTGGTAAGACTCAATTATTATCCATACTTCTTGTTTCCGTACTCATCATGCCACGCAAATCCACCACATGATCACACATGTGTTCATATCTATTTCCATCTCACATAACATTCCCGTTTATGACAGTCACAAGACTCGATTACGCATTTAATAAGTACCATATTACATATAAATGGCAAAACATCATGTAATATGAACATCATTATCATTTTGCTTTTACTAAATAAAATCACGGCAATTAATGAGAAAGATCTAGCACTTTCTCTGAAATAAGCCAGACCCAAAAAAGTCGTTATCACCTCGTAAAACGGGCCTAAATGTCAGGATGTCAATTTAGCTAAATGAAATGCACATTTTGTAATGTAAACTTTATGTTTAACCCAAAGAAGTGACATGGGACTAAAAATGAGATATACTCACAACATTTTATGACATCCTAACCTTAGGTAGACAAGCACATTGCTTTTTGACTCGGGATTTGACGGTTTTAGGAAATGAAGATGGTTTTTGATCCGAACTCCAAATGTACTCTAATTACTGCCAAAGCGACCATAATGACACCTATATGACAACCAAGGGGTACACAAAAGTGTACGAGTTACCTTTTATTAACCGATTTACAAAACGTTATATATGCTAAACATGCGGCCAAGAACTCCTCAACAAAATGGTGTTGTTGAACGTATGAATAGAACGTTGGAAGATATGGCTTGATACGTGCCTAATGTATAGTCTTTTTAGCCTATTTCAGCACGTATTTCTATGCATCTCTATACTATTTTTATGGTATTTTGCCCCGAATTGGCTACTTTGGTGTATTTTGTCCTTTTTGTAGGAATGTTCGCGAAAGTTGTGGAACCATATCCCTTTTTGTCCTTTTTGCATGCATTTAGAGGAGACGGAGTTGTCCCAGAGTAGAGTACCGCACTTGGAAGCGGCATGGCACGCATTACGAGACACTTGGGTGAAGACGTGAGCTGAAATGAAGACACAATCACTCGATCGAGCAGTTTCCCAGTCGATCGAGTGGTTCCTACACCCCCTGATGCTCGATCGAGCTACCCCTCAGTCGATCGAGTAAGCTGCACAAGACCAAGTCCTCGATCGAGTGACCTTTTGGTCGATCGAGGAACTTCTGCTGAGATGTTGGTCGATCGAGTGGTTTTGCCCACTCGATCGAGAGGTTTTCGACATTATGGGCTTTAATCAGTCCATGTTTTACTTATTTCCGCATAAACTCTTGGTTGTTTTAGCTATTTAACCTAGGATTTACTAGGTTAATGGGATCTCCTTCTTTTTATTATCTTTTACACTAGAAAACTATCAAACCCTTAGTACGTAGCTTTGCCTTCACTGTTACTTTTATTTTCGGATTATTGGTTGCTCGGATTCAGTGTTCTTTACGCCGGATTCGCTCAGATTGTAATCTTTCCTTTCTCTTTATTATTAATAATCACTTGTTGCTTTTATTTCTTGTTTATGTTATCATTCTTCTTTGCCCTAATTTCCGTTATTGCATTTTATTATTATTTCATTATGTCTTCTGCTGGAAATTTATTTGCTGTTAGATTAATTACGAACATGAGTAGCTAAACCCCTTTCATGTTGGGATTAGGGAATCTGCGATAGGAAAATGACGATGTAGTGAATGAATTAGATGAACTGATAAGAGACTCTGTCACTATAGCAATTTAACTGTAATTCCCGACCTAGTTGAGTGCACGCTTCTATGTCACCCATTAAACTGGCTATAATTAATCCTGGATCGAAAGATTGGACTAAATAGGCCTGCTATAAACAGTAGATTACCCTAATGAGGACGAAAGTTAAGTTAGCGGTATTTTAGGGTAGGAAGTGGACCGAAAGGACCTTCTAACATCCGTCTCACATTAGTTCGTCTGAGTCATTTACTGCTGAGTTGTTGGACTACCGTAGTGAACCGAAATCCCGACATGTCCCTCTCTTCTTGATAGTTAAATCGCAATTTACTGCCTTTATTACTCTTAGTTTAGAATCAAATTTAATCAAACCCCCCCAATTGTTACCATAGGATTAGAATAGACAGCTATAATTACACTACCTCCCCGTGGATTCGATACTCGACTGCCTCTGCTACATTTTAGTTGAGACCGTTAGGTTTTATCTTTGATAGGGTTGCAATAGCCGTGTCAAATTTTGGCGCCGTTGCCGGGGAGGCAATTGTTCAATTTATTAGTTGTTTTATTTTAGTTCTTTTTTTCGGTCTAAGGGACACCCGTTCCTTGGACTATTCTTATCTTCTGTTGTAGTTTCTTCTTATGCGCAGGTCGCAAGGTGGTCCACTACTACCATTCGATCCTGAGATTGAAAGATCTCTGCACGTAAAGAGGAGATTGTTTCAAGATCAACAGTTAGAGGAAGAGTCTAGTTGTCGTTCCAATTTTTACGAGAACGAACTGTTCGAGGACAACCCACCGTCTTCTCCAGTTTCTACTTCATCAGTTGAAACCGTTATTTTTCCAGACTTTCCCGAGATGGCCGAAGAAGCATCCATTGCCAGTCATTCTGAACCAACAGCAGCGAATCTCTACAAGGGATTTGTGTTACCAGGGGAGGCAAGAAAATTTGAGCCAAAGCCGTCCCTTATAAATTTGGTCGAAAGGAATCTATTTGGGGGAGCTGCAAATGAAGATGCAGCCAAGCACATGGAAATATTCATTGATTATTGCAGTTCCATGTCTCCACCAACTGGCGTGACTCGTGACCAAGTGAAAGAAACCATGTTCATTTTCTCACTCCGCGATGCTGCAAGGGAGTGGTATAGGGATTCGGACCGGGAAGCTGAGGGGATAACTAACTGGAATTCGCTAGCTTTGGCGTTTTATAAGAAGTATTTCTCCGCCTCAAAGACTATTGCCATTAGAGCTCAGATAACGAGCTTTAAACAAGGGCCTGACGAGACCTTCCATGAGGCATGGGTTCGATTCAAGAAGTTAGTGCGCGCCATACCGCACCATGGGATCGAAAAATGGAGCTTGTGCAACCATTTTTATAATGGTTTGTATGATGATCACAGGGCTGTTTTAGATGCTGCTGCCAATGGCCGATTTGCTGAAAACTTGGGAGCAACCAAGGGGTGGAAGATCATTGATTATCTGGCCACCCACAAAGCTGAATATGGGAACTCGAGAGAATATCAAAGAAGAGCTGCTGAGTCCTCTTCTGTTGCTGCACTTGAAGCCCTCACTGCAAGGTTTGACAAGTATGAGCTAGGAGGAGTTTCCAAAGGAGGAATGTACCAGGTTAATGCTGTGACAGATGGTCCTTTCGTCTGTAGGAGATGCGGAGGAGAGGGACATGTCTCAGATCATTGTCCCAGTCCTTTTGAGCAATGCGCTGCCTTTCAACATTACAGGCAGAACAACAGTTACTACGAGCCGAATATCCATCCCAATTTGAGGTGGAGCAATCAGAACGTGCTCAACCCCACGGCTCCTCCAACGCAGCAACCATACATTCCTCCACACCAGAAGCAACAAGGCTATCAGAAGCCTCCATCCTTCAACCCTCCTAACCAAGGTGCATCATCCTCTAGTGGGGTGAGCGAAATGAGCGAGTTAAAGTCCATGATGCAAGCCATATCGAAGCAATTGCAGCTGAATGATCAACAAACTCAACAGCAAATCGCGTCACATAAGGCACTTGAGACTCAAGTTGCCCAACTTGCTGCGAATCAATCTTCGAGGAAGCCGGGTCAATTACCGACACAAAATGAGAAGAATCCCCACGAGACGGTAAACCTGATAGAATTGAGAAGCGCTCTTTCTTATGAGGGACCAGCAGTGTCGAAATCAGACCCGAAGATAGCTGTAACTGATGATGAATAGTTTTCTGCCAAGAAAAAAGGGCTCACGACAAAGGAATTGCTCGATCGACTGAAGGCTGGTGTTCGATCGAGTGAAAAAGGTGAAGAAAGTCCTCGATCGAGTAGTCTTTCTGCTCGATCGAGTGAACAGGAAGTTGAGGTTGATCGATCGAGTGAGAATGTTACTCGATCGACTGAAGTTGATGAAGAAACTGCTCGATCGAGTGAGCACATTGCTCGATCGAGTGATATTGATGACGGGAAGCTTATTCGAGAGCCTGCTAGTGCTCGTTTAAGCGAGAAATCACCGGAAAGACCTCGTTCGAGAGGTAAGAAGCGTCCAAAGGATACCGAACTTGCACCAGAAGACACTTTGGAAGCGAGAAACAAGGGACTCGAGATACCAATCACGGTTCCCTTCCCAAGGCGGCTGCAGAATACCAAAGTTAATCAACAGTTCGGCAAATTTGTTGAACTTTTGAAGAACTTGGAAGTCTCCGTGCCGTTCACTGAATTGCTGACTAAGGTACCCTCTTATTTAAGATTTATGAAAGACATTTTAGCACGTAAGAGGACTATTAATGATAGTGAGACCGTAGCTTTGACTGAGGTGGGGTCAGCCGTATTTCAAAATAAGTTACCACCTAAGCAATCAGACCCGGGTAGTTTTTCGATTCCGTGTCATATCGGTATGCAGTTGATTGATAATGCGTTATGCGATTTAGGCGCTAGCGTAAGTGTTTTACCTTTGTCTCTGGCTAAGAGACTTGGTTTGACAAAACTGAGTTGCACCAACATGACTGTTCAGATGGCCGACCGTAGTCTATCACGGTCATTAGGTATTATAGAAGACGTACCTGTTCAGATCGGGAAGTTCTTTATTCCCGTCGATTTTGTTGTCTTAGATATCCCCGAAGATGCACACACACCTATTATTTTAGGGAGACCATTTCTGTCCACTGCCCGTGCAGTGATAGACGTCAGTGGGAAGACTTTGACATTTCAGGTAGGGGATGAGGAGCTGATTTTTCATCAGTCCAAGTTCCGGAGAGCTCCCATGCATGCCCAGCCTTGCAATGCTCTTTTTTCTATTGTTCCTATTGTTGACGCTCCAGATGAAAATTTGGAGAATATTGCTGTTATTGTTAACCCTCCGCCTCAGATTGAGAGCAAGAAGGAGGCAAGTTCGTCTGTTGTCCTTACTGCGGGTACAGATGAAAGCAAGGATGGGACTGTCAAAGGACATGGTGTGGCCATTATCAATCAAATCGGCAGCAAGGATGTCAAAGAAGATGACAGAGGAGCAAAAACGAAGAAAGTTCGAACCTACATAGATTGGAACTACATTCCTCCTACTGTCGCAAATGGTGATTCGAGTTCATGGAAGATGAAGAGGTCCGTCAGTATTGCTGAGGTGACGTCCTCCAGTCAGAAGCCCACGAAGGGGCTACTGAAAATTGATGAGGATTAAATGGGGAAATGCCCCGTGTAACAAATTGTAATAGACAATTTTGAATTTCTTTTAACTTTGTTTTATTACGCTTTAATTAGGACAATTAGTTAGACAATTTCTAGCATAGACTAAGACTATAGACTGTGTTCTCTGCGTATTTGGTATTTTGGGATGTGTTTGGATGTGTTTTATGCAGGATTGGGGAAGTTTCACGCATTTCGAGGAAGTAAAGACGGAAATCCAAGAGTCTACAAGAGGAAGTCCTCGATCGAGTAGTTTTTGTACTCGATCGAGTGGAAATTGACTCGATCGAGCTGTCTGGTTACTCGATCGAGAAAAGCCCAAGAGGAACAGGTCGATCGAGGGGTGGCTTACTCGATCGAGCAGAAAGGACATCAAAAGTCCTCGATCGAGTGATTAAAAACCACTCGATCGAGTGAAATGAACAGTGGACACGGGAGTTTTCTTTCTTAAACTCTTATTTTCCTAATTCTATTTTCATTTCACCCTAATTCCGTCTAACCCCCTCCCTAATTGCGATTTTTACTCCCCCAAATCCCCAATTTTCTTGCCCAAATCACCAAATCCGTCACCTACAATTCATTGCTAGCACATTAATCTTCAAAACCCCTTGTTTTCCCTCTCATTTGTGTTCTTTTTCGCTGTTTTAGAAGGGATTTAGGGTTCGCGGGTTTTTCGATTAAAAATCCGCCTTTGTTGCTTATTAATTTGAAGTTTAATTGCTATTATAGGATCACCATCATCAAGTAAGTATTTCATTCACACTCTTTGCATTTTCTCTTCGATTAATTCGAATTTCATGAGGTGATTTTGAATTAGGGTTCGAAAAATCCATGTCTAGTCGATTTTGTTTCGATTTAATTGTGTTTATTTACCCTTAATTAGCTTGTTGATGGTCTTATCCCAATTCCTCACTGTTTCCACATGTTTAATTCGAAATTCGCACAAGATTTCCGCGATTAGGGTTCCTGGGTCGAGTTTTTCGATGTCAGACGGTCTTATGTTGTCTTGCTTTGTTTAACTTCAGTCCATGCTTCCTTGCTGCTGTTGTTAACCGTTTTTCCGTCCCCTGTCGTTATTACATGCTATAAACTATTGGAAATCTTGTTCTGTGAGTCGACTTTTTCGCCTGCTAGTAGTCCTATATGTTGCCATATGCAGTTCTTTTGCTCATTTTAGTCCCTACTAGCAGTCATAACTGTGTCACTTTATCAGCACTCGCATACTGTATTTCGAAGTTTTGAGGAATTGTTGGGTTTTGCTTGCTGTAAGTCGAATTTTTTTTCGACTAATAGGGCCATTATTTGCTGTCACATGTTGGTTAACGGGTTGTTTTAACCACGGTTAGCAGCCATCTT
The DNA here is from genome assembly GCF_048544455.1 of Silene latifolia. NCBI lineage: Eukaryota > Viridiplantae > Streptophyta > Magnoliopsida > Caryophyllales > Caryophyllaceae > Silene > Silene latifolia. The sequence goes on from NC_133535.1 coordinate 82,572,891, forward strand.
CTCTTATCGTGCCCTTTGATACTTTACAGGATGGATGAGGGGGTGCCGACGACGAGTGGCTACTGGTCTACTCACTTCCCCAGTTTTCTGGCTGGTTTGGGGAAGTTCGCTTTTGTATGTACCCTACTCTTTTTATTTTGTCTCCTTTATTTTTTTTTTATTTTGCTGGTTGTATACCCCCATCCCCCATCTTTCTGCTGGTGTATGCTGGAGGACAACGAGGGCGTTGTCCGTTTTGGTTTGGGGAGGGTATTGCATCCTTTTGAGTCTGCATCTGCATTTGTTCTGCATTCACGTTTAATTTCTTGCTTGCATTGTTGTTTATTTTCAATAAAAATAAAAAAAAATCCAAAAAAATTAGAAAATTTTAAAAAATTCAAAAACAAATTCACGTTTATTTTTGCATATAGGTTGAGTCGGAACGGTAGATTCCCGTGATGAAATTGCACTATAACTTGTCATATTACTTGAGCCTTGCACTTTTATTGATAGTCTTTAGCCTTGTCATACGCATAATCTACGAATTTCTGTTCAAATAATAGCTGACTGTTTAGACTTGACCTATAAACTGGCAAACTACTTAAAAATTCTGAGTTTTAGAGCCATAACTGGTGACATTCATGACCAGTTCATTAGGAATTTTGAGAGTAGTACTCCTTGCATAGCATGTTTGTCTCATTTGCACATTTATGACATTCAATTTCTCGTCAAATGCACATATTCGGGTTTGTGGTTGCTGTCACATGCAGGGAGGGTCTTGCAAAATTCCCTTTCTTTATATCTTTCACCCACTTTGCTCCACATTAGCCAAAACTTGCCTTTTTGACCCATTAGCTACATTCCAAACTAAGCCTGGCTAGTCAAGCTAGTTAGTTTGTCCTTTTGTGGTATGTTTCCACTGCAGTTTGGCCTGTCGTTCCTGTTGGGAGTTGGTGTTTGTATTAAGGAAGGAGGAAAAGGAAAAAAAAAAAAACGTGAAAGAAAAAAAAAAAAAAAAAAAAAAACGTGAAAGAAAAAAAAAATATATATGAAAAAAAAAACAGAAAAAAAGAGCTGATATGAAAAAGAAAGAAAGAGAGATTGTGAAAAAGTTGTACCCTCTTGTCAGAGTACAGAAGATGTTCGAAGATGTACAATCGACAAGAGTTGCTGTTCAGTTAGTTATTTCAGACGGTGTCTTTAAAAAGGAAGTTTGTGACCGTCTGACTCCTCCGTTCTATCCCATATATTTTTGAGGAGATTGTGCTTTGAGTCTAGTGAGTTTTGTGCCAAGTGAAGGGCACTAGTACTTAGTTTTTCAGTCAGTTGAGATCCGAATGGTTTCATTATGGTCCTGTTAGGAACTAGCTTGACGCTTTTACCTCCACTTTTCCATAACTTGTTTTGCCTTTTCTCACCTGAACCTCATATTCCCATATTATTTGCAACCCTCGGCTGTGACGGACATTGTTGGTTGGAATTTGTGCATTAGTACTTGAATTGTCTTTCATTTTTGTTGCACGCATGCTATGTAGGTCGCAGTCAGGTGAGTGACTGTCCTTTCTTCTCTCTTTTACATTTTACATTTGCCCTTTGCTTCATGAGAGAAGAGTGACCACGTGAGAGTCCAGTTTTGTTGGTCTTGCAAGGTCGATAGGTCAGCTTTATTTCTAAACAGCTTATAATTCGTTTGCGTACTGACTGCTTGGCCTTAACTGTTGATTTTTGTTGCATTAAATTGGTTCAAGTAGACAAGTTAAGCTAGCTCTGAGTTATCATTTCCGTTCCATTAGCTTAGTTTTGAGTTTACTCGAGGGCGAGTAAAGGTTTGGTTTGGGGAGATTTGATACGTGCCTAATGTATAGTCTTTTTAGCCTATTTCAGCACGTATTTCTATGCATCTCTATACTATTTTTATGGTATTTTGCCCCGAATTGGCTACTTTGGTGTATTTTGTCCTTTTTGTAGGAATGTTCGCGAAAGTGGTGGAACCATATCCCTTTTTGTCCTTTTTGCATGCATTTAGAGGAGACGGAGTTGTCCCAGAGTAGAGTACCGCACTTGGAAGCGTCATGGCATGCATTACGAGACACTTGGGTGAAGACGTGAGCTGAAATGAAGACACAATCACTCGATCGAGCAGTTTCCCAGTCGATCGAGTGGTTCCTACACCCCCTGATGCTCGATCGAGCTACCGCTCAGTCGATCGAGTAAGCTGCACAAGACCAAGTCCTCGATCGAGTGACCTTTTGGTCGATCGAGGAACTTCTGCTGAGATGTTGGTCGATCGAGTGGTTTTGCCCACTCGATCGAGAGGTATTCGACATTATGGGCTTTAATCAGTCCATGTTTTACTTATTTCCGCATAAACTCTTGGTTGTTTTAGCTATTTAACCTAGGATTTACTAGGTTAATGGGATCTCCTTCTTTTTATTATCTTTTACACTAGAAAACTATCAAACCCTTAGTACGTAGCTTTGCCTTCACTATTACTTTTATTTTCGGATTATTGGTTGCTCGGATTCAGTGTTCTTTACGCCGGATTCGCTCAGATTGTAATCTTTCCTTTCTCTTTATTATTAATAATCACTTGTTGCTTTTATTTCTTTTTTATGTTATCATTCTTCTTTGCCCTAATTTCCGTTATTGCATTTTATTATTATTTTATTATGTCTTCTGCTGGAAATTTATTTGCTGTTAGATTAATTACGAACATGAGTAGCTAAACCCCTTTCATGTTGGGATTAGGGAATCTGCGATAGGAAAATGACGATGTAGTGAATGAATTAAATGAACTGATAAGAGACTCTGTCACTATAGCAATTTAACTGTAATTCCCGACCTAATTGAGTGCACGCTTCTATGTCACCCATTAAACTGGTTATAATTAATCCTGGATCGAAAGATTGGACTAAATAGGCCTGCTATAAACAGTAGATTACCCTAATGAGGACGAAAGTTAAGTTAGCGGTATTTTAGGGTAGGAAGTGGACCGAAAGGACCTTCTAACATCCGTCTCACATTAGTTCGTCTGAGTCATTTATTTGTTTGAGTTGTTGGACTACCGTAGTGAACCGAAATCCCGACATGTCCCTCTCTTCTTGATAGTTAAATCGTAATTTACTGCCTTTATTACTCTTAGTTTAGAATCAAATTTAATCAAACCCCCCCAATTGTTACCATAAGATTAGAATAGACAGCTATAATTACACTACCTCCCTGTGGATTCGATACTCGACTGCCTCTGCTACATTTTAGTTGAGACCGTTAGGTTTTATCTTTGATAGGGTTGCGATAGCCGTGTCATGGCTCGTACAATGCTTTTGTTTAGTGGTTTACTTCGTAACTTTTGGGCTGAAGCCATTAGTACTTCTTGCTATATCCATAATCGTGCTATGATTCGACCTATCCTTAAGAAACCCCCTACGAACTCCTTAGAGGTCGAAAACCTAATATCTCCCATCTTCGTTGCTTTGGGAGTAAATGTTTTTTTCATAATAACGGTAAAAATTGGTTAAGTAAATTTGACCCTAGGACTGATGAGGCAATTTTCATAGGATACTCAAATCATAGCAAGGCTTACAAAGTCTTCAACAAGAGAACTCTCTGTATTGAAGAAAGTGTCCACGTTATTTTTGATGAGGATAACGTGTTTGATAAGCCTTTACAGGATGAGGAAGAAGACTTCGATGCAACCGACTTCCGTCTTTCAAGAGACGATCCCCCGGAACTGGAATTAGAGGACAGTGAAATTGAGGGAACAAGTGATGAACTTGATCGTTCCTCAAAAGATAAAAAGGAGAAAACCAAAGTTATAGTTGATGATACTATAACTTTGACTCAAAATAAAGACTCCCAAACTAATGTTATTGGTGATGTTACTATAACATTGAATCCAAATCAAGGTGTAGAATCCGAGGTTATAATCGGTTCTAATACGACACCCGGATTGGATTCAGGGGGAACTTCCTCCAATCCCGAGCCAAATGAAGTTGGGTCAAGCTCAAATAACGATGAAGAACCAAGTACTTCAACAAAGTGGAAATACAAGAGCTCACACCCCATGGACAATATTCTGGGGAATATTAAGAAGGGTGTTCAAACTAGACATTCCTTGAATAACTTATGCTCTTTCTACTCTTTTCTTTCCATGATTGAACCAACAAATATCAATGAAGCTCTTGCAGAATCAGATTGGATTGTAGGTATGCAAGAAGAGCTACAACAGTTCGAACGAAACAAGGTTTGGCATTTAGTTCCTAGACCAAAGGATTGATCTGTCATTGGAACAAGGTAGGTCTTTAGGAACAAACTAGATGATGCCGGAGTCATTATCAGAAATAAAGCAAGATTGGTGGTTCAAGGTTATAATCAACAAGAAGGAATAGATTATGATAAGACTTTCGCACCTGTTGCTCGTCTTGAAGCTATTAGACTTCTGATATCATTCGCAGCACATAAGGGAATGAAGCTATTCCAGATGGACGTCAAGACAACATTTCTGAATGGATATCGACGGGAAGAAGTCTTCGTTGAACAACCCCCCGGATTTAAGAATAGAAAATTTGAAGATCACGTCTTCAAATTAGATAAAGCCCTATACGGATTGAAGCAAGCACCTAGGGTGTGGTACGACAGATTATCTAAGTTTCTACTTGACAGTGGATTCAGTAGAGGATCCGTTGATAAAACTCTATTTCTAAAATCCGAGGGTTCTGACCTTTTGGTTGTTCAAGTCTACGTCGATGACATTATCTTTGGATCGACCAACCGAAGCTTGTTCAAGTATTTCTCTGAGTTGATGACTTCCGAGTTCGAGATTAGTATGATGGGAGAATTGAAATTCTTCCTAGGTCTGCAAATACAACAAACCAATGAAGGCATTAAGATTCATCAACATAAGTATATCAAGGAATTAATTCAAAAATTCGGAATGGAAAATTCCCATGCTATGTCTACTCCAATGGTCGAGAACAAGAAATTGACATTGGATGACAACGGTAAATCAGTTGATGAAACTACTTACCGTGGAATGATTGGGTCATTGTTATATTTGGCCACAAGTAGACCCGATATTATGTTTAGCGTATGCGTTTGTGCGAGATACCAATCATCTCCCAAAGAATCGCATATGACGGCCGTAAAACGAATTTTACGATATTTAATTAGAACGGCCAAGCTGTATTTATCGTATCCGATGGAGTGTAACTTCGATCTAGTCGGCTATTCCGATGCCGACTATGCAGGATGTTCTCTAGACAGAAAAAGCACGTCGGGTGTCGCGACTTTTGTCGGACCGTGTATTGTTACGTGAGGTTCGAAGAAGCAAAATTCGGTTGCTCTCTCAACTGCTGAAGCCGAATACATCGCTGCAGGACTGGTATGTACTTAATTATTATGGCTTAAGCAACAATTACGTGATTATGGTATTGACGTTGTATGTATTCCTATTTTATGTGATAATACTAGTGCAACAATAATTTCTAAAAATTCCGCACAACATTCACGTACTAAACGCATTGAAATAAGACACCATTTTATTCGAGACCATGTTGAGAAGGGGAATATAAAACTTGAATTTTGTAGTACGGAAAAATAATGGGCAAACATTTTGACAAAATCATTAGCTCGAGAACGATTTGAGACTTTACGGTTGGAAATTGGTTTAATCGGTGGTACCTAAGCTTCTGTACACGTTTACTTTCTTTATGACTGACTAGTTTAAGTTAAGATTATATGACTGTATCTGTATATTGCGTTGCTTGAATAATTTCGTTAATAGGAAAATATTTATCATAAATTCTATTTGTTATTTAGAATTTAATTATCATACAAACTTTATCTTTTATCAAGATACACCATATTTTGTTTGTTTCCTAATTGCACAAAATTCTCACAAAAATAGCCTTACAAAATTGCATGTATTATGTTTCCTATTCCTAATATATTCAAATAATCATATTTCCATATATTATCTTTTACCATATTCAATTGATCACCTAACATCCTATTCATACCTTAACTATTATCACTTACCAAAATTGATTAATCTTTTCCTAAGACCTAGACCTAGACTCCTATATTACTCCCTCCTTGCCGTGTAAACATAATCACACCCCCACTTGCATACTTTTTCTCTTTTCAAAATATTTACCATCATCTCACCATCACCTCCTTTACTCAACCATCAACATCACAATGAATCTCAACCATGCAAGAACCCGATCATCAACCCGCTATCAACAAACCGCCACTTTCACAAACCATCATCGTCACTACCATCTCATGATCTTAACTCTACTAGTTTCCCTTCACCTCAACCAAACCCAACTACGCCCCTGTTTCGTGGTCGGGACGACTCGATGTACGAGGGAAAAAGACGCCGATTTTTTAAAGGGAAAAATAAGGTAGTTGTTGATGAAGGTGAAGATATTGAGGAACCCGAGGTTGTTTTAAGAAACGGTGTTGCACGAACTTTGCTCCGGGATGTTTCGAAAACCGCCACAAAAGAAGGATTAAATCGTGTTCGGTTAACTCATGACGAAAGCATCCTTGTTTCTCGTGTTTTGAGGTATTCTATTCATGGAGGAAGGTATTATCCCAAATCTTGGTTGATTAACATTCCCGCTCATAAGTTCTTTGTCGATTTTCTTGATTTTCAAGGGTGGAGTCACATTAGTCAATTTTCGGGTCTTATTTATCCAGTTGAAGTTGTTCAATTCTTTGCTAGTGTATCGGTTAAGAAAGGGGTCTTGCATGCGACGGTTAATGGTGTTGATGTGACAGTCTCTGTTCGGATTTTTGCTCTGCTTTTTCGGTTCCCGATGACGGAATTGAAATTAATCCGAGTCTTGAATGGTCCAATGTGGTTAGTGAAAAGGAGATGTTGGTTAAAAAGTACTTTGAAGAGGTTGGGACGGACGGTGGAAACATTGTTGTTCATCCTCTCTCGGTAAAAATTAAGTTCCTCTTGAACTTTCTTTGGAACACAGTTGTGCCGAGAAGGGGAAGACAAGATAAAGTTTCGAGTTATGAGGCTATCATTATTTACTCGTGGTTAGAGGGACAAAAAGTGAATTTAACAAGCCTTGTGTTACATCGTATCATCGAAATGAGTCTCACGGTTACCAAGGAAAAATTAAGTACAACAATCGACCTTCCATATGGGATGTGGGTGTCTCGGTTGTTAGAAGTCACTACAAAAAGAATTAAAACAGGCGACCGATTTTGGCGACTGAAATCAGTCGCTAAAATCAATTTGGCGGCTGATTTCAGTCGCCAAATGTCAGTCACAGACTTTAGTCGCCTTTTCTAACTTTGGCGACTAATGTCGGTCGCCAAATTTGGCGACTGACAAATCAGTCGCCAAATGACAAAAATAGCGACTGAAATGGTAGTCGCCAAATTGGCGACTGATTTGAGGTAGTCGCCAAATTGGCGACTGAATTTCAGTCGCTAAATTTGGTATTAGTCGCCAAATTTGGGTGACGTAGCCAATATCACTGAGCAAATTTGGCGACTGAATAAGGGCTTTGGCGACTGAAATTCAGTCGCCATTTTGGCGACTACCCTAAATCAGTCGCCAATTTGGCGACTGAATATCAGTCGCCAATTTGGCGACTGAATATCAGTCGCCAATGCCCTTATTCAGTCGCCAAAGCCACTGTATGTTTTGGTGGTTTTTTTCGTTTTCATTGCTAGGCAACTATTTACAACCTGCATACAAACCGATGTTCCACAACGCCATACATCCCAAATTTCAACACACACAACACCATACATTTCAACCCAACACCACCCATTTTCTCAAACTTCATTTCATATATTGAAAATGAAAGTTTTACAAGCTAAGCTATTCTAAAGTTCAAGTCTAAAGTTCAGGTTTTACAAGCTTACATGCTAAAATCATCTTACTTGGAAGCCAACACCGGCTCCACTCCCCCCTTGTGGACCATGCGGATCATTTGGATCGTAGTTGGGTCTAGGTCCAGGGTTACAACCTTGCCACCAATTCTCAAACATTGTCATTTTTTCCTTCATTTGACGGAATTCTTCATCACGTTTGGCTTCACGTTCATCACGCTCTCTTACTTGAGCTTGAAGTTAACTAATAATTTCCGGTTGATACGTGGTGATGGGAATTGTTGAAGTCGATCTCCTACGCGTTTTCTCAAAGAAAGCCGGTGTTGAACTTCCGGTACCATAAACGTGCCCTTTCATGAAGCCATTCACCAACTCATACCATATGTCATTATCCGATTTTTCTGGATTGGCGGCTTTTTCTTGTTCAAATGCTTCCTACAATATTAAACAAATGGTTGTAAGTTAATATGGTAACCACCTTATATACGACATTTTAAAAGAGAATAAATGAACAAAAATTAAGTGTTAGGGAAAACTTACATATAATTGCTTGTCTTTTGGCTTAGTCCAACTTCTAACCCCTTTGTGGTCAACCCTGGAATGCGTGTCCAGAAACAGTTCCGGTACCGTCGCAATCGGCTTTGACTTCTTCTCTCCTTTCTGAAATGAAAAAAAACATACATGTTAGAAAATCAACAAAAAATCGAACATAAAATAAACATGTTGCATTGAAAACCAAAAAAAGTGTGAAATAATAGACAAACTTACACCCAATACACGATCCAAGAATGATTGTGATCCCCCGTAATGAGTAGGCTCGTTCACGGCATCTTCCTTTCCTCTTTTTTTGTTGAGGGATGCTTGCTTAGACTTCTTCTGAAAAGCTTCACTTTTGGTATGCTTTATTAAGCCTTCATACTTCTCACCTACAATTACACATATGAAATCATAACTAATAAGTTACTGATATTATTTATAATATAAGAGAGTATATGCTAATTAATACAAATAACAAAACAAGTTAATTAAATACCTTTCATGTGCTCTGGCTCCTTCGGGCGCCTGATCATCTTCCAGATCACGTCCCGATATCGTCGAGTACGGACGTCATTGTACCTGTTACGGACATTCTGTTCTTGAGACGGTGACCAAGCAAATGATAGCTACAAAAAAAAGGCGACAAAATTTCATATCAGTATAAAATAAAAGTCTAACCTTGGTTCTTAAAAAATTTATCAAAATTAATTATTTGGTTTATAAAACAAAGAACTACGGAAAATATATACCCGAAAGTTATTGAACCATGCCTCTTTTTGTGCATTAGAAGCTTGTGTCCACGATGTAGGAATTGGACCCACGAAATTAGTCTTCGTGATTTTCGTGACACCTCGTACCACGCAATCGTCCATAAACCAGCATTTATTTTGAACATGTAAAATTAGAAACAATTATTATTTTACAAAAAAAAATAATAATAATAATAGCAGACTAATAAAGAATAAGACGTACCATAATCCCGTCGGCTGAAGAATCATCCGATGATCCGAAGTGTACCGTATCGGCACCCTTGCTGGCTCGTCGGTAGCGTCAGTCTCCTCACCGTCACCGTCACCGTCTGTCTGCATCGGGTCCTCACGCACAAACTCCTCCTCCTCCGCACGCGCACTCTGTCCAGAACTAGAACCTGAGAAGCCTCCACGATTCCTACCTCGACTTGCTCCAGCCATCTGCAGTAATAAAAATATAAATTAACACAAATAATGATAAATGAAAATTATACGGACTTCTAAATTTTAATTATTTACTCTTGAGGAATACAAAATTATACCAATTTAATCATACTCATGATCGTCATCGTCCTCCTCCTCATCCTCATCCTCATCATCGTCATCATCATCTTCATCATAATCATCTTCATCTCCAAACCCCTCGTCCTTCCTCGTCCTTTTCTCCTCCTCCCTTCTCCTCCTCACCTCCTCTTCCCCCCTCCTCTCCTCCTCTTCTTCCCTTCTCTCCTCATCCTCCGCCTCATCCTCCCCCGACAGTCTCTCTTCCACATCATAATATTCTTCCTCTTCCATGTCTTCGCCATCTTTATTCTCATGCTCATAGTTGATTTCATCGGGTGGAGACAAAAGTGTTTCATTTGAAACATTTTCTTCTTGGAAAAAAGTTGTATCAACTTATGACCGTGCCTTTGTCTTAAAGATTGCACACCACGCATTTTGATTTCTATCATTTGTTGTGCTTGGATAAGTAGCAAAGTACACTTGATGAGCCTGATGTGCAAGTATAAATGGATCATACTTAGAGTATGTTCTAGTACGATTCACTTCTACAAGCTTGTATCGTTCATGTACTCTCATTCCAGCCACAGAATTATCCTTCCAGTCAACCTTGAATAAGACAGTTTTATAAGCTCGGTCACGTCCATTATAACTAATTTCAAAGATATCTTCAACTATACCATAGTATTCGTTGTCATCAAGAGAAGAAATAGTAACCCCCCAATTGCACCTAGCCTTACGTTTACCGTGGTTGAATGTTTGAAAATTAAACCCATTAACCGAGTATCGATTCCACGTTCTTACCATTTTTGAAGGATCAAAAGCCAAACTTCTTATCAAATCATCTTGAATATTCAACTCAAATACATGTTTCTGAAACCATGATGGAAATTGGTCCGCATATTTGTCCCAAACATCATCCTTACTTATATTAGGATTCCTCTAAATGAAATCATTAACAAACTGTGTTTCGTATGACTCCAAGAGGTCACAATTAGATAGCACGTAAAGGTGGGCACGATTATATTCCTTATCATCCAAATATCTTGTTTGCCCCTTTGATGAACACCCTTAATCATCTTGAGTTTGAAAAAATTTGGGTAAACTTCCGTCTATTTCATCCGGTTTCTCAACATTCAAGTTTTTTGCTTTGGTTTCTATATGTTTTTCAAAGTAAAGAGAACAAAAGTTTGCAATCTCTTGTGTTAAATAAGCATTGCATATAGAACCTTCCACCCTAGCTTTATTACCAATTTTTTCTTCAAATGATTAAGAAACTTATAAAAGTTAATGATGAGTTTTATTAATAATAAAGTTAACATATAATAAATAGATTAGTTATTATTATTAATTTTAATTTAAAAGTAGATAGATTATCTTAATTACCTTTCAAATGGATACATCCACCTATATTGGACGGGTCCCCCAAATTTGGCTTCATATGGCAAATGAACCGGTAGATGCTCCATGGAGTTAAAAAATGTAGGAGAAAAGATCATTTCAAGCTTACACAATATCTGTGGTATTTGCTCTTCCAGACGAATCATGTCATCAACACATATTGAGGAGGCACATAAATCTCGGAAGAATTGACTAATCTCAACAACTGCATTCTAAAAGTTTGTCGGCACGAGGTGTTTCAAAGCAACGGGTAATAATCGCTCCATGAATACATGACAATCATGAATTTTCAAGCCTTGCAACTTCAGCTTCTTAATATCAACACATCGACTAAAATCTGATGCATACCCATCAGGAAACTTCAAATTTTGTAACCACTCACACAATACCTTTCTCTTAGCTTTGTCGAGAGTGAAAATGAATGTTGTCTTAGACCCGTCGCCGCGAATATGTAATTTGGGACGATGACAAAATTTCTGCAAATCTTTTCTAGAAGCAATGTTATCACATTTTTCACCTTCTACATCCATGATCATGTCAATTAGTTGCTCAAAGAAATTCTTTTCTATGTGCATTACATCCAAATTATGTCTTATCAATATTGTTTTCCAATAAGGAATGTCCCAAAGAATGCTTCTTTTAAACCAACCGTTTTTCTGCTTTTTCAATTCTTTTAATTCTTCCTCGGTACCATCAATAGGGGATGGTAAATCACATACCGTCTTCCATATCTCATCCCCAGGCACTCGTTTCGGAGGGGCATCAAGCACCTCTTTACCTTTTGTGATAGCTTTCTTGTTCCTCGTATGTGGATTTCCCTCTCGTAAGAAGCATCTATGACAATCAAACCAGCTTATTTTCTTGCTATTGGGAAGCCAAAATGCTTTACTTTCCTCCATGCAACAAGGACAAGCTTTTTGTCCTTGTGTAGACCACCCAGATAGCATACCATAGGCGGGAAAATCATTTATTGTACACAAAAGGGAAGCTTTAAGTTGAAAATTTTGTTTTTTAGACACATCATAAGTTTCCACCCAAACTTCCCACAAATATTTCAACTCCTCCACCAATGGTTGTAAATAAACATCCAAATTACGTTTCGGGCTTTTTGGTCCGGGAACAATAAGTGACAAGAAGATAAATGGTCTTTTCATACATAAACAAGGTGGTAAGTTGTATGGTGTGACCATAACGGGCCAACAAGAATACTTCCTCCCAAAATTACCGAAAGGATCAAATCCATCCGTACACAAGCCAAGTCGTACATTGCGGGGTTTCTTGGCAAAATCAGGATACATCTGTTCAAATCGTTTCCATTCTTCCCCATCACTAGGATGACTCATCTTCCCCGGAGCACGTGGGTTTTCTTTGTGCCATCTCATTTGTTCGGGAATGTTTTTGGTGGCATAGATTCTTTGAAGTCTTGGTGCGAGAGGAAAGTAAAACAATTGGTTACATGCTATTGGTTTCTTACTCTTTTTGGCCCTCTTACTACCGTTGCCTTTTTTCAACACCAAAACTGTATCTCCTTCACTTGTCTCATATCTATCCGCCCCACAATCTTTACATTTGTCAAGCAAAGCATCATCTTTCCAAAATAGCATACATCCTTCAGGACATGCATCAATCTTTTCATGCGGTAACTGAAGACTTTTAACTACTTTTTTGGTAGTATAGAAACTTCGGGTCATGATATTATCATTGGGTAAAGATTCCTCAAGGAACGAGGCAATGCCATCAACAACAACAAATGGCATATTAAACTCACATTTCAAGGTAACTAGCCTAGAAGCGGCTTGTAACAATGTCATTCTGCTTCCTTCATATAAGGGTTTTTCTGAGTCTTTTAACATGTCAATAAAGGCTTTTGCTTGTGGGTGTGGCGGTTGTTCTTCAGAAATGGTTGTATGGTCATCACTATTAAAAATAGTGGAATCCATAGCATCAACAACCATCTCTCTATATGGGTTCTCATCATTTGGTATTTGTTGGGTGTGAGCTTGTTCATGAATTGGAGAATATGCTTCTCCATGTGAAATCCAATTGTAATAGTTTGGCATAAACCCGTTTATAATGAGATGTTCTTCTACTACAATGTCAAGCTGGTATTTTAGGTTTTTGCATTTGGCACAAGGACACCTAAGTTTTTTGTCTACCAAGTCATATTCATCTTATTGTTTAGCAAATTCAATAAACTCGCTAACACCCTTTATAAATTTAGCGGTAGGACGTCTTTTCTTATTGGAATGGTCTAATATTCCTTCATACATCCATGAACGTTCCAATCTCTTCATTTTAATCTAAAGAAGACCCCACAATAACTTAAACATTTTTAAAAAATAACAATAATATTACATACAAAATTTAAACATTATACTCCTCATTATACAATAAACATATGAAAACAATATATAAATATTGTCAATAAGTAATCCATCTTCGAATGGGGTCCTTATCACTCCAACCTAAACCCGTCAATGTACGTTTCAAGTCACTAGCAAACACACTTGTAATTTATTAATGAGGAAAAAATTCGGCAGCAATTCCCTTCAGTTCTCCAAATACACATCTATGTAGAATAACTAATTACTCCACATATACATGTATTCGGAGAACATTAAAGGGATCGCCACCAAACTCATTCCTCATTAATAAATCACAAGTACGTGTTTACAGCCTAAATGACTTGAAACGTACAAAGACAGTCCCAAAATGGGGACTATTCAAGAATTAATCCTAATGAGTAATTCTTGAACGGGTACTAAGTCAACATCAAATCAAACAACAACACAATCAAGTACTAAATTAATTAAGTCAATCAATAGCACAATTCAACCACATAATAAAGGTTTCTATCCTAAAGTCCATAGCATAATTTGAACTAAAATTAGTAAATTTAAAAGGTAACTCGTAAGAGGAGGTTACCTAATCAAGTAAAAGCAAAAATGAAAAGAAAACAAGAAGCAACAGCTACCGCGTACGGTGGTGCCTAGCAGCGCGGTGACAACCCTGAAAAGAGAAAAGAAAAACAAAAAAAACAAGGTTATTCTGAAAGATCATAGATCCATATTAGACTCTCTAATAAAATAAATTTATCTCATAAATTGTTGTTTATGTGATCTATGTCACATGCATGCAAATATGAAAGCATAAAAAGAAACTATAAAGAAAAACAATTTCCTTACATTGAATATAAGGTAAAATGGGCACAAATTAGTTCTCCTTACTAATTTGTTCTTGAGCTAAAATGATGTGGATGATCCTCCTTGAAAAACCTTCAACTAGAAAGTCTCCTCCAAGTAGCACCCAAGAACTACCCAACAATATTAACAAGTATAAACTAGTAACTTATTAATATGTGCCCTTGATAATAATACTAGTAATATTACTAACTTTTCTTAGTAATAATGTATACTAGAGAATTATTGTAGAGAGATGGAAGAAGTTTGTTCACATGCAAAATGTAATGAATTGTGTAAGAGAGGTAGTGTGAAGTAGTGAACAAATATATGGAGTGTGTAAGGAGGAAAGGAAGTGGCGGGTGGAGTCCTCAAGTGGACATGTTTTTTTTTTGTCTTATAATTTTATCTTACATCACATGCAAAATCTAGTATAAGATATATATTATGGTAGTATACAAAATAAGGTAAAATGATTATGTGAGTAATCATCCATTACACTTATTTTACACGGTCCACATGACCATATACGGGTCCATGATGGTTTTTATATTTGTCGCACAAATCCGTGTAATTTTCATTTTAAACATCGTATCATGTTTAAATGCTTCCATAATAAATTCGTCCAATTCACTCCGTAAATATACGTGTAGCACTACACATATTATTTACGTACTAATATTAATCACATTAATCAATTAGTACAATTTTAGTAAATTAACAGTTAATTAACTAAAACCCGTTTTCCAAAACTTATTATTTAATTATCGCATAATTAAATAATAATCGCTACTCTCTCGAGTTCGCAACTCGAAATCTCTCTAATAATAATCGACTAACCTCTTAGTCTATAAATCAAGGGACTAAATAAATTGTATCTCATACAATTAATTAGTTATCAATTGGGGTTCGTTCCTTTAGGTGTGACCGAAAGGGGTCAGTTGATCACCGCCGTCTCACGACAATAACGTCAAACTCTAGTCAGCCAACCGTTATCGATTTACGTTAATCAACTGACGAGGATCAAATAATTAAATATCTGATGATATTCTATTAATGAGATTTATTATGTTAACGCACTATTGTGGAGGACACTAACTCCAACAATCTCCCACTTGTCCGACACAAGGTGTGCACTACCAATTCTCTTGTCCGTTATAATCTCCCACTCAATGCAAGGTGTCTTTCAGGTCGCACTTGCACATGAACACATCGTGAGTGGTTTTCTCGATCGGGAGTGTGACTACCTGACCGGAAAAATCTCTCACAGATTACTTCCGAGCGTGGCCACGCATTTGTAGTCATTAACTCCTCGAGTGGCCTTGAGATATTGTTACCCAACGTGGGTGGACAATTCTTGTATGCCCTATCTATCCTATTGCACAATACAGCTCACCATGACCTAGTAAATGCCCTTTTGGCCTCCTTTCATGGCACGACCTAGGACAAAAACCAAAGTCACTCGGAAACTTCACCTGCTCAGATAATAGTCTCCAGTCAAAAGAATCGACTCATTAGAACATCTTAGAGATCCCCGCCACGACCAGGCGTCTATAATAGAACTTAGGGACTCTCTAAATGGTAACTGTCCGGCAAAGTGTCACACACTCTGCCTATGTAATCGACCAGTCATCACATATGACCTTATGGTGTTGAACAACCATCAGTCGACTTACAATCTAGTCACTCCGAGACGTCACCTCATTAAGTGACTAGGGACAAAATACAATGTTCATCTTATTCACTTGAATAGTGTTCAACATTGTCTCCACAACTTATTCAGATAAACAAGGTATTAAAATTTAGTCACACTAAATAAAAATTCATAAAAGAATGAATACGAAAACAATGAATATGATTATCATATATATAATAAAAGATACACTATCCAATTATTACATATCCATAATCTAAAGAAAATCTGGTACTCGTCTCAATCCTATAGAGACGATATGACCATCATGCTTAGCCTTTGATAAAGGCTTGGTTAAAGGATCAGCAATGTTGTCATCTGTCCCAACCTTACAAATGTCAATTTCCTTTCTTTCCACATAATCTCTAATTACATGGTATTTCCTTTCAATGTGTCTAGATTTGTTACTAGACTTAGGCTATTTGGCTTGAAAAATAGCTCCACTGTTATCACAATATAGAGTGATAGGATCTTTGGCGGAATGGACTACTCCTAGCCCCTCCATGAATTGCCTAATCCAAACAACTTCCTTGGCAGCCTCAGACGCTGCAAGGTACTCAGCCTCTGTTGTAGAATCCGCAGTAACACTTTGCTTAAAGCTCTTCCAGCAAACAGCTCCTCCATTTAGCATAAACACGTAGCCGGATTGGGATTTCATGTCATCCCGATCGGTTTGGAAACTTGCGTCAGTGTAACCTCTTACACACAACTCAGTTTCTCCTCCAAACACTAAGAACTAATCCTTAGTTCTTCTCAAGTACTTAAGGATGTTCTTTACGGCTATCCAGTGACTCTCACAAGGCTTGGCTTGATACCGACTTGTCATGCTCAAGGCATACGCAACGTCGGGACGAGTGCAAATCATAGCATACATGATAGACCCAACAGCGGAAGCATAAGGGACGGTCTTCATGTGTTCAATTTCCTTAGGGGTAGAGGGAGACTGTGACTTGCTCAAAGTAATCCCTTAGCCCAAAGGTAAAAATCCTCTCTTGGAGTCTTTCATATTGAACCGGTCAAGAACTTTGTCAATATAAGCTTCTTGACTCAATGCCAGTATCCTCTTGGACCTATCCCTATAGATCCGGATACCTAAGATTCGTTGTGCCTCTCCCAAGTACTTCATTTGGAAGTGTTTGCCTAGCCACTCCTTAACGGAAGTGAGTGATGGAATGTCATTCCCAATGAGCAATATGTCATCCACATATAGGACAAGGAATACAACCTTACTCCCACTAAACTTCGTGTATAAACACGGTTCTTCCACACTTCTAGTGAAACCCTATTGTTTAATGACATGATCAAAGCGATGATTCCAACTCCTAGATGCTTGCTTAAGACCATAAATGGACTTCTTGAGCTTACACACCTTGTTAGGGTTAGATGTATCCACAAAACCTTCGGGTTGTATCATGTACACCTCTTCTTTTAGAATCCCATTCAAGAAGGCGGTTTTGACATCCATTTGCGAAATCTCATAATCATGAAATGCGGCAACCGCTAAGATTATACTAATGGACCTTAGCCTAGCGACTAGAGCGAAGGTTTCGTCATAGTGTAAACCATGAACTTGGGTGAAACCTTTTGCCACCAATCTAGCTTTGTAAACATCCACATGTTTATCCACGCCGAGTTTAATTTTGTATATCCATTTACACTGAAGAGGTCGCACTTCTTCTGGTAAATCCACCAAGTCCCATAGTCCCATACTTGGTTCTCGTACATGGAATCCATTTCGGACCGCATGGCTTCTAGCCAAAGCGAGGAGTCGGGACTAGACATGGCCGATTTGTAGGTTGTGGGTTCATTACTTTCAAGAAGTAACAAAACACCATCCTCTTCGATGTTACCAAGGTAGCGATCAGGTGGATTAGAAATCCTACTTGACTTTCTAGGAATAATTACCGTTTCAGAGGAAGAGGGAATGTTATCCTCCACGTTCTCCTCTACCTCATTCTCGGTTTGTGGCTCTCGAACTTCTTCAAGTTCAAATTTTCTCCCACTCTGTCTCCTAGAAATAAATTCCTTTTCTAGGAAGACAACATCACGAGCCACAAACACTTTGTTCTCGTGTTTATTGTAGAAGTAATAGCCACGTGTTTCCCTTGGATATCTTACAAAAAGACATTTGTCAGACATGGGTGCAAGCTTATTGTCAGACACGATCTTAACGTACGCTTCGCAACCCCAAATACGCATGAATGACAAATGAGGGACTCTCCATGTCTATATCTCATATGGAGTCTTATCGGCCGCTTTAGTCGGGCTTCGATTTAGTGAAAATACTGCAGACAAGAGTGCAAAACCCCAAAATGAACTAGGAAGCTCAGTTAGACTCATCATTGACCGAACCATATCAAGTAAAGTTCGGTTTCTCCTTTCGGCCACACCATTTAGTTACGGTGTGCCAGGAGGAATCCATTGTGATACTATACCACAATCTTTTAGGTGTGAATCAAATTCAATATTTAGATACTCACCACCACGGTCGGACCGTAGAGTCTTTATCTTTTTATCCAATCGGTTCTCTACTTCTTTTTGAAACTCTTTGAACTTGTCAAAGGCTTCACTCTTGTTCTTCATTAAGTAGACATACCCATATCTACTTAAGTCATCAGTAAAAGTAATGAAGTAGTGAAAACCTCCTCTAGCGGTGATGGTTAATGGTCCACACACATCCGTGTGTATGAGAGCCAAAACCTCACTAGCTCGTGTCCCTTTTCCCGCAAAAGGTGCACGACTCATCTTGCCTAAAAGGCAAGACTCGCATGTACCATAAGATTCGAAACCAAATGGTTTGAGCACTTTTGATGAAGCAAGTCTCTTAATGCGTCTTTCGTTTATGTGGCCTAAACGACAATGCCAAAGGTAGGATTCGTTTGGATCACCCTTTTTGAGCTTTTTAGTTTCCATATGATAAACGTCATTAACATCATTTAAAACATAAATGCCTCCAATTGAAATGGCCTTGCCATAAACCACATCATTTAAAGAAAAAGTACAACACTTGTCCTTAATCATAAAACAAAAGCCTTCCGCGTCTAACGCGGAAATGGAGATGATGTTCTTAGTTAAAGTTGGTACAAAATAACACTTATTTAAATACAACTCTAAACCACTAGCTAAAGTGAGCACATAGGTCCCTACGGCAACGGCAGCTACTCTAGCTCCATTGCCCATGCGGAGATCCACATCACCTTTTGCTAGTGCTTGCACGTCCCTTATACCCTGCAAATGGTTACAAAGGTGAAAGCCACATTCGGTATCAAGTACCCAAGTGGAAGTACAAGCATAATTAACGTCTATCACATAGAGAGAGGAAATCATACCAATAGGCGTCACACGCCCTTCCTTGAGATCCTCCAAGTATTTGGGACAATTCCTCCTATAATGCCACTTCCCATTACAATGAAAACATTCGGCCTCGGAGAGCTTGACACTTTTTGCCTTGGGATTGCCATTCACAACGGCCTTCCCCTTTCCCTTGTCAATTTTCTTTGACGATTTCTTAAATTGGGACTTTTCTTTCCCTTTTCCTTTCTTGACTCCAAGAGACATGTTCTTTAACTTCATGGTTAAAACATCTCCCTTTTCACTCCCACTAGCCTCCATATCCCTCTCCGCTTGGGTGAGGAGTGCATGAATTTCATGGTAACTCTTATCCATGTCATTCATGTTGTAGTTTACCCTAAAGTGGGCAAACTTGGTGGGGAGTGAGTGAAGGATACGATCCACCACAAGAGTTTTAGGAATCTTACACCCTAGACGCTCTAGGATGTCAACATATTAGACCATTTTAAGGACATGGGGACCAACCTTTTGGCCCCTCTCAAGCTTAGCTTCAAAGAAGCGTGCCGCCACATCGTATTGACGGACTTTAGGTGTTTGTGAAAACATAGTGATCATACGAGTGAATATCTCGTAAGCATTTAAAGAAATGCATGATAGCTTGAGCTTTGGCGATATTGACCATATCAACACATTCTTGATATCATTCAACATCCTCACATAGTCATCATGGGCGGTCCGCACCGCCGATGAAGCTCTTCCACCGGGCTCGATTGGAGGAGCATCGGTCAAGTAAGAGAGCACATTGTCGGACAACGCGGCACTTTTGATGTTGGATTCCCATTCAAGGAAGTAACTACCGTCATCTTTTAAAATACATTTGTCCATTACGGACCTTAGCCATGAATCTTTGCCTAGTGAAGTAGTCGATGGAGTTGATGAAGTTGTCATTGCGAATTAAAATGCTACAACAAAAAGGAAAAATTAACATTCATTGTTTTTTTAAAAATTACTTGTAAAAACATGTTTAGCAAGTTTTAGCATTTATATAATGACCTCCCACTAAACTATATAAATGATTCCAAGAACCAAATATTAAACAAAAACGAGCATCGCTTGGGCGAAACATCTTATAATTGCGTAAATTCGGTAAGTCACGTTGACTAATTCTACCTCTAGAACTCTTGGTCGACAAATTTCCTCAAATTCATCTACTAGCCCCGGAACACAAGACCGTCTTATATCCCGTTGAGTCCAACCAATTTTGGCATGTGATAACCGCTTACCACCCTACTTACCCAAGGTAAAAAGAGAACACCCCGCTTGGGCGAGCGTGGCTCTAATGAACAAGAGATTCATAGGTGTTACTAATTGGTAAGGCTAATCTCAATTTTAGTTATGTGAGAGATCTTGTCAACTTAGTCATAAATTCCTTATAAGTGAATTAATTCGGTGAATGTAAATGACGTGAATTGACAACCGCGAATATAAAATAAAATGCATGTGAGTGTCGATTTTGGCATGCGCGAAAATAAAACAAGCAAACATGTAAGCATATGAATAAATCCTAGTATGGCCTCCTAGTTAATAAAAACTAGTCTATTACATTTCGGAAACCAACTCCTTGGTCCCTTGCCTCTTCATTCCATAAGTGGCTCTTTCTTGTGGGATTTGGAACACCTTCCAAAAATAGACTCCGTCTCGTTGTAATTCGTCTTTTGGAAACGCCGGTAAAATAACTATTACAAATGAATTACATAGCTATGCCTATTATACATTAATTAATAAAATGAATAAAACTATTAATTAATTACAAACCGACGATACGAAATCGTATTTAATTACAAACAAATCGATATTCCCATTCATTTCGGGTAATAACGATTAAAATTAACTAGGCCATACTAGGTACAAAAAGATAAATACTTTAAATAAATGACAATCATTCATTCAACTTAAATAAATATGCTTAAAATGCTGTAAATATGATGCCAAAATCGCTCTACCTATCATTCATTGGTATCCATCTCGGTTTTGTGGATTTAATCGATTTTTAACATGTAAAAATCAATAATTAACTCTTAAATATCATTTAAGTCCAAACTGTTTTGAACCTCAAAATTAGTCCTCACTAATTTTATGACAAATTATTAGTTTGATTTGGTGATAATTTGCTAATTTAATCGGTAAAATCATAAAATTTAAGTAAAAATCCAAAAACATTGAAAAATTACCCAAACAATTGAAACAAAAATTTTTAGTATTCTGGAACACTCCCAAGAACACCAAAATGTCAGAAAAATTGCCCAAAAATTCTGGATAAATTTTGTGAAGAAAAAGATCGATATTTATCGGTTTTTAACCATTAAAACCAATAAACATCAAAACAAAGTGAAAACACACATGCAAAATCACTTTTGACATTTAAATAATATTATTAAATGTACATAAATTTATCATGGGCAGAATCGAAAATTCGAAATTATGATTAATTAATTGGACTTTTATCGACTTTTTACTCAAGAAATCAGTAAACATGCAAAAATCCGAACCAACCTTTAACCTTTTGCATACAATCATTAGAAAACATGCATGAACTACCATAAAAAATCCATGCACCGAATCAACATTTAACTAATTTTAGTCAATTTTTCACCAAAATGCGACATTTTGACTCGGTTTTCTACCAAAAATCATTAAAATTAGCAAAATTACTTGAGAAATCACCAAAAAAATCCACAAACCTTTTGAGATCAGTAGATATGCATGTCCCAAAAATTTCGTGCTAAAACCTCTTCTAACAGAATTTTTGAGTTTTTACTAATTATCTCATAATTCATTAAAATGCTTAAAATCAACATGCAAATTACAAGCCTAAGCTCTGATACCACTTGAAAGATCATAGACCCATATTAGACTCTCTAATAAAATAAATTTATCTCATAAATTGTTGTTTATGTGATCTATGTAACATGCATGCAAATATGAAAACATAAAAAGAAACTATAAGGAAAAACAATTTCCTTACATTGAATATAAGGTAAAATGGGCACAAATTAGTTCTCCTTACTAATTTGTTCTTGAGCTAAAATTATATGGATGATCCTCCTTGAAAAACCTTCAACTAGAAAGTCTCCTCCAAGTAGCACCCAAGAACTACCCAACAATATTAACAAGTATGAACTAGTAACTTATTAATATGTGGCCTTGATAATAATACTAGTAATATTACTAACTTTTCTTAGTAATATTGTATACTAGAGAAGTATTGTAGAGAGATGGAAGAAGTTTGTTCACATGCAAAATGTAATGAATTGTGTAAGAGAGGTAGTGTGAAGTAGTGAACAAATATATGGAGTGTGTAAGGAGGAAAGGAAGTGGCGGGTGGAGTCCTCAAGTGGACATGTTTTTTTGTCTTATAATTTTATCTTACATCACATGCAAAATCTAGTATAAGATATATATTATGGTAGTATACAAAATAAGGTAAAATGATTATGTGAGTAATCATCCATTACACTTATTTTACACGGTCCACATGACCATATACGGGTCCATGTTGGTTTTTATATTTGTTGCACAAATCCGTGTAATTTTCATTGTAAACATCGTATCATGTTTAAATGCTTCCATAATAAATTCGTCCAATTCACTCCGTAAATATACGTGCAGCACTACACATATTATTTACGTACTAACATTAATCACATTAATCAATTAGTACAATTTTAGTAAATTAACAGTTAATTAACTAAAACCCGTTTTCCAAAACTTATTATTTAATTATCGCATAATTAAATAATAACTACCGCTCCTCGAGTTCGCAACTCGAAATCTCTCTAATAATAATCGACTAACCTCTTAGTCTATAAATAAAGGGACTAAATAAATTGTATCTCATACAATTAATTAGTTATCAATTGGGGTTCGTTCCTTTAGGTGTGACCGAAAGCGGTCAGTTGATCACCGCCGTCTCACGACAATAACGTCAAACTCTAGTCAGCCAACCGTTATCGATTTACGTTAATCAACTGACGAGGATCAAATAATTAAATATCTGATGATATTCTATTAATGAGATTTATTATGTTAACGCACTATTGTGGAGGACACTAACTCCAACATATTCAACCTCAATTCATCAATAACATGAATTATAAAACTAAATTCAAAATCAAGTCCTAAAGAAGGTTTCACTTAGCTAATAGCTAATTTCTCTTAATCCAAAAGACGGTTCCACTTAGCTAATTCCATTAATGCAAAAGACGGTTTCACTTAGCTTAATATTAATAATAATACGACGGTTTCACTTAACTTAGTAATAATAATAATAATATTAATTAAGACGGTTCCACTTAGCTTAATACTAATGATAATGAGACGGTTTTACTTAGCTACCAACACCAAACACCACCCCACGACCCACCCCAACCACGCCCACCACGGCCCACCCACGGCCGACCGCCACCCACAAAACCACCCCCACCCATAACCCTAAACCAAGACAAAAACCCCCTTAATCATTCCCTTTTAATTCAAACACAAATTAAACTAAATCTAACTACAAATTAAACTAAATCTAACTACAAATTAATCTAACATACTAACTACAAATAAATCTAAACAACTAACCACAAATTAATCAAACTAACTACAAATTAAACATAATTAAACTGAAATTAAACAAAACAACTAACCTAATTAAAGAGGGTGGATGTGGCGGTGGAAATGGCGGTGGAAGGGTGGTTGTGTGGTGTTGTTCGTTGGTTCTGTCGTCGCCGCTGTTTCGTCGCTCTCCTTTTTTTTTTTGTTTCGTAAAGAGTAAAGTAGGAGAGAGGCTGGTTTCTATTAAAAAATTTGGCGACTGAAATTCATTTTGGCGACTGAATTTCAGTCGCCAAATTGACGACTACCCATAAATCAGTCGCCAAATTTAAAATTTCGGTCGCCACGTTTGATTCCCTTTTTCAAAAAGACAGTCGCCAGATTGGCGACTGATTTCAGTCGCCAATTTGGCGACTACTTCTATCAGTCGCCAAAGTTCGGTCGCCTGTTTTAGTTTTTCTTGTAGTGAGTGAAACAAGTGGTGGGACGGGATAGTTACGGTATAAGTGCACGGGATTGCATGTGTGATCGTTTGATTAAGCTTATGGGTCTTGTCGTTGATAGACCCGAGTTACTTCTTGTCAAGGATGTTGAGAAAAGTCCGAGTGATTCGGGTTTGGGGGGTATGGAGGCAAAATTGGGAAGTTTTATGACTACTTTAATGGAGAAGTTTGAGGAGCAATCCACCCACTTGGCTACGGTTTTGTCACATGTTGGACCATCATGGTCTTTGGAGTCGGGTTTTGATGCTTCTCGGATTTATGCATGGATGGATGAGGTGGATAAAAGGTTAATGGGTTTTGAACGGGAATTGAAGGCAATCCGTGGGGAAGTGTTCCCACATGGAGATCGTCTCACTTTTCTCACGAGTCAAGGTGGAGCGTTGGTTATGCACGGAAAGGCTATGGCAAATGATCAATCGTTTACATTGGAGGCCACTAAAGCTTTGTCCTTGAAGGTGCTCAACTTTGAACGAAGTATTCAAAGTATGTCCCTACTTGTGCGGAGCTCATTTGATCGTCTTGATGCCTTGGAGCATCGTACTCGGCCCGACTACGTGAACCCATATAAAACCCGCAACATTTGATCTACCCTTGTCTTACCTTTATTAGCTCTTTCTATTATTAGCCCTTTTTTTTCATTTTCTAGTGGTGTGTTTTGCAAACTTATAATTCGGCCCATTTTGGCATACACTTGTGGATTATGGCCCAAGTGTCGCTTTAAACATGTGTTTCATTCGGCCCATCGGCTTTAAACATGTTTTCTTAAGTTTGTTTGTTAATTAATTCTCTAGATGCTTATAGTTATGCATGCTAATATTATTTTCTATGACGTTTTATATCTTGTCTCGTCTTATATTATTCTAGTCATTTTTTATTTGTTCTTAACTTTTCGATGATGTCAAGAGGGGGAAAGAATGTCTATGGTAAGCATCTACCTAAGCTTGCTCCTTGTCAAGACCAATTGTCTCTTAAAGTTTCGATTTATGCTAATCATCTTGATCTTGCGTTGATCTTTATTATTAAGATGACGGTATTGTATTGAGGGGGAACTCTTTACTTAGTCACAAATTTAGGAGGCTTGCCATCATCAAAAAGGGGGAATTTGTTGAACCATATAGTATATATGTTTATATTTTGATGATGTCAAGGTGATTTATAATTTATATACTTGTTGCGCGTAATCGTTTGTCTAAGTCTTTTAGATTCGATTTGTCTAATACAAACAACAAAGGAAGTTGTGATGGAAAAGTATATAAGAATCAAGCCTCAATTCAAGATCAAACGATGTGAAGATTCATTCAAGATTTATGTGAAGACGAAGACCGTCTTAAGATTAATCAAGCATGGATGATGACGTAGCCTATACTCGAAGATCTCCTTGAAGATTAGAATAGTATAGGTGATTATCTCGTAATGATAACCAAGAATGAGTTTCTTGAATTAGTAAAGTTATAGCTTTGCAGCTATAACATTACTAGTAAAAGAACTCAATGTTATAGCTCTCCTACTATAACATTGAGATGCCGAGTTTATTATACACGACATATAATGTTTCAAAATTGTTTTGTAATTTTTTTAAAAGTTATTTTAAATGTTTTGATAAAAGTATTTATTTAATAAAGCCCGGTTTAGTGCGGAGTTCGGTTTTATGTTGAACGTTGACTAGTAGTCGTGTTGGGTCAACTTATGAGTTGGACCATGCTACTAATTAGGGTTTCAACAAAGCCTCTCTTAAAACCTAAATTCTAACCATATATTGAGCTAGGGTTTGCACGAGTCACGAGGCTTATGAGCCGTGACATCTCGTGTTACCTAAGGTGTATTTGGTAAAGATTTTATTCTATAATAATATCTTTACATATCTTGTATATCTTACTTAATATATTTTTTTATGATAAAAGATATTCTTGATTTAGAAATCTTATCATATCTTAGAATTTATAGTAAAGATAATATTTGAATAGATTATATTCTATCTTTTGGAATATTTTTTATTATCTTTTAGGCTTTTAGGAAAAAAATAATAGAAGATATGATTTCTTAACATATCTCCTATTATTCGGCCATTAGGGTTTTTTAAACCGAATTGCCTTGCTCTTTCCTTCCAATAAATACTTTGCTCTTTACAACATTTAAAGTAGAGACCTTAAGCATAAATATTGATCTTATTTTTACAAAGCAAATCGTGTGTTTCAAATCAGAAAACCGCTTTTATTATTTTTGAAAGGTCGTGTGTTTTAAACTCGTTTACTTGTTCTTATTGTTATCGTTATAAGATAAGGCTAAGGTAGGTTTCCTCATAGGCATAGATTAGCTTTCCAAGACCCATACCATCAAAGAACATTTCAGTTTGCTACCTTATACCTAAGACCTCCAAAACATTAGTATCAATGAATTGAGTTGGCTCGTAATGCTTACCTAGCAATGTAACGAATTTTTGGCGATGCTCATCGCAAGTGAAGATCACTTCCGGGAAGTATTCGAGCTGTTCCACCCCTCCTATAATCACATTATAATGGCCTCTTGCCTCTCTTTGGGTGGATGAAGAAGTACCCTTGCGCTTCTTGGGTGCGGTCTCAGCGAACTTCTTGTCTTTTCCTCTTAGGGTCATCATTTTTGATTGAAAAAGATAGGGTTTTGGGTTAATTTTGTGATGGGGATTTTTGGGAGATGATGATGTGAGATTTTGAGTAGATAAGATAAGAAAAATGAGGGATGGTGGGGTTGTTTATAAAGGAAAAGGGGTGGAAGTCGAGCGGGTAGGGCTGGGCTCGGGCGGATTCTACGAGGTTTTACCAAAAATAGGAGAAGATCCGAGCGTCCCGCATGGAATCCGTGCGTCTTTGATGAGGAATCCGAGCGTCTTACTGAGAGGACGAGCGGATTCTTAGTCAAGGATCTTGGAACTTTTGAGACCGGCTGGGGACGAGGGTATCTTGTGTGAGACGAGCGTCTCATCTGGGTCGACCGTCTTCTCATTAATCCTAGCGGATTCTCTTCCAGCGAAAAATTATTTCCAAGGCCATGCTTAGGACGAGTGTCCCAGGAGCGATACGAGCGTCTTCTCATCGGAGATGAGCGTCTCATGTGGAATCCGAGCGTGTTCTTAGTCAGTGCTGACTAATCCTCAGGACAAGGCTCTGGACGAGCGTTCCGCCCTCGGGACGAGCGTCTTGTGTCGTCGTTCTCAATCCTTTCTTCTTTTCATTCAAAAATCGTTCCCTTGCACTCTTTTGTGATTCCCTCTTATCGTTTTCTGAAATCATGCTCAATAAATGAGTAAGAAACCCTCTCTCACTACTCTCATGTAAGGAAATGTAAGAAATGCAAAGCTATATACAATATTATATAATGCAAATATTATGGGAAATAATATTTTTTAAATGGTAGTTTGAGATAGGACTTCACCAAACTAGTTCAATTTGTTGAGATTCTTTGTCCATAGAGCTCAAGGCTCTTAGAAGGAGATCAAAAGCTTGTGAATAAGCCCTAAATAAGCATAAGTATGGTTTGCTTAACTTCAAAATAAAGTTTGGCCAAGGAGATTTGTCATTAATTTTCTTTTTCACCCTCCTCTTGGAACTTCAAAATAAAGTTTGGCCAAGGAGATAAGCCCATGATTCTTGTCAACATAAGGTATGAAGTGTGGCTCACTTTCTTCCGGAGATTTCCATATACCACCTTCTTCAATTTTGGTGATGATGATAGCATTTTGGTTACTCAATCCTTCCAGAGTAGAAGGAGAATTCTCACAACATTGATGATCGGGTTCTTTAGAAGTTGAAATTGTGGATGCCAAATTTCCACAAGTGACTTCATTTGAAAGTTTGTTCTTGAGCTTTTCCACCAAGTATCTTTTATATGATGATTTGACTTTTTGTAGAAGATCCACCATATCGTCTCCAACGATCATAGGTTTCATGGTGGGTGTAAAATAGTCTTCATAGGCAATAGGGAAGGGGCATTCTTCTTCTTCATCATAAGATATCTCAAATTTCTCAAGGATAGGTTCCTCAAGTAGAGTGATCTCACGAGCTTCCTCTTCCTTATCCCATAATTTCTTGTAAAACACGATCTCGTCATCATGGCTATCTTCATATGAACCATAAATGGGGGCTTTGCTTCTCCTCAATAATCCTTCCTCCACCATCTCAATATTCACATCAAAAGACACACCCTCATACTCGCAAAGGCTAAGAGTATTTGGCTTACTCAACCTCATATCATCCTCATCAAATACCACACTTTCTTATTCACAAGAGCTCAAAGAGATTGGCTCTCCCCACTTCTCATCTTCTTCATCAAAGGTCATTGCCTCAAATTCACATTCATGGTCAATGCTCAAAGATTGGTAGGGAGTGGTTGCTTTCATTTGGGCAATTCGAATTGCCAACTCCTCACCATGGATAACAATGCTTTGGAGAACATTGTTCCTATTTTGGCTCTCTTCTAGAATTTGTGTGAAGAAATTTTGTTGGTCTCCCATCATTTGGAGAATCGCATTTTGAATGGGTTCATCTTCTTGTTATGGGTGGGTGTGAAAATGGTTGTATTGTGGATATTGGATGTGTTGATTTTGGTGGGAAAATCTGGGGTAGTAGTTAGGATTTTCATTGTATGAGTTGTAAGGTAGGTTTGTGTTGACTTACTCCTCAAACTCCCCATACCCATTGTAGTCATACTCAAAAGATCTACCACATACTCCATGTATCAAGTCTTGGGTCATCATCTTAACCAAGATAAAGATACAACTACAAACATGGAAACTACAATAAAACGGTAAAAAAATGAACCTCGAGGAATAAGTTCCTCAAGGTTAAAGCACAAATAAAAATAGAAAAACAAGTAAGAACTTAATCACATAACACCGTCCCCGGCAACGGCGCCATTTTGATGAGAGGTGTCGTCGTGTCTCCCAATCAAACACATTTACATTCTCAACAAACAACTAGTTAGTGGTTAAGTCGAGGTCGATCCACGGGACGGTGTGCTTTGGGTTCTAAGTCTATCTATCTCAATTTATGCTAGTGTCACAATTGTTGGGGTTTGTAGTTGTGTTCTAGACTAATGCAAGCAATAAAGTAAAACAAGCAATAAAACAAAATGATGATGTAAACAAATGACTAAAAGTGCTTGGATATCAT
The DNA here is from genome assembly GCF_048544455.1 of Silene latifolia. Taxonomy (NCBI): domain Eukaryota; kingdom Viridiplantae; phylum Streptophyta; class Magnoliopsida; order Caryophyllales; family Caryophyllaceae; genus Silene; species Silene latifolia. The sequence goes on from NC_133535.1 coordinate 82,602,333, forward strand.
GGGTTCAAAGGGGATTCATGGGAATAAATCATACAAACATGTTCTCAATTATAAGCAAGCACTTATTATTGTGATGGGATCGAGTTAGTGTATATCTTACAATCCCTAAGAAGGTTTGGGTCCCGGAGCTGAATCGATTAGATTGTACAACACCTACAAGTCGACTTAATCCTTCCTATTCCACTTTATGCATGGTCTAATGAGGCTCGAGTTGGTTTATGTCTTACAAGCCTCATTTAAAAGATAGGTGATGGGTAAAAAAAAATGTAAGGATTCATAGGCTCGCATTTCATAGAACATAACATGTGCATAAGTTGAAATCACAATAGGCAAGCAATTTAATTATGAAAACATATTAGATTAAGCAAGAATCAATCTCCATGTTTGTTTCCCTTAATTCCCCATTAATCCTAGCTAAAAGACTACTCACTCATTATCATGGGAAACATGTCATTTATGGTGTCAATCATTACAACAAGTATAAGCATGATAAGAAGATTGAGGAAATAAACAATAAAGAGTAAAGGGTAAAAGAATTATACCAAACTTGAGATGATCCAAATAATAAAATAAAGAATAAAAGAAGAGAACTTGATTGATTGATGAAGAGTTGTCAATTCTCCAATAATAACCCAATAATCTTCAATTACCCAATTATAATAAACTTGAACAATGATTAAGGAAAGATTAATGTGTAATTTTGTGGAATGATTGAGATTAATCTATTCTAATCAACTCCTAATCTAATCTAAGGATGGTTTTTCTCCTCTAAGAGGGCTTGTCTCTAGATGATTACAAAATGGAGTATATATAGTAGTTCATTACTAGGTAAGTAAGGATAAATTTGTAAATAACAATGTTAAGTTTTAAAGTGGAGATGTCAAAGTCTTGCAAGGAGATGAGCATATCACGCTAGTGCTGTCACGATCCACTCGGACCAGGAGGGGAGACGCTCGGATTGTGAGGGGAGGAGATGAGCGTCTTCTGCCTAAGCCGCTCGGATTGTTACTCCGAGTGGTCCTTGCTTCACGTCCTTTAGACTTTGCATACTCCTTGCTTTGTTGGTCGTCGTTCTTGCCTCCTCTTTCATACTAGTCCATCCAATATCATCGACAACTATCCAAGTATGTACGGGAGACGGGAATTGATGCCTGTCGTTGTATGCACCAAAAATAATATTTATAGTCCAAACTACTACTATAGCTAGTGGCAGTCAGGGTCGAATCACAAGGAGGCGATGCAATTATTAGTTGTCTAATTCTAGCCTAAGGTAACAAACGTGAGGGGGATTTGATTTGAGTTGATCTATAACTAAAGGCAATAAATGAAAAGTAAACTAAATAAACGGATGAAATAAAATATTAAAAGGGTGTTAGGATGGTCGGTTCACTATAGTTTCGGCGGCAGAATACAAGGTAGGTCTAAAACAAACACGTGAGACGGGAAATTAAGAAGTCCTCTCGGTCCATTCTCAACAGGTAGCATCTTTCGATCTCGCTACAGGTCCCTAATATCACTAATGCTAACTTTCGTCCTGAGAAGTGATTTAAAAGGCTAAATTAACTCATCTTTCGATCTCATTAATCTAGTCGTCTTAATTAGGTAGGCTATCTCCCTTCCCTATCTTTCGATCTTAACGGGTCGGTCAATTCCTAAACATTCAACTAGCCGCGTGCACTCGATTCATCAAAAATACGAATTAAATTAATTAAGACGAAGGTAAATCTCACGAGGCCAGTCGATCGACCAGGGTGTGTGGTCGATCGACCGTGGTTCGATTCCAGGTCTCCCTATTCTATTGCCGCCTATACTACAGATTCCCTACATCCTAGCACAAGGGGTTTAGCTACTCATACTGGAAATAATAACAACAATAAACTTAACAATTAAAACATTCAAATTCATACTTAAATTAATTAAACGAACAATTAGCATAAAATAATAATTTGGCTTCGGGAGATCTAACCTAGCAATTCTATACTACGAACGAATCAAAGCAATGAAACTGAATATAAGAACAGAAGAGTACCGTGAAGGGAATCGCAGAGGAAAGATCAAAACCGATTGCAAAAAGAACTTATTAATGAAAGAATAGACTAAACTAATGTTTATTGAATTGTATGTAAAGAACTAGATGATGAAAACTCGATGCTTCAAACTGAAACCTAAGCTACGTTATATAAGAATACAACGTAGTTCTTATTTCCTAAAACCTAATTACGATGGGCTTCAAACTTCTCGTTCTTTTAATTTGCGTCAGAGTCACGGTCTGGTCGATCGACCACTGGGACCGGTCGATCGACTAACCCTTGCTATACAGTAGCTTCTGTATGTCGTGCTCTGGTCGATCGACCATGGAGGTCAGTCGATCGATTGGAGTAGCTGGTACTTTGCTTCAAAAATTTCGTGAAATAGTCTTTCGGGCCCCGATATGCGCACCAAGTTCGTTTCTTGAGTAAATACTTCACGTCAAATGCAATGCAAAGTACTCGAGGACGGATTTAGCTTGATTTCCGCTGGATTCTTCACATTTCTGCAATTATGTACAAAAACACGAAAGTAGACGGAAATGGGGAGAATAGTAGTATAAACTGCATAAATGAGCTCTGAAATGCGTGTAAAATGAGGTGTAAAACATCATATAAATGACACGCATCAAACTTCCCCAAACCAAACCCTTGCTTGTCCCCAAGCAAGAACAAGACTCGATCCTAAAACCTAGTGGAACGAGTTCAATCTCAGAGCGAAATGCAAACCGAATAGCCTAAACCAATTTAATGCTACAACTAACAATCAATTAGCAATATGAATCATGCAAACGAGTTATGAAGTCGTTAAAAATGCTGAATCGTCAACTATAGAGACTTATCATGATGGACTCTCACGGGTCGCTCGAATCACTCATAAGCACAGGTGAATAATGTATAAGATAGGAAAAATTCATTTTGTAGTGACACTCACCTAACTACGACCTATAATAACATGCCTGCAATCTAATATGAAAATAATCTCTACAACCGTACATATGCATTCCAACCAATCAAATGACCATGACACATGCCGAGGTAAATATGGATATGTGAGGTATGGGTAAGAAGAGGCTAAAATAAATTTGGATAAAAACAGAGTTAAAAGCCAAGCTAGTAAGTAAGGGAACCAAATTATAACAACATCCAACTTCTTGCTCAAACTTCCAATAAAAAACGGTGCTAATAGCAAGCACAAAACTCACAATCTCCGATATAAATGTAATTCCCCAAATGGTGATAATAAAGCATGGGAATAAAATCACCAACTGATCAAAACTCCAACCATGTGATTTTGACTTCTCTTTTCTCGGGCTTCAGTCGATCGACCAAGATGGACAGTCGATCGACCGGATTATACAGTACATCATGCGTTTTTTCCTTTTTTTTCTTTTTTCGAATCATTTCTTTTTTTTTTTCAAATTTATTTTTTTCTTTCTCTCTTTCCTTCCTTTTCATCTTCCCAACATCATCTCGAAATGAGCATATGCCACCAAAAACGTAGTAACAATCCCAAAAACTAAACTACTAGCTTGATAAGGGCAGGCTAAATGTAGGATGTAGTAACGGGACAAAAAGGCTATTTTTGGCAGTGTGGAGCTTATGGGCAAAATGAATAAAGGGGTGACCTCTTCCACATGTGTCAACTAACCACAAACCGAATGCATACAGGTATTAAGCAGATTAAGTTCATATTTATGCAAATTAATATAACATGTCTCATAAGGAGTAACTACTCACAATCCTAATTAAACTGGTCATGAATGACAACAGTTATAGGCTCTAAATCTCAGAATATGATGTAGTTTGCCAAAATTCTAAGTCAAGTTTAAAGTTCAGCAAGATATTTAACGAAAACTCGTAGACTATGCAAATGATTCTACTAATAACATGTTAATTAGCAAGGCTTAGGCATAAACGGCTGAAAATGCAATGTCATAATTGAAATACTACCGTTGCGACTCGACCTATATGCTAAAATAAACGTGCATTTTTTTGAAATTTTTGAAATTTTTCAAATTTTTTTGGTTTTTCAGTATATATAAGAGAAAATAAACAACAATGCAAGACAAAAATGTAAACGTGAATGCAAGCAGATGAAATGCAACGCAAAACCCTTCCCCAAACCAAATCACACAATGTCCCCATTGTGCAAAATCATGTAATGAAATAAAAGGAAAACGGGAATTTGCGAAAACTAACTACATAAGACATGAAATAAGAACTCGGAAAACTCACAAGACTTTAAGCTCAGCAAAAGGAAACCTCCCCAAACCAATGTGAGCTAGGAGGTTTCAGTAGCCAGCAGTGCTACCATAGGTACCTGAAGAGACAGAAAATACCGCGCGTAATCCGAGAAAACAATTTATAAAAAACAACATTATGTGTAAAATAAAGAAACGGAAGAAAACAGAAATGAGTCGGAGAATAAAGTGGAGAAAAGACTCCCTCAACTCCGCAAATCGACCAAACACAGCAGGGGAATGATCGAAAACAGATACTGCAGTGAACATGGTCGATCGACCACATCACCCAGTCGATCGACCAGAGTGAACAGGAACAGAAGCTCCTGGAATTCGCAGCTCAGTCGATCGACCATACTGGCCAGTCGATCGACTGAAATACCTGCTGTAACTTTCTGATTTCTTCAATTACTCAATAACTCGAGCTAATATGGTCCATAAACCTGTAAATGCACATAATAACGCGCCCAAAATTGCGCAAAACCCAAAGTAACAGTCTAAGCATTTAAAATCCTAAGCAAACTTATTAAAATGCGAAGTTTCGCGCACACAAAAACAATAAAAAGAAATTTTAAAGAAAGCAAATAAAGTGTTTGTTTTTGAAAAAGTCTTAATCAACTAATAGTTGATCAAGAACGGCCACGGAATGGCCCACTTGCTCGGCTCCTGGCATTAAGAAGTAGCCTCTACAGTGCTCATCTTCTTAGCTGCACTCCTATCAACTCCAACATCCGCAGAACTCAACGGATCAACAGCTTCAGCATCTCCCCAATCAATGACCTCGTCCGACTCGTCAGAATCCAAATCGGACTCCGTCACTTTGACTGGCTCCTCATCAGGCTCCTCATCTGTGCCATAGCTAAGACATCTTAAACCGCCTCTTTGAACGATTGGCTCCTTCACAGCTGGAGCAACATGCGGCTCTTCCTTCCCCAAACCAGCTCCTGCAATATCCAAAACAGAAGAGTCTTCCTCTAATTTGCTCCCAATCTGGGACGGAGGTGTTATAGCAGAAACAGGCATAGAGACAGGCATATCAGAAAGCACAAAATAAGATTTCTTTTCAGAAACCGTATTACAAGTGACTGGCCACATGGGGTCTTTCTTCTTAGTCATGCTGGCAAAGACAATGGAATGCTTCCTTACTTTGAAGGTCGAGTCCCCGAACCAACATCTATAACAAACCCGGCGGTGTGCGAAAATGGTCTACCCAATATGATAGGAATGTGGGCATCCTCGGGCATATCTAGTACAACGAAGTCAACAGGGAAAAAGAACTTTCCTATTTGCATAGGAATGTCCTCTAAGACTCCTATAGGCTGGAGCGCAGATCGATTAGCCATCTGTACTGTCATGTTGGTAACTGCAAACCTAGTCAATTTCAACTTCCTAGCAAGACTCAAGGGCATTACACTAATACTGGCTCCTAGGTCACACAAGGCCTTCTCAATAGTAAAGGTGCCAATACTACATGGGACTGAAAAGCTTCATGGGTCTTCTAGCTTATGAGGTGCAGTATGGGTCAGATAAGAACATGACTCCTCATTTAGTGCGACAGATTGCACAGTTTTAAGTGACTTCTTTTTAGATAAAAGTTGCTTCATAAATTTCATGTAAGCAGGCACTTGATTAACTAATTCAAGAAAAGGAACTTGCACATTTAAGCTACAAATAACATTTTCAAATTTGTTAAATGATACCTGTTCCTTCGTCGGCACTAATCTCTCCGGATAAGGGGCTGAAAGAAGCAACTTAGCCCTCTCCTCTAGGTCTCTCATGCCGGCATCGGTGGATTTAGGCTGAAAATCCACTACCTTCTCTTTGTTGTAGCTTGACCCTTCTTCAGACCGTCTCAAAAATGAACCATTAACTGTCGTCGGGTCATAATTTGGAACCGGGACTGACCCATCAGCATTTGGGTCTCGCCTCAATATTTTCGGAGTAGTCGTACCCCAAAACAAGTGGTCCTTCAAGTTATTTGGCATTACAGGACGAAGAGACTCACCATCAGCAGCGTTGTCAGTCGATCGACCATGCATGTCAGTCGATCGACTGACTTCTACAGGAACAAAAGTTGTTTCACTTCGCGGACTGGTCGATCGATTGGGTATGTCAGTCGATCGACTGACATACCTGCTGATCGTTTTTTTCTTACTATTATTCGTTACAGCCTTCTTCTTACTTGGTTTCGCCTCATCTTTTTCAGTGACATCCTCGACCATAGCGGGCCCATCGAGTGTAGACCCACTCCTCAAAGTAATAGCATTAAGGGTCTCTTTTTGATCCGTCTGCGACGGTAAATGCCTTGGAGCTCGAGTTACACTCTTGCTAGCCAATTGAGCAATTTGGCTCTCTAACATCTTCATCCCGGCCTCTCTAGCTTGAGACTCTTTCAGCAACAAATTTTTCTACTCGGCAATTCGGAGCCTTGGGACTGCTGCTGCTGTTGAGGGACATACTGAGGCTTTTGGTATGGCTGCTGCTGCTTATGAGGGGGCACATAATTCTGCTGCTACTGTTGCTGCTGCTATGGAGGTGGAGTCGGATTTAGGACATTATGGCTACTCCACCTCAAGTTCGGATGGACATTCGGCTCAAAATAAGTGTTTGTCTGCCTATAATGTTGAAAAGCGACAAGACTCTCATAGGAAATCTTTGCGGTTATCAAACATGTCCTTCTCCTCCACATCTCTTGCAGACGAAAGGACCGTCTGAAACAGCATTCACATGATAGATCCCTCCTTTTGAAGCTCCTCCCAACTCGTACTTATCAAATCTCGCTGTAAGAGCTTCTAATGCAGCTACAGAAGGGGATTCGACACTTCTCCTTTGATTTCCCCTGGAATTTCCATACTCAGCTTTATGGGTGGCCAAATCATCAATAATTTTCCACCCCTTAGTCTCTCCAACATTTTCCTGGAATCTGCCATTGGTTGCCGCATCCAGGATAGCCCTCTGATCGTCATAAAGCCCATTATAAAATTGATTGCATAGGCTCCACTTCTCAAACCCATGGTGCGGAATAGTTCGCACCAACTTCTTGAAACGGACCCACGCCTCTTGAAAACTCTCATCAGGACCCTGTTTAAAGCTCGTGATCTGAGCTCTAATGGCATTAGTCTTTGAGGCAGAGAAATATTTCTTGTAAAATGCTAAGGCCAGCGAATTCCAATCAGTGATCCCATTAGCAGCTCGATCCAGGTCTCGGTACCACTCCCTTGAAGCATCAAGAAGAGAGAATATGAACATAGTCTCCTTCACCTGGTCTTGGGTCACACCGGTTGGTGGGGGTATGGAATAACAATAGTCAATGAACGTCTCCATATGTTTGGCTGCATCTTCATTTGCAGCTCCCCCGAATTGGTTTCTCTCAACCAAGTTCATATAGGACGGTTTTGGTTCAAATTTCCTATCCGTCCCTGGTAACGCGAATCCCTTATAGAGATTCTCAGCTGTCGGCTCAGAGTGACTGGCTATACTCGCTTCTTCAGCCATGTTTGGAGATATGACAGTCTCTGCTGAAGAAGTAGAAATAGGTGATGAAGGTGGATCCTCCTCAAAAAGCTCGTTCTCGTAGTAACTAGACAGTGTACTCAGCTCTTCCTCTGTCGGCAACACTCTAGATGATCGTCTCAACTCACGCAAAGTCTTCTCAATCTCAGGATTGAACGGTAGTAATTCACCACCTTGTGACCTGCGCATAAGAAGAAACTACAAGTAGAATATGAGAATAGTTTAAGGAACAGATGTCTCTTAAACTAAGAGAAAGACTAAAAATAAAGCAACTAATAATTTTAAACATTTGCCTCCCCGGCAACGGCGCCAAACTTTGATGCCTGTCGTTGTATGCACCAAAAATAATATTTATAGTCCAAACTACTACTATAGCTAGTGGCAGTCAGGGTCGAACCACAGGGAGGCGATGCAATTATTAGTTGTCTAATACTAGCCTAAGGTAATAAACGTGAGGGGGATTTGATTTCAGTTGATCTATAACTAAAGGCAATAAATGAAAAGTAAACTAAATAAACGGATGAAATCAAATATTAAAAGGGTGCTAAGATGGTCGGTTCACTATAGTTTCGGCGGCAGAATACTAGGTAGGTCTAAAACAAACACGTGAGACGGGAAAATAAGAAGTCCTCTCGGTCCATTCTCAACAGGTAGCATCTTTCGATCTCGCTACAGGTCCCTAATATCACTAATGCTAACTTTCGTCCTGAGAAGTGATTTAAAACGCTAAATTAACTCAACTTTCGATGTCATTAATCTAGTCGTCTTAATTAGGTAGGCTATCTCCCTTCCATATCTTTCGATCTTAACGGGTCGGTCAATTCCTAAACATTCAACTAGCCGCGTGCACTCGATTCATCAAAAATAGCAATTAAATTAATTAAGACAAAGGTAAATCTCACGAGGCCAATCGATCGACCCGGGTGTGCGGTCGATCGACCGTGGCGCGATTCCAGGTCCCCCTATTTTATTGCCGCCTATACTACAGATTCCCTACATCCTAGCACAAGGGGTTTAGCTACTCATACTGGAAATAATAACAACAATAAACTTAACAATTAAAACATTCGAATTCATACTTAAATTAATTAAACGAACAATTATCATAAAATAATAATTTGGCTTCGGGAGATCTAACCTAGAAATTCTATACTACGAACGAATCAAAGCAATAAAACTGAATATAAGAACAGAAGAGTACCGTGAAGGGAATCGTAGAGGAAAGATCAAAACCGATTGCAAAAAGAACTTATTAATGAAAGATTAGACTAAACTAATGTTTATTGAATTGTATGTAAAGAACTAGATGATGAAAACTCGATGCTTCAAACTGAAACCTAAGCTACGTTATATAGGAATACAACGTAGTTCCTATTTCCTAAAACCTAATTACGATGGGCTTCAAACTTCTAGTTCTTTTAATTTGCGTCAGAGTCACGGTTTGGTCGATCGACCACTGGGACGGTCGATCGACTAACCCTCGCTATACAGTAGCTTCTGTATGTCGTGCTCTGGTCGATCGACCATGGAGGTCAGTCAATCGACTGCAGTAGCTGGTACTTTGCTTCAAAAACTTCGTGAATTAGTCTTTCGGGCCTCGATATGCGTACCAAGTTCGTTTCTTGAGTAAATACTTCACGTCAAATGCAATGCTGATGTGACCATAATTGGCGCATATTTAGCCCCCGAATTACCATTGTTTTCATGCTTTTTAGTGCCTATTTGGGTCATTTCTTATCTTTAGTTCTTTGTTTTGCATATTCTTTGAGATTTTGATCCCTTGGTAGGAAAGGAGTAAGAATCTTGCATTTTCATGGCAAAACAAGGCTAAATTGATCATATTCAATGACCAAGCATCAAGGAGAGACAAGACTAGAAGGCCTTTGTACATAGCATAGTAGAAGAGCAATGTTGAGAAAAGGATCCTTGAGTCCCCAAGGAAATCCCCAAGGAATTCATGAAGAAAAGGGAAGAAAAGAAGAAGAAAAGATGACGAAAACAATCCGAACGGATTGTACACAATCCGTCCGTCCGCCCAAGCACCCCGAGCGTCCCCGCAAAGGAATCCGCTCGGATTCCCCTCGCCAATCCGAGCGTCTTGCCCAAGAATCCGCTCGGATTCCTCATCCCAGATCCGGCCGTCCCGACTCCCATCCGCACGGATTGCGACAAAGACGTTTTCATTCTTCTAGCAACGATAAGAGAAGCCCTTCTCTCGGAGAATCCCGAGTCTCCTTGCTCAACTTAAAAAGTGTAATTACTAGTTTAGCCCTTAGTTAACCCTAATGCATCCTCCCTAATTTTCACTATAAATACCCCATTAGTCTAATTAGAGGAGCATGTTCTTCTTATCAATAATTAGTGTAGTTAATATCAATTAAATCTTTCTTCAATATTGTAATCAAATATTAATCAAGTTTTAATCCAAGTTTTAGTTCTTTAATCTCTCTCTTGTTCTTACTTTATTTTGGGTAATTGAAGATTATTTGGGTTATTATTGGGAGATTGACAACCTCTCAATCTAGGATTCAAGTACTTCTATTATTCTTGCTTTATTATTGGAATCATTAGTAGGTATAATCTCTTAATCCCTTTTTAATTATTGCTAATTACTTTCATTTATTCATCATGTTTCATTATGTTAGTATGATTGACAACCTTTCTAGCATGATCAATATGATAATGAGTGAGTAGTCTCTTAGCTAGGGTTTAATGGGTGATTAGGGAAACCAACATGGGGAATGATTCATGCTTAAATTAATATGCTTTCATATCTTATTTGCTTGCTTGTTTTGATCTTAATACATGCACATGTTATATTTGATGAAATGCTAAGCCTATGAATCCTTGCATTTACTATCATCTTCTATCCTTTCAACTTGACTTGTAAGACATAACCCAACTCGAGTCTTGTTAGACCATGCATGTGTTAAGTAGGGAAGATTAAGTCGACTTGTAGGTGTTGTACAATCCAAGAGATTCGGCTCCGGGACCCAAACTTTCCTAGGATTGTAAGATATAACCCAACTCAATCCATCACAACAATAATTGCTTACTTATAATTTGAGAACATGTTTGTATGATCATATCCCATGATTCCCCTATGACCCCATGACACCCTAGTGCTTTTAATCAATTGTTTACACCCCTTATTTTATTTACCTTGTTAGTTTATTTTCATTGCTATCTTAGTTTAGTAACCTTCTACATCAACCCAATTTGTGACACCCCTAGACACCACTAGTTACAATAGAATCTTCATTTCAATACCCGTCCCTTGGGATCCGACCTTTACTTGCCTCTTTACTAATTGTAGAGTTGTTTGTGAAGTATAAATTGTGTTTTGTATCGACCATTGACCAACGACCACATATGCTTAATTGTGAACACGAAATGGACTCGATCAAAAATGGCGCCGTTCTTGGGGACGGTGTTTAATTGATTTAAGATTTCTTTTATTGTTTTTAGTTGTGTCTTTTTCACCTTGGGAAGTAAAACTCCTCAAGGTTTGCTCTAATTGTTTTCTAGTTGTTTGATATTTTGCGAGAATGGATTTCATAGATTGTTTTGTAGAGGACCACTTGAGTATCCCTTACTTCAAGGATCCCATGCAAGCATTAGAGGCCTTAGAAGCAAGTAAGGCTAAGAGCATGTAATGGGAATTGGAGGTGGATCTCTTTGAGGCCGCTCTAGCTAACAAAGAACTCACTCATGCACAATCCGAGTTGGTGCATAATATTCTAGTAGAAGCATGTCAACCCATAGAGGATGAGCAATCCATCCTAGAGGATATTCTACAAACTCAAGAGCAAGAGGAACCCATCATGGAATTCGAATATGATGAGGTTCATGAAAGTGAAGAAGAATATGTCATGAGAATGGAATGTTTAATGGAGATGGAGCAAATTCTCAATGAAACTCCAAAGGAGGAAAGTGAGGTACAAACTCCTACTTTGAAACCCCTTCCCCCAAATTTGAAATATGCTTACCTTGATGAATCAAAGACCAAACCCGTGATTGTTAATGATAGACTTGATGATGACCAATTGGAAAAATTACTTGATGTGTTGAAACAACATGAGAAGGCTATAGGTTATAGTCTAGATGACCTTAAGGGGATAAGTCCCAACTTTTGCATGCATAGGATTCATATAGAAGACGACCATAGACCTACCATTCAACCCCAAAGAAGATTGAACCCCCACATGCAAGAAGTTGTCAAAGGAGAAGTCATGAAATTACTTGATGCGGGAATCATATATCCCATATCGGATTCTTTGTGGGTTAGCCCCGTCCAAGTGGTACCTAAGAAAGGAGGTACTACGGTAGTGACAAATGAAAAGAATGAATTAATACCCACAAGAATGATCACCGGTTGGCGTATGTGCATTGACTACCGTAAATTACACTCCGCAACAAGGAAAGATCACTTCCCCTTACCATTCATTGACCAAATGCTTGAAAGGTTAGCCTCTAACAAATTCTTTTGTTACCTTGACGGGTATTCGGGATTCTTCCAAATCCCTATACACCCGGATGACCAACATAAGACCACCTTCACATGCCCCTATGGCACTTTTGCATATAGAAGGATGCCTTTTGGATTATGTAATGCCCCCGCTACTTTCGAAAGATGCATGATGAGCGTCTTCTCCGATTATCTAGAGACCATAATGGAAGTTTTTATGGATGATTTTAGTGTTTATGGAAAGGACTTTGACTCATGCTTGCATAATCTTTCTCTTGTATTGCAAAAATGTGAAGATGTTAGTCTTGTTTTAAATTGGGAAAAGTGTCATTTCATGGTCAATGAAGGAATTGTTTTGGGCCACTTGATTTCGGAAAAAGGCATCGAGGTCGATAAAGCTAAAGTTGAGGTGATAGAGAAACTCCCACCTCCCGTGAATGTTAGAGGGGTGAGAAGTTTTCTCGGTCACGCGGGTTTTTACCGTCGTTTCATAAAAGATTTTTCTAAAATAGCAAAACCCCTCACTCAACTTTTGCTTAAGGATGCCCAATTCAATTCTTGACGAGTGTGTTGAAGCTTTTAATAGAATCAAAGAAGCATTGATCTCGGCACCAATCATCCAACCCCCAAATTGGGAGTTACCTTTTGAGATTATGTGTGACGCTAGCAACTACGCCGTTGGAGCGGTACTTGGCCAACGGGTAGGGAGAGCTCTTCATGCCATCTATTACATAAGCAAAACCCTCGACCCTTCTCAAGTGAATTATGACACAACCGAAAAGGAGCTCCTTGCCATTGTATATGCTTTGGATAAATTCCGATCCTACTTACTCGGATCCAAGGTGATTGTATTTTCGGATCACCGTGCTCTTCGGCATCTCTTGATAAAAAAGGAGGCAAAACCAAGGTTGTTGAGATGGATTTTGCTTCTTCAAGAATTTGACTTGGAAATAAGAGACAAGAAAGGAGCCGAGAACGTAGTGGCGGATCACTTGTCAAGGATCCGGTTTCACGATGAGAATGGAGAAACCCCGATCAATGACTCATTCCCCGACGATATTTTGATGGCTATTCAAACTCAACTTGAAAGGCACATCACCCCATGGTTTGCCGATTATGCTAGCTATATTGTTGGAAAAGTGCTCCCTCCAAACTTGAACCACAACCAAAGGAAGAGATTCCTATTCGAAGTGAAGAGGTACTTTTGGGATGATCCAAACCTCTACAAGGAGTGTAGTGATGGGCTCTACCGGAGATGCATCCCTCAATGGGAAATCCAAGGAATCTTGGAAGGATGTCATTCATCACCCTACGGTGGCCACCATGGAGCAAGAAGAACCGTTGCAAAAATCCTCCAATCGGGTTTCTATTGGCCCACAATGTTTCAAGATACAAGAGAATTCATCATTCATTGTGATGCTTGTCAAAGAACGGGAAATATATCTTGGAGAAACGAAATGCCGCAAAGGGGCATTCTAGAGGTGGAGATTTTCGATGTTTGGGGAATTGACTACCAAGGACCCTTTGTGACATCTAACAGGAACAAGTACATCCTTGTGGCCGTAGATTATGTTTCAAAGTGGGTGGAGGCAATTGCCACCCCAATTGATGATGCGAAAACGGTCACCAAGCTTTTCAAGAAGATAATTTTTCCACGATTTGGAGTTCCTAGAGCTATCATTAGTGATGGAGGAACACATTTCCATGAGAAGAAGCTTGCATCCCTTTTGACCAAGTACGGTGTTCAACATCGAACCGGCTTGGGATATCATCCTCAAACAAGCGGTCAAGTGGAAATTTCAAATAGAGAGATCAAACAAATTCTTGAAAAAGTTGTGAACAAGACTCGGAAAGATTGGAGCACAAAGCTTGACGATGCTCTTTGGGCTTATAGGACGGCCTATAAGACTCCTATTGGTGCCTCCCCCTACAAGCTTGTCTATGGAAAAGCATGTCATTTGCCAATCGAATTGGAGTACAAAGCTTATTGGGCAATCCGAGCACTCAATCTTGATCTCAAATTGAGCGGTCAAAAGAGGATGATCCAAATCCAAGAGTTGGAGGAATTCCGACTACAATCCTATGAGAATGCAAAGATTTACAAAGAAAGAACAAAATTGCTTCATGATAAGAGAATTCGACAAAAGGCCTTGCACAAGGGAGACAAAGTCCTTCTATTCAATTCCCGCTACCGACTCTTTCCGGGAAAGTTGAACTCTAGATGGATGGGTCCCTATGTGATAACCGAAGTTGGGAAATATGGAGATTTCGAACTCAAGGCCGAAGATGGAAGCAAGTTCAAGGTAAATGGTCAAAGGTTGAAGCCATACTATGAAGGAGCATTTGTTGGAGAGGTCGAGGCTACCTACCTCGGACCTCCTTCCCCTTGAAAGAACCATCTAAGGGAGAGTTTGGTGGAGTCCTCCCTAAACCACCAATTGTAAATATACTAACCCTCTAACTTGTATTTATTATTTAATTGCATTTGTTTAATAGCATAAATTCTTTTCATGAGTGTAAGTGAGGGAGGGTTACTAACAAGTTTTTGAATGAAGAAAGGAGCAAATTCCTAAGTGTGGGGATGCATTGAAAGAAAGGAGGAAAAGTCAAGGCTCGCAGCTAGAATCCGAGCGTCTCTCTGGAAATCCGGGCGTCCTGAAAGAATACGGACGTCCAAGGGAGAAACCGCACGTCCAGCTGTGTTGAGAAATTGAAGGTTTCTGGACTGATGAAGAATCCGAGCGTCCCATGGAAGAAGACACCCGTCTGAGAGAATCCGGCCGGATTAGTGGAAAGACGCTCGTCTTTTCCCCTGAACATTTCAAGAAAATTCTCTGTCAGAGAATCCGTCCGTCTTCTCAAGAAGACGCCCGTCCTGACCCTGAAGAATCCGAGCGTCTTATGCTCGGGACGCTCGTCTTGAGGCGAGAAAAATTCTGGGATTTTACTCTGTGGCAGAATCCGGGCGCATTGCCAAGAATCCGCCCGTCCCGTGAGGGGAGAATCCGAGCGTCTTAGCTTCGAATCCGCTCGTCTCCCTGCCCGATTTTCGACCCGACTTTTCTCGATTAAATTACACCCCACCACCCATATAATGACACATCACTACTCCTTCCACTTACCCTATAAAAACCACCTCCTTATGACTCCCATACATATCCAATTCACTCCCTTCACCCACAAAATTAAAAGTCCCCAATTTTCTAGGGTTTCCAATTCTCAATCAACAAAGAACAACCTTAGCAAATCTTCAAACAAAATAACCCAAATCAAAAGAACTCAAGAATGGCACCTAGAAGATCCTCCTTTCGAAGCGAAAGAAGACCAAGGATGGTGGGAAGTTCCTCTACCTCACATCTCAACACCATTAGAAGAGAGCATGTGGAGATTGTAGACCTCACAAGGCTCGATGATTTCTCGAATGTGGAATTCCTTGATGATGTGCAGCGATTGGTCTTCCATCGACTCTTAAGTAAGAATATTCTTCCCACTAAATTCCTTTGTCATGATACTTTGAGAAAACTTGGAATCTTTCACCAAGTAGAGGCACTCTTTGAGGTTTTTGGTCTTTCGACTCTCTTTCGCATGTATGAACCCACCTATCGGTCTCTTGTGCTCGAATTCTTGAGTTGCTTAAAGATTACAACTTCAAACAAAGTGGTTTGCATAGAGTTTAGGTTGGAAAATGTCTCTAGAACAATGACCCTTGTGGAATTTGCGAATGTGTTCGGGCTTGATGTTTCGCCTACCCGAACATCAAGACCCAAAAAGTATAGTGTCGCACCTTTGTGGAGGGCCATGACGGGCCGGGACTTCATTCTTACCAAGGAGTGTCTTGCTTTTCACATCCAAAACCCGATCTTGAGGCTCACATACCGATTTCTTTCGGGTACCCTCTTCGCCCGCCGAGATCCGGCTATTGTGAATCAATTGGACCTCATGTTCATGGAATCTTATCTAAACATTCAAGGAAGAGACGAGTATCATCTCAATGCACCTCTAGTTTTGCTAGAAAAGTGGGCAAAATTTCGAAATGGAGATGATGATGGGAAGAAGCATATAGTGAATGGTGGACTCATAACAAGACTTGCAAAGCACTTTAATCCTAGGTTCAATGAGAACAATGAGTACACTCCACTCTCGGGAGGAATGAGAATTAATGAAGACCTCCTTGTTGTCCAACACCATTGGGTAACCCTTGAGGGGGTTGATAAAAGGATCAAATGGTTGACGAAAGGAAGTGATCCTATCTACCTTCCGATAGCCGACCTACCTCGAATTTCCCCAAGGAGAGGACGCTTGTCCCCAATACCCTCCTACCTCATTCAATGTCAAGAAAGGCAAGCTCCACCCCCACAAGCTCCCCCACCGCAACAACAAGAACAACAAACCCAAGGTGAAAAGATAAAGGTGCCTCCCTACCCCTTTCCCTACCAAGCTTACAACCATCCGAATCCCTTCATCCTCCCCCGTGACGACTTTGTCACGGGAATCTTGCAAGACTTGCACTACCGTCAATATGAAACCAAGGTGGACAACTATTATGCTCTTTACCCCCAATACCACGACATGGTTCAAAAGGGACGGATAAGTGAAGAAGGAGCTTTTCCTTCATGGGCTCAAATGGAGTTGCTCTTTCCCAATTCGGAGAAGGCCAATGAAGGGGCAAACGGTCGCAAAGGGGAAGAAAGTGGCGACTCTTGTGGAGGTGATACGGTGAAGCTTGAGAGTGAAGAAGAAGATGAATTCATGGATCCAAGTTTAAGTGATGCTTCTAGGGATATTTGGGATACCGATATTGAAAAAGATGATGCCGATATCTAGGAGATTACTTCATCACTAGGTGGAGCGGGCAAGAGGCACCCACCTTAGTTCAAGTGAAGTTTTCTCAACTCTCCTCTTTATCTTTATTTTTCATGAAAAAAACTTTGCATCTTGTTTGTTTGTATTTTATTTAACTTTGACTAATTGTTGGTTTAGTCCTAGCAACATCAAAGGACTCACACCTCGGTTCAATTGAGGTGATCTTTTATTGTTCCCATTTGGAAAATCCAAAATGACAATCTAGTTTCATGCATAGCATAGTGTGTGCATGAACTCCCCCATGCTTTGACATTAGCAATAGTGTCTTAGTTGGTTTGGGGAAGTTAATGCATACACAACGGGAGGTAATCTAAATTATCCTCTCCGTCATAACAAAAACCATGCATCATGTAGTATAAGCTTAGTGTAGAATTGCATTTAGTATAGAAATCATGCATCATCTTTGCATAATTTCCATCATTTTGGCCATTGAGGACAATGCCCATATTAGTGTGGGGATGGGAATTCTAACACTTAACTTTTATTCAAAAACCATAAAAATTGAAAAATTTCAAAAAAATCATAAAAATTGAAAAATTGAAAAACCAAAAACAAGTTCATTTCCTTTGTATATATTGTCTTGTATATATTGTGTTTGTTTATCCTTGTTCACTTTGATTGACTACGCCACATCCGAGACATGAGGATATTGAAGACCGCATGGTATGATCTTTCCAATCTCCTTTTTCCTCTTTATGTTAATGACTATGTGGCTTTATTTTGATTAATGCGGTAAAACAATGTGAACTTAGGATTGCATTTAGTTTATATGTCATATTAGTTGGTAGAATCATTTGCATTAGGATGTTTATATGCTAGTTGCATCATGGCATGTAGTTGCATGTTAGAAAATTTTGCGAAACCGTCTATTTGGGAAGCTTGACAAGTGTATATAGGTCCTAGTAGATGCTTTTTATTCTTAAGACTTTGCTTGTTAGAATACTTGTAAAACACCCTAGGATGTGTCATGCTAGTATCCTTTGACCCATGGTTTAAAGCCGAGTCAAGAGTACCTTGTGGTGTGATAACTCCTTGGCTACCGTTTATTCCAAGGTGACCCTTGAAACCATGCATACTTCCATCATTCATCCATATTCTACCACATTTTTTGTCATCAAAGGGAATGGGCACAAAAAAAAATCAATTTGAGTTCAAAGAAATGAAAAGTGAAAGAAAGTTTGCGAAAATGCATCAAAAGAAAAGAGGAGCAAAAATAGAACTCCTAAGCTTCAAATACAAGGCACCCTCGTTACTAATTGGGGTGACTTTGAAAATGTTCAAAAAGAAATGCAAAAAAAAAAGTTGTCAAGTATTGAAATGCCAAAAATCAAAAGAAATGGCAAAGAAAGTGTTCTCAAATGTCAAATGCCAATGAAATTGGGGGGAAAACAAAAACAAAAGCAAACTCCCAAAGTGAAACTCAAATACTATCGATCCCTTTATCCATCATATCCATTTTTGTGCATGGTAGAGAGGGGACGACCCTTCTTCTTGTCTAGGCAAGAGGGGGAATTCCGCGATCCTCCAGTGTTTCTAACACCATAGGGAGTCTACTCTTGACAAAAGCATTTAACGATTGAGGACAAAGGTACCCTAGCTTGACACAACTTGGAGGTGATTTATTGGTATCCTTCTAGGCTTAGTAGTTTGAACAAATTGCATCTATGAAGGATTGTGTACCCTTGAATTGCTTCCCCTATAGATAATTTCCGCCACTTAGATGAGGAAAGTGGCTATTCTTTTTGTAGATGCATCCATTATGTGTTTTTGTGTGCTTAATGTTTGGATGTGTCGCCATTTTGGCAAGACCCACCTTGCCTTGCAAGAAGGCATCCTACCTCATGGTTGTCTTGTTGTGAGTTGAAGGGGCGGAGTGAGACCCGCTAATTGCCTCATATCGGCTATTATTATTAGGTTAGGTTAGTATTGGTCCTAGTCTTTGTCACCTCTTTACTCGGGACGAGCAAAGGTTCGGTTTGGGGATATTTGATGTGACCATAATTGGCGCATATTTAGCCCCCGAATTACCATTGTTTTCATGCTTTTTAGTGCCTATTTGGGTCATTTCTTATCTTTAGTTCTTTGTTTTGCATATTCTTTGAGATTTTGATCCCTTGGTAGGAAAGGAGTAAGAATCTTGCATTTTCATGGCAAAACAAGGCTAAATTGATCATATTCAATGACCAAGCATCAAGGAGAGACAAGACTAGAAGGCCTTTGTACATAGCATAGTAGAAGAGCAATGTTGAGAAAAGGATCCTTGAGTCCCCAAGGAAATCCCCAAGGAATTCATGAAGAAAAGGGAAGAAAAGAAGAAGAAAAGATGCTGACAAACAATCCGAACGGATTGTACACAATCCGTCCGTCCGCCCAAGCACAGTCCGAGCGTCCCGCAAAGGAATCCGCTCGGATTCCCCCTCGCCAATCCGAGCATCTTGCCCAAGAATCCGCTCGGATTCCTCAGCCCAGATCCGGTCGTCCCGACTCCCATCCGCACGGATTGCAGCACAGCACGTTTTCATTCTTCTAGCAACGATAAGAGAAGCCCTTCTCTCGGAGAATCCCGGAGTCTCCTTGCTCAACTTAAAAAGTGTAATTACTAGTTTAGCCCTTAGTTAACCCTAATGCATCCTCCCTAATTTTCACTATAAATACCCCATTAGTCTAATTAGAGGAGCATGTTCTTCTTATCAATAATTAGTGTAGTTAATATCAATTAAATCTTTCTTCAATATTGTAATCAAATATTAATCAAGTTTTAATCCAAGTTTTAGTTCTTTAATCTCTCTCTTGTTCTTACTTTATTTTGGGTAATTGAAGATTATTTGGGTTATTATTGGGAGATTGACAACCTCTCAATCTAGGATTCAAGTACTTCTATTATTCTTGCTTTATTATTGGAATCATTAGTAGGTATAATCTCTTAATCCCTTTTTAATTATTGCTAATTACTTTCATTTATTCATCATGTTTCATTATGTTAGTATGATTGACAACCTTTCTAGCATGATCAATATGATAATGAGTGAGTAGTCTCTTAGCTAGGGTTTAATGGGTGATTAGGGAAACCAACATGGGGAATGATTCATGCTTAAATTAATATGCTTTCATATCTTATTTGCTTGCTTGTTTTGATCTTAATACATGCACATGTTATATTTGATGAAATGCTAAGCCTATGAATCCTTGCATTTACTATCATCTTCTATCCTTTCAACTTGACTTGTAAGACATAACCCAACTCGAGTCTTGTTAGACCATGCATGTGTTAAGTAGGGAAGATTAAGTCGACTTGTAGGTGTTGTACATTCTAATCGATTCGGCTCGGGACCCAAACTTTCCTAGGATTGTAAGATATAACCCAACTCAATCCATCACAACAATAATTGCATGCTTATAATTTGAGAACATGTTTGTATGATCATATCCCATGATTCCCCTATGACCCCATGACACCCTAGTGCTTTTAATCAATTGTTTACACCCCTTATTTTATTTACCTTGTTAGTTTATTTTCATTGCTATCTTAGTTTAGTAACCTTCTACATCAACCCAATTTGTGACACCCCTAGACACCACTAGTTACAATAGAATCTTCATTTCAATACCCGTCCCTTGGGATCCGACCTTTACTTGCCTCTTTACTAATTGTAGAGTTGTTTGTGAAGTATAAATTGTGTTTTGTATCGACCATTGACCAACGACCACATATGCTTAATTGTGAACACGAAATGGACTCGATCAAATGCAAAGTACTCGAGGACGGATTTAGCTTGATTTCCGCTGGATTCTTCACATTTCTGGAATAATGTACAAAAACACGAAAATAGACGGAAATGGGGAGAATAGTAGCATAAACTACATAAATGAGCTCTGAAATGCGTGTAAAATGAGGTGTAAAACATCATATAAATGACACGCATCAGGAATTCTGCCTCATTATCTTCTTTCCTATAGAACTTACAAAATGCACTAGGAAAGCAAAATAGAAAGCATTTGACGGATAAAATGGCCATGAAATGTTATAGTAGTATGCAAAATAGGCTCAATTAATTAGGGGGCTAAATGTGCGCAAATAAGAGTCATATCATCTGCAAATTGGTCACTCGACCGAGTGGAGCCCCCACTCGATCGAGTGGACCGCCAACTCGACCGAGTGCCGGTCGAGTTCAGCTTACACGAGAAACTTGGTTGGTAGAAGGTCGTTTTTAAAACTTATATTTTCAGATTTCTCACCTAAATCCCCTCCCCAACCTTATCCCATCACTTTCTAAACTCCCTAAAATCTCTCTAATATATCCACCAACTAATCATCTCAAAACGTAGCATCCTCAAGTGAATTAATGAAGAATTGGGCATTTTGATACTTGTTGTGTTTAATGTGATTACATAATTACCTTGGTTGAAATTGTTTGGCTTGATTGTTGCTTGGTTGACAAAGGAGGATGGTGTTGGGTTCTTGGTTGTGATTATGGAGATGGAAGGAGGTTGGGAAATCGTCTTCCGCTTAAGTAATCCCTTGGAGTTTCCCACTCTAAGAGCGGTTGTGCACATTTAGTACTGGGTTATGAAGGGACTCGTGTGGTTAAAGCACGACGTCTGGCAGGGGACTCGAGTCGCTCTCGGGCCCGGTACCACGGACGTGTTCTGAGTACCTAGTGTTGGTTTGTGGCGTCTTGGGCGTGTCCCGGCCACCGGTATGTGGAGGCGAGTATGTTGGAGAATGATTGTCATGCATTTCATACTTTGTTGGAATTATGGTTGTTGTCTTAGCATCTATCACATGAGCATGTAGTCTCGATCATTGCATTTATTGAACATGTATATTATTAAGCTAAAACTTGGGTTTTAAATGTCTGTGGTGAATCATATGGTGATTTCCGCCCATATGGGGAGCAATGTTTGACAGGTTAACTTGATTTGACTCGAGGGCTTGGGAGCGGTCTTCCTTAGATGTCATCACTTGTACTTATATTAGTTTTTGACAATTAAACTCCACTTCTTTCAATTTGGTTGTATTAAATGAGATGGTATTTGCATCCCCTAAATTTGTAACTATTAACCTAACTACAACTTATCTATTTAAGTTTAATGTTAAGTACTTCTTTACTCTATTGTTCGCTCTACAAACTTGGGAAACCAAGTCTTGTGATGCCTCCATGTGTTTGGAACACCTAGAGGAAGGGTCCCAACTTATGGGGGTGTTACAAATTGGTATTAGAGCAACGGTTTTGGAGCTTAAACCAATGAACTAGAGTGTGTCAATCTAAAATGAACCCAGTTTGAGTCATAGAGAACTTGTGACAAGCTTGGGAGACGTCCCAAGGTTGTGCCCTTATCCTCATAGCTTAAGTCAATCACTACGCGTGGGTAATGGGGCGTACTTGGTGCATATAGTTGTTGCATACTTCTTGTTTGGTGTTTGTGAATTTATTGCATGCTTAGTGACATTTTCTGTGGTAACATGAATAGTGGTGGTAGAGTTAGAGAACAACGTGTTGGATGTATAGGTGTGAACATATTGAGGTGTCAAAAAAATGAGTAATTTTTTCCAATAGGGGTGTGAATCACATGCTAATTATCGTCACATGTGAATTGTATGTTGTATCTATGTTTCTATTTTCTCCGTACTTGCATTTAGGAACATGCAAATAGGATTACATGTGGACTTGTGTGAGTCGGAATGAGTATATAGCCTCATAAGAGGTGTACTTGGCCAAGTGAAAAGAGGGACTCGGCCGACTAGAAGGCACTCGACCGAGTGCCCCTGCCATTCGACTGAGTGAATCACTTTCCATACTCTAAAAACCTCTTGTAAGTTATGACACTCGACCAAGTGGAGGACTCACTCGACCGAGTGAGCCAATGAGGAATTTCTAGGAACCTCCTGTATGTGAGGCACTCGACCGAGTGAACTCATCAATCGACCGAGTGAGATCCTACACTCGATCGAGTGGACCTGTGTAGTGGTCAATACCATTTGTCTCCTATTTTGGGGCATGTATTGACGTTTGTTACTCTTATTGAAGAGACATAATGCCGAGACCCTACGCAAGGACTCTTTCACCTCCACCCCACGTGTCCGAAGAAGAGATGGAGCGGCCCATTTGTCAAAACGAATCCCTTACCGAGGCGCTTAGAAACGTCACTAGGGAGAGAGACGTGGCGATGGATGCCTCGACCGTGAGCACCGCTGTCTCGCGTCACCACCCCACCAAGGATCTTGGGGTGGGGGAGCCTTGTCTCTTTAGTGATTGGGTAAGGAAAATGGAAAATGTGTTTGAAGTGGTAAGATTCCCCGAAGAGCTCAAAGTGGAGCAACCCGCCTTCTACCTAGGAGGCCTTGCGGGAGGATGGTGGTATAAGGAGAGGGATGCTATGAGGGACTTCTATGAAGAGAAAGGCGAGGCCGCCATCCCTTGGACCAACTTCAAAGTGAAAATGAGGAATGAGTTCATTCCCGAACACGTGAGATGCAAACTTCGGGCAGAATTTGACCGATTTGTTATGACCGATGCTATGATGGTGCAAGATTACTACATCCGCTTCAACGAGCTCGCTACTTATGTGGAATACCCCCACCTTAGCCAATCTCACTTGGCTCTCAATTTCTTTTTTTTGGGGGGGGGGGGGAAGGGGGGTTGACCGTCAAGATCTTGGAGAAGCTTTTACCCGGAGAATTGTCTAGTGTGAATGAGGTATATGATAGGGCCGAAAATGCGGAGAGGCTCCTCAATATGACCAAGGTGCTAAGGAGAGGTCCGAAGAGAAAAGAAAGACCAAAAGTGAAGGCGGGGATATCAATGCAAGAAGTCTAACTACAATCAAGCTAAGTCCTATTCGGGTTGAGCATAAGCAAGTGGCTATGGAAGATCGGGTGGCTACGGAGGTAGAGCCGCGAGTGAAGGAAATGGGTTAAGGTGCTACAATTGTGGTGGCTTCGGCCATAAGAAGGTGGAGTGTACTAGCACTCAAAAGGGGCCCAACCGGAGGTTTGGGCAAGAAAACTGATGTGAACATTATTTGCGCACATTTAGTCCCCTAATTGTGCCTATTTTCCATACTATTATAACATTCTTTGGCCATTTTTCCGTCAAAACCTTCCCATTTGCTTTTCTATCGCATTTCATATGTTTTGTAGGAAAGATAATAATAAGGCGGAAATTCCCGTCTTTCGTGCCTATTCGGAAGCTATTTGACGATGTTTGATGGACTAGTATGAAGAGAAAACAAGAACTAAAGACCAATCCCGCAATAATAAAAAAGGAAGTGAAGAAATGGGATGCTGCCACAGAATCCGAGCGGCTTACCCACAAGACGCCCGACCCGCAGTGACAACCCGTGCGTCCCAGCAACAAAGATGTCCGGATTCCTCCAAAGAATCCAAGGGGATTCCCACGAAGACGCTCGTGCTCCACCTCAAAAATCCGCCCGTCTTCTTCCTTGGACGCCCGGATTCCCTTACAGCAAATTTCGTTTCTTCTTCCTCCGTGAAAGATGCCCATCCTTCTAAAAAGACTAGCGTTTCCCTGCTCTAAACTCAAAAGTGTAATTACTAATTTAGCCTTTGTTAACCTAATGAATCCCTACTATAAATACCCCATTTGTAATAATCAAAGAGAGGCATCATTAGAGGGAGATTAGAAGGGATCTCTCTTAGCTAGAAAAAATCCTTCCTTAGATTAGCTTAGGAGTAGATTAGAATAGATTACTCCTTAATCTTTCCACAAAATTACACATTAATCTTTCCTTAATTATTGTTCAAGTTTATTATTCAAGTTTATTATTGGGTAATTGAAGATTATTGGGTTATTATTGGAGAATTGACAACTCTTCATCAATCAATCAAGTTTCTTCTATTATTCTTTGCTTTATTATTTGGATCATCTCAAGTTTGGTATAGTTCCTTTACTCTTTAATCTTTATTGTTCATTTCTTCATTCTATTATCATGTTTATACTTGTTATGATGATTGACACCATTAATGACTTGTTTCCCATGATAATGAGTGAGTAGTTTCTTTTGCTAGGATTAATGGGTAATTAGGGGAAACCAACATGGGATTGATTCATGCTTAATCTAATATGTTTTTATAATCAAATTGCTTGCTTGTTGTGATGTCAACTTTATGCACATGTTATGTTTGATGAAATGCTAAGCCTATAAATCCTTGCATTTACAACCATCTCTTATCTACTCAGCTTGACTTGTAAGATATAACCCAACTCGAGTCTTGTTAGACCATGCATAGAAGTTGAATAGGAGGAAAGTAAGTCGACTTGTAGGTGTTGTACAATCTAATCGATTCGGCTCCGGGACCCAACTCTTCCTATGAACCGTAAGACATAAACCAACTCGGTTCCTTTACAACATTAATTGCTTGCAACTTTATAAACATGTTTGTATGATCAATACCATGAATCCCCTATGACCCCATGACATCCTAGTGCTTTTAAGTCATTTGTTTACATTTCTTAGTTCATTGCTTGATTTACTTTATTGCTTTTATTAGTCTAGAACACAACTACAAACCCCATCAATTGTGACACTAGCATAAATTGAGATAGATAGACTTAGAACCCAAAGCACACCGTCCCATGGATCCACCTCGACTTACCTCTAACTAGTTGTTTGTTGAGTATTATAAATGTGTTTTGATTGGGTGTACAACGACACGCTCACGTCAAAAATGGCGCCGTTGCCGGGGATGGTGCTATGTGATTAAGTTCTTACTTGTTTGTCTATTTTAATTGTGCTTTCACCTTGAGGAACTTGTTCCTCAAGGATTGTTCTTACCGTTTTTGTGTAGTTTCCATGCTTGTAGTTGCTTTCTTGTCTTAGCTATGATGGCTCAAGACTTGACATATGGAATATGTGGTGGATCTTTTGAGTATGACTATGGGTATGGGGAGTTTGAGGAGCAAGTCAACACAAACCTACCTTACTATTTGTACAATGAAAATCCTAACCACTACCCCAACTTTTCCAACCAAAACACTCACATCCAATATCCACAACAACCACCCACCCAATACCCACTTTATAATGAATTTCAATTGCCACAATACAATCACTTTCACACTTACCCACAACAAGAAAATGAACCCATTCAAAATGTGATTCTCCAAATGATGGGAGATCAACAAAACTTCTTCAAACAAATGCTAGAAGAGAGCCAAAAGAGGGATAATGTCCTTCAAGGCATTGTTGCCCAAGGTGAGGAATTGGAGATTCAAATTGCTCAAATGAAAGAATCCCAAGCAATAACTCCCCACCGTTCTTTGGACATTATACATGAATGCGAATTTGAAGTAGTAACTTTTGACATGGAGAATGAAGAGTGGGAAGAGCCAATCTCCTTAAGCTCTTGTGACTATGAAAGTGTTGTATTCGATAAGGAAGACATGAGGTTGAGTAAGCCAAGTACTCTTAGCCTTTGTGAGTATGAGGGTGTGTCCTTTGAAGTGAATGTTGAGACATTGGAGAAAGAGTTAGATAAAGCCCCCATCTATGATTCGTATGAAGGTAGCAACAATGATGATGAGCCTAAAGGATGGACTCAAATTATCACCTTGCTTGAGGAGCCTATCCTTGAGACATTTGAGATACCCTATCATGAAGAAGAACGTCCTTCCCCTATTCCTCATGAAGACTACTTAACACCTATCATGGAGCCAATGATCATTGAAGAGGATATGGTGGACCTTCTTCAAAAGGCCAAGGTATCGTACAAAAGCTACTTAGTAAAAAAGCTCAAAGAGAAGCTTGCTCGTGAAGCTACTCGTGGAAGTTTGGCACCCACAATGTCAACTTCTAAGCAACTCGATCATCAAAGCCATGAGAATTCTCCTCCCATCTTGGAAGGATTGAGAAATCAAAATGCTATCATCATTACCGGAATTGGAGAAGAAGTTGGTGAGTGGAAGTCTACGGATGAAAATGAACGATACTTCATGCCTAGTATTGACAAGAATCATGGGCTTGTTTATTGGAAACATTGGGAAAGCTCTAATGCCAAGGACAAAGCAAAAAGAAAAAGGACATTTTACAAGCTTCCTTGGCCAAATTTCATGTTCAAATGGAGCAACCCATACTTGTGTCTATTTGGAGCTTGTTCACAAGCTTTTGATCTCTTATTAAGAGCCTTGAGCTCTATGGATAAGAATTTCTACAATTTGAACTAGTTTGGTGGAGTCCTATCTTAAACCACCATTTGTTTGATATTTCTTGGACTCCTTTTTCTTTGTATAATATTGTACATTATTGCATTTGCATTTGATTTCTTGCATGAGAGTGGTGAGAGAGAGAGTCATCTTACATCTTTATTGAGCAAAATTCAGAAAAAGACAAGAAGGAATAGCAAATTGATGGAAGGGGTATGATTGTGAAAAGAAAGGAAAGAAAAAGAAGAAAGGAAGCTGAAGACGCCCGTCCCGAAGCCTGGACGCCCGTCCAGGACCCCCGTCGCATAACTGGTTGACGCTGTCTCAGAAGACGGGCAGATTCAACACAAGACGCCCGTCTTGAGAAAAAACGCCTGTATTCATCACGGGACGCCCGTCCTGAATGTCATCTGAAACGAGATTTTGAGCTGCCAGGAAATCCGAGCGGATTTTTGAAAAGCCGCCCGTCCCAACTCAGAAGACGCCCGTCTTCTTCCTGCTCTCAACTAAGAAAAATCCCTGCATTAGAATCCGCCCGGATTTTTAGGAAGACGCCCGTCTCCTATTACTAGAAGACGCCCGTCCCGAAGCAAAGACGCTCGGATTGGCCCATTTTTCTCGGATAAACCGGACAGGACCCACCCTTATCCGCTCGGATTCCCCCTTCTTCTATAAAATCACCCCCTTTCTCCCTCATTTCTTCACCTTATCAAAACCCTAAAACACTCATCTCCATCCTCAACAACACTCCCCTCACATCAAAAGCCAACAAAACCCCCATTTCCTCAACTTCAAGATGATGAACCTCAAAGACAAGGCCAAGAAGTTGGTTGAATCCACCGGAAGGAAACGCAAGGGATCATCCTCCTCAATTCCGCGAGAGGTAGCACTACCAAGGAACGTCCGTCCCTTAATAAGAGGAGGAATTGAACAACTTGAGTACTTCCAAGAGGTGCTTTTTGAGTCCGATGACCACCGCAAGAACTTTGTCAAATTGCTAGGTAAGAACTATGAACCCACTCAATTCATAGATACTAGGGTGTTGGAAATCCTTAAGATAAGGTACCCTACCGAGATGTTCTTTAATGGCCTTGGGATTGGAAAACTTTTCCATGCCCATGAGGAGACGTACCTTAGTTTCACCCTTGAATTTTTGAGTAGCCTTCGCATTGTAACGAATACTCGAACAACTGTGGGCATGGAGTTTAGGTTGTGTAACCTAGACCATAGTCTTTCCCTTGATCAATTTGCCTACATTTTCGGTCTTGAAGTACCCCCAACTATACCGATAAACCCAATAATTTCGATGTGGACCATCTTTGGAGGGCTATTTCCGGGAGGAATTTTACCAGTTTAAAACAATGCTACACCTTCGCCATCCAACATCCAGTGATTCGACTGGCCGAGCGCTTTGTGGCCGGTACCATCAATGGGAGGTACGAACAAGATAGGTGTACTCTTATCGATTTAACTTTTCTTGAGTCCTATTTGAATGTTCGAGGGACGAGGCGCTATAACTTCAACACACCCCTTGAGATACTTACTAGGTTCAATGATTTTGCTCAAGGAACCACCCAACTCTAGACCTTCGTAATGGGAGGTCTAATTACTATTTTGGCCAACAACCTTTGTCCCGGATTCAATGCCCAAGGGACCTATACTCCTCTTGAGGGGAGGACTTTGATTGATGATCACACCGTCTTCAACCGTCACCGGTGGTGCAACTACACTCAAGACGGGAGTGTAGAGTGGTACACCAAAGGATGCACCTCAATCATCCTTGAAGGTTGGAGGATACCGGGCATTGACCCAAGATTGAGCCCATATTTGCCTCCACCAAGCTACCTCCTTGATATCCAAATTCTTGACAATCCCCCTCAAAGGGAAGAGCCACCCCGCCAAATACCTCGTGGAGCGCCGGGAAGGCCTATTCGCCCACCTTCCTATGTGCCAATCCCACCATACCCTACCCCTTATGCGAAATTTGAACCGGAAATCCCCAATACCCCGGGTATTAATGATTTGATGGCACTCATGAATAGAGTGGACCTCGGGGTACATGAAGGGAGTGTCGAAAACTACTTGGCCCTTTATCCCCAATACTATAACATGGCTCAACAAGGGTATGTTGACCCTAATGGCCCTTTGCCCTCTTGGGCACAACCGCAACACTTGTTCCCTAATCAAGGGAACCAAGCTTGGGATAGCCAAGGTGGAGGATACTCGGGTCAAGGAGGAGAATTTGACCAAGGAGGGTATTGGGGCCAACCAAGAGGGTATGACCAAGCCGGGAGCTCTCATTAATATGGCTACCAAGATGAGGAGGATGACGAGTGAAAGAGGCCTACCTCACCACCTCCATTTGTATGATACCCATCTCTCCCTCTCTCTTTTGTATATACATTGCATTTAGTGTAGTTTTCGCATGCATTTGTATCATATTTAATTTGCATTAGTTAATTCTTATAGTATAGTTTGCATTGTAATATACTTCACATGATTAGATTAGTTGCATTGTATTATATCCCACGTGATTCATATAGATAGTTGCATATAGATTGGAATTCATGCATAGTTACTAATGGCCAAACCTATTTATTTCTACACTAGAAATAGTGTTTAAATCGATTTGGGGAGGTTTTATCATAGGTGACCATAGTCTACTAGAAATAATGCATCATATAGTATAGTTTAAATTGCATTCATTTGTTATATATGTCATATAGAATTGCATTTAGTTAGAGCATGCATGCATTCATATCATATCATTGCATTAGTACTTTAATTTCCATAAAACTTGATAAATCCAAAAACATGTATTTCCTTTTTATTCCTAATCCTACATGTACAATGAGGACAATGTCCAAAATAAAGTGGGGGATGGGAATTTATATTCCGAAAATGCATAAAAATTGAAAATTTTCAAAAAATCACAAAAATATGTCTTTTAATTTCATAAAAACAAAACCCATAAAAATTTGAAAAATTGAAAAACCAAAAACATGTTCTTTAATTTAGTAGTGTAGAATTATATATACTTGTGCTTTTGTTCTCTTCTCACATAGATACAACACTACATTTGAGGCATTAGCAAGGGAAAATGAAGACCGCTTGATATGATCGTTCTAATCTCTATTTCCCTTCCATTTCTTTTTCATTATATGAGGAGGATGGGCTTACATGTCAAGGAGGATGTGGTGTATTTTGTTGTTGCGGTTTGTGTATCTATGTGTTGTTTGGAGTTGCATTTAGTTTATATGACATACTAGTTGGTAGAAGCATACGCATTAGGATGTATATATGCTAGTTGCATCATGGCATGTAGTTGCATGTTAGAAAAATTTTGCGAAACCGTCTACTTGGGAAGCTTGACAAGTGTATATAGGCCTTAGTAGATGCTTTTTCTTCTTAATACTTTGCTTGTTAGAATACTTGTAAAACACCCTAGGATGTGTCATGCTAGTATCCTTTGACCCATGGATTAAGGCCTAGTCAAGAGTACCTTGTGGTGTGAGAACTCCTTGGCTACCGTTTATTCCAAGGTGACCCTTGAAACCATGCATCCATCCATCCATCCATCATCCATATTCTACCACATTTTTGTCATCAAAGGGAATGGGCACAAAAAGAAATCAAATTGAGTTCAATGAAATGAAAAGTGAAAGAAAGTTTGCAAAAATGCATCAAATGAAAAGAGGAGCAAAAATAGAACTCCTATGCTTCAAATATAAGGCACCCTCACTACATATGGGGTGACTTTGAAAATGTTCAAAAGAAATGCAAAAAGTTGTCAAGTGTTGAAATGCTAAAAATCAAAAGAAATGGCAAGAAAGTGTTCTCAAATGTTATATGCCACAAGAAATTGGGGGGAAAACAAAAACAAAAGCAAACTCCCAAAAGTGAAACTCAAATACTATTGATCCCTTTATCCATCGTATCCATTTTTGTTCATGGTAGAGAGGGGACGGCCCTTCTTCTTGTCTAGGCAAGAGGGGGAATTCCGCGATCCTCCAGTGTTTCTAACACCATAGGGAGTCTATTCTTGAAAAAAGCATTTAACGATTGAGGACAAAAGGTACCCAGGTTCACCTTTTGACCTTCCAACCAAGAATAAACCATAATCGCCTCATAACTCGACACCTTATCACGGCCCCCTCTTCTCGGCACCACTGTGTTCCACAAGAAATTTAAGAAGAACTTAATTTTGGCCGAAAGAGGACGGACCACGATATTGACACCCTCTGTCATCTCCTCAAAATATTGTTTCACCAACAATTCCTTTTCACTTCAAACATTAGACCATTCAAGACTCGGATTTAATTCAATCCCTTCATTAGGAACCGAAAAAGCAGAGCAAAAATCCGAAACAGAGACGGTAACATCGACACCATTAACAACCGCATGCAAGACTCCCTTTTTAATCGACTCACTTGCAAAGAACTGTACCACCTCAACCGGGTATATAGGACCCGAAAACTGACTTATGTGACTCCACCCTTGAAAATCAAGAAAATTAACAAAGAAAGCAAGAGCGGGTACACTAACCAACCAAGATTTCGGATAATACCGACCACCATGAATAGAATACCTCAAAACTCGATTAACCAAGATGCTTTCATCGTGTGTAAGCCGAACACGATTCAATCCCTCCTTCGTCGCGGCTTTCGAAGCATCTCTGAGCAGAGTACGAGCAACACCATTCCGAACTATCACCTCGGGTTCCTCCACAATCGCTTCACCATTATCAACAACAACTTTATTTTTACCTTTGAAAAGACGGCGTCTTTTTCCTTCGGAGACCGATTCGTCCCGACTACGAAACAGGGGCGTGTTTTGGTTTGGTTGTGGTGAAGGACAATTCATGGAATGAGGGGTATGTGGTGACAATGGTGATGTTTGGTGAGGAAAGGGACGGTTTTGGTGGTGACGGGTTGAGGATCGAGTGTTTTTTGCATGGGATGTGTTCATGATGATGGAGATGGTTTGAAAAAGGGATGATGGTGATTGTTGGAGTAAAGAGAAAGATATGCAATGATTGTAAATATTTGGAAGAAGAAAGAGGTAGGCAAGTGGGGATGGGTGGACGGTTACAAGCAAGGGTAGATATAGGTATAGGTTTTAGGGTAAACAAGTGTAGGTGTATTATGGTAAGTGTAGTTAATTAGAAGTAGGAAAGTGATAGGATGAAATTTATGATGATAAGACATGAATTAGGAAATTGGGTTGATATAGGAGTCATATGAGCCGTGTATTGTGAGCCTTTTTGTGAGATTTTCTTTTGATTTGGAAAGATAAAAGAAATATGGTGTGTTTGTTTATTGAGATAAAAATAGGTTTGTAGACTAATTAGATTCTAAATAGCAAAAAGTATCTTATGAAAACAAAAATTTCTATAACGAAATTATTCATGCAACGCAATATACGGACACAGTCATACAATCTTAACTTAACTAGTCAGTCATAAAAAGATTAAACAAATATAGAAACTTAGGTACCACTGATTAAACCAATTTCCAACCGTAAAGTCTCAAATCGTTCTCTAGCTAATGATTTTGTCAAAATGTCTGCCCATTGTTTTTCAGTACTACAAAATTCAAGTTTTATATTCCCCTTCTCAACATGGTCTCGTATAAAATGGTGTCTAATTTCAATATGTTTGGTACGTGAATGTTGTGCGGGATTTTTAGAAATTATTATCGCACTAGTATTATCACATAAAATAGGAATACACCCTACGTCAACACCATAATCACGTAATTGTTGCTTAAGCCATAGAAGTTGAGTACATACCAGTCCTGCAGCGATGTATTCAGCTTCAGCAGTTGAGAGGGCAACCGAATTTTGCTTCTTCGAACCCCACGTAATGATACATGGTCCGACAAATGTGGCGACACCCGACGTGCTTTTTCTATCTAGAGAGCATCCCGCGTAGTCGGCATCGGAATAACCGATTAGATCAAAATTACACTCCATTGGATACCATAGGTATAAGTTGGCCGTTCCAATTAAGTAACGTAAGATTCGTTTTACGGCCGTCATATGCGATTCTTTGGGAGATGATTGATATCTCGCACACACGCATACGCTAAACATAATATCGGGTCTACTTGCGGTCAAATATAACAGTGACCCAATCATTCCACGGTAAGTAGTCTCATCAACTGATTTACCGTTTTCATCCAATGTCAATTTCTTGTTCTCGACCATTGGAGTAGGCATAGCGTGTGAATTTTCCATCCCGAATTTCCGAATCAACTCTTTGATGTATTTCTGTTGATGGATCTTAATGCCTTCATCTGTTTGTTGTATTTGCAGACCTAGGAAGAATTTCAATTCTCCCATCATACTCATCTCGAACTCGGAAGTCATCAACTCAGAAAAATATTTGCATAGACTTCGGTTGGTCGATCCAAAGATGATATCATCGACGTATATTTGAACAACCAAAAGGTCAGAACCCTCATTTTTTAGAAATAGGGTTTTGTCGACGGATCCTCTACTAAATCCACTGTCAAGTAGAAACTTAGATAATCGATCGTACCAAGCCCTAGGTGCTTGCTTCAATCCGTATAGGGCTTTATCCAATTTGAACACGTGATCCTCAAATTTCATATTCTTAAAACCAGGGGGTTGTTCAACGAAGACTTCTTCTTGTAGATAACCGTTCAAGAAAGCCGTCTTGACATCCATCTGGAAGAGCTTCATTCCTTTGTGTGCGGCGAATGCAATCAAAAGTCTAATAGCTTCAAGACGTGCAACAGGTGCGAAGGTCTCGTCATAATCTATTCCTTCTTGTTGATTATATCCTTGGACCACCAATCTTGCCTTGTTTCTGACAATGACTCCGGCATCATCTAATTTGTTCCTGAAGACCCACCGAGTTCCAATGACTGTCCGATCTTTTGGTCTCGGAACTAAATGCCAAACCTTGTTTCTTTCGAACTGTTGAAGCTCTTCTTGCATAGCTATAATCCAATCTGATTCAGCTAGAGCTTCATTGATGTTCTTTGGTTCGATCATGGATAGGAAAGAGTAGAAGGAACAGAAGTTGTTTAAGGAACGTCTTGTTTGAACACCCTTCTTAATATTCCCAAGAATATTGTCCATGGGGTGTGAATTCTTGTATTTCCACTTCGTTGAAGTGCTTGGTTCACCATTGTTACTTGAGCTTGTCCCGACTTCATTTGGTTCGGAATTTGAGGAAGTTCCCCCTGAATCCAATTCGGGTGTTGTGTTTGAGTCGATTATAACCTCGGACTCTACACCTTGATTTGGATTCAATGTTACAGTAACATCATCTATAACATTAGTTTGGGAGTTCTTATTTTGAGTCGATGTTATAGTATCATCAACTATAACTTTGTCCTTCTCCTTTTTGTCTTTTGAGGAACGATCGAGTTCATCGTTTATTCCCTCAATGTCATTTTCCTCTAATTCCAAATCCGGGGGATCGTCTCTTGACAGACGGAAGTCGGGTTCATCCAAGTCTTCTTCCTCATCCTGTAAGGGCTTATCGAACATGTTATCTTCATCAAAGATAACATGGACACTTTCTTCAATACAGAGAGTTCTCTTATTGAAGACTTTGTAAGCCTTGCTATGATCTGAGTATCCTATAAAGATCGCCTCATCACTCCTAGGGTCGAATTTACTTAATCGGTTTTTACCGTTATTATGTACAAAACATTTACTCCCAAAGCAACGAAGATGAGAGATATTAGGTTTTCGACCTCTAAGGAGTTCATAGGGGGTTTTCTTAAGGATAGGTCGGATCATAGCACGATTATGGATGTAGCAAGAAGTACTAATGGCTTCAGCCCAAAAGTTACGAGGTAAACCACTACACAGAAGCATTGTACGTGCCATATCTTCTAAGGTTCTATTCATACGTTCAACGACACCGTTTTGTTGCGGAGTTCTTGGTGCAGAAAAGTTATGCCCTACACCATTAACTCTACAATATTCTATAAAGGTTTGATTATCAAATTCGGTGCCATGATCCGTACGAATAGATACTAGATTAGTCTTATATTTATTTTGAACACGTTTCATAAGACAATCAAATTCATCAAAAGTTTCGTCTTTTGAATGAAGAAAGATAGGCCATACATACCTTGAGTAGTCATCTACAAGAACAAAGACATACCTTGATCCTCCTCTACTCCGTACCTTCATAGGTCCACATAAATCCATGTGTACTAGTTCCAAGGCTTCATTTGTGCTCACTACTCTTTTAGGTTTGAACGATGATCTTACTTGTTTACACCTTGCACATGTGTCACACATCTTTTCTTGATCGAACTTGATCTTAGGCAACCCGTCAACCAAGTCCCACTTCTTGAGTTTATTCAGGGTTAGCGAGCTAATGTGCCCGAATCGTTTATGCCATAAACAAGGATCATCAAGTGTAACTTTCATACATGAAAAGGAGTTAGTGGGCACAGCATTTAAATCTACCATATAAACATTCCTTTTTCGGTGGCCTTCAAGAATAACGTTGCTAGTTCCTTCAATAATGATGCGACAACTATCAGTATGAAAAACTACTTTGTTACCTTTGTCGCATAGTTGAGATATGCTTAGCAAGTTGTGTTTTAGACCATCTACGAGATAAACGTCACTTATTGCGTGAGACTTAGAGATTCCGATTTTTCCAACGCCGATTACTTTTCCCTTTTTGTTGTCCCCGAACGTCACTTTCCCTCCGTTGAAGGGTTTAAGTGAAAGAAACAGATTCTTATCTCCGGTCATGTGTCTCGAGCATCCACTGTCAAGATACCATTGATTGTTTTCTTTCACCTCTTCCTGCATAAAGGGTTAGATACAGTATTTAGGTACCCAAGCTAAGTTGGGTCCCTTATTATTAGTTACTCTAAATACTAAATCCTTTCGAACCCAAATACGTCTAATGACTGTTTTTCTAACTTTAGGTTTGTTTATCTTGGGAGGAGTTCTAGGGTTAGGGTTTTCTCTAGGTCTCGGAACTTCTCTAGGTCTCTCTTGACTATTTGCTTTGTGAATAGGTTTACTCGATTGAGATTTACAAGGGCTTTGTGAGGTGCTAGGTTTCTTAGAATAGTCAAAGGCCATGTCATAGAACCAACGAAATTTATTGTTCCTTTCTTCGTTAGGTTCATTAATGGGGGTTTCCTTATCCTCGTCAACTATGTCAATAGTTTTAGCATGTTCTGCATTTTTTCGTAAATCGTGAGCCTTTTTGACACAATTGATTTGGATATGACCCGTATGACCACAGTAATTGCAAATCAAGTATTCAGGAAGATCGGCATACTTCCTTTTTCTAAAGTCAACATCTGAAGGTGTTGATTTGCATTTAGAGTGATCTCTACGGCTATAGAACTCATGTCCTAACCCCATCTTCATATTATTGTCAGATTGTTCGGTTAGGAAGTTTAGGACTTTCGTGCTACCTTCCCACTTGTCATGTACCTTTCTAGCGTGTAGAAGAAGGTCTTTTAGGGTTTTAATTTCCTCTTGACATTTCGTGTGATCTACATCATTGTCCTTTTTAAAGTTGTCACGAAAGTCTTGGAATCGTTTGTTAAGAATGAACACAACATCGGTGTGGTGTTTCTTAACGTTGATCATATCGGTCTTAGATTCTTTCAATTGCTTTGAAAGAGAATCTATCTCTTTCTTTTTATCTAAGATCACTTCTTCATTAGATGTGACCTTAGTTTCCAAAATTTCTTTGACTTTTCTAAGTTCTAAAGTTATAGCTTCATTAGCTATAACTTTGGCTTGAAGGTGCTTGATATTAAGCTTTAGGTTGGAAGTTATAGCTTCATTAGCTATAACTTTAGACTCTAATGCCTTCTTTTCAGCCATAGTAGAATCTAATGTTGTAGCATTCTCTGCTATAACTTTAGACTTCAACTTCTTAGCTTTAGTCTTGAGAATATGATTCTCTTCCGCAATTTCGAGAATCTGTTCCTTTAGATCCTTTAATTCCAAATCCTGTTCGTGACACTTATCAAGAGATTGTTCAAAGTATTCAATTAAAGCACTTTTAGACAATTTCCTAACACGTTTCTTAAGCTCAAGGTAACTTACCTCATCATCATCGTCCTCGTCTGATTCTCCAAGAAAGCAGTAGTTTGAATGAGAATTTGTGCTTTCATTGTCGCTGTCGGAGATTAGGTCAAGACTAACACTGCTAAGGCAAAGGTTTGCTACTTCGTCGTCTTCAGATTCCTCGTCATCTTCTGAGTCAAGGTCTCCCCAACACGAAGCCATCATAACTTGCTTGAATTCTTTCTTTGTCTTCTCACGTTTCGTCTTGTCCTTTATCTTCTCCCATGTTGGACAATCTTTGATCATGTGACCAGATTCTCCACACTTGAAGCAACCTCTATTTGCGAAGGACGACTTAGAGTCATTAACCTTTTTGTTGAATGACTTGTTGTTATTGTTGTTATAGGATGATTTTGTTTGTCTATTTCGAAAAATTTTATTTTTAAAACGTCGTGCAAACAAGACAGTTTCATCCTCTAATTCAGAGTCTACTTCTTCGCTCGCTAAGGCCATACTCTTATTTCGACTTGGTTCAGCGTCATCTTTGTTAAGAGTAATTTCATGGGCCATGAGAGCACCTATGAGTTCTTGATAGGATAAGGTTTCAAGATCTCGTGATTCCTCCATTGCAGTGACCTTAGCACGCCACTTCTTAGTAAGGCTCCTAAGAACCTTTCTAGCAATGTCCTCAGTACTGAATTTCTACCTAGGTTTTTTAGTTCGTTTATGATACTTGAAAACCTTGCGGACATACTATCTAAGGACTCATTGGGCTCCGTAATGAATAGCTCATATTTTTGCATAAGCAAATCAATTCGGTGCTTCCTAACAATGGAAGTACCTTCATAAGCTAATTCGAGCCCATCCCATATCTCCTTGGCCGTGGAACAAGAGGAGAACCGATCGAACTCAGTAGAGGTCATTCCGTTTTGCAGAAGACTTATTGCTTTGGAGTTCTTTTCGGCTTTCTTGTAGTCGGCCTCGACATAGTCCTCTTCTTTCTTTTCATAGGTAGTGCCTTCCTCGGATGCCACAAGAATTTTATGCGGTCCGTTTTGAATAATCCTCCAGCACTCCCAATCGTGTCCTTTCACATAGTGAGTCATCATGTTTTTCCACAATCCGTAATTCTTCCCATCAAAGACGGGACACTTGAGATATTTGGAATCCATTTATCACGTGATAGGCAAATGAATATAAAACGATAAGATAAATGAAAAACAAGATAGATCAGCCTCTTTGCGGTTAGGCAATCAAGAGCACGAGGCTCTGATACCAATTGAAGAGTCTATTGATCCAAAATACTCAAGAGGGGGGGGGGGTGAATTGAGGATTTAAAACTTTTTGAAAGCTTTTTCGATTGTGTGAATGTAATTGATTATTTAAAGTTTATTGATTAAACTTTAACTAATCAACTAATGATTGTAAGCAAAGTAAACGAAAGAACAAAACAAGAAGAGACACACGGATTTTTGAAGTGGTTCAGTTTCACAAGTCGAAACCTACGTCCACTATTCTCGATTAATAAATTTAGTACCTTTC
Organism: Silene latifolia; assembly: GCF_048544455.1. Lineage (NCBI taxonomy): Eukaryota > Viridiplantae > Streptophyta > Magnoliopsida > Caryophyllales > Caryophyllaceae > Silene > Silene latifolia. Next base: position 82,641,187 of record NC_133535.1, read on the forward strand.
TACGGATTACAAATTTACTAACCCAACTCGTACAACTAACTCTAGCTGTAACTCAATGAGTACCGTTAAATACTCGAGTGACTAACTTACGCTAATAAGAAAGCACTAATGATTCTAACAAAGGTTCACGTTAATGAACAAGTTCAGAAATCAACTAAGCACTATTATCTTATAACGATAAATGAAGAACAAGTATGCGAGTTTTGTAACACACGACCTTTCAAAATCTGCAAATCGGTTTTTGCTAAAAACACACGGTTTGCTCTTTAAAATATGAAAACAATTTTATGCTTAAGGTCTCTATTTTAGATGTTGCAAATAACAAAGTATTTATAGGCAAGGAAGAGGAGAGCCACACGGTTTCTATCAAAACCCTAATAGCCGAAATAAGATATAATTGCAAATTATATCTTCTTATTACCTCTTACCTAAAGGCCATAAAAGATAATAAAGAATATTCTAAAAGATAGAATATAATCTTTTCAAATATTATCTTTACTATAAATTCTAAGATTATGATAAGATTTCCTAAAACAAGAAAATCTTTTATCATAAACAAATATATGTAAGATATACAAGATATGTAAAGATTATATTATAGAATAAAATCTTTACCTAATATCTTTTAGGTAACACGGCATACCACGGCTCATGGGCTCGTGAACCATGCAAACCCTAATCTTAGTATATAATTAGAATTTAGGTTTAGAAGAGGCTAGATGGAAACCCTAATTGATAGTAAAGTCCAACTCATAAGTTGACCCAAAAACTATCAATCAACGCCAATCATAAAACCGGACCTCACTAAACCGGGCTTTATAAAATAAATACTTTCCCTAAAACATATAAAATAAACTTTAAGAATTTGTAAAAACAATTTTCGAATCATTTAAAAGTCGTGTAGGAAAACTCAGCATTTCAATGTTTTAGTAGAAGAGCTATAACATTGAGCTCTTTTACTAGTAATGTTATAGCTGCAAAGCTATAACTTTACTAATTAGGAAACTCATTCTCTAATTACCATTACGAGATAATCACCTATACTATTCTAATCTTCAAGGAGATCTTCGAGTATAGGCTACATCATCATCCAAGCTTGATTAATCTTCTAGACGAACTTCGTCTTCACAAAAGACTTGAATGAATCTTTGGATTGTTTGATCTTGATAAAGGGCTTGAACTTCTCATGTAACCGTCACAATCCTCTTTGTTGTTCGCAAAAGGTTAATGCTAAAACACTTAACAAACTATTACGCACAACAAGTATATACAATATAGAATACCTTGACATCATCAAAACATAAACATATAAACTATATGGTCCAACAATATCTTAAACCCTAAAAATCAAAAACATGTCAATCGATTGTTCAAATGTTGAACAATTTCCCCCTCTAATCTCTGGTAATAATAAATCGAAAAGTCCTAAATCAGTTACTAATAAGGTTGTGTCTTCCTCTGATGTGTCGTCTATCCCTGTGGTGGTGGCTGGGGGTCCGTCAGATGAGGATACTCAAAAACAAAGAGTGTGAATTCGATTGTTGGTGTTCAACCCTATGACTTTGATTCAATTCAACCTGATCATCAGGATTGGGTGGTTCAACGTAGGAGGAAAGGGAAGAATCAGTTTGAAGTTATTGAGAAAGAACCTGATGCTCTGTTACGGTTCTCCTCAGAGGATGTCAAGGAGGAAATTGAGTACTGGACAAATTCGTTGTACTGCTTCATATTGGGTGCTAATCCGCCAGTAGAAGTGGTTGATGGTTTATCAGGAGAATCTGGGCTCATCTTCCACTTGATAAGGTATCCTTCTTTCCGAATGGGGTATTTTTGGTGAGATTTGCCAATAGTACTGCCAAAGATTGTGTCTTGCAGCAAGGGCACTTCTTGTTCGAGAATAAGCCGCTTATTGTTCATCCATGGAGTCCTGATGTTGATTTAGTGAAGGAGGATGTCAAGGAGGTTCCAGTTTGGGTGAGATTAGAACAGCTTCCTCTGAAATTTTGAGGGAAGTGTCTTTCCAGGATTGCAGGCTTATTGGGGAAATTTATTCAATGTGATGTGGCTACTAAGGATAAGACCCGACTTGGATTTGTCCGAGTCCTTGTGGAGGTTCCTTTTGGTCAAGCTATCCCTGATAAGATTAAATTCTTAGATGAAGATGTCCATGTGGTTGTTATTAATGTTGTATGTGAATGGAAACCACTCCTCTGTACTTCGTGTAAAGGAGTTAAACATGCTACTGGTAACTGCAAGAAAGATGAAACGACCGCAGGCTCCTAAAACTAAGGCTCGAAAAGAGGTTGTTAAGCAGTGGAGGACTAAAGCTCGGAAACCATCTGACCCTGTAGTTCCATTACCTTCCACTGAGGAGTCAGGACTTGTAACTCCAATTGAGAAGCCCAACTAGTTCCAGGTGACATGGGGAAAGAATGGGAAGTATCATGTTGCTCAAACCCCTTCAAAGAGGATTATAAGGTTTAGTAGACAGGAGTTGTTAGATAAAGGTTATAGTTGTATCAAGTTTTTTAAGGACACTTTCCTTGAATCTCTTAACACTGCTACTCCTACTGTTGGAATTGGTGTGGTCTCGGTAAATGGTAGTGCATTACCCCCTTATGGGGGTAATTTATAATTTTGGATTCTGGAACATTAGGGAACTGAATAGCCCAATTAAGCAGAATACTATCAAATGGTTTTTACACCATCGTCAAATTGGGTTGTTTGGTCTCCTTGAGACAAAGGTGAAGCCTTTGTCTCTAAATAGTGTGAGAAATAATCTTTGTGCTACTTGATGTGTCTCTAATAATACTTCTTATCACAAAGGGGGTCGTGTGTGGCTTCTTTGGCAGCCTTCTATGTTTTCTGTTAATTTTTTAGACTATTTTGCACAATCTATTCACATGGAGGTCAAGGATTTAAGCACTGGTTTTCAGTTTAAGTGTACTATTGTGTATGACTTTAATGACTTGAATGAAAGGAAGGCACTGTGGTATAAACTTTGTGCTTATAATAAAGAAATTAAGGGACCTTGGGTTATATGTGGTGATTTCAATACTGTCTTGGTTCCTTCTGAAAGATTAGGAGGTAATTCTACTTATGAGGAAATGGATGATTTCCAACAGTGTGTAGCTGAGTGTGGGGTTACTGATTGTTCTGCCATTGGTTCTTTTTATACAAGGTCTAATAAACAAGAACCTTCCTCTAGAGTTTTTAGCAGACTGGATAGAGTCTTGGTGAATGATGCTTGGATTAGGAGTAATGATAATATCTATGCTCATTTCCATTCTGAAGGAGTTTTTGATCATACTCCTTGTGTGATTGAAGAACACAGTAATACTGCTAAACCAAGGAGAAGCTTTAAATATTACAACATGTGGAGTAAAGTAGAGGATTTTAAGAAATGTGTGAAGTAGGTTTGGGATTCTGACTGGAATGGTACTTTGATGTTTCAGTTGGTCAAGAAACTGAAGTCCTTAAAATGGCCTCTGAAACAGCTTAATAAGGAAAATTTTGATGATATTGTTAATATATAATACAGCTAGGGCTAAAATGAATCTTGAGTTTATTCAACTGAAACTCAAAGATGACCCTTCTAATGCTGCACTTATTGTTCAAGAGATGGAGGCAAACAGTAGTGTAAGGTTATCGGAGTCTGCTTGTTCTGAGTTTCTGTTGCAAAAATCCAAGGCCATCTGGGTTGACAAAGGTGATGACAACACGAAGTATTTTCATAGTGTTATTAAAGGAAGGCAGATCAGGAATAAGGTTATTAAGATAGAGGATACTCAAGGGGTTCTGTGTGATGATCCTCAGCAAATTCAGGAAGCTTTCTTGAGTTTCTATCTTAATCTATTGGGTACCTCTGAGAAGGTTATGAATATTAGTCACAGAGTGGTCAAGATGGGGAAGGTGTGCTCTGATGGGCATAAGCAGTTGCTGTTGAGCCCTGTCACTAATGAAGAAGTTAAGAAGGCTATGTTTTCTATTCCTAACCATAAGGCTGCAGGTCCTGATGGTTATTCTAGTGCTTTCTTTAAAGATGCTTGGGATGTTATGGGGGATTCAGTTTGTCTTGCTATTAAGGACTTTTTCCAGACGGGTAAACTTCTTAAACAATTAAACCATACCCTCATTTCTCTCATTCCTAAGTGTGCAATGCCTCAAAATGTTACTCAATTCTATCCAATTTCTTGTTGCAATGTTATTTACAAGTGTATTTATGAGCTTATGTGCAATAGATTGTCCGGGGTGTTGCCTGAGATGATCAGTGATAGTCAAGGAGGTTTTATTAAGGGTAGGAGCATTGTTGAAAACATTCTTATTTGCCAGGACATAGTCAGGTTATACAATAGGAAGTCAGTCTCTTCTAGGTTCTTGATGAAAGTTGATCTGAAGAAAGCATATGATTCAGTCAGATGAGAATTTTTAGAGGAGATGCTGGTTTCTTTAGAGTTCGCTACCCATTTTATCTCCTTGATAATGGAGTGTGTAAGAACTGCAAGTTACTCCTTGGTCCTGAATGGAGATATTTTTGGTTTCTTTAATGGTAAGAAAGGGTTAAGGCAAGGAGATCCTTTGTCTCCGCTCTTGTTTACTATCTCTATGGAGTACTTGAGTAGAGTATTGGGATATGTTACTGAAAATATGGGATTCAAATATCACCCTATGTGTGGCAAAATCAAATTGTCACATCTAATGTTTGCAGATGACTTACTTTTATTTAGCAAAGGTGATGTGGGTTCTATTATGGTGCTGCTTAGAGCTTTTGCTACTTTCTCCAGGGCTTCTGGTTTACATATGAGCCCTCCCAAGACTAATGCTTATTTTAATGGGGTGCCTGTTGGAGTTAAGAAGGACATATTGCTTGCCACTGGAATCCAAGAAGGCCAACTCCCATTTAAGTACCTAGGAGTGCCTATTACTGCTGGCAGGTTAACAAAAGCTCAAGGCCAAATCCTAGTTGAGAAGATTACTGCAAGAATAGCAAGCTTTGGATCCAGACACTTATCTTATTCTGGGAGGTTGGTCCTTGTTAATTCAGTATTGTCTTCCTTATATATCTATTGGATGAGCATCTTTGTTATTCCTAAGGGTGTGCTGCATAGGTTGAACTCCATCTGTCGAAATTATTTGTGGGATGGTAGTGTTGATCACCTTAGAGTACCCCCTTTCAGTTGGGCAAAGATTTGTTCCCCAAAAAAGGAGGGTGGTCTGGGACTAAGAGATAGCTTTGTGTGGAATGTAGCTGCTATGGGCAAGTTAGTTTGGTGGATTTTTTTTAATCCTGATAAGCTATGGGTAATGTGGATCAGTGAGATTTACTTAAAAGGCAGGACATGGACTGAGTATGTACCCAGTGGTGATGTTAGCTGGGAATGGAGAACAGTTTGTTAAGTTCGTGATAAGCTCAGATCTGGTTACAGTTAGGGACAATGGTTACTAGATGCTAAGGGTTATACAGTGAAGAGTGGTTATGAGATGCTGAGAGTGAAGTATCAGCCTGTTGATTGGCATAGTATTGTGTGGAACAAGTGGGCAGTACCTAAGCATAAATTTATTTGCTGGTTAATTGCCAGAGAAGCGTTGCAGGTAAAAACCAAGCTCTTTGGTTTGGGTATTGCTGCTGATGAAGATTGTCTGTTATGTAGGGGCGCTGCAGGGACACATATACATTTATTCCAGCAGTGTCCTTATAGGAGAGTCATTCTGTTAGAGATGGGTAGTGCTTGCCATGTAGCTCTGCCATCTACTGATATTCTTAGGTGGATTTGGCTGCAGAAGTGGTCTAAGCATTGAAGAGGTATCCTGCTTTGTGCATTCATGGCGTGCTTCTATTTTATATGGTTGCAGAGGAATAGAGCAAGGGTGGAGCATTTCCTGGTCAGGCCTGAAGTTGTTTTTAGGATGGCTAGGAATGTTACAAAAATGAGAATTGGTGCTTTCCAGAACCAACTTGAGATTCATGATAGGCAATGGTTAGAAAGTATTGATGTATGTAAATAGAGATATGTCTCTATCAAATGGGTTGGTTTGTAAAACTGTTAGGTTGTAATACCTAAGTTTGTGCTTAATGAAATCCTTACATTTCACCTAAAAAAAAAGAAAAACCATAAACTATTGAAAATCATATTTTAAATATCACATATTTTGGTTTAAAGTTTTAGTCATAAAAACTTAAAGATCTTATGCATGCAAACTTAATAAAAGAGATGAAAAATCTATTTCTCACAATCTTATTTTCGGCTATTTGGGCACCAACAAGATCTCCTACTTGTTAGTTCTTGAGCTATAATGAATATAAGGATGATCTTCCAAAAATCCCAAAGTAGAGATTCTCCTCTTGATAGGACCCAAGATTGTCCCTTATCCCCACTAAATAATATTTGCTAGATATTTGTTTAGTAGTTTACCTTAAAATTGATTACTAATACTCATATATTGCACTAATAATTTTAGTAATCTTTTATGAACAACTTGAATCAAAAATCTCATGTTTTGATGAAGAAAAGAATTAATATGTGAGAGAGGATAACTTTTGCATGTGTATGAATACAAGTAAAAATTGAGAGAATAAAATTCTCTCCTCTTCATACACAAAACCGGTGGAGGGAGTAACATGAGGCCAATGCATAGTCTTTTCTTTTAATTTTGTTCTTATTAAGTAAAGTAGGTGTAAGACTACCCTACATCATAGGTAATCATAGTGTTTTATTTATCCATTAAACAAAACACCCACTCACCCATACTACCTCCAATATTTCGGTCATATGAGAAAAATTGGACCTCCATATTAATTTGTCAATTTGTCACTTGTCACACAATATGTCACATGTAGTATGTTACATGTTATTAATTAATTTGATGCATATTTATCACATAAATATCATTTCATGAATTAATTAAATTACATACAACAAATTGACTAGTGATACTTGATCACATAAATAAAATGGGTCATATAATTATAATTCACAATATTTTGCAATTATAATTAACCATTCATTCTTATCTCTATTGTTTCTCAAACAATAAACAATTTTAGTAACAAGGAATTTCAATTACTAAAATAAATCTTATTTAATCCCATTACAATAAGATATCAATATTCTCTCTCACAAATGAATTGTTCAATTTTAAGGAATTGATCAACTTGTATCGTCATACAATTAATCAACTTTACAGATAAGGGCATCGTCCTTTAGGTGTGACCTTAAGGGATCAACTGACCACCACCATCCCACGATAGTAACGTCAAACTCTAGCAAGCCAATCGTTACCGATTAATGTTGATCAGTTGACTATAAAATGAATCATCCCTTACGTATTCTTAAAATGAGATTTAACCATGTGATCATCATGATCGACAACTGTGATCGCATTATTGTCGGGGACAATCCAACAATCTCCCACTTGTCCTCGACAAGTATGCGTCACCAATTCTCTTGTCCTATTACTATGTCCCACTCAATTGAAGGTGTCTTTCGGGTCGTACTTGCAAGTGATCATATCGAGAGTGGTTTCCCCGATCTGGAGAATAACTGATTGACCGGAATTTTCTACTATAGAAACCTTCCGAGCGTGGCCACGCATTTCCAGTTCATTACTCCTCGAGTGGCCCTGATATATTGTTTTAACCCTGACAAAGGGGTGGACAATTTCTATCGCACTATTCCCTTCGACTAGCCACAGCCATCATAACCCAAAATATGCCCATTTGACCCCATTTACGAAGGTCAAAGTAACATAAATCAAATCTAATCTGAAACTGTGCCATCTTAGGCGAACAGTCTTTAGTAAAAAGAATCGATTCATTAGAATACTATAGAAGCTCTCGCCACGACCAGGCTTTATAAATTTGCCAGAACTCTATAAGCGGTCACTGCCCGACAAAGTGTTCCTAACAGTCTGCCTATGTGATCGACTAGTCATCTCACATGACTCTATGGCACTTGAACTTGCCATCAATCGCATCACACTCTAGTCACTTCGAGACGTCACCTCATACAAGTGACTATGGGCAAATACCATGTTAATCCGGGTTTACTTTTACGGGGTTCAATATTGTCATACAACCCGTTTGGATGTAACAAAGTACAAGAAAAGAGTTTTTAAAGTAAAAACTCGAACGACAAATGCGATTATCACATATGAATAGTCAATGCCTGATTACTATTTCATATTCTATAATCTAATTTGATCTTGTATGTAGTTGTTCATTTCAATTCAATTGAAATGACATGACTCATCATGTTTAGCCTATGATTAAGCCTTGCTAAGTAGGTTTTAGCAACTCCTTGCTCAACCTTGCTACATACTTGTTTTCCTTTTGTAATGTATACATTTGCATTACAAAACTTTTTGAGTACGTGTCTAGATCCAATCTAGACGTAGGCTTTCTTGCCTTAAAATAGCTCCCACTGTTTTCACAGTGTGCGGGACTCATCCCTCTTGCACATCCCATGATTTCAAGTGTACTCAATTTTCGTTGTAAATATTTCTCGTTGTTCTTTATTGCCTAGAACGATTCTAGAAAATCTATTTCTTAAATAACGTAGCCACAATGGTATCTTAACCATCTTAATGTGTTTTGATTATGGCTTTGTTGGAAACCATGCGCAATCTCAATTGTCAATTGTCATTTGTGTAACACCCTTACACAAAATTGCATCAAAAACACTTTGCTTTATATCCTTAATGCTTCTGCAAGCACTTAAGGGTAATCTTTATGGCTTACTTGGTAACTATTACTTAAATTCGATTTGAAACAATTCATCATACTCAAAGTATATGAAGTGTTATACATCATTTCCTATTTAGTTGATTCGGCAGCGGAAGCAAATGGAATCAATCAAATATGTTCAACTTGATTGAACTAGTCATGAATCTTATCAACATAAGACTTCTTATTTGACGCTAATATCATGTGGATTTATCTCCATGAATCTGGATATTAAAGATGTATTATCTATCTCCAAGTCTTAAATCATTTACAATGATCAATATGTCATCCACATTTTAGACTAATTAAAATTTCCGTAACTCCCACTAAACTTCATGTATAAACACAACTTCTCGACTTATCGGGAAAATTTTTATACCATGATCAAATCATTGATTCCAACTCATTGATGTCCTACTTAAGACCATCTCTTAAGTTGCACATTATCTTAGGATTGCAAAAAACTCATAACATGTGTCGAATACATTTCTTCTTTGAAGAAGTGGGTTTTTGGATTCACTTGCTATATATCTCATCATAATGAAATACAACCCTTAGACTTAAGCTTCTCAACTAGTGCAAAACCTTTTGCTACCAATCAAGCTTCGAAATCTCTCTTTATTAGTGCAAAACTCTTTGCAACCAATCAAGCTTTGAAATCTCTCTTTATTAGTGCAAAACCCTTTGTCACTAATCAAGCCTTTTATTTCGGATTTTCATGTCTCTAAGCCTTGTATTGAGTTGTGACTTAAACATTCTCATGTAAGTCATATGTTCATTACTTTCTAGAAATAACATGAGTCAATTAATTGCTTTGTAAGTTGTAAGCTTTTTACTTTCTAAAAGTAACACTAATTCATCATCTTCAACAAGTGATGAGTCTAACCTCCTAGGTTTTGAAGAAACAACGTCTTGTACAAAACGTCTCATGTAGCCAAGAAAGACCAGTTTCTTGCGACATAACATTCTTTGTGGCTCTTTGAATAATTTAAAGAAACAACGTCTTACACAAAACGTCTCATGTAGCCAAGAAAGACCAGTTTCTTACGACATAACATTCTTTGTCGCTCTTTGAATAATTTCTCCCACTCTGTCTTCTAGAAATAAAATTGTATTCTAGAAAGACAGCTTCACGAGCCACAAACCTGTTGTACTCGTGATTATAGTAAGGAAAAATGAGCATTTGTTTCTTTGTGAAAACTTACAAGCATGGTACCCTACCATTTCATATCTCATATGAATCGTTTTAGATTTAGTGGAAAAATAATTTAGACAAAATGATAAAATCCCCAAAAAGGATCAAGTAACTCAAAGTAACTTGATTGAAGTCCAAACCATATCGAATAGTGTTTGATTTCTTTATCCAACCACACATTATCCCATAGTGCGTGCTAAGAGAGATTAATTTGTGATACTATATCACATTTCCTTTGGCTTATATCAAAGTCTTTACTTTGATAATCCCATCACGACTAAATCGTGATTCCTGGAACTCTTTGAACTTCTTCAAAGATTTCTCTATTTACCTTATTAAGTGAACACATTAGTGTTAACCTAAATCGTTGGTAAAAGAAAATGATCGACCTATTTTGGATCAATGATTTACAACCTCGATCTCCTTTTCAACCAAAAGGCACGAGACATCTTGCTTTGAATACAAGATACGCATATACCATAAGATTAACAACCTAATGGTTTCAAGAGTACTAGATAACTCTTTGCGTTCATCATTCCAGAATTTAAGGTTTAATCTTGGGATACCAATTTGAGTCTTGCATCATCTACATGATGTATCATTCAAGTTTGGTTTAGAATATATTCACCTTGATAATGGGCTAGCCATACATCAAATCGTGGTGTATAGGGTCACAAAAGTGAAACCTCTTTTGTAGCTTAACAAGTTTATATTCTTATTTAGACTTTGTGCACTTAATAGTAATAATTAAGTACAACTATAAACCCAAAACTAGATTGATTACACAATGACTCTATCTCTCTCGAAATTTTTTGATGCTAGTCGTCATATTATAATCATCTTATTTATCGAATACAATGACGAAAACCTCCACTGGTTTCTTATATTGACGAAATAGTACTAGAAAAATTTATGTTAATCAAATAAACATTGAAAGAAAAAGGTCCCATTAGATGTCCCACAACTAACTTGTTGATTCTTCAATAATTTGGGGTAGTTTCCTTTCTAGCGTCCAACAATTAAGACAATGGAAACTTTATCGGTCGGGATTGATAGGTTTAGTATCGTTATTCTCAATAACTTTACTTTTAACATTACCTTGTATCAATTCCATTCTAATTTTACTTCTTTAAAACCTTATCCTTTTCTTAACGGTTTAAGAGAATGCTCCCACTCATTTCAATGAGTCTTTGCTAAGAGAAGCAAAATTGAAATTCATGAAGACTACTCTTCATTCGTTTGTTTAGTCTTAAAACTTTCATTGAAGTGGTTGCGGTATTTTGGTCAATTTTGATTTCAAACAAATTTAGTTACCAAAATGATGTAATGTTTCAAAGTACTTAACTCGATTAAGCATATGAGAAACAATTTATTGTAAGTAGATATGTTAGTCAAGAATCAAAAACCCTTTTGATTACGAATAACTTTTATCTATACTCTTCACAAGAGATCCGTACAATGGATAATATGAGGTTTTTAGAAGAAAAATTCATGTTTTGTCTTTAGTTACGATTTTGTTTTAATGGAGATTTGAATCAAAAATCGAAATGATATCGTATATGAATTGTGGTAAAGAAATAGAACAATATTGTAACACCCCCTCATACCAAGGTGCCTTACCAGGACCACCCTACCATGAAAGTGTGTTACCATCTCGGTTTCCCGAGGTTAGTACATATCAAAAGCGTCTGAACTGAGCACATTTACTAAATGCCATAAAGGGTTAAAGTTTACATCCACCAAAATCCAAAAACTGATTCAACAAATACAACTTCAATGTCTGACAACTAATGAAATCAAAACTAAGACTCGGACGGTGATGCTATGACTGGTGATGACAACGCTCCCATGACTGCCCCAAGCTCACCACTAGCAATACCTGTCAAGCCTGCTCACCATCCCCGAATGGATCACCGTAGATTCAACAAACAACAACGGGGTCAGTATTACTCAATCAATATAAGACAGATAAACGAGATACTAGCTGATCGTCCTCCAACCCCAGTCTTCCGATCTCACACAGTAACCGACTACACACCAAAGTGTGTAGCCCTGCCAGATTACCCATCGCAACAGGTAATCCTCGCCGCCAGTGGGTGACCGCAGCCGCTCCCAGCTAGTCCAGCTCATCAACGAGCGACTAACAATCCCTGTCCCTTAATGTGCACATCCCCTCCCGTGGCGGGTTCCACGGAGGGCGAACTAGGGTGTGAAGCCACTCCCGTAAGTGACTCCACCACAATCATAATCACACAACATCACAGCCGTCACAACATCCCTACATCAACACCGTCGCCACAACACTCATACTCCGATGATCAGCAGATAACAATCTTTACAAAACAATATGTCTTAACAATGAACAGTAAACTGAGTAGGGAAACCCTACCTTAGCAATCAACAGTAGAATGAAACTCGGACAATCAGAAAGGCTCATCTACGAAGTCTTCTCCTGTACAATAATCACATAACACAATTACACATTGCACAATCCCCCATATTCCCAATTCGATATATGTATACAGTAACCCCAAAGAATACAAATAACTTAGAGATAGAACTTACTAATAGTAGAATGAGGAATTATACGCAAGAACCACGAAGATTACACACACAAAGATGCTACGGGATGATTAGGAAATTATTAGGGAGTGATTAGGGTAAACGTAGAAATGATGAAGTTTGAAATAAGGTTTTAGAAACTGACACGGGATATAAAAATAACCTTAAACATTCCCTAATCAAACCGTCAAAATACGCTTCGCCAGACCGGATACTCGGTCGAGGAAAGTGTATACTCGGCCGAGTATCCTCTACTCGGTCGAGTATCCAATATACTCGGCCGAGTATTCCTCGGCAGAACCGAAACACACCATACCAACAGCACTACTCGGCCGAGTAGGCTCTACTCGGTCGAGTAGTCACTTAAGAAAATCCGTAGTATTACAGTCTTCCCCCCTTAAAAAGAACTTCGTCTCGAAGTTCACACTCCACCTCAAAACAAGATACTACATAACGCAAAAAGACTACACTAACAAGCATTTACCAACGTGAAAGAACCACACAAGACACCACAAAACTCACTAACCCGACTCAAAATAAGACAAAATACAACCGCGACCATCTCCTACCCCCCTAAAAAGACAACGGTTACGTCCCCGTAACCAAACATACCTGATCAAAAAGACTAGGAAAACGTCCTCGCATGGCTTCCTCGGGTTCCCATGTGGCCTCTTCCACATTATGATTAGACCAAAGGACCTTGAGTAAGGTCGTCTCACCATTTCTTGTCTTACGAACCTTGCGATCAAGAATCTCTTTAGGAATCTCGGCGTAGGACAAGGATTCATCAAGCTTGATGTTCTCCATCTCAAGGATATGCGATGGATCACTCACATATTTCCGAAGCTGAGAAACATGGAAAACATTGTGGACTCTATCCAAAGCTGGTGGCAAGGCTAATATGTAGGCTACCTCGCCTATACGGTCCAAAATCTCATAAGGACCTATGAAATTTTGGCTTAGCTTACCTCTCTTCCCAAATCTCATCACACCTCGCATAGGTGACACTTTCAAAAGGACCTTGTCACCTAATGCGAACTCAATGTCCCTGCGATGTAAATCGGCATAGCTCTTCTGTCGATCCTGAGCTACTCTCATCTTTTGCCGAATTAACTGGACTTGCTCAACCATATCCTGTCCCAGCTGTGGCCCTAAAACCACTGTCTCAGAACTATCATCCCAACAAAGTGGACTTCGGCACTTCCGGCCATACAAAGCCTCAAAAGGTGTCATCCCGATGCTCGTATGATAACTGTTGTTGTATGAAAACTCGATCAGATCAAGCCTGTCTTCCCAGCTGCCCCCAAAATCCATAAAACATGCCCTCAACATGTCCTCTAAGGTCTTGATGGTTCGTTCCGTCTGACCATCAATTGCTGGATGAAAGGTTGTACTCATCTTTAAAGTTGTACCCATCAACTCCTGTAGTTCTTGCCAAAACTTGGATATGAACCTCGCATCACGATCAGAAACGATATCTTTAGGTATACCATGTAACCGAACCACATGCCTCCTGTAACCCAGTGCCAGTTTCATCTTAGACCAAGTATCTTTTATAGGAACAAAGTGAGCTGACTTGGTTAACCGATCAACAATAACCCAGATCATGTTGTTACCTTGTTATGACCTAGGCAACCCCATAATGAAGTCCATAGATATCGACTCCCATTTCCACTCAAGTACTTCCAAAGATTGTATCTTACCTTGTGGTCTGCTTTGTTCACCATTGACCCTTTGACATGTCAAACATCTGGCCACAAACTCAGCTGCATCTTTCTTCATGTTTGGCCACCAGAAAGTCTTCTTAAGATCTTTGTAAAGCTTGTCACCACCCGGGTGAACTGAATAAGGAGTACAGTGAGCCTCCGTCAAGATCACTCTCCTCAAATCTGCATCCTCAGGAACACACCATCTCCCATCAAAACAAACACTCCCATCTGTATGGATAGAAAACCTGAAAACCGTCCCACTCTCTACTCTTGACTTCCACTCTTGAATCTTAGGGTCAAGCTCCTGCTTACTCTTGATGTTCTCATACAACTCTGGCTCGATCGTCAAATCCCCGATGGTATCTCCCTTTCTTAACATAAAGATCCCCATCTTGGACATCTCATCCCTCAGCTTTAGCAAGGACATGGTTGTACATAGCGAGTGAACGCTCTTCCTACTCAGAGCATCTGCAACAACATTAGCCTTACCCTTATGGTAGATGATCTCCATGTCATAGTCTCCGATAAGCTCCATCAACCGTCTCTGTCGCATGTTAAGCTCCTTCTGAGTGTAGATATACTTTAAGCTCTTATGATCAGAAAACACCTTAAAGGTTGCTCCATAAAGATAGTGCCTCCAAATCTTAAGAGCGAAACAACTGCACCCAGCTCCAGGTCATGAGTAGGGTAGTTCTCCTCATATGGCTTCAGCTGCCTTGAAGCATAAGCGATGACTTTCCCTGCATGCATCAAAACACAACCAAGACCATTCTTTGAAGCATCGGTATATACCTCAAAGTTCTCACATCCTTCTGGCAAAGCTAGGATAGGAGCTGTGGTCATGCGTTCCTTTAAGGTCTGAAACGCCATCTCACAACTCTCGTCCCAAACAAATCTGGTCTCTTTCCTCATCAAAGACGTCATGGGCCGTGCTATGGTAGAGAAATCTGTCACGAATCTCCTGTAGTAACCAGCAAGGCCAAAGAAACTCCGAATCTCAGCAACATTCATTGGTGATTCCCACTTGGTCACGGCCTCAATCTTACTAGGATCCACGGATACCCCCTTCTTAGATATCACATGGCCTAGAAAAGCCACTTCCTCCAACCAGAACTCGCACTTAGATAGCTTGGCATAAAGTTGATTCTCTCTCAGAGTCTGCAAGACTATCCTCAAGTGCTCTTCGTGCTCTTACTTAGTCTTAGAGTAGACTAAAATGTCGTCGATGAAGACAACCACGAACCTGACCAAGAACGGTGTAAAAATCCGGTTCATCAAATCAATGAAAACTGCTGGTGCATTGGTCAACCCAAAAGGCATCACTACATACTCATAGTGACCATTTCGAGATCGGAACGCGGTCTTAGGAATATCCCCATCCTCTATCCTCAACTGGTGATAGCCTGACCTCAGATCAATCTTGGAAAACACACCTGCTCCACTTAGCTGATCAAACAGGTCATCAATCCTAGGCAAAGGATACTTGTTCTTCACTTTGACACGATTCAGCTCTCGGTAATCGATGCACAGTCTCATACTCCCATCTTTCTTCTTTACAAAAAGAACAGGGGCTCCCCACGGTGACACACTAGGCCTGATATAACCCTTGCTTAACAACTCATGTATCTGCTTTTTCAACTCTGCTAACTCTTTAGGTGCCATACGGTAAGGTGCTTTGGATATCGGACCTGTTCCCGGTTTAAGCTCCACGCTGAAATGAACATCCCTCTTGGGAGGCAAACTCGGTATCTCCTCAGAAAAGACATCTTCGAACTCTCTCACCACAGGTATCTCAGAAGCTGTCGGCGGCTCTACTCGGTCATCCCTCACATGACAGAGAATCAAGGGGCACTACTTCCTCAAACATGACTTTAGAGTCATCACAGCTATGAACTTACACTTAGGTTTCACCACAAACCCTTTATAAGACACCCTAACACCCTTAGGCCCCTTTAAAGACACTCTCTTCTACCGACAATCTATCCTGGCATCATACTTACCCAGCCAATCCATCCCGACAATCACCTCAAACCCATCCATAGGAAACTCTAACAGATCTATCGGTAAATCTACCCCTCCAACCACCATAGACACACCCTTATACAACTTGAGAGATGACACCGACTCCCCTAAAGGTATGAACACATCATCTTTTACAACCTCAAACATACCCAAACCTATAGACATGGCATGACCCTTAGACACAAAAGAGTTTGTAGCCCCTGAATCAAACAAAACAAAGGATGGTACATTATGAACAAGAAAGGTACCGGTAACTACATGAGCATCATCCTGTGCTTCCTGTTTGTCCATCATGAAAAGCTTCCCACTGTTTTTCTGTCGTCCCCCCTGAACTGAAGCATTGGAGGTACTTGGCTTGGCTGCTGAATCATGGGTGGTGCTGTTGTTCTGACGTTAATATGACCCACCACCACTGCGGTTATAAGTGCCCTGGTAGCCCTGTCCACCTCTGTTGCCCCATGATCCTCCCGGTCGGTTACTAGCAAAGCTCTGAGTTGGCCCCTGAGAGAAATTCCCTTGCCGAGCTCCTTAACCAGTGCCGGGCCTGTAACTCGTGCATTCCCGTCTCCTGTGGCCTACACCACCGCAGTTGAAGCATGTAAGGTTAGAGTTATCACTCACACTCCTACCTCCATTATTTCCCCAGCCACGAGATCCCCCCGAGAAACCAGCTCCACCAGAAAAAGCCTTTGCATGATTGAAGTTCCCTTTCTTGTTGGCCGACTGACTGTTGCTTCCACTATCAGCATTCCTCTTTTCAGCAGCAGTCCTCTCATCAATCTCTCTTGAGAGATACACTATTCTCTCAGCTTGGCCCCCTCTCAGGTACACTTCCTTGAGGTCAGTAGCAACCCCAGCTGGCATACGACTCACAATCTTGGCAGATAAACCCCTCTCAAAACGGAGAGCTAAACCCCTCGGTCCTAGTTGCATGTCGTCAACATAACGAGATAGCTCCATCAACTGATGATAATAGTCAGTGACTGTCATCTCCTCAGTCATGGTGAAGGAATCAAACTCGGATCTCATCTTGTGTCGAATATGCTCCAGCACAAACTGCTCTCTCATAGCGCTCTTCAACCTGGACCAAGGAATAGATCCCAGACCCTCAGCCTGGTAATAAGCTCTAGCATCTTCCTTGACGTTTTGCCACCAAACTGCAGCTTCACCTCTCAGGTAGTACACTACCTGCTCGACGATCATTTCTTCGGGGCATTTAACCATTTCCATGAGAACTTCAATCTCACGGTGCCACTTCTCGAGTAGCTTTGGTTCACCTACCCCTTCATATGTGGGAGGGTTGAAGCGAGCAATGATGATGCTGAGCTGAGTAGCATCCATCGGCTTCACATTCCCTTTTCCCACATTTCGGAGAGCTTCAAGGAGAGCCTCTTGTTGCTCAATCATGCAAGCAACCTCATCAAGAGTCATCTCAGAAGCTTGGATCTGGGCGGGGGTTCTTTTGGGCGGCATTTTGAGCTAATAAGAAACAAGGAAACGTAAGCACAAAAGCCTACGACTCAAAATGTAACACTCTTCCGCCAAAGGAACACTCAGCCGAGTATACTACAATACTCGGTCGAGTAACGACTACTCGGTCGAGTATCCCAGATACTCGGTCGAGTATTCGACTCCAGTAGCTAACGTCAAAAACCCAGAAATAACACTCGGTCGAGTAAAAACAATACTCGGCCGAGTAGTCACTACTCGGTCGAGTATAGCTATTTACTCGGTCGAGTTAGCACATACAGTAGCTATTGCTACTCACTGCCAAACAACACTCGGTCGAGTGTTTGGTTACTCGGCCAAGTACTCCATACTCGGTCGAGTACCTGCCCTTCTCGGCCGAGCCATACTGTAGACGGGTTTAAACAGTAAAAGTCCCCTATCATGCTTTCTATTTCCCCCCAACAAACATGTATCAACAGGAACTGAATGCCACGTTATAACATATAATCATACAAATCATACACAAGCTAAATCCGATACACTAAAAGTTCACAAACCCGTCCCCTCAACTGTTTCTTAAATCACCAAACTACAAATTCCACGTATACGTTTCCAACCATCAATTATCATCAACAGTAGCCTTCACAAACATGCACATACAAGAAACAACTCTCTCATCACACTTGTCCATGTGACCGGCTCGAGTTAATGAGGGCCAAATTGCAACTCCGGGACGTCTCCCGAGTCTTTGCGGTAGCTCCAAACAACTCTCCCCCGGGTTCATTTTATTTAGACTCTCTAAGTTCATTAGATTCATTTGTTTAGGTGCCGGAATCTTCAGCTCTGATACCACTTTGTAACGCCCCCTCATACCAAGGTGCCTTACCAGGACCACCCTACCATGAAAGTGTGTTACCATCTCGGTTTCCCGAGGTTAGTACATATCAAAAGCGTCTAAACTGAGCACATTTATTAAATGCCATAAAGGGTTAAAGTTTACATCCACCAAAATCCAAAAACTGATTCAACAAAAACAACTTCAATGTCTGACAACTAATGAAATCAAAACTAAGACTCGGACGGTGATGCTATGACTGGTGATAACAACGCTCCCATGACTGCCCCAAGCTCACCACTAGCAATACCTGTCAAGCCTGCTCACCATCCCCGGATGGATCACCGCAGATTCCACAAACAACAACGGGATCAGTATTACTCAATCAATATAAGACAGACAAACGAGATACTAGCTGATCGTCCTCCAACCCCAGTCTTCCGTTCTCACACAGTAACCGACTACACACCAAAGTGTGTAGCCCTGCCAGATTACCCATCGCAACAGGTAATCCTCGCCGTTAGTAGGTGACCGCAGCCGCTCCCACCTAGTCCAGCTCATCAATGAGCGACTAACAATCCCTGTCCCTTAATGTGCACATCCCCTCCCGTGGCGGGTTCCACGGAGGGCGAACTAGGGTGTGAAGCCACTCCCCAAGTGACTCCACCACAATCACAATCACACTACATCACAGCCGTCACAACATCCCCACATCAACACCGTCACCACAACACTCATACTCCGATGATCAGCAGATAACAATCTTTACAAAACAACATATCTTAACAATGTACAGTAAACTGAGTAGGGAAACCCTACCTTAGCAATCAACAGTAGAATGAAACTCGGACAATCAGAAAGGCTCCTCTATGAAGTCTTCTCCTATACAATAATCACATAACACAATTACACAATGCACAATCCCCCATATTCCCAATTCCATATATGTATACAGTAACCCCAAAGAATACAAATAACATATAGATAGAATTTACCAACAGTAGAACGAGGAATTATACGCAAGAACCACGAAGATTACACACACAACGATGCTACGGGATGATTAGGAAATGACTAGGGAGTGATTAGGGTAAACGTAGAAATGATGAAGTTTGAAATAAGGTTTTAGAAACTGACGCGGGATATAAAAATAACCTTAAACATTCCCTAATCAAACCGTCAAAATACGCTTCGCCAGACCGGATACTCGGTCGAGTATCCTCTACTCGGTCGAGTATCCACTATACTCGGCCGAGTATTCCTCGGCAGAACCGAAACACACCATACCAATAGCACTACTCGGCCGAGTAGGCTCTACTCGGTCGAGTAGTCACTTAAGAAAATCTGTAGTACTACAAATATGATAACGGAATAATGAAAACAAAACATTTATCGTTATAATAATACTTGTACACAAGTAAAGCATTTACATAGTGACCTCTACCCAACTATGATAAATGATTCCAAGATCCAAATTCATATTAACTTGGGGCACGGTGTGCCGAAATACCCTTTATTAACATAACTCGGTGGATTAACTCTTTAATCGATTCTACTTTTAGAACTCTTGGTCGATAAAATTACATTAATATTTATCTCTAGCCCGAAACATATCCGGAAATCTTCGTGAATACTTTCGTTGAGTTCAATCCAAATTTCGAATAAATGTGTCTATGATCCAAATTCATATTAACTTAGGGCACGGTGTGCCGAAATACCCTTTATTAACATAAATTCGGTGGATAGACATTTATCACCCACTTCCCCTACGTAGCAAGGTTTGTACCCCGGTATGGCCGAGTGCACTCCCTCACAAAATAGGTTTTCATGGTTTCTACTTTTTGGTAAGGCTAAGTCTCAATTGTTTATTTAAGCGAGAGGTCATGTCAATTTATTATCTATCACGTTTTAAGTGAACTAAAGCGGTGAACTACGATAATTATAATTGACACGGCCGATTTACTCGATTAAAATGCATGTTTAGTTATAGCGATTTAGCGATACATGCAACATATAAATAAAATGCAAAGCATAAAAATAAAATCCTAGTATGGCCTTCCTAAAATAGTAAATCTAATAAACTATTACATATTCGGAAACCAACACCTTTGGTCCATAGAACTTCGGTCTTGGCACGCATTTTAAGGCAGCATTTTCTTTGATGAAACGCCTTCTCGAGTGGCACCGTCTTCAAGGAACTCCGAAATAAATAAATTACATAATAAATTACATAATTTCCTATTATACATTTGTAATTAAAAGAAAATAAATTTATTAAATTACAAAACGGTGATACGAGATCACAATAAATTACAACCGAATCGATATTCCCATACATTTCGGGTAATACCAATTAAAACTAAGGCCATACTAAGTAAAATTACATAATTCAAAATTACATAAAATTAAAATATGACAATCATAAATAAAATGCAGCATTATAATATGTATGAACAAGCCCAATTTTATGCTAAATCGCCTTTAAGGAGCCAATATCGTATATTAATCGGTTTTTACGGATTTGCGTGATTTAACCTTTTAAAATCACAATAATTACATAAATTCATATTTATGTACAAGTTAATTACCCTAACCATCTTAGGACTCAAAATTAGTCTCCACTAACATATTGACAATAATTAACCTAGATTTCTTAATATTGTTCATAAATGGACCTAAAATACAAAATTATGCCATAAACTTTAAATTAAATCATAAAAATTTCAAATAATTTCAAAATTTGAAATTTAAACTCATGAATATTCTGGGAAAAAACCATGACACTCATAATGTTCAAAACTTAGGTTAAAAATTTTGAAAATTTATCGAGAAAAACAATGTTGCGGTTTATCGGATTTAAACAATTATCACCATAAAAATATGAGAACAATTATTTTTATCAACTTTTCACTTTTATATCTGAAATATATGATAAAATGCAATATGTGACGTTTCTCCTTAGTCATGAAGTATGTTTTAGCATTTTTACTAATTAAAGTCACTATTTATGTGATTTTTCATCAAAAATTCATAAATCATGCATAAAGACTTCATTATAGCCAAATATTTTACACACATCGTGTAAAATTGCATGTGACAACATACTAAATTGCCATGACCAGATTCGAAATATAACTCATATTAACCTATTTTCCCATTTAAATACGATTTTAACTTGAAAAATCCATATTTCGAGCATAACAACTCATTTTGTCATGAAAATGTACAGGCCATCAGTAGATAATATATGTGAAAAAATATCCAAAAACCACTAAAAAAATCGAAGTTTAGCTATTTTCCGTCCAAAAATGACATTTTTATCATAAAAATCATATTTTAATGCCAATATTATATAAAATGAACAATAAAATCCATAAATAAACCAAAATGTCCTAAAAATCACTTAGGACCAGAAACGTTTAACATGCAAAATTATTTCATGATTTATCTTCATAAATCCTAAATAACAAGTTTTATATGTTAATTAAATGAACTCGGAAAAACTAACCCGATCTTGCATGCAACAACCATAATGCTCTGATACCACTTATTGGAAATCATATTTTAAATATCACATATTTTGGTTTAAAGTTTTAGTCATAAAAACTTAAAGATCTTATGCATGCAAACTTAATAAAAGAGATGAAAAATCTATTTCTCACCATCTTATTTTCGGCTATTTGGGCACCGACAAGTTCTCCTACTTGTTAGTTCTTGAGCTATAATGAATAATATTTGCTAGATATTTGTTTAGTATTTGCTAGATATTTGTTTAGTAGTTTACCTTAAAATTGATTACTAATACTCATATATTACACTAATAATTTTAGTAATCTTTTCTGAACAATTTGAAACAAAAACCTCATGTTTTGATGAAGAAAAGAATGAATATGTGAGAGAGGATAACTTTTGCATGTGTATGAATACAAGTAAAAATTGACAGAATAAAATTCTCTCCTCGTCATACACAAAACCGGTGGAGGGAGTGACATGAGGCCAATGCATAGTCTTTTCTTTTAGTTTTGTTCTTATTAAGTAAAGTAGGTGTAAGACTACCCTACATCATAGGTAATCATAGTGTTTTATTTATCCATTAAACAAAACACCCACTCACCCATACTACCTCCAATATTTCGGTCATATGAGAAAAATTGGACCTCCATATTAATTTGTCAATTTGTCACTTGTCACACAATATGTCACATGTAGTATGTTACATGTTATTAATTAATTTGATGCATATTTATCACATAAATATCATTTCATGAATTAATTAAATTACATACAACAAATTGACTAGTGATACTTGATCACATAAATAAAATGGGTCATATAATTATAATTCACAACATTTTGCAATTATAATTAACCATTCATTCTTATCTCTATTGTTTCTCAAACAATAAACAATTTTAGTAACAAGGCATTTCAATTACTAAAATAAATCTTATTTAATCCCATTACATTAAGATATCAATATTCTCTCTCACAAATGAATTGTTCAATTTTAAGGAATTGATCAACTTATATCGTCACACAATTAATGAAATTTACAGATAAGGGCATCATCCTTTAGGTGTGACCTTAAGGGATCAACTGACCACCACCGCCCCACGACAGTAAAGTCAAACTCTAGCAAGCCAATCGTTACCGGTTAATGTTGATCAGTTGACTATAAAATGAATCATCCCTTACGTATTCTTAAAATGAGATTTAAACATGTGATCATCATGATCGACAATTGTGATCGCATTATTGTCGGGGACACTCCAACAAAAACATGTTCATTTCCTTCATAATGTAGTATTATATATATTGTATATACTTGTTTGTTTGTTTGTCTATCCTTTTTCACATTTATCGACTATGCCACATCCGAGACATGAGGATCATGAAGACCGCATGGTATGATCTTTGCAATCTCCTTTTTCCTCTTTATGTTAATGACTATGTGGCTTTATTTTGATTGATGCGGTATGAAATAATGTGATTATAGGATTGCATTTAGCTTATATGACATACTAGTTGGTAGAAGCATATGCATTAGGTTGTATAAATGATAGTTGCATCATGGCATATAGTTGCTTTTAGGAAAAATTTTGTGAAAGCATCTATTTGGGAAACTTGACAAGTGTATATAGGCCCTTGTAGATACTTTTTCTTCTTGAGAATTTGCTCATTCTAATGCTTGTAAAACACACTAGGATGTGTCATGCTAGTATCCTTTGACCCATGGATTAAGGCCTAGTCAAGAGTACCTTGTGGTGTGATAACTACTTGGCTACCGTTTATTCCAAGGTGACCCTTGAAACCATGCAACCATTTTCCATATTCTACCACATTTTGTCATAAAAAAAGGGAATGGGCACAAAACTTATCAAAATTTGAGTTCAAGCATTGAAAAAGAAATGAAAAAGTTTGCAATTTACATCAAAGAAAAGAGGAGTAACAAAAATGAAAACTCCTATGCTTCAAATATAAGCGCCTTCACTACAAATGGGGTGACTTTGAAAATGTTCAAAAGAAAATGCAAGAAAAAGTTGAAATTGTCAAGTATTGAAATGCCAAACATCAAAAGAAATGGCAAAAAGAAAATGTTCCCAAAATGTCAAATGCCACAAATTGGGGCGAAAAACAACAACAAAAGCAAACTCCCATATGAAACTCAAAATACAAATGATCCCTTTATCCATCGAATCCACTTTTGTGCATGGTAGAGAAGGGACGACCCTTCTTCTTGTCTAGGCAAGAAGGGGAATTCCGCGATCCTCCAGTATTTCTAACACCATAGGGAGTCTACTCTTGACGAAAGCATTTAACAATTGAGGACAAAGGTATCCTAGCTTGACACAACTTGGAGGTGATTTATTGGTATCCTTCTAGGCTTAGTAGTTTGAAGAAACCGTATCTATAATGGAGTGTATACCCTTAGATTGCTTCCCTTGTAGATAATTTCCGACACTTAGATGAGGAAAGTGGCTATTCATTTTTGTAGATGCATCCATTACTTGTTTTTGTGCTTTAATGCTTGGATGTATCGCCATTTTGGCAAGACTCACCTTGCCTTGCAAGAAGACATCCTACCTCATGGTTGTCTTGTTGTGAGTTGAAGGGGCGGAGTGAAACCCGCTAATTGTCTCACATCGGCTATATTAGTATGTTAGTTTAAATAAAGGTCCTAGCTTTTGTCACCTCTTTACTCGGGACGAGCAACGGTTCAGTTTGGGGATGTTTGATGTGACTCATATTTGAGCACATTTAGTCCCCGAATTAACCTTGTTCCTATGCTTTATAGTGCATAATTGGGTCATTTACTATCTTTAGTTTCCAATTTTGCATATTCTTTGAGGTTTTGTCCCCTTGGTAGGAAAGGAGTGCTAACCTTGCATTTACATGGCGAAATGGAGCTAAATTGATCGCATCTAATGACCAAGCATCAAAGAGAAGACATCACTATAAGGCCTATGTAGATAATAAAGTAAAATGGGCAATGACGAAAGAATCCTTGCATCCCCAGAATGATCCTCGCGGATTATGAAGGAAGAAAAGAAGAGAAGTAGTCTGCCGTGGGATCCGAGCGGATCACAGACGATCCGAGCGTCTCCAACCACCACCATCCGAGCGTCCCGCAGCCAAGACGCTCGTCTTGCAGCAAGAGGATCCGAGCGTCTTCCAGACTAATCCGCTCGGATCACAACCAGAGATTCCGTGCCACTTCCCAAGACGCACGGATCGTGCCAAGACTATCAAAACAGAAATTCTCATTTCCTTTGAGAGGAGCATTTCCTCAACTTTTATTAAGGACTTAATAGTCATTTCAGCCCTTAGTAACCCTAATTTTTGTACTTAATTTTTAGTATAAAAACCCTATTGTACTACTTAGATTAGCATGCTCTCTTAATACTTTCTTAATCAAGTTATAATCATTCCTTATTCTTGTAATCAACTTTTAATCTAGTCTTAATACAAATATCAATACTTAATCTTTCCTTAATTTCTCTATTGTTCTTCATTTATTTTGGGTAATTAGAAGATTATTTGAGTTTATTTGGAAGATTGACAACCTTCCATCAATCATCAAGTACTTCTATTATTCTTTGCTTTATTATTTGGAATCATCTTCATAGGTATAATTCTCTCTTAACCTTGTTTAATTATTGTTAATCACTTTCATTTATTCATCATTTTTTGCCTTGCTAGTATGATTGACAACCTTGTTAGCATGTTAAACTTGATAATAGTGAGTAATTTCCTTAACTAGGGCTAATGGGGAATTAGGGGAAACCAACATGGGGATTGATTCATGCTTAATCTAATATGTTTTGATAATTAATTTGCTTGCTTGTTGTGATTTTAACTTATGCACATGTTATGTTTGATGAAATGCGAGCCTATGAATCCTTGCATTTTTTACCCATCGCCTATCTTTTCAATGAGACTTGTAAGCTTATACACCAACTCGAATCTCATTAGACCACGCATATAGTTGAATAGGAAGGACTAAGTCGACTTGTAGGTGTTGTACAATCTAATCGATTCGGCTCCGGGACCCAAACCTTCTTAGGGATTGTAAGCTTATACAGCAACTCGATCCCATCACAACAATAAGTGCTTGCATCTAGTAGAGAACATGTTTGTATGATCAACTCCCATGAATCCCCTATGAACCCATGACACCCTAGTGCTTTTAATCAATTGTTTACATCTCATTTTAATCACCTTGTTTATTTTTATTACTTTGCTTTTATATTGTTGATTAGTTTAGTTGATCTCCTATCTCAACCCAAATTGTGACACCCTAAGACACAACCATTTGCAATTGAAAATCCTACATCAATACCCGTTCCTTGGGATCCTACCTTTACTTGCCTCTTTACTAAGAGTAGTTTGTAAAGTTATAAATATTGTTTTGGTTGGTAAGCTTTTGACGACAAGTTTTAAACCGGCCGATACCATTTACCTCGTGTTATTATGCCGTTATTGTGCTTTTTTTTTTTACTTTGATTTTTTTTTTACGACTTTGATTTTTTTTTCTTTTCTTTTCACGTGTTATTGTGCTGTTATTCTACTGTTATTGTTATTCTGGTGTTATTGTGATGTTATTCAGGTGTCACTTTGATTTTTTTACCACTTTTGGATTTTTTTACTTTTTTCTACCACTGGTATTGTGCTGTTATTCTGGTGTTATTGTGATGTTATTCCGGTGTCACTTTAATTTTTTTTACTACTTTTGATTTTTTTACTTTTTTTTAACACATGTTATTGTGCTGTTATTCTGGTGTTATTGTGATGTTATTTTGGTGTCACTTAGATTTTTTTACTACTTTGATTTGTTTTACAACTTTGATTTTTTACTCTTTTTTACCACGTGTTATTGTGTTGTTATTCTGGTATTATTGTGATGTTATTCCGGCGTTACTTTGATTTTTTTTACTACTTTTGATTTTTTTACTTTTTTCTACCACATGTTATTGTGATGTTATTGTGATGTTATTGTTATTCTGGTGTTATTGTGATGTTATTCCGGTGTCAATTTGATTTTTTTTTTCTACTTTTGATTTTTTAACTTTTTAACCACATGTTATTGTGTTGTTATTCTGGTGTTATTGTGATGTTATTCCGGTATCCAGGGCATAAGAGGAACTCCCCAAAACTCGGGTTTCTTTGCTTGAGGAACTAGGCAATGGAATAACTGTACAAGGGCAATGGCAACTATGGCACATAACACGAGCATGACATCTTGCAGTTTACCGGGTTTAACATAATGCCATAGTAAGGTGAATATTGTGGAGGTTAGTGAAAAAGAGAGGAGGAATGATAGTGTAAGGTGAGGATTAGTCGTCCCAGGTGTTACATAACGCCTGTAAATTACAGCATTACTGACCATGTAGAAGACGAAAAGAGTACCAAATGATACGAGGTTGAGGAGAATGTCAAGATCAGTGAACAGAGTAATGGTGGCTATTAAAATTCCTGGAACAAAATGTAGTGCATATTAGAATCATCCTACCAGCAAGCGACCTTATCCGAAACAAATTTGACCTATTTAACAACTAAATTGTTGTTCAACATCCACCAACCAGCATAACTTGCTAAAATAGGAGCAAAACACTTGAAAATTCTCATGAAGAAAAATTATTCCATTAAACAGTTGGCTCCACTTTCAAAAATAACTTTGAAATTAACAAATGGGAGTAAATGGGATCAAGAAGAATGCTTATTCCAACAACAAAGCTAACAGTCTCACGCAATTTATATTAATAATTAGTACACAATTACTTAAAAAGAAGCAAGAATTTCTGATCTTAAGCAAAGTAGCAACAGCTGATGATGGAATATCATGCTACAAATATACTAGTATGATTATTATCCCCTTAATCAATCTCCAGGCTGGTTCTTAGCATCTAGACTGGACAAGTCTGTCTCCTTTATCAATAACATGCTACGATGATTACTTCCCACTGTCCCAGTTACCTCCGATGATACATCACCAACTCGATCCACTTCAATTGACCCAAAACTGAGCAGAAATCAGCCGCCTACATTTCACCTCTGCACTGAAAGCAAGCCTAAATACTGCGCTTCTACCTTTGAGACGCCACTGCTCCTACCACCACCACTACCGTTCACCAGCGGGAGCATCAACGCAAAACTTACAGAGAAGTCACCCTTGCTATCGGATCCGGACTTAGAGACGCGCGCGCTGAGTTCTCCTTTCTTCGAGTTCTCGTTCTGCGTCGTCTCTTCAAGTTTCTTCGTTCTGTCGTTGATTCCGATTCGACTATTGAACTCTTCTGCTTTACGCAATCTCTCGCTGATTCTGATTCGACTATTATGTTTATTTGATTGTTGACTAGTTTATGAAATTCGGTGATTAATGTTGTGTGAATTGTAAAGAGTAGTATCGAGAATTCTAGATCTTTCAATTAAATTGTTTTTTTTAGAGAGAAAGAGACGGTGGATTGAAAAGAGTTGCGGGATATTTTCAGTAAAGAGCGGTGATTGTTTTTTTTTGTCGTCTTTGGTTTGATAATTCAATCTCAGCCGTGACTTTACCTTGATCCAATGGCTGAGATTTTAAGGCACAAACTCACCATAAGAACCAAACTCACGAGATCCCGCCTATATATATATATATATATATATATATATATATATATATATATATATATATATATATATATATATATATATATATATATATATATAGGATCCGGTGAGAACGATCATTCGATGCAAAAAGTGAGAACACATTTATAACTTACACAAATAACCCACGCCTAAGTGACTGACAACTCTTTTCATCTCTCTTCACATATTTATAACTCCCTGACATCACTACCCATATCTTATCTCCATTGACTGTCGTCGTCGTCCAAAGTCTCTGACACACCCATCACAAACTCTGTCACCGTCATCCACCGTCGCCACCCAAAGGCTCAGACTACGCCGGCGTCGTCCTCAACGTCACTCATCCTTATCCTTCTCAAACTTCCTCACCGCCAGTTGGCAGCCATTAGCCGGACTTCCGACGCAGCTCGCTACCAACTGACCCTTCTTCTTGCTCCTCCATCGTTGCACCAAACAATCGTCCCACCGTCACCACAAAAATCGATCCACTACGGGACCATCAACAACCACCATTACTCACATGCCTAGTCCTACTAACACCAGAAACCATCAACGGTGATGACCGGACTAGCAAAAAGCAACGAGGAAGGAGAAACTGATGCGATAAAATGAAATAGGTGACCTTTGAGAGTCGAGTTTGCTCATCGGTGGTCCACCATAATGTGCGTGAACGCAGGTGTGTTTAGTGCCGTCGTATTATCGCCGGCCATGGTTGAGCACCACAAACCCCTAAATTAAATTCCCGATTGAACCCAGTGTATCTGCATTCTATAATAATGTATCTCAAACAAAATTTAATGTACCTCATAACTAATTTTGTGTATCTATGTTAAGATACATTAAAATATAGTCTATATACATCAAATTTTGAAGTAGATACATTAAATTTTGAAGTAGATACATCACAAATAGGTGTTGATTAGTTGTTGCAACGACTTGTCAGTCACTAGTGTGAATCTCCGGCGAGTAAGGACGGAGATAATTGGAGATGTTTTCGATACAGTTGGAGCTCCGACCACCATCACCACTATCATTTGTAAATCGAAATCCACCGACAAGAAATAAGGGGCGAGAAGAGAAGCCTTGGGGTGGACGCCGAAATGACGTCGTGGGTGGCGTCGGCGCAGTTCGAGTAGGGTACGATGGTGGAGCGCCATTTTAACATCGTTCGAGCTCCATTAGCAAGAGATTTGAGATGTGGAATAAAGACGACGAGGGATGGACAGTAGAAGTAATGACGGCGGTCGTCTCTCTGCCAGCGTCTTGTCGACGGCGGTGTGTGACGAGGTCGGTGTCGGCGGTGAGTGAGTAGGTCGCCGGAATCTGGGCTTTGGGTCTTTTGCGTTGTGGTGGGATGATTGGGCTTTGGGTCTTTTTGCGTAGTGTGTTGTTAATAGAAGGTTGGTAGTGTCGTTATTTATTAGTGGGCTGGTAGTTTAATTAAGTAATGGGCTGGTTAGTTCGTTCTCAATATATATATATATATATATATATATATATATATATATATATATATAGAAATAGGATCCTGTGCGAACTAAAATACCAACTGCTTATTCTAGCACATTCACACGACACTCCCCTTACACTTCTCTTACTACCACTAAAACTACCACTCTCATTCTCTCTCATTACCAACGACGATGGCGACGGCGACGTATCTCCCACTGACCTTCGACGGCGACAGATCTACCACTACTCTCCGACGGTGACGGCATATATTTCTTCGACCCTTAATGTATGTTTTCCGCCTTTTGCAACCCTAATTTTTCCTATTTTTCATTGTCTAGCTGCAGCTGTGATTTAATTTTGCTCTTTCATTACTCTAATATATGTTAAATTCTCATTTTCACAAGTTATTGGTTAAGTTAGAGCATCTCTAACTCGTTGGTACAAATGTTCCCTCTTTCTCCTAGGATTCTCACTGCGGGATTTGCATTTGATTTTGGTGTCCATTTGTTTTTTGTATTACTGTATGTTGTGAGAAAATATTGGGCAAAATCGACAGTGTAATTTACCTTGAATGAACGAAACAAAACAAAAGAGTATATATAGATCAGTTTATTGTTGTGCATTGTTGATACAATTTTACTTCGAGCATTTCAAAAAATCTGATTGATTGGAACCTAGGTAGTGAAACCCGGAACTTATTTTGTCAAGCTAGATATAATACTATACCTTGTTAGATACCCTCATTTGTCAATCTAGATACACCTCGTTACCTTTGTTTAATTCCCCAGGTTTCATCCCATTCCCTCTACGGTGTCTTTGGGTAGCTAGATAAACTTTTTTATGCTTCTAGAAACACACCTTCAGCTGGCTATATACACTTTCCTCAGTAGTTAGTTAAATACTTTAAGTAAACTAGAAACACTTTCGTCACTTGCTAGATACACTACTTCTGCCAGCTACAAACGCATTTCTGGGTAGCTATACAATCCTTCAGCAGGCTAGATACACTTTAGTCCGTTACTCGATAGACATCTCTTAGATACACATTTTCATATTTTTTTGTGTCACTAATAATTGTATTTCACTTGTTTCATAGATAAGTATGACAACTTGGTGATGTAACCATAATTAGAGCATATTTAGTCCCCGAATTAGCCTTGTTCCCATGCTTTTTAGTGCATATTTGGGTCATTTATTGTCTTTAGTTCTTTGTTTTGCATATTCTTTGATGTTTTGTGTCCTTGATAGGAAAGGAGTGCAAACCTTGCATTTTCATGGCAAAATGAGGCTAAATTGATTGAATTCAATGACCAAGCATCAAGGAGAGACAAGATTAGAAGGCCTTTGTACATACTATAGTAGATGGGCAATGATGAGAAAAGATCCTTGCATCCCCGAGGAAATCCTCAAGGATTTTATGAAGAAAAGGAAGAAAAGAAGAAAGAAGGAAACTGTCTGACAATCCGTGCGGATTGCCCTGAAGACGCCCGTCCCTCACCACAATCCGAGCGTCTTCCTCCACAAGACGCCAGGGCAAAAGCTCCACAAGACGCCCGTCTTCCCCTCTGGACGCCCGTCCAGGAACGCCCAAATCCGCCCGTCCCGTGCTAAAGACGCCCGAATTCCCAGACAGTTCCATTTCGTCTTCTACAAGCTTCAAGGAAGGATGCACATCTTTTTCTAAGACCGGCGAAAAAGAGACCGGAGTCTCCCTAGAGATTGGCGATTCCTCAAGGACTTAATCGTCATTTAAGGCCTTAGTAAACCCTAATTTATGTACCTAATCCCCACTATAAATACCCCATTAGTCTAATTAGAAGAACATGTTCTTCTTAGCAATCTTTAGTGTAGTTAATATCAATCAAATCTCTCTTTAATCTTGTAATCAACATTTAATCAAGTTTTAATACAAGTTTTATTTCCTTAATCTCTCTCTTGTTCATCCTTTATTTTGGGTAATTGAAGATTATTTGGGTTATTATTGGGAGATTGACAACCTTCCAATCAAGCATCAAGTACTTCTTTTATTCTTTGCTTTATTATTGGAATCATTAGTAGGTATAATTCTCTTAATCCCTTTTTAATTATTGTTAATTACTTTCATTTATTCATCATGTTTCACTTTGTTGGTATGATTGACAACCTTGCTAGCATGTTCAACATGATAATGAGTGAGTAGTTTCCTTAGCTAGGGTTAATGGGTAATTAGAGGAAACCAACATGGGGAATGATTCATGCTTAAATTAATATGCTTTCATAGTTTATTTGCTTGCTTGTTGTGATCTCAACTTATGCACATGTTATGTTTGATGAAATGCGAGCCTATGAATCCTTGCATTTTTTACACATCACCTATCTTTTCAATGAGACTTGTAAGACATAAACCAACTCGAGTCTCATTAAACCATGCATATAGTTGAGTAGGGAAGATTAAGTCGACTTGTAGGTGTTGTACTATCTAATCGATTCGGCTCCGGGACCCAAAATTTCCTAGGATTGTAAGATATAAACCAACTCGATCCATCACAACAATAATTGCTTGCTTATAACTTGAGAATATGTTTGTATGATCAATTCCCATGAATCCCCTATGACCCCATGACACCCTAGTGCTTTTTATCAATTGTTTACATCCCTTTTAATCCATCTTGCTTGTTTACTTTCATTGCTATTTAGTTTAGCGATCTTCTACTTCAAACCCCAATTGTGACACCCTTAGACACCACTAGTTGCAATAGAAATCTCATCTCAATTCCCCTTGGGATCCGACCTTTCATCTTAAAATCGATTTGGGCTTACTTGGAAATTGAAGATTTTCACTCTTTTCTTGGTATTTTCATCAATGGCAAGGACAAAAGGATCAACAAAGGCACCTAAGGCAAAGGCACTCTCAACAAGACAACAATGTCTTCAAGCAAAGAAAGCCTCATTGGCTATGGTGGTAGCTAGTGCAAACTTGGAAGTTCAACAACAAATTCCTCCCTTAGAAGCAACAACATCAACAACTCCGGAAATTTCTCAATTATCAAACTATCCGGAGGTAATTTTCATTTCTAACTCCCATAGGGATACATTTGCCAAGTATGCTAGGAAATCCTTTCTACCCACGAAATTCATATGTGAAGATGCCTTGAACAAATTGGGTGTCCTTGAACAAACAAAAGCTTTCTTTGAAGCCATGGGGTTGGGAAAATTGTTTGCTACAAGAGAATTGACATACCCCTCCCTTACCTTAGAATTCTTGAGTTCTTTGAAAGTTACTAAGGTAGAGACTAGAGAAAACATCGAATTCCGCCTTGCCAATGTGAGTAGGTGCATCACCTTTGATGAATTGGGTAAAGCATTAGGTCTTAGTGATTCACCTAGTTATTACAAGAATCCCAAAAAGTATGACCCCGCTCCTCTTTGGGAGGTGATTTCCGGGAGGAAATTTGAGAACTATCATGCTAGTCGCGCTCTATTAGTCCACCATCCGGGCATTAGATTGTGGCACAAGGTCATCGGGAATACTATCATTGCAAGAAAAGACACTAACTACTTTACCAAGCTCGATTATGTTCTACTTGAGTCGGCCTTAAATATTGGAAGGAAATTCACCAAGCCTTAGAAAGCCTTACAATTCTCTAAGGCTTTTGGTGGAAAGATGGCTCAATGTTGATTGTGGAAAGCAAGGCACCACTTTTATTGTAAATGGAGGTCTAGTCACTCTTTTGGCTAAGTACTTTGATTCGAATTTCAACAAGGATAGCAAGTATGTGGCGAAAAAGGGGGGTCATCTCATTGACATGGATGCCATGATTAACAAGTACAAGTAGGTCACTCATAACCCTCTTGACACCAAATATGGGTGGCTCACCAATGAAGCTAGATCTTTTACTTTGCCTTCCAAGATATGCCGTTTGAGTGTCCATCGGACCAACTACCTTCTTCCTCTCTTAAAAGAAGCCGAATACATCATCCGTCAACAAAGGGGTGAAATTGAAATGCCCTCCTCCTCCATTGTCACACCACCCTATAAATTCAAGTATCAAGAGTTCAAACCCGAGGGTGTTAAAGCAAGCAATGACTACATGACTCTACTTATGCAAGAGATGCACAAACAAGCCTATAAGGATCGGGAAGATGCATACTTAGCCCAATATCCACCCCTCCTTCATTTAGCTAGGCAAGGACTACTTGATCCTTCATGTCCTTTGCCTAGTTGGGCGGATAGGGAAGTCTTCTTTCCAAGTGAATCTAGGGGTGAGAGACCGGGTGACGATGAGGTTGTCGGTGATGAGGTTGTTGATGAAGGCATTAATGAAGAGGTAAATGAAGAGGAAGAGGCTAATGAAGAAGAAGAGGATAATGAAGGAAGTAAGCAAGGAAGTGAAGAGAGAAGTGGTGATGAATCCACTTCTATTGAGGAAGATGATGACAATGATGATATGGTGGAAGACTAGCAAGCTTTGGAGGCTCCTACCCTCTTGAGGTTTGTCTACTTCTTTCTTTGTTTTATTTATTTTATCTTGATCATGGTTGAAGAGTCCTAGCAACATAGAGGACTAACACCTCGGCCCCATTGAGGCGTTCTTATTTTATTGTTCCCACTTTTGAAAATCCAAAATGACAATTTAGTTTCATGCATTGCATCTTGTGCGCATGAACTACCCCCAACTTTAGGACATTATAAATAATGTCTATCTCGGTTTGGGAAAGTACATGCATACGCAACGGGAGGTAATCTAAATTACGCTCTCCGTCATAAACAAAAACCCATTCATCATGTAGTATAGATTAGTATAGCTTGCATTTAGTATAGAATGCACGCATCATGTTTGCATAGTTTTCCATCATTTTGGCCATTGAGGACAATGCCCATATTAATGTGGGATGGGGAATTCTAAGTTAAATTTTATTCGAAAAACCATAAAAATTTGAAAAATTTGAAAAACCAAAAACAAGTTCATTTCCTTTGTAGTGTAGTCATGTATATATTGTTGTATATATTGCATTTATTTTATCCTTGTTCACATTGATTGACTACGCCACATCCGAGACATGAGGATATTGAAGACCGCATGGTAATGATCTTTCCAATCTCCTTTTTCCTCTTTATGTTAATGACTATGTGGCTTTATTTTGATTGATGCGGTATAACAATGTGAATCTAGGATTTGCATTTAGTTTATATGTCATACTAGTTGGTAGAAGCATATGCACTAGGATGTATAAATGTTAGTTGCATCATGGCATGTAGTTTGCATGATAGAAATTTTTTGTGAAACCGTCTACTTGGGAAGCTTGACAAGTGTATATAAGGCCCTAGTAGATGCTTTTTCTTCTTAAGACTTTGCTTGTTAGAATGCTTGTAAAACAACCTAGGATGTGTCATGCTAGTATCCTTTGACCCATGGATTAAGGCCTAGTCAAGAGTACCTTGTGGTGTGATAACTCCTTGACTACCGTTTATTCTAAGGTGACCCTTGAAACCATGCATCCATCCTTCATCCATGTTCTACCACATTTTTGTCATAAAAGGGAATGGGCACAAAAAGAAATCAATTTGAGTTCAATGAAATGAAAAGTGAACGAAAGTTTGCAAAATGCATCAAATGAAAAGAGGAGCAAAAATAGAACTCCTAAAGCTTCAAATATAAGGCACCCTCACTACATATGGGGTGACTTTGAAAATGTTCAAAAAGAAATGCAAAAAGTTGAAAATTGTCAAGTGTTGAAAAGCCAAAAATCAAAAGAAATGGCAAGAAAGTGTTCACAAATGTCAAATGCCACAAGAAATTGGGGGAAAAACAAAAACAAAAGCAAACTCCCAAAGTGAAACTCAAATTCTATTGATCCCTTTATCCATCGTATCGATTTTTGTGCATGGTAGAGAGGGGACGACCCTTTTTCTTGTCTAGGCAAGAGGGGGAATTCCGCGATCCTCCAGTGTTTCTAACGCCATAGGGAGTCTACTCTTGACAAAAGCATTTAACGATTGAGGACAAAGGTACCCTAGCTTGACACAACTTGGAGGTGATTTATTGGTATCCTTCTTGGCTTAGTAGTTTGAAGAAATTGCATCTATAAAGGAGTGTGTACCCTTGAATTGCTTCCCTTGTAGATAATTTCTGCCACTTAGATGAGGAAAGTGGCTATTGTTTTGTAGATGCATCCATCACTTGATTTTGTGTGCTTAATGTTTGGATGTGTCGCCATTTTGGCAAGACCCACCTTGCCTTGCAAGAAGGCATCCTACCTCATGGTTGTCTTGTTGTGAGTTGAAGGGGCGGAGTGAGACCCGCTAATTGTCTCATATCGGCTATGTTATTAGGTTAGTTTAAATAATGGTCCTAGTCTTGGTCACCTCTTTACTCGGGACGAGCAAAGATTCGGTTTGGGGATATTTGATGTGACCATAATTAGAGCATATTTAGTCCCCGAATTAGCCTTGTTCCCATGCTTTTTAGTGCATATTTGGGTCATTTATTGTCTTTAGTTCTTTGTTTTGCATATTCTTTGAGGTTTTGTGTCCTTGGTAGGAAAGGAGTGCAAACCTTGCATTTTCATGGCAAAATGAGGCTAAATTGATTGAATTCAATGACCAAGCATCAAGGACGGACAAGATTAGAAGGCCTTTGTACATACTATAATAGATTGGCAATGATGAGAAAAGATCCTTGCATCCCCGAGGAAATCCTCAAGGATTTTATGAAGAAAACGGAAGAAAAGAAGAAGGAAGGAAACTGTCTGACAATCCGTGTGGATTGCCCTGAAGACGCTCGTCCCTCACCACAATCCGAGAATCTTCCTCCACAAGACGCTCGTCTTCCCCTCTGGAAGCCCGTCCAGGAACGCCCAAATCCGCCCGTCCCGTGCTAAGGACGCCCGGATTCCCAGACAGTTCCATTTCGTCTTCTACAAGCTTCAAGGAAGGATGCACATCTTTTTCTAAGACCGGCGAAAAAGAGACCAGAGTCTCCCTAGAGACTGGCGATTCCTCAAGGACTTAATCGTCATTTAAGGCCTTAGTAAACCCTAATTTATGTATCTAATCCCCACTATAAATACCCCATTAGTCTAATTAGAAGAGCATGTTCTTCTTAGCAATCTTTAGTGTAGTTAATATCAATCAAATCTCTCTTTAATCTTGTAATCAACATTTAATCAAGTTTTAATACAAGTTTTATTTCCTTAATCTCTCTCTTGTTCATCCTTTATTTTGGGTAATTGAAGATTATTTGGGTTATTATTGGGAGATTGACAACCTTCCAATCAAGCAACAAGTACTTCTTTTATTCTTTGCTTTGTTATTGGAATCATTAGTAGGTATAATTCTCTTAATCCCTTTTTAATTATTGTTAATTACTTTTATTTATTCATCATGTTTCACTTTGTTGGTATGATTGATAACCTTGCTAGCATGTTCAACATGATAATGAGTGAGTAGTTTCCTTAGCTAGGGTTAATGGGTAATTAGGGGACACCAACATGGGGAATGATTCATGCTTAAATTAATATGCTTTCATAGTTTATTTGCTTGCTTGTTGTGATCTCAACTTATGCACATGTTATGTTTGATGAAATGCGAGCCTATGAATCCTTGCATTTTTTACCCATCACCTATCTTTTCAATGAGACTTGTAAGACATAAACTAACTCGAGTCTCATTAGACCATGTATATAATTGAGTAGGGAAGATTAAGTCGACTTGTAGGTGTTGTACAATCTAATCGATTCGGCTCCGGGACCCAAACTTTCCTAGGATTGTAAGATATAAACCAACTCGATCCATCACAACAATAATTGCTTGCTTATAACTTGAGAATATGTTTGTATGATCAATTCCCATGAATCCCCTATGACCCCATGACACCCTAGTGCTTTTTATCAATTGTTTACATCCCTTTTAATCCATGTTGCTTGTTTACTTTCATTGCTATTTAGTTTAGTGATCTTCTACTTCAAACCCCAATTGTAACACCTTTAGACACCACTAGTTGCAATAGAAATCTTATCTCAATTCCCGTCTCTTGGGATCCGACCTTTACTTGCCTCTTTACTAATTGTAGACTTGTTTGTGAAGTTATAAATTGTGTTTTGGTCTAGGTGCTCCTATCAACAAGTACTGAAAACTAAACCCCACGAGGGATCACGATCACTTGGTGCAATGGTTGTGTTGTCAATCTTCTTGATGAAGATCAGGTGTCATTTCTCGACCATTATGTCACTGAAAAACAATCAGCTATGGGTTTCTCTTTTTCTCCGTTAAAGGAAGTTATAGTGCCCGGCCATCACTATCAAGCATATCATTCTGTTTTTAATAATCAAGATCTTATACATAACATCTTCTCTAAAATTGATGTTTACGAAGATAAAACACATATGGCTCTCGTATGTCGAAATTGGGCTCAACTATTTCTCATACACCCAAGTGCAATTGGTGTCAGCATGGCATATTGGCTTACTTTAGACATAAATGATGTGAGTGGTGTTCGGATTATTCGTAGGGGTCCTAGAATAGTCTTTCAAAGATGCAAATGTTTCATGACGGAGGATATGACCGCCAAATTCTTACTGCATTTTCAGCAAGCAAAAATTCCATCTCAGAGTACTCATCTTAATGCTCTTGATGATGTTGCACTCGGCCAAGTTAATCAGTTATTGCATGCTTTAGCTGCTTCTAGTGAGGAATGAGATATAGCCATTGGCATTGCTGCGGACTTACTAGTCACTCGTCAAAATATATCTTTTCTTGATTTACCTTTGATGACGTATATAAAGCCCACGTTTCCCAATGTTGTATCAGTGTAATTAGAGCTTTGAACGTTAAGGTTTTTAACATTTCCCTTTTGGTAGCCCTCTAATTGTTATTATTTATAATTTTGTAGTACTGTCAACCTTCTTAGTTTAACATTTTGGATAACATAAATTATCATGTAATCCTGTACTTTGTTTTCAATATTTCTATGGATCACTTTTCTATGAACTTGTTCTGTATTACCAAATACAATGTTCTTTACTTATGAGTTTTCATTTACTTTTGTATCTGTTATACTTCGGACTTTTGTTACAATTTATTTTGTTACATTTATTAGGATACCCGGTCCCCCCTACTTTTGATCCTGTCCCCCAAAAAGGGTTCACCCCCCTCCCCCCTCCCCACCCCCTCCCCCAGGGTGTCTTCCGGATGTTTGAATGGAATGAACAAGAGAAAGGGTTTAGGGTTGGATTAGGCGGATCCGTGGTAGCGGTCTGCCTAATCCAACCCTAAACCCTTTTCCGCCCCGTTTTAGGATACTCAGTCCCCCTACTTTTGTTCCCGTCCCCAAAAAAGGGTTTACCGTCCCCCCCCCCCCCCCCCATAGGGTGTCTTTTGGTCTTCCGGATGTTCAAATGGAATGAACAAGGGAAAGGGTATAGGCTGGATTAGGCGGATCCGTGGTTGCGGTCTGCCTAATCCAATACTAAACCCATTCCCGTCCCCTTTCAGGATACCGGTTCCTCTACTTTTGATCCCGTCCCCAAAAAAGGGTTCACCCGGCCCCCCCTTAGGGTGTGTCTTTTGGTCTTCCGAATGTTCAAATCGAATGAACAAGGGAAATGGTTTAGGGTTGGATTAGGCGGATCCGCGGTAGCGGTCCGCCTAATCCAACCCTAAACCCTTTTTCGTCCCATTTTAGGATACCGGTTCCTCTACTTTTGATCCCGTCCCAAAAAAGGGTTCACCCCCCCCCCCCCCCAGGGTATCTTTTGGATTTCCGGATGTTCGAATGGAATTAAAAAGGGAAAGGGTATAGGCTGGATTAGGCGGATCCGTGGTTGCGGTCCGCCTAATCCAATACTAAACCCAATCCCGTCCCCTTTCAGGATACCCGGTTCCCCTACTTTTGATCCCGTCCCCAAAAAAGGTTCACCCGGACCCCCCCTCCCTAGAGTGTCTTTTGGTTTTCCGGATGTTCGAATGCAATGAACAAGGGAAAGGGTATAGGGTTGGATTAGGCGGATCCGCGGTAGCGGTCCGCCCAATCTAGCCCTAAACCCTTTTCCGTCCCATTTTAGGAAATCCGGTTTCCCTGCTTTTGATCCCGTCCCCAAAAAAGGGTTCACCCGGCCCCCCATTAGGGTGTCTTTTGGTTTTCCGGATGTTCGAATGGAATGAACAAGGGAAAGGGTTTAGGGCTGGATTAGGCGGATCCGCTGTAGCGACATGCCTAATCCAACCCTAAACCATTTCCCGTCCCATTTTAGGATACCCAGTTCCCCTACTTTTGATCCCGTCCCTAAAAAAGGGTTCACCCGGACCCCCCTTAAGGTGTCTTTTAGTCTTCCGGATGTTCGAATAGAATGAACAAGGGAAGGGGTTTAGGGTTAGATTAGGCGGATGCGCGGTAGCGGTCCACCTTATCCTACCCTAAACCCTTTCCCATCCCGTTTTAGTATACCTGGTTCCCCTACTTTTGATTCTGTCCCCAAAAATGGGTTCACCCGGCCCCCCCTTAGGGTGTCTTTTGGTTTTCCGGATATTGGAATGGAATGAACAAGGGAAACGGTTTAGGGCAGGATTAGGCGGATCCGCGGTAATGCCTAATCTAACCCTAAACCCTTTCCCGTCCCATTTTAGGATACCCGGTTCCCCTACTTTTGATCCTGTCCCCAAAGAGGTGTTCACCCGGACACCCCTTAGGGTGTCTTTTGGTCTTCTGGATGTTCGAATGGAATGAACAAGGGATAGGGTTTAGGGTTGGATTAGGCGGATGCGCGGTAGCGGTCCGCCTAATCCAACCCTAATCCCTTTTCCGTCCCATTTTAGGATACCCGGTTCCCCTACTTTTGATCCCGTCCCCAAAAAAGTGTTCATCCGGCCCCCCTTAGGGTGTCTTTTGCTTTTCCGGATGTTCGAATGGAACGAACAAGGGAAAGGGTTTAGGGTTGGATTAGGCGGATCCGCGGTAGCGGTATGCCTAATCCAACCCTAAACCCTTTCCCATCCTATTTTAGGATACCCGATTCCCCTACTTTTGATTGCGTCCCCAAAAAAGGGTTCACCCGTCCCACCCTTAGGGTGTCTTTTGGTCTTCCGGATGTTCAAATGGATTGAACAAGGGAAAGAGTTTAGGGTTGGATTAGGCGGATCCGCGGTAGCGGTATGCCTAATCCAACCCTAAACCCTTTCTCGTCCTGTTTTAGGATACCCGGTTCCCCTACTTTTAATCCCGTCCTCAAAAAATGGTTCCCCTACTCTAGTGTCGGTCTCATCTTCGATGTTTGGTCATTAGATGCGATCCATTTAGCTCCATTTCGTTCCATAAATGCAATGTTAGCGATCCTCTCCTACAAAGGACACAAAACCTCAAAGAATATGCAAAATAGGAAACTAAAAATAAGAAATGACCCTAATATATGCTAGAATGCATGGGAACGAGGTTAATTCGGGGATTAAATGTGCTCAAATATGAGTCACATCAAACATCCCCAAACCAAACCTTTGCTCGTCCCGAGTAAAGAGGTGACTAAAACTGTGACCTTTATTTAAACTAGCCTACTAATATAGCCGATATGAGACAATTAACGGATCTCACTCCGCCCCTTCAACTCACAACAAGACAACCATGAGGTAGGGTGCCTTCTTGAAAGGCAAGGTGGAGCTTGCCAAAATGGTGATACATCCAAGCATTAAGCACACAAAAGCAAGTAATGGATGCATCTACAAAAATGAATAGCCACTTTCCTCATCTAAGTGGTGAAAATTATCTAGAAGGGAAGCAATCTAAGGGTACACACTTCATCATAGATATGGTTTCTTCTAGTTACTAAGCATAGGAGGATACCAATAAATCATCTCCAAGTTGTGTCAAGCTAGGGTACATTTGTCCGTAATCGTTAAATGCTTTTATCAAGAGTAGGCTCCTTATGGTGTTAGAAACACTGTAGGATCGCGGAATTCCCCTTCTTGCCTAGACAAGAAGAAGGGTCGTCCCCTCTCCACCATGCACAAAAGTGGGATCAATGGAAAAAGGGATTAATAGATTTTTAGTTTCATAGTGGGAGTTTGCTTTTGATGTTGTTATTCCCCTCAATTTCTTGTGACAGTTGACATTTTTGAGAACAATTTCCTTTGCCATTTCTTTGATGTTTGGCATTTTGATACTTGACAATTTTCAACTTTCGCAAATTTTTTGAACATTTTCAAAGTCACCCCAATTTGTAATGAGGGTGCTTTTATTTGGAGCATAGGAGTTCTTATTTTTGTACTCCTCTTTTCTTTGATGCAATTTGCAAACTTCTTGATTTTCATTTTGGTACTTGAACTAAAATTGATAATTTTTGTGCCCATTCCTTTTTTGTTGACAAAATGTGATAAAAGTGGAAGATGGTTGCATGGTTTCAAGGGTCACATTGGAATAAACGGTAGCCAAGGAGTTATCACACCACAAGGTACTCTTGACTAGGCCTTAATCCATGGGTCAAAGGATACTAGCATGACACATCCTAGGGTGTTTTAGAGGTATTCTAATGAGCAAAGTCTCAAAGACGAAAAAGTATCTACAAGGGCCTTATATACACTTGTCAAGCTTCCCAAATAGATGTTTTCACAAAAGTTTTCCTAAAATGCAACTACATGCCATGATTCAACTAACATTTATACAATCTAATGCAAATGCTTCTATCAACTAGTATGCCATATAAACTATATGCAACTCCTAAAATCACATTGGTTTGTACCGCATCAGCAAAAATAAAGCCACAAAATCATTAACATAGAGAGCAAAAAAGGAGATTTGGAAAGATCATATCATGCGGTCTTCATATTCCTCATGCCTCGGATGTGGCGTAGTCGATCCAATGTTATAGGAGGACAAACCAACACAAGTATATACATAATATACAATTCTACACTACAAACGAATGAACATGTTTTTGGTTTTTCAAATTTTCAATTTTTTGTGGTTTTTGTTTTTATGAAATAAGATAACATATTTTTGTGTTTTTCGAAATTTTTCAATTTTTATCATTTTTGATTTTAAAAGTTAAGTTAGAATTTCCCATCCCCACACTAGTATGGGCATCGTCCTCAATGGCCAATACGATAGGAAATTAAGCAATGCAAGCTAAATGAAAATGCATGATTTCTACACTAATATGCAAACTATATGACATAAGTACAAGTGATGCATTCTAATATATTCTATATGATGCATGATTTTATTGGTTGGAAAGATA
This sequence comes from Silene latifolia, assembly GCF_048544455.1. NCBI lineage: Eukaryota > Viridiplantae > Streptophyta > Magnoliopsida > Caryophyllales > Caryophyllaceae > Silene > Silene latifolia. Next base: position 82,684,467 of record NC_133535.1, read on the forward strand.
ATTTGGATTAACTCCAATTCCTTGTGTTTGAACTTCCCCAAACCAATCAAAACACTATTTCTAGTGTCAAAAAGGAGGAGTTCATGCACAAGGCAAGTATGCAATGCATGAATCTAATTGTCATTTTGGATTTTCAAAGCGGGAACAATAAATTTACCATCACCTTGATGTTGCTAAGGTGGAAAAATAGTCCTTAATTTTTACAAGGACACCTCTAGATTTTGAAACAATTAATCATTAACCAAGTTAGAAAAGCATGAAATTTTCGACATGAAAAATGAGAGGGAATAGAAGAGCTTCACCTAAGCCATGGGGTGTGCCTCATGCCCGCTCCAACAAGCCCATGAACATCTTCATTAGTTACCATCATCCCCTCCAAGATCACTATGCCATTGAGCTCGTGATTTATCGCTCTCACAGAAATCCATAAATTCGTCCCCATCGCTATTGACCTCCACCGTGCCACCGCCACTTGACCCCGCTCCTTCTCCTTCTCCATATCCATGTGCTCCACCGTTGGCATGCTCTGATTTTGGAAAGAGAATTTCCATTTGAGCCCAAGAGGGAAGCATTCCCTCTTCGCTAATGTGCCCTTGATGAGCCAATCGGTGGAATTGAGGATACAATGCATAATAATTATCCACTCTAGCTTCATATTGCTTGCGATGTAAATCTTGGAGTAGACCCGTTGCAAAGTCATTTCTAGGAAGGATGAAGGGATTTGGGTGATTGTAAGGTTGATATGGAAAGGGGTAAGGCGAGATAGCAACTTTTCCTTAATCATTCGCTTGAGGATCATTTTGTTGAGGTTGAGTAGGAGGTGGGGTTCGATTTGCTTGGCTTGAACGAGTTGGTACAAGGTAGGATGGCACTTGTGAAAGGGGACCCCTTCTAGGTGATACTCTTGTTAAACCATCCATTGGAAGAAAAATGGGGGTGCTTCTCTTGGTGAACCACTTGATCCTTCGCGCATAGCCTTCAAAGGTAATCCAATGGTGGTGTCAGAAGATTATCATTTCATCAATCTTGGTAGTACCCGGAAGAGGTACATATGCATTGTTGTTGTTGAAATATGGATTGAAGAACTTGGCAAGTCTTGTTATTAATCCTCCATTGATAATGTGGATCATACCACCATCATCTCCATTCCGGAATTGTGCCCACCTCTCAAGAAGTACTAAGGGGGCGTTGAAATGATAACTGCCCCTCCCTTGTATCTTTAGATAGGACTCCATAAAGACTAGATCAAGTTCGTTCACAACCACTAGATCGCGGCGAGCTATGAGAGTGCTTGCAATGAAATGGTAAGTGAACCGGATAATGGGGTTTTGGATATAAGAGGCCGAGCATTCTTTGATTATTGAGAAATCGCGACCCGTCAAGGCTCGTCAAAGCGGGGCTATGCTATAGTTCCAGGGTTTTGATGTACGGGTAGGAGATACATCAAATCCCAACACACCCGTAAATTCTACAAGGGTCATCATTCGTGTTGTGTTCTCTAGTCGAAATTCCACACAAATCGTCTTGTTTAGAGTTAATATTTTCAGAAAACTCAAGAATTCGAGGACTAATGGTCGATATGTAGGCTCATGCATGTTGAACATAGTTGAAAGACCAAATAGTTCAAAGAGTGCCTCGGTTTGATGATAAATCCCTAGTTTCCTTAATGTCTCATGGCAAATGAACTTAGTTGGAAGAATATTCTTACCTAGGAGACGGTGAAAGATGATTCTTTGAGCATCATTGACAAACTCGATGTTTGAGAACTCGTTTAGTCTTGAAAGATCAATGATTTCTTCATTCTCTCTTCTCAATGTGTTGAGATGAGAGGTAGAAGAGCTTCCTATGACCCTTGTTCTTCTTCTTTCTTTTGGTAAGGATCCTCTTGTTCTCATCTTGGAAGTAGATCTTGAGATTTTGCTTGACTAAGATAAAGATTACTCTTTGTAAATTAGATCCTTTTTGAAACCCTAGGTTTTGGGTGTTTTTATTTTGGAGATGTAAATGGGTGTTTTTGGTGTTTTTTGAGCATTTGGGAAAGGATTCTGTGTTTTATTGAGGAGAGAAGGATGAGGTATCTTAATATGTGTGGTTGAGAGAAAGGCAAGCTTGTCGAAGGTAGAAGAGCAGAACGGGAGGGAGACGCGCGGATCGCAGTCGGGACGAGCGTATTCTGTTTTGTAGAAAAATTATACGAGCAGGTAGGGACGGGCGCATCAAGCTCAGGACGCGTGGATTTCCTTACAGGATTTTCTGAAAGAGCAAAGCAGGTCCAGGACGCGCGGCTTGAGTACGGCTCGAGCGGATTCTTGCTAGGACGCTCGTCTTGTGCCTGGGATGTGGAGATTTCCTTTCAGCGAATATTTTATAAATTTAAAGTATTCCAGGATGCGCGGATTGATGCCAAGACGAGCGGCGTGAACTTGGGGTCGAGCGTCCTGGGGCTGATATGCGCGGATTTCCTTACAGGACTTTTTCCCACAACTTGAGGCCCTCCAGCCCCCACGTCCCGATGTCAGGACACTCGAATCCTTCCTGGAGACGCTCAGATTTTGTTCAGCTCCCACGAGCTCAGGTCTGCTCGTGGGGATTCCTCCTTTTTGTTCTTCTTTCTCCTTATTTTATTCATTGACAAGGGTGCTTCCCCACACTTGAATCGTTACATCCTTCATTCATGAAACAAGATTAGTAACACTCCCTCACCAACTCTCATGTCAAAATCATTATTTTGAAGAATTAAAGTGCAAATGTAATGGAGTTAAAAATACAAGTAAGAAGGGTTATTATATTTACAAGTGGTGGTGTAGAGAGGACTCCACCAAACTCTCTCATTTGATTGTCTTATCATGGCGAGAGAGGTTCGACGAGGATGACCTCTACTTCTCCTATGAATGCTCCTTCATAGTACGGCTTCAATCTTCGAACGTTGACCTTGAACTTGTTTCCATCCTCCGACTTTATCTCAAAGTCTCCATACTTTCCCACTTCGGTGATTACATAGGGACCCATCCATCTTGAATTTAACTTCCCAGAAAAAAGTCGATATCGGGAGTTAAATAGAAGGACTTTGTCTCCTTTGTGCAAGGCTTTTTGCCTAATCCTCTTGTCATGAAGCAATTTGGTTCTTTCCTTGTAGATCTTTGCATTTTCGTAGGAGTGTAGTTGGAATTCCTCCAACTCTTGAATTTGCATTACCCTCTTTTGATCACTTAACTTGAGATCAAGGTTGAGAGCTTTGATTGCCCAAAAGGCTTTGTAATCCAATTCAATTGGCAAATAAGAGTGTCTTATAGGCCGTCCTATAAGCCCAAAGAGTGTCATCAAGCTTCATGCTCCAATCCTTACGAGTCTTGTTAAAAATTTGCTTGATCTCTCTGTTTGAAACTTCAACTTGACCGCTTGTTTGAGGATGGTATCCCAAACCGGTTATATGTTGAACACCATACTTTGTCAAAAGGGATGTGAGCTTCCTCTCATGGAAGTGTGTCCCTCCATCACTAATAATTGCTCGAGGGACTCCGAATCTTGAAAAGATTACTTTCTTGAGAAGCTTAGTAACCGTTTTGGCGTCATCGGTTGGGGTAGCAATTGCTTCTACCCACTTTGATACATAATCAACGGCAACAAGAATGTACTTGTTTCCTTAAGATGATACAAATGGTCCTTGGTAGTCAATTCCTCATACATCAAAAATTTCTACCTCCAATATGTTAGAAATCTATATCTCATTATATCGACATATTCATATATGTTATAATTAATTTAGTCATAAAATTAAATATTGATCTTATGCATGCAAACAAAAGAAGAATAAGGAAGAAATCGTTTTCCTTACATTGAAATTTCGGATATATGGGCACAAATGAGTTCTTCTACTCACTTGTTCTTGAGCTTCCTAATATTGGATGAACAAGGATTCAAGCTTAGAATCCCTCCCAAGGAATTAAACCCAAGATAACCTCTTAAAAATTAATATTATTAATACTAGAACAATATTAATTTAACTAAAAATTGACCCAAAATATTGAATTTTGTCTCTTGTTTTTCAGTTAAGAGAAGGGAGAAGAAGGAGTAATATTCTCTCCAAAAACTCTATATTTTAGATGTGTTAGAATGAATAATACACTAGTTTTTCATGTAGTGTATATTAGGTAAATTATAGAGCAAAAGACCCTTGGCCTTGCACTAGGAAAACCGTGTAGGGGGGGTGGTATTAGCCAATGCATGATCAAGGTGCTCTTCACAAAAACAACTAGGTTTGCATGGCTATCCATTGGGTTAATGATTATGCTTTCCACTTAAAATAATCAACACAATATTTAGCCTAATACACCCTTCATTTCGGTCCATGTAAGATAAAATGGATTCCATTTTATCTTTGTCAATTTATCAATTTGTCACATGTCACAAGTCATGTAAAATTGTCATGCATTTTTAACATATTAAAAATCAACGTATTAATAAAAATACGTCATGTACAAATTCGACTTAGTAATTCATAATTACTTGTACCAAAATGATTTACCAATTATAAATCACAACATCTTGTATTTATAATAAATTATTCATTCAAATTCAATTGTTTCCGTAAACAATAATTTCATCTAAGTAATAAAACAATTCGATCACTTAGACCGTATCTTATTTAATCAAATTATAATGAGATACGTAAATATTACTTCCAAAATCGTCCGTCAATTTTAAGTAATTTGATTAACCCGTATCGTCATACGATCATTTAAATAATCAATTAAGAGTGTTACCCTTTAGGTATGACCCAAGGGGATCAACTGATCACCACCGTCGCACGATAGTAATGTCAAACTCTAGTCAGCCAATCATTACCGATATGTGTGGACCAGTTGACTGTAAAATATTACTTCCCACATGTATTCTTAAAATGAGACTTAAACATGTGATCATCATGAATCGACAGTTGTGATCGCATTATTGTCGGAGGACACATATCCCAACAATCTCCCACTTGTCCTCGACAAGTGTGCGTCACTAATTCTCTTGTCCTATTACGATCTCCCACTCAATGCAAGGTGTCTTTCAGGTCGTACTTTCAAGTGATCATATCGAGAGTGGTTTCCTCGATCCGGAGAATAACTGATTGACCGGAATTATCCATCATGGATACCTTCCGAGCGTGGCCACGCATTTCCAGTTCATTACTCCTCGAGTGGCCCTGAGATATTGTTATAACCCTGACAAGGGGTGGACAATTCCTATCGCACTTATTCCCTTCGACTAGCCACAACCATCATAGCCCAAAATATGCCCATTTGACCCCATTTACGAAGGTCGTAGTAACATAAATCAAAGTTAATCTGAAACTGTTCCACCTTAGGCGAACAGTCTTTAGTCAAAAGAATCGACTCATTAGAATACTATAGTAGCTCTCGCCACGACCAGGCTAAATAAATTTGCCAGAACTCTATAAGCGGTCATAAGGCCCGACAAAGTCTTCCTAACAGTCTGCCTATATGATCGACTAGTCATCACACATGACTCCATGGCACTTGAACTTGCCATCAATCGCATCACACTCTAGTCACTTCGAGACGTCACCTCATGTAAGTAACTATGGGCGAAAACAATGCTAATCCGTGTTCACTTTAACGGGGTTCAATTGTCTCTACAACCCGTTTGGATGTAACAAAGTTTTTGGTGAGTTAATAATAACTCAAACGACGAATGTCGACATGACATTCGGGTAGTCAATACCATATTACAACCTTGTGATGTATATCGTAAGTGTGTAAACACTAGTTGATTGCAATAGAAGTTTAATATACCATGTGTCCATGTGATCAAACTTCTTGTATTGCATTTTCCTTTATATTCATGTTATCTCTCATAGCATGAACCTTACCAAGTACACATATAGGTTCCCAACCTAGGTTTGGGTTCTTTATCTTGAAAGAATTTTCTTGTTGTTTATCACATAACCAATCGAATATGTGGTGGATGATATAACTTGCACTGGTCAAGTGTTCTACCAACTCGCATTGAACTAGGTATACGTTTTGTAGGGTCTTGCAATAATTGTCAAGATGATTAGCCTAGGACTTCTCGTAAGTCCTAGCATATTAGAAAATATTAGTTTTGAGTAACTTCTTACTTTAACTAAGTATCTTTCCAAACTTCTTATTTCTTCTTTTAGCTTGAAAAGCTTAGGATTTTCATAAATCCTTACGTGTGTTTGAACTTCAATATGTGCAACCTCTTATCACATAACAGAGTGTTCTGTCCAACACTGGAATCGCTCATTAGTTCTCCTCGAGAATTCATGACGATTCTTCTATGGATTGCCAATGATTCATCATGCTCTTATGCATATGATTCATTATTGGACATGTGCATGATTATTCTAATGGCGGAAACATTAGTAATTTATAATCATGTGATCAACCATTCTTAGGTTCAATGAATGACCATGACTGCTAATGGCAATTCCATTTTTATTGACATGAATAACCTACGTTTCTCGTTGATTCGATGTGTATATCTCAATACCTATCCACATTTTCATCCAGAGTTGAAAACTCAAATACTTCTTTGTGAAAGATAGTATTAACTCATCATTCTCAATGAGTAATGAGTTATAAATTTTACAAGATGATTGATCCCACTAAATTCCATGTCTTCACATGATAATTTCAAACTCCCACTCAATTCCACATGTTTCGCAATTGACTACTCAATCGAAACATTTCAAGAATTGAAATATATTTTGCTTTGCCAAGTTATTAAGATAAAACCAAATGTTCCCAACATATCTTTTCAAAATACCTATTTAGAAAAGGTTTCAATCTTAAACTTATGGAAAGAGATTTTAATCTCTAACTCATTCATTTTATAATGATGCGTAGCAATGTCATTACTTAAATATGAATTTCATTTAATATACGACCTTCTCAAAATACCCTTTTCCGGAAGGAGGTTTAACCATTTCATTTTCATAATGAGGTTAAGTAATGAAACTAGCATGGTTAACAATTAACTTAGCTTTCGTAGATATCGGCATATCTTTCTTTGCAACTTTTAGTCATAAATCTCATTTACTTTCAAGGATGCAACTTTGTTTCATTTAGGCTCTTAAGTAATTATCAATATTGAAACTCTTGGTCAAATGTTGTTCATAAACTAGCCAAATCTATTGATAAGTCTTTTAATTAGTCATTTTCTTCCAAAACTTTCTTTTGGTCTCCTCGTGTAGTTATCTTGAGAACATATTCTTTTGATTACTTCACTTGGTCTCTTATGTCATGTAGATTTCATCTATTCGAGACCATAGATCTCATCTATTCGTGTACACTATCTATATAGGTATACAAATCATTCTTTCTTGCGTAGATCTCATTTACTCAAGTACACAAATTTGCTTTGTGTTCTTTGTGTCTTCATTTTTTCTCCCACTCTATCTTTAGAATAAATACACTAGATATTCAAAGATAGCTTATGAAACACAAATAATGATTTTGAAGTATAAGGAGGACTATCTCATAGATTGACTAATTGTTTTAGATTTGATAAGTGTACTTGGTGATAGACATTCCTTTAAGAGAGTTCATCAACTCAACATCACTTTATAATTGATCATACACAAGCCTTAAGTTTGTGGACATATAATGAATCCCATCATTATAGTTGTCTATTGGATCACTTTAAGTAGATGATCATATGTTTCTATGTGCAAGCATATAAAGACGAATTTTTAGAACAAAGAAAATACGATAAAGGGGTGACTTGGGTTGCAAACCAAGCCACCATAATCCAAAATACAACCATTGTTTAGAAAGGATCAACTATTTCTATGTCGAACACGGAAATCAAAATAGATCTAAAAATCCATAACATTAAAATAAAGACAATAATAAAAGCCAAGCTTTATCGGTAGCTACTCCTAGCTCCTTCATGATTTCTCAAGCTTGCTTTTCTTTTCCCTTGTCCTTGCTTGGTGGAGGCCCTATTTACAATAAAAAGGGGATACATTATCACAACTTTGTATCACAATACCATAGTTGAATTAGAAACATAAAAGAAAGGATAGTCATTTACCTACTGGAGTGATCTTTCCAGCTTTGATGTCACCAAGATACTTGGAACAATTCCTTTTCCAATGTCCAACACCATTACAATAATGGCATTTATCAAGAGGACCCTTCTTAGTCTTGGAAGTGCTAGCTTCAAAAGTCTTAGCCTTGGTGAAAGTGGGAGCTTGCTTCTTACCCTTCTTCCCATTCTTCTTGAACTTCCCCTTGCTCTTGGTGCTTATGTTAAGCACATGCTTAGGTGAGTTAACATTTAACCCCATGTCTCTTTCGGCTTGCACAAGTAACTTGTGCAACTCTTCAAGAGACACGTCCTTGTCTTGCATGTTAAAATTCACCCGGAATTGAACATACGCTTTGACTTTGGATAAGGAGTGTAGAATCCTATCTACAATGAGCTCTTTGGGGATTTCAACTTTTTGAATCTTCGAAGTCTCAACTAGCTCCATCAATTTGAGCACGTGAGGGCTAACGTTTTGACCCTCCTTAAAGTCAGATCAAAGAATGCCGCGGCCGCCTCATATTGGACGATCCTCGAAGTTTGTGAAAACATTGTCACAAGATTGGAATAGATTTCATTAGCGGTGCCCATTTTAAAGGCTCTCCTTTGGAGATCTGCCTCCATCACAAAAATCAGCACATTTTTCATTGCGGCGGACTCCTTGTGGTAAGCCTCATATGCTTCCCTAGTGGCGGCACTCGACCTAGCATTAGGTTCGGGTGGAGAGGCCTCGGTGAGGTAACGAAGCTTGTTGTCACCTTGGGCGGCTAATTTGAGTTGGGCATCCCAATCGAAGAAATTTGACCCATTCTTTTCAAGTTTACAATGATCCATGAAGGATCGGAGCCATGAAGCATTAGTGAGAGGTGTGGCGTTTGTATTTGGAGCGGCCATTTGTTATGAGAAATAAAAGCGGTCTACAAAACGAAAAAAGGAAGGAATAAAACATATGTCGTTTTCAAAATAATAATAACACTCGTAAAAATTTAATTTAAACAAGTTTTATTGCATTTATCTAGTGACCTCTACCCAACTTGATAAATGATTCCAAGATCCAAATTCATATTTGTTGGGAAATGTGTCCTAAACAATAGTATGATCACATGATTTAAATATCATTATTAAATCTCATTACAAGAATATGAAAGGGATGATACATTACATATATAGTCAACTGGTCCACACATATCAGTAATGATTGGCTGACTAGAGTTTGACATTACTGTCGTGCGACGGTGGTGATCAGTTGATCCCTTGAGGTCACACCTAAAGGACGATTCCCTTAAGTGAAAAGGTTAATTAATTATATGCCGATACGGATTAAATGATTCCTTAAAATTGAACAAATTATTATCATAAGAGAGAAAATGACATCTTATTATAATGTGATTAAATGAGATTTTATTTACTAATTTAAGAAGTTATATTACTAAAATTAATCGGTGTTTGCGAAACACGCGAGATGAGAATGATAAGTTAGTTATAATTACAAGAGGTTGTGAATTATACTAACTAGTAATTAAATGACCATTTTATGAGAAAGTAATTTTATATTACTAGTCAATTTGTTAAATATGATTTATTTAATTTTTAAATGATATTTAATTTGTTAAATATGCATTTTAAATTAAAACATGACATGAGACATGTCACATGTCACATGACATACAATTGTACAATTGACAAAAATAAAATGGACTCCATATTACAACATAGAAACCGAAAATTAGGTGGGCATGCTTGGTAATTTTGTCTTGTTTATTTGTCTTATTCATTTGTCTATGACACTTGATAGTGACTTGACCATGACAAAGCCTTACACCTATTTGTCTTGTAAAGACAAAAAGAAAAAGAAATTGGTCCATATACTCATAGGACCAACCGGTTTTTGTGAGCTTCATTGAGTGGATTTTTCCTCTTTTTCATTCTTCTCATGTTTTATGATAAACAAAAACTTCTCTCTCTTGTTCTTCATGAATATTCATTTTTGTGAATCAAATTTGTTTAAATCAAACACTAATAATACTACAAGTAGTATATGAGTATTAGTAATAGATTTTAAGGTAAACTACATTACAAACATCTAGTACATGTTAGTTTGTGGGTTTAAGGGATAGTTTTGGGTGCTACTAATTGGAGGGCTTCTAATTTGAAGTCAAGGATGTTCATCCATTAATGGAAAGCTCAAGAACTAACAAGAAGGAGATCTTGTTGGTGCCCAATATGACCGAAATCATCATAGTAAGGAACATGATTTCTTCTCTTACCCTTTTTAGTTTGCATGCATAAGATCTAGAATTTATTTTATGACTAAATAAATTTGAAACATATAAGAATATGTTAAACAATGAGATATAGATTTCTAACAAGCGGTATCTAGAGCACAAGGTTGTTTGCATGCAAATCGGTTATTGTTTTTCCGAGTTATATGATTAACAAACAAAACTTATAAATTTGTGTTATTATGATATATCACGAAATTAATTTATGCATGTTAAAGTTTCTGATCCTAAAATGTATTTAGGATATTTTGGTTAATTTATGGATTTTTATTGTTCATTTTATATAATATTGGCTTTAAAATGTGATTTTTATGATAAAAATGTCATGTTTGGACGAAAATTAGCTAAACTTTGAATTTTCCAGTGGTTTTTGTATATGTTTTCACATATATATTATTTTTAGATGATCTGGAAAGTTTTAGAATTTTTTGAGTTTTTATGCTCGAAATATGGATTTTTCATGTTAAAAATCGAATTTAGATGAAAAATAGGTTAATATGAGAAATATTTCGAATCTGGTCATTTAAATTTAGTATGTTGTCAATTGAAATTTTACAAGATGTGTGTAAAATACTAGGCTATAATGAAGTCTTCATGCATGATTTATGGATTTTTGATGAAAAAAATAGCATAAATAGTGACTTAATTAGTGAAAAATTGCTAAAACATACTTCATGACCAAGGAAAAACGTCACATGTTGCATTTTTTTATCTTTTTCAGATCTAAAATTGAAAAGTTGATGTGTATAATTTTTCTCATGTTTTTATGATTTTAATTAATAAATCCGATAAACCGCAACATTGTTTTTCCCGATAAATTTTCGAAATTTTTAACCTAAGTTTTTGAACATTATGAGTGTCATGGTATTTTTCCAGAATGTTCATGAGTTTAAATTTTGAATTTTAAATTTATTTGAAATTTTTGTGATTTATTTGAAGTTTATGGCATTTTATTATAATTTTGAGTCCATTAATGAACAATTTTAAGAAATATAAGTTAATTATAGTCAAATGGTTAGTGGAGACTAATTTTGAGTCCTAAGATGGTTAGGGTAATTAACTTATGCATAAATATGAATTTATGTATTTTATTGTGATTTTATAAGGTTGAATCACGCAAATCCGTAAAAACCGTTTAATATACGATATTGGCTCCTTAAAGGCGATTTAGCATAAAATTGGGCATGTTCATACATATTATAATGCTGCATTTTATTTATGATTGTCATATTTTTATTTTATGTAATTTTCGAATTATGTAATTTTTACTTAGTATGGCCTTAGTTTTTAATTGGTATTGCCCGAAATGTATGGGAATATCGATTCGGTTGTAATTTATTGTGATCTCGTATCACCGTTTTGTAATTTAATATATTTATTTTATTTTAATTACAAATGTATAATAGGAAATTATGTAATTTATTTATTCCGGAGTTCCTTGAAGACGGTGTCACTCAAGGAAGACGATACATAAAGACGGTGTTGCCTCGAGATGCGTGCCTCAACCGAAGTTCTAGGGACCAATGGAGTTGGTTTCCGAATATGTAATAGTTTATTAGATTTTCTATTCTAGGAAGGCCATACTAGGATTTAATTTATGCTTTGCATTTTATTTATATGTTGCATGCATCGCTAAATCGCCATAACTAAAACATGCATTGTCATTTTAATCGAGTTTATCGACCGTGTCAATTACAATTATCGTAGTTCACCGCTTTAGTTCACTTAAAACGTGATAGATAATAAATTGACATGACCTCTCGCTAAAAGAAACAATTGAGACTTAGCCTTACCAAAAAGTAGAAACCATGAAAACCTATTTCGCGAGGGAGTGCACTCGGCCACCCCGGGGTACAAACCTTGTTACGTAGGGGAAGTGGGTGATAAAAGTCTAATCCACCGAATTCATGTTGATGAGAGTTTCATCGGCTAGCCCGTGCCCAAGTTAATGTGAATTTGGATCATGGACACATTTATTCGAAATTTGGGTTGAACTCAACAAAAGTAATTGATAAGGGTTTCATCGGCTACCCCGTGCCCTTGTCGGATGTGTTTTGGGCTAAAGATAAATGTTAATGTAATTTTATCGAACGAGAGTTCTAAAAGTAGAATCGATTAAAGAGTTAATCCACCGAGTTATATTGATAAGGGTTTCATCGGCTACCCCGTGCCCAAGTTAATATGAATTTGGATCTCGGAATCATTTATCATAGTTGGGTAGAGGTCACTATGTAAATGCTTTACTTGTTATTTACAAGTATTTAATAAAACGATAAATGTTAAGTTTTCCTCTATTCCGTTATCATATTGTTCTATTTCTTTACCACAATTCGTATACGATATCATTTCGTTTTTTGGATTCAAATCTCCATTAAAACATCGTAACTAAAGACAAATATGAATTTGCTTCTAAAACCTCAAATGAACCATTGCTAAGGATCTCTTGTAAAGAGTATAGATTGAAGTTATTCATTATCAAACAGGTTTTTGATTCTTGAGTAACATATCTACTTACAATGAATTGTTTCTCATATGCTTAATTAAATTAAGTACCTTGAAGCGATAAATTGTTTTGGTGATTAGATTTGTCAGAATTCGTAATTGACCAAAATAACGCAACCAATTCAATGAAAGTTTTAAGACTAAAACGAACAAATGAAGAGTAATCTTCATGAATTCAATTTTGCTTCTCAAAGCAAAGACTCATTGAAATGAGTGGGAGCATTCTCTTAAACCGTTAAGATGAGGACGAGGTTTAAGAAGTAAATGGAATTGATACAAGGTAATGTTAAAAGTAAAGTTATTGAGAATGACGATACTAAACCTATCAATCCCGACCAATTAAGTTTCCATTATCTTAAATGTTGGACACAAGAAAGGAAACTACCCCAAATTATTGAAGAATCAACAAGTTAGTTGTGGGACATCTAATGGGACCTTCTTCTTTAAATGTTTATTTGATTAAACATAAATTTTGCTAGTACCACTTAGTCAATATTAGAAACCAGTGGAGGTTTTCATCATTGTATTCGACACATAAGATGATTAGAATATGACGACTAGCAACAATAATGTCGAGAGATAGAGTAATTGTGTACTCAATCTAGTTTTTGGATTTAAAGTTGTACTTAATTGTGACTATTAAGTGCATAAACCACGATTTGATGTATGGCTAGCCCATTATCGAGGTGATTATATTCTAAACCAAACTAGAATGATATATCATGTAGATGATGTAAGATTCAAATTGGTAACCCATGATTAAACCTTAAATTTTGGAATGATGAACGCAAAGAGTTATCGAGTACTCTTGAAATCATTAGATTGTTAATGGTATATGCATATCTTGTACTCAAAGCAAGATGTCTCGTGCCTTTTGGTTGAAAAGGAGATCGAGGTTGTAAATCATCGATCCAAAATAGATTGATCATTTTCTTTTACCAACGATTTAAGTTGACGCTAATGTGTTCACTTAATAAGGTAAATGGAAAAATCTTTGAAGAAGTTTAAAGAGTTCAAGGAATCACGATTTAGTCGTGATGGGATTACCAAAGTGAAGACTTTGATATAAGCCAACTGAAATGTGATATAGTATCACAAGTTAATCTCTCTTAGCACGCATTATGGAATAATGTGTGATTGGATAAGAAATCAAACGCTATTCGATATGGTTTGGACTTCAATCAAGTTACTTTGAGTTACTTGATCCTTTTGGGGATTTTATCATTTTTGTCTAAATTATTTTTTCCACTAAATCGAATCATATGAGATATGAAATGGTAAGGGTACCATGTTTGTAAGTTTTCACAAGAAAAAAATGCTCATTTTTCCCTTTTCAATTATCACGAGTACGACGGGTTTGCGGCTCGTGAAGCTGTCTTTCTAAAATACAAGTTTATTTCTAGAAGACAGAGTGGGAGAAATTATTCAAGAGACACAAAGAATGTCATGTCGCAAGAAACTGGTCTTTCTTGGCTACATGAGACGTTTTGTGTAAGACGTTGTTTCTTGCGAACCTAGGAGGTTAAATTCGTCACTTGTTAAAGATGATGAATTCATGCTACTTTTAAGAAAGTAAGAGCTTATAACATACAAAAGAAATCGTTTGATTTAAAGTTGATTACTTCTAGAAAGTAATGAACATATGACTTACATAAGAGTATTTAAGTCATAACTCAATACAAGGCTTAGAGCCATGAAAATCCGAAATAAAAGGCTTGATTAGTGACAAAGGGTTTTGCACTAATAATGACAGTTTTCAAGGCTTGATTGGTTGCAAAGGATTTTGCACTAGTTAAAATGCTTAAGTCTATTTGGATCTTCTTAGGGATTGTGTTTCATTATTATGAAATACATAGCGAGTGAATCTAAAAACCACTTCTTCAATTAGAAGGAATGTATTCAATACATGTCTTGAGTTTTGTAGATTCTTGCAATCCTAAGATAATGTGAAACTTAAGAGAGGGTCTTAAGTAGGACATCAATGAGTTGGAATCAACATTTTGATCATGTAATAAAACATTTCTCGATAAGTCGAGAAGTTGTGTTTATACATGGAGTTTAGTGGGAGTTACGGAAATTTTAGTAGTCTTATGTGTGGATGACATATTGATCATTGCGAATGATTTAAGACTTTTGGAGTGATATAATAGATCTTTAATATCTAGATTTATGAAGATAAATCCACATGATATTAGAGTCAATAAGAAGTCTTATGTTGATAAGATTCATGACTAGTTCAATTAAATTGAACATATTTGATTGATTCCATTTTCTTCCGCTGCCGAATCAATTAAATAGGAAATGATGTATAACACTTCATATTCTTCAAGTATGATGAATTATTTTACAATCGAATTTAAGTAATCTTTACCAAGTAAGCCATAAAGATTACCCTTAAGTACTTGCAGAAGCATTAAGGAAGTAAAGCAAAGTGTTTATGATGCAATTTTGTGTAAGGGTGTTACACAAGTGACAATTGACAATTGAGATTGCGCATGGTTTCCGACAAAACCATAATCAAAACACATTAGGATGGTTAAGATACCATTGTGGCTATGTTATTTAAGAAATAGCTTTTCTAGAATCGTTCTAGGCAATAAAGAACAATGAGAGATATTTATAACGGAAATTGAGTACACTTGCAATCATGAGATGTGCAAGAGGATGAGTCCCGCACACTGTGAAAACAGTGGGAGCTATTCTTAGGCTAGAGGGCCTATGTCTTGATTGGATCTCGACACGTACTCAGAAAGTTTTGTAATGCAAATGTATACATTACAAAGGAAAACGAGTATGTAGTAAGGTTGAGTAAGGTACAAGAAGTTGATAAAACCTACTAACCAAAGCCTTCTCATAGGCTAAACATGATGAGTCATGTCATTTCAATTGAATTGAAATGAACAACTATATACAAGATCAAATTAGATTATAGAACATGAAATAGTAATCAGGCATTAACTATTCATATGTGATAATCGCATTTGTCGTTCGAGTTTTTGCTTTAAAACTCTTCTTTTATACTTTGTTACATCCAAACGGGTTGTAGAGACAACATTGAACCCCGTTAAAGTGAACACGGATTAGCATTGTATTCGCCCATAGTCACTTGTATGAGGTGACATCTCGAAGTGACTAGAGTGTGATGCAATTGATGGCAAGTTCAAGTGCCATAGAGTCATGTGAGATGACTAGTCGATCACATAGGCAGACTGTTAGGAACACTTTGTCGGGCAGTGACCGCTTATAGAGTTCTGGCAAATTTATATAGCATGGTCGTGGCGAGAGCTACTATAGTATTCTAATGAGTCGATTCTTTTGACTAAAGACTGTTCGCCTAAGATGGCACAGTTTCAGATTAACTTTGATTTGTGTTACTACGACCTTCGTAAATGGGGTCAAATGGGAATATTTTGGGTTATAATGGTTGTGGCTAGTCGAAGGGAATAAGTGCGATAGGAATTGTCCACCCCCTTGTCAGGGTTAAAACAATATCTCAGGGCCACTCGAGGAGTAATGAACTGGAAATGCGTGGCCACGCTCGGAAGGTATCTATGATAGATAAATCCGGTCAATCAGTTATTCTCCAGATCGAGGAAACCACTCTCGATATGATCACTTGCAAGTACGACCCGAAAGACACCTTGCATTGAGTGGGAGATAGTAATAGGACAAGAGAAACGGTGACGCAAACTTGTCGAGGACAAGTGGGAGATTGTTGGGAAATGTGTCCTCAACAATAGTGCGATCACATGATTTAAATATCATTATTAAATCTCATTACAAGGATACGAAAGGGATGATACATTTACATATATAGTCAACTGGTCCACACACATCAGTAATGATTGGCTGGCTAGAGTTTGACATTACTGTCGTGCGACGGTGGTGATCAGTTGATCCCTTGAGGTCACACCTAAAGGACGATTCCCTTAATTGAAAAGGTTAATTAATTTTATGCCGATACGGATTAATTGATTCCTTAAAATTGAACAAATTATTATCATAAGAGAGAAAATGACATCTTATTATAATGTGATTAAATGAGATTTTATTTAGTAATTTAAGAAGTTATATTACTAAAATTAATCGGTGTTTGCGAAACACGCGAGATGAGAATGATAAGTTAGTTATAATTACAAGAGGTTATGAATTATACTAACTAGTAATTAAATGACCATTTTATGAGAAAGTAATTTTATATTACTAGTCAATTTGTTAAATATGATTTATTTAATTTGTAAATGATATTTAATTTGTTAAATATGCATTTTAAAGTAAAACATGACATGAGACATGTCACATGTCACCTGACATACAATTTTACAATTGACAAAAATAAAATGGACTCCATATTACAACATAGAAACCGAAAATTAGGTGGGCATGCTTGGAAATTTTGTCTTGTTTATTTGTCTTATTCATTTATCTATGACACTTGATAGTGACTTTACCATGACAAAGCCTTACACCTATTTGACTTGTGAAGACAAAAAGAAAAAGAAATTGGTCCATATACTCATAGGACCAACCGGTTTTTGTGAGCTTCATTGAGTGGATTTTTCCTCTTTTTCATTCTTCTCATGTTTTATGATAAACAAAAACTTCTCTCTCTTGTTCTTCATGAAAATTCATTTTTGTGAATCAAATTTGTTTAAATCAAACACTAATAATACTAGAAGTAGTATATGATTATTAGTAATAGATTTTAAGGTAAACTACATTACAAACATCTAGTACATGTTAGTTTGTGGGTTTAAGGGATAGTTTTGGGTGCTACTAATTGGAGGGCTTCTAATTTGAAGTAAAGGATGTTCATCCATTAATATAATGCTCAAGAACTAACAAGAAGGAGATCTTGTTGGTGCCCAATATGACCGAAATCATCATAGTAAGGAACATGATTTATTCTCTTACCCTTTTTAGTTTGCATGCATAAGATCTAGAATTTATTTTATGACTAAATAAATTTGAAACATATAAGAATATGTTGAACAATGAGATATAGATTTCTAACAATATTAACTTGGGCACGGTGTGGCCGATGAATCCCTTATCAATATAACTCGGTGGATTAACGCTTTAATCGATTCTACTTTTAGAACTTTTGGTCGATAAACTTACACTAATATTTATCTATAGCCCGGAACACATGCGACTACGGTCACGAATACTTCCGTTGAGCTCAATCCAAATTTCGAATAAATGTGTTTATGATCAAAACCCACATTAACTTGAGCACGGTGTGGCCGATGAAACCCTCATCAATATGAATTCGGTGCATAGACATTTATCACTCACTTCTCCTACGTAACAAGGTTTGTACCCCGGTGTGGCCGAGTGCACTCCCTCACGAAATATGTTTTCATGGTTTCTACTTTTTGGTAAGGCTAAGTCTCAATTGTTTATTTTTAGCGAGAGGTCATGTCAATTTATTATCTATCACGTTTTAAGTGAACTAAAACGGTGAACTATGATAATTGTAATTGACACGGTCGATAAACTCGATTAAAATGATAATGCATGTTTTAGTTATGGCGATTTAGCGATACATGCAACATATAAATAAAATGCAAAGCAAAAATAAAATCCTACTATGGCCTTCCTAGAATAGTAAATCTAATAAACTATTACAAATTCGGAAACCAACTCCATTGGTCCCTTGAACTTCGGTCTTGGCACGCATCTCGAGGTAACACCGTCTTTAAAGGATCGCCTTCTCGAGTGGCATCGTCTTCAAGGAACTCCGGAATAAATAAATTACATAACAAATTACATAATTCCCTATTATACATTTGTAATTAAAATAAAATAAAATAAATCTATTAAATTACAAAAAGGTGATACGAGATCACAATAAATTACAACCGAATCGATATTCCCATACATTTCGGGTAATATCAATTAAAAACTAAGGCCATACTAAGTAAAATTACATAATTTAAAAATTACATAAAATAAAGTTATGACAATCATAAATAAAATGTAGCATTATAATATGTATGAACATGCCCAATTTTATGCTAAATCGCCTTTAAGGATCCAATATCGTATATTAATCGGTTTTTACGGATTTGCTAATTTACCCTTTTAAAATCACAATAATTACATAAAATCATATTTATGTACTAGTTAATTACCCTAACCATCTTAGGACTTAAAATTAGTCTCCACTAACATTATTGACAATAATTAACTTAAATTTCTTAATATTGTTCATAAAAGGACTTAAAATTACAATAAAATGCCATAAACTTCAAATAAATCATAAAAATTTCAAATAAATTTGAAATTTGAAATTTAAACTCATGAACATTCTGGAAAAATACCATGACACTCATAATGTTCAAAAACTTAGGTTAAAAATTTCGAATTTTATCGAGGAAAAACAGTGTTGCGGTTTATCGGATTTATCAATTATTACCATAAAAATATGAGAAAAATTATTTTTATTAACTTTTCACTTTTAGATCTGAAATAGGTGATAAAATGCAACATGTTACGTTTTTCCTTAGTCATGAAGTATGTTTTAGCAATTTATACTAATTAAAGTCACTATTTATGTGATTTTGCATCAAAAATTCATAAATCATGCATAAAGACTTCATTATAGCCAATTGGTTTACACACATCTTGTAAAATGGCATGTGACAACATACTAAATTTCTATGACCAGATTCGAAATATAACTCATATTAACCTATTTTTCCATTTAAATCCGATTTTATCTTGAAAAATCCATATTTCGAGCATTAAAACTCATAAAATTATGAACATTTACAGGTCATCAAAAAATAATATATGTGAAAACATATCCAAACACCAGTGGAAAAATAGACATTTAGCTAATTTTAGTCCAAAAATGACATTTTTATCATAAAATCACATTTTAATGCCATTATTATATAAAATGAACAATAAAAATCCATAAATTAACCAAAATATCCTAAATACATTTTAGGACCAGAAACTTTATCATGCATAATAAATTTCGTGAGATATCATAACAAACACAAATTTGTAAGTTTTTATTGTTAATCGTATAACTCGGAAAAACAATAACCGATTTGCATGCAAACAACCTAAGGCTCTTGATACCGCTTGTTAGAAATCTATATCTCATTATATCGACATATTCATATAGGTTATAATTAATTAAGTCATAAAATTAAATATTGATCTTATGCATGCAAACAAAAGAAGAATAAGGAAGAAATCGTTTTCCTTACATTGAAATTTCGGATATATGGGCACAAATGAGTTCTCCTACTCACTTGTTCTTGAGCTTTTTAATATTGGATGAACAAGGATTCAAGCTTAGATTCCCTCCCAAGGAATTATACCCAAGATAACCTCTTAAAAATTAATATTATTAATACTAGAACAATATTAATTTAACTAAAAATTGACCCAAAATATTGAATTTTGTCTCTTGTTTTTCGGTTAAGAGAAGGGAGAAGAAGGAGTAATATTCTCTCTAAAAACTCTATATTTTATTTCCCTCCGTACCACACCAAAGGTAACGTAGGGAAAAATGGAGTATTTAAGAAAAAGTGGAAAAAGTAAGGGTAAAGAGGGAAAAAATAGGTGGGGTATGTAATTGTGGGTTTAATTGTGGGTTGGTAGGTGGGGTATGTAATGGCATTTTGTGTAAATATCAAATGGGTATAAGGATAACTTGGTAATGTTGTGGGCCAAATAAGGAATGTTACCTTTGGTGTGGTACGTCCGTTTATAGTACGTGTTACCTTTGGTCTGGTACGGAGGGAGTATGTGTTAGAATGAATAATACACTATTTTTTCATGTAGTGTATATTAGGTAAATTATAGAGCAAAATACCCTTGGCCTTGCACTAGGAAAACCGGGTAGGGGGGGTGGTATTAGCCAATACATGATCAAGGTGCTCTTCACAAAAACAACTAGGTTTGCATGGCTATCCATTAGGTTAATGATTATGCTTTCCACTTAAGATAATCAACACAATATTTAGCCTAATACACCCTTCATTTCAGTCCATTTAAGATAAAATGGATTCCATTTTATCTTTGTCAATTTATCAATTTGTCACATGTCACAAGTCATGTAAAATTGTCATGCATTTTTAACATATTAAAAATCAACGTATTAATAAAAATACGTCATGTACAAAATCGACTTAATAATTCATAATTACTTGTACAAAAATGATTTACCAATTATAAATCACAACATCTTGTATTTATATTAAATTATTCATTCAAATTCCATTGTTTCCGTAAACAATAATTTCATCTAAGTAATAAAACAATTCGATCACTTAGACCGTATCTTATTTAATCAAATTATAATAAGATACGTAAATATTACTTCCAAAATCGTCCGTCAATTTTAAGTAATTTAATTAACCCGTATCGTCATACGATCAATTAAATAATCAATTAAGAGTGTTACCCTTTAGGTATGACCTAAGGGGATCAACTAATCACCACCGTCGCACGACAGTAATGTCAAACTCTAGTCAGCCAATCATTATTGATATGTGTGGACCAGTTGACTGTAAAATATTACTTCCCACATGTATTCTTAAATGAGACTTAAACATGTGATCATCATGATCGACAGTTGTGATCGCATTATTGTCGGAGGACACATATTCCAACACAATATTCCTCGTTGTGGCATCTCATTTCTCCAAGAGATGTTCCCGGTTCTTTGGCAAGGATCACAATGTAGAATAAATTCTCTAACATCTTCAAACATGGTAGGCCAAAAGAAGCTCGATTGAAGGACTTTAGCAATTGTTCTTCGTGCTCCATAATGTCCTCTATATGGGGATGAATGGCATCCCTCTAAAACATCTTGAACTTCTCATTGGGGTATGCATCTTCGGTAAAGTCCATCACTAAATTCCTTGTAAAGATTTGGATCAGCCCAAAAGTATCTCTTCCCTTCAAACAAGAATCTCTTTCTTTAATTGTAGTTCAAGTTTGGGGGAAGAACTCCTCCCATTGATGGAGCGGGTCGTTGTCCGCCATCAAACACATTTATACCCAACTACTAGCATAGAAAGCAAGTCGGGGTCGATCCACGGGATGGGGGTACTCGAATTGTTCAATCTAATCGTAGTTGCACTTAGGGTTGTCACAATTGATTTGGTTTAAAGATTCTAAACAAATGAAAGCAATAAAGTAAATAAAGATGTAAACAAATAATAAAGGGATACTAGGATGTCATGGGATCATAGGGGAATCATGGTAAGATGGCATAAATGAGTTATATGGATGCAAGCAATTTATTATTATTGGAATTAGGTTGGTTCATGTCATATAATTCATAAGAAGATTTGGGTCCCGGAGCCGAGTCATTTGTGACTGTACAACACCTACAAGTCGACTTAATTCTTCTTATTAAACTACATACATGATAAACCAAATCCTAGGGAAACTTACGTCTCGGAGCCGAGTCGATAACGACTTCACAACACCTACAAGTCGACTTGGGTTATCCCTATTCAAATCTATGCAAGGTCTAACAAGGCTTGAGTTGGTTTATATCTTATAAGCCTTGTTGAATAGATAAAAGATGGGTAAGAAAATGCAAGGTTTCATAGTCTAGCATTTCATCAAACATCATATGTGCATAAGTTGAAGAACAATAAGCAAGCATTCATATGAACTCATTAAGCATAAATCTATCCCATGATTAACTCCCTTAATCCCCCACTAATCCTAGTTAAGTAACTACTCACTTATTATCATGGAAAACATGTCATCAATGGTGTTAATCATCACAACAAGTATAAACATGATAAAAGAGTGAAGAAATAAAGAATAAAGAGTAAAGAGTAAAGGAATTATACCAAACTTAAGATGAACAAATGGAAAGGAAAGAAAAATAGAAGAAAACTTGATTGATTGATGAAGAGTTGTCAATTCTCCAATAATAAACCCAATAATCTTCAATTACCCAATAATAATAAAGCTTGAACAATAATTATGGAAAGATTAATGTGTAATTGTGGAATGATTGAGATTAATCTATTCTAATCTACTCCTAATCTAATCTAAGGAAGCTTAATCTAATCTAAGAGAACTTGATCCCTTGATTATTACAAATGGAGTATATATAGTGGTACATCATTAGGTTAAGCAAGGGTAGACAAGTAAATAACAATGCGCGGGACGTGCGCGGATCACGTAGTAAAGAAAAGCATTCTGTCAAACAATCCGCTCGCCCTGAGTGAAAAACGCACAACCTGAGCCTCAACGCGAGCGGGTTGATATTGTCCTGAGCGGGTTGAGCTGTATCTCACTCTACTTGAGCTTGACCCGCGCGGGTTGAGCTGTTGTTTCCCTTTTTCTTGCTTTTAAGCCTATGATGCTTCTATATACTCTTTATTCCTACATCCTTGGTCATCATTCTTGCCTCCTCTTCATACTAGTCCATCCAAGATCGTCAACAAGCTTCCGAATATACGCAAGAGACGGGAATTCTGCCTCATTATCTCCTTTCCTATAAGACATATAAAATGCACTAGGAAAGCAAAATAGAAAGGATTTGACGGATAGAATGGCCATGAAATGTTATAATAGTATGCAAAATAGGTTCAATTAAGGGACTAAATGTGCGCAATTACGAGTCACATGACCCACAATGTAATTAGCATAGTCGGCGAACCATGGTGTTGTGTTCTTCTCGAGTTATGAATGGATGGCCATCAAAATATCTGTAGATACCCAGTATCTGCTGAGACTCCAACAAACACCCGATGATTATCGGACTACAACATGATTAGGAATCGCAGCGTTTCATTGTTAGTTTGTGTACAACTATATGTCAGAAAACTTAAAATGATTTCGAAAACAAAACATTTCAAAACTTTTCAAAAGTACCTGGAGTGTTTAATGCATGACGACGGGGTCGCAATGACACTAATTAGAGTCAAAACCGACACCGGACCAAAAACCGAATCAAAATTCAAATCTCGGCTCCAACAACGAGTCAAACACAAAAAATAAACTTTTCAAATACTTCCATGTTAAGTTTCCACGGAATCTTAAGTGGTCAAGTACAAATCAAGTTCTTCCAAATCCTAGGATAGAAGAAATCATGATTACACTTGTTTGATAGCGACAACACACCTCAAAGACGTGCGAGATGGCTCGCGCCTCTTTGAGCAGCCCATGCGGCCACGTCGCTCAAAACACACACAACCACCCATTTTCCTATAAATACCCCTCAAATGACACCATTTGAGAGTTACGCGAGTGTCCGCCCCCTCTTTTCTCCCTTAAAATTCTAGACTCGACTTCTCAAGTCACCAACCGACATGTGTTTACAACCTACCGATCGTAAACAAAAGCCTTACACATTGTTTGGTACCGTCATCGTGCATTAAACCACTTAACCGACCATCTCGACCACTACACCATCACTAAACTTAACAAAACACTCTTTTACTTTCGTCGGTTTCTCGTCTCAAGCCTAGCATGTAAGTATGAGGGTGTAAAAATCTTCTTCTATCATGTTTTCATTTGTTTCATGACTTTAACATGCTAAATCATGCATAACATGGTCCAAAAACATGAGAAGAATGAGCCAAAACCGGATTTTTGGTTGAGGCAGGGGCTACTTATGTAGCACGTAGGCTCGCGCCTAAAGCACCCCCCTCACCATTAAATCCAAACCGTGTTTGGTCTCTTCATCTCTCTTATTTAATTTCATATTTGTAATTGGTTTTTACCATTTCTAGTATTTTCAAACCTTTTCTTATGACAAGTTTTTAACCATAAAACATTAATTATCCTTGGTTCCTAATACCATGACGGTTTAATTCGTGTTTCGGTGATAATATTTGGTTAATTACATTATAAAAGGTATTTTAAAATCTTTTATTTCATTTCTTTACATTTTGAAGGGTATTTTAAAGCCTCTCATTTCTTTACATTTTCAAAATAAATATATTAGTCACCAATACAAAGTCATCCTTGGTTCTACATATCATGTCAGATTTTAACCCGAGTACAATGATGTATATTGACTCATTACAAACGAATGAACTTAAAATAATTAGTTCATAATCATTTTCAAAACTATTCATGTCAAGCTTGCCAAAGTGAACCTGACATCGAGTATTGTCAAAACAATGACGATTATTCAAGTCTCGTTCTACAAATCAACACAAAAGTGGCCTAAACGTCCTTTTCAAATCATGACGGGTTTAAACACCCATTTTTCAAGACATTTTTACAAACCCTTTCAATGGTTAGAAGACGTTTTCCATCGTCTGTTGACCCGCGCCTAAACAGGTCACTCACTTTTCTATTTTCAAACCAGGGCAGACTCGTTTGCACTGCCAACAGGCTCGTGCCTCTTATAGTGGTCTGATGCAGACCAGGGCAGACCCATTTGCATCGCCAATAGGCTCGCGCCTCTTATGGCCGCCTTTTACCTCATATTTGCAAAAAGTCTTATTAAGACAAATGGATCACGTTATGCCACCATAAACCTAACTCGGTAAATGGATGTTTAATTTCTGTCATTGGACACAAATCAATGTTAAATCCAACTCGACATCTTATACTTGATACTTGGATTAAACAAACCGACATAGAAAGCTCACATGTTAGGTTCAAACTAGTGGATGCGCATTCATGCATTTACCAGTTTTATCAATTTTTGCATTTAACCAACCAAGATCGATCAGTAGAGGCCGCTACCGCGGGCGAGATTGGGTGTCCGATTAAAGGGCTTCCCAATACGTACCTTCACCTCATACTCAGAAACTTTGGATAGTGGACGACCTTATCCAGGGCGTACGAGAGTCATTCTATAGAAAGGATGCTAAAGAGGGACGATTCCTTATCTTTAGTACCTATGTCAAACACCGCTTTTTGCCTTGGTTGACCTAGGTATAAAGTGGATTCGAACGGGTTCCAAGCATCCCACAAATGCTTGGTGGCGACTCCGAACATCTCTTGCATCATTTCGAGACCCTTGCCGAGACGAAACCGACCGATCTAAAATGATCCGGTCGAAAGCATTTTTACGCCGCCAAGCGTGGCTTTCAAAAAGACCGCTGCCATGTCCACATATCGGCTGGGCATACGCAGGTGGGCCATGTCCACAATATCATCAGGGAGAGTCATTGATTGGTGTCTCTCCCTCATCATCATGGAATCGAATTCTTGACAAGTGATCCGCTACCACATTCTCGGCTCCCTTCTTATCTCTTATCTCCAAATCAAATTCTTGGAGTAGCAAAATCCATCTCAACAATCTTGGTTTTGCTTCTTTCTTTATCAATAGATGTCTAAGAGCACGGTGATCCGAGAAAACAATCAGTTTCGATCTAAGCAAATAGGAACGGAATTTGTCTAGTGCATAGACAATGGCAAGAAGTTCGTTCTCAGTGGTGTCATAGTTCACTTGGGCGGCATCAAGAGTCTTGCTTATGTAATAGATAGCATGCAAAGCCTTTCCTACCCGTTGGCCAAGAACCGCTCCAACGTCATAGTTACTTGCATCGCACATGATCTCAAATGGTAGTTCCCAATTTGGTGGTTGGATGATCGGTGGGAAGATTAGGGCTTCCTTGATTTTATCAAAGGCTTCAACACACTCATTAGTCAATTGGAATTGGGCATACTTAAGCAAAAGTTGAGTGAGAGGTTTCGCGATTTTGGAGAAATCTTTTATAAAACGGCGATAGAAACCCGCGTGACCGAGAAAGCTCCTCACCCCTCTAACATTCACGGGAGGTGGGAGTTTCTCTATCACCTCAAATTTGGCTTTATCAAATTCGATACCCTTTTCCGAGATTAGATGACCCAAGACAATACCTTCATTGACCATAAATTGACACTTTTCCCAATTCAATAAAGGCTAACATCCTCACACTTTTGCAATACAAGAGAAAGGTTATGCAAACAAGAGTCAAAGTCTTTTCCGTAAACGCTAAAACCATCCATAAAAACTTCCATTATGGTTTCTAGATAATCGGAGAAGACACTCATCATGCATCTTTGGAAAGTAGCGGGGGCATTACATAGCCCGAAAGGCATTCTTCTATATGCAAAAGTACCGTAGGGACATGTGAAAGTGGTCTTGTGTTGGTCATCCGGGTGTATCGGGATTTGGAAGAATCCCGAATACCCATCAAGGTAGCAAAAGAATTTGTTAGAGGCTAACCTCTCAAGCATTTGGTCAATGAATGGTAGGGGGAAATGATCTTTTCTTGTTGCGGAATTTAATTTATGATAATTGATACACATACGCCAACCGGTGATCTTCCTCATGGGTATTAGCTCGTTCTTATCATTTGTTACGACCTTGATACCTCCTTTCTTAGGTACCACTTGAATGGGGCTAACCTACAAAGAATCCGATATAGGATAAATGATTCCCGCATCAAGTAATTTTATAACCTCCGTTTTTAAAACTTCTTGCATGTGTGGGTTTAATCTCCTTTGGCCTTGGATGGTAGGCCTATGGTCTTCTTCTAGATGAATTCTATGCCTGCAAAAATTGGGGCTTATTCCCTTAAGATCATCTAGACTATAACCTATAGCTTTTTCATGTTCTTTTAACACATCAAGCAAACTTTCCAATTGGTTCTCATCAAGTTTTTCATTAACAATCACGGGTTTGGTTTTAGATTCATCAAGGTAAGCATAATTAAAATTTGGGGGAAGGGGTTTTAGAGTTGAGTTTGTACCTCACTTTCTACCACTGAAGGTTCACTAGGGGCATCTTTCATCTCCATTACACATTCCATCCTCATGGCATATTCGATTTATTCCTCAAGCTCCTCATACCCATTATAGTCAAATTCCTCGACATATTCGTCTAGCTCTTCGACTTGCACGGTATGATCTTTGGTTGTTTGTTCTACTTTAGTGGATGGTGATGCTCCCTCGAGAATGTCATTTATCAATATGGTTTGCTCATAGATGAGCTCTTTGTTGGCTAGAGCGGCTTCAAGAAGATCTACTTCCAATGCCCAATGCTTGTTTTTGACCTCACTTGCTTCTAAGGCTTCCAATGCTTTCAAAGGGTCTTTGATGAGAGTAGTACTCATATGGTCCTCTACATAACAATATATAATATACATCTTGCAAAGTAAACTAAGAGAAAATGGTGAGAAGTACCTTGAGGAAGTGCTCTCCCTCAAGGTAAAGAAAGACACAACTAAAAACAATTAATGAAAATCAAATCAATTGAACACCGTCCCCGGCAACGGCGCCATTTTTGGTATTAGTAATAAACTCGTCGTCAAATCTACCAACCAAAACAATATTTATAACTTCACAAACTACTCTTAGTAAAGAGGTAAGTAAAGGTCGGATCCCAAGGGACGGGTATTGATGTAGGATTTTCAAATGCAAGTAGCTATGTCTAAGGGTGTCACAAATTGGGTTGAGATGAGGTGTAATCTAGACTAATCAACAAGATGAATGTAAATTAATGAAAACAAAGTAAAGCGATTAAAGAGGTTTGTAAACAAAGGATTAAAGGCACTAGGATGTCATGGGTTCATAGGGGATTCATGGGAATAGGATCATACAAACATGTTCGCAATTAGATGCAAGCACTTATTGTTGTGATGGGATCAAGTTAGTGTATATCTTACAATCCCTAGAAAGATTTAGGTCCCAGAGCCGAGTTGTCTAGACTCTACAACACCTACAAGTCGACTTAGTCTCATCCTATTCAACTCTATGCATGGTCTAATGAGGCCCGAGTTGGTTTATGTCTTACAAGCCTTATTGAAGAGATAAGGGATGGTAAAAAATGCAAGGTTTGATAGTCTAGCATTTCATCAAACATAACATGTGCATAGGTTAAAATCACATAAACCAAGCAAATTAATTATGAGAACATATTAGATTAATCATAGATCAATCCCCATGTTTGTTTCCCCTAATTCCCCATTAACCCTAGCAAAAGAACTACTCACTCTTGATCAAGTTTAGCATGCTAATAAGGTTGTCAATCATACTAACAAAGCAAAACATGATGAATAAATGATGTGATTAACAATAATTAAACAAGGGTAAAAAGGAATTATACATATGGAGATGATCCAAATAATAAAGCAAAGAATAATAGAAGTACTTAATGATTGATGGAAGGTTGTTAATCCTCCAATAAACCCAAATAATCTTCTAATTACCCAAATAAAACTAAGAACAATTGAGAGATTAATGAAAGATTAAGAAGTGATTAATATTAAAATGTGTATTACAACTAAAATAAGACTAAATTAAGAGAGGATTAAGAGTTGATTAAGATGATATTAAAAGATGATTAAGATGACATGATAATCTAGGTAGTACAATGGGGTATTTATACTAAAATTAAGTACAAGGATTAGGGTTACTAACGGCTTAAATGACTATTAAGACCCTAAGAGAAATTGGTATTTTTCTCCTCATGAGGGACATGCGCGGATCGTCTTTGCAACTTCTACCAGGATCCGCTCGTCCTTGCCTGAAGCACGGCCTGTCCTGTAAGAAGATCCGCTCAGGCTGGAAGTTGGGAAGCTCGGATCGTGCTCTGGTACGCTGATGTGCAAGAATTAATGATAGGGTCAAGTCTCTTACCATCAATAAAATATAACCCAATTTAGTGCGTAAATCGGGGTCGAACCACAAGGATGAAGGGGTTTCTACTTAGTCTAAATAGGAGTCTAGTTTAGTCACAAATGAAAGGAAAGGAGTTGGCTTAAACTACTAGCTGTAACTAATGAAAGCAATTAAGAGAAAGTGTATACGATTGATTAAAAGCTAGGGCTTTTGGGTTCATCTAAATGGTTTTAGAAGGCAAATAATTCGGTTCAAGGAGTCAAGGGTGAGGGTTATTCCTAGGATGAAAATCAATCTCTTGATTATCCTAAAGGTGATTATCAACTCTCATTAAGCAACACACCATTCTAAGCATGCAACAAGACCACCACAAACTCTCATTTAATGGAGGAATTAAGCAACTAAGACAAAAAGCACAAGTTCTCACTCACACAATTCATCAAACACCTTGTATGCAATTCTAAGAAAGACAAATATTTCACCAAAGACTCAAATTAATCAAACTAGCATGCCTAATAATCCCATTTAGACTCCCCCTAAACCCTAGATGGATTACTACTCACTCATATCAAAATTGTTCAAACAAATAAATAGAGAAGAATCAATAACAAAAGGAGATGACATGGTAAAGATGCAACAATTATAAAAGGCAAAATAAAATGTAAACAATTGATTAAGCAAGTAAATAAGGGAAGAGATGTACCAACAAAAGTAAAGATGATTGCTTTGATTGAATGAATGAAGAAAATCCTCCAAAAATCTCCCAATACAATCCTCAAAAACAAGTGTAAACAATTGACAATCACTAATACTAACTAATTTTACTAAGTAATTAATAATAATTATGGAAAGATTAAAGCTTGATTAAGGAAGATTACAATAATTAGGGAAAGTTTTCAGATCTAGGGTTGTGTGTACAAATGGTTAAGGGAGAGGTTATTTATAGTCTTTCATAAGATTAAGAAGAAAAGAGGAGAAAATAGGAGCAAAGCCCAAAATCCGTCAGCTGTTGCGTTCTGCCGGTGGACCGGCTGCCGGTTCGCCTACCGGCAGCATGGTCAAATAAACTTGAAGTTTGGAAATAGCTGGCAAGTGTGTTCTACCGGTAGACCGGCTGCCGGCCTGCCAGCAGAACACTGTCTACAGTCCTTTAATTTCTTCCTTGTGATGTGCTCTGTCGGTGGACCGGCTGCCGGTTCTCCTACCGATAGCGAGGCCAAACTTCTTTTTCTCCTCTAATTCCAATTCAACTCTAGCTGCTATGTTCTACCGGTGGACCGGCTGCCGGCCTACCGGCAGAACACAGCCTTCAGCATTTTTCCTCCATTTTCTTGGCATTGTGGGGACTGTGTTCTGCCGGTGGCCAGACCGGCTGCCGGTCTGCAGGCAGAACACAATTCTCAGCATTTTTCACCTCTTCTTCATGTAAAGGCATTGGAATGCATTCCTTGACCCAATTCCTCTATACTTGACTCGATTCCTGTAAGAGGATACACCAAATCACAGGTACGGGGATTTGGGCACAAAATACAAGGAAAGGCATATAAAACGGACTCGGTATGAGTCTGAATGCGTAAAAGAAAAAGGGAAATTTGGTGCAAATAAATCATATATCATACGCTCGAATCCAGATCAGGGACACTCGGATCGTTGGATTGATCTGCTCGTCCTGACCTCAGGATGCTCGGATCATTGGATAGGGTTCTTCTCTTGTTTGCCTCTTTGACAATCCGCGGGAATCGTGTTGGGGATGCATGGATCTTTTCATCATTTCCCATTTCACTTTATTTATTTGCTTAGGCCTCTAGTGTCGGTCTCCTCTTCGATGCTTGGTCATTAGATGCGACTCATTTAGCTCCATTTCGCTCCATAAATGCAAGGTTAGTGATCCTCTTCTACCAAGGACACAAAACCTCAAAGAATATGCAAAATGGGAAACTAACGATAAGAAATGACCCTAATAAATGCTAGAAAGCATGGGAACGAGGTTAATTAGGGGACTAAATGTGCTCAAATATGAGTCACATCATTGATGATGAAGAATATTGGATCAGTTTTTTCTAATCAAGCCTCATTTCAAAGGTATTCGGCATTAGTTTAACATTTTCATGTCAATAGTGGTTTTGTACTTTGAAGAGGTTGATTAAGTTGGTTGACTATGTCTAGTATTTCGAACTTGAAACCTGGATAATTTGTTGATAGTGTATGGCGTAATACTTGTTGTTTGATTAAGTTGGTAACCTTTCAATCCAAGGGAAATACTTGTTAACTTGGCTACTCTTCCTGAGGGTGTTATTCCTAATTGTGATGTTCGGATTTCATTGGAGGGAATACAATTTATTGTTCCTCGCAAATGAAACGAATAATTGAACCGAGGCTTGAAAAGCCAACTTATTTGCTGAAAGCCTTTACTCACTGAACCTGAGCATTCAAGCACGTCAGCCCATCTCCCTATTGAACACAACGTATACACTAATAATACGCCCATCAAAACAATATCACAAAATTTTTCATTCGTTCAGCAAAGCAAGGATAATCAGATCTATACCCCATGAGTCCATAGTCAGTAAAAAAACAAAAACAAAACCAGCATCCTAAAACAAAATTAAAAAAAAGAGTTGAAGTTCATACAAAACCAGTCTTACATGAACCAAATAAACCAAAAACCCACTGAGATCAATTTCAAGTGAGTAGCATTACATTACAAAGCATAACACAGACTGTTTTGAGTGACATCTACAAATCCCACTGAAATCAGTTTCAAGGGAGTCGACTCGGGCAATTTCTACTATCATGGTTACTCATTCCTCGCAAGCACGACATTTCCTCAGACGCTTTCCCTTTTCCAAGACTGCCTTTTCCTTGTTTGATGTTATCCTCTTTCCCGATCCCTTATTCTTGCACTTTTATGGTGGTAGAATAGTAGCTTCAGTTGGTATTTTTGACCCAAGAAGCATCTCAATCTCAGATGTCTTATCTTTTGACTTCCCAGGCTTAACTGAAATAATCAACTTTTCATTAAAACTCCAGAGCATTTGAAATAGCGCATCACAATGTTCCTCATTATTCTCAACAAGTGAGACTGCATTAAATACCTCCGACCATAATTCACTTATATTGTTCTGACGGCTTTCGATTTACACACAATCAGCTAGGACAGATGTTCCAACAACATTAGAAAGAGGGTGGGAGGTTGCAGATTTGCTCCATCTGGGTGCTAAATACTCTTTAGGTATATGATCACCCCTATCCTTCAACACCCATAAAACGTGCCTACAGAGTATCCTGATTCTTTCAAACATCTTACAAGAACAAGAAAACTTATTATCACTTAAATCAACTTTGTATTCCTTGTCTTTCTCACGATCAATTATTGAAATATGATCATTCTCAGAACCAATTATGTTTGGTCATGGTAAATGGCCACAAGTATAACATGCAGCTTGGACTTCTACTTGGAAAATATAAAATATGACGATTGTGTAAAATTCAGAAGCTTGATTTTCTAAAAGGAGAGGGATTGTCAATTTTTGATAATAGTTCTTATCATCAGCCATTACCTTAGAATATTTCCAGCGCTGAGCATCCATTGTTGTTTGGAAACGCATCCAAAACTCGACGAGTGTGACATGTGGGTTGGTGAAGTTTCCAAAGAAGCTATTTTCAGACTCTGACCTTGATGTTGTACGCAAAATACTGCCCAAATATGTGTCCCTAATGTAAGCGGGAATCCAAAGAGCACGGTGCTTAAACATTTTCTTCAACCACTTGTTATCACAAAGCTCATATGAGGAAATTATCGAATTCCATTTCGATTCAAATTCTTCTAGAGTGATCTCTACATCCCAAACAACCGAGTTTATTTCCTTGAAAAAGGTTGTGTCTTGGGAAATCGATGGACCAACCTTGTCAGGCAACTTCTTCATTATATGCCACATACACAGTCGGTGGCATGTTTTGTCACCAAACACACCTTTAACAGATTTTTTGATGCCTCTGCATTGATCAGTTATTATAGTAATAGGATAGCAATCACCCATAGCCGTTACAAAATTTTGAAACCATCAAAATGATTCTGCATTTTCGTTTTGTATCAAACCCGCTGCAAAAATAATGCAACCTTTATGGTTATCAACACCCGTGAATGGGACAAACACCATTTTATATTTGTTGAAGTTATAAGTGGCATCAACAGAAACGACATCACCAAAAAGGGCATAATTTTTAAGTGATATTGGATCTGCCCTGAAAAGCTTAGTTATTCTGCTTTGATCATCCACATCAAAGTCAAAATAGAAAGATGGATACATAGCCTTTTTTTTGCATGAAGTTCTCTATTAACATCTGGGCATCATATTCTTTAATGTATTTCTTAACACCCTTGAAAAAAATTTAAAATCTTGTAAAGAAGCACCCACATTTTTGTATCCCTTCACATACTGTTTGAACATCCTAAATGTTTGCACCAGACCATGGTTTACATGGGCATTGTCCATTATCATTTTTTTGTGAACCAAGTTTAAATCCCTACATGGTTTCAGATGTATTATAGTTGCTGGGGTATTCATAGCATGTGAGTGAAGCTCAATAAAATCATAAATCTCATATTCACCCATCCGAATTCTTCTAAAACTAACTTTAGCCTGACAACCAATTCGCGTAAGGGTCCTCTTCCTTTTCGTACCCTTGTGATTACTTTTGCCTTGTTTATTACACAAACACCACTTATGTGTAATAACCCCATCAAGCAATTTTGTTGAGTCTAACCTTGAAAGAAACCCACAAACCTTGGCATATTCCTCGTAAAAATGTATGCCTTCTTCTAAAGTTGCAAACTTCATCCACAATGCTGGTTTTAATTCTGCTGAGCATCTCGGCAATCCCACTATTGCATTATCAAAAACAACTTCTGGGGTGGCTACAACAACAAAAAAACAAAAGAAAATGATTGTAATTTTATCCCTCATAACCTAGTTATGGTTATTATACAATACAATAATTAATAACAAGCTATAATTTAATACATGGTACATTGTTCGAAGAAAGTTCATGCGGTGCATTAGTGACAAGTAACTGATCTCCTTGTGAATTACTTGAAGACGCTTGGACATTAATGACTTGTACAATGTCTGCATAGAAAATCAATATCTTAGCTAAGGGAAAGAACTCAGTTTACATCATAAGCAAGAAGAGAGGAATCAAACAGAATCCCGGAATCCCTTCTATTTTGGTAACCAAACAGAATCCCGGAATCAAAACAAGGCCTTAACATCTAAGTCAATGAATACGGAAACTCAGTTTAACTTCAATTACAAGAATCATCCCCCCACTTAGACAAGGGCAAGCAAAGATGAGATCGAAATTACTGACTAACCTAAGTAATACTCCCTCCATCTTCACAATCATACATTTTTTCATATTGACAGAAACACATCTTCAACTACCTGGATACACATAATTTTTAAAAGCAACTTTTTGGGGTCTCAATTAGCAGCAAAAACAAAATAAGGTATCACGATACATTAATCCCCTTCCCCCTCCAAATTAAATGTAAAAAACATTGGTTTAAAGACACATTCTTACATCTACATACATACACATCTTTAACTTGCTGGATACAAAGAACATGCAGCAGTACTTACCTATTACTTCTGCCATAACTGAATCTTCTTCTTCGTCGTTCACATCTGAATTACAATTTAGAAGACATAATTCAACTAATGTTTGTGGAAACTTTAAAAAAGTTATTTACAAGAGTAATTCATGCCTGAAGAAGTAGAACATGATTCAATTATTACCATTCTGAAATAAAAAAATCATTCTTTTGTTAGATTATTACCAAAATCAGATGGTTTTATCAACAAAAAAACTATAATTTTTCGATCACAATAATGTTAATCAAGTTATCAACAAACCAATATACAATCAAAATCACAAAATACCATCACAAATCAAAAATCAACAAAACCTAATTGTTTCGAGTTCAAATTGTTAAGTAAACCCTAATTTTTCGAATTGCATTTGTTCATGAAATAGGAAATAGAAATCCGAATTAAAACTTACTTTGATTGTATTTGAGACGATTCAGAGGTGCAAGAATGGAGTTGGATTAAAGGCGCAACAATGGTGTCGGTAAGAGAAACGAAGAAATAAAGATGCGCGTCTTTTATTAGATTAGAGTGAGAGGAAGAACTGATGAGCTTTTGTGTCTTTTATTGGTTGGGTTAGTTTGTACGGTTCGTACTGAACTTTAGTTCATAATTAATATATATATATATATATATATATATATATATATATATATAAATTATGTTGAATAAAATACAGTATTTATATACCCTATCATCACTACTCATTGTCCTTCGAGTAGTTTTCCCAAAATACTTAGTGATACCAACATGTGTCAATACCCCTCTCACACGACCTGAATACTCTGCTTTGCCGATTGCCCTAGCAAGAATGTTATCACGTCCTTCAGGCTTACATTTTCCTTCTTCTACCTCCTTCTCACAGAACCTCTACATACACAAAAATCCATTCTGCAACTAAAATTTTATTTAAACTCACAATTATATAACCGACAACCAGTGGTAGGAATGACATATTTATTCAAACTTATAATTTTCTCTTTGATGGTGTGGACACGGGCCACCCGCGGCGCGTGGACGCGTTTGAATAAGCATGCATTTGTGGAGTCGCCACCAATTTTTATGGGAAATCGAAACTGTTCGAATACCTCGTGCCATGTCAAGACACAAAGTAGTGATATGAACACTAAGAACTCAATACCCTTAGCATTCTATGACTAGAATGACTCTCGTGGATGCCAATGAACACGGATGTTCACAGAGATCTGGAGTAAGGGGCGAGGGTATGTATTAGGAAGCTCTTTAATCGAACACCTAATCCCGCCCGCCTCGATAGCGGCCTCTACTAATGATTAAGGAAGTTATATATATATGATATGTTTTCTATTATATGCATGCAATGCAGCATCCACAGATTAATCCTAGCATATGAATTAACTATGTCGGTGAACAGATAATTTAGCAATTAATTATGTCGAAATTGAGATTTAGAATTGATTATATGTGGAACTCAAGTGAACAAGTCATACATAAATAATAATTAAGATAAATAAATATAATAATCAAGAGTACAATAATTACAAAGGATTATTTGATCTACGTCAAAAATACACTCGAAACGGGATTCCGAAGAAGAAAATAAAA
This sequence comes from Silene latifolia, assembly GCF_048544455.1. NCBI lineage: Eukaryota > Viridiplantae > Streptophyta > Magnoliopsida > Caryophyllales > Caryophyllaceae > Silene > Silene latifolia. The sequence continues at coordinate 82,721,107 of NC_133535.1, forward strand.
GGTTAGAAATTAAAGTAACAAAATAGGTCAGATTAGGGGCGATACTACAATTATTAGTTAATTAAACACGTAATTAGAAGCTAGGACAAAGCGAGAACGAAGTTTAGGGACAGAAGCCACCTCAGAATAGGCGGAGCATCTGCTGCATCCTCTGGAAGAGGCGCAGCTCCTCCTGCTTTTGTTCTTGAGTTAGGCTCTGTCTGTGAAGTCAAAACCGCGGCCAGTTAATGTTCATTGGTAGATTTAAGATCAACTATTGATTAGGAACTCGAGTAAAAGTGATTTAGCAGGTTAATTATATCTGGAACCGTCATAAAAGCGACAAAAACGGATCAAAGTGAATTAACACGAGTTAAGTTTACTTACGGTGTCGGAATTAATTTATTTACTAAACTCGGATTTAAGATAATTGAAAGGCAAAATAGAACGGAATATGAAAATTATGTACAAAATACGAATCCCAGAAACTTGATATGGATAAATCGAGTTCCTAAAATCCGGGTTTGATTTAGTGACGAAAACCCGCAAATATCGAATTATAAGGGATTTAAGTGTAAATAAATGTTATGATTAAAAGGGAATTATCAAAACATGATTTATATACTGATATGATGGAGAAAATAGAGGAAAGGCAAGGAAAAGGACGAAACAACAGAAACCCGAGGAAGAAGAAGAAGAGCATGAGCAGCAAGCAGCCTCTGGAAGAGGCGCAGCATATGCTGCGACTCTTCGAAGAGGCGCAGCTGCTGCTGCATTTCTTCTCGACATCTGGGCTCCATTGTTGCGTAAAAACAGTTTTATAAAAGGGGTTTTAAAATCGGTTTTGAATGTACTTTTGACGTAAACCTTACATTAATCGGTATAAAAATAAAATACAATAAATAAAGATGGGATTTACACCCTCGGAATTACATGATTGATGAAATTAGATTGACTAAGTTAACGTTAGTGATTTCTCGACTCGAATGTATGTAGAAAGTGCCCTCGTTGGAGGATTTTAGATTAATTGATTGATTGATGTGTAGTGGTCAAATTGGTCGGTCATGCAACGTGACTGGTACGCATAATGATCTGAACTTACGTGGTCGATTGATCAAGCACGTAGGCTTGAAAAGCTTAGAGCAAGGTCTAGAATGCAAAGACAGAAGAGAAGGGGAGACACTCGCGTGAAAAATATGGAGACCGAAGGTATCTATTTATACCAAAAAATGTGAAGAATTTTGGAATGACACAAACTTTGGAAAGAAATCACGGAAATATTCCGTAAATAGCCAAAAAGGGCTGGAGAAGAGGCGCAGCAGCTGCTGCGGTCCTTCCAAGAGGCACAGCACCTGCTGCATCATTTCCCCAGAGGTTTCCTCCTCCAGAAGAAAGATTTCCGCGTTTATATTATGGAATTGCGGTAGATCTATACTTCCTTATTCTGTAAAATATGATATACGGAAGATATTTTACCAAAAGATATAAAATTTGATTGGGAATAAATATCTCGAACATTCTAGAACATTCTGACTCGGCATTTTAAATGGTTTCTTAGAAAATGAAGCGGTTTTTTACCCGGACTCCAAATGAACTCTAATTACTGTCAAAACGACCGTATCTGTGGGTAGATGACGACCAAGGGGTAGATTCGAGTGTTTGAGCTATCACCTGACGATAAACATACGAATTGTCATAAATCGTTCCGCGTACCAAACATGCGGCCCAAACATCACTGAGTGGTTGGCGGAAGGTGTAGAAATGAGGTATCTACAGAGCCCCCACTTTGACTGAGGCTTGGACAAGGCAAAAGTCAAAGAATAGCCATCAGGTCAATTGAAGATTACAGCCTGATGACAATGGCGACGCAAGGCGGCTCAAGGGGTCTGAACCAAGAACCTGTCATCGGGAACATTTTAGAGTCTGTCGACTATCGAGGAGGGTCGTTTAATGTCCATTAGACTACATAAGGAAGCTCGCCAGCCATAAGAAAAAACCATACCTGGGATACCCCTGGGTAAAACGGGACTGAAGACGTGTCGGCGAAACTGTTGGTCTGAAGATAACTTGGTGTTGGAAGGCTAAGTCTAAAGGCACTAGGATGACCTGAAAGATCTGAAGGATTATCTGAAAGATAAAATATTATCTGAAAGGTCTGAAGGATTTGATATATAAAGGGGTCAGCAGGACGTCAGGGAGACTACTGGAGAATCTGCTTGTGTCGGTCTTCAAGGGAACTCTGTTTTTGAGAAATTCGTGGACTGTGAACGGCAACGAAATCTCGCTTAGGGAGCATATAATGTCTTAATTGTCAATAGCAACACTGCAAAATATCGCTGGAGAAGCATATATTGACAACTAGGAACATCTTGATCATCATGAGCAACAGTGCAAAATATTGATGGGGAATATATGGATGACTCTGTCGGGATTGAATCATTTTTGGGGAATCTGCTTGTGTCTGTTCTCAAACAAACTCCACTTCTCGAGAAGTACATTGTCTATAATGAACTCTCGCTGGGAATATAAATATATAGACAAAGGCGTGTCTTAAACAGCGTCGAGAAAAATGAAGAGGCTTGACTGATAGTGGCGCGTCCTAAGCACCGCTGAAAATCCGCTCGTTGTTGCAAGCGAAATCCTGATAAAAAGAGATGAGCCCTCGAACTGCGTTCAAAAGATCCTTGCTGGGAATTAAAATGCTGTGACGGTTTTGCAGTCTGTCAAGAATGCAAGTCTGGACGAAAACAATGCCCAATAGAGCAAAGTGTATGATATAAGATGTCGGAGAAGAGTCGCACAAAACTTGGGCCCACAAATAACAAACTCATAACGAACTTTCAAATTTCGAGCTGAAAAGTCGCTGGGGAACAGGCGCAGCAGACGCTGCGGCTTTTGGAAGGGGCGCAGCTAGTGCTGTGTCTTTTCTTGGGTTTGTCCCTGTCTGGGTAAAAACCCGATTAAAATCGTGTTTTATTTCATAAACACAAAACACATTTCCTCTTAAATTCTCTCAAATTCTAACCAAAACCTTGCTAAAACTTGATCAAATTATGCCATAAATCATGACTAATCGAGGTATGTATCTTATTTTTGCTTTAGTTTGTGTTTTTGCTTGATTTTGATTGAAAAAGTAGGGTTTTTCCTCCTTTATTTCGAAAATTTGGGGCTTTTGCTTCAAATGGATTTGTCTTGTAAAATTGACATTAGAAATGAGTGATTGGAAATGTTAGGAACATGACCATGTATTCTTTTTGAATTTTCGTCAAGTATTGAGCATTTGGGCGAAAAATGAGACGGTTTCTTGCTGTTTCGAAAATCGCTTCGAAAATGACCATAGGATTGTTCATTTTGGATAAAGCTTGGTGTTTTGGTATCCTTGTGTAAAAGGTAAACTTGCTATCATGTCAAATTTTTAGTTTGTGATGACTCTTTCAGGACACTTTTTAGGAGGGCATAATCGCTATTGTAGCGAAATGCTGCCGAAATTTCGACTCAAACCCGCAACTAGGCTTGAACCTAGACTTGACTTGCCCCAACCTACCACATGTGTGGTCGGGTTTTGAAAGAAATGGCCAAAGATGGCGAGAAAAGCCACTTTTAGTGTTCAAAAATGCTTGAAACGGCTTCAAAGAGGCTTGTCATAGTTTGACATGGCCTTGTTTATCTTGATTTTGCAGGTAACATGCCTTCTCCGTCGGGGAGGGACCCCATAGACGTGGACTTCGACCCTTCTCGTGCTCTCATGGGGGGGAGAGAGAAAGGAGGAGGAGATCGAGGAGGAGATTGAGGAGGTCCCGCGGAGGGCCAACGTGGTACGAGGTGGTAACCAGCTCGTGGGTGCACCTGAGTGGGCCGAGAAATGGGATGGTAGAAATCTCATTTGGGAGGCAGAAAGCCACCTGTCTTACAGGACGGCGAGAAGTTTGGTAAGATTTAAGTTTGTTATTTCCTATTACCTTTCCTATTTATTTGCCGTTTCATTTTTCATTTGTCTTAAACTAAGGATAGCTTTTGTTTTGAATTGATATAGGAGGCCGGGAATATGAGGCCCTTTTCTGGTTACACGACGATGATGGATGCCTTCGGGAGGCTGTCGGAGGAGGAGAAGGCCATCATCGAGCTGGCAGCCTTCGGGGCTTTGGTAGGAGCCTGGGGGCGATTAGGGAAAGGAAGATTCGGGCTAACCTTAACCTGATTCGAGCTTTCCTTGATCGGTACTGGGACACGACCTTGACTTTCCATATGCCTTCTAGAGAGGTCGGGGTCACTTTGGAGGACTACGACATGATCGCGGGTGTGCCGTGTGCAGAGGAGCCCAATGGCCACACCAAGAGCTCGACCGAGGCGAGGAGGTTGATCGGCTGGAACCAGGTTGTGGGGGCTGCCAGCGTTCCCTAGTTGGTACCGAGTTCTTACGTCAGGGAATACTTTGCAGGTAGGATCCCGACGACAGTGACGATGGAGGGGAGGAAGGTGCCTCCTCCTCCTTGTACTGCTGAGCAGAGGGCTGGTCTGTGGCTGCGGTGGTTCTTATCTTCGATTTACCTCGGAGACAAGGGGGAGAGGCTATCGACGAAGCTTCTTCCTTTTCTGGCTGACTTGGGTAGCCTAGGTCGTTGGGACTGGGTTACTCCCGGCTTTACGGTCCTCACTCGTTACATGAGGGCCATGGTACGTCCGGTGCTGATTGAGAAGGGGACTTCTCCTGCCACTGTCGGCCCTGGACTCTTGTTGGAGGTATGAACCTTTCCTTTTAATTATGAAGATCATTATTTCTTCATTTTATTTATTGCCATGTAGAAAAATAAATTATTATTTTGTCTGCAGGCGTGGGTGTACTCCTACTTTCCCAGCTTTGCGTCCAAGAGGACGGAGCCCGAGCCGAGGGCGTACCCTATTGTGAGGGACTGGGTGGTGTGCCTTAGGAAGATACAACGCTCTTCTAACGACATTTGTCGGAGGGGCATGAATGCCCTGAAGTTGGACAGCGTAAGTGCCTTCGATCGTTATTTGATTACTTTTCCTTTTCTGTCTTTTATTTTGAAGTGATCATAGGAAGGACCCCCTCCCGTTTAGATCTGATCATAGGAATGACCCCTCGTTTTCTTATTTTAGTGGGTGCTTAGACCTTAGGAGAGCTACCTTGAGGCTCCAGCTTTCGTGGCTGAGGTCCTTCATCCCAGGAGCTCGAGTCGGTTGTTGCTAAGGACGCCCATGGGACCTGTGTGGCACCTGGTCGAGCGTTTGACTCAGCAGTGCTCTCGTGACACTTTTACGGTCCCCATCGATCCTCCACGGACAATGTTTAGGGAACCTTCTGAGGCTGAGAGAGAGGCTGACGAGGGTGGTGACGCCCTCCTTCTTCCTGGCAAGGAGTACTCTGAGTTTGTTCCTCAGAGGTTGGCGTATTGGCCGATCGTAGTAAGCATTTTTACCTTTTTTACTTGTTGTTGAATTGATTTGATGAATGATCATCAAATAAAGAGTCATTTAAACGTCGTAGGAGATCGAGGTGGCGGCCGTCGAGCCCCTAGCTTACCCAACGGTGTTAGAGTTTACTGACACGGCGGGCATGATGATGATCTCGGAGATCCGCGACTTTGACGAGGCGGTGACTGACTGGTCGGAAACTTTATCTTTTCGGTAACTTGTTGTTAGGAGCACCTAGACAAAAACACAATTTATAGCTTCACAAACAACTCTACAATTAGTAAAGAGGCAAGTAAAGGTCAGATCCCAAGGGACGGGAATTGAGATGAGATTTCTATTGCAACTAGTGGTGTCTTAGGGGTGTCACAATTGGGGTTTGAATAGAAGATCACTAAACTAAATAGCAATGAAAGTAAACAAGCAAGATGAATTAAAAGGGTTGTAAACAATTGTTAAAAAGCACTAGGGTGTCATGGGGTCATAGGGGATTCATGGCAATTGATCATACAAAAATGTTCTCAAATTATAAGCAAGCAATTATTGTTGTGATGGATTGAGTTGGTTTATATCTTAGAATCCTAGTAAAGTTTGGGTCCCGGAGCCGAATCGATTAGATTGTACAACACCTACAAGTCGACTTAGTCTTCCCTACTCAACTACATGCATGGTCTAATGAGACTCGAGTTGGTTTATGTCTTACAAGTCTCATTGAAAAGGTAGGTGATGGGTAAAAAATGCAAGCATGAATCATTCCCCATGTTGGTTTTCCCTAATTATCCATTAACCCTAGCTAAGGAACTACTCACTCATTATCATGTTGAACATGCTAGCAAGGTTGTCAATCATACCAACAAAGTGAAACATGATGAATAAATGAAAGTAATTAACAATAATTAAAAAGGGATTAAGAGAATTATACCTACTAATGATTCCAATAATAAAGCAAAGAATAAAATAAGTACTTGATGCTTGATTGGAAGGTTGTCAATCTCCCAATAATAACCCAAATAATATTCAATTACCCAAAATAAAGGATGAACAAGAGAGAGATTAAGGAAATAAAACTTGTATTAAAACTTGAATAATTGTTGATTACAATATTAAAGAGAGATTTGATTGATATTAACTACACTAAAGATTGCTAAGAAGAACATGCTCTTCTAATTAGACTAATGTGGTATTTATAGTGCGGATTAGGTGTAGTAATTAGGGTTAACTAAGGGCTTAAATGACGATTAAGTCCCTACTTAAGGAAACGCCGGTCTTTTTGGAAGGATGGGCATCTTTCTTTGAAGCTTGAAGAAGACGAAATGGTCTGCCTGGGAATCCAGGCGTTTTTGGCACGGGACGGGCGGATTCTGTGGTCTCTCCCCGGGCGTCTTCTGGAGAAGACGGGCGTCTTCTGGAATTGCTGCCCGGGCGTCTTGGTGTGAAGACGCTCGGATTGTGGTGGTGGAGGACGGGCGTCTTCAGGACAATCCGCACGGATTGCTGGACAGTCTCATTTCTTCTTCTTTTCTAACTTTTTCTTCATAAGATCCTTGGGGATTTCCTCGAGGATGCAAGGATCTTTTCTCATCATTGCCCATCTACTATAGTATCTACAAAGGCCTTCTAATATTGTCTCTCCTTGATGCTTGGTCATTTAAATTCAATCAATTTAGTCTCATTTTGCCATGAAAATGCAAGGTTTGCACTCCTTTCCTACCAAGGGATCAAAACCTCAAAGAATATGCAAAACAAAGAACTAAAGACAATAAATGACCCAAATATGCACTAAAAAGCATGGGAACAAGGCTAATTCGGGGACTAAATATGCTCTAATTATGGTCACATCAAATATCCCCAAACCGAACCTTTGCTCGTCCCGAGTAAAGAGGTGACAAAGACTAGAACCATTATTTAAACTAACCTAATAACATAGCCAACATGAGACAATTAGCGGGTCTCACTCCGCCCCTTCAACTCACAACAAGACAACCATGAGGTAGGATGCCTTCTTGCAAGGCAAGGTGGGTCTTGCCAAAATGGCGACACATCCAAACATTAAGCACACAAAATCAAATAATGGATGCATCTACAAAAGAATAGCCACTTTCTTCATCTAAGTGGCGGAAATTATCAAAGGGAAGCAATTCAAGGGTACACACTCCTTCATAGATGCAATTTCTTCAAACCACTAAGCCTAGAAGGATACCAATAAATCACCTCCAAGTTGTGTCAAGCTAGGGTACCTTTGTCCTCAATCGTTAAATGCTTTTGTCAAGAGTAGACTCCCTATGGTGTTAGAAACACTGGAGGATCGCGGAATTCCCCCTCTTGGCTAGACAAGAAGAAGGGTCGTCCCCTCTCTACCATGCACAAAAATGGATACGATGGATAAAGGGATCGATAGATATTTGAGTTTCACTTTGGGAGTTTGCTTTTGTTTTTGTTTTTCCCCCCAATTTCTTGTGGCATATAACATTTGAGAACACTTTCTTGCCATTTCCTTTTGATTTTTGGCATTTCAACACTTGACAACTTTCATCATTTCTTTGCATTTCTTTTGAAAATTTTCAAAGTCACCCCATATGTAGTGAGGGTGGCTTATATTTGAAGCTTTAGGAGTTCTATTTTTTCTCCTCTTTTCATTTAATGCATTTTTTTGCAAACTTTCTTTCACTTTTCATTTCATTGAACTCAAATTGATTTCTTTTTGTGCCCACTCCCTTTGATGACAAAAATGTGGTAGAACATGGATGATGGATGGATGCATGGTTTCAAGGCTCACCTTGGAATAAACGGTAGCCAAGGAGTTATCACACCACAAGGTACTCTTGACTAGGCCTTAATCCATGGGTCAAAGGATACTAGCATGACACATCCTAGGGTGTTTTACAATTATTCTAACAAGCAAAGTCTTAAGAAGAAAAAGCATCTACTAGGGCCTATATACACTTGTCAAGCTTCCCAAGTAGACGGTTTCGCAAAAATTTCTAACATGCAACTACATTCCATGATGCAACTAACATATAAACATCCTAATGCAAATGATTCTACCAACTAATATGACATATACACTAAATGCAAGTCCTAAGTTCACATTGTTATACCGCATCAATCAAAATAAACCCACATAGTCACTAACATAAAGAGGAAAAAGGAGATTGGAAAGATCATACCATGCGGTCTTCAATATCCTCATGTCTCGGATGTGGCGTAGTTGATCAATATGAACAAGGATAAAACAAACACAATATATACAACAACACATACATGACTATACTATAGAGGAAATGAACTTGTTTTTGGTTTTTCAATTTTTTAAATTTTTATGGTTTTTCGAAATTTTTCAATTTTTTTGGATTTTTGAATAAGAGTCAAGTTAGAATTCCCCATCCCCACACTAATATGGGCATTGTTCTCAATGGCCAAAATGATGGGAAATCATGCAAGCATGATGCATGAATTCTACACTAAATGCAAGCTATACTAATCTATACTACATGATGCATGGTTTTTTGTTTATGACGGAGAGCGTAATTTAGATTACCTCCCGATGTGTATGCATGTACTTCCCCAAACCGAGTTAGACATTATTTCTAATGTCCTAAGGTTGGGTGTAGTTCATGCACACAAGATGCAATGCATGAAACTAAATTTGTCAATTTGGATTTTTAAAAGTGGGAACAATGAAATAAGAACACCTCAATGAGGCCGAGGTGTTAGTCCTCTATGTTGCTAGGACTACTCCAACCATGATTAAGATAAATAAATAAAACAAAGAGAGAAATAGACAAACCTCAAGAGGGTAGGAGCCTCCAAAGCTTGCTAATCTTACATCATATCATCATTATCATTATCTTCCTCAATAGAAGTGGACTCATCACCACTTCCTTCTTCACTTTCTTGTTCACTTTGTTCATCATCCTCTTCTTCTTCTTCACTAGCCTCTTCATCAATACTATCAACAACCGCATCACCGACAACCTCATCGTCACCCGGAATCTCACCTCTAGATGCACTCGGAAAGAAGACTTCCCTATCCGCCCAACTAGGCAAAGAACATGAAGGATCAAATAGTCCTTGCCTAGCTAAATGAAGGAGGGGTGGATATTGGGCTAAGTAAGCATCTTCCCGATCCTTAAAAGCTTGCTTGTGCATCTCTTGCATAAGAAGAGTCATATAATCTTTGCTTGCTTCAACACCTTCGGGTTTGAACTCTTGGTACTTGAAAGGATAAGGTGGTGTGACAATGGAAGAGGAGGGCATTTCAATTTCATCCCTTTGTTGTCGGATAATGTATTCGGCTTCTTTTGAGTGGGGAAGGAGGTAGTTGGTCCGATGGACACTCAAATGACAAATCTTCGAAGGCAAAGTAAAAGATCAAGCCTCACTAGTAAGCCACCCATATTTGGTGTCAAGAGGGTTATGAGTAACCCACTTGTACTTGTTAATCATAGCATCCACATCAATGAGATGACCACCCTTTTTCGCCACATACTTGCTATCCTTGTTGAAGTTCGGATCAAAGTACTTAGCCAAAAGAGTGACTAGACCTCCATTCACAATAAAGGTGGTGCCTTGCTTCCCACAATCAACATTTAGCCATCTTTCCACCAAAAGCCTTAGAGAATTGAAAGGTTGGTGAATTCCCTTCCAATGTTTAAGGCCGACTCAAGAGGAACACAATCGAGCTTGGTAAACTGGTTGGTGTCTTTTCTTGCAATGATGGTATTCCCAATGACCTTGTGCCACACTCTAATGCCCGGATGGTGGACTAATAGAGCGCGACTAGCATAATAGTTCTCAAATTTCCGTCCGGAAATTACCTCCCAAAGAGGAGCGGGGTCATACTTTCCAACATTCTTGAAATAACGAGGTGAATCACTAAGACCCAATGCTTTACCCATTTCCTCAAAGGTGACGCGCCTAGTCACATTAGCTAGGCGGAACTCGATGTTTTCCATAGTCTCTACCTTTGTAACTTTCAAAGAACTCAAGAATTCTAAGGTAAGGGAGGGGTATGTCAATTCTTTTGTAGCAAACAATTTTCCCAACCCCATGGCTTCAAAGAAGGCTTTAGTTTGCTCAAGGACACCCAACTTATCTAAGGCATCTTCACAAATAAACTTGGTGGATAGAAAGGATTTTCTAGCATACTTGGCAAAACTTTCCCTATGGGAGTTAGAGATGAAAATTACCTCCGGATAGTTCGAAAGTTGAGCAATTTCCGGAGTAGTTGAAGTTGTTGCTTCCAAGGGAGGTTGTTGTTGTTGCACTTCCAAGTTTGAACTAGCTATCACCATAGCCAATGAGGCAGACTCTTTTGCCTTGTTGATAGTGCATTTGCCTTAGGTGCCTTTGTTGCTCCTTTTGTCCTTGCCATTGATGATTTAACCAAGAAAAGAGTGAAAAATCTTCAATTTTCAAGTATACCCAAATCGATTTTAAGGTGAAAGGCTTTGCCTTTATAATTTCAAAAATCGACTCAAAGGTTGAAGATTTTGGTGCTTGGTTTGATTTTTGTTGAAAGTGGAGTGATTAATTTTTGTTAGAAGGATGTTTTGATTTGATTTTGATGAATGTGGTTGAGGAAATCTTGTTTTGGTGATGGAGAGGATGAGGGTTTTGAGTTTTGGGGTTTATGGGTAGTGTTTTGAATGAAGGAATGAATGGGGTTTATAAAAGACCCAAAAAATTTGAATTGCAGGGGGAAGGCAGACGGCTTTCCTTCGGGACGCCCAGATTCTGCCTGTTTTGGCTTCAGAATTCTCGCCTAAAGACGGGCGTCTTTCAGCAAAGACGCTTGGATTGTTCAACTGCGGGACGGGCGTCTTTCACTGAAGACGGGCAGATTCCTTTCCAGTGATTTTTCTTGATTTTCTCAGCCAAAAAGACGGGCGTCTTTTCTTGCAGGACGGGCGTCTTTCTGGAGACGGGCGGATTCTTTTGCAGGACGCTCGGATTTGTTAACAGTCCCAAAATTTCAAAAATTCAGCTCAGAGGGACGGGCGGCTTTTGCCAAATACGCCCGGGTTGCCTGAAGACGGGCGGATTCTCTTGAAAATGCTCGGATTCTGCCCCTTTTACCCGGATTCAGTTCCATCCGTGTACTTGCATATCCCATGTCATTTTTCATACTTCAAAACCCCGTGTTCTTCATTGTAGGGGCACTACTAAGGCATGAATAGCCTAGGCAATTGTTATCCCCGCACTAAGCTAAAGCACTACACATCAATTAAAATCATTAGTCCCTCCCTCACTTCTCTCAAAAATGATTATTATCTTGATCAAGGCATAAAAATCCAAAAGTGACAAAAATGCAATATGAGAATTAAAATGCGAGTTAGGGAGTTAGAAATATTTATAAATGGTGGTTTAGGGAGGACTCCACCAAACCCTCATCCTTAGCGAGATGTCATGGGGGCATGTCCAAGGTGTTGTTGATGTTGCTCAACACCTTGAAGAAGTAATCAAAAGCTTGTTCATTATCATGATAAATATCTTCAATAGATCTTTGCCCTTGTTGTCGGTCTTGATCGATAGCATTACCAATATAGGGATTGAAAATCCCTTCAAACTCATCGTCCCAAAGACCACAAACTTCATCTACTTGATCACTAAAGATCTCTTGAGTTGATAGAGACAACTCTCCCATTTTCTTGTCTTGGCCAATGAGGCCATCCTCTTCATTGCTTGACTTTGGTGAGCTTTTCAAGCTCTCCTTGTCACAATTCACTTGCTCTTTGAATGGAGCATCTTCAATTTTCTTCTTCCATTGAAATTCCGACTTCTTCCTATCATCCTTCCGGCTATAATGATCAACCATAAAACATGGTTCATGCAAACGGGGAGCTCTCATGGTCTTGTCAAGATTGAAAGTTATGCTCTCATCTCCCACTTCTAGAGTGAGCTCTCCATGCTTCACATCATTTCCCGAACCCGCGGTGTGTAAGAAAGGTCTTCCTAGAATGATTGGAATGTTGGAATCTTCTTCCATGTCAACAATGACAAAGTCCACCGGGATGAAAAAATTCCCAATTCGTACGAGAACATCTTCCCATATCCCTAATGGTGTCTTCGTCGATCTATCGGCCATTTGGAGTGTAATATTGGTGCATTTAAGCTCTCCCATCCCCAACCTTTTACTTACCGAGTACGGCATAACACTCGCACTAGCCCCTAAATCACATAAGGCGTTGTTGATCATGGTGTCGCCAATGGTACACGGTATTGAGAGGCTTCCCGGATCTTTGATTTTTGGAGGTGAACTCCCTTGAAGTATTGCACTACTCACCTTAGTGAAGGCGATAGTCTCAAGCTTCCGGATCGACTTCTTCTTTGTGAGGATGTCTTTCATGTATTTCGCATAGGCCGGCACGTGATTGATTTATTCCGTGAAAGGAATTGAGAGTTCCAAATTCTTCACAATTTCCATAAATTTTCCAAGTTGGTCATCAAATTTAGGCTTGGCTTGACGACTTGGAAAAGGAAGTCTAATCATAATGGGCTCCTTCTCCTTGACCTTGTCTTCATTTTTCTTTGAAATTTCTTCTTTTGATGGTTCTCCATCCTTGGAGTTTTGCACAATTTCTTCTTTATCACTAGCTTCCACAACTTCATCCTCAACTTGCTTCTTCGGTGCTTCATACCTTGTACCACCCCTCAAGTGAATGTCACTAACCATTTTATGTCTTGGGGGATTACTTTGAGGTGGTAATTGCCCCTTTTGTCTTTGTGAGCTTGAAGATGCTAGTTGAGTCAATTGGGTTTCCAACATTTTGGTGTGAGCTAGGATGTTGTTGATGGTGGTTTCCTTTGCTTGACTATCTTTTTGCATTTGAGTGAAAAATTCTTGTTGATTTTTTTGCATTTGAAGGACCGCTTTTTGAACATCAAAACCTTGGTCATTTTGTTGATTGTATGGAGATTGATTTTGGTAACCTTGGTTTTGGTTGTAAAAGGGTCTTTGATTTTGATTTCTCATGGGAGGTGGGGTGTATGTTGTTTGAGGGTTTGAACATTTTGGCTTTTGTATGAGAGATTTTGATGGAATTTGGTGTTTTCATTGTAATAGTTTGAATAAGGGGTACCACTCTTGTATGCTTGAAAAGCATTCACTTGTTCATTTGTTCCCCTACATTCACTTTGGTCATGTCCCAAAGTTCCACAATTCTCACATATCCCACTTGGGATTGATCAAGATGCTGTCATGGCATTAACATGATGCTTTGGTGATTTTGAGGCTTCTTCAAGTCTAGCCATAGCTTTTTAAAACTTCAAATTGATGGTATCAATGTGAGCACTAAGTTGAGCACCCAATTAAGTAATAGAGTCCACTTCATGCTTTCCTCCTCTAGTAGCCTTGCGAGGTCTACTATATTGTGAGTTATGGACTGCCATTTCCTCAATTTTGTTCCAAGTTTGATTGTCATCAACTTCGGTGAACATCCCATTTGATCCTATGTTGAGAATGTTCCTTGAATCTTCATATAGACCGTTCCAAAATTGTTGTACCAAGAACCACTCGCTAAGTCCATGGTGAGGACATGAGCGACAAATTCCCTTAAATCGCTCCCAAGCTTCATACAAAGATTCTTCATCCCTTTGTTTAAAACCCGTGATTTGAGCTCTTAGCATGTTAGTCTTTTCCGGTGGATAGAACTTTTTGTAGAAATCTAGAGCCAACTTTTTCCAAGAATCAATTCCGAGAGTAGCCTTATCAAGGCCTTTCAACCATTGTTTCGCGGTGCCAATTAGCATTTATCAGAAATCAAAAGATGTATAATAAGCCGGAACAACCCCGGTTAAGAGTAAAAAGCGCTTCTCAACTTGCCCCCAATTACGCCACTCTGGTAACCGCTAACTTCCGGGTCATTGGCTTCATATTTTGCAATAACAGATTGAATATATGTATGGACACGACTTGCATATGGAGATAAGGTTGGAAGATTAGAACTCAACATATCTCTCGCTACAGCCAAGTTGCGAGTAATAGGCCACGAACTTTAGTCCAAGCTGGGTGGACCTTTTTAAAGTTCGTATAACCACCATGACGAAGCATATCTCTTATCCAAGTAAAACAACTCAAAAAAGCCTTACCATTGTCATCATATTTGATTGGAAGGTTGTGTATAATACAGGTAATAGGATGGACATAGCGGGTATTTGATTGTGATTCGGCGGGTGTAGAAGACGACGACGACATGGTGATCGAAGTGTAATATTTTTAATAAAATTATAGGCTATGATTAATTGAACTTTGAATTGGTGAATATGGTTAACTGATCACATTATAAATGATATTTATAGGAATATATGTATGCATGTGTGAATATAATAATGGTCGGATAGTACTAATGGTCAAACAAAAGAATGCATGCAACGGTTCATTATTTATCATACATGCATTGGTTGAATATTTAACATTGAAAAAAGTATAAAACGGTTATTTTTACCCGTAAATGATTAATATCATTGGGTACAGAGGAATCGTTCTTTCATAATAGAAAATGATAACGGTTACAAGAAACCCGTAGCTATAACATAACAACAGGTACCAAAAATTGTAGCTATAACATAACAACGGGTACCAAAAACCATTGCGGGTATCATATCAACAGGTACAGAGGAACCATTGCTATAACATAACAACGGGTACCAAAAACCGACAACGCTGTTTTCTTAAACTGGTAATGGTTGTCTAACAATCGTTGATAAGGTTGATTCTATAACGAGTTTTTGGAAACCGTTAAACTTTAACAAACCGTTATCACATTATAATAACAACGGTTTGCGAGGGAAACCGTTATTCTTATTAGCGCGGTCTAGGTTGCCGCCAATATTTTGAAAACGGTAATTTAAGTGTCGTTATTATATGCATTAACCGTTGTTATACGCTCGTTATTGATGGTCAGATTTGGCGTAGTGGGGGAGCCCCATCTAGGGCAACAAGCTTCACGGGAAGCAATGCATCGGGGACTAGGCCAACCCAATCGGCGACCACGGTACAAGGAGAACCCAAGTCTAGTGGCAAACTCTTTGTCATTGATAAGAAAAGCGCCGAAGAGGATGCTCATGTTGTCTCCGGTACATTTCTTGTTAATTCTCATCTTGATCCGAAAATGAGTAGAGTAAATGAGGATGACAGGTTTATATTAAATGTCGAAGAAAAGGGATGTGCTTATCACGTGAATCGAGGATACGGACCAGTTTAAGTTCAGCTCGGGGTTATATAATTAAAGTAGTCGTCTTCAATTAATATTATTAATATTAATAGTATTATATAAGCCATTAAAATTGTACCTAGTTTATTTTTATTTCCTAATTTCAGTTTATAGAATAAGACACTTATATTGGCTTTAGAAAAGTCATTTAAGGAAAGTCCGAGTTGTGTGTTTTAGGTCAGTTTTTGAGTCGGTCCTAACTCCTATATAAGGAGAGCTTGTGTTATTCTCATCTTAACATTGATTGATAATAAAAATTCTTAAGTTGTTGTTGTATGCAATTGTGCCTCGGTTCGACGCGTTCGTTCCAAGTCCGATTTTTGTCTGATGCATTTTCAGGCTTAAACTAGATCAACTAGCAATAGGTTTTGTGACATTGACCACCATTAGTTGGATTATAGGTCTAATCCAAGCAAATATCCGGTTACCTATTCTTTTCTGGTTCGTGTTCTACAATTCTCGTTTATCTCGTTATTATTGTTATTCACACGTTAACATTGCTAGTTTATTACTTTGTTATTTGAATTTCGTTGAGTTTGCTGGCTTTTGCTGGAGTTTGTGTTCCAATTTGGTTTCTGGTTTTGTGTTGCTTCTGCGCGTTGACAAAAGTTTGAGCAACTTTCGTATCATTAGTGGTATCAGAGCTTCGGCTCTTGATCCTTTATCAATATGGATTTTAACGATCCTGCGTTTATGGAAAGCTTTCGTAAGGCTTTGGAAAGTATCCATGAGACTAACCCACAGTGGCAGCCACGGAGAGAGCTTGTCAAGCCGGTGAATGAGTTTAAATTAACAGAGCTTCCTGAATTTAATAGCTGAACTGATCCGGAAGACTATCTTAAATGGGAGTGAAAAATAGGGCGAATGTTTGAGTTCAAGGACTTAGATGATGAGAAGTGTTGTAAGTATGTTATCCTTAAACTAAGTCGAGGTGCTTCTCTGTGGTATGAGAATTTGAAGACTCAACGAAAAAGGGATGGTAAGGAGAAGATTTCTTCTTGGGATGCGCTGAAAAGGAAGCTAAGAAAGCGGTATGTTCCATCAACTTATAAGCTTACTTTTTACCGAAAGATTTCTGATTTAATGCAAGGTAAGATGAGTGTAAGTGAATACATTGATGAGTTTGAGAAATTATCGCTAATGGGTGAAGTAGAGGAGCTAGAGGAGCAAAATATGGCTTGATTTTTGCGTGGCCTTAAGTGGGGTAGAGCTGATACAGTTGAGCTACAACAATCTGATTTCGATATACTTTGCAGCCTATGTTTGAAAATTAAAGCTCAGGGCCAGTCGAGATTTGGGTCCAATTATTCGAGTAAAGCTTTGACTTGGTCTAAAACTACCATGGTGGAGTCGGGTGGTTCAAGTTCAGGCATCATCACGGCAGGGTAGACTGTGAATGAGGCCGTAGCAGCTCCTACAGTGTCTAAAATAGCTGCAAGTTATAAGGAGCAGACTGTCATGAAGGTACAATGCTTTAAATGTCAAGGTTTCGGGCATTATCAGAATGCTTGCCCAAATAAACATAACATAGCTTTGAGGGTAGCAGTGGCTGTTCGGGATGAGTTACTTAATGAAGAGGACGAGACTATGGGAGGTATATTTACCATCAATGAAGCCGAGGAAGAGAAGGAGCAGAACTAGGAGGTTTATGTCGCACCTACATATGATACATTAGTCATTTGCTCCATACAAGCTAATTTCATTCCAGTTGATTTGGAGCAATGTGACCAACTATTCCACACTAAGTGTCAAGTGTAAGATAAATGGTGTAGTGTAATAATTGACGGTGGGAATTATACTAATGCAGCTTCAAGTGAGATGGTTCCTAAGGTAGTTACCAACCATTGCTCATCGAAGTCCGTATGCTTTACATTGGTTAGATGATGACAAGAAGGTTCAAGTTTCGAGGCAGGTACGCATCTGTTTTGCAATGGGTTCATATAACGATGAGGTGCTTTGTGAAGTGGTGCATATGGATGCTTGTCACATTCTTTTGGGGCGTCCTTGGCAATATGATCGAGATGTGGTTCATAAAGGTCGAAGCGATGAGTATGAGCTAATTTCCAATGGTAAGAAGGTTGTTCTTAAGCCCATGCCTTCCAAAGCGGTCCAAGCTATGCATTCTGGCCTTAAGAAAAGATCGAGTCTAACAATGCTAGCTAGGGATGACCTGTTCGAATCTGAGGTAAGTGAGACGACATTGGACTACCGTAACGTTGATGCTTTAATTGATTTTAATCAACCTCCTGTTTATGATTATTACGGGGATGCGGAAGTGGTTAGCGAGGCTGCCCAGGAAACATACTACTCGCTCAGGGAACGTGATAAAATCGTATTGTTTACTGAACTACCCAAGGATGCAGGCCACTCTTTATTCAAGTTTCAAATAGCTGAAAACGCTGCGAATCTAGGGGCCTTGGGCAGCAGGTTGTTGAGTCCGAAATGGTCAGGTTTTGTGCCCGGAGGGTGGAGGGGAGGACGGCACGAGGGCGGGTTGTACATAAGAAGATGGAGTGAGATAAGGCTTAGTAACAAGGCTGGTTCATTTCTATCTTCGAGTTTGTTGTGGGTTTTCGTTGTCCAAATCACTTGTTTACTTGTACTCATTTTTTATCCCGGTGGCTTGACGCTACAAGAATTGAGGTCAATTCTCTTCAAAGGGGGAGGGGATGATCCGAAAATAAGTAGCCCAAATGAAGATGACGGGTTTATATTAAATGTCGAAGAAAAGGGATGTGCTTATCACGCGAATCGAGGATATGGACCAGTTTAAGTTCAGCTCGGGGTTACATAATTAAAGTAATGGTCTTTAATTATTATTTTTTTGGTGAAATGTGAGAATATATTAATATCAAAAAGGCTAATTACAAGAGAGTTTCATGTAACAGTAACATCAAAAGCCATAGCTAAACAAAGACATATATGCACACACATTATATGCCTACACATACTGCTAGTACACTCCTAGTATACCCCATTTGGCCAGCCATTTTTTATCAGTACTCGAAACAGTCTCCATGAGTTTCCTTCTGATTCTACTCTTGACTTCCTCAATGATATGTTCAGCTACTTTCTCTGGTTTGAGAAATACTTGTTTCATTCTGGCACTATTCCTTTGCATCCAAACCTGATAATAACATGCAGTCATCACCAGGAATTGAACCTTCTGCTTCAGACATCCTTTGGATGACAGCATACCCATACTCCTGTTAGTCTGCAGAGGGAAATGGTCTTTAATTAATATTATTAATATTAATAGTATTATATATGCAATTAAAATTGCCGCTAGTTTATTTTTATTTCCTAATTCCTATATAAGGAGAACTTGTGTTATTCTCATCTTAACGTTGCTTGATAATAAAAATTCTAAGTTGTTGCTGTTGCTATGTGCAATTGTGCCTCGGTTCGAAGCGTTCGTTCCAGACTTGGTTTCTGTCTAACGCGTTTTCAGGCTTAAACTAGATCGACTAGCAATAAGTCTTGCAACATTGATCACCATTAGTTGGATTATAGGTCTGATCCAAGCAAATATTCGGTTACCTATTCTTTTCTTGTTCGTGTTCTACAATTCTCGTTTATCTCGTTATTATTGTTATTCACACGTTAACATTGCTTGTTTATTGCTTTGTTATTTTAATTTCGTTGAGTTTTCTGGGTTTTGTTGGAGTTTGTGTTCCATTTTGTTTCTGTTTTTGTGTTGCTTCCGCGCGTTAACGAAAGTTCGAGCAACTTTCGTATCGCATCCTTGTTTCGTTTTATTTGACTCAGAAACCACTCATTCGTTTGTGTCGAAGAGTAATGTGTCGACCCTAGGTTTGGGGGAGGGATAATTAGCTAATGACGACGTGTCCTTACCTTCGTGAGAGTCTATTACATGTTCAAAATTGTATAAAGAGGTGTCGGTCATAGTACACGAAAAAAAAAACTTTCCGGTAAATCTTTTTTGAATTTCCTTTGAAGGGGTTTGAGGTAATTTTAGGAATGGATTGGCTAAGTAGACAGAAAGCCAATATAGATTTTTATCAAAAGAAAATAGCTTTGAAAGGACCCAAGGGTTTTAGGGTGTCATACAAGGGTTACTTGGTCAAACCCAAGGTGAAACTCGTTTCGGTGATGACCTTAAAGACATGTTTTAAGAAGGGTTGTTCTATGCTTTTGTGTGATTTGTGGGACACTAGCATGAAAGGACCACAAGCTCAAGAAATACCAGTGGTGGGGGACTTCGAGGACGTGTTTCCGAAGGAGTTACCCGGATTACCTCTACCAAGGGAAGTGGAATTCAGGGTGGATTTGAAACCTGGTGCGAGACAAATCTCTAAAGCCCCATACCGGATGGGTCCAAAAGAGTTAGAGGAATTGAAGAAACAACTTTAAGAATTGGCGAATAAGGGGTACATTAGACCTAGTGTTTCGCCATGGGGAGCGCCGTTTTTTTTTTTATATAAGAAGGATGGGACTTTAAGGTTATGCATTAACTATAAGAAGTTGAATAATGTCACCATCAAGAACAAATACCCTCTACCAAGGATCGATGATTTGTTTGACCAACTTAGTGGAACCGGAGTATTTTCAAAGATTGGCCTAATATTGGGCTATCATGAATTGAAGATCATGGAATAGGACATCTCAAAGACCGTATTTAGATCAAGGTACGGGCATTATGAGTTCGTGGTAATGCCATTTGGATTAACGTATGCACCGGCCGCATTCATGGATCTCATGAATAGGGTGTTTAGTCCATACTTGGACAAATTCGTAGTGGTATTCATAGACGATATTTTGGTATACTCTAAGACCAAGGAAGAGCACGAGGAACACCTAAGGATCATTTTACAAACCTTGAGAGAGCACCAACTTTATGAAAAGCTTAGTAAGTACGAGTATTGGTTGGAGAAGGTGGCTTTCTTAGGCCATATAATATCAAGAGAAGAAGTTGTTATGGATCCTACCAAGATTGAGGCTGTGTCTAAGTGGGTGGCACCCAAGAATGTAGCGGAAATTCGAAGCTTCCTACGCCTAGCCCGGTATTATCGACGGTTTGTGAAAGACTTCTCCAAGATTGCTAGACCTTTGACATCGTTTATGAGAAAGGAGAACCGTTTCAAGTGGGACGGGAGTTGTGAGACGGCCTTCTTGACCCTAAAGGAGTGCCTAACCACGGGCCCGGTGTTACCCTTTCCATAAGGCAGTGAAAATTTTGAAGTATACAACGATGCTTCAAAGAATGGCTAGGGATGTGTGCTTATGCAAAATGGTAAAGTCATTGCCTATGCATCGCGGCAATTGAATACCTATGAGAAGAACTACCAAACATATGATCTAGAGTTGGGAGCCGTTGTCTTTGCCTTGAAAATTTGGAGGCACTGTAATACCCCCATCTACGAAGGAGCCTTAACAAGACTTCCCCAGGTGATAAGGGCATCACCATCTTGGTTACCCGAGGAATATTAAATATCATAACTTCAATAAAAGAACAATTACAATTGATTACATACTTTAACTCAAAATAAAAAGGGAACTATAACTGATAACAACAACGACTACGGTGGTACTATCCATGCCACGACTCAGTGATAGATTCGTCCCTCCAAAGCACCACGCTAAGCTCCACATATCAACACCTGCTAAGATTGACTGCTCACCAAAATGGATCACGGCAGACACATAACAAGAAAGAAAGACAAAGAACAACACACAAGGTCAGTAAGTGAAGAACAACAAATAACACAAGATACAACATGCAGACACCCATCTCCAACTCCAATCAACCATCAATATCTGACTAACCTGAAGGTAAACTCCTGCCAGAATATCCATCGCAACAGATATCCTACACCGCCAGTGGGGGACCGCAGCCGTTCCCACCTAAGCCTCGCTCATCTCCATCGAGCGAATAACCCATGTCCATTAATGTGCACATCCCTCTTGTGGCGGGAACCACAAGAGCCGAATCAAGGGCGTGAAGCCATTCCCGAGATGACTCCACTCAGCCAGGGACGCACCCCGTATACAAACACAACATCACTATCACAATCAACAATATCATACATCACACAAGATAAACAATCGACAGTACTGAGTAGGAAAACCTACCTTAGCAATTAGCAGCAACACCGCATAAGACCATATGACGATAAGACAACCTCCATCAACATTTATACAACCAGTAGGGAAAACCCTATTACTCACAACATGATGCGTATGGGGTTGCCTCAAGTTGGTCTTGACTCAAGTATCCGAAACATGCAAAGAAACTCCTTAGGGTCCGTGAGAACCCATGAGTGCTGCCCAAAAAGTCCAAGGATGAATCTAGTTTTCGTCACCTAGTTTTTAGCATAGTCAAGCAAGTTTTTCTAGTCTAGTCAAGCATGTTGATTTCCATGGTCAAGGACTTTGAATCTTCACCTAGGAAATTGCACTAGCATTTAAACTTGGCATTGGAGACCAAGGATTTTCGGCTATATAAGGAGGCCAAAATCCTCATTTGTAACAACTCAATAATGATGTAAAATCCTCACATTTGTGATGAACTTCGCTGTTGCGAAAAAACCTTTTGTTTTAATTCGACGCGTTTCGATTAAAACCCGATTATTCTCAATAGGTCTTGAGAATTATTCACCATTGGTCAAGCTATAAGTCTAGCTGGAGCAAATATCCCATTGTTTTCGAGATTATTATTGATCTTGAAGCAAATATCACATTGGTTCGATCTCCTCACAAGATGTCGAAACAAATATCCTTTTCATTATTTTTCGCTTCCACCCAAAAACGCATCAAGCTTGAGGAAACTCTTGAGATGCCCCTCCCCCCCCCCACCCGTTTTTTTTTTCTCCGGGTGAACAGTACTGTAGTCGCGAACAGTAACTTTTTTTTCTCTTTTTTTTTTATCAAACCGTACCACGTGTTCAAAACCGATTAACCCTCAAACTACCTCGCTTGAGTTTAACCCTTGAATTCCAATCGCAACTAGAATATCAACTAACGGATTTGATGCACCTAGGACCGTCTTGAATTTTAGGAAATCAAGAGCCGAAGCTCTGATACCACTTGATGCGTTTTTGCGCGGAAGCAAAAAATAATGAAAAGGATATTTGTTTCGATATCTTGTGAAGAGATCGAACCAATGGGATATTTGCTTCAAGATCAATAATAATATCGAAAACAATGGGATATTTGCTCAAGCTAGACTTATAGCTTGACCAATGGTGAATAATTCTCAAGACCTATTGAGAATAATCGAGTTTTAATCGAAACGCGTCGAATTAAAACAAAAGATTTTTTCGCAGCAGCGAAGTTCATCACAAATGTGAGGATTTTACATCATTCTTGAGTTGTTACAAATGAGGATTTTGGCCTCCTTATATAGCCGAAAATCCTTGGGCTCCAAGGCCAAGTTTAAATGCTAGTGCAATTTCCTAGGTGAAGATTCAAAGTCCTTGACCATGGAAATCAACATGCTTGACTATACTAGAAAAACATGCTTGACTATACTAAAAACTAGGTGACGAAAACTAGATTCATCCTTGGACTTTTTGGGCGGCACTCACGGGTTCCCACGGGTCCTAAAGAGTTTCTTTGCGTGTTTCGGATACTTTAGTCGAGACCAACTTGAGGCAACCCCATACGAATCAAACTCCCTTTCTTCAAAAAGAATTGTCCTAATTCTTGAAGTCTTAGTTTACTCTTGACATGCCCCCTCCCCCTTTTTTTTTCTACGGGTGAACAGTACTATAGTCGTGAAAAGTAACTTTTTTTTCTCTTTTTTTTTTGTCAAACCGTACCACGTGATCAAAACCGATTAACCTTCAAACTACCTTCCTTGAGTTTAACCCTTGAATTCCTATCGCAATTAGAATATCAACTAACGAATTTGATGAACCTAGGACCGTCTTGAATTTTAGGGAATCAAGAGCCGAAGCTCTGATACCACTTGATGCGTTTTTGTGCGCAAGCGAAAAAAAATGAAAAGGACATTTGTTTCGATATCTTGTGAAGAGATTGAACCAATGGGATATTTGCTTCAAGATCAATAATAATCTCGAAAACAATAGAATATTTGCTCAAGCTAGACCTATAGCTTGACCAATGGTGAATAATTCTCAAGACCTATTGAGAATAATCGGGGTTTAATCGAAACGCGTCGAATTAAAACAAAAGGTTTTTTCGCAACAGCGAAGTTCATCACAAATGTGAGGATTTTACATCATTCTTGAGTTGTTACAAATGAGGATTTTGGCCTCCTTATATAGCCGAAAATCCATGGGCTCTAAGGCCAAGTTTAAATGCTAGTGCAATTTCCTAGGTGAAGATTCAAAGTCCTTGACCATAGAAATCAACATGCTTGACTAGACTAGAGAAACATGCTTGACTATGCTAAAAACTAGGTGACGAAAACTAGATTCATCCATGGACTTTTTGGGCGGCACTCACGGGTTCCCACGTGTCCTAAGGAGTTTCTTTGCGTGTTTCGGATACTTGAGTCGAGACCAACTTGAGGCAACCCTATACGCATCAAAACATAACCACAACAACCTAAGTACAATGATAGTGATGATGACTTACCTATACTCAGCATTCCGGCGACAAGACCGTTACCCGACTCAAGTATCCATCCCCATGGTGTCTCTAAGTGAAAAGGAATCTCAAGATTAAAGGTGGGTGAAGGAGAGAAGCGTCGTCGATTAGGTTTAGGAGAAAAGAAAATGAAAAACTGATTTGGGGTTCACGACTTCACGATTTATAATTTACCGCCGAAACCGCCATACTCGATCGAGTATGTGACTTACTCGATCGAGTCCCTAGACTACTTGATTGAGCAGACTACGCTAGATCGAGTTCTCTATATATAAAGATCATCAAGAATAAAGTACGTTTGTGTGAAGGTTCTCAAGGGTTTACCATATTTCTAAGGTCAATCAACTAGTAGTCAACGGGTCCTTAATGGGGCGGTTATTACAGTCTTGTCACTCTTATAAAGAACTTTGTCCCCGAAGTTCGACTCATCATCTCCCACAACCAAAGGTGTATGCTAAGTCAAGGTAACTAACCCAACTTAACCCGACGATAACTATCATAGCAATACCCAACATACCACTCATTTCCCATGCCGACTAATCATCATCATCTACTTTCACGAATATGACCATCACTTCCTTTTTACCGAACAAATTTACGACATAAGACGTCATACATCATACACACCATACACATACGACGTAAACAACCTACTTACTCGGCCAATAGGTTCCGAAGCACTAAGGCGTTTGAAACACTCTCGATAAGCTCACTAACCTGCATCTGAGGGCTGAAAGAAGACGGGTAGCTGGGATGCTGGTACTGGGGCGGTCCAGGTTGTACATGCTGGGATTCTCCAACCACCTCTCTCACTCTCGTGGGGCCTCTCCCCATCTTGGGCACCTGGTCCTCCGACCGGCTTAGGCATCTCCTCAAGAAAGTTGTCTATGATCAGGTAGGTCTGCTCGGGGAGGTCGCTCTCAGCCAACGGCTCCGTCACTCGAAGATGGTCCGGGTCGGGTACTCTCATCAAACTCCTACCTCTCACCCTCCAAGCTAACCCACCATCACCCAACAATCCCAACCACTTCTGAGAGATGAAGTAGGCCATGTCCAAAGTCGGGAGAACTAGAACCAAAGGTTTGAGAGCCTAAGAGGCCTCAAAACTGGTCAACCTCTCTACTAAGCGAGTGGCGATAGCACCACAACTAAGGTAACGGGTCGAAAACTTGGCCATCAAGGCCAAACATGCACACACTATAGTCGGGGCACTGTAAGCAACGCGCGACTGCCGGGTGGGGTTCGGTTAAGCAACCAACAACATGACCTCGTGTGAGTTGAGCTTACTCACATCTTTCCTACCATAAAGCAAATAGGTTAGGGCTCGGAGAAAGATCTTCAAAGTCAGATGCTGAATGTCATTAATCAACATGTTACTCGAAGTAAGGGCAGATCTACCAGTGAATGAGGGCATGTAGCCACTGGCACCAAACTCAGTCCAGACATCTCAAAGATATCCCTTCTTGGCCCATGAAAGCCTTAGGTGATCGGCGAACTGGTCCAGGGTCAAATAGAAACTAGTGTTCATCAACCGGAAACCTACCATCTTCTCAGCCACATCGTAAGAGAATGAACTCATGAACTCTAAGGTCCAATAAGAATAAGAGTGTTTCCTCAAATGATACAACCCCTCCAAACCCAGTGTCTCAAAGATATGTTGAACATCTACTTCTATTTTCAGCTCTTCCAACACACTTGTGTCTATGCACCTAGTGGGTGTCATGGGGCGACTCAACAACCCTAAAAAGTGTCTATTTGCTTAAAATCAGCAAATATTACCGTAGGGTATCCAGGAACGGGTGGAACAACGGGTTCCTAACTTCCTTCCCCTACCTCTGGCTCGGCGGCGCGTGACCTCTTGATTTGTCAAGTTGCAGCAACAGTTCTTGGCATCTGTTTCAACATAGTTTAGCCACACATCGGGTGTTACAAACTCAAGATAGAACTTCAAATACTTAATACGGAAAAGATAATGCTTATGACAAATTTCTTGTCAAGTATGTACAAGTTTGAGACAAAACATGATTTTGTCAATTCTCTTACTCTTTGCAATACATAAAAGATGCTTTAAAATTCCAAAAAGGTGAAGCTTAAGCAAGCTATAGAAGCAACTGGACTGAATATCTATCAAAACAAGCTTAATAAGTCGGTCATGGTAGAGAAGTTTAGGGCAAAAATTCAGATTTGTGCACTTTTAAGAGGAAGTTTTAAGACGAAATTTTTGATGAAAATAACCAAAATCAAGCACCAAATATGATACTACTAACTTCCCTTATCCTTTTTCAACACTTTAAGATGAATTTGATGAACAAAAAATCGAAATTTGGGGCAAACCCTAGGAAAATCTGAGTTGAACATTGTTGCTAATTAAGTTTAATTTTGCATTCCTAACATCAATAACAATGATTCAAGGTGATTTCTGTAAAAATACAACAATTATAATGCAAAAACTTTGGGTACAAACCGAAATTCAAGAAAATTCCAACACTAGCATGCTTTAAATTGATTTAAAATCAAAGAAAAGAAGTAGAAATTTACCTTGAATAGGTTGCAAATGAATTAAGTGGATGAACTTAGGGAGATGCAGAAGGAATCAAGCAACAAAATCACCAAGGTTTTGTAAAGATGAAGATTTATGAGAGAAATTAGGTTTTGAAAGAGGAAATAAGAAGAAAAGAATGAAATAATTGAGGTTTATAAGCCTCGAAATTTTTTTAAAGGATCCCGTGTTATTGTAGCAGCGGTATTCGATGGAGTATTTGACGTACTGGATCGAGTATCCTCTACTCGATCGAGTTGAGGTTGATCGGTCGAGTTTTAATGCTGGCAGAATTAGCATTGATTCTGTTTTCTATCAAACTTGATCGAGTGACCTTCCTACTTGGTCGAGTAAGGCTTACTCGGTAGAGTTGCCCCTCGTACTCGGTCGAGTAAGTCAAAACAAGCGACAAAAGATCACGAGTCCGATTAGTGTTCCTGCAAAATAACAATTCATTTGGAGTCTAAGGCATACTTAGAACTCATCACTAACCATTTCTATACCATCACACGATTAACATTACTTTGCATATAACACATTTACCGTAATCAAAATATTACAATTTCTATTCTACAACATTTCACACAACATAGGATTCAATTTGACCATTACGTACCTTAACTCACATAGCTGTTCAGACCAATAACGATATTCTATTCATACACATGCATGTCAAATCCTACCACACAGCATATTCATTCCGTTTATCAAACATTACCAACCTCTAAATTAATTATCACTTATATGTCACCACACAATCTCGTGTATACTTCCAACACATCTTACCGTCCATCCACACACTTACGCATATACAACTATATAAGCAGTTACACATCACATGTTCCTATCATCTACACTTTCAAACATTACCTTTATACACATATATATCATACAAATTGCATATTACACACGCAGGCACACATAATTCCCGACTCAATATCCCCATTCGAAGTCGTTGGCTTAAGCATATTGGGGCCGGGATTTTGGAATGAGGGCGCTTTCTCACCCAAAATCAAGCAATTCAAGGGCTCCCAACACACATACACTAGGTTCATTTTATTAAACTCACTACGTTCATTATGTTTATTGGTTACAGGTTCCAAAATCGTCGCTCTGATACCACTTTGTAACACCCCCATCTACCAAGGAGCCTTAACAAGACTTTCCCCAATAGATAAGGGCATTATCATCTCGGTTGCCCGAGGGATATTAAATATCATAACGGCAATAAAAGAACTATTATAATTGATTACATACTTTAACTCAAAATAAAAAGGGAACTACAACTGATAACAATAACGACTAGGGTGATATTATCCATGCCACGACTCAGTGATAGATTCGTCCCTCCAAAGCACCCAGCTAAGCTCCACATATCAACACCTGCTAAGAATGACTGCTCACCATAATGGCTCACGGTAGACACATAACAAAAAAGAAAGACAGATAATACCACACAAGGTCAGTAACTGAAGATCAACAGATGACACAAGATACAACATGCACACAGCCATCTCCAACTCCAATCAACCATCAATATCTGACTAACCCGAAGGTAAAGTCCTGCCAAAATATCCATCGAAACAGATATCCCACACCGCCAGTGGGGGACCGCAGTCGTTCCCACCTAAGCCCCGCTCATCTCCATCGAGCAAATAACCCATTTCCATTAATGTGCACATCCCCTTGTGGCGGGAACCACAGGGCCGAATCAAGGGCGTGAAGCCATTCTCGAGATGACTCCGCTCAGCTAGGGACGCACCTTGTTTACAAACACAACATCACTATCACAAGCAACAATACCATACATCACACAAGACAAATAATCGACAGTACTGAGTAGGAAAACCTACCTTAGCAATTAGCAGCAACACCGCATAAGACCATATGACGATAAGAAAACCTCCATCAACACCTATACAACCAGTAGGGAAAACCATATTACTCACAACATAACCTCAACAACCTAAGTACGATGATGATGATGATGATGATGACTTACCTATACTCGGCATTCTGACGACAAGACCGCTACCCGACTCAAGTATCCATCCTTATGGTGTCTACAAGTTAAAAGGAATCTCAACGTTGAAGGTGGGTGAAGGAGAGATGCGTCGTCGATTAGGTTTAGGAGAAAAGAAAATTAAAAACTGATTTGGGGTTCACGACTTCACGATTTATAAATTACTGCTGAAACCACCATACTCAATCGAGTATATGACTTACTCGATCGAGTGGCCTCTATTCGATCGAGTCCCTAGACTACTTGATCGAGTAGCCTATGCTAGACCGAGTTCTCTACGTCTAAAGGTCATCAAAATAAAGTCCGTTTGTATGAAGGTTCTCAAGGTCTACCATATGTCTAAGGTCACTCAACTACTAGTCAACGGGTCCCTAACGGGGCGGGTATTATAGGCACTACTTAAATGGAGCAACCTTTAAGGTATTTTAGGATCATAAAAGTTTGAAGTATATCTACACCCAAAAGGAGTTGAAGATGAGGCAAAGAAGATGGATTAAACTCATTGGGGATTATGATATGGAGATAATATACCATGAAGGAAAGCGAATGTGGTGGTTGATTCTTTAAGGAGGAAGTCGGTGCACTCCATGTGTACCGCCTTGTCCATGTTAAGGTTGAAGGAAGAGATTCGGAATATGGCTATCCATATGATATGAAAAGGAGAAACAATGGGACACTTGACCTTGGAACCTGAGTCGTATGATGAAATTCGGGAGAATCAAGCAAGTGATGTGAAGATCCAAGAGTGGAAAGGAGTGCTAGAAAGGGGAGAGACCTCAAGATTTGAGTTGCATGGGGATGAAAGCCTTAAATTCAAGGGGAGATGGTGCATACCGAATGATGAAGAGCTTAGGAAAAAGAAAATGAATAAATCTCATAACACACCTTACTCGGTGCACCCGGGTGGTGATAAGTTATACAAGGACCTTAAGAAGACCTTTTAGTGGTCAAACATGAAGAGGGAAGTGGCAGAATTTGTAGCAAGATGCTTGACTTGCCAAAGAGTGAAAGGAGAATACAAGAGACCATAAGGGAAAGTAAAACCTTTAGATGTACCGGAATGGAAGTAGGAATCGATATCTATGGATTTCACAGTAGGGTTACCAAGAACTCAAAAGGGGAACAACATGACTTGGGTCATTATAGATAGGTTAACCAAATCGACTCACTTCATTGCAATGAAGGACACTTGGATCAAGGTGGAGTTAGCTAATGCTTATTGCAAGTATGTGATCAAACTTCATGGATTCCCAAAGGACTTTGTATCGGACTCGAAATTCGCGATTCATTTCAAGATTTTTGAAAGAACTTCAAAGCTCCTTGGGTACTCAATTGAAGATGAATACGGCTTTCCACCCGGCAACGGATGGACAAACGGAGAGGACCATTCAAACATTGGAAGATATGTTGAGGGCTTGCATCCTAGAATTTGGAGGTTCTTGAGAGGATAGGTTATATTTGATTGAATTTTCTTACAACAATAGCTACCATACTAGAATTGCCATGACACCGTTTGAATCCTTGTATAGAAGGAAATGACGGAGCTCAATTTGATGGGATGATAGAACTGAAGCCGTCTTGTTGGGACATCAAATGATCCAAGACATGATTGATCAAGTCCAAGTAATTCGAGACAAGATTAGGGCGGCACAAGATAGGCAAAAGAGTTATGCCGACTTGAGGAAAAGTGACATTGAATTTGCGGTAGGATACAAGGTGTGTTAGAATACACTTGGTTGATGATGCCAAGTTTTCCTTGTTATTTGATTGTTTGTTCTTAGTTACAAATGCTTTGTGATTGAAGCAATCAAATGGAATCTCAATCAGGCTTAACATGATCAAGATGAAGCCAACATGAAGCTAAGACGATGATATGTCCCTAGCCTTAGTCGAAATATTATAAGAGTAAGTGTAACATTCTCATTTAAGTCAAGTGGCTACAAAACCATGCCACAGTGCGCTGCACTGTGGTTTCTGATACTACTGTATGAAGGAACTTTTACCAAAATATTTAAGTGTTGAAATCTTTACAAATTTCATTTCCATAAAGTTTTAACATTTAAATGATCAAAGTTTTAAAACAAATCTGAAAATTAAGTTCACAAATCTCCATTGTTAAATCCTCTAGATTTGTGCATTTACTTTTTACCAAAATGGAATGGTTGAACATTTCAAAGTTCTAAAGCTATAAATTTTTTTTGCCAATTTGGTAAAATGTCACATGTTGAGTGTTTTGGGAAGATTTTCTGATTTTGATTAGAGACTTGTGCTTTAAGTCTAAAACCTAACACTTACCATCACTCAAAGGCCATCTATTTTATAATGGATTTAACTAACCTAAGTTGTACTTCTTAGATGATCAAATCCGCTATAAATAGTGTGTCTTAGCATCATTTATTTCTCAAGACTTTCCAAAGCATTTATTGAGAAAAGTTGCAAATCATTTGTGCATTTAAAGCTTTGTTCTTTAAGTATTTGAAAAACGTGTTTCTTGTTAATTTTTTTTGGTGAAATGTGAGTAGATAGTATATATCAAAGCTTTGCAAATATACAACCAAAGTTCTAGAGTATCAGCCTGAACATGCTAACACTCCTACAAAGAAGCAAGGAAAACAAGACAAACAAGAGAAGCTAGCTAGTATCTTGGCCAACAGTATGGACCAAACCCCATCTCCTAAGCCATTATTTGTTACCTCGACTGCGATCCTTACCAATCATGAGACATATCCTTCGCTTAGCTTCCTCTCTAACACAATCAGCTACCTTGTCAGGCCTCATCAGAGCTGCATTTAGTCGAGCATTGTTCCTTTGGTACCAGATATAGTAATAGCAGGCTGACCATAGCATCGAATGAACTCCTGACTTCAGACCTTTTCTACCTGAGCTTGTCATAGACACATCAATTCTGAAACCACACCAGTTTTCAATACACTGCAGCACCTTTCTACTGTAATCACATTTGAAGAACAGATGCTCAGTTGTTTCAGCTGCACATTCATAATTGCAGCAGTTGCTTTCCTGGCAATAACCAATTCTGAAAAGCTTCTCCCTGACATTGAGCCCATTATTTATTGTAATCCAAGTGATAACAGCATGATTGGAAATATTCCCCTTATTCCATACCACTTTATACCAGTCTTGCTTATTTTGCCTATGCCAGAGCCATTCATATCCATGTTTGACAAAGTACCCATCTGAGTCAGGAGTCCATTGATCGTTCAGATAGGCTAGTTTCATCTTTTCCTTGATTTTAAATATGGATTTCCATGCCCAAGCAGCATCTGCAGATCGTCTATAATCATGCCAGCTTCCATTCTTTAGATAAATGTGATTTATCCACCTAACCCAGAGTCTACCAGCCTTACCATAGATCCAATCTATCAGTTTGGCCACAGTGGCAACATTCCAGGTCTCAGCTTCTTTTATTCCCAGGCCTCCTTCCTCTTTTAGTAAAGTGATTTTATCCCAAGCAAGTAGAAGGACCCTGTGATAATCAGAACTCCCATCCCATAAGAAATTCCTGCAAATTGCTTCAATCCTCTTAATCACAGCTTTAGGAATAAGAAAAATGCTTGCCCAATATGAATAAAGAGTATTCAACACAGAGTTGATTAGGACTATTCAGCCAGCATAGGACAGTTTCTTGGCTCCTAGACTTCTGATCTTATTAACCATCTTTTTAGTCAAAATATTACAATCAGTTTTGGTCAATTTCCCTGCCTGAATAGGTACCCCAAGGTACCTAAATGGCATGCTTCCCTCCAAAAAAACCAGTGACTTGATGTATATTATTCTTCAATTCTTGTGCAACCCCATTGAAATAGACCTCTGATTTTCTATTGTTCATCTCCATAATAGATTGAGCATTGCCCTTACAGAACATTAAGAGATCATCTGCAAACATCAAGTGATTTAGCTTTATACCCTTGCACAGTGGGTGATATTAAAGTGGCCATCTGTCAGTGGCATATTTGATCATTCTAGTGAGATACTTCATACACATTGTAAATATTAGAGGAGATATAGGGTCTCCTTACCTGAGTCCTCGTTTACCTCTGAAGTACCCAAAGCTTCTACCATTTAGACACAAAGAGAAATATGTTATCTACACACAAGTCATCACCCTCTGAGTGAATGTCTCAGGGAAGCCCATCTTCTGAAATAGCTGAGCAATAAAACCCCATTCAACAGTATCATATGCTTTCTCAAGGTCAATTTTAAAGATACATCAAGGGGAAGCAGCCTGCCTATTATAAAGTTTAACAATGTCCTGACATATGAGAACATTCTCAATAATAGATCTCCCCTGGATGAAGGCTCCTTGGTTCTCACTGATAATGTCAGGCAATACCAGGGCCAATATATTGCACAACAATTTAGAAATAAATTTGTAGATCATATTGCAACATGCAATTGGTCTAAACTGCTTGACTGAGGTAGGTCTATCACACTTAGGAATAAGGGTAATATTGGTTGCATTGATTTAAGTAAGCAGTTTGCCTGTGTGAAAAAAATCTTGTATAGCAGCACATATATCATCACCAACAATTTGCCAACTATCTTTAAAGAAACCACTAGTGAACCCATCAGGTCCAGGAGATTTCTCAATGGGAATGGCAAAGAAAATCTGTTAAATCTTCTGGTTAGTCACAGGGGCATTCAAAATATCAATATGAGCCTGAGTGCAACATTTCCCTGTGTTAATAACTTGATCTCTTACCATCTCATTAGGTGTGTTACTGCCTAGCAGCACCTGATAATAATCCAGGAAGGCATTTTGAATTCATTGGCTGTCATTGCAGGTGTGCCCATATTTATCATCAATTTGTATCACCTTGTTCTGATTACATCTTTGCTTAATAATTCCATGGAAGTAAGCAGTAATTCTATCCCCTTGCTCAAGCCACTTTGTCTTAGCTTTTTGAATAAGAAAATTATTTCTCATGTCAGATAAGCTCTTCAGTGACTGAGAAGTGGATATTTCCTTCTGAATTAAATCAGCATTTTGAGGATCCTGTTCTAGTTTCATTTGCACATAATTGGGTCTAGTGGTTGAAGGGGGATTTTTTTCCTATAAAATTTTAAATGAGTCAGGTTCGACTCCCAACACCACCATTTTTCTTATTTAAAAGTCTTCGTTTGTTTTCAAAGTTGTAAACTGTTGGAGTGAGTGTCCTCCACAATAGTGCGTTTACATCATAAATCTCATTAAAAGAATATCATCAAGATATTTATTTTATGATCTTCGTCAGTTGATTAACGTAAATCAATAATGGTTGGCTGACTAGAGTTTGACGTTATTGTCGTGTGATGGCGGTGATCAACTGACCCTTTCGGTCACACCTAAAGGAACAAACCCCAATTGACAACTAATTAATTGTATGAGATACAATTTATTTAGTCCCTTGATTTATTGACTAAAAGGTTAGTCGATCTTTTTAGAGAGATTTCGAGTTGCGAACTCAAGGCGCGGCAGTTATTATTTAATTATGCGATAATTGAATAATAAATTTTATGAGACGGGGTTTAGTTAATTAATTATTAAATCACTAAAAATGTACTAATCGATTAATGTGATTAATATTGGTACGTAAATTATATGTGTAGATGTACACGTATATTTACGGAGTGTTTTAGATGAAATTAATCGGGAAGTAATTAAACATAAAACGATGTTTAAAGTAAAATTACACGTATTTGTGTGACAAATATAAGAACCAAAATGGACCCGTAAATGGGGCATTGGACCGTGTAAATAGAGTGTAAGTAGATGGTTATAAACATAATCATTGCACTCATGCCACTTTGTTCTTCCCCAATTTTGTTCTATTCTATGAACAATTATATTGGGCATAAACTAAAACAAAAACACTCCACTCCCCATGCACACTCCACCCGGCCTCCCTCCTCTTTATCACACCCATATTGTTCATTTTTCTTACTCACTTGAACATATTGCATGTGAAAGAAAAAGTTGGTTATCTCTCTAAAAATAATAAAAATTATTTACTACCAGTTGTTAGTAATCAAAATATTTACTAAGTGTGTTAGTAATATTTTACAGATTATCAAGGGTGGATCTTATCAAATATCTAGTTAATATTTATAAGGTATTGGGTAATTGTTCTTGGGTGCATAATGTTAGGAGATCTTCTCTTTGAAGATTTGGTAAGGAGGATCATCTTTCATTTTAAGCTCAAGATCAATCAAGATAGGAGATCTTGATTGTGCCCATTTTTACCATTAACCCAATGTAAGGAATTTCCATTTCCTCCATCTTTTATTAAATTGCTTTAATATTGCATGCATGTTACATAGATCACCTAAATACAAATTATGAGATAATTTGACGTTTAATTAGAGAGTCTAATTAGGATCTATGATCTTTCAAATGATATCAGAGCTAAGGCTTGTAATTTGCATGTTAATTTTTAGCATATTTAACAAATTATGAAATAATTTGGAAAAATCAAAAATGGTGTTAAAAGAGGTTTTAGCAGAAAAATTTTTGGGCATGCATACCTACTGATCTCAACGAGTTTGTGGTAAAATTTGGTCACTTGTGGAGTTATTTTGCTATTTATTATGTTTTTTTAAAGAAAACCGAGTCAAAAATGCCGTATTTTGCTTAAGAGTTAACTAAAAATAGTTAAATGTTGATTCGGCTCTTGAAATTTTTATATTATTTCATATATATTTTCTACAGATTGTATGTAAAATTTAGAAGGTTGGTTTGGAGTTTTGCATGTTTATTGATTTTTATGAGATAAAAGTCAATAAAAGTGAATTATTTTAATCATAAATTTGAAACGAATGTTTCTGCCCTTGATAAATTTATGTACATTCAAAAATATGTTTTAAAAGTTAAAAGTGAAATTTAAAATGTAATTTCACCTTATTTTGATGTTTATTGGTTTTAATGGTTAAAAAACGATAAATATCGATCTATTTCTTCATAAAATTGATCCGAAATTTTTGGGCAATATTTTTGAACTTTTGATGTTCCTGGGAGTGTTCCAGAATACTAAAAATTTTTAGTTTCAATTTTTGATAATATTTTCAATTATTTTGGATTTATTACTTAAGAGATATGATTTTACCGATAAAATTAGCAAATAACACCAAATCAAACTAATTATTCATCATCAAAATAGTGAGGACTAATTTTTGAGGTAAAAAAAAGTTTGGACAATTATTTTCGACTTAAATGAGATTTAAGTGTTTATTATTGATTTTTAATAGTTAAAAATCGACTAAATCCACAAAACCGAGCAAGATACCAACGATTGTGTGATAGGGCGATTTTGGCATCATTTTACAACATTTTTAAGCATATTTATTTATATTGAATGAATGAATGTCATTTATTTAAAGTATTTATTTTGTTGTACCTAGTATGGCCTAGTTATTTTTAATCGTTATTTCCCGAAATGTATGGGAATAGCGATTTGTTTGTAATTTAAATATGATCTCGTATCATCGGTTTGTAATTAATTAATAGTTTTTATTTATTTTTATTAATTAATGTATAATAGAAATAGCTATGTAATTTGATAGTAATAGTTATTTTTACCGGCGTTTCCAAAAGACGGAATTTACATCGAGACGGAATCTATTTTTGGAAAGGTGTTCCAAATCTCACAAGAAGGAGCCACTTTTGGAAGATGTTCCTATGAAGAGGCAAGGGACCAAGAAGTTGGTTTCCGTATGTAATAGTCTAGTTATTTTTTAACTAGGAGGCCATACTAGGATTATTCATATGCTTGTTTGCTTTTATTTTTCCGCGCATGCCAAAATCGCCATTCACATGCATTTTATTTCCGCGGTTATCAATTCACGTCATTTACATTCGCCGACTTAGTTCACTTATAGGGAATTTATGACTAAAATTGACAAGATCTCTCACATAACTAAAATTGAGATTAGCCTTACCAATTAGTAACACCTATGAATCCCTTGTTCATTAGAGTCACGCTCGCCCAAGCGGGGTGTTCTCTTTTTACCTCGGGTAAGTAGGGTGATAAGGGTTATCACGCGCCAAACTTGGTTGGACTCAACGGGATATTAATACGGTCTTGTATTCCTGGGCTAGTAGATGGATTTAAGGAAATCCGTCCACCGAGAGTTCTAAAGGTAGAATTAGTCAAACGTTGACTTACCGAATTTACACGATTATGGGATGTTTCCCCCAAGCAATGCTCATTTTTTTTTAAAAACGGATCTTGGGATCATTTATATAACTTAGTGGGAGATCATTATATAAATGTTAAAACTTGTTAAAAATGTTTCACAAGTAAATTTAAAACGATGAATGTTATATTTCTTTGTTTTGTTGTAGCATTTTTAATTCGCAATGGCATCTTCATCAACTTCATTGACTACTCCACTAGGCAAAGATTCATGGCTAAGGTCCGTAATGGACAAATGTACCTTAAAAGATGACGGTAGTAACTTTCTTGAATGGGAATCCAACATCAAAGGCGCCTCGTTGTCCGACAACATACTCGCTTACTTGACCGATGCCCCTCCCATTGAGCCCGGTCCAAGGGCTTCATCGGTGGTGCGGACCGCCTATGATGACTATATGAGGATGTCCAATGATATCAAAAATGTATTGATATGGTCGATGTCTTCAAATCTCAAACTTGCATGCATTTCTTTGAATGCGTACGAGATATTCACTCGTATGACTACTATGTTTTCACAAACACCCAAAGTCCGCCAATACGAAGCGGCGGCACGCTTCTTTGAAGCAAAGCTTGAGAGGGGCCAAAAGGTTGGTCCCCATGTACTAAAAATGGTCGAACATGTCGACCCCCTAGAGCGTCTAGAGTGTAACATTCCTAAAACTCTTGCGGTGGATCGCATCCTCCACTCGCTTCCTACCAAGTTTGCCCACTTTAGGGTGAACTATAACATGAATGGCATGGATAAGAGTTATCATGAAACTCATGCACTCCTCACCCAAGCGGAGAGGGATATGGAAGCAAGTGGGAGTGACAAAGGGGATGTTCTCACTATGAAATTAAAGAACATATCCCTTGGAGTTAGGGAGGGAAAGGGGAAAGAAAAGTCCAAATTTAAGAAATCTTCAAAGAAACAAGACAAGGGAAAGGGGAAAGCCATTCAGAATGGCAAACCCAAGCCTAAGAATGTCAAGCTCTCCGAGACTGAATGTTTCCATTGTAATGGGAAGGGGCATTATAGGAGAAGTTGCCCCAAATACTTGGAGGACCTCAAGGAAGGGCGTGTGATGCTTATTGTTATGATCTTCTCTCTCTATGTAATAGATGTTAATTATGCTTGCACTTCCACTTGGGTATTAGATACCGGATGTGGGTCTCACCTTTGTAATCATTTGCAGGGTTTAAGGGACGTGCGAGCTCTAGCAAAAGGTGATGTGGATCTCCACATGGGGAATGGAACTAGAGTAGCGGAAGTTTCCGTGGGGACCTATGTGCTCACTTTAGCTAGTGATTTAGAGTTGTTTTTAAATAAGTGTTATTTTGTACTAACTTTAACCAAGAACATCATCTCCATTTCCGCGTTAGACGCGGAAGGCTTTTGTTTTATGATTAAGGACAATAGTTGTACTTTTTCGTTGAATAATTTGGTTTATGGCAATGCCATTTCAATTGGAGGAATTTATGTTTTAAATGATGTTAACGACGTTTATCATGTGGAAACCAAAAAGCTCAAAACGGGTAATCAAAATGAATCCTACCTTTGGCATTGTCGTTTAGGTCACATAAACGAAAGACGCATTAAGAGACTTGCTTCATCAAAAGTGCTCAAACCATTTGATTTCGAATCCTATAGTATATGCGAGTCTTGCCTTTTAGGCAAGATGACTCGTGCACCTTTTGCGGGAAAAGGGACACAAGCAAGTGAGGTTTTAGCTCTCATAAATAGGGGTGAACAAACAGTGGTCCTGACCGGCAAACTAGACCGACCCGGACCGTCCGGTCCGGTCCGGTCCAGACCGGATACATACCGGTCCGGTCTCCGGGTCCCAAAAAATATGGTGACCGGTCTCCGGTCCGGTCCGGTCCGGTCCACATTAAAAAATAAAAATAAATTTGCCTTATAAATTAGTACTAGTCCGGTCCAAACCCGAAAAAAACCGGACCTAAAGGGTTCCGGTCCGGTCTGGTCCGGGTCCCCTTCTAACCGGTCCGGTCCGCGGTCTTGGGATATGTGGTTATCCGGTCCGCGGGTTCATCTGGTCCGGTCCGGTCCGGTCCGGTTTTGGACCGATGAACACCCTTACTCATACATACAGATGTGTGTGGACCATTAACCATCACCGCTGGAGGAGGTTTTCACTACTTCATTACTTTTACTGATGATTTGAGTAGATATGGGTATATCTACTTGATGAAGAACAAAAGTGAAGCTTTTGACAACTTCAAAAAGTTTCAGAATGAAGTAGAGAACCAATTGGATATATGGATTAAGACCCTATGATCCGATCGTGGTGGTGAATACCTAAATTCTGAATTTGATTCACACCTAAAAGATTGTGGTATAGTATCACAATGGACTCCTCTTGGCACACCACAATTAAATGGTGTGGCCGAAAGGAGAAAACGAACTTTATTAGATATGGTTCGGTCTATGATGAGTCTTACCGAGCTTCCTGATTCATTTTGGGGTTTTGCCCTCTTGTCTGCAATATTTTCAATAAATCGAAGCTCGAGTAAAGCGGCCAATAAGACTCCATATGAGATATGAATTGGGAAAGTCTCTCATTTATCATTCATGCGCATTTGGGGTTGCGAAGCTTATGTCAAGATTAAATCTGACTATAAACTTGCATCCAGGTCTAACAAATGTCTTTTTGTAGGATATCCAAGGGAAACACGTGGCTATTACTTCTAGAATAAAAATGAGAACAAAGTGTTTGTGGCTCGTGATGCTATCTTCCTAGAAAAAGAGTTTATTTCTAGGAGACAGAGTGGGAGAAATTTTGAACTTGACGAAGTTCGAGAGCCACAAACCGAGAATGAGGTAGAGGATAACGTTCACTCCTCCTCTGAAACGGTAATCGTTCCTAGAAAGCCAGGTAGGATTTCTAAGCCACCTGACCGCTACCTTGGTAACATCGAAGAGGATGGTGTTCTGTTACTTTTGGAAAGTGACGAACCCACTACCTACCAAAACTTACGAGAACCAAGTATGGGACTTGGTGGATTTACCTGAGGGAGTGCGACCCCTTCAGTGTAAATGGATATATAAAATTAAGCTCGGCGTGGATAAACATATAGATGTTTAAAAAGCTACATTGGTGGCAAAAGGTTTCACCCAAGTTCATGGTCTACACTATGACGAAACTTTCGCTCCAGTCGCTATGCTTCGGTCTATTAGGATAATCTTAGCGGTTACCGCGTTTCATGATTATGAGATTTGGCAAATGGATGTCAAAACCGACTTCTTGAATGGGATTTTAGAAGAGAAAGTGTACATGATACAGCCTGAAGGTTTTGTGGATACATTTAACCCTAAGAAGGTGTGTAAGCTTAAGAAGTCCATCTATGGTCTTAAGCAAGCATCTCGGAGTTGGAATCATCGCTTTGATCATGTTATTAAACAATACGGTTTCACTCAAAGTGTTGAAGAACCGTGTTTGTACATGAAGTTTAGTGGGAGTAAGGTTGCTTTCCTTGTCCTATATGTGGATAACATATTGCTCATCGGGAATGATATTCCATCGCTCACTTCCGTTAAGGAGTGGCTTGGGAATCACTTCCAGATGAAGGACTTGAGAGAGGCACAATGAATCTTGGGTATCCGGATCTATAGAGATAGGTCCAACATGATACTAGCATTGAGTCAAGAAGCTTATATTGATAAAGTTCTTGACCGCTTTAATATGAAAGACTCTAAGAGAGGATTTCTACCTATGGGTTAAGGGATCACTTTGAGCAAGTCACAGTCTCCCTCTACCTCTAAGGATATTGAACACATGAAGACCATCCCTTATGCTTCCGCTGTTGGGTCTATCATGTATGCTATGATTTGCACTCGTCCCGACGTCGCGTATGCCTTGAGCATGACAAGTCGTTATCAATCCAAGCCCGGTAAGAGTCACTGGATAGCCGTAAAGAACATCCTTAAGTACTTGAGAAGGACTAAGGATTCGTTCTTAGTGTTTGGAGGAGAAACTGAGCTGCGTGTAAGAGGTTACACGGACGCAAGTTTGCAAACTGATCGAGATGGTATGAAATCCCAATCCGGCTATGTGTTTATGCTAAATAGAGGAGCTGTTTGCTGGAAGAGCTTCAATCAAATCGTTACCGCGGATTCTATAAAAGAGGTTGAGTACCTTGCAGCGTCTGAGGCTGCAAAGAAAGCTGTTTGGATTCATCAATTTATGGAGGGACTAGGAGTAGTCCATTCCGCCAAAGATCCGATCACTTTATATTGCGATAACAGTGGGGCTATTTTTCAAGCCAAAGAGCCAAAGTCTAGTAATAAATCTAGACACATTGAAAGGAAATACCATATAATTAGAGATTATGTGGAAAGGAAGGAAATAGACATTTGTAAGGTTGGGACAGCCAATAATATTGCTAATCCTTTAACTAAGCCTTTATCAAAGGCTAAGCATGATGGTCATGTCGTCGCAATGGGATTGAGACGAGTACTAGAATTTCTTTAGATTGTGGATATGTAATAATTGGATATTGTGTCACTTTTTATATATATGATAATCGCATTCATTGTTTAAGCATTCTTTTATGAATTCTTTTATTTAGTGTGACTAAATTTATAATACCTTGTTTATTGAATAAGTTGTGGAGACAATATTGAACACTATTCAAGTGAATAAGATGAACATTGTATTTTGTCCCTAGTCACTTAATGAGGTGATGTCTCGGAATGACTAGATTGTAAGTCGATTGATGGTTGGTTCAACACCATGAGGTCATACGTTATGACTAGTCGATTACATAGGCAGAGTGTGTGACACTTTGCCGGACAGTGACCATTTAGAGAGTCCCTTAGTTCTATTATAGGCGCCTGGTCATGGTAGGGATCTCTAATATGTTCCTATGAGTTGATTCTTTTGACTGTAGACTATTATCCAAGTCAGTGCAGTTTTCGAGTGACTTTGGTTTTTGTCCTAGGTCGTGCCGTGAAAGGAGGCCAAAGGGTATCTTCTGAGTCATGGTGATCTGTATTGAGCAAAGATAGATAGGACATACAGGAATTGTCCACCCACGTTGGGTTACTATATCTCAAGGCCACTCGAGGAGTTGTGACTGTAAATGCGTGGCCACGCTCAGAAGTAATCTATGGTAGATTTTTCCGGTCTTGTAGTCACCCTCCCGATCGAGAAAACCACTCGTGATATGTTCATGTGCAAGTGTGACCTGAAAGACACCTTGCATTGAGTGGGAGATTAAAACGGACAAGATAATTGGTAGCGCACACCTTGTGTCGGACAAGTGGGAGATTGTTGGAGTGAGTGTCCTCCCCAATAGTGCATTTACATCATAAATCTCATTACAGGAATATCATCAGGATATTTATTTTATGATCCTCGTCAGTTGATTAACGTAAATTGATAACGGTTGGCTGACTAGAGTTTCACGTTATTGTCGTGTGACGGCGGTGATCAACTGACACCTTTCGGTCACACCTAAAGGAACAAACCCCAATTGACAACTAATTAATTGTATGAGATACAATTTATTTAGTCCCTTGATTTATTGACTAAAAGGTTAGTCGATCTTTTT
Source organism: Silene latifolia (assembly GCF_048544455.1). Classification (NCBI taxonomy): domain Eukaryota; kingdom Viridiplantae; phylum Streptophyta; class Magnoliopsida; order Caryophyllales; family Caryophyllaceae; genus Silene; species Silene latifolia. The sequence goes on from NC_133535.1 coordinate 82,763,608, forward strand.
AGAGAGATTTCGAGTTGCGAACTCGAGGCGCGGCAGTTATTACTTAATTATGCGATAATTGAATAATAAATTTTATGAGACGGGTTTTAGTTAATTAATTGTTAATTCACTAAAAATGTACTAATCGATTAATGTGATTAATATTGGTACGTAAATTATATGTGTAGATGTACACGTATATTTGCGGAGTGTTTTAGACGAAATTAATCGGGAAGTAATTAAACATAAAACGATGTTTAAAGTAAAATTATACGTATTTGTGCGACAAATATAAGAACCAAAATGGACCCTTAAATGGGGCATTGGACCGTGTAAATAGAGTGGAAGTGGATGGTTATAAACATAATCATTGCACTCATGCCACTTTGTTCTTCCCCATTAATTTTGTTCTATTCTATGAACAATTATATTGGGCATAAAATAAAACAAAAATATTCCACTCCCCATGCACACTCCATCCGGCCTCCCTCCTCTTTATCACACCCATATTGTTCATTTTTCTTACTCACTTAAACATATTGCATGTGAAAGAAAAAGTTGGTTATCTCTCTAAAAATAATAAAAATCATTTACTAAGAATTGTTAGTAATCAAAATATTTACTAAGTGTGTTAGTAATATTTTACATATTATCAAGGGTAGATCTTATCAAATATCTAGTTAATATTTGTAAGGTATTGGGTAATTGTTCTTGGGTGTATATTGTTAGGAGATCTACTCTTTGAAGATTTGGTAAGGAGGAGCATCTTTCATTTTAAGCTCAAGATCAATCAAGATAGGAGATCTTGATTGTGCCATTTCCTCCATCTTTTATTAAATTGCTTTAATATTGCATACATGTTACATAGATCACCTAAATACAAATTATGAGATAATTTGACTTTTAATTAGAGAGTCTAATTAGGATCTATGATCTTTCATAAACTTCCAAGTATCAGTTCGCTGCACTATGACATAATGAGTTTGTTCCATGATTCTCGTGTTTAAGTATTAATCGTGATCTCCATGTTCATTAAGTGAACCCTTGAGATTCAAAGACTCTGTAGACCTGTGAGATAGAACATATAAACTCTTGAAGTGGAGTAGCTTTAAGTTTGAGTGCAATCGGGGTAGATTGATGAGTTATTTTTATTATAAGGGTTTAGTTGTTTAAGTAAATTTCTAAACAAGTAATAAAATAACGGTTGTATTTAGGCCTCGGAGTAGAGGCTGAACCAATTTTTAAAACATTGTTTGTTTGTTCATTTACTTTTACGTTCTCTTACTTTGTATTATCTCATTCATACATATTTCTATCTTTGTGTCACAGTCATCAATATAAGACCGCTATACCATCTTCTGAACTTACATTCTATTAAGTTTCTCAAGGTTTGCACTATAAGGTTCTTCACTTAAGTTATCAATTAACTAAGTTAAGAATAAATTTTTAAAATGGTTCACCTAATTCACCCCCTCCCCCTCTTAGGTGTTTATCGTTCCTAACTCTTCAATTGGTATCAGAGCCTCGTGCTCTTGATATTGGTTAAAACCAAAGAGTTTATCCCATATTTATGGACGATTCAAAATACACTAAGTATCCCATATTTAAGGGAGAAAACTATGCCTGGTGGAAACATCGCATGGAGCACTATGTCAAAGGTGCGGACTATGAATGTTGGTTGATCATTCAAAATGGTCCCCTTGCTATCACGGTCACTAATGGTGATGGCACTAGTACCACAAAAAGCGAGGAGAAGTATGTCGAGGCTGACTATAGAAAGGTAAAAAAGAACTCTAAAGCCATGTCCATCCTTCAATATGGCATTGGTGAACAAGAGATTAACCGGATTTCTGGATGTACTTCGGCCAAAGAAATTTGGGACACCCTAAGCCTTGCCTATGAGAACGTCACAAGTTCAAAAATATCGAGTCGATCTTCTCATGCAACAATATGAAATGTTTAACATGACAAGAGATGAGTCCATAAATAGTTTGTCTTCTCTTTTTTTCTAGCATTGTCAATGACCTCAAAACCCTAGGTAGGGTTTTTGAACCCGAGGACCTAATTCGTAAAATCCTTCGTACCCTCACTAAAAAATGGCAACCGAAGGTTACGGCTATTGAGGAAGCAAATGACCTATCTAAGCTACCCCTTAATGAACTAATGGGCTCACTCGTGGCTCATGAGTTAACTCTCATAAAGCGCTCGGGTGAAAGCTCTAAAGGAAAAGGGCTCGCTCTTTATGCTCTCTCAAGTGATGAGGAGGATGGAGATGATGAGTTTTCAATGTTCAGTAAAAACATTGTTGGCATGATAAATGGTCGAAACTCACAAAGGTATAGCAACAATGCTAACAAACGCCGCTTTCCTAAGAGAAGATCGAGTTCCACTGTTGGTTGCTTTAAGTGTGGTGACAAAGGTCATCAAATCAAGAAATGCCCAAAATGAAACGACATCAAATCCAAGGAAAAACGTGATTTTGCTAAGCGTGACTACAAAAACAAAATAATGACGGATATTTGGGGGCATGTTAGATTCTGAAGAGGACGATGTCCTTGAGGAAGAATTAGATGCCAAAATATGCATCTCGTCCAGTTCCTCTAAGGAAGATTCCAAATCATCAAAGAAAGAAAACATTAAGTGTCTTATGGCTCACTCGGTGGACTCTGATTCAGATTCAGACAATGAGGTAAATAAGCTCAAGAAAAAGGTTTGATCTTTCTCTAAAGACAAAGTCTGTCTCCTCCTTAACCAGTTTATTGATAAGTGTCGTGTCCAAAGTAATAAACTAGAGGCAATACAAACTGAAATTGAGGACATAGCTGAAGAAAATGTTAATTTAAAAGAATCTCTAAATGAGAATGATCAACCTAGTTCATCATTTAAAAGATTTGATGAAACGCATGCAACAGAGCACCGCACTGTTGCATCTGGATCTAATCAAAAGGAAGAATCTCTTACTAAAACCATGTCCTCACTATCCCAAGAACGTGACCAACTTCTGATTGATTTAGCAACATGTGAAAGTCGAAAAGGTGATCTTGTCAAAATCGCTGAAATGTTGAATGATGAGTCGAGTCATGTTAAAAGTGCCTTAGAACGAGTGCAAAAATAAAATGATGACCTTCTAGCTCAAATTGAAACCTTGAAAAAGGTTGAACAAACTCATGCAACAGACACTCCAACTGTGGCATCTGAGTTTAATGATGAAATTGAGATTCTCACAAAACGTGTCACCTCATTAACTAAAGAATGTGATTCTCTTATGTCTGATCTCACCTCATGTTAAAAAGACAACAAAGAACTTGAGCAAATCGTCTTATTACTTAGCAATGAAGCAAGACATGCTAAAAACACTTTTGACAAAGTAGGTCAACTAAATATTGATCACTTAGCTAAAATTGAAACATTGACCAAAGAGCTAGATGAGACTTAGATGTTCTATCTAAAATGGGAAGGGAGTCAAAATGTATTGGAATTTCTTCTAAAATAGTCACAAGAATACGAAAAGCTTGCAAAGAATGTTGGACTTGGTTTCAAATGCAACAGTAACACGCATTGTTGCACTCGAAACAAGGACCCAAGCAAAACTGATTTTTGGAGGATAAAGTATGCTGGCCTTCCTGAATACATAATTTGTAACTACTGTAGTAAAACATGTCATGAATTTAATGGTTGTGAAAAGAGAGCCCTTGACCTTAAAAAGAACACTAAAGTGGCCAAACAAGTTTGGATCAAGAGGGAACTTCCTAAAAATGAAAGTGTCAAGAAAGTGGTCAAAAAGGTTGTCGTCAAGAAGGAACCCAAGCTTGTTTGGGTTCCTAAACTAATTATTTGATCTCTTATAGGCAGTAATGAGGGGCAGTAGCAATTGGTACCTGGATAGTGGATGCTTTCGTCACATGACGGGAGATGAAAACCAATTTCTCTCGCTAGAAGCCTACAATGGTGGCATGGTGACTTTTGGTGACAACAAACGAGGTGAAATTGTTCGTATTGGAAAAGTTGGTAAGTCAAAGTTACTATGTGTCGACAAAGTGTTGCTTGTCAAAGGTTTGAAACACAATCTCTTAAGCATTTCACAATTATGTGATCGTGGTAATATCGTCGAATTTCATGCTAGTGAATGTAGAATAATTGATGCAAAAACAAGAGAACTCATTCTTGAGGGGAAAACGTGTTAAAGTTGTTTATATGACTAATTTGCATTCCTTGTCGAGTCATACATTGTCTTTCATGAGTGTTCAAAAAATGGCCCTTGGCTTTGGCATAAACGTCTTGGTCATTGTTAGGGCCAAAATTACCGTATTTTGCCTAGGCTACGTGGCACGAGATAAGTGGTTAATTAATGAGCAATGGACCCATTGCATACTTGGGGAGTCGGGCCCATGGACCGAGCTAGGGAGGCAGGCCTGGAAGCAGAATAATTTGGGGAAGGACATCAGATAAAGAAGAGTTCGGCTTGGACTAAGATATTAATAAGATCCCGGGTAAGACAAGGAAATCCTAATTGTTGCCATATTCTGAATAAGGAAAGTCCAAACTCTACCTTGAGGAACAAGGTAATTGAGTAGGGAACCCTAATAAACCCACAAGGGTTTATTCACTATAAATACAAGGAAGACAAACAAGAGAAGGGATCCATATTCACATAAGAACACACATACAACGGCATACTACAAAAGAGAAAGCTAGCAACCAAGCAGCAGCATCTTAGCCCTACGTACAAACCCCCAAAACTATCCCATGAATACCAAGAACACAATCTAATGATTACCTCCACCTTTAGATAATGATTACCCTAATCATTATCACCATCTTACCACATGTAAATCACTACGGCCAAAGTCCCACGTAGTAATCCGCCAAATAGCCACTGACATCCGATTAATATTCCGTCTGTCCCGCTTATGCACCGGACAGATTATTCTTCATCAGATCCGGACAATTGTATATTGTACTTGCGCTCCGATTATTACATAGTGGAATATTGGTGGGATTCCGATTCCCCCCGCGGTTGTTTCCCACATCAGGTTTTCCGCGTCACCAAAATCTCTTGTGTCATTATTTCTTTATTTCGTCCTTTACTTTACTTACATCGCTATTTCGCCTTAATTACATACATATTTCATCACAAATCACATATAATTTAATCCCCCGATACGAGGCTAAAAAGGGCGGTCACTTTAACCCTAAATTGGTAGAAATTTACCAAAACAGTTTGGCGCCCACCGTGGGGCATGGTGATCGATCTCTATAGTCAAGTTGTCATCAAGTCAGTATTCGGTGCCATGTCCCCTAGCGAGCAAGATCTCCTAACTATCCATGAAGTCATCTGAAAGCCATCAATAGACCTGCTTCCTGGGACCCTCCCCGAAAGTGAGCAGCAGATCTGCTTCCTGGGATCCTCCCTCAGAAGTCAGAGCTTTTTGGGACCCTTCTCGGAAGCCAACAGAAGATCTGCTTCCCAGGATCCTCCGCTAGAAGACCAGCAGTAGATCTGGTCCTAGAGTCCGGTAGCAGATCTGGTCCCAGAGTCCGGAAGCAGATCTAGTCTCCGAAGTTCCTCCAGAATCCGGCAGCAGACCTGATCCCGAAGTTCCTTCAGAAGCCTGAGTCCGACAAAGAGTCCTGGTTCCCCCAGAATCCTCCAGCAGATTTGGTCCATGGAGTTTCCCAGGGTCCTCCAGCAGATATGGTCTCAGAATTCATCCAGATGCCGGCAGCAGAACTGCTCCCCAGAGTTCCTCTAGAGTCCTATAGCAGATCTGGACGCCAAAGTCCCACCAACCTCTAGCTACCAGAGCAGGAATGGTCAGTGCACCAGAAACCGCCAAAGAACGGCGTACCGGCAACATGTGTACAAGCGGAGGCAAACCAAGCAGAATGCTCGGTGCAGTGCACAAATTCGAGGTACCAGTGTCAGCGGATCAGACCTCTAGAATCTTTGGACCAGAGATCCCTAGACGTCGTGCTGGTGCTCCAGATGGAAATTCACAACCTGACTTAGGCTATCTAGAAGCAGGTTGCAGAGAGACAATTTGGAGCCTGCAGTAAGTAGAGGACACCAGACTATACCCTGGATGCCTAGAATCCTACTACTCTCCCATGCTGACCAGAATGGAGGCAGCATCAGGTAACACCATATCTAGTAGTTGTTTTGGAGCTAAATTCCTCCCCTGTCATAGAACTTTCGACAAAGATGAACCGAATGACCAACTCAACCAGTGTCGCTACAACTCCACAAGCCAGCGACCCTGGGGGTAGACCTCTGCAGAAGTGTTGTTAGGTTATAACATATTTGGTACTATTTCGCCTGTCTCTAACCCTCTTGCAGGATCACAAAGCTTGGTGGAACAACCACCTGTTAACACGTGGGGCAGGTCTAGTAAAATAAGCTTCACGAGTCAGGTTCTACCATTTATACCTCTATTTGTGCTAGAATAATTTACGTGATAACAGGTAGATCAAAACTCTACAACCTAAAATACTCAAAGGGGAAAAAGGCATGCCACAGAACGTGGGTAAGCTTAACCCGGAACGAACAGTGCTAAAGATTAAAAGTACACAGGAAGCAGATCAAATCTAGCAAGTGGCAAACCAGAATGAGCGTCCTGCATGAACTATCAAAGCTTGCAAAGAAGCAATCGGAATATAAGAACCAATAACAGCGATCAACACGCAGTCCACCAGGCGCTTGGATGTTAATTCTAGCAAATTGTCACCCTTGTAGGGTAACAGCTCATAAGAAGCTTCTACAACGATTTTCATACCCAGTCTGCATCTAGGGAACAATCCCGAAACAAAGCAAAATACAAAAAGGCCAAGTCGCCAGGCACTGATAAACAAAAGTACAAACATGATAGAAGAAGAGGTCCTCCTAACATGATTCTCTCCTCGGCAGCAGCTACACCAGCTTTTCTACCTTGCTTTGTTTGACCTTCTCTTGCAGGAACTAGCTCGCTCAGAACATCGGAAATTTCAAGAACATTTTAGGGTAGTCATCTCCGACCAAAGAACATTTTTGGGTGGCTGACCCAATAAGCATCATTTTCGGGGAGCTAACCTCATCAACACCCAGAACTAGGTCCCCAAGACGCTGAGATCTAGTAGAATAAAGTAGTCTCGACCACCTGTCTCCTCTTAAATTCCAGGAGGCTGGAAGTAGGAGGAACCGGAAACGCAAATCCAGGGGGCTGGAAGTAGGAGGAACCAGAAACGCAAATCCAGGAGGCTGAAAGTAGGAGGAACCAGAAACGCAAATCCAGGAAGCAGGAATAACCTGAAACGGAAATCCAGGAAGCAGGAAGTCGGAAGCAGAAAGTCGGAAGCAGGATGCAGGAAGAAGCAGAGGTGAAACCTGAGGAGGCAGGAAACATGAAGCATAAAACCTGAGGAGGCAGGACCCAGAGTGAGCCAGACTTCTGCATAGCCCATTTACAGGAGCCATCAGCCAAAAGGAGCAGAGCCAGGAGAACCCTAAGATCGCCTCTCGTTGTCGAGCGAAACCGAAGAACCCCGGTCACAAGACGCCTAGTCCTTGTATCGATTCCTCGCACCGGTCCCAAAGACTGCCCCCCGTACCTATCGGTAACCAAGACATCAGTTATGTCATACCAGAACCCAGCATATTATCTCAATAAGTCTCTGCATCCTGCAGAGACCAGATACACATCACTTGAAAAACTGTTTCTTGCACTTGTTATAGCTTTCTGTGAATTGCTCTCTTACTTTTAGTCTCATCACATCCATTAGATAATTAACTACCTCTGAAAGCCTATATGAGAAAACTAGAGCTATTAGGATGAATGACCAATGACCAATTGTTCACAACCCCAACTTCGAACCTCAAATGACCGTTAAGTCACAAACCATGGTAGACTAGCACCTGACTTTAGTCCTGCACCCCAGACTTAGGTTGATGAAAACATCAGCGACCTAAAAGGGAAATAGAAACCAGAGTTGTACATAACACACTATCAGAATTTCCAATAAGAGGGACAAGAGTAGGCGTGGTACCCAGGTCCCCGCAGCGGGGCCTGGAGGGAACCTGATCATCCAAGCTTGTAGCGACCCTGAAAGTCAGTCACCTGAAAATATCTGAAACCAGATAGGTCCCCAGCCAGGGGCCAGAACCCAGAACCTGGAGGCAGACGTCCTTACAACCTGGGGGTAGCATTCATGCTAGGTTTGTTATCACTTATGTTTTTCATTCATGTGCTAAAACCATCGGTAAACAAATAGCGGGAAGATTCATGTCCATATGTCACTCTTATAGTAATTCGTAACTTCCTAATCTTATTACCCTGTTATTTTGAGTAACTACTGTCTTGAGCATTGGGAGGTCGTTGGCTATGCTATCTGTTGGCCCTATTAGAATAATTTCTTGCAGGAGATCTCCCTATCAGCAGGAGTGGTTACTCAGGCTTCAGAACCTGCCACTCCTCCCCCATATAAAATCGCTCCTCCTGCAACATATGACGCAGAATGCAGAATGCAGGACGCATGATGCAGAACACAGGACATAGAACACAGAACGCAAAATGCAGGACACAGGACGCAAAACGCGGAAAGGAGACTGCTTCCTGCAATAAATTTTCGGCCTGCAGAAACAGCCTCCTCGCGCACAAGTCGGGCCAGCAGAATAGGTAGCTCCGCCAGCATCTTGCAGGACATGAATCAATGGCATGGGGGCAATTCAATCAATGTACCGCTAGTACATAAAAGCTCATAGGACCCTGAATATATAGGAGACAGGCAGCAGCCAGAATGCTGCAAAAAACATCCTTGCATCAGCTTCCCAAAGTGAAAAATCACAACACATACTGCCACCAGCCTGGTTCCCTGGACACCGGAACGTGAAAAAATAAATGACACTACCCTCAGCAAGAAAGTAAAAAGTAAGAATGGGTCTCATATTATATTGCATGCCATCCACAGCAAAACCGTGAAAGTCATGCAGCGGGCAGAGACTACATCCCTCACGCGACAGCCAGAGGCCAACAGTCCATCGAGCAAGCTTGGTCAAACAACAAACTCAATGTTGAGAACCTGAAATAATAGTAAAAAGACAGAGCCACAACAGTTGAACTAAGAAATACTCACATACGCATGACATCGTACAAGCAATCAGAAGCAAAGGCATATGATAACAACGTCAGAATCAGGACTCTCGCAGTAGAGGACCTAGTGCTATGAAGGGTATTTGAAAATACCAAAAATCACAAGGCTGAAAAATTTGCTTACAATCGGAAAGGACAATGACAGGCTAAAAGCGCCAGGTAATAGGGTGTACAGATTGATGGCCATGCAAGGTCAAATCTTGCATAATCCCCGACAGTACTTTGTCTGACAAAGTGCCGAAATCTTAGTATACAGAGTACCTTTCAACAGTCCATGAAGCAAAACCTTTTTACTAATATCTTTTTATCGAGTCCTTTTTTGGTTTCAAAATTTGTTTTTATGTTTATTATTTATTCCTTTTTATTTAAAACAAAATATTTTCTAAAACCCAAGTGGTACGCGCTGTGGCTTCCTGGATCCAGATGTTGCTCTGGAACACCATGAGATAGCACCAGGTATTTGTACTATTTGGTTATCTTTCACGCTTCTAGGGAGAAAGGCTTTGACACTGATGTTGGTTGCTTGTCAGATAAGGGACACTTTAAGGGTCCAGCCCCTGCCATGTGAGGCTACAAAGACGTTTATCTTAAGTCAAGCCACATGGAGAGCATACGCCGAGGTAGCGCGCAGGGTACGGCATACTAAGACCACCCATACCTTAACGTTAACTCAGTAATCCTATAGCTATGTCGTAGATCAAAAGGTGCACGCACGGATTTCAAACGTCTGGAACCACAAGGGACGCAACATTCCTTGTTAGTCAGAAACAGTCAATGAAGGTATGCTCTAATCAGCTAAATCCTAGTGATAAGATATTTTACGTCATGGGTAAAATATATTATCGTAAACTGTCTCCGAGAACGGAGGTCGTGCACCCGAGCCAGGTCGGCCTCCCCGGAAATACCTATGTGGAATCACAACTCCGTAAATCAATGGCACATAACGCGAGTATAACAAAAGGAGGGCCTAAAACCGGGCCCGTAACTACTTCAAGTTAGGGCTCCTGCTATCTATAACAGCGCCATCAAAGTTTGAAAACCCGCATACCTAGCACAAAACAAGCCAAAAAAAAAGAGTTTTTTACAAACTTGCACCACAGAGGGCCAAGTCCCCAGATAATTTAAAACTAAAATTTTAAGAGAGGTCAATCCTCTCAACAACTGTATCCTGATCAATGCTCTGCTCCCCGTGCTCCATCTGCTTCTCTGTTGCAGGTACTTGAACAGCCTCAGGAGTCGCAGTCGCATCGTAACCAGCCTGCTCCTCCAGAATCTCCTCTACAGTCCCAGATATAGCCCAGAGATATCCATGGCGGTGGAATCAGTCTCCGGATTAGCAGCCTCGGCTTCAGGAGGAAACAGGGCGCTCAGGTCCATACCATTGGGGAATGCACGGGCAAACTCGGCCAGCTCCTCCCCCAGGTTCCAGGATATGTGCCTCCCCTCAGTATAAGCACGGATGCAGTCAATCCGCCCCTCAAAGGCAGTGTAGGCTCCCACATTCTTGGCTAGCTCAGCCATTTCATCAGCACGGGCCTCTGCCTTTGTCAGCCCAGAAGTCAGAACGCAGTTAGCCTCTTGCGTCCTCGCCAGCTGGTCTTTAGCTGCCTCCTTCTCCTTTTTGGTCACATGGAGCTGCTCCCTTAGTTTGGCACAAGTAGCTGTAAGCTCCTTGTTCTTCCCCACGGAAGCCAGACACTCAATATTGGCCCTCTGCAGCATCTTGCGAAAATAGAGGGATGATTGAAGAGCCTGCAATGAAGAAAACCATCAGTCAGGGAAGCACAGGGGCAAAGAAAGAAAGGGGCTGGTAAAAAGAAGACTCACAAAGAAGCAAGTGTTCGGCGGCCCAGTCGATCATCTCCTGGGGGCGATCATCAAATGTCTTGGATCAAGCCGAGTCAAAAGCCTCTCCAATGCGGCGATGGTTGGCACGTTCAAGATTCCCGGTTAGCAAGGAAGCGCAATGCGCATTCGTCGGATGGGACGGGGACCCGGGGGCGAGGGTTGTGCACTTGGAACCAGGTCAGCCTCCTAGAAAACCAAAAGTGGGAACTAAACTCCAGACAAAGACAAACAAAATGACAGATACACAGCATATAGTCATGGTTAAAATTGCATTCACGACATATGATAGTCTACAACATGTCTAATCATCATATAGTCTGCATCATACATTAGAGAGTCCATGCATGCACATGCATTGCTACTAAACTTTTGCAGGTATCACCAACATAACAAGTGCACAGAAAACTTATGCCGAATGCTCCAACCACCAGATTCACCCTTGGTGACCAGATAACAGAATGGTAAGGCCAGGTGGGAAGTGCTTCCCAAGATTCAGACATCCGCTCCCGGATCGCCTTTCGGTCCCTAGTGTCGCCATCCAGTTCCAGACCCACTAGTCTAGCTCCCAAAGATCGCCTTTCGGTTCCCGTGGCTAGTCCTCTAGATCCCAGCATCTGCCACCAGGTCCCTAGCGCCAGGCATCTGCTCTCTGGCATCCGCCAACAGTATTCCAGCGCCAGCCATCTAGTCTCCAGCGTCAGTCGTCTGGTCCCTAACGCCAGCCGTCTGGTTCCCAGATTCAGCCATCAGGCTCCCAACAACAGCCGTCTGGTTCCCCGAGCCAGTTGCCAGACTCTAGAACCAGCCGTATGTTTCCCCGCACCAGCCATCAGGAACCCAACGTCAGAGATCAGGATCCTGGAGTCCACCAGTTGTTCTGAGTATCCTCCAGCAGAAATCTGCCTAGAGTCCGCTTGCTGAAAATTCTGCTAACAGGAGTCCACGAGTCTACATCAATAAAAAAATCACCTTACATCTACTTCCCGATCAGCAGAACCAAGGAGAGCCGTAAATCGGTCTGAGGACAATAGAGTACGATTCAGCAGAATCAAGCAGGCCAGGGTACCAGAATTCTGGGTACAGAGTAGGGATGCAGAATTATCTCAAGTATATCTAGCATGAGTCAGATCCGGCAAGCCACCAGCAGCTTGCTCCATGAGAATTCCAGCAGACTTCTCCATCAAAGTTTTAGCAGTCTGTTCCAGCGGTCTGTCAAAGTAGGTTGTCTGCACCTCCTACCAGCAGAATAGCAGCATAGTCCAGAAGGATAGCAACGGTTTACCGGTAGCAGAATAGCGACAGTAGACAGATCTTGAAAAATCAATTTCCCTCCTCAACAAGGCTGAGAAGCGAAATTGGGGGCAACTGTTAGGGCCAAAATTACCGTATTTTGCCTAGGCTACGTGGCACGAGATAAGTGGTTAATTAATGAGCAATGGACCCATTGCATACTTGGGGAGTCGGGCCCATGGACCGAGCCAGGGAGGCAGGCCTGGAAGCAGAATAATTTGGGGAAGGACATCAGATAAAGAAGAGTTCGGCTTGGACTAAGATATTAATAAGATCTCGGGTAAGACAAGGAAATCCTAATTGTTGCCATATTCTGAATAAGGAAAGTCCAAACTCTACCTTGAGGAACAAGGTAATTGAGTAGGGAACCCTAATAAACCCACTAGGGTTTATTCACTATAAATACAAGGAAGACAAACAAGAGAAGGGATCCATATTCACATAAGAACACACATACAACGGCGTACTTCAAAAGAGAAAGCTAGCAACCAACCAGCAGCATCTTAGCCCTACGTACAAACCCCAAAACTATCCCATGAATACCAAGAACACAATCTAATGATTACCTCCACCTTTAGATAATGATTACCCTAATCATTATCACCATCTTACCACATGTAAATCACTACGGCCAAAGTCCCACGTAGTAATCCGCCAAATAGCCACTGACATCCGATTAATATTTCGTCTGTCACGCTTATGCACCGGACAGATTATTCTTCATCAGATCCGGACAATTGTATATTGTACTTGCGCTCCGATTATTACATAGTGGAATATTGGTGGGATTCCGACTCCCCCCGCGGTTGTTTCCCACATCGGGTTTTCCGCGTCACCAAAATCTCTTGTGTCATTATTTCCTTATTTCGTCCTTTACTTTACTTACATCGCTATTTTGCCTTAATTACATACATATTTCATCACAAATCACATATAATTTAACCCCCCGATACGAGGCTAAAAAGGGCGGTCACTTTAACCCTAAATTGGTAGAAATTTACCAAAACAGTCATGTAAATGCTAAAACACTTAATACTCTCAAGAAACATGATCTAGTAGATGGCATTCCTAACATTAAATTTGAGTTTAAATCATTATGTGATGATTGTGTTAAAGGTAAACAAGTAAAATGCTCCCTTAAATCCAAAAATATTATTAGCACTCCTCTACCACTTGAGCTCATCCATATAGATTTATGTGAACCCATGCGTATCATTAGCAAAGGTGGAAGTCGCTATATTTGTGTCATTGTAGATGATTTTACAAGATATGTATGGCTCCTCTTCTTAAGTTCTAAAGATCAGGTCTTTGATGAGTTCTTAATTTGGGTAAAAAAGGTCCAAAATAAATTTGGTTACAAACTTATCTCCTTGAGATCTGACCATGGGACTGAATTTGAGAACTCGTCATTTGACACTTATTGTAGTGAGCATTGTGTTAGCCACAATTTATCGACCGCTAGAACCCCTCAACAAAATGGGGTAGTGGAACGAATGAACTGAACTCTTGAAAGTATGGCTAGGACTATGCTCATTAGCTCTAAAGTACCAAGGAACTTTTGAGCCAAAGCCATCAACACATCTTGTTACATCTACAATCGTGTCATGATTAGAAAATTCATTGAGAAAACCCCTTATGAATTACTACGAGGTAGAAAACCCAACATCTCACATCTAAAATGCTTTGGTAATAAATACTTTGTTCACAACAATGGCAAAGACAACCTTGGCAAATTTGACGCTCGTAGTGATGAAGGAGTTTTTGTTGGATATTCCGATCATAGTAAAGCTTATAAAGTGTATAACAAGGGGACTATGAAAATGGAAGAAAATGTTCATGTAATATTTGACGAATCTAGTCTTTTTGTTTCAAATACACGTGTTGATGATATGGAAAATGATGAGTATGATGATGACTTTGAAATTAAAATGATTCGACATGATATGGATCAAGTGGTGGAAGAAGTTGAGCAACAGTTGGAGCCACTGTTGCTTGAGGATGCTTGCTAAAATTCAGGGGGAGCTAATCATCCTCCATCTCAAGAAGATGCTAGCTCATCCTGAGGGAATGTGGATACTGAAGAACAGTCCAACAAAATAATAAATGAGCCACAATCACCTCCACAAAATAACCCTCATGCAATAGTGACATCCACTGTGACACCAGAACCAAATGACGCCTCCAACCCACTTGTTCCTAAAAAATGGAAACACCAAAATTCTCATCCTCTATCAAATCTAACTAGTGATCTAACCTCTGAAATAAAGACCAGATCATCACTCCAAAATTTATGTGCCTTTGATGCGTTCCTGTCTCAAATCGAACCTAACCCTGTACAGTAGCCTAGACTGATGAATACTGGGTGACAGCCATGCAAGAGGAATTGGAGCAGTTCGAAAGAAACAAGGTATGGAATCTTGTCCCTAGGCCCTCTCAACATATTGTAATTGGTAAGAGATGGGTCTTTTGCAATAAGCTTGATGATGTTGAAGAAATCGTAAGGAACAAAGCTAGACTAGTAGTGAAAGGTTTTAATCAATAAGAAGGAATCGATTATGATGAAACCTTTGCACCGGTATCTAGGCTTGAAGCCATACGAATGCTTATAGTTTTTGCGTCTTTTCAAGGCATAAAACTTTTTCAAATGGATGTTAAAACTGCATTTCTAAATGGCTATCTTGAAGAAGAAGTTTTTATCGAACAACCACCCGGATTCATAAACAATGAGTTCCCTAACCACGTTTTCAAACTTGATAAATCACTTTATGGACTAAAGCAAGCTCGATGTTTCTGTTCGAAAATGGTTTTTTACGTGGTTTGGTTGATAAAGCATTGTTTGTCAAGTCACAAGGTGAGGAACTATTGCTTGTGCAAGTATATGTCGATGACATTATCTTTGGTGCGACTAATAATGTCCTTTATAAATACTTTTCATATTTAATGACTTTCGAGTTTGAAATGAGTGTGATGGGAGAACTTGGATTTTCCTTGGTCTCCAAATCAAACAAAGTGAACAAGGAACAATGATCCATCAACAAAAGTATTTAAGGGATATGCTAAATAAGATTGGCTTGACTAATTCTAATCCTATGTAAACACCAATGGTCCCTAAGATCAAGCTTAACAAAGATGAACATGGTAAGAGTGTAAGTGAAAAGGTTTATTGAGATATGATTGGTTCATTACTTTATTTGACCGCTAGTCGACCCGACATACAATTTAGAGTTTGTGTATGTGCCCATTTTCAATCAAATCCTAAGGAATCACATTTCAAAGCCGTTAAACGGATTTTTAGGTATTTGATTGGAATACAAGGGCTATTTCTTTGGTATCCAACTTACTATGAACTTGATCTTGTAGGATTCTCGGATGCGGATTATGCCGGTAGCTCGTTAGGTAGAAAAAGCACCTCGGGTATTGCTAAGTTCCTAGGGTCGTGCCTCATTTTATGGGCATCCAAGAAGCAAAATATTGTTGCCTTATCCGCGGCCGAAAGTGAGTATGTAAGTGTCGCTCTTTGTTGTGCACAAATTCTTTGGGTAAGACAACAATTACATAATTATGGTCTTATCTTTAAAACCACTCTAATATTTTGTGATAACACAAGTGTCATTAACATATCAAAGAATCCTATACAACACTCACGTACCAAACACATCGACGTAAGGCATCATTTTTTACATGATCAAGTCGATAAAGGTAATATATGTCCAAACTTTTGTAGAACGGAAAATTAAATTGCGGACATTTTCACAAAACCGTTAGAAAGAGAACAATTCATAAAATTTCGGTTGGAAATTGGTTTATTGGGTGACATGTGATACAAATTAGATTATTTTCCTCAAGATTGATTAGAGTCTTGATTAACATGTTAATTAAACTAGCAAAATGCATTATTTGTTGCATGCAAAATGACCGAGTAAAATGATTATACAACTTATATTGTCATTGAATTTCTGTGCATTGAGCCACTCAACCTCTTTATGTCACATCACCTAATTCACCTCAAACCATCACTCACCTTTACCACACTACACTCAACCGTCCACATTAAACCTCACCCCCTCGTTAATCCCACCAACCAAGCTTTTGTTCCACATGTAACTATGCAAACCCTCTATTACCCACTAAACAAAACCACCTCTCAACCACTTTGAATTTCAAAACCGTCAAAAGTGCCTTACCCCTTCTTATACTAAAAAATGCCCCCCAAATCAAAATATTTCAAAGAAGTTCTCAACTTAGGAAACACCTTCAACCCCAAATATATTGCAAAAAGAAAAATGGCTCAAAATCCACTGCAAACATTGATATGACCGCGTCTACTACTACCAAGCCCACCATTGCACGAAAGAAAACAACTGCTAAAAGAGGTGGTGGGCGCGGAAGAGGTCGTGGAAGGAGACCTCCGATCTCACTACAGTTGGATCCAGAGGTTGATGTTGATACCGATGAGGAGGAACCCACTACGATGCAATCTGATAAAGTGGGAATAATTGAAAAGAAGAAGGAGATTGAGAAGTTGAGTGAAAAAAAGAAGGAGAAAAGGGAAACTCGGGTGATAAGGAAGAAGATAAAGAGGGGGAACTTAATGTGGAAAAAATAGAAAATGAGGGAGAATCAAAAGAAAATGAGGAAGAATCAAAAGAAAATGAAAAAGAGGGAAAATCAAATGAAGAGGAAAAGAAGAATGAGCATGAAAAAAAGAAAAATGATGAAGTTGGTAATGATGAAGCTATTAAGGAAGTTGAGGGGGGAAAAGAAAAGATTGATGTAGTTGGTAAAATTCTAAGGGAACTAGAAAATGAAAGGGAAGGAGAAACCGGTGATAAAGCTGAAAATATTGATGAACCTCCTAAAGATGATGCAACAAAGTAGCTGAATATTAAAAATGTCATCAATGTTGAAGATGGTGATGACCAAGGTAATGCCGAGGAGGTGTTTGATGATGGGCTTGCCCCATTGTTCTCAAAGCCATTCTCTAGGACCCGATCCAAGAGGAAAATGGTGGAGATCTTTGGTGATGATGATGATGTGACACCTGAATCATCTCCTCCAAAACCCAAAACCGCCGGCAAAAGAAGAAAAGGATCCGGTTGAAAACCTCGGGCACCCAAAAAGCCTATGTACCCACGGACCATACCCGGTTTGGAGGAGGGTGTGGCTAATGAGGACGAAATAATTGAAGCAAAGGTGCCTCTCAACACATGCATGGATCTTATTGTGACACCATATGGAGAATCGTTCAAAAATGATGTTCTTAATCACATCAATTCACTTGATTTTCCAGAAGATGTACTCAAACTATATCACGGTATGCTTGTCTCTTGCTTTCACAACGGAAGGAGGTACAAAAAATCGTGGTATGACTCTTCTCCCGCTTTCAAATACTTCAAAGAAGCTATGTATGCTCAGGGTTGGGTGAATCTCTTGGACAAATACAGTCCTATGTATTTATCTGAGATCATTCAATTCTATGCCACAGAGTCGATGTTGAATCCGGAACTCTTTCAGCTTTTATTAACCAAAAACCATTCATCTTAACTGTTGAAAAACTTGCTTCTCATCTTGATGTACATGATTTCGGGCTTACCACTTACCCAAAACGTGATAAGGGTGAGATTGATGACACTACCTCTACCGAAGTCATGAAAGATCTTCGACCTCATGATGATAATGGCCCAACCAATATCTATGCACTTGAATTGACCGCCCCAATTAGGTTCATTTTCAACCTAGTTTTCCGCAACCTTGTCCCAAGCAATAATAGTCGAGGGAGATGCTCTCTCCTTGATATGCTTCTGATTCATCACATAGTCAAACCCAAACCAATCAACCTTCCCCGCCTTATGTTCCACCGAATTTAAGAGATGTCCACCGAATTCCAAAATGAAAACTTTAACAAGAATGTCGTGCTACCATATGGCATGTGGCTCTCTATTATCTTTATGAATGAAGGCTTGGTGATGAAAGGAAGCCCCGTCATTGAAAAATTGAGTGATGAAATGACTCCGGGCCTACTTTCTCGGATGAATATGAAGATTCGCAACGGGAAATTGATGAGAAAGAATCAAGGTTCATGTGATGCTACGTGTAATACTCCGTATTTAATAAATATATAATAATAATATTTTATTGTAATTATACGAGTTATGTTAAGATGGAATAATAATAATATAATAATATAATATACATGTATTTATTCACTCACCTATACTACACTCACCCCACATATATACTCCCTCATACCTTATCCACCCAATCCTATCCTAACACAATCCACCATAATCCACAAAAGATAAGGGAGAAGAGAGAAAGAGAGGAAAAGGAGATTCCGTCACCTCGCCTCAAGATCGTAAGGTAAACCGACTTATACTAGCCTTTATATTATTTTATTCATACCAATGACTCGACCCACCTCTGACCCATCCTTGACCACCCATTTGACCGCCGTTGACCACCCATTTAAGGGTTTGACCGAGCAGTTTACACGGGTTTTGTGGGTTTTGTGATGCGGGTTTAGGGCTTCATTTTTGGGACTATTGCGAGTTGGTTTGGGGTTGGTTTATGGCGGATCTAGGTTGAGGGGAGAGAGGGGAGTAGGGTGGTGGTCGTGAGGGTGTCTGTGGTGGCCGGAATATGGGGTAGAAGGAGGGTGTACGGACGGGTTATTGTTGTTGTTGTCGCGGCTGTTGTTTCGTTTGTTGCCGCTGTTGTGGGTGGTGGCTGCCGGCATTGTAATACTCCGTATTTTAGTTGGAGTACTCGGTCGAGTACTTGGTTGGTACTCGGTCGAGTGTGTGTTACTCGGCCGAGTACACTTGACCGAGTAAATCGGTTCATCAAGTTGACGGTTTCTTTTATGTTTTGACCAAGGGTATTGTTATAATGCTTAAATCATTTCTAATTCATTTTAACATCTCTAAAAACAATTTTCTAAACCTAGAGAGAGGGAGAGGAAGAAGAGTGTCGAGCCTTTCATTGGATTGGAGATTTCTCACCCTTTTCAACCTAATTCGATTTCCCTGTTTGTAAGTCGATTTCATTCAATTGTTTATACTGTTTTAAAGTCTTCGTCTTCGAAAAGTTTGAAAAGAGAGTCCTATTTATTTGAAGTCTAGTTTATGTATATCAAATTTTGTAGTCATATTCCTTATGGTCTTCCTAGGTGATTTATTTATGAACATGTCGCTCAAAAGTCCGTGAATCTGATTTGGTTGTGGAAAATGATTTGAAACCCTAATTTATATGTCGATTCAGTTTTGGGGCTTTTTCATATATCATGTTTGTAGAGTCTTGATGACAATAGGATTTTGAATTCCCGAAAAATGATGTTTTAAACTCGTTTTATGAGTCCATACTTTTTATGCGACGGATTCTGTCAGCTTTTGGAAATCAGTCTGAAAACCCTTGATAAGTTTGCAATTTGAGAAAAATACGTTAGATATGATTTGTATCTAAGACTCATGGAGTTCCAATCCAATTGGCCAAGCATCGATTCGATTTTTCTGGAATTAGTTATGCATTTTATACCAAGTCTGTCATGTGCTGAAAAATCAGGAAAAGTCGTGTTTGTTCTTTAAGTTGATATTCCTATTAAGTTATGATGAGTCTAGGTTATGTGCATGATGAATTGATTGAGTAGGTGGTAATTATACATAATTTTGTTATGTAGGTGATGGATATGTGAAGGATCATGATTGATTTCTTGTGTGTGCTTGGATTACGAAAAGGTAGGGTTTTCCTACTCAGTTCCTATTTAACTGATTTGAGATTATGTTGTTTTGCGTACGATTGTTTGTCTGCTGATCATTGTTGGAGTGTTGGTGCGGTGTTGATATTGGTGTTGGTATTGTGATGATTGTGGTGGAGTCACTTGTGGGAGTGGCTTCACACCCTAGTTCGCCCTCGGTGAACCCGCCACGGGAGGGGATGTGCACATTAAGGGACAGGGATAGCGCTCAATGATGAGCGGGGCTTAGGTGGGGATTGGTTACGGTCCCCCAATGGCGGTGAGGATTACCTGTTGCGATGGGTAATCTGGCAGGGCTACACACTTCGGTGTGTGTTGATTACTGTGTGAGATCGGAAGATTGGAGGAGGAGGATGATCGGCTGGTTGCCTTTTTGTACTTGTCTTACTTTGATTATTCAGTAACTGACCCCGTTGTTTTTATAAAATATATGGTGATCCATTCGGGGATGGTGAGCAGATTATGACAGGTGATGATGTTTACTAGCTATAGGGACGTCATGGGGAGTCATCACTCGAGTCTAGCTTCCGTTGTCATGAGAGTTATCATTTCTTTTTAGTTGTTCAACATTAATAACCTTTATTTATTTTGGTTTTGTATTTTTGTAACATGTAAACATTAATCAGTTATACTTTAAATTGTGTTTTGGATTGGTAACTTTGATATACTAACCTCGGGCAACCGAGATGGTAACCGACTCTCATACTAGGGTAGTCCTTGGTAAGGTACCTTGGTATGAGGGGGTGTTACAAAGTGGTATCAGAGCGACGATTCTGGAACCTAAAACCAATGAACCCAATGAATATAAGGAGTCTAAATAAAATGAACCCGAGGAGGGTTGTTTGGAGCTACCGTAAAGACTTGAGCGATGTCCCGAAGTCGCATTGAGGCCCTTACGATCTCAAACCGGTCACATGGGGAAGTCTTAGGAACTTTTGTGTGTTTGAGTCATGTGTGTGTGATGCCTATAACTTGAATCTTGTGAAGTTGTTAGATGAATGGTGAAAGTGTTGGAACATGGTAGTATATGAAAGACGAATTGTGAATTCGTATATGATAGATCTTGAGCATGAAATATGTTGAGCATGTTACCTGTTTAATATGTGGCTTCCAAAAGGGTAGTGGTTCATATGTATATATCTTGGTAGAAAAGCATGTTTACGTATGTTTACGATAGTTGCAGCTCGTTTAATTCGCATGACTCGACCGAGCAGGGCGGGTACTCGGCCGAGTAACCAAGCACTCGACTGAGTGTTGGTTGGTGTATATGTAGCAGTAGCTACTGGTTGTGATCACTCGGCCGAGTAATAGGCATACTCGACCGAGTGAGGCATACTCGACCGAGTGACGTTCATACTCGACCGAGTTTGTTTTATGTTATCGGATCCTATGACCAATTGTATTATGTGATGTTAAGTTTGTTACTTTGTGTTTGATAAATTCTTGGTTAAGTACCTGGGGAAGACAAGTACAGTAGTATAAAGAATTTCAAAGAATAAAGATTGAAAGATGGTTTATTTCTCAGATTCTGCCTCTTAATTGTTTTGGCTGCTATTTGATACGTGATTAAGATATGTTAACAAAATTTATATATGTATTAGGCTCGTGAGTTACTTTCATTTGCCACTTGTTTCATGCCTATACAAGTTACGAATTAAGAGAAATAAATATTTTAGTGAGCAGTGGTCAGAATGTTACTGCACAGTGCTAATTTCGACTAACCAATTTGTAAAATTTGCCATTTTATATGTATACATGATTTTTGAGTGATTCCAACTCCCCTAACTAGTAGATTCGTAGAAGTTTCCAAATTGATAAACCTTACTTGATATGGATATGCCATTAATGAATTATGATTTTTGCAATTTGACCTTGAAACGCGACAAATTGCTGATAACAATTTATTTTGACCCGTCGGTTTGGGAAAATCCTTATAAATTGATTATTTGTGCTTTGGACCTAATTTCAACTCTCCCTCTTCCATGACTCCCTGTATTTTCTAAAATGTATAAAAACTCATATATTAGTTAAATTGTTTTTTGTTGGTGATTCTGGAAGTTATAGCATGCTTTATAGTGCTTGTGATTGTGTGTTTGATGACAAGTTTCTAACAAAGGTTATACTATGAATTTCGAAGTCTTAGTTTCTATGTTTTGGTAATATGTTTAGGTGATATGAGAAGTAGCTTAACCTTTAAACCTATTGGAATAAGTGATGACATTGAAAGATTGAGGGTGTCGTGTCTTATATGCCACTTATTACATGATGAATGTCTGCAAATAGCATGAACATGAATGATAGCTAGGCCGATTAAGTGGATTGAGTGTTGTACATATTATAAAAAGTAACAAGTGTGATTACGTGCAAATAAATTATGGTTACCTAAGCTAACGAGTCTGATTGAGTCAAATATGTTACATGGTGGTTGAGTATATTATCGGCATGAATATGAGATAGAACATAATATGTGTTGAATGAATCGTTGTAGGATAAGGTAAGTCGTATAATAGTCCATGAATAATGTACGATGAGTTAATGATGTTATTAATTATAATGTAAACTGGGGTAGATATACAAATAAAAAGCTAATATGTTGAAACGGAAGTATTGAGTGATTTATTTGCATGGAATTAGTCTAGCATATCTAGTGATATGACAATATATGGTTAACGGTGCAAATAGATGGCTTGTGTGATGACGTGAGCAACCGAATGATAGTTAATTGATGGTAATATATTGGTGTTGAAGTGTTGTGGACATGGGCCACGTCTCGGTCTGTGGATTTGGGCCACCTATAGGTCCATAGTCACGGGCCACCTGCACGCCAAGCCAATCTGTGGACATGCAGCGGTCTTTTGAAATCCACGCTCGGCGGCGTAAAGGTGCTTTCGACCGGATCGTTTTAGATCGGTCAGTTTCATCTCGGTAAGGGTCTCGAAACGATTAGAGATGTTCGGAGTTGCCACCAAGCATTTATGGGATGCCTGGAACCCGTTCGAATTCCACTTTATACCTCGGTCAAATCGAAGCACAAAGCAGCATTTGACATAGGTACTAAAGATAAGGAAATCATCCCTCTTTAGCATCCTATCTCTAGAATGACTCTCGTACGCCCTGGATAAGGTCGTCCACTATCCAAAGTTTCTGAGTAAGAGGTGAAGGTACGTATTGGGAAGCCCTTTAATCAGACATCCAATCCCGCCCGCGTTTAGCGGCCTCTACTGATCGATCTTGGTTCGTTGAATGCAAATGTTGATAAAACGGTTTAAATGCATGAATGCGCATCCAATGATTTAAACCTAACATGTGAAAGCTTTCTAAGTCGGTTGGTTTAATCCAAGTATCAAGTATAAGATGTCGAGTTGGATTAATGATTGATTTGCATGCAAGACGGAAATTAAACATCCATTTACCGTATTAGGTTTAGGGTGCATAACATGATCTATTTGTCTTAGTAAGGCATTTTTCAAATATGGTTTGAATAGTCATCTGATCCGTCCTATATCCGGGTTAACCGGAGTCGGGATCGTCCTAGACTAATGCTGGAAGGGAACAGGCCCTGTACCAGACGGCTATAAGAGGCGCAAGCCAGCCGGCGGTGTAAGGAGCCTCCCTCTGGTTTTGAAAATGAGAAATGAGGAGCCTGCTTGAGGCGCGGGTTAGCCAACAGTTGTATGCCGTGTTCTGACTGTTTAGAAAACGTTATAAAACGTGTTGAAAATGGGTGTTTGAACCCGGTTTGATTTTGAAAGGGTCGTTTAGACCGCATTTGTTGATTTGGAGAACTAGACTCGAATAATCATCATTATTTGATAATATTCGGTGTCGGGTTCGATTTGACAAACTTGACATGAATAGTTTTGAAAAATGATTATGGACTAATTGTTTTAAGTCCATTTGAATGTAATTAGTCGATACTCGTCATCCTACCCGGGTTAAAATCCGGCATGGTATGTAGAACCAAGGATGATTTTGTGTTGGTGACTAATATGTTTGCTTGAAAATGTGAGGAAATGAAAAAAAAGCTTTAAAATACCTTCTAAATGTCATTAACCAAATATTATCACCGAAACACGGATTTAACCGTCATGGTATGAGGAACCAAGGGTGAAAAATGTTTTATGGTTAAAACATGTGAAATGAAACAAAAAGGTTTCGAAAGTACTTGAAATGGTAAAAACCGATTATAAATATGAAAAATGGATTAAGGGACATGACGAGAACAAACACGGTTGATCTCTGGTCTGAGTACCCCATTTAGGCGCGAGCCTGTTAGCGACCTAAGGGGCTTCTGCCTCAGACCAAAAATCAGTTTTGGCTTGTTTATTCCATGTTTTGGTTCACGTTATGCATGTTTTAGCATGTTAGAGTCATGAAACAAATAAAAACATAATGAAAGAGAATTTTTACACCCTCATACTTACATGTTTGGTTATGGCGAGTGACCGACGTAAGTGTAACAACTTGTTTGATCGGAAAAAACTCGGTTTAAAACCGTTTTGGTAAGTAAAAGAGTGTTTTAAAAGTTTAGTGATGGTGTAGTGGTCGAAGTGGTCGGGCAAGTGATTTAATGCACGATGACGGTACCAAACAATGTGTAAGGCTCGTGTTTACGATCGGTAGGTCGTAAATACGCGTCGGATTGTGACTTAAGAAGTCGAGTCAAGAATTTTAAGGGAGAAACGAGGGGGCGGACACTCGCGTAACTCTAAAATGGGTGGCATTTGAGGGGTATTTATAGGAGAATGAGTGGTTGTGTGAGTTTTGAGCGACGTGGCCACCTGGGCTGCTCAAAGAGGCGCGAGCCACGTCGCGGGTCTTCGAGCTGTGTTGTCGCTTTCACAACAAACGCAATCATGATTTGTTCTATCCTAGGTTTTGTAGTCACATGTTTGGTACTTGACCAACATGAATCCGGGAAGACTTAGCATAGAAGGCTTTGAGATATTTTGTTTTTGTGGTTGACTCGGTTTGACTCGTTGTTGGAGTCGGGATTTGAATTTTCGAGTCGGTTTTTGGTCCGGTGTCGGTTTTGACTCTAGTTAGTGTCATCGTGACCCCGTCGCCATGCATTAAACACTCCAGGTATTTTTGAAATTTTTTGAAATGTTTTATTTGTGGGGTAATATCCGTATAAGACCCTCTAAATTTAGGACTATAACGTAAATTTAGCATGCGATTATCGTCATAAAACATAAATACAATAGAGAAACGATAAGGAACAAGAATTTAACCTCGGGTCCTTTATAGTGCGGCGTAAAGAACAGAAATCAAACGAGATTCCCTCCTAATTGTTGCACCCAAGACTTGTCCGAGATATGCCCTTGTGCTAGATGGTGTTCTCCGATTGCCTTGCAATATTGGGAGAACTTGTTGTGAGGTTTTCGAGATGTGAGATCTAGGTTTCAGAGAGAAAATGTCTCCAAAACCCTAGTTTTTACTCGAAAATGAATTGTCTAGGTCAAAAGGAGAGGGAGTCTCTCCTTTTGTTAACCTCGGCCAGCCGTGGGTTTGCATGGGGAAGTGGGCTTCCACTTCCTCTTAATTTTACCTCGTGGACCGGCTCATAAATTGCTAAATGTATATGACGCGGTTTATTATAAATCGTCATCGGTTATCGGCTATTAAAACATCAACTAATAACACGGGTTAGTTGAAGTATTAATACATGTCCGACAAAAACGATATTGTATAATTAATTCAATATACATTAATTAAATATAAAATGCTTATATTTAATTTTACTGAATTAATCAAGTTAATTCGCCTAAGGCCATGATATCTAATCCGTATTAAATATAATATCTCAACATCATATTTTGACTAATTATTAGTCAAGTAACTCGGACTAACTGGTTAGTCAAATTTGGCATCTACATGACTGTATTTTCATACTGTCACATCTCTCAAACGTGTCCTATAGGTGTGACTTTTAGGGACCAGTTGATCACCGCCATCTGTATGACAATAACGTCAAACTTATCTAGCAAGCCAACCGTTATTGATAAACGTGGATCAACTGATAATAATACCAAAAGTATGCCCTTTGATCCTTTTAGAGGTTTATAAGTCCTTGCACTAACTGTTAAGGACACCAACCCCAACATTATTTTCGAAATCATTTTAAGTTTTCCGACGTAAAGTTGTACACAAACTGTCGATCAAACGCTGCGATACCAAAACATGTTGTAGTCCGATAATCATCGGGTGTTTGTTGGAGTCTTAGCAGATACTGGGTATCTACAGAACCCCGACTTTGACTGAGGCTCGGACAGGGCAAAAGTCAAAGTAGAGCCCCCAGGTCAATCGAAGATTACAACCTGGAGACCCAAGCGACGTCGAGGCGGCTCGAAAGGATTCGGGCTAAGGACCTGCCGTCGGGAAGGGCGACGCCAAGGCGACTCGAGGGCACAAGCCAAGGACCTGTCGTCGGGAACAGTTTAGAGTCTGTCGACTTCCGTGCGGGTCGCTTAAAGTCCGTTAGACTACGTACAAAGGCTCGCCAGCCATAAGAAGGAGTCATACCTGAGGCATCTTCGGATATGTCCTTGCAAGGTTGCGGGCAAAGGCTCGCCAGCCGTGGTGCGTACGTGAGGAGGGCTCGCCAGCCGTGATGCGTTGTAAGGCTCACCAGCCGAGACAAGGAAATGTACCCGAGGCATCTTGGGATGTGTCCTTGAAAGGTTGCGGACAAAGGCTCGCTAGCCATGGTGCGTATGTGAGGAGGGCTCGCCAGCCGCGATGCGTTATAAGGCTTGCCAGCCGAGACAAGGAAATGTACCCGAGGCATCTTCGGGATGTGTCCTTGAAAGGTTAAGGACAAAGGCTCGCCAGCCATGGTGCGTATGTGAGGAGGGCTCGCCAGCCGCGATGCGTTGTAAGGCTCGCCAGTCGAGACAAGGAAATGTACCCGAGGCATCTTCGGGATGTGTCCTTGAAAGGTTGCGGACAAAGGCTCGCCAGCCAAATGTAACGGCCGGTTAATGGACCATGGGAATAGCCGCGTCGAATGGGCTTATTTTGAAAGTAGCGAACTCGTGATGTCGCTGGGGAAATAGTGAATTTGGATTTTCACTATCACCGTTTTTGGAATGAGTGGGTTCCGTGAGGAAGCCCCCTGCTGGTATTTGAAGGAATAGTGAATTTGGAATTTTCACCATTCGTCGGCTTGAATTTGCAGTGGCGGTTTTGATCGCCGTTTGTTCTAATTTTGAAGGAAAATAGCTTGAGTTGTTCTTCACAATGAGCAATAGGTATGCATGGCTAGACAATTAGGGCAATCATCATGTTCTCCACTAATTTAAACAACACAATATTAGCCTAATTCTTCCCTTAATTTCGGCACACATAGATAATATGGACTCTATATTATCTTTGTCAAAATGTCAATTTGTCTTATGTCACATGTCATATGTAACATAAATTTGTTATGTATTTTTAACATATTAAAAATCAACGTATTAATAAAAAATACGTCATATACAAAAATCGACTTTAGTAATTCATAATTACTTGTACCAAAATATTTTACCAATTATAAATCACAACAAATTGTATTTATAAAAATTCATTCAATTTTAATTGTTTCTTTAAACAATAATTTCATCTGAGTAATAATACAATCGATTACTCAGACCGTATCTCATTTAATCAAATTCCAATGTGATACGTAAATTTTACTTCCAAAATCGTCCGTCAATTTTCAAGTAATTTAATTAACTCGTAACGTTATACGATTAATTAAATGATCAATTAAGAGTGTTGCCCTATAAGTATGACCTAGGGAATCAACTGATCACCACCGTCGCACGACAGTAATGTCAAAATCTAGTCAGCCAATCATTACCGATATATGTTGATCGGTTGACAGTAAAAAATTACTTCCCAATTGTATTCTTTATAATGAGACTTAAACATGTGATCATCATGATCAACAGTTGTGATCGCATTATTGTCGGAGGATACATATTCCAACACCTTTGTCTTTGGGTTCTTCCTTTTTGGCTTCCTTATTGAACGATGATGTAGCGCTTGACTTATAAAAAGGATTAACACCCTTAGAACCATCACGATCAACCAGGGGTTTCTTTCCTTTGTCTTGCTTTTCAAACTTTAGAGCAAGCTTACACACATCATTAAAATCAAGGAAATTATGAACTTCAACTCGTTGGGCCAATGAAGGACTCAAACCCTTAATGAATCGAGCAATTTGCATCTCCTCCCATTCCTCAAGGTCACACGCCATAATTAGTCTTTAAAACTCCTTAATGTAATCAATCACACTTAAATTACCTTGAGAAAGAGATGTAAGCATCAAGTACTGCTCTTGTTCATAGTCTCTTGGCACGAAGCGTTTTTGCAAGTGCTTCTTCAACTTATTCCAAGTCTCAATCTTACTCTTTCTTTCACGCCTTCTTTGCTTCTTAAGGTTCTCATACCACAAGGATGCATACTTGGTCATTTTCAAGGTAGCAACCTTGAATTGCTTGTGTTCATCATAGCCTTTATATTCAAAGACTCTCTCCGCTTGTCTCACCCAATCTAGGAATTTTTCAGCATCAAGTTCCCCTTCAAACTCCGGGATATCAAGTTTTAATCCACGATCTTCATCATTATTCCCCCTTGGTTCAGGAATGGAATGATGGCTCTTATCGGAATCTGAACTTTCAACGTGCCTCATCCCCTTCTTTCTAAGAGTATGATTACAAATCTAATCAATCTTGTAATTCATTTGTGCCATTCGTTTTCTTAAGTCATCCATACGTTCCTCCCATGGTTCTTGATATGAACCATCATGAGACATCTTTTTTTTTCTCACGGGTGAACAGTACCAGACGTGAATAGTAAGTTTTTTTTTTTTAACACTAGCAATGGATCGTCTTGCTTATGGAAAATCAAGAGGTGAGGCTCTGATAACCAATTTGATGTAAAATCGGGTACCAAATCGGTGTGAATGTTAGACAAGAAAAGGCCTGATTTGGTAAAGTATTGTGAGTGATATTTTTGGTGTTTTATGAGTTTAAATTGCAGCGGAAAATGTTAAGTAAAATGGATATGGATTAGCTAAGAAACCTCGCAAGATAACTCAACTAAAACTGAAATCTCCAACCAAGACCACACAGGAACAAGGAGGGAAACAAATGATATTTCAACCAAGAACACACAGTAAACAAGGATGAAATAAGGCGCCGACCTCGCAAGGACGACAAGAACACTCGCAAGCGTTCAAAGTTTGAGAGAAAATCTCTACACTTGGGTTTATATTTCTGGAAATCGGATGATTACTGTTAGGCCTGGAAATCCGCAGACCACCCTGATCAGCATAGCACCTAAACCTGACTGCCAGGCTCTCAGGGTGCCAGGCTCTCAGGGCACATGAAGTTAGGCGCCAGGCCATGGAGAGGACAACGGTCCAAATATCAGGACAATATTTGACCATATCCGCGTATATTAATGGAAATAAATACGCATCATTAAGTATGAAGATTGCGCAGTAAATACGGTAATTAAAAGGGAAATATTCAGCAATTATTACCAGCAATTATGGAGAATATTCAGCCTTCAATGCTTGATCATGCAGCCGTTCAAGATGGGAAGCTATATAAAGAACACTTGAGAGATCTGAAGAGGGACATCATTCGTGCACAAGAAGAAGAACACATACTACTTAGAAATACAAGCATTGTTGTTATCATAAGAATATTCTCTCAAATCATATAGTGAAATCCTCTCCTGGCTTTGTGCCCGTGGTTTTTTCCCATTCAAGGGTTTTCCACGTACAAAATTGTTTTGTCTTGTTATTTTTGTTATCTTATTTACAGCTTAATATCGTACCACTCAACAACCCGACCGAAAATCTAATTAGAGCTAGTTAACCCTGCACGATATCACCCTGACCTGATTTCGCCTTGCGCAAAATCCACACAAAATAATTGGCGCCCACCGTGGGGCATCTAGCTCTTTGATCCTTTTTTCTTCTCTTACAAAAACTTAAAAACCTACAAAAATGGCCCAACCCACCGTTGAAGAACAATTGAATGCGGCTCTCCAAAAAATCGCTGAGTTGGAAAGCCTGAAAGAAAAAGTGGCCCAAATCAAGAAGCAAAATCCCGAACCGAAAGAATCGAGTCACCCTGAAGCAAAAATTCGAAAAAACCCAAGGGGCAGGCTCTAGATTCCAACCAGGAACCCCATTTTCATCAATCATCAAAAACATTGATTTTTCCAGTTTTGGGAGCCCAAATACTCCTAAAATCACTAACGTAGATGGTGATGAAGAGCCGAAAAATGATGATAAACTTGATGAATCTGCGGCTATCATGATGGCGATAGTTCAGAGATCAAGAAACTCAAAGAAAAATTTGACAAGATACCAGAGTACCGCGATGGAAGAAGCGCCCGACAAATATCTTGATTCAACCTTCATAAACGAAATAGCCAAAGTAGACCTACCAAAGAAGTTCACAATTCCATCCATGAGGGTCTATGATGGAACCACAGATCCACAAAATCACGTGGCTCTTTACAAGGTAAGATGTTGGCGCATCCATTCCTAGCGAGTTCGAGACAAGTTTGCATGTGCAAGGGGTTTGAACGACCCCGACCGGCCCCGCCCGTAATGGTACATCAACCCGCCATCGGCGAGATCCACTCCTTTGCCAACCTGATTAACAGTTTCAACCAGCAGTTCGCAAGTAGCAGGGAGTTGGAGAAACCATCCAGTGACCTTTACCGAGTTACACAGAAGCCTGACGAAACTCTCAAGACATTCCTTGGAAGGTTCAACAAATAAAAAGTATCTATACCCAGATGTGACGTTGGAACAGCAGTGGAGGCATTTAGACAGGGGTTACTACCACATAGTGACTTATACAGTGAACTCACCAAATATCCCTGCCACACCTTCGAAGATGTTCAGGCCAAGACCCTTGCCTTCATCAGGCTGGAAGAAGATAAAAGCTACAAGCTTGGATCACCCAGTGGACCAAGGGATCATGAAAAAAGCAATAAGAAAAGCAACAGAGGGAACAATTACAGACCTACTCCATATTCCAGGCCAGATCAATCAAAAGTCAACCTGACTCATGAATATCAAGGTAAGGCTAAGGTTTACCCACCTATCTCCGAACATAACTTTTGTGTTGATACTGCAGGATTGATCCAGAGGCTTGACAACATGGGGACAGCTGTTAGATGGCCCAGGAAGGTAGAAAATCCAAATCCCAGAAGAGACAATTCAAAATGGTGCGAATTCCACATGGATATTGGACACACCACGGATGATTGTTTCACTCTGAGGAAGGAAGTGGTCTACCTGCTGAAATCAGGATACTTAAAAGACCTAATCAAGTCAAAAGGTAGGAATGCAAACCAGGATAAAGAAAATCAGGAGCACAAGCTGGATCGCAGCCTCCCTCCACCACCACCACTCTATGAAGTAAAATTCATATCAGGCGGTTCAGAGATTTGTGGCCTGACGACAAGCTCAGCGGCAAAAAAGATAGCCAGGACACCGAGGACCGTGTCACCCTGCAAGCTGGATCCTGTTCCAACAATCACTTTCAATGATTGCGACCTGGTGGGCATCCCTGATGTTCATCACGATGGCCTGGTCATTTCTATGCAGATTGGGACAGCCACAGTAAGAAGGATCCTGGTAGATGGAGGCGACTCGAAAACCGATCATGCTTGACGTACTGAAAGCCATGAAGATAAACGAGGATCAAATCACCAAAAAATCCAGCGTCCTAGTAGGGTTCAGTGGTGAAACCAGGAGCACTCTAGGAGAGATCCACCTCCCAACCTATGTGGAGGGAGTCTCATCCTATGAAAAGTTTGGGGTCCTTGACTGCTTGTCATCCTACAACGCCATCCTGGCGGACCACGGATTCACAATGTCAAGGTCGTACCATCAACCTATCACCAAAGTGCATCAAGATACCAACAGTCTGGGGCATAGCCACAATCAAAGGGGATCACAAGACAGCCCAGAGTGCTACACAGCAGCCTTGAAGCCTTCTAAGGCAGGTAAGTCCCTGGCATAGCAATTACAGTACCCTGTCAGGAGCACGTATGTAGCACCTCCCAGAATAGAAACAGATCAGGTAATTCTAGACCCTGAGTACCCTGACAGGTATGTTTTAATAGGATCTGACGCACCAGATAATGTCAGGCCTGAACTGGTAAAATTCCTTAAAAATAAATCATCTTGGTTTGCTTGGTCACATTTTGATATGACTGGAATTAGTGCTGATATTATTACTCATAAGCTCAATGTTGACCCATCTTTTAAGCCTGTGCAGCAAAAAAGGCGTAAATTTGCAGCTGAAAGAAACACCATAATAAATGAAGAAGTAGAAAAACTCTTGGATGTGGGGATGATCAGGGAAGTAATGTACCCTGAGTGGTCAAGCTAACGTAGTTGTTGTGCGAAAAAGAATGGAAAGTGGAGAGTCCGTGTAGACTACACACGACCTGAACAAAGCATGCCCTAAAGATCCATTCCCCCGCCTCATATTGATGCCATGGTAGACGCAACAAAGAAGTCACGAAATGTTGACATTCATGGATGCTTCCAAATGGATTCAATCAAATAAAGATGCATCCCGCCGACCAGGAGAGTATCTTGCATTCATTACGCATCGAGGCATATATCTTTATTACACTTTGTCATGCCTTTCGGCCTGAAGAATGCAGGGGCAACGTACCAGCGCCTGGTCAACATGATGTTTAAAGACCAAATAGGTGACATCATGGAAGTATGCATAGATGACATGGTGGTGAAATCCAAGAATGCAGAAGATCATGTGAAGCACCTAGAAATAGCATTTGAGATATTAGAAAAATATAACATGAAACTGAACCCTGCAAAGTGCCACTTTGGGCTCTCTGCAGGCAAATTTCTTGGATATATGGTCACAAAGAGAGGCATAGAAGCAAGCCCTGAACAGATAAAGGCCATCCTGGAACTACAGTCACCCAAGTCTATCAAGGATATCCAAAAATTGACAGGCCGGGTAGCTGACCTGAACCGCTTTATATCAAGATCTTCAGAAAGATGCAAAACATTCTATAACTTACTCAGGAAAAATAAACAATTCCAGTGGACGGACGAGCATGAGGCAGCTTTCCAGGATCTAAAATCCTATTTATCATCTCCACCCTTACTGGCTAAACCAGAAAAGGGAGAACCTTTGTCAAGATACCTATCTCACACAAACACAAATCGATGCGATCCGGTGAAAGAACAGACGACGACAAAATCCAGTCTACTATGTAAGTAAAAGCCTGCTAGATGCTGAATTGAGGTATGGACTACTTGAAAAATATGTTTTAGCATTGATAATGTCATGTACCAAGCTGAGACCTTATTTTGAAAGTCACCCAATTATAGTCGGGAGACCAATTTACCAATAAAATCATCTGCGTAAACCCAACTTTCGGCGGGATGGCCAAATGGTCAGACAAATTAGCACATATGACATCTCCTTTGAACCCGGGCGCGATCAAATCGCAGGCCACAAAGAGACTTTGTGGTGACTTCACCCTAACCTGAACCATACCTAATAAAAGAGGTCAACCACCTAGAAAATAAAACCCTAGACCAAGAATGGACCTTGTTCATAGATGGGGCATCCAATGCCAGGGGGACAGGGTTAGGATTAGTACTTAAATCACCCCAGGGAGATGTAATAGCTCAGTCGTAAGTCGTGAGTTCAAAGCTACCAACAACGAAGCGAGAATATGAAGCCCGATAGCGAGGCTTAAAGGTATGTCTAGACCTCGGTGTTCAAAACCTAAAGGTAAAAACTGATTCACTCTTAATTGCCAATCAAATAAAGGGAATTTATACGGCTAAGGATGCAAAAATGATTTCGTATTTAGAATATGCAAAAAGCCTTACCGCTAAATTTCCTTCATTTGATATCGATCAAATACCTAGAGACCTGAATACCCAGGTGATGCTCGCCACCTAGGGTTCAAACTTTACCCCATTTTTTTTGATAAAATACCAATTGTGCACTTATTAGAGCCGACCATCAAAGAAACCCGAACAGTCAACCACCCCGTCAATCGGGACAAGAACTCTTGGACTAAACCTTATTATGATTGGTTTCTCCGAGGAATACTACCTCAGGGAAGACATGAGGCAAGGGCCTTTAGAATTAGAGCTTCATCTTATGCTATCATCAATAACACCTTGTTCAAGAGATCGCAGGCTGGACCCTACCTGAGATGCTTAGAGCCTGACGAAGCCAAGCTAGTACTTCAAGAAATACATGATGGACACTGTGGCAATCATAAAGGAGGAAAGAGCCTGGCAAGCAAAGTTCTCAGAACAGGCTACTACTGGCCTACGCTGAGGGCTGACTGCCTGGAATACTCTTTGAAATGCGAAGCTTGCCAAATCCATGCACCAATCATACATCAGCCATCTGAACTCCTTCATTCAATTTCCGCGCCCTGGCCATTTATAAAGTGGGGCATGGACATTGTGGGAAAACTGCCTGTAGCTCCAGGACAAAAAGTCTTCATGTTAGCCATGACTGATTACTTCTCTAAGTGGATCGAGGCTGACTCTTACAGGCAAGTAACCGAAAAAGAAGTAATATCCTTCATCAGGACAAACATTATTTGCAGATATGGAGTCCCATCAGAAATAGTATGTGACAACGGAACTCAGTTCGTGGGGAAAAGGACCCAAGCATTCTGCCAAGAATGGAATATCAACCTGGTAACATCAACCCCTGGATACCCAAAAGCTAATGGCCAGGCGAATCAAGCAACAAGATAGTCATAAGTCGCCTAAAAAGAAGTCGAAAAGAAGACGAGGCGGATGGGTCAAGAACTTCCATTAGTACTATGGGCGGCAGACAGACGACTCCAAAATCGCGACAGGCCAAACACCTTACTCCCTGGTGTATGGTCTGCGAAGTGTCATCCCCGCAGTAAGAGTACCAATATCCGATCCAAACTGAACAACGTTGAAACAAATAAAGACCTGGTGCAAGATAACTTAGTCCCGACGGAAGAACTAAGAGACGCCGGCAAAATCGGGATGGCATCATATCAACAAGCGATTGCCGGGACTTACAATAAAACGTCGGGTCGGGGTCTTCAAAGAAGGAGACCTTGTCCTACGCAAAGTATTTCCAAATAAAAAGGAAAAATCAGCGGACAAGCTAGCTCCCACATGGGAAGGCCCTTACTTAATTGATTCAATTGTTGGACAAGGAGCATACAGGCTCCAAACACTAGAAGGAGAAATGATCCCAAGATCCTGGAATGTAACTCATTTAAAACTATTCCATATGTAAAGATCAGATCAGGCTACAGTCAGGTACAAATTCAATCACTACTCAACCTGATGTGCTATGTGATGAACTACATGCTTTATATGACTTGTCTGTATTTTATACCTGCTCAACTAACCCATCTATTTACTTTTTGAATCCTGAACAATTATACATAATAAAAGATTATACGCATAAATATTCAGGATTGAGGGCTACTCTACTATATATTCCTGAAACAAAAATTTTGCACTTAACTGTGCCTAACGAGTTGGTAACCACCACCGGATACGAAAAAAGTCGGGACCAATCACGCATGAAATAATTGCCGACCCGACCAGTTTCGCCACGGATAACAACCGGCTGGACGCAGCAAGACGGTGCAAGGGTGTTTTATCCCGACCATCAGTCTAAAATGCCCTCTCGACAGGCCGAATACCAAGCCCTCCAGCCAGGCAGGGGACATAAGCCCTCCTGACAGGCCGGATTTCCCACCCTTTCAACCATTATAGCAAAAAACTATACTTGGTTGAAATACATATGACAATCGAAACAAAAATGTGCAGGTTATTTAACCAGAATAATGTGCAAATCATGCAAACAAAATATTTGACAGGTCCAACAGGATGAAATTCGCAAATCAAGCAAAGACAAAAGTGAAATCAGCCAAAAGAAGGTCATCATGCCTATATTAATAAACCTTTACCCCCTAGGGCAAAGGCGCCAAAATATTCATAAAAGTCAGGGAGAGCCCCCCTGACCCAAAACAGGAAAACGAAAATAATGTTTGTCCAGGGACATCCCCCCTGGATGGGCCAAAATACCAACTGAGAATTAAAAATATTATCGCTTCTCCTCGGAAGCGAAGCAGCAAGACCAACAACTTGCTCCCCACTCTTAGCCGGCTCGGCCTCAACGTCCCGCTCCCCGGAGAGTCGACCTCCTGTTCATTCTCCAAATTATGCGGTCGATACTTCAAGCAAAGAAAGGCCATCTCACCGGGGTCCCATTTTGCCCTGGCCTCGACAGGCTCCGACATGGCAGCCGCCCTTCCCTTGATGTAGAAATAGAGGGAGGCATCATCCAACTTGAACTCCAAATCATCCCTCTTTTGGGTAAGCTCTACATTCCTATCCAGGGCTTCCTGCAACAGCCGCTTGCTCGAAGCTGCCTCAGTCTTAGCAGCATCCCTCTCAGCCTGCACCCTTGTCAAATCAGCAGTCTTGGCGGCCAAGTCAGCCCTTGCAAATTCCGGCTCAGACTTCAACCTATCATAATCTGATCTCATCAGATCGATCCTGGCTACCAAAGAAGTAGCCTGATAGGCATTATGGAGACAGGTCGCGGCACCCTGACCAAAGACAAGAAAAGTATGAGTAACTTGTACCAACAATAGAAGACTACCAAAAACAAAACACATGGAAATGATTCCAACATACCTCCCTCACAGCAGCCATGGCACCAGCCAAGAGGCTGACTGAATGATCCACTGAAGCAACTGCCTAAGTAGCAGTCTCAACAGGGTCAAGAGTAAGCATGACATCTGATTTAGAAGCTGCATATTCCCTGATTTTCACCCTAGAAGCCTCCATATTATCCAACCTGGCTCTCACCTCCCTGACCGGGGCAGAAACGTCAACATCCTCAATCCTCCTTTTTCCGGGCTCACAACTTGTTTCGGCGAGGGGCAAGCAGCATAGTATCGACCTTGGCAAAGATCGGACTTCTCGGTCAAGTCTATAACAGCTCGATCCCCACTCCCCTGGGGACCTTCCTCCTTGATTTTCGCCAGCCTAACTGAAAGGTCAGCCATGCCAAACCTGGAAAGGCGAACAGACGACCTGGTAGCTGCAACACGAAATACTATATCAGCAATACAAACAAAACATTATCAGGAAGCCCAGGTAAAAAGAAAGGAAAAATTAAAATAGACTTACAGCCTGAGGTACTGACACCAGCAGCTCCTGACACTTTAGCCACCCTGGGAGCCCCGTCAGCCTTCAAACAGCGAGGAAGATGACCAACCCCGCAACAAAGAGACCAGGACCTCTCCAAAGGAGGAATAGCAAGAAAAGAAGAAACATTGGGAGTAGGATACTCAGTTTCAGTAACCCAGTCGGCAACTGCACACATAAAAGGTATGACTTACTATTTTTTCATTCTTTCACTAATAGAAAAGACATGCAGGTCAAAGAAAGAAACCAAAAGACTCACCAGCCACATAGGCCTCATGATTCAAATACGCCAGGTCAGGACCCACAGAATTGGTCTTGACAAACATATAGCCAGCAGCCCAGCCCTTATCATGGCCACTGTCTAAATTGCTCAGAAGGGGAGTAGTTGACGGCCTGACCTTAAAACTTATACGGCCAGGACTGTTTGTTTTAATAGCATAACAGGTCTTCAAATCATCAAGAGAAAAAGAGACATTGTGTTTTTTACAGAGGTTCTCAATAGAACATACAACTTTCCACACCATCGGCATTAATTGATAAGAGGGAACGCCAATCTCCTTAATAACCTCAACCATAAGAGGAGAAAAAGGAAGCTTATAACCTGCCCTGAAGGCCCAGTCGTGGATACAAATCCAACCAGGACAAGCCCAGTCAGCCCTGATAGGAGAATTCTCAGGGATCCAGACATCAGCATCAGCAGGGATAATCCCCTTATCCTTCAAAATTTTCTCGAACTCAGGCTTCAAGCGGTTTGCAAGAGACTAATCCTTATTTAAAGCCTTGGTAGGCTTGAATTGAAAAGCGCCATGAGATATTGAAATCATCTCCAATGGAGGATCACTTGACTTATCTATCATGCGGAGATGGAGCGGAAGAAGCGGTAGAGTTTCGAAGAAACTTCCTCGGGATTCGAGGAGGAGGAGTAGCGAGAACCGCCGCCCGGTAGATTTTTTTCTTTGCAGCCATTGTTTGAAGAATTATGGAAAATTGATTAAGAGATTTGGGAAGTTGAGAATTAAGAAAACTGAAGAGAAAGAAAGTTAAGAGAAAGAAGACGAAGAAATTATGTTGATGAGTTCAAATTAATGAAGCACCCAAGTATTTATAGCAAAGAAAATTAGGGTTTCAAATAGCAAAAATAATTAAGGAAGTTGCGAGAAATAGACCACGCGTCGGCGATTTGCGATAAAAAAGAGCCGTTACAGGAAACTGATCAGGGAAAATTAACCGTTGGGTGATCTTATCAAAATTGAAGTTATCTCCTCATTTTTTCGTCCTGGCACTACCAATGAGGAGATAAGGGGCAATTGTTAGGCTTGGAAATCCGCAGACCACCCAGATCAGCATTGCACCTAAACCTGACTGCCAGGCTCTTAGGGTGCCAGGCTCTCAGGGCACATGAAGTTAGGCGCCAGGCCATGGAGAGGACAACGGTCCAAATATCAGGACAATATTTGACCATATCCGCGTATATTAATGGAAATAAATACGCAGCATTAAGTATGAAGATTGCGCAGTAAATACGATAATTAAAAGGGAAATATTCAGCAATTATTACCAGCAATTATGGAGAATATTCAGCCTTAAATGCTTGATCATGCAGCCGTTCAAGATGGGAAGCTATATAAAGAACACTTGAGAGATCTGAAGAGGGACATCATTCGTGCACAAGAAGAAGAACACATACTACTTAGAAATACAAGCATTGTTGTTATCATAAGAATATTCTCTCAAATCATATAGTGAAATCCTCTCCTGGCTTGGTGCCCGTGGTTTTTTCCCATTCAAGGGTTTTCCACGTACAAAATTATTTTGTCCTGTTATTTTTGTTATCTTATTTACAGCTTAATATCGTACCCTGTCAACCTGACTAGAAATCTAATTAGAGCTAGTTAACCCTGCACGATATCACCCTGACCTGATTTCGCCTTGCGCAAAATCCACACAAAATAATTACAAATGAGGTATTTTGGCCCTTATATAGCAAATATGTGCTTGGGCTCCAAGGCAACATTAAATGCTAGGGGCAATTTCCTAAGCATGCTTGGGCTCCAAGGTATTATTTAAAATTATGTAGAAAAAATATGCTAGATTTTTGTAAAAACTAGGTGAGGAAAACTAGGTGAGGAAGATTAAAATCATCCTCTCACTTGGGCGGCACTCCTCTTGGACGGCATTTCTTGGACGGTGATTCTTGGATCAGCTAGAGCTCGACGTCCAACTTATCATTGTGACATAGCTCGTATTTCTTCTAGCGCCAAAATAAGGATTCGGATCAGTGTTAAGTAAGAGTGCGCTAGAGCTCGACATCGCTCCCGCATCATTCTAGTTCGCCAGTGCTTTACCGAGACTTTCGTCGTGCCGGTTGACCCGCCTGGGGTGCTGTTCCAGGAGTCGACTCCTGATGAGGTTGAGGAGCACCTTCACGGTCAGGGAGGTGAGGAGCTGTTGCTGTGGGACACCGACTACGACACATTCCGGTTGTCGAGGCTTGCTTGGTACCCGATCGAGGTATGTTTTCCTCTTTTCTTTTTGTTTTCATTGCCTCTCTTGATAGGAGGGTTTGTCATCTTTGATGTGGATCCAAATGGCAAGGAGTCGACCCGCTGATCAGGACTCAGCCCCCAGCTTTCCCGATGGAGACCACTTTTCAGGGGCCGGGTGGCGAGGAGCTTCAGTTGCGCTTACCGGAGCCTGCGGTGGCCGAGGTGGCCGATGCCGGCATGGAGTGGAGGTTGACTGTTCTGAGGGTGAGTTCCTGACTTGAACATTCTCTCCATTTGTACTTTGCC
Source organism: Silene latifolia (assembly GCF_048544455.1). NCBI lineage: Eukaryota > Viridiplantae > Streptophyta > Magnoliopsida > Caryophyllales > Caryophyllaceae > Silene > Silene latifolia. The sequence continues at coordinate 82,803,640 of NC_133535.1, forward strand.
TTACATTGTTTTGAAGGACATTTTTGTTTTGCAGGTGACGACTGTTAGTCACCAGGACTTGTGGCGGATGGCCAACCGCTGGAGGACGCTTGCTGGTGACCTGGCTACGAGGGAGGCTCAGCTTTCTCAGGTACGTTTTGTGTGTTGTATTTCGTGTATTTGGTGTTGTATTTCACGTTTTTAGATCTTGAGGATCTGCTATTGTGTTTTGCAGGGCACTGCGGATCCAACGGAGCTTGCTCGGGTCCGTGCTGAGTTGGAGGCAGCCAGGTCGATGATCGAGGCCCAGGGGTTGAGGATTACCCGTCGAGACCAGGAGTTGAGGCATCACGAGGCAAGATTGGCGGAGGAGGGTGGTCCTCATATCCGTTGGGTGGTGTCGTGGTGGCACTTAAGGTCCTTCACGGGGTTGCCCGCTTCGGGTGCTAGTCCTCGTTCTTTGATGGTGATGGGTTTGAAGGTTGTTTCCTTCATTTATCCCGAAAGGCTCATGAGGCAAATGGGGCGTCAACAAAAAGTGCCCGCTCAAGATACTCTTGTCCAAGAGAATGTTTTCCGGAACTCCGAGCTTGTGGAATTCTTTGAAAGGTGGTGGGCCACTCGGCTGCTTTGGGAAGTGCCAAACCCCGCTGCCATGACATGGGTGACTCCCGCTTATGTCAAGTGGTCACGTGCTCCGTCCTTGGAAGAGAGATCCAAATTCCGTAACGACGAGGTTGTCGACTTGAAGTACCTAGAGGTTGGCAAGGCCAACCGTGCCTTCTTTGAAGAGTATGTTGATGGAGCTACCCCCGATGTGATAAGACCACCGAAGAAGAGGAGTTCAGGCCCCAAGCATATGGTGGGCCGTGCATTGGCTCGTCATGGCTCGAATATGGGGTCTTGTGCTAGACCGGAGGCCGTTGCCGTCTTAGATCCACTTATGATCCGTTACGAGGAGGAAATCCATGCTAGGCGGGCCCACGAGAAGAGCAAGGGGATGATGTACCCCGAAGGAAAAGGCAAAGGTAGAATGGAAGAGTGAAGACCTCCATTACCCACTTTATTATTATGTTGTATTATTGTTGTGAGTTTTTATTATGTTGTACTAGCTAGTTATTGTGTGTTTTATGCTAGTTTTATTATGTGAGGTGTGTTAGTGGACACCTTAGCTTTGACAAGTTGTAGACTCGTCGAGCTTTATTTGTTGTTGAAATTGTAATCCCTCCCATTATTAATTAAATAAGAGGATTACTCGTGTCGAAAATTGTGAATGCTTGTTTCTTCCATCCATTTTGTAAAGGCAATTCAATTTGAATCGTCCTAAACGTTTGCACTTGGGAAAGTGGTATTTTGTGGAAAGGGAGAAAGGCTCATTTTTTGTATTTTGTGGGGAAAGGGAATGGCTTTCCCTTTTCTTTTTTTTTGGGATGTTTTTTGTATGTGGGGAATGGTTGTACTTGATTGTGGGAATGGTTGTATCCTTCTTGTGTAATAAAGGAGTGTCTACGTATCCACCTGAAGAGGTGAAATCAAACCATGATCGTAGTTCGAAATATTTTGTGAATTTGAATTGGGTTTTGTGGTTGTATCCCTCAGGCATAAGAGGGACCGCCTACGTATCCACCTGAAGAGGTGAAATCAAACCATGCTCGTAGTTCAGGGGGTTTGTTTTTGTAGTGCAAATGGACGTTGCCTTTGACGGATCAAAGGACATTCGAAACGGGCAAGGTGCCGCAACTTAGACTCGATAAAACATGCAATTTCAAATCAGAACGTATTGAGGAACTTGACTTGAAAAGGGTTGAGGTCGATGCTAGTTGTAAAACTAGGCTAGGTTGTTGGTTGATAGGGTTCAAGGGTAGTATTTCTTGAGTTGGTCTAGGTTGGTCGGGTTTGTAAAGTCCTCCCCATCTAGGTCACTCAGTCTCACTGCGCCCCCCGAAAGTATTTTCTTGACCAGGTATGGCCCGGCCCAGTTGGGTTTGAATTTTCCCCTCGGATCGACGGGTAATGGTGCTCGGACTGACTTGAGGACCAAGTCGCCCTCCCGGATGTTTCGGGGTTTAACCTTCTTGTTGAATGCCCGTTGTATACGTCGTTGGTATAGCTGAACGTTGTGCAAGGCGTTGAGTCGCCGTTTGTCTAGAAGAGTGAGTTGTTTGTACCTTCGACGAGTCCATTCCGCCTCAGGGACTTGACTCTCCAGTAGGATGCGTAGAGAAGGGACCTCTAACTCTACCGGTTGAACCGCCTATATACCGTATGCTAGGTAGAAGGGTGTGGCGCCTGTCGGTGTTCGAATGGAGGTTCGGTATCCCCAGAGTCCGAATGGGAGTTTGCTCGGCCAATCGCGATAGTTTTCTTGCATTTTCTTGATAATGGTAACAAGAGTCTTGTTCGCTGCCTCCACCGCTCCGTTAGTTTGGGGACGGTAGGGGGATGATCGATGTCGTTTAATCTTGTATTTGTCCAGCAAGGCTTGAGTTTCCGCCAGGAAGTGAGAGCCTTGATCGCTGATGATTTCATGGGGTACCCCGTATCGGCAGATGATGTTGTTTTGAATGAACTTGGCCACTTGTTTGGCGGTCAAGAATGCATATGACTGCGCTTCCACCCATTTGGTGAAGTAGTCGATGGCGACGAGGACGAAGCAATGCCCCTTGGTGCCTATCGGGTTGACTTTCCCGATGATGTCGATGCCCCAGGTTGAGAATGGTCAGGGTGATGTTATGGTGTACAAAAGGGATGGCGGTATGTGTTGTATGTTGGCGAAGATTTGGCAATTGTGGCAATGTTTGACGTAGTTACGGCAATCGGCTTCCATGGTTGTCCAGTAGTAACCCAGCCGCATGATTTTCCGTGTAAGCATCATTGCACTCATGTGAGGGCCACATTCTCCGTCGTGAACCTCTCCCATGACCTTCTTGGCTTTGTGATGGTCAATGCAAAGGAAGAGAATTCCTTGGGGGGTTCTTTTGTAGAGTTGATTTTGGTTTATCACGAATTGTGATGCAAGTAAACGGATGGCTCTTTGTCCTCTTTTATCAGAGTTGGGAGGAAATTCGTTTTGGGTTTTGTAATTGAGGATGGCTTGGTACCAAGGTTCATCATGGCTTTCCTCGTCGTCGATAATGGCACAGATGTGAGTTGGCTCGCTCCGTCTTTCGACACATAGGGGCATCGATGTCATGTCGTCAGGTATGTTGACGAGCGCGGCAAGTTTTGCCAGGGCATCAGCAAATTGATTTTCCTCTCGCGGCAATTGGAAGTAGTAGACTTGGTCGAAGAACTCGGCCTCTTGATTGATCTTTGCTCGATAGGGAGCTAAGCTATCAGATCGGATTTTCCATGATCCGGATACTTGATTGATGATGAGTGAGGAATCGCCGTGGACCCTCGGTCTCTTGATGCTAAGTGTGATGGCTGCTTGTAGGCCGATGAGGCATGCTTCATATTCAGCGGCGTTGTTGGTGACGGCAAAGTCTAGCTTGACCGAGATCGGAACGTGTTCTCTCTCTGGTGATATTAGGAGGATTCCTACCCCGAAGCCTCTCAGATTAGATGCACCGTCAAAATATAGGTCCCATGCGTCGGAGTCGGCGCAAAGGATGTCTTCGTCAGGAAGTGACCATGTGTCGGTCGTTGGATCCTCGTTGACGGGATTTTCTGCTAGGAAATCAGCGACTGCTCTTCCCTTGATAACCTTGAGGGGTACAAACTTGAGGTCAAATTCGGACAGCATGAGTGTCCATCTAGACAGCCTTCCGTTTAGTACGGGTTTTTCGAAGATGTATTTAACCGGGTCCATCTTGGAGTAGATGTGGACCGAGTAGCTGAGCATGTAATGCCGCAGCTTCTTTGTCGACCATACTAGGGCAAGGCATGTCTTCTCCAGTTGGGTATACCTCGTCTCGTACCCGATGAACTTTTTGCTGATGTAGTAGATGGCTCGCTCCTCGTTGCCAACTGTTTGCGCTAGCATTGCTCCCATGGCTGCGTCGGTAACAGTCAGGTATAGGGATAAAGGAATCCCCGGTTGAGGTGGCATGAGGACAGGAGATTTGGATAGGATTTCCTTTATCCTGTCGAAGGCTTTCTGACAGTCGTCGTCCCAATCGGTGTGATCGCAGGCGCGAAGCTTCTTGAATATCGGTTCACAGATCATAGTGAGCTTGGCAATGAACCGGCTGATGTATTAGACCTGACCGAGAAATCCCCGAATCTCCTTCTCGTTCTTAGGCGAGGCATTTGTTGAAGGGCTTTGATTTTGGTTGGATCAATCTCAATGCCTCTTTTGCTAACGACATGTCCCAAGAGTTTTCCGGAGGTGACCCCGAATGCACACTTCTGAGGATTTAGTCTCATGTTATATTTCTGCAGACGAGCGAAGAATTTCCGGAGGGCACTGATGTGGCCGTCACGTTCTTTTGATTTGACGATCATGTCATCGACATATACCTCTACCTCCTTGTGCATCATATCATGTAGGAGAGTGGTAGCGGTTCTTTGATAGGTCGCTCCAGCGTTGATGAGGCCGAAAGGCATGACCGTGTAGTAATATGTACCCCACTGTGTAGTGAACGCGGTTTTGTGCATGTCTTCCTCAGCCATTTTAATCTGGTTGTACCCGGCATACCCGTCCATGAATGATAGGAGAGCATGTTCGGCAGTGTTGTCCACCAGAATGTCAACATGTGGCAAAGGGAAGTTGTCCTTTAGACTCGCCTTGTTCAGATTCCCGAAGTCGACGCAAACTCGAATTCTTCCGTCTTTCTTAGGTACCGGCACAATGTTGGCCACCCAATCCGAGTATTCAGACACTTTGATGAACCCAACCTTGAACTGTTTGTCCACCTCTTCTTTGATTTTTAGGGCCCATTCAGGACGTATCCGGCGTAGCTTCTGTTTCACAGGTTTAGCTCCGGGTTTAATGGGTATCCGGTGCTCTGTAATTTCTCTGTCAATCCCAGGCATATCACTGTAAGACCAGGCGAATACGTCCTTGTATTTGTGGAGGAGGTCAATGAATTGTTGTCTTTCCGAGGGGTCCAGGGTTGTCCCTATCCTAAGTTCTTGAGGTGTATTGTCGGTTCCTACGTTAATAGGCTCGGTTTCCTCAATGATGGGGGTTTTGGTTTCCCGCTTGTCAAGTTCTTTGGCTAAGTGAGGTGGGTAGTCACTCAAGTAAAATTCCTCATAATCATTCAGAATCGCATTGCAGTTAAATTGAGACGAGTCATAAGCAAACTTAGCGTTCATTAAGTTGACACGAGCGAATAGCTCGGAAAAGACAGACATCTCGTGGTCAGTCAGAGGCGACACAACAGAGGAAGTGGCCCCTGGAACAGGCTTCAGGTTGTCACCTTTCATGGGAGTGGGGGTGACCTTAGTAGACTCAGCCTCTGAATCAGCCACGACCTTGTGATAAAACAGTGGGAAGGGGACCTTGACTGGGACATCAGGAGTGTTAGGAGCTATGACAGACTCTGACTCCGACTCAGTCTCAGACTCAGATCCTTCTTCACCTCCCTTTTTGAACATAGGGCCTTCTCCAGTTGTTATCTTGAGAATGCGGCCTTGACAATCGGTCCACTTGACGGTCTTCCTCCAGCCCTGGGTAGCCTTCTCTGGGTCAGTATCGGAGATCAAGGCGGTTGGATCAAATTGGTTGTCTTTTAGGGCGATGTTGATAATGTCCTCATAGTCGAGGTGCTTGACGTTATCTTCCCCAAATAGGAGTGTGACAGCTTGTCCGTCAAGGCATGGTGACGGCTTGGACTCAGTTGATGCAGCTTCGATGTTGTCAGGGATAAAGTAGCAGTCCTGGAAGACTTCCACTCCCGGGTATCTAGCCCTGGCCACAGAGTCATAGATCGGCTCTGGAAAGCCGTGGTAGAGTTCAGACTCTCCCTCGGGGACAAAGTATCCGTTGAGAGTCAGGTGATAGGGACGGAGGATGACTCCGTGCTTCTTGCGTTTTCGGATTAGGAGGTTCATCTCCCGGATATCTTCGTCAGTAGGTTCGTATCCCAGCCCAAAGGGAATGTTGGGGACCTTAGCCTGTTTCAAGGGAGGCAATGGGTCTTTTAGTGGATTGAGCGGCAAACCCGGAAAATAACTCTGACGCATCATGATACGGTTTATCGTGAGGTTGGTGAACAGGTCACACTCAGAGGTTGCCGATTCATCAGTTATGGCGTTTACGGCTTGGAAACCCCACATTTCATTGTCGTCCTCCTCAATGGCTTGGGAGGCTACCCCTCTTCTCATAACTGCTTTGATTGGGGAAGCGGGGATCGTGATCGTTTTCCCGTTGAAGGGGACCCTGATCTTTTGGTGGAGCGTTGATGTGACCGCCTTGACGGCGTGAATCCAGGGGCGTCCCAGGAGCATGTTGAAGGACACGTCGATGTCGACCACTTGGAAATTGGTTTGTCTTTCTAATGGCCCGGTTGCGACGGTCAAAGTGACTAGCCCAGCGACCTTGCGGCGAGTCCCGTCATAGGCGCGTACTCCTTGATTCGTCGGGATTAAATCAGATTCCTTGATGCCCAGCCTGTGGGCAGTTTTGAGAGGAATGACATTCACGGCGGAAACATCATCCACGAGGACCATTGGTATATTCTTTTGGAGGCATTGTACGGTGATGTACAGGGCCAGGTTATGATTGGCTCCGAACAGGGGAATATCCTCGTCGGAGAAGACGACCGGGTTTCTCAGATCAGGGGCGTCTCTCATCATGTGTGCCACTATTTCTTATGGAGAAGAGGTGGAGGGCACGGTTAATTTTCCCAAGGCCTGCGGCAAGGCCTGTCGATGCTCAAAAGACGTTGCGATCAGTTGCCAAATTGAAATTTCGGCTTTTGCTTTCTGGAGCTATTTCAGGATTGAGTTCTCGGGGGCCTTTGGTTGAGTGTCCACTGATACGGTCGTTATGTACCAAAAACAAATACCTAAGTTACTACTAACAGAAGTCAGCGGTAAGTAGGGTCGATCTCCACAGGGAGGCTATTTTGCTAATTATATGTTTAACTCGGTCTGTCTAATGTCACAATGTGGGGGTTTTGATTATTTTAACTAAACTAATAAGAAGGTAAGAGAGAGATAAACGCAAAAAATTAACAGTAAGAGAAGGGGATATGCTAGGAGTCGGTCTACCGTGGCAGCTACACTATCGGGTCAACTGAGTCGATTAAACTATTGATAAGAAGAGCTATGGTCGTCACCTTTCGGTCCTTAAACCGCCCTAGGGTCTCCTAACTTAGCTTTCGCCCTAATTAGGTATCACCTATTGTAATTAAGCAAGCCTTCCCTTCCAATCTTTCGATCCAGGTCGGGGTTAACTAGATAAATTGGTCTCCTGCATGCATACATTCAACCTAAAAACAATTATATTGCCTAATACAATTCTTATCGCAAGGATAATCTAATCAAATCGATCCTATCATATTACTACCACGTCTTCCCTAATCCTAACATATTAAGGGATTTAGCTACGCATATTGATGAAACAAATAACAAGAATGAACAAGCAATTAATAAAAAGAGGCATAATAGAGAAGGAATAACAAGAATTGAATTGCATAAATTAAATACGAGAGTGAGAGAGATTAAGAACAAACTAATTATGAATAAGAATAAGGGAAGAGAAATTACAATTAATCCGAAAAATAGAGAAAAGAAGAAGCGCCGTTCCTGCCTCTACTAAGTCCAGGGAATGAATTGATATCCTCTTAGGTCTAAAAAACTCTTATTTATACTAAGTAGTATCATTATTATTAACTAAATATAAGATAAACATAAGATATAGTCTAATTATACTCGACACTATTATCCTCGCTGTAGCTAGTACTCGATCGAGTACTTCTGTTTATTTTCCTGCTTTGCGCACTGAACTTCAAACGGCTGCCATTTCTTCGTTACTTGGCAAACAGGGTGATTCCGGTGGCGTTGGAAAGCTAAGAGGACAGGCTTTAATCTCCAATTAGAATCACCTGAATATCTGTTGTAGAACTCGAGATATGGCTATCCAAAGCAGGCACTAGCAATTCGAAGTTTTTCCTTTGCTCGCCTAGCTATCTTTCTTCTTTGCGCATCTCAAAATAGCTACATTCCCGCTCCAAATTCACTCTTCCTCCAAATGCATGCTAAACGGACGGTAAAAGGCTTGATTTCACTACTTTTGGGTTCATTCCTGCAAATAAGACAAAATAACCCAAAGTAGCATATTCGGGGCATTTCGTAGCATAAAACCACGATAAAAGCATAGAAATACGTGCATAAAATCGGCTAAAAAGACTATATAAAATGCACGTATCAAATCTCCCCAAACTAAACCTTTACTCATCCCCGAGTAAACTAAAATGCAACTAATGGAACGGAAAAAGATAACTCAAAGCTAGCTACAAATGCCCACTTAAGCCAATTTAATGCAAGCAAACTAGCACTTATAGCAACAGTCAAATGCAAACGAGTTATAGGATGTTTATGAAAGTAGCTGAACCGTCGACCTTGCAAGACCTTTAACAATGGACTCTCACGGGCCACTCTTCTCTCATGAAGCAAAGGGTGAACATATATATATAAGAGAGAAAGAAAAATAGTCGCTCACCTAAACTACGACCCACATAAACATGCATGCAACTAATATGATAGACAATTCTAGCTACCGTACACACATTCCAACCAAACAAGGTCCGTCACAGCCGAGGGCTTACAAAAATATGGTAAAGTGAGGCAATGGGTAAGAAAAGGCAAACATTTATGGGAATGTGGAGGTATAGGCGGCCAAGCTAGTACCTAAACAGAACCATATGAGACATATCCATTTCCAACTCAATTATGAATTAAGCACATGCCCTTCATTTGGCATAAAATCTCACCAAACCAAACTGAACTAACTCCTCAAAAGATATGTAAATAAAGCATAGGAGTAGAAACCGACTAATCAACAAACAACATCTCTTTTTTTTTTTCTTTCTTTTTCTATTTTTTCGGTTTCTTCTTTTCTTCTTTTTCGAATTTTTTTTCAACTTCTTTTTTTTCTTTCTTTTTCACGTCTTTTTCATCATCCTCCTTTTCTTCATAAGTTACCAACTCCGAATCAATAGATGCAAGCCAAACTTGATACAATAGACAATATACCGCAGAACAATCTAAACTAGCTTGACAAGGCAAATTTGAATTTGGAATGTAGCTAAGGGTCAACAGGCAAATTTGGCTAATGTGGAGTTAAATGGGTAAAAATGAAAGAAAGGGAAATTGTAAGCACCTCCCTGCATGTGACACCAACCACTAACCCGAATGTATGACGGCAAAAAGCAATTGAATTTCATATACATGCAAATTGATGATACATGTTATGCAAGGAGTAACTACTCACAATCCTACATGAAACTGGTCATAAATGACACCAGTTTAAAAGGCTCTAATCCTTAGAATTTATAAGTAGGTTGCCAAAATTTCAGGTCAAGTCTATTCGTTCAGCTAAATTTAACATTAACTCGTAGATATGCATAAGACAAAACTAAAAAGAATAATAGTTTATTGCAAGGCTTAAGCAAAAAGACAATTATAGAGCAATATCATCATTGAAATCTACCGTTTCGACTCAACCTATATGCTAAAATAAACGTGAATTTTTTTTGAATTTTTGAAATTTTCTAATTTTTATGGGATTTTAAATTTTTATGAAAATACACAACCATGCATACATCAATTAAATGTGATAACAGAAATGCAATAAAAGCAATATGCAGACACAGATATGGATGCATAACCTCCCCAAACCAAATTGTACAATGCCCCCATGGTACTAAAACATGGAAAGGAAATGCAAACTAAAGGAGAAAGAGAGTAAATGCGGAAAACTCACAAGATTGCGCGAAGAAGGGACCTCCCCAAACCAGCCAGCAACATGGGAGGTCACTAATAGCTCCGAAACATCGTCACAAGAAGCTAAGTCAAGCAATGGGCGTCCAAAACAGCTCGATCGAGAGGAACGGTGGTCGATCGAGTAGAATAGTGGTCGATCGAGTAAAACTTTTTTTTTTTTACTCGATCGAGTAGAAAGTTACTCGATCGAGTAACTCGTCTTTCTGCAGCTTAAAGGTCGAGTAGAATTCCTGCAAAGATGCAATGAAAAACAGCCCGCAAACTAACTAAACAAGCATACTAAAATAGTTTATGGTATAAAAACCATTTATTGCAACTGAAATTAAATAAAAAGCAAAATAAAATCGCCGGGTTGCCTCCCCGGGTAGCGCTAACCCGACAGTCCCAGCTCGACCTTCTTCTCATCATCCAACAAAGCACGAGATCATTGGCCCACTACTAGGCCTCGATCGGACGTGGTAGCTTCAAAGATTGTCAAGCGGACATCCGGCCTCCACGGCTTGGCAATGTAAGAACAACAACGACTTCCCACAAAGATCCGGTCCCAAACTATTGTCTCATCACGCAACTTCTTCCTAGGCGGTGTAGCTTTATCAACACCTCCTCCCGGGTCGTCTATCCGAGCGATTCCGGATTCCGGACTCGGAGCACCCATCTCGCCTCTCGGGTCTGTGAACTTTTCAAGACCTGTAAGAAGAGAAACAAAACAATGTCCCTCCACCCGCTCCCGAAATGGGGCGGAGGTGTTATAACAAAGAAAGAATAAGTGACACACTAGGAATATCAGACGGAATATCAATGGACTCTACATGAGGGATATCGTCACAGGATATGATATGCATAGGTTCGTTAGGATCATCAGACTTAGTAAAAACCAAATCCTCCCCTCCGACCTGAAAGGTAAGTGTCCCAACCCCGACATCAACAATTGTGCCAGCAGTGCACAAAAATGGTCGTCCCAAAATAATGGGAACATTGCGGTCTTCGGGTATGTTTAAGACAATGAAATCTGCGGGAATATAGAAATTCCCGATCTTAACAGGTACGTCATGTAAAGCTCCTTTGACCCGTACATAGGAGTAATCAGCCAACTGGACAGTCGTTCTAGCGCGTGTGAACTTAGTCAACCCAAATTTCAAGGCAAGAGACAAAGGTAAAATGTTAACATTAGAATCGAGGTCACATAAAACATTATCAAACGAATGGGTCCCTATTGAACACGGAATAGGAAAACGACTTGGGTCAGACATATTAGGGGGGTCCCATTCCGAAGAAGTGTGCTACACTCTTCAGTCATAGCTACATTCATTATCGTCTCACTAGCATCCTTCTCAGACCAATCAATTTGAGAAATAAAATTAGCATAAGTAGGTACCTCAGTGATCATCTCATCGTAATGAGCAGCGACATTGAAAGCTCGTATGCGGTCCAGAAATCTACGGTGTGGCAGCAATCGTTGTGGATAAGGAACTTGAACAGAATAGGAGTTGACCGTATGTTCCTTTGTATCGTCACTTGGAATAGGCGTTGGTGACGATTTAACAGTTTCCGTAGCTTCTGGGGTTGATCGAGCATGTCTATTAGTCGATCGAACTGTTTCCCCTTCGTCTTGATCGATCGAGCGGTTGTTGCTCGATCGACCACTTTCCTCCTGAATTCCACTCGATCGAGCAGATTTACTAATCGATCGAGCACTTTCTCCTGGAAAATCACTCGATCGACCAATGTTAGTCACTCGATCGAGTGATTCCTTCTGTACAGGGCTGAAATCTTCTCATAAACTCTTGAAGTACGATAGGAATTCGTCATCCGAGTCATAGAAATCATTCTCAACATTGGGTGACACGGGTTCTTCATGAGACGGAATGGTGTTGGTGTTGATAGCATTCACCATCTCACATTGCTCTTGCTCGGTAATTAATTGATCACACCGAGCCTCTAGCTTCTTCATACGGCTATCAAATTCCGCACTAGAATTATGACACTGTAGTGCAAGTGCCAATATCAGTGACTTAACTTCTTCAGCCTCATCATTCCTAGCAAGTGGGGGAATTGGTTGCGGTGAGAAAGAATAACAAGGTGGTGGGTAGCCTTGTTGTAGCAACGGTTGTGGTCTAGGCCTCGGTGGAGGAGCAGCATCGTAGTGAGTACCACAACCCCGAGATTCTTTCCTCTCCCAATTAGTAGATCTTTCAGTTTGAAGCTCAAACTGAGCAATAAGTCGAGAGACGGACGTCATCTTGGCAAAAGAGTCGAAGGTACTCAAGCCTTCCCTTCGACAATCTTTCTCTAAAAACTGACTAATAGACACTGTAGACCTATCAAAACAAATAAGAAGAAAAAGATTAGAACGGCCTCAAGGTACTCAATCTTCCCTTGAGGCGAAAAACAGACAAAATTAAAACAGATAAAAAGCGTCGCCTCCCCGGCAACGGCGCCAAAATTTGATACGGTCGTTATGTACCAAAAATAAATACCTAAGTTACTACTAACAGAAGTCAGCGGTAAGTAGGGTCGATCTCCACAGGGAGGCTATTTTGCTAATTATCTGTTTAACTCGGTCTGTCTAATGTCACAATGTGGGGGTTTTGATTATTTTAACTAAACTAATAAGAAGGTAAGAGAGAGATAAACGCAAGAAATTAACAGTAAGAGAAGGGGATATGCTAGAGTCGGTCTACCGTGGCAGGCTACACTATCGGGTCAACGAGTCGATTAAACTATTGATAAGAAGAGCTATGGTCGTCACCTTTCGGTCCTTAAACCGCCCTAGGGTCTCCTAACTTAGCTTTCGCCCTAATTAGGTATCACCTATTGTAATTAAGCAAGCCTTCCCTTCCAATATTTCGATCCAGGTCGGGGTTAACTAGATAAATTGGTCTCCTGCATGCATACATTCAACCTAAAAACAATTATATTGCCTAATACAATTCTTATCGCAAGGATAATCTAATCAAGTCGATCCTATCATATTACTACCACGGCTTCCCTAATCCTAACATATTAAGGGATTTAGCTACGCATATTGATGAAACAAATAACAAGAATGAACAAGCAATTAATAAAAAGAGGCATAATAGAGAAGGAATAACAAGAATTGAATTGCATAAATTAAATACGAGAGTGAGAGAGATTAAGAACAAACTAATTATGAATAAGAATAAGGGAAGAGAAATTACAATTAATCCGAAAAATAGAGAAAAGAAGAAGCGTCGTTCCTGCCTCTACTAAGTCCAGGGAATGAATTGATATCCTCTTAGGTCTAAAAAACTCTTATTTATACTAAGTAGTATCATTATTATTAACTAAATATAAGATAAACATAAGATATAGTCTAATTATACTCGACACTATTATCCTCGCCGTAGCTAGTACTCAATCGAGCACTTCTGTTTATTTTCCTGCTTTGCGCACTGAACTTCAAACGGCTGCTATTTCTTCGTTACTTGGTCAAACAGGGTGATTCTAGTGGCGTTGGAAAGCTAAGAGGACAAACTTTAATCTCTAATTGGAATCACCTGAATATCTGTTGTAGAACTCGATATATGGCTCTCCAAAGCAGGCACTAGCAATTCGAAGTTCTTCCTTTGCTCGCCTAGCTATCTTTCTTCTTTGCGCATCTCAAAATAGCTACATTCCCGCTCCAAATTCACTCTTCCTCCAAATGCATGCTAAACTGACGGTAAAAGGCTTGATTTCACTACTTTTGGGTTCATTCCTGCAAATAAGACAAAATAACCCAAAGTAGCATATTCGGGGCATTTCGTAGCATAAAACCACGATAAAAGCATAGAAATACGTGCATAAAATAGGCTAAAAAGACTATATAAAATGCACGTATCATCAGTTGCCAAATTGAGATTTCGGCTTTTGCTTTCTGGAGCTATTTCAGGATTGAGTTCTCGGGGGCCTTTGGTTGAGTGTCCACTGATACGGTCGTTATGTACCAAAAATAAATACCTAAGTTACTACTAACAGAAGTCAGCGGTAAGTAGGGTCGATCTCCACAGGGAGGCTATTTTGCTAATTATCTGTTTAACTCGGTCTGTCTAATGTCACAATGTGGGGGTTTTGATTATTTTAACTAAACTAATAAGAAGGAAAGAGAGAGATAAACGCAAGAAATTAACAGTAAGAGAAGGGGATATGCTAGGAGTCGGTCTACCGTGGCAGCTACACTATCGGGTCAACTGAGTCGATTAAACTATTGATAAGAAGAGCTATGATCGTCACCTTTCGGTCCTTAAACCGCCCTAGGGTCTCCTAACTTAGCTTTCGCCCTAATTAGGTATCACCTATTGTAATTAAGCAAGCCTTCCCTTCCAATATTTCGATCCAGGTCGGGGTTAACTAGATAAATTGGTCTCCTGCATGCATACATTCAACCTAAAAACAATTATATTGCCTAATACAATTCTTATCGCAAGGATAATCTAATCAAGTCGATCCTATCATATTACTACCACGGCTTCCCTAATCCTAACATATTAAGGGATTTAGCTACGCATATTGATGAAACAAATAACAAGAATGAACAAGCAATTAATAAAAAGAGGCATAATAGAGAAGGAATAACAAGAATTGAATTGCATAAATTAAATACGAGAGTGAGAGAGATTAAGAACAAACTAATTATGAATAAGAATAAGGGAAGAGAAATTACAATTAATCCGAAAAATAGAGAAAAGAAGAAGCGTCGTTCCTGCCTCTACTAAGTCCAGGGAATGAATTGATATCCTCTTAGGTCTAAAAAACTCTTATTTATACTAAGTAGTATCATTATTATTAACTAAATATAAGATAAACATAAGATATAGTCTAATTATACTCGACATTATTATCCTCGCCGTAGCTAGTACTCAATCGAGCACTTCTGTTTATTTTCCTGCTTTGCGCACTGAACTTCAAACGGCTGCTATTTCTTCGTTACTTGGTCAAACAGGGTGATTCTAGTGGCGTTGGAAAGCTAAGAGGACAAACTTTAATCTCCAATTGGAATCACCTGAATATCTGTTGTAGAACTCGATATATGGCTCTCCAAAGCAGGCACTAGCAATTCGAAGTTCTTCCTTTGCTCGCCTAGCTATCTTTCTTCTTTGTGCATCACAAAATAGCTACATTCCCACTCCAAATTCACTCTTCCTCCAAATGCATGCTAAACTGACGGTAAAAGGCTTGATTTCACTACTTTTGGGTTCATTCCTGCAAATAAGACAAAATAACCCAAAGTAGCATATTCGAGGCATTTCGTAGCATAAAACCACGATAAAAGCATAGAAATACGTGCATAAAATAGGCTAAAAAGACTATATAAAATGCACGTATCATTAGTTGCCAAATTGAGATTTCGGCTTTTGCTTTCTGGAGCTATTTCAGGATTGAGTTCTCGGGGGCCTTTGGTTGAGTGTCCACCTCTGGGACAATTTGGTCATTCGTTGTTGGAACGGCCATTGAGTTGCTCGGATTCTGATAGGGATGTCCGGACCGGGTGAGATGTCCGATTTCCTTCGTCCTCTTTTCCTTCCCCGAGAGGATATAGACATCCTCAACATCATCCCGCCAAATTTCAGGGTCTCGGGGATACCTTGGAGGGGTATTCCTCGGTGGGTAATTCTTATGGGGAATATTTTTGTGAGGGCGATTTTTGTGGAGGTAGTTATTTTGAGGGTAGTTATTTTGAGGGTAGTTTTCGTGAGGCCTATGCCAGAATGGTCGCGGGAGCAATCCATCCTGGGGTGGGTAGTTTTGAATGCTTGGGGAAATCTCCCTCGGACGCGGTGTTGGGGGATTGAAGATGAGTCGACGGTAGGCGTCGTCGAGTCGGGTGATTCTCTCAGAGAGGCTGGCTATGGCCTCCTCAACCTGCTGAAACATAGTGAGCATGGTGGCAGCACTGAATACGAACACTCCGTCTGAAGGATCCTTTTCCAGAATATTCACCTCGTCGTCAATTGGCAAGATGAGATGAGAGCAGTTTAGGGTCGGTTCATCGTCAGAGATGGCGTGAATTCCCAGGGGATTCGTTTTGTTGTTCGACTTAGTTGGTGGGGGTATAGGCAAATCTCCCTTCTCAATCATGTCCTGAATGAGGTGCTTGAGTTTGAAGCAATTTTCGGTATCATGCCCCTTCCCTCGATGATGCTGGCAATAGGCGTTGGGGTTCCAAAATCGGGATTTCTTGGCGTCGGCCGGGTCCGGGGCGGGCCCGATCGGTTGTAACTTCCCTTGGTCCATGAGCCTTTTCAAGGCACTTGCATAAGTCGACCCTATGTTGGTGAACACTCTCTAGGGGCGTTCAGTTTTCTTGGCAGATGGTTCGACGAGGTTAACCTCATCAATCTTGTTTGTCTGACCGTAAGGGCGAGATCCGGTAGAGGTGGATCCTTGATAACCCCTGCCAGTGGTCTTTGCTAAGACACCCTTTCGGAGGTCGTCCTCAATATGCGTCCCCAGAATCTGCAGATCCTGAAAAGTCTTGATATTCTGATACCTCAGTAGGTTGGCATAAACCGGGCGGAGGTTGTTGACAAGTTTTTCCACCAGAGTTGATTCACTCGGCTTACTGACCAATTGAGTACTCACCCTCCTCCAGCGGGTTAGGAACTCAGTGAACCCTTCCTTGTCGTTTTGGGTTAACACCTCTAGAGTATGGGTGTTGGCCTGGATCTCGACGTTGTCGGCATATTGTTTGGCAAACTCAACTGCGATCTCATCCCAAGTGGTAAGGTTTTTCGGATCCAAGGAGTAGTACCATTGGCGAAGAATCGGTTCCAGAGAGAATGGGAAGATCCGAGTAAAGAGCTCCTGTTTGACCCCTTTAATGGCCATGTAGTCTTTGAAAGCACGGATGTGGTTGAGTGGGTCCTCCACTCCCTTGAACTTGGGCACATCAGTCAGGGTGAAGTTGTCAGGTAACTGGTCCCCAACAGGTTCGAACCTTCGGTTGTTCTCAAGGTGGATATTGTTGCCCCGGGCTAGGAGCTGTTCTTCCAAGAGTTCCAGCCTCTTCTCGGTTTCAGTCAGAGGTGGGGTATTATGTTCCCCAATTTCCTTGTTCTCCAGGGCGTCGATACGGGTCTCGACGCTATCCAGAGTGACCTTAAGTGCGGTAAGCAGGCTGGCTAGCTGATCAGTTGTGACATCTCTGTTGTTATCATTGTTGTTGTGGTTGACAGACGAAGTTGAAGACGGGGCCATGGCTCTGAGGCAGAAAAATGGCTCACATTACAACTCAATCCAACACGGTTCCAAGACTGAACGCAGACAACACAAAGGACGAGACAAAGATCGACTCAACAAGACGGGGTGACCGTGTGTGGTCCCTCGGTGCTGACTCGATTTATGACGTGACGGTGTTTGACCGAACCTTTGACATGAGTCCAACATGACGGCGTGACGCCATTGGACGGGTCTCGTGGTGAGACGACTCATAAGTAAAGAGCCATAAGTACGTTTGCTTTGACTCGATAGACACGAGGCGGAATTGGAATGGTGGACTAAAGTTTTCGAAAATAGAAATTTCCAAAAAGATTCATTTGTCGCTTTAATGGGCGGCTTCCGAAGATAAAGATCTCCGCAAGTCGATCAGTTGAAAAGGGTTGTCTTAAGTTTATTTACAAAAGACGGTTTGAGTTTGAGTCGGCTCGAAAAACAGTGTGTTGCTTCTCAAGACGGTTTTGAAATTCAAAATTGTATGTTTTGAAAATCGAGCTTGAAATGTTTGAAAAGGTCTCGGGGACGGTGCATGGTCCTCGGGATCCCGAAAGTGTCTCGAGAAAAGGGTGTGTGCTTTTCTCGGGTTTTGAAAGAGAGCTATTGTCGGCGCGAAATGGGTTAAAATCCGTGTCTAGAAGCGGCGATTATAACGGCGTAAAAAGACGATTTGAAATGGTTATACAAAATCGGGTTTGAAAATCGTCATTATGACGGCCTAGAAAGGCGTGTTGAAATGGTTATACAAAATCGGGTTTGAAAATCGTCATTATGACGGCCTAGAAAGGCGTGTTGAAATGGTTATACAAAATCGGGTTTGAAAATCGTCATTATGACGGCCTAGAAAGGCGTTTTGAAATGGTTATACAAAACCGGGTTTGAAAAACGTCATTACGACGGCCTAGAAAGGCGTGTTGAAATGGTTATACAAAACCGGGTTTGAAAATCGTCATTACGACGGCCTAGAAAGGCGTGTTGAAATGGTTATACAAAACCGGGTTTGAAAATCGTCATTATGACGGCCTGGAAAGGCGTGTTGAAATGGTTATACAAAACCGGGTTTGAAAATCGTCATTATGACGGCCTAGAAAGGCGTGCATCGGTCGGCGAAAGACCGAGTTTTGAAATGGCCATTATGACGGCGCGAAAAGGGTGTTTTCGAAAGTTGAAAATGACACGGAAGGACTTATGATTAGATAGCACATAAGCACTCACAGTTCATTATATTATGCATCATGCTGACACGGGTTTTGGTTTTAAAAGGGTGGATTACACACCAAGCAATCAAACCCCGAAAGTGATGAAAGCTCTTCGACGAAACAGAAATGTGTAACGTCAATGGTATGCTTGACTCAATCGGGATTCGAAACGCGGGGATGAGAAGACTCATGCCGACGAGACGAGCCAATTGGTCGAAAAAGGTTAGGTTGTGGGCCCGGACAAGGAAACCCGACCGTGACCGTAATATCAATTAATGCATTCCAACCAAGACCTCGTTCGAGTCTCACCATCTAGGGATCACAAAGACGTAAGTGTCCTAGTTTTCCCCAGCAGAGTCGCCAATCTGTGGACATGGGCCACGTCTCGGTCTGTGGATTTGGGCCACCTACCGGTCCGTAGTCACGGGCCACCTGCACGCCAAGCCAATCTGTGGACATGCAGCGGTCTTTTGAAAGCCACGCTCGGTGGCGTAAAGGTGCTTTCGACCGGATCGTTTTAGATCGGTCGGTTTCATCTCGGTAAGGGTCTCGAAACGATTAGAGATGTTCGGAGTCGCCACCAAGCATTTGTGGGATGCCTGGAACCCGTTCGAATTCCACTTTATACCTCGGTCAAATCGAAGCACAAATCAGCGTTTGACATAGGTACTAAAGATAAGGAAATCGTCCCTCTTTAGCATCCTATCTCTAGAATGACTCTCGTACGCCCTGGATAAGGTCGTCCACTATCCAAAGTTTCTGAGTAAGAGGTGAAGGTACGTATTGGTAAGCCCTTTAATCAGACACCCAATCCCACCCGCGTTTAACGGCCTCTACTGATCGATCTTGGTTGGTTGAATGCAAAAGTTGATAAAACGTTTTAAATGCATGAATGCGCATCTAATGATTTAAACCTAACATGTGAGAACTTTCTAAGTCGGTTGGTTTAATCCAAGTATTAAGTATAAGATGTCGAGTTGGATTAATGATTGATTTGCATGCAAGACGGAAATTAAACATCCATTTACCGTATTAGGTTTAGGGTGCATAACATGATCCATTTGTCTTAGTAAGGCATTTTGCAAATATGGTTTGAATAGTCATCTGATCCGTCCTATATCCGGGTTAACCGGAGTCGGGATCGTCCTAGACTAATGCTGGAAGGGAACAGGCCCTGTACCAGACGGCTATAAGAGGCGCGAGCCAGCCGACGGTGTAAGGAGCCTCCCTCTGGTTTTGAAAATGAGAAATGAGGAGCCTGTTTGAGGCGCGGGTTAGCCAACGGTTGTATGCCGTGTTCTGACTGTTTAGAAAACGTTATAAAACGTGTTCAAAATGGGTGTTTGAACCCGGTTTGATTTTGAAAGGGTCGTTTAGACCGCATTTGTTGATTTGGAGAACTAGACTCGAATAATCATCATTATTTGATAATATTCGGTGTCGGGTTCGATTTGACAAACTTGACATGAATAGTTTTGAAAAATGATTATGGACTAATTGTTTTAAGTCCATTTCGAATGTAATTAGTCGATACTCGTCATCGTACCCGGGTTAAAATCCGGCATGGTATGTAGAACCAAGGATGATTTTGTGTTGGTGACTAATATGTTTGTTTGAAAATGTGAGGAAATGAAATAAAAGGCTTTAAAATACCTTCTAAATGTCATTAACCAAATATTATCACCGAAACACGGATTTAACCGTCATGGTATGAGGAACCAAGGGTGAAAAATGTTTTATGGTTAAAACATGTGAAATGAAACAAAAAGGTTTCGAAAGTACTTGAAATGGTAAAAACCGATTACAAATATGAAAAATGGATTAAGGGACATGACGAGAACAAACACGGTTGATCTCTGGTCTGAGTACCCCATTTAGGCGCGAGCCTGTTGGCGACCTAAGGGGCTTCTGCCTCAGACCAAAAATCAGTTTTGGCTCGTTTATTCCATGTTTTGGTTCATGTTATGCATGTTTTAGCATGTTAGAGTCATGAAACAAATAAAAACATAATGAAAGAGGATTTTTACACCCTCATACTTACATGTTTGGTTATGGCGAGTGACCGACGTAAGTGTAACAACTTGTTTGATCGGAAAAAACTCGGTTTAAAACCGTTTTGGTAAGTAAAAGAGTGTTTTAAAAGTTTAGTGATGGTGTAGTGGTCGAAGTGGTCGGGCAAGTGATTTAATGCATGATGACGGTACCAAACAATGTTTAAGGCTCGTGTTTACGATCGGTAGGTCGTAAATACGCGTCGGATTATGACTTAAAGTCGAGTCGAGAATTTTAAGGGAGAAAAGAGGGGGCGGACACTCGCGTAACTCTCAAATGAGTGGCATTTGAGGGGTATTTATAGGAAAATGAGTGGTTGTGTGAGTTTTGAGCGACGTGGCCACCTGGGCTGCTCAAAGAGGCACGAGCCACGTCGCGGGTCTTCGAGCTGTGTTGTCGCTTTCGCAACAAACGCAATCATGATTTGTTCTATCCTAGGTTTTGTAGTTACATGTTTGGTACTTGACCAACATGAATCCGGGAAAACTTAGCATAGAAGGCTTTGAGATATTTTGTTTTTGTGGTTGACTCGGTTTGACTCGTTGTTGGAGTCGGGATTTGAATTTTCGAGTCGGTTTTTGGTCCGGTGTCGGTTTTGACTCTAGTTAGTGTCATCGTGACCCCGTCATCGTGCATTAAACACTCCAGGTATTTTTGAAATGTTTTGAAATGTTTTATTTTCGAAATCGTTTTAAGTTTTCCGACGTAAAGTTGTACACAAATTGTCGATCAAACGCTGCGATTCCAAAACATGTTGTAGTCCGGTAATCATCGGGTGTTTGTTGGAGTCTCAGCAGATACTGGGTATCTACATGTGTGCACATTTTTTTTATGATTCACATGAGTTGACATGGAACATGTTATTAATAAAGATGCAAATGATGATTGTCCTAGTATGTATTGTGCTTATAAACAAGTGTGCAGTAATGATTCGAACATGTGTGGGTACCGAGTTTGAGCATGATGTGGAATTACGGGTTATACATGTATAATTGATTCAGGTGCATATTTTAATTTATTTGCCAAGTAGTACTAATGTGGATACAAATTTGTGGTTAATAGTGAGAACTAGCAACTTACACTATGTATATACAGCTTTATGATAACAATGATCATGAATAACGATAAGATGACTTTTGTTGTTTACATCCCTTGTTTATGTTTGATAATTACGTTGAAATTGGTTACTCTGTTAGGAAGCTTGATTAGTAGCATAACAAGTCAAGCGTGTTCGGTTATTTGAACTAGTAATAATATTGATATGTAATTGAAGGTTGTGTTATTGTATACGTTTCTTGTTCGAGTATATGTGCATAAACAGTGATTTGGTCTCGTCCTTTTGGTATTAGTTGGCTAAGTGAGCTTTGGTTTGCATTAGGGCTTTATGAGTTGTTACTGAAATGTGACATGATTTGATGATTTACAATCTCCTAGGAACGGGTTAAATATGACAGATGAGCACAAATATTGACCGTACGTGGTGGATTGTGGTTTCTTGTATCGTTAAAGATGTTGGTGGTGCATCACGAAACCCCGGGGTCTGTAGTTATATGGGATGAATAAGAAATGTTTTTAGGGAGATGTAATGTGATACTATGTTCTATATGTGGTTATTTGGATTTCCATTAGTAATTACTAATTCAAACAATGCGGTAACATGTTTATTATATTGAATGATAGCTTCTGTATGTGGTCGAACTATAGTTGTATATGTTGTTTATATGTTTTATTATGAATTATATTGTAAAGAAGGACCGTGTTATCGCGTGGATTGTGTGGTTTTATATGAGTTAGGTTACAGGGACGTAACCTTCTTTTTAAGGGGGATGAAATGTGACAACCCTAGTTTACTCGAGTTTATATGAGTTAGCATAGATTTTACTAGTTATGCATATGAGGTATATTAAAGTATGAGTTATATTGTGCTAATTATATGTGATGTTAGGTATCGTTGGTTGTAGTTGGTGCGAACTTCGGGGAGGAAGTTCTTTTTAAGGAGGGAAGACTATAATACTCCGTATTTTAGTTGGAGTACTCGGTCGAGTACTTGATTGGTACTCGGTCGAGTGTGTGTTACTCGGCCGAGTACACTTGACCGAGTAAATCGGTTCAGCAAGTTGACGGTTTCTTTTATATTTTGACCAAGGGTATCGTTATAATGCTTAAATCATTTTTAGTTCATTTTAACATATCTAAAAACAATTTTCTAAACCTAGAGAGAGGGAGAGAAAGAAGAGTGTCGAGCCTTTCTTTGGATTGGAGATTTCTCACCTTTTTCAACCTAATTCGATTTCCCTGTTTGTAAGTCGAGTTCATTCAATTGTTTATACTATTTTGAATCTTCGTCTTCTAAAAGTTTGAAAAGATAATCCTGTTTATTTGAAGTCTAGTTTATGCATATCAAATTTCGTAGTCATATTCCTTATGGTTTGTCCTAGGTGATTTATTTATGAACATGTCGCTGAAAAGTCCGCGAATCTGATTTGGTTGTGGAAAATGATTTGAAACCCTAATTTATATATCGATTCAGTTTTGGGGATTTTTCATACATCATTTTTATAGAGTCTAGATAACAATAGGATTTTGGATTACCTAAAAATGATGTTTTAAACTCATTTTATGAGTCAATACTTTTTATGCGACGGATTCTGTCAGCTTTTGGAAACCAGTCTGCAAACCCTTGATAAGTTCGCAATTTGAGAAAAATAAGTTAGATATGATTTGTAGCTAAGACTCATGGGGTTCCAATCCAATTGGCCTTGCATTGATTCGATTTTTCTGGAATTAGTTATGCATTTTATACCAAGTCTGTCATGTGCTGGAAAATTAGGAAAAGTCGTGTTTGTTCTTTAAGGTGATATTCCTAGTAAGTTATGATGAGTTTAGGTTATGTGCATGATAAATTGATTGATTAGGTGGTAATTATACATAATTTTTGTTATGTAGGTAATGGATATGTGAAGGATCATGATTGATTGCTAGCGTGTGCTTGGATTGCGAAAAGGTAGGGTTTCCCTACTCAGTTCATGTTTAATTGATTTGAAATTATGTTGTTTTGCGTACGATTGTTTGTCTGCTGATCACTGTTGGAGTGTTGGTATGGTGTTGGTGTTGGTGTTGGTATTGGTGTTGGTGTTGGTGTTGTGATGATTGTGGTGGAGTCACTTGCGGGAGTGGCATCACACCCTAGTTCGCCCTCCGTGGAACCCGCCACGGGAGGGGATGTGCACATTAACGGACAGGGATATCGCTCGTTGATGAGCGGGGCTTAGGTGGAGATTGGCTGCGGTCCCCCACTGGTGGTGAGGATTACCTGTTACGATGGGTAATCTAGCAGGGCTACACACTTTGGTGTGTAGTCGGTTACTGTGTGAGATCGGGAGATTGGAGGAGGATGATGATCAGGTGGGTTCCTTTTTGTACTTGTCTTACTTTGATTATTCAGTAACTGACTTCGTTCTTGTTTTATAAAATCTGTGATGATCCATTCGGTGATGGTGAGCAGATTGTGACAGGTGATGATGTTTACTAGCTATGGGGACGTCATGGGGAGTCATCACTTGAGTCTAGCTTCCGCTGTCATGAGAGTTATCATTTAGTTTTTAGTTGTTGAACATTAGTAACCTTTATATATTTTTGTTTTGGATTTTTGTAACATGTAAACATTAATCAGTTATACTTTAAATTGTGTTTTGGATTGATAACTTTGATATACTAACCTCGGCAACCGAGATGGTAACAGTCTCTCATGCTAGAGTAGTCCTTGGTAAGGTACCTTGGTATGAGGGGGTGTTACAGGCATGGTGGCCAACCTTGGACCCACCGTGGTAAGGCAGACACAGTGGTAGTGGTGGCGGCCATGGTGGTGGTGGTTCGTGTAGGTGTGTGGTGTGTGTATGTGGTATTGCGGGTGGGGTCGTTTGTGTCGGGGGTAGACGGTGGGGTCGTGGGCTGCTGCTGGCCATGGCCACCATGGCTAGTGGTTGTGGCTCACGGTGGCATGGGTGGTGGTGGTGGTGTTGAGTTTTGAGTCGGGATTTGTATAGTAAGACGGGTTTATTTTGTTTAGTTAGTCGTATACGTATTTGTATAATGTATTAGTATATTTATACGTATTAGTATAAATATATTAATATATTATACATATTGGTATACGTATTGGATTAGTATATTTATACGTATTTGTATGATTAGATGAGTATATTTATACGTATTTGTATTATTATCGTATTTTAGGAAATGTGTTTTGTGAGACGGTTTTACGAGATGGACCTAGCTTGTGTGACAGTTTGCTTATGCGGAGTTGCTGTGAGGTAGGTTTATCCTACTCAGTTTCATTGTTGTCTTTATTTATTAAATGAGTTTTTTATCATTTAATTGCATTAAGTGAGTCATATTGCATGTTGTTGGTCATGACGACTCCAGGAGTCGGGATATTTGAGGAACTGGTATTTGTGACGTATTTGGCATATGTTGTCCGTTGTATGTTGTGATTTTACATGTGTTGGAGGATTGTTGTTGTTTATTGTTTTAGAGACAGAAGGCGGTTGGGAGACCGTCTTCCACTTGGGTCGCCTCTTGGAGCTTTCCCACCCCAAGAGGGATGTGCACATTAATGACTTGAGTTTAGAGGGATGCGTGTGGTTGAGACACGACGTGTGGCAGGGATCCGGTTGGCTTCCAGACCCGGTACGTCTGGGCATGTCTCGGTACCTGTTTGTGGTTATCGATATGTCTGGGCGTGTCCCGGTACCAGTGCGGTTGTCGGTATGTCTGGGCCTGTCCCGGTACCGTCGTGGTGGTTGTTGATAGTGGTTCATTCATATTATGGTCATATTGTATGTTCACACTCGGGTCGAGTCGCACTTTATTTATTTTAATGAAACTGGCGTTTGTTGTATCTGTGCATTGTTACCTGTCTCTCTTGGGGGTGGCCTGTGTCGATCCATATGATATCATTTGGTCATATGGGGAGCAGGTTATGATCAGGTTGTTTGGATAGTACGCGGGAGACGGGACGAGCTTGATGATATCACGAGACGAGTCTAGTTGGCTAGAAGAGTATAAATGTCACGAGTTGTATTTTATTTAATCATTTGTTAAGTTTATGTAATTCACTAAACATTATATTTATAAAATGTTCTTTGATTGGAGTTTTGAAACACTACCTCGGGAAACCAAGATGATAACATTCCAATTATCTTGGCCCGATAGTTGGGGTGTTACAAAGTGGTATCAGAGCGACGATTTTGGAACCTAAAACCAATGAACCGAAAATGAATCTAGGAGAGTCTAAGTAAAATTAACCCGACATGAGCACAATAGGATATCGGTTTTGAATGGGTAGGCGCCCTTATGCCAAAGCTAGTGCCTATCGTCTCAGTTGGACACTGCGGGGGTAGTTAGGAGTATAGGAATCGTGATGTGAATCGTAATATGAATGCATCCATGTTATGGTATTAAAGTATGTTTGAATATGGCATGGAATATGATCATTAGTGAAAGTGGCATGAATGCATATGTTTTGTGACTCGTAATAGGTTTATAGTATTATAGAATCGTTTATGTAGAATATGATAACATGTGATGGATGGATGAATTGAATAACGTGAATAATGTGTTGTAAATATGATTAGTGTTTGTTGGTGTGAGGGACGGTAGTCCCAAATCTTGGCATGTTAATATCGTATGTGTATTTGAGCTTGCTAGTGTCGTTATTAAAGCATGAATGGTGATGATTGTTGATAGAATAGTTATGATTTTGGGAGTAATATACCATAGATAGTGAATGTGAGACCAAACCCAATCGAGTAGAGTAGTATTTGAACGAGTTGACTAGTCACTTGACCGAGTGGATGCGTCACTCGACCGAGTGAATAGTTCACTCGACCGAGTGGACCTGTCACTCGACCGAGTGGGCAAATTTAAGAAATTGGAAAACTTCTGGAAAGTTTCCACTCGATCGAGTAAACAGTCACTAGACCGAGTGGCGATGCACTCGACCGAGTGCCCTAAGTACTCGGTCGAGTGGGCCTGTTTAGTTGAGAAATTCGTATAAAATTTGCTTTTTCTACCTTATCTTTCCATTTCTATCTCGAACTTCTTGACTTCGGCATTGATTTGTTTTAAAATAATTCAAAATTTTCATATTGTGACGTATTGTTTGAATTACACTTTGCTATTCCACCTTTTCTTGATCTGTTTTTTAAAATTCCGACCATGTAATTGAATTTATCTTCTTCATTTTGCCTTTTAAAATGGTTATACACACACACACACACACACACACACACACACACACACACACACACACACACACACACACACACACACACACACACACACGTGTTTATTCAAAGTCTTATCAACTAATGGCATGACCTTGTTCAATTTCATAGTAATGATTAATTTTCTATATCATGAGAGTGGTCAAAAATTAGATTTTTACGATAAATTTTTTTTTCTTTTCCACCATGGATGAGCTTAGAAACTTGTGCTTTTGAGTCGATAACCGAATTTTTATGCTTGTTGTTGGATCATATTGAACAAGAAAAACTTAACACTTGTTGTTAATATCGGATTTTTTTTGCCTTGTATGCAAGAATCTCAATTTTAAAAAGTTTTTACTTACCTTTCATTTTCATGAGTGAACATTGTTTTAATCGTCTTATAAAGACTACCGTTATCCCTAATAGTGTGGTATATTGTCTTAAATATGAAGATTTCGTTGCATATTTTGCCTGAAATTTTGAATCAAGTGAGGAATATGAACTATTTTGATCTTAATCCAAATATGGTTTAATAGTATTGTAAAACTATAATAATGTTTTTGAAATTTTGTAATAAAATGAGGTGAATCAAAATTTTCCACCTTAAAAGTTGACAAATTTTCAAAAAAAGGTTGTGAAAAGTATACATAAGCTTTGGTTTTCCACCTGTGACGTACCTCTTTTATTCCTTATTTCTCTAATTATTGATTTTGACATTTTGTGAAGTCATATGTGAAAAATTTTCCATCTTAAAATTTGATTTTTGAAAATGAATGACCTAACCACCCGGATATTTTGATTTTTCTAAGTTATGTTTTGCACTAATCAATTCGTAATGCTTTGAATTTGGCCTATAGTGTCATGTACTCATGTACCATCCTATGACGGATTATGTTTATATTAAAGTTTTCGAGAAATTTGAAACAAGTGACCTTTATGTTAAAATTTCATTATAGCATTTCGCAATCGAGTCAAGTTTGAGTGAAATTGCGTTAGAATTGAGTCTAGAAGTTGCATCGTCTTTCAAAGTTAATATATTTCCAATGGGCTATTAGGACAATTTTAAGGTGTTGACCATTGACTTCCCATCCCCTCCAAGTTGTTTGATTTCCTGCCTTTTACATATCCGTTCTGGCTTGTTTTGATTCCCATCATCTTTATCCGTTGAGTTAACCCGGGCTATCCGGGCATAAAGCTGTGTGTGACTCAAAATAGTGTTTTCTCACCCTAGCCTTAGGCATAGGTTTTCGACAAGATAAGTGATTTTGGATATAGTCATCAAGTTTGATAAATTGGGAACACTAGGACGGTAGTTGGCCTATGTAATGCTGTGAGTATGGTGAGTTGATCATAAGGAATAACTTATAAATTATGAGCGAAGTGCAATCAAAATAGGATATTTAGCGGTTGTATGGACTCAAATTTGAGAACGTGTGAGAGTGACCTTTTAGCACGACTCGGATGTTTTGGTTAGCATATGATTGAATTAGAACTTGTGGAATGATAAAGTAATAATTGAGGCACTCGGAGAGTGATAATATGAAATTTGTGATAATATGACTTGCAAAAGTAATTGGGCAATGTGAAATTTGGGTTGGGGAATTATATGAGTTGAATAAATGCTGACAAGATTTAGGGATCTGGAATACGGGAAAGAAAGAGTACTAGAACGAGAGGTGAGTTGGAGATTTGCAAGTGGTAAGCCGTCATTCAGTGAGGAATTTATTGTAATTTTCGAGTGAATCCATGTGAGGTGACCTAATTATGGATGAGTTTTATCAATTGTGATACATAATGTGACCGTTGATATAAGTACATAGGCATGATATGTGAAAGTATTTGTGTCGGACTCCGACTCTGAGAGTGGTAGTATAGATTTTGTTTGTAAAATTGCCTCCCAAGCATTATTGTGAAAATGCCCACGGTGTACATTGTGATTATGTTGTAGTGCGTGAGTAAGTGATGATGTTACTGTTATTCCCCGAGAAGTGAGGGGTGATTAGGCCGTGTCCATGAGATAGTGTAATGTGTTATATACCAATGTGACTAGAGTATCGCACTACGGTGAAGCTGTTGATGATGAAATAGTAGGTTTATGTTGGCAGTATGCCTTGGATGTTTTATTTAAATTATGTGGTCATGATGGCCATAAAGCCAATAACTGTGTTTGATTCGGTTGTTTAGCGGTATATGAGTCACCATTGGGATTTATTAGCGTTTGTGTGACGAAATAGGATGTAACACCCGCGAATTTTCCATTTTGAGATATAAAATTTATTTAACCGTTTAATTAATTTATTTTATATTTTAAGATTATTTAATTTAATTAATTCATTTTTAAGCACGAATTTTATAAAAAGAATATTCTAAAACTTAATTTATATAAAAATACGTATTTTAGTCAGACAATAATAATAGTGACAGTAATAATATTAGTTTCCGTCTTAAGTTAATATAGACTCAAAACATTATTCCGACTAGCTTAGACTGTCACATTTCCTTCTAACAAAGATCGTCGCATTTCTCTTATAAAGCTATTTCAATTCGGACCAACCCGATTCCGACAACACACCCTCCTACACTCTATCTTTGTTATTATTATCATTATTATTATTATTATTATTATTATTATTATTATTATTATTATTATTATTATTATTATTATTATTATTATTATTATTATTATTATTATTATTATTATCTACCCCCTAACCCCACCCTCCTCATCACCTTCCCTCCCCCGTCCCTTTTCTTTGTTTTCGAACAACAGCAACAATAAACAACAAAAACCCACAGAGCTAACACACCTCCGTTTTTCGTCATCTCCAACGCAGATCCCGCCTCCAATTCTCCACCTTTTCCTCTAATTCTTCCACCATTCTCCTCCTTACTTCCTCCTTCATCTTTCTAGGTAAGAAAGCTATGATTTTGTGGTGATTTCAGTTTGACCCGCCTCATAAAAGTTCCGATTTTTAGCTCCTTTATTTCGTTTTCCTCCTTCTAGTTGAAGAAACCGAAGACCCGCAGGGAGGCTCGTACTCGTTTGACGTTTTCCACGGAGACTTGAAGGGCAAAAAGGTAACGGTGATAGGTTACTCGACAAATGTCGACATTTCTGTCTTTTGTGTCGTTCTTATGCTCTTGTTTTGTCAAAGTTTGAACCTTTATGTTTTTCTCATTTGTATGTAAATTTTCCGTCTCAAAATGATGCTGAACTGGGATGTTTGAACTCTGTTTTTGGCACTGTTACATAGATGTTATAGGAGTTGAATTGGACTGTCTTAAAGACAGAAATTGGGACGGTTTTGAGTCAGTTTTTGCGGGTACTTCGGGACATTTTGGGACTGTCGCAGCGTGTTGAGTAGGCTGTTTTGGGACTGTCTTAGAGGCTGTTTTGGTCCGGTTTGTGTAAAGACATTTTTGGTCCGGTTGTGTAATGATATGGACAGCCGAAATAGAGGTATTAAACGCTGAAATTGAGACGGATACATGTTGAGTTTTGGGTACCGGTTGTATACAACATTTTGGGACTGTTTTTGAGTCACTTTGTGTGCGAGTTACTCATGGACCGTATGATGCTATTGTGGGACTGTTTTTTTTTTTTTTTTTTTTGGGGGCGATTTCTCGTTTGTTTTGAGGTAGTCTTTGCAGGTACTTCATGACAGTTTTGGGGACGAGTTGTATGCCTTTTTAGGATTGTCTTGGGACTGTTTTACATAGCTTAGTTCGGTCGCTTTCAGATTAAATTGGGACAATTTTGGGATTGTTTTGGAGTCATATTGCAGGCCGGTTGGTTAGTGGCAATCTGTTTTGCAGAGGTCTGTCATGGCTGGATGTCTGGGGGCCTGTGTTGGCTCGGTTTTTGGAGCCGGGTTGCAAGCTGTCTGACAGCCGTGGAGGGTTACAGTGAGGGTTGTCGGGTAGCTGGTTTTGGTGGTTGATTTAGGTGGAATTTATAATTGATTTTGATGTTTATCATGGGTGGGAGAAGAGTAAAGAGTATGGACATAAACGGCAGATTAGTTGGACTTTGTAGTTGGACGATGCTTTATGTGTGGAATAGGTCATGGGTTGGTTAAATTGTTAAATAATTGGGATTTGGAAAATTGAAACGTAAGTAATTGTTTAAGGGATGTGTGACCTTCTTTAATCTTTGTCTCGGCATTAGAGTTGCGAGTCTTGAGGAGGGGTCTTTGGTAGCCTAGGCGGGGACGGCATGTGGCACTGTGCGGGGCGACTTGTGGCCTGGTTAGGGGCCGCTGTGGCTAGGGCTTGGCCGGTTATGGCCCTAGTCACGAGTAGAGGCATGGCCATGGTTTGATCTGTGGCCTAGCCTCGGGTTGTGTACCTTGATTGAGTCGATTTAAATTCGTGTTTGGTTTATTTAAATCTCGTCTCATGCTTTATGTAACTTAATTTGTTAAATACCGTTCATTTATATATTTTTCTCACATGAATCATACTTGTGGAATTCATTATTTGATTATCTCATTTACATATAAAATGACGTGCATGCCTTACAATACGCATCCAATTCGATTATTTACACTTTGTAAGTAGTAAATGGTCTATCTTACATTCGAGTCATTTATAATTAAATTCTTGTCTTTCTTATTATAAATTGTTCATTTTCGTTTATTTACTTTTTTTTATTCAAGTGACGAGTATTTGAGAAATGAGTCACTAATCCATGCTTACGAGTATAACTGGACTTGGATTGTCTTACTTGAATTATCATTCGCTCATTATATGTAGTAGTCTCTTTCCAAGTTGATTCGTATCGCTTGGTTGAGTCGTATCCGTTTGATAATGCCTTTATGCTATACCTTTTTGCTTGACTTATCTTTACGCCTCTTTCGGACTGTCCTGCCGATTGTGGGTTTAGCTCATGTCTTCCGCCTCTTTCGATCGTCTGCCGATTGTGGGTTCTCGATTTCCGATCTGTCTTCGAGTCTTGG
The DNA here is from genome assembly GCF_048544455.1 of Silene latifolia. NCBI lineage: Eukaryota > Viridiplantae > Streptophyta > Magnoliopsida > Caryophyllales > Caryophyllaceae > Silene > Silene latifolia. Next base: position 82,835,206 of record NC_133535.1, read on the forward strand.
ATGCGGACCGTTCGCCGCATGTCGAATCGGGAACCGTATCTTGTCCCGAGAGTCGCGATTTAGACTAGGACTGAGTCTTGGGAGTACCATTGTCGTCCTACCAGGGGAATTATATATTGATATATGAGTAGCAAAGGTCTTGCTTGGTTATAGATATTGGTATTTGTCTGTTGTTTGTCTTGGTCCTATCAGACACTAGGGGTGAGCTATAGGCCCTCTAGTTGCGATATGATCGTCGGGATTGATGTTCCCATCCGTTCTTATGGTGAGATGCAAGCCATAAGTATGAATGTGACATTAGTAGCCACGTCCCGTACAATGTTTGCTAAGTGGTTTTCCAAATAATGGCTACAATTTCTATTCTTGTAAATTGCATTGGTTGATCCCTTACTTAACTGCTTCACATGATTCGGATTCTAATCTCACATCTATGTTGAATTTCCTTGAAATGCGTGCTTTGGTATAGGTTATCGTATTCTTGCCTTTCATATTATTCAATTGTCTCACATGAGTAGTTTAACCGTTATCATGCTAATGTTGATCTATCTTGTTCCATCTCGTTTAATTACCATGTTTAAACATGAACTTGATATCCATGTTTTTGTAAGAGTCTTACATGACTTACCTGTTTTAGTTCTTTGTTATGTTCGTTTCGACATTTTGTGGCTGGGAGAACCTTGAGTTACTCCCCACTGACTGTGGCGTTCATGTTTACGTGAATGACAGGTATTAGTGATGCATTCATGGGGTGAAGACATGTGTGAGCTAGCGAGCACTTCGGCCTATTAGTTGGTTTATTAGGATTGTTTGGACCTACCTTTTATTGTATTGTCATTCGAGGGATATATTTTCTCTCACCTCGACTATCACGTTTGTATAATTTAAAATCTTTATTTCCGCACTCTTTATTTATGTTTTAGATTTTGGTGAACCCGCGTTTTAAATTTTTAAAAAGTTTCAAAAAATTTCCTAAAATTCCGCATTTTATTAGTTATATTTTCCGCTTTATCGCGGGGTGTCACAGTTGGTATCAGAGCCTATGTTGCTCCCGACGCACACACGTGTACCCCAAATTTAAACTTGAACTTGACCTTGAATAATGAATGAGAGATGGGTAGACTTAAGGACCTAAGGTGGTAGTCTGTAGTGTGTTTGCTCTTTGTTAGGTTCTAACATGTTTGTTGATTGTCATTTAATAATTGTTGTGTTCTTGGATCAATGACCGTGAGCCTCTCTACATGAAGATCAAGATTTGGTGCCTATTGCTGAGAATTGAAGATTTGTTCAACCTTTGAAGGATGCTTCTACTTCCTCGAAGATGTTTCTCATTCTTTGCGTACTTTGCCCTGTTCTTTACTTCTTAATGCTTATTCCTTCTTCTAAATCCTCTTTTCTCTTTCCTTGTAAGGCACTCTTGTATTTCCTAACTTGTCCTTTATTCCTTGCTTATCCCTCCTTAACGCCTTTTTATAGTACTCCCTCTTTTGAGGAATGTTGACCTTGGTTGAAAATTTTGACTTTTGAGGAGATTGTTTGTGTTTGACCCTTAATCCTGGTTTTGAGAGGATTTGATGTTGGAAAGACTTAAGTAGTGTGATGAGACATACTTGATGGTTCTTATACCTAGATCCTTGATAAAGTGAGTATATTTGATTGGTGGATTTTGTGTGTCAAATGTGAGTTGCATTGGTTACTAAGGTCATAGAACTTGGCTTCGTTGCTTATGTTTGGGATACTAGTACTTAGTACTTGACTTAAAATGGATGAAATTGAATAGTGGATTTGAGGATATAGAATTGACTAAGTAAGTCGAGTTTGTGATTGGCTTTTGTAGTTGCCTTGAATATGAGTATGGCTTTGTTGGAAACCTTGACCTTGATCTTGTGGAAGTTGTTTGTGGATGTTTGAGGATTTGGAGTGATGAGATCACACTTATAGTGGAGTGCCTTGTTTCATGGGATAGCTTAAGAGGATGTAACATAAGTGTTTTGAGGAAATCCTTAGGAGTGTTCTGTTATAAGTTTTGTTGTTAGGAAGTTTTCGGAACCGTTTAGGATGATGTTGTTGTTTGAGATTTAAGTACCTGGCGTTTCCTTGTTGTCTAATTTCCTTTCTTCCTTACCATAAGCCTTACTTTTCATACCTCTTCCTCTTGTTTCATCTTGCTCCTCCTTTAAGCTTGATACTCATAACCTATGAAACTCTATCTTTGACATCCTTGTTGACCTTACTTCAATTCTTACCATAAGAAATTCATCATAGCTCTTTTGTTAGTTAAGTTTGGATTCTCTTAGCATACTTGTATCTATGATATCTAAGTTACTTTTCTTTTATTCAATTTCTAAGCTTTCAAGCTACCAGTTTCGATTCGGTGTTAAAAGTTTATGTTACTTTTGCAAAACCCTACCTATTTTAAAGATTTGAAAATGAAAATTTGATTTAGTTTCCTAATTATCCTTTGAATATAAACTCCTTTATCATAATTTTAATTGCTAAACCCGAGATTGCTTTAAATTTTATCCAATTTCTGTTAATTTTGATCTATTTATGATTTCTTTGTCAAAGCTTAATATTACATTTTCAGGAATTTGATTCCCTTTTTAGTTTAAAAGTGAAACCTTTACCCCTATTTTGGCTTTTGTAAAAGAAAATTTGAGTAAATTACCTTTTTCTTTTGATTTTAACGTTGATCGGATGTTAGAACTCGTTATTGGAGACGTTTAATAACTTGTTCTACGCTTGTCGGCGAATGATTTAAATGTGTCTTTGGCTTGGAAAGTTAGCGTTCTTGTGTGCACGACAAGAGCAATTTCGTTCCATGAATGAGACTTATTCTTTTGAAAACTCTTCATTAATATTTTTGAAAACATTTTGATTTTTGATTTATACCAATGATTTACCTTTCGATCGAATTCCGTCGGAAAATTTTATTTGAAACTTTTGAAAGAATTTTAATTCTTACGATAAGTAACCTTTTAAATGTTTTGGTTACCGATTCCAAAATTCCAGTTTTATTTTATATAATCTTTGATTTCTACTTTCAAGTTTCGAGGACGAAACTTTTTAAAAGATGGGTTGATTGTAACACCCGCGAATTTCCCATTTTGAGATATAAAATTTATTTAACCGTTTAATTAATTTATTTTATATTTTAAGATTATTTAATTTAATTAATTCATTTTTAAGCACGAATTTTATAAAAAGAATATTCTAAAACTTAATTTATATAAAAATACGTATTTTAGTCAGACAATAATAATAGTGACAGTAATAATATTAGTTTCCGTCTTAAGTTAATATAGACTCAAAACATTATTCCGACTAGCTTAGACTGTCACATTTCCTTCTAACAAAGATCGTCGCATTTCTCTTATAAAGCTATTTCAATTCGGACCAACCCGATTCCGACAACACACCCTCCTACACTCTATCTTTGTTATTATTATCATTATTATTATTATTATTATTATTATTATTATTATTATTATTATTATTATTATTATTATTATTATTATTATTATTATTATTATTATTATTATTATAATCTACCCCCTAACCCCACCTTCCTCATCACCTTCCCTCCCCCGTCCCTTTTCTTTGTTTTCGAACAACAGCAACAATAAACAACAAAAACCCACAGAGCTAACACACCTCCGTTTTTCGTCATCTCCAACGCAGATCCCGCCTCCAATTCTCCACCTTTTCCTCTAATTCTTCCACCATTCTCCTCCTTACTTCCTCCTTCATCTTTCTAGGTAAGAAAGCTATGATTTTGTGGTGATTTCAGTTTGACCCGCCTCATAAAAGTTCCGATTTTTAGCTCCTTTATTTCGTTTTCCTCCTTCTAGTTGAAGAAACCGAAGACCCGCAGGGAGGCTCGTACTCGTTTGACGTTTTCCACGGAGACTTGAAGGGCAAAAAGGTAACGGTGATAGGTTACTCGACAAATGTCGACATTTCTGTCTTTTGTGTCGTTCTTATACTCTTGTTTGTCAAAGTTTGAACCTTTATGTTTTTCTCATTTGTATGTAAATTTTCCGTCTCAAAATGATGCTGAACTGGGATGTTTGAACTCTGTTTTTTGGCACTGTTACATAGATGTTATAGGAGTTGAATTGGACTGTCTTAAAGACAGAAATTGGGACGGTTTTGAGTCAGTTTTTGCGGGTACTTCGGGACATTTTGGGACTGTCGCAACGTGTTGAGTAGGCTGTTTTGGGACTGTCTTAGAGGCTGTTTTGGTCCGGTTTGTGTAAAGACATTTTTGGTCCGGTTGTGTAATGATATGGACAGCCGAAATAGAGGTATTAAACGCTGAAATTGAGACGGATACATGTTGAGTTTTGGGTACCGGTTGTATACAACATTTTGGGACTGTTTTGAGTCACTGTGTGCAGGTTACTCATGGACTGTATGATGCTATTGTGGGACTGTTTTTGTTTTTTTTTTGGGGGCGATTTCTCGCTGTTTTGAGGTAGTCTTTGCAGGTACTTCATGACAGTTTTGGGGACGAGTTGTATGCCTTTTTAGGATTGTCTTGGGACTGTTTTACATAGCTTAGTTTGGTCGCTTTCAGATTAAATTGGGACTGTTTTGGGATTGTTTTGGAGTCATATTGCAGGCCGGTTGGTCAGTGGCAATCTGTTTTGCAGAGGTCTGTCACGGCTGGATGTCTGGGGGCCTGTGTTGGCTCGGTTTTTGGAGCCGGGTTGTAAGCTGTCTGACAGTCGTGGAGGGTTACAGTGAGGGTTGTCGGGTAGCTGGTTTTGGTTGTTGATTTAGGTGGAATTTATAATTGATTTTGATGTTTATCATGGGTGGGAGAAGAGTAAAGAGTATGGACATAAACGGCCGATTAGTTGGACTTTGTAGTTGGACGATGCTTTATGTGTGGAATAGGTCATGGGTTGGTTAAATTGTTAAATAATTGGGATTTGGAAAATTGAAACGTAAGTAATTGTTTAAGGGATGTGTGACCTTCTTTAATCTTTGTCTCGGCATTAGAGTTGTAGGTCTTGAGGAGGGGTGCTGGTAGCCTAGGCAGGGACGGCCTGTGGCCTGTGCAGGGGCGACTTGTGGCCTGGTTAGGGGCTGCCTGTGGCTAGGGCTGGCCGGTTATGGCCCTAGTCACGAGTAGAGGCATGGCCATGATTTGATCTGTGGCCTAGCCTCGGGTTGTGTACCTTGATTGAGTCGATTTAAATTCGTGTTTGGTTTATTTAAATCTCGTCTCATGCTTTATGTAACTTAATTTGTTAAATACCGTTCATTTATATATTTTTCTCACATGAATCATACTTGTGGAATTCATTATTTGATTATCTCATTTACATATAAAATGACGTGCATGCCTTACAATACGCATCCAATTCGATTATTTACACTTTGTAAGTAGTAAATGGTCTATCTTACATTCGAGTCATTTATAATTAAATTCTTGTCTTTCTTATTATAAATTGTTCATTTTCGTTTATTTACTTTTTTTATTCAAGTGACGAGTATTTGAGAAATGAGTCACTAATCCATGCTTACGAGTATAACTGGACTTGGATTGTCTTACTTGAATTATCATTCGCTCATTATATGTAGTAGTCTCTTTCCAAGTTGATTCGTATCGCTTGGTTGAGTCGTATCCGTTTGATAATGCCTTTATGCTATACCTTTTTGCTTGACTTATCTTTACGCCTCTTTCGGACTGTCCTGCCGATTGTGGGTTTAGCTCATGTCTTCCGCCTCTTTCGGACTGTCCTGCCGATTGTGGGTTCTCGATTTCCGATCTGTCTTCGAGTCTTGGATGCGGACCGTTCTGCCGCATGTCGAATCGGGAACTCATCTTGTCCCGAGAGTCTGGCCAGATTTAGACTAGGACTGAGTCTTGGGAGTACCATTGTCGTCCTACCAGGGGAATTATATATTGATATATGAGTAGCAAAGGTCTTGCTTGGTTATAGATATTGGTGTTTGTCTGTTGTTTGTCTTGGTCCTATCGGACACTAGGGGTGAGCTATAGGCCCTCTAGTTGCGATATGATCGTCGGGATTGATGTTCCCATCCGTTCTTATGGTGAGATGCAAGCCATAAGTATGAATGTGACTTTAGTAGCCACGTCCCGTACAATGTTTGCTAAGTGGTTTTCCAAATAATGGCTACAATTTCTATTCTTGTAAATTGCATTGGTTGATCCCTTACTTAACTGCTTCACATGATTCGGATTCTAATCTCACATCTATGTTGAATTTCCTTGAAATGCGTGCTTTGGTATAGGTTATCGTATTCTTGCCTTTCATATTATTCAATTGTCTCACATGAGTAGTTTAACCGTTATCATGCTAATGTTGATCTATCTTGTTCCATCTCGTTTAATTACCATGTTTAAACATGAACTTGATATCCATGTTTTTGTAAGAGTCTTACATGACTTACCTGTTTTAGTTCTTTGTTATGTTCGTTTCGACATTTTGTGGCTGGGAGAACCTTGAGTTACTCCCCACTGACTGTGGCGTTCATGTTTACGTGAATGACAGGTATTAGTGATGCATTCATGGGGTGAAGACATGTGTGAGCTAGCGAGCACTTCGGCCTATTAGTTGGTTTATTAGGATTGTTTGGACCTACCTTTTATTGTATTGTCATTCGAGGGATATATTTTCCCTCACCTCGACTATCACGTTTGTATAATTTAAAATCTTTATTTCCGCACTCTTTATTTATGTTTTAGATTTTGGTGAACCCGCGTTTTAAATTTTTAAAAAGTTTCAAAAAATTTCCTAAAATTCCGCATTTTATTAGTTATATTTTCCGCTTTATCGCGGGGTGTCACATAGGAAGTTTGGAACCGAGTTGAGAATGAGAACATACTGCCCTAGGTGACACTCGACCGAGTGGTCCCCTACTCGACCAAGTGGTCGCCTACTCGGCCGAGTGGCCTCCTACACTCGACCAAGTGGACTGCTTTGACCCTTGTTTTGTGGATATTTGACCAAATATTGAGCATGTACCCTTATTTCGTGGTTTATATTAGTTGATTTGGGTTGGATGACCATGATTAACCCTACTTGGGTGATATGTGGGAATTGTTTACGTTTTACTACGTGGTGTGACATTTTACAAGTAAATGGAAAATCGTTGATTCGACATGAGTTGGTTGATGATAGAAATGATACGATGACCTTGTTGGATGTATGTATATCGACGTAATTTTATTTGGTTGTGTAAAGTAAGATGAAAAATACAAGTTGTGTGTTGTATAGTGATCGTTCGCATGATTGTGATTGTGGTCTTCCGTATGAGCGAAAGTGTTGGTGATAGATGGGAATGGATGTTGATAACACATGTGTGATCATGTGGTGGATTGGATGCGGTATATGCGTGGCATGGTATCCGGAAATGGGAATGTTGAGCATAGTTGAGTCACATGTCGAGTGATGTGGTATTGTTTGGTTGTTTCTTAGAATCCGCATGTTTATGATTGATTTGCATACGGGGGCATGTATGAGATTAAACGTGATATATATATGTATAGTAATAATCGAGTTATACCTCGAGACTGAAGCGTAGACTTAGAACCAATTGAGTTGAAAGTTGTTATGGGATTAGAGTTTTGAACCGTGGGGCGGGACCTTATACCTTGACGTTTGGAAGGCTCGTAGAGTAGGGTTATATCAATAGCACTAGGACCATATCTGATTTATTTATGGAATTTGAATAAGTAGGAGAGAGTGATGAACCTAGAACATGGTCATTTGGGAATTTAGTCTTGAGAGTATGAGACCGTATTTTGAGGTTGATAGTTGAACTTCGGGATGAAGTTCTCTTTTAGGGGGAGTGAATGTAACAATTCGGAAGTTTAGGAAAGAGAAAGTACGGAATATGTGAGAAAGTAGTGAGAATTGAGTGAAGAACTTTGGGATGAGTGTGATGTTTAGAAAGAGCGTATTCGGTTGATAAACATGTGAGGTGCGAGAGAATGCATGAAAATTGAGGAAATGAGAGAGTTAGGTGAACTTCGGGGACGAAGTTCTTTTTAAGGGAAGAAGATTGTAATACTCCGTATTAATAATTATATAATAATAATATTTTATTGTAATTATACAAGTTATGTTGAGACGGAATAATAATAATAATAATAATAATAATAATAATAATAATAATAATAATAATAATAATAATAATAATAATAATAATAATAATAATAATAATAATAATAATAATAATAATAATAATAATAATAATAATAATAATAATAATAATAATAATAATAATAATAATAATAATAATAATAATAATAATAATAATAATAATAATAATAATAATAATAATAATAATAATAATAATAATAATAATAATAATAATAATAATAATAATAATAATAATAATAATATAATAATATAATATACATGTATTTATACACTCACCTATACTACACTCACCCCACATATATACTCCCTCATACCTTATCCACCCAATCCTATCCTAACACAATCCATCATAATCCACAAAAGATAAGGGAGAAGAGAGAAAGAGAGGAAAAGGAGATTCCGTCACCTCGCCTCAAGATCGTAAGGTAAACCGTCTTATACTAGCTTTTATATTATTTTATTCATACCAATGACTCGTCCCGACCTTGACCCACCTCTGACCCATCCTTGACCACCTATTTGACTGTCGTTGACCGTCCATTTAAGGGTTTGACCGAGCAGTTTACACGGGTTTTGGGGGTTTTGTGATGCGGGTTTAGGGCTTCGTTTTTGGGACTGTTGCGAGTTGGTTTGGGGTTGGTTTAGGGTGGATCTAGGTTGAGGGGAGAGAGGCCAGTAGGGTGGTGGCCTTGGGTGGTCGTGAGGGTGTCTGTGGTGGCCGGAATATCGGGTAGAAGGAGGGTGTACGGACGGGTTATTGTTGTTGTTATCGCGGTTGTTGTTGCGGTTGTTGCCGCTGTTGTGGGTGGTGGCTGTCAGCATGGTGGCCACCCTTGGACCCACCATGGTCAGGCCGACACAGTGGTAGTGGTGGCGGCCATGGTGGTTGTGGTTCGTGTAGGTGTGTGGTGTGTGTGTGTATGTGTGTGGTTGTTGCGGGTGGGGTCGTTGGTGTCGGGGGGTTGACGGTGGGGTCGTGGGATGCCGCTGGCCATGGCCACCATGGCTGGTGGTGGTGGCTCACGGTGGCATGGGGGGTGGTGGTGGTGTTGAGTTTTGAGTCGGGATTTGTATAGTAAGACGGGTTTATTTAGTTTAGTTAGTCGTATACGTATTTGTATAATGTATTAGTATATTTATACGTATTAGTATAAATATATTAATATATTATACATATATGTATTGGATTAGTATATTTATACGTATTTGTATGATTAGATGAGTATATTTATACGTATTTGTATTATTATCGTATTTTAGGAAATGTGTTTTGTGAGACGGTTTTATGAGATGGACCTAGCTTGTGTGACAGTTTGCTTATGCGGAGTTGTTGTGAGGTAGGTTTATCCTACTCAGTTTCATTGTTCTCTTTATTTATTAAATGAGTTTTTTATCATTTAATTGCATTAAGTGAGTCGTATTGCATGTTGTTGGTCATGAAGACTCGAGGAGTCGGTATATTTGAGGAACTGGTATTTGTGACGTATTTGGCATATGTTGTCCGTTGTATGTTGTGATTTTACATGTGTTGGAGAATTGTTGTGGTTGATTGTTTTGGAGACGGAAGGCGGTTGGGAGACCGTCTTCCGCTTGGGTCACCTCTTGGAGCTTTCCCACTCCAAGCGGGATGTGCACATTAATGACTTGAGTTTGGAGGGACGCGTGTGGTTGAGACACGATGTGTGGCAGGGGATCTGGTTGGCTTCCGGACTCGGTACGTCTGGGCGTGTCCCGGTACCTGTTTGTGGTTATCGATATGTCTGGGCGTGTCCCGGTACCAGTGCGGTTGTCGGTATGTCTGGGCATGTCCCGGTAACGTGGTGGTGGTTGTTGATGGTGGTTCATTCATATTATGGTCATATTGTATATTCACACTCGGGTCGAGTCGCACTTTATTTATTTTAATGAAACTGGCGTTTGTTGTGTCTGTGCATTGTCACCTGTCTCTTTTGGGGTGGTCGGTGTCGATCCATATGATAACCTTTGGTCATATGGGGAGCAGGTTATGATCAGGTTGTTTGAATAGTACGCGGGAGACGGGACGAGCTTGATGATATCACGAGACGAGTCTAGTTGGCTAGAAGAGTATAAATGTCACGAGTTTTATTTTTTTTATTCATTTGTTACGTTTATGTAATTCACTAAACATTATATTTGTAAAATTTTCTTTGATTGGAGTTTTGAAACACTACCTTGGGAAACCGAGATGGTAACGCTCCAATTATCTTGGCCGGATAGTTGTGGTGTTACACTACGGTTAGGTCGACTGTTGATCAGGGGGTAGTTGTTGCCAAGTTGGATCAACTTGTTGGGCTTGTGAATCACTTGATCAAGGAAAACTCCAAGCAGTGGCTGATCTCAGGACCATGAATGAGGACCTCTTTGAACGTCTTGATGACACAAAGCCGAAAGCCAAGACATAAAAATTGCCTCCCTAATCCTTTTATCCCTTCAACCCGTGATATTTTGGATTATGTTTCAAAACTCTTTCGCAATTTTTGGATGTTTTTTAATTTGCTTGAACAATATTTGTGTGTGCTTTGAATCTTGTGCTAGTTTGAACATGTCTTATCCCTCCTTGATGATGTCAAGAGGGGAAGTAGTTCTAAATTGTTTATGTGTGATCTCTTAACTCTTAGGCTAACGTTCACCGTGATTATGTCTTAGCTTCCATGATTAGATGCTCTACCTAGCCAAGCATGTTGACCCTTTCAAATACCTTGATCATGTTTTAAATTATGAATTATATTGAAATGACCAAAGACTGACTAACCATGGGCTAGGGGGAATATCACACATGTTTGAACTTGTCATCATCAAAGAGGGAATTTGTTAGAATACACTTGGTTGATGATGCCAAGTTTTCCTTATTATTTGTTTGTTCTTAGTTACAAATGCTTAGTGATTGAAGCAATCAAATAGAATCTCAATAAGGCTTAACATGATCAAGATGAAGCCAACATGAAGCCAAGACAATGATATGTCCCTATCCTTAGTCAAAAGATTGTAAGAGTAAGTGTAACATTATCATTTAAGTCAAGTGGCTGCAAAATCATGCAACAGTGCGCTGCACTGTGGTTTCTGATACTACTGTATGGAGGAACTTTTACACGAAATATTTAAGTGTTGAAATCTTTACAAATTTCATTTCCACAAAGTTTTAACATTCAAATGATCAAAGTTTGAAAACAAATCTGAAAATTAAGTTCACAAATCTCCATTGTTAAATCCTTTAGATTTGTGCATTTGCTTTTTACGAAAATGGAAAGGTTGAACTTTTCAAAGTTCTAAAGCTATAAAAGTTTTTCGCCAATTTGGTAAAATGTCACATGTTGAGTGTTTTGGGAAGAGTTTTCTAATTTTGATTAAAGACTTGTGCTTTAAGTCTAAAACCTAATACTTACCATCACTCAAAGGCTATCTATTTTATAATGGATTTAATTAACCTAAGTTGTACTTCTTAGATGATCAAATCCACTATAAATAGTGTGCCTTAACATCATTTATTTCTCAAGACTTTCCAAAGTATTTATTGAGAAAACTTACAAATCATTTGTGCATTTAAAGCTTTGTTCTTTAAGTATTTGCAAAACGTTTTTCTTGTTTAAAAGTCTTCATTTGTTTTCAAAAGCTGTAAACCTCCAAGTATCAGTTCGTTGAACTGTGACATAATGAGTTTGTTCCATGATTCTCGTGTTTAAGTCTTAATCATGATCTCCATGTTCATTAAGTGAACCCTTGAGATTCAAAGACTCTGTAAACCTATGGATAGAACATATAAACTCTTGAAGCGGAGTAGCTTTAAGTTTGAGTGCAATCGGGGTAGATTGACGAGTTATTTTTATTGTAAGGGTTTAGTTGTTTGAGTAAAATTCTAAACAAGTAATAAAATAACGGTTGGACGTAGGTCTCGGAGTAGAGGCTGAACCAATTTTTAATACATCGTTTGTTTGTTCATTTAAATTTACGTTCACTTACTTTGTATTATCTCGTTCATACATATTTCCATCTGTGTCACAGTCATCAATACTGTGACATAAGACTGATGTACCATCTTGTGAACTTACATTCTATTAAGTTTCTCAAGGTTTGCACTAAAAGGTTCTTCACTTAAGTTATCAATTAACTAAGTTAAGAATAAATTTTTAAAAAGGTACACCTAATTCACCCCCTCCCCCTCTTAGGTGTTTATCGTTCCTAACTCTTCAAGGTGTTACTCAAGGTTTCACCCATGAGAGGAGTTATGAGATTTGGGAAAAGAAACAAGTTGAGCCAAAAATTCATTGGTCCCTATGAGATATTGGATAGAGTCGGGGAAGTGGCTTATCGTTTAGCACTTCTCCGGCCTTGGACCGAGTTCACAATGTTTTTCATGTGTCTCAATTGCGTAAATACATAAGTGACCCTTCACATGTACTTGAGGCGGAGATGATCGGGCTAGATGATGCTTTAACATTGTTGGAGCTGTGTCCTCCAGTTAGTGCGGATAACGTCATTGCACATACACTTGTACGGACAAGTGGGAGCTTGTTGGGGCTGGTGTCCTTTACAGTTAGTGCAAGGACTTATAAATCTCTAAAAGGATCAAAGGATATACTTTTGTATTATAATCAGTTGGTCCACGTTTATCAATAACGGTTGGCTTGCTAGATAAGTTTGACGTTATTGTCATACAGATGGCGGTGATCAACTGGTCCCTAAAAGTCACACCTATAGGATACGTTTGAGAGATGTGACGGTATGAAAATACAGTCATATTGATGCCAAATTTGACTAACCAGTTAGTCCGAGTTATTTGACTAGTAATTAGTCAAAATGCGATGTTGAGATATTTTATTTAATACGGATTAAATAAAAATGGCTAAGACGAATTAAGCGGTTAATTCGTAAATTAAATATAAAGCGATTTATATTTGATTAATGTATATTGAATAAATTAATTATACGATATTGTCTTTGTCGGACATGTATTAATAATTCAGCTAATCCGTGTTATTAGTTGATATTTTAATAACCGATGGCGATTTATAATAAAGACCACGTCATATACATTTTAGCATCGGACCACGAGTTAAAATAAGGAGAAAATGAAAGCCCATTTCCTCCTAATCCACTCGGTTTGGCCGAATTAGAAGAACAAAAAGGAGAGCCTCTCCTCTTTGTTAACCTAATTATCATTTGCAAAAGAAGATTAGGGTTTTGAGAAACATTTCTCTCAAAACTTTAGATCTCACATCTAAACAAAACTCACATAACAATCCTCTCAATATTGCAAGGCAATTAGAGGATACATTCTAGCACAAGGGCATTTCTCAGACGATCTTGGGTGCAACAATTAGGAGGAGGTCTACTTTGATCTCTCATTGCCGAATTGCACTAGGACCGAAGGTTAATTCTTGTGCTTTATCATTTTTCATTGTTTTTCGTTTATGACAATAAATCACGTATTAAATTTGCGTTATAATCCTATAATTTAAGGGTTTTATACGGATATTACCCTACAAATATATGTGGAAACGCCCAAGGAAATTCTAGACCTGAAGGTTAGGAAGACAAGACGTGGTGAAACGGTGTTGGTAAAATTATTGTGGTCCAACCATCCGGTAAAGGAGGCCATGTGGGAGGTCGAGGAAATCATGAAAAAGTGATACCCTCACCTTTTCGCACGGGTATGCGTTTGATTACGAGGTCGTAACCGTGTTTCTAGAGGGGTAGGGCGTATTACGCAAGTACAAGTAACACGAGTTTTTCTTATTTCTTCTACTTAGTTGGTTACCACCCAACCTTATAATAATTTTAGTGGTCATCGAATACTAGTCTCGTGATTACCCCGACTTACCGTCTTACACCTTGAGACATTAAGGGACGTAGAATTTTGACTTCTATAGTGTCGGGTGTGAATTTCGGGGATGAAGTTCTTTTCAATGGGGGGAGATGGAGATTGTAATACATCGCATTTATAAAGACATCACTTGATCGAGTAGACGATCCACTCGACCAAGTGGAGGACCGAACGCACTTTGGCAGAAGGCTGGAAGTTCTGGAAATTGGTCACTCGACCGAGTGGAGCCCCCACTCGATCGAGTGGACCGCCCACTCGACCGAGTGCCGGTCGAGTTCACCTTACACGAGAAACTTGGTTGGTGGAAGGTCGCTTTCAAAGCTTATCTTATCAGATTTCTCACCTAAATCTCATTCCCAACCTTATCCCATTACTCTCTAACCTCCCTAAAATCTCTCTAAAACATCCACCAACTAATCCTCTCAAAACCTAGCATCCTCAAGTGAAAAATTCTTACCTCCTTCTTCTTTCTTGTTCATCCACCTTATTTGTTAGTCGGTTTATACTTTATTTCCTTAATCTTATATTAGTAACCTTAATTTATCTTAGTAAATTATCTCCTAATTAATTAGGTTATGGAAATTAAGATGGGTAATTAAGGAGTTTAATTAATATAATTATTTTAATGGTTTATGTTAATGAATGTGGTAATTAATTGTGTAGGAAGTTTCATTGAGGAGCACTTCTAGTGGCTAGCTTGAGGATTTGGGAAGATAAGCTTGAGGTAGGGTTTTCCCTACTTAGCTATAATGATATGGATGTTTAATTATGCATTTATTATCATTAATTGCATTTGTGTCATGATAGTTGCATTATAACATGTTCTTGATGTGACACCCCGCGAAAACGCGGATATTATAACTTATAAAATTCAAGCGGAAATTTGGGAATTTTTGAAACTTTTAAAGTTTAAAGCGTGGGTTCATAAAAATCTAAAACACAAATAAAGAATGCGGAAATAAAGATTAATTTATACAAACGTGATAGTTAAAGGTGAGGGGAAATATATCCCTCGAATGACAATACAATAAAAGGTGAGTCTAAACAATCCTAATAAACCGACTACAAGGCCGAAAGAGGCGGAAGATATAAGCTAAACCCACAATCGGCAAGACAATCCGAAAGAGGCGTAAAGATAAGTCAAGCAATACGGTATAGCATAAAGGCATTATCAAGAATACGACTCAACCAAGCGATACGAATCAACTTGGAAAGAAACTAATACAAGTAATGAACCGATGATAATCCAAGTGAGACATTTCATGCCAAATCATAATCATGAATATGAATAAGTAACCCATTTCTTCAATATTTGTCACTTGAATAAAAATGTAAACAAACAGAAATGAACCATTTATAACAAGCAAAACAAGCATTCAATTATAAATGACTCAATATTAAGATAAACCATTTACTACTCATAAAGCATGAATAATTACATTGGACTCATATTAAGATGGAAACATGTCATTTCCTAAACAAATGAGATAATTAATATGTAATACCCCGTATTTTATATAATCGATTAAACGGATATTATTATATATTAGTATTATACATTTTATATTGGTTGCATCGTAATATCGTGAATGTTATTAAGTCGGGTTTATATCATATATGTTGAGTCGGGCTACATCACATTTTGTCTTTTGGCTCAAGAATTACCCATCTACATTTACCCAACGACCATACCCGTTTAACCCATTTGCCCTACCCGGAACATGTAACCACCATTTACCCTAAACCTAATCTAAGAGCCGCTCTCCCTCTCCCCTCTTTTCATTTTATCATTTATAAAACCATTTCTAAACCTAGGGAAAGGGAGAGGAAGAAGAATTGTCGAGCCTTTCATTTGATTGAAGATTTCTCATCGATTCCAACCTAATTCGATTTCCCTGTTTGTAAGTCGATTTCATTCCATTGTTTATACTGTTTTAAAGTGTTCGTCTTCAAAAAGTTTGAAAAGAGAGTCCTGTTTATTTGATGTCTAGTTTATGCATATAAAATCTCGTAGTCAAATTCTTTATGGTTTGTCCTAGGTGATTTATTTATGAACATGTCGCTGAAAAGTCCGCGAATCTGATTTGGTTGTGGAAAATGATTTGAAACCCTAATTTTTATGTCGATTCAGTTATGAGGCTTCTTCATACATCATCTTTGTATAGTCTAGATGATAATAGGATTTGGAATTACTGCAAAATAATGTTTTAAACTCGTTTTATGAATCAATACTTTTTATGCGATGGTTTCTGTCAGTTTTTGGAAATCAGTCTGAAAACTCTTGATAAGTTTGGAATTTGAGAAAAACACGTTAGATATAATTTGTAGCTAAGACTCATGGGGTTCCAATCCAATTGGCCTTGTATCAATTTGATTTTTCTGGAATTAGTTATGTATTTTATTCCGAGTCTGTCATGTGCTGGAAAATCAGGAAAAATCGTGTTTGTTCTTTAAGTTGATATTCCTATTAAGTTATGATGAGTCTAGGTTATGTGCATGATTATTTGATTGAGTAGGTGGTAATTATACATAATTATGTTATGTAGGTGATGGATATGTGAAGGATCATAATTGATTGCTTGTGTGCTTGGATTGCGAAAAGGTAGGGAAATACACTTGACTTATTATCGTTGTTGTTGAATTGTGTTGACTTGTTTGTGTTTCATATGACCAAACTGTGAACGTTGACGTGATTCGTGGTTGTTGATTCATGTTATGATTCATATCCTGGAATGTGCTTGACTGAATTGATCGTATTGAGTATATTATCACAACATTCGATAACCGGCATGATTCTATGATTTACCAGTTCAATGATATACATATTGTGTTGCATTAATTTCTTGAGCATTCATATGCATTGGAGATGGAGGATGTTGCGGTGACGTGGTGTGGTGATGATGATGTTGTGATAAGGCCCAGGCGGGTTCTCGCAAGACTTGCCCTGGTGTCCTCAACAAGGAGTATGCGATCGGCTACGGTCGATATATAGTCTACCGGGGATCGGTATGGTCAAGGCGTTCGGGTTATGAGATATGAGTTGAGATGGAGGTGGAGGTGACGGAGGAGCATGCATATCATATTTTGTTGTTTCATTGTATTCCCTACTCAACCTCGTGGTTGACCCTGTGTATTCGTGAACACCTGTGACGATCCAAATATTGGGGAGCAGACTTGACAGGTTTATGAGATAGGATGGGAGCTTGATGGGCGTGAGACACTGGATCAGAAGACTTAGTAGCTAGATCATCATTTAGAAGACTTTCACTTTTATTTATGTTAGTTCTTTGTAATTTGATGTAAATGAGGTTTTGTAAAAAGTTAAGTTAAAGAAATTATGTAATTTGCCTTGGAGTTTAATTTGTTATTCACTACCTCGGGAAACCGAGATGGTAACAGTCCGGTTTATTAGGGAATGTCTTGCTAGAGGCTCCTTTATAAATCGGGGTGTTACATAATAAATGTATTTCATAATTATAAATCATGTGAGACAAAGTATATAAATGAACGATAATTAATAAATCACGTTATATACTCCACCAGACGGAAAATTAAATAATACGTATCTATCACATTTGCCTCCTAAAACAAACACCCCTAACACGACTTGAGGAGCTACTTGGAAGCACCCAAACACGGCCTCAACCCGTCCCAAAATGGTCCCCATCACATCATAATCTCATACCCAACTCAACTCAGCCTGTCACGGCTCCCAAGCCGAGGCCAACACAAAGCTAAAAGACGGTTTTAGCAAGTACTACAACTACCTAGCAATCTTATATACATGAGACGAAAGTTCGATAATGTACCCACAAGCCCAAGCTCAAAAGCCAAAAAAAAAGTCGGCACTTCAAATGTTGCATAACAATTGCAGTATAGGACCGACAAAAAAAAACTCAATTAAGCCAACTGTTATTCATATGTTCATCAGTCCTCAGCCGTATGCACGCAGCTACCTAGTCATACTCAAGTGGATGCCATCTTAAAGAAGTTAATAACTAAATTGTCTGTATAAACTCAACATGGTCGTACAATCACCAACACTAATTCTAAGAGCCATTAATATAATTCGCCATCTCTCAATATACACAACCATGCTTCGATAGTATAGATAGATCTAACCTCATATTACCCATTAATCCACCAACAAAGAGGAAATACTAGCTACTAATATGTAAATTAATGTGCGTCACCACTATTTTCACATAATAAAGTTGAATAATTCAACAAGGAGAATCGACAAGCCGACATAATAACACGAAATTTCGACATTTTGTCGAGTAACTTATCACCGTTACCTTAAACGCTTCTTATTCTTCGAATAAACGGTCTCCAAAGCTTGAATCTTCCACCGGGTCTTCGAAACCTTCAACAAGGAGCAAGAAAACGAAGAGATTGAGGCAAAATCGAAACTTTATAAGATGGGTCAAAAACGAAAGTCATATAAGATCGCAACTTTCTTACCTTAAAAGAATAAGGAAGGAAAGGGGTAGCTAATGGTGCAAAAATTATGAATTTTGGTTGAGAAACGGAGGTGGGATCTGCAGTTGAAGCTCGCGAAAATGATGTACGGGTACTGTATACTTGCTGCTGTTGTATTGTTCTTTTTTGAAAAGAAGAAGAAAAAAAGAGTGGGGAAGGCAGGGGACACGGGTATGTAGAGACAACAACACTAATATAATAATAATAATAATAATAATAATAATAATAATAATAATAATAATAATAATAATAATAATAATAATAATAATAATAATAATAATAATAATAATAATAATAATAATAATAATAATAATAATAATAATAATAATAATATATAATAATATATAATATATAATAATATATATAATAATAATATATAATAATAATGATATACAAGATATTTAAAAGTAGAGTATAGGTAGGTGAATGTGTTGTTGGTTTTTGGTTGGTCCGGATTAAGGTAGGTACAAAATGAAATGTGACGGTCTAATGTTAGACGGAAATTAAGACGAAGATTATTATTATTACTGTCACTATTATTATCCGACCAAAAATACGTATACATATATTATTATATAAATCATGCCTTAAAGATATAATTTAATCGTACGTATTTTTTATATAAACGAGCTTTTATATAATACGTTTAAAAAAATCGTGTTTGACATAAAATTAATTAAATTGAATAATTCAAAAATATGAAATAAAGTAATCGAACAGTTTAATAAATTTAAAATGTCAAAATGGAAAATTCGCGGGTGTTACAATCACCCCACCTTTTAAAAAGTTTCGTCCTCGAAACTTGAAAGTAGAAATGAAAGGTTATTTAAAAACAAAACTGGAACCGAAATCGGTAACCAAAACATTTAAAAGGTTACTTATCGTAAGAATTAAAATTCTTTCAAAAGTTTCAACTAAAATTTTCCGACAGAACCAAGTCGAAAGGCAAATCATTTGTATAAACCAAAATCAAAACACTTTCAAAAACATTAACGGAGAGTTTTCAAAAGTATGAGTCTCATTCATGGAACGAAATTGCTCTTGTCGTGCACACAAGAACGCTAACTTTCCAACTCAAAGACAAATTTAAAACAAAATCAATTCGCCGACAAGCGTAGAACAAGTTATCAAACGTCTCCAATAACGAGTTCTAACATCCGGTCAACGTCAAAATCAAAAGAAAAAGGTAATTTACACAAATTTTCTTTTGCAAAAGTCAAAATAGAAATGAAGATTTCACCTTTAAACTCAAAAGGGGGGCAAGTTTGTGAAAAGGTAACATCAAACTTTGACAAAGAAACCATAAACAGATCAAGGTTAACAGAAATTGGATAAAACTTAAGGAAACTTCGGGTTTAGCAATTAAAATCATGATAAAGAAGTCTATACTCATGGAACAAATATGGAGTTAAATCAAATTTTGATTTTCAAATCCTTAAAATCAGTAAGGTTTTTTTTTTTTTTAAAAGCAACATCAACTTTTAACAACGAATCAAAACTAGTAGCTTGAAATATTTAGGTATTGTATGAAATGAAAAGCAATTTAGACAATATAAATACCGGGTACGCTAAGAGAGTCCAAACTTAACCAACAAAAAGAGTTATGATGAACTTCATAGGGTAAGAATTGAAGTCAAAGCAATAAGAATGTCAAGGGTAGAGTTTTACAGGTCACTAGCATCAAACTCAAGGGAGGAGCAAGATGAAGCGAGGAAAGAGAGGTATGAACGGTAACGCTCGTGATCAAGGAAAAAGGGAAATTAGACAACAAGGGAACGCCAGATACTCAAACCTCAAACCACAACATCATCCTAAACGATTCTGAAAAATCCTAGTAACAAAACTTATAATCACAACACTTCCAAGGATTTCCTCAAAATACTCATGTTACTTCATCCTAAGCAATTCCATGAAACAAGGTACTCCAATATAAGTGTGATCTCACTACTGCAAAACCTCAAACATCTACAAACGACTTCCACAAGATCAAGGCCAAAGTTCCAACAAAGTTATACTCATATCCAACTAAAGTCAACCACGAGTTTCTCAACATGGTAAAATCCCCGATCAAAGATCCGAATACTAAGCTCTAAATTCCCAGAAAAGGTCCCTCAAATATTCCACAAGGTTCTCATTTCAAAACAAGGTAGTAACACGCCAACCCAAAGTCTTCTTTCAACTTAGGAACTCTCAAGAGCCAACTAATATCAAATCACAACACTAATCCATTATGGTCATCGACATCCCAAGGTATATCCATTCAAATCCGATATCCTAGAACTTACTTACCATCGAGTTTCCAAGAAACAAGGTCTTAGTTGTAACAACGCTTTACCACCTCAAAGTTCCTAAAACCATAAATTGAAACTATGTTCTTTAACCTAACAATTAGTGTCAACCATACCATTATCCTTTCTAGTTACTAAAACAAGCGCTAAAACTTCCCAACAATGTAGCTTACTCTCACTCTCATACCATACCTCAAGTAGTAATCAATATCACTCACTTAGACCAACTAATAATCCCACCATTAGCTTTTCTCATATGGTTATACACATTTTCAAACTCTCATGTCTAGAGTGATTACGGAAGCCAGTCAAAAACTCGACTTACTTAGTCAATTCTATATCCTCAAATCCACCATTCAATTTCATCCACCTTAGGTCAAGTACTAAGCACTAGTATCCCAAACATAAACAACAAAGCCAAGTTCTATAACCTTAGTAACCAATGCAACTCACACTTGACACACAAAATTCACCAATCAAATATACTCACTTTATCAAGGATCTAGGTATACGAACCATCAAGTATGTCGCATCACACTACCTAAGTCTTTCCAACATCAAATCCTCTCAAAACCAGGTTTAAGGGTCAAACACAACAATCTCCTCAAAAGTCAAATTTTCCAACCAAGGTCAACATTCTTCAAAAGAAAAAGTATCATCAAAAGGCGTTAAGGGAGAATAAGCAAGGAACAAAGGACAACTTAGGAGTACAAGAGTAGCTTTCAAAGTAAAATAGAAGAGAGTTTAGAAGAAGGATAAGCACAAGAGATAAGTAATAAGGCAAAGTACACAAAGAATGAGAAACATCTTCGAGGAAGTAGAAGCATTCTTCAAAGGTTGAACAAATCTTCAATTCTCAGCAATAGGCACCAAATCTTGATCACCACATTTGTAAGTTCACGGTCATGATCCAAAGGCACAACAGATATTAAATGACAATCAACAAACATGTTAGAACCTAACAAAGGGCAAACACACTACAGATTACCACCTTAGGTCCTTAAGTCTACCCATCTCTCATTCATTATTCAAGGTCAAGTTCAATTTAAATTTGGGGTACACGTGTGTGCGTCGGGAGCAACAAAGGCTCTGATACCAACTGTGACACCCCGCAAAAACGCGGATATTATAACTTATAAAATTCAAGCGAAAATTTGGGAATTTTTGAAACTTTTAAAGTTTAAAGCGCGGGTTCATAAAAATCTAAAACACAAATATAGAATGCGGAAATAAAGATTAATTTATACAAACGTGATAGTTAAAGGTGAGGGAAAATATATCCCTCGAATGACAATACAATAAAAGGTGAGTCTAAACAATCCTAATAAACCGACTACAAGGCCAAAGTGCTCGCTAGCTCACACATGTCTTCACCCCATAAATGCACCAACTAGTACCTGTCATTCATGTAAACATGAACGCCACAGTTAGTGGGGAGTAACTCAAGGTTCTCCCAGCCACAAATTGTCGAAATGAACATAACAAAGAACTAAAACAGGTAAATCATGTAAGATACTTACAAAAGATGTGAATATCAAGTTTATATGTAAACAAGGCAATCAGATGAGATGGAACAAGATAGATCAACATTAGCATGATCACGGTTAAACTGTTCATGTGGGACAATTAAATAATATGAAAGACAAGAATACGGTAATCTATACCAAAGCACGCATTTCAAGGAAATACAACATAGATGTGAGGTTAGAATCCGAATTATGTGAAGCAGTTAAGTAAGGGGTCATCCAATGCAATTTACAAGAATAGAAATTGTAGTCATTATTTGGAAAACCACTTAGCAAACATTATACGGGACGTGGCTACTAATGTCACATTCATACTTATGGCTTGCATCTCACCATAAGAACGGATGGAATCATCAATCCCGGCGATCATATCGCAACTAGAGGGCTTATAGCTCACCCCTAGTATCCGATAGGACCAAGACAAACAACACAAGGCATAACTCTTACCTTGAAAGACAAATACCAATATCTATAACCAAGCAAGACTTTTACTACTCATATATAAATATATAATTCCTCTGGTAGGACGACAATGGTACTCCCAAGACTCAGTCCTAGTCTAAATCTGGCCAGACTCTCGGGACAGTACAGTTCCCGATTTGACATGCGGCAGAACAGTCCGCATCCAAGACTCGAAGGCAGATCGGAAATCGAGAACCCACAATCGGCAGGACATTCCGAAAGAGGCGGAAGATATGAGCTAAACCCACAATCGGCAGGACAATCCGAAAGAGGCGTAAAGATAAGTCAAGCAATACGGTATAGCATAAAGGCATTATCAAGAATACGACTCAACCAAGCGATACGAATCAACTTGGAAAGAGACTAATACAAGTAATGAACCGATGATAATCCAAGTGAGACATTTCATGCCAAATCATAATCATGAATATGAATAAGTAACCCATTTCTTCAATATTTGTCACTTGAATAAAAATGTAAACAAACGGAAATGAACCATTTATAACAAGCAAAACAAGCATTCAATTATAAATGACTCAATATTAAGATAAACCATTTACTACTCACAAGGCATGAATAATTACATTGGACTCATATTAAGATGGAAACATGTCATTTCCTAGACAAATAAGATAATTAATAAATGTATTTCATAACTATAAATCATGTGAGACAAAGTATATAAATGAACGATAATTAATAAATCACGTTAAATACTCCACCAGACGGAAAATTAAATAATACGTATCTATCACATTTGGCTCCTAAAACAAACACCCCTAACACGACTTGAGAAGCTACTTGGCAGCACCCAAACACGGCCTCAACCCGTCCCAAAATGGTCCCCATCACATCATAATCTCATACCCAACTCAACTCAGCCTATCACGACTCCCAAGCCGAGGCCAACACAAAGCTAAAAGACGGTTTTAGCGAGTACTACAACTACCTAGCAATCTTTTATACATGAGACGAAAGTTTGATAATGTACCGACAAGCCCAAGCTCAAAAGCCAAAAAGAAGTCGGCACTTCAAATGTTGCATAACAATTGCAGTATAGGACCGACAAAAAAACTCAATTAAGCCAACTGTTATTCATATGTTCATCAGTCCTCAGCCGTATGCACGCAGCTACCTAGTCATACTCAAGTGGATGCCATCTTAAAGAAGTTAATAACTAAATTGTCTGTATAAACTCAACATGGTTGTACAATCACCAACACTAATTCCAATAGCCATTAATATAATTCGCCATCTCTCAATATACACAACCATTCTTCGATAGTATAGATAGATCTAACCTCATATTACCCATTAATCCACCAACAAAGAGGAAATACTAGCTACTAATATGTAAATTAATGTGCATCACCACTATTTTCACATAATAAAGTTGAATAATTCAACAAGGAGAATCGACAAGCCGACATAATAACACGAAATTTCGACATTTTGTCGAGTAACCTATCACCGTTACCTTAAACGCTCCTTATTCTTCGAATAAACAGTCCCCAAAGCTTGAGTCTTCCACCGGGTCTTCGAAACCTTCAACAAGGAGCAAGAAAACGAAGAGATTGAGGCAAAAATCGAAACTTTATAAGATCGGTCAAAAACGAAAGTCATATAAGGAAGGAAAGGGGAAGCTAATGGTGCAAAAATTATGAATTTTGGTTGAGAAACGGAGGTGGGATCTGCAGTTGAAGCTCGCGAAAATGGTGTACGGGCTCTGTATACTTGCTGTTGTTGTATTGTTCTTTTTTGAAAAGAAGAAGAAGAACGAGTGGGGAAAGCAGGGGACACGGGTATGTAGAGACAACAACACTAATATAATAATAATAATAATAATAATAATAATAATAATAATAATAATAATAATAATAATAATAATAATAATAATAATAATAATAATAATAATAATAATAATAATAATAATAATAATAATAATAATAATAATAATAATAATAATAATAATAATAATATATAATATATAATAATAATGATATACAAGATATTTAAAAGTAGAGTATAGGTAGGTGAATGTGTTGTTGGTTTTTGGTTGGTCCGGATTAAGGTAGGTACAAAATGAAATGTGACGGTCTAATGTTAGACGGAAATTAAGATGAAGATTATTATTATTACTGTCACTATTATTATCCGACCAAAAATACGTATACATATATTATTATATAAATCATGCCTTAAAGATATAATTTAATCGTACGTATTTTTTATATAAACGAGCTTTTATATAATACGTTTATAAAAATCGTGTTTGACATAAAATTAATTAAATTGAATAATTCAAAAATATGAAATAAAGTAATCGAACAGTTTAATAAATTTAAAATGTCAAAATGGAATATTCGCGGGTGTTACACTTGATAATTAGGGTTTATGACATAATATGGTTTCATGATAATTATGTAAACGTAAGTATGGTTAATGGTCACATGATAGTTACAATGCATTATAACATGTTAAGAAGCAATTAAATGAGAAGAAATGAATTAATGAAGAATTGAGCATTTTGATACTTGTTGTGTTTAATGTGATTACATAATTGCCTTGGTTGGAATTGTTTGGCTTGATTGTTGTTTGGTTGACAATGGAGGATGGTGGTGGGTTCTTGGTTGTGATTATGGAGACGGAAGGCGGTTGGGAAACCGTCTTCCGGTCAAGTCACCGCTTGGAGCTTCCCACTCCAAGGGGGAATGTGCACTTTAGTACTTGGGTTATGAAGGGACTCGTGTGGTTGAGGCACGGCGTCTGGCAGGGGACTCGAGTTGCTCTCGGACCCAGTACCACGGACGTGTTCTGAGTACCTAGTGTTGGTTTGTGGCGTCTTGGGCATGTCCCGGCCACCGGTATGTGGAGGCGTCGAGGCGAGTATGTTGGAGAATGATTGTCATGCATTTCATACTTTGTTGGAATTATGGTTGTTGTCTTAGCATCTATCACATGAGCATGTAGTCTTGATCATTGCATTTATTGAACATTTATATTATTAAGCTAACACTTGGGTTTTAAATGTCTGTGGTGAACCATATGAGGATTTTCGCCCATATGGGGAGCAGTGTTTGACAGGTTAACCTGATTTGACTCGAGGGCTTGGGAGCGGTCTTCCTTAGATGTCATCACTTGTATTTATCTTAGTTTCTGACAATTAAACTCCACTTTTTTTAATTTGGTTGTATTAAATGAGATGGTATTTGCATCCCCTAAATTTGTAACTATTAATCTAACTACAACTTATCTATTTAAGTTTAATGTTAAGTATTTCTTTACTCGATTGTTTGCACTACAAACTTGGGAAACCAAGTTTTGTGATGCCTCCATGTGATGGGAACGCCAAGAGGAAGGGTCCCGACTTATGGGGGTGCTACACAGGTTATATTTGGTATCACGGGGGAGACGGAACAAGCCACGAGCCTTGGTGACATTCGAGTCGAGCATAGCTTTGTTAGAAGAGTATAGTAGTCATGAGTTATATCATTTCATTTACTCATTCATGGTTATGTAATTCATTAAATACTTTTATATTAATTGTTTCATAATTGCAACTCTGATTCACCGTCTCGGGAAACCGAGATGGTAACACCCTCCCGTTGCCTTGGCCGGGTAAGAAGGGGGTGTTACATCCATGTTTTTCAATGCGACTTCCAATATATCTACTTCTATTTTCCATTGGATATCCTTAGTTTCACTTGCTTCTAAAGCCGATAATGCTTCCAAAGGGTCCTTAATGAAAGTAGTGATCACATGATCCTCCACACAACTATCTATGAGATCTATCTTGGGATGTTGTTCTCAAAGTATGCAATTAAACTTCAACAAATGGTTAGAAAAACCTTGAGGAAGTGACTTCCCCAAAGTAAAGAAATACAAAACTAAAAGCAACTTAGATAATAATTTCAAACATACACCGTCCCCGGCAAAGGCGCCATTTTGGTGCATTGTCATTATCATGTAGTCCATCAAACAATATTTATACTCAACAAACAACTAGTATAGGTGTAGGTAAAGGTCGAACCCAAATGACAATTGTCAAAGAGAGTTATCAATTCCAACTAGCTATGTCTGATGTCACAAAATTGAGATTGGATTTGTATTCTAAACTACTATAAGAAATAACAATCAAATGAAAACCAAAGCAAGTAAATAAGATGAATGTAAACAATTATAGGGAAAACACTAGGGTGTCATGGTATCATAGGGGAGAACAAAGGGAGATTCACATATAAATAAGTTTAAGATTAATCAAAGTTGTAATCGGGTTAGAACCGGGGATCTCGATCTTACGGTTCCACCTAGGTCGAGTCGGGTTAGCTCTCGTGTACACCCGGTCTTCCTATGAACATCATGCTTGGTCTAACTACTCCTAAGGCTCTCGATCTTATAGGAGAAGTTGAAAGAATAGAGAATCATGCTAGGTTCTCAATCAAGCATTTCATCAAACATAACATGTGCACTAGTTGAAACCACAACATTCAGTCAATAATATAAATTCATTAAGCATGGATTATACCCTCTAATCATCCCCTAATTCCCCATTAACCCTAACTAAAGGACTACTCATTACTCATCATGATTGGCATGTTAATTATGGTGTCAAACATCATAGCAAAGGATTAAAAAAAGATTAAGTAGATATTAAATAGAGATTAAGGAATTGTACCAACTTAAGCAGATGAACAAAATAAGGAAGAACAAAGAAGAAATCCTTTATTAGATGGAGAATTGTCACTTTCTTCCATATAACCCAAAAAAATTTCAATTATAAATGTAGATCTAGGAATAATTAAGGAAAGATGAACTAGAGTATTTAGTACTAATACTAATCTAAAGTGTTGTTACTTCTACTAATTACAAGGGACTATTTATATTAAGTACAAGTTTAGCGTTAACTAAGGAATTAAATGAAGTATAAGCCCATAAGACGAATTCATATCCTTGCAAGGATCCAGTGCAGCTCGTGGGATTGGCCTTGGAATGATTGATCTCTACCGAGGAACTCGTGCGAGTTGTTGGTGAACTTGCTCGAGTTCAGGTCGAGCTCGCCTGAGTAGCTGTTTCTTCTTCTCTTGATGCTTGTTGCCTCATAATCCATGGGGATTAAACATGGGCTCGTGGGGATTGTCTTTCATTACCCATAAACTTGATTTATTTAACTACGGGTCTTTGGCCTTAGTCTCCGCTTGATGTTTGGTCGTTAGATGCCTTCATTTAGCTCCGAAATGCTCCATAAGCGCGAGGTTAGCGCTCTTTTACTACGAATGGCACCAAACCTTATAGAATAGCAAATAAGAAGCTAAAGATATACGAAATGACTCTAATTATCACAAAAAACATGCGAAACGAGGCTAGTTAGGGAATAAAAAATTGTAATTATTGACCACATCATTGGTACACAAAGTTGGTTACAACTTTGTGTTTTTACGGTTTTTCCTCCGGTCCCTCAGAGGCTCAGACCACTCTTTGTTTCTGTATCACAAGAATAATGTTGTTTTGTACATTCTTGTGTATGTGGATAACTTTGTTATTACAAGTAATCACAGTCGACCATTCATGATTTTAAAACTTTCTTAAGTACCTGTTTTCATAGGTAAATTGAAATATTTTCCTTTGTATTGAAGTGGCTCGTGATTCCAACATAATATTTCTTTGTCAGCGTAAGTATGCTTTTGACATCTTGACAACAATAGGCCTTCATTCTTGGTTCTAATAAACCAACTAGTATTCCAATTTTCAATGGAAGAAAATTATCACTTGAAATTTTCTTCTTACGGGCCCATGGACGATGCTACTCATTATTGCAAGCTTGATGTCAAATTAATTTACCTCACTATTACTCAACTCGAGCTCTGCTACCCTGTTCATATTTTAACCCAATGCAGACTACAACTCAATCTCAATGGGACGCGGCTTCACATGTCGTCCGTTATATAAAAGGTTGTCCAGGACAAGGCATCTTACTCCATGATGACTCCTCTTTGGATTTAGGTGTTTATTGAGATGCCGATTGGGCGAGTTGTCTAATTAGTAGATGGTCTCTTATTGCGTATTATGTTCTTCTTTGTGGTTCTCCAATTTTCTGGAAAACTAAGAAACATGCACAATTTCTCGATCGTTTGCTGAGGCGAAATATCGTTCTATGTCTTCTGCTACTTCTGAGATTATTTGGTTGAAAGGTATTCTTACTAGTCTTGGTGTCGTGTGTGACATCCATGGTCCCCTTCATTGCGACAGTGTCACGCGACACTTCATATTTTTAATAATCCAGTGTACCATTAGCAAATGAAACATATTGAGATCGATTATCATTTTATTCGCGATAAACTTTGCGTGGCACCATTGCTCCCTCTTGTGTTTATACCGCTTCTCACCTTGCTTTTATTTCACAAAAGCTTTGGGACGTCAGGAGTTTCAGTTGCTGCTTGAGAAGTCGGGCTTTTTTAGGCTACATGCTCCAACTTGAGAGGGGGCGTATTGGCTGCATATATTTCATAAATATTATTATTATTATTATTATTATAGTGATCGTATATGATAAACTATAAATTCTAGGCATATAACTTGGAGTTTTACCTAAATTAGACGATTTGTTTTTATTTTCTTTCCTTATAATTAGGAAACCAAACTTTGTATTTCAGCACCCAAGTCTATGAATAAAAACACACAAAAAATCACAAAAACATTCTCAATTTCTTAGCTTGTTTGTTTCACTTTACTTTGAATCTCGTAATACATTGTCGGAACATTGTAGTGTACATCATAAATAATGTGTTTACTTTATATAAGTCAGGGATTAGATGTACAAGACACTTCGTTGGATCATTTTGGGGATTAAATGTCTTGCTAGACCAACTAATTAGGTTTTGAGTATATGTAATTCTTCGACGATGGTTTGATGTGTGTGTTTTATATTTTTTTTTATACCCATCTTGGGCTTGAAATTAATGTTTATTAATGCGTTATTTAGTGCCTATCCATGTTACATTATGCTCCTAGTTGCGGTTTTGTGCTCCATTGTGTGTTGTAGTAAGATTGAGTGAATTTAGGCCAAGTCGTCTTCAGATAAGAAAAAAGTGATAGCAAAAATCATAGAGAAATCGTTGTGAGCTAAACATAGCTAACGAGTGAGAAATATTGAATAAATGTGAAATGAAAAGGAAGATGATCATTCTTGTATAATAGTCCATTTCAAACGACTATATATTGAACTCCAATTTAAGTGATTGAGCTTGGATGTGAAATTCATTTCTTTTGGACTTGTAACAATAGTTAACAAGTAGGGATGTTAATGAAACAAGTTTGTAATATCCATGTTAACGGAAAAGGTTCTTCGGGTAGGGCGCTCCCATTGAATAGGTTCATTGATAAACTTAAATGACTAGTGTTTAAAGGAATTGAAAGTATTATTCATATTAACAAAGTACATTTTCTTTTCTGGAAGCCCATGATAAGAACCCCACAATTAAGAGTGTTTGTTGTAGAGTAATACCAGAACGTGTGACCTTTTGGGTGTTGGGAAATGTGTCCTCGACAATAATGCGATTACATGATTTAATATCATAAATAAATCTCATACTAAGAATACGTGAGGGATGATTCTTTATATAGTCGACTAACCGTCATTAATCGGTAATGATTGGCTAACTAGAGTTTGACATTACTGTCGTGTGAGGGTGGTGGTCAGTTGATCCCTTTAGGTCACACCTATAGGATGAGGCCCAAATAGATATTTAATTAATTGTATGCGATACAGATTAATTAATTCCTTAATTATGGGAGTGCAATTTTACATCTTATTGTAATGTGATTAAATAAGATTTAATTTAGTAATTAAGTGTTAAATTACTAAATTAGTTGAGGTTTTAATATAAGTTTTGAGGTAGAGGTAATTAGTTATTTAAGGTTACAAGAAGTTGTAATTTTGACTAACTAGTAATTATGGAACCCATTATATGTTGATATAATGGTATTATACTACTCAAAAAGTGGAGTGCATATTATATTATTAATTGTAATATTTAAGTGTTAAATGATTACATTAATAATTAATTATGTAATATAGTTAAACATATGACTTATAAGCATTTGTGGGACAACTGACAAAAGGCAAAAATGGACCAAAATGGGTCCAAATTTTCGGTCAAATAAAGAGCACAAAAGATGCTCTTTTGTCTTTTATTTGTGTTGATTATAGTGTGATTGTGACATATCACACAAGCCTTTTCATGCTACATCTTACACATATGTTCCCTACACTCTACCTAGACTAAATAAATGAGTAAAAACAAATGAAAAAAATTCCTCCTAATGCTCTATGGCTACCGGTTTTTGGCTCTTCAAATAGAGCATTTGTTGCTCATTTTTCTCACTTGTTGTTTGCTTGTTTTTCCTCTAACTTTCCCTCACATGCAAATTGCTAAAAAGTCTCTCAAATACTAATACTCATCATCTATTACTAGAGGTAGTAATACTAGAAATATTAGTATTATTAAGGGTACATTTCTACTACATATCTAGTTAATATTAGTAGGAATTTTTGGGATTAATCTTGGGTGCAACTTATTGGAGTGTCTTCTATACTTGGAGTCTTAGGAGGATTATCCATCATATTTAGCTCAAGAACAAGTGAAGGAAGGTGACCTAACTTGTGTCCATATTTTCGAACCATATAGCAATGTAAGGGACATTGTTTTTCTTATAAATCTTTCATTTTGTTATGCATGCACTAGATCTAAAGAACATATAATTAACAAGTTAATTTGTTCACTATTAGAGGAGTCTAATAATAGGTATATGAACCTAACAAGTGGTATCAGAGCATAAGGATGTTGCATGCATAATCGGTTATTGTTTTTCCGAGTTAAAAGGTTAACATATAAAACTAAAAATTTGTGGTTTATTAATATAAGCCACGAAATCACCATGCATGTTATATATTCTGGTCCTAAAATATTTTTAGGTCATTTTTATGATTTATGGAAATTTATTGCTCATTTTAATGATTTTTGGTCATTTTATTACATTTTTATGACTAAAATGGGAATTAAAATGCTAAAAATAGTTAAACTAAGTTTCTGACCTTGGAAATGTTATATGACCTCACATGCATATTTTACAAGTTGTGTGTAAAAAGTCGAGTTAATTTGATTAATATTGCATGATTTATGATTTTTATGAGATAAAAATGGATTAAAAGAGGTAAAATGGTTAAAAATAGTTAAATCTCGAATTAAGCCATGATATTTTAATACGATGTCACATGCATAATTTAAAGAGAGTATGTAAATTTCTAGATTAAAAGATCTCTTTTATCATGATTTATGGATTTTTAGAGTAAAAATGGCATAAATAGTGACTATTTTAGAAAAATTAGCTAAAACGTATTGCATGGCTTGAGAAAATTATTTTAAGTTGAATTAATATCCCACTAATCAAATCTAAAGTTGTAAAAATTATTGGATTAATTTTCGGATACTTTAAGTATTTTATGAGATAAAACCGATAAAATGCAACTATATTTTCTCAAAATTAATTCGAAAATTTTAACCATGATTTTTGACATTATGAGTGTCATGGAATTATTCCAGAATGTTAAAAAATTTAAAATTCAAATTTTGATTTTTTTTTATAAATTAATTTGGATTTATTTCATAAATATTATGATTTTAAGGTAAAAAATGAGCATAAAATTAAATCAAGTTGAATTATTTTCAAAAATTGAGTGATGACTAATTTTTGAGTCCTAAAAAGTGTTAGGATAATTAACTTGAGCTTAGATGTGATTTAAGTGTTAATTAGTGATTTTAAAAGGTTATTATCACGCATTTCCATAAAACCGGGTTATATGTACGACATAAGTTAAATAGGGCGATTTGGCACATCATTTGGCATGATAGGCACATATTATAATGTTGCATATTTCAATTGTTGAATGTCTTTTATTTATATAATTTTGAATTATGTAATTTTATCTTAGTATGGCCTTAGTTTTAATCGATATTACCCGTAATGAAAGGGAATATTGATTCGGTTGTAATTTAATGTGATCTCGTATCACTTTTATTTTTATTTTATTAGTTTTTCCATTTTACAAATGTATAATAGGAATAGCTTTGTATTTTTATTATTATTTGTAATTATGGAGTATCTTCAAAGACGGTGCCATTCGGAAAGGTAATCCGACGAAGACGGTGTCTTAAGAGGCGTGCCACTTGAAGATTCAAGGGGCCAAAGGAGTTGGTTTCCGAATATGTAATAGATTATTTGATTTTCTATTTTAGGTAGGCCATACTAGGAATTTTATTTATTGCTTTGCATTTCTTTTAATATGTTACATGCATTGCCAAATCTCCATAACAACACATGCATATCATATCGAGTCATCGACCATGTCAATTATAATTATCGTAGTTCACCACTTTAGTTCGCTTAAAACGTGATAGATAATAAATTGACAAGACCTCTCACATATAATAATTGAGATAAAGCCTTACCAATAGTAGAAACCCATGAAGTACCAATTTCATAAGGGAGTTAATTCGGCTTCACCGTAATACAAACCTTGTTACGTTGGCGAAGTGGGGTAGTAAAATGTTATTACATCGAAATTTGGATTGAGCTCAACGGAAGTATTGTTGACCGTAGTCGCATGTGTTCCGGGCTAAAGATGAAAATTAGAGTAATTTTTATCGACCGAGAGTTCTAAAAGTAGAATCGATTAAAGAGTTAATCCACCGAGTTATATTAATAAGGGATGAATCGGCTCACCGTGCCCGAGTTGATATGAATTTGGATCTCAGAATCATTTATGTAGTTGGGTGGAGGTCACTATATAAATGCAATACTTGTAGTTAAATTTACGAGTATTATTAAAACGATAGATGATAATTAATTCCTTCATTTCCTATTTTGTAGTAGTCAAATTTGTTTCATCAACCACAATGGCAACTCCAATCATGTCCGCATCCACTAGTTCCACCACGCTTACCAATGTGTCATGGCTCCGATCCTTCATGGATTGATGTAAGTTAGAAAAGAATGGGTCTAATTTCACTGATTGGGACGCGCAACTTCGCTTGGCCGCGCAAGGTGACGAAAAGCTTCGTTACCTTACCGAGGCATCTCCCTCCGAACCTAATACTAGGTCCACCCCCGCCGCTAGGCAAACCTATGAGGTTTACCAAAAGGAGTCGGCCGCGATAAAAAATGTGTTGATCTTTGCCATGGAGGCCGAACTCCAACGAAGTGCTATAAAGATTAGCACCGCTCATGAGATCTACATGAAGCTTGTGAACATGTTTTCACGAGCTCCTAGGGTCATTCAATATGAGGCGGCTTCCGCATTCTTTGATCTTAACATTAAAGAGGGTCAAAAGGTGAGCCCTCATGTGCTCAAGTTGATAGAGCATGTTGAGACCTTGAAAATGCATAAGGTGGAAATTCCCAATGAACTCGTAATTGATCAAATTCTTCATTCCCTCAATAAATCAAAGCATATGTTCAATTCCGGGTGAATTTTAATATGCAAGATAAGAAAGTTTCCCTTGATGAGTTACACAAAATGCTTGTGCAAGCCGAAAGAGACATGGGGCTAAGTGTTAGCACCACCAAAGATGTGCTCAATTTCAATCATAAGAGCAAGGGAACCTTCAAGAAAGGCGGGAAGAAGGCGAAGAAGCGAACTCCCAATAGGAATATAGCTAAAGCTTGTGAAGCTAGTACCTCCAAGCCCAAGTACAGTGCCCCCACCGGGGACAAGTGCCACTATTGTTGTGGTGTTGGGCATTGGAAGAGAAACTGTTCCAAATATCTTGGCGACATCAAAGCTGCAAAGGTTATTCCAGTAGGTATATAACTATCCCTATCTTTTATGTTTCAATATCAACTTTGGTATGTTGATACAAGTTGTGATGATTACCCTTTTTTATTGTAAATAGGGCCTCCTACCAAGGATAAAGGTAAGGATAAGCAAGCCTAGAGGATCATGTGGGAAGCTAGAGTAGCCGACCGTGGTGATGGATCAATGGAAGCTTGGCTTTTATTTGCTTTGTCTTTAATTTTATGATGTATTTGAAGTTTTTAGAACTATTTTGATTTCCTTGTGTGACTTGGAAATTGGCTTGTATCCTTTAAACATGGGTTGTATTTTGGATATTTGAAACTTGGTTTGCAACCCAAGTCACTTGTTTTATTATGTTATTTGTTCTAAAATCATCATCATAAATTACTTGCGTAGAGAAACATTAGATAAACAACTCAAATTGATCAAATGGACGATTATGATGATGGGATCATTATATGTCCATAAGCTATGAATTTGATTCTCCTTATGTCATCATTACTAAAAGTAACAACTTACTTATGTAAAATCAATTAAAGTTGTAATGAGTTTTTGAACTCATCAAGTAGGGAATTTACGATACCATATGGACACATTATTCTAAATGGATGGAAAACCATGAGATACCTAGAATAGAGAGTCTATTAAACAGATGACATGGATAAGACTCGCATATTATCAAGCTGCCATGAAAGGGATGACCTTTTGAAAGCTAATACATAGTCTAGATAAACTCATAATACTCCGTTAAATATATATGTTTGGGACTCACAAAGCTATCTCTCAAGAATATAGATGTATTTCTGAGAGATATAGTGGGAGTAGATTGAATCGTCACAAACATCTCTTATAGTTGAACTATTACTTTGTGAAAGTAATAGAATTATAGAGTAAGAGTGTAGATGAACTATAGTCTATGAAGATAGAATGAAAGTATAGTTTAGTGGGAGTTTATCG
This sequence comes from Silene latifolia, assembly GCF_048544455.1. Classification (NCBI taxonomy): domain Eukaryota; kingdom Viridiplantae; phylum Streptophyta; class Magnoliopsida; order Caryophyllales; family Caryophyllaceae; genus Silene; species Silene latifolia. Next base: position 82,870,752 of record NC_133535.1, read on the forward strand.
CACATGTCTTATTGTTTAAAGATATTACTTTGTGAAAGTGATAGTATCATGACCTTGTTACATACGAGCCATCGCATTACAATCCAAAAATGGTTACTCATGAGTAGATTTACTTTAAAGTGAGGGTCTCTTTAAAGGTAAATAGAGCTTTAAGAGTACACAAATGCATAAGATTTACATAAAGATGTTGATAAAGATAAATTGTGTTAGGAATTGCCACATTTCATCTTAATGAAAAATGGCAAATTCGCTTTTCTAAAATGGGAATTTAGAGAAGGAAGTGTTTGAAATACAAAATCTTAGATGAAGGTCTAAGAATCCTAACATATTATGCGTAGCCTTCTTAAGTAATCTTAGAATGATCTTAAGCTAGCATTAAAGGATTATACTTTTCGTTCATATAATAATAGTGAATTGTTTCATTCACATGATTGAAGAATCATGATTATATATGAAGTTAAGTGGGAGCTAGAATTGTTTCTCCATGTCTTATATGTTGATAACATATTACTTATTGAGAATAATGTACCAATGCTCTCTTCTGGCAAGAGTGATTGGGAAACTTGGAAAGGGTGCAATATACTTTAGATTACCGAATCTATGCGAAAGTATATTGGCATAGAGTTGAAAGTCTTATGAGGATAAGATATTTCACATCTGTTGTACATCAACAAGAAAATAGGTTATTAAAGTTGATAGAAGTGGAAATACTATGATGGAGTCATAGTCATTCACTAAACTTATTCAGTTGTTGATCGCATGAAATCGATTGCTAATGTTTCCGCCATTAGAATAATCATGTATGCCAACAGACGCACATGCCATGATGTGATATATGCTGAGAGCATAATAAGTCAATAAAAGGGATAATTCCCATAATATGGCTTGTGAAAGCCTTAAAGAACATCCTTGAGATTCTTAAGAAGAATTAAGGATTCGTTCACATGTTTGGATGACAAACTAAGTTGGGTGTTGAAGTGTTGCACAAACTTTAGTTTCCAAACTCAAAAGGGATTTGTTGAAATCCTAGGGTGACCTATTGACTAAGGAGTAAGAGATTAGAAAAGTATTTTAGTATCGCGCATTGCAAATTCTACAAAAGGATTCTAAGTAAATTGTGATAAGAAGATCAACGTAGGGATTAAGGATGAATCCCTCTACAAATGACTTTATCACAAGTTATGCGATAACAGTGGGAGCATCTTTCAAGTTAAAGAGCCCAAGTCTAGTAAGAAGTCTAGACATATACCTGGATAAATTCATGTCATTAGAGATGACATTGAATGTGTAGATACCCAGTATCTCCTGAGACTCCAACAAACACCCGATGATTATCGGACTACAACATGTTTTGGGATCGCAGCGTTTGATCGACAGTTTGTGTACAACTTTACGTCGGAAAACTTAAAACGATTTCGAAAACAAAACATTTCAAAACATTTCAAAAATACCTGGAGTGTTTAATGCACGACGATGGGGTCGCGATGACGCTAACTAGAGTCAAAACCGACACCGGACCAAAAACCGACTCAAAAATTCAAATCCCGACTCCAACAACGAGTCAAACACAAAAACCAAAATATCTCAAGCCTTCTATACTAAGTTTTCCCGGATTCATGTTGGTCAAGTACCAAACATGTGACTACAAAACCTAGGATAGAACAAATCATGATTGCGTTTGTTGTGATAGTGACAACACGACTCGAAGTGCCGCGACGTGGCTCGCGCCTCTTTGAGCAGCCCAGGTGGCCACGTCGCTCAAAACTCACACAACCACTCATTCTCCTATAAATACCCCTCAAATGCCACCCATTTGAGACTTACGCGAGTGTCCGCCCCCTCTTTTCTCCCTTAAAATTCTCGACTCGACTTCTAAAGTCACAACCCGACGCGTATTTACGACCTACCGATCGTAAATACGAGCCTTACACATTGTTTGGTACCGTCATCGTGCATTAAATCACTTGTCCGACCACTTTGACCATTACACCATCACTAAACTTCTAAAACACTCTTTTACTTACCAAAACGGTTTTAAACCGAGTTTTTTTCGATCAAACAAGTTTTTACACTTACATCGATCACTCGCCATAACCAAACATGTAAGTATGAGGGTGTAAAAATCCTCTTTTATTATGTTTTCATTTGCTTCATGACTTTAACATGCTAAAACATACATAACATGAACCAAAACATGGAATAAACGAGCCAAAACTGATTTTTGGTCCGAGGCGAAAACCCTTTGTCCGCCAACAGCTCGCGCCTAAATGGGGTGCTCAGACCAGAGATCAACCGTGTTTGTTCTCGTCATTTCCCTTAATCCATTTTCATATTTGTAATCGGTTTTACCATTTCAAGTATTTTCGAAACCTTTTTGTTTCATTTCACATGTTTTAACCATAAAGCATTTTTCACCCTTGGTTCTTCATACCATGACGGTTAAATCCGTGTTTCGGTGATAATATTTGGTTAATGACATTTAAGAGGTATTTTAAAGCCTTTTATTTCATTTCTTTACATTTTTCAAACAAACATATTAGTCACCAACACAAAATCATCCTTGGTTCTATATACCATGCCGGATTTTAACCCGGGTACGATGACGAGTATCGACTAATGACATTCAAATGGACTTAAGACAATTAGTCCATAACCATTTTTCAAAACTATTCATGTCAAGCTTGTCAAAACCGAACCCGACACCGAATATTATCAAATAATGATGATTATTCGAGTCTAGTTCTTCAAATCGACAAATGCGGTCTAAACGACCCTTTCAAAATCAAACCGGGTTCAAATACCCATCTTCAACACGTTTTATAACGTTTTCTAAACAGTCAGAACACGGCATACAGCCGTTGGCTAACCCGCGCCTCAAGCAGGGCTTTTCTTTCTCATTTTCAAAACCAGAGGGAGGCCCCTTACACCGCCGGCTGGCTCGCGCCTCTTATAGCCGTCTGCAGTGCAGGGCTGTTCCCTTCCAAAGATTAGTCTAGGACGATCCCGACTCCGGTTAACCCGGATATAGGACGGATCAGATGACTATTCAAACCACATTTGCAAAATGCCTTACTAAGACAAATGGATCATGTTATTCACCCTAAACCTAATACGGTAAATGGATGTTTAATTTTCGTCTTGCATGCAAATCAATCATTAATCCAACTCGACATCTTATACTTGATACTTGGATTAAATCAACCGACTTAGAAAGCTCTCACATGTTAGGTTTAAATCATTGGATGCGCATTCATGCATTTAAATCGTTTTATCAACTTTTGCATTCAACCAACCAAGATCGATCAGTAGAGGCCGCTAAACGCGGGCGGGATTGGGTGTCTGATTAAAGGGCTTCCCAATACGTACCTTCACCTCTTACTCAGAAACTTTGGATAGTGGACGACCTTATCTAGGGCGTACGAGAGTCATTCTAGAGATAGGATGCTAAAGAGGGACGATTTCCTTATCTTTAGTACCTATGTCAAAACGCTGCTTTGTGCTTCGATTTGACCGAGGTATAAAGTGAAATTCGAACGGGTTCCAGGCATCCCACAAATGCTTGGTGGCGACTCCGAACATCTCTAATCATTTCGAGACCCTTACCGAGATGAAACCGACCGATCTAAAAACGATCCGGTCGAAAGCACCTTTACGCCGCCGAGCGTGGCTTTCAAAAAGACCGTTGTATGTCCGCAGATCGAACCGGACCTGCAGGTGGGTCATGTCCACAGATTGGCGACTTCGCTGGGGAAAACTAGGACACTTACGTCTTTGTGATCTTTATATGGTGAGACTCGAACGAGGTCTTGGTTGGAATGCATTAATTGATATTACGGTCACGGTCAGGTTCCTTGTCCGGGCCCACAACCTAACCCTTTTCGACCAATTGGCTCGTCCCGTCGGCGTGAGTTTTCTCATCCCCGCGTTTCGAATCCCGATTAAGTCAAGCATACCATTGACGTTACACATTTCTATTTCGTCAAAGAGCTTTCATCACTTTCGAGCACGAGGCTAGGGCACCCTCCTTACACATTTTGTTTGGATTGGTATCCCACACGCAAATCGGGGTTTGATTGCTTGGTGTGTAACCCACCCTTTTAAGCCAAAACCCGTGTCAGCATGAAGCATAATATAATGAAACTGTGAGTGCTTATGTGCTACTTGATCATAAGTCCTTCCGTGTCATTTTCGAACTTTCAAATCACCTTTTTGCGCCGTTATAATGGCCATTTCAAACCTCGGTCTTTCGCCGACCGATGCACGTCTTTCTAGGCCGTCGTAATGACGATTTTCAAACCCGGTTTTGTATAACCATTTCAACACGCCTTTCTAGGCCGTCGTAATGACGATTTTCAAACCCGGTTTTGTATAACCATTTCAACACGCCTTTCTAGGCCGTCGTAATGACGATTTTCAAACCCGGTTTTGTATAACCATTTCAAAATCACCTTTTTACGCCGTTATAATTGCCGCGTCTAGACACGGATTTTAACCCGTTTCGCGCCGACAATGGCTCTTTCAAAAGCCGAGAAAAGCACACACCCTTTTCTCAAAACACTTTCGGGATCCCGAGGACCGTACACCGTCCCCGAGACCTCTTCAAACATTTCAAACTCGATTTTCAAAACATACAATTTTGAATTTCAAAACCGTCTTGGGAAGCAATGCACTGTTCTCCGAGCCGACTCAAACTCAAACCGTCTTTTGCAAATAAACTTAAGACAACCATTTTCAACTGATCGACTTGCGGAGATCTCTATCTTCGGAAGCCGCCCATTAAAACGACAAATGCATTTTTTTGAAAATTTCTATTTTTGAAAACTTCAGTCCACCATTCCAATTCCGCCTCGTGTCTATCGAGTCAAAGCAAACGTACTTATGGGTCTTTACTTATGAGTCGTCTCACCACGAGACCCGTCCAATGGCGTCACGCCGTCATGATTGGACTCGTGTCAAAGGTTCGGTCAAACACCGTCACGTCATAAATCGAGTCAGCACCGAGGTACCACACACGGTCACCCCGTCTTGTTGAGTCGATCTTGGTCTCGTCCTCTGTGTTGTCTGCGTCCAGTCTTGGAACCGTGTCGGATTGAGTTGTAATGTGAGCCGTTTTTCTGCCTCAGAGCCATGGCCCCATCTTCAGCTTCGTCCAACAACAACAATGATAACAACAGAGATGTCACAACTGATCAGCTAGCCAGCCTGCTTACCGCTCTTAAGGTCACCCTGGATCGCGTCGAGACCCGTATCGACGCCCTCGAGAACAAGGAAATTGGGGAACATAATACCCCACCTCTGACTGAGACTGAGAAGAGGCTGAAACTTCTGGAGGAACAGCTCCTAGCCCGGGGTAACAACATCCACCTTGAAAATAACCGAAGGTTCGAATCTGTTGGGGACCAGTTACCTGACAACTTCACCCTGACTGATGTGCCTAAGTTCAAGGGAGTAGAGGACTCACTCAACCACATCCGTGCTTTCAAAGACTACATGGCCATTAAGGGGGTCAAACAGGAACTTTTTACCAGGATCTTCCCATCCTCTTTGGAGCCAATTCCTCGCCAATGGTACTACTCCTTGGACCCGAAAAACCTTACCACCTGGGATGATATCGCAGTTGAGTTTGCCAAACAGTATGCCGACAATGTCGAGATCCAGGCCAACACCCGTACTCTCGAGGTGTTAACCCAAAACGACAAGGAGGGGTTCACTGAGTTCCTAACTCGTTGGAGGAGGGTGAGTACTCAGTTAGTTAGTAAGCCGAGTGAATCAACTCTGATGGAGAAATTTGTCAACAACCTCCGCCCGGTTTATGCCAACCTGCTGAGGTATCAAAATATAAAAACTTTTCAAGATCTGCAGATTCTGGGGACACGTATTGAGGACGACCTCTGAAAGGGCGTCTTAGCAAAGACCACAGGCAGGGGTTATCAAGGATCCACCTCAACCGGATCTCGCCCTTACGGTCAGACAAACAATATTGATGAGGTTAACCTCGTCGAACCATCTGCCAAGAAAATTGAACGCCCCCAGAGAGTGTTCACCAACATAGGGTCAACTTATGCAAGTGCCCTAAAGAGGCTCATGGACCAAGGGAAGCTACAACCGATCGGGCCCACCCCGGACCCGGCCGATGCCAAGAAATCCCGATTTTGGAACCCCAACGCCTCGCCGATTCATCCTGGGAAAGGGCATGATACCGAAAATTGCTTCAAACTCAAGCACCTTATTCAAGACATGATTGAGAAGGGAGATTTGCCTATACCCCATACCAACTAAGCCAAACAACAAGACGAATCCTCTGGGAATTCACGCCATCTCTGACGATGAGCCGACCTTAGACTGCTCTCATCTCATCTTGCCAATTGACGACGAGGTGAATGTTCTAGAAAAGGATCCTTCAGACGGAGTGTTCGTATTCGATCTTTGCCACTATGCTCACTATGTTTCAAAGAAGATGAGGAGGCCATTGCCAGCCTTTCTGAGAGAATCACCCGACTCGACGACGCCTACCGTCGACTCATCTTCAATCCCCCAGCACCACGTCCGAGGGAGAATTCCCCAAGCATTCAAAACTACCCACTCCAGGATGGATTGCTCCCGCGACCATTCTGGCATAGACCCCACGAAAATCACCTTCAAAATAACCACCTTCACGATAATTACCCTCAAAATAACTACCCCCACAAGAATCGCCCTCACAAAAATATTCCCCACAAGAACTACCCACCGAGGAATACCCCTCCAAGGTATCCTCGAGACCCTGAAATTAACGGCATATGGCGGGATGATGTTGAAGATGTCTATGTCGTCCCAGGAAAGGAGAATCGGATGAAGGAAATCGGACATCTCACCCGGTCCGGACGTCCCTATCAGAATCCGAGCAACCCAGCGGTCGTTCCAACAACGAATGACCAAATCATCCCGGAAGCGGACACTCAACCAAAGGCTCCTGAGAACTCAATACTGAAACAACTTCAGAAAGCAAAGGCCGAGATCTCAATTTGGCAACTGATCGCAACGTCTTTTGAGCATCGGCAGGCCCTGCTGCAGGCCTTGGGAAAATTAACCGTGCCCTCCACCTCTTCCCCAGAAGAAATAGTGGCACACGTGACAAGAGACGCCCCTGATCTGAGCAACCCGGTCGTCTTCTCCGACGAGGATATCCCCTTGTTCGGAGCCAACCATAACCTGGCCTTGTACATCACCGTGCAATGCCTCCAAAAGAATGTACCAATGGTCCTCGTGGATGACGGTTCCGCCGTGAATGTCATCCCTCTCAAAACTGCCCACAGGCTGGGTATTAAGGAATCTAATTTAATCCCAACGAATCAAGGAGTACGCGCCTACGACGGCACTCGTCGCAAGGTCGCTGGGCATATCACTCTAGCCGTCGCAACTGGGCCACTAGAAAGACAAACCAGTTTTCAAGTGGTCGACATCGACGCATCCTTCAACATGCTCCTGGGACGTCCCTGGATTCACGCCGTCAAGGCGGTCACCTCAACGCTCCACCAAAAGATCAGGGTCCCCTTCAACGGGAAAACGATCACAATCCCCGCTTCCCCAATCAAAGCAGTCATGAGAAGAGGGGTAGCCTCCCAAGCCATTGAGGAGGACGACAATGAAATGTGGGGTTTCCAAGTCGTGAACGCCATAACTGATGAACTAACAACCTCTGAATGTGACCCGTTCGCCAACCTCACGATCAACCGTATCATGATGCGTCAGGGTTATTTCCCGGGTTCGCCGCTCAATCCACTAAAGGACCCATTGCCTCCCTTGAAACAGGCTAAGGTCCCCAACATTCCCTTTGGGCTGGGATACGAACCTACCAATGAAGACATCCAGAAGATGAACCTCCTAATCCGTAAACGCAAGAAGCACGGGGTTATCCTCCGTCCCTACCATCTGACTCTCAACGGATACTTTGTCCCCGAGGGAGAGTCTGAACTCTACCACGGCTTTTCGGAGCCTATCTATGACTCAGTGGCCAGGGTTAGACAACCGGGAGTGGAAGTCTTCCAGGACTGCTGCTTTATCCCCGACAACATCGAAGCCGCGTCAACTGAGTCCAAACTGTCACCATGCCTTGACGGACAAGCTGTCACACTCCTATTTGCGGAAGATAACGTCAAACACCTCGACTATGAGGACATTATCAACATTGCCCTGAAAGACAACCAATTTGATCCAACCGCCTTGATCTTCGATACTGACCTGGAGAAAGCCACCCAGGGCTGGAGGAAAACCATCAAGTGGACCGATCGCCAAGGCCGCATTCTCAAGATAACAACTGGAGAAGGCCCTATGTTCAAGGAGGGAAGTGATGAAGGATCTGAGTCTGAGTCCGAGTCGGAGTCAGAGTCTGTTATAGCTCCTAACACTCCAGATGTCCCAGTCAAGGTCCCCTTTCCCACTGTTTTATCACAAAGTCATGGCTGATTCAGAGGCTGAGTCTACTAGGGTCACCCCCACTCCAATGAAAGGTGACAACCTGGAGCCTGTTCCAGGGGCCACTTCCTCTGTCGTGTCGCCTCTGACTGACCACGAGATGTCTGTCCTCTCCGAGCTTTTCGCTCGTGTCAACTTAATGAACGCTAAGTTTGCTTATAACTCGTCTCAATTTAACTACAATGCGATTCTGAATGATTATGAGGAATTTGACTTGAGTGACTACTCACCTCACTTAGCCAAAGAACTTAACAAACGAGAAACCAGAACCCCCATCATTGAGGAAACCGAGCCTATTAACGTAGGAACCGACAATACACCTCAAGAACTTAGGATAGGGACAACCCTGAACCCCTCGGAAAGACAGCAGTTCATTGACCTCCTCCACGAATACAAGGACGTGTTCGCCTGGTCTTACAGAGACATGCCTGGGATTGACAGAGAAATTGCAGAACAACGGATACCCATCAAACCCGGGGCTAAACCTGTGAAACAGAAGTTACGCCGGATGCGTCCTGAGTGGGCCCTAAAAATCAAAGAAAAGGTGGACAAACAGTTCAAGGCTGGGTTCATCAAAGTGTCTGAATACTCTGACTGGGTGGCCAACATTGTTCCGGTACCAAAGAAAGACGGACGAATTCGGGTTTGCGTCGACTTCAGGGATCTGAACAAGGCGAGTCCAAAAGCCGACTTCCCTTTGCCACATGTTGACATTCTGGTGGACAACACTGCCGAACATGCTCTCCTATCATTCATGGACGGGTATGCCGGGTACAACCAGATTAAAATGGCTGAGGAAGACATGCACAAAACTGCGTTCACTACACAGTGGGGTACATATTGCTACACGGTCATGCCTTTCGGCCTCATCAACGTCGGAGCAACCTATCAAAGAACGGCTACCACTCTCCTACATGATATGATGCACAAGGAGGTAGAGGTATATGTCGATGACATGATCGTCAAATCAAAAGAACGGGACGGCCACATCAATGCCCTCCGGAAATTCTTCGCTCGTCTGCGGAAATATAACATGAGACTAAATCCTCAGAAGTGTGCATTCGGGGTCACCTCCGGAAAACTCTTGGGACATGTCGTCAGCAAAAGAGGCATTGAGATTGATCCAACCAAAATCAAAGCCCTTCAACAAATGCCTCGGCCTAAGAACGAGAAGGAGATTCGGGGATTTCTCGGTCAGGTTCAATCATCAGCCGGTTCATTGCCAAGCTCACTATGATAAAGGATATCTTATCCAAACCTCCTGTCCTCATGCCACCTCAACTGGGGATTCCTCTTTCCCTATACCTAACTGTAACCAACACATCCATGGGAGCAATGCTAGCACAAACAGTTGGCAACGAAGAGCGAGCCATCTACTACATCAGCAAAAAGTTCATTGAGTACGAGACGAGGTATACCCAATTGGAAATGACATGCCTTGCCATAGTATGGTCAACAAAGAAGCTGCGACATTACATGCTCAGCTACTCGGTCCACATCTACTCCAAGATGGACCCAGTCAAATACATCTTCGAAAAACCCGTGCTAAACGGAAGGCTGTCTAGGTGGACACTCATGCTGTCCGAGTTTGATCTCAAGTTTGTACCCCTCAAGGTTATCAAGGGAAGAGCAGTCGCCGACTTCCTAGCAGAAAATCCCGTCAGCGAGGATCCAACGACCGACACATGGTCACTTCCTGACGAAGACATCCTTTGTGCTGACTCCGACGCATGGGACCTATATTTTGATGGTGCATCTAATCTGAGAGGCTTCGGGGTAGGAATCCTTCTAATTTCACCTGAGGGAGAACATGTTCCGATCTCGATCAAGCTAGACTTCGCCGTCACCAACAACGCCGCTGAATATGAAGCATGTCTTATCGGCTTACAAGCAGCCATCACACTTGGCATCAAGAGATTGAGGGTCCATGGCGATTCCTCACTCATCATCAATCAGGTATCCGGATCATGGAAAATCCAATCTGACAGCTTAACTCCCTACCGAGCAAAGATCAATCAAGAGGCCAAGTTCTTCGACCAAGTCGACTACTTCCACTTGCCGCGAGAAGAAAATCAATTTGCTGATGCCCTGGCAAAACTTGCCGCGCTCGTCAACATACCTGACGACATGACATCGATGCCCCTTTGTGTCGAGAGAAGGAGTGAGCTAGCTCACGTTTGTGCCATTATCGACGACGAGGAAAGCCATGATGAACCATGGTACCAAGCCATCCTCAATTACAAAACCAAAAACGAATTCCCTCCCAACTCTGATCAAAGAGGACAAAGAGCCATCCGTTTACTTGCATCACAATTCGTGATAAACCAAAATCAACTCTACAAAAGAACACCCCAAGGAATTCTCCTCCTTTGCATTGACCAACACAAAGCCAAGAAAGTCATAGGAGAGGTCCACGACGGAGAATGTGGCCCTCACATGAGTGAAATGATGCTTACACGGAAAACCATGCGGCTAGGTTACTATTGGACAACCATTGAAGCTGATTGCCGTAACTACGTCAAACATTGCCACAATTGCCAAATCTTCGCCAATATACAACATGTACCGCCATCCCTTTTATACACCATGACATCACCCTGACCATTCTCAACCTGGGGCATCGACATCATCGAGAAAGTCAACCCGATAGGCACCAAGGGGCATTGTTTCGTCCTCGTCGCCATCGACTACTTCACCAAATGGGTGGAAGCACAGTCATATGCAGTCTTAATCGCCAAACAAGTGGCCAAGTTCATTCAAAACAACATCATCTGCCGATATGGGGTACCCCATGAGATCATCAGCGATCAAGGCTCTCACTTTCGGGTAGAAACTCAAGCCTTGCTGGACAAATACAAGATCAAACGACATCGATCATCCCCCTACCGTCCCCAAACCAACGGAGCGGTGGAGGCAGCGAACAAAACTCTTGTTACCATTATCAAGAAAATGCAAGACAACTACCGCGATTGGCCGAGCAAACTCCCATTCGCACTCTGGGGATACCGAACCTCCATTCGAACACCGACAAGCGCCACACCCTTCTACCTAGCATACGGTATGGAGGCGGTTCAGCCGGTAGAGTTAGAGGTCCCTTTTCGTCTTGCATGCAAATCAATCATTAATCCAACTCGACATCTTATACTTGATACTTGGATTAAATCAACCGACTTAGAAAGCTCTCACATGTTAGGTTTAAATCATTGGATGCGCATTCATGCATTTAAACCGTTTTATCAACTTTTGCATTCAACCAACCAAGATCGATCAGTAGAGGCCGCTGAACGCGGACGGGATTGGGTGTCTGATTAAAGGGCTTCCCAATACGTACCTTCACCTCTTACTCAGAAATTTTGGATAGTGGACGACCTTATCCAGGGCGTACGAGAGTCATTCTAGAGATAGGATGCTAAAGAGGGACGATTTCCTTATCTTTAGTACCTATGTCAAAACGCTGCTTTGTGCTTTGATTTGACCGAGGTATAAAGTGGAATTCGAACGGTTCCAGGCATCCCACAAATGCTTGGTGGCGACTCCGAACATCTCTAATCGTTTCGAGACCCTTACCGAGACGAAACCGACCGATCTAAAAACGATCCGGTCGAAAGCACCTTTACGCCGCCGAGCGTGGCTTTCAAAAAGACCGTTGTATGTCCGCAGATCGAACCGGACCTGCAGGTGGGCCATGTCCACAGAATGGAAGGAAATAGCGATTGAAAAAGTTGGAATACATGGATATCGGGTATATCCACTTGCCAAGCTTTTAATTGCATTTTAACTAGTGTTAATAATACACTAAAGATTATAGAATATGAAGTAGTAACAGTGTATTGACTATTCATAAGTGATAATCACATTTATCGTTTGAGTTTTATTAAACTCACTCGCTACCTTGTCGTATCCGAATGGGTTGTAGAGACAAATTGAACCCCATTAAAGTGAACTGGATTGACATGGTATTTGCCCCTAGTTACTTATATGAGGTGACGTCTCGAAGTGACTAGAGTGTGATGCGATTGATGGCAAGTTCAAGTGCCATAGAGTCATATGGGATGACTAGTCGATCACATAGGCGGATCATGTGGGACACTGTCTGTCGGGCGGACCGCTTATAGAGTTCTGGTAATTCGAAAAGCCTGGTCGTGGCAAGAGCTACTATAGTATTCTTATGAGTCAATTCTTTTGACTAGAGACTATTCGCCCAAGTTGGCACAACTTCTGATTAGCTTTGATTTATACTCTACGATCGTAAATGAGGTCAAACTGGGTATATTTTGGGTTATGATGGACTGTGAGTGAACGAAGGGAATAGGGCGATAGGAATTGTCCACCCCTTGTCAGGGTTGTTTGAAATCTCAAGGCCACTCGAGGAGTAGTTAACTGGAAATGCGTGGCCACGCTCGGAAGGCATCTATGATAGATAATTCCGGTCAGACAGTTAATCTCCAGATCGAGAAAACCACTCAAGATATGATCAAATGTAAGTACGACCTGTAAGACACATTGCATTGAGTGGGAGATTGTAATAGGACAAGAGAATTGGTGACGCACACTTGTCTAGGACAAGTGGGAGATTGTTGGGAAATGTGTCCTCGACAATAGTGCGATTACATGATTTAATATCATAAATAAATCTCATACTAAGAATACGTGAGGGATGATTCTTTATATAGTCGACTGACCGTCATTAATCGGTAATGATTGGCTAACTAGAGTTTGACATTACTGTCGTGTGACGGTGGTGGTCAGTTGATCCTTTTAGGTCACACCTATAGGATGGAGCCCAAATAGATATTTAATTAATTGTATGCGATATAGATTAATTAATTCCTTAATTATGGGAGTGCAATTTTACATCTTATTGTAATGTGATTAAATAAGATTTAATTTAGTAATTAAGTGTTAAATTACTAAATTAGTTGAGGTTTTAATATAAGTTTTGAGGTAGAGGTAATTAGTTATTTAAGGTTACAAGAAGTTGTAATTTTAACTAACTAGTAATTATGGAACCCATTATATGTTGATATAATGGTATTATACTACTCAAAAAGTGGAGTGCATATTATATTATTAATTGTAATATTTAAGTGTTAAATGATTACATTAATAATTAATTATGTAATATAGTTAAACATATGACTTATAAGCATTTGTAGGACAAATGACAAAAGGTAAAAATGGACCAAAATGGGTCCAAATTTTCGGCCAAATAAAGAGCACAAAAGATGCTCTTTTGTCTTTTGTTTGTGTTGATTATAGTGTGATTGTGACATATCACACAAGCCTTTTCATGCTACATCTTACACATATGTTCCCTACACTCTACCTAGACTAAATAAATGAGTAAAAACAAATGAAAAAGATTCCTCCTAATGCTCTATGGCTACCGGTTTTTGGCTCTTCAAATAGAGCATTTGTTGCTCATTTTTCTCACTTGTTGTTTGCTTGTTTTTCCTCTAACTTTCCCTCACATGCAAATTGCTAAAAACTCTCTCAAATACCAATACTCATCATCTATTACTAGAGGTAGTAATATTAGAAATATTAGTATTATTAAGGGTACATTTCTACTACATATCTAGTTAATATTAGTAGGAATTTTTGGGATTAATCTTAGGTGCAACTTATTGGAGTGTCTTCTATACTTGGAGTCTTATGAGGATTATCCATCATATTTAGCTCAAGAACAAGTGAAAGAAGGTGACCTAACTTGTGCCCATATTTTCGAACCATATAGCAATGTAAGGAATATTGTTTTTCTTATAAATCTTTCATTTTGTTATGCATGCACTAGATCTAAAGAACATATAATTAACAAGTTAATTTGTTCACTATTAGAGGAGTCTAATAATAGGTATATGAACCTAACATTGGGAAGGTTCCCGGGATGCGCATGAGTGAGCCAAAATGGGTTGGAAAGGATCCGTTGATATGTGGGCCAAGTACATAATGTGACGAATTACCGTGTGTTACCTCTCCCGAGTCCCGATGCAAGGTTTAGGTCTGAGACATGGTTTGAGTATGGTGAAACTTCATATAAATATAATACTCCCTCCTATTCTACATAACTGTCTCATTGTCCATTTCCGTCTATTCACAATAATGTCCTATTGTCTATTTTTGGTAAACTTTTATACTTATTTTAATCACTTTACCCCACAATAATACCCCACCTTACCCCACAACAATACTTATATTAATCACTCCACTCAAAATAATACCCCAGTACCCCCACAATACCTTCCCTCTTTCGAATTACCTCACCCCACCATAATACTTTACCTTATTTAACTCTTCTCCTTAATTCTTGTGTCATCCACACAATGAGACATTTATCTAGAATAGAAGGGAGTAACAATTAACTGCACTAACCTTATAAAAACTGCAAGTAAGTTTAAAAAAACATGGCCTAACTTATTTAAAATTTGTGTACCATGATTTTTGGAAATTCATGTGGACCCATGGTTTTAGAAAACCATGTGCACCCATGGTTTTCTTGGAAATCCATTTGGTGTATTCTATATTAGTATAAAATTCCTCTCATTTATTATGATGTTTCATACTCTTTCATATTCTTTGTAATCGTTCACATTTGTTTTGGTAGTGGTATGATGATATGTGCATGTGTTGATGAAAGCGAGAAAGAGAATGTGAGATCTCAAATTATTATAACCTCGGATGGTAAACAAATAAGGAAAGTGGAATATCCTTGTGAATTTGTCGTATTAAGAAATGTGAAATATTTTAGAAAATATGAGTGAGTATTATTTTTAGAAGAAATGTGTATAATAATGATAATATGTATATAATGAGAATATGTGGAGAAAAACGATGGGAGAGAGAGAGACGCGGGGTCACAAATAATATGAACCACAAAGCATATACTAGAAAGGAAAGTAAATATCTTTGTGACTGTTACAAACCGAAATTGCGGAAGCTCTTTGAAATTTGAATCCCTATTTAATTTTTAAAATATTATTATGATCATACATTAATCCCCTATTTACTAAAAGAATAGGAAAAACTTCAAGTTTTCCCGCCTAAACTATATTTTCTGTTTTGATAAAATCTCTTATTTACTTTCCTATTTTGATATAATCTCTTATCTAAAATTTGTCTCTAAGATTTTTGTGATAAAAAACTCCGTTATTTGTATGCTACATCGTAACTAAATGATACGCTAATAAAAATATTATAAACAATTTCATTGATTTTGTTTATAAATATATATACATTTCACGATATTACTCAATTTTTTGAATAGTTTTACAGTTATTTTTTTTTTTTCTAAAAATATACTCTATAAATACCGCGCATTTATTGCGTGGGATGTAAACTAGTTAAGGAATTATAGTCTTCTTAAATCTTCATTATTTCCTAAATAATCCTAACAAAAATAATATTTCTAAAATATTTCTTTCATAATCTTAGATGACATAATATTCTTAGAATATTCTCCAAAAGTAACTACTTGTTAAATTTCCTAGTCCGAGTTAGGGTATACGAAGTAATATTAATATTTTTAAAAATTACTTTCCTAATCCTAAATAACTTAATATTCTAATAAGATTTTTTTTAAAGGGGGTAATATTCTGATAAGATTACAAAACCCTTTATAGAGATACTCCGTACTATAAAAATGATACAAATTAAAGTTTTCCACAAGATCTGTTATTCCTAATATTTTTGATTTTAATTTTTCAATTTTCAATACCTCTAAATTTAAAAATAAAAATAAATAAATTATTGTATAAAACCGTCTTAAAATAAGCATCAATAGTCCAGTACTCAAGTCTATACTCCTTAAAATAACCTCTCACCCTCCCCTCTCCCATCTGCCCTTTGCTATTCTTTCATGCAAACATAAACAACAAAAAAATTGCAGTTAAAAAATGGAGTTTCAAACAGTAAAACAAGAAATTCTAGAAGAATCGGCGCGTCCACGATCACCGTCCAAAAAATCACACGCACCGCCGCCGCCGGAGGTAGTGATAGAATTAAGCGATTCCGACGACGAAGACGACGGAACTCCGGCGAAGAAACGGAAAGTTGACGGAGGCGCACTTCCGCCTGGATTTCTTGATCCGCTTCCTCCGCTACCGGATTCTTCGCTTCTGCTTCCGCCTCCGCCTCCACGACCGTCTTTGTCGAGTGGTTGCAAGTCGTTTTGGAAAGCCGGTGATTACGAGGGTTCGCCATGCGATGGTGGTTGGGACAATAATACAGGTTTGGTTTGATTTCTATGCTTTTGAATTGGTTATTATATTTGCCAGTTTAGTTTGATTAGTTGTGGTTTTAGGTTTTGTTTCTTATTTTGTGATTTTTTGTGCATTAATTGGAGAATTAGCTTTGATAATGTAGGTAGCATTATACAATAAAGACGGCCTTATTCAAGTATATGGTAGAATTGATCATGGTTAATTGAATGTGCTGAACTAATTTGTTATTTTTTGGACTCTAATTGGAGAAATAGCCAATAATGTATGAAGCATCATGGTTGATGGAGTGTTTTAAACTTTTAATTAAGTGGTTGGCTAACCTCATCATCTCTAAAATAGCTATGTGACTATGTCTGCGGTTTTTTTTATTGCTTGGAATGCTGAATTGTTCCTGGAGTAGTAAAGATCAAATCAAGAATCAAGAAGAAAATGGTCTAAATGAAGGAAAATGGTGGTAAGTGGCAACCTATATAGGGTAATAATTCCCCATCACAACCATTTTTCTACCCTCCACTGCTTCCATTAAAGAGAAATGTCCTCCTTTTTTCTTCTTGTTTTGAGCTCCATTACCCTCGTAATAAGTACTCAATCCTAAGTGGGGATGACAATTGTGTCCCAATCCGAACCGAAATCCACAATATAAAATGCACTACTCTACGTGGTTGTTAACAATTGACAAGAATTTTTAATATAGTTTTAGAAATGGCCAAAGGAAAAATTATGGGTTGTCTATTGCATATGCACACAATGGGAATTTTTGAAGTGCAAAAGCCTCATTTGAGTTACTACATTAACCTTATCAAGTAATCGATATAATAAGATTTTGGGCTAGTCTCATGAGCGCGACCTCTCATACAAGCTTATACTTAATGTACACTTACATCTCGAGTCTTGATGGTTCTTACAATTTCAAAAAAAATGGGAATATTATTGGTTTAAAATACTTAATTGTGAGAGAAACATATTTAAGAAGATGATAATTAGCTCATGAGATTAAGTTATACTTATGCATTGTCCAAGTGTTGATGACAATGAGATGAATAGTTCTATAGACTGATTTGAATTGATTGAGGATTTATTTTTGGGAATAACATGCCAATATTTTTAGCTCTTGGTTTAGCTATTTATTTTAAAATTTCCATGGCCAATGGAGTAGAAAGATCTATTATTTTGTCTTTGGAGTATGATGAATACTTGCCATATTTTCAATGGAGTTTCAGTGAAGCCAAAGACTCATTACTCTTTGGTTCTAGATTATGATGGAATAAATCAAAATGGCTCACTAAAGTGACTGCGTTTCTTTCTCTTGTGAAGTAGCAGTCCTTCGATGCATTTATCGATGCAAATATCATCTTGGGTCATTCGGAAATAGCCTCTTTGTGTTGCTAGAACAAGGGTAAGGCACTAAGGCTGTGTATATCCAACCCTCTCTAACCCTGCTTCCTGAGGCACTAGGGTGATGTTTTTGGAGTAAGATGAAATAAAGCGAATTAGTCACTAATTTGTGCAGGCTTTGTAAAGTGTGAAAAAGCAATTAGTTGATGCAATTACTTACGTGTATCTTATTATGAGTCGTATCGCATGGAAATGTTGCATATATCGTACGACGCTTACTTCGTCATGGATGAGAGACTCTGAAACACTTGTGCTATGCTGTAGTTTATTTTTTTTTGTGTGATCTATTTGTAGGTGGCATGGACCATGTTAGGGTTCACCCCAAGTTTCTGCATTCTAATGCTACAAGTCATAAGTGGGCCCTTGGAGGTACAAGTCTTCTTATGTGAATGCTTTATCCAAACAAACGTCGCCTTATTCAATTGCTCTTGGAATAGATTTATCAATTCTTTTTTAGCTACTCTAATTTCCTCCTGTTCTTTGGAAGTCTCTATTGCTAAAATATTGTACTCAATTGATGTTCTTTGTACAGCCTTTGCAGAGCTACTGGACAATTCATTAGATGAGGTGACTTATCCTGTGTGTCATTATCTTTTACCTACCAGTCTACTTCTCCTATGCATCTTAACTTTTTTTTTACTAATTAGGTCTGCTATGGAGCGACATATGTCAACATAGACATGCTAATAAACAAGAAGGATGGGAACAGAATGTTACTGGTTGAAGGTATGTTTTTACCAAGCTGTCTATGTGCCGTAGCTACGTTTTCTTACATCTGTTCTTGACTTCTATGTATCCTCGAAAGTGTTATGGCTGGAATACAACAAGGAAGTTTATGGGACATCAGTGGGTGCTATTTCCATTTTCAATGCAACCATAGTCTGGTTATTCTTTGGTGCTAGACTATGATGAGATAAAAAGAAAATGGCTCACTAAGCTTATTATGGTTTTTTTTAATTTTATTTAGTGATTAGTAGTCATTGAATGCAATTTTCATTTTGGACCATAGGGGTAAGGTCGTGTAGGATCAAGAGTTCGTACGTATGACCCGTTTAGTTTTCCGCTTTTAGTAGCTGTTATGTTAAGGCGCTGGGTACTTGGGTAATGTCCTTGGTGTTGGTATCTGTGTGTGTTACTCGGACACACCGACACGTGTCGGTGTCTGACACGTGTCGGCGTGTCGAACACGGCTATTTGGGAGTGAATTTTCCTGTTTTGTGGTCTGAATTGAAGTGTCGAAGTGTCGTGTCGTGTCGGACACCGACACGTGTCTGGTACGCGACACGGCAGTTAAGTGAAGTGTCGTGTCGGAGTAACATAGGTTGGTATTAATGTTGGTGGTGGGGGTCCTGATATCACTATGCAATGTGCAAAACAAAGTAATGACAAATTTTTCTAGAGTCTAGACTTTAATTTTCAAATGTGTAGGCGTAAAACTCAATGAATCACTTTTGAAAAAACATCAAAGGCCGGAGGTGCACCTTGTGGATTAGGTCTACGTAGCTTGGTGAACCACGGTGCAATTTTAATATATTTTGTTCTTATGTTTTTTTCCTCTTCCCTTTAATCTTTTATTCTTACGTGTTAGCCCTCTCTAATTTACGAAAAGTGGTATTGCTTTTCGAAGGTTGTTTTGTAACAATGTGCCTCGTCTATATGATGTATTCATTGATGTGTGTGCCATGCCTCACGTTTTGCGCCTTATCGTTGGTCTTCATTGCCTTAGTGCTCCAAACACGTTTTAAAGCTAAGGTCACGACTAATATCGTGTCCATAATAGTTTAATTTTATTCATTTTTTTTAATTTTTATGTTTTTACTCTATTTTTTTTCTATATTCTTATATTCTTGGTCAGTCCTCGATCAAAACTAGAAATTCAAGCTAAGTACATGTGCATGGATTTCATGTATAGTTGGTAGCCATTACCAGTTACATCTAGTGTCTTGTATGCTCTCTTTTTAGTATGATATCTACTTTGATGAGTCTGTTTGTAGATTGAATGGATTCTTATTTGCTGGTGTATACAAAACCACTGCTCAGAAGTAATCTAATGTGATTTCATCAACAAGAAATCTGGGTGGGAAGGGGGATGGTTTAGGGAAAAAGAGTGAAAAGGAACTGGAAGAGTACAGGAAAAGTGGGTTACATGGCGTGACATGAAGTGGCTGGGTTGGGGATGGGCAGGACAGATTAGGGGATAGGAGGGAGTAATTGTATGCCGTGATTACATAAAAACAAAGTTAAACTTAGTTTTATCATGGTAATAAAAATGGGCCGTGAGTTTACACCCCAACTGTATTTTGAGGTGGTATTGGACGAATTTATGGTGCTAGGACATTAAATCTGGACGCAAGGGCTGATCCTGAGATAGGCCACAAGCCAATATTCAATGCAGTAGTCTATATACAAAGTAAATATATATATTGAGAGATGTGGATATACTGTATCATCATCTATATAACCAGTACTCTTTATATCTTCACTACAGCTATCAGACAATCTTTATGTTGGTTTATGAACCAAACTACCAAAAATCCAACTATAAGGTTCCTACAGATGAAATTGTAGTTAAGTAGTTGGGGAGGGTTGGTCTGTCATTACTTTATCTTTCATTATTTTCCATCCTGGGTAAGAGTGGAATATAGCTCACTGACTGCTGCTTATTATCAGCCTTTACTGGCACGTGTCTCAGAATAACTTCATAATCTAGTTAGGAACTTGTTGCGGTCGTCTATATGATGACGTTGTTTCTTATCATTCCTGTGAGTTCTTATCGTCGCTGCTCGACTATTGGAAGTAATAATTGGTCATAGGTTGCGTGATTGTCGAGTGGATATTAAACCGTATTAATTCACTGACACCTTTTATTTGCAGATAATGGTGGTGGCATGGACCCTGACAAGATGCGCCAGTGCATGTCACTGGGGTACTCGGCAAAGAGCAAATTAGCAAATACAATTGGGCAATGTGAGTGACTTTATCTTTGAAGATTCATTTGAACTTAATTTTTGATCGTGCTTCTGCAAATACTGTACTATGACTCACCAATCTTGTCTGTGTATCTTAAGATGGCAATGGTTTTAAGACAAGTACTATGAGGCTCGGTGCTGATGTTGTTGTCTTCTCTCGCTGCCACGGAAGAAACGGGAAAAGGTTTGTTTTTTTATTGACTCTCCCTTAAAGTAGTGTGTATTCTCCATTTATCAATACTTTGTTCTGACATAGTTCTTGCCGTTCTTGGTAGAAGGGTAGTATTTGAGGGACATAAACAGGATAGATCATTAAAAGCAATGCTTGTTTTTTGTATTCTCGTGTTTTGACTAGAATATTAGTTATCATAATTGATTTATTCAAGTCCTTGAATAATGTTGTATTCTGCTTTTCAGCGTCACTCAAAGTATTGGATTACTATCCTACACATTTTTGAAGAGTACGAAGAAGGAAGACATCGTGGTTCCCATTGTAATGCCCCACTAATCTACTAATTTTGTATTTCATGGATATATATTTTCTTTAACACTATGCTCACTTTATTATACCATTGTGATGTGATTTTCATCCTAACAAAAAAAAAGTGTATGTGAATGCATATTACTTTCTAACCAAAAAATGCATGTGAATCTCCCACATAACATTCCTGTTGCGTCCGATTCTGATTTGAATGAAATGCATTAAACCCTGGGCTTTTATCAAAAATAAAAATGCATGTTAGTGAAAATTGATGAAATGACACATTTTTTTTGTTTTCGCATCCGTTGCTAAGTAATGATCGTTTGAGTTTCCTCCTTCATTAAAACCTCACGTATGGTCCAAGATCTCGAGGTACACATGTAACATATATTCTTTACATATCTTTAAGTGATAGGTATATGATTAAAGGACTCCATTGGTGTGACGCGGTGTTAAAAAAAGACACCGAGGTGTCACCCATGTACAAAAGGAGATTATGATTCATGCGTTTTGATCGTCATAAGCGTGTATGGTGTGGAGCAAACTCTTTGGCCAGCCGTTTACCTCTTCGTAAGAGCAGCCGCGGCGAAGAGATTATACACCGTTGTCGACGCTGGACACCCCGGTTTACACCAAAAAATAAAAAAAAATAAGTGTGTATGGTTGCGAAAGTTGCAACTAAAGGTTTCTTCGTAAGCGTAGGCCAGCATTAAAAACCCAAGTAATTTTTGCTGCTTCTAGATGTTGACTAGATATTGCTGATCGATTTAAACTAATGCATTTCACTGGTAAATTTTTCTCAGTTTTTTATGATTGCAAGTTTATCGAGGTTTATGTAGCATTCACTAGTCTAATCCTTCTGTTCCTTTTTTTGTTGTCAAAGCTTGATTATGAACTCCGAGAAAAGGAATGGCACAAGATTGTCCGGTCCTCAGATAGTGACTGGAACAGAAATGTAGATACGATGATTAACTGGTCACCATACTCAACTGAAGCTGAACTTCTTCAACAGGTGACTAATCATTCTCTAATCATCTCACGGATGAAGGTTTTATGAGTATTAGTTTTCTTATTTCCAGCTTTGTTGGACATTTGTTGATTTAGAATCTATGCTTCTAATACTTGTCATGAAACTTTAGCCCGGGAGGTTATGTGCTTAAGATCCTTATGCTTTAATTCAAAAGGGAAATTAAAGTCTGCTGCTTTTTTACATGTCTGGATATGAGATCATTCTTCCCGTTATTGGTTATTGTATTCTCCCTCCTAGTCCTAATATATCTTCCCCTTTGTTTTGGGCCCCAAAAATAAGAAAGAAGGCAAAGTTACCCATCTACCCTCATATTACATCCACTCCCACATGCTTTTAACTCAACAGTTCACACCGAACACCATAAACATCGCCCCAACAATCACCAATCAAACCATCCATAGCTACCAAGTACCACCTACAGAGCCCCAAATCACCGCATCCCCTCCCCGCCGTCGACACCACCTTGAAACATCTAGAAACTCCCACCCACCACGAAATCACCTCATGCCGTGGAAACTTACTGCAACCTCCTCGGAAACCGCCACCACCCTTCGAAGCACCTATTCTAACACTGGTAAACCTTCACTTTGGCAAACCCAAAAAACCCTGGATTTAGGGTTTAGAGGTGGGCCGTTTTTTGTGAAGGTGACGACATTCCTGGAGGTGGAGCAGTGTTTTCCGAGAGTTGGCAGTTGTTTCCAGGAAAGAGCAGAGAATGTCAGTGACGGGGGAGGGTTGTCGGTGGTGGTTGGGGTAGGTTGAGGATATGGTGTTTGGGTAGGAATCTAAAAGAGAATGAGTGATAGGTGACTGATTTCAATAAGGAAATAGGGTAGATATGTTAGAATAGGAGGGAGTATGACTTTTTACAAGAATATCTCCTGAGGAATGCCTTTTATTTCAAGCCATAGATAAGGATTTGTTTTGAGGATTCTATGATAGAAGCTAGGTAAGTGTTCCTTTGTCTTCGATCATGAGCGGATGGATGCAGAGTCACTTGCGTTAATGCATTTAATTGGACCCAACAGCCAATTTTTCAACTATTTCCAGATTTTATGGTGTATGGCAGTATGGTTTAGGCTTTTTGTGGTAGAGAATCATGAGAGACTACCTTGGTTGAACACATCTGTGCTAAAATAAGTAATAAGACGTTATTTAATGTCTAAGGACATTCCTTCGTTGTGATTTTCCTTTAAACAAAACTGTTTGTTTTCACCTCTGAAGGAATCAATGGGTTACCGAATTTTGAAAGGCCAGTTTTACTATTGTTCCTTTCATTTGTCAAATTTCCCCCAATGGTTTCTAGCACTCTAATAACACTGAGATATATAGCTTTAGACTTTTTGTGTGTCCCAATAAAGAACAGTAGCAATTGGTTAATCAACTTAACTTGACTTATGTAGTACTCCTTATTTCAGAATTTGTGCTGCAATTTTGGCTTTCTCATAGTTTGGCAGCTTTGGTTTGAAGGTCATGATACACATGTGATCTAAAGTTAGGATGGTTAGAAAGTGATGAACGTGGCAAAATTTGTGATATGAATTCTATACTTACTACTTTTATACCCTTAGTTGAGCTTTCTTTATTCGGTAGTACAACTTAGCTTTTTAAAAGCTTACAAATTGACCTTCTACTGTTGCAGTTTAATCTCATGAAAGGTCATGGTACACGTATTAT
Organism: Silene latifolia; assembly: GCF_048544455.1. Taxonomy (NCBI): domain Eukaryota; kingdom Viridiplantae; phylum Streptophyta; class Magnoliopsida; order Caryophyllales; family Caryophyllaceae; genus Silene; species Silene latifolia. Next base: position 82,894,977 of record NC_133535.1, read on the forward strand.
TATATACAATCTTTGGGAAGACGACCAAGGGCAGTTGGAACTCGAGTTTGACTCTGATCGACATGTATGTGCTTTACTTTGATTAACTTTTTCATCAAGCGTGTAGTGTGAGTCTACTATATTCTCTGTAAAAATTCTGATGGTGTGGAAAGACAGGATATTCAACTTAGGGGTGTCAACAGAGATGAGAGAAACATCCAAATGGCAAAGGAATATCCTAATTCAAGACATTTCTTGACTTATAAGCACTCATTGAGGGTAATTTATGTTTCTATTGATATTTACTTTCATAACTTCTTAACATTTAAATTAAATTACACTTCTCTAAGAATTGATTTTTCATTTTAGTTGATTCTGGGAGGATTCTATCAGATAAAGAAACTTCATTTCTCATTTTATAGATCATTTATTAGAATATAAGCTTGACATGATTAGTTGTTTAATTATTTCATTCTAATGTGTATATCAAGGCATGAATAGTCACACAATTGATTGAGGACATAAGAAATGCAGAGTCATTGTTTGTTGCTTCAAAGCACCATCGCAATCTCTAATGTTGTGCTTTAGTCTTTATTGTAGCCAAGAGTTATAATCTTTTGTTTAGGCAAGCTTCTTATTTTTTAAGCTAGGTTGGAGACATGGAGTTAGTGATTTGATATAAAATATTTTCCTTAGTAGACTTGTTGCAACATGAATGTGATTCATGTATTCAATTTCTTTTATGAGATAATGACCTTTCTTGCAAACTCCACTCTCAGTCTCTGTGTATGTCTTTGATTGCTAAATTGCTGCATATGTCATTGCTCTATGAGTGGGATCGTCATTGAAGGCATTGGATGATGTGCTGATGGTAATGTCACATGGCTTTTGGAGGAAACAGAATTGTCTCTTGTCTACATTTATTTCTCTGTAGTGTTTAAATTTATGTTTTGTCTGAGTTTTGTAGCTTGATATTTGTTTTCCACCTGAATTTGTATTGTTTCCCTTAATTGTGGTTCGTCTTAGCCTCTTAGGACTGTAGATCTTTTTACGTACTTTCTAACAATACTCATACTTACAATGCACAGAGTTATGTATCCATTTTGTATCTGAGGCTTCCGCCCAACTTTCGCATCATATTACGAGGAAAGGATGTTGAGCACCACAATGTTGTGAATGATATGATGATGGCTGAAGAGGTTACATATCGTCCGCAGCCGTCTGCTGATGGTGTTCCTAAGGACCTTAATGTAATGATAAGTGATTTTTTTTCCCTCTTGATATATTTTTTTAAATAATCATTTAATTTCTGGTGGCTCTGTGCTTTTATTGCTTGTCTGATGTAGATGGTTGCTGTGGTCACTATTGGTTTTGTTAAAGATGCAACAGCTCACATTGATGTTCAGGGATTCAATGTCTATCATAAGAACCGGCTTATAAAGGTTAGTTGTATTATTCAGTATAAGTTCTTTTCATTCATGCATTACTCATTCTTATTGTTGAGTCATGCCAGTGCGTAACTAACTTCCCCATTGCATTATTCAGCATGTGTTGTCTTAACAATGTTGAAGTAGTATTCCCCTCCTCTGAGTAGATGTCTCCATGTGTTTCATGGATATAGTCCATTTAGGGACTAAAATGCGCTATTTTCAGGGTGTGAATTGAAGTTTGCAGGGTTCTACTTTGTAGTGTTACATTCTTATAATGTTTTGATGTATGCCTGGTTGGCAGAAGTGTTGATGATTTTTACGGATTTGTCAATGATGATCTCTTTATTACTTAATAGCCTTAATAGGTGTTTTATTGCTTAATGACTCTTGTGGTTTATCTTGCATCAGCCTTTCTGGAGGGTGTGGAATGCTGCTGGAAGTGATGGCCGTGGAGTTATAGGTTCTCTTTTATTGACTGTTTTGTTCTTTCATTACTGTTACTAGTGCTGAATGACGAGCCTTAATATGTGGAACAGGTGTACTTGAGGCAAATTTTGTCGAGCCAGCCCATGATAAGCAGGGTTTTGAGCGCACTACAGTTCTTGCCAGACTGGAAAACAAGTTAGTGTCAATGCAGAAAACATATTGGTTTGTCATCTTCCTTGGCTCTCTCGTACATTAAAAAATCTTTAGTACTCTCTTCAGCGTCCTTTGTAATATCCTATTGTATATAGTTATTATAGTCTGAATAGATTTTCCTGCTTATTCAGGTCTACACGTTGTCATAAGATTGGTTATGCACCTAGGCGCAACAAAAAGCAAATAGAATCTGGAGATCGAGGTATCTTTTAAGTGGAATACTTTAGTGGATTGTATTTGTATCTGTTATTTTTAAGTTTTAATAAGTGGGATCTAGTAGTTTGGTTTAAAGATGTTCTTTTAAGCAGTTGAGGAAATGGGAAATTGGGAATGCACTCTTGCTTTAATTCTCATTATGACAAATATATTTTTCATTATGTTTTTTCTTTTTGAGTTTTGTAGAGTTATGTACCTTTTAACATCTAGAATTCAACATTCAAATTATTAACCAAAGTCCCTTGATGAAATAGCTGGCTTTAGCCTGAGTTACCGCATTTCTCTCAAACCCTGGTGAAAGGCGAATCTTTTGAGTGTATTCTTTCATGGCACTTTCATGGCTTTAACTGTATTGCCATTCATTCATTTTCTTTTCAAATGGCTGCAGAATCTTCACCAGAATATACTCCCTCATCTACTACTCGTACAAAACAGAAAGTGAACACCATGGGTAATGACAAGTCCTATTCTCCAGCATCCTACATGCAAGGAGGAAGCACTGTAGGAAAAAGGTCCTCTGTGAATGCCAAATATGGAAATGGGCATGGGCATGCATACAATGCTAGAAGTAGAGAAGCTTCTGAAGAGCCAGCATCTTCTTCAGAAGACCCTAGTTATGAGAACGAGCAAGTTAGGATGCGTAGAAGACAAGTGAAGGAAAAGAATCATATAACCCCTGTGAAAGACCAGGTTGTGAAAGAAAAGAGTCAAACCACCCCTGTGAAAAACCAGGCAGTAACAGCTCATCTTGTTCATAAAGCAAACGGAGGGACCCTTCAGGTATTTTGAACAATTTCTCTTCATATATGTGGGTCTTTGAATTATGGAGCATGTTCACAATATCATGATCCTTTTTATGTGAGATGAAAATTGATGTTACATAAGACTATAAGAGCTCTTGGGTCAAATTTGCTCATGAGTCATGAGTCAAATTTACGGACATTGGTAAGTCAGTGTTTCATTCCTGTATCTCACAATATCTCTCCTGCACGGCTGTACCTATGGCTATGGCATGCAAGCCTTTGTTTGGTCTCTTTTCTAATAATGTGTTTCTACTAAGGAATAATCACTCCATTTGGAGAATTGGGTCAACTTTAGTACTTGGAACTACAGAGTACTCTAAAAAAGTTCTTTTTTTCTTCACTCAACCTAGCGGGTCTAGTTGTTTTACTAGTGCATACGTTCTTTTGCTGTTATAAGTCTCCCTAAAAGCTTATTGGAGCTTGGTATAGCTTTCGTGTGCATTTACACAATGTAATGTTGCAAGGTGTTATGTACGTCTGTACGATGACACAGGCTTAGTTCTTCAATCTGTTTTTCCGATTTCTTGTTTCTCATAAACTCCTTGCGCCATAACCACTTCCCTACTTTATCTAAATGGAATTTATCATTATAAAGCCCAACATTTTCACGGTCCTTGTAAATTCTTGGTGGCAGGAATCAAATGTTGATTCTGGCGTCGTTTCCTATATTCCCGATACACAAGTTTTGGACCAGTTGAAAGATGAAAATCGTCAATTGAAAGAAAGGTGAGCATATCAAAACCCAGATCTGTCACTCCAAGTTGTTAAGTCTAGTTAATATGCTCAGTTGGTAATTTAACTTTGGTTCTCAGGCTTGAGAAGCAGGAAATGGAATTATCAAGTAATTTGCAATCTGAATTACAGCTGGAAAGAGACAAACGCATATCACTTGAGACAAAGGTAGACTATTTGAATGAGACTCTCTTTGTTTGGCTTTGACTTACTCTTTGTTTAGCCAGCGGAGTACACTAATTGATTCGATTGTGATGCAAACAGCTCCAAGAAGCCCGAGACAGAATTGAGGAACTCAATAAGGAACAGGAAAGTCTAATTGACATTTTCTCGGAGGAAAGAGACAGACGGGACATGGAAGAGGAAACTCTACGGAAAAGACTACGGGTGTGTTATTGAACTTTAATCCCATTGTTTTAGTTTGAAGTCTGAGACTTGATCTTAGAATAGGTCTTTGCTACCTGATCTTGGCAATTGTTCCATAATTCAGTTGTCACTGACTAGATTTGTAATGTAACAATATTTAATCGAGTGACCTAATTTTTTATCATTGTTTATTTGTGATTGCAGGATGCCTCCAACCTAATTGAGGAACTGCGTGATAGAGTGCGGCTACTTGAAAGTAAGAAATCTGCTGGAGGCAAACGGTAGGTGGCGAAATTGGAATAAAAGATCAAGTGTCCAAACTGTGCATTTTCTCTTTCGCGTGTGTCCTTTCGGCTAGCCACCTGAATTAACATAGTACCCTGTAAAATAGTGGTTAGCGAACATCGGCAAGAGAAAAGGTTAATAGACTTGACGGAATAAGATCAAGTGTCCAATCTGTGCATATTCTCTTCCTTGGGCCATTTCGGTTAGCCTCGTGCTTTAACATGGTACCCTGTAAAATACTATTGTGGTTAGCCAACATTGGCAGGGAAAAGGATTATTGACTTCCGACTCTGTAATCTTTTCCCTCTTAGCGTCATTTTTTCCTGATTCAGTAATAGTGGTATTATTAGATTATCGATCATATTGTAATATAGTTTGGTCTTGTTGATACTAGCGTATGTTCATTGTATCTGAGATAGTTAATGGTGGTGCACTGTTGTGATTATTTGTTTGATTTCTGAAATGGTGTGTATTATGTTACACAACATCCCCGATTAATCCGAATCTAGTCCACTTTGTGTGAAATTAACTGGGAAGATGATCCAACACAATAAAATTGTGTCGTACGTGAGTTTTCCACATCGACTAAAGATGGTGGAATTGAGCACCTTATAAATCAAGGAGGTGCTTGTATAACTAATTGGCTTTAGGATGAAACATTTTTTACTTATGAATTGAACTTTGTCTCCTCACAATCTACCAAGGTCACACCCAAATTTGTGTCTTACGATTAATTGTTTCAATTACATCTTGAACAATCTTATGATATGGATGGGGCATAAGCCCATTTAACCAATCACTTTACTCACATAATGTTGTTTACACGTTAGCCCAGACTGCTTTTATAAACCGGAAATTTAAACATAAATCTCAGGTAAAACGATTTTACAATAAAACATTGTATAACATAGACCTTGATGGGAGGTGGAAGTTATTTTTGTGCGGTTATTAAGTTATTTAAATAAAATATCAATTGGTTTTATAATAACATAATACAGATTTATATATGTATAAAAGCATTGAAAGAACAATTATTAATTTTTTTTTCATTTGTAACACCTCATACAAATCATTTTCGTTAATTTGCCTTACAAAATTATAATGGACATTTAGGATAGTGTATGTAACGTCCATGTTACAGTAGCTTAAATTTGTCAAGTCTACAAATGACTTTTCAACATTAAAGGTTATTAGGAAAACAAAGGTTGGCTGAATGACTTGTTTATAAGTTTCAAAAGCAGCAAACTATTTATCTGAACCTAATTTAATGATAAGTCTAATATTGAGTATTATGTTTGCTAACACATGAATGATGGTAACCTTAAATGCTAGGTAGCACGGACACTCCTCCTAACTAGCCGTCTCGTGTCGTGTCAAACATCCAGACACCCGACACTCGTCGGACACACGCCTAAAAATGTTATAGTTTAGACGAGGAATAAATTCTCAAAAGAGATTAATTAGAAGATTGGTTTGGGTGAGAAATGAGAATTAGTTATAGTTAAGGTCGAATTTTACCTTCATTTACCTAAATTTAGTATCAAATACATTAAATTTAGTATCAAATACATTAAATTTAGAATCAAATACATTACAACAATAAAATCATACGTTATTTATAACCATAAAATATGTTTTTTTTTATTAAATTTAAATAGCGTGTCCCGTGTCCTAAATTTCATGGGATGCCGTATCACGTGTCCGTGTCCGTTTTGGTGCTATCTAGCTTAAATGTACATGCAAACCACTTTAATAAACACATACTCCCTCCGTCCCATCATTTGTTTACTTTTGAATAAAATGCTAATCACAAAAAAATCTAAAAGGTAAAAAAAATGACCAAGACAAAAGAAGTACATCAAAAGATAAAAAAAAATTCTTGCTGTTCTTAACCTATTTTTATAGTCATTAGAGGAGAGAAAGAACAAACTATAAGAATTTGAGAATACATCACAAACTCTCATTTAAAACGGATATATTCACCTTAAAAAAAACCCGTGCAAAGTTTGATATATCCTTTGTAAAAAAAAAAACTCCGAAGAATTTTGAAAAGATTTAGGGTCCGTTTGGATTGAAGGAATTGGAGAGAAGGGGAGGGGAGGGAAAGGGAGGGATTTAATTTTCTTTGTTTGGATAAAAAATATGGGAGAAAGGAAATGGAGGGGGAGAGAAATGAGATGACTTATTTTCTCTCCTATAAAACAAACTATAATCTTTCCAAGGGTGGCAAGATTTGGAAAGAAAACATTATTTGGACTCTAATTATACCACCAACATCCTTCAATCTTCCATCCATTCTTCATCTCCCTCCTTCCTCCCCTTCCATTTCCCTTTATAATTTTTGTTATCCAAACACCCACATCCCATTTGCCCTCCCCTTCTCTCCCCTCCCTTCACCTCCCCTCACTCCCCCTCCCCTCCCCTTCCCTCCTAAAATTGTATCCAAACGGACCCTTAGAGAAAATAGTTAAGAAATTAAGTGGGGAGGAGAGTAAAGTTTGATAAAATAGGGGTTTTCATTTGTGTGACGGAGGTGAAGGTCCGATCTGCTTCAATTATCAATACCCCGAGGATGATGGAAGCCAACACTGTTTCGAATATTAGCTCCGACAAAAGAAACCAATATTAGATTCGACAAAAGAAAGATGAACTCAAAATATTATCTGTAATGGTTGGATTGATATCACGTTAGAGATTTGAAGTTAAAAACTTGAATTATATCTAAAATCTTGTCCATTTTGACCAGAATAATTACGACTGATTGAATAACACAATGAAAGGGTAAGGTACAACTTGTAATTATTATGAGAAATAATTACGACTGATTGAATAACTACTTCTTAGTTTACAATTTTATATTTAGTCGTAAATAAATACAAAATGCAGCAGCATATAAAGCCCTGAAAAAACTTAAAAGCCAAACACAAAAATGGAACCACTCATCCAACATATGTACAATTTGGTACATAATACACGCCGCAAAAACACAATATATAAGTAGAAGAAAATTGGTAAAAAATTGTACTTATAATATTTCTTTTGAAACTATAGAAGTAGTTCTACAAAAAAAAAAAAAATTAGTATTGAATGTGAAGGATATTACTCCTACGACTACTCCGTTTTCGACCTCAACTACTACACTTAAAGGACACATGTGCTACACTGTAACACCCTCATACACCAAGGTGTCTTACCTAGGGCTGAGCAAAATTTCCAATTATCCAAACTGATCCGATATCCGATCTGAATCTGATCCAAATTTTTGGATATCCGATCCGAAAGTTACATTTGGTTTGGATATCTGATCCGAAATATTTGGTTTTGGTTTGGATATGGATATTAGAATGAAAACATTTGGATATCCGATCTGATCCGAAACTTTAGTTTTCTAGTATAATTTAGAGGAAATAAAATCTTATTTGATAGAGCAACTTAATTAATATTCAAAATATTAGAGAAATATCTAGTTGGTAATTAAATTTTACGTAGAGAAACATTGGAATAAGACTATGAAATTTTAAAGTAAATTTAAAAGTATGGATATCCGATGGATATCCACATCCGATCCGATTATTTTGGATACCCGAACATTGGATATCCGACACATTTGGTTTGGATATTGGATATCTAACTTCAAGATTTTTAATATGGATATCCGATCCGAACTAGCACTTTGGATCAAATACCTGATCCATACTCTGCCCTAGTCTTACCAAGACCACCATAACATATGGAGATGCTACCATCTCGGTTGCCCGAGGTACAATATATCAAAAGTGACCATAAAGAAACATACTTTAAAGTTCAACTATTTAAAGTGCATACAACCTAAAAACCAAACCAAACGTACGATACAGACTGTCTCAAACCAAACCAACTAGAAAAGAAACTATCATAAAACTACAGCGGAAGACTAAACTCAAGACTAGTGATGACTGTAACATCCCCATACACCAAGGTGCCTTACCAAGACCACTTAATGCATGGAAGTGCTACCATCTCGGTTACCCGAGGCAATGTATATTAAATGGACCATAAAAGAACGTACTTTATTAAATACGTTTAGTGTGATACATAACCAAACCAAAACTGTCAAATGAAATACAACTGTTCCAAATACCAAAATCAACTAAAAGAAATATAAAGTTCAACAACACAGCGGAAGACTCTAAGTGACACGTGGTGACTCAATCCCAGCCATCCCTCGCGCGTCCATCTCATACTTGCTCACCATCCCTGAATGGACCACCACAGTTTTTAAAACAATTAAACGGGGTCAATTACTGATTACACAATATAAGATAAAGCAATATAAACAATACATACAATCTCCCAACTTCGTCACATCACCAATCACCTGATTAGTCTGAAGATCTAGTCCTGCCAGATTACGGCCGCAACTAGTAATCCACACCGCCAGTGGGGGACCGCAACCGTTCCCACCTAAGCCTCGCTCATCAATACCGAGCGCAAACCCAAGTTCCTTAATGCGCACATCCCCTCTTGTGGCGGGTTCCACAAGGGGCGAATCAAGGGTGTGAAACCACTCCCGCAAGTGAATCCACTCAGCCGAGGGCACACCTCACGAACCGTAGACAAACAACACAACCAACTACAACATCAACAATTACCAATTCAATACGATATAGATCAACAATCAACCAACCATTAAATACAATGTAACCAATAACTGAGTAGGGAAATCCTACCTGGAAAAGCAATCACCAATATCATCACAATCAATGAATCAGAAACGTTCCTATACGAAATCACCTCCTATCAATCACACAATCATACAATTACCATATAACAATCACAATACTCCCAAAACCCCCAAAATACCCAATTAGGGTTTCAACCAAAATCAATGAAACAACATAAAAACTATACTAGGATCTTACCCACAATGCGACGGTCTCAACGACGTAAAGAACTCGGGGTTCCGACGACACAAGCCTTGAGATTTGATAGCAAAGAGAGAGATGAGAAGCAACGTACTTTGTTTTAATCTTTATGAAAGTTAAAGTAGGGTAAAAAGTGAAAAGAACTGACGGATTAAATTTTTATATCATTCTCATGTTGCTATCAAAATCCGTCAAAAATAACCCGTAAAACCGACTTACTCGATCGAGTAAGTCACTTACTCGATCGAGTAGGGATCGAGTGCCCCCTACTCGATCAAGTGGCCCCTACTCGATCGAGTACCCATCAGACAGAGTACTGTATCGTAACCAAAACTCACTTACTCGACAGAGTAAGCCTTACTCGATAGAGTACCCAATAGTACAGAAAACCGTAGTATTACAGTCTTCTCTCCTTAAAACTTCGTCCCCGAAGTTCAAACCTATACTCAAAAACAAACATACCAACTCAACCCTGACGCAACAACGCAACAAAACTCAAAACAAAACCCCAACCACAACTCATACTGACTCAAAACAACCACTAAATGTACTAAAACCGACATAAAACCATACCAAAAACTTATGCGATCATCTCCTACCTCCCATAAAAGAAACATGGTTACGTCCCCGTAACCACACATACCTGAACAAAAAGAGACGGATACCGCTCCCTCATAGCCTCTTCCGCCTCCCAAGTAGCTTCCTCAACCTCGTGATTAGACCATAGAATCTTGAGCAACACCGTTTCCCCGGACCTAGTTTTACGAACCTTGCGATCAAGAATCTGTTTTGGCACCTCAAGATAAGAAAAGGATTCATCCAACTCGATGTTCTCTACCTCTAACACATGGAAAGGTTCACTCACATACTTTCGTAACTGAGACACATGGAACACATTATGCACCTGATCCAAAGCTGGTGGTAATGCTAACCGATAAGCAACCTCTCCCACACGATCCAAAATCTCATACGGTCCAATGAACTTCTGGCTCAACTTCCCTTTCTTACCAAACCTCATAACCCCACGCATCGGTGATACTTTCAGAAGAACCTTATCCTCAACCTGAAACTCGATGTCCCGACGGTGCAAGTCTGCATAGCTCTTTTGTCGATCATGGGCCGTGTAGATACCCAGTATCTGCTGAGACTCCAACAAACAACCGATGATTATCGGACTATAACATGTTTTGGATTCGCGGCGTTTGATCGACAGTTTGTGTACAACTTTACGTCGGAAAACTTAAAACGATTTCGAAAATAAACATCTCAAAACATTTCAAAAATACCTGGAGTGTTTAATGCACGACGACGGGGTCGCAATGACACTAACTAGAGTCAAAACCGACACCGGAGTACCGGACCAAAAACCGACTCAAAAATTCAAATCCCGACTCCAACAACGAGTCAAACCGAGTCAACCACCAAAAACAAAACATTTCAAACCTTCTACCTTAAGTTTTCCCGGATTTATGTTTGGCCAACTACCAAACATATGACTACAAAACCTAGGATAGAATAAATCATGATTGCGTTTGTGTGAAAGCGACAACTCACCTCGAAGACCCGCGACGTGGCTCGCGCCTCTTTGAGCAGCCCAGGTGGCCACTTCGCTCAAAACTCACACAACCACTCATTTCCCTATAAATACCCCTCAAATGCCTCCCATTTGAGAGTTACGCGAGTGTCCGCCCCCTCTTTTCTCCCGTAAAATTCTCGACTCGACTTCTTAAGTCACAATCCGACGCGTATTTATGACCTACCGATCGTAAATACAAGCCTTAAACATTGTTTGGTACCGTCATCGTGCATTAAATCACTTGACCGACCACTTCGACCACTACACCGTCACTAATCTTAAAACACTCTTTCTACTTACCAAAACGGTTTTAAACCGAGTTTTTTCCGACCAAACGAGTTGTTACACTTACGTCGGTCATTCGCCATAACCAAACATGTAAGTATGAGGGTGTAAAAATCCTTCTTTTATCATGTCTTCATTTGTTTCATGACTATAACATGCTAAAACATGCATAACATGATCCAAAACATGGGATAAACGAGCCAAAACTGATTTTTGGCCTGAGACAGAAGCCCCTTAGGTTGCAGGCTTACCCGCGCCTAAATGGGGTGTTCGGGTCAGAGATCAACCGTGTTTGTTCTCGTCTTTCCCCTTTAATTCATTTTCATATTTGTAATCGGTTTTTACCATTTCAAATATTTTCAAACCCTTTTTATTTTATTTGTTTTAACCATAAAACATTTTTCACCCTTGGTTCCTCATACCATGACGGTTAAATCCGTGTTTCGGTGATAATATTTTGTTAACGACATTTAAAAGGTATTTAAAACCTTTTATTTCATTTCTTTACTTTTTTGGGAGGTATTTTAAAGCCTTTCATCATTTCTTTACATTTTCAAAACAAGCATATTAGTCACCAACACAAAGTCATCCTTGGTTCTACATACCATGCCGGATTTTAACCCGGGTACGATGATAAGTATCGACTAATTATATTCAAATGAGCTTAAAACAATTAGTTCATGATTATTTTCAAAACTATTCATGTCAAGCTTATCAAGTCGAACGCGATACCGAATATTATCAAAATAATGATGATTATTCGAGTCTAGTTCTTCAAATCAACAAATGCGGTCTAAACGACCCTTTCAAACCAAATTAGGTTCAAATTAGGGGTGAACAAGTTTAGGTCCGGACCGGAAAAATGGACCGGACCGGACCATTTGGTCTGGACCAAACCCGGACCGAATTTTTTAGGTCCGGTCCTCGGTCCTCATTTTTTGAGTTTTCGGTCTTCGGTCCGGTCCGGACCAAACCCGGATATTTTAGGTCCGGACCAAATGGACCGAATATTATGTTTCTAAAAACTATCATTAGAATATTATAAACTAAATTACCACTTTATCTTCACAAGACATTATAAATTAATATTGAGTATTTTTTTCTCAAAAACAATCGTCTAATTATTCATCGACATTTAATTTAGTGAAACTTAAATGTAATTATCATATATGAAATAGTGAAATAATTAGTTCTAGGTCCATTTCGGTCTAAGACCAGACCGGACCGAATATTTCGGGTTTGGTCTGGTCCAAGACCGAAAGTTTTAGGTCCGGTCTTCGGTCCACAAAAATTTTATTTTCGGTCTTTGGTCCGGTCCGGTTTGGTCCGGTCCGGTCCGGTCCGGTCTTGGACCGATGCTCAGCCCTAGTTCAAATACCCATTTCTCAACACGTTTTATAACGTTTTCTAAATGGTCAGAATACGGCATATAACCGTAGGGTGACCCGTGCCTCAGAGCAGGCCTTTTCTTTCTCATTTTCAAAACCAGGGGGAGGCCCCTTGTATCGCCGGCTGGCTCGCGCCTCATGTAGCCGTCTGGTATAGGGCCTGTTCCCTTTCCAGCATTAGTCTAGGACGATCCCGACTCCGGTTAGCCCGAATATAGGACGGATCGGACGACTATTTGTTCATTCAAAATCATATTTGAAAAATGCCTTACTAAGACAAATGGATCACGTTATGCACCCTAAACTTAATACGGTAAATGGATGTTTAATTTCCGTCTTGCATGCAAATCAATCATTAATCCAACCCGAGATCTTATACTTGATAGTTGGATTAAATCAATCGACTTGGAAAGCTCTCACATGTTAGGTTTAAATTATTGGATGCGCGTTCATGCATTTAAACCGTTTTATCAACTTTTGCATTCAACCAACCAAGATCGATCAGTAGAGGCCGCTACCGCGGGCGGGATTGGGTGTCTGGTTAAAGGGCTTCCCAATATGTACCTTCACCTCTTACTCAAGAACTTTGGATAGTGGACGACCTTATCCAGGGCGTACGAGAGTCATTCTAGAGATATGATGTTAAAGAGGGACGATTTCCTTATCTTTAGTACCTATGTCAAATGCTGCTTTGTGCTTTGATTTGACCGAGGTATAAAGTGGATTTCGAACGGGTTCCAAGCATCCCACAAATGCTTGGTGGCGACTCCGAACATCTCTAATCGTTTCGAGACCCTTACCGAGACGAAACCGACCGATCTAAAACGATCCGGTCGAAAGATTTTTTTACGCCGCCGAGCGTGGCTTTCAAAAGACCGCTGGCGTTGTCCACAGATCGGCTGGGCATACACAGGTGGGCCATGTCCACAGATTGGCGACTCCGCTGGGGAGATCTAGGACACTTACGTCTTTGTGATCCCTAGATGGTGAGACTAGAACGAGGTCTTGGTTGGAATGCATTAATTGATATTACGGTCATGGTCGGGTCCCTTGTCCGGGCCCATATGTAACACCCCGGTTTATGAAGGAGCCTTTGGCAAGACATTCCCTAATAAACCGAACTGTTACCATCTCGGTTTCCCGAGGTAGTGAATAACAAATTAAACTCCAAGGCAATTTATTTAACATTTTAACCTAACTATTACAAATTCTCCTTCTAAATTAAATTACAAGAACTGACGTAAATAAAGGTGAAGTCTTCTAGATGATGAACTAGCCACTAGGTCATCTGATCCAGTGTCTCACGCCCATCCAGCTCCCATCCTATCTCATAAACCTGTCAAGTCTGCTCCCCATAAAACGGTTCATCACAGGTGTTCACGAATACACAGGGTCAACCACGAGGTTGAGTAGGGAAAACAATAAAACAATGAAATATGATATGCATGATACTCCGTCACCTCCATCTCCATCTCAACTCATCACACACAACCCCAAGACGCCCAGACCATACCGATCCCCGGCAGACTATATATATCGACCGTAGTCGATCTGCCCGCTCGCAGCGGAGGACACCAGGGCAAGTCCTCGCAGAACCACTGGGCCTTATCACAACATCACATCATATCTCATCATCGTCACCACCACACCATCCTCCAACTCCAATGCATATGCAATACTCAACAAGAAATCAATGCAACATGATATATGTATCAATAAATGAAATCATGCCAGCTATCAAAATACGAAATAACATAATCAACACGAACAGTTCGCCAACCACACTCCGATGTATAAATCACAACATAAATTGCAACCACGCACAAGTCATCGATCACACTTCACATGTAATAATAAACAACTCAACACAATTTAACAACACCGGAAATCAAGTGTATTTCCCTACCTCAGAACTGCAGTCAAATAGCCGGATGCTCAGTGATAATCCACAATAATTCGTCCTCTGAAAGGTAATGAAATGATAACCAATTACTTAACTATTCCCGTTCCCAAAATAGAAGTTACTAAAAATAGAAACTTTCCCGATATAGAAACTTTTCTCTTTTAACAAACCCGACTCAAAATCCATTTCTAATTATATTAACTAATTCGGAAATTACATTAATTAATTATTTAGAAGACTCGGGAATTAACTAATTAATTTAAAATACGACCCGATACGAAAAATAACGATTAAATCAATAAAAACCGTTTCGAACCACCAAAACAGCCCGTACCCCTTCGCACTCATCCACGCACCACCACAGGCCACCGTGAGGCCGTGTCAACCACCAGCCCCAACACCCACTTCAACCCAGCCACCAACCACCGACCCCAAGGTGGTCGACTGCCACCGGCGAGTTGAACCAGGGCCGTCATTTGGCCTGGTTCACCGCCAAGCCTCACCAAGCACCCCCTTTTTCCCGACGCACCACCACCGCACCCATCACTCATCCCCTGCCAAACCACCACCTACCTGCTCGCCGTCATCCCACAACCACAGACACCGTGGCACCACCATTTCGACCTCCCCCGAGTCCACGGTGGTGCCACCCCAACCTAACCATCTAAAACACCTTAAAACCGCTGCTTAAACCCGACTACTACCCCCATGTCGATGCCGCCTTGCACAGCCACAACCACCACCCATAACCACTCTAACCACCACCACAACACTCGTCACCAACCACCCTACTCCCTCATCCTGGTAACAACCACCATCAACACCCCTATAAGACACGAACCAACCACCAACAACTCGACAGAAAACTGAAAACAGAGGAAGGGGTTGACTCTTACCTGTTTCCGCCACCACAACCGCCACCAGGGCCACCCACGGCCGTCGACAACAGTCCCTATCTCTTCCTTGCTTCGCTGACAACACCCACGACCACTTTCTCTCCCTCTCTATGCGCGAAATCAGGTGTTTTGGTGTTGGTGAAGGAGGGAGGCGGGTTGAGGTGTTGCTAGGGTAAAATTAGGTTAAAACTTAGGTTAGAGAAAGATGTTGGGTGTTGGGTTAATTGGGTTAAACGTGATATTGGGTAAACCCAAATGGGTCGAGGGTAAATGGTTTAGCTCACGTCTCGAATACCATATAAAGCCCGTCTCAAATAACTTATGCAACAACTCGATTTTTACGATATCAACACGACTAAACAATTAACTCGACTCAACTATTATCCCGACATAATTAGTAAAATAATATATATAATAATTATATATAATAATATCCGTTTAATTAATTATATTATATAAAATACGGGGTATTACAGTCTTCCCCCCTTAAAATGAACTTCGTCCCGAAGTTCGCTCATCTACCAAACCTCCAAGTATCACCGTGGTTACCAAAACAGATTTCCTAGTACCAGAACTCATGAACTTAAGCGGGTGAAACGGTATGTTACATTCTACCCTCCTAAAAAGAAAGTTACGTCCCGGAACTTACTTCATGCAAATCTATCACCACTCATGAACTCGTGCAACTATCGGAGCGCCATAACAAGAGATGGCTTTAATTACACAACATAGAGAACTCATTTGTATGGGTACCACGCAACGAAACATCAAAACATCGCTTGGACAAACTACGATCTATAACTTGATCAACACCACAATCTATACACAAGTGGAACATAAACCTTAAGATTTTACAATCCTACCCAACTAAAAACATGGTTACGTCCTCGTAACCTCTTCTCAACTTTCACATTCCAATGTAACAAAACAACACTCATCAACAACATGTAATCGAAAAGAACACATGACCAAAAGATTGCGCAAGAACATTAAAGTTGAAAACAAGGTTTTATTATGAAATTAATCGATTGTCAACAAGTATCACTTGTTACTTAGTTCATGCTTGACTTAAAACACAACATCGAACTAAAAGAACAACAAGAAGGAACCAAAGGTTTACACGGTTTCACAACAGACCGATCATGGTGTTACTAGCCCTAACCTAACGGTCCTTAGGTCGCGCTTCCTCTGTTTCTGGTGACTTCTATGTCATTCCCTTTCTGGTTCACCTCTTCCCCCGAAGTCCGGCATGGGTGGTTCATCGTACTTTCGGCCCCGGGTACATTAGCGTAAAATTCGTGTCTCGGTCGCCCGCTATGAAGTCAAAGGTATGCTCGGGCGGGTATTTGGCCCCGCCGCATGAATTGGGGTCACGGAATAGCCTCATGCAATGGGTGGTCAACTCTCTCATATAAAATCGTTTGCTGTCCTTTAGTGTGCCAGAGTCAGGAATAGAATCGATAAGGGTATACGCTCTTAACTGAGTATTAGTTAAATACTCAGGGTGCCCATTATGGCCATACATGTCCATGGCAGTGCAAAGTCTCTCACAATGCTCATTAAAGTCAGCATCAAGTGACATGTAACAGTCTTGCGGGTGTACATTGTAGGGATCCATCCTACAAAATGGAAGGTTAACAAATTTAGACACAAGGGTGTTAAGACAAGGGACTCATCCTCGAGATTTAAGTGTGCGAAAGATATATAACAAGTTTTCGGGGTACTGTTGTAATACCAGGGTTTTGGTCAACTCAAGATCATCACAATTCGCATTATCTACCAGAGAACAATCATTTTAGAAATATCAACTGCAAGAATACACGTAAACCAAAGATACAATCTACATTGACCCCACCAAATTCCACTCCCAAGTCAAAACTGTTACCAATTCCGAATAATTGAACAATCTGCTACTAATAAATCACCAGGAGTATTAAAATATGCGGTACAAGAGCATTACTTAAACACCTCGAAACCATAGAAAACATAACACGTAATCAAAACCTTTTTACTCATCAGACATACAACACGAATTGGCCAACTTGTTTGCTATAAATTCTGAAACATATTCGCTAATAAAAGTAACAACATATGATTCATAACAACACAACATTACTTCCATACCCCACATGTGTTTGACATCATAGCAACCATATCGTTCAATTGTGTCCAAAGAACTTAGTACAACTCATTTTCAAAAAACAAACGATATCGCATAACGAGTTTAAACACACATTCATCATCTTATACTTTGTAGAATTCTAGCTATAGTAAAAGATTAGCAACTTGGACACTTCACTTATTTGCACGACTTAAATACTTGGGCAACTTGTAGACTCAATTAGATGTAACTATATCGACTATCATTTAAACCAAAGCATATCATGTGAATCATCAAAGGATTATCCTATTATAATTGTCAACATAGTTATCATAACAATCTTTATTTTAATATAATTGATAGTAACGACTCGAGAATATAAATATGCCAACTGTCGTGTTATATCAAACAGTTTCCTTTATATCACACTCATGCAATTGCAAGAATCACTTTAGTATTTTTACGATATTGTAATAACGAACATATTCAATAACAAAAATAACAACACTGTTTATTATCATGTTATAGGTTTAGGTTCAACCGAAATAATTTAATGCAATGGAAGCAATAGGTATAACTATAGGCACACAGGCTCACAAAAAGGACCTTAGGACTCAGATGACATCCTACATGTGGTAATATTTAGGCATAACCATTACTACCATTAATGTGTAGACATTTAGACCTAATTATTATAATTATTCATGCGTGTATGTTAGAACAGTCAATTAACTTTTAACGCTATCAACTTACCAAGATATGACAATATAGTTTTATATTTATATATATACCCGACCACTATGCAAATAAGATGCACACCCAGAGACATTACATCATGCCAAATGTATACAAAGTATGCAAACAACTGGACTCGTATAAACATTTCACCCTCGATTTAAGAATCAAATTAAGCTATCAAATTTTACTCATGCTATTATGCCAACAATGTTATCAACTAAGTTTTAGTTGTTATCACTTGTTAAGATATATAACTACTGAACATGCGTGCTACTATCATCATATAAAATATTATAATTTCACCTTACTACGGCTCATGAATTAATCAAACAACTGTGTGAAAACTTAGCAGAGAACGCACATTTACAGGTCATGGTTCACGTTGTAACTTTCAAAAATCACGAATAAACAGCCGTTCAACGAATACTTGAGTTACATTACTTTTCATAACATACAGAGAGTTAATAGTTCGTGATAAAAAGAATGAGGTCGAAAGTTCAAGAATTCAATTTTAAAAGAATTTTACAACTCAGTTGGTCCAAACAAGTATGTGACAGCAATTGGTCCGAAACTTGGGTCAGTTTTCAAAGCTTACCATTTAATATAGAGACATCAAGAATTTTCGTGGCCCATCAATTTGAAAACGTATGCGAACCTTCTAGTCGATGGAGTTGGAATTATGCAAAAATCATTTATACAAATTAAATGAGGATTTTTACAAAATCGTTGGTCAGAACATCACTGCACAGGAATTTCCCGACCACAACCCACTAAAACATTTATTACTCCTAATCCGTATACCCTATAAGCATGAAACCCTCGCCAAAAGAACACTAACTCACGAGGCTATTTCTCATAAAATTTTCATCCGTAGAAAATTAACAGGAAGGAAATGACAGCAAGATCAATTACAGAGTAAAATCAAACAAAACGGACTTCAACACCAAATCATTCATTTTCCATGTTCCAAGCTCTTACAACCATACTATCGATACTAACTCATCCTAACTTAAATCTCACACTTTTGTATTTACGTAAACATCTATCCCATAGAAGTCCCTTCGCCTCCCGACCTACCCCTTACATCTAATCACGTTTGTTACGACTAGAAACAAGCAATTCAATGGTGTCTCTCATTACTATCACGATACTATACTAGCATGGCTTTGGGATCACATAACCACATTTTACCAGACATAATAGCACTATCAACACGTCATTCACATCCATCCAGATAAATATCATAAATTCGCAATTATTCTCATGCTCACGATTACCACAATCCAACGCTTCATTGATTATCCATCCGGATAAATGTCATAATTTCAAAGACTAGGTCTCAAGGTATACATCAACTCGCTTATATCCAAGGTTTTCCTTCTAACTACCCCATTCACTCGTTTTCTCTTGGGTTGCCTGGTTCAAAACTGAGAGGGCAAAAGAGCACGCATTAAGGGCGCCTTCTTAACCGCACTGTGAGCTCCTAGCAGTTTATTCCCAGGGGTTCATTTTATTTAGACACATCCTACGTTCATTGGGTTCATTGGTTTAGGCCTGAGGATCGTTCTCTCTGATACCACTTTGTAACACCCCGGTTTATGAAGGAGCCTTTGGCAAGACATTCCCTAATAAACCGAACTGTTACCATCTCGGTTTCCCGAGGTAGTGAATAACAAATTAAACTCCAAGGCAATTTATTTAACATTTTAACCTAACTATTACAAATTCTCCTTCTAAATTAAATTACAAGAACGCGTAAATAAAGGTGAAGTCTTCTAGATGATGAACTAGCCACTAGGTCATCGATCCATGTCTCACGCCCATCCAGCTCCCATCCTATCTCTTAAACCCGTCAAGTCTGCTCCCCATAAAACGGTTCATCACCGGTGTTCACGAATACACAGGGTCAACCACGAGGTTGAGTAGGGAAAACAATAAAACAATGAAATATGATATGCATGATACTCCGTCACCTCCATCTCCATCTCAACTCATCACACACAACCCCACGCCCACCATACCGATCCCCAGAGACTATATATATCGACCGTAGTCGATCCGCCCGCTCGCGAGCGGAGGACACCAGGGCAAGTCTGCAGAACCAGCTGGGCCTTATCACAACATCACATCATATCTCATCATCGTCACCACCACACCATCCTCCAACTCCAATGCATATGCAATGCTCAACAGTAATCAATGCAACATGATATGTATATCAATAAATGAAATCATGCCAGCTATCAAAATACGAAATAACATAATCAACACGAACAGTTCAGCCAACCACACTCCAGTGTATAAATCACAACATAAATTGCAACCACGCACAAGTCATCGATCACAGCTCGTCACATGTAATACAACAACTCAACACAATTTAACAACACCGGAAATCAAGTGTATTTCCCTACCTCAGAACTGCAGTCAAATAGCCGGATGCTCAGTGATAATCCACAATAATTCGTCCTCTGAAAGGTAATGAAATGATAACCAATTACTTAACTATTCCCGTTCCCAAAATAGAAGTTACTAAAAATAGAAACTTTCCCGATATAGAAACTTTTCTCTTTTAACAAACCCGACTCAAAATCCATTTCTAATTATATTAACTAATTCGGAAATTACATTAATTAATTATTTAGAAGACTCGGGAATTAACTAATTAATTTAAAATACGACCCGATACGAAAAATAACGATTAAATCAATAAAAACCGTTTCGAACCACCAAAACAGCCCGTACCCCTTCGCACTCATCCACGCACCACCACAGGCCACCGTGAGGCCGTGTCAACCACCAGCCCCAACACCCACTTCAACCCAGCCACCAACCACCGACCCCAAGGTGGTCGACTGCCACCGGCGAGTTGAACCAGGGCCGTCATTTGGCCTGGTTCACCGCCAAGCCTCACCAAGCACCCCCTTTTTCCCGACGCACCACCACCGCACCCATCACTCATCCCCTGCCAAACCACCACCTACCTGCTCGCCGTCATCCCACAACCACAGACACCGTGGCACCACCATTTCGACCTCCCCCGAGTCCACGGTGGTGCCACCCCAACCTAACCATCTAAAACACCTTAAAACCGCTGCTTAAACCCGACTACTACCCCCATGTCGATGCCGCCTTGCACAGCCACAACCACCACCCATAACCACCCTAACCACCACCACAACACTCGTCACCAACCACCCTACTCCCTCATCCTGGTAACAACCACCATCAACACCCCTATAAGACACGAACCAACCACCAACAACTCGACAGAAAACTGAAAACAGAGGAAGGGGTTGACTCTTACCTGTTTCCGCCACCACAACCGCCACCAGGGCCACCCACGGCCGTCGACAACAGTCCCTATCTCTTCCTTGCTTCGCTGACAACACCCACGACCACTCTCTCTCCCTCTCTATGCGCGAAATCAGGTGTTTTGGTGTTGGTGAAGGAGGGAGGCGGGTTGAGGTGTTGCTAGGGTAAAATTAGGTTAAAACTTAGGTTAGAGAAAGATGTTGGGTGTTGGGTTAATTGGGTTAAACGTGATATTGGGTAAACCCAAATGGGTCGAGGGTAAATGGTTTAGCTCACGTCTCGAATACCATATAAAGCCCGTCTCAAATAACTTATGCAACAACTCGCTTTTACGATATCAACACGACTAAACAATTAACTCGACTCAACTATTATCCCGACATAATTAGTAAAATAATATATATAATAATTATATATAATAATATCCGTTTAATTAATTATATTATATAAAATACGGGGTATTACACCATAACCTAACCCTTTTCGACCAGTTGGCTCGTCTCGTAGGCATGAGTTTTCTCATCCCCGCGTTTCGAATCCCGATTGATTCAAGCATGCCATTGACGTCACACATTTCTGTTTCGTCAAAGAGCTTTCATCACTTTCGAGCACGAGGCTAGGGCACCCTCCTTACACATTTTGTTTGGATTGGTATCCCTCTCGCAAATAGGGGTTTGATCGCTTGGTGTGTAACCCACCTTTCTTAAGCCAAAACCCGTGTCAGCATAATGCATAATATAATGAACTGTGACTGCTTATGTGCTACTTGATCATAAGTCCTACCGCGTCATTTTCAAACGTTCAAAAACACCCTTTTGCGCCGTTATAATGGCCGTTTCAAACCTCAGTCTTTCGCCGACCGTTGCACGCTTTTCTAGGCCGTCATAATGACGATTTTCAAACCCGGTTTTTACAACCATTTAAACACGCTTTTCTAGGCCGTCGTAATGACGATTTTCAAAACCGGTTTTTACAACTATTTCAACACGCCTTTCTAGGCCGTCGTAATGACGATCTTCAAACTCGGTTTTTCACAACCATTTCAAATCACCTTTTTTACGCCGTTATAATCGCCGCGTCTAGACACGGACTTTAACCCGTTTCGCTGACAATGGCTCTTTCAAAACCTGAGAAAATCATGCACCCTTTTCTCGAGACACTCTCGAGATCCCGAGGACCACGCACCGTTCCCGAGACCTCTTTAAACATTTCAAACTCGATTTTCAAAACATACAATTTTGAATTTCAAAACCGTCTTGGGAAACAATACACCGTTTCCCGAGCCGACTCAAACTTAAACCGTCTTTTGCAAATAAACTTAAGACAACCCTTTCAACTGATCGACTTGCGGAGATCTAAATCTTCGGAAGCCATCCACAAAGTGACAAATGAATCTTTTTGAAAATTTCTATTTTCGAAAACTTCAGTCCACCATTCCAATTCCGCCTCGTGTCTATCGAGTCGAAGCAAATGTACTTATGGGTCTTTACTTATGAGTCGTCTCACCACGAGACCCGTCCAATGGCGTCACGCCGCTATGTTGGACTCGTGTCAAAAGTTCGGTCGACACCGTCACGTCATAAATCGAGTCAGCACCGAGGAACCATACACGGTCACCCTCGTCTTGTTGAGTCTGATCTTTGTCTCGTCCTTTGTGTTTTCTGCGTTCAGTCTTTGAACCGTGTCGGATTGAGTTGTAATGTGAGCCGTTTTTTTGCCTCAAAGCCATGGCCCCATCTTCAACTTCGTCTGTCAACAACAACAACAATGATAACAACAGAGATGTCACGACTGATCAGCTAGCCAGCCTGCTTACCGCTCTTCAGGTCACCCTGTATCGCGTCGAGACCCGTATCAACGCCTTGGAAAACAAAGAAACTAGAGAACATAACGCTCCACCTCTGACTGAAACTGAGAAGAAGCTAAAGCTCTTGGAAGAACAGCTCCTAGCCAAGGGTAACAATATCCATCTTGAGAACAACCGAAGGTTCGAGCCTGTTGGGGATCAATTACCCGACAACTTTACCCTGACTGACGTACCTAAGTTCAAAGGAGTGGAGGACCCGCTCAATCATATCCGTGCCTTCAAAGACTACATGGCCATTAAAGGGGTCAAACAGGAACTTTTCACCCAGATCTTTCCATCCTCTTTGGAACCAATCCCTCGCTAGTGGTATTACTCCCTTGATCCGAAAAACCTTACCACCTGGGATGAGGTCGCAGTTGAATTTGCTAAACAATACGCTGACAATGTTGAAATCCAAGCCAATACCCGTACTCTTGAGGTTCTAACCCAGAACGATAAGGAAGGGTTCACCGAGTTCTTAACCCGTTGGAGGAGGGTGAGTACTCAATTGGTCGATGAAACCGAGTGAATCAACTTTGGTGGAAAAATTCGTCAACAATCTCCGCCCAGTATATGCCAACTTACTAAGGTATCAAAATATCAAGACCTTCCAGGATCTGCAAATTCTGGGGACACGCATTGAAGATGTCCTCCGGAAGGGTGTCTTGGCCAAGACTACTGGCAGAGGCTACAAAGATCCACCTCAATCGGATCCCGTCCCTACGGCCAAACAAACAAAATCGGTGAGGTTAACCTCGTTGAACCATCTGCTAAGAGAACTGAGCGCCCTCAGAGAGTGTTCACTAATATAGGGTCAACTTACGCAAGTGCTCTGAAGAGGCTCATGGACCAGGGAAAGTTACAACCAATCGGACCCACCCCGGATCCGACCGATGCTAAGAAGTCTCGGTTCTGGAACCCCAATGCCTACTGTCAGTACCATCAAGGGAAGGGGCATGATACTGAAACCTGCTTCAAACTCAAACACATCATCCAAGACATGATTGAGAAATGGAATTTGCCTTTACCCCCGCCGACTAAGCCAAACAACAAAAAAAACCCTCTGGGGATCCACGCCATCTCCGACGATGAGCCAACTCTGGACTGCTCACACCTCATCCTGCCAGTTGATGACGAGGTGAATGCTTTGGAGAAAGATCCCTCAGACGGGGTGTTTGTGTTCAGTGCTTTGCCACTATGCTCACTATGTTCCAACAGGTTGAGGAAGCCATAGCCAGTCTCTCCGAGAGGATCACCCGACTTGACGATGCCTACCGTCGACTTATCTTCAATGCTCCGCCACCACGCCCGAGGGAAAGTCCCCCGAGCGCCCAAAACTACCCACACTAGGACGGATTGCTCCCGCGACCATTATGGCATGTACCTCACAATAATCAACCTCACAATAATCAACCCCACAAAAACTACCCCCACAAAATTACCCTCACAAAAATATCCCTCACAAAAACTACTCACCAAGGAATACCCCTCCAAGGTGCCTTCGAGATCCTGAAATCAGCGGCATCTGGAGAGACGACGTTGAAGATGTCTACCTTGTTCCAGAGAAAGAGAAACGGGCGAAAGAGATTGGTCACCTTACCCGGTCCGGACGCCCCTATCAGAATCCGAGCAATCCAACGGTCATTCCAACGATGAATGATCAAATCGTTCCGGAGGTAGACACTCAACCGAGGGCTCCGGAGAATTTAATCCTCAAACAACTTCAGAAGGCAAAAGCCGAGATCTCAATCTGGCAACTGATCGCAACGTCCTTTGAGCATCGACAGGCTTTGCTGCATGCCTTAGGAAAATTAACCGTGCCCTCCACCTCTTCCCCTGAAGAAATAGTGGCACATATGACAAGGGACGCCCCTGATTTGAACAACCCAGTCGTCTTTTCTGACGAAGATATCCCTCCCTTCGGAGCCAATCATAACCTTGCCCTGTCAAAAATCCAACAATGGCGAGTTTTTGTGGGTTTTTATGTCGAAGGTTGAAGATGAACGAGGAATGACGAGCAGCCAAACCTTGCGTCTTTTTACAGAAAAAAAGGAAAGCCCCTTTGGTTCGCCAGGTGCTCGTGCCTCAATCAGGCGTCCCTTACTCTTTCAGCGAATTTTGGGCTTTGGCCCAATTTCCACATAACAAACTTCAAATTTTCATTGACGATATCAAAAATCGTCATTCTCTCAGATACAAAAACAAATAGTGGAAATTTAACTTCGCTATTTTCGAAATTTTCAAACAAACGGCGATCAAAACCGCCAATTTCAGAAATAATAGTGAAAATTCAAAATTCATTATTTTCTTCAATTTTCAAATAATAGTGGAGATTCCAAATTCACTATTTTCATCAAATGTCAACGGCGGCACATAAACCGTCACTTCAAATAATAGTGGAGATTCCAAATTCACTATTTCCATCAAATGTCAACGGCGGCACATACACCGTCACTTCAATAAATAGTGAAGATTCCAAATTCACTATTCCTTCAAATGTCAACAGGGGGCTTCCTCGCGGAACCCGCTTATTTCAACAACATTGATAGTGAAATTCGAAATTCACTATTTCCACGGCGGCATCATGAGTTCGCTACTTCCAAAACAAGCCCATTTGACGCGGCTATTCTCACGGTCCATTAACCGACCCCCATGGCTGGCGAGCCTTACTACGCGCCATGGCTGGCGAGCCTTACTACGCACCATGGCTGGCGAGCCATACTATGCCCCATGGCTGGCGGGCATAGTATGGCTCGCCTTACTACGCTCCATGGCTGGCGAGCCTTACTACGCACCATGGCTGGCGAGCCTTACTCTTGGAGTGTCCCCGACAATAGCGCGATAGGAAATGTCCACCCCCTTGTCAGGGTTAAAACAATATCTCAGGGCCACTCGAGGAGTAATGAACTGGAAATGCGTGGCCACGCTCAGAAGGTATCTATGGTAGATAAATTCCGGTCAATCAATTATTCTCCAGATCGAGGAAACCACTCTCGATGTGATCACTTGCAAGTACGACCTGAAAGACACCTTGCATTGAGTGAGAGATAGTAATAGGACAAGAGAATTGGTGACGCACACTTGTCGAGGACAAGTGGGAGATTGTTGGAGTGTCCCCGACAATAATGCGATCACAATTGTCGATCATGATGATCACATGTTTAAATCTCATTTTAAGAATACGTAAGGGATGATTCATTTTTTATAGTCAACTGATCAACATTAATCGGTAACGATTGGCTTGCTAGAGTTTGACGTTACTGTCGTGGGACGGTGGTGGTTAGTTGATCCCTTAAGGTCACACCTAAAGGATGATGCCCTTATCTGTAAAGTTGATTAATTGTATGACGATACAAGTTGATTAATTCCTTAAAATTGAACAATTCATTTGTGAGAGAGAATAATCATCTTATTGTAATAGGATTAAATAAGATTTATTTTAGTAATAAAATGCTTTGTTACTAAAATTGTTTATTGTTTGAGGAACAATAGAGATAAGAGTGAATGGTTAATTATAATTACAAAATGTTGTGAATTATAATTATATGACCCATTTTATTTATGTGATCAAGTATCACTAGTCAATTTGTTGTATGTAATTTAATTAATTCATGAAATGATATTTATGTGATAAATGTGCATCAAATTAATTAATAATATGTAACATACTACATGTGACATATTGTGTGACAATTGACAAAATAAAATGGTAGTCCATTTTATAAGTGGACCGAAATGTAGAGGGTTAGTGGATGGTGGTGATTTATTTTAATAAGCTAAAATAACACCATCATGACACTACTTACCTAACCTTACATGCCTAAGGTTTAGATAAGAACAAAAGTAAAAAGGGAAGGACCATATATTGGTCCTCCACCTCCCCAAAACCGTGCTCCCCTCTTCACTAGAGAATTTTGTACTCCACTAATTCTCTTTATGCACATTCATTCATTTTCACATGCATAACTTTCCTCTCTCATATTTTTGTTCATCTTTCTCTAAAAAACTTGAGAAATGATGATCCAAATTATTCAAATCACATTACTAATATTGTTAATGTAATATATGAGTACTAGTAATCAATTTTAAGGTAAACTACTAAACAAATATCTAGCACATATTATTTAGTAGAGATAAGGGATAATCTTGGGTGCAATCAAGAGGAGTGGCTTCTATACTTGAAGTCTTTGGAGGATCATCCTATTACTCATCTTAGCTCAAGAACAAGTAAAGGTAGGAGACCTTACTTGTGCCCATAAACCGAAATATTCAATGTAAGGAACCGGTTTTCCTCTACACTTATTTACATGTTTTGCATGCATAAGATCCTTAAGTTTTTATGACTAAAACTTTAAACTAAAATATGTGATATTTAAAATATGATTTCCAACAAGTGGTATCAGAGACTTATGGTTGTTGCATGCAAGATCGGGTTAGTTTTTCCGAGTTAATTTAATTAACATATAAAACTTGTTATTTAGGATTTATGAAGATAAATCATGAAATAATTTTGCATGTTAAAAGTTTCTGGTACTAAGTGATTTTTAGGACATTTTGGTTTATTTATGGATTTTTATTGTTCATTTTATATAATAATGACATTAAAATGTGATTTTTATGATAAAAATGTCATTTTTGGACTAAAAATAGCTAAACTTTGATTTTCTAGTGGTTTTTGGATATGTTTTCATATATATTATCTACTGATGGCCTGTTAAATTTCATAAAAAAAAATGAGTTGTTATGCTCGAAATATGGATTTTTCAAGTTAAAATCGTATTTAAATGGGAAAATAGGTTAATATGAGTTATATTTCGAATATGGTCATAGAAATTTAGTATGTTGTCACATGAAATTGTAGAAGATGTGTGTAAAATATTTGGCTATAATGAAGTCTTTATGCATGATTTATGAATATTTGATGAAAAATCACATAAATAGTGACTTTAATTAGTAAAAATGCTAAAACATACTTAATGACTAAGGAAAACGTCACATGTTGTATTTTATCATATATTTTAGATCTAAAAGTGAAAAGTTGATGAATATAATTTTTCTCATATTTTTATGATCATAATTGTTAAAACCGATAAACCGTAACATATTTTTTCTCGATAAATTTTCGAAATTTTTAACCTAAGTTTTGAATATTATGAGTGTCATGGTATTTTTTCATAATGTTCATGAGTTTAAATTTCAAATTTAGAATTTGTTTGAAATTTTTATCATTTAATTTGAAGTTTATAGCATAATTTTGTATTTTAGGTCCATTTATGAACAATATTAAGAAATCAAGGTTAATTATTGTCAAAATGTTAGTGGAGATTAATTTTGAGTCCTAAGATGGTTAGGGTAATTAACTTGTACATAAATATGAATTTATGTAATTATTGTGATTTTAAAAGGTTAAATCATGCAAATCCGTAAAAACCGATTAATATACGATATTGGCTCTTTAAAGGCGATTTAGCATAAAATCTAGCATGTTCATACATATTATAATGCTGCATTTTATTTATGATTGTCATAGTTTAGTTTTATGTAATTTTTGAATTATGTAATTTTACTTAGTATGGCCTTAGTTTTAATTGGTATTACCCGAAATGTATGAGAATATCGATTCGGTTGTAATTTATTTGTGATCTCGTATCACCGTTTTGTAATTTAATAGATTTATTTTACTTTAATTACAAATGTATAATAGGAAATTATGTAATTTATCATGTAATTTATTTATTCCGGAGTACCTTGAAGACGGTGCCACTCGAGAAGGCGATCCATCAGAGAAAGTGTTGCCTTGGAATGCATGCCAAGACCGAAGTTCAAGGGACCAAAGGAGTTGGTTTCCGAATTTGTAATAGTTTATTAGATTTACTATTTTAGGAAGGCCATACTAGGATTTTATTTATGCTTTGCATTTTATTTATATGTTGCATGCATCGCTAAATCACCATAACTAAACATGCATTTTAAATCGAGTTTATCAACCGTGTCAATTACAATTATCGTAGTTCACCGCTTTAGTTAACTTAAAACGTGATAGATAATAAATTGACATGACCTCTCGCTAAAATAAACAATTGAGACTTAGCCTTACCAAAAATTAGAAACCATGAAAACCTATTTCGCGAGGGAGTGCGCTCGGCCACACCGGGGTACAAACCTTGTTACGTAGGGTCAGTGGGTGATAAATGTCTATCCACCGAATTCATATTGATGAGGGATGAACCGGCTACCCCATGCCCAAGTTAATGTGAATTTGGATCATGGACATATTTATTCGAAATTTGGATTGAGCTCAACGGAAGTATTCGTGACCGTAGTCGCATGTGTTCCGGGCTAAAGATAAATATTAATGTAATTTTATCGACCAAGAGTTCTAAAAGTAGAATCGATTAAAGAGTTAATCCACCGAGTTATATTGATGAGGGATGAATCGGCTACCCCGTGCCCAAGTTAATATGAATTTGGATCTTGGAATCATTTATCAAGTTGGGTAGAGGTCACTATGTAAATGCTTTACTTGTTATTTACAAGTATTAACAAAACGATAAATGTTAAGTTTTCTTCTATTCCGTTATCATATTGTTCTATTTCTTTACCACAACTCAAATTATACGATATCAATTCGATTTTAGTTCAAATCTCCATTAAAACATCGTAACAAAAGACAAATATGAATTTTCTTCTAAAACCTCGTGTTATCCATTGGAAGGATCTCTTGTGAAGAGTATAGATAAAAGTTATTCGTGTTCAAAAGGGTTTTTGATTCTTGACTAACATATATACTTATAATGAATTGTTTCTCATATGCTTAATTGAATTAAGTACTTTGAAACGTTAAATCATTTTGGTAACTAGATTTGTAGGAAATCAAAATTGACCAAAATACCGCAACCACTTCAATGAAAGTTTTAAGACTAAACGAATGAATTGAAGAGTAGTCTTCATGAAATTCAATTTTGCTTTTCTAAGCAAAGACTCATTGAAATGAGTGGGAGCATTCTCTTAAACCGTTAAGAAAAGGATAAGGTTCAAAGAAGTAAAATTAGAATGGAATTGATACAAGGTAATGTTAAAAGTAAAGTTATTGAGAATAACGATACTAAGCCTATCAATCCCGACCGATACAGTTTCCATTGTCTTAATTGTTGGACGCTAGAAAGGAAACTACCCAAAATTATTGAAGAATCAACAAGTTAGTTGTGGGACATCTAATGTGACCTTCTTCTTTAAATGTTTATTTGATTAAACATAAATTTTGCTAGTACTACTTCGTCAATATTAGAAACCAATGGAGGTTTTCATCATTGTATTCGATACATAAGATGATTAGAATATGACAACTAGCAACAATGATGTCGAGAGATAGAGTCATCGTGTACTCAATCTAGTTTTGGGTTTATATTTATACCTTAATTATGACTATTAAGTGAATAAACTCTAGATAAGAATATAATTTTGTTAAGATACAAAAGAGGTTTCACTTTTGTGACCCTATACACCATGATTTGATGTATGGCTAGCCCATTATCAAGGTGATTATATTCTAAACCAAACTAGAAATGACATATCATGTAGATGATGCAAGACTCAAATTGGTAACCCAAGATTAAACCTTTAATTCTGGAATGATGAACGCAAAGAGTTATCGAGTACTCTTGAAACCATTAGATTGTTAATCTTATGGTATATGCGTATCTTGTATTCGAAGCAAGATATCTCGTGCCTTTTGGTTGAAAAGGAGATCGAGGTTGTAAATCATTGATCCAAAATAGGTTGATCATTTTATTTTACCAACGACTTAAGTTAACGCTAATATGTTCACTTAATAAGGTAAATGGAGAAATCTTTGAAGAAGTTCAAAGAGTTCAAAGAATCACGATTGGGATTATCAAAGTGAAGACTTTGATATAAGCCAAATGAAATGTGATATAATGTGATAATGAAAAAAAAAAAAAAATACAAGTTTATTTTTAGTTAATCTCTCTTAACACACATTATGGGATAATATGTGGTTGGATAAAGAAATCAAACGCTATTCGATAAGGTTTGGATTTCAATCAAGTTACTTTGAGTTACTTGATCCTTTTGGGGATTTTATCATTTTGTCTAAATTATTTTTCCACTAAATCTAAAACGAATCATATGAGATATGAAACGGTAGGGTATCATGTTTGTAAGTTATCAAAAAAAAAAAACAAATGCTCATTTTTCCTTATTATAATCACGAGTACACCGGGTTTATGGCTCGTGAAGCTGTCTTTCTAAAAATACAAGTTTATTTCTAGAAGACAGAGTGGGAGAAATTATTCAAGAGCCACAAAGAATGTTATGTCGCAAGAAACTGGTCTTTCTTGGCAAAGTGAGACGTTTTGTGTAAGACGTTGTTTCTTCAAAACCTAGGAGGTTAAAGTTATCACTTGTTGAAGATGATGAATTAGTGTTACTTTTAGAAAGTAAAGAGCTTGCAACTTACAAAGAAATTGTTTGATTCAAGTTGATTACTTCTGGAAAGTAATGAACATATGATTTACATGAGAGTGTTTAAGTCACAACTCAATACAAGGCTTAGAGCCATGAAAATCCGAAATAAATTCCAAGTGAATTGAGAGATATCAAAGCTTGATTGGTGGCAAAGGGTTTTGCACTAGTTGAAATGCTTAAGTCTTTTTGGATCTTCTTAGAGATTGTGTTTCATTATAATGATATACATATAACAAGTGAATCTAAAACCCACTTCTTCAATTAGAAGGAATGTATTCAATACATGTCTTGAGTTTTGTAGATTCTTGCAATCCTAAGATAATGTGAAACTTAAGAGAGGGTCTTAAGTAGGACATCAATGAGTTGGAATAAATGTTTTGATCATGTTATAAAACTTTTCTCGATAAGTCGAGAAGTTGTGTTTATACATGGAGTTTAGTGGGAGTTACGGAAATTTTAATTAGTCCAATATATGGATGACATATTGATCATTGGGAATGATTTAAGACTTGGAGTAATATAGTACATCTTTAATATCCAGATTTATGTAGATAAATCCACATGATATTAGCGCCAAATAAGAAGTCTTATGTTGATAAGATTCATGATTAGTTCAATCGAGTTGAACATATTTGATTGATTCCATTTGTTTCCGCTGCCGAATCAATTAAATAAGAAATGATGTATAACACTTCATATATTATGAGTATGATGAATTGTTTCAAATCGAATTTAAGTAATAGTTACCAAGTAAGCCATAAAGATTACCCTTAAGTGCTTGCAGAAGCATTAAGGATGTAAAGCAAAGTGTTTTTGATGCAATCTTGTGTAAAGGTGTTACACAAATGACAATTGACAATTGAGATTGCGCATGGTTTCCGACAAAACCATAATCAAAACACATTAAGAAGGTTAAGATACCATTGTGGCTATGTTATTTAAGAAATAGATTTTCTAAAATTGTTCTAGGCAATAAAGAACATTGAGAAATATTTACAACGAAAATTGAGTACACTTGCAATCATGGGATGTGCAAGAGGGATGAGTCCCGCACACTGTGAAAACAGTGGGAGCTATTTTAAGGCAAGAAAGCCTATGTCTAGATTGGATCTAGACACGTAATCAGAAAGTTTTGTAATGCAAATGTATACATTACGAAAGGAAAACAAGTATGTAGCAAGGTTGAGCAGAGAGTTGCTAAGACCTACTTACAATGCCTATTCATAGGCTTAACATGATGAGTCATGTCATTTCAATTGGATTGAGATGAACAACTACATACAAGATCAAATTAGATTATAGAATATGAAATAATAATCAGGCATTGACTATTCATATGTGATAATCGCATTTGTCGTTCGAGTTTTACTTTAAAACTCTTCTATTATACTTTGTTACATCCAAACGGGTTGTATGACGATATTGAACCCTGTTAAAGTGAACCCGGATTAACATAGTATTCGCCCATAGTCACTTGTATGAGGTGACGTCTCGAAGTGACTAGAGTGTGATGCGATTGATGGCAACTTCAGTGCCAAACAGCCATGTGAGATGACTAGTCGATCACATAGGCAGACTGTTAGGAATATTTTGTCGGGCAGTGACCGCTTATAGAGTGCTGGCATCATGGCGAGAGCTACTATAGTATTCTAATGAGTCGATTCTTTTGACTAAAGACTGTTCGCCTAAGGTGCCATGGTTTCAGATTAACTTTGATTTATGTTACTACGATCTTCGTAAATGGGGTCAAATGGGCATATTTTCGGTTATGATGGTTGTGGCTAGTCGAAGGGAATAGTGCGATAGGAAATGTCCACCCCCTTGTCAGGGTTAAAACAATATCTCAGGGCCACTCGAGGAGTAATGAACTGGAAATGCGTGACCACGCTCGGAAGGTATCTATGGTAGATAAATTCCGGTCAATCAGTTATTCTCCAGATCGAGGAAACCACTCTCGATGTGATCACTTGCAAGTACGACCTGAAAGACACCTTGCATTGAGTGGGAGATAGTAATAGGACAAGAGAATTGGTGACGCACACTTGTCGAGGACAAGTGGGAGATTGTTGGAGTGTCCCCGACAATAATGCGATCACAATTGTCGATCATGATGATCACATGTTTAAATCTCATTTTAAGAATACGTAAGGGATGATTCATTTTTTATAGTCAACTGATCAACATTAATCGGTAACGATTGGCTTGCTAGAGTTTGACGTTACTGTCGTGGGACGGTGGTGGTCAGTTGATCCCTTAAGGTCACACCTAAAGGATGATGCCCTTATCTGTATAGTTGATTAATTGTATGACGATACAAGTTGATCAATTCCTTAAAATTGAACAATTCATTTGTGAGAGAGAATAATCATCTTATTGTAATGGGATTAAATAAGATTTATTTTAGTAATAAAATGCTTTGTTACTAAAATTGTTTATTGTTTGAGAAACAATAGAGATAAGAATGAATGGTTAATTATAATTACAAAATGTTGTGAATTATAATTATATGACCCATTTTATTTATGTGATCAAGTATCACTAGTCAATTTGTTGTATGTAATTTAGTTAATTCATGAAATGATATTTATGTGATAAATGTGCATCAAATTAATTAATAACATGTAACATACTACATGTGACATATTGTGTGACAATTGACAAAATAAAATGGTAGTCCATTTTATAAGTGGACCGAAATGTAGAGGGTTAGTGGATGGTGGTGATTTAGTTTAATAAGCTAAAATAACACCATCATGACACTACTTACCTAGCCTTATATGCTTAAGATTTAGATAAGAACAACAGTAAAAAGGGAAGGACCATATATTGGTCCTCCACCTCCCCAAAACCGTGCTCCCCTCTTCACTAGAGAATTTTGTACTCCACTAATTCTCTTTATGCACTTTCATTCATTTTCACATGCATAACTTTCCTCTCTCATATTTTTGTTCATCTTTCTCTAAAAAACTTGAGAAATGATGATCCAAATTGTTCAAATCACATTACTAATATTATTAATGTAATATATGAGTATTAGTAATCAATTTTAAGGTAAACTATTAAACAAATATCTAGCACATATTATTTATTAGAGATAATGGATAATCTTGGGTGCAATCAAGAGGAGTGGCTTCTATACTTGAAGTCTTTGGAGGATCACCCTATTACTCATCATAGCTCAAGAACAAGTGAAGGTAGGAGACCTTACTTGTGCCCATAAACCGAAATATTCAATGTAAGGAACCAGTTTTCCTCTACACTTATTTATATGTTTTGCATGCATAAGATCCTTAAGTTTTTATGACTAAAACTTTAAACTAAAATATGTGATATTTAAAATATGATTTCCAACACTTACTACGTGCCATGGCTGGCGAGCCTTACCACGCACCACAGCTGGTGAGCCTTTGTCCGCATACACCCAATGACATATCCCGAAGATGCCTCGGGTACAACTCCTTGTCACAGCTGGCGAGCCTTTGTCCGCAAACACGCAAGGACATATCCGAAGATGCCTCAGGTATGACTCATTCCTATGGCTGGCGAGCCTTTGTACGTTGTCTAATGGACTTTAAACGACCCGCACGAATAGTCGATAGACTCTAAACTGTTCCCGATGACAGGTCCTTGGCTCGTACCCTCGAGTCGCCTTGACGTCGCTCTTCCTGACGGCAGGTCCTTGGCCCGAATCCTTTCGAGCCGCCTCGACGTCGCTTGGGTCTCCAGGTTGTAATCTTCGATTGACCTAGGGGCTCTACTTTGACTTTCGCCCTGTCCAAGCCTCAGTCAAAGTGGGGGCTCTATAGATACCCAGTATCCGCTGAGACTCCAACAAACACCCGATGATTGTCGAACTATAACATGTTTTGGAATCGCGGCGTTTGATCGACAGTTTGTGTAGAACTTTACGTCGGAAAACTTAAAACGATTTCGAAAATAAAACATCTCAAAACATTTCAAAAATACCTGGAGTGTTTAATGCACGACGACGGGGTCGCAATGAGACTAACTAGAGTCAAAACCGACATCGGACCAAAAACCGACTCAAAATTTAAATCCCGACTCCAACAACGAGTCAAACCGAGTCAACCACCAAAAACAAAACATTTCAAATCTTCTACCTTAAGTTTTCTCGGATTTATGTTTGGTCAAGTACCAAACATATGACTACAAAACCTAGGATAGAACAAATCATGATTGCGTTTGTGTTAAAGCTGTTGGAGTAAGTGTCCTCGACAATAATGCGATCACAATTGTCAATGACATATTAAATCTCATAATTAAGAATACGCTTGGGATGATTCTATTATATATAGTCAACTGATCAACATTAATCGGTAACGATTTACTTGCTAGAGTTTGACGTTACTGTCGTGGGACGGTGGTGGTCAGTTGATACCTTAAGGTCACACCTAAAGGATGATGCCCTAATCTGTAAAGTTGATTAATAGTATGACGATACAAGTTGATCAATTCCTTAAAATTGAACAATTCATTAGTGAGAGAGAATATTGATATCTTATTGTAATGGGATTAAATAAGATTTATTTTAGTAATAAAAATGCTTTATTACTAAAATTGCTTATTGTTTGAGAAACGATAGAGATAAGAATGAATGGTTAATTATAATTACAAGATGTTGTGAATTATAATTAAATGACCCATTTTATTTAAGTGATCAAGTATCACTAGTCAATTTGTTGAATGTAATTTAATTAATTTATAAAATGATATTTATGTGATAAATATGCATTAAAATTAATTAATAACATGTAACATACTGCATGTGACATATTGTGTGACAAATGACAAATTGACAAAATAAAATGGTAGTCCATTTTATGAAATATGGACCGAAATAAAGAGGGTTTAGTGGATGGTGGTAGTTTATTATAATAAGCTAAAATAACACCATCATGACACTACTTACCTAGCCTTACATGCCTAAGGTTTAGATAAGAACAAAACTAAAAAGGGAAGGACCATATATTGGTCCTCCACCTCCCCATAACCGTGCCCCCTCTTGAAATTAGAGAACTTTTGTTCTCTACTCATTTAACACATGCATGTTCATTCATTTACATGCATTTTTCTCTCTACTATTTCATCTTTCTCCAAAATTAGAGAAATCATGATCCAAATTGTTCAAATGAGATTACTAATATTATTAGTGTAATATATGAGTATTAGTAATAAATTTTAAGGTAAACTACTAAACAAATATCTAGCAAATATTATTTAGTGGAGATAAGGGATAATCTTGGGTGCAATCAAGAGGAGTGACTTTTATACTTGAGGTCTTTAGAGGATCATCCTAATACTCATCATAGCTCTAGAACAAGTGAAGTTAGGAGACCTTACTTGTGCCCATATAGCCGAAAATACAATTGTAAGGAACCAATTTTTCTTCACTCTTGTATTTGTTTTGCATGCATAAGATCTTGTATTTATTTTATGACCAAATAAATTAATTCATATATGAATATGTATAGTATTGAGTTTAAAGAAACCAAACAAGTGGTATCAGAGCCTTAGGTTGTTTGCATGCAAATCGGTTTATTGTTTTTCCGAGTTAATCTTATTAACAAATAAAACTTGTAATTTTGTGTTTATTATGATATATCACGAAATCACTTTGTATGTTAAAGTTTATGGTTCTAAAATGTATTTGGGATATTTCGGTTCATTTATGGATTTTATTGTTCATTTTATATATTATTGGCATTAAAATGTGATTTTTATGAGAAAAAAATGTCATTTTTGGACGAAGACTAGCTAAACTTTGAATTTTCCAGTGGTTTTTGGATATGTTTTCACATGTAACACATTCTGATGGCCTGTAAATGTTCATGTTAAAATAAGTTGTTTTGCTCGAAATATAAATTTTATAAGTTAAAATCGTATTTAAATGGGTAAATAGGTTAATATGAGTTATATTTCGAATTTAATTATGAAAATTTAGTATGTTGTCACATGCAAGTTTATAAGACGTGTGTAAAATGTTTGGCTATAGTGAAGTCTTTTTGCATGATTTATGAATTTTTGATGAAAAATCTCATAAATAGTGACTATAATTAGTTATAATGATAAAACATACTTCATGACTAAAGAAAAATGTCACATGTTGCATTTTATCATATATTTCAGATCTAAAAGGGAAAAGTTGATGAAAATAAATTTTCTCATGTTTTAATGGTCATATTTGTTAAAACCGATAAACCGCAACATTGTTTTTCTCGATATTTTTTCGAAATTTTTAACCTAAGTTTTGAATATTATGAGTGTCATGGTATTTTTATAGAATGTTAATGAGTTTAAATTTCAAATTTTGAAATTATTTGAAATTTTTATAATTTAATTTGAAGTTTATAGCATAATTTTGTATTTTTGGGTCCATTTATGAACAATATTAAGAAAACTAGTTTAATTATTGTCAAAATATTAGTGAAGACTAAGTTTTGAGTTGTAAGATGGTTAGGGTAATTAACTTGTACATAAATATGAATTTATGTAATTATTGTGATTTTAACAAGTTATAATCACGCAAATCCACAAAAACCGATAAAAGATACGATATTGGCTCTTAACAGGTGATTTAGCATAAAATTAAGCATGTTCATATATATTATAATGCTGCATTTTATTTATGATTGTCATATTTTAATTTTATGTAATTTTTGAATTATGTAATTTTACTTAGAATGGCCTTAGTTTTAAATTGATATTACCCGAAATGTATGGGAATATCGATTCGGTTGTAATTATTGTGATCTCGTATCACCGTTTTGTAATTTAATAGATTTATTTTTATTACAAATGTATAATAGGAATTATGTAATTTTTATTTATTATTTGTAATTTTCCCGGAGTTACCATGAAGACGGTGTTACCTCGAGATGCGTGCCAAGACCGAAGATCAAGGGACCAAAGGAGTTGGTTTCCGAATTTGTAATAGTTTATTATATTTACTATTTTAGGAAGGCCATACTAGGATTTTATTTTTTTTATGCTTTGCATTTTATTTATATGTTGCATGCATCGCTAAATCGCCATAACTAAACAACCATTTTATATTGAGTTTATCGACCGTGTCAATTACAATTATCCTAGTTCACCACTTTAGTTCACTTAAAACGTGATAGATAATAAATTGACATGACCTCTCGCTAAATAAACAATTGAGACTTAGCCTTACCAAAAATTAGAAACCATGGAAAACCTATTTCGTGAGGGAGTGCGCTCGGCCAAACCGGGGTACAAACCTTGTTACGTAGGGGAAGTGAGTGATAAATATCTATCCACTGAATTCATATTGATGAGGGTTGTATCGCCAAAGCGTCCCCAAGTTAATGTGAATTTGGATCATGGACACATTTATTCGAAATTTGAGTTGAACTCAACAAAAGTATTCTCGACCATAGCCGAATGTTGATAGGGCTAAAGTCGTATCACCTTAATCAAAGTAAACCTAAACTACTACTAACAAAATAGCTAGCGGAAAGTCAGGGTCGAATCCACAGGGAGGCGGTGATTATCTAGTTTGTTTATATTTAAGTTTGTCTTAAGGTAAACAATTGTGGGGGTTTGTTTGATTTGATTTCTAACAGCTAATTGCAAAGTAAATAAAAGATGAATAACGATAATATTAAAAGTCTAGGATTTCCGGTTCACTAGGTCAATTATATGGGGTCTATTAATCAATTGCTAGATCTACCAAGTTGTCTAAGGTCATAAGATCGGTCGACTCTATTATGCCCTTTAGATCGATTCTAACATGCGGTCGCTATAATTAGATACAATCTATTCGATTATCGCAGCCTATATTAATTCTAACCCGGTCGGTGAAAGGATTAATTCGCTACACTAACTAACAACTTAGGCCTAAGTTAATTAACTAGAATAAGAACAATAATCAAACGGCAACTTAAACGATTTCACTAGCAATTAATCAATTTCCCCTTTCTAATTAACCTAGATCCCCTTTCATCCTAGATGAGGAATTTAGCTACTCATAACTAAAGCAATAACAATAATAATAGTAATGGAAAGCATGATGAAAAATAATAAAGATGAACAAGTAATTGAAATAGTAATTATTGAAAGATTAGAACAATACCGTAAAATAGCAATGTTTAGATCCGGAAGGAAGAACAATAAATAAACTAAACTACGTATTTGAGAGAGTTTTCTAAGGTAGCTATATTAAACCTACTGAAAATAAAGCATAAAATAATCTAGATTACGAGTTTTGGTATTTATAGTAGTCATAACCGACTTAAGGAAATTTGCTGAATATTGCGGAAACTAGTGGTTCCTCGATCGAGCCAAGGTGCACTCGATCGAGGCACCAATTCCCAGATACCCCAACTCTCGACATTTCAAAGTTTATTGATTAGTTTGATTCCTCTATCGAGTCGAGAGTGACTCGATCGAGCATGAAGTTCCTCGATCGAGCCAAGGTTGACTCGATCGAGGCACCAATTTTCTGCTTCGCGCACTGAACTTCAAACAGTCGCCATTTCTTCGTTACTTGTCAGAAACAAGCGATTTTTATGGCGTTGGAAAGCTACGAGGATAGGCTTTCACCTCCAATTGGAATAACTTGAAAATCTACTGCATACCTAGATATATGGCTCTTCAAAGTAGGCACTTGTAATAAGAAGCTCTTTTCTTCGTGTTTTCTTCTTAACTTCTCTTCCTTCATTCTTATGGATTCTCGTGCCATGCTTCGTGTATCCCTTCATGCTCACTCCGCGATACCCATTTCATTGCTTTGCTCTTCAAATGCATCATTCCTGCATTAAACATCAAAAGGCGGAAGTATCAACATTCTAACATAAAAGGCATGTAAATGATATAAACTAGCACGAAAACCGTATCAAAAGCAATTAAGGGGAGGCATAAATATGTATATAATTATGACTCATCAGATGTGTTTTGGGCTAAAGATAAATATTAATGTAATTTTATCGACCAAGAGTTATAAAAGTAGAATCGATTAAAGAGTTAATCCACCGAGTTATATTGATGAGGGTTGTATCGCCAAAGCGTGCCCAAGTTAATATGAATTTGGATCTTGGAATCATTTATCATAGTTGGGTAGAGGTCACTATGTAAATGCTTTACTTGTCAAATTATTTACAAGTATTATTATAATGATAAATGTTTTGTTTTCATTTTTCCGTTATCATATTGTTTTATTTCTTTACCTCAAATTATACGATATCATTTCGATTTTAATTCAAATCTCCATTAAAACATCGTAGCTAAAGACAAATATGAATTTTCTTCTAAAATCTCGTATTATCCATTGCAAGGATATCTTGTGAAGAGTATAGATAAAAGTTATTCGTGATCAAAAGGGTTTTTGATTTTTGACTAACATATCAACTTACAATGAATTGTTTCTCATGTACTTAATTGAGTTAAGTACTTTGAAACGTTAAATCATTTTGGTGACTAGATTTGTTAGAAATCGTAATTGACCAAAATACCGCAACCACTTCAATGAAAGTTTTAAGACTAAACAAACGAATGAAGAGTAATCTTCATGAATTTCAATTTTGCTTCTCTTAGCAAAAACTCATTGAAATGAGTGGGAGCATTCTCTTAAACCGTTAAGAAAAGGATGAGGTTTAAAGAAGTAAAATTAGAATGGAATTGATACAAGGTAATGGTAAAAGTAAATTTATTGAGAATAACGATACTAAACCTATCAATACCGACCGATAAAGTTTCCATTGTCTTAATTGTTGGACGCTAGAAGGAAACTACCCCAAATTATTGAAGAATCAACAAGTTAGTTGTGGGACATCTAATGGGACCTTCTTCTTTAAATGTTTATTTGATTGACATAAATTTTGCTAGTACTACTTCGTCAATATTAGAAACCGGTGGTGGTTTTCATCATTATATTTGATACATAGGATGATTAGAATATGACGAGTAACAACAAATGATGTTGAGAGATAGAGTCATTGTGTACTCAATCTAGTTTTTGGGTTTAAAGTTGTACTTAATTATGACTATTAAGTGCATAAACTCTGAATAAGAATATAATATTGTTAAGATACAAAAGAGGTTTCACTTATGTGACCCTATACACCACGATTTGATGTATGGCTAGCCCTTTATCAAGGTGATTATATTCTAAACCAAACTAGAATGATATATCATGTAGATGATACAAGACTCAAATTGGTAACCCAAGATTAAACTTTAAATTCTGGAATGATGAACGCAAAGAGTTAGCGAGTACTCTTGGAACCATTAGATTGTTAATCTTATGGTATATGCGTATCTTGTATTCAAAGCAAGATGTCTCGTGCTTTTTGGTTGAAAAGGAGATCGAGGTTGTAAATCATTGATTCAGAATAGGTTGATCATTTTCTTTTACCAACGATTTAAGTTGACACTAATGTGTTCACTTAATAAGGTACATAGAGAAATCTTTGAAGAAGTTCAAAGAGTTCCAGGAATCACGATTTAGTCGTGATGGGATTATCAAAGTGAAGACTTTGATATAAGCCAAAGGAAATGTGATATAGTATCACAAGTTAATCTCTCTTAGCACGCATTATAGGATAATGTG
Organism: Silene latifolia; assembly: GCF_048544455.1. NCBI lineage: Eukaryota > Viridiplantae > Streptophyta > Magnoliopsida > Caryophyllales > Caryophyllaceae > Silene > Silene latifolia. Next base: position 82,937,457 of record NC_133535.1, read on the forward strand.
TGGTTGGATAAAGAAATCAAACCCTATTCGATATGGTTTGGACTTTAATCAAGTTACTTTGAGTTACTTGATCCTTTTGGGGATTTTATCATATTGTCTAAATTATTTTTCCACTAAATCTAAAATAATTCATATGAAATATGAAAAGGTTGGGTACCATGCTTGTAAGTTTTTCACAAGAAACAAATGCTCATTTTTTCTTACAATAATCACGAGTACAACGGGTTTGTGGCTCGTGAAGCTGTGTTTCTAGAATACAAGTTTATTTCTAGAAGACAGAGTGGGAGAAATTATTCAAGAGCCACAAAAGAACCGTGTCAAAAATTGTATGTCGCAAGAAACTGGTTTTTTCTTGGCTACATGACGTTGTTTCTTTGAAACCTAGGAGGTTGAACTCATCACTTGTTGAAGATGATGAATTCATGTTACTTTTAAGAAAGTAAAAAGCTTACAACTTACAAAGAAATTGTTTGATTCAAGTTACTTCTGGAAAGTAATGAACATATAACTTACATGAGAGTGTTTAAGTCACAACTCATTACAAGGCTTGGACCCATGAAAATCCGAAATAAATTCCAAGTGGAATTGTTGGATATCTAAGAGAGATGTCATAGCTTGATTAGTTGCAAAGTGTTTTGCACTATTCAGATCATCTTAGGGATTGTGTTTCATTATGATATATATATATATATATATATATATATATATATATATATATATATATATATATATATAGGCAAGATCCGGTGAGTTTGACACTTTTCGTGAGTTTCCCCCGCATATATAAGCAAATGAGTTGACAAAACCCAATTATCAAAAATTAACCGTCATAATCTGCCCACCGCTTTCTCTCTCTTTCTCCCCCTTTCTCTCTCTACTGATAAACACTCTGTTTCATCAAAAAACCACGCGAATTTTTTTCATCAATTCTTCAAATTTTGATCAACAAATTTGATCAAGAAATTCATCAGTTCTTCAAAATTTGATCAACAATTCGTTCATTATTTTGATTCTTTCAATTAAAACTATCAATTTGTTCATCAATTTTTCGAAATTTGATCCACAATTCTCCGAAAACCCTAATTCTTCAATTTCGACTGAAGGTATTGATATTTCTTCCCTATATCTGATTTAATAATCGAATAATTTCAGAAATTGAATCAAATAACAAATTCTGCCTTAATTTACGTGTTTTTCCAATAAAATTCAGCTTCAACGATGCTGAATTCAGGCGATCAAACGCTTACTATGATTGATAATAATGCTGATAATCAAACAACGATGAATTCAGGTATAAATTTGTGACATAATGCAGATATAAAAACTGTTTTTATTACGTTGATAAGTTTTTTGTTCAAATTACTGATTGCATGTAAGTTGTTTTCATATTGTTTTCATAACAGTAATTGCATGTAAAGTTTAACAGTAATTGCATGTAGGTTTTCATTCATGATATCATTCAATATCTAGTATTTGAATAATTGGATTACAATAATACAATAACTGCCTTACAGTATTAAAATAACTTTTTTATTACATTAAAATAACTGTGTGTGCATTGTGGTGGACTTGGCTACCAATTCCACTAAAACCCTCCCCCCCTGTGATAGAATAATTGCATTTGTATAATACAATAACTGCATTATAACGTTAAAATAATTGCTGTAACAGAGATTGTTTTTTTCCTAATAAATACTACTTTATAGGATCTGACAAAAAAATCCTTACAATAACTACTCTTTAATAATGAAATAACTTTGATATTACATTAAAATAACTGTGTGTGCATTGTGGTGGACTTGGCTACCAATTCCACTAAAACCCTCCCCCGTGATAGAATAATTGCATTTGTATAATACAATAACTCGCATTATAACGTTAAAATAATTCTTTAATGTGATTGTTTTTTTCCTAATAAATACTACTTTATAGGATCTGACAAAGAAATCCTTACAATAACTACTCTTTAATAATGAAATAACTTTGATATTACATTAAAATAACTGTGTGTGCATTGTGGTGGACTTGGCTACCAATTCCACTAAAACCCTCCCCCGATAGAATAATTGCATTTGTATAATACAATAACTGCATTATAACGTTAAAATAATTGCTGTAACAGAGATTGTTTTTTTCCTAATAAATACTACTTTATAGGATCTGACAAAAAAATCCTTACAATAACTACTCTTTAATAATGAAATAACTTTGATATTACATTAAAATAACTGTGTGTGCATTGTGGTGGACTTGGCTACCAATTCCACTAAAACCCTCCCCCCTGTGATAGAATAATTGCATTTGTATAATACAATAACTGCATTATAACGTTAAAATAATTGCTGTAACAGAGATTGTTTTTTTCCTAATAAATACTACTTTATAGGATCTGACAAAGAAATCCTTACAATAACTACTCTTTAATAATGAAATAACTTTGATATTACATTAAAATAACTGTGTGTGCATTGTGGTGGACTTGGCTACCAATTCCACTAAAACCCTCCCCCCCTCTGATAGAATAATTACATTTGTATAATACAATAACTGCATTATAACGTTAAAATAATTGCTGTAACAGAGATTGTTTTTTTCCTAATAAATACTACTTTATGTGATCTGACAAAGAAATCCTTACAATAACTACTCTTTAATAATGAAATAACTTTGATATTACATTAAAATAACTGTGTGTGCATTGTGGTGGACTTGGCTACCAATTCCACTAAAACCCTCCCCCCCTCTGATAGAATAATTGCATTTGTATAATACAATAATTGCATTATAACGTTAAAATAATTGCTATAACAGAGATTGTTTTTTTCCTAATAAATACTACTTTATAGGATCTGACAAAGAAATCCTTACAATAACTACTCTTTAATAATGAAATAACTTTGATATTACATTAAAATAATCGTGTGCATTGTGGTGGACTAGGCTACCAATTCCACTAAAACCCTCCCCCCCTCTGATAGAATAATTGCATGTGTATAATACAATAACTGCATTATAACGTTAAAATAATCTCTTTGTAGAGAGGTTGTATTGTTTTGTTTTGTATAGAATCTAAGATATTGAAATTAATAATACCATAACAGTTCTCTTGTTTTAATGTTTCCAGGCATTGAAATTAATACTACCAATGCAACAACTTTTTCTACACCTCTTTGTTGCGTCTAAAACAGAGAAAATACTATCCATAATCTGGGATTGAGATATACTCCGGTGGCGGTGAGGAGTGGAATAGGATGGTAAAAAATGGTTTCAAACCCGCTCTGGGATTAATGTTTGTAAAGTGGAGGAGGCAATAGAGTTTTACAATTTATATCTTTGTGGCTTGTGGTTTCATACCAAGAAAGTACACACAAACAAGATTCCGTGATGGTTTGATAGACAAAAAATCAATGGTCTGCAACAGACATGGATTCAAAGAGGATCGCAAAAAACTCAAACCTGTTGTTGAATTTGAAAACACAGAAGAGAAAAAGAAGAGGAAAAGGTCTGTTGAGCCAAAGAAAACAAAAATAACAAGATTTGGTTGCAAGGCAAAAATACGGTTTTGTGCTGTATTCAATGACCTTAAGGAGCTAATAGGGTATGCTATTGATACGTTTTATGAAGATCATAATCACGGACTCTGCTCACTCAAAGAACGGGAATTCCAAAAACGTAAGAACACTTAACCTTTACATGAAGCGGACAATTGTTAACAATTGTAAACTCAACATCTCAGGGCTACCAAGACTTTTAGAATTCTGGCCGAACAATCAAATGGGTATGCAAACATTGGTGCATCTCTCACAGAATTCAAGAACTTCAAAAGAAATATTAAATGTTATATAGGTGAGAAGGATGCTGACATGATTCTCGATTATTTAAAGGCGCTTTCTGAATCACAAGATGGCTTTTACTATGCTTACCAAGTTGATGAGGATAATTGTTTGGCTAAGCTCTTTTGGGCAGATGCACAAGCAAGAATGAATTATTCCTTGTTTGGGGACACCATCACCTTTGATCCTACTTACGGTACTAACAAGTACCACATGGCCTTCACCCCATTCACTTTGGTGTTGACAACCACAAAAAATCAGTGACTTTTGCTGCTGCACTTGTCGATCATGAGAACGATGGGTCATTCATTTGGGTGTTTAAGAAGTTCCTTGATTGTATGGGCAACAAGGAACCTCAGTGCATTCTTACTGATCAAGATGCGGCAATTAAACTCGGGGTGCGTTCTGTATTCAAGAAAGCAAGACATCGTTACTGCATGTGGCATATAATGAAAAAACTTACCGATAAAGTTGAGTCACAGATTTGTAAGGAGACTGACTTTGTTGAGCGGATATGCGGAGTTGTTTGGGATACTGACTTGGAACCCATTGAGTTTGAAGAAAAATGGACTCAAGTGATTAATGACTTTGAGTTGAATGATAATACTTGGTTGACATACATGTATGGCAAAAGGCACAAATGGATACCTGCTTACTTTAGGGATTTGCCTTTAGGCTGCCTTTTGAAGACTACACAAAGATCAGAGAGTCAAAACAGTTATTTCAAAAGATTTGAGAGCATAGATGGCACACTTGTAGAATTTTGGTTGCGTTTTCAGAGTGCAATGGAACAACAACGCTATAATCACAGATTTCTTGATGCTGCAAGTGACAAAGACATTACCACGGTTTCTTCTAAGACAATGATTGAAAAACATGCCTCTAAAATCTACACACATACTGTTTTCTATGAGTTCCAAGAGCAAGTGCAAATGGCTCCCTGTTCGTGTGCCGTTAGGGGGTTTTCTGAGCAAGGAAACATGCACATTATAAATGTTGAAGATGCCTACAGGAAGCATAGAATATTTCAGGTTATTCAATTTTATAAACATAATTGTCTTTTTACTTTAACATACAATAACTGTGATAAAAGAATACAATAACCGTCTTTTACCATTACAATAATCATGTGAAAACTATACAATAATCACAATTATGCTTTACAATAATTGATGTAGAGTTTATTTGCAATTGTTCTGATTTTTTTCCATAAATATATTAATTTGATAATGCTTTACAAAGAATTGATAATGCTTTACACTTGCCAATTTGTTACAATAATCAAGGATATGCTTTAAAATAATTGGGGAAGAGCTTTACAATAATCAGATACATGAGAGCTTTAAAATAATCAGAGGTATGCTTTACAATAATTGGGCAAACGCTTTACAATAATCAGCTACATAAAAAGCTTTAAAATAATTGCATTTGATCATTTGAATAAATTAATAATCATGTGAAAACTACTTTGTAACATTATATTAAACATAAAAAAACCGAAGGACTTCTACCTTGGTGTTAATTGCTAGTCCGCATAAAATAATTCATGTTGAACTATATAATAACTATGATTGCCTTTTAAAATAACTACACTGTGCATGCAGGTTGCTCACAATAACGAATCAAAGGAAACAACATGTACGTGCAAGATGTTTGAGAGGAAAGGAATCCTTTGCAAACACATTATATGGATTATATCAGGAAAAGGACTGCAAAGCATACCGGAGCAGTACATCGAAACTAGATGGACGAAGAAATTATATAGAAAGCCTTTGTATGGACTGGATGGAAAGTTATTGCAAGACTACGATCCCACTGATTTGAGAAAATTGGAATTATCAAGGGTATGGTCAGAGTTTTATGCAACAATAAGTGTTCTTAACTCGATGCCTGATAATCAAATCAAGGAGCTAAGTTTGATGCTTTTACAATTCCGAGAGAAAATAAATCCAACCAAAGAGAGCTTGACAAAGGATCAAGAACTGGAAATGCTCTTAGGTTGTTCAAAGAAAATCAAATATTACTGTTCTTCCACCCAAGATTGCAAAAAACAAAGGAAGCGGCATGAGAATGAAATCAAACAAGGATAAGGCAATTTAGAAGGCGAGCAAACCGAAGAGGCTATGTAATAATTGCAAACAAATGGGACACCATGACAAGAGAAACTGTCCAAATCCGTTTGTTGAGCATGCTTTGGAGGAAGAAGATGAAGAGGAAAATGAAATGGAGGATGAAGATGAAGAAGAAGAATGAAAAATGAAAAATGCATTACGCTTTAAAATAATCAAGATTACGTTTTAAAATAATCCATATTATGCTTTACAAATAACCGCAAGATTGCAAAATAATTGTGTTAGACTTTTTACAAGTAATCGTGGGTATACTTTACAATAAGTGTGTTAGACTTTTACAATAATCAAAGTTATGCTTTACATTAATTGATGTTGAATTTTTTTGCAATTGTTCTGATTTTGTTCATTTAATAATACCTTGCGCTATTACAATAATCATGTGAAAACTATACAATAATCACAATTATGCTTTATATATTTTCATAAATATATTAATTTGATAATGCTTTACAGTGATTGATAATGCTTTGCACTTGCCAATTTGTTACAATAATCAAGGATATGCTTTAAAATAATTTGGGAAGAGCTTTACAATAATCAGATACATGAGAGCTTTAAAATAATCAGAGGTATGCTTTAAAATAATTGGGCAAACGCTTTACAATAATCAGCTACGTGAAAGCTTTAAAATAATTGCATTTGATCATTTGAATAACTGAATAATCATGTGAAAACTATACAATAATCACAATTATGCTTTATAATAATTGATGCTGAGTTTATTCGCAATCGTTCTGATTTTTTTCCATAAATATATTAATTTGATAATGCTTTACTGTAATTGATAATGCTTTGCACTTGCCAATTTGTTACAATAATCAAGGATATGCTTTAAAATAATTTGGAAAGAGCTTTACAATAATCAGATACATGAGAGCTTTAAAATAATCAGAGGTATGCTTTAAAATAATTGGGCAAACGCTTTACAATAATCAGCTACATAAAAAGCTCTTTCTCTACTTCCGATATACTCCGCCTGAAAGTTCCCACTTGTTCCAAAAGAGATGCTCTTGACTCGTTGACATCTGACATCAACAAAATAGCAACCATCTCAAGCCATATAGGAATCCTCTCACATTTCTTGTTAACCGCATACAATCCTTGCTCGTGCTTCCCTTCATATGTGAGCATGTGAAACATTGTGTAAAATCCCGATTCCTTATCACCCCTGATAGTCGCTTTCCATTCAAAATCAACATTCACGAATGTAAATGTGTTAATGACAACTCCTTCTTTTGCTGTTTTCCTTGTCTCCAAAAAGTCAGAAAAACAATTAACCTACAGCATGTACAAAAAAAAGAAAGAATTAGAAAGCACGACTATACAATAACAAGTTTAAAACAATACAATAACTTTGTTACAGCAATACAATAATTCTGACTGAAAATAGCATTTGTATATGATCAGGAGTTAGAAAAACGTACTGCAATCTTTGCAAGTCTGTAAAAATCGGATTTTTCCCAATCTTTATGCGACGTATGGTCCAGCACATCAACCGTCTTGTTCATAAAGTTCACACAAACACAAAAGTAGTACTTCTCTAAAGACAACGGGATGAAGACAAGGTCCACATCGATCTCAGAGTTTACAACATTTTCACCTAAAAAATGGGACCAAGACTGCACAACCTTGTCTTTACTCGGCTATCGATTACATCATCACTATCCGCTGCTTGCTCTAGCATCTCTTCAAAGATTTCCTATAAATACCATAAAACTGTTAATAAAATTGAAGATAAATGATTAAACATTCTACAGTAACTGAACAATGAAAAACAGATCATACCATATGTTGTGTCCCAAGGAACATCATCACTGGCGCTTCTTTCTCCTTAACCTCCATGAAATTCAAGACAATCGACCAGGCAAATATTACGCGCAACTCGTGTAATCTTCGGGCTTCGTAGAAAGAATATCGAGACCTATCCAAGATAGCATTGCCCGCAGAAAAACAGAAGGTCACCGCAAAGGAGTTAAAAAAAAAAAGCTTAGTAAATTTTAAAAACAATATTTAAAAATAACTACCAAAGAATAATAAACGAGTTTTTCATAAAACAATAACTATGTTAATGTAATACAATAATCGATTATTGTACTACATTAACATAGTTATTGTTTTATGAAAACTCAGTTATTGTAATTGTAAAAAAACATAGAATAATTGAACTTGTAGAATACAATTATTAGAATAATCACACAAACTTGTTTCTCATTGAGTTTGGAGAAAAATGAACATACTCATCTGCAAGATTGTAATCATCCAAGAAACAATAATCAACAACTTGTTTCTTCTTGCTTGGCATAGCGCGTGTATATCTACTGTTAGCCCTCATAACTTTTGAAACAACAACAAGATTTGTATCTGCCTTGCCATAGTTTATTGAGCAGCCAAGACCATCAGAGTTCGGTCTACTACCTCGGCCTGATCTAATCATCCCAGCGCTCATAGGTGTACCAGGCATACTCTTTTTCCTAGGCCCCGGAGTACCTACACCATCATCGGTTCCTCTGCCATAACCCTAAGAGCTTCAAAAGCATCGCTTGACCCTTGCCGCTTCCAACTCGGCTAGCCTACGCTTCTCAAGCAAAACAGCAAAGAAAGGTGCCTTTGTCTTTGTAAAATCATCAACCAAATCCAACAATTGTTTCCTAATTTTGTTGATATTGGCTAAAACCAAGATGGCGGCTATCTCACTCTATATATGATCCTTTTCAATGCGTCATGCAACTCGATTTGAACAACTTCCCAAAGATAAAACATCATATGAATCATGACAAAAACACCACAATCCAAATTCTGGGACCCTTCCGATTTCCACCCAAAAGCCACATTTACAAATTTGAAATTGCGGACCTCACTGCCTCTTTCAAAACCTTTCTCGACAAGATAACTACCAAATATTTCAACCTGGTTACATTTTTAAATCAAAAATCATCACTAAAGAACAAGAAAAATAACTAAAAGAAGTAGATGAAAACAAAAACTTATAATAAGGTACATACAATAGAGTTGGTAGCCAACACCCAGATACTATCTTCAAAATCATCATATACACGATTGTCAAGATAGTCCACAGTCTTCCCCACAAAGTTAACAACAACACAGAAAAAATGATCTCCAAAATGAACAGGAATAAAAACTTGGCATGATAAAACAGACGTACATAAACCTTTGTTTGTTCTCAACGATAAAATAATCAACGAAAGAAAGAAAGAACAGAAAGAATTGGAAAAATTACCAAATCGGCACCAATGTCAAGAGAACCTTCGTTGTTCTCAATGACAGTGTCCCAAACATTAGAAATTTCCTTTCGTATAAATCTTTCTCATCATCAATGACTTTGATAAGCTTAAACAAAGAAGCCTATGAAAAATATTACCACACGATAAGAGAAAATGAAATATCACAATGAAAAAACTTGGTTAATCAATACAATAACTACTATTCTCGCTTTACAATAACTATCACAACAAAAAAACAATTTTCATAATACAATAACCGAGTTTTCATAATACAATAACATTGTTATTGTAATACAATAATCGATTATTGTATTACAATAACAATGTTATTGTATTATGAAAACTCAGTTATTGTAACTTGTAAAAAAGACAGAATAATTGAACTTGTATAATACAATAACTGAAATACAGTATTAGAATAATCACAGAAACAATAAACAAAATTGAAGAATAGGAAAATTGAAGAATAGGAAAAACTGTTTTAGCTGAATAAAATAACAGCTAATATACTTTACAATAATCAAGTAACTACAATAGAATAACTGTCATAACCATTGTAAATTTACTGAAACAGAAATATATAAAAAAAATTTCACATACCGAATGACTTGTACAAAAAAAACTTCTTGTGGGGGATAACCCTTTCCCAACCTTGACCAGCATGTCATTAAGTAAGAATGACCAGCAATCAATCACGTTCGATGTGATCATAGTCTTAGCAGACAATGAAATAATGTCATCTCGAGTTAACATGTGATGAAATGAAAACACAACCAAATCCTCCCTGCCACATGAAAACAAATTATATAGTAGATATATTAGCAAAAAAAGAAAAAAAAAGAGAGGGAACAAAAAACATATAATGCTTACCCAATTCATAGGTCATGATCGTGCAGAAAACAGTAATCAAGTACAGTCTTCCTCCGCATTAAAATAGGAGCAAAAAGCTCCTTGTACTTGCACAAAAAAACAGAAACTACAACTGCATCAGGATTGGGTGATTCACAATCTAAATCACACCCTATACCACAAATCCCAAAAAACGTATGCTCAGGCATAACGTCTGAATGCAGCAGGTAAGCACTTATAACAGAATTATCTTGGATTCTATCCCCAACAACACCCTCGTTGACAACTTTGTTAACAACGTCATCCACACTACTCAGGTCCACAGCTTCATTCTCAACATCAATATTATCAATGCCGTCATCAGTTGGCACCTCCTCATTCGGTTTCTCAACCGCTACATCAGGGACCTTATTTTTACCTTTCTCCCGAGAATAAACCACCTTATATTTTTCGGGATCAAACGCAAAACCCCCATTCCTTTCATCTTTTCCCTTTTCATGCTCCCCCTTTTCATGCTTCCCCTTTTCATGCTCCTTACAAAAACTTTCATACAACGGCAGGTTTACTTCCCTTTGTTTCATTTCCTCAACTTTTTCACAAATAAAATTGAAATATTTAGTGAACAAAGAATCATCGTCACTAATGAAAGCAGGAGTCGAAGAAATCAAGTGGTCTGTCGAAGAATCTTCAACTGTTGAAGAACCACACTCCTTTCCCATCGCTTCCTTCCGTTGCGTGTACAAATGGAGAAATATCTCAACATCCCTCTTCATCATCAAAAGATGTGCTTGGGAAACCTAAGAAAAAGAAAAAAAAATGAATAATTATACTAAGTCTTTACAATAATTATAATAACTCTTTACAATAATTATACTAAGTCTTTACAATAATTGTCCTAAGTCTTTACAATAATTGTCCTAAGTCTTTACAATAATTGTCCTAAGTCTTTACAATAATTGTACTAAGTCTTTACAATAATTGTCCTAAGTCTTTACAATAATTATAATAAGTCTTTACAATAATTATACTAAGTCTTTACAATAATTGTCCTAAGTCTTTACAATAATTGTCCTAAGTCTTTACAATAATTGTACTAAGTCTTTACAATAATTGTCCTAAGTCTTTACAATAATTTACAATAATTGGAAAAATAACTGCTACAAAACTTTAAAATAACTACACTACACCTTTACAGTAACTACACAAAAATGATTGAAAGAATGATTGGAACTTACATCAGCGGCCTTTGCTCGAATAACATCATCGATATCAAAACAATCGGGCGAGTTCCGGATACTTTTTCCCGTGTTCGGGTTTATCAACGATGCACACACCTCGTGACTTTTGCTTCTCTTAAGCGTTTGCAGACAGGATACACACCATTGACATATTCCCCATTACCTAGCGAACCAGACTTGAGCTCTGAAATACACCTACTAAATAAATACTTCTCATCCCAGTGCTTGATAAGAGGAGTCTCAGAAGACATTGTTTTTTCCTTAAAAGGCAAACGATGGAAGTATGCCACCATAACAACAAGTATGCAACCACGCAAAGTAGAGAACCCGGTTCTACACGCTCAACACCGCGACTAATTTATCAAACACATACCCACACCAATCCAAATGGTGGATACGTGAAACATCTTGCACCGCTTTAAGAATTGTAAAGTCAATTCCATAATTTGAAGGGGGAGCAAGGACAATGGACATAGCATAAAGCACAAACAGACCTCAAAATTCATCTCCCCATCATCCCCCAAATCGAATTGCAGATAAACAAGCAGGGGATAGTAACATAATTTGTCCCTTCTACGTTAAACTTCTTCCTAACTCGACTTTCAACGTTTCTTGTGAAGACAATACACTATGTCCAGTGTAAACAACCTCAACCTTATCACCACCATTTGGCAATCCAAAAACATCACACACATCATCTTTTGACAAAGAAATTTGACATCTCTTGCTTGAAAAATATGAGCAATAGCATTAAAGTGTTTTACAAACAATGGTATAACACCCAATGGTATAATTGGTCACTTTAAAATCAAGCAAACCACCAAATCCGATCTCAATGACAGCCTTTCGCTGATTTGGACCAAGTTGTTTTACCAGATTAACCAAACCATTAGGACGACAGCTCACTTTAATGTTTGAAGCACTGAAAATGGAAAATCAAGCAAAAATTAAAAAGAGTAACACATCAAATAAAGAGAAACTCATAACAAGGGGGCAGCACACATATACTCACATGTTCAATTTTGAAGTTCCAGAACCTTCTCGAGCTTCTTTTTGGAAAATTTACTTTTGAGCGTTTCAAATCATCTTTATTACCATCTTCAGGGCTCCTGCTACGTTTAGGACCCATTTGTTTGTATCACCGAGCAAATGAATACAAAATTATCAGAATAAACACAAAAAATATGACAACAACTAATACAATAACTGAATTTTAATAATACAATAATCAAATACGAATACAATAATCGGACTTGACTAAAATGATAACTAAATAATACTACGTATAGAATAACTAAATTACTATATTACAATAACTATCACAATACATTACAATAACAACATCAATATATTATAATAACAAACTTTTCATATCAAAATAACTGGACTTGACTAAAAGCTGACTTTTAAACACTAACCAAAGATCAATATCTAAAATAATACTCATTACAATAACAGATTTTCTAAATTACAATAACTAGCACAAATACATTACAATAACAACATCAATATATTACAATAACACAAATAATTCCAAACAAACACACATTATGTTCATTAGAATGTACAGGAATTCAAGACAAAAAAGAAAAACCTGAAGAAAAGATACAAAAAATGAAAAAATGAATTACGAAACCCTAAATTATGCGGAAAAATTGAAAAAATTAATTTAACAACAAAAACAAAACAAAATTAAACTATATACTAAACAAAATGAAGAATAAACACAGAAAACAAAAAGAAAATCAAGTATAAAACAAGAAGAGGAACCGAAAATCGAGTAGAAAATCAGCGGAAATTGAGCACAATAACTGAAGTTCAATTGAGTTCATTGATTACCTGTTGAGAGAAACCGAAAATGGAGTAGAAAGATGAACAAATTGAGCACAATAACTGAAGTCCAATTGACGAGAACCACGAACGAAACTGACGAGGAATGCAGAAACTGAATAACGAAAATATGAGAGAGAGAGAGAGAAAGATAGAGAGAGAGTGAAACTGAATGAAAAAAGTGGGAAAAAGAAGTTCAAGTGTCAAAAATTTACTTTATATATGAGATGTAAGATTAAATCTCACCACATATCTTATGTTAGATGAATGGTCCAGTTTAGAGGGTAACTCACCAAAAGTACCCTAACTCATTTGATCCTATTTATATATATATATATATATATATATATATATATATATATATATATATATATATATAGTGAATGAATCTAAAACCCATTTCTTCAATTAAAGAAGGAATGTATTCGATACATGTGATGTGTTTTATAGATTCTTGCAATCCTAAAATAATGTGCAACTTAAAAGATTGTCTTAAGTAAGACATCAATGAGTTGGAATCAACATTTTGATCATGTGATAAAATTTTTCTCAATAGGCTGAGAAGTTGTGTTTATACATGAAGTTTAGTGGGAGTTACGGAAATTTTAATTAGTCTTTTATGTGGATGACATATTGATAATTGAGAATAATTTGAGACTTTGGAGAAACTTAATACATCTTTAATATCCGGATTTATGGAAATAAATCTACATGATATTAGCGTCAAATAAGAAACCTTATGTTGATAAGATTCTTGGCTAGTTCAATCAAATTGAACATATTTGATTGATTCCATTTGCTTCCGCTGCCAAATCAATTAAATAGGAAATGATGTATAACACTTCATATACTTTGAGTATGGTGAATTGTTTCAAATCGATTTTAGGTAATAGTTACCAACTATGCCATAAGGATTACCCTTAAGTGCTTGAAGAAGCAGTAAGGGTGTAAAGCAAAGTGTTTTTGATGCAATTCACTAATTTGTGTAAGGGTGTTACACAAATGACAATTAACAATTGAGATTGCGCATGGTTTCTGACAAAACCACATTCAAAACACATAAAGATGGTTAAGAAACCATTATGGCTATGTTATTCAAGAAATAGACTTGCTAGAATCGTTCTAGGCAATAAAGAACAATGAGAGATATTTACAACGGATATTGAGTACACTTGCAATCATGAGATGTGCAAGAAGGATGAGTCCCGCACACTCGTGTAAAAAAGAGGGAGCTATTCTAAGGCAAGAGAGCCTATGTCTAGATTGGATCCAGACACGTACTCAGAAAGTTTTGTAATACAAGGTATGCATTACGAAAGGAAAACGAGTATGTAGCAAGGTTGAGCAAGGAGTTGCTAAAACCTACTTAGCAAGGCCTAATCATAGGCTAAACATGATTAGTCATGTCATTTCAATTGGATTAAAATGAACAACTACATACAAGATCAAATTAGATTATTGAATATGAAATAGTAATCAGGCATTGACTATTCATATGTGATAATCGCATTTGTCGTTCAAGTTTTTACTTTAAAAACTCTTTTCTTGTACTTTGTTACATCCAAACGGGTTGTATGACAATGTTGAACCCCGTTAAAGTGAACCCGGATTAACATAGTATTCGTCCATAATCACTTGTATGAGATGACGTCTCGAAGTGACTAGAGTGTGATGCGATTGATGGCAAGTTCAAGTGCCATAGAGTCATGTGAGATGAGTAGTCGATCACATAGGCAGACTGTTAGGAACACTCTGTCGGGCAGTGACCGCTTATAGAGTTCTGGAAAATTTATAAAGCCTGGTCATGGCGAGAGCTACTATAGTATTCTAATGAGTCGATTCTTTTGACTAAAGACTGTTCGCCTAAGGTGGCACGGTTTTAGATTAACTTTGATTTATGTTACTACGACCTTCATAAATGGGGTCAAATGGGCATATTTTGGGTTATGATGGCTGTGGCTAGTCGAAGGGAATAGTGCGATTGGAATTGTCCACCCCCATGTCAGGGTTAAAACAATATCTCAGGGCCACTCGAGGAGTAATGAACTGGAAATGCGTGGCCACGCTCGGAAGGTATCTATGGTAGATAATTCCGGTCAAATCAGTTATTCTCCAGATCGAGGAAACCACTCTCGATATGATCACTTGCAAATACGACCCGAAAGACACCTTGCATTGAGTGGGAGATAGTAATAGGACAAGAAAATTGGTGACGCACACTTGTCGAGGACAAGTGGGAGATTGTTGGAGTAAGTGTCCCCGACAATAATGCGATCACAATTGTCAATGACATATTAAATCTCATAATTAAGAATACGCTTGGGATGATTCTATTATATATAGTCACCTGATCAACATTAATCGGTAACGATTGGCTTGCTAGAGTTTGACGTTACTGTCGTGGGATGGTGGTGGTCAGTTGATCCCTTAAGGTCACACCTAAAGGATGATACCCTAATCTGTAAAGTTGATTAATTGTATGACGATACAAGTTGATCAATTCCTTAAAATTGAACAATTCATTAGTGAGAGAGAATATTGATATCTTATTGTAATGGGATTAAATAAGATTTATTTTAGTAATAAAAATGCTTTATTACTAAAATTGCTTATTGTTTGAGAAACGATAGAGATAAGAATGAATGGTTAATTATAATTACAAGATGTTGTGAATTATAATTAAATGACCCATTTTATTTATGTGATCAAGTATCACTAGTCAATTTGTTGAATGTAATTTAATTAATTTATAAAATGATATTTATGTGATAAATATGCATTAAAATTAATTAATAACATGTAACATACTACATATGACATATTGTGTGACAAATGAAAAATTGACAAAATAAAATGGTAGTCCATTTTATGAATATGGACCAAAATAAAGAGGGTTTAGTGGATGGTGGTAGTTTATTTTAATAAGCTAAAATAACACTATCATGACACTACTTACCTAGCCTTACATGCCTAAGGTTTAGATAAGAACAAAAGTAAAAAGGGAAGGACCATATATTGGTCCTCCACCTCCATATAACCGTGCCCCCTTTTGACATTAGAGAACTTTTGTTCTCTACTCATTTAACACATGCATGTTCATTCATTTACATACATTTTTCTCTCTACTCTTTCATCTTTCTCCAAAATTAGAGAAATCATGATCCAAATTATTCAAATGAGATTAATAATATTATTAGTGTAATATATGAGTATTAGTAATAAATTTTAAGGTAAACTACTAAACAAATATCTAGCAAATATTATTTAGTGGAGATAAGGGATAATCTTGGGTACAATCAAGAGGAGTGGCTTCTATACTTGAGGTCTTTGGAGGATCATCCTAATACTCATCATAGCTCAAGAATAAGTGAAGGTAGGAGACCTTACTTGTGCCCATATAGCCGAAAATACAATTGTAAGGAACCGATTTTTCTTCACTCTTGTATTTGTTTTGCATGCATATGATCTTGTATTTATTTTATGACCAAATAAATTAATTCATATATGAATATGTATAGTATTGAGTTTAAAGAAACCTAACAAAAGCGACAACTCACCTCGAAGACCCGCGACGTGGCTCGCGCCTTTTTGAGCAGCCCAGGTGGCCACGTCACTCAAAACTCACACAATCACACATTTCCCTATAAATACCCCTCAAATGCCCCCCCATTTGAGAGTTATGTGAGTGTCCACCCCCTCTTTTCTTCCTTAAAATTCTCGACTCGACTTCTTAAGTCACAATCCGACGCGTATTTACGACCTACCGATCGTAAATACAAGCCTTACACATTGTTTGGTACCGTCATCGTGCATTAAATCACTTGACCGATCATTTCGATCACTACACCGTCACTAATCTTAAAACACTCTTTCTACTTACCAAAACGGTTTTAAACCAAGTTTTTTCCGACCAAACGAGTTGTTACACTTACGTCGGTCACTCGCCATAACCAAACATGTAAGTATGAGGGTGTAAAAATCCTTCTTTTATCATGTCTTCATTTGTTTCATGACTATAACATGCTAAAACATGCATAACATGATCCAAAACATGGGATAAACGAGCCAAAATTGATTTTTGGCCTGAGACAGAAGCCCCTTAGGTTGCAGGCTTACCCGCGCCTAAATGGGGTGTTCAGGTCAGAGATCAACCGTGTTTGTTCTCGTCTTTCCCCTTTAATTCATTTTCATATTTGTAATCGGTTTTTACCATTTCAAATATTTTCAAACCCTTTTTATTTTATTTGTTTTAACCATAAAACATTTTTCACCCTTGGTTCCTCATACCATGACGGTTAAATCCGTGTTTCGGTGATAATATTTGGTTAACGACATTTAAAAGGTATTTATAACCTTTTATTCCATTTCTTTACATTTTTGGGAGGTATTTTAAAGCCTTTCATCATTTCTTTACATTTTCAAAACAAGCATATTAGTCACCAACACAAAGTCATCCTTGGTTCTACATACCATGCCGTATTTTAACCCGGGTACGATGACGAGTGTCGACTAATTATATTCAAATGAACTTAAAACAATTAGTTCATGATTATTTTCAAAACTATTCATGTCAGGCTTGTCAAGTCGAACCCGACACCGAATATTATCAATATAATGATGATTATTCGAGTCGTGTTCTTCAAATCAACAAATGCGGTCTAAACGACCCTTTCAAACCAAATCGGGTTCAAATACCCATTTCTCAACACGTTTTATAACGTTTTCTAAATGGTCAGAATACGGCATATAACCGTAGGGTGACCCGCGCCTCAAGCAGGCCTTTTATTTCTCATTTTGAAAACCAGAAAGAGGCCCCTTGTATCGCTGGCTGGCTCGCGCCTCATGTAGCCGTCTGGTACATGGCCTGTTCCCTTTCCAGCATTAGTCTAGGACGATCCCGACTCTGGTTAACCCGGATATAGGAAGGATCAAACGACTATTTGTTCATTCAAAATCATATTTGAAAAATGTCTTACTAAGACAAATGGATCACGTTATGCACCCTAAACCTAATACGGTAAATGGATGTTTAATTTCCGTCTTGCATGCAAATCAATCATTAATCCAACCCGACATCTTATACTTGATACTTGGATTAAATCAACCGACTTAGAAAGCTCTCTCATGTTAGGTTTAAATTATTGGATGCGCATTCATGCATTAAACCGTTTTATCAACTTTTGCATTCAACCAACCAAGATCGATCGGAGAGGCGCTACATGCGGGCGGGATTGGGTGTCTGATTAAAGGGCTTCCCAATACGTACCTTCACCTCTTACTCAGAAACTTTGGATAGTGGACGACCTTATCCAGGGTGTATGAGAGTCATTCTAGAGATAGGATGCTAAAGAGGGACGATTTCCTTATCTTTAGTACCTATGTCAAACGCTGCTTTGTGCTTCAATTTGACCGAGGTATAAGAGGGATTTCGAACGGGTTCCAAGCATCCCACAAATGCTTGGTGGCGACTCCGAACATCTCTAATCGTTTCGAGACCCTTACCGAGACGAAACCGACCGATCTAAAACGATCCGCTCGAAAGCATTTTTTCGCCGCTGAGCGTGGCTGTCAAAAGACCGCTGCCGTTGTCCACAGATCGGCTGGGCATACGCAGGTGGGCCATGTCCACATGCCGCTTTCATCTTTTGCCTAATCACTTTAACCTGTTCTATCATATCCTGTACCATTTGTGGTCCTAAAACCATTACCTTAGCTCTATCATCCCAACAAATCGAACTCCTACACCTCCTCCCATACAAAGCCTCGAACGGAGCCATCCCAATACTCGTGTGGTAGCTGTTGTTGTAAGAAAACTCGATCAAACCCAACCTATCTTCCCAACTACCACCAAACTCCATCACACAAGCTCGCAACATATCCTCCAATGTCTTGATAGTTCTCTCTGTCTGTCCATCTGTTGCAGGATGAAAAATAGTGCTCATCTTCAAGGTAGTTCCCATCATCTCTTGCAACTCTTGCCAAAACCGAGAAATAAACCTCGCATCTCGATCTGACACAATGTCCATTGGGACTCCATGTAACCTTACCACATTCTTCCTGTACCCATTAGCCAACTGAACCTTACTCCATGTATCTTTCATTGGAATAAAGTGAGGTGACTTAGTTAAACGGTCAACTATCACCCATATCATGTTAATACCCTGCTGACTCCTCGGTAAACCTACTATAAAGTCCATGGTGATAGACTCCCATTTCCACTCACGTACCTCAAGAGACTGAATCTTACCTTGTGGTCGTCGCTGCTCTCCCTTAACTCTTTGACATGTCAAACATCGAGCCACGAACTCAGCTGTTTCCTTTTTCATCCCAGGCCACCAGAAAGTCTTCTTCAAATATCTGTACTATTGAATACTTACAAGTAAACAATTGGCTGTTGTCACCACTCGGATATACTGAATACGGTGTGCAATGAGCCTCTGTCATGATTAGCTTTTTCAGCTCCTCATCTCAAGGGGCACACACCATCTCCCATCAAATCGAACACTCCCATCAGAATGAATAGAGAACTGGGACACTGTCCCTTTCTTTACTCCAGCTCTCCACATCTGAATCTTAGAATCCAGAGCCTGCTTCCAGCGAATATCATCATAAAGATGCAGCTCCACTGTCAAGTCTCCTCTAGCATCCCCTTTTTGTATCACATGTATCCCCATCTTTCCCACTTCACCTCTCAACCTCTTCAAAGACATCACTGTGCATAAGGAATGCACACTCTTGCTACTCAACGCATCAGCCACAACGTTTTCTTTCCCCATATGGTATATGATATCCATGTCATAGTCTCCTATAAGCTCCATCCACCTCCGCTGTCTCTTGTTCAACTCCTTTTAAGTAAAGATGTACTTGAGACTCTTGTGATTTGAAAACACCTTAAAGGTCACCCCATAAAGATAGTGTCTCCAAATCTTGAGAGCAAACATGACTGCACCTAACTCTAGATCATGTGTCGGATAGTTCACCTCATAAGGCTTCAATTGCCTAGAAGCATAGGAAATAACTTTCCCGTTCTGCATCAACACAAAACCCAACCCATTCTTTGAAGCATCTCTATACACCTCAAAGTTGTACTTGAGACTCTTGTGATCTGAAAACACCTTAAAGGTCGCCCCATAAAGATAGTGTCTCCAAATCTTGAGAGCAAACACGACTGCACCTAACTCTAGATCATGTGTCGGATAGTTCTCCTCATAAGGCTTCAATTGCCTAGAAGCATAGGAAATGACTTTCCCGTTCTGCATCAACACAAAACCCAACCCATTCTTTGAAGCATCTGTATACACCTCAAAGTTCTCACACCCTTCAGGTAAAGCTAAGACTGAAGCTGTGGTCAAACGCTCCTTTAATGTTTGACGCTGTCTCACAACTTTCTCCCACCGAAACCTGTTCTCTTTCCTTATCAACGCTGTCATAGGTCTAGCGATCTTTGAAAAGTCTTTCACGAACCGACGATAGTACCCTGCCAAACCCAAAAAACTCCTGATCTCGGCCACATTGTTTGGTGCTTCCCACTTAGACACTGCCTCTATCTTGGTAGGATCCAAAGATACACCCTCTTTAGAAATCACATGCCCCAGAAAGGCAACTTCCTCGAGCCAGAACTCACACTTAGACAACTTTGCATACAGCTGATTGTCGCGCAAAGTTTGTAACACCAACTTTAAGTGCTCCTAATGCTCCTCCTTAGTCTTGGAATAGACTAAGATATCATCTATGAATACCACCATAAACTGATCCAAAAACTGATTGAAGACCCGTTTCATCAAATCCATAAACACTTCCGGTGCATTAGACAACCCAAACGGCATCACCACATACTCACAATGACCATACCTCGATCGAAAAGCTATCTTCGGTATGTCCTCATCCCGAATCCTCACCTGATGGTACCCTGATCTCAGATCAATCTTTGAAAAGACGCCTGCCCCCATTTTGCTGGTCAAACAGATCATCTATCTTTGGCAAATGATACTTGTTCTTCAATGTAACACTGTTCAGCTCCCTGTAGTCGATACACAACCTCAAACTCCCATCTTTCTTTTTCACAAACAGAACTGGTGCTCCCCACGGTGATACACTAGGTCAAAAGACAGGGACCCGAGCATCCCGTAAGGACAAAAGACCCCAGAACCACCAAAGTCACCCCAACAGAACAGTGAGTCGGCCAACATACAATGCATACATGACAAACAAGCACAGTACGCACAGTAAGTACACAACAAAGAAAAAGACATAAACATTACTGGCCCCCAGAACGGAGCAAGAGCAAAAGTTAAATGATTTTTCAAATAAATAAAACAAAGCCAAATGCCTCATAGGGCTAAGGCCAAAAAGTAACAAACTACAATTAACTAGAGGGCATTCCCTCGTCTAATCAGCCTGAGCTGGAATAGGCACCTCATCAGGAATAGGAGCAGCAACAGAGTCAGGGACGTCTTCCTCCACCTACACCACCTCTTCAATAGGAACACCCCCCCCCTTAGCAAGAGCCTCCTCCTCCTCCTCTGCCATCAGGTCATTGATAATGCTGAAGTCGGGCTGAACGAGGAAGGTCTCAGCAAACCGCCTCTCCTCCTATGCTAGATTCCAAGTGGTGTGCGTACCAGGTTAGAACTCCCGCATACACTTGATCTTTGACTGCCAGGCGCCATACAGTAGGCCATCCAGAAGCAGCTACTTCAGCGTATGCACCTAATCCTTGGCAGCAGCAAGGTTATCAGCTAAGGAGGAGTTGGAACTCTGTGCCTTCACCAGCTGAGCTTGAGTTTGTGCCAGCTGTGAATGGGCAGTGCTCTTCTATTCGGCGGCAGAAGAGAGCTTAGCCTCAATATCAACAACCCGTTGGTTGAGGTTGTTAACCTCGCCCATCAGCTGAAGACTCTGTAAGAAGAGAAACAACAGCTATAAGTAACCCACCTCAACAAGAACAAAAAACAAAAATAGAGACAGTTGTACTTACAGGAAAGGCAGTTTCAACTAAGATATCCAGCATCTCAGACATGGGTTTGGTACTTAGCTTCTGGGCCGTAGCAGGGAGGAGGAACTGTTTTAGCTGAGGCCAAAGAGGAATACCAGCCTTACCACCATATCCACGAGGGAAATGGAGGAGAGTCATAGAGTTGGGCAGAGGCGCCCTGGGATGTACCGAGGCCAAAAGAGGAACAGATTCTGTTCCGGCTTAGGAGCCGAAGCAGTCTTTTTCTTTGGAGCGGGTTGGGAGGCAGAGGAAGCAAGTTTTCTCTTCTTCAATTCCATTGTTAAGTCAGAATAGAAAGGGGATTTGCCTAAGAAAAATGGTCATCGTACCAGTTAGACAGTGTAAACTAAATACAACAGACATTAAAAACAAAAGACAAGTGTCTGACCAGACGACATCGAGGGTTCCGTCTCAGAATCCTTTTCTAAGTTAGAGGGAGTTTCTTCTTCTTCCCTTCCTTCTTCATGAGGCTCCTGATCCTCTTCTTCTTCTTCATCCACCTTGAGCGGATGGGAGGAGGAACCTGAGGTTTGCAAGGCAAGGAGGGCAGGGAATGTTTTAGCTTGCAGAGGAAGGCTGAGGAGCCTGGTCACCACAGTGAGATCTTTGGTAGGAGTTGGTTGCAACAAGTCTGCAAGAAAAAGCCAGTAAGAACATTGAGATCAAAAGGAAGAACAGAACATTGACAACAGAAATAACCTTCAACCGGAACCCACATATCGAACAAATAATTAGGGGTAGGGGAGATTGTGTCAGTTTTGACAAAGATGTAGCGCTTGAACCAGCCCTCATCCCTCACTTTGGGAGGAAGGATCACCCCCGAGTTCATTTTATTATAGGATTTGAGGGTCACTTGGCTATGCTTGACGGATCTGTAGGTATACAGCGTCGCCAGATCGCCAAAGGTCATACCCAAGTTATAATCTTCATCTAGAATGTACAACAAGACCAGTACATGCCATGCATACGACTTGAGTTGACAAATCGCCAGCTTGTTAAAGGAAAGCACCCGCTGAAGCAGAGAAGGCAGAGGGAACGACAAACCCAAATGAGATGGATACTTATAGAGGCAAGTCCACCCAGGACAGTAGAAGTCAAAAGCTTCACCAGGTTGGGGAAGATGGATCTCCACATGGTTATCCAGCTCAAATTTCTACTTCACCTTTGAAACATCGGAGTGAGCATAAAAGGAGTCACACAGGAACAGCTCAGAAAGAACTCCGATGGATCCAAAGGAAGTAGAGGCAGAAGGGGGTGATGGAGAAGCACGGGATGAAGGGCGGCGAGTAGATTTTTTGGTCACGGTGAATGAAAATTAAGAATAAGAGAAGAGAGGGAGGGAGAAAAGTACTTGAGGAAAGGCTTTTTTTGGAAAAGAGAGAAGGGAAGAGATAAGGGATTGGGAGTATTTATAAAGAGGGAAGTTGAAAGAGGATAGTGTTGGATGTTGAGAAGGAAATCGTGGGGAAGTGGATAGAGGCAGTTGGGAAGATAGGCGGCGTGGTATTGATGAGACTCCTCTGACAGTCCGATTTTTTAGGGAAAGCAATTCCCATCATTACATTAAGCAAGTGGATGACAATTACTTTGGGGGTAATTGTTTGGGTTATTTTTCACCTAAAATCCACTTGATGACATGGCAGCCAATCATTGTAGCAGAACAAGAGCAATGGATCGATGACGTGACCAAGAGATATCTTAAGCGAATTCCACACAAAGCCGCAGTCCAACGCAAGTTGAACAAAACCCACGAGACTCGGTCAAATAACAAATTCCACAAAAATAAGGAAGTTGAGCAGAAATAGGGAGTACGCGCTGAGGAAGAGTGGGTCAAAATGAACAACTATAAATACCAAGCGAGGAGAAGGCAACAACACATTCATTTATTCACTCACACACACTTCAAGTCTCCATTCCAGAAAAATATCACTTATCAACATAAAAGGGCATTATACTTTATTTTCCATCATAATTGTATCATTACGTTGTTCCTCCTCAGTACCCCAGAAGTTATAGTGCATACATTTGGCGGGATACCGACTCCCCCCGCGGTTTTTTCAACATTTGGGTTTTCCGTGTCACCAATTTCTTGTGCCCTTTACTTTTTTGCATTTTTTATTTTGTTCCGTCAGTTTGCAAGTACATTCACACTACCTTAAAATCGACTAACAATAGACCGCTTTAGACTACCTAAGACAAAGTAACCATTAGGTAATTTTTTTATCAAAGCAATCGTCCTGAATATAGTCATCCTCTTTCTTTTCATAGGATGTACCTTCAGTTGACGCAACCAAAATTTTGATTGGTCCATTCTGAATAATTCTCCAACACTCCCAATCCTGTCCCTTCATATAGTGTGTCATCATGTTTTTTCAAAGACTATAATTTTCCCATCAAAGATAGGACATTTGAGATATTTGGAATCCATTTCACACGTGTAAGACATCGAAAATAAAGAAAAATAAAATAATGTAGAATAGACGGATCAACCTCTCTGCGGTTAGGCAATCAAGAGCACAAGGCTCTGATACTAATTGTAGAGTCTATTGATCTCGAAATACTCAAGAGGGGGGGGGGGGGTGTTGAATTGAGTATGCCCACTTTTAAATCTTGTCCGTATAAGCGTGTATATATATGTAATTTGATAGTACAAATTTATTGATTAAATTAAACTATTAAATTACTTGCAAGATATAAAACAAACGTAAAGAAAAGATGCAAGGGATACACGATATTTAAGTGGTTAAGCTTCACACGTCGAAGCCTACGTCCACTATTCTCGATTAATTATTTTAGTACATTTCTACGGATTACAAAATAATCAACCCAACTCGTAAAACTAACTCTAGTTGTAACTCACTTTGAGTATTGTTAAATAGCCGACTATCTTACGCTAATAAGAAAGCACTTGATTGTTCTTCTAATTGTTCACACAATTAAATGAGTAAGAAACAATATGAATCACTATTATCTTATAACGATTTTCTTATAAATAATTGCAATATGAAGAGAACGGCTTTTCAAAAGACTTAATTTTCAAAAAGAAAATAAAACACTTGATATGTTTGAAAAGGGTTTTTGATTCGAAAAGTTGTTTCAAATAAATGATAAAGCATTGTATTTATACTGTAGAGGCGATTTAGGTTTCCATCCAAAAACCCTAGATGTATCGTGTAGATTAATGAGCAAGAAAGAGATCTATTATCTTTATTTAATCCAATAATATCTTGGCAAAAGATATAAAATAAATATAAGGAGATAAAATATCTTTAACAAATATTTATCTAAGATCTTTACCTTAACCCTAGATATGGTGAGGATCTCGTGTGTAGTATATGGCAAAAAGGAGATCCAATCTTTATTAATTAATCTAACAAAATCTTAGTAAAAGATATAGAATAAATCTAGATAACCATAAAGATATAAAATATCTCTAATAATAATCTTGTTAGATTTACCCTAATCTTTACTTGCACAAGGAGTATACACGAGTAAAAGGCGGCTCATAAGCCCACTTCTTATGTGTAAAACCCTAGGCAAGATATTAGGTTAGATAATTAGGGTTTAGGTATGAGTATCTAGAATACCCTAGTTAGCCACCAATAAATAACTCATAAGTTGTTACATAAGTCGACTAATCTCATGGGTTACCATCTAATCATAACTGAATTTTAAGTGCAAACTTTAATCTACTATAAATAGGGTTTTCTTTTAAAGATTATAAAGATAAGATTTGAAAAACTATATTTAAAACCCTTTTAAAAATAAGCCGTGCGTATTTATTTATTGCAGCTAAAAGTTATAGTTAAAACACCTATAACTTTGCAATGTTATAGCTAAAACAACTATAACTTTACTTACCAAAACTATTTCTTTAAATACCATTTTAAGACGACACCCTACGCTATCTAATCTTCCTGGAGATCTTCAATATAGGATTCATCTTTTGTATTTGGTTATCATGAGCTCTTCTTGAACTTCACTTGATCATCACTTTGAATATAAGACTTACATCTTGAATATAAAGTATTTCTTTAGTTTGCTTGATCATCACTTGTATTCTTGATCATGAGATTTAGTTTGAATTCACTTGGATCAATAATAATCAATGCTAAATTGTAATGGAGTCAAATCTATAAAGACTAACAAATAATTACGAGCAACAAGTATATACAATTTATAACACTCTTGTCATCATCAAAACATAAACCTATATGACTATATGGTCCAACAATAAGACCACCGTGTGACATGACTCTGACCATGGCTCTGCCGTGACCTCATCGGACCTGCCTTTGACCACCGTTGAACGCTAGTCTAGGGTTGTTGGATGTGCGTTTAAACCGTGTTTAAGACACGGGTTATGAGTTGTGTGACCTAGGCTTGGATTGGTTGGGTGGCTAGTGTGGTGTCGCCTATCAAGGGAGGTTTTGGGTGGCTAAAGGTGGTGGTTTGGGTGTGGCTAACTGGAAATTCACAGGGGTTGATGGTTGTTGCGGTTTTGTTGTTGTTAATTGTGTAATTGGTAGATGTAGGACCTTGGTGCTCAACTAAGACTGTGACCAGGGGTGGCGACATAACTGGTGGAACCATCGTGGGCCAGGGGAGACCACAGTGGTGGCTTCTGTGGTGCATGGTGGTTGTATTTAGGTCGTGTTGTGTGTTGTTGTGATGAAGGTGTCATGTGTGGGGTTGTTAGGGCATGGTGGTGAGGCCGTATTTGGTGGTTGGTGTTGGTAGTTGATGCGTGGCAAGGTTGGTGGCTATGGCGGCTCATGGTGGGGGTGGTTATTGGAGGTGTTAGTTGTCGGGTTTGGCCATAAACACGGGTTTCGAGAGGTTGTTCAAGGGGCTTCAACACGGGTTAAACCGTGTGTTGTGAGTGTGTTTATGGGGCTTGAATATGGGTTTAACACGGGTTGGGTTGTGATGTTGGGGCTTGTTAAGATGGGTTTTTTATTTAGTAATTTACGTTTGTTAATAATAATAATAAATTGTAATTAATTAATAATTAAGAGTGTGATGTAATTAGTAATCAATATTACTTATCTTAGGTGACGGGTTTGTTGAGAGTACTTTTGATTGCCTTGCCTTGCCTTGCTTTGCTTTGCTTGGATTGCTATTTGGGAGTATTTGCTGAAAAGGTAGGATATATACTCAGTTAGATCGTCTTAATGTGTTGTATTTATTTTGTGAGCATTGTGTGGTTATTTAAAAATAGCTTCTAGTTGAATTGTGGTGTGAATTATATTCCATGATCAGTTATATTGAATTGTGAGCAATCATCAGTTTTTATTGTTGTGTATGGATAAGTATAATTGGAAGGCCCCAGGTTTAGTCTCTGGTGGATTGTTTGAGTATTGGAAGGCCCCAGGCTATGAGTCTCTGGATGATAATGTGATTGAGCTTAGGGGTTGTAGCATTTGTATTTTGAAATATATACATATTGTGCTCGTTTATTTCTACTGTTTATTTATCCTACTCGACCTTTTGGTTAATGTGTATAAATGAGGGTGTTACAAAGTGGTATCAGAGACAGGTTCCTCAGGCCTAAACTAATGAACCTAATGAACGTAGGTGTGTCTAATAAAATGAACTCGGGAAGAAACCGTTAGGAGCCCCCTTAGGCTTGGGATGAGTAGAGGGCCCCTCACACCAAACTTCTGGCCCTTTCAGTTTTGAACCGGTTACCTTGAAAGAAAATTGAAGAATAAGGTAATTAAAATAAAGTTGTATTAATTCTTAAGAGTCAATTGTTTGCCTTAGGATGAGAATTGCTAACCTTGTTGCAGGATGCGGGTAGAGGTAAGTATTGTGAGGTGGTATAAATGGCCTAAGGCTGCGTGATATGGAAGTAATATTGAAATTTTTGCAATTTGGGTGATCATATGAATTGTGTGGTGGATTGAATTATGAATTTGTTTACATACATGAGAATGCTTATACTAAATCTTAGTTGGATGTTTCACATACTTGGATGTTGTGTGATATGTGTAGTAGAATTAATATGTCTAGTGATATGCGGATTTTTTTAAAGTGTTAAAGTGTATGGTGTTAGTATTTATGGCGTGGGTGTTGGACTCAAAGTTTTGCCGTGAGATAACTAAGGTCGTGGAGGCCGTAGTGGCCGTGGGGTGGAATCACCGTGGTTGACTGGCTTTTGACCAGTCCAGTGAAGTGTCAACCACATGTTGTTTTGTTTGCATGGATATTTATTTTAAACCTTATGCCACATTTCTTAAGTGGAAGCTTATGTGTTTTATGTTGTTTTATAGAAACATGCCTCCAAAGAAATTTGTACCCACTGCCATGTCCCAGGAGGAGGTAGATCGTCTAATCTTTACAAATGAGGCCTTAACTGCTGCACCGAAGGCAAAAGGGTCAGTTTTGGATCCATCAAAGATGAGTGCTATAATTGCGAGGCATAAGCCAACCAAATATAATGGTTTGGGGGAGCCATCTCTTTTGGGGGAATGGTGTTGAGAGTTTGATAATATCTTTGAGTTGCTGGGCTGTCTGGGGGAGCTACAAGTAGACCAAGCTGCATTTTATTTAAAAGGGAAAGCTGGTTTGTGGTGGACTCGTCATAAGGAGGCCATCAAAGAAGTTGCTGCAAATAATGGGAGTGACTATGTGAAGTTGAAGGGTTTCAAGAATATCTTAATGCCTACCTTTGTTCCTAAGCATATCACGAGCAGGATGATAGTGGAGTTTGATGCTTTGAAGATGACAGACGATATAACAGCGGAGACTTATCACAACAGGTTCATGGAACTAGCTGATTATGTGTCTTATCTTAACTTTACTCCAGAGATACTATCATTGAGATTTGAGAAGGGTTTGACAACCAACATCAAGAAGAGGCTCACAACTGGTGAGCCAGGCAACATGGATGTGATTTATCAGCGAGCTGGGCACGGTGAAAGAGTTGTTAATATGCTAAAAGAAGAAAAGAAGGAGAAAGGTGAGAAAACGAAGGATGAGGCTACGAGTGAGGGTGTTGGAAGCAAGAAGCAAAATTCTAATCAATTCCTTTCATATTTCTCAAGTAGCGCGCCAGCTGGAGGTTTTGTAATACTCCGTATTTTATAATTATATAAATAATATTATATTCCATTTATACGAGTTATGTTATAAGACGGATAATAAAATAATAAGGATAACAATACACTTCCACCTACCACTATATATACCCCTCACCTTATCCATACTACCTTATTCTATTTCATTTCCCACCCCAAAAATTTAGAGAGAATCTTAGAGAGAAAGAAGAGAGGAAAAAAGAAGAAAAGAAAGAGAATAAAGATCGTCTTTTTCCCCTCCGCCTCGAGATCGTAAGGTAAATCGCCCCACACTAGTTTACATTATATTAATTGATCCGCCTCGGTCTTGACTCACCCTAGACCCACCGTTGACCACTCGGACCACCGTTGACCGCCCATAAGGGTGTTTAACCGAGGTGATCTACACTTTTATAGCTGTTTTGTGTGACCGTCTTAAGACGGATTTTTACCTTTGTTGCCATGGCCCAGTTGGAGAGACTTTGGGTGGTTAGTGTTATGGGTAGTGAGGGGATAACAGTGGTGGTCTTAAGTGGTGGAATGGGTAGCCGTGGTGGTCAGAAATAGAGGGGGAAGAAGGGCTGGTTGGATCGAGTATTGTTGTTGTTGTATGCTGTAGATGGTCGTGGGGATTGCTGAGGTTGCTGGTGGTTGACGACAAGGTCCACCGTGGTCAGGGGAGACCACGGTGGTGGTCGGCACTGGCGAGGGGTGTTGGTATTGGCGGGGTCGATTACGGGAGTGTGAGTGGGTGAGGTTGTTGTGTTGTTGTTGTTGATGTTGCTGGTCGTGGTGGCTGCCGGCCGTGGTCCACCGTGGTTGGTGGTGGTGGCAACGGTGGCGGCAGTAGGTGGTGGGTAGCGGGAATGAACGAGTGTCGGAACGGGTATAAGGTAGTGTATTAAGACGTGATTTGAATAACGTGTTTAAGACGGGTTTTATTTATTTAATTAATAACGTGTTTAATTTAATTTGATTAGTTAGTAATTATATTTAATTATCGTAATTAGGTGCCGATGTTATGGAGAAGCGCATTTATATCCGTTTGCTTGCATATTTGTCGGGATTGCTAAAAGGTAGGTTTATCCTACTCAGTTAGATAATGTGTCTATTTATTAAAGGAGTCGTTTGTCATTAATTGCATTGAATGAGTCGGTAATTGGCATGTTATATGGTATCTTGCATATTGTGTTGTTTGTATGTCGGAGGACATGGAGGTTTGAGTTGTTACTTGTTGTTATGGAGACGTAAGGTGCTTGGGAGACCGTCTTATGCTTGAGTTATTGCCTCTTAGAGCTTCCCACTCCAAGAGGGATGTGCACATTAATGGCTTTGAGTTACGGAGGGACTCGTGTGGTTGAGACACGACGTCTGGCAGAGGATTCGGTTGGCTTCCGGACCCGGTACGTCTGGGCGTGTCCCGGCACCTGTTTGTGATTTTTAATATGTCTGGGCGTGTCTCGGTACTAGTGTGGTTGTCGGCATGTATGGGCGTGTCCCGGTACCGTGGTGGTGGTTGCTTGATAGCATGTCATTCATATCATGGTCATGTTGTATACTCACACACTTTGAGTTGTGTCACACGTTATTTATCGTTACTGATGTTTGTGTGTCTGTGTAATTGTCACCTATTTCCGGGGTAGCCTGTGTCGATCCATATGATATTTTCGATCATATGGGGATCCGGTTAAGTACATGTTGTTTGGATAGCACATGGAAGACGGGACGATATTGATGAGTCACGAGAAGAGTATAGTTGGCAAGAGAAGTATAGTTGTCTTGAGTTGTACTTTTATTCATTTTTTTTATGTTTGTGTAATTCGTTTAACATTATATTTATAAAATGTTCTTTGATTGGAGTTTTGAAACACTACATCGGGAAACCGAGATGGTAATGCCTTCAATTATCTTGGCCAGATAATTGGGGTGCTACAAAGTGGTATCAGAGCGACGATTTTGGAACCTAAACCAATGAACCAAAATGAATCTAGGAGTGTCTAATAAAATGAACCTGACATGAGTACAATAGGAGGTCGGTTTTGGGTGAGAAGGATCCCTCATTTCAAAACTAGATCCTATTGTTTCGTTTGGTCACTACGTGGGTGGTTATGAGTCGAGAAACGTGAAGTGCAATGTTGTGTGATTTCATTTGTGCAATGTTCAGTTGGCAAGTCATCGCATGACATGGTTTTGTATGTGTTGATACGAGTATATAGATTTCTTTTCTTGCTTGATATAACCTTTCATTGGCATATAATAATATGTGATAGTCAAAATGTTGGAATGAAAATGTTCACTTGAATGAGGTATATGTGATATGTGTAGGGGATTGTTTCATGTGAAGTGCATTTATTTGTATGAGCATTACTTGTTTGAATACGATGAGTTTAAAGCCTTTAATTACATATCTGATGTAGCCAATTGATAGGATTCTTACATGATGTAGTTACTCATTTGGTACATGTTAAAATGTGAAAATTGGATGAAAAGAGTAGTGTGTGTAACATATTTTGGAAGAGGTTATGACGTGATAGTGTGTGAGGGGCACTAACCCCGTCCTTTGGCATGTTAGTATCACATATATGTTTGAATTTCACTAATGCTATAGTTAGAGTATGATTAGTAATAGTTGTTAGTTAAGTAGTCGCTAGTATAAGAAGTAGTCCTTAGTCGGAATTGCAAACCATATAGAGGCACCCAGTCGAGTACAAGCTAGTACTCGACCGAGTACCAGTCACTCAACCGAGTGGACTAATTTCCAGAAACTTCAAAATTTCTGGAAGTGAGTCACTCGACTTAGTGGAGAAGGCACTCGACCGAGTGGACTCAGCACTCGACCGAGTGCCATTTTCTGAGTTGTGAAATTCACAAGATTTGTATTATTACCTTGTTTCTTGCATTTCTTCGTCATTCCTCATAGCAAAAATACCAAAATCTCCTTGAATCTTTTTCCAAAACTCCATTGTGGATGATTGTTGCTCGGACTTAAGTTTTCTACTCCATTTTATCCTCTTAATTCTTGCTAATTCAACACTGTAAATGGTTTTCCCATTACTCTTTTTGTTCCAATTTAATTTCATTTAAATCCACACGATTCCTCCAAATTTTTTCAATTAATTGCATGATTTGTTTGATTCATGATATTAATCACTTTTTTTTATACCATTTATGATGTCAAGTGTAAAATTTTATATTGAATTTTGCCCAAAAATTTTATGAATTCGGAAATATTTATTCTCGAGTCAATAATTTAATTTGTGTTTGTAGCTTAGTTAATTGTTTAACAAAGACTAAAGTTGATTGTTATTGCTAATTCTTGTCATATGGTTGGAATCGTGTCTTGAAAATTTTATTCCAAAAAGTTTGACATCTTAATGTTCATGCGTAAGTTTTTATTTTTCGTGTTTGAAGAGTTAGTTAGTTTACTAATGAGGCTCAAGAATCTTCCCACGCTTAAGTTTTTATTTTCTCTGTTGGTAACGACATATATTATCGTGAACCCAAAATTTCATCTTGAGATGTTTCCCAAAATCTTTTAAAATTTCATTTTAAAAAATGAATGATTTTGATGTGGTTTCATATACTCTGTTTATTGTGTCTAATTATGCTGTAAAGATTTAAATGTGGCTTAATGATGTTAGGTATGGTCTCAAAATTTGAAAATTTTGTTTTAAAGTTTTTTTGAATTAATTGAGTAATGATACTTCAATTTCCATTAGTAATGCTATGTATTGTCTTAAGTTGGTAATGTCGCCTTAAAATCTTGACCAAATTTTGATTCCTTCTTTTATCTTAAAGTTGGCTTAACGATGTTTTAATGCAATTATCTTTATGAGTATCACTGTAATAACATAGTTTAAATCGAAGTTTCCATTTTAAAAGTGAATCAATTTCTTTTTGAGATTTCATGTGTACATCCCTAAATGTTTATTTTTACGTTTGAAACATGGCTTAATCGTCTCATAGTGCCCCAACCTTGTTAATGGTGATATGTGTGGAAAATTATAGTATTGATGCTCAAATTTTATTTCGTGCTTATACTGGGTGTTATTGTGCCGCAAGCTTACAGTTTTGTTAATAATGCTATGTATGGTCTTAAATCGAGAACCTCACCTTAAAACTTTGCCCAACAATTTTTTTTTATATATACATACCAAGGTGTATAAGATTAAGTTTTAAATTTGGTATTTGAAACGTAGTTCCATTTTTTCGTAGTGTTGTGTAGATACCTCATTTCTGCACCTCCCGCAAGCCACTCGGTGATGATTGAGCCGCATGTTTGGTACGCGGAACAATTTATGACAATTTGTAAGTTTATCGTCAAGTGATAGCTCAAATACTTATGTCTACCCCTTGGTCGTCATCTAAGCGCCATTACAGCCGTTTTGACAGTAATTAGAGTTCATTTGGAGTCCGGATAAAAAACCGTCTTCATTTTCTAATAAACCGTTTAAAATGCCGAGTCGGAATGTTCTGGAATATTCCGGATATTTCTATTCCATAATTTTAATCTTTAAATCTTTTGGCAAAATATATCCCGAAATTATATTTTAAACAATAAGGAAGTTGAGATCTACCGCAATTCCATAACAGAAACGCGGAAAATCTTTCTTCCGCAGAAGGAAACTCCTGGGGAAAGGACGCAGCACCTTCTGCGCCTCTTCCAAGAGCCGCAGTGGCTGCTGCGCCTCTTCCCCAGCTCTTTTCTGCGTATTTTAAGATCTTTTCGAGATTTGTTTCCAAAGGTTTACCGAAACCCTAATTCCTCCGCGTGATTAGTATAAATAGGGACCTTCGTTCCTCATATTTCTCACGCGAGTGTCCGCCCTTCTCTTCTCCCTTTGCATTCTAAGACCGTGCTCTTTGCTTGTTGGCGTCTACGTGCTTGAACTTTCGACTACGTAAGCTCCGATCCTTCTGAGTACCAGCCTCGTTTTGCATGACCGACCAATTTGACCAACTCCACTCAATCAACTTAATCAATTTAATTTAATTCCTCTTACGAGGGCACTTTCGAAATACATTCGAATCGAGCAATCACTAATGTTTAACTTAGTCAATCTCGTTTCGTCAAACATGTAAGTCTGAGGTTGTAAATCCCATATTTTATTATTGTATTTTATCATTGTATAAACTATTGTAAGGTTTACGTCGAAAGCATGTTTAAAACCGATTTACAAAACCCTTTTATCAAACCTATTTTTACGGATTAACAGAGGGCAGACGTCGAGAAGAAACGCAGCAACTGCTGCGCCTCTTCGAAGAGTCGCAGCATCTGCTGCGCCTCTTTCTGAGGTTGCCGCAGTTTATGCTTTTCTTCTTCTTCCTCGTCTTTCTGTTAACTCGTCTTTTTTTCGTTCTTCTTTTCTTCTTTTCTTCTTTTTCATTCGTATATAATAACTATAGTCATAACTTGTACAATCATCGCCTTTAAATCCCGACTTAAATCCCTTATAATCAATATTTGCGGGTTTTCGTCGTTAAAAGCAAACCCGGGTTTTGGAGATTCGGTTCATTCATATCAAATCTCTGGGATTCGACTTTTGTATATTTTCATCAGTTTATCGCGTCTTACATTTGTTTCCGTCTTAGTAATTTGACCTAAATTAGTTCTAATTAATCTCTTATTAACCTTTAATTCACTCATTACTAGCTTTCTTGCCCGTGCGTTGCACGGATATTAAAATAATGTGTAATAAATTTCACAATAAAATGAAATATAGACATATAGTACATCGTTCATGTCTAAGATTTTATGCATGCCGCATGACAAACAAATAATTGCCGTTAACATAATATTGACATAAGAATAAAAGAGTGTTTGATTAATAAAATACTTTTTTTAGGAAAATAAAACCAATATGAAGTTTATATATATGATACTTGGACTGATAGTTTTCAGAATTTGTTCATTAATACCTGTTTGTTTTTCAATTGGTCAAGGAAAACAATAATATCTACTCTGCATAATCAACTCAATGATGCAACAAATCTCCTTCTTTCGAATAACAACCATAATTTAATCATTGCTGGATCAAATTGTAATTATGTAAAAACATTTAGAGGTAGTTAGAATGTTATATCTCCCGGTCAAACTATAAAAGTACGTTTGAATGTGAACCAAATTCCGACACAATACTATATGGCTAGGGCTGCTTATAACCCCTCCCTCTCTCTCTCTCTCTCTCTCTCTCTCTCTCTCTCTCTCTCTCTCTCTCTCTCTCTCTTTCTCTATCTCTCTTTCTCTCTCTCTTTCTCTCTCTCTCTCTAGCAGTAGTCTTGGCCCCCATCTTCTCATTTGAAACAAAATCTTTCACGCAGACCCTATTTTTCTTCCCTATTCACACACATGATCTAAAACAATCGCATCCCTTGAAAGATTGATCCTTGTCTCTGAAACTTATCTCAAATTTATCCAACCAAGTGAAAAACTAAACCCCCTACTTCTAGAAAAATCCACAATCCAATGGAAACTAATCCTTGCTCTCGACAATGTTGTTAGAATTAAGATTTTACTTTAATTTGGATTGATGATGTCAAGATTAAGTTTAACAGTATGATCTTTTGAGGTTTCTTGTTATTATTCATGTTACCTACTTCCTCCGTTCCAATGAGTTGTGTATACGTTTGCTTTTTGAGCACTATTCATAGGTGAGGAGAATCTTCATTATAATTTTTAATATATAACATAAAAGATAGTCATGTGAGATCTTTTTGAAACGTCTTATCGAGTAGTTATGAATATCAAATTTTTATATTTTTAGTAATGTATAGCTAAATATATGAGGAAAAGAAAATGTGCATTGATGTACGTGTATAAAGTAAACGTATACAACTCATTGAAAAGGAGGAAGTATATGTTTTAATGCAAGAGATATTTTGCTGATAAATAACCTTATTTATTATCACTATCCCCGTTAAAACTCATCACCCTCCACAAATGCACCCTCCCTCCACCCCACTAATTTACCCGCAAAATAAAACATCAGCCACTATGATTAGTTCTTACTACTTGAAACAACCTCCAATCCACTACCACTATGACTACCTTTCTGCCACGGTTTACATCTAAGAGTTCATAAATCACATTCACCTCCATGAAACACCAATCTTTACTCTAGATGATATGGATCCTAGTCTCCCTTATCGAAGACAATTTATTTCTCCTTCAACAAAGAAAAGATTAAAAAGCAATCTTCCCTCTTATCTCTCTCCCTTTCCCTTCTTAGTCTTTTTTTCGTCCCCTCCCTTAAGTGTTTGGGTACTATGTTTGTAAACTGAATAAGTTTGAATATTATATATATACACGAACTTTGCTATTTATTTCATTTTGCATAAATAAATCTTACTACCTCGATCCATCTCATTTTTATTGTCCTTTTTTATTCAAATTTTATTATCCCATAATTATTATCCCCTTTCTACATCTAGTAAGGAAAAACTTTAGTCAACCAACTCATCGCAATCAACCTCATTCCCACTCGAAACAACCTTTAGCCCACTACTTAATCCCTTCACTTCACACATAAACGGTCTAAAATGCAAAGCTTTTATCTCTCTCTTGAAAAGTCCATCTAACTAACAGAAAACTAACCGCTATTTTCTGAACTTCATCATTTTTACATCCCGTAAAGATTAAGTTGAACAGGACAAAAAAAAAATGCAGAAACTTAGGTTTTGTTTGATAACGACAGATTGAACATTTTTTTTTTTAGCATTTTGAGAGTTTTTACACTATTAATCAACAAATGCGCTATTTTGAGTGTTGATCATCGACATATTAAAATAGTAGATTGTGGTGTAATTTCCTATTTTACATTATGACCTTTAATTAGTATATTATAAGAAAAAAAATTGAGTTTTTTTTAATCTCTTAGGACATTAAAGATCAAACATTATATTTATCATATTTATAATTAATATTCTTCACTTAAAATATATAAATTTAAGCAAGTTCAAATAAGTTAGCTAAAAGTTATAAATCACAAATTGTACGAAGCAGTATAATCATTTTTTTTATTAATATGAAATTAATGTCATAAACTTCATGAGAATATTAATGCGGTAGAGAACTATAGAAGAGTTGGCAAGTACGTGACCCCCTTTTAAGTTTAAATTTTTTCATTTATTTTTATATTTTTGCCTAAAGGTGGTTAAAGCATCGTATTATGCATGACAAATATGTCTCACCCTTCCCCAATTCGTATCTCTCCCTAAATTACAGTGATGATATGCTCAATTTACACACAATTTTTTTTATAGCATCAACAATAATTAGTTTGCTCCATATAATTGAATAGTACCGTTTTTTATGCATGTAAATTTGTCAGAAGAAAAGCTTAAGAGAGACGGTCTTCACTATGTTAGGGAAAGACTACACTTACCCTTTTATGTGTCTTTCATGACTTTTTTTAATATTGATCGTTGCTTGAATTGAATCTTAACCTTATATATATTTCTATAATAAGTGAAACTAATTTACCTTCAAGCCTAATTCAAATCTATTTTATTACTCGTGGTACCATTTTTACTTTAAATTGTAAAACAATCGCACAATAAAGTTTTTCAAAACATTTACTCATTTGTCATAATATGATATTTCGATTCGCAAATTAGCAGCAATAACTTTCTTTATATTTTAATACTCCTTGAAAAATAGATATCAAACTTTGTACTTTATCAATAATTTTTGAATATCTTATTTAAATTTTGATTAATATACTTTTATATAATGACAAATGAATGTAAATAATATAATAATAAATTATCAATAGAAGTTGAAGTGTATTGTGAGGGAAATAACTATAAAATTAGTAGGAGAAATACATATGACATTTGAAAAATAAACTTTGTATTATGTATAATTAAATATGACATTAGCAATAACAAAAGACGTAGAGGCATCTTTCAGCGTTCATTTTACTCTTTACATGAGTAAATTCCATGTAGTACGTATTATGCATGCACATTTGTCAAAACTCAGTTCGGCCCAGGGCCTTTTAGCCTCATAATACCTCATTTTGTTTAATCGGAAGTTGTTATAAAATTTGATATTATAAATATAAAAAAGGTTTTTTTTCCTTCTAATTTAATAAAACGTGAACAAATACTAATGAATAATTTTTTAATATTAATAAGTTGTAGATAATTAATTTATTTCCTGTTTCTAATAATAAATTGTAAAATAATTAATTAATTCTCATTTCTAATAGGAAAATCATATTCCTAATTATAATAGAAAAATTTTAAATAATTATTATCTCCTAATTCTAATAGTATAATTAGCAAAAAAAAGCCTTAATAAATTGTTAATTTATTTCCTTTTTCTAATAAGAAAATTATAATAATTAATTAATTCTCATTTCTAATAGGAAAATTATATTCCTAATTATAATAGAAAAATTGTAAATAATTAATTATCTCCTAATTCTAATGCTAATAGTATAATTAGAAAAAAAAGCGTCCTTTAGTTATATATATTGATTATTTTATAATTAGTTCTGATTAATTTAATGTAACACCCCGACCCAAACCGGGTCCGGAGCGGTTACTTATGATAGCTCACCAGGCTGTGTACATGGCCCACAGATCAACACGTGTCCTTTATAGCGCATTTTGTCCTCACTCATGCGCATCCCAGAAACCTTCCCAGGAGGTCACCCATCCTAAGACTACTCCCAGTCAAGCACGCTTAACTTTGGAGTTCTTTCGCATGGATGACCATAAAAGAAAGTGCACTTTGTTGATATGAGTAGTACTTCCAATCCCTTTAAGCACTAGTCATTTAAGCCTATCACTGGACCTCTTCAATTACCGTGGGTGTTACATTTAAGTTCGTTCTTTATCGCTTTTATGACCAATTTGCATATAAATAACCTGTTAAATCACTTCTACTTGAGTCGAACATTAATAATCGATCATTAAATTCACCAATGAACATTAACGATATGCAGTTCCGGCTTCACAACCATAACTCACCTCAGGAACAGACGCAGTGACCACTGCGCCTCTTCCAAGGGACGCAGCTCTGCTGCGCCTGTTCCGGGGTGATTTTTGTCCCTGAACTTCCGTTTCCGCTTTGACCTAATTTATTAGTTTTACGTATTAATCAACTATTACTCGTAATATCACTACTAATATGTCCGTTTTCTAACCTTAATTATTTTTCCTTTCTTTTCCCAAATTATCCGTTTTAAACGTATTTTCGACATAAATCATGTAATTATTGTAATTGTAATTACCGTATTTCATTTATTATACTCTTTATTATCGTACTGTTTGCTTGTTCTCACATGTAATCAACCCTAAATCTCTACTTCGACCCATTGTATTTAAATTACGTGTTCACCGACATAGTTTAATTCTCACATGCTAGGATTAATCTATTTGATGTTGCATTGCATGCATATAATCGAATACATATCAAGTATAGATGATTTTCCCTAATCATTAGTAGAGGCCGCTATCGAGGCGGGCGGGATTAGGTGTTCATTAAAAGGACTTCCTAATACATACCCTCACCCCTTACTCCAGATCTCTGTGAACATCCGTATTCATTGGCATCCACGAGAGTAATTTAGACATAGAATGCTAAGGGTAACGAGTTCTTAGTGTTCATGTCACTACTTTGTGTCTTGACATGACGCGAAGTATTCGAACGGTTTCCAATTTTCCACAATAAATTGGTGGCGACTCCACAAATGCAAACGCTTGTTTTCCCAAGCGACCCCATGGCCCCTCCGTGTCCACAGTATGGCGACTCCACTGGGGAGTAATACACTTACGTGTTGCCAAGGGAGAAACTTGAATAAGTTAGGGAATAGTTTATATGAGACAGTTGTCGGTTTTTCATTACTCGATCTTCCTAGATCGTTTTATTCGGCCTTCCTAGGCCCAACCCAACCCATTCGACCAATCGTCCCGTCTGGACGGTCCAAATTCTTATCTGGGCCTAAGGATGGATAGCGATTGACGTCAACCTTACCACGATGCTTACTCCTGTTTGTATCAAGCGCCTTCATTACTCGAGGGAATGGACTAGGAACCAGCCTTACTCTTGTTTGGCATGGCCCTCTCCACAGACCCGGGTTTGATTGCTCGATATGGCAACCCACCCAAAAACCCTTTTAAATGCACTCAGCATACCGTTATAATGCCTGTTTGAATGCTTGTATCATATGTGATCACCATTTTCTAAACAAAACCATGACGAATTTTGTAAAATAAAAAAAAAACCTCTTTCAAAATGTAAATATTTTTCGAGGAATGGCCCAAATTAGCGCAAAAAGAGTCGAAACTCTGTCCAAATATCGAGTCAAAAGTCGGGCCTCAAAAGCCCATTTCAAAACCTCACTTCGAGTCAACACTCCTACAACTACACTACAGTTGATTAGGACAAACATTTCAAAACTTTGTCATTTTCAAACCTCACTTGACACAAGTGGCACACTCCCACTTCACAGTTCGTATCTTTTCTTTGAGTAAGTGTGCTAGAATGGTTGATCGTGTTTTGATTCGTCGTCTATCTCTTATCCAGTTTCCAAGATGTCTGGAACTAGTCACGCAAGTGTCAATGGACAACCCCAAAATGGTAATGATCAAATCCTAGCTGCGCTCGCTCATCTCCAAACAAGTCAAGAACAAGCTTATGAACGCCTTAATGCTATTGAAAACCGGTTTGTTGCGGTAGAAACTAGGCTACCTCCTGCAGAAGATGAAATTCCTAATGAAATTGTGAATGACAACCTTCTACCCTATGTTGGACAAGCAGAAGTCAACCCTCCAGTAGGTCTTACTGAAGCTAAAAAGCGACTCCAATACTTGGAGGAGCAATTAATGTACCTCAAAGGAGACGATATCTATAGGGAAAACAATCGCAAGTATGAGGCCATAAGCGCCAAATTGCCAACCAACTTCAACATGACTGACATCCCGAAATTCAAGGGACATGAAAACCCTTTGAACCAAATTCGTGCTTTCAAAGACTACATGTCTATCAAAGGCATCAAACCCGAGATGTTCGTAAAGATCTTTCCTTCATCTCTCGACACTATTCCTAAGCAATGGTTCTATTCCCTAGAGCACAAGAAGATTGCCACCTGGGATGATGTCGCAATCGAGTTCGCTAAGCAATATGCGGATAATGCTGAAATCCAAGTCAATATGCGCACTCTAGAGGTTCTTACCCAAAATGAGAAAGAAGGCTTCACCGACTTCCTAAGTAGGTGGAGGAAGACTAGTACACAACTTGTCGAGTGTCCAGATGAAGCTACCCTTGTGGAAAAATTCGTGGATAATTTAAGGCCCATTTATGGAAATCACTTGAGATACCAAAACATTAGGACCTTCAAAGACTTAACTGTGCTAGCGACAAGAATTGAGGATGACATCCGTAAAGGACTCTTGTCCAAAACGGTAGGCCGTGGATATCAAGGCTCGACAAGTCGTTCTTACGGCTCTACTAGCAAGACTGATGAGGTTAATCTTCTCGAATCATTAAAGAAGAATAACCCCCAAAGGAAATTCACGAACATTGGTGACTAATACTCCAATGCTTTGAAGAGGTTGATGAAACATGGTAAGCTCCAACCCATAGGGCCTACACCTGATCCAGAAAAGAAATCCAAGTTCTGGGACAAAAATTCATGCTGCGAATATCATATAGGTAAGGGACATGATACAGAAAAGTGTTAAAAGCTAAAGCATGTCCTTCAAGATATGATCGAAGACGGTCGCCTACCCATACCTCCTGGAGGTAAGCCTAATAATACTCAGAATCCTCTTGGAGTTATGATGATTACAAATGAAGAATCTACCTTAGATTGTTCACACCTTATTTCTCCAGTCGAAGATGAGATCCATGCATTAGAAGATGAAGCGAGTTATTCCACCATTTCTCCTACCATCACCGACTTCATTGCATGGGCAAAGAGTGTGAATAGACAAGTCTCAGAACTAGAAAATATAGTGGCATCCCTCCGCAATCCAAGCACTACACCTAAGGAAAGTACGCCACTAAGTCTTTCCCGAAGTTCTACGATGCAAGAAGTGGTAACTGTGGTTGATGGCCTAATCGATCAAATAATCCACTTAGAAGCTGAAATCATCAGGTTAAGAGAGCTTGCT
The DNA here is from genome assembly GCF_048544455.1 of Silene latifolia. Lineage (NCBI taxonomy): Eukaryota > Viridiplantae > Streptophyta > Magnoliopsida > Caryophyllales > Caryophyllaceae > Silene > Silene latifolia. Next base: position 82,979,762 of record NC_133535.1, read on the forward strand.
ACTGTCAATGGCATATGGGCCGATGAAGATGAAGACGAATACCTCACTGAGCACTACCTAGTCAAGATTAGTAGGGACATAGTCAAGAATGGTGAAAACCAAGATATAGACCACCTTACTCGTTCAGGACGTCCGTATCAAAATGTCTCTCAGAATGGTCCCATAGCTAATGGTCCAGTTACTAACACCAACGTCGTCACACTAAATGATGGCGAAGATACATCTACTGACCACTTGCTAAAGCAATTACAAAAGAGAAAGGCTGATCTTTCAGTCTGACAACTAGTTGCAAGTTCATTCCCTCATCGCCAAGCTTTGATGTAAGCCTTGGCTAAATTAAACATGGCACATAACTCTACACCTGATGACGTAGTCAACTTGGTCTTTCAAGATTCAACTAAGCTAAGTAACCCAGTTACTTACTCGGATGAGGATTTGCCACCTTTCGGCGCTAGTCACAACCTGGCCCTATACATTACTGCCATTTGTTTAAAGAAGAATGTGCCAATGACTTTGGTAGACGATGGCTCTGCGGTCAACGTCATACCATTAAAAATAGCATATAAGTTGGGCATGAAAGAGTCAAATTGGACCCTTACCAACTAAGGTGTTCGCGCATACGACGGTACTCGACGTAAGGTAGTAGGACTAGTCAATCTCACCATAGCCACAGGACCGACTGAGCGAAAGGTTAAGTTTAAAATAGTGGATAACGAAGCATCATTCAACATACTTCTGGGAAGGCCTTGGATTCACGCTTCCAAAGCGGTAACATCCACCCTCCACTAGAAAATCAAGATTCCACTAGATGGCAAAGTAGTGACGATCACTTCGTCACCTATTAAGGCAGTGATAGAAAAGATGTCAAGCAACCAAGTAGTTACAGATCCAGTATACGAGCTTGGGGGCTTCCATAGCATAAACCTTGTAGAAAGTGAACTGGCACCCTTGTACTTCAATCCCTAGTCCAACCAAGTGGTCAACCACATACTCAAGTTTCAGGGATACTTCCCGAGAATGCCATTGAATCCTGTCCGAAGAAATACCTTTGCACCTTACAAAGAAGGAAACTCTAAAAGGATACCATTAGGATTGGGATACAAACCCACGAAAGAAGAAGCTCTAGAAATGCTCACACAGTTCCAAAACCGTAAGAACGTGGGAATCCAAATGCGACCCTACCTCCCTACCCTAAATGGATACTTCGTTAGAGAAGGGAGTCAAGAATACTTTCATGGGTTCCCCGAACCTTGGCACTACAAAGGAAGGCAACTAGCTGGAATCGAGATCTTTCACGATGCTACTTAATTCCTTCAGAAACGGTTCTTACCGTCAAGACTCGTCAAGCACCTTGCTTAGACGAACAGGCCGTTAGCCTTCTGTTTGGAGAAGATCGATTTATTAGAGCTGCGCAGGACGAGATCATTACCATGATACTTCAAGACGACCATTTCAACCCTGCCGCGTTAATCACCGAAACCAGTTTAAATCAGCAAAAAGGATGGAGAAAATCGATCAAATGGACAAACAACAAAGGAAGACTCTACAATCTCACCACTGGAGAAGGAGAGATGTTCAAAGGAGAACTAGAAGACCACAAATTTGAGTCAGAGTCAGAGTCGGAGTCAGAATCAGAGTCGGAGTCTAAAGAAGTCCCTAGAGAGTCTCCTCCCGTCGTCACTCCCAATCCCCTTGTTTCTCCTAGCATAGTATCAAGTAGTAACAGTAGTCTGGGAAATGTCCCAACAGTTGCCCCTTTGCCGCCACTGGCTACTGAACAGATGACTTCTTTGTTTCAACTCTTTTCAAAATTTAATATGAATAAATCAGATTCTGCTTACTCTTTGTGTTATTCTGAATGCAATTCTATTTACGATGATGATGAGGATGACCCAGACCCAGATTCGATCGAACTACCTCCCTACATAGCTAAAGAAATATTACAAGAGGGGGAAGGGGCACCAGTTATAGAGAACACTGAACCCATCAATGTAGGAACCGAACTAGAACCCCAAGAACTTAGGTTAGGGACAACCTTGAGCCCAACCGAAAGGGCTAGTTTCAGAGACCTCCTGCACGAGTTCAAAGACGTTTTTGCTTGGTCCTACAAAGATATGCCAGGGATCGACAAGGATATTGCAGAACACAGAATTCCAATCAAACCAGGTTTCAAACCTGTAAAACAGAAGCTTCGTCGAATGAGGACAGAATGGGCTCTTAAGATCAAAGAAGAAGTCGATAAACAGTTCAAGGCCGGGTTCATCAAAGTTTCCGAGTATTCAGACTGGGTAGCCAACATAGTACCCGTAGCCAAAAAGGATGGGAGAATCCGTGTTTGTGTTGATTTCAGAGACTTGAACAAAGCGAGTCCCAAGGACGACTTTCCTCTACCACACATCGACATATTGGTGGACAATACGGCAGATCACGCGTTGTTATTCTTCAAGGATGGGTTCGCGGGATATAACCAGATCAAGATGGCCGTAGAAGACATGCATAAGACTGCCTTTGTTACTCAATGTGGCACCTATTGTTATACTGTTATGCCATTCGAATTGATCAATGCTGGAGCTACGTATCAACGCACTGCAACCACGCTTCTACATGATATAATGCATAAAGAAGTAGAGGTGTACGTAGACGATATGATTGTCAAGTCCAAGGATAGAGGTGGGCACATTGATAACCTTCGCAAATTCTTCCTAAGACTATGAAAGTACAACATGAGGCTCAATCCTCAGAAATGTGCATTCGGAGTAACATCAGGCAAGCTTCTGGGATATGTCGTCAGTCAACGAGGAATAGAAATCGACCCTTCCAAAATCAAAGCTCTAATCGAAATGCCACAACCTCAGACAGAAAAGGAGGTTAAAGGATTTTTAGGCAAGGTGCAATATATAAGTCGATTCATATCGAAACTTACCATGATCTGTGAACCCATCTTCAAAAATCTAAAGAAAACAGATCACACCATATGGGATGACGACTGTCAAAAGGCGTTCGACAAAATCAAGTAGATACTGGCCAAACCACCAGTGCTCATGCCTCCTCAACGAGATCAACCTCTTGGTTTATATCTCACAGTGACCGAAACAGCCATGGGGGCTATGCTAGCACAAACCGTCAGAAAAGAAGAGAGAGCTATCTGTTGGAGTATGTGTCCTCAACAATAGTGCGATCACATGTTTAAATCTCATATTAAGAATACGTAAGGGATGATTCATTTATATAGTCAACTGATCAACATTAATCGGTAACGATTGGCTTGCTAGAGTTTGACGTTACTGTCGTAGGACGGTGGTGGTCAGTTGATTCCTTAAGGTCACACCTAAAGGATGATGCCCTTATCAGTAAATTTGATTAATTGTATGACGATACAAGTTAATCAATTCCTTAATATTGAACAATTCATTTGTGAGAGAGAATATTGATATCTTATTGTAATGAGATTAAATAAGATTTATTTTAGTAATTGAAATATTTTATTACTAAAATTGTTTATTGTTTGTGAAACAATAGAGATGAGAATGAATGGTTAATTATAATTACAAGATGTTGTGAATTATAATTATATGACCCATTTTATTTATGTGATCAAGTATCACTAGTCAATTTGTTATATGTAATTTAATTAATTTATAATATGATATTTATTTGATAAATATGCATTAAATTAATTAATAACATGTAACATACTACATGTGACATATTTTGTGACAAATGACAAATTGACAAAATAAAATGGTAGTCCATTTTATGAAATGGACCGAATTGGAGGGAGTAGTAGTGGGTTGTGATTATATTATTTTATGTGATAAGAATAGATTAATCAAACCTACACTACCTATTTCTTACATACCTACATTTTGGGTAAGAGAAAAAGAAAAAGGGAAAGGACCATATATTGGTCCTCCTACTCCCAAAACCGGTACACTCTTCTCATTTTGGAGGACTTTTGTTCTTTACATATTCTCTTCATGTGTATTCATCCTTTTACACATGCAAAAACTTTCCTCTCTCAAACATTCTTGTTCATCTTTCTTTAAAACTTGAGAAATGATGATCCAAATTGTTCAACAATATTACTAATATTATTAATGTAATATATGGGTATTATTAATCAATTTTAAGGTAGATTACTAAATAAATATCTAGAAAATATTATTTAGTAGTGATAAGGGCTAATCTTGGGTGCAATCAAGAGGAGGATCTCTACATTGGGATTTTGGAGGATCATCCTAATATTCATCATAGCTCAAGAATAAGTGAAGGTAGGAGACCTTACTTGTGCCCATGAAACCGAAAATAACAATGTAAGGGACATTGTTTTTCTTATTAATCTCTTATTTTGTTATGCATGCACTAGATCTAAAGAACACAAATTAAGAAGTTAATTAGTTCACTATTAGAAGAGTCTAATAATAGGTATATGAACTTAACAAGTGGTATCAGAGCATAGGATGTTGCATGCATAATCGGTTATTGTTTTTCTGAGTTAAAATGTTAACATATAAAACTAAAAATTTGTGATTTATAAGAATAAGTCACGAAATCATGTTGCATGTTATATATTCTGGTCCTAAAATATTTTTAGGTCATTTTTATGATTTATGGAAATGTATTGCTCATTTTAATGATTTTTAGTGATTTTATTACATTTTTATGAGTAAAATGAACTTTTATTCACTAAAATAAGTTAACCTTCACTAATTGCCGTGATATTTTAGTATGACCTCACATGAATATTTTATGTATTGTATGTAAAATATCATATTAATGTGATTAATATTTCATGATTTATGAATTTTTAGTGTAAAAATGGCATAAGTGGAGGTTAAATGACTAAAAATGGTTAAACTTACATTCTGACCTTGAAACTTTTATATGACCTCAAATGCATATTTTATAAGTTGTGTGTAAAATTGCGTATTAATTTGATTAATATTGCATGATTTATGATTTTTATGAGATAACAATGGATTAAAAGAGGTAAAATGGTTAAAAATAGTTAAACTTCGAACCAGGCTATAAAACTTTAATATGTTGTCACATGCGTGATTTACAAAGTATATACAAATATTTAGATAAAATTATCTCTTTTAGCATGATTTATGAATTTTTAGAGTAAAAATGGCAAAAATAGTGACTATTTTAGCATAAAAAGCTAAAACGAATTGCATGCCATGAGAAAATTATTTTAGGTTGCAAAAATATCCCACTAATCAGATATAAGGTTGTAAAATTGATTGGATTAATTTTTGTATACTTTAGATGTTTTATGAGATAAAACCGATAAATTGCAACTATATTTTCTCAAAATTAATTCAAAAATTTTAACCATGATTTTTAAAATTATGAGTGTCATGGAATTATTCCAGAATGTTAAATTTAAAATTTGAAATTATTGTAATTTAATTTGGATTTATTTCATAAATGTTATGATTTTAAGGTAAAAAATGAGCATAAAATTAAATCAAGTTGAATTATTGTCAAAAATTGAGTGATGACTAATTTTTGAGTCCTAAGAGTGTTAGGATAATTAACTTGAAATTAAATGTGATTTAAGTGTTAATTTGTGATTTTAAGAATTTTTTTTTTGGGTGAAATGTAAGAAATCTCATTAAGCACAAAGACTATTACAAGCTAAATAATTAGTTTTAGAGGATCAAACTACATTAAAAGATTATACAATGATAAGTGAATTGATCCAATTCATCTCTTGCTCATAGTGAACCGTATTCCGTTTCAACCTTGCTTGAACCTTCATCAGTCTGAGAATTTGAGTAACCAACACAGCAGGTTTCAGCAAAATTCCGTCTGTTCGGGCATTATTGCGTTGCTGCCAAACTGAGTAGTACACTGCCATGAGGGCCAGTATACAAACATTCTTCTTGTAAGCCGGCCACTTCCTTCTACCTATCCATATAATACCGTTCCCAGTTGGAACCGGGATTTGCAGGGACAAGCAGATAGCTTCCAAGACAATTCTGGTATACCTGCACTCTTGGAATAGATGGCAGATATCCTCCTTCCCATTGTCACAGATACAACAATGATCATTATCAGTAACACCATGCCTGAAGAGTTTTTCCTTGACATTCAGAGCCTTCCTGAGCATAAGCCAACAGAAGAAGCTGTGTTTATTATCACGCATTTCCATAAAACCGGGTTATATAAACGATATAAGTTAAATAGGGCGATTTGGCACATAATTTGGCATGATAGATACATATTATAATGCTACATATTTCAATTTGAGTGTCTTTTATTTATATAATTTTGAATTATGTAATTTTATCTTAGTATGACCTTAGTTTTAATCGATATTACGCGTAATGAAAGGGAATATTGATTTGGTTGTAATTTAATGTGATCTCGTATCACTTTTAATTTTACTAGTTTTCCATTTTACAAATGTATAATAGGAATAGATTTGTATTTTTATTATTATTTATAATTATGGAATTGCTTCAAGACGGTACCATTCGGAGAGGATGTCTCGACAAAGACGGTGTTCTTGGAAGGCGTGCCACTTGAAAATTCAAGGGACCAATGGAGTTGGTTTCCGAATATGTAATAGATTATTTGATTTTCTATTTTAGGAAGGCCATACTAGGAATTTATTATTATTGCTTTGCATTTCTTTTAATATGTTACATGCATTGCCGAATCGCCATAACAATACATGCATTTCATATCGAGTCATCGACCATGTCAATTATAATTATCGTAGTTCACTGCTTAAGTTCACTTAAAACGTGATAGATAATAAATTGACAAGACCTCTCACTTATAATAATTGAGAATTAGCCTTACCAAATAGTAGAAACCATGAGTCCCAATTTCATGAGGAAGTAGGCTCGGTTCACCGTGGTACTAAACTTGTTACGTTGGGTAAGTGAGTAGTAAAATGTTATTACATCGAAATTTGGATTGAGCTCAACAGAAGTATTTGTGACCGTAGTCGCATGTGTTCCGGGCTAAAGATAAATATTAAAGTAATTTTATTGACCGAGAGTTCTAGAAGTAGAATCGATTAAGTGTTAATCCACCGAGTTATATTATAAGGGATGAATCGGCTCACCGTGCCCGAGTTAATATGAATTTGGATCTCGGAATCATTTATAATAGTTGGGTAGAGGTCACTATATAAATGCTAAACTTGTTTAAAGTGTTTACAAGTATTATTAAAACGATAGATGTTAATTATTTCCTTGATTTCCGTTTTTGTAGTTATTTATACGCAATGAATTCATATAATACTCCTACACCAATCACTATTGATTCGTGGCTCCAATTATTTGATGAAAAACGCTCCGAGTATGACAATGATACGATTAGAGAATTACGCTGTGGCATTGGTCAAGATGTAAATCTTTGCTTCTTTACCACCTCCACACCACCCACTCCAATTTTAATGCCCACCACTGTGGTAAGAAAAACTTGTGAAGAAAATCTTTCTAAACCCAAGACATCCTTGTTTGAACAAACAAGGAGAAATATTAAATTCAGTGGGAGTTCTAGCAAGAGTGTCCTTGCAACTGAAAGGAGTATTGGTTTATTAAAGGAAAGGCAAAGATGGGTGGGAAACCCAAACCTGATAATGAATTGGAAATGGATAGTGTGACTACCACAACCAAGACCAAGAAGGGTGCCCAATCATATGAAGAATGTCATTATTGTAATGTCATGGGCCATTGGAAGCGAATTTTCCCCATGTATTTGGGAGATATCAAAGTTGGACTTATTACTCCAAGTGGGACTTGGAAATGTGGAAAAGCAAAACAAGAGTGATGTAAATCTCCGACAAGGAAATGGAGCTAGGGTAGCCGCCACATCGAGAGGAACTTGTGTACTTGTTTTAGCGAATAACTTTGAGTTGTAATCTACATAATGGTGATTATGTACCCATTTTATCTAAAACATTATTTCATGTTAGACATGGAAGGATTCATATTCCGCCATAAAAAACAATCGTTGTATTTTGTTTGAAAAATGACATGGCTGGTAGCCAAGTCAATTCTATTAATGGTATTCATGTTTTAGACACTTCCAATTCAACTAAAGATATCTATAACATACAAACCAAAAGACTCATAACTAGTGATCCAAATGATTTGTACATTTGGCTTTTTCGATTAGGTCACATAAATGTGAAACGCATTAAAAGCTAGTGTCGACTAGATTTAATGAACCATTTGATTTTCAATCATATGGAAAATGCGAAACTTGTCTCCTTCGCAAAATGATTTGTACTTCCTTTAGTGGTAAAGGGACACAAGCAAGTGATTTATTGGGACTAGTACATGCCGATGTATGTGTTCTAATGAACATCACCGAAAGGGAATTTATGACTACTTCATCACTTTTACCGATGATTTAAGAAGATATGGGTATATTTACTTAATCAAATATAAAGTGAAGCATTTGAGAAATTTTTAAATGACGTAGAGAACCAATTGAACAAAGAACTAAAGCATTACGATCCGATCGTAGTGGCAAAGATCTAAGTAATGAATTTGATTTATTAAATATGGATTATGACCTAGTGTCACTATCCATAAGATCAAACAAATATGAGTCGGTTTGAGTTATCGAACTCAATTTTGGGAATTTGCAATCCAAAACGGACACGTAATTCTAAACGGATGGTCAACCAGGTGATACCTAAAATAGAGAGTATATTTAACAAATTACATGGATCAGACTGGCATATGACATGAATCAAGCTGCCATGATAGAGCTGGTATTTTATGTGCTAAATACGTCAGTCTAGACAAACTTCAATTACTCCATCATATATGTTTGTAACTCACAAAGCTATCTCTTAAGAAGATAGAGGTATTTCTAAGAGATAGAGTGGGAGTACATTGGATCGTCACAAACATGTCTTATAGTTAATGTGTTACTTTATGAAAGTAATAGAACTATAATCTATAAAGATAGAGTGGGAGTATAGTTCTGTGGGAGTTTAGCACACATGTCTTGTTGTTAAAATGTTGCTTTGCGAAAGTAATGGTATCATCCCAAATTGACTTTGTTACATACGAGCCATAGCATTACAATCCAAAGATTGTTACTCAAAGAGTAGATTTACTTAAAGGCGAGGGTCTCCTTAAAGTGAATAGAGCTTTACAGTACTTAAAGGCATAGATGGACATGAAGATGTTGATCAAGATAAATCATGTTAGGAATTGCCACATTTCATTTGATGATAATGGCAGATGATAATTAAAATTCATTTTTCTAAAATGGGAATTTAGAAAAGGAATGTGTTTGGAACACAAAACCTTAGATAAATATCTAAGAATCCTAACATATTTTGCGTAGCTTTCTTAAGTGATCGCAGAATGGTCTTAAGCAAGTATTAAAGGATTATACTTTTCATTAATGTGATAATAGTGAATGGTTTCATTCACATGATTGAAGAATCATGATTATACATGAAGTTAAGTGGGAGCTAAAATTGTTTCTCCATGTCTTATATGTTGATGACATTTTACTTATTGAGAATAATGTACCAATGCGCTCTTCTGTCAAGAGTGATTGGGAGACTAGGAAAAGGTGAAATATACATTAGATTACCGAATCTATATGAGAGTATATTGGCATAGAGTTGAGAGTCTTATGAGGATGAGTGAGATCTTTCGTATCTCTTGTACATCAACAAGGTTAAATGGGTCATTCATATTGATGGAAGTGGAATCACTATGACGGAGTCATAGTCGTTCACTGAACCTATTAGGTTGTTGATTACATGAAATCGATTTCTAATGTTTCCGCCATTAGAATGATCATATATGCAAACAGACGCACATGCCATGATGTATCATATGCTAAGAGCATAATAAGTCAATGACAAGATAATTCCCATGATATGGCTTGTGAAAGCCTTAAAGAAAATCCTTGAGATTCTTGAGAAGAATTAAGGATTTGTTCATATGTTTGGATGATATGCTAAGTTATGTGTTGAAGGGTTGCACAAACATTAGTTTCCAAACCAAAAGGGATTTGTTGAAATCCTAGGATGTCTTATTGACTTAGGAGTAAGAAACTAGAAAAGTGTTTTAGTTTCTCGCATTGCAAATTCTACAAAAGGAATCTAAGTAAATTATGATAAAGTGGTCAATGTAGGGATTAAAGGTGAATCCCTCTACAAATGACTTTATCACATGTTATGCGATAACAGTGGGAGCATCTTTCAAGTTAAAGAGTCCAAGTCTAGTAAGAAGACTAGACAAATACTTAGAGATAAGTTCAAGTTATTAGAAATAACGCTGAATAGAAGGAAATAGCAATTGACAAAGTTGGAATATATGGATATAGGGTATATCCACTTGCCAAGCTTTTATTGCATTTCGACTAGTGTAAAAGGTACACTAATGATTATAAGATATGAAGTAGTAATAGTGTATTGACTATTCATATGTGATAATCGCATTTATCGTTTGAGTTTTATTAAACTCACCCATTACTTTGTTAAATCCAAATGGGTTGTAGAGACAAATTGAACCCCACTAAAGTGAACTGGATTGACATAGTATTCGCCCCTAGTTACTTATATGAGGTGACGTCTCGAAGTGATTAGAGTGTGATGCGATTGATGGCAAGTTCAAGTGCCATAGAGTCATACGGGATGACTAGTCGATCACATAGGCAGACTGTATGGGACACTCTGTCGGGCAGTGACCACTTATAGAGTTCTGGTAATTCATAAAGCCTGGTCGTGGCAAGAGCTGCTATAGTGTTCTTATGAGTCAATTCTTTTGACTAGAGACTATTTGCCCAAGTTGGCACAAATTTCTGATTAGCTTTGATTTATGCTCTACGACTGTCGTAAATGAGGTCAAATGAGTATATTTTGGGTTATGATGAACTGTGGCTAAACGAAGGGAATAGTGCGATAGGAATTATCCACCCCCTTGTCAGGGTTGTTTGAAATCTCAAGGCCACTCGAGGAGTAGTGAACTGGAATTGCGTGGCCACGCTCGGAAGGTATCTACGGTAGATAATTCCGGTCAGACAGTTACACTCCAGATCGAGAAAACCACTCAAGATATGATCAAGTGCAAGTATGACCTGCGAGACACCTTGCATTGAATGGGAGATTGTAATAGGACAAGATACTTGGTGACGCACACTTGTCTCGGACAAGTGGGAGATTGTTGGAGTATGTGTCCTCAACAATAGTGCGATCACATGTTTAAATCTCATATTAAGAATACAAAAGGGATGATTCATTTATATAGTCAACTGATCAACATTAATCGGTAACGATTGGCTTGCTAGAGTTTGACGTTACTGTCGTAGGACGGTGATGGTCAGTTGATCCCATTCAACATTAATCTAAGAGGGTTTGGGATAGGAGTATTGCTCATTTCCCCTGAAGGTGAGCATACACCACTCTCTGTCAAACTCGACTTCGAGGTGACAAATAACGTAGCAGAATACGAAGCTTACCTCATCGTGCTACAAGCGGCAGTAGGTTTAGGCATCAAGAATCTTCGAGTTCACGAAGATTCATCCTTGATCATAATCTAAATTACGGGATCTTGAAAAATTCGAAGTGAAAGTCTAGCACCCTATCAGGCCAGGATAGACCAAGTTGCCCAATTCTTCGATCAAGTGACTTATCTACACCTACCTCGAGAAGAAAATCAGTTTGCAGACGCTCTTGCAAAACTTGCATCTCTAAGTAACATGCCAGACAATATGGTAGAAATGCCTTTATGCATCGAACGACGGTCAGAACCAGCCTATGTGCACCAAATCACAGATGAAGAAGAAAACCCAGGGGAACCTTGGTTTCGAGCCATTCTAAACTTCAAGCTCAATGGCACCTATCCGCCGGATATGGATAAGAGAGGACAACGTGCTATACGCTTACTCGCCTCTCAATACGTCCTTATGCAAGGAGAATTGTATAAAAGAACACCTCTTGGTGTAGTCTTGCGTTGCCTTGATCATTCACAGGCACAGAAAGTGATGGAAGAAGTCCATGATGGAGAATGTGGCCCTCACATGAGTGGACCAATGATGGTAAAGAAAATCACGCGCCTGGGATATTACTGGACCACAATGGAATCCGATTGCATCAAGTATGTCAGACATTGCCATAACTGCCAAATCTTCGGGAATGTGCAACACGTCCCTCCTTCACTACTCTACACCATGACATCTCCTTGGCCATTTTATGCTTGGGGAATCGACATCATCGGGAATATCACCCCAGCTGGAACAGGAGGTCACTGTTTCATTTTGGTGGCTATCGACTATTTCCTAAATGGGTAGAAGCAGCATCCTACACTAGTCTCACAGCCAAGAACGTGGCAAAGTTCATACAAACCAATATCATCTGTCGATATGGTTGCCCACATGAGATCATCAGTGACAATTGGTAAAATTTCCAGGCTGAGCTGAACAATTGCTAGCCAAGTACAAAATCAAACACCACCATTCCTCGCCATACAGACCACAAACTAATGGCGCAGTGGAGGCAGCCAACAAGAATGTTGTCACAATCCTCAAGAAAATGATCGATAATTATCGAGATTGGCCAAGAAAGATACCATTCGCCTTATGGGGATATCGCACATCCGTTAGGATGCCCACTGGGGCTACTCCTTTCTATTTGACTTACAGCATGGAAGCTGTGCAACCAGTTGAACTAGAAATCCCATCCTTACGCATTCTACTCGAAAGTCAAATTCCAGAAGCCGATTGGAAGAAAGATAGATATGAAGAACTCATCCTCTTGGATGAACGAAGATTGCGCGTATTGCATAATGTGCAAACATATCAGGCACGTATCAAACGAGCCTTCAACAAAAGGGTTAAGCCTAGAAACATCAAAGAAGGAGATTTAGTCCTTAAATCAGTTAGAGCTCTTCTACCTATCGATCCACGAGGAAAGTTCAAACCCAACTGGGCCGGACCGTTCTTGGTCAAGTCCATACTCCCGGGGGGTGCGGTTAGAATCACAGATCTAGATGGAAACGAATTTGTTAACACAACTAACCTCGACCAACTAAAACGATATTATGCCTAGAATAGGACAAAAAACGCGCCACGCGTAACACCCACGTGCCGCTCATGCGACACGAAATAAAAACGGCCTCTGGCCCGCTGAAATAAAGCTCATGTCACCTTACTCTTGCATTTTGACAATTCGTCATCCTCATATCATAAAATTAATCGAATTGTGTTTTAGGAGTAAGTAAGGCTCATGCTCAATTTCTAGTTCACTACGAGCTCTTGCTTAGAACAATTATTCTTTTACATTTACTCGAACTACGCGCAAGGGTTTGATTTTATTTTTAAAATGAATACGTAGGCAATCCTTCACAGGATACAACCCATTGTTTTAAATGTAAATAGAAGGACATTTGCATTTGCATTTGAAATTCGACAGAATAATAAAAGGGAAATCACAATAGTTTCATAACTAATTACTCTTTAATTCATTTTTCGTCCATAAAAAATAATAATACGCCACATAATATAAAAATGCTAAATAATAATAATAATAATTAGGCTAGGATTCTAAAAACCCTACCATCTATTACAAATAATAATAATAAATAATACTACGACTTAGGTTATTCTTCCATCTTTCCCTTGCCTTTGTCATTTTTATCGTATTTTTTATCTCGACCACGAGCCGGGCGCTCCTGTGCTATCTCGGACCTAATCACCAAAGGTCTCTCTCGCGGTCTAGCTTTACCATTTCGATCAACTACCATCTCTACAGCAGGAGAAGTCTTCGGTTTCTTCGACGGATGAACAAGTCGGAATCCGGCTTCTTCCTCCCCCTCAGTCAAATGTTTCTGGTTCTCCTTTGCTACCCCACGGATCTTGTAGTCAACAGGCTCACGCTTCCTCAATTTCTCGCGCTCCTGGGGAGTGGTAGCCTTCCTCCACTGCAAATAGGAATCTGATACCCACAATGAACTAACAGAGGAATGTAGGAACCACATGTTTCTCTGAGCCAATTTGAGGGCCCACTCTCTACGACTCTCGGCAGTATATGCCACTGCAGTATGTGGAACAATATCAAGCTTGGGAAACTTCTTTTTAAGGCCCACCTGCCTCATCAGTCTCTCCGGGAAGATGCATACCATGAATTCCAAGCCAAGAATGCGTACCGATCGAGTAGGATCTAAAGATGACACTCCAGTAACTGACTTGAGATGCCACCATGGTACAACCCATTTGATCAGGGGACCACCTTCATTCTTCAACTTGTTCTCTCAATAGTTGCAAACTCGAGTAAAGTCAACCATATAGAGTCTGGTCCTCATCGCAATCGACCAAGGCTGGGGGCTCGATCAACCGCATACGCTAAATGAGCCAAACCTACCAAAGACGGGAATCAGTATCCAACCAAAAAAAAAAAAGAGAAAACACAAAAACGAAAAAAGAAAAAAGAAAAAAACGGTTGATATTGTACATGAAGGTTCTTACCTGCAAAATGATGGGACTTCCCAAATAAGGAAGCTCCTGGTTGGCTTTCCTATTATCCAGCCCCAAAATGATCTCTCCTGGGCACAGACAAGCTGGGCTCCTGCGCAGCTCCATTTGCTCAATCAAGCTCAAGTAACGAGTATCCCCTCTCATTTCCTTATCAACATGCCTTTGGAGGACATAACCATGCAGTAGGCAAAACCCGAATGCCATACGCCTCGCCACATAAGAGATAGAAGGGTCTTCTCTGTTTATAAATCGGTCAATAAAATCGAGCATACGGACTCCTTTTGAGGTTACAAGATGGTCAACCTCATCTTTAGTCAGTCCAAGCAAATCTCTAAACTTGTTTTTGTACCCTTGAGAGCTAGAGGGTATAGCAGGCATATTTTCTGGGTCCCATCCTCCAATTGCAGCAATTTCCTCAGGAAAAGGGCAGATATCGCCTCCGGGGAAGGCAAACACGTGGAAATTAGGGTTCCAATATTCGAGACAAGCATCCAAGAATGGTTTTACAACCTTCACCAATTTTAGACTCCAGATGGACCCCAAATTGAAAGAACCCATATCATGCTTCTTGACGTTTGTAAATTCGTTTGTCCAATCTTTGAGACGATTTTCCAAGGCATCCATGATTTGTAAATTTTTCTATATAATAAGAGAGTTTTATATAATAGACGGAAGAAGGACGGAAGAATTATGTGAATAAAAGCTCCCTCAACGTCTATATTTATATTAAAAGTTGTTTCCTAAAATCCGTCAGAACTGGCGAATTGGGGAAATGGTGCAGCACCTACTGCGCCTCTTTGAAGGGTCGCAGCTCGTGCTGCGCCTCTTCCTCAGAGGGTTTATGTGATTTTTCCACGTTGGATCTTTCCTAATTCCTCTTGATATAATTTCCTATTCCTAATAGGCTATTATTCTGGTAATTCCGTCAAATTACCATATTTTATGTTTCCTAATTTTCCGGGCACACTTTTCGAAGACGAAATCGATATTTTCGTCAAATAAGCACACTTACCCATTTTATTTTATTTTCTTTTTTTGGGGGAATCATTTCATTCCCGTTTCACATTTCATTTCAAACTTATACGTTTTTTTTCGTTTTTTTAGGGGTAGCCCTCCTTAACGTCCGGTCATTTTTTCAAATTTTCGCTCATTTCTGGGCAAGTTCTTTTTTAGGTCTTTTCTTTGTTTTGCGCTAGTTTAAGCCATTTGTACAATATGTGTTCTATGTGCAGTTTCTATGTAAAATTCGGCAGCGTGACGGCGTAAACCGTCATCTACCAAACCTGTTCAAAGCTAACCTGCAGGAACGAACATACAACCCGGCAGCAAAGGCACTCAGGCCGTCATATATACAACCAAAATGTTATATGTACATCAAACTGGGGGTCTTGCCCAAAACAAGTCCAAAATGAAGTCCTAAATGTACAAAATGCGTACAGTACAGCGGATGACAACAACAGAAGCAACAAAAACAAAGACACCTACTCCTGGTCGCCACCTCGCTCGGTGACCCTGGTCTCGAGAGCGGCAATCTCGGCGTCTCGAACCTCCAACTCCCTCAGCAGGTGAGCTGTCTCCTCCTGGGACTGCGCTAACTCACGCGCCAGGTCGCGCTCCCACTGCAAATGACAAAGAAATGCCTCATTTCAATCATTTCAAATAGAGAAAACTACAAAAATTCAAAATAAAGTAAAACAAAAGGTTCATACCTGTCGTCCTCCACTACCAGCAAGTGCCTCAATGGCAGTAGCCCGTAGCCGGTTGGCCACCCTCCGCAATGCCACGTGCCGAGACAGCGCCACCTGCATTTCAATAAACAAAGGTTTTCAATAAGATGGACAAATGTATTCTTATACAACAACAAAAGCCAACTGAATTGGGAACTTACCCTCCTGACCAAGTGCTGCCACTCCTCTAGGCCAGCATCTGTCACCGCCTCGCCAAAGTCGCGGAGCTCGGAGATTGTCGTCATCCCCGCTGCGTCGGTATACTCGAGGGTCTCGGGGTACGCTGGGGGCTCGACGCCCGCCTCCTCAACCTCCTGAAAATTCAAATGAAGTCTTTATTTGATGATCATTAATCATTTTATCAAGTCAACTCAAATAGGGAAAATGAAGCACTTACCACGACCGGCCAGTACGCCAGCCTCCGGCGAAATAAACGCGGAGTACTTCTCACCAGGAAGAAGAAGAGCATCGCCACCGACGTCTGCCAGGTTAGCCTCCCTCTCAGCGTCAGAAGGCTCCCTAAACATCGTCCGAGGAGGATCGATGGGAACCGTGAAAGCATCACGTGAGCACTGACGAGTCAAGCGCTCGGCCAGATACCAGACTGGACCTATCGGTGTCCTTAACAGCAACCGACTCGAGCTCCTAAGTCGAAGGACCTCAACCACAAAAGGAGGGGCGTCAAGGTAGTCCACCCAAGGACTGAGCACCCACTAAGACAAGCAAACAAGAGGTCATTCTTATGATCGCTTCTAAAAGAAGTAATGAATAAACAAATGAAGGAAAAGTGATTCAAAAGTACTTACGTCACTCAGCTTCAGGGCATTCACTCCCCGTCGACAGACATCGTAAGAAGAGCGCTGACTCTTCTTACGACACATCACCCAATCCCTAATAATGGGATAAGCTCTCGGCCCAGGCTCCGTCCTCTTGGGCGCGAAGCCCGGAAAGTAGGAGTACACCCACGCCTGTAAAACAAGATAATCGATGACCATCTTTCACTATTTGATAAGAAGAAGAAATGATCTTTCATAATACGAAATGAAGGTTCATACCTCCAACAGCAGTCCAGGACCGACAGTAGCAGGAGGAAGTCCCCTTCTCCAGCAGCTCAGAACGAACCATGGCCCTCATATAGCGAGTGAGGACCGCAAAGCCAGGAGTGACCCAGTCCCAATGACCTAGGCCACTCAGGTCAGAAAGGAAGGGAATAAGCTTCGTCGACAGTCTCTCCCCCTTGTCTCCAAGATAGAATGAAGACAAGAACCACCAGAGCCACAAACGAGCCCTCTGCTCCACAGTACAAGGAGGAGGAGCCACCTCCCTCCCATCTATCGTCACCACCGTCGGGGTCTTACCTACAAAGTAATCCCTGACGTAGGAACTCGGCACTAACCCGGGAACCGTAGCAGCACTCGCCGCCAGGTTCCAGCCGATCAGCCTCCTGGCCTCGGCTGAGTCCACCCTCATGGCCGTCGACGGCCACACCACAGCCTCCACTCCACACGGCAGACCAGAAATCATGCCGTAGTCCTCCAACGTGACCCCGACCTCTCCAAAAGGCATGTGAAAGGTCGAGGTCGTGTTCCTGTACCGATCAAGGAAAGCTCGAATCAGGCAAAGGTTAGCCCGAAGCTTCCTTCCCTTGATCTCCCTCCACGCTCCCTCTACGCTCCAACCAAAGCTCTGAAAGCTCCAAGCTCGATGATGGCCTGCTCCTCCTCCGACAGTCTCCCGTAAGCCTCCATCATCGTCGTGTAAACAGGAAAGGACCTCATGTTCCCAGCCTCCTATATCGGTTCGACGCAAAGCTATCTTTAGCTCGAAGTGAAAGAGAAATGAAATGGCAAATAAATAAGTAAAGAAAGATGGTGAGAGAGTGACGAGTTCATGATTTACCAAACTCTTCACCGTCCTATAAGACAGGTGACTCTCCACTGCCCAAATGAGATGTCGACCATCCCATTTCTAAGCCCACTGAGGTGCCCTCGCTAGCTGGTGACCGCTCGCCCGACGTTGGCCCGCCTCGGGGCCTCCTCCTCAGAGGCCTTCTCCTCGGCAGCCTGCTCAGCAAATGCCTCCTCGAAAGTAAGAGAAGGGTCGAAGTCAGTATCCACGTCCATGGGAGCCCTCCCTGACGTAGAAGCCACGTCACCTGCAAAATTAGAGTAGATTAGGCCGCGTCAAGTGACGGCGAGCCTCAGTCAAAGTGTTTTCAAGCCTTTCAAGCTCCGAAAATAGCGGGTTTGAGTCGAAATTTGATTTATGCTAAATTTTAAATTTTAAATTCGAGCCTAGTCATGGGTTTGAGTCGAAATTTCGGCAGCATTTCGTTATAACGGCGATTATGCCCTAGAAAAGTGTCCTGAAAAAGCCGTCCCGAATAAAAAATCCGAGATGGTAGGAAGTTTACCCATCACACAAGGATTCCAAATACCAAATTTCAACCCAAATGGGCATTCCTAAAGCCATTTTCGAAGCAATTTACGAAACAACTGAGAAACCGTCTCAATTCTACTCAAATGCTCAATACTCAATGAAAATTCGAAAAGAACACATGGTTATGTTCCTTATACTACCAATTATCCATTTCTAGTGTCAATTTCACAAGGCAAATTCGTTTGGGGAAAAAGCCCCAAATTTTCGAGTTATTAGGATTGAAAACCCTAATTTTCTCGGCTCAAATTAAGCAAAATGCGGATGTTTAAGCAAGAATAAGACACATACCTCAATTAGTCATAATAAATGCAAGATTTTGATCAAATTTTGGCGGAATGTCGACGGAATTTGAGAGAGTTTTAGAGATTTTTTGTGTTTTATGAATAAGGAATAAACACGGGTTCTATCGAGTTTTTACTCAGACATGGACGAACCCAGGAAAAGACGCAGTAGGTGCTGCGCCTTTTCCAAGAGTCGCAGCTTTTGCTGCGCCTCTTCCTCTGCTTCCCTCCAATTCGATTTTCAAAAATTCGTTACAAGTTCATTATTCATGGGCCCATCTTTGGTGCGCCACTTCTCCAACACCATATATCGTATATTTGGTCCATTTGATGTTTATTCTTCGTCCGGACCCATATTTTCGAGCTGACTGTGAATTATCGCAGTACTTTATCAAGACTTCGCTTGCAACAACGAGCAGGTTTTATCCGACGGTGTTTCGACACGCCTCAACTATTTCCCAGCGAGAGTTCCTAACAGCCGATTGTACCTCTTAAGATATGGAGTTCGCTTGAGAGCGACGCGAGCAGATTCCTCCAGCAGTTTCTACCGACGTCCTGCTGCCTTCAATGTTATGCTACGTTTTGTTCCTTCCAGATGTTCTCATACCAAATACCTCGTAGGTTCCCAAACTACCTATTTTCTCACACTTAGCCTTCACCGATAGGATCGCACTCCTTCAAAATCGCTTTTTCCCGGGTTCATACGCCCAAAACCTTAGTTACCCTTTGGCCACCTTCACGCCGATGTTTTCCTTTAGGGTCCCACTCCCCTAGCATAACCTTTATATATCCTTTAGGTCCTAACCTTAGCTCTTACGCTTACCCTTAGCTCCTACGCGCCTCCGGAAGCATCTCGAGAAAGAAGTCTCGTGTATGATCTCTTTTTATGGCTGGAGAGCTTCCTTACGTAGTCTAATGAACTTTAAACGAACCTCCCCAGAAGTTGTCAGACTCTAAAATGTTCCCGACGACAGGTCCTTGGCTCAGACCCCTTGAGCCGCCTCGCGTCGCCATAGTCGTCAGGTTGTTATCTTCGATTGACCTGATGTCTATACTTTGACTTTCGCCTTGTCCAAGCCTCAGTCAAAGTGGGGGCTCTGTAGATACCTCATTTCTGCACCTCCCGCAAGCCACCCGGTGATGATTGGGCCGCATGTTTGGTACGCGGAATGATTTATGACTATTCGTAAGTTTATCGTCAAGTGATAGCTCAAATACTTGTGTCTACCCCTTGGTCGTCATCTACGCGCCATTACGGTCGTTTTGACAGTAATTAGAGTTCATTTGGAGTCCGGGTCAAAAACTGTCTTCATTTTCTAATAAACCGTTTAAAATGCCGAGTCGGAATGTTCTGGAATATTCCGGATATTTCTATTCAAAAATTTTAATCTTTTAATCTTTTGGCAAAATATAACCCGACATTATATTTTAAATAATAAGGAAGTTGAGATCTACCGCAATTCCATAACAGAAACGCGAAAAATCTTTCTTCCGCAGGAGGAAACTCCTGGGGAAAGGACGCAGCACCTACTGCGCCTCTTCCAAGAGCCGCAGTGGCTGTTGCGTCTCTTCCCCAGCACATTTCTGCGTATTTTAAGATCTTTTCGAGATTTGTTTCCAAAGTTTTACCGAAACCCCAATTCCTCCGTGTGATTAGTATAAATAGGGACCTTCGTTCCTCATATTTCTCACGCGAGTCTCCGCCCTTCGACCGTGCTCTTTGCTTATTGGCGTCTGCGTGCTTGAATTTTCGACCACGTAAGCTCGGATCCTTCTGAGTACCAGCCTCGTTTTGCATGACCGACCAATTTGACCAACTCCACTCAATCAACTTAATCAATTTAATTTAATTCCTCTTACGAGGGCACTTTCGTCATACACTCGAGTCGAGCAATCACTAATCGTTAACTTAGTCCTCGTTTCGTCAAACATGTATGTAACACCCCCATACTCCAAGTGCCTTACCAGGACCCCTTGAGCCATGAAAGTGCTACCATCTCGGTTACCCGAGGCAATGATAATCAAATGACAATGAAGAAGCATAATTTAAATAACAATATAACTTAGTGATTACATGATCAAAACCAAAACTGTGAAACTGATACACAAGGTTCTCAGACGGTCTATTGCTAAAACTATTAAGGCTATAAAACATCGTCTGACACAGCGGAAGACTTCTAACTGCCACGTGATGACTCATCCCAACTATCCCATACGCGTCATATCATACCTGCTCAATAACTGCTCACCACCCCCGAATGGATCACCACAGTTTTTAAAACATTTAAACGGAGTCAGTACTAATTACACAAAAACAATGCCACAATGAAACAAGTACACAAACAGTTCAAACAACTCAACACAACCCCAGTCTCCATCTCCAATCTCCACAACACTGACTACACACTAAAGTGTGTAGCCCTGCCAGAGTACCCATCGCAACAGGTTACTCCTCGCCGCCAGTGGGGGACCGCAACCGTTCCCACCTAAGCCTCGCTCATCTCCATCGAGCGATAAACCCATGTTCATTAATGTGCACATCCCTCCTGTGGCGGGTTCCACAGGAGGCGAATCAAGGGCGTGAAGCCACTCCCGCAAGTGACTCCACTCAGCCAGGGACGCACCCCGAAGAACACAAATAGATACAACAACAATCAACGACAATAAACAACAACCGTCAAAAACACCAGCAGTATACTTTAACAATAATCACAACCGTCTGAATCCAGCAACAATACGAAATCACAACCGCCTGAATCAATCAACAATCACCACACATTATGTAATTAATACTGAGTAGGGAAACCCTACCTGAAATAAGCCATCACCAAGATCATCACAATCAGCTAATCATAATCATTCTTCAACGAAATCACCTCCTATAGACACACAATCATATAATCACCATCTACTACAACAATACTCCCCAACACCCCCAAATTAACCAATTAGGATTTTAAAGAAACTCAATGAAACACTACATAAATTATACAAGGAACTTACCCTGACACGACGATCACAACGGTGTAAAGAATAAGATGATCCGACCAACCAAGCCTTGGGATTTGCCACTAATGCGATGAATGCGAAGAACGTAACTTTCAATCTTCTCTAGAAAGGTTTTAGGATGATAAAAGTGTTTAAGAAAAGTGACGGAACCTTTTTATATTAATCCCGCATTAGTAACAAAACCCGTCAAAATAAACCCGTAAAAACACTTACTCGATCGAGTAACTAACGTACTCGATCGAGTGCCCCTTACTCGATCGAGTACCAAGGCTACTCGATCGAGTACCCTACAGGCAGAATACTGTTTCTTAAATCAAAACATGCTTACTCGACAGAGTAAGCCCCACTCGATAGAGTACCCAAAGACTCATAAAACCGTAGTATTACAGTCTTCCCTCCTTAAAAAGAACTTTGTCCCCGAAGTTCAACCCATACATACAAACATAACTAACTCGGTCAAGACGCAACAATACTACTAAGAACTCAAAACGAAACCCGAACTTATTAAAGATGAAACCATGAACTCTTAACACCAACTCCACCAACTATTCCTACCTCCACACATCGCTCACGATATCGTATCAACTACATCATATTCTCTCTCGACACCAACTCCCAACACCACCAACTACTATCCACAAACGCTGTTAGCTCCGTAACATATTATCCATTAGAAAATCCAATATCAAGACACTCATAGACATCAAACGGAATGTTACATTCTACCACCCTTAAAAGGAACTTCGTCCTAGAAGTTTACTCACACTCATAATATCATCATCCAACTGTCAACACTATTGAAATATTCTCCCATTCCTAAACATCACACTACTATAAGCACGGTCATGACCTTTAATAAAATTAACCAAACACGAATCAATCTTTTATTCTACATCAAGACTCAAACTTCCAAATCTACTACAACCTGTACAACCATCAAAATCTCTTTTATCGTATCCTACTCCTCTTAAGATAAATGTTACGTCCTCGTAACTCACTAATACTAAATCCTAGCTATATCTTCTCAATATCCCCATCACCACCGCATGTCAAAGATAACCACCTATAACCTGAACAGTCGCCATGCATAAATCTAAGGCTCTCTTACTTAAACAATTCTCATACTTCAATTTACTCGTCACACCACCTAACCTATACCTCAAAATCTTTAGCTTATCCAAAACTTCAATTGTTCCCCATTACTGCCAAAACGACATAATCCTCTATACAAAACACATATCGCCAAAAACATAACTTACGATCCACACTTGTTACGTACACTCACACTAGATCCTCAAGTTTTTTTCCTTCATTACCGCAAAACTCATACATAACTTAACATGACACTAATTCCCCAACACCCTACACTCACTGTCTCAACACAAGATTATGAACCACCTGCAGCTCTCAGATCAGTATAACACATGGTCCACAAATCGCTTACCATGACTATGTCTACCGATTCCTCATCTTAAAACAAGATCAAAATTACTATGACAACTTCTCACAACTCTGGCCCATCAACAAAATACCACTATGCCATGACAACAACAGAAACATACATAACTCTCTTCCATATCATACTCTGCCCTCACATCCGAGCTGAAACTAGCAAGAAACATCAACAAACAAAATAACAGTCTATATGTACAACCCGAAACTCACCGGAAGCAACATCAAACAAAACAACAATCAATGTATAACTGGTATGTACTTTCGAAAACTCGTATCGTAATCACCCCGCCTACGCCACCATAACCGGTGACGGCATCGCAACACCGCCACCAACCGCCGCACCGTAGTGCGAAAATACCCGCATCATAACACGAAGTACCGTGCCCGGATCACCACCCGAGGCATAATAACCACATCGATAGACATCACAACCACATACAATTCTCATGAACACTAACTTAGCATAACTTTTCGGACAAGAAAAATTATTCAAATCCACTTTACTAATCACAACGCAACAAATTGTATGAATTAAACAGATAAGAACCTCATGAATATGATATCCCTCACACCATATCACAGAATAAAATATATCATGAATACATACAAGCATAACTAGCCATGCCAAATCAGTCAAATTATTACCTTTTTAAACATCATTCCATTACATTATCGCATCCAACATATATTACAGCACATTCAGATAACAACTTTATGTCTATCACACCATACCACTTATCGTGAGGTCGGAACCTCACACAAACGTTTAGACACATCATAGACCCATAATCACATCCAACTAGTCAATCCTGATCACGTAAGTTACCACCTGATATAAGTTACCTCTCACCCGAGCTTAACGTTTATGCCCCTCATAACACATTCTCCCATTCGCATAACCATCACCTCATGCCAAATATAACCATACCATTACTATTCAACTATTAGCACCCGCCCCATCTAATTACATCTTATACTTCTTTACAACCATACATATCAATCCGGCCTCTACAAAATCAACCTCAATAGAATTGCTATCTTTCTAATATACCATCACCCTTAACCACTAGTCACAAACCATAACACTACCACTGTCCGGACATCAAACCTCTTACACTCATCTCTAAACATCACGATTTCTTTCCTATCTTTGGTTAACATCCCAAATAACGAACATCCAATCCATCAACAAAATTACCTCAACATTCTTCCCAATACTATCCTTAATTGTATCATCATCTAACTCTCCACCAAAATCTCATATCATGCAGATATTCTACCAACTTCTTACTTTCTTTAATTCCTCAAAACTCAAGACTAATCATGTTGTCCCGAAACTCCTATATAACCATCAACTAACATCCTCACGATTGGTATCACACATCTCGACGACTCCTTACCTCTATATCACATAACTCCGGTCAACATTTTCCTAGTTTTACTCCCCTCATTCTTTTCTTTTACACTCGACAAAATCAATTAACCATAAAACTCCTTATTACTTCTTCCTAACTCTTTAGTGCTCCGATTATCTTCTCATTGCTCCAAAACTCAAATCCCATTATTTCTTATCGATATTATCTCACTCTTCCTTACCATGGATATTCTCTTATCATGCTATCACTCTCACTTATCACCAATCAATCTACACGGTCAGTCCATACTATTAACTGCCCAAGAAAATCACACATTAGTTCCACCTCTTGATAAACCAAATGCCCAAACTCACTCGCTATCTGCAAACCCGCATCGCTGCATAACTCAATCTAAGCTCTTTATACCCCATTTCTTTCCATTTACCTATATCGACCTTTCCATTACATATATTCTTTACCAACTGAGCAATAACTACCTCCCTTCATAATCCTTAAACATCCAAAGTTACCACCATATGCGTCTCTCATTTCAATCTTTCATTCCCACGTTCCTTAAACTTACATCACCCTTTGCCCACATTCACTTACTTTTATATTACTCAACACACAATCATATCACTCATCCCGTCTCACAAAACATGCTCTATGCCTCAATTAAGCCTTGCCAATCTTCCTTTTCCTTTTTTCCTCTATCTATCACAACCACATATAACTCATGTCCTCTCCACCGAACTCATACTCACCATAGGTGCCACTCACTACACCATAAGATTGGGTAACTTACGCATCAAGACCAACATACATGTAAAACAATGCATAAAGAAGCAAAATAACACCTTTGAATTAAACATAATATGCAACGAAGTCAAAAGATAAGCATATGACCCAAAATAGGGGTCACTAGATCGAGTACAAGCCACTCGATCGAGTAAGTGATTTACTCGATCGAGTAGGTGAAAGTCAGAGACACGTATATAAAAATTACCAGGGCTACTCGATCGAGTAAGGGGTATTCGATGGAGTACCAAGGTGCACTCGATCGAGTAAGGGCCACTCGATCGAGTACCCTATGCATTTCTCAGCACTGTCCAGTTTTCGTAAAACGGTCATAACTCACTCATTTCTTGGTTGTTTTGGGCGTGTGACCTATCGTTAGAATCGTAAAAGAATAAGCTATCACCTACAATTGGAATCACATCAAAATCATTTATGCATCCCAAGTTATAACAGTTTAAAGACAACTGTGTTGTAATCAGACGACATAATTATATGACTTTCTCTTTCAAACAACTTAAACATCAACAAAGAGAATATAAGCGACTCAATACTTGTAAAACTACTATCCCTATCCACATGTTACGACCTACCAAAAGCCAAACCATAACATTTATCATGCTCATATAACATTCAACTTATCACTCATGTACTACCGCATACTTAACTTTATAACTTTTCGTAAAACAAAACATACTAATACAATTACAAATCCTATTTCCATGTTACTAATACAACAATATTACAAATCCACTTCGTCACCTAGACAGATTCATAATCACGAAATTCATATTTTCATGCAATTGCCACTTCATCTTTTCCAATCAATTCATCTAGTTCAATCACATTCTTCATCTAACAAGTGCATATGATACAACAGTAGGCAATTATATGAACTTATTATATAGCTTTACGCAAACAAAATTACATAAAATCATATCACACCCCCTAATCACATGTTACTAGTATATCCCCATTATAAATCATCCATCCTGTAACATCATTATTCATCACATATTATCATATATAAACTACTCCCTTTTTCTACCACATCATTCATCATTCTCATATACTTTTCCAACAATTCAAAACAACATTGTAAACCAACTATCATGCAATTCATGTATTCAATCAACGACAAATATAATCATATCATCATCATCCTTCACTACACATCTCATATCCTCCACATGCACGCATCCATCGATTCATACAACACCTTACTATATAGATACACAACACACAAGGTAAACACATAGCCATCCCGACTCATATCCCATGTGACCGGTTCAAAGTTGTAGGGCGAGTTCGCGACTTTAGGACGTCTCCCAAGCCTTTACATTAGCTCCTACAACTTTTACCCCGAGTTCATTTTAATTAGACTCCCTAGGTTCATTAGATTCATTAGTTACAGGTTTCAGGATCGTCGCTCTGATACCATTTTGTAACACCCCCATACTCCAAGTGCCTTACCAGGACCACTTAAGGCATGGAAATGCTACCATCTTGGTTATCCGAGGCAATGATAATCAAATGACAATGAAGAAGCATAATTTAAATAACAATATAACTTAAAGTGATTACATGATCAAAACCAAAACTGTGAAACTCATATACAAGGTTCTCACACGGTCTATTGCTAAAATTATCAAGGCTATAAAACATCGTCTGACACAGCGGAAGACTTCTAACTGCCACGTGATGACTCATCCCAGCTATCCCATACGCGTCATATCATACAAGCTCAATAACTGCTCACCACCCCCGAATGGATCACCACAGTTTTTAAAACATTTAAACGGAGTCAGTACTAATTACACAAAAATAATGCCACAATGAAACAAGTACACAAACTGTTCAAATAACTCAACACAACCCCAGTCTCCATCTCCAATCTCCACACAACTGACTACACACTAAACTGTATAGCCCTGCCAGAGTACCCATCGCAACAGGTTACTCCTCGCCGCCAGTGGGGGACCGCAGCCGTTCCCACCTAGGCCCCGCTCATCTCCATCGAGCGATAAACCCATGTTCATTAATGTGCACATCCCTCCTATGGCGGGTTCCACAGGAGGCGAATCAAGGGCGTGAAGTCACTCCCGTAAGTGACTCCACTCAGCCAGGGACGCACCCCGAAGAACACAGACAGATGTAGATACCTCATTTCTGCACCTCTCGCAAACCACCCGGTGATGATTGGGCCGCATGTTTGGTACGCGGAACGATTTGTGACAATTCGTAAGATTATCATCAAGTGATTGCTCATATATCAATGTCTACCTCTTAGTTGTCATCTACGTGCCGATACGGTCGTTTTGACAGTAATTAGAGTACATTTGGAGTCCGGGCCTAAAACCGTCTTCATTTTCTGATAACCGTTAAATCCCGAGTCAGAATGTTCTGGAATGTTCCGGATATTTCTATTCCATATTTCATAATTTTCATCCTTTGGTAAACAATTTGCCGAAATATTCACATAAGATATTAAGGAAAACCAAATTATTCCGTCCTACCATAACTTAAACACGGAAATCTTTCTTCCGCAGGAGGAAACCACTTGGGAACAGACGCAGCAGGTGCTGCGCCTCTTCCAAGAGACGCAGTGGCTGCTGCGCCTCTTCCCAGGTCTTATTCTGCGTAGTTTTCGTATCTTTTTCATATCTTTCCGAGATTCACTTCCAAAGAGTCTCCGAAACCCTAATTCCTTCACGAGATTAGTATAAATAGGAGCCTTCGCTCCTCATATTTCTCACGCGAGTGTCCGCCCTTCTCTTCTCCCTTTGCATTCTAGACCTTTGTTCTTACTTTTTGGCGTCTACGTGCTTGAACATTCGACCACGTAAGCTCGGATCCTTCTGAGTACCAGCCTCGTTTGCATGACCGACCAATTTGACCAACTACACATCAATTAACTTAATTAATTAATCGTTTTCCTCTTACGAGGGCACTTTCTTTGCATTCGCGTCGAGCATCACTAATCGATATCTTAGTCCTTCTCGTTTCGTTAAACATGTAAGTCTGAGGGTGTATAATCCTTATTTATTTATTGTATTTACTTTTTGTAATCATTAATGTAAGGTTTATGTCGAAAATATCATTAAAACCGATTTCTAAAGCCTTGTTTAAAACCTCTTTTTACGGATTTCCAGTAGACAGACGTCGAGAAAGGACGCAGCAACTGCTGCGCCTCTTCGAAGGAGCGCAGCACCTGCTGCGCCTCTTCGTGAGGCTGCCGCAGTTCCTGCTTCCTTTCTTCTTCCTTCGTCCTCTGTAATTCGTTCTTTCTCTTTTGTTTCCGTTGTTTTTTGTTAATTCTTCGTCATAATATCATAATATTTCACATGTATATTATTATTCACCGTTAGCACGTAATTTATCATTAAATTCGGCTTGAATCCCAAGTAATCTCATATTTGCGGGTTTTCGTCATTAAATTCAATCCGGGTTGTAGAAATTTGATTTGTTCATATTGAGTTTCTGTAATTCGATCCTTTGATATATTTTAATCTGTCTTTTGTCATGTTCATCGCATATTTGTCATTAATTCATCGTGATTTGTCTATTTTATTCACTCTTGTCACTAGTTAATCATTCATTCATATAAATAATCCGTCTTAATTCCGTCTCACCCATGTTTTATTGTTTTATGACCATTAATCACATGTAAATAACCCATTAATCACTTTCATCCGAGTAAATAATTAAATCAATCATTAACTTTACCGACGAGTATTAAGAACACCAATTCCGGCTTCACAGCCAGATTCGGAGTCAGAACAGACGCAAAGAATCGCTGCGCCTATTCCAAAGGACGCACTCTGCTGCGCTTTATTCGGTTGAATTTCTGTCCCGAACTCCGTTTTGCCTTGACTTAGTTTAATTAGCTTACGTATAATCAACTATTAATCGTATTATCACCTTCTGTTCTGTTCGTTAATTCGTTCCTTTATTCTTTTTCTCAAATTATCCGTTTTAAAGGTATTTTCGACATAAATCGCCTATCCCGATGTAATTATTGTAATTTTCCATTGTAATTTTCATTATTGTAATTTTGTTGTATTTATCATATTTCTTGTATCATTTGAATGTTCTCACATGTAATTGAGCATTAAATCCTACTTCGACCTTAATTGTATGTTAAACTAATCGTCAACCGACTTAGTCTAATTCTCACATGTTAGGATTAAAACTTGGATGTTGCATTGCATGCATATAATCGACGATATATCAAGTATAGACGATTTCCCTAATCATTAGTAGAGGCCGCTATCGAGGCGGGCGGGATTAGGTGTTCGATCAAAAGAGCTTCCTAATACGTACCCTCACCCCTTACTCCAGATCTCCGTGAACACCCGTGTTCATTGGCATCCACGAGAGTCATTCTAGACATAGAATGCGAAGGGTAACGATTGCTTTGTGTTCATGTCACTACTTTGTGTCTTGACATGACACGAGGTATTCGAACGGTTCCAATTTCCCATAAAAATTGGTGGCGACTCCAACAAAAATGCAAAGGCTTGTTCCTCCTTCCTTCCAAGCGCCCTCGTGGGCCCCCCGCTGTCCACAGTTTGGCGACTCCGCTGAGGATAATACACTTACGTGTAGAAAGGGTGAAACTTGAACAAGGTTAAGGAATAGTTTGTACAAGACAATTGTCGGTTTTCATAACTTGGTCTTCCTAGATCGTTTCATTCGGCCTTCCTAGGCCCAACCCAATCCATTCGACCAATCGTCCTGATCGGAGCCATTTGGTGTTCACAATTAAGCATATGTGGTCGTTGGTCAATGGTCGATACAAAACACAATTTATACTTCACAAACAACTCTACAATTAGTAAAGAGGCAAGTAAAGGTCGGATCCCAAGGGACGGGTATTGAAATGAAGATTCTATTGTAACTAGTGGTGTCTAGGGGTGTCACGAATTGGGTTGATGTAGAAGGTTACTAAACTAAAATAGCAATGAAAATAAACTAACAAGGTAAATGAAATAAGGGTGTAAACAATTGATTAAAAGCACTAGGGTGTCATGGGTTCATAGGGGAATCATGGGATATGATCATACAAACATGTTCTCAAATTATAAGCAAGCAATTATTGTTGTGATGGATTGAGTTGGGTTATATCTTACAATCCTAGGAAAGTTTGGGTCCCGGAGCCGAATCTCTTGGATTGTACAACACCTACAAGTCGACTTAATCTTCCCTACTTAACACATGCATGGTCTAACAAGACTCGAGTTGGGTTATGTCTTACAAGTCAAGTTGAAAGGATAGAAGATGATAGTAAATGCAAGGATTCATAGGCTTAGCATTTCATCAAATATAACATGTGCATGTATTAAGATCAAACAAGCAAGCAAATAAGATATGAAAGCATATTAATTTAAGCATGAATCATTCCCCATGTTGGTTTCCCCTAATCACCCATTAAACCCTAGCTAAGAGACTACTCACTCATTATCATATTGATCATGCTAGAAAGGTTGTCAATCATACTAACATAATGAAACATGATGAATAAATGAAAGTAATTAGCAATAATTAAAAAGGGATTAAGAGATTATACCTACTAATGATTCCAATAATAAAGCAAGAATAATAGAAGTACTTGAATCCTAGATTGAGAGGTTGTCAATCTCCCAATAATAACCCAAATAATCTTCAATTACCCAAAATAAAGTAAGAACAAGAGAGAGATTAAGGAACTAAAACTTGGATTAAAACTTGATTAATATTTGATTACAATATTGAAGAGAGATTTGATTGATATTAACTACACTAATTATTGATAAGAAGAACATGCTCCTCTAATTAGACTAATGGGGTATTTATAGTGAAAATTGGGGAGGATGCATTAGGGTTAACTAAGGGCTAAACTAGTAATTACACTTTTTAAGTTGAGCAAGGAGCCTCCAGGATTGTCCGAGAGAAGGGCTTCTTCATTTCGTAGCTTGAAGAACGAAACCGTGCGTCTTTGTCTTTGTGATCCGTGCGGCTGGGAGTCGGGACGGCCGGATTTGGGATGGACGATCCGAGCGGATCAAGGAACAAGACGCACGGACTGGGCATGGGCAATCCGAGCGGATTCCTGGTGAGGACGCTCGGACTGGCGAGGACGGACGGATTCTCTACAATCCGTTCGGATTGTAGCTCAGCAGCTTTCCTTCTTCTTTTTCTTCCCTTTTCTTCATGAATTCCTTGGGGATTTCCTTGGGGACTCAAGGATCCTTTTCTCAACAATGCTCTTCTACTATGCTATGTACAAAGGCCTTCTAGTCTTGTCTCTCCTTGATGCTTGGTCATTGAATATGATCAATTTAGCCTTGTTTTGCCATGAAAATGCAAGATTCTTACTCCTTTCCTACCAAGGGATCAAAATCTCAAAGAATATGCAAAACAAAGAACTAAAGATAAGAAATGACCCAAATAGGCACTAAAAAGCATAGAAACAATGGTAATTCGGGGG
Source organism: Silene latifolia (assembly GCF_048544455.1). Taxonomy (NCBI): domain Eukaryota; kingdom Viridiplantae; phylum Streptophyta; class Magnoliopsida; order Caryophyllales; family Caryophyllaceae; genus Silene; species Silene latifolia. Next base: position 83,011,764 of record NC_133535.1, read on the forward strand.
CTAAATACGCGCCAATTATGGTCGCATCAAATATCCCCAAACCGAACCTTTGCTCGTCCCGAGTAAAGAGGTGACAAAGACTAGGACCAAAACTAACCTAACCTAATAATAATAGCCGATATGAGACAATTAGCGGGTCTCACTCCGCCCCTTCAACTCACAACAAGACAACCATGAGGTAGGATGCCTTCTTGCAAGGCAAGGTGGGTCTTGCCAAAATGGCGACACATCCAAACATTAAGCACACAAAATCAAGTAATGGATGCATCTACAAAAAGAATAGCCACTTTCCTCATCTAAGTGGCGGAAATTATCTACAAGGGAAGCAATTCAAGGGTACACAATCCTTCATAGATGCAATTTGTTCAAACTACTAAGCCTAGAAGGATACCAATAAATCACCTCCAAAATGTGTCAAGCTAGGGTACCTTTGTCCTCAATCGTTAAATGCTTTTGTCAAGAATAGACTCCCTATGGTGTTAGAAACACTGGAGGATCGCGGAATTCCCCCTCTTGCCTAGACAAGAAGAAGGGTCGTCCCCTCTCTACCATGCACAAAAATGGATACGATGGATAAAGGGATCGATAGATGTTTGAGTTTCATTTTGGGAGTTTGCTTTTGTTTTTGTTTTCCCCCCAAATTTCTTTGGCATTTGACTTTTTGAGAACACTTTCTTGCCATTTCTTTTTGATTTTTGGCATTTCAATACTTGACAACTTTTTGCATTTTCTTTTTGAACATTTTCAAAGTCACCCCAATTAGTAACGAGGGTGCCTTATTTTTGAAGCTTTAGGAGTTCTATTTTTGCTCCTCTTTTCTTTTGATGCATTTTTGCAAACTTTCTTTCACTTTTCATTTCATTGAACTCAAATTGATTTCTTTTTGTTTTGTGCCCATTCCCTTTGATGACAAAAATGTATGGTAGAATATGGATGAATGATAGAAGTATGCATGGTTTCAAGGGTCACCTTGGAATAAACGGTAGCCAAGGAGTTATCACACCACAAGGTACTCTTGACTCGGCCTTAAACCATGGGTCAAAGGATACTAGCATGACACATCCTAGGGTGTTTTACAAGCATTCTATCAAGCAAAGTCTTAAGAATAAAAAGCATCTACTAGGGCCTATATACACTTGTCAAGCTTCCCAAGTAGACGGTTTCGCAAAATTTTTCTAACATGCAAACTACATGCCATGATGCAACTAGCATATATACATCCTAATGCAAATGATTCTACCAACTATTATGCCAAATAAACTAAATGCAAGTCCTAAATTCACATTGTTTTACCGCATCAATCAAAATAAAGCCACATAGTCATTAACATAAAGAGGAGAAAGGAGATTGGAAAGATCATACCATGCGGTCTTCAATATCCTCATGTCTCGGATGTGGCGTAGTCAATCAAGGATGAAACAAACACAATATATACAAGACAATATATACAAAGGAAATGAACTTGTTTTTGGTTTTTTTTTTCAATTTTTCAAATTTTTATGATTTTTGAAATTTTTCAATTTTTATGGTTTTTGAATAAAAGTTAAGAGTTAGAATTCCCATCCCCACACTAATATGGGCATTGTCCTCAATGGCCAAAATGATGGAAATTATGCAAAGAATGATGCATGATTTCTATACTAAATGCAATTCTACACTAAGCTATACTACATGATGCATGGTTTTTGTTATGACGGAGAGGATAATTTAAATTACCTCCCGTTGCGTATGCATTAACTTCCCCAAACCAAGCAAGACACTATTGCTAATGTCAAAGCATGGGGGAGTTCATGCACATGCTATGCTATGCATGAGACTAGATTGTCATTTTGGATTTTACAAAAGTGGGAACAATAAAGAACACCTCAAAGGAACCGAGGTGTTAGTCCTTTGATGTTGCTAGGACTAAACCAACAATGATCAAAATGAAAATAAAATACAAAGAGATATAGACAAACCGTGGGAGAGTAGGAATCTCCAAGGCTAGTCTTCCATCATGCTACTATCATCACCACTTCCCTCATGAGAAGTGGTCACATTGCCACTTTCCTTGGCACTTTCTTCTTTGCTTTCTTCATCATCATCTTCCTCATCATTATCTTCACCATCTTCACCATCTCTTTCTTCATCTCCACTTGCTTCTTCCTCAATATTATCATCAATCTCCTCATCATTTCCAACAACCTCATTGTCTTCCACCACTTCCCTAGATGCACCCGGAAACAAGGCTTCTCTATCCGCCCAACTAGGCAAAGGACAAGATGGATCAAGGAGTCCTTGCCTAGCTAGATGTAGGAGGGGAGGATATTGAGCCAAATAAGCATTCTTCCGATCTTCATAAGCTTGCTTGTGCATGGCTTGCATTAGAAGAGTGACATAATCTTTCCCAATTTCAACTCCTTGTGGTTTGAACTCTTCATAATCATAGGGGTAAGGTGGTATAACAATGGAAGAGGAGGGGGGTTTCATGATCACCCTTTTGTTGTTGAATGATGTACTTGGCTTCTTCGGATAGGGGAAGTAAATAGTTGGTCCGGTGGACACTAAGACGGCAAATCTTTGCGGGTAAAGTGAATGATCGAGCCTCACTTGTAAGCCACCCATACTTGGTATCAAGGGAATTGTGAACAACCCACTTAAACTTGTTAATCAAGGTGGACATATCAATGAGATGGCCACCATCCTTAGCCTTGTACTTGCTATCCTTATTGAAATTAGGATCAAAGTGCTTGGCTAGGACCGTGACAAGGCCGCCATTAACAATTACGGTTTGACCCTTCTTCCCACTATCTATATGGAGCCATCTATCAACCAATAGCCTCAAAGAATTGTAAGGCTTGGTGTGAATTCTTCCAATATTCAAAGTTGATTCAAGGAGAATAAAATCGAGTCCCGTGAAATGATTGGTGTCTTTCCTAGCAATTATGGTATTTCCCACAACTTTGTGCCATATTCTTATGCCCGGATGATGGACCAAAAGAGCACGACAAGCTTTAAAATCTTCAAATTTCTTCCCGGAGATTGCCTCCCAAAGAGGCTCGGGATCATACTTCCCATATTGCTTATAGAATTTATGTTCATCGCTAAGACCCAAAATTGCACCCAATTCCGGAAAGGAAATGCGTCTACTAGTGTTAGCTAGACGAAACTCAATATTTTCCCTATTCTCAACTTTTGTCACTTTTAAAGAACTTAAGAATTCCAAGACAAGGGAGGGGTATGTTACTTCCTCCATTTCAAACAATTTCTTTAAACCCATGGCATTGAAAAAGATTCTTGTTTGTTCAAGAATACCCAACTTCTCTAAAGCATCTTGGCATATGAATTTGGTGGATTGAATTTGTCTCATAGCAAACTTGACAAATGTATTTCTATGGGAGTCGGAAATGAATGTTACCTCCGGATAATGCAAGAGTTGATTAATTACCGGAGTAGAGGGCGATGCTTCCATAGGAATTTGTTGAGGTGGTTGCACTTCCAAGCTTGGTGTTGATACCACCATTGCCAAAGCTTTCTTCATTTGTAGAGCTTTTTGCCTTTGAGAGAGAGTTGTAGTCTTTGGTGCCTTTGTTGCCTTTGCCTTTGCTTTTGTTGCTCCCTTTGTTCTTGCCATTTGATGAGCTAACCAAGAGAAAGATCAAAAATCTTCAATTTGTAGAATGCCCAAATCGATTTTGAAAGTGAAAGGCTTTGCCTTTATGAGAACAAAAATCAATTCAAAGGTGAAGATTTTGTTCTTGGTTTTGATTATTAATGAAGATGGAGTGATTGATTTGTTATTTGAAAGATGGTTTGATTTGATTTTGGTGAGTTTTGTTGAGGGTTTTTGTTTTTGAGATGGAGAGGATGAGGGTTTTGATGTTATGGGTAGTGTTTATGAGTGAATGAATGAATGAATGAATGAAGGTGGGGTGGGTATTTAAAGAACTCGACAATATTAGGACGCAGGGGACAATCCGTGCGGATTAGGCGCAATCCGCTCGGATTCTTCAGCTTCAAATTTTCAAAAATCCCGCCTAGAGACGGGAGGATTCCGGGAATCCGTTCGGATTCTCGCCGAGACGAGACGGGCGGATTTCGCTTGAGACGGACGGATTCTTGTCCGAGATTTTTCTTTGTTTTTCTTCACCGCAAGACGGGCGGATTGTCCACAAGACGGACGGATTACGTGAGAGACGGGCGTCTTTCCGGAATCCGCTCGGATTCTTCAACGATCAAGAATTTTGCGTTTTCAGCTCGGCCCAAGACGGGGCGTCTTCTCGGCAGACACTCGGATCCTCTGTAGACGGGCGGATTCTCAGGAATCCGCTCGGATTGGTCCTTGTGTACACGGATTCAGGTCCATCCGTGCACCAACGCATTCCCTTATCATTCTTTCTTTCTTTCTTTCAAATCTTGTGTTTTTCATTGCGGGGGCACTACTAAGGCATGAATAGCCTAGGCAATTGCCATCCCCACACTAAGGTAAAGCACTACACATCAATTAAATCATTAGTCCCTCCCTCACTTCTCTCTTTTCATGACAATTATTTTGATCAAAGTAAAAATAAATCCAAAAATGACAAAAATGCAATGCAAAAATTAAATGTAAGTTAGGGAGTTAGAAATATTTACAAGTGGTGGTTTAGGGAGGACTCCACCAAACTCTCATTCTTGATGAGATGTCAAGGAGGCATGTTCAAGGTGTTGTTGATGTTGCTTAACACCTTGAAGAAGTAATCAAAAGCTTGTTCATTGTTATGGTAGAGGTCCTCAATAGACCGTGGTTCTTGTTGTTGATCATGATCGATGGCATGCCCAATGTAGGGATTAAAGATCCCTTCAAATTCGTCGTCCCAAAGACCACAAACTTCATTGAGTTGATCATTGAAAATCTCTTGCTTGGATGGAGACAACTCTCCCAATTTCTTCTCTTGGCCAATGAGGCCATCATCTTCTTCCTTGGTTGATTTTGATGAGCTTTGCAAGCTCTCCTTGTCACAATTCACTTGCTCTTTGAATGGAGCATCTTCAACTTTCTTCCTCCATTGGAGTTCCGATTTCTTATTCTCATCTTTCCGGCTATAATGATCAATCATGAAACATGGCTCATGCAAACGAGGAGCTCTCATGGTCTTGTCAAGATTAAAAGTTATGCTTTCATCTCCCACTTCTAGAGTGAGCTCTCCATGCTTCACATCAATCACCGCACCAGCGGTGTGTAGGAAAGGTCTTCCTAAGATGATTGGAATGTTGGAATCTTCCTCCATATCAACAATGACAAAGTCCACCGGGATGAAAAACTTCCCAATTCGCACGGGGACATCTTCCCATATCCCTAGCGGTGTCTTCGTCGATCTATCGGCCATTTGAAGAGTGATATTGGTACATTTAAGCTCTCCCATCCCCAACCTTTTACTTACCGAGTACGGCATGACACTCACACTAGCCCCTAGATCACATAAGGCTTTGTTGATCGTTGTGTCGCCAATGGTACACGGTATTGAGAAGCTTCCCGGATCCTTTAACTTTGGAGGTGAACTCCCTTGAAGTATGGCACTACTCACCTTAGTGAAGGCGATAGTCTCAAGTTTCCGGATCGACTTCTTCTTTGTGAGGATATCTTTCATGTACTTTGCATAGGCCGGAACGTGATTGATTAATTCCGTGAAAGGAATTGAGACTTCTAAGTTCTTCACAATTTCCATGAACTTTCCAAGTTGATCATCAAATTTAGGCTTGGCTTGACGACTTGGAAAAGGAAGTCTAATCACAATGGGCTCCTTTTCTTTGGCTTTGTCTTCATTTTTCTTTGAACTTTCTTCTTTTGATGATTCCCCTTCTTTGGGACCTTGTACCACAACTTCATTCTCACTAGCTCTCACAACTTCATCCTCAACTTGCTCCTTCGGTGCTTCATACCTTGTACCACTTCTCAAGTGAATGGCACTAACCGTTTCATGTCTAGGGGGATTACCTTGAGGTGGTAATTGCCCCTTTTGTCTTTGTGAGCTCGAAGATGCTAGTTGGGTCAATTGTGTTTCCAACATCTTGGTGTGAGCTAGAATGTTTTTGATGGTGGTGTCTTTTGCTTGGCTATCTTTTTGCATTTGGGTGAAAAATTCTTGTTGATTCTTTTGCATTTGAAGGACCGCTTTTTGGACATCAAAACTTTGGTCATTGTGGTGATTGTATGGATTTTGATTTTGGTAACCTTGGTTTTGATTGAAAAAGGGTCTTTGGTTTTGATTTCTCATGGGTGGTGGAGTGTATGTTGTTTGAGGGTTTTGGACATTTTGGCTTTTGTATGAGAGATTTGGATGGAACTTGGTGTTTTCATTGTAAAAATTTGAATAAGGGGTACCGCTTTTGTAAGCTTGGAAAGCATTGACTTGCTCGGTTGTTCCCCTACACTCGCTTGAGTCATGACCTAAGGTTCCACAATTCTCACATATCCCGCTTGGGATTGATGAGGATGCCGTCATGGCATTGACATGATGCTTTGATGATTTTGAGCTTTCCTCAAGTCTAGCCATAGCTTGTTCAAACTTCAAGTTGATTGTGTCAATGTGAGCACTAAGTTGAGCACCCAATTGAGTAACGGTGTCCACTTCATACTTTCCTCTAGTAGCCTTGCGAGGCCTACTATATTGCGAATTATGGACCGCCATTTCCTCAATCTTGTTCCATGTTTGATTGTCATCAACTTCGGTGAACATTCCATTTGATCCCATATTGAGAATGTTCCTTGAATCTTCATATAAACCATTCCAAAATTGTTGCACTAAAAACCATTCGCTAAGTCCATGGTGAGGACATGAGCGACAAATACCTTTGAACCGCTCCCAAGCTTCATACAAAGATTCTTCATCCCTTTGCTTAAAACCCGTAATTTGAGCTCTTAGCATATTAGTCTTTTCCGGTGGGTAGAAATTTTTGTAGAAAGCTAGAGCTAGCTTCTTCCAAGAATCTATTCCAAGGGTGGCCTTATCAAGGCCCTTCAACCATTGTTTTGCGGTGCCGATTAACGAAAAAGGAAATAAGACCCATCTTATTTGGTCTTGAGTCACGCCCGTTTGAGAGATAGCTTCACAATAATCACAAAATGTTTCCATATGAGAATGAGGGTCCTCACTAGGCATTCCCCCGAATTGGCTCCTCTCAACTAGTTGGATGAAGGCGGACTTGGCAATAAAGTTTCCGGTAAGATGTTGTGGGGTAGGAGTACCATTTGGTAGATCCTCCTCGGTGGGTATAGAGTGTGACGAGAATTTAGGCATTGTAGGTGGATTTTGTGTGGTATTGTTTAATGGGTTCTCTTCTCCTTCTATTGCGAAAGGATTGACAAACTCACTAGTGGGTTGAACAACTTCACCAACACCTCCCAAATTCCTCCTAACAAGTCTCCTATTATTCGTCAAGGTTCTTTCGATTTCACGGTCAAAAGGTAACAAATCTCTTTGTAACCTTCTAGACATGCAAAATATCAAACAACTCAAAAACAATTAGAACAAACCTTGAGGAGTTTTACTTCCCAAGGTGAAAAAGACACAACTAAAAACAATAAAAGAAATCTTAAATCAATTAAACACCGTCCCCGACAACGGCGCCATTTTTGATCGGAGCCATTTGGTGTTCACAATTAAGCATATGTGGTCGTTGGTCAATGGTCGATACAAAACACAATTTATACTTCACAAACAACTCTACAATTAGTAAAGAGGCAAGTAAAGGTCGGATCCCAAGGGACGGGTATTGAAATGAAGATTCTATTGTAACTAGTGGTGTCTAGGGGTGTCACGAATTGGGTTGATGTAGAAGGTTACTAAACTAAAATAGCAATGAAAATAAACTAACAAGGTAAATGAAATAAGGGTGTAAACAATTGATTAAAAGCACTAGGGTGTCATGGGTTCATAGGGGAATCATGGGATATGATCATACAAACATGTTCTCAAATTATAAGCAAGCAATTATTGTTGTGATGGATTGAGTTGGGTTATATCTTACAATCCTAGGAAAGTTTGGGTCCCTGAGCCGAATCTCTTGGATTGTACAACACCTACAAGTCGACTTAATCTTCCCTACTTAACACATGCATGGTCTAACAAGACTCGAGTTGGGTTATGTCTTACAAGTCAAGTTGAAAGGATAGAAGATGATAGTAAATGCAAGGATTCATAGGCTTAGCATTTCATCAAATATAACATGTGCATGCATTAAGATCAAAACAAGCAAGCAAATAAGATATGAAAGCATATTAATTTAAGCATGAATCATTCCCCATGTTGGTTTCCCTAATCACCCATTAAACCCTAGCTAAGAGACTACTCACTCATTATCATATTGATCATGCTAGAAAGGTTGTCAATCATACTAACATAATGAAACATGATGAATAAATGAAAGTAATTAGCAATAATTAAAAAGGGATTAAGAGATTATACCTACTAATGATTCCAATAATAAAGCAAGAATAATAGAAGTACTTGAATCCTAGATTGAGAGGTTGTCAATCTCCCAATAATAACCCAAATAATCTTCAATTACCCAAAATAAAGTAAGAACAAGAGAGAGATTAAGGAACTAAAACTTGGATTAAAACTTGATTAATATTTGATTACAATATTGAAGAGAGATTTGATTGATATTAACTACACTAATTATTGATAAGAAGAACATGCTCCTCTAATTAGACTAATGGGGTATTTATAGTGAAAATTAGGGAGGATGCATTAGGGTTAACTAAGGGCTAAACTAGTAATTACACTTTTTAAGTTGAGCAAGGAGCCTCCGGGATTGTCCGAGAGAAGGGCTTCTTCATTTCGTAGCTTGAAGAACGAAACTGTCTTTGTCTTTGTGATCCGTGCGGGCCGGGAGTCGGGACGGCCGGATTTGGGATGGACGATCCGAGCGGATCAAGGAACAAGACGCACGGACTGGGCATGGGCAATCCGAGCGGATTCCTGGTGAGGACGCTCGGATTGGCGAGGACGGACGGATTCTCTACAATCCGTTCGGATTGTAGCTCAATGACTTTCCTTCTTCTTTTTCTTCCCTTTTCTTCATGAATTCCTTGGGGATTTCCTTGGGGACTCAAGGATCCTTTTCTCAACAATGCTCTTCTACTATGCTATGTACAAAGGCCTTCTAGTCTTGTCTCTCCTTGATGCTTGGTCATTGAATATGATCAATTTAGCCTTGTTTTGCCATGAAAATGCAAGATTCTTACTCCTTTCCTACCAAGGGATCAAAATCTCAAAGAATATGCAAAACAAAGAACTAAAGATAAGAAATGACCCAAATAGGCACTAAAAAGCATAGAAACAATGGTAATTCGGGGGCTAAATACGCGCCAATTATGGTCGCATCACGTCCCGTCTAAACGGTCCTAATTCTTATTTGGGCCTAAGGATGGATAGCGATTGACGTCATCCATACCATGATGCTTACTCTTGTTTGTATCAAGGGCCTTCACTACTTGAGGAAATGGACTAGGAATCGGCCTTACTCTTGTTTGGTACGAGCCTCTCCACAGACTTCGGGTTTGATGGTTCGGTATGGCAACCCACCCTTTAAACCAAAACCCTTTTAAAAGCACTCAGCATCCCGTTATAATGCTTGTATAAATGTTTGTACCTTACGTGATCACCATTTCTAAACAAAACCATGACGATTTTTTTTTCAAAAATCAAAAAAAAAACCCTTTTTCTTAATCAAAATTTCGAAATAGGCCTTCAATTAGCGCAAAACCGAGTCAAAAGTCTGTCCATTTGTCGTGTCAAAATTCGGGTCACAAGCCCATTTCAAAACCTCACTTTGAGTCCACTCCTACAACTACACTATAGTTGACTAGGACGCACATTTTCAAAAACCTTGGCTTTCTTCAAAGCTCACTCAACACAAGTGGCACACACCCACTTCACGAGTCAAAACATTTCTTCTTTTAGCAAGTGTGTTAGAATGGTCGATCGCGTTTTGATTCGTCCTCGATCTCTTATCCAGTTTTCAAGATGCCTGGATCCAGTGAAACAAACCTACACCAACTTCAAGATGGTAATGATCGAATCCTAGCCGCGCTAGCCCAAATGCAAGTTACCCAAGACCAAGTTTATGACCGCCTTGAGACCATTGAGGGCCGGATCTATGCCGTAGAGGGGAGATTGCCCCCTCAGGAAAGTGAAGTAATAGGTGACTCCGAGAATGAATCCAAGGATGAAAATCCTCTCATGGGGATGACTGTAGCTGAGAAAAGACTCCAATACTTAGAGGAACAATTGATGTACCTTAAGGGGGATGACATTTATAGGTAGAACAATCGCAAGTATGAGGCCGTCAATTCCAAATTGCCAACCAACTTCAATATGACGGATATCCCTAAATTCAAGGGGCACGAGAACCCTTTGAACCACATCCGTGCCTTCAAGGATTATATGTCTATCAAAGGCATCAAACCCGAGATGTTCTTAAGGATCTTTCCATCATCTCTTGACACCATCCCAAAGCAATGGTTCTACTCCTTAGATCACAAGAAGGTCGCTACTTGGGAAGATGCCGCAATCGAGTTCTCTAAACAATATGCGGATAATGCCGAGCTCCAAGTTAACATGCGCACTCTAGAGGTTCTTACCCAAAATGACAAAGAAGGATTCACCGACTTCCTAAGTAGGTGGAAGAAGACTAGTACCCAACTAGTTGAACGCCCGGATGAGGCTACCCTTGTGGAGAAGTTTGTGGACAATCTCAAACCCATCTATGCCACTCATTTGAGATACCAAAATATCAAAACTTTCAAGGATTTAACTGTACTAGGGACAAGGATCGAAGATGACATCCGTAAAGGACTATTGTCCAAAACGGTAGGTCGAGGATATCAAGGCTCAACAAGTCGTTCATACGGCTCCACTAGCAAGACCGATGAAGTTAACCTTCTCGAGCCATCCAAGAGAAGTACCCCACCAAGGAAATTCACAAATCTTGGGGACACTTACTCCAACGCTCTAAAAAGGTTAATGAAGCAAGGTAAACTCCAACCCATTGGGCCTACTCCCGAACCCGAAAGTAAATCCAAATTCTGGGACGAGAACTCGTACTGTGAATACCATAGGGGCAAGGGGCATGACACAGAAAAGTGCTACAAGTTGAAAAATGTGCTTCAAGACATGATTGAAGATGGTCGATTGCCAATACCGCCGGGAGGTAAACCCAACAACACTCAGAATCCTCTTGGAGTTCTGGTGATTACAAATGACGAATCTACCTTAGATTGCTCACACCTCATTTCTCCAGTCGAAAATGATATCCATGCCATCGAGAATGAAGGGTTGTACTCTACTATTTCCCCTACCATTTCCGACTTCATCACATGGGCAAGGAGTGTAGAAAGGCAAGTGTGGGAATTAGAAAATGTGGTGATAACTCTACGCGATCCCAACGCAACACCCAAAGAACATGTGCCACTAATCTTCTCTCAAGACACTACTATGCAAGAGGTAGTCACCATGGTTGATAAACTAGTCGACCAAATCATACGACTAGAGGATGAAATCATGAGAATGAGGAAGCTAGCTACAATCAATGGGGTTTGGGCCGACGATGACGAGGACGAGTACCTCATTGAGAACTCCCTAGTCAAGGAAATAGTCCAAAATGGTGAAGACCAAGATGTGGACCACCTAACTCGCTCGGGTCGTCCATATCAAAGCATTGCTCAAAATGGTCCAACCAACGTTGTCACACCAAATGATAACGAAGATGACTCCACTGATCATTTGCTCAAGCAATTACAGAAGACAAAGGCTGATCTTTCAGTCTGGCAATTAGTAGCAAGCTCGTTCCCACATCGCCAAGCTTTACTGCAAGCTTTGGCCAAACTAAATGTAGCCCATAACTCGACACCCGAAGATGTAGTCAACTTGGTCTTCCAAGAATCACCAAAGCTAAGTAATCCTATTACTTTCTAAGACTAAGATCTACCGCCTTTCGGCGCTAGTCACAACTTGGATCTCTACATCACTGTCATTTGTCTAAAGAAAAATGTGCCAATGACCTTGGTAGATGATGGCTCTACAGTCAACGTCATACCCCTCAAAACGGCATACAAACTAGGCATGAAAGAGTCGGATTAGACCCCTACCAATCAAGGTGTTCGCGCATATGATGGTACACGACGAAAGGTGGTAGGACTTGTTAACCTAACCATAGCCACAGGGCCAATTGAGCGAAATGTTAACTTCCAAATAGTGGACATCGAAGCTTCCTCCAACATACTTCTGGGAAGGCCTTGGATTCACGCTTCCAAAGCGGTAACATCCACTCTTCATCAAAAGATCAAAATCCCAATAAATGGCAAAGTAGTGACGATCACTTCGTCACCCATCAAGGCAATAATCGAAAAACAGTCGAACAATCAAGTTCTTGCAGATCTCGTATACGAACTTGGGGGCTTACAAAGCATAAGTGTCATAGAAAGTGAGTTGGCACCCTTATACTATGATCCCTACTCCAACTTGGTGGTCAACCACATGCTCAAAACCCAGGGATACTTCCCTGGAATGCCTTTAAACCCTACCCGAAGAAATACCTTCGCACCATATAAGGAAGGCAACTCAAAGAGGATACCACTGGGACTAGGGTATAAACCCACTAAAAAAGAGGTTCTCGAAATGCTTGCTCAAGTCCAAAACCGCAAGCACATAGGAGTCCAAATGCGACCTTATCTCCGTACTCTAAATGGGTACTTTGTTCAAGAAGGAAGTCTAGAACTCTTTCACGGATTTCCCGAGCCTTGGCATTATCTCGAGAAGAGGCTAGCCGGAATCGAGATCTTTCACGATTGCTACTTCATCCCTCCAGAAACGGTTCCTACCGTCAAAACCCGTCAAGCACCTTGCTTAGACGAACAAGCTGTTAGCCTATTGTTCGGAGAAGATCGATTTGTTAGGGCCGCGCAGGATGAGATCATTACCATGATACTTCAAGACGATCGCTTCAACCCCACCGCGTTAATCACAGAAACCAACATAAGTCAACAGAAAGGATGGAGAAAATCAATCAAGTGGACAAACAATCAAGGAAGACTCTTCAAACTCACCACTGGAGAAGGAGAGATGTTCAAAGGAGAACCAGAAGACGATGAGTTCGAGTTGGAGTCGGAGTCAGAGTCGGAGTCTAGAGAAGTCATTAGTGAGTCTCCTCCTGTCGTCATCCCCACTCCCTTTGCTTCTCCTAGCTTAGCCTCGAGTAGCCACAGTAGTTCAGGAAATGTCCCAACCACTGTCCCTTTGCCGCCACTGACCATGGATCAGTTGGCTTCTTTGTTTCAACTCTACTCAAATTTTAATATGAATAAATCAGGTTCTGCTTACTCTTTGTGTTATCTTGAGTGCAATTCTGTTTACGATGATACTGAGGATGACCAAGACCCAGACTCGATCGAAATACCTCCCTACGTAGCCAAAGAAATACTGCAGGAAGGGGAAGGGGGACCAGTAATAGAGGACACCAAACCCATCAACGTAGGAACCGAACTAGAACCCCAAGAACTTAGGATAGGACTACCTTGAGCTCTACCGAAAGGGCCGATTTCATAAACCTCCTAAACGAATTCAAAGACGTTTTCGCTTGGTCCTACAAAGGCATGCCAGGGATCGACAGGGATATCACTGAACATAGGATTCCGATTAAGCCAGGTTTCAAACCTGTAAAACAGAAGCTTCGACGAATGAGGATAGAATGGGCTCTAAAGATTAAGGAAGAAGTCGACAAGCAATTCAAAGCCGGGTTCATCAAAGTTTCCGAGTATTTTGATTGGGTAGCCAACATTGTACCCGTACCCAAAAAGGATGGGAGAATCCGTGTTTGTGTTGATTTTAGGGACTTAAACAAAGCAAGCCCTAAGGATGACTTCCCTTTACCTCACATCGACATATTGGTGGACAATACTGCAGATCACGCGTTACTATCCTTCATGGATGGGTATGCGGGTTATAACCAAATCAAGATGGCCATAGAAGACATGCATAAGACCGCCTTCGTCACTCAATGGGGATCCTATTGCTATACGGTCATGCCGTTTGGATTGATCAACGCCGGAGCTACATATCAACGCACCGCAACTACACTCTTACATGACATGATGCACAAAGAAGTTGAGGTATACGTAGACGACATGATTGTCAAGTCCAAGGATAGAGAAGGGCATATTGCGAACCTTCGCAAAATTTTCACAAGGCTACGAAAGTACAACATGAGGCTCAATCCTCAGAAATGCACATTCGGAGTAACATCTGGCAAACTCCTAGGATACGTCGTTAGCCAACGAGGTATAGAAATAGACCCTTCAAAGATCAAGGCTCTGATCGAAATGCCACAACCTCAAACAGAAAAAGAAGTCAGAGGATTCCTGGGAAAAGTGCAGTATATAAGTCGATTCATATGAAAACTCACCATGATTTATGAGCCTATCTTCAAGAAACTCAAGAAAACGGACCACACCATGTGGGATGATGATTGTCAAAAGGCATTTGACCGAATCAAGGAGATATTGGCTAAACCACCAGTGCTCATGCCGCCACAACGAGATCAACCTCTTGGTTTATATCTCACAGTAACCGACACAGCCATGGGTGCCATGCTGGCTCAAACTGTAGGAAATGAAGAAAGAGCTATCTACTACCTTAGTAAGAAGTTCTTGGAATACGAGTGCAAATACTCACAACTCGAAAAGACATGCCTCGCTCTTGTGTGGGCAACAAAGAAGCTACGACATTACATGCTTAGCTACTCCGTCAAAATATACTCCAAAATGGATCCAGTCAAATACCTTTTCGAGAAACCCGTCCTCAACGGACGCCTAGCAAGATGGACTCTGATGCTCTCAGAATTTGACCTCAAATACGTGCCGCTGAAAGTTATAAAAGGTCGCGCCGTCGCCGAATTCTTCGCAGAAAATCCCATCAATGACGCACAAACAATAGACACTTGGTCATTTCCAGACGAGGACATACGCCAAACTGATGTAGATTCCTGGGACCTTTACTTTGATGGAGCATCAAACTTGATAGGATTTAGAATAGGAGTGTTGCTCATTTCTCCTGAAGGCGAGCATACACCAATTCTTGTCAAACTCGACTTCGAGGTGACAAACAATGCTGCAGAATACAAAGCTTGTCTAATTGGACTACAAGCGGCAGTAAGCTTAGGCATTAAAAACCTCCGAGTACATGGAGATTCATCCTTGATCATCAACCAAGTTACAGGATCTTGGAAAATTTGAAGCGAAAGCCTCGCACCTTATCAAGCCAGAATAGACCAAGTTGCCCAATTCTTTGATCACGTGACATACCTAGTCCTACCTCGGGAGGAAAATCAATTTGCAGACGCTCTTGCGAAACTTGCATCTTTGATTAATATGCCAGATCACATGGTGGAAATGCCTATGTGCATCGAACGACGGTCAGAGCCGGCTTATGTCCACCAAATCACCGATGAAGAGGAGATCGCGCAGGAACCCTGGTTCCAAGCAATCCTGAATTTTAAGCTCAATGGTACCTATCCACCCGATATGGACAAGAGGGGACAACGTCCTATACGCCTACTAGCTTCCCAATATGTTCTCATGCAAGGAGATTTATACAAAAGGACAACTCTTGGTGTAATCCTACGCTGCCTTGATCATTCACAGGCACGAAAGGTGATGGAAGAAGTCCACGACGGAGAATACGGTCCTCACATGAGTGGGCCCATGATGGCAAAGAAAATCACACGTTTGGGATATTATTGGACCACAATGGAATCCGATTGCATCAAATATGTAAGACATTGCCATAATTGTCAAATCTTCGGGAATGTACAACATGTCCCTCCTTCATTGCTCTATACAATGACGTCTCCCTGACCATTTTCTGCATGGGGAATTGACATAATCAGGAAGATAACCCCAGCCGGAACAGGAGGCCACTGTTTCATCCTAGTGGCAATTGACTATTTCACCAAATGGGTAGAAGCGGCTTCCTACACCAGTCTCACGGCTAAAAATTTGGCAAAGTTCATACAAAACAACATCATCTGTCGATACGGTTGCCCACATGAGATCATTAGTGATAATGGATCACATTTCCAAGTAGAGACCGAGCAATTGCTAGCCAAATACAAGATTAGGCATCACCACTCTTCGCCCTATAGACCACAGACTAACGGCGCGGTAGAGGCGGCAAACAAGAATGTTGTCACGATTCTCAAGAAAATGATTGACAACTATAGAGATTGGCCAAGCAAGATACCCTTTGCTTTGTGGGGGTATCGTACATCTGTTAGGACGCCCACTGGGGCAACTCCTTTCTATTTGACCTACGGCATGGAAGCTGTACAACCAGTCGAGCTAGAGATACCATCCTTGCGTATTTTACTCGAAAGTCAAATCCCGGAAGCCGATTGGAAGAGGAATAGATATGAAGAACTCATCCTCCTAGATGAATGTAGGCTACGCGCCTTGTATAATGTCCAAACATATCAAGCATGTATCAAACGAGCTTTCAACAAAAGGGTTAGGCCAAGGAACATCAAGGAGGGAGACTTAGTGCTCAAATCGGTTAGAGCTCTTTTACCTGTTGACCCACGAGGAAAATTCAAACCTAATTGGGCCGGACCATTTCTAGTCAAATCCATACTTCCAGGGGGTGCGGTTAGAATCACTGACCTAGATGGGAATGAGTTTTCAAACCCAACAAACCTTGACCAACTAAAATGGTACTATGCCTAGGATAGGGACAAAAACGCGCCTCGCGTAACCCCACGTGTCGCTCTTGTGACACTAAATAAACGGCCCCTGGCCAAGCTGAAATAAGCTAATGTCACTATACTCTTGTATTTTGACAAATTTATCATCCTCGTCTCATCAAATAAACTAAATTTGCACCTCCAGAGTAAGCAAAAAGCTCATGCTTATTTTCTAAGTCCATTACAAGCTCTTGCTTAGAACAATCATTCTTTTACATTTACTCGAACTACGCGCAGGGTTTGATTTCATTTTTTTAAGTGAATACGTAGGCAATCCTTCACAGGATATAACCCATTTATTTTAAAATGTAAATAGAAGGACATTTGCATTGCATTTGGAATTCGACAAGAATAATAAATAGAAAATCACAACGGTTTCATAACCATTTAACCTTTTATTCCATTCATTTTAATAATAATAGTACGCTACATAATAAAAATAGAAGAGGCTAGGATTCTAAAAACCCCACCTTTTATTACAACAATAAATAATAATAATAATCAAATAATAAATAAAGACTCGGGCTATTCCTCCATCTTTCCCTTGCCCTTGTCATTCTTGTCATATTTCTTGTCACGACCTCGAGCCGAACGCTCTTGCACCACCTCAGACCTAATCACCAAAGGTCTTTCTCGAGGCCTAGACTTTCCATTCTTGCCAATCACCATTTCCACGACAGAAGAGATCTTCGGTTTCTTCGAAGGTTGAATAACTCGAAGCCCGGCTTCTTCTTCTCCTTCTGTCAGATGCTTCTCCTTTTCTTTCTCTACCCCGCGCACCTTGTAGTCAACGGGCTCGCGCTTCCTCAATCTCTCGCGCTCTTCCGGAGTAGTAGCTTATCTCCATCGCAGATAAGAATCCGACATCCACAAGGCATTTGCAGAAGAGTTCAAGAACCATACATTTCTTTGAGCCCATTTAATGGCCCACTCCCTTCGGCTCTCTGTAGTAAGCGCCATAGCGATCTGCGGGGGACGGTATCAAGCTTCGGATCGTCTGTTTTCAGCCCAACTTGTCTCATCAGCCTTTCCGGGAAGATGCACACCATAAACTCCAATCCGGGAATGCGCACGGGCCGAGTAGGATCCAAGAAAGACACTCCGGTGGATGATTTGAGGTGCCACCACAAAGACAATCCACCTAATCAAGGGACCATCATCGCTCTTCAGTTTGTTCTCCCAATAATTGCAGACTCGAGTGAAATCCACCATGTAAAGCCTAGTCCTCATCGCAATTGAACGAGCATGATAGGAAGGAACATGAACTGGGGGCTCGATCAATCGGAGCCGTTCCATAAGCCAAACCTACCAAAAGCAGGTATTAGACATAAAAAAAAACAAAAAAAAAAAAAAACGAAAAAAAAAACGAAAACAAAAAAAGAAGAAAAAAAGAAAATGTGTCTTTTACCTGCAGAATGACGGGACTTCCCAAGTATGGTAGGTCACGATTGGCTTTCCTATTATCCAAGCCCAAAAGAATCTCTCCTAAGCATAAACAAGCCGGGCTCCTGCGCAGCTCCATTTGCTCAACAAGGCCCAGAAGACGGGGATCACCTCTCAAGTCTTCATCAACATGCCCTTGGAAAACATACACATGTAACAAGCAAAAGCCAAATGCCCTCCGCCTAGCAACATGAGAAATGGTGGGGTCGACCCTGTTGATGAATCGATCTATGAAGTCCAACATTCGCACTCCCTTCGAAGTCACTAGACGGTCCACCTCGAGTCTAGTCAACCCAAGCAAGTCTCTAAATTTGCTCTTATACCCTTGCGAAGTAGAAGGAATGGCAGGCAAGTGTTCGGGATCCCACCCACCAATAGCAGCAATTTCTTCGGGAAATGGGCAAATATCGCCCCCAGGAAACGCAAAAACATGGTAATTTGGGTCCCAATAGTCAAGACAAGCATCCAAGAATGGTTTAACAATCTTGATGAGTTTTAAACTCAACAAAGACCCAAAATTATAAGCACCCATATCATGTTTCTCCATGTTCGAAAATTCGTTGGTCCATTCCTTCAAGCGAATCTCCAAAGTATTCATGATGAAAAGATTATTTTGAGAATTTTATGTAATTAGACGAAGCAGAGACGGAAGAATTGTGTGAATAGAAGCTCCATCGACGTTTCTATTTATACTAATTTCTGTTTCCAAAAATCTGCCAGAGTAGAGCAACTTGGGAACAAGCGCAGCACCTGCTGCGCCTCTTCAAAGGGACGCAGCTCATGCTGGGCCTCTTCCTCAGCTTCACTTCTGTAATTTTCCGCGTTGGATCTTTCCTAATTCCATGACGAATAATTTCCTATTCCTACGGGTTGTTATTTTGGTAAAACGTGTAGATTACCATGTTTCAGGTTTCCTAAATTCCGCGGGCACGTATTTCGAGGCGACATCGACATTTTCGCCATTTTACCGCACTTGCACATTTCCATTTTCATTTTAGGAAATAAATTTCATTTTTAATAATTTCCACTTTCATTTTAGGAAATAATTTTCATTTTTATTAATTCATTTTAGGAAATAAATCTCATTTCGATTTCATTTCATTTATTTCATCATCTCACCTCTAACTTATAGATTTCTATTTTTTTTTCCTTTTTTAGGGGGTAACCCTCCCTACCGTCCGGTCATTTTCCGGCAGATTTTTTGCATTCTTTTGAGTCACTCGTTTTGCGCTAATTAAGGCCATATGTATATATAAATGTACGTTTTGCGTGATTTTCTATGTAAATTTCGGCGGCATGACGGCGTAAACGTCATCCATCAAACCTGTTCAAAGCTAACCTGCAGGTACAAGCAACGTAACCCAGCAGCAAAGGCACTTAGGCCATCTTATATACACAAAAAAGGGAAATGTACAACAAACTGGGGGCTCGAGCCCCAAACAAAGTCCAGAATGTTCAAAATGAAGGTCCAAATGTACAACTGTGCAAAATACAGCCAACAAACAAACAAAAAAAGCTACACAAAACTACTGCTGGTCGCCCTCCAGCTCTGCAACTCTTGCCGCAAGAGCGGCAATCTCGGTGTCCCGAACCTCGAGATCCCTCAACAAGCGAGCTGTCTCCTCCCGAGACTGGGTCAACTCTCGCTCCAGCTCGCGGTCCCCCTGTAAACAACAAAATGGCTCATGTCAATCGTTTCAAGAAAAGTTGGGAAATCAAAATTCAAAAATGAAACAAGCACAAGGTTCATACCTGACGGCCTCGACCGCCGACAAGTGCCTCGACGGCAGTAGCTCGCAGCCGGTTGGCCACCCTCCACAACGCCACGAACCGAGACGGCGTAACCTGCATTTTCAAAAAAAGAAGTTCTCAACAATTGAACAAACTCAATCAAATGTGTTCTTACACAAAAGCTATGCAAAGTTAGAGGATTTACCCTCCGAATCAGATGATGCCAATCGTCTAGGCCAGCATCCATACTAGCTACGTCAAAGTCACGCAGCTCGGAGATCGTCGTCCTCCCGGTCGCGTCAGTGTACTCAAGGGTCTCGGGGTACTCTGGGGGCTCGATGCCCGCCGCCTCAACCTCCTGCAAAACCAAATATTTCTCGTTAATTGGTGATCTTTCATCATAGTTCTCAAAAGGAAATCAAATCAAGAGGAAGAGTAAAAGATGCTCACCACTACCGGCCAGTACGCCAACCTCCCGTAGAGGAACGCCGAGTAGTCCTCGCCAGGAAGAAGGAGGGCGTCACCACTAGCGCCAGCCAAGTCCGCCTCCCTCTCTGCCTTAGAAGGCTCCCTGAACATCGTCCTAGGAGGATCGATGGGAACCGTCAACATGTCCCGAGAGCACTGACGAGCCAAGCGCTCGCCCAAGTACCACACCGGACCCATCGACGTCCTCAATAGCAGCCGGCTCGAGCTCCTAGGTCGAATGACCTCGGCCACGAAAGGAGGCACGTCAGCGTACTCCGCCCAAGGCCTGGGCACCCACTGGGACAAGATAAACAAAGGAATCATTCTCATGATCAATTTAAAAGCAATGTAGAAGCAAATGGATATAAGTGAGATACTTACGCTGTCCAGCTGAAGAGCGTTCACGTCC
Organism: Silene latifolia; assembly: GCF_048544455.1. Classification (NCBI taxonomy): domain Eukaryota; kingdom Viridiplantae; phylum Streptophyta; class Magnoliopsida; order Caryophyllales; family Caryophyllaceae; genus Silene; species Silene latifolia. Next base: position 83,032,573 of record NC_133535.1, read on the forward strand.
CGCCTGTAGACACTGTGAGAAGAACGCTTGCTCTTCGTCCTGCACATCACCCAATCCCTCACGCCGGGATAGACCCTCTCCAGCGGCTCCGTCCTCTTGGGCGCGAGGCTCGGAAAGTAGGAATACACCCACGCCTGTAAAGCAAGATAATCAATAGTGATCTTTCGTAATTTGATAAAGAAAGGAATTGATTTCGGTCTAAAGGAAGGTTCATACCTCCAGCAGTAGTCCAGGTCCGACAGCGCCAGGAGAAGTCCCTTTATCCATCAACTCCGGACGAACCATGGCCCTCATGAAGCGGATGAGGACCGCAAAGCCAGCAATGACCCAGTCCCAACGCCCTAGGGAACTCAAGTCGGAAAGGAAAGGAAGAAGCTTCGTCGACAGCCTCTCGCCCTTGTCTCCGAGGTAAATCAAAGACAGAAACCACCAGAGACACAAACGAGCCCTCTGCTCAGCAGTATAGGAAGGAGGAGCCGTCTCCCTCCCGTCAATCGTCACCAGCGCCGGGATCTTTCCCGCAAAGTAGTCTCAAACGTAGGAGCTGGGCACCAAGCCCGGCACTGTGACAGCCTTCGGCGACAGGTTCCAGCCGATCAATCTCCTCGCCTCGGCCGAGTCCACCCTCATGGCAGCCTCCGGCTACTCCACCTCCTCGGTCCCACACGGCAGACCAGAAATCATGCCATAATCCTCCAGAGTGACTCACACCTCCCCAAAAGGCATGTGAAACGTGGAAGTCGTATCCCAGAATCGGTCCAAGAAAGCGCGGACCATGCTAAGGTTAGCTCGCAACTTCCTCTTCGCGATATCCCTCCAGGCCTGGACCAAAGGACCGAACGCTCCACGCTCAATCATGGCCCGCTCCTCCGCCGACAGCCGCTCGTAGTGCTCCATCGCTGTCGTATAGCCCGAGAACGACCTGATGTTCCCGGCCTCCTATTGTGATTTGAAACAAAAAGATATCTTTAGTTTTGAATGAAAATCGAAAGAGATATAAATGAATGAAAGAGGATGCGTAATGAGTAGTGAATTCCTATTTACCAAGCTCTTCACCGTCCTGTAAGACAGGTGACCCTCTGCAGCCCACAGCAGGTGCCTACTCTCCCAAGTCACAGCCCACGCAGGAGCTCTTCTCAGCTGACAACCTCCTCGTCCAACGTTGGCCCGTCTCGGGGCCTCCTCCTCCTCAACAGCCTCCTCCTCATGGACCTCGTCCCCAGCAGCCATCACCGCGGCGGTGAAGGCCTGCTCTAAAGCCTCCTCGACAGTAGTAACGTCTATCTCCATGGGAGTCCTCCCAGAAGTAGAAGCCACATCACCTGCAACATTAAAGCAAATTTAGGCCGCGTCACGTGACGGCAAGCCTTGGTTAGGGGATTTCCGAGCCTTCGGAAGCCCTGAAATCGCTCTTTTCCCGCCATCTTTGGCCATATTCTCACCAACCCGATCACTCATGTGGTAAATTGGGTCAAGTCAAACCTAATTTGAAGCCTAGTTCCGGGTTCGAGTCGAAATTTCGGCAGCATTTCGTTATAACAACAATTATGCCATAGAAAAGTGTCCTGAAAAAGTTGTCACAAACCAAAATTCCGAGATGGTAGAAAGTTTACTCATCCTTCAAGGTTCCCAAATGTCATGTTTCATCGCAAATGGACAATCCTAAGGCCATTTTCGAAGCGATTTACGGTTTAGCTGTGAAACCGTCTCAAATTTCATTCAAAGGCTCAAAACTCGACGAAAATCCGAGGCAAATACATGTGTGTTCCTAATACTACCAATTATCCATTTCTAATGTCAATTTGACAAGGCAAATGCATTTGGGGAAAAGCCCCAAATTTTCGATCAAATGGGTCATAAACCCTAATTTTTTCGACTCAAAATTGAGCAAATACGGAAGATTAATGCAAGAATGAGACACATACCTCGATTAGTCATGATTAATGCAAGCTTTTGAATCAAACCTTGGCGGAAATGGTGAAGATTTGAGAGAGAATATGTGAAATTGTGTTTCAAACAAATGAACATAAGCCTCCTGATTATCGCGTTTTTACGCAGAAAAAACACTTTGGGGAATAGACGCAGCAGGCGCTGTGCCTCTACCAAGAGACGCAGCTCTTGCTGCGCCTCTTCCCTGTGTTCCCTCCATATGGATTTTCAAAAATTCGTTATGAGTTCGTTATTTGTGGGCCCATCTTTGGTGCGCCTCTTTCCCGATGCTATTTTATCCTTTTGGTCCGTTTGACGATTTTCATTCATTCCGACCCGCATTTTCTCAAGCTAGCAGTAGACTGTTGCATATTATTTATTCCTTTCAAGACCTTTGCTTGTCGCAACGAGCATTTATTCCTTCACAGAATTCGACACGCCTTCATTATAACGAGAGTAAGCGGATACACTTTCCCACTCACGACATGGAGATTAATTCCCAATCATGTCCCCGGCGAGAGTAAGCGGACGTATTGTCCCTCTCAAGACATGAAGATTAACATCTACCTAAGCAGATTTCTCCTCAGCAGTTCCCGACTGTGTCCTACTATTTATAATGCTTCTCGAAGACTACCCAAGCAGTCTTCTCCTCAGCAGTTCCCGCCTGTGTCCTGCTATTCGCGATTATTTCTCGAAGACTACCCAAACAGTCTTCTTTCAGCAGTTCCCGCCTGTGCCTGCTACTCACCTTATTTAGTCCTTACGCTTGATCTTCGCTCCTTAGCTCCCATGTACCTCCGGAAGCATTTCGAGAAGAAGTCTCAGGTATGGTCTTTTCTTATGGCTGGCGAGCTTCCTTACATAGTCTAATGGACTTTAAACGACCCTCCCCGATAGTCGACAGACTCTAAAATGTTCCCGACGACAGGTTCTTGGCTCAGACCCCTTGAGCCGCCTCGCGTCGCCATAGTCGTCAGGTTGTAATCTTCGATTGACCTGATGGCTATACTTTGACTTTCGCCTTGTCCAAGCCTCATTTAATGTGGGGGCTCTGTAGATACCTCATTTCTGCACCTCTTGCAAACCACCCGGTGATGATTGGGCCGCATGTTTGGTACGCGGAACGATTTGTGACAATTCGTAAGATTATCGTCAAGTGATTGGTCAAATATCAATGTCTACCTCTTAGTTGTCATCTACGTGCCGATACGGTCGTTTTGACAGTAATTAGAGTACATTTGGAGTCCGGGCCTAAAACCGTCTTCATTTTCTGATAACCGTTAAATCCCGAGTCGAATGTTCGAATGTTCCGGATATTTCTATTCCATATTTCATAATTTTCATCCTTTGGTAAACAATTTCCCGAAATATTCACATAAGATATTAAGGAAAACCAAATTATTCCGTCCTACCATAACTTAAACACGGAAATCTTTCTTCCGCACGAGGAAACCACTTGGGAACAGACGCAGTCAGTCCGCGCTCTTCCAAGAGACGCAGGTCGCTGCGCCTCTTCCCAGGTCTTATTCTGCATAGTTTTCGTATCTTTTTCATATCTTTCCGAGATTCACTTCCAAAGAGTCTCCGAAACCCTAATTCCTTCACGTAATTAGTATAAATAGGAGCCTTCGCTCCTCATATTTCTCACGCGAGTGTCCGCCCTTCTCTTCTCCCTTTGCATTCTAGACCTTTGTTCTTACTTTTTGGCGTCTACGTGCTTGAACATTCGACCACGTAAGCTCGGATCCTTCTGAGTACCAGCCTCATTTGCATGACCGACCAATTTGACCAACTACACATCAATCAACTTAATTTATTAATCGTTTTCCTCTTACGAGGGCACTTTCTTTGCATTCGCGTCGAGCATCACTAATCGATATCTTAGTCCTTCTCGTTTCGTCAAACATGTAAGTCTGAGGGTGTATAATCCTTATTTATTTATTGTATTTACTTTTTGTAATCACTAATGTAAGGTTTATGTCGAAAATATCATTAAAACCGATTTCTAAAGCCTTGTTTAAAACCTCTTTTTACGGATTTCCAGTAGACAGACGTCGAGAAAGGACGCAGCAACTGCTGCGCCTCTTCGAAGGAGCGCAGCAGCTGCTGCGCCTCTTCGTGAGGCTGCCGCAGTTCCTGCTTCCTTTCTTCTTCCTTCGTCCTCTGTAATTCGTTCTTTCTCATTTGTTTCCGTTGTTTTTTGTTAATTCTTCGTCATAATATCATAATATTTCACATGTATATTATTATTCACCGTTAGCACGTAATTTATCATTAAATTCGGCTTGAATCCCAAGTAATCTCATATTTGCGGGTTTTCGTCATTAAATTCAATCCGGGTTGTAGAAATTCGATTTGTTCATATTGAGTTTCTGTAATTCGATCCTTTGATATATTTTAATCTGTCTTTTATCATGTTCATCGCATATTTGTCATTAATTCATCGTGTTTTATCTATTTTATTCACCCATGTCACTAGTTAATCATTCATTCATATAAATAATCCGTCTTAATTCCGTCTCATCCATGTTTTATTGTTTTATGACCATTAATCACATGTAAATAACCCATTAATCACTTTCATCCGAGTAAATAATTTAATCGATCATTAAATTTACCAACGAGTATTAACAACACGCAATTAAACTTCACGGCCCGAATTCGGTCAAGAACAGACGCAAAGAATCGCTACGCCTATTCCAAAGGACGCAGCTCTGCTGCGCCTGTTCCGGGTTGAATTCTGTCCCTGAACTCCGTTTTTGCCTTGACTTAGTTTAATTAGCTTACGTATAATCAACTATTAATCGTATTATCACCTTCTGTTCTGTTCGTTAATTCGTTGCTTTATTCTTTTTCTCAAATTATCCGTTTTAAAGGTATTTTCGACATAAATCGCCTATCCCGATGTAATTATTATAATTTTCCATTGTAATTTTCATTATTGTAATTTTGTTGTATTTATCATATTTCTTGTATCATTTGAATGTTCTCACATGTAATTGAGCATTAAATCCTACTTCGACCTTAATTGTATGTTAAACTAATTGTCAACCGACTTAGTCTAATTCTCACATGTTAGGATTAAAACTTGAATGTTGCATTGCATGCATATAATCGACGATATATCAAGTATAGACGATTTCCCTAATCATTAGTAGAGGCCGCTATCGAGGCGGGCGGGATTAGGTGTTCGATCAAAAGAGCTTCCTAATACGTACCCTCACCCCTTACTCCAGATCTCCGTGAACACCCGTGTTCATTGGCATCCACGAGAGTCATTCTAGACATAGAATGCTAAGGGTAACGATTGCTTAGTGTTCATGTCACTACTTTGTGTCTTGACATGACACGAGGTATTCGAACGGTTCCAATTTCCCAAAAAAATTGGTGGCGACTCCAACAAAAATGCAAACGCTTGTTTCTCTTTCCTCCCAAACGCCCCCGTGGGCACCCCCCGCTGTCCACAACAGATACAACAACAGTCAACAATAATAAACAACAACCGTCACAAACACCAGCAGTATACTTTAACAATAATCACAACCGTCTGAATCCATCAACAATACGAAATCACAACCGTCTGAATCAATCAACAATCACCACACATTATGTAATTAATACTGAGTAGGGAAACCCTACCTGAAATAAGCCATCACCGAGATCGTCACAATCAGCTAATCATAATCATTCTTAACCGAAATCACCTCCTATAGACACACAATCATACAATCACCATCTACAACAACAATACTCCCCAAAACCCCCAAATTACCCAATTAGGGTTTTAAAGAAACTCAATGAAACACTACATAAATTATATAAAGAACTTATCCCTGACACGACGATCACAACGGTGTAAAGAATAAGATGATCCGACCAACCAAGCCTTGGGATTTGCCACTAATGCGATGAATGCGAATAATGTAACTTTCAATCTTCTCTAGAAAGGTTTTAGGATGATAAAAGTGTTTAAGAAAAGTGATGGAACCTTTTTATATTAATCCCACATTAGTAACAAAACCCGTCAAAACAAACCCGTAAAACACACTTACTCGATCGAGTAACTAACGTACTCGATCGAGTGCCCCTTACTCGATCGAGTACCAAGGCTACTCGATCGAGTACCCTACAGGCAGAATACTGTTTCTTAAATCAAAACATGCTTACTCGACAGAGTAAGCCCCACTCGATAGAGTACCCAAAGACTCATAAAACCGTAGTATTACAATGTAAGTCTCAGGGTGTAAATCCCATATTTTATTATTGTATTTTATCATTGTAGAAACTATTGTAAGGTTTACGTCGAAAGCATGTTTAAAACCGATTTACAAAACTCTTTTATCAAACCTGTTTTTACGGATTAATAGAGGGCAGACGTCGAGAAGAAACGCAGCATCTGCTGCGCCTCTTCCTGAGGTTGCCGCAGTTCTTGCTTTTCTTCTTCTTCCTCGTCTTTCTGTTAACTCGTCTTTTTTTCGTTCTTCTTTTCTTATTTTCTTCTTTTTCATTCGTATATAATAATTATAGTCATAACATGTACAATCATTGCCTTTAAATCCCGACTTAAATCCCTTATAATCAATATTTGCGGGTTTTCGTCATTAAAAGCAAACTCGAGTTTTGGAGATTTGGTTCATTCATATCAAATCTCTGGGATTCAACTTTTGTATATTTTCTTCAGTTTATCGCATCTTACATTCGTTTCCGTCTTAGTAATTTGACCTAAATTAGTTGAAATTAATCTCTTATTATCCTTTAATTCACTCATAATTAGTCTATAATTAGTTCTGATTAATTTAAGTTCGTTGTTTATCGCTTTTATAACCAATTTGCATATAAATAACCTGTTAAATCAGTTCCACTTGAGTCGAACGTTAATAATCGATCATTAAATTCACCAATGAACACTAACGATATGCAGTTCCGGCTTCACAGCCAGAACTCACCTCAGGAACAGACGCAGTGACCACTGCGCCTCTTCCAAGGGACGCAGCCTTGTTGCGCCTGTTCCGGGGTGATTTCTGTCCCCAAACTTCCATTTCTGCTTTGACCTAATTTATTAGTTTTACGTATTAATCAACTATTACCCGTAATTTTACTTGTCTATTTTTTTTGTATCTGTGGGAGACTCTATTCTTTGATTTATATATACTTACCTTTCACCAAAAAAAACTATTACCCGTAATATCACTACTAATTTGTCCGTTTTCTAACCTTAATTATTTTTCTTTTCTTTTCTCAAATTATCCGTTTTAAACGTATTTTCGACATAAATCATCAAATCATTGTAATTAGTGTAATTTTAATTATCGTATTTCATTTATTATACTCTTTATTATCGTATTGTTTGCTTGTTCTCACATGTAATCAACCCTAAATATATACTTCGACCCATTGTATGTTAAATTACGTGTTCACCGACATAGTTTAATTCTCACATGCTAGGATTAATCTATTTGATGTTGCATTGCATGCATATAATCGACAACATATCAAGTATAGATGATTTTCCCTAAACATTATTATAGGCCACTATCGAGGCGGGCGGGATGAGGTGTTCATTAAAAAGGACTTCCTAATACGTACCCTCACCCCTTACTCCAGATCTATGTGAACATTCGTATTCTTTGGCATCCACGAGAGTCATTCTAGGCATAGAATGCTAAGGGTAACGAGTTCTTAATGTTCATGTCACTACTTTGTGTCTTGACATGGCGCGAAGTATTCAAACAGTTTTCAATTTTCCACAATAAATTAGTGGCGACTCCACAAATGAAAACGCTTGTTTTCCCAAGTGACCCCGTGGGCCCCCCGTGTCCACATGTTGCAATGTTTGTTAATAATGTGTGGTCTTAATTACATATGGATCAATGCTTTGCTTACCTTTTTGGGTCGTATAGTTTTGATAGGTGAAGACGTATAGATAATTGCTGAGTGGTAGTTTTGATAAGGGTAGTTGGGCATATGCTAATAATTTGTGATGAGTGGTGTTGTATGTGAGAGTTATGGGTGTGACACATATGTTTTATTGGGATTGATGTGAGTTGTTCATTTGATGTAAATTTGAACTGTGTAGGTAGATAGGTATATGATGTCGTGAAAGAGAGAAAGTTATTTGATGAATGAGGGTCTTGGTCAAAATTTTGATTCGTTAAATTGGATTCGATAAGTGGTGACATAGGTATTGTGGATGAGGGAAATCGACTATGAAGGAAGGAATCTTTTATGTTGAGCAGTGATTCAATTTATAAGTATGGTTAGCAGATTAAAATGAGAAGCTGAGTTGTGATCTTGTATACGGTTCTTGTTTAGAAATTAAGAGTAGAAGAGAGTGGCTTTAGCTTGCGTAAGGTGTCTTGAATTGAGTAAGCTGATTATATGAGGTAATTTGTGGATAATGAGGGATGTGCGATCTAAGTTGAGTATCTGTTGAATGTTTGAAATTATGGATAGTGAATGAAGTTGAGTATATATTAGATAATATTATTGTTATGCATAACTTAGAAACTTTGGTTGATAAATGATTGAGATACATGATGGTAAAATTAATATTACCAAATTATGTTTTCGTGGTTATGAGAGTAAGAGTGTGGCATGTAATACTTGAGGATTCAATCATATTGTTGAGGTATTTGGTCATTTGTGTTATAGAGTATAATCGTTTAATTGGAGTGTGTATGCATGAATAGTGAAAGTGGTTGGGTAGAAATTCGACCCTATGAGTGATAGTATAGACGTTGTTGTTTAGTTGCCTCCCAGTCGTCAAGTAAAGCGTCAGTGGTATACATCGTGATCTTGTTGTAGTGTCCATTTGAGGAGTAATGTTATTTTTATTCCTTGAGAAGAATGAGTGGTTAATAGTGTAAGTGTTGTAGCTACCGATGTGACTATTGCGGTTGTCGGATACCGTCATCGGGTATAGGGGGATACAATGCTTGTGAAACGGGTTTTAAATGTTATTTTGTATCATGTTTTATTTTAGTTGGGTTGTAATAATGGCCATAAGGCCGTGAGTTGTTCTAACCTTTTTGTTTTACGGTGTATTAATCACCATCGGTGTCTATTAGCATTCATGTGATGAAATAGAAAGTTTAGAGCCGAGTTGAGAATGAAAACATTCTGCCCCAGGTGACACTCGACCGAGTGCACCATGCACTCGACCGTGTGGTCGCCTACTCGACCGAGTGGCCTCCTACACTCGATCGAGTGGACTGCTTTAACCTTTGTTTTGTTGATATTTGACCAAATATTGAGCATGTACCCTTAGTTCGCGGTTTATATATTAGTTGACTTGTGTTGGATGACCAGGATTGACCTTACATGTGTGATATGTGTAAATTGTTCACATTTGATTATATGGTGTGGCATTTTGCAAGTAAATGGAAATCGTTGATTCGACATGAATGGATTGATGACGGAAATAATGTGATAACCTTGTTTTATGTATGTTAATCGACGTGATCTTATTTGGTTGTGTAAAAGTAAGAGGAAATATGTAAATTATGTGTTTCATAGTGATCATTTGCATGATTGTGATTATGGTGTTCCGATGGAGCGGAAGTGTTGATGATAGACAGGAACGGATATAGAGACACATGTGTGATCATGTGGTGGATTTGACGCGGTATATGCGTGGCATGAGTCACATAACGAGTAATTTTTGCACTAATTGACTGTTTCCTAGACTCCGCATATTCGTGATTGATTTGCATACATGTGCATGTATGACATTAGACGTTATATAAATGTGTGTAGTAATAATCGAGTTATACTCCGAGATTGATGCGTAGACTTAGAAACAATTGGGTTGGGAGTCGTTACGGGATTAGGGTTTCGAACCGTGGGCTGGATCTTATACCTTGACGTTTGGGAGGCTCATAGAGTAGGGTTATATCAATGACATTAGGACCATATCTGATTTATTTATGGATTTGCAATAAGTAAAAGAGAGTGTTGAACCTGGAACATAGTCATTTGTGGAACTTAGGAAAGCGTGTATGAAATCGTATTTTGAGGTCGACAGTTGAACATCGGGACGAAGTTCTCTTTTAGGGGGAGTGGATGTAACAATTCGGAAGTTTAGGAAAAAGAAAGTACGGAATGTGAGGAAGTAGTGAGAGTGGAACACTGAACCTTGGGAAGAGAATGCACATGAGATTTGAGGGAATAGCCGGAAAGGGAAGAATGAAGTGAAACTTCGAGGACGAAGTTTATTTTAAGGGGGGCGGGGGGGGGGGGGGGGGATTGTTATACTCCATATTTTATAATTATATAAATAATATTATATTGCATTTATACGAGTTATGTTATAAGACGGATAATAAAATAATAAGGATAATAATACACTTCCACCTACCACTATATATACCCCTCACCTTATCCATACTACCTTATCCTATTTCATTTCCCACCCCACAAATTTAGAGAGAATCTTAGAGAGAAAGAAGAGAGAAAAAGAGAAGAAAAGGAAGAGAATAATGATCGTCTTTTGCCCCTCCGCCTCGAGATCGTAAGGTAAACCGCCTCACACTAGTTTATATATAATTTTAATTGACCCGCCTCGGCCTTGACTCACCCTAGACCCACATTGACCACTCGGACCACCGTTGACCGCCCATAAGGGTGTTTGACCGAGTAGATCTACACTTTTATAGCTGTTTTGTGTGACAGTATTAAGACGGATTTTTACCCTTGTTTTCGTGGCCCAGTTGGAGAGACTTTGGGTGGTTATTGTTGTGGATAGTGAGGGGATTACGGTGGCGGTCTTGGGCGGTGGAATGGGTGGTCGTGGTGGTCGAAAATCGAGAGGGTAGGAAGGGTAGTCGGATCGAGTATTGTTTTTGTTGTTGTACCTTGTTGATGGTCGTGGGGATTGCTGGGGTTACTAGTGGTTGACGGAAGAGTCCATCGTGGTCAGGGGAGGCCACAATGGTTGTCGGCATCGGCGTGGGGTGTTGGTATTGGTGGGGTCGATTACGGGAGTGCAAGTGGGTAAGGTTGTCGTGTTGTTGTTGATGTTGCTGATCGTGGTGGCTGCCAGCCGTGGTCCACCGTAGTTGGAGGTGGTGGCAGTAGGTGGTGGTAGCGGGAATTGACCGAGTGTTTGAACGGGTTTTGGGTAGTGTATTAAGACGGGATTTGAATAGCGTGTTTAAGATGGGTTTTATTTATTTAATTACGTGTTTAATTTAATTTGATTGGTAAATAATTATATTTAATTATCGTAATTAGGTGCCGATGTTATTGAGAAGCGCATTTATATCCGTTTGCTTGCTTATTTGATAGGATTGCTAAAAGGTAGGTTTATCCTACTCCGTTCGATAATGTGTCTATTTGTTAAATGAAACGTTTGTCATTAATTGCATTAATAGTTCGGTAATTGGCATGTTATATGATATATTGCATATTGTGGTTTTTGTATGTCGGAGGACATGGAAGTTTGAGTGGTTACTTGTTGTTACAGAGACATAAGGGGGTTGGAAGACTGTCTCACACTTGAGTCGCCTCTTGGAGCTTCCCACTCCAAGAGAGATGTGCACATTAATGGCTTGAGTTACGGAGGGACTCGTGTGGTTGAAACACGACGTCTGACAGAGGATATGGTTGGCTTCCTGACCCGGTACGTCTGGGCGTGTCCCGGTACCTGTTTGTGATTGTTGGTATGTCTGGGCGTGTCCCGGTACCACTGTGGTTATCGATATGTATGGCTGTGTCCCGGTACCGTGGTGGTGGTTGTTTGATAGCATGTAATTCATATCATAGTCATGTTGTATACTCACACACTTTGAGTTGTGTCACACGTTATTTATCGTTACTGATGTTTGTGTGTCTGTGTAATTGTCACCTATTTCCGGGGTAGCCTGTGTCGATCCATATGATATTTTCGATCATATGGGGATCCGGTTAAGTACATGTTGTTTGGATAGCACATGGAAGACGGGACGATATTGATGAGTCACGAGAAGAGTATAGTTGGCAAGAGAAGTATAGTTGTCTTGAGTTGTACTTTTATTCATTTGTTTACGTTTGTGTAATTCGTTTAACATTATATTTATAAAATGTTTTTTGATTGGAGTTTTGAAATAATACCTCGGGAAACCGGATAATTGGGGTGTTACAGGTTCAGGCTGCGGCAGTATGGGTCGAACTGGGCCGATTGGTAATAGTGGGATCAATTGTTTCAGGGTGGCTAAGGAAGAGGGTATAATAACGTAAATCAAAGTGGGGGATTTCGAACTCCCATCCCGAGCTATGGGAATAATCAGAGGTCAAGAGGTAGAAGCTATCAGAGGAGCAATGACAACTATTCTAATCAGAACCGTTTCAATAATCAACGCAATGGAAGTGGAACTTTTTAGAAGATAATGAATCGCAGAGTCATCAAAATGGGTCGGCATCAGCTAGCCAGGGAGGAGTTAAGAGTAGTGGTACGTTTTTCTTGATGGGGAAGGAAGTAGTTAAGGAGGATGCGCATGTTGTCACGGGTACATTCCTTGTTAAGTCTAAGCGAACCTTTAAATTTTTTGACTCATGGGTAACCCATTCTTTTATATCAAGTGAACATGCTAGAGCCTTAGAATTAGACTTGTTTGATGATATTAAAGATGTTGTAGCCATACCTTCGGGAGAGTCTATTCCTTGTAATCGAGTCTATAAATGTAGCACCCCCTTCTTGTTGGGCCAAGGCAGTGGGAGGATGTTACCATCTCGGTTTTCCGAGGCGGTGAAATCGGAGTTGCAATTAAGAAACGACTTAAATAAATAAAGCATTTAGTGAATTACATAACCATGAATGAATAATAAAAGAATACAACTCATGACCACTACACTATGCTAGCCAACTATGCTCGACTCGGATGTCATCAAGGCTCGTCCTATATCCCACGTGCTACCAAAGATAACCTGTACTTAACCTACTCCCTATATGATCGGAAATATCAGATGGATCGACATAGGCCACTCCGGAAATACGTGACAATTACACAGACACACAACACGCCAGTTTCAATAATTTAATATAAGACACAACATGATAAATAAATATGCAACATGCCAATTATATGAATGGGACACGATTACACAATAACTATACCGGTACCGGGACACGCCCAGGTGATAGTACGGTAAAGTCATCACACCCTTATCAAAAACAAATTTATAAAGCTCGATACCTAACTAGTAAAGTTTGGTTAGTCGAGGTCGGTCACAAGGATGGTGAGGTTAGGCTACAAGTCTATTTTTTAGTTCTTAGCTTAGTCGGACAAAAAGATTGAAGGTTTGAATATTCTTGTAGACACCTCGTTTCTACACCTCCCGCCAAACACCCAGTGATGATTGGGGGGCATGTTCAGAATATGTCGTGATTTTATGACGTTTTGTAAATCGGTTAATAAAAGGTAACTCATACACTTGTGTCTACCCATTGGTTGTCGTCTAGGTGTCATTACGGTCGTTTTGGCAGTAATTAGAGTACATTTGGAGTTCGGGTAAAAAACCGTCTTCATTTCTTAAAAACCGTAAAATCCCGAGTCAAAAAGCAATGTGCTTGTCTACCTAAGGTTAGGATGTCATAAATGTTATGGGTGTATCTCATTTTGAGTCCCATGTCACTTCTTGGGGCTAAACTTATAGTTTACATTACAAAACGTGCATTTCATTTAGCTAAAATGACAGCCCGACATTTAGGCCCGTTTTATGAGGTGTTAACGACTTTTTTGGGTATGGCCTATTTCACATAAAGTTATAGATATCTCTCTTAGCTTTGCAACGCCCTCAAAATAATCTTATTCCGAGTCTTGTAGAGAAAGTTATGCCTAAAATACGACAGGCTGTCAAACACGTTTTCTCGCGCAGAAGAACTCTACCCGAGAAAGGACGCAGTAAGTGCTGCGCCTCTTCCAAGGGCCGCAGCACCTGCTGCGTCTTTTCTCAGGGCTTTCGTTTTGTCCAAGTTTCCGTGTTTCAACCTAAGTCGGTTGTTTCCAGATCTTTCCTTCCGTATACTATTCTTACCATAATTCCTCTCTGTGATTAGTATAAATAGAGGCCTTTGCCTCACATATTTTTCACGCGAGTGTCCGCCCTTCTCTTCTCTCTTTGCATTCTAGACCTTGCTCGAAGCTTTTGACTCCTACGTGCTTGATCAGTCGACCACGTAAGCTCAGATCATTCTGAGTACCAGTCACGTTGCATGACCGATAAATTTGACCACTACACAATTAATCAACAAATCAATATTTTAATTCCTTTTTCAAGGGCACTTTCATATTTGCATTAGAGTTCGAGTCGAGTTACCACTAAAAACCGATTTAGTTAAATCTCGCGACGCTAACATGTAAGTCTGAGGGTTTAAAATCCCATCTTTTAAATCTTGTTTATATTATTGTTGTATTTTACTTTACGAGTTTACATCCTATTAATGCCATGACGATAATTTGTTAAAACACACGTTTCAAACCTTATTTCCTCAAAACTATTCAGATCTGACGAGTAGAAGAAACGCAGTGTCTGCTGCGCCTTCTGGAAGGATCGCAGCATCTGCTGCGCCTTCTAGAAGGATCGCAGTATCTGCTGCGCCTCTTCTAGAGGCTGCTTTCAGCTGCTCTGTTTCTTCTTCTCCTCGGATTCGTTCTTTTCTCTTTCTTTCTTTTTCAATTCTTTTCTTTTCTTTCAACCTACATCTTTTAATTAGCTTTCATCAAATTATTTTACCCGTCAATTTATTTTCTTAAACCTTTTCTTCTTTAGTCGGTTTAAATCACTAATTCTTCATATTGGTTGGTTTATTCTGTCTCATACTCAATCTGGGTTTTAGTGACTCGGTAATTAATACTCGGTCTCTTATACTCAGTTTTTGTACATTAAAGTTTCTGTTTTTTTTTAACTCAACCTTTAAGCTTTCAAATCCGTTTAATTTGTCTTATAATCATTGGTAATCAATATTAATTGGTTTGAGACGATTTTTGTACATAAAATTCATTCTTAATATTTATCATTCGGGTTTAATCATTAACATGTAAAATCAATATTTATAATCAATCAACCGTAACAACCAACCAAGTCTGACTTTCACAGTCAAAACCCATCCCGGAACAAACGCAGTGGGTGATGCGCCTCTTCCAGAGGACGCACCCATTGCTGCGCTTGTTCTAGGCTGGCTTCTGCCTTTGAACTCCTTCTCGCTTCGACGTAGTCTTACACTAGAGTATGTTAATCGACTATTAATTTCTATTATCACCTATTTTACCATATTTTAAGCCTTCTAATTTATTTTTGTTAGTTTTAATTTCTTTTCCGAACTTCTTTTATTTCCTTTCCTTTTATTTCTTATTTCTATTTCTTTCCAAGTTTCTTTTTATTTCCTTATTTTATTATTTTTTCCAATTTCCTAATTCGATTAATTTCCTTATTTCAATTTATTTCATTTATTTTATTTCTTTTCAAATCAATTATTTTGGCATTTATATGATGTACATCTGTCATGTATATCTTGTATTATATTTTATTTTCTTATCTTTCACATGTAATCAATTCTAAATCTCAATTTCGACTTAATTGTTTGCTAAATTACGTATTCACCAACATAGTTTAATCTCACATGCTAGGATTAACCTGTGGATGTTGCATTGCATGCATATTACAGACAACATATCAAATACAAATAACTTCCCTAATCATTAGTAGAGGCCGCTATCGAGGCGGGCGGGATTAGGTGTTCAAATAAAGAGCTTCCTAATACGTACCTTCACCCCTTACTCCAGATCTCTATGAACATCCGTGTTCATTGGCATCCACGAGAGTCATTCTAGACATAGAATGCTAAGGGTAACGAGTTCTTAGTGTTCATGTCACTACTTTGTGTCTTGACATGGCACGAGGTATTCGAACGGTTCCAATTTCCCATAAAAATTGGTGGCGACTCCACAAATGCACACTTATACAAGCGCTTCCGCGCGTGCCGCGCGTGGCTCATGTCCACTGTTTAGCGACTCCGCTGGGGATGATATACTTATGTGTTACCCAGGGTGAAACTTGAACAAGGTTAGGGAATAGTTTATATGACACAGTTGTCGGTTTTCATTACTCGACCTTCTTAAGTCGTTTTATTCAGCCTTCCTAGGCTTAACCCAACCCATTCGACCAATCATCCCGTCTGAACGGCCCAAATTCTTATCTGGGCCTAAAGATAGATAGCCAGTGACGTCAACCATACCGTGGTACATACTCATGTTTGTATCAAGGGCTTTCACTACTTGAGGAAATGGACTAGGAACCGACCTTACTCATGTTTGGCACATGCCTCACCACAGACCAGGGTTTGATTGCTTGGTATGACAACCCACCTTTTTAAGCCAAAACTCTTTAAATGCACTCAGCATACCGTTATAATGCCCATTTGTATGTTTGTATCATATACGTGATCACATTTGTAAACCAAATAATGCCGAATTTTCCAATTTTCAAATTTCAATATTCCAACAAAAAAAATAAAAAAAAAAATTAAATTAAAAAAAAAAAAACGTAAAAAAGAAAAATATCAAAAAAAAAGACAAAACTTTTTTTTTAAATCAAAATATTTTCAAACATGTAAATGTAAACATGTAAATTCAATTGGGCTAAGTTAGAGTCAAAATTCAGACCGACTATGTCCTAGTCGGAACTCTGTCAAGTCATAAACCCGTCTTCCTTTACATTTTGGGTCTTGTCAAATTCAAGTCAAGTCCTAAGGCGTCACGCCATCATTTTGGACCCCCTACCCCAATTCAGTTAGGATATAAACATTTCCACACCTCGACTCACACACTCGAGGCTAACACGTCGAGTCGGTCCAAAATCCATCTCTCGAATTCTCCTAATGGCACGTTCGGGACATACATACCCGATCCTCGAGTCAAGTTCATCTTAAAACACGCGTCTTCGAATCACGTGTCATCAATCCCGTCAATCAAGTCAGCCATACAAATGTCACTCCGTCAAAGTCAACACTTGAGTCTAAGGTCAAAGTCAAACACCGTGAATTCAAACACGAGAAGTCACTCACGACATTTCGCGATTTCACAAGTCGAGAGTCTAGTTATCCCGTCTCATCCTCATATATTATCCTTTGTTTGTCTCCTTAGTATGCGTGATCCCATGTCAAATCAAGTTGTAATGCGCATCATTTTCTTCTCGGTAGGAATTCTGCAATTTCCGATGAAAGTGTTCAAGAACGTTTATCTGTCGACGTCAAAGAACTAAGTACTGCAGTCATTAAGCTTCAGGCCACCATCTAAGACTTGAGCGCTCGTGTCATCAATATGGAAAACAAGATAGACATGATGAAACCTTTATCATCTTCTCGTACCCTAAGGCCAGGTCATAGCTTCAACACAACCCACCTATCTAAGAAGGCAAATATAGACAAGGGAGTCAACCTCTTGGAAACTCCACCCAGAAGGACGGGACGATCTCATAGGGAATTCGTTGACCTCGGAACCACATATCAAGTAGCTCTACAAAGACTGGTTTCCCAAGGAAAAGTTCATCCAATTGGTCCAACCGCAGACCCTGAAAATATATTGCCTAGGTGGAAGGGCAATTCATATTGTCAGTACCATCGAGGTAGGGGACATGATACGGAGGAATGCTTTTGTTTAAAGCATATTATTCAAGATATGATCGAGGATGGAAAGCTTCCTGTGCCACATTCCATCAAGCAATCCAAGAAGATCGACCCTCTGGGATCTAATATCACTAAACATGACCATAAATCATTCCTAGATTGTTCTCACCTCCTCGCCCCTCATGACGACGAAGAAATCAACGTGCTCGAGTCGGACGATATCCAAAGTGGAATGCTCATGTTTTCCATTGCCTTCAACAATAAATTTTCCAAAATAGAGGGAGCCATTGATAACCTAAACTCTCGGCTTTCCAACATGGAGGGCCAGTTTGCTGAAATGGGTAAGAAGCTTGAGGTCCAGCCTCTCAAGATGAAAAATGTCTAGACAAACCCTCAACCTGACAGTCCTAAAGCAACAAGTGAGCAATCTATTCCCCAGTTCTTCTCATCCAGGAATCAAAATCAGCAAAGGCAACCTCATGAAGCGTTTGTCAAAGAAACCTAACAACTCTCCAAGGTCATTCACAATGACTACCGACAAGAAGGATACACCTCCTAGGAAATTTACTAACATTGGTATTACATATGCCGATGCCCTTCAGAGACTCAGGGAGCAACGAATGGTAAAGCCTATCGGTCCTACACCAGATCCAGTGAAGAAGTCTAAGTTCTGGGATGAGAATGCCTACTAAAAGTACCATAGAGGCAAAGGGCATGATACAGAGAAATGCTTCAAATTAAAACATGTCATTCAGGATATGATTGAAAGTGGGAGATTGTCCCTCTCAACTTTTAACCCACAAGGCAGTTTAGGCAATCCACATGGATATATCACTTATCAGGAAACTCTTCTTGACTGTTATCCTTCCAGTGTTCCCAATGATGAGGACGAGGTGCTCAAATGGCTGAATGCTCAAAGTCAGATGCCGAAGCCAGTTGCCAGAAGAATAAATCTCCAAGCATGGGCTGATGATTAAGAGTCTAGATATGAGATCGAATCAAAGTCTGAGCTCGAGTCCGAGTCCTAGGCTTTCTACCCCATATTTTTCTAGTGTCTTTTTTTGTGTCTATTTCCATTCCTGGTGACAACCTGGGGGATGTCCCACGATTCACATGTCTTCTCAAGTCTATAAATTCATTATTCATTTCAATAAAAGTACACTTTTCAATCCACTTATTCTATCTCGTCCTTTACCTTTTCCTGTGACAACAAGAATTGATTTGAGACATTTTAAAATGAACAACAATTACCAACACATGTCAGCCGATGTGAGTGAACTTAAACGATGTTCTGTTCTAAGTTGTAGAGGACCCGAAACTCCGTGTCCATTTTTCTTACCTATTCCATGTCTGGCAATAGAGACCTCGTTATAACCTTAGTTTAGGACGAGCATATCTCAAGAGATTCTGGGACGAATCCAGACCATCTCCCTTGTTAATGATCCATGACGGAAGGCAAGCCCATTCCCCACAATAAATAAGCCGTGTTACTAAAGACCAACCTGTTTCACACCAAAAGTGCTAGTCTGACTCAAATCCATGGTAGCAAGCAAATTCAAGGCAATATGAGTCATGATCAAAGACAAAGGCTTAATGAAGAGAAATGACCAAGATCAATATCCAAGACAAAAGAGTCAAAATAACAAGGCTCAAAAACGCAACTCAATGTCAATATCCAAAGTCAAAGTTATCTTCAAAAACCCGAATCAAGAATCTGAGCAAAAAGCCGAGATATATTCTAGACCAAGAATCTGAGTCTGAATCAAGAACAAGCCTGAAATCAAATGCTGACATCAATGAAGATGGTCAGCTAGCATCCTCTCTTAGCCTTTCACACATCACACACCCTAAGTCCTCCTCGAGACCGTTACAGGGAGATAGTTAGGAATTTTGAGAATCCTCTCAAGCTCGTCAAGTATACCCATCCTTTAGGACCAAGACATGAAAACTTAAACCCATGTTACTTTAACCTACCTTTATGTGCTCAGGCTACATCAAGCCAAGAGACTCCATTTACAAGCCATATTACAAGCCATAATCTCATTGAGCCTTAACTCCACAAAAGCAAAGCTCTAGAGATTTTCTCATCAAAGCCTCTTATTTCCGAGCTCCACATTCCAAATATCCAATCCAGTTTCACCTTGACCCAGACGCGGAATATTCGAATACTTTGCTACTCAGAACGGGACATACCCATACCATCCTTAAGGTCCACTTTCGAGTGTGCTCACACGACAAGGAAAATTTTACAAACTTAATTATGTCTCTTTGGTCTATGATTAGAGGGAGTTATCTTAAATCGATTCTTCGAGTCACCAAAGGAATATACCCTTGTGATCCATACACTTTAAGGCCCTAACAACATATCTTGGGCACACACCAGAACTACGAGCATGGTTTGATTTCACCTATTCAGGTGGATACGTAGGTAGTCCTTTCTTACACAAGAAGGATACAACCACAACACCCAAACAAAATTAACCAAACCCCTGAACTACGAGCATGGTTTTATTTCACTTCACATGAATACGTAGGCAGTCCTCATGGACACAACCATCCCACTTTTAACTTCCAACCTCAATTATTAATTAGAACAACCATAAACATTCAACCCCATTTTACAACCATCCCTTTCCATTTCATAACCTTCCAACCACAATTTCCATTTCTACCTCTTTACTGGGGGCTCCTTCTCGTCGCCCAGTCTCTTTTTTACCCAAATTCCAGAGTCATATTCTCATCCTGGGAGCTTCTCTTCCGAGACGCCACCCTTTCTTTATTCCACTCTTATTTTAAGTCGAGCTAGTTCTCGGTCTGGACAATGACAAAGGTCTTAGATCGATTTTCCAAGTTATCTTGCCTCAAGAGGGGTCTCTTTTACAGAAGACGATGGTGAAAGACATCCAAGTAGACAACTGATCCATGGCTTATGGCTTGCCTTTATATGTCCCCGTCATTCTCGCAGATCTTGTACCTTTAGAACTGATACGCGTTGTCGCCCATACCCGGCTAGGGGTTGCGCATACTTAAGCAATGTCTTTCAAATTTATCCCTGTGTAGCGTCAAATCTAAGTCAGTGTCGCGTCAGTCTATCGTCTTGCGTCCTAGTGAGTCGATGTCGTGTCAAGTCTTGTGACTAGAGCCCATTGAATATGCATAACGCATTATAAACGACAACTTTCTTTGAGCAAGTTTTAAATAACTTTTATAAAGAAACAAATTTTGTAAAACCTATGTGCTTCCTCATTTGAGGTCCATGTGCTAAATGCGTTTCCTCATGTGTTGTGTGCTGTTTGTCTATTAGATTGCATTCTTGTGTGGCTACTAACCATGCAGGTAAGTATCAGAAGGAGTGCTCGCTCCAACTGGGGGCTTCCCTCATGTCTTCATTTTCCACAGCGACGATCAAGATATTCTCTGGCATTGTTCGCAGTATGTTCAAGGTTTCTTCCATGACGTTCAAAGATGTTCCTAATCGTTAATGTGTTCCCCAGTAAGAATTCATGATCACTAAATACAGTTCATGAGCTTCTTCTCTTTATCGAAATTTTGCTCGCGACGACCCAAGCGGATTTTCTCCTCAGCGGTGCCAAGGACGCGCCATTGTCGATCAAACACCTTTTCCTTATCGATGATAAGGACGCGTCATTGCCGATCCTTTGTTTTCTCCTCAGCGGTGCCAAGGGTGCGCCGTTGTTGACTCAACATATGATTTTTCCCCACGGAGTTTGAGAGAAATAATTCCCGGAGAGTTCTGTCCCTTTAGATGACCCTTCAGATAACCTTTAGATAACCTTTAGATAACCCTTTCAGGATAATCCTTCCTTCAGCCTTAATTTCTTCAGATAATCTTTTATACCTTCAGATGACCCTTCAGGTAACCTTCAGATAATCCTTTATTCCTTCAGACAACTTTCAGGACAATCCTTTCGATCCTTCGGATCCCCCCCCCCCCCCCCCCCCTTCAGTAAATTCCAAAAAGTTCTTTTCAGTTAAGTCCTCATGTTCAGTCCTTCAGAGAGTTATCCTTCCTTTCCTTTAGAGATAGCCTTCAGAGTTAGCCTTCAGAAGTGTTAAGAAGTTTCTTCGGAATCCCTGTAACCCCTAATGCCTTCAGAGACCAAGTTATTTTAAGACCAAAGAGTTTTGCCGAATCGCCTCCAGTCTCGTTTCACCCAGGGGTGTCTCAGGTATGGTTTCTTCTTATGGCTGGCGAGCTTCCTCACGTAGTCTAATGGACTTTAAATGACCCTCCCCGATAGTCGACAGACTCTAAACTGTTCCCGATGACAGGTCCTTGGCTCAGACCCCTTGAGCCGCCTCGCGTCGCCATAATCTTCAGGTTGTAATCTTCGATTGACCTGAGGGCTATACTTTGACTTTTGCCTTGTCCAAGCCTCAGTCAAAGTGGGGGCTCTGTTACACCTCCCGCCAAACACCAGTGATGATTGGGCCATATGTTTAGCATATGTCGCGATTTTATGACGTTTTGTAAATCGGTTAATAAAAGGTCATTCATACACTTGTGTCTACCCTTTGGTTGTCGTCTAGGTGTCATTTCGGTTGTTTTGGTAGTAATTAGAGTACATTTCGAGTCCCGGTCAAAAACCGTCTTCATTTCCTGAAACCTGTCAAATCCCGAGTCAAAAAGCAATGCGCTTGTCTACCTAAGGTTAGGATGTCATAAAATGTTATGGGTATATATCATTTTGAGTCCAATGACACTTCTTTGGGCTAAACTTAAGGTTTACATTACAAAATGTGCATTTCATTTAGCTAAAATGACTGCCCGACATTTAGGCCCGTTTTACGAGGTGATAACGATTTTTTTGGGTCTGGCCTATTACAAATAAAGTTCTAGATTTCTCTCTTAGCTTTCCAACGCCACTGAAATCACCTTATTCCGAGTCTTGTAGAGAAAGTTATGTCTAAAATACGACAGGCTATCAAACGCGTTTTCTCGCGCAGAAGAACTCTACCCGAGAAAGGACACAGTAAGTGTTGCGCCTCTTCCAAGGGCCGCAGCACCTGCTGCGCCTTTTCTCAAGGCTTTCTTTTTTTTCCAAGTTTCTGTGTTTAAACCTAAGTCGGTTGTATCCGGATCTTTCCTTCCGTATCCTATTCTTACCATAATTCCTCCGTGTGATTAGTATAAATAGAGGCCTTTGCCTCACATATTTTTTACGCGAGTGTCTGCCCTTCTCTTCTCTCTTTGCATTCTAGACCTTGCTCTAAGTTTTTGACGCCTACGTGCTCGATCAGTCGACCACGTAAGCTCAGATCATTCTGAGTACCAGTCACGTTGCATGACCGACCAATTTGACCACTACACAATTAATCAATAAATCAATCTTTTAATTCCATTTTCAAGGGCACTTTCATATTTGCATTAAAGTTCGAGTCGAGTTACCACTAAAAACCGATTTAAATTAAATCGCGCGACGCTAACATGTAAGTCTGAGGGTGTAAAATCCCATCTTTTAAATCTTGTTTATATTATTTTATTTTACTTTACGAGTTTACATCATATTAATGCCAAGACGATAATTTGTTAAAACACACGTTTCAAACCTTTTCCGTCAAAACTGTTCAGATCTGACGAGTAGAAGAAACGCATTGTCAGCTGCGCCTTTTGGAAGGATCGCAGCTTCTCCTGCGCCTCTTCCAGAGGTTGCTTTCAACTGCTCTGTTTCTTCTTCTCCTCGGATTCGTTCTTTTCTCTTTCTTTCTTTTTCAATTCTTTTCTTTTCTTTCAACCTACATCTTTTAATTAGCTTTCATCAAATTATTTTACCCGTCAATTTATTTTCTTAAAAGTTTTCTTCTTTAGTCGGTTTAAATCGCTAATTCTTCATATTGGTTGGTTTATTCTGTCTCATACTCAAATCTAGGTTTTAGTTACTCGGTAATTCATGCTTGGTCTCTTAAACTCACTTTTTGTACATTAAAGTTTCTGTTTATTTTTTTAACTCAACTTTAAGCTTTCAAATCCGTGTAATTCGTATTATAATCATTGGTAATCAATATTAATTGGTTTGAGACGATTTTTGTACATAAAATTCATTCTTAATATTTATCATTCGGGTTTAATCATTAACATGTAAAATCAATTTTTATAATCAATCAACAGTAACAACCAACCGAATCTGACTTTCACAGTCAGAACCCATCCCGGAACAAACGCAGTGGGTGATGCGCCTCTTCCGGAGGACGCACCCATTGCTGCGCTTGTTCTAGGCTGGCTTCTACCTTTGAACTCCTTCTCGGTTCGACGTAGTCTTACACTAGAGTATGTGTAAGACCCCATACTCCAATTGCCTTACCAGGACCACTTAAGGCATGGAAGTGCTACCATCTCGGTTAACCGAGGCAATGATAATCAAATGGACCATAAAGAAACGTACTTTAATAATAAAGTTTAAAGGGATACAAACCAAATCCGAAACTGATAAAATGAAATACAAATGTTCTCAAAATTTCCAACCAAGTAAACCACTAAAATAATGTTCGACGCAGCGGAAGACTTCTAAAACATCACCGTGATGACTCAACCCAGCTATCCCATACGCATCACTCATACCTGCTCACCATCCCCGAATGGATCACCACAGTTTTTAAAACAATTAAATGGGGTTAGTACTGATTACACAAAACAAACGGCTGCAATAAAACAACAATACAAGCCAATCCAATCCACCAAATCCGTCACATCAACACACACCTGACTACACACTAAAGTGTGTCGTCTTACCAGAATACTCATCGCAACAAATATTCCACACCGCCAGTGGGGGACCACAGCCGTTCCCACCTAAGCCTCGGTCATCTCATCCGAGCGATAAACCCATGTTCCTTAATGTGCACATCCCTTCTGTGGCGGGTTCCACAGAAGGCGAATCAAGGGCGTGAAGCCACTCCCGCAAGTGACTCCACTCAGCCGAGGACGCACCTCGCAAACCACAGACAGTTGTACAATAATCACATTACACTACCAACTATCATCAATTCCAATATGATATACAACAACAACAACAACAACAACACCAACAACAACAACAACAACAACAAACAATCACCAACACATTATGTAATCAATACTGAGAAGGGAAACCCTACCTGGAATAGCAATCACCACAGACGATCTAGTAGTTAATCAGAATCTCTCCTCTACGAATCCTCCTCCTATAACATGCACACATACAATGACTCGTTTTTCCTAACCTTGCAATCAAGAATCTGTTTTGCCGCTTCAAGATAAGACAAGGACTCATCCAACTCGATGTTCTCTACCTCTAACACATGTGAAGGATCACTCACATACTTCCGCAGCTGAGACACATGAAACACGTTATGCATTCTATCCAAAGCAGCTGGTAAAGCTAACCGGTAAGCAACCTCACCCACATGATCCAAAATCTCATAAAGTCCGAAAAACTTCTGGCTCAGCTTTCCTTTCTTACCAAATCTCATGACCCCACGCATAGGAGACACTTTCAAAAGAACTTTGTCCCCAACCTGAAACTCTTTGTCATGACGATGTAAATCTATATAACTCTTTTGTCGATCCTGGGCCGCTTTCATCTTCTGTCTAATCAGCTTAACCTGTTCAACCATCTCCTGTATCATCTGTGGCCCTAAAACCACTGCCTCAGCTCTATCATCCCAGCAAATCGGACTCCTACATCTCCTCCCATAAAAAGCCTCAAACGGTGCCATGCCAATACTCATGTGATAGCTGTTGTTATAAGAAAACTCAATCAGGTCCAACTGCTCCTCCCAGCTACCACCAAAATCCATAACACAAGCTCGCAACATGTCCTATTAAGTCTTGATGGTCCTCTCTGTCTGGGCATCTGTCGCAGGATGAAAAGCAGTACTTATCTTCAAAGTGGTCCCCATCATCTCCTGCAACTCTTTCCAAAATCGTGATATGAACCTCGCATCCCTATCTGACATTATATCCTTAGGCACCTCATGCAAACGAACCACATGCTTCATATAAGCCAAAGCTAACTGTATCTTGGTCCAATTATCTTTCATCGGCACAAAGTGAGCTGACTTGGTCAAACGATCAACTATAACCCATATCATGTTATTATCCTGTTGACTCCTCCACAAACCTACTATGAAATCCATAGAAATGGACGCCCACTTCCACTCAGGTACCTCAAGAGACTGAATCTTACCTTGTGGTCGTCGCTGCTCCCCCTTAACACTCTGACATGTCAAACAACGAGTCATAAACTCAGCTGTTTCCTTCTTCATCCCAGGCCACCAGAAGGTCTTCTTCAAATCATTATATAACTTGTCACCGCCTGGATTTACCGAATATGGTGTGCAATGAGCCTATGTCATTATCATCTTTCTCAATTCCTCATCATTGGGTACACACCACCTACCATCGAATCTCACACTACCATCTGTATGAATAGAGAATCTAGACACCGTCCCTTTCTCTACTCCAGCTCTCCACTCCTCAATCTTGGGATCCAAAGCCTATTTCCTGCGAATATCATCATAGAGATCTGGCTCCACTATCAAGTCCCCTCTAGCATCCCCTTTTTGTATCATGTGTATCCCCATCTACCCTACCTTATCTCTCAACCTCATCAAAGACATAGCTGTGCAAAGAGAATGCACACTCTTCCTGCTCAGCGCATCTGCAACCACATTAGCCTTCCCTTCATGGTAAATAATATCCATGTCATAATCCCCAATCAGCTTCATCCACCTTCTCTGTCTCATGTTCAACTCCTTTTGAGTGAAGATGTACTTGAGACTCTTGTGATCTGAAATCACCTTAAAGGTCGCCCCATAAAGATAGTGCCTCCAAATCTTGAAAGCAAACACAACTGCACCCAACTCCAGCTCATGTGTCGAATAATTCTCCTCATAAGGCTTCAATTGCCTAGATGCATAGGCAATCACTTTCCCGTTCTGCATCAACACACATCCCAACCCATTCTTCGAAGCATCTGTATATACCTAAAAGTTCTCACTCTCTTCAAGTAATGCTAAGATTGAAGCTGTGGTCAAACGCTCCTTTAATGTTTGGAACGCCGTCTCACAACTTTCATCCCAACGAAACCTGTTCTCTTTCCTCATCAAAGCTGTCATCGGTCTGGCTATCTTGGAAAAAATCTTTCACGAACCGCCGATAGTACCTTGCCAAACCCAAGAAACTCCTGATCTCTGCCACATTCTTCGGTGCTTCCCACCAAGTAACTGCCTCTATCTTTGCAGGATCCATAGCAACATCCTTCTTTGAAATCACATACCCCAGAAAAGCAGCCTCCTCTAACCAGAACTCACACATTGACAACTTTGCATACAGCAGATTGTCTCGCAAAGTCTGCAACACTATCCTCAAATGCTCCTCGTGTTCCTCCTTAATCTTAGAGTAGACTAAGATATCTTCGATATAGACCACCACAAACCGATCCAAAAACTGACTGAAGACCCGGTTCATCAAATCCATGAACACTGCAGGTGCATTAGACAACCCAAACGGCATCACAACATACTCATAGTGACCATACCTCGACGTAAAAGCTGTTTTCGGTATGTCCTCCTCCCGAATCTTCACCTGATGATAACCCGACCTTAAATCGATCTTAGAAAAGACCACAGCACCGTTCCACTGATCAAACAAATCATCTATCCTCGACAAAGGATACTTTTCTTCACGGTAAATCTGTTTAGCTCTTTATAATCGATGCATAACCTCAAACTTCCATCTTTCTTTTTCACAAATAAAACTGGTGCTCCCCACGGTGATACACTAGGTCTAATGTATCCCTTCTCAATCAGATCATCCAGCTGTTTCTTCAGCTCCTCCAATTCCTTAGGACCCATACAGTTCGGGGCCTTAGAGATTGGACTCGTCCCCGGTTTCAACTTAACACTGGAATCTATTTCCCTCTTCGGTGGCAAACCCGGTATCTCATCTGGAAAGACATCTGGAAACTCTCCCACCACTGGTATTTGCTCAACTGTCGGACTCTCCATACTATGGTCTCTCACATGGCATAAGATCAACGGACACCCCTTCCTCAGATAAGACTTCAAGATCACTGCTACAATCAACTTAACTTTGGGTTTGACAACAAAACAACGATAAGACACACTAACTCCCTTAGGACCCCTCAAAGAAACCCTCTTTTGATGACAGTCTATCTTAGCCTTGTACTTACCCAACCAGTTCATACCAACTATCATCTCAAAACCATCCAAAGGAAACTCTAACAAGTCAACTGGTAGGTCAACCTGCCCAACTATCATAGACACATCTCTATACAACCGCCCACAAGATACAGACTCACCCGACTATATAAAAACTTCCTCTTTTACAAACTCAAACTCTCTCAAAACCAAAAGCTTAGCATGACTCGATGATAGAAATGACTTTGACGCCCCTGAATCAAACAAAACAAAGGTAAAGACTCCATTAACAAGAAAAGTACCCATGATAACGTGAGCATCATCCTCAACTGCTTTCTTCTCCATCATAACCAACTTACCACTGGTTTTCTGCCCAACTCCCTGGACAGTACTAGCTGAAGTAGACGGCTTAGCAGCTGACCCCTAGTTCTTGTTGTTCGTCGCCGGTCTCTGATATGAATTGTCGCCATTGCGGTTAGCCCCACCATTGTTGTTACTCTGACCACCCTTTTTATTCCACGACCCAGCCGGTCTATTACTAGCATAGCTGTGAGATGGACCCTGAGAGAAACTCCCCTACGACTGCCTCTGAAAACCCTATCCCATAGCACTGGTACACTCATGTCTCTTGTGGCCACACCGCTACAGTTAAAGGAAGACAAACCCCAACTGCTACTACCACCACCACGGCCACGCCCGTAAGAAGCTCCACCACTGAACCCCGACCTCGAAGAGTAAGATCTCACCTAGTTGTGGCCACCCCTCTTGTAACTAGACTGACCACCACCCTGACTCTCAGCCTTCCTCTTCTCAAAAGCTCTCTCTCGGTTCTCCTTA
This sequence comes from Silene latifolia, assembly GCF_048544455.1. Taxonomy (NCBI): domain Eukaryota; kingdom Viridiplantae; phylum Streptophyta; class Magnoliopsida; order Caryophyllales; family Caryophyllaceae; genus Silene; species Silene latifolia. The sequence continues at coordinate 83,061,101 of NC_133535.1, forward strand.
GTCATCTCTACCAACCTCTCAGCTCTCCCAGCACGCTCATATACCTCCTTAAAATCAGTAAGGACCCCTACCGGCAACTTCTCCAGGCCATAATCTTGGGTGTCAACCCCTTCTCAAATCTCAATGCCAAGTTCTCTTGGCTCAGCCCCATATCCTCTGCATACATAGATTTCTCGTTGAACTTGTGATAATACTCAGCAACTGTCATATCATAAGTCATCTTGAAGTCATCAAACTCCTCCCTCAGCTTACTACGCACATGCTCTAGCAAAAACTCCCGCCTCATAGCCCTCTTAAACTCATCCCAAGGTATAGTAGGTAACCCCTATTTCACATACAAGTCTAGAGCACTCACCTTTACCTTATCCCACTACTCTCCATCTGCTTCCCTCAAGTAGAACGCAGCTTGTTCCACTCGAAGTTCCTCTGGGCAATGAACCAAATTGAGTATGTTCTCCATCTCTCTATGCCAATTATCAAGCAGAATTGACGCACCCGTGCCCATGTACTCTTTTGGATTAAACCTCGCTATATGTATACTCATCTTGGCGTAATCTTCCCCCGCCTCTTTATCTTTCCCGAATTTCTTTAAAGCCTCAATAAGAGCATCTTGGTGCTCCAACATCTTAATGATCTCTTCTACACTCATGTTCTCAGCCCTGGCATACAACGCAGTTCTCTTTGGTGGCATCTTGAAACTATATAAGAAAAGGTAAACATGAACACACATCCCATATCTCAAAACACGAAAACGTCCTGTGTAAAACCCACTCGATCGAGTACCACAACCCACTCGATCGAGTTGAGGCCACTCGATCGAGTTGCCCACTTACTCGATCGAGTGCCTCGACTCCAGAACCTGACCAAAATGCATCCAAAAACGTACTCGATCGAGCCACCTCCTTACTCGATCGAGTAGACCCCACTCGATCGAGTGCGTAAACCTGCTCGATCGAGTGCCCAAAAACAGACTACTGCCCAGAAACGAAAAACTACCTATTGGTGTGGTTATAAACTCGTCGTCAAAAGCTACCAACCAAAACAATATTTATAACTTCAAAAACAACTCTTAGTAAAGAGGTAAGTAAAGGTCGGATCCCAAGGGATGGGTATTGATGTAGGATTCTTAATTGGAAATAGCTATGTCTAAGGGTGTCACAATTTGGGTTGAGTTAGAAGATAAACTAAACTAATCAACAAGATGAATAAAAACAAAGTAAAGCAAATAGAGGGGTTGTAAACAATTGATTAAAGGCACTAGGGTGTCATGGGTTCATAGAAGATTCATGGGAGTTAATCATACAAACATGTTCTCAACCAGATCCAAGAACTTATTGTTGTGATGGGATCGAGTTAGTGTATATCTTACAATCCCTAAGAAGATTTCGGTCCCGGAGCCGAATCGATTAGATTGTACAACACCTACAAATCAACTTAATCCTTCCTATTCAACTATATGCATGGTCTAATGAGGCTCGAGTTGGATTATAAGCTTACAAGCCTCATTGAAGAGATAGGTGATGGATAAAAAAATGCAAGGATTCATAGGCTCGCATTTCATCAAACATAACATGTGCATAAGTTGAAATCGTAACAAGCAAGCAAATTAATTATGAAAACATATTAGATTAAGCATAGATCAATCCCCATGTTTGTTTCCCCTAATTCGCCATTAACCCTAGCTAAGGAAACTACTCACTCACGATCAAGTTTAGCATGCTAATAAGGTTGTCAATCATACTAACAAAGCAAAACATGATGAATAAATGAAAGTGATTAACAAGATTAAGAAGGAATTATACCTATGGAGATGATCCAAAATAATAAAGCAAAGAATAATAGAAGTACTTGATGATTTATGGAAGGTTTTCAATCCTTCAAATAAACCCAAATAATCTTCTAATTACCCATAATAAAGAAAGAACAATAGAGAAATAAAGGAAAGATTAAGATGTGATTAATATTGAGAAATGTATTACAACTAAATTAAGACTAATTTGAGAGTATTAAGATGAGATTAAGAGAGGATTACAACTTGATTAAGAGATGGTTAAGAGGTGATTCTAATCTAGGTAGTACAAAGGGGTATTTATACTAAAGATTAGGTACAAGGATTAGGGTTACTAAGGGCTTAAATGACTATTAAGACCCTAAGAAAAGTTGAGGAAATGCTACTCCCAAGGGAAATGAGCGGATCCTCCTTGCTAGTCCTGCCTCAGTCCGCTCGTTCCGTGGTATGGCACTGGCTATTCAGCCTTGTCATCCGCTCGGATCCTAGGAAAGACGCTCGGATCCTGGCACTGAAAGCCGCTCGTCCTTGAAACAAGACGCTTGGATCCTGGTGCTCTGAGCTGCTCGGATCGTGCTCGATCCACTCGGTTTCCTGGACAAAGTGCTTCTCTTCTTTTGCTCCTTAACAATCCGCAAGGATCATGTCGGGGATGCAATGATCCTTTCATTATTGCCCATTTCACTTTATTATCTACTTAGGCCTGTAGTGTTGGTCTTCTCTTTGATGCTTGGTCATTGGACGTGATCCATTTAGCTCCATTTCGCCTCATAAATGCAAGGTTAGCAATCCTTTCCTACCAAGGAGGCAAAACCTCAAAGAATATGCAAAATGGGAAACTAAAGATAGTAAATGACCCAAATAAGTGCTATAAAGCATAGGAACAAGGTTAATTCGGGGACTAAATGTGCTCAAATATGAGTCACATCAAACATCCCCAAACCGAACCTTTGCTCGTCCCGAGTAAAGAGGTGACTAAAACTAGGACCTTTATTATAACTAGCCTACTAATATAGCCGATGTGAGACAATTAGCGGGTCTCACTCCGCCCCTTCAACTCACAATAAGACAACCATGAGGTACGATGCCTTCTTGCAAGGCAAGGTGGGGCTTGACAAAATGGCGATACATCCAAGCATTAAGCACATAAAAGCAAGTGATGGATGCATCTACAAAAATGAATAGCCACTTGATGTGACCATAATTAGAGCATATTTAGTCCCCGAATTAGCCTTGTTCCCATGCTTTTTAGTGCATATTTGGGTCATTTATTGTCTTTAGTCCTTTGTTTTGCATTTTCTTTGAGGATTTGTGTCCTTGGTAGGAAAGGAGTTCAAACCTTGTATTTTCATGGCAAAACGAGACTAAATTGATTGAATTCAATGACCAAGCATCAAGAAGAGGCAAGATTAGAAGGCCTTTGTACATACTATAGTAGATGGGCAATGATGAGAAGAGATCCTTGCATCCCCGAGGAAATCCCCAAGGATTTTATGAAGAAAAGGGAAGAAAAGAAGAAGAAAGCACGCTGCATGACAATCCGTGCGTCTTCCCAAGAAGACACCCGTCCACCAAGCCACAATCCGTGCATCTTCCTTATAAGACGCCCGGGCAGCAACCCCAGAAGACGCCCGTCTTCTCCCAAAGACGCCCGGGCAGCTACTCACGAATTCGGCCGTCCCGTGACTAAGACGCACGGATTCCAAGACAGCACAACTTCGTTTCTTCAAGCTTCAAGAAAGATGCCCATCCTTCCAAAAATACCGGCGTTTCCCTAAGTAGGGACTTAATCGTCATTTAAGCCCTTAGTTAACCCTAATTCCTACACCTAATCCCCACTATAAATACCCCATTAGTCTAATTAGAAGAGCATGTTCTTCTTTGCAATCTCTAGTATAGTTAATATCAATAAAATCTCTTTTAAATATTATAATCAACAATTAATCAAGTTTTAATACAAGTTTTATTTCTTTAATCTCTCTTTTCTTCATCCTTTATTTTGGGTAATTGAAGATTATTTGGGATATTATTGGGAGATTGACAACCTCTCAATCAAGCATCAAGTACTTCTTTTATTCTTTGCTTTATTATTTGAATCATTAGTAGGTATAATTCTCTTAATCTCTTTTTAATTATTGCTAATTACTTTCATTTGTTCATCATGTTTCACTTTGTTGGTATGATTGACAACCTTGCTAGCATGTTCAACATGATAATGAGTGAGTAGTTCCATAGCTAGGGTTAATGGGTAATTAGGGGAAACCAACATGGGGAATGGTTCATGCTTAAATTAATATGCTTTCATGGTTTATTTGCTTGCTTGTTATGATCTCAACTCATGCACATGTTATGTTTGATGAAATGCGAGCCTATGAATCCTTGCATATTTTACCCATCACCTATCTTTTCAATGAGACTTGTAAGACATAAACCAACTCGAGTCTCATTAGACCATGCATGTTGTTGAGTAAGGAAGACTAAGTCGACTTGTAGTTGTTGTACAATCTAATCGATTCGGCTCCGGGACCCAAACTTTCCTAGGATTGTAAGATATAACCCAACTCAATCCATCACAACAATAATTGCTTGCTTATAATTTGAGAACATGTTTGTATGATCAATTCCCATGAATCCCCTATGACCCCATGATACCCTATTGCTTTTTATCAATTGTTTACAACACTTTTTAATTCATCTTGCTTGTTTACTTTTATTGCTATTTAGTTTAGTGACCTTCTACATCAACCCAAATTGTGACACCCCTGAGACACCACTAGTTGCAATAGAAATCTCATCTCAATTCCCGTCCCTTGGTATCCGACCTTTACTTGCCTCTTTACTAATTGTAGAGTTGTTTGTGAAGCTATAAATTGTGTTTTGGTCTAGGTGCTCCTAACAACAAGTTACCGAAAAGATTCACTCCGACCACCACTTTTCTCATATAAGTGGAGGAAATTATCTAAAAGGGAAGCAATCTAAGGGTACACACTCCATCATAGATATGGTTTCTTCAAACTACTAAGCCTAGAAGGATACCAATAAATCACCTCCAAGTTGTGTCAAGCTAGGGTACCTTGTGGACACGGGGCGCCCACGGGGTCAGTTGGGAAAACAAGCGTTTGCATTTGTGGAGTCGCCACCAGTTTATTGTGGAAAATTGGAAACCGTTCGAATATTTCGCGTCATGTCAAGACAAAAAGTAATGACATGGACACTAAGAACTCGTTACCCTTAGCATTCTATGTCTAGAATGATTCTCGTGGATGCCAATGAACACGGATGTTCACAGAGATCTGGAGTAAGGGGTGAGGGTACGTATTAGGAAGTCCTTTTAATGAACACCTAATCCCGCCCACCTCGATAGCGGCCTCTACTAATGATTAGGGAAAATCATCTATACTTGATATGTTGTCGATTATATGCATGCAATGCAACATCAAATAGATTAATCCTAGCATGTGAGAATTAAACTATGTCGGTGAACACGTAATTTAACATACAACGGGTCGAAGTAGAGATTTAGGGTTGATTACATGTGAGAACAAGCAAACAATACGATAATAAAGAGTATAATAAATGAAATACGATAATTAAAATTACAATAATTACAACGATTTGATGATTTATGTCGAAAATACGTTTAAACGGATAATTTGAGAAAAGAAAAGGGAAATAATTAAAGTTAGAAAACGGACAGATTAGTGGTGATATTACAATTAATAGTTGATTAATACGTAAAACTAATAAACTAGGTCAAAGAAGAAACGGAAGTTCAGGGACAGAAATCACCCAGAACAAAGCGCAATGCAGAATCGTCCATCCCTTGAAAAGGCGCAGTGGTCACTGCGTCTGTTCCTGAGGTGAGTTCTGGCTGTGAAGCAGGAACTGCATATCGTTAATGTTCATTGGTGAATTTAATGATCGATTATTAATGTTCGACTCAAGTAGAAGTGATTTAACAGGTTATTTACATGTGAATTGGTCATAAAAGCAATAAAGAACGATATTAAATGAATTAGAACGAATTATAGTGAATTATAGACTAATTATAAGTGAATTAAAGATTAATAAGAGATTAATTACAACTAATTTAGGTCAAATTACTAATACGGAAACGAATGTAAGACGTGATAAACTGACGAAAATATACAAAAGTCGAATCCCAGAGACTTGATATGAACAAATCGAATCTCCAAAATTCGGGTTTGATTTTAATGGCGAAAACCCGCAAATATTGATTAAAAGGGATTTAAGTCGGGATTTAAAGGCGATAATTGTACATGTTATGATTATATTTACAATTATGCGAGTGGAAATATGAAGAAAATAAGACAAAACGAAATAAAAGAGACGAATCAAAAAAGAACAAAGGAAGAAGAAGAAAGGCAGAAACTGCGGCAGGCTCAGGAAGAGGCGCATCAGATGCTGCGACTCTTCGACAAAGCGCAACAGTTGCTGCGTTTCTTCTCGACGTCGGTCTTCTGTTAATCCCTGAAAATAGGTTTGATAAAAGGTTTTATAAATCGGTTTTAAACATGCTTTCGATGTAAACCTTACAATAATTTATACAATAATAAAACATGGGATTTACACCCTCAGACTTACATGTTTGACGAAATGAGATTGACTAAGTAAACGATTAGTGATTGCTAGAATCGAATGTATGATGAAAGTGGCCTCATAAGAGGAATTAAATTAAATTGATTAAGTTGATTGAGTGAAGTTGGTCAAATTGGTCGGTCATGCAAAACAAGGCTGGTACTCAGAAGGATCCGAGTTTACGTGGTCGAAAGTTCAAGCACGTAGACGCCAATAAGCAAAGAGCATGGTCTTAGAATGCAAAGGGAGAAGAGAAGGGCGGACATTCGCGTGAGGAATATGTGGAACGAAAGTCTCTATTTATACTAATCACACGGAGGAATTAGGGTTTCGGTAAAACTTTGGAAACAAATCTCGAAAAGATCTTAAAATACGCAGAAAAGAGCTGGGGAAGAGGCGCAGCAGCCACTGGGCTCTTGGAAGAGGCACAGCAGGTGCTGCGTCCTTTCTCCAGGAATTTCCTCCTGCGGAAGAAAGATTTTCCGCATTTCTGTAATGGAATTGCGGTAGATCTCAACTTCCTTATTGTTTAAAATATAATTTCGGGATATATTTTGTCAAAAGATTAAAAGATTAAAATTATGGAATAGAAATATCCGGAATATTCCAGAACATTCTGACTCGGCATTTTAAACGGTTTATTAGAAAATGAAGACGGTTTTTGACCCGGACTCCAAATGAACTCTAATTACTGTCAAAACGACCGTAATGGCGCGTAGATGACGACCAAGGGGTAGACACAAGTATTTGAGCTATCACTTGACGATAAACTTACGAATTGTCATAAATCATTCCGTGTACCAGACATGCGGCCCAATCATCACCGGGTGGCTTGCGGGAGGTGCAGAAATGAGGTATCTACAGAGCCCCCACTTTGACTGAGGCTTGGACAAGGCGAAAGTCAAAGTATAGCCATTAGGTCAATCGAAGATTACAACCTGACGACTATGGCGACGCAAGGCGGCTCAAGGGGTCTGAGGCAAGGACCTATCGTCGGGAACATTTTAGAGTTTCTCGACTATCGGGGACGGTCGTTTGAAGTCTATTAGACTACGTAAGGAAGCTCGCCAGCCATAAGTAGAGACCATACCTGAGACTTCTTTCTCGAGATGCTTCCGGAGGTGCGTAGGAGCTAAGGGTAAGTGTAAGAGGTAAGGTTAGGACCTAAAGGATATATAAAGGTTGTGCTAGGAGAGTGGGACCCTAAAGGAAATCATCGGCTAGAAGGTGGCCTAAGGGTAACTAAGGTGACTTCGAAGGAGTGAGATCCTATCGGCGAAGGCTAATTGTAGGAACATGGGTAGTTTGGGAACCTACGAGGTAGTTGGTATAAGAACTTCTGGAAGGAACAAAGCGTAACATAACATTGAAGGTAGCATGATGTCGGTAGAAACTGCTGGGGAATATGCTCTCGTCGGTCTCAAGCGAACTCCATATCTTGAGAGGTACAATCGGCTGTCATGAACGCTCGCTGGGAAGATAATTGAGGCGTGTCGAAACACCGTCGGAGAATACCTACTCGTTGTTGCAAGCGAAGTCTTGATAAAGTACTGCGACGATTCACAGTCTGCTCGAAAATACGGAACCGGACGAAGAATAAACATCAAATGGACCAAACATACGATATATGGTGTTGGAGAAGAGGCGCACCAAAGATGGGCCCACGAATAACGAACTTGTAACGAACTTTTGAAAATTGAATTGGAGGGAAGCTGAGGAAGAGGTACAGCAAGAGCTACGGCTCTTTGAAGAGGCGCAGCACCTGCTGCGTCTTTTCCTGGGTTCGTCCCTGTCTGAGTAAAAACTCGACAGAACCCGTGTTTATTCATTATTCATAAAACACAAAAATTCTCTAAACTCTCTCAAATTCCGTCAACATTCCGCCAAAAATTGATCAAAAGCTTGCATTTATTATGACTAATCGAGGTATGTGTCTTATTCTTGCTTAAACATCCGCATTTTGCTTAATTTGAGCCGAGAAAATTATGGTTTTAACCCCAATTAACTCGAAAATTTAAGGCTTTTCCCCCAAACAAATTTGCCTTGTGAAATTGACATTAGAAATGGATAATTGGTAGTGTAAGGAACATAACCATGTAGTTTTTTTGAATTTTCATTGGGTATTGAGCATTTGAGTTGAATTGAGACGGTTTCTCAGCTGTCTCGTAAATTGCTTCGAAAATGGCCTTAGGAATGCCTATTTGTGTTGAAATTCGGCATTTGGAATCCTTGTGTAATGGGTAAACTTCGTACCATCTCGGATATTTGACTTGTGACGGCTTTTTCAGGACACTTCTCTAAGGCATAATCGCCGTTATAACAAAATGCTGCCGAAATTTCGACTCAAACCCATGACTAGGCTCGAACTTAGACTTGACTTGACCCATTTTACTATATGAGCGGTCGGGTTTTGAAAGAAATGGCCAAAGATGGCGAGAAAAGAGCTATTTTCGAAGCTTGAAAGGCTTGAAAACACCTTGACTAAGGCTCGCCATCACTTGGCGCGGCCTAATTTACTCTAATTTTGCAGGTGACGTGGCTTCTATGTCGGGGAGGGATCCCATGGACGTGGATAATGACTTTGACCCTTCTCTTACTTTCGAGGAGGTGTTAGAGGAGGCGTTCGCTGAGCAGGCTGCCGAGGAGAAGGCAGTTGGGGAGGAGGCCCCGAGGCGGGCCAACGTCGGATGAGGCAGTCACCAGCTAACGAGGGCAATCCAATGGGCTGAGAAATGGGATGGCCGACATCTCATTTGGGCAGCGGAGAGTCACCTGTCTTATAGGACGGTGAAGAGTTTGGTAAATCTCAAACTCGTCACTCTCTCATCATCTTTCTTTACTCATTTATTTGCCGTTTCATTTCTCTTTCACTTTGAGCTAAAGATAGCTTTGCGTCGAATCGATATAGGAGGCTGGGAACAAGAGGTCCTTTTCTGGCTACACGACGATGAGGGAGGCTTATGGGAGACTGTCGGAGGAGGAGCAGGCCATCATCGAGCTTGGAGCTTTCGGAGCTTTGGTTGGAGCGTGGAAGGAGATCAAGGGAAGGAAGCTTCTGGCTAACCTTTGCCTGATTCGAGCCTTCCTTGATCAGTATTGGGACACGACCTCTACCTTTCACATGTCTTTTGGCGAGGTCGCGGTCACGTTGGAGGACTACGACATGATTTTTGGTCTGCCGTGTGGAGTGGAGGCTGTTGTGTAGCCGTCGACGGCCATGAGGGTGGACTCGGCCGAGGCCAGAAGGCTGATCGGCTGGAACCTAGCAGCGAGTGCTGCTACGGTTCTCGGGTTAGTGCCGAGTTCCTACGTCAGGGATTACTTTGCGGGTAAGACCCCGACGGTAGTGACGATAGATAGGAAGGAGGTGGCTCCTCCTCTTGTGGCTCTGGTGGTTCTTGTCTTCACTCTACCTTGGAGACAAGGGGGAGAGGCTATCGACGAAGCTTTTTCCCTTTCTTTCTGACCTAAGTGACTTAGGTCGTTGGGACTGGGTCACTCCTGGCTTTGCGGTCCTCACTCGCTACATGAGGGCCATGGTTCGTCCTGAGCTGCTGGAGAAGGGGACTTCTCCTGCTACTGTCGGTCCTGGACTGCTGTTGGAGGTATGAACCTTCATTTCGTATTATGAAAGATCATTACTTCTTGTTATCGAATCGTGAAAGATCGTCATCGATTATCTTGTTTTGCGGGCGTGGGTGTACTCCTACTTTCCGGGCTTCGCGCCCAAGAGGACGGAGCCTGGGCCGAGGGCTTATCCCGTTGTGAGGGATTGGGTGATGTGTCATAGGAAGAGCCAGCGCTCTTCTTACGATGTCTGTCGACGGGGCGTGAATGTCCCGAAGCTGAGTAACGTAAGTACTTTTGAATTATTTCTCCTTCATTTGTTTATTCATTTCTTCTTTTAGAAGCGATCATAAGAATGACCTCTTGTTTGCTTATCTTAGTGGGTGTCCAAGCCTTGGGTGGACTACCTTGACGCCCCTCCTTTCGTGGGTGAGGTCCTTCGACCTAGGAGCTCAAGTCGATTGCTGTTAAGGACGTCGATGGGTCCAGTGTGGTATCTGGGCGAGCGCTTGACTCGTCAGTGCTCTCGTGATGCATTCACGGTTCCCATCGATCCTCCTCGGACGATATTTAGGGAGCCTTCTGACGTTGAGATGAAGGCTGACCTGGCAGACGTCGGTGGCGACGCTCTTCTTCTTCATGGTGAGGAGTACTCCGTGTTCATTCGCCGGAGGCTGGCATACTGGCCGGTCGTGGTAAGTGCTTCATTTTCCCTATTTGAGTTGACTTGGTAAAATGATGAATGATCATCAAATAAAGAATTCATTTGAATTTTCAGGAGGTTGAGGAGGCGGGCGTCGAGCCCCCAGCGTACTCCGAGACCCTCGAGTACACTGACGCAGCGGGGATTACGACGATCTCCGAGCTTCGCGACTTTGGCGAGGCGGTAACAGATGATGGCCTAGAGGAGTGGAAACACTTGGTTAGGAGGATAAGTTCCCGATTCAATTGGCTTTTGATGTTGTATAAGAATACATTTGTCCATCTTATTGAAAACCTTTGTTTATTGAAATACAGGTGGCGCCGTCTCGGCACGTGGCATTGTGGAGGGTGGCCAACCGGCTACGGGCTACTGCCATTGAGGCACTTGCTGGTAGTCAAGGATGACAGGTATGAACCTTCCGTTTTACTTCATTTTGAATTTTTGTAGTTTTCTCTATTTGAAATGATTGAAATGAGGCATTTCTTTGTCATTTGCAGAGGTAGCGCGACCTGGAGCGTGAGCTAGCGCAATCCCAGGAGGAGACGGCTCGCCTGCTGAGGGAGTTGGAGGTTAGAGACGCCGAGATTGCCGCTCTCGAGGCCAGGGTCACCGAGCGAGGTGGCGACCAGGAGTAGTTGTCTTTGTTTTTTGTTGCTTCTGTTGTTGTCGTCGGCTGTATTGCACATGTTTTGTACATTTAGGACTTCATTTTGGACTTGTTTTGGGCAAGAGCCCCAAGTTTGTTGTACATATAACATTTTGGTTGTATATATGATGGCCTGAGCGCCTTTGCTGCTGGGTTGTATGTTCGTTCCTGCAGGTTAGCTTTGCACAGGTTTGGTAGATGATGGTTTACGCCGTCATGCTGCCGAAATTTACATAGAAACTACACATAGAACACATATTGTACATATGGCTTAAACTAGCGCAAAACAAAGAAAAGACCTAAAAAAATGCAAAAACTTGCCCAGAAATGTGCGAAAATTTGAAAAAAATGACCGGGCGGTAGGGAGGGCTACCCTCTAAAAAAACGAAAAATAGAAATGTACAAGTTTGAAATGAAATGTGAAATTTGAAATGAAATGTGAAACGGGAGTGAAATCATTCCCTCAAAAAAGAAAATAAAATGCAATGGGTAAGTGTGCTTATTTGACGAAAATGTCGATTTCGTCTCGAAAACCATGCCCGGAAAATTAGGAAACATAAAATATGGTAATTTGACGGAATTGCCAAAATAATAGCCTATTAGGAATAGGAAATTAAATCAAGAGGAATTAGGAAAGATCCAACGCGTAAAAATCACAGAAACCCTCTGAGGGAGAGGCGCAGCAGGTGCTGCGCCATTTCCCCAGTTCGTCAGTTCTGACGGATTTTAGGAAACGGCTTTTAGTATAAATATAGACTTCGAGAGAGCTTTTATTCACATAATTCTTCCGTCCTTCTTCCGTCTATTATATAAAACTCTCCTATATTCATAGAAAAATTTACAAATCATGGATGCCTTGGAAAATCGTCTCAAAGATTTGACAAATGAATTTACAATGTCGAGAAGCATGATATGGGTGCTTTCAATTTGGGGTCAATCTTGAGTTTGAAACTGGTGAAGGTTGTAAAACCATTCTTGGATGCTTGTCTCGAATATTGGGACCCTAATTTCCACGTGTTTACCTTCCCTGAAGGCGATATTTGTCCTTTTCCTGAGGAAATTGCTGCAATTGGAGGATGGGACCCAGAAAATATGCCTGCTATGCCCTCTAGCTCTCAAGGGTACAAAAAAAAGTTTAGAGATTTGCTTGGACTGACTAAAGCTGAGGTTGACCGTCTTGTAACCTCAAAAGGAGTCTGTATGCTCGATTTTATTGATCGATTTATAAACAGGGAAGACCCTTCTATCTCTTATGTGGCTAGGCGTAGGGCATTCGGGTTTTGCCTACTGCATGGTTATGTCCTCCAAGGGCATGTTGATAAGGAAATGAGAGGGGATCCTCGTTACTTGAGCTTGATTGAGAAAATGGAGCTGCGCAGGAGCCCAGCTAGTCTGTGCCTAGGAGAGATCGTTTTGGGGCTGGATAACAGGAAAGCCAACTGCGAGCTTCCTTATTTTGGAAGTCCTATTCTTTTGCAGGTAAGAACCTCCATGTACAATACCAACCGTCTCTGTTTTTTTTTTCGTTCTTTTGCTTCTTTTTTTCGTTCTTTCTTTTTTTGTTTCGTTTTTTGTTTTTGTTTTGTTTTTTATTTGGTTGGATGGATACTAACTCCCGTCTTTGGTAGGTCTGGCTCATAGAGAGTCTGCGGTTGATTGAGCCCCCAGCTAATGTACCCGGCTACCATGCTAGGTCGATTGCGATTAGGACTAGGCTTTATATGATTGACTTCACTCGGGTTTGCAACTATTGGGAGAACAAGCTGAAGAGTGAAGATGGTCCCTTGATCATATGGGTTGTGCCATGGTGGCATCTCAAGTCGGTTACTGGAGTGTCATCTTTAGATCCTACTCGATCGGTACGCATTCCTGGCTTGGAATTCATGGTATGCATCTTCGCGAAGAGATTGATGAGGCAGATGGGCCTTAAACAGAGGATTCCTAAGCTTGATATCGTTCCTCAGACTACAGTTGCACATACTGCCGAGAGTCGTAGAGAGTGGGCCCTCAAATGGGCTCAGAGAAACATGTGGTTCTTACATCCCTCTGTTAGTTCATTGTGGGTATCAGATTCCTATTTGCAGTGGAGGAAGGCTAACACTCCCGAGGAGCGCGAGAAGTTGAGGAAGCGTGAGCCTGTTGACTAAAAGATCCGTGAGGTAGCAAAGGAGAACCAGAAATATTTGACTGAGGGGGAAGAAGAAGCCGGATTTCGAGTAGTTCATTCGTCGAAGAAACCGAAGACTTCTCCTGCCGTAGAGATGGTTGTTGATCGAAATGGTAAAGCTAGACCGCGAGAGAGACCTTTGGTGATTAGGTCCGAGATAGCACAGGAGCGTCCGGCTCGGGGTCGAGATAAAAATTATGATAAAAATGACAAAGGCAAGGGAAAGATGGAAGAGTAGCCTAAGTCGTAGTATTATTTATTATTATTATTATTTGTAATAGATGGTGGGGTTTTTAGAATCCTAGCATTTTTATTGTTAGCATTTTTATTTATGTGGCGTACTACTATTATTTATGGAGGAAAAAATGAATAAAAGATTAATTAGTTATGAAACTATTGTGACTTCCTTTTTATTATTCTTGTCGAATTTCAAATGCAAATGCAAATATCCTTCTATTTACATTAAAAATAGTGGGTTGTATCCTGTGAAGGATTGCCTACGTATTCATTTTAAAAATGAAATCAAACCCTTGCGCGTAGTTCGAGTAAATGTAAAAGAATAATTGTTCTAAGCAAGAGCATATAGCGAACTAGAAATTGAGCATGAGCCTTACTTACTCCTAAAACACAATTCGATTAATTTGATGATATGAGGATGACGAATTGTCAAAATGCAAGAGCAAGGTGACATGAGCTTTATTTCGGCGGGCCAGGGGCCGTTTTTATTTCGTGTCGCATGAGGGGTACGTGAGTGTTACACGTGGCACATTTTTTGCCCTATTCTAGGCGAAATATTGTTTTAGTTGATCGAGGTTAGTTGGGTTAGCAAATTCGTTCCCATCTAGGTCTGTGATTCTAACCGCACCCCCCGGGAGTATGGACTTGAACAAGAACGGTCCGGCCCAGTTGGGTATGAACTTTCCTCGTGGATCGATAGGTAGAAGAGCTCTAACTGATTTGAGGCCTAAATCTCCTTCTTTGATGTTTCTAAGCTTAACCATTTTGTTGAAGGCTCGTTTGATACGTGCCTGATATGTTTGCTCATTATGCAATGTGCGCAATCTTCGTTCATCCAAGAGGATAAGTTCTTCATATCTATCTTTCTTCCAATCGGCTTATAGAATTTGACTTTCGAGTAAAATGCGTAAGAATGGGATTTCTAGCTCAACTGGTTGCACAGCTTCCATGCCATAAGTCAAATAGAAAGGAGTAGCCTCAGTGGGCGTCCTAACGGATGTGCGATATCCCTATAAGGCAAATGGTATCTTGCTTGGCCAATCTCGATAATTATCGATCATTTTCTTGAGGATTGTGACAACATTCTTGTTGGTTGCCTCCACTGCGCCATTAGTTTGTAGTCTGTATGGCGAGGAATGGTGGTGTTTGATTTTGTACTTAGCTAGCAATTGTTCAGTCTCAGCCTGGAAATGTGACCCATTGTCACTAATGATCTCATGTGGCCAACCATATCAACAGATGATATTGGTTTATATGAACTTTGCCACGTTCTTGGCTGTGAGACTGAAGTAAGATGCTGCTTCTACCCATTTGGTGAAATAGTCGATAGCCACCATAATGAAACGGTGACCTCCTGTTCCGGCTGGGGTGATCTTCCCGATGATGTCGATTCCCCAAGCAGAAAATAGCCAAGGATATGTCATGGTGTAGAGTAGTGAAAGAGGGACGTGTTGCACATTCCCAAAGATTTGGCAGTTGTGACAATGTCTGACATTTTTGATGCAGTCGGATTCCATTATGGTCCAACAATATCCCAGGTGCTTGATTTTCCTTGCCATCATTGGTCCACTCATGTGAGGACAACATTATCCATCATGGACTTCTTCCATCACTTTTTGTGCCTGTAAATGATCAAGGCAACGCAAGACTACACCAAGAGGTGTTCTGTTATACAATTCTCCTTGCATAAGGATGTATTGAGAGGCGAGTAGGCGTATAACACATTGTCCTCTCTTATCCATATCTAGCGGATAGGTGCCATTGAGCTTGAAGTTTAGAATGGCTTGGAACCAAGGCTCCCCTTGGTTTTCCTCTTCATCTGTGATTTGGTGCACATAGGCTGGTTCTGATCGTCGTTCGATGTATAAAGGCATTTCTACCATATCGTCTGGCATGTTAATTAGTGATGCAAGTTTTGCAAGAGCGTCTGCAAACTGATTTTCTTCTCGAGGTAGGTGTAGATAAGTCACTTGATCGAAGAATTGGGCAACTTGGTCTATCCTGGCCTGATAGGGTGCTAGACTTTCACTTCGAATTTTCCAAGATCCCGTAATTTGGTTGATGATCAAGGATGAATCTCCGTGAACTCGAAGACTCTTGATACCTAAACCTACTGTCGCTTGTAGCCCAATGAGGCAAGCTTTGTATTCTGCTGCGTTATTTGTCACGTCGAAGTCAAGTTTGACAGAGAGTGGTGTATGCTCACCTTCAGGAGAAATGAGCAATACTCCTATTCCAAATCCCCTTAGATTCGATGCTCCATCAAAATAAAGGTCCCAACAGTCAACATTGGTTTGGCGTATATCCTTATCTAGAAATGACCATGTGTCTATGGCTTGAGTGTCATTGATGGGATTTTCTGCGAAGAACTCGGCGACGGCCCGCCCTTTTATAACCTTCATAGGTACGTATTTGAGATCGAACTCTGAGAGCATTAAGGTCTATCTTGCCAAGCGTCCGTTGAGAACGGGTTTTTCGAAGAGGTATTTGACAAGATCCATTTTGGAGTACACCTTGACGGAGTAGCTAAGCATGTAATGGCGTAGCTTCTTTGTTGCCACACAAGAGTGAGGCATGTCTTTTCGAGTGGTGTGTACTTGCATTCATACTCCAAGAACTTCTTACTAAGGTAGTAGATAACTCTTTCTTCTTTTCCGACGGTTTGTGCTAGGATAGCCCCCATGGCTGTTACGGTCACTGTGAGATATAAACCAAGAGGTTGATCTCGTTAAGGAGGCATGAGCACTGGTGGTTTGGCCAGTATCTCCTTGATTTTGTCGAACGCCGTTTGACAGTCTTCATCCCATATGGTGTGATCTGTTTTCTTTAGCTTTTTGAATATGGGTTCACAGATCATGGTAAGTTTCGATATGAATCGACTTATATATTGCACCTTGCCTAAAAATCCTCTAACCTCCTTTTCTGTCTGAGGTTGTGGCATTTCGATTAGAGCTTTGATTTTGGAAGGGTCGATTTCTATTCCTCGTTGATTGACGACATATCCCAGAAGCTTGCCTTATGTTACTCCGAATGCACATTTCTGAGGATTGAGCCTCATGTTGTACTTTCGTAGTCTTAGGAAGAATTTGCGAAGGTTATTAATGTGCTCTCCTCTATCCTTGGACTTGACAATCATATCATCTACGTACATCTCTACTTCTTTATGCATCATGCCATGTAGGAGCGTGATTGAAGTGCGTTGATACGTAGCTCCAGCATTGATTAATCTGAATGGCATAATAGTGTAGCAATAGGTGCCCCATTGAGTAACAAAGGCAGTTTTATGCATGTCTTCTATAGCCATCTTGATCTGATTATATCTCGCGTACCCATCCATGAAGGATAACAACGCGTGATCTGCCGTATTGTCTACCAATATGTCGATATGTGGTAGAGGAAAGTCGTCCTTGGCACTTGCTTTGTTCAAGTCTCTGAAATCAACACAAACACGGATTCTCCCATCCTTTTTGGCTACGGGTACTATGTTGGCTACCCAGTCTGAATACTCAGAAACTTTGATGAACCCGGCTTTGAATTGTTTATCGACTTCTTCTTTGATCTTAAGAGCCCATTCCGTCCTCATTCGACGAAGCTTCTGTTTTACAGGTTTGAAACCTGGTTTGATTGGAATTCTGTGTTCCGCAATATCCCTGTCGATCCCTGTCATGTCTTTGTAGGACCAAGCAAAAAAGTCTTTGAACTCGTGCAGGAGGTCTATGAAACAAGCCCTTTTGGTTGGGCTCAAGGTTGTCCATATCCTAAGTTCTTGGGGTTCTAGTTTGGTTCCTACGTTGATGGGTTCAGTGTTATCTATAACTGGTGCCCCTTCCCCCTCTTGTAATATTTCTTTAGCTATGTAGGGAGGTAGTTTGATCGAATATGGGTCTGGGTCATTCTTATCATCACGTAAATAGAATTGCATTCAGAATAACACAAAGAGTAAGCAGAATCTGATTTATTCATATTAAATTTTTAAAAGAGTTGAAACAAAGAAGCCATCTGTTCAGTAGTCAGTGGCGGCAAAGGGACAGCCGTTGGGACATTTCCCAAACTAATGTTACTACTTGATACTATGCTAGGAGAAACAAGGGGATTAGGAGTGACGACAGGAGGAGACTCTCTAGGGACTTCTCTGGACTCCGACTCCGACTCCGACTCTGACTCGAATTCATGGTCTTCTGGTTCTCCTTTGAACATCTCTCCTACTCCAGTGGTGAGCTTGAAGAGTCTTCCTTGGTTGTTTGTCCATTTGATCGATTTTCTCCATCCTTTTTGCTGATTTGAACGGGTTTCGGTGATTAACGCGGCAGGGTTGAAATGGTCGTCTTGAAGTATCATGGTAATTATCTCGTCCTGCGCAGCTCTAACAAATAGATCTTCTCCAAATAGAATGCTAACGGCCTGTTCGTTTAAGCAAGGTGCTTGACGAGTCTTGACGGTAGGAACTGTTTCTGAAGGAATGAAGTAGCAATCGTGAAAGATCTCGATTCCAGCTAGTTGCCTTCCTTTATAGTGCCAAGGTTCGGGGAACCCATGAAAGTATTCTTGACTCCCTTCTCTAACGAAGTACCCATTTAGGGTAGGGTAGGGAGGTAGGGTCGAATTTGGATTCCCACGTTCTTACTATTTTGGAACTGTGTGAGCATTTCTAGAGCTTCTTCTTTCGTGGGTTTGTATCCCAATCCTAATGGTATCCTTTGAGAGTTTCCTTCTTTGTAAGGAGCAAAAGTATTTCTTCGGACATCATTCAATGGCATTCCAGGGAAGTATCCCTGAGACTTGAGTATGTGGTTGACCACTAGATTGGAATATGGATTGAAGTACAAGGGTGCCAGTTCACTTTCTACAAGGTTTATGCTATGGAAGCCCCCAAGCTCGTATACTGAATCTGTAACTACTTGGTTGCTTGACATCTTTTCTATCACTGCCTTAATAGGTGACGAAGTGATCGTCACTACTTTGCCATCTAGGGGAATCTTGATTTTCTGGTGGAGGGTTGATGTTACCGCTTTGGAAGCCTGAATCCAATGCCTGCCCAGAAGTATGTTGAATGATGCTTTGATATCTACTATTTGAAAGTTAACCTTTCGCTCAATCAGCCCCGTGGCTATGGTGAGATTGACTAGTCCTACCACTTTACGTCGAGTACCGTCGTATGCGCGAACACCTTGGTTGGTAGGGGTCCAATCCGACTCTTTCATGCCCAACTTATATGCTGTTTTTAATGGTATGACGTTGACCGCAGAGCCATCATCTACCAAAGTAATTGGCACATTCTTCTTTAAACAAATGACAGTAATGTATAGGGCCAGGTTGTGACTAGCGCCAAAAGGTGGCAAATCCTCATCCGAGAAAGTAACTGGGTTACTTAGCTTAGTTTAATCTTGGAAGACCAAGTTGACTATGTCATAAGGTGTAGCGTTGTGTGCCACATTTAATTTAGCCAAGGCTTGCAGCAAAGCTTGGCGATGAGGCAATGAACTTGCAACTAGTTGCCAGACTGAAAGATCAACCTTTGTCTTTTGTAATTGCTTTAGCAAGTGGTCAGTAGACGTATCTTTACCATCATTTGGCGTGACGACGTTGGTGTTAGTAACTGGACCATTAGCTATGTGACCATTCTGAGAGACATTTTGATACAGACGTCCTGAACGAGTAAGGTGGTTTATATCTTGATCTTCACCATTTTTGACTATGTCCTGACTAATCTTGACTAGGTAGTTCTCAGTGAGGTATTCATCCTCATTGTCATCGGCCCATATTCCGTTGATAGTAGCAAGCTCCCTCAACCTGCTGATTTCGGCTTCTAAGTGGATTATTTGATCGATTAGGCCATCAACCACAGTTACCACTTCTTGCATCGTAGAACTTCGAGAAAGATTTAGTGGCGTACTTTCCTTAGGTGTAGTTCTTGGATCACGGAGGGATGCCACTACATTTTCTAGTTCTAAGACTTGTCTATTCACACTCCTTGCCCATGCAATGAAGTCGGTGATGGTAGGAGAAATGGTGGAGTAACTCCCTTCACCTTCTAATGCATGGATCTCATCTTCGACTGGGGAAACGAGGTGTGAACAATCTAAGGTAGACTCTTCATTTGTAATCATCAGAACTCCAAGAGGATTCTGAGTATTGTTAGGTTTACCTCCAGGAGGTTTGGGTAGGCGACCGTCTTCGATCATATCTTTAAGGACATGCTTTAGCTTGTAACACTTTTCTGTATCGTGTCCCTTACCTCTATGATATTCGCATTATGAATTTTCGTCCTAGAACTTGGATTTCTTTTCTGGATCAGGTGTAGGCCCTATGGGTTGGATCTTACCTTGTTTCATTAACCTCTTCAAAGCATTGGAGTATGTGTCACCAATGTTTGTGAATTTCCTTTGGGGGTTATTCTTCTTTGATGATTCAAGAAGGTTAACTTCATCAGTCTTGCTAGTAGAGCCATAAGAACTACTAATTGAGCCTTGATATCCATGACCTACCGTTTTGGACAAGAGTCTTTTACGGATGCCATCCTCAATTATTGTCCCTAGCACAGTTAAGTCTTTGAAGGTCTTAATGTTTTGGTATCTCAAGTGATTTGCATAAATGGGCCTTAAGTTATCCACGAATTTTTCCACAAGGGTACCTTCATCCGGACACTCGACAAGTTGTGTACTAGTCTTCCTCCACCTACCTAGGAAGTCGGTGAAGCCTTCTTTCTCATTTTGGGTAAGAACCTCTAGAGTGTGCATATTGACTTGGATTTCAGCATTATCTGCATATTGTTTAGCGAACTCGATTGCGGCGTCATCCCAGGTGGCAATCTTCTTGTGCTCTAGGGAATAGAACCATTGCTTAGGAATGGTGTCGAGAGATGAAGGAAAGATCCTTAAGAACATCTCAGGTTTGATGCCTTTGATAGACATGTAGCCATTGAAAGCACGAATGTGGTTCAAAGGGTATTCATGTCCCTTGAACTTTAGGATGTCAGTCATGTTGAAGTTAGTTGGCAATTTGGCGCTCACGGCCTCATACTTGCGATTGTTTTCCCTATAGATATCGTCTCCTTTGAGGTACATTAATTGCTCCTCGAAGTATTGGAGTCTCTTTTCAGCTTCAGTAAGACCTACTGGAGGGTTGACTTCTGCTTGTCCAACATAGGGTGGAAGGTTGTCGTTCACAACTTCATTAGGAATTTCATCTTCTGCAGAAGGTAGCCTAGTTTCTATCGCAACAATCCGGTTTTCAATAGCATTAAGGCGAACAGTTCATAAGCTTGTTCTTGACTTGTTTGGAGACGAGCGAGTGCAGCTAGGATTTGATCATTACCATTTTGGGGTTATCCATTGACACTTGCGTGACTAGTTCCAGACATCTTGGAAACTAGATAAGAGATCGACGACGAATCAAAACACGATCGACCATTCTAGCACACTTACATAAAGAAAAGACTCGAATTGTGAAGTGGGAGTGTGCCACTTGTGTCAAGTGAGGTTTGAAAATGATAAAGTTTTGAAATGTTTGTCCCAATCAAGTGTAGTGTAGTTCTAGGAGTGTTGACTCGAAGTGAGGTTTTGAAATGGGCTTTTGAGGTCCGACTTTTGACTCGATATTTGGACAGAGTTTTGACTCGTTTTGTGCTAGTTTGCGCCATTTATCGAAAATATTTACATTTTGAAAGAGGTTTTTGATTTTACAAAATGCGTCATGGTTTTGTTTAGAAAATGGTGATCACGTATGATACAAGCATTCAAACATGCATTATAATGGTATGCTGAGTGCATTTAAAGGGTTTTGGTTTAAAGGGTGGGTTGCCATACCGAGCAATCAAACCCGGGTATATGGAGATGCCCGTGCCAAACAAGAGTAAGGTCGGTTCCTAGTCCATTCCCTCGAGTAGTGAAGGCCCTTGATACAAACAGGAGTAAGCATCGTGGTATGGTTGACGTCAATCGTTATCCATCCTTAGGCCCAGATAAGAATTTAGACAGTCCAGAGGGGACGATTGGTCGAATGGGTTGGGTTGGGCCTAGGAAGGCTGAATAAAACGATCTAAGAAGATCGAGTAATGAAAACCGACAACTGTCTCATATAAACTATTCCATAAACTTTTTCAAGTTTCACCCTTGGCAACACGTAAGTGTATTGCTCCCCAGCGGAGTCGCCAAAATGTGGACACGAGGGCCCACGGGGTCGCTTGGGAAAACAAGCGTTTGCATTTGTGGAGTCGCCACCAGTTTATTGTGGAAAATTGGAAACCGTTCGAATACTTCGCGTCATGTCAATACACAAAGTAATGACATAGACACTAAGAACTCGTTACCCTTAGTATTCTATATCTAGAATGACTCTCGTGGATGCCAATGAACACGGATGTTTACAGAGATCTGGAGTAAGGGGTGAGGGTACGTATTAGGAAGCTCTTTTGATCGAACACCTAATCCCGCCCACCTCGATAGCGGCCTCAACTAATGATTAGGGAAAATCATCTATACTTGATATGTTGTCGATTATATGCATGCAATGCAACATCCAACGTTTAAATCCTGGCAAGTGAATTAAACTAAGTCGGTGAACACGTAATTTAGCATACAATGGGTCGAAGTAGAGATTAAGGTCGATTACATGTTAAAGCAAACAAACAATAATAAAGAGTATAACAAATGAAATACGATAATTAAAATTACAATAATTACAACGATTTGATGATTTACGTCGAAAATACGTTTAAAACGGATAATTTGAGAAAAGAAAAGGAAAATAATTAAAGTTCGAAAACGGACAGATTAGTGGTGATATTACAATTAATAGTTGATTAATACGTAAAACTAATAAACTAGGTCAAAGCAGAAACGGAAGTGCAGGGACAGAAATCACCCAGGAATAGACGCAGTAGAGCTGCGTCCCTTGCAAGAGGCGCAGTGGTCACTGCGTCTGTTCCTAAGGTGAGTTCTGGCTGTGAAGCCGGAACTGCATATCGTTAATGTTCATTGGTGAATTTAATGATCAATTATTAATGTTCGACTCAAGTAGAAGTGATTTGATAGGTTATTTACATGTGAATTGGTCATAAAGCAATAAAGAACGAACTTAAATGAATTAGAATGAATTATAGTGCATTATAGACTAATTATGAGTGAATTAAAGATTAATAAGAGATTAATTACAACTAATTTAGGTCAAATTACTAATACGGAAACAAATGTAAGACGTGATAAACTGACGAAAATATACAAAAGTCGAATCCCAGAGACTTGATATGAACAAATCGAATCTCCAAAATCCGGGTTTGATTTTAATGACAAAAACCAGCAAATATTGATTACAAGGGATTTACGTCGGGATTTAAAGGTGATAATTGCACATGTTATGATTATAATTATAATTATGCGAGTGGAAATATGAAGAAAATAAGACAAAACGAAATAAAAGAGATGAATTAACAAAGAACAAAGGAAGAAGAAGAAGAAAGGCGAAATCATGGCGGCCTCGGGAAGAGGCGCGGCAGATCTTTAACAACTTTCAAGAGGCGCAGCAGTTGCTGCGTTTTTTCTCGACGTCTGTCTTCTGTTAATCCATGAAAATAGGTTTGATAAAAGGTTTTATAAATCGGTTTTAAACATGCTTTCGACGTAAACCTTACAATAATTTATTCAATAATAAAATACAATAATAAACATGGGATTTACACCCTCAGACTTACATGTTTGACGAAACGAGATTGACTAAGTTAACGATTAGTGATTGCTCGACTCGAATGTATGATGAAAGTGCCCTCATAAGAGGAATTAAATTAAATTGATTAAGTTGATTGAGTGGAGTTGGTCAAATTGGTCGGTCATGCAAAACGAGGCTGGTACTCAGAAGGATCCAAGCTTACATGGTCGAAAGATCAAGCACATAGACGCCAATAAGCAAAGAGAACGGTCTTAGAATGCAAAGGGAGAAGAGAAGGGCGGACACTCGCGTGAGGAATATGAGGAACGAAAGTCTCTATTTATACTAATCACGCAGAGGAATTAGGGTTTCGGTAAAACTTTGGAAACAAATCTCGAAAAGATCTTAAAATACGCAGAAAAGAGTCAAAGAAGCGCAACAACCATCAGGCTCTTGGAAGAGGCACAAAGCAGTGCTGCGTCCTTTCCCCAGTTTCCTCTGGGAAGAAAGATTTTCCGCGTTTACATTATGGAATTGCGGTAGATCTCAACTTCCTTATTGTTTAAAATATAATTTCGGGATATATTTTGCCAAAAGATTAAAAGATTAAAATTATGGAATAGAAATATCCGGAATATTCCAGAACATTCCGACTCGGCATTTTAAACGGTTTATTAGAAAATGAAGACGGTTTTGACCCGGACTCCAAATGAACTCTAATTACTGTCAAAACGACCGTAATGGCGCGTAGATGACGACCAAGGGGTAGACACAAGTATTTGAGCTATCACTTGACGATAAACTTATGAATTGTCATAAATCATTCCGTGTACCAAACATGCGGCCCAATCATCACCGGGTGGCTTGCGGGAGGTGCAAAAATGAGGTATCTACATACCTTTGTCCTCAATTGTTAAATGCTTTCGTCAAGAGTAGACTCCCTATGGTGTTAGAAACACTGGAGGATCGTGGAATTCCCCGTATTGCCTAGACAAGAAGAATGGTCGTCCCCTCTCTACCATACACAAAAGTGAATTCGATGGATAAAGGGATCAATGTGTTTTGAGTTTCATATGGGAGTTTGCTTTTGTTGTTGTCCCCCCCCCCCCATTTCTTGTGGCATTTGACATTTTTTTGAGAACACTTTCTTTTTGCCATTTCTTTGATATTTGGCATTTTGATGCTTGACAAATTTCCACTTTTTTCATTTTTTTGAACATTTTCAAAGTCACCCCATTTGTAGGGAGGGTGCTTTTATTTGAAGCATAGGAGTTCTTATTTTGTACTTCTATTTTCTTTGAAGTAAATTGCAAACTTTTTGATTTTCATTTCAATGCTTGAACTCAATTTGATAATTTTTGTGCCTATTCCCTTTTTGTTGAAAAAATGTGATAGATGTGGAAGATGGTTGCATGGTTTCAAGGGTCACCTTGGAATAAACGGTAGCCAAGGAGTTATCACACCTGATCGGAGCCATTTGGTGTTCACAATTAAGCATATGTGGTCGTTGGTCAATGGTCGATACAAAACACAATTTATACTTCACAAACAACTCTACAATTAGTAAAGAGGCAAGTAAAGGTCGGATCCCAAGGGACGGGTATTGAAATGAAGATTCTATTGTAACTAGTGGTGTCTAGGGGTGTCACGAATTGGGTTGATGTAGAAGGTTACTAAACTAAAATAGCAATGAAAATAAACTAACAAGGTAAATGAAATAAGGGTGTAAACAATTGATTAAAAGCACTAGGGTGTCATGGGTTCATAGGGGAATCATGGGATATGATCATACAAACATGTTCTCAAATTATAAGCAAGCAATTATTGTTGTGATGGATTGAGTTGGGTTATATCTTACAATCCTAGGAAAGTTTGGGTCCCGGAGCCGAATCTCTTGGATTGTACAACACCTACAAGTCGACTTAATCTTCCCTACTTAACACATGCATGGTCTAACAAGACTCGAGTTGGGTTATGTCTTACAAGTCAAGTTGAAAGGATAGAAGATGATAGTAAATGCAAGGATTCATAGGCTTAGCATTTCATCAAATATAACATGTGCATGCATTAAGATCAAAACAAGCAAGCAAATAAGATATGAAAGCATATTAATTTAAGCATGAATCATTCCCCATGTTGGTTTCCCCTAATCACCCATTAAACCCTAGCTAAGAGACTACTCACTCATTATCATATTGATCATGCTAGAAAGGTTGTCAATCATACTAACATAATGAAACATGATGAATAAATGAAAGTAATTAGCAATAATTAAAAAGGGATTAAGAGATTATACCTACTAATGATTCCAATAATAAAGCAAGAATAATAGAAGTACTTGAATCCTAGATTGAGAGGTTGTCAATCTCCCAATAATAACCCAAATAATCTTCAATTACCCAAAATAAAGTAAGAACAAGAGAGAGATTAAGGAACTAAAACTTGGATTAAAACTTGATTAATACTTGATTACAATATTAAAGAGATTTGATTGATATTAACTACACTAATTATTGATAAGAAGAACATGCTCCTCTAATTAGACTAATGGGGTATTTATAGTGAAAATTAGGAAGGATGCATTAGGGTTAACTAAGGGCTAAACTAGTAATTACACTTTTAAGTTGAGCAAGGAGCCTCCGGGATTGTCCGAGAGAAGGGCTTCTTCATTTCGTAGCTTGAAGAACGAAATCGTGTCTTGTCTTTGTGATCCGTGCGGGCCGGGAGTCGGGACGGCCGGATTTGGGATGGACGATCCGAGCGGATCAAGGAACAAGACGCACGGACCGGGCATGGGCAATCCGAGCGGATTCCTGGTGAGGACGCTCGATCGGCGAGGACGGACGGATTCTCTACAATCCGTTCGGATTGTAGCTCAATGACTTTCCTTCTTCTTTTTCTTCCCTTTTCTTCATGAATTCCTTGGGGATTTCCTTGGGGACTCAAGGATCCTTTTCTCAACAATGCTCTTCTACTATGCTATGTACAAAGGCCTTCTAGTCTTGTCTCTCCTTGATGCTTGGTCATTGAATATGATCAATTTAGCCTTGTTTTGCCATGAAAATGCAAGATTCTTACTCCTTTCCTACCAAGGGATCAAAATCTCAAAGAATATGCAAAACAAAGAACTAAAGATAAGAAATGACCCAAATAGGCACTAAAAAGCATAGAAACAATGGTAATTCGGGGGCTAAATACGCGCCAATTATGGTCGCATCAAATATCCCCAAACCGAACCTTTGCTCGTCCCGAGTAAAGAGGTGACAAAGACTAGGACCAAAACTAACCTAACCTAATAATAATAGCCGATATGAGACAATTAGCGGGTCTCACTCCGCCCCTTCAACTCACAACAAGACAACCATGAGGTAGGATGCCTTCTTGCAAGGCAAGGTGGGTCTTGCCAAAATGGCGACACATCCAAACATTAAGCACACAAAATCAAGTAATGGATGCATCTACAAAAAGAATAGCCACTTTCCTCATCTAAGTGGCGGAAATTATCTACAAGGGAAGCAATTCAAGGGTACACAATCCTTCATAGATGCAATTTGTTCAAACTACTAAGCCTAGAAGGATACCAATAAATCACCTCCAAAATGTGTCAAGCTAGGGTACCTTTGTCCTCAATCGTTAAATGCTTTTGTCAAGAATAGACTCCCTATGGTGTTAGAAACACTGGAGGATCGCGGAATTCCCCTCTTGCCTAGACAAGAAGAAGGGTCGTCCCCTCTCTACCATGCACAAAAATGGATACGATGGATAAAGGGATCGATAGATGTTTGAGTTTCATTTTGGGAGTTTGCTTTTGTTTTTGTTTTCCCCCCCAAATTTCTTTGGCATTTGACTTTTTGAGAACACTTTCTTGCCATTTCTTTTTGATTTTTGGCATTTCAATACTTGACAACTTTTTGCATTTTCTTTTTGAACATTTTCAAAGTCACCCCAATTAGTAACGAGGGTGCCTTATTTTTGAAGCTTTAGGAGTTCTATTTTTGCTCCTCTTTTCTTTTGATGCATTTTTGCAAACTTTCTTTCACTTTTCATTTCATTGAACTCAAATTGATTTCTTTTTGTTTTGTGCCCATTCCCTTTGATGACAAAAATGTATGGTAGAATATGGATGAATGATAGAAGTATGCATGGTTTCAAGGGTCACCTTGGAATAAACGGTAGCCAAGGAGTTATCACACCACAAGGTACTCTTGACTCGGCCTTAAACCATGGGTCAAAGGATACTAGCATGACACATCCTAGGGTGTTTTACAAGCATTCTATCAAGCAAAGTCTTAAGAATAAAAAGCATCTACTAGGGCCTATATACACTTGTCAAGCTTCCCAAGTAGACGGTTTCGCAAAATTTTTCTAACATGCAAACTACATGCCATGATGCAACTAGCATATATACATCCTAATGCAAATGATTCTACCAACTAATATGCCATATAAACTAAATGCAATCCTAAGTTCACATTGTTTTACCGCATCAATCAAAATAAAGCCACATAGTCATTAACATAAAGAGGAGAAAGGAGATTGGAAAGATCATACCATGCGGTCTTCAATATCCTCATGTCTCGGATGTGGCGTAGTCAATCAAGGATGAAACAAACACAATATATACAAGACAATATATACAAAGGAAATGAACTTGTTTTTGGTTTTTTTTTTTCAATTTTTCAAATTTTTATGATTTTTGAAATTTTTCAATTTTTATGGTTTTTGAATAAAAGTTAAGAGTTAGAATTCCCATCCCCACACTAATATGGGCATTGTCCTCAATGGCCAAAATGATGGAAATTATGCAAAGAATGATGCATGATTTCTATACTAAATGCAATTCTACACTAAGCTATACTACATGATGCATGGTTTTTGTTATGACGGAGAGGATAATTTAAATTACCTCCCGTTGCGTATGCATTAACTTCCCCAAACCAAGCAAGACACTATTGCTAATGTCAAAGCATGGGGGAGTTCATGCACATGCTATGCTATGCATGAGACTAGATTGTCATTTTGGATTTTACAAAAGTGGGAACAATAAAGAACACCTCAAAGGAACCGAGGTGTGAGTCCTTTGATGTTGCTAGGACTAAACCAACAATGATCAAAATGAAAATAAAATACAAAGAGATATAGACAAACCGTGGGAGAGTAGGAATCTCCAAGGCTAGTCTTCCATCATGCTACTATCATCACCACTTCCCTCATGAGAAGTGGTCACATTGCCACTTTCCTTGGCACTTTCTTCTTTGCTTTCTTCATCATCATCTTCCTCATCATTATCTTCACCATCTTCACCATCTCTTTCTTCATCTCCACTTGCTTCTTCCTCAATATTATCATCAAT
This sequence comes from Silene latifolia, assembly GCF_048544455.1. Lineage (NCBI taxonomy): Eukaryota > Viridiplantae > Streptophyta > Magnoliopsida > Caryophyllales > Caryophyllaceae > Silene > Silene latifolia. Next base: position 83,089,804 of record NC_133535.1, read on the forward strand.
CTCCTCATCATTTCCAACAACCTCATTGTCTTCCACCACTTCCCTAGATGCACCCGGAAACAAGGCTTCTCTATCCGCCCAACTAGGCAAAGGACAAGATGGATCAAGGAGTCCTTGCCTAGCTAGATGTAGGAGGGGAGGATATTGAGCCAAATAAGCATTCTTCCGATCTTCATAAGCTTGCTTGTGCATGGCTTGCATTAGAAGAGTGACATAATCTTTCCCAATTTCAACTCCTTGTGGTTTGAACTCTTCATAATCATAGGGGTAAGGTGGTATAACAATGGAAGAGGAGGGGGTTTCATGATCACCCTTTTGTTGTTGAATGATGTACTCGGCTTCTTCGGATAGGGGAAGTAAATAGTTGGTCCGGTGGACACTAAGACGGCAAATCTTTGCGGGTAAAGTGAATGATCGAGCCTCACTTGTAAGCCACCCATACTTGGTATCAAGGGAATTGTGAACAACCCACTTAAACTTGTTAATCAAGGTGGACATATCAATGAGATGGCCACCATCCTTAGCCTTGTACTTGCTATCCTTATTGAAATTAGGATCAAAGTGCTTGGCTAGGACCGTGACAAGGCCGCCATTAACAATTACGGTTTGACCCTTCTTCCCACTATCTATATGGAGCCATCTATCAACCAATAGCCTCAAAGAATTGTAAGGCTTGGTGTGAATTCTTCCAATATTCAAAGTTGATTCAAGGAGAATAAAATCGAGTCCCGTGAAATGATTGGTGTCTTTCCTAGCAATTATGGTATTTCCCACAACTTTGTGCCATATTCTTATGCCCGGATGATGGACCAAAAGAGCACGACAAGCTTTAAAATCTTCAAATTTCTTCCCGGAGATTGCCTCCCAAAGAGGCTCGGGATCATACTTCCCATATTGCTTATAGAATTTATGTTCATCGCTAAGACCCAAAATTGCACCCAATTCCGGAAAGGAAATGCGTCTACTAGTGTTAGCTAGACGAAACTCAATATTTTCCCTATTCTCAACTTTTGTCACTTTTAAAGAACTTAAGAATTCCAAGACAAGGGAGGGGTATGTTACTTCCTCCATTTCAAACAATTTCTTTAAACCCATGGCATTGAAAAAGATTCTTGTTTGTTCAAGAATACCCAACTTCTCTAAAGCATCTTGGCATATGAATTTGGTGGATTGAATTTGTCTCATAGCAAACTTGACAAATGTATTTCTATGGGAGTCGGAAATGAATGTTACCTCCGGATAATGCAAGAGTTGATTAATTACCGGAGTAAAGGGCGATGCTTCCATAGGATTTTGTTGAGGTGGTTGCACTTCCAAGCTTGGTGTTGATACCACCATTGCCAAAGCTTTCTTCATTTGTAGAGCTTTTTGCCTTTGAGAGAGAGTTGTAGTCTTTGGTGCCTTTGTTGCCTTTGCCTTTGCTTTTGTTGCTCCCTTTGTTCTTGCCATTTGATGAGCTAACCAAGAGAAAGATCAAAAATCTTCAATTTGTAGAATGGCCAAATCGATTTTGAAAGTGAAAGGCTTTGCCTTTATGAGAACAAAAATCAATTCAAAGGTGAAGATTTTGTTCTTGGTTTTGATTATTAATGAAGATGGAGTGATTGATTTGTTATTTGAAAGATGGTTTGATTTGATTTTGGTGAGTTTTGTTGAGGGTTTTTGTTTTTGAGATGGAGAGGATGAGGGTTTTGATGTTATGGGTAGTGTTTATGAGTGAATGAATGAATGAATGAAGGTGGGGTGGGTATTTAAAGAACTCGACAATATTAGGACGCAGGGACAATCCGTGCGGATTAGGCGCAATCCGCTCGGATTCTTCAGCTTCAAATTTTCAAAAATCCCGCCTAGAGACGGGCGGATTCTGGGAATCCGTTCGGATTCTTGAGAGACGAGACGGGCGGATTTCGCTTGAGACGGACGGATTCTTGTCCGAGATTTTTCTTTGTTTTTCTTCACCGCAAGACGGGCGGATTGTCCACAAGACGGACGGATTACGTGAGACGGGCGTCTTTCCGAATCCGCTCGGATTCTTCAACATCAAGAATTTTGCGGTTTCGGCTCGGCCCAAGACGGGCGTCTTCTCAGCAGGACGCTCGGATCCTCTGTAGACGGGCGGATTCTCAGGAATCCGCTCGGATTGGTCCTTGTGTACACGGATTCAGGTCCATCCGTGCACCAACGCATTCCCTTATCATTCTTTCTTTCTTTCTTTCAAATCTTGTGTTCTTCATTGTGGGGGCACTACTAAGGCATGAATAGCCTAGGCAATTGCCATCCCCACACTAAGGTAAAGCACTACACATCAATTAAATCATTAGTCCCTCCCTCACTTCTCTCTTTTCATGACAATTATTTTGATCAAAGTAAAAATAAATCCAAAAATGACAAAAATGCAATGCAAAAATTAAATGTAAGTTAGGGAGTTAGAAATATTTACAAGTGGTGGTTTAGGGAGGACTCCACCAAACTCTCATTCTTGATGAGATGTCAAGTAGGCATGTTCAAGGTGTTGTTGATGTTGCTTAACACCTTGAAGAAGTAATCAAAAGCTTGTTCATTGTTATGGTAGAGGTCCTCAATAGACCGTGGTTCTTGTTGTTGATCATGATCGATGGCATGCCCAATGTAGGGATTAAAGATCCCTTCAAATTCGTCGTCCCAAAGACCACAAACTTCATTGAGTTGATCATTGAAAATCTCTTGCTTGGATGGAGACAACTCTCCCAATTTCTTCTCTTGGCCAATGAGGCCATCATCTTCTTCCTTGGTTGATTTTGATGAGCTTTGCAAGCTCTCCTTGTCACAATTCACTTGCTCTTTGAATGGAGCATCTTCAACTTTCTTCCTCCATTGGAGTTCCGATTTCTTCTTCTCATCTTTCCTAAGCTATAATGATCAATCATGAAACATGGCTCATGCAAACGAGGAGCTCTCATGGTCTTGTCAAGATTAAAAGTTATGCTTTCATCTCCCACTTCTAGAGTGAGCTCTCCATGCTTCACATCAATCACCGCACCCGCGGTGTGTAGGAAAGGTCTTCCTAAGATGATTGGAATGTTGGAATCTTCCTCCATATCAACAATGACAAAGTCCACCGGGATGAAAAACTTCCCAATTCGCACGGGGACATCTTCCCATATCCCTAGCGGTGTCTTCGTCGATCTATCGGCCATTTGAAGAGTGATATTGGTACATTTAAGCTCTCCCATCCCCAACCTTTTACTTACCGAGTACGACATGACACTCACACTAGCCCCTAGATCACATAAGGCTTTGTTGATCGTTGTGTCGCCAATGGTACACGGTATTGAGAAGCTTCCCGGATCCTTTAACTTTGGAGGTGAACTCCCTTGAAGTATGGCACTACTCACCTTAGTGAAGGCGATAGTCTCAAGTTTCCGGATCGACTTCTTCTTTGTAAGGATATCTTTCATGTACTTTGCATAGGCCGGAACGTGATTGATTAATTCCGTGAAAGGAATTGAGACTTCTAAGTTCTTCACAATTTCCATGAACTTTCCAAGTTGATCATCAAATTTAGGCTTGGCATGACGACTTGGAAAAGGAAGTCTAATCACAATGGGCTCCTTTTCTTTGGCTTTGTCTTCATTTTTCTTTGAACTTTCTTCTTTTGATGATTCCCCTTCTTTGGGACCTTGTACCACAACTTCATTCTCACTAGCTCTCACAACTTCATCCTCAACTTGCTCCTTCGGTGCTTCATACCTTGTACCACTTCTCAAGTGAATGGCACTAACCGTTTCATGTCTAGGGGGATTACCTTGAGGTGGTAATTGCCCCTTTTGTCTTTGTGAGCTCGAAGATGCTAGTTGGGTCAATTGTGTTTCCAACATCTTGGTGTGAGCTAGAATGTTGTTGATGGTGAAGGAAATGTAGATTCATATACATATTTAACATACTCATATATGTCTAAAATTTGTCATAAAATTAAAACGGATTTTATGCATGCAAACATCAATATAAATAGAGGAGAAATCATGTCCTTACATTGTAGATTTCGGCTATTAGGGCACAAGAGAGATCACCTTTCTCTTCTTGTTCTTGAGCTTATCCTTATGGAAGAACAAAGATCTAAGTATAAGATCTCTCCCTATGTATTATACCCAAGGCTTCTCTTAATTTGATTAATATTATAAGTACTAGTATAATATTAATCTTAGTAGAAAATTGAACCAAAAATTATAAAACACTTATATTATTTCGGTTTTATGGGAGGAAGAAGAAGAGAGAATTTTGTCTCTCTAAAACTCTAAAATTTTTTGATTAAGGAATGAATGAATTATCACACTAAAACAAGGTAGTGTATATTAGAAAAATAAGACAAAAACTTTGCCTTTTTCTCTATGGGAAAACCGGTGGGTGGGGTGCTTTTAGGGGAGCCAATGCATGCCTATTTTGGTCTTCACAAGGAGAATAGGTTTGCATGGCTACCTAGCTTTATCATCATTATGTTTTCTATACAAAATATAAACACAATATTTTAGCTAGTGCACCTCCAATATTTCGGCACTTATTGATAATATGGTGTCCATATTATTTTCGTCAATTATCTATATGTTACATGTCACATGTCACATATATTTGTTTATGTATTTTTATCATATTAAAAATCAACGTATTAATAAAAATACGTCATATACAAAATCGACTTAGTAATTTCATAATTACTTGTGCCAAAATATTTTTCCATTTATAAATCACAACAGATTGTATTTATATCAATTCATTCAAATTTAATTGTTACATTAAACAATTTATTTCATCCGAGTAACTATACAATTTAATTACTCAAATTTCGTATCTCATTTAATCACATTTCAATTTGATACGTAAATTTTACTTCCAAAATCGTCCGTCAATTTTCAAGTAATTTAATTAACTCGTAACGTTATACGATTAATTAAATAATCAATTAAGAGTATTGCCCTTTAGGTATGACCTAGGGGTCAATGATCACCACCGTCACACGACGACAATAATGTCAAACTCTAGTCACCAATCATTACCGATATATGTTGACCATTGACATAATAATATTACTTCCCAATTGTATTCTTAAAATGAGATTTAATAATGATATTTAAATCACGTGATCGCACTATTGTTGAGGACACATTTCCCAACAATCTCCCACTTGTCCTCGACAAGTGTGCGTCACCAATTCTCTTGTCCTATTACTATCTCCCACTCAATGCAAGGTCTCTTTCAGTCGTACTTGCAAGTGATCATATCGAGAGTGGTTTCCTCAACTGAGAATAACCGATTGACCGGATTTATCCACACCGGATACCCTCCGAGCGTGGCCACGCATTTCCGATTCATTGCTCCTTGAGTGGCCCCGAGATATTGATATAACCCGACAAGGGGTGGACAATTCCTATCGCACTCATTCCCTTCGACTAGCCACACCATCATAACCCAAAATATGCCCATTTGACCCCATTTACGAAGGTCGTAGTAACACAAATCAAAGTTAATCTGAAATCGTGCCATCTTAGGTGAATAGTCTTTAGTCAAAAGAATCGACTCATTAGAATACTATAGTAGCTCTCGCCACGACCAGGCTATATAAATTTGCCGAACTCTATAAGCGGTCATAAGGCCCGACAAAATGTTCCTAACAATCCGCTATGTGATCGACTAGTCATCTCACATGACTGTATGGCACTTGAACTTGCCATCAATCGCCTCACACTCTAGTCACTTCGAGACGTCACCTCATATAAGTAACTATGGGCAAAACAATGTTAATCCATGTTCACTTTAACGGGGTTCAATTGTCTCTACAACCCGTTTGGATGTAACAAAGTATAAATTAAAGATAAAAGACAAATGTGATTATGAACATGAACAAAAACAACACTTTTATTTCATTTCAAAATCTAACAAAAATTTGGTACACGTTTAAGTCCCATGGACGTAACATGTCCATCATGCTTAGCCTGCGATAAAGGCTTGGTGAGTGGATCGGCTATGTTGTCATCCGTCCCAACCTTACAAATCGCAATTTCCTTTCTTTCAATGAAATCTCGAATTACATGATACTTTCTAAGTACATGTCTAGATCTATTACTAGACTTCGGCTCCTTAGCTTGGAAGATCGTCCCACTATTATCACAATAGAGAGTGATGGGATCATCGGCGGTAGGTACTACTTTTAGACCTTCCGTGAATTGTTTGATCCACATAGCTTCCTTGGCGACCTCGATGCTTTGCTATGTACTCACCTCCGTTGTTGAATCCGCGATTCTGACTTCCTTGAAGCTTCTCCACTTACACCACCATTGAGCATGAAAACAAAACCAGCTTGTGATTTCATGTCATCCCTATCCGTTTGAAAACTTGAGTCCGTGTATCCCGTAACACGCAACTCATTGTCTCCTCCAAACACGAGGATAGAGTCCTTAGTTCTTCTCAAGTACTTAAGGATGTTCTTGACAGCAATCCAGTGACTCTCACCTGGATTTGCTTGATATCTACTCGTCATGCTCAAGGCATACGAGACATCGAGACGTGTGCATATCATGGCATACATGATTGATCCAACAAATGAAGCGTAAGGGATCAACTTCATGCGTTCAACATCATGGGGTTCGGAGGGACATTGAGTCTGGCTCAATATTGTTCCGGTTACCATTGGTACCAAACCCCTTTTGGATTTGTCCATGCTTTGAATCGTCAAGAATCTTATCAACATAAGACTCTTGACTTAGTGCCAATATCCTCTTGGGTCTATCTCTATAGATCCGGATACCTAATATGCGTTGTGCCTCTCCTAAATCCTTCATTTGGAAGTGGTTACCTAACCACTTCTTAACATAAGACAACATTGGAATATCGTTTCCAATGAGTAGTATGTCATCGACATACAGGATTAGGAACACAACATTGCTCCCACTGAATTTCATGTATAAACATGGTTCCTCAACATTTCGAGTGAAACCATTTTCTTTTATAACATGATTGAATCGATGATTCCAACTTCTAGATGCTTGCTTAAGACCATAAATGGATCTCTTAAGCTTGCACACTTTGTTAGGATTTTTAGAATCAACAAAACCTTCGGGTTGTATCATGTACACCTTCTCTTCTAAATGCCCATTTAGAAAAGCGGTTTTGACATCCATTTGCCATATTTCATAATCATGAAATGCGGCGATCGCTAACAAAATCCGTATGGATCTTAGCATGGCTACGGGGGCGAAGGTCTCATCATAATGGAGACCTTGGACTTGGGTAAATCCTTTTGCCACTAGCCTAGCTTTGTAGACATCGTCATGTCCTTCTATGCCATTTTTGACCTTGAATATCCATTTGCATTGGAGGGGTCTTGCCCCTTTAGGCAAATCTACCAAGTCCCAAACTTGGTTTTCAAGCATAGAATCCATTTCGGACTTCATGGCTTCAAGCCATAAGGTGGAATTAGGACTAGAGATTGCGGCCTTGTAGGTGGCGGGCTCGTCACTTTCCATAAGTAACACATCGAGTGTTCCATCTTCTTCGATAAGTCCCACATATCGATCGGGATGGCGAATTACTCGGCCCGTCCTTCTTAGTGGAGGAGGTATAACCACGTTAGACGACGAAGGAACATCTTCTTGCGTCTCTATTTCGGTTTGTGGCTCTTGAACTTCATCAAGTTCAAAATTTCTCCCACTCTGTCTTTTAGAAATAAATTCTCTTTCTAAGAAGACAGCCTCGCAAGACACAAACACTTTATGATCTTGAGGTTTGTAGAAGTAATACCCTCGAGAGGTCGAGGGATAACCTACAAAGATGCATTTTTCGGATCTTGGGGCTAGCTTGTTGTCGTTCTTAGTTTTGACGTAAGCATCACATCCCCAAATCTTCATATAGGATATATTTGGGATCTTACCCGTCCACATCTCACATGGAGTCTTTTCGGTGGACTTTGTGGGACTATTATTCAAAGATCGAATTGCGGTTTGTATCGCAAATCCCCAAAACGAGTTTGGTAACTCGGTTTGACTCATCATGGATCGAACCATATCTAGTAAGGTTCGATTTCTCCTTTCGGCAACACCATTAAGTTGTGGTGTTCCGGGCGGAGAAAGTTGTGATATAATGCCACAACCTTTCAAGTGTGAATCAAATTCAAGACTAAGGTATTCACCACCACGATCGGATCGAAGTGCCTTAATCCTTTTGTTCAATTGGTTCTCTACTTCGTTTTGAAATTCCTTGAATTTCTCAAACGCTTCACTCTTATGTCTCATTAAATAGACATGCCCATGTCTACTTAAGTCATCGGTGAAGGTTATAAAGTAGTCATAATTACCACGAGCGGTGATACTCATTGGTCCACATACATCGGTGTGTATGAGTCCCAATAGCTCACTAGCTCGTGTCCCTTTACCACTAAAAGGATTACGAGTCATTTTGCCAAGTAGGCAATATTCGCATGTACCAAATGATTGATAATCAAATGGTGTAATCACATTAGTAGAAATTAATCTTTTGATGCGATTCTCGTTTATGTGACCTAATCGACAATGCCAAATGAACGCTTCACTTGGGTCACTTGTTTTGAGTTTCTTTGATTGAATGTTATAAATATCATTTGTCGGATTTGAGGTCTCTAAAATGTATATGCCATTGATGGAAGTAGCTTGGCCAATAACCAAATCATTCCTAGAAATAGAGCAATGATTGTTCTTAATGACAAAACAAAAACCGTCCATGTCTAGCATAGCGATTGAAATAATGTTTTTAGAGAGTGTAGGAACATAAAAACAATTATGCAAATACAACTCAAATCCGTTTGGCAAGGCTAGAACATAAGTTCCTTTGGATTCGGCCGCTACCCGAGCTCCATTTCCAAGTCGAAGATCCACATCTCCCTTGCTAAGCTTCTCCACATCTCTTAAACCCTGTAAATGATTACAAAGGTGAGAACCACAACCGGTATCAAGTACCCATGTCGTAGTGGAAGTATAATTTATATCAATAACATAAATTTCTTTAGGAATTGTACCTTTTGGAGTAATGAGTCCTTCCCTTATATTTCGCAAATACATAGGGCAATTCCTAAGCCAATGTCCCATGCCATAGCAATAATGGCACTCATCATTAACTTGCTTGAAGTTTTTGACTTTCTTTGCTTTCTTCTTGAACCTCTTGCCCTTTGAAGCAAGAACTTGATTGCTAGAGCTCCCACTAGCTTTGGCATCTTTATCTTCCAGAGACAAAGATCCTAAAGATTGCATGAGGTAGTCTTCCTGAGACGGACTCACACGAGGTCTAGTAGTAGTGGGTGGTTTAGATGAGGTGATGAAATTAAGGTTTCCATCCGAACCTATCCCGAAATGAAGTTCTCTAGTTGTATCGAAATTGTTGTTGGAGCAAATGTCATCAAGAACATTGTGATAAGAATCAATAGTGATAGGTGCGGTAGCATTTGTTGGATTCATTGTAAAGAACTACAAATATGGAGGAAAAGGAAATATTAACATTTGTCTTTTTAAATCATACTTGTAAATTTAACAAGATATGAACATTTATATAGTGACCTCTACCCAACTATAATAAATGATTCCAAGACCCAAATTCATATCGACTTAGGCACGGTAGGGCCGATTCATCCTTTATCAATATAACTCGGTGGATTAACGTTTAATCGATTCTACTCTTAGAACTCTTGGTCGATAATATTACATTAACATATATCTTTAGCCCAAAACACATTCGACAAGAGCACGGTAGGGCCGATACATCCCTTATCAAAAACTTTTGTTGAGGTCAATCCAAATTTCGAATAAATGTGTCCATGATCCAAATCCATATCAACTTGGGCACGGTAGGGCCGATACATCCCTTATCAACATGAATTCGGTGGATTAACATTCATCACCCACTTCCCCTACGTAACAAGGTTTGTACCCGGTAGGGCCGAGTGCACTCCCTCGCGAAATAGGTTTTCATGGTTTCTACTATTTGGTAAGGCTATATCTCAATTAATTGTTTTAGCGAGAGGTCATGTCAATTTATTATCTATCACGTTTTAAGTGAACTAAAGTGGTGAACTACGATAATTCTAATTGACACGGTCGATGAACTCGATAAAATGACGATGCATGTTTAGTTATGGCGATTTAGCAATGCATGTAACATAAAATAAAATGCAAGCATAAAAGAATAAATAAATCCTAGTATGGCCTTTCCTAAAATAGAAAAACTCTTTAACTATTACAAATTCGGAAACCAACTCCATTGGTCCCTTGAACTTCGGTTGTGGCACGCATCTCGAGGTAACACCGTCTTTATGTATCGCCATTCTTGAAGAAATCCGTCTTTAGGAACTCCTGAATGAATAAAATTACATAATAAATTACATAAATCCTATTATACATTTGTAACTAAAATAAAATAAATCTATTAAAATTACAAAACGGTGATACGAGATCACAATAAAAATTACAACCGAATCGATATTCCCATTCATTTCTCGGAAATACCAATTAAAATCTAAGGCCATACTAAGTAAAATTACATAATTCAAAATTACATAAATTAAAATTATGACAATCATAAAGAAAAATGCAGCATTATAATATCTATGAACATGCTCAATTTTTATGCTAAATCGCCTTTTAATTAGCCAATATCGTATATTACTCGGTTTTTAGCGATTTGCGTGATTTCAACATTTTATAATCACAAAAATACATAAACTCATATTTATGCATAAGTTAATTACCCTAACCTCTTAGGACTCAAAATATAGTCTTCACTAATAATTTGACCATAATTAACTTTTATTTACAAAATTGTTCATAAATGGGCCAAAAATACAAAATTAAGCTATTAACTTCAAATAAATCAAAAATTCCAAATAAATTCAAAATTTGAAATTTAAATTCATGAACATTCTGGAAAAATTCCATGACACTCATAATGTTCAAAATCTTAGGTTAAAAATTTCGAAAATTTTCCGTAAAAACAATGTTGCGGTTTATCGATATTTAATAAAATAATCATAAAAACATGGAAAAATTATTTTCACTAACTTTTCAATTTTAGATCTGAAAAAGTGACTAAAATGCAACATTAGACGTTTTTCCTAAGTCATAGAATATATTTTATTAATTTTCACTAATAATGTCACTATTTATGTCATTTTTCTTCAAAAATTCATAAATCATGCTAAAAGACTTCTTTATAGCCAATTATTTTACACACATCTTGTAAAATTGCATGTGACAACATATAAATTTTCTATGACCAGATTCGAAATTTAACTCATATTAACCTATTTTTCTCTTAAATCCATATTTAATAATGAAAAATTCATTTTTCGAGCATAACAAATGCAAAAATTATGAAAAATTACAGGTTATCTCAAAATAATATATGTGATAACATATCCAAAGATCAACTTAAAATTCAAAGTATAGCTAATTTTCGACCAAAAATGACATTTTTACTCATAAAATCACATTTAAATGCCATTATTGTAAATTATGAACAATAAAAATCCGAAAAATTAACCAAAAATCCTAAAACACTTTAGGACTAGAAATATTAACATGCATGTAATTATTTCGTGATATATCATAATAACACAAATTTTACAAGTTTTATTTTGTTATTCATATAACTCGGAAAAACTTTTAACCAATTTGCATGCAAACAACCGTGGCTCATGATACCGATTGAAGGAAATGTAGATTCATATACATATTTAACATACTCATATATGTCTAAAATTTGTCATAAAATTAAAACGGATTTTATGCATGCAAACATCAATATAAATAGAGGAGAAATCATGTCCTTACATTGTAGATTTCGGCTATTAGGGCACAAGAGAGATCACCTTTCTCTTCTTGTTCTTGAGCTTATCCTTATGGAAGAACAAAGATCTAAGTATAAGATCTCTCCCTATGTATTATACCCAAGGCTTCTCTTAATTTGATTAATATTATAAGTACTAGTATAATATTAATCTTAGTAGAAAATTGAACCAAAAATTATAAAACACTTATATTATTTCGGTTTTATGGGAGGAAGAAGAAGAGAGAATTTTGTCTCTCTAAAACTCTAAAATTTTTTGATTAAGGAATGAATGAATTATCACACTAAAACAAGGTAGTGTATATTAGAAAAATAAGACAAAAACTTTGCCTTTTTCTCTATGGGAAAACCGGTGGGTGGGGTGCTTTTAGGGGAGCCAATGCATGCCTATTTTGGTCTTCACAAGGAGAATAGGTTTGCATGGCTACCTAGCTTTATCATCATTATGTTTTCTATACAAAATATAAACACAATATTTTAGCTAGTGCACCTCCAATATTTCGGCACTTATTGATAATATGGTGTCCATATTATTTTCGTCAATTATCTATATGTTACATGTCACATGTCACATATATTTGTTTATGTATTTTTATCATATTAAAAATCAACGTATTAATAAAAATACGTCATATACAAAATCGACTTAGTAATTTCATAATTACTTGTGCCAAAATATTTTTCCATTTATAAATCACAACAGATTGTATTTATATCAATTCATTCGAATTTAATTGTTACATTAAACAATTTATTTCATCCGAGTAACTATACAATTTAATTACTCAGACCGTATCTCATTTAATCACATTTCAATTTGATACGTAAATTTTACTTCCAAAATCGTCCGTCAATTTTCAAGTAATTTAATTAACTCGTAACGTTATACGATTAATTAAATAATCAATTAAGAGTATTGCCCTTTAGGTATGACCTAGGGGTCAATCGATCACCACCGTCACACGACAAGAATGTCAAACTCTAGTCGACCAATCATTACCGATATATGTTGACCAGTTGACAGTAACAATATTACTTCCCAATTGTATTCTTAAAATGAGATTTAATAATGATATTTAAATCACGTGATCGCACTATTGTTGAGGACACATTTCCCAACAGATGGTGGTGTCTTTTGCTTGGCTATCTTTTTGCATTTGGGTGAAAAATTCTTGTTGATTCTTTTGCATTTGAAGGACCGCTTTTTGGACATCAAAACTTTGGTCATTGTGGTGATTGTATGGATTTTGATTTTGGTAACCTTGGTTTTGATTGAAAAAGGGTCTTTGGTTTTGATTTCTCATGGGTGGTGGAGTGTATGTTGTTTGAGGGTTTTGGACATTTTGGCTTTTGTATGAGAGATTTGGATGGAACTTGGTGTTTTCATTGTAAAAATTTGAATAAGGGGTACCGCTTTTGTAAGCTTGGAAAGCATTGACTTGCTCGGTTGTTCCCCTACACTCGCTTGAGTCATGACCTAAGGTTCCACAATTCTCACATATCCCGCTTGGGATTGATGAGGATGCCGTCATGGCATTGACATGATGCTTTGATGATTTTGAGCTTTCCTCAAGTCTAGCCATAGCTTGTTCAAACTTCAAGTTGATTGTGTCAATGTGAGCACTAAGTTGAGCACCCAATTGAGTAACGGTGTCCACTTCATACTTTCCTCTAGTAGCCTTGCGAGGCCTACTATATTGCGAATTATGGACCGCCATTTCCTCAATCTTGTTCCATGTTTGATTGTCATCAACTTCGGTGAACATTCCATTTGATCCCATATTGAGAATGTTCCTTGAATCTTCATATAAACCATTCCAAAATTGTTGCACTAAAAACCATTCGCTAAGTCCATGGTGAGGACATGAGCGACAAATACCTTTGAACCGCTCCCAAGCTTCATACAAAGATTCTTCATCCCTTTGCTTAAAACCCGTAATTTGAGCTCTTAGCATATTAGTCTTTTCCGGTGGGTAGAAATTTTTGTAGAAAGCTAGAGCTAGCTTCTTCCAAGAATCTATTCCAAGGGTGGCCTTATCAAGGCCCTTCAACCATTGTTTTGCGGTGCCGATTAACGAAAAAGGAAATAAGACCCATCTTATTTGGTCTTGAGTCACGCCCGTTTGAGAAATAGCTTCACAATAATCACAAAATGTTTCCATATGAGAATGAGGGTCCTCACTAGGCATTCCCCCGAATTGGCTCCTCTCAACTAGTTGGATGAAGGCGGACTTGGCAATAAAGTTTCCGGTAAGATGTTGTGGGGTAGGAGTACCATTTGGTAGATCCTCCTCGGTGGGTATAGAGTGTGACGAGAATTTAGGCATTGTAGGTGGATTTTGTGTGGTATTGTTTAATGGGTTCTCTTCTCCTTCTATTGCGAAAGGATTGACAAACTCACTAGTGGGTTGAACAACTTCACCAACACCTCCCAAATTCCTCCTAACAAGTCTCCTATTATTCGTCAAGGTTCTTTCGATTTCACGGTCAAAAGGTAACAAATCTCTTTGTAACCTTCTAGACATGCAAAATATCAAACAACTCAAAAACAATTAGAACAATCCTTGAGGAGTTTTACTTCCCCAAGGTGAAAAAGACACAACTAAAAACAATAAAAGAAATCTTAAATCAATTAAACACCGTCCCCGCAAGAACGGCGCCATTTTTGATCGGAGCCATTTGGTGTTCACAATTAAGCATATGTGGTCGTTGGTCAATGGTCGATACAAAACACAATTTATACTTCACAAACAACTCTACAATTAGTAAAGAGGCAAGTAAAGGTCGGATCCCAAGGGACGGGTATTGAAATGAAGATTCTATTGTAACTAGTGGTGTCTAGGGGTGTCACGAATTGGGTTGATGTAGAAGGTTACTAAACTAAAATAGCAATGAAAATAAACTAACAAGGTAAATGAAATAAGGGTGTAAACAATTGATTAAAAGCACTAGGGTGTCATGGGTTCATAGGGGAATCATGGGATATGATCATACAAACATGTTCTCAAATTATAAGCAAGCAATTATTGTTGTGATGGATTGAGTTGGGTTATATCTTACAATCCTAGGAAAGTTTGGGTCCCTGAGCCGAATCTCTTGGATTGTACAACACCTACAAGTCGACTTAATCTTCCCTACTTAACACATGCATGGTCTAACAAGACTCGAGTTGGGTTATGTCTTACAAGTCAAGTTGAAAGGATAGAAGATGATAGTAAATGCAAGGATTCATAGGCTTAGCATTTCATCAAATATAACATGTGCATGCATTAAGATCAAAACAAGCAAGCAAATAAGATATGAAAGCATATTAATTTAAGCATGAATCATTCCCCATGTTGGTTTCCCCTAATCACCCATTAAACCCTAGCTAAGAGACTACTCACTCATTATCATATTGATCATGCTAGAAAGGTTGTCAATCATACTAACATAATGAAACATGATGAATAAATGAAAGTAATTAGCAATAATTAAAAAGGGATTAAGAGATTATACCTACTAATGATTCCAATAATAAAGCAAGAATAATAGAAGTACTTGAATCCTAGATTGAGAGGTTGTCAATCTCCCAATAATAACCCAAATAATCTTCAATTACCCAAAATAAAGTAAGAACAAGAGAGAGATTAAGGAACTAAAACTTGGATTAAAACTTGATTAATATTTGATTACAATATTGAAGAGAGATTTGATTGATATTAACTACACTAATTATTGATAAGAAGAACATGCTCCTCTAATTAGACTAATGGGGTATTTATAGTGAAAATTAGGGAGGATGCATTAGGGTTAACTAAGGGCTAAACTAGTAATTACACTTTTTAAGTTGAGCAAGGAGCCTCCGGGATTGTCCGAGAGAAGGGCTTCTTCATTTCGTAGCTTGAAGAACGAAACTGTCTTTGTCTTTGTGATCCGTGCGGGCCGGGAGTCGGGACGGCCGGATTTGGGATGGACGATCCGAGCGGATCAAGGAACAAGACGCACGGACTGGGCATGGGCAATCCGAGCGGATTCCTGGTGAGGACGCTCGGACTGGCGAGGACGGACGGATTCTCTACAATCCGTTCGGATTGTAGCTCAGCAGCTTTCCTTCTTCTTTTTCTTCCCTTTTCTTCATGAATTCCTTGGGGATTTCCTTGGGGACTCAAGGATCCTTTTCTCAACAATGCTCTTCTACTATGCTATGTACAAAGGCCTTCTAGTCTTGTCTCTCCTTGATGCTTGGTCATTGAATATGATCAATTTAGCCTTGTTTTGCCATGAAAATGCAAGATTCTTACTCCTTTCCTACCAAGGGATCAAAATCTCAAAGAATATGCAAAACAAAGAACTAAAGATAAGAAATGACCCAAATAGGCACTAAAAAGCATAGAAACAATGGTAATTCGGGGGCTAAATACGCGCCAATTATGGTCGCATCAAATATCCCCAAACCGAACCTTTGCTCGTCCCGAGTAAAGAGGTGACAAAGACTAGGACCAAAACTAACCTAACCTAATAATAATAGCCGATATGAGACAATTAGCGGGTCTCACTCCGCCCCTTCAACTCACAACAAGACAACCATGAGGTAGGATGCCTTCTTGCAAGGCAAGGTGGGTCTTGCCAAAATGGCGACACATCCAAACATTAAGCACACAAAATCAAGTAATGGATGCATCTACAAAAAGAATAGCCACTTTCCTCATCTAAGTGGCGGAAATTATCTACAAGGGAAGCAATTCAAGGGTACACAATCCTTCATAGATGCAATTTGTTCAAACTACTAAGCCTAGAAGGATACCAATAAATCACCTCCAAAATGTGTCAAGCTAGGGTACCTTTGTCCTCAATCGTTAAATGCTTTTGTCAAGAATAGACTCCCTATGGTGTTAGAAACACTGGAGGATCGCCGAATTCCCCCTCTTGCCTAGACAAGAAGAAGGGTCGTCCCCTCTCTACCATGCACAAAAATGGATACGATGGATAAAGGGATCGATAGATGTTTGAGTTTCATTTTGGGAGTTTGCTTTTGTTTTTGTTTTCCCCCAAATTTCTTTGGCATTTGACTTTTTGAGAACACTTTCTTGCCATTTCTTTTTGATTTTTGGCATTTCAATACTTGACAACTTTTTGCATTTTCTTTTTGAACATTTTCAAAGTCACCCCAATTAGTAACGAGGGTGCCTTATTTTTGAAGCTTTAGGAGTTCTATTTTTGCTCCTCTTTTCTTTTGATGCATTTTTGCAAACTTTCTTTCACTTTTCATTTCATTGAACTCAAATTGATTTCTTTTTGTTTTGTGCCCATTCCCTTTGATGACAAAAATGTATGGTAGAATATGGATGAATGATAGAAGTATGCATGGTTTCAAGGGTCACCTTGGAATAAACGGTAGCCAAGGAGTTATCACACCACAAGGTACTCTTGACTCGGCCTTAAACCATGGGTCAAAGGATACTAGCATGACACATCCTAGGGTGTTTTACAAGCATTCTATCAAGCAAAGTCTTAAGAATAAAAAGCATCTACTAGGGCCTATATACACTTGTCAAGCTTCCCAAGTAGACGGTTTCGCAAAATTTTTCTAACATGCAAACTACATGCCATGATGCAACTAGCATATATACATCCTAATGCAAATGATTCTACCAACTAATATGCCAAATAAACTAAATACAAGTCCTAAATTCACATTGTTTTACCGCATCAATCAAAATAAAGCCACATAGTCATTAACATAAAGAGGAGAAAGGAGATTGGAAAGATCATACCATGCGGTCTTCAATATCCTCATGTCTCGGATGTGGCATAGTCAATCAAGGATGAAACAAACACAATATATACAAGACAATATATACAAAGGAAATGAACTTGTTTTTGGTTTTTTTTTTCAATTTTTCAAATTTTTATGATTTTTGAAATTTTTCAATTTTTATGGTTTTTGAATAAAAGTTAAGAGTTAGAATTCTCATCCCCACACTAATATGGGCATTGTCCTCAATGGCCAAAATGATGGAAATTATGCAAAGAATGATGCATGATTTCTATACTAAATGCAATTCTACACTAAGCTATACTACATGATGCATGGTTTTTGTTATGACGGAGAGGATAATTTAAATTACCTCCCGTTGCGTATGCATTAACTTCCCCAAACCAAGCAAGACACTATTGCTAATGTCAAAGCATGGGGGAGTTCATGCACATGCTATGCTATGCATGAGACTAGATTGTCATTTTGGATTTTACAAAAGTGGGAACAATAAAGAACACCTCAAAGGAACCGAGGTGTGAGTCCTTTGATGTTGCTAGGACTAAACCAACAATGATCAAAATGAAAATAAAATACAAAGAGATATAGACAAACCGTGGGAGAGTAGGAATCTCCAAGGCTAGTCTTCCATCATGCTACTATCATCACCACTTCCCTCATGAGAAGTGGTCACATTGCCACTTTCCTTGGCACTTTCTTCTTTGCTTTCTTCATCATCATCTTCCTCATCATTATCTTCACCATCTTCACCATCTCTTTCTTCATCTCCACTTGCTTCTTCCTCAATATTATCATCAATCTCCTCATCATTTCCAACAACCTCATTGTCTTCCACCACTTCCCTAGATGCACCCTAAACAAGGCTTCTCTATCCGCCCAACTAGGCAAAGGACAAGATGGATCAAGGAGTCCTTGCCTAGCTAGATGTAGGAGGGGAGGATATTGAGCCAAATAAGCATTCTTCCGATCTTCATAAGCTTGCTTGTGCATGGCTTGCATTAGAAGAGTGACATAATCTTTCCCAATTTCAACTCCTTGTGGTTTGAACTCTTCATAATCATAGGGGTAAGGTGGTATAACAATGGAAGAGGAGGGGGGTTTCATGATCACCCTTTTGTTGTTGAATGATGTACTCGGCTTCTTCGGATAGGGGAAGTAAATAGTTGGTCCGGTGGACACTAAGACGGCAAATCTTTGCGGGTAAAGTGAATGATCGAGACTCACTTGTAAGCCACCCATACTTGGTATCAAGGGAATTGTGAACAACCCACTTAAACTTGTTAATCAAGGTGGACATATCAATGAGATGGCCACCATCCTTAGCCTTGTACTTGCTATCCTTATTGAAATTAGGATCAAAGTGCTTGGCTAGGACCGTGACAAGGCCGCCATTAACAATTACGGTTTGACCCTTCTTCCCACTATCTATATGGAGCCATCTATCAACCAATAGCCTCAAAGAATTGTAAGGCTTGGTGTGAATTCTTCCAATATTCAAAGTTGATTCAAGGAGAATAAAATCGAGTCCCGTGAAATGATTGGTGTCTTTCCTAGCAATTATGGTATTTCCCACAACTTTATGCCATATTCTTATGCCCGGATGATGGACCAAAAGAGCATGACAAGCTTTAAAATCTTCAAATTTCTTCCCGGAGATTGCCTCCCAAAGAGGCTCGGGATCATACTTCCCATATTGCTTATAGAATTTATGTTCATCGCTAAGACCCAAAATTGCACCCAATTCCGGAAAGGAAATGCGTCTACTAGTGTTAGCTAGACGAAACTCAATATTTTCCCTATTCTCAACTTTTGTCACTTTTAAAGAACTTAAGAATTCCAAGACAAGGGAGGGGTATGTTACTTCCTCCATTTCAAACAATTTCTTTAAACCCATGGCATTGAAAAAGATTCTTGTTTGTTCAAGAATACCCAACTTCTCTAAAGCATCTTGGCATATGAATTTGGTGGATTGAATTTGTCTCATAGCAAACTTGACAAATGTATTTCTATGGGAGTCGGAAATGAATGTTACCTCCGGATAATGCAAGAGTTGATTAATTACCGGAGTAGAGGGCGATGCTTCCGTAGGAATTTGTTGAGGTGGTTGCACTTCCAAGCTTGGTGTTGATACCACCATTGCCAAAGCTTTCTTCATTTGTAGAGCTTTTTGCCTTTGAGAGAGAGTTGTAGTCTTTGGTGCCTTTGTTGCCTTTGCCTTTGCTTTTGTTGCTCCCTTTGTTCTTGCCATTTGATGAGCTAACCAAGAGAAAGATCAAAAATCTTCAATTTGTAGAATGCCCAAATCGATTTTGAAAGTGAAAGGCTTTGCCTTTATGAGAACAAAAATCAATTCAAAGGTGAAGATTTTGTTCTTGGTTTTGATTATTAATGAAGATGGAGTGATTGATTTGTTATTTGAAAGATGGTTTGATTTGATTTTGGTGAGTTTTGTTGAGGGTTTTTGTTTTTGAGATGGAGAGGATGAGGGTTTTGATGTTATGAGTAGTGTTTATGAGTGAATGAATGAATGAATGAAGGTGGGGTGGGTATTTAAAGAACTCGACAATATTAGGACGCAGGGACAATCCGTGCGGATTAGGCGCAATCCGCTCGGATTCTTGACTTCAAATTTTCAAAAATCCCGCCTAGAGACGGGCGGATTCTGGGGAATCCGTTCGGATTCTGCTGAGACGAGACGGGCGGATTTCGCTTGAGACGGACGGATTCTTGTCCAGAGATTTTTCTTTGTTTTTCTTCAGCTGCAAGACGGGCGGATTGTCCACAAGACGGACGGATTACGTGAGAGATTTCGGGCGTCTTTCCGGAATCCGCTCGGATTCTTCAACGATCAAGAATTTTGCGATTTTCGCTCACCCCAAGACGGGCGTCTTCTCGGCCAGACGCTCGGATCCTCTGTAGACGGGCGGATTCTCAGGAATCCGCTCGGATTGGTCCTTGTGTACACGGATTCAGGTCCATCCGTGCACCAACGCATTCCCTTATCATTCTTTCTTTCTTTCTTTCAAATCTTGTGTTCTTCATTGCGGGGGCACTACTAAGGCATGAATAGCCTAGGCAATTGCCATCCCCACACTAAGGTAAAGCACTACACATCAATTAAATCATTAGTCCCTCCCTCACTTCTCTCTTTTCATGACAATTATTTTGATCAAAGTAAAAATAAATCCAAAAATGACAAAAATGCAATGCAAAAATTAAATGTAAGTTAGGGAGTTAGAAATATTTACAAGTGGTGGTTTAGGGAGGACTCCACCAAACTCTCATTCTTGATGAGATGTCAAGGAGGCATGTTCAAGGTGTTGTTGATGTTGCTTAACACCTTGAAGAAGTAATCAAAAGCTTGTTCATTGTTATGGTAGAGGTCCTCAATAGACCGTGGTTCTTGTTGTTGATCATGATCGATGGCATGCCCAATGTAGGGATTAAAGATCCCTTCAAATTCGTCGTCCCAAAGACCACAAACTTCATTGAGTTGATCATTGAAAATCTCTTGCTTGGATGGAGACAACTCTCCCAATTTCTTCTCTTGGCCAATGAGGCCATCATCTTCTTCCTTGGTTGATTTTGATGAGCTTTGCAAGCTCTCCTTGTCACAATTCACTTGCTCTTTGAATGGAGCATCTTCAACTTTCTTCCTCCATTGGAGTTCCGATTTCTTCTTCTCATCTTTTCGGCTATAATGATCAATCATGAAACATGGCTCATGCAAACGAGGAGCTCTCATGGTCTTGTCAAGATTAAAAGTTATGCTTTCATCTCCCACTTCTAGAGTGAGCTCTCCATGCTTCACATCAATCACCGCACCCGCGGTGTGTAGGAAAGGTCTTCCTAAGATGATTGGAATGTTGGAATCTTCCTCCATATCAACAATGACAAAGTCCACCGGGATGAAAAACTTCCCAATTCACACGGGGACATCTTCCCATATCCCTAGCGGTGTCTTCGTCGATCTATCGGCCATTTGAAGAGTGATATTGGTACATTTAAGCTCTCCCATCCCCAACCTTTTACTTACCGAGTACGGCATGACACTCACACTAGCCCCTAGATCACATAAGGCTTTGTTGATCGTTGTGTCGCCAATGGTACACGGTATTGAGAAGCTTCCCGGATCCTTTAACTTTGGAGGTGAACTTCCTTGAAGTATTGCACTACTCACCTTAGTGAAGGCGATAGTCTCAAGTTTCTGGATCGACTTCTTCTTTGTGAGGATATCTTTCATGTACTTTGCATAGGCCGGAACGTGATTGATTAATTCCGTGAAAGGAATTGAGACTTCTAAGTTCTTCACAATTTCCATGAACTTTCCAAGTTGATCATCAAATTTAGGCTTGGCTTGACGACTTGGAAAAGGAAGTCTAATCACAATGGGCTCCTTTTCTTTGGCTTTGTCTTCATTTTTCTTTGAACTTTCTTCTTTTGATGATTCCCCTTCTTTGGGACCTTGTACCACAACTTCATTCTCACTAGCTCTCACAACTTCATCCTCAACTTGCTCCTTCGGTGCTTCATACCTTGTACCACTTCTCAAGTGAATGGCACTAACCGTTTCATGTCTAGGGGATTACCTTGAGGTGGTAATTGCCCTTTTTGTCTTTGTGAGCTCGAAGATGCTAGTTGGGTCAATTGTGTTTCCAACATCTTGGTGTGAGCTAGAATGTTGTTGATGGTGGTGTCTTTTGCTTGGCTATCTTTTTGCATTTGGGTGAAAAATTCTTGTTGATTCTTTTGCATTTGAAGGACCGCTTTTTGGACATCAAAACTTTGGTCATTGTGGTGATTGTATGGATTTTGATTTTGGTAACCTTGGTTTTGATTGAAAAAGGGTCTTTGGTTTTGATTTCTCATGGGTGGTGGAGTGTATGTTGTTTGAGGGTTTTGGACATTTTGGCTTTTGTATGAGAGATTTGGATGGAACTTGGTGTTTTCATTGTAAAAATTTGAATAAGGGGTACCGCTTTTGTAAGCTTGGAAAGCATTGACTTGCTCGGTTGTTCCCCTACACTCGCTTGAGTCATGACCTAAGGTTCCACAATTCTCACATATCCCGCTTGGGATTGATGAGGATGCCGTCATGGCATTGACATGATGCTTTGATGATTTTGAGCTTTCCTCAAGTCTAGCCATAGCTTGTTCAAACTTCAAGTTGATTGTGTCAATGTGAGCACTAAGTTGAGCACCCAATTGAGTAACGGTGTCCACTTCATACTTTCCTCTAGTAGCCTTGCGAGGCCTACTATATTGCGAATTATGGACCGCCATTTCCTCAATCTTGTTCCATGTTTGATTGTCATCAACTTCGGTGAACATTCCATTTGATCCCATATTGAGAATGTTCCTTGAATCTTCATATAAACCATTCCAAAATTGTTGCACTAAAAACCATTCGCTAAGTCCATGGTGAGGACATGAGCGACAAATACCTTTGAACCGCTCCCAAGCTTCATACAAAGATTCTTCATCCCTTTGCTTAAAACCCGTAATTTGAGCTCTTAGCATATTGGTCTTTTCCTGGGTAGAATTTTTGTAGAAAGCTAGAGCTAGCTTCTTACAAGAATCTATTCCAAGGGTGGCCTTATCAAGGCCCTTCAACCATTGTTTTGCGGTGCCGATTAACGAAAAAGGAAATAAGACCCATCTTATTTGGTCTTGAGTCACGCCCGTTTGAGAGATAGCTTCACAATAATCACAAAATGTTTCCATATGAGAATGAGGGTCCTCACTAGGCATTCCCCCGAATTGGCTCCTCTCAACTAGTTGGATGAAGGCGGACTTGGCAATAAAGTTTCCGGTAAGATGTTGTGGGGTAGGAGTACCATTTGGTAGATCCTCCTCGGTGGGTATAGAGTGTGACGAGAATTTAGGCATTGTAGGTGGATTTTGTGTGGTATTGTTTAATGGGTTCTCTTCTCCTTCTATTGCGAAAGGATTGACAAACTCACTAGTGGGTTGAACAACTTCACCAACACCTCCCAAATTCCTCCTAACAAGTCTCCTATTATTCGTCAAGGTTCTTTCGATTTCACGGTCAAAAGGTAACAAATCTCTTTGTAACCTTCTAGACATGCAAAATATCAAACAACTCAAAAACAATTGTGAACAATCCTTGAGGAGTTTTACTTCCCCAAGGTGAAAAAGACACAACTAAAAACAATAAAAGAAATCTTAAATCAATTAAACACCGTCCCCGGCAACGGCGTCATTTTTGATCGGAGCCATTTGGTGTTCACAATTAAGCATATGTGGTCGTTGGTCAATGGTCGATACAAAACACAATTTATACTTCACAAACAACTCTACAATTAGTAAAGAGGCAAGTAAAGGTCGGATCCCAAGGGACGGGTATTGAAATGAAGATTCTATTGTAACTAGTGGTGTCTAGGGGTGTCACGAATTGGGTTGATGTAGAAGGTTACTAAACTAAAATAGCAATGAAAATAAACTAACAAGGTAAATGAAATAAGGGTGTAAACAATTGATTAAAAGCACTAGGGTGTCATGGGTTCATAGGGGAATCATGGGATATGATCATACAAACATGTTCTCAAATTATAAGCAAGCAATTATTGTTGTGATGGATTGAGTTGGGTTATATCTTACAATCCTAGGAAAGTTTGGGTCCCGGAGCCGAATCTCTTGGATTGTACAACACCTACAAGTCGACTTAATCTTCCCTACTTAACACATGCATGGTCTAACAAGACTCGAGTTGGGTTATGTCTTACAAGTCAAGTTGAAAGGATAGAAGATGATAGTAAATGCAAGGATTCATAGGCTTAGCATTTCATCAAATATAACATGTGCATGCATTAAGATCAAAACAAGCAAGCAAATAAGATATGAAAGCATATTAATTTAAGCATGAATCATTCCCCATGTTGGTTTCCCCTAATCACCCATTAAACCCTAGCTAAGAGACTACTCACTCATTATCATATTGATCATGCTAGAAAGGTTGTCAATCATACTAACATAATGAAACATGATGAATAAATGAAAGTAATTAGCAATAATTAAAAAGGGATTAAGAGATTATACCTACTAATGATTCCAATAATAAAGCAAGAATAATAGAAGTACTTGAATCCTAGATTGAGAGGTTGTCAATCTCCCAATAATAACCCAAATAATCTTCAATTACCCAAAATAAAGTAAGAACAAGAGAGAGATTAAGGAACTAAAACTTGGATTAAAACTTGATTAATATTTGATTACAATATTGAAGAGAGATTTGATTGATATTAACTACACTAATTATTGATAAGAAGAACATGCTCCTCTAATTAGACTAATGGGGTATTTATAGTGAAAATTAGGGAGGATGCATTAGGGTTAACTAAGGGCTAAACTAGTAATTACACTTTTTAAGTTGAGCAAGGAGCCTCCGGGATTGTCCGAGAGAAGGGCTTCTTCATTTCGTAGCTTGAAGAACGAAACGTGGCTTTGTCTTTGTGATCCGTGCGGGGCCGGGAGTCGGGACGGCCGGATTTGGGATGGACGATCCGAGCGGATCAAGGAACAAGACGCACGGACCGGGCATGGGCAATCCGAGCGGATTCCTGGTGAGGACGCTCGACCGGCGAGGATGGACGGATTCTCTACAATCCGTTCGGATTGTAGCTCAAAGACTTTCCTTCTTCTTTTTCTTCCCTTTTCTTCATGAATTCCTTGGGGATTTCCTTGGGGACTCAAGGATCCTTTTCTCAACAATGCTCTTCTACTATGCTATGTACAAAGGCCTTCTAGTCTTGTCTCTCCTTGATGCTTGGTCATTGAATATGATCAATTTAGCCTTGTTTTGCCATGAAAATGCAAGATTCTTACTCCTTTCCTACCAAGGGATCAAAATCTCAAAGAATATGCAAAACAAAGAACTAAAGATAAGAAATGACCCAAATAGGCACTAAAAAGCATAGAAACAATGGTAATTCGGGGGCTAAATACGCGCCAATTATGGTCGCATCAACACCACAAGGTAATCTTGACTAGGCCTTAATCCATGGGTCAAAGGATGCTAGCATGACACATCCTAGGGTGTTTTAGAAGCATTCTAATGAGCAAAGTCTTAAGAAGAAAAAGTATCTACAAGGGCCTTATATACACTTGTCAAGTTTCCCAAATAGATGTTTTCACAAAAATTTTCCTAAAATGCAACTACATGCCATGATGCAACTAACATTTATAGAACCTAATGCAAATACTTCTATCAACTAGTATGCCATATAAGCTAAATACAACTCCTAGGATCACATTTGTTTGTACCGCATCAATCAAAATAAAGCCACATAGTCATTAACATAGAGAGGAAAAAGGAGATTGGAAAGATCATACCATGCGGTCTTCATAATCCTCATGCCTCGGATGTGGCGTAGTCGATCAATGTGATAGAAGGATAAAAAACAAACGAACAAACAAGTATATACAAAATATACAATTCTACACTATAAAGGAAAGAACATGTTTTTGGTTTTTCAAATTTTTAAATTTTTTTATGGTTTTTTTGTTTGTGAAATAAAAGAACATATTTTTGTGTTTTTTTAAAATTTTTCAATTTTTAACATTTTTTATTTAAAAAGTCAAGTTATAATTTCCCATCTCCACACTAGTATGGGCATTGTCCTCAATGGCCAAAACGATAGGAAATTATGCAAGCTAGATGAGAATGCATGATTTCTATACTAATATGCAAACTATATGACATATACACAAGTGATGCATTCTAAACTACACTATATGATGCATGAATTTATTGGTTGGAGAACAATTTAGATTAACTCCCAATCCTTGTGTTTGAACTTCCCCAAACCAAGTAAGACACTATTTCTAGTGTAAAAGTGGGGGAGTTCATGCATAAGTATGCAATGCATTAAATTAGTTGTCATTTTGGATTTTCAAGAGTGGGAACAATAAATTTATCATCACCTTGATGTTGCGAAGGTGGAAAAATAGTCCTTAACTTTTACAAGGATACCACTAGAGTTCGAAACAATTAGATGTTAATCAAGTTAGAAAAGCATGAAATTTTTGACAAGAAAAATGAGGGGGAATAGAAGAGTTTCACCTAGGCCGTGGTGGGTGCCTCATGCCCGCTTTACCAAGCTCATGAACATCTTCATTGGTTACTATCATCCCCTCCAAGATCATTATCCCATTGTGCTTGTGATGCATCACTTTCATAGAAGTCCATAAATTCGTCCCCCTCGCTATTGACCTCGACCGTATCACCGCCACTTGACCTTTCTCCTTCTCCTTCTCCATGTACATGTGTTCCCCCGTTGGCATGCTCCGAGTTTGGAAAAAGGATATCCATTTGAGCCCAAGAGGGAAGCATTCCCTCTTCACTAATATGCCCTTGATGGGCCAACCGGTGAAATTGTGGATAGAGAGCATAGTAATTGTCCACCCTTGCTTCATATTGCTTTTGGTGCATGTCTTGGAGTAGACCCGTGACAAAGTCGTATCTAGGAAGGATGATGGGATTTGGGTGATTGTAAGGTTGATATGGAAATGGGTAAGGCGGGATAGCAACTTTCTCTTTTTTATTTGTTGGAGGTTCATGTTATTGAGGTTGAGTAGGAGATGGAGTTTGATTTGGTTGGTTGGAATGAGTTGGGATGAGGTAGAATGGTACCTGTGAGAGGGGACCCCTTTGAGGTGATATCCTTGTTAAACCTTCCATTGGAAGAAAAATGGGGGTGCTCCCCTTAGTGAGCCACTTAATCTTTCGGTCCAAGCCTTCAAGGGTGATCCAATGGTGTTGTCAGAAAATCAACATTTCATCAATCTTGGTGTTGCCCGAAAGAGGTATATAAGCATTGTTGTTGTTGAAATTGGGATTGAATAATTTTGCAAGCCTTGTTATTAATCCCCCATTGATAATGTGGATCATACCATCATCACCTCCATTCCGGAACTTTGCCCATCTTTCGAGAAGTACTAAGGGGGCGTTGAAGTGATAACCGCTCCTCCCTTGTATCTTTAGATTAAACTCCATAAAAACTAGATCTAGTTCATTCACAACCGCGGGATCACGGCGGGTTATGAGAGTGCTTGTGATAAATCGGTAAGTGAGCCGAATAATGGGGTTTTGAATGTAAGAGGCCGAGCATTCCTTAATGAAAGAGAAATCGCGAACCGTCATGGCTTGCCATAGAGGTGCTATGCTATAATTCCGAGGTTTTGATGTACGAGTAGGCGATACATCAAGACCCAACACATGCAAGTCATCATTCGTGTTGTGTTCTCTAGTTTAAACTCCACACAAATTGTCTTGTTCAAGGTAGAAATATTTAGAAAACTTAAGAATTCAAGGACTAAGGGCCGATAAGTGAGCTCATGCATGTTGAACATGGTTGAAAGACCAAATAATTCAAATAGCACCTCGGTTTGATGATAAATGCCTAGTTTCCTTAATGTCTCATGGCACATGAATTTAGTAGGAAGAATGTTCTTACCAAGGAGACGATGAAAGACGATTCTTTGGGCATCATTAACAAATTCTATGTTGGAGAACTCATTAAGTCTTGAGAGATCAACTATTTCTTCATTCTCTCTCCTCAATGTGTTGAGGTGAGATGTTCAGGAGTTTCCAATTACTCTTGTTCTTCTTCTTTCTCTAGGCAAGGACCCTCTTGTTCTCATCTTAAAAGTAGATCTTGAAGTTTTGCTTGTAGAAGATGAGGATATTCTTTGTAATTGAGATCCTTCTTGAAACCCTGGGTTTTGGGGGTTTTTAATTTAGAGAGGTAAATGAGTGCTTTTGGTGTGATTTGAGTCATATGTAAGGGGATTTTATGTTTTATAGAAGAAAAAAGAATGAGGTGTCATAACATGTGTGGTGGGTTGGAAAAAGCTTTTGTCGAAAATAGGAGAGCAACGCGGGAAGGGGACGCGCGGGCCGTGCTCGGGACGAGGGGATTCGTGCTTTGCAGAAAAATTATGTGAGCAGATAGGGACGGGCGGCTTGAGCTAAGGACGCTCAGATCCTTGATATGGTCGTTTTTGTATCAAAAATAAACCTAAATATAACTAACATAAACTAGTGATAAGTAGGGTCGATCGCCACAAGGAAGCAAGGTATCTATTTGTAATAAGTCTATCTAAGTCACAAATGGGGTTTTTATATTTGATTTTCTAAACTACTGGAAGTCAAAGGGTAAAAGAAATAAAGTAATAGCAGTAAAGGAAGAAAATGTGATAAAAGTGATCAAGTAAAAGAGAGTATGTCAGGATTTTGGTTCACCATGGCAGTTTATCGACTCAGTTGCAAATAGCCTAGACAATCTACTGTGAGAAGGATACGGGAAAGGTCCTTCCGGTCCACTTTCTATCCTAGATTTCCGCTAACTTAACTTCCATCCTCATTAGGGTAGTCTATTGTTCATAGCAGGTCAGTTCATTCCAATCTTCCGATCCAGGAATGAAATTTACCAGATTAATGTAATTTAGAAGAATGCATTCAACTAAATTGGTGTACAGTTATATTGCTATGGGACAGATTCTCACAAGTAAACCATCTAGTCTATTCGCTACATCGTCACAATCCTACCATGGATTCCCTTGTCCTAACATAGAAGAAATTAGCTACTCATACTACTAATTGTGTCAACAATAATAATAATGAGCATACTAATTAAAAGCATGATGAAATAACAATAAAATTGCATAAATGAAATTAGGCCAGAAATTAATGATAAGAGAAACAAGGGACTAAAGCAATTAATAACAAGATTAAGATTAATAAAGAGAAGAGGGATTACAATCACAAGAATTCCGGCGTAAAGAACAACCCAAATCCGAGCAAAGAAATACAAGAGCAAAGTTACAGTAGAAAGTTTAAGGGAAAGATTAAGAGAGTAAAGTGTATTAAGAGAAGTCTTAAAAGGTAAAAGAAGAAGTGTCTATTAACCTAGTTACGACTCCCTTATATAGTAAAGTGAAAATTAACAAAACTAAACCTATCACGGGATAAAAATCCCTAGTATAATAGCTAAATACTCGATCGAGGACTTTTATATCACTCGATCGAGCAAATCTAAGCTAAAGCCTCTCGATCGAGTACTTTAGGTACTCGATCGAACACTTATTAAATAGGCACTCGATCAAGGTACTCGATCGAACACTTATTAAATAGGCACTACTCGATCGAGTAGAAAAAGGAGTCGATCGAACACAATTGTACTCGATCGAGTACTTTCCAGGGCACAATTCCTGCTTCGCGCACTGAACTTCAAACGGCTGCCATTTATTCGTTACTTGGGCAAACAGGGCGTTTCCAATGGATTTGGAAAGCTAAGAGGACATACTTTCATTCTCAATTGAAATCACCTGAAAATCTGTTGTAGAACTCAAGATATGGCTCTTCAAAATAGGCATTATTAATTTGAAGTTCTTCCTTTGCTCGCCTAGCTAACTTACTTCTTTGCGCATCTCAAAATAGTAGTCTTAAGGCTCCGACTCAACTCATCTTCTAAATGCATGCATAAGGACATGTTTTAGGCTTGATTATGCTCCTTTCCGGTTCATACCTGTAAATAATACAAGAGAAACCAAAGTAGACAATTCGGGAGACATTTGTAGCTAAACACTACACAAAATGCATTGAAATGCGTGCAAATGAAGTACGAAATACCTATATAAACTGCACGCATCAATCCTCAGTCAGTGCACTCTGGAATTTCCAACCCGTGCAGGGACGCGCGGATTTTGCTCAAGACGAGCGGATCACTGCTGGGGACGCTCGGACCTTCCAAGGGACGTACAGATTTACAAAAAGCGCGAAATCATCATTTTGAAGCATGCCAGGACGCTCAGATCTTTCTCAAGACGGGCGGCTCAATACCTCGGACGCTCGTTCTAAATGTGATATGCTCTGTTTTTGTAACAGACTGCTTTCTTCAATTCCAGCACCCCCAAGATCCGCGTCCTGAGGCTAAGACACTCAGATTACTCCCTGGGACGCCCGGATCATCTGCTGTTCCCACGGGCTCAGGTCTGCCCGTGGGGGTTTCCTCCTTTTTGTTCTTATTTTTCCTCATTTGATAAGAGTGCTTCCTCACACTTGAATTGTTAAATCCTTCATTCATCAAATGAGTTAGTAACACTCCCTCACCAACTCTCATGTTAAAAATCATGCTTTATTGAAATTATATGTAAAAGCAATAAAGTTAAAAATACAAGTGAAAAGAGTTAGTATATTTACAAATGGTGGTTTGGAGAGGACTCCACCAAACTCTCTCTTTGAAGGTCCTTTCATGGTGGGAGGGGCTCGAGGCGGATGACCTCTACTTCTCCGTCGAATGCTCCTTCATAATATGGTTTCAACCTTTGGCCGTTAACTTTGAACTTGTTTCCATCTTCCGACTTTATTTCAAAGTCGTCATATTTTCCCACTTCGGTTATTACATAGGGCCCCATCCATCTTGAATTTAACTTCCCGGGAAAGAGTCGATATCGGGAGTTAAATAGAAGGACTTTGTCTTCCTTGTGCAAGGCTTTTTGCTTGATTCTCTTGTCATGAAGCAATTTTGTCCTTTCCTTGTAGATCTTTGCATTTTCGTAGGATTGTAGTCGGAATTCCTCCAACTCTTGAATTTGCATTATCCTCTTTTGACCACTTAACTTGAGATCAAGGTTGAGAGCTTTGATTGCTCAAAAGGCTTTGTACTCTAGCTCAATTGGCAAATGGCATCCCTTTCCATAGACTAGCTTGTACGGGGAGGCTCTTATGGGAGTCTTATAGGCCGTCCTATAAGCCCAAAGAGTGTCATCAAGCTTCATACTCCAATCCTTACGAGTCTTGTTAACAACCTTCTCAAGAATTTGTTTGATCTCTCTATTCGAAACTTCAACTTGACCGCTTGTTTGAGGATGGTATCCCAAACCGGTTCTATGTTGAACGCCATATTTTGTCAAAAGATATGTGAGCTTCTTTTCATGGAAATGTGTCCCTCCATCACTAATGATTGCTCTAGGGACTCCGAATCTTAGGAAGATTACTTTCTTGAGGATTTTAGTAACCGTCTTGGCGTCATCGGTTGGGGTAGCAATTGCTTCTACCCATTTTGATACATAATCGACGGATACAAGAATGTACTTGTTTCCTTGAGATGATACAAATGGTCCTTGGTAGTCAATTCCCCATACGTCGAAAATTTCTACTTCCAATATTCCTTGTTGTGGCATCTCATTTCTCCAAAAAATGTTTCCGGTTCTTTGGCAAGGATCACAATGAAGAATAAATTCTCTAGCATCTTCAAACATGGTAGGCCAAAAGAAGCCGATTGAAGGACTTTAGCAATGGTTCTTCGTGCTCCATGGTGTCCTCCATAAGGTGATGAATGGCATCCTTCTAAAACACCTTGAACCTCCCATTGGGGTATGCATCTTCAGTAAAGTCCATCACTACATTCTTTGTAAAGATTGGGATCATCCCAAAAATATCTCTTCACTTCAAACAAGAATCTCTTTCTTTGATTGTAGTTCAAGTTTGGAGGAAGAAATCCTCCAACAATGTAATTGGCATAGTCAGCGAACTATGGCGTGGTGTGCTTCTCAAGTTGTGAATGGATGGACATCAAGATATCATCGGGGAAGGAGTCATTGATCGGTGTCTCTCCCTCATCATTGTGGAATCAAATTCTTGACAAGTGATCCACTACTACATTCTCGGCTCCTTTCTTATCCCTTATCTCCAAATCAAATTCTTGGAGTAGCAAAATCCATCTCAAAAATCTTGTTTTTGCCTCTTTCTTTATCAAGAGATGTCTAAGAGCACGGTGATCCGAGAAGACAATCACTTTTGATCCAAGCAAATAGGAACAGAATTTGTCTAGTGCACAGACAATGGCAAGGAGTTCCTTCTCGATAGTGTCATAGTTCACTTGGGTAGCATCAAGAGTTTTGCTTATGTAATAGATAGTATGCAAGGCTTTTCCTACCCGTTGGCCAAGAACCGCTCCAACGGC
This sequence comes from Silene latifolia, assembly GCF_048544455.1. Lineage (NCBI taxonomy): Eukaryota > Viridiplantae > Streptophyta > Magnoliopsida > Caryophyllales > Caryophyllaceae > Silene > Silene latifolia. Next base: position 83,122,387 of record NC_133535.1, read on the forward strand.
GTAGTTACTCACATCGCATATGATCTCAAATGGTAGTTCCCAATTTGGTGGTTGGATGATCGGTGCCGAGATTAGTGCTTCCTTAATTCTATCAAAGGCTTCAACACACTCATTAGTGAATTGGAATTGGGCATCCTTAAGCAAAAGTTGAGTGAGGGGTTTCGTGATTTTTGAGAAATCTTTTATGAAACGGCGATAGAAACCCGCGTGACCGAGAAAGCTCATCACCCCTCTAACATTCATGGGAGGTGGGAGTTTCTCTATCACCTCAACTTTAGCTTTATCAAATTCAATACCCTTTCCGAGATTAAATGACCCAAAACAATACCTTCGTTGACCATAAAGTGGCACTTTTCCCAGTTCAAGACAAGGCTAACATCTTCACATTTTTGCAATACAAGAGAAAGGTTATGCAAGCACGAGTCAAAGTCTTTTCCGTAAACGCTAAAATCATCCATAAAAACTTCCATTATGGTTTCCAGATAATCGGAGAAGACACTCATCATGCATCTTTGTAAAGTAGTGGGGGCATTACATAGTCCGAAAGGCATTCTCCTATATGCAAAAGTACCGTAGGGACATGTGAAAGTAGTCTTGTGTTGGTCATCCGGGTGTATCGGTATTTGGAAGAATCTCGAGTACCCATCAAGGTAGCAAAAGAATTTGTTAGAGGCTAACCTCTCAAGCATTTGGTCAATGAATGGTAGGGGAAATGATCCTTTCTGGTTGCGGAATTCATTTTACGATAGTTAATACACATACGCCAAGCGGGATCTTCCTTGTGGGTATTAGCTCGTTCTTATCATTTGTCATCACCGTGGTACCTCCTTTCTTGGGTACCACTTGAACGGGGCTAACCCACAAAGAATCCGATATAGGATATATGATTCCCGCATCAAGTAGTTTCATAACCTCCGCTTTTACAACTTCTTGCATGTGGAGGTTTAGTCTCCTTTGGGCTTGGATGGTAGGCCTATGGTTTTATTCTAAATGAATTTTATGCATGCAAAAATTGGGGCTTATTCCCTTAAGATCATCTAGACTATAGCCTATAGCGTTTTCGTGTTCTTTTAACACATCAAGCAAACTTTCCAATTGATTCTCATCAAGTTTTTCATTAACAATCACGGGTTTAGTTTTAGATTCATCAAGGTAAGCATATTTCAAATTTGGGGGTAGGGGTTTTAGAGTTGGAGTTTGTACCTCACTTTCTACCTTTGAAGGTTCACTAAGGACATGCTCCATCTTCATTATACATTCCATTCTCATGGCATATTCGACTTATTCCTCAAGCTCCTCATACTCAAATTCCATGACATATTGATCTAGCTCCTTGTCTTGTATGGTATGATCATTGGTTACTTGTTCTTCTTTAGTGGATTGTGATGCTTCCTCGAGAATGTCATTTATCAACATGGATTGCTCATAGGTGAGCTCTTTGTTGGCTAGAGCAGCTTCTAGGAGATCTACTTCCAATTCCCAATGCTTGTTTTTGGCCTCACTTGCTTCTAAAGCTTCCAATGCTTGCAAAGGGTCTTTGATGAGAGTAGTACTCATATGGTCCTCAACACAACAATCTATAATATCCATCTTGCGAAGTACACTAAGAGTAAAAGGTGAGAAGTACTCTGAGGAAGTGCTCTCCCTCGAGGTAAAGAAAGACACAACTAAAAATAATTAATGAAAATCAAACCAATATAACACCGTCCCCGGCAACGACGCTATTTTTGCTGTGGTTATAAACTCGTCGTCAAACGCTACCAACCAAAACAATATTTATAACTTTACAAACTACTCTTAGTAAAGAGGTAAGTAAAGGTCGGATCCCAAGTGACGGGTATTGATGTAGGATTCTCAATTGCAAATAGCTAATGTCTAAGGATGTATGTGACACCCCCATACTCCAAGTTCCTTACCAAGACCACCTAAGGTATGAGAACGCCACCATCTCGGTTACCCGAGGCAATGATAATCAAATAGACAATAAAGAAACGTACTTTAATAGTAAATATGTTTAAGTGATACAAGCCAAACTCCAAAAACTATAAAAGGGAAATACAAGGTTCTCAAAACTGTCAACTACTAAACAACTACAAAATGTTCGACACAGCGGAAGACTTCTAAACTTCAACGTGACGACTCATCCCAGCTATCCCATGTGCATCGTCTAATACCTGCTCAATAACTGCTCACCACCCCCGAATGGATCACCACAGTTTTTAAAACATTTAAACGGGGTCAGTACTAATTACATAAAACAAAGCCACAACGAACATGTGCATAAACAACTCAACAACACAACAATTCTCCAGTCTTCATAACCAATCTCCACACAACTGACTACACACTAGAGTGTGTAGTCCTGCCAGAGTACCCATCGCAATAAGTACTCCACACCGCCAGTGGGGGACCGTAGCCGTACTCACCAAATCCCCGCTCATCACTACTGAGCGATAAACCCAAGTTTCCTTAATGTGCACATCCCCTCCTGTGGCGGGTTCCACAGAGGGAGAACCAAGGGCGTGAAACCACTCCCGCAAGTGACTCCACTCAGCCAGGGACGCGCCCCGAAGATCACAGACAGATACAAACCAATCAATAGTATGAAAACAACAACCATCTAACAACTCAACAATACAATCAATCTTTAATCACAACAACCATCACCACACATTATGTAACTAATACTGAGTAGGGAAACCCGACCTGGAACAGCAATCACCAAGATCGTCACAATCAGCTAATCAACATCGTCCTTCACTGAAATTACTTCCTATCAAACATACAATCATACAATCACAATCTAACATCAACAATACTCCCCAAAACCCCCAAATTATCCAATTAGGGTTTCAACCAACTTTAACAAAACATTATAAAACTTATATAAAAAGCTTACCCTCGACACAAAGATCACAAAGGCGTAAAGAACAAGATGATCCGACACTCCTAGCCTTGGGGATTTGTTAACAATGCGAGGAACACACTTACGTAACTTCTTTTCTTCTCAAAAGGGGTTTTTAGAATGATAAACGAGATTAAGAAAGATGACGGAGGCTTTATATACTAATTCCGCATTATTAACAAAACCCGTCAAAATCACCCGTAAAACACACTTACTCGATCGAGTAAGTGACATACTCGATCGAGTGTCCCTTACTCGATCGAGTACCACATGTACTCGATCAAGTACCCATTAGGTAGACTACTGTTTTGCGTAAAAACATACTTACTCGACAGAGTAAGCCCCACTCGATAGAGTACCCATAGACATAGAAAACTGTAGTATTATAGTCTCCCCTCATTAAAAGGAACTTCGTCCCCGAAGTTCAACCCATACATAAAAACAAACATACTAACTCGATTAAGACACAACAACGCAACTACGAACTCAAAATAAAACCCCAACCTATAAAACATGAACTCTTAACACCAACTCCACCAACTATGCCTACCTCCACAACACGGCTCACGATATCGTATCGACTACATAATAGTCTCTCTCGACACCAACTCCAAACACTACCAACTACTATCCACAAACGCTGCTAGCTCCGTAACATATTATCCACTAGAAAATGTGATATCAAGACACTCATAACATCAAACGGAATCTTACATTCTACCACCCTTAAAAGGAACTTCATTCTCGAAGTTTACTCACACTCATAAATATCATCATCCCACTGTCAACACTCTCGAACTCATAAACATCATCATCCAACTGTCAACACTATCGAACTCATAAATATCATCATCCAACTGTCAACACTATCGAAATATTCTCCCATTCCTAAACATCGAACTACTACATGCACGGTCATGTCCTTTTAACAATATCAACCACAATACAAATCCATCCTTTATGCTACATCAACGCTCTACTTCCAATTATACTACAACATGCACAACCATCAAACTCTCTTTTATAGCATCATACTCCTCTTAAGATAAATGTTACGTCCTCGTAACTCACTAATACTAAATCCTTAGCTATATCTTCTCATTATCCTCATCACCACCGCATGTCAAAGATAGCCGCCTATAATCTAAACACTCACCATTCCTATATCTAAGGCTCTCTTACTTAAACGTTCTCAGACCTCAATTAACTCGGCACACCACCTAACCTATACCATAAAATCTTTAGCTTAACCAAAACATCAATTTTTCCCTATTACCGCCAAAACGACATAGTCCTCTATACATGCACCCATCTCCATACTCAGAACTCACGATCCACAATTATTACACACACTCACACTAGGTCCTCAATTTCTCCCTTTTATTACCAAAAACTCATCCACAACTTACCATGATACTATTGTCCAACACCTTATACCCACTGTCTCAACAAAAGATTATGGACCACCTGCAGCTTTCAGATCTGTACAACACATGTTCCACGAATCACTTGCCATTACTAAGTCAACCAACGCCTCCTCTAAAAGAACATCACAAGTACTCCAACAACCTTGACAGGACAGTCATATACCTATCAAAAATAACCAACTAAACTAACTATATAGCTAGGGAAGTCAGGTCGATCTCCACAGGGAGGCAAGATATCTGTAAAAGGTCCGACTTTTTAGTCACAAATGGGGGGTTGTAATTTGGTTTCTAAACTAAATAAAGGCTTAAAGGAAAGAGTAGTAAAGAAGGAGCACTAAAAGCAAGAAAATGTAATAAAGATGACCAATAAAGAAGGAACATGTCGAGATTTTGGTTCATTATGGTAGCCTAATGACTCAACTGCAAATAGATTAGATGAATTACTGCGAGACAGATATTGAAAGGTCCTTCCGGTCCACTTTCTATCCTAGATTTCCACTAACTTAACTTCCGTCCTTGTGAGGGTAGTCTACTGTTCATAGCAGGTCTATTTAGTCCAATCTTCCGTTCCAGGAATAAATTTAACCAGATTAAAGGGTAACTTAGAAGCGTGCACTCAACTAAGTCAGTAAATACAACTAAATTGCCATGGGGACAGAGTCTCACAAATAAGCCATCTAACCAATTCACTACATCGTCACATTTCTACTATAGATCCCCTAATCCCAACATGAAATAATTTAGCTACTCATATTATTAATATTGTCACGACTAATAATTATGAATGAACTAATGGCAAACATATTGAAATAATAATTAAATCGCATAAAAGAGATTAGGGCAGAAATTAAAATAACTAAACAATAGAATAAAAGCAAATGAATAATAGATTAAGAATAAAGGAGAGTAAGAGATTACAATCGCGAGAATTCCGACGTAAAGAACACAAGATCCAAGCAAAATAACCTCGGAAGCAAAAGTTACAGTGAAAGTTTAGGGAAAAGAGAAGAGAATAGAGTATAGCAGTCAAACGTAATTTAGAGATGTGTAAAACGTAATTAAAACCTAGTTATCGAAAGCTTAAATAGAAAACTAAGTCCATAAGCTAAAAATAAGTAACACGGACTAATTAAGGCCCGTGAAACATCAAACCATTCGATCGAGCAGTTTGAAACAGCTCGATCGAGGACTTCTGCAGGTAAACTACTCGATTGACCAAAATTTTTACTCGATCGAGTAACTCTGATTTCCAGCATTGTCGATCGAGTAGGATAAACAACTCGATCGACCACCTCAGCCAATAAAACCACTCGATCGACAAATAAATGTCCTCGATCGAGTGTTCTTCCTCTGAAACAGCTCCAAATCGTAGCCGACTGCTTCGTAGACCACTCCTTCACGCATCCCAATGCAATATCTCGCTCTGAAAATCCCATCACCTCAAAATGCATGCAAACCAGGACGAAAATGGTACGATTCTGCTACTTTCACGTTCATTCCTGCAAAATAGACAAGATGAACCAAAGTAGCTATTTCCGGGCATAAAGCAATATAAACAGTACAAAAGTACATGGAAATACGTGCAAAAATAGGCTAAAAAGACTATGCAAAATGCACGTAACAAATCTCCCCAAACCGAACCTTTACTCGTCATCGAGTAAACTAAGTGCAAACTAATGGAATGGAAATGATAACTCAGAGCTAGCTATAACTTATCTACTTGAACCAATTCAATGCAACAAAAGCCAAAGGTTACAACTACAGCAGTCAATACGCAAACGAGTTATGAGTTGTTCAGAAATAAAGCCGACTTGTTGACCTTGCAAGACCAACAAAATCGGACTCTCACGTGGTCACTCTTCTCTCATGAAGCAAAGGGTGAATTATATGTAAAAGAGGGAAAGAGAAACCGTCGCTCACCTAAACTGCGACCTACATAGCATGCATGCAACAAAAATGAAAGACGATTTAAGTACTAATGCACACAATCCAACCAATAATGTCCGTCACAGTCGAGGGCTTACAAATAGTATAGGAATAGTGAGGTTCAGGTGAGAAAAGGCAAAACAATTTATGGAAATGTGGAGGTAAAAGCGCCAAGCTAGTTCCTAAACAGGACCATATAAGACCGTTCGAATTTCAACTGACTGAAAAATAAAGCTCAAGTGCCCTACATTTGGCACACAACTCACTATCCAATTACACTATCTCCTCAAAAATATATGAATAAGAACGGAGGATGAGACGGTCACAAACTTCCCTTTTTTAATACCATCTTAATGAATAAAATAAAACAAATTACTAAATTTTTGAATCTTGTTTTCTTCTTTTTCTGGCTTACGTGATTCACTCTTTCTTTTTTTCATTTTTTTTCCTTTTTCTTTTTTTTTTCTTTTTCTTCACGTTTTTCTCTTTTTTTTTCTTTCTTTTCAATTCTTTTTTTTTTCATTCTCATATTCCTTTTCTTCATCCTCCACCAACTCCAATAATATACACACAGGCCAAACCGCAAACGGAAAATCATACCGTAAAAGACATACAAAACTAGCTTGACTAGGCAGGCTCAGTTTTGGATGTAGCTAATCGGTCAAAAAGGAAAGATTTGGCTTAAGTGGAGCTAAATGGGTGAAAAATATAAGAAAAGGGCAAAATTTGCAAGCGCCTCCCTGCATGTGACACCGACCACAAACCCGAATGTATTCATTTGACAAGAAATCGAATGTCATAAAAGTGCAAAAATGATAAACATGCTATGCAAGGAGTACTACTCTCAATTCCTAATGAACTGGTCATGAATGTCACCAGTTATAAGGCTCTAAACCTCAGAAATTGTAAAGTAGGTTGCCAATTTATCAGGTCAAGTCTAAACAGTCAGCTATACTTGAACAAAAACTCGTAGATTATGCGTAAGACTCAGCTAATAACCGTCAATAAAAGTGCAAGGCTCAAGTAAAATGACAAGTTAAAGTGCAATATCATCACAGAAATCAACCGTTCCGACTCAACCTATATGCAAAAATAAACGTGAATATTTTATTAATTTTTTTGAAATTTTCTAATTTTTTTGGATTTTATGATTTAATGAAATAAATAAATACAATGCAAGCTGGAAAATAGAAACGTGAATGCAAAACAAATGCAAATGCAGACTCAAAGGAAGCATTACCCTCCCCAAACCAAAACGGACAACGCCCCGTTGTCCTCCAGCATACACCAGCAGCTATATACAGGGGAACGGGAATATACAACCAAGAAATGAATAATAATAAAATAAAAAGGAGACAAAAGAATTAAAAGAGCGAGAATAAACATACAAAACACGAACTTCTCCAAACCAGCCTGAAAACTGGGGAAGTGAGTAGACCAGTAGCTACTCGTTAGCCTCCTCTGTCACGTCCTCCACCGTCACAGTGTAATCCGGGTCCGCCTCCTACTCTCTCCTCCTCCTCTGCTCCTCCTGAGCTCTCGCTGCGGCCGCCACTGGGTCCTCGTCCTCCTCCTCCTCACTAGCAGACTCCAGGTACCCCTCAGCTGGGTACCGGTAGAAGGAAGGGTTTGGCCAACCCTCTAGGATCGGACAGTGTCTCCTCATGTGATACTCGTACAGAGGGAACAAAGTGAGAGCTATGTCCCTCTCCATACGAGCCTGTCTCTCTACCATCTCAAGTAACAAACTATCACGGCGCCCTTGTTCCATGACCGCAGACGCCTCAAAGGGTGGAGGACAAACAAAATTAGCCGGAAGAACCGGCTGTGCTTGGTCGGGCGCAGGAGTAGGAGTAGGAGTAGGAGTAGGGATCGAGGTAGGAGTGGCCGTGGAAGTCTGGCCACCCGTAGGAGGTGTGGATCCCTCTCCGGTCTCAAGTCGACGCCGCTTCCTAGAAGCGGGCAAGGTAGTAGGTGGATGGAGCTGTAGGTGGTACATGGGTAACGGTGGTGGTAAAATGCCTCGTGCGATAGTGGGCAAAGGGACGTGACGAGGAAGGGTAGTGCAAGGAAGTTCTACGGACAAGGAACCACTAATCTTCCAAGTCCGGTGGTCAGAAGTCGGCCAAGTCATGGACAACATAGATGCCCGGTCCAGGAACCTATCTCCCGGTATGTACGTAAGTCACGAGGTAAGGCAGGGAGGAGAGAACGAGCAAGGAAGGTGGCTATGCCACCACAGACAATGGTGCCCGTGGTCTTCTCCCCCTGAGCCTGGAAGTACTGGGCGGTCAAGTAAGCGACGTTGAGGGTAAAGGGACCCTCGCTGTCAATGTTCAAGTAGCCGCCCAGAATAGAAAGCTCGGTGTTGGTGATGTTGTTTGGCTCCTTTCGGCCAAAAATAGTACTTCCCATCAGTCGCAGGAAGTAACGGGCAGGGGGAAGGTGGACCTGAGCGAGACGTCGCTCCTCGAAGGGGGTCTGTGCCAAAGTCCGCCAAAGCTAACGGAGGACCTTCCTAGGGGCGACAGTGGCGCCCCTTAAGGAAAGACTAAGACGACTACCGAACTCCTCCAAATTCAAAGAAAAAGTCTGGTTGTACAACCGGAGGGACACAGAAGCACAGGTAGGGTCAGCGTCGTGTGCCCTGGAGGAGAAGGTAAAGGAGTTGAAAAACTCAAGGGTCAGCTCCCTGAAAGTGTAAGCACTCATGTTCACAAGTCCAGACATCCCCGTACCCCTCATAATCTCACACACCGGCTCGTAGATACCCAGCGTCTCAAGTGACGTATGACACAAAAAGCGAGTCGGAAGAAAGTCACAGTCTAGTAAATCATAGAATCTAGTGCGATGAATACCGTTAACAAAAATTACCTGGGGGTAGTCGAGGTGCGAATCGAGGGAGTCGTCCCCTTGGATGGTAAAACGGCTAGCAGCAGGTGTAGCTCGTGCACGACCCCGACCTCTAGAACCTGAAGTAGAAGCCCGTCCTCCGACGGGATGAGGAACTAGAGCCGCCTGGTAAGCAGCTGTGACTGCGGGTGACCACGCAGCAGGGGTGGTCACCGTACCTGAAGTACTAGCTGAGGCTGCAACAGAAGAAGCAGCAGAGATCGCCACAGAGGAAGAAGGGCTAGCAGCAGTGGCTGTGGCGGAGGTAAAGGCTGAAAAAGAGCTAGCAGGAGTGCAAGCAGCAGCAAAAACTGTACCAGCAGCAGTAACAAGGAACACAAAAGTAGAGGTTGTGGTACTAGTAGGTGCGGAGGCGGTGGTGGCAGCAGGGACCACCGTCTCAGACAAGGATGGACTAACAGTCATACTGGTAGGAGACATAGAGCTATTGTCCATCCTAGTCAAATAAGGCAGGGGAAACGATAATTAGATAAAAATGAAACAGTGGAAAATTCCCCAAACAGTCGAAATTGTCGACTTAGCAAACCTAATTCCTAAATTTTACCTCAAAAATTCGAATTGGCAGATAATCAGTGACGGGGAAGAGGGAAACAGATATCAAATGAAGCAAATTAAGCAGATGACAGCAGCAAAATCCCAGAATTCAGTCGAAAATTTCGACTGTTACTTACCCTAAGCACAAATTATCTCAAAAATTTGAAACAATAAGTGAACATAGATGAGGTAAGGGAAATTATCATCAAGTTAAGCAAATTAAGCAGAAAATCACAATTATAGTCAAAATTTTCGACCAAAATCGTCTACCCGAAACCCTAATTCCCAATTTTCTTCATAAAAAGCAAAAATTAATGCAATTAAAAGACAATGAAGAATAGGAATTACTTACTTGATCAATAGTAACCTACAAAGAGCAATTAATTGACACAAATTAAGCAAGAATGGTGATTTTCGAACCCGGAAACCGCAAACCCTAGAATCCTCAATTGACCGCGAAAAACAATGAAATTCAAAAGGGAAATAAGGGGAAATTGACGATTAATTAGCAATGAACAAATTTTAGGTGTTGGATTTGGTAGAAGGGCAAGATTAATGGAGGTTTTGGGGGTTTTTAGTGCAATAAGGGGTTAAACAATGAAAGAGGAAATGAAATAATGAAAAGGGAAGGAAAATAGGAAGTTTAGAAGACACTTCCTGTGCGGCATTTGCAAATTCACTCGATCGAGTGACTTTAAACCACTCGATCGAGAGCTCTGGTATGCAATCCACACGATCGAGTAAAAATATACTCGATCGAGTACTCCCCTATTTAGCTGCTTTCGATCAAGCACTCTGTAGGCATTAGATCGAGCATAATCCTCTCGATCGAGTACTTTGCTTTTCCTCGTGTAAGTCCTTGAAATTGCGTATAATCTCCCCAAACCTGCATAAAAACACTCGCAAACATATCCCAATATACCAAATATAAAAAGTAACAGTCTATAATCTTTCTAACTACGCTAAAAATGTCTAAATTCTAATTGTCCTAATAAAAGCAATAAAACAAATTCAACGGAAATTAAAATTAATTTTTACAATTTGTTACACGGGGCATTCCCCGCTCGCTTCTCAAAACAATTCAGTAGCCCTACGGAGGGCTTCTGACTGGAGGACGTCACTTCAGCAACATTAGCCGTCCTCTTCATTCTCCAAGAGCTTGTACTTGAATCAGTAAGAGGAGAATAGTTGACGTCCACATACGCACGAACTTTTCTCATCCTTATTCCTTTCTCACCAGCTTTGACATTATCATCCCCACTTTGACTGATTTTAATTGCACAATGACCGTTGACAACTCCTGCCTTATTTTCATCTGTACCTGCAGTAAGGAAAACAGACGAATTCTCCTCCTTTTTGCTCTCAATCTGAGGTGGAGGGGTCACAATAGCAGCACAAAATTCCAAATTTTGATCTGGAGTGTCAATATGAGGGTCAGTGGAGGAAATGGCATTGCAAGGCTGAGCTTTCATGGGAGCCCTTCGGGACTTAGACTGATGGAATGTCAATTCCTCGTCCCCAACCTGAAAAGTCAATGTCTTACGCCCGACGTCAATCACTGCACGAGCAGTGAATAAAAATGGTCTCCCTAAAATAATAGGGGTGTGAGTATCCTCGGGGATGTCAAGCACAACGAAATCAACGGGAACAAAGAACCTCCCGATCTTAACAGGTATATCCTCAATGACACCTAACGGTCGTGATATACTACGGTCGGCCATCTGTACAGTCGTGTTCGTGCAATTAAACTTAGCCAAACCAAGTCTCTTGGAAAGAGACAGGGGTAAGAAACTGACGCTAGCGCAAAGATCGTATAACGCGTTATCAATCAAGTGGGTACCTATATGACACGGAATTGAGAAACTACCCGGGTCTGACTATTTGGGAGGTAACTTATTTTGAGTTAGGGCAGTCCCTACCTCGGTCAAAGCTATCGTCTTATGATCATTAATATGCCTCTTACGTGATAAAATTTCTTTCATAAATTTAACGTAAGAGGGTACTTGTGTCAGCAATTCGGTGAACGGAACAGTAACTTGCAAGCTTTTCAGGAGTTCGGTAAATTTACCGAACTGTTGATTGGCCTTCGTGTTCTGTAATCGCCCCGGAAAGGGCACGGTAATAGGTATCTCGAGCCCTTTGTTTCATTCTTCCAACATGTCGGCTGAATCAAGCTCTTTATCCTTCGATCGAGACTTCTTACCTCTCGATCGAGGTATTTCAGGTGAGATTTCACTCGATCGAGCACTAACAGGCTCTCGATCGAGGTCTTCATTATCAGCAATAGTCGATCGAGCAAAAATGCCATTCGATCGAGCAAAAATGCCATTCGATCGAACTCTTTCTTCAACAGAATCACTCGATCGAGTGGTTTGGACTCCTCGATCGAGCTGTTCTTTTTCCTGGTCACTCGATCGAGCAAAAGTTTCACTCGATCGAGTCCTTTCTTCATATGTTTTCCTCGATCAACCCCCAGAAACTAGTCGATCGAGCACTTTCTTCGTTGTCAGCTCGTTTTCATCAACGGTAACTTGTTCATCAGCAGCAATACTCTTCCCTGGGTCTGAATTTGGTCCTTTGTAGGAATAACCGCTTCTCAGGTTAATTAAATTCACCGTCTCATGTGGATTCTTTTCCGATTGAGACGGCAAATGACCCGGTTTCCTCGTGGACTGGTTTGCGGCTAACTGAGCAACTTGAGTTTCAAGTGACTTGATGGATGCATCTTTCTGTTGGTCACTCAGTTGCCATTGTTTTGACAAAGACTGCAGCATCGTCTTCAAATCACCTATCTCACTTACCCCACCAGAAGATGATGCACCTTGATTGGGAGGAGGGAAGGAAGGAGGGTTTTAAAAGCCTTGTTGAGCCTTATGAGGAGGGACATATGGCTGCTGCTGCTGCGGTGAAGGAGTGGGATTGAGCACATTTTGACTTGTCTACCTCAGGTTGGGGTAGACTGGCCCTTGGTTATTATAATAGGAACCCCCTCCTTGCCTGTATTGTTGAAAAGCAAGGACTTGTTCCTTCTCTGTAAGACAGTCAATAGGAGTATGACCGTCGTTACTCCCACACCTCTCACATGTGACGGTGTCCTGTCTAGTAAGCAAATGAACCGTCTGCGGCTCCCCAGCAGATTCCAGCTCCAATCTATCAAAACGGGCATTCATGGCTTCCAGCTGGGCCACGACTGCCTTATCAACCGCGTGAACTGTTCGAATACCGTCCCGTGGGTTCCCATACTGAGCACAATGGTTCGCCATCTCCTCAATAATGGCCCATCCTTTATCATCATCAGTATTCTTTTGAAGTCTTCCGTTGGATGATGCGTCAAGTATAGCTCTGTGGTTATCGTACAGCCCATTGTAGAACTGATTGGACAGAAACCACGGATCAAAACCATGGTGAGGAAGAGACCTCACCAACCTCTTGAACCGACACCAAGCTTCATAGAAGGTCTCATCAGGTGCCTGCTTGAAACTAGTGATCTTTGCCTTCAGCTGATTGGTGCGCTGCAGAGGGAAATATCTCTTATAAAAAGCAAGAGCAAGGGTCTCCCAGTCTGTGATCCCTGCGGCCGTGCGGTCCAAGTCGGTCATCTACTCCCTGGCTGAGTCAGTCAAAGAAAAAGGAAACAGCACCTCCTTAATCTTGTCTTGAGTTACCCCCTTTGTGGCGGGGATAGTAGAACAGTAGTCCGTAAAGACCTCCATATGCTTCCTCGGGTCTTCACCTGCCACATCTCTAAAGAGATTTCTCTCCACCAGATTGATATAAGACGGACGCATGTCAAAAGTATTCCCATCCTCAGTCTGGAGATTAAAACCCTTGGGAATAGATGATGCTTTAGGCTCCGAATGACTTGCGATATTCGGCATCTTTACTGGTTGGTTTACAGAACTGAAATTTTCTTCTTCTAAAGACGGGTCTTCTGTAAATAGGAAATGCTGAAGCTCGGGTTCGAAAGTACTCAAGTCTTCCTTTCGTGATTCTCTTTGCAGACAGAGTCTTCTGTAAATAGGAAATGCTGAAGCTCGGGTTCGAAAGTACTAATTCCAACCTGTTTGACCTGGGCATACACAACACTGAAAGAAAATAAATAAGAACTGTCAAAAGGAATAAGAATTCCCTGAGACGGATAAAATAAACAAAACAAAAAACAGATAGGGCACTTGCCTCCCCGGCAACGGCGCCAAAATTTGACAGGGCAGTCGTATACCTATCAAAAATAACCAACTAAACTAACTATATAGCTAGGGAAGTCAGGTCGATCTCCACAGGGAGGCAAGATATCTGTAAAAGGTCCATCTATTTGGTCACAAATGGGGGGTTGTAATTTGGTTTCTAAATTAAATAAAGGCTTAAAGGAAAGAGTAGTAAAGAAGGAGAAGTAAAAGCAAGAAAATGTAATAAAGATGATCAATAAAGAAGGAACATGTCGGGATTTCGGTTCACTATGGTAGCCTAATGACTCAACTGCAAATAGTTTAGATGAATTACTGCGAGACGAATATTGAAAGGTCCTTCCGGTCCACTTTCTGTACTAGATTTCCACTAACTTAACTTTCGTCCTTGTCAGGGTAGTCTACTGTTCATAGCATGTCTATTTAGTCCAATCTTCCGATCCAGGAATAAATTTAACCAGATTAAAGGGTAACTTAGAAGCGTGCACTCAACTAAGTCAGTAAATACAATTAAATTGCCATGGGGACAGAATCTCACAAATAAGCCATCTAACCTATTCACTACATCATCACATTTCTACTATAGATCCCCTAATCCCAACATGAAATAATTTAGCTACTCATATTATTAATATGGTCAAGACTAATCATTATGAATGAACTAATGGCAAACATATTGAAATAATAATAAAATCTCATAAAAGAAATTAGGGCAGAAATTAAGATAACTAAACAAGAGAATTAAAGCAAACGAATAATAGATTAAGAATAAAGGAGAGTAAGAGATGACAATCGCGAGAATTCCAGAGTAAAGAACACAAGATCCAAGCAAAATAACCCCGGAAGCAAAAGTTACAGTGAAAGTTTAGGGAAAAGAGAAGAGAATAGAGTATAGCAGTCAAACGTAATTTAGAGATGTGTAAAACGTAATTAAAACCTAGTTATCGAAAGCTTAAATAGAAAACTAAGTCCATAAGCTAAAAATAAGTAACACGGGCTAATTAAGGCCCGTGAAACATCAAACCATTCGATCGAGCAGTTTGAAACAGCTCGATCGAGGACTTCTGCAGGTAAACTACTCGATCGACCAAAATTGTTACTCGATCGAGTAACTCTGATTTCCAGCATTGTCGATCGAGTAGGATAAACAACTCGATCGACCACCTCAGCCAATAAAACCACTCGATCGACTAATAAATGTCCTCGATCGAGTGTTCTTCCACTTAAACAGCTCCAACTCATATCCGACTGATTCGTAGACCACTCCTTCACGCATCCCAATGCAGTATCTCGCTCTGAAAATCCCGTCACCTCAAAATGCATGCAAAACAGGACGAAAATGGTACGATTCTACTACTTTCACGTTCATTCCTGCAAAATAGACAAGACGAACCAAAGTAGCCATTTCGGGGCATAAAGCAATATAAACAGTACAAAAGTAGATGGAAATACGTGCAAAAATAGGCTAAAAAGACTATGCAAAATGCACGTATCAAACCTCTCGCAACTGTGTCCCATCAACAAGATGTCACTATATCATGACAACAACGAAAACATACACAAATCTCTTCCATATCATACTCTACCCTTACTCCCAAACTAAAACTGGTAAGAAACATCAATAAATAAAACAACCATCTATATGTACAACCCGAAACTCACAGGAAGCAACATCAAACAAAACAACAATCTATGTATAACTGGTATGTACTTTCAAAACTCGAATCGTATTCATCCCGCCTACTCCACCACAACCGGTGACGGCATCGCAACACCGCCACCAACAGCCGCATAGCAGCGCGAAAATACCCGCATCACAACACGAAGTACCGTGCCCGGATCACCACCCGAGGCACAACAACCACATCGATAGACATCACAACCACATACAATTCCCATAAACACTGACTTAGTATAACTTTCCGGACAAGAAAACTTACTCAAAACTGCTTTACTAGATCCCAACACAACATATTATACGGAATAAACATACAAGAATCTCATGAATATCATTCATACCTTTTCACGGAATAAACATATATCATGAATACACATACAACTATAACTAGCCATGCCAGATCACCCAAACTATCATTTTTGAACATCATTCCATTAGGTTACCGTATCCAACATATATTACAGAACATTTAGATAACAACTTTATGACTATCACACCATACCACTTATCGTGAGGTCAGAACCTCACACAAACGTTTATACACATCATAGACCCATAATCACATCCAACTAGTCAATCCTGATCACGTAAGTTACCACTTGATAAAGGTTACCTCTCGCCCGAGCTTAACTCGTATGCTCCTCATAACATATTCTCCCATTCGCATACCATCACCTCCTGCAAAGTATAACCATACCATTAATATTCAGCTACTAGCACCCGTCTCATATAACCACATCTTATACTTCCTCTCAAATGTACATATCAATCCGGCCTCTACAAAATCAACCTCTTTAGAATTGCTATCCTTCTTATCTATCATCACCCTTAACCCCTAGTGACAACACCACAATACCCCCACTGCTCGTATAACAAACCTTTTACACTCATCTCTAAACATCACGGCTTCTTTCCTATCTTTGGTTAACATCCCAAATAACGAACATCTAATCCATCAATAAAATTTACCTCAACACTATTCCCAATTCCATCCTTAATTGCATCGTCACCCAACTCACCACCAAGATCTCATATCGTGTAAATTCTTTACCTGATTTCTTATTTTTCTTAATTTCCCGAAACTCATGACTAATCATATTGTCCTAAAACTCCTATATAACCATTTACTAACATCCTCATGATAATATCATACATCTGGACGATTCATGACTTCTATATCACATAACTCCGATCGACATCTTTCTCGGTTTACTTTTATCTTTCTTATCTCTTTACACTCAACAATTCCAATTAATGATTCGACTCCTTATTTCTTCTACCTAACTCTTTAGTGCTCCGGTTACCTTCTCATTGCTCCAAAACTCAAATCCCATTGTTTCATATCAGTATCATCTCACTCTTTCTTACTATGGATCTTCTCTTATCATGCTATAACTCACACTTATCACCAATCAGTCGAGACCATCTCATGCCATCACTCACACTCATCACACATCACCCTTTTTTTAGAATCCCAAACCTCATTTCATAACGTTACTTTCCCAAGGAAATCACACATTAGTTTCACCTGTTGATAATGCAAATTCCCAAACTCACTCACTATCTGCAAATCCACGTCGCGACATGTCTCCATTAAGTTCACTATATACCACTCTTCTCAATCCCTCTAAAACGACCTTTGACTACATATATTCCTAACCCACACGATTCCTAACCATCTCCCTCCATAATTATTTACACATCTCAAGTTGCCACTATCCACATCCTTCCTTTCAATCTTTTCATTCTCACGTTCCTAAGACTCACATCATCCCTTGCCCATATTCACTTACTTTTACATTACTCAACACACAATCATATCACTCATCTCTTCTCACAAAATATGCTCCATACCTTAATAAGCCTTACCCATCTTCCTTTCATTTTCCACTACCTACCACAACCGCATATAACTCATGTCTTCCCCACCAAACTCATACTCACCACAGGTGCCACTCCTTACATCATAAATTGGGTAACTTACGCATTAAGACCAACACATACGTAAAACAATGCATAAGGAAGCAAAAGAACATCTTTCAATTAAACATAATAGGCAACGAAGTCAAAAGATAAGCATATGACCCAAAACAAGGGTTACTAGATCGAGTACAGGTCACTCAATCGAGTGAATGACTTACTCGATCGAGTAGGTGAAGGTCAGAGACACGTAAAACAAATTACCAGAGCTACTCGATCGAGTAAGGGTTACTCGATCGAGTAATAAGATGTGCACTCGATCGAGTGAGGGCCACTCGATCGAGTACCCTACGCATTTCTCAGCACAGTCCAATTTTCGTAAAACGGTCATAACTCACTCGTTTCTTGGTCATTTTCGGCGTGTGACCTATCGTTAGAATCGTAAAAGAACAAGCTACCACTCCAATTAGAATCACATCAAAATCATTTATGAATCTCAAGTTATAACAGTTTAAAGACAACCTCTCTATAAACAGACAACATAACTATTTGATTTTCTCTTTCAAACAACTTAAACATCAACAAGGTGAACAAAAGCGACTCGATACTTGTAAAACCACCATCCCTAACCACATATTACTACCTAACAAAAACCAAACAATAACATCTATCATGCTCATATAACATTCAACTTATCAATCAGGTACTACCCGCATGCTTTAACTTTATAAACTTTCGTAAAACAACACATACTTATACATTACAAATTCTATTCCCATGTTACTAATACAACTCTATTACAACTCCCCTTCGTCACGTAAACATATTCTTAATTACGAAATTCATATTCTCATGCAATTGTCACTCTATCTTTTCCAATTAATTCATCCAACATGTGCATATGAAACAACAGTAAACAAATATATAACTTCATTATATGACTTTACGCAAACACAATATACGTATACGACACAACATTCCTATTCACATGTTCCTTATTATGCTACATCATAAATCATCCATCATGTCATTCATATATCCAACCAACAACATATATAATCATATCATCATCTTCCTTCACTACACATCTCTTATCGTCCACATACATGCATCCACCGATTCATACAACTCATTACTATATGAATACATAGCACACAAGGTAAACACATAGCGATCCCGACTCACATCCCATGGTGACCGGTTCAAAATTGTAGGGCGAATTCGCGACTTTAGGACGTCTCCCAAGTCTTTGCAGTAGCTCCTACAATTCCTACCCGGGTTCATTTTAGTTTGACTCCCTATGTTCATTAGGTTCATTGGTTATAGGTTTCAGGATCGTCGCTCTGATACCACTTTGTGACACCCCCATACTCCAAGTTCCTTACCAGGACCACCTAAGGTATGAGAACGCCACCATCTCGGTTACCCGAGGCAATGATAATCAAATAGACAATAACGAAACGTACTTTAATAGTAGATAAGTTTAAGTGATACAAGCCAAACTCCAAAAACTATAAAAGGGAAATACAAGGTTCTCAAAACTGTCAACTACTAAACAACTACAAAATGTTCGACACAGCGGAAGACTTCTAAACTGCAACGTGACGACTCATCCCAGCTATCCCATGCGCATCGTCTCATACCTGATCAATAACTGCTCACCACCCCCGAATGGATCACCACATTTTTGGAAACATTTAAACGGGGTCAGTACTAATTACATAAAACAAAGCCACAACGAACAAGTGCATAAACAACTCAACAACACAATAATTCTCCAGTCTCCATAACCAATCTCCACACAACTGACTACACACTAGAGTGTGTAGTCCTGCCAGAGTACCCATCGCAACAAGTACTCCACACCGCCAGTGGGGGACCGCAGCCGTACTCACCAAATCCCCGCTCATCACCACTGAGCGATAAACCCAAGTTTCCTTAATGTGCACATCCCCTCTTGTGGCGGGTTCCACAGAGGGAGAACCAATGGCGTGAAGCCACTCCCGCAAGTGACTCCACTCAACCAGGGACGCTCCCCGAAGATCACAGACAGATACAAACCAATCAACAGTATGAAAACAACAACCGTCTAACAACTCAACAATATAATCAATCTTTAATCACAACAACCATCACCATACATTATGTAACTAATACTGAATAGGGAAACCCGACCTGGAACAGCAGTCACCAAGATCGTCACAATCAGCTAATCAACATCGTCCTTCACTGAAATTACTTCCTATCAAACATACAATCATACAATCACAATCTAACATCAACAATACTCCCCCAAAACCCCCAAATTACCCAATTATGGTTTCAACCAACCTTAACAAAACATTATAAAAATTATATAAAAAGCTTACCCTCGACACAAGGATCACAACGGCGTAAAGAACAAAATGATCCGACACTCCTAGCCTTGGGAATTTGCTTACAATGCGAGGAACACACTTACGTAACTTCTTTTCTTCTCAAAAGGGGTTTTTAGAACGATAAAAGAGATTAAGAAAGATGACGGAGGCTTTATATACTAATCCTGCATTATTAACAAAACCCGTCAAAATCACCCGTAAAACACACTTACTCGATCGAGTAAGTGACATACTCGATAGAGTGCCCCTTACTCGATCGAGTGTCACACGTACTCGATCGAGTACCCATCAGGTAGACTACTATTTTGCGTAAAAACATACTTACTCGACAGAGTAAGCCCCACTCGATAGAGTACCCATAGACATAGAAAACCGTAGTATTACAGTGTCACAATTTGGGTTGAGGTAGGAGATAAACTAAACTAATCAACAAGATGAATAAAAACAAAGTAAAGCAAATAGAGGGGTTGTAAACAATTGATTAAAGGCACTAGGGTATCATGGGTTTATAGGGGATTCATGGTTATTGATCATACAAACATGTTCTCAACTAGATGCAAGCACTTATTGTTGTGATGAGATCGAGTTAGTGTATATCTTACAATCCTTAAGAAGGTTTCGGTCCCGGAGCCGAATCGATTAGATTGTACAACACCTACAAAGTCGACTTAATCCTTCCTATTCAACTATATGCATGGTCTAATGAGGCTCGAGTGTGTTTATAAGCTTACAAGCCTCATTGAAGAGATAGGTGATGGATCAAAAAATGCAAAGATTCATAGGCTCGCATTTCATTAAACATAACATGTGCATAAGTTGAAATCACAACAAGCAAGCAAATTAATTATGAAAACATATTAGATTAAGCATCGATCAATCCCCATGTTTGTTTCCCCTAATTCCCCATTAACCCTAGCTAAGGAAACTACTCACTCATGATCAAGTTTAGCATGCTAATAAGGTTGTCAATCATACTAACAAAGCAAAACATGATGAATAAATGAAAGTGATTAATAATAATTAAACAAGATTAAGAAGGAATTATACCTATGGAGATGATCCAAAATAATAAAGCAAAGAATAATAGAAGTACTTGATGTTTGATGGAAGGTTGTCAATCCTCCAAATAAACCTAAATAATCTTCTAATTACCCAAAATAAAGGAAGAACAATAGAGACATTAAGGAAAGATTAAGATGTGATTAATATTGAGAAATGTATTACAACTAAATTAAGACTAATTTGAGAGTATTAAGATGAGATTAAGAGAGGATTACAACTTGATTAAGAGATGGTTAAGAGGTGATTCTAATCTAGGTAGTACAAAGGGGTATTTATACTAAAGATTAGGTACAAGGTTTAGGGTTACTAAGGGCTTAAATGACTATTAAGACCCTAAGAAAAGTTGAGGAAATGCTACTCCCGAGGGAAATGAGCGGATCCTCCTTGCTAGTCCTGCCTCGGTCCGCTTGTCCCGTGGTATGGCACAGGCTATTCTGCCTTGTGATCCGCTCGGATCCTGGGAAAGACGCTCGGATCCTGGAACTGCAAGTCGCTCGTCCTGGGAACAAGATGCTCAGATCCTGGTGCTCTGAGCTGCTCGGATCGTGCTCGATCCGCTCGGTTTCCTGGACAGAGTGCTTCTCTTCTTTTGTTCCTTAACAATCCGCAAGGATCATGTCGGGGATGCAAGGATCCTTTCATCATTGCCCATTTCACTTTATTATCTACTTAGGCCTCTAGTGTTGGTCTTCTATTTGATGCTTGGTCATTGAATGCGATCCATTTAGCTCCATTTCGCCTCATAAATGCAAGGTTAGAAATCCTTTCCTACCAAGGAGACAAAACCTAAAAGAATATGCAAAATGGGAAACTAAAGATAGTAAATGACCCAAATAAGTGCTATAAAGCATAGGAACGAGGTTAATTTGGAGACTAAATGTGCTCAAATATAAGTCACATCACCTACTCGATCGAGTTACATCCACTCGATCGAGTCACTCAACTACTCGATCGAGTGCCCCCCACTCGATCGAGTCATGCTGACTCGTATACTACCCGCATGCGTATCTTAACACTTCCAACCACTATGTTTATATATAAAACAACAACGACAACATAACACTTTGTATATATATATATATATATATATATATATATATATATATATATATATATATATATATATATATATATATATATATATATATATATATCACGTGCTACTCCACGTGTTTCTAACAATGCCACGTTATAAAACATTCGCCATACAATTTCACTATCTAACCAACATACATACATACACTATTATCATCATTCACCTCAACACCTCCTATCCTCCACATGAATTCATCCACCAATTCACACAACACATTACTATATAGATATACAACACACAAGATAAACACATAACGATCCCGACACCCACAGTTCATAGTGACCGGTTCAAAGTTGTAGGGCGAGATCGCGACTTTAGGACGTCTCCCAAGGCTTTGCATTAGCTCCTAACAACCCCTACCCAGGTTCATTTTAGTTTGACTCCTTATGTTCACTAGGTTCATTAGTTAGAGGTTTCAAGATCGTCGTTCTGATACCACTTTGTAACACCCCCATACTCCAAGTGCCTTACCAGGACCACTTAAGGCATGGAAGTGCTACCATCTCGGTTACCCGAGACAATGATAATCAAATGGACCATAAAGAAACGTACTTTAATAATAAAGTTTAAAGCGATACAAACCAAATCCAAAACTGATAAAATGAAATACAAATGTTCTCAAAATGCCCACCCAACTAAACCACTAAGAGAATGTTCGACACAGCGGAAGACTTCTAAAACAGCACCGTGATGACTCAACCCAGCTATCCCATGCGCATCACTCATACCTGCTCAATAACTGATCACCATCCCCGAATGGTTCACCACAGTTTGTAAAACAATTAAACGGAGCCAGTATTGATTACACAAAACAAACAGCTGCAATAAAACAACAATACAAGTCAATCAAATCCACCAACTCCGTCACATCACCACACACCTGACTACATACTAAAGTGTGTAGTCCTGCCAGAATACTCATCGCAACAAGTATTCCACACCACCAGTGGGGGACCGCAGCCGTTTCCACCTAAGCCCCGCTCATCTCATCCGAGCGATAAACCCATGTTCCATAATGTGCACATCCCTTCTGTGGCGGGTTCCACAGAAGGCGAATCAAGGGCGTGAAGCCACTCCCGCAAGTGACTCCACTAAGCCGAGGACGCACCTCGCAAACCACGGACATTTGTACAATAATCACATTACACTACCAACAATCACCAATTTCAATATGATATACAACAACAACAACAACAACAACAACAACAACAACAACAACAACAACAACAACAACAACAACAACAACAACAACAACAACAACAACAACAACAACAACAACAACAACAACAACAAAAAACAATCACCAACACATTATGTAATCAATACTGAGTAGGAAAACCCTACCTGGAATAGCAATCACCAAAGACGATCTAGCAGCTAATCAGAATCTCTCCTCTACGAATCCTCCTCCTATAACATGCACACATACAATTACCAACTACACATCACAAAACACCTAAAACCCCCAAACATTACCCAATTAGGGTTTTAATGAAACTCAAACAAACGCTATAAAAATTATACAAGGAACTTACCCTTGACACGACGATCACAACGGTATAACGAACAAGATGATCCGACGAACCTAGCCCCGGGGATTTGCCAATAACGCGAGAGATGCGAACAACGTAACTTCTAATCTCTCTTGAAAGGTTTTAGAATGTTGAAAAGTGTGTAAGAAAATAATGACGGAAGCTTTTATATTAATCTCGCGTTATTAACAAAACCCGTCTAAACAAACCCGTAAAACACACTTACTCGATCGAGTAAGTGACTTACTCGATCGAGTGCCGCTTACTCGATCGAGTCTCCAACTTACTCGATCGAGTACCCTAGAGGCAGACTACTGTTTTGCGTCAAAAGCTACTTAATCGACAGAGTAAGCCCTACTCGATAGAGTACCCATAGACATAGAAAATCGTAGTATTACAGTATGTTAATCGTCTATTAATTTCTATTATCACCTATTTGACCATATTTTGAGCCTTCTAATTTATTTTTGTCAGTTTTAATTTATTTTCCGAACTTCTTTCATTTCTTTTCCTTTTATTTCTTATTTCTATTTCTTTCCAAGTTTCTTTTTATATTATTATTTTTTCTAATTTCCTAATTCGATTAATTTTCTTATTTCAATTTATTTCATTTCTTTTATTTCTTTTCAAATCAATTATTTTGGCATTTATATGATGTACATCTATCATGTATATCTTGTATTATATTTTATTTTCTTGTCTTTCACATGTAATCAATTCTAAATCTCAATTT
Source organism: Silene latifolia (assembly GCF_048544455.1). NCBI lineage: Eukaryota > Viridiplantae > Streptophyta > Magnoliopsida > Caryophyllales > Caryophyllaceae > Silene > Silene latifolia. The sequence goes on from NC_133535.1 coordinate 83,146,675, forward strand.
CGACATAATTGTTTGCTAAATTACGTATTCACCGACATAGTTCAATCTCACATGCTAGGATTAACTGTGGATGTTGCATTGCATGCATATAACCGACAACATATCAAATACAAATAACTTCCCTATTCATTAGTAGAGGCCGCTATCGAGGCGGGCGGGATTAGGTGTTCAAATAAAGAGCTTCCTAATACGCACCCTCACTCATTACTCCAGATCTTTTTGAACATCCATGTTCATTGGTATCCACGAGAGTCATTCTAGACATAGAATGCTAAGGATAACGAGTTCTTAGTGTTCATGTCTCTACTTTGTGTCTTGACATGGCACGAGGTATTTGAAAAGTTCCAATTTCCCATAAAAAGTGGTGGCGACTCCACAAATGCACGCCTATTCAAGCGTTTCCGCGCGCGCCGCGGGTGGCCCATGTCCACAATTCTAAAAGTAACTAACCTAATGAAAATATAAATAAATGACTAAAGAACATATAAGAAACTGGAAATAAACAAGTAATTCAGGGAGTTAGGGGTACTGGGGGTGTCATGTAGTCAAGTCTCGGTCTAAGAAAAGGGAAATATATCATTAATTAGCATTCTTTCAAACAACCAATTAGCACATTAAGTAAGGTTATTATTGTCGATTAGGGTCTTAAATTAGCATTCTTTCAAACTACCAATTAAATACTCGATTAATACATTAACTCATTATCGTGACATTAACTTAACAATCATAGTCAAGTAATTAAACTAATCAAACCTCGGATTTCTCGTCGGCTTAATTAAGTACACTAATTATCATTAGTTTCACAAGACTAATAACCAACAATAATCAAACCAAACACCATTTAAACAATTACCTAATTCAAGACTTAAACTTTTCAACACTAACCCCCGAACCCTAACTATTAAACTACTCTAACATGATAAAATTAACACTAACGAGAATAATCACTAACAATAAACATGAAATAAACATAATTAGAATAACAACGATTCAAACTTTAAATAAATTACCAACAAAAATTAACAAGAACATGAAATTGAAATAAATGACATAAAAGAGAAAGGATAAGAAATTATACCAACTTTGGATGAAATTGAATATGGAAATGATAGATCTTGAAGGATGGTTACAAAAGATTAAAACTTGAGCTAATTTACTACTCCCTCCGGTCAATTGTTGTCCTTTGGTATTGGCACAAAGACCAAGGAAAGAGGAAGGGGTCAATTACTAAATGACAAGTGGAACAAATTGAGTAGGAAGGGGCGAATTCCTAAATGACAAATTGTTCATCAAGTTCATTTTTAAAATAGAAAGGACAACAACTCACTGAGACGCCTCAATATGGAAAATGACAACAAATGGCCGGGACAGAGGGAGTATTAATTTCTACCCTAAAATAATGAGATGAGGAAATAATAGTATTTTATTTTCTAACTACTGCTCTACTCAAAGCTAATGTTTTGTTGTTTCTAAAAAGTGGTTGCATCTAATTTTTTTTTTTTTTTTTGATTAGGTAAGAAAACTAGGTTGATCCTCTAGGTTAGGACCAACCTATCTTATCCTTTCGAATGAGGGAGGTAAGTTGAAGCCACCGGCTATCAAACCACCTCGAAAGAGTTGCACATGAATGTCCAACTGAAGTCATGAAGTCAGCAACCTTGTTGGCTTCACAAAAGAAATGTTTAATTATCACTTCATCGAAAAAATGAAGGTCTAATTTCACATCCTTGATAATACTAGAAATTTCCCACGGAATTTGGCAAGTATCTCGAATCGAGTTAATAACACATAAGTTATCACCCTCCACAATTAACTTTGAGATTCCTAAGTATTTAGCTGCTAAAATACCTTCTTTTAAAGCAAGTGCTTCCGCAACAAGGATACTATTGGATCCGCACTTTTTTGCTCCCAACAAAACGACTTTACCATTGTGATCTCTTAAAGAATATCCTAAAGCAGCTTTAATACCTTCTATTCTCGATCCGTCAAAATTTAGATTTAGGAAACCGTTTGTAGGTTTTTCCTACCAAATCTCTTCCTTACTAGAATTGTTTCTAGCAGACTCTTCTACCTCGGGATTGTTGAGATCCTTAAATCTAGTCACATTCCATGTCTTAGTGCTATTATTACATAAAGTAATAAGTTTGCTGATACTTAAATCAACATTATTAAAGATAATATCATTTCTATGGAACCATGCATTCCACCAAATAAAGATAATCTTTATAAAGTCATCTTTTGAAATTAAATCCTTGAGATAATTAAGTTTCGTTATAAAATTTTGACTTATAATAGTATCATAATTTGACAAAAATTCGTTGAAACTAATAATGTTCAGGTCTTGGATGACAGACCCAATCAAGGGACATTCGTAAAAGAAATGATCTTTGTTTTCAATACGGTTGTTGCACAGAACACAATGAGGTGGGACATCAATATGACTCTTGAGAAGTCTACTTTTCGTTGGAAGGCCGTCAACACAGGCTTTCCAAAGAAAAAATTTCAATTTAGGAGGAATATTCAATTTCCAAATCCACTGAAATTCACATTTGTCAAGCAAGAGCTTGATCGAACAAACCTTGCGCTAACCAAGTTGTTGTTTTGGTAGAGAAATTTCCATCTACGGACAACCCCCAAATTAAGGTATCTGGAATATCATTATGTGGCACTGGAATGTTAGTAATCTGATTAACAAAATCGTTATTCACTAAACTGGATAATTTACAAACATCCCATTGCTTGTCTGAGATTATGAAATTTTTAACCAAAAGATTAAGATCACGGTTACTATCATCATCAACCATACTGCTTGTAAGTGGGTGTGAAAAAACCCAATTATCAGACCAAAACTTAATATTGCTACCATTACCTACCTGCCATCTCAGTCCTTTTCTAAACAGAGTCCGAAGACTCATTAGTTTACTCCATTGCCAAGAAGAGGCTGAATTAGGCTTATGATCAAATAGTGAACAATTTCTCAAGTATTTTTTAGACACCACTTTGACCCATATACTTTCCTTATCCATAAGAATTATCCATAAAAGTTTCATTTGAAGAGCTTGATTAGCTGCTTCAGAAGATTTAATTTCTAAACCACCAACCGACTTTGGTAAACAAACTTTATGCCAACCAACCAAATTAGGAGAACGCTGGGAAGGATTCTTATTCCAAAGAAAGTCTCTATTAATCTTATCTAATCTATTATGGATCGATGAAGGGAGGAGGAAGCTTTGCATCTGAAAAGTTCCCTTCGCAGCTAAATTAGCATTGACAAGAACTAGTCTACCTGCTTGAGATAGAGAATTCGCTTTCCATTTCGATAATTGAGTGCAAGAAGATTGAATAATGTTCTCGAAAGTATTTTTAGTCACTCTGCTATCAATTATAGGACATCCTAAATACTTACCCAAATGAGCTTCCTCGTTCATATGAAGAATGCCTCTAAAGGATTCACGAAGAGAGCGCTCAATATTTCTAGTTCATTGAAAAGTGGATTTGTCAAAATTAACAAATTGTCCGGAAATCGTGCAAAATTTATCTAAAATAGACTTAATAGTTCTACAACTCTGGTTAGAGGCTTTAGCGAAAATGATAGTGTCATCCGCAAAAGTGAGAAAAAGAATTTTCTCCACCCCGGACCCAATTCTAATACCAATGTCACTAGAGCTAACATCACTATTTTTTTTTTGAGATCTTGCTAAAAAATCTCAAATAATAATAAATAAATATATATGGCGAAAGTGGGTCTCCTTGTCGAATACCTCAAGTGGGTTTAAAGACGTCTCCCGGTATTCCATTTACGAACACTGAGTAAGAAACAGTGTTTATACATGCCATAATCCATGAAATCCACTTAGCATTAAAACTCATTTGCTTAAAAGTTTCCTCGATAAATTGTTGTCCCATAAGGGTTAGTGTCCCATTAGTTTTTATACTACACATACATGGATGAAACGACATCTCCCTTTACACAAAATGCAGCGTCTGACTTATAATTAAAAGCAGGGGCAAGGACGTCTTTCTCTTGTCCTTTTCTTCATTTAACTGCTCCAAAGCTCGGCCAATTGAGTCAATTAATTGACCCAATCAAAATGGAAACCCGCAACCAAGATATGAATAGGCCGATGGCAGTGAGGTGGAGATACGGTGCTCGTCGAGATGGAGGTTGAGCGGTGGTGAGTCGAGAACGGAGTTATGGTGGTTCGCGTGGTATCCGTGCAGCAAGGGACACGGATGAAGGAGATGTGACGCTTGCGAGCAGTACGGTGGAGTTTTTGCTGGTGTTTTGATGTCAGATTCCGAGTGGAGCCATGGTTTGGTGATTGATGTCGAATTGTAGGTGCACGACGGAGCTGGTGGTTGTTTGGTGATGCACGAGTTGGGACTCGTTTTTGGGTTGATTGCTTGTGCGCCGGAGCTGCTGCTGGTGTGACTCGGTTGTGAGCTCGTCGGGGATGGGTCCAAATCTGGTGTAGTGATGCTAATGTCGGGTTCAGCACCTTGGGAGTGAGTGATGCTGCTGGTTCACTGATGGCTGCTGATGGTGTGGTGCGAGCCGTGGGTAGAACAGGATCGGTAATGGGAGGAGCTGTGGTAGACGAATTGGTCTCGGGTTGAGCAATGATGTTTTTGCCGGTTGTTGACGGAGGAATGGCGATGATGTGGTTAATGCTGGTGGCGTGAAGGTGATTGAACTCGTGGGAGAGGAGGTGAGAATAGAGTACTGGGTTGAATGTCCATAAAGAGTGAAATTGGTGATGGAATGGGCTCCGTTGTGTGGTTTCGAAAGGGATGTTGCTTTAGACTTCATTTCCTTGGCTCTTTACTCGTCATTGACCGGTCTTGCGGTCACTCGCCTTCACGGATATTGACCTTTACTCACGATCCGAACACCTACAAAATCAATATAAAGAAACGCAATAACCAATTCTACAAATATACAATAATTAAATTAAGTTACTAATTACTAATTACGATAATAAACTGAGCTATTTAATCAAATAAGCACACAAAATCGAGTCGGGGGAATGTATAAATGAGGAGTAAAATGCGACCAAAATCCTACTCATCAAATATCCCCACACTTAAACCTTACTCGTCCTTGAGTACGCTCATTAAATAAACTAAGACCCGTAATATAAAATGATTATCTAAACTACTAATATCTGATGAAAGGCAATTAACGGGCCTTCTCCGTCCCTTCTGAAACAAATGAGGGACTGAATTATAGTGTTAAAACAACCGGTTTTTCAAGGTTAAAGATGAGCACAATTGCAAAGATTCCAAGAGAAAATGACAACAAATGGTCCCCTTTTTGTGTCTCCTAAAGGCGCCAAAGCAATTGAAGAGCAAGGACAATAATTCAAGGGATGCCAACATACAAACAAAGGGCTTCCATCAGCCATTTACATGGCTGCCAAGGCCGCCTATTATTTTGTCATGTGTTTTGCTTTAAGTGTAAAATGTCAACTTGTACTTTTGTCTTGTTTCTCTTTTAATTATGGCCCTAGGATTTTTTGTTAGATGAATGACCTAGATTTAACTTGAGTTTTATCCTAGGCTTTGTGCTTTGGAAGAGTATTATCCTAGTCTTAAACTTTCTTTGTGATCTTGTTTAAGTCAGATCTTTCTATTTTTAACGCAAATAAAACCCTCTAAAATAGCCCCAAACCCAGAGCAAACAATACACAAAAAACAACTTGTTTACAGTAATAAGCAACAGTCTGCCTGACTATTATTTTTGTCATTCGGGTCTTGTAATATGTCATTTGTTAGTTGGGTTTGTTTTGGATCGTGGCTCTTCCTCCATTTCTCGTTTGCTCCTGCCAACGCGAGGGCGAGGACAAGCCAAGCGCTTTCCTGGACCGTCCTATCCTAAGCCCGGTTTTAGGCTTCTTTTTATGTTATTTTTGTGTCTTATGTAACGGTCTCGGGTACTGTTGCTTTTGTTGCTATTTTGTTGAGCATTTGCGGCCTGTTTTGGGCTGATTACGGACCACCTAATTTTTTTATTCCAAAGTGGTAAGAGGGCTTCGGCTCTTGCGTTTTCTCTGACCAAGACGATCTTGGGAAAAGGTGGTCCTTGGTGTTCTAGGGCGTTGGCTAACAAGGCGGTTCTAAGTCTGTGTTGTGTGTTCTCGGATTATAATTAGGTCCCAAGTAAATGCTGTGTGTTCTCGGGTTGGGATGGTTCTTTTTGTTTGTCCTCTTAACATCTACACTAAATTTTTCTAAAAATGTTTTTGTTTTTGAAATCGTCTTTGTTATACCATGTTCTTAACCGCAAAAGTTTGAGGACAAACTTTTCTCAACAAAGGGAGTTTGAAACAAATGAGGTAGACCGAATTATAGTGTTAAAACTGCCGATTTTTCAAGGTTAAAGATGAGCACAATTGCAAAGATTCCAAGAGAAAATGACAACAAATGGTCCCCTTTTGTGTCTCCTAAAGGTGCTAAAGCAATTGAAGAGCAATGACAACAATTCAAGGGATGCCAACACACAAACAAAGGGCTTCCATCAGCCATTTACATGGCTGCCAAGGCTGCCTATTATTTTGTCATGTGTTTTGCTTTAAGTGTAAAATGTCAACTTGTACTTTTGTCTTGTTTCTCTTTTAATTATGGCCCTAGGATTTGTTGTTAGATGAAAGGCCTAGATTTAACTTGAGTCTCTATATATAGAGCTCACATATCCTCGTAAAAAACAGATTATGAGAATGTTTGAGATTAATATATGAGGTTTTGAAAACCCTTTCTTTAGTTCTTTGCTTTGTGCTTGAACAACCTCCATTACTTAGTGTTTGGAGATGAACTCTATCCATTTGCTTTGTGCTTTGGAAGAGTATTATCCTACGCTTAAACTTGCTTTGTGATCTTGTTTAAGTCATATCTTTCTCTCTTTCACACAAATAAAACCCTCTAAAACAGCCCCAAACGGAGAGCAAACAATACACAAAAAAAACAGCCTGTTTTCAGTCATAAGCAACAGTCCGCCTGACTGTTACTTTTGTCATTCGGGTCTTGTAATATGTCGTTTGTTAGTTGGGTTTGTTTTGGATCGTGGCTCTTCCTCCTTTTCTCGTTTGCTCCTGCCAATGCGAGGACGAGGACAAGCCAAGCTGTTTCCGGAACCGTCCTATCCTTAGTCCGGTTTTAGACTTCTTTTTATGTTATTTTTGTGTAACGGTCTCGGGTACTGTTGCTTTTGTTGCTATTTGGTTGAGCATTTGTAGCCTGTTTTGTGTTGATTTAGGACCACACGCTCATTTTATTGCACCTTCAACTGGTATGTGCTTCCTTGCAAGGCAAGTGGGGGCTTGCGGAAAATTTTGACACATCCAACATTTAAGCACGAAATAACATATAAGATGCATCTACAAAAGGCGAACCACTTTCCTCATCTAAGCGACCGGGTTTTATTTCAAAAACCGAAAGGTCTAGGTCGGGAGATACCGTCTCAAGGGCTCAACGAGGTGCCAACCCCCTAAGATTGGCTCAAGCAACCCAATACAACAACCAAGGTGCCAAGGAAACAAATTCAAAGGCGGGAAAAGGGAACCAAGGCTAAAAGTCCAAGATTGAGATGACACGACTCAAGATTCGACCTAGCATGACCCATGGCTAAGGGGGCCTAGACCACCGACTTCCTCGCAGTTTTCACTCATCACTCATTGAAGAACGGGTGTTTTCATGTGACAAAATTAGCCAAAAACACTCACCTACTACAAAACGTGCCCGCAATCTAACGTGTAATTCTATCCTATGACCATGTGAGATGCAAAAAGGAAGAATGCACTCAAGTTGAAACAAAAGGTTGTAACGGGGCATGGGGAACGGGTCGAAATGGGATTAGTGGCAGCACCATTATGGATAATGACTAATGAGAGGTTACATAATCAAGAAATTTTCAAAATTCCCTTTCCTCCCAACTTATTACAACAAATGAATGAATAAAAAAGAACATGATATTAGTTGCCTAAATCACACAAAAATTTGAAAATACTACTCATTTGGAAAAACATCATTTCCCCTTTATTTTGCAACGCCTTTTTCTACCCCTTTAATGATGCATAAGGAGTGTTGCTCGACTTTTTCTCATCAAACATAATTCAAATACATAATAAGTACATTTCTTTTCTTTTCATATTTTTCTTCTTTTCTATTTTTCTTTTCTTTTCTTTTTCAAAACCTTTGTATTCAATTTTTGCCAAAAATAAATACAAATGTTCCAACACAAGTGAAGTGAGCTCAACTTCACCAAATTAGGACTCAATACCCCCAACTCATGCAACCATAACCATGACAATTTCTTGATCGGGAAAGGATGTTTTTGGAATGTAGTTGATATAGTAGGTTCCAAATGGAAAGGCAAGGCTCGAGCGGGTTAAACAGAAGGCTGTTCTAATCTAGAGGGCAGAAACAAAGCTTAGTTTGGCAATGTGAGGTTAAAACAAGTATATGCAACGAGTTTGTTTCAAAATTGTGCACAAAAATGAACATCTCATGGTCTAAGGGCTGAATGACACGTTTATGCATATGAACATGACACGTCTCGCGAGGAGACTTACTCACAATCCTAAACAGAGGTCGGGTATAAATGTACCGACCAATAAGAGGCTCTAAACCTCACATGTATGTAGTTAGGTCGAAATCTAGGCCTAGTCTACGGTCTTCTTGGTCTCACAAGGTGGTCAACACTTTCCTTTCAAGCCTCATTTCCCGTAAATAACGAGGAGGTCACAAGGTGCAAGCCAATCGGAGGGGGAAGACAGGGTCAAGACAATATCATCATTAAGGGTATCATGCTCCCTTCCTAGACCACATTTTGTTTTAAAATATGTACAAACTTGATGCAAACGGAAATTAAAACAACAAACACATATTTACAAGATACGAAATGCATTTCTAAGTACTAACAACATAAATAAATATGCAACAATTTTCTAAATCTAGCAGAACGTAAGCAACACACACCAAGTTCTAAAATGGAACATCCTCATCAACATAGCCCATCCTCCTCCATATATACAACAATTGTAAAAAAAAAAGGAATGGAAAAGGAGAAAAAGATAAAAAAGATTAAACCGAGCGGTCTTCTAGTCTCCTAATGCCTCCAATGTCTCGTATGTCCCTGAGCCACTTGTTAGACAAACATATATATGCAATGCAATATTTTTTGAAATTTTTCAATTGTTAGGCATTTTTTGAAATTTTCTCAATTTTACAATTATATATACAAATATAAACAAATATACACAAAGTGGATATTTCCGTCCCCACACTTAAAATTTACATCTTCCTCGATGGAACGAAATGTAGGGAGGAAATAGGAAAAATGAAAGACTTATTTTTGTATTTTTGAATATTTTTTGAAATTAATAACATGTTTTTGAAATTTTTCTTAAAATGAAATAACTTGTTTTTGTATTTTTAAATAATAGAATTTCTTCCCCACACTTATTTATTTACATAATTTCCAATGGAAATAAATGCGTGGAGGAAATTCGGAAACTAAATACATGTTTTTGTAAATTTTTTTTCTATTTTTTTTTTATTTTTAGGAAGAACTTTCAAAAAGGAAAAAGATGCATAAAAATCTTGGGCTGCCTCCCTAGAATCGCGGTTTTAAGGAAACCGCCAAACCTACAATCAAACACAACAAGCAAGTGAGTCATTTAAAAATCCAGTCAAAGACCTCATTAACTTAACAAATATACTAGACCAATTACCAAGAAAGTGGTCATATGTAATACAAATCAAGTAAGACCAACAAAAAAGCCAAGAAAGAAGAGGCATATTAGTGAAAGGCTTGTGAGAAAAGAAGTGCAAACCAAACAAGTCACTGTCATTCCAAGGTTTATCACTTGATTTCAGATGCGCAAAAGGAGGATTAAAGCTTTTAAAATCATTCAAAACATCATCAACCCCAATCAAACTTTCACTAGGGGTAGTGTTCAAGTTTTCATCCTCAAGGATCTTCATCAAGCAACCATTAAGAGTCAAACCAACCTCTTTTTAAAAGATCATCACAATCTTCCTCAACAATCACGTGCTTGAATGTAGGAGTAAGAGAAATGAGGTCTAAATGATCGGTAGATGAAAAGAACTCATCATCAACACAAAAGAAAGCCTCAAATTTCTCCAAAATGGTTTCTTCAAAGAAGTCAACCTCATATTCCCATTTATCCCAAAAATCCACACTCTCCTCCTCGTAGAGAACATCAATAGTTGCATACTCATCCCAAGGAGTTTCTCACCGACAAAATCATCAACAAATTTTGCATCATAAGGTTTGTCAATAACCTCACACTCCTCACAAGAGCTCTCAAACTTTTCTTTTTCCAAAAGGGTTTCTATCCTTTTTTTTTTTCCTCATAACTCTTACCATCATTTTCCTTTTCCAACTCAATAGTCACTCCTTCAATATACTCACTTCCCAACGACTCATGATCAACCTCAAATGATACACACTCCAATTCACTCAAATACAATTGATCCACAACTTTTTTACAAGTAAACAATTTGTCTCAATTAATCCATAATCACATTCAAACATCATAACCTCCATCTCACACACATTACTAGACAATTTGAAATTCACATGGTATAGTGGAGATTGGCATAAAGAGTGTGAAAGTTGTCTTGAAAAATGGTAAGGTGGTTCATAAGAAGGGTTAAAGACATGCAAATCATTAACATCATTTACCATATAATCATCCATGGGGATTTGGGGAAAAGAAGAGAGACACACATCAATGTTATCTCCAAAACTACCACATGGTTCACAATTAAATGAAAAAGATTGCATATCACACAGATTTATTAGGAGAAGGGAAGAATGATAAGAGGGAACATCATGCATATCATTACTAACATCATTTATCACATTAATATTCACAAAGGGTGAGTGTGAATAAGAAAGACAATCATTGGAATCATATCTTAAATCACCACAAGGTTCATAGGAAGATGTTAACTCATGCACAACATTCACATTCAAGGGAGGTGGAATTTGACTCGTGAAAAAGTTTGGTGCATTATAATGAGGTGGAGAGTAAGGTGGTGTACAAGAGGGATCAAAGAAATGCAAGTTATAAACATCACTTATCAAACAATCATTCATTGGGGCTTGGGTAGTATAGGAAGGGCACACGTCAAAACTATCTCCAAAACAACCACATGACACATAATTTGATGAAGAAACATGCATATAATCCATTGGGTGAAAGGGAGCATGGTATGATTGAACATTGTGCATATTATCATCATTATTCATCATATTCTTATACATGGGAGGTGGGATGCATATAAAGAACAAGCACAAGAATCATCTCCCAAATAACCATATGTATCACAAGAATAAGAAAATGCATGCACATCATTCTCAATTGTGGGAGGAGGGATAACACGATAGTGTTGAACATTGTGAACATAATTGGGAGAATCAACCTCAACTTGTGGTTCAATCAATCGTGTCACTCTCTCAAATCCATAATTATCATCAGTCTTAGCCACTTTCTCAAGCAAAGATCTTGCCTCATCATCACCCAAACTATCAAAGGCACCTCCGGCCGATGCATTTATCAATTCTTTAACGCATTGATGCAAATTGTTAAAGAAAGTTTGGGTGATTAGCCAAATAGGGATTCCATGATGAGGACAAGCTCTCAAAAGTTCATTCAACCTCTCCCAAGCCTCGCTTAACTCGCCTTGATAAAAAGTAAAGATCTCATTTCTTAGTTTGGCAGTTTTAGAAGATGGAAAATATTTGGTAAGAAAGGCTTGGGCAAGGTCGTCCCATGTAGAAAATGTGCTAGGAAGGTGAGAATATAACTATCTTTTGGCTCCATCCCCAAGGGTAAGCGGAAAGAGCATGAGTTTTACAACATGCTTTGGTACACCATTGTTTCTCACCAAAAGACACTTCCTATCAAAACTTTCAAGATGGTCAAGCACAGTCTCATTTGGCAAACCAAGAAACACATCTTTTTATAAGATTTCAACCCAATCAGGATGCAAATCAAGCTCCACATCCTCTCAATATCAATAGGAGAGGCAAACAAGTTCGAATCGGGTATACTATGGTCACGTAAAGACATGGATGAAGACATCATAGAATGCAAGACACTAAATAAAAGACATTAAATGTAAGACTCTAAATGCAAGTGACTAACAATAATAACTAAAGATAAAAGTAAACAAACATCACATTTTTTTCTTTTTTCAAATATTCATTTTTTTTTTCTTTTTCAAAAGCAATAAAATGACTAATCCCAAAACTAAACTAACACTTATATCTAACAAAGCACCATCCCGGCAACGGCGCCATTTTGATAATAGGGTAAAGTTGTCACACCCTTATCAAAAACAATTTTATAAAGCTCGATACCTAACTAGTAAAGTTTGGTAAGTCGAGGTCGATCACAAGGATGGTGGGGTTAGGCTACAAGTCTATTGTTTAGTTCTTAGCTTAGTCGGACAAAAATATTGAAGGTTTGAATATTCTAAAAGTAACTAACCTAATGAAAATATAAATAAATGACTAAAGAACATATAAGAAAATAGAAATAAACAAGTAATTGAGGGAGTTAGGGGTAGTGGGGGTGTCATGTAGCCAAGTCTCAGTCTAAGAAAAGGGAAACATATCATTAATTAGCATTCTTTCAAACAACCAATTAGCACATTAAGCAAGGTGATTATTGTCGATTAGGGTCTTAAAGTAGCATTCTTTCAAACTACCAATTAAATGCCCGATTAATACATTAACTCATTATCATGACATTAACTTAACAATCATAGTCAAGTAATTAAACTAATCAAACCCCGGATTTCTCGTTGGCTTAATTAAGTACACTAATTATCATTAGTGTCACAAGACTAATAACCAACAATAATCAAACCAAACACCATTTAAACAATTACCCAATTCAAGACTCAAACATTCCAACATTAACCCCCAAACCCTAACTATTAAACTACTCTAACATGATAAAATTAACACTAACTAGAATACTGACTAACAATAAACATGAAATAAACATAATTAAATTAACAAAGATTCAAACTTTAAATAAATTACCAACAAAAATTGACAAGAACATGAAACTGAAATAAATGACATAAAAGAGAAAGGATAAGAAATTATACCAACTTTGGATTAAATTGAGTATGAAAATGATAGATCTTGATGGAAGATTATAAAAGATTAAAATTTGAGCTATTTACTACTCCCTCCATACCACACCAATGGTAACATTGACTTTTTCACACTTGTCGAGACACGTTTTCCAACGTGAATATCTTTAGTTACACATTATAAAAAAGAGTTTTTCTAACCTATGCCCACTGGGCATAGGTTAAGAAAGCTAAAAAAAGAAAGAATTTAATGATGTCTCTATGGGAAATTGTAATATACAATTACTTTTACTTTTTTTCACAAGGAAAACATTTAAATCTTTCTATTTTTGCTTTCTTAACCTATGCCCACTGGGCATAGGATAGAAAACCCATATAAAAAATTATAAGAATTTGATATTTTTATAGCATTCATTACAATAAATCAAACAAGATCTCACATGACTATATTTTGTCTTATAGATTAAGAATAATATCGAAGATTCCCTACGACCATGAATAGTGCCAAGATTTTCAATATTGCCATTAGTGTGGTATGGAGGGAGCATTAATTCCTACCCTAAAATAATGAGATGAGGAAATAATAGAGAAAATAAGAGTGTTTTATTTTCTAACTACTGCTCTATTCAAAGCTACTGTTTTGTTGTTTCTAAAAAGTGCTTGCGTCTAAATTGTTGTCCCATAAGGGTTGGTGTCCCATTAGTTTTTATATTACACACACATGGATGAAATGACATCTCTCTTTACAAAAAACGCAGCATCTGACTAATAATAATTAAAAGCAGAGGCAAGGACGTCTTTCTCTTGTCCTTTTCTACATTTAATTGCTCCGAAGCTCGGCCAATTGAGTCAATTAATGGACCCAATCAAAATGGAAACCCGCAACCAAGATATGAATAGGCTGATGGCAGTGAGGTGGAGATGTGGTGCTCGTCGAGATGGAGGTTGAGTGTTGATGAGTCGGGAACGGAGTTATGGTGGCTCGCGTGGTGTCCGTGTAAGAAGGGACACGGATGAAGGAGATGTGACGTGTAGGCACTGAAAATTTATTAATGTGCCGAATAAATAAAATAAATTAATAAATCTGAGTTAATACTAAATTTTAGCTCGATTTAATTAATTTGCCCCGATTAAATGAAATACGGGTCGACTCGGATTACAAAATGGGTTATCCAGATCATTAAACCCGAAAAAGATCAAATTTGGGCCAAGTTCACTAATAAACCCATAAATGGGCCCGTGAATGTCAAAAGTCACCAAGAGGAATTAAAACTCTATAAATAGAGCTATTCCCATTCATTTCAAGTCGTCGAAAAATTATAATCATAAAATTCGAGACAAGAAGACACAAAAGCTCTATAAATTCCTCTGCAAGACACCTCTGCAAGCGATCAACAAGCACACCAAAACGTGCCTCTCCGCCAAGAAATTCAAGTTCAAGCTACAACATTCAAGAGAGAACAAGTCGCGGTGACCCTCTCAAGAATACAAATCGACACCTCCTACAGAGTGCATACAACCTCTACAAAGTCATTCAAATACAACGTTCGCGCCTCTACTACAGACAGCGTTTACGTGATCTACTACGGCATTTAGAATCAGAGGATACATTAGAGATTGTACACATAAACTTTCTTATTTAATAAAAAATTCATTTGTTTCCTATTTTATATTACATTTATTTTGCGATACAAATTTGCTGTTACAAATTTTGGTGAACCCGACGTGAAAATCTCTACCTCTCATCTCTACTGCTGTTTTATTCAAGTCTACCAAAACAAGAAGATGTCTACCAAGCAAAGCACCTCCTCCATCCATCCAAGAAGACCTACGCAGATATCCCGCGGGTACCCCATTGTTTGCTACCTCCCCTGCTACACGGTCGGTTGGCATCTCCACAAGAGGAATGGCGAAGAAGGTCATTGTCAATCTTGCTTCTTTGCCGATCTACGCTCGCGCACACGTCCCAACTAGGCCACGCAAGTTCTCTGTCGCCTCCATAGCTGCTGCTGCTACAACGCTCCTGGCCGCCTCTTCTCCTTCACGCGAGGAGACTAGAAGTGTTAAGGTTGACAAGAAGGCTTCTCCTTCCAAACCCAAAGCATCGCCAAAGAAGAAAGAAACCTCAACTCCTAACGTTGCTTCAGTCATGGTGATAAGTGGCGATACTCTTGAGAATCGAATGCGAAAAATGAATGATCTCCTTGAGAAGATGATGAAGGAGAATGAAGAAAAGAACAAAAAAAATCGATGAGCTCCAAAAAGAGGTGGTGGCACTCCGTGACAGGAAGGCCGAGAGCGAGCATGGTGACACCGATAGGGATGTTGATAGCGATAGAGAAGTTGGCGAGGATAGGGAAAAGCCATAGAATGAGATCAACAACTTCACTGAAGAGAAGCTGCAGGAGTTAATAACCAAGACGATCAAGTGTCAGTTGGATGATAGCTCGACAAGTAGTGGACGCTACATCAAGCCTTACGAAGAGGATTGACATCTGCGCATGCCATCTCGGCTATCGGCCTCAAAATTTCAACAATTCGACGGGAAGGGGAACCCAAAGCAACACATCGCCCACTTCGTCGAGACATGCAACAATCTTTGGAACAGGGTGATCGTTTGGTGAAGCGATTCGTTCGTTCGCTCAAAGGGATCGCGTTCGACCGTACACGATCTGGACTCGAGTCAATTGACAGCCGGGGTCACATGGAAGATGAATTCCTCAACAGATTCTACAACACCGGACGTGTCGTCGCAGAGCGAATTGACAAAGACAACTCAATGGCAAGATGAGCCTGTCGTCGATTACATCAACATGTGGCGTGCGCTGAGTCCTGGAATGCAAGGATCGCTTAAGTGAAGCGTCGGCCAGCTTGAAATGTGCATCAACGGGATGAAATGGGACATTCTTTACATCCTGAAAGGGATCATGCCTAAGAGCTTCCAAGACCTGGCTACCCGCGCCCATGACATGGAGATCACAATCAAAGAACATGGTAGTGCTCGACCAAGTTCTTCTAAGGTGCCAAGTGAAAAGAAGGAGTTCAAGAAAACTGATAAGAACTCCAAATCGTCGACAAAGGAAACAATGGTCGTCGAAACCAAAGAAGCACACTGTGAAAATATCGTCAAAGACTAAGTATGAAAAGAAGAAAGAGTCATTCTCTTACAACTACCAACGAGACAAGCCTACATTGAAAGAGTTGCGGGCTAAGAAATACCCATTCCCAGTTCGACTTGTCGGAATGCTAGATGACCTCTTAGAAAAAAAGATTATACAATTGCCGAGTCCAAGCACCCCGAGCAAGCAAACAAGACAAACGATCCCAACTCTCACGTTATCACAGTGCTGGTGAGTCACCCTATTGAAAAGTGTATAACACTCGAGGAGAAGATCATGCAGCTCTCCAAGGAAGGGAAGATCATTCTTGACTTGGATGACACAAAGAACCACAAATCAAACTACTCGTAGTCTTGGAGCAACCTGACGAGCCAATTATACGACAAGGACAGTGTGTGTATATGTTGCAGTTCGGGAGTTTTGAGCCTGTGGCATTACGGATCCAAGGGTCATTGTCGTCACTACCTCCAACGTCATTGGAAGAAAGACTACCTCCTCAGGATAAGAATGAGGAAAAGAAGCACGAAGATGACGATGAAGGTTGGACTTTGGTTACGTGCAAGAAGTCAAAGAAACAAACAAGACAGACAACGCAACCTGTTCATCGTCGAAGAAAACAATCAAAAAGCACGAAATCTCGCAAGACGAAGGGAAAGAGAAAGTCCAAAACAATGGTCAAACCACATGTCTTGCCTATCGATATACTTGAGCAAGAACCACCGAGTCCCGTCACCTTAAAAGAATTTTTCCCACAAGACTTCTTAAACAAGGTTACCGTGTGCACCGTCTCAGCTACGGAAGGTGGTGATGATAAAAAGAAGATAGAGGAAGGAGGCCCAGATGATGCGGTATTACCACAACAGTTGCATTCTGAAAAGGAGAACGAAATAGTGGCTGCTCTTGACGCCCTTCCTACAAACATGGGATGGAAGCAAATCTTTCATCTACCTAAAGAGAAGCGTCAGCTGATAATTCAAGGACTTGAGAAGCCCGAGTTGTTATGCGGGCAAGATGAAAGAAAAAATTGAGCCTCTTGAGCAATCAACTGGATGTGTCTCCTGCAACGCAGCCTTGAGTTTTTCAGATGAGGATTTACTTCTTGGATCCAAACCTCACAACATGCCACTTTATGTGTCCGGATACATCCGGGGGCAATAGGTCAAGCGCATCTTAATAGATGGAGGATCAGGAGTCACTCTCATGCCAAAAGCAACCATGAACGAATTAGGGATCACGATGGACGAACTCTCCATTAGTCGAACAATGATTCATGGTTTCAACTTGAATGGGGAGCGCGCAGTTGGCATGATCCGCGTGAACCTTACCATGGGTGATCTTTCTTCCGACACATTGTTCCATGTCATGGATGGCAAGACATCGTTCAAACTATTGCTGGGACGACCTTGGAAGCACGAAAACGGAGTTGTCGCCTTAACCCTCCATTAATGCGTGAAATATTATCGTGGTGGTGAAAGGAAGATAGACGGAGATGCCAAACCCTTCTCTAAGGTTGACTCTTTCTTCGCTGATGCAAAATTCTTTGAAGAGAATGGTACTTCCAGTAAGTTCATGCCAACCACCATCTCTTCAACAGAAAAAGGGGGTAAGCGGGAAAAGAACATTATCAAAGAAGATAGTGCTGCAAGTCCTGCTAAAGAAAATGATGTTAAGAAAGATGTAGACAAAGCCAGCAAAACAGCTACTCCTGTTGCGTCACCCAAGAAGCAAGAGACGCCGCAGAAAACTACACCACCAGTACTACGCTACATCCCAAAGTCTCGCCGCAAAGATGGGGATAGTCCTTTTGCAGAGTGTATAACACCAAATATAGAGCCTAAGGATAAAAAGTCAAGTCTGGTGTTCAAGCAGGAATGGGTGGCCAAAGTCGTTACACCTCTACCAAGTTCATCTCAAACGAAGATTGTGAGACCTCCTCCGAATGGTTTCGTCTGTTCATCCAGTCAATCATCAAGTGAGAAAAACAAGGGGATATTTGATTCCAATGCTTACAAGCTACTTGCGAAGGCTGGATATGACTTTACAAATCCGACTCCTCTCGGCAAAGTTATAGAAGTTAAGCCGTACGGTCTTAACAAAGCGCAACATGAAGTGTTCAAGCAAGATGGGAGCTTCATGGTGTGACCGGGCGGGCTCGGATATGAGTCTCCCGTGCTGTGAAGATCGGTGCTCGTAGAAAAGGGGCTACTGCGTCTTCTCAAAGACATCACAAAGAGAAGAGGTCGAAGAAAATGAAGGAGAGGAAAAGATGCATCCATCTTCAGTCTTCGATTTAATAAGTCCACCTGCAGAGAAGTGTCGTCCTTCTATATTTACAAGGCTAGGGAGACCAAGTGCTTCAACCAAACACATTTCTGTCTTTACCAGGCTTGGAAATCAAGGAGAAAGTAAAGTCAAAGTATCAACACTTTCGTTGCGCACAAACAAGAAGGGTGCAATACATGAACGCTTGGGCGGTCCATCAAAGACAGTCTTCAGTCGACTAGGAGCTCCCAAGAAGAATAGCGGTGAGGGTCGTCCTCTCTCAACTTCTACAACACCAAATGAAGAAGAAGTAAGAGTAAGCGATGACTTGAGAAGCGCAATACCATCTCGCATGAAGCGTATGCAAGTAGTGGATATCATCCAGCATGAGCCACTCAAAGCAAGGAGGCGCGTACTAGTTCTCACAGGCCAGTCAAAAAATGTTGAGCCTATTCCTTCATCTTCACGTCCTTTTGGTGTAAAGAAGCCAGGAGATATAGAAGTTACAACGTCGTCATATCACATCACAGTAGAAGAGATACCTGACGAGAATGAAGAAGTTGAGGCCGATGAGGCCCCTGAAACACTTGAAGACGGGGGCAATCGATCGGTGGGATGAACTCAAGGAACTCAATTTGGGAACTATTGAAGATCCTCGCCCCATTTATGTCAGTGCTCTGCTGACTAAGGAAGAAGAAGAGGAGTACTACAAGTTGTTGGTCGAGTACAAGGATGTATTCGCTTGGAGCTATAAGGAGATGTCTGGACTCAGCCCAAAAATTGCCGTTCATCGTCTAGCAATCAAGAAAGGCACCAATCCCAAAAAGCAACCTCAACGTCGTTTCAGGCCGGAGCTTGTACCTGAAATTGAAAAGGAAGTCAATAAACTCATTGAAGCAGGTTTCATTCGAGAAGTCAAATATTCTACCTGGATAGCAAACATTGTCCCAAATCGAAAAGAAGAATGGACAACTGCGCATATGTGTTGACTTCAGAGACCTTAATGATGCATGCCCGAAGGATGACTTCCCTTTGCCAGTTACAGAGTTGATGATTGACGCAACCACTGGTCATGAAGCCCTATCATTCATGGATTGTACTGCTGGTTACAATCAAATACATATGGCACCTGAAGATCAAGAAGCAACAGGTTTTCGAACCCCAAAAGGGATCTTCTGCTACACAGTCATGCCGTTTGGATTGAAGAATGCTGGCGCTACGTACCAACGCGCAATGCAAAAGATCTTTGATGACATGCTGCATAAAACAATAGAGTGTTATGTTGATGACATGGTTGTCAAATCAAAGAAAAGAGAAGACCATATCAAAGACCTTCGAACCGTCTTTGAAAGACTTAGAAAATGTCAACTCAAGATGAATCCACTCAAGTGCGCATTTGGAGTCACATCTGGGAAGTTCTTAGGTTTTGTGGTCAGGCATAGAGGCATTGAAATTAACCAAACGAAAATCAAAGCTATCAACGAAATGCCGGAACCAAAGACATTGAAAGAGTTGCGCGGATTGCAAGGACGTTTGGCATACACCCGAAGGTTCATCTCTAACTTAGCCGGGCGTTGCCAGCCGTTTAGCCATCTCATGAAAAAGGATGCTCCATTTCAATGGGATGAAAAATGAAAAAATGCTTTTGATAGCATCAAGAAGTACTTGGCCGGCGCGCCGATCTTTGGGGCACCAATTCCGGAAGGCCACTTGTCCTCTACATTGCAAAAGACAAGAACGCTCACTTTGGGGCAATGTGTGCTCAATAAATTGAAGACCGCAAGGAGAGAGCACTCTACTACCTGAGTCGTACCTTGGTTGGAGCTGAGTTGAATTACGCACCTATAGAGAAGATATGTCTTGCTTTGGTGTTTGCCATCCAGAAGTTCAGGCACTACATGCAGGCGCATACCATACATGTGGTCTCAAAAGCTGATCCAATCAAGTACATACTCTCAAGACCAGTCTTGTCTGGAAGACTTGCGAAATGGGCAATGTTGCTTAAGCGGTATGACTTGGTGTTCGTGCCTCAAAAGGCTGTGAAAGGTCAAGCTATCGCCGACTTCTTTGCTGATCATCCAGTGCCAGCAGAGTGGGAAATTTCAGATGACCTCCCAGGAGAAGAAATTTTCTACGTGGACATTCTGCCTCCATGGCATATGTACTTTGATGGTGCTGCAAGGCAAGATGGAGCTGGAGCTGGAGTTGTGTTTGTAACTCCACATAATCATCTCATGCCATATGCCTTTACACTTACTCAGTTGTGCACGAACAATATGGCAGAATACCAAGCTCTTATACTCGGCCTTCAAATGGCGATTGAAAGAGGCGTCAGGGATATGGACATCTACGGAGACTCAGAGTTAGTGGTGAACCAAGTCCTTGGTGAATATGAAGTGAAAAAAGAAGATTGATTCCCTACAATCAACGGGCATTACAACTGCTGAATCAGCTTGACGACATCCATATTGGTCATGTACCAAGGAGTGCCAATACGTTGGCTGACGCGCTTGCTAATCTTGCAGCCACTTTGGCACTGGGGGCAGAAGAGTCTATGCAAGTCCCAGTCTGCAACCGATGGGCAGTATCGTTGCTTGAAGGAGAAGAAAATATAGACACAACCAACATGATATGCGTCTACACAGCTGATGAAGATGATTGGCGTCAACCTATCATTGATTTCTTGGACCACCAAAAGTTACCCGATGATCCCAGACACAAGGTTGAGATACGTCGACGTGCTCCAAAGTTTATTCACTATAAAGGGACGCTCTACAGACGTTCTTTCTCAGGCCAATGGATGAGGTGTCTAAGCAAGGATGAAGCTATTGAAGCAATGCATGAAGCTCACTCTGGAATTTGTGGCGCTCATCAATCTGGGCCTAAACTTCATGATCGCGTAAAGAGAATGGGGTATTACTGGCCAACCATGGTACAAGATTGTATGGACTTTGCGAAAAAATGTGAACCCTGTCAGTTCCACGCAAACTTCATACACCAACCGCCGGAGCCGTTGTATCCTACTGTTTCTTCATGGCCCTTTGAAGCTTGGGGACTTGATGTTGTGGGACCTCTTACTCCAAAGGCCTCAAATGGACACGAGTATATCCTCGCTGCCACTGACTACTTCTCAAAATGGGCAGAAGCCATCACACTATGGGAAGTGAAGAAAGAAAATGTTGTGGACTTCATTAGAACCCAAATCATCTACAGATACGGTGTACCTCAACGTATCACAACTGACAATGGGAAACAATTTTTCAACCATCTGATGATAAGTCTGGGAGAAAAATTCAAGTTCAAACAATACAAGTCATCCATGTACAATGCCTCTGCAAATGGTTTGGCTGAAGTCTTCAATAAAACTCTTTGTAACTTGTTGAGAAAAGTAGTAGCAAAGTCAAAGCGAGATTGGCATGAAAGAATTGGTGAGGCGTTATGGGCATACCGTACCACATACAAAACACCTACTCAGGCAACCCCGTACGCGTTGGTGTATGGAGTGGAGGCCGTGTTGCCTTTGGAGTTGCAGATCCCTTCCTTATGCATTGCTATTCAGGAGGGACTCACAGATGATGAGAATGACAAGTTGCGATTAGCAGAGTTAGAGTCTCTCGACGAAAAAAGATTAGAGGCTCAACAAAAGCTCCAATGCTATCAAGCGAGGTTGTCACGCGCATTTAACAAAAAGGTGCGCCCTCGTTCTTTCCAAGTAGGAGACCTCGTCCTTGCAGTACGAAGGCCAATCATCACCTCTCACAAGCCAGTTGGTAAATTCACCTCTAAGTGGGATGGTCCATACGTGGTACAAGAGGTTTACACAAATGGTGCTTATAAGATTGTTGATGAAGACGGTGTGCGTGTCGGTCCAATCAACGGAAAATTCTTGAAGCGCTACTATTCTTGAGGCTCAACAATGAAGGCTCCTAAGCAAGAGCTTAAACTGCACACCAAGGCTCCTAAGCAAGAGCTTAAACTGCAACCAAAGCTCCTAAGTAAGAGGTTAAACTGCATACCCAAAAAAAAAAAATGTCCTTCCTTCTTTTACGAACTACGTCGGCTTGATCTTGTAAAGTGCTTCGTGCTTTACAGGTACGTAGGCAGCTTGGGTGAACATGTAGCTCAAGTGCAGCCACACTTCCAAACAAACATCATCCCTCTTTATGAACTACGTTGGCTTGATCTTGCAAGTTGTCACCCCTGTCAGCTTTGTGAGTACGTAGGCAATTTGGACAAACACTTTGTTCAAGTGCAGCCACACCAAAATAAAACAAATAAAAATGCTCCTGGCCCGCAAGAGCCTAAACTGTGAACGGCGAAATCAAATTCACATCATGGACAATATAAATGTGAAGATCAACGAAAAATGAGCTAAAATGAAACAATCACACGCAGGTCTGCAATAAAAGAGATAACGATCAAGTTACATAGTAATAGTAATCTAAGCCTAAAATCTATGGATCAAAGTAAATTGAAGCACACATTTGCTCAAGAGACGCCCTTTGTTCTTCAATTGAAGCCTCCTCTTCGACACTCAGAAAAGGGGTAGCCTCAAGCTCTTCTAAAGTCTTTTCCGTAGTCTCAACCTGTGACTCCAAGTCGGTCAGGGTTACAACTTTAGCTGCTATACTTTGCTGTAACTCAGTTTCCATTTCCTGCGCCTGTTTCAGCTCAGCTACAAGGCTAGTTATCTTCTTCTGAGTATCTGACAGTCGAAAAGATTCTGCTTCAAGGTCTTCTTGTACTCTACTATGATGTGCCTTCACTTCTTCAAGTTTCTGGTGTTGCTGAAGCTTATCCCTCTCCAAAGATTCAGGGTGATGACATTCGGCTGCAAGCTGCTGAAGTACAAGGTAAGCATTGACGGCACCTACGTAAGAGTTAACTTGTTGTTCCAACAGGGTAGGATCGCCTTTGAGCTGTCGTATGCCCGCATAACATGCCTTAGCCTTCGCTGCCACTGCTTCCACTTCTGAAAAGTCTGCATTCTTCAATTTTGTCGTAAACACAGTAGCTACACCACGCAAGGCCTTCGTGAATATCCCCTCATAAGGTGAAGATGGACGAAACGAAGCTTCAGGAGGATCAAGGACATTCACAAACTTCAAAGGAGTCGATCCCATCCTCAGATTGCAAGGTGAGACCATGGTGATAGGAATAAGAGAGCGTAACACTGACGCTTCACTGGCACCCACAACGGAACTCCCTGTATGATCTTCTCGAGAACCAGACTCGTGAGCATCATTGGAAGATGATATCTTTTTAAACTTGGAAAGTTCTTTCCCCTTTCGAGGCACGTACTCTCGAGTAGGCGGATCTAAATCTAATCCAAGATAATTGCAAGCCGCAGTTGACGCTCCCACCTCCAAAGCCACGTCACCTTGCTGTCAAAGATGCAAGTTAATTAGCTTAATTCAAAAAAAAAAAAAAACGTACCAGTGATAGAGAGGGCACACGTGAAGCACTAGAAACCCCGGCAAACATCACTTCATCATCATCATTCGTATCTATGACATGTGCTTTCCTTTTCTCGCCACGTCCGTGCTTCGGATCAACATCAGATGCCTCATCACTATGGTATCCATCCCTGGCACGGATACTTGTCTTTTTACATTTTTCATTGTGGCGTGATTTCAAAGGACGTTTGCCGCTGGGGCCTTTCTTGTCCACGTGTGGATCACTCCCTTCTTTCCCTGGACAGGAGGTGAGTAGAAATTTTTTTATGTCCTTTCGAAGCTCACCTATATCGGCAGCCTCCCACCATTCTCTAATTTTGGTGGTGGAACGTTCATACCAACGGATTGAAGAACTAGGAAGGACCACTGTAGAGTAACTTTTCGTGAATAATAAAAGTTGCCAAAACTTCAACGCCTCGCGGTTGATGACTCTACGTTGACTCGAAGCACGAGCTAACATATCAGGAACGTCTTGACAAAAGCCGAATTGTCTGCTAAATCGGTGAGGATTTTACGGCTCTAGATAAAATGATTCACCCAGACGAAAAGGTAAATACGAAGAACGGAGAGAGACAAGATAACCAAACTTTATGGAATCAAGGTTGTCATCGTCACGGAGAACTTCAACCTTATTTGGGTGTAATCTGAAACAGTTTGCATTGACTTCTCGGCCACCATAAATAAGGTCACGCGCTTCATCATCCGTGTAAGCTTTGGCTCCTTGAACGCCGGAATAAGCAACCATGGAAGGACCCGGAGGAGGTGACTGCATTTTGTGGTAAGCAGAAAAATAGTGTGCAAGCCAACCATATAGATAATGAGCCGGGAAGTATGATCTAGAGAATGCGGGGCTTGGAGATTTTACCATCTCGTTTAAGCCTCGATAAATGCTCGCCAGAACGGGGATAGCTAGGCTGAATGTATTCCCCTCAGCCAGCAAACTAGCTATCTCAAAAGTACATGGCCTGATTTTTCTTTCTTCACTCTCAGGAAGAACGAACACGCACAACCAGCATGACAGAAACGCAGCTAAATAGACTCTGTCCCTGTAAGACTTGTTGACGCCAACCTTATCAAACATAGCTTGCTCTGCAGGGGCCCATTTCGTTGGGCGCGTCGGAAGTTCTCCACTAGGATTTTGTGTTTTCTTTGGAAGGCTGCTGGTCTTTCGTGCTTTAGTATTAGGAGATTTATAAGTAATCGCTCTCTTGCACCAAAATCTGATCCAATCCTCCGCTGTGACCTTGCGTTCATTTTTTGCTCGTCTCACAAGACGGCGAAAGGCAGTGAATAAATAACTACAGGCCCCTGGAACCAGTCTATTGCCTTGACCATCTCTCTTCATGAATCTTTTTAATTGCGGGACTGTTTCATCATAAATTTCCCCATTAATAGGCAAGCCACCTAGTTTTTGAAGATCCCATAAAGAAATTGATAGCTCGCCCTCTTTGGTGTGAAGCGTATTGGTAGTATGACACCAACACTCGCAAAAGGCGCGTATGATGCGTGCATCCTTATTGTATGTGTATAAAGAAGCATAGACTGCGGAATCAATAGAAGCAGATGCCAAAATGTCGCTGTAGCGGGATAACACGTCTTCGGTCCATTCCCAGTAACCTTCAATATAAGAGAATCCGCCATACATCTTCACATAGTTGCCACTCAACTTCGCACAACCTGATATGATATCTCGGCCAAGCAAGGAGAAATAATTAGAGGAATCACTTTTCGCTTCAAAAGTACTCTTCAAAATATGATTAGCAGACGTGTCTGGCAGCTCAGTCTCCAGTTTCTTTGACATATCTTTTTCAAAACATTTCTTGCTAACAAGGCTTGCCTCAGAACCATCTAAGTCGCGCAAGGACTCGCGGTTGATCAAGCAAGTTCCAGAAGCAGGAGCATCATTCTCTTCATCGACCAGAGAGAGATAAGTGACACTGTTTTGGCGTAGCTCCTTGAGATATACCATTGTTACCTGCAAATAAAGAGGAAACAAGTCACTAGATGTATAATGAAAGTCAAAATGAAGGTGACATTCTTCTAAATCTTCATGCGGTCGACGAATCGGGTACATTGCATGATAACTCCAAAGGAGAATCGAAATGATCCGACCGGAGTAATTTCCACATCTTCAAGCGGTCAACGAATCGGGTACATTGCATGATAACCCCAAAAGAGAATCGAAATGATCCGACCGGAATAGCTTCAAATCATCATGCAGTCGACGGATCGGGTACATTGCATGAAAACCCCGAAGAGAGTCGAAATGATCCGACCGAAGTAAATCCAGCTAGGTTGATAAACAGACTGTATTGCAACGGCTTACCCCGAAGTAAATGTAAACCTGCATACTTCCAGCAAACAAAAGTGTACAAGCAAAAAAAAAAAAAAAAAAAAGGGACATGTACACATTACGTCGAAATAGCGCGTAAACAAGGCTCAAAGAAAGGGATGAATAAAGGAATTTGAATACCACCTTGCTAAGACTCTGTAAATGAAGAAGTGCTGGGACCTACTGAACAAAGCTAGTAAACCAAAAAAGAAGCTGCAGAAATCAGGAATAAGAAAGCAAAAAAAAAAAGTGAGTCTATCATTAGCTAAAAAATAGTGGTCAGGAAGAAAGCTACAAGCCTACTATCAAACCAAAGAAGCAACAATGCGTAGAAGATGTTATAAGAATCATTCATCATTTACATCACACCAGCCAAAACGCATGGATCGTCATTTTTCTTATTATTAATGGTATTGCAACACCAGTTATCAATGGGAATTATGAACAAAAGATTGGGTCCATAGCCGACACGGGTTAAGGCTTCGAGTTTATAACCCCGGTAACTTTTCTATGCTATAATAGATAACAATACGGTTTCGCCGCCGAAAATGAGAGCATTGCTGCTCTACCATTCTAAGTCGATAATATCATAAGAAATTTCAGTATGAGGATTTAAAGTGGTTTCAAAATTGCAAGAGATACCTGGACTAACTTCGCTCATCAGAGTTTAACAAAAAAGGAGAAGAATTTTAACCACACAAGGTGAAATCAATTGAAACAGAGCAAGAAAAGTTCAGTCAGCTAAGTCCTACTACCGAACAAGATTTAAAAAAAAAAAGGATTTGCTTGGAGTACTGATCGCGGAGTGAATGTAAGAAGCGTAGGTGCCGATCCATGCCAAGGTCAAATTTGAAATTAATACTATGGTCGGAGCGTTCGATAAGTCACAAGTTAGGCCGCCTTACCATGGTAAAATCGTGTTCATATATGAATGGCTAAAGACAGAGATAAAATCAAAGTCTGTAGAATCTATTAATTCATGGTATAGTGTCAAGCATATAGATACAATATTTGGCAAATTATGGATCATAGAAGAAAAAAATTCAGCATGTTTTTCTTGTTTGTGACGGTCTTGCTGAGGTTGTTGGGGATCAAACGATAACGAAAATCCGAGTTATTCGATGTTTTGGACTCGTGGGACTGCAAATTTTGTGAATATGGAAAGCTTTAGGGTCAAATATCATTCTCTGTGATGTGAAATTCGTCGACAACAGGGGCTGTCCGCGCACTCTGTTTTTCACGAAATCAGGGTGTGTGTGTGTGTAGCGTTTCACAAACATAAGAAGAACCCAACCAAGATTCAGTCAGGTTGTTCCCTAGGAGAGGTTGAAGGATGGTTAAGCTCTAACACTTCTTTCAGTATATTTACAAGAGCATATTGTCGAATCGAAAGTTGAACAGAGCGATATGAGCATACCTTGGTGGTTTAGTTCGGACCGCCGCAAAATCGAAAGCCCAGATAAATGATGTTCTTGATCTCAGCCTGTTTAATCGCCTGAAACATTCAAAGTGGATACAAGAAATCGTTATCTGCGTTAAGAATTCGGTTGACAATATAGTCAGTATATCGCAAAACCACAAACCTTGGCACCGTTTACTACTCAAAATTAGCGAAACCGAATCTTAATAAAAAAGGAAACGAGGCATCGTTTAACGAACAAGTATTCAGGGTCAACATGTCGTCGAAAGTATGAAATAACAATGGCATAATATTGAGAACGGAATTAAAAAAAAAATGAGTTCACACCTGATGAGTTGATGTTCAATATCCAGTTGGCCGCAAAGTTCGAAAACACGAAAGAAACTTGCCTGCATTCAAAGAAGAAACAAAAAAAAGGGTCAAGTTGCTAATACTTAGACAAGGGTGTTGACGAAAATTTATGAACACATGCTGCTCATTCATATAAATACAAGAAAAAAAAAAGATGGATTTCGGCTCTCATGCTATCGTGAAACAAGGATAGGTTGATCCAAGTTTCATTAGCATCATTTGAAGATGTGCGTACCTTTGGATATTTGAGCAAGAGTCGGACGAAGGAAGTCAAAATCTCAACGATGATGGTAGGGGTGAGTACGAAGGCACAACAATTAATAAGTATATATAACTATTACTGGAACCCTAACCCTATTGCTAAAAAGGATCGACAGCCGCAATAATAAAGAAATAAGGAAACCTCTTGGTTATTGACTTCTTGCATATGTATGTCATCTATTTGCCTTAAACGGAAAGCCTAGGTCTCCTATTTGTCGAAAAAAAAACAAAAAAATCAGTTTAACTGCATGGATTATGGAATGTGCATGCAACATAAATTGATCGTGGATATTTTATGTGAGGCCGTCATTTGCCAAATCAACAGAATGACATTACAAAAAAAATAATGGGTCACCTCTACGACAAGTTAAGGTGCCCTCGACTTCGAAGTCAAACAAAAAATTGTGCCATTCGCCAAGTCAAACAAAAAAATTGTGTCATTCGCCACGTCAGACATGACATAGTAACGTCAATTAAATTAAATGTCATCCTCCAAGTCTAAAAATGACAGGTTGGCGTCATTTTTCTTGACAAAGCTACCTCTACGACAAGTTAGGGTGCTCATCATCGACTTCCAAGTCAAAGGCAAAATGAATCGAGACCTCCCCACGTCAAGACACTAAATCGTGCACGTGACAAGGTCCCGAGGGGGCAATTTGTAGGCACTGAAAATTTATTAATGTGCCGAATAAATAAAATAAATTAATAAATCTGAGTTAATACTAAATTTTAGCTCAATTTAATTAATTTGCCCTGATTAAATGAAATACGGGTCGACTCGGATTACAAAATGGGTTATCCAGATCATTAAACCCGAAAAAGATCAAATTTGGGCCAAGTTCACTAATAAACCCATAAATGGGCCTGTGAATGTCAAAGTCCACCAAGGGGAATTAAAACTCTATAAATAGAGCTATTCCCATTCATTTCAAGGTCAGAAAAATTATAATCATAAAATTCAGAGAGAAGAAGACACAAAAGCTCTATAAATTCCCTCTGCAAGACACATCTGCAAGCAGTCAACAAGCACACCAAAACTGTGCCGCCTGCCCAAGAAATTCAAGTTCAAGCTACAACATTCAAGAGAGAACAAGTCGCAATGACCCTCTCAAGAATACAAATCGACACCTCATACAGAGTGCATACAACCTCTACAGGTGTCATTCAAATACAACGTTCGCGCCTCTACTACAGACAGCGTTTACGTGATCTACTACGGTATTTAGAATCAGAGGATACATTAGAGATTGTACACATAAAATTTCTTCTTTAAGAAAAAATTCATTTGTTTCCTATTTTGTATTACATTTATTTTGCGATACAAAATTTGCTGTTACATGACGCTTTGCGAGCAGTACGGTGGAGTTGCTGCTTGTGTTTCAATATCGGATTCCGAGCGGAGCCATGGTTGCTAGGTGATTGTTGTCGAATTTCAGGTGCACGATGGACCTGGTGGTTGTTTGGTCCTGCACGAGTTTGGACTCTTTTCTGGGTTGATTGCATGTGTGCCGGAGCTGCTGCTGGTGTGAGTCGGTTGTGAGCTCATCGGGGAAGGTTCCAAATTTGCTGTAGTGATGCTGATGTCGGGTTCAGCACCTTGGGGGTGAGTAATGGCTGCTGATGGTATGGTGCGAGCCGTGGGCAGAATAGGATCGGTCATGAGAGGAGTTGTGGTAGGCGAATTGGGCTCGGGTTGAGCCATGATGTTTTTGCTGGTTTTAACGGAGGAATGGTGATGATGTTGTTGATGCTGGTGACGTGAGGTGATTGAACTCGTGGGAGAGGAGGTGAGAATAGAGTATTGGGTTGAATGTGCATAAAGAGTGAAATTGGTGATGGAATGGGCTCCGTCCGTTGTGTGGTTTTGAAACGGATCCTGCATTAGATTTCCTTTGCTTGGCTCTTTACTCGTCATTGACCATCTTGCGGTCACTCGCCTTCTCGGATTTTGACCTTTACTCACGATCCTAACACCTACAAAATCAATATAAAGAAACGCAATAACCAATTGTACAAATATACACATTTATTCGCAATAATTAAATTAAGTTACTAATTACTAATTACGATAATAAACTGAGTTATTAAATCAAATAAGCAGACAAAATCGAGTCGGGGAAGGTATAAATGAAGGATAAAATACGACCAAAATACTACTCATCACATGGCTTACTCACAACCACCGGTGTCAGGGACACGTCCACGATACCACACCTCACCACAAAGGTACCGAGACACGCTCTGACGTACCGAGTCCGAAAGCCAGCCAGATCCTCTGCAAGACGTCGTGGCTCACCCACACGAGTCCCTCCGATCGCAGGCCATTATTGTGCACATCTCTCTTGGAGTGGGAAGCTCCAAGAGGTGACTCAAGCGTAAGACGGTCTCTCAATCATCTTACGTCACCTCAACAACAAAGATTACCACCAACGATTATCAACCATCACAAATAAGGTTAGATGCATCATAATATGTCAATATGCTCATCTCATAGTGAGTATGGAAAACTCTTACTAATTTGTCTTTTTCTCATGCATCACGAATACCAATTAACCATATGATACAATAAAATCCCAACAACATCAAAGACTCACCAAAATCCTCAACATTCCATGTGATATAAATCTGACTCGATTTATGCAAATGATGTAAAAGACATATAAATGTACACACACATTATTAAAACCGAGTAGGATTAACCTACCTTTTCGCATTCTTCATGAGCTACTCGAGTTCCATACGACTTCGTCTCACAAGACCGTCTTATCCCTAAACAAATCATGTAACACCATCACCACTACATCCTACACTGATATACAAAGCAAATCCCTTATTATGACCCATTAATTACCCATATTACTTGTACTAATTACTAACTAATTAACCCAAATGAAAACACCCAAAAGTTAGGGTTTACTCCCAAAATAAGAAGGTTAGATCTTGACTTACAATGGTGGAAATGATGAGAAAAGGATGAAGAATCCCCTAGAGTAAGCTTGAATCCATGGAGGAAGAGGTTTATGGGGTTTCAGAGAGAAGGGAGAGGATTTGGAGTGAGAAAGGATAAGATGAAATGAATAAAGATAAGGGTTGATATTTTCTTATCCCAATTTCTGATTCAACGTCACTCGACCGAGTCCGTATCCACTCGCTCGAGTGACACTCACTCGGTCGAGTATCGGATCACTCAGTCGAGTGGAACGACCACTCGATCATGTGACTCACACTCGGTCAGGTAAACGACTTACTCGGTCTATAACTGACACACTAGGTCTAGTCCAGGATTCGCTTGGTCTAGTGTATCGTCATACTTTCACTCTCGGGTACATCATATCCCATCTGATGATCGTCTCATGCAACTCAAGGTATAAAGTGGGTCCCAAAAGGTACTGGTATTACAATCTTCCAGCCTTAAAATGAATTTTGTCCCTAAAGTTTGCCTCACTCTTTCTTTCCCTTAACCTTTCGGGTTTCTTTCTCTGTCTTGTGGCCACTCTCAGTTTCCTCTTTTCCAAAAGTCTTACCGTGTTCACTCTTTTACATACACTCATTTCCCATTGTCGCTCTCAAGCCTTTGGTTTCACTCTTTAATTTCTTAATTGTTACATTCACTCCCCCTAAAAGAGAACTTCGTCCCGAAGTTCACCGCTAATTAACCATGACCCTTTTTCTACTTTCTCATTATATCATTATGTCATGTGTGCGGCTTTCATCCTACGGTTCCCCATATGGTCAAAGTTCACTTGAAGCCTACTTTCATAGGTAACCCCAACTCGCGTTACTATTCGTACATATTGTCCATTATTATATTCAAGTAACAGTATATATGTATCGTGTAAAACCCACCGTATGGTCATCCATGTGTTCATTCTTTCTCGGTTTCATACCATCATTCCCGCTTGTAACCATAAAAAGCTCAATTATGCGAGCAAATAATTACGCACCACACATTATATGGCAACGTTTTCTACTGTCATGAGACTGCATATACTTCAAAAATTTAAGACGGAGTTTTAAGACGAAATTTTCACATACTAAACAATATTTATCAATAACAACAAAGGTTAAGCCTTTATTGTTCAATTAAACTCAACAACAAGCACCGAAATCCAAGGTATAAGCTCAACTACTATTTTCGTGTTCTTCACTTTAGGTGGAAAAATTAACACAAATTTTTAATATTTAGCAACAACAGTGGTGTAGAAAGCTATTTACTAGTATGAATTGAGTAAAAACATGAAATTAGTTGTTTGAGCACATTAGTATAGATCTAGCAAATGAAGATGGAGGAAACAAGAAAAAAGATTGTGGACTTACATTGTTAATTAGGAAGAGATTTGAGACGGAAAAATTCGAGTAGAAGCTTAATCCAAGTAACAATTTCCAATAATGGAGTTTTGGGATGATTTTTGTAGGAATTTTGGTATTGGAATAATGAGGTGAAAGTAGGATATGAAGGAGATAAGAAATGAGAGGAATGGAATTAAACCCGTGAAATTCCCAGCCCAGCTCTCACTCGGTCGAGTGGTGAGTCCATTCGGTCGAGTGGCCTATTTTCATAATGTTTCCAGTTTCTGGAAACGGGTCCACTCGGTCGAGTGACAGGGTCCATTCGGTCAAGTGCATTATTCTCGATCGAGTGTGGACTCGTACTCGGTAGAGTGATTTCTTACGACTTAAAATTTCGGATTGAAATGGAAAGATGAAGTCCCTGCAACACAAAGAGAAGGTTCGGAGATACACCGGCCATCGTGGATTCACCCGAGTTAGTCCACACATCATACTATTTACCGTCTTTGGTACGCTACCAACATACTTCCTTAATCATATATCACACATACACTAGCATGCATTTAATTAACACACGGTGCAAAAGTTAAAGAGAAAAATTCATCATCCATATGCCAACACGTGCTAACCATCCTCAAAAATTTCGCTCACGCCAACCTAAGCATTCAATCTTCATATTCGTTTACATGTTTTTGGAAACAACTATAACATACAAGGAACTTAATACTATTCATGCATTCATGTGAGCATGCCACTTTTCATATAGCGTTCCCCCAATAATCGTAACCACCCACGTAGTGACCAACCGAAACAATAGGCACTAATTTTGATATGAGGGCGCCCAATAATCAAAAACTGATCTCCTAGTGTACTTATCTTGGTTTCATTTTATTAGACACAACTAGGTTCATTTTGGTTCATTGGGTTGGGTTCCAAAATCGAGGCTCTGATATCACTTTGTAACACCCCCTTCTTGCCAGGCTAAGGCAATGGGAGGATGTTACCATCTCGGTCTCCCGAGCCGGTAAAATTGGAGTTGCAATTAAGAATCAGCTTAAATAAATGAAGCATTTAGTGAATTACATATCCATGAATGAATAATAAAAGAATACAACTCATGACCACTACATTATGCTGGCCAACTATGCTCGACTCGGATGTCATCAAGGCTCGTCCCGTCTCCCACGTGCTACTAAAGATAACCTGAACTTAACTTGCTCCCCATATGATCGGAAATATCATATGGATCAAAATAGGCCACCCCGGAAATAGGTGACAATTACACAGACACACAACACGTCAGCTTCAATCAATATATATACTTAAAAGATGAATTTTTCAAGCGATTTTATTGGCTGTAACTTTTGCATACTATCTACATAAATAAAATATTTAGAACAAATAATACGTATATATTTAGATAATTAGAAAAATCAGTTAGAATCCTATAACATCTATGAGATAAGGTTCAGGAAATCAATCAAAACTATATTACCTCTTCAATTACTACTAGGGCACTATATGTTTTACAGTATATATAATACGAATTACATATTTGATCTTCGAAACAATAGTTTCGTTTATAATACATTAGCTATTTTCTTCGTAATAATTTAGTTTACACCTGGTTTGCTATTTTTAGACCTAATTTTCTTACGGTTTGTATTTTGATTTTTTTTTCTAATAAGCATTCTTCATATCATATTGCAGGTACAATCATGGAATCGTCTTACAAGCCTACTCAACTTAGTCATGGTGAAACGGTAGCACCTAGCCACCTATACACTATTTTTAGCAGGAAACCTGTAACTATGACATTGTTTTTTTTTTCTTTGTGCTTATATTATTCGGTATATCGTACCAACTAACAAGTACTAACCTTTCTATTCTATGTGCTTAACAAGTGCTTATACAATTCTTTCCACGCTATTTTCATTGTACGTATAATGATATACTCCGTATGATTTCTACATCTTACTCAATTGTTAACTTAGAGCAAATAATAAGATGTGTCTAACTTAGAGTTTTTCTTCTGTTGTTTCTCAATTTGTAAAGAAATCCATATTATTTTTTACTCCCTCCATCCAAATCATTTATTTACCTTTGATAAAAATATATTTCACAAAAATATAGAAAGTAAACAAAGAATTGAGATGAAAAGAATATTATATACAAACTTATAAGATTTTATGTTTGAGGGTATGCATATGACAAACTGATGGAGGTTGTACGAGAAAAAGGGTATTCCTCCATCTATTACTGTGAAAAAATAAACGTAAATTATTGATTGGGATAGAGGCAATATATATATATATATATATATATATATATATATATATATATATATATAGAGAGAGAGAGAGAGAGAGAGAGAGAGAGAGAGAGGGCTAAGATCCGGTGAGTCCACCTATATTTTTGAGTCCCATGAGTCCACTTATATATCACACACTGTACACAAGAATATCACGAATAATGAAAACTACTATTATAATGAAAACTACTATAATAGGTCTGCTATTTAATCGGAGTGATGCTCTAGGTTACTATGTTACTTAAATAGGACAAGAGTAGCACATGAAGAAGACTAGCGAATAGATGTATAGCATTGCAAGTTGCTTTATTAAATAGTTTTATATTGATTAACAAGATTTAATGATCTACAGAATAATATTATAATGCATAACTAATTGCAATAATTAAGTAAACTAACCCACCTTTGATATCTAAAGTCATTTCTGATCTAAAAATCCATCATTATTATCCCTCTTTGAGCTCCAAGGCTGTCAAGTATTTTCATGGCGGTCAACGAATTCCGGCAGCTAGATAAAGTGTCGCTGGGGGAATACATAAACGCCACACCATGCCTGTCCTCCAAGTTAAGCAACAAAGTTGATGATATGCAGATTCAAGCCGTGGACGGAGGCTTAATGAATTTCGTTTACATTGTCAAGAGTTTCGGGTGATCTATGGTCATCAAACAGGTAAAATCTTGGAAATCCACACTCAAATGTATTTACCAGTTAAGACTACACGATTTCGTGTTCATTATTAGCTGAAGAGTCTTCAAGTCAAAGAAGTACCTTAAAAGATCAGGTAAAAGATAAGATGGTGAAAGGCGGAGTTAGGTTCAGTTGTGTGATATTGTATAGTATAACCCGTGATATTGTTTAGTACAACCAGTGATATTGTTTATTGTAATGTGTGATATTGTTTTGTATAACTTGTGATACTCTTTTACTGGACCCACAGACTCAGATACAATATCACAGGTTATACTAAACAATATCACACCTTAATTTTTTTTTTTGGTAAAAAAATAAGTGATATTTTTGTGTGCTACGTGTGATACATAAGTGGACTCACGGGACTCAAAAAGATAGGGTGGACTCATGTGATCCTAATTATATATAATATAATTAGGATCACATATATATAATTAGGATCACATATATATATATATATATATATATATATATATATATATATATATATATATATATATATATATATATCTGATGAACTTACGATGTTTTTGCAAGAAGGATTTTGTCACTACAAATTTTTATTTAAGAGACTAACTTTTTGTTTATCAATCTGAATTGTCAATATGGTTTTGGTAAAAGTGCTTATTCATTCATTGTTGCTTTATCCTACAATTTTAAGCTAACACCTAGGACTTTAAGATCAATTATATGTTTTTATAATCTTACTGTCATAGTCTAACGCCACGGCGCCACCAATTAGAAAGATGTTTGATAATTACCCATTTATCCTAACAAAGATAACAATTACGAATTTTCATTATAAGTTGTTACGGAGCGTGCTGTTTAAGAACGAGTCAACTAAAACCCAATCACACTCAGATCATTTTTTTATCAACTTGATGTGTTCCTAAAAGCTTGTTATTTCAGATCAATCTTGGGTCACGAGATACACTTATTATAGGTCGAATCATTTTTGACATGCCTCACATCAAATATCATGAAAAATGAGTTCTCTTATTCTTCTTTGGTATTGAGCATACAAAGTGACCAAAATGCAATTCAATTGTCGTTTTTAACAACAATCTCCTAATAAGCACATTGAAGCAACTGTACTGATATGACCCGGGCAACGCCCGGGCTTGAAATCTAGTAATTTAATATAAGACACAGCATGATAAATAAATATGCAACATGCCAATTATATAAATGAGACACGATTACACAATCACTATATACCGGTACTGGGACACGTCCAGGCGTACCCACAACCACCGGTGGCAGGGACACACCCACCACACCACACCTCACCACAAAGGTACTGGGACACGCCCAGATGTACCGGGTCCATAATCCAACCAGATCCCAGCCAGACGTCGTGTATCACCCACACTAGTCCCTCCGATCCCAAGCCATTAATGTGCACATCCCTCTTGGAGTTTGAAGCTCCAAGAGGCGACTCAAGCGTAAGATGGTCTTCCAACCATCTTACTTCTCCTCAACAACAAAGATTACAACCAACGATTATCAACCATCACAAATATGGTTAAGTGCATCATAATATGTCAATATCCTCATCTCATAGTGAATATGCAAAACTCTTACTAATTTGCCTTTTTCTCATGCATCACGAATACCAATTAACCATATGATACAATACAATCTAAACAACATCAAAGTCTCACCAAAAT
Source organism: Silene latifolia (assembly GCF_048544455.1). Classification (NCBI taxonomy): domain Eukaryota; kingdom Viridiplantae; phylum Streptophyta; class Magnoliopsida; order Caryophyllales; family Caryophyllaceae; genus Silene; species Silene latifolia. Next base: position 83,183,972 of record NC_133535.1, read on the forward strand.
CCTCAACATTCCATGTGATACAAATCCGACTCGATTTATGAAAATGATGTAAATGACATATAAATGTACACAGATATTATTAAAACCGAGTAGGATTAACATACCTTTTCGCATTCTTTATGTGCTACTCGAGTTCCATACGACCCCGTCTCGCAGGACCATCTTTGTGGACATGGCCTACCTACACACTAGCCTGTGGACATGCAGCAGTCGGAAAGCCACGCTCTATGACGTAGAAATGCTTTCGACCGGATCGTTTTATATCGGTCGGTTTTGTCTCGGTGAAGGTCTCGAAAAGATGTAGAGATGTTTGGAGTCGCCACCAATTAATTATAGGATGTCTGGAAACCGTTCGAATCAACTTAATACCTAAGTTAATCAAGGCAAAAAGCAGTGATTGACATAGGTAATAAAGATAAGGAATCGTCCATCTTTAGCATCCTATCGCTAGAATGACTCTTGTTCGCCCTGGATAAGGTCGTCCACTATCCAAAGTTTCTGAGTAATAGGTGAGGGTACGTATTGGGAAGCCCTTTAATCAGACACCCAATCCCGTCCGCGCCCGCGGTAGCGGCCTCTACTGATCGATCTAGGTTGGTTAAGTGTAAAAGTTGATAAAACGGTTTAAATGCATGAATGCGCGCAACCACAAGTTGAAACCTAACATGTGAGATTTGCTAAGTCAGTTTGTTTATCCAAATATCAAGTAATTGTTATTGTGGACATGGGCCACCCGCATGCCCAGCCGATCTGTGGACACATGGCAGTCTGAAAGCCACGCTCGATGGCGTAAAAATGCTTTCGACCGGATCGCTTTAGATCGGTCGGTTTCGTCTTGGTAAGGGTCTCAAAATGATGCAAGAGATGTTCAGAGTCACCACCAAGCATTTTTGGGATGCTTAGAACCTATTTGAATCCACTTTATACCTAGGTCAACCAAGGCAAAAAGCAGTATTTGGCATAGGTACTAAGGATAAGGAGTCGTCCCTCTTTAGCATCTTATCTCTAGAATGAATCTCGTTCGCACTGGATAAGGTCGTCCACTATCCAAAGTTTTGAGTAAGAGGTGAAGGTACGTATTAGGAAGCCCTTCAATCGGACACCCAATCCCGCCCGCGGTAGCGGCCTCTACTGATCGAACTTGGTTGGTTAAATGCAAAAGTTAATAAAACGGGTAAATGCATGAATGCGCATCTACAAGTTTAAACCTAACATGTGAGATTTCTATGTCGGTTGTTTATCCAAATATCAAGTAATTAATGTCAAGTTGGATTTAGTGTTGATTTGCATGCAAGACAGAAATTAAACATCCATTTACCGAGTTAGGTTTATGGTGCATAACGTGATCCATTTGTCTTAGAAAGGCATTTTGCAAATATAAAGTAAAAGGTCAGGCTTGCCATCTAATTGTCCTGTATTCGGGTTAATCGAAGTCGGGATCATTCTAGAGAAGTGCTGGAAAGGAAGCAGGACCTGCATCAGGCAGCCTATTGAGGCGCGAGCCATCAAACGATGCAAGGAGACCTGTCCTGGTTTGAAAACCGGAAATCAGTAAGCCTGTTTTGGCGCGACGCATCAGACAATTCAAAGGGGCGTCTCCTGACTATTGAAAACATTTGTAAAGCGGTTTGTAAGAGGGTATTTGAACCCGTCTTTGTTTAAAAAGGTCGTTTAGACCACTTTTGTGTTAATATGAAGAACGGGACTTGAATAATCATCATTATATTGACGATATTCGGTGTCGGGTTTGGCTTTGCAAGCTTGATATGAATAGTTTTGATAAATGTTGATTATGAACTAACTATATTAAGTTCATTATTTTGTGATTAGTCAATGTCTATCATCGTACTCGGGTTTAAACCGACATTGTATGTGGAACCAAGGATGACTATGCATGTATGACTAATATGGTTGTTTTTTAAATGTAAAGAAATGAATAAAAGGTTTTAAAATGCCTTTTAAAATATAATTAACCAAATTTTATCACCGAAACACGGATTAAACCGTCATGGTATGAGGAACCAAGGGTGATCATGATTTTATGGTTAAAAGTTTATCATAAAAATGATTTCAAATGGTAAAAACAGGTTGTAAAATGAAATAAAATGGAAAGAATGAACTCAAATATGTTTGAGTTCTGACCTGGATAGTGTAGATACCCAGTATCTGTTGAGACTCCAACAAACACCCGATGATTATCGGACTACAACATGTTTTGGAATCGCGGCGTTTGATCGACAATTTGTGTACAACTTTACGTCGGAAAACTTAAAACGATTTCGAAAATAAAACTTTTCAAAATATTTCAAAAATACATGGAGTGTTTAATGCACGACGACGAGGTCGCAATGACACTAACAAGAGTCAAAACCGACACCAGACCAAAAGCCGACTCAAAAATTCAAATCAGGGACTCCAACAATGAGTCAAACCGAGTCAACCACCAAAAACAAAACATTTCAAATATTCTACCTTAAGTTTTCCCGGATTTATGTTTGGTCAAGTACCAAACATATGACTACAAAACCTAGGATAGAACAAATCATGATTGCGTTTGTGTGAAAGCGACAACTCACCTTGAAGACCCGCGACGTGGCTCGCGTCTCTTTGAGCAGCCCAGGTGGCCACGTCGCTCAAAACTCACACAACCACTCATTTTCCTATAAATACCTCTCAAATGCCCCCAATTTGAGACTTACGCGAGTGTCCGCCCCCTCTTTTCTCCCTTAACATTCTCGACTCGACTTCTTAAGTCACAATCCGACGCGTATTTACGACCTACCGATCGTAAATACAAGCCTTACACATTGTTTGGTGCCGCCATCGCGCATTAAATCACTTGACCGACCACTTCGACCATTACACCGTCACTAATCTTATAACACTCTTTTTACTTACCAAAACAGTTTTAAACCGAGTCTTTTCCGACCTCTCCAGTTGTTACATTTACGTCGGTCACTCGCCATAACCAAACATGTAAGTATGAGGGTGTAAAAATCCTTCTTTTATCATGTTTTCATTTGTTTCATGACTATAACATGCTAAAACGTGCATAACATGAACCAAAACATGGGATAAACGAGCCAAAACTGATTTTTGGCCTGAGACAGAAGTCCCTTGGTTCGCCGGCTTGCCCGCGCCTAAATGGGGTGTTCAGGTCAGAGATCAACCGTGGTTGTTCTCGTCATTTCCCTTTAATTCATTTTCATATTTCTATTCGGTTTTTACCATTTCAAATATTTTCGAACCCTTTTTTATTTTATTTCATTTGTTTTAACCATAAAACATTTTTCACCCTTGGTTCCTCATACCATGACGGTTAAATCCGTGTTTCGGTGATAATATTTGGTTAATGACATTTAAAAGGTATTTTAAAGCCTTTTATTTCATTTTGGGAGGTATTTTAAAGCGTTTCATCATTTCTTTATATTTTCAAAATAAATATATTAGTCACCAACACAAAGTCATCCTTGGTTCTACATACCATGTCGGGTACGATGATGAGTATCGACTAATTATATTCAAATGAACTTAAAACAATTAGTTCATAATCATTTTCAAAACTATTCATGTCAAGTTTGTAAAATCGAACCCGACATCTAATATCATCAAAACAATGATGATTATTCGAGACTAGTTCTTGAAATCAACAAATGCGGTCTAAACGACCATTTCAAACCAAATCGGGTTCAAATACCTATTTTTCAACACGTTGATGTGACCATAATTAGAGCATATATAGTCCCCGAATTAGCCTTGTTCCCATGCTTTTTAGTGCATATTTGGGTCATTTATTGTCTTTAGTTCTTTGTTTTGCATATTCTTTGAGGTTTTGTGTCCTTGGTAGGAAAGGAGTGCAAACCTTGCATCTTCATGGCAAAATGAGGCTAAATTGATTGAATTCAATGACCAAGCGTCAAGGAGAGACAAGATTAGAAGGCCTTTGTACATACTATAGTAGATGGGCAATGATGAGAAAATATCCTTGCATCCCCGAGGAAATCCTCAAGGATTTTATGAAGAAAAAGGAAGAAAAGAAGAAGGAACGAGACTGCCTGACAATCCGTGCGGATTGCCTAGAAGACGCCCGTCCCTCACCCACAACCCGTGCGTCTTCCTCAGCTGGACGCCCGGGCAAAAGCTCCCAAAGACGCCCTTCTTTCCCTTCTGGACGCCCGTCCAGAAGCTGCCAAATCCGCCCGTCCCGTGCTAAAGATGCCCGGATTCCCAGACAGTCCCATTTCGTCTTCTACAAGCTTCAAGGAAGGATGCACATCTTTTTCTAGAGACCGGAGTCTCCCTAGAGACCAGAGTCTCCCTAAGAGACCGGCGATTTCTCAACAAGGGACTTAATCGTCATTTAAGCCCTTAGTTAACCCTAATTCATGCACCTAATCCCCACTATAAATACCCCATTAGTCTAATTAGAAGAGCATGTTCTTCTTAGCAATCTTTGGAGTAGTTAATATCAATCAAATCTCTCTTTAATCTTGTAATCAACATTTAATTAAGTTTTAATACAAGTTTCATTTCCTAAATCTCTCTCTTGTTCATCCTTTATTTTGGGTAATTGAAGATTATTTGGGTTATTATTGGGAGATTGACAACCTTCCAATCAAGCATCAAGTACTTCTTTTATTCTTTGCTTTATTATTGGAATCATTAGTAGGTATAATTCTCTTAATACCTCTTTAATTATTGTTAATCACTTTTATTTATTCATCATGTTTCACTTTGTTGGTATGATTGACAACCTTGCTAGCATGTTCAACATGATAATGAGTGAGTAGTTTCCTTAGCTAGGGTGAATGGGTAATTAGGGGAAACCAACATGGGGAATGATTCATGCTTAAATTAATATGCTTTCATAGTTTATTTGCTTGCTTGTTGTGATCACAACTTATGCACATGTTATGTTTGATGAAATGTGAGTCTATGAATTCTTGCATTTTTTACCCATCACCTATCTTTTCAATGAGACTTGTAAGACATAAACCAACTCGAGTCTCATTAGACCATGCATCTTTTCAACGAACTCGATCCATCACAACAATAATTGCTTGCTTATGACTTGAGAATATGTTTGTATGATCAATTCCCATGAATCCCCTATGACCCCATGACACCCTAGTGCCTTTTATCAATTGTTTACATCCCTTTTAAGTCATCTTGCTTGTTTAATTTTATTGCTATTTAGTTTAGTGATCTTCTACTTCAAACTCCAATTGTGACACCCTTAAGACACCACTAGTTACAATAGAAATCTCATCTCAATTCCCGTCCCTTGGGATCTGACCTTTACTTGCCTCTTTACTAATTGTAGAGTTGTTGGTGAAGTTATAAATTGTGTTTTGGTCTAGGTGCTCCTAACGACAAGTACTGAAAAACTAAAGCCCACGAGGGAACACGACCAAAAATGGAGCCGTTGCCGGGGACGGTGTTAACTTGATTTAGATTTTCTTGTATTGTTATTAGTTGTGTCTTTCTTTGCCTTGGGGATGTAAAACTCCTTAAGGTTTGTTCTAATTATTTTCGAGTTGTTTGATATTTTACATGTCTAGAAGATCACAAGGTGACTTGTTACCCTTTGATCACGAAATTAAAAGGACTTTGACAACTAATAGAAGACTTGCTAGGAGAACTTTGAGAGGTATTGGTGAGGTTGTAGATATTCAACCAAATACTATTGAGTTCATCAACCCTTTTGCAAGAGAAGGTGAGGAGAACCCAACACAAAATCCAACACAAAATCAACCCATAATGCCTAAGTTTTCATCACATTCCGTACCCACCGAGGAGAACCTACCCAATGGTACTCCCACACCACAACACTTAACCGGAAATTTTATTGCCAAATCCGCATTTATTCAATTAGTCGAAAGAAGCCAATTTGGGGGGACGCCAAGTGAAGACCCTCATTCTCATATGGAGACTTTTTGTGACTATTGTGATGCAATTTCTCAAACCGGTGTAACTCAAGACCAAATTCGATGGGTCTTATTTCCTTTTTCTCTAATTGGCACCGCGAAACAATGGTTGAAAGGCCTTGATAAGGCTACTCTCGGAATTGATTCTTGGAAAAAGTTAGCTCTAGCTTTCTACAAAAAGTTCTATCCACCGGAAAAGACTAACATGCTAAGAGCTCAAATTACGGGCTTTAAGCAAAGGGATGAGGAATCTTTGTATGAAGCTTGGGAGCGATTCAAGGGAATTTGTCGTTCATGTCCTCATCATGGACTTAGCGAGTGGTTCTTGGTACAACAATTTTGGAACGGTCTTTATGAAGATTCAAGGAAGATTCTCAACATGGGATCAAATGGAATGTTCACCGAAGTTGATGACAATCAAACTTGGAACAAAATTGAGTAAATGGCGGTCCATAATTCACAATATAGTAGACCTCGCAAGGCTACTAGAGGAGGAAAACATGAAGTGGACTCCATTACTCAATTGGGTGCTCAACTTAGTGCTCACATTGATACCATCAATTTGAAGTTTGAAAAAGCTATGGCTAGACTTGAAGAAGCCTCAAAATCACCAAAGCATCATGTTAATGCCATGACGGCATCTTCATCAATCCCAAGTGGGATATGTGAGAATTGTGGAACTTTGGGACATGACCAAAGTGAATGTAGGGGAACAAATGAATAAGTGAATGCTTTCCAAGATTACAAGAGTGGTACCCCTTATTCAAATTATTACAATGAAAACACCAAATTCCATCCAAATCTCTCATACAAAAGCCAAAATGTTCAAAACCCTCAACCAACATACACCCCACCTCCCATGAGAAACCAAAATCAAAGACCCTTTTACGACCAAAACCAAGGTTACCAAAATCAAACTCCATACAATCAACAAAATGATCAAGGTTTTGATGTTCAAAAAGCGGTCCTCCAATACAAAAGAATCAACAAGAGTTTTTCACTCAAATGCAAAAAGATAGTCAAGCAAAGGAAATCACCATCAACAACATCCTAGCTCACACCAAAATGTTGGAAACCCAATTGACTCAACTAGCATCTTCAAGCTCACAAAGACAAAAGGGGCAATTACCACCTCAAAGTAATCCCCCAAGACATGAAACGGTTAGTGCCATTCACTTGAGGAGTGGTACAAGGTATGAAGCACCAAAGAAGCAAGTTGAGAATGAAGTTGTGGAAGCTAGTGACAAAGAAGAAATTGTGCAAAACTCCAAGGATGGAGAACCATCAAAAGAAGAAATTTCAAAGAAAAATGAAGACAAGGTCAAGGAGAAGGAGCCCATTGTGATTGGACTTCCTTTTCCAAGTCGTCAAGCCAAGCCCAAATTTGATGACCAACTTGGAAAATTTATGAAAATTGTGAAGAATTTGGAAGTCTCGATTCCTTTCACGGAATTAATCAATCACGTGCCGGCCTATGCAAAATACATGAAAGACATCCTCACAAAGTAGAAGTCGATCCGGAAGTTTGAGACTATCGCCTTCACTAAGGTGAGTAGTGCAATACTTCAAGGGAGCTCACCTCCAAAACTCAAAGATCCGGGAAGCTTCTCAATACCGTGTACCATTGGCGACACCACGATCAACAAAGCCTTATGTGATCTAGGGGCTAGTGTGAGTGTTATGCCGTACTCGGTGAGTAAAAGATTGGGTATGGGAGAGCTTAAGTGCACCAATATCACACTCCAAATGGCCGATAGATCGACGAAGATACCATTAGGGATATGGGAAGATGTTCCCGTAAGAGTTGGTAAATTTTTCATCCCGGTGGATTTTGTCATTGTTGACATGGAAGAATATTCCAACATTCCAATCATTCTAGGAAGACCTTTCTTACACACCGCGGGTGCGGTGATTGATGTGAAGCATGGAGAGCTCACTCTAGAAGTGGGAGATGAGAGCATAACTTTCAATCTTGACAAGACCATGAGAGCTCCCCGTTTGCATGAACCATGTTTTATGGTTGATCATTATAGCCGAAAGGATGATAGAAAGAAGTCGGAATTCCAATGGAAGAAGAAAATTGAAGATACTCCATTCTAAAAGCAAGTGAATTGTAACAAAGAGAGCTTGAAAAGCTCACCAAAGTCAAGGAATGAAGAGGATGACCTCATTGGCCAAGAAAAGAAAGTGGGAGAGTTGTCTCTATCAACTCAAGAGATCTTTAGTGATCAAGTAGATGAAGTTTGTGGTCTTTGGGACGATGAGTTTGAAGGGATTTTCAATCCCTATATTAGTAATGCTATCGATCAAAACCGACATAAAGCACAACAAGGGCAACGGTCTATTGAAGATCTTTATCATGATAATGAACAAGCTTTTGACTACTTTTTCAAGGTGTTGAGCAACATCAACAACACCTTGGACATGCCCCCATGACATCTCACTAAGGACGAAAGTTTGGTGGAGTTTTCCCTAAACCACCATTTGTAAATATTTCTAACTCCCTAACTCGCATTTTAATTCTTACATTGCATTTTTTGTCATTTTTGGATTTTTTATGCTATGATCAAGATAATTATCATTTTTGAGAGAAGTGAGGGAGGGACTAATGATTTAATTGATGTGTAGTGCTTTAGCTTAGTGTGGGGATAGCAATTGCCTAGGCTATTCATGCCTTAGTAGTGCCCCTACAATGAAGAACACGGGATTTGAAGAATGAAAAATGACAAGGGATATGCAAGTGCACGGATGGAACTGAATCCGGGTAAAACAGGGAGAATCCGAGCATCTTCATGGGAATCCGCCCGTCTTCAGGCAATCCGGGCGTCTTTGTCAAAATCCGCCTGTCCATTTTAACTGAGAATTTGAAATTTTGGGACTGTCGAAGAATCCGAGCGTCCTGATAGAGAAGACGCTCGTCTTCAGAAATCCGTCCGTCTTGGAAGGAAAGACGGCCGTCTTTTTGCCTGTGAAAAACAAGAAATTTCAATGTCTGAGAATCCGCCCGTCTTCAGCAGAAGACGCCCGTCCTGCAGTCGATAAATCTGAGTGTCTTTGCTAAAAGACGCCTGTCTTTAGGCGAGAATCCTGAACCAAAAAGAGACAGAATCCGAGCGTCCCGAAGGAAAGATGCCCGTCATCCCCTGCAGTTTTTGAAATTTTCGGGTATTTTAAATACCCCATCCCACATTCTTTTCTTCATTCATTAATTCAAAACACTACCCATAAACCCCAAAACTCAAAACCCTCATCCTCTCCATCACCAAAACAAGATTTCCTCAACCAAATTCAACAAAATCAAATCCAAACTTCCTTTTAACAACAATTAATCACTCATCTTCCAACAAAAATCAAACCAAGCACCAAAATCTTCAACCTTTGAGTCGATTTTTGAATTATAAAGGCAAAGCCTTTCATCTTAAAATCGATTTGGGTATACTTGGAAATTGAAGATTTTCACTCTTTTCTTGCTTAAATCATCAATGGCAAGAGCAAAGGGATCAACAAAGGCACCTAAGGCAAAGGCACTCTCAACAAGACAAAAATGTCTTCAAGCAAAGAAAGCCTCATTGGCTATGGTGGTAGCTAGTTCAAACTTGGAAGTTCAACAACAACAACCTCCCTTGGAAGCAACAACATTAACAACTCCGGAAATTGCTCAACTATCAAACTATCCGGAGGTAATTTTCATTTCTAACTCCCATAGGGATACATTTGCCAAGTATGCTAGAAAATCCTTTCTATCCACGAAATTCATATGTGAAGATGCCTTGAACAAATTGGGTGTCGTTGAACAAACGAAAGCCTTCTTTGAAGCCATGGGGTTGGGAAAATTGTTTGATACAAGAGAATTGACATACCCCTCCATTACCTTAGAATTCTTGAGTTCTTTGAAAGTTACTAAGGTAGAGACTAGAGAAAACATCGAGTTCCGCCTTGCTAATGTGAGTAGGCGCATCACCTTTGATGAATTGGGTAAAGCATTGGGTCTTAGTGATTCACCTAGTTATTACAAGAATCCCAAAAAGTATGACCCCGCTCTTCTTTGGGAGGCGATTTTCGGGAGGAAATTTGAGAACTATCATGCTAGTCGCGCTCTATTAGTCCACCATCCGGGCATTAGAGTGTGGTACAAGGTCATCGGGAATACTATCATTGCAAGAAAAGACACTAACCACTTTACCAAGCTTGATTGTGTTCTACTTGAGTCGGCCTTAAATATTAGAAGGGAATTCACCAAGCCTTACAATTCTCTAAGGCTTTTGGTGGAAAGATGGCTAAGTGTTGATTGTGGAAAGCAAGGCACCACTTTTATTGTAAATGGAGGTCTAGTCACTCTTTTGGCTAAGTACTTTGATCCGAATTTCAACAAGGATAGCAAGTATGTGGCGTAAAAAGGGGGTCATCTCATTGACATGGATGCCATGATTAACAAGTACAAGTGGGTCACTCATAACCCTCTTGACACCAAATATGGGTGGCTCACCAATGAGGCTAGATCTTTTACTTTGCCTTCCAAGATATGCCGTTTGAGTGTCCATCGCATCAACTACCTTCTTCCCCTCTCAAAATAAGCCGAATACATCATCCGTCAACAAAGGGGTGAAATTGAAATGCCCTCCTCCTCCATTGTCACACCACCCTATCCATTCAAGTATCAAGAGTTCAAACCCGAAGGTGTTAAAGCAAGCAATGACTACATGACTCTACTTATGCAAGAGATGCACAAACAAGCTTTTAAGGATCGGGAAGATGCAGACTTAGCCCAATATCCACCCCTCCTTCATTTAGCTAGGCAAGGACTACTTGATCCTTCGTGTCCTTTGCCTAGTTGGGCGGATAGGGAAGTCTTATTTCCAAGTGCATCTAGGGGTGAGATTCCGGGTGACGATGAGGTTGTCGGTGATGAGGTTGTTGATGATAGCATTGATGAAGAGGCTAATGATGAAGAAGAAGAGAATGATGAAGGAAGTGAGCAAGGAAGTGAAGAGGGAAGTGGTGATGAGTCCACTTCTATTGAGGAAGATGATGACAATGATGATATGGTGGAAGACTAGCAAGCTTTGGAGGCTCCTACCCTCTTGAGGTTTGTCTACTTCTTTCTTTGTTTTATTTATTTATCTTGATCATGATTGGAGAGTCCTAGCAACATACAGGACTGACACCTCGGCCCCATTGAGGTGTTCTTATTTCATTGTTCCCGCTTTTGAAAATCCAAAATGACAATTTAGTTTCATGCATTGCATCTTGTGTGCATGAACTACCCCAACTTTAGGACATTAGAAATAATGTCTATCTCGGTTTGGGGAAGTACATGCATACGCAACGGGAGGTAATCGAAATTACACTCTCCGTCATAAACAAAAACCCTTGCATCATGTAGTGTAGTATAGTATAGCTTGCATTTAGTGTAGAATTCATGCATCATGTTTGCATAATTTCCCATCATTTTGGCCATTGAGGACAATGCCCATATTAGTGTGGGGATGGGGAATTCTAACTTAGCTTTTATTCAAAAATCCAAAAAAATAAAAAAATTTCGAAAAAAACCATAAAAATTTGAAAAATGTGAAAATCCAAAAACAAGTTCATTTCCTTTGTAGTGTAGTCATGTATATATTGTTGTATATATTGTGCTTGTTTTATCCTTGTTCACATTGATTGACTACGCCACATCCGAGACATGAGGATATTGAAGACCGCATGGTATGATCTTTCCAATCTCCTTTTTCCTCTTTATGTTAATGACTATGTGGCTTTATTTTGATCTATGCGGTATAACAATGTGAACTTAGGACTTGCATTTAGTTTATATGTCATAATTAGTTGGTAGAATCATTTGCATTAGGATGTCTATATGCTAGTTGCATCATGGCATGTAGTTTGCATGTTAGAAAAATTTTGCGAAACCGTCTACTTGGGAAGTTTGACAAGTGTATATAGGCCCTAGTAGATGCTTTTTCTTCTTAAAATTTTGCTTGTTAGAATACTTGTAAAACACCCTAGGATGTGTCATGCTAATATCCTTTGACCCATGGATTAAGGCCTAGTCAAGAGTACTTTGTGGTGTGATAACTCCTTGGCTACCGTTTATTCCAAGGTGACCCTTGAAACCATGCATCCATCCATCATCCATGTTCTACCATATTTTTGTCATCAAAGGGAATATGCACAAAAAGAAATCAATTTGAGTTCAATGAAACGAAAAGTGAAAGAAAGTTTACAAAAAAATGCATCAAATGAAAAGAGGAGCAAAAATAGACTCCTAAAGCTTCAAATATAAGCCTCCCTCGCTACATATGGGGTGACTTTGAAAATGTTCAAAATAAATGCAAAGAAAAGTTGAAAGTTGTCAAGTGTTGAAATGCCAAAAATCAAAAAGAAATGGCAAGAAAGTGTTCTCAAATGTTATATGCCACAAGAAATTTGGGGGAAAAACAAAAACAAAAGCAAACTCCCATATGAAACTCAAATATCTATTGATCCCTTTATCCATCATATCCATTTTTGTGCATGGTAGAGAGGGGACGACCCTTCTTCTTGTCTAGGCAAGAGGGGGAATTCCGCGATCCTCCAGTGTTTCTAACACCATAGGGAGTCTACTCTTGACAAAATCATTTAACGATTGAGGACAAAGGTACCCTAGCCTGACACAACTTGGAGGTGATTTATTGGTATCCTTCTAGGCTTAGTAGTTTGAAGAAATTGCATCTATGAAGGAATGTGTACCCTTGAATTGCTTCCCTTGTAGATAATTTCCGCCACTTAGATGAGGAAAGTGGCTATTCTTTTGTAGATGCATCCATTACTTGTTTTGTGTGCTTAATGTTTGGATGTGTCGCCATTTTGGCAAGACCCACCTTGCTTTGCAAGAAGGCATCCTACCTCATGGTTGTCTTGTTGTGAGTTGAAGAGGCGGAGTGAGACCCGCTAATTGTCTCATATCGGCTATGTTATTAGGTTAGTTTAAATAATGGTCCTAGTCTTTGTCACCTCTTTACTCGGGACGAGCAAAGGTTTGGTTTGGGGATATTTGATGTGACCATAATTAGAGCATAATTAGTCCCCGAATTAGCCTTGTTCCCATGCTTTTTAGTGCATATTTGGGTCAATTATTGTCTTTAGTTCTTTGTTTTGCATATTCTTTGAGGTTTTGTGTCCTTGGTAGGAAAGGAGTGCAAACCTTGCATCTTAATGGCAAAATGAGGCTAAATTGATTGAATTCAATGACCACGCATTAAGGAGAGAGATTAGAAGGCCTTTGTACATACTATAGTAGATGGGTAATGATGAGAAAAGATCCTTGCATCCCCGAGGAAATCCTCAAGGATTTTATGAAGAAAAAGGAAGAAAACAAGAAGGAACGAGACTGCCTGACAATCCGTGCGGATTGCCTAGAAGACGCCCGCCCCTCATCCACAACCCGTGCGTCTTCCTCAGCTGGACACCCGGGAAAAAGCTCCCAAAGACGCCCGTCTTTCCCTTCTGGACGCCTATCCAGAAGCTGCCAAATCCACCCGTCCCGTGCTAAAGACGCCCGGATTCCCAGACAGTCCCTTTTCGTCTTCTACAAGCTTCAAGGAAGGATGCACATCTTTTTCTAGAGACCGGAGTCTCCCTAAGAGACAGGCGATTCCTCAACAAGGGACTTAATCGTCATTTAAGCCCTTAGTTAACCCTAATTCATGCACCTAATCCCCACTATAAATACCCCATTAGTCTAATTAGAAGAGCATGTTCTTCTTAGCAATCTTTAGAGTAGTTAATATCAATCAAATCTCTCTTTAATCTTGTAATCAACATTTAATTAAGTTTTAATACAAGTTTTATTTCCTTAATCTCTCTCTTGTTCATCCTTTATTTTGGGTAATTGAAGATTATTTGGGTTATTATTGGGAGATTGACAACCTTCCAATCAAGCATCAAGTAATTCTTTTATTCTTTGCTTTATTATTGGAATCATTAGTAGGTATAATTCTCTTAATCCCTCTTTAATTATTGTTAATCACTTTCATTTAGTCATCATGTTTCACTTTGTTGGTATGATTGACAACCTTGCTAGCATGTTCAACATGATAATGAGTGAGTAGTTTCCTTAGCTAGGGTTAATGGGTAATTAGGGGAAACCAACATGGGGAATGATTCACGCTTAAATTAATATGCTTTCATAGTTTATTTGCTTGCTTGTTGTGATCTCAACTTATGCACATGTTATGTTTGATGAAATGTGAGCCTATGAATCCTTGCATTTTTTACCCATCACCTATCTTTTCAATGAGACTTGTAAGACATAAACCAACTCGAGTCTCATTAGACCATGCATATTGTTAAGTAGGGAAGATTAAGTCGACTTGTAGGTATTGTATAATCTAATCGATTCGGCTCCGGGACCCAAACTTTCCTAGGATTGTAAGATATAAACTAACTCGATCCATCACAACAATAATTGCTTGCTTATGACTTGAGAATATGTTTGTATGATCAATTCCCATGAATCCCCTATGACCCCATGACACCCTAGTGCCTTTTATCAATTGTTTACATCCCTTTTAATTCATCTTGCTTGTTTACTGTCATTGCTATTTAGTTTAGTGATCTTCTACTTCAAACCCCAATTATGACACCCTTAAGACACCACTAGTTACAATCGAAATCTCATCTCAATTCGCGTCCCTTCGGATCCGACCTTTACTTGCCTCTTTACTAATTGTAGAGTTGTTGGTGAAGTTATAAATTGTGTTTTGGTCTAGGTGCTCCTAACGACAAGTACTGAAAAACTAAACCCCACGAGGGAACACGACCACATGTTTTGTAACGTTTTCAAAAGGTCAGAATACGGCATATAACCGTAGGCTAACCCGCGCCTCAAGCAGGCCTTTTCTTTCTCATTTTCAGAACCAGGGGAGGCCCCTTTACACCGCCGGCTGGCTCGCGCCTCATGTAGCCGTCTGGTACAAGGCCTGTTCCCTTTCCAGCATTAGTCTACGACGATCCAGACTCCGGTTAGCCCGGATATAGGACGGATCAGATGACTATTTTGTTCATTCGAAATCGTATTTGCAAAATGCCTTGCTAAGACAAATGGATCACGTTATGCACCCTAAACCTAATACGGTAAATGGATGTTTAATTTTCGTCTTGCATGCAAATCAATCATTAATCAAACTCGACATATTATACTTGATACTTGGATTAAATCAACTGACTTAGAAAGCTCTCACATGTTAAGTTTAAATTATTGGATGCGCATTCATGCATTTAAACCGTTTTATCAACTTTTGCATTCAACCAACCAAGATCGATCAGTAGAGGACGCTACCGCGGGCGGGATTGGGCGTCTGATTAAAGAGCTTCCCAATACGTACCTTCACCTTTTACTCAGAAACTTTGGATAGTGGACGACCTTATCCAGGGCGTATGAGAGTCATTCTTGAGATAGGATGCTAAAGAGGGACGATTTCCTTACCTTTCGTACCTATGTCAAACGCTGCTTTGTGCTTCGATTTGACCGAGGTATAAAGTGGAATTTGAACAGGTTCCAAGCATCCCACAAATGCTGGGTGGCGACTCCGAACATCTCTAATCGTTTCGAGACCCTTACCGAGACGAAACCGACCAACATAAAACGATCCAGTCGAAAGCATTTTTACGCCGCCGAGCGTGGCTTTCAAAAGACCGCTGCATGTTCACAGATTGGCCTGGCGTGCAGGTGGCCCGCGACTACGGACCGGTAGGTGGACCCCCAAATCCACAGACCGAGACGTGGCCCACGTCCACAGTTTGGCGACTCCGCTGGGGATAACTAGGACACTTACGTCTTTGTGATCCCTAGATGGTGAGACTCGAACAAGGTCTTGGTTGGAATGCATTAATTGATATTACGGTCACGATCGGGTTCCTTGTCCGGGCACACAACCTAACCCTTTTCGACCAATTGGCTCGTCTCGTCGGTGTGAGTTTTCTCATCTCCGCGTTTCGAATCCCGATTGAGTCAAGCATACCATTGACGTTACACATTTTTGTTTCGTCAAAGAGCTTTCATCACTTTCGAGTACGAGGCTAGGGCACCCTCCTTACACATTTTTTTTGGATTGGTATCCCTTTCGCAAATCGGGGTTTGATTGCTTGGTGTGTAACCCACCCTCTTAAGCCAAAACCCGTGTCAGCATAATGCATAATATAATGAACTGTGAGTGCTTATGTGCTACTTGATCATAAGTCCTTCCGTGTCATTTTCAAACTTTCAAAAATCACCCTTTTGCGCCGTTATAATGGCCGTTTCAAACCTCGGTCTTTCGCCGACCGTTGCACGCCTTTCTAGGCCGTCGTAATGACGATTTTCAAACCCGGTTTTTTATAACCATTTCAACACGCCTTTTTAGGCCGTCGTAATGACGATTTTCAAACACGGTTTTTATAACCATTTCAACACGCCTTTCTAGGCCGTCGTAATGACGATTTTCAAACACGGTTTTTATAACCATTTCAACATGCCTTTTTAGGCCGTCGTAATGACGATTTTCAAACCCGGTTTTTATAACCATTTCAACACGCCTTTTTAGGCCGTCGTAATGACGATTTTTAAACCTGGTTTTTTTTATAACCATTTCAACACGCCTTTCTAGGCCGTCATAATGACGATTTTCAAACTCGGTTTTTCACAACCATTTCAAATCACCTTTTTACGCCGTTATAATCGCCGCGTCTAGACATGGACTTTAACCCGTTTCGCGCCGACAATTGCTCTTTCAAAACCCGAGAAAAGCACACACCCTTTTCCCGAGACACTTTCGAGCTCCCGAGGACCATGCACCGTCCCTGAGACCTCTTCAAACATTTCAAAGCCCATTTTCAAAACATACAATTTTGAATTTCGAAACCGTCTTGGGAAACAATACACTGTTTTCCGAGCCGATTCAAACTCAAAACCGTCTTTTGCAAATAAACTTAAGACAACCCTTTCAACTGATCGACTTGCGGAGATCTCTATCTTCAGAAGCCGTCCATTAAAGCGACAAATGAATCTTTTTGAAAATTTCTTTTTTCGAAAACTTCAGTCCACCATTCCAATTCTGCCTCGTGTCTATCGAGTCGAAGCAAACGTACTTATGGGTCTTTACTTATGAGTCGTCTCACCATGAGACCCGTCCAATGGCGTCACGCCGTTATGTTGGACTCGTGTCAAAAGTTCGGTCAACACCGTCATGTCATAAATCGAGTCAACACCGAGGAACCACACACAGTCACCCTCGTCTTGTTGAGTCTGATCTTTGTCGCGTCCTTTGCGTTGTCTGCGTTCAGTCTTTGAACCGTGTCAAATTGAGTTGTAATGTGAGCCGTTTTTCTGTCTCAGAGCCATGGCCTCGTCTTCAGCTTCGTCCAACAACAATGATAACAACAGAGATGTTAAGACTGATCAGCTAGCCAGCCTGCTTACCGCTCTTAAGGTCACCCTGGATCGCGTCGAGACCAGTATCGACGCCCTGGAGAATAAGGAAACTGGAGAACATAATGCTCCACCTCTGACTGAAACTGAGAAGAGGCTAAAGCTCTTGGAGGAACAGCTTCTAGCCCGGGGTAACAATATCCATCTTGAGAACAACCGAAGGTTCAAATATATTGGGGATCAATTGCCTGAAAACTTTACCCTAACTGATGTGCCTAAGTTCAAAGGAGTGGAGGACCTGCTCAATCATATCCGTGCCTTCAAAGACTACATGGCCATTAAAGGGGTCAAACAGGAACGTTTCACCCGGATCTTTCCATCCTCTTCGGAACCAATCCCTCGCCAGTGGTACTACTCCCTTGATCCGAAAAGCCTTACTACTTGGGATGAGGTCGCAGTTGAATTCGCCAAACAGTACGCCGATAATGTTGAAATCCAAGCCAATACCCGTACTCTTGATGTCCTAACCCAGAATGATAAGGAAGGGTTCACCGAGTTCTTAACCCGTTGGAGGAGGGTAAGTACTCAATTGGTCAGTAAACCGAGTGAATCAGCTTTGGTGGAAAAGTTCGTCAACAACCTCTGCCCAGAGTATGCCAACTTACTGAGGTATCAAATTATTAAGACCTTCCAGGGTCTGCAAATTCTGGGGACGCGCAGTGAAGATGACCTCCGGTAGGGTGTCTTGGCCAAGATTACTGGCAGAGGCTACCAAGGATCCACCTCAACCGGATCTCGCCCTTACGGCTAGACAAACAAAATCGATGAGGTCAACCTCGTTGAACCATCTTCTAAGAGAGCTGAGCGCCCCCAGAGAGTGTTCACCAATATAGGGTCGACTTACGCAAGTGCTCTGAAGAGGCTCATAGACCAGGGAAAGTTACAGCAGATCGGACCCACCCCGGGTCCGACCGATGCTAAGAAATCCCGCTTCTGAAACCCCAATGCCTACTGTCAGTACCATCAAGGGAAAGGGCATGATACCGAAACCTGCTTCAAACTCAAACACATCATCCAAGACATGATTGAGAAAGGGGATTTGCCTTTACCACCGCCGACTAAGCCAAACAACAAAACAATTCCTCTGGGGATCCACGCCATCTCCAACGATGAGCCAACTCTGGACTGCTCTCACCTCATCCTGCCAGTTGATAACGAGGTGAATGCCTTGGAGAAAGATCCCTCAGACGGGGTATTTGTGTTTAGTGCTGCCACTATGCTCACTATGTTCCAACAGGTTGAGGAATCCATAGCCAGTCTCTCCGAAAGGATCACCCGACTTGACGATGCCTACCATCGACTTATCTTCAATCCTCCACCGCCACGCCCCAGGGAAAGTCCCCCGAGCGCCCAAAACTACCCACACCAGGACGGATTGCTCCCGTGACCATTCTGGAATGCACCTCACAATAATCAACCTCACAATAATCAACCCCACAAAAACTACCCCCAAAAAAATCACCCTCACAAGAATATCCCTCACAAAAACTACTTACCAAGGAATACCCCTCCAAGGTTCCTTCGAGATCCTGAAATCAACGACATCTGGAAAGACGATGTTGAAGATGTCTACCTTGTCTCAGAGAAAGAGAAACGGGCGAAAGAGGTCGGCCACCTTACCCGGTCCGGACGCCCCTATCAGAACCCGAACAATCCAACGGTCGTTCCAACAACGAACGACCAAGTTGTCCTGGAAGTAGACACTCAACCGAGGGCTCCTGAGAATTCAATCCTCAAACAGCTTCAGAAGGCAAAAGCCGAAATCTCAATCTGGCAACTGATCGCGACGTCCTTTGAGCATCGGCAGGCTTTGCTACAGGCCTTGGGAAAATTAATCGTGCCCTCCACCTCTTCCCCTAAAGAAATAGTGGCACATATGACGAGGGATGCCCCTGATTTGAACAACCCAGTCGTCTATTCTGACGAAGATATCCCTCCCTTCGGAGCCAATCATAACCTTGCCCTGTACATCACCGTACAATGCCTCAAGAAGAATGTGCCCATGGTACTTGTAGATGACGGGTTCGCGGTGAATGTCATTCCCCTGAAGACTGCTCACAAGCTGGGGATTAAGGAGGCCAATTTGGTCCCGACAAATCAAGGAGTACGCGCCTACGATGACACTCGTCGCAAGGTCGCGGGGCTCATCACTCTGACCGTCCCGACCGGACCGCTGGAAAGACAAACCAGTTTTCAGGTGGTCGACATCGACGCCTCCTTTAATATGCTCCTGGGACGTCCCTGGATTCACGCCGTCAAGGCGGTTACCTCAGCTCTCCACCAGAAGATCAGGGTCCACTTCAACGGGAAAACAATCACAATTCTTGCTTCCTCGATCAAAGATGTCATGAGAAAGGGAATAGCGTCCCAAACCATTGAGGAAGATGATAACGAGATGTGGGGATTCCAAGCTGTGAATGCCATAACTGATGAATCAACACCCTTTGATTGTGACCCCTTTGCTAATCTCATAGTCAACCGTATCATGATGCGCCAGGGTTACTTCCCGGGCTTACCCCTCAATCCACTGAAGGACCCATTGCCTCCCTTGAAACAGGCTAAGGTCCCCAACATTCCCTTTGGGCTGGGATAGGAACCTACCGATGAAGATATCCAGGAGATGGACCTCCTAGTTCGAAAACGCAAGAAGCACGGAGTTATCCCCCGTCCCTATCATCTGGCCCTCAATGGATACTTTGTTCCCGAAGGAGAATCAGAGCTCTACCATGGCTTTCCGGAGCCGATCTATGACTCTGTGGCCAAGGCTAGGTACCCGGGTGTGGAAGTCTTCCAGGAATGCTACTTCATCCCCGACAACACCGAAGCTGCATCAACCGAGTCTAAGCCGTCGTCAAGCCTCGATGGACAAGCTGTCACTCTCCTCTTTGGGGAAGATAACATCAAGCACCTCGACTATGAGGACATCATCAACATCACCCTGAAGGACAATCAATTTGACCCAACCGCCTTGAACTCCGACACTGACCCGGAGAAAGCTACACAAGGCTGGAGGAAAACCGTCAAGTGGACCGATCGCCAAGGCCGCATTCTCAAAATCACAACTGGAGAAGGCCCTATGTTCAAGGAGGGAAGCGAAGAAGAACCTGAATCTGAGTCAGATTCAGTGTCAGAGTCTGTCATAGCTCCTAACACTCCCGATGTCCCAGTCAAGGTCCCCTTCCCGCTGTTTTATCACAAAGTCGTGGCTGATTCAGAGGCTGAGTCTACTAGGGTCACCCTAGCTCCCATGAAAGGTGACAACCTGGAGCCTGTTCCAGGGGCCACCTCCTCTGTTGTGTCGCCTCTGACTGACCACGAAATGTCTGTCCTTTCCGAGCTTTTCGTGTCAACTTAATGAACGCTAAGTTTGCTTATGACTCGTCTCAATTTAACTGCGATGCAATTCTGAATGACTGTGAGGAATTTGACTTGAGTGACTACCCACCTCACCTAGCCAAAGAACTTGACAAACGAGAAACCAGAACCCCCATCATTAATGAGACCAAACCTATTAATGTAGGGACCGACAACACACCTCAAGAACTTAGGATAGGGACAACCCTGGACCCCTCGGAAAGACAACAGTTCATTGACCTCCTCCACGAATACAAGGACGTATTCGCCTGGTCGTACTGAGACATCCCTGGGATTGAGAGAGAGATTGCAGAGCACCGGATACCCATTAAGCCCAAAGCTAAACCCGTGAAACAAAAGCTACGCCGAATGCGTCCTCAATGGGCCCTGAAAATTAAGGAAGAAGTGGATAAACAGTTCAAGGCTGGGTTCATCAAATTGTCTGAATACTCTGATTGGGTGGCCAACATTGTGCCCGTACCAAAGAAAGACGGAAGAATTCGGGTTTGCGTCGACTTCAGGGATCTGAGTAAGGCGAGTCCAAAGGATGACTTCCCTTTGCCATATGTTGACATTCTGGTGGACAATACCGCCGAACATGCCCTCCTATCATTCATGGACGGGTATGCTAGGTACAACCAGATTAAAATGGCTGAGGAAGACATGCTCAAGATAGCATTCACTACACAGTGGGGTACATATTGCTACACGGTCATGCCCTTCGGTCTTATCAACGCCGGGGCTACTTATTAAAGAACCGCTACCACTCTCCTACATGATATGATGCACAAGGAGGTAGAGGTGTATGTCGATGACATGATTGTCAAGTCAAAATAACGGGACGGCCACATCAATGCCCTTCGAAAATTCTTCGCTCGTCTGCGGAAATGTAACGTGAGACTAAATCCCCAGAAGTGTGCATTCAGGGTCACCTCCGGAAAACTCTTGGGACATGTCGTCAGCAAAAGAGGCATTGAGATTGATCCAACCAAAATCAAAGCCCTTCAGCAAATGCCTCGGCCTAGGAACGAGAAGGAGATTCGGGGATTTCTCGGTCAGGTTCAATACATCAGCCGCTTCATTGCCAAGCTCACCATGATTTGTGAACCGATATTCAAGAAGCTTCGCGCCTCCGATCACACCAATTGGGAAGACGACTGTCAAAAGGCCTTCGACAGGATAATGGAAATCCTATCCAAACCTCCCGTCCTCATGCCACCTCAACCAGGGATTCCTTTATCCCTATACCTGACTGTTACCAACACAGCCATGGGAGCTATGCTAGCACAAACAGTCGGCAATGAAGAACGAGCCATCTACTACATTAGCAAAAAGTTCATCGAGTACGAGATAAGGTATACCCAACTGGAAAAGAAATACCTTGCCCTAGTATGGTCAACAAAGAAGCTGCAGCATTACATGCGCAGCTACACGGTCCACCTCTACTCCAAGATGGACCCGGTCAAATGCATCTTCGAAAAACCCGTACTAAACGGAAGGCTGTCTAGGTGGACGCTCATGCTGTCTGAGTTTGATCTCAAGTTTGTACCCCTCAAGGTTATCAAGGGAAGAGTAGTTGCCGATTTTCTAGCTGAGAGTCCCGTCAACGAGGACCCAACGACCGACACATGGTCAATTCCTGACGAAGACATCCTTTGTGCCGATTCCGACGCATGAGAACTTTACTTCGACGGTGCATCTAATCTGAGAGGTTTCGGGGTAGGAATCCTTCTAATATCACCGGAGGGAGAACTTGTTCCGATCTCGGTCAAACTAGACTTTGCCGTCACCAACAATACTGCTGAATATGAAGCATGCCTCATCGGCCTACAAGCAGCCATCACACTTGGCATCAAGAGGTTGAGGTTCCACGGCGATCCCTCGCTCATCATGAACCAGGTGTCCGGATCATGGAAAATCCGATCTGACAGCTTAGCTCCCTACCGAGCAAAAATCAATCAAGAGACCGAATTCTTCGACCAAGTCGACTACTTCCATCTGCCGCGAGAGGAAAATCAATTTGCTGATGCCCTGGCAAAACTTGCCACGCTCGTCAACATACCTGACAACATGACATCGATGCCCCAATGTGTCGAGAGAAGGAGCGAGCCAGCTCACGTTTGTGCCATCAACGACGACGAGCAAAGCCATGATGAACCTTGGTACCAAGCCATCCTCAATTACAAAACCAAAAATGAATTCCCTCCCAACTCTGATCAAATAGGACAAAGAGCCATCCGTTTGCTTGCATCACAATTCGTGATGAACCAAGATTAACTATACAAAAGAACACCCCAAGGAATTCTCCTCCTTTGTATTGACCATCACAAAGCCAAAAAAGTCATGGGAGAGGTCCACGACGGAGAATGTGGCCCTTACATGAGCGCAATGATGCTTACCCGAAAAATCACACGGCTAGGTTACTACTGGACCACCATGGAAGCCGATTGCCGTAACTACGTCAAACATTTCCACAACTGCCAAATCTTCGCCAACATACAACACATACCACCATCCCTTATATACAAAATGACCTCACCCTGGCCTTTCTCAACCTGGGGCATCGACATCATCGGGAAAGTCAACCCGGTAGGCACCAAGGGGCATTGCTTCGTCCTCGTCGCCATCGACTACTTCACCAAATGGGTGGAAGCATAGTCATATGCACTCTTGACAGCCAAACAAGAGGCCAAGTTCATCCAGAACAACATCATCTGCCGATATGGGGTACCCCATGAAATCATCAGCGATCAAGGCTCTCACTTCCGGGCGGAAACTCAAGCTTTGCTAGACAAATACAAAATCAAATGACATCGATCATCCCCCTATCGTCCCCAAACTAACGGAGCGGTGAAGGCAGCGAACAAAACTCTTGTCACCATTATACAGAAAATGCAAGACAACTACCGTGATTGGCCGAGCAAACTCCCATTCGCACTCTGGGGATACTGAACCTCCATTCGAACACCGACAGGCGCCACACCCTTCTACCTAGCATACGGTATGGAGGCGGTTCAACCAGTAGAGTTAGAGGTCCCATCTCTATGCATCCTACTGGAGAGTCAAGTCCCTGAGGCGGAATGGACCAGTCAAAGGTACGAGCAACTCACTCTTCTAGACGAATGACGACTCAACGCCTTGCACAACATCCAGCTATACCAACGAATTATACAACGGGCATTCAACAAGAAGGTTAAACCCAGGAACATCAAGGAGGTCAACTTGGTCCTCAAGTCGGTTCGAGCACCATTGCCCGTCGATCCGAGGGGAAAATTTAAACCCACTTGGGCCGGGCCGTACCTGGTCAAGAAAATACTTTCGAGGGGCGCAGTGAGACTGAGTGACCTAGATGGGGAGGACTTTACAAACCTGAACAACCTAGACCAACTCAAGAAATACTACCCTTGAACTGTAGCAACCAACGACCTAAGCCTAGTTTTACGACTAGCAAACCCCTTTTCAAGTCAAGTTCCTTAACGTGTTCTGATTTGAAATTGCATGTTTTATCGAGTCTAAGCTGCGGCACCTTGCCCGTTTCGAATGTCCTTTGATCTGTCAAAGGCAACATCCATTTTCACTAAAACAAAAAAAACCCCCTGAACTACGAGCATGGTTTGATTTCACCTCTTCAGGTGAATACGTAGGCAGTCCCTCTTATGCCTGAGGGATACAACCACAAAACCCAATCAAATTCACAAAACATTTCGAACTACGTTCATGTTTTGATTTCACCTCTTCAGGTGGATACGTAGGCAGTCCTTTCTTACACAAAAAGGATACAACCATCCCCATAATCAAAAAACACTCCCACAATAAAAAACATCCCCATAAAAAAAAAGAGAAAGGGAAAACCATTCCCTTTTCCACAAAAGTACGAAAATAAGCCTTCCTCCCTTCCCACAAAAATCCCACTTTCCCAAGTGAAAACGTTTAAGACGATTCAAATCGAATTGCCTTTACAAAATTTATGGAAGAAACAAGCGTTCACAATTTTTGACATGGGCAATCCTCTTATTTAATTAATAATGAGAGGGATTACATTTCCAACAACAAATAAAGCTCGACGAGTCTAGAACTTATCGAAGCTAAGGTGTCCACTAAAACACCTCACATAATAAAACTAGCACAAAACACACAATAACTAGCTAGTACAACATAATAAAAACTCACAACAATAATACAACATAATAATAAAGTGGGTAATGGAGGTCTTCACTCTTCCATTCTACCCTTGCCTTTTCCCTCGGGGTACATCTTCCTCTTGTTCTTCTTATTGGCCCGCCTAGTATGGACTTCCTCCTCGGAACGGATCCTTAACGGATCTAAGACGGCGACGGCCTCCGGTCTAGCACAAGACCCCATGTTCGACCCAAAGAGGGCCAATGCACGGCCCACCATGTTCTTAGGGCCGGAACTCCTCCTCTTCGGTGGTGTCATCACATCGGGGGTAGCTCCATCAACATACTCCTCAAAGAAAGCACGGTTGGCCTTGCCAACCTCTCGATACTTCAAGTCGATAACCTCGTCCTTACGGAATTTGGATCTCTCGTCCAAGGACGGAGCACGTGACCACTTGACAGAAGCGGGAGTCACCCACGTCGTGGCAACGGGGTTTGGTACCTCCCAAAGCGGCCGAATGGCCCACCATCTTTCGAAGACCTCCATAAGCTCGGAGTTCCGGAAAACATTCTCTTGGACAAGAGTATCTTGAGTGGGCACTTTTTGTTGACGCCGCATTTGCCTCATGAGACTTTTGGGATATATGAAGGAAACAACTTTCAAACCTACCACCATCAAAGAACGAGGACTAGCACCCTAAGCGGGCAACCCCGTGAAGGACCTCAAATGCCACCACGGTACCACTCAACGGATGTGAGGACCACCCTCCTCGGCCAATCTCGCAGCCCAATAAGCCGCGGTAGAAGCAAAACTATCTGGGTACAACTTCTTCCTCATGGTAAGGTGACGGAAGGAATAGGAAGAAGGATTAGTCAGAGGCTCTACATACCTTAGCCTCTCCAATAGCAACAGTTTAAGGATCCTTGGGGATCCGAAGGAGGGAGCTTCTCCACAAGAGCCTTCCTTGTCCAAAGCTTGGATGATCTCTCCAAGCACCAACCATGAAGGATCTCTACCATGCTCCATTTGCTCAACCACGTGAATAAGGGTCATGCTACCATAGCATTTTGGCCCCTCCTTCTTCAAGACATCAACAAAGAGGTACACATGGACAACGCAAAAGGCAAGAGCCCTTCTCCTAGCCACTTCCGAGACTGTAATACTACGGTTTTACGAGTCTTTGGATACTCTATCGAGTGGGCCTTACTCTGTCGAGTAAGGGTGTTTTGGTTTTTAAAACAGTTTTTGTCTATAGGGTACTCGATCGAGTAACCTTGGTACTCGATCGAGTAGGGGGCACTCGATCGAGTGGCTCGGTTTACGGGTAATGTTTTGTAAGGTTTTGTTAATAATGCGAATTAATATATAAACCTTTCCGTCACTTTCATAATACACTTTTATCAAACCTAATCACTTCAAAAGAGATTTCAACCTCCGTACTTCGCATCTTTCGCATTATTGACAAATCCTGGAGCTTGAGAGGTCGAATTTCATCGTTCTTTGCGAGCTAGGGTAAGATCTACATACAAATTTTATAGCGTTTGGTTGTCTTTGTTTAAACCCTAATTCATGGGATTGGGGGTTTTTGTGATTAGTTATATTGTTAGTAATTGTATGATTATGTGTTAGGAGGAGGATTCGTAGAGAAGAGGTTTTGCGACAGCTGCTAAGATCGTCTGCTTGTGTTTGCAGTCCAGGTAGAGTTTCCCTACTCAGTATTAGTTACATGATATGTGTGGTGATTGTGCTTTAGATTATAATTGTTGGTTGTTTCAGACGGTTGTGATATTGTGTTGTTGATTATTTCAGACGGTTGTGATATTGTATTGTTGAATATTATCATACGAGTATTGTGACGGTTGTTGGTTTTGATTGTTGATAGTAGTTGTGGTTGATTGTATCTGTTTGTGTTATTCGGGGTGCGTCCCTGGCTGAGTGGAGTCACTTGCGGGAGTGGCTTCACGCCCATTATTCGCCTTCTGTGGAACCCGCCACAGAAGGGATGTGCACATTAATGAATTTGGGTTTATCGCTCGACGGAGATGAGCGGGGCTTAGGTGGGAACCGCTGCAGTCCCCCACTGGCGGCGAGGAGTAACCTATTGCGATGGGTACTCTAGCAGGGCTACACACTTTAGTGTGTAGTCAGTATTGAGGAGTTGGTGATGGAGTTCGGGATAATGTGGCATTTGAGCTGTTTTGATTTCTGTCTGATTGTGATTATATAATTGTGTGATTAGTACTGACCCCATTTAAATGTTTTAAAAACTGTGGTGATCTATTTGGGGGTGGTGATCAGTTGTTTAACAGGTATATCTTGGATACGTGAGGGATCTAGCTGGGGATAGAGTCATCACATGTCAGAGTCTTTAGTCTTCCGCTGTGTTTGTTAAGACAGTTTCATTCAATTGGTTTATAATTTGAGAACAGTTGTATTTTACTTTACAGTTGGTTTTGTTATGTAATCACTTAAACTTATTTAATAAAGTACGTTTCGTTATTGTCATTTGATTATCATTGCCTCGGAAAACCGAGATGGTAGCACTTCCATGCCTTAAGTGGTCCTGGTAAGGCACTTGGAGTATGGGGGTGTTACAAAATGGCATCAGAGAGACGATCCTGAAACCTGTAACCAATGAACCTAATACATAGGGAGTCAAATTAAAATGAACCCCGGGTATAAGTTGTAGGAGCTAATGCAAAGGCTTGGGAGACATCCTAAAGTCGCGAACTCGCCCTACAATTTTGAACCGGTCACCATGGGATATGAGTCGGGATCGTTATATGTTTATCTTGTGAATTATGTATCTATATAGTAATGTGTGGTATGAATCAGTGGATGTATGATTGTGGTGGAATGGGGAATTTGGTAAATGATAAAGTGTTGTGAATAGGCATGTTGCATGATATTTGGTTTACAGTGATGTTTGGAATTGTTGAAAAAGTACATGAGAAAATGAATGATGTGGTGGAAAAGAGAAGTAGATAATATGATAATATGTGATGGGTAATGATGTTTCAGGATGAATGGTTTATAATGTGTCTATACTAGTAACATGTTATTAGGAGGTGTGATATGATTATACATAGTTTTGTTTGCGTAAAGTTATATATTAATTTCATATACTTGCCTACTGTTATATCATATGCACTTGTTAGATGAAGAATGTAGTTGAAATAGATGAAGTGATTGGAAAAGATGGAGTGTCAATTGCATGAGAATATGAACTTTGTGAATATGAATATGTTTAGATGACGAAGTGGATTTGTGACATTGTTGTGTTAGTAACATGGAAATAGGATTTGTAATGTATGAGTATGTTTTGTGTTATGAAAAGTTATAAAATTAAAGCATGCGGTTAGTACATGATTAATAAGTTAAATAATATATGTGCATGATGGATATTGTTGCTTGAATTTTAAAGATAGTAACATGTGGTTAGGGATACTGGTTTTATGAGCATTGAATTGTTTTTGTCTACCTTCTTGTTGTTTAAGTTGTTTAGAAGTAAAATCAAGTAGTTATGTTTTCGATTATAGAGAGGTTGTCTTTAAACTGTTATAACTTGAGATTTATATATAATTTTGATGTGATTCCAATTGGAGGTGATAGCTTGTTCTGTTACGATTCTATCGATAGGTCACACGCCCAAAACGACCAAGAAACGAGTGAGTTATGACCGTTTTACGAAAACTGGACAGTTTTGAGAAATGCGTAGGGTACTCGATCGAGTGGCCCTCACTCGATCGAGCACCTCTTGGTACTCGATCGAGTAACCCTTACTCGATCGAGTAGCCCTGGTAATTTGTTTTACGTGTCTTCGACCTTCACTTACTCGATCGAGCAGCCTATTCACTCGATCGAGTGGTCTGTACTCGATCTAGTGACCCCTGTTTTGGGTCATATGCTTATCTTTTGAATTCGTTGCATATTATGTTTAATTCAAAGGTGTTATTTTGCTTCTTTATGCATTGTTTTACATGTATGTTGGTCTTGATGCGTAAGTTACCTAATCTTATGGTGTAGTGAGTGGCACCGTGTTGAGTATGAGTTCGGTGGGAGGACATGAGTTATATGTGTTGTGATAGATAGTGGAAAAAGAAAAGGAAGATCGGTATGGTATATTGAGGCATGAAGCATATTTTGTGAGATAAGATGAGTGATATGATTATGTGTTGAGTAATGTAAAAGTAAATGAATGTGGGCAAGGGATGATGTGAGTTTATGGAACGTGAGAATGAAAAGATTGAAATGAGGGACGCAAATGGTGGTAACTTGAGATTCGCAAGGGATTATGGAAGGGGATGGTTAGGAATTGTGTTGGTTAAGAATATATGTAAGGAAAGATCATTTTAGAGGGATTGAGGAAAGTGGTATATAGTGAACTTAATGGAGATATGGCGCGACATGGATTTGCAGATAGTGAGTGAGTTTGGGAATTTGTGTTATCAAGAGGTGAAACTAATGTGTGATTTCCTTGGGCAATTAACGGTATAAAATGAATTTTGATTTCTAGAGATGTAAAAAGGGAGATGCAATTGTTTGAACATTAAACGTTGATTCTATGGACAGATTAGCGGCAAGGGTGAGTGATAGCATAATAAGAGAATATCTATGGTAAGAAAGAGGGAGATGATATCTATATAAGATAATGAGATGTGAGTTTTGGAGCAATGAGAAGGTAACCGGAGCACTAGAGAGTTAGATAGAAATAATGAAGAGTTGAATGGTTAATTGATTTTGGCGAGTGTAAAAGAAAAGAATGAGGGGAGTAAAACTAGGAAAATGTTCACCGAGGTTATGGGATATAAAAGTAAGGAATCGTCGAGATGTATGATACTATCATGAGGATTTGAGTTAACGGTTACATAGGAGTTTCGGGACAACATGATTATTCATGGGTTTTTAGGAATTAAGGGAGTAAGAGGTCGATAGAGTATCTGCACGATATGAGATTTTAGTGGAGAGTTAGATGACGATACGGTTAAGGATAGTGTTGGGAAGAATGTTGAGGTAAATTTTGTTGGTGGATCTGATGTCATGATTTGGGATGTTAACCAAAGATAGAAAGGAAACCGTGATGTTTAGAGATGAGTGTAAGAGGCTTGATGTCCGAACAATGGTAGTGTTTAGGTGTTGTCACTGGTGGTTAAGAGTGATTATAAATAGGAAAGATGGTCATTCTAAAGAGGTTGATTTGGTAGAGACCTGATTATTGTGTATGATTGTGAGAGAGTATAAGATGTGGTTAGATGAGGTGGATGCTAATAGTTGAATAGTAATGGTATGGTTATACTTGGCAGGAGGTGATGGTTGTGCGAATGGGGGAATATGTTATGAGGGGCATATGAGTTAAGCTCGAGCGACAGGTAACCTTTGTTGAGTGGTAACTTACGTTATCAGGATTGACTAGTTGGATGTGATTATGGGTCAAAGATGTATATAAATGTTTGTGTGAGGTTGTGACCTCACGAGAAGCGGTGTGGTGTGGTAGTTATAATGTTGTTATCTGAATGTTCTGTAAGATATGTTGGATACGGTAACTTAATGGAATGACGATCAAAAGTGATAGTTTGGGTGGACTGACATGACTGGTTATACTTGCAAGTGTATTCATGATATATGTTTATTCCGTGAAAAGGTATGAATGACATGCATGAGATTCTTGTCTGTTTATTCTGTATAATATATGGTGTTGTGATCTAGTAAAGCAGTCTTGAGTAAGTTTTATTGTCCGGAAAGTTATTCTGAGTCAGTGCTTATGGGAATTGTATGTAGTTGTGATGTCTATCGATGTGGTTGTTGTGCCTCGGGTGGTGATCCAGGCACGGTACTTAGTGTTGTGATGCGGGTATTTTCGCACTGCGGTGTGGCTGTGGGTGGCGGTGTTGCGATGTCGTCACTGGTTGTGGTGGAGTAGGCGGGATGATTATGATTCGAGTTTCGAAAGTACATACCAGTTAAACATAGATTGTTGTTTTGTTTGCTGCTGTTCCTTGTGAGTTTTGGTTAACATGTAGACTGTTGTTTTATTTGTTGATGTTTCTTACCAGTTAAGTTTGGGAATGAGGGTAGA
Organism: Silene latifolia; assembly: GCF_048544455.1. NCBI lineage: Eukaryota > Viridiplantae > Streptophyta > Magnoliopsida > Caryophyllales > Caryophyllaceae > Silene > Silene latifolia. Next base: position 83,214,894 of record NC_133535.1, read on the forward strand.
GTATGTTATGAAAGAGATTTATATATGTTTTCGTTGTTGTCATGATATAGTGATATTCTGTTGATGGGACACAGTTGTGAGAAGTTGTTACAGTTATTTTGTTCTTGTTTAAAGATGAGGTATCGGTAGTCATAGTCATGGCAAGTGATTCGTGGAACATGTGTTGTAATGATCTGAAAGCGGCAAGTGGTTCATAATCTTTTGTTGAGATAGTGAGTGCAGGGTATTGGGAATTGGTGTCATGTTAAGTTATGTATGAGTTTTGCGGTAATGAAAGAAAAGAACTTGAGGATCTAGTGTGAGTGTACGTAACAAGTGTGGATCGTGAGTTATGCTTTTGGCGATAGGAGTTTTATATAGTTTATATAGAGAAGTATGTCATGTTGCGGTAATGTGGAAGAGTTGAAGTTTTGGGTTAAGCTAATGATTTTGAGGTATAGGTTAGGTGGTGTGACGAGTGAATTGAAGTATGAGAATTGTTTAAGTAAGAGAGCCTTAGAGATATGCATGACGAGTGTTTAGATTATAGGTGGTTATCTTTGACATGCGGTGGTGATGAGGATAATGAGAAGATATAGCTAGGATTTAGTATTAGTGAGTTACGAGGATGTAACATTTGTTTTAAGAGGAGTAGGATGCGATAAAAGAGAGTTTCATGGTTGTTCTTGTAGTAGTTTGGTGTTTAGGAATGGAAGAATACTTCGATAGTGTTAACAGTTGGATGATGATGTTTAGGAGTTCGAGAGTGTTGACAGTGGCATGATGATTGTTATGAGTGTGAGTAAACTTCGAGGACGAAGTTCCTTTTAAGGGTGGTTGAATGTAACATTCCGTTTGATGTCTATGAGTGTCTTGATATTGGATTTGCTAGTGGATGATATATTACGGAGCTAGCAGCGTTTGTGGACGGTAGTTGGTAGTGTATGGAGTTAGTGTTGAGAGAGATATAATGGAGTTGATACGATATCGTGAGCCATGTAGTGGAGGTAGGAATAGTTAGTGAAGTTGGTGTTACGAGTTCATGTTTGGTTGGAGTTTTGTTTTGAGTTCTTAGTTACATTGTTGTGTCTTGATCGAGTTAGTATGTTTGTTTTTTAGTATGAGTTGAACTTCGGGGACGAAGTTCTTTTTAAGGAGGGTAGACTGTAATACTACGGTTTTACGAGTATTTGGGTACTCTATCGAGTGGGCCTTACTCTGTCGAGTAAGGGTGTTTTGGTTTTTAAAACAGTTTCTGTCTATAGGGTACTCGATCGAGTAGCCTTGGTACTCGATCGAGTAGGGGGCACTCGATCGAGTTTGTTGGGCACTCGATCGAGTAGGGGGCACTCGATCGAGTATGTTGGGCACTCGATCGAGTGGCTCGATTTATGGGTAATGTTTTGTCGGGTTTTGTTAATAATGCGAATTAATATGTAAACCTTTCCGTCACTTTCATAATACACTTTTATCAAACCTAATCACTTCAAAAGAGATTTCAACTTACTTACTTCGCATCTTTCGCATTATTGACAAATCCCGGAGATTGAGAGGTCGGATTTCATCGTTCTTTGCATCTTAGTGATCCTTGCGTCTAGGGTAAGATCTACATACCAATTTTATAGCGTTTGGTTGTCTTTGTTTAAACCCTAATTCATGGGATTGGGGGTTTTTGTGATTAGTTGTGTTGTTAGTAATTGTATGATTATGTGTTAGGAGGAGGATTCGTAGAGAAGAGGTTTTGAGACAGCTGCTAAGATCGTCTGCTTGTGTTTGCATTCCAGGTAGGATTTCCCTACTCAGTATTAGTTACATGATGTGTGTGGTGATTGTGTTTTAGATAGTAATTGTTGGTTGTTTTAGACGGTTGTGATATTGTGTTGTTGATTGTTTCAGACGGTTGTGATATTGTATTGTTGAATATTATCATACGAGTATTGTGACGGTTGTTGGTTTTGATTGTTGATAGTAGTTGTGGTTGATTGTATCTGTTTGTGTTCTTCGGGGTGCGTCCCTGGCTGAGTGGAGTCACTTGCGGGAGTGGCTTCACGCCCATTATTCGCCTTCTGTGAAACCCGCCACAGAAGGGATGTGCACATTAATGAATTTGGGTTTATCGCTCGACGGAGATGAGCGGGGCTTAGGTGGGAACGGCTGCGGTCCCCCACTGGCGGCGAGGAGTAACCTGTTGCGATGGGTACTCTGGCAGGGCTACACACTTTAGTGTGTAGTCAGTATTGAGGAGTTGGTGATGGAGTTCGAAATAATGTAGCATTTGAGCTGTGTTGATTTCTGTCTGATTGTGATTATATAATTGTGTGATTAGTACTGACTCCGTTTAAATGTTTTAAACACTGTGGTGATCCATTCGAGGGTGGTGAGCAGTTGTTTGACAGGTATATCTTGGATACGCGAGGGATCTAGCTGGGGATGGAGTCATCACATGTCAGAGTCTTTAGTCTTCACTACTACAAAAAACACCAAAGACACCACTAATAGGAAACCAGGTAGGTTTTCAAACCGGTTTCTTATCATAAGAAACCGTTTAATTTGTTGAACCGGTTTCTTAGATCCAAGTTAAGAAATGTGTTAACTTTATAACCGATTTCTTATCTTTCCTGATATAATATTGGTTCAATTAAACCTCTTCAAAAACAGTTTACCATTTACCTACAGTCATTTCCTGCACACACACACTCGCGCACCAAAAAAGCCAATAAACCTCCTCGCATATCGAAAATGGCGACTCCGCACCACTCGCCTTATCGCACCTCACCCACCGCCGTACCTTTCCACTTCCAAATCTCGCCCTTCCGCCGACCACCTAACCTAACCCAGATATCGCCACAAAATCGCACGCTCACAAGGCGACATATATGGTTATTGTTGATTGCACACTGCCGCTTCCTGTCGGTTGCGTCTCCTTTAAGACGGTTCCTCTTTGATAGTAGGTACTCATAATTTTTCACTGATTTCATTTTAGTTAGTTAGGGTTTATAGGGATTTCAATTTTTGCCTAATTATATCTATTAGGATGCTGTATTATTTCATTGTTGTTATTTAATGATATATATAGTAGTATAATTGTTGTTCTTTTAAAAGGTTAGACTCAAATTGATTAGATTTGTTGATTAGGGTCGAGTAATTTAGTTGTTTTTGATTCAATTAGTTTATCTGCAATTATCTACTCTAATTATGCTTATATGCTTTTATGAATATGAATTAGTTAGTAATAATATGATGGTGTAATTTGTAGGGTAACTTGTGGTTTTAACTGAAGTTCTAGCTGATCTACTTCATCAAGTCTGTTCATTTTGGGTTAGTTCTCTTCAGTCACTATGGATAGGTATGTAACTGATCTACTTCATCAAGTCTGTTCATTTTTGTCACATGAAGGCATCAAAGCCATAGACAACATGAAGTAAACACGCTTTCAATGTAGTGTAGATGGTTGACGTGTTCGTTACAATCTAAAGACAGGACCTTAAATAATCTTGTAGGTATATTGATGTAGCAGCTTGAATAAAATGCTTCGACTCGAAGAGTATCTTACGTACTACATCTACCTCAATTTGAGTTGCTTCTTCACCTTAGATCCTATGCTTAGATCTTGTGTATCAAGTCTTTAAGTTCTATTTTCATTGAAATTTGAAAACTGACGAGTTTTCTGTTTAGTTGCGTCTGAATGTAGTAAATTGATGATTTGCTAGCTCAAATGATAAAGAAAAAAAATGGAACAACACTGCATCGGTTACGTTTTTACTGTTGTTGCATCCAAGTCTTCCCATCACATGGTCTATTAAAGATTTTGATTGGTTATCTTTACTCCCTAGCTCTTGCTGTCGAATTACTTTAAGTCACCTAAACTACCAATGACTATTAAAACTCAATTTTACAAATTTCAGAGCACAAAGTAAAGTTAGTTTCACGTGCTTTCAAATGTGTAGCATGCTTTCAAATGCGTAGCCCACAGCGCTCTTTGTTTTTTGTGCTATAAGCTCTCTACTATTTTTCGTAATTTAGGCTGACACATGAAATTTAAGGAAGGGAAGCCGAGCTTAGAAGATTTCGGGATGGGGTCATGGCGAACACACACTTGTAAGTAGTGACCATTTGTTGTATCAGCATTGAGTTTATGATTGTTATTTAATCTGGCCTATCAGGCTGATGCCAGTGAACATGTTGGGTATGCAAGCAGTGCAATAAACATCTCATTATTAAAAAAATTATTGAGCGTATATTAAATCTCCCTATTTATTTGGTGAAAGATAGTATAACCATTAGTTTAAGCGTGAGTATGATTTTAAAAATGTATGAGCATGAAAATATTCAGCCATATCAGACTTTATTTATATTGTCATTGACATTTATTGTTTAAATATGTTTAAATCCAGGAACTGATTGGACATCATGGAAGAAAGTATGGTTTATTCTAACGTTTAAATCCTGGTCTCTAAGTGATCGGCCTGTGAGTGTCCTCCTCAAGTGTAAATACATCTTCACGTGTTGCATGGTATAGCCTCCCTTCATGTTTTGGTGTTTGGTCCTAGAGCTCAAAATTTAATAGTTGTGTGCCAATGATTCTAACAATATAGGGAGAAAGTCGCTCTCTTATATGTTATTGATGTGACCATAATTGGCGCATATTTAGCCCCCGAATTAGCCTTGTTTCCATGCTTTTTAGTGCTTATTTGGGTCATTTCTTATCTTTAGTTCTTTGTTTTGCATATTCTTTGAGATTTTGATCCCTTGGTAGGAAAGGAGTAAGAATCTTGCATTTTCATGGCAAAACGAGACTAAATTGATCGAATTCAATGACCAAGCATCAAGGAGAGACAAGATTAGAAGGCCTTTGTACATATCATAATAGAAGAGCAATGTTGAGGAAAGATCCTTGAGTCCCCAAGGAAATCCCCAAGGAATTTATGAAGAAAATGGAAGAAAAGAAGAAGTTACTATGCTGACTGACAATCCGAGCGGATTGTCAACAATCCGCCCGTCCAGCCACTGCACAATCCGAGCGTCCCACGCTAGAATCCGCTCGGATTCCCCCTCAACAATCCGTCCGGATTCCTCAGAATCCGCTCGGATTCTACCGCCCAAATCCGCCCGTCCCGACCTTATTCCGCCCGGATTTCTTCACAGCACGGATTATCTTCTTCAAGCTACGAAAAGAGAAGCCCTTCTCTCAGAAAATACCGGGTCCTCCTTGCTCAACTTAAAAAGTGTAATTACTAGTTTAGCCCTTAGTTAACCCTAATGCATCCTCCCTAATTTTCACTATAAATACCCCATTAGGCTAATTAGAGGAGCATGTTTTTCTTATCAATAATTAGTGTAGTTAATATCAATCAAACCTCTCTTCAATATTGTAATCAAGTATTAATCAAGTTTTAATCCAAGTTCTAGTTCTTTAATCTCTCTTTTGTTCATCCTTTATTTTGGGTAATTGAAGATTATTTGGGTTATTATTGGGAGATTGACAACCTCTCAATCTAGCATTCAAAGTACTTCTATTATTCTTGCTTTATTATTGGAATCATTAGTAGGTATAATCTCTTAATCCCTTTTTAATTATTGTTAATTACTTTCATTTATTCATCATGTTTCATATTATTGGTATGATTGACAACCTTGCTAGCATGATCAACATGATAATGAGTGAGTAGTCTCTTAGCTAGGGTTAATGGGTGATTAGGGGAAACCAACATGGGGAATGATTCATGCTTAAATTAATATGCTTTCATGTTTTATTTGCTTGCTTGTTTTGATCTCAACTCATGCACATGTTATATTTGATGAAATGCTAAGCCTATGAATCCTTGCATTTACTATCATCTTCTATCTTTTCAATGAGACTTGTAAGACATAACCCAACTCGAGTCTCATTAGACCATGCATGTTGTTGAGTAGGGAAGATTAAGTCGACTTGTAGGTGTTGTACAATCTAATCGATTCGGCTCCGGGACCCAAACTTTCCTAGGATTGTAAGATATAACCCAACTCAATCCATCACAACAATAATTGCTTGCTTATAATTTGAGAACGTGTTTGTATGATAATATCCCATGATTCCCCTATGATCCCATGACACCCTAGTGCCTTTAATCAATTGTTTACACCCCTTTAATACATCTTGCTTGTTTATTTTCATTGTTATTCTAGTTTAGTAACCTTCTACATCAACCCAATTTGTGACACCCCTTAGACACCACTAGTTACAGTAGAAATCTCATTTCAACTCCCGTCCCTTGGGATCCGACCTTTACTTGCCTCTTTACTAATTGTAGAGTTGCTTGTTAAGCTATAAATTGTGTTTTGATTTGACCGTGACCAATGACCACATCTTAATTTGTGAACACTTAGCGGGATCGCATCAAAAATGGCGCCGTTACCGGGGACGGTGTTTGTTTGACTTAGATTTCCTTTTTGTTATTAGTTGTGTCTTTCTTCGCCTTGAGGAAGTAAAACTCCTCAAGGTTTGTTCTAATCATTTTTCGAGCTGTTTGATATTTTGCGAGATGGATTTCGTAGACTGTTTTGTAGAGGACCACTTGAGTATCCCTTACTTCAAGGATCCCATGCAAGCATTAGAAGCCTTAGAAGCAAGTGAGGCTAAGAGCATGTATTGGGAGTTGGAGGTGGATCTCTTTGAGGCCGCTCTAGCTAACAAGGAGCTTACTCATGCACAATCCGAGTTGGTGCATAATATTCTAGTAGAAGCATGTCAACCCATAGAGGATGAGCAATCCATCCTAGAGGATATTTTGCAAACTCAAGAGCAAGAGGAACCCATCATGGGATTTGAATATGATGAGGTTGATGAAAGTGAAGTTGAGTATGCTATGAGAATGGAATGTCTAATGGAGATGGAGCAAATTCTCAATGAAACTCCAAAAGAAGAAAGTAAGGTACAAACTCCTACTTTGAAACCCCTTCCCCCAAATTTGAAATATGCTTACCTTGATGAATCAAAGACCAAACCCGTGATTGTTAATGATAGACTTGATGATGACCAATTGGGAAAATTGCTTGATGTGTTGAAACAACATGAGAAGGCTATAGGTTATAGTCTAGATGACCTTAAGGGGATAAGTCCCGACTTTTGCATGCATAGAATTCATCTAGAGGACGACCATAGACCTACCATTCAACCCCAAAGAAGATTGAACCCCCACATGCAAGAAGTTGTCAAAGGAGAGGTCATGAAATTACTTGATGCGGGAATCATATATCCCATATCGGATTCTTTGTGGGTTAGCCCCGTTCAAGTGGTACCTAAGAAAGGAGGTACCACGGTAGTGACAAATGAAAAGAATGAATTAATACCCACAAGAATGATCACCGGTTGGCGTATGTGCATTGACTACCGGAAATTAAACTCCGCAACAAGAAAAGATCACTTCCCCTTACCATTCATTGACCAAATGCTTGAGAGGTTAGCCTCTAACAAATTCTTTTGTTACCTTGACGGGTATTCGGGATTCTTCCAAATCCCTATACACCCGGATGGCCAACATAAGACCACCTTCACATGCCCTTATGGCACTTTTGCATATAGGAGGATGCCTTTTGGATTATGTAATGCCCCCGCCACTTTCCAAAGATGCATGATGAGTGTCTTCTCCGATTACTTAGAGACCATAATGGAAGTTTTTATGGATGATTTTAGTGTTTATGGAAAGGACTTTGACTCATGCTTGCATAATCTTTCTCTTGTATTGCAAAAATGTGAAGATGTTAGCCTTGTTTTAAATTGGGAAAAGTGTCATTTCATGGTCAATGAAGGAATTGTTTTGGGTCACTTGATTTCGGAAAAGGGCATCGAGGTCGATAAAGCTAAAGTTGAGGTGATAGAGAAACTCCCACCTCCCGTGAATGTTAGAGGGGTGAGAAGTTTTCTCGGTCACGCGGGTTTTTATCGTTGTTTCATAAAAGATTTTTTGAAAATAGCAAAACCCCTCACTCAACTTTTGCTTAAAGATGCCCAATTCCAATTTACTGACGAGTGTGTTGATGCTTTTAATAGAATAAAAGAAGCATTAATCTCGGCACCAATCATTCAACCCCCGAATTGGGAGTTAACTTTCGAGATTATGTGTGATGCTAGCAACTACGCCGTTGGAGCGGTTCTTGGCCAACGGGTAGGGAGAGCCCTTCATGCCATCTATTACATAAGCAAGACCCTTGACCCCTCCCAAGTGAATTATGATACAACCGAAAAGGAGCTTCTTGCCATTGTATATGCTTTGGATAAATTCCGTTCCTACTTGCTTGGATCCAAGGTGATTGTATTTTCGGATCACCGTGCTCTTCGACATCTCTTGATAAAGAAGGAGGCAAAACCAAGATTGTTGAGATGGATTTTGCTTCTCCAAGAATTTGATTTGGAAATAAGAGACAAGAAAGGAGCCGAGAATGTAGTGGCGGATCACTTGTCAAGAATCCGGTTTCATGATGAAAATGGAGAAACCCCGATCAATGACTCATTTCCCGACAATATTTTGATGGCTATTCAAACACAACTTGAAAGGCACATCACCCCATGGTTTGCCGATTATGCCAATTATATTGTTGGAAAAGTGCTCCCTCCAAACTTGAACCACAACTAAAGGAAGAGATTCCTATTCGAAGTGAAGAGGTACTTTTGGGATGACCCAAACCTCTACAAGGAGTGTAGTGATGGGCTCTACCGGAGATGCATCCCTCAATGGGAAATCCAAGGAATCTTGGAAGGATGTCATTCATCACCCTACGGTGGGCACCATGGAGCAAGGAGAACCGTTGCAAAAATTCTCCAATCGGGCTTCTATTGGCCTACGATGTTTCAAGATACAAGAGAATTCATCATTCATTGCGATGCTTGTCAAAGAACGGGAAATATATCTTGGAGGAACGAAATGCCACAAAGGGGCATTCTAGAGGTAGAGATCTTCGATGTTTGGGGAATTGACTACCAAGGGCCCTTTGTGACATCCAATGGGAATAAGTACATCCTTGTGGCCGTCGATTATGTCTCAAAGTGGGTGGAGGCAATTGCCACCCCAAATGATGATGCAAAAACGGTCACCAAGCTCTTCAAGAAGATAATTTTCCCAAGATTTGGAGTTCCTAGAGCAATCATTAGTGATGGAGGAACACATTTCCATGAGAAGAAGCTTGCATCCCTTTTGACCAAATATGGTGTTCAACATCGAACCGGCTTGGGATATCATCCTCAAACAAGCGGTCAAGTAGAAATTTCAAATAGAGAGATCAAGCAAATCCTTGAAAAAGTTGTGAACAAGACTCGGAAAGATTGGAGCACAAAGCTTGATGATGCTCTTTGGGCTTATAGGACGGCCTATAAGACTCCCATAGGAGCCTCCCCCTACAAGCTTGTATATGGAAAAGCATGTCATTTACCAATCGAATTGGAGTACAAAGCTTATTGGGCAATCCGAGCACTTAATCTTGATCTCAAATTGAGCGGTCAAAGGAGGATGATTCAAATCCAAGAGTTGGAAGAATTCCGACTAAAATCCTATGAGAATGCAAAGATTTACAAAGAAAGAACAAAATTGCTTCATGACAAAAGAATTCGACAAAAGGCCTTGCACAAGGGAGACAAAGTCCTTCTATTCAATTCCCGCTACCGACTCTTTCCGGGAAAGTTGAACTCTAGATGGATGGGTCCCTATGTGATAACCGAAGTTGGAAAATATGGAGATTTCGAACTCAAGGCGGAAGATGGAAGCAAATTCAAGGTAAATGGTCAAAGGTTGAAGCCCTACTATGAAGGAGCGTTTGTTGGAGAGGTCGAGGCTACCTACCTCGGGCCTCCTCCCCCTTGAAAGGACCATCTAAGGGAGAGTTTGGTGGAGTCCTCCCTAAACCACCACTTGTAAATATACTAACCCCCTAACTTGTATTTATTTATTTATAGCATAACTCTTTTCATGAGCGTAAGTAAGGGAGGGTTACTAATGATTTTTGAATGAAGGAAGGAACAAATGCCCAAGTGTGGGGATGCATCTAAGAAAGGAGAAGAAGTCAGAACTCGCAGCTTGAATCCGTGCGGATTCCCTGGAATCCGGCCGTCTTGTCAGAATCCGGGCGTATAGGGGAGAAACCGTCCGTCCAGCTGCGCTGAGAAATTAAAGATTTCTGGACTGAGGTCAAATCCGAGCGTCTTGTGAAGAATCCGCCCGTCCCGTGGAATCCGGCCGGATAAGAAGAAAGACGCCCGTCTTTCTACCTATGCATTTCAAGGAAAATCTCTGTACTGGAATCCGCCCGTCTTCTCAAGAAGACGCCCGTCCCACCTTAAAAGAATCCGAGCGTCTTATGCTCGGGACGCCCGTCTTATGGCTTCAAAATTTTGGGAATTTCCTCTGTGGCAAAATCCGAGCGGATTGTGAAGAATCCGCCCGTCCCGTGAAGCAAGAATCCGAGCGTCTTCACCTCGAATCCGCTCGTCTTCTCACAGCGTCTTGACCCGACTTCTTCCTAATTAAAATACCCCCACCACACATACTTTGACACATCACTATTCCTTCCACTTACCCTATAAAACCCACCCCCTTATGACTCCCATACATATCCAAATCACTCTCTTTACCCTCAAAATCAAAAAGCCCCAATTTTCTAGGGTTTCCAATACTCAATCAACAAGGAACATCCTTAGCAATCTTCAAATCAAAAGAACCCAACAAAAGAAGCAAGAATGGCACCAAGGAGATCCTCCTTTAGAAGTGCAAGAAGACCAAGGATGGTGGGAAGTTCCTCTACCTCACATCTCAACACCATTAGAAGGTAACATGTAGAGATTGTAGATCTCACAAGGCTCGATGATTTCTCGAATGTAGAATTCCTTGATGATGTGCAGCGATTGGTCTTCCACCGACTCTTAAGTAAGAATATTCTTCCCACTAAATTTCTTTGTCATGCTACCTTAAGAAAGCTTGGGATTTTTCACCATGTAGAAGCACTCTTTGAGGTTTTTGGTCTTTCAACTCTCTTTCGCATGTATGAACCAACCTATCGGTCCCTTGTGCTAGAATTCTTAAGCTTTTTGAAGATTACAACCGTAAACAAAGTGATATGCATAGAGTTTAGGTTGGAAAATGTTTCTAGGATGATGACCCTTGTCGAGTTTGCCAATGTGTTCCGACTTGATGTTTCGCCTACCCGAACATCAAAGCCCAAAAAGTATAATGTTGCACCATTGTGGAGGGCCATGACGGGCCGGGATTTCATTCTCACTAAAGAGTGTCTTGCTTTTCACATCCAAAACCCGATCTTGAGGCTTACATATCGATTTCTTTCGGGTACTCTCTTCGCCCGCCAAGATCCGGCCATCGTCAACCAATTGGACCTTGTATTTATGGAATCATACCTCAACATTCAAGGGAGAGATAGGTATCACTTCAATGCACCTCTAGTTTTGCTAGAGAAGTGGGCAAGGTTTAGAAATGGGGATGATGATGGAATGAAGCACATAGTGAATGGTGGACTCATAACTAGACTTGCAAAGCACTTTAACCCAAGGTTCAATGAGAACAATGAGTACACTCCACTTACGGGGGGAACAAGAATTAATGAAGATCTACTTGTCGTCCAACACCATTGGATAACCCTTGAGGGGGTTGATAAGCGGATAAAGTGGTTGACAAAAGGGAGCGATCCAATCTATTTCCCAATAACCGATCTACCACGGATCTCCCCAAGAAGAGGAAGCTTGTCCCCAATGCCCTCCTACCTCATCCCATGTCAAACAAGGCAAACTTCACCACCACAAAATCCACCACCACAATAACAAGAACAACAAACTCAAAATGAGAAGATAAAAGTGCCTCCTTACCCCTTTCCCTACCAACCATATAACCATCCAAATCCCTTCATCCTCCCCCGCGACGACTTTGTCACGGGAATTTTGCAAGATTTACACTACCGTCAATATGAGACCTCCGTGGACACTTATTATGCTCTTTACCCCCAATACCATGAGATGGCTCAAAAAGGACGGATTAGTGAGGAAGGAGTTTTCCCCTCATGGGCTCAAATGGAATTGCTCTTTCCCAACTCGGAGAAGGCTAATGAAGGGGCGAACGGTCGCCAAAGGGAGGAGAGTGGCGATTCTTGTGGTGGTGACACGGTGAAGCTTGAGAGTGAGGAAGACGAATTCATGGATCCAAGTTTAAGTGATCCTTCAAAGGATATTTGGGATAGCGATATAGAGGGAGATGATGCCGATGTCTAGGAGACCACCTCATCACTAGGTGGAGCAAAGCAAGAGCACCCACCTAAGTTCAAGTGAAGTTTTCTCATCTCTCCTCTTTATCTTTATTTTTCATGAAAAGAAGTTTGTGTCTTGTCTCTTTGTATTTTATTTCATTTTGATCATTGTTGAAGTAGTCCTAGCAACATCAAAGGACTCACACCTTGGTACCATTGAGGTTTTCTTATTTTATTGTTCCCATTTGTAAAATCCAAAATGACAAATTAGTTTCATGCATAGCATAGTGTGTGCATGAACTATACCCATCCTTGGACATTAGCAATAGTGTCTCACTCGGTTTGGGGAAGTTAATGCATACGCAACGGGAGGTAATCTAAATTATCCTCTTCGTCATAACAAAAACCATGCATCATGTAGTGTAGCTTAGTATAGATTTCATTTAGTATAGAAATCATGCATCATCTTTGCATAATTTCCATCATTTTGGCCATTGATGACAATGCCCATATTAGTGTGGGGATGGGAATTCTAACATTTAACTCTTATTCAAAAATCCAAAAAAATTGAAAAATTTCAAAAATCATAAAAATTGAAAAAATTGAAAACCCAAAAACAAGTTCATTTCCTTTGTATATATTGTCTTGTATATATTGTGTTTGTTTTATCCTTGTTCACATTGATTGACTACGCCACATCCGAGACATGAGGATATTGAAGACCGCATGGTATGATCTTTCTAATCTCCTTTTCCTCTTTATGTTAATGACTATGTGGCTTTATTTTGATTGATGCGGTATAACAATGTGAATCTAGGACTTACATTTAGTTTATATGGCATATTAGTTGGTAGAATCATTTGCATTAGGATGTTTATATGCTAGTTGCATCATGGCATGTAGTTGCATGTTAGAAATATTTTGCGAAACCGTCTACTTGGGAAGCTTGACAAGTGTATATAGGCCCTAGTAGATGCCTTTTGTTCTTAAGACTTTGCTTGTTAGAATGCTTGTAAAACACCCTAGGATGTGTCATGCTAGTATCCGTTGACCCATGGTTTAAGGCCTAGTCAAGAGTACCTTGTGGTGTGATAACTCCTTGGCTACCGTTTATTCCAAGGTGACCCTTGAAACCATGCAACCACCATTCATCCATGTTCTACCATACATTTTGTCAACAAAAGGGAATGAGCACAAAAAGAAATCAATTTGAGTTCAATGAAATGAAAAGTGAAAGAAAGTTTGCAAAAATGCATCAAATGAAAAGAGGAGCAAAAATAGAACTCCTAAGCTTCAAATACAAGGCACCCTCGTTACTAATTGGGGTGACTTTGAAAATGTTCAAAAAGAAATGCAAAAAAAGTTGTCAAGTATTGAAATGCCAAAAATCAAAAAGAAATGGCAAAGAAAGTGTTCTCAAATGTCAAATGCCACAAGAAATTGGGGGGAAAAACAAAAACAAAAGCAAACTCCCAAAAGTGAAACTCAAATATCTATTGATCCCTTTATCCATCATATCCATTTTTGTGCATGGTAAAGAGGGGACGACCCTTCTTCTTGTCTAGGCAAGAGGGGGAATTCCGCGATCCTCCAGTGTTTCTAACACCATAAGGAGTCTACTCTTGACAAAAGCATTTAACGATTGAGGACAAAGGTACCCTAGCTTGACACAACTTGGAGGTGATTTATTGGTATCCTTCTAAGCTTAGTGGTTTGAACAAATTGCATCTATGAAGGATTGTGTACCCTTGAATTGCTTCCCTTGTAGATAATTTCCGCCACTTGATGAGGGAGTGGCTATTCTTTTTGTAGATGCATCCATTATGTGTTTTTGTGTGCTTAATGTTTGGATGTGTCGCCATTTTGGCAAGACCCACCTTGCCTTGCAAGAAGGCATCCTACCTCATGGTTGTCTTGTTGTGAGTTGAAGGGGCGGAGTGAGACCCGCTAATTGTCTCATATCGGCTATATTATTAGGATAGGTTAGTATTGGTCCTAGTCTTTGTCACCTCTTTACTCGGGACGAGCAAAGATTCGGTTTGGGGATATTTGATGTGACCATAATTGGCGCATATTTAGCCCCCGAATTAGCCTTTTTCCATGCTTTTTAGTGCTTATTTGGGTCATTTCTTATCTTTAGTTCTTTGTTTTGCATATTCTTTGAGATTTTGACCCCTTGGTAGGAAAGGAGTAAGAATCTTGCATTTTCATGGCAAAACGAGACTAAATTGATCGAATTCAATGACCAAGCATCAAGGAGAGACAAGATTAGAAGGCCTTTGTACATATCATAATAGAAGAGCAATGTTGAGGAAAGATCCTTGAGTCCCTAAGGAAATCCCCAAGGAATTTATGAAGAAAAGGGAAGAAAAGAAGAAGTTACTATGCTGACTGACAATCCGAGCGGATTGTCAACAATCCGCCCGTCCAGCCACTGCACAATCCGAGCGTCCCACGCCAGAATCCGCTCGGATTCCCCCTCAACAATCCGTCCGGATTCCTCAGAATCCGCTCGGATTCCACCGCCCAAATCCGCCCGTCCCGACCTTATTCCGCCCGGATTTCTTCACAGCACGGATTATCTTCTTCAAGCTACGAAAAGAGAAGCCCTTCTCTCTGAAAATACCGGGTCCTCCTTGCTCAACTTAAAAAGTGTAATTACTAGTTTAGCCCTTAGTTAACCCTAATGCATCCTCCCTAATTTTCACTATAAATACCCCATTAGGCTAATTAGAGGAGCATGTTTTTCTTATCAATAATTAGTGTAGTTAATATCAATCAAACCTCTCTTCAATATTGTAATCAAGTATTAATCAAGTTTTAATCCAAGTTCTAGTTCTTTAATCTCTCTTTTGTTCATCCTTTATTTTGGGTAATTGAAGATTATTTGGGTTATTATTGGGAGATTGACAACCTCTCAATCTAGCATTCAAAGTACTTCTATTATTCTTGCTTTATTATTGGAATCATTAGTAGGTATAATCTCTTAATCCCTTTTTAATTATTGTTAATTACTTTCATTTATTCATCATGTTTCATATTGTTGGTATGATTGACAACCTTGCTAGCATGATCAACATGATAATGAGTGAGTAGTCTCTTAGCTAGGGTTAATGGGTGATTAGGGGAAACCAACATGGGGAATGATTCATGCTTAAATTAATATGCTTTCATGTTTTATTTGCTTGCTTGTTTTGATCTCAACTCATGCACATGTTATATTTGATGAAATGCTAAGCCTATGAATCCTTGCATTTACTATCATCTTCTATCTTTTCAATGAGACTTGTAAGACATAACCCAACTCGAGTCTCATTAGACCATGCATGTTGTTGAGTAGGGAAGATTAAGTCGACTTGTAGGTGTTGTACAATCTAATCGATTCGGCTCCGGGACCCAAACTTTCCTAGGATTGTAAGATATAACCCAACTCAATCCATCACAACAATAATTGCTTGCTTATAATTTGAGAACGTGTTTGTATGATCATATCCCATGATTCCCCTATGATCCCATGACACCCTAGTGCCTTTAATCAATTGTTTACACCCCTTTAATTCATCTTGCTTGTTTATTTTCATTGTTATTCTAGTTTAGTAACCTTCTACATCAACCCAATTTGTGACACCCCTTAGACACCACTAGTTACAGTAGAAATCTCATTTCAACTCCCGTCCCTTGGGATCCGACCTTTACTTGCCTCTTTACTAATTGTAGAGTTGCTTGTTAAGCTATAAATTGTGTTTTGATTCGACCGTGACCAACGACCACATCTTAATTT
This sequence comes from Silene latifolia, assembly GCF_048544455.1. Taxonomy (NCBI): domain Eukaryota; kingdom Viridiplantae; phylum Streptophyta; class Magnoliopsida; order Caryophyllales; family Caryophyllaceae; genus Silene; species Silene latifolia. The sequence continues at coordinate 83,230,870 of NC_133535.1, forward strand.
GTGAACACTTAGCGGGATCGCATCAGTTATACTAGCAAGCTGGTTAGATGTTAGAAATAGTTTGTGGTAGACGCAGTAAAATAGACGTTATGGTATATGATGTTCACTTTTCAGAGTGTTTTTCCTCAGAAAGAACGTGAAGTGAATCTAACGCTCGGTGGCATTGATCTGAACAGCTTTGCCAGGTTGGTGTTACTGTCACCAGTCACATCTTCTAAATAATTTATTTGTTATTTTTATGTAACATGGAAATTTCTTTGTGCGATATGCTCTGCCTGTTGTTTTGTCAGTGTGGAAGTAAGGTGGATAAGAAGCTCTTGATAGTGTTCTTGGCAGATGGAATGAGCGAGCTTTTACACTCAAGGTGCTTTTACACTCAAGTTAAAATAGTAACGTCTGTATGTTCACTATATGGTACATGGAAACAATTCTAAACTTGCTGGTCGAAGTATGCTCACAAGTTGTCTTCATCTAGTATTAACATAGTACTGCTTGTTTTTTTTATCTTACAGCATTAATAGCACCGATGCCAAGCCAGCAACGACTCCTTTGATGAATCCCAGTCAATATAAAAGTGCTTGTTTTTTTTCTCCGTACAACATCGAGGCCAGCGACGACTCGTTTGAAGACTCCAAAGTTGGCCAGTTGGGTAAAGATTAGATCTGAGGACAAAGTTGGCTCATAGACTTGTTATTTTGTTAGATATATATTTTTTTTAATAATTGTGGATAAATTCTTATGAATTTGTATCATATTTCAGAACGTTAGAAGACTTACTGATTTTTATATGTTTATGGTGATGATGTAATCTAATTTTAATTTTTGATTTTAATTATCCGGGTCTTAATATATTGAATGGTATTTTTTTTTGTTTTAAGAAAAACATAAGAGACTGGTTTTATTCCGTAACTGGTTTCAAAGATAAGATCAAAGAAATTGGTTTTGGCCAATAACTGGTCTCTTTGAAATAATCAAAGAAACCGGTTTCTGCATACAACTGGTTTCTTTAAAATAATCAAAGAGATCGGTTTTTGCACACAACTGGTCTCTTTGAAATAATTAAAGAGACCGGTTAAAATATCCGGTCTCTTAGGCTAAGACACCTATGAGCTAGAGACCGGTTATAAACCGGTTTCTAAGGCTATTTTTAACCGGTTTCTTTGGCTTTTTTTGTAGTAGTGCTTCCGCTGTGTTTGTTAAGACAGTTTCATTCAGTTGGTTTATAATTTGAGAACAGTTGTATTTTACTTTACAGTTGGTTTTGTTATGTAATCACTTAAATTTATTTAATAAAGTACGTTTCGTTATTGTCATTTGAATTTCATTGCCTCGGGAAACCGAGATGGTAGCACTTCCATGCCTTAAGTGGTCCTGGTAAGGCACTTGGAGTATGGAGGTGTTACAGAGACATTGACATCTAATCAGTTTGAAAATATCTTGATGAGAGCCAACATATCCACACCAAGTGGAGCAAGAAGAAAGTTGACTTGACTTGTTTACAAACCCAACATGGAACGGAATTTCTCCTTGTAGCACAACCGAGTCGGAGGAAGCACCGGAACACAACCCGGTCACCCATCAATGGCTCCAACTTCTTCGGCAAGAGGACAAATCTCACCTTTCGGGAAAACGAAAACATGGTGTTTCGAGTCCCAAAACCGAGAACATGCTTCGAGAAATGAAGGTTGCACCTTGACTTGACGGAGCACCAACAATTGACCAACTCCCATGCAAACGAGTTGATACTTTTCGGGAGGCAACAAATCCCGGCACCATTGTCGCAATGCGTTCTCAAAAGCATCCATGAAATATTTTTGTGGAAGAAGAAGAAGAAGTTTGGTCGAGATGTTTTTTGTGTTTCGCATGATGAAACAATAAAGCACAAACATCACTATTTATACAAAAATGATCAGCGCGTTTTTCAGAAAAAGGGGAGAGTCGGCTTCTATCGCCAGGCTGCTCGCGCCTCTTTGAGGCTTCCCCAGGATTCCCGTTGTTGACTTTTCTCTTTCAACTTGTACTTTCTCCTGACACCTTAAACCTCCCGCCAGGACGCTCGCGCCTCTTTGGGATGACCCAGGACGTTTTTGTGTTTCCTCACACTCACATTTCCTTGTTTTCGCGTTTTATGAAATCTGACACGGTTTCCATGACGCAGCTTTAAACATACGGATTTATTTTCTTTCTTTTTTAAGGGGGAAAGGGCTAGTCGCCCTGATCCGCGACGGATCATTTCCATGTCAGTCGAAATTCCGAAAATTTTTCGCAATAAAATATAAAATTTATAGAACGACATCAGTTTTCCTCAAAAATTCAAGAACTCAAAAATTCGAGTCTTAACCTCAAAAAATTAAAAATCAAATATACTCGTAAAAATATTTTTTCTAAAATTCATCCTGACGGTTTGAGTTTGAATTTTTCGAGTCACAAATCAATTTCAATAATTTCGATGCAATTTAATTCACAACACGAGTTAATTGCTCAAATTTTCAAATCAATTCCTTTTGAATTCCAAACGTGACGACTTGTCGCGGAATTTTTCAAAATCCATTTCAATTTTCAAATTTTAATTTTAACTTCGAGTCATCTCGGTTAAATTTTGTTTTTTTTTTTCTCAATCAAATGCATTTACGTGTTTACGTTTGTGTATATGTGCTACCTGTTGCCTGTTTTCTACACTAACGATGCAGGAACTCATGCAAAGCAAAAAGGGAATCAACAGCCGACATCGCTCCTCCGAAACACAAAAAAAAAGCCAAAGTCACAAAATGAACCTTAATCCAAAAACACATATATACAAACCGCCTCACGCAAAATGTAAATATGTACAGTCAAAAGTCCAAGACACGGACAAACTACAACAACTACTCAGCGTCTCCCGTCGGACCAGTCCTGGTCTCACAAGGAGTCGCCGCCAACGCAGACACCACCACCTGCTCAGGCTCCCTCTCCGGAGAACTCTCCAGCGTCTCCTGCTCCATCACGACGCGAAGCTCCTCCGCTGCAGCCAACTGAGCCTTGAGAGAGGCAATCTCCGCATCTTGGCTCCGTAGCTCGTCCTCACGACGCCTCAAATCCTGGTCCCGACGGATGATCCCCAACTCCTGGGCCTCGATCGTCGACCTGACTGCCTCCAACTCAGCACGGACCTAATCAAGCTCCGCCGGATCCGCGGTACCCTGCGAAACACAACACAGATCATCAAGATCTAAGAACATGAAATGCAACACAAAATACACAAAAAAATAGCACAAACAGTACCTGAGAAAGCCGAGCCTCCCTCGCAGCCAGGTCACCAGCAAGCGCCCTCCAGCGGTTAGCCATCCGCCACAAATCCTGATGACTAACGGTCGTCACCTGCAAATCAAAAATGTCCTTCAATACAATGTAAGGCAAAGTATAACCGAGGAAAGTGTCCAAGTCAATAACTCACCCTCAGAACGATCAACCTCCACTCCATGCCAGCCTCGGTCACCTCGGCAACCGCAGGCTCTGCTAAGCGCAACTGAAGCTCCTCGCCACCCGGCCCCTAGAAGGTGGTCTCCGTCGGGAAAGCTGGGGGCTGAGTCCTCATCAGCAAGTCGACTCTCTACGATTTGGATCCGTATCAAAGATGACGAACCCTTTTATCAAAAGGGAGCAATGAAAACAAGAAAAACAGAGGAAAACATACCTCGATCGGGTACCAGGCAAGTCTCGACAACCGGAAGGTGTCATAGTCGACGTCCCGCAACAGTAGCTCCTCACCTCCCTGACCGTGAAGGTGCTCCTCAACCTCATCAGGGGTCGACTCTTGGAACAACACCCTAGACGGGTCGACCGGCACGACGAAGATCTCGGTGAAACATTGACGAGCTAAACGCTCGCCCAGGTACCAAACCGGCTCAATCGCCCTCTCCAAGTACAAAGGCAGGGAGCTGCAAGGCCGCAAACGCTCCCTGATGGCAGCCGGTACGCCCGTGTAGTGCTCCCAAGGCCGCCTAACAAACTGCATTCAAGACAAAGCTACTCAGCCAACTGGGGGCTTCATAGGCTACCTAGTCATCCTATCTCTATCTATTTCTATAAAGGAGAGGGGGAAGAGAACTAGAGCTTACGACAGCAATCCGAAGCTTGTTCACGCGATGCCTGCAGTCCTCGTAAGTCGACTTAATCGACTTCTTCCGAGCCACCATCCAACCCTTCACGGCAGGGTAGGTCGAGGGAACACCGCCTGTGGTCCCCGGACGCAGAGGAGTAAAGTAAGCATACAACCAAGCCTATAATCAAACACAACAAACACAAATCAGCCAATTTTTCAAAAATTGCCAAAATCAAAATCAAAATCAAACTAAAAAAAAAACCACAAAAATGCTCGTACCTCAAAGATGAGGCCAGGACCAACTAAAGCAGGGGCACTATCGTCCCTCAGTGACTCCGGATGCACCGCCGCGTGCAAGTACCGGGTGAAACTCGCCAGAGCCGGCCTAACCTAGTTAAACCGACCCAAAGTGTCAAGGTCAGTAAGGAGAGGAAGCACCTTGGTCAACAAGCGCTCGCCCTTGTCACCAAAGTACGTGGCATCCAAGAAGTACCACAACCACAACCATGCCTCCTTCGTGTTAGCCTCAACCTCTGCCTTCGGACTCTCCAACGGCGCCGGAGTAACACCTGCCACCCTCCCAGTGAAGTGGTCCTCCACGTACGAACTCGCAATCAAGTATGGGGTGACGTCAGAAGGCTCTGGCAGAGCAGTACCGATCAGGTCGGTAACCGTAGGAGAGGACACTCTCTCCGGCGTCTCGGTAAACTGAACAGGCAACTCGCCACAAGGAAGGTCGGACACCATGGCAAAGTCCTCTAAAGTCATGCCGACCTCCCCGAACTCCATGTGAAACGACGACGTCGTGTCCCAATACCGATCCAACATGGCACGGATCAAACACAGGTTGGACCTAATCAAAGACCTGTGAATATCCCACCAAGCGGCCACCAACGGCCCAAAAGCCGACCTCTCTATCAAAGCCCTCGTCCCGGCTCGGAGAACGTCGTAAAAGCCCAGGCAGGTAGTGAAGCCCGAGAAAGTGAAGGAAATGTAGATTCATATACATGTTAACATACTCTTATATGTCTAAATAATTTGTCATAAAATTAATTACGGATTTTATGCATGCAAACAAAATAACAAAGAGAAGAATTCATGTTCTTACAATGGGTATTTCGGATTTAAAGGGCACAAAAGAAATCTCCTTTTCTTTTGTTCTTGAGCTTTCCTTATGGAAGAATAAAGATCTAAGTGTAAGATCTCTCCCTATGAATTATACCCAAGGCTTTCTCTTAATCTAATTAATATTATTTGAGCTAGTATAATATTAATCTAGGTAGAAAATTGAACCAAAACTTTATAAAACACTTATATTATTTCGGTTTTATGAGAGAAGATGAGGAGGATTTTTCTTCTCTCTAGAACTTAATTTTAGATGATAATGTTGGAATGAAAATAATACACTACACTTAGTATATTATTAGGTAAAAATTATAGAAAAACAATAATAGTTTTTCTTCCCCAAAACCGTGTAAGAGGAGAGCTATTGGGGAGCCAATGCATGGAAAAATTGTTCTTCACAAGGAACAATAGGCTTGCATGCCTAGACTTGCTTTTTTCATCATTATGTTTTATCAACTAAATAAAACAATTAACTAGCTTAATGCTCCCCAATTTTTCGACACTTTACATAATATGGATCCCATATTATTTTTGTCAATTGTCAATGTGTCACATGTCATATGTGACATAAATATGTTATGTAATTTTTAACATATTAAAAATCAACGTATTAATAAAAATACGTCACATACAAAAATCGACTTAGTAATTTCATAATTACTTGTGCCAAAATATTTTACCATTTATAAATTTCAACTGATTGAATTTATAATCATTCATTCATTTTAATTGTTACATTAAACAATTTATTTCATCCGAGTAATTATACAATTTAATTACTCAGACCGTATCTCATTTAATCACATTTCAATTTGATACGTAAATTTTACTTCCAAAATCGTCCGTCAATTTTCAAGTAATTTAATTAACTCGCAACATTATACGATCAATTAAATAATCAATTAAGAGTGTTGCCCTTTAGGTATGACCTAGGGGTCAATCGATCACCACCGTCACACGACAGTAATGTCAAACTCTAGTCAGCCAATCATTACCGATATATGTTGACCAGTTGACAGTAACAAAATTACTTCCCAATTGTATTCTTTAAAATGAGATTTAATAATGATATTTAAATCATGTGATCGCACTATTGTTGAGGACACATTTCCCAACAATCTCCCACTTGTCCTCGACAAGTGTGCGTCACCAATTCTCTTATCCTATTACTATCTCCCACTCAATGCAAGGTGTCTTTCAGGTCGTACTTGCAAGTGATCATATCGAGAGTGGTTTCCTCGATCTGGAGAATAACTGATTGACCGGATTTATCCACTCGGATACCTTCCGAGCGTGGCCACGCATTTCCAGTTCATTGCTCCTCGAGTGGCCCCGAGATATTGTTATAACCCGACAAGGGGTGGACAATTCCTATCGCACTCATTCCCTTCGACTAGCCACACCATCATAACCCAAAATATGCCCATTTGACCCCATTTACGAAGGTCGTAGTAACACAAATCAAAGTTAATCTGAAACTGTGCCATCTTAGGCGAATAGTCTCTAGTCAAAAGAATCGACTCATTAGAACACTATAGTAGCTCTCGCCACGACCAGGCTATATAAATTTGCCAGAACTCTATAAGCGGTCATTAGGCCCGACAAAATGTTCCTAACAGTCTGCCTATGTGATCGACTAGTCATCTCACATGACTGTATGGCACTTGAACTTGCCATCAATCGCCTCACACTCTAGTCACTTCGAGACGTCACCTCATATAAGTAACTATGGGCAAAACAATGTTAATCCATGTTCACTTTAACGGGGTTCAATTGTCTCTACAACCCGTTTGGATGTAACAAAGTATAATTAAAGATAAAAGACAAATGCGATTATGAACATGAACAAAAACAACACTTTTATTTCATTTCAAAATCTAACAAAAATTTGGTACACATTTAAGTCCCATGGACGCAACATGCCCATCATGCTTAGCCTGCGATAAAGGCTTGGTGAGCGGATCGGCTATGTTGTCATCCGTCCCAACCTTACAAATCGCAATTTCCTTTCTTTCAATGAAATCTCTTATTACATGATACTTTCTAAGTACATGTCTAGATCTATTACTAGACTTTGGCTCCTTAGCTTGGAAGATCGTCCCACTATTATCACAATAGAGAGTGATGGGATCATCGGCGGTAGGTACTACTTTTAGACCTTCCGTGAATTGCTTGATCCACATAGCTTCCTTGGCGAGCTTCGATGCTTTGCTATGTACTCACCTCCATTGTCGAATCCAGCGATTCTGACTTCCTTGAAGCTTCTCCAGCTTACGGCACCACCATTGAGCATGAAAACAAAACCAACTTGTGATTTCATGTCATCTCTATCTGTTTGAAAACTTGAGTCCGTGTATCCTGTAACACGCAACTCGGTGTCTCCTCCAAACACAAGGATAGAGTCCTTAGTTCTTCTCAAGTACTTAAGGATGTTCTTGACAGCAATCCGGTGACTCTCACCTGGATTTCCTTGATATCTACTCGTCATGCTCAAGGCATACGAGACATCGAGACGTGTGCATATCATGGCATACATGATTGATCCAACAGCAGAAGCGTAAGGGATCAACTTCATGCGTTCAACATCATGGGGTTCGGAGGGACATTGAGTCCTGCTCAATATCGTTCCGGTTACCATAGGTACCAAACCCCTTTTGGATTTGTCCATGTTGAATCGTCGAAGAATCTTATCAACATAAGACTCTTGACTTAGTGCCAATATCCTCTTGGGTCTATCTCTATAGATCCGGATACCTAATATGCGTTGTGCCTCTCCTAAATCCTTCATTTGGAAGTGGTTACCTAACCACTTCTTAACAGAAGACAACATTGGAATATCATTTCCAATGAGTAGTATGTCATCGACATACAAGATTAGGAACACAACATTGCTCCCACTCAATTTCATGTATAAACATGGTTCCTCAACATTTCGAGTGAAACCATTTTCTTTTATAACATGATTGAATCGATGATTCCAACTTCTAGATGCTTGCTTAAGACCATAAATGGATCTCTTAAGCTTGCACACTTTGTTAGGATTTTTAGAATCAACAAAACCTTCGGGTTGTATCATGTACACTTCCTCTTCTAAATGCCCATTTAGAAAAGCGGTTTTGACATCCATTTGCCATATCTCATAATCATGAAATGCGGCGATCGCTAACAAAATCCGTATGGATCTTAGCATGGCTACGGGGGCGAAGGTCTCATCATAATGGAGACCTTGGACTTGGGTAAATCCTTTTGCCACTAGCCTAGCTTTGTAGACATCGTCATGTCCTTCTATGCCATTTTTGACCTTGAATATCCATTTGCATTGGAGGGGTCTTGCCCCTTTAGGCAAATCTACCAAGTCCCAAACTTGGTTTTCAAGCATAGAATCCATTTCGGACTTCATGGCTTCAAGCCATAAGGTGGAATTAGGACTAGAGATTGCGGCCTTGTAGGTGGCGGGCTCGTCACTTTCCATAAGCAACACATAGAGTGTTCCATCTTCCTCGATAAGTCCCACATATCGATCGGGATGGCGAATTACTCGGCCCGTCCTTCTTAGTGGAGGAGGTACTACCGCGTTAGACGCCGAAGGAACATCTTCATGCGTCTCTACCTCGATTTGTGGCTCTTGAACTTCATCAAGTTCAAAATTCCTCCCACTCTGTCTCTTAGAAATAAATTGACTTTCTAAGAAGACAGCCTCACTAGACACAAACACTTTGTTTTCTTGAGGTTTGTAGAAGTAGTATCCTCGACAATGCGAGGGGTAACCTACAAAGGTGCATTTTTCGGATCTTGGGGCAAGCTTATTGTCGGCTTTAGTCTTGACGTAAGCATCACATCCCCAAATCCTCATATAGGATATATTGGGAACCTTTCCCGTCCACATCTCATATGGAGTCTTTTCGGTGGATTTAGTGGGACTATTGTTCAAAGATCTAATTGCGGTTTGAAGCGCAAATCCCCAAAACGAGTTCGGTAACTCGGTTTGGCTCATCATGGATCGAACCATATCAAGTAGGGTTCGATTCCTCCTTTCGGCAACACCATTGAGTTGTGGTGTTCCGGGTGGAGAAAGTTGTGATATAATACCACAACCTTTCAAGTGTGAATCAAATTCAAGGCTTAGGTATTCACCACCACGATCGGAACGTAGTGCTTTTACCTTTTTGTTCAATTGGTTCTCTACTTTGTTTTGAAATTCCTTGAATTTCTCAAACGCTTCACTTTTATGTTTCATTAAATAGACATGTCCATGTCTACTTAAGTCATCGGTGAAGGTTATAAAGTAGTCATAATTACCACGAGCGGTGATACTCATTGGTCCACATACATCGGTGTGTATGAGTCCCAATAGCTCACTAGCTCGTGTCCCTTTACCACTAAAAGGATTACGAGTCATTTTGCCAAGTAGGCAATATTCGCATGTACCAAATGATTGATAATCAAATGGTGTAATCACATTAGTAGAAATTAATCTTTTGATGCGATTCTCGTTTATGTGACCTAATCGACAATGCCAAATGAACGCTTCACTTGGGTCACTTGTTTTGAGTTTCTTTGATTGAATGTTATAAATATCATTTGTCGGATTTGAGGTCTCTAAAATGTAAATGCCATTTATGGAAGAAGCTTGGCCAATAACCAAATCATTCCTAGAAATAGAGCAACGATTGTTCTTAATGACAAAACAAAAACCGTCCATGTCTAGCATGGCGATTGAAATAATGTTTTTAGAGAGCGTAGGAACATAAAAACAATTATGCAAATACAACTCAAAACCGTTTGGCAAAGCTAGAACATAAGTTCCTTTGGATTCGGCCGCTACCCGAGCTCCATTTCCAAGTCGAAGATCCACATCTCCCTTGCTAAGCTTCTCCACATCTCTTAAACCCTGTAAATGATTACAAAGGTGAGAACCACAACCGGTATCTAGTACCCATGTCGTAGTGGAAGTATAATTTATATCAATAACATAAATTTCTTTAGGAATTGTACCTTTTGGAGTAATGAGTCCTTCCCTTATATTTCGCAAATACATAGGGCAATTCCTTAGCCAATGTCCCATGCCATAGCAATAATGGCACTCATCATTAACTTGCTTGAAGTTCTTGATTTTCTTTCCCTTCTTCTTGAACCTCTTGCCCTTTGAAGCAAGAACTTGATTGCTAGAGCTCCCACTAGCTTTGGCATCTTTATCTTCCAGAGATAAAGACCCTATAGATTGTGTGAGGTAGTCTTCCTGAGACGGACTCACACGAGGTCTAGTAGTAGTGGGTGGTTTAGAAGAAGTGATGAAATTAAGGTTTCCATCCGAACCTATCCCGAAATGAAGTTCTCTAGTTGTATCGAAATTATTGTTGGAGCATATGTCGTCAAGAACATGGTGATATGACTCAATAGTAATTGGTGCGGTAGCATTTGATGGATTCATTGCACTACAAATATGGAGGAAAGGAAATATTAACATTTGTCCTTTTAAATCATACTTGCAAATTTAACAAGATATGAACATTTATATAGTGACCTCTACCCAACTATAGTAAATGATTCCAAGATCCAAATTCATATTAACTTGGGCACGGTATGGTCGATGAAACCCTTATCAATATAACTCGGTGGATTAACGTTTTAATCGATTCTACTTTTAGAACTCTTGGTCGATAAAATTACTCTAATATTTATCTATAGCCCGGAACACATGCAACTACGGTCGCGAATACTTCCGTTGAGCTCAATCCAAATTTCGAATAAATGTGTCCATGATCCAAGTCCACATCAACTTGGGCACGGTATGGCCGATGAAACCCTCATTAACATGAACTCGGTGGATTAACATTCATCACCCACTTCCCCTACGTAACAAGGTTTGTACCCCGGTAGGGCCGAGTGCACTCCCTCGCGAAATAGGTTTTCATGGTTTCTACTATTTGGTAAGGCCATGTCTCAATTGTTTGTTTTAGCGAGAGGTCATGTCAATTTATTATCTATCACGTTTTAAGTGAACTAAAGCGGTGAACTACGATAATTCGAATTGACACGGTCGATAAACTCGATAAAATAAGGATGCATGTTTTAGTTATGGCGATTTAGCGATGCATGCGACATAAAATAAAATGCAAGCATAAAATAAATAAATCCTAGTATGGCCTTCCTAAAAATAGAAAAACTATTAATCTATTACATATTCGGAAACCAACTCCATTGGTCCCTTGAACTTCGGTTGTGGCACGCATCTCGAGGTGACACCATCTTTATGTATCGCCATTCTTGAAGAAATCCGTCTTTTGGAACTCCGGAATGAATAAAATTACATAATAAATTACATAATTTCCTATTATACATTTGTAACTAAAATAAAATAAATCTATTAAATTACAAAACGGTGATACGAGATCACAATAAAAATACAACCGAATCGATATTCCCATACATTTCGGGAAATACCAATTAAAATCTAAGGCCATACTAAGTAAAATTACATAATTCAAAATTACATAAATTAAAATTATGACAATCATAAAGAAAAATGCAGCATTATAATATGTATGAACATGCTCAATTTTTATGCTAAATCGCCTTTTAATTAGCCAATATCGTATATTACTCGGTTTTTACGGATTTGCGTGATTTCAACATTTTATAATCACAAAAATGCATAAACTCATATTTATGCATAAGTTAATTACCCTAACCTCTTAGGACTCAAAATATAGTCTCCACTAGTAATTTGACCATAATTAACTTTTATTTACAAAATTGTTCATAAAAGGACTAAAATTACAAAAATAAGCTATTAAACTTCAAATAAATCCAAAAATTTCAAATAAATTCAAAATTTGAAATTTAAATTCATGAACATTCTGGAAAAATTCCATGACACTCATAATGTTCAAAATCTTAGGTTAAAAATTTCGAAAATTTTCCGGAAAAACAATGTTGCGGTTTATCGATATTTAATAAAATAATCATAAAAACATGGAAAAATTATTTTCATTAACTTTTCAATTTTAGATCTGAAAAATACAATAAAATGCAACATTAGACGTTTTTCCTAAGTCATAGATTATGTTTTATTAATTTCCAACTAATAATGTCACTATTTATGCTATTTTTCTTCAAAAATTCATAAATCATGCTAAAAGACTTCTTTATAGCCAATTATTTTACACACATCTTGTAAAATTGCATCTGACAACATATTAATTTTCTATGACCAGATTCGAAATTTAACTCATATTAACCTATTTTTCTCTTAAATCCAAATTTAATAATGAAAAATTCATTTTTCGAGCATAACAAGTCCAAAAATTATGAAAATTTGCAGGTTATCTCAAAATAATATATGTAACAACATATCCAAAAACCAAGTGAAAATTCGAAGTATAGCTATTTTTAGACCAAAAATGACATTTTTACTCATAAAATCACATTTAAATGCCATTATTGTAAAATATGAACAATAAAAATCCGAAAAATTAACCAAAATATCCTAAAACACTTTAGGACCAGAAATATTAACATGCATGTAATAATTTCGTGATATATCATAATAACACAAATTTTACAAGTTTTATTTGTTATTCATATAACTCGGAAAAACTTTTAACCAATTTGCATGCAAACAACCGTGGCTCTTGATACCGATTGAAGGAAATGTAGATTCATATACATGTTAACATACTCTTATATGTCTAAATAATTTGTCATAAAATTAATTACGGATTTTATGCATGCAAACAAAATAACAAAGAGAAGAATTCATGTTCTTACAATGGGTATTTCGGATTTAAAGGGCACAAAAGAAATCTCCTTTTCTTTTGTTCTTGAGCTTTCCTTATGGAAGAATAAAGATCTAAGTGTAAGGACTCTCCCTATGAATTATACCCAAGGCTTTCTCTTAATCTAATTAATATTATTTGAGCTAGTATAATATTAATCTAGGTAGAAAATTGAACCAAAACTTTATAAAACACTTATATTATTTCGGTTTTATGAGAGAAGATGAGGAGGATTTTTCTTCTCTCTAGAACTTAATTTTAGATGATAATGTTGGAATGAAAATAATACACTACACTTAGTATATTATTAGGTAAAAATTATAGAAAAACAATGATAGTTTTTCTTCCCCAAAACCGTGTAAGAGGAGAGCTATTGGGGAGCCAATGCATGGAAAAATTGTTCTTCACAAGGAACAATAGGCTTGCATGCCTAGACTTGCTTTTTTCATCATTATGTTTTATCAACTAAATAAAACAATTAACTAGCTTAATGCTCCCCAATTTTTCGACACTTTACATAATATGGATCCCATATTATTTTTGTCAATTGTCAATGTGTCACATGTCATATGTGACATAAATATGTTATGTAATTTTTAACATATTAAAAATCAACGTATTAATAAAAATACGTCACATACAAAAATCGACTTAGTAATTTCATAATTACTTGTGCCAAAATATTTTACCATTTATAAATTTCAACTGATTGAATTTATAATCATTCATTCATTTTAATTGTTACATTAAACAATTTATTTCATCCGAGTAATTATACAATTTAATTACTCAGACCGTATCTCATTTAATCACATTTCAATTTGATACGTAAATTTTACTTCCAAAATCGTCCGTCAATTTTCAAGTAATTTAATTAACTCGCAACGTTATACGATCAATTAAGAGTGTTGACCTTTAGGTATGACCTCGGGGGTCAACTGATCACCACCGTCACACGACAGTAATGTCAAACTCTAGTCAGCCAATCATTACCGATATATGTTGACCAGTTGACAGTAACAAAATTACTTCCCAATTGTATTCTTTAAAATGAGATTTAATAATGATATTTAAATCATGTGATCGCACTATTGTTGAGGACACATTTCCCAACAGAAAGTCCTCATGGTGCCGATCTCCTGAAATCAACAACAAACAACGTCAGAATCCCTATTCAGGCCTGACATTTCAAAAGTGACAAAAGTTCAATCGAAGGACACGACTCACCAAACCCTCATGAGCACGGTAGGAGATGTGTCTGTCCAGTCGAAGCAATAACTGGCTGCCGTCGAAACCTCGGCCCAACCAGGCGCCGCCCGCAAATGCAACCCCCGCGGAGCCGTAGCCCGTTTGGCTCTGCAATTCGCGACGTCGGCATCATCCTCGACTGTCTCCGCCCTCCGTCTCTTATGGCCACGAGGCTCAACGTGACGGATGGGACCCATCTCAACGACCCTGGTGACGTTCTGTAACGTCCGTCTGGTCGCCCGGGGATGACTCTCCCTCGTAGAAACCCTCCTCCCGGAGGTACCAGCCTCAGACCCAGTCTTAGCTCTCCCAGTGACAGTAGCCCCAACAATGGCCACCTCACGCTCCTCAACGGCCTCCGTGGCCCCAACAGTCTGCTCAGGAGGTCCCTCCTCCTCGGTAACATCATCCACTACCACGACGGGCGCACTAACCGGAGGGCTAACCGGGCCCGTCCCGAACAACTCCTCAAAGGTCGCAGCCAGGGACCCAGCTTGTCCCGAATACTCTCCTACAAACAAAAAAACGTCAGCCGAAATTTCGGCATTATGACGGCGTAAAATGGACAAACCCCAAAAAAAAAAATGGATAACACAACCTGCAAAACAAAATAAGGGCAATCCCACCCAAAATCCAACCAAACAGAACAAAAAACAATTCAAAAAAAAGACGCCCAAAAAAAACGACTCGCCCCTCTTTTCAAGCAAAAGACGAGTCAAAACCACCACAAAAAAAACGGCATTTCAAGACCCATATAAGGTCCGCCAACAAACCAAAATACGTTCCCAAGGCAATGAGAAATTTTTCTACGGCTCGAAGAGGCAATTCATGCGCCAATTTGAGCAGAAGCCGATCAAAATTCAAAAACGACCACAAAAAGGGGCAAACGTGATTTTATCACGCCTCAAGGTGACCTAAACTACCAATAAGGTCCATTTCAAGGCAAACTGACTCAATTCAAGCTCAAACAGACGCTTATTTTGTCAGACATAAGACCGTCACAAAAGGCAAAAATTCAAATTTTGCCCACAATACCCAACAAAGGTCCACAATGGCAAAAATGGTCTTTCCCGACTACAATTCAACCTAGTGGGACCCATTATCCAAGCAAATAAACTTGACAT
Source organism: Silene latifolia (assembly GCF_048544455.1). Lineage (NCBI taxonomy): Eukaryota > Viridiplantae > Streptophyta > Magnoliopsida > Caryophyllales > Caryophyllaceae > Silene > Silene latifolia. The sequence continues at coordinate 83,246,226 of NC_133535.1, forward strand.
TGTGAGATGAGACGGTTTCTCACCTCACTCACGTTTCTCGAGCATAGGGAGCGGGAACGGGGACCAAAATGCAAACTAAAAGCACCCCTATACTCCTAAACAGGTTTATAACCTAATGCAATCATCAATTTCACTCGAAATGGGCTCAATCAAAAACGCCCAAATCGATTTTCTAGGGTAAAATTTCGCCCTAATTTAATTAAGTAAAAGGCCAACAAATTTAAATGGATTCGAGAGGAAATACATACCTTGAGATGACATTATGGTTGATGGCACGAATGGAAGCTAGCAAAAATCCAACAATGGCGAGTTTTTGCGAGTTTTTGTGTCGAAGGTTGAAGATGAATGAGGAATAACGAGCAGCCAAACCTCGCGTCTTTTTATAGAAAAAAAGGGAAGCCCCTTTGGTTTGCCAGGTGGCTCGCGCCTCAATCAGGCGTCCCTTACTCTTTCAGCGTATTTTGGGCTTTGGCCCAATTTCCACATAACAAACGTCAAATTTTCATTGACGACATCAAAAATAGTCATTCTCTTAGAGACAAAAACAAATAGTGAAAATTTAACTTCGCTATTTTCGAAATTTTCAAACAAACGGCGATCAAAACCGCCAATTTCAAAATAATAGTGAAAATTCAAAATTCACTATTTTCTTCAAATTTCAATTAATAGTGAAGATTCCAAATTCGCTATTTCCTACATCTATCAACGGCGACACATAAACCGTCACTTCAAATAATAGTGAAAATTCCACATTCACTATTTCATCAAATGTCAACGGCGGCACATAAACCGTCACTTCAAATGATAGTGGAGATTCCAAATTCACTATTTCTTCAAATGTTAATGGCGGCATATAAACCGTCACTTCAATTAATAGTGAAGATTTCAAATTCACTATTTCCATCAAATGTCAACGGCGGCACATAAACCGTCACTTCAATCAATAGTGAAGATTTCAAATTCACTATTTCTTCACACGTCAACGGCGGCACATAAACCGTCACCTCAAATAATAGTGAAGATTCCAAATTCACTATTTCATCAACATGTCAACGGCGGCACATAAACCGTCACTCCAAGCATGATAGCAAAATTTAAAATACCAACAGTGGGCTTCCTCGCGGAACCCGCTTATTTCAACAACATTGATGGTGAAATTCAAAATTCTCTATTTCCACGGCGGTATCAAAAGTTCGCTACTTTCAAAATTCACTATTTCCACGGCTAATCTCATGGTCCATTAACCGACCGCGCTATGGCTGGCGAGCCTTACTACGCGCCATGGCTGGCGAGCCTTACTACGCACCATAGCTGCCGAGCCTTTGTCCGCATACACCCAAGGACATATCCCGAAGATGCCTCGGGTACAACTCCTTGTTAGGGCTAGCAAGCCTTTGTCCGCATACACCCATGGACATATCCTGAATACGCCTCAGGTGGAACTCCTTATCACAGCTGGCGAGCCTTTGTCCGCAAACGCGCAAGGACATATCCGAAGATGCCTCAGGTATGACTCCTTCTTATGGCTGGCGAGCCTTTGTACGTAGTCTAACAGACTTTAAACGACCCGCACGGATAGTTGACAGACTCTAAACTGTTCCCGACGACAGGTCCTTGGCTCGTACCCTCGAGTCGCCTTGGCGTCACGCTTCCCGATAGCAGATCCTTGGCCTGGATCTTTTCGAGCCGCCTCGACGTCGCTTGGGTCTCCAAGTTGTAATCTTCGATTGACCTGGGGGCTCTACTTTGACTTTTGCCCTATCCATGCCTCAGTCAAAGTGGGGGTTCTGTAGATACCCAGTATCTGCTGAGACTCCAACAAACACCCGATGATTATCGGACTACAACATGTTTTGGAATCGCGGCGTTTGATCGACAAATTGTGTACAACTTTACGTCGGAAAACTTAAAACGATTTTGAAAATAAAACTTTTCAAAATATTTCAAAAATACCTGGAGTGTTTAATCCACGGCGACTGGGTCGCAATGACACTAACTAGAGTCAAAACCGACACCGGACCAAAAACCGACTCAAAAATTTAAATCCCGACTCCAACAACGAGTCAAACCGAGTCAACCACCAAAAACAAAACATTTCAAATCTTCTACCTTAAGTTTTCCCGGATTTATATTTGGTCAAGTACCAAACATATGACTACAAAACCTAGGATAGAACAAATCATGATTGCGTTTGTGTGAAAGCGACGACTCACCTCGAAGACCCGCGACGTGGCTCGCGCCTCTTTGAGCAGCCTAGGTGGCCACGTCGCTCAAAACTCACACAACCACTCATTTTCCTATAAATACCCCTCAAATGCCCCCATTTGAGACTTACGCGAGTGTCCGCCCCCTCTTTTCTCCCTTAAAATTATCGACTCGACTTCTTAAGTCACAATCCGACGCGTATTTACGACCTACCGATCGTAAATACAAGCCTTACACATTGTTTGGTACCGTCATCGTGCATTAAATCACTTGACCGATCACTTCGACCACTACACCGTCACTAATCTTAAAACACTCTTTTTACTTACTAAAACTGTTTTAAACCGAGTCTTTTCCGATCAAACGAGTTGTTACACTTACGTCGGTCACTCGCCATAACCAAACATGTAAGTATGAGGGTGTAAAAATCCTTCTTTTATCATGTTTTCATTTTTTTCATGACTATAACATGCTAAAACGTGCATAACATGAACCAAAACATGGGATAAACGAGCCAAAACTGATTTTTGGCCTGAGACAGAAGCCTCCCTTGGTTCGCCGGCTTGCCCGTGCCTAAATGGGGTCTTCAGGTCAGAGATCAACCGTGTTTGTTCTCGTCATTTCCCTTTAATTCATTTTCATATTTGTAATCGGTTTTTACCATTTCAAATATTTTCGAACCCTTTTTTATTTTATTTCATTTATTTTAACCATAAAACATTTTTCACCCTTGGTTCCTTATACCATGACGGTTAAATCCGTGTTTCGGTAATAATATTTGGTTAAGGACATTTAAAAGGAATTTTAAAGCCTTTTATTTCATTTTGGGAGGTATTTTAAAGCCTGTCATCATTTCTATACATTTTCAAAATAAATATATTAGTCACCAACACAAAGTCATCCTTGGTTCTACATACCACGCCGGATTTTAACCCGGGTACGATGATGAGTATCGACTAATTATATTCAAATGAACTTAAAACAATTAGTTCATAATCATTTTCAAAATTATTCATGTCAAGTTTGTCAAATCGAACCCGACATCGAATATCATCAAAACAATGATGATTATTCAAGTCTAGTTCTTCAAATCAACAAATGCGGTCTAAACGACCCTTTCAAACCAAATTGGGTTCAAATACGCATTTTTCAACACGTTTTGTAACGTTTTCAAAAGGTCAGAATACGACATATAACCCTAGGCTGACCCGCGCCTCAAGTAGGCCTTTTCTTTCTCATTCTCAGAACCAGGGGAGGCCCCTTTACACCGCCGGCTGGCTCGCGCCGCATGTAGCCGTCTGGTACAGGGCATGTTCCCTTTCTAGCATTAGTCTAGGACGATCCCGACTCCGGTTAGCCCGGATATAGGATGGATCTGATGACTATTTTGTTCATTCGAAATCATATTTGCAAAATGCCTTGCTAAGACAAATGGATCACGTTATGCACCCTAAACCTAATACGGTAAATGGATGTTTAATTTCCGTCTTGCATGCAAATCAATCCTTAATCCAACTTGACATCTTATACTTGATACTTGGATTAAATCAACTGACTTAGAAAGCTCTCACATGTTAGGTTTAAATTATTGGATGCGCATTTATGCATTTAAACCGTTTTATCAACTTTTGCATTCAACCAACCAAGATCGATCAGTAGAGGCCGTTACCGCGGGCGGGATTGGGTGTCTGGTTAAAGGGCTTCCCAATACGTACCTTCACCTCTTACTTAGAATATTTGGATAGTGGACGACCTTATCCAGGGTGTACGAGAGTCATTCTGGAGATAGGACGCTAAAGAGGGACGATTTTCTTATCTTTAGTACCTATGTCAAACGCTACTTTGTGCTTCGATTTGACCGAGGTATAAAGTGGAATTCCAACGGGTTCAAAGCATCCCACAATTGCTTGGTGGGGACTCCAAACATCTCTAATCGTTTCGAGAACCTTACCGAGACGAAACCGACTGACATAAAATGATCCGGTCGAAAGCATTTTTACGCCGCCGAGCGTTGCTTTCAAAAGACCGCTGCATGTCCACAGATTGGCCTGGCGTGCAGGTGGTCCGTGACTATGGACCGGTAGGTGGCCCCCCAAATCCACAGACCGAGATGTGGCCCACGTCCACAGATACCCCTTTGAGGCGCGAGGTGCCTAGTGGTGACTAGGAACTTCTGTTTCAGGTCAAATCTCGGTTTTGGCTCATTCGATCCGTATTTTGGACCATGTAATGCATGTTTTAGCATGTAAGGTCATTTAAATAGATAAAAAGACATGAACGAAGAGGATTATTACACCCTCATACTTACATGCTAGGTTAAGGACGAGAAATCGACGGAAGTGTGAAAACTTATTAGGTCGGAAAACTCGGTTGAAAACCGTTTTAGCAATGTAAGGTGTGTTTGTTTATTTTAGTGATTTAATGCACGATGACAGTACCAAACAATGTGCATGGCTTGTATTTTCGATCAGTAGGTCAAAAATACGTTTCGGTTTGTGACTTGAGAAGTCGAGTCTAGAATTTTAAGGGATAAATGAGGGGGCGGACACTCGCATACCTTCAAATGGTGACATTTGAGAGTTATTTATAGAGGATTGAGTGGCTGTGTGCGTTTTAAGCGACGCGGCCACATGGGCTACTCGAAGAGGCGCAAACCATTTCGCGGGTCATCAAGTTGTCTTGTCACTATCACGCAATTGAAATCATGATTTGTTCTATCCTAGGTTTTGGATGGGATGTTTGTTGTACTTGACCATTCGGTGGAAGCTTTGTTATGTTTTCTTTTTGTGTTTGACTCGGTTTGACTCGATGTTGGAGTCGGGATTTGAATTTTGAGTCGGTTTTTGGTCCGGTGTCGGTTTTGACTCTACTTAGTGTCATTGCGACCTAGTCGTCGTGCATAAAACACTCCAGGTACTTTTGAAAAACTTTGAAATGTTGAGTTTTCGAAATAGTTTTGAGTTTTCCGACGTATAGTTATACAAAACTGTCGATTAATCACAGCGATTCCTAAGCATGTTGTAATCCGATAATCATCGGGTGTTTGTTGGGGAATCAATAAATACTGGGTATCTGTAGAGCCCCCACTTTGACTGAGGGTTGGACAGGGCGAAAGTCAAAGTATAGCCCCCAGGTCAATTGAAGATTACAACCTGGAGACCGAAGCGACGTCAAGGCGGCTCGAAAGGATTCGGGCCAAGGCCCTGACGTCGGGAAGAGCGACGCTAAGGCGACTCGGTTATGCGAGTCAATGACCTGCCATCGGGAACAGTTTAGAGTCTGTCGACTGTCCGTGTAGGTTGTTTAAAGTTCGTTAGACTACGTGCGAAGGCTCGCCAGCCATAGGAAGAAGTCATACCTGAGGCATCTTCGGGATATGTCCTTGAATCTTTTCATGTTTCCGCATAAAGGCTCGCTAGCCTTGTTGCGGATATGATAGGGCTCGCCAGCCGCGTTGAAGGTGCGATTTGAGACTCGCCAGCCATGTTGAAGATGCATTTTGAGGCTCGCCAGCCATGTTGAAGGTGCGTTGTGAGTCTCGCCAGCCATGTTGCAGATATGATGGGGCTCACCAGCCGAATTGAAGGTCGAGTGATCGACTGTGGGAAATAGCCGCGTTGGACGGGCTTATTTCAAGAGGTTGTTAAGTTAGTGGGCTCCGTGGGGATATCTCTGATATCTTGCTGGAGGAATTTCGTTGTTTACATTGGATGTTTGTGGCGCCGGAAAGAGATAGGCTTGAGCCTGGCTCCTGCGAACGGCGGTGATTTCGAGTTTCGAAGAGGGGTAACGGTTTTTACTGCTGTTGTTCAGAGTTTGTAGAAATAGCGGATGTGAATTCCGCCATTTGATGTGTGTTTGGGAGATAACGGTTTTAATTCCGTCTTTTCGTGATTTGAAATTTGTGAGGAGTAGTGAATTTGAATTTCACTATCCTATTCGAAGAAGTGACGGTTTTAATGCCATCGTTCGAAATTATGAGAAAATAACGAATTTTGAATTTCACTATCCTCTTTTCTGTGAGGAAGTGACGGTTTTTAACTCCGTCGTTTGAATTTTGAAATTTGTGAAAATAGCGAATTTGAATTTCGCTATTTTGTATTTGAAAAGGTGATGGTTTTTAATGCCGTTGTTTGAGAACGATGGGAATAACGAATTTGGATGATGGTATTTCATTTTCTTGACGGGTGGCGGTTTTTAGTTCCGCTGTTTAAATTTTGCGAAAACAACGAGTTTGAATTTCGCTACTTTCTTTTATTTGGAAATGACGGATTTTAATTCCGTCGATTAAATTTGTGAAAGCAGCAAGTTTGAATTTCACTATTTGGTTTTTTGATTTGAAAATGACGATTTTTAATCCCGTAGTTTGAAATTGGAGAAATCGTGTGAAATTGGGCCAAAGCTCAAAATTTCGCTGAACAAGAAGGGAACACCCCAAAGAGGCGCGAGACATCCTGCGATGCAAGGTCTTCCCTTTTATTCTGTAAAAAGACGCGAGGAGGCTTTGGTCCTCATTATCTTCATCTTCTTTGACACATATCGCAAAAACCTAACAAAATCACCATTTTCGACTTTGTCATTTGCTTGCTTTCGTGCCATTGTCCTTATGTCATCTTAAGGTATGTAAATCCTCTTGAAACCATTTAAATTTGTTTGCCTTTTTTTAATTGAATTAGGGCGAAACCCTAACCCCCTTGAAAATCGATTTGGGCGTTTTTGCTTGGCCTATTTTCGAGTGAAATTGATGGTTGCATTAGGTTAAAAACCTATTTAGGAGTATAGGGGTGCTTTTAGTTTGCATTTTCGTCCCCATTCCCGCTCTCTAGGAGCAAAAAACGTGAATGAGACGAAAGTTCGTCTTATTTCACAATGTTGTGCTTGTTTGCTTGAGTTGTGTGCCCCACTAGGCTGTATTGTAGGCGGGGGAGACCGTCTTTGCCATGTTGGATTTTCGTTGGGCGTTGTGGGCAAAATTTGAATTTTAGCCTTCGTGAGACGGTCTTATGCTGACGAAATAAGCGTCTATTTGGGCTCAAACTGAGCCATTTTGTCTTGAAATGGACCTTAATGGTAGTTTAGGTCACTTTGAGACGTTGTTAAATCATGTTGTTTTGACGTGGTCCTAATTCGAATTCTTGACATGTTTGCGCCCGAATTGGAGCAAAATTGCCTTTTTCGAGCTATGAAAAATGCCCAGTTGTGTCGGGAATTTTTATTGCTTATTTTTGTGGACCTTGTGTGGGCCTTGAAATGTCGGGTGGTTTTTGTAATTTTTGTCGTTGTTTTCACTCGTCTTTTGCTTGAAAAGAAGGGCGAGTCGGTTTTTTTGTGAAATGTTTTGTTGAAGTGGTTTGGGCGGGTTTGCCCTTGTTTTTGTTTTGCAGGTGATTTTTTTGGGGGATTTTGTGCATTTAGTGCCCTCATAATGCCAAAATTTCGGCTGACGTTGTTTTTGTTTTGTCCCGATTTTAGGTGAGTGTTCTAGGGCATCTGGCCCACTAGGTCCGTGGCTGAGGCCTTGAAGGAGGAGGATGATCTAGGGGAGGGGAGATGGTTGTTGTCTTGTCCTTTTCAAGTTGTGTTTCTCCCTGGTGGCCTTTGTTTAGCCTTTGATCACATGTTGATCATTGGTTGTTGTCTGCAGAAATTTGGACGTCTGATGGTAGGGGGTTAACACCAGCGCGTCGTTCTATGTTACCGTTTTCAGTCGTCGCTGAATTCTTATGATTGGGGGTCAACATCGGGGTGGCACCCTATATCGTGGCTCTTTCTTATCGCTGAATTCCGAAGATTGGGGGTTAACGTCGGGGCAATGCACTGTGTCACAATTCCTGATCGTCACGGAGTAGGAATGAGGTATTACCGCCATGGTAACCACCTCTGCTTCCGCTATTACTCCTTTCTCTTCCATATTGCTCCCTTTCTTTTTTTATCAGAAGGGTAGGGAGTGTTTTATTCGGTAGGTAGCGGATAGCCCCTAGTTCGTTGTTTTAGGCCAGCGTCTGTATGATAAATCCTTGTACCTGATCTTGTTCGTATGGTTAATCGTTTGTATCGAACGTGTGTTGATGTATTTTGCGTGAGGCGGTTTATATATATATATATATATATATATATATATATATATATATATATATATATATATATATATATATATATATATATATATATATATTTGTGTGTGTGTGTGTGTGTGTGTGTGTGTGTTTGTGTTTGGTTTGTATTTTGTTTGTGTTTGGCTTTTTTTGTGTTGTGTTTCGGAGGAGCACGGTCACTGGCTGATGAAAACAAAAATAACCGCGATGACTTGAACTTAAAATTGAATTTGAAAAGAAATTTTGAAAATTACGCGACAAGTCGTCCCGTTTGGATTTCTCAAATGAAAGTTGCTTTGAAATTTCGAGAATTTAATTCGTGTTTGATTTAAATCGTATCGAATTTTGCCAAAAATTGATTTGCGACTCGAAAAACTAAAACTCAAACCGTCACGGATGAATTTCAAAAGAGATTTCGCGAGTGTGTTAATTTTGATTTTTTGCGAGATCAGAACTCGGATTTGCAAGAGTTTGAATTTTTGGGAAAAAATTGACGTCGTGTTATCAAATTTGATTTTTGTGGAAAATGCGAAATTTATTGGTAATTTTCGACTGAATGGAAACGATCCGTCGCTGATCGCGGCGAGTAGCCCTTCCCCCTAAAAAAGAAGAGAAAAACCCGTATGTTTAAAGCTGCATCATGTAAAACGCGAAAACAAGGAAATATGAGTGTGAGAAAACACAAAAATTTCCGGATAGGCCTGAAGAGGCGCGAGCCTTAGGGCGAGAAAATCTATGTATAAGGAAGAAACACAACTTGATAAGGACAAATCAAGGTGCGGATCCTGAGAATCAGCCCAAAGAGGCGCGAGGCCCTGGGCGATGTAAGTGAGCTTCCCCCTTTTTTAGGCCGAGGCATTTGTTGAAGAGCCTTGATTTTGGTAGGGTCAATTTCGATGCCCCTTTTACTAACGACGTGTCCCAGGAGTTTTCCGGATATGACCCCGAATGCACACTCCTGAGGATTTAGTCTCATGTTGTATTTTCGAAGGCGACCGAAGAATTTCCGAAGGGCGCTTATGTGGCTGTCTCGCTCTTTTGATTTGACGATCATGTTGTCGACGTATACCTCCACTTCCATGTGCATCATGTCGTGTAGGAGAGTGGTGGCAAGCCTTTGATACGTTTGTCCGGCATTGATTAGACCGAAGGGCATGACAGTGTAGCAATATGTACCCCACTTTGTAGTGAATGCAGTCTTGTGCATGTCCTCCTTAGCCACTTTGATCTGGTTGTACCCAGCATACCCGTCCATGAATGATAGAAGGGCGTGCTCGGCGGTATTGTCCACCCAGATGTCAACATGTGGCAGAGGGAAGTCATCTTTTGGACTCGCTTTGTTCAGGTCCCTGATGTCGACGCAAACCCGAATTCTCCCATCTTTTATGGGCACGGGAACTATTATGGCCACCCAGTCAGAGTATTCGGACACTTTGATGAATCCGGCTTTGAACTGTTTGTCTACCTCTTTCTTGATTTTCAACGCCCATTCAGGGCGCATACGGCGTAACTTTTGCTTCACTTGTTTAGCTCCGGATTTAATGGGTATCTTGTGCTCGGCAATCTCTCTGTCGTTCCAGGCATGTCTTTGTAGGACCATGCGAATACGTCCTTGTATTCGTGCAGAAGGTCGATGAACTGCTGTCTTTCCGAGGGGTCAAGGGTGGTCCCTATCCTAAGTTCTTGAGGTGTGTTTTCGGTCCCTACGTGATGGGTTTGGTCTCCTCAATGATGGGTGTCCTATCCTCTCGTTTGTCAAGTTTTTTGGCTAGGTGAGGTGGATAGTCACTCAAGTCAAATTCCTCATATTCATTCAGAATTGCATTGCAGTTAAATTGAGACGAGTCGTAAGCAAACTTAGCGTTCATTATGTCGACCTAAGCAAAATTCTCGGATTGGACAGACATCTCATGGGAAGTCAGATGCGACGCTGTAAAGGAGGTGGGCCTTGGAACAAGCTCCAGGTTGCTACCTGCTCCGGGAGTGGGAATGATCCTAGTTGGCTCAGGCTCTAAGGCAACCACAATTTTGTGATAAAACAGTGGAAAAGGGAATTTGACCGGAACATCAGGAGCGCTAGGAGCAAAGACAGACTATGACTCAGACTCAGACTCGAAATCCCTTTCATCTTCACTTCCCTCTTTGAATATAAGGCCTTCTCCAGTTGTGATCTTGAGGAGGCGGCCTTGACGATCGGTCCACCTGACAGTTTTCCTCCAGCCTTGTATAGCTTTCTCTTGGTCAGCATCAGAGATTAAGGCAGTGGGATCAAACTGGTTATCCTTTAGAGCTATGTTGACGATGTCCTCATAGTCGAGGTGCTTGATGTTGTCTTCTCCGAAGAAGAGACTCACGGCTTGCCCGTCTAGACAAGGGGTGGATTCAGATTTGGTTGACGCAGCTTTGGTGTTGTTGGGGATGAAGTAGCAGTCTTGAAAGACTTCTACACCAGGGTGTTTGACCTTTGCTACAGGATCGTATATTGGCTTAGAAAAGCCGTTTTAGAGCTCGGACTCTCCCTCGGGGACGAAGTATCCATTGAGAGTTAAATGGTAGGGTCGGAGGATAACTCCGTGTTTTTTGCGCTTCCGTATTAGAAGATTCATTTCCTGGATGTCTTCATTGGTTGGCTCATAGCCTAGCCCTAAGGGGATGTTGGGGACCTTGGCCTGTTTCATGGGATGCAAGGTGCTCTTCACTGGATTGAGAGGTAGGCCAGGGAAATACCCTGGCGCATCAAAATGCGGTTGACTGTGAGGTTCGAGACGGGTCACAATCAAAGGTTGTTGATTCATCGGTTAGGGCATTCATGGATTGGAATCCCCACATTTCACTATCGCCCTCTTCAATGACCGGAGAGGCTATTCCCTTCTTCATGATAGCCTTAATCGGGGATGCGGGAATTGTGATTCTTTTCCCGTTGAAAGGGACCCTGATTTTATAATGAAGGGTTGAGGTGACGGCCTTGGCGGCGTGAATCCAGGGGCGTCCCAGAAGCATGTTGAAAGAGGCGTCAATGTCGACCACCTGAAAATTGGCTTGTCTTTCCAGGGTGCAATGGTCAAGGTGATGAGCCCCGCGACCTTACGACGAGTGCCGTCATAGGCGCGTACCCCTTGATTAGTCGGGACCAAGTCAGCTTCCTTGATACCCAGCTTATGAGCCGTCTTGAGAGGAATGACATTGACCGCGGATCCATCATCAACAAAAACCATAGGTATGTTCTTCTTCAGGCACTGTACAGTGATGTATAGGGCCAGGTTATGGTTGGCTCCGAATGGAGGGATATCTTCATCAAAGAAGATGACCAGGTTGTTTAGGTCAGGGATATCCCTTGTCATGTGTGCTACCACTTCTTCAGGAGAAGAGGTAGAGGGAATTGTCAACTTTCCCAAGGCTTGTAGCAAAGCCTGCCGGTATTCGAAGAATGTAGCAATCAGTTGCCAAATTGAAATTTCGGTCCTCGCCTTTTGCAGTTGTTTAAGGATCGAGTTCACGGGAACCCTGGGTTGAGCGTCCACGTCCGGGACGATTTGGTCATTCGTTGTTGGAATGACTGTTAAATTGTTTGGATTCTGGTAGGGGCGTCCGGACCGGGTAAGGTGACCGGTCTCTTTTGCCCGTTTGCTTTTTCCCGAAATAATGTAGACATCCTCTGCGTCGTCTCTCCAGATACCGTTGATTTCGGGATCGCGAGGATACCTTGGAGGGATATTCCTTGGTGGGTAGTTTTTGTAGGGGAAGTTCTCGTGGGGGTAGTTTTTGTGGGGTTTATTATTATGGGGTTTATTATTATGGGGTGCATGCCAGAATGGTCGCGGGAGCAATCCTTTCTGGAACTGGGAATTTTGGGTTCTTGGAGGACCCTTCCTTGGGCATGGTGTTGCTGGCTTAAAAATCAGCCCATGGTAGGCGTCCTCAAGTCGGGTGATCCTTTATGAGAGTCTGGCTATGACTTCCTCAACCTACTGGAACATGGTGAGCATGGTTGCGGCGCTTAATACGAACATCGCGTCCGAGGTGTCCTTTTCCAAGGCGTTCACCTCGTCTTCAATAGCCAGGATGAGGTGTGCGCAATCCAGGGTTGGCTCGTCAACAGAGATAGCATGGATTCCCAAGAGGTTTGTCTTGTTATTTGGTTTTATTGGCGGAGGTAAAGGTAATTCCCCTTTCTCAATCATGTCTTGAATGTCGTGCTTCAGCTTAAAGCAAGCTTCCGTGTCATGACCTTTGCCATGGTGGTATTGGCAGTAGGAATTGGGATTCCAGAAACGGGTTTTCTTGGCCTCGGACGGGTTCAGAGTGGGCCCAATTGGCTGTAGTTTTCCTTGGTCCATGAGTCTTTTTAGGGCACTGGCGTTGGTTGTTCCAAAGTTTGTGAAAATTCCCTTTGAGGACGTCGAGTTTTCTTTGTGGCTGGTTCGAGGAGGTTGACCTCATCAATTTTAATTGTCTTACCATAGGGACGAGATTCGTTTGATGTAGATCCCTGATAGCCTCTACCGGTGGTTTTGGCTAGAACGCCCTTACGTAGGTCGTCTTCAATGCGGGTTCCTTGGATTTGTAGGTCCTGTAAGGTTTTGATGTTTTGATATCTCAGCAGGTTGGCATACACTGGACGGAGGTTGTTGACAAACTTCTCCACCAGAGTTGATTCACTCGGCTTACTGACCAATAGAGTGCTTACCCTCCTCCAACGGGTTAGGAATTCGGTGAATCCCTCCTTATCATTCTGAGTCAGGACCTCAAGAGTGCGGGTGTTGACTTGGATTTCGACGTTATCGGCGTAATGTTTAGCAAATTCAACGGCGACTTTGTCCCAAGTAGTAATGCTCTTAAGGTCGAGGGAATAGTACCATTGGCGGGGAATTGGTTTCAGGGATGATGGAAAGATCCGGGTGAAAAGTTCATGTTTGACCCCCCTTGATGGACATGTAATCCTTGAAGGCCCGAATGTGATTGAGCGGGTCCTCCACTCCCTTAAACATGGTACTTCAGTTAAGGTAAAATTGTCGGGCAATTGATCCCCAATGGGTTCGAATCTTCGATTGTTCTCAAGGTGGATGTTGTTACCATGGGCTAGGAGCTGTTATTCAAAGAGCTTGAGCCTTTTCTCAGTTTCCGTCAAAGGCAGAGTGTTGGGTTCTCCAGTTTCCTTGTGATGAGGCTGTCGCAACCTATCAAAAATAAACCATCTGGTCTCAAACTAATATTGCTAGGGAAGTCGGGATCGTATCCACATGGAGGCTTTTAGCGTTCTACTTGTCAAATTAAGTCTATCTAAGTAACCAAATGGGGTGTTTTTTTATTTATTTTTGTTCTAAGCTAAAGCAATAAAATAAAGGGTTTAAAGAAAGAAATTGAGTCGAGAAAAATATAAGAGAAAGGAGCTAGGGCATTGGTTCAACATGGATTATTACGGGTCATAGGTAAGGTCATAGGCCAGTCTTAATTACCAGTCTATAGGGCAGTGAAAAGGTCCTCTCGGTCCGCTATTCGTCCTAGAATGCTTCTAGCGGGCTCTCGCAACTTGCTAGGGCACTCTAATGTGTGCGACAGGTCTAAACCTTTCCAGGCTTTCGATCTTAGGTCAGGGCTTACCAATAAAATTAATCAATTACGTTGAGTTAACTAAATAAAAGCAATTGAATATCACAATTAACCACATAGACCAATTATATCGACCAATCTAATCACCCAATTAAGAGTGTCTCAATCCATGTCTCCCCTAAATCCCAGCAAAAGGAGATTTAGCTACTCATATTGAAACTTGCGATAACAATTGAGATGATAGAGGGAAGGAATACACAATTAAATTAATTGAGAAATTAAATAACATAAAATAAAACTAACAATAATAAGAAGATAAAATATAACAATTAAACAGTATGAACGAAAAGGAGAAAAGGAAATTAAAATTACCGATTGGAAATAGAGTATGAGCAATAGAGAAGGAGAAGAAATTCTAGATCTAAAGTTTTAGAGAAGAGAGTACGTATTAATGTTTCTAACTGTCTGCTTGCATAAAGTAAAGTGTGAAAAGTGTAAACCTAATAGAAAAATACAAGATCTTTTATACTAAAGACCAAAACATTAAAGAAACTAGACACAAAACTCGACTATCCGTGTACTATGTCGATCGTCAATGGGGCATGGTCGATCGACAGTGTGTATAAGGTCGATCGACAACGGGGACTTGGTCGATCGACAAGAGCAAAACTCTCCAACAACGTTCCTCTTATGTCGAATGAACAATGTCTATCGACATATAGAGTAAGTGCTCGATCGACATAGAGGCTTGGTCGATCGACATTAAAGGCTTTTTGATCGACATTGAGCAAAGCCTTTAATATAGCATGAATCTGTGTGTAATGAAGGTGTCTATCGACATATTGCAACAAGTCTAATGACAATGTGTAGGGTGGTCGATCGACACTCAGCTGAATGTCAATAGACAGCATATAGTTGTCAATAGACAACATGTATAAACTCCATTCTCACTCTCCCAAGCTCGTCCTATCTCTCCCAAACTTCTCCCTTTCCCATTACTTAGCGGGTTTGGCTCGTAAATGAACAAATGAGCTTCAATCCTGCAAATGACACGAAATATACCTAAGTAGCAAATACGGTGGGATATAGAGAGAAATAACCAAATAAGCTTATAGAAATGCGTGCTGAATAAGTAAATAAATACGTCAAAAAGGCACGCATCACCTTGTTTTCCAAGGTGTCGATACGGGTATCGACATGGTCTAGGGTGACCTTGAGGGCTGTGCGCAGGCTGGCTAGTTGAGCAGTCGTGAGATCTCTTTTATCATCATTGTTGTTGGACGAAGCTGAAGACGGGGTCCATGGCTCTGAGGCAGAAAATGGCTCAGGCTACATCACAATCCGACACCATTTAAAGACTAAACGCAGATAACACAAAAGATGGAAAGACACTTCAGACTCAACAAGACGAGGGCAACCGTGTGTGGTGCCTCTGTGCTGACTCGATTTATGGTGTGACGATGTTTTCCGGACTTTGACTCGCATTCATCGTAAGGGCGTGACGCCGTTGAACGAGTCACGAGGTGAGACGACTCATAAGTAATGACCCATAATAAGTACATTTGTTTTTACTCGGTAGACACGAGGCGGAATTGGAATGGTGGACAGAAATTTTCAAAAAGGTTAATTTGTCGTTTTATGGGCGGCTTTCGAAGAATAGGGACCTTTAAAAGTCGGCCAGTTGAAAAGTTGTCTTACGTTTGTTTTCAAAAGATGGTTTGAGTTTGAGTTGCGGCGACTCTGAAAACAATGTGCTGTTTCCGAAGACGGTTGTTGAAATCCAAAATCGCGTGTTTTGAAAATCGAGTTTCGAAAGGTTTGAAAAGGTTGTGGTCCCAGGGATAAGAAAACTCACGCCGACGGGATGAACCAATTGGTCGATAAAGGTTAGGTTGTGGGCCCGAACAAGGAACCCGACTTATGACCGTAATATCAATTAATGCATTTCAACCAAGACCTCGTTTGAGTCTCACCATCTAGGGATCACAAAGACACAAGTGTCCTAGTTTTCCCTAGTGGAGTCGCTAATCTATGGACATAGGCCACCCACACGCCCAGCAAATATGTGGACACGCGGCAGTCTGAAAGCCACGCTCGGTGGCATAAAAATGCTTTCGACCGGATCGCTTTAAATTGGTCAGTTTCGTCTCGTCAGGGGTCTCGAAACGATGCAAGAGATTTTCGGTGTCGCCACCAAGCATTTGTGGGATGCTTGGAACCCGCTCGAATCCACTTTATACCTACGTTAACCTAGGCAAAAAGCGGTGTTTGACATAGGTACTAAAGATAAGGAGTCGTCCCTCTTTAGTATTCTATCTCTAGAATGACTCTGGTTTGCCCTAGATAAGGTCGTCCACTATCCAAAGTATCTGATAAGAGGTGAAGGTACTTATTGGGAAGCCCTTTAATCGGACACCTAATCCTGCCCGCGGTAGCGGTCTCTACTGATCGATCTTGGTTGGTTAAATGCAAAAGTTGATAAAACGGGTCAATGCATGAATGCGCATCCACAAGTTTTAAACCTAACATGTGAGCTTTCTATGTCGGTTGTTTCTCCAAATATCAAGTAATTGATGTTAAGTTGGATTTAGTGTTGATTTCCATGTAAGACGGAAATTAAACATCCATTTACCGAGTTAGGTTTATGGTGCATAACGTGATCCATTTGTCTTAGAAAAGCGTTTTGAAAATACAAAGTAACACTACTACAGATACAGGCTATAACAACGGGAAAAAACCGTTGTAAAAACAAAAAGCGAACGTTGTTAAAGCGGCCGTTGTAAAAGGTATTTACAACGGTTAGGTTATTTACTTAAACCGTTGTCGAAAGTATTCACCATGGTTAGAAGCCGTTGTTGTTGCGTGTAAGCCGTTGTGGAAAGTGTTTCAAAAATATGGTGGGAATAATATAACAACGGTTATCATATGAATAACCGTTGTTGTAACTTTCCCACCAAAATTGTGAAGACTTTTAACAACGGGTATACGCTAAAAACCCGTTGTTGAAATTGGTAGTAACAATGGTTCTTCGTTTAAAATCTATTGTTGAATATTATGCGCGGGTATTTGTGAAAGGTATTCACAACGGTTCCTATTTTAAAACCTGTTGTTGAATATTATGGCGGGTATTTGTGAAAGGTATTTACAACGGTTTTTGTTTTAGTAACCGTTTTTATTATGAACTCCTAATGTTTTTAAAAATTAAATTTGTTTCATGCCATTCAAAAACCTGCATATATCAATGACACCATATATCAAAGACAAAGATAAATCACTACTGGTTCATCGAACTCAATAGATTCAATTCAACCACAACAAAGAATCATATATATATATATATATATATATATATATATATATATATATATATATATATATATATATACTTACAAGGAGTTAAATTTACATGAACTAATCATTCCCTAACTTCAACAAAAATTTTACTAATAAGCTGATCTAAGCTCTGAGTATCATGCATTTAGCCTTCACCATTGCTATGTTCTAAGATGTATTTGCCCAACATGTCCCTTACCTCGTCTATATGTTGCCATTTGTACTACTGAAGGTCTTGTGACGCGTTGATTACATACTGCGGAAAAAACAAAGACAAGACATTATTGTAACAACATACATCATTCAAAGATAGCAACATCATGGTATAGCAAAGAAGCAAGACAACATCAACTCTAATTTAAAAAAAGTAATAAACACATTATTAAATTACTAACCTTTTCTGGAATAAGGATATATCTTCGCATAATAATCTCCAACATGAACCGACAAACGTAGTATCCATATTGTATGCTATCCGGCTGGCGAGGGACTTATTATTACATAAAAACAAACAGACGAGAAAAGGCTTACATCAGAATCTTGAACTTTAGGTATTGTATTAGTATTAAACACAGATTTTTGCACTTAAGGTATTGTATTTGAGCACGTACCCCTGTTATCGTAATAAAAGTAGGGCCATCATCAGAATCTTTCGTGGGTTGATCCTGCTCGTTAGCTCTTTTCTTCTCAAAGGCCCTTTTTTTTAAAAAAAAAAAAGAGGCAGAAACTCATTTTTTTAGGGGCAAAAATGAGCTTTTTGCTATAAATAAAAATTGAAAATGTTATTATAAATAAATCAGTATTATAAACTTACTTAATAATAAAGCGGTTAAAAGTCTCGCTTGGTGGATTATGTATAGAGTCCAACCAAAAAACTTTCTTCTTCGTCGGCATGATGGCTGCTAGCACCCAATGAGTCCTACATCAAGAGACATCATCATTATTAACAAGTACATATATTAGTTATGAAAATGCAATTGTAGGGGGAAACATAATATTAATTTGTTTATTACCCGTTTTCATTATAAGGGGCAAAAACTAGCTTCTTGGTTGTCGCCAATTGCTGAGCAATATAATCTACCCGATCTTCGAACGAAAAAATCGCGATAAACATAGATAAAACATAGGGGCACAGGAATCCGTATTGATCACATGGAATCTTGTTCTCGGGGATCACTCAGAATTTCAATATCCTACATTATTACGGTATTAATTCCGGTATTTAAAACACTATCTAGTAGTCAAAATATTAGAATATGAAATTATTTATTAAGAAACTTACTTCATCAAAACAAATAGGTGTTGGACATCAATCTCGTGTAGGCCAGCCCAAATGGCTAGCATATCCCATACATAATTGATTCACGCTCAACCCCTAGAATATGCTCCTCGAGCGGAATAATTATCAATTGCTCGTTTTCTATGCGATTGCAAGCCTCCTCACGCAGTTTCCTCATCGTCACCGTTCTTACTTTTAGCATGTAATCCTTCCCAGAGTATTTTGTGGAGTTTAAACTCCTAACATCTTTCAGTTCGGGGAAATAATGATTCTTTGATTTTGTGCTACTACCACCAGCCTACACATGTAGATAATTAAAATAATAAAAAATCCAAAGGTAACATATTCTAGCTAGCTAGTTGGAGTAATAAAAATAAAGAGTACTTAACTAAATACCTCTTCAACCTGCTCTTTCAATGATAAGGTAGTAGTAGTAGGTATGACTAGGGACTTAGGCTTATCCGTCTTTTTTGTCCCCTACACAAAATTTACATGCTTTTTAGAAATACAGAAAAAATATAAATAAAGGGAGGTTTTTAAGAAAATGGAGAAGTTAATTAAATACCTCATCAAGTTGTTGTCTGGACGAGGTAGTTGGCATGTCCGGGGACTTAGGCTTATCCGCTTTATCCGGCTTTTTTGTTCCCTACAAAAAATTTTCATGCTTTTTAGAAATACAGAAAAAATATAAATAAAGGGAGGTTTTCAAAAAAATGGAGAAGTTAATTAAATACCTCATCAAGTTGTTGTCTCGACGAGGTAGTTGGCATGTCTGTGGACTTAGGCTTATCCGCCTTAGACGGCTTTTTTGTTCCATACAAAAAAAAACATATAAATTTAACATATAAAAACATTCAACAATTAAAAATTTAACATATAAAGGTATTTTTTCTAACCCCAACTGCTTTCGGTTGAGGCGGAGACGAACGAGCTAGGAAGATGTGAGATTCAGGCCATTGGATGAAACTTCCAACCGCATCTCTCAGAATGGTAATGTCGTCACAAACTGGGACGGGCTGTTGAAGGTTTTCATGGCCTAGAATGACTTCAGTTATCTCCACTTTTCTATGACTCGGCAAAAGTTTTTCGCCATGAACAACCACTACAGTTTCCGCTGCTGATTTGGTGGGCACTTCTACGAGAGCCCGGCCAACACGCACAGTTGGTTTCTCGAATTTAGGGTCAGCAATAATAACTGGCCTCCTGTTTTACGGCTTTGAAGAATACACATACATTATTATATCCCAAAATTTAATAGAATTCATATAAATTTAACTAATTAAACACTTCATGCATACCTTGCTGAAAACAGTGAACTGACTTGAAGGGGATGTATGCTGTTTTCCATCAGCCGTCTTCTCAAGTTGTATCTCCTTTTCAGACGCATTATTTACCTAATAAAATTAACCAATGGCACGATGTCAGAAGTTATAGCATTAGAGCTTGTAGGGAACACACCCCCTGATCTTACCCAAAAAAAAAGAAAAGAAAAATAAGGAAGTATTAGGTACCTGATCGGCTTTAGTTGTTACAACTTCAGAAGCATTAGGTACCGATCTTTCAATCTCGTTGACCGATACTTCCTTCTCATGTATTGCCAAGGTAGTAGTGTTCTCGGCCTCTTGACCAATCTGTTGTACCTTATTACCCCCTTTAATGACATCCTCCATCATCTTCACTTCTTCTTCGAAAAGCTTGCCTCTAGCATTCATCTTTAGTAGTACGGATGCCATTAACTGAAGCTGCGTGCCAAGAATGTAATGTTTCACCAATTTTTATCCTAACAATAACATGTGAATTGAACTTAAATGAAAATAATAGAATAAATGGTACCATGTCAGCTTTCTCAGCCTTAATCTTCTTTTTCTTCTTTTTCGGGCAGTTGTCCCATAATATTTCGTTACTCCAACCTGTAACGGGACACCCCTCAATCGACCTGGATGTTCGGGTCGGCTGATCGCTCTAGCAAGAACGTCTTCACGACCATTGGGAGTGAATTTCCCTTCTTCTACCTCCTTCTTCTACCTTGTCCTATAATATCTTAAATAAACTTCAAATTATATTTGTGACTAAAATAATAAATTTAATAATGAACTCGTCTTAATAAAATAATGCTTACTATGTTGGCCAACACTTCCTCATCATATTTGTCACGCGACCGAGATCCTTTAGGCGTGTGCCCTTCTTTATAAGTTACATGCCGATCCAAGTCGGTCACTCCCTTTGCCACCTACACATTAACATGGTAACAGTTATACATGTAAATGTGTATTAAGTCCCAAGTGTGATTAAAAAAATCAAATCTCACAGGACAATGCATGCTACTTACGAGGTTTTCCTCTATCAATCTGTAACCGCCTCGAGAACCATACCATTTCCCCTTCTTGCATGAAATGTTAGCACGATTTCTTCTGCTAACGGCCTTCAAATTATATAAAAGCGTAAGTAGATGAGATAATAAAAAGATTATATAAAGAACGCATTAATTAAAAAAATGATAGGTAAATCGTTAAAAGGCGAGGATTTTTAACCTGAAACTTCTCACTAGTTCTCATCGCTTTAAAAATATCCCATTGTTCCTGACTGATGGTGGGACACTTGTCTGCCGGTGGGCTCTTACGCATCTCCCCCGTTACCTTGTCCACGTACAACCAATCCCTAGTAACGTCACACTTCCACTGCCTGTGGACACCCCCTGCCTTCTGCATTAAATACTTATCATGGCATTCATCGGCAATATCAAAGGCTTCCTTTATACGAGCCAAGTATAACTCCGCCAATTTTGGATTCAAATTTCTAACATCATCTAAATGGATAGGCACAAACTGTCTTGTGCAAAATCCAATCCAACTGGATAAAAAACCCGCATTTGGACCAGTAGGGAAACCCTTCGAGCTCCATGTGATTTTTAGCGGCTCTTTAGCGGCTATAGCTGCAAGGGCTTGCGGGCACTTCGTAGCACCCCTCTCACCAGGCTTATTATCATTCCCACGCTTATTATTCTTTTGACTTCTTTTCCGTTTTTCACCCATGATAATCCTAAAACCCAAATATGAATGAAATAGTAAATGAACAACTTAACAACGTCATGCATAGTATTATCTAAAACCCTAAAGAGGAATGAAAATTTAAAACAACAGTTTGAGCTTCTAAAATCCTAAACCCTAATAAGAGGAGTGAATTAGATGATGCGGGATGATAAAGATAACAAAGAAGACGAAAAACAAACAGATGCATGAAAAAGAAAAAAGATGATCGTCTTAAAACCCTAATGACGAAACACAA
This sequence comes from Silene latifolia, assembly GCF_048544455.1. NCBI lineage: Eukaryota > Viridiplantae > Streptophyta > Magnoliopsida > Caryophyllales > Caryophyllaceae > Silene > Silene latifolia. Next base: position 83,267,973 of record NC_133535.1, read on the forward strand.
AATTAAAGTGAACATACCTGATGATAATGATGATGATAAAGAGAACGAGAATGATGATAAGGGAAGGCAACGGAATATAGGCGTCGGAAACTGGGCGACGGCCGGCAACGAGAATGTAGAAAGTGGGGGAGAGAGAATAATAAACTCAGGATACCAACGGTTGAACTGGTGTTATGTGTGTTTGTGTGGTATGCTGTGTGTGTTTGTAAATTAGTTTTTTATTAAGACAAACTATTGACAACGGGTCCTCAAAACAAAACCGTTGTTATATGTTAATAACAACGGGTCAATAAAAGTCAACCGTTGTCATAACTTTATTACAACAGTTGAAATATACCCGTTGTAATATATTTTCACCAAATTAGCACCAAAATGAAATATGTCTAAAAAATCAATGACAACGGGTAGGGGTACTACACCCGTTGTTGAAAGTAATAACAACGGGTGATGTAAATATAACCGTTGTTGAAAGTATTAACAACGGGTAATTTAAATTTAACCGTTGTTATTGTTGAACCTTTTTTTTTAAAAAAAAATTACTATAATTCCATTACGGTCAAACTGAACAATACATACTTAATAATGTAATAAGCACTATATACTGCAACATTATTCAGCAATTTCAACAACCGCATCTACATCTAATAATATGATCAAGAAAATAAGACAACACCAGCATGCATGCATACTGCATATCTACACGATTTACCATGCCATGCAAATTTGGGAATCTTTATTTAACAATGACCATTGGTTCAATTGGCTTTTTAAAGCTACCAAAAGCTAAAGACATACAACACATCTCAAACTTGCTAAAAATTCAGAAAAGAGGCATCCCATTAGCTCCCCACAACTCACAAATAAATGAAACCATCAAATTACTGGTCTGAAAATGACTCAAAATGTTGGCCGTCCATATCACTGTGTCCTGATGAATGCCCCAGGCCACATCGATATAGACAATGGAAAATTTGCTGCCAAGAGCTTTAATCCTTTGAGGAATAAGCTTATTGAGCCGGGATACTCGGTCATCAAAGTTAAGTAACAATGGGGGCCATGGGGATTGAAAGGGAGTCTACTCATTCAGTTTAGAACATTCCATCACCTGTACATGCAGAATCAGCATTTAAGCTTGACATGATGTTTCAACTCAGAGGCCATGGTAGGAACGACTAGAATGCTCCGAATAGGTCAACACTCGAACCGTACCTCTGGGTAGCCACAGACTCGGATGCTGAGCTTCTAAAGAATACCGTGGACTATGTCCAACTGCCGTATGCTACCATTATTGATGGGCAGCAGTCGGCCAGGTCCGAAAGCGTTGATGCCTACAACCAGGTTGTGGCTGTTTTCCAAGCAATGTACCCCTAAAACCCCTACAAAATGTGTCCGTGTCTGTGGCTGAAACTTCCAAGCAACGCCGTGTGTTATTTGTTGAGTGTCAAACTGTGTGTGTCTGTATTCGCCTATCATAAGCAGTGTCGTGGGCCTGTATGAAAAGGCAACTTAAATAAAGATAATGTGTAACCCTGTGGTCTTGTAAGATTTCCAGTACGTTTGTATTAAATATGCAGTTCCTTCTACTAATCTGTTAAATGGAGATAGGTATTTAAAAAAAAAAAAAACTAAAAGGAAGATATATATATATATATATATATATATATATATATTTAAAAAATAAAAATAAAAATAAAAGCTACTATTTCATTATAAGATACAGTGGGTGGATCATATGAGAACGGAGGAAGTAATAACTTACATTATGGACCATCTCAGGATCGGGGACGTTTCTTGGATGTCATAGTTTTTTCGTTAACCCAAATACCTTCACCATGGTCATCACGCATATAGATGCTTTCAGTGTCCTCATGATCAGTGTCAACATCGTCGAAATAAGATACAGTGGTAGAGTGATCCATTCCCTCAAAAATGACATCCTGATCATCATCACTATTATCGGATGGACTAATCCTTCTACTCCTTATAGACAGTACAATAGACCACTTCTTATCCATAGGATCGGTAACATAGAACACTTATTTAGCTTGGGATGCCATTATGAAAGGATCATCCTTATTATTTCCAACCTTACCCAGATTGACCAACGTAAATCCAATCTTATCCTTTCGGACACAATGGATGTTGTTATCAACCCAGTTACATCGAAACAAAGGCATTGTGAAATCAATGTAATCTAGTACCAATATTTCTTGAATAACACCATAATAAAGGCATTTTCCAAATAGGCTTTTTATCTTTTAAAGTAGCAAAGTGCATTCCCTCAAATTCAGAACTCACACCACTATTTTGCATTGTGCTCAACTCATCTTGCTCGCTGGTGTAAAAAGTATATCCATTAATGGCAAAACTGCTGTAAAAGGTGACCCTGGCATTTGGACCTAAACCAAGACGTAGTAACCTAGGAGAGACGTCATCACCAGTTTGATTCGTACACTCTAAGACAATACTCCTAAACCACTCTGCAAATGTCGTCGTATGCTTGTTTGCAATCCACTTCTCGGTCTTGTTTCGGTGATCATATTTGAGCTCATCTTTGTGTTGATGAATATAAGGTTGCATCTCATCTTCGTTGTTTAGCACATACGTATGTGCTAAATGCAACATTTCACGTGTTACAATTTTTTCAACCCGCCCCCTAATACTTTTTCTGATCATCCAGTCACTATGACGATTCTTAGGAACGCCAATCAACTCCTCAGGGGAGAGATGAGCGTAACAATATGAAAGAGCTTTGTCTAAAATAGCGCGTTCAGTAATAAAACCTTCCGGACGATACCGATTAGATGTATAGTCCTTGTAGACTTTCATCAATCTTTCAAAAGGATACTGGTATCTCAAGTACACGGGCCCAAGGTACAAAATATCCCTAACCAAGTGAATGGTCAGATGAATCATGATAGTGAAGAAAGAGGGTGGAAAATACATTTCCAACTGACAAAGAGAGGTTACAACGAGGTCCTCCAATGAATCCGCGTCATCGGGATCGATGACTTTCTCGCATATGGACTGTAAGAAGAGACAGAATCTAGTTATAGCATATCTTACCTTTTCAGGTAAAATGGAACGAATAGCCACAGGGAGTAATTGTTGCATCAAAGTGTGACAATCATGTGACTTTAACCCGGTGAGTTTTAGGTCTTGCATCGACACTAGGCTTTTGATGTTCGACGAATAACCATGTGGCACTTTAATTCCATTCAAGCATGCACATAACTCTTTTTTCTCATTCCGTGAAACAGTATAAGCTGCTGGCGGTAAAAATATACGATTACCTCTCTTCTGTGGTGCCAACTCTAGCCTAATACCTATCATTTTCATATCTTCCCTAACTGCGGCGTTATACTTTGTTTTACCAGGAAAATTCAGAAGGGTATTGATAATATTATCACAGACATTTTTCTCAATGTGCATGAAATTGAGGCAATGCCTGACCTCCAGGTCAGGCCAATATGGAAGTTTATAAGAAAATATGGATCTTTTCTTATATCCACGAGTAGATAATTTAGAGCCTCTATTCTTCCCATAATCTATCTTAATATGCTTTACTTTCTGATAAACATCATGGCCACTCAAAATTCTAGGAGGTTGACAAAGTTCTTGTCTTCCATTGAATGCTTTCTGCATCTTGCGATAATAATGGTCATGATACAAGAACCTCCTATTTCCCATATACACATACTTACGAGAAGACTACAAGTATTCAAACTCGATATCCTCCTCACACAATGGACAAGCCTCTTTCCCATGAACTCTGTCCCCAGAAAGGTCGACATAAGCCAGATAGTCAGATATTGTACACAATAACATCGCTCTCAAATTGAAAGTTTCGTTCTTATATGCATCAAATACTTCTATCCCACTATCTCACAACATTCACAAATCATCTAGAAGAGGTTCCAAATAGACATCTATATCATTTCCAGGTTGTTTAGGGCCAGAAATTAACAACGACAACATCAAATACTTTCTTTTCATGCACACATATGGAGGTAAGTTATAAATAGCCAACACTACTGACCAAGTACTATGTTGGCTACTCATGTTTCCGTGTGGGTTCATTCCATCAGTGGACAGCGCTAGACGTAAGTTTCTAGGTTCATTGCCGAACTCGGGATACTTAGCATCGAACGATTTCCATTGCATACCATCTGCCGGGTGTCTTAGCTTTCCATCATTTATTCTTCCTATTTCATGCCAAGTTAACATTTTTGAACCATCGGGATTCGCATAAATCCTTATGACTCTTGGTATCAATGGAAAATACCACAACACCTTAGCCGGGATCCCTTCCTTATCCTTATAACGCCTTTCCAAACATTTAGGGCAATTGGTTAAGTTTTGATATAATTTCCGATACAATATGCAATCATTTGGAGATGCATGTATTTTCTTATATTTCATACCCACTCCTCTTATTAGTTTTTTCGCCTCATATGTCTTAATAGGTAGAACATTCCATTTGGAAGCAACTCCTTTATCAAGGCTAAAAAACTAGTGAAACACGTGTCACTCACCCCATTTGCCCCCTTGATATTATACAACTTCACCACAGCCGACATTTTTGTGAACTTACAACCAGGATACAGAGGTGCTTCAGACTCTCACACAACTTCTCATACATGTTGTTAAGGTCATCCCAATTAATAGTGTTATCACCTACATCTTCAAAAGCATTCGACTCATCATCATTCTCTTAATTATCTATAGACCCAACATTCAACTTCTCTGCTTCCAACTCTTCCAACTCAAAAAACTCGGCAAACTCAGGATCATCAATTTGCCTTTCGTGTACCTCAACATCATCTTCTTCAGAGCTATTCTCGTCCTCTAATAATGGTTCCCCATGAAAAATCCAACGTGTATAGGATCGACTAAATCTCCACTTTTCTAGGTGTATTTTAACGTTCGGAAAAGCCATATAGCTAATATTACCACATCTTTCACAAGAACATGCAATACGAGAAGAACCTTTCAAATTGTTCGAAACGACATCATAAAATTCAGCTAAACCATCCTTATAGTTGCGGTCACTCATATTTGCATCAATCATCCATGTTCGAGTCATTTTTCTACATTCGTAATATATAGGCAACTAATTCAGAAAATCCAATAATTGGCAAACAAATAAACGAAATTCAGGAAAGCAATTAAGCTAAATTATCAACAAATTAGATAACAACCCAAAAAATCCTATATCTATAAGTGTTTCTAAGAAACATATATACCTGATTGATAAACACGATGAGGGAGAGAAGACGGTGACAATAGTGACGGAGATGAAGACAGAGAGACGATCAGGGAGGAATGAAGGATGATATTTGTGTATAGTAGCAGTATTAGCTTGTGTTTGTGTTTATTAGCGTATAGCAGAATAAAGCAATCTGTTGTTCTTAAGATTTGCATTACATTAATAACAACGGTTATTCAGTCTACTACCGTTGTTACAACCTAATAACAACGGGTTATAAAAAAAACCGTTGTAATTACTTTTCACTAATTTTGCGCCAAATTATTAACAACGGTTGAAATATATTACAGATTCAACCGTTGTTATTAGTTTTTATATTAACAACGGTTTTGAAAGTATGACCCGTTGTTAAAACCAATAACAACGGCTAACAACACAGAACTGTTGTAATTAAGTTTGGAAAAATTCGCGCCATCTATTCTACAACGTCTTATGATGATTTTCGTGAATAAGAGTTATTAAAGGGCCGTTGTAGTTGCCTGTATTTGTAGTAGTGTAAAAGGGCAGGCTTGCCATCTGATCCGTCTTATATTCGGGTTAACCGAAGTTAGGATCATCCTAGACAAGTGCTGGAAAGGAAGCAGGACTTGCATCAGGCAGCCAATTGAGGCGCGAGCCATCTGGCGATGCAAGGGGACCTGTCCTGGTTTGAAAACTGGAAATCAGTAAGCCTGTTAGGGCACGAGGCAGCAGACGATCCAAAGGGACGTCTCCTGCCTATTGAAAACGTTTGTAAAACGGTTTGTAAAAGGGTATTTGAACTCGTCTTTGTTTGATTAGGTCGTTTAGACCGCTTTTGTGTTAATATGAAGAACGGGACTTGAATAATCATCATTATATTGACGATATTTGGTATCGGGTTCGGCATTGCAAGCTTGAGATGAATAGTTTTGAAAAATGTTGATTATGAACTAATTGTATTAAGTTAATTGTTTTGTGATTAGTCAATGTCTATCATCGTACTCGGGTTTAAACCGACATGTTATGTGGAACCAAGGATGACTATGCATGTATGACTAATATGGTTATTTTTGAAATGTAAAGAAATGAATAAAAGGTTTTAAAATGCCTTTTAAAATGTAGTTAACCAAATTTTATCACCGAAACACAGATTAAACCGTCATGGTATGAGGAACCAAGGGTGATCATGATTTTATGGTTAAAAGTTTTATCATAAAAATGATTTGAAATGGTAAGAACCGGTTGTAAAATGAAATGAAATAGAAAGAATGAACTCAAACACGCTTGAGTTCTGACCTGGTTAGCCCATTGAAGCGCGAGGTGCCTGGTGGTGACTAGGAGCTTTTGTTTCGGGTGAAAACTCGACTTTGGCTCATTCGATCCGTATTTTGGACCATGTTATGCATGTTTTAGCATGTTAAGGTCATAAAAAAAGATAAAAAGACATGAAAGAAGAGGATTATTACACCCTCTTACTTACATGCTAGGTCGAAGATGAGAAATCGACGAAAATGTGAAAACTTGTTAGGTCGGAAAACTCAGTTGAAAACCGTTTTAGCAATGTAAAGAGTGTTTGTTTAGTTTAGTGATGGTGTAGTTGGTCGAGATGGTCGGTCAAGTGATTTAATGCACGATGACGGAACCAAACAATGTGTATGGCTTGTATTTTCGATTAGTAGGTCGAAAATACGTGTCGGTTTGTGAGTTAAGAAGTCGAGTCTAGAATTTTAAGGGAGAAATGAGGGGGCAGACACTCGCGTACCATCAAATGGTGGCATTTGAGGGGTATTCATAGAGGATTGAGTGGTTATGTGCATTTTGAGCGACGTGGCCGCATGAGCTAATCGAAGAGGCGCGAGCCATTTCGCAGGTCTTCGAGCTGTCTTGTCACTATCACGCAATTGAAATCATGATTTGTTCTATCCTAGGTTTTGGATGGCATGATTGTTGTACTTGACCATTCAAGTATACCGTGTATACATAACATGGAAGCTTTGTGATGTTTTTTTTTGTGTTTGACGCGGTTTGACTCGTTGTTGGAGTCGGAATTTGAATTTTGAGTCGGTTTTTGGTCCGGTGTCAGTTTTGACTCTAGTTAGTGTCATATCGACCCCGTCGTCGTGCATAAAACACTCTAGATACTTTTGAAAAGCTATGAATTTTTTTTTTCGAACTCGTTTTGAGTTTTTCGACGTATATTTATACAAAACTGTCCATTAATCGCAGCGATTCCTAAGCATGTTGTAGTCCGATAATCATCGGTTATTTGTTGGGGAATCAAGAGATACTGGGTATCTACAAATGTCGAGTTGGATTTAATGTTGATTTGCATGCTGGGTGTTTACCGAATTACGTTTATGGTGCATAACATGATACATTGGTTTAAAAAAGGGTGTTTAAATGATAAAGTTTAAAATGAAAACTTATCAATATGATCCATCACGTATCCGGGTTAACCGAAGTCGGGATCATCCTAGACGAGTGCTGGAAAGGAAGCAGGAACAGTGCCAAAAGCCAATTGAGGCGCGAGCCATATAGCGATGAAAGGGAGCCTGTCCTGATTTGAAATATAGAAAACAGAGAGCCTGTTTAGGCGCCAGTCAGATGACGGCCCAAAGGGGTGTGTTTCCTTGTTGTTGAAAGTGTTTTTGAAATCGTTTGTAAAAGGGTGTTAAAACCCGTTTTTCATTGAAAAGGTCGTAAAGACCTCTTTCGTGCTAATATGAAGAACGAGACTCGGGATAATTATCATTGTCTTGATAATATCCGATGCCGGGTTCGGTTTAGCAAGCTTTAGATGGATAGTTTTGTAAAAAAGGATGTAAAAATGTTTGATATGAACTAATTACATTAAGTTCATTGCTTTGTAATTAAAGTGTAAAAAAGTGCTTGATATGAACTAATTATGTTAAGTTCATTGCTTTGTAATTAGTCAAGGTTTATCATCGTACTCGGGTTAAACCGACATGTTATGTAGAACCAAGGATGATTATCCATGCATGACTAATATGATTTTTGCAAATGTAAACAAATGAATAAAAAGACTATAAAATACCCTTTAAAATGTAATTAACCAAATATTATCACCGAATCACAGATTAAACCATCATGGCATGAAAAGCCAAGGGTGAGTATAATTCATGGTTAAAAATGCTTGTTGTAAAAATGATTTGAAATATTTGAAATGGTAAAAACAGATTACAAATAAGAAATGAAAATGAAGGAAAGATGATGAACTTAAACACGTTTGAGTTCTGACATGGGGTGCCATAAGAGGCGCGAGGCACCTAGTTCTGACTAGGGGCATCTACCTAAGGTCAAAACTCGATTTTGGCTCGATCAATCCGTATTTTGGATCATATTATGCATGTTTTAGCATGTTAAAGTCATAAAAACAGGTAAAAAGAGCATGACAGAAGAGGATTAATTACACCCCCATACTTACATGCTAGGTTGCTTGACGAGAAATCGATAAAGTGTAAAAACTCGTGAGTCGGAAAACTTGATTTAAAACTATTTTTGTAAAGTATGGAGTGTTTCTTTGCTTTAGTGATGGTGTAGTTGGTCGAAGTGATAAGTCAAGTGATTTAATGCACGATGACGGTACCAAACAATGTGTATGGCTCGTATTTTCAATCGGTAGGTCGAAAATACGTGTCGTTTATTGACTTATGAAGTCGAGGTCTAGAATTTTAAGGGAGAAAAGAGAGGGCGGACTCTCACGTGCCTTCAAATAGTGGCATTTAAGAGGTATTTATAAAGGATTGTGTGGTTGTGTGCATTTTGAGCGACGTGGCCACATGGGTGCTTAAAGAGGTACGTGTTGGGAAATGTGTCCTCAACAATAGTGCGATCACATGATTTAAATATCATTATTAAATCTCATTTTAATGAATACAATTGGGAAGTAATTTTGTTACTGTCAACTGGTCAACATATATCGGTAATGATTGGCTGACTAGAGTTTGACATTACTGTCGTGTGACGGTGGTGATCAGTTGACCCCCCTAGGTCATACCTAAAGGGCAATACTCTTAATTGATTATTTGATTAATCATATAACGTTACGAGTTAATTAAATTACTTGAAAATTGACGGACGATTTTGGAAGTAAAATTTACGTATCATATTGAAATGCGATCAAATGAGATACGGTCTGAGTAATCGAATTGTTTCATTACTCGGATGAAATTATTGTTTAAAGAAACAATCAAAATTGAATGAATTATTATAAATACAATCTGTTGTGATTTATAAATGGTAAAATATTTTGGCACAAGTAATTATGAAATTACTAAGTCGATTTTTGTATGTGACGTATTTTTATTAATACGTTGATTTTTAATATGTTAAAAATACATAACAAAATTTATGTCACATATGACATGTGACATATTGACAATTGACAAAAAAAAATATGGAATCCATATTACCAAGTGGGCCGAAAATTAGAGGGTTTATGAGCTAATTATATGTTGATTGTAATTAGTGGAAGGCATGATGATTACACTAGTCACTAGCCATGCAAGCCTATTGTTCATTGTGAAGAACAATTTTTCCATGCATTGGCTCTCTAAAAAGCCTCCTCTTACACGGTTTTGGGGAAGACAAAACCTATGATGGTTTTCTCATATTTTTACCTAATAATATACAAAATGTTTTGTATCTTCATTTTTATTCACTTGCTCATCCAAAAATTAGTGTTCTAAGAGAGAATAAAAATCCTCCTCTTCTTCTCTCTAATACCGAAAATATTCAAAGTGTTAATAATATTTTTGGTTCAATTTTCTACCTTGATTAATATTATACTAGTATTTGTAATATTAATTAAATTAAGAGAAGCCTTGGGTATAAAGCTTAGGGAGAGATCTTATACTTGGATCTTGGTTCATCCATAAGGAAAAGCTCAAGAACAAGAGAGAAAGGTGATCTCTCTTGTGCCCAATATAACCGAAATCTACAATGTAAGGACTTGATTTCTCTTCTCTTATATTATTGTTTGCATGCATAAAATCCGTTTTAATTTTATGACAAATTAATTTTGACATATAAGAGTATGTTAGTATGTATATGAATCTACATTTCCTTCAATCGGTATCAAGAGCCACGGTTGTTTGCATGCAAATTGGTTAAAAGTTTTTCCGAGTTATATGAATAACAAAATAAAACTTGTAAAATTTGTGTTATTATGATATATCACGAAATTATTACATGCATGTTAATATTTCTGGTCCTAAAGTGTTTTAGGATATTTTGGTTAATTTTTCGGATTTTTATTGTTCATAATTTACAATAATGGCATTTAAATGTGATTTTATGAATAAAAATGTCATTTTTGGTCGAAAATTAGCTATACTTCGAATTTTAAGTTGATCTTTGGATATGTTATCACATATATTATTTTGAGATAACCTGTAATTTTTCATAATTTTTGCACTTGTTATGCTCGAAAAATGAATTTTTCATCATTAAATTCGGATTTAAGAGAAAAATAGGTTAATATGAGTTAAATTTCGAATCTGGTCATAGAAAATTAATATGTTGTCACATGCAATTTTACAAGATGTGTGTAAAATAATTGGCTATAAAGAAGTCTTTTAGCATGATTTATGAATTTTTGAAGAAAAATAGCATAAATAGTGACATTATTAGTTGAAAATTAATAAAACATAATCTATGACTTAGGAAAAACGTCTAATGTTGTATTTTATTGTATTTTTCAGATCTAAAATTGAAAAGTTAATGAAAATAATTTTTCCATGTTTTTATGATTATTTTATTAAATATCGATAAACCGCAACATTGTTTTTCCTAAAATTTTTCAAATTTTTAACCTAAGATTTTGAACATTATGAGTGTCATGGATTTTTCCAGAATGTTCATGAATTTAAATTTCAAATTTCAAATTTATTTGAAATTTTGTGATTTATTTGAAGTTTAATAGCTTATTTTTGTAATTTTGGTCCATTTATGAACAATTTTGTAAATAAAAGTTAATTATGGTCAAAATTATTAGTGAAGACTATATTTTGAGTCCTAAGAGGTTAGGGTAATTAACTTATGCATAAATATGAGTTTATGTATTTTTGTGATTATAAAATGTTGAAATCACGCAAATCCGTAAAAACAGAGTAATATACGATATTGGCTAATTAAAAGGCGATTTAGCATAAAATTGAGCATGTTCATACATATTATAATGCTGCATTTTCTTTATGATTGTCATATTTTTTAATTTATGTAATTTTGAATTATGTAATTTTACTTAGTATGGCCTTAGATTTTAATTGGTATTTCCCGAAATGTATGGGAGTATCGATTCGGTTGTAATTTTTATTGTGATCTCGTATCACCGTTTTCTAATTTAATAGATTTATTTCATTTTAGATACAAATGTATAATAGGAAATTATGTAATTTATTATGTAATTTTATTCATTCCGGAGTTCCAAAAGACGGATTTCTTCAAGAATGGCGATACATAAAGACGGTGTTACCTCGAGATGCGTGCCACAACCGAAGTTCAAGGGACCAATGGAGTTGGTTTCCGAATATGTAATAGATAAATAGTTTTTCTATTTTAGGAAAGGCCATACTAGGATTTATTTATTTATTTTTATGCTTGCATTTTATTTTATGTCACATGCATCGCTAAATCGCCATAACTAAAACATGCATTCTTATTTTATCGAGTTTATCGACCGTGTCAAATATAATTATCGTAGTTCACCGCTTTAGTTCACTTAAAACGTGATAGATAATAATTTGACATGACCTCTCGCTAAAACTATCAATTGAGACATAGCCTTACCAAATAGTAGAAACCATGAAAACCTATTTCGCGAGGGAGTGCGCTCGGCCCCACCGGGGTACAAACCTTGTTACGTAGGGGAAGTGGGTGATGAATGTTAATCCACCGAATTCATGTTGATGAGGGATGTATCGGCCCCACCGTGCCCAAGTTAATGTGGGTTTGGATCATGGACACATTTATTCGAAATTTGGATTGAACTCAACAAAAGTATTTGATAAGGGATGTATCGGCCCCACCGTGCCCTTGTCGATGTGTTTTGGGCTATAGATAATTGTTAATGTAATGTTATCGACCAAGAGTTCTAAAAGTAGAATCGATTAAATGTTAATCCACCGAGTTATATTGATAAAGGATGTATCGGCCCCACCGTGCCTAAGTCAATATGAATTTGGGTCTTGGAATCATTTATCATAGTTGGGTAGAGGTCACTATGTAAATGCTATACTTGTTTTTCAAGTATTAATAAAACGATAAATGTTAAGTTTTCCACTATTCCGTTTTTATATTGTTCTATTTCTTTACCACAATTCATATACGATATCATTTCGATTTTGACTCAAATCTCCATTAAAACATCGTAACTAAAGACAAATATGAATTTGCTTCTAAAACCTCATATGAACCATTGCTAAGGATCTCTTGTAAAGAGTATAGATTGAAGTTATTCATTATCAAACAGGTTTTTGATTCTTGACTAACACATCTACTTACAATGGATTATTTTTCATATACTTAAATGAATTAAGTACCTTGAAGCGATAAATTGTTTTGGTAATTAGTTTTGTCAAGAATTCGTAATTGACCAAAATAACGCAACCACTTCAATGAAAGTTTTAAGACTAAAACGAACAAATGAAGAGTGATCTTCATGAATTCAATTTTGCTTCTCAAAGCAAAGACTCATTGAAATAAGTGGGAGCATTCTCTTAAACCGTTAAGATGAGGACGAGGTTCAAGAAGTAAAGATAATAATGGAATTGATACAAGGTAATGTTGAAAGTAAAGTCATTGAGGAATGACGATACTAAACCTATCAATCCCGACCGATAAAGTTTCCATTGTCTTAAATGTTGGACACGAGAAAGGAAACTACCCCAAATTTTTGAAGAATCAACAAGTTAGTTGTGGGACATCTAATGGGATCTTCTTCTTTAAATGTCTATATGATTGACATAAATTTTGCTAGTACTACTTCGTCAATATTAGAAACCGGTGGTGGTTTTCATCATTATGTTTGATACATGGGATGATAAGAATATAACGACTAGCAACAATAATGTCGAGAGATAGAGTAATTGTGTACTCAATCTAGTTTTTGGATTTAAAGTTGTACTTAATTATGACTATTAAGTGCATAAACTCTAAATAAGGATATAAACTTGTTAAGATACAAAAGAGGTTTTCACTTTTTGTGACCCTATACACCACGATTTGATATATGGCTAGCCCATAATCAAGGTGATTATATTCTAAACCAAACTAGTATAATATATGTCATGTAGATGATGTAAGACTCAAAATTGGTAACCCAAGATTAAACCTTAAATTTTGGAATGATGAACGCAAAGAGTTATTGAGTACTCTTGAAACCATTAGATTGTTAATGGTATATGCGTATCTTGTATTCGAAGCAAGATGTCTCGTGCCTTTTGGTTGAAAAGGAGATCGAGGTTATAAATCATCGATCCAAAATAGGTTGATCATTGTCTTTTACCAACGATTTAAGTTGACACTAGTGTGATCACTTAATAAGGTAAATAGAGAAATCTTTGAAGAAGTTCAAGAGTTCAAGAAATCACGATTTAGTCGTGATGGGATTATTAAAGTGAAGACTTTGATATAAGCCAAAAGAAATGTGATATAGTATCACAAATTAATCTCTCTTAGCACGCATTATGGAATAATGTGTGGTTGGATAAGAATTCAAACGCCATTCGATGAGGTTTGGACTTCGATCAAGTTACTTTGAGTTACTTGATCCTTTTGGGGATTTTATCATTTTGTCTAAATTATTTTTCCACTAAATCGAATCATATGAGATATGAAATGGTAAGGGTACCATGTTTGTAAGTTTTCACAAGAAATTAATGCTCATTTTTCCCCTTTTCAATTATCACGAGTACGACGGGTTTGTGGCTCGTGAAGCTGTCTTTCTAAAATACAAGTTTATTTCTAGAAGACAGAGTGGGAGAAATTATTCAAAAGCCACAAAGAATGTTATGTCGCAAGAAACTGTTCTTTCTTGGATACATGAGACGTTTTGTGTAAGACATTGTTTCTTCAAAACCTAGGAGGTTAAATTCGTCACTTGTTAAAAAATGATGAATTCATGCTACTTTTAAGAAAGTAAAGAGCTTATAACTTACAAAAGAAATTGTTTGATTCAAGTTGATTACTTCTAGAAAGTAATGAACATATGACTTACATAAGACTGTTTAAGTCACAACTCAATACAAGGCTTAGAGCCATGAAAATCCGAAACAAAAGGGCTTGATTAGTGACAAAGGGTTTTGCACTAATAAAGAGATATTTCAAAGCAAGATTGGTTGCAAAGGGTTTTGCACAAATTGAAATGCTTAAGTCTATTTGGATCTTCTTAGGGATTATGTTTCATTATGAGGTTATGAAATACATAGCGAGTGAATCTAAAACCCACTTCTTCAATAGAAGGAATGTATTCAATACATGTCATGAGTTTTATAGATTCTTGCAATCCTAAGATAATGTGAAACTTAAGAGAGAGTCTTAAGTAGGACATCAATGAGTTGGAATCAACATTTTGGATCATGTGATAAAACATTTCTCGATAAGTCGAGAAGTTGTGTTTATACATGGAGTTTAGTGGGAGTTACGGAATTTTTAATTAGTCCGATATGTGGATGACATATTGATCATTGAGAATGATTTAAGACTTTTGGAGTATTAAAATACATCTTGAATATCCGGATTTATGAAGATAAATCCACATGATATTAGCGTCAATAAGAAGTCTTATGTTGATAAGATTCATGACTAGTTCAATTAAATTGAACATATTTGATTGATTCCATTTGCTTCCGCTGCCGAATCAATCAAAAAGAAATGATGTATAACGCTTCATATGCTTTGAGTATGATGAACTGTTTTCAAAATCGAATTTAAGTAATCTTTACCAAGTAAGCTATAAAGATTACCCTTAAGTGCATGCAGAAGCATTAAGGAAGTAAAGCAAAGTGTTTATGATGCAATTTTGTGTAAGGGTGTTACACAAGTGACAATTGACAATTGAGGTTGCGCATGGTTTCCGACAAAACCATAATCAAAACACATTAGGATGGTTAAGATACCATTGTGGCAATATTAATTAAGAAGTAGATTTTCTAGAATCGTTCTAGGCAATAAAGAACAATGAGAGATATTTATAACGGAAATTGAGTACACTTGCAATCATGAGATGTGCAAGAGGATGAGTCCCGCACACTTTGTGAAAACAAAGGGGAGCTACTCTTAGGCTAATAGGGCCTATGTCTTGATTGGATCTTGACACGTACTCAGAAAGTTTTGTGATACAAATGTATACATTACAAAGGAAAACGAGTATGTAGTAAGGTTGAGTAAGGTACAAGAAATTGATAAAACCTACTAACCAAAGCCTTCTCAAAGGCTAAACATGATGAGTCATGTCATTTCAATTGAATTGAAAGTAACAACTACATGCAAGATCAAATTAGATTATAGGATATGAAATAGTAATCAGGCATTGACTATTCATATGTGATAATCGCATTTGTCGTTCGAGTTTTTCTTTAAAAACTCCTTTTATACTTTGTTACATCCAAACGGGTTGTGGAGACAATTGAACCCCGTTAAAGTGAACACGGATTAACATTGTATTTGCCCATAGTTACTTGTATGAGGTGACGTCTCGAAGTAACTAGAGTGTGATGCGATTGATGGCAAGTTCAAGTGCCATAGAGTCATGTGAGATGACTAGTCGATCACATAGGCAGACTGTTAGGAACATTTTGTCGGGCCTTATGACCGCTTATAGAGTTTGGCAAATTTATATAGCCTGGTCGTGGCGAGAGGTGCTATAGTATTCAAATGAGTCGATTCTTTTGACTAAAGACTATTCACCTAAGATGGCTCGTTTTGATTAACTTTGATTTGTGTTACTACGACCTTCGTAAATGGGGTCAAATGGGCATATTTTGGGTTATGATGGCTGTGGCTAGTCGAAGGGAATGAGTGCGATAGGAATTGTCCATCCCCTTGTCGTGGTTAAAACAATATCTCGGGGCCACTCGAGGAGTAATGAATTGGAAATGCGTGGCCACGCTCGGAAGGTATCCCGAGTGGATAAATCCGGTCAATCAGTTATTCTCCAGATCGAGGAAACCACTCTCGATATGATCACTTGCAAGTACGACCCAAAGACACCTTGCATTGAGTGGGAGATAGTAATAGGACAAGAGAATTGGTGACGCACACTTGTCGAGGACAAGTGGGAGATTGTTGGGAATGTGTCCTCAACAATAGTGCGATCACATGATTTAAATATCATTATTAAATCTCATTTTAATGAATACAATTGGGAAGTAATTTTGTTACTGTCAACTGGTCAACATATATCGGTAATGATTGGCTGACTAGAGTTTGACATTACTGTCGTGTGACGGTGGTGATCAGTTGACCCCCTAGGTCATACCTAAAGGGCAATACTCTTAATTGATTATTTGATTAATCGTATAACGTTACGAGTTAATTAAATTACTTGAAAATTGACGGACGATTTTGGAAGTAAAATTTACGTATCATATTGAAATGCGATCAAATGAGATACGGTCTGAGTAATCGAATTGTTTCATTACTCGGATGAAATTATTGTTTAAAGAAACAATCAAAATTGAATGAATTATTATAAATACAATCTGTTGTGATTTATAAATGGTAAAATATTTTGGCACAAGTAATTATGAAATTACTAAGTCGATTTTTGTATGTGACGTATTTTTATTAATACGTTGATTTTTAATATGTTAAAAATACATAACAAAATTTATGTCACATATGACATGTGACATATTGACAATTGACAAAAAAAAATATGGAATCCATATTACCAAGTGGGCCGAAAATTAGAGGGTTTATGAGCTAATTATATGTTGATTGTAATTAGTGGAAGGCATGATGATTACACTAGTCACTAGCCATGCAAGCCTATTGTTCATTGTGAAGAACAATTTTTCCATGCATTGGCTCTCTAAAAAGCCTCCTCTTACACGTTTTGGGGAAGACAAAACCTATGATGGTTTTCTCATATTTTTACCTAATAATATACAAAATGTTTTGTATCTTCATTTTTATTCACTTGCTCATCCAAAAATTAGTGTTCTAAGAGAGAATAAAAATCCTCCTCTTCTTCTCTCTAATACCGAAAATATTCAAAGTGTTAATAATATTTTTGGTTCAATTTTCTACCTTGATTAATATTATACTAGTATTTGTAATATTAATTAAATTAAGAGAAGCCTTGGGTATAAAGCTTAGGGAGAGATCTTATACTTGGATCTTGGTTCATCCATAAGGAAAAGCTCAAGAACAAGAGAGAAAGGTGATCTCTCTTGTGCCCAATATAACCGAAATCTACAATGTAAGGACTTGATTTCTCTTCTCTTATATTATTGTTTGCATGCATAAAATCCGTTTTAATTTTATGACAAATTAATTTTGACATATAAGAGTATGTTAGTATGTATATGAATCTACATTTCCTTCAGTACGAGCATTTCCACGGGTCTTCAAGTTGTCTTGTCACTATCACGCATTTGGATTTGTGGTTTGTTCTATCATAGATTTTGTAGGACAAGATTGTTGTACTTGACCATCTAGTAGACCGTGTATACTTAGCATGGAAGTATTGTGAGGTTTGTTTTTTGTGTTTAACTAGTAGTTGGAGTTGGGATTTGAATTTTAAGTCGGTTTTTGGTCCGGTGCCAGTTTTGACTCTACTTAGTGTCATTGCGACCCCGTCGTGATGCATAGTGCACTCCAAGTATTTTTGAAATGTTTTGAAAATGTTTTTGTTTTTGAAATCGTTTTTGAGTTTTTAGACGCGTAGTTTATATAAACTGTTGATCAAATGTAGCATTTCCTAAGCATGTTGTAGTCCGATAATCATCGGGTGTTTGTTGGGGTTTCAACAGATACTGGGTATCTACAGTATTATCCCTAAACAAATCATGTAATACCATCACCACTACATCCTACACTAATATACAAAGCAAATCCCATATTATTACCCACTAATTACCTATATTACTTACTTGTACAAATTACTAACTAATTAACCCAAATGAAAACCCCCAAAAGTTACGGTTTACTACCAAAATAAGAAGGTTAGATCTTGACATACAATGGTGGAAAGGATGAGAAAAGGATGAAAAATTCCCTAGAGCAAGCTTGAATTCATGGAGGAAGAGGCTTATGGAGTTTTAGAGAGAAGGGAGAGGATTTGGAGTGAGAAAGGATAAGATGAAATGAATAGAGATGAGAGTTGAGATTTTCTTATCCCAATTTCTTATTCAGCGTCACTCGACCAAGTACGAGTCCACTCAGTCGAGTGCCACTCACTCGGTCAAGTGGACCGACCACTCGATCGAGTGACACTCACTCGGTCGGGTAAACGACTTACTCGGTCTATAACTGCCACACTAGGTCTAGTCCAGGTCTCGCTTGGTCTAGTTTATTATCACACTTTCACTCTCGGGTACATCCTATCTCGTCTGATGGTCCACTCACAAAAACCAAGGTATAAAGTGGGTCTCAATAGGTACGGGTAATACGTCGAGTGGACCGACCACTCGATCGAGTGACACTCACTCGGCCGGGTAAATGACTTACTCGGTCTATAACTGCCATACTAGGTCTAGTCCAGGTTTTGGTTGGTCTAGTGTATCGTTATACTTTCACTCTCAGGTACATCCTATGCCGTCTGATGGTCCTCTCACGTAAACCAACGTATAAAGGGGGTCTCAAAAGGTACGGGTATTACAATCATCCCCCCTTAAAATGAACTTCGTCCCGAAGTTCGCCTCACTCTCTCTTTCACCTGATCTCTCAGGTTTCTTTCTCTGTCTTGTTGTTATTCTTTGTAATACCTTAAATATTTTAGTAATTTTATTATTATTCCTTATTATTAATTTCAAAAGGAATTCAATTCAGTTTTATCTTATATTCTTTTAGAGTAAATTTCTTGAGTAAATTGGTCTTTTTAAGATTTAAGTTTTTCTTTTACAGACAAAAACTCTACACTCGTTTCGAAACTCGATCTGTCTCCGTCTTATATTGAGTATAAACATAGCCCATTAACTTTCGTAACCCAACATGATTTCACGAGCTGATTTTATAGGACTCATGCACATATTTTACCATCTCCTATATAAAGCTTTCAAAACCCTAACCATCTTCTCAACATCGTCCTTTTGTCTATTAATTGTCTTTACCCAATTCTAAGTTACTTGGATGATCATCTCCTCGTGCAAGTTGACATATTTACTTTAACTCAAATTCATAGCTCCTGTTCTCATGGAGTCAGCCATGTGAATGAAATGCTCTCGTTTTTTTTAAGTTTCTTCATTAGCGTCTAAAGATAACACGATTCTACCGATCCTACTATAACTATTATTGTTCAAGGTTGTGTGAATTACGTGCTAAGTGTTATTAATTTCTTACTACTTTTTGTGTATCGAACAGTTATTTGAATAACGCTATTATTGATTGTACTTTACACATATAGTAAATACTTTGTATAAGTTAATTTTATTATTGGTGAGATGGGGCACGAATGAGTTGGCGTATACGATTAGGGCAATGTTAAATTATGGTTGTGAGACTAATAAGACGGTTTTATGCTAGATTTGTTGTTATCTGTAGAAGGAATCTACCGTTCATTAAATTTGAGAGTGTATACAGGCTGTTCATCGCTACATAGCGGCACCATACGTAATGTGAGATGGCAGAGGTAGCTAATATCATGAAAATTAAATGATTGTAGATAGGTTGACATCATAATAAGCAATTGTGAGTTGTATCATTAAACTAAGAGATAGTGGGAATTTAAACAAGTTTTACGCTTTTACATTAAGTTAATTATCTTGGAACTGGTTATTATCTTTTGCTACTGTATCTTTTGACGTTATTCCTGTCTTGGCTAGTGGGTGAGTAGCTTAGGGCCTTATAGTCTAAGTGTTGAGCAGTTCATTCAAGGAACATTCAACAATATGATATTGAAATTGCGATTAAAATTGGTTACTGGTATTGAGTTATGGGGCCTTTGAGCCAAGTTATGTTTACGGTCGAGAGTGACCATAATTATTGAGATATATTATTATGAGATTAAAATCAACATTGAGATGGAAATATTATTTCGCGGTCTTATCCACCAGTTCACTCACCCCTTGTCCATGGCTTAGGAGCGACGATGAGAATTCGATACGTGGCTACATTGGAGTAATGAGATGAGACTTGGTTCATTATTGGAACGAGGGAGAGTATTATACTATAGAGATTTTATAGAGAAGAGTTGAGATTGAGCTTAGTTTACGGGGAATGTTTTTATTATTCCCTATGTTTATTTTTATTTTTACATGTCTGTGTTTCCACGCCATGACCAAAATTAAGCTGCTTATATTCAGTTATTATCTGTTACTCAGCTCCTCGGCTGACGTGTTTTCTCCCTTCTGGGCTACTCGTCATGGGGGTAGTTCCTTTCTATTTTCTGATTTTATTTTCAGGTGACTTCTGCTGCAGTCTAAAGGAATTTGTTTTCAAGTCAAGCTTTTTATTATAGCTTGCAAAAGTTTTTGGTTCCATTTTGTATTGTTTATTTAAAAAAAGATTTGTAATAAGAGACTTTGTATATTAACTATAATATCCCGTATTTTGGCCAGTTTTATATGTAAATGTAAGTTTTAAATTTAGCCAAAAATATGGGGTGTTATAAATGGTATCAGAACAAGCCTGCGACCGTGTGGTGAGCCTGTTGTCAGGAGTACCCAGGTCACCCACCTAGCAGGGAAGGATTCTGGGCTTGACTACGGTCAGCTTTCGGGCACAACGAGGATGTTGTGTAATTTGAGTGGGAGATCTTGTAACACCCCATGAGGTTATGAGATCGTGTTGTCCCACATCGGGAAAATATGAGAATTTTGATATGTTTATAAGGGCTTCCACCCACCACTTAGTAACAAGGCCCTAAAATGTTGGGCTTAAGTGAAGACAATTAATGGCCCAAAAGTGCATATCCCATCTTATTGAGATCTTGTTACGACGGTGGCGGGTCGGGTTGTTATAAATGGTTTGTAACACCTAATGAGATTATGAGATTGTGTTGTTCCACATCGGAAAAATATGATTATTGTGATATGTTTATAAGGGATTCCACACATTACTTAGTAATAGGGCCTTGTGCTTTTGGGCTTAAGTTAGGACAATTAATGGCCCAAAAGTGCCTATCCCATCATTGTGTTACGATGGTGGCGGGTCGGGTTGTTATAAACGGTATCAGAGCCAGGTTCTTTCTTGGTCAGGTGTTGAGATCGTCACATCTTGGCACCGTCTGTTTTGACATTTTCAAGTTTTCAAAAAAAAAAAAAATATATTGAGCTGTTATTTGTTTTGAATTTTTACGTTCGAGGACGAACTTTATTTTTAAGGAGGGTGGATTGTAATACCACTCGAAATTTAAGTAGGCTCTGTTTTTCTAAACTCGAATTTCGGGGATGAAGTTCCTTTTAATAGGGGAAGATTGTAATACCTTAAATATTTTAATAACTTTATTATTATTCCATATTACTAATTTCAAAAGGAATTCAATTCAATTTTATCTTATATTCACTTAGAGTAAATTTCTTGTGGAAATTGGTCTTTTCAAGATTTAAGTTTTTCATTTATAGACAAAAACTCTACACTCGTTTCGAAACTCGATCTGTCTCCGTCTTATATTAAGTATAAACTTAGCCCATTAACTTTCGTAACCCAATATGATTTCACGAGCTGATTTTATATGACTCATGCACATATTTTGCCATCTCCTATATAAAGCTTTCAAAACCCTAACCATCTTGTCAACATCGTCCTTTTGCCTATTAATTGTCTTTACCCAATTCTAAGTTACTTGGATGATCATCACCTTGCGCAAGTTGACATATTTACTTTCATTCAAATTCATAGCTCATGTTCTTATAGAGTCAGCCATGTGAATGAAGTGCTCTCGTTTTTTTTAAGTTTCTTTATTAGCGTCCGAAGATAACACGATTCTAACAATCCTACTATAATTATTATTGTTCAAGGTTGTGTGAATTACGTGCTAAGTGTTATTAATTTCTTACTACTTTTTGTGTATCGAACCGTTATTTGAATTGCACTATTATTGATTGTACTTTACACATATAGTAAATGCTTTGTATAAGTTAATTTTATTATTTTGGTGAGATGGGGCACGAATGAGTTGTCGTATACGATTAGGGCGATGTTAAATTCTGGTTGTGAGACTAATAAGATGGTATTATGCTAGATTGGTTGTTAGCTATAAAAGGAATCTACCGTTCATTAAACTTGAGAGTGTATACAGGTTGTTCATCGCTACATAGCGGCACCAAACGTAATGTGAGATGGCAGAGGTAGCTAATATCATGAAAATTAAACGATTGTAGATAGGTTGACATCATAATAAGCAATTGTGAGTTGTATCATTAAACTAAGAGATAGTGGGAATTTAATCAAGTTTTACGCTTTTACATTAAGTTACTTATCATGGAACTGGTTATTGTCTTTTGGTACTGTATCTTTTTGACGTTATTCCTGTCTTGGCTAGTGGGTGAGTAGCTTAGGGCCTTGTACTCTAAGTGTTGAGCAGTTTATTAAAGGAACATTCGACAATATGATTTTGTTATTGAGATGAAAATTGGTTACTGGTATTGAGTTATGGAGCCTTTGAGCCAAGGTATGTTTACGGTCGAGAGTGACCATGATTATTGAGATATATTATTATGAGATTAAAAACGACATTGAGATGGAAATATTATTTCGCGGTCTTATCCACCAGTTCAATCACCCCTTGTCCTTGGCTTAGGAGTGACGATGAGAATACGATACGTGGTTACATTGGAGTAATGAGATGAGACTTGGTTAATTATTGGAATGAGGGAGAGTATTATACTATAGAGATTTTATAGAGAAGAGTTGATATTGAGCTTAGTTTACGGGGAATGTTTTTATTATTCTCTATGTTTATTTTTATTTTTACATGTCTGTGTTTCCACGCCATGACCAAAATTAAGCTGCTTATATTGAGGTATTATCTGTTACTCAGCTCCTCGTCTGACGTGTTTTCTCCCTTCTGGGCTACTCGTCATGGGGGTAGTTCCTTTCTATTTTCTGATTTTCTTTTCAGGTGACTTCCACTGCAGTCTAAAGGGATTTGTTTTCAAGTCAGGATTTTTATTATAGGTTGTAAAAGTTTTTGGTTCCATTTTATATTGTTTATTTTTAAAAAGATTTGTAATAAGAGACTTTGTATATTAACTATAATATCCCGTATTATGGCCAGTTTTGTATGTAAATGTGTGGACACGGGGGGTCCACGGGGGCGTTTGGGAAATAAGCGTTTGCATTTGTGGAGTCTCCACCAATTTATTGTGGAAAATTGGAAACCGTTCGAGTATTTCGCGTCATGTCAAGACACAAAGTGATGATATGAACACTAAGAACTCGTTACCCGTAGCATTGTATGTCTAGATTGACTCTCGTGGATGCCAATGAACACGGATGTTCACAAAGATCTGGAGTAAGGGATGAGGGTATATATTTGGAAGTCCTTTTAATGAACACCTAATCCCCCCCGCCTCGATAGCGGCCTCTACTAATGATTAGGGAAATCGTTCATACTCGATATATTGTCGATTATATGCATGCAATGCATTATCCATCGTTTTAGCCCTAGCTTGTGAGATCTAAACTATGTCGGTGAACATGTTGTTTAACACTCATTAATGTCGAAGTAGGGTTTAGGATTAATTACATGTGAAAACAGGAAAACAAACCATACAGAATAATAAAATACAACAAATAAATTGCGATAATTAAAATTATAATAAATTACAATGATTTGATTGATTTATGTCAAAAATATATCTAAGACGGATAATTTGAGAAAATAAAGAGAAAATAAATTAGGATAATACGGACAGATTAAAGGTGATATTAGGGTTAATAGTCGATTAATACGTAAACTAATGAATTAGGTCAAAGCAAGAACGGAAGTTCAGAGGTAGAACTCAACCCGGAACAAGCGCAGCAATGCTGCGTCTCTTGGAAGAGGCGCAGTGGTCACTACGTCTGTTCCTGAGGTGAGTTCTGGCTGTGAAGTCAGAACTGCATATTGTTAATGTTCGTCGGTGTGTTTAATGATTGATTATTAATATTTGACTCGGATGAAAGTGATTTAGCATATTATTAACATGTGAAATTGGTCATAAAAGCGGTAAAAACGAATTAAAACGGATTGTTACGAATTAATTACAAATTAATTAGGGTTATTTAGGTAGAAACTATTAAGAAAGTTGTGATAAATAGATGAAAACATATACAAAAGTCGAATTCCAGAGATTTGATATGAACGAATCGAATCTCCAAAATCAGGGTTTGATTTGATGACGAAAACCCGCAAATATTGATTATAAGGGATTTAAGTCGGTTTTAAAGCGATAAATTATTATGAATATGTGTTATGATTATTATATGAACGAAAGAAAAAGAGAAACAAGAAATTAAAACAAAAGGGGCGAATTAACAGAGGACGAGGGAAGAACAAGAAAAGCAGGAACTGCGGCAGCTTCTGGATGAGGCGCAGCAGATGCTGCAACTCTTCGAAGAGGCGCAACAGTTACTGCGTTTCTTCTCGACGTCTGCCTATAGTTAATCCGTAAAAACAATTTGATAAAAGGGTTTTTAGAAATCGTTGTTAAGCATATTTTTGACGCAAACCTTAAATTAATTGGTACAATAATAAAATACAATAATAAAAGATGGGATTTACACTCTCAGACTTACATGTTTGACGAAACAAGATTAACTAAGTTAACGTTTAGTGATTGCTCGACTCGAATGTATGATGAAAGTGCCCTCGTGAGAGGATTTAAATTAAGTTTATTGATTAATTGAGAGTAGTTGGTCAAATTGGTCGGTCATGCAAACGTGACTGGTACTCAGAAGGATCCGAGCTTACGTGGTCAATTGATAAAGCACGTAGTCGTTAATAAGCTTAGAGCACGGTCTTAGAATGCAAAGGGAGAATAGAAGGGCGGACACTCACGTGAGAAATATGAGGAACGAAGGTCCCTATTTATACTAATCACACGGAGTAATTATGGAATAACTAAAACTTTGGAAACAAATCTCGAAAAGATCTGAAAACACACAGAAAAGAGCTGGGGAAGAGGCGCAGCAGCCACTGCGACTCTTGGAAGAGGCGCAGCAGGTGCTGCGTCCTTTGCCCAGAGGTTTCCTCCTGCAGAAGAAAGATTTCCGCGTTTCTTTTATGGAATTGCGGTAGATCTCAACTTCCTTATTCCTTAAAATAAGATTTTGGGATATATTTTGCCTAAAGATGTAAAAGTAAATTATGGAATAGAAATATCCGGAATATTCCAGAACATTCTGACTCGGCATTTTAAACGGTTTATTAGAAAATGAAGCGGTTTTTGACCCGGACTCCAAATGAACTCTAATTACTGTCAAAACGACCGTAATGGCATGTAGATGACGACATAGGGGTAGACACAAGTATTTGAGCTATCACTTGACGATAAACTTACGAACTGTCATAAATCGTTCCGTGTACCAAACATGCGGCCCAATCATCACCGGGTGGTTTGCGGGAGGTGCAGAAATAAGGTATCTACAGAGCCCCCACTTTGACTGAGGCTTGGATAAGGCAAAGGTCAAAGTATAGCCATCAGGTCAATCAAAGATTAAAACCTAACGACTTTGGTGACGGGAGGCGGCTCAAGGGGTCTAAGCCAAGGACCTGTCGTCGGGAACATTTTAGAGTCTGTCGACTATCGGGGAAGGTCGTTTAAAGTCCATTAGCCTATGTAACGAGGCTCACCAACCATAAGAAGAAACCATACCTGAGACTTCTTTCTAGAGATGCTTTCGGAGGTGCGTAGGAGTTAAGGCTAAGACCTAAAAGATATATATAAGGGTTGTGCTAGGGGTGTGGGACCCTAAGAGGAAAACATTGGCGAGAAGGCGGCCTAAGGGGTAACCGTGGTTTGGGCATATGCACCCGAAAAAAGGCGATCCTAAGGGGTTAGGATCCTATAGGTGAAGGCTAGGTGTGGGAACATGGGCAGGTTGGGAACCTAAAAGAAGGTTGGTATGAGAACATCCAGAAAACGATACCTTTGCCGAACTCCAAGGGGAAACAAAACATAATATTGAGGGCAGCAGGACGCCGGTAGAAACCACTGGGGGAAATCTGCTTGCGTCGGTCTCAAGCGAACTCCATATCTTGAGAAGTACAATCGGCTGTCATGAACTCACGCTGGGAAAATAAGGGTATTGATAAGGTGTGCCGAAACACCATCGGAATTCCGCTCGTTGCTGCAAGCGAAGTCTTGATGAAATATCCTTGCTGGGCATGATAAAGTACTGCGACGATTCACAGTCTCCTCGAAGATAAAATACTGCGACGGCTCGCAGTCTGCTCGAAGATAAAATACTGGTCCAGACAAAAATAAATGCCCAATAGACCAAATATATGACATATGGTGTTCGAGAAGATGCGCACCAAAGATGGTCCCACAAATAACGAACTTATAACGATCTTTTGAAAATTGAGCTGGAGGGAAGCTGGGGAAGAGGCGCAGCAAGAGTTGCAACTCTTGGAAGAGGCACAGCATCTGCTGCGTCCTTTCCTGAGCTCATCCTTGTCTGAGTAAAAACTCGACAGAAGTCGTGTTTACTTCATGATTCAAAACACAAATCTTCTTAAAACTCTCTCAAATTCCAACCATTTTCATTCAAAAATTGATCAAATCCTTCCATTAATCATGACTAATCGAGGTATGTGTCTTATCCTTGCTTTAATTCTTCTATTTGCTTGATTTTGATCGAAAAAATTAGGGTTTTCAACCCAATTATTTCGAAAATTTGGGGCTTTTCCCTCAAATGGATTTGCCTTGCAAAATTGACATTAGAAATGGATAATTGGTAATGTTAGGAACATAACCATGTATTCTTTTTGAATTTTCATTGAGTATTGAGCATTTGAGTGAAATTGAGACGATTTCTCAGCTATTTCGAAAATCAATTTGAAAATGGCCTTAGGATTGCCCATTTTTGATGAAATTTGGTTTTTGGAATCCTTGTGTGATGGGTAAACTTCCTACCATTTCGAATTTTTGATTTGTGACGGCTTTTTTAGGACACTTTTCTAGGGCATAATCGCCATTATAGCGAAATGCTGCCGAAATTTCGAATCAAACCCATGATTAGGCTCGGACTTAGACTTGACTTGACCCAATTTATCACATGAGTGGTCGGGTTTTGAAATAAATGGCCCAAGATGGCGAGAAAAGGCCGTTTTCGAGGCTTGAAAGGGCTAAAAACCACCTTCACCGAGGCTTGTCGTCATTTGGCGCGGCCTAATTTACTCTAATTTTGCAGGTGACATGGCTTCTACGTCAAGGAGGGCTCCCATGGACGTGGACACCGACTGTGACCCTTCTCTCACTTTTGAGGAGGTGTTCGAGGAGGTTGTACAGGAGGAGGTTGAGGAGGTCCCGCATCGGGCCAACGTTGGACGAGGTGGTCGCCAGCTAGCGGGGTACCTGAGTGGGCTGAGAAATTGGATGGTCGACATCTCATTTGGGCAGCGGAGAGCCACCTGACTTTTAGAACGGCGATGGTGGAGGCCTACGAGAGACTGACAGAGGAGGAGAAGGCCATCATCGAGCTGGGAGCCTTCGGAGCTTTGGTGGGAGCGTGGAGGGCGATCAAGGAAAGGAAGCTTCGGCCAAACCTTTGCCTGATTCGAGCCTTCCTTGATCGGTACTGGGACACGACCTCGACCTTTCACATGCCTTTCGGGGAGGTCGGGGTCACTCTGGAGGACTACGACATGATCTCCGGTCTGCCGTGTGGAGAGGAGGCTGTGGTGTGGCCGTTGATGGCCATGAGGGTGGACTCGGTTGAGGCCAGGAGGCTGATTAGCTGGAACCTGGCAGAGGGTGCTGCCACTGTTCCAGGGTTGGTGCCGAGTACTTACGTCAGGGATTACTTTGTGGGTAGGACCCCGACGTTGGTGACGATGGATGGGAGGAGGGTGGCTCCTCATGCTTGTACAATGGAGCATAGGGCTCATCTGTGGCTCTGGTGGTTCTTGTCTTCGCTTTACCTCGGAGACAAGGGGGAGAGGCTGTCGACGAAGCTTCTTCCATTCCTTTTTTACTTGAGTGACCTGGGTCGGTGGGACTGGGTCACTCCTGGCTTTGCGGTCATCACTCGCTATATGAGGGCCATGGTTCGTCCTAAGCTGATGGAGAAGGGGGCTTCTCCTACTACTGTCGGTCCTGGACTGCTGTTGGAGGTATGAACCTTTATTGCGTATCATGAAAGATCATTACTTCTTCTTTTGCTTTCGAATTGTGAAAGATCATTATCGATTGTCTTGTTTTCCAGGCGTGGGTGTACTCCCACTTTTCGGGCTTCGCGCCCAAGAGGACGGAGCCTGAGCCGAGGGCTTACCCAGTTGTGAGGGACTAGGTGGTGTGTCGTAGGAAGAGTCAGCGTTCTTCTTACGATGTTTGTCAACGGGGCGTGAATGCCCTGAAGCTGAGTGACGTAAGTATCTTCAATTACTTTTCCTCATTGTTATTCATTGTTTCTTGGAAGTGATCATAAGAATGACCCCTTGTTTGCTTGTTTTAGTGGGTGCCCAGACCTTGGGTGGACTACCCCGACGCTCCACCTTTCGTGGCTGAGGTCCTTCGACCTAGGAGCTCGAGTCGGTTACTACTAAGGACGCCCATGGGTCCAGTGTGGTACCTGGGCGAGCGCTTGATTCGTCAGTGCTCTCGTGAAGCTTTCAGGGTTCCCATCGATCCTCCGCGGACGATGTTTAGGGAGCCTTCGGATGCTAAGAGAGAGGCTGACTTGGCGGACGTTGGTGGCTACGCTCTTCTACTTCCTGGTGAGGAGTACTCTCTGTTTGTTCGCTAGAGTTTGGCGTACTGGCCGATCGTGGTAAGTATTTTTCCTTTTCTTTTGACATAATTTGACAAGCTGACAAACGATCGTCGAATAAAGAATTCATTTGAACTTTGTAGGAGGTTGAGGTGGCAGGCGTCGAGCCCCCAACGTACCCCGGGACCCTTGAGTACACTAACGTGGCGGGGATGACAAGAATCTCTGAGCTCCGCGACCTCGGCGAGGAGGTGACGGTCGCTGGCCTGGAGGAGTGGCAGCACCTAGTGAGGAGGGTAAGCCCCCAGCTTCGGTTGTCTTTTGCTGTCTTTGTTGCATAAGAATGTGTTTTGTTCTTTGTTGAAAACCTTTTGTTTCTTAAAATGCAGGTGGCGCCGTCACGACATGTGGCGTTATGGAGGGTGGCCAACCGGCTACAGTCCACGGCCATCGAGACGCTTGCAGGTGGCCGACAACGACAGGTATGAAGCTCTCATTCTCTTTATTTGAATTTGTTGTGCTTTTGTTTGAAATAATTGAATGAAGCATTTCTTTGTCACTTGCAGAGGGAGCGCGACCTAGAGCGTGAGCTGGCGCAGTCCCAGGAGGAGACAACTCGCCTGTTGAGGGAGTTGGAGGTCCGGGACGCCGAGATTGCTGCCCTCGAGGCATGGGTAGCCGAGCGGAGTGGAGACCAGTAGTAGTTGCTTTTTCTTTTTGTTGTCGGTTGTCTTGTATATGCTTTTATATTTTTGGACCTCATCTTAGACTTTTGGACCTATTTTGGGCGAGAGACCCCAGTTCGATGTACATATAGCATTTTGGTTGTATATATGATGGCCTGAGTGCCTTTGCTGCTGGGTTGTATGTTTGTTCCTGGAGGTTAGCTTAGAAACAGGTTTGGTAGATGACGGTTTACACCGGCATGCTGCCGAAATTTACACAGGATTTGCACATAAAACACATACACATAAAACACATAATATACATGTGACTTAAATTAGCGCAAAATGAGAAAAGCAAAGAAAGTGCTTGTAAATGAGCAAAAATGAAAATGCAAAAAAATTGCTCAGAAATGAGCGAAAATGACAAAAAATGCATGCCCGGACAGTAGGGAGGGCTACCCCTTAAAAAAAACGTAACAAAGAAATGTATAAGTTTGAAATGAAATGTGCAATGAGGAGTGAAATGATTCCCCTAAAAAAATAAAATAAAATGAAATGGGTAAGTGTGCTCGTTTGGCGAGAATGTCGATGTTGTCTCGAAAAGCATGCTCGGAAAATTTAGGAAACATAAAATATGGCATTTTGACGGAATTACCAAAATAATACCCTATTGGAATAGTAAATTATAGTCGCAATAAATTACAAAAGATCCAAAGCGGAAAATCACCGAAATAAGCCTGGGGAAGAGGCGCAGCAAGAGCTGCGACTCTTTGAAGAGGCGTAGCCAGTGCTGCGCCACTTCCCCACTTGGTCAGTTCTGACGGAAATTAGGAAACAACTTTTAGTATAAATAGAGACGTCGGGGAAGCTTTTATTCACATAATTCCTCCATCTTTCTTCTGTCTATTTCATAAAATCTCTAAAAAATTCAAAATCATGGATGCCTTTGAAAACCGTCTCAAGGAATGGACAAATGAGTTTACAAATATTGAGAAGCATGACATGGGTGCTTTTAATTTGGGATCAATCTTGAGTCTCAAATTGGTGAAGGTTGTAAAGCCTTTCTTGGATGCTTGTCTTGAATATTGGGATCCTAATTTCCATGTATTCGCCTTTCCTGGAGGCGATATTTGTCCTTTCCCGGAATAAATAGCTGCTATTGGAGGATGGGATCCAGAAATTGCACCCGCTATACCTTTTAGCTCTCAAGGGTATAAGGGTAAATTTAGAGACTTGCTGGGACTGACTAAGGTTGAGGTTGATCGTCTTGTGACCTCAAAAGGAGTCTGTATGCTTGACTTCATTGACCGATTCATAAGCAGGGAAGACCCTTCTATTTCTTATGTTGCTAGACGCAGGACGTTTAGGTTTTTTCTACTTCAATGATATGTCCTTTCAAGGGCATGTTGACAAGGAGATGAGAGGGGACCCTCATTTCTTCAGCTTAGTGGAACAAATGGAGCTGCGCAAGAGCCCAACATACCTGTGCTTAGGAGAGATTATCTTGGGGCTGGACAAAAGAAAAACCAACCGCGAGCTTCCTTATCTGGGAAGTCCTATCATTTTACAGGTAAGAACCTGTTTTCTTTTTTTTTTGTATATGCCAACCGTTTTTTTTTTCTTTTTTTCGTGGTTGACCATATGGGCATTAATTCCCGTCTTCTTTGTAGGTTTGGCTTATGGAGCGTCTGCGGTTGATCGAGTCCCCAGTTAATGTGCCAGGATACCACGCTCGTTCAATTTCGATGAGAACCCGGCTCTATATGGTGGACTTCACTCGGGTTTTCAACTATTGGGAGA
Organism: Silene latifolia; assembly: GCF_048544455.1. NCBI lineage: Eukaryota > Viridiplantae > Streptophyta > Magnoliopsida > Caryophyllales > Caryophyllaceae > Silene > Silene latifolia. The sequence continues at coordinate 83,299,710 of NC_133535.1, forward strand.
ACAAGTTGAAGAATGAAGGAGGTCTTTTGATCCGATGGATTATGCCATGGTGGCATCTCAGGTTAGTCACTGGAGTTTCATCTTTAGAACCTACTCGGTTAGTTCACATTCCTGGTTTGGAATTTATGATATGCATCTTCCCGGAGAAATTGATGAGGCAAGTGGGCCTTAAACAGAAGATCCCTAAGCTTGACACCGTTCCTTAGACTGCATTGGCACATACTACAGAGATTCGTCGAGAATGTCCCCTCAAATGGGCTCAAAGGAACATGTGGTTCATACTTTCTCCTGGTGGCTCCTTATGGGTGTTGGATTCATACTTGCAATGGAGGAAGGCTACTACTCCTGAGGAGCGCGAGAAATTGAGGAAGCGTGAGCCTATTGACTACAAGATTCGTGAGGTAGCAAAGGAGAACCAGAAGTATTTGATTGTGGGGGAGGAAGAGGCCGGATTCTGAGTTGTTCATCCATCGAAGAAACCAAAGACCGCTCCTGCCGTAGAGATGGTGGTGGATCGAAATGGTAAGGCTAGACTGCGAGAGAGACCTTTGGTGATTAGGTCAGACAAAACACAAGAGCGCCCGGCTCGTGGTCGAGACAAAAAGTATGATAAAAATGACAAAGGCAAAGGAAAGATGGAAGAGTAGCCTAAGTCGTAGTATTATTTATTATTATTATTACTTGTAATAAATGGCGGGGTTTTTAGAATCCTAGCCTAGCATTTATTTTTGAGCATTTTATATTATGTGGCATATTATTTTTATTTATGGAAGAAATGAATAAAAGATTAATTAGTTTTGAAACTATTGTGATTTTTCTTTTATTATTCTTGCCGAATTTCAAATGCGAATGCAAATATACTTCTATTTACATTTAAAATAATGGGTTGTATCATGTGAAGGATTGCCTACGTATTCATTTAAAAAATGAAATCAAACCCTTGCGCGTAGTTCGAGTAAATGTAAAAGAATAATTGTTCTAAGCAAGAGCTTGTAGTGAACTAGAAAATAAGTATGAGCTTTACTTACTCCTAAAATACAACTCAATTTATTTGACGATATGAGGATGACAAATTATCAAAATGCAAGAGCAAGGTGACATAAGCTTTATTTCAGCGGGCCGAGGGCCATTCTTTTTCGTGCCGCATGAGCGGCACGTGGGTGTTACGCGAGGCGCATGTCTTGTCCTACGCTAAGCATAATATCTTTTCAGTTGGTCGAGGTTAATTGGGTTAGCGAATTCATTCCCATCTAGGTCTATAATCCTATTCGCACGCCCCGATAGTATGGACTTGATGCAATCTGATTCCATCGTGGTCCAGTAATATCCTAGACGCGTGATTTTCTTTGCCATCATTGGTCCACTCATGTGAGGGCCACATTCTCCATCATGAACTTCTTCCATCACTTTTTGTGCCTGTGAATGACCAAGGCAATGCAAGACTACACCAAGATGTGTTCTTTTGTACCATTCTCCTTGCATGAGGAGGTATCGAGAGGCTAGTAGGCATATGGCATGTTGTCCTCTCTTATCCATGTCTGGTGGATACGTACCATTGAGCTTGAAGTTTAGAATGGCTTGAAACCAGGGTTCCCCTGGATTTTCTTCGTCATCTGTAATTTGGTGCACGTAGGCTGGTTCCGATCGTCGTTCGATGCATAAAGGCATTTCTACCATGTCATCTGGTATGTTAATCAGGGATGCAAGTTTTGCAAGAGCGTCTGCAAACTGATTTTCTTCTCGAGGTATGTGTAGATAAGTGACTTGATTGAAGAATTGGGCAACTTGATCTATCCTAGCCTGATAGGGTGCTAGGCTTTCACTACGAATTTTCCAAGATCCAGTAATTTGGTTGATGATCAAGGATAAGTCTCTGTGAACTCGAAGATCCTTGATGCCTAAACTTACTGCTTCTTGTAGCCCAATGAGACAAGCTTCGTATTCTGCTGCGTTATTTGTCACCTCGAAGTCGAGTTTGAAAGAGAGTGGGGTATGCTCACCTTCAGGAGAAATGAGCAATACTCCTATTCCAAATCCTCTTAGATTCGATGCTCCATCAAAATAAAGGTCCCAAGAGTCTACGTTGGTTTGTAATATATCCTCGTCCGGAAATGACCATGTGTCTACTGTTTGGGTGTCGTTGATGGGATTATCCGCGAAGAACTCGGCAACGGCGCGCCCCTTTATAACCTTCAGAGATACATACTTGAGATCGAACTCTGAGAGCATTAGGGTCCATCTTGCCAAGCGTCCATTGAGAACGGGTTTTTCGAAGAGGTGTCTGATAGGATCCATTTTGGAATACACCTTGACAGAGTAACTAAGCATGTAGTGGCATAGTTTCTTTGCTGCCCACACAAGAGTGAGAAATGTCTTTTGGAGAGGTGTGTACTTGCACTCATACTCCAAGAACTTCTTACTAAGGTAGTAGATGGCTCTTTCTTCTTTTCATACAGTTTGTGCTAGCATAGCGCACATGGCTGTTTCGGTCACTATGAGATATAAACCAAGAGGTTGATCTTGTTGAGGAGGCATGAGCACTGGTGGCTTAACTAGTATCTCCTTAATTCTCTCAAATGCTTTTTGGCAGTCGTCGTCCCATACGTCATGCTCTGTTTTCTTGAGCTTTTTGAAAATAGGTTTGCAAATCATAGTAAGCTTCGATATGAATCGGCTTATATATTGTACCTTGCCTAGGAATCCTCTAACCTCCTTCTCTGTTTGAGGTTGTGGCATTTCAATTAGAGCCTTGATCTAGGATGGATCAATTTCTATTCCTCTTTGACTGACGACGTACCCCGGAGTTTACCTAATGTTACCCCGAATGCACATTTCTGAGGATTGAGCCTCATGTTGTATTTTCACAATCTCAGGAAGAACTTACGAAGGTTGTAAATGTGCCCCTTCCTATCCTTGGACTTGACAATCATATCGTCGACGTACACTTCTACCTCTTTATGCATCATGTCATGTAACAATGTTGTCGCACTGCTTTGATATGTAGCTCCAACATTGATTAGCCCGAATGGCATAACAGTATAGCAATAGGTGCCCCATTGAGTGACGAAGGCAGTCTTATGCATGTCTTCTATGGCCATCTAGATCTGATTATATCCTGCATATCCGTCCATGAAGGATAACAACGCGTGGTCTGCTGTATTGTCTACCAATATGTCGATGTGTGGTAGAGGGAAATCGTCCTTGGGACTTGCTTTGTTTATGTATCTGAAATCAACACAAACTCGGATTCGCCCATCCTTTTTGGGTACGGGTACTATGTTAGCCACCCAGTCTGAATACTCGGAAACTTTGATGAACCCGAATTTGAATTGTTTATCGACTTCTTCTTTGATTTTAAGAGCCCATTCTGTCCTCATCCGATGAAGCTTCTGCTTTACAGGTTTGAAACCTGGTTTGTTTGGAATTCTATGTTCTGTAATATCCATGTCGATCCCTGGCATGTCTTTGTAGGATCAAGCGAAAACGTCTTTTAACTCATGTAGGAGGTCTATGAAATTGGCCCTTTCGGTTGGGTTTAAGGTCGTCCCTATCCTAAGTTCTTGGGTTTCTAGTTCGGTTCCTACGTTGATGGGTTCAGTGTTCTCTATAAATGGTGCCCCTTCCCCCTCTTGTAATATTTCTTTAGCTATGTAGGGAGGTAATTCGATTGAGTCTGGGTCAGGATCATCCTTATTATCATCGTAAATAGAATTGCATTCAGAATAACACAAAGAGTAAGCATAATCTGATTTATTCATATTGAATTTTGAAAAGAGTTGAAACAAAGAAGCCATCTATTCAGTAGTCAGTGGCGGTAAAGTGACAGTTGCTGGGACATTTCCCAAGCTACTGTTACTACTTGATGCTATGCGAGGAGAAACAAGGGGATTGGGAGTGACGACAAGAGGAGACTCTCTAGGGACTTCTCTAGACTCAGACTCTGATTCCGACTCTTGACTTCGACTCTTACTCGAATTTGTTGTCTTCCAGTTCTCCTTTGAACATCTCTCCTTCTCCAGTGTGACTTTGAAGAGCTATCCTTGGTTGTTCGTCCACTTGATCGAATTTCTCCATCCCTTTTGCTGATTCGAACTGGTTTCAGTGATTAATGTTGTAGGGTTGAAGTGGTCATCCTGAAGGATCATGGTAAGGATCTCGTCCTGTGCAGCTCTAACAAATCGGTCTCCCCAAACAGAAGACTAACAGCCTGTTCGTCTAAGTAGGGTGCTTGGCGAGTTTTGACGATAGGAACCGTTTCCGAAGGAATTAAGTAGCAATCGTGAAAGATCTCGATTCCAGCTAGTTGTGTTCCTTTATAGTGCCAAGGTTCGGGAAACCCGTGAAAGTACGCTTGACTTCCTTCTCTAACGAAGTATCCATTTAGGGTAGGGAGGTAGGGTTGCATTTGGATTCCCTGGTTCTTACGATTTTATAATTGAGTAAGCATCTCCAAAGCTTCTTCTTTCGTGGGTTTGTATCCCAATCCTAATGGTATCCTTTGTGAGTTTCCTTCTTTGTAAGGTGCAAAGGTATTTTTCTGGGCAGGATTCAGTGGCATTTCTGGGAAGTATCCCTGAGACTTGAGTATGTGGTTGACCACTAAATTGGAGTTGGATCGAAGTGTAGAGGTGCCAGTTCACTTTCTATGAGGTTTATGCTATGAAAGCCCCCAAGCTCATATACAGGATCTGTAACTACTTGGTTTCTTGACATCTTCTCTATCACTGCCTTGGTAGGTGACGAAGTGATCGTCACTACTTTGCCATCTAGTGGGATCTTGATTTTCTGGTGCAAGGTGGATGTTACTGCTTTGGAAGCATGAATCCAAGGCCTTCCTAGAAGTATGTTGAATGATGCTTCGATATCCACTATTTGAAAGCTAACCTTTCGCTCAATCGACCCTGTGGCTATGGTGGGGTTGACTAGTCCTACCACTTTACGTCGTGTTCCATTGTATGCTCGAACACTTTGGTTAGTAGGAGTCCAATCCGATTCTTTCATGCCTAATTTGTATTCCGTTTTCAATGGTATGACATTGACTGCGGAGCCATCATCTACTAAAGTCATTGGCACATTTTTCTTTAAGCATATGATGGTAATGTATATAGCTAGGTTGTGACTGGCGCCGAAGGGAGGCAAATCCTCAACTGAGAAAGTAACTGGGTTACTTAGCTTAACTGAATCATTGAAGACCGAGTTGACTACGTCGTCAGGCGTAGATTTGTGTGGCACGTTCAATTTAGCCAAGGCTTGCATTAAAGCTTGGCGATGAGGAAATGAACTTGCTACTAGTTGCCAGACTGAAAGATCAACCTTTGTCTTCTGTAGTTGTTTTAGCAAGTGGTCAGTAGATGTATCTTCGCCATCAGTTGGGGTGATGACATTGGTGTTAGTAACTGGACCATTAGCTATAGGACCACTTTGAGAGACATTTTGATATGGACGCCCTGAACGAGTAAGGTGGTCTATATCTTGATCTTTGCTAGCTTTGACTTTATCCTCACTAACCTTGACTAGATAGTGTTCAGTGAGGTATTCATCTTCATCGTCATCGGCCCATATTCCGTTGACGGTACCAAGCTCTCTCAATTTGATGGTTTCAGCTTCTAAACTGATTATTTGGTCGACTAGACTGTCAACCACGGTGACTACCTCTTGCATTGTAGAATATGGAGAAAGATTTAGTGGCACGCTCGCCTTGGGTATGGTGCTTGGATTATGGAGGGATGCTACTACATCTTCCAGTTCTGAAACTTGCCTATTCACACTTTTCGCCCATTCAATAAAATCGGTGATGGTAGGAGAAATGGTGGAGGAAATTCCCTCGTCTTCTAGTGCATGAATCTCATTTTCGGCTGGAGAAATGAGGTGTGAACAATCCAAGGTGGATTCTTCATTTGTAATCATCAGAACTCCAAGAGGATTCTGAGTATTGTTAGGCTTACCTCCAAGAGGTATTGGTAGGCGACCATCTTCGATCATATCCTGAAGCACATGTTTTAGCTTGAAGCATTTCTCTGTATCGTGTCCCTTACCTCTATGATATTCGTAGTATGCATTTTCGTCCCAGAACTAGGACTTCTTTTCTGGGTCAGGTGTAGGCCCTATGGGTTGGAGCTTACCCTATTTCATCAACCTTTTCAGAGCATTGGAGTATGTATCGCCAATGCTTGTTAACTTCCTTTGTGGGTTATTCTTCTTTGATGACTCGAGAAGGTTAACCTCATCAGTCTTGCTAGTAGAGCCATAAGAACGACTCGTTGAGCCTTGATATCCACGACCTACCGTTTTGGATAAGAGCCCTTTACGTATGTCATCTTCAATTCTCGTCCCCACCACAGTTAGATCTTTGAAGGTTTTTATGTTTTGGTACCTCAAGTGGTTTGCATAGATGGGTCTCAGATTATCCACGAATTTCTCCACAAGGGTAGCTTCATTTGGACGTTCAACTAACTGTGTGCTAGTCTTCCTCCACCTACTTAGGAATTCGGTGAAGCCTTCTTTTTCATTTTGGGTAAGAACCTCTAAAGTACGCATGTTAACTTGGATTTCAGCATTATCCGCGTATTGTTTAGCGAACTCAATTGCAGCATCATCCCAGGTGGCAATCTTCTTGTGCTCCAAAGAGTAGAACCATTGTTTAGGAATGGTGTCGAGAGACGAAGGAAAGATCCTTAAGAACATCTCAGGTTTGATGCCTTTGATAGACATATAGTCTTTGAAAGCACGAATGTGGTTCAGAGGGTTTTCATGTCCCTTGAACTTCGGGATGTCAGTCATGTTGAAGTTGGTTGGCAATTTAGCATCCACGGCATAATACTTGCGATTATTCTCCCTGTAGATGTCATCTCCCTTAAGGTACATTAGTTTTTTTTTTGGTGAAATGTGAGTATGTATTATATATATATAAAAAAACTTCCCCAATTACATCAAGAGCATATGTAACAACGAAAGAACCAAATCAACAACAACAAATAACAGGTATTTTCGAAACATCAATAGAAACCCAAACAATTCCGGATTTCCATTTCACTCATTCCAGCTTTACCCATACATCTCCGTCTAATGTGCAGCTGAACCATCTTCTTCATCCGCTCAACAATCACTGAAGGTCTCATCACATGAAGCTCAAGTCTCGCATGATTCCGCTGGTCCCAGATTAAGTATCGGTAAGTCGTCAAAATCACAGCTAGAGCTTTCCATTTCATATTATTGCGATTTGTAGTCAGTAATTCATTAATTGTGGGCATTGATCGACCAATCCAATCCTCAACATCCTTTTGAATCTTTCTGCTATATTCACACTCAGTGAACAGATGAGAGATTGTTTCAGACTGAGCATCACACAAAATACACCTGTCATCTTGACAGCACCCATACAAATAGAGTTTCGGCTTAATGTTAATACCTTCCTGCATAATGAGCCATGATATGAATGAAGCCTTAGGAATGTTCCAGTTATTCCAAACAATAGCAGTCCATTGTTGTTTCGTATGATTTCCCAATAGCCAATCATATCCATTCCCAATTGTGTACCCCTTCTGGTGAGGAGCCCATACATTGTCAATGAAGCCATCCTTACATTAGTTGCTCTTCCAAGTATTGGAGTCGGTTTTCAGCTTCAGTAAGACCTATTGGGGGGTCGGTCTCTTGTTATCCAGCGAAAGGTGGATGTTTATCATGCACGGCCTCACTAGGAACATCGCTTTCTGCAGGAGTAAGCCTAGTTTCTAAAGCAACAATTCGGCCTTCGATAGTGATGAGGCGATAATAAACTTGGTCTTGGCTTTTTTGGAGACGGGCGAGCGCAGCTAGGATTTGATCATTACCATTTTGCGGTTGACCACTCTGACTTGTGGTACTAGTTCCAAGCATCTTGAAAACTGGATAAGAGGTCGACGACGAATCAAAACACAATCGACCATTCTACCACACTTATTCAAAGAAAAGACTCAACTTTGTGAAGTGGGAGTGTGCCACTGTGTTAAGTGAGGTTTGAAAATGGCAAAGGTTTGAAATGTTTGTCCTAGACAACTGTAGTGTAGTTGCAGGAGTGTTGACTCGAAGTGAAGTTTTGAAATGGGTTTTGAGGCCCGAATTTTGACTGGATATTTGGCCAGAGTTTCGACTCATTTTGCGCTAATCTTGGCCACTTTTGAAAATGTTACATTTTAAAAAGGTTTTTGATTTTACTAAATTCGTCATAGTTTTATTTAGAAAATGGTGATCAGATACGATACAAGCATTTATACAGGCATTATAACGGTATGCTGAGTGCATTTATAAGGGTTGTGTTGTCCCACCTCGAAAAAATATGAGGATTGTGATATGTTTATAAGGGCTTCCACCCACCACTTAGTAATAAGGCCTTGTGCTTTTGAGCTTAAGTTAGGACAATTAATGGCCCAAAAGTGCCCATCCCATCATTGTGTTACGACGGTGGGTGGTCGGGTTATTATAAACGGTATCAGAGCCAGGTTCTTTTTTGGTCACGTGTTGAGATCGTCACATCTTGGCACCCTTTGTTTTGACATTTTCAAGTTTTCAAAAAAAAAATTTTATATTGAGCTGTTATTTGTTTTGAATTTTTAAGTTCGAGGACGAACTTTATTTTTAAGGAGGGTGGATTGTAATACCACTCGAAATTTAAGTAGGCTCTGTATTTCTAAACTCGAATTTCGGGGACGATGTTCCTTTTAATTGGGGAAGATTGTAAAACCTTAAATATTTCAATAACTTTATTATTATTCCTTATTACTAATTACAAAAGGAATTCAATTCAATTTTATCTTATATTCTCTTAGAGCAAATTTCTTGTGAAAATTGGTCTTTTCAAGATTTAAGTTTTTCATTTATACACAAAAACTCTACACTCGTTTCGAAACTCGATCTGTCTCCGTCTTATATTGAGTATAAACTTAGCCCATTAACTTTCGTAACCCAACATGATTTCACGAGCTGATTTTATATGACTCGTGCACATATTTACCCAATTCTAAACTACTTGGATGATCATCGCCTCGTGCAAGTTGACATATTTACTTTGATTCAAATTCATAACTCCTGTTCTCTTGGAGTCAGCTATGTGAATGAAATGCTCTCGTTTTTTTTTTAAGTTTCTTTATTAACGTCCGAAGGTAACACGATTCTACCAATCCTACTATAATTATTATTGTTCGAGGTTGTGTGTATCTATCCGTTATTTTAATTGCACTATTATTGATTGGACTTTACACATATAGTAAATACTTTGTGCAAGTTAATTTTATTATTGGTGAGATGGGGCACGAATGAGTTGGCGTATACGATTAGGGCGATGTTAAATTATGGTTGTGAGACTAACAAGACGGTATTGTGCTAGATTGGTTGTTAGCTATAGAAGGAATCTACCGTTCATTATATTTGAGTGTGTATACAGGTTGTTCATCAGTACATAGCGGCACCAAACGTAATCTGAGATGGCAGAGGTAGTTAATATCATGAAAATTAAAGGATTCTAGTTAGGTTGACATCATAATAAGCAATTGTGAGTTGTATCATTAAACTAAGAGATAGTGGGAATTGAAACAAGTTTTACGCTTTTACATTAAGTTAATTATCTTGGAAGCTGGTTATTGTCTTTTGGTAGTGTATCTTTTTGTCGTTCTTCATGTCTTGGCTAGTGGGTGAGTAGCTTCGGGCCTTGTAGTCTAAGTGTTTAGAAATTCTTTAAAAGAACATTCGACAATATGATATTGAAATTGAGATGGAAATTGGTTACTGGTATTGAGTTATGGGGCCTTTGAGCCAAGTTATGTTTACGGTCGAGAGTGACCATGATTATTGAGATATTTTATTATGAGATTGAAATCGACATTGAGATGGAAATGTTGTTTCGTGGTCTTATCCGCCAGTTCACTCACCCCTTGTCCTTGGCTAGGAGCGACGATGAGAATATGATACGTGGTTACATTGGAGTAATGAAATGAGACTTGGTTAATTATTGGAACGAGGAAGAGTATTATACTATAGAGATTTTATAGAGAAGATTTGAGATTGAGCTTAGTTTATGAGGAGTGTTTTTATTATTCTCTACGTTTATTTTTAATTTTACATGTTTGGGTTTCCACGTTGTGGACATGGGCCACCGGCACCGCACGCACCTGCGCTTTGGTTTTGATGCGGCGGCACTTCTCCCACAGAACATTGGTTTGCCAAAGCACGTTATGGGCCGTTACCGATTGGTGAGTCATTGAAACCGGTGAAAGGTTGAATAAGCCTGCATTTGTGGAGTCGCAACCAATTTATTGTGGAAAAATTGGAAACCGTTTGAATACCTCATGCCATGTCAAGACAGAAAGTAATGACATAAACACTAAGAACTCGTTACCCTTAGCATTCTATGTCAAGAATGACTCTCGAGATGCCAATGGACATGGATGTCCAGAGATAACTGGAGTAAGGGGTGAGGGTACGTATTAGGAAGCTCTTTAATTCGAACACCTAATCCCGCCCGCCTCGATAGCGGCCTTTACTAACGACTAGGGAAATCGGTCATATTTGATATGTCGTCGATGTAATGCATTCAATGCAACAAACATGGGTTAATCCTAGTATGTGAAATTAGACTATGTTGGTTAACACGTATTTTAGCAAGTAATATAGTCAGAGTAAATGTTAGATTCAATACATATGATTACGATACAATTAAATCATACATGATAATAATGATGATAAACGAATTACAATAATTAAAATTATAAGAATTATAGGGTTTATTTGATCTACGTCAAAAGCACGCTCGAAGACGGGATTTGAAAGAGGAAAATAAAAGAAAAATGAAATTAGAAATAAAATACAAAAATACGTCAGATTTGAGGTGATAATACGAATAATAGTTGATTTAAACCGTAATTAGGAGCTACGTAAAAGCGAGAAAGATTTCAGAGACAGAAACCAGCTCAAAACAGGCGCAGTATCTGCTGCGTCCTCTGGAATAGGCGCAGGATTTCCTGCGTCTGTTTTAAAGCTAGGTTCTGGCTGTGAAGTCAGAACCGCAACATTGCTATCGTTCGTTGGTAGATTTAGACTGGATTATTGATATTAGGCTCGAGTTAAAGTGTTTTAACCGATTATATGCATCTGGGCAAGTCATAAAACAAATTAAAAACGAAAAATTACAGCGGTTTACATGATTATGATTATCTCGTGTCGGAAACACAAAAAGGCGAAACTGGAGGTTAGATTAGGACGAAACTGGACTAATAAAACTCGAAAGAAAACTCATGTATCAAATTAAGATTCCAGAACCTCGACATGAAAAAATCGAAACCCCGAAGAAGCTATTTGAATTAAAACGACGAAAACCCGCAAGTATTGGATTGCTCGTGTAACACCCCCATACTCCAAGTGCCTTACCAGGACCACTCAGGTATGAAGACATTACCATCTCGGTTACCCGAGGCAATGATACTCAAATAAACAATGAAGAAACAACGTTTAAATATAAATACTTAGCGAAGAGTTACAATTCTCAAAACCAAACCAAATGTGTAATACATGTTCTCAAACTAACTGTTCTAGCTGAAATGTAAATAAACTAATAAGCTACAGCGGAAGACTCCTATCATCATGTCGTGGCCATCCCAGCTATCCCAGTACTCATCTCATACCTGCTCAATATCTGCTCACCATCCCCGAATGGATCACCGCAGGTTTACAAAACAACATCGGGGTCAGTACTAATCACACAACTCAATATGTATTAACAATAAGATAAACAGACAGCTAAACTGTCATACACACACAATCACGCCAAATCTAATCATCTCAATCACTGACTGTCCACTGGACCAGCCCTGCCAGTGGGGGACCGCAGCCGTACCCACCAAATCCCCGCTCCACATAGTGAGCGATAACCCTGTCCATTAATGTGCACATCCCTTCTGTGGCGGGTTCCACAGAAGGCGAAACTAGGGCGTGAAGCCACTCCCGCAAGTGACCTCACTCAGCCGAGGCCACGCCTCGCGAACCATAGACAACGATCACAACCACAATCACAATACAATTACTATATCAAACAACCAATCACAACACATCAACCAATATCCCATTATGGGACTAATACGAGTAGGAAATCCTACCCGGAAAGCACACTTTGTCGACGGTCTCTCTACTTTGTATCAAAAAGCCTCCTCTATGAAACCTCCTCCTATCATACAACACATAAATGCTACCCCATTACATACTACTCAAAAACCCCCAAATCCCTATATTAGGGTTTAACCAAATCCAAGGAAAGGCAATAAAAAGGGTACATAGATCTTACCCTCGACGCAAGGAACTCAACGGTATAACCAACAACGAGAACTGACCTTCCAAACTCCGGGGATTGCTATTAATGCGATTAGGATGAAGAACTTGCTTGATTTCTCTCTTAAACAGTAATTTAGGTTTTGGAAAAGTGATTTAGAATAATGACGACAAAGCTTATATACCTTAATCGCATAATTAACAAAACCCGAGAAAACTCCCCGTAAAACCGGACACTCGATCGAGTACCCGAGGAACTCGATCGAGTACCCCCTTACTCGATCGAGTACCCAACAGGCCAGAAACTTTTCTAAAACGCAACTTACCCTTACTCGACAGAGTAAGGCCTACTCGATAGAGTACCCCAAGACTTATAAATACGGAGTATTACAGTCTTCCCTCCTTAAAAGGAACTTCGTCCCCGAAGGTCAAACCACTACTAAACAAAGGCACTCCCATAACATTCCCGACTCAACAACCAAAACAAAATTCAACATAAAACATATTACTAACCCAACTCATCCCGACAAACATACCGACGCAACATACAAAAGGGGTATAAAACTCTTAAAAACTGTTCGCGATCATCTCCTACCCCCCTAAAAGAAACAAGGTTACGTCCCCGTAACCATACATACCTGATCAAAAAGGAAAGGGTAACGCTCTTTCATAGCTTCCTCTGGTTCCCATGTAGCTTCCTCAGTCTCGTGGTTAGACCAAAGGATCTTAAGCAAAACTGTCTCACCACTCCTAGTCTTCCTAACCTTCCGGTCAAGAATCTGCTTAGGCACCTCAAGATATTATAAGGACTCATCTAGCTCTAAGTTCTCTGCCTCTAACACATGTGACGGATCACTCACATACTTCCGCAGCTGCGATACATGAAACACATTATGCACTCTCTCTAATGCAGCTGGTAAAGCCAGACGATATGCAACTTCCCCAACTCGCTCTAAGATCTCATAAGGCCCGATAAACTTCTGACTTAACTTGCCTTTCTTCCCAAATCTCATAACCCCACGCATAGGAGACACTTTCAAAAGAACTGTGTCCCCCACTTGAAACTCTATGTCCCTGCGATGTAGATCTGCATAACTCTTTTGCCTATCCTGAGCTGCCCTCATCCGTTCCCTGATCATCTTAATCTGTTCCACCATCTCATGCACCATCTCTGGTCCTAAAAGCACTGCCTCAGCACTATCGTCCCAACAAATTGGACTCCTATATCTCCTCCCATACAAAGCCTCAAACGGTGCCATACCAATACTAGTGTGATAGCTGTTATTATAAGAAAATTCTATCAAGTCCAACCTCTGTTCCCAGCTACCACCAAAGTCCATCACTCAAGCTCACAACATATCCTCAAGAGTCTTGATTGTTCTCTCAGTCTGTCCGTCTGTCGCAGGATGAAATGCTGTGCTCATCTTCAAAGTTGTTCCCAACGATTCCTGCAACTCCTTCCAGAACCTCGATATAAACCTCGCATCTCTGTCAGACACTATGTCCTTAGGGACTCCATGTAACTTAAGCACGTTCTTTCGATAGGCCATAGCCAATTGTGCCTTAGTCCATGTATCTTTCATTGGAACAAAGTGAGCTGACTTGGTCAGTCGATCCACTATTACCCAAATCATGTTGTTACCTTGTTGACTCTTTGGCAAACCCACAATGAAATCCATGGAAATGGATTCCCACTTCCACTCAGGTACCTCCAAAGACTGAATCTTCCCTTGTGGTCGTCGCTATTCCCCTTTAACTCTTTGGCATGTCAAACAACGGGACACAAACTCAGCTGTCTCTTTTATCATCCCAGGCCACCAAAACGTTTTCTTCAAATCTTTGTACAGTTTGTCACCACCCGGATGTACTGATTATGGTGTACAATGCGCCTCTGTCATGATAGTCTTTTTCAACTCCTCATCATTAGAGACACACCACCTACCATCGAACCTCAAACTACCATCTGTATGAATAGAAAATCGGGACACTGTCCCTTTCTCTACTCCAGCTCTCCACTCCACTATCTTAGGATCCAACGCCTGTTTACCTCGAATGTCATCATAAAACTCAAGATGTACTGTCATATCACCCATGGCGTCTCCTTTCTGCATCATATGTATCCCAAACCTCGCTACCTCATCTCTCAGCCTCATCAAAGATAGAGCTGTACACAGAGAATGTACACTCTTCCTACTCAAAGCATCAGCAACAACATTGGCTTTCCCTTCCTGGTAGATGATTTCCATGTCATAATCGCCAATCAACTCCATCCACCTCCTCTGTCTCATGTTCAACTCCTTTTGAGTGAAAATGTACTTGAGACTCTTGTGATCAAAAAATACATTAAAGATTGCTCCATAAAGGTAATGTCTCCAAATCTTGAGAGCAAACACCACCGCACCCAACTCCAGATCATGAGTAGGGTAGTTCTCCTCATAAGGCTTCAATTGCCTAGAAGCATAGGCAATCACTTTACCGTTCTGCATCAACACACATCCCAACCCATTCTTTGAGGCATCTGTATAAACCTCAAAGTTCTCGATCCCTTCAGGCAATGCTAAGACAAAGAGCGTGGTCAAACGCTCCTTTAATGTTTGGAACGCCGTCTCACAACTCTCATCCCAACGAAACCTGTTCTCTTTCCTCATCAACGCTGTCATAGGTCTAGCTATCTTGGAGAAATCTTTCACGAACCGTCTGTAGTACCCAGCTAAACCCAGAAAACTCCTGATCTCAGCAACATTCTTTGGTGCTTCCCACTTTGTCACTGCTTCTATTTTTGCCGGATCCACAGCTACCCCATCTTTAGAGATCACATGCCCCAGAAAAGCAACTTTCTCTAACCAGAACTCACACTTGGATAACTTAGCATACAACTCATGGTCCCTCAAAGTTTGCAACACGATCCTCAGATGCTCCTCATGCTCCTCCTTAGTCTTAGAGTAGACTAAGATATCATCGATAAACACCACTACAAACTTATCCAAAAACGGTCTAAAGATCTTATTCATCAAATCCATAAACACTGCCGGTGCATTAGACAACCCAAACGGCATCACCACATACTCATAATGGCCATACCTCGACGTAAAAGCTGTCTTTGGTATGTCCACCTCTCTAATCTTCACCTGATGGTACCCCGACCTCAAATCAATCTTAGAAAAGACTGATGCACCACTCAACTGATCAAACTGGTCATCTATCCTTGGCAAAGGATACTTGTTCTTCACCGTCACTCGGTTCAGCTCCCTGTAATCTATGCACAACCTCAAACTCCCATCTTTCTTCTTTACAAAAAGAACTGGTGCTCCCCACGGCGATACACTAGGTCTAATGTATCCCTTCTCTATCAAATCATCCAACTGTTTCCTAAGCTCCTCCATCTCCTTAGGACCCATACGGTACGGTGCCTTAGAGATTGGCCCGGTCCCTGGCTTCAACTCAACGGTGAAATCTATCTCCCTCTTTGGTGGCAACCCGGAATCTCGTCAGGAAAAACATCGGCAAACTCTCCCACCACTGGTATCTCATCAACTGTCGGACTCTCTATCCGGTCATCTCTCACATGGCACAAGATCAAAGGACATCCCTTCCACAGATAAGACTTCAAGGTGACAGCTGCAATCAACTTAACTTTGGGTTTGACTAGAAACCCACGATAAGACACACTAACACCCTTAGGACCTCTTAAAGACACTTTCTTTTGATGACAGTCTATCTTAGCTTTATACTTTCCTAACCAATCCATCCCGACTATCATCTCAAAACCGTCAAAAGGAAACTTTAGCAAGTCTACAGGTAGATCAACTTGCCCAACTATCATAGATACATCTCTAAACAACCTCCCACATGATACAGACTCACCCGAAGGTATAAAAACTTGCTCACTAACAGACTCATATACCCTCAAACCCAACCGCTTAACATGACTCGAAGATACAAACGACTGAGAAGCCCCCGAATCAAACCAAAAAAATGTATGAATACCATTAACAAGAAAAGTACCGGTGATAACGTGAGCATCCTCCTCAGCTGCTTCCTTCTCCATCATGAATAACTTTCCACTGGTCTTCCGTCCACCTCCCCGGACAAGATCTTGGATGTGGTCGGCTTAGCACCCGACCCTTGATTGTTGTTGTTGTTCGTTGGTGGTTTCGATAAGAATTACCGTCGTTGCGGTTGCCTCCACTGCAATTCGACTTCCCGGTTTGGCCATGACCCGGCCCGGTCTGTTGCTCGCGTAGCTCAAGCGCAGTCTCCGGAAAGATCCCGGTGCACTTGTGCACTCATGTCTCTTGTGGCCTACACCACCACAGCTATAGCAGGTCACTCCCCAACTACCACTAACACTTCCACGGCCACGCCCAAAGGAAGCCCCAAAGATCAACCCTAACCCAGAAGAAAACCCCTTAGACCGATTGTGGTTGCCTTTCTTGTGATTAGATTGGCCACCACCCTCGCTCTCGACTTCCTCTTCTCACCACCCGACCTCTCCCGAGCCAACTCCACCAACCTCTCGGCTCTCCCCCCCCTCTCATAGGCTTCCTTAACATCGCAAGGACTCCCACGGGTAACTTATCCATAATCTTAGGGGTCAACCCTCTCTCAAACCTTAATGCCAAATTCTCCTCACTCAAACCCATATCCTCAAAGATACCTAGACTTATCATTGAACTGCCTGTAGTACTCGGCCACGTACATCTCGGTCATCTTAAAACTGTCAAACTCTTCTCTCAACTTACTCCTCACATGCTCCGGTACAAACTCCTTTCTCACAGCCCTACGAAACTCCTCCCAAGGTATAGCAGGTAAGCCTTGGTTTGTATATATCTCCTTAGCACTCACTTTCACCGTATCCCACCACTTGCCAGCCTCCTCCCTCGGATAGAACGCATCTGTTCCACTCTCATCTCATCGGACAAAGAACCAAATCTAGTATGTTCTCCATCTCTCTAAGCCAACTATCGAGAAGGTTAGGCTCCCCAACTCCCTTATACTCTTTCGGGTTAAACCTCGCTATATAGAGGCTGATTTTAGAATGATCAACCTCCTTCTCCTTATCCTTATCCTTATCTTTCCCCACAGTCTTTAAAGCCTCAGTGAGAGCATCCTGATGCTCTAACATCTTAACGATGTCATCTATGTTCATAAGCTCAGCTCTCGCATACAAGCAGTCTTCTTGGGCGGCATCTTGAAACTATCATAGAAAAAGGGGTGGATATAAACATACGCGCCAAAACCTCAAAACAAGAAAACACGCTGCCCAGACCCCTACTCGATCGAGTTCCCAAACATACTCGATCGAGTAATGGGCTACTCGATCGAGTGCCCAACATACTCGATCGAGTGCCCCAACATCAGACCTCAAACAGACCTTCTGATCTCTAACATACTCGACCGAGTGACCCCCTACTCGATCGAGTGCCCGAGGTACTCGGTCGAGTGCCCAAAAACACGATTCTGGACTCAAAATCGTCAAAAACCCACCCAATCGAGTCAGTCCCACTCGATCGAGTCTTGCTAACTCAGAAACGCTACCCGCATGCTATATCATATGCTAATATGCTAAAAACTTTATAAAACCACATATTATATCATAACTAAGCATATAATGCTACGCATCCTTTCGTAAGATCTACGAGATTATTATATCATGTTATTAAATGCCACCTTATAAACATCCAACATGTTATCACTCCAACAACAAGTCTACATATATCATTAACCTTTCTTTCACATTCTCAACTTTCTACTTCAAACATCCAACAATTACACACACTTCATCACATTCTTACACAAGCTAACCAAACAACACATACGACCTTGACATACACCCCCCATGTGACCGGTTCAAAATTGTAGGGCAAGTTCGCGACTTTAGGACGTCTCCCAAGCCTTTGCATTAGCTCCTATAACTTTTACCCCGGGTTCATTTTAATTGATTCCCTATGTTCATTAGGTTCATTGGTTACAGGTTTCAGGATCGTCTCTCTGATACCATTTGTAACACCCCCATACTCCAAGTGCCTTACCAGGACCACTCAGGTATGAAGACATTACCATCTCGGTTACCCGAGGCAATGATAATCAATTAAACAATGAAGAAACAACGTTTAAATATAAATACTTAGCGAAGAGTTACAATTCTCAAAACCAAACCAAATGTGTAATACATGTTCTCAAACTAACTGTTCTAGCTGAAATGTAAATAAACTAATAAGCTACAGCGGAAGACTCCTATCATCATGTCGTGGCCATCCCAGCTATCCCAGTACTCATCTCATACCTGCTCAATATCTGCTCACCATCCCCGAATGGATCACCGCAGGTTTACAAAACAACACCGGGGTCAGTACTAATCACATAACTCAATATATATTAACAATAAGATAAACAGACAGCTTAACTGTCATACACACACAATCACGCCAAATCCAATCATCTCAATCACTGACTGTCCACTGGACCAGCCCTGCCAGTGGGAACCGCAGCCGTACCCACCAAATCCCCGCTCCACATAGTGAGCGATAAACCTGTCCATTAATGTGCACATCCCTTCTGTGGCGGGTTCCACGTATAGGCGAAACTAGGCGTGAAGCCACTCCCGCAAGTGACTTCACTCAGCCGAGGCCACGCCTCGCGAACCATAGACAACGATCACAACCACAATCACAATATAATTACTATATCAAACAACCAATCACAACACATCAACCAATATCCCATTATGGGACTAATACTGAGTAGGAAATCCTACCTGGAAAGCACACTGTCAGACGGTCTCTACTACTGTATCAAAAAGCCTCCTCTATGAAACCTCCTCCTATCATACAACACATAAATGCTACCCCATTACATACTACTCAAAAACCCCCAAATCCCTATATTAGGGTTTAACCAAATCCACGGAAAGGCAATAAAAAGGGTACATAGATCTTACCCTCGACGCAAGGAACTCAACGGTATAACCAACAACGAGAACTGACCTTCCAAACTCCGAGGATTGCTAATAATGCGATTAGGATGAAGAACTTGCTTACTTTCTCTCTTAAACAGTAATTTAGGTTTTGCAAAAGTGATTTAGAATAATGGCGACAAAGCTTATATACCTTAATCGCATAATTAACAAAACCCGAGAAAACTCCTCGTAAAACCGGACACTCGATCGAGTACCCGAGGTACTCGATCGAGTACCCCCGTTACTCGATCGAGTACCCAACAGGTCAGAAACTTTTCTAAAACGCAACTTACCCTTACTCGACAGAGTAAGGCCTACTCGATAGAGTACCCCAAGACTTATAAATACGGAGTATTACAACTCGGGATTAAGAAAGAATTAAACATTGTAATTAAAAGGAATTGTTAAAACATGATTTACATACTGAAACAACAAAAAGAACGAGAGAAAAGGAAAGAATAAGAAAAAGAGAAACTCGTAGGAAGTCGAGGAAGAAGAAGAAGAGCAGGAGCAGCAAGCAGCCTCTGGAAGAGGCGCAGTAGAGCTGCGACCCTTTGAAGAGGCGCAGCTACTTCTGCGTTTCTTCTCGACGTCTGACTTCTGCTATTTCGTAAAAAAACGGTTTTAAAAGATGGATTTTAAATCGGTTTTCGAACGTGCTTTTCATATAGATCTACATTAATTGATACAAAATAAAAGTACAATAATAAAATGGGATTTACACCCTCAGACTTACATGTTTGCTGAAACGAGATTGACTAAAGTTATCGTTTAGTGATTGCTCGACTCGAATATGTGTGGAAAGTGCCCTCGTTAGAGGATTTAGTAGATTGATTAGGTTGATTAAAGGTGGAGTTGGGCAAATTGGTCGGTCTATGCAACGTGACTGGGACTCAGAATGATCTAAGCTTACGTGGTCGATTGATCAAGCACGTAGGCATTGAAACAATAACATAGTCTAGAATGCAAAGAGAGAGAAGTAAGGGGCGGAACACTCGCGTGCCAAATATGGAGACCGAAGTTCTCTATTTATACTAAACATATGGAAGAGTTTAGGAATGACACGGATACATAAAAAAATCACGAAAATATTCTGAAAAGCGTGAAAAGAGGGCTGGAGAAGAGGCGCAGCAGCCACTGCGACCCTTGGAAGAGGCCCAACACCTGCTGAGTCATTTCCCCAGAGGTTTCCTCCTCAGCAAGAAAGATTTCCGCGTTTTATTATGGAATTTCGGTAGATATACACTTCCTGATTCCATAAAACACAGTATATGGAAGATATTTACTTAAAATATTAATTTTAATTAGGAATAAACATCGAGAGAATTCTAGAACATTCCAGAATTTTCCGAATCGGCATTTAAACTATTTTTAGAAAATGAAGCGGTTTTTTTACCCGGACTCCAAATGAACTCTAATTACTGTCAAAACAACTGTATCGGTGCGTAGATGACGACCCATGGGTTGACTCGAGTGTTTGAGTTATCACTTGTTGATGAACTTATGGACTGTCATAAATCGTTCCGCGTATCAAACATGCGGCCAATCATCACTTGGTGGTTGGCGGGATGTAACACCTCAACTACCCAGCCAAGGCAATTGGGGCGATACCATCCCGGTTTCCCGAGGTAGTGAAATCGGATATAAAATCGAAGAACAACTTTATAAATAAAATGTTTATTGGTTTAGAACGAATAAATAAGTAACAAAAGATTACAAGTCATGACTTCTAAACTAATCAAATCAACAAGTCTGACTCGGAGATTAAGAAGCCTCGTCCCTACTCCCGCATGCTACCAAAGCTAACCTGTAAACAACTGCTCCCCATATGATCGGAAATATGATATGGATCGACACAGGCCACCCCGGAAATAGGTGACAATTACACAGACACAACAAACGTCAGTTTCAATGATAAATGCAAGACATGACATAATAAGGAAATATGCAACATGTTGATTATATGAATGCGACACGGCCAAATTAATATAACACCGGTACCGGGACACGCCCAGACATACCCCAACCTCTACTCTGGTACCGAGACACGCCCAGGCATACCGATCAACACACTAGGTACCGGGACATGCCCAGACGTATACCAAGTCCGGAAGCCTACCGGATCCCCCGCCAGACGTCGTGCCTCAACCACACGCGTCCCTCCATACTCAAGCCATTAATGTGCACATTCCTCTTGGAGTAGGAAGCTCCAATAGGCGACTCAAGCATAAGACGGTCTCCCAACCGTCTTACGTCTCCAAAACAATAACAACAGCATCCACAATTCTTCCAACACAATTCATTCATAATTATATATAGAAAATGGAAGAACTACATTAAGCATATGACCAATTCATGAATTCCATCCTACATGTTATGAACAACAACCCTTCCAATATCCACATGGCATACTAACCAATTTATGAATGCATATGACAAAGGAAGACATACAAACTTGCTCATACAACATTGATAACCGAGTAGGATAACCTACCTTTAAGCATAATCCTCCAGCTAATCGAAATCACCAAGTATCCATCTAATAAAACCGTCTCATCCTACATAAATCATGTAATAACCATCACAATCCACTCTATACTATATTACAACATAAAAGCCCCCATTATAAGCCACTAACTACTCACTTAACATAACTAATTACTGAGCTGGGAAGATCATTTCCTAGTCTTACTGAGCTTCAGAATGGTAGGAAAGACAGTCTACAATGGAAAGCAATGGCTATGGTTTTCAATGTCTATCTTTACACTGTCTGGCATCAGAGAAACACCACAGGACTTCAATATTCTGTTATGAGGCCTGAATTGTTAGCTGCTCAGATTGAGGAGGTTGCAGGAAGAAGAGGGTGCAGTAAAGCTGGCTCTGGACTGTCTCACAGCACCAATGGCTGGTTAAGTTGCCTGTAGTGTAGTGAGGCTTGGTTTGTTAGGTCTGAATGGTTGTAAGGTTTTTTGTTTTATGAGCTTGCCGGGGTTTGAACCCCTATCCTTGTATATGAAACTTGGTGTTTTGATATAATATATATACTCACATTTCAGCAAAAAAAAAAAAAAAACATAACTAATTACTAATTAGTCTCTCTTGATAAACCCTAACTCGAATTTACTCCAAAGACAAAGGGGAAAGGTGAGATTTCTACTTACAAAGGTAGATCGGGTCATAGGAGGTATGTTCCACCATTAATCCAAGCTTGAAGGTTGAGGGAAAGGCATTGGAAGCATTTTAGAGAGAGGGGAGGGAGTTAGGAGAGATAAGGAGGAAGGTGAGAAATGATTTTAGGGTTAGGAAAGAAAGGGATGAAATCCCGTATTTTGAAAATAGCGGCTGAAGAGTCTATCACACCCGAAATACTCGAGAGGGGGGGGTGAATTGAGTATTTAAAAATTATGCCTACTTTTTATTTTATATCAAGGTAATTAATTACTTAAAGTTTATTGATTAAACTTTAACTAATTAACTAATTGATTATGAACGAATGAAATGACTGAAACGAAAGATGCAAAGACACACGATATTTGAAGTGGTTCAGCTTCACACGTCGAAGCCTACGTCCACTATTCTCGATTAATAATTTTAGTACCTTACTCCGGATTACAAAATTATCAACCCAACTCGTATAGTTAACTCTAACTATAACTCGATTTGAATATCACTAGATATTCGATTTGACTATCTTAAGTTACTAAGAAAGCACTTGATTGTTCTTCTAAGTGTTCACACAATTGAACGAGTAAGAAACAATATGAAGTACTATTATCTTATGACGTAATCTTAAGGAAAGATAAGCAATTTGAAGAGCACGACTTTTCGTAAATATTTTCTAAAACAAAACAATAAGACAATTTTAAGAATTAAACTTAAATATGTTTTGCAAGGTTTCTTGTATTTCGAAAAGCTTAGATAAATGAAGAATGAACAATTGTATTTATAGTAGAAGTGGGTACTAGGGTTTACACGAAACCCTAGAATGCCGTGGGATAGGCGGCAAGGGTATAAGAGATAAATTTTTATCTCTTCCCTAAATTTAATCCAAGATAATTTAGTTTTAAGTAAATAAGATAAAAGTAAATCTTATTTAACAAGTAAAACTATATCTTTAAGATGTTAGGATAAGTAAACAAATCAAATCATATATTATAAAGATAGGAAAGTATCTTATATAAATATAAGCTAGATTTGATTAGATAGTTTACTTAATCTCAACAACCTCACACGCCCCAATGGTTTGCGACTCACACCTGAAACCCTAGGCCCGTGTCCATCTTGAATAAAACCTATCTCCTTGGATTAGGGTTAGATTAGATAGACTAGCAAACCCTAGGTAGCATGACGACCCATAAGTCGTTTTACTAACCAATAGGAATATGCAAGTCACCAATTATAATAACCCATAATTCAACTCTACTATATACAAAAGATTTCGAAATATGTTTAAGAGAATTTTACTCTTTGAAAAGTGATTTTAAAACTATTAAAATCGTGCCTTTAAAATGCTACCTAAAGTTATAGTAGAAACAGCTATAACTTTAAGTTTGGTTAGTAAAGTTATAGGTGAAATAGCTATAACTTTACTTCCCAATATTCTTATCTTAAGATACCGTCATTAGATGAAGACCTATACTAACTAATCTTCCTGGAGATCTTCAGTAAAGGATCTTCTCTTTATCTTGACCAAAAGCTCTTCATCTTGAGCTTTGTTAAAGACTTGATCTAGCCTTTTGCTTGAATGATCATCATACTTGAAACTTGTTACAGTTGCTTATGATGCCTTAAGAACTTCTAATGTTATAGCTCAAGCTGCTATAACATGACTTGAATGACGCTTCACAAATCTTCAATGTTATAGCTAAGATAGCTATAACATTACTTGCTAAACTTGTAATCCTAAGTTAATCTAACAAAGACTTGAACAAACAATTACGAGCAAGAGTATATAAAATAAGACATACACTTGTTATTATCAAAACTTAATCATATATCTATATGGTCCAACAAATTCCCCCTTTTTGATGATGACAAGTCTCTTAAGATTTGTGACTAAGTGTAAGTTCCCCCTCAACAAAATACTATAAAAAATCATAGACAGTTGAACGCAAGAACAATCACTTATATACAAAGTATAGCTTCTAAGGACCTTAAGAGATTAAAGATTCCGACAAGGAGCAAGCTTAGGCAAATACTTAAGTCACGAAGATTTCTTCCCCCTCTTGACATCATCGAAAAGACGAGAAAAGACATAAAACAACTAGAATAATATTAGTCGAGACACAATGTAAGCATGCAACGAGATATTAGAAAACGAGAAAGTAATCTACATTAACATGCCAAAATAGAAAGTAAGCATACTACAAACCAAATAGTCTAATTGCCAACTGGGCCGAATAAGAACAGGAGTTTTAAGCCAAATGGGCCGAATGAGAAGTAAGCCAAAATGGGCCGAATTAGACAATTATTCAAAATATAAAGTCTAACAAAAGAAAAGGCAAGGAAAAGAAGAGGACGGGTTTAAGGAATGTCACGTTTCACGACATTTGGGTTGACATAACCGGGACGGTTCCTAAACTCAAGAGAGTCGAGACGATCGAAGCATGAACGGACGTGATTAGCTTGAGCCGTGAGACACCGCTCAAAATTAAGCACCTTCATTGACAAAGCTTGAGTAGCCTCGTACACAACCCGCATATCCTCATGCATAGCCTTCCCTTCCTTCCACAAGGCTCCACCTTGACTAGCCAAATTAGCCAACGAGCTAGAATGACGAACACACTCTTTTGCCGCCCTAGCCGCATCCTTAGCCATAGCATCCACTCGTGTTTCAAGCCCATGTAAATAAGACAAGACTTCACCATGATCCGAACCCTTCGAACCCGAAGCCTCACCCTTGTCTTTTCCCAAACCCGAGACTAATTCCACAACCATCTTATTTTGTGCATCCAATTTCTCACAAATACTAGCCATAAACACTTCCAATTTTTGTTCAACAACCGAGACCACATCCGACGATTTCTCCACCACATTCCCTTTTGACAAAAACACCAAGTCGGGTCCAATAGCACCGACTTTCATCAATTTAAGATGAGTGTCACACATCTCATCTTTCACCCTTACACCATAACTGGAAATCCCAATCACCCCTTTTTGTTCCAAAAGTCGAGAGACCCACATGCCATAAGGCAAATCCAAAGTTGTATAAAATTTTTCTTCAAAGACACAAACACTAGTTTGAATGATTTTATGAAACACAAGACGAGGAAGACTAACTTTGGTTCCCTCGAGCCACCTAGACAACAACAACATCTCATAGCTAGACAACTTATCACGACCACCCCGTCGCGGAACAACCGTGTTCCAAATGAAATTAAGAAAGAATTTCAATTTTGGGGTAAACGAACCCGCAAGCATGTTACTCGACCCCGTAGCATCAACATCAAACGACTTCTTAATTTTAAGCTTCTCTTCCTCCGTCACATCTCCCCATTCCGCACTGGATTTATTTCGATCCCATCATCGGGGACCGAAAAAGCAGTACAAAAATCGGCAAGGGAGATTTTGACTTCGGTATCATTTACCACCGCATGCAACACATTATTTTTGACAGAGACGGAAGAATAAAATTGGATTACCTCTATAGGATAAACCGGACCAACAAAGGAACAAACTTTCTTCCATTCTTGAAAATTCAAGAAATCCTTAAAGAATTGCAAGGCTTCGATTTTTCCATACCACTTTTCGGAATAGAGACGACCACCATGAATACCGTATCTCATAACATTGTTGACACGGGTTCTTTCATCCGCGGTGAGTCGAAGAGTATCAAGCCCCTTTGATGTTGCATTCGGCATATATTCCCGAAACATTGTCCTTTGAGGACCTTCTTGAGTAGCTACAACCTCGCTTTCTTCCACCGAGTCTTCAAACCCCACGTCCTTCTTTTTCCCTTTATTCAACTTCCGTCTTTTCCCTTCTAAGTTAGGATCAACCCTAGTTATGATCGGGGTTAGTTGGTTTTTGGTTTGAAGAAGGTGAGGGAGTTTTGATAGGGACATAGGTTTTAGTGCATGAAGGTTTGGATGACCCGGTCCGAGTTGTGGACCGAGTTGAGGGCGAGTGAAAACGGGTTGAGGGAGGAGTCATGATGGTGAAAGGATTTTTGGAGGTTAAGAGTGTAGAAAAGTCTAAAAAGTGATTTTGGGTTTTGTGTTTGTGATGGTGATGGTGGCGGTAGGAGGGAGTATTTATGGGAGTTGGAATCTCATTATGGTAATAGAGATTTAGGGGAAGTAGGATAGTGGAGGTGGCGTGTGGAGATGAGTTAGGTAAATTTCCTTTTTTTTTTTTTTTTTTTTTTTTTTGTTAATAAAGGATTTACCAAAAGATAGACAAGTGGTTAGGGTAAAAGATATGGTAAGATATATAAGGATAAAGTAAGATATGGTGAGAGATAATTTTATGGAAATTTCGGTTTTGGCAAGAGAAACGAGTAGTTGGTTACGACTCTTGGCTCATAATAAACTTAAAATATATATGACTAGAAAACGGAATATTCTCAGAATATAATATAAAGTTGACATACATAAAAGTGCAACTAAAAATACGGACACAGTCATACAATCTCGTCAAATCAAGTAGGTCATATAGAGAATAAAATTTTGTGACAAGTTTAGTTGCCACCAATTAAACCAATTTCCAATCGTAAAATCTCAAAACGTTCTCTAGCCAATGCTTTGGTAAAAATGTCAGCCCATTGTTTTTCTGTACTACAAAATTCCATTCTTATGTTGCCCTTATCTACATGATCCCGTAGAAAATGGTGTCTAATGTCTATATGCTTAGTACGTGAATGCTGTGCAGGGTTTTTAGAGATAATTATAGCACTTGTGTTGTCACACGAAATAGGTATACACCCAACATTAACACCATAATCACATAGTTGTTGCTTAAGCCATAAAAGTTGAGAACATACCAGTCCAAAGAAGAATGTATTCGGCTTCAAAGAGAGATAATGCAACTGAATTTTGCTTCTTGGATCCCCACGTGATGATACATGGTCCAACAAATGTGGCTATGCCGGAAGTACTTTTTCTCGTCAAGTGAACATCCCGCATAATCTGCATCTGAATACCCTATGAGATCGAAATTACACTCAAGAGGATACCACAGATATAACTTAGATGTACCGATCAAATACTTCAAGATTCTCTTAACTGCCATCATGTGCGATTCTTTGGGGCACGATTGAAATCGAGCACAAACGCATACACTAAACATAATATCCGGACGACTAGCAGTTAAATAAAGAAGTGAGCCAATCATACCTCGATAAGTCGTTTCATCGACAGACTTACCATTCTCATCTAAGGTCAACTTCTTCTCAGTACCCATAGGAGTTGGCTTAGAATTAGAAT
This sequence comes from Silene latifolia, assembly GCF_048544455.1. NCBI lineage: Eukaryota > Viridiplantae > Streptophyta > Magnoliopsida > Caryophyllales > Caryophyllaceae > Silene > Silene latifolia. The sequence goes on from NC_133535.1 coordinate 83,327,382, forward strand.
TTTCCATACCGAATTTCTTGATTAGCTCCTTGATGTATTTTTGTTGGTGTATCATAATCCCTTCAGCAGTTTGTTGGATTTGGAGTCCAAGGAAGAACTTGAGTTCTCCTATCATGCTCATCTCGAATTCTGAGGTCATTAAATCTGAAAAATACTTGCATAGACGATTATTAGTTGAACCAAAAATAATATCATCAACGTAAATTTGAACGACTAATAAATCGGAAACCTCAGTCTTCAGGAATAGGGTTTTGTCGACAGATCCTCTTTTAAAACCACTTTCTAGAAGATATTTTGACAATCTGTCGTACCACGATCTCGGAGCTTGTTTCAAACCATACAAAGCTTTATCCAATTTGAAAACGTGGTTTTGAAACTTGCTATCGAGAAATCCTGGTGGTTGTTCAACAAAAACCTCCTCATTCAAATAGCCGTTAAGAAAAGCCGTTTTAACGTCCATTTGAAAAAGTTTTATTCCTTTATGAGCAAAAATGCTATTAATAATCTAATAGCCTCAAGTCCGGCTACGGGAGTGAAGGTCTCATCGTAGTCAATTCCTTCTTGTTGATTATACCCTTGTACAACCAATCTAGCTTTGTTTCGAACAATCACTCCCCAGATCGTCCAACTTGTTTCTAAACACCCATCTCGTACCGATGACGTTCGATCTTTAGGTCTTGGAACCAAGTGCCACACTTTGTTTCGTTCGAACTGTTGAAGCTCTTCTTGCATTGCCACGATCCAATCTGGTTCGGCAAGTGCTTCTTTGATATTTGTTGGCTCAATGGTTGACAAAAATGAGTAGAAAGAGCAGAAATTGTTGAGTCTTCTCCGAGTTCGAACGCCTTCATTCAAACTTCCTAGGATGGTTTCCATTGGATGGGAATCCTTATATTTCCATTTCTTAGAAATATGAGGCACATCTTCATCTGAACTTGTCTCGCCTTCTTCGAATGATTGGGGTCCAAGCCTTGTTCCCCCGAGTCCAAGTCCGGGGTTATAACGAATCGATTATAACTTTGGACTTAGTTCGTTGATTTGAAGTTGAAGTTATATCTTCATCGCTTATAACTTTATCCTCCAATTGCTTGGATTGAGAAGAGGTTGTAGTATCATCAACTAAACTCTCAGTACTCTTTCCTTTATCATTCGAAGGGGTTCCTTGTTCATCATTTGTGCCCTCAATTTCTTTATCTTCCTCATCCAATTCTGGAAGTTCATCCCTGGATAGCCGGAAATCAGGTTCGTTCAAATCTTCTTCCTCATCCTGTTCAGCTTTGTCAAACATGTTATTCTCATCAAAAACAACATGAACACTTTCTTCGATGCATAAGGTACTTTTATTAAAAACCTTATATGCTTTACTATGATTAGAATAACCGACAAATACCGCTTCGTCACTTCTGGGATCAAATTTGCTTAATCTATTTTTACCATTATTATGGACAAAACATTTACTCCCGAAGCAACGTAGATGTGATATGTTAGGTTTACGTCCCCTAAGAAGCTCATAAGGAGTCTTCTTGAGAATAGGTCTAATCAAAGCTCGATTATGAACATAGCATGCAGTACTAATAGCTTCATCCCAAAAATTTCGAGGTAGGCCACTACACAATAACATCGTGCGTGCCATATCCTCCAATGTTCTATTCATACGTTCCACAACACCGTTTTGCTGTGGGGTTCGTGGTCTTTGAGAAGTTATGCCCAACACCATTTTCCCTACAATATTGTATGAAGGCTTGATTATCAAATTCGGTGCCATGATCCGTATTTAATGGAAATTAACTTTGATTTATACTTATTTTGGGCAAGTTTCATTAGAACTGCAAACTCCTCGAAAGTCTCATCTTTTGAGTTTAGAAAGATTGGCCAAACAAATCTGGAATAATCATGAACTAGAACGAAGACATACCCGGATCCACCTCTACTTCTTACCTTCATTGGGCCACAAAGATCCATGTGCACGAGTTCTAGTGGTTCCTTGGTACTTACTATTCTCTTAGGTTTGAACGATGATCTAACGTGCTTGCAACGGGCACAAGAATCACATAGAGTTTCTTGATCGAATTTGATTGATGGAAGTCCTTCAACCAGATCCCATTTCTTTAGCTTATTCAATGTTGTTGAGTTTATGTGAGCAAATCTTTTGTGCCAAAGGCACGGATCATCTGTCGTTACTTTCAAGCATGTGAATGAATTAGTAGGAATGTTATTTAGGTCAATCATATAGACATTCCTTCTACGGTGTCCTTCAAGCACAACACTACTCGTTCCTTCAATTATTATTCGACAGAATCAATGGAAAACAACTTTATTTCCTTTGTCGCATAATTGAGAGATACTGAGTAAGTTGTGTTTGAGACCACTAACAAGATAAACATCACTGATTGCATGAGAAGATGATATTCCAACTTTACCTACACCGATGATCTTACCCTTCTTGTTATCACCAAATGTGACCTTACCTCCATCAAAGGATTCAAGTGAAAGAAATAAGTTTATATCTCCGGTCATGTGCCTTGAGCATCCGATGTCAAGGTACCATAGATTATTTTCTTTCACCACAACCTGCAAAATGATTAGATACAGTTTTTAGGTACCCAAGCTAAGTTGGGTCCTTGGACGTTAGTCACTCTAAAAACTAGGTCTTTTCTAACCCAAACTCTTTTTATGATTTTACGTTTTGGAGGTGAATTGGTTTGTTTATGAACCGTCTTGGGTTGAGTATGGGTTCCTTATGTCGTGGTCTTTCGGTTGTTTGGGGGAGCTCTGGTTTCGAAGGGCTCAGGTGTTTATTTTGATTTGGTAGCCTTTTTAAAATCGAAGCTCATATCGTAGAACCAACGATGATCATTGTTGCGTTTTTCACTGGTACTTGGTTCAGATGGGGTACTTTCGCTTTCTTCGAAGATAGTGTCAGATGTTTTGACAAAGTCAATTCCTTTACTTAAATCCTGAGCATATTTGACACAATTTTCTTGGATATGTCCAAGATGACCACGATAATTGCAAATCAAGTATTCGGGTAAATTTGTATATTTTCTCTTTAAAGTCTTGTTCGGAAGGGGTTGATTTGCATTTAGAGTGATCTCTACGACCGTAGCACTCGTGTCCTAATCCCATTTTCATGTTATTATCTGATTGCTCAGTTAGGAAGTTTAGAACACGTGTGCTACCTTCCCATTTCTCATGAACCTTTCTAGCATGTAAGAGTAATTCTTTTAGGGATTCTATTTCTTTGTTGCATTTGGAATGGTCTGACTCTATGACTTTGGGACGATGAGTCTCTTCATAGTTGTTACGAAAGTTCTGGAATCTATCATTAAGAACTCGAACCATTTCGGTATGCGTTCTTTTAGTATTTGAGAGAACAGTCTTAGATTCCTTTAATTGCTGAGTAAGAGATTCAATCTCCTTCTTTTGATCTAAGATTACGGTTTCTGTAGCCGTAGCCTTGGACTCAAGAAGCTCTTTGACTTTCCTCAATTCCAATGTTATAGCTTCACTAGCTACAACTTTGGCTTGAAGATGCTTAATGTTGAGTTTTAGGTCTGAGGTTATAGCTTCATTAGCTATAACTTTAGACTCAAGAGCTTTCTTCTCAGCATTTGTCGTATCTGAAGTTGTAGCCGTATTAGTCAGAACTTTAGATTTGAACTTTTTGGCTTTTGCTTTAAGGAGTTGATTCTCTTCAGCGATATCAAGAATTTGTTCTTTCAAGTCTTTCAATTCCATCTCTTGTTCGTGACACTTATCAAGAGATTGCTCAAAATATTCTATTAAGGCATTCTTGGACAAATTCTTAACCCTCTTCTTAAGTTCAAGATAGCTTACCTCATCTTCTTCTTCTTCAATCGAGTCTCCTAGGAAGCAACAGTAGGAGTCCACACTATCTTTGTCATTGTCTGAGAAGAGGTCAAGACTGACGTTGCTTAAGCATAGGTTAGCAACTTCTTCTTCTTCTTCTGATGCTTCGTCGTCCTCAGGGTCTAGGTCTCCCCAACAAGACGCTATCATTACTTGCTTGAATTCCCTTTTAGTCTTCTCACGTTTTGCTTTATCCTTAATTTTCTCCCATGTGGGACAATCCTTAATCATATGACCGGATTCTCCACACTTGAAGCATCCTCTATTAGCAAACGTGTTCTTTGACTCTGAAACCTTCTTGTTGGTGAACTTATTATTATTGTTATTGAACGATTTTGCTTGCTTATTTCTGAAAATGCGTTTGTTGAATCGTTTAGCAAACAAGACCGTTTCGTCCTCTATTTCTACATCTCCTTCTTCCTTGGCAGAAGCTTGTAGAGCCATGCTCTTCTTATTACTGGACTCGGCCTCATCGTCATCCAAGACGAGTTCATGAGCCATAAGAGCACCAATGAGTTCTGCATAAGGGAGAGAAGTGAGATCTCTTACTTCTTCCATAACCGTGACCTTGGGACGCCATTTCTTGGTTAAACTCCTAAGTACTTTTCTAGCAATATCCTCAGAGTTGAAAGTTTTACCAAGATTTTTGAGCTCATTGACTATAGTAGAAAATCGTGGCTTTGACATGCTATCAAGTGATTCATTATTTTCCATTCTCAAGAGTTCATATTTTTGAATCAAAGAAATCAATGCGATATTTCCTTACAGCCGATGTTCCTTCATAGGCCAACTCAAGACCATCCCATATTTCCTTGCCGAAGTGCAAGAAGAAAAACGATCGAATTCGATCGATGTCAAGCCGTTTTGTAACAGGCTTATCGCTTTCGAGTTTTTCTCAGCCTTCTTGTAATCAGCCTCAACATAGTCTTCTTCCTTTTTCTCATAGGTAGTGCCTTCCGAAGATGCGACCAAAATTTTGTGTGGTCCGTTTCTTATAATCGTCCAAAGACTCCCAATCATGTCCTTTTATGTAGTGTGTCATCATGTTTTTCCAAAGTCCATAATTCTTCCCATCAAAGACGGGACACTTTAGATACTTGGAATCCATTTCACACGTGTAAGGCAAATGAATAAAAATAAAATAAAAAGATAAAAAGATAGACGGATCTAGCCTCTTTGCGGTTAGGCAATCAAGAGCACGAGGCTCTGATACCAATTGAAGAGTCTATCACACCCGAAATACTCGAGAGGGGGGGGGGTGAATTGAGTATTTAAAAATTATGCCTACTTTTTATTTTATATCAAGGTAATTAATTACTTAAAGTTTATTGATTAAACTTTAACTAATTAACTAATTGATTATGAACGAATGAAATGACTGAAACGAAAGATGCAAAGACACACGATATTTGAAGTGGTTCAGCTTCACACGTCGAAGCCTACGTCCACTATTCTCGATTAATAATTTTAGTACCTTACTCCGGATTACAAAATTATCAACCCAACTCGTATAGTTAACTCTAACTATAACTCGATTTGAATTCCACTAGATATTCGATTTGACTATCTTAAGTTACTAAGAAAGCACTTGATTGTTCTTCTAAGTGTTCACACAATTGAACGAGTAAGAAACAATATGAAGTACTATTATCTTATGACGTAATCTTAAGGAAAGATAAGCAATTTGAAGAGCACGACTTTTCGTAAATATTTTCTAAAACAAAACAATAAGACAATTTAAGAATTAAACTTAAATATGTTTTGCAAGGTTTCTTGTATTTCGAAAAGCTTAGATAAATGAAGAATGAACAATTGTATTTATAGTAGAAGTGGGTACTAGGGTTTACACGAAACCCTAGAATGCCGTGGGATAGGCGGCAAGGGTATAAGAGATAAATTTTTATCTCTTCCCTAAATTTAATCCAAGATAATTTAGTTTTAAGTAAATAAGATAAAAGTAAATCTTATTTAACAAGTAAAACTATATCTTTAAGATGTTAGGATAAGTAAACAAATCAAATCATATATTATAAAGATAGGAAAGTATCTTATATAAATATAAGCTAGATTTGATTAGATAGTTTACTTAATCTCAACAACCTCACACGCCCCAATGGTTTTGCACTCACTACTGTTGAAACCCTAGGCCCGTGTCCATCTTGAATAAAACCTATCTCCTTGGATTAGGGTTAGATTAGATAGACTAGCAAACCCTAGGTAGCATGACGGCCCATAAGCCGTTTTACTAACCAATAGGAATATGCAAGTCACCAATTATAATAACCCATAATTCAACTCTACTATATACAAAAGATTTCGAAATATGTTTAAGAGAATTTTACTCTTTGAAAAGTGATTTTAAAACTATTAAAATCGTGCCTTTAAAATGCTACCTAAAGTTATAGTAGAAACAGCTATAACTTTAAGTTTGGTTAGTAAAGTTATAGGTGAAATAGCTATAACTTTACTTCCCAATATTCTTATCTTAAGATACCGTCATTAGATGAAGACCTATACTAACTAATCTTCCTGGAGATCTTCAGTAAAGGATCTTCTCTTTATCTTGACCAAAAGCTCTTCATCTTGAGCTTTGTTAAAGACTTGATCTAGCCTTTTGCTTGAATGATCATCATACTTGAAACTTGTTACAGTTGCTTATGATGCTTTAAGAACTTCTAATGTTATAGCTCAAGCTGCTATAACATGACTTGAATGACGCTTCACAAATCTTCAATGTTATAGCTAAGATAGCTATAACATTACTTGCTAAACTTGTAATCCTAAGTTAATCTAACAAAGACTTGAACAAACAATTACGAGCAAGAGTATATAAAATAAGACATACACTTGTTATTATCAAAACTTAATCATATATCTATATGGTCCAACAGCGGCACTCGACCGAGTGCCATGTCCACTCGGTCGAGTGAACTCACTCGGCCAAGTAGCACTCCACTCGATCAAGTGGACGCACTCGATCGAGTGTATCTTTCACTCGACCAAGTAAACCCACTCGATCCGCTGCAACACCACACGGTCTAGGGTCTGGTCAAGTGTAAGGCCGTCTTTTCCTTCCTCTCACGCAGTCCAGGGTCTAAGTACGGGTTCCACAAATGCCGGGTATTACAATCTTCATTCCTTAAAACGAACTTCGTCCCCGAAGTTCACCACTCACTCCCTTATCCAATTATTTCTCGGTCTTCTCTCGAGCCTCATTCTCGGTCCTCGTGTATTCTCTTGCCCTCATCACTCTTATTATTACACAAGTGTGTCCTATCTATCTTAAGTTTCTTGTTTGCTCTCATTACTTCCCTACGTATTGCGCTCTTTCTTTCTAAATTTCTTCGAGTTCTTACATTCACTCCCCCTAAAAGGGAACTTCGTCTCGAAATTCGCTATAAGTCTCATATGCCGCTCGTCCGGTAACCTACCATTATTACCACAAGTTGTGCACGATTACCATGTGTGTGTGTGTGTGTGTGTGTGTGTGTGTGTGTGTGTGTGTGTGTGTGTGTGTGTGTGTGTGTGTGTGTGTGTGTGTGTGTGTGTGTGTGTGTGTGTGTGTGTGTGTGTGTGTGTGTGTGTGTGTGTGTATATATATATATATATAGAAACGAGATCTAATGAGTCCACCAAAATTCATTGAGTCCATAAGTCCTCTTTAGAGCCCTTAAAAAGATGAGATAAAGGGCTTAGATTGAAAGAGAAAAGGGAGGATTAGTGCAAAAATTAGGAGATCAATGCTAATTAAATACTTTCCCTCACTACCTTCACTAATCAACCACTAATTTTACTATATATCATTTATTTTCCACTCACTTCTCTCTCATCTCACACAATTATCATTCCTCTCATCTCTCTAAAAACCAAAAAAATAAAAAACCAAAAAATAAATCTCCTCTCATCCTCACTCACCCACCAACCATCGGCCACACAACCACCTCCCCGACTTACCACCACCACTACCAACAACGGTCTCTCCTCTCCACTACCGACACCACCACGACCCCTCCTCTCCACCACCCATGATCTGCCCACCATTCTCACAACCCGACACACACCACCACCACCCCGACTACCACCACCACTCTCCCTCACGCACACCCAACCTCCCTCATCTCCACCATCCCCACCATTTCCTCTCACGCACCACAGCCATTTTTCAGATCTCGTCTTACCACCACCACAGCCACCCTCACGCACCACCATGTCTCACCACCCACCACCAACACCTTCATGCACCAAAAAACACGGCCCTACTACCCAATGCCACTATCATCTCACCACCACAACCCGACAACAAACACGGGCACCACAACCAGTACGACAACAAACACGGCCCTACCCTACACTATCCACACCTACCAGCAACACTAACACAACCAACAACCACAATAAAACCCCATAAAAAGCCAGATCTACAATGACCACCACCAACGATGGCGAGATCTGATGAAAGGAGGGTGATGGCGGCGGTCAGAAGTTAACGGAGGCAAAGAAGGTGGTGTTGTATGGTGGTGTAGTCTGCGGCTGGTGTTGTCACTGTTTGTTTAAGTGTCGGCGACTGGTGTTGTTGTTTAAGTGTTGTTGCTGTTTGTTTAAGTTGTTTAAGCGTTGTTGTTGTTTGTTTGTGTTGATTCGGTCAGATCTTGTTTAATGTTTGTCCTTTTATTTATTTATTTATTATGTTGGTAGTGGAAGTTGTTGGCTGCCAATTTTGTTATTTCTTTTTTCTTTTTTTTTTCTTTTTTTTTTCATTATTAATATCCTCTTGTTTTATATTTTTTCAAATATCGTCTTGTAAATTTCTTAAAGTTACACTCGTATTTCCTCAAATTTACACTCGTATTTCCTTAAAGTTACACTAGTTTTATATTTTTTCAAGTCTCTTTTTGTTTTATACTCCCTCCGATTCTCTATGTTCTTCCACATTTGTTTTTGAGTAGAATTTAGTGGGATGATGATATGTGGATGTAAATGAAAGTAAGAGAGAGAATGTGGGGTCATAAGTTATTATAACCACAAAAGATAGACAAATAAGGAAAATGGAAGATCATTGTGAATTTGCCATTTTAGGAAATGTGGAAGATGTTAGAGAATTGGAGGAAGTATATTTTTTTAATTTCGGCTTGTTTAAATTCGTCTTGTTATACTTTAAACTTGGATCTATTTTTTTTTTGTGTGTTTTGGGATCTTCTTCTATATTTATTTTCAGATTTACACTCGTATTCTATATATTTTTTCAGATTTACACTTACACTCGTATTTCTGTAAATTTACACTCATAATTCTTTACATTTACACTCATATTTCAGTACATTTACACGCATTTTTCAGATTTACACTCATATTTTATTAAAGTTACACTCGTATTTCTTTACATTTACACTTATATTTTTTACATTTACACTCATATTTCCTTACATTTACACCCGTATATCTGTACATTTACACTCGTTAAAATTTTATAAATTTACATTCATAGTTTTTGTGGATATGAGTTGGTGGTGGAGGACGACGTTGGTGGTGTTTGTTAGTAGTCGGACTAAAGTTTTACTCGTAAAGGACCAAAGTGACACTTGTAAAGGACCAAAGTTACACTCAGGACCAAAATTACACTCTTAAACCTTCAAACTTACACTCATAGACCTTCAAATTTACACTAAAAATACGACATTTACACTCGTAAAACATCACATTTATACTTGGTAACATGTTAAGATTATATAAATTCAAATTTTTATATAGAAAATTGCCTAAAAAATCGAATTTACACTCTTAAAATATTTACATTTACACTCGCAAACATCAAATTTACACTCGTAAATTGTTGAAATTATATAAATTCAAAATTTCCGTCGCTAAAAATCAAATTTACACTCTTGAAATATTACATTTACACTCGCAAAACATCAAAGTTACACTCGTAAAATGTTTAAATTATCTAAATTCAAAATTTCCGTCACAAAAAATCAAATTTACACTCTTAAAATATTACATTTACACTCGTAAAACATCAAATTTACACTCGTTAAATGTTAAAATTATATAAATTCAAAATTTCCATTACAAAAAAACAAATTTACACTCTTAAAATATTACATTTACACTCGTAAAACATCAAATTTACACTCGTAAAATGTTAAAATTATATAAATTCAAAATTTCCGTCACAAAAAATTTAAAATTACACTCTTAAAATATTTACATTTACACTCGCAAAACATCAAATTTACACTCGTAAAATGTTAAATTATATAAATTCAAAATTTCCGTCGCTAAAAATCAAATTTACACTCTTAAAATATTACATTTACACTCGCAAAACATCAAAGTTACACTCGTAAAATGTTAAAATTATATAAATTCAAAATTTCCGTTACAAAAAATCAAATTTACACTCTTAAAATATTACATTTACACTCGTAAAACATCAAATTTACACTTGTAAAATGTTAAAATTATATAAATTCAAAATTTCCGTCACAAAAAATCAAATTTAAACTCATAAAATATTACATTTACACTTGTAAAACTCATACAACATTACATTTACACTCCTGAAATCTGAAACTCAAAACTGATTAATTAGGGGCTAGAGAGAGAAAGAAAAATTAATTAGTGTATAGAAATTTGATTAGTGATATTTTTTTTTGTTATTTTCAATCTCAACCATCCATGTCAATCCAACCATCCACATTTTTTTCCTTTTCTTTTTAATGGCCCTTAATCAATTTGATCTCAACCATCCATTGAGTCTATCCAATGGCCCTTAGAGGGACTTAGGGACTCAATGACATATGGTGGACTCATTAGAACTCAACTATATATATATATATATATATATATATATATATATATATATATATATATATATATATATATATATATATATATATATATATATATATATATATGTATGTATTTTTTATGACTAGGCTTAACAATATTTAATATTCATATATCGTCACATATCATATTAAAACGCTACAACTCGTACTAGTGTTACAATCTCTTTATGTGACGCGTACCTACTACTATTACGGAATGCATGCGGATTTTCATGTCTTTATTGCCATCATATAATAGTTCGTTGTTGACTATTCCCTTACACCGCCAAAACCATTGACAAGGTCAAGAGTAAACAATTCATAAAGGTCTATCGTGTGGATTTTCTATGGTCAATCGACTGTTCGTAGGTCGGCATAGTCCGAAAATCAATGTGAGCAAATTCTCGTGTTTGAATTCACGGTGCTTGAATTCACGGTGCTCGACTTGACTTGTGAATTCGAAAAATGTCGTGAGCGACTTCTCGTGTGTGAATTCACGGTGCTTGACTTTAATTTTAGACTCGAGTGTTCACTTTGACGAAGTGATCCTTATATGGTTGACCTTGTTGACGGGATTGATGACACGTGTTGATTCTAGACTCGGGTATAAGTGTAGATCCCCGAGGTGTGCTTATAGGTGTTAAGAAGACGGCTGCAGTTTAGACTCAAATGTGAGTCCCATTGAGACTCGTGTGTTGAGCCTCGGGACATGTCATTAGGGAGGTTCTGAAAACACGGCTTTGAAAGAAAAATGGATTTGAAAGGTGAGCCCTATTAAGTCTTTTGCGTATGACTCAGGCACGTGTGACTCGAGATGTCGGATATGTTTAGATCCTAACTGAAATAGGGTTTTATGACTCGAAAGAGTTCCGACTCGGACATAGTCGGTTTGAATTTTGACTCTAACTTAGCCCAATTGAATTTACACATTTACATTTACATGGTTTGAAAATATTTTGGTTTAAAACGTTTTTGGTTTTTTTTGTTGATTTTTATGTTTTTTTTTTAAATTTTGTTTTGAGAATTTACAAAGGATTTTATTTATGGAGAATTTAATAATTGACTTGAACTTTGAGAATGAAATTTTACAGAAAGTGGAAAGGTAATGGAATTTACATCTACAGAAAATTGAACATTATTTGATTTATAAAATGGATTTTGAAGAGGTTTTTTGTTTTGTTGGAAAATTAAAATTTGAAAATTGGAAAATTCGGCATTATTTGGTTAACAAAAGCGAGATTTGAACGGTTTGAAAATGAATCTTATTTACACAAAAATTTTGACATTATTTTGTTTATAAAAGAGGAATTTAGACACGTGATTGATTTGGAAAACACATACAATGTACACATAGAAACAGGCATTATAACGGTATGCTGAGTGCATTTAAAAGGTTTTGGTTTAAAGGGTGGGTTTCCATACCAAGCTATCAAACCCTGGTCTGTGGAGAGGTCCATGCCAAACACGAGTAAGGTCGATTACTAGTCCATTTCCTCGAGTAGTGAAAGCTTTTGATTCAAACATGAGTAAGCATCGTGGTATGGTTGACGTCAATCGTTATTAATCTTTAGGCCTAGATAGGAATTCGGACCGTCCGGACGGGACGATTGGTCGAATGGGTTGGGTTAAGCCTAGGAAGGCTAGCTAAAATGACCTAAGAAGGTCGAGTAATGAAGATCGACAAGTAAGTGTATCATCCCTAGCGGAGTCGCCAAACTGTGCACATGGACCACCCGCGCGTTGGTTTCGAGGCGGCGACACTTCTCCCATGGAACCTTGGTTTGCCAAAGCACATCATGGGCCGTTACCGAGTGGTGAGGCATTGAAACTGGTGAAAGGATGAATAAGCCTGCATTTGTGGAGTCGCCACCAATTTGTTGTCGAAAAATTGGAAACTGTTCGAATACCTCATGCCATGTCAAGACACAAAGTAATGACATAAACACTAAGCACTCGTTACCCTTAGCATTCTATGTCTAGAATGACTCTCGAGATGCCAATAGACACGGATGTCCAGAGATAACTGGAGTAAGGGGTGAGGGTACGTATTAGGAAGCTCTTTAATTCGAACACCTAATCCCTCCCGCCTCTATAGCGGCCTCTACTAATGATTAGGGAAATCATTCATATTTGAAATGTCGTCGATGTAATGCATGCAATCCAACAAAAATGGATTAATCCTAGCATGTGAAATTAGACTATGCCGGTTAACACGTATTTTAGCAAGCAATGTGGTCGGAGTAAATGTTAGATTCAATATATGTGAATGCCATACAATTAAATCATACTTGATAATAATGATGATAAACGAATTACAATAATTAAAATTATAAGAATTACAGGGTTTATTTGATCTACGTCAAAAGCATGCTCGAAGACGGGACTTCAAAGAGGAAAATAAAAGAAAAATGAAATTAGAAATAAAATAAGAAAATAGGTCATATTAGAGGTGATAATACGAATAATAGTTGATTTAAACCGTGATTAGGAGCTACGTCAAAGCGAGAAAGAGTTCAGAGACAGAAAGCAGCTCAGAACAGGCGCAGCATCTGCTGCATCCTCTGGAAGAGGCGCAACATTTCCTGCGTCTGTTTTAGAGCTGGGTTCTGGCTATGAAGTCAGAACTACAACATTGTTATCGTTCATTGGTAGATTTAAGCTGGATTATTGATATAAGACTCGAGTTGAAGTGTTTTAACCGATTATATGCATCTGGGCAAGTCATAAAACAAATTAAAAACGAGAAATTACAGCGGTTTACATGATTATGATTATCTCGTGTCTGAAACAGAAAAAAGGCGAAACTGGAGGTTAGATTAGGACAAAACTGGACAAATAAAACTCGAAAGAAAACTCATGTATCAAATTAGGATTCCAGAACCTCGACATGAACAAGTCGAAACCCCGAAGAATCGATTTGAATTAAAACGATGAAAACCCGCAAGTATTGGATTACTCGGGATTAAAGATGAATTAAACATTGTAATTAAAAGGAATTGTTAAAACATGATTTACATACTGAAACAACAAAAAGAACGAGAGAAAAGGGAAGAATAAGAAAAAGAGATACTCGCAGGAAGTCGAGGAACAAGAAGAAGAGCAGGAGCAGCAAGCAGCCTCTGGAAGAGGCGCAACAGAGCTGCGACCCTTCGAAGAGGCGCAGCTGCTGCTGCGTTTCTTCTCGACGTCTGACTTCTGTTGTTTCATAAAAAAATGGTTTTAAAAGATGGATTTTAAATCAGTTTTCGAACATGCTCTTGATATAGATCTACATTAATTGATACAAAATAAAAGTACAATAATAAAATGGGATTTACATCCTCAGACTTACATGTTTGACAAAACGAGATTGACTAAAGTTATCGTTTAGCGATTTCTCAAATCGAATATGCGTGGAAAGTGCCCTCGTTATAGGATTTAGTAGATTGATTAGGTTGATTAAAGGTGGAGTTGGTCAAATTGGTCGGTCTATGCAATGTGACTAGGACTCATAATGATCTGAGCTTACGTGGTCGATTGATCAAGCACGTAGGCATAGAAAACAATAGCGTAGTCTAGAATGCAAAGAGAGTGAAAGAAGTGGCGGAACACTCGCGTGCCAAATATGGAGACCGAAGGCCTCTATTTATACTAAACATGTGGAAGAGTTTAGGAATGACACGGATACGGAAATAAATCACGAAAATATTCTGAAAAAGCGTGAAAAGATGGTTGGAGAAGAAGCGCAGTAGCCACTGCGACCCTTAGAAGAGGCGCATCACCTGCTGCGTCATTTCCCCAGAGGTTTCCTCCTCAGCAAGAAAGATTTTCGCGTTTTATTATGAAATTTCGTTAGATATACACTTCCTTATTCCGTAAAACACAATATACGGAAGATATTTACTTAAAATATTAATTTTAATTAGGAATAAACATTCAATTCTAGAACATTCCAGAATATTCCGACTCAGCATTTAAACGGTTTTTAGAAAATGAAGCGGTTTTTAACCCGCACTTCAAATGAACTCTAATAACTGTCAAAACGATCGTATCGGTGCGTAGATGACGACTCAAAGGTTGAGTCGAGTGTTTGAGCTATCACTTGTCGATGAACTTATGGACTGTCATAAATCGTTCTGCGTATCAAACATGAGACCCAATCATCACTGGGTGGTTGGCGGGAGGTGTAGATATGAGGTATCTAAACACGCCATGAACAAAGTTAAGTTGCTTATATTTAGGTATTATCTGTTACTCAGTGACACGTCTGTCGCGTACCTGTCAAAAATACCAACTGGCTCTAACTAATATAGCTAGGGAAGTCGGGTCGAATCCACAGAGAGGTAGGAAATTGTCGGCTAAAACTAGGTTCGTCAAGGTAACCAAATTGGGGGTTTATAAAATATGGTTCTAAACTAAAGAGGACAAGGAGAAGAAAAATGAAAGGAAGGAGTTAACAGATAGAGAAAAGCAGCTAAGACAAACGGTTCACCATAATCATCCGGTCAAATAATCCAGGTCTCAGGTCAATGCAAATACAGTCTAAGGGGTAGCGAACGTCACCTTTCGGTCCTTAATTCACCCTAAAGTGTAAACAGCTTAACTTTCGTCCTCACTGCAATACTCTATTGTTCGCTACTAGTCTACCTTTTCAAACCTTTCGGTCCAGGTCAAGGGTCACTAGGAATTATAGGTCTAATTGCGTCGACTCGATTAGAAAGATACAGTTAATTGTAGCATTTAACCAACAAAGATTATATTAGCATTAACCTAGTAAAACGATTACCGTTCCTTCATGATTATGGATCCCCTATAGTCTTAGCCAAGGGAATTTAGCTACTCATTCCCATAGAATTAACAATAACGATAAATAAGGGATTGAGATTTAACATCATAACAATTAAACAAGATTCAACAAGCAATTATTATGACAACGATAAATAGAGAAGAAATTAAGCGATAAGTAAGATTAGAATAAGAGTAGACTGATAATACCGATTACAAAATTCCAAATCCGAGTAGTAGAATCTAAAAGAAGAATAATCCAGAGAACAGTAACAAGAATGTTGAATAAAACGTGAGGAACCGAAGAAAGAGTAACGTAGTTGACTCCTTCAGTCTTATATTGGAAAAACATCCTAAAACCTAATCTATGGACTAATTACAGAAGCCCATAATGAGATTAGGCGGAAAATAGCTAAACCACACGAAACCTCTCGATCGAGTAGGAGCAATCTACTCGATCGAACAAGTTCGTCACCAAATCATTCGATCGAGTGAGAACAACCACTCGATCGAAGACTGCTTGTAGAAACTCGTCGATCGACTCCTTAGACAGCTCGATCGATTAATCTTGCGTGTATAAAGCATTCGATCGAGCAGTTAACCACTCGATCGAGCTACGTAGGCACGCTAGACCTTGAATTGCTTCCCAAACATAGCTCACGCGTCTTCCAAGTGTTAGATTTCCAAGCTCCATCTCCTTATTTTCCATGAATGCATACAATTGGGACAATTAAGGCTCGATTTAGCTCCTCTTCGGTCAATTCCTGCAAATTACAATAAACGGACCAAAGTAGAACATTCGGGGGCATTTGTAGCTAGATGCTACATAAAAAGCAGAGAAATGCGTGTAAAAATGAGGTGAAAACCTTATATAAAAGACACGCATCAAATCTCCCCAAACCAAACCTTTGCTTGTCCCCAAGCAAATATGAATGCAACTAAGGATAACCTATGGAACGGGACCAACACATCAGCTACAAATCATCCACTAGAACCAATTTAATGCGACAACATGACAAAATGGCAGTGAAAAGTGCAAACGAGTTAAATTAATGTTTCAAACTTACTGAACCGTCGACCTTGCAAGACTCAAAGGATATCGGACTCTCACGGGTCGCTCGTCACTCAAAATCAGGCACAAGGTGAGTATATAATGTGAAAGATAGAAAGAAGTAAGACACTCACCTAACTCGACCTATAAGAGCATGCATGCAGTTAACATGATTAAAGTCTCTACAACCGTACATATGCATTCCAACCATACTAATGACCAAGACACGTGCCGAGGACTTACATTTGGGTAAGTGAGGTAATGGGTAAGAAGGGGCTAAAATGAATTTGGATGTGTGGGGTTAGTAGCCAGGCTAGTAACATCGGATCCAAATAGTAACTGCATCCCAACTTCGTACTTATGACGTCAAGATAAAACGGTGCAATATTATGCACTAACTCACAAAACACCAAATACTGTCAACTCCCCATAAAATATAGATAAGGCATGGGAGTGTGAATCATTGTGCAATTCTGATTCTTTTTCATATGTAACTTTTCTGTCTCTTTTTTTTCTTTTCTTTCGCAATTTTTCGTTCCTTTTTTTTTCATTTTTTTTTCTTCAACAAATCGACAATTCCTTCTTTCTTTCTTTCCCTTCAATTCTTCCACCATCTTCGGAAATCAGATAATATAGCCATATTGCAATAAACATTCCAAGAACTACTCGTTACTAGCTCAGCTAGGGTAGGAAGTATTATAGAAAGTAGCTGACAGGACAAAAAAGGGCAATTTGGCTATGTGAGGCTCATAGGGTAGAATGAAATAAGGGGACTGCCTCTCCTAACACGTGTCACCATCCACAGACCGAATGCATACAGGTATTAAGAAGACTAGACTCATGCTTATGCAAATTGATGTTACATGTCTTAGAGAGAGTACTACTCACATCCTAAATGAAACTGGTCATGAATGTCACCAGTTTATAAAGCTCTAACCTCAGAATGTAATGTAGCTTGCCGACATAATGAATCAAGTCTATTCGTTCAGATAAGGGAGAAACAAAAACTCGTAGATTATGCACATAATCACGCCAACTAGATGTCAAGAATATGCAGGGCTCAAATAAGGATTCAATGTAGCGTCAATGTTCAAACGTTCCGACTCAAATTAAACATGAAATTTTTGAAAATTTTTGGATTTTATGAAACAAACAACGATGCATGCGGAAATAATAAATATGGAAGCAGAAATGCAATGAAACATGCAGACACAGATATGGATGCATACCTCCCCAAACCAAACCGTACAATGCCCTCATTGTACTAAAAATAGGGAAAGAAATGCAAACTGAAAGGAAAGGAGAAGCGGAGTCGGAAAACTTACAAAACGTCGTAAGGAGGGGACCTCCCCAAACCGACCATGAACATGGGAGATCGAAGAAAGTCAAGCAGTAGCTCCATAGACGTAAAACAGCAGCTGGGAGTCAAAACTACTCGATCGAGCATTTGGAACAGCTCGATCGAGTGAACCAGTGTATTGTGAGAGCTCGATCGAGTGAATAACTACTCGATCGAGTAAGCACGGTTTTGGATCTGGTCGATCGAGGAGCGTATCACTCGATCGAGTAACAGCTGCATCAGAAAGTGCTCGATCGAACACAAAATCATTCGATCGAGTACTTGACCTGCAGAAGACGTATTAAAACCAGGGAAAATACAAAGGAGCTTCATAAAACGGCATCTAAAGTTCAACGTAAGGCTAAAGGAAAATAAATAGTTCAACAAAAGTACAAATAAAACAGTCCGGGCTGCCTCCCGGAGAGCGCTGGTTTAAGAGGTCCCGCACGACCTTTCTGGCATCAATTAACTGGCACGTCGAGCTCGTCGAAACGCAGGACTTCAACGCGATTGTCGGCTTCACTCGCCTCATGGTAATGCTTCACATATTGGCCATTCACCTTGAATCTATGACCCTCGGAATCTTCAAGCTCCACGGATCCAAATTTGGTAACAGCTGTTACCGTATATGGACCACTCCACCTGGACTTTAGCTTGCCAGGAAATAGTCTCAGCCGGGCATTGAACAGCAACACTTTTTGCCCCACATGAAACTCCCGAGGTAGGATTTTCTTGTCATGCCATCTTTTCGTCTTTTCCTTGTAAATGCGCGAGCTATCATAGGCATTAAGCCTGAACTCTTCCAATTCATCTAGCTGCAAAAGACGATTCTGACCACACAGCTTAGGATCGTAGTTAAGCTCACGAATTGCCCACCATGCTTTACATTCCAACTCAACAGGTAAGTGACACGATTTCCCATAAACTAACCTATAAGGTGATGCACCAATTGGTGTCTTAAAGGCAGTTCTATAGGCCCATAATGTGTCATCTAGCTTAAGACTCCAGTCTTTCCGTGATTTAGAAACTACCTTAGACAAAATCTCTTTTAACTCGCGATTAGAGACCTCTACCTGACCACTAGTTTGGGGATGATACCCCAAACCACGCCGGTGTTGGACACCAACTCTAGACAGTATGGAAGTGAGTTTCTTTTCTTTAAAATGCATCCCCCCATCACTAATGACGACCCTAGGGACACCAAAACGGGGGAATATGATCTTTTTGAACATCTTTATCACGGTCTTACCATCACAATGAGGTGAAGCAATTGCCTCAACCCATTTTGACACATAGTCTACAGCTATTAAGATGTACCTGTTACCTTTACTGGATGGGAACGGTCCTTGGAAATCAATGCCCCAGACATCGAAAACCTCAACCTCTAGGATGCCGTTTTGTGGCATCTCATGTCTCTTCGAAATGTTCCCGATCGTTGGCATGCATCACAGTGAAACAAAAGACTTAGCGTCGGCAAACAAAGAAGGCCAAGAAAAAACAGGATGAAGTACCTTAGCCACGGTGCGCGATGGACCGTGGTGACCACCATATGAAGAGGAGTGACAACCTTCCAGGACTATTTTGGTCTCCCACTGCGGAATACACCGTCTGTAGAGACCGTCTGCACATTCCTTAAATAAGTAAGGATCATCCTGTAAATCGCTTAGCGTTATATAGAAAACGCTTCTTTTCTTTGATGAGAAAGGTCAAAGCGGCGGCTGCCACCGACAACGAAGTTAGCTATATCTGCATACCAAGGTTCTTGGTTAACAATAGACGATACAACAAAGAAATAATGTATCGTCAGAAAAGAATCATCAATGGGTAGAGAATCTTCCCCTTCTTGTCGCATCGGTACCGCGACAAGTGATCGCTACAACGTTCTCAACTCCTTTCTTATCCTTAATCACAAATCAAACTCCTGAAGAAGGAGTATCCATCTCAATAGCCATGGTTTAGCCTTCTTCTTAGCAAGGAGATGCCTCAAAGCTGCATGGTCGGTAAAAACAAGAACTTCCGACCCAACTAAATAAGTACGAAACTTCTCTAAGGCATAAACTACAAATGCTAATGCTCCTTCCCGATGGTAGTGTACTTCACTTGAGCCTCATCCAGAGTTCGGCTCGCATAGTAAATAGCATTCAAGACTTTGTCTTTCCTCTGGCCAAGCACCGCTCCTAGTGCATAGTCACTCGCATCACACATGATCTCAAACGGCAAGTCCCAGTTGGGAGGCTGTATAATCGGTGCGGAGACTAAGGCCTGCTTTAACCTCGTTAAAAGCGAGAAAGACAAGCATCGATAAACACGAAAGGGGCATCCTTAAAAGAATCGTGTAAGTGGTTTAGCAATTTTGGAGAAATCCTTGATAAACCGGCGATAAAAACCGGCGTGACCAAGGAAGCTCCTCACCCCCTTAACATTAATAGGAGGTGGTAATTGCTGAATCACTTCCACCTTTGCTTTGTCAACTTCTATTCCCCTATCAGAAACTAAGTGCCCTAAGACAACTCCCTCGTTGACCATAAAGTGGCACTTCTCCCGATTCAAAGACAAGATTAACTTCAATACAAAATACAACACTTTCTCAAGGTTAGACAGACAGTCGGAAAAATCACTTCCATATACACTAAAGTCATCCATAAAAACTTCCATGATAGACTCAATATACTCTGAAAATATCCCCATCATACACCTTTGGAAGGTTGCAGGGGCATTGCACAAACCAAAAGACATTCTGCGATACGCAAAAATGCCCTTAGGACAGGTAAATGTAGTCTTGGCTTGATCGTGCGGTGGATAGGGATCCAAAGAACCCTGAATACCCATCTAGATAGCAGAAAAATTTATGAGAAGCTAACCTTTCTAACATTTGATCAATAAAAGGAAGGGGAAAGTGATCCTTCTTAGTGGCGGCATTCAGCTGTCTGTAATCTATGCACATCCGCCAACCAGTCACTACTCGGGTAGGTATTAATTCATTCTTTTCATTCTTAACTACAGTTGTCCCTCCTTTCTTCGGGACCACCTGTACTGGACTTACCCATTTAGAATTCTTGACATAAATAATACCCGCATCCAGCACTTTCATTACCTCGGCCATCACAACATCCTGCATCTTCCTCGGTTCACCGTGGCGCGACCTTGTCTGCAAGGTTTGTGATCCTCCTCCACTCTATCCCGTGCATACAAATATCGGGACTAATCCCGTGATATCGTCCGATGAATAGCCCATTGCCTTCCTGTTTTTCTTAAGTACAGCTAACAAGGAGGTCAGCTGATCATCACTAAGCTTGGCACTAACAATGACTGGATATTGCTCTGTATCGTCTAAGAAAGCATATTTAAGATGAGAAGGGAGAGGCTTACGTTCCGGTACCTTTACCTCAATGGAGCAAAGAGTGCTGATCATTTGTTCCACCTGCTCTCCGTCATGCTCATCTAAATCATCAACAAGCAAATCCAACGCAGCGTCATCGTCACCTGGACTATCTGCACACTCGTCAAAAAGCATGAGAGCTTCCAGTGGGTCCCTCATAAAAGAACCCGACCAGAAGTCATAAATAGACTCGTCAATGATATCGACCGAATAGCAAGTGTCCTCTATCATTGGGTGAGCTAAAGTACAAGGCAAACTGAATGTGATAGCGTCATCCCCTACTGCAAGAGTCAGACGCCCTTATCTGACATCAATAACGGCCCCAGCTGTACAAAGGAATGGTCTTCCTAAGATAATTTGGGTCCGGGTGTCCTCAGCTATATCCAAAACAATGAAATCTACTGGGATGTAAAGCTTGCCTATTTTCACAGGCACATCCTCCAAGACACCTAAGGGTCTCCTAACAGATCTATCAGCCATCTGTAGGGTAATGTTAGTCACTTTGAAATTACTCATCTTCAGTTTCTTGCAGACAGGAAGGGGCATGACACTAACGCTAGCACCTAAATCGCAAAGGGCCTTATCAATAACCATATTGCCTATGACACAAGTAATGGAAAAGCTGCCCGGGTCTTTCATTTTTGAAGGGGCCTTATTCAACAGTAAATTACTAGACTCTTCCATAAATGAAACTGTCTCAAATTCACTCAAATTTCTCTTACGCGTCACGATATCCTTCATAAACTTAGCGTAAGTGGGTACCTGAGTAACAAGTTCGGAAAAAGGGACAGTTACCTGGAGGTTCTTCACGATGTCCACGAACTTACCGTACTGTTGCTCGATCTTTGCGTCCTTCAGACGACTTGGGAAGGGCACCCTGGTAGCGACGAGTGGACCCGCAACCTTTTCTTTACCCTTATCAATGCGTGACGTCTCCACAGCAGGGGAAGATGACACGGTGGCTGTATTAGATCGAACACTTTCTTCTTCTGTTTCACTCGATCGACCATGTGCATCACTCGATCGAGTGACATTAAACTCTACACTTCTCGATCGACCACTGTCGTTACTCGACCGAGTGAAGGGATGGGTTGAACTACTCGATTGAGCAGAAGAGTCACTCGATCGAGTGGTTATAGCACACGCAGCGAGTATTTCCTTCAAAAACTCGTCTAATTCCTCATCCGAGTTATCGTCAGCTGTCAAAACCTCTTCTTCTTCATGATTAAGGTCGTTTTGAAAATTCATTGCACTGACTGGATCGCAAATTGGAAGAAGCTTGGCTTGGTCTGTCGCGAGTGTTAACTGCGCGACTTGTTCTTTCAATTCCGATATAACCGTTTCAGATTGCCGTGACATCTTTGACATACTCAACATGATGGATTTCAACTCGGCAATTTCTTCTCTTGCAAAGGGAGAGACCGGTTGTGGTACTGGCGTAGAAGGGATAGAATCATTCTTGATTTCTTCATACAGCTGGGAGAAGGGAACTCCCTGCTTGTATTTCTTATATGCAAGGGCGCGCTCTACACTTGCCATGCATTCATAAAGATCGTGCCCTTCCTCGCCACATCTACCACATGGCTCTGTATGCTCTGTAATCGTAGGCATTTTGGCAAACAAACCTTCAAAGCAACAGCTAATCTGCAAAACTAATCAAAACCTTGCAGAAAATGAGATCAGCTTCAAGGAATAAATTCCTTGAGACAAAAGACAAACTTAATTAAAGCAACAAAATTGCGCCACCTCCCCGGCAACGGCGCCAAAATTTGACACGTCTGTCGCGTACCTGTCAAAAATACAACCTGGCTCTAACTAATATAGCTAGGGAAGTCGGGTCGAATCCACAGAGAGGTAGGAAATTGTCGGCTAAAACTAGGTTCGTCAAGGTAACCAAATTGGGGGTTTATAAAATATGGTTCTAAACTAAAGAGGACAAGGAGAAGAGAAATGAAAGGAAGGAGTTAACAGATAGAGAAAAGCAGCTAAGACAAACGGTTCACCATAATCATCCGGTCAAATAATCCAGGTCTCAGGTCAATGCAAATACGGTCTAAGGGGTAGCGAACGTCACCTTTCGGTCCTTAATTGACCCTAAAGTGTAAACAGCTTAACTTTCACCCTCACTGCAATACTCTATTGTTCGCTACTAGTCTACCTTTTCCAACCTTTCGGTCCAGGTCAAGGGTCACTAGGAATTATAGGTCTAATTGCGTCGACTCGATTAGAAAGATACAGTTAATTGTAGCATTTAACCAACAAAGATTATATTAGCATTAACCTAGTAAAACGATTACCGTTCCTTCATGATTATGGATCCCCTATAGTCTTAGCCAAGGGAATTTAGCTACTCATTCCCATAGAATTAACAATAACGATAAATAAGGGATTGAGATTTAACATCATAACAATTAAACAAGATTCAACACGCAATTATTATGACAACGATAAATAGAGAAGAAATTAAGCGATAAGTAAGATTAGAATAAGAGTAGACTGATAATACCGATTACGAAATTCCAAATCCGAGTAGTAGAATCTAAAAGAAGAATAATCCAGAGAACAGTAACAATAATGTTGAATAAAACGTGAGGAACCGAAGAAAGAGTAACGTAGTTCACTCCTTCAGTCTTATATTGGAAAAACATCCTAAAACCTAATCTATGGACTAATTACAGAAGCCCATAATGAGATTAGGCGGAAAATAGCTAAACCACACGAAACCTCTCGATCGAGTAGGAGCAATCTACTCGATCGAACAAGTTCGTCACCAAATCATTCGATCGAGTGAGAACAACCACTCGATCGAAGACTGCTTGTAGAAACTCCTCGATCGACTCCTTAGACAGCTCGATCGATTAATCTTGCGTGTATAAAGCATTCGATCGAGCAGTTAACCACTCGATCGAGCTACGTAGGCACGCTAGACCTTGAATTGCTTCCCAAACTTAGCTCACGCGTCTTCCAAGTGTTAGATTTCCAAGCTCCAGCTCCTTATTTTCCATGAATGCATACAATTGGGACAATTAAGGCTCGATTTAGCTCCTCTTCGGTCAATTCCTGCAAATTACAATAAACGGACCAAAGTAGAACATTCGGGGGCATTTGTAGCTAGATGCTACATAAAAAGCACAGAAATGCGTGTAAAAATGAGGTGAAAACCTTATATAAAAGACACGCATCACTCAGCTCCCCGGCTGACGTGTTTTCTCCCTTCTGTGGTACTTGTCATGAGGGTAGTTCCATTCTGCTTTCTGATTTTATTTTCAGGTGACTTTCACTGCAGTCTAAAGGGATTTGTTTTCAAGTCAAGATTTTTATTATAGTGTGGACATGGGCCACCTGCGACTCCCAGCCGATCTGTGGACATAGCAGCAGTCTTTTGAAAGTCATACTCGGCGGCGTAAAAATGCTTTCGACCTGATCGTTTTAGATCGGTCGGTTTCGTCTCGGCAAGGGTCTGGAAACGTTGCAAGAAATGTTCGGAGTCGCTACCAAGCATTTGTGGGATGTTTGGTACCCGTTCGAATCCACTTTATACCTAGGTCAGCCAATGCAAGGCAAAAACCCGTTCGAACCCGTTCGAATCCACTCTCTTTGTCTGATTAGGTCTGGCTGTGTCACTGGGTTGTTTGTTTGATATGTTAAACAAAACGTGCAGGAAAAGTAAGATGTGATCAAATGAGAGAGGAAAGTGCTAAGATTGTCGGTTCACCATAGCTTCCTAGGGATCCAAAACTAGAGTCAAAGGTCGGCATAAATTCGGTCTGCAGGGTAGTGAAAAGGTTCTTCTGGTCCGCTATTCGCCCTAAAACATTACTAACTTAGCTTCCGCCCTCATTAGAATACTCTAATGTTCACTGCAGGTCTTACCCCTTCCAGTCTTCCAATCTAGGTCAAGGCGTAATGAAATTAACTAGCTAAATGCGTCGACCCAAGCAGCTAATTAAAGTTAATTGCAGTGATTAACAACACAAGCCCAATTCAACCTAGACTAATCATCTGAATCTCAATCTCCCTAATTACCATGGCTCTCCTATATCCCAGCATAAGAGATTTAGCTATTCATAACAGTAAATAAAACCAATACGATAAATGAAACTAAAGGAAACATGGTAAAAAGGTGGATTAAAGGAAATTAAGAAGCTAGAGAATTGAATTGTTATAAAGGAATTAACATAAATTAAAAGGGAAAGAGTAAGGGATTACACAAACTAAGATCCGGGAAAGTGAGCAAGCAACGAACAAGAGTCTGAGAACTGAAAATTGAATAATTCGTGAATGCCTAAAACCTAATTAAGTCTCTCGTATTTATAGGAGAAATATTTATTTAACCTAAATACGATATTAAAGAAATTAAAATCTTGCGTTAGATAAAGAAGCACTCGATCGAGTACACTAAAACAACACGATCGAGTAATCGTCAGCCAAAACCTATTGATCGAGTACCTCACTACTCGATCGAGGAACACCATTTAGCCACCTGTCGATCGAACAAAACAAAGGATTTGATCGAGGACTTCTTATGATCACATATAGCTCTCGATCGAGCACAATAAGCCAGCAACGATCTCGATCGAGTAGTTCACCACTGAGTTAGCTCATTTTGACGTTTGATTTGCTTCCAAGACGTATTCACACTTCCTAAGGCTGCAATATTTCCGCTCCAATTCTTCCATCTCCTAAACGCAAGCTAAAAGAACAGCAAAAGTCTCAATCCTGCTTCTTTCGGGTCCATTCCTGGAATTAAAGCCAAATGAACCAAAGTATAATATTTGGGGCATTTCCTAGCATGAAACTACGGAATCACATAGAAATACGTGAAAATAAGACTTAGAAAGGCTATATAGAATGCACGCATCAAATCTCCCCAAACCAAACCTTTGCTTGTCCCCAAGCAAATTGTATGCAACTAATTAATGGAACAGAATAAAAACTCAGAGCCAGCTACAAATACCCACTTAAAGCAATTTAATGCAAGCAAACTAACACTTATAACAACAACTGTCAAATGCAAACGAGTTGTAAGATGTTTATAATAAAGCTGAACCGTCGACCTTGCAAGACCTTTGATAATGGACTCTCACGGGTCACTCTTCTCTCATGAAGCAAAGGGTAAGCAGTTAATTGTAAGAGAGGAAGAAATATAGTCGCTCACCTAAACTATGACGCACAAAATCATGCATGCAATATAGTATGATAGACAATTCTAGCTACCGTGCACATACATTCCAACCAAACAAGCTCCTGTCATAGCCGAGAGCTTACAAAAGTATGGAAAAGTGAGGTAATGGGCAAGAAGAGGCAAAACATTTATGGGAATGTGAGGTTAGCAGCCAAGCTAGCAACCTAAACAAAACCAAATTAAACAAATCCATTTATAATCCATCGAAATTAAACACAAATGCCCTTAATTCGGCATACAAACTCACCAAACCGAATAGTATCAAGTCCTCATAAGATATAAAATTAGATTATAGGAGCAAAAACCGACATCGATCAAATTCTTAGTTTTTTCTTTCATCTTTTCTTTTTCTCGGTTTTTTTAATTTTTCCCTTTGTTTTTCTTTTTCTTTTTTTTTTTCTTTTCAACTTCTTTTTTTTCATCATTGTCCTTCTCCATATATTATCAACTCCCGATAATCAATACAAACCAAATTCGGTTCAGTAAACAATATACCGCAAAAATATACACTAAACTAGCTTGACAAGGCAGGCTAAATTAGTAATGTAGTTATGGGTCAAAAGGCAAATTTGGTTAAATGTGGAGTTAATGGGTAAAACGAAAGAAAACGGAATGTAAGCACCTCCCTGCATGTGACACCAACCAGTAACCCGAATGTATGCAGGCAAAAAGCAATTGAATTTCATACTTGTGCAAATTAATGATACATGTTATGTAAGGAATAACTACTCATAATCCTACATGAAACTGGGCATGAATGACACCAGTTTATTAAGCTCTAATTCCTTAGAATTTATAAGTAGGTTGCCAAAATATCAGGTCAAGTCTATTTGTTTAGCTAAATTTTAATATTAACTCGTAGATCATGCAATAAGACAATGCTAAAAAGATAATTAGTTTATGCAAGGCTTAAGCAAAAAGGAATAAAAGTATTGCAATTTAATCATCGAAATCTACCATTCCGACTCAACCTAATTGGAAAAGTAACGTGATTTTTTGAATTTTTTGAATTTTGTTAATTTTTTTGGGTTTTCATTTTTTTAATAATAAAAGACAATGCATACAAAAATTAAACGTGACAGCATAAATGCAATAAAACCAATATGCAGAAACAAATATGGATGCATATACCCTCCCAAAACCAAACTGTACAATGCCCTCATTGTACCCAAAAATAGGGAAAGAAAATGCAAACTGAATAGAAGAGAGAAGCTCGTAAAACTAACAAGATAACGCGCAAAGTAGGGACCTTCCCAAACCAGCAAACAACAAGGGAGATCGCTAATAACTTCATAACAACATCAGTGGAACCGAATCAAAACATGCCTACTCGATGGTACTCGATCGAGGTACAAAAGTACTCTATCGAGTCAAATGGGCTGCTGAAGTTGCTCGATCGAGAACAAAATATACTCGATCGAGGGATCCTCGTGAGGTACCTACAAATACGCAATGAACGACCCACAAGACTAACACAACAAGCCTACCGTTCCAGTCTATCATCTGAAAGCCAATTATTACACACACATCAAAAACTGAAATGTCTGAAAATCAACTAAAAAAAAAAATTTAAACTCCGGGGTGCCTCCCGTACATCGCTAGTTTCAGATAGGTCCCAGCTTGACTTTCTCTTCTTCAGCCACCTACGCAAATCAATGGCCCATAACAAGGCTTCTGACTAATTGCAGTCCCTTTAGCATCCATGATTTTGACTTTAGGTCGCCACAGCACAGCATTGGAAGAACATCAACTCTTTACAGCATCAACCACGCCACCACCTTTCTTGGCCTTATCCCACGCCCTCCTCTTATGTGGGATGGAATCTTCAAATCCTCCTCCCGGGTCTTATAACCTGTTAAGACCTGTATAAGAAGAAACAAGACGATATTCCTCCAACATGCTCCCAAACTGGGGCGGAGGCGTAAAATCAACAACGGTATATTATTTAACGGAAGGAATAGAAGGAATCCCATTGAGTTCAACAGAAGGAGTAGCATTACCTCCAATTTGACAGGATTGGTCTTCAATTAGCTTCTTGTTTTCATCCGGAATTGGCGTAAATGACGAGTCAACACTGTTCATAGCCAAATCATTCGATCGAGAATGAATAGTGCTCGATCGAAGGGTTTCTTCATAAAAACTACTCAATCGAACAATGCTTACCGTTCGATCAAGGTCTTCTTCCTTAGCAGTGCTCTATCAAATAATATAGGGTGTTCAATCCAGGTTTTCCTCGTATAAATTGTCCGACGAGTGTTCTAAGCTGTTCGATCGAACACTTCATCATATATGTTATTCGATAGAAAGTTGTAGGTTGCTCGATCGAATTTTTGTTGATGTACAGTGTAGAAGTCCTCGTATGACGCTTCATTTTCAGCTAAATCTTCGAATTCCGAGTCATACATATCATCATCGTCAATAGGCAACTCAGGTCCTTAATAGGAAAGACCGCTTTTCGTACAGATAGCATATGCCGTCTCTGAGTGCCTAAAATCCAACTCGGCAGCTAATTGAGCTATTTGAGATTCAAATATCTTGAAATGAGCTTCTCTAGATTTATCATATTCTTGCACTTGAAGCGCAAGTGCCTTCACCAAAGACTTCAATTCAGCAATCTCTTCATTCTTTTTAGCAGGAGGAGGGGTTTGTTGTTGCGGCGGCCAAATAAATGGAGGCTTTTGATAGCCGCGTTGCTGAAACGGATGTGGTGGCACATGTGTAAAGGAATGAATAGCTTGTCTATGCTGCTTAAACGCATAGACTTCGTCGTTCTCCGCCAAACAAATAACAGCTTTGTGCCCTGCAGCACCACATCTCTCACAGTAGACCACCAGTTACGCCATAGTATGGAACTGAGGTGGACCACCCTAAGATTGTCTACTCTCCAGCTTGTCAGATCTTGCATTCTGAGCATCAAATTGTGCTATAGTTATGGAGACGTTAGACATCTTGGTAGAAGAATCAAAGTTACTCAAGCCTTCCTTTTGATGATCTTTCTCCTAGAATCCTATCTGGGTAGGACCTGTAGGATCTATTAAAACAACACTAAAGGAAAAAGATAAGAACTGCCTCAAGGAATAAATTCTTTGAGGCTAAAGACAGACCAAAATAAAGCAAACAGATAACGTCGCCTCCTCGGCAACGACGTCAAAATTTGACACGGCTGTTGCAACCCTATCAAAAATAAAACCAACCGGCTCTAACTAATGCAGCAGAGACAAGTCGGGTATCGTATTCCACAGGGAGGTTGTTTGTGATCTATTTGTCTAATTAGGTCTGGCTATGTCACTGGGTTGTTTGTTTAATATGCTAAACAAAAACTGCAGCAAAAGTAAGATGTGATCAAATGAGAGAGGAAAGTGCTAGGATTGTCGGTTCACCATAGCTTCCTAGGGATCCAAAACTAGAGTCAAAGGTCGGCATAAATTCGGTCTGAAGGGTAGTGAAAAGGTTCTTCTGGTCCGCTATTCACCCTAAAACATTACTAACTTAGCTTCCGCCCTCATTAGAATACTCTAATGTTCACTGCAGGTCTTACCCCTTCCAGTCTTCCAATCTAGGTCAAGGCGTAATGAAATTAACTAGCTAAATGCGTCGACTCAAGCAGCTAATTAAAGTTAATTGCCGTGATTAACAACACAAGCCCAATTCAACCTAGACTAATCATCTGAATCTCAATCTCCCTAATTACCATGGCTCCCCTATATCCCAGCACAAGAGATTTAGCTATTCATAACAGTAAATAAAACCAATACGATAAATGAAACTAAAGGAAACATGGTAAAAAAGTGGATTAAAGGAAATAATGAAGCTAGAGAATTGAATTGTTATAAAGGAATTAACATAAATTAAAAGGGAAAGAGTAAGGGATTACACAAACAAAGATCCGGGAAAGTGAGCAAGCAACGAACAAGAGTCTGAGAACTGGAAATTGAATAATTCGTGAATGCCTTAAACCTAATTAAGTCTCTCGTATTTATAGGAGAAATATTTATTTAACCTAAATACGATATTAAAGATATTAAAATCTTGCGTTTGATAAAGAAGCACTCGATCGAGTACACTAAAACAACACGATCGAGTAATCTTCAGCCAAAACCTATTGATCGAGTACCTCACTA
Organism: Silene latifolia; assembly: GCF_048544455.1. NCBI lineage: Eukaryota > Viridiplantae > Streptophyta > Magnoliopsida > Caryophyllales > Caryophyllaceae > Silene > Silene latifolia. The sequence goes on from NC_133535.1 coordinate 83,357,921, forward strand.
CTCGATCGAGGAACACCATTTAGCCACCTGTCGATCGAACAAAACAAAGGATTTGATCGAGGACTTCTTATGATCACATATAGCTCTCGATCGAGCACATTAAGCCAGCAAGGATCTCGATCGAGTAGTTCACCACTGAGTTAGCTCATTTTGACGTTTGATTTGCTTCCAAGACGTATTCACGCTTCCTAAGGCTGCAATATTTCCGCTCCAATTCTTCCATCTCCTAAACGAAAGCTAAAAGAACAGCAAAAGTCTCAATCCTGCTTCTTTCGGGTCCATTCCTGCAATTAAAGCCAAATGAACCAAAGTATAATATTTGGGGCATTTCGTAGCATGAAACTACGGAATCACATAGAAATGCGTGCAATTAAGACTTAGAAAGGCAATATAAAATGCACGCATCAAATCTCCCCAAACCAAACCTTTGCTTGTCCCCAAGCAAATTGTATGCAACTAATTAATGGAACAGAATAAAAACTCAGAGCCAGCTACAAATGCCCACTTAAAGCAATTTAATGCAAGCAAACTAACACTTATAACAACAACTGTCAAATGCAAACGAGTTGTAAGATGTTTATAATAAAGCTGAACCGTCGACCTTGCAAGACCTTTGATAATGGACTCTCACGGGTCACTCTTCTCTCATGAAGCAAAGGGTAAGCAGTTAATTGTGAGAGAGGAAGAAATATAGTCGCTCACCTAAACTACGACCCACATAATCATGCATGCAATATAGTATGATAGACAATTCTAGCTACCCTGCACATACATTCCAACCAAACAAGCTCCTGTCACAGCCGAGGGCTTTCAAAAGTATGGAAAAGTGAGGTAATGGGCAAGAAGAGGCAAAACATTTATGGGAATGTGAGGTTAGCAGCCAAGCTAGCTACCTAAACAAAACCAAATTAAACAAATCCACTTACAATCCATCGAAATTAAACACAAATGCCCTTAATTCGGCATACAAACTCACCAAACCGAATAGTATCAACTCCTCATAAGATATAAAATTAGATTATAGGATCAAAAACCGACATCGATCAAATTCTTGTTTTTTTCTTTCATCTTTTTCTTTTTCTCAATTTTTTTTATTTTTCCCTTTGTTTTTCTTTCTCTTTTTTTTTCTTTTCAACTTCTTTTTTTTCATCATTGTCCTTCTCCATATATTACCAACTCCCGATAATCAATACAAACCAAATTCGGCTCAATAAACAATATACCGCAAAAATAAACACTAAACTAGCTTGACAAGACAGGCTAAATTAGAAATGTAGTTATGGGTCAAAAGGCAAATTTGGTTAAATGTGGAGTTTATGGGTAAAATGAAAGAAAACGGAATGTAAGCACCTCCCTGCATGTGACACCAACCACTAACCCGAATGTATGCAGGCAAAAAGCAATTGAATTTCTTAGTTGTGCAAATTAATGATACATGTTATGTAAGAAATAACTACTCACAATCCTACATGAAACTGGGCATGAATGACACCAGTTTATTAAGCTCTAATTCCTTAGAATTTATAAGTAGGTTGCCAAAATATCAGGTCAAGTCTATTTGTTTAGCTAAATTTTAACATTAACTCGTAGATCATGCAATAAGACAATGTTAAAAAGATAATTAGTTTATGCAAGGCTTAAGCAAAAAGGAATAAAAGTAGTGCAATTTAATCATCGAAATCTACCATTCCGACTCAACCTAATTGCAAAAGTAACGTGATTTTTTGAGTTTTTTGAATTTTGTTAATTTTTTTGGGTTTTTCATTTTTTTAATAATAAAAGACAATGCATACAAAAATTAAACGTGACAACATAAATGCAATAAAACCAATATGCAGAAACAGATATGGATGCATATACCCTCCCAAAACCAAACTGTACAATGCCCTCATTGTACCCAAAAATAGGGAAAGAAAATCCAAACTGAATAGAAGAGACAAGCTCGGAAAACTAACAAGATAACGCGCGAAGTAGGGACCTTCCCAAACCAGCCAACAACAAGGGAGATCGCTAATAGCTTCATAACAACATCAGTGGAACCGAATCAAAACAAGCCTACTCGATGGTACTCGATCGAGGTACAAAAGTACTCGATCGAGTCAAATGGGCTGCTGAAGTTGCTCGATCGAGAACAAAAAGTACTCGATCGAGGGATCCTCGTGAGGTACCTACAAATACGCAATGAACGACCCACATAACTAACACAACAAGCCTAACGTTCGAGTCTATCATCTGAAAGCTAATTATTACACACACATCAAAAAGTGAAATGTCTGAAAATCAACTAAAAAAAAAAAATTTAAACTCCGGGGTGCCTCCCGTACAGCGCTAGTTTCAGATAGGTCCAACTCTACTTTCTCTTCTTCAACCACCTACGCAAATCATTGGCCCATAACAAGGCTTCTGACTAAATGGAGTCCCTTTAGCATCCATGATTTTGACTTTAGGTCGCCACAGCACAGCATTGGAAGAACATCAACTCTTTACAGCATGAACCACGCCACCACCTTTCTTGGCCTTATCCCCCGCCCTCCTCTTATGTGGGATGGAATCTTCAAATCCTCCTCCCGGGTCTTATAACCTGTTAAGACCTGTATAAGAAGAAATAAGACAATATTCCTCCAACTTGCTCCCAAACTGGGGCGGAGGCGTCAAATCAACAACAGTATATTATTTAACGGAAGGAATAGAATGAATCCCATTGAGTTCAACAGAAGGAGTAGCTTTACCTCCAATTTGACAGGATTGGTCTTCAATTAGCTTCTTGTTTTCATCCGGAATTGGCGTAAATGACGAGTCAACACTGTTCATAGCCAAATCATTCGATCGAGAATGAATAGTGCTCGATCGAAGGGTTTCTTCACAAAAACTACTCAATCGAACAATGCTTACCGTTCGATCAAGGTCTTCTTCCTTAGCAGTGCTCTATCGAATAATATATGGTGTTCGATCGAGGTTTTCCTCGTATAAATTGTCCGATCGAGTGCTCTAAGTTGTTCGATCGAACACTTCCTCATATAAGTTATTCGATCGAAAGTTGTAGGTTGTTCGATCGAATTTTTGTTGATGTACATTGTAGAAGTCCTCGGATGACGCTTCATTTTCAGCTAAATCTTCGAATTCCGAGTCATACATATCATCATCAATAGGCAACTCAGGTCCTTTATAGGAAAGACCGCTTTTCGTACAGATAGCATATACCATCTCTGAGTGCCTAAAATTTAACTCGGGAGCTAATTGAGCTATTTGAGATTCAAATAGCTTGAAATGAGCTTCTCTAGATTTATCATATTCTTGCACTTGAAGCACAAGTGCCTTCACCAAAGACTTCAATTCAGCAATCTCTTCATGCTTTTTAGCAGGAGGAGGGGTTTGTTGTTGCGGCGGCCAAATAAATGGAGGCTTTTGATAGCCTCGTTGCTGAAACGGATGTGGTGGCACATGTGCAAATAATTGAATAACTTGTCTATGCTGCTTAAACGCATAGACTTCATCGTTCTCCGCCAAACAAATAACAGCTTAATGCCCTGCAGCACCACATCTCTCACAGTAGACCACCAGTTACGCCATAGTATGGAATTGAGGTGGACCACCCCAAGATTGTCTACTCTCCAGCTTGTCAGATCTTGCATTCTGAGCGTCAAATTGTGCTATAATTCTGGAGACGTTAGACATCTTGGTAGAAAAATCAAAGTTACTCAAGCCTTCCTTTTGATGATCTTTCTCCTAGAATCCTATCTAGGTAGGACCTGTAGGATCTATTAAAACAACACTAAAGGAAAAAGATAAGAACTGCCTCAAGGAATAATTTCCTTGAGGCTAAAGACAGACCGAAATAAAGCAAACAGATAACGTCGCCTCCTCGGCAACGACGTCAAAATTTGACACGGCTGTCGCAACTCTATCAAAAATAAAACCAACCGGCTCTAACTAATGCAGCAGAGACAAGTCGGGTATCGTATTCCACAGGGAGGTTGTTTGTGATCTATTTGTCTAATTAGGTCTGGCTATGTCACTGGGTTGTTTGTTTGATATGCTAAAAAAAAATTGCAGCAAAAGTAAGATGTGATCAAATGCGAGAGGAAAGTGCTAGGATTGTCGGTTCACCATAGCTTCCTAGGGATCCAAAACTAGAGTCAAAGGTCGGCATAAATACGGTCTGCAGGGTAGTGAAAAGGTTCTTCTGGTCCGCTATTCGCCCTAAAACATTACTAACTTAGCTTCCGCCCTCATTAGAATACTCTAATGTTCACTGCAAGTCTTACCCCTTCCAATCTTCCAATCTAGGTCAAGGCGTAATGAAATTAACTAGCTAAATGCGTCGACTCAAGCAGCTAATTAAAGTTAATTGCAGTGATTAACAACACAAGCCCAATTCAACCTAGACTAATCATCTGAATCTCAATCTCCCTAATTACCATGGCTCCCCTATATCGCAGCACAAGAGATTTAGCTATTCATAACAGTAAATAAAACCAATACGATAAATGAAACTAAAGGAAACATGGTAAAAAGGTGGATTAAAGGAAATTAAGTAGCTAGAGAATTGAATTGTTATAAAGGAATTAACATAAATTAAAAGGGAAAGAGTAAGGGATTACACAAACTAAGATCCGGGAAAGTGAGCAAGCAACGAACAAGAGTCTGAGAACTGGAAATTGAATAATTCGTGAATGCCTAAAACCTAATTAAGTCTCTCCTATTTATAGGAGAAATAATTATTTAACCTAATACGATATTAAAGATATTAAAATCTTGCGTTAGATAAAGAAGCACTCGATCGAGTACACTGAAACAACACGATCGAGTAATCTTCAGCCAAAAACCTCTCGATCGAGTACCTCACTACTCGATCGAGGAACACCATTTAGCCACCTGTCGATCGAACAAAACAAAGGATTCGATCGAGGGCTTCTTGTCACATATAGCTCTCGATCGAGCACATTAACCCAGCAAGGATCTCGATCGAGTAGTTCACCACTGAGTTAGCTCATTTTGACATTTTATTTGCTTCCAAGACGTCTTCACGCTTCCCAAGGCTGCAATATTTCCGCTCCAATTCTTCCATCTCCTAAATACAAGCTAAAGGAACATCAAAAGTCTCAATCCTGCTTCTTTCGGGTCCATTCCTGCAATTAAAGTCAAATGAACCAAAGTAGAATATTCGGGGCATTTCGTAGCATGAGACTACGGGAATCACATGGAAATACGTGCAAATATGACTTAGAAAGGCAATACAAAATGCACCCATCAAATCTCCCCAAACCAAACCTTTGCTTGTCCCTAAGCAAATTGTATGCAACTAACTAATGGAACAGAATAAAAACTCAGAGCCAGCTACAAATGCCCACTTAAACCAATTTAATGCAAGCAAACTAACACTTATAGCAAGAACTGTCAAATGCAAACGAGTTGTAAGATGTTTATAATAAAGCTGAACCATCGACCTTGCAAGACCTTTGATAATGGACTCTCACGGGTCACTCTTCTCTCATAAAGCAAAGGCTAAGCAATTAATTATAAGAGAGGAAGAAATATAGTCGCTCACCTAAACTACGACCCACATAATCATACATGCAATATAGTATGATAGACAATTCTAGCTACCGTGCACATACATTCCAACCAAACAAGCTCCTGTCACAGCCGAGGAATTACAAAAGTATGGAAAAGTGAGGTAATGGGGAAGAAGAGGCAAAACATTTATGGGAATGTGAGGTTAGCAGCCAAGCTCGCTACCTAAACAAAACCAAATTAAACAAATCCCCTTATAATCCATCGAAATTAAACACAAATGCCCTTAATTCGGCATACAACTCACCAAACCGAATAGTATCAACTCCTCATAAGATATAGAATAAAATTATAGGAGCAAAAACCGACATCGATCAAATTCTTGTTTTTTTCTTTCATCTTTTTCTTTTTCTCGGTTTTTTTAATTTTACCCATTGTTTTTCTTTTTCTTTTTTTTTCTTTTCAACTTCTTTTTTTTTCATCATTTTCCTTCTCCATATATTACCAATCCCGATAATCAATACAAACCAAATTCGGCTCAATAAAAAATATACCGCAAAAACAAACACTAAACTAGTTTGACAAGACAGGCTAAATTGGGGATGTAGTTAAATTTGGTTAAATGTGGAGTTAATGGGCAAAACGAAAGAAAAGGGAATGTAAGCATCACCCTGCATGTGACACCAACCACTAACCCGAATGTGTGCAGGCAAAAAGCAATTGAATTTCATACTTGTGCAAATTAATGATACATGTTATGTAAGGAATAACTACTCACAATCCTACATGAAACAGGTCATGAATGACACCAGTTTTTTAAACTCTAATTCCTTAGAATTTATAAGTAGGTTGCCAAAATATCAGGTCAAGTCTATTTGTTCAGCTAAATTTTAAATTTAACTCGTAGATCATGAAATAAGAGAATGCTAAAAAGATAATTAGTTTATGCAAGGCTTAAGCAAAAAGGACTAAAAGAAGTGCAATTTCATCATCGAAATCTACCGTTCCGACTCAACCTAATTGCAAAAGTAAACGTGATTTTTTGAATTTTTTGAATTTTGTTAATTTTTTTGAGTTTTTCATTTTTTTTGAAAATAAAAGACAATGCATACAAAAATTAAACGTGATAACATAAATGCCATAAAAACAATATGCAGAAACAGATATAGATGCATATACCCTCCCAAAACCAAACTGTACAATGCCCTCATTGTACCCAAAAATAGGGAAAGAAAATGCAAACTGAATAAAAGAGAGAAGCTCGGAAAACTTACAAGATAACACGCGAAGTAGGGACCTCCCCAAACCAGCCAGTAACAAGGGAGATCACTAATAACTTCATAACAACATCAGTGGAAGCGAATCAAAACAAGCCTACTCTATGGTACTTGATCGAGGTTAAAAGTACTCGATCGAGTCAAATGGGCTGCTGAAGTTGCTCAATCGAGAACAAAAAAGTACTCGATCGAGGGATCCTCGTGAGGTACCTACAAATACGCAATGAACAAGACTAACACAACAAGCCTAACGTTCCAGTCTATCATCTGAAAACCAATTATTACACACATAACAAAAACTGAAATGTCTAAAAATCAACTGAGAAAAAAAAAATTTAAACTCCAGGTTGCCTCCCGGACAGCTCTAGTTTCAGATAGGTCCTACCTCGAATTTCTCTTCTTCAGCCACCTACGCAAATCAATGGCCCATAACAAGGCTTCTCACTAAATGCAGTCCCTTTAGCATCCATGATTTTGACTTTAGGTCGCCACATCACAACATTAGAAGAACATCAACTCTTTACAGCATCAACCACGCCACCACCTTTCTTGGCCTTATCCCCGCCCTCCTCTTATGTGGGATGGAATCTTCAAATCTTCCTCCCGTGTCTTCTAACCTGTTAAGACCTATATAAGAAGAAACAAGACGATATTCCTCCAACTTGCTCCCAAACAGGGGCGGAGGCGTCAAATCAACAGCAGTATATGATTTATCGGAAGGAATAGAAGGAATCCCATTGAGTTCAATAGAAGGAGTAGCATTACCTCCAATTTGACAGGATTGGTCTTCAATTACCCTCTCGTCGTCATCCGGAATAGGCGTAAATGACGAGTCAACACTGTTCATAGCCAAATCATTCGATCGAGACTGAATAGTGCTCAATCGAAGGGTTTCTTCACCAAAACTACTCCATCGAACAATGCTTACCGTTCGATAGAGGTCTTCTTCCTCAGCAGTGCTCGATCGAACAGTATAGGTTGTTTGATCGAGCTCTTCCTCGTATAAATTGTCCGATCTTGTGTTGTAAGTTGTTCGATCGAACACTTCCTCATATAAGTCATTCGATCGAACGTTGTAGTTTGTTCGATCGAATTTTTGTTGATGTACAGTGCAGAAGTCTTCGTATGACGCTTCATTTTTAGCTAGATTTTCGAATTCCGAGTCATACATATCATCATCGTCAATAGGCAACTCATGTCCTTCATAGGAAAGACCGCTTTCGGTACAGATAGCATATACCGTCTCTGAGTGCCTAAAATCCAACTCGGCAGCTAATTGAGCTATTTGAGATTCAAATAGCTTGAAATGAGCTTCTCTAGATTTATCATATTCTTGCACTTGAAGCGCAAGTGCCTTCACCAAAGCCTTCAATTCAGCAATCTCTTCATTATTTTTAGCCGAAGGAGGGGTTTGTTGTTGCGGCGGCCAATTCAATGGAGGCTTTTGATAGCCTCGTTGCTGAAACGGATGTGGTGGCACATTTGCAAAGGAATGACTAGCTTGTCTAAACTGTTTACACGAACAGACTTCGTCGTTCTCCACCAAACAAATAACAGCTTTATACTCTGCAGCACCACATCTCTCACCGTAGACCACCTGTTACGCCATAGTATGGAACTGAGGTGGACCACCCCAAGATTGTCTACTCTCCAGCTTGTCAGATCTTGCATTCTGAGCGTCAAATTGTGCGATAATTCGGGAGACGTTAGACATCTTGGTAGAAGAATCAAAGGTAGTCAAACCTTCCCTTTGATGATCTTTCTCCTAGAATCCTGTCTAGGTAGGACCTGTAGGACCTATTAAAACAACACTAAAGGAAAAAGATAAGAACTGCCCAAGGAATTTATTCCTTGAGGCTAAAGACAAACCGAAATAAAGCAAACAGATAACGTTGCCTCCCCGACAACGGCGCCAAAATTTGACACGGCTCTCGCAACCCTATCAAAAATAAAACCATCCGGCTGTTTGTGATCTGTTTGTCTAATTAGGTCTGGCTGTGTCACTGGGTTGTTTGTTTGATATGCTAAACTAAAAGTGCGGTAAAAGTAAGATGTGTTCAAATGAGAGAGGAAAGTGCTAGGATTGTCGGTTCACCATGGTTTCCTAGGGATCCAAAACTAGAGTCAAAGTTGGGCATAAATTCGGTCTGCAGGGTAGTGAAAAGGTCCTTCTGGTCCGCTATTCGCCCAAAAACATTACTAACTTAGCCTCTACCCTCATTAGAATGCCCTAATGTTCACTGCAGGTCTTACCCCTTCCAATCTTCCAATCTAGGTCAAGGCGTAATGAAATTAACTAGCTAAATGCGTCGACTCAAGAAGCTAATTACAGTTAATTGCAGTGATTAACAACACAAGCCCAATTCAACCTAGACTAATCATCTAAATCTCAATCTCCCTAATTACCATGGCTCCCCTATATCCCAGCACAAGAGATTTAGCTATTCATAACAGTAAATAAAACAAATACGATAAACGAAACTAAAGTAAACATGGTAAAAAGGTGGATTAAAAGAAATTAAGAAGCTAGAGAATTGAATTGTTGAAAAGGAATTAACATAAATTAAAAGGGAAAGAGTAAGGGATTACACAAACTAAGATCCGGGAAAGTGAGCAAGCAACGAACAAGAGTCTGAGAACTAGAAATTGAATAATACGTGAATGCCTAAAACCTAATTAAGTCTCTCCTATTTATAGGAGAAATATTTATTTAACCTAAATATGATATTAAAGATATTCAAATCTTGCGTTAGATAAAGAAGCACTCGATCGAGTACACTGAAACAACATGATCGAGTAATCCTCAGCCAAAAACCTCTCGATCGAGTACCTCACTACTCGATCGAGGAACACCATTTAGCCACCTGTCGATCGAACAAAACAAAAAATTCGATCGTGGGCTTCTTATCACATATAGCTCTCGATCGAGCACATTAAGCCAGCAAGAATCTCGATCGAGTAGTTCACCACTGAGTTAGCTCATTTTGACGTTTGATTTGCTTCCAAGACGTCTTCACGCTTCCCAAGGCTGCAATATTTCCGCTCCAATTCTTCCATCTCCTAAATGCAAGCTAAAGGAACAGCAAAAGTCTCAATCCTGCTTCTTTCAGGTCCATTCCTGCAATTAAAGCCAAATAAACCAAAGTAGAATATTCGGGGCATTTCGTAGCATGAAACTATGGGAATCAGATAGAAATGCGTGCAAATAAGACTTAGACAAGCTATATAAAATGCACGCATCAAATCTCCCCAAACCAAACCTTTGCTTGTCCCCAAGAAAATTGTATGCAACTAACTAATGGAACAGAATAAAAACTCAAAGCCAGCTACAAATGCCCACTTAAACCAATTTAATGCAAACAAACTAACACTTATAGCAACAACTGTCAAATGCAAACGAGTTGTAAGATGTTTATAATAAAGCTGAACCGCCGACCTTGCAAGACCTTTGATATTTGACTCTCACAGGTCACTCTTCTCTCATGAAGCAAAGGGTAAGCAGTTAATTGTAAGAGAGGAAGAAATATAGTCGCTCACCTAAACTAGGACCCACATAATCATGTATGCAATATAGTATGTGTAGATACCCAGTATCTGCTGAGACTCCAACAAACACCCGATGATTATCGGACTACATCATGTTTTGGAATCGCGGCGTTTGATCGACAGTTTGTGTACAACTTTACGTCGGAAAACTTAAAACGATTTCGAAAATAAAACTTTTCAAAACTTTTCAAAAATACCTGAAGTGTTTAGTGGACGATGACGGGGTCGCAATGACACTAACTAGAGTCAAAACCGACACCGGACTAAAAACCGACTCAAAATTCAAATCCCGACTCCAACAACGAGTCAAACCGAGTCAACCACCAAAAACAAACCATTTCAAGTCTTCTATGTTAAGGTTTCCCGGAATCTTACATAGTCAAATATCAAACATGTTCATTCAAAACCTAGGATAGAACAAATCATGATTGCGTTTGTTGTGAAAGGGACAACTCACCTCGAAGACCCGCAACGTAGTTCGCGCCTCTTTGAGCAGCCCAAATGACCACGTCGCTAAAAACTCACACAACCACTCATTCTCCTATAAATACTCCTCAAATGCCCCCCATTTGAGACTTACGCGAGTGTCCGCCCCCTCTTTTCTTCCTTAAAATTCTCGACTCGACTTCTTAAGTCACAATCCGACGCGTGTTTACGACCTACCGATCGTAAATACTAGCCTTACACATTGTTCGGTACCGTCATTGTGACACCCCTCGTTGAGGTAACTAAAAGAGCTAGTAAAACGTGGCGGAAACACGAGATTTTACAAACTTTTAAGGCTTCTATTGAAGTCCAACGCGGGGTATCACCAACACGATAAATAAGTTTAGACAGTTAAGTTTAAGTTTACAAAACAAGTCTATTTATTGGGGAAAAGATATCCCACGAATTAACATAGATTCGAAAAGTAGGTGAGTCTATTATGTGATAACTAAATAAGGTCCGAGGTAAGAACTCGCTAGCTCACACGGTCTTCCCCACTTAAGCTTCATCACCAACCTGTCATTCATAATAGATATGAAAGCCACAGTCAGTGGGGAGTAACTCAGGGTTCTCCCAGCCACAATATGTCAAAATACAAGTAATTAAGAATTTAATTAAATAAACAAGCATAAGAGTAAATACTTACGGCATTACGAAAATCACGATTAGTGGGCATAAGAAAATAGGAATGGTAAGGCAAAATGAGAGAAGAATTATTAGGTCAAACTGTTACGTATCAACTCGACTCGAATGTAAGACAATTACAAAGTATAGACTCAAACAAGACAACCCTCTAGACTCCAACCTCTTGGTAGGACGACGATCATAATACGGTCCTAGTCTAAACCTGGCCAGACTCTCGGGATGGACGACACCCGATTCGACAAACGATACCAAATCGTATCCAAGACTCGAAATATGGTACACCTAACCGTGCCCGAAAGTCGAGTAACCTCAAACGGAACCTTGTCACCTAACCGTGACCCCCGGTCCGAAAAAGGCGGAAGGAAAAATAGCCCAACTCGGAAACAATGGCACCTAACCGTGACCCAATGTCCGAGGGCAAATAAATAGGGAATGTCGAGTAGTCTCACAATGTAAAACGTCACACTCGGGTCCGAACAAGAACCATAACCATTATGCATGATCATAACATTAATGAGTCTTAAAGTAACCAATTATCGATAGGAAAGAAGATGCATGCATAGCTCAATCATTATTAGAAGTCGCAAGTGAAATAGAACAAACAGGGACTCCCGTAGGGTGGTGTACCAAGGCCGCCGGCCACCGGGACAACATGCCAAAATCGAAATTTAATAAAACTTATAGTGCACTCCCTAGCCGGTCAAGAGAGAGACCGCCGGTCACCCTACTGGGACTACAACAAATTTCAAAACTCATAAAACCTTGATGCACTCCCAGTAGGTCACCCTACTGGGAATACGCCCAAACTCAAAATCACCTAAAATCCTCGGTGTACTCCCAGGTCGGTCGGTGAGACCGGCCGTCCGCCGTCACCCTACTGGGACTACAGAGCTTACCAAAATATGTTCAAAAACTTACAGGAACTCCCAGCCGGTCAAGAGACCGCCCGCGATCACCCTACTGGGACTACAAACACGCGGATTCAATGCAAAACACTTCCAAACCATTTGAAACCAACAAAAATCGTTTCCCATCAATTGTTTACGTATCCTAGCATGATTCTAACTCGGAAAAACAACATATTTGAGCATGTGAATGGGTAATTTCGGATTCAAGAGATGTAGCATGAGATTTTCATCCAAACATGTGAGAATTGCAAACAAGCATGATATTCAACATCCAAACTAGCACCAATCATGAAAGATACAACTTTTAACATTCATATGAGATTATAACTACATAAAACCACACAATTCTAACATAAAAGTCGAGTAACCCATCACCGTTACCTTTTTGCACTTCAATCTTCTAAAGACTCGTCAATGATGTAGCTATCCTCCTCCGGGTTGTCCAAGTTCTCCCCTAAACACAAAAATAAAGATATTAAGTCAAGAATTCACATCCTTGAAAGATGAGAATTTCGAAATAGAGAGAAAGATGACAACTTTCTTACTTAGAAAGAAGGGAAATGAGAAAAGGAAGAGAATGGCGCGAAAAGGAACGAGATTGGTGAAGAATTGAGTTAATTATGGTGATTTTAGGGTTGAGAGCAAGGGTTTAACAATGGTGGAGTGGTTGTTGGGAAATTTCAGAAATTACAAGTGAGGGAGATGAAGTTGTGAGGGTTTAGTTGGGGGTTAGTGTAGAGGAAAGAGGAGAGAAAAGACCCATGAGCCAAGTTGAGCCCAATAACTCAAAATGAGTCGGTATCCACTAGAATTTTCGTCCCAAGTCTACTATAACTCGAGACGGAGAATAATATTATTAAAAATCTACACTATTATTACCGTTACACGGCTATGACGATATTTTATGAAAATAAGCTTTAAATAATAATTATTTAATAAAAATTACTTAAAAGTTTATTTAAAAATATTAAGAAAGTGCGGGGTGTTACAATCATCCCACCTTTTAAAAAGTTTCGCCCTCGAAACTTGAAACGAAAAGGTATTACCTTAAGAAAACAAACTAGGGTACTTGGCACGCATGGAAGCCTCCGGCTCCCAAGTCTCTTCTTCTACATCACCACACTTCCACAAAACCTTCACCAAGGGCACCACTTTGCTCCTTAGCTTCTTCTCCTTCTTATCCAAAATCTTAATCGGTCTCTCCTCGAAGGAAAGACTAGGCTCAAGCTCGGGAATCTCATTTTGCAACACATGACTAGGGTCGCTAATGTATTTCCTAAGCTGAGAAACATGAAAGGCATCATGAACTTTACCCAAACTCGGGGGCAAATCCAACTTATAAGCCACGACACCAATCCTCTTTACCACTTCGTAAGGTCCAATGTACTTTGGACTCAACTTCCCTTTGACTCCAAATCTCTTTACTCCTTTCATCGGGGACACTTTCAAGAACACTTTATCTCCAACTTCAAACTCCAAGGGTCGACGGCGAACATCGGCATAAGACTTTTGTCGATCTTGGGCGGCTTTCATTCTTTCACGGATGAGCTTCACTTGATCAATCGTCTCGGCTAACTTGTCGGGTCCTAGATCACGAACATCACTTGCTTGATCCCAACAAATCGGACTACGACATTTCTTTCCATAAAGGGCTTCATAAGGGGCCATCTTGATAGAAGCATGATAACTATTGTTGTAAGAAAATTCCACCAAAGGTAAGCTCTTCTCCCAACTAGAATGAAAATCAAGGGCACAAGCACGCAACAAGTCTTCTAGAGTTTGAATTGTCCTCTCGGATTGTCCATCGGTAGCGGCATGAAAAGCGGTACTCATCAACAACTTACTACCCATAGCATCTTGCAAAGCTTTCCAAAATCTTGAACAAAACCTCGGGTCACGATCCGAAACGATCTCCTTAGGAACACCGTGGTAACGAACGATCTCATCAACATAAGCACTAGCAAGACGGTCTAAACTCCAAGTCTCTTTGATAGGGATGAACCTAGCACACTTGGTCAACCTATCCACAACAACCCATACGGCATCTTTTCCACCAACGGTCTTGGGCAAAGCCATCACAAAATCCATGGAAATGGATTCCCACTTCCATAAAGGAACATCCAACGGTTGTAGCAAACCACCGGGTCTCTTATGCTCAATCTTTACTTGTTGACAAGTAAGACATCTTCCAACATATGACACAATGTCATTCTTCATGTTAGGCCACCAAAATTGAAGCTTCAAATCCTTATACATCTTGTCTCCTCCGGGGTGAATCGAATAAGGTGATAGATGAGCTTCATCTAAAACTCTCTTCCTCAAGTCAACGGCATCGGGCACATACATGCGTCCGCGGTAGCGAAGGTAACCTCTAGCATCAATCTCATAATCCTTTGCTTTCCCTTCAAGGTGCTTGGCTTGAAAACTTTTAAAGGTAGCATCGTCCACAAGGCTATCTAGAATCTCACGGTGAAGAACGGGCTCGGCAACCATAGCACCAAGATAATCAAAACCACTCTCTAAAAGTTGCAAACTTAACTTACGAAACTCGGCACAAAGGTCATCGGGGAGCACACGAATAGCACTCAAGGGATGAGTAGACTTCCTACTAAGGGCATCGGCAACCACATTTGCCTTTCCTTCATGATACAACAACTCCATGTCGTAATCATTCACCAATTCTAACCATCGTCGTTGTCTCATATTCAAATCCTTTTGGGTGAAGATGTACCTCAAACTCTTATGGTCGGTGTAGATACGGCAATGGACTCCAATGAGGTAGTGTCTCCACATCTTCAAAGCATGAACGATGGCGGCTAATTCCAAATCATGAGTGGGATAGTTCACCTCATGAACTCTCAATTGTCGCGAAGCATAGGCAACAACTCTTCTATTTTGCATGAGAACACAACCCAAACCCATCTTAGAAGCATCACAAAACACATCAAAATCAACTCCATCCTCGGGCAAGGTCAACACGGGGGCGGTAGTCAACCTCTTCTTCAACTCTTGGAATGCACTTTCACAAGCTTCGGTCCACACAAACTTGGTCTCCTTCTTCAAAAGTTGAGTCATCGGTCTAGCAAGCTTGGAAAAATCTTTCACAAAGCGACGGTAGTAACCCGCCAAACCCAAGAAACTACGGATCTCACCAACATCGGTTGGACTCTTCCACTCAATCACGGCTTCAATCTTTGAAGGGTCTACCATGACACCATCCTTAGATATCACATGGCCTAGAAAAGACACCTTAGACAACCAAAATTCACATTTGGAGAATTTGGCAAACCACTTTTGACGACGGAGGATCTCCAAAATGATACGGAGGTGATCGGCATGCTCTTCTTCGGACTTGGAATAGATGAGGATATCGTCGATGAAGACCACAACACACTTGTCTAAGAACTCACTAAAGGTCCGGTTCATTTGGTCCATGAAGATAGAAGGGGCATTGGTTAAACCAAAGGGCATCACCTTAAACTCGAAATGTCCATATCTCGTGCTAAAGGCGGTCTTAGGGATATCGGACTCACGAACGGGAATTTGGTGATAACCGGATCTCAAATCAATCTTGGAGAAAGTAGAAGCACCTTTGAGTTGATCAAACAAATCTTCAATTCTTGGTAGAGGATACTTGTTCTTGATGGTAACACGGTTAAGCTCACGGTAGTCAATGCAAAGTCTCATGGATCCATCTTTCTTCTTCACAAAGAGAACGGGAGCACCCCAAGGCGAGGCACTAGGTCTAATGAATCCTTTCTCAATCATCTCATCAAGTTGCTTTCTCAATTCCTTTAACTCGGTTGGCGCCATACGGTACGGGGCTTTAGCAATCGGACCGGTTCCGGGTACAAGGTCGATAGAGAACTCAACATCACGCTCGGGAGGAATTCCGGGCAATTCTTCGGGAAAGACATCGGCGAACTCACAAACCACGGGCACTTCCTCGATCTTCGGTAAGGGAGGGGAGGTAGCAGTCACCACACAAAGAAAGATTTGGTAACCTTTCCTCCTCATACTCATCAACTTCAAAGCGGAAATCAACTTCACACCTTCTTGGGAACGGACTCCTCTATAAGACACACGAGTGCCTAGCGGACTCTTGAGGCGAATCTTTTGGTCTCTACACTCGAATCTTGCATCATACTTTGACAACCAATCCATACCCAAAATCACATCGAATTCCTCAAGGGGAAAACGAAGTAGGTTAGCGGGGAACAAGGTTCCCGAAATAGAGATAGGAATGTCGGAGAAAGAAAGGGAACAAGAGAACATTTCTCCGGAAGGTAAAGATATAGAGGTTTCCTCACTAGGAATAGGTTCAAGGGCTAATTTTTCCGAAAACTTGGAAGATATAAAGGATAAAGATGCGCCGGTATCGAATAGAATAAGGCAAGGTTGATCAAAAATTGAGAACATACCCGTAATGATATCGGGATGAGCGGCGGCTTCGGCTCGACTCATGACAAAGATAGTTCCTCTTGGCCTAGCATTTGGAGTAGGGGCATTCTTCTTCTCGGGGCAATCGGCAACACGATGTCCGGGCTTCTTACAATGAAAGCAAGTCAAGGGCTTGCCATAACATCCAACTCCGGGGTGTAGAGCTTGTCTACAATGGTAGCACTTACGGTCCTTCTCAAGTTCATTAGTTGGTGTGGGAACTTGTCCTCTAGGTTCTTGAACTCTCGGTCCTTGTCCTCCATGATCTTGCATCCTTGGCACAAACCTTCTCTTGTTGGCATAGTTGGAAGTAGAAGGCACAAATGGTCTCTTGCCATGAAAGTTAGAACGATAAGAATGAGAAGAGGAGTGGATTTTGGAATCTTCTTTAATGGCCTTCAAAGAGCTTTCGGCCCAAATAGCATCATCATAAACTTCCACAAAGGTAGTTGAGCTTCTTCTCACCATGCTTTCCACCTTAGGGTTCAACTTGTTCTTGTAGAAGTAGACACGATCTTCTTCATCTTTCACGAACTTGGAGGCATAATGAGCAAGTTCATTAAACTTGTCGGTGTAGGCTTGAATTGATAGCTTCCCTTGCTTGAAATCCATGAATTCCTTCAATCTTTGTTGCTTGAGCTCCTTAGGGTAGAAGCGAGTCTCCACGAGTGACTTGAAGCGGTTCCAATCAAAGTTGGGGTCTTGAGTAGCGGTAGGACCGGTCAAAGTCCACCACCTATCGGCTTCCTTCACAAGAAAGTGAGATGCTAACCTCACCTTGTCCTCCTCTCGGGCATCAAAGAGAGAGAAGTTCTTCTCCATATCACGAAACCATTCCGAGAGAGCAACGGGATCCACCTCACCACCATAGGTCCTAGCCTTGTTCCTTGCTAGTTGACTTGCAATCCAAGCATAGCTTCCTTGACGGTTAGCCTCATGAAGAGGGGGAGCGGGTTGAACATTTTGTTGATTAGCAAGTACTTGAGTGAGGGCTTGAATGATAGCATTTTCCACATTGGTCGCTCGCACCATCTTTTCGCACAAGAGCAAACAAGTTAGAGCCTATCACAAAACATACACAAAAAGGCTACCAACTTAGGTCCTTAATTC
Organism: Silene latifolia; assembly: GCF_048544455.1. NCBI lineage: Eukaryota > Viridiplantae > Streptophyta > Magnoliopsida > Caryophyllales > Caryophyllaceae > Silene > Silene latifolia. Next base: position 83,375,847 of record NC_133535.1, read on the forward strand.
TACCCATCTCTCATTCATTATTCAAGGTCAAGTAAGAATTTTAAGTTGGGGTACACGTGTGTGCGTCGGGAGCAATATATGCTCGATACCAATCGTGACACCCCTCGTTGAGGTAACTAAAAGAGCTAGTAAAACGTGGCGGAAACACGAGATTTTACAAACTTTTAAGGCTTCTATTGAAGTCCAACGCGGGGTATCACCAACACGATAAATAAGTTTAGACAGTTAAGTTTAAGTTTACAAAACAAGTCTATTTATTGGGGAAAAGATATCCCACGAATTAACATAGATTCGAAAAGTAGGTGAGTCTATTATGTGATAACTAAATAAGGTCCGAGGTAAGAACTCGCTAGCTCACACGGTCTTCCCCACTTAAGCTTCATCACCAACCTGTCATTCATAATAGATATGAAAGCCACAGTCAGTGGGGAGTAACTCAGGGTTCTCCCAGCCACAATATGTCAAAATACAAGTAATTAAGAATTTAATTAAATAAACAAGCATAAGAGTAAATACTTACGGCATTACGAAAATCACGATTAGTGGGCATAAGAAAATAGGAATGGTAAGGCAAAATGAGAGAAGAATTATTAGGTCAAACTGTTACGTATCAACTCGACTCGAATGTAAGACAATTACAAAGTATAGACTCAAACAAGACAACCCTCTAGACTCCAACCTCTTGGTAGGACGACGATCATAATACGGTCCTAGTCTAAACCTGGCCAGACTCTCGGGATGGACGACACCCGATTCGACAAACGATACCAAATCGTATCCAAGACTCGAAATATGGTACACCTAACCGTGCCCGAAAGTCGAGTAACCTCAAACGGAACCTTGTCACCTAACCGTGACCCCCGGTCCGAAAAAGGCGGAAGGAAAAATAGCCCAACTCGGAAACAATGGCACCTAACCGTGACCCAATGTCCGAGGGCAAATAAATAGGGAATGTCGAGTAGTCACACAATGTAAACCGTCACACTCGGGTCCGAACAAGAACCATAACCATTATGCATGATCATAACATTAATGAGTCTTAAAGTAACCAATTATCGATAGGAAAGAAGATGCATGCATAGCTCAATCATTATTAGAAGTCGCAAGTGAAATAGAACAAACAGGGGACTCCCGGTAGGGTGGTGTCCGGCCGCCGGCCACCGGGCGGGACAACATGCCAAAATCAGAAATTTAATAAAACTTACAGTGCACTCCCAGCCGGTCAAGAGACCGACCGCCGTCACCCCTACTGGGACTACAGCCAAATTTCAAAAACTCATAAAACCTTCAGTGCACTCCCAGCCGGTCACCCGGCTGGGAATACGCCCAAACTCAAAATCACCTAAAATCCTCAGTGTACTCCCAGCCGGTCAGTAGACCGGCCGCCGGTCACCCGGCTGGGACTACAGGCTTACCAAAATATGTTCAAAAACTTACAGGGAACTCCCAGCCGGTCACCCGGCTGGGACTACAAACACGCGGATTCAATGCAAAACACTTCCAAACCATTTGAAACCAACAAAAATCGTTTCCCATCAATTGTTTACGTATCCTAGCATGATTCTAACTCGGAAAAACAACATATTTGAGCATGTGAATGGGTAATTTCGGATTCAAGAGATGTAGCATGAGATTTTCATCCAAACATGTGAGAATTGCAAACAAGCATGATATTCAACATCCAAACTAGCACCAATCATGAAAGATACAACTTTTAACATTCATATGAGATTATAACTACATAAAACCACACAATTCTAACATAAAAGTCGAGTAACCCATCACCGTTACCTTTTTGCACTTCAATCTTCTAAAGACTCGTCAATGATGTAGGTATCCTCCTCCGGGTTGTCCAAGTTCTCCCCTAAACACAAAAATAAAGATATTAAGTCAAGAATTCACATCCTTGAAAGATGAGAATTTCGAAATAGAGAGAAAGATGACAACTTTCTTACTTAGAAAGAAGGGAAATGAGAAAAGGAAGAGAATGGCGCGAAAAGGAACGAGATTGGTGAAGAATTGAGTGAATTATGGTGATTTTAGGGTTGAGAGCAAGGGTTTAACAATGGTGGAGTGGTTGTTGGGAAATTTCAGAAATTACAAGTGAGGGAGATGAAGTTGTGAGGGTTTAGTTGGGGGTTAGTGTAGAGGAAAGAGGAGAGAAAAGACCCATGAGCCAAGTTGAGCCCAATAACTCAAAATGAGTCGGTATCCACTAGAATTTTCGTCCCAAGTCTACTATAACTCGAGACGGAGAATAATATTATTAAAAATCTACACTATTATTACCGTTACACGGCTATGACGATATTTTATGAAAATAAGCTTTAAATAATAATTATTTAATAAAAATTACTTAAAAGTTTATTTAAAAATATTAAGAAAGTGCGGGGTGTTACAGTCATCGTGCATTAAATCACTTGACCGACCACTTCGACCACTACACCGTCACTAATCTTAAAACACTCTTTTTGCTTACCAAAACGGTTTTAAACCAAGTCTTTTCCGACCAACCGAGTTGTTACACTTACGTCGGTCACTCGCCATAACCGAACATGTAAGTATGAGGGTGTAAAAATCCTCTTTTATTATGTTTTCATTTGTTTCATGACTATAACATGCTAAAACGTGCATAACATGAACCAAAACATGGAATAAACGAGCCAAAACTGATTTTTGGCCTGAGACAGAAGCCCCTTGGTTCGCCGGCTTGCCCGCGCCTAAATGAGGTGTCCAGGTCAGAGATCAACCGTGTTTGTTCTCGTCATTTCCCTTTAATTCATTTTCATATTTGTAATCGGTTTTTACCATTTCAAATATTTTCCAACCCCTTTTATTTTATTTCATTTGTTTTAACCATAAAACATTTTTCACCCTTGGTTCCTCATACCATGACGGTTAAATCCGTGTTTCGGTGATAATATTTGGTTAATGACATTTAAAAGGTATTTTAAAGCCTTTTATTTCATTATTGGGAGGTATTTTAAAGCCTCTCCTCATTTCTTTACATTTCCAAAAGAAATATATTAGTCACCAACGCAAAGTCATTCTTGGTTCTACATACCATGCCGGATTTTAACCCGGGTACGATGACGAGTACCGACTAATTACATTCAAATGAACTTAAAACAATTAGTTCATAATTATTTTAAAAACTATTCATGTCAAGCTTGTCAAATCGAACCCGACACCAAATATTATCAAAATAATGATGATTATTCGAGTCTAGTTCTTCAAATCAACAAATGCGGTCTAAACGACCCTTTCAAGTCAAATCGGGTTGAAATACCCATTTTTTTATACGTTTTATAACGTTTTTCGAATAGTCAGAACACGGCATATAACCGTAGGCTAACCCGCGCCTCAAGCAGGTCTTTTCTTTCTCATTTTCAGAACCAGGGGAGGCCCCTTTACACCGCCGGCTGGCTCGCGCCTCATATAACCGTCTGGTACAGGGCCTGTTCCCTTCCAGTATTAGTCTAGGACGATCCCGACTCCGGTTAGCCCGGATATAGGACGGATCAGATGACTATTTACTCGTTCAAAATCATATTTGCAAAATGCCTTATTAAATGGATCACGTTATGCACCATAAACCTAATACGGCAAATGGATGTTTAATTTCCGTCTTGCATGCAAATCAACCATTAATCCAACTCGACATGTCATACTTGATACTTGGATTAAATCAACCGACTTAGAAACCTCTCACATGTTAGGTTTAAATCATTGGATGCGCATTTATGCATTTAAGCCGTTTTATCAACCTTTGCATTCACCCAACCAAGATCGATCAGTAGAGGCCGCTACCGCGGGCGGGATTGAGTGTCTGATTAAAGGGCTTCCCAATACGTACCTTCACCTCTTACTCAGAAACTTTGGATAGTGGACGACCTTATCCAGGGCGTACGAGAGTCATTCTAGAGATAGGATGCTAAAGAGAGACGATTCCTTATCTTTAGTACCTATGTCTAACCCTGCTTTGTGCTTCGTTTGACCGAGGTATAAAGTGGATTCGAACGGGTTCCAAGCATCCCACAAATGCTTGGTGGCGACTCCGAACATCTCTAATCGTTTCGAGACCATTACCGAGACGAAACCGACCGATCTAAAACGATCCGGTCGAAAGCATTTTTATGCCGCCAAGCGTGGCTTTCAAAAGACCGCTGCCATTGTCCACAGATCGAGCCGGGCATACGAAGGTGGGCCCACGTCCACAGATTGGCGACTCCGCTGGGGAAAACTAGGACACTTACGTCTTTGTGATCAATAGATGGTGAGACTCGAATGAGGTCTTTGTTGGAATGCATTAATTGATATTACGGTCACGATCGGGTTCCTTGTCTGGGCCCACAACCTAACCCTTTTCGACCAATTGGCTCGTCTCGTCGGCGTGAGTTTTCTCATCCCCGCGTTCCGAAGCCCGATTGAGTCAAGCATACCGTTGACGTTACACATTTCGGTTTCGTCAAAGAGCTTTCATTACTTTCGAGCACGAGGCTAGGGCACCCTCCTTACACATTTTGTTTGGATTGGTATCCCTCTCGCAAATCGGGGTTTGATTCCTTGGTGTGTAACCCACCCTTCTAAGCCAAAACCCGTGTCAGCATAATGCATAATATAATGAACTTTGAGTGCTTATGTGCTACTTGATCATAACTCCTTCCGTGTCATTTTCAAACTTTCAAAATCACCTTTTTGCGCCGTTATAATGGCCGTTTGAAAACTCGGACGTTTGCCGACCGTTACACGCCTTTCTAGGCCGTCGTAATGACGATTTTCAAACCCGATTTTTATAACCATTTCAAACACGCCTTTCTAGGCCATCGTAATGACGATTTTCAAACCCGGTTTTTATAACCATTTCAACACGCCTTTTTATGCCGTCGTAATGACGATTTTCAAACCCGGTTTTTATAACCATTTTAACACGCCTTTCTAGGCCGTCGTAATGACGATTTTCAAACCCGGTTTTATAACCATTTCAACACGCCTTTCGAGGCCGTCGTAATGACAATTTTTAAACTCGGTTTTTATAACAGTTTCAACACGCCTTTCTAGGCCATCGTAATGACAATTTTCAAACTCGATTTTCTACAACCATTTCAAATCACTTTTTAACGCCGTTATAATCGCCGCGTCTAGACACGGATTTTAACCCGTTTCGCCCCGACAATGGCTCTTTCAAAACCCGAGAAAAGCGCACACCCTTTTCTCGAGACACTTTCGAGATCCCGAGGACCATGCACCGTCCCTGAGACCTCTTCAAACATTTCAAACCCGATTTTCAAAACATACAATTTTGAATTTCAAAAAAAAAAAACCCGGCTTGGAAGACAATACTTTGTTTTCCGAGCCGATTCAAACTCAAAACCGTCTTTTGCAAATAAACTTAAGACAACTCTTTCAATTAATTGACTTGCGGAGATCTCTATCTTCGGAAGCCGTCTATTAAAGCGACAAATGAATCTTTTTGAAAATTTCTATTTTCGAAAACTTCAGTCCACCATTCCAATTCCGCCTCGTGTCTATCGAGTCGAAGCAAACGTACTTATGGGTCTTTACTTATGAGTCGTCTCACCACGAGGCCCGTCCAATGGCGTCGTTCCGTCATGTTGGACTCGTGTTAAAGGTTCGGTCAACACCGTCACATCATAAATTGAGTCAGCACCGAGGAACCACGCACGGTCACCCTCGTCTCGAGTCTGATCTTTGTCTCGTCCTTTGTGTTGTCTGCGTTCAGTCTTTGAACCGTGTCGGATTGAGTTGTAATGTGAGCCATTTTTCTGCCTCAGAGCCATGGCCCCCGTCTTCAACTTCGTCTGTCAACAACAACAATAATGATAACAACAAATATGTCACGACTGATCAGCTAGCCAGCCTGCTCACCGCTCTTAAGGTCACCCTGGATCGCGTCGAGACCCGTATCGATGCCCTGGAGAACAAGGAAACTGGGGAACATAATAGCCCACCTCTGAGTGAAACTGAGAAGAGGCTAAAGCTCTTGGAAAAACAACTCCTAGCCCGGGGCAACAATTTCCATCTTGAGAACAACCGAAGGTTCGAACCTGTTGGGGATCAATTATCTGACAACTTCACCCTAATTGACATACCTAAGTTCAAAGGAGTGGAGGACCCGCTCAATCATATTCGTGCTTTCAAAGACTACATGGCCATCAAAGGAGTCAAACATGAACTTTTTACCCGGATCTTCCCCTCCTCCTTGGAACCGGTCCTTCGACAATGGAACTACTCCCTTGATCCGAAAAACTTTACTACTTGGGATGAGGTCGCAGTTGAGTTTGCCAAACAATATGCCGACAATGTCGAAATCCAGGCTAATACCCGTACTCTCGAGGTGCTAACCCAGAACGACAAGGAGGGGTTCACCGATTTCTTAACCCGTTGGAGGAGGGTGAGTACTCAATTGGTCAGTAAGCCGAGTGAATCAACTTTGGTGGAAAAGTTCGTCAACAATCTCCGCGCGGTTTATGCCAAATTACTGAGATATCAAAATATTAAGACCTTCCAGGATCTGCAAATTCTGGGGACACGTATTGAAGATGACCTCCGGAAGGGTGTCTTGGCCAAGACCACTGGCAGAAGCTACCAAGGATCCACCTCGACCGGATCCCGCCCTTACGGCCAAACGAACAAAATCGATGAGGTCAACCTCGTTGAACCATCTGCTAAGAGTGCTGAGCGCCCCCAGAGAGTGTTCACTAATATAGGGTCAACTTACGCAAGTGCTCTGAAGAGGCTTATGGACCAGGGAAAGTTAAAACCAATCGAACCCACCCCGGATCCGACCGATGCTAAGAAGTCCCGGTTCTGGAACCCCAATGCCTACTGTCAGTACCATCAAGGGAAGGGGCATGATACTGAAACCTGTTTCAAACTCAAACACATCATCCAAGACATGATTGAGAAAGGATATTTGGCTTTACCCCCACCGACTAATCCAAACAACAAAACGAACCCTCTGGGAATCCATGCCATCTCCAACGATGAGCCAACTCTGGACTGCTCTCACCTCATTCAGCCAGTCGATGATGAGGTGAATGCCTTGGAGAAAGATCCCTCGGACGGGGTATTTGTGTTTAGTGCCGCCACTATGCTCACTATGTTCCAACAGGTTGAGGAAGCCATGGCCAGTCTCTCCGAAAGGATCACCTGACATGACGATGCCTACCGTCGACTTATCTTCAATCCTCCACCACCGCGCCCAAGGGAGAGTCCCCCGAGCGCTCAAAACTACCCACGCCAGGACGGATTGCTCCCGCGACCATTCTGGCATGCACCTCACGAAAATCACCCTCACAATAACTACCCTCATAAAAATCACCCTCACAAAAGTCACCCTAACAAAAATATTCCTCACAAAAATTACCCACCAAAGAATACCCCTCCACGGTGCCTTCGAGATCCTGAAATCAATGGCATCTGGAGAGACGACGTTGAAGATGTTTACCTTGACCCAGAGAAAGAGAAACGGGCAAAAGAGATCGGACACCTCACCCGGTCTGGACGCCCCTATCAGAACCCGAACAATCCAACGCTCGTTCCAACAACGAATGACCAAGTCGTCCCGGAAGTAGACACTCAACCAAAGGCTCCTGAAAATTTGATCCTCAAACAGCTTCAGAGAGAAAAAGCCGAAATCTCAAATTGGCAACTAATCGCAACGTCTTTTGAGCATCGACAGGCTTTGCTGCAGGGCTTGGGAAAGTTAACCGTGCCCTCCACCTCTTCCCCTGAAGAAATAGTGGCACATATGACAAGGGACACACCTGACTTGAACAACCCAGTCGTCTTCTCTGACGAGGATATCCCTCCATTCGGAGCCAATCATAACCTGGCCCTGTATATCACCGTACAATGCCTCAAGAAAAATGTACCCATGGTCCTCGTAGATGACGGATCCGCGATGAATGTCATCCCTCTCAAGACTGCTCACAAGCTGGGTATTAAGGAAAATTATTTGGTCCCGACAAACCAAGGAGTACGTGCCTATGACGGCACTCGTCGCAAAGCCGCAGGACTCATCACTTTGACTGTCGCAACCGTACCACTGGAAAGGCAAACCAGTTTTCAGGTGGTCGACATCGACGCCTCTTTAAATATGCTCCTGGGACGTCCCTGGATCCATGCTGTCAAGGTGGTTACCTCGACTCTCCACCAGAAAATCAGGGTCCCCTTCAATGGGAAAACAATCACAATTCCTGCTTCCCCGATCAAAGCTGTCATGAGAAAGGGAATAGCCTCCCAAACCATTGAGGGGGATGATAACGAAATGTGGGGATTCCAAGCTGTGAATGCCATAACTGATGAATCAACACCCTTTGATTGTGACCCATTTGCTAAACTCACAGTCAACCGTATCATGATGCGTCAGGGTTACTTCCCGGGCTTACCCCTCAATCCACTAAAAGACACATTGCCTCCCTTGAAACAGGCTAAGGTTCCCAACATTCCCTTCGGACTGGGATATGAGCCTATCGATGAAGATATCCAAGAGATGAACCTCCTAGTTCGAAAATGCAAGAAGCACAGTGTTATCCTCCGTCCCTATCATCTGACCCTCAATAGATACTTTTTCCCCGAGGGAGAGTTCGAGCTCTACCATGGCTTTTCAGATCCCATCTATGACTCTGTGGCCAAAGCTAGGTACCCGGGAGTGGAAGTCTTCCAGGGCTTCTACTTCATCCCCGACAACATCAAAGCTGCATCAACTGAGTCTAAGCCGTCGTCATGCCTCGATGGACAAGCTGTCACACTCCTCTTTGGGGAAGATAACATCAAGCACCTCGACTATGAGGACATTATCAACATCGCCCTGAAGGACAATCAATTTGACCCAACCGTCTTGATCTCCGACACTGACCCGGAGAAAGCTACATAAGGCTGGAGGAAGACCGTCAAGTGGACCGATCGCCAAGGCCGCATTCTCAAGATCACAACTGGAGAAGGCCCTATGTTCAAGGAAGGAAGTGAAGAAGGATCTGAGTCCGAGTCTGAGTCGGAATCAGAATCTGTCATAACTCCTAATGTCCCAGTCAAGGTCCCCTTCCCACTGTTTTATCACAAAGTCATGGCTGATTCATAAGCCGAGTCTACTAGGGTCACCCCCACTCCCATGAAAGGTGACAACCTGGAGCCTGTTTCAGGGGCCGCCTCCTCTACTCTGTCGCCTCTAACTGACTACAAGATGTTTGTCCTTTCCGAGCTTTTCGATCGTGTCAACTTAATGAACGCTAAGTTTGCTTATGACTCGTCTCAATTTAACTGCAATGCAATTCTGAATGACTATGAGGAATTTGACTTGAGTGACTACCCACCTCACCTAGCCAAAGAACTTAACAAACGGGAAACCAGAACCCTTATCATTGAGGAGACCGAACCTATTAACGTAGGAACCGACAACCTACCTCAAGAACTTAGGATAGGGACAACCCTGGACCCCTCGGAAAGACAACAGTTCAATGACGTCCTACACGAATACAAGGACGTGTTCGCCTGGTCCTACAGAGATATGCTTGGGATTGACAGGAAAATCGCAGAGCACCAGATACCCATAAAACCCGGAGCTAAACCTGTGAAACAGAAGCTACGCCGGATGCGTCCTGAATGGGCCCTGAAAATCAAGGAAGAAGTGGATAAACAGTTCAAGGCTGGGTTCATCAAAGTGTCTAAATACTCTGATTGGGTGGCCAACATTGTGCCCGTACCAATAAAGGTGGAAGAATTCGGGTTTGCGTCGACTTCAGGGATCTAAACAAGGCGAGTCCTATGGACGACTTCCCTTTTCCACATGTTGACATTCTGGTGGACAACACTGTCGAACATGCTCTCCTATCATTCATGGACGGGTATATTGGGTACAACAAGATTAAAATGGCTGAGGAAGACATGCACAAGACAGTATTCACTACACAGTGGAGTACATATTGCTACACGGTCATGCCTTTCGGTCTCATCAATGCTGGGACTACCTATCAAAGAACCGCTACTACTCTCCTACATGATATGATGCACAAGGAGGTAGAGGTGTATGTCGATGACATGATTGTCAAGTCAAGAGAACGGGACGGACACATCAGCGCCCTTCGGAAATTCTTCGCTCGTCTGCGGAAATATAACATGAGACTAAATCCTTAGAAGTGTGCATTCGGTGTCACCTCCGGAAAACTCTTGGGACATGTCGTCAACAAAAGAGGCATTGAGATTGATCCAACCAAAATCAAAGCCCTTCACCAAATGCCTTGGCCTAGGAACGAGAAGGAGATTCGGGGATTTCTTGGTCAGGTCCAATACATCAGCCGCTTCATTGGCAAGCTCACTATGATTTGTGAAACAATATTCAAGAAACTGCGCGCCTCCGATCACACCGATTGGGACGACGACTGTCAAAAGACCTTCGACAGGATAAAGGAAATCCTATCCAAACCTCTTTTCCTCATGCCACCTCAACCAGGGATTCCTCTATCCCTATACCTGACTATTACCAACACAACCATGGGAGCAATGTTAGCGCAAACAATCGACGGCGAAGAACGAGCCATCTACTACATCAGCAAAAAGTTCATTGAGTACGAGACGAGGTATACCCAACTGGAGAAGACATGCCTTGCCCTAGTATGGTCAACAAAGAAGCTGCGGCATTACATGCTCAGCTACACGGTCCACATCTACCCCAAGATGGACCCGGTCAAATACATCTTCGAAAAACCCGTACTAGACGGAAGGCTGTCTAGATGGACACTCATGCTGTCCGAGTTCGATCTCAAGTTTGTACCCCTCAAGGTTATCAAGGGAAGAGCAGTTGCCGATTTCCTAGCGGAGAATCCCGTCAACGAGGATCCAACGACCGACACATGGTCACTTCCTGACGAAGACATCCTTTGTGCCGATTCTGACGTATGGGAGCTATACTTCGACGGTGCATCTAATCTGAGAGGCTTCGGGGTAGGAATCCTTCTAATATCACCAGAGGGAGAACATGTTCCAATCTCGGTCAAACTAGACTTCGCCGCTAAATATGAAGCATGCCTCATCGGCTTACAAGCAGCCATCACACTTGGCATCAAGAGATTGAGGGTCCACGACGATTACTCGCTCATAATCAATCAGGTGTCCGGATCATGGAAAATCCGATCTGACAGCTTAGCTCCCTACCGAGCAAAGATCAATCAAGAGGCCGAGTTCTTCGACCAAATTGACTACTTCCACTTGCCACGAGAGGAAAGCCAATTTGTTGATGCCCTAGCAAAGCTTGCCGCACTCTTCAACATACCTGACGACATGACATCGATGCCCCTATGTGTCGAGAGAAGGAGCGAGCCAGCTCACATTTGCGCCATCATCGACGACGAGGAAAGCCATGATGAACCTTGGTACCAAGCCATCCTCAACTACAAAATCAAAAACAAATTCCCTCCCAACTCTGATCAAAGAGGACAAAGAGCCATCCGTTTGCTTGCATCACAATTCGTGATGAACCAAGACCAACTATACAAAAGAACACCGCAAGGAATTCTCCTCCTTTGCATTGACCATCACAAAGCCAGAAAAGTCATGGGAGAGGTTTGCAACGGAGAATGTGGCCCTCACATGAGCGCAATGATGCTAACCCGGAAAATCATGCGGCTAGGTTACTACTGGACCACCATGGAAGCTGATTGCCGTAAGTACGTCAAACATTGCCACAATTGCCAAATCTTCGCCAACCATACCACCATCCCTTTTATACACCATGACCTCACCCTAGCCTTTCTCAACCTGGGGCATCGACATCATCGGGAAAGTCAACCCGGTAGGCACCAAGGGGCACTGCTTTGTCCTCGTCGCCATCGACTACTTCACCAAGTGGGTGGAAGCACAGTCATATGCAGTCTTGACCGCCAAACAAGTGGCCAAGTTCATTCAAAACAACATCATCTGCCGGTATGGGGTACCCCATGAAATCATCAGCGATCAAGGCTCTCATTTTCGGGCGGAAACTCAAGCTTTGCTGGACAAATACAAGATCAAGCGATATCGATCATCCCTCTACCGTCCCCAAACCAACGGAGCAGTGGAGGCAGCTAACAAGACTCTTGTCACCATTATCAAGAAAATGCAAGACAACTACCGCGATTGGCCGAGCAAACTCCCATTCGCATTCTGGGGATACCGAACCTCCATTAGAACACCGACGGGCGCCACACCCTTCTACCTAGCGTACGGTATGGAGGCGGTTCAACTGGTAGAGTTAGAGGTTCCTTCTCTACGCATCCTACTGGAGAGTCAAGTCCCCGAGGCGGAATGGACCCGTCGAAGGTACGAACAACTCACTCTTCTAGACGAACGGCGACTCAACGCCTTGCACAATGTCCAGCTATACCAACGACGTATACAACGGGCGTTCAACAAGATGGTCAACCCAGGAACATCCAGGAGGGCGACTTGGTCCTCAAGTCAGTTCGAGCACCGTTACCCGTCGATCCGAGGGGAAAATTCAAACCCAATTGGGCCGGGCCATACCTGGTCAAGAAAATACTTTCGGGGGGCGCAGTGAGACTGAGTGACCTAGATGGGGAGGACTTTACAAACCCGACCAACCTAGACCAACTCAAGAAATACTACCCTTGAACCGTAGCAACCAACGACCTCGCCTAGTTTTACAACTAGCAACCACGTCAATCCCTTTTCAAGTCAAGTTCCTCAACGTGTTCAGATTTGAAATTGCATGTTTTATCGAGTCTAAGCTGCGGCACCTTGCCCGTTTCGAATGTCCTTTGATCTGTCAACGACAACATCCATTTGCACAAAAACAAAAACCCCTAAACTACGAGCATGGTTTGATTTCACCTCTTCAGGTGGATACGTAGGCAGTCCCTCTTATGCATAAGGGATACAACCACAAAACGCAATCAAATTTACAAAATATTTCGAACTACGATCACGGTTTGATTTCGCCTCTTCGGGTGAATACGTAGGCAGCCCTTTCTTACATAAGAAGGATAGAACCATACCCATAATAAATAAAAAAACACATCACCCACATACAAAACAACATCCCCAGCAAAAAAGAAAGGGAAACCACTCCCCTTTCCCCAAAAATACAAAAAAATAAGCCTTTCTCCCTTCTCACAAAATACCACTTTCCCAAGTGCAAATGTTTAGGACGATTCAAATTGAATTACCTTTACCAAATGGATGGAAGAAACAAGCGTTCATAATTTCTGACACGAGCAATCCTCTTATTTAATTAATAATGGGAGGGATTACAATTTCAACAGCAAATAAAGCTCGACGAGTCTACAACTTGTCAAAGCTATGGTGTCGACTAAAACACCTCACATAATAAAACTAGCACAAAACACACAAAAGTAGCTAGTACAACATAATTAAAACTCACAACACTAATACAACATAATAATAAAATGGGTAATGGAGGTCTTCAATCTTCCATTTTACCCTTGCCTTTTCCTTCGGGGTACATCTTCCCCTTGTTCTTCTTGTTGGCCCGCCTAGCATGGAATTTCTCCTCGGAACGGATCCTCAACGGATCTAAGACAGCGACGGCCTTTGGTCTAGCACAAGACCCCATGTTCCACCCAAAACGAGCCAATGCACGACTCACCATACTCTTGGGACCCGAGCTTCTCCTCTTCGGTGGTCTCATTACATCGGGGGTACCTCCATCAACATACTCCTCGAAGAAGGCACGGTTGGCCTTGCCAACCTCTCGATAATTCAAGTCGACAACCTCATCCTTACGAAATTTAGATCTTTCTTCCAAGGACGGAGCACGTGACCACTTGACATAAGTGGGAGTCAACCATGTCGTGGCAACGGGGTTTGGTACCTCCCAAAGCGGCCGAGTGGCCCACCACCTTTCGAAGACCTCCACAAGCTCGGAGTTCCGGAAAACATTCTCTTGAACAATGGTATCTTGAGCAGGCACCTTTTGATGACGCCCCATTTGCCTCATGAGCCTTTCGGGATATATGAAGGAAACAACCTTCAAACCCACCACCATCAAAGAACGAGGACTAGCACCCGAAGCGGGCAACCTCGTGAAGGACCTCAAATGCCACCATGGCACAACCCAACGGATGTGAGGACCACCCTCCTTGGTCAATCTCGCGGCCCAATAAGCCTCGGTAGAAGCAAAACTATCCGAGTACAACTTCTTCCTCATGGTAAGATGACGGAATTAGTAAGAAGAAGAATCAACCAGAGGCTCTACATACCTTAGCCTCTCCAATAGCCACACTTGAAGGATCCTTGGGAACCCAAAAGAGGGAGCTTCTCCACAAGAGCCTTCCTTGTCCAAAGCTTGGACGATCTCTCCAAGCACCAACCATGACGAATCTCTACCATGCTCCATTTGCTCAACCACATGAATGAGGGTCATGCTACCATAACATTTGGTTACCTCCTCTTTAAAAACATCAACAAAGAGGTACACATGGACAAGACAAAAGGCAAGAGCCCTTCTCCTAGCCACCTCTGAGACATTAGCATCTAATCCGTTTGAAAAGATGTTGATAAGAGCCAACATATCCACACCATGTGGAGCAAGAAGAAAGTTGATTTGACTTGTTGACAAGCCCAACATGGAACGGAATTTCTCCTTGTAACACAAGCGAGTCGGAGGAAGCACCGGAACACAACCCGGCCACCCACCAATGGCTCCAACTTCTTCGGCAAGAGGGAAAATTTCACCTTTCGGGAAAACGAAAACATGGTGTTTCAAATCCTAAAACCAAGAACATGCTTCAAGAAATAAAGGTTGCACCTTGACTTAAAGGATCACAAACAATTGACCAACTCCCATGCAAATGAGTTGATACTTTTCGGGAGGCGACAAATCCCGGCACCATTGTCGCAATGCGTTGTCAATAGCATCCATGAAATATTTTGTGGAATAAGAAGAAGAAGTTTTGTAGAGATCTTTTTGTGTTTCGGATGATGAAACAATGAAGCGCAAACGTCCCTATTTATACAAAATTATCAGCGCGTTTTTCAGGAAAAGGGGAGAGCCGGCTTCTATCGCCAGGCTGCTCGCGCCTCTTTAAGGCTTCCCGAGGATTCCCGCTGTTGACTTGTCTCTTTCAACTTGTGTTTTCTCCTGACACCTCAAATCTCCCGCCAGGACACTCGCGCCTCTTCGGGATGATCCAGAACATTTTTGTGTTTCCCCACACTCACATTTCCTTGTTTTCGCGTTTTACGAAATCCGGCACGGTTTCCATAACGCAGCTTTAAACATACGGATTTTTCTTTCTTTTTTTAAGGGGGGAAGGGCTAGTCGCCCCGATCCGCGACGGATCGTATCCATGTCAATCGAAATTCCGAAAATTTTTCGCTTTTTCGCAATAAAATCGAAAATTGATAGAACGACATCAGTTTTCCTCAAAAATTCAAGCACTCACAAATTCGAGTCTTGACCTCAAAAATAAAAAATCAAATATACTCGTAAAAATATTTTTCTAAAATTCATCCTGACGGTTTGAGTTTGAATTTTTCGAGTCACAAATCAATTTTAATAATTTGGATGCAATCTAATTCACGATACGAGTTAATTGCTCAAATTTTCAAATCAATTCCTTTTGAATTCCGAACGTGACGACTTGTCGCAGAATTTTAAAATTTCAATTTTAATGCCGAGTCATCGCGGTTAATTTTGTTTTTCAATCAAATGTTTTTACGTGTTTACGTTTATGCATATGTGCTATCTATTGTCTGTTTTCTGCACTAACGATGCAGGAGCTAGTGCGAAGCAAAAAGGAGAATTGACAGCCGACAACGCTCCTCCGAAACACAACACAAAAAAAAGCCAAAAATCACAAAATGAACCACAATCCAAAAACACGTATATACAAACCGCCTCACGCAAAATACATCGACGCACGTTTCATACGGGCAACTGACCGTACAAACAGGATCTAGTACGGACATCTGTTATACAGACATTGGCCTAAAACAACCATCTATCATACATACACTGGCCTAAGACAACCGTCTATCATACAGACACTGGCCAAAGACAACGAACTGGGGGCTATCTACTACCTACCGAACTAAGCACTCTCTATCCTCTCAAACAGAAAAGAAAGGGAGCAACACAAGAAACAAAGGAGAAACATCGGAAGCAGAGGTGGTTACCATGACGATAACACCGCATTCCTCCTCCGTAATAAGAAGGAAAATGGTGCCTGACATATTTTGGACGACACGACTACCGAGGACCGTAACTTAGCCTGTTACCCCGATGTTGAACCCCACTCAGCTGAATTCAACAGCAATCGAAAGCAGCAACACGGGATAACACACTCGTACTGAACCCCACTCATCGGACATCCAGACCTCCGCAGACAACAACCAACGATCGATACCCGATCATTGGCCGAGCAAAGGCCGCCAGGCATAAACACAACCAAACCTGTAATAAAAAACAGTCGTCTTCCTCCCTCCAGGATCGTCTCCCCCCCCCCCCCCAAGGCCTCCACGGCAGATCCCATCGGTCCCAAATGATACCCTGCGATCAAAAAAAAAAGCAAACAGAGAACGTCAGCCGAAATTTCGGCATCATCACGGCGTGAAATGGACAAATCCAAAAAAAAACCTGCAAAGCAAAACAAGGGCAATCTCGCCCGAACAAAAAACAACAAAATAATTCACAAAAAAACAAACAAAAAGCACAAAAAACGACTCGCCCCTCTTTTCAAGCAAAAGACGAGTCAAAACCACCACAAAAAAAGGCATTACAAGACCCATACAAGGTGCGCCAACAAACCAAAATACATTCCCAAGGCAATAAGAAATGTTTCCACGGCTCGAAAAGGCAATTTCAACGCCAATTTAAACACAAGCCGGTCAAAATTCAAAAATGACCGCAAAAAGGCAAAAAAAGATTTTATCACACCTCAAGGTGACCTAAACTACCAATAAGGTCCATTTCAAGGCAAACTGACTCAATTCAAGCCCAAACAGGCGATTATTTTGTCAGACATAAGACCGTCACAAAAGGCAAAAATTACAAATTTTGCCCACGATACCCAACGAAGGTCCATAAATGGCGAATACGGGTTTTCCCAACTACAATGCAACCTAGTGGGACCCACTACCCAAGCAAATAAACTTGGCATTGCCAAATGAGACTGTTTCTCACCTCACTCACGTTTTTCGAGCATAGGGAGCGGGAACGGGGACCAAAATGCAAACCAAAAGCACCCATATACTCCTAAACAGGTTTCTAACCTAATGCAATCATCAATTTCACTCAAAATGGGCTAAATCAAAAACGCCCAATTCGATTTTCTAGGGTAAATTTCACCCTAATTCAATTAAGCTAAAAGGCCAACAAATTTAAATGGATTCAAGAGGAAATACATACATTGAGATGACATTGTTGTTGATGGCACGAATGGAAGCAAGCTTAAGGACCAACAATGGCATTCTTGGGTTTATTTTGTGTCGAAGGTTGAAGACGGATGAGGAATGAAATGCAGCCTAAACTCGCGTCTTTTACAGAAGAAAAGGGAAGCCCCTTTGGTTCGCAAGGTGGCTCGCGCCTCAATCAAGCCTCCCCTTGCTTTTTCACCGAAATTTGGGCTTTGGCCCAATTTCACATATTAAACTTCGAATTTTCATTGACGATATTAAAGGTCGTCATTTTCTCAAAGACAAAAACAAATAGTGAGAATTTAAATTCGCTATTTTCGAAAATTTCAAACAAACGGCGATCAAAACCGCCAATTTCCAAAATAATGGTGAAATCAAAATTCACTATTTTCTTTCAAAATTTTCAAAAATAATAGCGAGAATCCAAAATCCGCTATTTCTTCAAATTTCAAACGACGACAATTAAAACCGTCATTTTCAAAATAATAGCTGGAAATTAAATTCCACTACTTTCACCACACGTGTCAACGGCGGCACATAAACCGTCACTTCAATTAATAGTGAAGATTCCAAATTCACTACTTCCATCAAATGTCAACGGCGGCACATAAACCATCACTTCAATCAATAGTGAAAATTCAAAATTCGCTATTTCTTCAAATTTCAAACGGCGGCATATAAGCCGTCACTTCAATCAATAGTGAAGATTCCAAATTCACTATTTCCATCAAATGTCAACGGCGGCACATAAACCGTCACTTCAATTAATAGTGAAGATTCCAAATTCACTATCTCCATCACATGTCAACAGCGGCACATAAACCGTCACTCCAAACGTGATAGCAAAATTTAAAATTTGCTATTTCCTTCAAAATTCAAACAAACGGCGATCAAAACCGCCACTGCAAATTCAAACAAACGAGTAGTGGAAATTCCAAATTCACTATTCCTTCAAATACCAGCAAGGGGCTTCCTCGCGGAACCTGCTCATTTCAAAAACAGTGATAGTGAAAATTCGACTTCACTATTTCCACAGCGGCATCACGAGTTCGCTACTTTCAAAACAAGCCCATTCGACGCGGCTATGCTCACGGTCCATAAACCGACCGCCCCATGGCTGGCGAGCCTTTGTCCGCAAACACTTAAGGACACATCCTGAAGATGCCTCGGGTACATTTCCTTATCGCAGCTGGCGAGCCTTTGCCCGCAAACGTGCAAGGACATATCTGAAGATGCCTCACGTATGACTCCTTCTTATGGCTGGCGAGCCTTTGTACATAGTCTAACGGACTTTAAACGATACGCACGGATAGTCGACAGACTCTAAACTGTTCCCGACGATAGGTCCTTAGCTCGTACCCTTGAGTCGCCTTGGCGTCGCCCTTCCTGACGGCAGGTCCTTGGCCTGAATCCTTTCGAGCAGCCTCGACGTCGCTTGGGTCTCCAGGTTGTTATCTTCGATTGACCTGGGGGCTCTACTTTGACTTTCGCCCTGTCCAAGCCACAGTCAAAGTGAGGGCTCTGTAGATACCCAGTATCTGCTGAGACTCCAACAAACACCCGATGATTATCGGACTACAACATGTTTTGGAATCGCGGCGTTTGATCGACAGTTTGTGTACAACTTTACGTCGAAAAACTTAAAACGATTTCGAAAATAAAACTTTTCAAAACATTTCAAAAATACCTGGAGTGTTTAATGCACGACGACGGGGTCGCAATGACACTAACTAGAGTCAAAACCGACACCGGACCAAAAACCGACTCAAAATTCAAATCCCGACTCCAACAACGAGTCAAACCGAGTCAACCACTAAAAACAACCATTTCAAATCTTCTATGTTAAGGTTTCATGGAATCTTACATAGTCAAATATCAAACATGTTCATCCAAAACCTAGGATAGAACAAATCATGATTGCGTTTGTTGTGAAAGCGACAACTCACCTCGAAGACCCGCGACGTGGCTCGCGCCTCTTTGAGCAGCCCAAGTGGCCACGTCGCTCAAAACTCACACAACCACTTATTCTCCTATAAATACCCCTTAAATGCCCTCCATTTGAGACTTACGCGAGTGTCCGCCCCCTCTTTTCTCCCTTAAAATTCTCGACTCGACTTCTTAAGTCACAATCCGACGCGTGTTTACGACCTACTGATCGTAAATACAAGCCTAACACATTGTTTGGTACCGTCATTGTGCATTAAATCACTTGACCGACCACTTCGACCACTACACCGTCACTAATCTTAAAACACTCTTTTTACTTACCAAAACGGTTTTAAACCGAGTCTTTTCTGACCAAACGAGTTGTTATACTTACGTCGGTCACTCGCCATAACCAAACATGTAAGT
The DNA here is from genome assembly GCF_048544455.1 of Silene latifolia. Lineage (NCBI taxonomy): Eukaryota > Viridiplantae > Streptophyta > Magnoliopsida > Caryophyllales > Caryophyllaceae > Silene > Silene latifolia. The sequence continues at coordinate 83,395,593 of NC_133535.1, forward strand.
ATGAGGGTGTAAAAATCCTCTTTTATTATGTTTTCATTTTTTTCATGACTATAACATGCTAAAACGTGCATAACATGAACCAAAACATGGAATAAACGAGCCAAAACTGATTTTTGGCCTGAGACAGAAGCCCCTTGGTTCGCCGACTTGCCCGCGCCTAAATGGGGTGTCCAGGTCAGAGATCAACCGTGTTTGTTCTCGTCATTTTCCTTTAATTCATTTTCATATTTGTAATCTGTTTTTACCATTTCATATATTTTCGAACCCCTTTTATTTTATTTCATTTGTTTTAACCATAAAACATTTTTTACCCTTGGTTCCTCATACCATGACGATTAAATCCGTGTTTGGGTGTGAATATTTGGTTAATGACATTTAAAAGGTATTTTAAAGCCTTTTATTTCATTTTTGGAAGGTATTTTAAAGCCTCTCTTCATTTCTTTACATTTCAAAAATAAATATATTAGTCACCAACGCAAATTCATCCTTGGTTCTACATACCATGCCGGATTTTAACCCGGGCATGATGACGAGTACCGACTAATTACATTCAAATGAACTTAAAAAAATTAGTTCATAACTATTTTCAAAACTATTCATGTCAAGCTTGTCAAATCGAACCCGACACCAAATATTATCAAAATAATGATGATTATTCGAGTCTAGTTCTTCAAATCAACAAATGCGGTCTAAACGACCCTTTCAAGTCAAATCGGGTTGAAATACCCATATTTTTATACGTTTTATAACGTTTTTCGAATAGTCAGAACACGGCATATAACCGTAGGCTAACCCGCGCCTCAAGCAGGCCTTTTCTTTCTTATTTTCAGAACCAGGGGATGCCCCTTTACACCGCTGGCTGGCTCGCGCCTCGTATAGCCGTCTGGTACAGGGCCTGTTCCCTTACAGTATTAGTCTAAGACGATCCCGACTCCGGTTAGCCCGGATATAGGACGGATCAGATGACTATTTACTCGTTCAAAATCATATTTGCAAAATGCCTTATTAAATGGATCACGTTATGCACCATAAACCTAATACGGTAAATAGATGTTTAATTTCCGTCTTGCATGCAAATCAACCATTAATCCAACTCGACATCTTATACTTGATAGTTGGATTAAATCAACCGAATTATAAAGCTCTCACGTGTTAGGTTGAAATCATTGGATGCGCATTCATGCATTTAAGACATTTTATCAACTTTTGCATTCAACCAACCAAGATAGATCAGTAGAGGCCGCTACCGCAGGCGGGATTTGGTGTCTGATTAAAGGGCTTCTCAATACGTACCTTCACCTCTTACTTAGAAATTTTGGATAGTGGACGACCTTATCCAGGGCGTACAAGAGTCATTCTAGAGATAGGATGCTAAAGAGGGACGATTCCTTATTTTTAGTACCTATGTCAAACCCTCCTTTGAGCTTCATTTGACCGAGGTATAAAGTGGATTCGAACGGGTTCCAAGCATCCCACAAATGCTTGGTGGCGACTCTGAACATCTCTAATCGTTTCGAGACCCTTACCGAGACAAAACCGACCGATCTAAAACGATCCGGTCGAAAGCATTTTTACGCCGCCGAGCATGGCTTTCAAAAGACCGCTGCCATTGTTCACAGATCGAGCCGGGCATATGCAGGTGGGCCCACGTCCACAATATGATAGACAATTCTAGCTACCATGCACATACATTCCAATCAAACAAGCTCCTGTCACAGCCGAGGGTTTACAAAAGTATGGAAAAGTGAGGTAATGGGCAAGAAGAGGCAAAACATTTATGGGAATGTGAGGTTAGCAGCCAAGCTAGCTACCTAAATAAAACCAAATTAAACAAATCCACTTATAATCCATCGAAATTAAACACAAATGCCCTTAATTCGGGATACAAACTCACCAAACCGAATATTATCAACTCTTCATAAGATATAGAATAAGATTATAGGAGCAAAAACCGACATCGATAAAATTCTTGTTTTTTTCTTTCATCTTTTTCTTTTTCTCGGTTTTTTTAATTTTTCCCTTTGTTTTTCTTTTTCTTTTTTTTTTTCTTTTCAACTTCTTTTTTTTCATCATTTTTCTTCTCCATATATTACCAACTCCCGTAATCAATACAAACCAAATTCGGCTCAATAAACAATATACCGCAAAAACAAACACTAAACTAGCTTGACAAGGCAGGCTAAATTAGGGATGTAGTTAAGGGTCAAAAGGTAAATTTGGTTAAATGTGGAGTTAATGGGTAAAATGAAAGAAAAGGAAATGTAAGCATCTCCCTGCATGTGACACCAACCACTAACCCGAATGTATGCAGGCAAAAAGCAATTGAATTTCATATTTGTGCAAGTTAATGATACATGTTATGTAAGGAATAACTACACACAATCCTACATGAAACTGGTCATGAATGACACCAGTTTATTAAGCTCTAATTCCTTAGAATTTATATGTAGGTTGCCAAAATATCAGGTCAAGTCTATTTGTTCAGCTAAATTTTAACATTAACTCGTAGATCATGCAATAAGACAATGCTAAAAAGATAATTAGTTTATGCAAGGCTTAAGCAAAAAGGACTAAAAGTAGTGCAATTTCATCATCGAAATCTACCATTCCGACTCAACCTAATTGTAAAAGTAAACGTGATTTTTTGAATTTTTCGAATTTTGTTAATTTTTTTTGGTTTTTCATTTTTTTTTAAAATAAAAGACAATGCATACAAAAATTAAACGTGACAACATAAATGCAATAAAAGTAATATGCAGAAACAGATATAGATGCATATACCCTCCCAAAAACAAACTGTACAATGCCCTCATTGTACCCAAAAATAGGGAAAGAAAATGCAAACTGAATAGAAGACAGAAGCTCGGAAAACTTACAAGATAACACGCGAAGTAGGGACCTCCCCAAACCAGCTAGCAACAAGGGAGATCGCTAATAGCTCCATAACAACATCCATGGAAGCGAATCAAAACAAGCCTACCCGATGGTACTCGGTCGAGCTACAGAAGTACTCGATCGAGTGAAATGGGCTGCTGAAGTAGTGGCCGAGTTTGGGAATTTCTATTATCAAGAGGTGAAACCAATGTGTGATTTCTTTGGGCAATTAACGGTATGAAATGAGTTTTGGTTTAAAAAAAAAAAAAGTCAGATCGTGTGGATTGACCATGTGAATTGAGTGGTGATAAGTGTGAGTGATAGCATGATAAGAAAAGATCCATGGTAAGAAAGAGTGAGATTGTACAGATATGAAATAATGGGATTTGAGTTTTGGAGCAATGAGACGGTAACCGGAGCACTAAAGAGTTAGGTAGAAAGAAAAAGGAGTTGAATTATTAATTGTTACTATTGAGTGAAAAGAGGAAAGAAGGATGGAAGTAAGCTGAGAGGACGTCGACCAGAGTTAAGAAACATGAAGGTAATAAAACATGGAAATGTGTGATAGTATCATGAGAGGGCGTGAGTTAGTGGTTATATAGGAGTTTCAGGACAACATGTTAGCCATGAGCTTCGAGGAATTAAGGGGAGTAAAAGTTGGAACAGTATTTGCACGATATGATATTTTGGAGGTGAGTTAGATGGCGATACAATTAAAGGCAGAATTGGGATGAATGTTCAGGTAAATTTTGTGGATGGATTTGATGTTCGTCATTTGGGATTTTAACCGAAGATGGGAAAAAAACCATCATATTTAGAGGTGAGTGTAAGAGATTTGTTATACGAACAATGGTGGTGTTGTGGTGTTGTCACTAGTGGTTAAGGGTGATGATTAATAGGAAAAGTAGCCATTTAAAGGGGTTGAGTTTGAAGAGGTCGGATTTATATGTATGGTTGTGAGCGGGTATACGATTTGATTATAGGAGGCGGTTGCTAGTACTTGGGTATTAATGATATGGTTACATTTGGCAGGAGGTGATAGTTATGCGAATAGGAGAATGTGTTCTGAAGGGCATGCGAGTGAAGCTCGGGCGAGAGATAACCTTTACTCAGTGGTAACTTACGTGATCAGGATTGACTAGTTGGATGTGATTACGGGTCTATGATGTGTATAAGGGTTTGTATGAGGTTCTGACCTCATGAGAAGTGGTATGGTGTGATAGTTATAAAGTTGCCATCTTAATGTCCTGTAATATATGTTGGGTACAGTAACCTTATGGAATGATAATCAAAAGTGATAGTTTGGGTGATTTGGCATGGCTAGTTATACTTGTATGTGTATTCATGATATATGTTTATTCCGTGTAATGGTATGGGTGATATTCATAATATTAGTATCTATTTATTCCGTATGATATGTTGCGTTGTGTTCTAGTAAAGCGGTTTTGAGTAAGTTTTCTTGTCCAGGAGGTTATATAAGCCAGTGGTTATGTGGTTGTTGTGCCTCGGGTGGTGATCCGGGCACGGTACTTCGTGTTGTGATGCGGGTAATTTTGAGCTGCGGTGCGGCTGTTGGTGGCGGTGTTGCGATGTCGTCATCGATTGTGGTGGAGTAGGTGGGATAAGTACGTTTTCAAAAGAGTATACCAGTTATATAGATTGTTGTTTTGTTTACTGCTGTTTCTTATGAGTTTCGTTTGGACATATAGACTGTTGTTTTGTTTATTGATATTTCTTGCGAGTTTCAGCTTGGGAATAAGGGTAGAGTATGATATGGAAGAGAGTTGTGTAGGTTTCCGTTGTTGTCATGGTATAATGATATCCTGTTGAGGGGACACAGTTGTGAGAGGTCGTTGGAGCACTTGTGATGTTCTTTTAGAGGAGGCATTGGTTGACATAGTAATGGCAAGTGATGGTGATGAGATTAATGAGAAGATATAGCTAGCGATCTAGTATTAGTGAGTTGCGAGGACGTAATATTTATCTTAAGAGGAGTAGGATGCAGAAAAGAGAGTTTGATGGTTGTACATGTTGTAGTATAATTGGAAGTAGAGTGTTGGTGTAGCATAAAGAATGGATTTGTATTGTGATTGAAATTGTTAAAAGGTCATGGCCATGCTTGTAGTAGTGTGATGTCTAAGAGTGTGAGAATACTTCGATAGTGTTGACAGTTGGGTGAGGATGTTTATGAGTTCGATAGTGTTGACAATTGGATGATGATGTTATGAGTGGGAGTAAACTTCGAGGGCGAATTTCCTTTTAAGGGTGGTAGAGTGTAACATTCCATTTGATGTGTATGAGTGTCTTGATATTGGATTTTCTAGTGGATAATATATAGTGAGACGAAGCTAGCAACGCTGGTGGATGGTATTTGGAAGTGTATGGAGTTAGTGTCGACAGACTATAATGTGGTGGATACGATATCGTGAGCCATGTTATGGAGGTAGGTTATTTTGAGTCGGCATAAGTTGTGGTTGAGGTTTTGTTTTGAGTCTTTGTTGCGTTTTCTTGTCATTGTCAAGTGGGTATGTTTGTTTTTGAGAATGGGTTGAATTTCGGGTACGAAGTTCTTTTTAAGGAGGGAAGACTGTAATACTACGGTTTTCTATGTCTCTGGGTACTCTATCGAGTGGGGCTTACTCTGTCGAGTAAGTATGTTTGGTGTACGAAACAGTAGTCTGCTTGGTGGGTACTCGATCGAGTACGTGGGACACTCGATTGAGTAAGGGTCACTCGATCGAGTAAGTCACTTACTCGATCGAGTAAGTCGATATTACGGGTTATTTTGCCGAGTTTTGATAGTAATGCGAGAAGGATATAAAAGCATCTTTCGTCAGTTTCTTTTCATTTTACCCTATTCTGAGTTTCATAAGAAATAAAAACAAGTTACGTTACTCTCATCTTTCGCATTGCTAACAAATCCTAAGGGCTAGAGTCGTCGGATCGTTGAGTTCTTTACGCCATTGAGACCGTCGCATTGTGGGTAAGCTTCTCGTATGATTTTTATATCGTTTCATTGATTTTAGTTGAAACCCTAATTGGGTAATTTGGGGGTTTTGAGGAGTATTGTTGATGTTATATTGTGATTGTATGATTGTGTGTTTATAGGAGGTGATTTCGTTGAAGAACGATTATGATTAGCTGATTGTGACGATCTTGGTATTGCTTTTCCTGGTAGGATTTCATACTCAGTTATTGGTTACATATGTGTTGGGTGATTGATTGTTGGTGGCTGTTGATTAATAACATTTGATTATATCGTATTGGTTTTGGTGATTGTTGGTTGTATAACTGTCTGTCGTTTGCGAGGTGCGTCCTCGGCTGAGTGAAGTCACTTGCGGGAGTGGCTTCACGCCCTTGATTCGCCTTTTGTGGAACCCGCCACAGAAGGGATGTGCACATTTAGGAACATGGGTTATCCCTCGGATGAGATGAGCGGGGCTTTGGAGGGAACGGCTGCGGTCAATCACTGACGGTGTGGAATACTTGTTGCGATGAGTATTCTGGCAGGACTACACTCTTTAGTGTGTAGTCAGGTGTGTGGAGTTGTGATGGATATTGGATAATTGTGTATTGTTTTATGTCGTATTGTTTTTGTGTAATTAGTAACTCACCCCATCTAAATGGTTTAAGAACTGTGGTGATCCATTCGGGGTGGTGAGCAATTATTGTGCAGTTATATGAAGGACGCGCATGGGATAGCTTGGTTGAGTTGCCACGAGATGTCTAGAAGTCTTCGGTTGTGTCTTAAACAATTATTTATTTCATTTGAGTTAGCTTTTTGGAACAGTTGTATTTCTTTTGACAGTTTTGGTTTTGGACTTGCATCGCTTTAATTATATTTAATAAGGTACGTTTCGTTATTGTCTATTTGATATACATTGCCTCGGGTAACCGAGATGGTAGCATTTCCATGCTTTAAGTGGTCCTGGTAAGGCGCTTGGAGTGTGGGGGTGTTACAGTTGTTCTAATTGTTTTCCAGTTGTTTGATATTTTGCATGACTATGAGATTACAAGGTAATTTATTACCTATTGATTTCGAGATTGAAAGGACCTTAACCAACAATGGAACAGTTGCTAGAGGTACTTCAAGAGTCGTAGGTATTGGAGAGATTGTGGATATTCAACCAAATAACATTGAGTTTGTAAAACCTTTTGCAAGAGAAGGAGAGGATAACCCAATTCCAAATCAACCACAAAATCAACCCACAAAGCCTAAATTTTCATCTCATTCCGTACCAAGGAGAACCTACCAAACGGTACTCCTATACCACCACATTTAACCGGTAATTTCATTGCCAAATCCGCATTCATACAATTAGTCGAGAGAATTCAATTTGGAGGGATGCCTAGTGAAGATCCTCATTTACATATGGAGACTTTTTTGTGATTATTGTGATGCAATTTCTCAAACCGGAATTACTCAAGACCAAATTCGATGGGTATTGTTTCCTTTTCCTTGATCGGTATCACAAAGCAATGGTTGAAGAGCCTAGACAAAGATACCCTTGGTATTGATTCATGGAAGAAGTTAGCACTTGCCTTCTACAAGAAATTCTATCCCCCGGAGAAGACAAATATGTTGAGAGCCCAAATCACCGGGTTCAAGCAAAGGGATGAGGAATCGTTATATGAAGCATGGGAGAGATTTAAGGACATTTGTCATTCTTGTCCACACCAAAAACTTAGTGAGTGGTTCCTTGTTCAACAATTTTGGAACGGCTTATATGAAGACTCACGCAATGTGCTTAATATGGGATCCAATGGGATGTTTACCGATGTTGATGACAACAAAAAATAGGCCAAAATCAAAGAGATGGTGGTTCATAATTCCCAATATAGTAGGCCTCGAAAGGCCACTAGAGGAGGAAAGCTTTAGCAGGAGCTGTTAACCAGGCTAACAATATTTTAGTGACTGATCAGGCACATGCAAAGCACCCTCATGTTCCACCAGGGATGCCAGGCACAAATCAAATCAACAACAACATTCAGGCAACCTCGTCTACTAGTCCAGTCTCATCAGACCACCAGAACAGCAGCCAGGCAGGCCACCAGCAGCCGCCTTGGCCAGCTGACTCTCTTTTCAACTAATACTAAATAAATCCCAAGGATCCAAGGACAAATCCTAAAGAATTCCACAGAAAAATCAAACTGAAAGCAAGTTGCAGGTGGGGTAATTCTAATAAAGCAGGTATGCCATTTTTGGCCAAGCAGGTGAAAACTCTCAACAAAGAAAGCACTGGCTTATTTCAGCATTCATAGATGAAGCCTTGAGCCGCACAATATACCTGGACCAGGGCCATTTTGACTTCCAATAACGAGACAAAGAAATACATCAGTCAAGAGGACAACCTATCACTATCAGCCTGCAGCTCTTTTGTTCCATTCAGTTTGCCTTAATTTTCTTTTGTATCCGTTGTAAAATAAATCCACTACTCTTGGTTGCTTTCTAAATTTAATCCTAGCCCTTAGATGGAGTTGTCTAGGGTTTATCATGTACTGAAAACTTCACAGGAAGGCCTATATAAGGACCATTCCTCAGTCTGTTTTACTCAGACTTTGATTAATGAAAACCTTGAGATTTCTCTCAAAAATTCACAAATCTTCTAACTTTGCTGAGTCTTAGTTGTAAGTCAGACTTAATAATACCTTGTGCTTGCTTAGGTGTTGATTAAGGACCTGTGGTGTTACTTGGGATAGGTCTGTGCTTGCTTGAACTATTATGAGTGCATTGTTTGTCTGGTGTGTGTTTACTTTGCGCTTGCTTGAGTAAATTCATTTCAGGCCTCCTAAATTATTAAGTTTAGTCTCTGTGCTTGCTTGAGAGTAAATTTGATAATTATATCATTTTTACATTCAGAAAATATCACAAAAACAGCCACAAGAGTCTTCCTAAGAAAATTGTCTGAAATTCACCTATATCAGTCTGGATTTCTAATTATTAAAAATACTTAGATTGCGTGTAAAATTCTAAGATTTAGCACAGTTTAAGTTTACCATTTTAACTAAATTATCACCAAGTTTCATAATTTTTCAAGTCCATTTACTATTTTTACAAAAATTGTAATACCCCGTATTTTGATAATCATTTATGAGAATAATTTATGTAATTTAAATAATTAATTAATGACATTTTAATAATAGTTGCAAATAAGACATTAATTAAATAATAATATAAGTATTCAAGTCGGGAATTGGACTTAGCTGGCAATAAGGCCTTGGGCCGTGTGATATGGTTGTATGGACATATTTTAATGGCCTATTATGGCTAGTGGTCGGAAATTATATCGGGAATTAATAATAATATAATATGGAAATAATAACATGTAAAGGTAATAATAATTATATCAATAATAATAATAAAGTTATGGCCATAATAAATTACTAAATATTGTGTGAGGAAATCCTAGCTATGGTAAGATTAACATATGTAATAATATTAATTATATTAGTTATTCCTATAATAATTGGAATAAGGAAATAGTTCTTAGTTTCCTAATCTATGTCATATGCTCTCTAATTAGGGACTATAAATACACAATAATCTGAGAAATAATTTATAAAATAAGAAGGAATAAATCTAATGGATATAAGAACGTAATTAAGAAAGAGAAAAGGAAAGGGATTAATTTTTATTCTCGCCTCAAGGTAATATTTCAGACCATCTTATGTATACACTTTAGCATATTATAACTCGATAACTAGACCACCATAGGACTCGAGATTTGTACCTAAAGCAACCTTGGACTGCCGAGATTCTGACCTGACCTTATTTGACCGACGTGGACCTTGATAGGGTGGTTTTTGGGTCGGTTAAAGGTGGTTGGTCAGGGGGGTTACGGGTTTTGGTCGTGGGGTTTTGGATGGGTAATTGGACCCATAAACGGGACTGACTTGACCTGGGTTGTGGTGGGTTGGGTCGACCACGGTAGGGGTGTTGGTAGGGTAGCTGGTGGTGGTTGGTGGTGGTGGTGGTCGGGATTTCGCGAAACAGGGGAGAGTAGAGGGTAGTTGTCGCGGGGTTTAGAGCGTGGGTTTGTGAGTTTCAAGTGGCGGTTTAGTTGGTGGTTAGGGGTGAGTTGGATGCTCTGGGTTGCAAGCTGGTGGTGGCTAGGTCGGGTAGTGACGGTGGTGCCGTGTGGTGTTGATGGTAGCCGGGTAGAATAGTGACGGGTTTTCAGTATTGGCCTGGTAGTGTTTGTTGCTGATTGTTGTCTATTGTTGTGACGGTGGTGGGTGGAGGTGTCATGGGAGAAGGTCGGGTCTGGTGGTTGTGGCTGGTCTGGTGTTTGTGGGGTGTCGAGGTGTCATTGTTGTTAGGTGTGTGTGTGTGTGTATGTGTGTGTGTGTGTGTGTGTGTCTCTCACGTGTGTATGGGAGTTAGTATATGGGTTGACATGAGTTAGTTATGAGTTAGTTATAGTTATGAGTCGGGAGTGGAGTTGGGTTTGAAACGGGTTTTTGAATTATATTATAAGAGATTATAATTGACGTAGTTAATTAATTTATAATAAGTGAATCCAGTTTTAATAATCGGAAACCTTTAATAATTATAATAAATAAATTGTTTTGAAAAATTTGTATACTAAACGGAATAAATAAATGAATAATTGAATTAAATTGAATTATAATATTTTGATTAGGTGACGGTTGTGAAGAATTATAATCGAATCGGATTGCTTTATTTATTGGATTGCTTGGGCTGCTTAATTGGAATTGCTTATCACGTAGAGATAAATCCTACTCAACTTTTACTCGATAATGTTTGTTGGATGGTTTATATTAAAGTGAGTTGATCAATGTTGGTTGATATAATCCTAATTGTTGAAAGGGAGATTTATATTGCATATGTTGGTTAATCATATCGTAACTATTGGAAGGGAGAATGACATTGTATATTTTGGTTGTATTGTGGTGGAGTATTGTTGTAGTATTAACAGATTTAATCTGGCAGACATTACTTATAGTAATGTGGAGTGGTTGAACAGATTTATTCTGGCAAACGATATTTATCGTGTTTACTCGAGCAGGGCCCCAGATTGGTCTGCAGGCCATCTGGCGGATATTAATCAACTATATGTTGAGGCAAACATTACCTTTTGGTAATGTAGTTTGTGTTTACTCACCTTCGGGTTGAGGCTGCCCCGGCCAGGGATTGGCGGGATGATTAGTGTATCGAGTATAGGTCGGCTGAGGTGTTCTAAGTAAAGGATGGAGCACGTTGTCAGGGGGTTGTGCAAAGTAAAAAGGAAATTGGATTGTTATCGTATGTTTTTGTTGTTAGTATTTATTCCTACTCAACCTAGCGGTTGACTGTGTATTCGTGAACACCTGCGGTGAACCGTTTTATGGGAGCAGATTTGACAGGTACTAAAGATTAGCTGACTTGGGAGCATTGAGATGAGATCTCGACTTGGACCATAGTTGAAGTCTAGATCACCTAGAACAATTACATCACTTTATTTATTTCCGCTGCGAGATGTATTGTATCTTATATTAAGTTTTAGTTGGTTAAGTTGTAATAAACATGTAATCATTAAGTTTTAATTTAAAGTACTTTGGTGAGTTGGACTTTGTTATTCACTACCTCGGGAAAACGATATGGTAACAGTCCTATTTTTTTGGGAATGTCTAGCTAAGGGCTCCTAAGTAAATGGGGGTGTTACAAAGTGGTATCAGAGCAAAACGATCCTGAAGCCAAACCAATGATCAATAATGAACTTAGGTTGTGTCAAAATAAAATGAACCCCGGGTAGAAACTGTTAGGAGCCCCTCTTAGTACTGTTAGGAAAGCGCACCTAATCGTACCTTGGCCCTTCCAGTTTTGAACCGGGTACTTTGAGAGATATTTCAGTGTGGGGTAATTTAAAATGAATATAGTATATTTTCCTTATGAATTTGTTTGTCTTGTTTGAATGACTGTTTTCGTTAATGATTGCGGATGATTTATTTTTAAGCATTGTGATAAGCATGTCTTTGATATGGGGAAGGTATGCTGGCATGTATGTGGGAGGTGTGAGTATGATTAATATGTGAAGTGTTAAAGAAATTGCGTGAAATTGTAAAGAATGCAATTTTGGTGGATTTCTTGAAATTTTTCCCTTGATTGTTTTTGCTGCCATTTACTACCTGTTTAAAATCCTTGTACGAAAATTTTATATGTGATACTCTTGTGAGTTAGCTTTTATATGCCACTGGTCTCGTGTTAAAATAATATATCGTTTAGGAGAAATAAATATTTTAGTCGACAGTGGTCAGAATATTCCTGTACAGTGATGTTTTCGCGCCATGGTTTTGTAAAAATTGCCGTTTACAAACTGCCTGTCAATTTAGTGTAATTCCAACTCCATTGTTTAAAATATTCGTATATGTTTCTAAATTGATAAGCCACATTTCAAGATAAAGTTTTGATAATTAATAGTGATTTTTACAAGTTGACCTAAGTTTCTGACAAGTTGCTATAAAATTTCTGTTTCGACCAAACAAATTGTAAAATGTATATTAAATTGACCTTATGAATTTTTGACATGATTCTTTCGCTCATGATTTACTAACTCTCTTTATTTTCTAAAAAGTATAAGTTTTCAAGAATTAATTATGTTATTAATTATTTATGATTTTGTTTAAGTTGAAATATGTTTTCCTTATCTTTGAAAATATAAGTTGTGCTAAAATTTCTAAAGAATTGTTTCTAATTTCTTTCACCTTGGCATTTTGATGTTGTAATTTTGTGAAATAGAATAACATGTCTAGTGATATGCGGAATGTGTTGCCTTAAGCCTACGTATATGTTTACATCAATTGCATCCATGTTTAAATTAGACCTCGTTAGTAAGAGATAAATGCGCACGTAATAAAAAGGTAATTCAGAGATTGTTGTTAATACTTTATTCATCAATTGATGTTGTGTTAAAAATATTAGATGTCTTAATTTACAACGTGTATTACATGTCTTGCGAGGTTACGATAAATGGGTTATTATTTCTGTTGTTTGATATTCCGAACTTCGAGGACGAAGTTTATTTATTTTAGGGGGAAGGAGTGTGATACTAAAAATGTTCTGAGTTATTATTGTGACATCTTGTGATAGGATTGATGTAGTTGATAATGATAAAGGGATAGTTGTGTATACATAAGTTGGATTGTGTGGATGTTTATAGATGTTGTTATAGTAGTTATGGAAGAACTTCGGGACGAAGTTCATTTACAGGGGGGTAGACTGTAATACCGCATATTTTGATAATAATTTATGAGAATAATTTACGTAATTTAAATAATTAATTAATGACATTTTAATAATAGTTGCAAATAAGACATTAATTAAATAATAAAATAAGTATGCAAGTCGGGAATTGGACTTAGCTGGCAATAAGGCCTTCGGCCGTGTGCTATGGTTGTATGGACATATTTTATTGGCCTAGTATGGCTAGTGGTCGGAAATTATATCGGGAATTAATAATAATATAATATGGAAATAATAACATGTAAAGGTAATAATAATAATATCAATAATAACAATAAAGTTATGGCAATAATAAATTAGTAAATATTGTATGAGGAAATCCTAGATATGGTAAGATTAACATATGTAATAATATTAATTATATTAGTTATTCCTATAATAATTGGAATAAGGAAATAGTTCTTAGTTTCCTAATCTATGTCATATGCTCTCTAATTCGGGACTATAAATACACAATAATCTGAGAAATAATTTATAAAATAAGAAGGAATAAATCTAATGGATAGAAGAACGGAATTAAGAAAGAGAAAAGCAAAAGGATTAATTTTTATTCTCGCCTCAAGGTAATATTTCAGACCATCTTATGTATACACATTAGCATATTATAACTCGATAACTAGACCACCATAGGACTCGAGATTTTTACCTAGAGCAACCTTGGACTACCGAGATTCTGACCTGGCCTTATTTGACCGACGTGGACCTTGATAGGGTGGTTTCTGGGGCGGTTAAAGGTGGCTGGTCGGGAGGGTTACGGGTTTTGATCGTGGGGTTTTGGATGGGTAATTGGACCCATAAACGGGACTGTCTTGACCTGGGTTGTGGTGGGTTGGCTTCAAGTGGTTGGGTCGACCACGGGGGGGGGGGGGGGGTTGTTGGTAGTGTAGCTGGTGGTGGTTGGTGCTGGTGGTGGTCGGGATTTCGCGAAACAGGGGAGTGCAGGGGTTAGTTGTCACGGGGTTTAGGGCGTGGGTTTGTGAGTTTCTAGTGGCGGTTTAGTTGGTGGGTAGGGGTGAGTTGGATGCTCTGGGTTGCAAGCTTTTGGTGGCTAGGTCGGGTAGTGACGGTGGTGCCGTGTGGTGATGATGGTAGCCGGGTAGAATAGTGACGGGTTTTCGGTATTGGCCTGGTAGTGTTTGTTGCTGATTGTTGTCTATTGTTGTTACGGTGGTGGGTAGAGGTGTCATGGGAGAAGGTCGGGTCTGGTGGTTGTGGTTGGTCTGGTGTTTGTGGGTTGTCGAGGTGTCATTGTTGTTAGGTGTGTGATCCGGACGATGTCGTCACTCATCCAATCAAACACATTTATAATACTCAACATACAACTAGTTAGCGGTAAGTCGAGGTCGATCCATGGGACGGTGTGCTTTGGGTTCTAAGTCTATCTATCTCAATTTGTGCTAGTGTCACGATTGATTTTGGTTTGTAGTTGTGTCTAGACTAATGCAAGCAATAAAGTAGAACGAGCAATAAAAGGAAAGATGTAAACAATTGATTAAAAGTGCTAGGATATCATGGGGTCATGGGGGATTCATGGTGTTGATCATACAAACATGTTTACAAGGTTGCAAGCAATTAATGTTGTGGGGGAACCGAGTTGGGTTATATCTTACGGTTCTTAGGAAGAGTTGGGTCCCGGAGCCGAATCGATTAGATTGTACAACACCTACAAGTCGACTTACTTTCCTCCTAATCAACTTCTATGCATGGTCTAACAAGACCCGAGTTGGTTTATATCTTACAAGTCAAGTTGAGTAGAGAAGAGATGGTAAAAATGCAAGGATTCATAGGCTTAGCATTTCATCAAACATAACATGTGCATAAAGTTGACATCACAACAAGCAAGCAATTTAATCATGTAAACATATTAGATTAAGCATGAATCAATCCTATGTTGGTTTCCCCTAATTACCCACTAATCCTAGCTAAGGGACTACTCACTCATTATCATGGGAAACATGTCATTAATGGTGTCAATCATCACAACAAGTATAAACATGATAATAAAATGAGAAAATAAACAATAACGAGTAAAGAGTAAAGGATTTATACCAAACTTGAGATGATCCAAATAATAATGCAAAGAATAATAGAAGAAACTTGATGATTGATGGAAGGTTGTCAATCTCCCAATAATAACCCAATAATCTTCAATTACCCAATAATAAACTTGAATAATAAACTTGAACAATAATTAAGGAGAGATTAATGTGTAATTTATGGAAACATTAAATGATAATTTATTCTAATCTACTCCTAATCTAATCTAAGAGAATTTCCTCCTAAAAACCACACACTTGATTAATTACAAAGATGGGGTATTTATAGTGGAAATTAGGTGGATGCATTTAGGCTTAACTAAGGGCTAAACTAGTAATTACACTTTTTAAATGGAACAGGGAGGAGCCGGTATTTCTCGAAGGAAGGGCTTCTTTCTTTGTAGCTTGGAGAAGACGAAATTATGCTGTGAAGAAATCCGTGCGTATTGGGGTCGGGACGGGCGGATTCTACAGACGGAAGACGAGCGGATTCGATGGAATCCGGGCGGATTCTGGCGGGGCAATCCGAGCGTCTTTGGAGGAAATCCGCTCGGATTGTTTTGTGAGGAGACGGGCGGATTGGAGACAATCCGCTCGGATTGTTCTTCAGCAGTGATTCTTCTTCTTTTCTTCCCTTTTTGTTCACTTCCATTTTATTCTTGTGGGATTGGTCTTTGGTCCTTGCTTCCTCTTCATACTAGTCCATCTAGTATCGTCAATATGCTTCCAAAAATGCACGAAAGACGGGAATTTCCGCCTTATTATCTCCTTTTCTACAAAACATATGAAATGCGATAGAAAAGCAAAAAGGAAGGTTTTGACGGATAAAATGGCCATAGAATGCTACATTAGTATGCAAAATAGGCTCAATTAGGGGACTAAATGTGCGCAAATAATGTTCACATCAAATATCCCCAAACCGAACCTTTACTCGTCCCGAGTAAAGAGGTGACTAAAACTAGACCTTTATTTAAACTAACCTAATAACATAACCGATATGAGACAATTAGCGGGTCTCACTCCGCCCCTTCAACTCACAACAAGACAACCATGAGGTAGGATGCCTTCTTGTAAGGCAAGGTGGGTCTTGCCAAAATGGCGACACATCCAATCATTAAAGCACACAAAATCAAGTAATGGATGCATCTACAAAAGAATGGCCAATTTCCTCATCTAAGTGGCGGAAATTATCTACAAGGGAATCAATTCAAGGGTATACACTCCTTCATAGATGCAATTTCTTCAAACTACTAAGCCTAGAAGGATACCAATAAATCACCTCCAAGTTGTGTCAAGCTAGGGTACCTTTGTCCTCAATCGTTAAATGCTTTTGTCAAGAGTAGACTCCCTATGGTGTTAGAAACACTGGAGGATCGCGGAATTCCCCCTCTTGCCTAGACAAGAAGAAGGGTCGTCCCCTCTCTACCATGCACAAAAATGGATAAGATGGAAAAGGGATCGATAGTATTTGAGTTTCATTTTGGGAGTTTGCTTTCATTGTTGTTTTTCTCCCCAATTTCTTGTGGCATATAACATTTGAGAACACTTTCTTTTTGCCATTTCTTTTTGATTTTTGGCATTTCAACACTTGACAACTTTCAACTTTTCTTTGCATTTCTTTTTGAACATTTTCAAAGTCACCCCATATGTAGGGAGGGTGCCTTGTTTTTGAAGCTTTAGGAGTCTATTTTTGCTCCTCTTTTCTTTTGATGCATTTTGCAAACTTTCTTTCACTTTTTATTTTATTGAACTCAAATTGATTTCTTTTTGTGCCCATTCCCTTTTATGACAAAATGTGTGGTAGAACATGGATGAATGATGGATGCATGGTTTCAAGGGTCACCTTGGAATAAACGGTAGCCAAGGAGTTATCACACCACAAGGTACTCTTGACTAGGCCTTAATCCATGGGTCAAAGGATACTAGTAGGACACATCCTAGGGTGTTTTACAAGTATTCTAACAAGCAAAGTCTTAAGAAGAAAAAGCATCTACTAGGGCCTATATACACTAGTCAAGCTTCCCAAGTAGACGGTTTCGCAAAATTTTTTCTAACATGCAAACTACATGCCATGATGCAACTAACATATATACATCCTAATGCAAATGATTCTACCAACTAATATGCCATATAAACTAAATGCAAGTCCTAAGTTCACATTGTTTTTACCGCATCAATCAAAATAAAGCCACATAGTCATTAACATAAAGAGGAAAAAGGAGATTGGAAAGATCATACCATGCGGTCTTCAATATCCTCATGTCTCGGATGTGGCGTAGTCAATCAATGTGAAAAAGGATGAACAAACACAATATATACAAGTCTACACTACAAAGGAAATGAACTTGTTTTTGGATTTTTCAATTTTTCAAATTTTTATGGTTTTTGTTTTTATGAAATTAAAAGACATATTTTTGGGATTTTTCGAAATTTTTCAATTTTTATGCGCTTTTGGAATATAAATTCCCATCCCCCACTTTATTTTGGACATTGTCCTCAATGTACATGTAGGAGTAGGAATAAAAAGGAAATACATGTTTTTGAATTTTTGATTTTTGAAATAAAGTACAAATGCAATATGATATGAATAAATGCATGCTCTAACTAAATGCAATTCTATATGACATATATAACAAATGAATGCAATCTAAACTATACTATATGATGCATGATTTCTAGTAAACTATGGTCACTTATCATCAAACCTCCCCAAACCGATTTAAACACTATTTCTAGTGTAGAAATGAATAGGTTTGGCTCCTAGTGCCTATGCATGAATTTTAGTCTATATGCAACTAACTACATGAATCATGTGAGATATATTACAATGCAAACTAATTTAAATGAACTAACTAATATAAATGCAATATGAAATATAATACAAATGCATGCAAAAGCTATACTAAATGCAATGTATATACAAAAGAGAGAGAGGGAGAGATGGGTATCATACAAATGGGAGTGGTGAAGTAGGCCTCTTTCACTCGTCATCCTCATTTTGATCATAGCCATAACCATGAGAGCTTCCGGTTTGATCATATCCGGGTGCTTGGCCCCAATATCCTCCTTGGTCAAATCCTCCTCCTTGACCCGAGTACCCTCCACCTTGGCTAGAATGTCCTCCGTCTCCTCGACCCCAAGCTTGGTCCCCATAATTTGGGAACAAGAGCTCCGGTTGTGCCCAAGAGGGCTTAGGACCATCGGGGTCAATATACCCTTGTTGAGCCATGTTATAGTATTGGGGGTAGAGGGCCAAGTAGTTGTGTTCCCTCCCTTTATGAACCCCAAGGTCCACTCTATTCATGAGTGCCATCAAATCATTAATACCCGGGGTATTGGGGATTGTCGGTTGAAATTCGGTATAAGGAGTAGGGTATGGCGGGATAGGTACGTAGGAAGGTGGGCGAATAGGTACTCCCGGCCCTCCACGAGGTGGTTGACGGTGTGGCTCTTCCCTTTGAGGGGGATTATCAAGAATTTGGATATCAAGGAGGTAGCTTGGTGGAGGAGAGTACGGGGTCAATCTTGGGTCAATGCCCGGTATCTTCCATCCCTCAAGGATCATTGAAGTGCATCCCTTGGTGTGCCACTCCACACTCCCATCTCGAGTGTAGTTACACCATCGGTGGCTGTGGAAGATGGTGTGCTCATCAATCAAAGTCCTCCCCTCAAGAGGAGTATAGGTTCCTTGGGTATTGAACCCGGGACAAAGGTGGTGGGACAAAATGGTAATTAGACCTCCCATCACGAAGGTTTTGAGTTGGGTGGTCCCTTGAGCAAAATCATGGAACCTAGTAAGTATCTCAAGTGGCGTATTAAAGTTATAACGCCTCACCGCTCGAACATTCAAATAGGACTCAAGAAAAGTTAAGTCGATGAGAGTACACCTATCTTGTTCGTACCTCCCATTGATGCAACCGGCTACAAAGCGTTCGGTGAATCGAATCACCGGATGTTGGATGGCAAAGGTATAACAACGTTTTATATAGGTAAAGTCTCTCCCGGAGATAGCCTTCCAAAGAAAGTCCACACCAAAATTATCGGGCTTCTCGGTATGGTCGGTGGGTACTTCAAGACCGAAAACATAGGCAAATTCCTCAAGAGAAAGAACATGGTCTAGGTTGCATAACCTAAACTCCATGCCTACATTGTTGTGGGTATCCGCCATAATGCGAAGGCTACTCAAGAATTCAAGGGTGAGACTAAGGTAAGTCTCTTCATGGGCATGGAAAAATTTCCCAATGCCAAGGCCATTAAAGAACATCTCGGTAGGGTACCTTATCTTAGGATTTCCAACACCCTAGTGTCTACAAATTGAGTAGGTTCGTACTTCTTACCTAGTAGCTCGACAAATTTTTGGCGGTGGTCGTCGGATTGAAAGAGCACTTCTTGGAAGTGGTTGAGTTGTTCAATGCCTCCCCTCATTAAAGGTCGGGTGCTCCTTGGTAGTACTACCTCTCGCGGTGTTTAAGAGGTTGATCCTTTGCGCTTCTTCCCGAATGATTCAACCAATTTCTTGGCCTTTCCTTTGGTGTTTGTCAATGGTGCCATTTAGATGTTGGTGATGGGGGTGTTTTTTGAGGATGGGAGGGTGATTTTGAGGATTGAGATGAGTGTTTTTAGGGTTTGGTAAGGTGAGGAAATGAGGGAGAAAGGGGGTGATTATATAGAAGGAGTAGGGAATCCGAACGGATAAGGTTGGGTCGGACCCGTTTTATCCGAAGGAACAGGACAATCCGAGCGGATTTCTGTCGGGACGGGCGGATTGTCGAGGATGAAGACGGGCGTCTTTGCTAGAATCCGCTCGGATTCAAACACAGCAAACTTCCTCGGCTGAGAAGAGGGAAAAGTCGGGCGTATTGTACCTAGGACGCGCGGCTTGATCGGGACGGGCGGATTGTGAACAATCCGCACGGATTCTTTCACAGCTTAAAATCTTGCTTCTGGATGACACACGGGACGGGCGTCCCGTGAAGAAGACGGACGTATTGTCCAGGACAGGCGGATTCGCTCGAATCCGCACGGATTCTCCTTCAGTTTTAGCCTTTTCTTTTCCGTGGGTTTTGGTCGGGCGTCCTCCTCTCGATCCGGGCGTCTTCTGTTCTTTTCCTTCTTTTTCTTCCTTTTTTCGTGAAATAACGCACCCCTTCTCACCAATTTTCTCTTTTTCCTTATCTTTTTCTGAAATTTGCTCATGAAACATGTAAGATGACTCTCTCTCTCTTCTCTCTCATGCAAGAAATTAAATGCAAATGGAAATGTACAATATTATACAAAATAAAGGGGTCCAAGAAATATCTTACAAATGGTGGTTTGAGATAGGACTCCACCAAACTAGTTCAATTTTAAATTCTTATCCATAGAGCTCAAAGCTCTTAATAAAAGATCAAAAGCTTGTGAACAAGCTCCAAATAAGCACAAGTATGGGTTGCTCAATTTGAATATGAAATTTGGCCAAGGAAGCTTGTAGAATGTTCTTTTCCTTGCCTTCTCCTTAGTGTTAGAGCTTTCCCGATGCTTCAAATAGGTAAACCCATGATTCTTGTCAACACTAAGCATGAAGTGTGGTTCATTTTCATTCGTGGACTTCCACTTACCAACTTCTTCTTTAATTTTGGTGATGATGATAGCATTTTGATTTTTCAATCCTTCCAAGGTAGAAGGAGAATTTTCATGGCTTTGATGATTGGATACCATAGGAGTTGAGATTGTGGGTGCCAAATCTTCACAAGTAGCCTCACGAGCAATTTTCTCTTTGAGTTTTTTCACCAAGTAGTTCTTGTAAGAAACTTTGGCCTTTTGAAGAAGGTCTATCATATCCTCTTCAATGATCATTGGCTCCATGATAGGTGCCAAGTGGTCTTCATGAAGAATAAAGGAAGGATGTTCTTCTTCATGATAAGGTATCTCAATTGCCTCAAGGATAGGCTCCTCAAGCAAGGTGATATTGTGAGTCCCTCCTCTAGGTTCATCATCATTGTTGCTATCTTCACATGAATCATAAATGTGGGCTTCATGTAACTCTTTTTTCAACACCTCGACGTCCATATCAAAAGACACACCCTCATACTCACAATGGTTAAGAGTATTTGGTTTGCTCAACCTCATGTCTTCTTCATCGAACACAACACTTTCATAGTCACAAGAGCTCAAGGAACTTGGCTCCTCCCACTTCTCATCTTCCATGTCAAAGGTCACTACTTCAAATTCGCATTTATGCTCAATGTCCAAAGAACGGTGGTGAGTGATTGCTTGGGATTCTTTTAATTGGGCAATTTGAATCCTCAATTCCTCTCTTTGGATAACAATGTTTTTAAGAACATTATCTTCTTTTTGGCTCTCTTCTAGCATTTGTTTGAAAAAGTTTTGTTGATCTCCCATCATTTGGAGAATCATGTTTTGAATGGGTTCATCTTTTTGTTGTGGGTAGGTGTGAAAGTGGTTGTATTGTGGCAATTGAAGTTCATTGTGAAATGGGTATTGGGTGGGTGGTTGTAGTTGATATTTGGTGTGGTGATTTTGGTGGGAAAAATTGGGGTAGTAGTTAGGATTTTCATTGTATGAGTAGTAAGGTAGGTTTGTGTTGACTTGCTCCTCAAACTCCCCATACCCATAGTCATACTCAAAAGATCCACCACATACTCCATGTACCAAGTCTTGGGTCATCATCTCATAGCTAAGACAAGTAAACAACTACAAGCATGGAAACTACACAAAAAATGGTAAGAACAATCCTTGAGGAACAAGTTCCTCAAGGTGAAAGCACAATTAAAATAGACAAACAAGTAAGAACTTAATCACATAGCACCATCCCCGGCAACGGCGCCATTTTGATCCGGACGATGTCGTCACTCATCCAATCAAACACATTTATAATACTCAACATACAACTAGTTAGCGGTAAGTCGAGGTCGATCCATGGGACGGTGTGCTTTGGGTTCTAAGTCTATCTATCTCAATTTGTGCTAGTGTCACGATTGATTTGGGTTTGTAGTTGTGTCTAGACTAATGCAAGCAATAAAGTAGAACGAGCAATAAAAGGAAAGATGTAAACAGTTGATTAAAAGTGCTAGGATATCAAGGGGTCATGGGGGATTCATGGGGTTGATCATACAAACATGTTTACAAGGTTGCAAGCAATTAATGTTGTGGGGGAACCGAGTTGGGTTATATCTTACGGTTCTTAGAAAGAGTTGGGTCCCGGAGCCGAATCGATTAGATTGTACAACACCTACAAGTCGACTTACTTTCCTCCTAATCAACTACTAAGCATGGTCTAACAAGACTCGAGTTGGTTTATATCTTACAAGTCAAGTTGAGTAGAGAAGAGATGGTAAAAATGCAAGGATTCATAGGCTTAGCATTTCATCAAACATAACATGTGCATAAATTTGACATCACAACAAGCAAGCAATTTAATCATGTAAACATATTAGATTAAGCATGAATCAATCCTATGTTGGTTTCCCCTAATTACCACTAATCCTAGCTAAGGGACTACTCACTCATTATCATGGGAAACATGTCATTAATGGTGTCAATCATCACAACAAGTATAAACATGATAATAAAATGAGGAAATAAACAATAACGAGTAAAGAGTAAAGGATTTATACCAAACTTGAGATGATCCAAATAATAATGCAAAGAATAATAGAAGAAACTTGATGATTGATGGAAGGTTGTCAATCTCCCAATAATAACCCAATAATCTTCAATTACCCAATAATAAACTTGAATAATAAACTTGAACAATAATTAAGGAGAGATTAATGTGTAATTTATGGAAACATTAAATGATAATTTATTCTAATCTACTCCTAATCTAATCTAAGAGAATTTCCTCCTAAAAACCACACACTTGGTTAATTACAAAGATGGGGTATTTATAGTGGAAATTAGGTGGATGCATTTAGGGTTAACTAAGAGCTAAACTAGTAATTACACTTTTTAAATGGAACAGGGAGGAGCCGGTATTTCTCGAAGGAAGGGCTTCTTTCTTTGTAGCTTGGAGAAGACGAAATTATGCTGTGAAGAAATCCGTGCGTATTGGGGTCGGGACGGGCGGATTCTGCGGACGGAAGACGAGCGGATTCGATGGCATCCGGGCGGATTCTGGCGGGGCAATCCGAGCGTCTTTGGAGGAAATCCGCTCGGATTGTTTTGTGAGGAGACGGGCGGATTGGAGACAATCCGCTCGGATTGTTCTTCAGCAGTGATTCTTCTTCTTTTCTTCCCTTTTTGTTCACTTCCATTTTATTCTTGTTGGATTGGTCTTTGGTCCTTGCTTCCTCTTCATACTAGTCCATCTAGTATCGTCAATATGCTTCCAAAAATGCACGAAAGACGGGAATTTCCGCCTTATTATCTCCTTTTCTACAAAACATATGAAATGCGATAGAAAAGCAAAAAGGAAGGTTTTGACGGATAAAATGGCCATAGAATGCTACATTAGTATGCAAAATAGGCTCAATTAGGGGACTAAATGTGCGCAAATAATGTTCACATCAGTGTGTGTGTGTGTGTGTGTGTCTCTCTCTCTCACGTGTGTATGGGAGTTAGTATATGGGTTGACATGAGTTAGTTATGAGTTAGTTATAGTTATGAGTCGGGAGTGGAGTTGAGTTTGAAACGGGTTTTTGAATTATATTATACGAGATTATAATTGACGTAATTAATTAATTTATAATTAGTGAATCCAGTTTTAATAATCGTAAACCTTTAATAATTATAATAAATAAATTGGTTTGAATAATTTGTATACTAAACGGAATAAATAAATGAATAATTAAATTGAATTGAATTATAATATTTTGATTAGGTGACGGTTAAGAAGAATTATAATCGAATCGGATTGCTTTATTTATTTAATTGCATGGGCTGCTTAATTGGAATTGCTTATCAGGTAGGGATAAATCCTACTCAACTTTTACTCGATAATGTTTGTTGGATTGTTTATACTAAAGTGAGTTGATCAATGTTGGTTGATATAATCGAAATTGTTGGAAGGGAGATTTATATTGCATATGTTGGTTAATCATATCGTAACTGTTGGAAGGGAGAATTACATTGTATATGTTTGTTGTATTGTGGTGCAGTATTGTTGTAGTATTAACAAATTTAATCTGGCACACATTACTTATAGTAATGTGGAGTGGTTGAACAGATTTATTCTGGTAGACGATATTTATCGTGTTTACTCGAGCAGGGCCCCATATTGGTCTGCAGGCCATCTGGTGGATATTAATCAACTATATGTTGAGGCAGACATTACCTTTTGTTAATGTAGTTTGTGTTTACTCACCTTCGGGTTGAGGCTGCCCCGGCCAGGGATTGGCGGGATGATTACTGTATCGAGTATAGCTCGGCTGAGGTGTGCTAAGTAAAGGATGGAGCATGTTGTCAGGGGGTTGTGCAAAGTAAAAAGGAAATTGGATTGTTATCGTATGTTTTTGTTGTTAGTATTTATTCCTACTCAACCTCGCGGTTGACTGTGTATTCGTGAACACTTGCGGTGAACCATTTTATGGGACCAGATTTGACAGGTACTAAAGATTAGCTGACTTGGGAGCATTAGGATGAGAGCTCGACTTGGACCATAGTTGAAGTCTAGATCACCTAGAAAAATTACATCACTTTATTTATTTCCGCTGCGAGATGTATTGTATCTTATATTAAGTTTTAGTTGGTTAAGTTGTAATAAACATGTAATCATTAAGTTTTAATTTAAAGTACTTTGGTGAGTTGGACTTTGTTATTCACTACCTCGCGAAACCGAGATGGTAACAGTCCTATTTATTTGGGAATGTCTAGCTAAGGGCTCCTAAGTAAATGTGGGTGTTACAAAAATCCCTAAGTTTATTGCATTCCCTGAGAATTGTTCCTTTGCCTGTTTCAGGGTTTGTTCAAGTTGTGTCTGTCCCCACACTGCAAATTCTGGTTATCAGAGCTTAGGTTATAACATAATTCTATCTTGTGTTAGTCCTGAGTGAGAGAAAAGTGAGTTCATTTTCCCAACTACATCAAAACTACAAAAAACAACCCAATGAGTGAAGAGAGACTTGCTGGTATTGAGACCAGAATAGAGGATCTAGTAGGAAATGTGGATACTTTGCTTAATTTTATCCATGTTGTCATGGAAAGATTCCTAAACCATGACCCAAGGAGGCAACCACCACCTTTCAGAGGAAGAGGAAGGGGGAGAGGGATTTCAATGGGATCAGGAAGAAGGCAACCACATCATGATCCTCATGAGGAAGCCATCTCTGAATCAGATGACTCAAGAATGGAGGAAGGAATCTATGATGCCATAGACAAAGATGTAAAGGTAGACATTCCTGATTTCCAAGGTAGTTTAAATCCTGAGGATTTATTAGACTGGCTTAGATCTGTTGAGAGAGTTTTGAGTTTAAAAATTATGATGAAAGAAAAGCTTTTAAAGTTGCCATCTTCAAAATTAAGGGCTATGCATCTTTTTGGTATGAGAGTATGAAACACCAAATGATTAGAGATGAAAAGGAAGCAGTCAGGTCTTGGCTTATATTAAAAAAGAAACTAAAAGAGAAATTCATAACCAAAGACTATACCCAGGATATCTTTATTAAACTGACTTAGTTGAGACAAGAGCAGTTATCTGTTGAGGCCTACCTTAGGAACTTTGAGTAGCTAACCTTACAATGTGAGGTTACTGAGAAGCCTAAGCAAAATATTGCTAGGTTTGTTGAGGGTTTAGATCCTAAGATAGCTAGCAGAGTAATAATGCAGCAGGTTTGGTCATTTGATGAGGCATTTAACCTAGCCTTAGGAGTTGAGAAACTGGGTAAAGTGAAGCCTGAAACACCCAAATTTCCCACCAGAACAACATTCAAGACTTATACTGGTGTCAAAATCACTAAGACACCTAAACCAGCTACCCAACCCACAGCAGACAAAGGGAAAGCACCCATGTATCCTAAAACCAACCTACCCTTGTCCAGGGATAAGGTCAAATGCTTCCAATGCCAAGGCTTTGGCCATTTTAAGAAGGTATGTCCTTCTAACAGAGCTCTCACAGCTATGGAGATTGAGGAGTGGGAAAGGGAAGGTCTAGTTGAGTATGAGGAAGAAGAGAAACTGGTCCCAACAGAAATGGAAGCTGAGGGGGAAACTGAACAAGGACAAGTTATGGCTCACCCTGACACAAGGCACGGTTTGGTCCTATGGAGGGTTAAACACTCTGAACCAGCTCCCCTGGAAGCTGATCAGAGATACATGATATTCAGGAGTAGGTGCACTATTCAAGGAAGGGTGTGTAACTTGATCATTGATGGAGGTAGCTATACCAATGTAGCTTCCACCATTATCGTTAGCAAGCTGAGTTTGCCTACTCAGGAACACCCCAGTCCATACAAGCTAAGATGGTTAAACAAAGGATCTGAAGTAAGAGTTGACAAGCAGTGCATTGTTCCTTTTTCAATTGTGAAGGTGTACAAAGATGAAGTGTTATGTGATATGGTCCCTATGGATGCCTGCCATCTACTGTTAGATAGACCATGGGAGTTTGACAGGAATACCACTCACCATGGAAAGGAAAATGTCTATGTTTTCAAGCATAATGGGAAGAGGGTCACTATGACTCCCTTGCCACCAAACCATAGAGGTTATGGGAGTCCTAACATGCCTGAGGAGGTTAATGGAGTGTTGTTTCTATCTGAGGCAGCTAAGATCAAGGAGCTAAGGGAAGAACAACCTGTGTTGTTCCTCCCATCAAGGGAAATCAACACTAAGGAGACTAATGATGTGCCTACAGAGGTTCAACCACTGATTCTGATGTACAAGGAATTTTGTCCAAATGAGTTGCCCAATGGTTTGCCACCTCTAAGAGGGATTGAGCATAACATAAACCTTGTACCTGGTTATGTGCTCCCTAATAGGCTAGCTTACAGATATGATCCCACAGCAACCAAGGAACTACATCATCAGATTGAAGAACTAATGACAACGAGATTTGTGAGGGAGTCATTGAGTCCATGTGCAGTGCCTGCTTTACTGGTGCCTAAGAAAGATGTAACTTGGAGGATGTGTACTAATAGAAGGGCCATAAACAACATCACAGTCAAGTATAGGTTTCCTATTCCAAGGCTAGATGACATGTTGGATGAGCTCAGTGGGGCTCGGATCTTTTCAAATATAGATCTCAGGCAAGGATATCACCAAGTGAGAATAAGAGAAGGTGATGAATGGAAAACAGCTTTCAAAACAAAACATGGCCTGTATGAGTGGCTTGTTATGCCATTTGGTTTATCTAATGCTCCAAGCACCTTCATGAGTCTAATAATTGAAGTTCTAAGGCCTTGTCTTAGAAAGTTTGTTGTAGTATACTTTGATGACATACTCTTCTACAACAGCAGTCCATCTGAACATCTATTACATTTGGAGGCGATATTTAAAATACTCAGGGAGCAGAAGCTGTATGGGAAGCTTGAGAAATGTACCTTCATGGTCAATGAGGTAGCATTTCTGGGATATATTATATCAGGAAGAGGGATATCAGTTTATCAGGAGAAGATTAAGGCTATGCAAACATGGCCAGTCCCACAATCAATCACAAAAGTAAGAGGATTTCATGGTCTAGCATCTTTTTAGAGGAGGTTCTTTAAGAATTTCAACTCAATTGTTGCATCAATCACTTAGTGCATGAGAAAAGGATATTTCTAATGGACTGAAGCTGCTCAACAGTCCTTTGAGAAAATCAAGAAGCTAATGTGTGAGACTCCCATTCTGATGCTGCCTGACTTTGAACAACTATTTGAGGTAGAATGTGATGCCAGTGGAGTTGGAATAGGAACTATCCTAATCCAAGGCCAGAGACCTGTGGCCTATTTCAGTGAGAAGTTAAATGGAGCCAAGCTGAAATATTTAACTTATGACAAGGAGTTTTATGCAATCATAAGAGCCCTTACACATTGGAGTCACTACCTGAAACATAAGCCATTTGTAATGCACTCTGATCATGAGGCCCTAAAATACATTAATAGCCAACACAAGCTGAGCCATAGACATGCTAAGTGGGTAGAGTTCCGGCAAGCCTACAACTTTTCAAGCAAATATAAGGAAGGGAAACAAAATGTGGTAGCTGATGCCCTCTCAAGGAGGCACTCTTTATTGACTGTCATAAGTAATAAGGTCCTTGGGTTTGAATTCATGAAGGACATATATAAGGAGTATCCTGACATCTCTGAGGAGTGGATTGTTCTCACAGAGGGAGGTTCAACGGTAAGAAATATATGCTGCAAGAAGGATTTCTGTTTTATGGTAACAAGCTGTGTGTACCAGGTGGATCCTACATAGATTTACTGATCAGGGAAGTCCATTCAGGAGGATTAGGGGGACATTTTGGGGTTCATAAGACCCTATAGATCTTACAGGATCAGTTTTATTAGCCTAGGATGATAGGTGATGTTCAGGCAGTCCTTAGAAGGTGCTCAACATGTCAGAAAGCCAAGATCTCCTTCGAAGCAGGACCCTACACTCCACTGCCTGTCCCATGATAAACCTTGGGAAAATATAAGCCTTGACTTCATTGTGGCACTACCTTGGACACAAAGAGGCAAGGACTCAATCATGGTGGTTGTGGATAGGTTCAGTAAGATGGCTCACTTCATAGCATGCAATAAAACTGAGGATGCTGCTAGTATTGCGGAGCTATATCTCAAGGAAATTGTGAAGACTCCATGGGATTCCTAAGACAATTGTATCAGACAGGGATACAAAATTTATGAGCTACTTCTGGAAGACCCTATGGAAGCTGCTAAAGACAAAGCTTTTGTTCAGTACCTCCCACCATCCACAGAAAGACGGCCAAACCGAGGTCACTAACAAAACTTTAGGTAGGATTATAAGGTGTCTAGTCAGCAGGACCTTGAAGGATTGGGATTTAAAGCTAGCTGCAGCTGAGTTTGCATTCAACAGAGCACCATCTACTGCTACTGGTCACAGTCCTTTTGAGATAGTCTATGGGGTTCATCCACTTATGCCCTTGGACTTGTCGTCTATTCCAAAGGAAGTGATCAGTCCTGATGCCAAGAGAACAGTTGAACAACTTCTGAAGCTGCATGAAACTGTAAGGAAACAAATTGAAGGGTCTAATGAGCTGTACAAGAAACAATCCAAGAAGCCTAGGAAGAAGAAGGAATTTGAGGCAGGAGATCTGGTTTGGCTACACCTCAGGAATGAAAGGCTCCGTTCCAAAAGAAATAACAAGCTTATGCCTGGAGCAGATGGACCATTTGAGGTCTTGGAAAGAATTGGTCCAAATGCTTATAGAATTGACTTGTCAGGGAACTATGGAGTTCATGGTACATTCAATGTGGGTGATCTCAGTCCATTTTATGAAGATACTGAGGAGGAGGAGGAGGATCCAGGCTTGAGGTCAAGCCCTGTTCAACCAGGGGGTTAAAACAGGAGCTGTTAACCAGGCTAACAATCTTTTAGTGACTAATCAGGCACAAGCAAAGGACCCTCATGTTTCACCAGGGATGCCATGCACAAATCAAATCAACAACAACATTCAGGCAACCTCATCTACCAGTCCAGTCTCATCGAACCACCAGAAAAGCAGCTAGGCAAGCCACCAGCAGCCACCTTGGCCAGCTGACTCTCTTTTCAACTAAAATTAAATCATTCCTAAGGAGCCAGGGACCAATCCTAAAGAATTCCACAGAAAAATCAAAACTGAAATCAAGTTGCAGGTGGGGTAATTCTGATAAAGCCAGTTTGCCATTTTTGGCCAAGCAAGTGAAAACTATCAACAAAGAAAGCACTAGCTTATTTCAGCATTCATAGATGAAACCTTGAGCCACACAAGTTGCCTGGACCAGGGCCATTTTGACTTCCAACAACGAGCCAAAGAAATACAACAGTTAAGAGGACAACCTGTCACTATCAGCCTGCAGCTCTTTTGTCGTTCCATTCAGTTTGCCTTAATTTTCTTTTGTATCCATTGTAAAATAAGTCCACTACTCTTGTTTGCTTTCTAAATTTAATTCTGGCCCTTAGATGGAGTTGTCTAGGGTTTATCATGTACTGAAAACTTCACAGGAAGGCCTATATAAGGACCATTCCTCAATCTGTTTTACTCAGACTTTGATTAATGAAAACCTTGAGATTTATCTCAAAAATTCACAAATCTTCCAACTTTGTTGAGTCTTAGTTATAAGTCAGACTTAATAATACCTTGTGCTTGCTTAGGTGTTGATTAAGGATCTGTGGTGTTACTTGGGATAGGTCTGTGCTTGCTTGAACTATTCTGAGTGCATTGTCTGTCTGTTGTGCGTTTACTCTGTGCTTGCTTCATTAAATTCATTTAAGGCCTCCTAAATTATTAAGTTTAGTCTCTGTTCTTGCTTGAGAGTAAATTTGATAATTATATCCCTTTTACATTCAAAAAATATCACAAAAACAAAAACAGCCACAAGAGTCTTGCTGAGAAAACTGTTTGAAATTCACCTATATAAGTCTAGTTTTCTAATTATTAAAAATACTTAGAATGCGTGTAAAATTCTGATATTTGGCACAGTTTAAGTTTACCATTTTAACTAAATTGTCACCAAGTTTCATAATTTTTCAAGTCCATTTACTATTTTTACAAAAATCCCCAAGTTTATTGCATTCCCTGAGAATTGTTCCTTTGCCTGTTTCAGGGTTTGTTCAAGTTGTGTCTGTCCCCATAGCTTACACTGCAAAAGCATGAGGTAGATTCCATCACACAATTAGATGCTCAAATAAGTGCTCATATCGACACCATCAATTTGAAGTTCTAGAAGGCCATGACTAAGCTTGACGAAGCTTCCAAATAACCCAAACAACATGTTAATGCTATGGTGGCATCATCCTCAATTCCAAATGGAGTATGTGAAAATTGTGTAACCTTGGGACATGATCAAAAATGAATGTAGGGGAACAAATGAACAAGTGAATGCTTTCCAAGCATACAAGAATGGCACCCCTTATTCCAACTTCTATAATGAGAATACCAAATTCCACCCAAATCTTTCATACAAGAGCCAAAATGTTCAAAATCCTCAGCCAACATACACCCCACCTCCAATGAGAAATCAAGCTCAAAGACCCTTTTTCAACAAAAGCCAAGGATATCAAAATCAACCTTCCTACAACCAATACAATGACCAAAGCTTTGATGTTCAAAAAGCGGTCCTCCAAATGCAAAAGAACCAACAAGAATTCTTCAACTAAATGTAAAAAGATAGCCAAGCTAAACAAATCACCATCAACAACATACTTGCCCACACCAAATTGTTAGAGACTCAAATGACTCAATTATTATCTTTTAGCTCCCAAAGACAAAAGGGGCAGTTACCTCCTCAAGGTAACCCCCCAAGGATTGAAACGGTAGTGCCGTCCATTTGAGTATTGGTACAAGATATGAGGGGCCGAAGAGGCCAACTGATGAAGATATTGTGAATGCTAGTAGTAAGCAAGGTGTTGTGGAGAACTCTAAGGAAGTAGATCCTATTACCAATGAACTTTTAAAGAAGAGAAATGAAGAGAAGGCTAAGGAAATTGAGAAAGATCTAATTGTGATTAGACTTCCATTCCCAAGTCGCCAAGTTAAGCCTAAGTTTGATGAGCAACTTGGAAAGTTCATGGAAATTGCGAAGAACTTAGAAGTCTCAATCTGATTCACGGAATTGATCAATCATGTTCCAGCTTATGCAAAGTGCATGAAGGATATTCTTACCTAGAAGAAATCCATCCGAAAGTTGGAGACTATTGCCTTTACCAAAGTGAGTAGTGCTATTGTTCAAGGGAGTTCCCCTCCGAAGCTCAAAGACCCGGGAAGGTTTTCTATTCCATGTACCATTGGCAACATTACAATCAACAAGGCATTATGTGATCTTGGAGCAAGTGTAAGTGTCATTCCATACTTGGTATGTAAGAGACTAGGAATAGGAGAGCTTAAATTCACCAAAATTACTCTTCAAATGGCAGATCGATCAATAAAGATACATTTAGGGGTATGGAAGGATGTGCCCGTGAGAATTGGCAAATTCTTCATCCCGGTAGACTTTGTCATTGTAGACATGGAGGAGGATTCCAACATTCTTATCATCGTAGGAAGACCATTCTTGCATACCGCCGGAGTGGTAATCGATGTGACACATGGAGAGCTCACACTTGAAGTAGGGGATGAGACAATTACATTCAATCTTGAAAAAACAATGAGAGCTCCCCGACTACATGAGCCATGCTTCATGGTCGATCACTATAGCCGAGAAAGTGATAGAAAGTAGTTAGAATCTTTATGAAAAGATCAAGCCAGGGGTAAAGAAACATCACACATATGGAAGGAGAAATTGGATGACCTTCAAGTAGCTCTATTCGGAGAACATGGAATTTTCAACAATAACAATGAGAGCTTGAATAGCTCGCCCATTATGATAAGTAATGAAGAAGGCCTCATTGGCCATGATAACAAGAAAGGATAGTTGCTCTTGTCAACTCATGACATCATTGGGGAACAAGCAAGCGAAGTTTGTGGTCTATGGGACGATGAATTTGAAGGATTGGTCAATCCATATATTGGAAATGCTATGACCTTAGACCAAGGCTTTGTTGATCCTTGTCATCACTTTGACTCGGACTAAAACAATGAAGAAAACAATGCACAAAGGTCTATGCAAGATATTAATCATGAAAATGAGCAAGCCTTCGACTACTTCTACAAGGTGTTGAGCAACATCAACAATACCTTGGCTTTGACCCCTTGATACCTCTCAGAAGAAGGAGAGTTTGGTTGAGTCTTCCCTAAACCACCATTTGTAAATATTCTAACCCCTTAACTAGCATTTCATTTCCTTTATTGCATCTTTGTCATTTTTGGATTTGCATTTTTGTGCTTTGATACAAGATTTTTGACATAAGAGAAGTGAGGGAGGTATTTTAACATGTTTTAATGTGTAGTGTTTGATCATGTGTGGGGATGGTTTATGCCTAGGCTAACCAAGCATATGTAGTGCAACCCACAACACTTAACAAGGAAAGGAAGAAGGAATAACACGAGAAGAGGAATCCCCACGAGTAGACCTAAGCTCGTGGGAGCTGAGTACGATCCGAGCGTCTCCAGGCTCAATCCGCGCGTCCTGCTGTCGGGACGTGGGGGTTGGAAAGCTTCAAATTGTGGGAGAAAGTCCTGTAAGAAAATTTGCACGTCCCGAACTCAATCCGAACGTCTCAACAAAAATCGAATCGAGCTGAGCTCAGGCCGCACGTCCCAGACCTGCTTTGCTATTTTAGAAAAATCCTATAAGAAGATATGCGCGTCCTGATCCCGAGCCAAGCGTTCCAGACCTAATACATAAACAAAACACGGGACTGATCCTTCTTTCCAATTTATTTTCATCTTTCAAAACACAAACATACATTTTCCCTCACTTCAACCTTCAATCCCCTCATCCAAAAATATCAATTTCTCAACAAAATTCACCACAATCCAAACAAAAATTGCTCAAAAGAAAATTAAATCACTCCTTCGTCAACAAAAGACCATTTAACCATCAATTTCCTCACAAATTGAATCAATTTTCTATGGTTTGAGTAAAATTTCGAAAATCCCCAATTGATGGAGGAATTGATTGAAGTTTGCAGAAGCAAGGAGGATTAAAGGAACATCTTGGTTTGTTTATACCAAATTGAGTAGGATCATACAATGGCAAGGACTAAAGGCGGAACCAAGGCATCCAAAACTCCAAATTTGTCAAAGAGGCAACAAGCTCTTCTTGCATCAAAAACTTTGGTAGTAGCTCATCCAAGGGAGGAAGTCCAAGAAACCGTCAATCCTATCGAGGAACCTACCCCTTCTACTTCGATTGTAGAACAATAGCCAAACTTTTTGGAGGTAACTTTCTTATCCGATAAACATAGGATTGCATTTCTATCTCTTGCCAAAAAGCCTATTGTAGCTACCAAGGTTATTTGCCAAGATACTTTACAAAAATTGGGTGTACTTGAGCAAACTAGAGCATTTTTCGAGTCCATGGAGTTGAAAACCCTCTTTCATATGGATGAATTGACTTACCCCTCATTGACAATGAAGTTCATAAGCTCCTTGAGGGTGTATAAGGTAGAGACTCGAAATTATGTTGAGTTCCGACTTGAGAACACGAGTAGAAGAATGTTTAAGGGTGAGTTTGGTAAAGTGTTTGGTCTTGTGCAATATGATCATTTTGAAAAGAAGCCTTTGAAGTACGATGCCACACCCCTATAGAAAGCTATAACCGGTTGTAAATTTGATTCCTTCCGGGAGTGCCATGCTTTATATGTTCACCATCCGGGCATAAGAACTTGGCACAAGTTTGTGGCCAATACTTTAATTTATAGGAAAGGCACCAACCACTTCACCGAACTCGACTTTGTCTACCTCGAGTCCTTCTTGAATATTAATGGGAAGTCCACCAAAAGTTACAACATTCTTCAATTACTGCTTGAGCAATGGTTAGACATTGATAATGGCAAAGAGGGAGCATCCTTCATCGTAAGAGGGGGCTTGTTAACATGGTTAGTTAAACACTTAAACCCGGAGTTCAACAAGGATAACACCTACAAACCGGTTAAGGGGAGCAACCTTCTTGACATAAGTACTTTGATCAACAAATTTCATTGGGTCAAAAATGACAATCTTGATAACAAATTTGAATGGCTCATCAAGGAAGCTAAGTCCATTATCTTGCCCACCAAGATTTGCCGTATCACTACCCTTCGAACAAACTACCTCATTCCCGTCTCCAAAGAAGTCAAATTGATAATCAAGCAACAAAAGGATCCAATTGCTAAGCCCTCCTCCTCTACCATTGTGACTCGACCCTATCCTTTTGCCTACCAAGAGTTTCAACCAAGTGGCTCTAATGTCGTGGTAGGCAATGATTACTTGACCCAATTGATGAAACACATGCATAGAGAAGTTTATGATGACCGAAGAATGCTTATCGTGCCCAATATCCACCCCTACTACATCTAGCTAGGCAAGGACATTTTGATCCTTCATGTCCTTTGCCTAGTTGGGCGGATAAGGAGGTGTTCTTCCCTAGTACTTCTCAAGATGCCGAAAAGGATAGTCGGATGGCTAATCGAAAGGAGGATGTTTTTGTTGAAGACGGGGAAGATATTGGTTCATGCCAGGAAGAAGAACAAGGTTCAAGTTCTGATGACGAAGAAGTTGGTGAATCCGCCGGTCCAATAGAGGTTGATAATGATGAAAGTGATGATTCCGATGATGATAATTCCGATGAAGATGATGGCGGTGATGTGGCCATTGATGATGATGTCGCAATGAGCGACAATTGAAGGTTGACGGAGCTTTATGGAGGATACCACGAGTGCGGAGTTGAGTGCTTAACATTAACCTATTTTATTGTGAGTCTTCTACCCCTCCTTTAGCTTTGTCTTTATATCATGTTTTTAATCTTTATCTTGATCATTTGTAGTCATTTTTGGCTCTTGATAATTTTGAGTCGTAGCACCATTCATAGGACTCCCACCTCGGTTCCATTGAGGTGTCTCATATTTTGTTCCCATTTGCAAAATCCAAAATGACAAATTAGAATCATGTATTGCATACTTGCCTTGTGCATGAACTTCCTCTCTTTCAACACTAGAGATAGTGTCTTGTTCGGTTTGGGGAAGTTCACTCACAAGGGATGCGAGTTAATTTAAATTAGCTCTCCAAACAATAAAAGCATGCATCATATAGAATAGATTAGATTGCATCACTTGGTATATATGTCATATAGTTTGTATCCTAGTTTAGAAATCATGCATTTTCATATAGATTGCATTGCATAATTTCCTATCGTATTGGCCATTGAGGACAATGCCCATACTAGTGTGGGGACGGGAAATTCTAACTTGGCATTTTAAAAATTAAAAAATTTCTCAAAAATCCAAAAACATGTTCATTCCTTTGTAGTGTAGAATTGTACATATTATATATATTTGTGTTTGTTTGTCACTCTTATCACATTAGACCGACTACGCCAATTCGAGACATGAAGGAAATAGAAGACCGCATGGTATGATCTTTCCAAATCTCCTTCCTCCTTTTATATGTTAATGACAATGTGGCTTTATTTTGGTTGATGACGTACAAGCCAATGTGATGTTAGGAGATGCATTTAGTTTATATGGCATACTAGTTGATAGAAGCATTTACATTAGGTTGTATATATGTTAGATGCATCATAGCATGTAGTTTCATTCTAAGAAAATTTTGTGAAAACATCTATTTGGGAAGCTTGATAAGTGTATATAAGGCCCTTGTAGATACTTTTTCTTCTTGAGACCTTGCTCATTATAATACCTATAAAACACCCTAGGATGTGTCATGCTAGTATCCTTTGACCCATGGATTAAGGCCTAGTCAAGAGTACCTTGTGGTGTGATAATTCCTTGGCTACCGTTTATTCCAAGGTGACCCTTGAAACCATGAAACCATCTTCCACTTCTATCATATCTTTCACACAAAAAGGGAATGGGCATAAAACTTCTGAATTTGAGTTCAAGCACCAAAATGAAAATCAAGAAGTTTGCGCAAATTGCATCAAAGAAAAGAGGAGTACAAAGAATAAGAACTCCTATGCTTTAATAAAAGCACCCTCGTTACAAATTAGGGTGACTTTGAAAAATGTTCAAAAAATGCAAAAATTAAAAATTGTCAAGTATCAAAATGCCAAACATCAAAGAAATGGCAAGAAATTGTTCTCAAAAATGTCAAATGCCACAAGAAATTGGGGGAAATAACAAAATCAAAAGCAAACTCCCATTATGAAACACAAAATCATATTAATCCTTTTCCATTGATCCCACTTTTGTGCATGGCGTAGAGGGGACGACCCTTATTCTTGTCTAGGCAAGAAAGGGAATTCTGCGATCCTACAGTGTTTCTAACACCATAGGGAGTCTACTCTTAACAAAAGCATTTAGCAATTAAGGACAAAGGTACTCCAGCTTGACACAACTTGGAGGTGATTTGTTGGTATCCTTATAGGCTTAGTAACTTGAAGAAACCATAGCTATAATGGAGTGTGTACCCTTAGATTCCTTCCCTTTTCGATAATTTCCGCCACTTAGATGAGGAAAGTGGCTATTCCTTTTTGTATATGCATCCATTATTTGTTTTATGTGATTAATTCAAGGATGCATCACCATTTTGGCAAGCCCCACCTTGCCTTGTAAGAAGGCATCTTACCTCATGGATGTCTTGTTGTGAGTTGAAGGGCGGAGTGAGACTCGCTAATTGTCTCATATCGGCTACCCACCTCCTACTGATTCAACCTGGTTATGGAAGAATATTTGTAAAGTGAAAGATAAGCTCAAAAATGGGTATATAGACAGGATTTGGACCATGAGTCCTAAAGGACACTCTATCAAGGGTGGGTATGACTGGCTATCTCCTGCTCATGATGCCCCTAACTGGACTGCTCTTGTGTGGAACAACTGGAATATCCCAAAACACTCTATGACTACCTGGCTTATAATGCATGAAGTAATGAATCTGAAGAGTAAATTATACAGGTTTGGTTGCTATGCAGATGATCTGTGTATACTTTGTCAGAGACAGCCTGAAACTGTGGAGCACATGTTCACAAACTGTGTGTATACTGTCAGAGTTCAGTCCCAACTGGTACAGTGGTATGGTGGCTCTTTCCTTACTGTGAACAACTTGATTGCAGTCAGCAGGAATAGTATACAGTGGAAGATCAAGGTTGCCATGTTCAATGCCTTCAACTATTCCATTTGGTATCAAAGAAATAATGCTAGGGTTAATGACTGGTTGTTAAGACCTGAGATAGTTGCTGCTCGAATAGAGGAGGATATTAGGAGAAGAGTTAAATCGAAATGCAGGGCAGTTGATGACCAGATTGTCCTCATTTAGCTGCAAAGTATGGGAGTGATCTGATTTCCTTGTATTGGGATTTGATCCCAGAACCTCTTCTAATTATTTGATTTGTTATGATATATAATATACTCACATTACACCAAAAAAAAGGATAGTTTAAATAAAGGTCAAAGTTTTAATCACCTCTTTACTCGGGACGAGCAAAGGTTCGGTTTGGGGATGTTTGATGTGACTCATATTTGAGCACATTTAGTCCCCGAATTAACCTCGTTCCCATGCTTTCTAGCATATATTAGGGTCATTTCTTATCTTTAGTTTCCCATTTTGCATATTCTTTGAGGTTTTATGTCCTTGGTAGGAGAGGATTGCTAGCCTTACATTTATAGAGCAAAATGGAGCTAAATGGATCGCATCTAATGAACAAGCATTGAAGAGGATACCAACACTAGAAGCCTAAGCAAATAAATCAAGTGAAATGGGCAATGATGAAAGATCCGTGCGTCCCTAAGACAGTCCCCACGTGTTGTTAGGGAGCCAAGAATAAGAGAAGAACCCTGTCCCAGGATCCGAGCGTCCCAGACATAGGATCCGAGCGTCCCAATTCCAGCCCGAGCGGATCCCCTTACAGGACCAAGCGTGCTTCAAGCCAGGACGCGCGGATTTCCTTGGGAGTTTTTACTCAATCTGCGCATGTCCCTCGAGAGTTGCAAATGATCAAGCTTCTCTTAGGGTCTTAATCGTCATTTAAGCCCTTAGTAACCCTAATCCTTGTACTTAATGTTAGTATAAATACCCTATTGTATTACCTAGATTAGAATCTTATCATAATCAATCTCTTAATCAAAGTTGTAATACACATTTCAATATTAATCACATCTTAATCTTTCATTAATCTCTCAATTGTTCTTAGTTTTAGTTGGGTAATTAGAACATTATTTGGGGTTTATTGGAGGATTGATAACCTTCCCTCAATCATCAAGTTTACTTCTATTATTCTTTGCTTTATTATTTGGATCATCTCAAGTAGGTATAATCCCTTTTACCTTTCTTAATTATTGTTAAGCATATCATTTGTTCATCATGTGTTGCTTTGTTAGTATGATTGACAACCTTATTAGCATGCAAAACTTGATCATGAGTGAGTAGTCCTTTAGTTAGGGTTAGTGTGGAATTAGGGGAATCAATCATGGGATTAGATATATGGTTAAATTAATATGCTTTCATAATTAATTGCTTGCTTGTTGTTATTTCAACCTATGCACATGTTATGTTTGATGAAATGCTAGACTATGAAACCTTGTATTTTTTACCAATCTCTAATCTTTTCAATGAGGCTCGTAAGACATAAACCAACTTAAGCCTTGTTAGACCATGCATAAAGTTGAATAGGAAGAGACTAAGTCGACTTGTAGGAGTTGTAAAGTCTTGATCGACTCGGCACCGGGACCTAAATCTTCCTAGGGATTGTAAGATATACACTAACTCAATCCCATCACAACAATAAGTTGCTTGTATCTATTTGAGAACATGTTTGTATGATCTATTTCCATGAATCCCTTATGAACCCATGACACCCTAGTGCCTTTAATCAATTGTTTCCAAACCCCTTTAATTGCTTTACTTTGTTTTCATTAATGTACATCTATCTTGTTGATTAGTTTAGACCGCATCTCATCTTAACCCAAATTTGTGACACCCTAAGACATAACTACTTGCAATTGAAACCCTAAATCAATATCCATCCCTTGGGATCCGACCTTTACTTACCACTTGTAGATGCCCGGTATCTGCTGAGACTCCAACAAACACCCGATGATTATCGGACTGCAACATTCTTTGGAATCGCAGCGTTTGATCGACAGTTCGTGAACAACTCTATGTCGGAAAACATAAAACGATTTCGAAAATAACATTTCAAAACTTTTCAAAAGTACCTGGAGTGTTTAATGCATGACGACGGGGTCGCAATGACAGTAACTAGAGTCAAAACCGACACCGGACCAAAAACCGACTCAAAATTAAAATCCCGACTCCAACAACGAGTCAAACCGAGTCAAACACAAAAAAACAAACCATTCAAATGCTTCCATGTTAATATTTCCCGGAATCTTACATATTGAAGTACCAAACATGTTCATCCAAATCCTAGGATAGAACAAATCATGATTGCACTTGTGTGAAAGCGACAAGACACCTCGAAGACGTGCGACGAGGCTCGCGCCTCGT
Organism: Silene latifolia; assembly: GCF_048544455.1. Classification (NCBI taxonomy): domain Eukaryota; kingdom Viridiplantae; phylum Streptophyta; class Magnoliopsida; order Caryophyllales; family Caryophyllaceae; genus Silene; species Silene latifolia. The sequence continues at coordinate 83,435,863 of NC_133535.1, forward strand.
TGAGCAGCCCAGGTGGCCACGTCGCTCAAAACTTACATAACCACTCATTCTCCTATAAATACCCCTCAAATGCCACCATTTGTAAACTTACGCGATTGTCCGCCCCCTCTTTTCTCCCTTAAAATTCTAGACTCGACTTCTTAAGTCACAATCCGACACGTGTTTACGACCTACCGATCGTAAACGTAAGCCTTACACATTGTTTGGTACCGTCATCGTGCATTAAATCACTTGACCGACCATTTCGACCACTACACCATCACTAAACTTAACAAAACACTCTTTTTACTTACTAAAATGGTTTTAAACCGAGTCTTTTTTTACCAAAAGAGTAGATACACTTACGTCGGTTTCTCGCCATAAGCCAAGCATGTAAGTATGAGGGTGTAAAAATCCTTCTTTTATCATGTCTTTACTTGTTTCATGACTATAATATGCTAAATCATGCATAACATGCTCCAAAACATGGGAAGAATGAGCCAAAACCGGACTTTTTGGTTGAGGCAGAGGCTACTTACGTAGCACATAGGATCGCGCCTAAAGCAGCCTGCCCGGCCTGAAGTCCACTCCATGTTTGGTCTCTTCTTTTCTTCTATTTTCATTTTCATGTTTGTAATCGGTTTTTACCATTTCAAGTATTTTCAAACCCTTTTTATTTTCTTTTACAAGTTTTAACCATAAAACATTTTTCACCCTTGGTTCTTAATACCATGACGGTTTAATCCGTGTTTCGGTAATAATATTTTGTTAATTATATTTAAAAGGTATTTTAAAACCTTTTATTTCACTTCTTTACATTTTGGGAGGTATTTTAAAGCCTTTCATCATTTCTTTACATTTTCAAAATAAATGTCTTAGTCACCAACACAAAGTCATCCTTGGTTCTACATACCATGTCGGATTTTAACCCGAGTACGATGATGAGTATTGACTAATTATATTCAAATGAACTTAAAACAATTAGTTCATAATTATTTTCAAAACTATTCATGTCAAGCTTACAAAGTCAAACCCGACATCGAAGACCGTCAAATAAATGACGATTATTCAAGTCTCGTTCTTCAAATCAACACGAAAGCGGCCTGTTTTGTGTGGATTTTGCGCAAGGAGAAATCAGGTCAGGATAGATTTTGGTAGGGTTAACTAGCTCTAGTTAGTCTGTAAATTAGGACGTCAGGGTGAAATACAGAAGTAAAAGTACAATAAAAAGAACAATAATTAGACAAAGGATTATGTACATGAAAACCTTTAAATGGGAAAAAACCACGAGCACCAAGCCAGGAGAGGATTTCACTATCGTGTTGAGAATTTAGCACAATGGGATGTAATTATCTTTAAAAGTAGTACGAGAATATCGTATGCTACATTTTGTCTTGTATGCGTCTTCTGCCTCTAAATGATTTTCCAAATGTTCCTTTATATAGTCATATGCTAAACGGCTGGTAAATCTCCTCATTAATGCTTATCATTAATGCTTAATATTCTGTATTAATTACCCATAATAATATCCATTGTTACGCCCTTAATTACTGCTTTAATTGCTGAATCTTCCCATTTAATGTTGTGCGCGTAATGTTCTTATAATATGATCTCCTGGTCTGATATCGTCCTGATATTTCTATCGTTGTCCTCTCCATGGCCTGGCGCCTATCTTCATGTGTCCTGGTAACTTGACATCCTGACACCCTGACTGTCAGGCCAAGGCAAGATATTGATCAGGGATATTTGCGGATTTCCAGGCCCAACAATTGCCCCTTATATCCTTATTTTCGATGTGTGAGGACAAAAAATAAGGAGATAACTTCTAATGACGGAAAACTACTTAACGGTTGATTTGTGACTAACCGGCTTCTGTAACGGCTAGTTGTTTAGTTCATGCCACGTGTTATTTTTACTGCAACCTCTTAAATGATTATTCATCCTACTTGCGGTTGAAACCCTAGTTTTACCCACTATAAATACCCCCCCTTACTTCATTAAGTTAATCTTCACCAAAAAATCAACTTTGCCTTCTTCTAATAATTCTCTTCTTCAACTTCTTTAATTCCCAGTTTTTAGTCTTTGTTTCATTTATAATAATCTCTCAAAAAATGGCCGCAAAAAAGAAATCTACCAGGGCAATAGCTCCTGAAACTCCAACTGCTCAAAACCCTGAAGAAACTACTTCTGAGAATATTCCTTCATCTTCTGCTGCTCAACCTTCTGTGGTTGGTAAAACGAATGACTCTCCTCTTGAGATGATTTCAATCTTCCACGGTGATTTCCAATTCAAACCCACAAAAGCTTTGAAAGATGACCAATCTCTCTCAAATCGCCTGAGGACTGAATTTGAGAAGGTGCTGAAAGATAAGGGAATCATTCCTGCTGATTCCGAAGTTTGGATTCTTGAAAATTCTCCTATCAGGGCTGACTGGGCTTGTCCTGGTTGGTTCTGTATTCATGACTGGGCCTTCAGGGCAGGTTGTAAGCTTCCTTTCTCGCCTCCTATGGTTTTGAAAGTGGTCTGCTCCGTTGAGTATCTCAGCAAAAAGCATAATATTTCTTTTTCTCTTGATGACCTGAAAGCCTGCTATGCTGTCAAGACCAATAGTCCTGGTCGTATAAGCTTTAAGGTCAGGCCTTCCACTACTCCCCTTCTCAGCAATCTGGACAGTGGCCATGACAAGAATTGGGTTGCTGGGTACATGTTTATCAGGACCAATTATGTGGGTCCTGATCTAGCATATTTGAACTATGAAGCTTGTGTTGCTGGTGAGTATTTTAACTTTTCTCTTATCCTGCATGTTTTATTCGTTAGTAAAAAATAAAATTATATTGAATCGTACCTCTTGTGTGCGCAGTTCATGACTGGGTTACTGAAACTGAGTACCCTACTGTAAACATTTCTGCTTTCCTTGCTATTCCTCCTTTGGAGAGGTCTTGGCCTCTTTGTTGTGGGGTTGGCCATCTTCCTCGCTGCTTGAAAGCTGATGGTACTGCTGGGGTCCCTAAACCTTCAAAGGCTGTTAGTGCTTCCACTTCAGGCAGTAAGTCTATTTTGTTTTTCCCCTTTCTTCCTATTTTTGGCTCTTTCATGATATTTAGTTTATATTGCTAATGTAGTGTTTCGTGTTATAGCTACTAGGTCATCTACTCGCCTTACCAGATTTAGGATGGTTGACCTCTCAGCTAGGCTGGCTAAGATCAAGGAGGAAGGCTCCCATGGAAGCGGAGATGCTGAGCCTGTTATTGATTTTACTGATTTGCCTGATGCTTCCAAGGTCTCTACTATTCCTGCTGCCTCTGCTGAAACAAGTTCCGTAGCCCAGAAAAGAAAAATTGAAGATGTTGATATATCTGCCCCAATTAGGGAGGTGAAAGCCAGGGTGGATAACGTGGAGGCTGCCAAGGTGAAGATTAGGGATTATGCTGCTTACAAGTGAGATGTCATGCTCACTCTTGACCCTGTTAAGACTGCTACCTAGGCGGTTGCTTCAGTGGACCACTCTGTCAGCCTTCTAGAAAGTGCCTTGGTTGCTGTGAGGGAGGTATGCTACTTTTATTATTGTGTGTATTTTGTAATATGTGTATTTTATTTGGATGTTTTTATTATTATGATATAATATTCATATTATTCTTTTTGCTTTTGGTCATGGTGTTGCGGCATGTCTCCATAATGCTTATCAGGCTATTTCTCTGGTAGCTAGGATTAATCTGATGAGATCAGATTATGATAGGCTGAGGTTTAAACTGGACATTGCACGGGCTGATCTGGCTGCTAAAGCTGCTGATTTGGCAAGGGTACAGGCTGAGAAGGATGCTGCTAAGGCTGAGGCAGATTCAAATAAGCAGCTTTTGCAGGAGGCGCTGGACAAAAATGAAGAGCTCACCCAGGAGAGGGATGATTTGGAGTTTAAGCTTGATGATGCCTCCCTTTATTTTTATATTAAGGGGAAGGTGGCTGCTATGTCGGAGCTTTTGAGGTAGGACAAAATGGAACCCTGAAGATGAGATGGCTTTTGCTGCTTCAAAGTATCCTAACCTGCATAACATGGGGAATGAGTAGGAGGTCGATTCTCGAGGGGAGCAAGATGTTGACGTTGATCCGGCTAAGAGTGGGAGTGCTGATGCTGTTTCCAAGGAGAAGCAGTAATTTGATTTTTCTTTGTTGGTATTTGGCCCATCCAGGGGGGGTGTCCCTGGACAAACAATTTTATTTTCTCTGTTTCTGTTCAGGTGAGGGAGATTATCCCTGGCCTTTATGAATATTTTGGTGCCTTTGTCCCAGGGGGTAAGGGCTTTGTTAATATAGCCTTCCTTGGCTAATCTTGCTTAATTCCTGTCGTTCTGTTTGCTTTTGAATTTTTGAACCTGTGAACTTTGTTTTTCCAATCCTGTCGGACATGTTAAAAATCATTATTTTGTTAACCTGTAAGACATTTTTTGAACTTGTCCTGTTATTTGAGCTGTCGTGAGTAATTCAACCAAGTATGGTTTTGGCCATAGTGGTTGAAGGGGTGGGAAAACCGGCCTGACTAGAGGGCTTATGTCCCCTGCCTGACTGGAGGGCTTGGTACTCGGCCTGACATGAGGGCTTTTTAGACTAAATGGTTGGGATGGCACACCCTTCCACCGTCTTACTGCGTCCAGCCATTTGTAAACATGTGCAGTAAACCTAGTCAGGTCCGGCAATTATTTCATGCCTGATTGGTCCTGACATTTATTGTATCCGGTGATGGTTACCAACTCGTCACGTACAATTAAGTGCAAAGTTTAGTTTCAAATTTTGATATATAGTAGCGTAGCCCTCAATCCTGAATATTTATGTATATAAACATTTATCATGTATAATTGTTCAGGATTCAAAAAATAAGAGAATTTGAGTTAGTTAAATATATAGGCATGGATTGCACATAGAGCATATAAAACACGTAATTTTTCAGATAGCACATCAGGTTGAATTACTGATAGTAAAGATATGATTTTGTACCTGATGATGGCCTGATATTTGTTTTATACATGAAATAATTTTAAATGAGTTACATTCCAAGATCTTAGGATCATTTCTCCTTCTAATGTTTGGAGCCTGTATGCTCCTTGCCCAACGATTGAATCAATTAAGCAGGGGCCTTCCCATATGGGGGCAAGCTTGCCCGCTTATTTTTCTTTTTTGTTTCGAAAAACTGTTCGTAGGACGAGGTCTCCTTCCCTGGAGACTCTAATTCTAACATTCTTATTGTAAATCCTGACTACTGCTTGTTGGTATGATGCCATCCTGATTTTGGCAGCGTCTCGTAGCTCTTCTGTCAGGGTCAGGTTGTCTTGCATCATGTCTCTGTTTGCTTCAATATTGTTCAGGCTATATCTTGATGTTGGCACCCGGACTTCTGCAGGAATGACAGCTTCACAGCCATACACCAAAGAATAAGGTGTTTGGCCTCTTGATGTCTTTGGAGTCGTCCTATCTGCCCATAGTACTAATGGAAGTTCTTTAGCCCATCTGCCTCGTCTTATTTTTAGTTTCTTCTTTAGGCAGCTTATGACTACCTTGTTAGTGGATTCGGCCTGGCCATTAGCCTTTGGGTATCTAGGAGTGGATGTTACCAGGCTGATATTCCATTCTTGGCAAAATGCTTTGGTCTTTCTCCCGACAAATTGGGTTCCATTGTCACATACTATTTCTGATGGGACTCCATATCTGCAAATAAGATTTTTTCTGATGAAAGATATTACTTATTTTTCAGTTACTTGCCTGAAAGAGTCAGCCTCGATCCCTTTGGAGAAGTAATCAGTCATAGCTAACAAGAATACTTTTTTGTCTTGGAGCTACATGCAATTTTCCCATAATATCCATGCCCCACTTCATGAATGGCCATGGTGCAGAAATTGATTGAAGGAGCTCAGATGGCTGATGTACGATGGGTGCATGAACTTGGCAGGCTTCACACTTTGAAGATTATTCCAAGCAATCAGCCCTCAGTGTAGGCCAGTAATAGCCTGTCCCGAGTACTTTACTTGCCAGGATTTTTCCTCCCTTGTGGTTACCACAGTGTCCATCGTGTATTTCTTGAAGTACTAATTTGGCGTCATCAGGCTCTAAACATCTCAGGTACCAGCCTGCGATCTCTTGAATAAAGTGTTATTGATAATAGCATAGGTTGATGCTTTAATTTTAAAAGCCCTTGCTTCGTGTCTCCCATGGGGTAGTATTCCTTGGAGAAACCAATCATAATAAGGTTTAGTCCAAGAATTACTATCCTGATTGACAGGGTTGACTTGTTCAGGCTTGTTGATGGTTGGCTCTAATAAATGAACAATTGGTATTTTATCGAAAACTGCAGGGGTAAAATTCGAACCCAGGGTGGCCAAAGCGTCAGCCTGTGTGTTCAGGTCTCTTAATATTTGATCTATATCAAATAAAACAAATTTAGTGGTAAGGTTTTTCGCGTATTCTAAATACGAAATCATTTTTGCATCCTTAGCCATATAAATTACCTTTATTTGATTAGCAATTAGGAGTGAATCAGTTTTTACCTTTAGATTTTGAACACCGAGGTCTAGACATACCTTTAAACCTGCTATCAGAGCTTCATATTCCGCTTCATTGTTAGTTGCATTGAATTCACAACTTGTAGCCTATGTTATCATATCTCCATGTGGTGATTTAAGCACTAACCCTAACCCTGTTCCCCTGGCATTGGATGCCCCATCTATGAACAAAGTCCATTCTTGGTCTGGGGTTTTATTTTCTAATTGGTTGACCTCTTTTTTCAGGTCAGGTTCTAGATTAGGGCTGAAATCAACCACAAAGTCTGCTAGGGCCTGCGATTTGATCGCTGCCCTGGGTTTAAAAGAGATATCATATGTGCTAATTCGAACTGACCACTTGGCCATCCTACTTGATAATTCAGGCTTGCGCAGGACAGATTTTTTGGGTAAGTTGGTCCTGACTATAATGGGGTGGCTTTCAAAATAGGGTCGTAGTTTAGTACACGACATAATTAAAGCTAAAACATATTTTTCAAGTAATCCATACCTCATCTCAGCATCCAGCAAGCATTTACTTACATAATAGACCGGATGTTGTTAGCCTTCCTGTTCTTTTACAAGGACTGCGTTGACTGCTGTGTCGGTGACGGATAAGTATACTGACAGGCGTTCTCCCTTCTCTGGTTTAGCCAGTAAGGGTGGAGATGACAAGTAAGATTTTAGGTCTTAAAAGGCTGCCTCATGTTCATCCGTCCAATGAAACTGTTTATTTTTTCTCAGCAGATTGTAAAATGTTTTACACCTTTCAGAGGATCTTGATATGAACCGGTTCAGGGCAGCTACCCGGCCTGTCAATTTTGGAATATCTTTGACAGACTTGGGTGACTGAAGTTCCAGGATAGCTTTTCGTAACCATGTGTCCAAGGAACTTACCTGCAGAAACTCCAAAGTGGCATTTTGAAGGGTTGAGCTTCATATTGTATTTTTCTAATATTTTGAATGCTATTTCCAAATGCTTAACATGATCTTCTGCATATTTGGACTTTACCACCATGTCGTCTATATAAACTTTCATGGTATCACCTATCTAATCTTTGAACATCATGTTCACCAGGCGCTGGTACGTTGCCCCTGCATTCTTCAGGCCGAAAGGCATGGCAGTGTAACAGTATATGCCTCGGTCTGTGATGAATATAGTACTTTCCTGGTCAGCAGGGTGCATTTTAATTTGATTGAATCCACTGGAGGCATCCATGAATGTCATCATCTCATGCCCTGCTATGGCGTCTACCATGGCATCAATATGTGGCAAAGGAAACGGGTCCTTGGGACAAGCTTTGTTCAGGTCAGTGTAATCTACACAGACTCTCCATTTTCCATTCTTTTTGTGCACAACAACCACGTTAGCCAGCCATTCAGGGTACATTACCTCCCTGATCATTCCCATATCTAGGAGTTTTTCTACTTCTTCGTTGATTATGGCATTTCTTTCAGCTGCAAATTTTCGTCTTTTCTGTTGTACATGCTTAAAAGATGGGTCAATATTAAGTTTGTGTGTGATTATATCAGCACTAATTCCAGTCATATCAAAATGAGACCGAGCAAACCAAGATGATTTATTTTTAAGTAATTTTACTAATTCGAGCCCGACCTTATAAGGGGCGTCAGATCCTACTAGAACATACCTGTCAGGGTACTTAGGGTCTATGATTACCTGATCTGTTTCCATTCTGGGAGGTGCTACATAAGTGCTCCTGACAGGGTACTGTAATTGCTATGCAAGGGACTTACCTGCCTTGGGAGGTTTCAAGGCTGTTGTATAGCATTCTTCGGCTGTCTTGTAATCCCCCTTGATTGTGGCTATGCCCAAGTCTATTGGTATCTTGATACACGGGTGATAGGTTGATGGCACGGCCTTAACATTATGAATCCAGGGTGTGTCCAAAATTGCATAGTAGGATGACAGGCAATCAAGGACTCCAAATTTCTCATAGGATGAGACTCCTTCAACGTAGGTTAGGAGATGGATTTCTCCTAAAGTGCTTCTAGTTTCTCCACTGAACCCTTCCAAAACGCTGGATTTTTTGGTGATTTGGTCCTCATTGATTTTCATGGCCTTCAGCACGTCAAGCATAATCAGGTTCACCGAGTTGCCTCCATCCACTAGGATCCTTCTTACTGTAGTGGTTCCAGTCTACATAGAAATTACTAGGCCATCATGATTAACATATTTTTATGGAAGAAGAAGAAGAGGTTTTGTAGAGATGTTTTTTGTTTTGGATGATGAAACAATGAAGCACAAACATACCAATTTATACAAAACAATCAGCGCGTTTTTCAGAAAAAAGGGAGAGCAGGCTTCTATATCCAAGCTGCTCGCGCCTCTTTAGGCGTTGTTGGACCATATAGATATATGATTGAGTTTTGATAATGACAAGTGTGTGCTTCGTTTAATATATACTCTTGCTAGTAATCGTTTGTTTAGTCTTTGTTAGATTGACTTAGGTTTACAATTTTAGTAAGCAATGTTATAGCATTCTTAGTTATAACATTGAAGATTTGTGAAGCATCATTCAAGTAATGTTATAGCAGCTTGAGCTATAACATTGAAGATTCTTAAAGCGTCATAGTAACTGTAACGATGTTTCAAGTATGATGATCACTCAAGTAAAATGCTAGATCAAGTCTTTAACAAAGCTCAAGATGAAGAGCTTTTGGTCAAGATAAAAAGAAGATCATATCACTGAAGATCTCCAGGAAGATTAGCTAGTATAGGTCTTCATCTATTGACGGTATCTTAAGAAAGGAATATTGGGAAAGTAAAGTTATAGCTATTTCACCTATAACTTTACTTACCAAACTTAAAGTTATAATTGTTTCTACTATAACTTTGGGTAGCATTTTAATAGCACGATTTTAATATTTTTAAAATCATTTTTCAAAGGATAAAATTCTTTAAACATATTTCGAAATCATTTGTATCTATAGTAGAGTTAATATATGGGTTGTTATAATGGATAACTTGCATATCTCTATTGGTTAGTAAAATGACTTATGGGTCGTCATGCTACCTAGGATTTACTAGTTTATTCAACCTAACCTTAATCTAAGAAGAAAGATTTCCTTGGACACGGGCCTAGGGTTTCGGCCGTGGGCTGTAAACCGATGGGTCATGTAAGTTGTTTTGTAATAAGTAACCTATCTAATCAAATCTAGCTTATATTTATATAAGATATTTTTCTATCTTAATAATATATGATTTGATTTGTTTACTTATCTAAACATCTTAAAGATATAGTTATAGAAAACAAATAAGCTTCACTTTTATCTTATTTACCTAAACTATAATATCTTGGATTGAATTAGGAAAGAGATAGAGATTTAGCTCTTGCAAAGCATGCCGCCTATCTCACGGCATCCTAGGGTTTCGTGCAAACCCTAGTTCCTTCTTCAACTATAAATACACATGATCATTCCTTTTTTTAAGTTAAGCTTTTCGAAATATATAAATCTCTTTTAAACAAATTAGAGTTTAATTTTCAATTTACTATTTTCATTGTTTTGCATTTGAAAATCTTGCGAAAAGTCGTGCTCTTTAATTTGCTAATTATTTTTCTTAAGGTTACGTTATAAGATAATAGTACTTCATATTGTTTCTTACTCGTTCAAGTGTGTGAACACTTAGAAGAACAATCAAGTGCTTTCTTAGTAACTTAAGATAGTCAAAACCGAATATCTAGTGATATTCAACTTGAGTTATAGCTAGAGTTAGCTATACGAGTTGGGTTGATAATTTTGTAATCCGGAGTAAGGTACTAAAATTATTAATCGAGAATAGTGGACGTAGGTTTCGACGTGTGAAGCTGAACCACTTAAAATATCGTGTGTCCTTGTAGTTTTCATTTCAGTCATTTCATTACGTTCAGAATCATTTAGTTAATTATTTAAAGTTTAATCAATAAACTTTAAATAATTAATTACCTTGATATAAAATAAAAAGTAGTCATAATTTTTAAATACTCAATTCACCCCCCCCCCCTCCAGTATTTCGGGTGTGATAGACTCTTCAATTGGTATCAGAGCCTCGTGCTCTTGATTGCCTAACCGCAAAGAGGCTAGATCCATCTATCTTTTTATCTTTTTATTTTATTTTCATCCCGCTGCCTTACACGTGTGAAATGGATTCCAAGTATCTTAAGTGTCCCGTCTTTGATGGGAAGAATTATGGAATTTGGAAAAACATGATGACACACTACATAAAAAGATATGACTGGGAGTGCTGGACGATTATAAAGCACGGACCACATAAAATTTTGGTTGCATCTTCGGAAGGCATTACCTATGAGAAAAAGGAAGAAGACTATGTTGAGGCTGAGAAAAACTCGAAAGCGATAAGCCTGTTACAAAACGGCATGACATCGACTGAACTCGATCGTTTTTCCTCTTGCACTTCGGCTAAGGAAATATGGGATGGTCTTGATTTGGCCTATGAAGGAACGTCGGCTGTAAGGAAATATCGCATTGACTTGCTGATTCAAAAGTATGAACTTTTTAGAATGGAAAGGAATGAATCACTTGATAGCATGTCAGCACGATTTTCTACTATAGTCAATGAGCTCAAAAATCTTGGTAAAAGTTTTAACTCTAAGGATATTGCTAGAAAAGTACTTAGGAGTCTAACCAAGAAATGGCGTCCCAAGGTCACGGTCATGGAAGAAGTAAGAGATCTTACGTCTCTTCCTTATGTAGAACTTATTGGTGCTCTCATGGCTCATGAACTCGTCCTGGAAGACAATGAGGCCGAGGCCAGTAACACTAAAAGCATGGCTTTACAAGCTTCTGCTAAGGAAGAAGAAGATGCTGAAATAGAGGACGAAACGGTTTTGTTTGCTAAACGATTCAACAAACGCATCTTCAGACATAAGCAAGGAAAATCATTCAACAACAAGAACAACAAGTTCTCTAATAAAACTTGTGAGTCAAAGAACACGTTTGCCAATAGAGGATGGTTCAAGTGTGGAGAATCCAGTCATATGATTAAGGATTGTCCCACGTGGGAGACCATTAAAGACAAAGCAAAACGTGAGAAGACCAAGAAGGAATTCAAGAAATTGATGATGGCATCATGCTGGGGAGATCTCGACCCTGAGGACGACGAAGCATCAGAAGAAGAAGAAGTTGCTACCCTATATCTAAGCAACGTTAGTCTTGACCTCTTCTCAGACAATGATAAACATAGCGTGGACTCCTATTGCTATTTTCTAGGAGATTCTGATTCAGAAGAAGAAGAAGAGGTAAGTTATCTTGAACTTAAGAAAAGTGTTAAGAAACTGCCTAAAAATGCCTTAATTGAATATTTTGAGCAATCTCTTGATCAGTGTCACGAACAAGAGATGGAATTGAAAGACTTGAAAGAACAAATTCTCGATATTGCTGAAGAGAATCATCTCCTTAAAGAAAAGGCCAAAAAGCTCAAATCTAAAATTATAGCTAATATGGCTACAACTTCAGATACGACAAATGCTGAGAAGAAGGCTCTTGAGTCTAAAGTTATAGCTAATGAAGCTATAACCTCAGACCTGAAACTCAACATTAAGCATCTTCAAGCTAAAGTTATAGCTAGTGAAGCTATAACATTGGAATTGAGGAAAGTCAAAGAGCTTCTTGAGTCCAAGGCTACAGCTACAGAAGCCGTGATCTCAGATCAAAAGAAGGAGATTGAATCTCTAACTCAGCAATTAAAGGAATCCTAAACCGTTCTTTCAAATACTAAAAGAACGCATAACGAGATGGTACGAGTTCTTAATGATAGATTCCAAAACTTTCGTGACAATTATGAAGAGACTCATCCTCCCAAGGTCGTAGAGTCAGACCATTCCAAATGCAACAAAGAAATAGAGTCCTTAAAAGAATTACTCTTGCATGCTAGAAAGGTTAACGAAAAATGGGAAGGTAGCACGCGTGTTCTAAACTTCCTAACTGAGCAATCAGATAATAACAGGAAAATGGGATTAGGGCACGAGTGCTATGGTCGTAGAGATCACTCTAAATGCAAATCAACCCCTTCCGAACGAGATTTCAGAAGGAGAAAATATACAAATTTACCAGAATATTTGATTTGCAATTACTGTGGTCATACTGGACATATCCAAGAAAATTGTGTCAAATATGCTCAGGATTTAAGAAAAGGAATCAACTTTGTTAAAGCATCTGATGTAATACCCGCCCTTTTGGAGACCCTTTGACCAGCGTTGACTGACCTTGGGAGCGGTAATAGTCCTTAGAAGTGCGTACCAAAGTTACCTTGGGTTGTGAGTTATGTGGGGTACTCGATAGGGTAGAGGCTACTCGATCGAGTAGCTTGGATACTCGATCGAGTAGGGGACACTTGCTCGCGTATGTGGGCCACTCGATCGACTAACGGGTTTTCAGCGAGGGTTTATAATCGCGTTTTGTTAAATCCGCGAATCATTTCCGCCTCATTTCTTCAGATCCTTAGGTCACCTCTTTCCCTTCCCTTCACCATATATCCTCGATGGAAGCCTTTGAAGGTCCTTGTGCCTTAGGAGAGAATAGCTTGAGTCGGGTAGCGGTCCTTTGCCAGGTTTCCCCTTGTAGGTATGTCGTCATCATCATCCGTATCCTTGTCTTTGCATTTAGGGTTTGCTTGGTAGTGATAGATGGTTGTGTTATACATATATATAGGTGTTGCTTGGTTGCTGGATGTTACGTGTGTGGACATGGAATCGTTGCAGTCGCTTAAAGGTAGGTTCGGCTACTCAGTTTCTATGGATAGTCTAGTGTGTTGGTTGTCGTGTCGTGGTTGTTGTTTTGTGGTTGTGTTTGTGTGGCAGCGTATATGCAGTAGTCGGTTGGTGTATACAGTTTATTGGTTGTTGTTGTATTGCAGCTGTCTGTGATTGTTTGTCTCTGGTTCTCGAGGTGCGTCCTCGGCTGAGTGGAGTCACTTGCGGGAGTGGCTTCACGCCCTAGTTTCGCCCTTCGTGGAACCCGCCACGGGAGGGGATGTGCACATTAATGGGACAGGGTTATCGCTCGTAATGATGAGTGGGGATTTGGTGGGTACGGCTGCGGTCCCCCACTGGCAGGGCTGGTCTAGTGGACAGTCGGTGACAGAGATTGATTGGAATGGGTGTGATTGTTAGAAATCTAGATCTCTTTACTCAACATATTCATATGTGTTATAATTTTAATTTAGTCATAAAATTAAAAGGTGATCTTATGCATGCAAACTATAAATAAAATAAGGAAGAAAACTTCATTCTTACAATGCTATTTCGGATTTTAAGGGCACAAGAGAGTTCTCCTACTCTCTTGTTCTTGAGCTCTCCTTAATGGATGAACTAGGATTCAAGTGTAGAATCCCTCCAAAAGAAAAATACCCAAGGCAAACTCTTAATCAAATTAATATTATGATTACTAGAACAATATTAATTTAGTGTAAAATTGACCCAAAATAATATTTGCTCTCTCTATAATTCGGTTAAGAGAGAAGGAAGAGGAAGGAATTTTTATCTTTCTAAAACTTCTTATTTTTAGATGTGTTGAATGAATAATAAAACACACCTTTGCATGTAGTGTATTAGATGATAAAATGAGCAAAAGACCCTTGGCCTTATGACAAGGAAAACCGGGTAGGAGGGCTTGGGTATGGCCAATGCATGGCATTTTCTCTTACCCATAAATGTAGGCATGTAAGGCTATAAGTTAAGGCTCATGATTATGCCTTCCACTTAAACATTATTAACACAAAAATGCCTAATCTTCCCTCCTAATTTTCGGCACATATGAAGGTAAAATGGGTTCCATTTTATCTTTGTCAAATTGTCAATTTGTCATATGTGACATGTCACATAAAATTGTTATGTATTTTTAACGTATTAAAAATCAACGTATAAATAAAAATACGTCATATACAAAATTGACTTAGTAATTCATAATTACTTGTACCAAAATATTTTATCAATTATAAATCACAACATCTTGTATTTATAATAATTTATTCATTCAAATGTAATTGTTTCCTTAAATAATAATTTCATCTAAGCAATAAAACAATTCGATTACTCAGACCGTATCTTATTCAATCAAATTTCAATAAGACACGTAAATATTACTTCCAAAATCGTCCGTCAATTTTAAATATTTTAATTGAACCGTATCGTCATACGATCAATTAAATGATCAATTAAGAGTGTTACCCTTTAGGTATGACCTAAGGGGATCAACTGATCACCACCGTTGCACGACATTAATGTCAAACTCTAGTCAGCCAATCATTACCGATATTTGTGGAGCAGTTGACAGTAAAATATTTCTTCCCAATTGTATTCTTTAAAATGAGATTTAAACATGTGATCATCATGATCAACAGTTGTGATCGCATTATTGTCGGAGGACACATATTCCAACAGTGATTGTGTGTGTGACTGATTGTGCCGTGTTGTGTTGATAGATGTTGTTGGTCTTGTCATGTCTTACCTTAGTACTGACCTTGTGTGGTTGTCTTGTTGTTTTATGTGTCTACCGTGATCCCTTATGGTGAGCAGTCAGTCTTAGCAGGTGTTGATGTCTTTAATAGCTGGAGTCCTGGCGGGATGAGTCCCCACGAGTTTCGATGTAGACAGTGTGTAGCTCACGAGTTGTATCTTTATTTTGCTAAGTGGGTTGTAATACTTGTAATATAACTATAAATGTTCTTTTATCGAATTTTGATGATTACTTACCTCGGGCAACCGAGATGGTAGCGCCCTTATATGCTAAGGAAGGCCTAGTTAAGGCTCCTCTGAATATGGGGGTGTTACAAAGTGGTATCAGAGTGACGATTTCGGAACCTGTAACCAATGAACATAATGAACGTAGTGAGTCTAATAAAATGAACCTGGTGTATGTACGATGGGAGCCCCAAATGATGCTAGATTTTGGGTCAGTAGGCGCCCTCATTTCAAAATCTTGGCCTCATTGTACTTAAGCCAGTCACTGGGTATGGGAATGTGGAGTCCGTGTGTATGTTTAATGTGTATGTTGATTGTGTTGGAACTACATGCGGTTGAGTCTTTGTTGAAGTTGATGTGGGCGTGATAGTTGCATCTGGGTCGTGTATGGTGAAGTTTTGGGTAGAATTAGTGAGTATATGTGATGATAATGAGTAACAAAAAAAAAGAAGAGTTTTATTTGATAGAAATGCGTGAAAATGTGAAAGTGTATGCCGTAATATGAAAGTGATGATGTTGGTGTTTGCTTAAGGTTGTTGGAAATAGGTGACCCCATATAAGGTTATAAGTCCTACCATAGCTATACTGATGATAGTCAAAGAGATGTTGAGTTATGATGTGAGAAATAGCCGATAGAGATGCATTTGTGCAATGTTTAATGGCTGAAAATTTCCGCTTGCGTGGTGATTAATTTGTGTAGAATGATTTGTTTATGTTGAAACTGGAACATGGTAAGCTTTAATTTGTTTATGTGGAATATACTTGGATGACATGAGAATATTTATCATTAGTTATAAGCTTTATATTGACATGAGCACAAGTTTGCTAGTAATACGGTAAGATGAGTTTAATTATGATATGACGACGTAATTGTATATATGAATGACTCAGTAACAGGTAAGCTGTGTGGTGTGAATTTGTTGTGGCGTAACATGATATAAATCTTATATGATGAGACGGTATGATATGCGTGAGTAGTAATGGTAATAAATGAGTGAGTATGATAACTAGTGACGAATTCCGAACATAGTTTAGAATCGACACGCGATATTGTTTTTGCAGGAATCTTCAATTTACTTCGTATTTCTGACCGAGTATTCAAGCTTACTTGACCGAGTGCGAGTGATTACTAGACCGAGTAGACCTCACTCGATCTAGTTAGGAAGTTATGACGTCGGGATGTGGAAATTTTCTGCAAATACTCGACGAAATAGCACATACTCGATCGAGTAGAGGGCACTCGATCGAGTACCCTAGGTACTAGATCGAGTAGGCTACAGTACAGAGCCTCTTACGGGTTTCTTAAAACCCTTATTTCTTCTTATTCCTCGAATTCTTTCTTCTTCTATTCGAACCCTAAGCCCTAAATCTCTCTCAAAACTCTCCTCTTCTTGTGTTGGTGGTGACTAATTTGGGGTTGTTTTCTTGGTTTAATTTCGTTCTTTTACTTTCCTATCTAATCAAGGCATGAATTTCTTCCTTATTTACATGTTTTATCACTTTAAACTTGTTAGAATGGTAGAATTAACTGAAATTTTGATTCATATGGACGAATCATTGCTTTTAATTGTTGTAATGTGATTCATATGCTTCCCTTTCATGATTATTGATGATTAATTGCTCCAAAAATAGGATAGAAATTGCCAAATTGGGGACGAAATTTTCTAGGGTTTACAAAATCAAAATTTATTTTTGGTTGTTTTCTACATGTTAGATGATGAAATTGAGCACTATATGTTGTATATATAATGTTGAAAGTTGGATTTTGGTGATTTTCACCTTAAAACTTGCCTTAAAATTTCGTCTTAAAAGTGCCCCAAATTGAAATTCGTTTTCTATAATTGAGATTTTGTGTGGGATATGAATGCATATGCAAGAGTTAACCTTTTAATATGGTAATGGTGATGTTAATTGTTGATGAATATGTCAATTTGTTACAACTGTAGAGACCGTCTGACTAGTCTAGTTGAGTTAATTGCTTCAAATGTTGAAGGTTGATGATGACATGTTTTAAGTTGCCTTTCTATGAATATATATGAATATCTCACATGTTATTAAGTAATTATATGGGGTAGCATTTGAGCCATGCCATGATATCCGAATTGGTTGAGTAGATTATGTTTATCATGCTAAACTTTTCACAGCTATAGAAATCGTCTGAGTTACTATAAACTGAATTTATATACCGAATTGGGAAATTGTTGGTGAAAGTGTGTACCTAGCTGAGTATTCAAGGTTCAATTGTGTGAATTATGTGCTTTACATGCCTATGCAAGTTTGTTTAAATCGTATGCTGAAACAGATGCCGAGACTAAACATAGGGACCCGTCAGAGTAAGAGGGGGAGGGCTTCACAGCCCCAGCTTGGGGAAGGTAGTGGACCTGTAGTACCCGCGGTACCCGCGGTACCGGAGTACCCTTCGGTGGTGTTTGTAGACTTTAAACAGAGGGAGCGATTTGTGGCGTTGCAGAAACGCAAAATGAGGCCTACCCGTTATGTGGATACCACACTTCTTACTGACTTGGGAATTGAGACATATGTTCATCACATCTTTGAGACTTTGGGATTCATGGGGTTGTATCGGCTGAGGAAGCATTCTTACCCTTTCCTTACCTTGGAGTTTATGAGCTCGTTTAATTACGAACCAGCTGCACAAAATGTTGAGTTTTATTTGATGAACACAAGTTTCCTGTTGACCATGGACCTTTTTGCGTCTCACCTTGGGTTGGCCAAGCCTCCCAAGGATTCCATCGGTGAGATTCCTTCTGAGTGCGGTATCTGCCGCCTAATGCCTTGTCTTACTGGAAAACCAGCTCCCACCTCAAGCAACATGTTGATTAATGATGTTCAACATGTTACCTTGAGGATCTTTCTTCGTTCTATTTCGAACCTACTTTATGAGAGACCGGATATTAGTAAACTGAACAATCATGAGATGTTGCTTCTGATGTCTTATCTCAACCCGGAGCGGACCGAGAGGGTGGTCTTTAATGCTCCTGCCATGGTCTGTGCTAGCCTTGCCTTGATGGCTACTTCCACTACCCGGTACTTGAGTTGTGGTGTTATCGCCACTCGGCTAACTGAAAAGCTAGCCTCCTTTGAGTTGTGGTGCCTATTATGGACCGAGACTACTACCTCGACCTGAAATGGTTGAGAACTTTAGCTGATGGTGGCCTAGCTTGGAGAGTGTGGGGTATGAGCTGGATGAGGATTCCGGCTCCTGAGCACCTCCCACCGACAAAGCCGTTAGACGCGGTGGTAGTAGCTGTGGACTCCGATGAGGAGGAGGAGGATGATGATAGACCTCGACAGTTGCGGACGTACCTCATTGATGACACGATCCTTCAGGTGATGCCCGAGCCGAAGAAGGGGGAGAACGCGGCGGCAGTGGAGGAAAGGCCCAGGTTGGGGAGAGGACTTCGTCGAGTGAGGGAGAGGACCGCTGAGACTAGACCACGGCCGACAGCACCACCGCAGCAGCACCCTTTTCCTTGTTACCCCTACCTCGACACCCCGGAGACGCGTTCGAGCTACTTGGCAGAGAGAGTGTCATCCACTTTGACACTCCAGAACATGCATGAGATGGCGTACACTCAGGGGATTGGCACCGAGGGACCACATTTGGTGTGGTGGAGCGGAGTTGGGGACTATAGTGGAGTTTTCCACTCTTACGGGGTGGATCAGTCAGCTTGGGGGACACCTCAGTCCTTTGCTTATGGTGGCTTGACCGCATGGTATGTGAGTCCTGGAGCTAGAGCAGGGGTTGATGCGGGTATTGGGTCGTCGGGAGCAGGCACCTTAGGAGGAGATGGTGGTGGATATGAGATGATGGAGGAGCAGCAACAGCAGCATGAGTGATACTCCTATTCTTTATCCTTTTTTATGGTTGATGGTGTTGGACGATGGTAGTTGTTGTTAGTTAGAACTTTTATTTTTGTTTTCTACGGATGGCCATAAGGCCGGATTTGCTAGTTTGGATTTTGGGGGCCTGTTGTCATCCCGACTCGTGTTTCGGTGACGTTTTATCTATATACATGGTGTTATGACAGGATTTTCCAAGATTTTGACCTGTAGGTACTCGACAGAGTACCCCATACTCGGTCGAGTAGCTGTAGGTGTGACAGAAATGAGGTATTCTAATCTCAGGGCTACTCGATCGAGTAGCCAAGACACTCGATCGAGTAGCGAGCACTCGATCGAGTACCCTATATACTCGATCGAGTAGCACTGTTACAGGAACTTTTCGTAAAATTAAAATTGTTTAATGGTTATATAATTACATGTTGGGTGTTTAACATGGTTATTAATGAGTGGTAACACATTTGAACCGTTAATTTCATATGTTGGAAGTCGTGCTTGGTTTTTAGATGCTTATTTGTAACGAATAGTGAAGTAGTAATTGTTTCTTATTGCTTTAATCTTACATCCGTAATGTCTACAAGTTATATTTCGCCAGAATTGTGTCCTTCCATATACAAATACAATTGAGGCATACATGCATTCTTGACGATGGCTAGTTATTCGAATATGGTTGCATACGTTTTTATGGTTTAATGGTTGTCTAATTAATGAGTAATGTCAATAACAAATAATATGGTTTGGATATATGCAGAGATGTGAGTGGTATGTAACATGTGTAACGATTTGGTGCTGAACTTTGGGGACGAAGTTCCTTTTAGAGGGAAAGAGTAATGTCGCAATATAAAAAGGCCGATATTGCAATTATTTTGTTGTTTGTTTATAAGGTTTTCTACTACTTTAGTTACATTTCTTGTATGAAGCTGTAATTGCTTACTTTGGTTCGTTGAGTAATTCGTGTGTCAAAGTGAAAGTTGATAGTGTGCTTTAAAAGACGGTCATAAAGAGATAAGTACGGTGTTATGTGTTGGAATAGAATCGCGTTGTTGAGTAACATGGTGGTATAGTCATACCGCGTGTTGATATGAGACATGTTTCGTAATCTCGTAATGTGTTGGGTAATCATTAGTTGTGCCGGTTCGTGCTGTGAGGTTGGTATTTCAAGTAATATTTTGTAGGAGTCGGTCTATATGGAGTGTTAGACATTTGATGATAATGACATGGGGGAGGGTATGTCCGGGGAGTAGTGACCTATATCGGAGGAATAGTGTTTTGCCTTGTTTCCGTATCTTGTGCTTTGAGATAGGTGAGTTGAACTTCGAGGAAGAAGTTCTTTTTATGGGGGGAAGACTGTAATACCCGCCCTTTTGGAGACCCTTTGACCAGCGTTGACTGACCTTGGGAGCGGTAATAGTCCTTAGAAGTGCGTACCAAAGTTACCTTAGGTTGTGAGTTATGTGTGGTACTCAATAGGGTAGAGGCTACTCGATCGAGTAGCTTGGATACTCGATCGAGTAGGGGACACTCGATCGAGTATGTGGGCCACTCGATCGAGTAACGGGTTTTCAGCGAGGGTTTATAATCGCGTTTTGTTAAATCCGCAAATCATTTTCGCCTCATTTCTTCAGATCCTTAGGTTGCCTCTTTCCTTTCCCATCACCATATAACCTCCATGGAAGCCTTTGAAGGTCCTTGTGCCTTAGGAGAGCATAGCTTTAGTCGGGTAGTGGTCCTTTGCCAGGTTTCCCCTTGTAGGTATGTCGTCATCATCATCCGTATCCTTGTCTTTGCAGTAAGGGTTTGCTTGGTAGTGATAGATGGTTGTGTTATATATATATATAGGTGTTGCTTGGTTGCTGGATGTTACGTGTGTGGACATGGAATCATTGCAGTCGCTTAAAAGTAGGTACGCCTACTCATTTTCTGTGGATAGGCTAGTGTGTCGGTTGTCGTGTCGTGGTTGTTGTTTTGTGGTTGTGTTTGTGTTTGTGTGGCAGAGTATATGCGGTAGTCGGTTGGTGTATACAGCTTGTTGGTTATTGTTGTATTGCAGCTGTCTGTGATTGTTTGTCTCTGGTTCTCGAGGTGCGTCCTCGGCTGAGTGGAGTCACTTGCGAGAGTGGCTTCACGCCCTAGTTTCTCCCTCCATGGAACCCGCCCCGGGAGGGGATGTGCACATTAATGGGACATGGTTATCGCTCGGTATGATGAGCGGGGATTTGGTGGGTACGGCTGCGGTCCCCCACTGGTAGGGCTGGTCCAGTGGACAGTCGGTGACGGAGATTGATTGGAGTGGGTGTGATTGTGTGTGTGACTGATTGTGCTGTGTTGTGTTGATAGATGTTGTCCGGTGAAGTCTGTCGATGAGACGACTTATCGAGGTATGATTGGCTCACTTCTTTATTTAACTGCAAGTCGTCCGGATATTATGTTTAGTGTATGTGTATGTGCTCGATTCCAATCGTGCCCTAAAGAGTCGCATATGATTGCAGTTAAAAGAATCTTGAAGTATTTAATTGGTACATCTAAATTATATCTATGGTATCCTCTTGAGTGTAATTTCGATCTCATAGGATATTCAGATGCAGATTATGCAGGTTGTGCACTTGATAGAAAAAGTACTTCCGGCATATCCACGTTTGTTGGACCGTGTATTATTACGTGGGGGTCAAAGAAGCAAAATTCCGTTGCGTTATCTACTGCTGAAGCCGAATACATTGTCGCTGGATTGGTATGTTCTCAACTTTTGTGGCTTTAGCAACAACTATGTGATTACGGTGTTAATGTTGGGTGTATACCTATTTTATGTGATAACACGAGTGCCATAATTATATCTAAGAACCCTGCACAACACTCACGAACTAAGCATATAGACATTAGACACCATTTTCTACGGGATCATGTAGATAAGGGCAATATAAGACTGGAATTTTGTAGTACAGAAAAACAATGGGCTGACATTTTTACCAAAGCATTGGCTAGAGAACGTTTTCAGATTTTGCGATTGGAAATTGGTTTAATTGGTGGCAACTAAACTTGTCACAAATATTTTATTCTCCATATGACTGACTAGATTTGACGAGATTGTATGACTGTTTTCGTATTTTTCGTTGCAAGTTTATTTATGTCAAATGTTATATTATATTATGAGAATATTCCATTTTCTAGTCATGTATATCTCAAGTTTTATTACGAACCATAAGTCGTAACAAATTGCTTCCAGTTTCTAGCCTTAACCGAAATTCTCCAAAAATATATCTCTTGCCATATCTTATCATATCTTTTAAACAATCTACCCTAACCACTTGTTTTATCTTATGGAAAGTAAATAATTAAAAAAAAATTCCTTTACCTACTTCCACACGCCACCTCCACCTTCCTTATTTCCCTTAAACTCTTTTACCATAATTGAATTATTACTCCCATAAATACCCACCTCCCACCATCACAATCAAAACACAACACCCAAAGATTTACCTTTTAGACTTTTCTACACACTCAACCTCCAAAATCCAATCATCATTATGACTCCTCCCTCAACTCGCCTCCACTCGCTTTCAACTCGGTCCACAACTCGGACCGGGTCCTCCAAATCACCATGCAACAAAACCTATGTCCCTCTCAAAACTCCCTCACTTTCATCAAACCTAAAACCAACTAACCCCGATCATAACCGGGTTTATCCTAACTTAGAAGGTAAAAGACAGAAATTAAATAAAGGGAAAAACAAGGCCGTAGGGTTTGAAGGTTCGGTGGAAGAAACCGAGGTCGTAGCTACTCAAGAAGGTCATCAAAGGGTCATGTTTCGAGAGTATATGCCGAATGCAACATCAAATGGGGCTTGATAAGCTTCGACTCACCGCGGACGAGAGAACCCGTGTCAACTATGTTATGCGGTATGGTATTCATGGTGGTCGTTCCTACTCCGATAAATGGTATGGAAAAATCGAAGCTTTGCAATTCTTTATGGATTTCTTGAACTTTCAAGAATGGAAGAAAGTTTGTTCTTTTGTTGGTCCGGTTTATCCCATTGAGGTAATCCAATTTTAGTCTTCCGTCTCAGTAAAGAATAATGTGTTGCATGCAATGGTGAATGATTCCGAAGTCAAAATCTCCCTTGCCGATTTTTGTACTCTGTTTTCGGTTCCTGATGATGGAATCGAAATAAATCCTAGTGCGGAATTGGGAGATGCGACGGAGGAAGAAAAGCTTAAAATTAAGAAATCGTTTGATGTTGATGCTACGGGGTCGAGTAATATGCTTGCGGGGTCGTTCACTCCAAAATTGAAAATCTTTCTTAACTTTCTTTGGAACACGGTTGTTCCAAGGAGGGGTGATCGTGATAAATTGTCAAGCTATGTGATGGTGTTAATGTCTAAGTGGCTTGAAGGGTCCAAAGTTAGTCTCCCTCGTCTCGTATTTTTAAAATCGTTCAAACAAGTATTTCCGTCACCGAGGAGAAGTTTTATACTACTTTGGATTTGCCGTATGGTATGTGGGTCTCTCGGCTTTTGGACCAAAAAGGGGCTATTGGGTCTACTAGCTATGGTGTAATGGTGAAATATGAGATGTGTGACACTCATCTTCAATTTATGAAGATTGGTGCAATAGGACCCGAGTTGGTGTTTTTAGCAAAAGGTAATGTGGTGGAGAAATCGCCGGATGTGGTATCGGTTGTTGAACAAAAATTGGAGTTGTTTATGGCAAGTATTTGTGATAAAATGGATGTACAAAATAAGATGGTTGTGGAGTTGGTCTCGGTTTTGGGACAAGACAAGAATGGGGCTTCGGGTTCGAAGGGTTCGGATCTTGGCGAAGTCTTGTCTTATTTGCATGGGTTAGAAGCTAGGGTTGATGTTATGGCTAAGGATACGGCTAGGGCGGCCAAAGAGTGTGTTCGTCATTCTGGATCATTGGCTAACTTAGCTAGTCAAGGTGGGGCAATATGGCATGAAGGGAAGGCTATGCATGAGGATATGCGGGTTGTTTACGAGGCTACTAAAGCCTTGTCGTTGAAAGTGCTTAATTTCGAGAGGTGTCTCACGGCACAAGCTAACCATGTCCGTTCATGCTTTGATCGTCTTGACTCTCTTGAGTTTAGGACCCGTCTCGGTTATGTGAACCCAAATGTCGTGAAATGCGACTATCCTTGACTCATCATCCTTACCTTGTTTTTCTTTTTATTAGACTTTTTATTTTGAATAATTGTCTAATTCGGCCCATTTTGGCTTACTCTTCCATTCGGCCCATTTGGCTTTATCCCTTGTCTTCTTATTCGGCCCAATTGGCAATTAGACTACTTTGGTTTGTAGTACTCTTATTTTATATTTGGCATGCTTTATGTAGATTATTTTCTCGTTTTATAATCTTTCTTTGCATGATTAATACGTGTCTCGATCTATATCATTCTAGTTGTTTTATGTCTTTTCTCGTCTTTTCGATGATGTCAAGAGGGGGAAGAAATTATCGTGACTTAGGTATTTGCCTAAGCTTGCTCCTTGTCGGAACCTTTAATCTCTTAAAGTCCTTAGATGCTATACTTTGTATATAAGTGATTGTTCTTGCGTTCAACTGTCTATGACTTTTATAGTATTATGTTGAGGGGGAACTTACACTTAGTCAACAATCGTAAGAGACTTGTCATCATTAAAAAGGGGGAATTTGTAGGACCATATAGATATATGATTAAGTTTTGATAATGACAAGTGTGTGCTTCATTTTATATATACCCTTGCTCGTAATCGTTTGTTCAGTCTTTGTTAGATTGACTTAGGTTTACAAGTTTAGCAAGCAATGTTATAGCATTCTTAGTTATAACATTGAAGATTTGTGAAGCATCATTCAAGTAATGTTATAGCAGCTTGAGCTATAACATTGAAGATTCTTAAAGCGTCATAGTAACTGTAACGATGTTTCAAGTATGATGATATCACTCAAACAAAAGGCTAGATCAAGTCTTTAACAAAGCTCAAGATGAAGAGCTTTTGGTCAAGATAAAAAGAAGATCCTATCAATGAAGATCTCCAGGAAGATTAGCTAGTATAAGTCTTCATCTATTGACGGTATCTTAAGAAAGGAATATTGGGAAAGTAAAGTTATAGCTATTTCACCTATAACTTTACTTACCAAACTTAAAGTTATAGTTGTTTCTACTATAACTTTGGGTAGAATATTAATAGCACGATTTTAATATTTTTAAAATCATTTTTCAAAGGATAAAATTCTTTAAACATATTTCGAAATCATTTGTATCAATAGTAGAGTTGATATATGGGTTGTTATAATGGATAACTTGCATATCTCTATTGGTTAGTAAAACGACTTATGGGTCGTCATGCTACCTACGGTTTGCTAGTTTATTCAACCTAACGTTAATCCAAGAAGAGAGATTTCCATGGACACGGGCCTAGGGTTTCGGCCGTGGGCTGTAAACCGATGGGTCATGTAAGTTGTTTTGTAATAAGTAACCTATCTAATCAAATCTAGCTTATATTTATATAAGATATTTGCCTATCTTAATAATATATGATTTGATTTGTTTACTTATCTAAACATCTTAAAGATATAGTTATAAAAAACAAATAAGATTCACTTTTATCTTATTTACCTAAACTATAATATCTTGGATTGAATTAGGAAAGAGATAGAGATTTATCTCTTGCAAAGCATGCCGCCTATCTCACGGCATCCTACGGTTTCGTGCAAACCCTAGTTCCTTCTTCTACTATAAATACACATGATCATTCCTTGTTTTAAGTTAAGCTTTTCGAAATATAAAAATCTCTTGCAAACAAATTAGAGTATAATTTTCAATTTACTATTTTCATTGTTTTGCATTTGAAAATCTTGCGAAAAGTCGTGCTTTTTAATTTGCTTATTATTTTTCTTAAGGTTACGTCATAAGATAATAGTACTTCATATTGTTTCTTACTCGCTCAATTGTGTGAACACTTAGAAGAACAATCAAGTGCTTTCTTAGTAACTTAAGATAGTCAAAACCGAATATCTAGTTATATTCAAATTGAGTTATAGCTAGAGTTAGCTATACGAGTTGGGTTGATAATTTTGTAATCCGGAGTAAGGTACTAAAATTATTAATCGAGAATAGTGGACGTAGGCTTCGACGTGTGAAGCTGAACCACTTCAAATATCGTGTGTCCTTGCAGTTTTGATTTCAGTCATTTCATTACGTTCATAATCATTTAGTTAATTAGTTAAAGTTTAATCAATAAACTTTAAGTAATTAATTACCTTGATATAAAATAAAAAGTAGGCATAATTTTTAAATACTCAATTCACTCCCCTCCCCGCCCTCCCCTCTCGAGTATTTCGGGTGTGATAAGACTCTTCAGGAGTGTTCTCAGGATTCCCACCTTGAATTGTCCCTTTCAAGTTGTGTTTTCTCCTGACACCTCAAACCTCCCGTCGAGATGCTCGCGCCTCTTTAGGATGGTCCAGGACATTTTGTGTTTTCTCACACTCACATTTCCTTGTTTTCGCGTTTTACGAAATCTGACACGGTTTCCATGACGCAGCTTTAAACATACGGATTTTTCTTTCTTTTTTTAGGGGGAAGGGCTTGTCGCCCCGATCCGTGACGGATCGTTTCCATGTCAGTCGAAATTCCGGAAATTTTCCGCTTTTTCGCAATTTTCTCAGCAAAAATAAAAATCGAAAATTGATAACACGGCATCAGTTTCCTCAAAATTCAAGCACTCACAAATTCGAGCCTTGATCTCGCAAAAAATCAAATCAAATACACTTGTAAAAAAATCTTTTCTTAAATTCATCCCTGACGGTTTGAGTTTGAATTTTTCCAGTCACAAATCAATTTCAACAATTTCGATGCAATTTAATTCACGACACGAGTTAGTTGCTCAATTTTCAAATCAATTCCTTTTGAAATCCAAACACGACGACTCGTCGTGGAATTTTTCAAAATGTCATTTCAAAATTTCAATTTTCAATTTTTAACTTCATGTCATCGCGGTTAAATTTTGTTTTCAATCAAGCGTCTTTTACGTGTTTGCGTTCATGCATATGTGCTACTTGTTGCCTGTCTTCTACACTAACGATGCAGGAACTAGTGCAAAGAAAAAAGGGAATTGACGGCCGATAGCGCTTCTCCGAAACACAACACAAAAAAGCCAAAATCACAGAATAAACCACAATCCAAAAACACATATATACAAACCGCCTCACGCAAAATACATCGACGCACGTTCGATATAAGCGACTGACCGTACAAACGGAATCCGGTACAGACATTTATCATACAGACGCTGGCCTAAGACAACAAACTTGGAGCTACCTGCCACCTACCGGACTAAGCACTCCCTATCCTTCCCATCAGAAAATAAAAGGAGCAACATGAGAAACGGAAGAGTAGCAACGGAAGCAGAGGTGGTTACCATGGCGGTAACACCGCGTTCCCACTCCATGACAAAAAGAAAACTGATGCGTGGCAGACTTTGGATGACGCGACAACCGAGGATCGTAACTTAGCACGTTATCCCGACGTTTACCTCCAATCATCAGAATTCAAGGATAAAAGGGGACCATAACATGTGATAACACGCCCGTATTGAACCCCACTCATCGGACATCCGAACCTCTGCAGACAACGACCAACGATCAATACCCGCTCATTGGCCGGGCAAAGGCCGCCACGGTGAAACACAACCAAGCCTGTAACAAGAAACAGTCGTCTCTCCTCCTCCAGGATCATCCTCCTCCTCCAAGGCCTCCACAACAGACCCCGTAGGTCCCAAATAATCCCCTGCAACCAAAGACAAACAAAGAACATCAGCCGAAATTTCGGCATTACGACGGCGTAAAATGGACAAATCCAAAAAAAAACCTGCAAAGCAAAACAAGGGCAATCCCGCCCAAACCCAACCAAACAAAAACTATTTACAAAAAACGAAAAAAAAAAATGACTCGCCCTTCTTTTCAAGCAAAAGACGAGTCAAAACAACCACAACAAAAACGGCACCCCAATACCCACACAAGGTCCGCCAACAAACCAAAATACATTCCCGATGCAATGGGGTGTTTTTTCTACGACTCAAAAAGGCAATATCTACGCCAATTTGAGCGCAAACCGGTCAAATTTTCAAAATACGACCACAACAGGGCAACATGATTTTATCACGCTTCAAAGCGACCTAAACTACCAATGTGGTCCATTTCAAGGCAAACTGACTCAATCCAAGCCCAAACATGCGCTTATTCTGTCAGACATAAGACCGTCACAAAAAGCAAAAATTCCAATTTTGCCCACAATACCCAACAAAGGTCCACAATGGCAAATACGGTCTTTCCCAACTACCATACAACCTAGTGGGACCCATTACCCAAGAAATTAAACTTGGCACTGTGAAATGAGACGGTTTCTTTGCCTCACTCACGTTTTTCGAGCATAGGGGACGTAAACAGGGACCAAAATACAAACTAAAAGCACCCCTATACTCCTAAACAGGTTTCTAACCTAATGCAATCATCAATTTCCCTCGAAATGGGCTCAATCAAAAATGCCCAAATAGATTTTTTAATGATAAACATTTTGCCCTAATTCAAACAATCAAAAGACCAACAAATTCAAAATGGATTCAAGAGGAAATACATACCTTGAGATGACATGTTGATAATGGCACGAACTGGAGTAAGCAAGAAGGCCAACAATGGCGGTTTTTGCTTGTTTTGTCGAGAGGATGAAGAAGACGGAGTGAGAATGGTATGCAAACCAATCTCGCGTCTTTTACAGAAAAATAGGGAAGCCCCTTACCTCGCCAAGTAGCTCGTGCCTCAATGTGGTGCTCCCTGCTCTAGTCAGCGGAATTTTGGGCTTTGGACCAATTTCCCATCAAACCTCAAATCTTCGTTGACGACATTAGGGACCGTCATTTTGCAAATACAAAAACAAATAGTGAAATCAAAGTTCGCTATTTTCCTTCAAAAATTCAAATAAACGGCGATTAAAACCGCCACTTTCACTTCAACGATAATAGTAAAACTTCAAAATTCACTATTTCTTCAAATTTCGAACGACGGTACTTAAAACCGTCATTTTCAAAAACATAATAGTGAAAATTCAAAATTCACTATTTCTTCAAATTTCAAACGACGGCAATGAAAACCTTCATTTTCAAAATAATAGTGGAAATTCAAATTTTACTATTTTCGCCACATATGTCAACGACGGCAACATAAACCGTCACTTCAAAAATAATAGTGAAAATTCAAAATTCACTATTTCCTTTACATGTCAACGGCGGTAACATAAACCGTCACTTCAAACGTAGTAGCGAAAATTCACAATTCGCTATTTCCTTCAAAATTAAAACAATCAGAGATTAGAACCGCCATTTCAAATTCAAAACAAATATAATAATAGTGAAAATTAAAAGTTCAGTATTCCTTAAAATGTCAACATGGGGCTTTCTCGCGAAGACAGCTGTTTCAAACCGGCCCATCCAACGCGGCTATTATCACGGTCGATCAACCGACCCCCCCCATGGCTGTCGAGCCTTACAACGCACCGCGGCTGGCGAGCCCTCCTCATATACGACCGATGGCTGGCGACCCTTACATCGCACCGCGACTGGCGAGCCCTCCTCATATATCCCCCATGGGTGGCGAGCCTTACAACGCACCGCGGCTGGCGAGCCTTCCTCGAATACGCCCCATGGCTGGCGAGCCTTACAACGCACCGCGGCTGGCGAGCCCTCCTCATATACGCCCCATGGCTGGCGAGCCTTACAACGCACCGCGGCTGGCGAGCCCTCTTCATATACGCCCCATGGCTGGCGAGCCTTACAACACACCGCGGCTGGCGAGCCCTCCTTATATACGCCCGATGGCAAGCGACCCTTACAACGCACCCCGGCTGGCGAGCCCTCCGCATATACGCCCCATAGCTGGCGAACCTTACAATGCACCGCGGATGGCGAGCCCTCCTCATATACGCCTTATGGCTGGCGAGCCTTAAAACGCAGCGCGGATGGCGAGCCCTCCTCATATACGCCCCATGGCTGGCGAGACTTATAACGCATTGTGGCTGGCGAGCCCTCCTCGTATACGCCCCATGGCTGGCGAGCATTACAACGCACCGCGGCTAGCGAGCCCTCTTCATATACGCCCCATGGCTGGTGAGCCTTACAATGCACCGTGGCTGGCGAGCCCTTCTCATGTACGCACCATGGCTGGCGAGCCTTACAACGCACCGCGGCTGGCGAGCCCTCCTCATATTCGCACCATGGCTGACAAGCCTTATAACGTACCGCGGCCGGCGAGCCCTCCTCATGTACACACCATAGCTGGCGAGCCTTTGCCCACAAACATGCAAGGACATATCCAAAGATGCCTCAGGTATGACTCCTTCTTATGGTTGGCGAGCCTTTGTACGTAGTATAACGGTCTTTAAACGACCCGCATGGACAGTCGACAGACTCTAAACTGCTCTCGACAACATGTCCTTGGTTCGTACGCTCGAGTCGCCTTGGCGTCGCCCTTCTGGACGGCAGGTCCTTAGCCCAAATCCTTTCGAGCCGCCTCGACGTCGCTTGGGTCTCCAAGTTATAATCTACTATTGCGCTGGGGGCTCTACTTTGACTTTTGCCCTGTTTAAGTCTCAGTCAAAGTGGGGGCTCTGTAGATACCTGGTATCTGCTGAGACTCCAATAAACACCCGATGATTATCGGACTACAACATGCTTTGGAATCGCAGCGTTTGATCGACAGTTCGTGAACAACTCAATGTCAGAAAAATTAAAACGATTTCGAAAATAAAATATTTCAAAACTTTTCAAAAGTACCTGGAGTGTTTAATGCATAATGATGGGGTCGCAATAACACTAACTAGAGTCAAAACCGACACCAGACCAAAAACCGACTCAAAATTCAAATCCCGACTCCAACAACGAGTCAAACCGAGTCAAACACAAAAAAAACATTCAAATGCTTCTATGTTAAGATTTCCCGAAATCTTATATAGTCAAGTACCAAACATGTTCATCCAAATCCTAGGATAGAACAAATCATGATTGTACTTGTGTGAAAGCGACAAGACACCTCGAAGATGTGCGACGTGGCTCGCGCCTCTTTGAGCAGCCCAGGTGGCCACGTCGCTCAAAACTCACACAACCACTCATTCTCCTATAAATACCCCTCAAGTGCCACCATTTGAGAACTAACGCGAGTGTCCGCTCCCTCTTTTATCCCTTAAAATTCTAGACTCGACTTCCTAAGTCACAATCTGACACGTGTTTACGACCTACTGATCGTAAACACAAGCCTTACACATTATTTGGTACCGTCATCGTGCATTAAATCACCCGACCAACCATTTCGACCACTACACCATCACTAAACTTTACAAAACACTCTTTTTACTTACTAAAACGGTTTTAGACCGAGTCTTTTCCGACCAAACGAGTTGATACACTTACGTCGGTTTCTCGCCATAAACCAAGCATGTAACTATGAGGGTGTAAAAATCCTTCTTTTGTCATGTCTTTACTTGTTTCATGACTATAACATGCTAAATCATGCATAACATGGTCCAAAACATGGGAAAAATGAGCCAAAACCGGACTTTTTTATGAGACAGAGGCTACTTATATAACACATAGGCTCGCGCCTAAAGCAGCCTGCCCAGCCTCAAGTCCAATCCGTGTTGGGTCTCTTCTTTTCTTCTATTTTCATTTTCATATTTGTAATCGGTTTTTACCATTCCAAGTATTTTCAAACACTTTTTATTCTCTTTTACAAGTTTTAACCATAAAACATTTTTCACCCTTGGTTCTTAATACCATGACGGTTTAATCCGTGTTTCGGTGATAATATTTGGTTAATTACATTTAAAAGGTATTTTAAAACCTTTTATTTCACTTCTTTACATTTTGGGAGGTATTTTAAAGCCTTTCATCATTTCTTTACATTTTCAAAATAAATGTATTAGTCACCAACACAAAGTCATCCTTAGTTCTACATACCACGTCGGATTATAACCCGAGTACGATGATGAGTATTGACTAATTATATTCAAATTAACTTAAAACAATTAGTTTATAATTATTTTCAAAACTATTCATGTCAAGCTTACAAAGTCGAACCTGACATGGAATACCGTCAAAACAATGACGATTATTCAAGTCTCATTCTTCAAATCAACACGAAAGTGGCCTAAACGCCCTTTTCAAACCAAAACGGGTTCAAATACCCATCTTTCAACACGTTTTATTAACGTTTTTCAATGGTCAGAATGCGTCATATACCGTTGACTGACCCGTGCCTAAATAGGCCATTTCTTTTCCTATTTTCAAACCAGGGGAGACCCCCTTATATCGCCAATTGGCTCGCGCCTCATCTGGCTGCCTGGAGGGTCTGTTCCCTTTCCAGCATTAGTCTAGGAAGATCCCGACTCCGGCTAACCCGGATATAGGACGGATAAGACGAATAACATGCTCATTCAAAAATCATATTTGCAAAATGCCTTACTAAGACAAATGGATCACGTAATGCAGCATAAACCTAACTCGGTAAATGGATGTTTAATTTCCGTCTTGCATGCAAGTCAACCATAAATCCAACTCGACATCTTATATTTGGTACTTGGATTAAATCAATCGACTTAGAAAGCTCTTACATATTAGGTTTAAATTATTGGATCCGCATTCATGCATTTAAACCGTTTTATCAACTTTTGCATTCAACCAACCAAGATCGATCTGTAGAGGCTGCTACCGCGGGCGGGATTGGGTGTCTGATTAAAGGGCTTCCCAATACGTACCTTCACCTCTTACTTAGAAACTTTGGATAGTGGACGACCTTATCCAAGGCGTACGAGAGTCATTCTAGAGATAAGATGCTAAATAGGGACGATTCCTTATCTTTAGTACCTATGTCAAACACTGCTTTGTGCTTCGTTTGACCGAGGTATAAAGTGGATTCCAACGGCTTCCAATTATCTCACAAATGCTTGGTGGCGACTCCGAACATATCTAATCGTTTTGAGACCCTTGCCCAGACGAAACCGACCGACCTAAAACGATCTGGTTGAACGCATTTTTACGCCGCCGAGCGTGGCTTTCAAAAGACCGTCGTATGTCCACAAATCGGTTGGGCGTGTAGGTGGCTGTGTCCACACCACTCTACTAAGAGTAGTTTGTGAATATATAATTATTGTTTTCGTTAGTAATAACGACTAAATACTTCGTACCAGAAGTGTACATAGGCTGGCTCTGACCGCCGATCGATGCACAAAGGTATTTCCATCAAGGATGCGAGTTTGGAAGAGCGTCCGCAAACTGATTTTCTTCACGAGGTAGGTGTAAATAAGTAACTTGATCGAAGAATTGAGCAACCTGATCTATCCTAGCCTGATAGGGTGCTAGACTTTCACTCCAGATATTCCAGGATCCAGTAATTTGGTTAATGATAAAGATGAGTCCCCGTGAACTCGAAGGTTCTTGATGCCTAAACTCACTGTTGCTTTTAAACCAATGAGGCAAGATTCATACTCTGCTGCATTGTTTGTCACCTCGAAGTCGAGTTTGACAGAAAGTGGTGTATTCTCGCCTTCAGAATAAATGAGCAACACTCTTATTCCAAATCCTCTCAAATTGAATGCCCCATCAAAGTAAAGATCCCAAGAATCCGTAATGGTTTGTAAAATATCCTCATCTGGAAAGGACCACATGTTTATTGTTTGCGTATCATTGATAGTATTATCTGCAAAGAATTCAGCCACGGCACATCCCTTTATGACTTTCAAAGGTACGTATTTTAGATTGAAATCTGAGAGCATTAAGGTCCATTTTGCCAAGCGTCCATTGAGGACGGGTTTCTCGAAAAGGTACTTGATGGGATCCATTTTAGAATACACTTTGACCAAGTAGCTAAGCATGTAATGACGTAGCTTCTTTGTTGCCCACACAAGAGCGAGGCATGTCTTCTCGAGAGGTGTTTACTTACTTTCGTACTCCAAGAACATCTTACTAAGGTAGTAGATAGCTCCTTCTTCTTTTCCAACAGTCTGTGCGAGCATAGCCCCCGTGGCTGTTTCAGTAACTATGAGATATAAACCAAGAGGTTTATCTTGTTGAGGAGACATTAACACTGGTAGCTTGGCCAATATCTCCTTTATCCTGTCAAATGCTTTTTGATAGTCATCCTCCCACACGGTGTGGTCTGTTTTCTTGAACTTTTTGAAAATAGGTTCGCAGATCATAGTGAGTTTTGATATGAATCCGCTTATGTACTATATTTTGCCCAGGAATCCTCTAACCTCCTTTTCTATTTGGGGTTGTGGTTGTGGGATTTATCTGTATGCATCCCTTTAATTTAAGGATTATAACGAATCATAAAGTGATGAATATTAGTCATAAATCTAAATTGCATAAACAAAAACATAAAGGGTTAAGAAATAACCTTCGGTCCTAGGAAAAACGGCCTCAGAACAATATCAAAGTTGATATTCGCCTATCAGTTGTACCCAAGACGATATGAGAAATGCCCTTTGATTATGCTAGAATCGATCCAAAAATTAACTGATTAATTTTTAGGCTTTTTTTGTGTTTTTCGTAGAGATGAGAGGCAAGAGTGAGATAGAAAAATTAGGTTAAAAAATTTACTCCTATCTCTCCCTTTAACCGTGTACGAGAGAGAGATTAGGGTAGAATTTTTTTCTAATTACTCGGCCCATAATCCGAAATTAGGAGAGTTATTTCTCTTATTTTCGGTTATTCCAAAAATGTATAAAATGTGTAAATTGTCATCTAATGAGGATCGAACCCATGACCTTTTGGTTTGAGTACCCCCACTATTACCACTATGACACATTCATCTTGTTGATATTAAATATAACCGATTACATTTAATTACGAATTAACACATTAATTTGTCCAAGCTAACATTACATACATTTAATAAAATATAACTTATTATATTCAATTTACGAATTGACAGTTAATTCGTCTCAACTAATATTATTTAATCTTCATTAAATAATTGTCTCATCAACACATTGACTAACTGTTTAGTCATATAAGGCATCAATGTGATTATATTTCTATAACCACATTTCTCAAACACATCCTATAGGTGTGACCTTTAGGGACCAGTTGATTACCGCCATCTGTATGATAATAACGTCAAACTTTCTAGCAAGTCAACCGTTATTAGGTAATCGTTAATCAACTGATTAAAATACGAAGTATACCCTTGTGAACCTGTAAGAGATTTACAAATGTTATCACACTAATTTGTGGAGGACACAAGCTCCAACAGTGGCATCTCGATTATGGCCTTGATCTTCGATGGATCAATTTTTATCCCCCTTTGGTTGACAATGTACCCCATAAGCTTTCCTGACGTTACTCCGAATGCACATTTTTGAGGATTGAGCCTCATGTTGTATTTGCGCAATCTGGGAAAGAATTTGCGAAGGTTAGCGATGTGCCCTTTTATATCCTTAGATTTGACGATCATATCGTCCACGTACACCTCCACCTCTTTATGCACCATGTCATGTAGCAAAGTGGTCGCAGTGCGTTGATACGTAGCCCCAACATTGATAAGCCCGAATGGCATAACAATATAGCAGTATGTGCCCCACTGAGTGACGAAGGCTGTATTGTGCATATCTTCTTTGGTCATTTTAATTTGGTTATGCCCTGCATAGTCGTCCATGAAGGATAACATTGCGTGATCTGATGTATTATCTACCAATATATTGATGTGTGGTAGAGGGAAGTCGTCTTTAGAACTCGCTTTGTTTAAGTCTCTGAAATCAACATAAACCCGGATTCGCCCATCCTTTTTAGGTCTGGGGACTATATTAGCCACCCAGTCTGAATACTCAGAAACTTTGATGAATCCGGCTTTGAATTGCTTATCGACCTCTTATTTAATCTTAAGAGCTGAAGCAAAACAATCCACAACAAGCAAGCGTGAACCCGATTTTGGTCCCTTGACCGAAATAGGTTCTAATTCGAAGTCCGTCTAAGAACATGGGGCATTTTATGGCCTAGAAACCTTATATGGAGAGTTAAAGTATTTTTGCCTAGGATATTTTGTCTTAGAAAGGATCAAATCAAGGGGAAAAACGAGAATCAAAAACCGGGTGGCCCCTTTTGCACGGTTTGCAACAACAAGGACAAGGGTCACTTTCACGCTTCTCAATTTATCCAATACAACATCTTGAGTCCTTCTTACATGCTCTAGCTCTTATATCCATTTTGGGCAGCCCTTGTGAAGCTTCCATGGAGTCCAAATAATCCTTGTTTTATTAGTTTACCTTCTCTCTTTACATTTAAGACTTTTAACTTGTGTAAGACCAATTGGGTCACTTTTGTACCGTTTGTTGGGCCTCTATGAGCCCTTGGATGCTTATTCGAATTAAGGGTGTGTATTGCTTTGCTTGTACTATAAAAACAAGGCTCACCTAATGTATTTTTCAGATTTGATGAATGATACACACAAGTTAGAAACTTTGCTTTCTACTAATCTTCTTTGCTTAGTGCTAGAAAACCCTCTTTTGCTTTCTGCTTAGAGTTGAGTGATTCCATTGCTGGGTTATTGGATTCCTCTTAGGCTTAATCTAGTGGCTTAGTGCTTAGATTAAGTCCTATCCCAAGTCACTAAATTCTAATCATACTTGCAATTCAATCCATTGTTCTTAACAAATTATTTCTGTTGGAGTGTCCCCGACAATAATGCGATCACAATTGTCGATCATGATGATCACATGTTTAAATCTCATTTTAAGAATACGTAAGGGATGATTCAATTATATAGTCAACTGACCAACATTAATCGGTAACGATTGGCTTGCTAGAGTTTGACGTTACTATCATGGGACGGTGGTGATCAGTTGATCCCTTAAGGTCACACCTAAAGGATGATGCCCTTATCTGTAAAGTTGATTAATTGTATGACGATGCAAGTTGATCAATTCCTTAAAATTGAACAATTCAATTTGTGAGAGAGAATAATCATCTTATTGTAATGGGATTAAATAAGATTTATTTTAGTAATAAAATGCTTTGTTACTAAAATTGTTTATTGTTTGAGAAACAATAGAGATAAGAATGAATGGTTAATTATAATTAAAAAATGTTGTGAATTATAATTATATGACCCATTTTATTTATGTGATCAAGTATCACTAGTCAATTTGTTGTATGTAATTTAATTAATTTGTAAAATGATATTTATGTGATAAATATGCATTAAATTAATTAATAACATGTAACATACTACATGTGACATATTGTGTGACAAATGACAAATTGACAAAATAAAATGGTAGTCCATTTTATGTAGGTGGACCGAATTGGAGGAGTATGTAGTGGGTTGTGCTTATATTATTTTATGTGATAGAATTTAAATAATAAGCCTACACTACACTAGCCTTACATGCCTAAGGTTTTGAGAAGAACAAAAGAAAAAGTGAAGGACCATATATTGGTCCTCCAACCCTCCAAAAACCGGACACCTTACACACTACAAGGACAAGTTTTGTTCTTTATTCATCTCTTTATGCATGTTCATTTATTCACATGCATACTCTCTTTCACATATTCATTTCTCCTTCATCAAAACATGAGATTTTTGATTCAAATTATTCATAGAAATTACTAATATTATTAATGTAATATATGAGTATTAGTAATCAA
The DNA here is from genome assembly GCF_048544455.1 of Silene latifolia. Lineage (NCBI taxonomy): Eukaryota > Viridiplantae > Streptophyta > Magnoliopsida > Caryophyllales > Caryophyllaceae > Silene > Silene latifolia. The sequence continues at coordinate 83,473,604 of NC_133535.1, forward strand.
TTTTAAAGTAATTTACTAAACAAATATCTAGCACATATTATTTAGTAGTGATAAGGGATAATCTTGGGTGCTATCAAGAGGAGTGGCTTCTATACTTGAAGTATTTGGCGGATCATCTTATTACTCATCATAGCTCAAGAACAAGTGAAGGTAGGAGACCTTACTTGTGCCCATAAACCGAAATATTCAATGTAAGGAACTGGTTTTCCTCTACAGTTATTTATATGTTTTGCATGCATAAGATCTTTACGTTTTTATGACTAAAACTTTAAACTAAAATATGTGATATTTAAAAAATTTGATTTCCTACAAGTGGTATCAGAGCTTTATGGTTGTGGGATGCAAGATCGGGTTAGTTTTTCCGAGTTAATTTAATTAACATATAAAACTTGTTATTTAGGATTTATGAAGATAAATCATGAAATAATTTTGCATGTTAAAATTTTCTGGTCCTAAGTGATTTGTAGGAAATTATGGTTTATTTATGGATTTTTATTGTTCATTTTATATATTATTGGCATTAAAATGTGATTTTTATGATAAAAATGTCATTTTTGGACGAAAATTAGCTAAACTTCGAATTTTTCAGTGATTTTTGGATATGTTTTCACATATAATATCTACTGATGGCCTGTTAATGTTCATGTTAAAATGACTTGTGTTGCTCGAAATATGGATTTTTCAAGTTAAAATCGTATTTAAATGGGTAAATAGGTTAATATGAGTTATATTTCGAATCTGGTCATGGAAATTTAGTATGTTGTCACATGAAATTTTACAAGATGTTTGTAAAATATTTGGCTATAATGAAGTCCTTATGCATGATTTATGAATTTTTGATGAAAAATCACATAAATAGTGACTATAATTAGTAATAATGCTAAAACATACTTCATGACTAAAGGAAAAACGTCACATGTTGCATTTTATCATATATTTCAGATCTAAAAGTGAAAAGTTGATGAATATAATTTTTCTCATATTTTTTATGGTCAAAATTGTTAATATCGATAAACCGCAATATTGTTTTTCTCGATAAATTTTCGAAATTTTTAACCTAATTTTTGAACATTATGAGTGTCATGGTATATTTCCAGAATGTTCATGAGTTTAAATTTCAAAATTTGAAAATTTTTCAAATTTTTATGATTTAATTGAAGTTTATGGCATAATTTTGTGTTTTTGGGTCCATTTATGAACAATATAAAGAAATCATGTTTAATTATTGTCAAATGTTAGTGAAGACTAATTGTGAGTCCTAAGATGGTTAGGGTAATTAACTTGTACTTAAATATGAATTTATGTAATTATTGTGATTTTAAAAGGTTAAATCACGCAAATCCGTAAAAACCGATTAATATATGATATTGGCTATTTAAAGGCGATTTAGCATAAAATCGAGCATGTTCATTCATATTATAATGCTGCATTTTATTTATGATTGTCATATTTTAATTTTATGTAATTTTTGAATTATGTAATTTTACTTAGTATGGCCTTAGTTTTAATTGGTATTACCCGAAATCTATGGGAATATCGATTTGGTTGTAATTATTGTGATCTCGTATCACCGTTTTGTAATTTAATAGATTTATTTTTATTTTATTACAAATGTATAATAGGAAATTATGTAATTCTTTATATAATTTATTTATTCCGGAGTACCTTGAAGACGGTGCCACTCGAGAACGCGATCCATCAAAGAAAGTGTTGCCTTGAAATGCGTGCCAAGACCGAAGTTCAAGGGACCAAAGGAGTTGGTTTCCGAATTTGTAATAGTTTATTAGATTTACTATTTTAGGAAGGCCATACTAGGACTTTATTTATGCTTTGCATTTTATTTATATGTTGCATGTATCGCTAAATCGCCATAACTAAAACATGCATTATCATTTTAAATCGAGTTTATCGACCGTGTCAATTACAATTATCGTAGTTCACCGCTTTAGTTCACTTAAAACGTGATAGATAATAAATTGACATGACCTCTCGCTAAAATAAACAATTGAGACTTAGCCTTACCAAAAAGTAGAAACCATGAAAACCTATTTCATGAGGGAGTGCACTCGGCCCTACCGGGGTACAAACCTTGTTACGTAGGGGAAGTAGGTGATAAATGTCTACCCACCGAATTTATAAAGATAAGGGTTGTATTCGGCTTTACCGATGCCCAAGTTGATGTAAATTTGGATCGTGGACACATTTATTCGAAATTTGGGTTGAACTCAACGAAAGTATTCTCGACGGTTGCCGGATGTGTTTCGGGCTAAATCTAAATATTAATGTAATTTTATCGACCAAGAGTTCTAAAAGTAGAATCGATTAAAGAGTTAATCCACCGAATATATTTATGAGGGTTGTATTCGGCTTTACCGATGCCCAAGTTAATATGAATTTGGATCTTGGAATCATTTATCATAGTTGGGTAGAGGTCACTATGTAAATGCTTTACTTGTTATTTACAAGTATTAATAAAACGATAAATGTTAAGTTTTCCACTATTCCGTTATCATATTGTTCTTTTTCTTTACCACAATTCATATACGATATCATTTCGATTTTTGTTCAAATCTCCATTAAAACATCGTAACGAAAGACAAAATTAGAATTTTCTTCTAAAAACCTCGTATTATCCATTGTAAGGATCTCTTGTGAAGAATATAGATAACAGTTATTCATGAGCAAACGGGTTTTTGATTCTTGACTAACATATCTACTTACAATGAATTGTTTCTCATATGCTTAATCGAATTAATTACTTTGAAACGTTACATAATTTTGGTAACTAGATTTGTTGGAAATCAAAATTGACCAAAATACCGCAACCACTTCAATGAAAGTTTTAAGATTAAACAAACGAATGAAGAGTAGTCTTCATGAATTTCAATTTTTATTCTCTTAGCAAAGACTCATTGAAATGAGTGGGAGCATTCTCTTAAACCGTTAAGAAAAGGGTGAGGTTTAAAGAAGTAATATTAGAATGGAATTGATACAAGGTAATGTTAAAAGTAAAGTTATTGAGAATAACGATACTAAACCTATCAATCCCGACCGATAAAGTTTCCATTGTCTTAATTGTTGGACGCTAGAAAGGAAACTACCCCAAATTATTGAAGAATCAACAAGTTAGTTGTGGGACATCTAAAGGGACCTTCTTCTTTAAATGTTTATTTGATTAACATAAATTTTGCTAGTACTACTTCGTCAATATTAGAAACCAGTGGTGGTTTTCATCATTGTATTTGATATATAGGATGATTAGAATATGACGACTAGCAACAAATGATGTTGTGAGATAGAGTCATTGTGTACTTAATCTAGTTTTGGGTTTAAAGTTGAACTTAATTATAACTATTAAGTGCATAAACTTTGAATAAGAATATAATCTTGTTATGATACAAAAGAGGTTTCACTTTTGTGACCCTATACACCACGATTTGATGTATGGCTAGCCCATTATCAAGGTGAATATATTCTAAACCAAACTAGAATGATACATCATGTAGATGATGCAAGACTCAAATTGGTATTCTAAGATTAAACCTTAAATTCTGGAATGATGAACGCAAAGAGTTATCGAGTACTCTTGAAACCATTAGATTGTTAATCTTATGGTATATGCGTATCTTGTATTCAAAGCAAGATGTCTCGTGCCTTTTGGTTGAAAAGGAGATCGAGGTTGTAAATCATTGATCCAAAATAGGTTGATCATTTTTTTTACCAACGATTTAAGTTGACGCTAATGTGTTCACTTAATAAGGTAAATAGAGAAATCTTTGAAGAAGTTCAAAGAATCACGAATTAGTCGTGATGGGATTATCAAAGTAAAGACTTTGATATAAGCCAAAGAAAATGTGATATAGTATCACTATTTAATCTCTCTTAGAACGCATTATGGGATAATGTGTGGTTGGATAAAGAAATCAAACGCTATTCGATATGGTTTGGACTTCAATCAAGTTACTTTAAGTTACTTGATCCTTTTGGGGATTTTACCATTTTGTCTAACTTATTTATCCACTAAATCTAAAACGAATGATATGAGATATGAAATGGTAGGGTACCATGTTTGTAAGTTTTCAAAAGAAACAAATGCTCATTTTTCCTTACTATAATCACGAGTACAACGGGTTTGTGGCTCGTGCAGCTGTCTTTCTAGATTACAAGTTTATTTCTAGAAGACAGAGTGGGAGAAATTATACAAGAGCCACACAAAGAATGTTATGTCGCAAGAAACTGGTCTTTCTTGGCTACATGAGACGTTTTGTGTGAGACCTTTTTTCTTCAAAACCTAGGAGGTTAAAGTCATCACTTGTTGAAGATGATGAATTAGTGTTAGTTTTAGAAAGTAAAGAGCTTGCAACTTACAAAGAAATTGTTTGATTCAAGTTGATTACTTCTGGAAAGTAATGAACATATGACTTACATGAGAGTGTTTAAGTCACAACTCAATACAAGGCTTAGAGCCATGAAAATCCGAAATAAATTTCAAGTGAATTGTTAGATATCAAAGCTTGATTGGTTGCAAAGGGTTGTGCACTAGTTGAAATGCTTAAGTCTATTTGGATCTTCTTAGGGATTGTATTTCATTATGATGAGATATAAAGCAAGTGAATCCAAAAACCCACTTCTTCAAAGAAGAAATGTATTCGATGCATGTTATGAGTTTTTTGCAAAGGATACTGTGCAACTTAAGAGATGGTCTTGAGTACGACATCAATGAGTTGGAATCAATGATTTGATCATGGTATAAAAATTTTCCCGATAAGTCGAGAAGTTGTGTTTATACATGATGTTTAGTGGGAGTTACGGAAATTTTAGTAGTCTTATATGTGGATGACATATTGATCATTGCGAATGATTTAAGACTTTGGAGAAATATAGTACATCTTTAATATCCGGACTTATGGAGATAAATCTACATGATATTAATGTCAAATAAGGAGTCTTATGTTGATAAGATTCATGACTAGTTCAATCGAGTTGAACATATTTGATTGATTCCATTTGCTTCCGCTGCCGAATCAATTAAATAGGAAATGATGTATAACACTTCATATACCTTGAGTATGATGAATTGTTTCAAATCGAATTTAAGTAATAGTTACCAAGTAAGCCATAAAGATTACCCTTAAGTGCTTACAGAAGCATTAAGAATGTAAATCAAAGTATTTTTAATGCAATTTTGTGTAAGGGTGTTACACAAATGACAATTGACAATTGAGATTGCGCATGGTTTCCGAAAAAACCATAATCAAAACACATTAGGATGGGTAAGATACCATTGTGGCTATGTTATTTAAGAAATAGATTTTCTAAAATCGTTCTTGGCAATAAAGAACAATGAGAAATATTTACAACGGAAATTAAGTACACTTGCAATCATGGGATGTGCAAGAGGGGTGAGTCCCGCACACTGTGAAAACAGTGGGAGCTATTTTAAGGAAAGAAAGCCTATGTCTAGATTGGATCTAAACACGTACTCAAGAAGTTTTGTAATGCAAATGTATACATTACAAAGGAAAACGAGTATGTAGTAAGGTTGAGTAAGGTACAAGAAGTTGATAAAACCTACTAACCAAAGCCTTCATATAGGCTTAACATGATGAGTCATGTCATATGTCATTTCAATTACATTAAGATGAACAACTACATATAAGATGAAAATTGGTTATAAAAATATGAAGTAGTAATCAGGTATTGACTATTCATCTGAGATAATCACATTTGTCGTTCGAGTTTTTAAACTCTAAAAACTCCATTTTATAATTTGTTACATCCAAACGGGTTGTAGAGACAATATTGAACCCCGTTAACGTGAACTCGGATTAACATGGTATTTGCCCATAGTCACTTGTATGAGGTGACGTCTCGATGTGACTAGAGTGTGATGCGATTGATGGCAAGTTCAAGTGCCATAGAGTCATGTGAGATGACTAGTCGATCACATAGGCAGACTGTTGGGAGCACTCTGTCGGGCAGTGACCGCTTATAGAGTTCTGGCAAATTTATAAAGCCTGGTCGTGGCGAGAGCTACTATAGTATTCTAATGAGTCGATTCTTTTGACTAAAGACTGTTCGCCCAAGGTGGCACAGTTTCAGATTAACTTTGATTTATGTTACTACGACCTTTGTATATGGGGTCAAATGGGCATATTTTGGGTTATGATGGTTGTGGCTAGTCGAAGGGAATAGTGCGATAGGAATTGTCCACCCCCTTGTCAGGGTTAAACCAATATCTCAGGGCCACTCGAGAAGTAATGAACTGGAAATACGTTGCCACGCTCGGAAGGTATCTATGGTAGATAATTCCGGTAAATCAGTTATTCTCCAGATCGAGAAAACCACTCTCGATGTGATCACTTGTAATTACGACCTGAAAGACACCTTGCATTGAGTGGGAGATAGTCATAGGATAAGAGAATTGGTGATGCACACTTGTCGAGGACAAGTGGGAGATTGTTGGAGTGTCCCCGACAATAATGCGATCACAATTATCGATCATGATGATCACATGTTTAAATCTCATTTTAAGAATACGTAAGGGATGATTCAATTATATAGTCAACTGACCAACATTAATCGGTAACGATTGGCTTGCTAGAGTTTGACGTTACTGTCGTGGGACGGTGGTGATCAGTTGATCCCTTAAGGTCACACCTAAAGGATGATGCCCTTATCTCTAAAGTTGATTAATTGTATGACGATACAAGTAGATCAATTCCTTAAAATCGAACAATTCAATTTGTGAGAGAATAATCATCTTATTGTAATTGGATTAAATAAGATTTATTTTAGTAATAAAATGCTTTGTTACTAAAATTGTTTATTGTTTGAGAAACAATAGAGATTAGAATGAATGGTTAATTATAATTTTAAAATGTTGTGAATTATAATTATATGACCCATTTTATTTATGTGATCAAGTATCACTAGTCAATTTGTTGTATGTAATTTAATTAATTTGTAAAATTATATTTATGTGATAAATATGCATTAAATTAATTAATAACGTGTAACATACTACATGAGACATATTGTGTGACAAATGACAAATTGACAAAATAAAATGGTAGTCCATTTTATGTAGATGGACCGAATTGGAGGAGTATGTAGTGGGTTGTGCTTATATTATTTTATGTGATAGAATTTAAATAATAAGCCTACACTACACTAGCCTTACATGCCTAAGGTTTTGAGGAAAATAAAAGAAAAAGTGAAGGACCATATATTGGTCCTCCAACCCTCCAAAAACCGGACACCCTACACACTACAAGGACAAGTTTTGTTCTTTATTCATCTCTCTATACATGTTCATTTATTCACATGCATATTCTCTTTCACATATTCATTTCTCCTTCATCAAAACATGATATTTTTGATTCAAATTGTTCATAGAAATTACTAATATTATTAATGTAATATATGAGTATTAGTAATCAATTTTAAGGTAAACTACTAAACAAATATCTAGCACATATTATTTAGTAGTGATAAGGGATAATCTTGGGGCCTATCAAGAGGAGTGGCTTCTATACTTGAAGTCTTTGGAGGATCATCCTATTACTCATCATAGCTCAAGGACAAGTGAAGGTAGGAGACCTTACTTGTGCCCATAAACCGAAATATTCAATGTAAGGAACCGGTTTTCCTCTACACTTATTTATATGTTTTGCATGCATAAGATCCTTAAGTTTTTATGACTAAAACTTTAAACTAAAATAGGTGATATTTAAAATATGATTTCCTACAATTTCGTGGTTACAAACATTCCATCCGAGTGTTCAAATTCAATCCTCAAAGTTTCTGTCCAAAATTTAGTCATTTTATTCATAATTAAACAGTCTGTTTCACTGTTAAAATCAAGTCTTATTTGTCCAAAAATCGAGTCTTGAGCGTTTTACTTCAAATTGGTATGATAGAATTGCTAATAGAGTCTGAATTCAACCATTGTGGTCTTTTGATGAAGCCGTGAACTTGGCTTTAAGGGTGGAAAAATTGGGCAAAGGGAAGACCTCTAACTCAAAATTGTCGTCCAAAACAACCACCAAGACCACCTATGCCGAGACCAAACCCAAATAAACGAACACTCCAACCATGACATCCACACTTGACAAGGGAAAGGGCATTGAAACCTCACAAAAAAAAAGACCTTACCTCTCAAAACATGTTACCAATGCCAAGGTTATGGACACTTTGCCAAGGAATGTCCAACCAAGAGAGCCCTTATTAGCTTTGAAGTGGTTCATTGGTGAGAGGATGAGATTCTTGTGTCTGATGAGGATGTGGAACCCGTGGAGACTAAGGAAGAGGAGCTAGTAATGCCGTATTTCGGGATGAGTTTTGTCACTTGGAGAGTGTTGAGTGCACAACCATTGGAAATGGATCAAGGACAACAACTCTTTAGGTCTAGATGTACAATTTGGGGAAGAGTTTGCAACCATATCATTGATGGAGGGAGTCGTACTAATGTGGCCTCTAGTGTCCTCGTTGAGAAGCTTTGCTTAACCACTTAAAACCACCCATGTCCTTACAAATTGAGGTGGCTTGACAAGGGGGCCGAATTGAAGGTTGACAAACAATGTTTGGTGTCCTTGATGTGACTAATATTTGAGCACATTTAGTCCCCGAATTAGCCTCGTTCCCATGCTTTTTAGCATATATTAGGGTCATTTCTTATCTTTAGTTTCCCATTTTGCTTATTCTTTGAGGTTTTGTGTCCTTGGTAGGAGAGGATCGCAAACCTTGTATTTATGGAGGGAAATGGAGCTAAATGGATCACATCTAATGACCAAGCAAACAAGAGGAGACCGACACTAGAGGCCTAAGCAAATAAATGAAGTGAAATGGGCAATGATGAAAAGATCCTTGCATCCCCAACACGATCCCCGCGGATTGCCAAAGAGCCAAACAAGAGGAGAATCCTATTCCACGATCCGAGCGGCCTGAGCTCAGGACGAGCGTCCCAGAGGCAGGATCCAAGCCTCTCCTAGGTGATCCGAGCGGATATTCTTATAGGACCAGCCGTGCATCAAATAAGGACGAGCGGATCCTGGTGGGAGTTGCAGCATGATCCGCGCATGTCCCTCGGCATGAGCAAGATTGCTAAGTTTTCTTAGGGACTTAATAGTCATTTAAGCCCTTAGTAACCCTAATCCTTGTACTTAATTTTAGTATAAATACCCTATTGTACAACCTAGATTAAAGGCCATCTTAATCAACTCTTAAGACCATCTTTTTTTTTTTTTTTTTTTTTTGCAAGAAAAGCAAGCCGTATATTCATCCATATAGGGAATAAAGGCAAATCTTACAAAACTATAACCAATAAACTTATACTACTTATACATTTATATACCCAACTATGTAATCTTCCAATGATGAATGAGTAACGAACAATAACCTTACTTTAACTACATACTGGACCCTTCGAATAACATAACCACTATCATGCTCCAGGTCCTGAAAAATTCGTAAATTTCTCTCTTCCCAGAGGCTGTAAACCACTGCACTAAGATAGCTGACAAACCATTTGGCCTTCCAATGCCTAATGTGCCTCCTAGCAATAATCCAATGCAATTCCTTTTTGAGATTCATGGTTCTACCAGTTAAATTCATCCATGCTAGTATACCCTGCCAAACTGAAGCAGAGAACTTGCACTTGAAAAACAAATGTTGATGGGTCTGACACTGTTCCTTGCATAGAACACAACGGTTCACAATCATTATATGTCTCCTCTGAAGCTGATCCACAGTAGCAAGTCTCTGATGTATAGCAAGCATTATAAAAACACAATTTTTAGGAAGTACAGCACGAGTCCAAACTATCCTTTCCCAGCTAACAAACCTCCCCTTGCACCTGAATTTATCATACAACAAATGTAGTTTGAGCTTATTCTGTTGCATACAACTTTTAAGGATAGCAATAGCCTCAGGAATCCCTCATGCAATATCCAATAAGTAATTTCTGACTTTAAGAATGCATCGCCAACTTTCTGAATGGTAGCTCTTAGGTTCCATAGTCCAAAAATCCCCAGATTTGATGTTGTAAGTGAAATTCCAAGTAACCAAAGAACTGTCAGAGTGCTGCATAATATGCCAAATCCATTTACAAATAATGCATTTATTCTAAGCTAATACTTCCTTGATGTTAAATCCCCCTTCCCGGTAAGGGTTGCAGCAAGATGCCCAACTTTTTAGAATAAGTTTCCTATGCCCATCTTTCAGCATTCCATAAGAAATTTCTACAAGATTTAGTAATGAGTTTGATCACTCCTTTAGGAATCAAAAGAGTAGATTACCAGAACTGTTCAAGCCCAAGGATTATAGAGTTGAGTAAGCCTATCTTCCCAGCATAGGACAGTTTATAATTAGACCAATGATGCACAGCCTTCTGAACTTTAGTGATGAGGTCAGCAAACATTGCTTTGTTGAGCTTTCCTTCATTTAATGGGACACCCAAATATCTAAAAGGGAACTCTCCTTCAGTATAGCCAGTGTTATTGAGGATGGCTTGCTTAATATTAGGGTTAATCCCACCCATATATATACTGGTTTTCTCAGGATTGGCATGTAAACCAGACATTTGTGCAAAGGAATTCAAAGACTCAGTTACAACACGAACATAAGGGATATCACCTCTAACAAATAACATTAGGTCATCAGCAAAAATCAAATGATTCAAACCCAATTTACCACACTTTGGATGGTAAGTAACCTGGTGCCTCTGATGAATGACTCTTAAAATCCGTGACAAAACCTCCACGCTCATAACAAATACAAAAGGAGAAAGGGGGTCTCCTTGCCTGAGACAACTTTCTCCTTTAAAAAATCCCACATGATCACCATTTAGCTTCAAACTAAACCATGTAGAAGTAATGCAACCCATGATCCAAGTTTGAAATTGTAAAGGAAAATTGAATATTTGCAGCATTTTTCTAATGAATTCCCACTGAAGGGAGTCAAAGGCCTTCTTTATGTCAACCTTGATTAGGCACCTTGGAGAGATACCCTTCTGTCCATATCCTTTAATCAATGATTGAGTGAGCATAATATTTTCAAAAATACTGCGACCAGTCACAAAAGCACCTTGTTCTTTACCTACAATTCCAGGTAATATGGGTTGTAGTCTAGAGCAAAGGATTTTGCTAATAGTCTTATAAAAAACAGTGCAGCATGTTATAGGCCTGTAATCCATTACAGTATCCACAACAATTTTCTTAGGAATGAGGGCAAGCAAAGTAGTATTAGCTTGCTTTGATAGAGCACCAGTCCTGAAGAAAGCCTTGATAGCATTACAAAAGTCATGCTTAATGGTATCCCAAGATTTTTTGAAAAATTGAGCAGAGAAACCATCCTGCCCTGGGCTCTTTGTTGATCCAATAGAGAACAAAGCATTCTTAATTTCAGCATCATCTACAATTTTACAGAGACCTTCCCAATCAGATTCCAATATAGTAGGTCCTTTTAAATTGCCCATCTCAGAAGTATCAATATTCACTTTCTGACCCAATAACCAGGTATAATAATCTATAAAAGCATGATTAACCTGGGGAAGACCTTCTTTAACATTGCCCAATCGATCTTTAATTTTGCCAACAAGACTTTGATGCTTCCTAGCTGCAATTTTGGAAAAATAGTAGCTGGTGGGAGCATCATTGTACTTGATGTTCTGGTGTTTAGGTCTTTGAATAAGAGAGCTTCTTTCAGATTTCCTGAGCATGATATAATCTTGCAGTAACACTTTTTCTTGAGCAAAAAGAGTAGGGTCTAGAGGATTGAGTTGGAGCCGGTGTTGACAGTTTTCCAAAGCAGTTTGAGCTTCAAGAACTCTCTTAGAAATCTCAGAATAATTCCTCTTATGGAGCTGAATTAAATTTAGCCTAACATTTGTAAGTTTGGCAAACAACCTAAACATGGCACTTCCCCTAACAGGTATATCCCATGCATCCTGAACCACCTCACAATAACTATCGCGCTCCTCCCAACAGTTTAGATAGCTGAAGTGCTTTTTAGATCTATGAGGGTCCAGAATAGTAACCAATAATGGAGAATGGTCAGATATGCTAGATGGTAATACATTCACCTAGGTACAAGGATATTATATTAGCCAGGAAGGATTAATGACCACCCTATATAATCTAGACCAAACTCTAGTTTCAACATCTTATTTATTTGTCCAAGTGTGCTCACAGCCAAAACTATGCACATCTTCCAAAGTAAAATCCTGTAAGCATTGATTAAAAGCCAATATATCAGTAATAGAAGGAGGATTAGGACCAATTCTCTCTTCTATAGCCCTAACAATGTTGAAATCCCGTAACAGAATCCAATTAGTAACCTTAACAGCCAATCCTCTTAACTCATTCCATAGCCTCTCCCTATGAGCAGCATCATTACTACCATAAATGAAAGTAATATGAACCACTTTATTAGTAATATTATGAAGGAGCTCAAGATGTACTAATTGATCATGAGTATAAGAAGAAATCAAAGTAACCTTCCTATTATCTAGAAACACCCATATCCTACCATTATAGTGATGAGTGTAATTATTTAGAATGCAATAAGTAGGAAAAGTTATAATAATATCAGCAGAGTTATTTATTTTGACCCTAGTCTCCAGAAGTCCTAACACCTCAATTTTATTCTTATAGAGATAACCCCTAACTTCCTGCTGTTTTATTTGGTCATTGAATCCCCTAATATTACAAGAAGAGATAATCATACTCCTGGATCAAGTGGTTCCTCTGCCAGAGTAGCCACCATCAATTCATCTGCCACTGATATCCCTTCAATCTGCAATAGAGTGAAACCATTTGACATTGACACACTATATTCAGTGTTATCAATAACCATACCATCCTCCTGAGCAACTGTAACTTGCTGTTCAAGCACTATACAATCTGAGTCCTCCTCTTTATCCTTCAGAGGATTAGCCTCGTTCCTATGCTTTATAATGCATAATTGGGTCATTTACTATCTTTAGTTTCCCATTTTGCATATTCATTGAGGTTTTGTTTCCTTCGTAGGAGAGGAGTGCAAACCTTGCATTTTCATGGCGAAATGGAGCTAAATTGATCGCATTCAATGACCAAGCATCAAAGGGAAGACGAAACTAGAAGGCCTATGTAGATAATAAAGTAGATTGGGCAATGATGAAAGGATCCTTGCATCCTCAACAAGATCCCCGCGGATTGTTGAGGAAAGAAGAAAAGAGAAGTGCCTGTCTCACAATTCGAGCGGATTGCAGCCAATCCGAGCGTCTCCCTGCCCAGCAATCCGAGCGTCCCGACCCAAAGACGCTCGTCTTGAAGCCAAGCAATCTAAGCGTCTCTCCCATGATCCGCTCGGATCTCCTGACAGACTCCACCGTGCCACCTTCCTAGACGCTCGGGACGAGCATATCTTCGCAGGACTAGCAAAACGAAGATGCGCATCTCCTTGGAGAGGAGCACTCCCTCAACTTTTCTTAAGGGTCTTAATAGTCATTTAAGCCCTTAGTAACCCTAATCTTTGTAACCAATCTTTAGTATAAATACTCCTTTGTACTACCTAGATTATCATCAAGTCTTAATCCAACCTTAGTGTTATCCTAATACTCTCTTCATATTCTAATCAACTCTTAATTTAGTCTTAATACAAATTTCATTCCTTAATCTTTCCTTAATTTCTCTATTGTTCATCATTTATTTTGGGTAATTAGAAGATTATTTGGGTTTATTTGGAGGATTGACAACCTTCCATAAATCATCAAGTACTTCTATTATTCTTTGCTTCATTATTTGGAATCATCTTCATAGGTATAATTCTCTCTTAATCCTTTTTTATTATTGTTAATAATTTTCATTTGTTCAACATGTTTTGTTCAACATGTTTTGCCTTGCTAGTATGATTGACGAATTTGTTAGCATGTTAAACTTAATAATCAGTGAGTAGTTTCCTTAACTAGGGTTAATGGGGAATTAGGGAAAACCAACATGGGGATTGATTCATGCTTAATCGAATATGTTTTCATAATTAATTTGCTTGCTTGCTGTAATTCCAACTTATGCACATGTTATGTTTGATGAAATGCGAGCCTTTGAATCCTTGCATTTTTTACCCATCACTTACCTTTTCAATGAGACTTGTAAGACATAAACCAACTCGAGTCTCTTTAGACCATGCATATAGTTGGATAGGAAGGATGAAGTCGACTTGTAGGTGTTGTACAATCTAATCGATTCGGCTCCGGGACCCAAACCTTCATAGGGATTGTAAGATATACACTAACTCGATCCCATCACAACAATAAGTTCTTGCATCTAGTAGAAAACATGTTTGTATGATCAAATCCCATGAATCCCCTATGAACCCATGACACCCTAGTTCTTTTAATCAATTATTTACATCTCATTTTAATCATCTTGCTTATTTTCATCACTTTATTTACATTGTTGATTAGAATAGTTGATCTCCTACCTCAACCCAAATTGTGACACCCCTAGACAGAACCATTTGCAATTGAAAATCCTACAACAATACCCATCCCTTGGGATCTGACCTTTACTTGCCTCTATACTAAGAGTAGTTTGTGAAGTTATAAATATTGTTTTGGTCAAGGGTACTTTTGACGACGAGTAACAAAACCGACGAACCAAAAATGTTGCGGTTGCCGGGGACGGTGTTAACTTGATTTGATTTTCCTTAATTGTTTTTAGTTGTGTCTTTCTTTACCTTGGGGAAGAAAAACTCCTCAAGGTAATTCTCTTCTTTTTCTCTTAGTGCATTTTGTAAGATGGATATTATAGATTGTTTTATTGAGAACCACTTGAGTATACCTTTCTTCAAAGACCCCATGCAAGCATTGGAATCCTTAGAAGGAAGTGAGTGTAGATACCTCATTTATGCACCTTCCGCAAACCATCCGGTGATGATTGGGCCGCATGTTTGGTACGCGGAATGATTTGTGACAGTTCGTAAGTTTATCGTCAAGTGATTGCTCAAACACTAATGTCTACCTCATAGTTCTCATCTAAGCGCCGATACGGTCGTTTTGACAGTAATTAGAATACATTTGGAGTCCGGGCCTAAAACTGTCTTCATTTTCTGATAACCGTTAAATCCCGAGTCAGAATGTTCTGGAATGTTCCGGATATTTCTATTCCATATTTTAAAAATATTTCACAATCTTTTAATCTTTGGTAAACAATTTACCGTAATATTCAAACAAGATATTAAGGAAAACCAAATTATCCCGTCATTCCATAACTTAAACATGGAAATCTTTCTTCCACAAGAGGAAACCACTTGGGAACAGACGCAGCAGGTGCTGCGCCTCTTCCAAGAGACGCAGTGACTGCAGCGCCTCTTCCCAGGTCCTTTTCTGCGTATTTTTCGTATCTTTTTCATATCTTTCCAATATTCACTTCCAAAGTCTCTCCGAAAACCCTATTCCTTCACGTGATTAGTATAAATAGGAGCCTTCGCTCCTCATATTTCTCACGCGAGTGTCCGCCCTTCTCTTCTCCCTTTGCATTCTAGACCTTTGTTCTTACTTTTTGGCGTCTACGTGCTTGAACATTCGACCACGTAAGCTCGGATCCTTCTGAGTACCAGCCTCGTTTGCATGACCGACCAATTTTACCAACTCCACAACTAATCAACTTAATTAATCTAATCGTTTTCCTCTTACGAGGGCACTTTCGTTACATTCGAGTCGAGCATCACTAATCGTAAACTTAATTCATCTCGTTTCGTCAAACATGTAAGTCTGAGGGTGTAAATCTCTCTTTTATTGTTCTTTACTTTTTTATCATCATTAATGTAAGGTTTATGTCGAAAACACCTCTTTAAAACCGATTTCTAAAACCGTGCCTTAAAACTGCCGCAACAACTGCTGCGCCTCTTCCAAATGGCGCAGTCCTGCTGCGCCTGTTCCAGGTTGAATCCTGTCTCTGAACTCCGTTGTTGCTTGACCTAGTTTAATTAGTTTACGTATAATTGACTATTAACCGTATTATCGCCTACTGACTTGTTCGTTGAATCATTCTTTTATTCTTTTTCTCAAATTATTCGTTTTAAAGGTGTTTTCGACATAAATCGTTAAACCCGATGTAATTATTGTAATTTTCATTATTGTAATTTTATTTATTATATTTATCATATTTCTTGTATCATTTGTATGTCTTAACATGTAATTGAGCATTAAATCTTATTCGACATTAATTGTATGCTAAATTACGTGTTAACCGACTTAGTCTAATTCTTCACATGCTAGGATTAAAACTTGGATGTTGCATTGCATGCATATAATCGACGATATATCAAGTACGAACAACTTCCCTAATCATTAGTAGAGGCCGCTATCGAGGCGGGCGGGATAAGGTGTTCGATCAAAACAGCTTCCTAATACGTACCTTCACCCCTTACTCCAGATCTCTGTGAACATCCATGTTCATTGGCATCCACGAGAGTTATTCTAGACATAAAATGCTAAGGGTAACGACTGCTTGGTGTTCATGTCTCTACTTTGTGTCTTGACATTGCACGAGGTATTCGAACGGTTCCAATTTCCCATAAAAATTGGTGGCGACTCCACAAAATGCAAACGCTTGTTCTCCTCCTAAGCGCCCCCGTGGGCCCATTGTCCACAGTTTGGCGACTCCGCTGGGGAAAATACACTTACGTGTAGCCAAAAGGGTGAAACTTGAATAAGGTTAGGGAATAGTTTGTACAAGACAATTGTCGGTTTTCATAACTCGGTCTTCCTAGATCGTTTATTCGGCCTTCCTAGGCCCAACCCAACCCGTTCGACCAATCGTCCCGTCTAAACGGTCCTAATTCTTATTTGGGCCTAAGGATGGATAGCGATTGACGTCATCCATACCATGATGCTTACTCTTGTTTGTATCAAGGACCTTCACTACTTGAGGAAATGGACTAGGAATCAGCCTTACTCTTGCTCGGTACGAGCCTCTCCACAGACTTCGAGTTTGATCATTCGATATGGCAACCCACCCTTTAAACCAAAACCCTTTTAAATGCACTGAGCATCCCATTATAATGCTTGTATAAATGTTTGTACCTTACATGATCACCATTTCTAAACGAAACCATGACGGATTTTGTAAAAAAAAAAAATAACAAAATCCTTGTTTAAAACGAAATTTCGAAAAAAGGCCATTGATTAGCGCAAAACCCAGTCAAAACTCTGTCCGTTTGTCGAGTCAAAATTCGGGCCTAAGCCCATTTCAAAACCTCACTTCGAGACCACTCCTACAACTACACTATAGTTGACTAGGATACACATTTTCAAAACTTTATTTTTTCTTCAAAGCTCACTCGACACAAGTGGCACACACCCACTTCACGAGTCAAAACATTTCTTCTCTTAGGAAGTGTGTTAGAATGGTCGATCGTGTTTCGATTCGTCGACGATCTCTTATCCACAAGATGCCTGAAACAAGTGACGCGAACTTCAATCAACTTCAAGATGGTAATGATCGAATCCTAGCCGCACTAGCTCAAATCCAAGTTACCCAAGATCAAGTGTATGATCACCTCGACACCATCAAAGGCCGGATCTACGCCGTAGAAACGAGGATCCCTCCTCGAGAAAGTGAAGTCGTTGACGACTTCGTGAATGACTTTAGGGACGACAGCCCTCCCATGGGTGTGACTGCAGCTGAGAAAAGACTCCAATTCTTAGAGGAGCAATTGATGTACCTTAAAGGGGATGACATTTATAGGGAGAATAATCGCAAGTATGAGGCTGTCAATTCCAAATTGCAAACCAACTTCAATATGACGGATATCCCTAAATTCAAGGGGCACGAAAACCCTTTGAACCACATCCATGCCTTCAAGGATTATATGTCTATCAAAGGCATCAAACCCGAGATGTTCTTAAGGATCTTTCCTTCATCTCTTGACACCATCCCAAAGCAATGGTTCTACTCTTTAGAACACAGGAAGATCGCCTCTGGGGAAGATGCCGCAATCGAGTTTTCTAAGCAATATGCGGATAATGCCGAGATCCAAGTTAACATGCGCACTCTAGAGGTTCTTACCCAAAATGACAAAGAAGGATTCACCGACTTCCTAAGTAGGTGGAGAAAGACTAGTACCCAACTAGTTAAATGCCCGGATGAGGCTACCCTTGTGGGGAAGTTCGTGGACAATCTCAAACCCATCTATGCCAATCATTTGAGGTACCAAAACATTAAAACTTTCATGGACTTAACCGTACTGGGAATAAGGATTGAATATGACATCCGTAAAGGGCTCTTGTCCAAAACGGTAGGTCGAGGATATCAAGGCTCAACGAGTCGTTCATACGGCTCCACTAGCAAGACTGATAAAGTTAACCTTCTCGAGCCATCCAAGAAAAGTACCCCACCAAGGAAATTCACAAATCTTGGGGACACTTACTCCAGCGCTCTAAAGAGGTCAATGAAGCAAGGCAAACTCCAACCCATAGGACCTACTCCCGAACCCAAAAAGAAATCAAAATTATGGGACAAGAAATCGTACTGTGAATACCATAGGGGCAAGGGGCATGACACAGAAAAATGCTACAAATTGAAAAATGTGCTTCAAGACATGATTGAGGATGGTCAACTACCAATACCGCCGGGAGGTAAACCCAACAACACTCAGAACCCTCTTGGGATTCTAGTGATCACAAGTGAAGAATCTACCTTAGATTTTTCACACCTCATTTCTCCAATTGATGATGAGATCCACGCGATTGAGAATGAAGGGTTCTACTCTACCATCTCCCCTACCATTTCCGACTTCATCACATGGGTAAGGAGTATGGATAGGCAAGTTTGGGAATTGGAAAATGTGGTGATAACTTTACA
Source organism: Silene latifolia (assembly GCF_048544455.1). Classification (NCBI taxonomy): domain Eukaryota; kingdom Viridiplantae; phylum Streptophyta; class Magnoliopsida; order Caryophyllales; family Caryophyllaceae; genus Silene; species Silene latifolia. The sequence continues at coordinate 83,492,449 of NC_133535.1, forward strand.
TGACCCCAACGCGACACCTAAAGAGCATGTGCCAGCCACTAATCTTCTCTCAAAATGCTACTATGCAAGAAATAGTCGCCGTGGTTGATAAACTAGTCGACCAAATCACACGACTAGAAGACGAGATCATGAAAATGAGGGAACTAGCTACAATCAATGGAGTATGGGCCGATGATGATGAAGACGAGTATCTCATTGAAAACTCCCTAGTCAAAGAAATTGTCCAAAATGGTGAAGATCAAGATGTGGATCACCTAACTCGTTCGGGCCGTCCATATCAAAATACTACTCAAAATGGTCCAACCAACGTTGTCACACTAAATGACACGAAGATGACTCCACTGATCATTTGCTCAAGCAATTACAGAAGACAAAGGTTGATCTTTCGGTCTGGCAATTAGTAGCAAGCTCATTCCCACATCGCCAAGCTTTACTGCAAGCTTTGGCCAAGCTAAGTGTAGTGCATAACTCCACACCCGAAGATGTAGTCAACTTGGTCTTCCAAGAATCACCAAAGCTAAGTAATCCTATTACTTTCTCAGACGAAGATTTGCTACCCTTTGGCGCTAGTCACAACTTGGCTCTTTACATCACTGTCATTTGTCTAAAGAAGAACGTGCCAATGACCTTGGTTGATGATGGCTCCGCGGTCAACGTCATACCCCTGAAAACGGCATACAAGCTAGGCATGAAAGAGTCGGATTGGACCCCTACCAATCAAGGTGTCCGCGCATATGATGGTACACGACGAAAGCTAGTAGGACTCGTTAACCTAACCATAGCCACAAGGCCAATTGAACGAAAGGTTAACTTCCAAATAGTGGACATTGAAGCCTCCTTCAACATACTTCTAGGAAGGCCTTGGATTCACGCTTCCAAAGCGGTGACCGCCACCCTTCATCAAAAGATAAAAATCCCACTAAATGGCAAAGTGGTGACGATCACTTCGTCACTTATCAAGGCAATAATCGAAAAGAAGTCAAACAATCAAGTCCTTGCGGATCCAGTATATGAGCTTGGGGGCTTCCAAAGCATAAGCGTCATAGAAAGTGAATTGGCACCCTTATACTACGATCCCTACTCCAACTTGGTGGTCAACCATATTCTCAAATCCCAGGGATACTTCCCTGGAATGCCTTTGAACCCTATCCGAAGAAACACCTTCGCACCCTACAAGGAAGGGAACTAAAAAAGAATACCACTTGGACTAGGGTACAAACCCACTAAAGAGAAAGTTCTCGAAATGCTCGCTCAAGTTCAAAACCATAAGTACGTAGGAGTCCAAATTCGACCCTATCTCCCTACCCTAAACGGATACTTCGTTAAGGAAGGAAGTCTAGAACTCTTTCACGGATTTCCCGAACCTTGGCACTATCTCGATAGGAAGCTAGCCGGAATCGAGATCTTTCACGATTGCTACTTCATCCCTCCAGAAATGGTTCCTACCGTCAAAATCCGTCAAGCACCTTGCTTAGACGAACAAGCTGTTAGTCTATTGTTTGGAGAGGATCGATTTGTTAGAGCCGCGCAAGGTGAGATCATTACCATGATACTTCAAGACGATCACTTCAACCTTACCGCGTTAATCACAGAAACAAACGCGAATCAGCAGAAAGGATGGAGAAAATCAATCAAGTGGACCAACAATTAAGGAAGACTCTTCAAGCTCACCACTGGAGAAGAAGAGATGTTCAAAGGAGAATCAGAAGACGATGAATTCAAGTCAGAGTCGGAGTCGGAGTCAGAGTCGGAGTCCAGAAAAGACACTAAGGAGTCTCCTCTTGTTGTCATCCCCATTCCCTTTGTTTCTACTAGCTTAGCCTCGAATAGTAACAGTGATTCGGGAAATGTCCCAACAACTGTCCCTTTGCCGCCACTGACCACAGATCAGATGGCTTCTTTGTTTCAACTCTTTTCAAACTTTAATATGAATAAATCAGGTTCCGCTTACTCTTTGTGTTATCTTGAGTGCTTCTGTTTACGATGATACTGAGGATGACCAAGACCCAGACTCAATTGAAATACCTCCATACGTAGCCAAAGAAATACTACAGGAAGGGGAAGGGGAACCAGTAATAGAGAACACCGAACCCATCAATGGAGGAACCGAACTAGAACCCCAAGAACTTAGGATAGGGACTACCTTGAGCTTTGCCGAAAGGGCCGACTTCATAGACCTCCTACACGAGTTCAAAGACGTTTTCGCGTGGTCCTACAAAGACATGCCAGGGATCGATAGGGATATCGCCGAACATAGAATCCCGATTAAGCCAGGTTTCAAGCCTGTATAACAGAAGCTTCGTTGAATGAGAACAAAATGGGCTCTCCAGATTAAGGAAGAAGTCGATAAGCGATTCAAAGCCGGGTTCATCAATGTTTCCAAGTATTCTGACTGGGTAGCCAACATAGTACTTGTACCCAAAAAGGATGGGAGAATCCGTGTTTGTGTTGATTTTAGGGACTTAAACAAAGAAAGTCCTAAAGATGACTTCCCTCTACCACATATCGACATATTGGTGGACAATACCGCAGACCACGCATTACTATCCTACATGGATGGGTATGCGGGTTATAACCAAATCAAGATGGCCATAGAAAACATGCATAAGACCGCCTTTGTCACTCAATGGGGAACCAATTGCTATACGATATTGCCGTTTGGGTTAATCAACGCCGGAGCTACATATCAACGCACCGCAACTACACTCTTACATGACATGATGCAAAAAGAAGTTGAGGTATACGTAGACGACATTATTTTCATGTCCAAGGATAGAGTGGGGCATATTGCGAACCTTCGAAAATTTATCGCAAGGCTACGAAAGTACAACATGAGGCTCAATCCTCAGAAGTGCGCATTCGGAGTAACATCTGGCAAACTCCTGGGATACGTCGTTAGCCAACGAGGTATAGAAATAGACCCTTCCAAGATTAAGGCTCTGATCGAAATGCCACAACCTCAAACGGAAAAAGAAGTCAGAGGATTCCTGGAAAAAGTGCAATATATAAGTCGATTCATATCGAAACTCACCATGATTTGTGAGCCTATCTTCAAGAAGCTCAAGAAAACGGATCACACCATGTGGGATGATGATTGTCAAAAGACATTTGACCGAATCAAGGAGATATTGGCTAAACCACCAGTGCTCATGCCACCTCAACGAGATCAACCTCTTGGTTTGTATCTCACAGTAACCAAAACAGCCATGGGCGCCATGCTAGCTCAAACCGTAGGGAAAGAGGAAAGGGCTATCTACTACCTTAGTAAGAAGTTCTTGGAGTACGAGTGCAAATACTCACAACTCGAAAAGACATGCCTCGCTCTTGTGTGGGCGACGAAGAAGCTACGCCATTACATGCTTAGCTACTCCGTCAAAATATACTCCAAAATGGATCCAGTCAAACACCTCTTCGAGAAACCCGTTCTCAATGGACGCCTAGCAAGATGGACCTTGATGCTCTCAGAATTCGATCTCAAGTATGTACCTCTAAAAGTTATAAAAGGGCGCGTCGTTGCCGATTTCTTAGCAGAAAATCCCATCAATGATGCGCAAACAATAGACACTTGGTCATTTCCAGACGAGGACATACTCCAAACCGATGTAGACTCCTGGGACCTTTACTTTGATGGAGCATCAAACTTAAGAGGATTTGGAATAGGAGTGTTGCTCATTTCTCCTGAAGGAGAGCATACACCAATCTCTTTCAAACTCGACTTTGAGGTGACAAATAACGCTGCAGAATACGAAACTTGTCTCATTGGACTACAAGCGGCAGTGAGCTTAGGCATTAAAAACCTCCGAGTACATGGGGATTCATCCCTGATCATCAATCAAGTTACGGGATCTTGGAAAATCCGAAGCGAAAGCCTAGCACCTTATCAAACCAGAATAGACCAAGTTGCCCAATTCTTGGATCACGTTACATATCTACACCTACCTCGGGAAGAAAATCAATTTGCAGATGCTCTTACAAAACTTGCATCTTTGATTAATATGCCAGATGACATGGTGGAAATGCCTTTATGTATCGAACGACGGTCAGAGCCAGCTTATGTCCACCAAATCACCAACGAAGAGGAAATCGCACATGAACCCTGGTTCGAAGCAATCCTAAATTTCAAGCTCAACGGTACCTATCCACCGGATATGGACAAAAGGGGACAACGTGTTCTACGCCTACTTGCTTCCCAATACGTTCTCATGCAAGGAGAGTTGTACAAAAGAACACCTCTTGGTGTAATCCTACGTTGCCTTGATCATTCACAGGCACGGAAAGTAATGAAAGAAGTCCACGATGGAGAATGCGGTCCTCACATGAGTGGGCCCATGATGGCAAAGAAGATCACACGTTTGGGGTATTATTGGACCACAATGGAATCCGATTGCATCAAATATGTAAGACATTGCCACAATTGCCAAATCTTCGGGAATGTACAACATGTCCCTCCTTCATTGCTCTACACGATGACATCTCCGTGGCCATTTTCTGCCTGGGGAATTGATATAATCGGGAAGATAATCCCGGCCGGAACAGGAGGTCATTCTTTCATCCTAGTGGCAATTGACTATTTCACCAAATGGGTAGAAGCGGCTTCCTACACTAGTCTCACGGCAAAAAAAACGTGGCAAAGTTCATACAGAACAACATCATCTATCGATACGGTTGCCCACATGAGATCATCAGTGATAATGGATCACATTTCCAAGCTGAGACTGAGCAATTGCTAGCCAAGTACAAAATTAGGCATTACCACTCTTCGCCATATAGACCACAGACTAATGGCGCGGTAGAGGCAGCAAACAAGAACGTTGTCACAATTCTCAAGAAAATGATTGACAACTATCGAGATTGGCCAAGCAAGATACCCTTTGTTTTGTGGGGATATCGCACATCTGTTAGGACACCCACTGGGGCTACTCCTTTCTATTTGACTTACGGCATGGAAGCTGTACAGCCAGTCGAGTTAGAAATACCATCCTTGCATATCTTACTCGAGAGTCAAATCCCGGAAGCCGACTGGAAGAGGGATAGATATGAAGAACTCATCCTCTTGGATGAACGTAGGCTACGCGCCTTGCATAATGTCCAAACATATCAAGCACGTATCAAACGAGCTTTCAACAAAAGGGTTAAGCCAAGGAACATCAAAGAAGGAGACTTAGTACTCAAATCGGTTAGAGCTCTTTAACCTGTTGATCTACGGGGAAAATTCAAACCCAATTGGGCCGGGCCATTTCTGGTCAAGTCCATACTTCCAGGGGGTGCGGTTAGGATCACAAACCTAGATGAGAATGAGTTTTCCAACCCAACAAACCTCGACCAACTAAAGCGGTATTATGCCTAGAATAGGAACAAAAACGCGCCTCGCGTAACCTCACGTGTCGCTCTTGTGGCACTAAATAAACGGCCACTGGCCAAGCTGAAATAAGCTAATGTCACTCTACTCTTGCATTTTGACAAATTTGTCATCCTCATATCATCAAATAAACTAAATTTGCACCTTAAGAGTAAGTAAAAAGCTCATGCTTATTTTCTAAAGTTCATTACAAGCTCTTACTTAGAACAATTATTCTTTTACATTTACTCGAACTACGCGCAAGGGTTTGATTTCATTTTTTTAATGAATACGTAGGCAACCCTTCACGGGATACAACCCATTATTTTAAAATGTAAATAGAATGACATTTGCATTGCATTTGAAATTCGACAAGAATAATAAATAGAAAATCCCAACGGTTTCATAACCAATTAAACTTTTTTATTTCATTCTTTTTCTAATAAGAATACATTACATAATAAAAATAAAATAGGCTAGGATTCTAAAAACCCCACCTTTTCATTACAACAACAACAATAATAATAATAAATAATAATAAAGACTTGGGCTATTCCTCCATTTTCCCTTTGCCCTTGTCATTCTTGTCATACTTCTTGTCACGACCTCGAGTTGGACGCTCTTGCGCCACTTCGGACCTAATCACCAACGGACTTTCTCGAGGCCTGGACTTCCCATTCTTGTCAATCACTTTATCCACGGCAGGAGAGGTCTTCGGTTTCTTCGAAGGATGAACAACTCGAACCCCGGCTTCTTCCTCTCCCTCAGTCAAATGCTTCTCTTTCTCTTTTTCCACCTCGCGCATCTTGTAATCAATAGGCTCGTGCTCCCTCAATCTCTCGCGCACTTCCAGAGTAGTAGCTTTCCTCCATCGCAGATAAGAATCCGACACCCATAAGGCATTCGCAGAAGAGTTCAAGAACCATACGTTTCTTTGGGCCCATTTAATGGCCCACTCCCTTCGACTTTCAGTAGTAAGCGCCACGGCAGTCTGCGGGACAGTATCAAGCTTCGGGATCGTCTGCTTTAGTCCAACCTGTCTCATCAGCCTTTCCGGGAAGATGCACACAATGAATTCCAAGCCAGGAATGCGCGCAGATCGAGTAGGATCCAGGGAAGACACTCCAGTGACAGATTTGAGGTGCCACCATGCTACAATCCACCTAATCAAGGGGCCATCATCACTCTTCAATTTATTCTCCCAATAATTGCAAACTCGAGTGAAGTCCACCATGTACAGCCTAGTCCTCATTGCAATCGAACGAGCATGATAAGAAGGAACATGAACTGGGGGCTCGATCAATCGAAGGCGCTCCATATGCCAAACCTACCAAAAGCGGATATTAGAACGAAAAAAGAAAAAAAAAACGAAAAACGAAAAAAGAAAACGAAAACGAAAAAAGAGAAAAACGAAAAAAAAAGAGAGAAAAAAAAAGAAAATGTTCTTTTACCTGCAGAATAACGGGACTTCCCAAATACGGTAGGTCGCGGTTGGCTTTCCTATTATCAAAAACCAATAGGATCTCTCCTAAGCATAAACAAGTTGGGCTCCTGCGCAGCTCCATTTGCTCAACTAGGCCTAGAAGACGGGGATCACCTCTCAAATCTTCATCAACATGCCCTTGAAGGACATACACATGCAACAAATAAAATCCAACAGCCCTTCGCCTAGCAACATAAGAAACGGTGGGGTCGGCCCTGTTAATGAACCGGTCAATGAAGTCCAACATTCCCACTCCCTTCGAGGTCACTAGACGGTCCACCTCAATTCTAGTCAATCCCAGCAAGTCTCTAAATTTGCTCTTATACCCTTGCGAAGTAGAAGGAATGGCAGGCAAGTGTTCTGGGTCCCACCCACCGATCGCAACAATTTCTTCAGGAAATGGGCAAACGTCGCCTCCGGGGAAAGCAAAAACATGGTAATTCGGGTCCCAATAATCAAGACAAGCATCCAAGAATGGTTTGACAACCTTGATGAGCTTCAAACTCAACAATGATCCAAGGTTATAGGCGCCCATGTCGTGTTTCTCCATGTTCGAAAACTCGTTGGTCCACTCTTTTAGGCGAATCTCCAAAGTATTCATGATGAGTCATTATATTAAGAATTTTATGTAATAAGACGAAGAAGAGACGGAAGAATTGTGTGAATAAAAGCTCTATTTATACTAAATTCTGTTTCCTAAAATCTGCCAGAACAGACACACCTGGGAACAGGCGCAGCACCTGTAACACCCCCATACTCCAAGTGCCTTACCAGGACCACTCAGGTATAAGGATGCCACCATCTCGGTTACCCGAGGCATGATATTCATAAGACAATAACGAAACAACTTAAATAATATAACTTTAGTGAAAAGTACAACTGAAACCAAATCCCAAAATACGGGTACAAGTTCTTAAAACCGTCTACTGAAATACTGAAATGTCATAAAACTAAAAGACTACAGCGGAAGACTTCTATCGTCAGACGGTGGCACATCCCAGCTATCCCAGTACTCAACTCAAACCTGCTCAATTACTGCTCACCATCCCCGAATGGATCACCGCAGGTTTAAAAAACAACAACCGGGGTGAGTACTAATCATACAACTCAATATATCAACAATAAGATAAACAGACAGCTTAACCGTCACACACACACAACCACACCAATCCCAACAATCTCAATCACCGACTGTCCACTGGACCAGCCCTGTCAGTGGGGGACCGCAGCCGTACCCACCAAATCCCCGCTCCTCATAATGAGCAACAACCCTGTCCATTAATGTGCACATCCCCTTCCGTGGCGGGTTCCACGAAGGGCGAAACTAGGGCGTGAAGCCACTCCCGCAAGTGACCCCACTCAGCCGAGGACACGCCTCGAGAACCAGAGACAAACAATCACAATCAACAAACCGTCACAATACAATTACTATATTATTCAATCAACCACAACACATCAACAATCATCCCATTATGGGACTAATACTGAGTAGGAAATCCTACCTGGAAAGCACAACTATCAGACGGTCTCTACAGCTGTATCAAAAAGCTTCTTCTACGAAACCTCCTCCTATCATACAACATACAAATGCTACCAAATCACAAACTACTCAAAAACCCCCAAATCCCTAGATTAGGGTTTAACCAACTTAAAGGAAAGACAACAAAAAGGGTACATAGATCTTACCCTTGACGCAAGGATCTCAACGGTATAACAAACGATGAAAACCGACCTTCCAAACTCCGGGATTTGCTAACAATGCGATTAAAGGGATGAACGTACTTGCTTTCTCTCTTTGACAGTAATTTAGGTTTTGAAAAGTGTTTAGAATGATGATGGAAAAGATTATATACCTTAATCGCATAATTAACAAAACCCGAGAAATAACTCCCCGTAAACCGGCTACTCAATCGAGTAGCTAAGGTACTCGATCGAGTGCCCCCTTACTCGATCGAGTATGCTAGTTACTCGATCGAGTACCCAACAGGTCATAAACTATTTTAAAACGCAACTCACCCTTACTCGATAGAGTACCCAATGACTCATAAATACGGAGCATTACAGTCTTCCCTCCTTAAAAGAACTTCGTCCCCGAAGTTCAACGCATACTCAAAAACAAACATACTAACTCGATCAAGACATAACAACGTGACTAAGAACTCAAAACAAAACTCCAACCCAAACATGAACTCGTAACACCAACTCCACTAACTATTCCTACCTCCACAACATGGCTCACGATATCGTATCGACTCCATTATATCTCTCTCAACACTAACTCCATACACTACCAACCAGCTCCGTAATACATCATGCAGAGCCAATCCAATATCAAAATACCCCTAACATCAAACGGAATGTTACATTCTACCACCCTTAAAAGGAACTTCGTCCTCGAAGTTTACTTACACTCATAAACATCATCATGCCACTATCAAAACTCTCGAACTCCTAAACATCACACTACTACAAACACGGCCATGGCCTTTTAACAACATCAACCACAAAACAAATCCCTCCTTTACGCTATGCTAACACTCTACTTCCAATTATTTTACAACATGCACAACCATGAAACTCACTTTTATCGCATCCTACTCCTCTTAAGACAAATGTTATGTCCTCGTAACTCACTAATACTAAATCCTTAGTTAAATCATCTCATCATCCTCATCACCACCACATGTCAAAGATAACCGCCTATAACCTCATTTCTATAACCGTTCCTATTTCCATGGCTTTCTTACTTAAACAGTTCTCATACTTCAATTCACTTTGCACTCCATCTAACCAATACCGCAAAACCCTTAGCATAACCAATACTCCAACTCTTCCACATTACCGCAATATGACATACCTCTCTATATAGACTATATAAAACTTCTATCGCCAAAAGCATAACTCACGATCCACACGTGTTACGTACACTCACACAAGATCCTCAAGTTCTTTTCTTTCATCACTGCAAAACTCATACATGACTTAACAAGACACTAAATCCAAACACCCTTCCCTCACTGGCCCAACGAAAGATTAAAACCACCTGCAACTTTCAGATCATTACCACACATGTTCTACGAATCACTTGCCATGACTATGTGCACCGATGTCTCATCTACAACAAGGTCAAATGTTCTGTACAACCTCTTACAACTGTGCCCTATCAACAGAAAATCACTATACCATCACAACAACAAAACATACACAACTTTCTCCCATATCATACTCTACCCTCAATCCCAAGTTGAAACTGGTAAGAAACATCAACAAACAAAACAACAGTCTACATGTTCAACCAAAACTCACAAAGAACAACAGCAAACAAAACAACAATCTATGTATAACTGGTATGCACTTTCGAAAACTCGTATCATAATCATCCCGCCTACTCCACCACAAACGGCGACGGCATCACAACACCATCACCAACAACCGCATCGCAGTGCGAAAATACCCGCATCACAACACGAAGTACCGTGCTCGGATCACCACCCGAGGCACCACAACCACACCGATAGACATCACAACTTACTCAACCCATAAACACTGACTCAGCATAACTTCTCAGACAAGAAAAACTTACTCAAATCCACTTTATTAAATCACAACGCAACATATTATATGGATAAACAGATAAGCACCTCATGAACATCATCTCTACCATTTCACGGAATACGCATGTGTTATCAATACACATAAAATTATAACTAGCCATGCCAAATCAATCAAATTATTACCTTTTTAGCCTCATTTCATCAGATTATCGTACCCTACATATATCACAAACATTCATATAACATCTTTATAACTATCACACCATACCGCTTCTCGTGAGGTCAGAACCTCACACACAAACATTTATACACCTCATAGACCCATAATCACATCCAACTAGTCAATCCTGATCACGTAAGTTACCACTCGATAAAGGTTACCTGTCGCCCGAGCTTAACTCATATGCCTCTCATAACATATTTTCTAATTCGCTTAACCATCACCTCATGCCATACCATTAATATTCAACCACTAGCGCTCGCCTCATATAACCACATCTTATACTCCCTTACAACCATACATATCAATCCGGCCTTTGTAAAATCAACCTCTCTAGGACTGCTGTCTTTCTTATCTATCATCACCCTTAACCACTAGCGACAACACCACAATACCACCACTGCTCGTATACCAAACCACTTACACTCATATCAAAACAACACGGTTTTTCCCCTATCTTTGGTTAACATCCCCAAATAAAGAACATCAAATCCATCAACAAAATTACCTCAACATTATTCCCAATACTATCTTAATTGTATCGTCATCTAACTTTCCACCAAAAATCTTATATCGTGTAAATACTCCACCAACTCTTACTCCCTTAATTCCTCGAAACTCATTATTAATCATGTTGTCCTGAAGCTCCCATATAACCATTAACTAACATCCTCATGATAATATCACACATTTCGATGATTCCTTACCTTTATATCACATAACTCCGGTGAAAATTTTCCTTAGCTTACTTTTTACTCTTCTTTTCTCTTAACATTCAACAATACCATTTAATAGCTCAACTCCTTATTACTTCTATCTAATTCTTTAGTGCTCCGGTTACCTTCTCATTCCGCCAAAGCTCAAATCCCATTATTTCATGTCGATATCTCACTCTTTCTTACCATGGATCTTCTCTTATTATTCTATCGCTCACACTTGTCACTAACCTATCCATAAAATCAACGTTCACTGTTTAAACAACTTCATTTCATGTCGTTAAATGCCCAAAGAAATCACACGTAGTTTCACCTCTTAATAAACCAAATCTCCCAAACTCACTAACTGTCTACAAATCCACCTCGCAACATGTCTCCATAAAGTTCACTATATACCACTCTTCTCAACCCCTTTAAAACGAACTTTCACTACATATATTCTTGACCCACACGACTCCTAACCATCTCACTCCATAATTCTTTACACATCTCAAGTTGCCACTATCCAAACCTTCCTTTCAATCTTTTCATTCTCACGTTCCTTAGACCCACATCATCCCTTACCCACTTTCACTTACTTTTACATCACTCAATTTCGCGAATAAATCACTCACCACGTCTCACCAAAACTTGCACCATGCCTCAATCAGCTAATCAATATTCTTTTTCTTTTTCCACTTCTCAGCACAACCACATATAGCTCATCTCCTCCCACCAAACTCATACTCACCATAAGGTGCCACTCACCACTCTATAGATTGGGTAACTTACGTATCAAGACCAACTTACATGTAAAACAATGCATAAAGAAGTAAAATAACAACTTTGAATTAAACATAATATGCAAAGAATGTCAAAAGATAAGCATATGACCCAAAACAGGGTCACTAGATCGAGTACCGGCCACTCGGTCGAGTAGGTGAAGATCAGAAGCACGTAAAACAAATCACCAGGGCTACTCGATCGAGTAACTAACGTACTCGATCGAGTTCCCCATTACTCGATCAAGTACCAAGGCTACTCGATCGAGTACCCCAATTCTCAGCACTGTCCAATTTTCGTAAAACAGTCATAATTCACTCATTACTTGGTCGTTTTGGGCGTGTGACCTGTTGTTAGAATCGTAAAAGGACAAGCTATCACATCCAATTGGAATCACATCAAAATCATTTATGCATCTCAAGTTATAATAGTTTAAAGACAACCTCTTTATAATCGAAAAACACAAGTACTTGATTTTACTTCCAAACAACTTAAACAACAACCACGCAACAAAACCAGTCCAAAACTCATAAAACCAGTATTCATAATCATATGTTACTATTTTCAAAAGCCAAGCAACAACATTAATCATGCACATAGATTATTTAACTTGTCAATCACGATTTACCACATGCTTTTATTTTATAACTTTACGTACACAATAACATAATATACAACATTAAATCCCCTATTCACATGTTACAAACATTGCCATATTATTAAAATCCATTACCCACATAAACATGTTCCACACATGAATTTCATATTTTTATGCAATTACTTACTTAATCTCTTCCAACCAATTCATTCATTACAGCTACACACTTCTTACCACATATACACATGAACAATAGTGGACAAGTACATAAACTTATCATGCAACCTTATGCAAACCAAATATACGTATACGACACAACATTCCTATGCACATGTTATTATTATGCCACATTAGGAATCATCCATCCTGCAACATCGTCATTCATCATATATTATCACATATGAACTACTTCCTCTTTCTACCACATCATTCATCATTCTCATATACTTTTCCTACAATTCAAAACAACATTGTAAACCAACTATCATGCTTTCTATCAATAGCTTACGAAATCACATCATCACCATCTTTTCTACACATTCCCCATTCTCCACATACATACATCCACCGATTCATGCCACACATCACCATATAGGTACACAATTCACAAGATAAACTCATAGCGATCCCGACTCATATCCCATGGTGACCGGTTCAAAATTGTAGGGCGAGTTCGCGACTTTAGGACGTCTCCCAAGCCTTTGCATTAGCTCCTACAACCATTACCCCGGGTTCATTTTAATTGAGTCCCTATATTCATTAAATTCATTGGTTACAGGTTTCAGGATCGTCACTCTGATACCATTTGTAACACCCCCATACTCCAAGTGCCTTACCAGGACCACTCAGGTATAAGGATGCCACCATCTCGGTTACCCGAGGCATGATATACATAAGACAATAACGAAACAACTTAAATAATATAACTTTAGTAAAAAGTACAACTGAAACCAAATCCCAAAATACGGGTACAAGTTCTTAAAACCAACTGTCTACTAAAATACTGAAATGTCATAAAACTAAAAGACTACAGCGGAAGACTTCTATCGTCAGACGGTGGCACATCCCAGCTATCCCAATACTCAACTCAAACCTGCTCAATTACTGCTCACCATCCCCGAATGGATCACCGCAGGTTTACAAAACAACAATCGGGGTTAGTACTAATCACACAACTCAATATATCAACAATAAGATAAACATACAACTTAACTGTCACACACACACAACCACACCAATCCCAACAATCTCAATCACCGACTGTCCACTGGACCAGCCTTGCCAGTGGGGCACCGCAGCCGTACCCACCAAATCCCCGCTCCTCATAATGAGCGACAACCCTATCCATTAATGTGCACATCCCCTTCCGTGGCGGGTTCCACGAAGGGCGAAACTAGGGCGTGAAGCCACTCCCGCAAGTGACCCCACTCAGCCAAGGACACGCCTTGAGAACCAGAGACAAACAATCACAATCAACAAACCGTCACAATACAATTACTATATTATTCAATCAACCACAACAGATCAACAATCATCCCATTATGGGACTAATACTGAGTAGGAAATCCTACCTAGAAAGCACAACTATCAGACGGTCTCTATAGCTGTATCAAAAAGCTTCTTCTACGAAACCTCCTCCTATCATACAACATACAAATGCTACCAAATCACAAACTACTCCAAAACCCCCAAATCCCTAGATCAGGGTTTAACCAACTTAAAGGAAAGACAATAAAAAGGGTACATAGATCTTACCCTTGACGCAAGGATCTCAACGGTATAACAAACGATGAAAACCGACCTTCCAAACCCCGGGATTTGCTAACAATGCGATTAAAGGGATGAACGTACTTGCTTTCTCTCTTTGACAGTAATTTAGGTTTTGAAAAGTGTTTAGAATGATGACGGAAAAGATTATATACCTTAATCACATAATTAACAAAACCCGAGAAATAACTCCCCGTAAACCGGCTACTCGATCGAGTAGCTAAGGTACTCGATCGAGTGCCCCCTTACTCGATCGAGTAGCCGGGTTACTCGATCGAGTACCCAACAGGTCAGAAACTATTTTAAAACGCAACTCACCCTTACTCGACAGAGTAAGGCCTACTCGATAGAGTACCCAAAAACTCATTAATACGGAGTATTATAGCACCTGCTGCGCCTCTTCAAAGGGACGCAGCTCATGCTGCGCCTCTTCCTCAGCAAGGTTTCTGTGATTTTCCGCGTTGGATCTTTCCTAAATTCCTTGACGAATAATTTCCTATTCCTACGGGTTATTATTTTGGTAAATACGTGAAAATTGCCATATTTCGTGTTTCCTAATTCCGCGGGCATGCGTTTCGAGGCGATATAACCATTTTCGTCATTTTACCACACTTGTATATTTTCATTTTAGGAAATAATTTCATTTTAAATTCATTTTCGGAAATAATTTTCATTGTAATTTAATTCATTTCAAAACTCATATATTTATTTCACTTATATATATTTTTTTTAATTTTTAATCATTTCATTTCTAACTTATAGGTTCCTTTTTTTTTTCTTTTTTTAGGGGTAACCCTCCCTACTGTCTGGTCATTTCCGGCAGATTTTTTGCATTTTTGCATTTTCTCTTGCTTTTTTGCATTTTCTCTTGCGCTTTTGCATTCTAACTTATAGGTTCCGTTTTTGCTAATTTAGGCCGTGTGTATATACAAATGTATATTCTACGTGATATCTATGTAAATTTCGGCAGCATGACGGCATAAACCGTCATCTACCAAACCTGTTCAAAGCTAACCTGCAGATACAAGCAACGCAACCCAGCAGCAAAGGCACTCAGGCCATCATATATACAACAAAAAGGGAAATGTACAACAAATTGGGGGCTCGAGCCTCAAGCAAAGTCCAAAATGTCCAAAATGAAGGTCCAAAATGTACAAATGTGCAAAATACAAAACAACAACAAAACAAAACTACTGTCGGTCGCCCTCTAGCTCCGCAACTCTTGCCGCGAGAGCAGCAACCTCAGCGTCGCGAACCTCGAGCTCCCTCAACAAGCGAGCTGTCTCCTCCCGAGACCGGGCCAACTCTCGCTCCAGCTCACGGTCCCCCTGTAAACAGCAAAATTGGCTCATGTCAATCATTTCAAGCAATTACAAGAGAAGTTGAAAAATCAAAATTCAAAATAAAATAGACAAGGTTCATACCTGACGACCTAGACCGCCGACAAGTGCCTCGATGGCAGTAGCTCGCAACCAGTTGGCCACCCTCCATAACGCCACGAACCGAGACGGCGCTACCTGCATTTTCAAAAAGAATTTCTCAATACTTGAATAAGCTCAATCAAATGTGTTCTTACACAAAAATCATGCAAATTAGAGGCTCACCCTCCGAATCAGATGCTGCTAGTCGTCAAGGCCCGCATCCGTCACAGCCACGTCAAAGTCACGCAGCTCGGAGATCGTCGTCCTCCCGGCCGCGTCAGTGTACTCGAGGGTCTCGGGGTACTCTAGGGGCTCGATACCCGCTGCCTCCACTTCCTGCAAAGTCAGATGTTTCTCATTAATCGATGATCTTTCATCGTATTCTCAAAATCAAAATAAAGAAGGATAAAGATACTTACCAAAACCGGCCAGTACGCCAACCTCATGTAGAGGAACGTCGAGTAGTCCTCGCCAGGAAGAAGGAGGGCGTCACCACCAACGCCAGCCAAGTCAGCCTCCATCTCAGCCTCAGAAGGCTCCCTGAACATCATCCTAGGAGGATCGATGGGAACCGTCAACACATCCCGGGAGCACTGACGAGCCAAGCGCTCGCCCAAGTACCACACAGGACCCATCGACGTCATCAACAACAGCCAGCTCGAGCTCCTAGGTCAAATGACCTCAGCCACAAAAGGAGGCGCTCCCGCGTACTCCGCCCAAGGCCTGGGCACCCACCGGGACAAGACAAACAAGGAATCATTCTTATGATCGATTAAAGGCAATATAGAGGCAAAATGAATATAAGTGAGATGCTCACGCTGTCGAGCTGAAGAGCGTTCACGTCCCGCCGGTAAACACCGTGAGAGGAACGCTTGCTCCTCGTCCTGCACATCACCCAATCCCTCACGACGTGATAGGCCTTCTCCAGCGGCTCTGTCCTCTTGGGCGAGAGGCTCGGAAAATAGGAGTACTCCCACCCCTGTGAAGCAAGGTAGTCAATAACGATCTTTCGTAATTTGATAAGGAAAAGAGTTGATTTTAGTCTAAATGAAGGTTCATACCTCCAGCAGTAGTCCAGGGCCGACAGCGTCAGGAGAAGTCCCCTTCTCCATCAACTCCAGAGGAACCATGGCCCTCATGAAGCAGATGAGGACCGCAAAACCAGCAGTGACCCAGTCCCAGCGCCCCAGGGAGCTCAGGTCAGAAAGGAAGGGAAGAAGCTTCGTCGACAACCTCTCTCCCTTGTCTCCGAGGTAGATCGAAGACAAAAACCACCAAAGCCACAAACGAGCCCTCTGCTCAGCTGTACAGGGAGGAGGAGCCATCTCTCTCCCGTCTATCGTCACTAGCGCCTGGGTCTTCCCCGCAAAGTAGTCTCGGACATAGGAACTGGGCACCAAACCAGGCACTGTAACAGCCTTCGGCGATAAGTTCCAGCCGATCAACCTCCTAGCCTCAGCCGAGTCCACCCTCATGGCAGTCTCCGGCCACTCTACAGCCTCAGACCCACACGGCAGACCAGAAATCATGTCGTAGTCCTCCAACGTGACTCCCAGCTCACCCAAAGGCATGTGAAACGTGGAAGTCGTGTCCCAAAATCGGTCCAAGAAAGCCCGGACCAGGCTAAGGTTAGCCTGCAGCTTCCTCTTCGCGATATCCCTCCAAGCCTGCACCAAGGCACCGAATGCTCCACGCTCGATCATGGCGCACTCCTCCGCCGACAGCCGCTCGTAGCACTCCATCGCTGTCGTGTATGTAATACCCGCCCTTTTAGGGACCCTTTGACCAGCGTTGACTGACCATGGGAGCGGGAGTAGTCTTAGAAAAGTGTGCCAAAACCATCTTGGGCTGCGTGTTAAGAGTGGTAATCAATAGAGTAGAGGCTACTCGATCGAGTAGCTAGGTTACTCGATCGAGTAGGGGGCCACTCGATCGAGTATGTTGGGTACTCGATCGAGTACCTGGTTTTCAGCGAGGGTTTTATATCGCGTTTTGTTAAATCCGCAAATCACTTCCGCCACTTTCCTCCTATCCTTCAGTCGCCTCTTTCCCTTCCCTTCACCTCAAAACCTCCATGGAAGCCTTTTTGAAGATCCTTGAATCTTAGGAGGACTCACTTGTGTCGGGTAGCGGTCTCTTGCTGAGCTTTTCCCCTAATAGGTATGTCATAATCATCATCCGTGTCCTTGTTCTTTTAGTTAGGGTTTGCCTGTTAGTAATAGATGATGGTATTCTGGTTATAGGCGTTGCTTGGTCGCTGGACATGTTATCTGTCGGCATGGATTGGTTGCGGTGGCTTAAAGGTAGGTTCGCCTACTCAGTTTCTGTAGATGGTCTAGCGTGTCAGTTGTTGTGATTGTTTGGTGTTTGCTTAGTATCGTAATTGTATGGCAACGATTGTGATAGCAATTGTGGCTGTTGTCTCTGGTTCTCGAGATGCGTCTCGGCTGAGTGGGGTCATTGCGGGAGTGGCTTCACGCCCTAGTTTCGCCCTCCGTGGAACCCGCCACGGGAGGGGATGTGCACATTAATGGACAGGGTTATTGCTCGGTATGATGAGCGGGGATTTGGTGGGTACGGCTGCGGTCCCCCACTTGCAGGACTGGTCCAGTGGACAGTCAGTGACAGAGTTGGTTGAATTACCGTGATTGTGTTGAGATTAGTAGCATTGTATTGTGTTGATAATTGTAGATGCCGTTGTCGTGTCTTATCTCAGTACTGACCTTGTGTGGTTGTTTGTTTGTTATGTGTCTGCCGTGATCCCTTATGGTGAGCAGTCGGTCTTAGCAGGTGTTGGTGATGTTGATAGCTGGATTCCGGGCAGGGATGAGTTCTCACGAGATACGTTGGTCATAGCGAGTAGTCTTTGAGTTGTATCTTTATGTCGTTTATTGGTTTAAATCGCTTGTAATATAACTTAATAGTTCTTTTATCGACATTTGATTATTACTAACCTCGGGCAACCGGGATGGTAACGTCCTTATATCCTAAGGAAGGCCTAGTTAAGGCTCCTCTGAATATGGGGGTGTTACAAAGTGGTATCTGAGTGACGATTTTGGAACCTGTAAAAAATGAACATAATGAACGTAGGGAGTCTAATAAAATGAACCTGGTGTATGTGTAATGGGAGCCCCAGCTGATGCTAGATTTTCGGTGAGTAGGCGCCCTCATTTCAACATCTTGGCCCCGTGACACTTAAGCCAGTCACATGGTATGGGAATGTGGAGTCCGTGTGTCTATGTGTGATATGTATGTTAATTGTGCCGGAGCTACCTCCGGTTAAGTCTTTGTTGGAATTAATAGGGGTGTGTTAGTGATATATTAGGCCGTGTATGGTAATTGTTGATGAGATTATTGAAGTACTTTGAATGATTAGTGAGCTTATATGATGGCTATGAGATATGTGACGAAAGTTTACGTGATAGAGATGCGTGAAAATGTGGAATTGAATGTTGTGACATGAATAGTGAACACGTAGGTGTTTGCTATAAGTTAATGATGACGGGAGTCATCTACGAGTTTATAAATCCACAGTATTCACTAT
Source organism: Silene latifolia (assembly GCF_048544455.1). Taxonomy (NCBI): domain Eukaryota; kingdom Viridiplantae; phylum Streptophyta; class Magnoliopsida; order Caryophyllales; family Caryophyllaceae; genus Silene; species Silene latifolia. Next base: position 83,511,852 of record NC_133535.1, read on the forward strand.
GATGATAGTTATAGTATAGTTGAGTTATAATTCGAGACATAGCATATAGTAATGCGTTTATGCCTACTTGTTGGTTGAAATTTTTCCGCTGTGTAATGTTTGATTCGTGCAAGATGAATTGCTTATGATAGAATGTGAAACATGGTAGATTAATTTGTTTTGAAAATTATGCATTTATGTGATACGTGAAAGAAAGAATTAATGTTAATTATACGCTTCAAATTGAAGTAAACACGAGTTTAGTAGTAACATGTAAAGTAAGTTTAAGTGTATTATGATGGCAGGATTATGTTTAGAAATGATTTTAGTTGGGCAATTTGTGTGGCGTAATGTAATGTATGCTTTAATAGTTGAGACGGTGAGTAGTGATGGTAATGCGTGAGCAAGGGCGATAATCGGTGCCGAATTCCGAACTTAGTTTGGAATCGACACACATGTTGTTTTGCAGGAATCTTCAAGTTACTTCGTACTTCTGACCGGTACTTAACCATACTTGACCGAGTGCGGGTGTTTACTAGACCGAGTAGACCTCACTCGATCTAGTTAGGAAGCTATGATGTCGGGATGTGGGAAAAATTCCTGCAGATACTCGATGATTTAGCTCCTACTCGATCGAGTAGGGTGGTACTCGATCGAGTACCCTAGACACTCGATCGAGTAGGTTACTGTGCAGCGAATCCTACGGGTTTCTTAAAACCCCTAATCTTTCTATTTCTTCTTCATATTCCCCTATACTTCGACACACATAAACTACTCTCAACCCTTATTTCCTCTCAAATCCTCTCATACTCTTGGGTTAGTGGTGATTATTGGGTTAATTTCTTTGTATAATTTCGTTTCCTTACTTTGTTAATCAATCAAGGTATGCTTCCCTTCCTAATTTATACGATTTATTGCTTTGAATGTGTTAGAATAGTGAAATAATCTGAAATTTCGATTCACATGGGTAGGTTGTTGCTTTTGATAGTTGAAATATGATTCACATGCCTCCTTTCCATGTTTGTTGGTAACTAATTGCTGTAAATTAGATTAGAAATTGCAAAATTTGAAATTGAAATTTCTAGGGTTTCCAAAATTGAAATCGATTTTTGGTTGTTTTACAATGGTTAGATGGTAGAATTGAGCTTTAAGTATTGTTTATATTATGTTGGAGGATAGATTTTGATGATTTTACCCTTAGAAAGTTGCCTTAAAACTCCGTCTTAAAAGTGCCTCAAATGGAAATTCGTGATTTATAATTGGAAAATTGATGTTGTGAATGAGATTATAAGTATAAGTTGAACTTCAATATGATAATAGAAACGGTAATTGACGAAAATATGCCAAAACTATCGCAGCTGTAAAGACCGTCTGAAAATTCTAATTGAGTTGTTATTCATAATATTGAAGGGTGATAATGATATATTCCAAATTATTCTCCCCCATGAACTAGTAAGAATGCCTCACATGTGATTAGAAGTGTGTTTGGAACAACCTTTAGAAGCATGCTAGGATATTCGAATTTGTTGAGCATATGTAATCACCATGATAATTTCTTTCACAACTATGGCTTATGAGTAGTAATAATCGGAGCTTGTATGTCAAATTTTGGAAACTGCTGGTGAACGTGTGTACTTAGCTTAATGTTCAAAGTTAACGGCATAGATTATGGGCTTCACATGTTGAAAGTTGTTGATAAATTGGGGTGCCTAGCTGAGTATGTCGAATTCAGATTACATGAAGTAAATGTTTGCATGTTTATACAAGTTGTTTGAACTTATGCCTAAAGCAGATGCCGAGACTGAACCTTGGAATCCGCCAAAGTAAACGGGGGAGGTGATACGTGCCTAATGTATAGTCTTTTTGGCCTATTTCAGCACGTATTTCTATGCATTTCTATACTATTGTTATGGTATTTTGCCCCGAATTGGCTACTTTGGTGTATTTTGTCCTTTTTGTAGGAATGATCGCGGAAGTAGCGGAACCATGCTCTTTTCCACCCTTTTTGCATGCATTTAGAGGAGACGGGATTGTCCCAGAGTGAGATGTTGCACTTAGAAGTGTCGTTGCACGCATTACGAGGTATTTTGGTGAAGACGCGAGCTGAATTGAAGACCCAGGTGGTCTATCGAGCTGTCAAGTGGTCCATCGAGTTGTTTTGTGGTCTATCGAATGGCCCCCAAGCTTCCCAAGACTCGATCGAGCTATTCCTTACTCGATCGAGTAAGATGCACATGATCCAGGCCTCGATCGAGTGACCTGTTGGTCGATCGAGGGCCTTTTGTTGAGACATTGGTCGATCGAGTGGTTTTGCCTACTCGATCGAGAGGATTTTGACTCCGTGGGCTTAATTAGTCCATGTTTTATTTTCCGCATAAACACTTAGGGGTTTTGGCTATTTAACCTATGTTTTACTAGGTTATTAGCATTCACTTTTTACTTAATCATTCCTTACTATCTCTTTTACTATCATTCATATTAGAAAACCTACTGTTACTCTTACGTTGCTTTCACCTTGGGATTATTTCACTCGGATTTCGTTGTTCTTTACGCCGGATTGCTTAGATTGTAATCTCTTCCTTCTCTTAATAATAATTAACCTTTCTTGTTGCCTTTAATTATTGTTTTTGCATTTGTTCTTCCTTGCCCTAATTTCTGTTATTGCGCTTTATATTTATTATTTCATTATGTCTTCCGCTGGAAATTTGTCTGCTGTTATTTTAGTTATGAATATGAGTAGCTAAACCCTTCCATGTTGGGATTAGGGGATCTGCGGTAGAATAATGACGACGTAGTGAATGAATTAGACGAATTGATATAAGAGACTCTGTCACTATAGCAATATAACTGTAATCACCGACCTAGTTGAGTGCACGCTTCTATGTCACCCTTTAATCTGGCTACAATTAATCCTGGATCGAAAGATTGGACTAAATAGGCCTGCTATAAACAGTAGACTACCCTAATGAGGACGAAAGTTAAGTTAGAGGTATTTTAGGGTGGGAAGTGGACCGAAAGGACCTTCTGATATCCGTCTCACAATTAGTTCGTCTGAGTCATTTACTGCTAAGTTGTTGTACTACCGTAGTGAACCGAGTTCCTGACATGTCCCCCTCTTATTGATAGTTTTAAATCTTTTCCTGCTTACCTGCGCTCTTCTTTATCTCTCTTCCTTTCCCTCCGTAGTTTAGAACCAAAATTCAATCAACCCCCATTGTTACCATAGGATTAGAATTAGACAGCTGTAATTGCATTACCTCCCTGAGGATTCGATACTCGACTGCCTCTACTACATTTTTAGTTGAGACCGTTAGGTTTTATTTTTGACAGGTACGCGACAGACGTGTCAAATTTTGGCGCCGTTGTCGGGGAGGCAATTGTTCAATTTACTAGCTGTTTTATTTTTAATTCTCCTTTAGTTTAAGGAACATCGTTCCTTGGACTATTCTTATATCTTGTCTGTAGTTTCTTCTTATGCGCAGGTCGCAAGGTGGGCCACTACTACCTTTTGATCCCGAGATTGAGAGATCTTTACGCGTAAAAAGGAGACTTTTATTCGAACAACAGGCAGAGGAAGAGCCTAGTTCTCGTGGTAACTTTTACGAGAACGAGCTTTTCGAAGACAATCCACCATCTTCTCCAGTTTCCAATTCATCACTTGAGTCTATCACTTTCCCAGAATTTCCCGAAATGGCTGAGGAAGCAACCATTGCCAGTCACTCCGAGCCTACGGCTGACAATCTTTATAAGGGGTTTGAATTACCTGGCGATGCTAGAAAGTTCGAGCCTAAGCCTGCATACATCAATATGGTCGAGAAAAATCAGTTCGGGGGAGCTGCAACTGAAGACGCAGCTCAGCATATGGAGACTTTCATTGATTACTGCTGCTCCATACCTCCTCCCACTGGCGTGACAGCTGATCAGATCAAAGAAACTATGTTTATCTTCTCACTCCGCGATGCTGCGAGGGAGTGGTACAGGGATTTAGACAAAGCTGCTCACGGCATAACAGATTGGAATTCGCTAGCATTGGCGTTTTATAAGAAGTATTTCTCTGCTTCGAGAACCATCGCCATTAGAGCTCAGATAACCAGTTTCAAACAGGGGCCCGACGAGAACTTCCACGAGGCATGGCTTCGTTTTAAGAAACTAGTGCGTACCATACCACATCACGGTTTCGAAAGATGGAGTCTGTGCAACCATTTTTACAATGGTTTATATGATGATCAGAGGGCCATATTAGATGCGGCAGCCAACGGTCGATTTTCTGACAACTTGGGGCCGACGAAGGGATGGAAAATCATAGATGATTTAGCCACTCACACGTGGCTGAATACGGAATTCAAGAGGAAACCAAAGGAGAGCTGCTGAATCCTCTTCGGTAGCCGCATTAGAAGCCCTTACCGCGAGGTTCGATAAGTATGAACTAGGGGAGCTCTCAAGGGAGGAATGTATCGGGTTAATGCAATGACAGACGGTCCTTTCGTGCTCGTACAAGGTGCGGGGTAGACGGACATGTCGCTGAATATTGTCCGAGTCCTTATGAGCAATGTGCTGCCTTCCAACATTACAGGCAAAACAACACTCATTACGAGCCGAATATCCACCCCAACTTGAGGAGGAGTAACTGAACAATGTACTCAATCCCACCGCCCCTCCAAATCGGTCCGCAACAACCATATATCCCTCCACATCAGAAGCAACAAGGCTATCAGAAGCCTCCGTCCTTTAACCCTCCTAACCACGGTTCATCTTCAAGTGGGGTGAGTGAAATGGGCGAGTTAAAGTCTATGATGCAAGCTATTACAAAGCAGCTTCATGCGAGTGATCAACAAAGAAGCACAAGTGATCAACAGCGAGACGCGTCCATAAAGGCACTTGAGACTCAAGTTGCCCAACTCGCCGCGAATCAATCCTCGAGGAAGCCGGGTCATTTACCGACTCAAAATGAGAAGAATCCAAATGAGACGGTACATTTGATAGAATTGAGAAGCGGTTTCTCTTATGAGGGACCAGAAATGAAGAAATCAGACCTGGAAATAGCTGCAACTGATGATGAACAGTGTTCTGTCAAGAAGAAGGGGCTCACGACAAAGCAGTTAGTCGATCGACTGAAATCAGGTGATCGATCGAGTGGAAAAGGTGAGGAATCTGGTCGATCGAGTAGTCCTTCTGCTCGATCGAGTGAACTGGAAGCTGAGGATGGTCGATCGAGTGGGGATGTTGCTCGATCGACTGAGGTTACTGAAGAAAATGCTCGATCGAGTGACCACATTGCTCGATCGAGTGATATTACTGACGGGAAGCTTATTCGAGAGCCTGCTAGTGCTCGTTTAAGCGATGAATTACCAGAAAGGCCTCGTTCGAGAGGCAAGAAGCGTCCGAAGGATACTGAACTTGCTCCGGAAGACACTTTGGAAGCGAGAAACAAGGGACTTGAAATTCCAATTACGGTTCCCTTCCCAAGGCGGCTGCAGAATACCAAGATTAATCAACAGTTCAGCAAATTTGTTGAGCTTTTGAAGAGTTTGGAGGTTTCCGTGCCGTTCACTGAATTGCTTACTAAGGTACCTTCTTATTTACGATTTATGAAGGAAATTTTAGGTCGTAAGAGGAGTATAAATGATAATGAGACCGTAGCTTTGACGGAGGTGGGGTCACCCCTATCTCAAAATAAGCTACCTCTAAAGCAATCAGACCCGGGTAGTTTTTCGATCCCTTGTCACATTGGAATGCAATTGATTGATAATGCGCTATGTGATTTAGGCGCTAGCGTAAGTGTTCTACCTTTGTCTCTAGCTAAGAGGCTTGGTGTGACAAAACTGAGTTGCACCAACATGACTGTCCAGATGGCCGACCGTAGTTTATCACGGCCACTAGGAGTAGCAGAGGACGTACCTGTTCGGATCGGGAAGTTCTTTATTCCCGTTGATTTCGTCGTCTTAGACATCCCCGAAGATGCGCACACCCCTATCATTTTAGGGAGACCATTTTTGTCCACTGCCCGTGCAGTGATAGACGTTGGGGGGAAGACTTTGACGTTTCAGGTGGGGGATGAGGAGCTGACCTTTCATCAGTCCAAATTCCGGAGGGCTCCCATGCAAGCTCAGCCTTGCAATGCCCTTTCTTCCGTTGACCCTATTATTGACACTCCAGATGAAAGTTTGGAGAATATTGCTATTATTGCTAACCCTCCGCCTCAGATTGAGAGCAACAAGGAGGAAAATTCGTCTGTTGTCCTTACTGCAGGTACAGATGAAGGCAAGAAAGGAGCAGTCAAAGGACAGGGTGGAACCATTGTCAATCAAACTGGAGCCAAGAAGGCTAAGGAAGCTGACAGAGCGACGAGAACAAGGACAGTTCGAACCTACATAGATTTGAACTATGTTCCTCCTCCTACTGTCACAAACAGTAATTCAAGCTCATGGAAGTCAAAGAGGACGGTCAGTATCGCCGAAGTGACGTCCTCCAGTCAGAAGCCCACGAAGGGGCTACTGAAAGCTAATGCGAATTAAACGGGGACATGCCCCGTGTAACAAAGTGTAATAGACATATTGTTTGAATTTCCTTTGAATTGACTTCTTTTTTACGTTTTTATTAGGACAATTAGTTAGATACTCTTTTTAGCGTAGAATAAGACTATAGACTGTGTTGCTGCATATTTGGTATTTTTGGGATGTGTTTGGATATGCTTTATGCAGGTTTGGGGAAGATGCACGCAATTCAAGGAAGAAAGGACGGAAATTCACGAAGAAGTCCTCGATCGAGTACTTTTTGTACTCGATCGAGTGGAAGTTGGTTCGATCGATCGTTCTTGCTACTCGATCGAGGAAGGCCACAGAGGAAATGGTCGATCGAGAGACTGACTACTCGATCGAGCAAAGGGACATCCAAAAGACCTCGATCGAGTGACTTAAAATCACTCGATCGAGTGAAATGAACAGTGGACGGGAGTTTTTCCTATACTTAACTCCTTATTTCAGTTTTTCATTTCTAATGTTTTGTCCCTAATTTCTCCTAAACCCTTCCCTAATTGCGATTGATTTTTCCCCCAAATCCCCATTTCTTGCCCAAAATACTCAATCCACCACCTACATTCTATTGTTAACCAATTAATCTTCAATAACCCCTTAATTTCCCCCTCCTTCTTGCTCGTTTTTGCGGTTTTTAAAAGGGATTAGGGTTCGCGGTTTTTCTTGATCGAAAATCCGCCTTGCTTGCTTGCTATTTGAAGTTTAATTGCACATTGTAGGTTAATCATCATCAAGTAAGTATTTCTATCACACTCCTTGCAATTTCTCTTGATTTAATTCGAATTCCTTTGAGGTGATTGCATTAGGGTTCGAAAATTCCATGTATAGTCGAATTTATTCGATTAATTTGTGTTTATTTGCCCTTGATTAGCTTGATGATGATATTTGCGCAATTCCTCACTGTTTTTGCATGTTAAATTCGATTTTTGCGCGATTTCCGCGACTAGGGTCCCTGTAAGTCGAATTCATCGACTGTCTGACGGTTTTTCTATTGCATTGCTTGCTTAACTTCAGTCCATGTTTGCTTATCATCATGTTGTTAATCGCTGTTACCGTCCCCTATCGCCTTTATATGATGTGAATTGTTAGGAATCTCGCGTTGTGAGTGGTTATTCTCGACTGCCCAGAGTCATACATGCCCCCATTTCTGGTTTCATGTTGTTTTAGCCCCTTTGCAGTCACTGCTTTATCATTTATTCACCGCTCACTTGCTGCTTTTCGAATCTTTTGAGGAATTGTTTGGTTTTGATTGCTCTACGTCGATTGTTTCGACCAATAGGGCCATTCTCTTTGCTGTCACATGTTGGTTAGCGGTTGTTTTAACCACGGTTAGCAGCTACCTCACCTTATTCATGCCCTTTGATAATATGCAGGATGGACGCGAGTTCTATGTCCTCTACTAGTACGTCCTCCAGCTCGTCAGTGAGCGAGTCAGTGGTTCCTTCATTGCCACTAGCTCGCCTTGTCACCACTGCAAAGCACCGGTTCTACTTGTCTCACTGCGAGGGGACGGTTTACTCCGCGGCTAGCTCTGCCGGGAGCTCGGTTCGAGCTACACCACCACTACTCCTACTCGGGTCTTTCTCTTTCTTGGCTTTGTGGACGCACGCCCGTTCCAGCGGCTGGTATCTTTGCCACCGAGACCACACCGGCGGGCTAGCCAGCTAGCCATCACTTCCAGCCCGTCTGAGGCTGTGGTTACGGGAGAGGGCGCTATCGCACCTGTACCGAAGATGCCCACGGTACGTTTCACTTGAGAGGCTCACCGGAAACGGTTAGTTGCTTTACTTCGTTGCCCTCTTCACCCCACCCGTTTCCTTGCGCGGACTGACCTAGAGACCTTAGGCATTTATGAGGAGGTCTGTAGTCTCTTGAACGGGACGGGTATGTCGGGTCTGATTACCATGCAGGAGGCTACTATTCGTACCCTTACCTACGAGTTTTTTAGCTCCTACTCTTTTGACACCGACTCTTACACTGCTGACCACTCCAGTTCTTGTATTTACTTTCGACTCCGCAACGAGTCACATCACTGGACTTTGGCTCAGTTTGGGCAGGTTTTAGGCCTAGTTAGTGACGGCCTCACTGCCCCACCTCGAGACCTTCTTCAGCCACTCTGGGCTGCTCTGTCTCACACTCCCTTCCACTCACGGAAGGGAGCTCACGTTCACTTACCTGCGCCCCGTTACTACTTGCGTTTGTTAGGTGAGACTATTTTTGGGCGCCCCGAGTCCAATAACATGACCAACACTGAGCTAGCCATTCTCGCGGGGTACCTCAACATCGACTACGGTACCCCGTTCGTTCTGAACATTGCTTATCTGGTAGCTCAGCATTGGAATGGGATTGGGACTCGGGTCAAGACCGCTATTGTCTGCGGCGGGCTAGTTACTAGGATTGCCCGCCACCTTTACCCCACTGACACTAGGCTCACTGCACCTGATGAGATGGCTTACCTTGATTTGGGAGCCATGACCGACTTTGCCTGGTTCCCAAAGGCGAAGGGGAGTGCGAGGACGTGGAAGATCTGTGGTTCCACGTCTGTTACCTTGCCGTGCTCTACCCTTCCGCCACTTTTACCGCTCTCTACTGCTGCTGAGGGAGCGAGGCCACCTCCACCTACCTACCACCTTACCTTCACCCCTCCTCCTTCTAGGAAGAGGAAGCGGGAGGCCGGAGCATCCTCTAGCTCTCAGGCTCCGACTCAGGCCCAGGCTGGACCGACCCCCACGCCTCAGCCTACACCTTCACTCACTCTACCCCCACTTGACCCTCCTTCTGGTTCGGTTTTTCCGGCCAACTTTGTCTGCCCTCCTGCTTTAGAGGCGCCCGAGGTCATGGGCCAAGGGCGTCGTGATGCCGTGCTTTCGGATATGTGCGGTACATTCTCGAGATGAGACGGGATATGGCTTTAGCTGTATTCCCGCTCTACGAGTTCCATATCCGAGCCCGGCGACCGATTCCAGAGGGGTGGCCGCATCCTTCCTTCTACCGATACCCAGCGGACGGGTACCCTCCGTCTCCTTCTGACTCAGAGGAGGAGCCGGAGGAGACAGCGGTAGCACGAGAGGTGCGGTTGCGAGCTGAGCAGGCGGCCCGGCGAGCTTCCAGAGAGGAGGAGAGTGATCCCCCGTTCGTACCCGATCCGGAGGATCAGGCTGGAGATGACGACTGAGTCTCCCCCTTGTTTGTTGCTGGTTTGGGGAGACTGTTTTGTTGAGTCGGAGTACACGAGAGAATGGTGGTGCCGACGACGAGTAGCTCTTGGTCTACTCACTTCCCAGTTTTAAAATGGTTTGGGGAAGTTCGTGTTTTGTATGTTCTCTCACTCTCTTTATTTCGTCCCCTTTATTGATATTCTGTTGGTTGTATACTCCCATCCCCCATTTTTCTGCTGGTGTATGCTGGAGGACAACGAGGGCGTTGTCCGTTTTGGTTTGGGGAGGGTGTTGCATCCTTTTGAGTCTGCATCTGCATTTGTTTTGCATTCACGTTTAATTTTTCAGTTTGCATTTGTTGTTTATTTTCAAAAATCAAAAATCCAAAAAAATTTAGAAATTGTTAAAAATTCAAAAAATTTCACGTTTATTTTTGCATTTAGGTTGAGTCGGAACGGTATATTCCCGTGATGAAATTGCACTATAACTTGTCATATTACTTGAGCCTTGCACTTGTATTGATGGTTTTTAGCCTTGTCATACGCATAATCTACGAATTTCTGTTCAAATAATAGCTGACTGTTTAGACTTGACCTAATAAACTGGCAAACTACTTAAAAAATTCTGAGTTTTAGAGCCATAACTGGTGACATTCATGACCAGTTCATTAGGAATTTTGAGAGTAGTACTCCTTGCATAGCATGTTTGTCTCATTTGCACATTTATGACATTCAATTTCTCATCAAATGCACATATTCGGGTTCGTGGTTGGTGTCACATGCAGGGAGGGTCTTGCAAATTCCCCTTCTTCATATATCTTCGCCCATTTAGCTCCACTTTAGCCAAAACTTGCCTTTTTGACCCATTAGCTACATTCCAAACTAAGCCTGCCTAGTCAAGCTAGTTAGTTTGTCCTTTTGTGGTATGTCTACCATTGCAGTTTGGCCTGTCTTTCTTGTTGGAGTTGGTGTTTGTGTTAAGGAAGGAGGAAAGAAAAAAAAAAAGAAGAAAAAAAAGTATTGCAAAAGAAAAAAAAAAAGAAACGTGAAAGAAAGAAAGAAAAAAAAATGAAAAAAAAAACAGAAAAAGAGCTGATAAGCAAAAGAAAGAAAGAGAAATTGTGTAAAAAGTTGTCCCCTCTTGTCAGAGTTGAGAAGATGTTCGAAGATGTACAATCGACAAGAGGGTTGGTTGTTTCAGTTAGTTGTTTCAGACGATGTGTTTAAAAAAAAAAGGGATTTTTGTGACCGTCTGACTCCTCCACTCTTATTCCAATATTTTTTGAGGAGATTGTGTTTGAGTCTAGTGAGTTTTGTGCCAAGTGAAGGGCACTAGTACTTAGTCTTCCAGTCAGTTTGAGATCCGGATGGTTTATTATGGTCCTGTTAGGAACTAGCTTGACGCTTTTACCTCCACATTACCATAACTTGTTTTGCCTTTTCTCACCTGAACCTCACTATTCCCATATTATTTGCAAACCCTCGGCTGTGACGGACATTGTTGGTTGGAATTTGTGCATTAGTACTTGAATTGTCTTTCATTTTTGTTGCATGCATGCTATGTAGGTCGCAGTTAGGTTAGTGAATGTCTTTTCTTCTCTCTTTTACACATTACATTTGCCCTTTGCTTCATGAGAGAGGAGTGACCACGTGAGAGTCCAGTTTTGTTGGTCTTACAAGGTCGATAGGTCAGCTTTATTTATGAACAGCTTATAATTCGTTTGCGTATTGACTGCTTGGCTCAACCGTTGATTTTCGTTGCATTAATTCGGTTCAAGTAGACAAGTTAAGCTAGCTCTGAGTTATCATTTCCGTTCCATTAGTTTAGTTTTGAGTTTACTCGAGGGCGAGTAAAGGTTTGGTTTGGGGAGATTTGATACGTGCCTAATGTATAGTCTTTTTGGCCTATTTCAGCACGTATTTCTATGCATTTCTATACTATTGTTATGGTATTTTGCCCCGAATTGGCTACTTTGGTGTATTTTGTCCTTTTTGTAGGAATGATCGCGGAAGTAGCGGAACCATGCTCTTTTCCACCCTTTTTGCATGCATTTAGAGGAGACGGGATTGTCCCAGAGTGAGATGTTGCACTTAGAAGTGTCGTTGCACGCATTACGAGGTATTTTGGTGAAGACGCGAGCTGAATTGAAGACCCAGGTGGTCTATCGAGCTGTCAAGTGGTCCATCGAGTTGTTTTGTGGTCTATCGAATGGCCCCCAAGCTTCCCAAGACTCGATCGAGCTATTCCTTACTCGATCGAGTAAGATGCACATGATCCACGCCTCGATCGAGTGACCTGTTGGTCGATCGAGGGCCTTTTGTTGAGACATTGGTCGATCGAGTGGTTTTGCCTACTCGATCGAGAGGATTTTGACTCCGTGGGCTTAATTAGTCCATGTTTTATTTTCCGCATAAACACTTAGGGGTTTTGGCTATTTAACCTATGTTTTACTAGGTTATTAGCATTCACTTTTTACTTAATCATTCCTTACTATCTCTTTTACTATCATTCATATTAGAAAACCTACTGTTACTCTTACGTTGCTTTCACCTTGGGATTATTTCACTCGGATTTCGTTGTTCTTTACGCCGGATTGCTTAGATTGTAATCTCTTCCTTCTCTTAATAATAATTAACCTTTCTTGTTGCCTTTAATTATTGTTTTTGCATTTGTTCTTCCTTGCCCTAATTTCTGTTATTGCGCTTTATATTTATTATTTCATTATGTCTTCCGCTGGAAATTTGTCTGCTGTTATTTTAGTTATGAATATGAGTAGCTAAACCCTTCCATGTTGGGATTAGGGGATCTGCGGTAGAATAATGACGACGTAGTGAATGAATTAGACGAATTGATATAAGAGACTCTGTCACTATAGCAATATAACTGTAATCACCGACCTAGTTGAGTGCACGCTTCTATGTCACCCATTAATCTGGCTACAATTAATCCTGGATCGAAAGATTGGACTAAATAGGCCTGCTATAAACAGTAGACTACCCTAATGAGGACGAAAGTTAAGTTAGAGGTATTTTAGGGTGGGAAGTGGACCGAAAGGACCTTCTGATATCCGTCTCACAATTAGTTAAATCCGAGTCATTTCTTTTGCTAAGTTGTTGTACTACCGTAGTGAACCGAGTTCCCGACATGTCCCCCTCTTATTGATAGTTTTAAATCTTTTCCCGCTTTTTGCTCTCTTCTTTATCTCTCTTCCTTTCCCTCCGTAGTTTAGAACCAAAATTCAATCAACCCCCATTGTTACCATAGGATTAGAATTAGACAGCTGTAATTGCATTACCTCCCTGAGGATTCGATACTCGACTGCCTCTACTACATTTTTAGTTGAGACCGTTAGGTTTTATTTTTGACAGGTACGCGACAGACGTGTCAGGAGGGGTAATCCACCTGAGATGGGGGAAGGGAGTGAACCTGTGGTACCCGCAGTTCCAGAATACCCTTCAGTTGTTTTTGTTGATTTCAAAAAGAGGGAGCGTTTTGTAGCCTTACAAAAACGCAAAATGAGACCTACGAGGTGTATAGACACTACTGTGTTAGAGGAGTTGGAGATAGAGACGGATGTCCGTCACATTTTCGTGACCTTGGGTCTTATGGGTTTGTATAGGCTGAGGAAACACACTTATCCTTTTCTCACTTTGGAGTTTATGAGCTCCTTTATCTATGACCCCGCTGGCCAAACCGTTGAATTTCGGTTAATGAACACTAGTTTCTTGCTTTCTATGGATCAATTTGCTTCTCACCTTGGGTTGGCTAAGCCTCCTAAGGACTCCATTACCGATATTCCAGCCGAGTGCGGTGTCTGCGCCCGATGCCTTGTCCGATCGGGAAGCAAGCTCCCACCTCGAGCAACATGTTGATTAATGACGTTCAACATGTTACCTTGAGGGTCTTTCTCCGTTCTCTTTCGAACCTCCTTTATGACGAAAGGATATCGAAGTGAATAATCATGAGGTCTTGCTTCTGATGTCTTACCTCAACCCGGAGCGGGCCAGGAAAGTGGTATTTAATGCTCCTTCTATGGTTTGTGCTGCCCATGCCTTGATGGCTTCTTCCTCTTCCTGGTATCTGAGTTGTGGCGCTATCGCCACTCGGTTAGCTGAAAAGCTAACCTCTTTTAAGGCCTCTTCGGAGTACGTGCCTCTAGCTACCCCAGTGCCCACTATGGACCGTGCCTACTATCTCGACCTAAAATGGTTGAGGACTTTGGCTGACGGTGGTCTAGCTTGGAGGGTGTGGGGCATGAGTTGGATGAAGATTCCAGCTCCTGAGCACCTCCCACCCACGGAGCCCTTAGAGCCGACGGTAGTGACGGTGGACTCCGATGATGAGGAGGAGGAGGAGGATGATGACAGACCCCGCCATCTACAGACCTATCTCATCGACGACACCATCCTCGAGGTGATGCCGGAGCCGACGAAGGGCGAGAATGCGGGAGTTGCGGTGGTGGAGAGACCCAGATTGGGGAGGGGACCCCGTCGAGTGAGGGAGAGGGCCTCGGAGACTAGGCCACAGCCGGTAGTGCCACGGCGACGACATCCTTTTCCGTGCTACCCTTACCTCGACACCCCGGAGACGCGATCCAGCTACTTGGCAGATAGAGTATCATCTACCTTGACACTCTGGAACATGCATGAGATGGCGTATGCTCAGGGGATAGGGACCGAGGGACCGCATCCAGTTTGGTGGAGTGGAGTTGGGGACTACTCAAGGGTTTTCCATTCCTACGGGGTGGATCAGTCGACGTGGGGGGCACCTAAGTCCTTTCCTTACGGTGGCTTGACTTCATGGTACGTGGGCCCAGGAGCAGGAGAAGGAGTGGATGCGGGGATCGGGTCATCGGGAGCAGGTACTTCTGGTGGTGGTGATGATGAGGTGATGTCTGAGCAGCAGCAGCAGCAGGAGGAGTGATACTTCTTGTTTTATCCTTGTTGATGGTAGTTGGTGTTAGTGATTAGTAGTGTTGTTAGACCTTAGTAGTTGTTTTGTTGCGACTTTGATTTGGGACTTGTATTGTTGGCCATAAGGCCGGATTTCATATTTTGACTTGTTGCAGGATATTAGACGTCGGGGAGTCGTTCCGACTCGATTCTATATGACAAATATGTGCATGTATGTTAACTTATGACAGGTTTTATAAGAAATTTGGCCTGTAGGTACTCGACAGAGTACCCCGTACTCTATCGAGTAGCTGCAGGAAGAAAAGAGAGAAAAGTTTCTGATCTTGAGCTACTCGATCGAGTAGCCAAGACACTCGATCGAGTAGCGGGGCACTCGATCGAGTACTGTATATACTCGATCGAGTAGCACTTTATTACAGGAGATTTTCGAAAATCAAAAGTGTGTAAGTGTTTCATAATTGCGAGTTTAATGTTTAACATAGTTAGTTGTGCGTAGTAAGGCCTTTGAACCATTAATTTTATATGTTGGAAGTCAAGTTTCGGTTTTATATACATCTTGATAACGATTAGTGAAGTGGTGACGGTTTCTTGTTGTTTTAGTATTACAATATGTCATTTTACCATTTATTCATTGAAGTTACATTTCTTCATACGCTGTGCGTGCAAAGTTAACGTGCTTTATCGTTGGCGACTAGTTGTCCCGGAGAGTTATGTATGATTTATAATTTAACGAGTTTATGCTTAGCGAGTAATGTCCAAATAAATAATATGTTTTAACCCATGTCATGAATCAAATAATAAGTAATATGCGTTGAAATTAGGGTGGTGAACTTTGGGGACGAAGTTCCTTTTTAGAGGGGAAGAGTAATGTCGCGAAATAAAAAGGCTGTTTTTGAATAATGTTTTGCTTGTTTATAATGTTGTTGGTATTATGTTTTGCTTTAATTACAAAAATTTCTGAAGTATAACGGATTACTTTAGTTCTTTAAAGTGAATGTGGTTATATGTTTCAAGAGACGGTCATGAAAATAAAAAAAAAAAAAAAAAAAAAAAAAAAAAAATAGTTATAGTGCGATGAATCGTATTCGAATCACGTTGCCGAGTAACATGGTGGCATTAGTTGTACCACATGAAAGTTGATATGAGACGTGTTCTAGATTGATAGTTTGATAGTTGTTACTGTATGTTGGGTGATCGTGGGTGGTGATTCGCATTGCGAGTTTGATGTTTTATATATATATAGAGTAACGGTTGACGGTGATAATGCTTGCATGATAGTGGTAAGAATCGATAGGTATAAATGTAGACGGTGATGATGATGACATTGGGGGGGGGGGGGAATGGTATTTCCAAGGAGTTATGGTTTGAGCGGAAAGAGTGGTGGGGTCGTGTTGTTCCCGTGTCTCGAGCGGGAGATAAGTGAGTTGAACTTCGGGGATTAAGTTCTTTTTAAGGGGGGAAGACTGTAATACCCGCCCTTTTAGGGACCCTTTGACTAGCGTTGACTGACCATGGGAGCGGGAGTAGTCTTAGAAAAGTGTTCCAAAACCATCTTGGGCTGCGTGTTAAGAGTGGTACTCGATAGAGTAGAGGCTACTCGATCGAGTAGCTAGGTTACTCGATCGAGTATGTTGGGTACTCGATCGAGTACCTGGTTTTCAGCGAGGGTTTTATATCGCGTTTTGTTAAATCCGCAAATCACTTCCGCCACTTTCCTCCTATCCTTCAGTCGCCTCTTTCCCTTCCCTTCACCTCAAAACCTCCATGGAAGCCTTTTTGAAGATCCTTGAATCTTAGGAGGACTCACTTGTGTCGGGTAGCGGTCTCTTGCTGAGCTTTTCCCCTAATAGGTATGTCATAATCATCATCCGTATCCTTGTTCTTTTAGTTAGGGTTTGCCTGTTAGTAATAGATGATGGTATTCTGGTTATAGGCGTTACTTGGTCGCTGGACATGTTATCTGTCGGCATGGATTGGTTGCGGTGGCTTAAAGGTAGGTTCGCCTACTCAGTTTCTGTAGATGGTCTAGCGTGCCAGTTGTTGTGATTGTTTGGTGTTTGCTTAGTATCGTAA
Organism: Silene latifolia; assembly: GCF_048544455.1. Classification (NCBI taxonomy): domain Eukaryota; kingdom Viridiplantae; phylum Streptophyta; class Magnoliopsida; order Caryophyllales; family Caryophyllaceae; genus Silene; species Silene latifolia. The sequence continues at coordinate 83,528,508 of NC_133535.1, forward strand.
TTGTATGGCAACGATTGTGATGGCGATTGTGGCTGTTGTCTCTGGTTCTCGAGATGCGTCTCGGCTGAGTGGGGTCACTTGCGGGAGTGGCTTCACGCCCTAGTTTCGCCCTCCGTGGAACCCGCCACGGAAGGGGATGTGCACAATAATGGACAGGGTTATCGCTCGGTATGATGAGCGGGGATTTGGTGGGTACGGCTGCGGTCCCCCATCGGCGGGATCGGTCCGGTGGACGATCGATGACGAGTTGGTTGAATTACCGTGATTGTGTTGAGATTAGTAGCATTGTATTGTGTTGATAATTGTAGATGTCGTTGTCGTGTCTTATCTCAGTCCTGACCTTGTGTGGTTGTTTGTTTGTTATGTGTCCGCCGTGATCCCTTATGGTGAGCAATCGGTCTTAGCAGTGTTGGTGATGTTGATAGGCGGAGTCCGGGCGGGGATGAGTTCTCACGAGATACGATGGTCATAGCGAGTAGTCTTTGAGTTGTATCTTTATGTCGTTTATTGGTTTAAATCGCTTGTAATATAACTTGATAGTTCTTTTATCGACATTTGATTATTACTAACCTCGGGCAACCGGGATGGTAACGTCCTTATATCCTAAGGAAGGCCTAGTTAAGGCTCCTCTGAATATGGGGGTGTTACAGTGTAACCCGAGAACGACCTGATGTTCCCGGCCTCCTATTGTGATTTAAAACAAAAGCTATCTTTAGTTTTGAGTGAAAGTTGGAAAAGATATGAGCGAATCGAATGAAAGAAGATGAGTGATGAGTAATGAATTCAAGATTACCAAGCTCTTCACCGTCCTGTAGGACAGGTGACCCTCCGCAGCCCAAAGCAAGTGCCTGTTGTCCCAGGTCTCGGCCCACGTAGGTGCTCCCCTTAGCTGACGACCTCCTCATCCAACGTTGACCCTCCTCGGGGCCTCCTCCTCCTCAACAGCCTCCTCCTCGTCGACCTCGTCCCCAGCAGCCGTCACCGCGGCGGTGAAAGCCTCCTACAAAGCCTCCTCCAAAGCCTCCTCCATGGCACAAGAAGGGTCAACAGCAATGTCTATCTCCATGGGAGCTCTCCCAGAAGTAGAAGCCTCATCACCTGGAACATTAAAAGTAAATTTAGGCCGCGTCACGTGACGATGAGCCTTAGTTAAGGGATTTTCGAGCCTTCGGAAGCCCTGAAATCGCTCTTTTCTCGCCATCTTTGGCCATATTCTCACAAACCCGATCACTCATATGGTAATTAGGGTCAAGTCAAGCCTAAGTTGAAGCCTAGTCATGGGTTCGAGTCGAAATTTCGGCAGCATTTCGTTATAACGGCGATTATGCCCTAGAAAAGTGTCCTAAAAAAGCTGTCACAAACCAAAATTCCGAGATGGTAGGAAGTTTACCCATCATCCAAGGATCCCAAATATCAAGTTTCATCGCAAATGGGCAATCCTAAAGCTATTTTCGAAGCAATTTAGGGTTTTGTTGTGAAATCGTCTCAATTTCACTCAAATGCTCAAAACTCAACGAAAATTCAAAACAAATACATGGTTATGATCCTTATACTACCAATTATCCGTTTCTAGTACCAATTTTACAAGGCAAATCCATTCGGGGAAAAAGCCCCAAATTTTCGAATTAATTGGGTTGAAAACCCTAATTTTTTCGATCCAAATTGAGCAAAGTACAAAAGATTGATGCAAGAATGATATACATAACTCGATTAGTCTTGATGAATGCAAGCTTTTGAATCAAATTTTGGCGGAAATGGTTAAGATTTGAGAGAGAAAATGAGGAATTTGTGTTTCGAACAAATGAATTGAATCCCTCTGTTTATCGCGTTTTTACGCAGAAAAGACACCTTCAGGAACAGACGCAGCAGGCGCTGCGCCTCTTCCAAGAGACGCTGCTCTTGCTGCACCTCATCCTGGTGTTCCCTCCATACGAGTTTTCAAAAATTCGTTATGAGTTCGTTATTTGTGGGCCCATCTTTGGTGCGCCTCTTCCTCGATGCCATTTTTATCCTTTTGGTCCGTTTGACGATTATCTTTCGTTCAAACCCGCATTTCTACGCCAACAGCAAACTATCATACGTTATTTATCGCTTCCAAGACTTTGCTTGTCACAACGAGCGGGTATTTCTTCACAGGTGTTTCGACACACCTTCATTATATTCCCAGCGAGAATAAGCGGATAGACTATCCCTCTCGAGACATGGAGATAAGTTCCCGATTATGTTCCCTAACGAGAGTTCACGACCGACAGTCACTTCCTCTCGAGACATGGAGATCAACATCGATCCCGAATTCTTCCGAAGTTTGTTTGAAGCTGAACACGAACAAATTTCCCCCAGCAGTTCCAGACTGTGTCCTGCTGTCTTTCCTCAAAATCATTGTTTCCTTATAATCTTTCAGAAACTAAGTTATCTTCAGACCAAAGAGTTTCGCCGAAGCGTCCTCAATCCCGTTTCATCCAGAAGTCTCAGGTATGGTCTCTTCTTGTGGCTGGCGAGCCTCTTTACGTAGTCTAATGGACTTTAAACGACCCTCCCCGATAGTCGACAGACTCTAAAATGTTCCCGACGACAGGTCCTTGGCTCAGACCCCTTGAGCCGCCTCGCGTCGCCATAGTCGTCAGGTTGTAATCTTCAATTGACCTGATGGCTATACTTTGACTTTTGCCTTGCCCAAGCCTCAATCAAAGTGGGGGCTCTGTAGATACCTCATTTCTGCACCTTCCGCAAACCACCCGGTGATGATTGGGCCGCATGTTTGGTACGCGGAACGATTTGTTACAGTTCGTAAGTTTATCGTCATGTGATTGCTCAAACACTAACGTCTACCTCATAGTTGTCATCTACGCGCCGTTACGGTCGTTTTGACAGTAATTAGAGAACATTTGGAGTCCGGGCCTAAAACCGTCTTCATTTTCTGATAACCGTTAAATCCCGAGTCAGAATGTTCTGGAATGTTCCGGATATTTCTATTCCACATTTTATAAATATTTCACAATCTTTTAATCTTTGGTAAACAATTTCCCGTAATATTCATACAAGATATTATGGAAAACCAAATTATCCCGACATTCCATAACTTAAACACGGAAATCTTTCTTCCGCAGGAGGAAACCACTTGGGAACAGACGCAGCAGGTGCTGCGCCTCTTCCAAGAGACGCAGGATCGCCGCACCTCTTCCCGTGTCCTTTTCTGCGTATTTTTCGTATCTTTTTCATATCTTTCCGAGATTCACTTCCAAAGTCTCTCCGAAAACCCTATTCCTTCACGTGATTAGTATAAATAGGAGCCTTCGCTCCTCATATTTCTCGAGCGAGTGTCCGCCCTTCTCTTCTCCCTTTGCATTCTAGACCTTTGTTCTTACTTTTTGGCGTCTACGTGCTTGAACATTCGACCACGTAAGCTCGGATCCTTCTGAGTACCAGCCTCGTTTGCATGACCGACCAATTTGAACAACTCCACAACTAATCAACTTAATTAATCTAATCGTTTTCCTCTTACGAGGGCACTTTCGTTACATTCGAGTCGAGCATCACTAATCGTAAACTTAGTTCATCTCGTTTCGTCAAACATGTAAGTCTGAGGGTGTAAATCTCTCTTTTATTGTTCTTTACTTTTGTATCATCATTAATGTAAGTTTTATGTCGAAAACACGTCTTTAAAACCGATTTCTAAAACTGTGCCTTAAAACCCTTTTACGGATTTCCAGAAGACAAACCGTCGAGAAAGGACGCAAAGAATCGCTGCGCCTCTTGAAGAAGGAGCGCAGATACACTGCCGCGCTCTTTGTGAGGCTGCCGCAGTTCCTGCTTTCTTTCTTCTTCCTTCGTCCTCTGTAATTCGTCAACTTTTATTCGTTTTCATTTGTTTTCTTTAATTTTTTGACATACAACCATAATAATTTCACATGTACATTACATTATCAACATTAGTATATAATTCATCATTAAAATCCGACTTAAATCCCTTATAATTTAATATTTGCGGGTTTTCGTCAGTAAATTCAATCCGGGTTGTAGAGATTCAATTTGTTCATATTGAGTTTCTGAAATTCGATCTTTGATATATCTTCATCTGTCTTTTGCCGTGTTCGTCATTAATTTGTCGTTAATTCGTCATATTAAACCTATTTTGTTCACCCATGTCATTAATCAATCGTTCATTCATGTAAATAATCCGTCTTTAATCCGTCTCATCCATGTTTTATTGCTATTATGACTCATTCACATGTAAATAACGTGTTAATCACTTTCATCCGAGTAAGTATATTAATTAACCATTAAATTCACCAATTTAAATTAACGATTTGCAGTTCCGGCTTCACAGCCAGAACTCACCCTTGAACAGACGCAAAGAATCGCTGCGCCTCTTCCAAAGGGCGCGATCTCTTGCGCTGCTGTTCACTTGAATTCTGTCTCTGAACTCCGTTGTTGCTTGACCTAGTTTAATTAGTTTACGTATAATTGACTATTAACCGTATTATCACCTACTGACTTGTTCGTTGATTCTTTCTTTTATTCTTTTTCTCAAATTATCCGTTTTAAAGGTATTTTCGACATAAATCGTTAAACCCGATGTAATTATTGTAATTTCCATTATTGTAATTTTATTTATTGTATTTATCATATTTCTTGTATCATTTGTATGGCTTCACATGTAATTGAGCATTAAATCCTACTTCGACATTAATTGTATGCTAAATTATGTGTTAACCGACTTAGTCTAATTCTTCACATGCTAGGATTAAAACTTGGATGTTGCATTGCATGCATATAATCGACGATATATCAAGTACGAACAACTTCCCTAATCATTAGTAGAGGCCTCTATCGAGGCGGGCGGGATTAGGTGTTCGATCAAAAGAGCTTCCTAATACGTACCCTCACCCTTTACTGCAGATCTTTGTGAACATCCGTGTTCATTGGCATCCACGAGAGTCATTCTAGACATAGAATGATAAGGGTAACGATTGCTTGGTGTTCATATCTCTACTTTGTGTCTTGACATGGCACGAGGTATTCGAACGGTTCCAATTTCCCATAAAAATTGGTGGCGACTCCACAAAATGCAAACGCTTGTTCTCCTCCCAAGCGCCCCCGTGGGCCCATTGTCCACAGTGAGGCCAAAAATATGCATTGGGAATTGGAAGTAGATCTTCTTGGGGCCGCTCTAGCCAACAAATAACTTACTTATGAGCAATCCGTATTAGTACATAACATTCTTATGGAAGCATATCAATCCATAGAAGAAGAACAAGCAACCGGAGATGATATCATACAAGCTGAGGAGCTAGATGAATCTGTCATGGAATTTGAGTATGATGAGATTAGTGAGCTTGAAGAACAAGTTGAATATGCCATGAGAATGGAATGTCTAATATAAATCAAGCAAGTCCTTAATGAATCTTCAATGGAAGAAAGTGAGATACAAGTTCCAACTCTAAAACGCTTTCCCCCAAATTTGAAATATGCTTACCTTGATGAATCTAAAACTAAACCCGTGATTGTTAATGACAAACTTGATGAGAACCAATTGAAAAGTTTGCTTGTTGTGTTAAAACAACATGAAAAGTGGTTATAATCTAGATGATCATAAGGGGATAAGTCCCACTTTTTGCATGCATAGAATTCATCTAGAAGAAGACCATAGACCTACCATCCAATCTCAAAGGAGATTAAACCCCAACATGCAAGAAGTTGTAAAAGCGGAGGTTATGAAATTACTTGATGCGGGAATCATATATCCTATATCGGATTCCTTGTGGGTTAGCCTCGTTCAAGTGGTACCTAAGAAATGAGGTACCATGGTGGTAACAAATGATAAGAATTAGCTAATACCCACAAGTAAGATCACCGGTTGGCGTATGTGTATAGACTATCGAAAATTGAATTCCGCAATAAAAAAGGATCATTTCCTCTACCATTCATTGACCAAATTCTTGAGAGGTTAGATCTAATAAATTCTTTTGCTACCTTGACGGGTATTCGGGATTCTTCCAAATCCCAATACACCCAGATGACCAACATAAGACCACCTTCATATGCCCTTATGATACTTTTGCATATAGGAGAATGCCTTTTGGCTTATGTAATGCCCCCGCTACATTCCAAAGATGCATGATGAGTGTATTCTCCGACTATCTAGAAACCATAATGGAAGTTTTTATGGATGACTTTAGCGTTTATGGGAAAGACTTTGACTCTTTCTTGCATAACCTTTCTCTTGTATTGCAAAAATGTGAGGATGTTAGTCTCGTTTTGAATTGGGAAAAGTGTCACTTTATGGTCAATGAGGGTATTGTTTTGGGTCATTTAATCTCGGAAAAGGGCATCAAGGTCAATAAAGCTAAGGTTGAGGTGATAGAGAAACTTCCACCTCCCGTAAATGTTAGAGGGGTGAGAAGTTTTCTCGATCACGCGGGTTTCTATCGCCGCTTTATAAAAGATATCTCAAAAATCGGGATCCCCTCACTCAACTCTTAATTAAAAGATGCCCAATTCCACTTCACTAATGAGTGTGTTGAAGCCTTTAATAGAATTAAGGAAGCACTAATCTCGGCACCGATCACCCAACCACCAAATTGGGAATTACCATTTGAGATCATGTGCGATGCGAGTAACTACGCCGTTGGAGCGGTTCTTGGCGAACGGGTAGTAAGGGCTTTGCATGCTATCTATTATATAAGTAAGACCCTTGACTCATCCTAAGTGAATTATGATACTACCGAGAAGGAACTCCTTTCCATTGTCTATGCATTAGACAAATTCCGTTCCTATTTGCTTTGATCAAAAGTGATTGTTTTCTCGGATCACTGTGCTCTTCGACATCTCTTGATAAAGAAGGAGGCAAAACCAAGATTTTTGAGATGGATTTTGCTACTCCAAGAATTTGACTTAGAAATAAGGGATAAGAAGGAGGCCGAAAATGTGGTAGCGGATCACTTGTCGAGAATCCGATTTCATGATGAAGTGGGAGAGATACCGATCAGTGACTCTTTCCCCGATGATATTTTGATGGCCATTCATTCCTAACTTGAGAAGTATACTGCCCCATGGTTCGCCGATTATGCCAATTATATTGATAGAGGGGTTCTTCCTCCGAATTTGAGCTACAACCAAAGGAAGAGATTCTTGTTCGAGGTAAAGAGATACTTTAGGGATGACCCCAATCTTTACAAAGAGTGTAGTGATGGACTTTACCGGAGGTGCATACAAAAATGGGAGGTTCACGGTGTTTTGGAAGGATGTCATTCATCACCTTATGGTACGGTGGACACCATGGAGCACGAAGGACTACTGCTAAAATCCTTCAATCGGGCTTCTTTTGGCCTACCATGTTCCAAGATGGTAGGGAATTCATTCTCCATTGTGATGCTTGTCAAAGAACGAGAAATATTTCTTGGAGGAATGAGATACCACAACGTGTAATATTGGAAGTGGAAATCTTCGATGTTTGGGTATCGACTACCAAGGACCGTTTGTGACATCCAAAGGAAACAAATACATTCTTGTGGCCGTTGACTATATTTCAAAATGGGTAGAGGCGATTGCTACCCCAACCGATGATGCTAAAACGGTCACTAAACTCTTCAAGAAAATAGTCTTCCCAAGATTCGGAGTCCCTAGAGCAATCAAAAGTGATGGAGGGACACATTTCCATGAAAAGAAGCTCACATCCCTTTTAACCAAATATGGTATTCAACATAGAACCGGCTTAGGATATCATCCTCAAACAAGTGATCAAGTTGAAGTTTCAAATAAAGCGATCAAGCAAATTCTTGAAAAGGTTGTCAACAAGACTCGTAAGGATTAGAGTATGAAGCTTGATGACGCTCTTTGGGCTTATAGGACGGCCTATAAGACTCCCATAGGAGCCTCCCCTTACAAACTTGTCTAAGGGAAAGCATGCCACTTGCCAATTGAGCTAGAATACAAAGCTTTTTGGGCAATCAAAGCTCTAACCTTGATCTCAAACTAAGTGGACAAAGGAGGATGATGCAAATCCAAGAGTTGGAGGAATTACGACTACAATCTTACGAAAATGCCAAAATCTACGAAGAGAGGACGAAGCTGCTTCATGACAAGAGATTCAAGCAAAAGGCCTTGCACAAGGGAGACAAAGTCCTTCTTTTCAACTTCCGATACCGACTCTTTCCCAGGAAGTTGAACTCTAGATGGATGGGTCCCTATGTGAGCACCGAGGTAGAAAAATATGGAGACTTCGAGATAAGGTCGGAAGATGGAAGCAAATTTAAGGTCAATGGCCAAAGGTTGAAACCGTACTACGAAGGAGCATTCATTGTAGAGGTCGAGGTCCCCTACCTCGGGCCACCTCCTCCATGAGAATATCATCAAAGAGAGAGTTTGGTGGAGTCCTCTCCAAACCACCATTTTTTTTTTGGTGAAATGTGAGATAAATATATTAATCAAATAGACAAATATACAGGATGGACAGTCCAGCCTTAACCTTAGCCAAAACTTTCCTGTTACAAAGAGTATCCCTGTAGTACCAATACCAATACAAATTTAACATTAACAAGAACAACTAGTAGACACAGGTCAGTCCACTGCTATGCCTCATTTCCTGAGCCAGATTCTATCAGTTCGTGTAGTTTCCTTGCTCAACTTTGATCTGATTCTTCTCTTCACTTCCTCTCTTATATTGCTAGCAATAATGTCTGGTTTTATCAGGACAAGATTCATCCTTGCATTATTTCTCTGGTTCCAAATGCAGTATACATAGGCTGTCCAAATGAGGGAATGTACTTCATGTTTCAGTGCACGCCTGGGAACAATACTATAAATATACTAACTCTTCTTACTTGTATTCTTAACTTTATTGCATTTTTATCATAACCATGATTCTTGTCATGAGAGTAAGTGAGGGAGGGTCACTAACCCTTTTATATGAATGAAGGATTTAAAAATTCAAGTGTGGGGAAGCACTTTCACCAATTGCGAAAGTAGAAGACGAAGAAGGAAGAAATTCCAGACAACCCGAGCGTCCAAATGAGAAGCCGCTCGTCTAGGAAAGAATCTGAGCGTCCCGACCATAAGACGCTCGTCTCCTTGGAGTAAGACGCTCATCTTCTCTGACATCCGAGCACCCTGGCTACTCTGAAATATGAGATTTTTCCCTTACTGAAGATCCGAGCGTCCTCAGAAGGATCCGCTCGTCTCAAACAACACGCTCGTCTTCATAAAGATCCGCTCGTCCTGGTTGAATTAAAATTATGGGATTTCTCCTGACCTGGAATCATAGTGTCTCCAAGAAGATACACTCATCTCCAGGAGCTATGATCCGAGCTTCCCGTGCTCGAGCCATTCGTCGCCTTGCCGTTTTATTCTTCTATTTTCTTGCCAATTAAAACTCCTCCCCACCACACATTTCGTGACACAAATCATATCTCAAGCACTCATTTACTCCCCAAAAACAAAAAACCCCCAAAATCTAGGGTTTCAAAGAAGATCTAAATCACAAGGAACATCTCCATATTCAACAAGTCCAATTTTAGAACTACATTCAAGAATGAGACCAAAAGGATCATTACAAAGAGAGAGAAGAAGACCAAGGTTAATGGGAACTCATCTACTTCTCACCTTAATTCTTTTAGGAGGTAACATGAAGAGATAATTGATCTTACAAAACTTGATGAGTTTTCCAACATAGAGTTTTTTAATGATGTCCAAAGGCTTGTTTTCCACCGTCTTCTTGGTAAGAACATTCTACCCACTAAATTTATGTGCCATAAGACTTTGAGGACATTTGGAATCTTTCATCAAACCGAAGCTCTCTTTGAATTGTTTGGTCTTTCAACCTTATTTCACATGCATGAGAGTACCTATCGATCTTTAGTTCTTGAATTTTTGAGCTTCTTGAAAATCACTACCTTATACAAGACCATATGTGTGGAATTTAGATTGGAAAACAAAACCTGGATGATGAACCTTGTTGAATTCGCTAGTGTGCTAGGGCTTGATGTTTCGCCTACCCGAACATCAAAACCAAGAAAGTATAGCATAGCACCCCATTGGAGAGCAATGACGCGTCGGGATATTTCTTACAACAAATAATTCTTAGCTTTTCACATTCAAAATCCTATCATTAGGCTCACATACTGATTTCTAGCCGGCATACTTCTTGCCCGTTGAGATCCCGCAATAGTGAATGAGGTTGACCTTGTCTTCAAGGAGTCTTACCTCGAAATTCAAGGTAGGAGCGGGTACCATTTTAACAACCCCCTTGTTCTTCTAGAGAAATGGCCTAAATTCCAGAATAGGGACGATGATGGTGTAAAACATATTGTCAACGGAGGACTAATTACAGGGCTCGCAAAGTTTTTCAACCCCAAATTCAATGAAAACAATGAATATGTACCCCTTCCCGGCAACACAAGGATCAATGAAGAGCTAATCCTTCGGCAACACCATTGGATGACCTATGAGGGGTATAAAAAGAGAATCAAATGGCTTACTAAGGGGAACACTCCCATTTACCTACCAATAGAAGGATTAGCAAGAATTTCACCAAGACGAGGCCCTCTCTCTCTAATACTATCCTATCTCATTCCAACAAGCAAAAATCAAGCAAACCAAGGACCACCTCCAACACAACATCAACAACATGAGCAACAAAAGAATGACAAAGAAAAAGTTGTAATCCCACCCTACCCATTCCAATACCAACCAAACAACCACCCGAATCCTTTCATCCTCCCTAAGGATGATTTTGTGACGGGAATACTTCAAGACTTGCATCTCCGACAATTTGAAGCCAATATGGATAATTATTATGCCTTGTATCCACAATTTCACTAAATGGCTCGGCAAGGAATCATTAGCGAAGAGGGAATGCTTCCCTCTTGGGCCCAAATGCATATCCTTTCCCCGAATTCGGAGAAAGCTAATGATGGGGCACATGGTCGAGGAAATGAAGGGAGTGAAAAATCAAGTGGTGGAGACACGGTGGAGCTAGATAGCGAAGGAGATGAGTTTATGGATTTCCATGAAAGTGATGCATCGAGGGAAGCTTGGGATAGTGATTTGGGAGGGGATGATGACAACCTTTGAAGAGCAATTCATGAGCTAGATGGAGCGGGCACGAGGCACCCATCAAGGCCAAAGTGAAGTTACTCTTATTCCCCCTCATTTCTTTTTTATGATAAGAATTTCAAGTTTTGTTAACTTATTTCATAGTTTATTGTTCCATCTTTGTGGTGTCCTTGTAAAAGTGAAGGACTATTATTTCACCTTGGCAACATTAAAGGTGCTAAATTAATTGTTCCCACATTTAAAATCCAAAATGTCAATTGTAGTTTCATGCATAGCATCCTTATACATGAACTCCCCCAATTTTTGACATTAGCAATAATGTCTATTTTGGTTTGGGGAAGTTTATGCATATGCATTGGGAGTTAATTTAAATTATGCTCTCCAACCAAACAAAAAATCATGCATCATATAGTATAGTGTAGTCGCATCACTTGTTTATATGTCATATATTTTGCATTTAGTTTAGAAATCATGCATTTTCATATAGCTTGCATAATTTCCTATCGTATTGGTCATTGAGGACAATGCGCATACTAGTGTGGGGATGGGAAATTCTAACATGACTTTCTAAACAAAAATGATAAAAATTGAAAAAATTTTGAAAAATACAAAAACATGTCTTTTTATTTGAACATAAAAACCATAAAAATTTGAAAAATTGAAAAACCCAAAAACATGTTCATTTCCTTTATAAGGTAGTCTTGTATATATTGTTTTTGTTCATCCTTTTTCACATTGATCGACTATGCCACATCCGAGACATGAGGATATTGAAGACCGCATGGTATGATCTTTCCAATCTCCTTTTTCCTCTTTATGTTAATGACTATGTGGCTTTATTTTAATTGATGCGGTATAAACAATGTGATTATAGGATTGCATTTAGATTATTTGGCATACTAGTTGGTAGAAGCATATGCATTAGGATGTATAAATGTTAGTTGCATCATGGCATGTAGTTGCATTTAGGAAAATTTTGTGAAAACAACTATTTGGGAAGCTTGACAAGTGTATATAAGGCCCTTGTAGATACTTTTTCTCCTTAAGATTTTGCTTGTTAGAATACTTGTAAAACACCCTAGGATGTGTCATGCTAGTATCCTTTGACCTATGGATTAAGGCTTAGTCAAGAGTACCTTGTGGTGTGATAACTTCTTGGCTACCGTTTATTCCAAGGTGACCCTTGAAACCATGCAACCGTCATCCATGTTCTACCACATTTTGTCAACAAAAAGGGAATGGGCACAAAAATTGTTCAAAATTTGAGTTCAAGTATCGAAATGAAAAGACAAGAAAGTTATCAATTGCATCAAAAGAAAAGAGGAGTAACAAAAATGAAAACTCCTATGCTTCAAATATAAGCACCCTCACTACAAATGGGGTGACTTTGAAAATGTTCAAAAGAAATGCAAGAAAAAGTTGAAATTGTCAAGTGTTGAAATGCCAAACATCAAAAGAAATGGCAAAAGAAAATGTTCTCAATGTCAAATGCCACAAATTGGGGAGAAAAACAACAACAAAAAGAAAACTCCATATAAAACTCAAGTTCTATTGATCCCTTTTTCCATCGTATCCACTTTTGTGCAAGGTAGAGAGGGGACGACCCTTCTTCTTGTCTAGGCAAGAAGGGGAATTCCGCGATCCTCCTGTGTTTCTAACACCATAGGGAGTCTACTCTTGACGAAAGCATTTTAACAATTGAGGACAAAGGCACCCTAGCTTGACACAACTTTGAGGTGATTTATTGGTATCCTTCTAGGCTTAGTAGTTTGAAGAAACTGTATCTATAATGGAACGTGTACCCTTAGATTGCTTCCCCCTTAGATAATTTCTGCCACTTAAATGAGGAAAGCGGCTATTCATTTTTGTAGATGCATCCATTACTTGTTTTGTGTGCTTTAATGCTTGGATGTATCGCCATTTTGGCAAGCCCCACCTTGCCTTGCAAGAAGGCATCCTACCTCATGGTTGTCTTGTTGTGAGTTGAAGGGCGGAGTGAGACCCGCTAATTGTCTCACATCGGCTATATTATTAGGTTAGTTTGAATAAGGGTCTTAGTCTTTGTCACCTCTTTACTCGGGACGAGCAAAGGTTCGGTTTGGGGATATTTGATGTGACTCATATTTGAGCACATTTAGTCTCCGAATTAGCCTCGTTCCTATGCTTTATAGTGCATAATTGGGTCATTTACTATCTTTAGTTTCCCATTTTGCATATTCTTTGAGGTTTTGTTTCCTTGGTAGGAGAGGAGTGCAAACCTTGCATTTTCATGGCGAAATGGAGCTAAATTGTTCGCATTCAATGACCAAGCATCAAAGGGAAGACGATATTAGAAGGCCTATGTAGATAATAAAGTAGATTGGGCGATGATGAAAGGATCCTTGCATCCTCAACAAGATCCCCGCGGATTGTTGAGAAAAGAAGAAAAGAGAAGTGCCTATCTCACAATCCGAGCGGATTGCAGCCAATCCGAGCGTTTCCCTGCCCAGCAATCCGAGCGTCCCGACCCAAAGACGCTCGTCTTGAAGCCAAGCAATTTGAGCGTCTCTCCCATGATCCGCTCGGATCTCCTGACAGACTCCACCGTGCCACCTTCCTAGACGCACGGGACGAGCATATCTTCGCGGGACTAGCAAAACGGAGATGCGCATCTCCTTGGAGAGGAGCACTTCCTCAAGTTTTCTTAAGAGTCTTAATATTCATTTACGCCCTTAGTAACCCTAATCTTTGTACCTAATCTTTAGTATAAATACCCCTTTGTACTACCTAGATTTTCATCAAGTCTTAATCCAATCTTTGTGTTATCTTAATACTCTCTTAATCTTATAATCAACTCTTAATTTAGTCTTAATACAAATCTCATTCCTTAATCTTTCCTTAATTTCTCTATTGTTCATCATTTATTTTGGGTAATTAGAATATTATTTGGGTTAATTTAGAGGATTGACAACCTTCCATCAATCATCAATTACTTCTATTATTCTTTGCTTCATTATTTGGAATCATCTTCATAGGTATAATTCTCTCTTAATCCTTTTTAATTATTGTTAATCATTTTCATTTGTTCATCATGTTTTGCCTTGCTAGTATGATTGAAAACCTTGTTAGCATGTTAAACTTAATAATGAGTGAGTAGTTTCCATAACTAGGGTTAATGAGGAATTAGGGAAAACCAACATGGGGATTGATTCATGATTAATCGAATATGTTTTCATAATTAATTTGCTTGCTTGTTGTAATTCCAACTTATGCACATGTTATGTTTGATGAAATAAGAGCCTTTGAATCCTTGCATTTTCTACCCATGACTTACCTTTTCAATGAGACTTGTAAGACATAAACCAACTCGAGTCTCTTTAGAGCATGCATATAGTTGGATAGGAAGGATTAAGTCGACTTGTAGGTGTTGTACAATCTAATCGATTCGGCTCCGGGACCCAAACCTTCATCGGGATTGTAAGATATACACTAACTCGATCCCATCACAACATTAAGTTCTTGCATCTAGTAGAAAACATGTTTGTATGATCAAATCCCATGAATCCCCTATGAACCCATGACACCCTAGTGCTTTTAATCAATTATTTACATCTCATTTTAATCATCTTGCTTATTTTCATCACTTTATTTACATTGTTGATTAGTTTAGTTGATCTCCTACCTCAACCCAAATTGTGACACCCCTAGACACAACCATTTGCAATTGAAAATCCTACATCAGTACCCGTCCCTTGGGATCCGACCTTTACTTGCCTCTTTACTAAGAGTTGTTTGTGAAGTTATAAATATTGTTTTGGTCAAGTGTACTTTTGACGACGAGTAATGAAACCGACGAACCAATGGTTGCATGGCTTCAAATGTCACCTTGGAATAAACGGTAGCCAAGCAGTTATCACACCACAAGGTACTCATGACTAGGCCTTAATCCATGGTTCAAAGGATACTAGCATGACACATCCTAGGGTATTTTAGAAGCATTCTAATTAGAAAAGTCTCGAGAAGAAAAAGTATCTACAAGGTCCTTATATACACTTATCAAGTTTCCCAAATAGATGTTTTCACAAAAATTTTCCTAAAATGCAACTAACATTTATACAACCTAATGCAAGTGCTTCTATCTACTAGTATGTCATATAAGCTACATGGAACTCCTAAAATCACATTGGTTCATACCGCATCAATCAAAATAAAGCCACATAGTCATTAACATAGAGAGGAAAAAGAAGATTGGAAAGATCATACCATGCGGTCTTAATAATCCTCATGCCTCGGATGTGGCGTAGTCGATCAATGTGATAGATGGATAAACAAACAAACAAACAAGTATATACAAAATATACAATTCTACACTATAAAGGAATTAACATGTTTTGGTTTTTTCAAATTTTTCAAATTTTTTTATGGTTTTTTATTTTTGTGAAATAAAAGAACATATTTTTGTATTATTCAAAAATTTTCAATTTTTATAATTTTTGATTTAAAAGTCAAGTTAGAATATTCCATCCCCACACTAGTGTGGGCATTGTCCTTAATGGCCAATACGATAGGAAATTATGCAAGCTAAATGAGAATGCATGATTTTTACACTAATATGAAAACTACATGACATATATATATAAATGATGGAATCTATTCTATTCTATATGATGCATGATTTTATAGAGAGCTAATTTGGAATAACTCCTAATCCTTGTGTTTGAACTTCCGAAAACCGAGTAAGACACTATTTCTAGTGTAAAAGTAGGGAAGTTCATGCACAAGTATGCAATGCATGAAACTAATTGTCATTTTGGATTTTCAAAAGTGGGAACAAAATGAGACACCTCAATGGGACCGAGGTGGGAGTCCTTTGAATGTTGCTAGGACTCAAAACAATTGATCAAGATTAAAAATTTGAAAACAAGAGATATAAACAAAGTTAGAGGAGGTGTAGGAAACTCACAATGGAATGGGTTGAAGTCAAGTAATCAACCCCGCACTTGTGGCATCCTCTAAAAGCTTGTCAATCCTCAATTGTCGCTCATTGTGATATCCTCATCACTATCATTGCTTTCATCATCAAATTCCTCATCATCATCTACCTCCATTGACCCGGAGGCTTCACCATCTTCATCATCACTTGAATTTTTCTCTTCTTCCTCTTCTTCTTCTTGGCAAGAGTCACTAGTAACTCGACTATCCATGTTGGCATCTCAAGAAACACTTAGGAAGAATACCTCCCTATCCGCCCAACTAGGCAAAGGACATGAAGGATCAAGTAGTCCTTGCCTAGCTAAATGAAGCAGGGGCGGATATTGTGCACAGTAAGCATTGACCCGATCTTCATGAGCTTCCTTATGCATATGTTGTATTAGTTGGGTCAAGTAGTGATGTGACCATAATTAGCGCATATTTAGCCCCCGAATTAGCCTTGTTCCCATGCTTTTTAGTGCATATTTGGGTCATTTATTGTCTTTAGTTCTTTGTTTTGCATATTCTTTGAGATTTTGAACCCTTGGTAGGAAAGGAGTGCAAATCTTGCATTTTCATGGCAAAACAAGACTAAATTGATTGAATTCAATGACCAAGCATCAAGGAGAGACAAGATTAGAAGGCCTTTGTACATATGATAGTAGATGAGCAATGTTGAGAAAGGATCCTCGCATCCCCGAGGAAATCCTCAAGGATTTTATGAAGAAAAAGGAAGAAAAGAAGAAGAAACAATGCTGAGCTAAAATCCAAGCGGATTGCCTTGAATCCGCCCGTCCTCCATAGCACAATCCGTGCGTCTTCTGCCAAAGACGCCCGGGTAAGCAGGCACCAGAATCCGCCCGGATTCCCTTGAAGACGCCCGTCTTCCCCTGCTACAATCCGCCCGTCCCGACACCAATACGCCCGGATTCCAGCCCAACACGAATTCGTTTCTTCATGCATCAAAGAAAGAAGCCCTTCCTTCGAAAAATACCGGCTTCTCCCTGCTCAATCTAAAAAGTGTAATTACTAGTTTAGCCCTTAGTTAACCCTAATGAATCCACCTAATTTCCACTATAAATACCCCATTAGTCTAATTAAAAGAGCATGTTCTTCTTATCAATTATTAGAGTAGTTAATATCAATCAAATCTCTCTTTAGTATTGTAATCAACAATTAATCAAGTTTTAATACAAGTTTTATTTCCGTAATCTCTCTTTTGTTCATCCTTTATTTTGGGTAATTGAAGATTATTTGGGTTATTATTGGGAGATTGACAACCTCTCAATCAAGCATCAAGTACTTCTTTTATTCTTTGCTTTATTATTGGAATTATTAGTAGGTATAATTCTCTTAATCTCTTTTTAATTATTGTTAATTACTTTCATTTGTTCATCATGTTTCCTTTTGTTGGTATGATTGACAACCTTGCTAGCATGATCAACATGATAATGAGTGAGTAGTGACCTAGCTAAGGTTAATGGGTAATTAGGGGAAATCAACATGGGGAATGATTCATGCTTCAATTAATATGCTTTCATGGTTTATTTGCTTGCTTGTTTTGATCTCAACTCATGCACATGTTATGTTTGATGAAATGTGAGCCTATGAATCCTTGCATTTTTTACCCATCACCTATCTTTCCAATGAGACTTGTAAGACATAAACGAACTCGAGTCTCATTAGACCATGTATGTTGTTGAGTAGAAAAGACTAAGTCGACTTGTAGGTGTTGTACAATATAATCGATTCGGCTCCGGGACCCAAACTTTCCTAGGATTGTAAGATATAACCCAACGCAATCCATCACGACAATAATTGCTTGCTTATAATTTGAGAACATGTTTGTATGATCAATTCCCATGATTCCCCTATGACCCCATGATACCCTAGTGCTTTTTATCAATTGTTTACAACCCTTTTATTTCATCTTGCTTATTTACTTTCATTGCTTTTTAGTTAGTGACCTTCTACATCAACCCAAATTGTGACACCCCTAAGACACCGCTAGTTTCGATAGAAATCTCATCTCGATTCCCATCCCTTGGGATCTGACCTTTACTTGCCTCTTTACTAATTGTAGAGTTGTTTGTGAAGTTATAAATTGTGTTTTGATTCGGACGTGACTCAACGACAACATCTATTCAATTGTGAACACGAAACGGACCGATAAAAAATGGCGTCGTTGTCGGGGACGGTGTTAACTTGATTTAGATTTTCTTATATTGTTATTAGTTGTGTCTTTCTTTGCCTTGGGGAAGTAAAACTCCTCAAGGTTTTTCCTAATTGTTTTCGAGTTGTTTGATATTTTGCATGTCTAGAAGGTCACAAGGTGATTTGTTACCTTTTGATCGTGAAATTGAAAGAACCTTGACAAACAATAGGAGATTTGCTAGGAAGAATTTGAGAGGTATTAGTGAGGTTGTGGATATTCAACCAACTATTGAGTTCATCAACCCTTTTGCAAGAGAAGGTGAGGAGAACCCAACACAAAATACCCCACAAAATCAACCTACAATGCCGAAGTTTTCATCACATTCCGTACCCACCGAGGAGAACCTACCAAATGGTACTCCCACACCACAACATTTGACTGGAAATTTTATTGCCAAATCCGCCTTTATCCAATTAGTCGAAAGGAGCCAATTTGGGGGGATGCCTAGTGAAGACCCACATTCTCCTATGGAAACCTTTTGTGACTATTGTGATGCGATTTCTCAAACCGGTGTAACTCAAGACCAAATTCGATGGGTCTTATTTCCTTTTTCTCTAATTGGCACCGCGAAACAATGGTTAAAGGGCCTTGATAAGGCCACTCTCGGAATTGATTCTTGGAAGAAGTTGGGTCTAGCTTTCTACAAAAAGTTCTACCCACCGGAAAAGACTAACATGCTAAGAGCTCAAATTACGGGTTTTAAGCAAAGGGATGAAGAATCTTTGTATGAAGCTTGGGAGCGGTTCAAGGGAATTTGTCGCTCATGTCCTCACCATGGACTTAGCGAGTGGTTCTTGGTACAACAATTTTGGAACGGTCTATATGAAGATTCAAGGAACATTCTCAACATTGGATCAAATGGAATGTTCACCGAAGTTGATGACAATCAAACATAGAACAAGATTGAGGAAAAGGCGGTCCATAACTCACAATATAGTAGACCTCACAAGGCTACTAGAGTAGGAAGGCATGTAGTGGACTCCATTACTCAATTGGGTGCTCAACTTAGTGCTCACATTGACACAATCAATTTGAAGTGTGAACAAGCTATGACTAGACTTGAAGAAGCCTCAAAATCACCAAAGCATCATGTTAATGCCATGACGGCATCCTCATCAATCCCAAATGGGATATGTGAGAATTGTGGAACTTTGGGACATGACCAAAGTGAATGTAGGGGAACAAATGAACAAGTGAATGCTTTCCAAGCATACAAAAGGGGTACCCCTTATTCCAATTATTACAATGAAAACACCAAATTCCATCCAAATCTCTCATACAAAAGCCAAAATGTTCAAAACCCTCAAACAACATACACCCCACCTCCCATGAGAAACCAAAATCAAAGACCCTTTTACAACCAAAACCAAGGTTACCAAAATCAAAATCCATACAATCACAAAAATGACCAAGGTTTTGATGTTCAAAAAGCGGTCCTCCAAATGCAAAAGAATCAACAAGAATTTTTCACTCAAATGCAAAAAGATAGTCAAGCAAAGGAAACCACCATCAACAACATTCTAGCTCACACCAAGATGTTGGAAACCCAATTGACTCAACTAGCATCTTCAAGCTCACAAAGACAAAAGGGGCAATTACCACCTCAAAGTAATCCCCCAAGACATGAAATGGTTAGTGCCATTCACTTGAGAAGTGGTACAAGGTATGAAGCACCAAAGAAGCAAGTTGAGGATGAAGTTGTGGAAGCTAGTGATAAGGAAGAAATTTTGCAAAACTCCAAAGATGGAGAATCATCAAAAGAAGAAATTTCAAAGAAAAATGAAGACAAGGTCAAGGAGAATGAGCCCATTGTGATTAGACTTCCTTTTCCAAGTCGTCAAGCCAAGCCCAAATTTGATGACCAACTTGGAAAGTTTATGGAAATTGTGAAGAATTTGGAAGTCTCAATTCCTTTCACGGAATTAATCAATCACATGCCGGCCTATGCGAAATACATGAAAGACATCCTCACAAAGAAGAAGTCGATCCAGAAACTTGAGAGTATCGCCTTCACTAAGGTGAGTAGTGCAATACTTCAAGGGAGTTCACCTCCAAAACTAAAGGATCCGGGAAGCTTCTCAATACCGTGTACCATTGGCGACACCACGATCAACAAAGCCTTATGTGATCTAGGGGCTAGTGTGAGTGTTATGCCGTACTCGGTGAGTAAAAGGTTGGGGATGGGAGAGCTTAAGTGCACCAATATCACACTCCAAATGGACGATAGATCGACGAAGACCCCATTAGGGATATGGGAAGATGTCCCCGTACGAATTGGGAAGTTTTTCATCCCGGTGGACTTTGTCATTGTTGATATGGAGGAAGATTCCAACATTCCAATCATTCTAGGAAGACCCTTATTACGCACCGTGGGTGCGGTGATTGATGTAAAACATGGAGAGCTCACTCTAGAAGTGGGAGATGAGAGTATAACTTTTAATCTTGACAAGACTATGAGAGCTCCCCGTTTACATGAATCGTGTTTTATGATCGATCATTATAGTCGGAAGGATGAAAAGAAAAAGTCGGAACTCCAATGGAAGAAGAAAATTGAAGATGCTCCATTCAAAGAGCAAGTGAATTGTGACAAGGAGAGCTTGTAAATCTCATCAAGCACAAGCAATGAAGAAGATGGCCTTATTGGCCAAGAAAAGGAAATGGGAAAGTTGTCTCCATCAAATCAAGAGATTTTCAATGATCAACTTAATGAAGTATGAGGTCTTTGCGACGACGAATTTGAAGGGATTTTTAATCCCTACATTGGTAATGCCATCGATCAAGGCCCACAACAATGGCCAAGGTCTATTGAAGACCTCTATCATGATAATGAACAAGCGTTTGATTACTTTTTCAAGGTGTTGAGCAACATCAACAACACCTTGAACATGCCCCCTTGACATCTCATCAAGAATGAGAGTTTCGTGGAGTCCTCCCTAAACCACCATTTGTAAATATTTCTAACTCCTTAACTTGCATTTCAATTCTTAAATTGCATTTTTGTTATTTTTGGATTTTTATACTTTGATCAAGATAATTATCATGTTTGAGAGAAGTGAGGGAGGGACTAATAATTTCAATTAATGTGTAGTGCTTTAGCTTAGTGTGGGGATGGCAATTGCCTAAGCTATACATGCCTTAGTAGTGCCCCCACAATGACGAACACGAGATATGAAGAAGAATGAAAAAATGGCAAGGGATTGGCAAAGTACACGGATGGAACTGAATCCGGGTACAAAGGGGTCGAATCCGAGCGGATTCAGGAGAATCCGCCCGTCTTCAGGCAATCCGGGCATATTGGCTAGAAGATGCCCGTCCTATTATGAGCTGATTATTTGAAATTTTTGACTGTCAACGAATCCGGGCGTCCTGCATTCAAATCCGCCCGTCATTAAAAATCCGCCCGTCCTGAAAGGAAGACGCCCGTCTTCTTGGCTGAAGAAAATAAGAAAAATCCCTGTGAAGGAATCCCCCCGTCTTCTGTAGAAGACGCCCGTCCCGTGTTTGCAAATCCGAGCGTTTTCACTGAAAGACGCCCGTCTTTAGGCGAGTTTTTCCCAACCCAGAACAGGCCAAATCCGGGCGTCCCGAGCAGAATCCGCCCGTCTTGCCCTTGCAGTTCAAATTTTTCGGGTTTTATAAACCCCCTCCCACATTCATTTCTTCATTCCTTCATTCATAACACTACTCATAACCCTCAAAACCCTCATCCTCTCCATTACAAAAACAAGATTCCTCAACAACATTCACCAAAATCAAATCAAAACATCCTTTTAACAACAAATCAATCACTCCCCTTTCAACAAAAAATCAAAACCAAGCACAAAATCTTTAAACTTTGAGTCGATTTTTGAATTCATAAAGGCAAAGCCTTTCATCTTTAAATCGATTTGGGTGCACTAGAAATTGAAGATTTTTCACTCTTTTCTTGGTTTATTCATCAATGGCAAGGACTAAGGGAGCAACAAAGGCAACAAAGGCAAAGGCACCAAAGGCAAAGGCACTCTCATCAAGACAAAAGAGTCTTCAAGCAAAGAAAGCATTGGCTATGGTGGTAGCTAACCCAAACTTGGAAGTGCAACAACAACAACCTCCCATGGAAGCAACAACATCTTCTACTCCGGAAATTGCTCAACTTTCGAACTATCCGGAGGTAATTTTCATTTCCAAATCCCATACGGACACTTTTGCCAAGTTTGCTAGGAAATCATTTCTATCCACCAAGTTTATTTGTGAAGATGCCTTAGAAAAGTTGGGTGACCTTAAGCAAACTAGAGCCTTTTTCAAAGCCATGGGGTTGGAGAAATTGTTTGAATCAAAATAATTGACAAACCCCTCCCTTACCTTAGAATTTTTGAGTCCTTTGAAAGTTAACAAGGTTGAGACCATAGACCATCGAGTTTCGTCTAGCTAATTTTAGTAGGCGCATCTCCTTTGAGGAAATGGGTAAAGCTTTGGGTCTTAGTGATTCACCGAGTTATTTTACGAATGTTGGCAAATATGACCCCGATCCTCTTTGGGAGGCGATTTCCGGAAGGAAATTTGAAGACTTTCATGCTAGTCGCGCTCTATTAGTCCACCATCCGGGCATTAGAGTGTGGCACAAGGTCGTAGGGAACACCATCATTGCAAGAAAAGACACCAACCATTTCACCAAATTCGATTTTGTTCTTCTTGAGTCGGCTTTGAACGTTGGTAGGGAATTCACCAAGCCTTTCAACTCTCTAAGGCTCTTGGTGGATAGATGGTTAAATATTGATTGTGGGAAGAAAGGCACCACCGTTATTGTGAATGGAGGCCAAGTCATTATCCTAGCTAAATACTTTGATCCAAACTTCAACAAAGATAACAAGTATGAGGCAAAAGAGGGTGGTCATCTCATTGATATTAATACTATCATATACAAGTACAAGTGGGTTACCCATAACCCTCCTGACACCAAGTATGGATGGCTCACTAGTGAGGCTAGATCTTTTACTTTGCCTTCAAAGATTTGTTGATTGAGTGTCCACCGGACCAACTATCTACTTCCCCTTTCAAAAGAGGCCGAGTATATTATCCGACAACAAAAGGGTAAAATTGAAATGCCCTCCTCTTCCATTGTCACACCACCCTACCCTTTCGAGTACCAAGAGTTCAAGCCGGAAGGTGTTGAAGCAAGAAATGATTATTTGACTCTTCTCATGCAAGAGATGCACAAGCAAGCTTTCGAGGATCGGAAAAATGCTTACTTAGCCCAATATCCACCCCTCTTACACTTAGCTAGGCAAGGACTACTTGACCCTTCATGTCCTTTGCCTAGTTGGGCGGATAGGGAAGTCTTCTTTCCGAGTGCATCTAGGGTTGTTCCGGGTGATAATGAGGTTGTCGGTAATGAAAAGGTTGATGATAACATTGATGAAGAAGCTAGTGAAGAAGGAGAAGAGGATGATGAGCAAGGTGAAGAAGAAAGTGAAGAAGAAAGTGGTGATAAGACCATTTCTAGTGAGGAAGGTGATGATAATGATGATATGATGGAAGATTAGCAAGCTTTAGAGGCTCCTACCCTCTTGAGGTTTGTCTATTTCTCTCTTTGTTCTATTTATTAATCTTGATCATTGTTGTAGTAGTCCTAGCACCATTGAGGACTAACACCTCGGCCCCATTGAGGTGTTCTCATTTTATTGTTCCCACCTTTTAAAATCCAAAATGACAAAATTAATTTCATGCATTGCATAGTGTGTGCAAGAACTACACCCATCCTTGGACATTAGCAATAATGTCTAGATCGGTTTGGGGAAGTTAATGCATACACAACGGGAGGTAATCTAAATTATCCTCTCCGTCATAAACAAAAACCATGCATCATGTAGTGTAGATTAGTGTAGCTTGCATTTAGTGTAGAAATCATGCATCATGTTTGCATAATTCCCCATCATTTTGGCCATTGAGGACAATGCCCATATTAGTGTGGGGATGGGGAATTCTAACTTAACTTTTATTCAAAAATCCAAAAAAATTGAAAAATTTCGAAAAACCATAAAAATTTGAAAATTGAGAAACCCAAAAACATGTTTATTTATTTGGTATTGTAGTTATGTATATATTGTATATATTGTATATTGTTTGTTCTATCCTTGTTCACATTGATTGACTACGCCACATCCGAGACATGAGGATCATGAAGACCGCATGGTATGATCTTTCTAATCTCCTTTTCCCTCTTTATGTTAATGACTATGTGGCTTTATTTTGATTGATGCGGTATAACAATGTGAACTTAGGACTTGCATTTAGTTTATATGTCATATTAGTTGATAGAATCACTTGCATTAGGATGTATATAATAGTTGTATCATGGCATGTAGTTGCATTTAGATAAAACATTTTGAAAAGTGCCTAATTGAGAACTTTGACAAGAGCAACTAAGCCATTACAAATACTTTTTTAACTTAAGACTTTGCCTACTAGAATGGTTGTAAAACACCCTAGGTTGTGTCATACTAGTGTCTTTTGACCCATGACCCAAAGCCTAGTCAAGGGTTTGTATGTGAGTCATCTATCCAACCCCGTGATGCGATGTGGACTTGGTTAACTTGTCTAGGTGACCTTGATTGACCTTGTGGTAAGGCAACCCAAAAATACTTTCTATCAATAAGTTTGAGGTGCTCATTTCGAAAATTTTGTCATGTGGAAGTAATTTATTGTTAAGGAAACCTCAAATGTTATGAAATGTTGAAATGTTGAAATGTTGAGAAATTTAGTTGTTTTGATGGAGGCGTACCACTTCGATGTACTTTAGAGAGGGATCCATTGAATTGGGCTCCCACACGGTTGTGAATTGAACCGCCCAGAGACAGAGTGACTATCACCCCGAAAAGCTATTGTCTAGAGGTTAACCGGTTGCCTAATAAGCGATTGGCGAAAACAAAGGACACTAGCCCGGAAGGGACAAACCCCATCTTAAATTTTTGAAATGTGAAAGTTAAATGAGGACAATTTTGAATGCTAGTCATATCCACCCTTTGTTTATAATGATTTGAGCATTTCATTCCCAAAAAGCCTTTTGTCAAACCACTTTGTCGAGCTTGGGACGATCCATGACCTTTACTTTTGTAGAGAATTCGATACTTTCCATGTCATATGCTACTAGCATCATAGGGATCATCATTCCACCACCATCCAATCGCTCTTGACGAAAGCATTTGGAAATTGAGGACGAAAGTAGTCTAGTTTAACACCATTTGGAGGTGATTTAGTGCCATCCTCTTAGCCTTAGTAATTTGTTGAACTAGTATTTGTGAAGGATTATATGCTCTTAAATTTGTTCTCTCTTAGTTGCCTCCGCCACTTGATGAGGAAGTGGCTATTCCTTTTGTAGATGCATCCATTATTTGATTTTGTGTGCTTAATGTTTGGATGTGTCGCCATTTTGGCAAGACCCACCTTGCCTTGCAAGAAGGCATCCTACCTCATGTTTGTCTTGTTGTGAGTTTAAGGGGCGGAGTGACACCCGCTAATTGTCTCATATCGGCTATGTTATTAGGTTAGTTTAAATAATGGTCCTAGTCTTTGTCACCTCTTTACTCGGGACGAGCAAAGGTTCGGTTTGGGGATATTTGATGTGACCATAATTAGCGCATATTTAGCCCCCGAATTAGCCTTGTTCCCATGCTTTTTAGTGCATATTTGGGTCATTTATTGTCTTTAGTTCTTTGTTTTGCATATTCTTTGAGATTTTGATCCCTTGGTAGGAAAGGAGTGCAAATCTTGCATTTTCATGGCCAAACAAGACTAAATTAATTGAATTCAATGACCAAGCATCAAAGAGAGACAAGATTAGAAGGCCTTTGTACATATGATAGTAGATGAGCAATGTTGAGAAAGGATCCTTGCATCCGCGAGGAAATCCCCAAGGATTTTATGAAGAAAAGGGAAGAAAAGAAGAAGAAACAAGGCTGAGCTACAATCCGAGCGGATTGCCTTGAATCCGCCCGTCCTCCACAGCACAATCCGTGCGTCTTCTGCCAAAGACGCCCGGGTAAGCAGCCACCAGAATCCGCCCGGATTCCCTTGAAGACGCCCGTCTTCCCCTGCTACAATCCACCCGTCCCGACACCAATACGCCCAGATTCCAGTCCAGCACGACTTCGTCTCTTCATGCATCAAAGAAAGAAGCCCTTCCTTCGAAAAATATCGGCTTCTCCCTGCTCAATCTAAAAAGTGTAATTACTAGTTTAGCCCTTAGTTAACCCTAATGCATCGACCTAATTTCCACTATAAATACCCCATTAGTCTAATTAGAAGAGCATGTTCTTCTTATCAATTATTAGAGTAGTTAATATCAATCAAATATCTCTTTAGTATTGTAATCAACAATTAATCAAGTTTTAATACAAGTTTTATTTCCTTAATCTCTCTTTTGTTCATCCTTTATTTTGGTTAATTGAAGATTATTTGGGTTATTATTGGGAGATTGACAACCTCTCAATCAAGCATCAAGTACTTCTTTTATTCTTTGCTTTATTATTGGAATCATTAGTAGGTATAATTCTCTTAATCCCTTTTTAATTATTGTTAATTACTTTCATTTGTTCATCATGTTTCCTTTTGTTGGTATGATTGACAACCTTGCTAGCATGATCAACATGATAATGAGTGAGTAGTGACCTAGCTAGGGTTAATGAGTAATTAGGGGAAACCAACATGGGGAATGATTCATGCTTAAATTAATATGCTTTATTGGTTTATTTGCTTGCTTGTTTTGATCTCAACTCATGCACATGTTATGTTTGATGAAATGTGAGCCTATGAATCCTTGCATTTTTTACCCATCACCTATCTTTCCAATGAGACTTGTAAGACATAAACCAACTCGAGTCTCATTAGACCATGCATGTTGTTGAGTAGGAAAGACTAAGTCGACTTGTAGGTGTTGTATAATCTAATCGATTCGGCTCCGGGACCCAAACTTTCCTAGGATTGTAAGATATAACCCAACTCAATCCATCACGACAATAATTGCTTGCTTATAATTTGAGAACATGTTTGTATGATCAATTCCCATGATTCCTCTATGACCCCATGATACCCTAGTGCTTTTTATCAATTGTTTACAACCCTTTTATTTCATCTTGCTTATTTACATTCATTGCTTTTTAGTTAGTGACCTTCTACATCAACCCAAATTGTGACACCCCTAAGACACCGCTAGTTTCGATAGAAATCTCATCTCAATTCCCGTCCCTTGGGATCCGACCTTTACTTGCCTCTTTACTAATTGTAGAGTTGTTTGTGAAGTTATAAATTGTGTTTTGATTCGGACGTGACCCAACGACAACATCTATTCAATTGTGAACACGAAACGGACCGATCAAGTAGTCGTTGCCTACCACGACATTAGTGTCAATTAGTTTGAATTCTTGGTAGGCAATTGGATATGGTGGAGTCACAATGGAGGAGGAGGAAGAGGGCTTGGCATGCGATTCCCTATGTTGCTTCATAATCATTTCAACTTCATCAGAGACGAGTAGTAGGTAGTTTGGACTACGGACGGTGATGCGGCATATCTTGCTAGGCAAGATGAAGGACTTAGCTTCTTTGGTGAGCCACTCATACTTGTTATCAAGATTATCATTCTTGATCCAATGGAATTTGTTGATCATAGTGGCCATATCTAGAAATTTTCCTCCTTTAACCGGTTTGTATTTTTGTCTTTGTTGAAATCCGGGTTAAAGTGCTTGGATAACCATGTTACTAAGCCTCCGTTTATAATAAACATCACTCCTTCTTTCCCATTATCAATTTCAAGCCACCGATCAAGTAAAAGTTATAGGATGTTATATTCTTTGGTGAACTTTTTATTTATATTCATGGTAGACTCAAGGTAGATAAAATCAAGCTCGGTAAAGTGATTGGTGCCTTTTCTTGCAATCAAAGTGTTGCCCACAAACTTGTGCCACACTCTTATGCCCGGATGGTGGACATATAGAACATGGCACTCCCGGAAAGGGTCAAACTTTCGCCCGGTAATCGATTTCCAAAGGGGTGCGGCATCATATTTTAAAGGCTTCTTATCATAATGATAATGTCGTAAAAGACCAAACACTTCACCAAACTCACCCAAGGTCATTCTTGTGCTCTTGTTCTGAAGGCGGAATTCAACATATTTTTGAGCCTCTAACTTAAGCACCTTCAAGGAGCTTATGAACTCCATGGTAAGTGAAGGGTAAGTCAATTATTGCATTTCAAAGAGGGTAAGCAATTTCATGGACTCGAAAAATGTCTTAGTTCTCCCAAGCACACCCAATTTGTCTAAGGCATCTTCACAAATAAACTTGGTAGCTATAATGGTCTTCTTAGTAAGGGATAAAAATGCATTCCTATGAGCATCGGTTAAGAAAGTTACCTCCGGAAAATTTTGCAATTGTTATATAACCGGAGTAGGTGTAGCTTCCTCAATAGGAGTTGCAATCTCTTGGATGTCCATCCTTGGTTGATGCACTACCAAACCCTTTGAGGCAAAAAGAGCTTATTGCCTTTTGGATAAATTTGAGGTTTTGGGTGCCTTGTTTCCGCCTTTTGTTCTTGCCATGTTGTTCTCCTTCTCAAATTTGTATCAACAAACCAATATTGTGCTTGAATGCTCCTTGTTTCCTCAAGCTTTAATCAATTCCCAATCAATTTTAGGATTTTCGAATTTGTACCCAAACCCTATAAAATTGATTCAATTTGTGAGGATTTTGATGTGTAGATGGTCTTTTGTTGATAAAGGAGTGATTTAATCTTGATTTGAGGAAGTTTTGTCTTGATGGTGTTGAATTTGGTTGAGAAATTTTTATTTTTGAATGAGTGGATTGAGGGTTTTGAGGGAGAAAGGATGTGTGTTGTGTTTGTAAAAGATAGAAATGATATGAAGAAGGAGAGGTGAATCCCGTGTTTTCATTAAGTAGAAGCTCGGGACGCTCGACTTCAAGAAGGGACGCTCGGATCCTCAGTCAGTGCACTCTGAAATTTCCAACTCGTGCTGGGACGCACGGATTCTGCTCTGGACTAGCGGATTTCTGCTGGGGACGCTCATATCCACCTGGGCACGCTCGGATTTACGAACAACGTTGACTCATAATTTTGAAGCTTGCCAGGACGCGCAGATCCTTGCCAAGACGAGCGGCTCAAAGTCTAGTACGGGCGTCTTGAATATGATATGTTCAGATTTTGTAATAGACCCCTTTCCTCAATTCCAGCATTCCAAAAACTCGCGTCCTATGGCCAGGACGCTCGGATGCTCCTCTGGGACGCCCGAATTGTCAGCAGCGTAAGCGGATTACCTCCTGGGACGCTCGGATTTACCTCTGTACCCACGCGCTCAGTTCTGGCCGTGGGGATCTCCTTTCCTAAGTCATCCTTTCTTCATTTCCTTTGTTGAATATTGTGGGTGCATACGAAGGCTTGGTTCGCCTAGGCATTTGGTATCCCCACAGTAGATCAAACACTACATCTCAAAACACGTTAAAATACCTCACTTTCTCGCATGTCGAAAATCTTGCAAAGCATGAAATTGCAAATCCAAAAGTGACAAAAATGCAATAAAGGAAATAAAATGCTAGTTAAAGGGTTAGAATATTTACAAATGGTGGTTTAGGGAGGACTCCTCCAAACTCTCATTCTTTGATGAGGCGTCAAGGGGGCAAAACCAAGGTGTTGTTGATGTTGCTCAACACCTTGTTGAAGTAGTCGAAGGTTTGTTCAATTTCATTATAAAGATCTTGCATAGATCTTTGCACATTGTGTTTTTCATGGTGGTGACCCATGTCAAAGTTATGACAAGGATCAACAAAGCCTTGGTCTAAGGTCATAGCATTGCCAATGTAGGGATTGACTAATCCTTCAAATTCGCCATCCCATAGACCACAAACTTCACTAGCTTGTTCCCCAGTGGTATCATGAGTTGACAAGAGCAACTCTTCTTCCTTGTTGTTATGGCCAATGAGGCCTTCTTCGTTGCTTGTCATAATTGGTGATGAGCTCTTCAAGCTTTCATTGTTGAGGAAATTTTCTTGCTCTCCGGATAGAGCATCTTGAAGGTTATCCACTTTCTTCTTCCATATGGGTGGTGTTTCTTTACCCACAGCTTGATCTTTGCATAGAAATTCTAACTTCTTCCTATCACTTTCTTGGCTATAGTGATCGACCATGAAACATATCTCATGTTGTCAGGGAGCTCTTATTATTTTATCAAGATTGAAAGTGATTGTCTCATCCCCCACTTCAAATATGATCTCTCTATATTTCACATCAATTACCGCTCCCGCGGTATGCAAGAAAGGTTTTCCTAAAATGATAGGAATGTTGGAATCCTCCTCCATGTCTGCAATGACAAAATCTACCGGGATGAAGAATTTGCCAATTCTCACAGGCACATCTTCCCATATCCCTAAAGGTATCTTTGTTGATCGATCCGCCATTTTAAGAGTAATGTTGGTGCATTTGAACTCTCCCATTCCTAGTATCTTGCACACCGAGTATGGCATGACAATTACATATGCTCTAAGGTCACATAATGCTTTGTTGATTGTAGTGTCGTCAATGGTGCATGGAATAGAGAAACTTTCCGGATCTTTGAGTTTTGGAGGGGAATCCCTTGTAGAATAGCACTACTCACTTTGGTAAAGGCAATAGTCTCTATCTTTCAGATGGATTTCTTCTTGGTAAGAATGTCCTTCATGTATTTTGCATAGGCCGGAACATGATTGATCAATTCCGTGAATGGGATTGAGACTTCTAAGTTCTTCACAATTTCCATGAACTTTCCAAGTTGCTCATCAAACTTAGGCTTAGCTTGACGACTTGGGAATGGAAGTCTAATCACAATATGCTCTTTCTCCTTAGCCTTCTCTTCATTCTTCTTCTTTGAAACTTCATTGGTGGTGGGTTCTTCTTCCTTAGAGTTCTCCACAACACTTTGATTGTCACTAGCATCCACAACATCTTCATCAATTGGCCTCTTCGGCCCTTTATACCTTATACCACTCCTCAAATGGATGGCACTCACCGTTTCATATCTTGGAGGGTTACCTTAATGTGGTAATTGCCCCTTTTGTCTTTGAGAGCTAGAAGATGCTAATTGAGTCATTTGGGTTTCTAGCATCTTGGTGTGGGATTGATGGTGATATCTTTGGCTTGGCTATCTTTATGCATTTGGGCGAAAAATTCCTGTTGGTTCTTTTGCATTTGGAGGACCGCTTTTTGAACATCAAAGCCTTGGTCATTGGATTGATTGTATGAAGGTTTATTTTGATAACTTTGTCTTTGGTTGTAAAAGGGTCTTTGAGCATTATTTCCCATTGGAGGTGGGGTTTATGTTGGTTAGGGGTTTTGAACATTTTGGCGCTTGTATGAAAGATTTGGATGAAATTTGGTATTCTCATTATAGTAGTTGGAATAAGGGGTACTACTCTTGTATGCTTGGAAAGCATTAACTTGTTCATTTGTTCCCCTACATACTCCACTTGGAATTGAGGATGATGCCACCATAGCATTAACATGTTTTTTGGGAGATTTGGAAGCTTCATCAAGCTTAGTTATGGCCTTCTCAAACTTCAAATTGATGGTGTCAATATGAGCACTTAGTTGAGCACCCAATTATATGATAGAATCTACCCCATGCCTTCCTCCTCTAGTAGCCTTTCGAGGCCTACTATACTGTGAATGATGAACCGCCATCTCTTCGATTTTGGCCCATGTTTGATTGTCATCAATTTCGGTAAACATCCCATTGGATCCCATATTGAGAACATTGCGGGAATTTTCATATAAACCGTTCCAAAATTGTTGCATAAGGAACCACTCACTAAGCCTATGGTGTGGACAAGAATGACAAGTGTCCTTAAATCTCTCTCATGCTTCATACAATGATTCTTCATCCCTTTGCTTAAACCCGGTGATTTGGGCTCTTAACATATTGGTCTTGTCCGGAGGATAGAATTTCTTGTAAAAATCAAGTGCTAGCTTCTTCCATGAATCAATACCAAGGGTAGCCTTGTCGAGGCTCTTCAACAATTGCTTTGCGGCACCGATCAAAGAAAAAGGAAACAATACCCATCAGATTAGTTCTTGAGTAACTCCGGTTTGAGAAATCGCATTACAATAGTCACAAAAAGTCTCCATAAGTGAATGAGGGTCTTCATTAGGCATCCCTCCAAATTAAATTCTCTCAACTAATTGTATGAATGCGGATTTGGCAATGAAATTACCGGTTAAATATGGTGGTGTAGGAGTACCATTTGGTAGGTTCTCCTCGGTTGGTATGGAATGTGATGAAAATTTAGGCATTGTGGGTTGATTTTGTGGTAGGTTTTGTATTGGGTTATCCTCTCCTTCTCTTGCAAAAGGGTTGGTGAACTCAATGTTATTTGGTTGAATATCCACAATCTCACCAATACCTACAACTCTTGAAGTACCTCTAGCAACTCTTCTATTGTTGGTTAAGGTCCTTTCAGTCTCGAAATCAATGGTTAATAGATTACCTTGTGATCTCCTAGTCATGCAAAATATCAAACAACTCGAAAACAATTAGAACAACCTTGAGGAGATTGACTTCCTCAAGGTAAACAAAGACACAACTAAAAACAATTAATGAAAATCAAATCAATTGAACACCGTCCCCAGCAACGGCGCCATTTTTTGTTCGGTTCAAACTCATCGTCAAAAGCTACCAACCAAAACAATATTTATAACTTCACAAACTACTCTTAGTAAAGAGGTAAGTAAAGGTCGGATCCCAAGGGACGGGTATTGATGTAGGATTCTCAATTGCAAATAGCTATGTCTTAGTGTGACACAATTTGGGTTGAGGTGATGTGTAATCTAAACTAATCAAAAAAATGAAAGTAATGTAAAGACAACAAAGCAAAGCAATTAAAAGGAGTTTGTAAACAAATGATTAAAAGCACTAGGGTGTCATGGGTTCATAGGGGATTCCTCGGAGTAGATCATACAAACATGTTCTCAATTAGATGCAAGCATTTATTGATGTGATGGGATCGAGTTAGTGTATATCTTACAATCCCTAAGAAGGTTTGGGTCCCGGAGCCGAGTCATCTAGACTGTACAACACCTACAAGTCGACTTAATCCTTCCTATACAACTCTGTGCATGGTCTAATGAGGCTCGAGTTGGTTTATATCTTACAAGCCTCATTGAAGAGATAAGGGATGGATAAAAAAAATGCAAGGATTCATAGGCCCACATTTCATCAAACATAACATGTGCATAAGTTGAAATCACAACAAACAAGCAAATTAATTATGAAAACATATTAGATTAAGCATAGATCAATCCCCATGTTTGTTTCCCCTAATTCCCCATCAACCCTAGCTAAAGAACTACTCACTCATGATCAAGTTTAGTATGCTAATAAGGTAGTCAATCATACTAACAAAGAAAGACATGAAGAATAAATGAAAGTGATTAACAATAATTAAACAAAGTTAAAGAAGAATTATACCTATGAAGATGATTCCAAATAATAAAGCAAAGAATAATAGAAGTACTTGATGATTGATGGAAGGTTATCAATCCTCCAAATAAACTCAAATAATCTTTTAATTACCCAAAGAAAAGGAAGAACAATAGAGAAATTAAGGAAAGATTAAGATGTGATTAATACTGAGAAATGTATTACAACTAAATTAAGACTAATTTAAGAAGAGATTAAAATTACATTAAGGATTGATTGAGAGATGATGCTAATCTAGGTAGTACAAAGGAGTATTTATACTAATGATTAGGTACAAGGATTAGGGTTCCTAAGGGCTTAAATGACTATTAAGACCCTAAGAAAACTTGAGGAAATGCTACTCCCGAGGGAACTACGCGGATCCTCGTTGCTAGTCCTGCCACGATCTGCTTGTCCTTTTCTGTGGCACATCCCGTTCTGTCTTGGGATCCGCTCGGATCAGGGAGGGAACGCTCGGATCCTGGCGCTTCAACCTGCTCGTCCTGAGATCAAGCCGCTCGGATCCTTGTAGTGTGGTACGCTCGGATTGTGCTCGGGCCGCTCGGATCCTTGGGCAGAGTCATTTTCTTCTTTAGCTCCTTAAGAATCCGCAAGGATCGTGTTGGGGATGCAAGGATCTTTTCATCATTTCATCATTTCCCATTTCACTTTATTTATCTACTTAGGCCTCTAGTGGCAGTCTTCTCTTTGATGCTTGGTAATTAGATGCGATCCATTTAGCTCCATTTCGCCTCATAAATGCAAGGTTAGTCATCCTTTCCTACCAAGGAGACAAAACCTCAAAGAATATACAAAATGGGAAACTAAAGATAATAAATGACCCAAATATGTGCTATAAAGCATGGGAACGAGGTTAATTTAGGGACTAAATGTGCTCAAATATGAATCACATCACCCATCATAACAATAAGTGCTTGTTTTTAATTGAGAACATGTTTGTATGATCTATTTCCATGAATCCCCTATAAACCCATGACACCCTACTGCTTTTAGTCAATTGTTTACAAACCCCTTTAATTGCTTTACCTTGTTTTCATTAATTTACATTCATCTTGTTGATTAGTCTAGATTACACTTCATCTCAACCCAATTTGTGACACCCTAAGACATAGCTACTTGAAATTGAAAATCCTACATCAATACCCGTCCCTTGGGATCCGACCTTTACTTACCTCTTTACTAAGAGTAGTTTGTGAAGTTATAAATATTGTTTTGGTTGATAGCTTTGACGACGAGACTACATCACACCAAAAATAGCGTCGTTGCCGGGGACGGTGTTCAATTGATTTGGTTTTCGTAAATTTTTTTTAGTTGTGTCTTTCTTTAACTTGGGGAAGTCAATCTCCTCAAGGTTGTTCTAATTGTTTTTAAGTTGTTTGATATTTTGCATAACTAGGAGATCACAAGGTAATTTACTACCTATTGATTTCGAGATTGAAAGGACCTTAACCAACAATAGAAGAGTTGCTAGAGGTACTTCAAGCATTGTAGGTATTGGTGAGATTATGGATATACAACCAAATAACATTGAGTTTGTCAACCCTTTTGCAAGAGAAGAAGAGGATAACCCAATTCAAAACCAACCACAAAATCAACCCACAATGCCTAAATTTTCATCACATTCTGTACCAACCGAGGAGAACCTACCAAATGGTACTCCTACACCACCACATTTAACCGGTAATTTTATTGCCAAATCCGCATTCATACAACTAGTTGAGAGAAGTGAATTTGGAGAGATACCTAGTGAAGACGCTCATTCACATATGGAAATTTTTTGCGATAATTGTGATGCAATTTCTCAAACCTGAGTTACTCAAGACCAATTATGTTGGGTATTGTTTCCTTTTTCTTTGATCGGTACAGCAAAGCAATGGTTGAAGATCCTAGACAAGGCTACCCTTGTTATTGATTCATGGAGGAAGCTAGCACTTTCATTCTATATGAAATTGTATCCTTGGGAGAAGACTAATATGTTGAGAGCCCAAATCACCGGGTTCAAGCAAAGGGATGAGGAATTGTTATATGAAGCATGGGAGATATTTAAGGACACTTGTCGTTCTTATCCTCACCATGGGCTTAGTGAGTGGTTCCTAGTTCAACAATTTTGGAACGGCCTATATGAAGACTCACTTAATGTGTTCAATATGGGATCCAATGGGATGTTTACCGAAGTCAATGACAATGAAACATGGGCCAAAATCGAAGAGATGGTGGTTCATAATTCCCAATATAGTAGGCCTCGAAAGGCCACAAGAGGAGGAAGGCATAAGGTAGATTCCATCACACAATTGGGTGCTCAACTAAGTTCTCATATCGACACCATCAATTTAAAGTTTGAGAAGGCCATGGCTAAGCTTGATGAAGCTTCCAAATCACCCAAACAACATGTCAATGCTATGGTGGCATCATCGTCAAATCCAAGTGGAGTATGTGAGAGTTGTGGAACTTTGGGACATGAGCAAAGTTAATGTAAGGGAACAAATGAGCAAGTGAATGCTTTGCATGTAATACTTCACTGAAGAGAATAGGTTATTCGGGTGTGGTACCCCTTGAAGAGGTCCATTGATAGGCTTAAAATATGACTAGTGCTTAAAGGGATTGGAAGTACTACTCATATCAACAAAGTGCACTTTCTTTTCGGGTTATTCATTAAAAAGAACTCCACAGTTAAGCGTGTTTGGCTGAGAGTAGTGTTAGGATTGGTGACCTCCAGGGAAGGTTCCCAGGATGCGCATGAGTGACGACAAAATGCGTTGGAAAGGGCCCTTGTTGATCTCTGGGCCATGTACACAGCCTGGCAAGCTACCGTGAGTGACCGCTCCTGGCCCTATGTTTGGGCCGAGGTGTTAAAAGTGGTGTCAGCACAACCCTGCGACTGTCTGGTGTGCCTATGGTCCGTAGTACCCGGGTCACCAACCTAGCGGGGGAGGATTATGGGTTTGGCTTGGCTGCGGTCAGATAATGCCAAGCGCAACGGGGATGTTGCGTTCTTTAAGTGGGGGTGTGTGATACTTCACTGAACCGAATTAGTTATTCGGATCGGTGTGGACACGGGGGGACCACGGGGGCGCTTGGGAACAAGCATTTGCATTTGTGGAGTCACCACCAATTTTTGTGGGAAATTGGAACCGTTCGAATACCTCGTGTCATGTCAAGACACAAAGTAGTGACATGAACACTAAGAACTCGTTACCCTTAGCATTCTATGTCTAGAATGACTCTCGTGGATGCCAATGAACACGGATGTTCACAGAGATCTGGAGTAAGGGGTGAGGGTACGTATTAGGAAGTCCTTTTATTGAACACCTAATCCCGCCCGCCTCGATAGCGGCCTTTACTAATGATTAGGGAAATCGTTCGTAATTGATATGTTGTCGATTATATGCATGCAACAAACAAACAATAAATTAATCCTAGCATGTGAGATTAAACTAAGTCGGTGAACAAATAATTAACACTCTTTAATGTCGAATTAGGGTTTAGGATTAATTACATGTGAAAACTAAGTAAATAAATCATACAAAATAAATACAATAAATAAATAAACTGCGATAATTAAACTTACAATAAATTACAATGAGTCAATGATTTACGTCAAAAATATACTTAAGACGGAGGAATTGAAGAAAAGAAAGGAAAATAAAATAAGGGTTAGAAAATATAGACAACTTAAGGGTGATATTACGATTAATAGTCGATTAATTATATAATTAAAGGATTAGGGTCAAGGCAAGAACGGAGTTCAGGGACAGAATTCACCCCGGAATAGGCGCAACATTGTTGCGTCCCTTGGAAAAGGCGCAGTGGTCACTGCGTCTGTTATTGGGTTGAGTTCTGGCTGTGAAGCCAGAACTGCGAATTGTTAGCATTCGTTGGTGTGTTTAGTGGTGGATTATCGACATTAGACTCGAATGAAAGTGATTTAACGTATTAATAACATATGAGACCGTCATAAAAGCAATAAACACGAGTTAAAACGGGTTAAAACGAATTAAGACGAATTAGGTTCAATTAGGCTAAATTATGAAGGCAGAAATGAATTGAAAACGCGTGAGAAACTTGAAATAAGTGATAAAAACATGTACAAAAGACGAATCTCAGAAACTTGATATGGACAAATCGAGTCTCTAAAATCCGGGTTTGATTTAATGGCGAAAACCCGCAAATATCGATTATAAGGGATTTAAACCGTAAATAAAATATGATTATTATTATTATGAATATATCAGAGTTATTATGTACGAAGAAAATAAGAATAAAAACAAAGAAGACGAAATCAACAAAGAACAGAGGAATAAGAAGAAAAGAAGGAACTGCGGCAGCCTCTGGAAGAGGCTTAGCAGATGCTGCGACTCTTCGAAGAGGCGCAGCAGTTGCTGCGTTTCTTCTCGACGTCTACCCACTGTTAATCCGTAAAAACAGTTTAATAATATGGTTTTAGAAATCGGTTTAAAACATACTTTTGACGTAAATCTTACATGAATTGATACAAAAATAAAATACATTAATAAAGATGGGATTTACACCCTCAGACTTACATGTTTGACGAAACGAGATTAACTAAGTTAACGTATAGTGATTGCTCGACTCGAATGTATGTAGAAAGTGCCCTCGTGAGTGGATTTAGATTAAATTGGATTGATGTGTAGTGGTCAAATTTGTCGATCATGCAACGTGACTGGTACTCAGAATGATATGAGCTTACGTGGTCGATTGATCAAGCACGTAGGCGTCGAATTCTTAGAGCACGGTCTTAGAATGCAAAGGGAGAAGAGAAGGGCGGGCACTCGCGTGAAAAATATGTGGAACGAAGGTCCCTATTAATACTAGAAAATATGGAGAGTTATGGAATGACTCAAACTTTGGAAACAAATCACGAAAAAATCTGAAAATACGGAGAGAAGAGCTGGGGAAGAGGTGTAGCAGCTGCTGCGATCCTTCGAAGAGACACAGCAAGTATTGCGTCCTTTCCCAGAGGTTTCCTCCTGCGGAAGAAAGAATTTCGCGTTTCTTTTATGGAATTGCGGTGGATCTCTACTTCCTTACTCTTTAAAATAAGATTTTCGGGATATATTTTACCAAAAGATATAAAATTAATTTATGGAATAAATATCCGGAATATTCTAGGACATCCCGACTCGGCATTTTAAACGGTTTATTCGAAAATAAAGCGGTTTTTGACCCGGACTACAAAGGAACTCTAATTACTATCAAAACGATCGTATAGGCGTGTAGATGACGACCAAGGGTTAGACACAAGTATTTGAGCTATCACTTGACGATAAACTTACGAACTGTCATAAATCGTTCCGTGTACCAAACATGCAGCCCAATCATCACCGGGTGGTTTTGCGGGAGGTGCAGAAATGAGGTATCTATAGAGCCCCCACTTTGACTGAGGCTTAGACAAGGCAAAAGTCAAAGTATAGCCATCAGGTCAATCAAAGATTACAACCTGACGACTATGGCGACGCAAGGCGGCTCAAGGGGCCTGAGCGAAGGATCTGTCGTCGGGAACATTTTAGAGTTTATCGACTATCGGGGAGGGTCATTTAAAGTCCATTTAACTACATGAGGAGGCTCGCCAGCCATAAGAAGAAATTATACCTGAGACTTCTTTCTCGAAACAAATAATATTGAGTACAGCAGGACTTCGGTAGGAACTGCTGGGGGGAATCTGCTTGCGTCGGCTTCCAAGCGAACTCTTGTCGGGGAATAACTTGGTCTGGATTGAATCATTTCTGGGAACCTAATTGTGTCGGCTTCCAAACAAACTCCGTCTCTCGAGAAGTGCAATCGGTTGTCATGAACTCTCGGTGGCTAAAAGGTATAGATAAAAACATGTCGAAACACCGTCGGAAATCCACTCGTTGCTGCAAGCGAAGTCTTGATGAAAGATGAAATACTGCGATGGTTCACAGTCTGCTTGAAGATAAAATACTGCGACGATTCGCAATCTGCTTGAAGATATACGGGTCCGGACAAAAAATAAATGTCCAAAAGAACCGAATATAATATGGAGTGTCGGAGAAGAGGCGCACCAAAGATGGGCCCACAATCAACTAACTTGTAACGAACTTTTGAAAATTGAGCTGGAAAGGAGCTGGGGAAGAGGCGCAGCAGGTTCTACGTCATTTCCCGTGCTCATCCCTGTCTGAGTAAAAACTCGACAAAAGTCGTGCTTTATTCATAATAACAAAACACATATTCTATATAAACTCACTCAAATTCCGACCATTTTCCGTCAAAATTTGATCGATCCACACCATTAATCATGACTAATAGAGTTATGTGTCTTACTCTTGCTTTAATTCGTGATTTTGCTTGATTTTGATTGAAACAAATTAGGGTTTTTTAACCCAATATATTGAAAAATTTGGGACTTTTCCCCCAAATGGATTTGTCTTGTAAAATTGATATTAGAAATGGATAATAGGCAATGTTAGGAACATAACCATGTATTCTTCTTGAATTTTCGTCAAGTATTGAACATTTGAGCGATTTTGAGACGGGTTCTCAGCTGTTTCGAAAATCGCTTCGAAAGTGCCTTCAGAATTGCCCATTTTTTATGAAATTTGGTTTTATGGAACCCTTGTGTAATGGGTAAACTCCCTACCATGTCGGATTTTTGATTTGTGATGACTTTTTCAGGACACTTTTCTTAGGCATAATCGCTATTATAGCGAAATGTTGCCAAAATTTTGACTCAAACCCGTGACTAGACTTGGACTTAGACTTGACTTGACCCAACTTACCACATGAGTCGTCAGGTTTCGACAAAAATGGCCAGCGGTGGCGATAAAAGGCTTTTTTCGGAGCTCGAAAAGCCTTGAAACAACCTTCACCGAGGCTTGTCGTCACTTGGAGCGTCTAAATTAACTTGAATTTTGCAGGTGATGTTCCTTCTACGTCGGGGAGGGCTCCCATGGATGTGGACATCGACTTCAAACCTTCTCTCCCTCTTGAGGAGGTGTTTGAGGAGGTTAAGGAGGTCCCGAGGCGGGCCAACGTAGGACGTGGTGGTCGTCACCTGGTGGGGGCGCCCGAGTGGGCTGAGAAATGGGATGGTAGACATCTTATTTGGGCGGAAGAGAGCCACCTGTCTTACAGGACGGCGAGGAGTTTGGTACGTCTCGAACTTGTCATTTCCTTATCATATTTCCTACTTGTTTTGACGTTTCATTTCTCGTTTGCTTTGTGCTAAAGATAGCATTTTCGTCGAATTGATACAGGAGGCCGGGAACTTGCGATCCTTTTCCTGCTACACACAACGATGATAAAGGCCTACAAGAGACTGACGGAGGAGGAGAAGGCCATCATCGAGCTGGGAGCCTTCGGAGCTTTGGTGGGAGCGTGGAGGGCGATTAAAGAAAGGAAGATTCGGGCTAACCTTTGCCCGATTCGATCTTTCCTTGATCGGTTCTAGGACACGACCTCGACCTTTCACATGCCTTTTGGAGAGGTCGGGGTCACTTTGGAGGACTACGACATGATCTCTGGTCTGCTGTGTGGAGATGAGGTTGTGGTGTGGCCGTTGACGGCCATGAGAGTGGACTCGGCCGAGGCGAGGAGGCGAGGAGGCTGGAACCAGGCAGAGGGTGCTGCCAGCGTTCCCGGGTTGGTGCCGAGTACTTACGTTAGGGACTACTTTGCGGGTAGGACGTCGGCGACTGTGGTTATGGATGGGAGGAAGGTGGCTTCTCCGGCTTGTACAGCGGAGCAGAGGGCCCGCTTGTGGCTGTGGTGGTTCTTGTCCTCGATTTACCTCGGGGACAAGGGGGAGAGGCTTTCGACGAAGCTTCTTCCTTTCCTTTCTGACTTGAGTGACCTAGGTCAGTGGGACTTGATTACTCCTGGCTTTGCGGTCCTCACTCGCTATATGAGGGCCATGGTTAGTTTCGGGCTGTTGGAGAAGGAGACTTCTCCTGCTACTGTCGGTCCTGGACTGCTGTTGGAGGTATGAACCTCTTATTTTACATTATGAAAGATCATTACTTCTTCATGTATTTATTTTATCTCCATCGAATCATGAAAGATCATTATTGATTGTCTTGTTTAGTAGGCGTGGGTGTACTCCTACCTTCAGGGCTTCGCACCCAAGAGGACAGAGCCGGAGCCGAGGGCGTACCCGGTCGTAAGGGACTGGGTGGTGTGTCGTAAGAAGAGCCAGCATTCTTCTTACAAATTATGTCGACGTGGCGTGAATGCCCTGAAGTTGGGTGACGTAAGTACCTTCAATCACTTTTCTTCGTTGTTATTTTTATTTAGGAGCAATCATAGGAATGACCTTTCGTTTGGTTGTTTTAGTGGGTGCCCAGACCTTGGGTGGACTACCCCTGACGCTCCAGCCTTCGTTGTTGAGGTCCTTCGACCCAGGAACTTGAGTCGGTTGCTGATGAGGACGTCCGTGGGACCTGTGTGGTACCTGGGCAAGCGTTTGACTCGTCAGTGCTCTCGTGAGACCTTCACGGTTCCCATCGACCCTCCACGGATGATGTTTAGGGAGCCCTCTGACGCCGAGAGTGAGGCTGACTTGGTGGTTGCTAGCGGTGACACCCTTATCCTTCCTGGTGAGGAGTACTCTGAGTTCGTTCACCGGAGCCTGGCGTTCTGGCCGATCGTTGTAAGTTTTTTCCCTTTATGAATTGATTTGAGAAAATGGCGAATGATCGTCAAATGAAGAATTTATTTGAACTTTGCAGGAGATCGAGGTGGTAGGCATCGAGCCCCCAACGTAACCGAAGACACTTGACTACACCGATGCGGTGGGGATGACAACGATCTCAGAGATCCGTGAATTCGGCGAGGAGGTGCCGGATGCTGGCCTAGAGGTGTGACAGCACTTAGTGAGGAGGGTAAGCCCTCAGCTTCGGCTGTCTTTCGCTATCTTTATTGCATAAGAATACATTTGTTTATTGCATAAGAATGCATTTGTTTTTTTAAAACCTTTTATTTATTGAAATGCAGGTGGCGCCGTCTCAGCACGTGGCGCTATGGAAGATGGCCAACCGACTACAGGCCACGACTGTCAAGGCACTTGTGGGCGGCCGAGGGCGAGAGGTATGAACTTCTCTTTCCTTCTTGATTTCATTTCATTTGAATTTCCATTGCAATTTCTCGTACTTGTTTTGAAATGATTGAAATGAGGCATTTCTTCGTCACTTGCAGAGGAAGCGAGAACTAGAGCGCCTGTTGGCGCAGTCCCGAGAGGAGATCGCTCATCTGTCGAGCTGGGTGGTGACCAGGAGTAGTTGCCCTTTTTCGTTTTGTTGTTGATCGTCTTCTTTATGGTTTGCACCTTTGAACTTCATTTTCGGACTTTATGGACCTGTTTTGGGCAAGAGTCCCCAGTTTGATGTACATCTCGTATTTTGGTTGTATATACGATGGCCTGAGTGCTTTTGCTTCTGGTTGTTTGCTGTCCCTGCAAGTTAGCTTAAAAAACAGGTTTGGTATATGATGGTTTGCGCCATCATGCTGCCGAAATGTATATAGAATTTACACGTAGAACACATAATATATACGTGACTTAAATTAGCGCAAAATGAGAAAAAAAATGTAAAAAAGTGCCCGAAATAACCGTACGATAGGGAGGGCTACCCCTTAAAAAACATTAAAAGAAATGTATAAATGTGAAATGTAGTGAAAAATGAGGAGTGAAATGATTCCCCAATAAAACGAAAATAAAATAAAATTGGTAAGGGTGCTCGCTTGCCGAAAATGTCGATTTCGTCTCGAAAAACGAACCCAAAAATAATTAGGAAATATAAAATTTGGTAATTTGACGGAATTACCATAATAACAACCTATAAGAATAGG
Source organism: Silene latifolia (assembly GCF_048544455.1). Taxonomy (NCBI): domain Eukaryota; kingdom Viridiplantae; phylum Streptophyta; class Magnoliopsida; order Caryophyllales; family Caryophyllaceae; genus Silene; species Silene latifolia. The sequence continues at coordinate 83,572,040 of NC_133535.1, forward strand.
AAATCATATCAAAAACAAATAAGGAAATATCCAAATCTGAAAATCACGGAAATAAGCCTGGGGAAGAGGCGCAGCAAGAGCTACGACTCTTCGAAGAGGCTCAGCAAGAGATGCGCCATTTCCCCAGCTTGTCAGTCCTCGACTAAAATTAGGAAATTGCGTTTAGTATAAATAGAGACTTCGGGGAAGCTTTTATTCACACAATTCGTCCATCTTTATTCCGTCTATCATATAAAAGCTCTCGTATCTTCTAAAAAAATTCAAAATCATGGATGCCTTTGAGAACCGCCTCAAGGAGTGGACAAATGAGTTCACGAACATTGAGAAACATGACATGGGTGCTTTTAATTTGGGATCAATCTTAAGTCTCAAATTAGTGAAGATTGTAAAGCCTTTCTTGGATGCTTGTCTTGAATATTGGGACCCAAATTTCCATGTATTTGCCTGCCCTGAAGGCGATATTTGTCCTTTCCCTAAAGAAATAGCTGCTATTGGAGGATGGGATCCGGAGAGTCTTCCCGCTATATCCTCTAGCTCTCAAGGATATAAAAGTAAATTGAGAGACTTGCTTGGGTTGACCAAGGCTGAGGTGGCCCGTCTTGTGACCTCAAAAGGGATCCGTATGCTTGACTTTATTCATCGATTTATAAATAGGGAAGACCCTTCTATTTCCTATGTTGCGAGGCGCATAGCCTTTGGGTTTTGTCTATTGCATTGCTATGTCCTTCGAGGGCATGTTAACGAGGAGATGAGAGGAGATTCCCGTTTCTTAAGCATAGTTGAACAAATGGAGCTGCGCAAGAGCCCAGCATGCCTAGTTTTAGGAGAGACCATTCTTGGTTTGGACAACAAAAAGGCCAACCGCTAGCTTCCTTATTTAGGAAGTCCCATCATTCTACAGGTAAGAACCCGTTTTTTCTCTCTTTTCAAACGTTTTTTTTTCTTTTTTTTCTTATTTTTTTTGTTTCGGTTGAAATATGGGCACTAATTCCCGTCATCCTTTGTAGGTTTGGCTGATGGAGAGGCAGCGGTTGATTGAGCCCCCAGTTAATGTGCCCGGATATCTTGCTCGATCGATTGCAATGAGAACTAGGCTCTATATGGTTGACTTCGCTCGGGTTTGCAATTACTGGGAAAATAAACTGAAGAGTGAAGGAGGTCCCCTGATCCGGTGGATTGTGCCGTGGTGGCATCTCAAGTCAGTCACTGGAGTCTCATCTTTGGACCTGACACGGTCGGTTCGCGTCCCTGGCTTGGAATTCATGATTTGTATTTATCCTGAGAGGTTGATGAGGCAAGCTGGCCTAAAGCAGAAGATCCCGAAGCTTGATACCATCTCTCAAACTGCATCGGCACATACTACAGAGACTTGTCGGGAATGGGCAATTAGATGGGCTCAGAGGAACATGTGGTTCATACCATTTCCTACTGGCTCTCTATGGGTATCTGACTCCTACTTACAATGGAGGAAGGCTGGCACCCCTGAACAACGTGAAAAATTGAGGAACGCGAGCCTGTTGACTACAAGATTCGCGAGGTGGCAAAAGAGAACCAGAAATACTTGACTGAAGAGGAAGAAGAGGCCGAATTCCGAGTCGTTCATCCGTCGAAGAAACCGAAGACCGCTCCTACCGTAGAGATGGTGGTGGATCGAAATGGCAAGTATAGACCACGAGAGAGACCTTTGGTGATTAGGTCGGAGATAGCACATGAGCGCCCGGCTCGAGGTCGAGACAAAAAATATGACAAAAATGACAAAGGCAAAGGGAAAATGGAAGAATAGCCTTAGTCGTATTATTATTTTCTATTATTATTATTTGTAATAAACGGCGGGGTTTTTAGAATTTTAGCCTAGCATTTATTTTCGGCATTTTATATTATTTGGCATATTATTATTATTTATGGAATAAAATAAATAAAAGATTGATTGGTTAAGAAACCGTTGTGATTTTCTTTTATAATTCTTATCGAATTTCAAATGCAAATGCAAATGTCCTTCTATTTATAGTTTTAAATAATTGGTTGTATCCTGTGAAGGATTGCCTACGAATTCATTAAAAAAATGAAATCAAACTCTGTGCGTAGTTCGAATAAATGTAAAAGAATAATTGTTCGAAGCAAGAGCTTGTAATGAAATTTAGAAAATAAGCATGAGCTTTACTTACTCCTAAAATACAATTTAATTTATTCGATGACGTGAGGATGTCGAAATGTCAAACGCAAGAGCATAGTGACATGAGCTTTCTTTCAGCGGGCCAGGGGCCATTTTGTTTATTTCGTGTCGCATGAGCGACACGTGGGCGCTACGCGAGGCGCGTTTCCTATCTTATGCTAAGGGTAGTATCGTTTCAGTTGGTCTAGGTTAGTTGGGTTAACAAATTCATTCCCGTCTAGGTCTGTAATCCTAACCGCACCCCGAGAGAGTATGGACTTGACTAAGAAAGGGTCGGCCCAGTTAGGTTTAAACTTTCCACGTGGATGGACAGGTAATAGAGCTCTGACTGATTTGAGGACCAAGTCTCCTTCTTTGATGTTCCTGGGCTTAACCCGCTTGTTGAAGGCTCGTTTGATACGTTCCTGATATGTTTACACATTATGTAATGCTCGCAATCTTCGTTCATCCAAGAGGATGAGTTCTTCATAACGATCCCTAATCCATTCAGCTTCTGGAATTTGACTTTCGAGCAAAATGCGTAAGGACGGTATCTCTAGCTCAACAGGTTGCATAGCTTCCATGCCATAGGTTAGAAAGAAAGGAGTGGCCCTAGTGGGAGTCCTAACTAATGTGCGATAACCCCATAATGCGAATGGTATCTAGCTGGGCCAATCACGATAATTGTCGATCATTTTCTTGAGGATCATGACGACGTTCTTATTAGCTGCTTCTACCGCGCCATTAGTTTGAGGTCTATAAGGCGAGGAGTGGTGATGCTTGATCTTGTACTTGACTAGTAATTGTACAGCTTCAACTTGGAAATGTAACCCATTATCACTGATGATCTCATGTGGGCAACCATATCGACAGATGATATTGGTTTGTATGAACTTTGCCGCATTTTTAGCTGTAAGAGTAGTATAGGATGCTGCTTCGACCCATTTGGTAAAATAGTCGATAGCTACCAAAATGAAACAGTGACCTCCTGTTCTAGGTCGGGTGATTTTCCCAATGATGTCGATTCCCCAAGTGGAAAATGGCCAAGGTGAGGTCATGGTGTTGAGCAAAGAGGGAGGCACATGTTGCACATTCCCGAAGATTTCGCAATTATGAAAATGTCGAACGTATTTGATACAATCTGACTCCATCGTGGTCCAGTAATATCTTAGACGCGTTATTCTATTTGCCATCATTGGTCCACTCATGTGAGGACCACATTCTCCATCGTGAACTTCTTCCATCACTTTTTGTGCCTGTGAATGATCAAGACAACGAAAAACTACACCAAGAGGTGTTCTTCTATGTAATTCTCCTTGCATGAGGAGGTATTGAGAGGCTAGTAGGCGTATGGCACGTTGTCCTCTCTTATCTATATCTGGTGGATAGGTACCATTGAGTTTGAAATTTAGAATGGCTTGAAACCATGGTTCCCCTGGACTTTCTTCCTCATATGTAATTTGGTGTACATAGGCTGGTTTTGACCGTCGTTTGATGCATAAAGGCATTTCTATCATGTTGTCTAGCATATTAATCAAAGATGCAAGTTTTGCAAGAGCATCTGCAAATTGATTCTCTTCGCGAGGTTGGTGTAGATAGGTGACCTGATCGAAGAATTGGGCAACCTGATCTATCCTAGCCTGATAAGGTGCTAGACGTTCACTACGAATTTTCCAAGATCCCATAATTTGGTTGATGATCAAGGATGAATCTCCGTGAACTAGAAGATTCTTGATGCCTAAACTTACTGCTGCTTGTAGACCAATGAGACAAGCTTCATATTCTGTTGCGTTATTTGTCAGCTTGAAGTCGAGTTTGACAGAAAGTGGTGTATGCTCGCCTTCAGGAGAAATGAGCAACACTCCTATTCCAAGTCCTCTTAGATTTGATGCTACATCAAAATAAAGATCCCAGGAGTCTACCCTAGTTTGTAGGATGTCCTCATCTGGAAACGACCACATGTCTATTGTTTGGGCGTCGTTGATAGGGTTATCTGCGAAAAACTCAGCAACGGCGCGTCCCTTTATGTCCTTTAGAGGTACGTATTTGAGATCGAACTCTGAGAGCATTAGGGTCCATCTTGCCAATCCACCATTGAGAACGGGTTTCTCAAAGAGGTACTTGACGGGATCCATTTTGGAATATACCTTGACGGAATAGCTAAGCATGTAGTGGCGTAGCTTCTTCGTTGCCCACACAAAAGCGAGGCATGTCATTTCGATAGGTGTGTACTTACACTCGTATTCTATGAACATCTTACTAACGTAGTAGATAGCTCTTTCTTCTTTCCCAACAGTTTTCGCAAGCATAGCTCCCATGGTTGTTTCAGTAACTGTGAGATATAAACCAAGAGGTTGATCTCGTTGAGTAGGCGTTAAGACTGGTGGTTTGGCTAGTATCTCCTTGATCTTGTCAAACGCCTTTTGATAGTCATCGTACCATATGGTATGATCTGTTTTCTTGAGCTTTTTGAAAATGGGTTCGCAGATCATAGTAAGCTTTGATATGAATTGGCTTATATACTGCACCTTACCCAGAAATCCTCTAACCACGTTCTCTATCTGGGGTTGTGGCATTTCGATTAGAGCCTTGATCTTAGATGGATCAATTTCTATTCCTCTTTGACTAACGACGTATCCCAGGAGTTTACCTGATACCCCGAATGCACATTTCTGAGGATTGATTCTCATGTTGTACTTGCGCAATCTTAGAAAGAATTTGCGAAGGTTATCAATATATCCCTTTCTATCCTTGGATTTGACAATCATATCGTCGACGTATACTTCTACTTCTTTATGCATCATGTCATGTAGCAAGGTGGTTGCACTTCGTTGATATGTAGCTCCAGCATTGATGAGCCTAAATGGCATAACTGTATAACCATAGGTGCGCCATTGAGTAACGAAAGCTGTCTTATGCATGTCTTTTATGGCCATCTTGATTTGATTATACTCTACATACCCATCTATGAAGGACAATAATGCATGATCTGCTGTATTATCTACCAATATGTCGATGTCTGGTAGAGGGAAGTCATCCTTGGGACTTGCTTTATTCAAGTCTCTGAAATCAACACAAACTCGGATTCGCCCATCCTTTTTGGGTACGGGTACTATGTTAGCCACCCAGTCTGAATACTTGAAAATTTGATAAACCCGGCTTTGCATTGTTTATCAACTTCCTCTTTGATTTTAAGAGCCCATTCGGTCCTCATTCGACGAAGCTTCTGTTTCACGGGTTTGAAACCTGGTTTGATTGGAATTCGATGTTCTGCAATATCCCTGTCGATCGTTGGCATGTCCTTGTAAGACCAAGCGAAAATGTCATTGAAGTCGTGTAGGATGTCGATGAAACTGGCCCTTTCAGTTGGGTTTAGGGTCGTCCCTATCCTAAGTTCTTGGGGTTCTAGTTCGGTTCCTACATTGATGGGTTCGGTGTTCTCTATAACTGCTGCCCCTTCCCCCTCTTGTAATATTTCTTTGACTATGTGGGGAGTTAAATCGATTGAGTCTGGGTCAGGATCATCCTCATTGTCAACGTAAATAGAATTGCATTCAGAATAACATAAAGAGTAAGCAGAATCTGATTTATTCATATTAAATTTTGAAAAGAGTTGAAACAAAGATGCCATCTGTTCAGTAGTTAGTGGCAGTAAAGGGACAGCTGCTGGGACATTTCCCAAGCTACTGTTACTACTCGATGCTATGCTAGGAGGAACAAGGGGATGGGGAGTAACGACATGAGAAGACTCTCTAGCGACTTCTCTAGACTCAAACTCCGGTTCTGATTCCGACTCCGACTCTGACTCATATTCGTGGTCTTCGGGTTCTCCTTTGAACATCTCTCCTTCTCCAATAGTGAGCTTGAAGAGCCTTTCTTGGTTGTTAGTCCACTTGATAGACTTTCTCCATCCTTTCTGCTGATTTAGATTAGTTTCAGTGATCAATTTTGTGGGGTTGAAATGGTTATCTTGAAGTATCATGGTAATGATCTCATCCTGTCCCACCCTGACAAATCGGTCCTCTCCAAATAGAAGGCTAACAGCCTGTTCGTCTAAACAAGGTGTTTGACGAGTTTTGACGGTAGGAACCGTTTCTGATGGGATGAAGTAGCAATCGTGGAAGACCTCGATTCCAGCTAGTTGCATTCCCTTATAGTGCCAAGGTTAGGGAAACCCGTGAAAGTATTCCTGACTCCCCTCTCCAACGAAATATCCATTTAGGGTAGGGAGGTAGGATCGCATTTGGATTCCTTTGTTCTTACGGTTCTGAAAATGAGTGAGCATTTCCAAAGCTTCTTCTTTCGTGGGTTTGTATACCAATCCTAATGGTATCCTTTGAGAGTTTCCTTCCGTGTATGGTGCCAAGATATTTTTCTTGGCACGATCCAATGGCATTCCCAGGAAGTATCCTTGGGACTTGAGTATATGGTTGACCACTAAATTGGAGTATGGATTGAAGTATAGAGGTGCCAGGTCGCTTTCCACAAGGTTTATGCTTTGAAAGCCCCCAAGCTCATATACTGGATCTGTGAATACTTGGTTGCTCGACAGTTTCTCTATTACAGCTTTGATAGGTGACGAAGTGATCGTTACTATTTTGCTATCTAGAGGAATCATAATCTTCTGGTGTAAGGTGGACGTTACTGCTTTGGAAGCGTGTATCCAAGGCCTTCCCAGGAGTATATTGAATGATGCTTCGATATCCACTATTTGAAAATTAACCTTTCGCTCAATTGGCTCTGTGGCTATAGTGAGGTTGATTAGCCCTACTCCTTTACGTCGTGTTCCATCGTATGCTCAAACACCTTGGTTGGTAGGAGTCCAATCTGATTCTTTCATGCCTAGCTTATATACTGTCTTTAGTGGTATGACATTGACTGCAGAGCCATCATCTACCAAAGTCATTAGTACGTTCTTCTTTAAGCATGTGACTGTGATGTATAGAGCGAGGTTATGACTAGCGTCGAATGGAGGCCAATCCTCATCTGAAAAAGTAACTGGGTTACTTAGTTTAACTGAATCTTGGAAGACCAAGTTGACCACGTCGTCAGGTGTAGAGTTGTGCGCTACGTTCAATTTAGTGAAGGCTTGCAGTAAGGCTTGGCGATGAGGAAATGAACTCGCAACTAGTTGTCAGACTGAAAGATCAGCCTTTGTCTTCTGTAGTTGTTTTAGCAGGTGGTCAGTAGATGTATCTTCGCCATTATTTGGTGTGATGACATTGGTGTTAGTAACTAGACCATTAGCTATAGGACCATTCTGAGAAACATTTTGAAATGGACGCCCCGAACGAGTAAGGTGGTCTATATCTTGATCTTCACTACCTTTGACTATATCCTCACTTGCTTTGACTAGGTAGTGTTCCGTGAGGTATTCATCTTCATAGTCGTCAGCCCATATGCCATTGACTTCCTCTTTGGTTAGAGAGATAAGGTGTGAGCAATCCAAGGTGAATTCTTCATTTGTAACCATCAGAACTCCCAAGAAGATTCTTAGTATTGTTAGGCTTACCTTCAGGAGGTATGGGTAAACGACCATCTTTGATCATATCTTGAAGGACATGTTTTAGTTTAAAGCATTTCTCTGTATCGTGTCCCTTGCCTCTATGATACTTGCAGTAAGCATTTTCATCCCAGAATTTAGATTTCTTTTCTGGGTCAGGTGTAGGTCCTATGGGTTGGAGCTTACCTTGTTTCATTAATCTCTTCAGAGCATTGGAGTATGTATCGCCAATGTTTGTGAACTTCCTTTGTGGGTGATTCGTTTTTTATGATTCGACAAGGTTAATCTCATCAGTCTTGCTAGTAGAGCTATAAGAACGACTCGTCGAGCCTTGATATCCATGACCTACCTTTTTGGACAAGAGTCCTTTACGGATGTCATCTTCAATACTTGTCCCTAGCACAGTCAAATCTTTGAAAGACTTTATGTTTTGGTATCTCAAGTGGTTTGCATAAATGGGTCTCAGGTTATCCACGCACTTTTCCACAAGAGTGGCCTCGTCTGGACGTTCAACAAGTTGCGAGCTAGTCTTCCTCCACCTACTTAGGAAGTCGGTGAAGCCTTCTTTTTCATTTTGGGTAAGAACCTCTAAAGTACGCATGCTGACTTGGATCTCACCATTATCCGCGTATTGCTTAGTGAATTCAATTGCGGCGTCGCCCCAAGTGGCAATCTTCTTATGCTCCAAATAGTAGAACCATTGCTTAGGAATGGTGTCGAGAGATGAAGGAAAGATCCTTAGGAACATCTCAGGTTTGATGCCTTTGATAGACATGTAGTCTTTGAAAGCACGAATTTGGTTCAAAGGGTTTTCATGTCCCTTGAACTTTAGGATGTCAGTCATGTTGAAGTTGGTTGGCAATTGAGCATTCACAACCTCATACTTGCGATTATTCTCCCTGTAGATGTCATCTCCCTTAAGGTACATTAGTTGCTCCTCCAAGTATTGGAGTCGCTTTTCAGCTTCAGTAGGACCTATTGGAGGGTTGGTTTCTTGTTGTCCAACAAAGGGTGGAAGGTTATCATGCACGAGCTCGCTAGAAATATCGTCCTCTGCAGGAGGGAGTCTAGTTTCCACGGCAACAATTCGGCCTTCAATAGCGTTGAGGCGATCATAAGCTTGGTCTTGGCTTGTTTGGAGACGGGCGAGCGCAGCTAGGATTTGATCATTACCATTTTGGGGTTGACCACTGGCACTTGTGGTACTAGTTTCAGGCATCTTGGATATTAAATAAGAGATCGACGATGAATCAAAACATGATCGACCATTCTAGCACACTTACTCAAAGAAAAGACTCAACTTGTGAAGTGGGAGTGTGCCACTTCTGTTAAGTCAGGTTTGAAAATGACAAAGTCTTGAAATGTTTGTTCTAGGCAACTGTAGTGTAGTTGTAGGAGTGCTGACTCGAGGTGAGGTTTTGAAATGGGTTTCGAGTCCCGAATTTTGACTGAAGATTTGGACAAAATTTTGACTCGTTTTGCGCTAATTTCGGCCATTTTTGAAAAAATGTTTACATTTTAAAGTGTTTTTTGATTTTGCAGAAATTTCGTCATGGTTTTGCTTACAAAATGGTGATCACATATGATACAAGCATTCATACATGCATTGTAACGGTATGCTGAGTGCATTTATAAGGGTTTTGGCTTAAAAGGTGGGTTGTCATACCAAGCAATCAAACCCCGGTCTGTGGAGAGGTCCGTGCCAAACAAGAGTAAGGTCGGTTCCTTGTCCATTTCCTCGAGTAGTGAAAGCCCTTGATACAAACAGGAGTATGCACCACGGTATGGTTGACGTCAATCGCTATCTATCTTTAGGCCCAAATAGGAATTTGGACCGTCCAGACGTGACGATTGGTCGAATGGGTTGGGTTCGGCCTAGGAAGGCCGAATAAAACGACCTAAAAGGTCGAGTAATGAAAACCGACAACTGTCTCGTATAAAATATTCCCTAACCTTGTTCAAGTTTCACCCTTGGCAACACGTAAGTGTATTATCCCCAGCGAAGTCGCCAAACTGTGGACACGGGGGGACCACGGGGGGCGCTTGGGAAGAAGCGTTTGCATTTGTCGACTCGCCACCAATTTTTTTGGGAAATTGGAAGCGTTCAAATACCTCGTCTCATGTCAAGACACAAAGTAGTGACATGAACACTAAGAACTCGTTACCCATAGCATTCTATGTCTAGAATTACTCTCGTGGATGCCAATGAATACGGATGTTCACAGAGATCTGGAGTAAGGGGTGAGGGTACGTATTAGGAAGTCCTTTTACTGAAAACCTAATCCCGCCCGCCTCGATAGCGGCCTCTACTAATGATTAGGGAAATCGTTCGTATTTGATATGTTATCGATTATATGCATGCAATGCAACAAACAATAGATTAATCCTAGGATGTGAGATTAAACTAAGTCGGTGAACAAATAATTAACACTCATTAATGTCAAATTAGGGTTTAGGATTAATTACATGTGAAAACCAAGTAAATAAATCATACAAAATAAATAGAATAAATAAATAAATTGCAGCAATTAAACTTACAATGAGTCAATGATTTACGTCAAAAATATACTTAAGACGGACGAATTGAAGAAAAGAAAGGAAAATAAAATAAGGTTTAGAAAATATGGACAGATTAAGGGTGATATTACGATTAATAGTTGATTAATTATATAATTAAAGGATTAGGGTCAAGGCAAGAACGGAGTTCAGGGAAAGAATTCACCCCGGAACATGCGCAACATTGTTGCGTCCCTTGGAAGAGACGCAGTGGTCACTGCATGTGTTCCTGGGTTGAGTTCTGGCTGTGAAGTCAGAACTGCGAATTTTTAGCATTCGTTGGTGTGCTTAGTGGTTTATTATCGACATTAGACTCGAATGAAAGTGATTTAACGTATTAATAACATATGAGACCGTCATAAAAGCAATAAACACGAGTTAAAACGGGTTAAAACAAATTATAAACGAATTAAGATGAACTAGGTTCAATTAGGCTAAATTATGAAGGCGGAAACTAATTGAAAACGCGTGACAAACTGGAAATAAGCGATAAAAACATGTACAAAAGACGAATCTCATAAACTTGATATGGACGAATCGAGTCTCTAAAATCCGGGTTTGATTTAATGGCGAAAACCCGCAAATATCGATTATAAGTGATTTAACCCGTAAATAAAATATGATTATTATTAAGAATATCAGAGTTATTATGTACAAAGAAAATAAGAAGAAAATAAGAAAGAAAACAAAGAAGACGAAATAAACAAAGAACAGAGGAAGAAGAAGAAAAGCAGGAACTGCGGCAGCCTCTGGAAGAGGCGCAACAGTTGCTGCAATTCTTCTCGACGTCTACCCACTGTTAATACGTAAAAACAGTTTAATAATAAGGTTTTAGAAATCGGTTTTAAACATACTTTTGACGTAAATCTTACACGAATTGATACAAAAATAAAATACAATAATAAAGATGGGATTTACACTCTCAGACTTATATGTTTGACGAAACTAGATTAACTAAGTTAAGGTATAGTGATTGCTCGACTCGAATATATGTAGAAAGTGCCCTCGTGAGAGGATTTAGATTAAATTGATTGATGTGTAGTGGTCAAATTGGTCGATCATGCAACATGACTGGTACTCAGAATGATCTGAGCTTACGTGGTCGGTTGATCAAGCACATAGGCATCAAATGCTTAGAGCATGGTCTTAGCATGCAAAGGGAGAAGAGAAGGGCGGACATTCGCGTGAAAAATATGTGGAACGAAGGTCCCTATTTATACTAGAAAATATGGAGAGTTATGGAATGACTCAAACTTTGGAAACAAATCACGAAAAAATCTGAAAATACGCAGAAAAGAGCTGGGGAAGAGGCGCAACAGCTGCTGCGATTCTTCGAAGAGGCGCAGCAGGTACTGCGTCCTTTCCCCTGAGGTTTCCTCCTGCGGAAGAAAGAATTCCGCGTTGATTTTATGAAATTGGGGCGGATCTCTACTTCCTTATTCTTTAAAATAAGATTTTCGGGATATATTTTATCAAAAGATATAAAATTAATTTGTGGAATATATATCCGGAATATTCTAGGACATTCCGACTCGTCATTTTAAACGGTTTATTAGCAAATGAAGCGGTTTTTTACCCGGACTCCAAATGAACTCTAATTACTGCTAAAACGACCGTATAGGCGCGTAGATGATGACCAAGGGTTATACACAAGTATTTGAGCTATCACTTGACGATAAACTTACGAACTGGCATAACTCGTTCCGTGTACCAAACATGCGGCCCAATCATCACCGGGTGGTTTTGCGGGAGGTGCAGAAATTAAGTATTTACAGTGGGGTACCCCTTGTAGAGGTCCATTGATAGGCTTAAAATCTGACTAGTGCTTAAAGGGATTCGAAGTACTACTCATATAAACAAAGTGCACTTTCTTTTCGGGGTATTCATTCAAAAGAACTCCACAGTTAAGCGTGCTTGACTGAGAGTAGTCTTAGGATGGGTGACCTTCTGGTAAGGTTCCTGGGATGCGCATGAGTGAGGATAAAATGCGTTGGAAAGTGCTCGTGTTGATCTGTGGGCCATGTACACAGCCTGGCAAGCTACCGTAAGTGACCGCTCCCGGCCCTATGTTTGGGTCAAGGTGTTACATTCCAAGCATACAAGAGTGGCACCCCTTATTCCAACTACTATAATGAGAATACCAAATTTCATCCAAATCTTTCATACAAGAGCCAAAATGTCAAAAACCCCCAACGGACATACACCCCACCTCCATTGATAAATCAAGCTCAAAGACTCTTTTTCAACCAAAGCCAAGGATACCAATATCAACCTTCTTACAATCAATCCAATGACCAAGGCTTTGATGTTCAAAAAGCGGTCCTCCAAATGCAAAAGAACCAACAAGAATTTTTCAACCAAATGCAAAAAGATAGCTAAGCCAAAGAAATCACCATCAACCATATACTTGCCCACACCAAAATCCTAGAGACTCAAATGACTCAATTATCATCTTCTAGCTCTCAAAGACAAAAGGGGCAATTACCGCCTCAAGGTAATCCCCCAAGACATGAGATGTCGAGTGCCATCCATTTGAGGAGTGGTACAAGATATGAGGGACCGAAGAGGTCAATTGATGAAGATATTGTGGATGCTAGTGACAAGCAAAGAGTTGTGGAGAACTCTAAGGAGGTAGATCCCACTACCAATGAAATTTCAAAGAAGAAGAATGAAGAGAATGCTAAGGAAAAAGAGCCTATTGTGATTAGACTTCCATTCCCAAGTCGTCAAGCTAAGACTAAGTTTGATGAGTAACTTGGAAAGTTCATGGAAATTCTGAAGAACTTAGAAGTCTCAATCCCATTCACGGAATTGATCAATCATGTTCTGGCTTATGCAAAATACATTAAGGACATTCTTACCAAGAACAAATCCATCCGAAAGCTAGAGACTATTGCCTTTACCAATGTGAGTAGTGCTATTCTTCAAGGAAGTTCCCCTCCAAAGCTCAAAGATCCGGGAAGTTTTTCTATTCTATGCACCATTGGCGACAGTACAATCAACAAAGCATTATGTGATCTTGGAGCAAGTGTAAGTGTCATGCCATATTCGATATGTAAGAGACTATGAATGGGAGAGTTCAAATGCACCAACATTACTCTTAAAATTGCGGATCGATCAACAAAGATACCTCTAGGGCTATGGGAGGATGTGCCCGTGAGAATTGGCAAATTCTTTATCCCGGCAGACTTTGTCATTGTAGACATGGAGGTGTATTCCAACATTCCTATCATCTTAGGAAGACCTTTCTTGCACACCGCGGGAGCTGTAATCGATGTAAAACATGGAGAGCTCATACTTGAAGTAGGGGATGAGACAATCACTTTCAATCTTGACAAAACAATGAGAGCTCCCCGACTACATGAGCCATGCTTTATGGTCGATCACTATAGCGGAAAAAGTGATAGAAAGAAGTTAGAATCTCTATGCAAAGATCAAGCCATGGGTAAAGAAACACCGCCCATGTGGAAGAAGAAAGTGGATGACCTTCAAGTAGCTCTATTCGGAGAGCAAGGAATTTTCAACAACAATGAGAACTTGAATAGCTCAACCATCATGACAAGTAATGAAGAAGGCCTCATTGGCCATGACAACAAGAAAGAAGAGTTGCTCTTGTCGACTCATGACATTATTTGGGAACAAGCTAATGAAGTTTGTAGTCTATGGGACGATGAATTTGAAGGATTAGTCAATCCTTATATTGGCAATGCTATGACCTTAGACCAAGGCTTTGTCGATCCTTGTCATCACTTTGACTCGGAATACAACAATGAAGAAAACATTGGACAAAGATCTATACAAGATCTTTATCATGAAAATGAACAAGCCTTCGACTACTTCTACATGATGTTGAGCAACATCAACAACACCTTGGCTTTGCCCCCTTGACATCTCATCCAAGAAATGAGAGTTTGGTGGAGTCCTTCCTAAACCACCATTTGTAAATACTCTAACCCCTAAACTAGCATTTCATTTCCTTTATTGCATCTTTGTCATTTTTGGATTTGCAATTTTATGCTTTGTTCAAGATTTTTGACATGAGAGCAAGTGAGGGAGGTATTTTAACGTGTTTTGATTTGTAGTGTTTGATCAAGTGTGGGGATGGCAAATACCTAGGCTAACCAAGCCTTTGTAGTGCACCCACAACATTTAACAAAGGAAAAGAAGAAAGAATTACATGGGAAAAGGAGTCCCTACGAGCAAACCTGAGCTCATGGGAGCTGAAGAGAAACCGAGCGTCCCCAGCAAGAATCCGAGCGTCCTGACCTTAGGGCGTGGGAGCTGGAAAAGTTTAAAGTGAAGAAAACGTAATGTAAGAAAATCTGCGCATGCCAACTTCAATCCGCTTGTCTCCAACTTCAGGACGCTCGTCTTAAGACGAATCCGCGCGTCCTGAGATGCTTCAAACTTATAAAATTTAGCTGTAAGGAAATCTGCACGTCCCAGGAATGATCCTAGCGTCCCCTGAGAAATCCGCTCGAGCTGAGAAGAATCCGCGATTCCTGGCACTGGTTTGATTTTTCAGGAAGTCCTGTAAGACGATCCGCGCGTCCCCAGGAGGATCCGAGCGTCTCAGACCTGTACTTAACCAAAACACGGGATGATCCCTTCTTTCCCAATTCATATCTATCTCTCAAAAACACAAACACATACATTCTCTCCCACTTAAACCCTCAATCAACCCATTCAAAAACACCAATTTATCAATAAAATTCACCACCCTCTAAACAAAACTTACTCAAAACAAGATTAAATTACTTCTTTATCAACAAAGACCATCTAAACATCAAATTCCTCACAAATTGAATCAATTTTCTAGGGTTTGGGCAAAAATTCGAAAATCCTAAATTGATTGAGGAATTGGTTAAAGTTTGAAGAAGCAAGGAATATTCAAGCAAAATCTTAGTTTGAAGATACAAGTTTTAGAAGGAAAATACAATGGCAAGGACCAAAGGCGGAACCAAGGCACACAAAACAACAAATTTATCAAAGAGGCAACAAGCTCTTTGGTCGTGATCCCTTATGAGGGGTTTAGTTTTCAGTACTTGTCGTTAGAAGCACCTAGACCAAAACACAATTTATAACTTCACAAACAACTCTACAATTAGTAAAGGGGCAAGTAAAGGTCGGATCCCAAGGGACGGGAATTGAGATGAGATTTTCTATTGCAACTAGTGGTGTCTAAGGGTGTCACAATTGGGGTTTGAAGTAGAAGATCACTAAACTAAATAGCAATGAAAGTAAATAAGCAAGATGAATTAAAAGGGATGTAAACAATTGATAAAAAGCACTAGGGTGTTATGGGGTCATAGGGGATTCATGGGAATTGATCATACAAACATATTCTCAAATTATAAGCAAGCAATTATTGTTGTAATGGATCGAGTTGGTTTATATCTTACAATCCTAGTGAAGTTTGGGTCCCGGAGCCGAATCGATTAGATTGTACAAGACCTACAAGTCGGCTTAATCTTCCCTACTCAACTATATGCATGGTCTAATGAGACTCGAGTTGGTTTATGTCTTACAAGTCTTATTGAAAAGATAGGTGATGGGTAAAAATGCAAGGATTCATAGGCTCGCATTTCATCAAACATAACATGTGCATAAGTTGAGATCACAACAAGCAAGCAAATAAACTATGAAAACATATTAGATTAAGCATGAATCATTCCCCATGTTGGTTTCCCCTAATTACCCATTAACTCTAGCTAAGGAAACTACTCACTCATTATCATGTTGAACATGCTAGCAAGGTTGTCAATCATACCAACAAAGTAAAACATGATGAATAAATGAAGATAATTAACAATAATTAAAAAGGGATTAAGAGAATTATACCTACTAATGATTCCAATAATAAAGCAAAGAATAATAGAAGTACTTGATGCTTGATTGGAAGGTTGTCAGTCTCCCAATAATAACCCAAATAATCTTCAATTATCCAAAAATAAAGGATGAACAAGAGAGAGATTAAGGAAATAAAACTTGTATTAAAACTTGATTAAATGTTTATTACAAGATTAAAGAGAGATTTGATTGATATTAACTACACTAAAGATTGCTAAGAAGAACATGATCTTCTAATTAGACTAATGGGGTATTTATAGTGGGGATTAGTTACAAAAATTAGGGTTTACTAAGGGCTTAAATGACGATTAAGTCCTTGAGGAATCGCCGGTCTCTAGGGAGACTCTGGTCTCTTTTCCGCCGGTCTTATATAAAGATGCGCATCCTTCCTTGAAGTTTGTAGAAGACGAAATAGCTGTAAGGGAATCCGGGCGTCTTAGGCACGGGACGGGCGGATTTGGGTGTTTCTGGACGGGCGTCCAGAGGGGGAAGACGGGCGGATTTGGGAGGTTTTGGCCGAGTGTCCAGCAGAGGCAGACGCTCTGATTGTAGGCCTTGGACGGGCGGATTCAGGGCAATTCGCTCGGATTGTCTTACAGCTTCATTCCTTCTTCTTTTCTTCCTTTTTCTTCAAAGAATCCTAGAGGATTTCCTCGGGGATGCAAGGATCTTTTCTCATCATTGCCCATCTACTATAGTATGTACAAAGGCCTTCTAATCTTGTCTCTCCTTGATGCTTGGTCATTGAATTCAATCAATTTAGCCTCATTTTGCCATGAAAATGCAAGGTTTGCACTCCTTTCCTACCAAGGACACAAAACCTCAAAGAATATGCAAAACAAAGGACTAAAGACAATAAATGACCCAAATATGCACTAAAAAGCATGGGAACAAGGCTAATTCGGGGACTAAATATGCTCTAATTATGGTCACATCAAATATCGCCAAACCGAACCTTTGCTCATCCCGAGTAAAGAGGTGACAAAGACTAGGACCATTATTTAAACTAACCTAATAACATAGCCGATATGAGACAATTAGCGGGTCTCACTCTGCCCCTTCAACTCACAACAAGACAACCATGAGGTAGGATGCCTTCTTGCAAGGCAAGGTGGGTCTTGGCAAAATGGCAACACATCCAAACATTAAGCACATAAAATCAAGTAATGGATGCATCTACAAAAGAATAGCCACTTTCCTCATCTAAGTGGCGGAAATTATCTACAAGGGAAGCAATTCAAGGGTACACACTCCTTCATAGATGCAATTTCTTAAAACTACTAAGCCTAGAAGGATACCAATAAATCACCTCCAAATTGTGTCAAGCTAGGGTATCTTTGTCCTCAATCGTTAAATGCTTTTGTCAATAATAGACTCCCTATGGTGTTAGAAACACTGGAGGATCGCGGAATTCCCCCTCTTGCCTAGACAAGAAGAAGGGTCATCCCCTCTCTACCATGCACAAAAGTAGATACGATGGATAAAGGGATCGATAAAATTTGAGTTTCACTTTGGGAGTTTGCTTTGTTGTTGATTTTCCCCCCAATTTCTTGTGGCATATAACATTTGAGAACACTTTCTTTTTGCCATTTCTTTTTATTTTTGGCCTTTCAACACTTGACAACTTTTCAACTTTTCTTTGCATTTCTTTTGAACATTTTCAAAGTCACCCCATATGTAGTGAGGGTGCCTTATATTTGAAGCTTTAGGAGTCTATTTTTTTTGCTCCTCTTTTCATTTGATGCATTTTTGCAAACTTTCTTTCACTTTTCATTTCATTGAACTCAAATTTATTTCTTTTTGTGCCCATTCCCTTTGATGACAAAAATGTGGTAGAACATGGATGATGGATGCATGCATGGTTTCAAGGGTCACCTTGGAATAAACGGTGGCCAAGGAGTTATCACACCATAAGGTACTCTTGACTAGGCCTTAAACCATGGGTCAAAGGATACTAGCATGACACATCCTAGGGTGTTTTACAAGTATTCTAACAAGAAAAGTCTTAAGAAGAAAAAGCATCTCCTACGGTCTATGTACACTTGTCAAGCTTCCCAAGTAGACGGTTTCGCAAAAAAATTTTTAACATTTAACTACATGCCATGATGCAACTAACATATATACATCTTAATGCAAATGATTCTACCAACTAATATGCCATATAAACTAAATGCAAGTCCTAGATTCACATTGTTATACCGCATCAATCAAAATAAATCCACATAGTCATTAACATAAAGAGGAAAAAGGAGATTGGAAAGATCATACCATGCAGTCTTCATGATCCTCATGTCTCGGATGTGGCGTAGTCAATCAATGTGAACAAGGATAGAACAAATACAATATATACAACAATATATACATGACTACACTACAAAGGAAATGAACTTGTTTTTGGTTTTTCAAATTTTCAAATTTTTATGGTTTTTCGAAATTTTTTGATTTTTTTGGATTTTTGAATAAAAGTTAAGTTAGAATTCCCCATCCCCACACTAATATGGGCATTGTCCTTAATGGCCAAAATCATGGGAAATTATGCAAACATGATGCATGAATTCTACACTAAATGCAAGCTATACTAATCTACACTACATGATGCATGGGTTTTTGTTTATGACGGAGAGCGTAATTTAGATTACCTCCCGTTGCGTATGCATGTACTTCCCCAAACCGAGATAGACATTATTTCTAATGTCCTAAAGTTGGGGGTATTTCATGCACACAAGATGCAATGCATGAAACTAAATTTGTCATTTTGGATTTTCAAAAGTGGGAACAATGAAATAAAAACACCTCAATGGGGCCGAGGTGTTAGTCCTCTATGTTGCTAGGACTCTCCAACCATGATCAAGATAAAATAAATAAAACAAAGAAAGAAGTAGACAAACCTCAAGAGGGTAGGAGCCTCCAAAGCTTGCTAGTCTTCCACCATATCATCACTGTCATCATCTTCCTCAATAGAAGTGGACTCATCTCCACTCCCCTCTTCACTTCCTTGCTCACTTCCTTCATAATCTTCTTCTTCATTAGCCTCTTCTTCTTCATTTACCTCTTCATCAATGCCTTCATCAACAACCTCATCACCGACAACCTCATCGTCACCCGGTATCTCACCCATAGATGCACTTGGAAAGAAGACTTCCCTATCCGCCCAACTAGGCAAAGGACATGAAGGATCAAGTAGTCCTTGCCTAGCTAAATGAAGGAGGGGTGGATATTGGTCTAAGTATGCATTTTCCCGATCCTTAAAAGCTTGTTTGTGCATCTCTTGAATAAATAGAGTCATGAAGTCATTGCCCGCTTCAACACCTTCGGTTTTTAACTCTTGATATTTGAATGGATAGGGTGGTGTGACAATGGAGGAGGAGGGCATTTCAATTTCAACCCTTTGTTGACGGATGATGTATTCGGCTTCCTTTGAGAGGGGAAGAAGGTAGTTTGTTCTATGAACACTCAAACGGCATATCTTGGAAGGCAAAGTAAAAGATCTAGCATCATTGGTGAGCCACCCATATTGGTGTCAAGAGGGTTATGCGTGACCCACTTGTACTTGTTAATCATGGCATCCATGTCAATGAGATGACCCCCTTTTTTCGCCTCATACTTGGCCAAGAGAGTAACTAGACCTCCATTTACAATAAAAGCGGTACCTTGCTTTCCACAATCATCATTGAGCCATATTTCTACCAAAAGCCTTAGAGAATTGTAAGGCTTGGTGAATTCCCTTCCAATAATTAAGGCCGACTCAAGTAGAATACAATCGAGCTTGGTAAAGTGGTTAGTGTCTTTTCTTGCAATGATGGTATTCCCGATGACCTTGTGCCACACTCTAATGCCCGGATGGTGGACTAATAAGGTGCGACAAGCATGATAGTTCTCAAATTTCTTCCCGGATTTTGCCTCCCAAAGAGGAGCGGGGTCATATTTTTCGGGCTTCTTGTAATAACGAGGTGAATCACTGAGACCTAATGCTTTACTCAAGTCATCAAAGGTGATGCGCCTTTTCACATTGGCAAGGCCAAACTCGATGTATTCTCTAGTCTCTACCTTATGCACTTTCAATGAACTCAAAAATTCTAAGGTAAGGGAGGGGTATGTCAATTCTCTTGTAGCAAACAATTTTCCCAACCCCATGGCTTTAAAGAAGGCTTTTGTTTGTCCAAGGACACCCAATTTGTTAAAGGCATCTTCACATATGAACTTGGTGGGTAGAAAGGATTTCCTAACATACTTGGCAAATGTATCCCTATGGGAGTTAGAAATGAAAATTACCTCCGGATAGTTTGATAATTGAGCAATTTCCGGAGTTGTTGATGTTGTTGCTTCCAAGGGAGGATTTTGTTGTTGTTGAACTTCCAAGTTTGCACTAGCAACCACCATAGCCAATGAGGCTTTCTTTGCTTGAAGACATTGTTGCCTTGTTGAGAGTGCCTTTGCCTTAGGTGCCTTTGTTGATCCTTTTGTTCTTGCCATTGATGAAAATACCAAGAAAAGAGTGAAAATCTTCAATTTTCAAGTATACCCAAAACGATTTTAAGATGAAAGGCTTTGCCTTTGTAATTCAAAAATTGACTCAAAGGTTGAAGATTTTGGTATTTGGATTGATTTTTGTTGGAAGAGGAGTGATTAATTGTTGTTAAAAGGAAGTTTGGATTTCATTTTGTTGAATTTGGTTGAGAAAATCTTGTTTTGGTGATGGAGAGGATGAGGGTTTTGAGTTTTGGGGTTTATGGGTAGTGTTTTGAATGAATGAATGAAGAAATGAATGTGGGAGGGGTATTTAAAACACCCAAAAATTTTGAAACTACAGGGGAAGACGGGCGTTTTTCCATCGGGACGCTCGGATTCTGCCTATTCTGGGTTCAGGATTCTCGCCTAAAGACGGGCGTCTTTCAGCTGGGACGCTTGGATTCTTTGACTGCGGGACGAGCGGATTCTGCTGAAGACGGGCGGATTCTGATACAGCAAGCTTTCTTATTTTACACTGGCAAAAAGACGGGCGTCTTTCTGCAAAGACGAGCGGATTCTTCAAGACGAGCGTCTTCTCTGCTGGGACGCTCGGATTCTTCGACAGTCCCAAATTTTCAATTTTTCAGTTAAAATGGACGGGCGGATTCTGCCAAACACGCTCGGATTCCCTAAAGAGGAGCGGATTCCCCTTAAGGACGCTCGGATTCTCCCTGGTCTACCCGGATTCAGTTCCATCCGTACACTTGCATATCCCGTGTCATTTTTCATTCTTCGAATCCTGTGTTCCTCATTGTAGGGGCACTACTAAGGCATGAATAGCCTAGGCAATTGCTATACCCACACTAACCTAAAGCACTACACATCAATTAAATCATTAGTCCCTCCCTCACTTCTCTCAAAAATGATAATTACCTTGATCAAGGCATAAAAATACAAAAATGACAAAAATGCAATGTAAGAATTAAAATGCAAGTTAGGGAGTTAGAAATATTTACAAATGGTGGTTTGGAGAGGACTCCACCAAACTCTCATCCTTAGTGAGATGTCATGGGGGCATGTCCAAGGTGTTGTTGATGTTGCTCAACACCTTGAAGAAGTAGTCAAAAGCTTGTTCATTATCATGATAAAGATCTTCAATAGACCTTTGCCCTTGTTGTTCTTCATGTTGGTCTTTATCGATAGCATTACCAATATAGGGATTGAAAATCCCTTCAAACTCATCGTCCCAAAGACCACAAACTTCATCTACTTGATCACTAAAGATCTCTTGAGTTGATATAAACAACTCTCCCACTTTCTTATCTTGGCCAATGAGGCCATCCTCTTCATTGCTTGACTTTGGTGAGCTTTTCAAGCTCTCTTTCTTACAATTCACTTGCTCTTTGAATGGAGCATCATCAACTTTTTTCTTCCATTGGAATTCCGACTTCTTCCTATCATCCTTCCGGCTATAATTATCAACCATAAAACATGGTTCATGCAAACGGGGAGCTCTCATGGTCTTGTCAAGATTGAAAGTTATGCTCTCATCTCCTACTTCTAGAGTGAGCTCTCCATGCGTCACATCAATCACCACACCCGCGGTGTGTAAGAAAGGTCTACCTAGAATGATTGGAATGTTGGAGTCTTCTTCCATGTCAATAATGACAAAGTCCACCGGGATGAAAAATTTCCCAACTCTTACGGGAACATCTTCCCATATCCGTAATGGTGTCTTCGTCGATCTATCGGCCATTTGGAGTGTGATATTGGGGCATTTAAGCTCTCCCATCCCTAACCTTTTACTCACCGAGTACGGCATAACGCTCACACTAGCCCCTAGATCACATAGGGCTTTGTTGATCATGGTGTCGCCAATGGTACATGGTATTGAGAAGCTTCCTGGATCTTTAAGTTTTGGAGGAGAACTCCCTTGAAGTATTGCACTACTCACCTTAGTGAAAGCGATAGTCTCAAGCTTCCGGATCGACTTCTTCTTTGTGAGGATGTCTTTCATGTATTTTGAATAGGCCGGCACGTGATTGATTAATTCCGTGAAAGGAATTGAGACTTCCCAATTCTTCACAATTTCCATAAATTTTCCAAGTTGGTCATCAAATTTGGGCTTGGCTTGACGACTCGGAAAAGGAAGTCTAATCACAATGGGCTCCTTCTCCTTGACCTTGTCTTCATTTTTCTTTGAAATATCTTCTTTTGATGGTTCTCTATCCTTGGAGTTTTGCACAATTTCTTCTTTGTCACTAGCTTCCACAACTTCATCCTCAACTTGCTTCTTCGGTGCTTCATCCCTTGTACCACTCCTCAAGTGAATGGCACTAACCGTTTCATGTCTTGGGGGATTACTTTGAGGTGGTAATTGCCCCTTTTGTCTTTGTGAGCTTGAAGATGCTAGTTGAGTCAATTGGGTTTCTAACATTTTGGTCTGAGCTAGGATGTTGTTGATGGTGATTTTGTTTGCTTGACTATACTTTTGCATTTGAGTGAAAAACTCTTGTTGATTCTTTTGCATTTGTAGGACCGCTTTTTGAACATCAAAACCTTGGTCATTTTGTTGGTTGTATGGAGTTTGATTTTGGTAACCTTGGTTTTGGTTGTAAAAGGGTCTTTGATTTTGGTTTCTCATAGGAGGTGGGTGTATGTTGGTTGAGGGTTTTGAACATTTTGGCTTTTGTATGAGAGATTTGGATAGAATTTGGTGTTTTCATTGTAATAGTTTGAATAAGGGGTACCACTCTTGTATGCTTGGAAAGCATTCACTTGTTCATTTGTTCCCCTACATTCACTTTGGTCATGTCCCAAAGTTCTACAATTCTCACATATCCCACTTGGGATTGATGAAGATGCCGTCATGGCATTAACATGATGCTTTGGTGATTTTGAGATTTTTTCAAGTCTAGCCATAGCTTTTTCATACTTCAAATTGATGGTATCAATGTGAGCACTAAGTTGAGCACCCAATTGAGTAATGGAGTCCACTTCATGCTTTCCTCCTCTAGTAGCCTTGCGAGGTCTACTATATTGTGAGTTATGGACCGCCATTTCCTCAATTTTGTTCCAAGTTTGATTGTCATCAACTTCGGTGAACATTCCATTTGATCCCATGTTGAGAATGTTTCTTGAGTCTTCATAAAGACCATTCCAAAATTGTTGTACCAAGAACCACTCGCTAAGTCCATGATGAGGACATGAGCGACAAATTCCTTTGAATCGCTCCCAAGCTTCATACAAAGATTCCTCATCTCTTTGCTTAAAGCCCGTAATTTGAGCTCTTAGCATGTTAGTGTGGACAGCGGGGGTGCCCATGGGGGCGCTTGGGAGGAAAGAGAAACAAGCGTTTGAATTTTTGTTGGAGTCGCCAACAATTTTTATGGGAAATTGGAACCGTTCGAATACCTCGTGTCATGTCAAGACACAAAGTAGTGACATGAACACTAAGCAATTGTTACCCTTAGCATTCTATGTCTAGAATGACTCTCGTGGATGCCAATGAACAAGGGTGTTCACGGAGATCTGGAGTAAGGGGTGAGGGTACGTATTAGGAAGCTCTTTTGATCGAACACCTAATCCCACCCGCCTCGATAGCGGCCTCTACTAATGATTAGGGAAATCGTCTATACTTGATATATCGTCGATTATATGCATGCAATGCAACATCCAAGTTTTAATCCTAACATGTGAGAATTAGACTAAGTCGGTTGACAGTTAGTTTAACATACAATTAAGGTCGAAGTAGGATTTAATGCTCAATTACATGTGAGAACATTCAAATGATACAAGAAATATGATAAATACAACAAAATTACAATAATGAAAATTACAATGGAATTACATCGGGATAGGCGATTTATGTCGAAAATACCTTTAAAACGGATAATTTGAGAAAAAGAATAAAGGAACGAATTAACGAACAGAACAGAAGGTGATAATACGATTAATAGTTGATTATACGTAAGCTAATTTAAACTAGGTCAAGGCAACCACAGAGTTCAGGGACAGAATTCAACCGAATAAAGCAGCAATGAGTGCGTCCTTGGAATAGGCGCATCGATTCTTTGCGTCTGTTTCGACTTTGACCAATTGTGAAGCGGAATTGCGTGTTGTTAATACTCGTCGGTAAATTTAATGATTGATTAAATTATTTACTCGGATGGAAGTGATTAATGGGTTAATTACATGTGATTAAGGTCATAAAAGCAATAAACATGGATGAGACGGAATTAAACGAATTAATTACATGAATGAATGATGGATAATTAGTGACATGAGTGAATGAAATAAACTAAACGAGATGAATTAACGACAAATTAATGATGAACATGTGATGAACGGATGAAAATATGTCAAAGGTCGAATTCCAGAAGCCCAATATGAACAAACTGAATTTCTACAACCCGGATTGAATTCAATGACGAAAACCCGCAAATATGAGATTACTTGGGATTTAAGCCGAATTTAATGATGAATTATGTTCTAACGAATGATAAACAATATAAATGTGAAATTATTGTGCTATGATATCAGAGAATTAAAGAACAAACGAACAAAACAAATACTTAACGAATTACAGAGGACGAAGGAAGAAGAAAGGAAGCAGGAACTGCGGCAGCCTCACGAAGAGGCGCAGCAGGAAATGCGCTCCTTCGAAGAGGCGCAGCAGTTGCTGCGTCCTTTCTCGACGGTTTATCTTCTGAAAATCCGTAAAAAGGGTTTTAAAGTACGGTTTTAGAAATCGGTTTTAAAAGGTATTTTCGACATAAACCTTACAATTGATTACAAAAAGTAAATACAATAAATAAATAAGGATTATACACCCTCAGACTTACATGTTTGACGAAACGAGAAGGACTAAGATATCGATTAGTGATGCTCGACGCAAATGCAAAGAAAGTGCCCTCGTAAGAGGAAAACGATTAATTAATTAAGTTGATTGATGTGTAGTTGGTCAAATTGGTCGGTCATGCAAACGAGGCTGGTACTCAGAAGGATCCGAGCTTACGTGGTCGAATGTTCAAGCACGTAGACGCCAAAAAGTAAGAACAAAGGTCTAGAATGAAAAGGGAGAAGAGAAGGGCGGACACTCGCGTGAGAAATATGAGGAGCGAAGGCTCCTATTTATACTAATCACGTGAAATAATTAGGGTTTCGGAGACTCTTTGGAAGTGAATCTCGGAAAGATATGAAAAAGATACGAAAACTACGGAGAATAGGACCTGGGAAGAGGCGCAACAGCCATTGCGTCTCTTGGAAGAGGCGCAGCACCTGCTGCGTCTGTTCCCAAGTGGTTTCCTCCTGTGGAAGAAAGATTTCCGTGTTTAAGTTATGGTAGGACGGAATAATTTGGTTTTCCTTAATATCTTATGTGAATATTTCGGGAAACTGTTTACCAAAGGATGAAAATTATGAAATATGAAATAGAAATATCCGGAACATTCCAGAACATTCTGACTCGGGATTTAACGGTTATCAGAAAATGAAGACGGTTTTAGGCCCGGACTCCAAATGTACTCTAACTACTGTCAAAACGACCTTATCGGCACGTAGATGACAACTAAGAGGCAGACATTGATATTTGAGCAATCACTTGACGATAATCTTACGAATTATCACAAATCGTTCCGCGTACCAAACATGCGGCCCAATCATCACCGGGTGGTTTGCGAGAGGTGCAGAAATGAGGTATCTACAGAGCCCCCACTTTGACAAGGCGAAAGTCAAAGTATAGCCATCAGGTCAATCGAAGATTACAACCTGACGACTATGGCGACGCGAGGCGGCTCAAGGGGTCTGAGCCAAGGACCTGTCATCGGGAACATTTTAGAGTCTGTAGACTATCGGGGAGGGTCGTTTAAAGTCCATTAGACTACGTAAGGAAGCTCGCCAGCCATAAGAAAAGACCATACCTGAGACTTCTTCTCGAAATTCTTCCGGAGGTACATGGGAGCTAAGGAGCGAAGATCAAGCGTAAGGACTAAATAAGGTGAGTAGCAGGGCACAGGCGGGAACTGCTGAAAGAAGACTGCTTGGGTAGTCTTCGAGAAATAATCGCGAATAGCAGGATACGGGCGGGAACTGCTGAGGGGAAGACTGCTTGGGTAGTCTTCGAGAAGCATTATAAATAGCAGGACACAGTCGGGAACTGCTGAGGAGAAATCTGCTTAGGTAGATGTTAATCTTCAAGTCTTGAGAGGGACAGTACGTCCGCTTACTCTCGCCGGGGACATGATTGGGAATTAATCTCCATGTCGTGAGAGGGAAAGTGTATCCGCTTACTCTCGTTATAATGAAGGCGTGTCGAATTCTGTGAAGGAATAAATGATCGTTCCGACAAGCAAAGGTCTTGAAAGGAATAAATAATATGCAACAGTCTGCTGCTGGCTTGAGAAAATGCGGGTCGGAATGAAAAAAATCGTCAAACGGACCAAAAGGATAAAATAGCATCGGGGAAGAGGCACACCAAAGATGGGCCCACAAATAACGAACTCATAACGAATTTTTGAAAATCCGTATGGAGGGAACACAAGGAAGAGGTGCAGCAAGAGCTGCGTCTCTTGGAAGAGGCGCAGCGCCTGCTGCGTCTATTCCCCAAAGTGTTTTTTCTGCGTAAAAACGCGATAATCAGGAGGCTTATGTTCATTTGTTCGAAACACAATTTCACATATTCTCTCTCAAATCTTCCCCATTTCCTCCAAGGTTTGATTGAAAAGCTTGCATTAATCATGACTAATCGAGGTATGTGTCTCATTCTTGCATTAATCTTCCATATTTGCTCAATTTTGAGTCGAAAAAATTAGGGTTTATGACCCATTTGATCAAAAATTTGGGGCTTTTCCCCCAAATGCGTTTGCTTTGTCAAATGGACATTAGAAATGGATAATTGGTAGCATTAGGAACACAACCATGTATTTGCCTTGGATTTTCGTCGAGTTTTGAGCCTTTGAATGAAATTTGAGACGGTTTCACAGCTAAACCTTAAATTGCTTCGAAAATAGCCTTAGGATCGCCGATTTGCGATGAAACTTGACATTTGGGAACCTTGAATGATGGGTAAACTTTCTACCATCTCGGAATTTTGGTTTGTGACAACTTTTTCAGGACACTTTTCTAGGGCATAATTGCTGTTATAACGAAATGCTGCCGAAAGTTCGACTCGAACCCGGAACTAGGCTTCAAATTAGGTTTGACTTGACCCAAGTTACCACATGAGTGATCGGGTTGGTGATAATATGGCCAAAGATGGCGGGAAAAGAGCGATTTCAGGGCTTCCGAAGGGTCGGAAATCCCCTAACCAAGGCTTGCCGTCACGTGACGCGGCCTAAATTTGCTTTAATGTTGCAGGTGATGTGGCTTCTACTTCTGGGAGGACTCCCATGGAGATAGACGTTGCTACTGTCGAGGAGGCATTAGAGCAGGACTTCACCGCCGGGGTGATGGCTGCTGGGGACGAGGTCCATGAGGAGGAGGCTGTTGAGGAGGAGGAGGCCCCGAGACGGGCCAACGTTGGACGGGGAGGTCGTCAGCTGAGAGGAGCTCCTGCGTGGGCTGAGACTTGGGAGAGTAGGAACTTGAGGTGGGCTGTAGGGGGTCACCTGTCCTAAAGGACGGTGAAGAGCTTGGTAAATAGGAGTTCACTACTCATTACTCATCCTCTTTCATTCATTTATATCTCTTTTGATTTTCATTCAAAACTAAAGATAGCTTTTTTGTTTCAAATCACAATAGGAGGCCGGGAACATGAGGTCGTTCTCGGGCTACACGACAGCGATGGAGCACTACGAGCGGCTGTCGGCGGAGGAGCGGGCCATGATTGAGCGTGGAGCGTTCGGTCCTTTGATGCAGGCCTGGAGGGATATCGCGAAGAGGAAGTTGCGGGCTAACCTTAGCCTAGTCCACACTTTCTTGGACCGATTCTGGGATACGACTTCCACGTTTCACATTCCTTTTGGTGAGGTGGGAGTCACTCTGGAGGATTACGGCATGATTTTTGGTCTGCCGTGTGGGACCGAGGAGGTGGAGTAGGCGGAGGCTGCCATGACGGTGGACTCGGCCAAGGCGAGGAGATTGATCGGCTGGAACCTGTCGTCGAAGGCTATCACAGTGCCGGGCTTGGTGCCCAGCTCTTACGTTCGAGACTACTTTGTGGGAAAGATCCCGGCGCTGGTGACGATTGACGAGAGGGAGACGGCTCCTCCTCCCTGTACAGCTGAGCAGAGGGCTCGTTTGTGGTTCTGGTGGTTTCTGTCTTCAATTTACCTCGGAGACAAGGGCGAGAGGCTGTCGACGATGCTTCTTCTCTTCCTTTCTGACCTGAGTTCCCTAGGGCGTTGGGACTGGGTCACTGCTGGCTTTGTGGTCATCATCCGCTTCATGAGGGCCATGGTTCGTCTGGAGTTGATCGAGAAAGGGACTTCTCCTGGCGCTGTCGGACTTGGACTACTGCTGGAGGTATGAACCTTCCTTTAGACCAAAATCAATTCCTTTCTTTATCAAATTACGAAAGATCGCTATTGATTATCTTGCTTCACAAGCGTGGGTGTATTCCTACTTTCCGAGCCTCGCGCCCAAGAGGACGGAGCCGCTGGAGAGGGCCTATCTCGTGGTGAGGGATTGGGTGATGTGCAGGACGAAGAGCAAGCGTTCTTCTCACAGTGTCTACCGGCGGGACCTGAACGCTCTTCAGCTGGACAGCGTAAGTATCTCACTTATATCCATTTGCTTCTACATTGCTTTTAAATTGATCATGAGAATGATTCCTTTGTTTATCTTGTCCCAGTGGGTGCTCAGGCCTTGGGCGGAGTACGCTGACGTGCCTCCTTTCATGGCCGAGGTCCTTCGACCTAGGAGCTCGAGCCGGCTGCTATTGAGGACGTCGATGGGTCCGGTGTGGTACTTGGGTGAGCGCTTGGCTCGTCAGTGCTCTCGGGACGTGTTGACGGTTCCCATCGATCCTCCTAGGACGATGTTCAGGGAGCCTTCTATGGCAGAGAGGGAGGCGGACTTGGCTGGCGCTAGTGGTGACGCCCTCCTTCTTCCTGGCGAGGACTACTTGGCGTTCCTCTACGGGAGGTTGGCGTACTGGCCGGTAGTGGTAAGCATCTTTTACTCTTCCTCTTGATTTGATTTCCTTTTGAGAACTATGATGAAAGATCGATAAATATTTGGTTTTGCAGGAGGTTGAGGCGGCGGGCATCGAGCCCCCAAAGCACCCCGAGACCCTTGAGTACACTGACGCGACCGGGAGGACGACGATCTCTGAGCTGCGTGACTTTGACGTAGCTGTGACGGATGCTGGCCTAGACGATTGGCAGCATCTGATTTGGAGGGTAAATCCTCTAACTTTGCATAGCTTTTGTGTAAGAACACATTTGATTGAGTTTGTTCAATTGTTGAGAACTTTTTTTTTTTTGAAAATGCTGGTTGCGCCGTCTCGGTTCGTGGCGTTATGGAGGGTGGCCAACCGGCTGCGAGCTACTGCCGTCGAGGGACTTGTCGGCGGTCGAGGCCGTCAGGTATGAACCATGTGCTTGTTTCATTTTTGAATTTTGATTTTCCAACTTTTCTTGAAACGATTGACATGAGCCATTTTGTTGTTTACAGGGGGGCCGTGAGCTGGAGCGAGAGTTGACCCAGTCTCGGGAGGAGACAGCTCGCTTGTTGAGGGAGCTCGAGGTTCGGGACGCCGAGATTGCCGCTCTTGCGGCAAGAGTTGCAAAGCTGGAGGGCGACCAGCAGTAGTTTTGTGTAGCTTTTTTTGTTTGTTTGTTGGCTGTATTTTGCATAGTTGTACATTTGGACCTACATTTTGAACGTTCTGGACTTTGTTTGGGGCTCGAGCCCCCAGTTTGTTGTACATTTCCCTTTTTTGTTTATATAAGATGGCATGAGTGCCTTTGCTGCTGGGTTGCATTGCTTGTACCTGCAGGTTAGCTTTGAACAGGTTTGGTGGATGACGTTTACGCCGTCATGCCGCCGAAATTTACGTAGAAAATCACGCAAAACATAAATTTATATACATATGGCCTTAATTAGCGCAAAACGAGTGACTCAAAAGAATTCAAAAAATGCAAAAAATCTGCCGGAAAATGACCGGACGGTAGGGAGGATTACCCCCTAAAAAAGAAAAAAAAATAGAAATCTATAAGTTAGAGGTGAGATGATGAAATAAATGAAATGAAATCGAAATGAGATTTATTTCCTAAAATGAATTAATAAAAATGAAAATTATTTCCTAAAATGAAAGTGGAAATTATTAAAAATAAAATTTATTTCCTAAAATGAAAATGGAAATGTGCAAGTGCGGTAAAATGGCGAAAATGTCGATGTCGCCTCGAAATGCGTGCCCGCGGAATTTAGGAAACCTGAAACATAGTAATCTACACGTATTTACCAAAATAACAACCCGTAGGAATAGGAAATTATTCGTCATGGAATTAGGAAAGATCCAACGCGGAAAATTATAGAAGTGAAGCTGAGGAAGAGGCACAGCATGAGCTGGCGTCCCTTTGAAGAGGCGCAGCAGGTGCTGCGCCTGTTCCCAGGTTGCTCTACTCTGGCAGATTTTTGGAAACAGAAATTAGTATAAATAGAAACGTCAATGGAGCTTTTATTCACACAATTCTTCCGTCTCTGCTTCGTCTAATTACATAAAATTCTCAAAATAATCTTTTCATCATGAATACTTTGGAGATTCGCTTGAAGGAATGGACCAACGAATTTTCGAACATGGAGAAACATGATATGGGTGCTTATAATTTTGGGTCTTTGTTGAGTTTAAAACTCATCAAGATTGTTAAACCGTTCTTGGATGCTTGTCTTGCCTATTGGGACCCGAATTACCATGTTTTTGCGTTCCCTGGAGGTGATATTTGCCCATTTCCTGAAGAAATTGCTGCTATTGGTGGGTGGGATCCCGAACACTTGCCTGCCATTCCTTCTACTTCGCAAGGGTATAAGAGCAAATTTAGAGACTTGCTTCGGGTTGACTAGACTCGAGGTGGACCGTCTAGTGACTTCGAAGTGAGTGCGAATGTTGGACTTCATAGATCGATTCATCAACAGGGCCGACCCCACCGTTTCTCATGTTGCTAGGCGGAGGGCATTTGGCTTTTGCTTGTTACATTTGTATGTTTTCCAAGGGCATGTTGATAAAGACTTGAGAGGTGATCCCCGTCTTCTGGGCCTTGTTGAGCAAATGGAGCTGCGCAGGAGCCCGGCTTGTTTATGCTTAGGAGAGATTCTTTTGGGCTTGGATATTAGGAAAGCCAATCGTGACCTACCATACTCGGGAAGTCCCGTCATTCTGCAGGTAAAAGACACATGTTCTTTTTTTTTCCTTTTTTTTTTCGTTTTTTTTTTCGTTTTTTTTTTTTTTTTTGATGTCTAATACCTGCTTTTGGTAGGTTTGGCTTATGGAACGGCTCCGATTGATCGATCCCCCAGTTCATGTTCCTTCCTATCATGCTCGTTCAATTGCGATGAGGACTAGGCTTTACATGGTGGATTTCACCCGAGTCTGCAATTATTGGGAGAACAAACTGAAGAGCGATGATGGTCCCTTGATTAGGTGGATTGTGCCGTGGTGTCACCTCAAATCATCCTTTGGAGTGTCTTCCTTGGATCCTACTCGGTCCGTGCGCATTCCTGGATTGGAGTTTATGGTGTGCATCTTCCCGGAAAGGCTGATGAGACAAGTTGGGCTGAAACAGACGATCCCGAAGCTTGATACCGTCCCCATGATGCTATGGCGCTTACTACAGAGAGCCGAAGGGAGTGGGCCATTAAATGGGCTCAAATAAATGTATGGTTCTTGAACTCTTCTGCAAATGCCTTGTGGGTGTCGGATTCTTATCTGCGATGGAGAAAAGCTACAACTCCGGAAGAGCGCGAGAGATTGAGGAAGCGCGAGCCCGTTGACTACAAGGTGCGCGAGGTAGAGAAAGAAAAGGAGAAGCATCTGACAGAAGGAGAAGAAGAAGCCGGGCTTCGAGTTATTCATCCTTCGAAGAAACCGAAGATCTCTCCTGTCGTGGAAATGGTGATTGGCAAGAATGGAAAGTCTAGGCCTCGAGAAAGACCTTTGGTGATTAGGTCTGAGGTGGCGCAAGAGCGTCCGGCTCGAGGTCGTGACAAGAAATATGACAAGAATGACAAGGGCAAGGGAAAGATGAAGGAATAGCCCGAGTCTTTATTTATTATTTGATTATTATTATTATTTATTGTTGTAATAAAAGGTGTGGTTTTTAGAATCCTAGCCTCATCTATTTTTATTATGTAGCGTACTATTATTATTAAAATGAATGGAATAAAAGGTTAAATGGTTATGAAACCGTTGTGATTTTCTATTTATTATTCTTGTCGAATTCCAAATGCAATGCAAATGTCCTTCTATTTACATTTTAAAATAAATGGGTTGTATCCTGTGAAGGATTGCCTACGTATTCACTTAAAAAA
Source organism: Silene latifolia (assembly GCF_048544455.1). Taxonomy (NCBI): domain Eukaryota; kingdom Viridiplantae; phylum Streptophyta; class Magnoliopsida; order Caryophyllales; family Caryophyllaceae; genus Silene; species Silene latifolia. The sequence goes on from NC_133535.1 coordinate 83,605,018, forward strand.
ATTAAATCAAACCCTTGTACGTAGTTCGAGTAAATGTAAAAGAATAATTGTTCTAAGCAAGAGCTTGTAATGGACTTAGAAAATAAGCATGAGCTTTTTGCTTACTCTGGAGGTGCAAATTTAGTTTATTTGATGAGACGAGGATGATAACTTTGTCAAAATACAAGAGTACAGTGACATTAGCTTATTTCAGCTTGGCCAGGGGCCGTTTATTTAGTGTCACAAGAGCGACACGTGGGGTTACGCGAGGCGCGTTTTTGTCTATATCCTAGGCATAGTACCGTTTTAGTTGGTCAAGGTTTGTTGGGTTTGAAAACTCATTCCCATCTAGGTCAGTGATTCTAACCGCACCCCCTGGAAGTATGGATTTGACTAGAAATGGTCCGGCCCAATTAGGTTTGAATTTTCCCCGTGGGTCAACAGGTAAAAGAGCTCTAACCGATTTGAGCACTAAGTCTCCCTCCTTGATGTTCCTTGGCCTAACCCTTTTGTTGAAAGCTCGTTTGATACGTGCTTGATATGTTTGGACATGATGTAAGGCGCGTAGCCTACGTTCATCCAGGAGGATGAGTTCTTCATATCTATTCCTCTTCCAATCGGCTTCCGGGATTTGACTTTCGAGTAAAATACGCAAGGATGGTATCTCTAGCTCGACTGGTTGTACAGCTTCCATGCCGTAGGTCAAATAGAAAGGAGTTGCCCCAGTGGGCGTCCTAACAGATGTACGATACCCCCACAAAGAAAAGGGTATCTTGCTTGGCCAATCTCTATAGTTGTCAATCATTTTCTTGAGAATCGTGACAACATTCTTGTTTGCCGCCTCTACCGCGCCGTTAGTCTGTGGTCTATAGGGCGAAGAGTGGTGATGCCTAATCTTGTATTTGGCTAGCAATTGCTCGGTCTCTGCTTGGAAATGTGATCCATTATCACTAATGATCTCATGTGGGCAACCGTATCGACATATGATGTTGTTTTGTATGAACTTTGCCAATTTTTAGCCGTGAGACTGGTGTAGGAAGCCGCTTCTACCCATTTGGTGAAATAGTCAATTGCCACTAGGATGAAACAGTGGCCTCCTGTTCCGGCTGGGGTTATCTTCCCGATTATGTCAATTCCCCATGCAGAAAATGGCCAGGGAGACGTCATTGTATAAAGCAATGAAGGAGGGACATGTTGTACATTCCCGAAAATTTGACAATTATGGCAATGTCTTACATATTTGATGCAATCGGATTCCATTGTGGTCCAACAATATCCCAAACGTGTGATTTTCTTTGCCATCATGGGCCCACTCATGTGAGGACCGCATTCTCCGTCGTGGACTTCTTCCATCACCTTTCGCGCCTGTGAATGATCAAGGCAGCGTAGGATTACACCAAGAGGTGTCCTTTTGTATAACTCTCCTTGCATGAGAACATATTGGGAAGCTAGTAGGAGTATAGCACGTTGTCCCCTCTTGTCCATATCGGGTGGATAGGTACCATTGAGCTTAAAATTCAGGATTGCTTGGAACCAGGGTTCCTGCGCGATCTCCTCTTCATCGGTGATTTGGTGGACATAAGCCGGCTCTGATCGTCGTTCGATGCACAAAGGCATTTCCACCATGTGATCTGGCATATTAATCAAAGATTCAAGTTTCGCAAGAGCATCTGCAAATTGATTTTCCTCCCGAGGTAGGTGTAGGTATGTCACGTGATCAAAGAATTGGGCAACTTGGTCTATTCTGGCTTGATAAGGTGCGAGGCTTTCGCTTCGAATTTTCCAAGATCCTGTAACTTGGTTGATGATCAAGGATGAATCTCCATGTACTCGGAGGTTTTTAATGCCTAAGCTTACTGCCGCTTGTAGTCCAATTAGACAAGCTTCGTATTCTGCAGCATTGTTTGTCACCTCGAAGTTGAGTTTGACAGCAATTGGTGTATGCTCGCCTTCAGAAGAAATGAGCAACACTCCTATTCCAAATCCTCTCAAGTTTGATGCTCCATCAAAGTAAAGGTCCCAGGAATCTACATCAGTTTGGAGTATGTCCTCGTCTGGAAATGACCAAGTGTCTATTGTTTGTGCGTCATTGATGGGATTTTCTGTGAAGAATTCGGCGACGACGCGACCTTTTATAACTTTCAGCGGCACGTATTTGAGGTCAAATTCTGAGAGCATCAGAGTCCATCTTGCTAGGCGTCCGTTGAGGACGGGTTTCTCGAAAAGGTATTTGACTGGATCCATTTTGGAGTATATTTTGACGGAGTAGCTAAGCATGTAATGGCGTAGCTTCTTTGTTGCCCACACAAGAGCGAGGCATGTCTTTAAGAGTTGTGAGTATTTGCACTCGTATTCCAAGAACTTATTACTAAGGTAGTAGATAGCTCTTTCTTCATTTCCAACAGTTTGAGCCAGCATGGCACCCATGGCTGTGTCGGTTACTGTGAGATATAAACCAAGAGGTTGATCTCGTTGTGGCGGCATGAGCACTGGTGGTTTAGCCAATATCTCCTTGATTCGGTCAAATGCCTTTTGACAATCATCATCCCACATGGTGTGGTCCGTTTTCTTTAGTTTCTTGAAGATAGGCTCGCAAATCATGGTGAGTTTCGATATGAATCGACTTATATACTGCACTTTTCCCAGGAATCCACTGACTTCTTTTTCTGTTTGTGGTTGCGGCATTTCGATCAGAGCCTTGATCTTGGAAGGGTCTATTTCTATACCTCTTTGACTAACGACGTATCCCAGGAGTTTGCCAGTTGTTACCCCGAATGTGCACTTCTGAGGATTGAGCCTCATGTTGTACTTTCGTAGTCTTGCGAAAAATTTGCGAAGGTTCGCAATATGCCCTTCTCTATCCTTGGACTTGACAATCATGTCGTCTACGTATACCTCAACTTCTTTGTGCGTCATGTCATGTAAGAGTGTAGTTGCGGTGCGTTGATATGTAGTTCTGGCGTTGATCTATCCAAACGGCATGACCGTATAGCAATAGGTTCCCCATTGAGTGACGAAGGCGGTCTTATGCATGTCTTCTATGGCCATCTTGATTTGGTTATAACCCGCATACCCATCCATGAAGGATAGTAATGCGTGGTCTGCAGTATTGTCCACCAATATGTCGATGTGAGGTAGAGGGAAGTCATCCTTAGGGCTTGCTTTGTTTAAGTTCCTAAAATCAACACAAACACGGATTCTCCCATCCTTTTTGGGTACGGGTACTATGTTGGCTACCCAATCAGAATACTCGGAAACTTTGATGAACCCGGCTTTGAATTGCTTGTCAACTTCTTCCTTAATCTTTAGAGCCCATTCTGTCCTCATTCGTCGAAGCTTATGTTTTACAGGTTTGAAACCTGGCTTAATCGGAATCTTATGTTCAGCGATATCCCTGTCGATCCCTGGCATGTCTTTGTAGGACCAAGCGAAAACGTCTTTGAATTCGTTTAGGAGGTCTATGAAATCGGCCCTTTTCGGTAGAGCTCAAGGTAGTCCCTATCCTAAGTTCTTGGGGTTCTAGTTCGGTTCCTATGTTGATGGGTTCGGTGTCCTCTATTACTGGTCCCCCTTCCACTTCCTGCAGTATTTCTTTGGTACGTAGGGAGGTATTTCGATCGAGTCTGGGTCTTGGTCATCCTCAGTATCATCGTAAACAGAATTGCACTCAAGATAACACAAAGAGTAAGCAGAACCTGATTTATTCATATTAAAATTTGAGTAGAGTTGAAACAAAGAAGCCAACTGATCCATGCTCAGTGGCGGCAAAGGGACAGTGGTTGGGACATTTCCCGAACTACTGTGACTACTCGAGGCTAATTTAGGAGAAACAAAGGGAGTGGGGATGACGACAGGAGGAGACTCTCTAATGACTTCTCTAGACTCCGACTCTGACTCCGACTCCGACTCGAACTCATCGTCTTCTGGTTCTCCTTTGAACATCTCTCCTTCTCCAGTGGTGAGTTTGAAGAATGTTCCTTGATTGTTTGTCTACTTGATTGATTTTCTCCATCCTTTCTGCTGACTTGCGTTGGTTTCTGTGATTAACGCGGTGGGGTTGAAGCGATCGTCTTGAAGTATCATGGTAATGATCTCATCCTGCGCGGCCCTAACAAATCGATCTTCTCCGAACAATAGGCTAACAGCTTGTTCGTCTAAGCAAGGTGCTTGACGGGTTTTGACGGTAGGAACCGTTTCTGGAGGGATGAAGTAACAATTGTGAAAGATCTCGATTCCGGCTAGCCTCTTCTCAAGATAATGCCAAGGCTCGAGAAATCCTTGAAAGAGTTCTAGACTTCCTTCTTGAACAAAGTACCCATTTAGAGTAGGGAGATAGGGTCGCATTTGGACTCCTATGTGCTTGCGGTTTTGGACTTGAGCAAGCATTTCGAGAACCTCTTTTTTAGTGGGTTTATACCCTAGTCCCATTGGTATCCTCTTTGAGTTGCCTTGCTTATATGGTGCGAAGGTATTTCTTCGGGTAGGGTTTAAAGGCATTCCAGGGAAGTATCCCTGGGTTTTGAGCATGTGGTTGACCACCAAGTTGGAGTAGGGATCATAGTATAAGGGTGCCAACTCACTTTCTATGACACTTATGCTTTGGAAGCCCCCAAGTTCGTATACGGTATCTGCTAGAACTTGATTGTTCGACTGTTTTTCGATTATTGCCTTGATGGGTGACGAAGTGATCGTCACTACTTTGCCATTTAGTGGGATTTTGATCTTTTGATGAAGAGTGGATGTTACCGCTTTGGAAGCGTGAATCCAAGGCCTTCCCAGAAGTATGTTGAAGGAAGCTTCGATGTCCACTATTTGGATGTTAACCTTTCGCTCAATTGGCCCTGTGGCTATGGTTAGGTTAACAAGTCCTACCACCTTTCGTCGTGTACCTTCATATGCGCGAACACCTTGATTGGTAGGGGTCCAATCCGACTCTTTCATGCCTAGTTTGTATGCCGTTTTGAAGGGTATGACGTTAACTGCAGAGCCATCATCTACCAAGGTCATTGGCACATTTTTCTTTAGACAAATGACAGTGATGTAGAGAGCCAAGTTGTGACTAGCGCCGAAAGGTGGTAGATCTTCGTCTGAGAAAGTAATAGGATTACTTAGTTTTGGTGATTCTTGGAAGACCAAGTTGACTACATCTTCGGGTGTCGAGTTATGGGCTACATTTAGTTTGGCCAAAGCTTGCAGTAAAGCTTGGCGATGTGGGAACGAGCTTGCTACTAATTGGCAGACTGAAAGATCAGCCTTTGTCTTCTGTAATTGCTTGAGCAAATGATCAGTGGAGTCATCTTCGTTATCATTTGGTGTGACAACGTTGGTTGGACCATTTTGAGCAATGCTTTGATATGGACGACCCGAGCGAGTTAGGTGGTCCACATCTTGGTCTTCACCATTTTGGACTATTTCCTTGACTAGGGAGTTCTCAATGAGGTACTCGTCCTCGTCATCGTCGGCCCAAGCCCCATTGATTGTAGCCAGTTTCCTCATTCTCATGATGTCATCCTCTAGTCGTAAGATTTAGTCGACTAGTTTATCAACCATGGTGACTACCTCCTGCATAGTAGTGTCTTGAGAGAAGATTAGTGGCACATGTTCTTTGGGTGTTGCGTTGGGATCGTGTAGAGTTATCACCACATTTTCTAATTCCCACACTTGCCTATCTACACTCCTTGCCCATGTGATGAAGTCGGAAATGGTAGGGGAAATAGTAGAGTAGAACCCTTCATTCTCGATGGCATGGATATCATTTTCGACTGGAGAAATGAGGTGTGAGCAATCTAAGGTAGATTCGTCACTTGTAATCACCAGAACTCCAAGAGGATTCTGAGTGTTGTTGGGTTTACCTCCCGGCGGTCATGGCAATCGACCATCTTTAATCATGTCTTGAAGCACATTTTTCAACTTGTAGCATTTTTCTGTGTCGTGCCCCTTGCCCCTATGGTATTCACAGTACGAGTTCTCGTCCCAGAATTTGGATTTCCTTTCGGGTTCGGGAGTAGGCCCAATGGGTTGGAGTTTACCTTGATTTATTAACCTTTTTAGAGCGTTGGAGTAAGTGTCCCCAAGATTTGTGAATTTCCTTGGTGGGGTACTTCTCTTGGATGGCTCGAGAAGGTTAACTTCATCGGTTTTGCTAGTAGAGCCGTATGAACGACTTGTTGAACCTTGATATCCTCGACCTACCGTTTTGGACAAGAGTCCTTTACGGATGTCATCTTCGATCCTTGTCCCTAGTACAGTTAAATCCTTGAAAGTTTTGATATTTTGGTATCTCAAATGATTGGCATAGATGGGTTTGCGATTGTCCACAAACTTCTCCACAAGGGTAGCCTCATCCGGGCGTTCAACTAGTTGGGTACTAGTCTTCCTCCACCTACTTAGGAAGTCGGTGAATCCTTCTTTGTCATTTTGGGTAAGAACCTCTAGAGTGCGCATGTTAACTTGGATCTCGGCATTATCCGCATATTGTTTAGAGAACTCGATTGCGGCATCTTCCCAAGTAGCGACCTTCTTGTGATCTAAAGAGTAGAACTATTGCTTCGGGATGGTGTCAAGAGATGAAGGAAAGATCCTTGAGAACATCTCGGGTTTGATGCCTTTGATAGACATATAATCCTTGAAGGCACGGATGTGGTTCAAAGGGTTCTCGTGCCCCTTGAATTTAGGGATATCCGTCATATTGAAGTTGGTTGGCAATTTGGAATTGACGGCCTCATACTTGCGATTGTTCTCCCTATAAATGTCATCCCCCTTAAGGTACATCAATTGCTCCTCTAAGTATTGGAGTCTTTTCTCAGCTACAGTCATCCTCATGAGAGGATTTTCATCCTTGGATTCATTCTCGGAGTCACCTATTACTTCACTTTCCTGAGGGGGCAATCTCCCCTCTACGGCATAGATCCAGCCCTCAATGGTCTCAAGGCGGTCATAGACTTGGTCTTGGGTAACTTGCATTTGGACTAGCGCGGCTAGGATTCGATCATTACCATCTTGAAGTTGGTGGAGGTTTGTTTCACTAGATCCAGGCATCTTGAAAACTGGATAAGAGATCGAGGACGAATCAAAACGCGATCGACCATTCTAACACACTTGCTAAAAGAAGAAATGTTTTGACTCGTGAAGGGGGTGTGTGCCACTTGTGTTGAGTGAGCTTTGAAAAAAGACAAGGTTTTTGAAAATGTGCGTCCTAGTCAACTATAGTGTAGTTGTAGGAGTGGACTCAAGGTGAGGTTTTGAAATGGGCTTGTGACCTGAATTTTGACACGACAAATGGACAGAGTTTTGACTCGGTTTTGCGCTAATTGAAGGCCTATTTCGAAATTTTGATTAAGAAAAAGGGTTTTTTTTTTTTTTTGAAAAAAAAATCGTCATGGTTTTGTTTAGAAATGGTGATCACGTAAGGTACAAACATTTATACAAGCATTATAACGGGATGCTGAGTGCTTTTAAAAGGGTTTTGGTTTAAAGGATGGGTTGCCATACCGAACCATCAAACCCGAAGTCTGTGGAGAGGCTCGTACCAAACAAGAGTAAGGCCGATTCCTAGTCCATTTCCTCAAGTAGTGAAGGCCCTTGATACAAACAAGAGTAAGCATCATGGTATGGATGACGTCAATCGCTATCCATCCTTAGGCCCAAATAAGAATTAGGACCGTTTAGACGGGACGATTGGTCGAATGGGTTGGGTTGGGCCTAGGAAGGTCGAATAAAACGATCTAGGAAGACCGAGTTATGAAAACCGACAATTGTCTTGTACAAACTATTCCCTAACCTTGTTCAAGTTTCACCCTTGCTACACTTAAGTGTATTATCCCCAGCGGAGTCGCCAAACTGTGGACAGCGGGGGTGCCCACGGGGGCGCTTGGGAGGAAGGAGGAACAAGCGTTTGCATTTTTGTTGGAGTCGCCACCAATTTTTATGGGAAATTGGAACCGTTCGAATACCTCGTGTCATGTTAAGACACAAAGTAGTGACATGAACACTAAGCAATCGTTACCCTTAGCATTCTATGTCTAGAATGACTCTCGTGGATGCCAATGAACACGGGTGTTCACGGAGATCTGGAGTAAGGGGTGAGGGTACGTATTAGGAAGCTCTTTTTATCGAACACATAATCCCGCCCGCCTCGATAGCGGCCTCTACTAATGATTAGGGAAATCGTCTATACATGATATATCGTCGATTATATGCATGTAATGCAACATCTAAGTTTATCCTAACATGTGAGAATTAGACTAAGTCGGTTGACAATTAGTTTAACATACAATTAAGGTCGAAGTAGGATTTCATGCTCAATTACATGTGAGAACATTCAAATGATACAAGAAATATGATAAATACAACAAAATTACAATAATGAAAATTACAATGGAAAATTATAATAATTACATCGGGATAGGCGATTTATGTCGAAAATAGCTTTAAAACGGATAATTTGAGAAAAAGAATAAAGGAACGAATTAACGAACAGAACAGAAGGTGATAATACGATTAATAGTTGATTATACATAAGCTAATTTAAACTAGGTCAAGGCAACCACGGAGTTCAGGGACAGAATTCAACCCGGAACAGGCGCAGCAGAGCTGCGTCCCTTGGAATAGGCGTAGCAGTTGTTGCGTCTGTTCCTGACCTGAATTCTGGCTGTGAAGCCGGAATTGAGTGTTGTTAATACTCGTCGGTAAATTTAATGATTGATTAAATTATTTACTCGGATGGAAGTGATTAATGGGTTAATTACATGTGATTAAGGTCATAAAAGCAATAAACATGGATGAGACGGAATTAAACGAATTAATTACATGAATGAATGATGGATAATTAGTGACATGAGTGAATGAAATAAACTAAACGAGATGAATTAACGACAAATTAATGATGAACATGCGATGAACAGATGAAAATATGTCAAAGGTCGAATTCCAGAAGCCCAATATGAACAAATTGAATTTCAACAACCCGGATTGAATTCAATGACGAAAACCCGCAAATATGAGATTACTTGGGATTTAAGCCGAATTTAATGATGAATTATGTGCTAACGAATGATAAACAATGTACATGTGAAATTATTGTGCCATGATATCAGAGAATTAAAGAACAAACGAAACAAAACAAATACTTAACGAATTACAGAGGATGAAGGAAGAAGAAAGGAAGCAGGAACTGCGGCAGCCTCACGAAGAGGCGCAGCAGGAACTGCGCTCCTTCGAAGAGGCGCAGCAGTTGCTGCGTCCTTTCTCGACGGTTTATCTTCTGAAAATCCGTAAAAAGGGTTTTAAAGTACGGTTTTAGAAATCGGTTTTAAAAGGTATTTTCGACATAAACCTTACAATTGATTACAAAAAGTAAATACAATAAATAAATAAGGATTATACACCCTCAGACTTACATGTTTGACGAAACGAGAAGGACTAAGATATCGATTAGTGATGCTCGACGCAAATGCAAATAAAGTGCCCTCGTAAGAGGAAAACGATTAATTAATTAAGTTGATTGATGTGTAGTTGGTCAAATTGGTCGGTCATGCAAACGCGGCTGGTACTCAGAAGGATCCGAGCTTACGTGGTCGAATGTTCAAGCACGTAGACGCCAAAAAGTAAGAACAAAGGTCTAGAATGCAAAGGGAGAAGAGAAGGGCGGACACTCGCGTGAGAAATATGAGGAGCGAAGGCTCCTATTTATACTAATCACGTGAAAGAATTAGGGTTTCGGAGACTCTTTGGAAGTGAATCTCGGAAAGATATGAAAAAGATACGAAAACTACACAGAATAGGACCTGGGAAGAGGCGCAGTAGCCACTGCGTCTCTTGGAAGAGGCGCAACACCTGCTGCGTCTGTTCCCAAGTGGTTTCCTCCTGCGGAAGAAAGACTTCCGTGTTTAAGTTATGGTAGGACGGAATAATTTGGTTTTCCTTAATATCTTATGTGAATATTTCGGGAAATTGTTTACCAAAGGATGAAAATTATGAAATATGGAATAGAAATATCCGGAACATTCCAAAACATTCTGACTCGGGATTTAACGGTTATCAGAAAATGAAGACGGTTTTAGGCCCGGACTCCAAATGTACTCTAATTACTGTCAAAACGACCGTATCGGCACGTAGATGACAACTAAGAGGCAGACATTGATATTTGAGAAATCACTTAACGATAATCTTACGAATTTTCACAAATCGTTCCGCGTACCAAACATGCGGCCCAATCATCACCGGGTGGTTTGCGAGAGGTGCAGAAATGAGGTATCTACAGTTAGTCTTTTCCGGTGGATAGAACTTTTTGTAGAAAGCTAGAGCCAAGTTCTTCCAAGAATCAATTCTGAGAGTAGCCTTATCAAGGCCTTTCAACCATTGTTTCGCGGTGCCAATTAGAGAAAAAGGAAATAAGACCCATCGAATTTGGTCTTGAGTTTTACCGGTTTGAGAAATCGCATCACAATAGTCGCAAAAAGTCTCCATATGAGAGTGAGGGTCTTCACTAGGCATCCCCCCAAATTGGCTTCTTTCGACTAATTGGATAAATGCGGATTTGGCTATAAAATTTCCGGTTAAGTGTTGTGGTGTGGGAGTACCATTGGGTAGGTTCTCCTCGGTTGGTACGGAGTGTGATGAAAATTAAGGCATTGTGGGTTGATTTTGTGTTGGATTTTTTGTTGGGTTCTCCTCACCTTCTCTTGTAAAAGGGTTGATGAACTCGGTAGTATTTGGTTGAATATCTACAACCTCACCGATACCTCTCAAAGTTCTCCTAGCAAGTCTTCTATTGGTTGTCAAAGTCCTTTCAATTTCGTGATCAAAGGGTAACAAGTTACCTTGTGATCTTCTAGACATGCAAAATATCAAACAACTTGAAAATAATTAGAACAAACCTTGAGGAGTTTTACTTCCCCAAGGCAAAGAAAGACACAACTAATAACAATACAAGAAAATCTAAATCAAGTTAACACCGTCCCCGGCAACGGCGCCATTTTTGGTCGTGATCCCTTATGAGGGGTTTATTTTTCAGTACTTGTCGTTAGGAGCACCTAGACCAAAACACAATTTATAACTTCACAAACAAGTCTACAATTAGTAAAGAGGCAAGTAAAGGTCGGATCCCAAGGGACGGGAATTGAGATGAGATTTTGTATTGCAACTAATGGTGTCTAAGGGTGTCACAATTGGGGTTTGAAGTAGAAGATCACTAAACTAAATAGCAATGAAAGTAAACAAGCAAGATGAATCAAAAGGGATGTAAACAATTGATAAAAAGCACTAGGGTGTTATGGGGTCATAGGGGATTCATGGGAATTGATCATACAAACATATTCTCAAATTATAAGCAAGCAATTATTGTTGTGATAGATCGAGTTGGTTTATATCTTACAATCCTAGGAAAGTTTGGGTCCCGGAGCCGAATCGATTAGATTGTACAACACCTACAAGTCGACTTAATCTTCCCTACTCAACTATATGCATGGTCTAATGAGACTCGAGTTGGTTTATGTCTTACAAGTCTCATTGAAAAGATAGGCGATGGGTAAAAAATGCAAGGATTCATAGGCTCGCATTTCATCAAACATAACATGTGCATAAATTGAGATCACAACAAGCAAGCAAATAAACTATGAAAACATATTAGATTAAGCATGAATCATTCCCCATGTTGGTTTCCCCTAATTAACTATTAACCCTAGCTAAGGAAACTACTCACTCATTATCATGTTGAACATGCTAGCAAGGTTGTCAATCATACCAATAAAGTAAAACATGATGAATAAATGAAGATAATTAACAATAATTAAAAAGGGATTAAGAGAATTATACCTACTAATGATTCCAATAATAAAGCAAAGAATAATAGAAGTACTTGATGCTTGATTGGAAGGTTGTCAATCTCCCAAAAATAACCCAAATAATCTTCAATTACCCAAAAATAAAGGATGCACAAGAGAGAGATTAAGGAAATAAAACTTGTATTAAAACTTGATTAAATGTTGATTACAAGATTAAAGAGAGATTTTATTGATATTAACTACACTAAAGATTGCTAAGAAGAACATGATCTTCTAATTAGACTAATGGGGTATTTATAGTGGGGATTAGTTACATGAATTAGGGTTTACTAAGGGCTTAAATGACGATTAAGTCCTTGAGGAATCGCCGGTCTCTAGGGAGACTCTGGTCTCTTTTTCGCCGGTCTTATAGAAAGATGTGCATCCTTCCTTGAAGTTTGTAGAAGACGAAATAGCTGTAAGGGAATCCGGGCGTCTTAGGCACGGGACGGGCGGATTTGGGTGTTTCTGGACAGGCGTCCAGAGGGGGAAGACGGGCGGATTTGGGAGGTTTTGGCCGAGCGTCCAGCTGAGGGAGACGCTCGGATTGTAGGCCTTGGACGGGCGGATTGATGTGGAGCGATGTCGTCGGGTCACAACCAATCAAACACATTTATAATACTCAACAAACAACTAGTTAGCGGTAAGTCGAGGTCGATCCATGGGACGGTGTGCTTTGGGTTCTAAGTCTATCTATCTCAATTTATGCTAGTGTCACAATTTGGTTGGGTTTGTAGTTGTGTTCTAGACTAATAAAAGCAATAAAGTAAAACAAGCAATAAAAGGAAAGATGTAAACAAATGATAAAAAGTGCTAGGATATCATGGGGTCATAGGGGATTCATGGTGTTGATCATACAAACATGTTTACAAGGTTGCAATCAATTAATGTTGTGGAGGATCCGAGTTGGTTTATGTCTTACGGTTCATAGGAAGAGTTGGGTCCCGGAGCTGAATCGATTAGATTGTACAACACCTACAAGTCGACTTACTTTCCTCCTATTCAACTTCTATGCATGGTCTAACAAGACTCGAGTTGGTTTATATCTTACAAGTCAAGTTGAGTAGATAAGATATGGTTGTAAATGCAAGGATTCATAGGCTTGGCATTTCATCAAACATAACATGTGCATAAAGTTGACATCACAACAAGCAAGCAATTTGATTATGTGAACATATTAGATTAAGCATTAATCAATCCCATGTTGGTTTCCCTTAATTACCCACTAATCCTAGCTAAGAGACTACTCACTCATTATCATGGGAAACATGTCATTAATGGTGTCAATCATCACAACAAGTATAAACATGATAATAGAATGAAGAAATGAACAATAAAGATTAAAGAGTAAAGGAATTATACCAACTTAAGATGATCCAAATGATAAAGCAAAGAATAATAGAAGAACTTGATGATTGATGGAAGGTTGTCAATCTCCCAATAATAACCCAATAATCTTCAATTACCCAATAATGAACTTGAATAATAAACTTGAACAATAATTAAGGAGAGATTAATGTGTAATTTGTGGAAAGACTGAAGAGTAATCTATTCTAATCTACTCCTAATCTAATCTAAAGAAGGATTTTCTACTCTAAAAACTTGATTATCTCTAATAAACTTGATAAAAGGATCCCCCTTTTGATTATTTACAAGTGGGGTATTTATAGTAGAAATTAGGTGGATGCATTAGGGTTAATTAAGGGCTAAATTAGTAATTACACTTTTGAGATTTGAGCAGGGAGACTCCGGTATTTTTCGAAGGAAGGGCGTCTTTCTCGGAGCTTGAAGAACACGAAAATTGCTGTAAAGGAATCCGGGCGGATTGGTGTCGGGATGGGCGGATTGTAGGAGGGGAAGACGAGCGGATTTGGAGCAAGACGCTCGGATTGTACCAAGGGAATCCGAGCGGATTTAGAGCAAGACGAGCGTATTCCTTAGAAGACGAGCGGATTGGTCTCGGGACGAGCGGATTGGCGGACAGCTTCTTTGTTTGACCTCGGATTGTAAAACGGGCGTCATTTTCTCATCCGGACCCCTATTGGAGTGATTCAAAAGCCTAGATCACTTGTTTTTTCGACGCCGTTCCATCTAGAATACTTTTAGAGCCAAGGGAGCAACTCTTGGTTTGCGTTCCGAGCAATTTTCTTCATGAATGGCTTCCTTGCTTTTCCTCCTTGCTTTAAACCTTATGACCCTTCTATATACTCATTATTCTTACATCATTGGTCATCATTCTTGCCTCCTCTTCATACTAATCCATCTAATATCATCAATAAGCTTCCAAATATGCATGAAAGACGGGAATTTCCGCCTTATTATCTCCTTTTCTACAAAACATATGAAATCCGATAGAAAAGCAAATAGGAAGGTTTTGACGGATAAAATGGCCATAGAATGTAATAATAGTATGCAAAATAGGCTCAATTAGGGGAGTAAATGTGTGCAAATAATAGTCACATCAAATATCCCCAAACCGAACCATTACTCGTCCCGAGTAAAGAGGTGACAAAAACAAACCTTTATTTAAACTAACCTAATAATATAGCCGATATGAGACAATTAGCGGGTTTCACTCCGCCCCTTTAACTCACAACAAGACAACCATGAGGTAGGATGCCTTCTTGTAAGGCAAGGTGGCTCTTGCCAAAATGGCGACACATCCAATCATTAAGCACACAAAATCAAGTAATGGATGCATCTACAAAAGAATAGCCACTTTCCTCATCTAAGTGGCGGAAATTATCTACAAGGGAAGCAATTCAAGGGTACACACTCCTTCATAGATGCAATTTCTTCAAACTACTAAGCCTAGAAGGATACCAATAAATCACCTCCAAATTGTGTCAAGCTAGGGTACCTTTGTCCTCAATCGTTAAATGCTTTTGTCAAGAATAGACTCCCTATGGTGTTAGAAACACTGGAGGATCGCGGATTTCCCCCACTTGCCTAGACAAGAAGAAAGGTCGTCCCCTCTCTACCATGCACAAAAATGGATACGATGGATAAAGGGATCAATAGATATTTGAGTTTCACTTTGGGAGTTTGCTTTTGTTTTTGTTTTTCCGCCCAATTTCTTGTGTCATTTGACATTTGAGAACACTTTCTTTGCCATTTCTTTTGATTTTTGGCTTTTCAACACTTGACAACTTTCAACTTTTTGCATTTTCTTTTTTGAACATTTTCAAAGTCACCCCATATGTAGTGAGGGTTGCTTATTTTAGGAGTTCTATTTTTGCTCCTCTTTTCATTTGATGCATTTTTGCAAACTTTCTTTCACTTTTCATTTCATTGAACTCAAATTGATTTCTTTTTGTGCCCATTCCCTTTGATGACAAAAATGTGGTAGAACATGGATGATGGATGGATGGATGCATGGTTTCAAGGGTCACCTTGGAATAAACGGTAGCCAAGGAGTTATCACACCACAAGGTACTCTTGACTAGGCCTTAATCCATGGGTCAAAGGATACTAGCATGACACATCCTAGGGTGTTTTACAAGTATTCTAACAAGCAAAGTCTTAAGAAGAAAAAGCATCTACTAGGGCCTATATACACTTGTCAAGCTTCCCAAGTAGACGGTTTCGCAAAATTTTTCTAACATGCAAACTACATGCCATGATGCAACTACCATATAAACATCCTAATGCAAATGTTTCTACCAACTAATATGTCATATAAACTAAATGCAAGTCCTAAGTTCACATTGTTTATACCGCATCAATCAAAATAAAGCCACATAGTCATTAACATAAAGGGGAAAAGGAGATTGGAAAGATCATACCATGCGGTCTTCAATATCCTCATGTCTCGGATGTGGCATAGTCAATCAATGTGAACAAGGATAAAACAAACACAATATATACAAGACAATATATACAAGACTACACTATAAAGGAAACGAACTTGTCTTTGGATTTTTCAATTTTTCAAATTTTTATGGTTTTTGTTTTTATGAACTTAAAAGACATATTTTTGTGATTTTTTCGAAATTTTTCAATTTTTATGCATTTTGGAATATAAATTCCCATCCCCCACTTTATTTTGGACATTGTCCTCAATCTACATGTAGGAGTAGGAATAAAAAAGAAAGTACATGTTTTTTGGATTTTTGAATTTTTTGGAATAAAGTACAATGCAATGATATGATATGAATGAATGCATGCTCTAACTAAATGCAATTCTATATGACATATATAACAAATGAATGCAATCTAAACTATATTATATGATGCATGATTTAAACTATGGTCACTTATGATCAAACCTCCCCAAACCGATTTAAACACTATCTCTAGTGTAGAAAAGAATAGGATTGGTCATTAGTGACTATGCATGAATTCTAATCTATATGCAACTATCTACACGAATTATGTGAGATATATTACAATGCAATTATACTATATGAACTAAATAATGTAAATGCAATATGAAATATAATACAAATGCAAGCTTAATGTATATGTAAATAACTAAATGCAAGTGGAAATGTAATGAAAAGTGAAAGGAAAGGATATCTTACAAATGGTGGTTTGAGGGAGGACTCCACCAAACTCATTCATATTCCATTATCCATGGAGCTCAATGCTCTCAATAGTTGATCAAAGGTTTGTGAATGGTCCTCAAGTAAGCATGAATAAGTCTTGAACCATTTCAAAATGGAGTAGGGCCAATCCATGAGGGACCTCCCTTTGAACTCCTTCCCCTTCTCTTTTGCTTTGTGATGATGGCCTTCCCGGCTCTTAAAACTAGCAAACTTAAGATTCTTGTCATGGGGGCTTTTCCGGTTGCTCATATTTCTTCCAAAGTTGATGACACAAATGCTTGGATTAGTCAAGTCTCCAAGGATGGAAGGCGAACTTTCGTGGCATTGATGATGGGATGTCTTAGGAGTTGGGATAGTGGATGCCAAATTTCCACATATAGACTCCTTCTTAACCTTTTCTTTGAGCTTCCCCACAAAGTAATTCTTGTATGATGATTTGACTTTCTTGAGAAGGTCCATAATGTCATCTCCAACTATCATGGGCTCCATAGTGGGTGCGAAAAGGTTCTCATGAAGGCATTCCTCCTCTTCATCGAAGCAATCTTCAAACTTCTCAAGGATGGGTTCCTCAAGAAAGCTAATCCCATAACTCCATTCATCATTTGAGTCCATATTTCCCTCATCATCTTCTTCCATAGATGCATCATCATCGCTTTCTCCATATGAATCATAAATAGGGGCTTCACTCCTCTTCATTAACTCTTTCTCCAACACCTCAATGTTCACATCAAATGATACATCCTCATACTCACAAAGGTTAAGAGTATTTGGCTTACTCAACCTCATGTCTTCATCATCAAATACCACACTTTTATACTCACAAGAGCTCAAGGAGATTGGCTCTTCCCACTTCACATCTTCTTCATCAAAGGTCATTGCCTCAAATTCACATTCATGTTCAATGCTCAAGGATTGGTGAGGAGTGTTTGTTTGGGTTGTTTCTTGGGTTGCTTTCAATTGGGCAATTTGAATTGCCAACTCCTCACCATGGGTAACAATGCTTTGTTACCTTACCGAGGCCTCTCCACCCGAACCTAATACTAGGTCGACCGCCGCCACTAGGCAAGCATATGAGGCTTACCATAAAGAGTCCGCCGCAATGAAAAACGTGTTGATCTTTGCGATGGAGGCGGATCTCTAAAGGAGAGCCTTTAAGATGGGCACCGCTAATGAGATTTACTCCAAGCTTGTGACAATGTTTTCACAAACTCCGCGGATCGTCCAATATGAGGCGGCCGCGGCATTCTTTAATCTCGACTTCAAAGAGGGCCAAAAGGTTAGCCCTCATGTGCTCAAATTAATGGAGCTAGTCGAGACCTTGAAAATTCAAAAGGTTGAAATCCCCAAAGAACTCATTGTAGATAGGATTCTACACTCCTTATCCAAAGTCAAGGCATATGTTCAATTCCGGATGAATTTTAACATGCAAGACAAGGACGTGTCTCTTGAAGAATTGCACAAGTTACTTGTGCAAGCCGAAAGAGACATGGGGTTAAATGTCAACCCACCTAAGGATGTGCTTAACATTAGCACCAAAAGCAAGGGGATGTTCAAGAAGAATGGGAAGAAGGGTAAGAAGCAAGCTCCCACTTTCACCAAAGCTGAGACTTATGAAGCTAGCACTTCCAAAATCAAGAAGGGTCCTCTTGATAAATGCCATTATTGTAATGGTGTTGGACATTGGAAAAGAAATTGTTCCAAATACCTTGGTGATATTAAGGCTGGAAAGATCACTCCAGTAGGTAAATGACTATCCTTTCTTTTATGTTTCTAATCCAACTATGGTATTGTGATACAAAGTTGTGATAATGTATCCCCTTTTTATTGTAAATAGGGCCTCCACCAAGCAAGGACAAGGGAAAAGAAAAGCAAGCTTGAGAAACCATCGAGAAGCTAGGAATAGCTTCCATGAAGCTTCGCTTTTTATTGTCTTATTTTAATTATGTTTTGGAATTTAGAACCTTTTGATTTCCGTGTTCGACATGGAAATGTATTTTGGATAATTGGTTGTATTTTGGATAATGGTGGCTTGGTTTGCAACCCAAGTCCCCCGTTTTATCATTTTTATCCTTGTTCTAAAATTCGTCTATACATGCTTGCTCATAGAAACATATGATTATTCACTTAAAGTGATCTAATTAACAACTATAATGATGGGATTCATTATATGACCACAAGCTAAAGACTTGTGTATGATCATTTACAAAGTGAGATTGAGTTAATGAACTCTCTTAAAGGAAAGTTAATCACCAAGTACACTTACAAAATCTAAAACAATTAGTCAACCTATGAGATAGTCCTCCTTATACTTCAAAAATCATTATTTGTGTCTCATATGCTATCTTTGAATCTCTGGTGTATTTATTCTAAAGATAGAGTGGGAGAAAAATGAGGACACAACATCAAAAGAAATTTGTGTACTTGTGTAAATGAGATCTATGCAAGGGAGAATGATTTGAATTAAGGTATATCTATTTATATAGTATGCCCAATAGATGAGATCTATGGTCTCGAATAGATCTACGTGACAAAAAAGACCAAGTGAAGTAATCAAAAGAATATTTTCTCAAGATAACTACATGAGGAGACCAAAAGAAAGTTTTGGAAGAAAAAGGACTAATGTAAAGTCTTAACAAGAGTTTGACTAGTTTATGATAAATTTTGACCAATAGTTTCAACATTGATATTTACTTAAGAGCCTAAATGAATCAAAATTACATCCTAGAAAATAAATGAGATTTATGACTAGAAGTTGCAAAGATTGATATACCGATATCTTCAATATATAGCTAAGTTTTAACCACACTAATGTCATTACTTAACCTCATTATGAAATGAAATGGTTAAACCTCCTTCCGAAAAGGGTATTTTGAAGGACGTGTATGAGATATTATTCATATTTTAATAATGACATTGCTACTCATCATTATGATATGAATGAGTTAGAGATTAAAATTTCTTTCCATAAGGATAAGATGAGACCATTTCAAATAGGTATTTTGAAAGGATATGATAGGAACATATATGGTTTTATCTCAATAACTTAACAAAGCAACAAATCTCAATTCTTGAAATGTTTCAATTGAGTAGTAAATTACGAAACATCTGGAATTAAGTGGGAGTTGGAAATTATCGTGTGAAGACATGGAATTTAGTGGGAGCAATCATCTTGTAAAAAAAAATTTACAACTCACTACTCATTGAGAATGACGAGCTGGTACTTTCTTTCACAAAGAAGTATTTGAGTTTTAAATTCTGGATGAAAATGGACTATGATGAATCCAATTACATCATGAGATGTTGGATAGGTATTGAGATATACACATCGAATCAACGAGAAACGTAGGTTATTCATGTAAATGAAAATGGAATTGCCATTAGCAGTCATGGCCGTTCCCTGAACCTAAGAATAGTTGATGACATGATTAAAGGTTACTAATGTTTCCGCCATTAGAATAATCATGCACATGTCCAAAATAAATCATATGCATAAGAGCATGATGGATCATTGGGAAGCCATAGAAGAAACGTCATGAATTCTCGAGGAGAATCCGATGAGCAATTTCAGTGTTTGACAGAAGACTCTGTTGTGTGTCAAGAGGTTGCACATATTGCCGTGCAAAAAGCTTTTCAAGCTAAAAGGAGAAATAAGAAGTTTGGAAAGATACTTAGTTGAATAAGAAACTACTCAAAACTAATCTTTCCTAATATGCTAGGACTTGTGAGAAGTGCTAGGCTAATCATCTTGACAATTGTTGCAAGATTCTACAAAACATATACCGAGTGCATTGTGTGTAGGTGAAGTACTCGATCAGTACAAGTTATATCATTCACCACAAATTCGTTTGTTATGTGATAATCGACAAAGAAGTTCTTTCAAGAAAAAGAGCCGAAACCAAGGTTGTGAACATAGATGCGTACTTGGTAAGGTTCATGCTATGATAGATAACATGAACGTAAAGGAAAATGCGATAAAAAGGGAGTTTGAACACATGGATACATAATATGTTAATCTTCTATTGCAATCAACAAGTGTTTACACACTTGCGATATGCATCACAAGGTTGTAATATGGTATTGACTACCCGAGTGTGATGTCGACATTTGTCGTTTGAGTTATTATTAACTCATCTTATACTTTGTTACATCCAATGGGTTGTAGAGACAATTGAACCCCGTTAAAGTGAACACGGATTAGCATTGTATTCGCCCATAGTCACTTACATGAGGTGACGTCTCGAAGTGACTAGAGTGTGATGCGATTGATGGCAAGTTCAAGTGCCATAGAGTCATATGATAATGACTAGTGGATCACATAGGCAGACTGTTAGGAACATTTTGTCGAGCCTTATGACCGCTTATAGAGTTCTGGCAAATTTATATAGCTTAGTCGTGGCGAGAGCTACTATAGTATTCTAATGAGTCAATTATTTTGACTAAAGACTATTCACCTAAGTTGGCACAGTTTCAGATTAACTTTGATTTGTGTTACTACGACCTTCGTAAATGGGGTCAAATGAGCATATTTTGGGTTATGATGGCTGTGGCTAGTCGAAGGGAATGAGTGCGATAGGAATTGTCCACCCCTAGTCAGGGTTATAACAATATCTCAGGGCCACTCGAGGAGTAATGAACTGGAAATGCGTGGCCACGCTCGGAATGAATCCATGGTGGATAAATCCGGTCAATCAGTTATTCTCCAAGATCCAGGAAACGACTCTCGATATGATCACTTGCAAGTACGACCTGAAAGACACCTTGCATTGAGTGGGAGATAGTAATAGGACAAGAGAATTGGTGACGCACACTTGTCGAGGACAAGTGGGAGATTGTTGGACTATGTGTCCTCCGACAATAATGCGATCACAACTGTTGATCATGATGATCACATGTTTAAATCTAATTTTAAAGAATATAATTGGGAAGTAATATTTCTTTGTCACAATCGGTCCACACATATCGGTAATGATTGGCTGACTAGAGTTTGACATTACTGTCTTGCGACGGTGGTGATCAGTTGATCCCCTTAGGTCATACCTATAGGGTAACACACTTAATTGATCATTTAATTGATCGTATGACGATACGGGTCAATTAAACTAATTAAAATTGACGGACAATTTTGGAAGTAATATTTACGTGTCTCATTGTAATTTGATTAAATAAGATACGGTCTAAGTAATCGAACTGTTTTAATTATTTAGATGAAATTATTGTTTAAGGAAACAATTGCATCTGAATGAATAAATTATTATAAATACAAGATGTTGTGATTTATAATTGGTAAAATATTTTGGTACAAGTAATTATGAATTACGAAGTCGATTTTTGTATATGACGTATTTTAATTAATACGTTGATTTTTAATATGTTAAAAATACATAACAAATTTTTTGTGACATGTGACATGTGACATATGACAATTTGACAATTTGACAAAGATAAAATGGAGTCCATTTTATCCATGTTAGCCGAAATAATGGGAGGATTAAGGAAAGATTATGTTTATTGTGTGAGTGGTAAGCATAATGATTTCCCTAATACTAGCCATGCAAACCTAGTGGTCATTGTGAAGACAAACTTGTGCATGCATTGGGCACTTCCTCCTCCTTCCACCCGGTTTTGCATGAGGAGAATGGCATGAGTTTTTCTTCTTATTTTAACCTAATATACACTACAAAATACTCTAGTGTATTATTCATTCACAATCCATCTAAAATTAGAGTTTTAGAAAGATAAAAACTTCCTTCTCCTCCTTCTCTCTTGACCGAAATAATAGAGAGACCAAATAATATTTTGGGTCAATTTTTATACAAAAATTAGTATTATTCTAGTAATAATAATATTAATTATTATTCTAGTAATAATAATATTAATTTTATTAAGTTATTATCTTGGGTATAAAACCTTGGGAGGGATTCTCTACTTGAATCCTAGTTCATCCATTAAAGGAAGCTCAAGAACAAGAGAGTAGGAGAACTCTCTTGTGCCCATATAAACCGAAAACTCAATGTATGATGAAGTTTTCTTCCTTATTTTACTTATTGTTTGCATGCATAAGATCACCTTTTAATTTTATGACTAAATTAAAATTATAACATTATGAATATGTTGAGTATAGAGATATAGATTCATAACAACAAGTTTGTAGGCAATACCTTGATTGCTAGAAAAGGCACCAATCACTTCACCGAACTTGATTTTGTCTACCTTGAGTCCTTCATGAATATCAATGGAAAGTTCACCAAAAAGTACAACATTCTCCAACTATTGCTTGATCAGTGGCCTTAGATTGATAATGGGAAAGATGGAGAGGCCTTCATTGTAAACGGGGGCTTGGTAACGAGGATAGGTAAGCACTTTAACCCGAATTTCAACAAAGATAACACCTACAAACCGGTTAAGGGAATCAACCTCCTTGATATGAGAACTATGATCAACAAATTCCATTGGGTCAAGAATGACAATCTTGACAACAAATATGAGTGGCTCATCAAAGAAGCTAAGTCCTTTGTGTTGCCTAGCAAGATTTGCCGTATCTCCGTCCGTATACCAAACTACCTATTGCCCATCTCCGAGGAAGCCGAAATGATAATTAAGCAACATAGGGAACCAAATGCAAAGCCCTCCTCCTCCACCATTGTGACTCCACCATATCCCTTTTCCTACCAAGAATTCAAGCCAAGTTTCTCTAATGTCATGGTAGGCAACGAATATTTGACCCAACTAATGCAACAAATGCATAAAGAAGCTCACGAAGACCGGGTGAATGCTTACCGTGCCCAATATCCACCCCTACTACATCTAGCTAGGCAAGGACTACTCGATCCTTCATGTCCTTTGCCTAGTTGGGCGGATAAGTGAAGCGTTCTGTAACGATTTTCACTAGATTTGAATTACAGAATTCCCAAGACCTCATGCGTGTGAAGTATTAAGATTAAAAAAAGGATGATTTGCAAACTTACTTGGACGCGGAAGAATTCCAATAATATGCTAATAATAAGAAGTATAATAAATCCCAAATCGCAGCTCCTTGAATAGTAATATAATCTGTGAGACCGTCTCACAATAACGCCCCAAGTGTTGCGCCTCTACCGGTATCCACACAATATGAGTATGTATGTTAGTACAAATTTAAGGGCAATTTTCTTTCTTCTTTCTCCCTTGATGTTTTGTCTTTCAGAAAAATTGATCTATAAACATCTCCCCTTATATCTCTATATATAGGGAGTTCAAGGAGAATTCTAGACTATCTAGGATATACAAAGTCTAATTGAATAATCTTATATTATTCTTATTACCTTTATAATAATTAATCTATATTAATTATAATTGCCCAAAACTCATCTAGTGTGTGACCCTGTAGGACCAATTTATACTACCCGAATCCTAACGCGTTTAGGACTCAGACTACAAGCGGCTCCTAGCAGAACATTGTAGCCACATAGAATTAATCGGTTATACAATATTCCGGACATATGGGCACACTAACTCTTTCAGTCTCCCACTTGCACTTATGTCTTATAAGGCACCATAATCTCTTTGCTTCTATCACTTCATATCAGAATAGGGTAGGAGAAGTGTCATCCCTATAAATCTCTCTCTTTTCTCGAATCTCTGAGTTGAATTGTTACAACAGACGACTGACTTCCACCTCGTCTGGGCATGGCCATGCACTTATACAATTCCCACTATTCGAGAGGCCGAAGATGATAAACTCCTTTCTCAAAGGAGGAGTAAATCCCATTTTGTCTAACCACATTCTGTCACACATTCCATGACAAGTTCAACCATCACCTTTATAGCCACCAGTCACGGTTGACGTTTGATGATGTCAAACTAGTACTTCACATGTACAAAATTGTAACACCCCCATACTCCAAGTGCCTTACCAGGACCACTCAGGTATAAGGATACTACCATCTCGGTTACCCGAGGCAATGATAATCATAAGACAATAAAGAAACATATTTAAATAGTAAATATAATTTAAGTGATTACATATCTCAAACCAAAACTGTCAAAGTAATTACAAAGTACTCAATCCGTCTACTGATAAAACTATCAAGCTACTAGACATCGTCTGACACAGCGGAAGACTTCTAACTGCAACGTGATGACTTATCCCGGCTATCCCGTACGCATCATATCATACCTGCTCAATAACTGCTCACCACCCCCGAATGGATCACCACAGTTTTTAAAACATTTAAACGGGGTCAGTACTATTTACACAAGTTATATATCAACGATGACAAAGAACCAACACAAATCTAGCAATCATACACAATCGGGCACTCCACTCCGTCTCCGTCACCGATCGTCCACCTTTGGACCGACCCTGCCCGGGGGGAACCGCAGCCGTTCCCACCTAAGCCCCGCTCATCATACCGAGCGATAACCCTGTCCCATTAATGTGCACATCCCCTTCCGTGGCGGGTTCCACGAAGGGCGAAACTAGGGCGTGAAGCCACTCCCGCAAGTGACTCCACTCAGCCGAGAACGCATCTCGAGAACCACAGACAAACAATCACAATCACAATCACAATCACAATCACAACATCGTCTGAATCAACCAATTATACTAATTACAGCACAACACCACACCACATGTAAGTAATACCGAGTAGGGAAACCCTACCTGGAACAGCAACACAATCAGACGGTCTCAACAGCTGTATCAAAATTCCTCTCCTACGAATCCTCCTCCTAACATATAATCATGCAATTGCTACCAATCAAGAAACATAACAAAAACCCCCAATCCCAAAATTAGGGTTTAACGAAATACTATAAAATTGGTATGTAGATCTTACCCTCGACAAAAGGATTACAAAGGTATAAAGAACGATGGAATCCGACCTCTCGAGCTCCGGGATTTGTCAGTAACACGGATGAATGCGAAGAACGTAACTTGAATCTCTTTTCAATGTGATTAGGTTTGTAAAAGTGTGTTGTAAAGATGACGGAAATATTTATATATATTAATCCGTGTTATTAACAAAACCCGACAAAACATCACCCGTAAACCGGCTACTCGATCGAGTAACTGACATACTCGATCGAGTGTCGGCTACTCTATCGAGTACCTAAGGCTACTCGATAGAGTACCCGGCTACTCTATCGAGTACCTAAGGCTACTTGATAGAGTACCTTACAGGTCAGAAACTATTTAAAAAAAAGCAAAACACCCTTACTCGACAGAGTAAGGCCTACTCGATAGAGTACCCAGAGACTCATAAAACCGTAGTATTACAGTCTTCCCTCCTTAAAAAGAACTTCGTCCCCGAAGTTCAACCCATACATAAAAACAAACATACTAACTCAAACAATCATATATGATCAAGCACTCCACTCCGTCTCCGTCACCGACTGTCCACTGGACCAGCCCTGCCAGTGGGGGACCGCAGCCGTTCCCACCTAAGCCCCGCTCATCATACCGAGCGATAACCCTGTCCCATTAATGTGCACATCCCCTTCCGTGGCGGGTTCCACGAAGGGCAAAACTAGGGCGTGAAGCCACTCCCGCAAGTGACTCCACTCAGCCGAGAACGCATCTCGAGAACCACAGACAAACAATCACAATCACAATCACAATCACAACATCGTCTGAATCAACCAATTATACTAAATACAGCACAACACCACACCACATATAAGTAATACCGAGTAGGGAAACCCTACCTCGAACAGCAACACAATCAGACGGTCTCAACAGCTGTATCAAAATTCCTCTCCTACGAATCCTCCTCCTAACATATAATCATGCAATTGCTACCAATCAAGAAACATAACAAAAACCCCCAATCCCAAAATTAGGGTTTAACGAAACTTAACGAAATACTATAAAATTGGTATGTAGATCTTACCCTCGACACAAAGATTACAAAGGTATAAAGAACGATGGAATCCGACCTCTCGAGCTCCGGGATTTGTCAGTAACACGGATGAATGCGAAGAACGTAACTTGAATCTCTTTTCAATGTGATTAGGTTTGTAAAAGTGTGTTGTAAAGATGACGGAAAGATTTATATATATTAATCCGTGTTATTAACAAAACCCGACAAAACATCACCCGTAAACCGGCTACTCGATCGAGTAACTGACATACTCGATCGAGTGTCGGCTACTCTATCGAGTACCTAAGGCTACTCGATAGAGTACCCGGCTACTCTATCGAGTACCTAAGGCTACTTGATAGAGTACCCTACAGGTCAGAAACTATTTAAAAAAAAGCAAAACACCCTTACTCGACAGAGTAAGGCCTACTCGATAGAGTACCCAGAGACTCATAAAACCGTAGTATTACAGTCTTCCCTCCTTAAAAAGAACTTCGTCCCCGAAGTTCAACCCATACATAAAAACAAACATACTAACTCAAACAATCATATATGATCAAGCACTCCACTCCGTCTCCGTTTCCGACTGTCCACTGGACCAGCCCTGCCAGTGGGGGACCGCAGCCGTTCCCACCTAAGCCCAGCTCATCATACCGAGCGATAACCCTGTCCCATTAATGTGCACATCCCCTTCCGTGGCGGGTTCCACGAAAGGCGAAACTAGGGCGTGAAGCCACTCCCGCAAGTGACTCCACTCAGCCGAGAACGCATCTCGAGAACCACAGACAAACAATCACAATCACAATCACAACATCGTCTGAATCAACCAATTATACTAAATACAGCACAACACCACACCACATATAAGTAATACCGAGTAGGGAAACCCTACCTCGAAAAGCAACACAATCAGACGGTCTCAACAGCTGTATCAAAATTCCTCTCCTACGAATCCTCCTTCTAACATATAATCATGCAATTGCTACCAATCAAGAAACATAACAAAAACCCCCCAATCCCAAAATTAGGGTTTAACGAAACTTAACGAAATACTATAAAATTGGTATGTAGATCTTACCCTCGACACAAAGATTACAAAGGTATAAAGAACGATGGAATCCGACCTCTCGAGCTCCGGGATTTGTCAGTAACACGGATGAATGCGAAGAACGTAACTTGAATCTCTTTTCAATGTGATTAGGTTTGTAAAAGTGTGTTGTAAAGATGACGGAAAGATTTATATATATTAATCCGTGTTATTAACAAAACCCGACAAAACATCACCCGTAAACCGGCTACTCGATCGAGTAACTGACATACTCGATCGAGTGTCGGCTACTCTATCGAGTACCTAAGGCTACTCGATAGAGTACCCGGCTACTCTATCGAGTACCTAAGGCTACTTGATAGAGTACCCTACAGGTCAGAAACTATTTAAAAAAAAAAAGCAAAACACCCTTACTCGACAGAGTAAGGCCTACTCGATAGAGTACCCAGAGACTCATAAAACCGTAGTATTACAAAAATAGTCAAACACTCAGGTCTAAAGACTACCAAACAGTAAAAGAAACTTTGTTGACACTAAGCGAAACCTTAACAAAGTTCTTTGACGGGTCAGTCTAATACACATTCCAAACATGTATCCATGTGCCTGGTTTAATATCTGAGTATCATGACTTATGAAACGTAGTCATCAACCAACTCACAACTAATAGTTATGAGGCATAAGTGTCCCTTTCACTATGCCCTGATTAGAAACTTATATAAATACATTATCTTACAAATTAGAGTTCCATAACCAAGTCATGCACTTGGTGATCTGTTTAAACAATGTAAACTATTTTAGGAGAAACATTCAATTACACGATAATTAAATGCAAAATCAACCTTTTATCATATAAAAGAACATTTCATACAAACGTATCAATCATATTGAACATAACCTCCCACTAAAATAAAGACCTCTTAGTAGTATCAACACCACTCGCTAATGCATCTTATACAAATCGCAATGCTATGAATTTTCATATTATAATTGCGAAAGAGGTTTTCTACGGGACATGCAACCATTGCATCAATTATTATCTTACATATATTTAATTTACCTAATCTGAATAAAGTAAAATTAATAGCACACGTTTGATTCTTAAATCAAATGTACTCTTTGTTTCTTCATAAGCAACAAAGTATATAGTTGTGTATATGTATGATTTCCAAACCACACACTGTATTCGATGCTTCATAAGTAACAAAGTACTCATTTAAGTTGTAAAATTAGTCATAGTGTCGTACTTGAAACCATTTCAGCACACAATTACTTTCATTTAAACAAAATGTGTCCAGATTACAATCAGGAACCATACTTGTCTATTCGAAATTGATATCAATGTAAACAACTTACAATGATTATTTCTCATGTTGTCCATAATAGTTATCAAGACTAGATTGGTATCCACTCGTCATACGAGTACATAAACAACAACTTTGTGTTAGAAAACTAGATCTATTTACTAACATATTCATATATGTTATAATTTTAATTTAGTCATAAAATTAAAAGGTGATCTTATACATGCAAACTATAAGAAAAATAAGGAAGAAATCTTCATTCTTACAATGCTTTTTCGGATCTTAAGGGCACAAGAGAGTTCTCCTACTCTCTTGTTCTTGAGCTCTCCTTAATGGATGAACTGGGATTCAAGTGTAGAATCCCTCCCAAGGAATAATACCCAAGGCAAACTCTTAATCAAATTAATATTATGATTACTAGAACAATATTAATTTAGTGTAAAATTGACCCAAAAATATTATTTGATCTCTCTATGTTTCGGTTAAGAGAGAGGGAGGAGGAGGAAGATTTTATCTTTCTAAAACTCTAATTTTAGATAATGAATGAATGAATTACACTAGTGAATATCATAGTGTGTATTAGGTAAAAAAAAGAAGAAAAACCAAGGTATTTTTCTTCTCAAAAACCGGGTGGAAGAGGGGAAAAGAAGGAGCCAATGCATGCACAAGGTTGCCTTCACAAGAACAAGTAGGCATGCATAGCTAGTAATAGGCAAACATGATTATGTTTACCACTAATATAATTAATATAATATTTTCCTAATCCTCTCCAATATTTCGGACATAATAGATAAAATGGATTCCATTTTATCTTTGTCAAATTTGTCAATTTGTCACATGTCATATGTCACATGAAATTGTTATGTATTTTTATCATATTAAATATCAACGCATTAATAAAAATGCGTCATACACAAAATCGACTTAGTAATTCACAATTAATTGTACCAAAATAATTTACCAATTATAAATCACATCATCTTGTATTTATAATAATTTATTCATTCAACTGCAATTATTTCCTTAAACAATAATTTCATCTAAGTAATAAAACAATTCAATTACTTAGACCGTATCTTATTTAATCAAATTACAATAAGACACGTAAATATTACTTCCAAAATCGTCCGTCAATTTTAAGTAATTTAATTGACCCGTATCGTCATACGATCAATTAAATGATCAATTAAGAGTGTTACCTTTAGGTATGACCTAAGGGGATCAACTGGTCACCACCGTCTCACGACAGTAATGTTAAACTCTATTCAGCCAATCATTACCGATATGTGTGGACCAGCTGACAGTAAAAAATTACTTCCCAATTGTATTCTTTAAAATGAGATTTAAACATGTGATCATCATGATCAACAGTTGTGATCGCATTATTGTCGGAGGACACATATTCCAACAATCTCCCACTTGTCCTCGACAAGTGTGCGTCACCAATTTTCTTGTCCTATTACTATCTCCCACTCAATGCAAGGTGTCTTTCAGGTCGTACTTGCAAGTGATCATATCGAGAGTGGTTTCCTCGATCTGGAGAATAACTGATTGACCGGATTTATCCACCATGGATACATTCCGAGCGTGGCCACGCATTTCCAGTTCATTACTCCTCGAGTGGCCCTGAGATATTGTTATAACCCTGCCTAGGGGTGGACAATTCCTATCGCACTCATTCCCTTCGACTAGCCATATCCATCATAACCCAAAATATGCCCATTTGACCCCATTTACGAAGGTCGTAGTAACACAAATCAAAATTAATCTGAAACTGTGCCATCTTAGGCGAATAGTCTTTAGTCAAAAGAATCGACTCATTAGAATACTATAGTAGCTCTCGCCACGACCAGGCTATATAAATTTGTCAGAACTCTATAAGCGGTCATAAGGCCCGACAAAGTGTTCCTAACAGTCTGCCTATGTGATCGACTAGTCATTCTCATATGACTCTATGGCACTTGAACTTGCCATCAATCGCATCACACTCTAGGCACTTCGAGATGTCACCTCATACAAGTGACTATGGGCGAATACTATGTTAATCCGTGTTCACTTTAACGGGGTTCAAAAGTCACTACAACCCGTTTGGATGTAACAATGTGTAAAGAAAAGATAAAAGACAAATTCGATTATGAACATGAACAAAAACAACACTTTTATTTCATTTCAAAATATAACATAAACTTGGTACACGTTTGAGTCCCATGGAGTCAACATGTCCCTTATGCTTGGCTTGCGATAAAGGCTTGGTGAGCGGATCGGCTACGTTTTCATCCGTCCCAACCTTACAAATTGCTATTTCCTTTCTTTCAATGCAATCTCTTATTACATGATATTTTCTAAGTACATGTCTAGATCTATTACTAGACTTTGGCTCCTTAGCTTGGAAGATCGTCCCACTATTATCACAATAGAGAGTGATGGGATCATTGGCGGTAGGTACTACTCTTAGACCTTCCGTGAATTGCTTGATCCACACGCTTCCATGGCGAGCTTCGATCTTTGCAATGTACTCACCTCCGTTGTTGAATCCGCGATTCTGACTTCCTTGAAGCTTCTCCAGCTAACGGCACCACCATTGAGCATGAAAACAAAACCAGCTTGTGATTTCATGTCATCTCTATCCGTTTGAAAACTCGAGTCCGTGTATCCATTAACACGTAGCTCGGTGTCTCCTCCAAACACTAAGATAGAATCCTTAGTTCTTCTCAAGTACTTAAGGATGTTCTTGACGGCTATCCAGTGACTCTCTCCTGGATTTCCTTGATATCTACTCGTCATACTCAAGGCATACGAGACATCAGGACGTGTGCATATCATGGCGTACATGATTGATCCAACAGCGGAAGCATAAGGGATCGTCTTCATGCGTTCAACATCATGGGGTTCGGAGGGAGATTGAGTGTTGCTCAGTATCGTCCTAGTTACCATAGGTACCAAACCCCTTTTGGATTTGTCCATGCTGAACCGTCGTAGAATCTTATCAACATAATATTCTTGACTTAGTGCCAATATCCTCTTGGATCTATCTCTATGGATCCGGATACCTAATATGCGTTGTGCCTCTCCTAAATCCTTCATTTGGAAGTGGTTACCTAACCACTTCTTAACAGAAGACAACATTGGAATATCATTTCCAATGAGCAGTATGTCATCGACATACAAGATTAGGAACACAATATTGCTCCCACTAAATTTCATGTATAAACATGGTTCGTCAACACTTCGAGTGAAACCATTCTCCTTTATAACATGATTGAATCGATGATTCCAACTTCTAGATGCTTGCTTAAGACCATATATGGATCTCTTAAGCTTGCACACTTTGTTAGGATTCTTAGAATCAACAAAACCTTCGGGTTATTTCATGTACACCTCCTCTTCTAAATGCCCATTTAGAAAAGCGGTTTTGACATCCATTTGCCATATTTCATAATCATGAAATGCGGCAATCGCTAACAAAATCCGTATGGATCTTAGCATGGCTTCGGGGGCGAAGGTCTCATCATAATGGAGACCTTGGACTTGGGTAAATCCTTTTGCCACTAGCCTAGCTTTGTAGACATCATCATGTCCTTCTATGCCATTTTTGACTTTGAAAATCCATTTGCATTGAAGAGGTCTTGCCCCTTTATGCAAATCTACCAAGTCCCAAACTTGGTTTTCGTGCATAGAATCCATTTCGGACTTCATGGCTTCAAGCCATAAGGAGGAATTTGGACTAGAGATTGCGGCCTTGTAGGTGGCGGGCTCGTTACTATCTATAAGCAACCGATCGAGGGTTCCATCTTCTTCGATAAGTCCCACATATCGATCGGGATGGCGAATAACTCGGCCCGTTCTTCTAAGAGGAGGAGGAATAACCGCGTTAGACGACGAAGGAACTTCTTCTTGCGTGTCTATCTCGGTTTGTGGCTCTTGAACTTCATCAAGTTCAAAATTTCTCCCACTCTGTCCCCTAGAAATAAAATCACTTTCTAGGAAGACAACATCTCGAGACACAAACACTTTGTTCTCTTGCGGCTTATAGAAGTAATAGCCTCGTGAGGCCATGGGATATCCTACAAAAATGCATTTTTCGGATCGTGGTGCCAACTTATTATCATTTTTAATTTTGACATAAGCATCACAACCCCAAATTTTCATATGGAATAGATTTGGAACCTTTTCACTCCATATCTCATATGGAGTCTTTTCAGTTGCTTTGGTTGGACTTACGTTCAAAGATTTTATTGCGGTTTGAATCGCAAATCCCCAAAACGAGTTCGGTAACTCGGTTTGACTCATCATGGATCGAACCATATCAATTAGGGTTCGATTCCTCATTTCGGCAACACCATTGAGTTGTGGTGTTCCGGGTGGAGTAAGTTGTGATATAATACCACAACCCTTCAAGTGTGAATCAAATTCAAGGCTAAGATACTCTCCACCACGATCGGATCGTAGTGTCTTAATCCTTTTGTTCAATTGGTTCTCTACTTCGTTTTGAAATTCTTTGAATTTCTCAAACGCTTCACTTTTATGTTTCATCAAATAAATATACCCATATCTACTCAAGTCATCGGTGAAGGTTATGAAGTAGCCATAATTTCCACGAGCGGTTATACTCATTGGTCCACACACATCGGTATGTATGAGTCCTAATAGTTTACTAGCTCGTGTCCCTTTACCACTAAAAGGATTACGAGTCATTTTGCCAAGTAGGCAATATTCGCATGTACCATATGATTGATAATCAAATGGTGTAATCACATTAATTGAAATTAATATTTTAATGCGATTCTCGTTTATGTGACCTAATCGACAATGCCAAATGAACGATTCATTTGGGTCACTTGATTTGAGTTTCTTTGATTGAATGTTATAGATATCATTAATTGGACTTGTGGTCTCTAAAATGTAAATGCCATTGATGGAAGAAGCTTGGCCTATAACCAAATCATTCCTTGAAATAGTACAACGATTGTTCTTAATGACAAAACAAAAACCGTCCATGTCTAGCATGGCGATTGAAATAATGTTTTTAGAGAGTGTAGGCACATAAAAACAATTATGTAAATACAACTCAAATCCATTAGGCAAAGCTAATACATAAGTTCCTTTGGATTCGGCCGCTACTCGAGCTCCATTTCCAAGGCGTAGATCCACATCTCCTTTGCTAAGCCTCTTCACGTCTCTTAAACCCTGTAAATGATTACAAAGGTGAGATCCACAACCGGTATCCATTACCCATGTCGTAGTGGAAGTATAATTTATATCGATAACATAAATTTCCTTAGGAATTTTACCTTTTGGAACGATGGTTCCTTCCCTTATATTTCGCAAATATACGGGACAATTCCTCAGCCAATGTCCCATGCCAAAGCAATAATGGCACTCATCATCAACTTGCATGAAGTTTTTGACTTTCTTTCCCTTCTTCTTGAACTTTTTGCCCTTTGTAGCAAGAACTTGATTGCTTGAGCTCCCACTAGTTTTGGCATCTTTATCTTCCAGAGACAAAGATCCTATAGATTGTATGAGGCGGTCTTCCTGAGACGGGCTCACACGAGATCTAGTACTAGTAGGTGGTCTAGTAGAAGTGATGAAGTTAAGGTTTCCATCCGAACCTATCCCAAAATGAAGTTCTCTAGTAGTGTCGAAATCATTGTTGGAGCAAACGTCGTCAAAAACATTGTGGTATGACTCAATAGTTATCGCTGCGGTAGCGTTTGATGGATTCATTGTAATGAACTACAAATATGGAGGAAAGGAAATATTAACATTTGTCTTTTGAATCATACTTGTAAATAAATTAACAAGATATGAGCATTTATATAGTGACCTCTACCCAACTATTATAAATGATTCCAAGACCCAAATTCATATTAACTTAAGGCACGGTGTGCCAAAATACCCTTTATTAACATAACTCGGTGGATTAACCTTTTAATCGATTCTACTTTTAGAACTCTTGGTTGATAAAATTACATTAATATTTATCTCTAGCCCGAAACACATCCGCAAATCGTCGTGAATACTTTCGTTGAGTACAACCCAAATTTCGAAAAAATGTGTTCATAATCCAAACTCATATCAACTAGGGCACGGTGTGCCGAAATACCCTTCATTAACATAAATTCGGTGGATAGACATTTATCACTCACTTCCCCTACGTAACAAGGTTTGTACCCCGGTAGGGCCGAGTGCACTCCCTCGCGAAATAGGTTTTCATGGTTTCTACTATTTGGTAAGGCTATGTCTCAAATGATTGTTTTAGCGAGAGGTCATGTCAATTTATTATCTATCACGTTTTAAGTGAACTAAAGCGGTGAACTACGATAATTCTAAGTGACACGGCCAATATTACTCGATTAAATGATAATGCATGTTTTAGTTATGGCGATTTAGCGATGCATGCAACATATAAATAGAATGCAAAACATAAAAATAAATCCTAGTATGGCCTTCCTAAAATAGAAAATCTAATTAACTATTACATATTCGGAAACCAACTCCATTGGTCCCTTGAACTTCGGTTATTGGCACACATCTCGAGGTAACACCGTCTTTATGTATCGCCTTCTTGAGTGACACCGTCTTCAAGGAACTCCGGAATTAATAAATTACATAACAAATTACATAATTTCCTATTATACATTTGTAATTAAAATAAAATAAATCTATTAAATTACAAAACGGTGATACGAGATCACAATAAATTACAACCGAATTGATATTCCCATACATTTCGGGTAATACCAACTAAAACTAAGGCCATACTAAGTAAAATTACATAATTCAAAAATTACATAAAATAAAATTATGACAATCATAGATAAAATGCAGCATTATAATATGTATGAACATGCCCAATTTTATGCTAAATCGCCTTTAAGGAGCCAATATCGTATATTACACGGTTTTTACGGATTTGCGTGATTCAACATTTTATAATCACAAAAATTACATAAATTCATATTTATGCACAAGTTAATTACCCTAACCTCTTAGGACTCAAAATTAGTCTCCACTAACTATTTGGCTATAATTAACTCTTATTTCTTTAAATTGTTCATTAATGGACCTAAAAATACAATAAAATGCGATAAACTTCAAATAAATCACAAAAATTCCAAATAAATTTGAAATTTGAAATTTAAACTTATGAACATTCTTGAAAAATACCATGACACTCATAACGTTCAAAAACTTAGGTTAAAATTTCGTAAAATTATCGGAAAAACTATGTTGCGGTTTATCGGATTTATCAATAAAAATCATAAAAACATGAGAAAAATTATATTCACCAACTTTTCAATTTTAGATCTGAAAAAGATAATAAAATGCAACATGTGACGTTTTTCCTTAGTCATGGAGTATGTTTTAGCAATTATTCACTAATTAAGTCACTATTTATGCTATTTTTCATCAAAAATTCATAAATCATGCAAAAAGACTTCAATATAGCCTATTATTTTACACACATCTTGTAAAATTGCATGTGACAACATACTAATTTTCTATGACCAGATTCGAAATTTATCTCATATTAACCTATTTTCCATTTAAATTCGATTTTTATCATGAAAAATCCATATTTCGAGCATAAGAACTCCAAAAATTATGAAAATTTACAGGTCATCTAAAAATAAAACATGTGATAACATATCCAAAAACCACTGGAAAATTCAAAGTTTAGCTAATTTTAGTCCGAAAATGACATTTTAATCATAAAATCATATTTTTAATGCCATTATTAAATAAGATGAACAATAAAAATCCATAAATTAAACAAAATATCCTAAAAACATTTTAGGACCAGAAACTTTAACATGCATAATTTTATTTCGTGATATATCATAATAACACAAATTTACAAGTTTTACATGTTAATCGTATAACTCGGAAAAACTATAACCGATTTGCATGCAAACAACCAAGGCTCTGATACCACTTGTTAGAAATCTAGATCTCTTTACTAACATATTCATATATGTTATAATTTTAATTTAGTCATAAAATTAAAAGGTGATCTTATGCATGCAAACTATAAGAAAAATAAGGAAGAAATCTTCATTCTTACAATGCTTTTTCGGATCTTAAGGGCACAAGAGAGTTCTCCTACACTCTTGTTCTTGAGCTCTCCTTAATGGATGAACTAGGATTCAAGTGTAGAATCCCTCCCAAGGAATAATACCCAAGGAAAACTCTTAATCAAATTAATATTATGATTACTAGAACAATATTAATTTAGTGTAAAATTGACCCAAAAATATTATTTGGTCTCTCTATGTTTCATTTAAGAGAGAGGGAGGAGGAAGAAGATTTTTATCTTTCTAAAACTCTAATTTTTAGATAATGAATGAATGAATTACACTAGTGAATATCATAGTGTATATTAGGTAAAAATAAGAAGAAAAACCAAGGTATTTTTCTTCTCAAAAACCGGGTGGAAGAGGGGAAAAGAAGGAGCCAATGCATGCACAACGTTGCTTTCACAAGAACAAGTAGGCATGCATGGCTAGTATTAGGCAAACATGATTATGTTTACCACTAATATAATTAACCTAATATTTTCCTAATCGTCTCCAATATTTCGGACATAATAGATAAAATGGATTCCATTTTATCTTTGTCAAATTTGTCAATTTGTCACATGTCATATGTCACATGAAATTGTTATGTATTTTTATCATATTAAAAATCAACGCATTAATAAAAATGCGTCATACACAAAATTGACTTAGTAATTCACAATTACTTGTACCAAAATAATTTACCAATTATAAATCACAACATCTTGTATTTATAATAATTTATTCATTCAAATGCAATTGTTTCCTTAAACAATAATTTCATCTAAGTAATAAAACAATTCGATTTCTTAGACCGTATCTTATTTAATCAAATTACAATAAGACACGTAAATATTAATTCCAAAATCGTCCGTCAATTTTAAGTAATTTAATTGAACCGTATCGTCATACGATCAATTAAATGATCAATTAAGAGTGTTACCCTTTAGGTATGACCTAAGGGGATCAACTGGTCACCACCGTCTCACGACAGTAATGTCAAACTCTAGTCAGTCAATCATTACCGATATGTGTGGACCAGTTGACAGTAAAAAATTATTTCCCAATTGTATTATTTAAAATGAGATTTAAACATGTGATCATCATGATCAACAGTTGTGATCGCATTATTGTCGGAGGACACATATTCCAACACTTTGCAAGTCTCATTGAGAAAACAAAATGGCGTTCCCTTAATATGTATGTCATTAACATACCAAACCATAAAAGTGAATTATACTCCCATAACTATCGTGTACATATAAAATTATCCTTATCTCAAATAATTCAAAACACTTCTGAATCATTTTATTGAGATCGAAAATTCCAACCTTTGGATACTCATTTCAAAAACGTTCTCACTTGCCTAGCACACTCTGATAACGTGAATCTCAAGGTGTGCCTGACACAACTTATTGTATATTTCCAATAAGGAAAACTACATTATTCACGTATACCTGTCAAATCTCATTTCATGTATGTTGACATGTGCTAGGAGAATCCAAACTCTATATGGTTGCAGCGCCATCGGGGTATCAACCTAAGTCCAAAACTTTGTAATGATACATGAAACCATTTTGGATTCATGTCCTCTAGCCACTTTACACTTTTTTTTTGAGTTTGTGCTCATTATTGCTTCCTTAAAAGTCAAACTTTTGCAGGCTTATTCATAGGTGGTACATTCATGACTTTTCATGGATCTTAGCCATCTCCATCAACATTTGATGAGAATTCCTATGAATCTCGATCTTTTCAAGAATATTCTACTCCCACTGTTGCTTTGAAGACAATATTCCCATTGAGAATCATTTCAAGTAACAAATTCTTTGTGCTTAAATGAGACGTAAAATTAATATCCTACCTTTGGATAATCCCACAAAGGACATGCCAAATTTGAGTCTAAATTTCAAAAAACTATTTTTTTTTTTAAAAAAAAGTTTTAAAAATCTCAAATATTAAGAAAATACTATATAGGAACAATTCCCTTACATATCTTATATGTAATGTATATTCATTGACTTAGATGGAAATAATTGTTAAATTGTGTACCTAGATAATTTCGAGCGTATAAAATAGCGAGATCTGCATGACTCATCATAGACAGAACCATATCAAAATAGAGCTCTTCTTATCTTATAAGACATAACATTCCACAATCATTAAGAAAAAGACCACCATCAAAATAAAATTAGTATGATATTTTTCATTTGTGACGAACCCGCACAGTTATATCTTTGTGACATTCCCAAAATACCATATACCAATTTTAGTTAGTGATGTCCTTTAAGAAAAAACAATTTTTCTCTAATATTCTTACTGTGGAACTCAAATTGTCTTCTTAAGACTAGTAGTGAAACAATTTCATTACTATTATGATGATCATAAACATTTGAAGTTTTCCCATCTCGATTAAATCGAGCGATGCTGATTGTCTTCCTAAGTTGACCTTTACTTCAGTCCGAGTCTATTTCAAGTAAACCTTTTAAAAAGTCAGACTAATGTTCATTGTATGAACATATTCATAATTACTGAAAATATTAATTATGATGAAGTATCAGAATCTCATTCCTTAACAACATCACTTAATTAATCCACACATATCTGAATATGTGTGGCCAAACTAGTTTGTTGCCCTCTTAACAAGTTAGAGGCACGTTACAATTTTTCCATCATTTAAACAAAATCCACTTGCCGTAGTTGATCCAAATCAACAAGGCCTAGAGTTCCATCATCATGGAACTTCTTTGAATGTTTCTTATTTCTTGGCTCATAAGACAATGTTATAAGCGCGTGAAACTCGAGTCATATGACTTGAACCTGTTTTTTTTTGTATTTCATGTCATAGATGAGATTAAACAAAACTAAAATTGTCTTATCAAGAAAGAGAACAACAATTGTTCTTTATATATAAATTCAATTTACGTCCAAACATGAAAGAATTAACATTTTTCTAACGACAAGTGTAAGAATAACTATTATTCAAATAAATCTAGTTTTGAACAATACAACCACTACTACAGATACAGGCTATAACAATGGTTAAAAACCGTTGTTATATAAAAAAGCGGACGTTGTTAAAGCGTCCGTTTTAGTAGGTTTTACCAACGATTTGTTTTTCTAAGAAACCCGTTGTGAAAACTATTAACAACGGTTTAAAGTAGAAAAAACCGTTGTGGAAAGTGTGACTAAATTTTGGTGGGAAAGTTATAACAACGGTTACAGTATAAAAAAAAGTTGTTATAACTAAAGACAACGGGGTTTTTTTTTTAAATAACCGTTGTTGTTTATTTAAAAAAAATAAGTTAAATATTACTAGATGCATGTATTATTACGGCCCGTTATAATTCCGATGCATGTATTATTACTGCCAATCCCTGCATATGAATGGACAATATATGGAATGAGAAGGGTTATAAGATTTGAAGCAGAGATATGATGGTACAACTTCCTAAACATATATTAATTAAAAAACAACTCAAACGACACATTACTTAGTATAAATACATGCATTATCTAAACCACCATTCCATTATCTCACTATCTCCAAACCCTAACTGCTAAAACAAACTCCAAATCCTAAATCTTTCAAACAAACTCAAAACTTCATCAACAATGAATGATACCATCCGTAAGACTATTACTATGACCGAGCACAACAAGAGTTTCATCCACCGGTTGCTCGACATCGAGGACAGGTTCAGGAGCTACCTTGTGGAAGCTCGATCCGCACTCAAGGACGCCAAAAAAATGGATTGACAAAGTAGCAGTTGTTGCAGCTATATGACGATATAGCAACTGTTGAACGAAGCCTCCAAATAGCTAAGGAGGAGAGGATGGATATCATAGAAGAGAATAAGACTCTCTATGCATATCTAAGAATTGTATTTTTATCAATGTAATTCGTTTTTTAATTTATGTATTTATATATATATATATATATATATATATATATATATATATATATATATATTAATTAATTAAATAATTAATTAAGTTTATCATGCATTCCTCTCTATCATCTTGCTTCTTCTTTGTTTTATTTTATTTAATTTGTTTTACAAGCTAATAAACGCAGAAAAGCAACAGTGACAAAACTAATTAAGTGAATAATACTTAGAGAAAGAACATAATGATCGATAAAAACACATGCAAATGAAATAATTAGAGAAAGAAAATAATGACTGAGATGACAAAACCTAAATTAAATCATGCATATTTACCTGATAATTAGAGAAAGTAAGAGACGATGAAACCAACAGTGACGGCGAGATGATAAAGCGACGATGACAAAGAGAGAAATAGACGACGAGAAAGTGTGTGTTTGTGTTTGTGTTTGTGTATGTTTGTGTTTGTTTTAGCTTTGTGTTTTGTGGCTGTAGCTGATCTGTGTTTGTGTGGTTTATAGTATGGAAAGTATTGCGAACAGTTGTTAAACAAAAACCCGTTGTCATTACAGAATATATTAACATCGGATCCATAGTCAACCGTTGTTAAAAAGTATTAACAACGGGTTTATAAATAACCGTTGTAATTACTTTTCACTAACTTTGCGCCAATTTTGCGCCAAATTATTAACATCGGTTGTGCTTGTTTGACTATGGAACCATAACCGTTGTAATTAATTTTAGTAAAATTTGCGCCATCCGTTCTATAACGTCTTATGGTGATTTTCGTGAATGAGGGTTGTTAAAGGGGCTTTGTAGTTGCCTGGATTTGTAGTAGTGAACATTCAAATGAATAACTTCTACACATAATGCATTTCTTCATTATATACGTAGATCTGTTTCATTCTTTACCATTATCCTACTCCACATTACATTACATTCACAATGTTAATACCATCTTTGGTATGTTATACCTTATAGTAGAATATTCGTAATAACTTCTACTTTTATAACATGCATACTTCATTTAGAAGTCATACTTCAATAGCTTTCGCAGATCTTCGGGGCATTTCTAAAGCTATCTTTCCAATGTTATCTGTCATTACAATAATGACGTTAATCACTAAATGATTTTCATAAATGTTTAGACATTGATCTTCGAGATGGTGACAACGATTGTCCATTCCACTATTACTAGTGTCTAAACTCATATCTCAAAGTCTCTTAACTGATGAACTCAAAGAACATTAGTTTTTGATTCTTCTTGATATGAAACTTAATAGTCACTAACTGAGAAATTCGCTTAAGTTGCATGCATCATTCCCAATGAATTGAATATAACTTAAGGTAGAACTAAAACAATTTCAATCATCAATCTTTGATAAGAAGGATACCCAATTAACCAAATTATCAATATAATTATGTCACAACAATGACATGTGGACTAAGTGGATCATTCCACATATTTTTCTCACTAAGCGGGAACAATTCCATTATTTTAAACAATTGACACATATGGTACGAATAGTCATCTTTATGACTTTTGGTATATAGTCTAAACTATACATTAGCATTAAGTATGGTTTGACAAAATTTCTTTTGAAGACAAACTTCACTTTGCCTAATTGAGAACAATTCTCAGAGAAACCAATCTATGAATTTGAACGATTCAAACTCACTTGAAAAACATGACGACAATGATAAATTACAACTATAAACATATGCAAAACTAAATCGATATATTAATATACTGTTATTATCTTAACCAATTTAAGACACACATTTGTATGACATTCTTAATAAGACTACACATATAATCCTCATATGTACATAGTATCCTAGAATCCCCAATCATATATAACTTGAGTGAGCTTTGTCTCAACGCCCAAGCTACACAAATCAAGGTAGACATCATATGTCAATCGCACCAAATGCGACTCCTAGTCGTCAGGTAACATTTTATGTGACTTGACTATTTTCCCCAAAGTCCAAAACTATTTTGATGACCTTGTTAAGTG
The DNA here is from genome assembly GCF_048544455.1 of Silene latifolia. Lineage (NCBI taxonomy): Eukaryota > Viridiplantae > Streptophyta > Magnoliopsida > Caryophyllales > Caryophyllaceae > Silene > Silene latifolia. The sequence goes on from NC_133535.1 coordinate 83,647,516, forward strand.
AACCAAATCTCAAGTGTGGGTAACTGTTACCCACTTGTTCAACTTATATAGAAGGAGTACTCTACTTTGGCAGACATTACTTCAAATGATATAAGTATTTTACAGCCATTAATTTGGAGGGGCGTTACTTAATATTTTAATTGAGGGAATATCGAGTCATACATGACACGGGTCCTAAACATGACGCTGGTTCTCTTAGGAAAAGGGTATAAGGAAACCTAGCCGTTCTAATCAACACATCAGGGTTCAATTAATACTTAAACATTATATGTAAAAAGTAATATACAAACATTTTTAAATTAGAACAAGTCAAATTAAGAACCCAAAAATGATTCATAATCGTCTACAATTCATAATTGTTTTTTTTAAACATCATATGCAAAAACATAATAACATGGGTAGATAATCATATCATTCAGGGTATATATACAATAAATAAAGATATAAACATAAATAAATCCAACATTGTAACAATCAATCAATCAAATTGATTAAAACCCGAAACCAAATTATGAAAAATCAAAATCATAATTTTTAATCAAAAACAACCTGAAAGTCTATCAAGACATCAGAATTTTGGCTTAAAAACGCCGACCCTGCTTTGTCGAACTGTTTAAAATGCCGTTTACACTTGAAAAACACTATTATAGCATCAAAATCTGACACTCGGAACTGATGAACAATAACATTCCGCGAAGAGTAGCCGTGAACAGTACCCGTGCATAAATAGTGTTTCGTGAACAGTATATTTTTTTCCTTTAATCAAAATTAAAAACTGATTAGACAATGTAATCATCTAATCAAATTAGGGTTTATTAAATATCTAATCTAATTAGATCCAATCAAATTGGGATTTTAAGACACTCTTAAAATAGGCATCTAACAACAAATTAGGGCTTTGTTAAAATCAATTAAATTCCTTTAATCGAATTAAAGGAGTACCACAATATCAAATATTACGATACAATCAAACATCTATTATGATACAATCCTAAATTTAATGTTTAACAACTTACAACAATTGCATTAATTGAACTAATTCAATTTAAAAGCCCTAATCTTGTAACTCTAGAACAAAAACATAGATATAACAATTATATCTAAAGGCGCAACCTTTTAATCTAATACTTAACAATACATGTGCGCTCCGATACCACTGAAGGGTTCTGTAACGATTTTCAACAGATTTGAATTACATAATTCCCAAGACCTCATGCATGTTAAGTACTAAGATTAAAAAAAGGTGATTAGCAAACTTACTTGGAAGCGGATGAATTCCAATAATATGCTAATATGAAGTATAATAAAACCCAAATCCCAGCTCCTTGAATAGTAATACAATCTGTGAGACCGTCTCACAATAACGCCCCAAGTGTTGCGTCTCTACCGGTATCCACACAATATGAGTATGTATGCTAGTACAAATTTGAGGGCAATTTTCTTTCTTCTTTCTCCCTTGAGGTTTCGTCTTTCAGAAAAATTGATCCATAAACATCTCCCCTTGCAATTGAAAATTCTACATCAATACCCGTCTCTTGGGATCCGGCCTTTACTTACCTCTTTACTAAGAGTAGTTTGTGAAGTTATAAATATTGTTTTGGTTGATAGCTTTGACGAAGAGACTACATCACACCAGTCCTTCTCCATTGCCAAGAACTATGTTGATAAGGTTCTTTGTGATGTTCTACCTATGGATGTTTTCCATATTCTACTTGGCAGGCCATGGGAGTTTTATAGGAATGCGGTGCATCATAGGAAGGATAACACATACACCTTCTAATTTGGCAAGAGAAAAGTCACTCTAGCAACTCTTCCACCATCCTCCATACTTGAACCTTCTAAAGAAGTAATGTTCATCAAGGAGGCCAAAATGATCCAAGAGAAAAATGATATGGAAGGTGTCCATGTTCTCCTTGCCAAAGACATGTCCAAAGAGCAAAAGGAAACATTCCCTAACAAAGTTCAAGGATTGATCAAGTTCTATGAAGATGTTCCACCAAATGCCGACAAAGGTTAATGACTGAGGTCCCTAAACCTCACTTGGGCAGCCGTGATGTCCACAAATCAAACGGCAAGCTAGGAGAGTGTTCACTTGAACAAGAATTGCTCAAATGGAGTAATCAATCCAACGATTACATCAAGGATTTGCAATATGGCTCTTACACTTTCTACACCAAATTCGTCTAAGTTGTTTGAAATCGGAATTGAAACTAGTAGCAAGGTAAATGTGATTGTCCAACTCAAGCCAAATGTTTACTCTAACAAGAAATAGCATGAGATCAAGAAACGAATTCAAGGGAGGTTCCTCATCAATGATCAAACCGAGGGTACCTATGATGGTGTGCAATGTGATTATCCCACCCTCTCTACTCCTAATTCATTTGAAGATCATAAGGCTCATGGTCACGGCAATAAGGCTACCCAACCACAAGGATCCAAGCCAATTGATGAGCAATGGAAAGAAGTACAGAAACGGCTTGAGGGAAACCTCCCGTCCATGCTAGGGCCACGAAATACAAGGGAATGTCCATGGTTCCTAAGAAAGCACAAGTATTCAAGCCCGGAGATCATGTTAGGGTTCGTTCTTGCAAGGGAAGAGTCCTCAAGAAAGGGAAAGACAAGTCCATGGCAAATGAAGAAGGTCCATTTAAGATCATCAAGCAAATTGGATCCAACAAGAACAAGGATAATCTCTTTGGAATTCATGTCACATTTGATGTTGGGGATTTAAGTCCTTATTATGAGGTGTTTAGTGATGATATGCCGAGGATTTGAGGACCAATCCTTTTCAAGAAGGGGAGTTTGAAGCAAAACAATCCACAACAAGCAAGCATGAACCCGGTTTTGGTCCGTTGACTGAAATAGGGTCCAATTCGAAATCCGTCTAAGAACATGGGGCATTTTATGGCCTAGAAACCTTCTTTGGAGAGTTTAGAGTATTTTTGCCTGGGATATTTTATCTTGGAAAGGAAAAAAATCAAGAGGAAAAACGAGAATAAATAACCGGGTGGCCCCTTTTGCACGATTTGCAACAACAAGAACAAGGGTCGCTTTCAAGCTTCCCAATTTATCCAAGACAATTTCTTGAGTCCTTCTTACATGCTCTAGCGCCTAGGAAGACTAAATTAAATGACCTAGGAAGACTAAATGAAACGACCTAAGAAAGTCGAGTAATGAAAATCGACACCTGTCTCGTATAAACTATTCCCTAACCTTGTTCAAGTTCACCCTAGGTTACACATAAGTGTATCGTCCCAGCAGAGTCACCAAACTGTGGACATGAGCCACCCACGCCGCGCGCACCCGCGCGTTGTGATTTTGAGGCTGCCGCACTTCTCCCACGGAACCTTGGTTTGCAAAAGCACGTCATGGGATGTTACCGATTTGTGAGGCATTGAAACAGGTGAAAGGTTAAATAGCATGCATTTGTGGAGTCGCCACCAATTTAGTGTGGAAAAATTAGAAATCGTTAGAATACCTCGTTCCATGTTAAGACACGAAATAATGACATGAACACTAAGAACTTGTTACCCTTAGCATTCTATGTCTAGAATGACTCTCGAGATGTTAATGGACACGGATGTCCAGAGATAGCTGGAGTAACCGGTGAGGGTACGTATTAGGAAGTTATTTAGTTCGAACACCTAATCTCACCCGCCTCGATAGCGGCCTCTACTAATGATTAGTGAAGTTGCTCATATTTGATATGTCGTCGATGTAAATGCAACAAACATTGATTAATCCTATCATGTGAATTTAGACTATGTCGGTTAACAGGTGTTTTAGCAAACAACTTAGTCGAAGTTGGAAATTAGATTAATTACATGTGAATGCCAAGTAAATAAATCATACATAATAATAATTACGCCAAATGAATTACAATAATTTAATTTACATACTTTATTTGATCTACGTCAAAAACACACTCAAAGACGAGATTTCGAAGAAGGAAATAAAAGAAAAATAAAATTAGAATGAAAATATGTCAGATTAGAGGCGATAATACAAATAATAGTTGATTTAAATCGTAATTAGAAGCTACGTCAAAGCGAGAAAGAGTTCAGAGACAGAAGCTGATGTGACCATAATTAGCGCACATTTAGTCCCCGAATTAGCCTTGTTCCCATGCTTTTTAGTACATATTTGGGTCATTTATTGTCTTTAGCTCTTTTTTTTTTGGTGAAATGTGAGTATGTATTATATATGTATCAAAAATACTTCCCCAATTACATCAAGAGCATATGTAAAAAGAAAGAACCAAAACAACAACAACAAATATCAAGTACTTCGAACCATCAATAGAAACCCAAACAATTCCGGATTTCCATTTCACTCATTCCATCCTTACCCATACATCTCCGTCTAAGTTGCAGCTGAATCATCTTCTTCATCCGCTCTACAACCACTGAAGGTCTCATCACATTAAGCTCAATCCTCGCATGATTCCGCTGATCCCAGATTAAGTATCTGTAAGTCGTCAAACTCATAGCTAGTGCTTTCCATTTCAGATTATTGCGATTTGTAGTCAGTAAGTCATTAATTGTAGGCATTGGTCGACCAATCCAATCCTCAACATACTTCTGAATCTTTCTGCTAAATTCACACTCAGTGAACAGATGAGGGATTGTTTCAGACTGAGTATCACACAAAATACACCTGTCATCTTGACAGAATCCATAGGCATAGAGTTTCGACTTGATGTTAATACCTTCCTGCATAATGAGCCATGATATGAACGAAGCTTTAGGAATATTCCAGTTATTCCAAACAATAGCAGACCATTGTTGTTTCATATGAGTTCCCAGAAGCCAATCATATCCATTCCCAATTGTGTACCCCTTCTGGTGAGGAGCCCATACATTATCAATGAATCCATCCTTAATCCTCTCCTTCACCTTACAAATACTCTTCCAAGTCCATGTAGAATCATTTGCTGGAGTATAGTCATGCCATGAAGACCCTTTGAGGTACACACTGTCAACCCATTTGATCCATAACCTATCAGACTTCGTGTAAATCCAACTGACCAATTTACCAACAGAAGCTATATTCCAGGTACTGGCTCTCTTAATGCCTAATCCTCCTTCAGCTTTAGGCATAGTTACTCTATCCCAACCAACCAAAGGGACTCTGTGATATTCAGTTGAGCTATCCCATAGGTAATTTCTACATATAGCCTCAACTCTTTTAATGGCAGCTTTAGGGATAACAAACATAGCAGCCCAAAAGTTATGTAGAGTATTCAAAACAGAGTTGATGAGGACAACCCTACCTGCATAGGAAAGCTTTTTAGCTCCAAGGCTCCTGATTCTTGACACCATTTTCTCCACAAGACTACTACATTCCTTTTTAGAGATTTTGCCAGGCTGAATAGGGACTCCCAAGTACCTAAATGGCATTTCACCCTCTTGAAAACCTGTGACTGATAAAATATCTTGTTGCAACTCTTCTTTCATGCCATTAAAGAATATTTCTGATTTAGTGTTATTCATCTGCAGACCTGAAGCATTAGAGAATGAGGTGAAGGCCTTCATAAGGAGGATGATGGAAGGAGCATCTCCTTTGCAGAACATCAACAAATCATCCGCAAACATAAGGTGAGTGAGTTTAATAGCTTTGCACATAGGATGATAGTGAAAAGGCCACCTGCTAGTAGCAAAAGCAATTAGCCTAGTCAAGTAATCCATACAGATAGTAAAGATGAGTGGAGACACTGGATCACCTTGCCTGAGACCTCTTTCACCCTTAAAGTAGCCAAAATTATTCCCATTAAGCACCAAAGTATAGGAAGTGGTAGTTATGCATGCCATAAGAAGGTTAACAAACTTACTAGGGAACTTCAGACCTGTCAGTAGTTGCTTCACAAAATCCCATTCAACTGTATCATAGGCCTTTTGCAGGTCAATTTTAAACAAGCATCTAGGAGAGACATTCTTTCTAGAATACTGATGTACAATATCCTGACAAATCAACACATTCTCAATGATGGACCTTCCTTTCACAAAAGCCCCTTGACTTTCATGAATAATGTCAGGGAGGACCAGGGCTACTCTATTGTAAAGGAGTTTAGATATAACCTTGTAGAGAACATTACAACAAGCAATAGGTCTGAATTGCTTAACTGATTTTGGCCTCTCACACTTTGGAATTAGACTGATATTAGTTGCATTCAGTTGAGTGAGCAACTGACCAGTATGGAAAAAATCCTGCATAGCCTTCACAATATCATTGCCAATCAATTCCCATGAATCCCTAAAGAACCCACTAGTGTAGCCATCAGGACCTGGGGCTTTATCAATAGGAATGGAGAAAACAACCTGTTTGACCTCCTCATATAGTACTGGCCTGTTTAGTATAGAAAAATGTTCCTCATTGCAGCACTTCCCAAACTCCAAAACAGCAGGCCTGACATTTTCAGTGCTCTTCCTACTGCCCAGTAAACCATTATAATATTCTAGAAAAGCATCCTGAATACTTTGAGCTTCAGTACAAACTCTCCCATGCTGATCCTCAATCTGTATAATGGTATTGCTCATGCATCTTTTTCTGATAGCAGCATGAAAGTATGCTGTGTTAGCATCACCCTCCTCAAGCCATTTAGATTTAGCCTTTTGACTAAGAAAACTGTCTCTGGCCTTAGTTAAGCTTCTGAAATTTTCCATAGCTTCCCTTTCCTGAGTGATAAGCAAATGATTCCTGGGATCATCAATAATTTGATTCTGAATAGCTGTCAAAACCAGTTCTACTTCTCCAGTTTTGATTTCTATATCTGCATAGCATTCCTTGTTAATCTCCTTAAGGACAGGTTTTAACTGTTTCAATTTCTTGACAATACAGAACATCCTAGTGCCTTGAATGTGTTCATCCCATACAGTTTTAACCCTAGGAAGAAAAACAGCTGCCCCACCCCACATATTGAAGTACTTGAAACTTCTATTCTTTGTGGCAACATGGTGTTTGTTAGAGATAACACAGGGATTATGATCAAACAACCCTTCAGGGTGAAAGTGTCCAATCATATCAGTAAACTCAGTTAACCAATCATTATTGACCAAAAATCTATCTAGCCTACTATACTTTCTATGCTCAGCATCTTGTTTATTTGTCCAAGTAAAGAAAGCACCAGTAGCCTGGATATCAACCATCCCACAATCAGTCACACAGTCTACAAAGGCTTCCATATCATCATCTTTAGTCTGCCCACCTAATCTCTCATCAGGATTCAATACTGTATTGAAATCACCAGCAAGAGCCCAAGGATCAGTGTAGGATTGAGCATAATACTTCAGATTTCTCCACAACTCAACCCTATCCTCACCATCATTGAAGGCATAAATCAAGGTTAAAAAGAAACTCTTCCCTGTCACTTTAATAGTAATCTTTGCATGAATAAACTGGGGATTATAAGCCAACACTTGAACATCAAATAGTTGAGGCTTCCATAACAACCAAACCCTTCCCCCCTTATGAGTATGACTATTGGTGGTCACACACCATCCATCAAACAAATTAAGGGTTACATTTGCCACATTTCCACCACTTATTTTAGTCTCAAGTAATCCAAATAGGCCAAGCCTATGATTATTCATAAAATTTCTAACTACTTTTTGTTTATTTACACTATTAAGACCCCTCACATTCCAAAACCCTATGTTATTCATGGGAAACAGTAGGGTTAGGAGGGTCACCAGTTTTCCTTGCACTTGCCTGTTGTCTCTCAATTTCATCCAGATCAATGATGTCCTCAGTGTCACTCTCCTCCTTGTCCTCAAGTTGTTGCTGTTTAGGAGCAGGAGTAGTTGGGCTAGACAGAACAGGATATTCAGTCATAGATAAATTTGATTTCACCTGAGGCACATGCCTCCATTCTTTCCTGACTACTGGGAGAGCTGGTTTCTTTTGCTGAGACTTCCTACACTCATTGGTTTCATGTCCCATGCCTTTACAATTCAAACAAATACTAGGCTTCCAGTCATATTCCACCTTTACCTTCAGTAAACTGCCATGCTCATCTTTAAACTGAACACAAGTAGGGAACTTGTGCCCAACATTCAGTTCAACCATCACCCTTGCATATCCCAGCCTGGTTTTGGCTTTTGTAGCTGGATCAGACCTAACATAAGGTCCCACCAAAGCAGCTATCTTTGGCATACACTTACCCCAAAATTTTAGAGGTAAACCATACAATTTAATCCAAGCTGGCACTACTTTTACCTCCTCTTTAAGGAGGTCCACTTCACTCTGCCAAGGTTTAACCACTAGGGGTTTATTATCAAACATATGATACCCAGCCTTAAGCACTTCTTCTTTACTATTCAAGGTCTTAAACCTGACAAGAAAGATTCCATTAGGAAGGAACGAAATCTTGTCTATGCCATATTTATTCCATATTCTATGAATATATCCTTCTAACACCTCCCATGGGGGATTAGCCCCTAAGACAAAGCACACAACTGCCTGATTCCAATACTCTACCTCCTCCTTCACATCATCAGCAGTGAATTGCAAAATATCTTCCTCCAACTGTGTTGGAATTACAGGGGAAGGTTCCACTGGGGTGGAAGATGTCTCTATTCCTTTTTCTGTTTCAGTCTGATTGTCAATTTGTAAATTTGCATTAGATTTCTTACCACGTTGTGTTACAAATTTAGATTTCTTACCACGTTGTCTTTAGCTCTTTGTTTTGCATATTCTTTGAGGTTTTGTGTCCTTGGTAAGAAAGGAGTGCAAACCTTGCATTTTCATGGCAAAATGAGACTAAATTGATTGAATCCAATGACTAAGCATTAAGGAGAGACAAGATTAGAAGGCCTTTATACATATTATAGTAGTTGGGCAATGATGAGGAAAGATCCTTGCATCCCCAAGGAAATCCCCAAGGATTTTATGAAGAAAAAGGAAGAAAAGAAGAAGAAACACGGCTTAGCAGCTATCCGCCCGTCTTCCCCTGAAGACGCTCGTCCCCAGGACCACAATCCGTGCGTCTTCTACCAAAGACGCCCGGGCAGTAGCACCCAGAATACGCCTGTGTTCTCTCAAAGACGCCCGGGCAGAAACTCCTGAATCCGGTCGTCCCATGCCTAAGACGCACGGATTCCAAGACAGCGCAAATTCGTTTCTTCAAGCTTCAAGAAAGATGCCCTTCCTTCAGAAAATACCGACGTTTCCCTAAGTAGGGACTTAATCGTCATTTAAGCCCTTAGTTAACCCTAATGCATCCACCTAATTTCCACTATAAATACCCCATTAGTCTAATTAGAAGAGCATGTTCTTCTTATCAATTCTTAGAGTAGTTAATATCAATCAAATCTCTCTTTAGTTTTGTAATCAACACTTAATCAAGTTTTAATACAAGTTTTATTTCCTTAATCTCTCTTTTGTTCATCCTTTATTTTGGGTAATTGAAGATTATTTGGGTTATTATTGGGAGATTGGCAACCTCTCAATCAAGCATCAAGTACTTCTATTATTCTTTGCTTTATTATTGGAATCATTAGTAGGTATAATTCTCTTAATCCCTTTTTAATTATTGCTAATTACTTTCATTTATTCATCATGTTTCATTTTTGTTGGTATGATTGACAACCTTGCTAGCATGTTCAACATGATAATGAGTGAGTAGTTCCATAGCTAGGGTTAATGGGTAATTAGGGGAAACCAACATGGGGAATGATTCATGCTTAAATTAATATTCTTTCATGGTTTATTTGCTTGCTTGTTTTGATCTCAACTCATGCACATGTTATGTTTGATGTAATGCGAGCCTATGAATCCTTGCATTTTTTACCCATCACCTACCTTTTCAATGAGACTTGTAAGACATAAACCAACTCGAGTCTCATTAGACCATTCATGTTGTTGAGTAGGGAAGACTAAGTCGACTTGTAGGTGTTGTACAATCTAATCGATTCGGCTCCGGGACCCAAACTTTCCTAGGATTGTAAGATATAACCCAACTCAATCCATCACAACAATAATTGCTTGCTTATAATTTGAGAACATGTTTGTATGATCAATTCTTATGAATCCCCTATGACCCCATGACACCCTAGTGCCTTTTATCAATTGTTTACAACCCTTTCAATTCATCTTGCTTATTTACTTTCATTGCTATTTAGTTTAGTGACCTTCTACATCAACCCAAATTGTGACACACCTAAGACACCACTAGTTTCAATAGAAATCTCATCTCAATTCCCGTCCCTTGGGATCCGACCTTTACTTGCCTCTTTACTAATTGTAGAGTTGTTTGTGAAGTTATAAAATTTGTTTGGTCTAGGTGCTTCCAACGACAATTGTTCCGAAAAATAGAATATAGCATCCGAATACCCGACCAAAAATGGCGCCGTTGCCGGGGACGGTGTTATCTTGATTTAGATTTTCTTATATTGTTATTAGTTGTGTCTTTCTTTGCCTTGAGGAAGTAAAACTCCTCAAGCTTTGTTCTAATTGTTTTCGAGTTGTTTGATATTTTGCATGTCTAGAAGGTCACAAGGTGATTTACCTTTTGATCGTGAAATTGAAAAAACTTTGACAACCAATAGAAGACTTGCTAGGAGAAATTTGAGAGGTATTAGTGAGGTTGTAGATATTCAACCAACTATTGAGTTCATCAACCCTTTTGCACCAGAAGGTGAGAAGAACCCAACACAAAATACAACACAAAATCAACCCACATCGCATTCCGTACCCACCGAGGAGAACCTACCCAATGGTACTCTCACACCACAACATCTAACCGGAAATTTCATAGTCAAATCCGCATTTATCCAATTAGTCGAAAGGAGCCAATTTGGGGGGATGCCTAGTGAAGACCCTCACTCTCATATGGAGACCTTTTGTGACTATTGTGATGCGATTTCTCAAACCGGTGTAACTCAAGGACAAATTCAATCGGTCTTATTTCCTTTTTCTCTAATTGGCACCGCGAAACAATGGTTGAAGGGCCTTGATAAGGCCACTCTCGGAATTGATTCTTGGAAAAAGTTGGTTTTAGCTTTCTACAAAAAATTCTACCCACCGGAAAAGACTAACATGCTAAGAGCTCAAATTACGGGTTTTAAGCAAAGGCATGAAGAATCTTTGTATGAAGCTTGGGAGCGGTTTAAAGGAATTTGTCGCTCATGTCCTCACCATGGACTTAGCGAGTGGTTCTTGGTACAACCATTTTGGAACGGTCTATATGAAGATTCAAGGAACATTCTCAACATGGGATCAAATGGAATGTTCACCGAAGTTGATGACAATCAAACTTGGAACAAAATTGAGGAAATGGCGGTCCATAACTCACAATATAGTAGACCTCGCAAGGCTACTAGAGGAGAAAAGCATGAAGTGGACTCCGTTACTCAATTGGGTGCTCAACTTAGTGCTCACATTGATACCATCAATTTGAAGTTTGAAAAAGCTATAGCTAGACTTGAAGAAGCCTCGAAATCACCAAAGCATCATGTTAATGCCATGACGGCATCCTCATCAATCCCAAGTGGGATATGTGAGAATTGTGGAACTTTGGGACATGACTCAAGTGAATGTAGGGGAACAAATGAACAAGTGAATGCTTTCCAAGCATACAAGAGTGGTACCCCTTATTCCAACTATTACAATGAAAACACCAAATTCCATCCAAATCTCTCATCCAAAAGCCAAAATGTTCAAAACCCTCAAACAACATACACCCCACCTCCCATGAGAAACCAAAATCCAAGACCCTTTTACAACCAAAACCAAGGTTACCAAAATCAAAATCCATACAATCAACAAAATGACCAAGGTTTTGATGTTCAAAAAGCGGTCCTTCAAATGCAAAAGAATCAACAAGAATTTTTTACTCAAATGCAAAAAGATAGTCAAGCAAAGGAAACCACCATCAACAACATCCTAGCTCACACCAAAATGTTGGAAACCCAATTGACTCAACTAGCATCATCAAGCTCACAAAGACAAAAGGGGCAATTACCACCTCAAAGTAATCCCCCAAGACATGAAACGGTTAGTGCCATTCACTTGAGAAGTGGTACAAGGTATGAAGCACCGAGGAAGCAAGTTGAGGATAAAGTTGTGGAAGCTAGTGATAAGGAAGAAATTGTGCAAAACTCCAAAGATGGAGAATCATCAAAAGAAGAAATTTCAAAGAAAAATGAAGACAAGGTCAAGGAGAAGGAGCCCATTGTGATTAGACTTCCTTTTCCAAGTCGTCAAGCCAAGCCCAAATTTGATGACCAACTTGGAAAGTTTATGGAAATTGTGAAGAATTTGGAAGTCTCAATTCCTTTCATGGAATTAATCAATCACGTACCGGCCTATGCGAAATACATGAAAGACATCCTCACAAAGAATAAGTTGATCCGGAAGCTTGAGACTATCGCCTTCACTAAGGTTTGTAGTGCAATACTTCAAGGGAGTTCACCTCAAAAACTCAAGGATCCGGGAAGCTTCTCAATACCGTGTACCATTGGCGACACCACGATCAATATAGCCTTATGTGATCTAGGGGCTAGTGTGAGTGTTATGCCGTACTCGGTGAGTAAAAGGTTGGGGATGAGAGAGCTTAAATGCACCAATATCACACTCCAAATGGCCGATAGATCGACAAAGACACCATTAGGGATATGGGAAGATGTTCCCGTACGAATTGGGAAATTTTTCATCCTGGTGGACTTTGTCATTGTTGATATGGAAGAAGATTCCAATCATTCCAATCATTCTAGGAAGACCTTTCTTACACACCGCGGGTGCGGTGATTGATGTGAAACATGGAGAGCTCACTCTAGAAGTGGGAGATGAGAGTGTAACTTTTAATCTTGACAAGACTATGAGAGCTCCCCGTTTACATGAACCATGTTTCATGATCGATCATTATAGCCGGAAGGATGATAGGAAGAAGTCGGAACTCCAATGAAAGAAGAAAATTGAAGATGCTCCATTCAAAGAGCAAGTGAATTGTGACAAAGAGAGCTTGCAAAGCTCACCAAAATCAAGCAATGAAGAAGATGGCCTCATTGGCCAAAACAAGATAATGGGAGAGTTGTCTCTATCAACTCAAGAGATCTTTAGTGATCAAGTAGATGAAGTTTGTGGTCTTTGGGATGATGAGTTTGAAGGGATTTTCAATCCCTACATTGGTAATGCTATCGATCAAGACCGACAACAAGGGCAAAGATCTATTGAAGAACTCTATCACGACAATGAACAATCTTTTGATTACTTTTTCAAGGTGTTGAGCAACATCAACAACACCTTGGACATGCCCCCTTGACATCTCATCAGGAATGAGAGTTTGGCGGAGTCCTCCCTAAACCACCGTTTGTAAATATTTCTAACTCCCTAACTCGCATTTTAATTCTTAATTTGCATTTTTCGTCATTTTTGGATTTTTTTATGCCTTGATCAAGATGATTATCATGTTTGAGAGAAGTGAGGGAGGGACTAATGATTTCAATTGATGTATAGTGCTTTAGCTTAGTGTGGGGATAGCAATTGCCTAGGCTATTCATGCCTTAGTAGTGCCCCACAATGAAGAACACGAGATTTTGAAGAATGAAAAATGACAAGGGATATGCAAGGTACACGGATGGAACTGAATCCGGGTAAAAGGGGTAGAACCCGAGCGGTTTCAAGAGAATCCGCCCGTCTTCAGACAATCCCGGCATATTGGGCAGAAGACGCCCGTCCTTCTGAGCTGAATTTTTGAAATTTTCTGACTGTTAACGAATCCGGGCGTCCTGCAACAAAATCCGCCCGTCTTCATAAAGTCGCCCGTCCTGCAAGGGAAGACGCCCGTCTTTTTGGCTGAGTAAAACAAGAAAAATCCTTGCAAAGGAATCCGCCCGTCTTCTCTGAAAGACGCCCGTCCCATGTTTTTAAATATGCCCGTCTTTGCTAGAATCCGCCCGTCTTTAGGCGACAATTTCCCAACCCAGAACAGGCAGAATCCGGGCGTCCCGAAGGAAAGTTGCCCGTCTTCCCCCTGCATTTCAAATTTTTCGGGTTTATTATAAACCCCATCCCACATTCATTTCCTCATTCCTTCATTCAAAACATTACCCATAAACCCCATAACTCCAAAACCCTCATCCTCTCCATTACAAAAACAAGATTCCTCAACAACATTCACCAAAATCAAATCAAAACATCCTTTTAACAACAAATTAATCACTCCTCTTTCAACAACAATCAAAACCAAGCACAAAATCTTCAACCTTTGAGTCGATTTTTGAATTCATAAAGGCAAAGACTTTCATCTTTAAATCGATTTGGGTGCACTAGAAATTGAAGATTTTTGCTCTTTTCTTGGTTTATTCATCAATGGCAAAGACAAAGGGAGCAACAAAAGCAACAAAGGCAAAAGCAACAAAGGCAAAAGCAACAAAGGCAAAGGCACCAAAGGCAAAGGCACTCTCATCAAGACAAAAGAGTCTTCAAGCAAAGAAAGCATTGGCTATGGTGGTAGCTAGCCCAAACTTGGAGTTGCAATAACAACAACCTCCCATGGAAGCAACAACATCTACCACTCTGGAAATTGCTCAACTTTCGAATTATCCGGACGTAATTTTCATTTCCAAATCCCATAGGGACACTTTTGCCAAGTTTGATAGAAAATCATTTCTATCCACCAAGTTTATTTGTGAAGATGCCTTAGATAAGTTGGGTGTCCTTGAGCAAACTAGAGCCTTCTTTAAAGCCATGGGGTTGGAGAAATTGTTTACAACAAAACAATTGACATACCCCTCCCTTACCTTAGAATTTTTGAGTTCTTTGAAAGTTAACAAGGTTGAGACTATGGAAACCATCGAGTTTCGCCTAGCTAATGTTAGTAGGCGCATCTCCTTTGAGGAAATGGGTAAAGCTTTGGGTCTTAGTGATTCAACGAGTTATTTCAAGAATGTTGGCAAATATGACCCCGACCCTCTTTGGGAGGCAATTTCCGGAAGGAAATTCGAAAGCTTTCATGCTAGTCGCGCTCTATTAGTCCACCATCCGGGCATTAGAGTGTGGCACAAGGTTGTAGGGAACACCATCATTGCAAGAAAATACACCAACCATTTCACCAAACTCGATTTTGTTCTTCTTGAGTCGGCCTTGAACATTGGAAGGGAATTAACCAAGCCTTTCTACTCTCTAAGACTTTTGGTGGATAGATGGCTAAATGTTGATTGTGGGAAGCAAGGCACTACCGTCATTGTGAATGGAGGTCTAGTCACTCTTTTGGCTTAATACTTTGATCCTAACTTCAACAAGGATAGCAAGTATGAGGCAAAGAAGGGTGGTCATCTCATTGATATTGATACTATGATAAACAAGTACAAGTGGGTCTCTCATAACCCTCTTGACACCAAGTATGGGTGGCTCACTAGTGAGGCTAGATCTTTTACTTTGCCTTCGAAGATTTGTCGTTTAAGTGTCCACCGGACCAACTATCTCCTTCCCCTTTCAAAAGAGGCCGAATACATTATCCGACAAAAAAAGGGTGAAATTGAAATGCCCTCCTCTTCCATTGTCACACCACCCTATCCTTTTAAGTACCAAGAGTTCAAGCCAGAAGGTGTTGAAGCAAGCAAAGATTATATGACTCTTCTTATGCAAGAGATGCACAAGCAAGCCTTCAAGGACCGGGAAGATGCTTACTTAGCCCAATATCCACCCCTCCTTCACTTAGCTGGGCAAGGACTACTTGACCCTTCATGTCCTTTGCCTAGTTAGACGGATAGGGAAGTCTTCTTTCCGAGTGCATCTAGGGGTGAGTTTTGGTGATAATGAGGTTGTTGGTGATGAAGAGGTTGATGATAACATTGATGAAGAAGCTAGTGAAGAAGGAGAAGAGGATTATGAGCAAGGTGAACAACAAAGTGAAGAGGGAAGTGGTGATGAGTCCACTTCTAGTGAGGAAGATGATGATAGTGATGATATGATAGAAGATTAGCAAACTATGGAGTCTCCTACCCTCTTGAGGTTTGTCTATTTCTCTCTTTGTTGTATTTTATTAATCTTGATCATTGTTGGAGTACTCCTAGCACCATAGAGGACTAACACCTCGGCCCCATTGAGGTGTTCTCATTTTATTGTTCCCACTTTTAAAAATCCAAAATGACAAAATTAGTTTCATGTATTGCATAGTGTGTGCATGAACTACACCCAACCTTAGGACATTAGCAATAATGTCTAACTCGGTTTGGGGAAGTACATACATACACAACGGGAGGTAATCTAAATTATCCTCTCCGTCATAAACAAAAACCATGCATCATGTAGTGTAGATTAGTGTAGCTTGCATTTAATGTAGAAATCATGCATCATGTTTGCATAATTTCCCATCATTTTGGCCATTGAGGACAATGCCCATATTAGTGTGGGGATGGGGAATTCTAACTTAACTTTTATTCAAAAATTGAAAAATCTCGAAAAAACCATAAAAATTTGAAAATTGAAAAACCAAAAACAAGTTCTTTTCCTTTGTAATGTAGTCAAGTATATATTATTGTATATATTGTGTTTGTTCTATCCTTGTTCACATTGATCGATTACGCCACATTCGAGACATGAGGATATTGAAGACCGCATGGTATGATCTTTCCAATCTCCTTTTTCCTCTATATGTTAATAACTATGTGGCTTTATTTTGATTGATGCGGTATAACAATGTGAACTTAGGACTTGCATTTAGCTTATATGTCATATTAGTTGGTAGAATCACTTGCATTAGGATGTATATAATAGTTGCATCATGGCATTTAGTTGCATTTAGATGAAATATTTTGAAAAATGCCTAATTGAGAACTTTGACAAGAGCAACTAAGCCATTACAAATACTTTTTCAACTTAAGACTTCGCCTACTAGAATAGTTGTAAAACACCCTAGATTGTGCAATACTAGTGTCTTTCGACCCATGACCCAAAGCCTAGTCAAGGGTTTGCATGTGAGTTACCTATCCAACCCCGTGATGCGATGTGGACTTGGTTAACTTGTCTAGGTGACCTTGATTGACCTTGTGGTACGGCAACCCAAAAATACTTTCTATCAATAAGTTTGAAGTGCTCATTTCAAAGATTTTGTATGTGGAAACGTTTTATTGCCAAGGAAACCTCAAATGTTATGAAATGTTGAAATATTGAGAATTTTAGTTGCTTTGATGGAGGCGTACCACTTCGATGTGCTTTGGAGAAGGATCCATTGAATTGGGCCCCCACACGGTTGTGAATTCAACCGCCCAGAGACAGAGTGACTATCACCCCGAAAAACTATTGTCTAGAGGTTAACCGGTTGCCTAATAAGCGATTGGCGAAAGCAAAGGACATTAGCACGGAAGGGACAAACCCCATCTCTAATTTTTGAAATGTGAAAGTTGAATGAGGTCAAATTTTGAATACTAGTCATATCCACTCTTGTTTATAACGATTTGAGCATTTCATTCCCAAAAAGCCTTTTTGTCAAGCCACTTTGTCGAGCTTGGGACGATCCATGACCTTTACTTTTGTAGAGAACTCGAGACTTGTCATGTCATATGCTACTAGCATCATGGGGATCATCATTCCATAACCATCCGATCGCTCTTGACGAAAGTATTTGGAAATTGAGGACGAAAGTAGTCTAGTTTAACACCATTTGGAGGTGATTTAGTGCCATCCTCTTAGCCTTAGTAATTTGTTGAACTAGTATTTGTGACGGAATATATGCTCTTAAACTTGTTCTCTTTTAGTTGCCTTCGCCACTTGATGAGGAAGTGGCTATTCCTTTTGTTGATGCATCCATTATTTGATTTTGTGTGCTTAATGTTTGGATGTGTCACCATTTTGGCAAGACACACCTTGCCTTGCAAGAAGGCATCCTACCTCATGGTTGTCTTGTTGTGAGTTGAAGGGGCGGAGTGAGACCCGCTAATTGTCTCATGCCGGCTATGCTATTAGGTTAGTTTAAATAATGGTCCTAGTCTTTGTCACCTCTTTACTCGAGACGAGTAAAGGTTTGGTTTGGCGATATTTGATGTGACCATAATTAGCGCACATTAGTACCCGAATTAGCCTTGTTCCCATGCTTTTTAGTGCATATTTAGGTCATTTATTGTCTATAACTCTTTGTTTTGCATATTCTTTGAGGTTTTTTGTCCTTGGTAGGAAAGGAGTGCAAACCTTGCATTTTCATGGCAAAATGAGACTAAATTGATTGAATCCAATGACCAAGCATCAAGGAGAGACAAGATTAGAAGGCCTTTGTACATATTATAGTAGTTGGGCAATGATGAGGAAAGATCCTTGCATCCCCAAGGAAATCCGGAAGGATTTTATAAAGAAAAGGGAAGAAAAGAAGAAGAAACACGGCTTAGCAGCAATCCGCCCGTCTTCCCCTAAAGACGCCTGTCCCCAGGACCACAATCCGTGCGTCTTCTACCAAAGACGCCCGGGCAGGAGCACCCAGAAGACGCCCGTGTTCTCTCAAAGACGCCCGGGCAGAGACTCCTGAATCCGGCCGTCCCGTGCCTAAGACGCACGGATTCCAAGACAGCGCAAATTCGTTTCTTCAAGCTTCAAGAAAGATGCCCTTCCTTCAGAAAATACCGGCGTTTCCCTATGTAGGGACTTAATCGCCATTTAAGCCTTTAGCTAACCCTAATGCATCCACCTAATTTCCACTATAAATACCCCATTAGGCTAATTAGAAGAGCATGTTCTTCTTATCAATTCTTAGAGTAGTTAATATCAATCAAATCTCTCTTTAGTTTTGTAATCAACAATTAATCAAGTTTTAATACAAGTTTTATTTCCTTAATCTCTCTTTTGTTCATCCTTTATTTTGGGTAATTGAAGATTATTTGGGTTATTATTGGGAGATTGACGACCTCTCAATCAAGCATCAAGTACTTCTATTATTCTTTGCTTTATTATTGGAATCATTAGTAGATATAATTCTCTTAATCCCTTTTTAATTATTGCTAATTACTTTCATTTATTCATCATGTTTCACTTTGTTGGTATGATTGACAACCTTGCTAGCATGTTCAACATGATAATGAGTGAGTAGTTCCATAGCTAGGGTTAATGGGTAATTAAGGGAAACCAACATGGGGAATGATTCATGCTTAAATTAATATGCTTTCATGGTTTATTTGCTTGCTTGTTTTGATCTCAACTCATGCACATGTTATGTTTGATGAAATGCGAGCATATGAATCCTTGCATTTTTTACCCATCACCTACCTTTTCAATGAGACTTGTAAGACATAAACCAACTCGAGTCTCATTAGACCATTCATGTTGTTGAGTAGGGAAGACTAAGTCGACTTGTAGGTGTTGTACAATCTAATCGATTCGGCTCCGGAACCCAAACTCTCCTAGGATTGTAACATATAACCCAACTCAATCCATCACAACAATAATTGCTTGCTTATAATTTGAGAACATGTTTGTATGATCAATTCCCATGAATCCCCTATGACCCCATGACACCCTAGTGCTTTTTATCAATTGTTCACAACCCTTTCAATTCATCTTGCTTATTTACTTTCATTGCTATTTAGTTTAGTGACCTTCTACATCAACCCAAATTGTGACACCCCTAAGACACCACTAGTTTCAATAGAAATCTCATCTCAATTCCCGTCCCTTGGGATCCGACCTTTACTTGCCTCTTTACTAATTGTAGAGTTGTTTGTGAAGTTATAAATTGTGTTTTGGTCTAGGTGCTTCCAACGACAATTGTTCTGAAAAATAGAATATAGCATCCGAATACCCGACCAGAAGCCAACCCAGAACAGGCGCATCATCTGTTGTGTTCTCTGGAAGAGGTGCGGCACTTCATGCGTCTGTTCTCGAGTTGGGTTCTCGCTGTGAAGTCAGAATCACAATACCGTTATTGGTAGATTCAAGACGGATTAACAATATTAGACTCAAATTGAAGTACTTTAATTGATTATATGTATTTGGGCAAGTTATAAAACGAATTAAAACGAGAAATTACAACGGTTTTCATAATTATGATTATACGATGAACTCGTGTCGGAAATACAAAGGTGAAACTTGTGGTTAGATTAAGACGAAAATGGACAATTAAGATTCGGAAGAAAACTTATGTATCAAATTGGGACTTCCAGAACCTCGACATGAACAAGTCGAAACTCCGAAGAATCGATTTGAATTAAAACGGCGAAAATCCAGAAGTATTGAAATACTCCAGATTAAGGACGAATTAAGCATTGCAATAAAAATGAAGAATTATTAAAATATAATTTATGTACTTAACTAACCAAGAAAACGAAGAAAAAACGAAAGAAATAAAAAAAGAGAAATTTACAAGAAGTCGAGGAAGAAGATGAAGAAGAAGAATAGCAGGAGCAGCAAGCAGCCTCAGGAAGTGGCGTAGTAGGGATGCAATCCTTCGAAGAGGCGCAGCTGCTGCTGCGTTTCTTCTCGACGTCTGACCTCTGCTATTTCGTAAAAACGGTTTTAAAAGATGGATTTTAAATCGGCTTTTGAACGTTCTTTAGATATAGGTATACATTAATTGATACGAAATAAAAGTACAATAATAAAATGGGATTTACACCCTTAGACTTACATGTTTGACGAAACGAGATTAACTAAAGTTATTGTTTAGTGATTGCTCGACTCGAATATGCATGGAAAGTGCCCTCGTTAGAGGATTTAAAAGATTGGTTAGGTTGATTAAAGGTGGAGTTGGTCAAATTGGTCGGTCTATGCAACGTGACTGGGACTCAGAATGATCTGAGCTTGCGTGGTCGATTGATCAAGCACGTAGGCGTCGAAAGGCAATAGCGTAGTCTAGAATGTAGAGAGAGAGAGAGAGAAGGAAGGGGTGGAACACTCGCGTGCCAAATATGGAGGCCGAAGGCGTCTATTTATACTAAACATACGGAAGAGTTTAGGAATGACACGGATATGGAAACAAATCACGAAAATATTCTGAAAAATGACAAAAGAGGGCTGGAGAAGAGGCGCAGCAACCACTGCGAGCCTTCAAAGAGGCGTAGCACTTGCAGCGTCATTTCCCCATAGGTTTTCTCCTCAGCAAGAAATATTTCTGCGTTTTATTATGGAATTTCGGTAGATCTACACTTCCTTATTCCATGATACACAATAATACGAAAGATATTTACTTAAAAATATTAGCTTTAATTTGGAATAAATATCTAGAGAATTCTAGAAGATTCCGAAACATTCCGACTCGGCATAATCGGTTTTTATAAAATGAAGCGGTTTTTGACCCGGACTCCAAATGAACTCTTATTAATGTCAAAACTACCGTATCGATGCGTAGATGATGACCCATGGGTTAACTCGAGTGTTTGAGCTATTACTTGACGATGAACTTACGGACTGTCATAAATCGTTCCGCATATCAAACATGCGGCCCAATCATCACTGGGTGGTTGGCGGGAGGTGTAGAAATGAGGTATCTACAGTTTATCATTGTACTCGGATTAAAAACCGACATGGTATATGGACCAAGCAGGACTTTGCATATGACTAATATGGTTGTTTTGAAATGTAAATAAATGAAATAAAAGGTTTTAAAATACATTTTAAAATATAATTAACCAAATATTATCACCGAAACACGTATTAAATCGTCATGGTAAAAGGAACCAAGGGTGAAAATGTTTTATGGTTAAAACGTTTTAGCATGTTAAAGTCATAAAACAAATAAAAAGACATAAAAGAAGAGGATTATTACACTCCCATACTTACATGCTAAGCTTGAGACGAGAAATCGACGAAGGTGTGACAACTTGCTAGGTCGGAAAACTCGGTTAAAAACCATTTTAGCAACGTAAAGAGTGTTTAGTTTAGTTTAGTGATGGTGTAGTTGGTTGAGATGGTCAGTCAAGTGATTTAATGCACGATGACGGTACCAAACAATGTGTATGGCTTGTATTTTCGATCGGTAGGTCCAAAATACGTGTCATTTTGTGACTTGAAAAGTCGAGTCTGGAATTTTAAGGGAGAGATGAGGGGGCGGACACTCGCGTACCTTCAAATGGTGGCATTTAAGGGGTACTTATAGAAAAATGGGTGGTTGTGTGCATTTTGAGCGACGTGGCCGCATGGGCTAGTCGAAGAGGCGCGAGCCATTTCGCGGGTCTTCGAGCTATCTTGTCACTATCACACAATTGAAATCATGATTTGTTCTATCCTAGGTTTTGGATGACATGATTTATACTTGTCCATTCAAGTATACTGGGTATACTTAACATGGAAGCTTTGTAATCTTTGTTTTTTGTGTTTGACTCGGTTTCACTCGTTGTTGGAGTCGAGATTTGAATTTTTGAGTCGGTTTTCTGCCCGGTGTCGGTTTTGACTCTAGTTAGTGTCATTGCGATTCCGGCGTCATGCAATAAACACTCCATGTACTTTTAAAAAGTTTTGAAATGTTTTGTTTTCGAAGTCGTTTTAAGTTTTCCGACACATAATTGTACAAAATTGTCGATTAAACGTATCGATTCCTAAGTATGTTGTAGTGCGTAATCATCGAGTGTTTGTTGGAGACGCGACAAATACAGGGTATCTACAAATCCCCCACTTTGACTGAGGCTTGGACAGGGCGAAAGTCTAAGTATAGCGCCCAGGTCAATCGAAGATTACAACCTGGAGACCGAAGCGACGTCAAGGTGGCTCGAAAGAATTCGGGCCAAGGACCTGCCGTCGGGAAGGGCGACGCCAAGGCGACTCGGGGATACGAGCCAAGGACCTGTCATCAGGAACAGTTTAGAGTCTGTCAACTATCTGTGTGGGTCGTTTAAAGTCTGTTAGACTACGTGTACAAAGGCTCGTCAGCCATAAGAAGGAGTCATACCTTAGGCATATTCGGGATATGTCCTTGAATTGTTTATTGTTTGCGGGAAAAGGCTCGCCAGCCATGTTGCGGATATGATGGGGCTCGCCGTCTGCATTGAGGTTACGTTGTGAGGCTCACCAGCCATGTTGAATGTGTATTGTGAGGCTCGCCAGCCATGTTGAATGTGCGTTGTAAGGCTCGCCATCCATGTTGAGGGTCAAATGATCGACTGTGGGAAATAGCCGCGTTGGACGGGTTTATTTCGAGAGGTTATTGAGTTAGTGGGCTCCGTAGGGAGGTCTCAGATATCCTACTGAGAAATTTCGGTGTTTATAATGGATGTATGTGTTGCCGGAAAGACACAGGCTTGTGAGCCCTGCTCCTATGAGTGGCGGTGATTTCGAATCTTTAAGAGAGGTGACGGTTTTTATTGTCGTTTGTTGGACGTTTGTAGAAAAGGACAGATGTGTATTTTGCTACTTGATGTGTGTTTGGGGATAACGTTTTTAATTCCGTCTTCTCGTGATTTGAAATTTGTAAGAGTAGTGGATTTGAATTTCACTATCTTGTTCGAAAGTATGGCGGTTTTAATGCCGTTTGTTTGAAATTTGGAAATAACGAATCTGAGTATCGCTATTTTCTATTTTATTATTTTTTTTTTTTTGAAAATGACGGTTTTTAATCCCTTCGTTGAAATTTGTGAAAAATAGCGAATTTTGAATTTCACTATTTGTTTTTTTGATTTGATTTGAAATTTGCGAGCGAATTAGAATTTCACTATTTTGTATGAAAATTTGTCGGTTTTTAATGTCGTTGTTTTGAATTTGAAATTTGTGAAAATAGCGAATTTGAATTTCGTTATTTGTGTATTCATCTTTGAAAAATAATGGTTTTTAATTCCGTCATTGAAAGTTGTGAAATTTGTAAAAATAGCGAATTTTGAATTTCACAATTTTGTTTTTGTGTTTTGAAAATGACGGTTTTTAATCCCGTCGTTGAAAATTTTGTTAATATAGCGAATTTAAATTTCACTATTTGTTTTTGTTTGACAAATGACGGTTTTTAATTCCGTCATTGAAATTTTGTGAAGATAGCGAATTTGGATTTTACTATTTGTTTCTGTTTTGAAGAAATGACGGTTTTTAATTCTGTCATTGGAAATTTAGTGAAGATAGTGTGCAAACTGGGCCAAAGCCCAAAGAGGCTCGAGCCTTCCTACGAGGCAAGGAGGCTCCCCTTTTTTCTGTAAAAAAACGTGAATTTGTTTGTCTTTTTACTTCGTCTTCGTCTTCTACTTCTAAACACGATAACTCCAAAAAATCGCCATTTTCGGTCGGTTTTTCTTGTTTGTTGTCGTGCCAAATCCGTCATGTCATCTCAAGGTATGTAAATCCTATTGATTCCACTTGAATTTGTTTGTCTTTTCGTTGATTGAATTACGGCGAAACCCTAACCCCTCGAAAATCGATTTGGGCGTTTTTGCTTGGCCCATTTTCGAGTGAAATTGATGATTGCATTAGGTTAGAAAACTGTTTAGGAGTATAGGGGTGCTTTTAGTTTGTATTTTGGTCCCCGTTCCCGCTATCTAGGACCAAAAAAAGCGAGTAGACAAGAGATCATCGTATCTCGCAATTTGTGTTTGTTTTCTTGAGTTGTGTGCTCCTTTAGGTTGCATTGTAATCGGGGAAGACCGTCTTTGCCATATTGAACCTTCATTACACATTAAGGGCAAAATTTGAAATTTTGCCTTCGTGAGGCGGTTTGATGTTGACGAAATAAGCGTCTATTTGATCACAAACTGAGCCGGTTTATCTTGAAATGGACCTTAACGGTAGTCTAGGTCACTTTGAGACGTGATTAAATCACGTTGTTTTGCTGTATTTGTATTTTGAATATTTTGACCTGTTTGTGCCCGAATTGGCGTAAAATTGCTTTTTTTTGAGCTGCGAAATATTCCATCTCTCGAGTTGGCCTTGTGTGGCCTAGAGGCGTTGGGTTGTTTTTGTAATTTTTGTCGTTGTTTTGACTCGTATTTTGCTTGAAAAGAAGAGCGAGTCGGTTTTTGTGTGATTTTTGTGAAGTGTTTCGCTGGATGGGTTTGGCTGGGTTTGCCCTTGTTTTTGTTTTGCATTTGCAGGTAGTTTGTTTTTTTTGGGTTTGTCCGTTTTTTGCCGTCGTAATGCCGAAATTTCGGCTTACGTTTTTGTTTTATCTTGATTGCAGGTGAGTGTTCTGGGCCCACTGGGTCCATTGTTGAGGCATTAGAGCTCTTGTTTGGGACTGAATCGGTTAGTATTCCGGCGAGCGCGCCCGAGACGGTGGTAGAGGACGCTTCCGAGGAGGAGCCCACTGAGGAGGTTGTTAGAGCCGAGGGAGCAACGGAGGCTGAAGAGGAGGCCTTTGTTGGGGCCGTTGGTGATGAGGGAGCCACGGGGGCTCGGCAGGAGCCCGTTGTTGAGGTTGTTGGTGGTGGGAGGACTCAGACGGGGTCTGAGGCTTGTACCTCTGGGAGGAAGGTTAGTATCAGGAGGGGGGTCCTCGGGTCTCTAGATAGAGGCTCTAGAACGTTGCACGGATCGTTGAAAGGGATCCTCCTCGTCCTGTGCAGTCTCGCGGGACGAAGAGGCAGAGAGTGGAGCCGGAGGCGGATGACGTCTTCGTTGAGAACTGGGAGGCTAGACGGGTTACAGCCGTGCGGGGGTTGAACCTGCGTGCGGCGCCTGCTTGGGCTGAGGGTTTTGACGGTAGCCAGTTGTTGTTGCGGCTAGACACTCACATCTCCTAGCGTGCGCACGAGGGCTTGGTGAGTCAGCTGCATTATCGAGCTCTTTTTTGCAGTTTTTGTTGTTTCAGACATGAAAAGGTTTTCTGATGTTGTTTGTTTCCCAATTTCAGTAGATTGCTACCATGAGGACTTTATCAGGTATGTTGACTTACGTGGGCTTTTACGACATTCTCCGGGCCGGTTCGAGGGCGTTGATAGAGAGGTCGGCTAAGGGGCCAATGGTGGCTGCTTGGCGCGAGATTCACAGGGCTTCGATTAGGTCAAACTTGTGTTTCATTCGCGCCATGTTTGACCGTTACTGGGATACGACGTCGTCGTTCCATATGGATTTTGGGGAGGTCGGTATCAACTTGGAGGATTTTGCCATGATATCAGGCCTTCCTTGTGGCGAGACGCCTGTTCAGTTCCCGCAGACGCCAGAGAGAGTGTCTTCCTCTGTGGTCACGAGTTTTATTGGCAATGTCTTACTTCCGCCGACTGACATCACACCTTTCTTGATAGCGAACTCCTATGTGAGGGACCACTTCAGGGGGAAAGTGACCGGCTTCGTTCCGGCGCCGTTGGCAAGTCCAAAGGCAGAGGCTAGAGCTGACGCGCAAGAGGCACGGTTGTGTTTGTGGTACTTCTTGGGTACCACGTACTTTGGTGACAAGTGTGAGCGCTTGTCGACCAAGGTACTTCCTCTACTTGCTGAGCTAGACGTCTTTGGTCAATAAGAATGGATGACACCGGCTTTGGCGAGTTTTACTCGTTACTTGCACGCTGCAGTTCGCGCGGAGGTGATGGGGATCGGAGTTCTCCCGCTTTGGTCGGTCCTGGCCTCATCTTGAAGGTAGAAGCGTTTTTGTGGTTTTTTTTATAGGTGTCGACCGTTAGTCATCAGGCTCTGTGGTAGATGGCTAACCGATAGAGAGCACTTGCTGGTGACCTGGCTGCGAGGGAGTCTCGGCTTGCGCAGGTGCCTTTTATTGGTTTTTTTTGTGTTTTTGTGTTGCATTTCACGTTTAGATCTTAACGACCTGTATTGTGTTTCGCAGGGTACTGCGGATCCGATGGAGCCTTCTCGGGTCCGTGCTGAGTTGGACCCATGATGTGACTCATATTTGTTCACATTTAGTCCCCGAACTAGCGTCGTTTTTATGCTTTCTAGTGCTATTTAGGGTCGTTTCTTATCTTTAGTTCCCTACTTTGCATTTTCTTTGAGGTTTTGTGTCCTTGTAGGAGAGGATTGCTAACCTTGCACTTATGGAGAAAAGTAGAGCTAAATGGAGTGCATCTAATGACCAAGCATCAAAGAGGAGACCATTACTGAAGGCCTAAGTGAATAAATGAAGTAGAAATGGGCAATGATGAAGCGCCCCACGACCAACCTACAATCCCCACGGATCTTGAGGCAATCAAGAAGAAGAGAAGCCAAGCTGAGCATTAATCTGGGCGTCCCGACTTCAAGTCGGGCGACTTGTTGCTGAATCCGGGAGACTCACAGCCCAAGTCTGGCGGATCCTCAAGCAGCATAAGCGTCTATCATGGGCAAGACGTGGGACTCCTTATGAGACTTGCAAGGCATTAATCTTCATCTTAGGGACTTAATCGTCATTTAAGTCTTTAGTTACCTTAATACTTGTACTAAGTACAAATACTCCATTGTATTAGGAGATAATTACCATGTCATTAGAGTAGATTAGAAATCAATTAGCTTAATTACATATTAATCCTTCCTTAATTGTTATTAAAGAACTCTTAGATCTAGTATTGGAATTACAAGATTATTTGGGGTTTATTGAAGAATTGACAACTGTTCATTCATCAATCAAGTTTTTCTTCTATCATTCCTTTTTTCCTTTTGTTCATCACAAGTTTGGTACAATTTATTTACTCCTTTTATTAATTGTTTATTTTCCTAATCATTCATCATGTTTAGACTTGTTAGTATGATTGACACCCCTATTAGCATGTTCAACACAACCATGAGTGAGTAGTCACCTAGCTAGGGTTAATGGGGGATTAGGGGAAATATAACATGGGCGTAGATCCATACTTAATCTAATATGTTATCATAAGATTGCTTGCTTCTTGTAGTGTTAACCTATGCACATGTTATGCTTGATGAAATGCTAGACTATGAAACCTTGTATTTATACCCATCTCTTATATTTTCAACAAGACTTGTAAGATATAAACTAACTCGAGTCTTGTTAGACCATGCATAGAAGTAAATAGGAAGAGAGTAAGTCGACTTGTAGATATTGTACAGTCTAGACGACTCGGCTCAAGGACCCAAATCTTCCTATGAACCGTAAGATATAAACTAACTCGGTTCCTCTAGAACAATAATTGCTTGCAACTATGAAAACATGTTTGTATGATCATCACCATGAACCCCCTATAATCCCATAACACCCTAGTGCTTTCATTAATTGTTAAATCCTTCTTTACCTTTCCACTTGCTTAGTAGTTTAGACACTCATTTCAACTCAATCAATTCGTGACACCTTAAGACATAGCTACTTGCAATTGATAACTTAATTCAATACCCGTCCTTTGGGATCCGACCTTTACTTACAACTCTACTAAGAGTAGTACGTTTAGTTATAAATAGTGTTTTGGTTGGTTGACTTAGACGACAAAGTTTCGAACCGCACCAAAAATGGCGTCGTTGCCGGAGACGGTGTTCAATTGAATTGTTATCATTAATTGTTTCTAGTTGTGTCTTTCTTTACCTTGAGGAAGATCATTTCCTCAAGGTATTTCTCACATTTTTCTCTTAGTTTACTTTGCAAGATGGATCTTATAGATTGTTATGTAGAGGACCTTGCGAGTTCTATTCTCATCAAAGACCCTTTGGAAGCATTGGAGGCCTTGGAAGCAAGTGAGGCTATAGAGTCTATTGATCGAATACGAAAGGGGGGGGGGGGGTGAATTCAGTATTGAAATCTATGCCCACTTTTTCGATTTATTTGATAAGTAATTAGTTATTTGATTTTATTAATTAAAATCAACTAATTAATTAATCAATGCTAAATGTAAATAACGAAAAATGAAATGAAGAGGGACACAAGGAATTTTGAAGTGGTTCAGTTTCACAAGTCAAAACCTATGTCCACTATTATCGATTAATAATTTTTGTACCTCTCTACGGATTACAAAATTATCAATCCACTCGTATAATCAACTATGATTATAACTCAGATTGAGTATCGCTAAATACTCTATACTAACTTACGTTAATAAGAAAGTAAAATATAACTCACTGAAATTCACGTAAATGAATAAGTAAGACTATGTGATGTACTATGATCTAATAACGTATTTTACTTGGAGCTATTGAAAATATGATGCATGACTTTTTCTCAAAACAAGCAAACGAAAATTGTTAAAATAACTTTTGCTCAAAAGTATGCTTCAAATGAAATTGTAAAAAGTCTATTTATGCTTTGGATGAGAAGAGTATTTAAAGGAGAAGTCTAGGGAATGTAAAACCCTAAACCCTAGCCACCGAAGTGAAGGAGGCAAGATTTAGGTTTAAAAACCATAACTTATTTTCCAAGAAATATATTTATCTTCCCTTTGTTTATTATTGAGAATATCTTTTAGAAACCCTAGGTTTGTTACATGGAAGAGTAACGACTCCTAGGTAGCCGTCCAACATACCACACGAAACCCTAGGTAGATTTAGGTCAACAACAAAACGAGATAGAATGTATTATAAACCCTAGGTAGCATGACAACTCATAAGTTGTATTACTAACCAATAGGAATATTCATAAATACATTAATCAATTTGAACTCTTGATAAATATAAATAAAATACTGTTTTATATTTTGAAAACATTTGAAAGATTTATTTCCAAAGACATGCATCATATGTGTCATTCAAAGTTATAGGTGAAATAGCTCTAACATTGAACTTGATTAGTAAAGTTATAAGTAAAATAGTTATAACTTTACTACTCAAAAATCACTCTAAATGGAATTGTTATCAGATGACGACCTATATTATCTAATCTTCACAAAGATCTTTAGTATACGAATCATCTCTTCATCTTGATCACAAAACTCTTGATCTTGAATCTTGTGTTACTTGATGTAGATCTAGCTTGAATTGTTCGTCAATGTTATAACCAAACTAGTTATAACTTTGCATTATGAACTCAATGTTATACTTCAAGCTTCTATAACATTGTCTCAAAAACCTTCAAATTTGTATCTCCTCGAGCTATAACTTTGATCTCACAACTTGTAATTGGCATTATCTATAATAAGACTTAAGCACACAATTATATGCATATGATATATAACATTTATATAACATTTAATCATCACTCGTCACACTTGTCTTTATAAAAATTATGTTATAGGTGCAACAAATTCCCCTTTTTGATGATGACAAGTCTTCTATAAGTCTTCTATGATTTGTGACTAAGTCTAGTTCCCCCATCTATATTATACTACCAAAGTTATACTAAAGTTGATCGCAAGAACATTACAAACTAGTCAAAGTTATAACTTGAAAGACTAAAGAGTTAACAGGTCTTGACAAGGAGCAAGCTTTAAGCAAAGACTCAAATCATAATACTTCTTCCACCTCTTGGCATCATTGAAAAGACAAGAAAAAGGATATAAAATGACTAGAATAATATAAACCAAGGTAAGAAATAACTATGCAAATATGGAATATAATACGAGTCATAAAATGCATAAGCAAGCAAATAAGATCCATTAAACTACAAACCACAAGATTAGTTGGAGCAAAATAAAGGATAGTGTATGCCAATGGGCCGAATAGAACATAAAGCCAAAATGGGCCGAATGGACTTAACACACATGCGAAAGACTTTGATAATTAACAAGCAGAATAATTATAAAGCTTAGGCATAAGGATGAGTAAGATGGATTCAAGGGAAATTATGACGGACTTTGGTCGGGTCCACGTAACCGGGTCGGGTGCGAAACTCGAGAGTATCAAGATGATCCATACATGTCCGAACATGAGTAGCTTGAGCAGTAAGACATGCATCAAAGTTAACAATCTTCAAGGTCAAAGCCTAGAGCGCCTCAAATACCATGTGCATATCTTCCCGCATTATGTTAACCGTGATCAACAACGCCCCTCCTTGACTCATCAAGTTTTGGACCCCATGAGTTGTACGAATACACTCATGCATGGTATGGTCCGCACAATTACTCACCACGCCAAGCCTAGCCTCAATCTTGCGTAAAAACTCCATCACCTCAACACCAAGCTCACCACCCGAGGAGCCTCCTACACCACTCGAGGCCGCCTTCTCCTTCAACATACTTGCCTCAAAATCACAAATTCTTTTCTCTTGTGCATCAAGACGCTCCATCATACTTCCCATAAACACATCTAATTTCGATTCAAGACTAGAAACATCAACCACAACCGGTTTCTCCAAACCCGGACTGTCCTTAGCTTGAAAAAACCAAATCCGGACCCACGGCCGCTATTTTCATAAGTTTCAAGTACGCATCACTCATGTCATCCCGAAGCACAACACCATAGCTAGTCGGGTCAACAACTTTCTTGACCTCTAACTTGCGTGAGATCCACATGCCATAGGATAAGTCCAAGGTTGTGTAAACCTTATCCTCCGTAACTGAGTAACCTGTCTGTAATATTCGGTAAAATACAAGTAAAGCCAAATTAACCCTTTCTTTCAAGCCATTTTTTCAGCACAATTATCTCATAGGAACTAACCTTGTCACGACCACCCCGACGTGGGATAATCGTGTTCCACAAGAAATTGACAAGGAAATTCAACTTTGGCGAAAAACTACCCGCCAATACCGTGCTACCAATATTAGCACCACCATCAAAATACTTATTAACACTTACCTTCTCCTCATCGGTTATTTCACCCCATTCCAAACTTGGATTAATTTCGGCTCCATCATCAGGAACCAAAACAGGGTGCAAAATTCATCAACTGAAACAGAGACTTTACTATTAACCACAGCACTTAAAATTCCAGATTTAAATGGAACAGATGCATAAAACTGGATGACCTCAATCGGGTATATAGGATATTGTACATCCTCCCAACCTTGAAATTTAAGAAAATCATTAAGAAGTTTCAAAGCCATATGCTTATCACACCATACCTTAGAATAACTCCGACCACCATGGATATTGTACTTGGCAACCCGATTGACAAACTTCCTTTCCTCCTTGGTTAATCTCAACTTTTCTAACTTGGATGTCGTAGCTTGTGGCATGAACTCGCGAAACAGGGTAAGTTTCGCACCATCATGAGCCACGACATCGTCATGCTCAGAAACGATTTTCAAATAAAAAGTTACCTTGTTTTTACCCTTGTTCAACCGTCGCCTCTTCGAACCCTCGAGCACCGAACCCGACTGTGCAACATCCGAAACAGGGGATTTTGGGTTTGGGTTTGATGAAAGGTTGAGATCAAGAGCCATTCATTGAGGTGTAAAGGGTGTGGTGTTGGTATTTTTGGCAGTGGACTTTGTTGAATGCTTGGAAGCCATGGAAGTTGAATGTTTTTTTATTATTTTTTGAGATGATGATGGTGGGTGATGGATGATGTGGTAATTAATTGAAAAGTAAAAGTAAGGTAGGGTAATTATGGTAGGGGTTGAGTATAAATAAGGGAAAAGTGATTGTGTGAAGGTTGTGTGTGCCGCGTGGGTATGGTAGGGTAGGGTTTTAGTTTCCTTTTATTTTTTTTTATTTTTTCGTATTTAGGTAGGATTGAAAAGGAATCTAGGGTAAGTGTTAATAATATATGATAAATATGTGACAAGATTTTATTTGGTATATATGTAATATGTACTTAATGTGATAGGATAAAGATATAAGGATTTCGACCAATATTGGGATTTTTGAGATGGAATTTTTCGGCAAAAAAAAGGACTTTTGAGAATTTTGGTAAATATTGTGGTCTATATTTTAACAGAAAAATATAATACTCAAGCATGCAAGATATTTACGTAAAATAAAACGATATTAAACACAGATATACTTGTAACTGAATATACGGACACAGTCATATAATCTTGTCTAATTCTAACCAGTCATGTAAGTTCGCAAAATAGATATGACGAATTTAATTGCTACTGATTAAACCAATTTCCAACCGCAAGACCTCAAATCGTCTTCTAGCAAATGCCTTTGTTAATATGTCAGCCCATTGATTTTCAGTACTATAAAATTCTAGTTTAATGTTGCCTTTTTCTACGTGGTCGTGTAATAAATGGTGTCTAACGGCTATATGTTTAGTACGAGTGTGTTGTGCAGGGTTCTTAGAAATAATGATAGCACTCGTATTATCACAAAATATAGGCATACAACCAACATTTACACCATAATCACATAGTTGTTGCTTTAACCATAATAAGTGAGAACATACCAGTCCAGCAACTATATACTTGGCTTCAGCAGTAGACAATGCAACAGAATTTTGCTTGTTTGAGCCCCAAGTAATAATGCATGGTCCAACAAACGTAGCAAATCCAGAAGTGCTTTTTCTATCTAAACAACATCCTGTATAATCTGCAACTGAATATCCTACTAGATCGAAATTACACTCAAGTGGATACCATAAGTATAATTTTGATGTTCCAATTAAATATCTCAAGATACGTTTAACTGCAGTCATATGTGACTCTTTAGGGCACGATTGAAATTGAGCACAGACACTTACGCTAAACATAATATAAGGTCTACTAGCAGTTAAATATAAAAGTGAACCGATCATACCTCGATATGTAGTCTCATCGACACACTTACCATGTTCATCTAAGGTTAACTTTTTATCAGTTACCATTGTTGTGTCCATGGGATGAGCATTCTCCATACCAAATTTCTGATCGGCTCCTTGATATATTTCTGTTGGTGAATCATAATTCCTTCTTTTGTTTGTTGAATCTGCAGTCCTAGGAAGAATTTCAATTCTCCCATCATGCTCATTTCAAATTCTGAGGTCATAAAATCTGAAAAATACTTGCACAATTTATTGTTAGTAGAACCGAAAATAATATCGTCTACATAAATTTGAACAATGATGTGTGCATTTCTTATAGACCTTTTTAGGCCTTTTCAGCACACATTTCTATGCTTATTTCGTAGTATTTCACTACAAATGCCCCGAATAGTCTACTTTGGTCTGCTTTGCATTATTTGCAGGTACGAACCGGAATGACTGGAAATCAGCCTATTTGTGGTCCTCCAAACCTGCTTAAGAGAGTCGGCGTGAAACCTTACCGTCTTGAGACGCGTGAAGGCATCCAAAGGAATAGGAGAACACACGAGAAGTCAAGAACCCCTCGATCGAGATGCCCTGTTCTCGATCGAGTGAATGCAAAGGTGAAGGCCTCGATCGAGAGACCACTATCCTCGATCGAGGGATATGCTTAGGGAAAGCTCTCGATCGAACAACTGTGGAGTTCGATCGAGAGGCCATGCGCTGATGGGCTTTGGATCGATTGTGTTGTTATTTTACACGCTTTGTTTCTTTGCTATTTTTCTTATAAATAGGCAAGGAATACTAGAGACCTAATTATCACATTTTAGGACGTAAAACGGAGACTGTTGCTTTAGTTTTTGGATCGGAAATAATCTTCATTTCTCAATTCTTCCTTCGTTGAATTCGGTATTATCATTAGTATAATTTCAGTTCAGTTTCATTTATCATGTTATCTATTTTCATTTGCTTCGCTATTATTGTTCCTCATTTCGATCATGAATAGCTAATCGTTTTGCTAGGATTTAGGGTAGCCATGGCGTAGGAAGGGCGATTTAATTATAATACCCGTAGTCTCTTTGTATGCATCTGCTGCTTTAATATCTTTTAATTGTTTGAGTCGACGCACTCAATTAACTGTCTCGATAACCTCTTCTCCTAGATCGAAAGATTGAAAAAGGGATAGTTCTGCAGCGTTTCATTAGGATTTATACTAACTAGGGCGAAAGCTAAACTAGTATTGCCTAGGGCGAACTAAGGACCGAAAGGTGACGTTTATTACCCACAGATTGAATATAGGGCATTTTTGATTCAGTCCGGACTTTAGAAGCCATGGTGAACCGACAATCCTAGTACCTTTCTTTCTTGTTCATCTCTATTTTATTTCTCTCTCGTCTCTTTTATTCTCTCCTTTACTCATAGTTTTTAGAAAGCAAACAAACGAACCCCCCCATTTTGGTTACTTTCGACAGACCTAGTTGACTATAGGATTCCCATCTCCCTGTGGATTCGATACCCGACTGCCTCTGCTACATTCAGTTGAGACCCGTTGGTTCTATATTTGACAGGGTTGCGACAATCGTGTCAAATTTTGGCACCGTTGCCGGGGAGGCGGTGCAATTTTATAGTTTCTTTGTTTGTCTTTTGTCTCCGGGAATTTATTCCTTGAGACAATTCTCATTCTTGGCCCGAGTGTTTTTGTGCTTACAGGTTATAGTTCGGCTATGGAGGCAATTTGTGAAAGATGTGGCGAATGGGGACACAATCTCATTTCATGTATGGCTACATCCGAGAGAGTTCTAGCCTATCGGAAGTTTAGGCAAGGAGGCCCTTCATTCGAGCTTTATGCTGACAATATTCAGGTCGAGTACGATCTTAAGGCCGCCATTCACACACAACATCTTGAGCAGGAATCTGGTGCGGATGCCTTCCGTAAACTGCTCGAAAAGTGTGAGTCAATGTGCTTAGAGGAAGACCCGGTAAATACAATAAGTTTGAGAAGTGGTCGCACTTATGACGGACCAGAACATACTCCAGAAAGTTCAAATGTCGAGGCAAGGATTACTGTTCAGCAAAATGACGAAGAACTGCTGAAGGGTGGTCGATCGAGTGAACTTACCTCTCGATCGACCAGTGCTGAGGAAGACATCCCTCAATCGAGAGCCGATACCTCTCGATCGAGTGAGCTACCCAATGAAACCTCTCGATCGAGAGAGGTTAGTAAGAAAAGCTCTCGATCGAGCACTTCTGAGCCTCGATCGAGAGATATTGAGCCTGCGGACACGCATTCCAATGGTGGACATAGTGGGGTACCCTCCTATGCTGCGAGGGTGTCGAGAACTGATAGAGGTAAAGAGAAAGAAGAGGACCCACTTCCTATGGTCAAGGTCCCTTATCCGAGTCGATTGCGCGACACGAAAACCGAGAGACAATTCAGCAAATTCGCGGATATGGTAAGAAATATTCAGGTAACCATTCCTTTTGATGAGTTAATTACCCAAATACCTCCTTACGCAAAATTTATGAAAGATATTATTACGCGTAGGAGGGAATTTGGAGAAACAACTACTGTCGCTTTCATGGAAGAGTCTAGTAGTCTAATTTCAGGAAAGTCTCCCCCTAAATTGAAAGACCGGGGTAGTTTCTCTATTCCTTGTGTTATAGGAGATTCGATGATAAATAGGGCGCTGTGTGACCTTGGAGCTAGTGTCAGTGTCATGCCCTATTCTATCTTTTCTAAGCTTAAATTGGGTCACCTAAAAATGACCAATATCACACTGCAGATGGCCGACAGATCTGTTAAACGGCCCTTAGGTATCTTAGAGGATGTGCCCGCCAAGGTGGGAAAATTCTTTATTCCAGTGGACTTTATTATATTAGATATTGCTGAGGATACCCGTACCCAAATTATTCTGGGTAGACCGTTTTTGTGTACAGCTGGAGCTATTATTGATGTCAAACTCGGGCGTTTGACTCTAGAGGTAGGGGATGATGTGATTACGTTTAGTCTGCCCGAGACCTTGTCTAGACCAATGATAGAGGATACTTGTTATTCTGTTGATATTGTTGATGAGTCTGCTTACGAGTTTTGGTCGGATTCCTTGGTTAAGGATCCGCATGAGTCTTTGATGTTTCTAGATGAGTGTGCAGATTTTTCAGATGACGAGGATGATGTCGAGGAGTTGCTTGGAATTGCCACAGATGAGATAGAGCTGTCTGACGTTCACCGAATGAGAAAAACTTAGCACATACTTTGTGCTCAGTCGAGGTAAAGGTCCCCGAGCGTAAGGCTCTTCCCTCTCATCTTAAGTATGCTTTCCTTGATGATACTGAGCAGTTCCCAGGGATTGTGAGTGCTAAGCTCAACGACGAACAGTTGACTGCTTTATTGATTGTTCTTAAGAGAAATAGGAAGGCGATGGGATATTCATTGGATGACCTTAAGGGCATTAGCCCTGATGTTTGCATGCACATGATTGAGCTAGAGGATGATCACAAACTTTGCAGACAGGGTCAGCGAAAGCTGAATCCGAAAATGGAAGAGGTCGTGACGGCTGAGGTTATGACACGACTCGATGCAGGTATTGTTTATTCAGTTGGGAATTCTAAATGGGTAAGCCCCGTTCAGGTGGTACCTAAGAAAGGAGGTACTCTAGTTGTCCGAAATGAAAATAATGAGCTAATACCTACTAGACTAGTGACCGGGTGGCGGATGTGTAGATTATCGGCAATTAAATGCCGCCACCAAGAAAGATCATTTCCCCCTTCTGTTCATTGATCAGATGATAGAGAGATTTGCTTCTCACGAGTTTTTCTGTTATCTGGATGGGTACTCAGGGTTCTTTCATATCCCTATTCATCCAGATGATCAGGAAAAGACTACTTTTACTTATCCAAAGGGTGTTTTTGCTTATCGCAGGATGCCTTTTGGTTTATGTAATGCCCCTGCTACCTTTCAGAGGTGTATGATGGGGATTTTTTCTGAGTATATAGAGTCTATCATGGAAGTCTTTATGGATGACTTCAGTGTCTATGGGAAGGACTTTGATAATTGTTTAGCTAACCTTGATAAAGTTTTGCAGCGATGTATTGAGGTTAATCTGGTGCTAAACTGGGAGAAGTGCCATTTTATGGTAAATGAGGGCGTAGTCCTTGGGCACTTAGTCTCCAACAGGGGTATTGAGGTAGACAAAGCAAAGGTGCAAGTAATCGTGCAATTACCCCCTCCGGTTAATGTTAAAGGGGTAAGGAGTTTCCTTGGTCATGCTGGCTTTTATCGTCGGTTTATCAAGGTCTTCTCAAAGATTGCTCGACCGATTACACAGTTGCTTTTAAAGGATGCTCCTTTTGATTTTAATGATGAATGTCTTTCTGCTTTTAACACTTTCAAGCAGGCTTTGGTCTCTGCACCCATTATCCAGCCTCCGGAATGGAAGCTGCCTTTCGAGATTATGTGCGATGCCAGTGATTATGCACTGGGAGCGGGTGCTAGGCCAGCGGAAAGACAAGGCGCTGAGTGCGATCTATTATGCGAGCCGAACTCTGGATGAGGCTCAAGTGAAATATGCCACCGCGGAGAAGGAGCTGTTAGCCGTTGTTTATGCGTTAGATAAGTTTAGATCATATTTGTTGGGTTCTAAAGTTATTATTTTTACAGATCATGCAGCGCTGAAACACCTTCTGAACAAGAAGGAAGCTAAGCCCAGATTGCTGAGATGGATACTCCTTTTACAGGATTTTGACTTGGAGATTAATGATAAGAAGGGAGCATAAAATGTCGTAGCCGACCATCTGTCGCGTCTGACGCAATAGGAGGGGGAGGATTCTCTTCCTATTAATGATTCTTTTGCTGATGACTCTTTATTTTCTGTTGATGTTTTTTCTGTGACCTCTGTGAATTCTAAGGATGGTATTGAACCTTGGTTTGCACACTATGCTAACTTTGCTGTCAGTCAGGCACTGCCACCGGATTTATCTCATCAGCAGCGCAAGAGATTCTTACACGATGCACGACAATATTTCTGGGATGACTCTTATTTATTTAAGGAATGTGCAGACGGACTCTACAGACGGTGTATTCCGCAGTGGGAGACCAAAGCTATCCTAGAAGGCTGCCATTCGGCTCCTTGTGGAGGACACCACGGTCCATCACGTACCGTGGCTAAGGTATTGCAGTCAGGTTTTTATTGGCCAACTCTTTTCGCTGACACTAAAGTTTTTGTTGCTAGCTGTGATGCTTGTCAGAGAACGGGAAACATTTCCAAGAGACATGAGATGCCTCAGAACGGCATTTTAGAGGTTGAGATTTTCGATGTATGGGGCATCGATTATCAAGGGCCATTCCCGTCTAGCCAGGGTAACAGGTATATTCTGGTAGCTGTAGACTATGTGTCTAAGTGGGTGGAGGCGATTGCCACTCCCAATTGTGATGCCAGGACTGTGATTAAGCTGTTTTGTAAGACTATTTTTCCCCGTTTTAGTGTCCCTAGGGTCGTCATTAGCGATAAGGGTATGCATTTTAGAGAACAGCAGTTGACTGCTTTGCTATCTAAATATGGTGTCAAACACCGTAGGGGTTTGGGGTATCATCCTCAGACTAGCGGACAGGTTGAGGTCTGTAATAGGGAACTAAAAGAGATATTGAGCAAAGTAGTGTCTAAATAACGGAAAGACTGGAGTTCTAAATTAGAGGACACGTTGTGGGCTTATAGGACGGTTTTTAAGACACCAATCGGTGCTTCACCGTATCGTTTAGTGTATGG
Source organism: Silene latifolia (assembly GCF_048544455.1). Lineage (NCBI taxonomy): Eukaryota > Viridiplantae > Streptophyta > Magnoliopsida > Caryophyllales > Caryophyllaceae > Silene > Silene latifolia. The sequence continues at coordinate 83,686,576 of NC_133535.1, forward strand.
AAAGTCTTGTCATTTACCTGTTGAGCTAGAACATAATGCTTGGTGGGCTATCCGCCAGCTTAATTATGATGCTGACTCGTGTGGTGAGAAACGTTTATTGCAGCTAGATGCGCTGGAGGAGTTTCGGCTGAACGCTTATGATAGCTCCCGAATTTATAAGGAGAAGACTAAGCGTTGGCACGATAAGAGGATTGTACCCCGTGAGTTCCATGTTGGGAAAAAGGTGTTACTGTTTAATGCCCGGTTGAGATTTTTTCCTGGTAAGCTGAAGTCCAGGTGGAGTGGTCCGTACACGGTGACTGGCGTCACAAAATTTGGATCGGTTGAGTTAGAGGACTCCGAGGGGAATCGCTTCAAAGTTAATGGTCATCTTGTGAAGCACTATTATGGGGCTGATTCTGTTGTTGGCCGCGTCGAAATTCTCTTTTTCGACGCGATGGCAGAGCGTGATGTTTGACGCTTATAGGTCGTGCGGGACCTCATAAACCTGCGCTTTTCGGGAGGCAACCCGATTGTAATTTGTTGTGTTTGTTTTTGAAACTTTTAACACTCTTTATTTCTGTTCGGTGTGCGTTTGAACAATTTTAATAGAGTTTATGCGTGAATTGTACAGCACAGGTACTGTACTGTTGCTTACTGATGCAACAGCCCTCGATCGAGTAGTTTTGTTACTCGATCGAGTGGTCCTTCCCTTTTTAAAGCTCTCGATCGAGCTACTACCTGTTCGATCGAGTATCTGCACCGCTTGAAGCCTCGATCGAGTGTTATGTGTCTCGATCGAGTACCATTTTCCTTTCGATCGAGCGGACCCTTTGTCGATCGAGAACCCTACCAACCTCTCTTCCTGGTTCGGTTTGGGGAGGTTCGTGGTTTGCGCGCTTTTGTAAGTTTTCGGCTCTCCCTCTCTTTAATCTGCATTTCTTTTCCTTTACTTTGTACAATGGGGACATTGTACAGTTTGGTTTGGGGAGGGTATGCATCCATATCGTGTCTGCATGTTGTTTTTATTGCATTTCTGTTATCACGTTTACTTACGTTTGCATTGGTTAAACTTAAAAACTTAAAAAAAAAATCGTGTTTACTTTTGCATTTTAGGTTGAGTCTGATTGGAGTTTTTCATTGCTGATAACTGTCTTTTTGCTTAAGCCTTGCATTGTTTCACATCTTTTAGCAAAAGTCTTTGCAATTTCTCGAATTTCGTTTCAAAATTCGTTGAACAAGTAGATTTGACTTGAAATTTTGGCAAACTACAATATCTTTTTGAGGTTTAGAGCTTTATAACTGGTGTCATCCATGACCAGTTCACGTAGGAAGTGAGTAGTTACTCCTTATGAGGCATGTAACATCAAATTGCATAAGCATGAGTTTAGTCTACTTAGTACCTGTATGCATTCGGGTCTGTGGTTGGTGACACATGTTTGGAGAGGCAACCCCTTTATTTCATTTTACCCATGAGCTCCACATAGCCAAATTGCCTATTTTGTCCCTATTTAGCTACAATCCACATTTTTTCCACCCTAGCCGCGCTAGTAATTGTAGCAATGTTGGGAATGTGTTGATTTGCAGTTGGTTCAGACTAATAGCAAGATTGCCCCATCTAAGGCCTCAACCTCTAGCCTAGAAACCTCTAATCAATCTGTTTCTGCTGTAAAGCATCTAGAATGCAGCAAGAAGGATAGGGTGATGGAGTCTCAAATAGCCTTGAAGAGAGACCAATCACACCTATCACAAGACCAACCTGATTTTACTCAGATGGAAACCCATAACAGGTTCTCAGTACTGGATACCACTGAAAATACTGAGATTGATGCTTCAACTGCTGATCAAATTGTGATCACTACCCCCTGCCTGCTAGATGATAATTCAGTTGTTCAGGGAGGGGAGGGTGCTTCCCTAGTTTACTCCTCTTCTCTGACCCCTGAAATGCCTCACAAGTGCAGTACAGGGGCATAGGTGCCTGAACCTCAAATAGCCTTGAAGATAGGTTCTTCATCTATTACTCAAGAAACTGCTTTGCTGAAAAAGGGTGAATATGTTCTCCTTACTCCAGCTACTGCACACACTTTGGCCATTGAACCTTCTCTACTAGGTGTCCATTCAGTTGTTCCTAGGGAAGAGACTGTCACTCTGATTGGGTCTGCAGGCTTAGAATGTCTTGGTCTAGGCCTGCAGCTGCCCAATCCTGTGATAGTTCTCTCCTCTCTGAATACTGAATTACACTCACGATGCAGGAAGGAGGATAGGATGCTTGCGTCTTAAATAGCCTTAAAGAGAGCCTCTGCATCTGATTCCCATTCTGCCCTTGATACTGGACAAGACACTATAGCTCATGATCCTGAGCTCAGTGCAGCTGCTCTTAACATTTTGCACATTAAGGAAGAGCTTAATAGGGAGATGACAAAAGGGGACCCTGATCCTAATATTCACCAATGAAAATTGCTTCCTGGAATATTAGGGGAGGAAATGACCCCCTCAAACAAAATATTGGATTTGATTATGGACTACAAATTGGATATTCTGGGAGTCTTGGAGACCAGAATAAGGAAGAATAAAGCTGCTAAAATCATAACAAATAAGTTCCATACTTATAATGTCATCTGCAATTACTCAGCACATACAAATGGGCGAATTTTGCTGATCTGGAGGCCCAGCACTGTTACCATTACCCCCTTGATCGTTCATGCTCAATTCATTCATTGTGCTGTTTCTCATCATGCTACTTGCCAAAATTTTCATCTGACCATGGTCTATGCTAGCAATAATGCCAGGGTTAGAGATGATCTCTGGGCAAATTTACTTAATCTTAGCTCTACTGCTAATAGCTGGATAGTGCTTGGTGATTTTAATGTTGTTTGTGATGCTCTTGAGAGGGTAAGAAATACTCCTCCTTGCCTGGATGATATTTTAGATTTCAACTCTTGTCTTCTCAAATGTGGACTGGATGATATCAACAGTACTGGATGTGATATGACCTAGACTAATAATCAAGATATTGAGACCCTAGTCTGGTCAAAATTGGATCGAGCTTTAGCTAATACTCAATGGATGGCTCAATTCCTAGCTTCTGCTGCTCTCTTTCTTCCCTCTGGTGTTTTTGACCACTCTCTTGGCATTGTCACGGTTTTTGAGGACAAGCATGTGAGGCCTCGATTCAGCTTTCTCAATTGCTGGGTTGATCACCCTAATTACCATGATTATGTTCTGAAAGCTTGGCAAACTCCTGTCCATGGCTCAAAATTTTTTACTTTATTCAGCAAGCTTAAGCATGTTAGAACTCAGATGAAAGTCTTGCATAAGCAGAGTTTTACTCAAATCTAACAAAGAGTAAGGGACAACAAAGAGGCCCTTCTTGAATGCCAAAGACGAATACAAGCTAATCTTCAAATGCATGGCCTTTATGTTCAAGAAAATCTCCTTCTGGATACCTATATGAAGCTCAAAAAAGCCGAGGGTAGCATCATCCAGCAAAAAGCTAAAGTTCATCATATAGCCTATTGTGATTCTTCTTCTAAATACTTCTTTTTCAGGATTCATGAAAGGAAGCACCAGCAAATTATTGGACAAATTAAAGACAAGGATGGCCATAATAGGGTAGGTCTGGACAATGTTGCTTTGGGTTTCATTGAGTACTATCAACATCTATTAGGCTCCTCTACTACTACTCAGCCTATTGATATTCATTATATTCAGCAAGGCTCATGTGTTCCCGCTGAAGACTTTGATTTCTTGACTAAGCCTGTAACTGATGCAGAGATTAGAGCTGCTGTGTTTAGCATTGGCTCTGATAAGAGCCCCGACCCTGATGGGATCTCTTCTGCTTTTTTCAAGGCTTCCTGGGATTTGGTGGGGCCTGATTTTTGCACTCCTGTGCATGCCTACTTCAAGACTGGTAGGCTCAGTAAGCAGGCCAATGCAACTCTCATCACTCTTATTCCAAAGAAAAAGGTTAGCAGTACTGTTATGGATTTTAGACATATATCCTGCTGCACTACCTTTTACAAAGCCATTAGTAAGGTTCTCTCTTCCAGAATTCAAGCCATTCTTCCTAAAATCATTGGACCTGAACGAGTTGCCTTCATTAAGGGGGGGAACATCCATAAAAACATCATGATGTCCCAATCTCTAGTACATGGTTTTGGCAGGAAATATATGACCCCTAGATGCTTGATTAAAGTTGACATCATGAAGGCATTTGATTCTCTTCAGTGGTCTTTTGTCCAGGATATACTAGAAGCTTTAAAATTCCCTGAGGTATTTGTGAACTGGATAATGGGATGCATCACTAGCTCTTGGTTCTCCCTAAAGATTAATGGAGCTGTCCTCGGTTTTTTTCAAGGGAAGAGTGGGCTCAGGCAAGGGGACCCTCTCACTCCCTATTATTTTGTTCTTGATATGGAAGTACTGTCTAGATACCTTAGGAAGCTCTGTGTCTCTCCTAATGTTTCCTATCACCCTAAGTGCACAAAGCTTGGGTTCACTCATCTTATTTTTACTGATGACTTGATGATATTCACTAGGGGTGATGTCCCCTCTGTCTCTACTAGTCTGGTTGTCCTTAAGAACTTCTCTGCTTGGTCTGGACTCTATGCAAACACTGAAAAAACTGAAATTTGCTTTGGTGGAGTATCTGATGCTATTAAACAGCAAATCCTCCAGGACACTGGCTTCTCTGAACGTAACTTTCCTTTCAGGTATCTGGGACTGCCCCTTAATACTTCTAGGCTTATTGTGAACAGTTATGGGGTGCTGATCAATAAAATTCAATCTTTCCTTCAACACTAGGCTACCAGATTATTCGCTTATGCTGGGAAAGTCCAACTTATAAATTCTGTAATCTTTGGTCTCATCAAATTTTGGTGTGCCACTGCTCCCCTTCCTAAGAACATCATTAAAAATCTTAACAAACTCTGCAAGGATTTTTTCTGGTCTATTGAGGCTGTTCAGAGGAGACTTGTAATACCCCGTATTTTATATAATCAATTAAACGGATATTATTATATATTAGTTATTATACATTTTATATTACTAATTATGCCGGGTTAATAGTTGAGTCGATAATTACATTAAGCTATCGTAAGTTAATTGAGACGGGTTTATATGGAATTCGAAATGTGAGCTAACCCATTTAAGTTGGCCCAATAACATGTTCAGCCCAATTAACCCTAAACCCTAACCCTAATTATAACCTAAACACTACCAAACCCTTCCCCTCACCCGCCTCCCTCACGCCTCCCTTCTTCATCAGCTCAAACATCAACCTTCACGCATAGAGAGAGAGAGAGAGAGAGTAAGCCTGGGTGTTGACGGCGCAGCAAGGAAGGCCGTAGGGTGGTTGTCGACGTCCGTGGGCGGCCCTGGTGGAAGTTGTGGTGGCAGAAAAAGGTAGGCGCACAAATCTCCTCTGTTTTCGCATTGATGTCTGGTTTTTGGGTGTTGTTTCGTGACTTAGAGAGGTGATGCTGGTGGTTGTTGACGGGGTAAGGGCATTGAGTGGTATGTGTCGAGTGTAGTGGTGGTGGTTAGGGAGGTGTTAGGCAGTGGTAGTGGCAGAGAGAGGCGGCAGCGACAGGGGGTGGCAAACGGGTTAAAAATGCGGGTTTTCAGGTGGGTTTAGAATGGGTAGGTTTGGGGTGGCGCCGCCGTGGACTCGGGGGAGGTCGAACCGGCGGTGCCACGACGCCTGGGTGTGTTTCTTGACGGCGAGTAGGGCTGTGGTGGTTTGGCAGGGGTTAGGTAATGGTTGCGGTGGTGGTGAGTCGAGAAAATGGGGCGTTTGGTGAGGCTTGGCGGTGAACCCGGCCAAATGACTGCCCTGGTTCGACTCGCCGGCGGCAGTCGACCAGATTGGGGTTGGTTGTTGGTGGTGGGGTCGAAGTGGGGAGCAAGTGCGGTGGTTGTCACGGTGGTTAGGTGGCGCGTGGAGTCGGGAAACGGGTTGGAAGCCGTGGGTTGGGGGGTGTTATTTAGTGGGTTTGAGTCGTTTCGTTATTATTTAAGTTATCGTATTCTTAATTAATTAATTTAATTCCCGTGTTAATTAAAATAATTAGAGACGGGTTTTGAGTCGGGTTGTTGAATTGTTCAATGTTTGATTCGGGTTTTCTTAATCGCATAATTCGTTTAATCCTTTAATTATCGTTTTGGTTTTGTTCCGAGTTATTTAAAATAAAATAATAATTAATAATAATTAATTAATTAGAGACGGGTTTAATAGAAAAGTTACTATATCGGGAAAGTTTCCTTTTTTAGGAAGTTCTATCTTTAATAACTCTCTATTTTGGGAACGAGAATAGTTAAGTAATTGTTATCATTTAATTATCTTTCAGAGGGCGAATTGTTGTGGAATATTACTGGACACCCGACTATCTGACTGTAGTATTAAGGTAGGGAAATACACTTGACTTATTATCGTTGTTGTTGAATTGTGTTGACTTGATTCATAGTTGTTGATTTACGTTATGATTCATATACGGGAAGGTGATTGACTGAATTGATCGTATTGAGTATGATATCACAACATCGGGTAACCGGCATGATTTTATGATTTATCAGTTCAGTGATTTATATATATTGTGTTGCATTAATTTCTTTTGAGCATTCATATGCATTGGAGATGGAGGATGTTGTGGTGATGTGGTGTGATGATGACGATGTTGTGATAAGGCCCAGGCGGGTTCTGCAGGACTTGCCCTGGATAACCTCAGCTGCGAGCTGGCAGATCGGCTACGGTCGATATATATAGTCTACCGGGGATCGGTATGGCTGGGCGTTCCGGGTTATGAGTTATGAGAAATGAGATATGAGATATGAGTTGAGATGGAGATGGAGGTGACGGAGGATCATGCATATCATATTTTGTTGTTTAATTGTTTTCCCTACTCAACCTCGTGGTTGACCCTGTGTATTCGTGAACACCTGTGATGACCCAAATATTGGCGAGCAGACTTGAAAGGTTTAAGAGATAGAACGGGAGCTTGGTGGGCGTGAGACACTGGATCAGAAGACTTAGTAGCTAGATCATCATCTAGAAGACTTTAACTTTTATTTATGTTAGTTCTTTGTAATTTGACGTAAAAGAGGTTTTGTAATAATTAAGTTAAAAATAATTATATAAATTGCCTTGGAGTTTAATTTGTTATTCACTACCTCGGGAAACCGAGATGGTAACAGTCCGGTTTATTAGGGAATATCTTGACGAAGGCTCCTTCATAAACCGGGGTGTTACAAAGTGGTATCAGAGCGAACGATCCTCAGGCCTAAACCAATGAATCCAATGAACATAGGAAGAGTCTAAATAAAATGAACCCCGGGATAGAACTGTTAGGAGCCCACTAAGGTAAGGGATGAGTTAGGGGCCCCCTCACACCGAACCAGTGGCCCTCTCAGTTGACCCGGAAACCCTGAGTGTATATGAGAGAAAGGGTAGAAAAGTTGCATGATGTTGAGCATGAAATTCCTATATCGTTGCCTAAGTGTTAACTGATTGATACATTGATTATTGCATAAAAGAGTTGATGTATACCTTGAGACCCATATATTCTAACCATTCTCAGACAACGCTACGTAAGTATTTTGTATGAATGATGACGTGATCATATGATGTTGTGGAGATGAGAAATAAATTTTCGAGTTCAGGTTAATAATCAATGAAGTGTTGTGGTAGTCGTGAGCGTGAAAATAATTGCGAATTGACGATATACATCTAGGTGGATGTTGAATGATGTGTTGATAGTACTACTATGTCTAGTAATATGCGGTTATGTGATCCCGAAGCCATGCTAGTATAGTCTTGTGATAGTAATAAGAAGTGCTATTGAAGTGCATGTTTTTAGTCATAGCAATCGTGATTTAGATGTAAGGAGTAGATTAAGATGCGAAGGGATTCTATGGGGTAGATGCTATGAAATCCACAGTGTGAGATTTAAGTTAGGATGAGTTAGTATCGATAGTATGGTTGTAAGAGTTTGGAACATAGAAAATGAACGACTTAGTGCTGAAACTCGTTTTGTTTGATTTTACTCTTTAATTGACCTTACTGCCATTTCTTTTCTGTTTATTGCCTATAGATGAAAGTTTTATGAGAGATAGCCTTTGGAGTTAGTGTTCATTTGGCGTTGGTTTCATGCTTATAGGATATACGGATTAGGAGTAATAAATATGTTAGTGGGCTGTGGTCAGGAAGTTCCTGTGTGGTGATGTTTTGACCAACAATTTTGTAAAAATCCTCATTTAAATTATACTAATAATCTTTGCATAATTCCAACTCCATCGATCCGAATATTCGCATATGTTTTCAAATTGATAAACCACGAAAATTCTTGATGTCTCTATATTAAATGGTAAGTTTTGCAAACTGACCCAAGTTTTGGACCAATTGTTGTCACATGTTTGTCCGGACCAACTGAGTTGTAAAATTCTTTAAAAATGGAATTCTTGTGCTTTAGACCTAATTCTTTTTCCCCTGTGTTTTTAACTCTCCGTGTTTTATAAAAATAATATGAATCAAGTATTAATCGAACGGTTATTTGTTCGTGGTCTTTGGAAGTTGATGCGTGTCCAAAATATGATGTTTCACACTTTATTCTACACCCATTTCAGAGCTCAAATGTGCAATATATGCCATTATTTCCCTATTTTCCTCTACTTTCGTGTTTTTGACTATTATTGCAGAAATATGAAGAATTGAGCGGAAATCGAGCCAAATCCGTCCCTAAGTAATTAACATTGCATTTGACATGAAGTATTGACTCGAGGAATGAGCTTGGTGCGCGTTTCAAGGCCTAAAGATAGCAAAAGCATGGGTGCGTACGAGTTTAACAAGCGAAGAAGTGCTTCTCCACATTGCAGCCTGCTTCAGATGGCTATATCTCGAGTTCTAGAGCTGATAATCGAGTGATTTCAATTGGAGGTGAAATCTTATCCTCTTAGCTTTCCAACGCCGCGTAGAACGCCTGATTTGACCAAGGAACGAAGAAATGGCAGCTGTTTTAAGATCGGTGCGCGCTGCAGAATTCGTCAGAATGCACTACTGTACAGCAATCTTGGTCGATCGACTAAGCAACATGGTCGATCGACCAGAGCACGAGATCAGAAGCTACTGTTCAGTATAGGTTGGTCGATCGACTGAGCAACATGGTCGATCGACCACTCCACGAGCTGATACGAGAATTAAAAGATCGAGATTTATCAAGCCCATAAGTGTTTAGGTTTAGGAATAATGTTACGTGATACTCCTATATAACGTAACCTAGAAAACATCAGTATATATCAAGTCTTTACATCTCAGTTTTTACCTAGTTTCATATTCAATTTAGTTTATCAATAATTAGGGTTCGGAGATATTGTGAGCATCGGAATTTTGTTCTTGTTCTTAATCGTTCCTCTGCAATTTCGGTATTTCCTTGTTCTTAATTCAGTTCATCTTTATTGCATTCGTAGAGATAGATTTGCTAGTTAGTTTCCCGAAAGCCGTAATTATCATCTTATGCAATTTCTTTATATCGTTAATTCAAGCATGAATTCCTTAGTCTTAATCTTTAATGTTGTCATAGTTTTCATCATTGCCATGAGTAGCTAAATAGTTCATGCTAGGATGTAGGGGAATTATAGTGTAGGCGGCAAAATAATGAACACGGCCTGAATTCGCATGTCAGTCGATCGACCGCCACACATGGTCGATCGACTGACCACGTGAGGTTTTCCTTTCGTTTTAATTGTTTTAATTCTCAATTCGACGAATCGAGTGCACACGACTAGTTGAATGTTTAGGATATGACTGACCCATTAGATCGAGAGATAGGGACAGTTGTTAGATCACCAATTAAAATGACTAAACTATGCTGAGATCGAAAGATAGGTAAAGTTTAGATGATTAGTCACTTTTCAGGACGAGAGTCGTATTAGTGATATTAGGGACTTATAGCGAGATCGAAAGATGCTATTTGTTAAGAGTGGACCGAGAGGACCTCTTTATTTCCCGCCTCATGTGTTTTGATTTAGACCTGTTTAGTATGCTGCCGCCGAAACTATAGTGAACCGACCCTCCTAGTACCTTTCTTTATCTATTTAATCCGTTATTTATTTTATTACTCTTAGCTATAGACCAAACCAATTAAACCCCCACAACTGTTACCTTAGACCAGATTTAGACAACTGAAATTCCCTTCCTCCCTGTGGTTCGACTCGTGCTACCACTAGCTTCTGTTAGTTTAGCTCGGAATTATAAATATTATTTTTGATACTCACAACGACGGGTATCAAATTTTGGCGCCGTTGTCGGGGAGGTAGCACTAGTTTTAGTTGTTTTTATTTTGGTCTGTCTTTAGCCTCAAGGGAAGACTGAGTACCTTGAGGCAGTTCTTATCTTCCTCTTTAGTGTTATTTCGATATGTCCTACAGGTCCTATTAGCAGTACTTCAGGAGGATTCACCATGTTCCGTTCTTGGGAGTAGCAGGTGGAATTTTGTGAGAGATGTGGTGCTGAGGGGCATGATTCTGCTATATGCCGAGCAACTATGGACCAAGTTTATGCTTACAGGCAATATAAACAAGGTCATTATACGCCGCCACATCCGTACTATCATCAAGGCTTTCAAGAGCCTTCATATTCTTTTGCACCACCTTCGCAAATCCCTCTTCCCTCTAACGAGATAGCAGATCTCAAAGCTATGATAGAAGAGATTTCGGCCAAAACTGCAGCATGGTTTAAATCAACTCACTCCCGAATGGCCGACCTTTCTTCTCTTCAACACCTGGAGACCGTGCATGCTATACGCGGTCATAATGGGTCGACCCCTGAAAAGCCTGCTATGGAAAGGGTAAGCCCGGAAATTAATAAAGATGAATTGGGAAGAGAAGAGGCTGAACTCTCGGAGCAGAAGAATAGCGTTAGGAGTAGAATTGCTGCATTTGAAAGTCAATCGACATCGCCTACTGCTGGTATTGTTGATAAAGATGAGACCGAGCAAAAAGAGACTTTGAATGCCATAACCCTGAGGAGCGGGTCTACTATTGCCGGGTCCGCTGTGGCGAAGGATGGGTCTGAAAAGAAGAAAGAAAAGGCGTCTGTTAATAATGGCAAAATAAAGACGACTAGCAGCATAGGAAGTCGATCGACTGCCTATCATGGTCGATCGACCTCCTTGAAAGAACAGTGGCAGAAGATTAACGAAGCAGAAACTTCAAACAACAGCCGGACCGATCGATCGATCGACCATCATGGTCGATCGACCGGTCCCCCGACTTTCCAAAGTGCTCTTTGACACGAAAACCTCGGTCGATCGATCGACCAACCTAGTCGATCGACCGAGGAAGTCTGAAGGTGCTCGGGCCTGTCCCCCAATGCCTAATGGCTTGAGAGACCATTTGTTTCGGGATACGACAACTCCGAAAATATTGAGGCAAGACCCGAGTGCTGATGGGTCAGTCCCAGTTCCAAGGTATGACCCCATGTCGGCTAATGGCTCACATTTGAGACGGTCTGAAGAAGGGTCGAGCTGCAACAAAGAGAAGATAGTGGATTTTCAGCCTAAATCCACTAATGCCTATGCGAGAGACTTAGAGGAGAGGGCTAAATTACTTCTTTCACCCCCCATATCCGGAGAGACTAGTGCCGACAAAGGAACAGGTATCATTTAATAAGTTTGAAAATGTTATTCGTAGTCTAAATGTACAGGTTCCTTTTCTCGAGTTAGTTAACCAAGTACCCGCTTATACTAAATTTATGAAACAATTGTTGTCCAAAAAGCGGTCACTTGAAACAATGCACACTGTCGCACTTATCGAGGAGTCTTGCTCCTATCTCTGTCTCACACTGCGCCCCTTAAGTTAAAGGACCCGTGCGGTTTCTCTGTTCCTTGCAACATAGGTACCTTCTCAATTGAGAGGGCATTGTGTGACCTAGGAGCCGATATAAGTGTCATGCCCTTGAGTCTAGCTAGGAAATTGAATTTGACTAGGTTTGCGATTACTAGCATGACAAAGTGCAGATGGTCGATCGTTCTGGTCCGGTCCACCAATAGAGTCCTAGAGGACATTCCTGTCCAAATAGGGAAGTTTTTCTTCCCTGTTGACTTCGTTGTACTTGATATACCCGAGGATGCTCATATTCCTATTATTTTGGGTAGACCATTTCGCACACCGCTTTGGTGCGATTATAGATGTAGGCTCGGGGACGTTGACCTTTAAAGTAGGGAAACAGTCCATCGTTTTTACTCACCGCTAAAAAGAAAGACCCCATGTGACCGGTCACTTGTAATACGGTTTCGAAAAGAAATCGTACTTTGTGCTTCCCGAATTACCCGTCTCTATTTCTACTCCTGTTGTAACACCTCCGCCCCAAATTGGGAGCAAATTGGAGGAAGATCTGTCTATTTCTCGATATTGCAGAGCTGGTTTGGGGAAGGGTGAGCTGCAAGTTGCTCCAGCTGCAAAGAAGCCAATCATTTCAAGGGGTGGTCTTGGTTGCCTAAGCTATGACACTGATGAGGAAGTGGATGACGAGCCGGTCAAAGCAACGAAGTCTGATTTGGATTCGACGATTCAAGAGGTCATTGACTGGGAGATGATGAGAGTATTGATCCGTTGAGCCATACGGATATTGAAGTTAAGAAGAGTGCAAAGAGAAGATGAGTACTCTGAGGCTACCTCATATAGCCGTGCCGACGAAGTGGGCCATACCGTGGCCGTTCTTGATCAACTATTAGTTGATCACATGCTCTATCAAACATTTACTTTATTGCTTTTAAGACTATTTACCGTATTTTGTGTGCGCGAGACTTCGCATTTTATTTTTGCTTGCTTAGTATTTTAAACGCTATAGACTTTACTTTGGGTTTTGCGCAATTTTGGGCGCGTACTATTGTGCATTTGCAGGTATTTAGAGCTTGTTAGCTCAAATCATTGAGCAATTACGAAGAAATAAGACGCTGCAGATGATTTCACGATCGATCGCCATCATGGTCGATCGATCAATTGCGAGTTTACGAAGCTACTGTTCACATCCACCTGGTCGATCGACTGGGTTAAGTGGTCGATCGACCACCACTGCTGCTATATTCGTTCACGACCTCTCCCCTGCTGTGTTTGGTCGATATGCGGACTTAAGGGAGTTTTCTACTCCACTTTATTTTCCGTCGAATTATCTATTTCTTCTATTGTCTCATTTGTGCACAATTTTTACGCTTCAAAATTGTTTTCTCAGTCTTATACGTGGTATTTTCTGTCTTTCAGGCACTTTTATTAGTAGCACTGCTGGCTACTGAAACCTCTTAGCTCACGCTGGTTTGGGGAGGTTTCCTTTGCTGCGCTTAAAGTCTTGTGAGTTCCCAAGTCTTTACTTTATGTCATTGTGTTTTTATTTCTTTTCTCGCGAATTCCCATTTCTCTTTTCTTTACTACATGATTTTGCACAATGGGGACATTGTGCGATTTGGTTTGGGGAAGGGTTTTGCGTCGCATATCATTTGCTTGCATTCACGTTTACATTCTGTTTTGCATTGTTTATTTTCATTTCTCACATATACAAAATAAAAAAAAAAAAAAATGAAAAATTTCAAATTTCAAAAATTTCCATAAAATGCACGTTTATTTTAGCATTTAGGTCGAGTCGGAACGGTAGTATTTCAAGGATGATTTAGCTTTTGCACCTGTTTTGCCTGAGCCTTGCTTGACTTACATGTTATTAGTAGAATTGTATAAATGCATACCTAAGAGTTTTCGTTAATTTATTTGCTGAGCTTGAGACTTGACTTGGAAAATTGGCAACCTACATCATATTTCTGAGATTTAGAGCCTATAACTGGTGACATTCATGACCGGTTTATCTAGGAATTTGAGTAGTACTCCTTATGAGACATGTTTCCTTAATGTGCATAAATATGAACTTGATCTACTTAATACCTGTATGCATTCGGTTTGTGGTTAGTTGACACATGTGGAAGAGGTTTCCCCTTTTCTTATTTTGCCCATAAACCCCTCATAGCCAAATTTAGCCTCTTTTGTCCCATAAACTACGAAATAAAATTAGCCTACCTTATCCGAGCTAGTACTTGTATTTTTGGGAATGTTTTATTGCGATTTGGTTATATGCTCATTTTGAGATAATGTTGGGAAGATGAAGGAAAAGGAAAGAAAGAAAAAAATAGAATTGAAAAAAAAGAAAAAAAAAAAAAGAAGAAAAATGACTCGAAAAAGAAGAGAAAAAAAAAAGAGACGAGTGCTGTAGAATCCGGTCGATCGACTGCCCATATTGGTCGATCGACTGCATCCCGAGAGAAAGAAAAGTTCGAAAAGTCACATGTTGCAATTGTTATGATTTGGTGATTTCCACTCCCATATTATCATTTGTATTCTTTGGGGAGTCAAATTTCGTGGAGATTGTGAGTTTTGTGCCTTGAATTGGCACCGTATTGTATCATTTACATCGAGCTTGAAGTTGGGATTCGTTTATAGTTTGGATTGTAGTACTAGCTTGGCTTATTACTCCTCATATCCAAATTCATTTTAGCCCCTTCTTACCCTTTACCTCACATATCCATATATACCTCGGCATGTGTCATGGTCATTTGTTGGTTGGAATGCATATGTACGGTCATAGAGATCATTTTCATATTTTATTGCTGGCATGTTTTCATAGGTCGTAGTTAGGTGAGAGTCTTTACAAAATAAATTCTTTCTATCCTCTTATATATTCACCTTGTTCTTATTTGAGTGATTTGAGCAACCCGTAAGAGTCCAATTTGATAAGTCTCTATGGTTGACGGTTCAGCAGTTTTTAACGGCTTCATAATTCGTTTGCATGATTCACATTGCTAATTGATTGTTGGTTGTGCATTAAATTGGTTTAAGCTTTACATATTGCTATTCGCTCTGAGACTGAACTCGTTCCATTAGGTTTTAGGATCGAGTCTAGTTCTTGCTTGGGGACAAGCAAGGTTTGGTTTGGGGAGATTTGATGCGTGTCCAAAATATGATGTTTCACACTTTATTCTACACGCATTTCAGAGCTCAAATGTGCAATATATGCCATTATTTCCCTATTTTCCTCTACTTTCGTGTTTTTGACTATTATTGCAGAAATATGAAGAATTGAGCGGAAATCGAGCCAAATCCGTCCCTAAGTAATTAACATTGCATTTGACATGAAGTATTGACTCGAGGAATGAGCTTGGTGCGCGTTTCAAGGCCTAAAGATAGCAAAAGCATGGGTGCGTACGAGTTTAACAAGCGAAGAAGTGCTTCTCCACATTACAGCCTGCTTCAGATGGCTATATCTCGAGTTCTAGAGCTGATAATCGAGTGATTTCAATTGGAGGTGAAAGCTTATCCTCTTAGCTTTCCAACGCCGCGTATAACGCCTGATTTGACCAAGGAACGAAGAAATGGCAGCTGTTTTAAGATCGGTGCGCGCTGCAGAATTCGTCAGAATGCACTACTGTACAGCAATCTTGGTCGATCGACTAAGCAACATGGTCGATCGACCAGAGCACGAGATCAGAAGCTACTGTTCAGTATAGGTTGGTCGATCGACTGAGCAACATGGTCGATCGACCACTCCACGAGCTGATACGAGAATTAAAAGATCGAGATTTATCAAGCCCATAAGTGTTTAGGTTTAGGAATAATGTTACGTGATACTCCTATATAACGTAACCTAGAAAACATCAGTATATATCAAGTCTTTACATCTCAGTTTTTACCTAGTTTCATATTCAATTTAGTTTATCAATAATTAGGGTTCGGAGATATTGTGAGCATCGGAATTTTGTTCTTGTTCTTAATCGTTCCTCTGCAATTTCGGTATTTCCTTGTTCTTAATTCAGTTCATCTTTATTGCATTCGTAGAGATAGATTTGCTAGTTAGTTTCCCGAAAGCCGTAATTATCATCTTATGCAATTTCTTTATATCGTTAATTCAAGCATGAATTCCTTAGTCTTAATCTTTAATGTTGTCATAGTTTTCATCATTGCCATGAGTAGCTAAATAGTTCGTGCTAGGATGTAGGGGAATTATAGTGTAGGCGGCAAAATAATGAACACGGCCTGAATTCGCATGTCAGTCGATCGACCGCCACACATGGTCGATCGACTGACCACGTGAGGTTTTCCTTTCGTTTTAATTGTTTTAATTCTCAATTCGACGAATCGAGTGCACACGACTAGTTGAATGTTTAGGATATGACTGACCCATTAGATCGAGAGATAGGGACAGTTGTTAGATCACCAATTAAAATGACTAAACTATGCTGAGATCGAAAGATAGGTAAAGTTTAGATGATTAGTCACTTTTCAGGACGAGAGTCGTATTAGTGATATTAGGGACTTATAGCGAGATCGAAAGATGCTATTTGTTAAGAGTGGACCGAGAGGACCTCTTTATTTCCCGCCTCATGTGTTTTGATTTAGACCTGTTTAGTATGCTGCCGCCGAAACTATAGTGAACCGACCCTCCTAGTACCTTTCTTTATCTATTTAATCCGTTATTTATTTTATTACTCTTAGCTATAGACCAAACCAATTAAACCCCCACAACTGTTACCTTAGACCAGATTTAGACAACTGAAATTCCCTTCCTCCCTGTGGTTCGACTCGTGCTACCACTAGCTTCTGTTAGTTTAGCTCGGAATTATAAATATTATTTTTGATACTCACAACGACGGGTATCAGAAGTTACAACGTGAATCATGACTTGTAAAAGGTGCGTTCTATGTTGAGTTTTCATACAATTGTTTGGTTATTTCATGAGCCTTATTAATGTGACCTTATAACATTTTTATATGATGATAGTAGCACGCATGTCCAGTAGTTATGTATCTTAACAAGTGAAAAAAAAAAAAAAAATTTAAAGTTTAGTTGATAACATTGTTGGCATGATAGTATGAGTGAAATTGAATAACTTAATTTGATTCTTAATCGAGGGTGAAATATTTTATACGAGTCCAGTTGTTTGCATATTTTATATACATTTGGCATGTTGTAATATCTCTGGTGTGTTCATCATATTTGCATAGTGGTCGGATATATATAGATATAAAACTATATTGTCATATCTTGGTAAGGTTGATGGCGTTAAATGTTAATTTGATTGTTCTAATATACTCGCATGAATATTTACAATAATTATGTTTAAATGTTTACACATGGATGGTAGTAAGGATTATGTCTAAATGTTCACACATGTAGGATGTCAACTGAGTTCTAAGGTCCTTTATGTGAGTCTGTTTGCCTATAGTTATACTTATTGCTTTCATCGCATTAAATTATTTCAGTTGAACCTAAACCTATGACATAATAATAAACAGTGTTGTTATTCCTGATTGAATATGTTCATTATTATATTGTCATAAAATGCTAAAGTGATTCTTGCAATTGTATGGGCGTGATATAAAGGAAACTGTTTGATATAACATGACATTTGGCATATCTATATACTCGAGTCGTTACTATCAATCATATTCTAATAAAGATTGTTTATAATAACTATGTTGGCAATTATAATGGGATAACCCTTTGATGATTCACATGATATGCATTGGTTTAAATGATAGTCGTTATAGTTACATTTAATTGAGCCTACGAGTTGCCTAATTATTCAAGTCGTGCAAATCAGAGAAGTTGTTCAAGTTGCTAATCTTTTATCATAGCTAGTGTTCTACAAAGTATATGATGGCAAATGTATATGTTTAAGCTATTTATACGATATCTCTTGTTTTGCTGAAAATGAGTATACTAAGTTGCTGGACACAATTGAATGATATGGTTGCTAAAATGTGAAACATATGTGTGATAAGGAAGTAATGTTGTTGTTGTCACAAATCATATGTTGTTACTTTTATTGGGAAATGTGTTTTCAAAATTGATATCGTGCAAACAATTTTGATAATTTAAAATATGAATTATGCGTATGTTGTTGATTGCTTAAATTCATCGGCCTAATTCGTGACCTAAACCAGTGAGTGAGTAAATGGTTGTACGGACATATCAATAAGATCCTGTGATTGTGATGGATAGTAGTGGTAGATCTATTTTCTGTGATATGTTTACAAATGTGAGAAGTTTCTTAAATTGTTTTGTTGATTTTACTCTCGCTCGTTCATGGTCTATAATTGATCATCAAATTTTTTTAGTTGTGAAACCGTGTAAACCTTGGTTCCTTTCTTGTTGTTTTTTTAGTTTGATGCTGTGTTTTTAAGTTAAGCATGAGCTAAGTAATAAATGTTACTTGTTGACAATCAGTTAATTCCATAACAAAACCTTGTTTCGACTTTAATGTTAATGCGCAATCTCTTATCATGTGTTCTTTCCTGTCACATGTGGTTGATAATGATTTTGTTGCATATGTATATGAATGTTGAAAAGAGGTTACGAGGACGTAACCATGTTTCTAGTCGGGTAGGATTGTAAAATCTTAATGTTTATATTGCACTTGTTTGTAGATTGTAGTTTTGATCAAGTTGATGTTTCGTTGTGGGGTACCTATGCAAATGAGTTCTATATGTTTTGTTCCTACTTCTGTTAGTTGGTTGATGTGTAAAAGGAGAGTGTAGTTAAACTATTGATATTGAGATTGAGATTGGCCACTAGTATTGAGTTGTGGGGCCTTTGTGCCGAGTTATGTTTACGGTCCAGCGTGACCATGGTTAGTGAGTTATTTGAGTTGAGATCGGAATTTAGATGGAAGATGACGGTGTTCTCAGGTGATTATTTAGTCGTTATACATTTGTGTTCTCAGGTAGTTATTAGTTGTAGTTAGTTGGGTTAAGTGAAGATGAGTTAAACTTTAGGACGAAGTTTATTTTTAGGAGGGCAGAATGTAACATTTCGTGTCTGTTATGTTTAATTGATGTGTCAAAAGAGTGTGTTAACTGTGTTAGAAATGCGTGACGTCCGTATGCACGATATACAATACCCTTCTGATGTTTGAGTACGGGAGCGAACTTCGGGACGAAGTTCATTTTAAGGGGGGAAGACTGTAATACCCCGTATTTTATATAATCAATTAAACGGATATTATTATATATTAGTTATTATACATTTTATATTACTAATTATGTCGGGTTAATAGTTGAGTCGATAATTACATTAAGCTATCGTAAGTTAATTGAGACGGGTTTATATGGAATTCGAAATGTGAGCTAACCAATTTAAGTTGGCCCAATAACATGTTCAGCCCAATTAACCCTAAACCCTAACCCTAATTATAACCTAAACACTACCAAACCCTTCCCCTCACCCGCATCCCTCACGCCTCCCTTCTTCATCAGCTCAAACATCAACCTTCACGCATAAAGAGAGAGAGAGAGAGAGTAAGCCTGGGTGTTGACGGCGCAGCAAGGAAGGTCGTAGGGTGGTTGTCGACGTCCGTGGGTGGCCCTGGTGGCAGTTGTGGCGGCAGAAAAAGGTAGGCGCACAAATCTCCTCTGTTTTCGCATTGATGTCGGGTTTTTGGGTGTTGTTTCGTGACTTAGAGAGGTGAGGCTGGTGGTTGTTGACGGGGTAAGGGCATTGGGTGGTATGTGTCGAGTGTAGTGGTGGTGGTTAGGGAGGTGTTAGGCAGTGGTAGTGGCAGAGAGAGGCGGCAGCGACAGGAGGTGGCAAACGGGTTAAAAATGCGGGTTTTCAGGTGGGTTTAGAATGGGTAGGTTTGGGATGGCGCCACCGTGGACTCGGGGGAGGTCGAACCGGCGGCGCCACGACCCCTGGGTGCGCTGCTTGACGGCGAGTAGGGCTGTGGTGGTTTGGCAGGGGTTAAGTAATGGTTGCGGTTGTGGTGAGTCGAGAAAATGGGGCGTTTGGTGAGGCTTGGCGGTGAACCAGGCCAAATGACGGCCCTGGTTCGACTCGCCGGCGGCAGTCGACCAGACTAGGGTTGGTTGTTGGTGGTGGGGTCGAAGTGTGGAGCAAGTGCGGTGGTTGTCACGGTGGTTAGGTGGCGAGTGGAGTCGGGAAACGGGTTGGAAGCCGTGGGTTGGGGCGTGTTATTTAGTGGGTTTGATTCGTTTCGTTATTATTTAAGTTATCGTATTCTTAATTAATTAATTTAATTCCCGAGTTAATTAAAATAATTAGAGACGGGTTTTGAGTCGGGTTGTTGAGTTGTTCAATGTTTGATTCGGGTTTTCTTAATCGCATAATTCGTTTAATCCTTTAATTATCGTTTTGGTTTTGTTCCGAGTTATTTAAAATAAAATAATAATTAATTAATTAGAGACGGGTTTAATAAAAAAGTTACTATATCGGGAAAGTTTCCATTTTTAGGAAGTTCTATCTTTAATAACTCTCTATTTTGGGAACGGGAATAGTTAAGTAATTGTTATCATTTAATTATCTTTCAGAGGGCGAATTGTTTTGGAATATTCTCTGGACACCCGACTATCCGATCATACGATCGAGGTAGGGAAATACACTTGACTTATTATCGTTGTTGTTGAATTGTGTTGACTTGATTCATGGTTGTTGATTTACGTTATGATTCATATACGGGAAGGTGATTGACTGAATTGATCGTATTGAGTATGATATCACAACATCGGGTAACCGGCATGATTTTATGATTTATCAGTTCAGTGATTTATATATATTGTGTTGCATTAATTTCTTTTGAGCATTCATATGCATTGGAGATGGAGGATGTTGTGGTGATGTGGTGTGGTGATGACGATGTTGTGATAAGGCCCAGGCGGGTTCTGCAGGACTTGCCCTGGTGTCCTCAGCTGTGAGCTGGCAGATCGGCTACGGTCGATATATATAGTCTACCGGGGATCGGTATGGCTGGGCGTTCCGGGTTATGTGTTATAAGATATGAGTTGAGATGGAGATGGAGGTGACGGAGAAGCATGCATATCATATTTTGTTGTTTCATTGTTTTCCCTACTCAACCTCGTGGTTGACCCTGTGTATTCGTGACCACCTGTGATGACCCAAATATTGGCGAGCAGACTTGACAGGTTTAAGAGATAGAATGGGAGCTTGGTGGGCGTGAGACACTGGATCAGAAGACTTAGTAGCTAGATCATCATCTAGAAGACTTTCACTTTTATTTATGTTAGTTCTTTGTAATTTGACGTAAAAGAGGTTTTGTAATAATTAAGTTAAAAATAATTATATAAATTGCCTTGGAGTTTAATTTGTTATTCACTACCTCGGGAAACCGAGATGGTAACAGTCCGGTTTATTAGGGAATGTCTTGACGAAGGTTCCTTCATAAACCGGGGTGTTACAAGACTGGTTAACAAAAGCTGGAAAAGCATTTGCTCTCCTTGGCAAGAGGGAGGATTGAATATCAAAGAAATTTTATCCTGGAACAAAGCCCTACTGGCAAAGTGGATCTGGATACTTGAAGTTAAAAAAAGTGGTCTCTGGTATGACTGGACGCAAGCTTACCATCTCAACAATGACTCCATTTGGACCCTGCAAAGTAAAAGTCACTATACTGAGAGTTTCAGGAATCTTCTTATCATTAGAGATGAAATTCTTGCTAAATCTGGTTCTATAACTACTGATATCTCTCTAATTAGCTCCTGGTTTCATAATGGGAAATTCAGCACTGGTCAGGCTTATTCATGGTTCAGGAACAGTCTCCCTAAGCTGCACTAGACTACAACTTTGCATCATCAATTTATTATACCAAGCCACAAAGTTATCACTTCTCTTGCTCTTCAACAGAAGTTGGCCACTCTTGATAACCTTGCAGGGAAAGGATTGCACATTATTAATCGTTGTATTCTCTGCAAGCAGGATAATGAAACCCATGCTCATCTATTCTTTAACTGTGCTTTTTCCAAACAGATATGGGAAGGTATTCAGAGATGGTTGAAAATCTCTGGAAGGAGCTCGGATGCTCAAACTGAACTCCTCTGGAGCTCTGGTAGAAGGCATACTAGACATTGGAAGAATGGCTGGATGAGAGCTAGTATTGCTGCTACATGTTACTATCTGTGGGATGAAAGGAACTCTCGTGTGTTCACCGGATTTGAACGAACTTATGAGCAGCTGCTACATATCATTAGAGTCACTGTTAATAGTCGTGTTCTAAGCAAAATATCTTGCTTACATTATGAGATGACTACTAGTAGACTAAATCTGCTATAGGTTTAGTGTAGCTCTAGGGGATATTGCTTTGTTTGGAGACTTTTCCTTTCTTTTTCCCTACATGGATGAATAAGAATGGACTATACTTCCTTGCAAAAAAAAAATAATAATAATAATAATAATAATATTAATAATAATATTAGTAATAATAATATAATAATAATAATAATAATAATAATATAATAATAATAATAATAATAATAATAATAATAATAATAATAATAATAATAATAATAATAACTCAACTAATCGACACATTACAACAACAAAAAGGACACATATTGGCACAATTGAAACAGGGGCAATCAGACGGAAGCAGGGGATCCCTGCCGGCCGCCAGCCATGGCACCGGTAGCGAGCTTCTTCAACAAGGGGAGGAATTAGGCGAGTTGTTGTGGGAACCGGCTAGCCGGTAGCCGGTAGCCCGGCATAGAGAACAAGAGCTGATGCGTGTTGCGAGTTGTCATTGAGGGGAGTGTTGTGTGCCGGTTGGCCGGCCGCCAGTGACAAGGCCGGCAAGCCCATGGTGGCAACTGTGGTGGTGGTTTAAATGGTAGTAAAGACGGTTTTGAAATGGTTGTAGTTTGTTGATGTTGACGGATGGCGGAGGAAGGTGAGGTCGTGGCCACTACTTGGCTTATTTTCACCCTCCGATATTCCGTCTAAAAGATCTCGTCTCGCACTTCCGCCTTGCTTTCCCGTCTCACCTGCGCAGAATATTAATAAAATAATAATACTACTAATATTATATATAAATACAACTAATTATTAAATATAACTAATATGACTAATTATTATAAATTAGTAAATAAATGAGCTATTTAGACATTTAAGCACGCAAAATCGAGTCGGAATAAGGTAATAGGACGGGGCTAAATCGTCCTAAATTAGGACGATATCAAATCTCCCCACACTTAAACCTTACTCGTCCTCGAGTAAGCTCATTTAAACTAAACTGAAACCCTTAATATAAAAGATTAGCTAAACTAATTATATCCTATGAGAGGCAATTAACGGGCCTTCTCCGTCCCTTCAACTCACAACGAAACACAATGAGGTATGTGCTTCCTTGCCGGGCAAGTGGGGGCTTGCGGAAAATTTTGACGCATTCAAACATTTAGCACAAAATAGCACATAATATGCATCACAAAAAGTCAAACCGCTTTCCTCATCTAAGCGGCCGTTTTGTTTTCAAAAGCCGAACAAAGAGAGTCATTAGTGGAGGATCTCGACTCCCTAATTTTAGCTCAAGCAACCAAAATTGACAACACGGGATGTCTAAGAAACAAATTCCAGGCGGGAAAAGGAAAATACTTCGCCATACTCCCAAGAATGACATGACACACACAAGATTCGACTCCATATCAAACCTTTGACCAAAGGAGACACAAGACCGACCCTCACGGGTTTCACTAGACACTCATTGAAGAACCGGGTGATTTTTGTGACAAAAAGTAACCAAAATCACTTCCCTAACTCGACTT
Organism: Silene latifolia; assembly: GCF_048544455.1. Taxonomy (NCBI): domain Eukaryota; kingdom Viridiplantae; phylum Streptophyta; class Magnoliopsida; order Caryophyllales; family Caryophyllaceae; genus Silene; species Silene latifolia. Next base: position 83,710,149 of record NC_133535.1, read on the forward strand.
GAGAAGCATGCCCGCAATCTAATATGGTACTTCATCCAATATCCGCAAGAGAAATGTCAAAATGATGCACATACAAGAGAGACAACCGGGTTGTAATGGGGCTTGGGTTAGGTGAAAAGGGTTCGGTGCAAGCACCATTTTAGGACATATGGGGCTAAGGATCGAGTAGTCGCCACATCTAACAAATTCACTAAACCGTACCAATGCAAAACAATTCTTCCACAAAATTTGGCAAAGATTGCCATTTCCAAAAATCATTCATTTCTTTCTTTTCAAAACAAAACTCAATTGCAAATCCATCAACCCTTTATTGAACACAATACAATATTATTTTCTTTTTGTTTTTCACTTAATTTTTCTCATTTCTATTTGATTTTCGTGGTTGCATTTTTCATGACTTAGTCACCTCTTATTAAGTAAAAGTAGTCAAAGTTGCATTTCACTCATGTGGCATTAAGATCATACACCTCAAGGAGAAACAAAACTTCAACCCAAATATACTCCACAAAAGAACCACAATGACGAACTACTCAACCAAGGTGAGTTATTTATGGGATGTAGTTATTTTGTTGGCAAAAGAAACGATAAGGCTTAGGCTCAAAATGGGTAAACAAAAGGAAATAATTGACTCAAGGGCATAACAAAGGCTTATTTGGCTATTGTGAGGTTACTTTATTGAAAGAAATCGTCTCAATATGCACATCAATACTTCTACGGAATCAAGGAATGAGCTCCATACTTATGTGTTTTAACATGTGTAGATACCTCATTTCTGCACCTCCCGCAAACCACCATGTGATGATTGGGCCGCATGTTTGATACGCGGAACGATTTTATGACAATTCGTAAGTTCATCGATAAGTGATATCTCAAACACTCGAGTCAACCTCATGGTCGTCATCTACGCACTGATACGGTCGTTTTGACAGTAATTAGAGTTCATTTGGAGTCCGGTCAAAAATCGCTTCATTTTCTATAAACCGTTTAAAATACCGAGTCAGAATGTTCCAGAAAGTTCTAGAAATCCCTGGATAGTTATTCCTAATGTAATTTTATATCTTTAAGGAATTATCTTCCGTATATTGTGTTTCGCGGAATAAGGAAGTGTATAACTACCGAAATTCCATAAAAAACGCGGAAATCTTTCTTGTTGAAGAGGAAACCTCTTGGGAAATGACGCAGAAGGTGTTGCGCCTCTTCCCCAGCCCTCTTTTCACGCTTTACAGAATATTTCCGTGATTTTTTTCCGTATCCGTGCCATACCTAAACTCCTTCGTGTGTTTAGTATAAATAGAGACCTTCGGCCATTTGGCACACGAATGTCCGCCCTTCTCTTCTCCCTTTTCATTCTAAGACCACGCTTTTGCTTTCGACACCTACGTGCTTGATCAATCGACCACGTAAGTTCAAATAATTCTGAGTCCCAGTCACGTTGCATAGACCGACCAATTTGACCAACACTACTTAATCAATCTAATCAATCTTTTAAATCCTTTAACTAGGGCACTTTCATATTCGCATATTCGAGTCGAGCAATCACTAAACGATAACTTAGTCAATCACATTTCGTCAAACATGTAAGTCTCAGGGTGTAAAAACCTATCTTATTTAATGCACTTTTATTTTGTATAATTAATGTAAGGTTTATATCATAAGAAAGTTCAAAACCGTCTTTAAAAACCATCTTTTTAAACCGTATTTACAAAACAGTGGAGATCTGACGTCGAGAATAAACGCAATAGTAGCTGCGCCTCTTCAAAAAGGCGTAGTACATGATGTGCCCCTTCCTGAGGCTGTCGCTGCTCCTGCTCTTCTTCTTCTTCCTCGATCTTCTGCAACTTTCTTATTTTTCTTATTTCTTTTGTTCTTTTCAATACGAAATCACATCTTAATTAATTATGTTCAAATTATAACACATAATTCGACATAAATCCCTTATAATCCATATTTGCGGGTTTTCGTCGTTTATTCAAACCCGGATTTTAGAGGTTCGATTCGTTCATATCGATTCTCTGGAGTTCGCCTTTTGTATATAATCTTATTTACTCAATTTATTTCGTTTTCGAGTTCAAGTTTGTTTCTTTATTAAATCCAACACGAATCCGTTGTCATAATTATGTAAATCACTGTAAATTCTCTTCTTTAATTCGTTTTATGAGGGTTCCGGATGCATGTTATCTATTAAATCACTTCTACTTGAGTCTAATATCAATAATCGATCTTAAATTCACCAAAGAACGTTAACAATCCATGGTTATGACTTCACAGATAGAGCCCAACTGGAGAACAGACGCAGGAAGTGTTGCGCCTCTTCCAGAGGACGCAACAGATGCTGCGCCTATTCTGGGTTGGCTTTTGTCCCTGAATTCTTTCTCGCTTTGATGTAGTTCCTAATTACATAATAAATCAACTATTAATCGTATTATCACCTCTAATCAGCCGTATTTTCATACCTTTTATTTTGATTTTACTTTTCTTTTATTTTCTTCTTCAAAATACCGTTTTGAGCGTGCTTTTGACGTAGACCAAATATCCTTTGTAATTGATGGGGCATATTCTGCACCCGCTGACCGAGTCAACATATTGAGCAAGGTCAATGACATCCACAGCAAGTCAACGTATTAGACAGCCTAACCGGCGCAGCCAGCCGACCTGTCACTTAGGTCTCGGCTAGGAAACCTGCCAACCGAGAGACATATCCGCGTACTCACATCCAAGACCCCTCGGCATGGAGTCAACTTGGCCAGCCGGCCAGCCATGGGTCCCTCGGCCGAGGGTAGAATAGTCTTTCCACCTGCTCTGCCACTTGGCCACTTGGCCACTACGTGACAAAAGGTGAAAGTCTATAAATACTCCACTTCTCTCATTGAGAAAAGGATCCGAAAATAATCGAATAATCCACAATTCATCTCACAATACACTAATCTGGTATAAACTCCCTTATCTCTCTACAATATACTTTGCCAAGTAACACACAACTTAATCTCTTTAAGTTTACTGACTTGAGCGTCGGAGTGAGTTAGCTCGGTACCAAGCCGAGCCCTCAGTTTGTTCATTGTTTCAGGAGAGGCCGAAAGGAAGAGTCAAGCAAAGTCATCATTCTACAAGCTTACGTGGTAACAAATCCTGCTCCGGAATTACACTCGGAACAATTGGCGCCGTCTGTGGGGAAGGATACTAAAAGCTAGTCAAATCCCTTACAAAAAAAAAACACAAAACAAAACCCACCCAGCAAGCTAAGAAGATGTCAAAACAACAAGAGGTAGTTGTGAGTGACGAAACCGCATTCTACCAAGATGACGCCGTCCCTAATTCTGAGATTGGGCAGTCCCCCACCGGCCGAGTAATTCAACCGGCGTACGGGATGCCGATACTACCAGAAACACCTCTGCCTACCGGCCATGTCACTGTCATGGGACATGTGGTCGATGTAGCCAAATTGAAGCTATTCCTGGACCTGATGGGTAATACGCCGATCACCCCCGCTGCAACGACGGTGACGGCAGCACACCCGCAGGTGACCAGGGCCCGTAAAGTGACCCCGAACAACTTGTCCGAGGCAATACATGGAGCCATGCATGCTAGGACGCCGGCGGAGCCCATGCTGCCAGTGGCAGACCAAAGTCCTTCCCCCACACGCGGGAGGATAGCGTCGCCGCGGCAACAACGAGGCCCGCCCCGAAGAAATGAAGAAAGAAGTCCGACTATCCAAAGTCGGGCAACAAGAAGCCCTTCCCGCCACGAGGAGAGAAGCCGGACTAGGGGTACGAGGAGCCGATCGCCACGTGTCATTCGACACGTGGTCAGATAGCCCCTCAGTGCCTATGTCCTCGGAGTCTCCGTGCCGACCAAACTGAAGCTGCCGTCCCTATCATATTAAGGGGATAGCGACCCAACCGACCATGCCGAGGCTTTCGAATCGTACATGTCGGTATGGGAGCAGCCAGATGAGGTATGGTGCCGAGTCTTCCCAACAACCCTGCATGGGATGGCCCAGAGTTGGTACAAGGGGCTGCCTAATGGTTCGGTATACTGCTACGCCGACCTAAGGGATAACTTCATAGCCCAATGACGCCCGCAACAAGAGAAGGGCCGTGGAGACATCGGATCTCCTCACTATCCGACAGGGGGAGGACGAGTCTCTACGAAGCTATGTGAAGAGGTTCGACGCGAAAGCTCAGCAGATCCGTGAGCTGAACACCGAACTGGCGGCTTTCGCACTGATAAAAGGCCTCTCGAAAGGCGAGCTCAAAAATGAGCTAATCAAGTGCGAGGACCTCAACCTGGACTCCGCCAGAATGATGGCGGACCGAGCCGTAAAAGTGGAGGATTACCACAAGACCTGGGTAGGCCACAGTGAAGCCGGGCACCCGAGAAGGAGGAGCCGCCGGGACAACGCTGATGAAGGTCGCCGTGACATGAATAGGTCACGGCCGAAAGATCTAACGGGAAATGAGCTCGGCGGGCGCCGGGGAAGTTCGGGACCATACACCGAAGCGGTACCACGGTCTCACCCCCCCGTCAAATCACCGCCGAGGTCTTTGCCCGAGCAAGAATGAAGGGCAAAAGTGGGCAAGACCCCCAAGACGAGGGCGGAGGGCGACGCAAGCCAATTTTGCGATTACCACGGCCAGCCCGGCCATAAGACCGACGATCGTCGGCATCCAAGAACGTCATCGAGGAGCCGATCCGAAGGGGGCCCTCGGCAAGTACGTAGGCGGGGCCCCGAAACGAGCTCCGACGGGCGAACAGAAATCGTATTCCGGAGGATGGGAGTGATCCAGGTGGTTACCGGAGGAGACGAGAACGGAGGGTCGGCTAATGGGCACAAACGGCACCTAAATGAGCTTTACCAAGCCATCAACTTTGTGCCCACCACGCCGATCCCCGCTTCCACCGTCCCCGATATAACCATCGGAAAGAAAGACTACGAAGGAGTCGTAGCCCCGCACAAAGGACTGGGTAGTCCACCCGGACATATCCAACCACTTGGTTAAGAGGTGCCTAATTGATACAGCGCCTACACGAACATCATGTTCGGGAATGCTTCCTCAATCTCGGTCAAGATTGAGGACCCGAGCCCCCGCACCAACCCACTATACAGACTTCTCGGGGCCGGCCTGGTACTCCTGGGTCAATCAGGTTGCGGTGATGTTCGGCCGACGGATGCGGCCAAGAATGTTTTATCCGAGTTCGTGGTCATTGATGGTTCGTCCGCCTACAATGTTCGATAGGCCGGGTTACTTTGAGCGAGGCCGATCTTTGTAATGTCCATCCGGGCCCTGACATTGATGTATGTCTTGGACCGGGGGGAGGCACAAAAGCTCGTCTCAAAGGACGAGAGAGACGAAGTTGTCAATGTCCAAATATCTGCCAGAGGGTGTAACATGCAATCTCTCAAAGTGGCGAAGAAATCAGAGAAGGAGAAGAGCCCATCCTTACGACAGGAGGGTGATCCGATGAGCACCAACAACGTCAGTATGGCCGAGGGAGCCGAGACCGAGCAAGTGGAAATTGACCCAGGACGCACCATAACTGTCGGTGTCGGCGTGGAGCCAAAATTTAGAGCCGACCTCCTAGACCTGCTGAGGAAGAACAAAGACGTCTTCGCGTACTCAGCCGCCGAGATGCCAGGCGTGAGCCGAGAGGTGATCGTTCACAAGCTGAACGTGCTCTCCAACGCTCGCCCTGTCAAGCAGAAGATGAGGAACTCCTCGGCCGAAAAGGATGACGCCATCAAGGCCGAGGTAGATAAACTATTAGAGGCGGGCTTTATCATGCCTTGTACTTACCCTGAGTGTCTAGCAAATGTTGTAATGTTGATTTTACAAATCTTAATAAAGCATGCCCTAAAGATTGTTATCCCTTGCCTTGAATAGATAGCTTAATTGACGCAACGGCAGGCTACACTATGCTAAGCCTGCTAGACGCCTTCTCAGGGTACCATCAGGTGTTCATGGCCGAAGAAGACATGCCTAAGTGCGGATTCATCACCATACACGGCACATACATGTATAAAATGATGCCGTTCGGTTTGAAAAACGCTGGCGCAACTTACACTAGGCTGGTGGACAAAGTGTTTCAAGATCAAAAAGGGCGAAACATCGAGGCTTACGTCGACGATGCTATTGTAAAAAGCAAGTCTGACAGCGAGCACTTGGCCGACTTAAGCGAAACATTTTGTTCACTAAGGAAATACAAGATGAAGCTTAACCCAATGAAATGCAACTTCGGTGTCCGGGCAGGTAAGTTCCTCGGCGTGCTTGTCAGCGCCAGGGGAATTGATGCCAATCCAGAGAAAGTCCAAGCAATACTGGACCTACCGGAGCCGAGGAATCGAAAAGAGGTTATGATGTTGACCGGGAGGATGGCGGCTCTCGCCCGTTTCATCTCTCGGTCAGCCGACAAGAGTACCCCATTCTTCAAAGTGTTGAAGGGGAATAAAGACTTCACCGGGGAGGAACAGAGCACGGCTTTCAGTAATCGAAAGCTCATCTTCTAACTCTCCCGACCCTGTCCGGCCGATCTTTGGGAGACGCTATATCTATACATAGCATTACCTCGGCCATGGTTAGTGCCGTAATCATCGAGAGAAGAAGACAAGCAAGAACACCCAATCTACTTTATCGCCCATACACTCGCCGCCGCCGAAAGAAATTACCCACCGATCGAAAAAGCGACCTTTGTTGTCGTCGTTGCCCAAGGAAATCGAAACCTTACTTCGACGCACATCCCGTGACGGTCCTAACCGACCACCATTGGAAAGCATTGGAAAAATTCGAAAAATCCGGCAGGCTCATCAAATGGGCAGGAGAGCTATCCGGCTTCGGCATTCAATACAAGCCGAGGCCCTCGATAAAGGGGCGAGCACTTGCGACTTCCCCGGCCGAGTGCACATATCAAGAAGAACCAAATCCCGGAGTATGGGAAGTCTACACCGACGGGTCCTCCACGACGAACAACGGCTCGGAGCCGCATCCTTATCATCAACCCAAACGGGGACGAGTTTGAGTATGCCTTGAAGTTTACCTTCTCGGCCTCGAACAACGAATCCGAATACGAGGCGGTGATTACTGGAGTCGAGCTAGCTAGAGTCTGCCGGAGCGGAACACATTGTGTTGAAGACAGGACTCACTATTGGTGACTAACCAAATCGAGGAGAGAGTATGAGGCTCGAGACGATGGGATGGTAAGATACCTGGAAAGGGTAAAAGCTGACACTACAAAATTGAAATCTTTCCAAATCCAATGCATCCTCGTGTCCGAGAACAACCGAGCCGACGCTCTCTCAAAACTTGCCGTTCAAGCATCAAGAATGTCACCAACCGTGTCTTTGGTAGATATCGAATGCTAAAAGCATCACTGAGACCGTCGGCATGGTGGGCCACATAGAAGCCGAGACGACGTGGATGACTCCGATAATGAAATACAAACTAACAAAAGAGTTCTTTGGAGGACCGCAGTCTCTCCCAGAAGATAAGAAGGATCGCCGCAAGGTACTTGGTGTTCGAAGGAGAACTATACCGAAGGTCCGTGATAAGACCACTTTTGAAATGTGTCGGCCCGGCCGACGCGAGCTCATACTCGACAGAGATTCACGAAGACATCTGTGGACATCACATGGGGCAAGAACGCTAGCCCACAAAGCTCTCCGAGCCGGCTACTTCGGCCCACCATGCTTGAGGATTCCGAGCTAAGACCAAGAAGTGCAAGAATTGTCGGATGCATGCTCCGGTGATACACGCACCTTCCCGAGACCCGCAACCAACCGATTTAGCCTCCTACCATTTGCACAGTGGGGGATGGATTTATTAGGGCCATTTCCGACGGCCTCCGGAGGAAGGAAGTACCTGATCGTCGTCGTTGACTACTTCACCAAATGGGTCGAGACTGTCGCGGTACCTGCCAAGACCACGGCGGCCGTAAGAAAGGTAATCTGGGAAAACATCATAACTCATTTTGGGTTACCCCAAGTCATGGTATTTGACCACGGCCGAGAGTTTTGGAGTGACATGGTGATGAGTCAAGCTAGAAGAGCTCGGTATCAAGTTTGCATACTCCTCCGTCCGCCACCCTCGGAGCAACGGGCGGGTGGAGGCAAATAAAAAACAATACTAAACGGGCTGAAAAAGAAGGTTGAAGATCTAAAGGAAGGTGGGTGATGAACTACCCGGCGTCCTATGGTCCCTTAGAACCACGGCTAAAGAAGCAACGGGTGCAGTCCATTCCACCTAGTCTATGGGTCCAAGCCGTCCCGCTAATTGAAGCAAGCGGCGGTGCCGACATTCGAACGCAAACCTTTAACCCAGTCGAAAATGAGGACGGCCTGAAAGCCTCCCTAGACCTGGTCGAAGAAAGCCGAGACACGGCGCGGCTTAACTTGGCAGTGTACCAAAACCGAATGAGAAGAGCATACAACCGTAGGGTCCACAAAAGAGACTTAAGAGTAGGAGATCTAGTCCTAAGAAAGTCAGCCGCGACCAACAAAGGAAACATCCATGGTAAAATGACGGCCAACTGGGAAGGACCTTACAAAGTGGTTGAACAAATGAGGCCGGGGACATACCGGCTGACAGACATGGAGGGAGTGCCTCTAATGAGCCACTGGAACACAGACAACCTAAGGAAATATTTCATATAGCGGCGGAGGTGTCCAAGACCGCTGTGGGCACCCCAACGTGTGTTTATACCTTATAAAAGTGATCCAAGTTTTCCATTAAAATACTTGTCCCCTCCATAGTCACTACCGAAGTACAAAAGCGTATAAGCACTGTTGAGACGCAAATCTGACTGCCCCGGCCAATCCGGGAGTGGCAGAGGAAGCGATCAATATGTCTATAGATACGGAAAGCAGTCAAAACGTAAACTCGGTTGCCTCGGCCAAAGCCGGGAGTGACGAGGGAAACGCGACTTGCCAACAGCCGTTGATACTCGCCACAACGACCAACATGCTTAGGAACGTATAAGTACGGTTGAGAAAGGCAAATCGGACCCCTCGGCCAGACCGAGAGTAAAAGAGGAAGCGATCAACACGTCTACAGATACGAACGCTGTCGAGCCGTAACCCCGATTGTCTCGGCCAGACCGAGAGTGACGGGGACACAACGACCGATACGCTAACATGTTCACAGCGGCGGTTGGGAAGCGCAAATCTGACGCCTCGGCCAGACCGAGAGTGAAGGAGGAAGCAACCGACATGCCAACATGTTTAAAAACGTTAAGTACAGTTGAGATACGCATTCTAACTGCCTCGGCCAAGCCAAAGGTAGAAACGAAAAGAAAAAAAAGCGCTCAACTAATAACGAAAGAAGACAACTGAATGAAGGATTGTGATCAAAGCCCCAGCCAAGCCGAGGGCTAAACAAACTTTATTAAACATGTTTACAGGTGATATAAAACGAAGTCGACGGCCGTCCCAATAAGGATAGCCTAAACTCAACCTACCAAAGTTTTACAAAAAAAAAGAAGAAGGAACAACAAAAAATATCACATTGAGACAATGAAGCGCCAAAAGGATGGCAGGGAGAGAAGGCTCAAAAGTTGGCCCCCGAATAGCTGAAGCTATCCGAAGGGCCAGTGAGTCTGGTGACGACCGCCCGTCTCCCTATGCCACGCTTCGCTCGCCATCGGCGGCGAGAGGCAAAGCATCACCATCGGTGGGCGACCCAGAAGCCGACTTGGCAGCCTCAGCTGCCTTTGCCCTCTCAGCTTCCTCCCTGGCCGCCTTCACCTTTTCTGCATGGGCCGCCTTCTCCACAGCCTCCTCAGCGGCCTTCCTCGCCTCTGCCTCCTCCGCAGCCTTTGCCTCCGCAGCAGCCGCCTTATCATCAAGCAGCTGATTAAATTTTTGCCACGGGAAGGAGCCTTCAGAAAGAGCTCTCGATTACTTCCCTGGTATCTTCTTCGGCCTGTCCCGTGTATTGGGCGCACATATTAGGGATGATGACAGTTTGGAGCGTCTCAATGTCCTTCTCCCTCTGGGCGAGGATAGCCCTTGTATTCCTGTGCGCCTTCGCCTGAGCCGAATGCAGAGACTTCCATTCTTCCCTCTTACCAACCGCGGCGTCGTAAGCACCCTGAAGCTTGTCCCGCTCCTCCTGCAGCTTAGCGGCATCAGCTTCCACAGCCTCAACCTTGGCCCTCTCGGCTAGGACCGCCTTCTCAGCATCCTCCCTGAGCTTTCGCTCAGCAACGAAATCATTTTCGGCGGCCTGAAGGTCCTTCTTCGCCTTCTTGGCCTCTTGCTTAGAGGCAGTAAGCTCGAACCTAAGCCTTTCGAGCACAGGGGCAGCTTCAGCCATGGTCTTTTCTTGCTCCATAATATGAGCGCCGGCTAGTTCGTTCCACTTCGCCAGCTTCCTGCATAACCTTGTGCCTTCCGCCACAAGCTGAGCGGCGGAAGGCTTCAGAGATGAGGAGTCGACGGTGACATTTTGATTGCCCGTCTGCACTGGCCGCTTCTCCAATTGCCGTTCAGTGAGAGGGACAGCCGGCGGCGGTTGATCTACAAAAAATTCGGACAAAGCATCCATGTCAACATTCATTGACATGCCAGAGTGCCTGTCATCAGGAACGCCTAATGAACCAGCTAAATCTGAGCCATAGGTTAGATCCGTACCAGGCTTGGCCTTCTTGGTTGGAGGACCCTTTTCTTTACCGGCCTCGAATAACGCGCGGTGGCAGACTCAGTCTCTTTTCTCTTATTCAGAGATGGAGGAGCCTCCGCAACAGTGACCTCCTCCTCAACATCGATGACCACCGGCTGCTTTTGGACCACATGGATTGAAGACTGAACCGGAGTTGACGCCGTCGCCGCCGTAGACATTATCTTTGGTTTGCGGCGCGGCACGTTACTAGCAACCTTCGCATGAGCCGCCGTCACATCCAGTGCCTTCAACTGCAGGTCCATGAGTTCGTTAGGAGCCGGTCGGCGATCACGTGTCTGGGCCTTAGGATGCGGGTCAACAACTCTCCCGTTCTCGTCAAGTCCCAACCTCTGGAGAGCAGAGATAGACAGTCCCGGGCCAAATCGGTCTGCAAAAGAAACAAAGAAGAAGTTAAGCAAAAGAAATAAAACAAGTTCAAAAACAGAAACATAAAAATCAAAGATGGGCCTCACACCGACCCCACTCACCCCGTTCGAGGGCCGGTATGAGGCCGACGTGGCAGAGCAGCTCATCCTGAAGAACGATCTGCATCGGGGGCATCCATCCCTTCGGCGTCCCATCCTTCTCGGCCTCAAACAGCCTCATTGCCTGTTTTTCGTCCTCATTAAGAGGGACCCTTTTGGCGTCCATCTTAAGCTTATTCCGGGAGACGTATCTATCATGCTCCCCTTTACTCTCGCACCGCAAATTGACGCGGAGCTGGAAGGACCGGGGCAGCGGATAGTCCTCCGTAACCTCAACGTATACCCACCGCCCCCTCCAGTCCTTGCAAGACGTCAGCTTGGAAACGGTGACAAAGCCCGGCTCGGTTTGTATGTTGTACCACCCCTGGCCGCCTAGGGTGGTTTGTTTAAGGTGGTGGAGCCGGCGGAAGAGGTTCACCGTTGGGGCCTCCCCTTTGAAAAGACACAACCATACAAAACCAACAATCGTCCTGATGGCCAACGGATGCAGCTGGGCCACGGCGACATTCATCGCTTTAATAATAGCAGCAACGTATTCATTCAGAGGAAACCGGAGCCCATACTCCAGGTGTCTGATGTATACGCCGATACAGCCCGTGGGAGGGCAACAGACGGCCTGACCCTCCTTAGGGATAACAATTCTATACTCCCTACCGAAGGAGTAATGGTGTTCAAAAAGTTCAGAGCCGGAACAACTGGCGAACTTGTTCGTCCAAGCACGGTCAGGATTAATCGAGCAGGCATCACCGTGCACCGAAATAGGCGGCCTCCTTACGACAGAAGGGGTCGCCTCATCATCATCATCATCATCATCATCCTCATCATCATCAATACCCTCCATATATCTTTCATCGATTTCAGGAGAAGGAGACATGGGACCCCCGAACCTTATCGGGGTGACGGCAAGTGGCTCCTGCTCATCAGGATGCGACGGCTTGCCCCCCGGTGCAGAAGTACTGGGTCCAACATCAGCAGAAGACATGACAACAAATACTTATCAAATAAAAGTTGAAAAATTTGTTTGTTTACCTTGGAAAAAGGGGTTACGCCAAGTAACGCTTTGAAGACTAGAAAGAAGTTTCTTCGAAGAAAGCTAGAGGGAAGAAAATTTTTTTGAGAAAATGAACTTTTGGTGGCCAAAATCAGGGGCTAACTGCTCTATTTCTTTTGTTCTTTTCAATACGAAATCACATCTTAATTAATTATGTTCAAATTATAACACATAATTCGACGTAAATCCCTTATAATCCATATTTGCGGGTTTTCGTCGTTTATTCAAACCCGGATTTTAGAGGTTCGATTCGTTCATATCGATTCTCTGGAGTTCTCCTTTTGTATATAATCTTATTTACTCAATTTATTTTGTTTTCGAGTTCAAGTTTGTTTCTTTATTAAATCCGACACGAATCCGTTGTCATAATTATGTAAATCACTGTAAATTCTCTTCTTTAATTCGTTTTATGACGGTTCCGGATGCATGTTATCTATTAAATCACTTCTACTTGAGTCTAATATCAATAATCGATCTTAAATTCACCAAAGAACATTAACAATCCGTGGTTATGACTTCACAGATAGAGCCCAACTGGAGAACAGACGCAGGAAGTGCTGCGCCTCTTCCAGAGGACGCAGCAGATGCTGCGCCTGTTCTGGGTTGGCTTTTGTCCCTGAATTCTTTCTCGCTTTGATGTAGTTCCTAATTACGTAATAAATTAACTATTAATCGTATTATCACCTCTAATTAGCCGTATTTTCATACCTTTTATTTTGATTTTACTTTTCTTTTATTTTCTTCTTCAAAATACCGTTTTGAGCGTGCTTTTGACGTAGACCAAATATCCTTTGTAATTGATGGGGCATATTCTGCACCCGCTGACCGAGTCAACATATTGAGCAAGGTCAAAGACATCCACAGCAAGTCAACGTATTAGACAGCCTAACCGGCGCAGCCAGCCGGCCTGTCACTTGGGTCTCGGCTAGGCAACCTGCCAGCCGAGAGACATATCCGAGTACTCACATCCAAGACCCCTCGGCATGGAGTCAACTCGGCCAGTCGGCCAGCCATGGGTCCCTCGACCGAGGGTAGAATAGTCTTTCCACCTGCTCTGCCACTTGGCCACTTGGCCACTACGTGACAAAAGGTGAAAGTCTATAAATACTCCACTTCTCTCATTGAGAAAAGGATCCGAAAATAATCGAATAATACACAATTCATCTCACAATACACTAATCTGGTATAAACTCCCTTATCTCTCTACAATATACTTTGCCAAGTAACACACAACTTAATCTCTTTAAGTTTACTGACTTGAGCGTCGGAGTGAGTTCGCTCGGTACCAAGCCGAGCCCTCAGTTTGTTCATTGTTTCAGGAGAGGCCGAAAGGAAGAGTCAAGCAAAGTCATCATTCTACAAGCTTACGTGGTAACAAATCCTGCTCCGGAATTACACTCGGAACAGTAATAATTGTAATTTTAATTATTGTATTTATTTATTTATCATAATTATTATTTATGTATGATTTATTTACTTGGTTCTCACATGTAATTTAATCTAATATCTACTTCGACCCAATTGTTTGGTAAATCACGTGTTAACCGACTTAGTTTATCTCACATGCTAGAAATAATCCGTGTTTGTTGCATGCATTACATCAACGACATATCAAGTATGAACAACTTCCCTAATCATTAGTAAAGGCGGCTATCGAGGCGGGCGGGATTAGGTGTTCAATTAAAGAGCTTCCTAATACGTACTCTCATCTCTTACTCCAGATGTTTGCGAACATCCGTGTTCATTGGCATCCACGAGAGTCATTCTAGACATAGAATGCTAACGGTAACGAGTTCTTAGTGTTCATGTCACTAATTTGTGTCCTGGCATGACACGAGGTATTCGAACGGTTCCAATTTCCCATAAAAATTGGTGGCGACTCCACAAATGCAGACTAATTCAAAAGCCCTTCCGCACGCGCCATGGGTGACCCATGTCCACTGTTTGGAGACTCCGCTGGGGATGATACACTTACGTGTTACCCAGGGTGAAACTTGAACGAGGTTAGGGAATAGTTTATATGAGACAGTTGTCGATTTTCATTACTCGACCTTCTTAGGTCATTTTATTCGGCCTTCCTAGGCTTAACCTAACCCATTCGACCAATCGTCCCGTGTGGACGGTTCAAATTCTTATTTGGGCCTAAGGATGGATAGCGATTAACATCAACCATACCACGATGCTTACTCATGTTTGTATCAAGAGCTTTCACTACTCGAGGAAATGGAATAGTAATCGACCTTAGTCATGTTTGGCACGGACCTCTCCATAGACCAGGGTTTGATTGCTTGGTATGGCAACCCACCTTTTAAGCCAAAACCTTTTAAATGCACTCAACATACTGTTATAATGCCTGTTTGTATGTGTACCTTTTGTGTGTGTTTTCCAAATTAATCACGTGTCTAAATTCCTCATTCATAAACTAAATAATGTCAATGTAAATAAGATTCATTTTTAAACATTTTCAAATGTCCTATTTGTAAACCAAATAATGTCGAATTTTCCAATTTTCAAATTTCAGTCTTCCAACAAAAAAAAATCGAACAAAAAAACCGTCTTAAACCAAAATATTTTCAAACCACGTAAATGTAAATATGTAAATTCAATTGGGCTAAGTTAGAGTCAAAATTTAAACTGGCTATGTCCTAGTCGGAACTCTGTCAAGTCATAAACCCGTCTTCCTTTACATTTTGGGTATTTTGACATTCGAGTCAAGTCCTAAGGCGTCACGCCGTCATTTTGGACCCCATACCCCAATTCAGTTAGGATCTAAATATTTCCGACACCTCGACTAACACATTCGAGTCAACACAGCGAATTCTTCTAGTGTTACATTCAGGTACACACATACCCAGACCTCGAGTCAAGTCTGTCCTAAACACACGTCTTAGAATCACGTTAACTGCAATCCCGTCAATAAGGTCAACTGTATAAATGTCACTACGTCAAAGTCAACACTCGAGCCGAAGGTCAAAATCAAGCACCGTGAATTCAAACACGAGAAGTCGCTCACGACATTTCGCGAATTCGCAAGTCAGGTCTATATTTGTCGTCTTATCCTCGTGATTACTTGTCCCTTCCTTTGTTTGTTGCCTTAGTATGCATGATCCCATGTCGAATTGAGTTGTGACACGCGTCATTTTTGTCGAGTAGGAATCCAGCAAGTTCCGTCAGTCAGCAAAGTCACGAAGCAGTTCAAGCCACAAGCACTGTGTCTCTCCCAGACGTTTATGCCATTCTCCTACGAATTCAAGCTACAGTGGAAAATTTGAGCATTCACGTCCTCATACTTGAAAATGGGATGGTGAAAAAGAACACGCCACCTAGAGAAACCTCTAGCCTAGGCTGTACAAAGCTTACTTCTTACAATAACTGTCGTCCTAGAAAGCCGTAAACAACCATAAAGAAACCTGGGGGACATCAAAGGGTGCTTTCTGATTTAGACATGTCTTATGCTGATGCTTTGAAGGGACTCTCTGCCCAAGGTAAGCTACATCCATTAAGTCCGACTCCGGATCCATCTTTAGAGAAGCAGGTGAACTTCTGGAAGGGCAACAAATACCGCCTATATCACCTAGGTAGAGGCCATGATATTGAAGAGTGTTTTCTCTTGAAACATACCATCCAAGATATGATCGAAGAGGGCAAGCTTCCAGTGCTGCTTTCTATCGAGCAATTCGAGAGGATCAACCCTCTTGGGTCTAATAACACTAAACATGGAAAAGAATTATTCATAGACTTTTCTCATCTCCTCGATCCTCGTGATGACAAAGAGATCAAAGCGCTCGATGAGGACGATATCCAAAGTGGAATGCTCATGCGTTCCATTACCTTAAAACAATAAATTTTCCAAGTTAGAAGGAGCTATTGGTAATCTACACTCTCGGCTTTCCAACATGGAGAACCAATTTGCTGAAATGGGTAAGAAGCTTGATGCCCAACCTCTCAAGATGAAAAGTGTCCAGACAAACCCTCAACTTGACAGTCCTAAGGAGAGGGCAAAAAGTGAGCAATCTATTCCTAGTTCTTCTCATCCAGGAATCGAAATCAATAAAGGTAACCTCATGGAGCCTTCGTTAAAGAAACCTAACAAATCTCCCAGGTCATTCACAAGTTTAGGCATACCTTATGCCCTAGCCTTGAACAAATTATCCTCTCTAAGTCTTTTTCAGCCAATAGGGCCTAGCCCAGACTCAGAAAAGAAATCTGAAATTTGGGATGGCAATTCGTATTGTCGATACCATAGGGGTAGGGGGCATGATACCAAAGATTGTTATAAGCTTAAGCATGCGATCCAGAATATGATTGAGAGTGGGAAATTGTCCCTCTCAACCTTTAACCCACAAGGCAGCTTAGGCAATCCTCATAGATATACCACTCATCAGGAAGCTCTTCTTGACTGTTATCCTTCCAGTGTTCCCAATAATGAGGACGAGGTGCTCAAATGGATTAATGCTCAAAATCATATGCCGAGGCTAGTTTCCAGAAGAATAAATGTTCGAGCATGGGCCAATGATTACGAGTCTGGATCTAAGATCGCGTCGAAATCCGAGTCCAAGTCTTAGGCTTTCTATCCCATAATTTTGTCATAGTGTCTTTCTTCGTTTCCATTCCCATTGCTAGTGACAAACTGGGGCTGTCCCACGAGTCACGTTTCTTCTCGAGTCTATACATTCATTACTGTTTTCAATAAAAGTACAATTTTCTATCCACATATTCTATCATGTCTCTTCCTTTACCCTTTTCCTGTGACAACAAGAATTGATTTGAGACATTTTAAAACGAACAACGAATGGCAAGTCGATGTGAGTACACTTAAACGATGTTCCATTCCGAGTTCTTAGATGACCTAAAACTCTGTGTTCTTTTCTTACCTATTTCATGTCTGACAACAGAGACCTCACTATAACCCCAGTTTAGGACGAGCCTATCTCAAGAGATTCTAGGACGAATCCAGACCATCTCCCTTGTTAACGATCCATGACGGAGGGCAAGCTCATTCCCCACAATAAACAACCCGTGTTTACCAAAGACCAACCCATTTCACACCAGAGGTGTTAGTCTGACTCAAATCCATGGTAACCAGCAAATCCAGGACGATATGAGGCTTGATCATAGACAAAGACTCAATCAAGAGAAATGACCAAGATCAATATCCAAGACAATAGAGTCATAATAAGAACAAGGCTCGAGCAAGTCAATGTCAATATCCAAAGTGAAAGTTAAATTCAAAAAAAACCTGAATCAAAAATCTGAGCAAAAAGTCGAGATATATTCTAGACCAAGAATCTTAGTCTGAATCAAGAACGAACCTAAAATAAAATGCTGAATGAAATACTGTTGAAGTCTATATAGAATCAAGACATCGATGAAGATGGTCAGCTAGCGCCCTCACTTAACCTTTCGCACATCACACACCTTAAGTCCTTCTCGAGACCGTTACAGGGAGATAGTTAGGAATTTTGAGAATCCTCTCAAGCTCACCAAGTATACCCATCCTTTAGGGCCAAAACATGGAAACTTGATCCCACGTCATTTGAACCTACCTTTATGTGCTTAGGCTACATCAAGCCAAGAGACTCCATTTCCAAGCCATATTACAAGCCATAATCCCATCAAGCCTTAGCTCCACAAAATCAAAGCTCCAGATATTTGCTCATCAAAGCCTCTTATTTCCAAGCTCTACATTCCAAATATCCAAGCCAGTTTCACCTTGACACATACACGGAGTCTTCAAATACTTTGCTACCTAGAACGGGACATACCCATATCATCCTTAGGGTCCACTAAGTGTGCTCACATGACAAGGAATTTTTTTACAAAATTAGTTATACCTCTTTGGTCTATGATCAGAGGGAGTTATATCAAATCGATTCTTCGAGTCACCAAAGGAATATACTCTCCTGACCCATGCACTTTAAGGTCCTGACAACATAAGCTTAGGCACGCACCTGAACTACGAGCATGGTTTGATTTCACCTCTTCAGGTGGATACGTAGGCAGTCCTTTCTTACACAAGAAGGATACAACCACAACACCCAAATAAAATTAACCAAACCTCATAACTATTATCTGGTTTGATTTCACTTCACGTGAATACGTAGGAAGTCCTCATGGACACAACCATCCCAACCATCAACTTCCAATCTCAATTAGCAAACTAACCATGAACCTTCAACCTTAAATATCGACACCCATTTCACAACTATCCCTTTCCATTTCATAACCTTCCAGCCACAATCTCCATTTATACCTTTTTTCTTGGGGGCTCCTTTTTGTCGTCCAGTCTCCTTTTTACCAAAGTCTAGAGTCATCTTCTCTTCCTGGGGGCTTCTCTTCCGAGATGCCACCCTTCCTTCATCCTTCCTTTTACCCTTCGAGTCTCATTTGAGTCAAGCTAGTGTTTGGTCTGGACAATGACGAAGGTCTTAGATCGATTCTCCAAGTCATCGTGCCTCAAGAGGAGTCTCTTTTATAGTAAACGATGAAGACATCCAGGTAGACAGCTTATCCATGGCTCATGCCTTAACTTGTATATGTCGTCATCATTCTGGCTATTCTCCTACCTTTGGAACTGATACGCATTATCACCCACACTTGGCTAGGGGTTGCGCATACTTAAGAAAAGTCTGTCAAGGTCACCCCTGTGTCGTGTCAAATCTAAGTTAGTGTCGCGTCAGTCAAGCCTAAGTCTACATTTTGCGTCCTGCTGAGTCGATGTTATGTCAAGTCATTCATCTACACCCATTTGAATATGCATAACGCATTACAAGCAGGGAGTTCTACTTTTATTTAAACAATTTTATAAAGAAAGAAATTTTGCAAAATCCATGTGCTTCCTCATTAAAGGTCCATGTGCTAATTGCTTATGTGCATATGTATTTTGTGTTGTTTGCCTATTAAATTGCGTTCATGTGTAGCTACTGACCATGTAGGTAAGTATAAGAAGGATATCTCGCTCCAAATGGGGGCTTCGCCCAAGTCTTCATTCTCCCAACGGCGGTCAAGATATTCCCTGGCAGTATTCGCAGTGATGCTCAAGCAACATATGGCTCCGTTTCTGCGTTCTCTTCGTCCGGATCGGCATTTTCTTCAACAGACTACAGACAACCACGATATTTTGGTTTCCTGGCGAGAGTTCATGATCACTGAATACAGTTCATAGGCTTCTCCTCTTTATCGGAGTTTCGCTTGCAATGTCCCAAGTGGATTTTCTCTTCAGCGATGCTAAGGACGCGTCGTTGTCGATTTATTCCCTTCAATTCCAAGGATAGGTCGTTGTCAATTTATTCTCTTCAGCGATGTTAAGGATGCGTCGTTGTCGATTTATTTTTTTTAGCGATGTTAAGGACGCGTCTTTGTCGATTTATTTTCTTCAGCGGTGCGAAGGACGCGCCATTGTTGATTCGATACTTTTTATCTTTCTCCCCAGCAGTGCCAAGGGCGCGCCATTGTCAACCCCACGTATGATTCAACCCCGACAGAGTCATCGATATGTTTCCCAGCGAGAGTTTTCTTGAGTACAGAGACAGGCAGATTCCCAGAGTCATCAATGTTTTTTCCCTGCGAGAGTGATCGGAGCCATTTGGTGTTCACAATTAAGCATATGTGGTCGTTGGTCAATGGTCGATACAAAACACAATTTATACTTCACAAACAACTCTACAATTAGTAAAGAGGCAAGTAAAGGTCGGATCCCAAGGGACGGGTATTGAAATGAAGATTCTATTGCAACTAGTGGTGTCTAGGGGTGTCACAAATTGGGTTGATGTAGAAGGTTACTAAACTAAATTAGCAATGAAAATAAACTAACAAGATAAATGAAATAAGGGTGTAAACAATTGATTAAAAGCACTAGGGTGTCATGGGTTCATAGGGGAATCATGGGATATGATCACACAAACATGTTCTCAAATTATAAGCAAGCAATTATTGTTGTGATGGATTGAGTTGAGTTATATCTTACAATCCTAGGAAAGTTTGGGTCCCGGAGCCGAATCTCTTGGATTGTACAACACCTACAAGTCGACTTAATCTTCCCTACTTAACACATGCATGGTCTAACAAGACTCGAGTTGGGTTATGTCTTACAAGTCAAGTTGAAAGGATAGAAGATGATAGTAAATGCAAGGATTCATAGGCTTAGCATTTCATCAAATATAACATGTGCATGTATTAAGATCAAAACAAGCAAGCAAATAAGATATGAAAGCATATTAATTTAAGCATGAATCATTCCCCATGTTGGTTTCCCTAATCACCCATTAAACCCTAGCTAAGAGACTACTCACTCATTATCATATTGATCATGCTAGAAAGGTTGTCAATCATACTAACATAATGAAACATGATGAATAAATGAAAGTAATTAGCAATAATTAAAAAGGGATTAAGAGATTATACCTACTAATGATTCCAATAACAAAGCAAGAATAATAGAAGTACTTGAATCCTAGATTGAGAGGTTGTCAATCTCCCAATAATAACCCAAATAATCTTCAATTACCCAAAATAAAGTAAGAACAAGAGAGAGATTAAAGAACTAAAACTTGGATTAAAACTTGATTAATATTTGATTACAATATTGAAGAGAGATTTGATTGATATTAACTACACTAATTATTGATAAGAAGAACATGCTCCTCTAAATAGACTAATGGGGTATTTATAGTGAAAATTAGGGAGGATGCATTAGGGTTAACTAAGGGCTAAACTAGTAATTACACTTTACAAGTTGAGCAAGGAGCCTCCGGGATTATCCGAGAGAAGGGCTTCTTCATTTCGTAGCTTGAAGAACGAAATCGTGTCTTTGTCTTTGTGATCCGTGCGGGCCGGGAGTCGGGACGGCCGGATCTGGGATGGACGATCCGAGCGGATCAAGGAACAAGACGCTCGGACTGGGCATGGGCAATCCGAGCGGATTCCTGGTGAGGACGCTCGGACTGGCGAGGACGGACGGATTCTCTACAATCCGTTCGGATTGTAGTTCAGCAGCTTTCCTTCTTTTTTTTCTTCCCTTTTCTTCATGAATTCCTTGGGGATTTCCTTGGGGACTCAAGGATCCTTTTCTCAACAATGCTCTTCTACTATGCTATGTACAAAGGCCTTCTAGTCTTGTCTCTCCTTGATGCTTGGTCATTGAATATGATCAATTTAGCCTTGTTTTGCCATGAAAATGCAAGATTCTTACTCCTTTCCTACCAAGGGATCAAAATCTCAAAGAATATGCAAAACAAAGAACTAAAGATAAGAAATGACCCAAATAGGCACTAAAAAGCATGGAAACAATGGTAATTCGGGGGCTAAATATGCGCCAATTATGGTCGCATCAAATATCCCCAAACCGAACCTTTGCTCGTCCCGAGTAAAGAGGTGACAAAGACTAGGACCAAAACTAACCTAACCTAATAATAATAGCCGATATGAGACAATTAGCGGGTCTCACTCCGCCCCTTCAACTCACAACAAGACAACCATGAGGTAGGATGCCTTCTTGCAAGGCAAGGTGGGTCTTGCCAAAATGGCGACACATCCAAACATTAGGCACACAAAAACACATAATGGATGCATCTACAAAAAGAATAGCCACTTTCCTCATCTAAGTGGCGGAAATTATCTACAAGGGAAGCAATTCAAGGGTACACAATCCTTCATAGATGCAATTTGTTCAAACTACTAAGCCTAGAAGGATACCAATAAATCACCTCCAAAAGGTGTCAAGCTAGGGTACCTTTGTCCTCAATCGTTAAATGCTTTTGTCAAGAGTAGACTCCCTATGGTGTTAGAAACACTGGAGGATCGCGGAATTCCCCCTCTTGCCTAGACAAGAAGAAGGGTCGTCCCCTCTCTACCATGCACAAAAATGGATACGATGGATAAAGGGATCGATAGTATTTGAGTTTTATTTTGGGAGTTTGCTTTCATTTTTGTTTTTCCCCCCAATTTCTTGTGGCATTTGACTTTTTTGAGAACACTTTCTTTGCCCTTCTTTTTGATTTTTGGCATTTCAATACTTGACAACTTTTTGCATTTCTTTTTGAACATTTTCAAAGTCACCCCAATTAGTAACGAGGGTGCCTTGTATTTGAAGCTTAGGAGTTTTATTTTTGCTCCTCTTTTCATTTGATGCATTTTTGCAAACTTTCTTTCACTTTTCATTTCATTGAACTCAAATTGATTTCTTTTTGTTTTGTGCCCATTACCTTTGATGACAAAAATATGGTAGAACATGGATGAATGATAGAAGTATGCATGGTTTCAAGGGTCACCTTGGAATAAACGGTAGCCAAGGAGTTATCACACCACAAGGTACTCTTGACTAGGCCTTAAACCATGGGTCAAAGGATACTAGCATGACACATCCTAGGGTGTTTTACAAGCATTCTAACAAGCAAAGTCTTAAGAATAAAAAGCATCTACTAGGGCCTATATACACTTGTCAAGCTTCCCAAATAGACGGTTTCGCAATATTTTTCTAACATGCAAACTACATGCCATGATGCAACTAACATATAAACATCCTAATGCATATGATTCTACCAACTAATATGCCAAATAAACTAAGTGCAAGTCCTAAGTTCACATTGTTTTTACCGCATCAATCAAAATAAAGCCACATAGTCATTAACATAAAGAGGAAAAAGGAGATTGGAAAGATCATACCATGCGGTCTTCAATATCCTCATGTCTCGGATGTGGCGTAGTCAAGCAAAGTGAACAAGGATGAAACAAACACAATATATACAAGACAATATATACAAAGGAAATGAACTTGTTTTTGGTTTTTCAATTTTTCAAATTTTTATGATTTTTGAAATTTTTCAATTTTTATGGTTTTTGAATAAAAGTTAAGTGTTAGAATTCCCATCCCCACACTAATATGGGCATTGTCCTCAATGGCCAAAATGATGGAAATTATGCAAGAATGATGCATGATTTCTATACTAAATGCAATTCTACACTAAGCTATACTACATGATGCATGGTTTTTGTTATGACGGAGAGGATAATTTAAATTACCTCCCGTTGCGTATGCATTAACTTCCCCAAACCAAATAAGACACTATTGCTAATGTCAAAGCATGGGGGAGTTCATGCACATGCTATGCTATGCATGAAACTAGATTGTCATTTTGGATTTTACAAAAGTGGGAACAATAAAGAACACCTCAAAGGAACCGAGGTGTGAGTCCTTTGATGTTGCTAGGACTAAACCAACAATGATCAAAATGGAATAAAATACAAAGAGATATAGACAAACCATGGGAGTGTAGGAGTCTCCAAGGCTAGTCTTCCATCATGCTACTATCATCACCACTTCCCTCATGAGAAGTGGTCACATTGCCACTTTCCTTGGCACTTTCTTCTTTGCTTTCTTCACCATCATCTTCCTCATCATTATCTTCATCATCTTCACCATCTCTTTCTTCATCTCCACTTGCTTCTTCCTCAATATTATCATCAATCTCCTCATCATTTCCAACAACCTCATTGTCTTCCACCACGTCCCTTGATGCACCCGGAAACAAGGCTTCTCTATCCGCCCAACTAGGCAAAGGACAAGATGGATCAAGGAGTCCTTGCCTAGCTAGATGTAGGAGGGGAGGATATTGAGCCAAATAAGCATTCTTCCGATCTTCATAAGCTTGCTTGTGCATGGCTTGCATTAGAAGAGTGACATAATCTTTCCCAATTTCAACTCCTTGTGGTTTGAACTCTTCATAATCATAGGGGTAAGGTGGTATAACAATGGAAGAGGAGGGGGTTTCATGATCACCCTTTTGTTGTTGAATGATGTACTCGGCTTCTTCGGATAGGGGAAGCAAATAGTTGGTCCGGTGGACACTAAGACGGCAAATCTTTGCGGGTAAAGTGAATGATCGAGCCTCACTTGTAAGCCACCCATACTTGGTATCAAGGGAATTGTGAACAACCCACTTAAACTTGTTAATCAAGGTGGACATATCAATAAGATGGCCACCATCCTTAGCCTTGTACTTGCTATCCTTATTGAAATTAGGATCAAAGTGCTTGGCTAGGACCGTGACAAGGCCGCCATTAACAATAACGGTTTGACCCTTCTTCCCACTATCTATATGGAGCCATCTATCAACCAATAGCCTCAAAGAATTGTAAGGCTTGGTGTGAATTCTTCCAATATTCAAAGTTGATTCAAGGAGAATAAAATCGAGTCCCGTGAAACGATTGGTGTCTTTCCTAGCAATTATGGTATTTCCCACAACTTTGTGCCATATTCTTATGCCCGGATGATGGACCAAAAGAGCACGACAAGCTTTAAAATCCTCAAATTTCTTCCCGGAGATTGCCTCCCAAAGAGGCTCGGGATCATACTTCCCATATTGCTTATAGAATTTATGTTCATCGCTAAGACCCAAAATTGCACCCAATTCCGGAAAGGAAATGCGTCTACTAGTGTTAGCTAGACGAAACTCAATATTTTCCCTATTTTCAACTTTTGTCACTTTTAAAGAACTTAAGAATTCCAAGACAAGGGAGGGGTATGTTACTTCCTCCATTTCAAACAATTTCTTTAAACCCATGGCATTGAAAAAGACTCTTGTTTGTTCAAGAACACCCAACTTCTCTAAAGCATCTTGGCATATGAATTTGGTGGATTGAATTTGTCTCATAGCAAACTTGACAAATGTATTTCTATGGGAGTCGGAAATGAATGTTACCTCCGGATAATGCAAGAGTTGATTAATTACCGGAGTAGAGGGTGATGCTTCCATAGGAATTTGTTGAGGTGGTTGCACTTCCAAGCTTGGTGTTGATACCACCATTGCCAAAGCCTTCTTCATTTGTAGAGCTTTTTGCCTTTGAGAGAGAGTTGTAGTCTTTGGTGCCTTTGTTGCCTTTGCCTTTGCTTTTGTTGCTCCCTTTGTTCTTGCCATTTGATGAGCTAACCAAGAAAAAGATCAAAAATCTTCAATTTGTAGAATGCCCAAATCGATTTTGAAAGTGAAAGGCTTTGCCTTTATGAGAACAAAAATCAATTCAAAGGTGAAGATTTTGTGCTTGGTTTTGATTGTTAATGAAGATGGAGTGATTGATTTGTTATTTGAAAGATGGTTTGATTTGATTTTGGTGAGTTTTGTTGAGGGTTTTTGTTTTTGAGATGGAGAGGATGAGGGTTTTGATGTTATGGGTAGTGTTTATGAGTGAATGAATGAATGAATGAAGGTGGGGTGGGTATTTAAAGAACTCGACAATATTAGGACGCAGGGACAATCCGTGCGGATTAGGCGCAATCCGCTCGGATTCTTCAGCTTCAAAATTTCAAAAATCCCGCCTAGAGACGGGCGGATTCTGGGGAATCCGCTCGGATTCTTTTTGGATGAGACGGGCGGATTTCGCTTAAGACGGACGGATTCTTGTCCAGAGATTTTTCTTTGTTTTTCTTCACCGCAAGACGGGCGGATTGTCTACAAGACGGACGGATTACTGAGACGGCGTCTTTCCGAGAATCCGCTCGGATTCTTCAACAGTCAAGAATTTTGCAGTTTTCAGCTCAGCCCAAGACGGGCGTCTTCTCAGCAGGACGCTCGGATCCTCTGCAGACGGGCGGATTCTCAGGAATCCGCTCGGATTGGTCCTTGTGCATACGGATTCAGGTCCATCCGTGCACCAACGCATTCCCTTATCATTCTTTCTTTCTTTCTTTCAAATCTTGTGTTCTTCATTGTGGGGGCACTACTAAGGCATGAATAGCCTAGGCAATTGCCATCCCCACACTAAGGTAAAGCACTACATCAATTAAAATCATTAGTCCCTCCCTCACTTCTCTCTTTTCATGACAATTATTTTGATCAAAGTAAAAATAAATCCAAAAATGACAAAAATGCAATACGAAAATTGAAATGTAAGTTAGGGAGTTAGAAATATTTACAAGTGGTGGTTTAGGGAGGACTCCACCAAACTCTCATTCTTGATGAGATGTCAAGGAGGC
Source organism: Silene latifolia (assembly GCF_048544455.1). NCBI lineage: Eukaryota > Viridiplantae > Streptophyta > Magnoliopsida > Caryophyllales > Caryophyllaceae > Silene > Silene latifolia. Next base: position 83,736,300 of record NC_133535.1, read on the forward strand.
ATGTTCAAGGTGTTGTTGATGTTGCTCAACACCTTGAAGAAGTAATCAAAAGCTTGTTCATTGTTATGGTAGAGGTCCTCAATAGACCGTGGCCCTTGTTGTTGATCATGATCGATGGCATGCCCAATGTAGGGATTAAAGATCCCTTCAAATTCGTCGTCCCAAAGACCACAAACTTCATTGAGTTGATCATTGAAAATCTCTTGCTTGGATGGAGACAACTCTCCCAATTTCTTCTCTTGGCCAATGAGGCCATCATCTTCTTCCTTGGTTGATTTTGATGAGCTTTGCAAGCTCTCCTTGTCACAATTCACTTGCTCTTTGAATGGAGCAACTTCAACTTTCTTCCTCCATTGGAGTTCCGATTTCTTCTTCTCATCTTTCCGGCTATAATGATCAATCATGAAACATGGCTCATGCAAACGAGGAGCTCTCATGGTCTTGTCAAGATTAAAAGTTATGCTTTCATCTCCCACTTCTAGAGTGAGCTCTCCATGTTTCACATCAATCACCGCACCCGCGGTGTGTAGGAAAGGTCTTCCTAAGATGATTGGAATGTTGGAATCTTCCTCCATATCAACAATGACAAAGTCCACCGGGATGAAAAACTTCCCAATTCGCACGGGGACATCTTCCCATATCCCTAGCGGTGTCTTCGTCGATCTATCGGCCATTTGAAGAGTGATATTGGTACATTTAAGCTCTCCCATTCCCAACCTTTTACTTACCGAGTACGGCATGACACTCACACTAGCCCCTAGATCACATAAGGCTTTGTTGATCGTTGTGTCGCCAATGGTACACGGTATTGAGAAGCTTCCCGGATCCTTTAATTTTGGAGGTGAACTCCCTTGAAGTATTGCACTACTCACCTTGGTGAAGGCGATAGTCTCAAGTTTCCGGATCGACTTCTTCTTTGTGAGGATATCTTTCATGTACTTTGCATAGGCCGTAACGTGATTGATTAATTCCGTGAAAGGAATTGAGACTTCTAAGTTCTTCACAATTTCCATGAACTTTCCAAGTTGATCATCAAATTTAGGCTTGGCTTGACGACTTGGAAAAGGAAGTCTAATCACAATGGGCTCCTTTTCTTTGGCTTTGTCTTCATTTTTCTTTGAGCATTCTTCTTTTGATGATTCCCCTTCTTTGGGACCTTGCACCACAACTTCATTCTCACTAGCTCTCACAACTTCATCCTCAACTTGCTCCTTCGATGCTTCATATCTTGTACCACTTCTCAAGTGAATGGCACTAACCGTTTCATGTCTAGGGGGATTACCTTGAGGTGGTAATTGCCCCTTTTGTCTTTGTGAGCTCGAAGATGCTAGTTGGGTCAATTGTGTTTCCAACATCTTGGTGTGAGCTAGAATGTTGTTGATGGTGGTGTCTTTTGCTTGGCTATCTTTTTGCATTTGGGTGAAAAATTCTTGTTGATTCTTTTGCATTTGGAGGACCGCTTTTTGGACATCAAAACTTTGGTCATTGTGGTGATTGTATGGATTTTGATTTTGGTAACCTTGGTTTTGATTGAAAAAGGGTCTTTGATTTTGATTTCTCATGGGTGGTGGAGTGTATGTTGTTTGAGGGTTTTGGACATTTTGGCTTTTGTATGAGAGATTTGGATGGAACTTGGTGTTTTCATTGTAAAAATTTGAATAAGGGGTACCACTTTTGTAAGCTTGGAAAGCATTGACTTGCTCGGTTGTTCCCCTACATTCACTTGAGTCATGACCCAAGGTTCCACAATTCTCACATATCCCGCTTGGGATTGATGAGGATGCCATCATGGCATTGACATGATGCTTTGATGATTTTGAGCTTTCCTCAAGTCTAGCCATAGCTTGTTCAAACTTCAAGTTGATTGTGTCAATGTGAGCACTAAGTTGAGCACCCAATTGAGTAACGGTGTCCACTTCATACTTTCCTCCTCTAGTAGCCTTGCGAGGCCTACTATATTGCGAATTATGGACCGCCATTTCCTCAATCTTGTTCCATGTTTGATTGTCATCAACTTCGGTGAACATTCCATTTGATCCCATATTGAGAATGTTCCTTGAATCTTCATATAAACCATTCCAAAATTGTTGCACTAAAAACCATTCGCTAAGTCCATGGTGAGGACATGAGCGACAAATACCTTTGAACCGCTCCCAAGCTTCATACAAAGATTCTTCATCCCTTTGCTTAAAACCCGTAATTTGAGCTCTTAGCATATTGGTCTTTTCCGCTGGGTAGAATTTTTTGTAGAAAGCTAGAGCTAGCTTCTTCCAAGAATCTATTCCAAGGGTGGCCTTATCAAGGCCCTTCAACCATTGCTTTGCGGTGCCGATTAACGAAAAAGGAAATAAGACCCATCTTATTTGGTCTTGAGTCACGCCCGTTTGAGAGATAGCTTCACAATAATCACAAAATGTTTCCATATGAGAATGAGGGTCCTCACTAGGCATTCCCCCGAATTGGCTCCTCTCAACTAGTTGGATGAAGGCGGACTTGGCAATAAAGTTTCCGGTAAGATGTTGTGGGGTAGGAGTACCATTTGGTAGATCCTCCTCGGTGGGTATAGAGTGTGACGAGAATTTAGGCATTGTAGGTGGATTTTGTGTGGTATTGTTTAATGGGTTCTCTTCTCCTTCTATTGCGAAAGGATTGACAAACTCACTAGTTGGTTGAACAACTTCACCAACACCTCCCAAATTCCTCCTAACAAGTCTCCTATTATTCGTCAAGGTTCTTTCGATTTCACGGTCAAAAGGTAACAAATCTCTTTGTAACCTTCTAGACATGCAAAATATCAAACAACTCAAAAACAATTAGAACAAACCTTGAGGAGTTTTACTTCCCCAAGGTGAAAAAGACACAACTAAAAACAATAAAAGAAATCTTAAATCAATTTAAACACCGTCCCCGAAGAACGGCGCCATTTTTTGATCGGAGCCATTTGGTGTTCACAATTAAGCATATGTGGTCGTTGGTCAATGGTCGATACAAAACACAATTTATACTTCACAAACAACTCTACAATTAGTAAAGAGGCAAGTAAAGGTCGGATCCCAAGGGACGGGTATTGAAATGAAGATTCTATTGCAACTAGTGGTGTCTAGGGGTGTCACAAATTGGGTTGATGTAGAAGGTTACTAAACTAAATTAGCAATGAAAATAAACTAACAAGATAAATGAAATAAGGGTGTAAACAATTGATTAAAAGCACTAGGGTGTCATGGGTTCATAGGGGAATCATGGGATATGATCACACAAACATGTTCTCAAATTATAAGCAAGCAATTATTGTTGTGATGGATTGAGTTGGGTTATATCTTACAATCCTAGGAAAGTTTGGGTCCCGGGGCCGAATCTCTTGGATTGTACAACACCTACAAGTCGACTTAATCTTCCCTACTTAACACATGCATGGTCTAACAAGACTCGAGTTGGGTTATGTCTTACAAGTCAAGTTGAAAGGATAGAAGATGATAGTAAATGCAAGGATTCATAGGCTTAGCATTTCATCAAATATAACATGTGCATGTATTAAGATCAAAACAAGCAAGCAAATAAGATATGAAAGCATATTAATTTAAGCATGAATCATTCCCCATGTTGGTTTCCCCTAATCACCCATTAAACCCTAGCTAAGAGACTACTCACTCATTATCATATTGATCATGCTAGAAAGGTTGTCAATCATACTAACATAATGAAACATGATGAATAAATGAAAGTAATTAGCAATAATTAAAAAGGGATTAAGAGATTATACCTACTAATGATTCCAATAACAAAGCAAGAATAATAGAAGTACTTGAATCCTAGATTGAGAGGTTGTCAATCTCCCAATAATAACCCAAATAATCTTCAATTACCCAAAATAAAGTAAGAACAAGAGAGAGATTAAAGAACTAAAACTTGGATTAAAACTTGATTAATATTTGATTACAATATTGAAGAGAGATTTGATTGATATTAACTACACTAATTATTGATAAGAAGAACATGCTCCTCTAATTAGACTAATGGGGTATTTATAGTGAAAATTAGGGAGGATGCATTAGGGTTAACTAAGGGCTAAACTAGTAATTACACTTTACAAGTTGAGCAAGGAGCCTCCGGGATTATCCGAGAGAAGGGCTTCTTCATTTCGTAGCTTGAAGAACGAAACTGTGCTGTGCTGTGATCCGTGCGGCTGGGAGTCGGGACGGCCGGATCTGGGATGGACGATCCGAGCGGATCAAGGAACAAGACGCTCGGACTGGGCATGGGCAATCCGAGCGGATTCCTGGTGAGGACGCTCGGACTGGCGAGGACGGACGGATTCTCTACAATCCGTTCGGATTGTAGTTCAGCAGCTTTCCTTCTTTTTTTTCTTTCCTTTTCTTCATGAATTCCTTGGGGATTTCCTTGGGGACTCAAGGATCCTTTTCTCAACAATGCTCTTCTACTATGCTATGTACAAAGGCCTTCTAGTCTTGTCTCTCCTTGATGCTTGGTCATTGAATATGATCAATTTAGCCTTGTTTTGCCATGAAAATGCAAGATTCTTACTCCTTTCCTACCAAGGGATCAAAATCTCAAAGAATATGCAAAACAAAGAACTAAAGATAAGAAATGACCCAAATAGGCACTAAAAAGCATGGAAACAATGGTAATTCGGGGGCTAAATATGCGCCAATTATGGTCGCATCAGAGAGTTTGCTTGAGGATAGAGACAGGCAGATTACTAGAGTCATCGATATGTTTCCCGGCAAGAGTTTGCTTGAGGACAGAGACATGCAGATTCCCTAGAGTCATCGATATGTTTCCCGGCGAGAGTTTGCTTGAGGACAGAGACAGGCAAAATCCCTAAGTCATCGATATTTTCCCTAGCAAAGATCGTGAGTTTGCTTGAAGACAGAGACATGCAAATTCTCCAGGTATGATTTCTTGTTATGGCTGGTGAGCTTCCATACGTAGTCTAACAGACATTAAACGACCCTCCCCGACAATCGACAGACTCTAAAATGTTCCCGATGATAGGTCCTTGGCTCGGACGCCTTGAGTCGCCTCGCGTCGCCATAGTCGTCAGGTTGTAATCTTCGATTGACCTGATGGCTATACTTTGACTTTTGCCTTGTCCAAGCCTCAGTCAAAGTGGGGGCTCTGTAGATACCTCATTTCTGCACCTCTCTACAACCACCAAATGATGATTAGGCCGAATGTTTGATACGCAGAACGATTTTATAACAATTTGTAAGTTCATCGATAAGTGATATCTCAAACACTCGAGTCAACCTCATGGTCGTCATCTACGCACTGATACGGTCGTTTTGACAATATAGAGTTCATTTGGAGTCCGGGTCAAATACCGCTTCATTTTCTATAAACCGTTTAAAATGCCGAGTCGCAATGTTCCAAAAAGTTCTAGAATTCTCTGGATAGTTATTCCTAATTTAATTTAATATCTTTAAGGAATTATCTTCCGTATATTGTGTTTCAAGGAATAAGGAAGTGTATAACTACCGAATTCCATAAAAAACGCGGAAATCTTTTTGCTGAGAAGGAAACCTCCGAGGAAATAACGCAGCAGGTGTTGCCCCTCTTCCAAGAGTTGTAGTGACTGCTGCGCCTCTTCCCCAGCCCTCTTTTCGCGCTTTACAGCATATTTCCGTGATTTGTTTTTGTATCCGTGCCATACCTAAACTCCTTTGTGTGTTTAGTATAAATAGAGACCTTCGGCCACCATATTTGGCACGCGAGTGTCCGCCCTTCTCTTCTCCTTTTGCATTGTAAGACCACGCTTTTGATTTCGACGCCTACGTGCTTGATCAATCGGCCACGTAAGCTCAGATCATTCTGAGTCCCAGTCATGTTTCATAGACCGACCAATTCGACCAACTCCACTTAATCAATCTAATCAATCTTTTAAATCCTTTAACAAGGGCACTTTCATATTCGCATATTCGAGTCGAGAAATCACTAGACGATAACTTAGTCTATCTCGTTTCGTCAAACATGTAAGTCTGAGGGTGTAAAAACCTATTTTATTTAATGCACTTTTATTTTGTATAATTAATGTAAGGTTTAAATCATTGGCACGTTCAAAACCGTCTTTAAAAACCATCTTTTTAAACCGTATTTACAAAACAGCGGAGATCCGACGTCGAGAAGAAACGCAGCAGCAGCTGCGCCTCTTCGAAGAGTCGTAGTACATGTTGCGCCTCTTCCTGAGGCTGCCGCGGCTCCTGCTCTTCTTCTTCTTCCTCGATCGTCTGCAACTTTCTTATTTTTCTTATTTATTTTATTTTTTTTTTCTTTTCAATATGAAATCACATATTAAATAATTCTTTTCAAATTATAACACATAATTCGACGTAAATCCCTTATAATCCATATTTGCGGGTTTTTGTCGTTTATTCAAACTCGGATTTTAGAGGTTCGATTCGTTCATATCGATTCTCTGGAGTTCCCCTTTTGTATATAATCTTATTTACTCAATTTATTTCGTTTTCGATTTCAAGTTTGTTTCTTTATTAATTCCGACACAAATCCGTTGTCATAATTATGTAAATCGCTATAAATTCTCATCTTCCATTCGTTTTATGACGGTTCCGGATGCATGTAATTTATTAAATCACTTCTACTTGAGTCCAATATCAATAATCGACCTTAAATACACCAATGAACATTAAGAATCCGCGGTTCTGACTTTACAGACAGAGCCCAACTGGAGACCAGACGCAGGAAGTGTTGCGCCTCTTCCAGAGGACGCAGCAGATGCTGCGCCTATTTTGGGTTGGCTTCTGTCCCTGAATTCTTTCTCGCTTTGACGTAGTTCCTAATTACGTAATAAATCAACTATTAATCGTATTATCACCTCTAATCAGCCGTATTTTCATACCTTTTCTTTTAATTTTACTTTTCTTTTATTTTCTTCTTCAAAATACCGTTTTGAGCGTGCTTTTGACGTAGACCAAATATCCTTTGTAATTATTGTATTTATTTATCTTAATTATTATTTATGTATGATTTATTTACTTGGTTCTCACATGTAATTTAATCTTACATCTACTCGACCCAATTGTTTGGTAAATCACGTGTTAACCGACTTAGTTTATCTCACATGCTAGAAATAATCCGTGTTTGTTGCATTGCATGCATTACATCGACGACATATCAAGTATGAACAACTTCCCTAATCATTAGTAGAGGCTGTTATCGAGGCGGACGGGATTAGGTGTTCGATTAAAGAGCTTCCTATTACGTACCCTCACCCCTTACTCCAGATCTCTGCGAACATCCGTGTTCATTGGCATCCACGAGAGTCATTCTAGACATAGAATGCTAAGAGTAACGAGTTCTTAGTGTTCATGTCACCACTTTATGTCCTGACATGACACGAGGTATTCGAACGGTTCCAATTTCCCATAAAAATCGGTGGCGACTCCACAAATGCAGGCTCATTCAAAAGCCCTTCTGTGCATGCCACGGGTGGCACATGTCCACAACATGACATACCACGTAAGGAGAACTACTCACAAATACCTAACGGGGACAGTTTGATGGACCGGAGGCTCTATCCTCACATTTGAGTAGCTATGTCGGTCCTAGGTCAAGTCTCGGGTCCAATGTGGTCTCACATAGTGGTCGCAAGTCGGTTGTTAAGTTAGACTTCCGAAACCCTAACCATGTGTCATCAAAAGGCACAAGCTATCAAGAGGGGAATGATACGGGCAAAACAATTAGCATCATTGATGACATATACCCTCCACATTTAAACCCTCTAAGCAACTATTTACAAACAAGATGCGATGTGTATGAAATGCAACTAAACATATGAACAAGCTACGTGAATGCAAGAGTGAACACGTATATACAATTCTATTCTAATTGCAAACAATATCTAGTCCTAACAATACACCAACAACACACGCATATCCAAAACGGTTCCCAAAGGGAACACCCACATCAAATATTCCATCCTCCTCCATGCTTATATATATAGAAAGAAAGGAAGGAGAAAGGAGAAAGGATTGGAAAAATTTTACCAAACGTCTTCTCCGATGCTCGCGTGTTTTGACAATAAAAAAGGTTAGGACAAATACAATAAATATAGTATAAATAATGCAATATTTTTGGAATTTTTGAAATTTTTCAATTTTTAGGTATTTTTTGTAATTTTCTAAAATTAACAAGTATAAACAAATATTTACAAATATTCACAAGGTGGATATTTCCCTCCCCACACTTAAGATGCACATCGTCCTCTATGGGACTAAAGTAGGGAGAGAATGGAAAATTAAAGAACATATTTTTTTGTATTTTTTCAAATTTTTCAAAATTTAAAACATGTTTTTGTATTTTTTTTCATATTTTTCAATTTTTTTTATGGTTTTCATATAATGAATCCCCTCCCCACACTTAAAATGTGACATTGTCCTTAATGGAACAAACGTAGAGAGGGAAGTAAAATGCAAGTAAAGTATAAGGGAAGAGAATATATACAATTTAGTGGTTCTTGAGGTACTCCACCAAAGCTCTCACTCAAAATTTTGGTTCTTAGATCTCCAAGTAGCATGATCCATGTCACTCAAGGCACGGAGAAGACAGTCAAAAGCTTTAGCAAAACCCTCAAACAAGCATGGGTAGTTCCAAGTTATAGCCAACCGTATCCAACTTCTCTTCCAATGCTTCTTCCCGTTCTTCCTCTTACTCCTCTCGGTATTGTTTCTAGAATCCTCTTGGTGACTAGGATCCTCCATTTCAATGTAGTAGTGAGAAGGAGAGAGGGATAGAATCTCATAAACTTCATAAGAAGAGGGAATGTCCACATGGTCCTCAAGACAAGGGAAATGGTGGAGAATAGGAGGTGGAGGAGTCAACTTCTCATCTTTGAGGTTCAAATTGCTAACATTCATATCACATTAAATTTGACTCTCCATGTGAATCGAAGCATTTCTGAAGAGAAGACTCTCAATTTCTTCTAAGTTAGTGTCAAAACTACCAAGATCGTAGTTATTGTCATGGATTCTCAACCTTCCGAGAATGGCAATTTCGAATTCATCAACCTCCATTTCCCAAGTCTTAACTTCTTCCCCACACTTGTCATTGACAAGCACTTGCTCTTCAAATATTTCGGAAGGATGTGGTATTGGGGGGTCTTCCCCATTATCATAGACATCCCAATTAGGGGCACCAACCTCTTCATAACTTCCCTCCCCACTCTTATCATTTTTCAAGGAGTCTTCATAAGTGTCCCATATGGGAGGGCTAAGTTCATCTTCATCATTTGGTTCAAAACCAATCAAGAATTCTTAATCAACCACTTTGTCAACCATAATTTATTCCAAGACGAAATTTTCATCTTCCTCAATTTGTTCACTCACTATCTCCATTGATCCTCCTAATTCCTTCCAACTCCTCAAGGTAACCAAGTGGACTTGTTGATGAAGTGGTAGTCCATCTTTGGTGTTAAGCCCTTGAGTTGGCAAAGAATGCGGGCTTCTTTGAGTGTTAGAAGCCCATTGATTGTCTATGTGAGAATCCAATGTCCTTTGATGATCTTGGACATTGGTGAGAAGGGTTCTATAATCCTTGAATTGTTGATCATATTGGGCTTCTCTTTGTTATGCCCTAGCATCCATTTCTTTCAACATTCCTTCAATGAAAGGGTTTGGAATTGGGGGTTCAATGAGAGGAGGTTGATTAGGACTTTGTTGTTGTTGGGAATGATGAGGTTGTTGGTCTTGTAAAACATAGGGTTCTTTTTGGTATGGGTCTTGTTGTGAAATGGATGAGAAAGTGTAATATGAATGCCCAATACCACCACAATTCTCACAAGTAAGAGCATATTGATGATAATTTCTTGAAGGAGAACTTGGTTGAGAGTAGGTCGTTGGTGGTGACCTAGGCTCTTGAACATAGTAGACCTTGGGGTGATTTGGTCTTTCTTCATGATAAGCATTTTCATGATTCCTCTCCACCAAAAAGATATCAAATTTGTTTGACAATTCATCCAACTTGGCTTTTGACACGGCTGTCGCAACCCTATCAAAAATAAACCCGAAAGGCCTCTAACTAATGCAGCTAGGGAAGTCGGGGTTGAATCCACAGGAAGGCTATATTGTTATCTACTTGTTAATCTAAGTCTGTCAGTGTCACAAATGAGGGTTTTGATTGGAAACTAACTAATGAACTAAAATTAAAGAAAATAAAGAAACAACAATTAAAGAAGCAAGAGTGAAAATGATTGAGACAAAAAAGAGAGAAAGATGCCAGGATGTCGGTTCACCATGATATTACACAAATGAGCTAAAGGCAGGTCAGTCAGTCTGATGTGAGAAGGGTAGTGGAAAGGTCCTTCCGGTCCGCTATCCGCCCTAAAATACTACTAACTTAGCTTCCGCCCTCATTAGAGTAGTCTATTGTTCATAACAGGTCTGTTCATTCCAATCTTCCGATCTAGGTCTGAATTTAACCAGTTTAATTACTTCAGTTGCATGCATTCAACCTAATAATTATAGTTAAATTGTTATGAAACAATTCTCACAAGAAAGACCTCCTAATATAATTATCGCGTCATTGCTTCACTATCATGGCTCCCCTAATTCTAGCACTAATGGAATTACCTACGCATGACGGTAAATAAAACAACAATGATTAATAAATCTACACTAAGCATGGTAAAGAGATGATTAAAGAGAAATAACATAAAAGCGTGCAAAAGAGAAATAATACTTGAATAAAATAGAGAAAGGAAATTAAAAAAGTTGAGATCCGGAAAATGAAAGGCAACCTTGAACCAGATTAAAAACAGAGATAAAAGTGTATTGTGAAAAAGATCGTATGAAAGAGATCCTTAAACCTAATTCAGTCTCTCCTATTTATAGCAGAGATATTTATTTAACCTAAGATACGATAACAAGATATTAAAATCTTGCGTCAGATGAAAAAGTACTCGATCGAGTACATTGAAACAACTGGATCGAGTAATCTGCAGCCAAAAACCTCTCAACCGAGTACCACACTACTCGATCGAGGAACACCATATTTGCACCTCTCAATCGAACACAGCAAGGTGTTCGATCGAGGACTGTTCTTCACCTAAAAGGTTTCGATCGAGTGACATGGTCAGCAAAAGCTCTGGATCGATCAACTACCATTGCACCAGCTCATTTGGACGTTGATTTGCTTCCAAGACAACTTCACGCTTCCCGAGGCGATAGTACTCTCGCTCCAGTTCTTCCATCTCCTGAATGCATGCTAAAGGTACAGTAAAAAGGCTCAATTCTGCCTTCTTTGGCACTTTCCTGAAAATAACCCAAAGAAAACCAAAGTATACGATTCGGGGGACATTTGTAGCATAATACTACGTAAAGCACGTAGAAATGCGTGCAAATAAGGATTAAAAAGACTATAAGAAATGCACGCATCAAATCTCCCCAAATCAAACATTTACTTGTCCCCAAGCAAATTGTATGCAACTGACTAGTGGAACGAAATGAAAACTCAGAGCTAGCTACAAATCGTCCACTTAAACCGATTTAATGCAAGAAATGTAACACTTACAGCGAAAATGTCAAATGCAAATGAGTTATAGGATGTTTACAATAAAGCTGAACCGTCAACCTTGCAAGTGTTGGAGTATGTGTCCTCAACAATAGTCCGATCACATTATTAAAACGTAAGATAAGAATACGTAAAGGGATGATTCATTTTTATACGTCAGCTGATCAACATTAATCGGTAATGATTGGCTGACTAGAGTTTGACATTACTGTCGTTTGACGGTGGTGATCAGTTGATCCCTTAAGGTCACACCTAAAGGACGATTCCCTTAATAGATAAATTGATTAATTGTATATTGATACAGATTAATTAATTCCTTAAAATTGAACAATTTACATATGAGAGTAAGAAAATGAATCTTATTGTAATTCGATTAAATGAGATTCGTTTTAGTAATTAAAATGTTATATTACTAAAATTTTGTTTATGAAACAATTAAATTAAGAATGATCGGTTAATTATAATTACAATATGTTGTAGATTATATTAACATGAACCATTTTATACACTTGTGATCACGAATTACTAGTCAATTGTTATATATAATTGTATTAATATATGGAATGATATTTAATTGTTTAATATGCATTAATATTATTAAATAACATGTTATATGTTACATGTCACACATTATATGACAAAATGACAATTAACAAAAAAAAATGAACTCCATATTATCTAATGGTACCGGTTTTTAGAGGAAAATGGGGTAAATTGGTTAAATTGTTTTAATTGTGGAAAACACATTGATTAACATATAAACCTAGACTACATCCTTGTTCTTTTGATAAGAACAATTCTAAAAAGTTGAAGGGCGTGCATTGGTCCTCTTGGACACCCCCACCCCACCGGTTTTCCACCCCATTTAGAGAATAAGAATTGTTCTTATTCTCATATAATTCATTTCTTAGCTTATTCCATTCTCACTTCTCCTATCTTCTCTCTAAAAATAAGTTTTAGAAAAATATTGTTTAAAAATCTTATATTTAGATTACTAAAGGTAGTAATAGAAATAATAATAAGATTAGTTTTAAGGTTTGTAATTAATATATCTAGTTAATATATGATTTAAGGGGTAGTCTTGGTGCCATCAAGAGGAGGATCTCTACTATTGGGATTTTGGAGGATCATCCATTAATTTGTAGCTCAAGAACAAGTGAGAAGGTGTCCTTACTTGTGCCCTAAACCGATTTGTACTAAAGTAAGGAACATTTTCCTTACTTATCTATTTATATTATGTTATGCATGCACTAGATCAACATCTAATTTATGAGATATTTAGATCTATAATTAAAGAGTTTAATAAGAGGGTTTTGAATCCTTTTAAGTGGTATCATGAGCATAGGTTGTTGCATGCATAATCGGTTTATTGTTTTTTCGAGTTAAAAGTATAACATATAAAACTAGAGATTTTGTAATTTATATTATAAAGTCACAAAAAATTTTGCATGTTATATATTCTGGTCCTAAAATATATTTAGGTCATTTTGATGATTTATGGTAATTTTTGGCTCATTTTAATGATTTTTAGTAATTTTATTACATTAACATGTATAAAATGGTGTTTAAAATGCTAAAAATAGTTAGACTTTGTTTCTGAACTTGAAATTTTTATATGGCCTCACATGCATATTTTACTTATTGTATGTAAATTTCGTATAAATGTGATTTATTTTGCATGATTCATAATTTTTATGAGATAAAAATGACATAAATGGAGGTAAAATGGTTAAAGTTAATTAAACTTCAAAACAGGTCATGAAATTTTAATATGTTGTCACATGAACATTTTACTCATTGTGTGTAAAATTTTAGATGAACTTGATTCATTTTGCATGATTTATGAATTTTTAGTGTAAAGATGACATAAATAGTGACTATTTTAGCAAAAATAGCTAAAATAAATTACATGGCATGAGAAAATTATTTTAGGTTACATTATTATCTCACAAATCAGTTCCAAAGTTGGAACATTGATTAGATTTATTTTCGTATGCTTTAGATGTTTTATTTGATAAAACCGATAAATAGCAACTATATTTCTCTCGAAATAAATTCGAAAAATTTTAACCTCTATTTTTGATATTATGAGTGTCATGGAATTTTTACAGAATTTTCAAAAATTTAAAATTCAAATTTTGAAATTATTGTAATTTAATTTGGATTATTTCATAAAAGGTTATGATTTTTAAGGACAAAAATGAGCATAAATGTTAAAACAAGTTGAATTATTGTCAAAAATTGAGTAATGACTAATTTTTGAGTCCTAAAAGGTTAGTATAATTAACTTGGACTAAAATTTGGTGATTTTAATAAGTTATAAATCGCGAATATCCATAAAACCGGATTATATTTACGATATAAGTTTTAATAGGGCGATTTGGCACATAGCTTGGCATGTTAGATACGTATTACAATGTTGCATATTTTATTGATGAATGTCATATTTCTTTAATATAATTTTGAATTATATAATTTTATCTTAGTATGGCCTTTGTTTTAATCGATATTTCCAGTAATGTAAGGGAATATTGATTCGGTTGTAATTTAATGTGATCTTGTATCACTTTTATTTTATTTTATTAGATTTTATTTTACAAATTTATAATAGGAAATGCAATGTACATTTTATTATTTAATTATTTGTAATTCCGGAGTTTCCTAAAGACGGTGCCATTCGGAATGGAGTTCCGATCGAGACGGTGTTTATCCTTGGGAGACGTGTCACATAAAGATTCAAGGGACCAAAGGAGCTGGTTTCCGAATTTGTAATAGAATATAAGATTTTCTATTTTAGGAAAGGTCATACTAGGAAATTTATTTTTTCTTTATTGGCTTGCTTTATATGGTTGCATGTGTTGCCAAATCGCCATAACTTCACATGCATATTTTATCGTCTTATCGACTATTGTCAATTATAATTATCAAGTATTCATCGACTTAGTTCACTTAAAGATTATCGATAATAAATTGACAAGACCTCATACATATTTAAAATTGAGATTAGCCTTACCAAATAGTAGGACTCATGAATCCCTTTGACAATTGTTGTAGATTCGGTTTCCCGGCGTACTTTCATTTTTCATTGGGTAAGTGGGGTAATAGGAGGTTATTACACGCAAAATTTGGTTGGACTCAACGGCATATAAAGACTAGTCTTATGTTCCGGGGCTAGAGATGGAATTTATGAAATACATCGACCGAGAATTCTATAGTAGAATCAATTAAAGAGTTAATTCACCAAATTTATGCAAGTATGGGATGTATCAGTTTCTCGTGCCCATGTTTGTGTAAAGATGGATCTTGGAAACATTTATATAATTTAGGTGCGAGGTCATTATATAAATGCATAATTTTAAAAACCTTGTTAAAAATGTTGACAAGAAAAATGATAAATGTTAATTGTTTCCTTTATTTCCTTTTTGTAGTCAATTTGATTAATTTGCAATGACAACTCCGATTTCATCCGCTTCCACAAGTGGAACCGCTCCACCTCTCACCAATGCTTCTTGGCTCCGATCCTTTATGGATCGATGTAAACTTGAAAGAATGGGACTAACTTTGCCGATTGGGATGCGCAATTCCGCTTGGCGGCGGATTACCTTACCGAAGCCGCTTCCGCTACACCTACTACTAGGTCATCCGCCGCGGTTAGGAAGGCCTATGAGGCTTACCTAAAAGAATCGGTCGCGATCAAGAATGTCTTGATCTTCTCTATGGAAGCTGATCTCCAAAGAAGTGCTATTAAGATAGGCACCGCTTATGAGATCTACACCAAGCTTGTGACCATGTTTTCACAAGCTCCTAGGATCATCCAATATGAGGCGGCATCCACATTCTTTGAGCTCAATATCAAAGAGGGTCAAAAGTTTATCCCTCATGTGCTCAAATTAATTGAGCATGTTGAAACGCTCAAATTGCAAGGGGTTAAAATTCCCGAACAACTCATCATTGACCGAGTTCTCCATTCCTTGAATCGCATCAAAGCATATGTTCAGTTTAGGGTAAACTACAATATGAAAAACATGAAAACTTCTCTCCATGAATTGCATAACTTGCTTATGCAAGCCGAGAGAGACATGGGTCTCAATGTGAGTACGACCAAGGATGTGCTCAATATTAATAATAAGAGCAAAGGGAAATTCAAGAAAAGCGCTAGAAAGGGTAAGAAACCCACTCCCAACAAGGGCAAAGGGAAAGCTATTGGGAATAGCTCTCCCAAGCCCAAAAAGGGTGCTTCTTCCGAGGATAAGTGCCCCTATTATTGTGGTACGGGGCCATTGGAAACATAATTGCTCGAAATATCTAGGAGATGTCAAAGCTGGACGTGTGACTCCAGTAGGCAATAAATTCTCTAATCTATTGTGTTATTGATATAAATCCCAACTTTGGTATTTAGATATAAGTTGTGATTCTCACCCCCTTTATTGAAATATAGGACATGTGAGCAAAGACAAGAAAGGTTGAAGAAGATCTTCAACAAAGGGATGCTAGGGTAGCCGCCCATAGTAGAAGACCTATGGAAGCTTGGCTTTTATTTTGTATTGTCTTCTTAGTATTATTGTATTTTGACTTGTTGTTTTAGAACTCTTTTTTATTTCCGTGTTGGACATGGAAATTTGTTTTGTTTCCATTTTGTAAACAATGGTTGTATGAATATTAATGACTTGGCTTTCAACACAAGTCATTCGGTTTATGGAATTTTTCTATGTTCTAAAAACTTGTCATTATACACTTTTTACATCAACAACATAAATTGATTTAACTTAAATTGATCATAAAATAATTACAACGATTGGATCATTGTAATGAGTACATAAGCCATGAATTTGATTCCCTCTTATGATTTTATGACTAAAATATCACATCTTATTTGACATAAGAAAGAACGATTGTAAAGTCAAATGGAGTTATTTAAACTGATCAAGGTAGAGAATTTTATAAACCAATTGATAACACCACTTATAACTGAAACTTATAACCACTTATAAGACTTTATACGAGTTATGGCAGGTCTTAAGACCTTAAAATTGTATAAGACATGGATATGAATCCAATCCTTTATCTTACAAAGGCTAGTCTATCTTACTACTAGATTACAATGTCAATACAAGAGAGTCATCC
This sequence comes from Silene latifolia, assembly GCF_048544455.1. NCBI lineage: Eukaryota > Viridiplantae > Streptophyta > Magnoliopsida > Caryophyllales > Caryophyllaceae > Silene > Silene latifolia. The sequence goes on from NC_133535.1 coordinate 83,752,965, forward strand.
ATTAAGGTTATAATGTGCGATATTTTCTTCCTTCACAAAGTCTAAGTATCAAATTGTTTGTTGCTTATAAGAGCTATCTTTCAAGAAAAATAGATGTATTTTTCAAAAGATAGAGTGGGAGAAAATTAGCAACAAACTCGAGACTAGTGAGGAGACCAACTGAAAGCTTATTAGGTCAAACTCAAAGCTAGTGAGGAGACCAAAAGAAAGCTTATTAGGTCAAACTCAAAGCTAGTGAGGAGACCAAAAGAAAGCTTATTAGGTTGCACTCGAGACTAGTGAGGAGACCAAAATAATGCTTCTTAGGTTGCACTCGAGACTAGTGAGTGTAGATACCTCATTTCTGCACCTCTCACAAACCACCCGGTGATGATTGGGCCGCATGTTTGGTACGCGGAACGATTTGTGACAATTCGTAAGATTATCGTCAAGTGATTGCTCAAATATCAATGTCTGCCTCTTAGTTGTCATCTACGTGCCGATACGGTCATTTTGACAGTAATTAGAGTACATTTGGAGTCCGGGCCTAAAACCGTCTTCATTTTCTGATAACCGTTAAATCCCGAGTCAAAATGTCCTGGAATGTTCCGGATATTTCTATTCCATATTTCATAATTTTCATCCTTTGGTAAACAATTTCCCGAAATATTCACATAAGATATTAAGGAAAACCAAATTATTTCGTCCTACCATAACTTAAACACGGAAATCTTTCTTCCGCAGGAGGAAACCACTTGGGAACAGACGCATCAGATGCTGCGCCTCTTCCAAGAGACGCAGATGGGCTTCGCGCGCCTCTTCCCGTGTCCTTTCTCGCGTAGTTTTCGTATCTTTTTCATATCTTTCCGAGATTCACTTCCAAAGAGTCTCTGAAACCCTAATTCCTTCACGTGATTAGTATAAATAGGAGCCTTCGCTCCTCATATTTCTCACGCGAGTGTCCGCCCTTCTCTTCTCCCTTTGCATTCTAGACCTTTGTTCTTACTTTTTGGCGTCTACGTGCTTGAACATTCGACCACATAAGCTCGGATCCTTCTGAGTACCAGCCTCGTTTGCATGACCGACCAATTTGACCAACTACACACCAATCAACTTAATTAATTAATCGTTTTCCTCTTACGAGGGCACTTTCTTTGCATTCGCGTCGAGCATCACTAATCGATATCTTAGTCCTTCTCGTTTCGTCAACATGTAAGTCTGAGGGTGTATAATCCTTATTTATTTATTGTATTTACTTTTTGCAATCATCAATGTAAGATTTACGTCGAAAATATCATTAAAACCGATTTCTAAAGCCGTGTTCAAAACTTCTTTTTACGGATTTCCAGAAGATGACCGTCGAGAAAGGACGCAGCAACAGCTGCGCCTCTTCGAAGGAGCGCAGTACCTGCTGCGCCTCTTCGTGAGGCTGCCGCAGTTCCTGCTTTCTTTCTTCTTCCTTCGTCCTCTGTAATTCGTTCTTTCTTATTTGTTTTCGTTTGTTTGTTAATTCTGCGTCATAATAGTATAATATTTCACATGTATATTATTATTCACCGTTAGCACGTAATTTATCATTAAATTCGGCTTGAATCCTAAGTAATCTCATATTTGCGGGTTTTCGTCATTAAATTCAATCCGGGTTGTAGAAATTCGATTTGTTCATATTGAGTTTCTGTAATTCGATCCTTTGATATATTTTAATCTGTCTTTTGTCATGTTCATCGCATATTTGTCATTAATTCATCGTGTTTTGTCTATTTTATTCACCCATGTCACTAGTTAATCATTCATTCATATAGATAATCCGTCTTAATTCCGTCTCATCCTTGTTTTATTGTTTTATGACCATTAATCACATGTAAATAACCCATTAATCACTTCCATCCGAGTAAATAATTTAATCAACCATTAAATTTACCGACGAGTATTAACAACACGCAATTCCGGCTTCACAGCCAGAATTCAGGTCAGGAACAGACGCAGCAACTGCTGCGCCTATTTCAAGGGACGCAACTCTGCTGCGCCTGTTCCGGGTTGAATTCTGTCCCTAAACTCCGTTTTTGCCTTGACTTAGTTTAATTAGCTTACGTATAATCAACTATTAATCGTATTATCACCTTCTGTTCTGTTCGTTAATTCGTTCCTTTATTCTTTTTCTCAAATTATCCGTTTTAAAGGTATTTTCGACATAAATCGCCTATCCCGATGTAATTATTGTAATTTTCCATTGTAATTTTCATTATTGTAATTTTGTTGTATTTATCATATTTCTTGTATCATTTGAATGTTCTCACATGTAATTGAGCATTAAATCCTACTTCGACCTTAATTGTATGTTAAACTAATTGTCAACCGACTTAGTCTACTTCTCACATGTTAGGATTAAAACTTGGATGTTGCATTGCATGCATATAATCGACGATATATCAAGTATAGACGATTTCCCTAATCATTAGTAGAGGCCGCTATCGAGGCGGGCGGGATTAGGTGTTCGATCAAAAGAGCTTCCTAATACGTACCCTCACCTCTTACTCCAGATCTCCGTGAACACCCGTGTTCATTGGCATCCACGAGAGTCATTCTAGACAAAGAATGCTAAGGGTAACGATTGCTTAGTGTTCATGTCACTACTTTGTGTCTTGACATGACACGAGGTATTCGAACGGTTCCAATTTCCCATAAAAATTGGTGGCGACTCCAACAAAAATGCAAACGCTTGTTTCTCTTTCCTCCCAAGCGCCCCCGTGGGCACCCCCGTTGTCCACAGTTTGGCGACTCTGCTGGGGATAATACACTTAAGTGTAGCAAGGGTGAAACTTGAACAAGGTTAGGGAATAGTTTGTACAAGACAATTGTCGGTTTTCATAACTCGGTCTTCCTAGATCGTTTCATTCGGCCTTCCTAGGCCCAACCCAACCCATTCGACCAATCGTCCCGTCTAAACGGTCCTAATTCTTATTTGGGCCTAAGGATGGATAGCGATTGACGTCATCCATACCATGATGCTTACTCTTGTTTGTATCAAGGGCCTTCACTACTTGAGGAAATGGACTAGGAATCGGCCTTACTCTTATTTGGTACGAGCCTCTCCACAGACTTCGGGTTTGATGGTTCGGTATGGCAACCCACCCTTTAAACCAAAACCCTTTTAAAAGCACTCAGCATCCCGTTATAATGCTTGTATAAATGTTTGTACCTTACGTGATCACCATTTCTAAACAAAACCATGACGAGTTTTCAAAAATCAAAAACCCTTTTTCTTAATCAAAATTTCGAAATAGGCCTTCAATTAGCGCAAAACCGAGTCAAACTCTGTCCATTTGTCGTGTCAAAATTCGGGTCACAAGCCCATTTTAAAACCTCACTTTGAGTCCACTCCTACAACTACACTATAGTTGACTAGGATACACAGTTTCAAAATATGTGTCTTTCTTCAAAGTTCACTCAACACAAGTGGCATACACCCACTTCACGAGTCAAAACATTTCTTCTTTTAGCAAGTGTGTTAGAATGGTCGATCGCGTTTTGATTCGTCCTCGATCTCTTATCCAGTTTTCAAGATGCCTGGATCCAGTGAAACAAACCTCCACCAACTTCAAGATGGTAATGATCGAATCCTAGCCGCGCTAGCCCAAATGCAAGCTACCCAAGACCAAGTCTATGACCGCCTCGAGACCATTGAGGGCCGGATCTATGCCGTAGAGGGGAGACTGCCCCCTCAGGAAAGTGAAGGAATAGGTGACTCCGAGAATGAATCCAAGGATGAAAATCCTCTCATGGGTATGACTGTAGCTGAGAAAAGACTCCAATACTTAGAGGAGCAATTGATGTACCTTAAGGGGGATGACATTTATAGGGAGAACAATCGCAAGTATGAGGCCGTCAATTCCAAATTGCCAACCAACTTCAATATGACGGATATCCTTAAATTCACGGGGCACGAGAACCCTTTGAACCACATCCGTGCCTTCAAGGATTATATGTCTATCAAAGGCATCAAACCCGAGATGTTCTTAAGGATCTTTCCTTCATCTCTTGACACCATCCCGAAGCAATGGTTCTACTCCTTAGATCACAAGAAGGTCGCTACTTGGGAAGATGCCGCAATCGAGTTCTCTAAACAATATGCGGATAATGCCGAGATCCAAGTTAACATGCGCACTCTAGAGGTTCTTACCCAAAATGACAAAGAAGGATTCACCGACTTCCTAAGTAGGTGGAGGAAGACTAGTACCCAACTAGTTGAACGCCCGGATGAGGCTACCCTTGTGGAGAAGTTTGTGGACAATCTCAAACCCATCTATGCCAATCATTTGAGATACCAAAATATCAAAACTTTCAAGGATTTAACTGTACTAGGGACAAGGATCGAAGATGACATCCGTAAAGGACTCTTGTCCAAAACGGTAGGTCGAGGATATCAAGGTTCAACAAGTCATTCATACGGCTCTACTAGCAAGACCGATGAAGTTAACCTTCTCGAGCCATCCAAGAGAAGTTCCCCACCAAGGAAATTCACAAATCTTGGGGACACTTACTCCAACGCTCTAAAAAGGTTAATGAAGCAAGGTAAACTCCAACCCATTGGGCCTACTCCCGAACCCGAAAGGAAATCCAAATTTCTGGGACGAGAACTCATATTGTGAATACCATAGGGGCAAGGGGCACGACACAGAAAAATGCTACAAGTTGAAAAATGTGCTTCAAGACATGATTGAAAATGGTCGATTGCCAATACCGCCGGGAGGTAAACCCAACAACACTCAGAATCCTCTTGGAGTTCTAGTGATTACAAGTGACGAATCTACCTTAGATTGCTCACACCTCATTTCTTCAATCGAAAATGATATCCATGCCATCGAGAATGAAGGGTTCTACTCTACTATTTCCCCTACCATTTCCGACTTCATCACATGGGCAAGGAGTGTAGATAGGCAAGTGTGGGAATTAGAAAATGTGGTGATAACTCTAAGCGATCCCAACGCAACACCCAAAGAACATGTGCCACTAATCTTCTCTCAAGACACTACTATGCAAGAGGTAGTCACCATGGTTGATAAACTAGTCGACCAAATCATACTACTAGAGGATGAAATCATGAGAATGAGGAAACTGGCTACAATCAATGGGGTTTGGGCCGACGATGACGAGGACGAGTACCTCATTGAGAACTCCCTAGTCAAGGAAATAGTCCAAAATGGTGAAGACCAAGATGTGGACCACCTAACTCGCTCGGGTCGTCCATATCAAAGCATTGCTCAAAATGGTCCAACCAACGTTGTCTCACCAAATGATAACGAAGATGACTCCACTGATCATTTGCTCAAGCAATTACAGAAGAAAAAGGCTGATCTTTCAGTCTGGCAATTAGTAGCAAGCTCGTTCCCACATCGCCAAGCTTTACTGCAAGCTTTGGCCAAACTAAATGTAGCCCATAACTCGACACCCGAAGATGTAGTCAACTTGGTCTTCCAAGAATCACCAAAGCTAAGTAATCCTATTACTTTCTCAGTCGAAGATTTGCCACCTTTTGGCGCTAGTCACAATTTAGCTCTTTACATCACTGTCATTTGTCTAAAGAAAAATGTGCCAATGACCTAGGTAGATGATGTCTCTGCAGTCAACGTCATACCCCTCAAAACGGCATACAAACTAGGCATGAAAGAGTCGGATTGGACCCCTAACAATCAAGGTTTGCGTGCATATGATGGTACACGACGAAAGGTGGTAGGACTTGTTAACCTAACCATAGCCACAGGGCCAATTGAGCGAACGGTTAACTTCCAAATAGTGGACATCGAAGCTTCATTCAACATACTTCTGGGAAGGCCTTGGATTCACGCTTCCAAAGCGGTAACATCCACTCTTCATCAAAAGATCAAAATCCCGCTAAATGGCAAAGTAGTGACGATCACTTCGTCACCCATCAAGGCAATAATCGAAAAACAGTCGAACAATCAAGTCCTTGCAGATCCCGTATATGAACTTGGGGGCTTTCAAAGCATAAGTGTCATAGAAAGTGAGTTGGCACCCTTATACTATGATCCCTACTCCAACTTGGTGGTCAACCACATGCTTAAAACCCAGGAATACTTCCCTGGAATGCCTTTAAACCCTACCCGAAGAAACACCTTCGCACCATATAAGGAAGGCAACTCAAAGAGGATACCACTGGGACTAGGGTATAAACCCACTAAAAAAGAGGTTTTCGAAATGCTTGCTCAAGTCCAAAACCGCAAGCACATAGGAGTCCAAATGCGACCCTATCTCCCTACTCTAAATGGGTACTTTGTTCAAGAAGGAAGTCTAGAACTCTTTCACGGATTTCCCGAGCCTTGGCATTATCTCGAGAAGAGGCTAGCCGGAATCGAGATCTTTCACGATTGCTACTTCATCCCTCCAGAAACGGTTCCTACCGTCAAAACCCGCCAAGCACCTTGCTTAGACGAACAAGCTGTTAGCCTATTGTTCGGAGAAGATCGATTTGTTAGGGCCGCGCAGGATGAGATCATTACCATGATACTTCAAGACGATCGCTTCAAACCCACCGCGTTAATCACAGAAACCAACGCAAGTCAGCAATCAAGTGGACAAACAATCAAGTGGACAAACAATCAAGGAAGACTCTTCAAACTCACCACTGGAGAAGGAGAGATGTTCAAAGTAGAACCAGAAGACGATGAGTTCGAGTCGGAGTCGGAGTCAGAGTCGGAGTCGGAGTCTAGAGAAGTCATTAGAGAGTCTCCTCCTGTCGTCATCCCCACTCCCTTTGTTTCTCCTAGCTTAGCCTCGAGTAGTCACAGTAGTTCGGGAAATGTCCCAACCACTGTCCCTTTGCCGCCACTGACCATGGATCAGTTGGCTTCTTTGTTTCAACTCTACTCAAATTTTAATATGATTAAATCAGGTTCTGATTACTCTTTGTGTTATCTTGAGTGCAATTCTGTTTACGATGATACTGAGGATGACCAAGACCCAGACTCGATCGAAATGCCTCCCTACGTAGCCAAAGAAATACTGTAGGAAGGGGAAGGGGGACCAGTAATAGAGGACACCGAACCTATCAACGTAGGAACCGAACTAGAACCCCAAGAACTTAGGATAGGGACTACCTTGAGCTCTACCGAAAGGGACGATTTCATACACCTCCTAAACGAATTCAAAGACGTTTTTGCTTGGTCCTACAAAGACATGCCAGGGATCGACAGGGATATCGCTGAATATAGGATTCCGATTAAGCCAGGTTTCAAACCTGTAAAACAGAAGCTTCGACGAATGAGGACAGAATGGGCTCTAAAGATTAAGGAAGAAGTTGACAAGCAATTCAAAGCCGGGTTCATCAAAGTTTACGAGTATTCTGATTGGGTAGCCAACATAGTACCCGTACCCAAAAAGGATGGGAGAATCCGTGTTTGTGTTGATTTTAGGGACTTAAACAAAGCAAGCCCTAAGGATGACTTCCCTCTACCTCACATCAACATATTGGTGGACAATACTGCAGACCACGCGTTACTATCCTTCATGGATGGGTATGCGGGTTATAACCAAATCAAAATGGCCATAGAAGACATGCATAAGACCGCCTTTGTCACTTAATGGGGAACCTATTGCTATACGATCATGCCGTTTGGATTGATCAACGCCGGAGCTACATATCAACGCACCGCAACTACACTCTTACATGACATGATACACAAAGAAGTTGAGGTATACGTAGACGACATGATTGTCAAGTCCAAGGATAGAGAAGGGCATATTGCGAACCTTCGCACATTTTTCACAAGGCTACGAAAGTACAACATGAGGCTCAATCCTCAGAAATGCACATTCGGAGTAACATCTGGCAAACTCCTAGGATACGTCGTTAGCCAATGAGGTATAGAAATAGACCCTTCCAAGATCAAGGCTCTGATCGAAATGCCACAACCTCAAACAGAAAAAGAAGTCAGAGGATTCCTGGGAAAAGTGCAGTATATAAGTCGATTCATATCGAAACCCACCATGATTTGCGAGCCTATCTTCAAGAAACTCAAGAAAACGGACCACACCATGTGGGATGATGATTTTCAAAAGGCATTTGACCGAATCAAGGAGATATTGGCTAAACCACCAGTGCTCATGCCGCCACAACGAGATCAACCTCTTGGTTTATATCTCATAGTAACCGACACAGCCATGGGTGCCATGCTGGCTCAAACTGTAGGAAATGAAGAAAGAGTTATCTACTACCTTAGTAAGAAGTTCTTGGAATACGAGTGCAAATACTCACAACTCGAAAAGACATGCCTCGCTCTTGTGTGGGCAACAAAGAAGCTACGCCATTACATGCTTAGCTACTCCGTCAAAATATACTCCAAAATGGATCCAGTCAAATACCTTTTCGAGAAACCCGTCCTCAACGGACGCCTAGCAAGATGGACTCTGATGCTCTCAGAATTTGACCTCAAATACGTGCCGCTGAAAGTTATAAAAGGTCGTGCCGTCGCCGAATTCTTCGCAGAAAATCCCATCAATGACGCACAAACAATAGACACTTGGTCATTTCCAGATGAGGACATACTCCAAACTGATGTAGATTCCTGGGACCTTTACTTTGATGGAGCATCAAACTTGAGAGGATTTGGAATAGGAGTGTTGCTCATTTCTCCTGATGGCGAGCATACACCAATTGCTGTCAAACTCGACTTCGAGGTGACAAACAATGCTGCAGAATACGAAGCTTGTCTAATTGGACTACAAGCGGCAGTAAGCTTAGGCATTAAAAACCTCCGAGTACATGGAGATTCATCCTTGATCATCAACCAAGTTACAGGATCTTGGAAAATTCGAAGCGAAAGCCTCGCACCTTATCAAGCCAGAATAGACCAAGTTGCCCAATTCTTTGATCACGTGACATACCTACACCTACCTCGGGAGGAAAATCAATTTGCAGACGCTCTTGCGAAACTTGCATCTTTGATTAATATGCCAGATCACATGGTGGAAATGCCTTTGTGCATCGAACGACGGTCAGAGCCGGCTTATGTCCACCAAATCACCGATGAAGAGGAGATCGCGCAAGAACCCTGGTTCCAAGCAATCCTGAATTTTAAGCCCAATGGTACCTATCCACCCGATATGGACAAGAGGGGACAACGTGCTATACGCCTACTAGCTTCCCAATATGTTCTCATGCAAGGAGATTTATACAAAAGGACACCTCTTGGTGTAATCCTACGCTGCCTTGATCATTCACAGGCACGAAAGGTGATGGAAGAAGTCCACGACGGAGAATGCGGTCCTCACATGAGTGGGCCCATGATGGCAAAGAAAATCACACGTTTGGGATATTATTGGACCACAATGGAATCCGATTGCATCAAATATGTAAGACATTGCCATAATTGTCAAATCTTCGGGAATGTACAACATGTCCCTCCTTCATTGCTCTATACAATGACGTCTCCCTGGCCATTTTCTGCATGGGGAATTGACATAATCGAGAAGATAACCCCAGCCGGAACAGGAGGCCACTGTTTCATCCTAGTGGCAATTGACTATTTCACCAAATGGGTAGAAGCGGCTTCCTACACCAGTCTCACGGCTAAAAATGTGGCAAAGTTCATACAAAACAACATCATTTGTCGATACGGTTGCCCACATGAGATCATTAGTGATAATGGATCACATTTCCAAGCTGAGACCGAGCAATTGCTAGCCAAATACAAGATTAGGCATCACCACTCTTCGCCCTATAGACAACAGACTAACGGCGCGGTAGAGGCGGCAAACAAGAATGTTGTCACGATTCTCAAGAAAATGATTGACAACTATAGAGATTGGCCAAGCAAGATACCCTTTGCTTTGTGGGGGTATCGTACATCTGTTAGGACGCCCACTGGGGCTACTCCTTTCTATTTGACCTACGGCATGGAAGCTGTACAACCAGTCGAGCTAGAGATACCATCCTTGCGTATTTTACTCGAAAGTCAAATCCCGGAAGCCGATTGGAAGAGGGATAGATATGAAGAACTCATCCTCCTGGATGAACGTAGGCTACGCGCCTTGCATAATTTCCAAACATATCAAGCACGTATCAAACGAGCTTTCAACAAAAGGGTTAGGCCAAGGAACATCAAGGAGGGAGACTTAGTGCTCAAATCGGTCAGAGCTCTTTTACCTGTTGACCCACGGGGAAAATTCAAACCTAATTGGGCCAGACCATTTCTAGTCAAATCCATACTTCCAGGGGGTGCGGTTAGAATCACTGACCTAGATGGGAATGAGTTTTCAAACCCAACAAACCTTGACCAACTAAAACGGTACTATGCCTAGGATAGGGACAAAAACGCACCTTGCGTAACCTCACGTGTCACTCTTGTGACACTAAATAAACGGCCCCTGGCCAAGCTGAAATAAGCTAATGTCACTGTACTCTTGTATTTTGACAAATTTATCATCCTCGTCTCATCAAATAAACTAAATTTGCACCTCCAGAGTAAGCAAAAAGCTCATGCTTATTTTCTAAGTCCATTACAAGCTCTTGCTTAGAACAATTATTCTTTTACATCTACTCGAACTACGCGCAAGGGTTTGATTTCATTTTTTTAAATGAATACGTAGGCAATCCTTCACAAGATACAACCCATTTATTTTGAAATGTAAATAGAAGGACATTTGCATTGCATTTGGAATTCGACAAGAATAATAAATAGAAAATCACAACGGTTTCATAACCATTTAACCTTTTTATTTCATTCATTCTAATAATAATAGTACGCTACATAATAAAAATAGAAGAGGCTAGGATTCTAAAAACCCCACCTTTTTATTACAACAATAAATAATAATAATAATCAAATAATAAATAAAAACTCGGGCTATTCCTCCATCTTCCCCTTGCCCTTGTCATTCTTGTCATATTTCTTGTCACGACCTCGAGCCGGACGCTCTTGCGCCACTTCAGACCTAATCACCAAAGGTCTTTCTCGAGGCCTAAACTTTCCATTTTTGCCAATCACCATTTCCACGACAGGAGAGATCTTCGGTTTATTCGAAGGATGGATAACTCGAAGCCCGGCTTCTTCTTCTCCTTCTGTCAGATGCTTCTCTTTTTCTTTCTCTACCTCGCGCACCTTGTAGGCAACGGGCTCGCGCTTCCTCAATCTCTCGCGCTCTTCCGGAGTAGTAGCCTTTCTCCATCGCAGATAAGAATCCGACACCCACAAGGCCTTTGCAGAAGAGTTCAAGAACCACACATTTCTTTGAGCCCATTTAATGGCCCACTCCCTTCGGCTCTCTGTAGTAAGCGCCATAGCAGTCTGCGGGACGGTATCAAGCTTCGGGATCATCTGTTTCAGCCCAACTTGTCTCATCAGCCTCTCCGGGAAGATGCACACCAGAAACTCCAACCCAGGAATGCGCAGGGACCGAGTAGGATCCAAGGAAGACACTCCAGTGACAGATTTGAGGTGCCACCACGGCACAATCCACCTAATCAAGGGACCATCATCGCTCTTCAGTTTGTTCTCCCAATAATTGCAGACTCGGGTGAAATCCACCATGTAAAGCCTAGTCCTCATCGCAATTGAACGAGCATGATAGGATGGAATATGAACTGGGGGCTCGATCAATCGGAGCCGTTCCATAAGCCAAACCTACCAAAAGCAGGTATTAGACATCAAAAAAAAAAAAAAAAAAAAAAAACGAAAAAAATAAAATAAAATGTGTCTTTTACCTGCAGAATGACGGGACTTCCCAAGTATGGTAGGTCACGATTGGCTTTCCTATTATCCAAGCCCAAAAGAATCTCTCCTAAGCATAAACAAGTCGGGCTTGCGCAGCTCCATTTGCTCAACAAGGCCCAGAAGACGGGGATCACCTCTCAAGTCTTCATCAACATGCCCTTGGAAAACACACATGTAACAAGCAAAAGCCAAATGCCCTCCGCCTAGCAACATGAGAAACGGTGGGGTCGGCCCTGTTGATGAATCGATCTATGAAGTCCAACATTCGCACTCCCTTCGAAGTCACTAGACGGTCCACCTCGAGTCTAGTCAACCCAAGCAAGTCTCTAAATTTGCTCTTATACCCTTGCGAAGTAGAAGGAATGGCAGGCAAGTGTTCGGGATCCCACCCACCAATAGCAGCAATTTCTTCGGGAAAAGGGCAAATATCACCTCCAGGGAACGCAAAAACATGGTAATTCGGGTCCCAATAGTCAAGACAAGCATCCAAGAACGGTTTAACAATCTTGATGAGTTTTAAACTCAACAAAGACCCAAAATTATAAGAACCCATATCATGTTTCTCCATGTTCGAAAATTCGTTGGTCCATTCCTTCAAGCGAATCTCCAAAGTATTCATGATGAAAAGATTATTTTGAGAATTTTATGTAATTAGACGAAGCAGAGACGGAAGAATTGTGTGAATAAAAGCTCCATCGACGTTTCTATTTATACTAATTTCTCTTTCCAAAAATCTGCCAGAGTAGAGCAACCTGGGAACAGGCGCAGCACCTGCTGCGCCTCTTCAAAGGGACGCAGCTCATGCTGCGCCTCTTCCTCAGCTTCACTTCTGTAATTTTCTGCGTTGGATCTTTCCTAATTCCATGACGAATAATTTCCTATTCCTACGGGTTGTTATTTTGGTAAATACGTGTAGATTACCATGTTTCAGGTTTCCTAAATTCCGCGGGCACGCATTTCAAGGCGACATCGACATTTTCGCCATTTTACCGCACTTGCACATTTCCATTTTCATTTTAGGAAATAAATTTCATTTTTAATAATTTCCACTTTCATTTTAGGAAATAATTTTCATTTTTATTAATTCATTTTAGGAAATAAATCTCATTTCGATTTCATTTCATTTATTTCATCATCTCACCTCTAACTTATAGATTTCTATTTTTTTTTTTTTAGGGGGTAACCCTCCCTACCGTCCGGTCACTTTCCGACAGATTTTTTGCATTTTTGTTGCATTCTTTTGAGTCACACGTTTTGCGCTAATTAAGGCCATATGTATATATAAATGTACGTTTTGCGTGATTTTCTATGTAAATTTCGGCGGCATGACGGCGTAAACGTCATCCACCAAACCTGTTCAAAGCTAACCTGCAGGTACAAGCAACGCAACCCAGCAGCAAAGGCACTTAGGCCATCTTATATACACAAAAAATGGAAATGTACAACAAACTGGGGGTTCGAGCCCCAAACAAAGTCCAGAACGTTCAAAATGTAGGCCCAAATGTACAACTGTGCAAAATACAGCCAACAAATAAACAAAAAAGCTACACAAAACTACTGATGGTCGCCCTCCAGCTCTGCAACTCTTGCCGCAAGAGCGGCAATCTCGGCGTACCGAACCTCGAGCTCCCTCAACAAGCGAGCTGTCTCCTCCCGAGACTAGGTCAACTCTCGCTCCAGCTCGCAGTCCCCGTGTAAACAACAAAATGGCTCATGTCAATCGTTTCAAGAAAAGTTGGGAAATCAAAATTCAAAAATGAAACAAGCACAAGGTTCAGACCTGACGGCCTCGACCGCCGACAAGTGCCTCGACGGCAGTAGCTCGCAGCCGGTTGGCCACCCTCCACAATGCCATGAACCGAGATGGCGCGACCTGCATTTTCAAAAAATGAAGTTCTCAACAATTGAACAAACTCAATCAAATGTGTTTCTACACAAAACGTTATGCAAAGTTAGAGGATTTACCCTCCGAATCAGATGCTGCCAATCGTCTAGGCCAGCATCCGTCACAGCTACGTCAAACTCACGCAGCTCGGAGATCATCGTCCTCCCGGTCGCGTCAGTGTACTCGAGGGTCTCGGGGTACTCTAGGGGCTCGATGCCCGCCGCCTCAACCTCCTGCAAAACCAAATATTTCTCGTTAATTGGTGATCTTTCATCATAATTCTCAAAAGGAAATCAAATCAAGAGGAAGAGTAAAAGATGCTCACCACTACCGGCCAGTACGCCAACCTCCCGTAGAGGAACGCCGAGTAGTCCTCGCCAGGAAGAAGGAGGGCGTCACCATTAGCGCCAGCCAAGTCCGCCTCCCTCTCTGCCTCAGAAGGCTCCCTGAACATCGTCCTAGGAGGATCGATGGGAACCGTCAACACGTCTCGAGAGCACTGACGAGCCAAGCGCTCGCCCAAGTACCACACTGGACCCATCGACGTCCTCAATAGCAGCCGGCTCGAGCTCTTAGGTCGAAGGACCTCGGCCACGAAAGGAGGCACGTCAGCGTACTCCGCCCAAGGCCTGGACACCCACTGGGACAAGATAAACAAAGGAATCATTCTCATGATCAATTTAAAAGCAATGTAGAAACAAATGGATATAAGTGAGATACTTACGCTGTCTAGCTGAAGAGCGTTCACGTCCCGCCGGTAGACACTGTGAGAAGAACGCTTGCTCTTCGTCCTGCACATCACCCAATCCCTCACCACGGGATAGGCCCTCTCCAGCGGCTCCGTCCTCTTGGGCGCGAGGCTCGGAAAGTAGGAGTACACCCACGCCTGTAAAGCAAGATAATCAATAGCGATCTTTCATAATTTGATAAATAAAGGAATTGATTTCGGTCTAAAGGAAGGTTCATACCTCCAAAGAGAGTCCAGTCCGACAGCGCCAGGAGAAGTCCCCTTCTCCATCAACTCCGGACGAACCATGGCCCTCATGAAGCGGATGAGGACCGCAAAGCCAGCAGTGACCCAGTCCCAACGCCCTAGGGAACTCAGGTCGGAAAGGAAAGGAAGAAGCTTCGTCGACAGCCTCTCGCCCTTGTCTCCGAGGTAAATCGAAGACAGAAACCACCAGAGCCACAAACGAGCCCTCTACTCAGCTGTAAAAGGAGGAGGAGCCGTCTCCCTCCCGTCAATCGTCACCAGCGCCGGGATCTTTCCCGCAAAGTAGTCTCGAACGTAGGAGCTGGGCACCAAGCCCGGCACTGTGACAGCCTTCGGCGACAGGCTCCAGCCGATCAATCTCCTCGCCTCGGCCGAGTCCACCCTCATGGCAGCCTCCGGCCACTCCACCTCCTCGGTCCCACACGGCAGACCAGAAATCATGCCGTAATCCTCCAGAGTGACTCCCACCTCACCAAAAGGCATGTGAAACGTGGAAGTCGTATCCCAGAATCGGTCCAAGAATGTGCGGACCAGGCTAAGGTTAGCCCGCAACTTCCTCTTCGCGATATCCCTCCAGGCCTGCACCAAAGGACCGAATGCTCCACGCTTAATCATGGCCCGCTCCTCCGCCGACAGCCGCTCGTAGTGCTCCATCGCTGTCGTATAGCCCGAGAACGACCTGATGTTCCCGGCCTCCTATTGTGATTTGAAACAAAAAGCTATCTTTAGTTTTGAATGAAAATCGAAAGAGATATAAATGAATGAAAGAGGATGAGTAATGAGTAGTGAATTCCTATTTACCAAGCTCTTCACCGTCCTGTAAGACAGGTGACCCTCTGCAGCCCACAGCAGGTGCCTACTCTCCCAAGTCACAGCCCACGTAGGAGCTCCTCTCATCTGACGACCTCCTCGTCCAACGTTGGCCCGTCTCGGGGCCTCCTCCTCCTCAACAGCCTCCTCCTCATGGACCTCGTCCCCAGCAGCCATCACCGCGACGGTGAAGGCCTGCTCTAAAGCCACCTCGACAGTTGCAACATCTATCTCCATGGGAGTCCTCCCAGAAGTAGAAGCCACATCACCTGCAACATTAAAGCAAATTTAGGTCGCGTCACGTGACGGCAAGCCTTGGTTAGGAGATTTTCGAGCCTTCGGAAGCCCTGAAATCGCTCTTTTCCCGCCATCTTTGGCCATATTATCACCAACCCGATCACTCATGTGGTAACTTGGGTCAAGTCAAACCTAATTTGAAGCCTAGTTCCGGGTTCGAGTCGAAATTTCGGCAGCATTTCGTTATAACAGCAATTATGCCCTAGAAAAGTGTCCTGAAAAAGCTGTCACAAAGCAAAATTCCGAGATGGTAGAAAGTTTACCCATCATTCAAGGATCCCAAATATCAAGTTTCACCGCAAATGGACAATCCTAAGGCCATTTTCGAAGCGATTTACGGTTTAGCTGTGAAACCGTCTCAAATTTCATTCAAAGGCTCAAAACTCGACGAAAATCCGAGGCAAATACATGGTTATTTTCCTTATACTACAAATTATCCATTTCTAATGTCAATTTGACAAAGCAAATGCATTTGGGGGAAAAGCCCCAAATTTTCGATCAAATGGGTCATAAACCCTAATTTTTTCAACTCAAAATTGAGCCAATACGGAAGATTAATGCAAGAATGAGACACATACCTCGATTAGTCATGATTATTGCAAGCTTTTGAATCAAACCTTGGCGGAAATGGTGAAGATTTGAGAGAGAATATGTGAAATTGTGTTTCGAACAAATGAACATAAGCCTCCTGATTATCGCGTTTTTACGCAGAAAAAACACTTTGGGGAATAGACGCAGCAGGCGCTGCGCCTCTTCCTTGTGTTCCCTCCATACGGATTTTCAAAAATTCGTTATGAGTTCGTTATTTGTGGGCCCATCTTTGGTGCGCCTCTTCCCCGATGCTATTTTATCCTTTTGGTCCGTTTGACGATTTTCTTTCATTCCGACCCGCATTTTCTCAATCCAGCAGCAGACTGTTGCATACTATTTATTCCTTTCAAGACCTTTGCTTGTCGCAACGAGCATTTATTCCTTCACAGAATTCGACACGCCTTCATTATAACGAGAGTAAGCAGATACACTTTCCCTCTCACGACATGGAGATTAATTCCCAATCATGTCCCCGGCGAGAGTAAGCGGACGTACTGTACCTCTCAAGACATGAAGATTAACATCTACCTAAGTAGATTTCTCCTCAGCAGTTCCCGACTGTGTCCTGCTATTTATAATGCTTCTCGAAGACTACCCAAGCAGTCTTCTCCTCAGCAGTTCCCGCCTGTGTCCTGCTATTCGCGATTATTTCTCAAAGACTACCCAAGCAGTCTTCTTTCAGGCGATTCCCTTTGTGCCTGCTACTCACCTTATTTAGTCCTTACGCTTGACCTTCGCTCCTTAACTCCCATGCACCTCCGGAAGCATTTCGAGAAGAAGTCTCAGGTATGGTTTCTTCTTATGGCTGGCGAGCTTCCTTACGTAGTCTAATGGACTTTAAACGACCCTCCCCGATAGTCGAAAGACTCTAAAATGTTCCCGACGGCAGGTCCTTGGCTCAGACCCCTTGAGCCGCCTCGCGTCGCCATAGTCGTCAGGTTGTAATCTTCGATTGACCTGATGGCTATACTTTAACTTTCGCCTTGTCCAAGCCTCAGTCAAAGTGGGGGCTCTGTAGATACCTCATTTCTGCACCTCTCGCAAACCACCCGGTGATGATTGGGCCGCATGTTTGGTACGCGGAACGATTTGTGACAATTCTTAAGATTATCGTCAAGTGATTGCTCAAATATCAATGTCTGCCTCTTAGTTATCATCTACGTGCCGATACGGTCGTTCTGACAGTAATTAGAGTACATTTGGAGTCCGGGCCTAAAACCGTCTTCATTTTCTGATAACCGTTAAATCCCGAGTCAGAATGTCCTGGAATGTTCTGGATATTTCTATTCCATATTTCATAATTTTCATCCTTTGGTAAACAATTTCCCGAAATATTCACATAAGATATTAAGGAAAACCAAATTATTCCGTCCTACCATAACTTAAACGCGGAAATCTTTCTTCCGCAGGAGGAAACCACTTGGGAACAGACGCAGCAGGTGATGCGCCTCTTCCAAGAGACGCAGTGGCTGCTGCGCCTCTTCCCAGGTACTTTTCTGCGTAGTTTTCGTATCTTTTTCATATCTTTCCGAGATTCACTTCCAAAGAGTCTCCGAAACCCTAATTCCTTCATGTGATTAGTATAAATAGGAGCCTTCGCTCCTCATATTTCTCACGCGAGTGTCCGCCCTTCTCTTCTCCCTTTGCATTGTAGACCTTTGTTCTTACTTTTTGGCGTCTACGTGCTTGAACATTCGACCACGTAAGCTTGGATCCTTCTGAGTACCAGCCTCGTTTGCATGACCGACCAATTTGACCAACTACACATCAATCAACTTAATTAATTAATCGTTTTCCTCTTACGAGGGCACTTTCTTTGCATTCGCGTCGAGCATCACTAATCGATATCTTAGTCCTTCTCGTTTCGTCAACATGTAAGTCTGTGGGTGTATAATTCTTATTTATTTATTGTATTTACTTTTTGGAATCATCAATGTAAGATTTACGTCGAAAATATCATTAAAACCGATTTCTAAAGCCGTGTTCAAAACTTCTTTTTACGGATTTCCAGAAGATGACCGTCGAGAAAGGACGCAGCAACTGCTGCGCCTCTTCGAAGGAGCGCAGTACGTGCTGCGCCTCTTCGTGAGGCTGCCGCAGTTCCTGCTTCCTTTCTTCTTCCTTCGTCCTCTGTAATTCGTTCTTTCTTATTTGTTTTCGTTTGTTTGTTAATTCTGCGTCATAAGAGTATAATATTTCACATGTATATTATTATTCACCGTTAGCACGTAATTTATCATTAAATTCGGCTTGAATCCCAAGTAATCTCATATTTGCGGGTTTTCGTCATTAAATTCAATCCGGGTTGTAGAAATTCGATTTGTTCATATTGAGTTTCTGTAATTCGATCCTTTGATATATTTTAATCTGTCTTTTGTCATGTTCATCGCATATTTGTCATTAATTCATCGTGTTTTGTCTATTTTATTCACCCATGCCACTAGTTAATCATTCATTCATATAAATAATCCGTCTTAATTCCGTCTCATCCTCGTTTTATTGTTTTATGACCATTAATCACATGTAAATAACCCATTAATCACTTCCATCCGAGTAAATAATTTAATCAATCATTAAATTTACCGACGATTATAAACAACACGCAATTAAAACTTCACAGGCCAAATTCGGTCGAAACAGAATGCGGCAAGAATCTGCGCCTATTCAAGGGACGCACGCACTCTCTTGCTGCTGTTCGGTTGAATTCTGTCCCTGAACTCCGTTTTTGCCTTGACTTAGTTTAATTAGCTTACGTATAATCAACTATTAATCGTATTATCACCTTCTGTTCTGTTTGTTAATTCGTTCCTTTATTCTTTTTCTCAAATTATCCGTTTTAAAGATATTTTCGACATAAATCGCCTATCCCGATGTAATTATTGTAATTTTCCATTGTAATTTTCATTATTGTAATTTTGTTGTATTTATCATATTTCTTGTATCATTTGAATGTTCTCACATGTAATTGAGAATTAAATCCTACTTCGACCTTAATTGTATGTTAAACTAATTGTCAACCAACTCAGTCTAATTCTCACATGTTAGGATTAAAACTTGGATGTTGCATTGCATGCATATAATCGACGATATATCAAGTATAGACGATTTCCCTAATCATTAGTAGAGGCCGCTATCGAGGCGGGCGGGATTAGGTGTTCGATCAAAAGAGCTTCCTAATACGTACCCTCACCCCTTACTCCAGATCTCCGTGAACACCCGTGTTCATTGGCATCCACGAGAGTCATTCTAGACATAGAATGCTAAGGGTAATGATTGCTTAGTGTTCATGTCACTACTTTGTGTCTTGACATGACACGAGGTATTCGAACGGTTCCAATTTCCCATAAAAATTGGTGGCGACTCCAACAAAAATGCAAACGCTTGTTTCTCTTTCCTCCCAAGCGCCCCCGTGGGCACCCCCGCTGTCCACAGTGAAGAGACCAAAAGAAAGCTTCTTAGGTCAAACTTCAGACTAGTGAGGAGACTAAAAGAAAGTGTTCTTCAATAAAGATTATGAAGTAGTTATATCAAGTAATTTCAATTCAATTTTACATAAGAGCCTAATGAACCAAAGTGAAATCTGTGCATAAGAGTTGCACAGATAGACATTAAGTTGTCTACAGAGCTAAGTTAAAATGTAACTTTGCTAAGACCCATATCATCATTGCTACACCTCATAGTGTGTGTATAAGTAAGTTAAGACCAATTTCTAATTATAGGTATTTAGAAAAGTATGTGTGTGTGTGTGTGTGTGACATAAGCACGAGGTTTTAATTAACACTTAAAATTGCAATGATCATTTCAATTATGTGATAAGAAAATGGTTTCACTCGAGTTGTCAAGAAGCCATAAACATACATGGATTTAAGTGGGAGTCAATATTGTCATGTTAAGACATGGAGGTCTGTGGGAGAAATTGTCTTTCATGTTAATGTCATTAAGGATGACATGGTAACACTCCCATCGATGAAGGAGTGTTTTTGTTTTCAATTCTCGATAAAAGAAGACATGATGCATTCTAAGATTCCAAGTCTATTATGATATAGGGAAATTTAAATTGGCACTTGGATTAGTATCATATGTTGATAAGATTCTTTATCTGTTGAATATCAACATAGGTTGAGGAGGTTATTCATTTTGATGAAAGTGGAATTACTATAAGAGAGTCATAGTCATTCACTGAACCCCATAAGTTGTTGAT
Source organism: Silene latifolia (assembly GCF_048544455.1). Lineage (NCBI taxonomy): Eukaryota > Viridiplantae > Streptophyta > Magnoliopsida > Caryophyllales > Caryophyllaceae > Silene > Silene latifolia. The sequence goes on from NC_133535.1 coordinate 83,773,451, forward strand.
CACATGAAATCGATTGCTAATGTTTCCGCCATTAGAACGATCATGTATGCCAATATATGCACATGCTATGATGAATCATATTCTTGGAGCATAATGAGTCAATGACAAGTTATTTCATATAAAAGTCATTTGAAAGCCTTCAAGAACATCTATTATAATTCCTGAAAAGGACTGAGGATCCGTTCTTATGTTTGGACGACATACTAAGTTGTGTTGAAGGGTTACACAAACTCTAGTATCCAAACCTATAAGGATTTATTGAAATCCTAGGCTAATTTTATTGACTCAGGAGTAAGTGACTAAAAAACTATTTTAGAATCAACCATTGCAAATACTACAAATGGAGTCTGAGTACATTATGATTAGGTGGTTTATAAAGGGACTATAGGTAGACCCTTCCACCAAGTATTTTATCACAAGTTATATGATGACAGTGAGAGCATCTTTCAAGTTAAAGAGCCCAAGTCTATGAAGAAGTCTAGACATGTACATAGAAAAGTTCATGACATTAGAAATGACATTGAATAGAAGGAAATAGCAATTCAAAAAGTTGGATTGAATGGATACATGGAATGTGTCCATTAACCAAGCTTTTATTGCACCTTGACAAGTGTAAGATGTACACTTTAGATTATATGATATGAAGTATTAATATGGTATTGACTATTCATATGTGATAATCACATTTATCGTTTGAGTTTCTTAAACTCATTTATTACTTTCTTTTATCCAAATAGGTTGTTGAGACAATATTGAACCCTATTAAAGTGAACTGGATTAACATAGTAATTGCCCCTGGTCACTCATATGAGGTGACGTCTTCAAGTGACTAGAGTGTGAGTCGACTGATGGCAATTTCAAGTGTCATAGGGTCATAAGAGATGACTAGTCGATCACATAGACAAACTGTAAGGGACACTCTATCGGACAGTGACCGCTAATAGAGTTCTGGTAATTTATATATAGCATGGTCGTGACGAGAGCTACTATAGTATTCTTTTGAGTTAATTCTTTCACTAAAGACTATTTGCCCAAGTTGGCACAGTTTCTGAGTGACTTTAAACTATGCTCTACGATTTTCGTAAATGAGGTCAAATGGGCATCTTTTGGGTAATGATGAGTTGTGGCTAAACAAAGGGAATAGTGCGATAGGAATTGTCCACCCCCTTGTCAGGGTTATTTAATAATCTCAGGGCCACTCGAGGAGTAGTGAACTGAAAATGCGTGGCCACGCTCGGAAGGTATCTACGGCAGATAATTCCGGCCAGACAGTTACTCTCCAGATCGAGGAAACCACTCTTGATATGATCACTTGCAAGAACGACCTGTAAGACACCTTGCATTGAGTGGGAGATTGTAATAGGACAAGAGAATTGGTGACGCACACTTGTCTCAGACAAGTGGGAGATTGTTGGAATATGTGTCCTCAACAATAGTGCGATCACATTATTAAAACTCATGATAAGAATACGTAAAGGGATTATTCATTTTTATACGTCAACTAATCAACATTAATCGGTAATGATTGGCTGACTACAGTTTGACATTACTGTCATTTAACGGTGGTGATCAGTTGATCCCTTAAGGTCACACCTAAAGGACGATTCCCTTAATAGATAAATTGATTAATTGTATATTGATACAGATTAATTAATTCCTTAAAATTGAACAATTTACATATGAGAGTAAGAATATGAATCTTATTGTAATTCGATTAAATGAGATTCGTTTTAGTAATTAAAATGTTATATTACTAAAATTTTGTTTATGAAACAATTAAATTAAAAATGATCGGTTAGTTATAATTACAATATGTTGTACATTATATTAACATGAACCATTTTATACACTTGTGATCACGAATTACTAGTCAATTGTTATATATAATTGTATTAATATATGTAATTATATTTAATTGTTAAATATGCATTAATATTATTAAATAACATGTTACATGTTACATGTCACACATTATATGACAAAATGACAATTGACAAAAATAAAATGGACTCCATATTATCTAATGGTACCGGGTTTTAGAGGAAAATGGGGTAAATTGGTTAAATTGTTTTAATTGTGGAAAACACAATGATTAACATGTAAACCTAGACTACACCCTAGTTCTTTTGATAATAACAATTCTAAAAAGTTGAAGGGCATGCATTGGTCCTCTTGGACACCCTCTTCCCACCGGTTTTCCACCCCATTTAGAGAATAAGAATTGTTCTTATTCTCATATAATTCATTTCTTTACTTATTCCATTCTCACTTCTCTTATCTTCTCTCTAAAAATAAGTTTTAGAAATATATTGTTCAAAAATCTTATATTTAGATTACGAAAGGTAGTAATAGAAGTAATAATAAGATTAATTTTAAGGTTTCTAATTAATATATCTAGTTAATATTTAATTATATTTAAGGGGTAGACTTGGTGCCATCAAGAGAAGGATCTGTACTATTGGGATTTTGGAGGATCATCCATTAATTTGTAGCTCAAGAACAAGTGAGAAGGTGTCCTTACTTGTGCCCTAAACCGATTTCTACTAATGTAAGGAACATTTTTTCTTACTTATCTATTTATATTATGTTATGCATATACTAGATCAACATCTAATTTAAGAGATATTTAGATCTATAATTAAAGAGTTTAATAAGAGGGTTTTGAATCCTTTCAGCAAGACCTTTGATGATGGACTCTCACGGGTCACTCTTCTCTCATGAAGCAAAGGGTAAGCAATTAATTGTAAGAGAGGAAGAAAAATAGTCTCTTACCTAGACTACGACCACCATAAACATGCATGTAACTAATATGATAGACAATTCTAGCTACCGTACACATACATTCCAACCAAACAAGGTCCTGTCACAGCCGAGTGCTTACAAAAATATGGTAAAGTGAGGTAATGGGTAAGAAGAGGCAAAATAATTTTGGGAATGTGAGGTTAATAGCCAAGCTAGCTACCTAAACAAAACAAATGAACCATATCCGCTTCTAATCCATCAAAATTAAGCACGATGCCCTTGATTCGGCATAAAAACTCACTAACCAAGCATAATCAACTCCTCAAATGATATAATGATAGCATACGAGTAAAACCGTGTCATCGTTTAAACTTTTTCATCTTTTTTTTTTCTTTCTCGATTTTTTTTTTCTGTTCCTTCTATTTTTCTTTTTTTTTTTCTTTTCTCTTTCTATTTTTTTCTTTTTCAACTTCTTTTTCATCGTTCTCCTTCTCCATATTACCACTCCCGATCATCAATACAAACCAAATTCGGCTCAATAAACGATATACCACAAAAACAATCACTAAACTAGCTTGACAAGGCAGGCGAAGTTTGGGATGTAGTTAAGGGTCAAAAGGCAAATTTGGCTAAATGTGGAGTTAATGGGTAAAATGAAAGAAAAGGGAATGTAAGCACCTCCCTGCATGTGACACCAACCACTAACCCGAATGTATGCAGGCAATAAGCAATTGAATTTCATACTTGTGCAAATTAATGATACATGTTATGCAAGGAGTAACTACTCACAATCCTACATAAAACTTGACACGGTGTAGATACCTCATTTCTACACCTCCCGCAAGCCACCCGGTGATGATTGGGCCGCATGTTTGGTATACGGAACGATTTGTGACAGTTCGTAAGTTTATCGTCAAGTGGTCGCTCAAACACTTGTGTCTACCTCTTAATTGTCATCAGGTGCCGATACGGTCGTTTTGGCAGTAATTAGAGTACATTTGCAGTCCGGGTCAAAAAACCCGTCTTCATTTTCTAAACCCGAGTCAGAATGTTCTGGAATGTTCCGGATATTTCTATTCCATATTTTCCAATCTTTTGATCTTTGGTAAAATATCTCCCGTAATATTCAGACAAAATATTAAGGAAGCGAGATTAAACCGCTATTCCATAATAAAAATGCGGAGATCTTTCTTCCGCAGGAGGAAACCACTAAGGAAAGAACGCAGCAGGTGCTGCGCCTCTTCCAAGGGACGCAGTGCCTGCTGCGCCTCTTCCTCAATCCTTTTCTGCGTATTTTCCGTATCTTTTCGAGATTCACTTCTAAAGTTTCTCCGAAAACCCTACTTCCTCCGTGTGATTAGTATAAATAGAGACCTTCGGTCTCACATATTTCTCACGCGAGTGTCCGCCCTTCTCTTCTCCCTTTGCATTCTAGACCACGTTCTTACTTTTTGGCGTCTACGTGCTTAAACATTCGACCATGTAAGCTATGATCCTTCTGAGTACCAGCCTCGTTTTGAATGACCGACCAATTTGACCAACTCCACAATCAATCAACATTAATCAATCTTGATCGTTTTCCTCCTAGAGGGCACTTTCGTCTACATTCGAGTCGAGCATCACTAAACGTTAACTTAGTTCATCTCGCTTCGTCAAACATGTAAATCTGAGGGTGTAAATCCTTCTTTTATTTATTGTTCTTTATTATTGTAATCATTATTGTAAGATTTATGTCGAAAATATGCTTAAAACCGATTTGTAAAAACTTGTTTGAAACCCTTTTTACGGATTATCAGAGGACAACCGTCAAGAAAGGACGCAGCAACTGCTGCGCCTCTTCGAAGGGACGCAATACTTGCTGCGCCTCTTCGTGAGGCTGCCGCAGTTTCTGCTTCCTTTCTTCTTCCTTCGTCTTTTGTTAATCCGTTTGTTTTGCTTTTGTTTCTAATTGTTCATTGTTTCGTTAACATAATAATTCTAATATGGTAATTTTGACCTGTAATTTATTCATAATTCTTCATATTTAATTCATCGTTAAATCCCGACTTAAATCCCTTATAATCCATATTTGCGAGTTTTCGTCATTAAAATCAATTCGGGTTTTAGAGGTTCGATTCATCCATATTGAATCTCTGGAATTCATCCTTTGATATATTTTCATCTGTTATTCACCATCACCACCATTAGTTCGTCATTAATAACCTGTTTAACCTAATTAATTTGTCTTTGTTCGTTTTAATCCATTATTGGCCTAACTAATCTTTTATGTATTCGTTCTAATCGGTTTCATTCATGTTTCATCGTTTTTATGACCTCATTCACATGTAAATAACATGTTAATCACTTTCATCCGAGTCAATTATTCATAATCAATCATTAAATTCACCAATTAACACTAACGAGTTGCAGTTCCGGCTTCACAGCCAGAACTCAACCAAGGAATAGACGCAGCTACTGTTGCGCCTCTTCCAAGGGACGCAGCTCTGCTGCGCCTGTTCCCGGTTGATTTTTGTCCCTGAATTCCCGTTTCTGCTTTGACCTAGTTTAGATTACGTATTTAATTTACTATTATTTGTATTATCACCCCTAATTTCTGTTCGTTAATTTATTTATTCTTTCTTTTCTAAAACATCCGTTTTAAATGTATTTTCGACATAAATCATTAAATCCGATGTAATTGTTGTAATTTTCTTTATTGTATTATTATTGTATTTCTTTTATCGTATTGCTTATATGTTTTCGCATGTAATCAATCCTAAATTTCCATATCGACCCAATTGTATGATAAATTTCGTGTTAACCGACTTAGTTAATTCTCACATGTTAGGATTAATCTAATGGATGTTACATTGCATGCATATAATCGACAATATATCGAGTATAGACAATTTCCCTAATCATTAGTAGAGGTCGCTATCGAGGCGGGCGGGATTAGGTGTTCGATTAAAAGAGCTTTCTAATACGTACCCTCACCCCTTACTCTAGATCTCTGTGAACATCCGTGTTCATTTCCATCCACGAGAGTCATTCTAGACATAGAATGCTAAGGGTAACGAGTTCTTGGTGTTCATGTCACTACTTTGTGTCTTGACATGGCACGAGGTACTCGAACGGTTTCCAATTTTCCACAATAAATTGGTGGCGACTCCACAAATGCAAATAAACCAAAGAGTGAAAAGTTTGCTTCGCTTTTCGCCCCCGTGGGCCCGCGTCCACAGTTTGGCGACTCCGCTTAGGATAATACACTTACGGGTAGCCAAAAGGGTGAAACTTGAACAAGGTTAGGGAATGGTTTGTACAAGACTATTGTTGGTTTTCATAACTCGGTCTTCCTAGATCGTTTCATTTGGCCTTCCTAGGCCCAACCCAACCCATTCGACCAATCGTCCCGTCTAAACGGTCCTAATTCTTATTTGGGCCTAAGGATGAATAGCGATTGACGTCACCCATACCATGGAACTTACTCTTGTTTGTATCAAGGACTTTCACTACTTAAGGAAATGGACTAGGAATCGGCCTTACTCTTGTTTGGTACGAGCCTCTCCATAGACCTCGGGTTTGATTGTTCGGTATGGCAACCCACCCTTTAAACCAATACCCTTATAAATGCACTCAGCATCCCGTTATAATGCTTGTATAATGTTTGTACCATATGTGATCACCATTTCTAAACAAAACCATGACGATTTTTGTAAAATCAAAATCCTTTTTTAAATGTAAAGATTTCGAACTGAGGACTAATATTAGCGCAAAACCAGTTGAAACTCTGTCCAATTGTCGAGTCAAAATTCGGGCCTTAAAACCCATTTCAAAACCTCACTTCGAGTCCACTCCTACAACTACACTAGAGTTGACTAGGACCAACATTTTCAAACTTAGTCATTTCCTCAAAACTCACTTGACACAAGTGGCACACTCCCACTTCACAAGTCAAAACATTTCTTTTCAAGTAAGTGTGCTAGAATGGCCGATCGTGTTTTGATTCGTCGTCGATCTCTTATCCAGTTTCCAAGATGCCTGAAACAAGCGACGTGAACTTCAACCAACTCCAGAATAGTAATGATCAAATTCTAGCCGCGCTATCTCGTCTCCAAGTCACTCAAGACCAAGTATACGATCGCCTTGACACAATCGAAGGCCGAATATATGTCGTGGAAACGAGGATGCCTCCTTGAGAAAGTGAAGTGTCTGATGAATTTGTGAATAACTTCAGAGACAAAAACCCTCCCATAAGTATGACTACAGCTGAGAAACGACTCCAATACTTGGAGGAACAATTGATGTATCTCAAAGGGGATGACATTTATTGGGAAAATAATCGCAAGTATGAAGCCTTAAGTTCCAAGTTGCCAACCAACTTCAACATGACATATATCCCTAAATTCAAGGGGCATGAAAACCCTTTGAACCATATCCGTGCTTTCAAAGATTACATGTCTATCAAAGGCATTAAACCCGAGATGTTCTTAAGGATCTTTCCTTCATCTCTTGACACCATCCCAAAACAATGGTTCTATTCTCTAGAACATAAGAAGATCGCTACCTGGGATGATGCCGCAATTGAGTTCGCCAAACAATATGCGGATAATGCTGAAATCCAAGTCAACATGCGCACTTTAGAGGTTCTTACCCAAAATGACAAAGAAGGTTTCACCGACTTTCTAAGTAGGTGGAGGAAGACTAGTACTCAACTTGTTGAACGTCCAGACGAACCTACCCTCGTGGAGAAATTCGTGGACAACCTAAAGCCCATCTATGCAAATCATTTGAGGTACCAAAACATTAAGACCTTCAAAGACTTAACCGTACTAGGAACAAGGATCGAAGAGGACATCCGTAAAGGGCTCTTGTCCAAAACGGTAGGTCGCGGATATCAAGGCTCAACAAGTCGTTCTTACGGCTCTACTAGCAAAACCGATGAAATTAACCTTCTCGAGCCATCTAAGAAGAGTACCCCACCAAGGAAATTCACAAATCTTGGGGACACGTATTCCAACGCTCTAAAAAGGTTGATGAAACTGGGTAAACTTCAACCCATAGGCCCTACACCCGAACCGGAAAAGAAATCCAAGTTCTGGGATGAGAATTCGTACTGCGAATACCATAGAGGCAAGGGACATGATACAGAGAAATGCTACAAACTGAAAAATGTACTTCAAGATATGATTGAAGACGGTCGCCTACCAATACCGCCTGGAGGTAAGCCTAACAACACTCAAAATCCTCTTGGAATTCTAGTGATTACAAGTGAAGAATCTACCATAGATTGTTCACACCTCATTTCTCCAGTCGAAGATGAAATTCATGCAATAGAGAATGAAGGGAACTACTCTACCATTTCTCCAACCATCACCGATTTCATTGCATGGGCAAAAAGTGTGAATAGGCAAGTCATGGAACTAGAGAGTGTAGTGGCAACCCTACGTGATCCCAACGCCGCACCTAAAGAACGTACACCACTGGTCTTCTCTCAAAACACTACAATGCAAGAAGTAGTAGCCATGGTCGATGAACTAGTCAACCAAATTATCCAATTAGAGGCTGAAATCATGAGAATGAGGGAACTTGCTGCCATCAATGGGATATGGGCCGATGATGATGAAGATGAGTATCTCACTGAACACTACCTAGTCAAAATCAGTGAGCAAATAGTCCAAAATTGTGAAAATCAAGATGAAGACCAACTTACTCGTACGGGATGCCCATAACAAAACACTTCTCAAAACGACCCCATGACAAACGGTCCAACCAATGTGGTCACACCAAATGATAATGAAGATGGCTCTACTGACCATTTGCTAAAGCAACTACAGAAGACAAAGGCTGATCTTTCAGTCTGGCAACTAGTGGCAAGATCATTCCCAGATCGCCAAGCTTTACTACAAGCCTTGGCCAAACTAAATGTGGCACATAACTCCACACCCGACGACGTGGTCAACTTGGTCTTCCAAGAATCACCAAAGCTGAGTAATCATATTACTTTCTCGAATGAAGATTTGCCACCCTTTGGTGCTAGTTATAACTTGGCTCTTTATATCACTGTCATTTGCCTAAAGAAGAATGTGCCAATGACTTTGGTAGATGATGGCTCCGCAGTCAATGTCATACCCCTGAAAACAGCATATAAATTGGCCATGAAAGAGTCGGATTGGACCCCGACCAACCAAGGTGTTCGCGCATATGATGGTACACGACGAAAGGTAGGAGGACTTGTTAACCTAACCATAGCCACAGGGCTAATTGAGCGAAAGGTTAACTTCCAAATAGTGGACATTGAGGCATCCTTTAACATACTTCTGGGAAGACCCTGGATTCACGCTTCCAAAGCAGTAACATCCACCCTCCACCAGAAAATCAAAATCCCATTAAATGGTAAGGTGGTGACGATCACTTCGTCACCCATCAAGGCAATAATCGAAAAGAAGTCAAGTAATCAAGTCCTTACGGATCCAGTACATGAACTTGGGGGCTTCCATAGCATATGCGTCATAGAAAGCGAGTTGGCACCTTTGTACTTCAATCCCTACTCTAATTTAGTGGTCAACCACATACTCAAATTTCAGGGATACTTCCTGGGAATGCCTTTGAATCCTATCCGAAGGAACACCTTTGCACCCTACAAAGAGGGTAACCGACAAAGAATACCCCTTGGACTAGGATACAAACCCACTAAAGAGGAAGTTCTCGAGATGCTAGCTCAGGTTCAAAACCGTAAGAACGTGGGAATCCAAATGCGACCCTACCTCCCTACCCTAAACAGATACTTCGTTAGGGAAGGAAGTCAAGATATCTGTCACGGATTTCCCGAGCCTTGGCACTATCTCGAAAGGAAGCTAGCCGGAATCGAGATCTTTCACAATTGCTACTTCATTCCTCCAGAAACGGTTCCTACCGTCAAGACTCATCAAGCACCTTGCTTAGACGAACAAGATGTTAGTCTACTATTTGCAGAAGATCGATTTATTAGAGCCGCGCAGGATGAGATCATTACCATGATACTTCAAGACGATCACTTCAACCCTACCGCGTTAATCACAGAAACCAACACCAATCAGCAGAAAGGATGGAGAAAGTCGATCAAGTGGACAAACAATCAAGGAAGACTCTTCAAGCTCACCACTGGAAAAGGAGAGATGTTCAAAGGAGAACCAGAAGACGATGAATTCGAGTCATAGTCAGAGTCGGAGTCAGAGTCGGAGTCTAGAGAAGCTCCTAGAGAGTCTCCTCCTGTCGTCATTCCCACTCCCATTGTTTCTCCTAGATTAGTGTCAAGTAGTAACAGTAGTTTGGGAAATGTCCCAAAGGCTGTCCCTTTACCGCCACTGACTACAGATTAGATGGCTTCTTTGTTTCAACTTTTCTCAAATTTTAATATGAATAAATCAGGTTCTTCTTACTCTTCGTGTTATCTTGAATTCAATTCTGTTTACGATTATACTGAGGATGACCCAGACCCAGACTCGATCGAAATACCTCCCTACATAGCCAAAGAATACTACAAGAGGGGGAAGGGGGACCAATAATAGAAAACACTGAACCCATCAACGTAGGAACTGAACTAGAACCCCAAGAATTTAGGATAAGGACGACCTTGAGCCCTACCGAAAGGGCCAATTTCATAGACCTCCTACACGAGTTCAAAGATGTTTTTGCTTGGTCCTACAAAGACATGTCAGGGATCGACAGGGACATCGCAGAGCATAAAATCCTAATCAAACCAGGTTTCAAACCCGTGAAACAGAAGCTTCGTCGAATGAGGACAGAATGGGCTCTCAAGATCAAAGAAGAAGTCGATAAATAATTCAAAGCCGGGTTCATCAAAGTTTCCGAGTACTCAGACTGGGTGGCTAACATAGTACCCGTACCCAAAAAGGATGGGAGAATCCGTGTTTGTGTTGACTTTAGCAAAGCAAGTCCCAAGGATGACTTTTGTAATAACCCGGATTATTAAACAAAGGAAAAACTTATATAAAGAGAATATCATAGTACAATACTGATAAAAGGGTCAAGGTGGCGGAAACACCTGACCAATCCGGTTCGTTACTAAATCCAAAACATCTAATACATTGTTCAAAGGTTCTTAAAACTTAAAAACAAACTCCTAATTTATTATTAAGCTCGCTTCGCACATTCCCCAAGCAAGCATCAACCAAACAGCAACAAACTGAACAACCTGAAAAGGGGGGGTCGACAATCAGTCGGGAGTAACTAGATGCTCTCCCAGTCATGTTTACAACAATTGAATATAATCAACAATCATTTACAATTGAAAAGCATAAACAGTAAACATGTGAGATCATCCATACTCATGAAAACCAAATACAGCTTACCATGCCTTATCAACCTTAGACGAATGCAATCATGCAAACCGAGGCCATATACAACCACTGGACCATGAACACTTACAAGACTAGTAGTGACAAACGACCCACAACAACTTAAGGCACAAAGCTAGCATTAAAGCATATCAAACACGGTAACACACAATCCACAGCAACAGAAGGCACAAAGCTAGCAATCAAGCGTAGCAAATAGAGCGAACGCCCGTTAGAGCGTATCACCACTGCCTCTAACTTATCAGAGCGTATCACCACTGCCTCTGACTGACGGAGCGTATCACCACTGCCTCCATCGGTGTGGAGCGTATCACCACTGCCTCCACGGTACTATGTATAGCGTATCACCACTACCTATATGCCTAAGACCTGGCCAGACCTCTCGATGCAATAACAGTACATCGAACGACACTCGAGACCCAGAACGTATAACTGACGAATCTGGCCACTCCCGAACATAGACCAAAATAAATCCCGCATCAACGGGTGGCGTTAGTTCATTCCGATAGTATATAACTGATACTACTGTCATCTATTCAAACCAGCCAACAAACAATTGCACAGTATAACTGACTGAACTAACATGCGTGAACAACATCATGACTCAACCCATAGGATAGTATAACTGACCATCCTACTTATCATATGAACAAGAGTAACCAAAGATATATGCAAACACAAGGACCTAACACGTTGAACACAATACAACATATGAAACAAGTATAAGCAACCAATGTTATAGTAACTCCAGCTATAACTTTAACATTTAACCATGCAATGTTATAATAACCCTAACCATAACATAAACTCTGGATTCGAGGTTTTAGTAACCTCTACTATAACTTCAACACATATAACTTGAAGTTATACTTACCTCAACTATAACCTTGGCACGTAACTAAAAGTTATACTAGTTCCAACTATAACCTTGAGCCATAAATCTCAGGGTTACGTTAGTTTCAGCTATAACCTTAACTCGTATCCAATGTTATAGTAGATTCAGCTATAACCTGGATTCATATTTCCAAGGTTATATCTGTTTCAGCCATAACTAGAGTAACTACCCAAAGTTGTATTAACTTTATCTATAACACTTGAATCATCATCAAGGTTATACTAGCTTTAGCTATTACTTTAGAGAGAACTCTTGGCCGCCCATCATGCCGCCATTAGGGTTCATTCGCAAACCCTAATTACGCTCATGACACCCATAATTTAATGCATAAGCAACATATGATATATAATTAATGCACAAAACATATACAAACATGCGAAACATATTTAATCATGATAACAAATAATCAAACATGTACCAATTTACACAAATCAATAATTAAATCATGTAAATTACATCAATTGGCATAAACACAATTAAAATAAAACACCTAGTTACCTTATTAAGCAAATAAACCCTAAAGATCATCTTCAACGATATAAACGTCTTCTCCAGGTGCAGTCTCCACGCCTTTATCAAATCATTCACGTGCCAAAGATAACGAATCAAATAAATATACTAACTATATATATATATAAACTATAAAAACTATAAAACTACGCGAAAACATAAAACTTACGAAGAGGATAGATAAATCCAAGAAGTAGGATCGATCTAAGCACGAAAGATGATGAAGGAAGGAGGACGAGGAAGAACGGCATAAAACCCTAGGCAAGGGGCGCGCGGCACAAGGGAGGAAGAGAGGAGGAGAGAATTTAGGTTTAGGGTTTTGTGAGAAAAGTGATGTGACCATAATTAGAGCATATTTAGTCCCCGAATTAGCCTTGTTCCCATGCTTTTTAGTGCATATTTGGGTCATTTATTGTCTTTAGTTCTTTGTTTTGCATATTATTTGAGGTTTTGTGCCCTTGGTAGGAAAGGAGTGCAAACCTAGCATTTTTATGGCAAAATGAGGCTATGATTGAATTCAATGACAAAGCATCAAGGAGAGACAAGATTAGAAGGCCTTTGTACATATTATAGTAGATGGGCAATGATGAGAAAAGATCCTTGCATCCCCGGGGAAATCCTCAAGGATTTTATGAAGAAAAAGGAAGAAAAGAAGAAGGAACAATACTGCCTGACAATCCGTGCGGATTGCCTTGAATTTGTCCGTCCACGAAGCCACAATCCGAGCGGCTTCTCTAGAAGACGCCCGGGCAAAAGCTCCCAAATCCGCCCGTCTTCACCCCCTGGACGCCCGGGCAGAGACCGCCAAATCCGCCCGTCCCGTGCTAAAGACGCCCGGATTCCCAGACAGTCCCATTTCGTCTTCTTCAAGCTTCAAGGAAGGATGCACATCTTTTTCTAGAGACCGGAGTCTCCCTAGAGACCGGAGTCTTCCAAAAGAGACCGCCGTTTCCTCAACAAGGGACTTAATCGTCATTTAAGCCCTTAGTTAACCTTAATTCATACACCTAATCCCCAGTATAAATATCTCATTAGTCTAATTAGAAGAGTATATTCTTCTTAGCAATCTTTAGTGTAGTTAATATCAATCAAATCTCTCTTTAATCTTGTAATCAACATTTAATCAAGTTTTAATACAAGTTTTATTTCCTTAATCTCTCTCTTGTTCATCCTTTATTTTGGGTAATTGAAGATTATTTGGGTTATTATTGGGAGATTGACAACCTCTCAATCAAGCATTCAAGTACTTCTTTTATTCTTTGCTTTATTATTGGAATCATTAGTAGGTATAATTCTCTTATTCCCTCTTTAATTATTGTTAATTATCTTCATTTATTCATCATGTTTCACTTTGTTGGTATGATTGACAACCTTGCTAGCATGTTCAACATGATAATGAGTGAGTAGTTTCCTTAGCTAGGGTTAATGGGTGATTAGGGGAAACCAACATGGGGGATGATTCATGCTTAAATTAATATGCTTTCATAGTTTATTTGTTTGCTTGTTGTGATCTCAACTTATGCACATGTTATGTTTGATGAAATGTGAGCCTATGAATCCTTGCATTTTTTACCCATCACCTATCTTTTCAATTAGACTTGTAAGACATAAACCAACTCGAGTCTCATTAGACCATGCATATTGTTGAGTAGGGAAGATTAAGTCGACTTGTAGGTGTTGTACAATCTAATCGATTCGGCTCCGGGACCCAAACTTTCCTAGGATTGTAAGATATAAACCAACTCGATCCATCACAACAATAATTGCTTGCTTATAACTTGATAATATGTTTGTATGATCAATTCCCATGAATCCCCTATGACCCCATGACACCCTAGTGCCTTTTATCAATTGTTTACATCCCTTTTTCATCTTGCTTGTTTACTTTCATTGCTTTTTAGTTTAGTGATCTTCTACATCAAACCCCAATTGTGACACCCCTTAGTCACCACTAGTTACAATAGAAATCTCATCTCAATTCCCGTCCCTTGGGATCCGACCTTTACTTGCCTCTTTACTAATTGTAGAGTTGTTTGTGAAGTTATAAATTGTGTTTTGGTCTAGGTGCTCCTAACGACAAGTAACCGAAAAATATAGTCCGACCAAAAATGGCACCGTTGCCGGGGACGGTGTTAACTTGATTTAGATTTTGTTATATTGTTATTAGTTGTGTCTTTCTTTGCCTTGGGGAAGTAAAACTTCTCAAGGTTTGTTCTAATTGTTTTCGAGTTGTTTGATATTTTGCATGTCTAGAAGGTCACAAGGTGACTTGTTACCCTTTGATCACGAAATTAAAAGGACTTTGACTACCAATAGGAGACTTGCTAGGAGAACTTTGAGAGGTATTGGTGAGGTTGTAGATATTCAACCAAATACTATTGAGTTCATCAACCCTTTTGCAAGAGAAGGTGAGGAGAACCCAACACAAAATCAACCCACAATGCCTAAGTTTTCATCACATTCCATACCCACCGAGGAGAACCTACCCAATGGTACTCCCACACCACAAAATCTAACCGGAAATTTTATTGCCAAATCCGCATTTATCCAATTAGTCGAAAGAAGCCAATTTGGGGGGATGCCTAGTGAAGACCCTCATTCTCATATGGAGACTTTTTGTGACTATTGTGATGCGATTTCTCAAACCGGTGTAACTCAAGACCAAATTCGATGGGTCTTATTTCCTTTTTCTCTAATCGGCACCGCAAAACAATGGTTGAAAGGCCTTGATAAGGCTACTCTCGGAATTGATTCTTGGAAAAAGTTGGCTCTAGCTTTCTACAAAAAGTTCTATCCACCGGAAAAGACTAGCATGCTAAGAGCTCAAATCACGGGCTTTAAGCAAAGGGATGAAGAATCTTTGTATGAAGCTTGGGAGCGATTCAAGGGAATTTGTCGCTCATGTCCTCGCCATGGACTTAGCGAGTGGTTCTTGGTACAACAATTTTGGAATGGTCTCTATGAAGATTCAAGGAACATTCTCAACATGGGATCAAATGGAATGTTCACCGAAGTTGATGACAATCAAACTTGGAACAAAAATGAGGAAATGGCGGTCCATAACTCACAATATAGTAGACCTCGCAAGGCTACTAGAGGAGGAAAGCATAAAGTGGACTCCATTACTCAATTGGGTGCTCAACTTAGCGCTCACATTGATACCATCAATTTGAAGTTTTAAAAAGCTATGGCTAGACTTGAAGAAGCCTAAAAATCACCAAAGCAACATGTTAATGCCATGACGGCATCTTCATCAATCCCAAGTGGGATATGTGAGAGTTGTGGAACTTTGGGACATGACCAAGGTGAATGTAGGAGAACAAATGAACAAGTGAATGCTTTCCAAGTATACAAGAGTGGTACCCCTTATTCAAACTATTACAATGAAAACATCAAATTCCATCCAAATCTCTCATACAAAAGCCAAAATGTTCAAAACCCTCAACCAACATACACCCCACCTCCCATGAGAAACCAAAATCAAAGACCCTTTTACAACCAAAACCAAGGTTACCAAAATCAAACTCCATACAATCAACAAAATGACCAAGTTTTGATGTTCAAAAAGCGGTCCTCCAAATGCAAAAGAATCAACAAGAGTTTTTCACTCAAATGCAAAAGGATAGTCAAGCAAAGGAAATCACCATCAACAACATCCTAGCTCACACCAAAATGTTGGAAACCCAATTGACTCAACTAGCATCTTCAAGCTCACAAAGACAAAAGGGGCAATTACCACCTCAAAGTAATCCCCCAAGACACGAAACGGTTAGTGCCATTCACTTGAGGAGTGGTACAAGGTATGAAGCACCGAAGAAGCAAGTTGAGGATGAAGTTGTGGAAGCTAGTGACAAAAAAGAAATTGTGCAAAACTCCAAGGATGGAGAACCATCAAAAGAAGAAATTTCAAAGAAAAATGAAGACAAGGTCAAGGAGAAGGAGCCCATTATGATTAGACTTCCTTTTCCGAGTCGTCAAGCCAAGCCCAAATTTGATGACCAACTTGGAAAATTTATGGAAATTGTGAAGAATTTGGAAGTCTCAATTCCTTTCACGGAATTAATCAATCATGTGCCGGCCTATGCAAAATACATGAAAGACATCCTCACAAAGAAGAAGTCGATCCGGAAGCTTGAGACTATCGCCTTCACTAAGGTGAGTAGTGCAATCCTTCAAGGGAGTTCACCTCCAAAACTCAAAGATCCGGGAAGCTTCTCAATACCGTGTACCATTGGCGACACCACGATCAACAAAGCCTTATGTGATCTAGGGGCTAGTGTGAGTGTTATGCCGTACTCGGTGAGTAAAAGGTTAGAGATGGGAGAGCTTAAATGCACCAATATCACACTCCAAATGGCCGATAGATCGACGAAGACACCATTAGGGATATGGGAAGATGTTCCCGTCAGAGTTGGGAAATTTTTCATCCCGGTGGACTTTGTCATTGTTGACATGGAAGAAGACTCCAACATTACAATCATTCTAGGAAGACCTTTCTTACACACCGCGGGTGCGGTGATTGATGTGAAGCATGGAGAGCTCACTCTAGAAGTGGGAGATGAGAGCATAACTTTCAATCTTGACAAGACCATGAGAGCTCCCCGTTTGCATGAACCATGTTTTATGGTTGATCATTATAGCCGGAAGGATGATAGGAAGAAGTCGGAATTCTAATGGAAGAAGAAAATTGAAGATGCTCCATTCAAAGAGCAAGTGAATTGTAACATAGAGAGCTTGAAAAGCTCACCAAAGTCAAGCAATGAAGTGGATGGCCTCATTGGCCAAGACAAGAAAGTAGGGGAGTTGTCTCTATCAACTCAAGAGATCTTTGGTGATCAAGTAGATGAAGTTTGTGGTCTTCGGGACGATGAGTTTGAAGGGATTTTCAATCCCTATATTGGTAATGCTATCGATCAAGACTGACAACAAGGACAAAGGTCTATAGAAGACCTTTATCATGATAATGAACAAGCTTTTGATTACTTCTTCAAGGTGTTGAGCAACATCAACAACACCTTGGACATGCCCCCACGACATCTCACTAAGGATGAGAGTTTGGTGGAGTCCTCCCTAAACCACCATTTATAAATATTTCTAACCCCCTAACTCGCATTTTAATTCTTACATTGCATTTTTGTCATTATTGGATTTTTATGTTTTGATCAAGATAATTATCATTTTTGAGAGAAGTGAGGGAGGGACTAATGATTCAATAAATGTGTAGTGCTTTAGCTTAGTGTGGGGATAGCAATTGCCTAGGCTATTCATGCCTTAGTAGTGCTCCTACTGTAAGACCCCCATACTCCAAGTGCCTTACCAGGACCACTCAGGTATAAGGATGCCACCATCTCGGTTACCCGAGGCATGATAATCATAAGACAATAAAGAAACGTACTTTAAAAGTAAATATAGTTTAAGGGATTACATGATCAAAACCAAAACTGATAAACTGAAATACAACATTCTCAGACGGTCTACTGCTAAAACTATCAAACTACTAGACATCGTCTGACACAGCGGAAGACTTCTAACTGCAACGTGATGACTCATCCCAGCTATCCCGTACGCATCATATCATACCTGCTCAATAACTGCTCACCACCCCCGAATGGATCACCACAGTTTTTAAAACATTTAAACGGGGTCAGTACTAATCACACAATTTATATAAACCAACAATAAGATAAACAGACAGCTTAACTGTCACACACACACAACCACACCAATTCCAACAATCTCAATCACCGACTGTCCACTGGACCAGCCCTGCCAGTGGGGGACCGCAACTATACCCACCAAATCCCCGCTCCACATAGTGAGCGATAACCCTGTCCATTAATGTGCACATCCCTTCTGTGGCGGGTTCCACAGAAGGCGAAACTAGGGCGTGAAGCCACTCCCGCAAGTGACCCCACTCAGCCGAGGCCACGCCTCGCGAACCATAGACAATAATCACAAACACAATCACAACCGTCACAATTCAATTACTATATCAAACAATCAATCTCAACACATCAACAATCATCCTATTATGGGACTAATACTGAGTAGGAAAACCTACCTGGAAAGCACACAATCAGACGGTCTCTACTGCTGAATCAAAAAGCTTCCTCTATGAACTCTCCTCCTATCATACAACATATAAATGCTACCCAATCACATACTATACAAAAACCCCCAAATCCCTATATTAGGGTTTAACCAAATTAAAGGAAAGACAACAAAAAGGGTACATAGATCTTACCCTTGACGCAAGGAACTCAACGGTATGAACAACGATAAGAACTGACCCTCCAAACTCCGGAAATTGCTAACAATGCGATTAAGATGGTGAACTTGTTTGCTTTCTCTCTTAAACAGTAATTTAGGTTTTGCAAAAGTGATTTAGAAACAATGACGGAAGGTTTTATAACCTAATCGCATAATTAACAAAACCCGAGAAAACTCCCCCGTAAAACCGGCTACTCGATCGAGTACCCAAGATACTCGATCGAGTATCCCAGCTACTCGATCGAGTACCCAACAGGTCAGAAACTTTTCTAAAACGCAACTTACCCTTACTCGACAGAGTAAGGCCTACTCGATAGAGTACCCTAAGACTCATAAATACGGAGTATTACACCTACAATGAAGAACACGGGATTTGAAGAATGGAAAATGACAAGGGATATGCAAGTACACGGATGGAACTGAATCCGGGTAAAACAGGGAGAATCTGAGCGTCCTCATGGGAATTCGCCCGTCTTCAGGCAACTCGTGCATCTTTGTCAAAACCCGCCCGTCCATCTGAGCTGAAAATTTGAAATTTTGGTACTGTTGAAGAATCCGAGCGTCCTGGTAGAGAAGACGCTCGTCTTCAGAAATCCGCCCGTCTTGGAAAGAAAGACGCCCGTCTTTTTGCCTGTGAAAAGCAAGAACTCTCACTGTCTGAGAATTCGCCCGTCTTCAGCAGAAGACGCCCGTCCCGCAGTCGATGAATCCGAGCGTCTTTGCTGAAAGACGCCCGTCTTTAGGCGAGAAATCCTGAACCAAAAGAGACAAAATCCGAGCGTCCCGAAGGAAAGACGCCCGTCTTCCCCTGCATTTCAAAAATTTTTGGGTAGTTTAAATACCCCATCCCACATTCATTTCTTCATTCCTTCATTCAAAACACTACCCATAAACCCCAAAACTCAAAATCCTCATCCTCTCCATCACCAAAACAAGATTTCCTTAACCACATTCAACAAAATCAAATCAAAACTTCCTTCTAACAACAATTAATCACTCCTCTTCCAACAAAAATCAAACCAAGCACCAAAATCTTCAACCTTTGAGTCGATTTTTGAAATTATAAAGGCAAAGCCTTTCATCTTAAAATCGATTTGGGTATACTTGGAAATTGAAGATTTTCACCCTTTTCTTGGTTAAATCATCAATGGCAAGGACAAAAGGAGCAACAAAGGCACATAAGGCAAAGGCACTCTCAACAAGACAAAAGAGTCTTCAAGCAAAGAAAGCCTCATTGGCTATGGTGGTAGCTAGTTCAAACTTGGAAGTGCAACAACAACAACCTCCCTTGGAAGCAACAACATCAACAACTCCGGAAATTTCTCAATTATCAAACTATCCGGAGGTAATTTTCATTTCTAACTCCCATAGGGATACATTTGCCAAGTATGCTAGAAAACCCTTTCTATCCACCAAATTCATATGTAAAGATGCCTTGAACAAGTTGGGTGTCCTTGAACAAACAAAAGCCTTCTTTGAAGCCATGGGGTTGGGAAAATTGTTTGCTACAAGAGAATTAACATACCCCTCCCGTACCTTAGAATTCTTGAGTTCTTTGAAAGTTACTAAGGTAGAGACTAGAGAAAACATCGAGTTCCGCCTTGCTAATGTGAGTAGGCTCATCACCATTGATGAATTAGGTAAAGCATTGGGTCTTAGTGATTCACCTAGTTATTTCAAGAATCCTGGAAAGTATGACCCCGCTCCTCTTTGGGAGGCGATTTCCGGGAGGAAATTTCAGAACTATCATGCTAGTCGCGCTCTATTAGTCCACCATCCGGGCATTAGAGTGTGGCACAATGTCATCGAGAATACCATCATTGCAAGAAAAGACACTAACCACTTTACCAAGCTCGATTGTGTTCTTCTTGAGTCGGCCTTAAATATTGGAAGGGAATTCACCAAGCCTTACAATTCTCTAAGGCTTTTGGTGGAAATATGGCTAAATGTTGATTGTGGAAAGTGAGGCACCACCGTTATTGTAAATGGAGGTCTAGTCACTCTTTTGGCTAAGTACCTTGATCCGAATTTCAACAAGGATAGCAAGTATGTGGCGAAAAAGGGGGGTTATCTCATTAACATGGATGCCATGATTAACAAGTATAAGTGGGTCACTCATAACCCTCTTGACACCAAGTATGGGTGGCTTACCAATGAGGCTATATCTTTTACTTTGCCTTCCAAGATATGTCGTTTGAGTGTCCATCGGACCAACTACCTTCTTGCCCTCTCAAAAGAAGTCGAATACATCATCCGTCAACAAAGGGGTGAAATTGAAATTCCCTCCTCTTCCATTGTCACACCACCCTATCCATTCAAGTATCAAGAGTTCAAACCTGAAGGTGTTAAAGCAAGCAATGACTACATGACTCTACTTATGCAAGAGATGCACAAACAAGTTTTTAAGGATCGGGAAGATTCTTACTTAGCCCATTATCCACCCCTCATTAATTTAGCTAGGCAAGGACTACTTGATCCTTCATGTCCTTTGCCTAGTTGGGCGGATAGGGAAGTCTTCTTTCCGAGTGCATCTAGGGGTGAGATTTTGGGTGACGATGAGGTTGTCGGTGATGAGGTCGTTGATAGCATTGATGAAGAGGCTAATGAAGAAGAAGAAGAGGATGATGAAGAAAGTGAGCAAGAAAGTGAAGAGGGAAGTGGTGATGAGTCCACTTCTATTGAGGAAGATGATGATAATGATGATATGGTGGAAGACTAGCAAGCTTTGGAGGCTCCTACCCTCTTGAGGTTTGTCTACTTCTTTCTTTGTTTTATTTACTTTATCTTGATCATGGTTGGAGAGTCCTAGCAACATAGAGTACTAACACCTCGACCCCATTGAGGTGTTCTTATTTCATTGTTCCCACTTTTGAAAATCCAAAATGACAAATTTAGTTTCATGCATTGCATCTTGTGTGCATGAACTACCCCAACTTTAAGACATTATAAATAATGTCTAACTCGGTTTGGGGAAGTACATGCATACGCAACGGGAGGTAATCTAAATTACGCTCTCCGTCATAAACAAAAAACCCATGCATCATGTAGTGTAGATTAGTGTAGCTTGCATTTAGAGTAGAATTCATGCATCATGCTTGCATGATTTCCCATCATTTTGGCCATTGAGGACAATGCCCATATTAGTGTGGGGATGGGGAATTCTAACTTAACTTTTATTCAAAAATCTAAAAAAATCAAAAAAATTGAAAAACCATAAAAATTTAAAAAATTGAAAAACCAAAAACAAGTTTATTTCCTTTATAGTGTAGTCATGTATATATTGTATTTGTTCTATCCTTGTTCACATTGATCGACTACGCCACATCCGAGACATGAGGATATTGAAGACCGCATGGTATGATCTTTCCAATCTCCTTTTTCCTCTTTATGTTAATGACTATGTGGCTTTATTTTGATTGATGCGTTATATCAATGTGAACTTAGGACTTGCATTTAGTTTATATGTCATATTAGTTGGTAGAATCATTTGCATTAGGATGCTTATACGGTAGTTGCATCACGGCATGTAGTTTGCATGTTAGAAAAATTTTGCGAAACCGTCTACTTGGGAAGTTTGACAAGTGTATATAGCCCCTAGTAGATGCTTTTTCTTCTTAAGACTTTGCTTGTTAGAATACTTGTAAAACACCCTAGGATGTGTCATGCCAGTATCCTTTGACCCATGGATTAAGGCCTAGTCAAGAGTACCTTATGGTGTGATGACTCCTTGGCTACCGTTTATTCCATGGTGACCCTTGAAACCATGCATGCATCCATCATCCATGTTCTACCACATTTTTGTCATCAAAGGGAATGGGCACAAAAAGAAATCAATTTGAGTTCAATGAAATGAAAAGTGAAAGAAAGTTTGCAAAAAAAATGCATCAAATGAAAAGAGGAGCAAAAATAGAACTCCTAAAGCTTCAAATATAAGGCACCCTCACTAAATATGGGGTGACTTTGAAAATGTTCAAAAAGAAAATGCAAAAAGTTGAAAGTTGTCAAGTATTGAAATGCCAAAAATCAAAAAGAAATGGCAAGGAAGTGTTCCCAAATGTCAAATACCACAAGAAATTGGGGGGAAAAAACAAAAACAAAAGCAAACTCCCACAGTGAAACTCAAATATCTATTGATCCCTTTATCCATCGTATCCATTTTTGTGCATGGTAGAGAGGGGACGACCCTTCTTCTTGTCTAGGCAAGAGGGGGAATTCCGCGATCCTCCAGTGTTTCTAACACCATAGGGAGACTACTCTTGACAAAAGCATTTAACGATTGAGGACAAAGGTACCCTAGCTTGACACAACTTGGAGGTGATTTATTGGTATCCTTCTAGGCTTAGTAGTTTGAAGAAATTGCATCTATGAAGGAGTGTGTACCCTTGAATTGCTTCCTCTGTAGATAATTTCCGCCACTTAGATGAGGAAAGTGGCTATTCTTTTGTAGATGCATCCATTACTTGATTTTGTGTGCTTAATGTTTGGATGTGTCGCCATTTTGGCAAGACCCGCCTTGCCTTGCAAGAAGGCATCCTACCTCATGGTTGTCTTGTTGTGAGTTGAAGGGGCGGAGTGAGACCCGCTAATTGTCTCATATTGGCTATGTTATTAGGTTAGTTTAAATAATGGTCCTAGTCTTTGTCACCTCTTTACTCGGGACGAGCAAAGGTTCGGTTTGGGGAAATTTGATGTGACCATAATTAGATCATATTTAGTCCCCGAATTAGCCTTGTTCCCATTCTTTTTAGTGCATATTTGGGTCATTTATTGTCTTTAGTTCTTTGTTTTGCATATTCTTTGAGGTTTTGTGCCCTTGGTAGGAAAACAGTGCAAACCTTGCATTTTCATGCAAAATGAGGCTAAATTGATTGAATTCAATGACCAAGCATCAAGGAGAGACAAGATTAGAAGGCCTTTGTACATATTATAGTAGATGGGCAATGATGAGAAAAGATCCTTGCATCCCCGAGGAAATCCTCAAGGATTTTATGAAGAAAAGGGAAGAAAAGAAGAAGGAACAAGACTGCCTGACAATCTGTGCGGATTGCCTTGAGTCCGTCCGTCCACCAAGCCACAATCCGAGCGGCTTCTCCAGAAGACGCCCGGGCAAAAGCTCCCAAATCCACCCGTCTTCACCACCTGGACGCCCAGGCAGAGACCGCCAAATCCGCTCGTCCCGTGCTAAAGACGCCCGGATTCCCAGACAGTCCTATTTCGTCTTCTTCAAGCTTCAAGGAAGGATGCACATCTTTTTCTAGAGACCGGAGTCTCCCTAGAGACCGGAGTCTTCCAAAAGAGACCGGCGTTTCCTCAACAAGGGACTTAATCGTCATTTAAGCCCTTAGTTAACCTTAATTCATACACCTAATCCCCAGTATAAATACCCCATTAGTCTAATTAGAAGAGTATGTTCTTCTTAGCAATCTTTAGTGTAGTTAATATCAATCAAATCTCTCTTTAATCTTGTAATCAACATTTAATAAAGTTTTAATACAAGTTTTATTTCCTTAATCTCTCTCTTGTTCATCCTTTATTTTGGGTAATTGAAGATTATTTGGGTTATTATTGGGAGATTGACAACCTCTCAATCAAGCATTCAAGTACTTCTTTTATTCTTTGCTTTATTATTGGAATCATTAGTAGGTATAATTCTCTTATTCCCTCTTTAATTATTGTTAATTATCTTCATTTATTCATCATGTTTCACTTTGTTGGTATGATTGACAACCTTGCTAGCATGTTCAACATGATAATGAGTGAGTAGTTTCCTTAGCTAGGGTTAATGGGTGATTAGGGGAAACCAACATGGGGGATGATTCATGCTTAAATTAATATGCTTTCATAGTTTATTTGTTTGCTTGTTGTGATCTCAACTTATGCACATGTTATGTTTGATGAAATGTGAGCCTATGAATCCTTGCATTTTTTACCGATCACCTATCTTTTCAATGAGACTTGTAAGACATAAACCAACTCGAGTCTCATTAGACCATGCATATTGTTGAGTAGGGAAGATTAAGTCGACTTGTAGGTGTTGTACAATCTAATCGATTCGGCTCCGGGACCCAAACTTTCCTAGGATTGTAAGATATAAACCAACTCGATCCATCACAACAATAATTGCTTGTTTATAACTTGAGAATATGTTTGTATGATCAATTCCCATGAATTCCCTATGATCCCATGACACCCTAGTGCCTTTTATCAATTGTTTACATCCCTTTTTCATCTTGCTTGTTTACTTTCATTGCATTTTAGTTTAGTGATCTTCTACATCAAACCCCAATTGTGACACCCCTTAGACACCACGAGTTACAATAGAAATCTCATCTCAATTCCTGTCCCTTGGGATCCGACCTTTACTTGCCTCTTTACTAATTGTAGAATTGTTTGTGAAGTTATAAATTGTGTTTTGGTCTAGGTGCTCCTAACGACAAGTAACCGAAAAATATAGTCCGACCAAAAAGAGAAGCAAGGGTTTGATTTCCCTTCTTATTTATAGAGAAGCTCATGGGTTTATTCTAGGTTTAGGCCCAAAACTCACCCATCTACACCAAAAACACGTGAGACCCAAGGGAGGAGCAGGTCTTCATCGTTTTTCGAGCCCAACGAGCCCAAAAGATAAGAGACGGATATTTTCCCGGAAAATAAAATATGAAATATGGGAAAATAAAATTATAGAATTATATTACGGAAATTTGTGGTGTTACAATCCAACCCCCTAAAAAGAAGTTTCGAGGGAACTACCTCACTCTAAAAGATGTGGATGCTTCTCTCGCATAGACGCTTCGGTTTCCCAAGTCTCTTGCTCAAACTTTTGACTCCTCCATAGAACCCGAACTAACGTTACAACCTTATTCCTTAACCTCTTCTCCTGACGTTCTAAAATACGAACAGGTCGTTCCTCGTAAGTCAGGTTAGGCTCAACCTCGATAACATCAGCCTGAAGAACATGGGAAGGATCACTGCGATAATGACGCAACTGCGACACATGGAACACATCGTGAACCTTCGACAGATTCGGAGGTAAACCCAACCTATAGGCTACCTCGCCAACTCTCTCAAGCACCTCATACGGTCCAATGTACTTAGGACTAAGCTTGCCCTTAAGCCCAAATCTCTTAACACCTTTCATCGGCGAAACCTTAAGAAAAACCTTGTCGCCAACCTCAAACTCAATCGGCCTACGCCGCAAGTCTGCATACTCTTCTGTCGATCCTGGGCTGCCTTAAGCTTCTCACGGATCAACCTCACTTGCTTAATCGATTCCTAAACCAACTCTGGACCAAGAACGACAGCCTCACTAGAATCGTCCCAACACAAAGGACTACGACACTTCCTTCCATAAAGTGCCTCAAAAGGAGCCATCTGAATACTGGCTTGGTAACTGTTGTTGTAGGAGAATTCCACAAGCGGTAAACTCTTCTCCCAACTAACTTGGAACTTCAAAGCACAAGCTCGCAACATATCCTCCAAATCGAATCGTACGCTCGGTCGACCATCGATTCTGACATGAAAAGCCGTACTCATCTTAAGCTCACTGCCCAAAGCCAACTGAAGCTTTTTCCAAAACTGCGAACAAAACCTCGGATCACGGTCGGAGATGATATCCTTAGGAACCCCATGAAGACGAATGATCTCTCGCTGATAAGCATTCGCTAGTTCCTCGAGATTCCAAGTCTCCTTCATCGGAATAAAATGCGCGACCTTAGTCAAACGATCAACCACGACCCAAATCGCATTCATTCCTTTCGGCGACCTCGGCAAGCCCATGACGAAGTCCATCGAAATAGAATCCCATTTCCATGTGGGAATCTCCAACGGTTGCAATAGACCACCAGGTCTCTGATGTTCGAACTTAACCTTCTGACAAACTAAGCAACGGCTCACAAACTCGGCGATCTTTGTCTTCATACCCGGCCACCAAAACTTTAGCTTCAGATCCTTGTACATCTTATCACCACCAGGATGAACCGAATAGGGAGTACTATGAGCCTCTTTGAGAATCTTACATTTTAAGACCTCGCAGCTAGGTACACACCAACGACCATGGAATCGTAGACCATCATCAGGTCCAACGTCAAAGTCTTTAGCGCTCCCTTCGCTTATGGCGACTCGAACTCCTTCTAAGTATTCATCCTCTCTTTGCTTAACTCGGATCTCATGAAGGATCTCGGGTTCGGCAACCATCGCACTCAAATCCAAAGTACCAGGAAGAACTACCTCAAGGCTCATCTTCTGGAACTCTCGACTCAAGTCATCAGGTAACACCAACACATATCTCATAGTATGACACACCTTGCGACTCAAAGCATCGGCAACCACGTTTGCCTTACCCTCATGATACTGCAGCTCAATCTTGTAGTCATTAAGCAGCTCCAACCAACGTCTCTGCCTCATGTTAAGATCTCTCTGAGTGAAGATATACTTCAAGCTCTTATGATCCGTATAAAAGTTGCAAGAGATTCCATACAAGTAGTGTCTCCACAGCTTAAGTGCAAACACCACTGCTGCTAACTCAAGATCATGAGTCGGATAGTTCGTCTCGTGAACTTTCAACTGACGGGAAGCATAAGCCACAACTTTACCCTTCTGTATCAAGACACAACCCAACCCAAACTTAGACGTATCGCAGAAGACATCGAACTCAACGCCCTCTTCTGGTAGAGTCAACACAGGAGCGGTAGTCAACCTTTTCTTCAACTCCTGGAAGGCAGCTTCACAAGCCTCAGTCCAAATAAACTTGGATTCCTTCTTCATTAACTGAGTCATCGGACTCGCGATATTGGAGAAATCATGAACAAACCGACGATAATACCCAGCTAAACCAAGGAAACTCCGAACCTCGTTCACATTCTTTGGACTTTCCCACTCAACCACAACTCGAATCTTCGACGGATCAACCATAACTCCATCGCCAGATATCACATGACCCAAGAAGGTAACTTCCTTTAACCAAAACTCGCACTTTGAGAACTTAGCATACCATTTCTGCTTACGCAGAGTGTCCAAGATAACACGGAGGTGATTCTCGTGTTCAGCCTTATCTCTTGAGTATATCAGTATGTCATCTTTGAACACTACGACACACTTATCCAAATACTCACAGAAAGTGCGGTTCATCTGATCCATTAAAACGGCAAGTGCATTCGTCAACCTGAAAGGCATCACCACGAACTCATAGTGGCCATACCTTGAACGAAACGCAGTCTTAGGAATATCCTCATTCCTAATTGGAATCTGATGGTAACCGGACCTCGGATCGATCTTAGAGAACACACTAGCACCACGGAGCTGATCAAACAAGTCCTCGATCCTCGGCAAAGGATACTTATTCTTGATAGTGACCTTGTTCAGCTCACGGTAGTCAATGCACAACCGCATACTACCATCCTTCTTCTTGACGAACAAAACAGGAGCACGCCACGGCGAAGCACTCGGCCGGATAAAACCCTTATTGATCATTTCCTCAAGTTGCTTCTTGAGTTCTTGTATCTCAGCTGGTGCCATACGATAAGAAGCTTTCGAAATGGGACCAGTTCCAGGTAGCAACTCAATCGAGAACTCTACATCTCGCTCAGGGTGAATACCAGGTAGACTCTCAGGAAAGACATTGGGAAACTCCCTAACAACAGGGATATCCTCTAGCTTAGGCTCAACTGAAACACCATGAACACTGCACAGATAGATCTGATGACCTTTTCTACCCATGTTAACCATCTTCAAAGTGGAAACTCACTTGACTGTAGGTGTAACCCTAACATCTTGATAAGAAACCGTCGAACCTGTGGGACTCTTAAGCACGATCTTTTGATCACGACACAGGAACCTAGCGTCATAGCGAGATAACCAATCCATACCCAAAATCACATCAAACTCTCCGAGTTTGAATTGGACGAGATCGGCAGGAAGGATCGCCCCTGCAATACTGACAGGTACGTCCTTGAAAAGAACGGAGCAAGAAACAATCTCACCCGTGGGAAGGGATATGGAGGTACGAACGGATGAAGAAGGAGAAAGTCCAGCACGGACGGAAAAGGATTCGGATACGAAAGACATCGATGCACCCGTATCAAAAAGAACAAAAGCAGATAAAGAATGAACGAGAAAGGTACCCGTAACCACGTCTGGATTAGCATCTGCTTCAGCACGACTCATAACGAACACTCGGCCAGTCTTCGGAACATCAACTTTGGAGCATCAAACTTTGGCTTCTGGGGGCAATCAACAGCCTTGTGTCCCGGAGCTTTACAGGTGAAGCAAGTGATCGATTACCAGTCTCACAATACTTACCCGGGTGGTAAGCCTTTCCACACTTGAAGCAAACCATATCCTTCTTAGCTTGACCTTGATCACGCGGGGTATACGAACGAGCTTCGAACTTCTGCTTCTTCTAGAAGGAACTAGGCGCAACATACGGCCTCTTCACGAACTTACTCTTCGTACCCTCTTCAGCCTCGGTAGCAAGAACTGAATCATAGATGCTAAGAGCACGATCATAAGCCTGCTGGAAAGAAGTTGAAGGAATACCAGACATAGCAGTCCGGACTTTAGGAGCTAGATTCTTCTCATAGCAACGAGTCCTCGAAACCTCGTCCATAGCTACAGAAGTAACGAAACGTGACAGCTTCACGAACTTGTTGGTGTCCTCCTAAACGGTCATGGAACCTTGCTGTAGACGAAGGAACTCCTGCTCCTTCTGCCAGTGCATCTCCTCAGGATAAAACCTTTTCTTCAGAGCCTCGGAGAAAAGAGCCCAACCATATCCTGGCTGAACTTCCAAACCAGCTCTAGCAAGAGCCCACCAGTTGTCGGCCTCGTCCTTCAGATAATAGGTGGCGATATCCACCATTTGATCCTCAGGACATCCAGTAGCAAGGAACAGCTTCTCGATCTCTCGAATCCAAGCCTCCAAAGCAGTAGGATCGTTCGCACCATCATAGGTCGGAGGACGGTGATGAGCAAAGCGATCAAACACAGTCGGTTGCGGATGGTTGTTATTGTTATTGTTGTTGTTGTTGTTGTTGTTGTTGTTGAGGTGATTAGTGAAACCTTCGGCCATAGATGCCAAGGCAGCCTCAAGTCTCCTGATGCGATCAGCATCGGTCTCACCATTCGCGTTATGCACCATCTGCAAGAACGAAATCTCATTATGAGTGGTAGAACTAAGCACCACTCCAAACAACTACTCATACACTTTACAAACATAAGAGAACCAACCAATCCTATTGGTTTCTACCCCATTTACTCTCACTCATTAACTAGGTCATTTATTTTAGTCATCAACTAAGCGAGAGTTGGGAGCGTGTTCGCTCTGATACCAATTGTAACAAACCGGATTATAAAACAAAGGAAAGACTTATATAAAGAGAATATCAGAGTACGATACTGATAAAAGGGTCAAGGTGGCAGAAACACCTGACCAATCCGGTTCGTTACTAAATCCAAAACATCTAATACATTATTCAAGGGTTCTTAAAACTTAAAAACAAACTCCTAATTTATTATTAAGCTCGCTTCGCACATTCCCCAAGCAAGCATCAACCAAACAGCAACAAACTGAACAACTTGAAAAGGGGGGTCGACAATTAGTCGGGAGTAACTAGATGCTCTCCCAGTCATATTTACAACAATTGAATTTAATCAACAATCATTAATAATTGAAAGGCATAAACATTAAACATGTAAGATCATCCATACTCATAAAAAACCAAATACAGCTTACCATGCCTTATCAACCTTAGACGAATGCAATCATGCAAACCGAGACCATATGCAACCACTAGACCATGAACACTTACAAGACTAGTAGTGACAAATGACCCACAACAACTTAAGGCACAAAGCTAGCATTAAAGCATAGCAAACACGGTAACACACAATTCACAGCAACAAAAGGCACAAAGCTAGCAATCAAGTGTAGCGAACAGAGCGAACGCCCGTTAGAGCGTATCACCACTGCCTATGACTGACGGAGCGTATCACCACTGCCTCCATCGGTGTGGAGCGTATCACCACTGCCTCCACGGTACTATGTATAGGGTATCACCACTGCCTATATGCCTAAGACCTGGCTAGTCCTCTCGATGCAATAACTGTACACCGAACGACACTCGGGACCCAGAACGTATAACTGACGAATCTGGCCACCCCCAAACATAGACCAAAATAAATCCCGCATCAACGGGTGGCGTTAGTTCATTCCGATAGTATATAACTGATACTACTGTCATCTATTCAAACCAGCCAACAAACAATTGCACAGTATAACTGACTGTACTAACATGCGTGAACAACATCATGACTCAACCCATAGGATAGTATAACTGACCATCCTACTTATCATATGAACAAGAGTAACCAAAGATATATGCAAACACAAGGACCTGACAGGTTGAACACAATACAACATATGAAACAAGTATAAGCAACCAATGTTATAGTAACTCCAACTATAACTTTAACATTTAACCATGCAATGTTATAGTAACCCTAGCCATAACATAAACTCTGGATGCGAGGTTATAGTAACTTCTACTATAACTTCAACACATATAACTTGAATTTATACTTACCTTAACTATAACCTTGGCACGTAACTCAAAGTTATACTAGTTCCAACTATAACCTTGAGCCATAAATCTCAGGGTTACGTTAGTTTCAGCTATAACCTTAACTCGTATCCATTGTTATAGTAGATTCAGCTATAACCTGGATTCATATTTCCAAGGTTATATCTGTTTCAGCCATAACTAGAGTAACTACCCAAAGTTGTATTAACTTTAGCTATAACACTTGAATCATCATCAAGGTTATACTAGCTTTAGCTATAACTTTAGAGAGCACTCTTGGCCGCCCATCATGCCGCCATTAGGGTTCATTCGCAAACCCTAATTACGCTCATGACACCCATAATTTAATGCATAAGCAACATATGATATATAATTAATGCACAAAACATATACAAACATGCGAAACATATTTAATCATGATAACAAATAATCAAACATGTACCAATTTACACAAATCAATAATTAAATCATGTAAATTACATCAATTGACATAAACACAATTAAAAGAAAACACCTAGTTACCTTATTAAGCAAATAAACCCTAGAGATCATCTTCAACGATATAAACGTCTTCTCCAGGTGCAGTCTCCACGCCTTTATCGAATCATCCGCGTGCCAAAGATAACGAATCAAATAAATATACTAACTATATATATATAAACTATAAAAACTATAAAACTACGCGAAAACATAAAACTTACGAAGAGGATAGATAAATCCAAGAAGTAGGATCGATCTAAGCACGAAAGATGATGAAGGAAGGAGGAAGAGGAAGAACAGCATGAAACCCTAGGCAAGGGGCGCGTGGCACAAGGGAGGAAGAGAGGAGGAGAGAATTTAGGTTTAGGATTTTGTGAGAAAAGAGAAGCAAGAGTTTGATTTCCCTTCTTATTTATAGAGAAGCTCATGGGTTTATTCTAGGTTTAGGCCCAAAACTCACTCATCTACACCAAAAACACGTGAGACCCAAGGAAGGAGCGGGTCTTCATCGTTTTTCGAGCCCAACGAGCCCAAAAGATAAGAGACGGATATTTTCCCGGAAAATAAAATATGAAATATGGGAAAATAAAATTATAGAATTATATTACGGAAATTAGGGGTGTTACAACTTTCATCTACCACATATCGACATATTGGTGGATAATACAGCACATCACGTGTTACTATCCTTCATGGATGGATACGCAGGATATAACCAGATCAAGATGGCCATAGAAGATATGCATAAGACCGCCTTCGTCACTCAATAGGGAACCTATTGCTACACGATTATGCCGTTTGGGTTAATCAACGTCGGAGCTACATACCAACGTACCGCAACCACGCTTTTACATGACATGATGCATAAAGAAGTTGAGGTATACGTAGATGACATGATTTTCATGTCCAAGGAAAGAGAGGGGCACGTTGCGAACCTTTGCAAATTCTTCTCAAGGCTACGGAAGTACAACATGAGGCTCAATCCCCAAAAATGCGCATTCGGAGTAACATCTGGCAAACTCCTGGGATACATCGTTAGCCAACGAGGAATAAAGAAAGACCCTTCTAAGATCAAAGCTCTAATCGAAATTCCGCAACCTCAAACAGAAAAAGAAGTTAGAGGATTCCTAAGCATGGTGGGGTACATAAATCGATTCATATCGTAACTCACCATGATCTGCGAACCTATCTTCAAGAAGTTTAAGAAAACAAATCACACCATGTGGGATGATGACTGTCAAAAGCCTTTCGACTGAATCAAGGAAATACTAGCCAAACCACCAGTGCTCATACCACCTCAACGAGTTCAACCTCTTGGTTTATATCTCACGGTAACTGAAACGGCCATGGGCGCCATGCTAGCTCAAACCGTAGGAAAAGAAGAAAGAGCTATCTACTACCTTAGTAAGAAGTTCTTGGAGTACGAGTGAAAATACACGCCACTCGAGAAGATATGACTCGCTCTTGTGTGGGAAACGAAGAAGCTACGCCATTACATGCTTAGCTACTCCGTCAAAATATACTCCAAAATGGATCCTGTCAAATACCTCTTCGAGAAACCCGTTCTCAATGGACGTTTAGCAAGATGGACTTTGATGCTCTCAGAGTTCGATCTCAAGTATGTACCTTTGAAAGTTATAAAGGGGCATGCTGTTGCCGAATTATTCGCAGAAAATCCCATTAATGATACACAAACGATAGACACCCGGTCGTTTCCGGATGAGGATATACTCCAAACCGATGTAGACTCCTGGGACCTCTATTTTGATGGAGCATCAAACTTAAGAGGATTTGGAATAGGAGTGTGACAAATAACGCTGCAGAATACGAGGCTTGTCTCACTGGATTGCAAGCAGTAGTAGGTTTAGGCATCAAGAATCTTCGAGTGCATGGGGATCATCTTTGATCATCAACCAAATTACGGGATCTTGGAAATCCGAAGTGAAAGCTTAGCACCTTATCAAGCCAGAATAGACCAAGTAGCCCAATTCTTCGATCAAGTAACCTACCTACACCTACCTCGAGAGGAGAATCAATTTGCAGATGCTCTTGCAAAACTTGCATCTTTGATTAATATACCGGATAGCATGGTAGAAATTCCTTTATGCATCGAACGACGGTCAGAGCCAGCTTATGTGCACCAAATCACCGGTGAGGAGGAAATCACAGAGGAACCTTGGTTCCAAGCGATCCTAAACTTCAAAGTCAATGGCACCTATCCACCAGAAATGGACAAAAGGGGACAACGCGCTATACGCTTACTAGCTTCCAATACGTTCTCATGCAAGGAGAATTATACAAAAGAACACCTCTTGGTGTAATCCTACGCTGTCTTGATCATTCACAGGCACGGAAAGTGATGGAAGAAGTCCATGATGGAGAATGTGGCCCTCACATGAGTGGGCCCATGATGGCAAAGAAAATCACACGTTTGGGGTATTATTGGACCACGATGGAATCCGATTGCATCAAATATGTAAGACATTGCCATAATTGCCAAACCTTCGGGAATGTACAACATGTCCCTCCTTCATTGCTTTACACCATGACATCTCCCTGGCCATTTTCTGCTTGGGGAATTAACATCATCGGCAAGATCACTCCAACCGGAACAGAAGGTCACTGTTTCATCCTAGTAGCAATCGATTACTTCACCAAGTGGGTAGAAGCGGCTTCCTACACCAGTCTTACAGCCAAGAACGTGGCAAAGTTCATACAAACCAACATCATCTGTCGATATGGTTGCCCACATGAGATCATCAGTGACAATGGATCACATTTACAATCTGAGACTGAGCAATTGCTAGCCAAGTACAAAATTAAGCATCACTACTCCTCGCCATATAGACCACAAACCAATGGCGCGGTAGAGGCGGCAAACAAAAACGTTGTCACGATTCTCAATAAAATGATTGACAACTATAGAGATTAGCCAAGCAAGATACCCTTTGCTTTATGGGGATACCGTACATCTGTTAGGACGCCCACTGAGGCCACCCCTTTCTATTTGACCTACGGCATGGAAGTTGTACAACCAGTAGAGCTAGAAGTACCATCCTTGCGTATTTTACTCGAAAGTCAAATCCGAGAAGCCGATTGGAAGAGGGATAGATATGAAGAACTCATCCTCCTGGATGAACGAAGGTTACGTGCATTACATAATGTGAAAACATACCAAGCACGTATCAAACGAGCCTTCAACAAACCTTAAGTCAATTAGAGCTCTCTTACCTGTCGATCCACGAGGAAAATTCAAACCCAATTAGGCCGGACCATTTCTAGTCAAGTCCATACTTCTAGGGGGTGCGGTTAGGATCACAGGCCTAGATGGGAATGAATTTTCCAACCCGACAAACCTCGACCAACTGAAACGTTACTATGCCTAGAATAGGAGCAAAAACGCGCCTCGCGTAACCTCACGTGTCGCTCTTGTGGCACGAAATAAAAGGCCCCTCGCCAAGCTGAAATAAGCTAATGTCATCCTCATGTCATCAAATAAACTGGAATGCCTTTTAGGAGTAAGTAAAGCTCATGCTTATTTTCTAAGTTCATTACAAGCTCTTGCTTAGAACAATTATTCTTTTACATTTACTTGAACTACGCGCAAGGGTTTGATTTCATTTCTTTAAATGAATACGTAGGAAATCCTTCATAGGATACAACCCATTAATTATTTTAAAATGTAAATAGAAGGACATTTGCAAATGCATTTGGGATTCGACAAGAATAATCATAGAAAATCATAACGGTTTCATAACCGATCAACCTCTTTTATTTCATTTCTTTTAATAATAATACTCTACATAATAAAGGATTTAAAAATAAAAATAGGCTAGGATTCTAAAAACCCCACCTTCTTATTACAATAATAATAATAATAATAATAATAAAGACCCAGGCTATCCTTCCATTTTCCCTTTACCTTTGTCATTATTATCATACTTCTTGTCTCGACCTCGAGCCGGACGCTCTTGCGCCAATTCCGACCTAATCACCAATGGTCTGTCTCGTGGTCTAGCCTTGCCATATTGTCAACCACCATCTCTACGGCAGGAGAAGTCTTCGGTTTCTTCAAAGGATGAACAACTCGAAACCCGGCTTCTTCCTCTCCCTCGGTCAGATGTTTCTCTTTCTCCTTTTCTACCTCACGAACCTTGTAGTCAACAGACTCGCGTTTCCTCAATCTCTCGCGCTCCTCCGGTGTAGTAGCTTTCCTCCACCGTAGATAGGAATCTGACACCCATAGAGCACAAACAGAAGAGTTCAAGAACCAAATATTCTTTTGAGCCCATTTGATGGCCCATTCTCTTCGACTCTCAGTAGTAAGCGCCACGGCAGTCTGCGGGACAGTGTCAAGCTTCGGGATCATCTGCTTCAACCCAACCTGCCTCATCAACCTCTCCGGGAAGATGCATGTCATAAACTCCAAGCCAGGGATGCGCACAGATCGGGTAGGATCCAAGGATGATACTCCAGTGACAGATTTAAGATGCCACCATGGTACGATCCATATAATCAAGGGGCCATCTTCACTCTTCATTTTGTTTTCCCAATAGTTGCAGATTCGAGTGAAATCCACCATGTAGAGCCAAGTCCTCATTGTAATTGAGCGAGCATGATAAGCATGAACATTAACTGGGGGCTCGATCAATCGAAGATGCTCCATAAGCCAAACCTACCCAAAAGCAGGAATTAGACGAAAAAAAGAAAACAAAACAAAAACGCAAAAAAAAAAAAGAAACGAAAAAAAAAAAGAGAGAAAGAAAAAAAAAAGAAAAAAAAAAGAAGAAACGAATACAAGATGAAAAGAGAGAAAAAAAAAGAAAAAAAGAAAAGAGAGAAAAAGTTCCTTTACCTACAAAATAATGGGACTTCCAAGATAAGGAAGGTCGCGGTTAGCTTTCCTGTTATCTAACCCCAACAGGATCGCTCCTGCGCAGCTCCATCTGCTCAATCAAGCTTAAATAACGAGGGTCGCCTCTCAAATCCTCATCAACATGCCCTTGAAGGACATATACATGTAATAGGCAAAACCCGAATGCCCTTCGCCTGGCAACATAAGAGATAGTGGGATCTGCCCTATTGATGAATCGATTGATGAAATCCAACATTCGCACTCCTTTACAGGTCACAAGACGGTCCCCATTAGCTCTTGCCAACCCAAGCAAGTCCCTAAACTTGTTCTTATACCCTTGAGAAGTGGAGGGAATAGCAGGCAAATGTTTCGGGCCCCAACCACCAATCGCAGCAATTTCTTCGGGAAATGGGAAAATGTCGCCTCCAGGGAAGGCAAATACGTGATAATTCGGGTCCCAATAATCAAGACAAGCATCTAGGAACGGTTTAACCACCTTGATCAACTTCAAGCTCAAAAGTGACCCAAAGTTATAAGCACCCATGTCGTGTTTCTCCATGTTAGAGAACTCATTTGTCCATTCTTTTAGACGAATTTCGAGAGTATTCATGATGTATGCTTATTTTGAGACCTTTATGTAATAAGACGAAAGAAAGACGGAAGAATTATGTGAATAAAACCTCCCTCGACGTTTCTATTTATACTAAATGTTCTTTCCTAAAATCCGTCAGGACGGATACACTGGGGAACAGGCGCAGCACCTGTTGCGCCTCTTCAAAGGGACGCAGCTCTTGCTGCGCCTTTTCCTCAGCCTTCTTTCTGTGATTTTTGCGTTGGATCTTTCCTAATTCCTCAAATAATAATTTCCTATTCATACGGGTTATTATTTTGGTAAAATCGTCAAATTGCCATGTTTCGTGTTTCCTAATTCCACGGGCACGCATTTCGAGGCGATATCGACATTTTCGTCATCTTAGCACACTTATACATTTCTCTTTTTATTTTATTTTGGGGAATCATTTCACCAATTTAATTCATTCATTTTCAAACTTATACATTTCTTTTTTTAAAATTTTCTTTCTGGGGAATCATTTCACTCCCGTTCGACATTATATTTCAAACTTATAGGTTTCTCTTTTTTTCTTTTTTTTAGGGGGTAACCCTCCCTACCGTTCGGTCATTTCCGGCAAATTTTTTGCATTTTTTGCATTTCTGAGTCGTTATTTTGCGCTAATTTAGGCCATGTGTACAAATGTATGTTCTATGTGATTTCTGTGTAAATTTTGGCAGCATGACGGCGCAAACCGTCATCTACCAAACCTGTTCAAAGCTAACCTGCAGGTCCAAACAAAGCAACCCAGCAGCAAAGGCACTCAGGCCATCACATATACAATCAAGAGGGGATATGTACCCCAAACTGGGGGCTCGAGCCCCAAAACAAAGTCTGAATGTCCAAAATGTGGGTCCTAAAAAATGTACAAAATGTACAAAATACAGCCGAAGACAAAAAACAACAAGCCAACTACTGTTGGTCGCCGTCTAGCTCAACAACTCTCGCCTTGAGAGCAGAAACCTCGGCGTCGCGAACCACGAGCTCCCTCAGCAGGCGAGTTATCTCCTCCCGGGACTGGGCAAGCTCTCGCTCCAGCTCACGCTCCCTCTGCAAACAACAAGAATTGGCTCATGTCAATCATGTCAAACATAAGGAAAGTTAGTAAAATTCGAAAATGAAGTAAACGGAAGGTTCATACATGACGTCCTCGGCCGCCAGCAAGTGCCTCGACGGCAGTAGCCCACAGCCGGTTGGCTACCCTCCATAAAGCCACGAACCGAGATGGCGCAACCTACATTTCAAAAGAAGAGATTCTTAACGATTGGACAAACTCAAGAAAATGTGTTCTTACACAAAATTATACAAGTTAGGAGACTCACCCTCGGAATCAGATGCTGCCACTCATCCAGACCAGCATCTCTCACCGCCGCATCAAAGTCGCGCAGCTCGGAGATCGTCGTCATCCCCGTCGCGTCAGTGTACTCAAGGGTCTCGGGGTACTCTGGGGGCTCGATGCCCGCCACCTCGACCTCCTGCAAATTCAAATGATTTTCATTAACCGATGATCATTCATCGTGTTCTCAAAATGATCAAAAGTAAGAGTAAAACACTTACCACAACCGGCCAGTACGCCAGCCTCCCGTAGAGGAACGCCGATTAGTCCTCACCAGGAAGAAGGAGGGCGTCACCACCAACGCCTGCCAGGTCAGCCTCCCTCTCAGCCTCAGAAGGCTCCCTAAACATCGTCCGAGGAGGGTCGATGGGAACTGTCAAGACATCCCGAGAGCACTGACGAGCCAAACGCTCGCCCAAGTACCACACAGGACCCATCGACGTCCTCGGCAGCAACTGGCTCGAGCTCGTAGGTCAAAGCACCTCAGCCACAAACGAAGAAGCGCCAGCGTAGTCTACCCAAGGCGTGGGCACCCACTAAGAAAAGCAAACGAAAGGTCATTCTTATGATCAGTTCTAAAAATAAAGAAGAAAGACAAACAGACAACAAAGGTGAAGTACTCACGCCGTCCAACTGAAGAGTGTTCACCTCTCGTCGACAGACGTCGTGGAAGGAACGCCGGCTCCTCGTATGGCAAATCACCCAATCCCTCACAACGGGATAGGCCTTCTCCACCGGCTCCGTCCTCTTGGGCGCGAGGCCCGTAAAGTAGGAGTACACCCACGCCTATGAGACAAGATAATCAATAACGATCTTTCGTGATTCGATAAGAAAAGGAAATGATCTTTCATGAAATGAAATGAAGGTTCGTACCTCCAACAACAGCCCAGGGCCGACAGCATCTGGAGAAGTCCTCTTCTCCATCAACTCCGGACGAACCATGGCCCTCATAAAGCGAATGAGGACCGCAAAACCAGCAGTGACCCAGTCCCAACGCCCTAGGTCGCTCAGGTCATAAAGAAAGGGAATGAGCTTCGTCGATAGCCTCTCTCCCTTGTCTCCGAGGTAAATCGAAGACAGGAACCACCAGAACAACAAACGGACCCTCTGCTCTGCAGTATAGGGAGGAGGAGCCGTCTCCCTCCCCTCGATCACCACCATCGCCGAGGTCTTCCCCGCAAAATAGTCCCTGACGTAAGAACTAGGCACCAATCCAGGCACCGCAGCAGTCTTCGGCATCAAGTTCCAGCCGATCAACCTCCTAGCCTCAGCCGAGTCTACCCTCATGGCTGTCTCCGGCCACTCCACCACCCCGTCCAACGTTGGCCCATCTCGGGGCCTCCTCCTCCTCAACAACCTCCTCCTCAAGGACCTCGTCCTCATCAGCCATCACCGCGGCAGTAAAAGCCGGCTCTAACGCCTCCTCAAGCGAACGAGAAGGGTCAATAGCAGTATCCACATCCATGGGAGCTCTCCCTAACGTAGAAGCCTCATCACCTGCAAAATTAAAGTAAATTTAGGCCGCGTCAAGTGACGACAAGACTTAATTAAGGGATTTTCGAGTTTTCGGAACTCCGAAATCGCTCTTTTCTCGCCATCTTTGGCAATTTTTTCACAAACCCGTCCGCTCATGTGGTAATTTGGGTCAAGTCAAGCCTAAGTTGAAGCCTAGTCATGGGTTCGAGTCGGAATTTCGACAGCATTTCGTTATAACGATGATTATACCCTAGGAAATGTCCTGAAAAAGCCGTCACAAATCAAAATTCCGAGATGATAGGAAGTTTACCCATCATACAAGGATACCAAATATCAAGTTTCATCACAAATGGGCAATCCTAAGGCGATTTTCGAAGCGATTTACGGTTTAGCTGTGAAACCGTCTCAATTTCACTCAAATGCTCAAAACTCAACGAAAATTTGAAACAAATACATGGTTATGATCCCTATATTACCAATTATCCATTTACAAGGTCAATTTTACAAGGCAAAATCATTTGGGGGAAAAGCCCCAAATTTTCGACAATATTAGGGTTGAAAACCCTGATTTTGTCGTTCCAATTTGATCCGTTATAGAAGATTAATGCAAGAATAATACACATACCTCGATTAGTCATGGCAAACGCGGGTTTTTGATTAAATTTTGACGAAAATTGGTTTGAATTTGAGAGAGAAATTAGAGAATTATGTTTCGAAATTATGAAACAAAACCCCTGCTTCATCGGGTTTTTACCCAGAAATGCCGCACTCAAGAAAAGACGCAGCGGGTGCTGCGCCTCTTCCAAGGGACGCAGCTCTTGCTGCGCCTCTTCCTCAGTTTCCCTCCATACGAATTTTCGAAGATTCGTTATAAGTTCGTTATTTTGTGGGCCCATCTTTGGTGCGCCTCTTCCTCGATGTCATATCGCGTATTTGGTCCATTTGACATTTATTCTTCACCCAGACCCGTATTCCCAAGCCAACAAGCAAACTGTCGCCATATTTTTTGCCAAGACCTAGCTTTTTACAACGAGCGATTCTTCTCTAACGGGTGTTTCGACATGCCTTTATTATGTTCCCCCAGCGAGAGTACACGGATAGACATTCCCTCTCGAGACATGGAGATCAGTTCCCGATTATGTTCCCCCAGCAAGAGTTCACGGACAGGCAATCGTCCCTCTCGAGACATGGAGATCAACATCGACCCCAAGCTCTTCCGAAGTTTGTTTGAAGGCGACCCAAGAAGATTTCTCCTAGCAGTTCCTGACTATGTCCTGCTCCCTCCTCCCAATATCGCGTTTTGTTTCCCCTGGAGTTTCAAGGAATTTCAGGTACGGTCTCTTCTTATAGCTAGCGAGCCTCCTCACGTAGTCTAATGGAATTTAAAAGACCCTCCCCGATAGTCGACAGACTCTAAAATGTTCCCGACGACAGGTCCTTGGCTCAGACCCCTTGAGCCGCCTCACGTCGCCATAGTCGTCAGGTTGTAATCTTCGATTGACCTGATGGCTATACTTTGACTTTCGCCTTGTCCAAGCCTCAGTCAAAGTAAGGGCTCTGTAGATACCTCATTTCTGCACCTCCCGCAAGCCACCTGGTGATGATTGGGCCGCATGTTTGGTATACGGAATGATTTATGACAGTTCGTAAGTTTATCGTCAAGTAGTCGCTCAAACACTTGTGTCTACCTCTTAATTGTTATCTACGTGCCGATACGGTCGTTTTGGCAGTAATTAGAGTACATTTGGAGTCGGGGTCAAAAAAACCGTCTTTATTTTCTCAAACCGAGTCAGAATGTTCTGGAATGTTCCGGATATTTCTATTCCATATTTTCCAATCTTTTGATCTTTGGTAAAATATCTCCCGTAATATTCACACAAAATATTAAGGAAACGAGATTAATCCGCTATTCCATAATAAAAACGCGGAGATCTTTCTTCCGCGGAGGAAAAACCATCGAGGAAAGGACGCAGCAGTCTGCGCCTCTTCCAAGGGACGCGATGCTGCTGCGCCTCTTCCTCAGTCCTTTTCTGCGTATTTTCCGTATCTTTTCGAGATTCACTTCCAAAGTTTCTCCGAAAACCCTACTTCCTCCGTGTGATTAGTATAAATAGAGACCTTCGGTCTCACATATTTCTCACGCGAGTGTCCGCCCTTCTCTTCTCCCTTTGCATTCTAGACCACGTTGTTACTTTTTGGCGTCTACGTGCTTGAACATTCGACCACGTAAGCTCGGATCCTTCTGAGTCCCAGCCTCGTTTTGCATGACCGACCAATTTGACCAACTCCACAATCAATCAACATTAATCAATCTTGTTCGTTTTCCTCCTAGAGGTCACTTTCGTCTACATTTGAGTCGAGCATCACTAAACGTTAACTTAGTTCATCTCGCTTCGTCAAACATGTAAGTCTGAGGGTGTAAATCCTTCTTTTATTTATTGTTCTTTATTATTGTAATCATTATTGTAAGATTTATGTCGAAAATATGCTTAAAATCGATTTGTAAAACCTTGTTTAAAACCCTTTTTACGGATTATCAGAGGACAATCGTCGAGAAAGGACGCAGCAACTGTTGCGCCTCTTCGTGAGGCTGTCGCAGTTCCTGCTTCCTTTTTTCTTTCATTGTCTTTTGTTAATCCGTTTGTTTTGCTTTTGTTTCCAATTGTTCATTGTTTCGTTAACATAATAATTCTAATATGATAATTTTGACCTGTAATTTATTCATAATTCTTCATATTTAATTCATCGTTAAATCCCGACTTAAATCCCTTATAATCCATATTTGCGGGTTTTCGTCATTAAAATCAATTCGGGTTTTAGAGGTTCGATTCATCCATATTGAATCTCTGAAATTCATCCTTTGATATATTTTCATCTGTTATTCACCGTCACCACCATTAGTTCGTCATTAATAACCTGTTTAACTTAATTAATTTGTCTTTGTTCGTTTTAATCCAATATTGGCCTAATTAATCTTGTATATATTCGTTCTAATCGGTTTCATCATGTTTCATTGTTTTTATGACCTCATTCACATGTAAATAATATGTTAATCACTTTCATTCGAGTCAATTATTCATAATCAATCATTAAATTCAGCAATTAACACTAACGAGTTGTGGTTCCGGCTTCACAGCCTGAACTCAACCCAGGAACAGACGCAGCTACTGCTGCGCCTCTTCCAAGGGACACAGCTCTGTTGCGCCTGTTCCCGGTTGATTTATGTCCCTGAATTCTCGTTTCTCCTTTGACCTAGTTTAGATTACGTATTTAATTTACTATTATTCGTATTATCACCCCTAATTTATGTTCGTTAATTTATTTATTCTTTCTTTTCTAAAACATCCGTTTTAAATGTATTTTCGACATAAATCATTAAATCCGATGTAATTGTTGTAATTTTATTTATTGTATTATTATTGTATTTCTTTTATCGTATTGCTTGTATGCTTTCGCATGTAATCAATCCTAAATTTCCATATCGACCCAATTGTATGATAAATTTCATGTTAACCGACTTAGTTAATTCTCACATGTTAGGATTAATCTAATGGATGTTGCATTGCATGCATATAATCGAGAATATATCGAGTATAGACAATTTCCCTAAACATTAGTAGAGGCCACTATCGAGGCAGGCAGGATTAGGTGTTCGATCAAAAGAGCTTCCTAATACGTACCCTCACCCCTTACTCCAGATCTCTGTGAACATCCGTGTTCATTGGCATCCACGAGAGTCATTCTAGACATAAAATGCTAAGAGTAACGAGTTCATGATGTTCATGTCACTACTTTATGTCTTGACATGGCACGAGGTACACGAACGGTTTCCAATTTTCTACAATAAATTGGTGGCGACTCCACAAATGCAAATAAACCAAAGATTGAAAAGCTTGCTTCGCTTTTCGTCCCCGTGGGCCCGCGTCCACACACGGCTGTCGCAACCCAATCAAAAATAAACCAATCAGTTCTAACTAATATAGCAGAGATAAGTCGGGTATCGTACTCCACAGGGAGGCTATTATATCTACTTGTTATTCTAGTCCATCACGGTAATAAATTGGGGGTGTTTGAATTGTTTTAACTAAACTACTGAACGAAATGTAAAACAAAGAGAAAGAAAGAGAGAGAGAGAGAGAGAGAGAGAGAGAGAGAGAGAGAGACGATAAAAATAGTAAAATGAAATAAAGGTGTAATCAAATAGAGAGAAGAATGCCAGGATGTCGGTTCACCATGATATCACACAATTTTGCTAAAGATAAGGTCAGTCGGTCTTATGTGAGAAGGGTAAAGGAAAGGTCCTTCCGGTCGGCTATCCGCCCTAAAATACTACTAACTTAGCTTCCGCCCTCATTAGTGTAGTCTATTGGTCATA
The DNA here is from genome assembly GCF_048544455.1 of Silene latifolia. NCBI lineage: Eukaryota > Viridiplantae > Streptophyta > Magnoliopsida > Caryophyllales > Caryophyllaceae > Silene > Silene latifolia. The sequence continues at coordinate 83,817,908 of NC_133535.1, forward strand.
ACAGGTATATTCACTCCAATCATCCGATCTAGGTCTGAATTTAACCGGGTTAATTAGTTTAGGAGCGTCCACTCAACTAAACGATTACAATTAAATTGCTATGAAGCAATTCTCACAATCAAAACCGTCTAATCTAATTATAACATTATTGTTGTACTATCATGGCTCCCCTAATCCTAGCACTAAGTGATTTAGCTACGCATATTCATAATGAAAATAACAACAGTTGATGAAATAATAAGAGGACATAATATATGAATAATTAAGGATAAATAACATAAACTAATAACAACACTAATTAAAACAGAAATTAAGACAAGTAATTAAGAGTATGCAAAGGAGAATTAAATTAAATAGAGATAGTAAAGAAAGATTACAAAGGTTTAAGATTTGAAAAATTAAAGAACAAAGTAACGCCGCAAGGGAAGAAAAAGTATTTGTTAACTGAATGCTTAAGGAGTAAAGTCTGAGATTAAGAGATTAAAAGATAACCTAAACCTAAATGACGTCTTTCCTTTATATAGGAAAGATATTTATTAAACACGCACTTAATGAAATAAATAAGTTCTCGCGATAAAATCTCGCGTAAAATAGCAAAGTGCTCGATCGAGTACTTCCAGACTCCTCGATCGAACACTATTCCAGCAAAACTTCTCGATCGAACAGTTAATGTACTTGATCGAGGACCTCCAAAATGGCAGCTCTCGATCGAGAACAGCAGGGTCTCGATCGAGGTCTTCTCCGCTTTTATAAGTACTCGATCGAACAGTTAGGCTAGCAAAAGCCCTTGATCGAGTCAATCACCACTGAACCAGCTCCTTTGCTCGTTGATTTGGCTTCCAAGACCACTTCACGCTTCCCGAGGCAGTAGTAATTCCGCTCCTATTGTCCCATCTCCATAAATGCAAGATAAAGGGCAACAAAAGGCATGATTCCACTACTTTTGGGTCCATTCCTGCAATTAAGGCCAAAGGAACGGAAGTAGACTATTCGGGGTATTTCGTAATATAAAACTACGAGAAACACATAAAAATACGTGCATAAAAGGCTCAAAAGGACTATATAAAATTCACGTATCAAATCTCCCCAAACCAAACCTTTCATTGTCCCCAAGCAAACTATATGCAAAACTAATGGAACGGAATAGAAAACTCAGAGCTAGCTATAAATTATCCACTTAAACCGATTCAATGCAAACAAAGTGACACTTACAACTAAAACTTGTCAAATGCAAACGAATTGTAAGATGTTTATAATAAAGTTGAACTGTCGACCTTACAAGACCTTTGATAATGGACTCTCACAGTCATTCTTCTCTCATGAATCGAAGGGTAAGCATATGAATGTAACAGAGGAAAGAGAATAGTCGCTCACCTAAACTACGACCGACATAAGCATGCATGCAACTGATATGATAGACAATTCTAACTACCGTACATACATTCCAACCAAATAAAGTCTGTCACAGCCGAGGCTTACAAAAGTATGGGAAAGTGAAGCAATGGGTAAAAAAAGGCAAAATATTTTTGAAAATGTGAGGTAATAACCCAAGCTAGCTACTAAACAGAACCAAATTAAACGATATCTGATTCTTAATCCATCAAAAATTAAGCATAATGCCCTTAATTGACATACAAACTCACTAAACCAAATAAATACTATTGGAAATCTATATCTCATTATACACAACATATTCATATATGTTACATTTTAATTTAGTCATAAAATTAAAACTAGAACTTATGCATGCAAACATAAATTACAAGAGATGAGAAAACATTTTCCTTACTATGGGATTTCGGTTTTATGGGCACCAACAAGATCTCCTTCTTGTTAGTTCTTGAGCTTTCCATGAATATAAGGATGATCCTCCAAAAATCCCAAAATAGAGATTCTCCTCTTGATTGCACCCAAGATTATCCCTTATCCCCACTAAATAATATTAGCTAGATATTAGTTTAGTAGTTTACCTTAAAATTGATTACTAACACTCATATATTACACTAATAATTTTAGTAATCTTTTATGAACAATTTGAATCAAAAATCTCATGTTTTGATGAAGATTAAAGAGAGACGGGAAAATTTATGAACTTTTGCATGTGATATATTAGAATGAATGAATAAGAGAACTAATTCCCTTAAAACTAGAGGAGGGTTGATGTGGGTGATGTCGTCGGGTCCCCCAATCAAACACATTTATATTTCTCAACAAACTACTAGTTAGCGGTAAGTCGAGGTCGGTCCATGGGACGGTGTGCTTTGGGTTCTAAGTCTATCTATCTCAATTTGTGCTAGTGTCACAATTGATGGGGTTTGTAGTTGTATTCTAAACTAGTGAAAGTAACAAAGTAAAGCAAACAATGAACTAGGAAATGTACACAAATGACTAAAAGCACTAGGATATCATGGGTTTATAAGGGATTCATGGGAGTTGATCATACAAACATGTTTCCTACTAGATGCAAGCAATTATTGTTGTGATGGTTCGAGTTGGTTTATATCTTACAATCCTAGGAAGAGTTGGGTCCCGGAGCCGAATCGATTAGATTGTACAACACCTACAAGTCGACTTACTTTCCTCCTATTCAACTTCTATGCATGGTCTAACAAGACTCGAGTTGGTTTATGTCTTACAAGTCAAGTTGAGTAGATAAGAGATGGTTGTAAATGCAAGGATTCATAGGCTTAGCATTTCATCAAATATAACATGTGCATAAAGTTGACATCAAAACAAGCAAGCAAATAAACCATGAAAGCATATTAATTTAAGCATGAATCATTCCCCATGTTGGTATCCCCTAATTACCCATTAACCCTAGCTAAGTGACTACTCATTTATTATCATGGTAAACATGTCATTAATGGTGTCAATCATCACAACAAGTGTAAACATGATAAGAGAATGAGGAAATAAACAATAAAGAGTAAAGAGTAAAGGAATTATACCAACCTTGAGATGATCCAAATAATAAAGCAAAGAATAATAGAAGAAACTTGATTGATTGATGGAAGGTTGTCAATCTCCCAATAATAACCCAATAATCTTTAATTACCCAATAATAAACTTGAACAATAATTAAGGAAAGATTAATGTGTAATTTGTGGAAAGATTAAAGAGCAATCTATTCTAATCTACTCCTAATTGAATCTAAGGAAAGATTTGTTCTAGCTAAGAGAGATCCCCTTATTCATTACTACAAATGGGGTATTTGTAACACCCCCATTTATTTAAGGGCTTGAACTAGGACTCCTCAGATAAAGAAGGGTGTTACCATCTCGGAAACCCGAGGCAGTAGATAACAAAGGGAAAGATAAACAGTACTTTAAATTAAAAGTTTATAAATGTTTACAACGGAAATGAAACATGTCTCAAACTGGAAATAAAGTCTGATAACTAAACAGAAATAAAAGTGGGCTAGCTCTAAGTCAGGTAATCCATGCTCTCCCCCTGCCAGCTCCCACTGTCTCAACAACCTGTCAATCTGCTCCCCAATAAATGGATCATCACAGGCATACACGAATACACAGGGTCAACCGTGAGGTTGAGTAGGTAATACGATATAATAAAGAATGCAATGCTATGATCCTCCATTCAACTCCGTCACACACATCCCCGGAACGCCCAGCCATACCGATCCGCGGTAGACTATATATCGACCGTAGCCGATCTGCCAGCTCACAGCTGAGGACACCAGGGCAAGTCCTGCAGAACCCGCCTGGGCCTTAATCGCAATAATCTCAACTCCTCCAACTCCAACTCCGATGCAAATGCAATGTATGAAATGTATGAAACAATAATGCTCAACAAGAGAATTAAGATAATCAGATATGTCATATAATCACCGAACATGCCAACTCTTTATAATCGTAAGAACTCAATCAGTGTATTCCCCTACCTCGATCTGGCAAAAAAACGGTCGGTGCTCAGTAATATTCCACAACAAATTCGCCCTCTGAAAGATAAATAAATGATAAGCAATTACTTAAACTATTCCCGTTCCCAAATAGAAAGTTACTAAAATAGAAACTTCTTAAAATGGAAAGTTTCCTTAAATGGAAACTTTCCCGATTTAACAGCTCTTCCATTTTAACCAACCCGACTCAAAACCCCACTATAATTATTTTAAATAACTCGGGAATTAAAATAACTAACTAACTACGATACATAAACAATAAAGTAAACGATATTTAAACAATGAAGAAACGAATCAACCCGACTAAACAATACGCCCCAACTCACGACTTCCAACCCAAACCCCGACTACCACTCGCCACCTCCCCACCGTGACAGCCGCCAGGTCAGACACCGAGTCTGACCTGGGTCCCTACCACCACCCACACAAGGTTCGACTCCCGCCGATGAGTCGAACCAAGGCCACAAAAACCCCCCCGGTTCACTCCACCGTCCGTGGTTGCCACCACAGCGGCCCCTACACAACCCCTTAGCCACCACCGTTGACAACAGCACCCTATCCTACCACCACCATTCTGCTCGCCGTCACACCACGCACACAGACACTGTGGCGCGCCCGTTCGACCTCCCCCGAGTCCACGGTGGCGCCACCCCAACCTAGTCGTCTAAAACCTGCCTGAAACCCGTAACCAAACCCGTTTTGCCCCCCTTAATCGATACAGCCTGCCTCTGCCACCCTAACCGCCTGCAACCACCCCGACAACCACCACGTCACTCGTCACCCACCACACTACTCATATACCCCGTCAACAACCACCAGTAACGCCTCTCTAAGACACGCAACCACCAACAAAACTGACAGAAATGCGAAAACAGAGGAGGAGAGTTGTGCTCTTACCTTTTTCTGCCACCACTACAACCACCAGAGTCGCCTATGAACGTCGACAATCGCCCCTAGCTCTTCCCTGCTGTGCCGTCAACAACCACCCTCTCTCTCTCTCTCTCGAATTGCGTGAAAAAGGTGATGGAGTGTTGTTCGATGTAGGCGGGTGAAGGGAGACGGGTAGGGTTTATAAGCTAGGTTAGAATTAGGTTAAACTCAAAATGGGTTTGTGGGTTAATTGGGTTAGCACGGTTAAAACATGGGTAAACGTAATTGGGTAAAAGGGTTAACTAATAACACTTAAATCATAACTTCGTTCACTTAAACCCGTCTCAACAAGCATCAACTCGATGTAATAACTTAGCGAAATAAATCGATTAAATACTTAACCCGTCTTAATTCATAATATAAAATACGGAGTATTACAATCTTCCCCCCTTAAAATGAACTTCGTCCCGAAGTTCGTTCAACTATCAAACCTCCAAGCATCAATGTGGGTACCAAAACAGATTTTCTAAAGTCGATAACTCATGGATGATAACTCATGGATTTAGGTCAGAAACAAAATGTTACATTCTACCCTCCTAAAAACAAAGTTACGTCCCAGAACTTACCTCATGCAAACAGGTGTGGATAGCTTTCCCTCATGGAAGCCTCAGTCTCCCATGTAGCTTCCTCAACATTGTGGTTAGTCCACAAGACTTTCACCAGGGCTGTCTCTCCATTCCTGGTTTTCCTCACCTTCTTGTCCAAAATCTCCTTAGGTGTCTCCAGATAGGACAACTGCTCATCCACCTCGATCACCTCAGGACTCAACACATGTGATGGATCGCTCAGGTACCTCCGCAACTGGGAAACATGAAAGACGTTGTGAACTCTGGCTAACGCTGGTGGCAAAGCTAACCGGTATGCCACCTCTCCGACTCTGTCCAAAATATCATAAGGTCCGATGAATTTCTGACTCAGCTTTCCTCGCTTTCCGAACCTCATAACTCCCTTCATCGGCGACACTTTGAGTAGTACCTTCTCTCCCACCTCGAAAGAAATGTCACTTCTCCTAGTGTCAGCATAGCTCTTCTGTCTCTCCTGAGAAGCTCTCATCTTTTGCCTGATAATCTGTACCTGTTCAACCATCTCCTGAATCATCTCGGCCCCAAACGACAGCGCGTCGGATCGATCATCCCAACATACAGGACTCCTGCATTTCCTACCATAAAGTGCCTCAAATGGTGCCATCCCAATGCTAGCGTGATAACTGTTGTTGTAAGAAAACTCGATCAACCCCAGTCTGTCCTCCCAAGATCCGCCAAATTCTAGAACACAAGCTCGCAACATATCCTCAGGGTCTGAATAGTCCTCTCTGTCTGACCGTCAGTAGCAAGATGAAAAGCGGTGCTCATCTTCAGTTGAGTACCCATCAATGACTGCAATTCCTGCCAGAACTTGGATAGGAACCTGGAATCTCTGTCGGAAACGATATCTTTAGGCACGCCATGCAACTTTACCACGTACTGAACATAAGCCTTAGCCAACTCAGCCTTACTCCAAGTATCTTTCATGGGAATAAAGTGAGCTGACTTGGTCAGCCTGTCGACGATCACCCAAATCATGTTGTTACCTCTTTGAGTCCGAGGCAACCCGACGATGAAGTCCATGGAGATACTCTCCCACTTCCACTCTGGCACATCTAGCGGCTGAACTTTCCCCTGTGGTGTCTTGTGCTCACCCTTCACCCTTTGGCATGTCAAACATCGAGACACGAACTCAGCGACTTCCTTCTTCATATTAGGCCACCAAAACGTCTTTTTGAGGTCCTTGTATAACTTATCCCCTCCAGGGTGTACAGAATAAGGAGTAGCATGTGCTTCAGTGAGAATTTTCTTCTTCGATTCCTCGTTAGGGGCACACACCACCTCTGTCCAAACCTCAAGCTCCCATCTGAATGGATACTGAATTTAGAGTAAGGTTCTGCACCTGCCTGCTCTACCTCATTGCGCCATTTCTGGATTCTAGCATCCTCTTTTTGTAGCTCTCGAATCTCCTCGTACAACTCCGGCTCAACTGTCATATCCCCAACGGTCTCACCTCGTCGGATCATGTAAATCCCCATCTTCCTTAGCTCACCAAACATCTTCACCCTGGATCTAGCACTGATCAGAGCATGGATAGACTTCCGACTCAAAGCATCGGCTACGACATTCGCCTTCCCTTCATGATAAAGTAAGTCCATGTCATAGTCGCCAATCAACTCGATCCACCTCCTCTGTCTCATGTTCAGCTCCTTCTGAGTATAGATATACTTCAAACTCTTATGATCAGAAAATACCTTAAAAGTCGCGCCATAGAGATAATGTCGCCACAACTTGAGAGCAAACACCACGGCTCCCAACTCTAGATCATGGGTAGGGTAATTCTCCTCATAAGTCTTCAATCGTCGAGAAGCGTACGCGATTACCTTCCCGTTCTGCATCAACACACACCCCAACCCTTTCTTGGAAGCATCAGTATACACTTCGAAGTTATCATTTCCATCTGGCAAAGCAAGGATAGGGGCTGTGGTTAGGCGCTCTTTGAGGGTCAATAAGGCCTTTTCACACCTCTCATCCCAGACAAACTTGTTCTCCTTCCTCATTAGCGATGTCAATGGTTTTGCTATCTTCGAAAAGTCTTTGACAAACCTCCTGTAGTATCCAGCTAGTCCCAAGAAGCTCCGAATTTTGCCCACATTCTTCGGGCTTTGCCATCTAGTCACAGCCTCGATCTTGCTAGGATCCACTAACACCCCTTCCTTGGAAATCACATGCCCCAAAAAGGCAACTTTCTTCAACCAGAACTCGCACTTACTCAACTTGGCATACAACTGATTCTCTGCCAGAGTCCTCAACACTATTCTCAGATGCTCCTCGTGCTCTTCCTCATTCTTAGAGTAAACCGATATATCATCGATGAATACAACCACGAACTTGTCCAGATAAGGACTGAACACCCGATTCATTAGGTCCATAAACACAGCTGGCGCATTGGTCAATCCGAAGGGCATGACCACGAACTCATAGTGTCCATATCTGGTTCTGAATGCAGTCTTAGGGATATCCTCGTTCTTTATCCTCAGTTGATGATAACCCGACCTCAGATCAATCTTCGAGAACACTCCAGCCCCACTCAATTGGTCAAACAAATCATCGATCCTTGGCAATGGATATCGGTTCTTGATAGTCACGTTATTCAACTCTCGGTAATCCACACACAGCCTCAAACTTCCATCCTTTTTCTTGACAAAAAGGACAGGTGCTCCCCAAGGTGAAACACTAGGTCGAATGTAACCCTTCTCAGCCAACTCATCCAATTGCTTCTTTAACTCTTCCATCTCTTTTGGTCCCATACGGTATGGTGGTTTAGAAATAGGTCTAGCTCCCGGCTTTAGATCAATGGAAAAGTCAATGTCGCGCTTAGGTGGTAGCCCAGGAATCTCTTCCGGAAATACCCCCTCAAAGTCTCTCACCACAGGTATGTCATAAATCCTAGGGGTCTCAGACTCTCTATCCCACATCTGACACAAGATCAACTGGTCTCCCTTCCTCAGACTCGATTTTAGGGTATTTACAGAAATAAATTTGACCTTGGGTTTGACCATGTATCCCTTGTAGGTTACTCTGACTCCCTTAGGTCCTCTCAGAGATATCTTCTTTTGGTAACAGTCAATGAAAGCTTTGTACCTTCCCAACCAATCCATCCCTAGAATCACCTCGAACCCACCCAAAGGAAACTCCATAAGGTCACAGTGAAAGACAACCTCTCCAATCTGAATAGGTACACTGGTATAGATTCTATCACAAGGCACAGACTCTCCCGAGGGTACTATAACAGAATAGACTACTCTATCATATGTAGTAAAGTTCAAGGCTCTAACATTCTCCCTAGATATGAATGAATGTGTGGCACCAGAATCGAATAACACAAAGGTGGGTTTAGAGTTGACAAGAAATGTACCAGCCACGACATGGGCATCCTCCTTTGCTGCTTCCTTCCCCATGGCAAAGAGCTTGCCACTGGACTTAGCTCCAGACTGACTCGATGAAGCGGTATTGGGTTGTTTGTTCCCCTCGTTCTGGTTCCTCTGGAAGTTACCACCCCCCGCCGGGCTGGTTTTTGCTTGCTACGGTTCGATAGTTGTTGTAGCTTCCTTAATAATCAATTACTTGCCCAGATCGGGCACCTCCTCCATAGCCGTGTTAGGAGTACGGTAGTTGTTGTACCACGATCCCGCCGTCCGAGACCCACTAAACCCGGATGTAGGTGTTTGGAAACCCCAGTTGGTTTCCTCCGTCGCACTCAAATCTCTTGTGCCCCACCTTCCCACACCCAAAACAAGTGACCCTGGACGCATTACCTCCAATACTAGCACCTCTGAAACTGCCTCCGCTTTGATTCCTCATCCCCCAGGAGCACTATTGGTGGAGTATCCGAACTTGCCTGAATTCGGCTTCTTGGCCCCAGTATTATCACTGACAGTTTCCGGCTTCCTCTTCTCAGCTTTTCCTTTCTTATCCTCCTTGATCTGCTCGGAGAGCCTCTCAACAGCACCAGCCCTCAGATAGATGTCCTGAACGGTGGTAGGTGGAGCTGCCGTGAGCCTCTTCTTGATATCCACCGTCAGTCCCCTCTCAAACCTCATAGCCAGCATGGTCTCGTTCTTAGCAAATTCATCGATATATGAGGCCAACAGCCGGAACTTCCTATGGTATGTGTCCACCGTCATGTCCTCTGTCATCTTAAACGTATCGAACTCCTCCCTCAGCTTAGCTTTCCTGAACTCTAGCATGAACTGGTCTGTTAGTATCACTTGAAATTCCAACCAAGACACGTATCCTTCCTCAACATCCCTAGCAACATGTCGAATCTCCGCCTTGTTCCTAGTCCACCATTCCCCAGCTGTAGCCCTGAGGTAGTGGGCAGCCTGGTCTACTTGCAGCTCTTCAAGACAAGCTATCAACTCGAATAGGTTGGTGAACTCCCGACACCAATCTCCCAGCAAATGAGGTTCCCCCTCTCCAGTGAAAATGGTAGGGTTATGCCTCGCCACTATTGTACTCATCTTAGCAGGGTCCATTCTTTTGGCCTTTAGGGCCTCATTCTCAGTCAGTAGCTGGTCTAACTCTTCCTGGGTGATGTTTACAGCCGTGTTCCTTCTTGGAGGCATGACTACAAGAGAATTTTAGGAATTAGCTGCAACACAAAATCACCTTGGCAACTCTAGCCAATTCTATCACTTCTTACCCTACTTGTCTATCTAGTATGGTTTAGGGATCATATAACCGCATATCACTAGACATAGTCTTCTAACACAAACTTTATAGAGATATAAGTATGAATCAACTCTAAAACATGCAAGTAATATGCCACAACCTCCCGCCAACTCTTTTATGCAACAATTAACATATCAATCAATTAACACATAGGCAACGATATATGAATTCATGCTCAACATCATGCAGCTTCTCTACCCTTCCTCTCATTTGCACTCAGGGTTCCCGGGTCGAACTGAGAGGGCCAATGGTTCGGTGTGAGGGGGCCCCTAACTCATCCCTTACCTTTAGTGTGCTCCTAACAGTTCTGTCCCGGGGTTCATTTTATTTAGACTCTTCCTATATTCATTGGATTCATTGGTTTAGGCCTGAGGATCATTCGCTCTGATACCACTTTGTAACACCCCCATTTATTTAAGGGCCTGAACTAGGACTCCTCAGATAAAGAAGGGTGTTACCATCTCGGAAACCCGAGGCAGTAGATAACAAAGGGAAAGATAAACAAGATTTTTAAATTAAAAGTTTATAAATGTTTACAACGGAAATGAAACATGTCTCAAACGGAAATAAAGTCGATAACTAAAATGAAAATAAAAGTGGGCTAGCTCTAAGTCGGGTGATCCATGCTCTCCCCTCCCGGCTCCCACTGTCTCAACAACTTCAATCAATCTGCTCCCAATAAATGGATCATCACAGGCATACACGAATACACAGGGTCAACCGTGAGGTTGAGTAGGTAATACGATATAATAAAGAATGCAATGCTATGATCCTCCATTCAACTCCGTCACACACATCCCCGGAACGCCCAGCCATACCGATCCCCGGTAGACTATATATCGATCGTAGCCGATCTGCCATTTCCTTGTTGAGGACACCAGGGCAAGTCTGCGCAACCCGCCCCGGGCCTTAATCACAATAATCTCAACTCCTCCAACTCCAACTCCGATGCAAATGCAATGTATGAAATGTATGAAACAATAATGCTCAACAAGAGAATTAAGATAATCAGATATGTCATATAATCACCGAACATGCCAACTCTTTATAATCGTAAGAACTCAATCAGTGTATTCCCCTACCTCGATCTTTGCGGTCAAAGAGTCGGTGCTCAGTAATATTCCACAACAAATTCGCCCTCTGAAAGATAAATAAATGATAAACAATTACTTAAACTATTCCCGTTCCCAAATAGAAAATTACTAAAATAGAAACTTCTTACAATGGAAAGTTTCCTTAAATGGAAACTTTCCCGATTTAACAGCTCTTCCATTTTAACCAACCCGACTCAAAACCCGACTCTAATTATTTTAAATAACTCGGGAATTAAAATAACTAACTAACTACGATACATAAACAATAAAGAAAACGATATTTAAACAATGAAGAAACGAATCAACCCGACTAGACAATACGCCCCAACTCACGACTTCCAACCCAAACCCCGACTACCACGCGCCACCTCCCCACCGTGACAGCCGCCAGGTCAGACACCGGGTCTGACCTGGGTCCCTACCACCACCCACACCGGGTTCGACTCCCGCTGATGAGTCGAACCAAGGCCACAAAACCCCCCCGGTTCACTCCACCGTCCGTGGTTGCCACCACAGCGGCCCCTACACAACCCCTCAGCCACCACCGTTGACAACAGCACCCTATCCTACCACCACCATTCTGCTCGCCGTCACACCACGCACACAGACACCGTGGCGCCGCCGTTTCGACCTCCTCGGAGTCCACGGTGGCGCCACCCCAACCTAGGCGTCTAAAACCTGCCTGAAACCCGTAACCAAACCCGTTTTGCCCCCCTTAATCGATACAGCCTGCCTCTGCCACCCTAACCGCCTACAACCACCCCAACAACCACCACGTCACTCGTCACCCACCACACTACTCATATACCCCGTCAACAACCACCAGTAACGCCTCCCTAAGACACGCAACCACCAACAAAACTGACAGAAATGCGAAACCAAAGGAGGAGAGTTGTGCTCTTACCTTTTTCTGCCACCACTACAACCACCAGAGTCGCCTATGAACGTCGACAATCGCCCCTAGCTCTTACCTGCTGTGCCGTCAACAACCACCCTCTCTCTCTCTCTCTCTCTCTCTCTCGAATTGCGTGAAAAAGGTGATGGAGTGTTGTTCGATGTAGGCGGGTGAAGGGAGACGGGTAGGGTTTATAAGCTAGGTTAGAATTAGGTTAAACTCAAAATGGGTTTGTGGGTTAATTGGGTTAGCACGGTTAAAACATGGGTAAACGTAATTGGGTAAAAGGGTTAGCTAATAACACTTAAATCGTAACTTCGTTCACTTAAACCCGTCTCAACAAGCATCAACTCGATGTAATAACTTAGCGAAATAAATCGATTAAATACTTAACCCGTCTTAATTCATAATATAAAATACGGAGTATTACAATCTTCCCCCCTTAAAATGAACTTCGTCCCGAAGTTCGTTCAACTATCAAACCTCTGAGCATCAATGTGGGTACCAAAACAGATTTTCTAAAGTCGATAACTCATGGATGATAACTCATGGATTTAGGTCAGAAACAAAATGTTACAGTATTTATAGTAGAGATTCATTAGGTTAACTATTGCTAAATTAGTAATTACACTTTTGACTTTAGAGCAGGGAAACGCTAGTCTTTTTAGAAGGATGGGCATCTTTCATGGAGAAAGAAGAAGACGAAAGTTGCTGTAAGAGAATCCGGGCGTCCAAGGAGGAAGACGGGCGGATTGTAGTGGTGGTGCACGGGCGTCTTCGTGGGAATCCGCTCGGATTCTTTGGAGGAATCCGGGCGTCTTTGTTGCTGGGACGCACGGGTTGTCACTTCAGGACGGGCGTCTTGTGGGTAAGCCGCTCGTCTTCTGTGACAGAATCCTATTTCTTCACTTCCTTTTTATTCTTGTGGGATTGATCTTTAGTTCTCGCTTCCTCTTCATACTAGTCCATCAAACATCGTCAAATAGCTTCCGAATACGCACGAAAGATGGGAATTTCCGCCTTACTATCTTCTTTCCTACAAATCATATGAAATGCGATAGAAAAGAAAATAGGAAGGTTTTGACGGATAGAATGGCCAAAGAATGTTATAGTAGTATGCAAAATAGGCTCAATTAGGGGACTAAATGTGCGCAAATAATGATCACATCAAGGGTTCACGGTTGGGACTACCAACATAGGGCATCTTACTTTCTCTTTTGTCTTCACAAGAATTAGGTGTGTAAGATGTGTAAGAGTAGGTGTAAGGCTAGTTGTAGGTAGGCCATGATTAGGTTATTTTATCTCATAAAATAATTCACCCACTAACACCTTCCACCTCCATTATTTCGGTCCATATACATAAAATGGACTACCATTTTATTTTGTCAAATTGTCATTTGTCACACAATATGTCGCATGTAGTATGTTACATGTTATTAATTAATTTGATGCATATTTATCACATAAATATCATTTCATGAATTAATTAAATTACGTACAACAAATTGACTAGTGATACTTGATCACATAAATAAAATGGGTCATAAAATTATAATTCACAACATCTTGTAATTATAATTAACCATTCATTCTTATCTTTATTGTTTTACAAATAATAAACAGTTTTAGTAATAAAGTATTTCAATTACTAAAATAAATCTTCTTTAATCCCATTATAATAAGATATCAATATTCTCTCTCGCAAATTGAATTGTTCAATTTTAAGGAATTGATTAACTTGTATCGTCATACAATTAATCAACTTTACGGATAAGGGCATCATCCTTTAGGTGTGACCTTAAGGGATCAACTGACCACCACCGTCCCACGACAGTAACGTCAAACTCTAGCAAGCTAATCGTTACCGATTAATGTTGATCAGTTGACTATAAAATGAATCATCCCTTACGTATTCTTAAAAATGAGATTTAAACATGTGATCATCATGATCGACAATTGTGATCGCATTATTGTCGGAGGACACATATTCCAACAAATACTCCTCATAAGATCAAAATAAAACATAGGAGCAAAACCGATTTTATTCAATCTCTTTTTCAATTTGTTTTTTCTTTTTTTTCTTTTCTTTTTCTTTTCTTCTTTCTCGGTTTTTTCCTTTTTTCTCGAATTCTTTTTTTTCATTCCATCCTCCTTTTTCTTTTCTACCAACTCCAGATAATCAAATACAGACCACTCAGCTCAATAAACACAATACTGCAAAAATTAATCTAAACTAGCTTGACAAGGCAGGCTAAATTTGGAGTTAAATGGGTAAAAATAGAAAAAGGGGGAAAATAAGTACCTCCATGAATGTGACACCAACCACTAACCCGAATGTATGTAGGCAAAATGCAATTGAATTTGATATATGTGAAGATTAATGATACATGCTATGCAAGGAGTAATTACTCACAATCCTACATAAATTGGTCATAAATGACACCAGTTTTAAGGCTCTAAAACTTAGAGAATATGAGTAGATTGCCAAAGTTTCAAATCAAGTCTATTTTTTTATCTATATTTTTAACATTAACTCGTATATATGCGAAAAGACAAATCTAAAAATATCAGTTTTTCGCAAGGCTTAAGTACGAAGGACCAAAAGTACTGCAATTTCATCATTGAAATCCACCGTTCCGACTCAACCTAAATGCAAAAATAAACGTGATATTTTTTTTTTGATTTTTTTGAAATTTTTTTTTTTTTAATAAGAGACAATGCAAATGGAAGTGCAGTAAACGTGAATGCAAAACAAATGCAAATGTAGACTCAAGTATGCAATACCCTCCCCAAACCAAAACGGACAACGCCCTCGTTGTCCTCCAGCAGACACCAGCAGAATAATATGGGAAAGGGAAAATACAACTCAAAATGCTAAAAAATGCAATAAACTAAAGGAGATGAAAAAGAAATAAAAGCGAGAATACTTACAATATATACGAACTTCCCCAAACCAGTCAGCAAACTCGGGAAGTGAGTAGTCCAGTAGCTACTCGTCAGCCTCCTTGTCAACTACCTCGTAGGTAGGGTCCTCCTCCTCCTCTCCTCTCCTCCTCTGACGACCTCTCGCGTCTAGCTCAGCTCGGAGCCTCTCCTCTCTCTGTGTCGAGTCCTCCTCGCTCTCAGGCTGTGGGTACCCCTCTATCGGGAACCGGTAGAGGGAAGGGTGTGGCAAGTCAGCTGGGATAGGACGTCCTCTCATCATGTGGTACTCGTAAAGAGGGAATAAGGCAAGTGCCTGATCCCGCTCCATACGAGCCACTCTCTAGCACATATCTAAAAGAAGCGCATCACAACGCCCTTGGTCCATGACCTCAAGCGCCTCAAAAGTAGGAGGAGCAACAAAATTAACCGGTAAGGCCGACTGAGAAGCAAAGGGTGTAGGTGTTGGGGTAGGGATAGGCGTGGGCGTGGACGGGGACGCGTGCGCAGCCTATGTAGGTGTAGACCCCTCTACGACTTCCCTACCAGTAGGGGAAGTCCTCTTCCGCTTCCTAAAAGCGGTAAGGTCAAGGAGGTAAGAAGGTGGAGGTGGTGGTAACCTACCCGACACAGTAGTCAAAGGTAAAGCAAGGGGTAGGCTAGGTGAAGGTAAAGTCACAGACGTAAAAGTGCCAATCTTCCACGTCTGATGGTCAGCTGCCAGCCAGTGCTTAGAAATAATGACAAGAATATCAATGACATTATCCTTATCGAAATATTTAAGACCACGGGGAAAATCGGGGAAAAGGTCGCGGGCAATGCGAGTCACTAACCCACCACAAGCTATCGTGCCCGTCACTTTTTGCCCGACAGTGTTAAAATGTTGAGCAGTCAAGTGGGAAATGTTAAAAACAAAGGGGTTACCGCTGTCAATGTTCAGGTAACCCGCTAAAATTGATAGCTCGGTATTGTTAACATTGTTGGGCTAGTGACGACCAAAAATCATCTCTCCTAGCAGACGGAGAAAGTAACGGGCTGGGGGTAAGTGGACGTGAGCAACATGTCGCTGACTGGAGGAAGTTTGTGCAAGTGTAGGCCAAAGCAGATCCAGGAGCTTCCTTGGAGGCTCAAGAAGACTGTCACTAACTAAACCCAACCGCCCCCAAACTCAGCTAAAGTCCAGGTGAAGGTTGTGTTGAATAGTCTAAAGGTAATGCACTTGCTCCCGGGGTCAGTCACATAGGCCGCAGAAGAAAAGGTGAAAGAGCTGAAAAATTCTAAGGTCAATTGTCGATATGTGAGCTCTTTCAAGGTGGCCAAACCCGACATTCCCGTCCCGTTGAGCAGCTCAACAACGGGCTCTAAGATTAGGAATTTTTCTAAAGATGGTCGACACAAGAAACGGGTCGATGTCATGTCACATTCCATTAAATTTAAAAAAACGAGTTCTGTGGGACGGGGAAATGAAACGTACCTGCGGAAACTCAGGTAGAGTCTCCGTAGAAGTGTCGATCACGCGTCGGGCAGCAGCCCGTAAAACAGCAGCGCAAAATCCTGTATCCTTCCCCGAACGAGAATCGGAAGCAGTAGCAACTATAGTAGTAACAGTGACAGCCACAGTGGTAGTAATAGCAGGTGCGGGTGTCGACACAGCAGGGGTCGACACCGGCGTAAGAACAGTAACGGCAGCAGTAGTAGCTGCGGTGGTGGTGACACTGGTAGTAGCACGGACCACCATCTACGAAACAGACGGAGTAGTAGCTAAAGTAGAGGCGGAAACCGACATTCTACTATCCATCCTAATAAAAAGCAAGTTCCAAATCAATCATACAAGTAACACAATCGGATTTTCCCCAAATCGATTTTTCGAAACCCTAATTTCGAGATTAAAGCGAAAAAGACAATTAAACATCAAAGAAAAGGGGAATGGAACTTACCTAAGATGATTACCCAGCAAAAGATCAATTGAAATCAAGAAAACTCAAATTAATCGCAATAAATTTCGATTTTTCGAAACCCTAATTCTTTAAATAGCTCCAAAATTGTGAAATTTGATGAAGCAAGTAAGGAGGAATGATTTAATTGATGATAAGGAAAGTATTTGGGTAAATTATTTGGTAAATAAGGGAAGAAATTGAAGAATTAAGGTAGGGGATGAAGGGATGTCGAGAGAATTGAGGGAAAAATAAGATGAAAAAATGAAATAGAAGAGGGGAAAGAGATACTCGCTCGTGCTCATATCAGCTCAATGTGCTCGATCGAGTGATTTTTGAAACCACTCGATCGAGAACTTTTATCATCATTTGCGCGATTGAGAGCTTTGAAAGTGATCGATCGAAAGCTTTCCCCTATGCATTGAATTCTACTCGATCGAGAACTCTTGGTTGTTCGATCGAGAACTTTTCCTCTTCAATTTTGCTCGATCGAGAACAGGATAACTCGATCGAGACACCTAAAGGCCATGATAAAGTACGGTCAGCCATCTGTACGGTCATATTAGTACAATAAAATTTGGTCAAACCAAGCCTCTTGGCGAGAGACAACGGTAAGACACTCACGCTAGCTCCCAAATCGCACAAAGCATTATCAATTAAATGGGTCCCAACATGACATGGTATAGAGAAACTACCCGGGTTAGACAACTTAGGTGGGGTCTTAATTTGAATTAGGGCAGAGCTCGCTTCAATTAAAGCCATCGTCTCATCGTCATTAATATGGCTCCTACACGCTAAAATATCTTTCATAAATTTTATATAGGAGGGTACCTGGGTTAACAACTCAGCAAATGGTACAGTAACGTGAAGACGTTTCAAAATTTTGGCAAACTTACCGAATTGTTGCTCAATCTTCTTGCTCTGTAATCTTTTCGGAAATGGGACCGTAATGGGAATAGCTAGGCATTTATTTTTCTTCGCCAAAGAATTCTCACTTTCATCATTGGAATTACTCGATCGAGTAAAAGAACCACTCGATCGAGAATCTTTTTCAGCAATAGTGCTCGATCGAGCACTTTCATTCACTCGATCGAGACCTCTCTTTTCCTCAGTGCTCGATCAAGTACCTCTATCTTCTCGATTGAGAACCTTTTCAGCATAATCCCTCGATCGACCACCAGAAATCAATCGATCAAGGACATCTCGTGAAGTCAGCGCGTTTTCGTCAAAAGACGACTGTTCATGTACAACAACTTCAACTTCCGAGTCTGAAAGTTCAGCATTCTTTCCTGATATTCTGGGTCCCTCATAGGAAAGACCACTCCTTAAGCTAATCAGATTTATCGTCTCATGATGTTTCTTGTCAAGTTGGGACGGTAAATGACCCGGCTGTCTTGAAGCTTGATTAGTAGCCAGTTGAGCCATCTGGGATTCAAGTAACTTAATAGAAGCATCTTTTGCTTGGTTACTTTTCTGCAATTGAATCGTCAGTGATTGCAGCATTAACTTCAACTCAGCCATTTCACTTATGCCACTAGAAGAGCACCTTGATGTGGCGGTGGTGGGAAAGAAGGAGGCTTTTGAAAGCCTTGTTGTTGAGCATTATGAGGCGGTAAATAAGCTTGTTGCTGCTACGGTGGAGGTGTAGGATTCAAAACATTTTGAGTAATCCACCTCAAACTGGGATGAACTCCAGCTTTATTGTTGTAATAGAAGCCTCATTTCCTACAGTGTTGAATGGCATAGACTTGCTCCTTTTCAGCTAAGCAATCCACGGCAGTATGACCATCATTACCACCACATTTCTCACATAATACGGTCTCTTGTCTAGTCAACAAGTGAACCGTCGGTTGATCCCTTACGGCCTGCAACTCAAGCTTATCAAATCTTGCATTCATGGCTTCCAGTTGAGCTACAAGTTCACTACTATCACTAGAAACCGTTCGTGTACCACTTCTTAGATTCCCATATTCAACACAATGGGTAGCCATCTCTTCTATAATACCCCAACCCTTATCATCATCAATGTTCTTCTGAAACCTTCCATTTAGCTGCAGCATCTAAAATGGCAGGGTGGTCATCATACAACCCATTGTAGAACTGGTTGCACAAAAACCACTGGCCGAACCCGTGATGTGGAATGGACCGAACCAACTTCTTGAATCGACACCATGCTTTGTATAAATTTTCGGTCGGGCTCTCTTTAAAGCTTGTGATCTGCCCTCTCAATGCATTAGTTCTCTGTTGAGGGTAGTATCTCTTACAAAAAGCAAGGGCCAAGGTTTCCCAATCGGTAATCCCAGCTGCAGTCCTATCCAAATCAGTCAGCCACTCTCGGGCTGCATTAGTAAGAGAGAAAGGAAATAAGACTTCCTTTATTTTCTCTTGAGTCACTTCCTTAGTAGCGGTAATGGTAGAATAATAATCCATGAACACCTCCATGTGCTTCCTCGGATCCTCACCGGATACTCCCCTGTATAGGTTTCTCACAACCAGATTAATGTAAGATGGCCAAATATCAAAGGTATTCCCATATTTCGTTACAATATTATGTGGACATGGGCCACCCGCACCGCGTACACCCGCGCGTTGGTCTTGAGGAGGCGGCACTTCTCCCATGGAGCCTTGGGTTGCCAAAGCACGTCATGGGTCGTTACTGAAGCAAAACGAGTCACATTAGGCATGTTTGTACCCGGTTTTGGTCCTTTGGCCGGAATAGGGTCCAATTCGAAATTCCTCTAAGAACATGGGGCAATTTATGGCCAAAAAATCTTCTATGATGATTTGGAAGTACTTTTGTCTAGGAGCTTATGTCTTGGGAAGGTGATAATCATAGAGAAAGGTAAGGAACAAAACCGGTGGCCCTATGGTTACACGGTTTGCAATGGCAAGTACAAGAGTCACTTTCAAGTCCCTTTCAACCTTCCTAATTTAACTAAGACATCCACAAGGCTTCTTTTGTTTCTCTACTAGTCTTGCATAAGCATGGCCGGACCATTTGAAGCTTCCAAGGAGTCCAAAT
Source organism: Silene latifolia (assembly GCF_048544455.1). NCBI lineage: Eukaryota > Viridiplantae > Streptophyta > Magnoliopsida > Caryophyllales > Caryophyllaceae > Silene > Silene latifolia. The sequence goes on from NC_133535.1 coordinate 83,837,879, forward strand.
AATCATTGTCCTCATTAGTTTACTTTTCTTGTTTTCTTTTAGATTTTCAACTTGTGTAAGAACTTTGTATAAGGCTTGAGGGCCACCTTTTGTACCGGTCTTCTAGGGTCTTTTTGGACCGTTAGATGCTAGGTAAGATGGATGGCGAGGATTGCTTGGCTTGGCCTATAAAAACAAGGCTTTCCTCATGCATTTTCAGATTTGATGAATGATACACACACGTTAGAAGCTTTGCTTTCTACTAATCTTCTTTGCTTAGTGCTAGAAGACCCTCTATTGCTTAGTGCTTAAAGTTGAGTGACTCCATTTCTTAGTGCTTGGATCCCTCTTAGGCTTAATCTAGTGGCTTAGTGCTTAGATTAAGTTATATCCCAAGTCACTCAATTCTAATCACACTTGCAATCCTCCATTCCCTCGTGTTAATTCGTGGTTTTGAACAGTCCAGCAGAGTGTTTAAAATCGAGTCCCAAAGTTTCTGCCTAATTTTTAGTCATTTTTATTATAATCAAACAATCAAAACAATGTCCAAATCGAGTCATTTTCAATCAAAATCAGAGTCCTTGACGTTTTACTTCAAATTGGTTATCAGGGCAAAAGTTTAACACAATTCCATTGTTGTGTTAATCTTGGGAAGAAACCTTCTTGTGAGTTCAATATAAAACCTTAACCACATCCAAAAACACAAAAACAACCATGAGTGAAGAAAGACTACTTGGAATTGAGACTCAAGTAACACAACTCTTCGAGAAATGCGAGCTAATGATAGACTCCTTCATTGCTATCATGGTTAACATTCCAACACCACCAAGGAACCGGGGAAGACCGCCACCCCACCGTGGTAGAGGACGTGGTCGTGGGCTTGGAGCAAGAAACCAAGAGGCCAACCATGGAGTGGAGGACTTGCACTCGGATGAAGAGGGTTCTTTCATTGAAGCCGAGCATGAGGAGCATCCTAAGGACCTAAAGGTAGATATTCCGGACTTTCATGGTAGTTTAAATCACGATGAATTACTAGATTGGTTTAGATCAATTGAAAGAGTCTTTTAATTTAAATCATACTTGGGTGCTAAGTCCTTCAAGGTTGTCATTTTAAAGTTTAAGGGCTATACATCTCTTTGGTATGAAAACATGAAAAATCAAAGGAAGAGGGATGGTAAAGAACCCATAAAGTCTTGGTAAAAATTGAAAAAGAAGCTTAGTGACAAGTTTATTCCCAAAGAGTATACTCAAGATATGTTCATTAAGCTTACTCAATTAAAACAAGATCAACAACCACTTGAGTCTTACATTAGGGATTTTGAGCAACTCACTTTGCAATGTGATATCAATGAGAAACCCGAGCAAAAAATTGCTAGGTTTGTGGAAGGATTGGATGAAAAAATTGCTAATAGAGTCCGAATGAAACCGTTATGGTCCTTTGATGAAGTCGTGAACTTGGCTTTAAGGGTGGAAAAATTGGGCAAGGGGAAAGCCTTCAACTCAAAATTGCCGACCAAAACAACCCCTAAGACCACCCATGCCGAGACCAAATCCAAAGAAACCAACACCCAAACCGTGACACCCACACTTGACAAGGGAAAAGGCATTGAAACCTCACAAAAAAATACCTTACCTCTCAAAAAATGTTACCAATGCCAAGGTTATGGACACTTTGCCAAAAATGTCCAACCAAGAGAGCCCTTAGTAGCTTTGAAGTGGTTCATTGGGGAGAGGATGAAATTATTGTGTATGATGAAGATGAGGAAACCGAGGAGACTAAGGATGAGGAGCTAGTATTGCCGGATTCCGGGATGAGTCTAGTCACTTGGAGAGCGTTGAGTGCTCAACCATTGGAAATGGATCAAAGACAACAACTTTTTAGGCCTAGGTGTACCATTGGGGGGAAAGTTTGCAACCTAATCATTGATGGAGGTAGTTGTACTAATGTGGCCTCTAGTGTCCTTGTTGAGAAGCTTTCCTTGACCACCCAAAACCATCCTTGTCCTTACAAATTGAGGTGGCTTGACAAGGGGGCCGAATTGAAGGTTGACAAACAATGCTTGGTGTCCTTCTCCATTGGCAAGAATTATGTTGATAAGGTTCTTTGTGATGTTCTACCTATGGATGCTTGCCATCTTCTACTTGGTAGGCCTTGGGAGTTTGATAAGAGTGTGGTGCATCATGGAAAGGATAACACATACTCCTTTGAATTTGACAAGAGGAAAATCACTCTAGCACCTCTTCCACCATCCTCCATGCTTGAACCTTACAAAGAAGTGATGCTAATCAAGGAGGCCGAAATGGTCCAAGAAAAGAGTGATGAGAAAGGTGTTCATATTCACCTTGCCGAGGGTGTGTCCAAGGAGCAAGAAGAAACATTCCCTAGCAAGGCTCAAAATTTGAGCAAGTTCTTTAAAGATGATCCATCTAATGCCAAGCATATGTCCATGGAACAAGATGAACCGTACACTAATACGGTTCAAACAAGGGTCGAGGTCCATGAAGATGTTCCTCCAAATGCAAATCTAAGAATGAAGGCCGAGGTCCCTAAAACTCCTTGGTTCAACTATGGTGTCCACAAGTTCAAGGACAAACTAGGGGAGTGTTCAAGTGCACAAGAGGCATTCAAGTGGGATAATACCAATGAACAAGTTCAAGAGGAGCTCTTTGTCAAGATTGGAGCCGAGAGTACCATTGATAAGGTACAAGCTCACTATCCCGTCTCCTCTACCACTAGTCCAATTGGTAATGAATGCAAGGATAAGTCAAGTGCCTACTCAGGCGATCAAGGAAATAGAGTCAAGAAACGAGTTCAAGAGAGGGTCTTTGACAATGTCCAAACCGTGGGTGTCCATGATGGTATGCATTGTGACTATTCCATCCACTCTAGTCCGAGTTCAATTGAAGATGAGCACGAGATCAATGGCATAGGCGATATGATCATGACATTCAAGGCAAGTGCCCAACCGAGCAAGCAAAGAGATGGTGCCAAGGGACGGGTTGAACAAAGGTTCCTTCGTCATGTTCAATTCAAAGCACGCAAGGGTCCATGAACTCCAAGCAAGGGACGAAATTCAGAATTGAGGATCAAGTTTGGGTCCGTTTATGCAAGTTATGAGTCCTTAAAAAAGAGGATAAGCTCATGCCAAGAGAAGAAGGTCCGTTCATGGTCATTGGTCAAGTTGGGTATGACAAGTACAAGGTCGATTTATTGGGGACTCATGCCACATTCCATGTTAGAAATTTAGGTCATTACTATGAAGAGTTTAGTGATGGCGATGTCGAGGACTTGAGGACAAGTCCTTTTCAAGAGGAGGAGTTTGAAGCAAAACGAGTCACATTAGGTATGTTTGTACCCGGTTTTGGTCCTTTGGCCGGAATAGGGTCCAATTCGAAATTCCTCTAAGAACATGGGGCAATTTATGGCCAATAAATCTTCTATAATGAGTTGGGAGTACTTTTGTTTAGGAGCTTATGTCTTGGGAAGGTGATAATCATAGAGAAAGGTAAGGAACAAAATCGGTGGCCCTATGGTTACACGGTTTACAATGGCAAGTACAAGAGTCACTTTCAAGTCCCTTTCAACCTTCCTAATTTAACCAAGACATCCACAAGGCTTCTTTTGTTGCTCTACTACTCTTGCATAAGCATCGCCGGACCATTTGAAGCTTCCAAGGAGTCCAAATAATCATTGTCCTCATTAGTTTACTTTTCTTGTTTTCTTTTAGATTTTCAACTTGTGTAAGAACTTTATGTAAGGCTTGAGGGCCACCTTTTATACCGGTCTTCTAGGGTCTTTTTAGACCGTTACATGCTAGGTAAGATGGATGGTGAGGATTGCTTGGCTTGGCCTATAAAAACAAGGCTTTCCTCATGCATTTTTCAGATTTGATGAATGATAAACACAAGTTAGAAGCTTTGCTTTCTACTAATCTTCTTTGTTTAGTGCTAGAAGACCCTCTAATGCTTAGTGCTTAGAGTTGAGTGACTCCATTGCTTAGTGCTTGGATCCCTCTTAGGCTTAATCTAGTGGCTTAGTGCTTAGATTAAGTCATATCCCAAGTCACTCGATTCTAATCACACTTGCAATCCTCCATTCCCTCGTGTTAATTCGTGGTTTCGAACAGTCCAGCAGATTGTACAAAATCGAGTCTCAAAGTTTCTTCCTAATTTTTAGTCATTTTTATTATAATCAAACAGTCCAAAACACTGTCCAAATCGAGTCATTTTCAATCAAAACCCGAGTCCTTGACGTTTTACTTCAGTTACTGATTCGACACTAAATTACGCACATTTAGTCCCCTAATTGAACCTATTTTTCATACTAATATAGCATTTCATGGCCATTTTATCCGTCAAATCCTTTCTATTTTGCTTTCCTAGTGCATTTTATATGTCTTATAGGAAAGGAGGTAATGAGATGGAATTCCCGTCTCTCTCGCGCATACTCGGAAGCTTATTGACGATCTTGGATGGACTAGTATGAAGAGGAGGCAAGGATGATGACCAAGGATGAAGAATAAAGAGTATATATAAGGATCATAGGCATATAAGCAAGGAGAAGGAACCCTGTCCCAGGATCCGTGCATCCCAAGCTCTGAAGGAGCAACTCAGCATAGGATCTGAGCGTCCCGTGACCAAGCCGCGCGTCTCAGCTAAGGATCCGAGCGTTCCTCAGAAAATCCAAGCAGATTCCCTTACAGGATTAACCGTGCTCCAAGCCAAGACGCGCATATCTCCTTGGGAGTTGCTACATGATCCACGCATTTCCCTTGGGACTTGCAAAGCTCTATTCAACACTTAAGCATTGTTATTTACTAATCTACCCTTGCTTAACATAATGATGTACCACTATATATACTACATTGTATTACCTAGCTAATTACCAAGTTCTCTTAGATTAAATCAAGTATTCTTAGATTAGATTAGGAGTAGATTAGAATATATTAATCTCAATCATTCCACAAATTACACATTAATCTTTCCTTAATTATTGTTCATGCTTTATTATTGGGTAATTGAAGATTATTGGGTTATTATTGGAGAATTGACAACTCTTCATCAATCAATCAATTTTTCTTCCATTATTCCTTCATTTCCATTTGTCCATCTTAATTTTGGTATAATCTCTTTAATCTTTACTTTTTATTGTTTATTTCCTCACTCTTTTATCATGTTTATACTTATTGTGATGATTGAGACCATTGATGACATGTTTTCCATGATAATAAGTGAGTAGTTACTTAACTAGGATTAGTGGGGGATTAGGGGAGTTAATCACGGGATAAATTTATGCTTAATGAGTTTATATGAATGCTTGCTTATTGTTCTTCAACTTATGCACATGTTATGTTTGATAAAATGCTAGACTATGAAACCTTACATTTTTTACCCATCTCTTATCTTTTCAATGAGACTTGTAAGATATAAACCAACTCAAGCCTTATTAGACCATGCATAGAGTTGAATAGGGAAAACCCAAGTCGACTTGTTAGTGTTGTAAAGTCTTAACCGACACGGCTCCGAGGCGTAAGTTTCCCTAGGATTTGGTTTACCATGCATGTAGTTTAATAGGAAGAACTAACTCGACTTGTAGGCGTTGTAAAGTCACACATGACTCGGCTCCAGGACCCAAATCTTCTTATGAATTGTATGACATGAACTAACTTAATTCCAACAATAATAAATTGCTTGCATCTATATAACTCATTTATGCTATCTTACCATGATTCCCTTATGATCCCATGACATCCTAGTATCCTTTATTATTTGTTTACATCTTTATTTGCTTTATTGCTTGTTTTACTTTATTGCTTGCATTAGTTTAGAACCAACTCCAAACCAAACCAACTGTGACACCCTAAGTGCAACTACGATTAGATTGAACAATTTGAATACCTCCGTCCCGTGGATCGACCCCGACTTGCTTGCTATGCTAGTAGTTGGGTATAAATGTGTTTGATGGCGGACAACGACACACTACATCAGTTACCGATTTGTGAGGCATTGAAACCGGTGAAAGGTTGAATAAGCCTGCATTTGTGGAGTCGCCACCAATTTATTGTGGAAAAATTGGAAACCGTTCGAATACCTCATGTCATGTCAAGACACAAAGTAGTGACAAGAACACTAATAAATTGCTTCAATAAATGGTTAGGAGAAGTATCTTCGCCATCTTTAGGTGTGATGACATTGGTGTTAGTAGTAACTGGACCACTCGTTTGAGTGACATTTTGATATGGACGTTCTAAGCGAGTAAGGTGGTCCACATCCCGATCTTCATCAGCCTTGACTAGAGGATGTTCTGTGAGGTAAACATATTCATCGTCATCCTCCCAAACTCCATTGACGATACTGAGCTCTTTTAAACTTATGATTTAAGCTTCTACGCTGATTATTTGCTCGACCAAATCGTCGGTCACTGCAATCACTTCTTGTATTGTGGATTCTTGAGATAAGATTGGAATCACCGGCATGTCTTCCCTAGGTATAGCACTTGGATTGCGTAGGGATGCCACCCAGCTTCTAGCTCTGAAACTTGCCTACTTACATTCTTCGCCCATACGACAAAATAAGCGATAGTAGGGGAGATGGTGGAATAACTCTCCTCATTTCTAGTGCATTGACCTCGTCTTCAACTGAAGAAATGAGTTATAAACAATCCAAGATGGATTCCTCGTTGGTGATTATCAAAATTCCAAGAGGATTCTGGGTATTGTTAGGCTTACTTGCAGGAGGTATAGGCAGGCGCCCATCCTCAATCATATCCTGAATGGCATATTTTAATTTGAAATATTTCTCTGTATCATGCCCTTTGCCTCTATGGTACTCGCAGTAGGCGTTTTCATCCCAGAACTTAGACTTCCTCTCAGGGTCAGGTGTAGGTCATATAGGTTGGAGCTTACCCTGTTTCATCAGTCCTTTTAGATCGTTGGAGTATGAGTCACCAACGTTGGTGAACTTCCTATGTGGGCCATTCTTCTTAGTAGATGATTCGACAAGGTTGACCTCGTCGGTCTTGCTAGAAGAGCCATAAGAACGACTCGTTGCGCCTTGATACTCGCGACCTACCATTTTGGATAAGAGTCCTTTACGAATGTCGTCTTCAATTCTTGTGCCTAATACAGTTAAGTCTTTAAAAGACTTTATGTTTTGGTATCTTATGTGGTTCGCATAGATTGGCCTTAAGTTATCCATGAACTTTTCAACAAGAGTAGCCTCGTCTGGGCATTCGACGAGTTGTGTGCTAGTCTTTCTCCACCTACTTAGGAAGTCGGTGAATCCTTCTTTCTCATTTTGGGTAAGAACCTCTAGAGTGCGCATATTGACTTGAATTTCAGCATTGTCCGCATACTGTTTGGTGAACTCAATTGCAGCATCATCTCAAGTAGCAATTTTCTTGTGTTCCAATGAGTAGAACCATTGCTTAGGAATAGTATCGAGAGACGAAGGAAAGATCCTTAGGAACATCTCTGGCTTGATGCCTTTGATAGACATATAATCTTTGAAAGCACGAATATGGTTCAACGCGTTTTCATGCCCCTTAAATTTGGGATGTCGGTCATGTTGAAGTTAGTTGGTAGTTGAGCGTTTACTGCTTCATACTTGCGATTGTTTTCCCTGTAGATGTCATCTCCCTTGAGGTACGTTAGTTGCTCTTCTAAATATTGGAGTCGCTTTTCAGCTTCAGTAGGACCTGGTGGAAGATTGACTTCTGGTTGCCCAACAAAGGGTGGAATATTATCATGTATGACCAAGTCGGGAATGGCATCCTATGTGGGAGGAAGTCTAGCTTCTACAACGACAATTCGGCCTTCGATGATGTTAAGGCGAGCATATGCTTGGTCTTGGCTTGTTTGGAGACGAATGAGCGCAGCTAGGATTTGATCATTACCCTTTACGGACAGTTGAGGTTGACCATTAACGCTTTCATGACTAGTTCCCACCATTTTGGAACTGAGGATAAGAGATCGACGACGAATCAAAACACGATCGACCATTTCGCACACTTACTCAAAAGAGACTAGACTCGTGAAGTGGGCGTGTGCCACTGTGTCAAATAGGATTTGAAAATGACAAATATTGAAATGTTTGTCCTAGAGAACTATAGTGTAGTTGTAGGAGTGCTGGCTCGAAGTGAGGTTTGAAATGGGTTTTGAGGCCCAAATTTTGACTTGACATTTGTATAGAGTTTCGGCTTATTTTGCGCTATTTTAGGCCATTTTCGAAAATATTTATATTTTTTTTTAAAAAAGGGTTTTTTTTTTACAAAATTTCGTCATCGTTGTGTTTACAAAATGGTGATCACGTATATGGTACAAACATACGTATGGGCATTATAACGGTATGCTGGGTGCATTTAAAGGGTTTTCGTTTAAAAGGTGGGTTGTCATACCAAGCAATCAAATCCTGGTCTGTGGAGAGGTCCGTGCCAAACAAGAACAAGGTCGTTCCTAGTCCATTCCCTCAAGTAGTGAAAGCCCTTGATACAAACATGAGTATGTATCACAGTATGGTTGACGTCAATCGATATCCATCCTTAGGCCCAGATAAGAATTTGGACCGTCCAGACGGGACGATTGGTCAAATGGGTTGGGTTAAGCCTAGGAAGGCCGAATTAAACGACCTAAGAAGGTCGAGTAATGAAAATCGAAAACTATCTCGTATAAACTATTCCCTAACCTTCTTCAAGTTTCACCATGGGTAACACGTAAGTGTATCATCCCCAGCGGAATCGCCAAACTGTGGACATGGGCCACCCGCGCGTTAGTCTCGAGGCGGCGGCACTTCTACCACATAGCCTTGGGTTGCCAAAGCACGTCATGAGCCATTACCGATTTGTGAGCCATTGAAATCGGTGAAAGGTTGAATAAGCCTGCATTTGTGGAGTCGCCACCAATTTATTGTGGAAAAATTGGAAACCGTTCGAATACCTCGTGTCATGTCAAGACACAAAGTAGTGATATGAACACTAAGAAATCCGTTACCCATAGCATTCTATGTCTTGAATGACTATCGAGATACCAATGGACACGGATGTCCAGAGATAACTGGAGTAAGGGGTGAGGGTACGTATTAGGAAGCTTTTTAATCGAACACCTAATCCCGCCCGCCTCGATGGCGGCCTCTACTAATGATTAGAAAAATCGTTCATATTTGATATGTCATCGATGTAATGCATGCAATGCAACAAACACAGATTAATCCTAGCATGTGAAATTAGACTATGTCCGTTAACACGTAATTTAGCAAACAATTAGGTCAAAGTTGGAAGTTAGGTTAATTACATATGAAAACCAAGCAAATAAATCATACAAGAGCGATAAATAAATAAATAAATTATAATAATTAAAATTACAATAATTACAAGGGATACTTGATCTATGGCAAAAGCACGCTTAAAACAAGATTTGTGAAGAAGAAAATAAAAGTATGAAAGTACGACAGATTAGCAGTGGTAATACGATTAATAGTTAATTAAATACGTAATTAGAAGCTACGTCAAACGAGAAGGAGTTCAGGGACAGAAGCCAACCCAGAACAGGCGCGGCAGCTGCTGCGTCCTCTGGAAGAGGCGCAGCACTTCCTGCGTCTGTTCCTGAGTTGGACTCTGGCTGTGAAGTCAGAACCGCGGATTGTTATCGTTCGTCGGTATATTTAAGGTCAATTATTGATATTAGACTCAAATGGAAGTAATTTAACAGATTACATGCATCTGGAACCATCATAAAATGAATTAAAGGTGAGAATTTACAACGATTTACATGATTATAACGAACTCGTGTCGGATTTAATAAAGGAACAAACTTCGAAGTTGAAAACGAAATTTAATAAAGAAAATTAAAATCAAATAAAGAAAATTATATACAAAAGACGAATTCCAGAGACTTGATATTAACGAATCGAGCCTCTAAAATCCGGGTTTGAATAAGATGACGAAAACCCGCAAATATTGATTTATAAGGGATTCAAGTCGAATTAAACGTTATGATTTGAAGAGTATTAGTAAAACATGATTATATACTGAAACGGACAAAAGAAACGAAAGAAACAAGAAAAAATAGAGAATTGCAGAAGATCGAGGAAGAAGAAGAAGAAGAGCAGAAGCAGCGGCAGCCTCAGGAAGAGGTGCAGCATATGCTGCAATTCTTCGAAGAGGCGCAGCTACTGCTGCGTTTCTTCTCAACGTCAGACCTCCGCTGTTTTGTAAATAGGGTTTTAAAAGATGGTTTTTTAAGACGGTTTTAGGCGTACTTTTGATATAGACCTTACATTAATGATACAAAATAAAAGTGCAATAAAATTAAGTAGGATTTACACCCTCAGACTTACATATTTGACGAAACGAGATTGACTAAAGTTATCGTTTAGTGATTGCTTGACTCGAATATGCATGGAAAGTGCCCTTGTTAAAGGATTTAAAAGATTGATTAAATGGATTAAGGTGGAGTCGGTCAAATTGGTCGGTCTATGCAACATGACTGGGACTCAAAATGATCTGAGCTTACGTGGTCGATTGATCAAGCACGTAGGCGTCGAAAGCAAAAGCGTGGTCTAGAATGCAAAGAGAGAAGAGAAGGGCGGACACTTGCGTGCCAAATATGGAGACCGAAGGTCTCTATTTATACTAAACATACGAAGAAGTTTAGGAATGGCACGGATACGGAAACAAATCACAGAAATATTCCGGAAAGCATGAAAAGAGGGTTGAGGAAGAGGCGCAGCAGCCACTGCGACCCTTGGAAGAGGCGCAGCACTGGCTGCATCATTTCTCCAAAGGTTTCCTCAGCAAGAAAGACTTCCGCGTTTTTTATGGAATTTCGATAGTTATACACTTCCTTATTCCGTGAAACACAATACGCGGAAGATATTTCCTTAAAAATATTAGATTTAATTAGGAATAAATATCCATAGAATTCTAGAACACTCCGAAACATTCCGACTCGGCATTTAAACGGTTTTTAGAAAATGAAGCGGTTTTTGACCCGGTCTCCAAATGAACTCTAATTACTGTTAAAACGACCGTATCGGCGCGTATATAACGACCATGAGGTTGACTCAAGTGTTTGAGCTATCACTTGTTGATGAACTTACGAAATGTCATAAAATCATTCCGCGTATCAAACGTGCGATCCAATTATCACTGGGTGTTTGGCGGGAGGTGCAGAAATGAGGTATCGATAGATTAAAACCCTTAGGAATGGAAGCAGCTGTCGGCTCAGAATGACTCGAAATATTAGGCATTTTCACAGACTCAGTAAAAGTTGCAGAAATAGAAGCGTCTTCCTCTAAAGACGGATCTTCTGCAAAAGTAAAGTTTTCAAGAACGGGTTCAAGAGTACTCAAGACGTCCTCTCGACGAATCTCCCTCAAAAAGTTTTGTCTACGGCGAAAAGTCCTCTCTGGTTCAGGATCAGTTGATACTAACTCTGACCTATAGGACCTGGGCATAAACAAAACTAAGAGAAAGAAAATAAGAATTGTCTCAAGGAATTAGAAATCCCTTGAGACTTAAGACCAACTAAAATAAAATGAGTAAATAGGCTAATTGCCTCCCCAGCAACGGCGCCAAAATTTGACACGGCTGTCGCAACCCTATCAAAATAAACCAACCGGCTCTAACTAATATAGCAGAGGTAAGTCGGGTATCGTACTCCACAGGGAGGCTATTATATCTACTTGTTATTCTAGTCCGTCACGGTAACAAATTAGGAGTGTTTGAATTGTTTTAACTAAACTACTGAACGAAATGTAAAGCAAAGAGAGAGAGAACGATAAAAATAGTAAAATAAAATAAAGGTGTAATCAAATAGAGAGAAGAATGCTAGGATGTCGGTTCACCATGATATCACACAATTCTGCTAAAGGTAATGTCTGTCGGTCTGATGTGAGAAGGGTAAAGGAAAGGTCCTTCCGGTCCGCTATCCGCCCTAAAATATTACTAACTTAGCTTCCGCCCTCATTAGTGTAGTCTATTGGTCATAACAGGTCTATTCATTCCAATCTTCCGATCTAGGTCTGAATTTAACCGGGTTAATTAGTTTAGAAGCGTGCACTCAACTAAACGATTACAATTAAATTGCTATGAATCAATTTTCACAATCAAAACCGTCTAATCTAATTATAACATTATTGCTTTACTATCATGGCTCCCCTAATCCTAGTACTAAGGGATTTAGCTACGCATATTCATAATGAAAATAACAACAGTTGATGAAATAATAAGAGGACATAATATATGAATAATTAAGGAGAAATAACATAAACTAATAACAACACTAATTAAAACAGAAATTAAGACGAGTAATTAAGAGTATGCAAAGGAGAATTAAATTAAATAGAGAGATTAAAGAAAGATTACAAAGGTTTAAGATCCGGAAAAACAAAGAACAAGTAACGTCGCAAGGGAAGAAAAAGTATCTGCTAACTGAATGCTTAAGGAGTAAAGTTTGAGATTAAGAGATTAAAAGATAACCTAAACCTAAATGACGTCTTTCCTTTATAAATGAAAGATATTTATTAAACACGCACTTAATGAAATAAATAAGTTCTCGCGATAAAATCTCGCGTAAAATAGCAAAGTGCTCGATCGAGTACTTCCAGACTCCTCGATTGAACACTATTCCATCAAAACTTATCGATCGAACAGTTAATGTACTCGATCGAGGACCTCCAAAATGGCATCTCTCGATCGAGAACAGCAGGGTCTCGATCGAGGTCTTCTCCGCTTTCATAAATACTCGATCCAACAGTTAGGCTAGCAAAAGTCCTCGATCGAGTCAATCACCACTGAACCAGCTCATTTGCTTGTTGACTTAGCTTCCAAGACCACTTCACGCTTCCCGAGGCAGTAGTAATTCCGCCCCTATTCTCCCATCTCCATAAATTCAAGCTAAAGGGCAACAAAAGGCATGATTCCGCTACTTTCGGGTCCATTCCTGCAATTAAGGCCAAAGGAACCAAAGTAGACTATTCGGGGAATTTCGTAATATAAAACTACGAGAACGGCATAGAAATACGTGCATAAAAGGCTCAAAAGGACTATATAAAATGCACGTATCAAAACTGGTCATGGATGACACCAATTTATACGGCTCTAAATCCTTAGAAATTATAAGTAGGTTGCCAAAATCTCAGGTCAAGTCTATTTTCATATTAACTCGTAGATTATGCAATAAGATGCTAAAAGAATATTAGTTTATACAAGGCTTAAGCAAAAAGACTACATATAGTGCAATTTGATCATTGAAATACACCGTTCCGACTCAACCTATATGCAAAAGTAAACGTGAAATATTTTTGTTTTATTTTTTTAATTATTCACATTTTTTATTTTAATACAAACAATGCATGCGAAAATAAACGTGCTAACTGAAATGTAATAAAAACAATATTCAGACATAGATATGGATGCATATACCCTCCCCAAACCAAACCATGCAATGCCCTCATTGTACCCAAAAATAAGGGAAGGAAATGAGTGAAGCTTCGGAAAACTTACACGAACACGCGAAGTAGGGACCTCCCCAAACCAACTAGCAACAAGGGAGGTTGCTAATAGCAACGTCACAAGACTCAAGTCACAGCAACAGTAATCGATCGAAACATGTGGCATTCGATCGAGTAGACGGGAACCTCGAAGGTACTCGATCGAGGTACAAAAGTACTCGATCGAGTGAAATGAACTGCAGAAGTGCTCGATCGAGAACAAAAAAGTACTCGATCGAGGGATTCTCGTGAGGTACCTGCAAATACTCACAAAAAGACCACCAAAACTACCAAAACCAAGTCTAAATTATTCCACAGTCTATAATCGTAAAAACAAATTATTAAACACACAACAAAAACTGAAATGTTTCAAATCCAACTGAAAAGTTTTAAACTCCGGGTTACCTCCCGGTCAGCGCTAGTTTCAGATAGGTCCCAGCTCGACCTTCTTTTCTTCACCCACCCACGGAAATCAATGGCCCACAACAAGGCTTCTAACTAAATGCAGTCCCTTCCGCATCCATGATTTTTACTTTTGGTCGCCACAACACAGCATCAGAAGAACATCGACTCTTTACAACATCCACCATGCCACCACCTTTTTTGGCTTTATCCCACGCCTTCTTCTTATGTGGGATGGAATCTTCAAATCCTCCTCTCGGGTCTTCTAACATGTCAAGACTTGTATAAGAAGAAACAAGGCAATATTCCTCCAACTTGCTCCCAAACTGGGGCGGAGGTGTCAAATCAACAGCAGTACATGATTTAACGGAAGGTTTAGAATGAACCCCATCGGGATCAATAAAAGGAATAGCATTACCTCCAATTGAATAGGATTGGTCTTTAATTACCTTCTTATCGTCATCCGGGATAGGCGTAAATGACGAGTTAACACTGTTCATAGCCCAATAATTCGATCGAGAATGAATAGTGCTCGATCGAAGGGTTTCTTCACCAAACCACTCGATTGAACAATGTCGACTGTTTGATCGAGGTCTTCTTCCTCAACAGTGCTCGATCGAACAATGTAGGGTGTTCGATCGAGGTCTTCCTCGTACAAACTGTTCGATCGAGTGTTGTAAGCTGTTCGATCAAACACTTCCTCATATAAGTCATTCGATCGAATGTTGTAGGTTCTTCGATCGAATTTTTGTTGTTGTACAGTGCATAAGTCTTTGTATGATGCTTCATTTTCAGCTAAATCTTCAAATTCCGAGACATACATATCATCATCGTCAATTGGCAACTCAGGTCCTTGATAGGAAAGACCGCTTTCGGTACAGATAGCATATACCGTCTCTGAGTGCCTAAAATCCAACTCGACAGCTATTTGAGCTATTTGAGATTCAAATAGCTTGAAATGAGCCTCTCTAGATTTATCGTATTCTTGCACTTGAAGTGCAAGTATCTTCACTAAAGATTTCAATTAAGCAATCTCTTCCTTGTTGATAGTAGAGGGAGGAACTTGTTGCGGCGGAAAATAAAATGAAGGCTTTTGAAATCCTTGATGCTGAATCGGATGTGGTGGCACATAATAACTCTGCGGCGGAGGGGGGGTAAAGTTTGCGTAACCCCCACTTTGATAACCATAACCATAGTGACCTTGTCTATATTGCTGATAGGCATAGACTTGGTCATACTCCGCTAAACAAGTAACAACAGCGTGCCCCGTAGCACCACATTTCTCACAAAATACCACCTATTGCACCATAGAATGGAACATAGGTGGACTCCCCCAAGACTGTCTACTCTCTATCTTGTCAAATCTGGCATTAAGAGCTTCCAACTGTGCTAGCATGGGGATGTCAGACATCTTGGCAGAAAAATCAAAGGTGCTCAAGCCTTCCCTTTGATGATATTTCTCCTAAAATCCTGTCTAGGTAGGACCTGTAGGACCTATCAAAACGACACTAAAGGAAAAAGATAAAAACTTCATCAAGGAATAAATTCTTTGAGGCTAAAGACAGACTAAATAAAATAAGTAAAAAGCGTCGCCTCCCCGGCAACGGCGCCAAAATTTGACACAGCTGTCGCAACCCTATCAAAAATAAACCCGAAAGGTCTCTAACTAATGCAGCCAGGGAAGTCGCAGTCGAATTCACAGGGGGGGCTATGTTGCTATCTACTTGTTAATCTAAGTCTGTCAGTGTCACAAGTTGGGGTTTTGATTGGAAACTAACTAATGAACTAAGATTAAAGCAAATAAAGAAACAACAATTAAAGTAGTAAGAGTGAAAAGGATTGAGAGAAAAAAGAGAGAAAGATGTCAAGACGTCGGTTCACCATGATTTTACACAAATCAACTAAAGGTAGATCAGTCGGTCTGATGTGAGAAGGGTAGTGGAAAGGTCCTTCCGATCCGCCTTAAAATACTACTAACTTAGCTTTCGCTCTCATTAGAGTAGTCTATTGTTCATAATAGGTCTGTTCATTCCAATCTTCTGATCTAGATCTGAATTTAACCAGTTTAATTACTTCAGTTGCATGCATTTAACCTAATAATTACAGTTATATTGCTATGAAACAATTCTCACAAGAAAGACCTCCTAATCTAATTATCGCGTCATTGCTTCACTATCATGGCTCCCCTAATCCTAGCACTAAGGGAATTAGCTACGCATGACGATAAATAAAAAAACAATGATTAATAAATCTACACTAAGCATGGTAAAGAGATGATTAAAGAGAAATAACATAAAAGCGTGCAAAAGAGAAATAATACTTGAATAAAAGAGAGAAAGAAAATTACAAAAGTTGAGATCCGGAAAATGAAAGGCAACCTTGAACCAGATTAAAAACTAAGATAAAATTTTATTGTGAAAAAGGTCGTATGAAAGATATCCTTAAACCTAATTCGGTCTCTCCTATTTATAGCAGAGATATTTATTTAACCTAAGATACGATAAAAAGATATTAAAATCTTGCGTCATATGAAAAAGTACTCGATCGAGTACATTGAAACAACTCGATCGAGTAATATTCAACCAAAAACTTCTCAATCGAGTACCACACTACTCGATCGAGGAACACCATATTTGCACCTCTCGATCGAACACAGCAAGGTGTTTGATCGAGGACTGTTCATCATCTAAAAGGTTTCGATCGAGTGACATGGTAAGCAAAAGCTCTCGATCGATTAACTACCACTGCACCAGCACATTTGGACGTTGAATTGCTTCCAAGACGACTTCACGCTTCCCGAGGCGATAGTATTCTCGCTCCAGCTCTTCCATCTCTTGAATGCAGGCTAAAGGGACAGTAAAAAGGCTCAATTCCGCCTTCTTTGGTACTTTCCTGCGAATAAGACAAAGCAAACCAAAGTATACGATTCGGGGGACATTTATAGCATAATACTACGTAAAGCACATAGAAATGCGTGCAAATAAGGCTTAAAAAGACTATAAGAAATGCACGCATCAGCTTTGTTTTCGAATTCTAACTTTGAAGGTCCTTCCCCCTTGGACTCATTTTCTCTTCCATAGTCACCTTCTCTACCTCCATAGCTAATTTCCATGTCGGAAATATTTTGGATCAACTCCGTGATTTGGGCATTTTTCATCTTGTCAAAATTTCCACCGGAAGCCGCCACAATCAAATCCCTAGACCTTTGCTCAAGGGATCGAAAGAAAATTTGTGGATTCCATGATGTGGGCAAGAGGTAAGGAGGTCTCTAAATCTTTCCCATGCTTCACTTAAAGGTTCATGATGCATTTACTTGAAGGTTTGGATTTCATGTCTTATTCTAGCGGTTTTTTAAGGAGGGTAAAATTTGTTGATAAAAGCCTTTGACAAGCTTTCCCAAGTAGTGAAGGTACCTGGTTCATGTGAATTCAACCATTTTCTAGCATTATCCTTCAATGAAAGAGGAAAGAGCATAAGAAGAATTTGCTCTTCCGTGATGCCCTCATATTTGATCATACCCGCTTTTTCTTTGAATAAGACAAGATGTTCATGAGCATCTTTACTCGTCAAGCAAGGAAAAGTGTCTTTTTGAATAAAGGAGATTGTATGATAGCGGAGTTCAAAGGTATTAGGAGCAAGAACTCCATAATCAATTGCCGAGCTAGACCGATTGGGATCCGGTCTATGGTAATAACCCATTGGTTGGTCTACCATTTCTTTGTCAATGAAATTGGTTCTTGGTGTATTTGGTGGGCTAGGAGAATTTGAATGTTGTGAATGGGTGGGTGAGTGATTTGGAGGGTAGTTTGGTGAATGGTTAGGTGAATGGTTTGGTTGAGAATTGGTGGTGGAGATGGATGTGTTTGTAGTTGGTTTCGTGAAGGTGGAGATCTCCTTAGAGCCGATAGTGCTAACCATCTTCTTACCCGGAAAGACTTCTCAATCTCTCGATCAAGATGGACAAGAGAGCCGGTATTACACCTATAAAGACACTCAAAAAGAGATCAAATGGCCCTAATGCAATTAATGCACTAGGACAAGGGTGTAAAAACAAGCAAGCAAAGTAAACTAAGCCTAGAAACAAACAATTTATCTAATCCAATATCACCGTCCCCGGCAACGGCGCCATTTTGATACCGAGTTTGTCGTGCTCCTCAGTATACAAACAATATTTGTAATATCAATACCAAACTAATGAATGTAGTAGGGTAAGGAGGTCGATCCACAGAGACGGTGCTTGGCTCTTAGATTAATTATCGAGTTTCTAATTTAGTTCTAGCAAGTATTAAATGATTCATTAAACTAATGCTAAACTACGAATTAAGATAAGAGAGTTAACTAGCAAGCAAATAAATGAGACGAATTAACTCAAGAAACTAAGAAACTAGGGTGTTGGGTTTGCTACTGTAGACAAGGGTCAACTAGTGAGCCTAAATCAATGGTCACCGAGAAGTAGAGTAGGGGAAGGCTCCACCTCTCGATGTGAGTCGATCCCTAGGCCAAGGGAAGTCAAGCCCTCATTTAGATTAACTAAGACCGAGTAATTGTGCATATCCACAACTCAAGGCTCTCGCCTTAATAAGTCAACCAATAGAGAAAGGCCAGAATCCTCATTCTAGCAATTCCACAAACACTTGGTGTGCAACTACTCTAAACCAACTACTCAATGGTTTCCACTAATTCAAGCCAATAATTAGCCCCAAGAGTCCACAATAGGCCCCCCTTCACCCTAGTAGAGCACTACTCACACATGCTAATGAAAATTGAAGCAAAAGATGAACAATTCAACAAGTAAATAACAAGAGGAAGCATAATATAAAGACAAAGTCAAGTGGTGTTAGTCCCGTGGTAGCCGGGTTAAACCTTGAAGCTTGCAGAAATGCAGGAGTTGAGAGGTCCCGGGTTCGACTACCAGTTGAGGCGATGATCACTTGGCCAATGCAGCCCCCAAATGGGGTGGCTTACATGGTCCATGTGGTGGTGCGGGAATGCATGGGCCCGGGGGGGATTCAACCCCCTCGTCATCAAAAAAAAATATAAATACAAGTGATTAAACAAACAATAAGCATGTAAACAAATGAAAGGAAGTGAAATTAAGAGAAGGATTATACAAATCTTAATTAAAGGAGAAAACTTTGAGTGAAATAAGGAGGATGAATCTCTTTTCCCTTCAAATTGTAACCCATTAATCTAAATGTAAACTAATGAGAATTGTGGAACTTGAATAAACTAAAGAGGGATTAAATTAATGATGAAGAAAGATTACAATTTTTGTTCAGGAGAAATTAAAGAGAGAAATATTAGGGTTCTTGTTACAATAATAGAGAGACTAATCTAATTGTGTGAGAGTAGAATAAACTAAGGTAAACTAAGGTGTCTCAAATAATCTAAGGTGTAGTGTCTTATATAGTCTAATTATAATACTACGTCTAATTATAATACTACTACTACTACTACTAATACTAATAATAATAATAATAATAATAGTAATAATAGTAATAATAATAATAATAATAATAATAATAATAATAATAATAATAATAATAATAATAATAATAATAATAATAATAATAATAATAATAATAATAATAATAATAATAATAAGGGTAGAGTTCCGGTGAGAACGGGGCTTATCGTGAGAACCGTGAGAACAGCTCTCAACCGTCCATCAAATAAGACTCACGGCTGAGATTAGACGCGCGCATCTCTTAAAATTTCACGGAAAACAAAAAATAAGAGTGTACATGTCAGCAATATCAAGCCTACGTAACAAAATCAAACCACACGAAACAAAATCAATCGATTTCATCATTAATCCTTCCTTAATTTGTAAATTTTTGTCTTTCGATATCGAATTTAGTGATCTAAAATCGTTTATTCATCATCAATTGTTGTGTTCGAAGCGCAAATCAGAGTCAATTTGTTCAAACTTTTGCATTCATCGGCTATTCAGTTATTTCAAGATCAAAACTTTGTAAGAAAAATCGGAATTGATTTGGTCATTCATCTGGAATTATTGTTTTCTACAGTCAATATTGAGGTATGTTCATTCAATATTATTTAATTCCTTTCTGAATCGTTGTTGAATTGATTTTATGATGATGTTAAAGTTAAATTTGATTAAATTCAACTTAATTTCGGATTTGATTAAATTTAGTTAACTAGATGTAATGTACAGAACCACAAAAACATTAATTTTATAATGAAAAGTGTTAAATTAGGGTTTATAGTTTGTTTGTTTGGTTTTAGAAGGATGATAAATGCAAATGTACTTTGTGGTGAGAAAAAATGTACTAAAAATAATGAGAAAGGAAAAGTGTGCAATTTGAAGTAACTAAAAAGTAATTTTGCATGTAAAAATAATGTACTGTGTTGTGTTGTACACGTTTCATAAGGAAATGTCCAATCAGTCTTAGTGAAATGTGCATTATATATGATAAGGATGTGCAAGTAATTATTACCTTTTGCAAGTGGTCTTGCAACTGTTCAATATGTCAAATGACGGTTTGTAACTTGCTTAAGTGGTGAAAAGACACAACTATTCACATTAATTTGAATATTAATTCTAAATGTACATTATATTAATTATAAAAAAACATGTTCCATCAAATAAATTGTCCACTATCTATAGTATATTCATAATTTGCATTTTCTGATAATTAGGTGCAACTAAAATATCATTAAGCACTGTTTGGAAATGTACATGATATTATATTTAAACGTACATTAAATTATTTAAAAAAGAACATGGAACATTATTTGGAAAATAAATGTGCTTTCAGTTTAATTCAAATGTCCATTACGTATATTTATAGTGTGAATATACTGTTTTATGCGAGAGATTTAACTAACATAAATAACTTCTCCCAATTTATTAATTACCATGATTATGTTTGTGGCAGTTGAAAAGACACAACTGTTCACCAAATTTAATCTCTTATACTGAATTAATCCACTATATAAACCAAGGAGTACACAATTACTTTTCCATCTTACCTTCATTTCTAAAACCTTTTCCAATAACCAAAACTTTTAATCTCTTCAGAAAAGTATTTAATTTTCTTAAAAAAAAAACAATGGACTACTCAAAATGCACGATAGTTGCCTACAAGAATGATGCTCACAAACAAAATTTCATGAACCATTATAGGGATTGGAAAGTAAGCCGCTTTTCTTCAAACTGGTTTGATGGAGATGACATTCTGTGGAGATGGATGTACCATCTCCCAAAGAGTCCTTTACATTATTTCCTTACTACTCAGCCTTTGCTCCGAATTTTGTTTGAGCGACTTGGGAGGGAGGAAAAGAAAAACATGGCAATGGTGTGCAAGGGCTGGTCAAAGTGGTTCCTTATAGGAATGGAGCCAGAGGTAAAGGAAAGGGATTATTATCGAGGGGTGGTTCGGGAACAAAGAAAATGGTATAATCACTGTCACAAAGGATCAGCGGCTCCTTGAAAGATTCTGCCTTTGCACGACTCTGTCTAGTCGTGCAGAAATAATTAGACATCATAAACAATAAGCACGACAATTTAGAAACCGAAGAGAAGAATATGAAATCGAGGAGCAGTCTGGTGATGAGGGTTATTATGACTCAGACTGTTAGATTGGTTTAGAAATATAGTAAGTTAGTTTTCTATTTTATTGTTATTTTGTATTATCTTGTGTTTTTTTTTTTTTCAGTATAAGCCTTAGTAGGCTTTATCATTTTGAAAGCCTTAAATGGCTTTTGTAAATATTTTACTAATATTAATGAAATAGTATTGTGTCTATTTGTTTGTTTACTGTCATTAGAATTCAATACATTTTATATATGCTCTATCAAAATGGACAACAATATTTCCTATTAACATTAGCAGTAAAATAAATGTTCCTTTAAAGGCATGATAATGGACATTCGAAGGAATACATTATATATGAACCTTTATTTGTACGAAATAACTTGCTTATGTGGTGAAAAGACGCAATTATTCACATTAATTTGAATATTACTTCTAAATGTACATTATATTAATTATAAAAAAACATGTTCCATAAAATAAATTGTCAACTATCTATATTCGTAATTTGCATTTTCTGATAATTAGGTACAACTAAAATATTATTAAGCACTGTTTGGAAAATGTACATTATATTATATTTAAAGGTACATTAAATTATTTAAAAAAGAACATGGAACATTATTTGGAAAAAAATGTGAATTCAGTTTAATTCAAATGTCCATTACGTATTTTCATAATGTGCATATACTGTTTTATGCAATAGATTAAAGTAACATAGATAACTTCACCCAATTTATTAATTACCATGATTATGTTTGTGTCAGTTGAAAAGACACAACTGTTCACAGAATTTAATCTCTTATAATCAATTAATCCACTATATAAACCCAAGAGTACACAACTAGTTTTCCATCCTACCTTTTCCAATAACCAAAACTTTTAATCTCCTCTGAAAAGTACTTAATTTTCTTTAAAAAAAAACAATGGACTACTCAAAATGCCTGATAGTTCCCTACAAGAATGATGCTTACAAACAAAATTTCATGGCCCATTATAGGGAATGGAAAGTAAGCCAGTTTTCTTCAAACTGGTTTGATGGAGATGACATTCCCGTGGAGATGGATGTACCATCTCCCAGTCGTCCTTTACATCATTTGCTTACTACTCAGGATTTGCTCCAGATTTTGTTTGAGCGACTTGGGAGGGAAGAAAAGAAAAACATGGCCATGGTGTGCAAGGGTGGTCAAAGTGGTTCCTTATAGGAACGACCCGAGGTAAAGGAGAGGGATTATTACCGAGGCGCGGTTCACGGAAATGAAAATGGTGTGATAACTATCGTAAAGAATAATCGGTCGCTTGACGATTCTCGCATCTGCACGACTATGTCTAATCGTGCAGAAATAATTAGACATCACAAAAGACAAGAACGACGATTTTTAAAGGAAAGAGAAGAAGAATATGAAATTGAGGAACAATCTGGGATGAGGGTTATTATGACTCATTGTTAGATTAGTTTAGAAATATGTTGTGTTATATTCTGTTTATTGTTATTAGGTATTATCTTGTGTTTTTTTTTTCAGTATAAGCCTTAGTAGGCTTTACCATTTTGAAAGCCTGAAATGGCTTTTGTAAATATTTTTCTAATATTAATGAAATAATATTATGACTATTTCTTTGTTTAATGTCATTAGCATTCAATACATTATATATATGCTATATCAAAATGGACAACAATATTTCCTATGAACATTATCATTAAAATAAATGTTTCTTTAAAGGCATGATAATGGACAATGAGCATATTAGAATTGGATTACTGCATATTAGAATTGGATTACTGCATTATTGATGCAATAATATTTAATATACTTACTTACTTAACTACTGTTGAACCAGACAATGAGTACAAGTGATGCAACTACGTCTTCTTCTACAAATAACAGCTTTAAAACACCAAGGAATTAAATTGAAACATTAAATGCACTCCAGTACATTCCATTCTGTCCAGAGGAAAAGAAACCTAAAGTAGGACAAGTATTCGAAACGCTAGAATCAGCAGAGTTATTCTACAAAAAATATTGTACAATCTGTGGGTTTACGCCAAGACTTGAAACAACAAAAAGGATTAAAGGCAATGAGTTACCAAACAGTTTTGCATTAAGGAATGTTGTCTGCAATAGGCAAGGTGTAAAGGAAAGTAGGAAAAGGAAGAGGACGATATCGATACCGATATCTGCGAGAATGATGCAAAGATTCGATGTGATGATATAAGCCATGTGAGGCCGATTACAAGAATTGACTGTCGTGCATTAGTGCAGTTTAAATACCAAGAAAATGGAACTTATATTGTTAGCAGATTCAATGAAGCGCATAACCATCCACTTGCTTCGCCTGAATCTACAATATTCTTGAAAGGAAACCGAAAAATGACAGACGTACAGAAGCAATTTGTCACAAAGGTAAAGGTGCTAAAACTAGGTGGTGTGAAAGCCTATAGAGGTTGGAAGGAGATGTGTGGAGGTTACAACAACATTGGGGCTACTGAGGTTGATTTCAAAAACTTTGTCAGGGACATAAAAACCTACATTGGTAATTTTGATGCACAAATGTTTGTTGAAAATCTTATAGGGAGAAAAGACACATGCAGTTCATTTTACTTTGATTTTATAGTAGATGAAAACAAGTGCCTGGCTGGAGTGTTTTGGGCAGATCCGATCTGCATAAAGAACTACATGCTGTTCGGTGAGGTTTTATCAGCAGATGCTACATATAGAACAAACAAGTACGATATGGTGTTTGTGCCTTTCACAGGAGTTGATCACCACAAAAGGTGCATAACGTTTGGAGCTGGGTTGATAGGTGATGAAAGTATTGAGTGTTATACATGGCTGTTCAAGACATTTTTGGAAGCAATGGGCGGGTGCCAACCGAGAATTATAATTACTGATCAGGACAAATCAATGAAGTCGGTGGTCCCGGAAGTGTTTAAGGAGTCAACACACAGACTGTGCATGTGGCACATAATGAAGAAACTAAGAGAGAAAGTCAGTTATCAACTGTTTCAAGATGAGGATTTTAAGACCAGGCTCAATAGGTGTGTTTGGAACAACCAACTTGAGCCTGATGAATTCGAAGAACAATGGGGAAGATAATGACCGATTATCAACTTGTAGAACACGAGTGGTTTTCGATTTGTACGGTCTCGAGGAACAAAGTGGATCCCCGCCTACTTTAAAGATGTTTCAATGTCTGGCTTGATGAGGGTTACTTCTAGGTCTGAGAGTGAAAACAGTTTCTTTGACAGGTTCCTCACACCTCATTTGACCCTTGTTGAGTTTTGGGTGTGCTATGAGAGTGCCTTGGAAGCACAAAGACACAAGCATCTAAATTGAACAGTGACAACAAACACTCTAAAATCCCACGGAAAACAAAGTCAAACCTTGAAGTCCATGCTTCTGAAATGTACTCGCACAACATTTTCAAAGACTTCCAAACAGAATTGGTTGCACTTTGTCGATTGCCGTTTTAAAGATGTGGAGAAGATTGATGAGACAAAAATATATATTCTAACAGACTTGCAGATGCCAAATAAGTCATGGAACGTAGCATATTCACCGGATAACATGGAGATTACTTGTTCTGTTCTATGTTTCGGAGAATGGGCTTGTTGTGCGAGGCACCGCCTTTGGATTCTACACAACCAAGATTTTCGAAAAATACCGAACAATACATAACGCAAAGATGGACAAAAGCTGCAATGAGTAAGCTGTCTTTGAAAAAGATGGCAAATCGATAGATGTCTCTCAAAAGTTTTCTCGACCGGAAAAGTTTGAGTACCGAGAAATGTGGCAAGAGGTTTATTCTTATGTCAGCGTAGCTGAGTGTGATGATAACGACATGAAGCTTTTGATTGAAAAACCGAGAGATATTAGATTGGATATGATTAGTAACGAAGTGTACCAAAAAAAAGAAAGACAAGATGAAAGAAATAGAAAAGTACGTGGGCTGCAAAATACCTGAGAAGTTGGTGATTCATGTTCCTAAAAAATCTAAAAACAAGGGTAGGACCAAGGGCAAGAGAATTGAATCACAAATGTTAAAAGCCCTAAAGAAGAGAGGAAAAGAGAAGAGGTACTGCAAAACATGTGGCCGGCAAGGACACAACTCTAGGACTTGCAAAGAAACAAACCATCCGACGGTATGTATAATTTGGTTTCTTGTTAAAGCATATTACATTAATGTTAAATAATTATTAAATTATACAAGCATAGCGCATAGTGTTTACCTTCCAAAATCATCAATCTTATATGGAGGCACATAAGCTCTTTGTGCAATGAACATTATGGTTGTTCTAAAGGCACAGATGAGAATTTCAGCAATGTATATTTGGTTAACATTAAATCTATTATCAATTTAGTTGTTCATTTTGGCCATTTTCTCCTTATAAAATCTGATATTTAATTTACATTTTGATGCATATTCACCAAATACTACCATGAAGATGACGACGATGAAGGAGATGAATCTGATGATGTGGAGGACGACGATGAAGAAGATGAATCTGATAACGAAGTGGAAGGTGCAAATTTTTGATTCAAGGATAGACATCCATAATATACACTACGAGAACATTCTTAAAGGATTGTATACACAATTCGATTATACTGCCAAAGTACATTACTCTTATAGGGAAAGTATATTACATTTTTATTAAAGGATCATTATTGTTGTTCTGCAAGGAACATTCTTAAATGCTTGTATGTACATTACTCTTATAGCCAAAGTATATTATATTTGTATTAAAGGTTCATTATTGTTGTTCTGCAAGGAACATTCTTAAATGCTTGTATGTACATTACTCTTATAGCCAAAGTATATTACATTTGTATTAAAGGTTCATTATTGTTGTTCTGCAAGGAACATTCTTAAAGGCTTGTATGTACATTACTCTTATAGCCAAAGTATATTAAAGGTTCATTATTGTTGTTCTGCAAGGAACATTCTTAAAGGCTTGTATGTACATTACTCTTATAGCCAAAGTACATTACTCTTATAGCCAAAGTATATTACATTTGTATTAAAGGTTCATTATTGTTGTTCTGCAAGGACAACATCAACTTGATTGGAATTGTTTTCCCAGAGTACAATAATTTTAAGACGTTTTGCACAATAAACATTATTGTTGTTCAGCAAGAACATAATAAACTTTATTGAAATTTGTTTCCGGAATATAACACTCTCTTGAATTAAAATTTTTTCAAACTTCAGGTTGTATGACTCATGACTTCCTCAATATATGTTACATTACTCACACACATGTCACAAACGAAACTAAAAAAAGTTTTTACGGCTTCAATTCAAAGATCTTCCTCATCTTCATCATCATATTCTTCCCATGGCAAGGGGTTTGAACGGAAATCCATTGCCTTCTTTAGTACAAATCAAAACATACATTGCCTTCTCTCGTTGAAATCATATATGAAATGTATTTCTTCCGCAGAGAATCGTAGGGGAGCATCCTAGCAAAATAAAGAAAACAAGGGATTAGAACATGTACAAATGTGTACTGAATTATGTATTAGAAATAATTATATTACTTCTGAAACTCACATCGCCTTTTTTAAGCCCACAGGTCCAATTTAGATTACCCTTAAATGTCTCCATATGTCTCATAACGTAAACACCACAATCAGTCTTGTTAGTTTTGTTTCTCCACTTCATCTTTGCAAGAATAGGCTGCAGTTTTTTAATGCAATCAACTTTTACCTTTGAAACACCGATGTCTTTCAAGTATTCTGCTAGAACATTACGCTGGCGGAGAAGGGGTACAAGAAAACATTAGGACACTAATAATTATGAGGTACAATATCACAAAAATTAGAAAATTAAGACAGACACAAAATTTTTGGGGAAGGTACACTCTATGTAAAGTCATTGTACATTCACAATAATGAATAAGAACAGTATGTAGTGCTGTTAAGCAAAACAGAGCATATAATCTTACAAAAGACAGTGGTCTATTGTGGAAAAATTCTTCTGGTTTCCTTCACGATGCACATTATCAATGATGATGAACTTATACTTGTTGCTGTCAATGACTAGTAAATTGTAATGCCTTTTATATATAACTGGGAAGAAGAACTGTAGATTTTAAAAGATTTAATTAGGCAACAAGCAAATTAAATATAACATGCAGAAAGAGTGTATATTGTCAATGCTAACCAAATCAATTCTATCTGGGTTAACCGAGAATTGGTTAAACTCTTCTTTCATTATATCCTTAATCACGATAAAATTTTCAACAGTGTCCAGTTCTCCATGAAGCATCATCTGTATGCAAGACAAGTAAAGTTTTTGATGTTAATCAAGGGAAAAAACATTACAAAATTTATTTGTTGAAATAAGTTTATATAAATATTTGACTTACAGACACACACAAAATGTGGTAAAAAAAAAATCGAGAAGGCTCGGAAGAGTTTCTTCTAGATTCCTTGGCATTCAAAAGTTTTGCCCAACAATCGATCACATCACTCGTTAAATATTTAGATTGTTGTAGCGTTGCCATTTTAATACGCCGAAGAGAAATTTCACCCACATGCACAAGAAGTTCCCCGGTTCAGGACTACCAGTGTTAACTCAAAACAGGATACAGAACATTTTAAATTTAAATATTGTACATTAGTATATATATATATATATATATATATATATATATATATATATATATATATATATATATATATATATATATATATATATATATATATATATATATATATATATATATATATATACCTAGCTAAATCGGTATGTTTTCCTCTACTATACGACACATAATCAACAATGCAATTCTGAAACTCAGTAAGAGGAGTAATAATGCATGTATCCGTGCTTAGTAAATTACGATTTGCAAGGATGCTCGAGACTCGTCGGTTGACTTCTTTCATGTTCATGAACATTTTCATTGTTGATGACTTCGCCCTTGGTAGTGTCACCACTGTCAACCAGATTATGCTCATTTATATTCTTGTCGTTTGTATTACTTACATCTGTCATGTTCTCATTCTTCTCAGAAGCATCATAGCCATCTGGTATAATATTCCCTTCTGTACAACCTACCTCCATTCTTCTCTTCTTAACCCTAACAGTCTCATTGTTGTCAGGGACACCAATATCATCGGTACTCTTCTCTTTCTTTCCAACTACCTCATCTTCTATCTTCTCATCCCCAACAGTCTCATCACCCTCGTAGAATTCTTCATCAGACGAATCCAGTTTCTTTGGGAAGGGCTTCTCTTGATACTGCTTCACCTTTGTATGTATAAAAAATCACCAGTTACCTAATTTTAGTAAATTGTAATGCCTTTTTTTTCAGATAACATGCTACATACAAGGGTATTTATAAGATTATCCGTATTGGCTTCTTCCTCATTCTCCACGTCACTGTCAACATAAAGATGCTTCGAATCATTTCGTACATTTTTGTCATCATCTTTCTTGTTGTCAACATTCCCATTTTCACACTCCCCTTCTGACACCTCTTTCTTGTTGTCACACTCCCCTTTTGACACCTCTTTCTTGTTGTCTTCATTCCCATTTTCAACCTCAACTGATTCAACTTTGTTTTCTTCTGACTCTCCTTTTGACACCCCTTCCTTGTTATCTTCATTCCCATTGTCAACTAATTCACCTTCTTTTCTCAATGCACAAGGCTTCTGGAATAGTTGAAATGTATCAAATTAAAGAACAATACACTTAAGCACCAAGTTAACATAATATAAAAAAAAATATGATCAACATATTTACCTTTTTGTATGTATAAAAAATCGGCCTCTTCAATGACATGCTTTCAACCTGAATACTATTTTTTAAAGTTATGTTTACATTATTTAAAGTTTCAACAACCAAAGGATGATTACTAACATCAATCTCAAAGCAGCAGAACAAAGATCCGGAATATCAGCAACATTAATACCAACAGAACTTTCACTATCAATGAGCTGTGCTCATTTGACAAATTGAGTAAACTAAATGCATGATCACAGAGCTTCCGAAAGTCCTGTTCTCCTTAATTATTGATGCTCCTTTTTCTAACTTAGCCTTAACAGATGATATGTTCTGAGCTAAACTAGTTATACATTTAGCAAGATCAAGAATATACTCCTCCGTGTAGTCCTTTCTTTGATAGACAGATTCGACACCTGTATTGTCAACCACCTCCTCCATTGGTGCTTCCAACTTACCATTTCCAAACATACCGCTTTTCATCTCATCCTTCTCTCTCGATGTTAACAAACTACTAGTCCAACCTACCAACGTATAATAATCTCTTTCAACTTTTCGTTCCACGTGAACAACGCGATCAACATAGATAAGCTGCAAAAAAAAAAAAAAAAAAAAAAAAGTTTAATTACAAGAGAATGAAAACGTACCTTCCAATGTTAAATTAATTTATGAACTTCAAATATATTTTTTGGGACTTTTTACCTCCAAAAACAACAGTGGCCCGCCGAAGTGAGTCTCCTTTTCCACCCGCTCAATCTTGCTTTCTTGCAAACTTTTTAACAAAAAGGAACACCAATTGTAATCTTTGATTTCATCAACATTCATCAACGATTTTAAAACATGATAATTAACCAAAGGCTTTTGCGTGTTTCTCATTAGCAAAGAAACAGCAAACACAACAAAGTTAACCTTGAATTCATCACCACCATGATCATGATTTATCAACCAATTCTCAAGCGTTTTGAGTGGAACTTGTCCAGCTTTTATACCAAATTGTTGCTTCCATTTGCCATAAAACTCTTGAAACTCTTCCGATTCAAGATGAGTTTTGGATAATTCAACTGTTTTAGGGCCTATTGGAAATCCAAATGTTGATCTTACATCAGAAACCTTCAAGTACAACTTCTCACCATCAAGAAGATCGATCTGAGTTTTGGTATGGGTTATACTGCTTAATTAACCAGTACCCAAGCTTTAAAGGAATGGAACGAACTCTTAACCAAAACAGCCCACTAAATCCAATCTCTTCTAGCGCGCACCACTGTTCGTATG
Source organism: Silene latifolia (assembly GCF_048544455.1). Classification (NCBI taxonomy): domain Eukaryota; kingdom Viridiplantae; phylum Streptophyta; class Magnoliopsida; order Caryophyllales; family Caryophyllaceae; genus Silene; species Silene latifolia. The sequence goes on from NC_133535.1 coordinate 83,868,306, forward strand.
ACAAATGTTCAACTACCTCAACTACTCCTGTAGGAGACATTCTCGTATATGCACTTTTAAACGAAGAGAAATCAAACTTCTGCTTACACTTGGAACCCAATACCATCTTATTACTTACTTTACCCTTTTGAGGACTTTCTTTCTTTGCAATAACAATTTGTTTATTAACAGAAACAATTTGTTTCTTAACTGCAAGATCATCGTCACTTTCTTCATTTATCTTATTTGCGAAAGATTTTATAGACTTAGATTTATTGTTAATAGTAGCTGATTTACGCTTTCTTGTAAATGGAGCACACTCATTTTTACCATCAGTGGAAATTTCAGTTGGTGAAAAAATAAAAGTAACTTTTCTCCGCTTTTCAGATTTTTTATCTTCCTGCTCCATAGTCTGTAATAATAAAATGAAATTACGAAACAAGTACAGATAATCATCAGTTACCTAATTTTACGAAATGTACATTAATCGCAAATATAATGTTCTTTTAGATGATTCAGAACAATTTCTATATTAATAACAAACGGCACATTAATTTAAGCTGAATGTCCATTATATTATTACCTTCAATTAAAAACCCAAAAATTCAGAATTAGAGATAATCATCAGTTACCTAATTTTACGAAATGTACATTAATAACAAATATAATGTTCTTTACATATTTCAGAACAGTTCCTATATTAAAAACAAACGGCATATTATTTTAAACCGAATGTATTATATTATTACATTCAATTGAAAATATAAAATTAACATGTAGAAATAATCACCAGTTACCTAATTTTAGGAAATGTACATTAGTCACAAAGATAATGTACTTTTAGATGATTCAGAAAGATTTCTATATTAAAAACAATACGCACATTAATTTAAAGCTGTATGAACAATATATATTATTTCCTTCAATTAAAAATTCAAAATTAACAGAAACTAGAAAGTAAATGTTAAAAGAATATTTCAGAGATATAAAATTGGAGAAGAACAATGCGAATGTGTTTCTAAAGGTAGAAAAAATAATTCATGCACATTAATCCGAATTAATTTTTAACAAGAAAGCAAAGATAAATATCGAAAATCAAAACATCAAAATTATACTGCTATTGAACAATTAAGTGATCCAAAGTAAACATTATATTAAGTTATGATAGAGAAGAAACGAAATTGAAAAGAAAATACCTTAGTATAACGGAGGAAATTGGGCGTAACTTCAAAATTATACTACTGTTGAACAATTCTCCTATGACAACGTCTACACTGGTAATGTAAAACGACTGAGCTAAAAACTGGTTACTACTTTTATTTTTTTACTCCATTTCTTTTTTCTTGTAGGTAGTTAGTTACTATTGTAATGTAACTGTTAAAAAATAAAGGAAATGATAAATACATTTAATACCCTAAAATAGTTAGTTAGTTACCTTGAAGCTTGGCCACTGCAGTCCCCGAAAAGGGTGGCTTACATGCTCCATGTGTTGGTGCGAGAATGCATGGACCCGGGGGGGATTCAACCCCCTTGTCAACATATTTTTTTTTAAAAAAAAAAAAAACAAAAAAAAAAGACACACGACGGACCAAGTAAACCTTTTTTTTTTTTTAGTATAACAGGGGCGGGGAGAACGGGACGAGAAAGAGTTTAGAGTTGGATTAAGCGGATCCTTGCTTCTCATTTGAAGGCGGTAAGACAAAAAGACACCCTAGAGGGGCCGAGTGAACCCTTTTTGGGGGGGGCGGGTATCCTAAAACGAGACGGGAAAGGGTTTAGGGTTTGATTAGGCGGACCGCTACCGCGGATCCCCCTAATCAAACCCTAAACCCTTTCCCTTGCTTCTCATTCGAAGGCGGCAAGACAAAAAGACACCCTTGAGGGGACGAGTGAACCCTTTTTTGGGGGGTCGGGTATCCTAAAACGGGACGGGAAAGGGTTTAGGGTTTGATTAGGCAGACCGCTACCGCGGATCCCCCTAATCAAACCCTAAACCCTTTCCCTTGCTTCTTATTCGAAGGCGGAAAGACAAAAAGACACCCTAGAGGGGACGAGTGAACCCTTTTTTGAGGGGCCGGGTATCCTAAAACGGGACGGGAAAGGGTTTAGGGTTTGATTAGGTGGACCGCTACCGCGGATCCCCCTAATCAAACCCTAAACCCTTTCCCTTGCTTCTCATTCGAAGGCGGCAAGACAAAAAGACACCCTAGAGGGGCCGAGTGAACCCTTTTTGGGGGGACCAGGTATCCTAAAACGGGACGGGAAAGGGTTTAGGGTTTGATTAGGCGGACCGCTACCGCGGATCCCCCTAATCAAACCCTAAACCCTTTCCCTTGCTTCTTATTCGAAGGCGGCAAGACAAAAAGACACCCTATAGGGGACGAGTGAACCCTTTTTTGGGGGGCCGGGTATCCTAAAACGGGACGGGAAAGGGTTTAGGGTTTGATTAGGCGGACCGCTACCGCGGATCCCCCTAATCAAACCCTAAACCCTTTCCCTTGCTTCTCATTCGAAGGCGGCAAGACAAAAAGACACCCTAGAGGGGACGAGTGAACCCTTTTTGGGGGGACCGGGTATCCTAAAACGGGACGGGAAAGGGTTTAGGGTTTGATTAGGCGGACCGCTACCGCGGATCCCCCTAATCAAACCCTAAACCTTTTCCCTTGCTTCTTATTCGAAGGCGGCAAGACAAAAAGACACCCTAGAGGGGACGAGTGAACCCTTTTTTGGGGGGCCGGGTATCGTAAAACGGGACGGGAAAAGGTTTAGGGTTTGATTAGGCGGACCGCTACCGCGGATCCCCCTAATCAAACCCTAAACCCTTTCCCTTGCTTCTCATTCGAAGGCGGCAAGACAAAAAGACACCCTAGAGGGGACGAGTGAACCCTTTTTTGGGGAGCCGGGTATCCTAAAACGGGACGGGAAAGGGTTTAGGGTTTGATTAGGCGGACCGCTACCGCGGATCCCCCTAATCAAACCCTAAACCATTTCCCTTTCTTCTCATTCGAAGGCGGCAAGACAAAAAGACACCCTAGAGGGGACGAGTGAACCCTTTTTGGGGGGACCGGGTATCCTAAAACGGGACGGGAAAGGGTTTAGGGTTTGATTAGGCGGACCGCTACCGCGGATCCCCCTAATCAAACCCTAAACCCTTTCCCTTACTTCTCATTCGAAGGCGGCAAGACAAAAAGACACCCTAGAGGGGACGAGTGAACCCTTTTTTGGAGGGCCGGGTATCCTAAAACGGGACGGGAAAGGGTTTAGGGTTTGATTAGGCGGACCGCTACCGCGGATCCCCCTAATTAAACCCTAAACCCTTTCCCTTGCTTATCATTCGAAGGCGGCAAGACAAAAAGACACCCTAGAGGGGACGAGTGAACCCTTTTGGGGGACGGGATTAAAATTAGGGGGCTGAGTATCCTAAAACGGGACAGTGAAGGATTTATGGTTGGATTAGGCAGACAGCGGTCTGCCTAGTGCAACCTCAAACCCATTCCCTTATTTTAAGAGGATAATCTTTGAAAGAAATACGGGGTTAAAGCTTTGGTACATCGTTACATAGTAATATGGACATTTGTAAAATGTTGAAAGTACATTATAGTTGATCAGTCTTGTAACTGGCTTTACATTAGAAAGGGTCAATTCTAAACAGTTAAAGCTTAGGTAGATGATAATAATTTAGATTCAAATAAACATTCATAATAAACTGCTAATATGTTCTGACAATAATACTTAATGAAAACACATATGTTTCTAAACTTAACCGCATATTATAATTATACATAAATTAACATCAAAGTTCTTAACGCTTTCTGCGTTTACCGCAAACAGATGGATGAACACTGCTCTCACCCTCCAGCAAGTCCTCCTTTAGATGTCTCTTATAACCGTCTATTAATTCCATAGCCTTCACGATCACTGGCCAAGGTATAGTATTTTCACCATCAAGAAGAGCATATGATTCTCGTACCGTGTGACACCGGTGAGAAACGACGGTCCATGTCACCTCTGTGTAATCTTTTTTTTGTCTATTAGCTTCAAGTTGTCGGGCTATCTTTGTCTCTTTCACCGTGATAAACTTCATCTCGCGCTTCAAGAATGTCCAAATTTCTCTGTTGTAGTGACTTTGCATTCATTTCAGCTATGTCCAGTTTCTCGTACAACCCTTCCTGATGTTCTTCTAATACTTCGTTTTTACCAAGCACCTCAATAAGATGTTGATCCAGTGAATCTCTTTCACGTTTCGTTTCAGCGAGATCATACTCAACGTTAGCGAGTTTTTGCTCGATATCCGACATTATTTCCACATTGGTAACCGAACTCATATTCTGGTTCAGGCAAAAAATAAACGTATTTTAAAAAGAGTGACAATAAACTTAAGGCAGTATGGGAAGTACCAACTTCAACCATATTTAAGGCCATATTGTAGGGTAAAACAAATTAACGTGGGCTTTCACATTGTATAATCATGCAAAGAGCAAACAATGTTATTGTGAAAACAGATTACAGCAAAAGGTAAAATAATCTTCTCCTGCAAATATTAAGCACATTGCCAGATTGAAATATCTACTATACTTAATTTTGGCAAAACGTTCGAGCCACAAATGCAGTTTGATTTTCGACTAAACAACTTTTAATTCATCTGGGACTATAGTATATATTTCTTTTCACAAGATTAAAAAACATACTGATTAATCAAATAATACTTATAAATGAAATAATCTGAATGTTATATAGGCTACTATATTACATAAACCAAATCACCTTTTCAAGGGAGTGAAGACGTTTTCTATATGATTATTCCATAGATTTTGTAATTAGCACACTTGTTTAGACAAGTATTTATAGTGAGTTTTATATTTAAACCGATTTTGAAACAAATCTTGAATGGCTTTTGTAAGTATTTCTAATATTAATTAAATAGTATTGTGTCGTTTACTGTCATTAACATTCAATACATTTTTTATATATGCTATATCAAAGTGCACAACAATATTTCCTATGAACATTATCAATAAAATAAATGTTCCTTTAAAGGCATGACAATGGACATTGGCAGGAATACATTAGATAGAAACATTTATTTGTATAAAATAAATTACCAGAGCATATTACAATTCCATTACTGCATTATTCTTGCAATAATATTCGATATACTTATTTACATGAAGATATGCATTTCTTTTGCAGGGAAAAATAATAAGAACAAAAAAAAAAAAAGAAATTAGAGTACCTTTTTAAGGCAAAGAAGACGGTTTGTATGATTATTCCTTAGATTTTGTAATTACCACACTATTTTAGGTAAGTATTTATAGTGACTTTTATATATAAACTGCTTTGGATAAGAATAGGAGAAGTTACAATTTATGAGTGTAGTATTATTTGTCTTTTCACATGCATTAGTTTACAAATCGCCATTTGACACATGTCTCATTTAAGCAAATAATCATGAATAGTGGTGTCTTTTCACCTGAATTATTTTACAACTTGCATCCGAGAGTGTAATTATTAGATGCATTAATTTATATTATTTAATTTAAATGGTACATTGTTAATGCACGTAATGGACATTGTAAATACAGTGATGGGACAATTCTTTTCATGATGTATCGAAAATTCAAAAATTACAAAAGGTACTACGTCAATATAATGAAATATCATTAACAAATAAGAGAATGTACTTATATTCTTATATTCTGAATGGACATTGAAAATCAACAAAGAGGTACAAGGGGTATGAGGTAAATATAAAACTTATACTCAAATGTACCTCAAATTGTTTATATATAGTATTACTCGGTTTGATTTAATAGAATAAAAGCAAGTTCGACCGCTGGTCGGGAAATTGACGTTGGGATAGAGTCAAAATCTTCTTCATCACTGTCTACAACAACAAGATTTTCTAACTCGGGTGCCAAATGATATTGAAACAGGTGCAATGTCCTCCTTGTTAAGAGATTGTCTGTCAAGTAACAAAGACACCTTCGGAAAACCACTACATTATCCCTGGTAGTCGTTCTAACCCCAAATGAAATGCTTGTCTGTAATCTGCTTTCATATTCCTCTCTTAAACGGGCTTCCTCATTGTGTAAGATAAACATCTTGCCCCAACACTTGCATACTGCTTCCATGTTATGTTTGTCAGCTTGATTAACTTTTTGAAAGATTTGTAGCATGTAAGTTTCATCTTGTAATACTGTGTTTTTTGCATAGTTATCCTCCACCCCTGCAATTATGGCGTCCTTGCCATTGAATAGCCATCCTAGCATTGTCTTCTTTGCATCAAGATGATGTGCAATGAATTGTTTTCTGTCTTCCTCTTCAGAATTTGTTACCAATCCCAAGCAAAATAATGACATGATTTGCTCAGTAGATGATTTAAAATGGTTATGCCAAAATGTTCATTGGACGATAGCATTTAGAACATCATACTGTAAACTTTAAAAACACTATTAATTAAACGATGAACACTGTGAGCAATATTCAAAATTGAGTAAATTGTACAATTAGTATTTTAATTTACCTATTACTCGTATTTCATATGTTGTACACAATTTTCGTACTTGCCCCAATTATCCCAACACACGTAAAATCTCACACAATTGTAATCAATAAATAACATCCCATTAAACTTGACATGAACATCCAATTAAACTGAAAACGATGAAAATGTAACCAACAAAAGAGGCGTGATTTTCAGGTGATTTTGTCAATGATTTAAATCAACCAAGTATAATTACCTAAGAAATACACCAAAAGAATGGACGAAATTCAGGACAATTTAGTAAATGAACGTGATTACCTGGCAATGAAGAAGTATTGAAAACGAAGGTGGAGTATAACCAAAATTTATGGAGAAGTTACCTAATACTCCGTAGTTGAAAGAACTATTTTCTTTGGAAAGATTGTTTGAAAGAAGTATTCCTTTTATCTATTTTAGATTTACACCTAATTGTGTGTTTTATAATTGAACATAAATTGGCTATACTTCCATAATAGGGTATTATTAGGTCCACCCTAGATTTACGTGTGTTGGGGTTATTTGGGCAAGTAGGAAAATTGTGTGCAACATATGATATAGAAGTAATAGTTAAATTAAAATACTACGTACTAATTGTACATATTTACTCAATTTCGAATATTGCTATTAGTGTATACGGAGTATTAGTGTATACGGAGTATATTTTTTTGTTTTCCTTAAAATGAACATTCTTGTATTAAAATGACCACGCACGATATAAATTAATTGTATCAATTGTGAGATCCTAAAGCAAGAAAGTTACACAAGATGTAAATTTGTTTTCCTTAAAATGAACATTCTCGTATTAAAGCAAGAACATCATTGATTTTGGTGAACATTTGTTTTCCTTAAAATGGACAACTGATCATTATAGAATGTACATTATAACAAGTACCTTGGGTGAATGCACATCCAGTACAACTTCGATGTACATACGCCAAAGATCAAAAGTACAAAAGAAAACTAATAAATCATATTCAGGAACTATTTGTGAATGTCGTTACACGCTAATGCATGTGTAATAATGCTATTACGATGTTTGTTGTGCTCAAATGTTAGTAGCGTGCATAGGTACTTGAATCTCAGCATTGTCAACGATCTCATCTGCAAAAAAAAAAACATGAAATTAGAATTTAATAACCAACAAAATAACATTGATTTGTTCTAAATAAGTTACAATTAAAATGTAAAACTCACATCAATTTTGGACAGTCCACAGTCCCAAGTGGCTATTCCCATAAATGTTTCCATGTGCCTCATGGTTTAAATACCACAGTCAAAAATATTTCTGTTATTTCTCCATGGAAGCATTGCTATTGTAGGATCCATGCCCATTACTATATTACTTTTCTCCATAGTTGATTGATTTTCACCCAAAAACCGTGCAAAAGCATCACCATGTAACACAATAATAAAAATTAGACGAGATGAACCATAATATACATGAATTTACCAATGCAAGTGAACGATAATAATTCATAGTTGAGGAGAATGTAAATTTACCAGTTCAAGTACACTATCACCATACTCTTCTAAGACACTCCCCCTTCTAATGCGGTTGTCAAGAATAATGAGACATTTCCTTGGCAGGTCGAAAACATACAACACAAAATGATTCTCAAGTGCAATAGGGAAGAAGAACTAGCATCAGGGAAAGAAACAATTGTAAGGTCACTGACAAATAAAGGTTAATTTCATGTTAAGTAATAGCACATTTTGAAAACTTTGACAAGACATTCACCGACTTCTATTTAAATAGACTACTACAACGAATATTTAATTTAATTTCAATTACTAAATGAAGTGAGGGACTCACTAGTTCAATGGATGGAAGATCAATCCACTCAAACTCATTTAATTCTACTTCGATGCGGCGCTTGAAAGGTTTGTAACGATGATCATCAATAGAAGCACCTGTGTTCTTCATTAATAACAACTGCACAATGAAGATAAAATTTTAGTAATGTGAAAATGTTGGAAATAGTAAACTGAAACACATGAAAACAATGACCAAACTTACATATGTAAGTGTACTAAAAAAGAATCGTGTGGGATTGGTTGGATTCCCATCCTATTCTTTGTAGTTTAGATATGCCGACCAAGAATCTATGACAAAGCTTGAGATATAGTGATACGGTTTTAATGACAACAGTTGATCCCAACCAAGGACATTATTTTTGAACTCAAATAACGTATTACTGCACAAAAAACAGTAATAGAATTATGATTAGCAGCAGATATGTAAAGATGAACTATGTAAATGAATATAAAATATTAAATCTTCTCGTATGTAATTACTAACTGTTATCCACAGAGCCGTGGCAAGAACACATAATTTGAAATCCGATATTGCATTGATGTCAAAGGTATGAAGGGATTCGTGTCGTCAATAGCATCAAGGAGAGGTTCACGGAAGGACTCGACTAAAATGATATTGATTCCCTGTTTTTTGGATATAAAGATGGACGATCGCAGACAATTTCTTTCTTTTTTTACCCCGCTCCGGTCTTTGCATAAACAAGAGTCCTCATCTTCTCGGGAACACACCTAAACCGAATGACACAAAGCAGCGTTTGTAGGCGCATCCTTATTCCTTTCAAAGAATTAATTTTCTCACTTTACGAAGAGCCGCTATGTGTTTGCTAGCAGAAGTGGGTTGTTTGTTGAAAACTTGGTCTGTTTGATATGACGTTTGAATTGGTGTTTCAGTTAAATGAGCAAGTATTTCTATCGGTGGCACTTCTGCACAGCTTGTTCCTAAGGTAGCCCTAACAATGTCATGTTTGTCCCTCACAGTCTGTTTTATGCGTGGCCAGTTACAAGATGGATCAACAATCCCATCTTCAATGGGGCTGTCAGGAACATCAATCAACAAAGGATAAGAGGAGTTTTTTAAGATGCTACACGAAGTGCGGCGAACTCTAGGACGATTAACAATCTCGTCTATTGTAGGGCTGTCGGCAACATCAATTATCGCAACAGAAGAATATTTTTTGTCAACTGTTTGTAAAGTATGACAAATGCTAGGATGATGTACTACTCCTATTGTAGGACTGTCAAAAACTTCAATTATCTCAGCAGAAGAAGAGTCTGTGGTGAATCTTGATGGAGGTTGACAAACAGTAGGTGAATCAGGACTGATTTGCACAACCATAGTGACATCTGTGTTCTTCAGTTTTAAATGTTATTTTTTTTTAAAAATAAAAAGAAAAAAAAACATATTAGACAGAAACATAAAGCCTTTAAAAATACAGATATCCAGAAAGAACATGCTAAACATTAAGAAAATACATGAAGAAAATACATCCTAAATATTAAGCCATAGCAAAGAACATCAAAATTATTAGGAAATAATGTGTACAAATTCCGACATATTAATATGAAGCACAGGTATCCAGAAAGTAAATGCTAAACATTAGTAACAAACTACATCAAAATCATTAGCAAACAATTCGTATAAATTCGACATATTGATATGAAGGACACGTATCCAGAAAGTAAATGCTAAACATTAAAAAAGTACATGAAGAAAATACATCCTAAACATTTAAAAATATTAAGCCATAGCAAAGTACATCAAAATCATTAGGAAACCATGCGTATAAATTTAGACATATTGATGCACCTGAGAAATAATAGTAGGACTGATTTATAATGAACATCTTCGAACATTAACAGCTAAGGAAACTATGTTAAATTCGAAGCAGATGAAAAGTAAACACAGTTGTTTTTAGCAAATAATTAAAGGCAAAGAATATAACCTTCATTCCGATAGAGAGCGATAAGAGTAAATGAACGATCTGAGAATGAGAAAACGTGCAGGTACAATTTAATTGACAGGTTTATCAAAAAGTAATAAGATATTATTAAAGAGAAGAAGTTTAAAGTGGCGGTTTTTTTTTAAAAAATTGGGTCATACTATAATTCCACAAGTCCATTTTTTATTTTATTTTTCTTTTTTTGTTTATTCCAACTACTAGAACCATTTGAAACTCTACTTTTATATACCCATTTTATAATTTAAAACTTCAGATTAGGTCAAATTAGGATATATGGCCATTTAACACAATGGTAATGTTATAATTTGTCAATGTATTTATCTATATTCATAATGTGCATGTTTTGATAATTAGGTGCAACTAAAATATCATTAAGCATTGTTTGGAAAATGTACATTATATTATATTTAAAGGTACATTAAATTATTTTAAAAAGAACATGAAAGATTAATTAAATTGTAATGCATGTGATCGTTTAATAAGATAGAAAACTTCAAAAGTTCATTCATATACTTAGATTATGATGTCGCTATAGATAGATCTTTGACGTGATTTTAGACCTATTTCCCTGTTTTCAATGTATAATAGAAATAAATGTGCTTTCAATTTAATTCAAATGTCCATTATGTATGTTTATAATGTGCATGTACTTTTTACAAAAGAGATTTAAAAGCGGACTGAAATGTACATTATATTATTTTGCTAATTCAATACATCATAAGTCGCTATTCAAGGAGATAATAACGTTCAAGTAAACAGCACGCCAAAAATAGACAAAAAGTACTTTAATTAAGTGCAACAAAACATTGGTTCACAAATTCAACATTTTGCTTATGCAATTACAAATCATTACACATACTAACGTACACTAGAATTTAAAACATCATACTACATGAACAGGGATGTCATCAGACAAATTCTAACATACTGCGTAGATAATATCTGAACATTAAATGTAATCACTAGCTTTAGAGAAATGACCCTTCTTCGCATGATCAGCAACAGTTTCATGGCAATCGTTGTGCTCGAACATAAGTAATGTGCATAGATATTTGTATCGTAACACTTTAAGCACGCTTCCCATTTTGCAAAACAAGCCAACAATTAACAAGATAGGCAAAACACATTGAACATGAATTTCTTTAAAATAAGAACCAACACTCACATCATTTTTCATCGTGCCACATTTCCAAGAGATTAATCCCATAAATGTTTCCATGTGTCTCATTGTGTATATACCACAGTCATCAACATTGTAGTTATTTCTCCAACTAAGCTTTGCAACAATGGGATCCATAGCCAACACAATGTTGCTAGAGTCGGAAGTTTTTGGGTTCTCACCCAAAAACCTTCCAAAAGCATCAATCTATGACAAAACATTGTAAACCAAAGGTTAAGCGTGACTAATAGTCAAAAGTCAATAGAACAACAAAAATGTGTCAAATTCAAACATACATATAACAAAGTGGAGATACACCATATTTCTTGATGGCATCTTCATCTGAGAGTGAGTTGTCAAGAATGACGAAACGCTTCCTCACCAGGTCAACCACGTATAAGAAAAAGTGTTTCTCGTGTACAATTGGGAAAAAAAAACTGAAATTACAAAACAAATGACGTACAACCATAAGTACAATCAAACTCTTCAAAGGGTACATTTTAACTAATCATGAGGCACATGTAAAAAATGAGAACAGGACATTGCAATATAAAGTGACCTTATTTAATACAAACGCAAAGAAAATTCCCTTTGACTCAAGCGGTTCAAATAAAACAAAAGCGAGAATGCGAGACATGGAATGATAGTATGACTCATGGTCTATGTTCCCAACGTGTGCATATAGTTGCAACTGCTCATGCATATTAGATATTCCTCACATTGAGAAATTACAACATTAACATTGTAAATGTTTAAAAAGTACATTTAGTACGTTTAGAAAGTACATTGAGAAATTATGGCATTAACATTGTGTTAAATGGCCATTTATCCTACTTTGGCCTAATCTGAATTTTTTTTAATATAAAATGGGTATATACAAGTTGAGGTTCAAATGAGTTTAGTAGTTGGAATTAATCAAAAAAGAAAGGACTTATGCGATAATAGTATGTCTCAATTTTTTAAAAATGCAATACAACAATGGCAAAGAAAATTGCAAAGTATGTCAAGCAAACAATAACAACTTACGAGTGCGATTGAAGTTATGTCTATTCCCGGAAAAGCTGCAACTCCATTTTTACACGAGCCTCGAATAATTCATAAATTTTTTCATCACTTAAACCTGGGCTGGGTTTCGCTAATACTGATCGCATGGGAAAGTAACGAAAGAGGGAAGTACAATATTTCAAAATACATATTACACACAAAATTTAAGAGTGTATGTAAATGTACTTACATGCACAAGCGTGGTAAAAAAGAACCGCTTCAGAGTACCAAGATTGTTTTCTTCCTCTTTACAATTCAAATATGATGACCAAAAATCAATTACAACACTCGAAACATGTTCGATTTGGCTTTAATGACAAAGAAATGCATTCGCGTTGCAAAATAAGTCTTGTACGAATATAAGTGCTCACTAGAGCAAAAAATATAACAAATTACTTGTCAGGTGTGAAACACTGAAAATGACATACACAAAATGGTAATTTAGGCAAGACACATTTTAGATTACCTAACGACGATTGTTAGTGCCCCTTGGTCACTTTGAAAACATAATCACCACTTGAAGGTGCACCGATAAGAAGAGTGTTAACACATTGGTGTCATCTTGGATAGCAAAAAACAACGGATCAAAACGAGATGATCATTGCTTGTTGTTCGGATAGAGGTATATAAGAAGGACTTGCCATGAAATGAACCCTTTTGGTAGTCAAGAAGATTCACCAAAGTGACACGGCGATCCCGTTTAACCCCTTTAGTCGCGCTAACCTTGCCTCACTCTCAAGAAAGTCTTTCTCCACCCCTAAATCGAATGAAAATTCACCAAAGGATGGTACAAATGAATTTCTCCACTTAGCACATTGTTCTCTGTGTTTAGCACGAGCAAGTTTCAATTTGTACGCTTTCTCACCGCATTTGCTACAAAGAATAAACTGTTCATCCTCATCTAGTGTCTTTGGATTCCCACGGTGGTGAACACGACACATCTTCGGTACCACCACCATATGTCAAATATTCAAATTCAGTTCTTAATGGGCCTGTTTGACACACTCTTCGCCTGGGAAACATTGCAAACCAACCGCGTATTTCTCATCTAACACAACCATATCTTCCATGACTCTCTTTCTTTGAAGCAATGTAGTCATCTGCAAACTCTGGACAAGGCACGGATGAGGGTACATATTTAGTACTATGAAGGTACATCTTTAGTACTATGAAGGTACAAAGAAAATATTTCAAAGTGAATCTTGAAAAGGAATAGTGAATACTTCGAGAATTAATGGATATACCTCCGGAGACGAGTATGAAATTGGAGATTTTGTATCGCACTAACATCCCTCGACACTCTCCGTACTTTTTCAACCACTTGTCTACATGGATTAGAAAATCTAATTCTTTCCAAAGAATCGACCTTTTACACGACCAAGCCCAAATCGACCACTTCCATCTTCTCGCTTTTCCCTTGAGAAAAGTGCGTGAGATGTCCAATTCAAAAGAGTATAGTAATCTCTTTCTACGAATCGTTTTTCATGGACAACACGGTCAACATAAACAAGCTGCAAGGGAAAACAGATTATGACTGAAAATGGCAGTTTTAAAACCATAATAAATAACAATAAATGTAACCAGGAAGATTTGTACCATTAGAAACAGGAGAGGTCCACCAAAGTGATTCTTCTTCCCCTTCTTGACCCAATCCTTTGTGTTATACCGCAAACTCTCCATGACAAATTGACACCAATCAAGTGACCAATGGCGGACACATTCCTCAGCGATTTTAGTACATGGTGATTGACGAACGACTTCTGATTGTTGCGCATTAACAAAGACACAGAAAGCACCACAAAATTAATCTTAAATTGATCACTGTAATCATCATGACAAATAATATGCTCTGCAAGGGTCTTGATATCCACTTGACCATCAACATGAAATTGAGCTTTCCAATGCGCGTAAAACGCATCACATTCTCGCATCTTCATCACTACAAAGATGAAAGTAAAACAGGTTTTCCTCCAATTGGGAGGCCAACAAAGATTATGAATACAAGAAGCAAAAACACGAAAGCGTTGTTTATCAGGTAGAATGATGAAATCCGAATACGGGTTGTAGTTCTCAATTAACCAATAACCAAGGCGTAAAGGAAGCCTTGTAACCCTTAGCCAAAACAATGAAGAAAAACCAATCTCTTCCAGAGCACACCATTGATTGTAATCAAGGTATCGAAGGACATCAACAAAACTTTTAGGTGACATTCGGGTGGTAATACGGGAGAACGTTGGAGTAGGATCATCAACGAGAGGACCGAGGTTGTTCAACCTCGGAGAAATACGGCGTGTAACGCCCGGATCGCCTTTGCGCTTCAATAATCGAAAGCGATTTTGCATGTAATATTAATCGATTCTGTTGTGTTATACACGTTTCACGAAGAAATGTCCTATCAGTTTTATTGAAATGTACATGATCTACAACAATAATGTGCACGCAATTATGACCTTTTGCATGTGGTCTTAAATTGATGCTACTTACGTTAAAAGTACTTAAAGTTCAACAAAAATTCAAAAAATCACAAATTAGATCAAACTAAAAAAACAACAAACAAATCGAAATGTATAAGCAAGTTACGAACTCAACAAACAATGCGACAAATACAAATTCCGATAGCATGCAAATGAAAACACAAATTTCGATTTTAAAAACAATACTGAACTCAAAATTCATCAATAAAATGAATAATCCGGTAAAATGAACATAAGAAACATTAATTTAGATTACAGTAGAGTTACATAAATTAAGGACGAAATCGAGAAAAGCTTGAAGCTAAACAGTACTCACCTTCATGACGAAATAGGTAAGAGAAAATCCAACAGAAAGACGAAAATGCAACTCCACAGAGAATAAGGAGAGAGAAATAGTTGAAAGCTTAACAAAGAAGGTCGGAATCCATGGTTGAAAGCTTAACGAAGAAGCGCGAGGTAAATTTCAGTGAAAAAGAAAGACAAAACCCTCAAGTTTTGGTAAAGCAGCGCGCGTTATAGGCCCTTAGATTAGCCGCGTCAGACAAGATCCAACGACTGACGTGCGTTCTCACGGTTCTCACGCTTGTGCCATTCTCATATGATCCGAAATCTAATAATAATAATAATAATAATAATTATAATAATTATAATAATTATAATAATAAATATAATAATAATAATAATAATAATAATAACAATAATAACAATAATAATAACAATAATAACAATAATAACAATAATAACAATAATAACAATAATAACAATAATAATAATAATAATAATAATAATAATAATAATAACAATAATAACAATAATAACAATAATAACAATAATAATAATAATAATAATAATAATAATAATAATAATAATAATAATAATAATAATAATAATAATAATAATAATAATAATAATAATAATAATAATAATAATAACTCAACTAGTCGACACATTACAACAACAAAAAGGACACATATCGACACAATTGAAACAGGGCAATCAGACGGAAGCAGAGGACCCTTGCCGGCCAGCCGGCCGCCGGCCATGGCACCGGTAGCGAGCTTCTTCAACAAGGGGAGGAATTAGGCGAGTTGATGTGGGAACCGGCTTGCCGGTATCCGGTAGCCCGGCATAGAGAACAAGAGATGATGCGTGTTGCGAGTTATCATAAAGGGGAGTGATGCGTGCCGGTTGGCCGGCCGCCGGTGACAAGGCCGACACCGAGCATTTTCTGCCAAGGGTATGGATGGTGTTGTGGCTGCCGGTGGGGAGAACGGCTGCCGCTGAGCCGGTATAGAGAAACAGGGGAGGCGCGCAAGGACTTCAAAGAGGAGGCCGTCGAGGTTGTTGGGTCCACTCATGGTGGGCGTCGGTGGCTGCTGGGGTTTTCGGCACTGCGGGGGTGCTAAAGGGATATGGTGGTGGGCCTGGTGGTCCACGGTGGCAACTGTGGTGGTGGTTTAAATGGTAGTAAAGACGGTTTTGAAATGGTTGTAGTTTGTTGATGTTGACGGATGGAGGAAGAAGGTGAGGTCGTGGCCGCTGCTGTGGTGGTCCATGGTGGTTGCTGAGTGTCGGTACGTGATGGTGGAAGTCAAGGGTGATCAGTGGTGATGAGTGGTGGCTGCCACGGTGGCCGAAGGTGGTTGAAAAAGCTCAGCAAAGACCGTCACAAACATGCTCGATGTAGCTTGTTTCTTGCTTGTTTCCCATACTTGGCTTATTTTCACCCTCCGATATTCCGTCTAAAGATCCTGTCTCGCACTTTCGCCTTGCTTTCCCGTCTCACATGCGCATAATATTAATAAAATAATAATAATACTAATATTATATATAAATACAACTAATTATTAAATATACTAACACGACGAATTATTATAAATTAGTAAATAAATGAGTTATTTAGTCATCTAAGCACGCAAAATCGAGTCAGAATAAAGTAATAGGACGGGGCTAAATCGTCCTAAATTAGGACGATATCAATAGTGACCGTCTTAACTGAAAATTTGTGTTTATTTAATAATGTTAAGTAAAAGTAAATAGTATATAGTGGAGTCAAATAAAAGGGAAGAGGAAACCTCTCTATTGTAGAGAAAAATGAGTAAAAAATCATAAAAGTATGAGGTATGAGTTTGGAATGAGCAAACCCATACTAGGTGTTTGTTTGGCAAAAACAGGGGTTTCATACCAATACCTCAAACCCATGAGGTATGGATTTCTCATACCCAAGGGGGGAGGTGGGTATGAGATTGATACCAATCAATACTATATATTAAATCCAGAAACCAAGGGACTTCAATGTAATTAAAAAAAGTTGTACAAATTAATTATACTATATAGTTTTAGATCAATAGCACTGTGTGATGGACCCGATTAAGGGATCTCAATGCAAATATTATATAGTTTGGGTTAAAATTAAATTATATAGAAGCTTGGTAATTTTTCTAAACATGGTCAATTTCATTAAAATAAAATAATTCATTAAGATGGTCAATTTCCTTAAAATAAAATAATTAATTAAGATGGTCAATTTCAAGGATACTAAAAGAAAGAAGATGCCTGGTAATTTTCATAAATATTTATAGAAGACTAGAAGATGGTCAATTTCCTTAAAATAAAATAATTAATTAGTATAAACATGCACACTTATGGTATTAATTATTATCATCATAAAATTATATATTAAATTTAAAATCTTTGCAATTTTATTAAACTTTATAGTTTATTAGATGTATAGAAATGTTAATTATTTAACATACAAAAATATAATAAGTAGGTTATAAATAATTCAAGTTAGATTCCATAATATATAATATTGCATAGTTCTTTCGATTTGATTTATCGCATATATGTAATATATTTATATAAATATATAATCCTCTTAAAATTGCATGCCTAAGTAGTAAAAGTAATTTCGTCAGTAAATAAAAGAATTGTAGTAACATTGGATGTAGTTATATGATAGTAACCACTCATTTGAATAGTAAAAGTAACAATATTATCAACAAGATTAGTGAGAGTGCTAGAAACAACAACGGGAGTAGTGAAATAATCAATATTAATGCGGCAATAGTGAAAGTAACAATAATTACGGCGGGAGTAGTGAAATTATCAATATTAATGCGGCAGTAATAACAGTAACAATAATTATGGTGGGAGTAGTGAAAGTAACAATGATTACGGACAAGTAGTGAAATGTTATTACTATTGTTTCATTAATAAGAGTAAAATATTAATAGCGGGAGTAGTGAATTTGTCTCAAAATTTATTTCATCGTAATTTTAGGATATCTTATAAAAAATATATTAATGATAAATTTATGGGTTATGCAACTTTAAGTAATTTTATTTAATGAAAAAGAAAAATTTAATGGTAAGTAGAGGTAGCCTGGGCGAAACCGGGCACCAATACTAGTGGGTATCAAATAATAAAACCAAAAACCATGAAAAAAAAAACTTATATGGAACATTTTAAATGAATATTTTTTACATTTATTTGATCAAATCTTTATTTTCATGATTTTTCAATATCAAAAATAATTATTTTTAATGACGTACTTTAGATTTTTTAAACTTTGATGAAGTTCAACACTATTCCACCCAAAGCTGAAACAAACACAAGGTATGGGGAATCAAGTTCCAAACCCATACCACCCGGGTATGATTCCTGATTCCAAAACCATACCCACTCGCGAATCAAACACCCCGAACTAGACCTGGCAAAACGGGTCAACGGGTCTGGTCAATTCGAGTCGGGTCATTTCGGGTTTCTCAAATTTTCGGGTTAGTTCGGGTCGGGTCGGGTCATTTCGGGTTTTCGGTCTGTTTCAGATTTGTTGGCCGGGTCTAATTCGGGTCAAGCGGGTCGGGTTATTTCGCGTCGGGTCATTTTCAGGTCAATGATTAAGAGAGCAAAAGGCATTTCAAGTCTTTTAAGGTCAATACAAGTTATATTTTGTCGGGTCATTTTCGGGTTCATTAGTTTTGAGTCCGGTCATTTCGGGCCCATGAAAACCCGGGTCATCTCGGGTCGAGTCAGGTCAATTCGGGCTTCGGGTGTTATTCGGGTTCGGTAGTTCAGGTCGATTTCGGTTCTCGAGTTAGCCTTTTCAGGTCGGGTCAATCGGGTCGGGTTGATTTTGCAAGTTCTACCCCTAAGATATAGTGGAAAATGAGTTAAAGAAAAGAGAAGAGGAGTAAAAAATATAAGAAGAAAGAGAAAAATAGATGGGAAATAATTCACCTCTTTAGTGTCATTGCTCTAAAAAGGCGGCGTTGGATACTTGGATGGCCTAAATAAATAGGCAAATCAATCGCAGGAGGATTGAGTACATGAATCAATTCTTATACCATACACCCAGGTGTATGGTACTTCCTACTCTTACTATTAAAAATAAAATAAATAAAATTAAAAGATAAAAAATTTCACTCACAATATTAAGCAGTTAACAACGCTTACCATAAACCCTTTCCCCTCCCCTTTCATACCTAGATCTTTCATACTTACAAAAAAAAATTATGCATAAAATTTATTTTTTCTTCCAAACCTATTAGTTTTGTAATCCTAGATTTGTATTTTGATTGATTATCTTCTAACTTATCAGATAAGTGTATTAATTGAATTGATTTGGGTTAGTTTTGTGATTTTGGGGCGGTGTGATACATCATATGACAGTATCATATTCACTTTTAATTTAGTGAATATGATAATTTAGTTTGATGAATACATGTCATCTAGTGTAATATTCATCATATTACATTATTGTATTTAATTTAAATTTAGTGAATATGATAGTATAATTTGATGAATATGTATTATGGAATGTCATATTCAAAATATGACACTATTATATTCACTTTGAATTCAGTGAATATGATAGTGTAATTTGATGAATATGTATTATGTAGTGTTATATTCACAATATGACACTATCATATTCACTTTGAGCTCAGTGAATATGATAGTACAATTTGATGAATATGAGAGATTTAATGTCATATTCACTAAATGACCTTATTATATTCATTTTATTTTTTTGGTGAAAATGTGAATATATATATAAATATAAAAAAACTTCCAATAGTTACAAACAAGTAAGGGTTCAAACCCCCACAAAGACAAAGGAAAGCCTAATTAACTCGTCTGAGTACATAGCCAAGCAATACCTACATTAGCTTCCCCAAGCTTATCTTTAATCCTCCTCGTAACATCTTCCTCAATTCTCTTGGCCACCAGTTCAGGACGCATCAGACAACCATTGATTCTTGCATTGTTTCTTTGGTACGACACGTACTAATGGTAGGCAGTAAGACATGTGGCTCTAGCTTTCCAAAGGACTGACTTCTGGTGCACAATCAGAAAACACATGTTCCACAGTCTCAGTTTGAGCCTCACACAGCATACATAAATCATCAGTGCAGCAGGCTATTTTGAATAACTTATCCTTGACATTCATCCCATTATGCATCATCAACCAGGTAACCATGGAATGCTTAGGGACATTTCAATTATTCCAAACAACAGGTGACCATACTGCTGCAGCCTGTTCAGTGCAAAGCCAGTCATAGTCACTCCTTATTGTATAACCCTTATTATATTCATTTTAATGACTATTAACTTCGTAAATTTGAGTACGACTAAATGAAACTATATATTTAATGAATTTTATATGATTTTAAAATTGATAAGTTGAGTAATTTGGAATAGAAAAAGAAACGTACAATAAACTTCTAATTTTATATGATTTTTCTTGATAAGCGGGTAGTTATTCATATATTAGGTGGTTAACTATTTTTCTTTTTATTTTATTTTTTAATTTTGTTTATAACCTCTACTAGTTTAGAACCCGTGCAAAGTTGCACAGACATGTATAAAAGATATATTTATAAAGCTTTTAATTTTAGTTACGATAATGTATTGTTCGAATGTACAACATTGTACTTGAAAAGCAAAACAAATGATTGTACATCTCATATAAATGGACATTAATGCACTTGAAAATCAACCTAAAATATAATATTTTGTACCTTGTTTATATACGTGTATTACATCTTTGATCGCAGTATCTATAAAAGTATAAAACCACCATGCTTATACCCGTATGTCATAAGAGGTTCTCGAAAATCTAATCAATCAAGAGAATGCTTATGATTAACTAAAATATCTATCTTCTTAGCAGTATACAGAGCATTTGGCTAAATAAAAGTATAAAACCACTATGCTTGTTGTCCTTAGCCCGTCCACTATTGCCAGATGGTTGCCTTGCTATTCCGAGCACATGTAGGTACTTGGGCTCTGCCTCTCCCTCTGCTTTCTTTTTCCCGATTCTTAATTGGGAAGCATTCCTAAGATCAGTGGGTGATTAAAGTTGTTCGACGGTAACAACGAAGATATTGCGATTTGGCATTTGGAGGATTAAGCATCCAGGAACATCTGCATGACACCAAGGTCTAGTATAAACCAATTTAAGACCAAGCAACATAAGAAAAAATGGTTCAAGTTAATAGATTCTTAATTTAGCTTAAAATGAATTGAGAGACTCCATACATATCCCTTAGAAACAGAAACTCGTAACAAAAGAGCGAGTATAATTGTGAAATACCGTTTTTATGCATTATATACCAAATAAGAAATTATTGCAATAAAAAATACATACTCCATAACAAACATCTAGTATAATTTTACGTAACTAATTGAAACATACCAGGTAATAGTGCAACAAACCCATTGAGGATTTTAAACCAACCTAATTGATAGTGATAAACATCCATCAATAATTTACCTAACAAATCCTCTTTGAATGTCCATCACTTGACCTAACTAATTGGGAATTTTAAGCAAATTACCGATACTAACATTCGCAATTCCATTAGAAGACAAATCCTAATATTTCACTAGAGAACTAATTCGATTGGGTGATAAGAGTTATGCAGGTGATCAACGTTGAGAAAGATAAGTCGCGCCGCTCCGCTGAAGAAAGATCGTATATCAAACTAACAAAAATAGTTAGGCTATCAGTCGTGGAGTAGTAACGGACAGTGAAGTCGATATTACAAAACTGTTGACGCTTATTGGAGTCCCAATTCCTTATAAAGACGGACGTTAATTACTCCGTACGAAAACAAATAATTAAAATGAAACGATGAGCCTGAATGTTAAGAAATATTACAGTTGAATGTTGAAACGAACAATGAAACATAGCACTAAATCATAGTGAAATGAACTCAAAATCCCTCGCACAATTCCCAATATTAGACTTGTTCCAAATTTCCATTGTGTATTCTATAGCATATATCATAAATTGAAGAGTTTCTCCATCAAAAGCCACATATCGAAAAAAAAGATGAAATGTTAAGGTAAATAAAATGTACTGAGTACAATTTACCTTGAAACTCCATTATCATTAAATCCGTCATATATTTTGATATCTCCTTGGATCATTGTTATTAACATACATCTTGGATGTGCTACAATTTTTTAAGATATACTTTCGGGATTATTGAAAAATCAAGAGAAAAATGTTAAGAGTGCGGTTTAGTGGAGAACTAAATGAAGGAGGGCGTTAGCCAGTAGGGGTGCTAATGAGCCGAGACAGCTCGCGAGCTATTCGAGATCGGCTCGGTCAAAGCTCGGTCAAAGCTCGGTTCGTTTGAGCTCGGCTCGAGCTCTGGCTCGGCTCGAATACTTTTCGAGTCAAGCCGAGCAAGGCCTGGCTCGGCTCAAAAAGCTCGCGAGCGGCTCGATTTTTTAAAATAGAGTAAAATATATTTATATATTCTAAAAAAAGTCATAATTAATTAATGTTTACCCAACACTCCTGAGTCCTGACTCCACTACCTAGTCCATTAACCCAATTACCCAATAATCCACAAAGCAGTAAAAAAAAACCTAAACTACCGTCTGTGACTCTCTGCCGTTCTAACTTCTAAAATTGTTTACAATTTTACATCATCTTCTTCCTCGCCGACTCGCCGTCGCTCACCGTCACGTAGTCAGGCCTTCACCTTCAAGCCAGGTACTCTATTTAATTATGGCTAATTACTTCATTCTTTCATGTTTTTTGATTAAATTCTGGAATTATGGGTCGTCTTTTTACCCAAATTGGGTCATCGCCCGCTGTTTTTAATCATCGCCGCTGTTTTTAATCATCGCCAACTCCATTAATTGATCATCCACCATTGGCTTTTTTACTGAGTAGATGATTTCTCAGACCGTCTAATGACAACACAAATCATAAAACTATGAAAGGAGTTCATAAGCCTCTGTTTTTATTCATTTTTAGTAATCGTCTTAATTTTCAATCCCTTGAAACCGTCTTTTGTTTGATTGATTCATAGTTATCCGAGATGAAATGAATTTTTGGTGTAGATTGCTTTTCTTGCTGGTGATTGATTTATGCATTATTGGGTTGATTTCTTGCTGCTACCGATCAAGTATGTTTTTGGTTGATTTAAGATGGTTTTTTTATATGAGTTTTATGTTCTATAAACCATCCTTCATAAGAGCCCTGGCATCACGAATACGGCTTGAGTTTTACATGATGAATCAAATATTTTGCTGGTTTCAGAATCAAATATTTTTATATGAGTTTTTGGTTGCTGTGATTGATTTATGCATCACGAATACGGCTTGAGTTTAGGATGAATCAAACCATAATGTTTTGCTGGTTTAAATTATGAATTGCTATCAGCCAATGTAAATTATGAATTGCATTATACCACTTTTGTTCTCATAAGTCCATAACTGACTTCGTGCATTATACCACTTCTGTTTGCTATCAGCCAATGTAACTTGAGTTCCATCCCTTTTACGACTATTCCTGTACTAACTTATGGATAAATATGGTCCACTTTTTACCATTTTTCGGTGAACCGAGTTTGATACTTAAATTTCTTAATGTATAGGATAAGAGAGTCGGAGAAACAAGGACAACCATGACCGGTAAATTCTCTATTTATTGTTTAATTATCTTGCACTTGAATTTCAATGTAAATTATTTAATCACATGGATCTATTTGTTGTCTACTTATATGCATTGCAGAACCATCAGAGCCTATCTCTCCACTCACTCGCCCTATAGTGGAAGAATATTTTGTGAATGTTGACGATGAGATGGAAATTAAAGAAGAAATGGAGGCACAAGTAACGGAGGAGGATACTCACCCTCGTCCTAATTCTACCGAAGATGTGCTTGCTGAGGAAAGCCCACCTCCCCATCCTTTCAAAAGAGAAAGGAAAGCCGAAGTGTGGAAGGATTTTTTAAACCCTACTTTGGTTAAGGGTATATGGAAATCTAAGTGTAAGTATTGTGACAAAGCTTTGTCTCACTTAAAATCCGGGGTAACATCTCAGTTTAATAGGCACTCAAGTAAATGTCCGAAGAAAGCATTGTTTTCTAAGAGGCAAAAGCTTATTAATTTTTTACCATCTAATTCGAGTGCGAGTGCATCACAACCTGGTTTAGTTAGTGCTTTACATGATGGCCAACTTGACATGTCAGTGATGAGGGAGGGAATTGCACACTGGATACTTATGCATGAGCATCCTTTTAGAATTGTGGAGGAAGAGGGTTTAATTTGATGATGAAACGGGGAATGCCGCAATATAAAAGTATGTCTCGCCATACCATAAGAAGTGATTCTTTTAAAGTGTATGAGAGTGAAAAAAAGAAGCTAAAATCATTGTTGAAAGGTGTTGAGAAAATTTCTTTGACCACGGATTTATGGAAATCAAAGCCTAAAAAGATTGAGTACATGGTCTTAACGGGTCATTTTGTTGATTTTGACTGGAAGCTCCAAAAGAGGGTCTTGAATTTTGTTCATTTACCTCCTCCCCGAGCAGGAAGAGACATAGCCAATTGCATTTTCAAATGCCTAAAGGAGTGGGATATAGAGAATAAAGTAAGTATTTTTTTTCGCTTATAATATTTCGTTTTTCTTATGATTTATTTTCTACTCAGCATGTTCATACTAACTTGAACATAACTTAACACCTTATATTAATATCTTATCAAATTTTATTTTATTTTTTAGATTTTCAGTATTTCAGTTGATAATGCTTCAGCAAATGATACTTGCATTCAAGTTCTCAAGGACACTTTATCTCTCACTAAAAGGTTGGTTTGTGATGGTAAGTTGTTCCATGTTCGTTGTTGTGCACATATTCTGAACATTATGGTACAACATGGTCTTAAAGAAGTGAAAACTATTATCTCTAATGTTCATGAGAGTGTTGATTATATTAATCAAAGTGATCTACGACTCAAAAAGTTGACTGAACTAGTACAACAATTCAACCTTAAAGAAAGAAGACTGGTTCTTGAATGCAAGACTCGTTGGAATTCAACGTATGAAATGTTAGCTTGTGCAATCAAGTTCAAAAAGGTGTTTGCAAGGCTAGCTCAAGAAGATCGTAATTATACTTATTGTCCTAGTGCTGAAGATTGGGTGAAAATTGAAAAATTGAGCGAGATATTGGAAGTGTTTAATGATACGACCAACATTATATCAGGATCTGAATACCCTACTTCTAATTTGTTTTTGGCTGAAATTTATAGAATAAAAGTGTTGTTGGATACACAGTTTGTCACTTCCGATGAATTTGTTAAGAAATTAGTTAAAAAAAATGAAAGAAAGGTTTGATAAGTATTGGGGTCAATGTAATTTTCTTATGGCAATTGGAGCTGTGTTGGATCCTCGATTGAAAATGAAGGTTGTGGAGATTACTTTTCCAAAGATGTTCCCTTCTGATGATGGTAATGTAGCTCGAGATAATGTTAATAAGGTAAGAGAGACCTTGTATGAGCTATATAAAGAATATGTTACCATGTATTCTCCTACGGGGCAGAGTGATGAAACTGAAGGTAGCTCTTCTATGAGTATAAGGAGCAACACTCCAGGATTATCTGAACTTTTACGAGCAGTGAGAAGTGAGGATACAATTGAGTCGAGGAAATCTGAAGTTGATGATTATCTTGACGAGGGGTGTTATGTTCCTCATGAGGATGAGTGTTTTGATGCCTTGGCATGGTGGAAAGATAAATCCATGAAGTTTCGTATATTATCTCGGCTGGCAGCTGATATCTTAGCTGTTCCCATTACCACTGTTGCGTCTGAGGTGACGTTTAGTGCTGGTAGTCGAGTTATTGATCCTTATCGTGCTTCATTGAGTTCGGATGCAGTAGAAATGTTGTTATGCATCGGAGATTGGTGTCGATCATTATATGGACTGAAACGAAAGAATAAGGTGATAAACTGATAAGTCCGAAAACAATCTTTATTTTATTTGGTTCATTTACTTTATTTTAGCTGTTGTTTGATTTGTGAATGTTTTTTTTCCAGAACAAAAGCGAGGATCAGCCGAAGGAAATTCATCTCCCACTTCCATAGGTTAAGTATTTAAGTGGAGGATATGGCTGTATATTATTTACACTTGTTCCGGGTGTAATTCCAGAGCAAGTATAGTTACCACCCGTGGCTTGTTGAATGATATCTTGAGTTGGATTCTCCCTTGGTCTTAATCGTTCCTCTCGGCCTCTCCTGCAATAATGAACGAACTGAGGGCTTGGCTTTGTGCCAAGCGTACCCACTCCGACGCCCAAGTCAGTAACTTAGATGTATAAGTTGTATGCTAATTGGCTAGGAATATATTGTAGAGAGATAAGGAAGATTATACCAGATGAATAGTGTATTTAGGTCAAGTTGTGTATTTCTGGATTGGATCCTTTCCTCAATGAAGGTTGAGGAGTATTTATAGACTTCTCCTTTTGTCACGTAGTGGCCAAGTGGCCAAGTGGCTAGCAGGTGGAAAGACTGATCTACCCCTCGGCCGAGGGACCTATGGCAGGCCGGCGGGCCCTGTTGACTCACCGCCGAGGGGTCTTGGATATGAGTACGCGGGTATGTGTCCCGGCTGGCAGGTTGTCACGCCGGGACCCAGGTTGACAGGCCGATGGGCGGCATCGGCTAGGCTGTCTAAGTCGTTGACTTGCTGTGGACATCTTTGACCTTGCTCAGTATGTTGACTTGGTCAGCGGTGCAGAATATGCCCCATCAATTTGCCCCCAGCGTAGTCTATGCCGTGGTATGGGCTTCGATGTACGTCTGAGCGTATATTCTGCGCAAGTAGTTTGTAGAAAATTTTCCTGCATCGGCTTCTTCTGCGGCGGCTTCTTGTGCTCTGCCTAGTCTTTCTTAGACCGTACCATATCCCCCCTCCACATGGATGTGTATTGGGCATCCGATGTGGAAAAGAAAGGGACGCTGGCCGAGACCGGGGTTGAGGCTAGGTTATTTTTGATTGCCCCGGCCGGCGGTGTCTAGCTTGGTTGATCATGTGGCCGGCGGAGAATAGGTGCATGGGAATTTGTTTGAGGAAGTTGAATAGGCGGAGAGATTTGAATAGGCGTGTTGAAGACGTTTGGTCACCGCGTTGATTGACACAAACTGTTGCAACGATTGACATCCGTGGTTGCATGTCCGACACGTGTCGCGCACGCTGATTGGTTGACGCTTCATGGGCTCAAGTTTTTCTTTGATTGGTCCTGCTTCATGGGCTTTTCCCTATAAATAGGGCAATTGCTCCGAAAAATTGGCCACCAATTTCATTCTCCAAAATTTCCTTCTTTCTAAACTTCCAAGGGTTTCTTTGTCTTCTAATTTCCGAGTTGTTACTCCGTGAGCGTTTTCTTCAAGGTAAACAAACAAACTTTCCAATTTTTAATTTTGTAATTTCATTGTAAACATGTCTTCTGCCGACGCCGGGCCTAGTAAGCCGGGCCGTAGGTCCCCTTCTCCCGAAGTCGATCCTCGAATTCTGGAGGAATGGGAGGATGACTCTGATGTCGATGATGATGCAGAAGATTTTGGTGACGATGCTGAGGAGGCTCGTCCTAATAACGTGAGGAAGTACGTTATGGATCACGGCCTCGCTTGTAAAGTCCGTCTTGACTGTACTTGGACCCATAAGTTAGCCCGCTGTTCCGGTGAGATATTTTTCGAGAAGCATTTCTTCTTCGGTGAGGGCTACGAAATCGTTATCCCGAGGAGGGTCAGTTGTCTGTTGCCCTCCACCGGGCCACACCGGCGTATATATGCGACATTTGGAGTTTGGGCTCCGGTTTCCGCTGAATGGGTATGTTGTGGCCATCCTTAAGGCCATGAACGTTGCCGTTGCCCAATTGCACCCGTTGGCCATGAGGACCATAATCGGGTTTGTCTGGCTTTGTCTCTTCAAGGGGGAGGCCCCAACGGTGAACTTATTTCGCCGACTTCACTACCTCCAGCCGTCATTCTCTGGCCGCGCCGGGTGGTTCAGCGTGCACACGGAGAAGGGTTATGTCACTGGCGACAAACTTTCCTCTTGCGCAAGGGGGCGGGGTCGGTGGGTGTACGTTAAGGTGCTTAGAACGACTATCCGCTTCCTGCTCCTTTCGGATCAAGTTAACTTGCGGTGTGAGACTAATGCGGAGCATGACGGATGGGTCTCCGGAAGAAACTTAAAATGGATCTTTGGCGGGGTTCTTCTCTCGGAGGACGAGAGGTTGGCAATGCGGCTTTTTGAGGTAGACAAGGGTGGGCTGCCGAAAAGATGGATTCCTCCAACGCAGATCATTCTTCAGGATGAGCCGCTTTGCCATGTCGGCCTCATACCGGCCCTAGCGCAGGGTGAGTGGGGTCGATGTGAGGCCCATCACCGTTCTCGTTGTGTCTTTGAACTTTGATTTATTTCTTCTACTTAACTCTTGCTTCGTTTCCTTCGCAGCCATTTTGGACCGGACTGTACGAGGATATCCTCCGGAGAATGGGATTGAACAAAGATAAAACCGTTGCTAACTTACATCCCAAAGCTCTCCCCAATGACCGCAGAGGTCGCCGAGTGATCTCATAGAGCGGCGGTGAAAAGCTTGAGTGCGGTGGAGACCCAGGCGAAGGTTGTTAGTAACGTGCCGCGTCATACGCGCAAAACGAAGTCCTCGGCGGTGGTGGCGTCGACACCGGCTCCGCCTTCCATCCCCCCCGTTCGAAGGAGACGGTGGAGGTCATTTGTATCTCCAACGGGGATGACTCCGACAAGGGGGAGGGCTCGCCCTTGTCCGTAAAAAGAAAAAAGCAGACGGCCTATACCGCGACCGTTGATTCTCGCTGGCGACGATGAGACGCGTTTCGGCCAAGAAGGCCAAGCACGGTATTGTTCTTTACGTGGCTTCAGATTTAGCCGGTTCCTTAGGCGCCGCTGTGTGACAGCTTTTCGGCATGTCTGCGTATGTCGATACTTATGCTTGCTTTAAATTTTGTAGATCGGCCCCGGTCGTCCGCCGCTCTGTTGGGCGAGCAAGTGGAGGGGAGCTCTGTGCGGGCCGGTGATCAACACGTCACCGTGAACTCTTCATCCCGGAAGGTTTCCTTCTCCCGGCTCATAGATGAAGGCACGGAGGCGATCAAGGAGCCGGCGAGGTGGAACAGTCTTCTGGGTGCTCGTATCGTAGAGCAGGAGAAGGTCGTGGCTCAATCCACCTTGGAGCTAAATGCCACTAAGAAGGTGGCCGCGAAGGCCAAGCAGGATCTTCTCAATGAGCGAGGCTTAGGGGAGAGGCCGAGAGGGCGCTCTTGGGCGAAAGAAAACTCGAGCGGGACGTTGAGAAAGAGGTCCTTCTTTGAGAGAGAGCCAAGGCCGAGGCTGCGGCAGTGAATCTGCTAAGTGCGGAGAAGTGTACACTTGTTCGAGGCATGCCGACCTCTACCTCAAGCGAGAGGAATGAATCCGGGGACTGTTTAAGGCCCAGGCGGAGGTGGTTCGGATCAGAGATGCCGTCATTAGGCAAAAGGATAAGGACATTGAGATGCTCCAAACCGTCATGCTCCCTAACATGTGTCTTTGAATTCGGGATTTAGCCGAAGGAGCTGCTAGGGAAGTGATTGAGGAGCTCTTCCCTCTTGATGGTTCCTTTCCGTGGGGACGGATATGACAAGTCGCTTGATGACAAACTCGAAGCCAAGGAGCAAGCCGTGGCGGAGAAGGCTAAAGAGGCGGTGAGGGCGAAGGCGAGAGAAAGAGGCGGCGCCGAGAAGGCAACTCGGGCCGAGAAGGCTAAGGAGGCCCAAGAGGAAGCCAAGCGGGCAAAGGCGGCCGAGGCCGCGAGGCTAAAGCCGAGGCCGAAAGCCGAGGCCGCTAAGGAGCTTTGGGGTACCCATCGAGGAAAGTGCATTTCTTGCCGCCGATGGCGAGCAACAACAGACATAGGGGGATAGCATTTGTAACTTTTTGTCTTTTGGCTTATCCTTGTAATTTCTTGTGATTCGTTGAATATATTTAATAAGAGTTCGTTTTTACTTCACTTCTTTTCCTTGTGCTAGTATTCGAGCTTCGACTGTCCTTTTAGCGTCTCCGTCTTTGTCCGGGTTGTCTCTTTCCGTTATTAATTGAGTATCTCTTATGTTCCCGCCTCGGCTTGGCCGAGGCAGTCTAGAGTGCGTGTCTCAATTGTGTTAACGCTTCCAAGGCATCTTGATCGTTTCAAATGAGTATCAACCGCTACTGGTTATAACCGTCGCAGTGTCTGCTTCCTTAGGATGCATGCCGCTCTTGTCGGTATGACAGTGTGAGCCGTCGTCTGCCGTGGCGTCTACTACTTGGAGTGACTGCGACGGCGTCACACCTCTTGGGGTGACTGCCGTGGCGTCTACTACTTGGAGTGACTGCGACGGTGCCTGTTTCTTGAAGGAGACTCCCGTGGCGTCTACTACTTGGAGTGACTGCGACGGCGTCACATCTCTTGGGGTGACTGCCGTGGCGTCTACTACTTGGAGTGACTGCGACGGTGCCTATGTCTTGAAGGAGACTCTCGTGGCGTCTACTACTTGGAGTGACTGCGACGGCGTCACACCCCTTGGGGTGACTGCCGTGGCGTCTACTACTTGGAGTGACTGCGACGGTGCCTATGTCTTGAAGGAGACTCTCGTGGCGTCTACTACTTGGAGTGACTGCGACGGCGTCACACCCCTTGGGGTGACTGCCGTGGCGTCTACTACTTGGAGTGACTGCGACGGTGCCTATGTCTTGAAGGAGACTCTCGTGGCGTCTACTACTTGGAGTGATCGACGACGGCGTCACACCCCTTGGGGTGATCGCCGTGGCGTCTACTACTTGGAGTGACTGCGACGGTGCCTATGTCTTGAAGGAGACTCCCGCTCTTGTCGATATGACAAAGGTGTGTGAGTCGGCGTCATTTTTTTTGGAGACTCGCCGCTCTTGTCGGTATGACGATGTGTGAGCGGCGTCTGCTCCTTCCTAGTGACTATGGGAAGAGCGTACATTCTGATGGAAGACTTGGATGATTTTTCATTTAAAAACATGCGTCGGGGTGCCCACAGCTGTTTTGGACACCTCCGACGTTACATGGAGTATTCCCGAGATTTTCCGGCGTCCTAATGGCCCGTTGAAGGCGTGCCTCCCCAGTTAGACGCTGGTTACATCCATGAGGTCGCTCTCTCTCGTTGTAAGGATAGACCTTTCCCTTTCTCCGATTTCTTTGCCACCTTAAGGGATTGCATGTTGCATCCTCCGGCGCTATCCGGCGTTCACCACCTCGTCATTCTCGTCTTTGGAGACGAGCTTATGCGCTTCCCCCCGGTCCGAGACGTACATCAATGTTAGGGCCCGATGGACATTCTTGCGTCGGCCTCGCTCGAGTGACGCGGCCTACGAGAACGTTGTAGGCGGATGAGCCGTCGATGACCACGAACTCGGCTAGGACATTCTTGGCGCGTTCCTTTCGCCGAACGTTACGGAGTCCGATTGATCCCAGTGGTACCAGTCCGGCCCCGCAGAAATTGTATAGCGGGTTGGTGCGGGGCTTAAGTCCTTGACCTTCAGCCGAGGCCGAGGAAGCACTCCCGAACATGACATTCGTGTATGCGCTGTGTCAATCGGCACCTTTTGACCAAGTGGTTGGATATGTCCAAATTGACTACAAGTGGGTCGCTGTGAGGAGCGATGACTCCTTCGTAGTCCTTTCTTCCGATAGTTATGTCGGGGATGTTGGAAGAGGGGGTGGCTGTGTTGGGCACAAAGTTGATGGCCTGATAGAGCTCGTTCAGGTGTCGTTTGTACCCATGAGCGGACCCTCCGTTCTCGTGGCCCCCGATGACAACGTGGATCACTCCTATCCGTTCGAAGACGGATTTCTTCTCCGAACTGCCGGCGTCGGTCTTTTGGCTTTTGGCAACGTACTTGCCGAGGCTCCCCTTCCGGATCGGCTCTTCAATGGCATTCTTCGAGATGCCGCGATCGTTGGTTAGATGGCCGGTGTGGCCGTGGTACTCACAAAGATCTTGGCTCGTGTCACCGTCACTTTTTGGTTTTGGGGTCTTTCCCACTTCGGCCCTCGCTTTTGCTCGGGCGAAGACTTCGGCGGCGATACGACGAGAGGGGGTTTTATCGTTATACCGCCTCGGTGGTACGTTCCCGAACTCCACCGCGCCCGCCGAGTCCTTTCCTGGCAGATTGTCGGCCGTGACCTATTATTGTCACGGCGTCTTTCTTCGGACCGTGACCCGTTGTTGTCACGGCGTCTTTCATGCGGGTTGTCCTCCCGGCGCTCTTCTTTTACGAGTGCTCGGCCTCGCTCGGGCCTAGCCACGTCTTGTGATAGTCTTCTACCTTGATGGCTTGGTCGGCCTTCTTCCTGGCGGCATCCAAGCCCAGGCCTCCGCACTTGATGAGCTCATTTTTCAAATCTCCCCTTGGGAGGCCTTTCATCGCCGCGAAGGCCGCCGATTCGGGGATTAATCTCCCGAATCTGCTGGACCTTTCCGTCGAACCTCTTCATGTAGCTTCGTAGAGACTCGCCCCCTTCTTGTTTGATAGTTAGGAGGTCCGATGTCTCCACGGCCCTTCTCTTGTTGCAGAAGAGTCTTGGGCTAGGAAGGCGTCCCTTAGGTCGGCGTAGTAGTACACCGAGCCGTCGGGGAGCCCCTTGTACCAACTTTGAGCCATCCCATGCAATGTCGTTGGGAAAACTCGGCACCATACTTCATCGGGCTGCTCCCATACGACATGTGAGACTCGAAAGCCTCGGCGTGGTGGTGGATCACCCTCCCCTTTGTATGATATGGGTGGCAACTTGAGCTTAGTTGGCACCGGACTTCTAGGACGTAGGCGCCGAGGGGTGTCGATCACATGCGGACGACACGTGGCGATCGGCTCCTCGCATTCCTAGCCCGACTCCTCTCCTCGTAGCGGGAGGGACTCCTTCCCGACTCGGCGAGTCGGGCTTCTTATTCTCCGACTCTGATGGGTCGGACTTCTTTTATTCCTCCGGAGTGGGCCTCGTGGCTGCTGCGGTGACGCTGTCCCCCGCGAGTGCGGTCGGGACTTATGTCCATTACTAGCATTCTGGCTCCTCCGGTGTTTCAACAGGGCCAACCTCTTCCAAAGGTGCTCGTTCAAGTCTCTTGGAGTCACGTTAAGGCCCCGGTCTCTGGACGGGTCCCGCCGCTCTTGTCGGTGTGACAGTGTGAGCCGACGTCCTACCGATGAGGTCCAGGATTTGCTTTAGCAATGCCACGTCGACCACATGTCCCATGAGGGTGACTTGGTTGGCGACGCGTCGCATCCGGTGTTATTGGCATCCCGAACTCCGGTTGGATTACTCCGCCGGCGGAGAGGGTCAGTATGACTCCGAATTGTTGAAGGTATCATCCGGGTGGAGGGGCTCGTCGGTTACGAACACCTCTTGTTCTTTTGACATCTTCTTAGCTTTTTGGGTGGGTTTTTGTTGTTTTCTTTTTTTTTTGTGTTTGGGAATGAATGTGACTAGCTTCTAGTGTCTATCCCCACAGACGGTGCCAATTGTTCCGGGTGTAATTCCAGAGCAAGTATAGTTACCACCCGTGGCTTGTTGAATGATATCTTGAGTTGGATTCTCCCTTGGTCTTAATCGTTCCTCTCGGCCTCTCCTGCAATAATGAACGAACTGAGGGCTTGGCTTTGTGCCAAGCGTACCCACTCCGACGCCCAAGTCAGTAACTTAGATGTATAAGTTGTATGCTAATTGGCTAGGAATATATTGTAGAGAGATAAGGAAGATTATACCAGATGAATAGTGTATTTAGGTCAAGTTGTGTATTTCTGGATTGGATCCTTTCCTCAATGAAGGTTGAGGAGTATTTATAGACTTCTCCTTTTGTCACGTAGTGGCCAAGTGGCCAGCAGGTGGAAAGACTGATCTACCCCTCGGCCGAGGGACCTATGGCAGGCCGGCGGGCCCTGTTGACTCACCGCCGAGGGGTCTTGGATATGAGTACGCGGGTATGTGTCCCGGCTGGCAGGTTGTCACGCCGGGACCCAGGTTGACAGGCCGATGGGCGGCATCGGCTAGGCTGTCTAAGTCGTTGACTTGCTGTGGACATCTTTGACCTTGCTCAGTATGTTGACTTGGTCAGCGGTGCAGAATATGCCCCATCAACACTTTTTATAGTACCAAAATTATTTGCCGGACTCAACTTATTTATTTTCGTTACAAACTTATTTGTGTAATGTATACTTTGTTGTAGGAGATGCGCTGAGACATATGAGGTCATAATGTATTGCTCGTAGAAGATGAAGAGGGGACGGGACGGGATATGAGAAGATTAAAGAGGCGACAGATGGATTTGTTATGGATTATATAATTTTTATTTACATTTTTAGTAGACTTTGTGGGGAATTATTGTTTTTGGTCAAAATAACGTAGAAAGACATTACGGAAATGTGTACTCAAACTATTAATTTGTCGTATTGTAGCATGAGACTTGGTTGTTAAAATTGTAATGCGTTAAAAATCTAAATAAATTCCTAGCTGTCACGAGCTATAATCCGAGAACCTCACGAGCTGAGCTCACGAGCCCACGAGTCGAGCTCGAAACGAGCCAATGAGCCGAGCTCAAAACGAGTCCACGAGCCGAGCTCGAGCCAATTTGATTATGTCGAGCTCAAGCTCGAGCCTACCCATTTGAAGCTCGACGAGCTCGAGCTCGAGCCGAGCACACCTTCACACTTCTCGAGCTCGAGCCGAGCACCCCTGGGCTCGCGCTCGACTCGGCACGTTAGCACCCCTAGCGTTAGGGTTACTCGCCTGAGAAAATACTGTAAAGGCGAAGATAGATTAAAATTGGAAGAAAATAATACAGAAAAATCATCTGTGGAGATGAGAAGAGCATGGATGGAGGCTAACTAAAGAGATTTCGGTTTTGACTTATTATATTAGGGTTAGACTTGATAGACTTGATTATATTCTAGAGTCAATAGAAGTATAGAAAGTAGGCGGGAAAACATTGCATATAAAAGCGCCATGTGTCAAGTTTAGTGTATAGTGGTTCTTGTATTATACTAGTTTTAAACCCGTGCAAATTGCACGGGTTTGTTGTTTAGGTTGTTGTAATAAAATGTGTTAATAGTGGTTGCTTTGTAATTGAAGTATCTATCGACAGTATCTAAAATACAGTAATAATAAAGTTGCATCTATCGGGAGTATCTAAAATATGGCAATAATAAAAGGGTGCTGATTTTCGCAGTACGCATTTTACTCATCTCAGTACACTATTGACAATTATACCCTTTTATTTCTCCTACCATTTTCCTCCTCTAGTCTCTCTCCCAATATTCTCTCTAATTTCAAACACTCATTCCCTCTGATTTCACAAAGCTAACACTCGACGGTTGTTGTCGACATCGGTGGAGGAATATCGATATCGATAGGAAATCATCAATCATGTACAATGTTCACCAACAAGCATCGCAAATCGCAATACAGTACGTACACAAAAAGAAATCCAACAATGTATTGTGTTGAAAAAAAGGAGTTGCAGTCATGTCGTACAATGTTCACCAACAAGGCCACTAAGGCCAACCCTTCGCACCCGTTACCACCTTAACACTACCCCTCCATTATCAGTTATCACCGTAACAAACACCATAAATCACCACCACCCGTCACCCATGTTACTACCGTCGCCGGCAGACCACCATCGAACGACTCCGGCGACGCCATATGCTAAACCACTAACGGCAAACCCACCTACACTAATTAGCAATATATTAATTTAGACGTAAAACCCAAATTAAAAAGGAATAAAAATATAAGAAAGAGTCAATTAAATTAGTAATATGGGATTAACGCATTTAATACATGCTCTTTAATTGAGTAATCGTCAATCATTAAAGAACTCTGAGGTTCAATATGGTTAAAATTTTAACAATAGAGAGAAGTTAGAGAGAATTAGGTTTGATGTGTTTTTTAGTCAAGGGTAGCAAATGGAAAATTTGATGTAAAAAGTACTATAATGAGTAAAAAACGTACTGCGAAAATAAAATCCGTAATAAAAATACCACAATAATTCTTCAAAAATTTCAAAGCATGACAAAAGTAGACAAATTTGAAAGAAAAAAAAAACAGTACAATTCAAACATTGTTATTAAAAATGATATTAAAAATAATGGCTACATTTTGTGTGAACGTATATTTATGCTCTCACATTTGAATTATATTTACGAGTAGGAGATTCTAAACGGCAATAAAAAATGTACAGTGTTTTAAAAGTTCTTATATTTGAATTAGGGTTTTTTTTTGTCAAAAACTACCTTATATTTAGAGGTATTTAAAAAAAAAAAAAAAAAAAAAACTACCTTA
The DNA here is from genome assembly GCF_048544455.1 of Silene latifolia. Classification (NCBI taxonomy): domain Eukaryota; kingdom Viridiplantae; phylum Streptophyta; class Magnoliopsida; order Caryophyllales; family Caryophyllaceae; genus Silene; species Silene latifolia. The sequence continues at coordinate 83,904,925 of NC_133535.1, forward strand.
TATATTTTTTATCAACTACTTTTGTTTTCCTTGTTTTTTTTTATCAACTAACTACGTTAAGAGTCTAGATATATTTGGTCAGTTTTCCATCTTTACCTTATCTCATATGACTCTTTTATGTTCTAATCTTACTTAGTCTTATTCTGGGATGTCATGATGTACTTACATTTAACTTTTAGTAAATGTTCGTAGTTATTATTGAAATATGGAAACATAAATCTTGCTTATCATAGTTAAATTGTAGTTTGGATGCGGTTGGTCATTGCTATTTGATGTTAACAAAGTCATGAGAAATAGGTTAGTGTCGCTAAATCGACCAAATCTGGCCGGATTTTCAACATAGGTAGTTTTTGACCAAAAAAGGAGAAAACAAAGGTAGTCTAAAATAAGAAAAATAATATAAGGTAGTTTTTTTTACAAATACCCTTAAATATAAAGCAGTTTTGACAAAAAAAAACTCTTTGAATTATGATATATATAAAGTGTCTTTTAATCAAACGTATAAAATTCAACCGAATGAAGCAATATTATTTTATAGCTGTTTGTTATTATGTTGGTTAACCCATGTACTCCAAGTAACCTTCTCAAAAGATGAGCCGCCCAAAAATCATACTGAAACTCGCTTAAAAATAATCCGCTCTTCTCAACCCGATCCGATAGTAATGTGCACATTTAGGGTTAGGACCTGTTCAACACGTGAGTTTACCCGAAAATAGATAAATTTATTAAAAAATTGTATTTAAACCTAATAAAACTAATGAAAAATGAAAAATAATCTAAATTTTTGAAAAATTGATTTGAAATATAATGACACACGTGTAAACCCGTGCAAATTGCAATTGTCACTAAACTCGTCGACGGGTTTAAAAATGGTAAACATATTATTAGATTTTATATAATTGTAGTTTTAAATTATATTTCTATTTAGAAAGTGGTAAAAAAAAATGGCGTCAATAACTCATTTAGCCCGTATGCTAATTATAACGCGACCAATAAACTCGTATGACCTTATATCAGTTATATGTCTTCTAATCCGACTTTTATAATCTTATATGAGGCGATAGCTAATAGATAACACATACGGAGGATATCCATTATAATAAAGTAAACAATATATACATACATCATAATAAATAAACAATATGTCTTCCTTAAAATGGATATATCCATTCTAAGAATAAAACGGGTCAAATAACACCCCGCTTTCATGGATGAGACAATTTTTTTGGTAATTTTAATGCATTATATTTTGTCAAATGTAAGATATGTGACCCGTCTTAAGGTTAGCACAGACATATCCCATCTTAAATGATAATTTGTAATAAACAATTAGACACTGGGATATTGAAGCAAAATAAATCACTTAAACAATGGGTTAGTAAACTAAGAGTAGTTTGGGCTAAATTTGCATGACCGACATTTACCAGCCCTTTAAACGTTTTAAACCATAAACCCACCTTAATATTAACCCCAAAAAATAACATTTAAGTCATTTATATAAGGGATTTATCACATCACTCATACTCTCCGTCAGTCCCTCACCCTCTCCAATGCGCTTCATTTCACTCTTTATCAACATATTCATCATTCCATTTACTCTTTTTTAATTCAGTTCACTATAAAATGATTTTGCCCGTATTATTAGCCAGGTCTGTTAATGTCAAGGTATTGCTTCATTTCAAAAAGATTCAGTACTTTGTCCAGATTTAATATTTTTTGTAAGTATATTTTCATTTTCATTCTATTTTTCTAGTTTTACAAAAGATCTTCGTAAAGCAAATCAAGCACATGTAAAGTGTATTTTTTTTGTTTTAAAAAAGAATGTCAAATTCCTAGATATTTAATTTTTTTTCAATGGAAGTTTGAGTTTATGTTGTATTGTAAATTTGTAAGCAATCTACTGGCTAACTATTAATTAGTACTTCACATTTAAAATAAAAATCTATAATGATATTGTAGTGTATTTTTTTGATGTACAATATATATTAAAATTGTAAATTGTATTTTTCAGTTTGTGATTTTGTTAATTCAATATCATAGTCATTTTAACAATAAAAATTACTAATAATTACTCTGTATTTTTTAAGTTAATTAATGGGCAATTTCCATCGAGCACATATCTGATTAATTTGTCAAATTGATCATGATTTTTCAAGAAAAAAAGATTGGCTTGGTATATAAAAATGTTCAGTGAACGAAACTTGTATATTTAATGTTTGTAATTTTAATATTTAAGTCATATTATTCATGCTGGTTTAGTATTGTAATTGAACAATTTTATATACAGCACTATGAAGAGTTGAACAATTCAAAGAAGTATGAAAGAAAGTTGTTGCAATTAAATCCTTCCTAGAACGTGGCTCCTGTAAATCAGGAAATAAAAGATTCACTTTGACTTATTGACTTTTAACCACAGAGCGCCACGTAGGCTATGTGGTTGTTCTTTTAATAAAGAGGATAGATAGATAGATAGATATAGATAGATATAGATAGAAATATAGATATAGATAAATATTGATGAGAGTAGGATATAATTTGCCGTACATGAATACCCCACGATACCACAACCCGCACTCCGGCTGCTGCTCCTTCCCCATCACGCCGATGACGCTTTTCTAGTTACACATACGTCCCAAAATTCTTCATAAAATTAGACCAAAATTTTAGTGTGCCCTCTTATTTCAAAAAATCCTGCTTCCGTCACCGTCGATAGCTACTGCAATCCCCAAACTTGGCGTAATCAATGGTAAATTTCGATTTGAACGAAGAATTGTCAGATAGTGACTGCGACGATCTTTTTCGTGAAGATATTGAAGCTCTTACCAGAGCATGTTTACCTACTACTCTCAATACATCGTCACCTGCCGTTGGAATTCTATCTGAGGACGACGACGACGATGATGACGATTTCGATGATTTGGAATTGGTTCGTTCTATACAAGCACGTTATGGTGACCGTGTTGCTGATAATATCAAACCGTTGGCCTCTCTTCCTCCTCCCGTTTCCGATGACGATGATGATTACGAGTTTTATCAAGCTATTAAGGCTCGCTTTTCGCAACATGACGCTGATGCTACTGGTATGCTCAATTACTTTTTCTTTATTTATTGCTATAGCATTGTTAGTAGTGTAAAGAACGAATTGCTTGATTATTTACGAAACATGAATACATTTTATATACTAGATTACAAGGCTACGATTCTAGGGCTACATAATTACAGAATAAGGAAAGCGAATTATACATAAGATACGCAGAAGATACGAAGCTAGATCTAGGAAATATACTACCTCCGTCCCGGTCAATTGTTGTCATTTGGTTTTGGCACAAAGACCAAGGAAAGAGGAGGGGGCCAATTACCAAATGACAAGTGGAACAAATTGAGTGTGAATGATTAAATTGCTCATTAAATTTATTTTTAAAATAGAAACGACAACAATTGACTAAGACACCTTAAAATGGAAAAGGACAACAAATGACTGGACAGGGACAGAGGGAGTATACCATAACTATTAATCTAAATATATTACAAAGATGAGAATTAGGCATACGATAGATTCTCAATACACTCCCGCAAGACGGACAGTCGTGTAATGAGGCCGATCTTGGAAGTGAGAAGTAGAAACCTGTCTTTAGGAAGTGGCTTAGTCAACGTATCAGCGAGTTGATCATCTACGTTGATATGTTGGACTCGGATAGTATAGCTCACGGACAAAGTAAAATGCAAGAGCAAGGTGCTTCATACGGGAATGAAAAATATCGGATTAGCAGAATAGTTTGTGGCTCCCAAATTATCACAAAAAACAGGGGCTGTGGTCGGGGAAATGTCGAGCTCAGACAACAAAGACTTCAGCCATAAAACTTCAGCAGTGGTGTCAATTGCTCGATACTCGGCTTCGGTAGAGGAACGGGAGAGAGCACATTGTTTCTTAGAGGACCAATAAACCGGATTTTTGCCCATAAACACAATGTAACCTGTTGTCGAAACATAGTCATCTTAGTCGCCGCCCAAATTGGCATCACAAAAGGCGTGTAATGCAAGAGGAGAACGGCGATGAGGAGTAATGCCACGATCAAGAGTACCACTCAGGTACCACAATAAACGTTTAAGTGTAGTCCAATGGTAGTCAGAAGTCGGATGAGTCAGAAACTGGGCAAGTTTTTTGGCGGGAAATGCTATGTCAGGGCGAGTCAAACTAAGACTAAGACTAAGACTAAGACTAAGACTAAGATACTGAAGACTACCTATAATAGCCCGATAGGTCGAATCCTCATGTACTGGAGCGTCAGGCTGTTTCACCAAGGGTGGGTGAGCAACCATAGGGGTGAGCATGGGACGACTATCAAGCATATTATGTGGTTGGAGGAGGTCTGCTAAGTATTTTGTCTGATTTAAGTGAAGACCCATAGGCGAAGGCGTGACTTCGACCCCTAGGAAATAGGACAGAGGACCCAAATCCTTAAGGGAGAAGCGAGTTGACAGTGTCTTGATAAACGAGGCAATGTCAGACGGGTGGGCCAGTGAAGACAATGTCGTCAACATAGACTAACGTATATATGCGAACTTTATTACGAATATAAATAAACACAGAGGAATCGGATATGAAGTTACAAAAACCAAATTGCAGAAGGTAATTACGGAGCTCGTGCCTGTTTAAGGCCGTAAATAACTTTACGCAACTTGCACACAAAGGACGGATTGGTCGAGTTGGTAAAACCAGGAGGCTGCATCATGTAAACATTGTCAGTAAGCGTAATGTGTTGTTTATCGAGTTGACGGAGGGATCAACCATGTGTTACAGCGAGAGATAGGATGAGGCGAATGGTGGTTGGTTTGATAACGGGGCTGAAAGTTTCAGAGTAGTCAATGCCAATGCCAGGTCGTTGATGAAACCCTTTAGCAACTAGGCGGGCCTTGTGTTGCTTGAGAGAACCATCTGGGTTATATTTAAGACGGAATATCCACTTGCAACCAATAACGTTTTGAGACGGGTTGGGTGGGGTAAGTGACCAAGTGTCATTGCGTATAAGAGCATCGTATTCGGACTTCATAGCAGCGCGCCATAGGGGGTCTAGAAGTGCCTGTTTTACCGTATTGGGCGTGGTGTAAACAGGGGTGGCAGAGGAGTGGGAGAATTTGGCGTACCTGGGAATTGGTTTACGGATATTATTGGATAGGCGAGTGACATGCGGAGGTGGGGGAGGAACGGGAGGAGGGGGAGTTGGTATAGGTGAGGTGGCTGGCGAAGCAGGGGTGTTTACAAGTGATACAGGGGAAGAGGGTGAGTCCGGGGAAGTAGGAGAGCCGGGTGAGTTGGGGTTGGGGTGAACGGTGGTGGGAGTGGTCGTGAGTGGAGAGGAGGCGAGTATAGAGACAGAGAGAGTGAATGAACACCAGTCCTAGGAGGCCGTGGTGGATGATGGTGATCTGGTGAGTTAAGAAGGCGAATGTAAGGAAATACATTGTCGAGGAAGCGGACATGTCGTGAGGTGTAAATCCGTGAAGTGACGGGTTCGAGGCAGAGATAGGCACTCTGTGTGGGCGAATAACCAATGAAAACGCATTGAGTAGAACGAGGGTCAAGTTTATGATTAGCATACGGACGAAGCCATGGAAAGTATAGACAACCAAAGTCATGTAATTTCCGAAGATTGGGCTCTTGTTTGAACAGAAGGAAATATGGAGACCGAAGGGATAGGGTGGCAGTAGGCAGACGGTTAATGAGGAGGTGTACAGCTCTGGTGTGGTGAAGGGGTAGGGCCAGAGGTCAAGCGGAAGTTGGGCGTGTGTGAGTAATGATTAGTCTCGACAATCGTTCAACAAATCCGTTATGTTCGGGTGTATGAGGCGGTGACGTCAAGTGAGTGATACCAGTGTCGTGTAGGTGAGGAGTAATTGTGATGTATTCACCTCCATTATCGGATTAAAACTCGCGAATTTTTCGTTGAAAATAATTTTCGACAATAGCACGAAATTGATTAAATGTTGTTTGAGAGTCGGGTTTGCGTTTAAGAGGATAAAGCCAAATATAATGAGTGAAATGATCGATAAAAATTATGTAGTACTTAAACGATTGACGCGATAAAATGGGCGAAGTCCAAACATCGGAATAGACAATATCAAGAGGGGCAGACGATTTGAGCGAAGATGTGCCGAAAACGAGTTTATGACTTTTATTGATATGGCATGAAATACATTAGTTGAAATTAGAAATACGTAAGTTAAACTTCGAATTTAAAATCTTTAAAGTATTAATAGACGGATGACCAAGGTGATGATGCCAAGAGTCGAGCGAGTGAGCGAGTAGAATAGCTGCGTGTGCGTGAGGTGGTGACGGATCCCAGACGTACATGCCATTAGTGCGACGATCTTGAATGAGAATTTTGTCCGTCAGAGTTTCCTTAAATGAGAAAAGAATCGGGTAAGAAAATAGCAGTGGCGTTATTGTCAAAGCAAAATTGAGACACAGAAAATAATTTACTGAAATTTGCGGAACTACTAAAACGTTATTAAAGCTAAAAGTTGAGACGGAGGAGTGTATTGTGAAAGAACCCGTGTGAGTGATAGCGAGAGGAGTTCCGTCACCAATTGTGAGATCATCGGGTCCATCATAGACCGAGTGAAGGGAGAGAGTATTCAGGTCATCGGTGACGTGGCGTGATGGGAGGCCCCGTGTCAACAGTATGGAGAGCAGACGACAATTAGAGGCCACGTGACCTTCGGTGTCACAGAAGTGACAACGACCTTTGTATGGGTTTTTGTATTCGGGATTCGGGGTGGTGGATTGGTTCGTGGTAGGGGTGTAACGGGGGTGTAATTGCTGCGGTTATGGGGACGATAACTGGCAGCGTGAGCAGCGGGGTTAAATTCCGGATTTGGTGTCGAATTGTTGAGGCGCAATTCATGTTGAATAAGTTTCTCATGAAGTGCCTCAAAGGAGATGGATGTGTCATGGGCTCGGATGGCTTCTATGACGGAGCGATAAGTGTTTTGGTTAAGGCCGTTTAGGACTTTGGATGTGATGTCATCCTCGTCCATTGGTCGTTCTAGTTGAGCAAGGTCATCGGTGCAGGCTTTGATGGCGGTCATATATTCGGTTATGGTCATGTCAGTGTCGGAGATGTTTTCTAGGCGGTCCTTAATTTGGAGGCGGTGTCCACGGGAGGAGTTGGCAAACGTTTTGGTGAGGGTTGTCTAGGCGGTGGCATGGGATGTAGGGTCGTTTACGATTAAAGCGGCAACGGGTACGGGTGGGGCTAAGGTTCCAGCGAGGGCGCCAAGAATGAGTGGTCTTGACGATATCAAGTGGAGTAGGCCGGATTTGGGGTGGTGGCTATTTTGGTGTCGGGTGGGGTGGGTTCGGTGGTTAGGGTTTCGGCAGGGCTGCTGTGGTACCATCAAGAAAGCCAAAGAGTTCAAGGCCGTTCATGATAGCACGGACTTGAAGCCGCCTTTGGCGGAAGGTGATGGTATCCTTGAGTTGGGTACAGTTGTTGAAGGTGACGAGGGTGAGCAGATGTTTGGGGTCGGCGGCGTTTGGGATGTGAAACGGGGTTGGAGACATGGTTGATGTTCGTCGATTTGTGACGTGAGGTCTTGGGGTGACGTGAGGTTGAATAAAATTAGAGAGGATCGTTAGGGCCTCGATGCCATGTAAAGAATAAATTGCATTATTTACGAAACATGAATACAGTTTATATACTAGATTACAAGGCTACGATTCTAGGGTTACATAATTACGGAATAAGGAAAGCGAATTATACATAAGATACGGAGAAGATACGAAGCTAGATCTAGGAATTATATACCATAACTATTAATCTAAATATATTACAAAGATGAGAATTAGGCATACGATAAATTCTCAATAAGTAGTAGTTTGGACAATTATGATGATGATGTTCAATTGTGTATATCGTGCCAGGTTGATTCTTCAATATGACGTTCAATTGATTTCTGTACCATTGTTAGTAGTGCTTTGGACAATTATGATGATGATGTTCGATTGTGTGCCAAGTTTTGAATATAAATTAGGTTTACATGATCTATTTGGATTCCTATGGTAATGCTCCTTCGTTTACATATGATTTCTTTGTTATCACGGATGCAAGAAAGATAATAATGAACTTAATTAAATTACACAAATTTAAGGGGATTAGCTACGTCCACCGGCAGAGAAGAGAAAAACTTTATTGGTCTCGAGGAGAACAAATTACAGAGTAATACGGCTAGGTTATGACTTAGACCCCCTGTGCTATGTCGGTAGTTACTGATTTAAGCCGTATTTTAACATTCTCTCTGTTATTTTTATTTTCGTTCCAATTTAATAAATGAACTGCTCATCAGATACCGTATTTGTGTCTTCAACATAGGGTAAGGTGATATATGGAAGGCTTTGATGCACTTGATGTAATGTTGTTATGTGGTTTGTACTTTGTATCAAAAAGCCATTAGGGTCACTTAATACTATGAAATAATGATGTATGACTACATGTATATCGTGCCAGGTTGATTCTTCGTGCTACTCATGATTTTTAACTTGCCAATGACGGAGTAGTTTCCCCCTTTAATGATGGTGAGTGATTTTTATAATATTTATTTATTTTATTTCATGGTATGTAGATGCGAATAAAAAAAATGATGTCAGCTGTAGAGATGAATCCGTGTCAAATGATGTTGGCGCCTCTTTTGGGAGGGAGTTTGTAGATGAGCATATAGATGATGCTGAACGAGAGCGATATGCTACCACTGAGAAAGAGGGTGCCTTTACTTCTGTCTCTAGCTTCCCAGTGGCTGCACAGACATTTATTGATGCCATTAAGAAAAACAGAGCTTGCCAGAAATTTATACGGAATAAGTTGCTTCATATTGAAGCAAAGATGGAACAAATAAATGAGCTACACAAGCGCATCAAAACACTTCGAGACTACCAAGTGCAATGCAAGAAGCAAGTTGGGCAAAAGTTGTCTCAGAAGCAAGATGATCGCATCCAGCTGATTTCAGTTGCTAAGCATAGAGCTAATGCAAAGGTTTCATCTACTGCACATCCCTATTTAACTCTCTATCGCATCATATTTGCATGCATAATATTAAATTTTAATTGAAGACTTGATCTTGAAATGTGGTCCCCATAACTTTCAAATCCTTGATTACTCGAATACTCACATCACATTTATGCTCGTTATATGAAAGTTCTATACTTTTTTGTCAGTAGAAGTGAGAAGTTAGCAACTTTCAATCAATATATGTTTTGTATCTAGGAAAGGAAGTGTAACGTTGCAATGTTCTTTATGTAATGGAGAAGCTGATGTTAGTTCTTGCTCATATTGGACAATGGATTAGTATTTTTTGCAGTGTAGGACGTTCCTATTTTTTCTATGCATCACCCATCAATCACCAAGTGGTGATTATTTTTGCAGGGCAGAGAGAGTAATGGGTCTGCCATATGTTATGGTCCTCCTGAGAACTCATATGTTGTTTGGTACAAGGCTGCTCTCCAAAAATATCCACTTTCCTTTCATCGGGACAAATGGTCAAATGAGGATATACAGAATCTTGAGAAAGGAATTGTCCGGCAATATCAAGAAAAGTTGCTCCAGAGACAAGCACATGTCTTAAGGTATCAGTTTTTGTCTTTAATTTTTTTTACTGAATTAACATAGGCTCTGTAAGCCTTTTTCTTACTTATCTTTGCAGATCAAAGGCTCAAATAATTATCATTGATAGTTGCATTCATTTTGATGTAAAGATGTGCAATCCTTGTGCTCCCACTCTGCCCTACTTTTGTTACATCGAGCTCTTATTTCTCTGTTAAAAAAAGGCTGCTAATTTCTTTTAAGCTGTCTGACTTGTTCTGACTGCAATATAGACAGGTTGAGCCTTTAGGATAATTAGATGATTTACTGGCTTTTGGTATTAGTGGTCGACATTCTTACATTTTTTAAATGTTGTGTCTTCTACAAATGTCATAAATGTAGGAAACTAAAGGTGTTGAATACATCATAAAATTCATGCTATGATGTTATGAATACAAAATCATAAATGGCGAAAAACTGAACTTTTTGCTGCTTTTATTCTGCCTTTTGTATTGCTCTCATTATATTGTTTGGAGATAGAATGACAAAACTGTGTCATTTGGAGACTAATGTTTACTATGCTTTCTATTAGTTCTGACGAGGAAACTGGTTTTAACAATGGGATTGATGCTATGATGTTATCAGTAAAAAATCATAAAATTACTCCGGAGACAATCCAATGCTTTGCAGGCGAGGTAAACTGGACGCAGCTTGCTACTATATATCTTCCTCATCGCTCTGGAGAAGAATGTGAAACGAGGTATGTGCTTTATGTTGTGATTACAGCATTCACTTGCATGATCAACCTTTGCTGCTCTTTCTTTTTCATTTTGTGTGGTGTACAGTGGAATAAAGGTTTTAAACCCGGTATTCAAACATTGACCAATCTTCACTGTCATGGTTGTTCTTCATGTTCATAATTGTTGTTAGATTTGATCCCTTAAAATATTATTGATAATAATATAATGAAGAAGCAGTAGAAAACAGTCTTGCTTGGTTCGACAAATGAAGATGGTTCTGCTGGTTGAATGTAGCTGTGAGTCTGTGACACCCTTTAAAGCATCCTCAACCGTAGTATCATAGCCGAAAAAATAATAGCTTAAAAGTTCTACCCCAAATGCAATCCAAAAACGTCAATTTCCTGAAATAAAGTTGGAATTTCTCTGGACGTAATTGTTATTTCATTTACTTCAAGTATCACGTAGTGATGCTATTGCTGAAAAGCTTTATGGCTGGTTTATTATGCAGGCTCTGAGAGCTTGACCCGAGACTATAAACTTTGGTCTCACAGCTTATTTATTTAGGAGGTAACAAGTTGAGGTATTGAGAATTAGTTTGCGTTTAATTTGAACTAGATTCCTTTAGATGAAGATTATAAAGCTTCACATTTAAAAACTTGTTTATTTTTTTTTATTTTAATACATTACAATTTACGCCCTCCTTCACAGATGTTATTAGGTGATAATGCAAATCAATGGGAGAGAAACTTTCTTGCTGTTATGACCCCTTATTATGCGAGCAGTTGGACTTTGTGTTACACTAGGTTTTTATAGTAATTAGGTTTTTAGCATGAGGTTACTGAAAAGAGCCGATATGAAATTGGCTTGTCTGAGACTTATAGATTGCTGAAGTTTGACCAGGATGACTAGCATCAGGTTACTTTGTGTGTCTTCCACGGTTATGAATTTTTTCATTTGACTAAATGATGAAGGTGTTGATATTTTTTCGATGAATATGTTTCTGTTAATGCCACCGCTCACCAAATTAAAGGCATACGAATTTGAACTGTAGAGCCCTCCAGGCCCACTGATTATTGTAATATGGTGTACCTTTGTTCATGGGTAGGCATAATTTCACCAGGAAACGTATATTTTTTCATGGGAATAATAGGTGTTACATATGAATTGGCCATTTTCCGTAAAAAAAAGTCAACTTTCTGCCATTGGCGCATGACTCTATTAAGGCAAGTTGATTTCTTTCGAATTACCCCATGTGCTTTTTGGCGAAAAGATGAGGGTTAATTAGGTGGACATGGAATATAAGGTGCTGTTTGGCCTGGCTTTTGGGAGAGCTTTTCCACTGAATAAGCACAAGCACAAGCTAGGCCAAACAAACTATTTTGAAGAAGTTAAAACAACTTCTTTTAAGCCCAAAAGTCAATTTTGAGAGCCAAGAAGATTGGGTGCTTAGCTTTTACTTTTATTTTAAAAAAATTTAATGCATAAATGACAAATTGTATGTTGTAAGCATGTCAAAAAAATTAAAATTAATTCTTATTAATTCATATTTTTTCATTCTCTACAAATCGAGACCCATCTTGATATACTTTTCAGCAAAAAATTTCATTTTTTCATCCGCTTACGTGAAAAGTCTTGTTGTCGTTTTTTTTTTTAAATGTTAGGCCAAACACCAACAGTTTTATCAAGAAGTAGCTTAAACTCATTTCTAAAAGCAAAAACAGTTTTGCTAAAGCGAGGCCAAACATGCTCTAAGTAAGGGTGTACGAGATTTATATCCAAGAATTGGCCATAGATAAAAATGGGGAAATTCCATTGAATACATCACAAAAAGAAAAGGAGGCAATTCCAAGGAATAGAAGGGAGTATTTGATAAGGAATTCCTTTTTTATTCCTTGTCGTCATCCACTGTCGTCTTCATCGTTGTCTTTATGAATATATCAATGTGTGCTAACTGTGCTTGGATACACTTGAATCAATGAGTACTTGCTTGAATATTTGTAAGGCGAGATGGCACACCTGCTTCTTTGTCTTTATGAGGGGTTACTTGACATTGCTACTGTTTAGGTATTGGTATTGGTCACAAGGAGAGAACATAAGTAGGAAGGTGAAAAAATAGGGAGTGAGAACAAATTTGAGGATTGAGAGAATGAATATATGAACAGGTAAAGGCAAAATTATATATAAGAACAGTTAAAAGTTGAAGGGAAATGAAAATAGAGGAAAGAAAATGTGCGAACAGATTTCATTACAAAGTCATGTGCTTCCATAAGTCGAGGATGGAAAATTGACTTTTTTTTTTTTAATATGGAAAATGAGTTTTGATGGAGTTAAGCAAAAAAGGCTAAATATTAGGTAGTTCATGGCAAAAAATAAAACATCGGGTAGTTCTTAGGAAAATGAGGTAAATGCTAGGTAATGTTCGGCAAAATATTCATTTGTAAACTTGCGCTATAAGTTAGATAAGGTAACTTTGACAGAAGCTTCATAAAACAGTAGACATTGGGGTATTTGTGATTTCGTTGTTTCATTCTTTGTGTTTGATCTACTTGTAAGGACATTATTTTGATGGTTACCTCAGATGTAGTTCTCATAAGATACTTTCTGCTGAAACATTTAGGTGGTTGAATCGTGAAAACCACTTGAAAAACTCGGATCATTGGACAAAAGCAGAGGAGGTAAAACTATTAAGTCTCATTGAGAAGAATGGATTCAATAGTTGGAGGGTTGTTGCTCAAAATCTGGGAACCAATAGGACTCCTTTTGAATGTTTGGCTCACTATCAGAGGAGTCTGAATGCGAGCATTTTGAAAAAGGCCTGGACAGATGATGAAGATGCTAAGCTCAGCTCTGCTGTAGAATTGTATGGGGACAGCAACTGGCAAGCTGTTGCATCTATGTTGGAAGGACGAACAGGTCCCCAATGCTCTAACAGGTCAGTTAACAGACGAACAATTTTCAGGCTATTTCGGGCTTTCTCATGCAATATGAAAATGTTTTTTTCCTTTGTATATGGACATCATATATTAGCAGTGGGTTGATGCAATTCTTGACGACATTTTGAATAAAGTCATGCATAAAAGGCCTTTCTGAAATTCACACATGAAGGCTGCATTCTTGCTACCCTCTTACCGCCATAGGCTTTTGCTTTTGAGGATCTAGGATAATGCTGTTCTTATTATGCATGCTAAAGTACAGATTAATAGTCCATATATTAGTCAAAAAAGAGCATGTAAAATCAGCTGGTCATCATTTCTTAATTGTTTCATTCAGGTAATCATGTTTTTGATGTGGCTGATCAGTAGAACTTTGGAAAATCCCTTAAAACTGTTTTGGATATTTTTTTTTTGTATGTTGAACATAATATAAGAAATTTACAGCCTAAAATAGCGTCGTCTATTGGTTTTATTACAATAAAAGCTATAATTCAGCTCCATCTAAAATATAGTCGCGCTGTAATTTGGGATTGTAGCCAGATTGCTCTAAGGCCATGTATTTGGCTATAAATGGTGTGTTTGAGTGACCCTTGATACCGTTTCTATTGGTAGTTTGCAGTTAAAATGCCTATGCGAGAAAAGGAATCCAAAGGACATTCCTCCACAGCCTAAATCCTAGTGAAAAAACCCTTAAAAGCACATCCTGACATCCATATCATACTGTTGTGTTTGAACTTAGTAAATGTAGGTCTTGTTTCCTCAATTTCATAGAGTAATATTTTGGCATGACAATGCCATATTTGTCACCTTACTCACTCAGCCTACATTTGATGAGAAATTTAATCAATAGGACATCTATGTTTGCCAACGGTTATCTCTGTAACAAATAATGAGCAACTTTTTGTCATATTCTTCTTATTTCCTTGCGCATTTATTCTAGCCCTTTCCTCCCACACCTGGTCCTATTCATATCATATATTGTGTCTTCCATTTTAATCTCTTGTAACTAATCATACCCATCCATCCCACAAATTTGAGCTGTTGATAACTTGATTAAAAAGTTACAGCTGTCCATAATGTGAAAATTGGCATCTAGTTAGTAATGGTCTAATGGATCATGGACTGATGTGATAATCATGTAGGCGATCACAGATTTTTAGAAGAGGAAGGATGTTTCATGGCGGTTCTATATGAATTGTTCAGGTTATGTTTGTTGAGAGAAATGATTAATTAAGGTTGAAGTGAAGGTAAATTAGTAATTATGAAAAACATAAGAAAACAAAAGCGAGGGTGAAAGGATGTAAAATCAACTCTTCCGTTTCTTAACTAGTCGGAATTTCTTCTGCGTCGGAAAAAATAAGAAAAGTAATTGATTTTCAACTTGTAAGGAAGTTTTCCTACTTGGTCAGATTCTGGCCCAAAGGTACTTTCTAACTTGTAAAAAATGTCGTGCTAAAAAAGGCCGCCCGTGTTAAATCATCCCTCCTCCAGTTGTTCGCTTTATGAAGGTTTTGTACGTTATCGTGAATATAGAATGAGGCACTGTTGACTGCACTTATGGGTGCTACGACCGATACCACTATCATCATTGGAAACAATAATAAATACGATGGAAGTGAAAGAACACCTCAACTCACCTCTCAAACCCCCTCTTGTGTTCTGATGCATTTTGATGTCCTTAGATTATCCTTATTGGTGTGCCTGCATTCTTTTAAGACGTACTTGAAAATTAATATCTTTCTCTTAGCTCAAGTCTATACTCTAACTTCCTTTCATGGTGTATTGGCGGCTTGGAGGTTGTAGCAACTTCTCTTTAGATTTGTTTCAAAGCAAGGACAAGAGATTGTCCTCATGTCACCAAATTCCATTTCCTTCTCAATGATCTTCACTTCTTAGTATATCATAATTCTTAACAGATATTACTCATTTCGCATTGTTAATTCCCCTAAATAATGTGCACAAATAAGAGTAGTCTTAGTGGACTGCATATCATAATTCTTTGATTGACATGTGATACAGTTTATAGAACACACAGGTGCTGCATTTCTCTTGAAACCATGCTAAAGTTGCTTATAATCTTGGCCGAAACATTCCATGGGTCATCTGATTCTGAGCCACCAGTGGCATTTGACATTCATATTGGACTGCATATCTACCGATAGCTGAGAGACAACCTATCTAAAAAACTGACGCTTATTTTTCTCCAAGAGCAAGCATTTGTTGTCATCAATCCTCATTTACTGAACTTGATTTGTTAATTACTGTTTTTTTGAAGAGTTTGGTTTAGAAGATATTTCTCATTTAAAGTGCGGCCATTTGCTTTTCAGCAACTGTATTTCTATTTTAATCAGTAGAGCTGCACTGCTGTTATTTTAAATGTGGCTGGTTGTCGCTTTACTGCGTCTGGCCCGTGAGTTGGTCGGTTCAAGGACCTGGTGCAACCAATGATGCACGTACGAAGCTAAACATAAATGCTCTCTGACTATCTTTATAGGTGGAAGAAAACTTTGATCCCAGCTAGAAAAAGGGTGGGGAAATGGAATGACGATGAAGATAAGCGCTTAAAGGTTGCCGCTACTCTTTTTCGTAGAAGCTGGCATAGAATAGCCCAGTTTGTGCCTGGAAGGACCCAAGGACAGTGTAGAGAAAGGTACAACTTCTTGATAGTTTGTCCGCTATTAGATTGTCATTAAGTTCTTCTAATGGCTTATTCTGGTTGTAGATGGGTAAATTGTCTCAATCCTTCTTTAAGGAATCGCTGTGAATGGACTGAAGAAGAAGATACGAAGCTTAGAGAAGCAGTAGCACAACATGGATATTCCTGGTCTAAAGTTGCTACATGTGTTCCTATGAGAACAGATAACCATTGCCTAAGGTACAAGAGCTTTAAATTAACAACTCCCGTGATTTGTTTCATATTTCCTGCTTTGCTTAATCGTAAATTCGTAATCATTTAGAAATCTTCTTAACTGGAGCCTTTCTCTTTTCAGCTGAATTTCTTTCTTTTTCCTTTTTTTTTTTAAAAAAAAAATGGCTTTTACCCTTTAGTTAACTCTTTCCTTCAATATTGGGAATATCATAATTTGTTTCTTTATTAAGCTAATCACAATACGGCACAAAATCGATTGTAAGCCAACGCTGGTTTAATTTCTGTCCCAAAATGAATGACACAATGACTTCAATCGTCAAACATGTTCATCTTTAACCAAGTGTTTAGCACTCATGCTAGTGATCACTATAAACAGTATAATGTTTATGAAAATACTTGTCGAGTTAGATTAAATCTTATACAACCTCCTTTCCAAATTTCCTTACATCAATGTCGCAATAATTTTCCATGGCCTTTGTCAGCAAAGAATGACACCTACTAAATCCACTTAACTTTTCATAATCGATTTAATTATTCAATAACCCTAACCCCTTTTAACAGCTAACAATCCTGTATACCTAGCCTACCCACCTTACACCCACCCTCTTTCCTCTGCCACCTAAGCCTCGCACTACCTATCAGCCCCACCAACCACCGTCACTGGCTCACTGCCCTATTTCTGCTGTTATTGTCTCTCCTTATTCCCCACTGTCAACCCAGTCTCTCCCCATCACCATCATACCCCCATCTCCACTGTTAACCACATTTCCAAAAACTCTAGATATGAAAGAAGGGAATCTGGCCATCTGGACGTTAAGATTTCGGCAAGGGGAGGGGATTCTGGCAAGGGGTAGGGGTTTCAGCAGAGGAAGAGGTTTTCAGTGGGGGGTATTCGAGTTTGAAGGGGAAGTGTGGGAGAGGGAATTTCGACTTGGGGAGGGGTTGTAAGGTAGAAGGTGGCTATGGACAGTTTCTGGTTGTAGGGTACTGGTCCAGTTCTGGCCGAGAGGTTTCGTTCGGAGGTGAGGGGCTAGGATGCGGTAACTAGGCAAGGGATGGTTGGCTGACCTTGTGGGAGGAGAGGCAATGTGATTATAACATAAATAGATTATTAAGGTATGAGATTAAGTGAATAAAGTTAGTTATCTTAAAAAAAATTATGTCAAAGTATAAGTAAACTGCAAAAATCTTAGAGAAGAGTAGGGAGTTAGATGATCATAGGCATTCTAGTTTGACCTCTAAAGTTAGATGTTATCATTCCTCTTAGACGAGGGAGTAATAAGCAAATAGGGAGAAATGGAGAAAAGGAGGGATTATTACTTTTTGTACTTGTGAAAAACAGTAAAATCACAGCCCACATGTTTTTTTTTTTTTTTTTTTTTTTGCAATTTTAATGCTATATTGCCATATGGGATGGTGGTTCTAATGGTTTTTGTGTGGTTGTTTGGTTAAGGTTACTAATGAACAAAAGCTGCAATTTTGCTTTGCGATATCGCAATGGTGCCTTTTTGTCTTTCCCAATGATGAAAAATCAGACTGGTGGAGCTTTTGGCGACAAATATTTTTTGTTTTGACCCATGTTGCTTGCTATATATGGCCCAAGAGCCACACTTGAAAATAAGAGATTAAAAATCCCAATTGCTTTTTAAAGACATGTTGAAACTTGAAAGTATATCTAAAAGGATTGAAAGTCTTTAACTAGTTACTTTGAAGTCCAAATATTTTTAAAGATGATTCTTTATTTAAACCTATTTTAATTACATTTGTTGGTGGGAGGGCCATTATGGACGCCAATTGGAATTTGTTGTTGTTGTTGTTGGTGGGAGGGCCATT
This sequence comes from Silene latifolia, assembly GCF_048544455.1. NCBI lineage: Eukaryota > Viridiplantae > Streptophyta > Magnoliopsida > Caryophyllales > Caryophyllaceae > Silene > Silene latifolia. The sequence goes on from NC_133535.1 coordinate 83,922,875, forward strand.
TTTCATAGGCATTTCTTTTGTGCATGGTTCTAGTATTGCTAATTTTTTTCTGATTTGAAATATGTTGTTTATTTAATGGAACAGGAGATGGAAAAGCTTATGTCCACATGAATTTCCCCAGATTCAAGCTGCTCGAACCATACAGAAACTTGCTCTTATATCCAATTTCGTGGACAGGGAAGAAGAGCGACCTACCCTTGGGCCAAAGGACTTTGTTTCATTGCCTATTGAAGACTCAGCAAATGAGGAGAATGGGACTGGTAAAAAGAATCCGAAAAGGCAAAGGTATATTTTGAATGCACATTTTCAACTGATTTTATTTCCTGTCAACTTTTTACAGCTTTTTATTGACACGTTTCATATAAATGTATCTACTTTAGGAAACGTAAAAATAGAGCCAAAGAAAAAGTTATCTCCCACAAAAGCCTGTTCTTTGCTTTTATGATTTACTTCATCCTGTTTTGTACCACTAGTATTTAATTTCAGCCATTAAACTTTGTCATGCCAAAATTTTTTTAACAGATAGTGTGGCCTTGGCATATTGGAAATTATTTCATTCAGATTTAGGATTATAGTAAAAAAAAATTATTAGCCAATTTTATTGTGTTCAGGCTATTCTAGTAAGAGTTAAGATTATGTGGGTATCTATTATTTTATATGGTAAGAAAGCAGGATGAAGCTAGATATCTTGAGTTCAAATCCTGGAACCTTTGTTGATGGTTTTGAAACCTCTCTGCACAAGGTAGAGTTTGATGCCCAACAGGGCATACCTGAGGGGGCTTGTTAGTAATAAAGTCATCTCATTAAACACGAACTGTTAGCTTAAGGTCTTGGTTGGAGTTATACTTTAACATGGTATTAGAGCTCTGCACTCTTAGGCTTTGTTTGGATAGGAAAAAAGGAGGGAAAGGAAAGGGAGGGGAAGGAGGGAAGAGAAAGGAAAAGAAGGGGAGGGGAGGGAGAATGGAGGAGATGATTTTCCCTCCAAATCTTGCCTATGTTGGTGGGGAAATAATTTTCCTTGTAGGAGGGAAATGGAGGGATCTATTTTCCCTCACCTCCATATCTCTCTACCTTCATTTTGCTAACCAAACAACGGATTTCTCATCCTTCCAATTCCCTCCCCTCCCTTTCCCTCCAAATCCCTCAATCCAAACACACTCTTAGGGATTCTCAATAACAAAAGCTTCTTCTGCCCCCAAAATAGTTTCCTCACCCGGTCATGCTATTACTGGTGGATAGATCTTTCATCACCCTCCAGGAATCTACCATTTATGTAATAATCTGCAAACACTATGATAGCTTATTTGCACATGCATGTTGAGGTCCCCTGTTACCAGTATATCATGGAGCATTATGATTTAGATAAAATTATGCATGTGATGACCGATGAATGTTTCTGATAGAGCATCAAGCGAACCAATGCAACTCGTACTATTCAGTTACCGTGTTCGTGAGAACTTTTTGTCACCTTTTTTCCTTTGAAACTCTTACTTCAATTCAATTATAATCTATTATATAGTTGGGTCTCCCTTTTCTGTCACAACACAACTCATATGGGTTCTTATCTATATCTCCTTCCTATTGTCCGATTCTATACTCCATACTCTAGATTTCTGTGTATTCATTCTCATATTATGTTTTTCGTCTCCTTGTTTTTCCTCTGACCAGTTATTTTAATCAAACTTTAGAAACCATAAATGTTTCCTACTACTATTATATCTTATGGTACCATGTTTTAACCCTTTGATTTCGGTACTGTTTAATTTCGTTACCTTAAATCTTTACAGGGTCCTACATGGTCTCTTCCTTTGAGTTCTCTTGTTTTATCCATCTCTACTGTCCTATTTCTTAATCTTGTAGCCTCTTTGTCTTCATCACTGATAGGAGGAACTTTTCTCATGGACCAATGTTCTAGTAGCTAATTTATATTGATAGCACCCAAGTACCTAACTGTGCATGCCTACGTATTGAATGGAGCTGTATAGTACTCATGGATTTATTTTTAGATGCATTTGCTACTTCTGCAATAGCTTTATTCTTTCACCATAGACTTTCCATGTCTTTGGTATTCCATGCACAGTGCTCAAAGTTCGAACCTCTCGACAAATATTTGGAGTAGACATTATGTTTAGGTATTTTAAGATGAGTCTAAAACTAGGATACATGGTTAAAATTAGAGCAGGTCAACTGGTCATTTGGTTCGGGTTCAATCTGTTCAAATCAAAACAAGGTCATTCGGGTGAGCCTTAGCTATGCTACTTACACTCTTTTAAAAGTATCTGACACAAGTGTGTGTCTAAGTGTTGGACCTGGCTATTTTCTTGAAAAGTATGCTGTTTTTTTTGGCTTAAAATGAGGTGTCTTATGGCTTAAAATGAGGTGTCTTAGTGTCATATCCATGTGCCATGTCCGAGTGTCAAATGGACACAGTTACATAACGGAATAAGAAGAGTCGGAGCAACATTTTGTTTCAATTAAGTTCATGTTCATTTTTCGGTCACTTACCTTTAATAGGTTTGTGCTACTTTGCGAATTGCAACATTATTTGATCAAATGTGAAGAAATCAGCCAATGTTCACGAGTAACATTATTAATTACGAGCATTATAGATTATATAGTATTTCAAAGTATTATTGTTAAATCCTTAATTAATGATCCAACTAATGTAGATTGTAGACTGAGGGTGTTTATGAGAAAATTAGTCTCTTTTGGTTGGGGTCAAATCAGCTCAGTTGGAAGTCAGATCAGATTCATTTGGGTTCCGGGTTTTTTTTGGGGCACAATGTTTTTTGGTTAAATTTTGATTCAATTTAGATTGAATAGGACTCTGGGTGCAATTGAGGTTAATTTTCCGAGGTTTTCAATGGAATATCAATTCAAAATCAACTCCTTCTCTGATTGATTTTTAGTGTTTGCTTTGGCAAGTTTAGTTAAAATCCCACCTGTGTTGGCCGTGTATAGTAGATACATTATTATTTGATCAAATGTGCGGGCCTTGCTTATCTGATGGGTTGACAACTAACAATATAATTTTCTGATTATTTCCTTGGTAGTTCAAACAAGAAGACTGCTGAAAAGAAACACAAGAAAAGCAAGGTCAAGACTGAGGAATTAGAAGGATGGGAAGATCTGCCATTGTCAGTTCTGTTTGATAAAGCTTTCTCTCGCCAACGTTGAGCATCGAATGTAAGTTTCTTATCTCTTGTATATTTACTTAATGGAGCCCTTACCATCACATCCTGGGATGATTTTTTCCAGTTGTTTCCCATCAATTTTATTTGAAGGTTATGGAAACTGTGGTTTTGAATCTTCCCCGAAAAAGACTTGGAAACAATGAAAAAACACAAGATGTTAAAGAATGGCTATTCTTTTTATCAACTTTTTTATTGATGTGGAAGCGGTCCAGAGTTAATATGACTAATCAGTGAGGTGTAATGCAAATTCGGCCAATACGTTTAGGCCTAGTTTGAACACCAAAATAGGAGGGAAAGAAAGGGAGGGGTGGGAAGGGGAGGGAGAATGGGATATGGGTGTTTGGATTCAATTTCCCTCCAAATCGTTCCTATGGGGGAGGGATTTTGATTTGTCTTGGAGGAGGGAAAATTGATCTCTCCAAATTCCTCCTCTTTTTGAACCATCACCTCTAGAGTTTGGATGTTCGTTTGTATTTCAGCATTATTGGCATAATGTCGAGAAAATTCCACCGCATAATGCTGTAATACTAACCAACATCCGAACTCTAGAGGTTTTGAACAGTGGTGGTTCAAAAAGAGGAAGGATTTAATGAATTCCTCACCTCACTAGCGAGATCGCACACTGAAAGTGTGAAATTAGCTAAGAAACCTGAAGAAATGGTTATGGTGGATAAGTTTGTGAAGAATCTCCGATCTATCTACCAAGATATTCTGAAATATCAAAACTTACGCACTTTCAAAGAGTTGGAGTTGATGCATATTGGGACCAAAGTCGAAGACGACGGTGTCCAATTGGCTGAGGCCGAAAAATCATCGAAGGGCTACCAAGCTCCTTCCTCTTCCAAACGAGGGGCTCGTGCTAACGCCCATCATATAGAAACGGTCAATCTCTTAGATAGTCCGTCAAAAAAGGCGCAACCCCCTCCTAGGACCTTCACCGACATAGGCTGCACTTACATATACGAATGGGCTCTTACACGTACGCACAAAGACTTATGGCACAGGGCTGAGCACCAACCAATTGGTCCAACTCCGGACCCAAGGCAAATGGTACAAACCAAATGCTTATCGTGCCTTTCACTAAGGAAAAGAAGGCCATGATATTGAGAAGTGCTTTCGACTAAAGAACAAAATTCAACAAAATTGTTGAATTTCAAGATATGATTGAGAATGGGATACTCCCAATACCAACGGTCAAACCAAACAACATCAACAATCCCTTCGGAAATATACAAATGGGGTTTTTCGTTGAAGAAAATGTTGATTACTCTCACCTCATCCGTGCCGACTGAATGAGGTGTTTATTGGGGATATATTTGTCGATTGTTCCCATCTCCTTCCAGTCACGAAGAATGAAATTCAAATCGGGAGCTTTGCTATTGATTGTACTTTTATCCTCTGAAGTGCCAACGAAGTTGACGGTGTTGGGACTTTGGGTGGATGACAGAGATGATGTATACCTCGCGGAAGGTGCGAGTATCCCACACACTAAGCTAGAAAGGCCGCCCTCGAGTCTAACCATTTGACTCGTTCCGGACGGCCATATCGAGTTTAAAAGGCTAGCCATGCCTCTACTTCTAAGGATGTACCAAACTAATATTTATGTCGACAGAGACTTAGGGTTAGTCATGTGTCATTTGGTAAAGTTGACATTGTTTGAACAATAAATAAAGTATATAAATGAGAAAAGGTGAGTATTAAAATCTTAACAAGAATGTTGAATATAATGAGCCACCATCATTTTTTTGCTTTTTAGGCTATATGGTACCAATGGGTATGTGACCTTATTTCTCATCTCATTACGCTGTAGTTATTGTAAAGGAAATTATGTTGTCAGAGATGTTTACAAGCAGTGTCCATCAAGGTGAGGGAATAACTTAAACAAATCGACAAACTACAATATTCACATATGCTTCCTTGTTGTAAGTGTATGCCATCTGGTTCTGAGCCCTGGCTATTAGCTGAACAGCGTCATAACTAGCTGTGTAGCCTCATCAGGTACTTGTAGTGGCAGTTGAGACATCTGTGATTGAGTATCATGCAGGGTTACCGGATTCACTCGGTACCCTACAAACCGCGAATCGTTTTAGAGTGAATTCTATTCTACTGCTTACTAAAAATAAAAATAACACATATCCTAAAAGAACGAATCGCTAATCGGTTAGAGTGTATTAATAGCGAATCTGGTAACCATGGTATCATGAACAGCTAAATTGAGTACGTGATAGAAGAAGCTCGAGTAGAAATGTTTGTTTAATCGTATTTCGTGGCATTTGTACAGGTTGGCTTCTTTTGTTCTTTACACTTATACTCATGTCCTGCTGTTTGTACCACTTGAGCTACGCATGATTAGTTTTTAGAGATGTTTTGCTAAGACAGTGATGAGTACGGAACAAGTTACATGTGCTTTAATGGTAGGAAACACAATTAAATTTTTTGCTGGCAAGTTTAAACCTAGTGTGGACTTGGGAGGTTCCTGTGTTTTTTTGGGCTAATTAGATCATGAGTTCTGTTTACAATCCCCCATGCTATTTTTTTATTAACAGGCCAGCATTGTGAGCTCCACTGTTTGCTTTATTTCTTTTGTTTTCGGCTTTCCTTAGCTAGTTCATTTCCTCCCCTATGCACGCGGCCAATAAACATGTTGCTTGACTTTCGTTTGTTGCCCTGAATTTTATAAAAAACTGTAGTTTGCTATAGCGTCCTTGCAGTCGATTGACCATCATTCTATCTAATATGTTGCGTATCCAATTCTTGTGTGTGTTCTCCTGTGTGAGATTTTGTCTGGCCTCCTACTTCCCTTGCAAATTTGAAGTAATCTATCCTCTTTTTCAATCTTAATTGGAGATGATGTTTTTTGTTCTAACTGAGATTACTGATCCAAACACGAATGCTAAAGCTCTTGCGTTCTATGTCACAGGTGTGTTTGTGGGCGACCTAACTTTTAGTCAACATGAGAAGCTAGCTACTGAATTTGTCTGCTTTGAATGGTCCTCATGTCCAATGATGATTCAGGAACGCAGCTTGATACTGGTTCTGAACTGAAGGTCGAAGGGCTTGATTTTATCAATCTTGTCGAGATTGTTGAAAGACGGTGGAGATGAAGGTTGTGATCAATGGTGGTTCAGTTGTCAATAGGAGTTTAGCATTCGCAACTGTTTTTAAAGTATTAGACCATGTTCATTAGACTTTTTTTAGTCAAGGCATTAGTGGTAAAGGTGTAAAGCTCTTTCTGTATATCGTCCAATTGGGATTCAAACCTGTGAACAACTAACAGTTACTGAAACCTAACTCTTGAGTGTAAAATTCTCTTTCGTCATTGGTTGTCCATCGGCTGTAAATTTGATCGGACTTGTTTGGTTGTCCCACAGACCCACACTAATTACTAATACATCAAATTACTAGATGTTCATGATGATGTTGTTCAACTTGGGTTTTATGCACAGGTCTAAAATAATTCACGCGAGTTTATGATGATGATGTTCAACTTGGGTTTTATGCAAGTAATCACAACTAGTATAGTTCCCGTGCAAATGCACGATTTTTATAGGTAAGGATGTTTGAGTTTGTAACAATTAAAATACGGTAATTTAACTCCTTAAATTTAATGATAAAATATTCTATTGGTGGTGTTTCATATCAAACACTGGAAAATACAACGAATAAGAATTGGAAAATACAATAGGAAGAATCGTAAGGAGATGATTTTAGGCAAATTAATAGACAATAAATTTATTTTACACAAATAAATTTCAAAGTGAGAATTTAAAGAGACTACTTATTAGTAAATAAAATCTTAAGAAGATGATTTTATTTATTTATGGCATATATATAAATAAAAAGAGATGATGAAATAAATTAATGTTGAGTGGGGGCCACTATTAGATGGTGAATATTTAGGGGGGAAATTTGAGCGGGAAAATTTATAGTTTTGTTAATCTTTTAGTATATAGAGGATTTTTTTTTTTGGCAATGAGAAAGAAAGGTTCTTTACATAGTGCTTAGCCGACTCTCGGAGCCAGCCTTTATTATTACATTATCTGAAATAGAAAATAAACTAAGAATGGGGTTAGCAAAAAGAAAAGGCTTCTTGAGGGGACGATCTGGGTTTCCCAAATGAGCGAATTCTTCTTTTCTCTTCTTTGTCGGTTGGGCTTCGAGAGAGACACTGCAACAAGACACACTTACGCCTCGAGGACGTAGAGATTTACGGGAGAAAGACCTACTTGTAGAGCAAGTAGATACATTGTGTCTCGGAGATTCATCCCCTTGCCTATGATTCTTCTTGAAGTTAAAAATTCTCTTCGTCTCACTCACTTGACGATTACATGAGGGATTCCTGCAAAACCTACGTGTAGGCGAGGCACGTGACCGTTTACCAAACAGAGGAATCTTGCACTTCTTACGTCCAGAAAAAAGGAATGACTCATGATCACTTGGATCCTTATGGGCTTGGAAACAAATAGAGGTGTTGGTCGTGTCATGCACCAAAAAAACAGGGAAGCAGGAATTAGGGGCGACAACCGTATGGTCTCCTTGGAGGATTTGAGAACCAGAAGGATATAAGTCGTCACAAATAGAGAAGGAGTTCGAGTTAACATCCCCAATAAAGGACTCCCTCGAATTAACAACATGAATCCCATTGATGGCTCCAGAATAAGAAACCGTGTCTTCAATTACCGTGTCTTCATTTACCACCTCCGTCTTCGATTTCCGCTTTTTAGAGCGTCTCCTCCTCTTCTTTCCCTTATAATGATCTCTTGCAATTCCTCCCTCCTTTGCGACCTTGGTATTAAGGATCCGAATTGTCATAGTAGACAAGTCTCTTTTATTGTAAAAATTCACCTTACTACCTTGAAGCATTTGTTGATAAGCTTGACCGGAGATCCTTAGCCTTGAATTTCCTCCACCCTTTCTTGAGAACTCATGAACCGAGTTTTTAAGAATATACTCGTTATCACCTATTTGAGAGTATTTGTGATTGTGATCCAACTCAAAATTAGGAGAAGAATTTCCTTCGAGATTTATAGGAATACCATCGTCCGAGATGCAGGTATCCATGACAGTGGAGTCAGAAAGTGGAGAAACACAAGAGCCACAAGAAGACCCCCCATTATCCTTAACTAAGGTGTCCACGGTATTTTCATCAGGAATAGGTCTTTTACTTTCTCTAGCCACCTCACATGACAACTGGTCCTCTATACTTCTCTTACCGTTATGATTAATAGCCCGTAGATTCTTGACAACATTCAGTTCTCTAAGGATATCTTTATTCTTAGGTTCAAGCATTGACGTAGTTTCAAGATCAGTTTGCGCTTCCATGAGCATATTAGTCTTCATACAAGCTATAGCTCGACGAAAAAAAGCCTTAACATTTAGTCTTCATACAAGCTATAGCCACCTCATACTCATGGAGCTTGTTAGCGCAAGCCGCTAGATTCAAATTTAAAGATATTGCTAGTTGCAATACAGATTCAGCGTCATAATCCTCCATCGATTCCAAAACCAAACATAAAAGTCGACATGCCATTTCATAGCAGCCGCCAGCAGAGTCAAACATATTTTGCTTAAAAAAATCATTACCCCTCTCCTTAAGAAATTTAACCTTAGTCAAAAGGGTTCCTTCCATTGGTAAGAAAGAACTAAAAAGTGACCAATCATCCTCCTTAAACTCACCATTTCCATGTGCAATAACAAAGTGTTTTAGGAAAATTGCATTAATAGAAATGGCAGCCATAACTTTTCACAAAAACAACCCCAACTCGGAAAGCTAAGATAGAAAACCTTTAATAAGTGAAAGTTAAAGCAAATACTCTTCTAAGAGTAGATTATTTTTTAAAAAAGAAAACCAAAGAAAAATCGTAAAAAACAAGAGCTCGCACACAGGAAAGTTCGGAAAAGCCACTGCACCCAACCCAGCAACACCGTTTAAACCCACCTTAAGCCCACCCAACTCCCACTCCTCTAAGACAAAAACCCAGCAGCACCATGTTCCCAAAACCAAAACACCCAGCAGCACCATGTTCTCTTCAACACCAAACAAAACCCGTCAACACAAACAAAGACCACCAGCGAAAGTCAAACGGCCACCCCTGAGACAAGACGAACTCGGACAACAACACACAAACACGACAAAGATGAAAGGGAGGCCAGACCTAAGAAATGGGACACTCACCAGGATGCAAACAAGACGATTAAAGACTTCGAAACCGAAAACGAAGCATCAAACATAGACAACAATACCAGAACACAGGGACGCCCCATACGCAACCTGCAACGCGCAATCATTCCGCATACACCTAGGAAAGCAATAAAAAAACCTCCCCCAAATCCCCAAATTTCAAATCCAGATTGCTAAAAACCATCGATCAATTGATTTCTGATAAAAAAGTATCATCATTGGATTGATAAAGAGAACATCAACCACAACCATAATTGCTAAATGGATGAACGAAGAAGTCGATGGTGAACCGTAAAGACAACCCACAGGCAGGAAGGAAAAACGATCGAAAAAAACGAGGGAACAATGGAACGAATAGAGTGAATGGAACCGGGTTAAAGAAGTTAAAAGAAGATAGGAGTGGGAGGTCGCCGGAGATAGAGCATTGAAGACGGCCCCATCTCCGGCGAACGCGTGAGGCTCAAGAGGGACGGTGGGTGGAATGGGGTAGCAGTAGCTTCAAGTTTGGGATTTTAGGGTTTTTTAAGATAGAGAAAAAGAGGGGAAATCGCGAAGAAATTATATATCTAAAATTGATCTCTAGATTCAAAAGTATATAAGGGATTATAGAAGGTCATCGTGGGCAGAGATGGATCAGATTTTAAGTTCATTGTATATTATGTTAGATGAACAAATAGAGGAGGGTAGAAATTAAATGAAAAATGAAAAGGGCAATTTGGTCTTTTGTGGGCAAAATTATCAAACAAAAAAAAGTCGTAATTTATTTTCATAATACAATTTTCTCATTACACTACTTTTTGCACCAAACTTTCCACTTGTCTATCCTTTAAAACACAAATTCTTATTGAAGACTGACACTATCCGTTATAAGCTGAACACGAATAGTTTCCCTCTCACAATTTGCAAGTGTCACTATCCGTGGGGTTGCTCCATCCCCCCACCACCATGCTCTCCCACTTGCCTTATTGTGAGAGGGACACAGATTTTCAGCTTGTAACGGATAGTGTCCGTCACAAGCAAGACGCTTTGCCTTAAAAAAAAACAAAACCTTATTTTCTCCACAAATTCTCATTATAGACAGGGTATATCCGTCTATAGCTATATTGTTTAAACTTTTAACCTTTTTCAACCTCAAAATTCTTCATTTATGAATGATTATTCGAGTGAAGAGTAAGTATTTGATTTGTTAATCCTATATTAATAACTAGTATAGACCCCGTGCAATGTATGCACGGTATCTATAAAGTTTTACTTTTCAGTGTATAATTTATAAATTTAAATTGACAATTCATTTATTTTTCATATTTCTCATCATTGTATTTTGATTTGAGAAATAAAAATTTCAATCGTAAGAAGTAATGAAATGAGTCTTTTTTCTTTGATTTTTTTTAATGATGTTATTTTACAAATATTTACTAATAACATATTTTTTAGCCGCAATCTTTTATCATAAAAAGATGAATTTTTATCATAAAGTTCTTTAAAAAAAAAGACTTTCTTTATCATTAAAACACCGGAGATGTTATGTATTTCTCTTGGGTAGTCTCTTTTAATTTATAAATATTTAAATCTAAGAGATTATTTACATTTAAGTTCATTTATAACCTATCATGTTCATACCTATAATATATGCTAAAAATATCAAGCCCTATTCTAGGAAATATGTTTTAGGCGGGAAAATTTGGAATTTCGCCTATTCTTTTAGTAAATAGGGGATTAGATTATCTTTTTTCTTAAAATTTTGTTCCTTTTTTTTATTTAGGGTCTATGTTTGTATTAATTAAAAACGTAGTTGCTCTTTCATGTACGGGATTTACTTATTCATGGACTTTTTTTCATAAGTTTTCCATCCTCTACCCTTCTAGAGAAAATTCTCTCTTTTTTTCCCCTTTCCTTATTCCTCCCAAAAATTAATCAAATTTGTAGTAAAATTGGTCAATTATACATCTTAGATCTCATATTAATCAAATTCTTAGTAAAATTCATCAATTATGCATCTTAGATCTCATATTAATCAAATAATAATTCCATTTTAAACTTTGTAAGTATACCAATTGAATGACACAAATTAATTAGGGTTATTGAAATTATTTTTCGTGTGGCGGCGATTGCAGGTTCACTCTGTGGTGGGGACGACTCACCGGTCCATTGGGTGGTGTCGGCCGGTGGTACTGGTTGTGGCGGCATGGTGGTGGTGGCAGAGAGTTACGTTGTGTGATGTGTTGTTTGTTTCTTTTTTTCTTTTGTTAAATGTTTTGTAATTTTTGTTAAATGACAAGGGTATAATGGTAATTCACTTCCATAAAAGAGTAAAATCCGTCCATGAATGAGCACCATCCACTAAAAATGGTAGTGTGGTATGGTGGGATTTATGATTTATCGGTGGTGGTTTATGTCCAAATTAATTAAGACTCCATGCGCAAGGACATCAACAACCTAATGTTCGCATAATAGTTGAATAAGTAGATCGGCCTTGATGCTCATTAGTTGCTTAAATGAATACTTGCTTTATCTGCTATGTAATTAAATTGCAATTTGTGCAGTTTGTTGATACTGCACATCTATCTCTGATGTCTTGTATTCTTGGCTAAATTTGTAGATTCGTGGGAAATGCAAGAAACTTCGAACTTGGGATAACTCCAATTAGTTTTTTTTTCCATTGTAGTACATCGTATGTTGATCAATGAAATATTAAAGGAAAATGGATGTGTGAAAGGAGAGATAATACATTAGAGAGAGAAATTAGAGAGAGACAACGAGGAGAAATGTGAGTGATATAATTGTAAACATTGTACTATGATGAGTAAAATGTGTACTGCGAAAATCAGTACTCAAAAAAGTATATTAAGAGTTTTAAATGATGCACGGGCCAAGGTATCATGAGGCATACTTATGAGTTCAGTTTGTGAAATTAATCTACCTAGTCTCAATTCAAAACAGTAGCAACACGAATTTTAGAATGGGCAAATGACAACTGAAAATATTATCATTGCGTTGGGTTCAGAAAAAAATAATAAATTTAGGGTTTTGTTTTGTCGAAGACAGTATGCAAATTTACATTGCGTTTTTCTATGCCATTTCCATCTTACGCAGGAATGAAAATCGTGTTTAAATAAAACGATTTAGGAATTGGAAATGAAGGTTCGTTTAAGAAATTGAAGTCTCATCTTAAATTTACTAAGGGTTGAGTAAGCAATTCATAATCGGATTTAATTATCGCTAATCGATTGCTAAAAATACGAGGTGGTACACATGAGATGAGGTAAGGACCCATGAAAGTAGCAATTTTAGAGTTGCTCTTTCTATCCACAACACTCCCGGCATAATCCGCATCCGAGCCTCGTACAAGTTCAAAAGAATAATATGAGGGATACCAAAGATACAAATTATGAGTTCTAATCAAGTGCCGAAAAATTCGTTTTACCGTAATGAAAATTTGATTTCTTGGAACTTGATTAAAAACGAGCACATAACACACTAAAAAAATGTCAAGACGACTGACCAGTACAGCAGTGAACCAATCATACCTTTATATACGGTCTCATCAACACGCTTACAATTTTCATCTTTATTAAACTTAAAAGTAGATACTATGTGTGTTGCCTGTTGAGTAAGGATTTTCACTTGAAATCCCGAGTTTACTTAGCCTATACTTGTTGTACTTTTGCTAGTGGATCATTTCCATCTACCCTTTGCTTAATTTGAAGACATGGAAACTCCCAGTTCTCCATCATGCTCATTTCAAACTCAGACAATGTTAGTCCGAAAAATACATATAAGAGAGTAGCACCAAAACACCTTTTACTTCGATTTTTCAAAACGTCGTTTTAGTTTTTATTGTAAAATTAAATTCTAAGTTTTTTTTTTTAAAAAATTGAGCTTCGCTTTTCCTTTTGTATACTTTTACATTTTTAGGTGCGCGGTCACTGATGTATCACTTTTATATACACTTTTATGACTCCTTTCATGTTGGTTTTGATACGGTTTCCGTGCTTATTATGTCATTTATATGCCTTTTACATTAGAATGTCGATACTGGCGCTACTTTGTGTTTAAATGCAGAAATGACGCATTTACGAGGTGAAACAAGTGGAGTTGAGCACTGCGGATATGGCATAGCAGGATACACGAGGCATGGCACGGGAAACGAGGAGAATTGAAGAAAAGAAGTGAAGTTTAGTAGAAGATAAGCTGAGGAAGGCTGAATCCTCGATCGAGTACATGAAGGCTCGATCGAGTGTGTTGTCCTCGATCGAGTATGCTAAGGCTCGATCGAGGATCTTTTATATTAAGCACTTTTCCGAATTTTCCTAAAATACGCCTTATTTGTATTATATATTCTAAACTTGTGAGAATTATTAGGTTACGCTTTTATTACTTTTAGAACTCGAAAATACTCTAAGTTTTAGTCGGCTAGCATACATTGAGATCTACAATCGTTCCTCATTAATTTTGTTAAGGTACATTAATCTTTCCTCATTAATCATTAATCTAGTTTATGTTATTATTTCTTTGTTCTTGTTATATGTCTCTAATCATGTATTCATCAATTATTATCGTTGTTAATCTTATTAATATGAGTAGCTAAACCTTTCATCTAGGGTAAAGGGGATCTAGGTTGATTAGAAGGGGGATTATAAATTGATTGTTAGTAATATCGTATAACTATCGTTTGATTATTGTTCTTATTCTAGTTATTTGATTTAAGGCCAGAATCGATAATTAGTGTAGCGAATTAATACTTTCACCGACTGGGTTAGGATTAATATAGGCTGCGATAATCAGATAGGTTGTGTTTAATTATGGCGATTGCATGTTAAACTTAATCTAAAGAACATAATAGAATTAATCAATCTTGTGACCTTAGATAGTTTGATTGACCTAATAGCTGATTAAGATACACCCCCGGATAATTGACCTAGTGAACCCGCGCCCTAGACTTCTTAATATTATTGTTTTACAATCTTTATTTTACTTGCAATTAGTTGTTAGCAAACAAACCAAACAAACCCCCAAGAAAACCGGTTACTTTAAGACAATCTAAATCTTAGCGAACTGAATATTACCGCTTCCCTGTGGATTCGATGCTTGTCTTACCACTAGCTATTTTGTTAGTACCGAGATAGGATTTCTTTGATTAAGGTGATACGACTTTCGCCTTAACAGACTCCATGCCCAAGGATATCAACAACCTAATGTTCGCATAATAGTTGAATAAGTAGATCGGTCTTGATGCTCATTAGTTGCTTAAATGAATACTTGCTTTATCTGCTGTGTAGTTAGATTGCAATTTGTGCAGTTTGTTGATACTTGTAGATATCCAGTATCTGCTGAGACTCCAACAAACACCCGATGATTATCGGACTATAACATGCTTTGGAATCGCGGCGTTTGATCGACAGTTTGTGTACAACTTTACGTCGGAAAACTTTAAACGATTTCGAAAATAAAACATTTCAAAACTTTTCAAAAGTACCTGGAGTGTTTAATGCACGATGACGGGATCACAATGACACTAACTAGAGTCAAAACCGACAGCGGACCAAAAGCCGACTCAAAAATTCAAATCCCGACTCCAACAACGAGTCAAACCGAGTCAACCACCAAAACAAAACATTCAAAGCCTTCTATACTAAGATTTCCCGGATTCATGAATGGTCAAGTACCAAACATGTGACTATAAATCCTAGGATAGAACAAATCATGATTGCACTTGTGTGAAAGCCACAAGACAACTCGAAGACCCGCGACGTGGCTCACGCCTCTTTGAGCAGCCCAGGTGGCCACGTCGCTCAAAACTCACACAACCACTCATTTTCCTATAAATACCCCTCAAATGCCCCCATTTGAGAACTTACGCGAGTGTCCACCCCCTCTTTTCTCCCTTAAAATTCTCGACTCGACTTCTTAAGTCACAATCCGACGCGTATTTACGACCTACCGATCGTACTTACAAGCCTTACACATTGTTTGGTACCGTCATCGTGCATTAAATCACTTGACCGACCACTTCGACCACTACACCATCACTAATCTTAAAACACTCTTTTTACTTACCAAAACGGTTTTAAACCGAGTTTTTTCCGACCAAACGAGTTGTTACACTTACGTCGGTCACTCGCCATAACTAAACATGTAAGTATGAGGGTGTAAAAATCCTTCTTTTATCATGTTTTTATTTGTTTAATGACTACAACATGCTAAAACATGCATAACATGAACCAAAACATGGAATAAACGAGCCAAAACTGATTTTTAGTCTGAGACAGAAGCCCCTTGGTTCGCCGGCTTGCCCGCGCCTCAATGGGGTGTCCAGGTCAGAATTCAACCGTGTTTGTTCTCATCATTTCCCTTTAATCCATTTTCATATTTGTAATCAGGTTTTACCATTTCAAATATTTTCAAACCTTTTTTATTTTATTTCATTTGTTTTAACCATAAAACATTTTTCACCCTTGGTTCCTCATACCATGACGGTTAAATCCGTGTTTCGGTGATAACATTTGGTTAATAACATTTAAAAGGTATTTTAAAGCCTTTTATTTCATTTTTGGGAGGTATTTTAAAGCCTTTCATAATTTCTTTACATTTTCAAAACAAGCATATTAGTCACCAACACAAAGTCATCCTTGGTTCTACATACCATGCCAGATTTTAACCCGGGTACGATGATGAATATCGACTAATTACATTCAAATGAACTTAAAACAATTAGTTCATAATTATTTTCAAAAACTATTCATGTCAAGTTTGTCAAAGTCGAACCCAACACCGAAGATTATCAAATAATGATGATTATTCGAGTCTCGTTTCTCAAATAAACAAATGCGGTCTAAACGACCCTTTCAAACCAAATCGGGTCAAATACCCATTTTTCAATACGTTTTATAAACGTTTTTCAAAAGGTCAGAACACGGTATATCACCGTAGGTTGACCCGCGCCTAAAACAGGCCTATCAATTCTCATTTTCAAAACCAGGGGAGGCCCCTTACACCGCCGGCTGGCTCACGCCTCATGTAGCCGTCTGGTACAGGGCGTGTTCCCTTTTCAGCATTAGTCTAGGATGATCCCGACTCTGGTTAGCCTGGATACAGGACGGATCAGATGACTATTTGCTCATTCAAAATCATATTTGCAAAATGCTTCACTAAGACAAATGGATCACGTTATGCACCATAAACCTAATACGGTAAATGGATGTTTAATTCCCGTCTTGTATGCAAATCAACCATATATCCAACTCAACATCTTATACTTGATACTTGGATTAAATCAACCGACTTAGAAAGCTCTCACATGTTAGGTTTAAATTATTGGATGCGCATTCATGCATTTAAACCATTTTATCAACTTTTGCATTCAACCAACCAAGATCGATCAGTAGAGGCCGCTACCGCGGGCGGGATTGGGTGTCTGATTAAAAGGCTTCCCAATACGTACCTTCACCTCTTACTCAAAAACTTTGGATAGTGGACGACCTTATCCAGGGCGTACGAGAGTCATTCTAGAGATAGGATGCTAAAGAGGGACGATTCCTTATCTTTAGTACCTATGTCAAACCCTGCTTTGTGCTTCATTTGACTGAGGTATAAAGTGGATTCGAACGGGTTCCAAGCATCCCACAAATGCTTGGTGGCGACTCCGAACATCTCTAATCATTTCGAGACCCTTACCAAGACGAAACCGACCGATCTAAAACGATCCGGTCGAAAGCATTTTTACGCCGCCGAGCGTGGCTTTCGAAAGACCGCTGTACATCCACAGATCGAACCGGACCTGCAGGTGGCTACGTCCACAGATTTGCCGACTCCGCTGGGGAGAACTAGGACACTTACGTCTTTGTGATCCCTAGATGGTGAGACTCGAACGAGGTCTTGGTTGGAATGCATTAATTGATCTTACGGTCATGGTCGGGTTCCTTGTCCGGGCCCACAACCTAACCCTTTATCGACCAATTGGCTCGTCTCGTCGGCGTGAGTTTTTTCATCTCCGCGTTTCGAATCCCGATTGAGTCAAGCATACCATTGACGTTACACATTTCTGTTTCGTCAATGAGCTTTCATCACTTTCTAGCACGAGGCTAGGGCACCCTCCTTACACATTTTGTTTGGATTGGTATCCCTCTCGCAAATCGGGGTTTGATTGCTTGGTGTGTAACCCACCCTTCTAAACTAAAACCCGTGTCAGCATAATGCATAATATAATGAACTGTGAGTGCTTATGTGCTACTTGATCATAAGTCCTTCCGTGTCATTTTCAAACTTAAAAAAAAAACACCTTTTGCGCCGTTATAATGGCCGTTTCAAACCTCGGTCTTTCGCCGACCGTTGCACGCCTTTCTAGGCCGTCATAATGACAATTTTCAAACCCGGTTTTTATAACCATTTCAACGCGCCTTTCTAGGCCGTCGTAATGACAATTTTCAAACCCGGTTTTTATAACCATTTCAACACGCCTTTCTAGGCCGTCATAATGACGATTTTCAAACCCGGTTTTTATAACCATTTCAACACGCCTTACTAGGCCGTCGTAATGACGATTTTCAAACCCGGTTTTTATAACCATTTCAAACACGCCTTTCTAGGCCGTCGTAATAACGATTTTCAAACTCGGTTTTTTACAACCATTTCAAATCACCTTTTCATGCCGTTATAATCGCCGCGTCTAGACACGGATTTTAACCCGTTTCGCGCCGACAATAGCTCTTTCAAAACCCGAGAAAAGCACACACCCTTTTCTCGAGACACTTTCGAGATCCCGAGGACCATGCACCATCCCCGAGACCTCTTCAAACATTTCAAACTCGATTTTCAAAACATACAATTTTGAATTTCAAAACCGTCTTGGGAAACAATACACTGTTTTCCGAGCCGATTCAAACTCAAAACCGTCTTTTGCAAATAAACTTAAGACAACCCTTTCTACTGACCGACTTACGGAGATCTCTATCTTTGGAAGCCGTCCGCAAAGTGACAAATGAATCTTTTGAAAATTTTTATTTTCGAAAACTTCAGTCCACCATTCCAATTCCGCCTCGTGTCTATCGAGTCGAAGAAAACGTACTTATGGGTCTTTACTTATGAGTCGTTTCACCATAAGACCCGTCCAATGGCGTTACGCCGTTATGCTGGACACGTGCTAAAAGTTCGGTCAACACCGTCACGTCATAAATTGAGTCAGCACCGAGGGACCACACACGATCACCCTCGTCTTTTTGAGTCTGATCTTTGTCTCGTCCTTTGTGTTGTCTGCGTTCAGTCTTTGAACCGTGTCAAATTGAGTTGTAATGTGAGCCGTTTTTCTGCCTCAAAGCCATGGCCCCGTCTTCAACTTCGCCTGTCAACAACAACAACAACAATGATAACAACAGAGATGTCACGACTGATCAGCTAGCCAGCCTGCTCACCGCTCTTAAGGTCACCCTGGATCGCGTCGAGACCCGTATCGACGCCCTAGAAAACAAGGAAACTGGAGAACATAATACTCCACCTCTGACTGAAATTGAGAAGAGGCTAAAGCTCTTGGAAGAACAGCTCCTAGCCCGGGGTAACAATATCCATCTTGAGAACAACCGAAGGTTCGAACCTGTTGGGGATCAATTACCTGACAACTTTACCCTAACTGATGTACCTAAGTTCAAAGGAGTGGAGGACCCGCTCAATCATATCCGTGCCTTCAAAGACTACATGGCCGTTAAAGTGGTCAAACAGGAACTTTTCACCCGGATCTTTCCGTCCTCTTTGGAACCGATCCCTCATTAGTGGTACTACTCCCTTGATCCGAAAAACCTTACTACCTGGGATGAGGTCGCAGTTGAATTTGCTAAGAAATACGTTGACAATGTTGAAATCCAAGCCAATACCCATACCCTTACAAATATATATATAAATGTAAACAAATATACACAAGTGGATATTTCCCTCCCCACACTTGAAATTTATATTGTCTTCAATGGAAAAAAGTATATGGAGTGAATGGGAAAAATAAGAAAACATATTTTTGAGTTTTTTGCAATTTTTCGGAATTGAAAAATATATTTTTGTTGTTTTTGAATTTTATTTTCTTAAAATTAAATTACATGTTTTTTTTTCTTTTTTTGGGCCTCCTCCCCACACTTATTATTTACAACATCCAATGACGGATGAAGTGTGGTGAGAAGGCAATTTTTCAAAATAAAATGACATATTTTTGGATTTTTCAAAGCTTTTTCGAAAATAAAGAACATGTTTTTGTAGGATTTTTTATTTTTTTATTTTTTTTATATTTTTGAAATATGGATGATACGATGCAAATGCATGAGCTATCCTATATGGAATATGGAAGATATGATGCAAATTACTCTATATGAATACAATTTCTATATGTGACAATATTTTACAAAATTGAAATCTAATGCATGCTTATATGAATGCAACTAAATGAGTAATTATGCTAAGTATATTACAAATTATCTAAATGCATACGAGAAAATAAATATGAATGAGAGAATTTGGATTATAGGGATCATACTTGTGCTTTGGATTGGTAAAGGGAGCGAAATAGGTCAAAAGGGTAGGCCACCTAGGACTCTCCGTCCATATCATCATCATCATCATCATCATCTCTAACCCCAAACTCGGAGTCTCGGATGAAGTCATCCGGGTTCATTGCCATCGCGGCGCCACCCATGGCATGCTCCTCAACCGTGAGGTCAATGTCAACCTCAGGCTCCGCCCCGGAGGCACTAGCTTGACCGACATCACCAAAGATGGAGGGGGTTCCTCCGAACCATTGTGTGTTGTGCCCATCCCCTTGAGTAGAGGCCAGTGTGGAAAATACCGAGGAACTAAAGTAATCCGTGCGAAGGTTCATGTCGCCGTAAAGATAAGTGTAACACCCCCATACTCCAAGTGCCTTACCAGGACCACCCAGGTATAAGGATACTACCATCTCGGTTACCCGAGGCAATGATAATCAAATAAACAATAATGAAACAACATTTAAATAGAAATACATTAGCGAAAGGTTACAATCTCAAAACCAAAACCAAAAATACGAATACATGTTTCAAACTAACTGTCTCATCAGCTAACTGAAATGTTTATTAAACTACTAGCTACAACGGAAGACTTCTATCATCAGACCGTGGCACATCCCAGCTATCCCAGTAACTCGACTCATACCTGCTCAATAACTGCTCACCATCCCCGAATGGATCACCACAGTTTTTAAAACATTAACCGGGGTCAGTACTAATCACACAATTTATATAATCAACAGTAGAGTAAACAACACAGCTCAAAAGTCACACACAATCACCCACACCAATCAATCTCCCTCACCGACTGTCCACTGGACCAGCCCTGCCAGTGGGGGACCGCAACCGTACCCACCAAATCCCCGCTCATCATACCGAGCGATAACCCTGTCCCATTAATGTGCACATCCCCTTCCGTGGCGGGTTCCACGAAGGGCAAAACTCGGGCGTGAAGCCACTCCCGCAAGTGACCCCACTCAGCCGAGAACGCATCTCGAGAACCAGAGACAAACAATCACAACCATCAACAACAATCAATCAACAACCGTCATAAAACTAATACGATAATAATCAGCAATTACACAACACCAACAATGCATTATGGGACTAATACTGAGTAGGGAAACCCTACCTGGAAAGCACAACACAATCAGACGATCTCACAGCTGATATCAAAACGCTTCCTCTACGGATCCTCCTCCTAACATACAAACATATAATCACTACCAATCATACAAAACAACAAAACCCCCAAATCCCAATATTAGGGTTTAACCAACTTTAATGAAATGCTATAAAAACGGTATATAGGTCTTATCCTCGACGCAAGGATCACAACGGTATAAAGAATGGTAATATCCGACCTTCCAAGCTCCGGGATTTGCACACAATGCGATTAAAGCGAATGATGTAGTTTGATTTCTCTTTTCACAGTGATTAGGTTTTAAAAAGTGTTTAAAGAACAATGACGGAAGTAATATATACTCTAATCGCATTATTAACAAAACCCGAGAAATCATCCCCCGTAAACCGGCTACTCGATCGAGTAGCCAAGGTACTCGATCGAGTACCCCCTTACTCGATCAAGTATCCACGTTACTCGATCGAGTACCCAACAGGTCAGAAACTATTTTAAATTGCAACTCACCCTTACTCGACAGAGTAAGGCCTACTCGATAGAGTACCCAGAGACTCATAAATACGTAGTATTACAGTCTTCCCTCCTTAAAAAGAACTTCGTCCCCGAAGTTCTAACCACAACAAAACAAAGACTCACACTACGACACTCCCGACTCAACAACCAAAACAAACTCAACATAAAACATGTTACTAACCCAAACTCAACCCGACTCAATGACAACAACTATACCGACATAACACAAAAGGGTATAAAAAAACTCTTAAAAACTTTTTGCGATCATCTCCTACCCTCCTAAAAGAAACAAGGTTACGTCCCCGTAACCATACATACCTGATCAAAAAGGAAAGGGTAACGCTCTCTCATGGCATCCTCTGCCTCCCATGTAGCTTCCTCAGTCTCGTGGTTAGACCAAAGGATCTTAAGCAAAACTGTCTCACCGCTCCTAGTCTTCCTAACCTTCCGGTCAAGAATCTGCTTAGGTACCTCAAGATATGATAAAGACCCATCTAGCTCTAAGCTCTCTACCTCTAACACATGTGACGGGTCACTCACATACTTCCGCAGCTGCGATACATGAAACACATTATGCACTCTCTCTAACGCAGCTAGTAAAGCCAGACGATATGCAACCTCCCCAACTCGCTCTAAGATCTCATAAGGCCCGATGAACTTCTGACTCAGCTTGCCTTTCTTCCCAAATCTCATAACCCCACGCATAGGAGACACTTTCAGAAGAACTATGTCCCCAACCTGAAACTCTATATCCCGGCGATGTAGATCTGCATAACTCTTTTGCCTATCCTGAGCTGCTCTCATCCATTCCCTGATCATCTTTATCCGTTCAACCATCTCATGTACTATCTCTGGTCCTAGAACCACTGCCTAAGCACTTTCGTCCCAACAAATCGGACTCCTACATCTCCTCCCATATAAAGCCTCAAACGGTGCCATGCCAATACTAGTGTGATAGCTGTTGTTGTAAGAAAACTCTATCAAATCCAACCTCTGTTCCCAGCTACCACCAAAGTCCATCACACAAGCTCATAACATATCCTCAAGAGTTTTGATTGTTCTCTCTGTCTGACCGTCTGTCGCAGGATGAAAAGCTGTACTCATCTTCAAAGTTGTTCCCAAAGATTCATGCAACTCTTTCCAAAACCTTGAGATAAATCTCGCATCTCTGTTAGACACTATGTCCTTAGGGACTCCATGTAACTTTAGCACATTCTTTCGATAAGCCAGAGCTAATTGTGCTTTAGTCCATGTATCTTTTATTGGTACAAAGTGAGCTGACTTGGTCAGTCGATCCACTATCACCCATATCATGTTGTTACCCTGTTGACTCTTTGGTAAACCCACGATAAAATCCATAGAAACGGATTCCCACTTCCACTCAAGTACCTCTAAAGACTGAATCTTACCTTGTGGTTGTCGCTGTTCCCCTTTAACTCTCTGGCACGTCAAACAACGGGCCACAAACTCAGCTGTTTCTTTCTTCATCCCAGGCCACCAAAACGTGTTCTTCAAATCCTTGTATAGCTTGTCACCACCTGGATGTACTGAATACGGTATACAATGTGCCTCCGTCATGATTGTCTTTTTCAGCTCCTCATCATTAGGGACATACCACCTACCATCGAACCTCAAACTACCATCTGTATGAATAGAGAATCGGGACACTGTCCCTTTCTCTACTCCAGCTCTCCACTCAACCATCTTAGGATCCAGAGCCTGTTTACCGCGAATATCATCGTAAAGATCAGGTCATGTCTTGTCAAATCTCCCACAGCATCCCCTTTCTGCATCATATGTATCCCAAACTTCCCCACCTCATCTCTCAACCTCATCAAAGATAGAGCTGTACATAGGGAATGTACACTCTTCCTACTCAAAGCATCTGCAACAACATTGGCTTTTCCTTCATGGTAGATAATATCCATGTCATAATCGCCAATCAGCTCCATCCACCTCCTCTGTCTCATGTTCAACTCCTTTTGAGTGAAGATGTACTTGAGACTCTTGTGATCCGAAAATACCTTAAAGGTCGCCCTATAAAGGTAATGTCTCCAAATCTTGAGAGCAAACACCACTGCGCCCAACTCTAGATCATGAGTAGGGTAGTTCTCCTCATACGACTTCAATTGCCTAGAAGCATAGGCAATCACCTTACCGTTCTGCATCAACACACATCCCAACCGATTCTTTGAGGCATCTGTATAAACCTCAAAGTTCTCGATCCTTTCAGGCAACGCTAAGATAGGAGTTGTGGTCAAACGCTCCTTCAATGTTTGGAACGCCTTCTCACAACTCTCATCCCAGCGAAACCTGTTCTCTTTCCTCATCAAAGCTGTCATAAGTCTAGCTATCTTGGAGAAATCTTTCACGAACCGTCTGTAGTATCCAGGTAAACCCAAGAAACTCCTGATCTCAGCAACATTCTTTGGTGCTTCCCACTTTGTCACCGCCTTAATCTTTGCCGGATCTACAGCTACTCCCTCCTTAGAGATCACATGCCCCAGAAAAGCAACTTTCTCTAACCAGAACTCACACTTGGACAGCTTAGCATACAACTCATGCTCCCTCAAAGTCTGCAACACAATCCTCAGATGCTCCTCCTTAGTCTTAGAGTAGACTAAGATGTCATCGATAAACACCACCACAAACTTGTCCAAAAACTGTCTGAAGATTCTGTTCATCAAGTCCATAAACACAGCCGGTGCATTAGATAACCCAAATGGCATCACCACATACTCATAATGGCCATACCTCGACGTGAAAGCTGTCTTCGGTATGTCCACCTCTCTAATCTTCACCTGATGGTACCCCGACCTCAAATCAATCTTAGAAAAGACTGATGCACCACTCAACTGATCAAACAGGTCATCTATCCTTGGCAAAGGATACTTGTTCTTCACTCACTCGGTTCACCTCTCTCTGTAATCTATGCACAACCTCAAACTCCCATCTTTCTTCTTCACGAAAAGAAATGGTGCTCCCCACGGCGATACACTAGGTCTAATGTATCCCTTCTCTATCGATCATCTAATCTGTTTCTGAGCTCCTCCATCTCTTTAGGACCCATCCGTGCGGAGCCTTAGAGATTGGCCCCGTCCCTGGTTTCGACTCAACGGTGAAATCTATCTCCCTCTTCGGTTGCAACCCCTAATCTCCTCCGGAAAAACATCTCGCAAACTCTCCCACCACTCGGTATCCGATCAACTGTCGGACTCTCTATGCGGTCATCTCTCACATGGCAGAAGATTAAAGGACATCCCTTCCTCAGATAAGACTTCAAGGTGACAACTGCAATCAACTTAACTTTGGGTTTGACTAGAAACCCACGATAAGACACACTAACACCCTTAGGCCCTCTCAAAGACACTTTCTTTTGATGACAGTCTATCTTAGCTTTATACTTTCCCAACCAATCCATCCCGACTATCATCTCAAAACCGTCAAAAGGAAACTCTAGCAAGTCTACAGGTAGATCAACTTGCCCAACTATCATAGACACATCTCTAAACAACCTCCCACATGATACATACTCACCCGAAGGTATAAAAACTTTCTCACTTACAGACTCATATACCCTCAAACCCAACCGTTTAACATGACTCAAAGATACAAACGACTGAGACGCCCCCGAATCAAACAAAACAAAGTTATGAACACCGTTAACAAGAACAGTACCAGTGATAACATGTGCATCCTCCTCAGCTACTTTCTTGTCCATCATGAACAACTTTCCACCGGTCTTCTGTCCACCTCCCTGGACAGTACTGGCTGATGTGGCCGGCTTAGCACCCGACCCCTGATTGTTGTTGTTGTTCGTAGCTGGTTTCTGATAAGAATTACCGACATTGCGGTTACCTCCACCCTGATAGCTCTGACTTCCCCGGTTAGACCATGACCCAGACGGTCTATTGCTCGTATAACTCTGTGCAGGTCCCTGAGAATAGCTCCCCCGAGCCGATCCCTGAAAAGCTCCAGGCATCTCGTGCACTCATGTCTCTTGTGGCCTACACCGCCACAGCCATAGCAGGTCATCCCCCAACTACCACTACCACTCACACGGCCACGCCCAAAGGAAGCCCCAGCACTGAACCCTGACCCAGAAGAAAACCCTTTAGTTTGATTGTGGTTGCCTTTCTTGTGACTAGATTGGCCTCCACCCTCACTCTCCGCCTTTCTTTTCTCAACACCCACTCTCTCCTGAGCCATCTCCACTAACCTCTCAGCTCTCCCAGCCCTCTCATAAGCTTCCTTAACATTAGTAAGGACTCCTACAGGTAGCTTATCCATGATCTTTGGGGTCAACCCCCTCTCAAACCTCAGCGCTAGGTTCTCCTCACTCAAACCCATATCCACAGCATACCTAGACTTCTCATTGAACTGCTTGTAGTACTCAGCAACTGGCATATCATATGTCATCTTAAACCCATCAAACTTCTTACCCAGCTTACTCCTCACATGCTCCGGTACAAACTCTTTCCTCATAGCCCTCCGAAACTCTTCTCAAGGTATAGCAGGTAAGCCCTGGTTCGCATACATCTCCCTAGCACTCACCTTCACCTTATCCCACCACTCGCCAGCTGCTTCCCTCAGGTAGAACACAGCTTGCTCTACTCTCATCTCATCTGGACAATGAACCAGGTCTAGTATATTCTCCATCTCACGATGCCAGTTGTCAAGAAGGTTTGGTTCCCCGGTCCCCTTGTACTCTTTTGGGTTGAACCTCGCTATATAGAGACTGATCTTAGAGTGATCAACCTCCTTGTCCTTTCCCACTTTCTTTAAAGCTTCAGTAAGAGCATCTTGATGCTCCAACATCTTAACTACATCATCTATGTTCATGGTCTCAACTCTCGCATAATAAGCGTTTCTCTTGGGCGGCATCTTGAAACTATATAAGAAAGGGTAGACATAAACATACGTACTAAAACCTCAAAACACGAAAGCGGACTGCCCAGAACACACTCGATCGAGTGCCTAAACCTACTCGATTGAGTAAGAGGCTACTCGATCGAGTGCCCACCATACTCGATCGAGTGCCTCGACATCAGACCCCAAACAGACCTTCTGATCTCTAACATACTCGACCGAGTAGCCAGGCTACTCGATCGAGTGACCCCCTACTCAATCGAGTGCCCGAGGTACTCGATCGAGTGCCCAAAAACACGATTCTGGTTGCAAAAACGTCAAATACCCACTCGATCGAGTCAGACCCACTCGATCGAGTCATGCTAACTCGAATATGCTACCCACATGTTATATCATATCCCAACATACTACACAACTTTATAAACTCAACATTATACTATAGTTAAGCATGCGAGTCTACCAAGCTTTTCATACGATCAACAAAACAATTATATCATGTTATCAAACGCCACATAGTAAACATCCAACATGCTTCATGTTCAAACAACAGTTCTATATACTTCATCAACCTTTCATTCACAAACTCAACCTCCTACTCCAAACATCCAACAATTACAACATACTTCATCACATCCACACACAAGCTAACAAACAACACATACGACCTTGACGTGCACCCCCCATGTGACCGGTTTAAAATTGTAGGGCGATTTCGCGACTTTAGGACGTCTCCCAAGCCTTTGCATTAGCTCCTACAACCTTTACCCCGAGTTTATTTTAATTGACTCCCTATATTCATTGGTTACAGGTTTCAGGATCGTCGCTATGATACCATTTTGTAACACCCCCATACTCCAAGTGCCTTACCAGGACCACCCAGGTATAAGGATGCTACCATCTCGGTTACCCGAGGCAATGATAATTAAATAAACAATAATGAAACAACATTTAAATAGAAATACTTTAGCGAAAGGTTACAATCTCAAAACCAAAACCAAAAATACGAGTACATGTTTCAAACCAACTGTCTAATCAGCTAACTGAAATGTTTATTAAACTACTAGCTACAACAGAAGACTTCTATCATCAAACCGTGGCACATTCCAGCTATCCCAGTAACTCGACTCATACCTGCTCAATAACTGCTCACCATCCCCGAATGGATCACCACAGTTTTTAAAACATTAACCGGGGTCAGTACTAATCACACAATTTATATAATCAACCGTACAGTAAACAACACAGCTCAAAAGTCACACACAATCACCCACACCAATCAATCTCCGTCACCGACTGTCCACTGGACTAGCCCTGCCAGTGGGGGACCGCAGCCGTACCCACCAAATCCCCGCTCATCATACCGAGCGATAACCCTGTTCCATTAATGTGCACATCCCCTTTAGTGGCGGGTTCCACGAAGGGCGAAACTAGGGCGTGAAGCCACTCTCGCAAGTGACCCCACTCAGCCGAGAACGCATCTCGAGAACCAGAGACAAACAATCACAACCATCAACAACAATCAATCAACAACCGTCATAAAACCAATATGATAATAATAATCAGCAATTACACAACACCAACAACGCATTATGGGACTAATACTGAGTAGGGAATCCCTACCTGGAAAGCACAACACAATTAGACGATCTCACAGCTGATATCAAAACGCTTCCTCTACGGATTCTCCTCCTAACATACAAACATATAATCACTACCAATCATACAAAACAACAAAAACCCAAATCCCAATATTAGGGTTTAACCAACTTTAATGAAATGCTATAAACACGGTATATAGGTCTTACCCTCGACGCAAGGATCACAACGGTATAAAGAAAGGTAAAATCCGACCTTTCAAGCTCCGGGATTTGCCAACAATGCGATTAAAGCGAATGATGTAGTTTGATTTCTCGTCTCACAGTGAATAGGTTTTAAAAAGTGTTTAAAGAACAATGACGGAAGTAATATATACTCTAATCGCATTATTAAAAAAACCCGAGAAATCATCCCCCGTAAACCGGCTACTCGATCGAGTAGCCAAGGTACTCGATCGAGTACCCCCTTACTCGACCGAGTATCCACGTTACTCGATCGAGTACCCAACAGGTCAGAAACTATTTTAAACTGCAACTCACCCTTACTCGACAGAGTAAGGCCTACTCGATAGAGTACCCAGAGACTCATAAATACGTAGTATTACAATAAGTCCCGTCTTTCGGATGTCTGCCATTCGGGAGGACGTAATAAGAAGGGTGGAGGCCGGAAGGATGCTCATATCCCCTCCGCATATAGTCATCATAGACCTTAATTTGCCCGACCGAGTGATCAAAGTAAGCTCGGTCCATCCTTTATTGCAATCCAAGCTTCTCACTCGCGGCGGTTTGCATTTCCAATCTCATGTCATTCATGAATGTAACCAAGTCGGAATGGATTGGTTGTTGTTGAGGGGGTTGTTGTGACGATCCCTCCCCTTGTTGGAATGGCCCAGGGAAGAAAGGAGATGAAGGGAAGGTGTATCGGAGGGAGGATTGTACCTCCCCACGGCGGTCCCTCCCATAAACAATCGGTGGGTTCTCATGAGGGCGGAAGGATCCTCCTCCATTTAAAGCTCAAGGAGGTAGGAGGCTTCCCCGGGTTTAATTTTCATCTTCCAAGCATTGGGAAGCGGGATGGAGTTCCTTTTGTTAACTTGCCAATACCCCACCCCGTCTTTTGGGTTGGTCTTGAACCACTCGAGGTTCTTTGTCATATAGTCTTTAGTGAGATAAATCTCCCCGGGCACAAAGTTTATGGTGGACACATCCACCGGTCGGTCAATGGACCTAGTAATTCGGGTGATTATTCCACCCACATGGAGGGGCACTTTTACCCCCGGTGCATTTGATAGCTTACCAAGATGAAGGGCCATGTGGTGGCCGATGCTTATCTTGTATTTTGATGGTTGGGCGATCAAGTAGGAGCCGAGAATTTCGAGCTCATGGGCTCGAATGTCCCATGGTTAATCTCGGGCGAAGACCATGCATCCCATGAACCGAAACCAAACTCTCAT
The DNA here is from genome assembly GCF_048544455.1 of Silene latifolia. Taxonomy (NCBI): domain Eukaryota; kingdom Viridiplantae; phylum Streptophyta; class Magnoliopsida; order Caryophyllales; family Caryophyllaceae; genus Silene; species Silene latifolia. Next base: position 83,952,342 of record NC_133535.1, read on the forward strand.
GGCGGCATTGTGGCATGAAATCTCTGGTCGTTTCACCTCGACCTTGTCATCAATACCGGAAATAGCGGTCCATACCAGTGAATAGTGTAGCTAATCGGGTGCCTTATGGGATTCCGCGTTTTCTAGGCCAAAAATTCTACAAAGGCGGCCAAGGGAAAGACTGGTCTCTATTCATGAGGCGGAACTGAATGGCTGCCACCATGCCCATTTTCTTGTGCTTGTCGATTCTCAAGCTACTCAAGAATTCCCAAGTGAGACGGGGGTAAGTCCGTTCCACCATACCGTATATGCTCTTCATTCCCACACCCTCAAACAACAACTCGGTTTCTTTATCTAACCCTATACTATGCATAGACGGACGACATATCCACCTAGTTGGGGTTAGAGGGCGATTCTTGAATAGGACGAAGTTACCTTTTTGAGTTTGTGTGACAAACTCAACGTCGGGAAAATCGGGATTCGGGTTGGGCTCGGAAGCCATTTGAGCCACAAGCTTGGCTTGAGCCCTTGCTAGACCGCCTATTGTTCTTTTGGCGGCCATGGTTGAGTGCTTGGTGAAGGTAGGAAGGAGTTTTGTGAGTTAGGGTGTTTGGTTGAGGGAAGAAAGAGGAAAAGGTTTTGGAGAATGAAGATGAAAGAATGAAAGAAAAGGGGATCCGTCGTGGGTTTTAAAACTGATTTTGGGGTTTTTACCGGTTGGGGGACCGGCAGCCGGTCTGCCGGTAGGGGATCCCCGATTCCTGCATTTTATATAGTCTTTTTAAGACTTCTATGCACGTATTTCTATGCGATTCTCGTAGTTTTATACTACGAAATGCCCCGAATCGTATACTTTGGCTTGCTTTGTCTTATTGGCAAGAATGTATCAAAGAAGACAAAATTGAACCTTTTATTATCCCTTTAGCCTGCATTTATGGAGATGGAAGAATTGGAGCGGGAATGTTACTGCCTTGGGAAGCGTGAAGTCGTATCGGAAGCAATCAAACGTCCAAGTATGTTGATTTCAGTGGCAATGTATTCGATCGAGAGGTTTGAGTGGCTGATATGCTCGATCGAGAGCATATGGATGGTGAGAGGACCTCGATCGAGACCCTGCTGAGCTCGATCGAGATGTGCTAAAATGGTCTTCCTCGATCGAGAAGAAGAAGTCCTCGATCGAGAGGTTTTTGGCTGGAAGTACTTGATCGAGGAGTTTGAATTGTACTCGGTCGGTCACTTTTCTATCTGAACGCGAGATTTTTATCGCGTGAACTTATTTGTTTATTTTCTTAAGTTACGTGTTTAAGAATAAATATCTTTCCTATATAAAGGAAAGACGTCATTAGGTTTAGGTTATCTTTTATCATCTCATCTTTACCTTAATCATTCAGTTTTCATCATTAATCTGGTTCGACGTTACTTTGCTCTATATTTCCGGATCCAAACTTTTCTAATCTTTCTTTCTCCCTTTTATTCAATTTAATTCTCTTTTTGCATATTTAATTTCTTGTTCTTTAATTTATGTTTTTATTTGTTTTGTTATTAGTTTATGCAATTTCTTCTTATTCATCTTAATATCATGTCTTCTATTATTTCATTATTCATTGTTTGTTTCACTATGAATATGCATAGCTAAATCCTTTATTGTTAGGGTTAGGGGAGCCATGGTAGTAAAACGATGATGTTCTAATTAGATTAGGAGGTTTACATGTGAGAATTGTTTCATAGCAATATAACTGTAATTGTTTAGTTGAGTGCACGCTTCTAAATTAATTAACCTGGTTAAATTCAGACATAGATTGGAAGATTGGATTGAATAGACCTGTTATGAACAATAGATTACTCTAATGAGGGCGGAAGCTAAGTTAGTAGTATTTTAGGGCGAAAAGCGGACCAGAAGGACCTTTCCTTTACCTTTCTCACATCAGACCGACTGACCTTACCTTTAGCAGAATTGTGTGATATCATGGTGAACCGACATCCTAGCATATTTCTCTCTTATTTGATCACATCTTATTTCAGTCCTTGCTATTTTAATTATTCCATCTTTTATTGCTTTTAATATCATTCATTAGTTTAGTTAAACAACTCAAAAACCCCCCCATTTGTGACCGTGACAGACTAAGTGATAAGTAGATACAATAGCCTCCCTGTGGAGTACGATACCCGACTTACCTCTGCTATATTAGTTAACGCCGGTTGGTTTATTTTTGATAGGGTTGCGGCAGCCGTGTCAATCCCTGTTAGTTTTTCAAAATTTTCAATTCTTTCCAAAATAAAAGTAGCTGGCTACCGGTAGGGGTTCCGGTAGCCGGTCTACCGGTAGAGGACCCCCCTCTCCAATTTCCTTCGTTTTTTCCTCAGTACAGGTGCTCCCTGCCGGTGAGCGGCTACCCGGCCTACCGGTAGAGAGTTCTCCTCCTTCAAATTTCTTCGTGGTAACTGCAAATTGGGTTCCTCTACCGGTGAGCCAGCTGCCGGCCTGCCGGTAGAGGATACTCCTTCCTTAAAAATTTTTCAGTTTTCATCAATGGGGATGCTCCTACTGGTGAGCCGGTTGCCGGACTACCGGCACACACCCCTCCTTCACTTCAGTTCGTGATTTTTCATCAAAAATTAAGAGTGCTCGCTACCGATGGTGGGCACCGGTTGCCGGTCCACCGGTACGGGCACTTCTTTGCTTGTAGAATCGCATCTTGTAATTTCTTTAGAAAAATAACTTCCTCACTTGACTATTGGGTCGTGTTTTCCACATTCAAACCCGAGTGTCTTATCGGGAAATCGGTCAAATGAAGGTTAAACATGTGTTCCTCAAGGTGACACCGCCTCATTTCCTCACGCTAACCAACTTGAACAAAGTATGAACAATCCAAAGTCTTTATTAACTACCAAAATGCATGCTATTTACAAGTGGTGGTTCTTGAGGAACTCCACCAAACCCATTTATTGTTCAAAAATCTTATCTTGTCTCCTCCTCGGGAAGGGGTTCCCCGAGGTAGAGCACTTCAATAGTAACGCTTCACTCGTTGCCCATTGACTTTGAAGGTTCCTCCTTCCTCACTCCAAAATCCAAAGGCACCGTAAGGAGATATGTTCATCACTTTGAAGGGTCCCGACCATCTCGATCTAAGCTTGCCCGGGAATACCTTTACTTTGGAATTGAAAAGGAGAAAAGGTCTCCTACATCGATATCTTTCTTCACAATTTTGGCATCGTGCCATTTCTTCGTTTGATCCTTGTAAATTTAGGAGCTCTCATAAGCTTCCAATCTCAACTCTTCTCGTTCATTCATTTGAAGGAATCGAATTTCTCTGGCGGCATCAAAATCAAAATTCATTTCTTTAAGAGCCCACCAAGCCTTGTGCTCTAACTCAATGGGTAAATGACAAGCTTTGCCATACACAAGCTTGTAGGGCGTAGTTCCCAATGGTGTTTTTCATGTCGTACGGAGAGCCCATAAGACATCCGACAATTTTTGTGACCAATCTTTCCGGTTCTAGTTTGTCACCTTTTATAGGATTGCCTTGATTTGCCAGTTAGACACTTCCACTTGCCCACTCATTTTAGGGTGGTAGGCATGTAATACTCGCCCTTTTAGAGACCCGTTGACCGTCGTTGACTGACCTTGGACACCTATCTAGACCTTCGGGAACTTATGAGTTAATCTTGTGATATTGAGAGCCTTTGAGTTCGTGTTACTCAATCTAGCGGAGGCTACCCGATCGAGTAACTTAGTCACTCGATCGAGTAGAGGCCACTCGGTTGATTAAGTTGCCTACTCAATTGAGTAATGGTAGTTCAGCGGGGAATTATAAGTCATAATATCGTGAAACCCAAAATCATTTCCTCTCCTTTTCTCCTAAACCTAGATGTCGTCATATCATTTCTCTTTCACCTTGAGTCACCCTTTTGGAGCCTTTGAGGGTGGAGACACCATAGGGATGGGAAGTTGAGTCGGGTAGCGGTCTTGACGGCGGATTGCTTTGTATACGCATGTTGTCATCATCATCATCGTCTCCCTTGGTTTCAGTTGTGATTATGGTAGTAGTAATAGATGGTTATGCTGGTTGTTATAGGTGGTTATGGTGATTGCTTATTGTTTTATGGTCGTGCGCAGAATCGCTGCGGTTTGCTAAAGGTAGGTTTTCCTACTCAGTACTGTTGGTTGTCTAGTTTGTCGATTGTATTGTATACTTGTCTTAGTGTCATGGTGGTCGTGTGGACTGGTTGTTGTTGTTCATTGTTGGTTGTTTGTCTGTGGTTCTCGAGGTGCGTCCTCAGCTGAGTAGGGTCGCTTGCGGGAGTGGCTTCACGCTCTTGATTCGCCCTCTATGGAACCCGCCACAGAGGGGATGTACACATTAAGGAACATGGGTTATCGCTCGGATTGGACGAGCGGGGCTTAGGTGGGAATAACTGCGGTCCCCCTACTGGTGGTGTGGATTACTGGTTGCAGTTGGTAATCTGGTAGGACTGGACATTCGGGCAGTCAGGGGTGTGTGGGTTCTTGGAGGAGGTGGTGTATGCGTGTTACTGTGTTTGGTGTGTCTGCTTTGTTTTGTTCATTTAGTTACTAACATTGTGTGCTGTTGTTGTGTTGTCTTTTCTGTTGTGTCTGCAGTGATCCACTATGGTGAGCAGTCGGTCTTAGCAGGTTGATGTCAGGATCATAGCTAGGTGATTGGAGGGACGAGTTTACCATGAGTCATGTCAGAGATATTTTCTTCTAGCTAGTTGATAGTTGTCACGAGTTGTACCTTTTACTTAGTTTATATCACTTGTAAATTCATAAAACTCTTCTTCTATCGACATTTGATTATTACTGTCCTCGGGCAACCGAGATGGTAACGTCCTTATCTGCTATGGAAGATCTTGTTAAGGCTCCTTGGTAGATGAGGGTGTTACAAAGTGTATCAGAGCAACGATTTTGGAACCTGTAACTAATAAGCCCAATGAACGTAGTGAGTCAAATAAAATGAACCGGTGTATGTATGTTGGGAGCCCCGGATGATACTTTGTTTTGGCTGAGAAGGCGCCCTCATTTCAAAATCATGGCCCCAATATACTTAAGACAGCCACCGAGTATGGGGATATCTGTGACACCCTCATTTATTGCGGAAAAGTAAACACGTAATTCTAGAATAAAACTGCATGGATATGTTTGTAATAGGTTCAATTGGGTAAAAACCTGTAATTTTTAAAACCTGAACCTGTTATAAAGATATCCAAATTGGAAGGTGTCAAACATACAAGGTCTAACTAGAAGTGTCATAACATAACCATCGCTAAAGTCGCGAATAGCAAATTATACAACCAAATGTAAAGAGGGAGACATATGTCCCTAAAATGTATGTGACATAAAAAGTGTTTAAAGGTCACAATAAAATAAAGTCAATCTAGGTTCCAAGGTTACTTTGCTCGCTAGCTCGTCCATGTACCCCATATATGCATCACCTACCTGTCAATCGCATTTTATACAAATACGAAAGCCACAGTCAGTGGGGAGTAACTCCGAGTTCTCCCAGCCACGAAATGTCATAATTAATATAACATGTAAACATAAGAATATGAATATGAATAACACATAGCCTTAGCATATAGATGCTAGACAATCGTGCTTATCATGTGAACAACAATATAGCAACACATAGTCCTAGCATGCAAATACTAGACCGACTCATACTACACTATCATGTGAATCACATAACATCCAGGAATCCAAACTCTATCAACCATAGCCGGCTTGCATCTCACCTTCTATGATTCATAGAATCATCAAACAAGAAAGGGCAATATATCAAAGACAGGCATAAGTTCTTAGTCCCGTCAATAGTCACTCTGTAACTCGAGTCTATACCACGAGGTAGGGAAGGTAATCGAACCGGTATCTTGGCTCAGAGGTTCTATCAAAACATGGCTAAGACACAACAAAACCCTAGCCTAAAATCTGCGCAGACCTAGACATGCGGATACACACCACCGTACCCAAGACCCACCATTTTTTTAAAACAAAGTGAGTACCCTAAGGAGTCCACCAAAGGGTTGGCTAGTACTTAAGCTGACCACTTACTCTCAAAATAAGTAACGAGGTCATGCACCAACTTGGATATAAACCCACCAAGTCAGGAACACAGAGGCTATTAAGCAGTGAACATACACTCGTCAAAGACTATAATGACCTATCTATGATGAAGGCCGAAATACTCACCTAGGACCTAGTCCCAGCTAGTCCCAGCTTGAATACTTTAGCCCACACCACACAAGACAAGTAGGATACCCAATTAACCATAAGAGAGACAAAGAGTCCAAACTTGTACACACAAAAGATCATACACACCCTAGCATATGAAAGGTTACGCAAGAGCATATTCAGCTGACAATCCAACAAAATCTCCAATATCAATAATAATCCAAATTCCAGCTAACCGTTAATCTCATAATTCATGAGAACAAGCTAAAATGGCAACAAGACAAGAAGACTGAAGTATAAGGCAACCAATTCATCTAACAACCAACATGTGAAATGATAGTCACAAATATTAAGGCATCAACGTAAAACATCCAATAACCAATCTCACCTCAAAGACAAACCCTCGACCCGAGTCCCGCGACGGGTCATCGGTCAAATCGAGGCTGACCGGTTTAAACCTAGTTTGACCAAACTCGTTCGGTCAATCTGCCCACTTTCGTCTTGGCCTACTTTGGCCCAAATCACAAATTTTATCGCAATATTATTCTCATGCTATTTCCAATTTCTATCATGTGAAAAACGAAAGTAACACATTATCAATCACCTAAACACTTAACAAACAACAAACACAACATCAGCTACTAATGTGACATTAATTCGTCGAGTAACTCGGAATAGTTACCTTAAGGTAGCAAAGAGACAAGCAATAACTTGAGAAAGCTTCTAAAACCCAAAATTACTCTTCATCTTCAACCACATATGAGCCACCTAAAATAATTATGTGAAAGGACGATATTAACGAATTATCTTTATATAAAATATGAGACGGAAATTAATTTAATTATATTTTAAATAAACCAAACTAGCGTCAAAACAATTTATGGACACGGCTAAAAAATTATTATGACAACCTCAAACTCGGCCTAACCACCAACTACACATGGCCTCAAACTCGTGACTTAGCTAGGTCACTGCCTAGGCCACGGCCACGGCCAGGCCACTAGGAGTCCGACACGACCACCACCCGACTACCCATAGCCACCCTTCACCCTACTTCATAACCTGACCCAAAAATCAGTCCAAAACAGAACCCAAAAGATGCCTAAGTTCGACCCCAACTCCAGTCCTCAAATGCAAAGTGAAAACCCACGATGACGGCTCTCGTCCCCGCCCAAAAACAGTACCAATCGTCCCCTTAAGACTCCATTCTCGCGCCTAAAAACAGTCCTAGCTGAGCCAACTAAGTCAGCATTTAAAACGGTTTTAGAGCGGAAATCCACAAGTATAAAGCAACTCAAAAACAGACCCTAAAGACTACAAAAATCGCCCCAACACAGAGTCCAAATTAGTCCAAAACAATCCCTACATGTCAGTATACACCGTCTCAACTATAAAACACACCAATTATCACCCAAAACAATCCATACATGTTAGCATACACCGTCTTAAATATACCACTTACTAGCTAGCATCCCATATGATCCCTAGAGGTTAGTATACACCGTCTCAATTATCTCCACATATCAGTATACACCGTCTCAACTATACAACTGACTAATTAACATCCATAAGGATCCCTATATATAATTATACACCGTCTCAATTATAAAACAGACTAACCAGCATTCGAAATAAACATATTTTACAAGTAATATCGAGTAATCCGTTATCGTTACCTTTTTAATCTTCTACCAGACCGTCTATTTTAGTACATACAACCGTCTTATCATAAATAAAGCTGAAAATATAAATGGGTTTATAAAAATACATGACGAAAATGAATTTTACTTACAACGGATTGACGAGAACGACGAAAGGAGCGCTATGGAACAAAAATAGTTGAAAACGGATGACAAACGGAGATCGATATCAATTTTGAAGATCAAAATTAAAACGAAGGAAAAGAAGAACAAAGAAGGGAAGAAGAAGACGTGAAGGGATGAAGAAATGAGGCAAAGCGTGACACAAATGCTATTTATTATACGTCGTTTCTTAAGTCGTTAAGAAACTTCGATCGTTATTAAAACCGTTTCGAGTTAAATTTAACCGATTTAAGTAAAAGTTTCAGTAATAAAACGGAATCAATAATAAATAAATTTAATGAGTGAAAATAAAATAAACTCAGCTAGTTAACGTAAATAATACAATATCAGCTTGAATCGGAATTATTAGCGATTTTTACAAAACTAACGGATATTAATAAAAATTGCTAATTTAGTGAAATAAGCTCAAAATAGCTAATTGGACGATTTTGTTCCCAAAATCCATCTCGGGTTCACTTAAAACAACTTTCATAAGGACTCGTAAAGAAACGGAAATTATTAAATAAATAAACTCGAACTAACTTCAATAAACTCGAACTAACTTTAAATAAACTAATTAATGATTATTAAAATTAACGTATCGAATTATGATGAAATTAATTAATTAGCTAAGCATATATATATAAATCGTTAAATGATGTAATTAAATTCAAAATAGCAATTAAAAGAATTTTATCCAACTTAATAAAATACGGGGTGTTACAATCACCCCATGTTTTTCAAAGTTTCGTCCTCGAAACTTGAAAGTATAAATGAAAGGTTATAAAAATAAAACTGAAATTGGAATCGGTAACCAAAACATTTAAAAGGTCACTTATCGTAAGAATCAAAATTCTTTCAAAAGTTTCAAATAAAATTTTCCGATGAACCGATTCTCATCAGAGGAACGGAAGTGTTCTCGTCGCGCATTCAAGAACATCACATTCCAAATCAAAGATAAGGTCAAAAAGCAAATTATTTGTATAAATCGAAAATCAAAATACTTTCAGAAACATTAATGAAAAGTTTTCAAAAGTATAAGTCTCATTCATGGAACGAAATTGCCCTTGTCGTGCACACAAGAGCGCTAACTTTCCATGTCGAAGACAGATTTAAAATAAAAATCATTCGCCGATAAGCGCAGGGCAAGTTATTAGACGCCTTTAATAACGATTCCTAACATCCCATCAACGTTAAAATCAAAATAAGAGAAAGGTAATCTACTCAAATTTTCTTTTGCAAAAAGCCAAAATAGAAATAAAGGTTTCACCTTTAAACTAAAAGGGGAGTTAAATTCCTGAAATATAATATTAAACTTTAACAAAGAAGTCATAAATAGATCAAAGTTAACAGAAATTGGACAAAACTTAATGAAATCTCGGGTCTAGTAATTAAAATTACGATAAATGAGTTTATATTCAAGAAAGAAATAGGGAACTAAATCAAATTTTCATTTTCAAATCTTTAAAAATAGGTTAGGTTTGCAGAAGTGACATAAACTTTTAAAAATGAATCGAAACTGGTAGCTTGAAAGTTTAGAAGTTGTACAAAAAGGAAAGTAACTTAGATAGCATAAAAACAAAGTATGTTAAGAGAGCTCAAACTTAACCAACAAGAGAGCTATAATGACTTTCATAGGGTAAAAATTGAAGTCAAAATTACAAGGATGTCAAAGATAGAGTTTCACAAGATACGAATGTCAAACTTAAAGGAGGAGCAAGATGAAGCGAGGAAATGAGGTATGAACGGTAACGCTTATGATCAAGGAGAAAGGGAAATTAGACAACAAGGAAACGCCAGATACTCAAATCTCAAACAACAATGTCATCACTCCACTAAGGAAACAAAGGGTAATAACCAGGTCAGGAAATGATAGGAAATTTAAAAAGGAATATATGAACATGTCAAGATGTGAGACTAAAAGAGTCGAATCATAAAGATAACTAGTTACCAACCAGTAAGAGATATCAGAATTAGGAAGGTATTCAAGGCAAGGAAATAACGAGTAAACTTTTATACTTAAGAATCAAATCCAACCAAAGTATGAACGAAAGAGAGGAAAACGATTAATGGTACGAAAGAGGATTTTAAGGCTTAATCCATACGCTTCCTAAAACTTAAGGTTCTCTCTAACAAGGTCACGTCTATTAGGGTATTGTACCTTCATGACAAAGCGACCAAATCCCAAACAAGGGTCAAGGTAAAATAAACGCTCGCTTAAGGGGTGATAAATCGGTTAGATACTTCTTCCACCTATCTTATCACATACTAGGATTTCCCTAAAGCAAATATACCACTCAAGTATAAAAGCATCTCTGTATCTCAAGCACTCGACACAACCTCAATGTTTTAAAAACCAAAGAATAAATTGACAAAGACTTCTCAACAAAGTTCTCAAGAAACAACACTAACACCAAATCACATTCCCAATCTATACGGGATTGTTAACATCTAAAAATGGGTTTTCTTCCAAATTCAAATTCTAAACTTATCTCATGTTTACTCCTAAGGCGACGACGCTCAACCTACTAAGCTTTCAAATCCCAAACATAAACAACAAAGCTAAGTTCTATAACTTTAGTAACATAGGCAACTCATTCCTAACACAAAGAATCCACCAATCGATTATACTCACTTTGTCAAGGAACTAGGTATAAGAATCACTAAGTATGTCTCATCACATTACCTAAGTCTTTCTAACATCACGACTTCTCAAAGCCAGGGTTAAGGGTCAGACACAAACAATCTCCTCAAAAGTCGAATTTTCCAACCAAGGTCAACATTCCTCACAAGAAAGAGTACTATCTAATGGCGTTAAGGGAGGATAAGCAAAGAACAAAGGACAAGTTAGGAGTACAAGCTTAGCTTTTAAAGTAAAACAGAAGGGAGTTTAGAAGGAGGATAAGCACCAAGAGATTAAGAATAAGGCGAGATACAAAAAGAACGAGAAACATCTTCAAGGAAGTATAAGCATTCTTCAAAGGTTGAACAATCTTCAATCCTCAACAATAGGCACTAAATCTTGATCTTCTTAAAATATATAAGTGTCTTTTCAATGGAACGGAGATACTCTTGGCGATCGCTCAAGAACATCAATATTCCAATTCAAAGACATAAAAATACATTTTTACACCAACAAATGATAAAACTAATTATCAGACGTCTCCAATAACAAGCTTTAACACTAATTGACGTTAAAACCAGTGAAAAACAATAAAATATTTTCAAAACCTTTAGTTCAAATTTTTTTTTTTTATAATAAGGGTAATAACTCCATTGGCTATAGATAAGCTCACGGTCATTGATCCAAGAACGCAACAATTATTAAATGACAATCAACAAACAGGTTAGTACCTAACAAAGAGCAAACACAAAGAGACTACAACATAAGGTCCTAAGTCTACCCATCTTACCCATCTCTCAAGTTTATTATTTTAAGGTCAAGTTATTTATATTGGGATGCACAAACGTGCGTCGGGAGCAAATATGCTCTAATACCAACTGTGACACCCTCATTTATTGCGGAAAAGTAAACACGTAAATCTAGAATAAAACTGCATGGATATGTTTGTAATAGGTTCAATTGGGTAAAAACCTGTAATTTTTAAAACCTGAACCTGTTATAAAAATATCCAAATTGGAAGGTGTCAAACATACAAGGTCTAACTAGAAGTGTCATAACATAACCATCGCTAAAGTCGCGAATAGCAAATTATACAACCAAATGTAAAGAGGGAGACATATGTCCCTAAAATGTATGTGACATAAAAAGTGTTTAAGGGTCACAATAAAATAAAGTCAATCTAGGTTCCAATGTTACTTTGCTCGCTAGCTCGTCTATGTACCCCATATATGCATCACCTACCTGTCAATCGCATTTTATACAAATACGAAAGCCACAGTCAGTGGGGAGTAACTCCGAGTTCTCCCAGCCACGAAATGTCATAATTAATATAACATGTAAACATAAGAATATGAATATGAATAACACATAGCCTTAGCATATAGATGCTAGACAATCGTGCTTATCATGTGAACAACAATATAACAACACATAGTCCTAGCATGCGAATACTAGACCGACTCATACTACACTATCATGTGAATCACATAACATCCAGGAATCCAAACTCTATCAACCATAGCCGGCTTGCATCTCACCTTCTATGATTCATAGAATCATCAAACAAGAAAGGGCAATATATCAAAGACAGGCATAAGTTCTTAGTCCCGTCAATAGTCACTCAGAATCGAGTCTATACCACGAGGTAGGGAAGGTAATCGAACCGGTATCTTGGCTCAGAGGTTCTATCAAAACATGGCCAAGACACAACACAACCCTAGCCTAAAATCTGCGCAGACCTAGACATGCGGATACACACCACCGCACCCAAGACCCACAATTTTTTTAAAACAAAGTGAGTACCCTAAGGAGTCCACCAAAGGGTTGGCTAGTACTTAAGCTGACCATTTACTCTCAAAATAAGTAACGAGGTCATGCCCCAACTTGGATATAAACCCACCAAGTCAGGAACACAGAGGCTATTAAGCAGTGAACATACACTCGTCAAAGACTATAATGACCTATCTATGATGAAGGCCGAAATACTCACCTAGGACCTAGTCCCAGCTAGTCCCAGCTTGAATACTTTAGCCCACACCACACAAGACAAGTAGGATACCCAATTAACCATAAGAGAGACAAAGAGTCCAAACTTGTACACACAAAAGATCATACACACCCTAGCATATGAAAGGTTACGCAAGAGCATATTCAGCTGACAATCCAACAAAATCTCCAATATCAATAATAATCCAAATTCCAGCTAACCGTTAATCTCATAATTCATGAGAACAAGCTAAAATGGCAACAAGACAAGAAGACTGAAGTATAAGGCAACCAATTCATCCAACAACCAACATGTGAAATGATAGTCACAAATATTAAGGCATCAACGTAAAACATCCAATAACCAATCTCACCTCAAAGACAAACCCTCGACCCGAGTCCCGCGACGGGTCATCGGTCAAATCGAGGCTGACCGGTTTAAACCTAGTTTGACCAAACTCGTTCGGTCAATCTGGCCCAGCTCAGAGTCTTGGCCTACTTTGGCCCAAATCACAAATTTTATCGCAATATTATTCTCATGCTATTTCCAATTTCTATCATGTGAAAAACGAAAGTAACACATTATCAATCACCTAAACACTTAACAAACAACAAACACAACATCAGCTACTAATGTGACATTAATTCGTCGAGTAACTCGGAATAGTTACCTTAAGGTAGCAAAGAGACAAGCAATAACTTGAGAAAGCTTCTAAAACCCAAAATTACTCTTCATCTTCAACCACATATGAGCCACCTAAAATAATTATGTGAAAGGACGATATTAACGAATTATCTTTATATAAAATATGAGACGGAAATTAATTTAATTATATTTTAAATAAACCAAACTAACGTCAAAACAATTTATGGACACGGCTCAAAAGTTATTATGACAACCTCAAACTCGGCCTAACCACCAACTACACATGGCCTCAAACTCGTGACTTAGCTAGGTCACTACCTAGGCCACGGCCAGGCCACTAGGAGTCCGACACGACCACCACCCGACTACCCATAGCCACCCTTCACCCTACTTCATAACCTGACCCAAAAATCAGTCCAAAACAGAACCCAAAAGATGCCTAAGTTCGACCCCAACTCTAGTCCTCAAATGCAAAGTGAAAACCCACGATGACAGCTCTCGTCCCTGCCCAAAACAGAGTACCAATCGTCCCCTTAAGACTCCATTCTCGCGCCTAAAAACAGTCCTAGCTGAGCCAACTAAGTCAGCATTTAAAACGGTTTTAGAGCGGAAATCCACAAGTATAAAGCAACTCAAAAACAGACCCTAAAGACTACAAAAATCGCCCCACACGAGTCCAAATTAGTCCAAAACAATCCCTACATGTCAGTATACACCGTCTCAATTATAAAACACACCAATTATCACCCAAAACAATCCATACATGTTAGCATACACCGTCTTAAATATACCACTTACTAGCTAGCATCCCATATGATCCCTAGAGGTTAGTATACACCGTCTCAATCATCTCCACATATCAGTATACACCGTCTCAACTATACAACTGACTAATTAACATCCATAAGGATCCCTATATATAATTATACACCGTCTCAATTATAAAACAGACTAACCAGCATTCGAAATAAACATATTTTACAAGTAATATCGAGTAATCCGTTATCGTTACCTTTTTAATCTTCTACCAGACCGTCTATTTTATTACATACAACCGTCTTATCATAAATAAAGCTGAAAATATAAATGGGTTTATAAAAATACATGACGAAAATGAATTTTACTTACAACGGATTGACGAGAACGACGAAAGGAGCGCTATGGAACAAAAATAGTTGAAAACGGATGACAAACGGAGATCGATATCAATTTTGAAGATCAAAATTAAAACGAAGGAAAAGAAGAACAAAGAAGGGAAGAAGAAGACGTGAAGGGATGAAGAAATGAGGCAGCAGCCTGCCATCCTGCTATTTATTATACGTACGTTTCTTCGTCGTTAAGAAACTTCGATCGTTATTAAAACCGTGTCGAGTTAAATTTAACCGATTTAAGTAAAAGTTTCAGTAATAAAACGGAATCAATAATAAATAAATTTAATGAGTGAAAATAAAATAAACTCAGCTAGTTAACGTAAATAATACAATATCAGCTTGAATCGGAATTATTAGCGATTTTTACAAAACTAACGGATATTAATAAAAATTGCTAATTTAGTGAAATAAGCTCAAAATAGCTAATTGGACGGTTTTGTTCCCAAAATCCATCTCGGGTTCACTTAAAACAACTTTCATAAGGACTCGTAAAGAAACGGAAATTATTAAATAAATAAACTCGAACTAACTTCAATAAACTCGAACTAACTTTAAATAAACTTATTAATGATTATTAAAATTAACGTATCGAATTATGATGAAATTAATTAATTAGCTAAGCATATATATATAAATCGTTAAATGATGTAATTAAATTCAAAATAGCAATTAAAAGAATTTTATCCAACTTAATAAAATACGGGGTGTTACAATATCGATGTTGGAATATGTGTCCTCAACAATAGTGCTATCACATGATTTAAGTATCATAATTAAATCTCATATTAAGAATACGTAAGGGATGATACATTTATATAGTCAACTAATCAACATTAATCGGTAACGATTGGCTTGCTAGAGTTTGACGTTACTGTCGTAGGACGGTGGTGATCAGTTGATCCCTTAAGGTCACACCTAAAGGATGATGCCCTTATCAGTAAAGTTGATTAATTGTATGATGATACAAGTTAATCAATTCCTTAAAATTGAACAATTTAATTTGTGAGAGAGAATGTTTATATCTTATTGTAATGGGATTAAATAAGATTTATTTTAGTAATTGAAATACTTTATTACTAAAATTGATTATTGTTTATGAAACAATAGAGATAAGAATGAATGGTTAATTATAATTAGAAGATGTTGTGAATTATAATTATATGACCCATTTTATTTATGTGATCAAGTATCGCTAGTCAATTTGTTGTATGTAATTTAATTAATTTATAATATGATATTTATGTGATAAATGTGCATTAAATTAATTAATAACATGTAACATACTACATGTGACATTTTGTGTGACAAATGACAAATTGACAAAATAAAATGGTAGTCCATTTTATGTAGGTTGAACCGAAATGGAGGGAGTGTTAGTGAGTTTTGGTTGTTTTATTTTATTTGATAAAATGACATGATGATGCCTACCTACAACTAGCCTTACACCTACTCTTACACATCTTACACATCCAATTCTTGTGAAGACAAAAAGAGAAAAGTAAGATGCCCTATTTGGACTACTCCATCCGGCCTCCTCCTCCTAATAAGAGCATCTTTTGCCCTTATTTTTCATTCATTCAATTTTTCACATGCATTTTTATGCTAAACCCTCACAATCTCACTTACTCTTTCATCTTTCTCTAAAAACTTGAGAAATGATGATCCAAATTATTCAAACAACATTACTAATATTATTAATGTAATATATGAGTATTAGTAATCAATTTTAAGGTAAACTACTAAACAAATATCTAGCACATATTATTTGGTAGTGATAAGGGTTAAATCTTGGGTGCAATCAAGAGGAGAGCTCTTAATTTAGAGTTTTGTAGGATCATCCTAATATTCATCATAGCTCAAGAATAAGTGAAGGTAGGAGACCTTATTTGTGCCCATAAATTCGGAAATAATAATGTAAGGGACATTATTTTTCTTATAAATCTCTTATTTTGTTATGCATGCACTAGATCTAAAGAACAAATAATTAAGAATTTAATTAGTTCAATATTAAAGGAGTATAATAAGAGGTAAATAAACCTAACAAGTGGTATCAGAGCATAGGATGTTGCATGCATAATCGGTTATTGTTTTTCCGAGTTAAAATGTTAACATATAAAACTAAAAATTTGTGATTTATAAGAGTAAGTCACGAAATCATAATGCATGTTATATATTCTGGTCCTAAAGTGTTTTTAGGTCATTTTTATGATTTTTGGAAATTTATTGCTCATTTTAATGAGTTTTAGTGATTTTATTACATTTTTATGAGTAAAATGAACTTTTATTCACTAAAATAAGTTAACCTTCACTACTGGCCGTGATATTTTAGTATAACCTCACATGAATATTTTATGTTTTGCATGTAAAATATCATATTAATGTGATTAATATTTCATGATTTATGAATTTTTAGTTTAAAAATGGCATAAATGGAGGTTAAATGACTAAAAATGGTTAAACTTACTCTCTCACCTTGAAAATTTTATATGACCTCACGTGCATATTTTGTAAAAATGATTTATGATTTTTATGAGATAAAAATGAATTAAAAGAGGTAAAATGGTTAAAAATAGTTAAATTTCGAATTGGGCCATGAAACTTTAATATGTTGTCACATGCATGATTTACAGAGTGTATGTAAATTTTGAGATGAAATGATCTCATTTAGCATGATTTATGAATTTTTAGTGTAAAAATGGCATAAATAGTGACTATTTTTAGCATAAATAGCTAAAACGAATTGCATGGCATTAAAAAAATTATTTTAGGTTACATAAATATCCCACTAATCAGATCTGAGGTTGTAATATTTATTGGATTAATTTTTGAATACTTTAGATGTTTTTTGATATAAAATCGATAAAATGCAACTATATTTTCTCAAAGTTAATTCGAAACTTTTAACCATGATTTTTGAAATTATGAGTGTCATGGATATATTACAGAATGTTCAAAAATTTAAAATTCAAAATTCAAAATTATTTTAATTTAATTTGGATTTATTTCATAAATGTTATGATTTTAAGGTAAAAAATGAGCATAAAACTTAAATCAAGTTGAATTATTGTCAAAAATTGAGTGATGACTAATTTTTGAATCCTAAGAGTGTTAGGATAATTAACTTGAGATTAGATGTGATTTAAATGTTAATTTGTGATTTTAAGAAGTTATTATCACGCATTTCCATAAAACCGGGTTATATATACGATATAAGTTAAATAGGGCAATTTGGCACATAATTTGGCATGATAGATACATATTATAATGCTGCATATTTCAATTGTTGAATGTCTTTTATATAATTTTGAATTATGTAATTTTATATTAGTATGGCCTTAGTTTTAATCGATATTACCCGTAATGAAAGGGAATATTGATTCGGTTGTAATTTAATGTGATCTCGTATCACTTTTATTTTCACAAGTTTTCCATTTTACAAATGTATAATAGCAATAGCTTTGTATTTTTATTATTATTTGTAATTATGGAGTATCTTCAAAGACGGTGCCATTCGGAAAGGTGATCCGATGAAGACGGTGTTCTTGGAAGGCGTGCCACTTGAAGATTCAAGGGACCAAAGGAGTTGGTTTTCGAATATGTAATAGATTATTTGATTTTCTATTTTTAGGAAGGCCATACTAGGAACTTATTATTATTGCTTAGCATTTATTTTGATATGTTGCATGCATTGCCAAATCGCCATAACAACACATGCATATCATATCGAGTCATCGACCGTGTCAATTACAATTATCATAGTTCACTGCTTTAGTTCACTTAAAACGTGATAGATAATAAATTGACAAGACCTCTCACATATAATAATTGAGAATTAGCCTTACCAAATAGTAGAAACTTGTTGGAATATGTGTCCTCCGACAATAATGCGATCACAACTGTTGATCATGATGATCACATGTTTAAGTCTACTTTTAAAGAATACAATTGGGAAGTAATATTTTACTGTCAACTGGTCCACACATATCGGTAATGATTGACCGACTAGAGTTTGACATTACTGTTGTGAGACGGTGGTGACCAGTTGATCCCCGTAGGTCGTACCTAAAGGGTAACACTCTTAATTGATCATTTAATTAATCGTATGCAGATACGAGTTAATTAAATTTCTTAAAGTATTGACGGACGATTTTGGAAGTAAAATTTACGTATCTCATTATAATCTGATTAAATAAGATACGGTCTAAGTAATCGAATTGTTTCATTACTTAGATGAAATTATTGTTTAAGAAAACAATTGAAATTGAATAAATTATTATAAATACAAGTTATTGTGATTTATAAATTGGTAAAATATTTTGGTACTAGCAATTATGAATTGCTAAGTCTATTTTTGTATATGACGTATTTTTATTAATACGTTGATTTTTAATATGTTAAAAATACATAACAAATTTATGTGACATATGACATGTGTCATATGACAAATTGACATTTTAACAAAGATAAAATGGAGTCCATTTAATCCATATGTACCGAAATTAAGGGGAGTATTAGGATGATATTGTGTTGATTATGTTAGTGGTAAACATAATCATTTCCCTAATAAACTAGCCATGCAACCTAGTGGTCATTGTGAAGACAAACTCATGCATGCATTTGCTCCCTTCTCTTCTCCCTTACCCGGTTTTTCATAAGGCAAAGCCAAGGGTTTTTGCCTTAAAAAATTTATCTTATACACTAGAATAATTTTTAGTGTATTAGCTCATTATTCATTCATCTAAAATAAGAAGTTTTAGAAAGATAAACACCTTCCTCTTCCTTCTCTCTTGACCGAATTATAGAGAGACCAAAATATTATTTTGGGTCTATTTTACACTAAATTAATATTATTCTAGTAATCATAATATTATTTTGATGAAGAGTTTGCCTTGGGTATTTTACTTTGGGAGGGATTCTACACTTGAATCCTAGTTCATCCATTAAGGAGAGCACAAGAACAAGAGAGTAGGAGAACTCTCTTGTGCCCATATAAACCGAAATACCAATGTAAGACGAAGATTTCCCTTTTAATTGATTATTGTTTGCATGCATAAGATCACCATTTAATTTTATGACTAAATTAACATAAAACATATATGAATATGTTGAGTTTATAGATCTAGTTTTCTAACAAGTGGTATCAAGAGCCTTGATTGTTTGCATGCAAATCGGTTATAGTTTTTCCGAGTTATACGAATAACATATAAAACTTGTAAATTTGTGTTATTATGATATATCACGAAAATAATTTATGCATGTTAAATTTTCTGGTCCTAAATTTTTTTAGGATATTTGGTTATTTTATGGATTTTTATTGTTCATATTATACAATAATGACATTAAAATGTGATTTTATGTTTAAAATGTCATTTTCGGACTAAAATTAGAGAACTTCGAATTGTCCAGTGATTTTTGGATATGTTATCACATGTATTATTTTGAGATGACCTGTAAATTTTCATAATTTTTGGAGTTCTTATGCTCGAAAAATGGATTTTTCATGTTTAAAATCGGATTTAGATGAAAAATAGGTTAATATGAGATAAATTTTGAATCTGGTCATAGAAATTTAGTATGTTGTCACATGCAATTTTACAAGATGTGTGTAAAATAATAGGCTATATTGAAGTCTTTTTGCATGGTTTATGTTTTTTTTTTTTTTTTTGAAGAAAAATAGCATAAATAGTGACTTAATTAGTGAATAATTCCTAAAACATACTCAATGACTATGGAAAAACATCACATGTTGCATTTTATTATCTTTTTCAGATCTAAAATTGAAAAATTGATGAATATAATTTTTCTCATGTTTTTATGATTTTTATTGATAAATCCGTTAAATCGCAACATAGTTTTTCCGATAATTTTACGAAATTTTAACCTAATTTTTTGAACATTATGAGTGTCATGGTATTTTTCCATAATGTTCACAAGTTTTAAATTTCAAATTTTGAATTTATTTGGAATTTTTGTGATTTATTTGAAGTTTATAGCTTATTATTGTAATTTTAGGTCCATTAATGAACAATTTTAGAAATATGAGTTAATTATGGTAAAATAGTTAGTGGAGACTAATTTTGAGTCCTAAGAGGTTAGGGTAATTAACTTATGCATAAATATGAATTTATGTATTTTATTGTGATTTTAAAACGTTGAATCACGCAAATCCGTAAAAACCGTGTAATATACGATATTGGCTACTTAAAGGCGATTTAGCATAAAATTGGGCATGTTCATACATATTATAATGCTGCATTTTCTTTATGATTGTCATAATTTTATTTTATGTAATTTTATTTTATGTAATTTTACTTAGTATGGCCTTAGTTTTTAATTGATATTACCCGAAATGTATGGGAATATCGATTCGGTTGTAATTTATTGTGATCTCGTATCACCGTTTTGTAATTTAATAGATTTATTTTATTTTAATTACAAATGTATAATAGGAAATTATGTAATTTGTTATGTAATTTATTTATTCCGGAGTTCCTTGAAGACGGTGTAATTCAAGAAGGCGATACATAAAGACGGTGTTACCTCGAGATGCGTGCCTCAACCGAAGTTCAAGGGACCAATGGAGTTGGTTTCCGAATATGTAATAGTTAAATAGTTTTTATATTTTAGGAAGGCCATACTAGGATTTATTTTATGTTTTGCATTTTATTATATGTCGCATGCATCGCTAAATCGCCATAACTAAAACATGCATCATCTTTTATTGGGTTTATCGACCGTGTCAATTAGATTTATCGTAGTTCACCGCTTTAGTTCACTTAAAACGTGATAGATAATAAATTGACATGACCTCTCGCTAAAATAAACAATTGAGACATAGCCTTACCAAAAGTAGAAACCATGAAAACCTATTTCGCGAGGGAGTGCACTCGGCTATCCCGGGGTACAAACCTTGTTACGTAGGGGAAGTGGGTGATAAATGTCTATCCACCGAATTCGTGTTGATAAGGGTTGCATCGGCTATCCCGTGCCCAAGTTAATGTGAATTTGGATCATGGACACATTTATTCGATATTTGGATTGACCTCAACGGAAGTATTCGTGACCATAGTCGCATGTGTTCCGGGCTATAGATAAACATTAGAGTAATTTTATCAACCAAGAGTTCTAAAAGTAGAATCGATTAAACGTTAATCCACCAAGTTATATTAATAAGGGTTGCATCGGCTATCCCGTGCCTAAGTTGATATGAATTTGGGTCTTGGAATCATTTATCTAGTTGGGTAGAGGTCACTAGAAAAATGCTATAAACTTGTTTAAATTGATTTTACGAGTATTATTATTAAAACGACATTTGTTTTACTCCTTCTATTTTGTTTTGTAGACCACTTCTTTTTCTTATAACAAATGGCTACACCAAACCCAAACGCCACGCCTCTCGCTAATTCGTCATGGCTCCGATCCTTCATGGATCGATGTAAACTTGAAAAGAATGGGTCAAATTTCTCCGATTGGGATGCCCAACTCAAATTAGCCGCCCAAGGTGACGACAAGCTTCGTTACCTCACCGAGGCCTCTTCACCTGAACCTAATACTAGGTCGACCGCCGCCACTAGGGAAGCATATGAGGCTTACCATAAGGAGTCCGCCGCAATGAAAAACGTGTTGATCTTTGCGATGGAGGCGGATCTCCAAAGGAGAGCCTTTAAGATGGGCACCGCTAATGAGATTTACTCCAAGCTTGTGACAATGTTTTCACAAACTCCGCGGATCGTCCAATATGAGGTGGCCGCGGCATTCTTTGATCTCGACTTCAAAGAGGGCCAAAAGGTTAGCCCTCATGTGCTCAAACTTATGGAGCTAGTCGAGACCTTGAAGATTCAAAAGGTTGAAATCCCCAAAGAACTTGTTGTAGATAGGATTCTACACTCCTTATCCAAAGTCAAAGCGTATGTTCAATTCCGGGTGAATTTTAACATGCAAGACAAGGACATGTCTCTTGAAGAATTGCACAAGTTACTTGTGCAAGCCGAGAAGGACATGGGGTTAAATGTGAACCCACCCAAGGATGTGCTTAACATTAGCACCAAAAGTAAGGGGAAGTTCAAGAAGAATGGGAGGAAGGGTAAGAAACAAGCTCCCACTTTCACCAAAGCTAAGACTTATGAAGCTAGCACTTCAAAAATCCAGAAGGGTCCTCTTGATAAATGCCATTATTGTAATGGTGTTGGACATTGGAAAAGAAATTGTTCCAAATACCTTGGTGATATTAAGGTTGGAAAGATTACTCCAGTAGGTAAATGACTATCCTTTCTTTTATGTTTCTATTTCAACTATGGTATTGTGATACAAAGTTGTGATAATGTATCCCCTTTTTATTGTAAATAGGGCCTCCACCAAGCAAGGACAAAGGAAAAGAAAAGCAAGCTTGAGAAACCATCGAGAAGCTAGGAATAGCTTCCATGAAGCTTTGCTTTTTTATTGTCTTATTTTAATTATGTTTCGGATTCTAGAACCTTTTAATTTCCATGTTCGACATGGAAATGTATTTTGGATAATTGGTTGTATTTTGGATAATGGTGGCTTGGTTTGCAACCCAAGTCACTCGTTTTATCGTTTTATCCTTGTTCTAAAATTCGTCTTTACATGCTTGCTCATAGAAACATATGATTATTCACTTAAAGTGATCTAATAGACAATTATAATGATGAGATTCATTATATGTCCACATGCTTAAGGCTTGTGTATGATCATTTACAAAGTGTCATTGAGTTTATGAACTCTCTTAAAGGAATGTCAATCACCAAGTACACTTACAAAATCTAAAACTATTAGTCAAACCTATGAGATAGTCCTCCTTATACTTCAAATCATTATTTGTGTCCCATAAGCTATCTTTGAATCTCTAGTGTATTTATTCTAAAGATAGAGTGGGAGAAAATGAGGACACAACATCAAGATAAATTTGTGTACTTGTGTATACGAGATCTACGCAAGGAAGAATGATTTGAATAAAGGTATATCTATTTATATAGTATACCCAATAGATGAGATCTATGGTCTCGAATAAAACTACATGACAAAAGAGACCAAGTGAAGTAATCAAAGGAATATTTTCTCAAGATAACTACACGAGGATACCAAAAGAAAGTTTTGGAAGAAAAATGACTAATGTAAAGTCTTAACAAGAGTTTTGACTAGTTTATGATAAACTTTGACCAATAGTTTCAACCTTGATATTTACTTAAGAGCCTAAAATGAACCAAAGTAACATCCTAGAAAATAAACGAGATTTATGACTAGAGGTTACAAGAATTGATATACCGATATCCTCAATAGCTAAGTTAAGTATTAACCACGCAAATGTCATTACTTAACCTCATTTTGAAAATGAAATGGTTAAACCTCCTTCCAAAAGGGTATTTCGAAGGACGTGTTTTAGATATTATTTATATTTGAATAATGACATTGCTACACATCATTATGATATGAATAAGTTAGAGATTAAAATCTCTTTCCATAAGGTTAAAATGAGACCACTTCAAAATAGGTATTTTGAAAGGATATGATGGGAACATATATGGTTTTATCTTAATAACTTGGCAAAGAAATATATATTCCAATTCTTGAGATGTTTCGATTGAGTAGTCAATTTCGAAACATGTGGAATTGAGTGGGAGTTGAAAATTATCATGTGAAGACATGGGATTTAGTGGGAGCAATCATCTTGTAAAAGTTTATAACTCATCACTCATTGAAGAATGACGAGCTAATACCTTCCTTCACAAAGGAGTATTTAAGTTTTCAATTCTGGATGAAAATGGACTATGATGAATCCAATCACATCATGAGATGTTGGATAAGTATTGAGACATACACATCGAATCAACGAGAAACGTAGGTTATTCATGTAAATGAAAACGGAATTGCCATTAGCAGTCATGGTCGTTCCTTGAACCTAAGAATGGTTGATCTCATGATTATTAGTTACTAATGTTTCCGCCATTAGAATAATCATGCACATGTTCAAAATGAATCATATGCATAAGAACATGATGATTCATTGGTAAGCCATAGAAGAAACGTCATGAATTATCGAGGAGAATCCGATGAGCGTTTTTAGTGTTGGACGAAAGACTCTGTTATGTGTCAAGAGGTTGCACATATTTAAGGAATCCAAACACGCGTAAGGATTTATGAAAATCCTAAACTTTTCAAGCTAAAAGGAGAAATAGGAAGTTTGGAAAGATACTTAGTTGAATAAGAAGTTACTCAAAACTAATCTTTCCTAAAATGCTAGGACTTGTGAGAAGTGCTAGGCTAATCATCTTGACAAATTGTTGCAAGACTCTGCAAAACATATACCTAGTGCATTGTGTGTGGGTGGAGTACTTGATCAGTGCAAGTCATATCATTCACCACAAATTCGTTTGTTATGTGATAATCGACAAAGAAGTTCTTTCAAGAAAAGGAGCCGAAACCGAGGTTGTGAACCTAGATTTGTACTTGGTAAGGTTCATGCTATGATAGATAACATGAACGTAAAGGAAAATGCAATAAAAAGAAGTTTGAACACATGGACACTTGATATGTTAAACTTCTATTGCAATTAACAAGTGTTTACACACTTACGATATGCATCACAAGGTTGTAATATAGTATTGACCACCCGAGTGTGATGTCGACATTTGTCGTTTGAGTTATTATTAACTCACCTTATACTTTGTTATATCCAAACGGGTTGTAGAGACAATTGAACCCTGTTAATGTGAACACGGATTAACATTGTATTTGCCCATAGTTACTTATATGAGGTGACGTCTCGAAGTGACTAGAGTGTGATGCGATTGATGGCAAGTCCAAGTGCCATAGAGTCATATGAGAATGACTAGTCGATCACATAGGCAGACTGTTAGGAACATTATGTCGGGCCTTATGACCGCTTATAGAGTTCTGGCAAATTTATATAGCCTGGTCGTGGTGAGAGCTACTATAGTATTCAAATGAGTCGATTCTTTTGACTAAAGACTATTCGCCTAAGATGGCACAGTTTCAGATTAACTTTGATTTGTGTTACTACGACCTTCGTAAATGGGGTCAAATGGGCACATTTTGGGTTATGATGGCTGTGGCTAGTCGAAGGGAATGAGTGCGATAGAAATTGTCCACCCCTAGTCAGGGTTATAACAATATCTCAGGGCCACTCGAGGAGTAATGAACTGGAAATGCGTGGCCACGCTCGGAATGTATCCATGGTGGATAAATCCGGTCAATCAGTTGTTCTCCAGATCGAGGAAACCACTCTCGATATGATCACTTGCAAGTACGACCTGAAAGACACCTTGCATTGAGTGGGAGATAGTAATAGGACAAGAGAATTGGTGACGCACACTTGTCGAGGACAAGTGGGAGATTGTTGGAATATGTGTCGTCCGACAATAATGCGATCACAACTGTTGATCATGATGATCACATGTTTAAGTCTCATTTTAAAGAATACAATTGGGAAGTAATATTTTACTGTCAACTGGTCCACACATATCGGTAATGATTGGCTGACTAGAGTTTGACATTACTGTCGTGAGACGGTGGTGACCAGTTGATCCCCTTAGGTCATACCTAAAGGGTAACACTCTTAATTGATCATTTAATTAATCGTATGCAGATACGGGTTAATTAAATTTCTTAAAATATTGACGGACGATTTTGGAAGCAAAATTTACGTATCTCATTATAATCTGATTAAATAAGATACGGTCTAAGTAATCGAATTGTTTCATTACCTAGATGAAATTATTGTTTAAGGAAACAATTGAAATTGAATGAATTATTATAAATACAAGTTATTGTGATTTATAAATTGGTAAAATATTTTGGTACAAGCAATTATGAATTGCTAAGTCGATTTTTGTATATGACGTATTTTTATTAATACGTTGATTTTTAATATGTTAAAAATACATAACAAATTTATGTGACATATGACATGTGACATATGACAAATTGACATTTTGACAAAGATAAAATGGAGTCCATTTTATCCATATGTACCGAAATTAAGGAGAGTATTAGGATGATATTGTGTTGATTATGTTAGTGGTAAACATAATCATTTCCCTAATAAACTAGCCATGCAACCTAGTGGTCATTGTGAAGACAAACTCATGCATGCATTGGCTCCCTTCTCTTCCCCCTTACCCGGTTTTTCATAAGGCAAAGCCAAGGGTTTTTGCCTTAAAAAATTTTATCTTATACACTAGAATAATTTTTAGTGTATTAGCTCATTATTCATTCATCTAAAATAAGAAGTTTTAGAAAGATAAACACCTTCCTCTTCCTTCTCTCTTGACCGAATTATAGAGAGACCAAAATATTATTTTGGGTCTATTTTACACTAAATTAATATTATTCTAGTAATCATAATATTCATTTGATTAAGAGTTTGCCTTGGGTATTTTACTTTGGGAGGGATTCTGCACTTGAATCCTAGTTCATCCATTAAGGAGAGCACAAGAACAAGAGAGTAGGAGAACTCTCTTGTGCCCATATAAACCGAAATACCAATGTAAGATGAAGATTTCCCTTTTAATTGATTATTGTTTGCATGCATAAGATCACCATTTAATTTTATGACTAAATTAACATAAAACATATATGAATATGTTGAGTTTATAGATCTAGTTTTCTAACAAAACCATGAATCCCAATTTCATAAGGAAGTAGATTCGGCTCACCAGGGTGCTAAACTTGTTACGTTGGGTAAGTGGGTAATAAAATGTTATTACATCGAAATTTGGATTGAGCTCAACGGAAGTATTCGTGACCGTAGTCGCATGTGTTCCGGGCTAAAGGTGAAAATTAGAGTAATTTTAATCGACCGAGAGTTCTAGAATTAGAATCGATTAAGAGGTTAATCCACCGAGTTATATTAATAAGGGATGACTCGGCTCACCGTACCCGTATTAATATGAATTTGGATCTCGGAATCATTTATAATAGGTTGATAGAGGTCACTATATAATTGCAATACTTATTTAAAAGTATTATTAAAACGATAGATTTTAATTATTTCCTTCATTTCCATTTTTGTAGTTAATTATACGCAATGAATTCATCTAATACTCCTACACCAATCACCATTAATTCATGGCTCCAATCATTCGATAAAAAATGCTCCGAGTATGACAATGGTACGATTAGAGAATTACGCATTGGCATTGGTCAGGATGGAAATCTTTGCTACTTTACTACTTCTACACCTCCCACTTCTATATTCATGCCCACCGCATCCTTGGTAAGGGAATCATATGAGGATAATCTCACAAAATTCCAAGGTATCCTTGTTTGATGAAGCAAGGAGAAACATCAAATTAAGTGGGAGTTCTAGCAAAAGTGTCCTTGCAAATGAAAGGAGTATTGGTATTGTTAAAGGGAAGGCAAAGATGGGTGAGAAACCCAAACCTGATAATGAATTGGAAATGGATAGTGGGACTACCAAAACCAAGAAGGGTGCCCAATCATATGAGGAATGTTATTATTGTAATGTCATGGGCCATTGGAAGCGAAATTGCCCCAAGTATTTAGGAGATATCAAAGTTGGACTTGTTACTCCAAGTGGGACTTGGAAATATGGAAAAGCTAAACAAGAGTGATATAAATCTCCGACAAGAAAATGGAGCTAGGGTAGCCGCCACTTTAAGAGGGACTTGTGTACTTGTTTTAGCTAATAACTTTGAGTTGTAATCAATATAATGGTGATTATGTACCCATTTTGTCTAAAACATTATTTCTATTTCTATGTTAGACATGAAAGGATTTGTATTTTATTGAAAACAGACATGGCTGTGAGCTATGTCACTTATCTTTATGATATACAAGTTTTAGACACTTCTAACTCAAGCAAAGATATCTTCATAATACAATCCAAAAGACTCATAACTAGTGATCCAAATGATTTGCACATTTGGCTTTTTTGATTAGGTCACATAAATGAGAAACGCATTGAAAGCTAGTGTCGACTAGATTTTATGAACCATTTGATTCTCAATCATATGGAATATGCGAATCTTGTCACCTTTGCAAAATGATTTGTACTCCCTTTAGTGGTAAAGGGACATGAGCAAGTGATTTGTTGGGACTAATACATGCCGATGTATGTGTTCTAATGAGCATCACCGCAAAGGGAATTTATGACTACATCGTCACTTTTACCAATGATTTAAGTAGATATGGGTATATTTACTTAATCAAATATAAAGTGAAGCATTTGAGAAATTTGAGAAATTTCTAAATGACGTAGAGAACCAATTGAACAAAATACTGAAGCATTACGATTCGATCGTAGTGGCAAAGATCTAATTAATGAATTTGATTTATTAAATATGGATTATGACCAAGTGTCACTACCCATAAGATCAAACTAAAATGAGTCGGTTTGACTTATTGAACTCAATTTTGGGAATTTGCAATTCAAAACGGACAACTAATTCTAAACGGATGGTCAACCATAAGATACCTAAAATAGGGAGTCTATTAAACAGATGACATGGATAAGACTCGCATATCACATAAATCAAGCTGCCATGATAGGGATGGCCTTTTGAAAGCTAATGCATAGTCTAGATAAACTCCTAAATACTCCACCATATCTATATTTGTATCTCACAAAGCTATCTCTCAAGAAGATATATGTATTTCTGAGAGATAGAGTGGGAGTAGATTGGATCGTTACAAACATGTCTTATAGTGTTACTTTGTGAAAGTAATGGAACTATAGAGTGGGAGTATAGTTAAACTATAAATCTATAAAGATAGATTGGGAGCATAGTTCAGTGGGAGTTTATCGCACATGTCTTATTGGTTAAAATATTGCTTTGTGAAAGTGATAGTATTATGACCTTGTCCCAAATCGACCTTGTTACATACGAGCCATAACATTACAATCCAAAAAATGTTACTCAAGTGTAGATTTACTTTAAGGCGAGGGTCTCCTCAAAAGTAAATAGAGCTTTAAAGTACTTAAGTGCATAGATTGACATGAAGAGGTTAATCAAGATAAATTATATTAGGAATTGCCGCATTTCATTTTGATGAAGAATGGCAAATGATATTAAAGATTCGCTTTTCTAAAATGGAATTTAGAGAAGGAAGTGTTTGGAACACAAAACCTTAGATAAAGATCTAAGAATCCTAACATATTATGCGTAGCTTTCTTAAGTGATCCTAAGATGGTCTTAAGCAAGCATTAAAGGATTATACTTTTCGTTCATGTGATAATAGTGAATGGTTTCATTCACATGATTGAAGAATCATGATTATACATGAAGTTAAGTGGGAGCTAGAATTGTTTCTCCATGTCTTATATGTTGATGACATATTACTTATTGAGAATAATGTACCAATGATCTCTTCTGTGAAGAGTGATTGGGAAACTTGGAAATGGGTGCATAGTATTCTAGATTTTTGAATCTATGAGAGAGAATATTGGCATAAAGTTGAGAATCTTATGAGGATAAGATCTTTCGTATCTGTTGTACATCAACAAGGTTGAATAGGCTGTTCATGTTGATGAAAGTAGAATTACTATGATGGAGCCATAGTCGTTCACTGAACCTATTAAGTTGTTGATTACATGAAATCGATTTCTAATGTTTCCGCCATTGGAATGATCATGTATGCCAAGAGACGCACATGCCATGATGTATCATATGCCTAAAGCATGATAAGTCAATAACAAGATAATTCCTATAATATGGCTTATGAAATACTTAAAGAACATCCTTGAGATTCTTGAGAAGAATTAAGGATTCGTTCATATGTCTGGATGATAAACTAAGTTATGTGTCGAAGGGTTGCACAAAGTTTAGTTTCCAAACCGAAAAAGATTTGTTGAAATCCTAGGATGTCTTATTGACTTAGGAGTAAGAGACAAGAAAAGTGTTTTATTATGCAGATCAGGGAGGATGCCATGAGAAGGATCAGGTCAAAACTGGGAAGACCTGCAGTGAATGAAGAAAGGACTTGGCTCCAGAGATGGGGCATTGTAGT
This sequence comes from Silene latifolia, assembly GCF_048544455.1. Taxonomy (NCBI): domain Eukaryota; kingdom Viridiplantae; phylum Streptophyta; class Magnoliopsida; order Caryophyllales; family Caryophyllaceae; genus Silene; species Silene latifolia. The sequence continues at coordinate 83,982,724 of NC_133535.1, forward strand.
CTAGAATCTGGTGGTAGCTTGATCTAAGTATTGGCTGTTAGGGAGTTGTTTTGTTTTGCATAAACTGTCAAGTCTCTCATGTAATTGTTTTTGTTTGATATCAATATATATATACTCACATTTCACCAAAAAAAGAAAAGTGTTTTAGTTTCGTACATTGCAGATTCTACAAAAGGAATCTAAGTAAATTGTGATAAGTTGGTCAAGATATGTGATAACAATGGGAGCATCTTTCAAGTTAAAGAGCCCAAGTCTAGTAAGAAGACTAGACAAATACTTAGAGATAAATTCAAGTTATAAGAAATAACATTGAATAGAAGGAAATACCAATCGACAAAGTTGGAATATATGGATATAGGGTATATCCACTTGCCAAGCTTTTATTGCGTCTCAACTAAGTGTAAAAGGTACACTAAAGATTATAAGATATGAAGTAGTAATAGTGTATTGACTATTCATATATGATAATCGCATTTATCGTTTGAGTTTTATTAAACTCACCCGTTACCTTGTTATATCCAAATGTGTTGTAGAGACAAATTGAACCTCATTAAAGTGAACTGGATTGACATGGTATTCGCCCCTAGTTACTTATATGAGGTGACGTCTCGAAGTGACTAGAGTGTGATGCGATTGATGGCAAGTTCAAGTGCCATAGAGTCATATGGGACGACTAGTCGATCACATAGGCAGACTGTATGGGACACTCTGTCGGGCAGTGACCGCTTATAGAGTTCTGGTAATTCATAAAGCCTGGTCATGGCAAGAGCTACTATAATATTCTTATGTGTCAATTCTTTTGACTAGAGACTATTCGCCCAAGTTGGCACAAATTTCTGATTGGCTTTGATTTATGCTCTACGACTGTCGTAAATGAGGTCAAATGGGTATATTTTGGGTTATGATGAACTGTGGCTAAACGAAGGGAATAGTGCGATAGAAATTGTCCACCCCCTTGTCAGGGTTGTTTAAAATCTCAAGGCCACTCGAGGAGTAGTGAACTGGAAATGCGAGGCCACGCTCGGAAGGTATCTACGGTAGATAGTTCCGGTCAGACAGTTACTCTCCAGATCGAGGAAACCACTCAAGATATGATCAAATGCAAGTACGACCTGCGAGACACCTTGCATTGAGTGGGAGATTGTAATAGGACAAGAGAATTGGTGATGCACACTTGTCTCGGACAAGTGAGAGATTGTTGGAATATGTGTCCTCAACAATAATGCGATCACATGATTTAAATATCATAATTAAATCTCATATTAAGAATACGTAAGGGATGATACATTTATATAGTCAACTGATCAACATTAATCGGTAACGATTGACTTGCTAGAGTGTGACGTTACTGTCGTAGGACGGTGGTGATCAGTTGATCCCTTAAGGTCACACCTAAAGGATGATGCCCTTATCAGTAAAGTTGATTAACTGTATGATGATACAAGTTAATCAATTCCATAAAATTGAACAATTCAATTTGTGAGAGAGAATGTTTATATCTTATTGTAATGGGATTAAATAAGATTTATTTTAGTAATTAAAATACTTTATTACTAAAATTGATTTTGTTTGTGAAACAATAGAGATAAGAATGAATGGTTAATTATAATTACAAGATGTTGTGAATTATAATTATATGACCCATTTTATTTATGTGATCAAGTATCGCTAGTCAATTTGTTGTATGTAATTTAATTAATTTATAAAATAATATTTATGTGATAAATATGTATTAAATTAATTACTAACATGTAACATACTACATGTGACATATTATGTGACAAATGACAAATTGACAAAATAAAATGGTAGTCCATTTTATGTAGGTTGAACCGAAATGGAGGGATTGTTAGTGGGTTTTGGTTGTTTTATTTTATTTGATAAAATGGCATGATGATGTCTACCTACAACTAGCCTTACACCTATTCTTACACATCTTACACATCCAATTCTTGTGAAGACAAAAAGAGAAAAGTAAGATGCCCTATTTGGACTACTCCATCCGGCCTCCCCTCCTAATAAGAGCATCTTTTGCTCTTATTTTTCATTCATTCAATTTTTCACATGCATTTTATGCTAAACTCTCGCAATCTCACTTACTCTTTTATCTTTCTCTAAAAACTTGAGAAACGATGATCCAAATTGTTCAAACAACATTACTAATATTATTAGTGTAATATATGAGTATTAGTAATCAATTTTAAGGTAAACTACTAAACAAATATCTAGCACATATTATTTGGTAGTGATAAGGGTTAAATCTTGGGTGCAATCAAGAGGAGAGCTCTTAATTTAAAGTTTTGAAGGATCATCCTAATATTCATCATAGCTCAAGAACAAGTGAAGGTAGGAGACCTTACTTGTGCCCATAAATCCGAAAATAATAATGTAAGGGACATTATGTTTCTCATAAATCTCTTATTTTGTTATGCATGCACTAGATCTAACGAACAAATAATTAAGAAGTTAATTAGTTAACTATTAGAGGAGTCTAATAAGAGGTAAATAAACCTAACAATCGAGTCGGGAATTGTGTACATAGATGTGTATGATAAATAGGTTAGAAATAGTTGTGATGGAATCTATGGCAATGTCTAGTGCGTGCAAATAGTAACGATGAATTATGAAGAGTTGTGAGTCGTTGGAAGTGTGTGTGTGTGTGGATGTGGTAGAGATGGTGAATGTACTAGGAGTTGCATACGGGTCTTGGATAATGTCATGGTGATAATAGGTTGTGAGTCTTTATATGAGTTCTAGTTAGTGTATATTGTCAAGTAATGATCTGGAATGCAATAGGTGAATGATGTTGCGTACTCTTCTGACATGGCATAGTTATGTTAGATATCTGGTTGGGGAATTGTTATGACATGTTTGAAACTTTGAGCAAACTTGAGTAGTAATTGTTGACTATATTGCTAATTGGATGCTTGGTGTAGTGTAATCACATGTTGAATAACTGAATTTGCATATGCGTAAGCAAACATGAAATAATGTGTTGATTGTATATATGTATAAGCTGATATCATAGCAAATTATCTTGCATAATGTTTGATATAGGACGGAATAATATGTGTAATGTTCGGATAAAATAGTTGTGTTACATTTGAGTTAGTATTAATGTATCGTAATTGGATGAACTAATCAGTGACGAGTTCCAAATATACTTTGGAATCGACACGAGTTGTTGTTTTGCTAGAATCGTTAACCGAACTTGTTGACCTCGTTCCTAACCTTACTCGACCGAGTACGAGTGCCTACACGACCGAGTAGACCTTACTCGATATAGTTGTGGACTTATTAGATCGAAAACGTTGGAACTGCTAGCTCCAACTCGATCGAGTAGCTCCAACTCGATCGAGTAGAGGCCACTCGATCGAGTACCCAACTTACTCGATCGAGTAAGTGCTACAATACCCGGGATAACACGGGATTCTTATACTTTCCCAAACTCTTTCTTCTCTTATTTCTTCATACTCTAAACCCTAATTTTCTATCATCATCCTTTTCTCTCAAACCTTGGTGAAGTTTGTGTTTGATTTCTTTGTTTCCTTCTTGATTAATTCGTTCTACCCTTTTACTAATCATTCAAGGTAACAATGCTAATCTTTTCATTGTTTTAAATCAATTAGAACCATATGAAAGTGTTAGATTTTCTGAAAAATCCGATTTATACTCATGATTTTTTGTTTATGGTTGTTGTATTTTTGTAATTTGCCCTAGTTTGTTGATTATTGATGCTAGAAGTAGAAAAAATCAAACCTATATGAGAATATGTATTGACCAAAATTTCTAGGGTTTGGGTTACAAGTTGAATTTTTGTTTGTCTTTTGAGTATGTAAAGGGAAAAATTGAGTAATGTATGTTGTAGGTATCATATTTGGTGATTGATTTTGACTAGTTTTGCCCAAAATTTTGTCTTAAAACTCCGTCTTAAAAGTGCCCCAAACCGAAATTCGCCTCAAATCTTTATGATGATTACCTTTTTGTGAAACTATTTTTGAAGGGATTAATACCTTAATTTGTTAAGGGTATTGATTTTCGCAGTACGATTTTTACTCATTATAGTACACTATTGGAAAAAATGTCCCTCTCATTCTCTCTCTCGTACTACGATGCTACATCAACAGAAAAAAGAATTGAAAAAAGTGGGATTTGAAACACCCCATCACCAACCTCTCCTTCCATCACTAACCTTCCCTCCACCATAACCTCCGCCTGGATGACCTATTTGCTGGTGTAGGAAACCACCAACCCGACGACCCTCCACACATACCACCACCAGATTTACGTGATTTGAACAGAAATGGAAAATTTAGAGTTTGCTTGAAAAGGGAATTAGTTCAATTAGTTCGATCAAGGCGGGTTGATTGTTGGATTTTGTAGGATAATTAAAATTGCGATGGTTGTTCGATGTTAAATTTGTGATTTGGGGATAGCAAGGTGAGCTAGGGTTTGTGTAAAGCTGTGAAGGGAGGAAGTACTTCACTTAATTGTATTGAATTTGGGGGAAAAATGCGTTAATTTAATCAATAATTTGCAATTAACAAATCAATTAGCTATCAACGTACAAATTATCATACATAATTTGTGAAATATGATTAATTTAAGAGAACTGTATTGTTAGAAATTTAGAGAAATTGGTTTAGAGCTCTCTTTCATTAACGGTATGATAATGGAAAATATTAGGCAAAAAGTACTACAATGAGTAAAATTTGTACTGCGAAAATAAATTACCTTTGTTAATTGATGTTACAATTTTCGTATTTTGAAAGCTATAAGACCGTCTTTTATGAATTGTGGGAGTAGCACGTTTAAAAATTTTTGATTGTTTTGGTGGAAGCTAGTTTACATTGTTCTTTCTTCCTCCATATGTGTACTTGAAAAGTTTATTTTCTTCAAGTAAGTGTCCGTTTGTGTGCCTAAATGTATGTTGAAACAGATATCGAGACCTGCAGCTGCCGCCCGTCAGAGTAAGAGGGGAAGAGCTTCTAAGCCCGAAGTTAGGGAGGGGAGTCAGGGACCCACTGTGCCACTGGTTCCCGATTATCGTACCGCTGTCTTTGCTGAATTTAAGCAAAGAGAGGCTTTTGTTGAGTTATAGAAACGTCGCTTGAAACCAACTCGATGTATTGACACCACAATCCTTGAGGACCTTAAGGTAGAGGCGGATGTGAGGCATATATTTGAGACCTTGGGTTTGACAGGGTTGTATCGTCTTAGGAAGCACTCATACTCTTTCTTGACCTTGGAGTTCATGAGCTCTTTCACCTATGATGCGGCAGCTAAGAGCGTACAGTTTTGTCTCATGAACACCAGTTTCCTCTTGACCATGGACATGTTTGCTACCCACCTTGGCCTTGCTCGACCGGAGAAGGGAGCCCTTAGGAATATCCCGACTGAGTGTGGGGCTAGTAGTTACATGCCTTGTTTTACCGGTAACAACGCCCCCACTTCGAGTAACATGTTGATAAATGACGTTCAACATGTCACTTTGAAGATATTTCTTCGTGCCTTGACTTGTCTGCTCTATGACCGGAAGAATGTGAGTAAGTTGAAGTCACATGAGGTGATGTTGCTATTTGCCTATCTTAACCCCACCTAAGCCCCGAGAGTTTCTTACAGTGCCCCGACCATAGTCTGTGCTAGCCTAGCTTTGATGGCCACCTCTGCGACCCGGTACTTGAGTTGTGGTGCCATTGCCACATGGTTAGCTGAGCGGTTGACCACCTTTGAGGCCTCCTCGACCCTTACACCTATGGCTCCCTCTGTGCCTACCTTGGACTACGACTATTTCCTCGACCAGAAATGGTTGAGAACTTTGGAGGGTGGTGAGTTGGCTTGAAGAGTATAGGGTATGAGCTGAATGAGACTACCTGACCCCGGGCACCTTCATGTGACTAAGCCTTTGGCGGCGGCGGTAGTGACGTCGAAATCAGATGATGATGAGGAGGCTTCTACTTGGCAGTACTACCTCATTGATGATGGTATTCTGGAGGTGATGCAAGAGCCGACTAAGGGGGATCAGGATATACCTGAGGATCGGCAACCTAGAGTGGGGAGGGGTCCGAGACGGGTGAGGGAGAGAGTTGCTGAGACCTAGCCAGAGCAGCCCGTGCCTCCACAACATCAGTTTTCCAACTACCCTTCGTTCTTTAGTCATAAGATGCGGGTGAGCGAGCTTAGAGAGAGGGTATCTGCCACTTTTATGCCTCTGAACCTATACGATATGGCATATGTCCAGAGCATTGGGACCGCCTCAGCCCAACCGGTGTGGTGGAGAGGTGTTGGAGATGACAATGGAGTCTTTCACTCCTTTGGTGTGGATTCGACTACATGGGGGGACCCTAAGATTTACCCCTATGGTTGTTTGACACCATGGGGAGTGGGCGCCGACTCTGGTACATGCGCTACCACAGGTGAGGGTACAGCTGGAGCTGGCACGTCCAGAGGAGGATGCAAAGATGAGGTGATGGAGGAGCCGACCTTGGAGTGATGTTCTTTCTTTTGTTTTATATATATTCTGTTCCATGGATTCATCGTAGTTAGTACTTATTTTGGTTGGCACTTGGTTACATTTTGCTTTGTATTTGGCCATAAGGCCGTATTTTGGATGATTTTAAAACTTGTTATGCATGTGGATAGCGTCGGAAATGAAACTCCGACTTGGTTATGTTTCCTTGGTATTGCAACGTATTTATTTGAATAAATGTGACATGTGGCTACTAGATCGAGTTTCCCTCACTCGATCGAGTAACAGCTGGTGTGGGTTAGAAATGCTCATTGGACTCGACTTACTCGATCGAGTAGCTGATGAACTCGATCGAGTAGCGTCAACTCGATCGAGTAGCTTCTTAACTCGATCGAGTACCCCTGCAAGCCGGTTGTTTTGTTCTAATATTGTTTTTGGTCTTCATACTTGTATACCTTGTTGATGATATGCTCCTTTGTCCGTGTTGGTAATGACATTGTCATGTTTCAAGTACGGTTATCCGATATAATTATGGTTTGGTGCCTTCACACCTTTTGGATCCTAAATTGAATTGCTGGATTTAACATATTAATTGGTGATCATAGTTCTTGTTCCATGTTTTGGTAACATCACGCAAGAAATTTCTTGATTTTCATATATAATAATGGGATGACGGAATGTGTAATTGTGTTGTCCAGTTTTCCTATGGTTTTAATATGCAAAAGTTCTGTCTAGGTAATGTCAATGAAGTACCATGTTTGTTGTGAGTCTCAACTCATAGTATAATGTGCTCGTAATGTCAATATGGAATAAAAGTTAACGTCTCGTGTAATAGTTATAGTTGTTTGGAAGGTGAACTTCGGGGATGAAGTTCCTTTTAAGAGGGGAAGAGTAACGTCGCATGGGAAAATGACAAAGTTATGCCAATCCTATCGCATTTTAAGTAATTCATATCGTACTTTGAACAATGGTTGGTTGTTGTTGGTCAAATTCATCATGTTGTTGTATTTTGTTGTATTTCATTTTCGAGTAATTGTGCGCAACGTTGTTATGTAATTGAATTGTTGCTGCATTGTTGAGTAATATAAATGGTTTATGGGGGGTAATATAAATGTTGTTGAATTAATTTGAAAAGGAATGCTAATTTTTTGGTGATATACGTGATTGATAAGTTACTACATCTTGGTGATTGATAGCTAATTGTTGTTGATAAATAATTGATTGGTAAGTAAACGGATAGTTGTGTTGGTTTATACTTGTGTAATGATAGAAATAGGTGAGAGTAACGGTTGTATTGATTGTTCTCGTGTATAATGTGTGTTTGACGACTTGATAGGAAGCCGTGTTGGATGATGTGGGCTAAGGTAGATGATGATGGTTGGTGAGCGTTCATATCGGGGTGGTATTCACGAATGGTTGTACTTGTCTTTGTCGAAATGGATAGTTGTAGGTTGCCTTAGTTCCGTTCTGTCTTGTGTCGTGGGGGAGGATGAGTTGAACTTTGGGGACGAAGTTGTTTTTAAGGGGGGAAGACTGTAATACTCGGCCTTTTAGAGACCCGTTGGCCATCGTTGACTGACCTTAGACACTTATCTAGTCCTTCGGGAACCTTACGAGTTAATCTTGTGACATTGAGAGCCTTTGCGTTCGTGTTACTCGATCTAGTGGAGGCTACTCGATCGAGTAACTTAGTCACTCGATCGAGTAGAGGCCACTCGATCGAGTAGAGGCCACTCGATCGAGTAAGTTGCCTACTCGATCAAGTAACGGGAGTTCAGCGGGGAATTATAAGTCGTGTTATCGTCAAACCCAAATAATTTCCTCTCCTTTTCTCCTAAACCTAGATGCCGTCATATCATTTCTCTTTCACCTTGAGTCACCCTTTTGGAGCCTTTGAGGGTGGAGACACCATGGGGATTGGAAGCATGAGTCGGGTAGCGGTCTTGACGCTGGATTGCTTTGTATAAATATGTTTTCATCATCGTCATTGTCTCCCTTGGTTTCAGTTGTGATTATGGTAGTAGTAATAGATGGTTATGCTGGTTTTTATAGGTGGTTATGGTGATTGCTTGTTATCTTATGGTCGTGCGCGGAATCGTCGCGGTTTGCTAAAAATAGGTTTTCCTTCTGAGTATTGTTGGTTGTCTAGTGTGTCGATTATATTGTTTACTTGTCTTAGTGTCATGGTGGTCGTGTGGACTGGTTGCTGTTGTTCATTGTTGGTTGTTTGTCTGTGGTTCTCGAGGTGTGTCCTCGGCTGAGTGGAGTAACTTGCGGGAGTGGCTTTATGCTCTTGATTCACCCTATGTGGAACCCACCACAGAGGGGATGTGCACATTAAGGAACATGGGTTATCGCTCGGATTGGATGAGCGGGGCTTAGGTGGGAACGGCTGCGGTCCCCAACTGGCGGTGTGGATTACTGGTTGCGTTTGATAATCTGGCAGGACTGGACCTTCGAGCAGTCAGGGGTGTGTGGGTTCTTGGAGGAGGTGGTGTATGCGTGCTAATGTGTTTGTTGTGTCAGCCTTTTTTTTGTTCCTTCAGTTACTGACCTTGTGTGGTGTTATTGTGTTGTCTTTTGTGTTGTGTATGCCATGATCCTTTATGGTGAGCAGTCGGTCTTAGCAGGTCGATGTCAGGATCATAGCTGGGTGCTTAGAGGGACGAGTCTACCACGAGTCATGGCAGAGATAGTTTCTTCTAGTTGATAGTTGTCACGAGTTGTACCTTTTACTTTGTTTATATCACTTGTAAATTCATAAAACTGTTCTTCTATCGACATTTGATTATTACTTTCCTCGGGCAACCGAGATGGTAACGTCCTTATCTACTAGGGAAGGTCTTGTTAAGCTCTTTGGTAGATGGGGGTGTTACAAGGCATGGGCGGTCTTATGCCACACTCCATGATTTTCCAACAATGACTTGAACGTGCTCTTCCGGAAATGGGAGCCACAATCACTTATCACAACTCGTGGAGTTCCGAACCGGGGGAAGATTGTTATTTTGAACAACTTCATCACAACCTTGTAGTCATTGGTTGGTGATGCAACCGCCTCTATCCACTTCGAAACATAGTCCACGGCGACTAAAATATATTCATTGCCGCATGAGTTGGGAATGGATCCCATGAAGTCTATGAAAGATCATAGATCCTAATTAAACTCTCTAATTAAAAACAAATTATCTTATAATATGTTGTTTTAGTGATCTATGTAACATGCATGCTAATGTAAAAGCATAATAATAAAGATTAAGGAAAAACAATTTCCTTACATTAATTTTGATGGTAAAATTGGGCACAAACTAGATCACCTATCTAGTTTGTTCTTGAGCTAATGAAATATGGAAGATCCTCCTTTACCAATATTCAAAGAGAAGACCTCCTTCTAGTTGCACCGAAGAACAAAGTACCCAATAATCTAACAAATACTAACTAGATATTTGTTGAATCTACCCTTGATAATATGTAAATAATACTAACAATCTTAGTAATTATTTTAGATTACTAAAAACTTAGTAAATGATAGTTTTTATTATTTTAGTGAGAGGAACCAACTCAATACATTACATGCAAAAATGAACTCAAGTGAGTGGAAAAATTGAGCAAAAGTTGGTCTAATAGGAAGGGGTGGCCGGGTAGGTGAGAGGGAGAGAGGAGTGTTTATTTGCTCCTTTTTATGTCCAATTGGGTTGAGCATAAAATAGAGCAAAAGTAAAATGGGGAAGTGCAAAAACAAAAGTCCAATCATGATGTTTTATGCACAATTAATCATGCAATTACACGGTCCAATGCCCATTTAAGGGTCCATATTGGTTCTTATATTTGTCGCACAAATACGTGTAATTTTACTTTAAACATCGTTTCATGTTTAAATACTTCCCGATTAATTTTGTTCAAAACACTCCGTAAATATACGTGTACCGCTACACATATTATTTACGTACTAATATTAATCACATTAATCAATTAGTACAATTTTAGTGAATTAACAATTAATTAACTAAAACCCATCTCATAAAATTTATTATTTAATTATCGCATAATTAAATAATAACTGCCGCGCCACGAGTTCGAAACTCAAAATCTCTCTAAAAATAATCGACTAACCAATTAGTCAATAAATGAAGGGACTAAATAAATTGTATCTCATACAATTAATTAGTTGTCAATTGGGGTTTGTTCCTTTAGGTGTGACCGAAAGGGGTCAGTTGATCACCGCCGTCTCACGACAATAACGTCAAACTCTAGTCAGCCAACCGTTATTGATTTACGTTAATCAATCGACGAGGATCAAATAATAAATATCTTGATGATATTCCTTCAATGAGATTTATTATGTAAACGCACTATTGTGGAGAACAATAACTTCAACAATCTCCCACTTGTCCGACACAAGGTGTGCGCTACCAATTCTCTTGTCCGTTTTAATCTCCCACTCAATGCAAGGTGTCTTTCAGGTTGCACTTGCACATGAACATATCGTAAGTGGTTATCTCGATTGGGAGTGTGACTACATGACCAGAATAATCTCCCACAGATTACTTCCGAGCGTGGCCACGCATTTATAGTCACAACTCCTCGAGTGGCCTTGAGATATAGTTACCCAATGTGGGTGGATAATTCCTGTATGCCTTATCTATCTTTGCCCAATACAGATCATCATGACTCAGAAGATGTCCTTTGGCCTCCCTTCAAGGCACGACCTAGGGCAAAAAACAAAGTCACTCAGAAATTGCACTGACTTGGATAATAGTCTCCAGTCAAAAGAATCGACTCATAGGAACATCTTAGAGATCCCTGCCATGACCAGGCGCCTATAATAGAACTGAGGGACTCTCTAAATGGTCACTGTCCGGCAAAATGTTACACATTCTGCTTATGTAATCGACTAGTCATCACGTATGACCTCATGGTGTTGAACAACCATCAATCGACTTACAATCTGGTCAATCTGAGACGTCACCTCATTAAGTGACTAGGGACAAAATACAATGTTCATCTTATTCACTTGAATAGTGTTCAACATTGTCTCCACAACTTATTCAGATAAACAAGGTATTAAAAATTTAGTCGCACTAAATAAAAGATTCATAAATGAATGTAAAAACAATGAATGCGATTATCATATATATAACTAGTTTTGGAGCCCGTGAAAATCACGGGATCGTTAATAATTGATTGTGTTTAAGTGTTAATTTGTGAATAACTTATATGGAGTAGTCCCCATCTCAATCATTTGTTTAATTTTAATTAAAAAACCACTCACAAATAATTAAAAAAAAACAAGTAAATAAATAAACACGACTGGGGGAACGGTATTTTAAAACAAAAGTTTAATACACCAAATTTTTGATTCTGGATGGTACGCAAACCAAAATGTGAATAGCTTGGTTGTTTTGAAGTGAGGACACAATCCGTCAAATTGAATTTTCGGGTACTTCTGGTCTTATGGACAATCTTGACGCCATAGAAGTATTGGAACATGAAATTGCGCTCCATTGTCGTCCCTTGTTTTCAAAGGACGGGTAATGTTGGTTTCGACAACCTGGTATCAAATAAGACAATATGAATTGGTATTTTGATGAGATTTTATACAAAGAAAATCAATGACTCTCAATTTTCTCGTTTTAGTTGCTAATGATTCTTCAATTGCCTGTTCAATTAATGGTTCTTCAATTGTCTCTTTAATTAGCGATTCTTCAATTGTCTCTTTATTATTTAACCATTGATTTGACCGGCTTAAAGATTATAGAATATGAATGGTTTTTTTCACCATCAAACATTGCATTTTGCCTCTTTATTGCTTGAATGAAGATACTGTTTTTATTGTCGTTTTAGTGCATTTTAAAGTACTTGGCCCTATGTTTATCTTGCAAAGAAACGATCGTGAACTTTTATGTGAGCAACTTTAACAACTATTCCAAATAATTCCAAGGAAAGATTACATATATTTAAAATATCACATTTTGTGTTATAATAATATACTCCGTAGTATATATAAGATTAGATATGGGACAAAAAGTAAGAGAGTAAAGTAAGGATCAAAACTTTATAGGTGAACTCTAATAATTATTATTATTAGTATAAGATGAGCAAAACTAATTACACATTGGAATTGAAACAATGATTTGGAGAATAAGAATCGTTTTCTAACTAATTACTATTTATGCATATTATAACACTATGATAAGATCAAATTGACATGTGTATCGTAATTTGGCTAAACAATTTGATTTGTAACCTGTTTGACAAAGTAAAAATAAAACATAAGTGTTACAAAGGAGACTAAAGTGTATGAAAGAGTGAAGGACAACAATGCAACAACATGTCAACAACTTATTAAAGATTTTTGCTACCATTCGATATTTCTAATACACCATTGTAGAAAAATGAAAAACTGACAAAAATGAAAGAGTCATTCAAACCAAGAAAAAAAATCTGTAAAGAAGATCCATGGCCATTATTTCGAATCTCGTACATTGTTATTGATATGTGAGTATGTCATCCTCTTATAATATTAATACAAACACACATACAAAATTAACTAATAAAATTCTAATTAATTCAAAACAAAATAAAAATAAAAAGTGCAACAATTAATTTAGTTCTCATTGTATAGTTTACCTACCAATTTTTTGAATAAAGTTGAAAATTCATTCTCCTGCAATATTAATATAAACACAAAAAAGTAACTAATAAGATTCTAATTAATTCAAAACATAATAAAAATAAAAAGCGAAATAATTAATTTAGTTCTTTAGCTATACCTTACCTACCAATTTTTTGAATAAAGTTGGAAATTCATTCTCTTGCAATATTAATACAAACACAAAAAATAATAACAAATTAATACAAAACATAAGAAAAATGAAAATTGAAACAATTAGTTTACTTTTCTATGTATACTTTAGGTGCTATTTTTTGAATAAAATTGAAAATTAGAGTGAATATAATAGTTATATATATATGAAAAATTCTATTACAAATTCTCTCAAAATTTTATGAATGAAAGAAAAATAAAAAAATATGGTACATAAATAGGAGTATATATAGTAATGATGAAAGGAAAGTTAAAAGGTCATTTCATTTAATAAAGAAAATAATGGTTATTAAATAAATAAGGTAAATAAATAAAAAAAAAAATTATGAGAGGAGATCAATGGTTTACAATTTTTTTTTTTGTGTGTTTATCCCTTATATTTTTTTAACTTTTTTACCTTATATTTTTTAATTTTCTTAAATTGGTAATCCATATCACTTTTTTTTACCATGTCACATTAAAAGTTGTCACATCACAATTAAACTTGCAATGTCACATTTTTTTGTTAGCCTTTTAATAAGATTTTATAGATAGAAACTATTATAGGTTTTATAGCCATTATACAACCATAAAATCCAATATATTAATTTTATTTTTAATTTATTTTGTGGTATTATTTAATTAGATAATTGATTGCCGAGAAACTCAAGAGGTGAATTAAATAGGAAAAATATTAATGAAAATTATTGGTGTTAACTCATTAAGTAATATAAAGAGTTTTAGTCAATTTATTAACATATTATATTATAAAAATTGATTAAATAGAAAAAAAATTTAATTAATTTGGTGGGTGTTAAGTATTATGAAGAGTTTTAATCAATTTATTTCCGTGTTTAATTAAAAAAAATGAATTAAATAGGAAAAAATGTTAATAAAAATGGTGGGTGGTAAGTAATATGAAGAGTTTTAATTAATTTATTAACATATTTTATTATAAAAATTTCAATTTTAATTATAAATTATAAATTTTATTAACATGTTTTATCACAAAAATTTCAATTAAAATGTCAATATTAACTATAAATTATGAAAATTTGATGTAATTTCTAAGGTTATATAAATTTGGAAAAACAATATATTTAATATACAAAAATCATTTAAGAATATAAATAATATCTTTTAATATTATAGATAAGTGAACTAAATTAATTTATAGATAAATGAATTAAATTAATGCCATGTAATAATAAATTAATGCCGGTTAACAAAATGAGCGGAAAAAGGGGGATTGTCGTTGTCGGTAGGAACAGTGATGATAAGAAACGGGGTAATTGGGTATGAATGTGTATGTGGCATTTGGGTTATGGGGCCGAGGTGGGCTACAAATGTTTGCGTGGCTTTTTTTATCCTACGTGGCATTGTCTACGTGGACTTAATTGAACATTTTAGGTTAGCCTTTTAATAGTATTTATAGATAAGAGATAAACTATCCAATTATTACATATCCATAATCTAAAGAAAATCTGGTATTCGTCTCAATTCCATTGCGACGGCATGACCATCATGCTTAGCCTTTGATAAAGGCTTGGTTAAAGGATCAGCAATATTATCATCTGTCCCTACCTTACAAATGTCAATTTCCTTCCTTTCCACATAATCTCTAATTACATGGTATTTCCTTTCAATGTGTCTAGATTTATTACTAGACTTCGGCTCTTTAGCTTGAAAAACAGCCCCACTGTTATCATAATATAGAGTGATTGGATCTTTGGCAGAATGGACTACTCCTAGTCTCTCCATGAATTGCCTAATCGAAACAGCTTCCTTTGCAGCCTCAGACGCTGCAAAGTACTCAGCCTCTATTGTAGAATCCGGGTAACGCTTGCTTGAAGCTCTTCCAGCAAACAGCTCCTCCATTTAGCATAAAAACATAGCCGAATTGGGATTTCATATCATCCCGATCGGTTTAGAAACTTGCGTCCGTGTAACCTCTTACATGCAACTCAGTTTCTCCTCCAAACACTAAGAACAAATCCTTAGTCCTTCTCAAGTACTTAAGGATGTTCTTTACTGCTATCCTGTGACTCTCACCAGGCTTGGCCTGATAACGACTTGTCATGCTTAAGGCATATGCAACGTCGGGACGAGTGCAAATCATAGCATACATGATAGACCCAACAACGGAAGCATAAGGGACGGTCTTCATGTGTTCAATCTCCTTAGGGGTAGAGGGAGACTGTGACTTGATCAAAGTAATCCCTTGGCCCATAGGTAGAAATCCTCTCTTGGAGTCTTTCATATTGAACCGGTCAAGAACTTTGTCAATATAAGCTTCTTGACTCAATGCTAGTATCCTCTTGGACCTATCCCTATAGATCCGGATACCCAAGATTCGTTGTGCCTCTCCCAAGTCCTTCATCTGGAAGTGTTTCCAGATGAAGAACTTGGGAGAGGACAAGGAATGCAACCTTACTCCCACTAAACTTCATGTACAAACACAGTTCTTCAACACTTCTAGTGAAACCGTATTGTTTGATAACATGATCAAAGCGATGATTCCAACTCCTAGATGCTTGTTTAAGACCATAGATGGACTTCTTGAGCTTACACACCTTCTTAGCGTTAGATGTATCCACAAAACCTTCAGGCTGTGTCATGTACACTTCCTCTTCTAGAATCCCATTCATGAAGGTGGTTTTGACATCCATTTGACAAATATTATAATCATGAAATGCGGCAACCGCTAAGATTATCCTAATGGACCGAAGCATAGCGACTGGAGCGAAGGTTTCGTCATAGTGTAAACCATGAACTTGGGTGAAACCTTTTGCCACCAATCTAGCTTTGTAAACATTTACATGTTTATCCACTCCGAGCTTAATTTTATATATCCATTTACACTGAAGGGGTCGCACTCCCTCAGGTAAATCCACCAAGTCCCATACTTGGTTCTCGTACATGGAATCCATTTCGGACCGCATGGCTTCTAGCTAATGCGAGGAGTCAGGACTAGACATGGCCGATTTATAGGTAGTGGGTTCATGACTTTTCAAAAGTAACAAAACACCATCCTCTTCGATGTTACCAAGGTAGCGGTCAGGTGGATTAGAAATCTTACTTGACTTTCTAGGAACAATTACCGTTTCAGAGGATGAGGGAACGTTATCCTCCATGTTCTCCTCTACCTCATTCTCGGTTTGTGGCTCTCGAACATCGTCAAGTTAGAATTTTCTCCCACTCTGTCTCCTAGAAATAAACTCTTTTTCAAGGAAGACAACATCACGAGCCACAAACACTTTGTTCTCGTGTTTATTGTAGAAGTAATAGCCAATTGTTTCCCTTGGATATTCTACGAAAAGACATTTGTCAGACCTGGGTGCAAGTTTATTGTCAGACTTGATCTTGACGTATGCTTCTCAACCCCAAATACGCATGAATGACAAATGAGGGACTTTCCCTGTCCATATCTCACATGGAGTCTTATCGTCCGCTTTAGTTGGGCTTCGATTTAGTGAAAATGTTGCAGACAAGAGGGCAAATTCCCAAAACGAATCAGGAAGCTCGGTTAGACTCATCACAGACCGAACCATGTCTAATAAAGTTCGGTTTCTCCTTTCGGCCACACCATTTAATTTTGGTGTGCCAGAAGGAGTCTATTGTGATACTATACCACAATCTTTCAGGTGTGAATCAAGTTCATAATTTAGATATTCACCACCACGATCGGATCGTAGGGTCTTAATCTTTTTATCCAATTGGTTCTCTACTACATTTTGAAACTCTTTGAACTTGTCAAAAGCTTTACACTTGTTCTTCATTAAGTAGACATACCCATATCTACTTAAGTCATCAGTAAAAGTAATGAAGTAGTGAAAACCTCCTCTAGCGGTGATGGTTAATGGTCCACACACATCCGTATGTATGAGAGCCAAAACCTCAATAGCTCGTGTCCCTTTTCCCGCAAAAGGTGCACGAGTCATCTTGCCTAAAAGGCAAGACTCGCATATACCATAAGATTCGAAATCAAATGGTTTGAGTACTTTTGATGAAGCAAGTCTCTTAATGCGTCTTTCGTTTATGTGACCTAAACGACTATGCCAAAGGTAGGATTCATTTAGATCACCCGCTTTGAGCTTTTTAGTTTCCACATGATAAACGTCATTAACATCATTTAAAACATAAATGTCTCCAATTGAAATGGCCTTGCCATAAACTACATCATTCAATGAAAAAGTATAGCTATTGTCCTTGATCATAAAACAAAAGCCTTCCGCGTCTAACGCGGAAATGGAGATGATGTTCTTGGTTAAAGTTAGAACAAAATAACAGTTATTTAAATACAACTCTAGACCACTAGCTAAAGTGAGCACATAACCCCCCATGGAAACGACCACTACTCTAGCTCCATTGCCTATGCGGAGATCCACACCACCTTTTGCTAGTGCTTGCACGTCCCTTAAACCCTGCAAATGATTACAAAGGTGAGAGTCACATCCGGTATCAAGTACCCAAGTAGAAGTGCAAGCATAATTAACGTCTATCACATAGAGAGAGGAAATCATACCAATAGGCATCACACGCCCTTCCTTGAGATCCTCCAAGTATTTGGGACAACTCCTGCTATAATGCCCCTTCCCATTACAATGGAAACATTCGGCCTCAGAGAGTTTGACACTTTTTGCCTTGGGTTTGCCATTCTCAACGGCTTTCCCCTTTCCCTTATCTTGTTTCTTTGACGATTTCTTGAATTGGGACTTTTCCTTCCCCTTTCCTTTCTTAACTCCAAAGGACATGTTCTTTAACTTCATGGTTAGAACATCCCCTTTTTCACTCCCACTAGCTTCCATATCCCTCTCTGCTTGGGTGAGGAGTTCATGAATTTCATGATAACTCTTATCCATGCCATTCATATTGTAGTTTACCCTAAAGTGGGCAAACTTGGTGGGAAGTGAGTGGAGGATACGATCCACCACAAGAGTCTTAGGAATCTTACACCCTCGTCGCTCTAGAATATGTCGTACGCATTCAAGGAAATGCATGAAAGCTTGAGATTTGGGGACATCGACCATATCATCACATTTTTTATATCATTCGACATCCTTACATGGTCATCATAGGCGGTCTGCACCGCCGATGAAGCCTTTGGACCGGGCTCGATGGGAGGAGTATCGGTCAAGTAAGTGAGCACGTTGTCGGACAACGCGGCGCTTTTGATGTTGGATTCCCATTCAAGAAAGTTACTACCGTCATCTTTTAAGATACATTTGTCCATTACGGACCTTAGCCATGAATCTTTGCCTAGTGTAGTAGTCGATGGAGTTGAAGAAGTTGCCATTGCGAATTAAAATGCTACAACAAAATAAGGAAAAATTAACATTCATTGTTTTTAAAATTACTTGTGAAAACATGTTTAACAAGTTTTAACATTTATATAATGATCTCCCACAAAATTATATAAATTACTCCAAGACCCAAATTTCAAACAAAAATGAGCATCGTTTGGGCGAAACATCCCATAATCGTGTAAATTCGGTAAGTTAACGGTTGACTAATTTTACCTCTAGAACTCTTGGTTGACGAATTTCCTTAAATCCATCTACTAGCCCCGGAATACAAGACCGTCTTATACCCCGTTGAGTCGAACTAATTTTGGCGCGTGATAACCGTTTACCACCCTACTTACCCGAGGTAAAAATAGAACACCCCGCTTGCTCGAGCGTGGCTCTAATGAACAAGGGATTCATAGGTGTTACTAATTGGTAAGGCTAATATCAATTTTAGTTATGTGAGAGATCTTGTCAATTTAGTCATAAATTCCTTATAAGTGAACTAAATCTGCGAATGTAAATGACGTGAATTGACAACCACGAAAATAAAATGCATGTGAATTGCAATATTGGCATGCGCGAAAAATAAAAGCAAGCAGGCATATGAATAAATCCTAGTATGGCCACCTAGTTAATAAAAACTAGACTATTACATATCGGAAACCAACTCCTTGGTCCCTTGCCTCTTCATTCCGAGTTTGAAAATCGTCATTACGACGGCCTAGAAAGGCGTGTTGAAATGGTTATAAAAACCGGGTTTGAAAATTTTCATTACGACTGCCTAGAAAGGCGTGTTGAAATGGTTATAAAAACCGGGTTTGAAAATCGTCAATATGACGGCCTAGAAAGGCGTGTTGAAATGGTTATAAAAACCGGGTTTGAAAATTGTCATTACGACGGCCTAGAAGTGCGTGTTTGAAATGGTTATAAAAAACGGGGTTTGAAAATCATCATTATGACGGCCTAGAAAGGCGTGCAACGGTCGGCGAAAGACCGAGGTTTGAAACGGCCGTTATAACGTTGCAAAAAGGTGATTTTTAGAAAGTTTGAAAATGACACGGAAGGACTTATGATCAAGTAGCACATAAGCACTCACAGTTCAATATATTATGCATTATGCTGACACGGGTTTTGGCTTAGAAGGGTGGGTTACACACCAAGCAATCAAACCCCGATTTGTGAGAGGGATACCAATCCAAACAAAATGTGTAAGGAGGGTGCCCTAGCCTCGTGCTCGAAAGTGATGAAAGCTCTTTGACGAAACAAAAATGTGTAACGTCAATGGTATGCTTGAAACGATTAGAGATGTTCGGAGTCCCCACCAAGCATTTGTGGGATGCTTGGAACTCGTTCGAAATCCACTTTATACCTCGGTCAAATCGAAGCAAAAAGCAACGTTTGACATAGGTACTAAAGATAAGGAAATCGTCCCTCTTTAGCATCCTATCTCTAGAATGACTCTCGTACGCCCTGGATAAGGTCGTCCACTATCCAAAGTTTCTGAGTAAGAGGTGAAGGTACGTATTGGAAAGCCCTTTAATCAGACACCCAATCCCGCCCGCGGTAGCGGCCTCTACTGATCGATCTTGGTTGGTTGAATGCAAAAGTTGATAAAACGGTTTAAATGCATGAATGCGCATCCAATAATTTAAACCTAACATGTGAGAGCTTTCTAAGTCGGTTGATTTAATCCAAGTATCAAGTGTAAGATGTCGAGTTGGATTTATGGTTGATTTGTATGCAAGACGGGAATTAAACATCCATTTACCGTATTAGGTTTATGGTGCATAACGTGATCCATTTGTCTTAGTAAAACATTTTGCAAATATGATTTTGAATGAGCAAACAGTCATCTGATCCGTCCTGTATCCGGGCTAACCGGAGTCGGGATCGTCCTAGACTAATGCTGGAAAGGGAACAGGCCCTGTACCAGACGACTACATGAGGCGCGAGCCAGCCGGCGGTGTAAGGGGCCTCCCCTGGTTTTGAAAATGAGAATTGAAAGCCCTGTTTTAGGCGCGGGTCAACCTACGGTGATATGCCGTGTTCTGACCTTTTGAAAAACGTTTATAAAACGTATTGAAAAATGGGTCTTTGACCCGATTTGGTTTGAAAGAGTCGTTTAGACCACATTTATTGATTTGAGGAACGGGACTCGAATAATCATCATTGTTTTGATGGTATTCGGTGTCGGGTTCGACTTGGCAAGCTTGACGTGAATAGTTTTGAAAATAATTATGAACTAAATGTTTTAAGTTCATTTGAATATCATTAGTCGATACTCATCATCGTACCCGGGTTAAAATCCGGCATGGTATGTAGAACCAAGGATGACTTTGTGTTGGTGACTAATATGCTTGTTTTGAAAATGTAAAAAAATGATGAAAGGCTTTAAAATACCTCCCAAAAATGAAATAAAAGGCTTTAAAATACCTTTTCAATGTTATTAACCAAATATCATCACCGAAACACGGATTTAACCGTCATGGTATGAGGAACCAAGGGTGAGAAATGTTTTATGGCTAAAACAAATAAAATGAAATAAAAAGGTTCGAAAATATTTGGAATAGTAAAAACCGATTGTAAATATGAAAATGAAATAAAGGATAATGACGAGAACAAACACGGCTGAGTTCTGACCTGGACACCCCATTGAGGCGCGGGCAAGCCGGCGAACCAAGGGGCTTCAATCTCAGGCCAAAAATAAGTTTTGGCTCGTTTATTCCATGTTTTGGTTCATGTTATGCATGTTTTAGCATGTTGTAGTCATCAAACAAATAAAAACATGATAAAAGAAGGATTTTTACACCCTCATACTTACATGTTTGGTTATGGCGAGTGACCGACGTAAGTGTAACAACTCGTTTGGTCGGAAAAAACTCGGTTTAAAACCGTTTTGGTAAGTAAAAAAGAGTGTTTTAAGATTAGTGATGATGTAGTGGTCGAAGTGGTCGGTCAAGTGATTTAATACACGATGACGGTACCAAACAATGTGTAAGGCTTGTATTTACGATCGGTAGGTCGTAAATATGCGTTGGATTGTGACTTAAGAAGTCGAGTTGAGAATTTTAAGGGAGAAACGAGGGGGCGGACACTCGCGTCACTTCTCAAATGGGGGCATTTGAGGGGTATTTATAGGAAAATGAGTGGTTGTGTGAGTTTCGAACGACGTGGCCACCTGGGCTGCTCATAGAGGCGCGAGCCACGTCGCGGGTCTTCGAGTTGTCTTGTCGCTTTCACACAAGTGCATTTATGATTTGTTCTATCCTAGGATTTGGATGAACATGTTTGATATTTGACTATGTAAGATTCCAGGAAACCTTAACATAAAAGGCTTTGAATGTTTGTTTTTTGTGGTCTTGGTTTGACTCGTTGTTGGAGTCGGGATTTGAATTTTTGAGTCGGTTTTTGGTCCGGTGTCGGTTTTGACTCTAGTTACTGTCATTGCGACCCCGTTGTCGTGCATTAAACACTCCAGGTATTTTTGAAATGTTTTGAAATGTTTTATTTTCGAAATCGTTTTAAGTTTTCCGACGTAAAGTTGTACACAAACTGTCGATCAAACGCCGCAATTCCAAAGCATGTTATAGTCCGATAATCATCGGGTGTTTGTTGGAGTCTCAACAGATACCGGGTATCTACAGAGCCCCCACTTTGACTGAGGCTTGGACATGGCGAAAGTCAAAGTAGAGCTCCCAGGTCAACAGATACCGGGTATCTACAGAGCCCCCACTTTGACCCGAGCGACGTCAAGGCAGCTCGAAAGGATTCGGGCCAAGGACCTGCCGTCGGGAAGGGCAACACCAAGGCGACTCGAGGGTACGAGCCAAGAACCTATCGTTGGGAACAGTTTAGAGTCTGTCGACTATCTGTGCGGTCGTTTAAAATCCGTTAGACTACGTACAAAAGCTCACCAGCCATAAGAAGGAGTCATACCTAAGGCATCTTCGGATATGTCCTTGAACGTATGCGAACAAAGGCTCGCCAGCTGTGGTGCGTATGTGAGGAGGGCTCACCAGTCGCAATGCGTTGTAAGGCTCGCCAACCATGGGGCGTACATGAGGAGGGCTCGCCAGCCGCGATGCGTAGTAAGGCTCGCCAACTATGGTGCGTATATGAGGAGGGCTCGCCAGCCGCGATGCGTTGTAAGGCTCGCTAGCCATGGGGCATACATGAGGAGGGCTCGCCAGCCGCGATGCGTAGTAAGGCTCGCCAGCCATGGGGCGTATCTGAGGAGGGCTCGCCAGCCGCGATGCGTGGTAAGGCTCACTAGCCATGGGGCGTATCTGAGGAGGGCTTGCCAGCCGCGATGCGTAGTAAGGCTCGCTAGCCATGGGGCGTATCTGAGGAGGGCTCGCTAGCCGCGATGTGTAGTAAGGCTCGCCAGCCATGATGCGGTCGGTTATTGGACCGTCAGAATAGCTGCGTCGGATGGGCTTGTTTTGAAAGTAGCGGACTCATGATGCCGCCGTGGAAATAGCGAATTTGAATTTTCACTATTACTATTTTTGAAATAAGTGGGTTCCACGAGGAAGCCCCCCGTTGACATCTGAAGGAATAGTGAATTTGAACTTCCACTGCTCGTTTGTTTGAATTTTTTGAAGGAAATAGCAAATTTCAAATTTCGCTATTACGACTGAGGGGACGGTTTATGTGCCGCCATAGACATGTGATAGAAATAGTGGATTTGGAATCTTCACTATTATTTTTGAAGTGACGGTTTATGTGCCGTCGTTGACATGTGAAGGAAATAGTGAATTTGGAATCTTCACTATTATTTTTTGAAGTGACGGTTTATGTCCCGCCGTTGACATGTGTAGGAAATAGTGGAATTTAATTGCCAACTATTATTTTGAAAATGACGGTTTTAATTGCCGTCGTTTAAAATTTGAAGAAATAGCGAATTTGAGTTTTCACTATTATTTGAAATTGACGGTTTTGATTGCCGTCGTTCGAAATTTGAAGAAATAGCGAATTTGAGTTTTCACTATTATTTTGAAATTGACGGTATTGATTGCCGTCGTTTGAATTTTGAGGAAATAGCGAATTTTGAATCTTCACTATTATTCTTGAAATTGAAAATTGAATAAATAGTGAATTTTGAATTTTCCACTATTATTTTGTTTTTTGAAGGGAAAACGACGGTTTTGATCGCCGTTCGTTTGGAATTCTTGAAGGAAAATAGTGAATTTTGGTTGCATTATTTGTTTTTGTATTTGAAAAAATCACGGTCCTTAATATCGTCATTGAAAACTTGAAGTTTATGACGGGAAATTGGGCCAAAGCCCAAATTTCGTTGAAAGAGCAAGGGGAGGCCTGGTTTAGGCGCGAGCTACCTGGTGAACCAAGGGAGCTTCCTTATTTTTCTGTAAAAGACGCGAGGATGGTTCGCATTCCATTCATTCGTCATCTTCAATGCTTCGACACAAAAATCCGCCATTGAAGGACCTTTGCTCACTTCCATTCGTGCCAATATCAACAATGTCATCTCAAGGTATGCATTTTCTCTTGAATCCATTTAAATTTGTTGGTCATTTGATAGATTGAATTAGGGCGAAAATTTTACCCTAGAAAATTGATTTGGGCGTTTTTGATTGAGCCCATTTCGAGTGAAATTGATGATTGCATTAGGTTAGAAACCTGTTTGGGAGTATATGGGTGCTTTTAGTTTGCATTTTGGTCCCCGTTCCCGCTCCCTATGCTCAAAAAACGTGAGTGAGGTGGAGAAACCGTCTCATCTCACAATGCCAAGTTTATTTGCTTGGGTAGTGGGTCCCACTAGGTTGCATTGTAGTCGGGAAAGACCGTATTTGCCATTGTGGACCTTTGTTGGGTATTGTGGGCAAAATTGGAATTTTTGCCTCTTGTGACGGTCTTATGTCTGACAAAATAAGCGCCTGTTTGGGCTTAAATTGAGTCAGTTTGCCTTAAAATGGACCTTGTTGGTAATTTAGGTCACCTTGAGGCGTGATAAAATCACGTTTGCCTTTTGCGGTCGTTTTTGAATTTTTTGACCGGTTTGCGTTCAAATCGGCGTATAAATTGCCTTTTTGAGCCGTAGAAAAATTTTCCATTGCATTGGAAATGCATTTTGGTTCGTTGGCGGACCTCGTGTGGGTCTTGGGGTGCCGTTTTTTTTTTTTTTTTTTTTTTTGTTTGCTGTGGTTGTTTTGACTCGTCTTTTGCTTGAAAAGAGGAGCGAGTCGTTTTTGTGTGTGTTTTTGTGAATTGTTTTTGTTTTGTTTGGTTGGATTAGGGCGGGGTTGCCCTTGCCTTGCTTTGCAGGTTGTTTTTTTTGTTCTGGGTTTGTCCGATTTATGCCGTCATAATGCCGAATTTTCGGCTGACGTTTTTTGTTCAACCTTGATCGCAGGGGACCATTTGGAACCTATGGGGTCCGTTGTTGAGGCATTGGAGGAGGAGGATGATCCTGGAGGAGGAGAGGCGACTGTTTTTTGTTACAGACTTGGTTGTGTTTCTCCCTGGCGGCCTTTGCTCGGCCAATGATTGGGTATCGATCGTTGGTCGTTGTCTGCAGAGGTTCGGATGACCGATGAGTGGGGGTTCAATACGGGCGTGTTATCCCATGTTGCCACTTTTGATCGTTGTCGAGTTCTGGTGATTGGAGGTCAACATCGGGGTAGTGTCCGTTGTCATGGTCCTCTTTCACTCTTGAATTCTGCTGATTGGAGGTCAACGTCGGGGTAATGTGCTGAGTTATGATCCTCGGTTGTCGTGTCATCCGAAGTCTGCCAGGCATCATTTTTCTTTTTTTGTCGTGGAGCAGGAACGAGGTGTTACCATTATGGTAACCACCTCTGCTTCCTTTGTTGCTCCTTTGTTGCTCCTCTGTTTCTTGTGTTGCTCCTTTTCTTTTCCGTTTGAGAGGATAGAGAGTACTTAGTTCGGTAGGTGGCGGATAGCCCCCAGTTCGTTGTCTTAGGCTAGTGTCTGTATGATAGATAGTTCTTTTAGGCCAGTGTCTGTATGATAGATGTCTGTACTGGATCCTGTTTGTACGGTCAGTTGTCCGTATCAAACGTGTGTCGATGTATTTTATAAAACTTCGCGTTTTAGAGCTTATGTATATGTACTACTTGTATTGTCTTATGCTTGTGGATGTTTGGTTATCGTTACGGGGTGACGAACTTCGGGACGAAGTTCATTTTAAGGAAGGTGGAATGTAATACCAATCAAATTTTCAATTTGTTTTGTTTTTATTTCAAAATCGAACGTCGGGACGAAGTTCCTTTTAAGGGGGAAAGATTGTAGTATCCAAATATTTTTATATTTTACAGTAATATTCGTTACTTTGAAGATATAGAGAATTCTGTCTGATTTTTATCTACTCCTAATTTTATATTAAGTTGTAAAAAAAAATAGAAAATCAAACTCTTGCATTCACGGACTTTCTTTACTTGTATATATACACACATATTTCCTATGTTACCTCATGTTCCATAAACCAAACCCTACTTTCTAAAATTCATATTATTTTTTATGGCACTCATATTTCGGTGCTTTGGTTGTTACGTCGGCGCATAGCTTTCAAGTTATAATACATAATTGTGTTATGCACTAGCATCTTCATGACATTCTGATTGTTTATTGCTAATTTCCTATGAGCAATTAGTATCCCCATGTTCTTGTCTGGTTGTCTCCTTTCGACAACTTTGAATTTCCAATAGTCACTTTTCGGGTTTTGAAATTGGTTGCATTTCGGATTCAAGAATGATACTTTCTTTCTGAGCCTTTAGATCTAATACAAGGTAACACGATTCTACCGATCCTATTATTCTTAGTATTGTTCGAGGTTATGTGAATTACATGTTAATTGTTAGTTTATTATGATTTTTATGTGCTTATTTGAATTGAATTACTAGTACTTGTTATTTATATTGATAGTTAATACTTTCTATTGATAAGATAATTTTATTCTGTGAGATTGGGCGAGTTCGGGATTAGACAGTTGAATTAGTTCCCTTGAACGATGTATAAGTGGTTATTTTTGACATTGTGATTTGTTAAGGGTGATACAATTTAGTTCGTAAATAGTGAGCGATAGAAATTGTACGACATCTACCGCTGTCTGCTCGAATAACTTGTGTTCTAGTATGTTGTATGTTAGGGAGTTAATGTCATGATGGGGAATGATGAGGATAATGTTAGCATAAGTGGACTATGAATTTAGAGTTAGTGGGATTCACTTTTGAATTGAATACTTTATGAGGTGATTAGTTTGTTGAATAATGGAGATTGAGATTAGTGGAATTGTATATTACGTAACAATAGGTCTTGGTATAGACGGGTGGGGCGAACAGACGGATAAAGACCTCTAATAAAATGGGTAGGAGGGACAAGGTGGGGCACCCCCATGTGCTTCCCACTTTATGGTAAATGGGTATTTTGTGAGGGGAAATGGTATCCGTCTATACGTATAGACGGATAGTGTCCGTCTATAATAAGAATTTGTGATTACGTAAGGCCTTACCTAAGGAGTAATCATCATTAATAGTTGCTCTCGTGTAACAGAGGTGCAATGGGATTTGAAATTGGCTTTGGTTTGGTCTGTGTTATTTGAGTGTTTTACCTGTCTTAAATTCGTGGGATGCAAAAAGTTAAAGAAGAGACTCATGTTTATTCCAAGCCTAGTTTATGCCTGTGAAAATTGGTAGCATTTCACCGTGTAGTTTTTCCTGAAGAAATTATTTGTGAACGTCTATCTAAAAAGTCCGCGAATCAGTAGAGGCTGAAAGATTACTTCTAAAACATAATTTAGATATTGAATTGGTGCTGGGTCTTTTTCATATATTTAATTTAAATAGTTTAAATGAGTTAGGCGTTGGTTTTACTTAAAATTCATTTGTCAAACTTGTTTTATGAATCAATACTTTTTATGCGACGATTTCTGTCAGTTTTTGGAAATTAGTCTGAAAACCCTTGATAAGTTTGGAATTTGAGAAAAACACGTTAGATATAATTTGTAGCTAAGACTCATGGGGTTCCAATTCAATTGGCCTTGCATCAATCCGAATTTTCTGGAATTAGTTATTCATTTTATACCGAGTCTGCCATGTGCAGGAAAATCAGGGAAAGTCGTGTTTATTCCTTGAGTTGATATTTCTATTAAATTACGATAGAGTCTAGGTTATGTGAATGATTAATTGACTGAGTAGGTGGTAATTATACATAATTATGTTATGTAGGTGATGGATATGTGAAGGATCATAACTAATTGCTTGTGCGTGCTTGGATTGCGAAAAGGTAGGGAAATACACTTGACTTATTATCGTTGTTGTCGAATTGTGTTGACTTGATTCATGGTTGTTGATTTACGTTATGATTCATATACGGGAAGGTGATTGACTGAATTAATCATATTGAGTATGATATCACAACATCGGGTAACCAGCATGATTTTATGATTTATCAGTTCAGTGATTTATATATATACTGTGTTGCATTAATTTCTTTTGAGCATTCATATGCATTGGAGATGGAGGATGTTGTGGTGATGTGGTGTGATGATGACGATGTTGTGATAAGGCCCAGGCGGGTTCTGCAAGACTTGCCCTGGATAACCTCAGCTGCGAGCTGGCAGATCGGCTACGGTCGATATATATAGTCTACCGGGGATCGGTATGGCTGGGCGTTCCGGGTTATGAGTTATGAGAAATGAGATATGAGATATGAGTTGAGATGGAGATGGAGGTGACGGAGGATCATGCATATCATATTTTGTTGTTTAATTGTTTTCCCTACTCAACCTCGTGGTTGACCCTGTGTATTCGTGAACACCTGTGATGACCCAAATATTGGCGAGCAGACTTGACAGGTTTAAGAGATAGAACGGGAGCTTGGTGGGCGTGAGACACTGGATCAGAAGACTTAGTAGCTAGATCATCATCTAGAAGACTTTCACTTTTATTTATATTAGTTCTTTGTAATTTGACGTAAAAGAGGTTTTGTAATAATTAAGTTCAAAATAATTATATAATTTGCCTTGGAGTTTAATTTGTTATACACTACCTCGGGAAACCGAGATGGTAACAGTTCGGTTTATTAGGGAATGTCTTGACGAAGGCTCCTTCATAAACCGGGGTGTTACATATTTTGCGTGAGGCGGTTTGTATATATGTGTTTTTGGACTGTGGTTCATTTTGTGATTTTTGGCTTTTTTGTGTTGTGTTTCGGAGGAGCTCTGTCGGCTGTCAATTCTCCTTCTATTTTGCACCAGTCGCTGCATCGTTAGTATAGAAAACAGGCAACAGATAGCACATATACATAAACGCAAACACGTAAAAGCATTTGATTGAAAAACAAAAATTAACCAAGATGACTTGAAGTTAAAATTTGAAATGATCTGATATTTGAAAATTCCGCGACAAGTCGTCACTTTAGATAAAAGGAATTAATTTGAAAATTGAGCAATTAACTCGTGTCGTGAATTAAATTGCATCGAAATGTTGAAATTGATTTGTGGCTCGAAAAATTCAAACTCAAACCGTCAGGGATGAATTTTTAGAAAATATTCTTACAAGCATATTTGATTTTTGAGGTCAAGACTCGAATTTGTGAGTGCTTGAATTTTGAGGAAAACTGATGTCGTGTTATCAATTTTCGTTTTTTTTGATGGAAAAATTTGAAAAAAAAGCGAAAAATTTTCGGAATTTCGACTGACATGGAAACGATCCGTCGCGGATCCGGGCGACTAGCCCTTCCCCCCTTAAAAAAAGAAAGAAAAATCCGTATGTTTAAAGCTGCGTCATGGAAACCGTGTCGGATTTCGTAAAACGCGAAAACAAGGAAATGTGAGTGTGAGGAAACACAAAATGTCCTGGATCATCCCGAAGAGGCGCGAGCGTCCTGGCGGGAGGTTTGAGGTGTCGGGGGAAAATACAACTTGAAAGAGACAAGTCAAAAGCGGGAATCCTGGGAAAGGCCTAAAGAGGCACGAGCTGCCTGGCGATGGAAGCCAGCTCTCCCCTTTTTCTGAAAAACGCACTGATCATTTTTGTATAAATAGTGATGTTTGCGCTTCATTGTTTCATCATCCGAAACACAAAAACATCTCTACAAAACCTCATCTTCCTCCTCCACAAAAATATTTCATGGATGCCTTTGAGAATGCATTGCGATAATGGTGTCGGGATTTGTCTCCTCCCGAAAAGTATCAACTCGTTTGCATGGGAGTTGGTCAATTGGTTGTGCTCCATCAAGTCAAGGTGCAACCCTCAATTCTCGAAGCATGTTCTCGGTTTTGGGATTCAAAACACCATGTTTTCGTTTTCCCGAAGGGTGAAATTTGTCCTCTTGCCGAAGAAGTTGGAGCCATTCGTGGGTGGCCGGGTTGCGTTCCGGTGCTTCCTCCTACTCGGTTGTGCTATAAGGAGAAATTCCGTTCCATGTTGGGTTTGTCGACGAGTCAAGTCAACTTCCTTCTTGCTCCACATGGTGTGGATATGTTGGCTCTTATCAACATCTTTTTAAACTAATTAGATGTTAATGTTTCGGAGGTGGCTAGGAGAAGGGCTCTTGCCTTTTGCCTTGTCCATGTGTACCTCTTTGTTGATGTTTTGAAGAAGGGAGGGGCCAAAATGCTATGGTAGCATGACCCTTATTCATGTGGTTGAGCAAATGGAGCATGGTAGAGATCCATCGTGGTTGGTGCTTGGCGAGATCATCCAACCCTTGGACAAGGAAGGCTCTTGTGGAGAAGCTCCTTCGTTCGGATCCCCAAGGATCCTTCAAGTGTGGCTATTGAAGAGGCTAAGGTATGTAGAGCCTCCGGTTGATTCTTCTTCTTATTCCTTCCCTCACCTTACCATGAGGAAGACGTTGTACTCGGATAGTTTTGCTTCTACCGAGGCTTATTGGGCCGCAAGATTGGCGGAGGAGAGTGGTCCTCACATCCGTTGGATGGTGCCATGGTGGCACTTGAGGTCCTTCACGGGGTTGCCCGCTTCGGGTGCTAGTCTTCGTTCTTTGATAGTGGTGGGTTTAAAGGTTGCCTCCTTCATTTATCCTGAAAGGCTCATGAGGCAAATGGGGCGTCAACAAAAGGTGCCCGCTCAAGATACACTTTTCCAAGAGAATGTTTTCCGGAACTCCGAGCTTGTGGAGGTCTTCGAAAGATGGTGGGCCACTCGGCCGCTTTGGGAGGTACCAAACCCCGTTGCCACGTCATGGGTGACTCCCGCTTATGTCAAGTGGTCACGAGCTCCGTCCTTGGAAGAGAGGTCCAAATTCCGTAAGGACGAGGTTGTCGACTTGAAGTATCGAGAGGTTGGCAAGGCCAACCATGCCTTCTTTGAGGAGTATGTTGACGGAGCTAGCCCCGATGTGATAAGACCACCGAAGAGGAGAAGTTCGGGTCCCAAGAACATGGTGGGCCGTGCATTGGCTCATTTCGGGTCGAACATGGGGTCTTGTGCTAGACCGGAGGCCGTCGCCGTCTTAGATCCGTTGAGGATCCGTTCTGAAGAGGAAATCCATGCTAGGCGGGCCAATAAGAAGAACAAGGGGAAGATGTACCCCGAGGGAAAAGGCAAGGGTAGAATGGAAGAGTGAAGACCTCCATTACCCACTTTATTATTATGTTGTATTAGTGTTGTGAGTTTTTATTATGTTGTACTAGCTAGTTATTGTGTGTTTTGTGCTAGTTTTATTATGTGAGGTGTTTTGGTCGACACCTTAGCTTTGACAAGTTGTAGACTCGTCGAGCTCTATTTGTTGTTGAAATTGTAATCCCTCCCATCATTAATTAAATAAGGGGATTGCTCGTGTCGAAAATTATGAACGCTCTTTTCTTCCATCCATTTTGTAAAGCCAATTCGATTTGAATTATCCTAAACATTTGCACTTGGGAAAGTGGTATTTTTGTGAGGAAGGGAGAAAAGCTTATTGTTGTATTTTATGGGAAAGGGGAATGATTTTCCCTTTCTTTTTTGATGGGGATGATGTTTTGTATGTGAGTGATGTTTTTTTTTATTATGGGGATGGTTGTTTTTTGATTATGAGGATGGTTATATCCTTCTTGTGTAAGAAAGGACTGCCTATGTATTCACCTGAAGAGGTGAAATCAAACCATGATCGTAGTTCGAAATGTTTTGTAGATTTGATTGGGTTTTGTGGTTGTATCCCTCATGCATAAGAGGGACTGCCTACGTATCCACCTGAAGAGGTGAAATCAAACCATGCTCGTAGTTCAGGGTTTTTTTGTTTTAGTGCAAATGGATGTTGCCTTTGACAGATCAAGGGACCTTTGAAACGGGCTAGGTACCGTAACTTAGACTCGATAAAACATGCAATATCAAATCAGAACGCGTTGAGGAACTTGACTTGAAAAGGGTTGAGGTGGTTCCTAGTTGTAGAACTAGGCTTAGGTTGTTGGTCGTTACGGTTCGAGGGTAGTATCTCTTGAGTTGGTCTAAGTTGGCCGGGTTTGTAAAATCCTCCCCATCTAGGTGACTCAATCTCACTGCACCCCCCGAAAGTATTTTCTTGACCAGGTATGACCCGGCCCAGTTGGGTTTGAATATTCCCCTCGGATCGACGGGTAGCGGTGCACGAACCGACTTGAGGACCAAGTCGCCTTCCTTGATGTTCGTGGGTTTGACCTTCTTGTTGAATGCCCGTTATATATGTCGTTGGTATAGCTGGACGTTGTGCAAGGCATTGAGTCGCCGTTCGTCTAGAAGAGTGAGTTGCTCTTACCTTCGACGGGTCCATTCCGCCTCAGGGACTTGACTCTCCAGTAGGATACGTAAAGTAGGGACCTCTAACTCCACCGGTTGAACCGCCTCCATGCCATATGCTAGGTAGAAGGGTGTGGCGCCTGTCGGTGGTCGAATGGAGGTTCGGTATCCCCAGAGTGCGAATGGGAGTTTGCTCGGCCAATCGCGTTAGTTGTCTTGCATTTTCTTGATAATGGTGACAAGAGTTTTGTTAGCTGCCTCGACCGCTCCGTTGGTTTGGGGACGGTAAAGGGATGATCGATGTCGTTTGATTTTGTATTTGTCCAGCAAGGCTTGAGTTTCCGCCCGGAAGTGAGAGCCTTGATCGCTAATGATCTCATGGGGTACCCCATATCGGCAGATGATGTTGTTCTGGATGAACTTGGCCACTTTTTTGGCGGTCAAGACTGCATATGACTGCGCTTCCACCCATTTGGTGAAGTAGTCGATGGCGATGAGGACGAAACAATGCCCCTTGGTGCCCACCGGGTTAACCTTCCCGATGATGTCGATGCCCCAGGTTGAGAAAGGCCAGGGCGACGTCATGGTGTATAAAAGGGATGGTGGTATATGTTGTATGTTGGCGAAGATTTGGCAATGTTTGACGTAGTTACTGCAATCGGCTTCCATGGTGGTCCAGTAGTAACCTAGCCGCATGATTTTTGGGGTAAGCATCATTGCGCTCATGTGAGGACCACATTCTCCGTCGTGGAACTCTCCCATGACTTTTTTGGCTTTGTGATGGTCAATGAAAAGGAGGAGAATTCCTTGGGGTGTTTCTTTTGTAGAGTTGATTTTGGTTTATCACGAATTGTGATGCAAGTAAACGGATGGCTCTTTGTCCTCTTTGATCAGAGTTGGGAGGGAATTCATTTTTGGTTTTGTAGTTGAGGATGACTTGGTACCAAGGTTCATCATGGCTTTCCTCGTCATCGTTGATGGCACAAATGTGAGCTGGCTGGCTCCTTCTCTCGACACATAGGGGCATCGATGTCATGTTATCAGGTATGTTGACGAGCGCGACAAGTTTTGCCAGGGCATCAACAAATTGATTTTCCTCTCGTGGCAAGTGGAAGTAGTCGACTTGGTCGAAGAACTCAGCCTCTTGATTGATCTTTGCTCGGTAGGGAGCTAAGCTGTCACTTCGGATTTTCCATGATCCGGACACCTGATTGATGATGATAGAGGAATCACCATGGACCCTCAATCTCTTAATGCCAAGTGTGATGGCTTCTTGTAGGCCGATGAGGCATGCTTCATATTCAGCGACATTGTTGGTGACGGCGAAGTCCAGCTTGACTGAGATCGGAACATGTTCTCCCTCCGGTGATATTAGAAGGATTCCTACCCCGAAGCCTCTCAGATTAGATGCACCGTCGAAGTATAGGTCCCATGCGTCGGAATCGGCACAAAGGATGTCTTCGTCAGGAAGTGATCATGTGTCGGTCGCTGGATCCTCGTTGACGGGATTCTCTGCTAGGAAATAGGCAACTGCTCTTCCCTTGATAACCTTGGGGGGTACAAACTTGAGATCAAACTCGGACAACATGAGTGTCCACCTAGATAGCATTCCGTTTAGTACGGGTTTTTCGAAGATGTATTTAACCGGGTCCATCTTGGAGTAGATGTGGACCGTGTAGCTGAGCATGTAATGCCGCAACTTCTTTGTTGACCATACTAGGGCTAGCCATATCTTTCCAGTTGGGTGTACCTTGTCTCGTACTCGAACTTTTTGCTGATGTAGTAGATGGCTCGTTCTTCATCATCGACTGTTTGTGCTAGCATTGCTGCCATGGCCGTGTCGGTAACAGTCAGGTATAGGGATAAAGGAATCCCTGGTTGAGGTAGCACGAGGACAGGAGGTTTGGATATGATTTCCTTTATCCTGTCGAAGGCCTTTTGGCAGTTGTCGTCCCAATCGGTGTGATCGGAGGTGCGAAGTTTCTTGAATATTGGTTCACAAATCATGGTGAGCTTGGCAATGAAGCGACTGATGTATTGGATCTGACCGAGAAATCCCCGAATCTCCTTCTCGTTCCTAGGCCGTGGCATTTGCTGAAGGGCTTTGATTTTGGTTGGATCAATCTCAATGCCTCTTTTGCTGACGACATGTCCCAAGAGTTTTCCGGAGGTGACCCCGAATGCACACTTCTGAGGATTTAGTCTTATGTTATACTTCCGCAGACGAGCGAAGAATTTCCGAAGGGCGTTGATGTGGCTGTCCCGTTCTCTTGACTTGACAATCATGTCATCGACATACACCTCTACCTCCTTGTGCATCATATCATGTAGGAGAGTGGTAGCGGTTCTTTGATAGGTAGCCCCGGCGTTGATGTGGCCGAAAGGCATGACTGTGTAGCAATATGTACCCCACTGTGTAGTGAATGTAGTCTTGTGCATGTCTTCCTCAGCCATTTTAATTTGGTTGTACCCAGCGTACCCGTCCATGAATGATAGGAGAGCATGTTCAGCAGTGTTGTCTACCAGAATGTCAACATGTGGCAAAGGGAAGTCGTCCTTTGGACTCGCCTTGTTCAGATCCCTGAAGTCGACGCAAACCCGAATTCTCCCGTCTTTCTTCGGTACAGGAACAATGTTGGTCACCCAGTCAGAGTATTCAGACACTCTGATGAAACCGTCCTTGAACTATTTATCTACTTCTTCCTTGATTTTCAGGGCCCATTCAGGGCGCATCCGCCGTAGCTTTTGCTTCACGGGTTTAGCTCCGGGCTTAATGGGTATCCGGTGCTCTGCAATTTCTCTGTCAATCCCAGGCATTCTCTGTAGGACCAGGCAAACACGTCCTTGTATTCGTGGAGGAGGTCAATGAACTGTTGTCTTTCCGAGGGGTCCAGGGTGGTCCCTATCCTAAGTTCTTGAGGTGTGTTGTCGGTTTCTACGTTAATAGGCTCGCTCTCCTCAATGATGGGGGTTCTGGTTTCCCGTTTGTCAAGTTCTTTGGCTAAGTGAGGTGGGTAGTCACTCAAGTCAAATTCCTCATAGTCATTCAAAATTGCATTGCAGTTAAATTGAGACGAGTCATAAGCAAACTTAGCGTCCATTAAGTTGACACAAGCGAAAAGCTCGGAGAGGACAGACATCTCGTGGTCAGTCAGAGGCGACGCAGCAGAGGAGGTCGCCCCTGGAACAGGCTCCGGGTTGTCACCTTTCATGGGAGTGAGGGTGACCCTAGTAGACTCAGCCTCTGAATCAGCCACGACCTTGTGATAAAACAGTGGGAAGGGGACCTTGACTGGGACATCAGGAGTGTTAGGTGCTATGACAGACTCTGAGTCCGACTCAGACTCAGATTCAGATTCTTCTCCACTTCCTTCTTTGAACATAGGGCCTTCTCCAGTTGTGATCTTGAGAATGCGGCCTCGGCGATCTATCCACTTGACGGTTTTACTCCAGCCTTGTTCAGCTTTCTCCGGGTCAGTGTCGGAGATCAAGGCGGTTGGGTCAAACTGATTGTCCTTCAGGGCGATGTTGATGATGTCCTCATAGTCGAGGTGCTTGATGTTATCTTCTCCAAAGAGGAGAGTGACATCTTGTCCATCGAGGAATGACGACGGCTTAGACTCGGTTGATGCAATTTCGGTGTTGCCGGGGATGAAGTAGCAGTCCTGGAAGACTTCTACACCTGGATACCTGACCTTGGCCACAGAGTCATAGATCGGCTTCGGAAAGCCATGGTAGAGTTCGGATTCTCCCTCGGGGACAAAGTATCCATTGAGGGTTAGATGATAGGGACCGAGGATAACTCCGTGCTTCTTACGTTTTCGAACTAGGAGGTTCATCTCCTGGATATCTTCATCGGTAGGCTCATATCCCAGTTCGAAGGTAATGTTGGGGACCTTAGCCTGTTTCAAGGGAGGTAAGGTGCTCTTCAGTGGATTGAGGGGCAAACCCGGGAAGTAACCCTGGCGCATCATGATGCGGTTGACTGTGAGGTTGGCAAACGGGTCACAATCAAAGGGTGTTGATTCATCAGTTATGGCATTCACAGCTTGGAATCCCCACATTTCATTATAATCTTCCTCAATGGTCTGGGAGGCTATTCCCTTTCTCATGACAACTTTGATCGGGGAAGCAGGAATTGTGATTGTTTTCCCGTTGAAGGGGACCCTGATTTTTTGGTGGAGAGTTGAGGTAACTGCCATGACGGCGTGAATCTAGGGACGTCCCAGGAGCATAGTGAAGGAGGCGTCGAGATCGACCACCTGAAAACTGGTTTGCCTTTCTAGTGGTCCGGTTACGACAGTTAGAGTGATGAGCCGTGCGACCTTGCGACGGTGCCGTCGTAGGCGCGTACTCCTTGATTTGTTGGGCCCAAATCAGCTTCCTTAATACCTATCTTGTGAGCAGTATTGAGGGGAATGACATTCACCGCGGATCCATCATCCACAAGGACCATGGGCACATTCTTCTTGAGACATTATACGGTAAGGTACAGGGCAAGGTTATGATTGGCTCCGAAGGGAGGGATATCTTCGTCAAAAAATACGACTGGGTTGTTCAAGTCAGGGTCGTCCCTTGTCATATGTGCCACTATTTCTTCGGGGGAAGAGGTTGAGGGCACAGTTAATTTTCCCAAGGCCTGTAGCAAAGCCTGTCGATGTTCAAAGGATGTCGCGATCAGTTGCCAGATCGAGATCTTGGCTTTTGCCTTCTGAAGCTGTTTGAGGATTGAATTCTCAGGAGCCTTTGGTTGAGTTTCTACTTCCGGGACAACTTGGTCGTTTGTTGTTGGAACGACCGTTGGATTGTTCGGGTTCTGATAGGGGCGTCCGGACCGGGTAAGATAACCAATCTCTTTCGCCCGTTTCTCTTTCTCTGGGACAAGGTAGACATCTTCAACGTCGTCTCTCCAGATGCCGTTGATTTTAGGATCTCGAAGGCACCTTGGAGGGGTATTTCTTGGTGGCTAGTTTTTGTGAGGGATATTTTTGTGAGGGTAATTTTTGTGAGGGTAGTTTTTGTGAGTTTGATTATTGTGAGGGTGATTATTGTGGGGTGCATGCCAGAATGGTCGCGGGAGCAATCCATCTTGGTGAGGGTAGTTTTGAGCGCTCGGGTGACTCTCCCTCGGGCGTGGTAGTGGAGGATTGAAGATAAGTCGACGGTAGGCATCGTCAAGTCGGGTAATCCTCTCGGAGAGGCTGACTATGGCTTTCTCAACCTGTTGGAACATGGTGAGCATAGTGGCGGCACTGAACACAAATATCCCGTCCGAGGGATCTTTCTCCAAGGCATTCACCTCGTCATCAACTGGCAGAATGAGGTGTGAGCAGTCCAGAGTTGGCTCATTGTTGGAGATGGCATGGATTCCTAGAGGATTTGTTTTGTTGTTTGGCTTAGTCGGCGGGGGTAAAGGCAATTCCCCTTTCTCAATCATGTCTTGGATGATGTGTTTGAGTTTGAAGCGGGTTTCAGTATCATGCCCCCTCCCTTGATGGTACTGACAATAGGCATTGGGGTTCCAAAAGCGGTATTTCTTAGCATCGGTCGGATCCGGGGTGGGTCCGATTGGTTGTAACTTTCCCTGGTCCATGAGCCTCTTCAGAGCACTTGCGTAAGTTGACCCTATATTAGTGAACACTCTTTGGGGGCGCTCAGCTCTCTTAGCAGATGGTTCAACGAGGTTGACCTCATCGATCTTGTTTGTTTGACCATAAGGGCGAGACCCGGTTGAGGTTGATCCCCCGTAGCCTCTGCCAGTGGTCTTGGCCAAGACACTCTTTCAGAGGTCATCTTCAATGCGTGTCCCCAGAATTTGTAGATCCTGGAAGGTCTTAATATTTTGATACCTCAGTAAGTTGGGATACACTGGGTGGAGATTGTTGACGAACTTTTCCACTAAAGTTGATTCACTCGGCTTGCTGACCAGCTGAGTACTTACCCTCCTCCAACGGGTTAAGAACTCTGTGAATCCCTCCTTGTCGTTCTGGGTTAGGACCTTAAGGGTACGGGTATTGGCTTGGATTTCAACATTGTCAGCGTATTGCTTAGAAAATTCAACTGCGACCCCATTCCAAGTAGTAAGGTTCTTCGGATCACGGGAGTAGTACCATTGGCGAGGGATCGGTTCCAAGGATGATGGGAAGATCCGGGTGAAACGTTCCTGTTTGACCCCTTTTATGGCAATGTAGTCTTTGAAGGCTTGGATATGATTGAGCGGGTCCTCCACTCCTTTGAACTTAGGTACATCAGTTAGGGTAAAGTTGTCAGGTAATTGATCCCCGACAGGTTCGAACCTTCGGTTTTTCTCAAGATGGTTATTGTTACCCCGGGCTAGGAGCTGTTCTTCTGAGAGCTTGAGCCTTTTCTCAGTTTCAGTCAGAGGTGGAGTATTATGTTCTCCAGTTTCCTTGTTTTCAAGGGTGTCGATACGGGTCTCAACGCGATCCAGGGTGACCTTAAGAGCGGTGAGCAGGCTGTTTAGCTGATCAGTCGTGACATCTCTGTTGTTATCATTGTTGTTGTTGTTGACACACGAAGTTGAAGACAGGGCCATGACTCTGAGGCAGAAAAACGACTCATATTACAACTCAATCCGACACGGTTCAAAGACTAAACGCAGACAACACAAGGACGAGACAAAGACCAGACTCAAAAAGACGAGGGGGATCGTGTATGGTAACTCGGTGCTGACTAAATTTATGATGTGACGGTGTTGACCGAACTTTTAACACATGTCCAGCATAACGGTGCGACGCCATTGGATGGGTCTCGTGGTGAGACGACTCACAAGTAAAGACCCATAAGTACGTTTGCTTCGACTCGATAGACACGAGGCGGAATTGGAATGGTGGACTGAAGTTTTCGAAAATAGAAATTTTCAAAAAGATTCATTTGTCACTTTGCGGACGGCTTCCGAAGATAGAGATCTCCGTAAGTCGGTTAGTTGAAAGGGTTGTCTTAAGTTTATTTGCAAAAGACGGTTTTGAGTTTAAATCGGCTCGGAAAACAGTGTATTGTTTCCCAAGACGGTTTTTGAAATTCAAAATTGTATGTTTTGAAAATCGAGTTTGAAATGTTTGAAGAGGTCTCGGGGATGGTGCATGGTCCTCGGGATCTCGAAAGTGCCTTGAGAAAACGGTGTGTGCTTTTCTCGGGTTTTGAAAGAGCCATTGTCGGCGCGAGACGGGTTAAAATCCGTGTCTAGACGCGGCGATTATAACGGCGTGAAAAGGTGATTTGAAATGGTTGTAGAAAACCGAGTTTGAAAATCGGCATTACGACGGCCTAGAAAGGCGTGTTGAAATGGTTATAAAAACCGGGTTTGAAAATCGTCATTACGACGGCCGAGAAAGGCGTGTTGAAATGGTTTTAAAAACTGGGTTTTAAAATCGTCAATATGACGGCCTAGAAAGGTGTGTTGAAAAGGTTATTAAAACCAGGTTTGAAAATCGTCATTACGACGGCCTAGAAAGGCATGTTTGAAATGGTTATAAAAAACCGGTTTTGAAAATCATCATTATGACGGCCTAGAAAGGCGTGCAACGGTCGGCGAAAGACCGAAGTTTGAAACGGCCATTATAACAGCGCAAAAAGGTGATTTTTTGAAAGTTTGAAAATGACACGGAATGACTTATGATCAAGTAGCACATAAGCACTCACAGTTCATTATATTATGCATTATGCTGACACGGGTTTTGGGAGAGGGATACCAATCCAAACAAAATGTGTAAGGAGGGCGCCCTAGCCTCGTGCTCGAAAGTGATGAAAGCTCTTTGACGAAACATAAATGTGTAACGTCAATGGTATGCTTGAAACGATTAGAGATGTTCAAAGTCGCCACCAAGCATTTGTGGGATGCTTGGAACCCATTCGAAATCCACTTTATATCTGGGTCAAATCGAAGCACAAAGCAGCGTTTGACATAGGTACTAAAGATAAGGAAATCGTCTCTCTTTAGCATCCTATCTCTAGAATGACTCTCGTACGCCCTGGATAAAGTCGTCCACTATCCAAAGTTTCTGAGTAATAGG
The DNA here is from genome assembly GCF_048544455.1 of Silene latifolia. Taxonomy (NCBI): domain Eukaryota; kingdom Viridiplantae; phylum Streptophyta; class Magnoliopsida; order Caryophyllales; family Caryophyllaceae; genus Silene; species Silene latifolia. The sequence goes on from NC_133535.1 coordinate 84,023,013, forward strand.
TGAAGGTACGTATTGGGAAGCCCTTTAATCAGACACCCAATCCCGCCCGCGGTAGCGGCCTCTACTGATCAATCTATGTTGGTTGAATGCAAAAGTTGATAAAACGATTTAAATGCATGAATGCGCATCCAATAATTTAAACCTAACATGTGAGAGCTTTCTAAGTCGGTTGGTTTAATCCAAGTATCAAGTGTAAGATGTTGAGTTGGATTTATGGTTGATTTGCATGCCAGACGGGAATTAAACATCCATTTACCGTATTAGGTTTATGGTGCATAACGTGATCCATTTGTCTTAGTAAAGCATTTTGCAAATATGATTTTGAATGAGCAAACAGTCATCTTATCTGTCCTGTATCCAGGCTAACCGGAGTCCGGATCGTCCTAGACTGATGCTGGAAAGGGAACAGGCCCTGTATCTGATGGCTACATTAGGCGCGAGCCAGACGGCAGTGTAAGGGGCCTCCCCTGGTTTTGAAAATGAGAATTGAAAGGCCTTTTTAGGCGCGGGTCAACCTACGGTGATATGCCGTGTTCTGACCTTTTGAAAAACGTTTATAAAACGTATTGAAAAATGGGTATTTGACCCGATTTGGTTTGAAAGAGACGTTTAGACCGCATTTGTTGATTTGAGGAACGGGACTCGAATAATCATCATTGTTTTGATGGTATTCGGTGTCGGGTTCAACTTGGCAAGCTTGACGTGAATAGTTTTGAAAATAATTATGAACTAATTATTTTAAGTTCATTTGAATATCATTAGTCGATCCTCATCATCGTACCCGGGTTAAAATCCGGCATGGTATGTAGAACCAAGGATGACTTTGTGTTGGTGACTAATATGCTTGTTTTGAAAATGTAAAGAAATGATGAAAGATTTTAAAATACCTCCCAAAAATTTTGTAAAAGGCTTTAAAATACCTTTTAAATGTTATTAACCAAATATCATCACCGAAACACGGATTTAACCGTAATGGTATGAGGAACCAAGGGTGAGATTTATGGCTAAAACAAATAAAATGAAATAAAAAGGTTCCAAAATATTTGGAATAGTAAAAACCGATTGTAAATATGAAAATGAAATAAAGGGAAATGACGAGAACAAACACGGTTGAGTTCTGACCTGGACACCCCATTGAGGCGCGGCCAAGCCGGCGAACCAAGGGGCTTCTGTCTCAGGCCAAAAATCACTTTCTGCTCGTTTATTCCATGTTTTGGTTCATGTTATGCATGTTTTAGCATGTTGCAGTCATGAAACAAATAAAAACATGATAAATGAAGGATTTTTACACCCTCATACTTACATGTTTGGTTATGGCGAGTGACCGACGTAAGTGTAACAACTCGTTTGGTCGGAAAAAACTCGGTTTAAAACCGTTTTGGTAAGTAAAAAAGAGTGTTTTAAGATTAGTTACAGTGTAGTGGTAGAAGTAGTCGGTCAAGTGATTTAATGCAGGATGACGGTACCAAACAATGTGTAAGGCTTGTATTTACGATCGGTAGGTCGTAAATACACGTCGGATTGTGACTTAAGAAGTCGAGTCGAGAATTTTAAGGGAGAAAAGAGGGGGCGGGCACTCGCCACACTTCTCAAATGGGGGCATTTGAGCAGTGGCGGATGCAGGATTTGACTAAAGGGGGGGCACACCCCAAAAAAAAAATTTTGCGGACAATTTTTATACATTAAAATTTTTTCATCGTCAATACATAATAATATAATCGTAAAGAAAAAATATATCAACAAACCCTAAACGGCTAAACCAAATACCAACAAGCCCAAGTGCATTATTTTAGAGGGAATATCCATTTTCGGCGATAGAATTGGGGGTCTTGTGTAAAAAAAAATTCGAGAGACCCCTTCAATTTCATATATTATCGTCATGAAAATAGTAAAAAAATTAACCAAAGAGTACCATAATCTTTATTTATAAGACAGTGGGAAATTTTACATGGAACTACTTCTAAAAGTGTATAATTCTATAGATATAAAAATATATATGCTTAACAAACAATATTAGTATGCAATTGGTGTGTTGGACAATCATTGAATATACTAGCCTAACGTCCCAGGTTCGAACCCCTATAGCATCATTTTGAAATTCAATTAATTAAATCTAACTTTGAACATACAAAAAAAATAAGCCAAAGGTAACCATAGTGAGATTCGAACACGAGACCATCAGGGAGCTTTATAAGCCTCTTACCACCAGACCAAGAGCATCATCATGCTAAAAATAAGCGCTCTAAATATCTAAACATAAATGTTCTGTTTTTTTTTTTTTTTTTTTTTTTTTTTTTTTTTTTTCGTCACGTGAGGGCACGTGCCCTCACTTTCCCCTCCCCAAATCCGCCGCTGCATTTGAGGGGTATTTATAGGAAAATGAGTGGTTGTGTGAGTTTTGAGCGACGTGGCCACCTGGGCTGCTCAAAGAGGCGCGAGCCACATCGCGGGTCTTCGAGTTGTCTTGTCGCTTTCACACAAGTGCAATCATGATTTGTTCTATCCTAGGATTTGGATGAACATGTTTGATATTTGAGTATGTAAGATTCCGGGAAACCTTAACATAGAAGTCTTTGAATGTTTGTTTTTTGTGGTTGACTTGGTTTGACTCGTTGTTGGAGTCGGGATTTGAATTTTTGAGTCGATTTTTGGTCCGGTGTCGGTTTTGACTCTAGTTAGTGTCATTGCGACCCCGTCGTCGTGCATTAAACACTCCAGGTATTTTTGAAATGTTTTGAAATGTTTTATTTTCGAAATCGTTTTAAGTTTTCTAACGTAAAGTTGTACACAAACTGTCGATCAAACGCCGCGATTTCAAAGCATGTTATAGTCCGATAATCATCGGGTGTTTGTTGGAGTCTCAACAGATACTGGGTATCTACATAAATAAATGACAATCATTCATTCAACATAAATAAATATGCTTAAAATGCTTTAAAATGATGCCAAAATCGCCTTATCTTACAATCGTTGGTATCTTGCTCGGTTTTGTGGATTTAATCGATTTTTAACGTGTAAAAATCAATAATCGACTCTTAAATCTCATTTAAGTTCAAACTAATTGTCCAAACTGTTTTGGACCTTAAAATTAGTCCTCACTAATTTGATGATGAATAATTAGTTTGATTTGGTGATATTTGCTAATTTAATCGGTAAAATCATAACTTTTAAGTAATAAATCCAAAATAATTGAAAATATTATCAAAAATTGAAACAAAAAATTTTGAGTATTCTGAAACACTCCCAAGAACACCAAAATGTCAGAAAAAGTGCCCAAAAATTCGGATAAATGTTTGTGAAGAAAAATATCGATATTTATCGATTTTTAACCACTAAAACCAATAAACATCAAAACAAGGTGAAAATACATTTTAAATTTCACTTTTAACTTTTAAATCATATTTTAAAAGGTTAATAAATTTATCAAGGGCAGGAACAAATGTTTGGAGTATATGATTAAATTATTTCACTTTTATCGACTTTTATCTCATAAAATCAATAAACATGCAAAACGTCAAACCAACCTTCGACATTTTACATACAATCTGTAGAAAATATGCATGAAACATCATAAAAAGTTTATGATCCGAATCAACTCTTAACTATTTTTAGTTAACTCTTAACCAAAATACGACATATTTGACTCGGTTTTATACCAAAAATAATTAAAATTAGCAAAATAACTTCACAAATCACCAAATTTTACCACAGACCTTTTGAGATCAGTAGATATGCATGTCCAAAAATTTCCATGCTAAAACCTCTTCTAACACAATTTTTGAATTTACCAAATTATCTCATAATTTGTTTAATATGCTTAAAATCAACATGTAAATTACAAGCCTAAGCTCTGATACCACTTGAAACATCATAGATCCTAATTATACTCTCTAATTAAAAACAAATTATCTCATAATATGTTGTTTTAATGATCTATGTAACATGCATGATAATATAAAAACATAATAATAAAGATTTAAGGAAAAACAATTTCCTTACATTGATTTTGATGGTAAAAATGGGCACAAACTAGATCACCTATCTAGTTTGTTCTTGAGCTAATGAAATATGGAAGATCCTCCTTTACCAATCTTCAAAGATAAGACCTCCTTCTAGTTGCACCTAAGAACAAAGTACCCAATAAGCTAACAAATACTAACTAGATATTTGTTAAATCTACCCTTGATAATATGTAAATAATACTAACAATCTTAGTAATTATTTTAGATTACTAAAAACTTTTTTTTTGGGTAAAGGTTAAGTATATTAGAATCAATCAAAAAGAAAAGTATACAAGTGAAATATTCGTCCAAATTATCTCAAAAAATAAAATAAAATAATGAATGACTACTCAGCCTATGTCAAATGTAAACTTTGGAGCCAAACAAGATCTTTGACGTGAAGAACACTCAGATTCAATCTCAGAAATCGTGTGTGAATGTCCTGCATAATCTGGTTCACCACATCCTCAGGTCTTCTCACGTATGAAAGGACCCTTGCCTCATTCCGTACCGTCCAGATCCAATAAATCAGAGCCACATGACAGGCTCCAATGAATCTACGCTGTAAACCATTAAGCTTTGCAACAGAGAACCAGTGCACCAGTTCAGAGAAATTGAAGGAAATATGGAGTTGCTGTTGTAGTAAGCTGCAGCAGCGAACACTGGAAGGACAGTAGTAGAACAGGTGCTCATGATCTTCATTAGAGCTAGCATAAATGTCACAGGTCAGATCAGCTAGGATTCCCATTCTTGCCATTCTATCCTTGGTAAGGAGCCTCCTATGCATAAAAGCCCAGAAGATAAAAACATTCTTATGCACATTCATTGAATTCCAGCATATGAACCTCCAGTTAACCAGAGGATGTTTAATACGCATCCAGTCATACCCAGACTGAGGAGTATAAGGACTGTCAGAACCTAACCATTTGTTACCAACATAAGCTTGCTTGAAGGCTTGCATAGTATGAGTGATTTTCTTCCAGGTCCAACTACTATCCAAAGGAGCTGTATAGTCAGACCACTCAATCCCTTTCATATAAACATGACTTACCCATCTCACCCATAGGTGATCTTTTTTTGTTGCAAGCCACCAAGCATATTTCCCAGTGAGAGCTCTATTCCACACCTTAGCATCCTTGAGCCCAAGACCCCTTCCTCTTTAGGGAGGCAACAACTAACCCACTTTACATTAGGAGCTCCCTTATAGTTTGCTTCTCCACCCTATAAGTAATTCCAACATAAGGAGATGATCCTATTAATAATGTTGCTTGGAATTACAAAGATAGTAGCCCAGTATGAATGAAGAGTGGAGAGAACAGATTGGACCAAAACTAGCCTGCCAGCATAAGATAAATGTCTTGAACCCCAACCTCTGATTCTAGCTAGGATCTTATCAATCAACTTCATTCCTTCAAGTTTAGTCAGTTTCTTTGAGGAAATAGGGACACCCAAGTATTTGAAAGGTAAAGTCCCATGATGAAAACCATACACTTGCAAAATATTAGCAATAGTACTAGCTGGTACCCCATTAAAAAAGATGTCAGACTTAGTTTTATTTAGAGTCAAACCAGAAGCACTAGAAAAGGTAGAGAAACTCCTTAACATCCACATGATGGAAGCTTCATTGCCTTTGCAGAAGAGTAAGAGGTCATCAGCAAAAAGGAGGTGATTCAGTCTAGTGTGACCACAAAGGGGATGAAACCTAAAATCATCTTGCTTAGCAACCACACCCAGGATCCTTGATAAATACTCCATACATACAGTAAAAAGGAGGGGGGATAATGGGTCACCCTGCCGAAGTCCTCTTTTACCAGGAAAAAAACCAAAGGTGCTGCCATTGACTGATAAAGAATAAGTAGGGGAAGTGACACATACCATTACCAGATTAATGAAGCCCTTAGGAAACTTTAAGGCATAAAGCATTTGGCTCAAAAATTTCCATTCAACTGAGTCATAAGCCTTCTTCAAGTCAATTTTGATCATGCATCTAGGAGAATCCGCCTTCCTATTATACATACGAACTAAATCTTGACAAATGAGGACATTCTCCACTATATTTCTTTTTTTAACAAAACCACCCTGACTCTCATTAATGATATCAGGCAAAACCTTGTTAAGCCTATTACACATCACCTTAGTAATAGCTTTGTAGATAATATTGCAACAAGCAATAGGACGAAATTCAAGAACACTCTTAGGGTTAGCAACTTTAGGTATAAGAGTCAAAGTAGTAGTGTTAACCTGCCTTAACAGCTGACCAGTTTGGAAAAAGTTCTGAATAGCCTGAGTAACTGATTCACCCATAATAACCCAAGCGTCCTTGTAAAATTGGCTGTAAAAACCATCAGGACCCGGGGATTTTGTTGAAGGGATGGAAAAAATACAATCCTTAATCTCAGCTGAGGTCATAGGAGCCATAAGAATATTGCAATGAGCCTGGGTTACCAGCTGGCCTGTTCTGATAGTGGGCACGTGGACAAGAATGGTAGCCTTAGAAGACCCAAGGAGATCTTTATAATACTGCAAGAAAGCCTCTTCAATATCAGTAGGATTGGAAGCCATCACATCATCCACCCCCTTGATGCACATGACTCTATTGTGAACCTGTCTGGCTCGAATCTGATTATGGAAAAACTAAGTATTTTCATCACCAAATTTAGTCCAAGTGATCTTAACTTTTTGACATAAATAACTATATTGAGCTTTGCACAGATGTCTGTAGGACTCAGCTGCAACTTTTTCAGCTGCCAGAATATCAATATCAGTAGGACATACATGCATTTGTACCTGCAGATCCTCCAAAAGAGATTTAGCCACCCCTACAGCTTTTTCCACATCAGAGAATCTGTTGTTGTTAAGAGTTTTTAAAGGCTTCTTCAGCATCCTGAGTTTACTTACAACTTGAAACATAGGGGAGCCTCTCACAAACTGACTCCAAACATTGCTAACAATATTCTTATACTCACTGGCCAGGCTCCACATATTATAATACCTAAACTGAGGACGTCTAGGAGGCCTAATAGAAGATCTGAAGCAAACACATGGATTATGATCGAATAACCCTTCAGGCAAGAAGTGAGCATAGGCATCAGGATACTTTGCCAGCCATTCATCATTGATAAAAAAACCTATCAATACGAGAAAAACCTCTAGAAGAAGGATTGTGTTTGTTATTCCAGGTGAAAAAAGCCCCCTGGCTTTTGATATCATACAAACCACAGTACTGGACACACTCCCTAAACTCAACAATGTCTTCCAAGGTCACCTCCCCTCCAATTCGTTCATTATAATGCAAGACATTGTTGAAGTCACCACAGACACACCAAGGACCCTGATAGCCATCAAAAATACTTTACAAATAATTCCACAGGTAAGATCTCTGACTAGCATCATTAAACCCATAAACTACAGAACATAAGAAAGTATACCCAGAAGATACCTCAACCACATTAGCAGTAATACACTGAGCATTAGCATGGAGAATATTCACTTGAAATATCTGAGGATTCCAAATAATCCAAACCCTACCCCTGTGATGATAAAGATTATTATTGACCCCTTGCCACTGAGAGCCAATATTATTTAAAACAAAATCAATTACTAAAAACATAGTAAATGATGGTTTTTATTATTTTAGAGAGAGGAACCAACTCAATACAATACATGCAAAAATGAACTCAAGTGAGTGGAAAAATTGAGCAAAAGTTGGTCTAATAGGAAGGGGTGGCCGGGTAGGTGAGAGGGAGAGAGGAGTGTTTATTTGCTCCTTTTTATGTCCAATTGTGTTGAGCATAAAATAGAGGAAAAGTAAATGGGGAAGTGCAAAAACAAAAGTGCAATCATGATGTTTTATGCACAATTACTCATGCAATTACACGATCCAATGCCCATTTACGGGTCCATATTGGTTCTTATATTTGCCGCACAAATACGTGTAATTTTACTTTAAATATCGTTTCATGTTTAAATACTTCCCGATTAATTTTGTTCAAAACACTCCGTAAATAAACGCGTACCGCTACACACATTATTTACGTACTAATATTAATCACATTAATCAATTAGTACAATTTTAGTGAAGTAACAATTAATTAACTAAAACCCGTCTCATAAAATTTATTATTTAATTATCGCATAATTAAGTAATAACTGCCGCGCCATGAGTTCGCAACTCGAAATCTCTCTAAAAATAATCGACTAACCAATTAGTCAATAAATCAAGGGACTAAATAAATTGTATCTCATACAATTAATTAGTTGTCAATTTGGGTTTGTTCCTTTAGGTGTGACCGAAAGGGGTCCGTTGATCACTGCCGTCTCACGACAATAATGTCAAACTCTAGTCAGTCAACCGTTATTGATTTACGTTAATCAACTGACGAGGATCAAATATTAAATATCCTGATGATATTCCTTTAATGAGATTTATTATGTAAACGCACTATTGTGGAGGACACTAACTCCAACAATCTATACCCCAACAATCAAATAACTCAATTTCAAGGATATTGTTAAGGGGTATCTCATTCCTTTTGCCGATGTTACCGGTCCGTTGACTAGCGTCGCATGATTTCACCAAGTAGTGGATGTCTTTGAATATAGAGGGCAAATAGAATCCGACTTGGAGGATCTTGGCAATAGTTTTTGAAGTGGTCAAGTGTCATCCATAGGCCGAATTGTGTACTCGATCCATGATTTCCATGCCCTCTTCTCTAGACACGCATATCCGGAACATCTCATCCCCACACTTACGGAATAAGTGGGGATCATTCCAAAAATATTTCTTGGCATCATGCCTCAATTTCCGCCTTTCTCTTGAGTCAAGCTCATCCGGTATAAACCCATTTACCAAGTAGTAAGCAAGGTCCGCGAACCATGGAGTTGTGGTGCTAACTCCCATAAGACTTATCTTCTCTTAGCCATTCGTTAATCGGCCCACTTTTCATCTTGAATTCCATGATCTTTAATGGTTAACCAAGATAGGTGGTCGGCCACAACGTTCTTGGTTCTCGCCTTGTCCTTGATTTCTAAATCAAACTCTTGAAGCTATAAAATCACCTCAAGAGCCTTGGCTTGGCATCCTTTTTCTGTTGGAGTAAGTGTTCCCGACAATAATGCGATCACAATTGTCGATCATATTGATCACATATTTAAATCTCATATCAAGAATACAAAAGGGATGATACATTACATATATAGTCAACTGGTCCACACATATCGGTAATGATTGGCTGGCTAGAGTTTGACATTACTGTCGTGCGACGGTGGTGATCAGTTGATCCCTTGAGGTCACACCTAAAGGACGATTCCCTTAATTGAAAAGGTTAATTAATTGTATGTCGATACATATTAATTAATTCCTTAAAATTGAACAAATTATTATCATAAGAGAGAAAATGACATCTTATTATAATGTGATTAAATAAGATTTTAATTAGTAATTTAAGAAGTTATATTACTAAAATTAATCGGTGTTTGCGAAACACGCGAGATGAGAATGATAAGTTAGTCATGATTACAAGATGTTGTGAATTATGCTAACTAGTATTTAAATGACCATTTTATGTGAAAGTAATTTTGAATTACTAGTCAATTTGTTAAATGTGATTTATTTAATTTGTAAATGATATTTAATTTGTTAAATATGCATTTTAAATTAAAACATGACATAAGACATGTCACATGTCTCATGACATATAATTGTACAATTGACAAAAATAATATGGACTCCATATTATACATATAAACCGAAAATTGGTGGGCATTGAGAGAAGTTTTGTCTTTCTCCATTTGTCTTATTCATTTGTCAAAAATGCTTGATAGTGACATGACTATGGACAAAGGCTTACACATTTGTCTTGTGAAGACAAAAAGGAAAAAGAAAATTGGTCCTAATACTAAATGACCCACCGGTTTTGGGCATTATCAAGTGAGAAGTTTTTCTCTAAAATTTTATCATTCTCTTATGTTCATAAAAACTACCTTCTCTCTCTTGTTCTTCATAAAAATTCATTTTTATGAATCTAATTTGGATAAATCAAACACTAATAATACTAGTAGTAGTATATGAGTATTTGTAACCGATTTTAAGGTAAACCACATGACAAATATCTAGTACATGTTAGTTTGTGGGATTAAGGGATAGTCTTGGGTGCTACTAATTGGAGGGCTTCTATTTTGAAGTCATGAATGTTCATCCATTATTGAAAAGCTCAAGAACTAACAAAAAGGAGATCTTGTTGGTGCTCATATGATGACCGAAATTTTAGATGGTGAGAAATCGATTTTCTTATCTCTTCTTATTTAGTTTGCATGGATAAGATTTGTAATTAATTTTATGACTAAATTAATTTGTAACATATAAGAATATGTTGTATAATGAGATATAGATTTCTAACAAGCGGTATCATGAGCCTTAGGTTGTTTGCATGCAAATGGGTTATAGTTTTTCCGAGTTATACGATTAACATATAAAACTTGTAAATTTGTGTTATTATGATATATCAGAAAATAAATTATGCATGTTAAAGTTTCTGATCCTAAAATGTATTTAGGATATTTTGGTTAATTTATGGATTTTTATTGTTCATCTTATATAATAATGGCATTAAAAATGTGATTTTATGATTAAAATGTCATTTTCGGACCAAAATTAGCTAAACTTCGAATTTTCCAGTGATTTTTTGGATATGTTTTCACATTTTTTAGTTTTAGATGACCTGTAAATTTTCAGAATTTTTGGAGTTCTTATGCTCGAAATATGGATTTTTCATGATGAAAATCGGATTTAGATGAAAAATAGGTTAATATGAGATTAATTTCGAATATGATCATAGAAATTTAGTATGTTGTCACATGCAATTTTACAAGATGTGTGTAAAATAATAAGCTATAATGAATTCTTCATGCATGATTTATGAATTTTTGATGAAAATTAGCATAAATATTGACTTTAATTAGTGAATAATTGCTAAAACATACTTCATGACTAAGAAAAACGTCACATGTTGTATTTTATTAACTTTTTCAGATCTAAAATTGAAAAGCTGATAAATATAATTTTTCTCATGTTTTTATGATAATATTTGATAAATCCGGTAAATCGCAACATAGTTTTTCCTTGATAATTTTCGAAATTTTTAACCTAAGTTTTTGAACATTATGAGTGTCATGGTATTTTTCCAGAATGTTCATGAGTTTAAATTTCAAATTTCAAATTTATTTGAAATTTTTTTGATTTATTTGAAGTTTATAGCATTTTTTGGTAATTTTGAGTCCATTAATGAACAATTTTAAGAAATATGAGTTAATTACAGTCAAATAGTTAATGGAGAATAATTTTGAGTCCTAAGTTAGTTAGGGTAATTAACTTGTGCATAAATATGATTTTATGTAATTTATTGTGATTTTAAAAGGTTGAATCACGCAAATCCGTAAAAACCGTTTAATATACGATATTGGCTCCTTAAAGGCGATTTAGCATAAAATTGGGCATGTTCATACATATTATAATGCTGCATTTTATTTATGATTATCATAATTTTATTTTATGTAATTTTATTTTATGTATTTTTTTTACTTAGTATGGCCTTAGTTTTTAATTGGTATTACCCGAAATGTATGGGAATATCGATTCGGTTGTAATTTAATGTGATCTCGTATCACCGTTTTGTAATTTAATAGATTTATTTTATTTTAATTACAAATGTATAATAAGATATTATGTAATTTGTTATGTAATTTATTTATTCCGGAGTTCCTTGAAGACGGTGCCACTTAAGAAGGCGATACATTAATGACGGTGTTACCTCGAGATGTGTGCCAAAACCGAAGTTCAAGGGACCAATGGACTTGGTTTCCGAATATGTAATAGTTAATTAGATTTTCTATTTTAGGAAGGCCATACTAGGATTTAATTTATGCTTTGCATTTTATTTATATGTTGCATGCATCGCTAAATCGCCATAACTAAAACATGCATCATCTTTTAAATCGAGTTTATCGATTGTGTCAATTAAATTATCGTAGTTCACCGCTTTAGTTCACTTAAAACGTGATAGATGATAAATTGACATGACCTCTCGCTAAAAATAAACAATTGAGACATAGCCTTACAAAAAAGCAGAAACCATGAAAACCTATTTCGTGAGGGAGTGCACTCGGCCACACCGGAGTACAAACCTTGTTACGTAGGGGAAGTGGGTGATAAATGTCTATCCACCGAATTTATGTTAATGAAGGGTATTTCGGCACACCGTGCCCTAAGTTGATATGAGTTTGAATCATGGACACATTTATTCGAAATTTGGGTTGAACTCAACGAAAGTATTCACGACGATTTCCGGATGTGTTTCGGGCTAGATATAAATATTAATGTAATTTTATCGACCAAGAGTTCTAAAAGTAGAATCGATTAAAGAGTTAATTCACCGAGTTATATTAATAAAGGGTATTTCGGCACACCGTGCCCCAAGTTAATATGAATTTGGATCTTGGAATCATTTATCATAGTTTGGTAGAGGTCACTATGTAAATGCTTTACTTGTTATTTACAAGTATTATTATAACGATGAATGTTTTGTTTTCATTATTCCGTTATCATATTGTTCTATTTCTTTACCACAATTCATATACGATATCATTTCAATTTTTGATTCAAATCTCCATTAAAACATCGTAACTAAAGACAAATATGAATTTGCTTCTTAAACCTCAATTATCCATTGGAAGGATCTCTTGTAAAGAGTATAGATAAAAGGTATTCATTATCAAACAGGTTTTTGATTCTTGACTAACACATCTACTTACAATGGATTGTTTTTCATATACTTAATTGAATTAAGTACCTTGAAGCGATAAATTGTTTTGGTAATTAGATTTGTCAGAATTCGTAATTGACCAAAATAACGCAACCACTTCAATGAAAGTTTTAAGACTAAAACGATTGAATTGAAGAGTAGTCTTCATAAGATTCAACTTTGCTTCTCTAAAGTAAAGATTCTTTGAAATAAGTGGGAGCATTCTCTTAAACTGTTAAGAAAGGAATGAGGTTCAAAGAAGTAAAATTAGAATGGAATTGATACAAGGTAATGTTAAAAGTAAAGTTATTGAGAATAACGATACTAAACCTATCAATCCCGACCAATAAAGTTTCCATTGTAGGAAACTACCCCAAGTTGTTAAAGAATAAGCAAGTTAGTTGTGGGACATCTAATAAGACTTAGTTCTTTATTTATTTGATTGACATAAATTTTGCTAGTACTACTTCGTCTATATTAGAAACCGGTGGTGGTTTTCATCATTGCATGCGATACATAGAATGATTAGAATATGACGACTAGCAACAATAATGTTAAGAGATAGAGTTATTGTGTACTCAATCTAGTTTTTGGGTTTAGAGTTGTACTTAATTATGACTATTAAGTGTATAAACTCTAAATAAGAATATAAACTTGTTAAGATACAAAAGAAGTTTCACTTTTGTGACCCTATACACCGTGATTTGATGTATGGCTAGCCCATTATCAAGGTGAATATATTCTAAACCAAACTAGAATGATATATCATGTAGATGATGAAAGACTCAAATTGGTATCCCAGGATTAAACCTTAAAATTCTAGAATGATCAACGCAAAGAGTTATCGAGTACTCTTGAAACCAATAGATTGTTAATCTTATGGTTTATGCGTATCTTGTATTCAAAGCAAGATGTCTCGTGCCTTTTGGTTGAAAAGGAGATCGAGGTTATAAATCATTGATCCAAAATAGGTTGATCATTTTCTTTTACCAACGATTTAAGTTGACGCTAATGTGTTCACTTAATAAGGTAAATAGAGAAATCTTTGAAGAAGTTCAAAGTGTTCAAAGAATCACGATTTAGTCAGGATGGGATTATCAAAGTAAAGACTTTGATATAAGCCAAAGGAAATGTGATATAGTATCACAAGTTAATCTCTCTTAGCACGCATTATGGAATAATGTGTGTTTGGATAAGAATTCAAACGCTATTCGATATGGTTTGGACTTCAATCAAGTTACTTTGAGTTACTTGATCCTTTTGGGGATTTTATATTTTGTCTAAATTATTTTTCCACTAAATCTAAAACGAATCATATGAGATATGAAATGGTGGGGTACCATATTTGTAAGTTTTCAAAAGAAACAAATGCTCATCTTTCCTTACTATAATCACGAGTACAACGTGATTGTGGCTCGTGAAGCTGTCTTTCTAAAATACAAGTTTATTTCTAGAAGACAGAGTGGGAGAAATTATTCAAGAGCCACAAAGAATGTTATGTTGCAAGAAACTGGTGTTTCTTGGCTACATGAGACGTTTTGTGTAAGACGTTGTTTCTTCAAAACCTAGGAGGTTAAAGCCATCACTTGTTGAAGATGATGAATTAGTGTTACTTTTAAGAAAGTAAAAAGCTTAAAGAAAAGAGCTTACAACTTACAAAGAAATTGTTTGATTCAAGTTAGAAAGTAAAAATCTTAAAGAAAAGAGCTTACAACTTACAAAGAAATTGTTTGATTCAAGTTGATTACTTCTAGAAAGTAATGAACGTATGACTTACATGAGAATGTTTAAGTCACAACTCACTACAAGGCTTAGAACCATGAAAATCCGAGATTTCAAAGCTTGATTGGTGGCAAAGGGTTTTGCACTAGTTGAAATGCTTAAGTCTATTTGGATCTTCTTAGGGATTGTGTTTCATTATGATGATATACATATAGCAAGTGAATCTAAAACCCACTTCTTCAATTAGAAGGAATCTATTCAATACATGTGTTGAGTTTTGTAGATGCTTGTAATCCTAAGATAATCTGAAACTTAAGAGAGGGTCTTAAGTAGGACATGAATGAGTTGGAATCAATGTTTTTGATCATGTTATAAAACTTTTCTCGATAAGTCGAGAAGTTGTGTTTATACATGGAGTTTAGTGGGACTTACAGAAATTTTAATTAGTCTTATATGTGGATGACATATTGATCATTGAGAATGATTTAAGACTTTTGGAGTAATATAATACATCTTGAATATCCGGTTTTATGGAGATAAATCCACATGATATTAGCATCAAATAAGAAGTCTTATGTTGATAAGATTCATGATTAGTTCAATCGAGTTGAACATATTTGGTTGATTCCATTTGCTTCCGCTACCGGATCAATTAAATAAGTAATGTTGTATAACACTTCATATGCTTTGAGTATGATGAATTGTTTTAAAATTGAATTTAAGTAATAAGTTACCAAGTAAGCCATAAAGATTACCCTTAAGTGCTTGTAAAAGCATTAAGGATATAATGCAAAGTGTTTTTTATGCAATTTTGTGTAAGGGTGTTACACAAGTGACAATTGACAATTGAGATTGCGCATGGTTTCTGACAAAACCATAATCAATACACATTAGGATGGTTAAGATACCATTGTGGCTATGTTATTTAAGAAATAGATTTTCTAGAATCCTTCTAGGCAATAAAGAACAATGAGAAATATTTACAACGGAAATTGAGTACACTTGCAATCATGAGATGTGCAAAAAGGATGAGTCCCGCACACTGTGAAAACAGTGGGAGCTATTCTAAGGCTAGAGGGCCTATGTCTTGATTGGATCTCGACACGTACTCAGAAAGTTTTGTAATGCAAATGTATACATTATAAAGGAAAACGAGTATGTAGTTAGGTTGAGTAAGGTACAAGAAGTTGATAAAACCTACTAACCAAAACCTTCTCATAGGCTTAACATGATGAGTCATGTCATTTCAATTAAATTGAGATGAACAGCTACATTTAAAATCAAACTGGATTATAAAATATGATGTAGTAATCAGGCATTGACTATTCATATGTGATAATCGCATTTGTCGTTCGAGTTTTATTCTAAAACTCTTTTATTATACTTTGTTACATCCAAACGGGTTGTATGACGATATTGAACCCCGTTAAAGTGAACCCGGATTAACATAGTATTCGCCCATAGTCACTTGTATGAGGTGACGTCTCGAAGTGACTAGAGTGTGATGCGATTGATGGCAAGTTCAAGTGCCATAGAGTCATGTGAGATGACTAGTCGATCACATAGGCGGTATTAGGAACACTTTGTCGGGCAGTGACCGCTTATAGAGTTCTGGCAAATTTATATAGCCTGGTCGTGGCGAGAGCTACTATAGTATTCTAATGAGTCGATTCTTTTGACTAAAGACTGTTCGCCTAAGGTGGCACAGTTTCAGATTAACTTTGATTTGTGTTACTACGACCTTCGTAAATGGGGTCAAATGGGCATATTTTGGGTTATGATGGCTGTGGCTAGTCGAAGGGAATAAGTGCGATAGGAATTGTCCACCCCCTTGTCAGGGTTAAAACAATATCTCAGGGCCACTCGAGGAGTAATGAACTGGAAATGCGTGGCCACGCTCGGAAGGTATCTATGGTAGATAATTCCGGTCAATCAGTTATTCTCCAGATCGAGGAAACCACTCTCGATATGATCACTTGCAAGTACGACCCGAAATACACCTTGTGTTGAGTAGGAGATAGTAATAGGACAAGAGAATTGGTGACGCACACTTGTCGAGGACAAGTGGGAGATTGTTGGAGTAAGTGTCCCTGACAATAATGCGATCATAATTGTCGATCATATTGATCACATATTTAAATCTCATATCAAGAATACAAAAGGGATGATACATTACATATATAGTCAACTGGTCCACGCATATCGATAATGATTGGCTTGCTAGATTTTGACATTACTGTCGTGCGACGGTGGTGATCAGTTGATTCCTTGAGGTCACACCTAAAGGACGATTCCCTTAATTGAAAAGGTTAATTAATTGTATGTCGATACAGATTAATTAATTCCTTAAAATTGAACAAATTATTATCATAAGAGAGAAAATGACATATTATTATAATGTGACTAAATAAAATTTTAATTAGTAATTTAAGAAGTTATATTACTAAAATTAATCGGTGTTTGCGAAACACGCGAGATGAGAATGATAAGTTAGTCATGATTACAAGATGTTGTGAATTATGCTAACTAGTATTTAAATGACCATTTTATGTGAAAGTAATTTTGAATTACTAGTCAATTTGTTAAATGTGATTTATTTAATTTGTAAATGATATTTAATTTGTTAAATATGCATTTTAAATTAAAACATGACATAAGACAAGTCACATGTCTCATGACATACAATTGTACAATTGACAAAAATAATATGGACTCCATATTATACATATAAACCGAAAATTGGTGGGCATTGAGAGAAGTTTTGTCTTTTTCCATTTGTCTTATTCATTTGTCCAAAATGCTTGATAGTGACATGACTATGGACAAAGGCTTACACATTTGTCTTGTGAAGACAAAAAGGAAAAAGAAAATTGGTCCTAATACTAAATGACCCACCGGTTTTGGGCATTATCAAGTGAGAAGTTTTTCTCTAAAATTTTATCATTCTCTTATGTTCCTAAAAACTACCTTCTCTCTCTTGTTCTTCATAAAAGTTCATTTTTATGAATCTAATTTGTATAAATCAAACACTAATAATACTAGTAGTAGTATATGAGTATTTGTAACCGATTTTAAGGTAAACCACATGACAAATATCTAGTACATGTTAGTTTGTGGGATTAAGGGATAGTCTTGGGTGCTACTAATTGGAGGGCATCTATTTTGAAGTCATGAATGTTCATCCATTATTGGAAAGCTCAAGAACTAACAAGAAGGAGATCTTGTTGGTGCCCATATGATGACCGAAATTTTAGATGGTGAGAAATCGATTTTCTTATCTCTTCTTATTTAGTTTGCATGCATAAGATTTTTAATTAATTTTATGACTAAATTAATTTGTAACATATAAGAATATGTTGTATAATGAGATATAGATTTCTAACATTTTCACCATGAGTTGCCTCAAAGCGCTGTGATTGGTATATACCACCACCTTAGAGCCAACCAAATATTGCCGGAATTTCTCAATAGCATGAACTATGGCCAGCATCTCCTTCTCCGTTGATGAATAATTGTATTGGGCTTGGTCAAGAGTTTTGCTAGTGTAGAAGATGACATAGTTGAAAGATTCTAGATCCAAATTAGACACTCTAATTAAAAAGAAATTATCACATAATATGTTATTATAGTGATCTATGAAACATGCATGCTAATATAAAAGCATAATAATAAAGATTAAGGAAATACAATTTCCTTACCTTGATTTTGATGCTAATATGGGCACAATCTAGATCACCTATCTAGATTGTTCTTGTGCTAATAAAAGATGGATGATCCTCCTAGAACAAATCTTCAAATTAGAAGATATCCTTCAATATGCACCCAAGAACAAAACCCAATAATCTTACAAGTATTAACTAGATACTTGTAAAATTTAACCTTGATAATATTTGTAATATTACTAACAATCTTAGTAAATATTTGTCTTACTAACAAATCTTAGTAAAAGGTTTTATTAGCTTTTAGAGAGATGTAATTTTCTTATACTTTCTTTCACATGCAAAAATGTTCAAGTGTGTTGTGAATGAACAAAATGATAGAGAGTATAGGGGGGGGGGACTGGTTTTTGGTGAGAGGGTGAGGAGTGTTGCTTTTATCTTATTTTAATATGCCTAATGGAGCATAGTTTAGAAAAGAACAAAAGCATTTTTGGGAAGAAAAATGTGTAAGTGGAATGATTGTGTTTAAAGCAACACACAATCCCATTTACACGATTTTCATGACCCATTTGCGGATCCAAATCGGTTCTTATATTTGTCGCACAAATACGTGTAATTTTACTTTAAACATCGTCTTATGTTTAAATGCTTCCCGATTAATTTTGTTCAAAACACTCCGTAAATATACGGGTACCGCTACACATATTATTTACGTACTAATATTAATCACATTAATCAATTAGTACAATTTAGTGAATTAACAATTAATTAACTAAAACCCGTCTCAGAAAATTTATTATTCAATTATCGCATAATTAAATAATAACTGCCGCGCCTCGAGTTCGCAACTCGAAATATCTCTAAAAAGGATCGACTAATCTTTTAGTCAATAATTCAAGGGACTAAATAAATTTTATCTCATCCAATTAATTAGTTATCAATTGGGGTTTGTTCCTTTAGGTGTGACCGAAAGGGGCCAGCTGATTATCGCCATCTCACGACAATAACGTCAAACTCTAGTCAGCCAACCGTTATCGATTTACGTTAATCAACTGACGAGGAACAAATAATAAATATCCTGATAATATTTCTTTAATGAGATTTAATATGTAAACGCACTATTGTGGAGGACACTAACTCCAACAATGTCCCACTTGTCCGACACAAGGTGTGCGCTACCAATTCTCTATCTTGTCCGTTTTAATCTCCCACTCAATGCAAGGTGTCTTTCAGGTCGCACTTGCACATGAACATATCGCGAGTGGTTTTCTGGATTGAGAGTGTGACTACAAGACCGGAATAATCTCCCACAGATAACTTCCGAGCGTGGCCACGCATTTATAGTCACAATTCCTCGAGTGGCCTTGAGATTTAGTAACCCAATGGGGGTGGACAATTCCTGTATGCCCTATCTATCTTTGCTCAATACAGATCATCATGACTCAAAAGATGCCCTTTGTCCTCCTTTTACGGTACGACCTAGGACAAAAACCAAAGTCACTTAGAAACTGCACTGACTTGGATAATAGTCTCCAGTCAAAAGAATTGACTCATAGGAACATCATAGAGATCCCTGCCACGACCAGGTGTCTATAATAGAATTAAGGGACTCCCTAAATGGTCACTGTCTGGCAAAGTGTCACACACTCTACCTATGTAATCGACTAGTCATCACGTATGACCTCTTGGTGTTGAACAACCATCATTCGACTTACAATCTAGTCACTCCGCGAGGTCACCTCATTAAGTGACTAGGAACAAAATACAATGTTCATCTTATTCACTTGAATAGTATTCAACATAGTCTCCACAACTTATTCAGATAAACAAGGTTTTATAAATTTAGTCACACTAAATAAAAGAATTCATAAAAGAATGCTTAAAAAATGAATGCGATTATCATATATATAAAAAGTGATACACTATCCAATTATTACATATCCATAATCTAAAGAAAATCTGGTACTTGTCTCAATCCCATTGCGGCGACATGACCATCATGCTTAGCCTTTGATAAAGGCTTGGTTAAAGGATCAGCTACATTATCGTCTATGCCAACCTTACAAATGTCAATTTCCTTCCTTTCCACATAATCTCTAATTACATGGTATTTCTTTTCAATGTGTCTAGATTTATTACTAGACTTCGGATCTTTGGCTTGCAAAACAGCCCCACTGTTATCGCAAAATAGAGTGATCAGATCTTTGGCAGAATGGACTACTCCTAGTCCTTCCATGAATTGCCGAATCCAAACAACTTCCTTTGCAGCCTCAGACGCTGCAAGGTACTCAGCCTCTGTTGTAGAATCCGCGGTACTGCTTTGCTTGAAGCTCTTCCAGCAAACTGCTCCTCCATTTAGCATAAATACATAGCCGGATTGGGATTTCATATCATCCCGATCGGTTTGGAAACTTCGTCCTTGTAACCTCTTACAAGCAACTCAGTTTCTCCTCCTAACACTAAGAATGAATCCTTAGTCCTTCTCAAGTACTTAAGGATGTTCTTCACGGCTATCCAATGACTCTCACTAGGCTTGGCTTGATAACGACTTGTCATGCTCAAGGCATACGCGACGTCGGGACTAGTGCAAATCATAGCATACATGATAGACCCAACAACGGAAGCATAAGGGACAGTCTTCATGTGTTCAATATCCTTAAGGATAGAGGGAGACTGTGACTTGCTCAAAGTGATCCCTTGTCCCATAGGTAGAAATCCTCTCTTGGAGTCTTTCATATTGAACCGGTCAAGAACTTTGTCAATATAAGCTTCTTGACTTAATGTTAGTATCCTTTTGGACCTATCCCTATAGATCCGGATACCCAAGATTCGTTGTGCCTCTCCCAAGTCTTTCATCTGGAAGTGATTCCCTAGCCACTCCTTAACGGAAGTGAGGGATGGAATATCATTCCCGATGAGCAATATGTCATCCACATATAAGACAAGGAATGCAACCTTACTCCCACTAAACTTCATGTCCAAACACGGTTCTTCAACACTTCTAGTGAAACCGTATTGTTTAATAACATGATCAAAGCGATGATTCCAACTCCTAGATGCTTGCTTAAGACCATAGATGGACTTTATTGAGCTTACACACCTTCTTAGGGTTAGATGTATCCACAAAACCTTCAGGTTGTGTCATATACACTTCCTCTTCTAGAATCCCATTCAAGAAGGCGGTTTTGACATCCGTTTGCTAAATCTCATAAGCATGAAATGCGGCAACCGCTAAGATTATCCTAGTGGACCGAAGCATAGCGACTGGAGCGAAGGTTTTGTCATAGTGTAGACCATGAACTTGGGTGAAACCTTTTGCCACCAATCTAGCTTTGTAAACATCTATATGTTTATCCATGTCGAGCTTAATTTTATATATCCATTTACACTGAAGGGGTCGCACACCCTCAGGTAAATCCACCAAGTCCCATACTTGGTTCTTGTACATGGAATCCATTTCGGACCGCATGGCTTCTAGCCAATGCGAGGAGTCGGGATTAGACATGGCCGATTTGTAGGTAGTGGGTTCATCACTTTCCAAAAGTAACAAAACACCATCCTCTTCGATGCTACCAAGGTAGCGGTCAGGTGGATTAGAAATCCTACTTGACTTTCTAGGAACAATTACCGTTTCAGAGGAGGAGGGAACGTTATCCTCCACGTTCTCCACCTCATTCTCGATTTGTGGCTCTCGAACTTCGTTAAGTTCAAATTTTCTCCCACTCTGTCTCCTAGAAATAAACTGTTTTTCTAGGAAGACAGCATCATGAGCCACAAACACTTTGTTCTCGTGTTTATTGTAGAAGTAATAGCCACGTGTTTCCCTTGGGTATCCTACAAAAAGACATTTGTCAGACTTGGGTGCAAGCTTATTGTCGGACTTGATCTTGACATACGCTTTGCAACCCCAAATGCGCATGAATGATAAATGAGGGACTTTTCCTGTCCATATCTCATATGGAGTCTTATCAGCCGCTTTAGTCGGGCTTCGATTTAGTAAAAATATTGCAGACAAGAGGGCAAAACCCCAAAATGAACTAGGAAGCTCAGTTAGACTCATCATAGACCAAACCATATTTAGTAAAGTTCGGTTTCTTCTTTCGGCCACACCATTTAGTTGTGGTGTTCCAGGAGGAGTCCATTGTGATACTATACCACAATCTTTTATGTGTGAATCAAATTTAGAATTTAGGTATTCACCACCACGATCGGATCGCAGGGTCTTAATCTTTTTATCCAATTGGTTCTCTACTTCATTCTGAAACTCCTTGAACTTGTCAAAAGCTTCACTCTTGTTCTTCATCAAGTAGACATACTCATATCTAATCAAGTGATAAGTAAAAGTAATGAAGTAGTGAAAACCTCCTGTAGCGGTGATGGTTAATGGTCCACACATATCCGTATGTATGAGAGCCAAAACCTCATTAGCTCGTGTCCCTTTTCTCGCAAAAGGTGCACGAGTCATCTTGCCTAAAAGGCAAGACTCGCATATACCATAAGATTCGAAATTAAATGGTTTGAGCGCTTTTGATGAAGCAAGTCTCTTAATGCGTCTTTCGTTTATGTGGCCTAAACGACAATGCAAAAGGTAGGATTCATTTAGATCACCCGTTTTAAGCTTTTTAGTTTCCACATGATAAACGTCATTAACATCATTTAAAACATAAATGCCTACAATTGAAATGGCCTTGCCATAAACCACATCATTCAATGAAAAAGTACAACTATTGTCCTTAATCATAAAACAAAAGCCTTCCACGTCTAAAGCGGAAATGGAGATGATGTTCTTGGTTAAAGTTGGTACAAAATAACACTTATTTAAAAACAACTCTAAACCACTAGCTAAAGTGAGCACATAGGTCCCCACGGAAACGGCCGCTACTCTAGCTCCATTGCCCATGCGGAGATCCACATCACCTTTTGCTAGTGCTTGCACGTCCCTTAAACCCTGCAAATGATTACAAAGTTGAGAGCCATATCCGGTATCTAGTACCAAGTGGAAGTGCAAGCATAATTAACGTCTATCATATAGAGAGAGGAAATCATACCAATAGGCGTCACACGCCCTTCCTTGAGGTCCTCCAAGTATTTGGAGCAACTTCTCCTATAATGCTCTTTTCCATTACAATGGAAACATTCGGCCTCGGAGAGTTTGACACTCTTTGCCTTGGGATTTCCATTCTCAACGGCTTTTCCCTTTCCCTTGTCTTGTTTCTTTGACGATTTCTTGAATTGGGACTTTTCTTTCCCCTTTCCCTTCCTAACTCCAAGGGACATGTTCTTTAACTTCATAGTTAGAACATCCCCTTTGTCACTCCCACTAGCTTCCATATCCCTTTCCGCTTGGGTGAGGAGTGCATGAATTTCATGATCTCTTATCCATGCCATTCATGATTTAGTTTACCCTAAAGTGGGAAAACTTGGTGGGAAGTGAGTGGAGGATGCGATCCACCACAAGAGTTTTAGGATTGTTACACACTAGAAGCTCTAGGATGTCAACATATTTGACCATTTTGAGTACATGGGGACCAACCTTTTGGCCCCTCTCAAGCTTTGCTTCAAAGAAGCGTGCCGCCGCATCGTATTGGCGGACTTTAGGTGTTTGTGAAAACATAGTAGTCATACGAGTGAATATCTCGTACGCATTTAAAGAAATGCATGAAAGCTTGAGATTTGGGGACATCGACCTTATCAACACATTTTTGATATCATTCGACATCCTCACATGGTCATCATAGGCGGTCCGCACCGCCGATGAAGCCCTTGGACCGGGCTTGATGGGAGGGGCATCGGTCAAGTAAGTGAGCACGTTGTCGGACAACGCGACACTTTTGATGTTGGATTCCCATTCAAGAAAGTTACTACCGTCATCTTTTAAGATACATTTGTCCATTACGGACCTTAGCCATGAATCTTTGCCTAGTGTAGTAGTCGATGGAGTGGATGAAGTTGCCATTGCGATTTAAAAAGCTACAACAAAATAAGGAAAAATTAACATTCATTGTTTTAAAATTACTTGTGAAAACATGTTTAACAAGTTTTAACATTTATATAAGGATCTCCCACTAAATTATATAAATGATTCTAAGATCCATTTTTAAACAAAAATGTGCATCGCTTGGGCGAAACATCCCATAATCGTGTAAATTCAGTAGGTCAACGTTTGACTAATTCTACCTCTAGAACTCTTGGCAACGAATTTCCTTAAATTCATCTACTAGCCCCGGAACACAAGACCGTCTTATATCCCGTTGAGTCCAACCAAGTTTGGCGCGTGATAACCTTTTATCACTCTACTTACCCGAGGTAAAAAGAAAACACCCCGCTTGGGCGAGCGTGGCTCTAATGAACAAGGGATTCGTAGGTGTTACTAATTGGTAAGGCTAATCTCAATTTTAGTTATGTGAGAGATGTTGTCAATTTAGTCATAAATTCCCTATAAGTGAACTAAGTCTGCGAATGTAAATGACGGGAATTGACAACCGCGAAAATAAAATGATTGTGTGACGATTTTGGCATGCGCGAAAAATAAAACCAAGCAAGCATATGAATAATCCTAGTATGGCCTCCTAGTTAATAAAAACTAGACTATTACATATCGGAAACCAACTCCTTGGTCCCTTGCCTCTTCATTCCAAAAGTGGCTCCTTCTTGTGGGATTTGGAACACCTTTCCAAAAATAGACTTCGTCTCGATGTAAATCCGTTTTTTGGAAACGCCGGTTAAAATAACTATTACAACTAAATTACATAGCTATTCCTATTATACATTAATTAATAAAATAAATAAAACTATTAATTAATTACAAACCGACGATACGAGATTGTATTTAAATTACAAACAAATCGCTATTCCCATTCATTTCGGATAATAACGATTAAAATAAACTAGGCCATACTAGGTACAACAAAATAACTACTTCAAATAAATGACAATCATTAATTCAACATAAATAAATATGTTTAAAATGCTGTAAAATGATGCCAAAATCGCCCTATCTTACAATCGTTGGTATCCATCTCGGTTTTGTGGATTTAATCGATTTTTAACTTGTTAAAAATCAATAATTAACACTTAAATCTCATTTAAGTCCAAAATAATTGTCCAAACTATTTTGAACCTAAAAAATTAGTCCTCACTAATTTGATGATGAATAATTAGTTTGATTTGGTGATATTTGCTAATTTAATCGGTAAAATCATAACTTTTAAATAATAAATTCAAAATAATTGAAAATATTACCAAACATGAAACTAAAAATTTTTGAGTATTCTGGAATACTCCCAAGAACACCAAAAGGTTAAAAATTTTACCCAAAAATTTCGGATACATTTTATGAAGAAAAAGATCGATATTTATCGGTTTTTAACCACTAAAACCAATAAACATCAAAACAAGGTGAAAATACATTTTAAATTTTACTTTTAACTTATAAAATATATTAATTAATTTACATAAATTTATCAAGGGCAGAATCATCTGTTTCAAACTTATGATTAATTTAATTCACTTTTATCGACTTTTATCTCATAAAATCAATAAACATGCAAAACTACAAACCAACCTTCGAAATTTTACATATAATCTGTAGAAAATATATATGAAACAATATAAAAATTTCATGACCCGAATCTGTTGGAATATGTGTCCTCCGACAATAATGCGATCACAATTGTCGATCATATTGATCACATGTTTAAATCTCATTTTAAGAATACGTAAGGGATGATTCATTTTATAGTCAACTGATCAACATTAATCGGTAACGATTGTCTTGCTAGAGTTTGACGTTACTGTCGTGGGACGGTGGTGGTCAGTTGATCCCTTAAGGTCACACCTAAAGGATGATGCTCTTATCTATAAAGTTGATTAATTGTATGGCGATGCAAGTTGATCAATTCCTTAAAATTGAACAATTCAATTTGTGAGAGAGAATAATTATCTTATTGTAATGGGATTAAATAAGATTTATTTTAGTAATAAAATGCTTTGTTACTAAAATTGTTTATTGTTTGAGAAACAATAGAGATAAGAATGAATGGTTAATTATAATTACAAAATGTTGTGAATTATAATTACATGACCCATTTTATTTATGTGATCAAGTATCACTAGTCAATTTATTGGATGTAATTTAATTAATTCATGAAATGATATTTATGTGATAAATATGCATTAAATTAATTAATAACATGTATCATACTACATGTGACATATTGTGTGACAATTGACAAATTGACAAAATAAAATGGTGGTCCATATTATGAGTAAACCGAAATGGAGGAGGAGTTAGTGGGTTGTGGTTATTTTATTTTATGTGATAAAAATAAAACGATGATGCCTATACCTAATAGCCTTACACCTACTCTTACACATCTATTTTCTTGTGAAGACAAAAAGTGGAAAGTAGATGCCCTATACTCCACTCCAACCGTGAACCCTCCACAATGAAGAGGATTAATTTCTCTTATTATTCATTCTAATATATCACATGCAAAAGGTTCATGAATTATGCTCACTTCTCTCTCTTTAATCTTCATCAAAACATGAGATTTTTGATTCAAATTGTTCATAAAAGATTACTAAAATTATTAGTGTAATATATGAGTGTTAGTAATCAATTTTAAGGTAAACTACTAAACTAATATCTAGCTAATATTATTTAGTGGGGATAAGGGATAATCTTGGGTGCAATCAAGTGGAGAATCTCTACTTTGGAATTTTTGGAGGATCATCCTTATATTCATTGTAGCTCAAGAACTAACAAGAAGGAGATCTTGTTGGTGCCCAATAATCCGAAATCTTCAATGTAAGATGATGATCTTCTTAATATTTACTTATTGTTTGCATGCATAAGATCAACATTTAATTTTATGACTAAATTAATTTGAAACATATATGAATATGTATAGTAATGAGATATAGATTTCCAACAAGCGGTATCAAGAGCCTTAGGTTGTTTGCATGCAAATCGGTTATAATTTTTCCGAGTTATACGATTAACATATAAAACTTATAAATTTGTGTTTATTATGATATATCACGAAATTTATTATGCATGTTAAAGTTTCTGATCCTAAAATGTATTTAGGATATTTTGGTTAATTTATGGATTTTTATTGTTCATTTTATTTAATAATGGCATTAAAATGGGATTTTATGATAAAAATGTCATTTTTGGACTAAAATTAGCTAAACTTCGTATTTTCCAGTGGTTTTTAGATATGTTTTCACATATATTATTTTAGATGATATGAAAATTTTCAGAATTTCTGGAGTTTTTATGCTCGAAATATGGATTTTTCATGATAAAAATCGAATTTAAATGAAAAATAGGTTAATATGAGAAATATTTCGAATCTAGTCATAGAAATTTAGTATGTTGTCACATGAAATTTTAAAAGATGTTTGTAAAATAATAGGCTATAATGAAGTCTTTTTGCATGATTTATGAATTTTTGATGAAAAATAGCATAAATAGTGACTTAATTAGTGAATAATTGCTAAAACATACTTCATGACTAAGGAAAAACGTCACATGTTGCATTTTATTACCTATTTCAGATCTAAAATTGAAAAGCTGATAAATATAATTTTTCTCATGTTTTTATGATAATATTTGATAAATCCGGTAAATCGCAACATAGTTTTTCCTTGATAATTTTCGAAATTTTTAACCTAAGTTTTTGAACATTATGAGTGTCATGGTATTTTTCTAGAATGTTCATGAGTTTAAATTTCAAATTTCAAATTTATTTAAAATTTTTGTGATTTATTTGGAGTTTAAGGCATTTTATTGTAATTTTAAGTCCTTTTATGAACAATATTTAGAAATATAAGTTAATTATTTTTAAATATTAGTGGAGACTAATTTTGAGTCCTAAGTTGTTTAGGGTAATTAACTTGTGCATAAATATGATTTTATGTAATTATTGTGATTTTAAAAGGTTGAATCACGCAAATTCGTAAAAACCGTTTAATATACGATATTGGCTCCTTAAAGGCGATTTAGCATAAAATTGGGCAGGTTCATACATATAATGCTGCATTTTATTTATGATTGTCAAAATTTTACTTTATGTAATTTTACTTAGTATGGCCTTAGTTTTTAATTGGTATTACCCGAAATGTATGGGAATATCGATTCGGTTGTAATTTATTGTGATCTCGTATCACCGTTTTGTAATTTAATAGATTTATTTTATTTTAATTACATATGTATAATAGGAAATTATGTAATTTGTTATGTAATTTAATTATTTCGGAGTTGTTTGAAGACGGTGTCACTCAAGAAGGCGATACATAAAGACGGTGTTACCTCGAGATGCGTGTTATAACCGAAGTTCAAGGGACCAATGGAGTTGGTTTCCGAATATGTAATATTTAATTAGATTTTCTATTTTAGGAAGGCCATACTAGAATTTAATTTATGCTTTGCATTTTATTTATATGTTGCATGCATCGCTAAATCGCCATAACTAAAACATGCATTGTCATTTTAATCGAGTTTATCGACCGTGTCAATTATAATTATCATAGTTCACCGCTTTAGTTCACTTAAAACGTGATAGATAATAAATTGACATGACCTCTCGCTAAAAATAAACAATTGAGACATAGCCTTACCAAAAAGTAGAAACCATGAAAACCTATTTCGCGAGGGAGTGCACTCGGCCATCCCGGGGTACAAACCTTTTTCCGTAGGGGAAGTGGGTGATAAATGTCTATCCACCAAATTCGTGCTGATGAGGGTTTCATCGGCTATCCCGTGCCCAAGTTGATGTGAATTTGGATCATGGACACATTTATTTGAAATTTGGATTGAGCTCAACGGAAGTATTCGTGACCGTAGTCGCATGTGTTCCGGGCTATAGATAAATATTAGAGTAATTTTATTGACCGAGAATTCTAAAAGTAGAATCGATTAAAGAGTTAGTCCACCGAGTTATATTGATAAGGGTTTCATCATCCCGTGCCCAAGTTAATATAAATTTGGATCTCGGAATCATTTATCATAGTTGGGTAGAGGTCACTATGTAAATGCCTTACTTGTTATTTACAAGTATTAATAAAACGATAAATATTAAGTTTTCCACTATTCCGTTATTATATTGTTCTATTTCTTTGATGCCCGTCGTTGTGTGCACCAAAAATAAAATTTATAATTCCTAACTACAACTATAGATAGCGGTAGCGGGGTCGAACCACAGAGAGGCAGATGTAATTATTAGTTGTCTAATTTCAGTCTAGGGTAACGATTATGTGGGGGTTTTTTGAATTGGTCTATAACTAATGAGCAATAAACAAAAGAAATGTATAAAATCAAATATAAAAAGGGTACTAAGATGGTCGGTTCACTGTAGTTTCGGCTGCAGCATACTAAGTAGGTCTGAAATAAACCCATGAGGCGGGAAAATAAGAGGTCCTCTCGGTCCACTCTCAACAAGTAGCGTCTTTCGATCTCGCTACGGGTCCCTAATATCACTAGTACTGACGCTCGTCCTGAAAAGTGACTAATAACCTAAACTTTACCTATCTTTCGATCTTAGCATAGTTTAGTCATTTTAATTGGTAGTCTAACAACCTTCCCTATATTTCGATCTAATGGGTCAGTCAATTACTAAGCATTCTACTAGTCGCGTACACTCGATTCATCAAATATAGAATTTAAAGCAATTAAAACGAAGCAAAACCTCACGTGGCCAGTCGATCGACCAGGGTGTGCGATCGATCGACCGTGGCGAGACTCAGATCGTACTATCCTACTGCCGCCTAATTCTATAGATCCCCTACATCCTAGCACGAGGTATTTAGCTACTCATGGCTACGATAAGAAAAACAATAAAATTGACTAATAAAGCAGAAGAATTCATGATTAAAACGACAAATTAAACAATTAACAATAAACGATAAATTTGGCTTTCGGGAGACTATTCTAGCAATTCCTATACTGCGAATGAAATAAACAATGAAACTGAACAGAAGAATACCGAAGAAGAATTGAAAAGAGAGATCCAGAACCGAAAGCGAAAGGAACTTTATTAATGGAAGAACAATAATCTCGAACCCTAATTATGAAAAAAGAACTAAAACTAAATCAAAGCTTGATAAAAACTGCATGATTGTTCTCAAAACCTAGCTTACGTTATATAGAATACAACGAAGTTCTTATTTCCAAAACCTAACTACTATGGGCTTGCTATTCCTCGATCTTTTTGTTTGCGTCAGAGTGGCGGCTTGGTCGATCGACCGCTATGACCGGTCGATCGACTGAGCTAAGCTGAACAGGAGTTCCTGTAATTCGGGCTCTGGTCGATCGACCATAGGGTCCAGTCGATCGACTAAAGTAGCTGATAATCCGCTTTAAATTCTCATGGATTCGTCTTTCGGACCTCGAAATGCGCACCAAGTTCGTTTCTCGAGTCTCTACTTCACGTCAAATGCAATACAAGGTACTCGGGGATGGATTTAGCTCAATATCTACTCATTTCCGCATAAATCTGCAATATTATATAAAAATACGAAAGTAGACGAAATGGGGCAAATAGTAGCATAAACTACACAAATGAGCTCTAAAATGCGTGTAAAATGGGGTGTAAAACATCATATTTAAGACACGCATCAAACTTTCCCAAACCAAACCCGTGCTTGTCCCCAAGCAAGAACTAGAGTCGATCATTGATGTGACCATAATTAGCGCATATTTAGCCCCCGAATTAGCCTTGTTCCCATGCTTTTTAGTGCATATTTGGGTCATTTATTGTCTTTAGTTCTTTGTTTTGCATATTCTTTGAGATTTTGATCCCTTGGTAGGAAAGGAGTGCAAATCTTGCATTTTCATGGCAAAACGAGACTAAGTTGATTGAATTCAATGACCAAGCATCAAGGAGAGACAAGATTAGAAGGCCTTTGTACATATGATAGTAGATGAGCAATGTTGTGAAAGGATCCTTGCATCCCCGAGGAAATCCCCAAGGATTTTATGAAGAAAAGGGAAGAAAAGAAGAAGAAACCGTGCTGAGTTACAATCCGAGCGGATTGTCCTGAATCCGCCCGTCCTCCTCAAGCACAATCCGTGCGTCTTCCTCCAAAGAAGCCCGGGTTAGCAGCCCCCAGAATCTGCCCGGATTCCCCTGAAGACGCCCGTCTTCCCCCGCCTGAATCCGCCCGTCCCGACTCCAATACACACGGATTCCAGTACAGCGAAATTTCGTCTTCTCCAAGCTACAAAGAAAGAAGCCCTTCCTTCGAAAAATACCGGCTTCTCCCTGCTCAATCTAAAAAGTGTAATTACTAGTTTAGCCTTTAGTTAACCCTAATGCATCCACCTAATTTCCACTATAAATACCTCATTAGTCTAATTAGGAGAGGAGGTTCTTCTTATCAATAATTAGAGTAGTTAATATCAATCAAATCTCTCTTTAGTATTGTAATCAACAATTAATCAAGTTCTAATACAAGTTTTATTTCCTTAATCTCTCTTTTGTTCATCCTTTATTTTGGGTAATTGAAGATTATTTGGGTTATAATTGGGAGATTGACAACCTCTCAATCAAGCATCAAGTACTTCTTTTATTCTTTGCTTTATTATTGGAATCATTAGTAGGTATAATTCTCTTAATCCCTTTTTAATTATTGTTAATCACTTTCATTTATTCATCATGTTTCCTTTTGTTGGTATGATTGACAACCTTTCTAGTATGATCAACATGATAATGACTGAGTAGTGACCTAGCTAGGGTTAATGGGTAATTAGGGGAAACCAACATGGGGAATGATTCATGCTTAAATTAATATGCTTTCATGGTTTATTTGCTTGCTTGTTTTGATCTCAACTCATGCACATGTTATGTTTGATGAAATGTGAGCCTATGAATCCTTGCATTGTTTACCCATCACCTATCTTTTCAATGAGACTTGTAAGACATAAACCAACTCGAGTCTCATTAGACCATGCATGTTGTTGAGTAGGGAAGACTAAGTCGACTTGTAGGTGTTGTACAATCTAATCGATTCGGCTCCGGGACCCAAACTTTCCTAGGATTGTAAGATATAACCCAACTCAACCCATCACAACAATAATTGCTTGCTTATAATTTGAGAACATGTTTGTATGATCAATTCCCATGATTCCCCTATGACCCCATGACACCCTAGTGCTTTTTATCAATTGTTTACAACCCTTTTATTTCATCTTGCTTATTTACTTTCATTGTTATTTAGTTAGTGACCTTCTACATCAACCCAAATTTTGACACCCCTAAGACACCACTAGTTTCAATAGAAATCTCATCTCAATTACCGTCCCTTGGGATCCGACCTTTACTTGCCTCTTTACTAATTGTAGAGTTGTTTGTGAAGCTATAAATTGTGTTTTGATTCGGACGTGACCCAACGCCAACATCTATTAAATTGTGAACACGAAACGGACCGATCAAAAATGGCGCCATAGCCGGGGACGGTGTTAACTTGATTTAGATTTTCTTACATTGTTATTAGTTGTGTCTTTCTTTGCCTTGGGGAAGTAAAACTCCTCAAGGTTTGTTCTAATTGTTTTCGAGTTGTTTGATATTTTGCATGTCTAGAAGGTCACAAGGTGATTTGTTACCTTTTGACCGTGAAATTGAAAGGACCTTGACAAACAATAGGAGATTTGCTAGGAGGAATTTGAGAGGTATTAGTGAGGTTGGGGATATTCAACCAACTATTGAGTTCATCAACCCTTTTGTAAGAGAAGGTGAGGAGAATCCAACACAAAATACCCCACAAAATCAACCTACAATGCCTAAATTTTCTTCACATTCCGTAACCACCGAGGAGAACCTACCAAATGGTACTCCCACACCACAACATTTGACCGGAAATATTGCCAAATCCGCCTTTATCCAACTAGTCGAAAGGAGCCAATTTGGGGGGATGCCTAGTGAAGACCCTCATTCTCATATGGAAACCTTTTGTGACTATTGTGATGCGATTTCTTAAACCGGTGTGACTCAAGACCAAATTCGATGGGTCTTATTTCCTTTTTCTCTAATCGGCACCGCGAAATAATGGTTGAAGGGCCTTGATAAGGCCACTCTCGAAATTGATTCTTGGAAGAAGTTGGCTCTAGCTTTCTACAAAAAGTTCTACCCACCGGAAAAGACTAACATGCTAAGAGATCAAATTACGGGTTTTAAGCAAAGGGATGAAGAATCTTTGTATGAAGCTTGGGAGCGGTTCAAGGGAATTTGTCACTCATGTCCTCACCATGGACTTAGCGAGTGGTTCTTGGTACAACAATTTTGGAACGGTTTATATGAAGATTCAAGGAACATTCTCAACATGGGATCAAATGGAATGTTCACCGAAGTTGATGAAAATCAAACATGGAACAAGATTGAGGAAATGGCGGTCCATAACTCACAATATAGTAGACCTCGCAAGGCTACTAGAGGAGGAAGGCATGAAGTGGACTCCGTTACTCAATTGGGTGCTCAACTTAGTGCTCACATTGACACAATCAATTTGAAGTTTGAACAAGCTATGGCTAGACTTGAAGAAGTCTCAAAATCACCAAAGTATCATGTTAATGCCATCACGACATCCTCATCAATCCCAAGTGGGATATGTGATAATTGTGGAACTTTGGGACATGACCAAAGTGAATGTAGGGGAACAAATGAACAAGTGAATGCTTTCCAAGCATACAAGAGTGGTACCCCTTATTCCAACTATTACAATGAAAACACCAAGTTCCATCCAAATCTCTCATATGAAAGCCAAAATGTTCAAAACCCTCAAACAACATACACCCCACTTCCCATGAGAAACCCAAATCAAAGACCCTTTTTCAACCAAAACCAAGGTTACGAAAAAAATCAAAATCCATACAATCACCAAAATGACCAAGGTTTTGATGTTCAAAAAGCGGTCCTCCAAATGCAAAAGAATCAACAAGAGTTTTTCACTCAAATGCAAAAAGATAGTCAAGCAAAAGAAACCACCATCAACAACATTCTAGCTCACACCAAGATGTTGGAAACACAATTGACTCAACTAGCATCTTCAAGCTCACAAAGACAAAAGGGGCAATTACCACCTCAAAGTAATCCCCCAAGACATGAAACGGTTAGTGCCATTCACTTGAGAAGTGGTACAAGGTATGAAGCACCGAAGAAGCAAGTTGAGGATGAAGTTGTGGAAGCTAGTGATAAGGAAGAAATTGTGCAAAACTCCAAAGATAGAGAATCATCAAAAGAAGAAATTTCAAAGAAAAATGAAGACAAGGTCAAGGAGAAGGAGCCCATTGTGATTAGACTTCCTTTTCCAAGTCGTCAAGCCAAGCCCAAATTTGATGACCAACTTGGAAAGTTTATGGAAATTGTGAAGAATTTGGAAGTCTCAATTCCTTTCATGGAATTAATCAATCACGTGCCGGCCTATGCGAAATACATGAAAGACATCGTCACAAAGAAGAAGTCGATCCGGAAACTTGAGACTATCGCCTTCACTAAGGTGAGTAGTGCAATACTTCAAGGGAGTTCACCTCCAAAACTAAAGGATCCGGGAAGCTTCTCAATACCGTGTACCATTGGCGACACCACGATCAACAAAGCCTTATGTGATCTAGGGGCTAGTGTGAGTGTTATGCCGTACTCGGTGAGTAAAAGGCTGGGGATGGGAGAGCTTAAATGCACCAATATCACACTCCAAATGGCCGTTTGATCGACGAAGACACCATTAGGGATATGGGAAGATGTCCCCGTACGAATTGGGAAGTTTTTCATCCCGGTGGACTTTGTCATTGTTGATATGGAGGAAGATTCCAACATTCCAATCATTCTAGGAAGACCCTTCTTACACACCGCGGGTGCGGTGATTGATGTAATACATGGTGAGCTCACTCTAGAAGTGGGAGATGAGAGTATAACTTTTAATCTTGACAAGACTATGAGAGCTCCCCGTTTACATGAACCGTGTTTTATGATCGATCATTATAGTCGGAAGGATGAAAGGAAGAAGTCGGGACTACAATGGAAGAAGAAAATTGAAGATACTCCATTCAAAGAGCAAGTGAATTGTGACAAAGAGTGCTTGCAAAGCTCATCAAAGACAAGCAATGAAGAAGATGGCCTCATTGGCCAAGAAAAGGAAATGGGAAAGTTGTCTCCATCAAATCAAGAGATTTTCAATGATCAACTTAATGAAGTATGTGGTCTTTGGGACGACGAATTTGAAGGGATTTTTAATCCCTACATTGGTAATGCCATCGATCAAGACCGACAACAAGGGCCAAGGTCTATTGAAGACCTCTATCATGATAATGAACAAGCTTTTGATTACTTTTTCAAGGTGTTGAGCAACATCAACAACACTTTGAACATGCCCCCTTGACATCTCATCAAGAATGAGAGTTTGGTGGAGTCCTCCCTAAACCACCATTTGTAAATATTTCTAACTCCCTAACTTGCATTTCAATTCTTGTATTGCATTTTTGTTATTTTTGGATTTTTATACTTTGATCAAGATAATTATCATGTTTGAGAGAAGTGAGGGAGGGACTAATAATTTCAATTAATGTGTAGTGCTTTAGCTTAGTGTGGGGATGGCAATTGCCTAGGCTATCCATGCCTTAGTAGTGCCCCCACAATGAACAACACAAGATATGAAGAAGAATGGAAGAATGACAAGGGATATGCATTGTACACGGATGGAACTGAATCCGGGTACAAAGGGGTCCAATCCGAGCGGATTCAGGAGAATCCGCCCATCTTCAAGCAATCCGGACGTATTGGGTAGAAGATGCACGTCCTAAATTGAGCTGAACTTTTGATATTTTTGACTGTCAGCGAATCCGGGCGTCCTGCATCCTAATCCGCCCGTCTTCAAAAATCCGCCCGTCCTGAAGGGAAGACGCCCGTCTTCTTGGCTGAAGAAAACAAGAAAAATCCCTGTAAAGGAATCCGCCCGTCTTCTGTAGAAGACGCCCGTCCCGTGTTTGCAAATCCGAGCGTCTTCACTGAAAGACGCCCGTCTTTAGGCGAGTTTTTCCAAACCCAGAAAAGGCAGAATCCGCCCGTCCCGAGCAGAATCCGACCGTCTTGCCCCTGCAGTTCAAAATTTTTGGGTTTTATAAACCCCCTCCCACATTCATTTCTTCATTCCTTCATTCATAACACTACTCAAAACCCTCATCCTCTCCATCACAAAAACAAAATTCCTCAACAACATTCACCAAAATCAAATCAAAACATCTTTTTAACAACAAATCAATCACTCCTTTTTCAACACAAATCAAAACCAAGCACAAAATCTTCAACCTTTGAGTCGATTTTTGAATTCATAAAGGCAAAGCCTTTCATCTTTAAATCGATTTGGGTGCACTAGAAATTGAAGATTTTTCACTCTTTTCTTGGTTTAATTCATCAATGGCAAGGACTAAGGGAGCAACAAAGGCAACAAAGGCAAAGGCACTTTCATTAAGGCAAAAGACTCTTCAAGCAAAGAAAGCATTGGCTATGGTGGTAGCAAACCCAAACTTGGAAGTGCAACAACAACAACCTCCCATGGGAGCAACAACATCTACTACTCCGGAAATTGATCAACTTGCAAACTATCCGGAGGTAATTTTCATTTCAAAATCCCATAGGGACACTTTTGCCAAGTTTGCTAGAAAATCGTTTCAATCCACCAAGTTTATTTGTGAAGATACCTTAGAAAAATTGGGTGTCCTTGAGCAAACTAAAGCCTTTTTCAAAGCCATGGGGTTGGAGAAATTGTTTGAATCAAAAGAATTGACATACCCCTCCCTTACCTTAGAATTTTTGAGTTCTTTGAAAGTTAACAAGGTTGAGACCATGGAGACCATTGATACGGTCGTTTTGTACCAAAAATAAATACCTAAGTTACTACTAACAGAAGTCAGCGGCAAGTAGGGTCGATCTCCACAGGGAGGCTAAGTTGCTATCTATCTGTTTAACTCGGTCTGTCAGGGTGTCACAGAAATGGGGGTTTTGATTTGATTTAACTAACAGGAGACTAAAGCGAGGGAAATGAAAAAGAGAAATTAACAGCAAGAGAAAAGGGAGTATGCTAGGAGTCGGTCCACCGTGGCAGCTATCAGATCTTATACTATCGGGAATACTAAGGTGATTAGACTATTGATAAGAAGAGCTATGGTCGTCACCTTTCGGTCCTTAAACCGCCCTAGAGCGTAAACAGCTTAACTTTCGCCCTCACTGCAATACCCTATTGTAATTAAGCAAGCCTTCCCTTCCAATCTTTCGATCTAGGTCGGGGTTAACTAAATTTATGGTCTCCTGTATGCATTCATTCGACCGGATAACAGTTAAATTGCCTAATACAATTCTTATCGCAGGGCTAATCTATTTAATACAATTAAAGCATGCTACCACGGCTTCCCTAATCCTAATATACTAGAGGGAATTTTAGCTAGACATGGAATTAATAAGAACGATAAATAAAGAGGGAGAGGGAATAACAACCATTAAATAAAAAGAGAGAAAGGAAGAAAGAATTACTGAATTAAAGAGATCCGGAAATGAACAGGAATAAAAGTAACAGTGTATAGAGAAAGCAGTGTATTCAAACCAGAGAGAAAGGGAGAATATAGAGTGTGTGAGAGAGTTTACATCGACATACTGACTCCCTATTTATAAGAAAATAGGGCTTATTAAACCTAATGACGGAATTAAACCTAAAAAGCCCAAATTTAAAAAATCCACTCGATCGACTAACTAAAGCACTCGATCGAGTGATATTCCTTGGCATTCCTTTCGATCGAGAACAATTCCTCTCGATCGAGGACTTCTTTCTCTTAAATCACTCGATCAAGAATAGGTAGCTCTCGATCGAGCAAATTGGCTCTCGATCGAATAGAAGTAGTTCTCGATCGAGCACTTCTCAGCGCGTAATTCCTGCTTCGCGCACTGAACTTCAAACGGCTGCCATTTCTTCGTTACTTGGACAAATAAGGCGTGGTTGGTGGCGTTAGAAAGCTAAGAGGATAAGCTTTCACCTCCAACTGGAATCACCTTAATAACTGTTGTAGAACTCGAGATATGGCTCTTACAAGCAGGAACTAGCAAATTGAAGCACTCTCTTGGCTCGCCTAACTTCCTTACTCCAATGCGCATCTCAAAATAGCACTTTCCAAGCTCCGAATTATCTCTTCCTCCAAATGCATGCTAAACGGACGGTAAATAGCTTGATTTCAATACTTTCGGATCCATACCTGCAAATAAGACATAATAACCCAAAGTAGCATATTCGGGGCATTTCGTAGCAATAAACCACGATAAAGGCATAGAAATACGTGCATAAAATAGGCTAAAAAGACTATATAAAATGCACGTATCAAATCTCCCCAAACCAAACCTTTACTCGTCCCCGATTAAACTAAAAATGCAACTAAAGGAACGGAAAAAGAGAACTCAGAGCTAGCTACAAATGCCCACTTAAGCCGATTTAATACAAGCAAACTAACACTTATAGCAAAACAACAAAATGCAAACGAGTTATAGGATGTTTATAAATAAAGCTGAACCGTCGACCTTGCAAGACCTTTAATAATGGACTCTCACGGGTCACTCTTTCTCTCATGAAGCAAAGGGCAAGCATATATATGTAAGAGAGGAAGAAAAATAGTCGCTCACCTAGACTACGACCTACATAGCATGCATGCAACTAATATGATAGACAATTCTAGCTACCAAACGTACATTCCAACCAAACGAGGTCCCGTCACACAAATAGGGCTTACAAAAATATGGTAAAGTGAGGCAATGGGTAAGAAAAGGCAAAACATTTATGGGAATGTGGAGGTATAGGTGATCAAGCTAGTACCTAAACAGAACCATATGAAAGCATCCATTTCCAACTCAATTATGGAATAAGCACATGCCCTTCACTTGGCATCAAACTCACCAAACCGAACCAAACATATTCCTCATATGAAATAAGATAGAACATAGGAGTAGAAACCGTCAACCAAACAACATCTTTTTTTTTCTTTTCTTTTCTTTCTATTTCTTTCGGTTTCTTCTTTTTCATTCCCTTTTTTTTTCATTTTTCTTTTTTTTTTTCTTTTTTTTTCGATTCTTTTTTCTTTCTTTTTCACGTTTTTTTTTTCTTTTCATCATCCTCCCTTTCTTCATAGATTACCAACTCCGATTCAATAGAATATGCGCCAATATTTGATACAATGAAATATATACCGCAAAACAACAATCTAAACTAGCTTGACAAGGCAAAGCAATTTGGATGTAGCTAAAGGGTCAACTGGCAAATTTGGCTAATGTGGAGTTAAATGGGTAAAAACGAAAGAAAGGGAAATTGTAAGCACCTCCCTGCATGTGACACCAACCACTAACCCGAATGTATGACGGCAAAAAGCAATTGAATTTCATATACGTGCAAATTAATGATACATGCTATGCAAGGAGTGTACTACTCACAATCCTACATGAAACTGGTCATAAATGACACCAGTTTATAAGGCTCTAATCCTTAGAATTTATAAGTAGGTTGCCAAAATTTCAGGTCAAGTCTATTCGTTCAGCTAAATTAAACATTAACTCGTAGATTATGCAAAAGACAAAGCTAAAAGATAACAGTTTAATGCAAGGCTTAAGCAAAAAGACAGTTGCAGTGCAATTTCATCATTGAAATCTACCGTTCCGACTCAAACTGTATGCAAAAATAAACGTGAATTTTTTTTGAAATTTTCAACAATTTTTCCAATTTTAATTGAATTTTTTTTTTTTTTTTTTTTTTTTTTTAATGAAATAAATAACAATGCAAACAGAAAATTAAACGTGATAACTGAAATGCAGATAAAACAATATGCAGACACAGATATGGATGCATAACCTCCCCAAACCAAACCGTACAATGCCCCCATTGTACCAAAACATGGAAAGGAAAATGCAAACTAAAGGAAAAAGAGAGTAAAAGCGGAAACCTCACAAAATGCGCGAATAAGGGGGCTTCCCCAAACCGACCATGAACATGGGAGGTTGCTAAAGGCCCGGAAAACCGTCTTAGGAAGCTAATCCAAGTCAATACGTGAATGGGCATGCAAAAACTGCTCGATCGACAGGAATATGGGTCGATCGAGTGGTTTCTCATTCTGCAGGGGTCGATCGAGTGATTAATCACTCGATCGAGTGAATCCTTCAGCTACAGTGCTCGATCGAGTAGAAAAAACCACTCGATCGAGTGATGCTCGATGAATTCCTGCAAAATGCAAATGAAAACAGCCCGCAAACTAACAAGACAAGCACACTGAGATAGTTTTATGGTATAAAACCATTTATTACAACTGAAATTGAGATAAAAACAAAATAAAATCGCCGGGTTGCCTCCCGGTAGCGCTAGCTTCAGTCGAGTCCCACCGACCTTCTTTTCTTCGAGCCACTCAAATTAAACACAATCAAAACAACTCAAAGCGCGCAAAGAACTTTGTCAATAGCTGCGCATGTGCTACACAACAAAGATAAGTAGCACCAAAGTGGAATCAAGAAATAGGAAATGAAATTAAACAACCGTTTGAGTCTAACAAATTTCCTATGTGAGCTCCTAAATTTATCCACATAATAAAGGAGCGCGGGAGCAACTGTCAATATATAAGGGTCCCGATTCAGATTAGCAATTTTGAGATGACATGTACGGTGAGAATTTGCTAATTTAAACGTCCACATGTGAGAGGGTGTAGCATTAAAAGAAGGAGCACAAATTAAACGAGGCAACATACTGTTAAAACAAACAATAATGAAATTATCGCTTACTACCTCGGGTTGGTTGCTCTCAACGACGGAATCACTGACAAAGGAATGTATTACCTCATCCGTGCTAGTAGCGATTCTTACCGTCTCACCGCTTCTTCATCAACCTCCTCCGTCGAATCCATCCCGTAAATCGCAGCTTCAAGTGTATCCGACTCTGCTGTGAATAAGGGGGGTTCACCGTAACCTTCATCATCGTCAAACTCGTCATCCAATATGAACCCAAGTGACGAAGTTAAGCTCCCAATGGCCAAATCAGTCGATCGAGCAAAATAGTCACTCGATCGACCACCTTCCTCCCGCATTTCACTCGATCGAGTAACAAAATCGCTCGATCGAGCACTTTCCTCATGCATGTCACTCGATCGAGAAGAGATATTACTCGATCGAGGACTTTCTTCCCGTGTCATGTGCTGATATCCCCGCATACATTCTGAAATACGATAGAAAGTCCTCATCCGAAATATAGAAATCATTTTCAACATTGGGCAACGCGGGTTCTTCATGGGAAAAACCGCTCTTGGTCAAGCACACCTCTTCTTGCCGAGCAACCAACCCAAATTATTAGCAACCGAGTAATTTCGATCGCAGCTCAAAGTGACTTGAGCACCCATATATCTATCATATTCTAGAATTAAGGATTTCAGCTCCGCGATTTCTTTTTTCTGTATATCACGAGGATCTTGTTGCGGTGGCCATTGATGGGGTGGATGTGGCGGCACAACTACAACTGCATTGTGCTTAGCAAAGACCACATCCCCAAGATTTCTTCCTTTCCCAACTAGCAGGTTTCTCAGCTTGGGCTTCAAACCGAGCAATTAGTCGGGAGACAGATGTCATCTTGGCAAGAGGGATCGAAGGTACTCAAGCCTTCCCTTCGATAATCTCCCTCAGCTGTCTAATAAACCCGTAAGCCTATCAAAACAAAGACTAAAGAAAAAGATAAGAACAGCCTCAAGGTACTTAGTCTTCCCTTGAGGCGAAAGGACAAACAAAATAAAACAGATAAAAAGCGTCGCCTCCCCGGCAACGGCGCCAAAATTTGATACGGTCGTTTTGTACCAAAAATAAATACCTAAGTTACTACTAACAGAAGTCAGCGGCAAGTAGGGTCGATCTCCACAGGGAGGCTAAGTTGCTATCTATCTGTTTAACTCGGTCTGTCAGGGTGTCACAGAAATGGGGGTTTTGAATTGATTTAACTAACTAGAGACTAAAGCGAGGGAAATGAAAAAGAGAAATTAACAAAGAAGAGAAAAGGGAGTATGCTAGGAGTCGGTCCACCGTGGCAGCTATCAGATCTTATACTATCGGGAATACTAAGGTGATTAGACTATTGATAAGAAGAGCTATGGTCGTCACCTTTCGGTCCTTAAACCGCCCTAGAGCGTAAACAGCTTAACTTTCGCCCTCACTGCAATACCCTATTGTAATTAAGCAAGCCTTCCCTTCCAATCTTTCGATCTAGGTCGGGGTTAACTAAATTTATGGTCTCCTGTATGCATTCATTCGACCGGATAACAGTTAAATTGCCTAATACAATTCTTATCGCAGGGCTAATCTATTTAATACAATTAAAGCATGCTACCACGGCTTCCCTAATCCTAATATACTAGAGGGAATTTTAGCTAGACATGGAATTAATAAGAACGATAAATAAAGAGGGAGAGGGAATAACAACCATTAAATAAAAAGAGAGAAAGGAAGAAAGAATTACTGAATTAAAGAGATCCGGAAATGAACAGGAATAAAAGTAACAGTGTATAGAGAAAGCAGTGTATTCAAA
This sequence comes from Silene latifolia, assembly GCF_048544455.1. NCBI lineage: Eukaryota > Viridiplantae > Streptophyta > Magnoliopsida > Caryophyllales > Caryophyllaceae > Silene > Silene latifolia. Next base: position 84,065,766 of record NC_133535.1, read on the forward strand.
CCAGAGAGAAAGGGAGAGTATAGAGTGTGTGAGAGAGTTTACATCGACATACTGACTCCCTATTTATAAGAAAATAGGGCTTATTAAACCTAATGACGGAATTAAACCTAAAAAGCCCAGCCCGAAGCAAAAATCCACTCGATCGACTAACTAAAGCACTCGATCGAGTGATATTCCTTGGCATTCCTTTCGATCGAGAACAATTCCTCTCGATCGAGGACTTCTTTCTCTTAAATCACTCGATCAAGAATAGGTAGCTCTCGATCGAGCAAATTGGCTCTCGATCGAATAGAAGTAGTTCTCGATCGAGCACTTCTCAGCGCGTAATTCCTGCTTCGCGCACTGAACTTCAAACGGTTGCCATTTCTTCGTTACTTGGACAAATAAGGCGTGGTTGGTGGCGTTAGAAAGCTAAGAGGATAAGCTTTCACCTCCAACTGGAATCACCTTAATAACTGTTGTAGAACTCGAGATATGGCTCTTACAAGCAGGAACTAGCAAATTGAAGCACTCTCTTGGCTCGCCTAACTTCCTTACTCCAATGCGCATCTCAAAATAGCACTTTCCAAGCTCCGAATTATCTCTTCCTCCAAATGCATGCTAAACGGACGGTAAATAGCTTGATTTCACTACTTTCGGATCCATACCTGCAAATAAGACATAATAACCCAAAGTAGCATATTCGGGGCATTTCGTAGCAATAAACCACGATAAAGGCATAGAAATACGTGCATAAAATAGGCTAAAAAGACTATATAAAATGCACGTATCAACCATCGAGTTTCGTCTAGCTAATGTTAGTAGGCGCATCTCCTTTGAGGAAATGGGTAAAGCTTTGGGTCTTAGTGATTCTCCGAGTAATTTTAAGAATGTTGGCAAATATGACCCCTACTCTCTTTGGGAGGCGATTTCCGGAAGGAAATTTGAAGACTTTCATGCGAGTCGTGCTCTTTTAGTCCACCATCCGGGCATAAGAGTATGGCACAAGGTCGTAGGGAACACCATCAATGCAAGAAAAGACACCAACCATTTCACCAAACTCGATTTTGTTCTTCTTGAGTCGGCTTTGAACGTTGGTAGGAAACACACCAAGCCTTTTAACTTTCTAAGGCTGTTGGTGGATAGATGGTTAAATATTGATTGTGGGAAGAAAGGCACTACCGTTATTGTGAATGGCGGCCTAGTCACTATCCTAGCTAAATACTTTGATCCAAACTTCAACAAATATAACAAGTATGAGGCGAAAGAAGGTGGTCATCTCGTTGATATGAATACTATGATACACAAGTACAAGTGGGTTACCCATAACACTCTTGACACCAAGTATGGATGGCTCACTAGTGAGGCTCGTTCTTTCACTTTGCCTTCAAAGATTTTTCGATTGAGTGTCCACCGGACCAATTATCTACTTCCCCTTTCAAAAGAGGCCGAGTATATTATCCAACAACAAAAGGGTGAACTTGTAATACCCTCCTCTTCCATTGTCACACCACCTTACCCTTTTGAGTACCAAGAGTTCAAGCCGGAAGGTGTTGAAGCAAGAAATGATTATTTGACTCTTCTCATGCAAGCAATGCACAAGCAAGCCTTTGAGGATCGGAAAAATGCTTACTTAGCTCAATATCCACCCCTCTTACACTTATCTAGGCAAGGACTACTTGACCCATCATGTCCTTTGCCTAGTTGGGCGGATAAGGAAGTCCTATTTCCGAGTGCATCTAGGGTTGTTCCGGGTGATAATGAGGTTTTTGGTAATGAAGAAGTTGATGATAACATTGATGAAGAAGCTAGTGAAGAAGGAGAAGAGGATGATGAGCAAGGTGAAGGATAAAGTGAAGGAGAAAGTGGTGATAAGACCACTTCTAATGAGGATGATGATGATAGTGATGATATGATGGAAGATTAGCAAGCTTTGGAGGCTCCTACCCTCTCAAGGTTTGTCTATTTCTCTCTTTGTTCTATTTATTTATTTTTCTTGATCATTGTTGGAGTAGTCCTAGCACCATAGAGGACTCACACCTTGGTACTTTTGAGGTGTTCTCATTTTTTTGTTCCCACCTTTCAAAATCCAAAATGACAAAATTAGTTTCATGCATTGCATAGTGTGTGCATGAACTACACCCATCCTTGGACATTAGCAATAATGTCTAGTTCGGTTTGGGGAAGTTAATGCATAAACAACGGGAGGTAATCTAAATTATCCTCTCCGTCATAAACAAAAACCATGCATCATGTAGTATAGATTAGTGTAGCTTGCATTTAGTGTAGAAATCATGCATCATGTTTGCATAATTTCCCATCATTTTGGCCATTGAGGTCAATGCCCATATTAGTGTGGGGATGGGGAATTCTAACTTAACTTTTATTCAAAAATCCAAAAAATTGAAAAATTTCAAAAAAATTTGAAAATTGAAAAACCCAAAAACATGTTTATTCCTTTTGTAGTGTAGTTATATATATGTATATATTGTATATATTGTGTTTGTTCTATCCTTGTTCACATTGATTGACTACGCCACATCCGAGACATGAGGATCATGAAGACCGCATGGTATGATCTTTCCAATCTCCTTTTTCCTCTTTATGTTAATGACTATGTGGCTTTATTTTGATTGATGCGGTATAACAATGTGAATTTAGGACTTGCATTTAGTTTATATATGTCATATTAGTTGATAGAATCACTTGCATTAGGATGTATATATTAGTTGCATCATGGCATGTAGTTGCATTTAGATAAAACATTTTGAAAAGTGCCTAATTGAGAACTTTGACAAGAGCAACTAAGCCATTACAAATACTTTTTCAACTTAAGACTTTGCCTACTAGAATGGTTGTAAAACACCCTAGATAGTGTCATACTAGTGTCTTTTGACCCATGACCCAAAGCCTAGTCAAGGGTTTGCATATGAGTCACCTATCCAACCCCGTGATGCGATGTGGACTTGGTTAACTTATCTAGGTGACCTTGATTGACCTTGTGGTAAGGCAACCCAAAAATACTTTCTATCAATAAGTTTGAAGTGCTCATTTCAAAGAATTTTGTCATGTGGAAGTAATTTAATGCCAAGAAAACCTCAAATGTTATGAAATGTTGAAATGTTGAGAAATTTAGTTGTTTTGATGGAGGCGTACCACTTCGATGTGCTTTGGAGAGGGATCCATTGAATTGGGCCTCCACACGGTTGTGGATTCGACCGCCCAAAGACAGAGTGACTATCACCCCGAAAAGCTATTGTCTAGAGGTTAACCGGTTGTCTAATAAGCGATTGGCGAAAGCAAAGGACACTAGCCCGAAAGGGACAAACCCCATCTTAAATTTTTGAAATGTGAAGTTAAATGAGGACAATTTTGAATACTAGTCATATCCACCCTTGTTTATAAAGATTTGAGCATTTCATTTCCAAAAAGCCTTTTTGTCAAACCACTTTGCCGAACTTGGGACGATCCATGACCTTTACTTTTGTAGAGAATTCGAGACTTGTCATGTCATATGCTACTAGCATCATAGGGATCATCATTCCACCACCATCCGATCGCTCTTGACGAAAGCATTTGGAAATTGAGGACGAAAGTAGTCTAGTTTAACACCATTTGGAGGTGATTTAGTGCCATCCTCTTAGCCTTAGTAATTTGTTGAACTAGTATTTGTGAAGGATTACATGCTCTTAAATTTGTTCTCTCTTAGTGCCTCCGCCACTTGATGAGGAAGTGGCTATTCCTTTTGTAGATGCATCCATTATTTGATTTTGTGTGCTTAATGTTTGGATGTGTCGCCATTTTGGCAAGACCCACCTTGCCTTGCAAGAAGGCATCCTACCTCATGGTTGTCTTGTTGTGAGTTGAAGGGGCGGAGTGAGACCCGTTAATTGTCTCATATCGGCTATGTTATTAGGTTAGTTTAAATAATGGTCCTAGTCTTTGTCACCTCTTTACTCGGGACGAGCAAATGTTCGGTTTGGGGATATTTGATGTGACCATAATTAGCGCATATTTAGCCCCCGAATTAGCCTTGTTCCCATGCTTTTTAGTGCATATTTGGGTCATTTATTGTCTTTAGTTCTTTGTTTTGCATATTCTTTGAGATTTTGATCCCTTGGTAGGAAATGAGTGCAAATCTTGCATTTTCATGGCAAAACGAGACTAAATTGATTGAATTCAATGACCAAGCATCAAGGAGAGACAAGATTAGAAGGCCTTTGTACATATGATAGTAGATGAGCAATGTTGAGAAATGATCCTTGCATCCCCGAGGAAATCCCCAAGGATTTTATGAAGAAAAGGGAAGAAAAGAAGAAGAAACCGTGCTGAGCTACAATATGAGCGGATTGTCCTGAATCCGCCCGTCCTCCTCAAGCACAATCTGTGCGTCTTCCTCCAAAGACACCCGGGTTAGCAGCCCCCAGAATCCGCCCGGATTCCCCTGAAGACGCCCGTCTTCCCCCGCCTGAATCCGCCCGTCCCGACTCCAATACGCACGGATTCCAGTACAACGAAATTTCGTCTTCTCCAAGCTACAAAGAAAGAAGCCCTTCCTTCGAAAAATACCGGCTTCTCCCTGCTCAATCTAAAAAGTGTAATTACTAGTTTAGCCTTTAGTTAACCCTAATGCATCCACCTAATTTCCACTATAAATACCCCATTAGTCTAATTAGGAGAGGAGGTTCTTCTTATCAATAATTAGAGTAGTTAATATCAATCAAATCTCTCTTTAGTATTGTAATCAACAATTAATCAAGTTCTAATACAAGTTTTATTTCCTTAATCTCTCTTTTGTTCATCCTTTATTTTGGGTAATTGAAGATTATTTGGGTTATTATTGGGAGATTGAAAACCTCTCAATCAAGCATCAAGTACATCTTTTATTCTTTGCTTTATTATTGGAATCATTAGTAGGTATAATTCTCTTAATCCCTTTTTAATTATTGTTAATCACTTTCATTTATTCATCATGTTTCCTTTTGTTGGTATGATTGACAACCTTGCTAGTATGATCAACATGATAATGAGTGAGTAGTGACCTAGCTAGGGTTATTGGGTAATTAGGGGAAACCAACATGGGGAATGATTCATGCTTAAATTAATATGCTTTCATGGTTTATTTGCTTGCTTGTTTTGATCTCAACTCATGCACATGTTATGTTTGATGAAATGTGAGCCTATGAATCCTTGCATTTTTTACCCATCACCTATCTTTTCAATGAGACTTGTAAGACATAAACCAACTCGAGTCTCATTAGACCATGCATGTTGTTGAGTAGGGAAGACTAAGTCGACTTGTAGGTGTTGTACAATCTAATCGATTCGGCTCCGGGAGCCAAACTTTCCTAGGATTGTAAGATATAACCCAACTCAACCCATCACAACAATCATTGCTTGCTTATAATTTGAGAACATGTTTGTATGATCAATTCCCATGATTCCCCTATGACCCCATGACACCCTAGTGCTTTTTATCAATTGTTTACAATTCTTTTATTTCATCTTGCTTATTTACTTTCATTGTTATTTAGTTAGTGACCTTCTACATCAACCCAAATTGTGACACCCCTAAGACACCACAAGCTTCAATAGAAATCTCATCTCAATTACCGTCCCTTGGGATCCGACCTTTACTTGCCTCTTTACTAATTGTAGAGTTGTTTGTGAAGCTATAAATTGTGTTTTGATTCGGACGTGACCCATTGACAACATCTTGTAAAATGTGAACACGAAACGAACCGATCAATCCTAAAAACCTAATGAAACGAGTTCAATCTCAGAGCGAAATGCAAACTGTAAGGCCTAAACCAATTTAATGCGACAACCAACAATCAATTAGAAATGTGAATCATGCAAACGAGTTATGAAGTCGTAAAAAACTGCTGAACCGTCAACGATAGAGACTTATCAAATTGGACTGTCACGGGTCGCTCAAATCACTCAAATAAGCACAAGATGAATAATGTATAAGATAGAAAGAATTCATTTTGTAGTGACACTCACCTAACTACGACCTACAAGAACATGCCTGCAATCTAATATGAAAATAGTCTCTACAACCGTACATATGTATTCCAACCAAACAAATGACCATGACACATGCCGAGGTAGATAATGGATATGTGTGGTAATGGGTAAGAAGAGGCAAAGATAATTATGGGAGTGTGGAGGTATAGGCGGCCAAGCTAGTCCCCAAACAAAACCATATAACAACATCCACTTCTTTACTCATAATCAACAATAAAACCGGTGCAAATTAGAAGCACAAATCTCGCAATCTCCATAATAATTAATCAATCAACTCCCCATAAGATATAAATGCAACATGGGAGCAAAAATCGCCATATAATAAAGACTTTGAATTATGCGAATTGATTTTTTTTTCTCCTCAGACTCCAGTCGATCGACCAATGAGGCCAGTCGATCGACTGCCTCTACAGTACAACACGCATCTCTTTTTTCTCGATTTATTTTTCTTTCTTTCTTTTTTTCTTTTCTATTTCTTTTCTTCATTCCTTTTTCCTTCTTCCCAACTTCATCTCAAAATGAGCATATGCCACCAAAAACGAAGTAACAACCCCAAGAACGTAAACTACTAGCTTGACAAGGGCAGGCTAAATGTAGGATGTAGTAATGGGACAAAAAGGCTGTTTTTGGCAGTGTGGAGCTTATGGGCAAAATGAATAAAGGAAAACCTCTACCACATGTGTCAACTAACCACAAACCGAATGCATACAGGTATTAAGCAAATCAAATTCATATTTATGCATATTTATGTAACATGTCTCATAAGGAGAAATACTCACAATCCTAGATAAACTGGTCATGGATGTCACCAGTTATAGGCTCTAAATCTCAGAAAATGATGTAGTTTGCCAAAAAAAATCAAAGTTAAGTTTAAAGTCCAGCAAATAAATTAACGAAAACCCGTAGACTATGCATATTTGATTCTACTAATAACATGTCGATTAACAAGGCTTAGGCATAAACAGATGCAAATGCAATGTCATCATTGAAATACTATCGTTCCGACTCAACCTATATGCTAAAATAAACGTGCATTTTTGAAATTTTTGAATTTTTTTTTTAAATTTTCTGTATATATAAGGGAAAATAAAAAAAAATGCAAGACAAAAATGTAAACGTGAATGCAAGCAAATGAAATGCAACGCAAAACCCTTCCCCAAACCAAATCGCACAATGTCCCCATTGTGCAAAATCATGTATTGAAATAACATGAAAACGGGAATTTGCGTAAATTAACTACATAAGGCATGAAGTAAGAACTCGGAAACTCACAAGACTTTTAAGCGCAGCAAAAAGAAACCTCCCCAAACCAGCGTGAGCTAGGAGGTTTCGATGAGCTAGCATGATGCTACCAATAAGTACCTGAAAAGACAACAAATACCACGCGTAATCTCGAGAAAGCAAAATTGAGACGGTAAAATTATGTGCGGAAATGATAAAACAGAAGAAAACAGAAATTAAGCGGAGAATAAAGTGAAGAAAAGACTCCCTGAACTCCGCAAATCGATCAAACACAGCAGGGGAATGATCGAAAATAGGTACAGCAGCTCTGGGTGGTCGATCGACCACATCACCCAGTCGATCGACCAAGGTGAACAGCAACAGGAGTTTCTGAAATTCGCAGCCCAGTCGATCGACCATAGAGGTCAGTCGATCGACTGGAAAACCTGCTGTAACTTTCTGATTTCTTCAATTAGCTCAATAAATTGAGCTAATATCGTCTATAAACCTGCATAAACAAGTAATAACCCGCCCAAAATTGCGCAAAACCCAAAGTAACCGACTAAAGTGTTTAAAATCCTAAGCAAACTTAAAAGAGCGAAGTCTCGCGCACACAAAAGCAATAAAAATAGAAAGTCTAACAAAAAGCGATAAAAACAATGTTTTTGAGAGAGCATTTGATCAACTAATAGTTGATCAAGTACGGCCACGGGATTGCCCACTTGGTTGGCTTCTGGCCACAAGAAGAAGCCTCAACAGTGCTCATCTTCTCAGCTGCACTCTTCTCAAGTCCGACATTCGCGGAACTCAACGGATCAACAACTTCAACAGCTTCCCATGCAATGACCTCTTCTGGCTCATCAAAGTCCAAGTCAGACTCCCTCACTTTGACTGGCTCATCTTCAAGCTCCTCATCAGTGCCATAGCTAAGACATCCTAAGCCACCTCTTGAAACGACTGGCTCCCTCACAGCTGGAGCAACAGGCGGCTCTTTCTTCCCTAAACCAGCTCCTGCAATATCAGAAATAGACGAATATTCCTCCAATTTTCTCCCAATCTGGGGCAGAGGGGTTACAACAGGAATAGGCGTAGAGACAGGCATATCAGGAAGCACAAAATATGATTTCTTTTCAGAAACCATATTACAAGTTATTGGCCACATGGGGTCTTTCTTCTTAGCTGTCTGGGCAAAGACAATAGAGTGATTTCCTACCTTAAAGGTCAAAGTCCCCGAACCAACATCTATAACTGCACCAGCAGTGTGCAGAAATGGTCTACCCAATATGATAGGAATGTGAGCATCCTCGGGCTTATCTAGTACAACGAAGTTAACAGGGAAAAAGAACTTTCCTATTTGCACAGGAATGTCCTCTAAGACTCCTATTGGCTAGACCACAGAACGATCAGCCATCTGTACTGTCATGTTGGTCACTGCAAACCTAGTCAATTTCAATTTTCTAGCTAGACTCAAAGGCATAATGCTAATGCTAGCTCCTAGGTCACACAAGGCCTTCTCGATTGAGAAGGTACCAATATTACATGGAATTGAGAAACTACCCGGGTCTTCTAGCTTATGGGGTGCAGTATGGGTCAAATAAGAGCATGACTCCTCAGTTAGTGCGACAGTATGCACAGTTTCAAGTGACTTCTTCTTAGACAAAAGTTGCTTCATAAATTTCATGTAAGAAGGCACTTGATTGACTAATTCAAGTAAAGGAACTTGTACGTTTAAGCTACGAACAACATTTTCAAATTTATTAAACGATACCTATTCCTTCGTCGGCACCAATCTCTCCGGATAAGGGGCTGTAAGAAGTAACTTAGCCCTCTCCTCTAAATCTCTCATGCCGGCATTGGTGGACTTAGGCTGAAAGTCCACAACCTTCTCCTTGTTGTAGCTTGACCCTTCTCCAGACCGTCTCAAATGTGAACCATTAATCGACAAAGAGTCGTATTTCGGAACCGGAATGGACCCATCAGCATTCGGGTCTTGCCTCAATATTTTCGGGGCAATCGTACCCCGAAACAACTGGTCCCTCAAGTTATCGAGCATCGGAGGACGAAAAGAATCACCTTCAGCAGCTTGGTCAGTCGATCGACCATGTTTCTCAGTCGATCGACTGAGTTCTACAGTTCCAGAAGCTGTCTCTTTGCGCGGACTGGTCGATCGACTGGGTATGTCAGTCGATCGACTGACATACCTGTTGATCGTCTTTTTCTTGTTACTGTTTGTCCCAGCTTTCTTTTGACTCGGTTCCGCCTCATCTTTTTTAGCGACATCCTCAACCATAGCGGGCCCATCAAGGGTAGACCCACTCCTCAAGGTAATTGCATTTAAGGTCTCCTTTTGATCGGTTTGAGTCGGTAAATGTCCCGGAGCTCGAGTTGTATTCTTGCTAGACAATTGGGCAATTTGGCTCTCCAACATCTTCATCCCGGCCTCTCTAGCTTGGGATTCTTTCAACAACAAATTCTTCAACTCGGCAAGATCAGAGCCTTGGGATTGTTGCTGCTCCGGCACATAGGGAGATTTTTGAAACTGTTGTTGCTTATGAGGGGGCACATAATTCTGTTGCTGCTGCTGCTGCTGCTGTGGAGGTTGAGTTGGATTTAGGACATTTTGGCTACTCTACCTCAAGTTTGGATGGACATTCGGCTCATAGTAAGTGTTCGTCTGCCTATAATGTTGAAAGGCAGCAGAAGACTCAAAGGGACTAGGACAATTGTCTGAAACATGTCACTCAGCTCCACATCTTTTACAGACGAAAGGACCGTCTGAAATAGCATTTAAATGGTAAATCCCTCTTTTTGAAGCTCCCCCCAACTCGTACTTATCAAATCTCGCCGTGAGAGCCTCTAATGCAGCTACAGAAGGAGATTCAACAGCTCTCCTTTGCTTTCCCCTGGAATTTCCATACTCAGCTTTATGGGTGGCCAAGTCATCAATGATCTTCCACCACTTAGTTTACCCCATATTCTCCTGGAATCTGCCACTAGCTGCCGCATCTATGATAGCTCTCTGATCGTCATAGAGCCCATTATAAAACTGATTGCATAGGCTCCATTTCTCAAACCCATGATGCGGAATGGTTCGCACCAGCTTCTTAAAATGGACCCATGCTTCGTGAAAGTTCTCATCAGGACCCTGTTTAAAGCTCGTGATTTGAGCTCTAATAGCATTCATCTTCGAGGCAGAGAAATATTTCTTGTAGAATGCCAAGGCCAAAGAATTCCAGTCGGTGATCCCATTAGCAGCTCGATCCAGGTCTCTATACCACTCCCTTGCAGCATCACGAAGTGAGAATATAAACATAGTCTCCTTTACCTGGTCCTGGGTCACATCGATCGGCGGGGGTATAGAGTAGTAATAATCAATAAATATCTCCATATGCTTGGCTGCATCTTTATTTGCAGCTCCCCCGAATTGGTTTCTCTCAACCAAGTTGATATAAGAAGGCTTCGGTTCGAATTTTTTATCATCTCCCGGTAATTCGAACCCCTTATATTGATTTGCAGCTGTCGGCTCAGAGTGACTTGCTATAGTCGCTTCTTCAGCCATTTCTAGAAAATCTGGAGATGTGACGGTCTCAGCTGATGAAGTAGAAATAGGAGATGAAGGTGGATCCTCCTCGAACAGCTCGTTCTCATAGTAACTAGACAGAGTACTCAGCCCTTCCTCTGTCGGCAATATCCTAAATGATCGTCTCAACTCGCGCAAAGTCTTCTCAATCTCAGGATTGAACGGTAGTAATTCACCACTCTGTGACCTGCGCATAAGAAGAAACTACAAAAAGAATATGAGAATAGTTTAAGGAACAAATGTCCCTTAAACTAAGAAGCAAACTCAAATAAAACAACTAAAAATTAGAACAATTGCCTCCCCGGCAACGGCGCCAAAATTTGATGCCCGTCGTTGTGTGCACCAAAAATAAAATTTATAATTCCTAACTACAACTATAGATAGCGGTAGCAGGGTCGAACCACAGAGAGGTAGATGTAATTATTAGTTGTCTAATTTCAGTCTAGGGTAACGATTATGTGGGGGTTGTTTGAATTGGTCTATAACTAATGAGCAATAAACTAAAGAAATGTTTAAAATCAAATATAAAAAGGGTACTAAGATGGTCGGTTCACTGTAGTTTCGGCATCAGAATACTAGGTAGGTCTGAAATAAACACATGAGGCGGGAAAATAAGAGGTCCTCTCGGTCCACACTCAACAAGTAGCGTCTTTCGATCTCGCTACGGGTCCCTAATATCACTAGTACTGACTCTCGTCCTGAAAAGTGACTAATAACCTAAACTTTACCTATCTTTCGATCTTAGCATAGTTTAGTCATTTTAATTGGTAGTCTAACAACCTTCCCTATCTTTCGATCTAATGGGTAAGTCAATTACTAAGCATTCAACTAGTCGCGTGCACTCGATTTGTCAAATATAGAATTTAAAGCAATTAAAACGAAGCAAAACCTCACGTGGCCAGTCGATCGACCAGGGTGTGCGGTCGATCGACCGTGGCGCGACTCAGGTCGTACTATCCTACTGCCGCCTAATTCTACAGATCCCCTACATCCTAACACGAGGTATTTAGCTACTCATGGCTACGATAAGAACAACAATAAAATTGACTAATAAAGCAGAAGAATTCATGATTAAAACGACGAATTAAACAATTAACAATAAACGATAAATTTGGCTTTCGGGAGACTATTCTAGCAATTCCTATACTGCGAATGAAATAAACAACGAAACTGAACAGAAGAATACCGAAAAAGAATTGCAGAGAGAGATCCAGAACCGAAAGCGAAAGGAACTTTATTAATGGAAGAACAATAATCTCGAACCCTAATTATGAAAATAGAACTAAAACTAAATCAAAGCTTGATAAAAACTGCATGATTGTTCTCAAAACCTAGCTTACTTTATATATAATACAACGTAGTTCTTATTTCCAAAACCTAACTACTATGGGTTTGCTATTCCTCGATCTTTTTGTTTGCGTCAGACTGGCGGCTTGGTCGATCGACTAGAGTAGCTGATAATCCGCTTTTAATTCTCATGGATTCGTCTTTTGGACCTCGAAATGCGCACCAAGTTCGTTTCTCGAGTCTCTACTTCACGTCAAATGCAATGCAAGGTACTCGGGGACGGATTTAGCTCAATATCTACTCATTTCCGCATAAATCTGCAATATTACATAAAAATACGAAAGTAGACGAAATGGGGCAAATAGTAGCATAAACTACACAAATGAGCTCTGAAATGCGTGTAAAATGGGGTGTAAAACATCATATTTAAGACACGCATCATTCTTTACCACAATTCATATACGATATCATTTCGATTTTTAGTTCAAATCTCCATTAAAACATCGTAACTAAAGACAAATATGATTTTTCTTCTAAAACCTCATATGAACCATTGCTAAGAATCTCTTGTGAAGAGTATAGATAAAAGTTATTCATTATCAAACAAGTTTTTGATTCTTGACTAACCCATCTACTTACAATGGATTGTTTTTCATATACTTAATTGAATTAAGTACCTTGAAGCGATAAATTGTTTCCACTTCAATGAAAGTTTTAAGACTAAACAAACGAATGAAGAGTAGTCTTCAGGAATATAATTTTGCTTCTCAAAGCAAAGACTCATTGAAATAAGTGGGAGCATTCTCTTAAACCGTTAAGAAAAGGATAAGGTTTTAAAGAAGTAAAATTAGAATGGAATTGATACAAGGTAATGTTAAAGGTAACGTTATTGAGAATAACAATACTAAACCTATCAATCCCGACCGATAAAGTTTCCATTGTCTAAATTGTTGGACGCTAGAAAGGAAACTACCTCAAATTATTGAAGAATCGAGAAGTTAGTTGTGGGACATCTAATCGGACCTTCTTCTTTAAATGTTTATTTGATTGACATAAATTTTGCTAGTACTACTTCGTCAATATTAGAAACCGGTGGTAGTTTTCATCATTGTACTTGATACATAGGATGATTAGAATATGACGACTAGCAACAATGATGTTGAGAGATAGAGTCATTGTGTAATCAATCTAGTTTTGGGTTTATATTTATACCTTTATTATGACTATTAAGTGAATAAACTCTAAATAAGAATATAAACTTGTTAAGATACAAAAGAGGTTTCACTTTTGTGACCCTATACACCATTTGACGTATGGCTGGCGCATTATCAAGGTGATTATATTCTAAACCAAACTAGAATGATATATCATGTAGATGATGCAAGACTCAAATTGGTAACCCAAGATTGAACCTTAAATTCTGGAATGATGAACGCAAAGAGTTATCAAGTACTCTTGAAACCATTAGATCTTATGGTATATGCGTATCTTGTATTCAAAGTAAGATATCTCGTGCCTTTTGGTTGAAAAGGAGATCGAGGTTGTAAATCATTGATCCAAAATAGGTTGATCATTTTCTTTTACCAACGATTTAAGTTGACGCTAATGTGTTCACTTAATAAGGTAAATAAAGAAATCTTTGAAGAAGTTCAAAGAGTTCAAGGAATCACGATTTAGTCGTATTGGGATTATTAAAGTGAAGACTTTGATATAAGCCAAAAGAAATGTGATATAGTATCACAAATTAATCTCTCTTGCACGCGTTATGGGATAATGTGTGGTTGGATAAGAAATCAAACGCTATTCGATATGGTTTGGACTTCAATCAAGTTACTTTGAGTTACTTGATCCTTTTGGGGATTTTATCATTTTGTCTAAATTATTTTTCCACTAAATCTAAAACAAATCATATGAGATATGAAATGGTAGGGTACCATGTTTGTAAGTTTTCACAAGAAACAAATGCTCATTTTTCCCTTTCAATTATCACGAGTACGACGGGTTTGCGGCTCGTGAAGCTGTCTTTCTAAAATACAAGTTTATTTCTAGAAGACAAAGTGGTAGAAATTATTCAAGAGCCACAAAAAAATGCCACTAAGAATGTTATGTCGCAAGAAACTGGTCTTTCTTGGCTACATGAGACGTTTTGTGTAAGATGTTGTTTCTTTAAAACCTAGGAGGTTAAATTCGTCACTTGTTGAAGATGATGAATTCATGCTACTTTTAAGAAAGTAAAGAGCTTATAACTTACAAAAGAAATCGTTTGATTCAAGTTGATTACTTCTAGAAAGTAATGAACATATGACTTACATGAGAGTGTTTAAAGTCACAACTCAATACAAGGCTTAGAGCCATGAAAATCCGAAATAAAAGGCTTGATTAGTGACAAAGGATTTTGCACTAATAAAGAGAGATTTCAAAGCTTGATTGGTTGCAAAGGGTTTTGCACTAGTTGAAATGCTTAAGTCTATTTTGATCTTCTTAGGGATTGTGTTTCATTATGATGATATACATATAGCAAGTGAATCTAAAACCCACTTCTTCAATTAGAAGGAATGTATTCAATACATGTCTTGAGTTTTGTAGATTCTTGCAATCCTAAGATAAATGTGAAACTTAAGAAAGGGTCTTAATTAAGACATCAATGAGTTGGAATCAACATTTTGATCATGTGATAAAACATTTCTCAATAGGTTGAGAAGTTGTGTTTATACATGAAGATTAGTGGGAGTTACGGAAATTTTAATTAGTCTAATATATGGATGACATATTGATCATTGGGAATGATTTAAGACTTTTGGAGTATTATAATACATCTTAATATCTGGATTTATGGAGATAAATCCACATGATATTAGCGTCAAATAAGAAGTCTTATGTTGATAAGATTCATGACTAGTTCAATCAAATTGAACATATTTGATTGATTCCATTCGCTTCCGCTGTCGAATCAATTAACTAAGAAATTATGTATAAACACTTCATATACTTTGAGTATGGTGAATTAGTTCAAATCGAATTTAAGTAAGAGTTACCAAGTAAGCCATAATGATTACCCTTAAGTGCTTGCAGAAGCATTAAGGATGTAATGCAAAGTGTTTTTCATGCAATTTTGTGTAAGGGTGTTACACAAATGACAATTGACAATTGAGATTGCGCATGGTTTTCGACAAAACCATAATCAAACACATTAGGATGGTTAAGATACCATTCTGGCTATGTTATTTAAGAAATAGATTTTCTAGAATCATTCTAGGCAATAAGGAACAATGAGAAATATTTACAACGGAAATTGAGTACACTTGCAATCATGGGATGTGCAAGAGGGATGAGTTCCGCACACTGTGAAAACAGTGGGAGCTATTTTAAGGCAAGAAAGCCTATGTCTTGATTGGATCTAGACACGTACTCAGAAAGTTTTGTAATGCAAATGTATACATTACAAAGGAAAACTAGTATGTAGTAAGGTTGAGTAAGGTACAAGAAGTTGATAAAACCTACTAACCAAAGCCTTCTCATAGGGTTAACATGATGAGTCATGATATTTCAATTGAATTGAGATGAACAACTACATACAAGCTGAAAAACTCCTTTTTACTTTGTTACATCCAAACGGGTTGTAGAGACAATATTGAACCCCGTTAAAGTGAACCCGGATTAACATGGTATTCGTCCATAGTCACTTGTATGAGGTAACGTCTCGAAGTAACTAGAGTGTGATGCGATTGATGGAAAGTTCAAGTGTCATAGTCATGTAAGATGACTAGTCGATCACATAGGCAGACTGTTAGGAACACTCTGTCGGGCAGTGACCGCTTATAGAGTTCTGGCAAATTTATATAGCCTGGTCGTGGCGAGACCTACTATAGTATTCTAATGAGTCGATTCTTATGACTAAAGATTGTTCGCCTAAGGTGGCACAGTTTTAGATTAACTTTGATTTGTGTTACTACGACCTTCGTAAATGGGGTCAAATGGGCATATTTTGGGTTATGATGGCTGTGGCTAGTCGAAGGGAATAAGTGCGATAGGAATTGTCCACCCCCTTGTCAGGGTTAAAACAATATCTCAGGGCCACTCGAGGAGTAATGAACTGGAAATGCGTGGCCACGCTCGGAAGGTATCTATGGTAAATAAATTCCGGTCAATCAGTTATTCTCCAGATCGAGGAAACCACTCTCGATATGATCACTTGCAAGTACGACCCGAAACACACCTTGCATTGAGTGGGAGATAGTAATAGGACAAGAGAATTGGTGATGCAGACTTGTCGAGGACAAGTGGGAGATTGTTGGAATATGTGTCCTTCGACAATAATGCGATCACAATTGTCGATCATATTGATCACATGTTTAAATCTCATTTTAAGAATACGTAAGGGATGATTCATTTTATAGTCAACTGATCAACATTAATCGGTAACGATTGGCTTGCTAGAGTTTGACGTTACTGTCGTGGGACGGTGGTGGTCAGTTGATCCCTTAAGGTCACACCTAAAGGATGATGCCCTTGTCTATAAAGTTGATTAATTGTATGACGATGCAAGTTGATCAATTCCTTAAAATTGAACAATTCAATTTGTGAGAGAGAATAATTATCTTATTGTAATGGGATTAAATAAGATTTATTTTAGTAATAAAATGCTTTGTTACTAAAATTGTTTATTGTTTGAGAAACAATAGAGATAAGAATGAATGGTTAATTATAATTACAAAATGTTGTGAATTATAATTACATGACCCATTTTATTTATGTGATCAAGTATCACTAGTCAATTTATTGGATGTAATTTAATTAATTCATGAAATGATATTTATGTGATAAATATGCATTAAATTAATTAATAACATGTATCATACTACATGTAACATATTGTGTGACAATTGACAAATTGACAAAATAAAATGGTGGTCCATATTATGAGTAAATCGAAATGGAGAAGGAGTTAGTGGGTTGTGGTTATTTTATTTTATGTGATAAAAATAAAACAATGATGCCTATACCTAATAGCCTTACACCTACTCTTACACATCTATTTTCTTGTGAAGACAAAAAGTGGAAAGTAGATGCCCTATACTCCACTCCAACCGTGAACCCTCCACAAAGAAGAAGATTAATTTCTCTTATTATTCATTCTAATATATCACATGCAAAAGGTTCATGAATTATGCTCTCTTCTCTCTCTTTAATCTTCATCAAAACATGAGATTTTTTATTCAAATTTTTCATAAAAGATTACTAAAATTATTAGTGTAATATATGAGTGTTATTAATCAATTTTAAGGTAAACTATTAAACTAATATCTAGCTAATATTATTTAGTGGGGATAAGGGATAATCTTGGGTGCAATCAAGAGGAGAATCTCTACATTGGGATTTATGGAGGATCATCCTTATATTCATTGTAGCTCAAGAACTAACAAGAAGGAGATCTTGTTGGTGCCCAATAATCCGAAATCTTCAATGTAAGATGATGATTTCTTCTTAATATTTACTTATTGTTTGCATGCATAAGATCAACATTTAATTTTATGAGTAAATTAATTTGAAACATATATGAATATGTATAGTAATGAGATATAGATTTCCAACAAAAGGTATCAAGAGCCTTAGGTTGTTTGCATGCAAATCGGTTATAGTTTTTCCGAGTTATACGATTAACATATAAAACTTATAAATTTGTGTTTATTATGATATATCACGAAATTTATTATGCATGTTAAAGTTTCTGATCCTAAAATGTATTTAGGATATTTTGGTTAATTTTTGGATTTTTATTGTTCATTTTATTTAATAATGGCATTAAAATGTGATTTTATGATAAAAATGTCATTTTCGGACTAAAATTAGCTCAACTTCGAATTTTCAAGTGGTTTTTGGATATGTTTTCACATATATTATTTTTATATGATATGGAAATTTTCAGAATTTCTGGAGTTTTTATGCTCGAAATATGGATTTTTCATGATAAAAATCGAATTTTAATGAAAAATAGGTTAATATGAGAAATATTTCGAATCTGGTCATAGAAATTTAGTATGTTGTCACATGAAATTTTACAAGATGTGTGTAAAATAATAGGCTATAATGAAGTCTTTTTGCATGATTTATGAATTTTTGATGAAAAATAGCATAAATAGTGACTTAATTAGTGAATAATTGCTAAAACATACTTCATGACTAAGGAAAAACGTCACATGTTGCATTTTATTACCTATTTCATATCTAAAATTGAAAAGTTGATAAATATAATTATTTTCTGATGTTTTTATGATAATATTTGATAAATCCGGTAAATCGCAACATAGTTTTTCCTTGATAATTTTCGAAATTTTTAACCTAAGTTTTTGAACATTATGAGTGTCATGGTATTTTTCCAGAATATTCATGAGTTTAAAATTTCAAATTTCAAATTTATTTGAAATTTTTGTGATTTATTTGGAGTTTAAGGCATTTTATTGTAATTTTAAGTCCTTTTATGAACAATATTTAGAAATATAAGTTAATTATTGTCAAATGTTAGTGGAGACTAATTTTGAGTCCTAAGTTGGTTAGGGTAATTAACTTGTGCATAAATATGATTTTATGTAATTATTGTGATTTTAAAAGGTTGAATCATGCAAATCTGTAAAAACCGTTTAATATACGATATTGGGTCCTTAAAGGCGATTTAGCATAAAATTGGGCATGTTCATACATATTATAATGCTGCATTTTATTTATGATTGTCAAAATTTTATTTTATGTAATTTTATTTTATGTAATTTTATTTTATGTAATTTTACTTAGTATGGCCTTAGTTTTTAATTGGTATTACCCGAAATGTATGGGAATATCGATTCGGTTGTAATTTATTGTGATCTCGTATTACCGTTTTGTAATTTAATAGATTTATTTTATTTTAATTACATATGTATAATAGGAAATTATGTAATTTGTTATGTAATTTAATTATTTCGGAGTTCTTTGAAGACGGTGTCACTCAAGAAGGCGATACATAAAGACGGTGTTACCTCGAGATGCATGCTATAACCGAAGTTCAAGGGACCAATGGAGTTGGTTTCCGAATATGTAATAGTTAATTAGATTTTCTATTTTAGGAAGGCCATACTAGGATTTAATTTATGCTTTGCATTTTATTTATATGTTGCATGCATCGCTAAATCGCCATAACTAAAACATGCATTGTCATTTTAATCGAGTTTATCGACCGTGTCAATTATAATTATCGTAGTTCACCGCTTTAGTTCACATAAAACGTGATAGATAATAAATTGACATGACCTCTCGCTAAAAATAAACAATTGAGACATAGCCTTACTAAAAAGTAGAAACCATGAAAACCTATTTCGCGAGGGAGTGCACTCGGCCATCCCGGGGTACAAACCTTTTTACGTAGGGGAAGTGGGTGATAAATGTCTATCCACCAAATTCGTGTTGATGAGGGTTTCATCGGCTATCCCGTGCCCAAGTTGATGTGAATTTGGATCATGGACACATTTATTTGAAATTTGGATTGAGCTCAACGGAAGTATTCGTGACCGTAGTCGCATGTGTTCCGGGCTATAGATAAATATTAGAGTAATTTTATCGACCGAGAATTCTAAAAGTAGAATGGATTAAAGAGTTAGTTCACCGAGTTATATTGATAAGGGTTTCATCGGCTATCCCGTGCCCAAGTTAATATGAATTTGGATCTCGGAATCATTTATCATACTTGGGTAGAGGTCACTATGTAAATGCCTCACTTGTTATTTACAAGTATTAATAAAACGATAAATGTTAAGTTTTCCACTATTCCGTTATTATATTGTTCTATTTCTTTACCACAATTCATATACGATATCATTTCGATTTTTAGTTCAAATCTCCATTAAAACATCGTAACTAAAGACAAATATGATTTTTCTTCTAAAACCTTATATGAACCATTGCTAAGAATCTCTTGTGAAGAGTATAGATAAAAGTTATTCATTATCAAACAAGTTTTTGATTCTTGACTAACCCATCTACTTACAATGGATTGTTTTTCATATACTTAATTGAATTAAGTACCTTGAAGGGATAAATTGTTTCCACTTCAATGAAAGTTTTAAGACTAAACAAACGAATGAAGAGTAGTCTTCATGAATATAATTTTGCTTCTCAAAGCAAAGACTCATTGAAATGAGTGGGAGCATTCTCTTAAACCGTTAAGAAAAGGATAAGATTTTAAAGAAGTAAAATTAGAATGGAATTGATACAAGGTAATGTTAAAGGTAACGTTATTGAGAATAACAATACTAAACCTATCAATCCCGACCGATAAAGTTTCCATTGTCTAAATTGTTGGACGCTAGAAAGGAAACTACCCCAAATTATTGAAGAATCGACAAGTTAGTTGTGGGACATCTAATGGGACCTTCTTCTTTAAATGTTTATTTGATTGACATAAATTTTGCTAGTACTACTTCATCAATATTAGAAACCGGTGGTGGTTTTCATCATTGTACTTGATACATAGGATGATTAGAATATGACGACTAGCAACAATGATGTTGAGAGATAGAGTCATTGTGTAATCAATCTAGTTTTGGGTTTATATTTATACCTTAATTATGACTCTTAAGTGAATAAACTCTAAATAAGAATATAATCTTGTTAAGATACAAAAGAGGTTTCACTTTTGTGACCCTATACACCATTTGACGTATGGCTGGCCCATTATCAAGGTGATTATATTCTAAACCAAACTAGAATGATATATCATGTAGATGATGCAAGACTCAAATTGGTAACCCAATATTGAACATTAAATTCTGGAATGATGAACGCAAAGAACTATCAAGTACTCTTGAAACCATTAGATCTTATGGTATATGCGCATCTTGTATCCAAAGCAAGATATCTCGTGCCTTTTGGTTGAAAAGGAGATCGAGGTTGTAAATCATTGATCCAAAATAGGTTGATCATTTTCTTTTACCAACGATTTAAGTTGACGCTAATGTGTTCACTTAATAAGGTAAATAAAGAAATCTTTGAAGAAGTTCAAAGAGTTCAAGGAATCACGATTTAGTCGTGATGGGATTATCAAAGTGAAGACTTTTATATAAGCCAAAAGAAATGTGATATAGTATCAAAAATTAATCTCTCTTGCACGCATTATGGAATAATGTGTGGTTGGATAAGAAATCAAACGCTATTCGATATGGTTTGGACTTCAATCAAGTTACTTTGAGTTACTTGATCCTTTTGGGGATTTTATCATTTTGTCTAAATTATTTTTCCACTAAATCTAAAACAAATCATATGAGATATGAAATGGTAGGGTACCATGTTTGTAAGTTTTCACAAGAAACAAATGCTCATTTTTCCCTTTCAATTATCACGAGTACGACGGGTTTACGGCTCGTGAAGCTGTCTTTCTAAAATACAAGTTTATTTCTAGAAGACAAAGTGAGAGAAATTATTCAAGAGCCACAAACAAATGCCACAAAGAATGTTATGTCGCAAGAAACTGGTCTTTCTTGGCTACATGAGACGTTTTGTGTAAGATGTTGTTTCTTTAAAACCTAGGAGGTTAAATTCGTCACTTGTTGAAGATGATGAATTCATGCTACTTTTAAGAAATTAAAGAGCTTATAACTTACAAAAGAAATCGTTTGATTCAAGTTGATTACTTCTAGAAAGTAATGAACATAAGACTTACATGAGAGTGTTTAAAGTCACAACTCAATACAAGGCTTAGAGCCATGAAAATCCGAAATAAATGGCTTGATTAGTGACAAAGGGTTTTGCACTAATAAAGAGAGATTTCAAAGCTTGATTGGTTGCAAAGGGTTTTGCACTAGTTGAAATGCTTAAGTCTATTTGGATCTTCTTAGGGATTGTGTTTCATTATGATGATATACATATAGCAAGTGAATCTAAAACCCACTTCTTCAATTAGAAGGAATGTATTCAATACATATCTTGAGTTTTGTAGATACTTGCAATCCTAAGATAAATGTGAAACTTAAGAGAGGGTCTTAATTAAGACATCAATGAGTTGGAATCAACATTTTGATCATGTGATAAAACTTTTCTCAATAGGTTGAGAAATTGTGTTTATACATGAAGATTAGTGGGAGTTACGGAAATTTTAATTAGTCTAATATATGGATGACATATTGATCATTGGGAATGATTTAAGACTTTTGGAGTATTATAATACATCTTAATATCTGGATTTATGGAGATAAATCCACATGATATTAGCGTCAAATAAGAAGTCTTATGTTGATAAGATTCATTACTAGTTCAATCAAATTGAACATATTTGATTGATTCCATTTGCTTCCGCTGCCGAATCAATTAAATAGGAAATTATTTATAAACACTTCATATACTTTGAGTATGTTGAATTAGTTCAAATCGAATTTAAGTAAGAGTTACCAAGTAAGCCATAATGATTACCCATAAGTGCTTGCAGAAGCATTAAGGATGTAATGCAAAGTGTTTTTGATGCAATTTTGTGTAAGGGTGTTACGCAAATGACAATTGACAATTGAGATTGCGCATGGTTTTCGACAAAACCATAATCAAACACATTAGGATGGTTAAGATACCATTGTGGCTATGTTATTTAAGAAATAAATTTTCTAGAATCATTCTAGGCAATAAGGAACAATGAGAAATATTTACAACGGAAATTGAGTACACTTGCAATCATGGGATGTGCAAGAGGGATGAGTTCCGCACACTGTGAAAACAGTGGGAGCTATTTTAAGGCAAGAAAGCCTATGTCTTGATTGGATCTAGACACGTACTCAGAAAGTTTTGTAATGCAAATGTATACATTACAAAGGAAAACTAGTATGTAGTAAGGTTGAGTAAGGTACAAGAAGTTGATAAAACCTACTAACCAAAGCCTTCTCATAGGGTTAACATGATGAGTCATGATATTTCAATTGAATTGAGATGAACAACTACATAGAAGATCAAATTAGATTATAGAATATGAAATAGTAATCAGGTATTGACTATTCATATGTGATAATCACATTTGTCGTTCGAGTTTTTAAGCTGAAAAACTCCTTTTTACTTTGTTACATCCAAACGGGTTGTAGAGACAATATTGAACCCCGTTAAAGTGAACCAGGATTAACATGGTATTCGCCCATAGTCACTTGTATGAGGTGACGTCTCGAAGTGACTAGAGTGTGATGCGATTGATGGCAAGTTCAAGTGCCATAGTCATGTGAGATGACTAGTCGATGACATAGGCAGACTGTTAGGAACACTCTGTCGGGCAGTGACCGCTTATAGAGTTCTGGCAAATTTATATAGCCTGGTCGTGGCGAGAGCTACTATAGTATTCTAATAAGTCGATTCTTTTGACTAAAGACTGTTCGCCTAAGGTGGCACAGTTTTAGATTAACATTGATTTGTGTTACTACGACCTTCGTAAATGGGGTCAAATGGGCATATTTTAAGTTATGATGGTTGTGGCTAGTCGAAGGGAATAAGTGCGATAAGAATTGTCCACCCCCTTGTCAGGGTTAAAACAATATCTCAGGGCCACTCGAGGAGTAATGAACTGGAAATGCGTGGCCAAGCTCGGAAGGTATCTATGGTAGATAAATTCCGGTCAATCAGTTATTCTCCAGATCGAGGAAACCACTCTCGATATGATCACTTGCAAGTACGACCCGAAAGACACCTTGCATTGAGTGGGAGATAGTAATAGGACAAGAGAATTGGTGACGCAGACTTGTCGAGGACAAGTGGGAGATTGTTGGAATATGTGTCCTTCGACAATAATGCGATCACAATTGTCGATCATATTGATCATATGTTTAAATCTCATTTTAAGAATACGTAAGGGATGATTCATTTTATAGTCAACTGATCATCATTAATCGGTAACGATTGGCTTGCTAGAGTTTGACGTTACTGTCGTGGGACGGTGGTGGTCAGTTGATCCCTTAAGGTCACACCTAAAGGATGATGCCCTTGTCTATAAAGTTGATTAATTGTATGACGATGCAAGTTGATCAATTCTTTAAAATTGAACAATTCAATTTGTGAGAGAGAATAATTATCTTATTGTAATGGGATTAAATAAGATTTATTTTAGTAATAAAATGCTTTGTTACTAAAATTGTTTATTGTTTGAGAAACAATAGAGATAAGAATGAATGGTTAATTATAATTACAAAATGTTGTGAATTATAATTACATGACCCATTTTATTTATGTGATCAAGTATCACTAGTCAATTTATTGGATGTAATTTAATTAATTCATGAAATGATATTTATGTGATAAATATGCATTAAATTAATTAATAACATGCATCATACTACATGTGACATATTGTGTGACAATTGACAAATTGACAAAATAAAATGGTGGTCCATATTATGAGTAAACCGAAATGGAGGAGGAGTTAGTGGGTTGTGGTTATTTTATTTTATGTGATAAAAATAAAACAATGATGCCTATACCTAATAGCCTTACACCTACTCTTACAATCTATTTTCTTGTGAAGACAAAAAGTGGAAAGTAGATGCCCTATACTCCACTCCAACCGTGAACCCTCCACAATGAAGAGGATTAATTTCTCTTATTATTCATTCTAATATATCACATGCAAAAGGTTCATGAATTATGCTCTCTTCTCTCTCTTTAATCTTCATCAAAACATGAGATTTTTGATTCAAATTGTTCATAAAAGATTACTAAAATTATTAGTGTAATATATGAGTGTTAGTAATCAATTTTAAGGTAAACTACTAAACTAATATCTAGCTAATATTATTTAGTGGGGATAAGGGATAATCTTGGGTGCAATCAAGAGGAGAATCTCTACTTTGGGATTTTTGGAGGATCATCCTTATATTTATTGTAGCTCAAGAACTAACAAGAAGGAGATCTTGTTGGTGCCCAATAATCCGAAATCTTCAATGTAAGATGATGATTTATTCTTAATATTTACTTATTGTTTGCATGCATAAGATCAACATTTAATTTTATGACTAAATTAATTTGAAACATATATGAATATGTATAGTAATGAGATATAGATTTCCAACAGAATCAACCTTTAACTATTTTTAGTTAACTCTTATAACCAAAATACAACATTTTTTACTCGGTTTTCTACAAAAAACATTAAAAATAGCAGAATGACTTCACAAACCACCAAATTTTACCACAAACCTTTTGAGATCAGTAGGTATGCATGCCCAAAATTTTTCGTAGTAAAACCTCTTCTATCACAATTTTAGAGTTTTTTTAAATTAACTCATAATTTATTAAAAATGCTCAAAATCAACATGCAAATTACAAGCCTAGCTCTAATACCACTTGAAAGATTATAGATCCAAATTATACTCTCTAATTTAAAACAAATTATCTTATAATATGTTATTATAGTGATCTATGTAACATGCATGCTAATATAAAAGCATAATAATAAAGATTAAGGAAATACAATTTCCTAACATTGATTTTGATGGTAATATGGGCACAATCTAGATCACCTATCTAGATTGTTCTTGTGCTAATAAAAGAAAGATGATCCTCCTAGAACAAATCTTCAAATTAGAAGATATCCTTCAATATGCACCCAAGAACAAAACCCAATAATCTTACAAGTATTAACTAGATACTTGTTAAATTTTACCATGATACCGTAATATTTATAATATTACTAACAATCTTAGTAAATATTTGTTTTACTAACAAATCTTAGTAAAATGTTTTATTATTTTTTAGAGAGATGTAATTTTCTTACACTTTCTATCACATGCAAAAATGTTCAAGTGTATTGTCAATGAACAAAATGATAGAGTGAGGAGTGTTGCTTTATTTTATTTTATTTTAATATGCCCAATGGAGCATAGTTTAGAAAAGAACAAAAGCATTTTTGGGAAGAAAAATGTGTAAGTGGAATGATTGTGTTTAAAGCAACACACAATCCCATTTATATGATTTCCATGACCCATTTACGGGTCCAAATCGGTTCTTATATTTGTCGCACAAATACGTATAATTTTACTTTAAACATCGTCTTATGTTTAAATGCTTCCCGATTAATTTTGTTCAAAACACTCCGTAAATATACGTGTACCGCTACACATATTATTTACGTACTAATATTAATCACATTAATCAATTAGTACAATTTAGTGAATTAACAATTAATTAACTAAAACCCGTCTCAGAAAATTTATTATTCAATTATCGCATAATTAAATAATAACTGCCGGGCCTCGAGTTTGCAACTCAAAATCTCTCTAAAAAGGATCGACTAACCTTATAGTCAATAAATCAAGGAACTAAATAAATTGTATCTCATCCAATTAATTAGTTATCAATTGGGGTTCGTTCCTTTAGGTGTGACCGAAAGGGGTCAGTTGATTACCGCCGTCTCACGACAATAACGTCAAACTTTAGTCAGCCAACCGTTATCAATTTACGTTAATCAACTGACGAGGATCAAATAATAAATATCCTGATGATATTCCTTTAATGAGATTTAATATGTAAACGCACTATTGTGGAGGACACTAACTCCAACAATGCCTTTTGTCAACTACTTGGCCTAAAACCGCGCCCACCGCGAAATTCGACACATCACACATAATCTCGAACGGAAGATTCCAATCCGGAGCCCGAATTATAGGAGCCGAGACCAAAGCCTGCTTCAACCTATGGAATGACTCAAGAGAAACTTCATCAAACACAAAAGGCACATCATTGAGGAGAAGTGAGGTTAATGGTTTTGCAATCTTTGAAAAGTCATTAATGAATTGCCTATAAAATCCGGCATGACCAAGAAAACTCCTCACCCCCTCACATTTGAGGGAGGTGATAAATTTTCTATGACCGCAACTTTGGCTCCATCTACCTCAATGCCCCTCTTGGAGATAATGTGACCAAGCACAATCCCTTTTTCAACCATAAAATGACATTTTTCCCAATTTAAAACTAGATTGTGCTCATCACATCTCTTCAAAAAATTTGTCAAATTAACAAGTCTATGGTCAAAGGAGTCTCCATGGACACTAAAGTCATCCATGAAGGCTTCCATGCTCTTTTCAAGAAAATCTGAGAAAATGGCCATCATACACCTTTGAAAGGTGTGAGGTGCATTACACAACCCAAATGGCATTCTCCGGTAAGCATAAACTCCAATGGGGCATGTAAATGTTGTTTTCTCTTGGTCCTCCAGATGGATTGGGATTTGGAAAAATCCGGAGTATCCATCAAGAAAACAATAGTAAGCATGCCCCGCTAGCCTTTCTAACATTTGATTGATGAAGGGGATAGGGAAGTGGTCTTTAAGGGTGGCGGCATTTAGTTTTCTATAATCAATGTACATCCGCCACCCGGTCACCGGACAAGTAGGCATGTGAGTCCCATCCTCTTGTTCCACCATAGCCACCCCACCTTTCTTTGGTACTACATGGACGAGACTCACCCACTTACTATCGGTGATTTGGTAAATAATCCCCGCTTCAAGCAATTTTAAGACCTCATTTTTTACAACCTCGGCCATCTTAGGGTTTATTCACCGTAGACCTTCAACCTTAGGTTGACTTCCCTCATATAACACGATCCTATGCATGCACAAATTTGGATTTAGTCCCTTGATATCATCAATGCTATACCCTAGTGAGATTTTGTGAATTTTCAAGACTTTCAAAAGTTTTTATTCTTGAGCTTCACTAAGGTTTGCATTGTTTATCACAGGATAATACTCTTCCTCACCAAGAAAGGCATACTTGAGTGAGGGAGGTAAAGGTTTGAGTTGTACCTTTGGAGGAAGTAGTCCGTCCACTTTCTTCAAAAGCTCATTATCGACCTCATGGTCCTCTTTCATTTCCTCATCATGTAGGGAGATTTGGAAGGCCTCTTCCATCTCAGACTCTTCCCGAGCCACCGATTCAACTACTTCATCAATCACTTTAATAGTATTTGCTCTTTAAACTTTGGGGCCTTTCATCAAATTTGGAAGATTAAATTCGACCTTGTCACCCTCAATCCGGAAGGTTAGCCGCCCATTTCTCACATCTATAAGTACTCCTCTGGTAGCCAAGAATGGCCTACCTAGGATAATGGGGGTATAGCTATCCTCCGGGATATCAAGGACAACAAAATCGGCCGGGATTAAATATTTTCCAACTTTGACGGGCATGTCTTAAAGCACCCCCAAAGAGCGCTTGACGGACCTATCTGCCAATTGGAGGGTCATGGTAGTAGGAGCAAGACTATGAATGTCAATTTATCTTGCAACCTTTAGAGGTATGACACTCACACTTACTCCCAAGTCAGAAGGAGCTCTAGAAATCGGAACACGACCAACCACACAAGGAATCGAAAAGATTCCCGAGTCACCAAGTTTAGTGGGCTTTTTGTTAAGGATATGAGCACTACATGCGTCTTCCATTGCCACTATTTCTTGGTCACCCAAGACTCTTTTCTTAGTCAAGATGTCCTTCAAAAATTTTGTGTAAGTTGACATGTTCAAAATCACTTCGGTAGGTACGAAAAGGATGAGAGAGAACTTAGAGAGATAAAATTCTCCTTAATTTCTTAAGTTTAGCTTGTTTCTGAAGCAAACATGGATCGAAATAAGAAAAACACTACAAATCCTTCAATTTCATCGCATTCTTCACAAAAAAATCAAAAAAATGTAGTAGATGTTCGTTTCAATAAGGGGAAAACCCCAAGGCATCTTCGGTTTTCATCGGATGACTTTGATTCTGACTTGCAATCAATTATTAAGGAGGAAGAGCATGACGGAGCTGAAGAATTGGCACCGCAACCGGAGGTAGAGAAGACGACGCCAGTTAAACCATTACTCAGATTATCTAATGAGGATGTTGCTGGTGAGATAAAATTTTGGTCTACCTCTGTTGTGTGTTACATTTTAGGCGCTGATCCACCTAGCTCTGTGCTTAGTGGCTATGTCAAACGGATTTGGCAGGGTTATGGGGTGGATAAGATTGCGTTTATGCCTAATGGATTTTTTGGTACGTTTTAAAACTAAGGAAAAGCAGCAAATTGTGTTAAATAATGGTCACCTAATTTTTTACAACAAGCCGGTAATTGTGAAAGCATGGGAACCAGAAATGGAACTAATGAAACATGATGTTAAACGCGTTCCTATTTGGATTAAACTTTATGGCTTAGATGTCAAGTTCTTAGGGACTGAATGCCTAAGGAAAATAAGTGGTACTGTGGGGACTTACATTAAGAGTGATGAAGCCACACAGAACCGGGATTTTCTGGGTTATGCTAGAATAATGGTTGAGGTTAATGTTGATCAGGAGTTTCCTACTGAGATTGGCTTTTTTGATGAGAGTGAAAAGCAGCACTCAATTAAAGTGATGTATGATTGGCTTCCTATTACATGTACTGCGTGTAAGGGGATGGGACATGAGGCTGCTAAATGTAGAAAAAGAGATGGTAAGCCTGTAGCCAAGGTTTGGAAACCTAAGGCTGCTGTTCCTGTGAAGCAGAAACTTAAAACGATACCAGTTCAGAAAGTGACAGCTCCAATTCAGCAGAAAGTGCAGGTGCAACAACGTACTTCTCCTGTTGATTTGGGAACTGTTACACCTGTGGTTGTCCCTAAACCTGTGGTAGAACAATCTATGCCTAGAAGGCTCCTTACTAGAATGATGAGGCAGGATTGTGGTGAGAGGAGAGTCTTCATTCCAGGGGGCTTGAGTTTCATGGAAGCTTTGAGTCACTCCATTCAGAAGACCAGGGATAGGATTGTTGAAAAAGGTGAATGCAGTAGAGTCCTAGTTGATAATGGGTAGTTGTAGATTCTGGAATGTGCGAGGGTTGAATAATATTAATAAACAGTTTGAAATAAAACATTTCCTTATCCAGAATAAAGTAGGTTTGTTTGGTTTAGTTGAAACTAAAATAAAAAGTCATAGATGGAATAAGATCAGGAGTATCTTGTGTGATACTTAGTCCATATGCACCAATTCTAACCTGCATAGTGCAAGTAGAATTTGGTTATTACACTACAAAAAGAAATAAAACAGGCGATCGATTTTGGCGACTGAAATCAGTCGCTAAAATCAATTTAGCGACTGATGTCAGTCGCCGAATTTGGTTATTAGTCGCCTTTTCTAATTTTAGCGACTAAAGTCGGTCGCCAAATTTGGCGACTGACATATCCGTCGTTAAATGACGAAATTGGCGAATGAAAAGGTAGTCGCCAATTTGGCGACTGAAAAAAGGTAGTCGCCAAATTAGCGACTGACTTTTAGTCGCTAAATTGCCTTTTAATCGCCAAATTTGGGTGACGTGGCCAAAATCACCGAGGCTTTTTTGGCGACTCATTTCAAGGTAGTCGCCAAATTGGCAACTGAAATTCAGTCGCTAAATGGCTTTTCAGTCGCCAAAGCTACTGATTGTTTTGGTGGTTTTTTTTCGTTTTCATTGCTAGCCAAATATTTACAACCTGCATACAAACCGAAGTTCCACAACGCCATACATCCCAAACTTCAACAGACACAACACCATACATTTCAAATTTCAACCCAACACCACACATTTTTCCCAAACTTCATTTCATATATTGAAAATGAAATGTTTACAAGCAAACATATTCTAAAGTTCAAGTCTTATTACATGCTAAATTAAACATACTTAACTACTTGGAAGCCAACACCGGCTCCACTCCCCCCTTGTGGACCATGCGGATCAAAAGGATCGTAGTCGGGTCTAGGTCCAGGGTTACAACCTTGCCACCAAGTCTCAAACATTGCCATTTTTTCCTTCATTTGGCGGAATTCTTCATCACGTTTTCTTTCACGTTCATCACGCTCTCTAATTTGAGCTTGAAGTTGACTAATAACTCCCGGTTGATATGTGTTGCAGGGAATTGTTGAAGTCGATCTCCTACGCGTGTTGTCATAGAAAGCCGGTGTTGAACTTCCGATACCATACACGTGCCCTTTCTTGAAGCCTTTCACCAACTCAAATCATATGTCATTATCCGCTTTTTCTGGATTGGCGGCTTTTTCATGTTCAAATGCATCCTACAATATTAAACAAATCATTATAAGTTAATATGGTAACCAAAATAAGACATTAAAAAAGAGTAAATTAACAAAAATTAAGTGTTAGGGAAAACTTACAGATAATTCCTTGTCTTTTGGCTTAGTCCAACTCCTAATCCCTTTGTGGTCAACCCTAGAATGCGTGTCCAGAAACAGTTCCGGTACCGTCGTAACCGGTTTTGACTTCTTCTTTCCTTTCTGAATGAAAGAAAACATACATGTTAGAAAATAAACAAAAAATCTAACATAAAATAAACATGTTGAAAACCAAAATTAGTGTGAAATAATAGATAAACTTACACCCAATACATGATCCCAAAATGATCGGGATCCCCCGTAATAAGTAGGCTCGACCACAGCCTCTTTATTTCCTCCTTTTTTTGTTGAGGGATGCTTGTTTAGACCTTTTCTGAAAAGCTTTGGTTTTAGTATGCTTTATTAGGTCTTCAAACTTCTCACCTGCAATTACACATATGAAATCATAACTAATAAGTTACTGATATTATTTATAATATAAGAGAGTATATGCTAATTAATACAAATAACAAAACAAGTTAATTAAATACCTTTCATGTTCTCTGGCTCCTTCGGACGCTTGACCGTCTTCTAGATCACGTCCCGATATCGTCGAGTACCATCATTGTACCTGTTACTGACATTTATTTCTTGAGACTCATCACAAGAAAATGCTTGCTACAAAAAAAAAGGCGACAAAATTTCATATCAGTATAAAATAAAAGTCTAACTTGTTCTTAAAAAATTTATCAGAATTAATTATTTGGTTTCTAAAACAAAGAACTACGAAAAATATATACCCGAAAGTTATTGAACCATGCCTCTTTTTGTGCATTAGAAGAATAAGTCCACGATGTAGGAACTGAACCCACGAAATTAGTCTTCGTGATTTTCGTTACACCTCGTATCACACAATCGTCCATAAACCTGCATTTATTTTGAACATGTAAAATTAGAAATAATTATTATTTTACAAAAAAAAAAAATAATAATCGTAGACAAATAAAGTATAAGACTTACCATAATCCCGCCGAGTCAAGTATCATCCGATGATCCGCAGTGTACCGTATCTGCACCTGTGGTCCTGCATCGTCGGTAGCGTCAGGCTGATCCTCGTCACCATCACCGTCATCGTCTATCACCATCGGATCCTCACGCACAAACTCCTCCTCCTCCTCACGCGTACTCTGTCGAGAACCTGAGCCGCCTCCATGCTTCCTACCTCGACCTGCTCCAGCCATCTGCAGTAATACAAATAAAAATTAACACAAATAATGATAAATGAAAATTATACGGACTTTTAAATTTTAATTATTTACTCTTGAGGAATACAAAATTATACCAATTAAATCATACTCATCGTTTTCTTCCCCATCACCATCATCGTCATCGTCATCCTCCTCATCCTCATCCTCATCATCATCATCATCGTCTTCGTCATCCCCCTCGTCCCTCCTCCTCCTTTTCTCCTCCTCACCTCCACTTCCCCCCTCCTTTCCTCCTCTTCTTCCCTCCTCTCCTCCTCCTCCTCCTCCTCCTCATCCTCCCCCGGCAGTCTCTCTTCCACATCATAATATTCTTCCTCTTCCATGTCTTCACCATCTTTATTCTCATGCTCATAGTTAATTTCATCGGGTGGAGACAAAAGTGTTTCATTTGAAACGTTTTCTTCTTGGAAAAAAGTTGTATCAACTTGTGACCGTGCCTTTGTCTTAAAGATTGCACAGCACGCATTTTGATTTCTATCATTTGTTGTGCTTGGATAAGTAGCAAAATACACTTGATGAGCCTAATGTGCAAGTATAAATGGATCATACTTAGAGTATGTTCTAGTACGATTCACTTCTACAAGCTTGTATTGTTCATGTACTCTCATTCCAGACACAGAATTATCCTTCCAGTCAACCTTGAATAAGACAGTTTTATTAGCTCGGTCACGTCCATTATAACTAATTTCAAAGATATCTTCAACTATACCATAGTATTCATTGTCATAAAGAGAAGAAATAGTAACCCCCCAATTGAACCTAGCCTTACCTTTACCGTGGTTGAATGTTTGAAAATTAAACACATTAACCGAGTATCGATTCCACGTTCTTACCATTCTTGAAGGACTAAACGCCAAACTTCTTATCAAATTATCTTGAATATTCAACTCAATTACATGTTTCTTAAACCATGTTGGAAATTGGTCCTCATGTTTGTCCCAAACATCATCCTTACTTATATTAGGATTCCTCTCAATGAAATCATTAACAAACTGTGTTTCGTATGACTCCAAGAGGTCACAATTAGATAGCACGTAAAGGTGGGCACGATTATACTCCTTATCATCCAAATATCTTGTTTGCCCTTTGATGAACACCCTTCATCATCTTGAGTTTGAAAAAATTCGGGTAAACTTCCGTCTATTTCATCCGGTTTCTCAACATTCAAGTTTTTTGCTTTGGTTTCTATATGTTTTTCAAAGTAAAGAGAACAAAAGTTTGCAATCTCTTCCGTTAAATAAGCATTGCATATAGAACCTTCCACCCTAGCGTTATTACCAATTTTTTTCTTCAAATGATTAAGAAACCTATAAAAGTTAATGATGAGTTTTATTAATAGTTAATTAATAATAAAGTTAACATATAATAAATAGATTAGTTATTATTATTAATTTTAATTTAAAAGTAGCTAGATTATCTTAATTACCTTTCAAATGGATACATCCACCTATATTGGACGGGTCCCCCAACTTTGGCTTCATATGGAAAATGAACCGGTAGATGCTCCATGGAGTTAAAAAATGCAGGAGGAAAGATCATTTCAAGCTTACACAATGACTGTGGTATTTGCTCTTCCAGACGAATCATGTCATCAACACATATTGAAGAGGCATATAAATCTCGGAAGAATTGACTAATCTCAACAATTGCATTCTAAACGTTTGTCGGCACGAGGTGTTTCAAAGCAATGGGTAATAATCGCTCCATGAATACATGAAAATCATGACTTTTCAAGCCTTGCAACTTCAGCTTCTTAAGATCAACACATCGACTAAAATCTGATGCATACCCATCAGGAAACTTCAAATTTTGTAACCACTCACACAATACCTTTCTCTTAGCTTTGTCGAGAGTGAAAATGGATGTTGGCTTAGACCCGTCGCCGCGAATGTGTAATTTGGGACGATGATAAAATATCTGCAAATCTTTTCTAGAAGCAATGCTATCTCATTTTTCACCTTCTACATCCATGATCATGTCAATTAGTTGCTCAAAGAAATTCTTTTCTATGTGCATTACATCCAAATTATGTCTTATCAACATTGTCTTTCAATAGGAAGGTCCCAAAGAATGCTTCTTTTAAACCAACCATTTTTCTGCTTTTTCAGTTCTTTAAATTCTTCTTCGGTACCATCAACAGGGGATGGTAAATCACATACCGTCTTCCATATCTCATCCCCAGGCACTCGTTTCGGAGGGGAATCAAGCACATCTTTACCTTTTCTGAAAGCTTTCTTGTTCCTCCTATGTGGATTTCCCTCTCGTAAGAAGCATCTATGACAATCAAACCAGCTTATTTTCTTGCTATTGGGAAGGCAAAATGCTTTACATTCCCCCATGCAACAAGGACATGCTTTTTGTCCTTGTGTAGACCACCCAGATAGCATACCATAGGCGGGAAAATCATTTATTGTCCACAAAAGGGAAGCTTTAAGTTGAAAATTTTGTTTTTTAGACACATCATAAATTTCCACCCCAACTTCCCACAAATATTTCAACTCCTCCACCAATGGTTGTAAATAAACATCCAAATTATGTTTTGGGCTTTTTGGTCCGGGAACAATAAGAGACAAGAAGATATATGGCCTTTTCATACATAACCAAGGTGGTAAGTTTTATGGTGTGACCATAACGGGCCAACAAGAATACTTTCTCCCAAAATTACCGAAAGGATCAAATCCATCCGTACACAAGCCAAGTCGTACATTGGGGGGTTCCTTGGCAAAT
Source organism: Silene latifolia (assembly GCF_048544455.1). Classification (NCBI taxonomy): domain Eukaryota; kingdom Viridiplantae; phylum Streptophyta; class Magnoliopsida; order Caryophyllales; family Caryophyllaceae; genus Silene; species Silene latifolia. The sequence goes on from NC_133535.1 coordinate 84,100,928, forward strand.
TCAGGATACATCTGATCAAATCATTTCCATTCTTCCTCATCACTAGGATGACACATCTTCCCCGGAGCACGTGGGTTTTCTTTATGCCATCTCATTTGTTCGGCAATGTTTTTGGTGGCATAGATTATTTGAAGTCTTGGAGCGAGAGGAAAATAAAACAATTGGTTACATGCTATTGGTTTCTTACTCTTTTTGGCCCTCTTACTACCCTTGCCTTTTTTTCAAAACCAAAACTGCATCTCCTTCACTTGTCTCATATCTATCCGCCCCACAATCTTTGCATTTGTCAAGCAAAGCATCATCTTTCCAAAATAGCATACATTCTTCAGGACATTCATCAATCTTTTCATGCGGTAACTGAAGACCTTTAACTACTTTTTTGGTAGTGTAGAAACTTCGGGTCATGATATTATCATCGGGGAAAGATTCCTCAAGGAACGAGGCAATGCCATCAACAGCAAGAAATGGCATATTAAACTCACATTTCAAGGTAACTAGCCTAGAAGCGGCTTTTAACAATGTCATTCTGCTTCCTTCATACTAGGGTTTTTCTGAGGCTTTTAACATGTCAAGAAAGGCTTTTGCATGTGGGTGTGGCGGTTGTTCTTCACAAATGGTTGTATGGTCATCACTATTAAAAATAGTGGAATCCATAGCATCAACAACCATCTCTCTATATGGGTTCTAATCAATTTGTATTTGTTGGGTGTGAGCTTGTTCATGAATTGGAGAATATGCTTCTCCATGCGAAATCCAATTGTAATAATTTGGCTTAAACCCGTTTATAATGAGATGTTCTTCTACTACAATGTCAAGCTGGTATTTCAGGTTTTTTCATTTGGCACAAGGACACCTAAGTTTTTTGTCTACCAAGTCATATTCATCTTGTTATTTAGCAAATTCAATAAACTCGCTAACACCCTTTATAAATCTAGCGGTAGGACGTCTTTTCTTATTGGAATTGTCTAATCTTCCTTCATACATCCATGAACGTTCCAATCTCTTCATTTTAATCTAAAGAAGACCCCACAATAATTTAAACATTTTTAAAAAATAACAATAATATTACATACAAAATTTTCACATTATACTCCACATTATACAATAAACATATGAAAATAATATATAAATATTGTCAATAAGTAATCCATCTTCGAATGGGGTCCTTATCACTCCAACCTAAATCCGTCAATGTACGTTTCAAGTCACTAGCAAACACACTTGTAATTTATTAATGAGAAAAAAATTCGGCAGCAATTCCCTTCAATTCTCCAAATACACATCAATGTAGAATAAATAATTACTCCACATATACATGTATTCGGAGAACATTAAAGGGATCGCCACCAAACTCATTCCTCATTAATAAATCACAAATACGTGTTTACTACCTAAATGACTTGAAACGTAAAAAGACAGTCCCAAAATGGGGACTATTCAAGAATTACTCCTAATGAGTACAACATCAAATCAAACTAACACTAATTTAAAGTTTAAGATAAACAACAACACTTGGTACTAAATTAATTAAGTCAATCAATAGCACAATTCAACAACATAATAAAGGTTTCTATCCTAGAGTCCGTAGCATAATTTGAATTAAAATTAGTAAATTTAAAAGGTAACTGGTAAGAGGAGGTTACCTAATCAAGTAAAAGCAAAAATGAAAAGAAAACAAGAAGCAACAGCTACCGCGGACAGTGGTGCTCATCCACGCGGTGACAACCCTGGAAGGAGAACAGAAAAACAAAAAAAACAGGGTTATTCAACCTCAATTCATCAATAACATGAATTATCAAACTAAATTTATCAAAATCAAGTGCTAAAGAAGGCTCCACTTAGGTAATAGCTAATTTCTCTTAATCCAAAATACGGTTCCACTTAGCTCATTCCATTAATGCAAAAGACAGTTTCACTTAGCTTAATACTAATAATAATAAGATGGTTTAATTAGTAATAATAATAATAATAATAATAATAATAATAATAATAATAATAATAATAATAATAATAATAATAATAATAATAATAATAATAATAATAATAATAATAATAATAATAATAATAATAATAAGACGGTTCCACTTAGCTTAATACTAATAATAATGAGACGGTTTCACCAAACACAACCCATGACCCACCCAAGGCCACCCACGACCCACCCCACCCACGGCCCACCGCCACCCATGACCCACCGCCACCCACGGCCGACCAAACCATCACCCATAACCCTAAACCTAAACACAAATCTCCTTAATCATTCCCTTTTAATTCAAACACAAATTAAACTAAATCTAACTACAAATTAATGTAACATACTAACTACAAACAAATCTAACAAACTAACCACAAATTAATCCAACTAACTACAAATTAATCTAACAAATTAAACAAATTAAACTGAAATTAAAAAAAAAACTAACCTAATTAAATAAAGTGACGGAGGCAGTGAGAACGGTGGCCACGGCGGTGGAAGTGGTGGTGTGGTTGCGTGGTTGTTGGTCGTCTTCTTGTTCGTCGCTGTCGCCTGTCGATTTGCTTTTTTTTTTTTTTTCGAAACAGTAAAGCAGGAGAGAGGGGAGCCGGTTTTCTATAAAGCAATTTGGCGATCGAACTTCAGTCGCCAAATTAGATTCCCTTTTTAAAAAAATCAGTCGCCAAATTAGCGACTGATTTCAGTCGCTAATTTTTTAATCAGTCGCCAATTTGGCGACTACCAGTATCAGTCGCCAAATTTCGGTCGCCTGTTTTAGTTTTTCTTGTAGTGTTATGGGACCCTACTGTGTTTGAAGTTAATGTGAAAGATATGACTGCCCAAGCCATACATTCTGTAGTGTATGATAAGCTCAGGAGAAAAGATTTTTGGTTCACCTTGGTCTATGGGTTTAACAAAGCTGCAGAGAGGGAGAGCCTCTGGAGTAGTATTAGAACCTATCATAGGACTCTCATTGGTCCTTGGATGGTTTGTGGGGACAATAATGCTATTATGGCTCATAATGAACGGATTGGAGGGGCACAGGTTTCACGAGCTGATGTTCTTCCTCTGTCTAAGGTTACTCAGGATTGCCATTTGGTTGATCTTAAGGCAACTGGTGCCTTTTTTACATGGAATAACAAACATAAAAGTAGAGAGAAGGTGTATAGTAGACTTGACAGAGTTTTGATAAATGATGAATGGATTAATACTTTCCCTGATAGTGTGGCAAATTTCCTCCCTGAGGGGTTATTTGACCACTGCCCGTGTCTCATCACCTTGGAATGCCTACATCAGCAGCGTCCTAAATCCTTTAAGTATTACAACATGTGGGCACTCTCTAAGGATTTTGATCCAGCTGTTAGTAACTATTGGAGGACTATAGTTCAGGGGACCCCTATGTTTAGAGTGGTCACCAAACTGAAGATGTTGAAAGGAGAACTGAAGAAGCTTAATAGGGAGCAGTTTAGTGACATTGAAAATTTATCCAATGTTACTAAACTAGCACTTAAAGATATACAAATGAAGTTGGTTCAGGATCCTTTGAATAGTGCACTTTGTCATGCTGAAAACGTTTGTGCTGTAGAGTTGGGAGAGTTTCTAAAAGCTAGGAACATGTTCCTTCGTCAGAAGGCTAAAGCAGCTTGGATTGCAGAGGGTGATGAGAATACTTCTTATTTTCACTCAGTGATCAAAAGACGTAGGAGCCAGAATAGGGTGTACAAGATGAAAGACATGAGACAGCAAGATTGTGATTCTAATGGTGATATTAAGACTGCTTTTGAAGAGTTTTATAAATCCTTGCTAGGAGAGTAAACCTGTGACTCATGTTAATCAGGCAATTGTTAAGATGGGTCAGTGTCTAACTGATGAACATAGATCTACTTTGTTAGCTCCTCTTTCAGACACTGAAATAAAGAGGGCTATGTTTGATATTCCTGGTAACAAAGCACCAGGCCCTGATGGTTTTGGAAGTCAATTTTTCAATATGCCTGGCATATTGTTGGTCATGAAGTGTCTACTGCTATCAGAGATGCTTTTACTAAGGGGAAGGTATTGAAGCAGTGTAATAATACTGTGATTAATTTGATCCCAAAGGTAGAAATTCCTGAGAATGTCAAGCAATTTAGACCAATTGCTTGTTGTAACACTGTTTATAAGTGTCTATCTAAAGTAATCTGCAATAGATTGAGAGACATATTGCCTGATATTGTAATTCCTTCACAGAGTGCCTTCATAAAAGGGAGGGACATTGTGGGGAACATCTTGATTTGCCAAGATTCAATAATGTTGTATAAGAGGAAAGCTTGCTCTCCTCGACTGTTGATGAAATTAGACCTACAAAAAGCATACAATTCAGTAGAATGGGAGTTTGTTCATGAAATGTTGGATGCTTTAGCTTTCCCTCCTCAAATTATTGAACTCATTATGCAATGCGTGACTACTCCATCCTACTCTATAGCTCTAAATGGTGAGACTTTTGGTTTCTTCCAAGGGAAAAGAGGTTTGAGACAAGGAGACCCATTATCTCCTCTTCTCTTCACTATTTGTATAGAGTACCTCAGCCGGATTTTGGGGGTGATACATAAGCACAGGCAGTTCAGGTATCATCCTCTCTGTAAGAGCATTGGGTTGACCCACCTATGCTTTGCAGATGATCTTATCATGTTTTGTAAAGGGGATATGAAGAGTATTGAGCTACTGTTAAATGCTTTTAGGTACTTTTATAAGGCTTCTGGTTTGGTGATGAATTAGGATAAGTCCAATTTCTACTGTAATGGCATGGCAGAGCAATTGATTAAAGAGTTAGAGGCTGAGACTGGTATGAAGCCTGCCAAGGTTCCTTTTAAGTACCTGGGGGTAAATGTTTCCCCTAAAAGACTCTCGGTGCTGGATTGTCATTGTTTGGTGGAGAAACTGGTTGATAGAATCAGGGGTATAGGGGCTAGGAAGCTTGCTTACTCTGGTAGACTGGTTCTTGTTCAATCAGTCCTAAGTTCACTTCACTCGTATTGGGCTAGGATCTTTATAATCCCTAAAACTGTCATTGCCAGGATTGAAGCTGTGTGCAGACGTTTTCTTTGGCATGGTGCTGAGTAGTAAGAGGGGCCAGCATTGGTGACATGGGATGCTATTTGTCACCCTTTCAAACAAGGAGGGCTTGGGATTAAAAAATTGTATGAATGGAATATTGCAGCCTTGGGAAAATATGTTTGGTGGATTGAGCAGAAAGCAGACCATCTATGGGTGAAATGGGTGCATTGAATCTACATAAAAGGGGTGTACTTGGAGGGATTATGAACCATCAATTAACAGTAGCTGGGCTTGGCAGAAGATTTGCCAAGTGAAAGCTATCCTTCATTAATTCTTCTATGGCACTATGGGCAGACTGAATGAGAATTATACGATCAAGTAAGGTTACCAGTTCCGTAGGCCTGATATAGAGAAAGTTAAATAAGCGCCTTTGGTGACAGTCAGATGGATATTACCAAGACACAGATTCTTTGTTTGGTTAATTGCTCAGGAGAGGCTTTTAACACAAAATAGGCTTCAGAAAATGCAGATCACTCAGGATAATTTATGCTACCTGTGTGGTTTGGTGAAGGAAGATCATGAGCATCTTTTTTTTTTTAATTATGATTATAGCAGGAAATGCAGGGACCTGGTTCACTACTGGTGCCCTGTTCAGTTACCTGAAAATCGTTGCTATGAATGGTGGCTTAAGTGGAGATCCAGAAATCAGGCGAGGAAGAAGCTGATAGCAGTTATACTGGCTGCTTTGATGACTAACATATGGTGGAGCAGGAACAAATGTAGGATGGACATGATACTCACTAGGCCTGAGATGCTAGTTAGCCAGGTCCATAATAAAGTGAGAATGAGACTTAATAGTGTTAAATTTGTAAGCAACATTAGTAAGGTTATGAGTTGGAAAGACATGATATGTAAGAATTAGGGTAAGTATAGTGCTTACCTTAAAAAAATGTTGTACGGGACATGGTTAATTATTCTAATGATAAGCTTACTTCCCCCTCCCCCCCCCCCCCAAAGAAAAAATCACTTTGGTAAAGGGTAGGGTTACTTCAAACTTCTCAAGTATGTCACAAAACTTGGCATACTTGAAGTTTTCCCTACTTTTTATTGATCTTGAGGGGTAAGGAATATGGGTAACAAGTTGAGAATCGGAGAGTACCTTTGGAGGGTTTGATTTCTTTGTTACCTTTGTGGTGGGTTGCAAGAGCACTTCTTCGGTAACATCTTCACCCCCTTCTTCCTCACAAGGTAGATCTTCAACTAAGACATCAACTTCCTTTCCCATTTGTACTCCCCCACTTGAGGATTCTTCACATGTCTTCTTCCCCTTCTTCGCTTCACTTACCCTTGTCGGTTGTGTCATCGGTGGGCTTTCTTTCCACCATTCATTTCCGCCCTCTTTCTCTTGGGATCTCATCAACCTCTATCTTAAGGTGCTTGTAAGGATCATAAAGCTCTATTCCATTTCTCAAGACCACCGCATCAGCTTGGTAGCTAGTAGAAGCATCCTTGGAGATTTGCCCTTAAGCTAACAAGCCACCGGGTGGCCTATGGGCGTTAGCAAGAGCATGAGCGTCCAATCAGGCCTCTGATTCTCTCATTTCCTTTTGGTGGGCAATTCTTTGGTTGACATTTTCTTATTGACTAGCCATCTTGAAATTAACCAAGTATTGGCTATGTTGCATTTGCATATTTTTCAACATCTTCATGATTTCACCTTGGGAAGTGTCAGCCATAGGTTCTTGATAGGGTTGATTAGCAATGGGTAAAGGGAACCCATAATCATTCCGAGTGTTGGGACCTTGATTGTTGTTGTAGTTTTGTCCCCCTTGATAGTTCCCTCTAGGACCATGGTTGTTGAAGTTTGATCCTTGCCCTTGTTCTTGGAAGCCTTGAGCAAACCCTTGATTAGCTTGGTTAGTTTGGTTCCCTTGATAGAACCCTTGATTGTTTTGGTTGCCTCCAAAGTCTTGGTACCCTAGAGGTTTGTTCCCAAAGTTTTGGTTTTGATTTCTGGTGTTGTTTCTTTGATTAGGATATCCACCTCTAGGTAGAGAAAACCCGGGTGGTTGGTATTGGGCACTTGTTGTTGAAGGTGTTGTGGGTTTTGGACATTGATGCTCTTGTAGTTAAAATTGGGGTGGTTTCTCAAACCCGGATGATAGTAATTTGTGTTTCGGTTATAGACATTGATATTGTTATAGGGTGGTCATGGTGGTCTCGTGTTATTGTTATAGCTTTGAAAAGCATTAACATCTTGCATGTTGTCTTCATACCCCACATTATAAGAGTTGTTGGCAGACACATCAAAGGTGTGACCCTGTCCTCCACATAGCTCACAAGGAACACTTTGATCATTTCTTCCATTGGTGGACCATGGGATCCACTAGCTTGATGGACTTGGTTTCTTGTCAATTGCTCAAACTTCTTGGTGAGAAGGTCAAGCTTGGTATTTGTCTCGGCATTTGCATTAGAAGTGGTTTCCTTAGGATATCGGCCATTGTTCCTAAGCACATTTCCCCTGGAGCCGTACTTGGCCTCCGAATCCACCATCTTCTTGATTAGTGCCATCCCTTCGTCATCACCCAAATGGTCGAATCCCCCTCCCGCGGAGACATTCACCATTTCTTTAGTTCTTGGCAACAAGGTTTGGAAGAAGGTTTGGGTGACATACCAATCCGAAATCCCGTGGTGAAGACAACTAGCGATAAGGTCTTAATATCTATCCCATGCCTCACCCAAATATTCTCCATCCTCTTGTTAGAAAGTGTGGATTTAATTTTGAAACATGACGGTCTTGGATGATGGGTAGTACTTGGCCAAGAATGCCTTGGCTAAGGCTTCCCATGTCATGAATTTGTCCGGAGGGTGAACATTCACCATCGGTCTGCCTTTCCCGTCAAGGAGAATGGGAACAACATCATCCTTAGTGTATCTTCGGATAACCCATTCTTTTTCATCATAGCGACCTTATTTTTGAATTTCCTTAGATGAGCATGAGCATGTTCTTCGATACGACCCCCGAACAAATCTTTTTCTACCAACCCAACTTGGGTGGGGTGCATCTCAAAATTGTTGGGAGCCAAAGTGCCAAAGTTGATGGGGTTGCAAGCATCATTGTGGTTGGGACGGTTATGGTCATGTAAAGCCATTGGTGGTGGGGGATTGGGTATATGAGGGTGTGGTGATTGAGGTGGCATTGGAATTGGGAAGTCATGAAACGGATTTTCTATTAGAGTCTCAATCGTGTTGTTTGGTTGTAGTTGGGTTGTGGTTTCAAAGATTGGTTCTGTGAGTGAGTTTTATTGGTCTATGGTTGCTTGAGGATAATTTCTAACTCTTGCAATAGTCCTTGTCCGTAAGGTTTGAAAGAGCCTCTCGGGATCGGAGTTAAAGAGCAAAGCTTGATGGTTCCTCCTAGGCATGCACTCGATAAACCGTTAGTCTCCTAGTGTTTTTACACAATAGGGAAAGGCAAAAATCACACACTCTACAATGAAGAACACAATTACTAAAGCAAATAAGCAAGTGAGCTAAGACTGAATCTAAGACCTTTAACAAACTAAATATAACCTAACGCCATCCCCGACAATGGCGCACTTTGATGAGTAGAAAAATATTGCAAGTCGTCTTTCCCACTTATCAAACAAATTTGTAAAACTCGATACCTAACTAGTAAAGCTTAGCAAGTCGAGGTCGATCACAAGGATGGTTGGGGTTTCTATTTAATTTGATTTAGGTCTAGTTTAGTCGAGTAAAAGAGGATGTGAGGTCTAAATGACTAATATGAGCAACTAAAACAAAGACAACCTAAGGTGTAGACGATTAATATTAAAGCTAGGGAAATCGGGTTCCCCTAAGTGGGTAATGGTGAATAAAGGGTAAACAATTGGGCAAAGGGGTAGAGTTTAACTTAGGTAAGAGGTCCAATGTCTTGTCCTCCCTAAAGATAGACACATAACTTTCATCAAGCGTCAAGTCTCTACTTAATCAAGCTATGAAAACACCCTACAACTTTCATTTATAGAGCACTTAAGAAAATAATGAGGAAAGGTGAGAGCTTTCACTCACACAATTCCACAAACACCTTGTGTGCACGAATAAGTAAGTCAACAATTCTACCCCAAACCCAACTATTGATTACCCAAATTACACCAATAATTTCCACTTAGGACCCCCCTAAGCCCTAGGGGGTCACTACTCACACATCATGTTCAAGCAAATGTAAACAATTGGTGAAACACAAGTAAACATGGTGGAAAACATAATATAAATTATAACAATAACAAAGAGGGAAATAGAAATGTAAACAATTGAGATTAATACAATAAAAAGATGAAAAACTGTACCAACACAATGAAAGATTGAGTCTTGGATTAATAAAAAGAAGAATTTCTTCAAAATATTATATTACAATGCAATACCCAAATGTAAACTATTGAATAACACTAGAACAATGCTAATTAACTAAGGGATTAAGATTAAATTAAGGAAAGATTTAGGTTTGATTAACAAAGTTTGTATGAAAATTAGGTGCTTGAAAATATCTAGGGTAGTGTGTTTAATGATTAAGAGAAGAGGGGGAATTTATGGTATCTCCGAAAAATTAGGTTACAAATGAGAGTTGGTGTTGAGTTGCATGTAAAGGTGTCCTTTACCGGTTGACCGGCAACCGGTGGCCATACTGGTAGCGAGCGGTTTTTCTTTTTGCTGAATTCTTCAACTTCAAAAGGTGGGGGATGCCTTTACCGGTTGGCCGGTTTCCGGCCTACCAGTAGGAAACGCCCCTTTGACTTCTTTTCTACATTTTCCAAGCTTGGGGAATGTCCCTGCCAGTTGTCAGGTTGTCGGCCTACCAGTAGGGAACTCCTCCTTAACGTCATTTTTTCACCTTTTACCTACTCATGGGGCTCTCTGCCGGGCTACCGGCTACCGGCACTTCTACAGGTAGCGAGTCACTTTCTATTTAGCTCTAAATTCGTCTTCAAAATTTTGCTAAGGCATAGGAGGTTTCTCTGTCGGCGGGCCGGTTGCCGGCCTACCGGTAGAGAAACACTTCTTTGCACTCTCTTCCTCTTTTCTTCCATGCTTTGACTCGAATTTCTTTCTTTCTCGCTTCCTTCATCCAATTTCGGCTCATTCCTACGCAAATGAGTAAAATAATGAAAGCACGAGATCGAGAGCACAAAATAGCGGTATGAGGTTCGTGAAACGCCTCTAAAGGAGCCAGAAAGCAAGGAAATAAAGAGGAAAATGGCACGAAATTGGCACGCATGAGGTACACATGAGATGAGGTAAGGACCCAAGAAAGTAGCAATTTTAGAGTTTCTCGTTCTATCCACAACACTCCCGGCATAATCCGCATCCGAGCCTCCTACAAGTTTAAAAGAATAATACAAGGGATACCAAAGATACAAATTATGAGTTCCAATCAAGTGCCGAAAAATTCGTTTAACCGTAATGAAGTGTGGTTTCTTGGAACTTGATTGAAAACGAGCACATAAACACACTACAAAAATGTCAAGACGACTGACCGGTACATCAGTGAACCAATCATACCTTTAGATACGGTCTCATCAACACGCTTACAATTTTCATCTTTATTAAACTTAAAATAGATACCATGTGTGTTGAATGTTTAAGATAAAATAGAGATATGAATGAATGCTTTATTACTAAAATTGTTTATTGTTTAAGAAAAAATAGAGATATGAATGAATGGTTAATTATAATTACAAGATGCTGTGAATTATAATAAACGACCCATTTTATTTACGTGATCAAGTATCAGTAGTCAATTTGTTGTATGTAATTTAATTTATTTGTAAAATGATATTTATGTGATAAATATGCATTAAATTAATTAATAACATGTAAAATACTATATGTGAGATATTGTACGACAAATGACAAAATGACAAAATAAAATGGTAGTCCATTTTATGGAGGATGGACAGAATGGAGGGTATATTAGGGGTGTGAGGATGACATTATTTTATGAGATAAATATAACATCATCATGGCTATTATACTAGCTTACACACCTAATGCACTGTGAAGACAAAAAGAAAAAGGCAAAGATGCCTTCTTTAGCCTCTTCTACCCGGCCTCACCAACTCTTATGAGGACTTTTGTTCTCATTTTTACTTCACTCATTACGGTTAAGTACATAGTGTGATGGTACTGATAAGTGTAGGGCCTGTTTATTATACAGTGGGCAGCCTGATGGGGGGGGGGGGGGCGTGGGCAAATACAGTTCTATTATGGCTAGGTCTCTCTTCCTGTCTAGAATACCTGTAACCTATATAAATAGGTTATTGGGTCGACATGCCCCATTGATTGTCATCATAACGAAACCTAGAAGAGGGAGGAGAATATCATAGTATACTAATCATCTTATTATTTATTATTATTATACGCTCCAGACGATCTGACTATTGTTTCCGCTAAAGGTATGTACCCTATACAATGATCCTATTAATTTATCTTACAAAAATGGCATAAATAGTGACTATTTTAGCATAAATAGCTAAAACGAATTGCATGGCATGAGAAAATTATTTTAGGTTGCATAAATATCCCACTAATTAGATCTAAAGTTGTAAAATTGATTGGATTAATTTTTGGATACTTTAGATATTTTATTAGATAAAACCGATAAAATGCAACTATATTTTCTCAAAATTAAATCAAACATTTTAACCATGATTTTTGACATTATTAGTGTCATGGATATATTCCAGAATGTTAAAAAATTTAAAATTCAAATTTTGAAATTATTGTAATTTAATTTGGATTTATTTCATAAATATTACGATTTTAAGGTAAAAAATGAGCATAAAACTTAAATCAAGTTGAATTATTGTCAAAAAATTGAGTGATGACTAATTTTTGAGTCCTAAAAGTGTTAGAATAATTAACTTGAGCTTAGATGTGACTTAAGTGTTAATTTGTGATTTTAAGAAGTTATTATCACGCATTTCCATAAAACCGGGTTATATATACGATATAAGTTAAATAGGGCGATTTGGCACATAATTTGGCATGATAGATACATATTATAATGCTAATGCTGCATATTTCAATTGTTGAATGTCTTTTATTTATATAAATTTAAATTATGTAATTTTATCTTAGAATGGCCTTAGTTTTAATCGATATTACCCGTAATGAAAGGGAATATTGATTCGGTTGTAATTTAATGTGATCTCGCATCACTTTTATTTTTACTAGTTTTTCCATTTTAATAATGTATAATAGGAATACCTTTGTATTATTATTATTATTATTATTATTTGTAATTATGGAGTATCTTCAAAGACGGTGCCATTCGGAAAGGTGATCCGACGAAGACGGAGTTCTTGGAAGGCGCGCCACTTGAAGATTCAAGGGACTAAAGGAGTTGGTTTCCGAATATGTAATAGATTATTTAATTTTTTAATTTTAGGAAGGCCATACTAGGAATTTTTAATTATTGCTTGGCATTTCTTTTAAATATGTTACAAGCATTGCCAAAACAACAACATGCATATCATATCGAGTCATTGACCGTGTCAATTACAATTATCGTAGTTCACCGCTTTAGTTCACTTAAAATGTGATAGATAATAAATTGACAGGACCTCTCACTTTTAATAATTGAGAATTAGCCTTACCAAATAGTAGAAACCATGAATCCCAATTTCATAAGGAAGTAGATTCGGCTCACCGGGGTACTAAACTTGTTACGTTGGGTAAGTGGGTAATAAAATGTTATTACATCGAAATTTGGATTGAGCTCAACGGAAGTATTCGTGACCGTAGTCGCATGTGTTCCGGACTAAAGATGAAAATTAGAGTAATTTTTATCAACCGAGAGTTCTAGAAATAGAATCGATTAAGAGGTTAATCCACCGAGTTATATTAATAAGAGATGACTCGGCTCACCGTACCCGTATTAATATGAATTTGGATCTCGGAATCATTTATGTTAGTTGGGTAGAGGTCACTATATAAATGCTTTAACTTGTTTAAAATGTTTACAAGTATTGTCAAAACGATAGATGTTCATTAATTCCTTCACTTCCTATTTTGTAGTCAAAATCATTTTATCAATCACAATGGCAACTCCTATCATTTCCGCAACCACTAGTTCCAACACGATCACCAATTTGTCATGGCTCCGATCCTTCATAAATCGATTTAACTTAGAAAAGAATGGGTCAAATTTCGCCGATTGGGACGCGCAACTTCGCTTGGCCGCAGAGGGTGACGACAAGTTTCGTTACCTTACCGAGGCATCTCCCACCGAACTCAATGCTAGGTCCACCGCTGCCGCTAGGCAAGCCTATGAGGTTTACCAAAAAGAGTCGGCCACGATCAAAAATGTGTTGATCTTTGCAATGGAGGCCGAACTCCAAAGAAGTGCTATAAAGATTAGCACCGCTCATGAGATCTACATGAAACTTGTGAACATGTTTTCACGAGCTCCTAGGGTCATACAATATGAAGCGACTTCCGCATTCTTTGATCTCAACATTAAGGAGGGCCAAAAAGTTAGCCCTCATGTGCTCAAGTTGATAGAGCATGTTGAGACCTTAAAAATGCATAAGGTAAAGATTCCCGAGGAACTCGTGATTGATCGGATTCTTCATTCCCTCAACAAAATCAAAGCATATGTTCAATTCCGGGTGAATTTTAATATGCAAGACAAGAAAGTCTCGCTTGATGAGTTGCACAAAATGCTTGTGTAAGCCGAAAGGGACATGGGGCTAAGTGTTGACACCACCAAGGATGTGCTCAATGTTAATCATAAGAGCAAGGGAACCTTCAAGAAAAGCGGGAAAAAGGAAAAGAAGCGAACTCCCAATAGGAATAAAGGTAAAGCTTGTGAAGCTAGTACCTCCAAGCCCAAGTACAGTGCTTCCATAGGGGACAAGTGCCACTATTGTTGTGGTGTTAGGCATTGGAAGAGAAACTGTTCCAAATACCTTGGCGATATTAAAGCTGGAAGGGTTATTCCAGTAGGTATATGACTATCCCTATCTTTTATGTTTCAACTCAACTTTGGTATGTTGATACAAGTTGTGATGATTAGCCTTTTTATTGTAAATATGGCCTCGTAGCAAGGACAAAGGCAAAGAGAAGCAAGCTTAGAGGATTATGTAGGAAGCTAGAGGTAGCCGACCGTGGTCATGGATCAATGGAAGCTTGGCTTTAATTTGCTTTGTCTTTAATTTCATAATGTATTTTGAGACATTTAGAACTATTTTGATTTCCTTGTGTGACTTGGAAATTTGTTTGTATCCCTTAAACACGGGTTGTATTTTGGATATTAGTGATTTGGTTTGCAACCCAAGTCACTTGCTTTATCGTACCATTTGTTCTAAGATTTTCATCATATACTACTTGCATCATGAAACATAAGATTATCGACTTTAATTGATCAAATAGACAAATATGATGATTGGATCATTATAAGTCCATAACTTATGAATTTGATTCTCCTTATGCCATTGTTACTTAAAGTAACAACTCACTTATATAAGATCAATTATAAAATTTTGATGAGCTATTGAACTCATACATTAGGGAATTTGCGATACCATGGTCGGACTATAATTTTCGGTTACTTGTCGTTAGGAGCACCTAGACCAAAACAATATTTATAACTTCACAAACTACTATACTATTAGTAAAGAGGTAAGTAAAGGTCGGATCCCAAGGGACGGGTATTGATGTAGGATTTTCGATTGCAAGTAGTGGTGTCTAAGGGTGTCACAATTTGGGTTGAGATAAGAAGATCACTAAACTAAATAACAATGTAAATAAACAAGCAAGATGATTAAGAAGAGATGTAAACAATTGATTAAAAGCACTAGGGTGTCATGGGTTCATAGGGGATTCATGGGAATTGATCATACAAACATATTCTCAAATTATAAGCAAGCAATTATTGTTGTGATAGGATCGAGTTGGTTTATATCTTACAATCCTAGGAAGGTTTGGGTCCCAGAGCTGAATGGATTAGATTGTACAACACCTACAAGTCGACTTAATCTTCCCTACTCAACTATATGCATAGTCTAATGAGACTCAAGTTGGTTTATGTCTTACAAGTCTCATTGAAAAGGTAAGTGATGGGTAAAAAATGCAAGGATTCATAGGCTCGCATTTCATCAAACATAACATGTGCATAAGTTGAGATCACAACAAGCAAGCAAATAAATTATGTGAACATATTAGATTAAGCATGAATCATCCCCATGTTGGTTTCCCCTAATTTTCCATTAACCCTAGTTAAGGAAACTACTCACTCATTATCAAGTTTAACATGCTAACAAGGTTGTTAATCATATTAACAAAGCAAAACATGATGAATAAATGAAGATGATTAACAATAATTAAAAAGGGATTAAGAGAATTATACCTAATGATGATTCCAAAATAATAAGCAAAGAATAATAGAAGTACTTGATGAATGATTGGAAGGTTGTCAATCCTCCAAATAAACCCCAAATAATCTTCAATTACCCAAAATAAATGATGAACAATAGAGAAATTAAGGAAATGAGATATGTATTAATGCTTAATTAATTGTTGATTACAAGATTAAAGAGAGATTAGAAGAACATAAATTATACTAAGGATTGATTATAATCTAATTAGTACAATGAGGTATTTATAGTGGGGATTAGGTACATGAATTAGGGTTACTAAGGGCTTAAATGACGATTAAGACCCTTAAGAAAAGTTGAGGAAATGCTCCTCTCGAAGAAAGATGCAAGTCTCCTTTTTGCTAGTCTTTTAGAAATATGCGCATCCCGAGTAGAACAAGGAGAAGGCGTGCTGTACTGGATGACAATCCGAGCGGCCAAGGGGTCGGGATGAGCGGATTGTGAGAGTTGGACGAGCGGACATGAGGGTTGGACTCTCGGATTGTGGATATGTTGGACGAGCGGATTGGCTGGAGGGATGCTCGGATTGTAGAGGTTGGACGAGCGTCCCGATGCTGCGACGGCCGGATTCTAGTTCAGCAAGCTTTTTCTGCTTTTCTTGTTTTCTTCTTCCAACAATCCTCAATGATCTTGTCGGAGATGCAAGGATCGTCTTCATCATTGCCCATTATTTACAAAGGCCTTCTAGTCTTGTCTTCACTTTGATGCTTGGTCATTAGATTTGATCAATTTAGCTCCATTTTGCCATTAAAGTGCAAGGTTTGCACTCCTCTCCTACCAAGGAAACAAAACCTCAAAGAATATGCAAAACTAAGGACTAAAGATAGTAAATGACCCAATTATGCACTAAAAAGCATAGGAACGAGGCTAATTCGGGGACTAAATATACTCAAATATTGGTCACATCAAATATCCCCTAACCGAACCTTTGCTCGTCCCGAGTAAAGAGGTGACAAAAACTAGGACCCTTATTTAAACTATCCTACAAATATAACCGAAATGAGATAATTAGCGGGTCTCACTCCGCCCCTTCAACTCACAAAAAGACAACCATGAGGTAGGATGCCTTCTTGTAAGGCAAGGTGGGTCTTGCCAAAATGGAGACACATTCCAGCATTAAAGCACACAAAATTAAGTAATGGATGCATCTACAAAAGAATAGCCACTTTCCTCATCTAAGTGACGGAAATTATATAAAGGGGAAGCAATTCAAGGGTACACACTCCATTATAGATATGGTTTCTTCAAACTACTAAGCCTAGAAGGATACCAATAAATCACCTCCAAGTTTTGTCAAGCTAGGGTACCTTTGTCCTCAATCGTTAAATGCTTTCGTCAAGAGTAGACTCCCTATGGTGTTAGAAACATTGGAGGATCACGGAATTCCCCTTCTTGCCTAGACAAGAAGAAGGGTCGTCCCTTCTCTACCATGCACAAAAGTGGATACGATGGAAAGGGATCAATAGAGTTTGAGTTTCATGTGGGAGTTTGCTTTTTGTTGTTGTTTTTCCCCCCAATTTCTTATGGCATTTGACATTTGAGAACACTTTCTTTTTGCCATTTCTTTTGTTTTTTGGCATTTCAATACTTGACAATTTCAACTTTTTCTTGCATTTCTTTTGAACTTTTTCAAAGTCACCCCAATTAGTAACGAGGGTGCTTATATTTGAAGCATAGGAGTTTTCATTTTTGTTACTCCTATTTTCTTTTTGATGCAATTGCAAACCTTTTCTTTTCTTTTCACTTCTTGAACTCAAATTTTGAACAATTTTTGTGCTCATTCCCTTTTTGATGACAAAATGTGGTAGAACATGGATGATGGTTGCGTGGTTTCAAGGGTCACCTTGGAATAAAAGGTAACCAAGGAGTTATCCTACCACAAGGTACTCTTGACTAGGCCTTAATGCATGGGTCAAAGGATACTAGCATGACACATCCTAGGGTGTTTTACAAGTATTCTAACAAGCAAAGTCTTAAGAAGAAAAAGCATCTACAAGGGCCTATATACACTTGTGAAGCTTCCTAAATAGATGTTTTCACAAAATTTTCCTAAATGCAACTACATGCCATGATGCAACTAACATTTATACATCCTAATGAATATGCTTCTACCAACTAGTATGCCAAATAATATAAATGCAATCCTAAATTCACTTTGTTTATACCGCATCAATCAAAATAAAGCCACATAGTCATTAGCATAAAGAGGAAAAAGGAGATTGGAAAGATCATACGACGCGGTCTTCAATATCCTCATCTCTCGGATGTGGCATAGTTAATCAATGTGAACAAGGATGAACAAACACAATAATATATACAAGACTACACTATAAAGGAAATGAACTTGTTTTTGGATTTTTCAATTTTTCAATTTTTTTGTATTTTGTTTTAATGAAATTAAAGGACATATTTTTGTATTTTTCAAAATTTTTAATTTTTATCATTTTTGTTTTTAAAAAAGGTCAAGTTAGAATTTCCCATCCCCACACTAGTATGGGCATTGCCCTTAATGGCCAATACGATAGGAAATTATGCAATTTATATGAATATGCATGATTCCTAAACTAAATGCAAATGATATATAAACAAGAGTAAATGCAACTAAGTTATGCTATATGATGCATGGTTTTTGTTATGGAGGAGAGCATAATTTAAATTAGCTCCCAATGCATATAATAAACTTCCCCAAACCAAAATAGACACTATTTTTAATGTCAAAAATTTTAGGGGAGTTCATGCACATAAAATGCAATGCATGGAACTACAAATTGTCATTTTGGATTTTGAAAGTTGGGAACAATAAAAAAAACAACACCTTAATGAAGCCAATGTGTTAGTCCTCTAATGTTGCTAGGACTCCATAAAATGATCATGATAAAATAAAAATAAGAGAAGTAGACAAACCATAAAGGAGGTGTAAAAATGTAGGAGCCTCCAAAAGTTTGCTAGTCCTCACCCATCGTGTCATCATCATCATCTTCTTCTTCACTTGAGGCATCATCAACCTCTATGGATGTGGAGTCATGTCCACTCTCACTTTCACTTTCTTGTTCTTCCTCACTCTCCTTTTATTCTTGAACTTCTTCATCTTCACCTTCTTGGTCACCACTCTCATCAACAACCATCTCCTCTCCACCCGGTCTACCACCACTAGAAGTGCTAGGAAAGAATACCTCCCTATCTGCCCAACTAGGCAAAGGACAAAATGGATCGAGAAGTCCTTGCCTAGCAAGATGTAGGAGGGGCGGATATTGGGCCTTGTAAGCATCAACTCTATCATTAAAAGCTTGTTTATGCATTTCCTTCATTAGTAGAGTCAAGTAATCATTTCCCGCCTTGGCATTTTCGGGGTTGAACTCGTGGTATTCAAATGGATAAGGTGGGGTGATAATGAAGGAGGAGGGCTCGTCAACTTCTTCCTCTTGGTGTTGAATGATGTACTCGGTCTCTTCGGAGAGTGGGAGAAGGTAGTTCGGTCGATGAACATTCAATCGGCAAATTTTGCTAGGCAAAGTGAAGGATCTAGATTCATTTATCAACCATCCAAATTTGTTGTCAAGAGTATCATTCTTGACCCATTTGAACTTTAGAATCATGGTGGGCAAATCAATAAGATGGCCTCCTTTTACCGGTGCATAAGTGTTGTTCTTATTGAAATCCCGGTTAAAATGCTTAGCCAAATAGGTAACTAATCCTCCATTAGCAATAAAGGCCGTGCCTTCTTTGCCACAATCAACATTAAGCCATCGATCAACCAAAAGTCGTAAAGCATTGTATGGCATGGTAAATTCTCTTCCAATGTTCAAAGCCGACTCAAGAAGGATAAAATCAAGTTTGGTAAGATGGTTTGTGTCATTTCTAGCTATCAAAGTATTCCCAATGACCTTATGCCATACTCTAATGCCCGGATGGTGGACTAAGAGAGCACAAAAATCATGAAAACGTGTGAATTTCCTTCCGGAAATTGCCATCCAAAGAGGAGTGGGGTCATACTTGGTAGGCATCTTTGTAAATTTCGCACTATCACTAAGGCCAAATATCTTACCCAATTCGTCATAAGATAAGCATCTATCAACATTTTCAAGACGAAACTCAATAATGGTTTGGGTCTCCACCTTTGTGACTTTCAAAGAGCTCAAAAACTCTAAGGTGAGGGAGGAAAATGTCAATTCTTGCATTGTAAACAATTTACTCAACCCCATAGACTCGAAAAAGGTCTTAGTTTGCTCAAGGACACCTAATTTTGACAATGCATCTTCACATATGAACTTAGTAGGCATGATAGTTTTCTTAGCAAAGGAAATAAATTTCTTCCTATGGGAGTCGGAAGTTAAGATTACCTCCGGATAGTCGTCTAATTGTTCAATGACCGGAGTGGTAGAAGTAGTAGCTTCCATAGGAGGATTTTGTTCTTGAATATCCGACCTTGTCTCATGGACTACCAATGCCTTTGATGTTTGCTTATTAAGAAGAGCTTGTTGCCTCTTAGAAAGGGTCTTCTTATGGGGTGCCTTGTTTCCACCTTTTGTTCTTGCCATACTCCTTTGCTTAATTACACCAATGAAAGATTGAAATCTTCAATTTCTAGTAATGCCCAAATTGATTTAGGATGAATGAAATTTGCCTTGTATCCCAAAAATTGACTTAAAACTTGAAGAGTTTGGTGTTTGAATCACTTGTTGATGCTAAAGGAGTGATTAATTTTTGTTTTGAGGAAGTTTGGATTTGATTTGGTTGAGAAATTTGGTTTTTGTTGATGGAGAGGATGACGGTTTTGGGGTTTTGGGTAGTGTTTGTGTTTTGAAAGAATGAAAATGAATGGGAAAGGAGGGTTTTAAAGGAACCGTTGGTTTTGAAATGCAGAGGGAGATGAGCGGACCTAGTGTCGGGACGCTCGGATTCTTCAAAAATTGGGTTCAAGTAAAGACGCCATGGGACGAGCGGATTGCAGGAAAGACGAGTGGATTCCTTGGCTGAGACGAGCGTCTTTGGCTCAGGACGCTCGGATTCCTTTCCAGGGAAAAATCCCAAATTTTAGCATTAAAAAGACGAACGTTTTTCCTGTTGGACGACCGTCCTGACTGAGACGAGCGGATTCCTGGCTTGGACGCTCAGATTCTCAGTCAGACCCAAAATATGTTTTCTGCAGCTTCACAAGACGAGCGTCTTGTGACTTGGACGCTCGGGTTCTTTCAGGACGAGCAGATTGTCCCTCGGGCCGCTCGGATTCTTCCTTGACCACACGGATTCAGGTCCATCCGTGGGTGCTTTCTAACCCGTGTCAATTCATTCTTCAATTCTCGTGTTCTTCATTGTAGGGGCACTACAAAGGCATGAATAGCCTAGGCAATTGCTATCCCCACACTAAGGCAAAGCACTACACATCAATAAACTCATAAGTCCCTCCCTCACTTCTCTCAAAATGATGAAAACCTTGATCAAGGCATAAAAATGTAAATCCAAATATGACAAAAATGCAATACAATAATTGAAATGCAAGTTAGGGAGTTAGAATATTTACAAATGGTGGTTTAGGGAGGACTCCACCAAACTCTCATCCAATGTGAGATGTCAAGGGGGCATGTTCAAGGTGTTGTTGATGTTCCTCAACACCTTGAAGAAGTAGTCGAAAGCTTGCTCGTTATCATGATAAATATCCTCAATAGACCTTTGCACTTGTTGTTCTCCATGATGGTCTTGGGTCATAGCATTACCAATATAGGGATTGAATATCCCTTCGAACTCATCATCTCAAAGACCGCATACTTCGTCTACTTGATCACTAAAAATGTCTTGAGTTGATGAAGATAACTCTCCTTCTTTCTTGTCTTGGCCAATGAGGCCTTCTTCTTCACTTGTCATGGATGAGCTTTTCAAGCTCTCATTGTTGCAATTTCCTTGCTCTTTTGATAGAGCATCATCCACTTTCTTTTTCCATTGAAATTCCAACTTCTTCCTATCATATTTCCGGCTATAGTGATCAACCATAAAACACGGCTCATGAAATCGGGGAGCTCTCATAGTCTTGTCAAGATTGAAAGTGATGGTTACATCTCCCACTTCAAGGGTGAGCTCTCCATGTTTTACATCGATCGCCGCTCCCACGGTGTGCAAGAATGGTCTTCCTAAGATAATAGGAATGTTGGAGTCTTCTTCCATGTCAACAATAACGAAATCCACTGGGATGAAGAATTTTCCAATTCTCACGGGAACATCTTCCCATACCCCTAAAGGTGTCTTTGTTGATCTATCCGCCATTTGAAGCGTGATGTTGGTGCATTTGAGTTCTCCCATTCCTGGCCTCTTGGTAACCGAATATGGCATAACACTAACGCTTGCCCTAAGGTCACATAAAGCTTTGTTGATTGTAGTGTCACCAATAGTGTATGGAATGGAGAAACTTCCCGGATTCTTGAGCTTTGGAGGTGAACTCCCTTGAAGAATATCACTACTTACTTTAGTGAAAGAAATAGTCTCAAGCTTCCGGATTGATTTCTTCTTTGTAAGAATATCCTTCATATACTTTGCATAGGCCGGAACGTGATTGATTAATTCCGTGAATGGAATCGAGACTTCTAAATTCTTCACAATCTCCATGAATTTTGCAAGTTGGTCATCAAACTTAGGCTTAGCTTGATGACTTGGAAAAGGAAGTCTAATCACAATTGGTTCCTTCTCTTTCGCCTTTTCTTCATTCTACTTTGAAGCTTCTTGATTGTTGGGTTCTTCTTCCCTAGAGTTTTCAACAACTCTTCCCTTGTCATTAGCATTCACAACATCTTCATCAACGGGTTTCTTTGGCCTTTCATACCTTGTACCACTCCTTAAATGGATGGCACTCACCGATTCTTGTCTTGGGGGATTACCTTGGGGTGGTAATTTCCCCTCTTGTCTTTGTGAACTTGAAGATGCTAATTGAGATATTTGGGTCTCCAACATCTTTGTGTGGGCTAGGATGTTTTTGATGGTGATGTCTTTTGCTTGGCTATCCTTTTACATTTGAGTGAAAAATTCTTGTTGGTTCTTGATGTGACCATAATTAGCGCATATTTAGCCCCCGAATTAGCCTTGTTCCCATGCTTTTTAGTGCATATTTGGGTCATTTATTATCTTTAGTTCTTTGTTTTGCATATTTATTGAGATTTTGATCCCTTGATAGGAAAGGAGTAAGAATCTTGCATTTTCATGGCAAAACGAGACTAAATTGATCGAATCCAATGACCAAGCATCAAGGAGAGATAAGATTAGAAAGCCTTTGTACATATTATAGTAGATGCGCAATGTTGAGAAAGGATCCTTGAGTCCCCAAGGAAATCCCTAAGGAATTTATGAAGAAAAGGGAAGAAAAGAAGAAGAAATCTTGCTGAAGAACAATCCGTGCAAATTGACTACAATCCGGCCGTCCTCCACCTGCACAATCCGTGCGGTTTCATCCCAAGACGCTCGGGTTAGCACTGCCACAATCCGCCCGGATTCCTCCAAAGCCGCTCGTGTTCCACCGCCAGAATCCGCTCGTCCCGACACAAATCCGCTCGGATTCCTCTACAGCGCAATTTCGTCTTCTCCAAGCTACAAAGAAAGAAGCCCTTCCTTCGAAAAATACCGGCTCCTCCCTGCTCAATCTAAAAAGTGTAATTACTAGTTTAGCCCTTAGTTAACCCTAATGCATCCCCCTAATTTCCACTATAAATACCCCATTAGTCTAATTAGAAGAGCATGTTCTTCTTATCAATTCTTAGAGTAGTTAATACCAATCAAATCTCTCTTTAATTTTGTAATCAACAATTAATCAAGTTCTAATACAAGTTTTATTTTCTTAATCTCTCTTTTGTTCATCCTTTATTTTGGGTAATTGAAGATTATTTGGGTTATTATTGGGAGATTGACAACCTCTCAATCAAGCATCAAGTACTTCTTTTATCTTTGCTTTATTATTGGAATCATTAGTAGGTATAATTCTCTTAATCCCTTTTTAATTATTGTTAATTACTTTCATTTATTCATCATGTTTCATTTTGTTGGTATGATTGACAACCTTGCTAGCATGATCAACATGATAATGAGTGAGTAGTCTCTTAGCTAGGGTTAATGGGTGATTAGGGGAAACCAACATGGGGAATGATTCATGCTTAAATTAATATGCTTTCATGTTTTATTTGCTTGCTTGTTTTGATCTCAACTCATGCACATGTTATATTTGATGAATTGCGAGCCTATGAATCCTTGCATTTTTTACCCATCACCTATCTTTTCAATGAGACTTGTAAGACATAAGTCAACTTGAGTCTCATTAGACCATGCATGTTGTTGAGTAGGGATGATTAAGTCGACTTGTAGGTGTTGTACAACCTAATCTATTTGACTCCGGGTCCCAAACTTTCCTAGGATTGTAAGATATAACCCAACTCAATCCATCACAACAATAATTGCTTTCTTATAATTTGAGAACATGTTTGTATGATCAATTCCCATGATTCCCCTATGATCCCATGACACCCTAGTGCTTTTTAATCAATTGTTTACAACCCTTTTATTTCATCTTGCTTGTTTATTTTCATTGCTATTTTAGTTAGTGATCTTCTACATCAACCCAAATTGTGACACCACTAAGACACCACTAGTTTCATTAGAAATCTTATCTCAATTCCCGTCCCTTGGGATCCGACCATTACTTGCCTCTTTACTAATTGTAGAGTTGTTTGTGAAGCTATAAATTGTGTTTTGATTCGGATGTGACCCAACGACCACACCTTTAATTGTGAACACGAAACGGACCGATCAAAAATGGCGCCGTTGCCGGGGACGGTATTAGCTTGATTTAGATTTCTTACATTGTTATTAGTTGTGTCTTTCTTTGCCTTGGGGAAGTAAAACTCCTCAAGGTTTGTTCTAATTGTTTTCAAGTTGTTTGATATTTTGCATGTCTAGAAGATCACAAGGTGACTTGTAACCTTTTGATCGTGAAATTGAAAGAACCTTAACAAACAATAGGAGACTTGCTAGGAGGAATTTGAGAGGTATTAGTGAGGTTATTCAACCAACTATTGAGTTCATCAACCCTTTTGCAAGAGAAGGAGAGGAGAACCCATTACACAATACTACCCAAAATCAACCTACAATGCCTAAGTTTTCATCACATTCCGTACCCACCGAGGAGAACCTACCCAATGGTACTCCCACATCACATCTAACCGGAAATTTTATTGCCAAATCCGCCTTTGTCCAATTAGTCGAAAGGAGCCAATTTGGGGGGATGCCTAGTGAAGAGCCTCATTCTCATATGGAAACCTTTTATGACTATTGTGATGCGATCTCTCAAACCGGTGTAACTCAAGACCAAATTCGATGGGTCTTATTTCCCTTTTCTCTAATTGGCACCGCAAAACAATGGTTGAAGGGCCTTGATAAGGCCACTCTCGGAATTGATTCTTGGAAGAAGTTGGCTCTCGCTTTCTACAAAAAATTCTACCCACCGGAAAAGACTAACATGCTAAGAGCTCAAATTACGGGTTTTAAGCAAAGGGATGAAGAATCTTTGTATGAAGCTTGGGAGCGGTTCAAGGGAATTTGTCGCTCATGTCCTCACCATGGACTTAGCGAATGGTTCTTGGTACAACAATTTTGGAACGGTTTATATGAAGATTCAAGGAACATTCTCAACATGGGTTCAAATGGAATGTTCACCGAAGTTGATGACAATCAAACATGGAACAAAATTGAGGAAATGGCGGTCCATAACTCACAATATAGTAGACCTCGCAATGCTACTAAAGGAGGAAAGCATGAAGTGGACTCCGTTACTCAATTGGGTCCTCAACTTAGTGCTCATATTGATACAATCAATTTAAAGTTTGAAAAAGCTATGTCTAGACTTGAAGAAGTCTCAAAATCACCAAAGCATCATGTTAATGCCATGACGGCATCTTCATCAATCCCAAGTGGGATATGTGAGAATTGTGGAACTTTGGGACATGAACAAAGTAAATGTAGGGGAACAAATGAACAAGTGAATGCTTTCCAAGCATACAAGAGTGGTACCCCTTATTCCAACTATTACAATGAGAACACCAAATTCCATCCAAATCTCTCATACAAAAGCCAAAATGTTCAAAACCCTCAAACAACATACACCCCACATCCCATGAGAAACCAAAATCAAAGACCCTTTTACAATCAAAACCAAGGTTACCAAAATCAAAATCCATACAATCACCAAAATGACCAAGGTTTTGATGTCCAAAAAGTGGTCCTCCAAATGCAAAAGAATCAACAAGAATTTTTCACTCAAATGCAAAAAGATAGCCAAGCAAAGGAAACCACCATCAACAACATCCTAGCTCACACCAAGATGTTGGAAACCCAATTGACACAACTAGCATCTTCAAGCTCGCAAAGACAAAAGGGGCAATTACCACCTCAAAGTAATCCCCCAAGACATAAAACGGTTAGTGCATTTCACTTGAGAAGTGGTACAAGGTATGAAGCACCGAAGAAGCAAGTTGAGGATGAAGTTGTGGAAGCTAGTGATAAGGAAGAAATTGTGCAAAACTCCAAAGATGGAGAATCATCAAAAGAAGAAAGTTCAAAGAAAAATGAAGACAAGGTCAAGGAGAAGGAGCCCATTGTGATTAGACTTCCTTTTCCAAGTCATCAAGCCAAGCCTAAATTTGATGACCAACTTGGAAAGTTTATGGAAATTGTGAAGAATTTGGAAGTCTCAATTCCTTTCACGGAATTAATAAATCACGTGTCGGCCTATGCGAAATACATGAAAGATATCCTCACAAAGAAGAAGTCGATCCGGAAACTTGAGACTATCGCCTTCACTAAGGTGAGTAGTGAAATACTTCAAGGGAGTTCACCTCCAAATATAAAGGATCCGGAAAGCTTCTCAATACCGTGTACCATTGGCGACACAACGATCAACAAAGCCTTATGTGATATAGGGGCTAGTGTGAGTGTTATGCCGTACTCGGTGAGTAAAAGGTTGGGGATGGGGGAGCTTAAATGCACCAACATCACACTCCAAATGGCCGATAGATCGACGAAGACACCATTAGGGATATGGGAAGATGTCCCCGTGCGAATTGGTAAGTTTTTCATCCCGGTGGACTTTGTCATTGTTGATATGGAGGAAGATTCCAACATTCCAATCATTCTAGGAAGACCTTTCCTACACACCGTGGGTACGGTGATTGATGTGAAACATGGTGAGCTCACTCTAGAAGTGGGAGATTGATGTGACCATAATTAGCGCATATTTAGCCCCCGAATTAGCCTTGTTCCCATGCTTTTTAGTGCATATTTGGGTCATTTCTTATCTTTAGTTCTTTGTTTTGCATATTCTTTGAGATTTTGATCCCTTGGTAGGAAAGGAGTAAGAATCTTGCATTTTCATGGCAAAACGAGACTAAATTGATCGAATCCAATGACCAAGCATCAAGGAGAGACAAGATTAGAAAGCCTTTGTACATATTATAGTAGATGAGCAATGTTGAGAAAGGATCCTTGAGTCCCCAAGGAAATCCCCAAGGAATTTATGAAGAAAAGAAGAAGAAATCTTGCTGAAGAACAATCCGTGCGGATTGACTACAATCCGGCCGTCCTCCACCTGCACAATCCGTGCGGTTTCATCCCAAGACGCTCGGGTTAGCACTGCCACAATCCGCCCGGATTCCTTCAAAGTCGCTCGAGTTCCACCGCCAGAATCCGCCCGTCCCGACACTAATCCGCTCGGATTCCTCTACAGCGCATTTTCGTCTTCTCCAAGCTACAAAGAAAGAAGCCCTTCCTTCGAAAAATACCGGCTCCTCTCTGCTCAATCTAAAAAGTGTAATTACTAGTTTAGCCCTTAGTTAACCCTAATGCATCCCCCTAATCTCCACTATAAATACTCCATTAGTCTAATTAGAAGAGCATGTTCTTCTTATCAATTCTTAGAGTAGTTAATACCAATCAAATCTCTCTTTAATTTTGTAATCAACAATTAATCAAGTTATAATACAAGTTTTATTTCCTTAATCTCGCTTTTGTTCATCCTTTATTTTGGGTAATTGAAGATTATTTGGGTTATTATTTGGAGATTGACAACCTCTTAATCAAGCATCAAGTACTTCTTTTATCTTTGCTTTATTATTGGAATCATTAGTAGGTATAATTCTCTTAATCCCTTTTTAATTATTGTTAATTACTTTCATTTATTCATCATGTTTCATTTTGTTGGTATGATTGACAACCTTTCTAGCATGATCAACATGATAATGAGTGAGTAGTCTCTTAGCTAGGGTTAATGGGTGATTAGGGGAAACCAACATGGGGAATGATTCATGCTTAAATTAATATGCTTTCATGTTTTATTTGCTTGCTTGTTTTGATCTTAACTCATGCACATGTTATATTTGATGAAATGCTAAGCCTATGAATCCTTGCATTTACCACCATCTCCTATCTTTTCAATGAGACTTGTAAGACATAACCCAACTCGAGTCTCATTAGACCATGCATGTTGTTGAGTAGGGAAGACTAAGTCGACTTGTAGGTGTTGTACAATCTAATCGATTCGGCTCCGGGACCCAAACTTTCCTAGGATTGTAAGATATAACCCAACTCAACCATCACAACAATAATTGCTTGCATATAATTTGAGAACATGTTCGTATGATCAATTCCCATGATTCCCCTATGACCCCATGACACCCTAGTGCTTTTTAATCAATAGTTTACAACTCTTTAATTCATCTTGCTTGTTTATTTCCATTGATATTTTAGTTTAGTGACCTTCTACATCAACCCAATTTATGACACCTCTAAGACACCACTAGTTGCAATAGAAATCTCATTTCAATACCCGTCCCTTGGGATCCGACCTTTACTTGCCTCTTTACTAATTGTAGAGTTGTTTGTGAAGCTATAAATTGTGTTTTGATTCGGACGTGACCCAACGACCACACCTTAAATTGTGAACACGAAACGGACCGATCAAAAATGGCGCCGTTGCCGGGGACGGTGTTTACTTGATTTAGATTTCCTTTTATTGTTATTAGTTGTGTCTTTTCTTTGCCTTGGGGAAGTAAAACTCCTCAAGGTTTGTTCTAATCGTTTTTAAGTTGTTCGATATTTTGCGAGATGGACTTTATAGATTGTTTTGTAGAGGACCACTTAAGTATACCTTTCTTCAAAGATCCCATGCAAGCATTGGAGGCCTTGGAAGCAAGTGAGGCTAAAAATATGTATTGGGAATTGGAGGTGGATCTTTTTGAGGCCGCTCTAGATAACAAAGAACTCACTTATGCACAATCCGAATTAGTGCATAACATCCTTGTGGAAGCATGTCAACCCATAGAAGATGAGCAATCCATCCTAGAAGATATTTAACAAGCTCAAGAGCAAAAGGAACCCATCATGGAATTTGAATATGATGAGGTTGATGAAAATGAAGTTGAGTATGCTATGAGAATGGAATGTCTAATGGGGATGGAGCAAATTCTCAATGAAACTCCAAAGGAGGAAAGTGAGGTACAAACTCCTACTTTAAAACCCCTTCCCCCAAATTTGAAATATGCTTACCTTGATGAATCAAAGACCAAACCCGTGATTGTTAATGATAGACTTAATGATGACCAATTAGGAAAATTGCTTGATGTGTTGAAACAACATGAGAAGGCTATAGGTTATAGTCTAGGTGACCTTAAGGGGATAAGTCCCAACTTTTGCATGTATAGAATTCATCTAGAGAAAGACCATAGACCTACCATTCAACCACAAAGAAGATTGAACGCCCACATGCAATAAGTTGTCAAAGGAGAAGTCATGAAATTACTTGATGCGGGAATCATATATCCCATATCGGATTCTTTGTGGGTTAGCCCCGTCTAAGTGGTACCTAAGAAAGGAGGCACCACGGTAGTGACAAATGAAAAGAATGAACTAATACCCACAAGAATGATCACCGGTTGGCGTATGTGTATTGACTATCGAAAATTAAACTCCGCAACAAGAAAGGATCATTTTCCCCTACCATTCATTGACCAAATGCTTGAGAGGTTAGCCTCCAACAAATTCTTTTGTTACCTTGACGGGTATTCGGGATTCTTCCAAATCCCTATACACCCGGATGACCAACATAAGACCACCTTCACATGCCCCTATGGTACTTTTGCATATAGGAGGATGCCTTTTGGTTTATGTAATGCCCCCGCCACTTTCCAAAGGTGCATGATGAGTGTCTTTTCCGATTACTTAGAGACCATAATGGAAGTTTTTATGGATGATTTTAGTGTTTATGGAAAGGACTTTGACTCATGTTTGCATAATATTTCTCTTGTATTGCAAAAATGTGAAGATGTTAGTCTTGTTTTAAATTGGGAAAAGTGTCACTTCATGGTCAATGAAGGAATTGTTTTGGGTCATTTGATTTTGGAAAAGGGTATCGAGGTCGATAAAGCTAAAGTTAAGGTGATAGAGAAACTCCCACCTCCCGTGAATGTTAGAGGGGTGAGAAGTTTTCTCGGTCACGCGGGTTTTTATCGTCGTTTCATCAAGGATTTTTCAAAAATAGCGAAACCCCTCACTCAACTTTTGCTTAAAGATGCCCAATTCCAATTCACTGATGAGTGTGTTGAAGCTTTTAATAGAATCAAGGAAGCATTAATCTCGGCACCAATCATACAACCCCCGAATTGGGAGTTACCTTTCGAGATTATGTGTGAAGCTAGCAACTACGCCGTTGGTGCGGTTCTTGGCCAACGGGTTGGGAGAGCTCTTCACGCCATGTATTACATAAGCAAGACCCTCGACCCTTCCCAAGTGAATTATGACACAACCGAAAAGGAGCTTCTCGCCATTGTCTATGCTTTGGATAAATTCCGTTCCTACTTGCTTGGATCCAAGGTGATTGTATTTTCGGATCATCGCGTTCTCCGACATCTCTTGATAAAGAAGGAGGCAAAACCAAGATTATTGAGATGGATTTTGCTCCTTCAAGAATTTGACTTGGAAATAAGAGACAAGAAAGGAGCCGAGAATGTAGTGGCGGATCATTTGTCAAGGATCTGGTTTCATGATGAAAATGGAGAAACCCCGATCAATGACTCATTCCCCGACGATATTTTGATGGCCATTCAAACACAACTTGAAAGGCACATCACCCCATGGTTTGCCGATTATGCCAATTATATTATTGGAAAGGTACTCCCTCCAATTTGAACCATAACCAAAGGAAGAGATTCCTATTCGAAGTGAAGAGGTACTTTTGGGATGACCCAAACCTCTACAAGGAGTGTAGTGATGGGCTCTACCGGAGATGCATCCGTCAATGGGAAATCCAAGGAATCTTGGAAGGATGTCATTCATCACCCTACAGTGGGCACCATGGACCAAGGAGAACCGTTGCAAAAATTCTTCAATCGGGCTTCTATTGGCCTACAATGTTTCAAGATACAAGGGAATTCATCATTCATTGCGATGCTTGTCAAAGAACGGGAAATATCTCTTGGAGGAACGAAATGCCACAAAAGGGCATTCTAGAGGTGGAGATCTTCGATGTTTGGGGAATCGACTACCAAGGTCCCTTTGTGATATCAAATGGGAATAAGTACATCCTTGTGGCCGTAGACTACGTCTCAAAGTGGGTGGAGGCAATTGCCACCCCAAATGATGATGCAAAAACGGTCACCTAGCTCTTCAAGAAGATAATCTTCCCAATGTTTGGAGTTCCTAGAGCAATCAGTAGTGATGGAGGAACGCATTTCCATGTGAAGAAACTTGCATCTCTTTTGACCAAATATGGTGTTCAACATAGAACCGGCTTGGGATATCATCCTCAAACAAGCGGTCAAGTTGAGATTTCAAATAGAGAGATCAAGCAAATCCTTGAGAAAGTTGTGAACAAGACTCGGAAAGATTGGAGCACAAAGCTTGATGATGCTCTTTGGGCTTATAGGACGGCCTATAAGACTCCCATAGGAGCCTCCCCTTACAAGCTTGTCTATGGAAAAGCATGTCATTTGCCAATCGAATTGGAGTACAAAGCTTATTGGGCAATCCGAGCACTGAATCTTGATCTCAAATTAAGCGGTCAAAGTAGGATGATTCAAATCCAAGAGTTGGAGGAATTCCGACTACAATCCTATGAGAATGCAAAGATTTACAAAGAAAGGACGAAATTGCTTCATGATAAGAGAATTAGATAAAAGGCCTTGCACAACGGAGACAAAGTCCTTCTATTCAATTCCCGCTACCGACTCTTTCCGGGAAAATTGAACTCTAGATGGATGGGTCCCTATGTGATAACCGAAGTTGGAAAATACGGATATTTCGAACTCAAGGCGAAAGATGGAAGCAAGTTCAAGGTAAATGGTCAAAGGTTGAAGGCATACTATGAGGGAGCGTTTGTTGGAGAGGTCGAGGTCACCTACCTCGGGCCTTCTAATCCTTGAAAGAACTATCGAAGGGAGAGTTTGGTGGAGTCCTCCCTAAACCACCACTTGTAAATATACTAACCCTCTAACTTGTATTTATTATTTTATTGCATTTCTTTCAATAATTAGCATGAACTCTTTTCATGAGCGTAAGTGAGGGAGGGTTACTAATGAATTTTGAATGAAGGAAGGGACCAATTTTCGAGTGTGGGGACGCATCTAAAAGAGGAGAGAAAGTCAAAGGATGAATTCACAGCCCGAACACGTGCGTGTTCCCCGGAATCCGGCCGTCTTACCGGAATCCGAGCGTTCTGAGGATAATCCGTCCGTCCCGCTACGCTGAGAACTTGAAGATTTTTTGATTGAGGTTGAATCCGAGCGTCTCGAAATGAGAAACGCCCGTCCTGATGAATCCGGCCGGATTTGAAGAAAGACGCCCGTCTTTCTACCTGTGCATTTCAAGGAAAATCGCTGTAAAGGAATCCGTCCGTCTTCAGAAGAAGACGCCCGTCCCGTTGAAAAAGAATCCGAACGTCTTATGCTCGGGACGCCCGTCTTTAAGGTGTCAAATTTTGGAGATTTTCGCTGTAACAGAATCCGGGCGTATTGCCCAGAATCCGCCCGTCCCGAGGAGCACGAATCCGAGCATCTTCAGCTCGAATCCGCTCGTCCTCCCACGGTGTTTTGACCCGACTTTTTCCTAATTAAATTACACCCCACCACACATATAGTGACACATCACTACTCCTTCCACTTGCATTATAAAACCCACCTCCTTATGACTCCCATACACATCCAGACCACTCTCTTAACCCACAAAATCAAAAAGCCCCAATTTTCTAGGGTTTCCAAAGGCAACACTCAATCAACAAGGAGCATCTTTCTTCCCTCACAAATCAAAGGAATTCAACTCTGTAATCAAGGAATGGCACCAAGGAGATCCTCTTTTAGGAGTGGGAGAAGACCAAGGATGAGGGGAAGTTCTTCCACCTCCCATGTCAACACTTTAAGAAGGGAGCATGAAGAGATTGTAGATCTCACAAGGCTTGATGACTTCTCAAATGTGGAATTTGTCAATGATGTGCAAAGATTAGTCTTCCACCGGCTTCTAAGTAAGAACATTCTTCCCACTAAGATTTTATGTCATGATACCTTGAGGAAACTTGGAATTTATCACCAAGTAGAAGCTCTCTTTGAAGTATTTGGTCTCTCTACGATTTTCACATGCATGAACCAACTTATCGATCTCTTGTGCTTGAGTTTCTGAGCTTTTTGAAGATTACAACCTTAAACAAAACAATTTACATAGAGTTTAGGCTAGAAAATGTTTCAAGTATGATGACCCTTGTAGAATTCGCAAATGTGTTCGGACTCGATGTTTAGCCTACCCGAACATCGAATCCAAAGAAATACAGTGTTGAGCCTTTGTGGAGGGCCATGACCGGCCGGGATTTCGTACAAAACAAGGAATGTCTCGCTTTTCATATTCAAAATCCGATCTTGAGACTTACTTATCGATTCCTCTCGGGCACTCTCTTTGCTCGCCGAGATCCGGCGATCGTGAACCAATTAGACCTTGTGTTTATGGAATCCTACCTCAATATTCAAGGAAGAAGTGTGTACCACCTCAATGCACCTCTAGTGCTAGTCGAGAAATGGGCAAAGTTTAGGAATGGTGTCGATGATGGAATGAAACACATGGTGAATGGAGGACTCATTACTAGGCTTGCAAAGCATTTCAACCCGAGATTCAATGAGAATAATGAGTATACTCCTCTCTTAGGAAACACGAGGATAAATGAAGATCTTCTTCTCATTCAACATCATTGGATAACCCTTGAGGGGGTTGACAAGAGCATCAAGTGGATAACGAAAGGATGTGATCCGATTTTTCTTCCAATGAATGGCTTACCACGAGTTTCTCCGAGAAGAGGACATTTGTCTCCAATCCCATCCTACCTCATCCCTCCAAATCCAACACAACCAAGGCAAGCACCACCACCACAACAACAAGAACAACAAACTCAAGATGATAAGATAAAAGTGCCTCCCTACCCCTTTCCCTACCAACCGTATAACCATCCAAACCCCTTCATCCTCCCCCGTGACGACTTTGTCATGGGAATCTTACAAGATTTACACTACCGTCAATACGAAACCTCCTTGGACACTTATTACGCTCTACCCCCAATATCACGAGATGGTTCGAAGAGGACGGATTAGTGAGGAAGGAGCATTCCCCTCATGGGCTCAATTGGATTTGCTCTTCCCCAATTCGGAGAGAGCTAATGAAGGGGTGAACGGTAGACAAGAGGAGGGAAGCAACGTTTCTTGTGGAGGAGACACGGTGGAGCTTGAGAGTGAAGAAGATGAATTCATGGACCCAAGTTTGAGTGATGCTTCAAAGGAGATTTGGGATAGCGATGTAGAGGGAGATGATGCCGATGTCTAGAAGACTACTTCATCCATAGGTGGAGCGGGCGAGAGGCACCCACCTAAGTTTAAGTGAAGTTTTCTCATCTCTCCTCTTTATTTTTCAAAGTTTCATGAAAAGAAGTTCGTGTCTTGTTACCTTGTATTTTAGTTATTTTCTTGATCATTGTTAGAGTAGTCCTAGCACCATAGAGGACTCACACCTCAGTACCATTGAGGTGTTCTCATTTTATTGTTCCCACTTTCAAAATCCAAAATGACAAATTAGTTTCATGCATTGCATAGTGTGTGCATGAACTACACCCATCCTTGGACATTAGCAATAGTGTCTAACTCGGTTTGGGGAAGTCAATGCATACACAACAGGAGGTAATCTAAATTATCCTCTCCGTCATAACAAAAACCATGCATCATGTATTGTAGACTAGTGTAGATTGCATTTAGTATAGAAATCATGCATCATCTTTGCATAATTTCCCATCATTTTGGCCATTGAGGACAATGCCCATATTAGTGTGGGGATGGGGAATTCTAACTTAACTTTATATTCCAAAATGATAAAAATGGAAAAATTTTGAAAATCATAAAAATTGAAAAAATTGAAAAGCCAAAAACATGTTTATTTCCTTTTGTAGTGTAGTCTTGTATATATTATTGTATATATTGTGTTTGTTCTATCCTTGTTCACATTGATTGACTACACCACATCCGAGACATGAGGATCATGAAGACCGCATGGTATGATCTTTCCAATCTCCTTTTTCCTCATTATGTTAATGACTATATGGCTTTATTTTGTTTGATGCGGTATAACAATGTGAACTTAGGACTTGCATTTAGTTTATATGTCATATTAGTTGATAGAATCACTTGCATTAGGATGTTTATATTAGTTGCATCATAGCATATAGTTGCATTTAAATAAAAGTTTTGAAAAATGCCTAATTAGGAACTTTGACAAGAGCAACTAAGCCATTACAAATACTTGTTCAACTTAAGACTTTGCCTAATAGAATGGTTGTAAAGCACCCTAGATAGTGTCATACTAGTGTCTTTTGACCCATGACCCAAAGCCTAGTCAAGGGTTTGCATGTGAGTCACCTATCCAACCCCGTGATGTGATGTGGACTTGGTTAACTTGTCTAGGTGACCTTGATTGACCTTGTGGTAAGGCAACCCAAAAATATTTTCTATCAATAAGCTTGAAGTGCTCATTTTAATGAATTTTGTCATGTGGAAGTAATTTAATGTCAAGGAAACCTCAAATGTTATAAATTGTTGAATGTTGAGAAATTTAATTTGTTTTGATGGAGGCGTACCACTTCGATGTGCTTTGGTGAGGGATCCATTGTATTGGGCCCCCACACGGTTGTGAATTCGGCCGCCCAGAGACAGAGTGACTATCACCCCGAAAAGCTATTGTCTAGAGGTTAACCGGTTGCCTAATAAGCGATTGGCGAAAGCAAAGGACACTAGCCCGGAAGGGACAAACCCCATCTAAAATTTTTGAAATGTGAAAGTGAAATGAGGACAATTTTGAGTACTAGTCATATCCACTCATTGTGTATAAAGATTTGAGCATTTCATTCCCAAAAAGCCTTTTTGTCAAGCCACTTTGTCGAGCTTGGGACGATCCATGACCTTTACTTTTGTAGAGAATTCGAGACTTGTCATGTCATATGCTACTAGCATCATAGGGATCATCATTCCACCACCATCCGATCGCTCTTGACGAAAGCATTTGGAAATTGAGGACGAAAGTAGTCTAGTTTAACACCATTTGGAGGTGATTTAGTGCCATCCTCTTAGCCTTAGTAATTTGTTGAACTAGTATTTGTGAAGGATTACATGCTCTTAAATTTGTTCCTCTTCAGTGCCTCCGCCGCTTGATGAGGAAGTGGCTATTATTTTGTAGATGAATCCATTATGTGATTTTGTGTGCTTAATGTTTGGATGTGTCGCCATTTTGGCAAGACCCACCTTGCCTTGCAAGAAGGCATCCTACCTCATGGTTGTCTTGTTGTGAGTTGAAGGGGCGGAGTGAGACCCGCTAATTGTCTCATATCGGTTATGTTATTAGGTTAGTTTAAATAATGGTCCTAGTCTTTGTCACCTCTTTACTCGGGACGAGCAAAGGTTCGGTTTGAGGATATTTGATGTGACCATAATTAGCGCATATTTAGCCCCCGAATTAGCCTTGTTCCCATGCTTTTTAGTGCATATTTGGGTCATTTCTTATCTTTAGTTCTTTGTTTTGCATATTCTTTGAGATTTTGATCCCTTGGTAGGAAAGGAGTAAGAATCTTGCATTTTCATGGCAAAACGAGATTAAATTGATCGAATCCAATGACCAAGCATCAAGGAGAGACAAGATTAGAAGGCCTTTGTACATATTATAGTAGATGAGCAATGTTGAGAAAGGATCCTTGAGTCCCCAAGGAAATCCCCAAGGAATTTATGAAGAAAAGAAGAAGAAATCTTGCTGAAGAACAATCCGTGCGGATTGACTACAATCCGGCCGTCCTCCACCTGCACATTCCGTGCGGTTTCATCCCAAGACGCTCGGGTTAGCACTGCCACAATCCGCCCGGATTCCTTCAAAGCCGCTCGAGTTCCACCGCCAGAATCCGCCCGTCCCGACACTAATCCGCTCGGATTCCTCTACAGCGCATTTTCGTCTTCTCCAAGCTACAAAGAAAGAAGCCCTTCCTTCGAAAAATACCGGCTCCTCCCTACTCAATCTAAAAAGTTTAATTACTAGTTTAGCCCTTAGTTAACCCTAATGCATCCCCCTAATCTCCACTATAAATACCCCATTAGTCTAATTAGAAGAGCATGTTCTTCTTATCAATTCTTAGAGTAGTTAATACCAATCAAATCTCTCTTTAATTTTTAATCAACAATTAATCAAGTTATAATACAAGTTTTATTTCCTTAATATCTCTTTTGTTCATCCTTTATTTTGGGTAATTGAAGATAATTTGGGTTATTATTGGGAGATTGACAACCTCTCAATCAAGCATCAAGTACTTCTTTTATCTTTGCTTTATTATTGGAATCATTAGTAGGTATAATTCTCTTTATCCCTTTTTAATTATTGTTAATTACTTTCATTTATTCATCATGTTTCATTTTGTTGGTATGATTGACAACCTTGCTAGCATGATCAACATGATAATGAGTGAGTAGTCTCTTAGCTAGGGTTAATGGGTGATTAGGGGAAACCAACATGGGGAATGATTCATGCTTAAATTAATATGCTTTCATGTTTTATTTGCTTGCTTGTTTTGATCGCAACTCATGCACATGTTATATTTGATGAAATACTAAGCCTATGAATCCTTGCATTTACCACCATCTCCTATCTTTTCAATGAGACTTGTAAGACATAACCCAACTCGAGTCTCATTAGACCATGCATGTTGTTGAGTAGGGAAGACTAAGTCGACTTGTAGGTGTTGTACAATCTAATCGATTCGGCTCTGGGACCCAAACTTTTCTAGGATTGTAAGATATAACCCAACTCAATCCATCACAACAATAATTGCTTGCTTATAATTTGAGAACATGTTCGTCTGATCAATTCCCATGATTCCCCTATGACCCCATGACACCCTAGTGCTTTTTAATCAATAGTTTACAACTCTTTAATTCATCTTGCTTGTTTATTTCCATTGATATTTTAGTTTAGTGACCTTCTACATCAACCCAATTTGTGACACCCCTAAGACACCACTAGTTGTAATAGAAATCTTATTTCAATACCCGTCCCTTGGGATCCGACCTTTACTTGCCTCTTTACTAATTGTAGAGTTGTTTGTGAAGCTATAAATTGTGTTTTGATTCGGACGTGACCCAACGACCACACCTTAAATTGTGAACACGAAACGGACCGATCAGAGATGAAAGCATAACCTTTAATCTTGACAAGACTATGAGAGCTCCTCGTTTGCATGAACCATGTTTCATGATTGATCATTATAGCCAAAAGGATGAGAGGAAGAAGTCGGAACTCCAATGGAAGAAGAAAATTAAAGATGCTCCATTCAAAGAGCAAGTGAATTGTGACAAGGAGAGCTTGCAAAGCTCATCAAAATCAATCAAAGAAGAAGAGGATGGCCTCATTGGACAGAAGAAGAATTTGGGAGAGTTGTCTCCATCAAATCAAGAGATTTTAAATGATCAACTTAGTGAAGTTTGTGGTCTTTGGGACGACGAATTTGAAGGGATTTTTAATCCCTACACTGGTAATGCCATCGATCAAGACCGACAACAAGGGCCAAGGTCTATTGAAGAGCTTTATAACGATAATGAACAAGCTTTTGATTATTTCTTCAAGGTGTTGAGCAACATCAACAACACCTTGAACATGCCCCCTTAACATCTCATCAAGAATGAGAGTTTGGTGGAGTCCTCCCTAAACCACCGTTTGTAAATATTTCTAACTCCCTAACTCGCATTTCAATTCTTGTATTGCATTTTTGTCATCTTTGGATTTTTATTTAATTTGATCAAGATAATTGGCATGTTTGAGAGAAGTGAGGGAGGGACTAATAATTTCAATTGATGTGTAGTGCTTTAGCTTAGTGTGGGGATAGCAATTGCCTAGGCTATCCATGCTTTAGTAGTGCCCCCACAATGAAAAACACGAGATATGAAGAAGAATGAAAGAATGATAAGGGATATGCATTGTACACGGATAGAACTGAATCCGGGTACAAAGGGACCGAATCCGAGCGGATTCAGGAGAATCCGCCCGTCCACAGACAATCCGAGCGTATTGGGTAGAAGAAGTACGTCCCTATGAGCTGAATTTTTGAAAGATTTTTTACTGTAAGAGAATCCGGGCGTCCTGAACAGCAATCCGCTCGTCTCTGAAAAGCCGCCCGTCTTGAAAGGAAGACGCCCGTCTTCTTTGCTGAGGAAAACAAGAAAAATTCGGATCTGAAATCCGTCCGTCTTCTCAAGAATCCGCCCGTCCGTGTCGGCGAATCCGAGCGTCTTCTCTTAAAGACGCCCGTCTTTAGGCGAGTTTTTCCCAACCCGAAAGTGCGAATCCGCCCGCGTCTTGAGCGAAACCGCACGGATTGCCCTTGCAGTTCGAATTTTTTCGGGCTTTATAAAACCCCTCCCACCTTCATTCATTCATTCATTCATTCATAACACTACTTCAAAACATCAAAACCCTCATCCTCTCCCTCACAAAAACAAAATTCCTCAACTACATTCACCAAAATCAAATCAAATCATCCTTTTAACAACAAATCAATCACTCCTTTTTCAATAAAAATCAAAACCAAGCACAAAATCTTCAACCTTTGAGTCGATTTTTGAATTCATAAAGGCAAAGCCTTTCACCTTTAAATCGATTTGGGTACACAACAAATTGAAGATTTTTCATTCTTTTCTTGGTTAATTCATCAATGGCAAGGACTAAGGGAGCAACAAAGGCACCAATGGCTAAGACACTTTCACAAAGGCAAAAGGCTCTTCAAGCAAAGAAAGCATTGGCTATGGTGGTAGCAACCCCAAACTTGGAAGTGCAACAACAACAACAACCTTCTATGGGAGCAACAACATCTACGACTCCGCAAATTGATCAACTTTTGCATTATCCGGAGGTAACTATTATTTCCAAAACCCATAGAGATACTTTTGCCAAGTTTGCTAGGAAATCATTTCAATCCACCAAGTTTATTTGTGAAGATACCTTAGATAAGTTGGGTGTCCTTGAGCAAACTAGAGCCTTTTTCAAAGCAATGGGGTTGAAGAAATTGTTTGAATCAAAAGAGTTGACATACCCCTCCCTTACCTTGGAGTTTTTGAGTTCTTTGAAAGTCACCAAAGTTGAGACTAGGGAGAACCTCGAGTTTTGTCTAGCTAATGTTAGTAGATGCATTTCCTTTAGGGAATTGGGTGAAATTTTGGGTCTTTGTGATTAACCGAGCTATTTCAAGAATTATGGAAAGTATGACCCCGACCCTCTTTGGGAGGCAATTTCCGGAAGGAAATTTGAGGATTTTCATGCGAGTCGTGCTCTTTTAGTCCACCATCCGGACATAAGGGTATGGCACAAGGTCATAGGAAACACCATTATTGTAAGGAAAAATACCAACCATTTCACCAAACTTGATTTTATTCTTCTTGAATCGACTTTGAACATTGGAAGAGTACGCACCAAGCCTTTCAACTCTTTAAGGATTTTGGTAGATAGATGGCTCAACATTGATTGTGGGAAGAAAGGCACTACCATTATTGTCAATGGCGGCCTAGTCACTATCCTAGCTAAATACTTTGATCCTAACTTCAACAAGGATAACAAGTATGAAGCAAAGGAGGGTGGTCATCTTGTTGATATGCATACTATGATACACAAGTACAAGTGGGTTGCCTATAACCCTCTTGACACCAAGTATGGATGGCTCACTAGTGAGGCTAGATCGTTTACTTTGCCTTCAAAGATTTGTCGTCTAAGCGTCCACCGGACCAATTATCTACTTCCCCTTTCAAAAGAGGCCGAGTATATTATCCGACAACAAAAGGGTGAACTTGAAATGCCCTCCTCTTCCATTGTCATACAACCTTACCCTTTCGAGTACCAAGAGTTCAAGCCCGATGGGGTTGAAGCAAGAAATGATTATTTGACTCTTCTCATGCAAGCAATGCACAAGCAAGCCTTTGAGGATCGAAAAAATGCTTACTTGGCTCAATATCCACCCCTCCTACACTTAGCTAGGCAAGGACTACTTGATCCATCATGTCCTTTGCCTAGTTGGGCGGATAGAGAAGTCCTATTTCCGGGTGCATCTAGGGTCATTTCGGGTGACAATGAGGTTGTCGGTAATGAAGAGGTTGATGATAACATTGATGAGGAAGCAAGTGAAGAAGGAGAAGAGGATGGTGAGCAAGATGATGAGCAAGGTGAAGAAGAAAGTGAAGAAGCAAATGAAGAGGGAAGTGGCTATGAGACCACTTCTAATGAGGAAAGTGATGATGGTGATGATATGATGGAAGATTAGCAAGCCTTGGAGGCTCCTACCCTCTCATAGTTTGTCTATTTCTCTCTTTTTTTTTAATTATTTTCTTGATCATTGTTGGAGTAGTCCTAGCACCATAGAGGACTCACACCTCGGTACCATTGAGGTGTTCTCATTTTATTGTTCCCACTTTCAAAATCCAAAATGACAAATTAGTTTCATGCATTGCATAGTGTGTGCATGAACTACACCCATCCTTGGACATTAGCAATAGTGTCTAACTCGGTTTGGGGAAGTTAATGCATACACAACGGGAGGTAATCTAAATTATCCTCTCCGTCAAAACAAAAACCATGCATCATGTAGTGTAGACTAGTGTAGACTGCATTTAGTGTAGAAATCATGCATCATCTTTGCATAATTTCCCCTCATTTTGGCCATTGAGGACAATGCCCATATTAGTGTGGGGATGGGGAATTCTAACTTAACTCTTATTCAAAAATCCAAAAAAAAAAAAATTGAAAATTTTTGAAAATCATAAAAATTTGAAAATTGAAAAAGCCAAAAACATGTTTATTTCCTTTTGTAGTGTAGTCTTGTATATATTATTGTATATATTGTGTTTGTTCTATCCTTGTTCACATTGATTGACTACGCCAAATCCGAGACATGAGGATCATGAAGACCGCATGGTATGATCTTTCCAATCTCCTTTTTCCTCTTTATGTTAATGACTATGTGGCTTTATTTTATTTGATGCGGTATAACAATGTGAACTTAGGACTTGCATTTAGTTTATATGTCATATTAGTTTATAGAATCACTTGCATTAGGATGTTTATATTAGTTGCATCATAGCATATAGTTGCATTTAGATAAAAGTTTTAAAAAATGCCTAATTAGGAACTTTGACAAGAGCAACTAAGCCATTACAAATACTTGTTCAACTTAAGACTTTGCCTACTAGAATGGTTGTAAAACACCCTAGATAGTGTCATACTAGTGTCTTTTGACCCATGACCCAAAGCCTAGTCAAGGGTTTGCATGTGAGTCACCTATCCAACCCCGTGATGTGATGTGGACTTGGTTAACTTGTCTAGGTGACCTTGATTGACCTTGTGGTAAGGCAACCCAAAAATATTTTCTATCAATAAGTTTGAAGTGCTCATTTCAAAGAATTTTGTCATGTGGAAGTAATTTAATGCCAAGGAAACCTCAAATGTTATGAATTGTTGAATGTTGAGAAATTTAAATTGTTTTGATGGAGGCGTACCATTTCGATGTGCTTTGGAGCGGGATCCATTGAATTGGGCCCCCACACGGTTGTGAATTCGGCCGCCCAGAGACAGAGTGACTATCACCCCGAAAAGCTATTGTCTAGAGGTTAACCGGTTGCCTAATAAGCGATTGGCGAAAGCAAAAAACATTAGCCCTGAAGGGACAAACCCCATCTAAAATTTTTGAAATGTGAAAGTCGAATGAGGTCAATTTTGAATACTAGTCATATCCACCCGTTGTGTATAAAGATTTGAGCATTTCATTCCCAAAAAGCCTTTTTGTCAAGCCACTTTGTCGAGCTTGGGACGATCCATGGCCTTTAATTTTATAGAGAATTCGAGACTTGTCATGTCATATGCTACTAGCATCATAGGGATCATCATTTCACCACCATCCGATCGCTCTTGACGAAAGCATTTGGAAATTGAGGACGAAAGTAGTCTAGTTTAACACCATTTGGAGGTGATTTAGTGCCATCCTCTTAGCCTTAGTAATTTTTTAAACTAGTATTTGTGAAGGATTACATGCTCTTAAATTTGTTCCTCTTTAGTGCCTCCGCCGCTTAATGAGGAAGTGGCTATTCTTTTGTAGATGCATCCATTATGTGATTTTGTGTGCTTAATGTTTGGATGTGTCGCCATTTTGGCAAGACCCACCTTGCCTTGCAAGAAGGCATCCTACCTCATGGTTGTCTTGTTGTGAGTTGAAGGGGCAGAGTGAGACCCGCTAATTGTCTCATATCGGCTATGTTATTAGGTTAGTTTAAATAATGGTCCTAGTCTTTGTCACCTCTTTACTCGGGACGAGCAAAGGTTCGGTTTGGGGATATTTGATGTGACAATAATTAGCGCATATTTAGCCCCCGAATTAGCCTTGTTCCCATGCTTTTTAGTGCATATTTGGGTCATTTCTTATCTTTAGTTCTTTGTTTTGCATATTCTTTGAGATTTTGATCCCTTGGTAGGAAAGGAGTAAGAATCTTGCATTTTCATGGCAAAACGAGACTAAATTGATCGAATCCAATGACCAAGCATCAAGGAGAGACAAGATTAGAAGGCCTTTGTCCATATTATAGTAGATGAGCAATGTTGAGAAATGATCCTTGAGTCCCCAATGAAATCCCCAAGGAAATTATGAAGAAAAGAAGAAGAAATCTTGCTGAAGAACAATCCGTGCGGATTGACTACAATCCGGCCGTCCTCCACCTGCACAATTCGTGCGGTTTCATCCCAAGACGCTCGGGTTAGCACTGCCACAATCCGCCCGGATTCCTCCAAAGCCGCTCGTGTTCCACCGCCAGAATCCGCCCGTCCCGACACAAATCCGCTCAGATTCCTCTACAGCGCAATTTCGTCTTCTCCAAGCTACAAAGAAAGAAGCCCATCCTTCAAAAAATACCGGCTCCTCCCTGCTCAATCTAAAAAGTGTAATTACTAGTTTAGCCCTTAGTTAACCCTAATGCATCCCCCTAATTTCCACTATAAATACCCCATTAGTCTAATTAGAAGAGCATGTTCTTTTTATCAATTCTTAGAGTAGTTAATACCAATCAAATCTCTCTTTAATTTTGTAATCAACAATTAATCAAGTTCTAATACAAGTTTTATTTTCTTAATCTCTCTTTTGTTCATCCTTTATTTTTGGTAATTGAAGATTATTTGGGTTATTATTGGGAGATTGACAACCTCTCAATCAAGCATCAAGTACTTCTTTTATCTTTGCTTTATTATTGGAATCATTAGTAGGTATAATTCTCTTAATCCCTTTTTAATTATTGTTAATTACTTTCATTTATTCATCATGTTTCATTTTGTTGGTATGATTGACAACCTTGCTAGCATGATCAACATGATAATGCGTGAGTAGTCTCTTAGCTAGGGTTAATGGGTGATTAAGGGAAACCAACATGGGGAATGATTCATGCTTAAATTAATATGCTTTCATGTTTTATTTGCTTGCTTGTTTTGATCTCAACTCATGCACATGTTATATTTGATGAAATGCGAGCCTATGAATCCTTGCATTTTTTACCCATCACCTATCTTTTCAATGAGACTTGTAAGATATAAACCAACTCAAGTCTCATTAGACCATGCATGTTGTTGAGTAGGGAAGATTAAGTCGACATGTAGGTGTTGTACAATCTAATCGATTCGGCTCCAGGACCCAAAATTTCCTAGGATTGTAAGATATAACCCAACTCAATCCATCACAACAATAATTGCTTGCTTATAATTTGAGAACATGTTTTTATGATCAATTCCCATGATTCCCCTATGATCCCATGACATCCTAGTGCTTTTTAATCAATTGTTTACAACCCTTTTATTTC
This sequence comes from Silene latifolia, assembly GCF_048544455.1. NCBI lineage: Eukaryota > Viridiplantae > Streptophyta > Magnoliopsida > Caryophyllales > Caryophyllaceae > Silene > Silene latifolia. Next base: position 84,145,810 of record NC_133535.1, read on the forward strand.
ATCTTGCTTGTTTATTTTCATTGCTATTTTAGTTAGTGATCTTCTACATCAACCCAAATTGTGACACCCCTAAGACACCACTAGTTTCATTAGAAATCTCATCTCAATTCCCGTCCCTTGGGATCCGAACTTTACTTGCCTCTTTACTAATTGTAGAGTTGTTTGTGAAGCTATAAATTGTGTTTTGATTCGGACGTGACCCAACGACCACACCTTTAATTGTGAACACGAAACGGACCGATCAGTTCTTTTGCATTTGGAGGACCGCTTTTTGAACATCAAAACCTTGGTCATTTTGTTGATTATATGGAGTTTGATTTTGGTAACCTTGGTTTTGGTAGTAAAAGGCTCTTTGATTTTGGTTTCTCATTGGAGGTGGGGTGTATGTTGGTTGAGGGTTTTGAAAATTTTGGCTTTTGTATTAGAGATTTGGATGGAATTTGGTGTTTTATTGTAAAAGTTGGAATAAGGGGTACCACTCTTGTATGCTTGAAAAGCATTCACTTGCTCACTTGTTCCCCTACATTCACTTTGGTCATGTCCCAAAATTCCACAATTCTCACATATTCCACTTGGAATTAATGAAGATGCCACCATGGCATTAACATGTTGCTTTGGTGATTTTGAGGCTTCTTCAAGTTTAGCCATAGCCTTCTCAAACTTCAAGTTGATGGTATCAATATGAGTACTAAGTTGAGCACCCAATTGAGTAATAGAGTCCACTTCATGCTTTCCTCCTCTAGTAGCCTTGCGAGGTCTACTATATTGTGAGTTATGGATCCCCATTTCCTCAATCTTGTTCCAAGTTTGATTATCGCCAACTTCGGTGAACATACCATTTGATCCCATGTTGAGAATGTTTCGGGAGTCTTCATAAAGACCATTCCAAAATTGTTGTACCAAGAACCACTCGCTAAGTCCATGATGAGGACATGAGCGACAAGTTCCTTTGAATCGTTCCTAAGCTTCATACAAAGATTCTTCGTCCCTTTGCTTAAAACCCGTGATTTGAGCTCTTAGCATGTTAGTCTTTTCCGGAGGGTAGAACTTTTTGTAGAAAGCAAGAGCCAACTTCTTCCAAGAGTCGATACCAAGAGTAGCCTTATCAAGGCTTTTTAACCATTGTTTCGCGGTACCACTTAGAGAAAAAGGAAATAAGACCCATCGAATTTGGTCTTGAGTCACTCCAGTTTGTGAAATCGCATCACAATAGTCACAAAAAGTCTCCATGTGAGAATGAGGGTCTTCACTAGGCATCCCCCTAAATTAGCTTCTTTCGACTAATTGGATAAATGCGGATTTTGCAATGAAATTTCCGGTCAAGTGTTGTGGTGTGGTAGTACCATTGGGTAGGTTCTCCTCGGTTGGTACGAATGTGATGAAAATTTAGGCATTGTGGGTTGATTGTGTGGTTGATTTTGTGTTGGGTTCTCCTCACCTTCTCTTGCAAAAAGGTTGATGAACTCAATAGTATTTGGTTGAATATCTACAACCTCACCAATACCTCTCAAAGTATTTCTAGCAAGTCTTCTATTGGTTGTCAAAGTTCTCTCAATTTCGTGATCAATGGGTAACAAGTTACCTTGTGATCTTCTAGATATGCAAAATATCAAACAACTCGAAAACAATTAGAACAAACCTTGAGGAGTTTTACTTCCCAAATCAAGTTAACACTGTCCCCGGCAACGACGTCATTTTTGGTCGGACTATATTTTTCGGTTACTTGACGTTAGGAGCACCTAGACCAAAACAATATTTATAACTTCACAAACTACTCTACTATTAGTAAAGAGGTAAGTAAAGGTCGGATCCCAAGGGACGGGTATTGATGTAGAATTTTCGATTGCAAGTAGTGGTGTCTAAGGGTGTTACAATTTGGGTTGAGATAAGAAGATCACGAAACTAAATAACAATGTAAATAAACAAGCAAGATGATTAAGATGAGATATAAACAATTGATTAAAAGCAGTAGGGTGTCATGGGTTCATAGGGGATTCATGGGAATTGATCATACAAACATATTCTCAAATTATAAGCAAGCAATTATTGTTGTGATAGGATCGAGTTGGTTTATATCTTACAATCCTAGGAAGGTTTGGGTCCCAGAGCCGAATCGATTAGATTGTACAACACCTACAAGTCGACTTAATCCTCCCTACTCAACTGTATGCATGGTCTAATGAGACTTGAGTTGGTTTATGTCTTACAAGTCTCATTGAAAAGGTAAGTGATGGGTAAAAAATGTAAGGATTCATAGGCTCGCATTTCATCAAACATAACATGTGCATAAGTTGAGATAACAACAAGCAAGCAAATAAATTATGTGAACATATTAGATTAAGCATGAATCATCCCCCATGTTGGTTTCCCCTAATTCCCCATTAACCCTAGCTAAGGAAACTACTCACACATTATCAAGTTTAACATGCTAACAAGGTTGTCAATCATATTAACAAAGCAAAACATGATGAATAAATGAAGATGATTAACAATAATTAAAAAGGGATTAAGAGAATTATACCTAATGATGATTCAAAAATAATAAGCAAAGAATAATAGAAGTACTTGATGAATGATTGGAAGGTTGTCAATCCTCCAAATAAACCCCAAATAATCTTCAATTATCCAAAATAAATGATGAACAATAGAGAAACTAAGGAAATGAGATTTGTATTAATGCTTAATTAAAAGTTGATTACAAGATTAAAGAGAGATTAGAAGAACATAAATTATACTAAAGATTGATTATAATCTAATTAGTACAATGGGGTATTTATAGTGGGGATTAGGTACATGAGTTAGGATTACTAAGGGCTTAAATGACAATTAAGACCCTTAAGAAAAGTTGAGGAAATGCTCTTCTCGAAGAAAGATGCGAGTCTCCTTTTTGCTAGTCTTTTAGAAATATGCGCATCCCGAGTAGAACAAGGATAAGGCGTGCTGTACTGGATGACAATCCGAGCGGCCAAGGGGTCGGGACGAGCGGATTGTGAGAGTTGGACGAGCGGACTGGAGGGTTGGACGCTCGGATTGTGGAGATGTTGGACGAGCGGATTGGCTGGAGGGACGCTCGGATTGTGGACGTTGGACGAGCATCCCGATGCTGCGACGGCCGGATTCTAGTTCAGCAAGATTTTTCTTCTTTTCTTCTTTTCTTCTTCCAACAATCCTCAAGAATCTTGTCGGAGATGCAAGGATCGTCTTCATCATTGTCCATTATTTACAAAGGCCTTCTAGTCTTGTCTTCACTTTGATGCTTGGTCATTAGATTCGATCAATTTAGCTCCATTTTGCCATTACAATGCAAGGTTTGCACTCCTATTCTACCAAGGAAACAAAACCTCAAAGAATATGCAAAAAAAGGACTAAAGATAGTAAATGACCCAATTATGCACTGAAAAGCATAGGAACGAGGCTAATTCGGTGACTAAATATGCTCAAATATTGGTTACATCATACAATAACGGACACATTATTCTAAACGGATAGTCAACCAGGAGATACCTAAAATAGAGAGTCTATTAAACAAATTACATGGATCAGACTCGCATATTACATGAATCATACTGCCATGATAGGGATGGCCTTTTGAAAGCTAATGCATAGTCTAGATAAACTCCTAATACACCACCATATATATGTTTGTAACTCACAAAGCTATCTCTCAAGAAGATAGATGTATTTCTGAGAGATAGAGTGGGAGTAGATTGGATCGTTACAAACATATCTTATAGTGTTACTTTGTGAAAATAATGGAACTATAGAGTGGGAGTATAGTTGAACTATAATCTATAAAGATAGAGTGGGAACATAGTTCAGTGGGAGTTTATCGCACATGTCTTATTGGTTAAAATATTGCTTTGTGAAAGTGATAGTATTATGACCTTGTTACATACGAGCCGTAGAATTACAATTCGAAAATTGTTACTTAAGAATAGATTTACTTTAAAGCGAGGGTATCTTTAAATGTAAATAGAGCTTTAGAGTACTCAAATGCATAAGATTGACATAAAGATGTTGATCAAGATTAATTATGTTAGGAATTGCAGCATTTCATTTTAATGAAGAATGGCAAATAAAAATTCGCTTTTCTAAAATGGGAATTTAGAGAAGGATGTGTTTGGAACACAAAACCTTAGATAAAGATCTAAGAATCCTAACATATTATGCGTAGCTTTCTTAAGTGATCCTATAATGGTCTTAAGCAAGCATTAAAGGATTATACTTTTCGTTCATGTGATAATAGTGAATGGTTTCATTCACATGATTGAAAAATCATCATTATACATGAAGTTAAGTGGGAGCTAGAATTGTTTTTCCATGTCTTATATGTTGATGACATATTACTTATTGAGAATAATGTACCAATGCTCTCTTCAGTGAAAGAGTGATTGGAGACTTGGAAAAGGATGCAAAGCATTCTAGATTTTGAATCTATGAGAGAGAATATTGGCATAGAATTGAGAGTCTTATGAGGATAAGATCTTTCGTATCTGTTTAACATCAACAAGGTTGAATGGGTTATTCATATTGATGGAAGTGGAATTACTATGATGGAGTCATAGTCATTCACTGAACCTATTAAGTTGTTGATTACATGAAATCGTTTTCTAATGTTTCCGCTATTAGAATAATCATGCATGTCAACAGACGCACATGCCATTATGTGATATATGCCTAAGGCAAGATAAGTCAATAATAAGATAATTCCCGTGATATGGCTTGTGAAAGCCTTAAAGAACATCCTGGAGATTTTGAGAAGAATTAAGGATTCGTTCATATGTTTGGATGATAAACTAAGTTAGGTGTTGAAGGGTTTCACAAACTTTAGTTTCCGAACTAAAAAGGATTTGTAGAAATCCTAGCCTTATTTTATTGACTAAGGAGTAAGAGACTAAAAAGGTGTTTTAGTTTCGCGCTTTGCAAATGCTACAAAAGGAATCTAAGTAAATTGTGATAAAATGGTCAACGTAGGAATTAAGGGTGAATCCCTCAACAAATGACTTTATCACAAGTTATGAGATAACAGTGGGAGCATCTTTCAAGTTAAAGAGCCCAAGTCTAGTTAGAAGACTAGACATATACTAAGATAAATTCATGTTATTAGATATAACATTGAAAAGAAGGAAATAGCAATTGATAAAGTTGGAATATATGGATAGAGGGTATATCCATTAGCCAAACTTTTATTGCAATTCAACTAGTGTAAAAGGTACACTAAATATTATAACATATGAAGTAGTAATAGTGTATTGGTTATTCATATGTGCTAATCGCATTTATCGTTTGAGTTTTATTAAACTCACCCGTTACCTTGTTATATCCAAATGGGTTGTAGAGACAAATAGAACCCCATTAAAGTGAATTGGATTGACATGGTATTCGCCCCTCGTTATTTATATGAGGTGACGTCTCGAAGTGACTAGAGTATGATGCGATTGATGACAAGTTCAAGTGCCATAGAGTCATATGGGATGACTAGTCGATCACATAGGCAGACTGTATGGGACACTCTGTCGGGCAGTGACCGCTTATAGAGTTCTGGTAAGTCATAAAGCCTGGTCGTGGTAAGAGCTAATATAGTATTCATATAAATCAATTCTTTTGACTAGAGACTATTCGCCCAAGTTAGCACAAATTTCTGATTAGCTTTTATTTACACAAATTTCTGATTAGCTTTTATTTATACTCTACGACTGTCGTAAATGAGGTCAAATGGGTATATTTTGGGTTATGATGAACTGTGGCTGAACAAAGGGAATAGTGCGATAGGAATTATCCACCCCTTGTCAGGGTTGTTTGAAATTTCAAGGCCACTCGAGGAGTAGTGAACTGGAAATGCGTGGCCACGCTCAGAAGGTATCTATGGTAGATAATTCCGGTCAGACAGTTACTCTCCAGATCAAGGAAACCACTCAAGATATGATCAAATGCAAGTACGAACTGAGAGACACCTTGCATTGAGTGGGTGATTGTAATAGAACAAGAGAATTGGTGACGCACACTTGCCTCGGACAAGTGGGAGATTGTTGGAAAATGTCTCCTCAACAATAGTGCGATCACATGATTTAATATCATAATTAAGTCTCATATTAAGAATACGTGAGGGATGATTTATTATATAATCAACTGATCATCATTAATCGGTAATGATTGTCTAACTAGAGTTTGACATTACTGTCGTATGACGGTGGTGATCAGTTGATCCCTTAAGGTCACACCTAAAGGATAGCTCCCTTAATGGATAAATTGATTAATTGTACGACGATACAAGGTAATCAATTCCTTAAAATTGAACAATTTACTTGTGAGAGAGAATATTGATATCTTATTGTAATGGGATTAAATAAGATTTATTTTAGTAATAAAAATGCTTTATTGCTAAAATTGTTTATTGTTTGAGAAACAATAGAGATATCAATGAATGGTTAATTATAATTACAAGATGTTGTGAATTATAATTAAATGACCCATTTTATTTATGTGATCAAGTATCACTAGTCAATTTGTTGTATGTAATTTAATTAATTTGTAAAATGATATTTATGTGATAAATATGCATTAAATTAATTAATAACGTGCAAAATACTATATCTGACATATTGTATGACAAATGACAAATTGAAAAAATAAAATAGGAGTCCATTTTATGGAGGATGGACCGAATGAAGGGTATATTAGGGGTGTGAGGATGACATTATTTTATGAGATAAATATAACATCATCATAGCTAGTATACTAGCTTACACACCTAATGCATAGTGAAGACAAAATGAAAAAGGCGAAGATGCCTTCTTTGGCGTCTTCTACCCGGCCTCACCTCCTCTTATGAGGACTTTTGTTCTCATTTTTACATCACTCATTCATTCATTTTTCCTCTACATGCAAAAACTATTATATTATCTCAATCTGTCTAAAACAAGTTTTTAGATATACAAGCATTTGTTCATCCATTCTAATATCACAACAAGATTACTAGTGTAGTAATAGTGATAATATTAGAATCATTTTAAGGATACTAGTTTATTAATCTAGTTAATTAATATACTAGTTTAAGGGATAAGTCTTGGGTGCAATCTAAGCAGGATCTCTACTTTAGGATTTTGGAGGTTCATCCATCATATTGAGCTCAAGAACAAGTGAAGGATGGTGACTTTACTTGTGCCCTATATTTCTAACCATCTCACAATGTAAGGGACATTGTTTTTCTTATAAATCTCTTATTTTGTTATGCATGCACTAGATCTTAAGAACAAATAATTAAGAAGCTAATTAGTTCACTATTAGAGGAGTCTAATAATAGGTATATGAACCTAACAACAACCAACTCCGAAGCTGATAAAAGAAAATACAAAGGTTCTCAAATGTTAAACCAACTAACTAAAAGAACAACGTTCGACAGAACGGAATACTTCTAAAACAGCTCGTGATGACTCAACCCAGCTATCCCATGCGTATCAATCATATCTGCTCAATAACTTCTCACCATCCCCGAATGGATCACCACAGTTTTTAAAACATTTAAACGGGGTCATTACTGATTACATAAAACAAATAGCTGCAATAAAACAATATTATAAACCAAATAAATCCCCAAACTCCGTCACATCACCACACACCTGACTACACACTAAAGTGTGTAGTCCTACAAGAACACCCATCGCAACAAGTATTCCACACCGCCAGTGGGGGGCCGCAGCCGTTCCCACCTAAGCCCCTCTCATCTCAATAGAGCGATAAACCCATGTTTCTTAATATGCACATCCCTTCTGTGGCGGGTTTCACAGTAGGAGAATCAAGGGCATGAAGCCACTCCCGTAAGTGACTCCACTAAGCCGAGGACTCACCTCGCAAACCACAGACAGTTATACGATAATCACTATATACTATCGACAACCACCAATTTAGAAACCAATGTCAATACGATAATTAATCAACAACAATGACAATCACCAACAACACTATGTAACCAATACTGAGTACGGAAACCCTACCTGGTATAGCAATCACCACAGACGATCTAGAAGCTAATCATAATTTCTCCTCTACGAATCCTCCTTCTATAGCACGTATACATACAATTACCACCAACACTATACAAAACACCCAAAATCTCCAACATTACCCAATTAGGGTTTTAAAGAAACTCAACCAAACGCTATATAAATTATACAAGGAACTTACCCTCGACACAACGATCACAACGGCGTAAAGAACAAGATGATCCGACGAACCTAGCCTTGGGATTTGCCAATAACGCGAGAGATGCGAACAATGTAACTTCTAATCTCTTTGAAGGTTTAAGAATGTTGAAAAAGTGTTTAAGAAATAATGAGGAAAGCTTTTATATTTATATCGCGTTATTAACAAAACCCGGCTAAACAAACCCGTAAAATACACTTACTCGATCGAGTAAGTGACTTACTCGATCGAGTGCCCCAACTTACTCGATCGAGTACCCTACAGGCAGCCTACTGTTTTGCGTCAAAAACTACTTATTCGATAGAGTAAGCCCTACTCGATAGAGTACCCATAGACATAGACAACCGTAGTATTACAGTCTTCCCTCCTTAAAAAGAACTTCGTCCCAAAGTTCAACTCATACACAAAACAAAACACACCATCTCCCCTCCGACATAACAACATAACAAAAACTCAAAACCAAAACCTTAAGACAAAACTCCCAACCAACATCCAAATCGACTCAAAGCAACTACTAACTGTACCAAAACCAACATAAAACATACAAAAATATGCGACCATCTCCTACCCCCCTAAAAGAAACATGGTTACGTCCCCGTAATCACACATACCTGATCAAAAAGACACGGATACCGCTCCCTCATAGCCTCCTCCGCCTCCCACGTAGCCTCCTCCACCTTATGGTTAGACCAAAGAACCTTAACCAATATCGTTTTCCCATGCCTAGTTTTCCTAACCTTGCGATCAATAATCTGTTTTCGTACCTCAAGATAAGACTAGGACTCATCCAGCTCGATGTTCTCTACCTCTAACACATGTGAAGGGTCACTCACATACTTCCGTAGCTGAGACACATGAAACACATTATGCACTCTATCCAAAGCAACCGGTAAAGCTAACCGGTAAGCAACCTCACCCACACGATCTAAAATCTCATATGGTCTGATAAACTTCTGACTCAGCTTCCCTTTCTTGCCAAATGTCATGACCCCACGCAAAGGAGACACTTTCCAAAGAACCTTGTCCCCGACCTGAAACTCTATGTCATGACGATGTAAATCTGCATAATGCTTTTGTCGATCCTGGGCCGTTTTCATCTTTGTCTAATCAGCTTAACCTGTTCAACCAGCTCCTGCACCATCTCTGGTCCTAAAACCACTGCCTCAGCTCTATCATCCCAGCAAATCGGGCTCCTATATCTCCTCCCATACAAAGCCTCAATTTGTGCCATACCAATACTCACGTGATAGCTGTTGTTATAAGAAAACTCAATTAGGTCCAATCTCTGTTCCCAGCTAACACCAAAATCCATAACCCAAGCTCGCAACATATCCTCACAAGTCTTGATGGTCCTCTCCATCTGGTGATCTGCCGCCGGGTGAAATGTCGTACTCATCTTCAAAGTAGTTTCTATCAACTCCTGCAACTCTTTCCAAAACCGTGATATGAAACTCGCATCTCTATCTGACACTATATCCTTAGTCACCTCATGCAAACGAACCACATGCTTCCTATAAGCCAAAGCCAACTGTATCTTGGTCCAATTATCTTTCATCGGCACAAAGCGAGCTCACTTGGTCAAACGATCAACTATAACCCATATCATGTTATTACCCCGTTGACTTCTCGGCAAACCCACTATAAAATCCATAGAAATGGACTCCCATTTCCACTCAGGTACCTCAAGAGACTGAAACTTACCTTGTGGTCGTCGTTGCTCTCCCTTAACTCTCTGACATGTCAAACAACGAGCCACAAACTCTGATGTTTCCTTCTTCATCCCAGGCCACCAGAAAGTGTTCTTCAAATCTTTATACAACTTTTTACCCCCTGTATGTACCGAATATGGTGTGCAATGAGCCTCTATCATGATCACCTTTTTTAAATCCTCATCATTAGGAACACACCATCTCCCATCGAATCTCACACTACCATCTGTATGAATAAAGAATCTAGACACCGTCCCTTTCTCTACCCCAGCTCTCCAATCCTCAATCTTAGGATCCAAAGTCTGTTTCCTGCGAATATCGTCATAAAGGTTTGGCTCCACCGTCAAATCCCCTTTAGCATCTCCCTTTTGTATCATATGTATCCCCAGCTTCCCCATCTCATCTCTCAACCTTATTAAAGACATAGCTGTGCATAGACAATGCACACTCTTCCTGCTCAAGGCATCTGCAACCACATTAGCCTTCCGTTCATGGTATATAATATCCATGTCATAATCCCCAATCAACTCCATCCACCTCTTCTGTCTCATGTTCAACTCCTTTTGAGTGAAGATGTAATTGAGACTCTTGTGATCTGAAAACACCTTAAAGGTCGTCCCATAAAGATAGTGCCTCCAAATCTAGAGAGCAAACACAACTACACCCAACTCCAGATCATGTGTCGGATAATTCTCCTAATAAGGCTTCAATTGCCTAGAAGCATAGATAATTACTTTCCCGTTCTGCATCAACACACAGCCCAAGCCATTCTTTGAAGCATCTGTATATACCTCAAAGTTCTCACATCCTTCAGGTAATGCTAAGATTGGAGTTGTGGTCAAAAGCTTCTTTAATGTTTGGAACGCCGTCTCACAACTTTCGTCCCAATGAAACCTGTTCTTTTTCCTCATCAACGTTGTCATAGGTCTGTCTATCTTGGAAAAATCTTTCACGAACCGTCGATAGTACCCTGCCAAACCCAAGAAACTCCTAATCTCTAGCACATTCTTTGGTGCTTCCCACCGAGTAACTACCTCTATCTTTGCAGGATCCACAGCAACCCCATTCTTTGAAATCACAAACCCTAGAAAAGCAACTTCCTCTAACCAGAACTCACACTTAGATAACTTTGCATACAGCTGATTGTCTCGCAAAGTCTGTGACACTATCCTCAAATGCTACTTATGCTCCTCTTTAGTCTTAGAAAAGACTATGATATCATCTATAAAGACCACCACAAAACGATCCAAAAACTGACTGAAGACCCGGTTCATCAAATCCATAAACAATGCAGGTGCATTAGACAACCCAAACGGCATCACAACATACTCATAGTGACAATACCTCGATGTAAAAGCTGTCTTCGGTATGTCCTCATCTAGAATCTTCACCTGATGATAACCCGACCTCAAATTGATCATAGAAAAGACCGGTGCACCGTTCAACTGATTAAACAAATCATCTATCTTCGGTAAAGGATACTTGTTCTTTACCGTTACCCTGTTCAGCTCTGTATAATCGATGCATAACCTCAAACTCCCATATTTCTTTTTCAAAAACAAAACAGGAGGTCCCCACGGAGATACACTAGGTCTAATGTATCCCCTTTCAATCAAATCATCAAGCTGCTTCTTTAGCTCCTCTAATTCCTTAGGACCCATGCGGTACGGTGCCTTAGAGATTGCTCCCGTCCCCAGTTTCAACTCCACACTAAAATCTATCTCCCTCTTCGGTGGCAAACCCGGTATCTTATCTAGAAACTCTCCCACCACTGGTATCAGCTCAACTGTCGGACTCTCCATACTATGGTCTCTCACATGACATAAGATCAACAGACACCCCTTTCTCAAATAAGACTTCAAGGTCACTTCTGCAATCAACTTAAATTTGGGTTTGACAACAAACCCACGATAAGACACACTAACTCCCTTAGGACCTCTTAAAGAAACCCTCTTTTGAAGATAGTCTATTTTAGCCATGTACTTACCAAACCAGTCCATACCAACTATCATCTCAAAACCCTCCAAAGAAAATTCTAACAAGTCCACTAGTAGGTCAACCTGCCCAACTATCATAGACACACCTTTAGACAACCACCCACAAGACACAGACTCACCCGACTGTAATACTACGGTTTTATGAGTCTCTGGGTACTCTATCGAGTGGGCCTTACCCTGCCGGGTAAGGGTGTTTTGATTTTAGAAACAGTATTCTGCCTGTAGGGTACTCGATCGAGTAGCCTGGGTACTCGATCGAGTAAGTGGCACTCAATCGAGAACGCTAGTTACTCGATCGAGTAGATCGGTTAACAGGTATTATTTTGATGGGTTTTGTTAATAACACGGATTAGTATATAATTCATATCGTCTTCTTCCCTAAACACTTTTACAAACCTAATAAACTTAAAAAGGTGATTGAAACTACGTTGTTCGTTTCATCCGTGTTATTGACAAATCCCGTAGCTTAAGAGGTCGGATTTAGTCATTCTTTGCATCTTAGTGATCCTTGCGTCAAGGGTAAGATCTACATACCAATTTTATAGCATTTAATTGACTTTGTTTAAACCTTAATTTGAGGGATTGGGGGTTTTTATTGTTAGTTGTGCTAGTAGTAATTATGTGATTATGTGATAGGAGGAGGATTCGTAGAGGAGAGGTTTTAATTCAGCTGTTGAGATCTTCTGCTTGTTTTTGCATTCCAGGTAGGGTTTCCCTACTCAGTATTAGTCACATATTGTGATTTGGTGTTGACTGTGATTGTTGTTAAATTATCATATTGGTATTGTGACGGTTGTGGATTTTATCATTGTAGGTTGTTGTTGATTGTATATGTCTGTGTTCTTCGGGGTGCGTCCCTGGGTCAGTGGAGTCACTTGCGGGAGTTGCTTCACGCCCATAATTTGCCTTCTGTGGACCCCGCCACTGAAGGGATGTGCACATTAATGGATTTGGGATTATCGCTCGATGGAGATGAGCGGGGCTTAAGTGGGAACGACTGCGGTCCCCCACTGGCGGCAATGAGTAACCTGTTGTGATGGGTACTCTTGCAGGGCTACACACTTTAATGTGTAGTCAGTATTGAGGAGTTGGTGATGAAGTTCGGGATGATGTGACGATTGAGCTGTGTTGATTTCTGTTTTATTGTGATTATATAATTGTGTGATTAGTACTGACCCCTTTTTTGTTTTATAAAACTGTAGTGATCCATTCGGGGATGGTGAGAAGTTGTTGAGCAGGTTTGATATGGTGCTTGTGGGCTAGCTGGGATGAGTCATCACTTGCAGTTAGAAGAGTCTTCCGTTGTTGTCAGACATTTTGTTTAGTTATTAGGCTTTTGGTTTTTGGAGAACATGTATTATACTTTCATCAGTTTAGTTTTGGATTGTAATCACTTAAACTTTATTACTATTTAAATTATGTTTCGTTATTGTCTTTTGATTATCATTATCTCGGGAAACTGAGATGTTGACGTTCTTATACCTGAGTCGTCCTGGTAAGGCACTTGGAGTATAGGGGTGTCACAAAGTGGTATCAGAGCGACGATCCTGAAACCTGTAACTAATGAATCTAATGAACATAGGGAGTCAATTAAAATGAACCCGGAGTAAAAGTTGTAGGAGCTAATGCAAATGCTTGGGAGGCGTCCTAAAGTCGCAAACTCGCCCTACAATTTCGAATTGGTCACATGGGGTATGTGTCAGGGTCGTGTGTGTTGTCTTTTGGTTTGTATGTGTGCATAACGGCATGTGTGGTGAATTGTTGGATGTTGGATGTTGGATGTGGAGAATTTGAAGTATGAATAAACGTTGGAGTAGATGTGTTTACATGTTGAATTGAATGAAAAGTATGTTGGATGTTTATAATGTGGCATTTTGGTAACATGAATAAATCGTTTTGGTGATTATATAAGAGTTGCGTAGATTTGCTTGCGTAGTCATGTTTATTTTGGTTAAAATTATAAAGATTGCATAGTATGTTTGGGAAAGTGAGATAATATGCGGGTAGTTGTTTACGAGTCTGCCTGACTCGATCGAGTGGGGGGCACTCGATCGAGTAGGTGAGGTACTCGATCGAGTGGGTCTGACTCGATCGAGTGGTTAGTTTGATGTTTTTCTGGTCAGAACCGTATTTTTGGGTACTCGATCGAGTACATGGGGGCACTCGATCGAGTAGGGGTCACTCGATCGAGTGGCATGTCAGCTCGGTCGAGTATGTGTGCGATCAGGAGGTCTGATTAGGTTCTAGAGTCGAGGCACTCGATCGAGTAGGTTGGGCACTCGATCGAGTAGCCTCAACTCGATCGAGTGGGTTCTGGTACTCGGTCGAGTGGGGTCTGTACAGTTTATATACGTGTTTTGGGATGTGGTATGCGTGTTTATATCTACCTTTTCTTATATAGTTTCAAGATGCCGCCTAAGAGAAACGCCCTGTACGCTAGAGTTGAGAGCATGACCACCGATGACATAGTTAAGATGTTGGAGCACCAAGATGCTCTTACGGAAGCTTTAAAGAGAGTGGGGAAGGATAAGGAGTTTGATCACTCAAAGATCAGTCTCTTGTTAGAAATCTAGATCTCTTTACTAACATATTCATATATGTTATAATTTTAATTTAGTCATAAAATTAAAAGGTGATCTTATGCATGCAATTTATAAGAAAAATAAGGAAGAAATATTCATTCTTACAATGCTTTTTCGGACCTTAAGGGCACAAGAGAGTTCTCCTACTCTCTTGTTCTTGAGCTCTCCTTAATCGATGAACTAGGATTCAAGTGTAGAATCCCTCCCAAGGAATAATACCCAAGGCAAACTCTTAATCAAATTAATATTATGATTACTAGAACAATATTAATTTAGTGTAAAATTGACCCAAAAATATTATTTGGTCTCTCTATGTTTCGGTTAAGAGAGAGGGAGGAGGAGGAAGATTTTTATCTTTCTAAAACTCTAATTTTTAGATAATGAATGAATGAATTACACTAGTGAATATCATAGTGTATATTAGGTAAAAATAAGAAGAAAAACCAAGGTATTTTTCTTCTAAAAAACCGGGTGGAAGAAGGGAAAAGAAGGAGCCAATGCATGCACAAGGTTGCCTTCACAAGAACAAGTAGGCATGCATGGCTAGTATTAGGCAAACATGATTATGTTTACCACTAATATAATTAACCTAATATTTTCCTAATCCTCTCCAATATTTCGGTCATAATAGATAAAATGAATTCCATTTTATCTTTGTCAATTTGTCACATGTCATATGTCACATGAAATTGTTATGTATTTTTATCATATTAAAAATCAACGCATCAATAAAAATGCGTCATGCACAAAATCGACTTAGTAATTCACAATTACTTGTACCAAAATAATTTACCAATTATAAATCACAACATCTTGTATTTATAATAATTTATTCATTCAAATGCAATTGTTTCCTTAAACAATAATTTCATATAAGTAATAAAACAATTCGATTACTTAGACCGTATCTTATTTAATCAAATTACAATAAGACACGTAAATATTACTTCCAAAATCGTCCGTCAATTTGAAGTAATTTAATTGACCCGTATCGTCATACGTTCAATTAAATGATCAATTAAGAGTGTTACCCTTTAGGTATGACCTAAGGGGATCAACTGGTCACCACCGTCTCACGACAGTAATGTCAAACTCTAGTCAGCCAATCATTACCGATATGTGTGGACCAGTTGACAGTAAAATATTACTTCCCAATTGTATTCTTTAAAATGAGATTTAAACATGTGGTCATCATGATCAACAGTTGTGATCGCATTATTGTCGGAGGACACATATTCCAACAATCTCCCACTTGTCCTCGACAAGTGTGCGTCACCAATTCTTTTGTCCTATTATTATCTCCCACTCAATGCAAGGTGTCTTTCAGGTCGTACTTGCAAGTGATCATATCGACAGTGGTTTCCTCGATCTGGAGAATAACTGATTGACCGGATTTATCCACCATGGATACATTCCGAGCGTGGCCACGCATTTTCAGTTCATTACTCCTCGAGTGGCCCTGAGATTGTTAGAAATCTAGATCTCTTTACCAACATATTCATATATGTTTTTGTTAATTTAGTCATAAAATTAAATGGTGATCTTATGCATGCAAACTATAAACAATTTAAAGAAGAAATCTTCATCTTACATTGATATTTCGGTTTATATGGGCACAAGAGAGTTCTCCTTCTCTCTTGTTCTTGTGCTCTCCTTAATGGATGAACTAGGATCCAAGTGTAGGATCCCTCCCAAAGTAAAATACCCAAGGTAAACTCTTAATCAAATTAATATTATGTATACTAGAATAATATTAATTTAGTGGAAAAATTGACCCAAAATATTATGGAACTCTCTATTATTTCGGTTAGAGAGAAGGAAGAGTTTTTATCTTTCTAAAAATCAATTTTAGATGAATGAATGAATTGGCTAATACACTAAAATATAATCAAGTGTATATGTTAATAATAAGGCAAAACCCTTGGTTTTGCACTTATGAAAAATCGGGTAAGGGGAAGGGGAGGGACCAATGCATGCAATACTTTGTCTTCACAATGACAACTAGGTTTTGCATGGCTAGTTTTTTAGGAAATGATTATGTTTTCCACTAACATAATCAACACAAAAGCTCCCTAATACTCCCCTTAATTTCGGTTTACATAGATAATATGGACTCCATATTATCTTTGTCAAAATGTCAATTTGTCTTATGTCACATGTCATATGTTACATAAATGTGTTATGTATTTTTAACATATTAAAAATCAACGTATTAATAAAAATACGTCATATACAAAAATCGACTTAGCAATTCATAATTCCTTGTACCAAAATATTTTTACCAATTTATAAATCACAATAACTTGTATTTATAATAATTCATTCAATTTTAATTGTTTTCTTAAACAATAATTTCATCTAAGCAATGAAACAATTCGATTACTTAGACCGTATCTTATTTAATCAAATTTCAATAAGACACGTAAATATTACTTCCAAAATCGTCCGTCAATTTTAAATATTTTAATTGACCCGTATCATCATACGATCAACTAAATAATCAATTATGAGTGTTACCCTTTAGGTATGACCTAAGGGGATCAACTGGTCACCACCGTCCGCACGACGACGAATGTCAAACTCTAGTCAGCCAATCATTACCGATATGTGTGGACCAGTTGACAGTAAAATATTACTTCCCAATTGCATTCTTTATAATGAGATTTAAACATGTGATCATCATGATCAACAGTTCTGATCGCATTATTGTCGGAGGACACATATTCCAACAATCTCCCACTTGTCCTCGACAAGTGTGCGTCACCAATTCTCTTGTCCTATTACTATCTCCCACTCAATGCAAGGTGTCTTTCAGGTCGTACTTGCAAGTGATCATATCGAGAGTGGTTTCCTCGATCTGGAGAATAACTGATTGACCGGATTTATCCATTATGGACACATTCCGAGCGTGGCCACGCATTTCCAGTTCATTACTCCTCGAGTGGCCCTGAGATATTGTTATAACCCTGACTAGGGATGGACAATTCCTATCGCACTTATTCCCTTCGACTAGCCACAACCATCATAACTTAACATATGCCCATTTGACCCCATTTACGAAGGTCGTAGTAACACAAATCAATGTTTATCTGAAACTGTGCCATCTTAGGCGAATAGTCTTTAGTCAAAAGAATCGACTCATTAGAATACTACAGTAGCTCTTGCCACGACCAGGCTATATAAATTTGCCAGAACTCTATAAGCAGTCATAAGGCCCGACAAAATGTTCCTAACAGTCTGCCTATGTGATCGACTAGTCATCTCACATGACTCTATGTCACTTGAACTTGCCATCAATCACATCACACTCTAGTCACTTCGAGACGTCACCTCATGTAAGTAACTATGGGCAAATACAATGCTAATCCGTGTTCACTTTAACGGGGTTCAGTTGTCTCTACAACCCGTTTGGACAAAGCAAAGTATAAGGTGAGTTAATAATAACTCAAACGACAAATGTCGACATCACACTCGGGTAGTCAATACCATATTACAACCTTGTGATGCATACCGTAAGTGTGTAAACACTTGTTGATTGCAATAGAAGTTTAACATATCATGTGTCCATGTGTTCAAACTTCTTATAATCGCATTTTCCTTTACGTTCATGTTATCTTCTCATAGCATGAACCTTACCAAGTACAAATCTAGGTTCACAACCTCTGTTTCAGTTCTTTATTTTGAAAGAACTTCCTTGTTGATTATCACATAACAAACGAATTTGTGGTGAATGATATAACTTGTACTGATCAAGTACTCTACCCACACACAATGCACTAGGTATATGTTTTGTAGAATGTTGCAACAATTGTCAAGATGATTAGCCTAGCACTTCTCACAAGTCCTAGCATTATAGGAGAAACTAGTTTTGAGTAACTTCTTATTCAACTAAGTATCTTTCCAAACTTCCTATTTCTCTTTTTAGCTCATCAAATTCTCCTCGAGAATTCATGACGTTTCTTGTATGGCTTGGCAACGATTCATCATGCTTTTATGCATATGAATCATTATTGGACATGTGCATGATTATTCTAATGGCGGAAACATTAGTAACTAATAATCATGAGATCAACCACTCTTAGGTTCAAGGAACGACCATGACTGCTAATGGCAATTCCATTTTCATTTACATGAATAACCTACGTTTCTCGTTGATTCGATGTGCATGTCTCAATACTTATCCAACATCTCATAATGTAATTGGATTCATCATAGTCCATTTTCATCCAGAATTGAAAACTCAAATACTCCTTTGTGAAGGAAGGTATTAGCTCGTCATTCTTCAATGAGTGATGAGTTATAGACTTTTATAAGAGGATTACTCCCACTAAATTCCATGTCTTCACATGATAATTTCCAACTCCCACTTAATTCCACATGATCCGAAATTGACTACTCAATTGAGATATTTCAAGAACTGAAATTTATTGCTTTGCTAAGTTATTGTAATAAAACCATATATGTTCCCATCATTTCCTTTCAAAATACTCATTTTGAAGTAGTCTCATCTTAACCTTATGGAAAGAGATTTTAATCTCTAACTTATTCATATCATAATGATGTGTAGCAATGTCATTATTCAAATATAAATAATATCTAAAACATGTCCTTCGAAATACCCTTTTCGAAGGAGGTTTATTTCATTTTCACAATGAGGTTAAGTAATGACATTTGCGTGGTTAAAACTTAGCTATTGATGATATCGGTATATCAATCCTTGCAACCTCTAGTCATAAATCATGTTTATTTTCTAGGATGTTACTTGATTCATTTAGGCTCTTAAGTAAATATCAAGGTTGAAACTATTGGTCAAAATTTATCATAAACTAGTCAAAATTCTTGTTAAGACTTTACATTAGTCTTTTTCTTCCAAAACTTTCTTTTGGTCTCCTCGTGTAGTTATCGTGAGAAAACATTCATTTGATTACTTCACTTTGTCTCTTTTGTCATGTAGTTTTATTCGAGACCATAGATCTTATCTATTGGGTATACTATATAAATAGATATACCTTTATTCACATCATTCTTTCTTGCGTAGATCTCGTATACACAAGTATATAGATTTATCTTGGTGTTGTGTCCTCATTTTCTCCCACTCTATCTTTAGAATAAATACACTAGAGATTCAAAGATAGCTTATCGGACACAAATAATGATTTGAAGTATAAGGAGGACTATCTCATATGTTTGACTAATAGTTTTAGATTTTGTAAGTGTACTTGGTGATTAACATTCCTTTAAGAGAGTTCATAAACTCAATGACACTTTATAAATGATCATACACAAGCCTTAAGCATGTGGACATATAATGAATCTCATCATTATAATTGTCTATTAGATCACTTTAAGTGAATAATCATATGTTTCTAAGAGCAAGCAAGTAAAGACGAATTTTAGAGCAAGGATAAAACGATAAAACGGGTGACTTGGGTTGCAAACCAAGCCACCATTATCCAAAATACAACCAATTATCCAAAATATACTTCGATGTGGAACACGGAAATTAAAAAGTTCTAAAATCCGAAACATAATTTAAAATAAGACAATAAAAAGCGAAGCTCCATGAAAGCTATTCCTAGCTTCTTGATGGTTTCTCAAGCTTGCTTTTCTTTTCCCTTGTCTTTGCTTGGTGGAGGCCCTATTTACAATAAAAAGGGAGATACATTATCACAACTTTGTATCATAATAACATAGTTGAAATAGAAACATAAAAGAAAGGATAGTTATTTACCTACTGGAGTAATCTTTCCAGCCTTAATATCACCAAGGTATTTCGAACAATTTCTTTTCTAATGTCCAACACCATTACAATAATGGCATTTATCAAGAGGACCCTTCTTGATTTTTGAAGTGCTAGCTTCATAAGTCTTAGCTTTGGTGAAAGTGGGAGCTTGTTTCTTACCCTTCCTCCCATTCTTTTTGAACTTCCCCTTGCTTTTGGTGCTAATGTTGAGCACATCCTTGGGTGGGTTCACATTTTACCCCATGTCTCTTTCGGCTTGCACAAGTAGCTTGTGCAACTCTTCAAGAGACACATCCTTGTCTTGCATGTTAAAATTCACCCGGAATTGAACATACGCCTTGTCTTTGGATAAGGAGTGTAGAATTCTATCTACAATGAGTTCTTTGGGGATTTCAACCTTTTGAATCTTCAAGGTCTCGACTAGCCCCATTAATTTGAGCACATGAGGGCTAACCTTTTGGCCCTCTTTGAAGTCGAGATCAAAGAATGCCGCGGCCGCCTCATATTGGACGATCCGTGGAGTTTGTGAAAACATTGTCACAAGCTTGGAGTAAATCTCATTAGCGGTGCCCATCTTAAAGGCTCTCCTTTGGAGATCCGCCTCCATCGCAAAGATCAACACGTTTTTCATTGCGGCGGACTCCTTATGGTAAGCCTCATATGCTTCCCTAGTGGCGGCGGTCGACCTAGTGTTAGGTTCGGGTGGAGAGGCCTCGGTAAGGTAACGAAGCTTGTCGTCACCTTGGGCGGCTAATTTGATTTGGGCATCCCAATCGGAGAAATTTGACCCATTCTTTTCAAGTTTACATCGATCCATGAAGGATCGGAGCCATGATGAATTAGCGAGAGGCGTGGCGTTTGGGTTTGGTGTAGCCATTTGTTATGAGAAAAAGAAGGGGTCTACAAAACAAAAGATAGAAGGAATAAAACATATGTCGTTTTAATAATAATACTCGTAAAATAATTTAAACAAGTTTTATTGCATTTTTCTAGTGACCTCTACCCAACTAGATAAATGATTCCAAGACCCAAATTCATATCAACTTAGGCACGGGGTAGCCGATGAAACCCTTATCAATATAACTTGGTGGATTAACCTTTTAATCGATTCTACTTTTAGAACTCTTGGTCGATAAAATTACTCTAATGTTTATCTATAGCCCAAAACACATCCGACAAGGGCACGAGGTAGCCGATGAAACCCTTATCAAAAACTTTTGTTGAGTTCAATCCAAATTTCGAATAAATGTGTCCATGATCCAAATTTACATTAATTTGGGCACGGGGTAGCCGATGAAACCTTCATCAACATAAATTCGGTGGATAGACATTTATCACCCACTTCCCCTACGTAACAAGGTTTGTACCCCGGGGTAGCCGAGTGCACTCCCTCGCGAAATAGGTTTTCATGGTTTCTACTATTTGGTAAGGCTATATCTCAATTGATTGTTTTAGCGAGAGGTCATGTCAATTTATTATCTATCACGTTTTAAGTGAACTAAAGCGGTGAACTACGATAATTGTAATTGACACGGTCGAAAAAACTCGATAAAGACTATGCATGTTTTAGTTATGGCGATTTAGCGATGCATGCGACATATAATAAAAATGCAAAACATAAAATAAATCCTAGTATGGCCTTCCTAAAATAGAAAAACTATTTAACTATTACATATTCGGAAACCAACTCCATTGGTCCCTTGAACTTCGGTTGTGACACGCATCTCGAGGTAACACCGTCTTTATGTATCGCCTTCTTGAAGAAATCCGTCTTTATGGAACTCCGGAACAAATAAATTACATAATTTCCTATTATACATTTGTACTTAAAATAAAATAAATCTATTAAATTACAAAACGGTGATACGAGATCACAACAAAATTACAACCGAATCGATATTCCCATACATTTCGGGTAATATCAATTAAAAACTAAGGCCATACTAAGTAAAATTACATAATTCAAAAATTACATAAAATAAAATTATGACAATCACAATGAAAATGCAGCATTATAATATGTATGAACATGGGCAATTTTATGCTAAATCGCCTTTAAGTAGCCAATATCGTATATTACACGGTTTTTACGGATTTGCGTGATTCAACGTTTTATAATCACAAAAATTACATAAATTCATATTTATGCACAAGTTAATTACCCTAACCTCTTCGGACTCAAAATTAGTCTCCAGTAACTATTTGACAATAATTAACTCATATTACTAAAATTGTTTATTAATGGACTTAAAATTACAATAATAAGTTATAAACTTCAAATAAATCATAAAAAATTCCAAATAAATTCAAAATTCAAAATTTAAAACTTGTGAACATTCTGGAAAAAATACCATGACACTCATAATGTTCAAAAACTTAGGTTAAAATTTCGTAAAATTATCGGAAAAACTATGTTGCGGTTTAACGGATTTATCAATAAAAATCATAAAAACATGAGAAAAAAATATATTCATCAACTTTTCAATTTTAGATCTGAAAAAGATAATAAAATGAAACATGTGACGTTTTTCCTTAGTCATTGAGTATGTTTTAGAAATTATTCACTAATAAAGTCACTATTTATGCTATTTTTCTTCAAAAATCCATAAATCATGCATAAAGAGTTCAATATAGCCTATTACTTTACACACATCTTTTAAAATTGCAAGTGACAACATACTAAATTTCTATGACCAGATACGAAATTTATCTCATATTAACCTATTTTTCATCTAAATCCGATTTTAAACATGAAAAAACCATATTTCGAGTATAAGAAGTCCAAAAATTATGAAAATTTACAGGTCATCTCAAAATAATATATGTGTTAACATATCCAAAAATCACTGAAAAATTCGAAGTTTAACTAATTTTAGTCCGAAAATGACATTTTAATAATAAAATCATATTTTAATGCCATTATTATGAAAGATGAACAATAAAAATCCATAAAATAACCAAAATATCCTAAAAACATTTTAGGACCAGAAACTTTAACATGCATAAATTATTTTCGTGATATAACATAATAACACAAATTTACAAGTTTTATATGTTATTCGTATAACTCGGAAAAACTATAACCGATTTGCATGCAAACAACCAAGGCTCTTGATACCAATTGTTAGAAATCTAGATCTCTTTACCAACATATTCATATATGTTTTTGTTAATTTAGTCATAAAATTAAATGGTGATCTTATGCATGCAAACTATAAACAATTTAAAGAAGAAATCTTCATCTTACATTGATATTTCGGTTTATATGGGCACAAGAGAGTTCTCCTTCTCTCTTGTTCTTGTGCTCTCCTTAATGGATGAACTAGGATCCAAGTGTAGGATCCCTCCCAAAGTAAAATACCCAAGGCAAACTCTTAATCAAATTAATATTATGTATACTAGAATAATATTAATTTAGTGGAAAAATTGACCCAAAATATTATGGAACTCTCTATTATTTCGGTTAGAGAGAAGGAAGAGAAGGAAGAGTTTTTATCTTTCTAAAAATCAATTTTAGATGAATGAATGAATTGGCTAATACACTAAAATATAATCAAGTGTATATGTTAATAATAAGGCAAAACCCTTGGTTTTGCACTTATGAAAAACCGGGTATGGGGAAGGGGAGGGACCAATGCATGCAATACTTTGTCTTCACAATGGCAACTAGGTTTTGCATGGCTAGTTTTGTAGGAAATGATTATGTTTTCCACTAACATAATCAACACAAAAACTCCCTAATACTCCCCTTAATTTCGGTTTACATAGATAATATGGACTCCATATTATCTTTATCAAAATGTCAATTTGTCTTATGTCACATGTCATATGTTACATAAATTTGTTATGTATTTTTAACATATTAAAAATCAACGTATTAATAAAAATACGTCATATACAAAAATCGACTTAGCAGTTCATAATTGCTTGTACCAAAATATTTTTACCAATTTATAAATCACAATGACTTGTATTTATAATACTTCATTCAATTTTAATTGTTTTCTTAAACAATAATTTCATCTAAGCAATGAAATAATTCGATTACTTAGACCGTATCTTATTTAATCAAATTTCAATAAGACACGTAAATATTACTTCCAAAATCGTCCGTCAATTTTAAATATTTTAATTGACCTGTATCGTCATACGATCAATTAAATAATCAATTAAGAATGTTACCCTTTAGGTATGACCTAAGGGGATCAACTGGTCACCACCGTCGCACGACAGTAATGTCAAACTCTAGTCAGCCAATCATTACCGATATGTGTGGACCAGTTGACAGTAAAATATTACTTCCCAATTGTATTCTTTATAATGAGACTTAAACATGTGATCATCATGATCAACACTTGTGATCGCATTATTGTCGGAGGACACATATTCCAACAATCTCCCACTTGTCCTCGACAAGTGTGCGTCACCAATTCTCTTGTCCTATTACTATCTCCCACTCAATGCAAGGTGTCTTTCAGGTCGTACTTGCAAGTGATCATATCGAGAGTGGTTTCCTCGATCTGGAGAATAACTGATTGACCGGATTTATCCACTATGGACACATTCTGAGCGTGGCCACGCATTTCCAGTTCATTACTCCTCGAGTGGCCCTGAGATATTGTTATAACCCTGACTAGGGATGGACAATTCCTATCGCACTTATTCCCTTCGACTAGCCACAGCCATCATAACTTAAAATATGCCCATTTGACCCCATTTACGAAGGTCGTAGTAACACAAATCAAAGTTAATCTGAAACTGTGCCATCTTAGGCGAATAGTCTTTAGTCAAAAGAATCGACTCATTAGAATACTACAGTAGCTCTCGCCACGACCAGGCTATATAAATTTGCCAGAACTCTATAAGCGGTCATAAGGCCCGACAAAATGTTCCTAACAGTCTGCTTATGTGATCGACTAGTCATCTCACATGACTCTATGGCACTTGAACTTGCTATCAATCGCATCACACTCTAGTCACTTCGAGACGTCACCTCATGTAAGTAACTATGGGCAAATACAATGCTAATCCGTGTTCACTTTAACGGGGTTCAGTTGTCTCTAAAACCCGTTTGGACATAGCAAAGTATAAGGTGAGTTAATAATAACTCAAACGACAAATGTCGACATCACACTCGGGTAGTCAATACCATATTACAACCTTGTGATGCATATTGTAAGTGTGTAAACACTTGTTGATTGCAATAGAAGTTTAACATATCATGTGTCCATGTGTTCAAACTTCTTATAATCGCATTTTCCTTTACGTTCATGTTATCTTCTCATAGCATGAACCTTACCAAGTACAAATCTAGGTTTACAACCTCGGTTTCAGTTCTTTATCTTGAAAGAACTTCCTTGACGATTATCACATAACAAACGAATTTGTGGTGAATGAAATAACTTGTACTGATCAAGTACTCTACCCACACACAATGCACTAGGTATATATTTTGTAGAATCTTGCAACAATTGTCAAGATGATTAGCCTAGCACTTCTCACAAGTCCTAGCATTATAGGAAAAACTAGTTTTGAGTAACTTCTTATTCAACTAAGTATCTTTCCAAACTTCCTATTTCTCCTTTTAGCTTGAGAGCTTAGGATTTTCATAAATCCTTACATGTGTTCGAACTGCAATATGTGCAACCTCTTGGCACATAACGGAGTCTTCTATTCAAATACTGAAATCACTCATCAAATTCTCCTCGAGAATTCATGACGTTTCTTGTATGGCTTGCCAACGATTCATCATGCTTTTATGCATATGAATCATTATTGGACATGTGCATGATTATTATAATGGCGGAAACATTAGTAACTAATAATCATGAGATCAACCACTCTTAGGTTCAAGGAACGACCATGACTGCTAATGGCACTTCCATTTTCATTTACATGCATAACCTACGTTTTGTCGTTGATTCGATGTGCATGTCTCAATACTTATCCAACATCTCATAATGTAATTGGATTCATCATAGTCCATTTTCATCCAAAATTGAAAACTCAAATACTCCTTTGTGAAGGAAGGTATTAGCTCGTCAATCTTCAATGAGTGATGAGTTATAGACTTTTATAAGAGGATTACTCCCACTAAATTCCATGTCTTCACATGATAATTTCCAACTCCCACTTAATTCCACATGATCCGCAATTGACTACTCAATTGAGATATTTCAAGAATTGAAATTTATTGCTTTGCTAAGTTATTGAGATAAAACCATATATGTTCCCATCATATCCTTTCAAAATACTCATTTTGAAGTGGTCTCATCTTAACCTTATGGAAAGAGATTTTAATCTCTAACTTATTCATATCATAATGATGTGTAGCAATGTCATTATTCAAATATAAATAATATCTAAAACACGTTCTACGAAATACCGTTTTGGAAGGAGGTTTATTTCATTTTCACAATGAGGTTAAGTAATGACATTTGCGTGGTTAAAACTTAGCTATTGATGATATCGGTATATCAATCCTTGCAACCTCTAGTCATAAATCATGTTTATTTTCTAGGATGTTACTTGATTCATTTAGGCTCTTAAGTAAATATCAAGGTTAAAACTATTGGTCAAAATTTATCATAAACTAGTCAAAACTCTTGTTAAGACTTTACATTAGTCTTTTTCTTCCAAAACTTTCTTTTGGTCTCCTCGTGTAGTTATCGTGAGAAAACATTCATTTGATTACTTCACTTGGTCTCTTTTGTCATGTAGTTTTATTCGAGACCATAGATCTTATCTATTGGGTATACTATATAAATAGATATACCTTTATTCAAATCATTCTTTCTTGCGTAGATCTCGTATACACAAGTATATAGATTTATGTTGGTGTTGTGTCCTCATTTTCTCCCACTCTATCTTTAGAATAAATACACTAGATATTCAAAGATAGCTTATGGGACACAAATAATGATTTGACGTATAAGGAGGACTATCTCATAGGTTTGACTAATAGTTTTAGATTTTTTAAGTGTACTTGGTGATTGACATTCCTTTAAGAGAGTTCATAAACTCAATGACACTTTGTAAATGACCATACACAAGCCTTAAGCATGTGGACATATAATGAATCTCATCATTATAATTGTCTATTAGATCACTTTAAGTGAATAATCATATGTTTCTAAGAGCAAGCAAGTAAAGACGAATTTTAGAACAAGGATAAAACGATAAAACGGGTGACTTGGGTTGCAAACCAAGCCACCATTATCCAAAATACAACCAATTATCCAAAATATACTTCGATGTCGAACACGGAAATTAAAAAGTTCTAAAATCCGAAACATAATTTAAAATAAGACAATAAAAAGCGAAGCTCCATGAAAGCTATTCCTAGCTTCTTGATGGTTTCTCAAGCTTGCTTTTCTTTTCCCTTGTCTTTGCTTGGTGGAGGCCCTATTTACAATAAAAAGGGAGATACATTATCACAACTTTGTATCACAATAACATAGTTGAAATAGAAACATAAAAGAAAGGATAGTCATTTACCTACTGGAGTAATCTTTCCAGCCTTAATATCACCAAGGTATTTGAAACAATTTCTTTTCCAATGTCCAACACCATTACAATAATGGCATTTATCAAGAGGACCCTTCTTGATTTTTGAAGTGCTAGCTTCATAAGTCTTAGCTTTGGTGAAAGTGAGAGCTTGTTTCTTACCCTTCCTCCCATTCTTTTTGAACTTCCCCTTGCTTTTGGTGCTAATGTTGAGCACATCCTTGGGTGGGTTCACATTTAACCCCATGTCTCTTTCGGCATGCACAAGTAGCTTGTGCAACTCTTCAAGAGACACATCCTTGTCTTGCATGTTAAAATTCACCCGGAATTGAACATACGCCTTGTGTTTGGATAAGGAGTGTAGAATTCTATCTACAATGAGTTCTTTGGGGATTTCAACCTTTTGAATCTTCAAGGTCTCGACTAGCTCCATTAATTTGAGCACATGAGGGCTAACCTTTTGGCCCTCTTTGAACTCGAGATCAAAGAATGCCGCGGCCGCCTCATATTGGACGATCGTCGGAGTTTGTGAAAACATTGTCACAAGCTTGGAGTAAATCTCATTAGCGGTGCCCATCTTAAAGGCTCTCCTTTGGAGATCCGCATCCATCACAAAGATCAACACATTTTTCATTGCGGCGGACTTCTTATGGTAAGCCTCATATGCTTCCCTAGTGGCGGCGGTCGACCTAGTGTTAGGTTCGGGTGGAGAGGCCTCGGTAAGGTAACGAAGCTTGTCGTCACCTTGGGCGGCTAATTTGAGTTTGGCATCCCAATCGGAGAAATTTGACCCATTCTTTTCAAGTTTACATCGATCCATGAAGGATCGGAGCCATGATGAATTAGCGAGAGGCGTGGCGTTTGGGTTTGGTGTAGCCATTTGTTATGAGAAAAAGAAGTGGTCTACAAAACAAAAGATAGAAGGAATAAAACATATGTCGTTTTAATAATAATACTCGTAAAATAATTTAAGCAAGTTTTATTGCATTTTTCTAGTGACCTCTACCCAACTAGATAAATGATTCCAAGACCCAAATTCATATCAACTTAGGCACGGGGTAGTCGATGAAACCCTTATCAATATAACTTGGTGGATTAACCTTTTAATCGATTCTACTTTTAGAACTCTTGGTCGATAAAATTACTCTAATGTTTATCTATAGCCAAAAACACATCCGACAAGGGCACGAGGTAGCCGATGAAACCCTTATCAAAAACTTTTGTTGAGTTCAATCCAAATTTCGAATAAATGTGTCCATGATCCAAATTTACATTAATTTGGGCACGGGGTAGCCGATGAAACCTTCATTAACATAAATTCGGTGGATAGACATTTATCACCCACTTCCCCTACGTAACAAGGTTTGTACCCCGGGGTAGCCGAGTGCACTCCCTCGCGAAATAGGTTTTCATGGTTTCTACTATTTGGTAAGGCTATGTCTCAATTGATTGTTTTAGCGAGAGGTCATGTCAATTTATTATCTATCACGTTTTAAGTGAACTAAAGCGGTGAACTACGATAATTGTAATTGACACGGTCGAAAAAACTCGATAAAAGACTATGCATATTTTAGTTATGGCGATTTAGCGATGCATGCGACATATAATAAAAATGCAAAACATAAAATAAATCCTTGTATGGCCTTCCTAAAATAGAAAAACTATTTAACTATTACATATTCGGAAACCAACTCCATTGGTCCCTTGAACTTCGGTTGTGGCACGTATCTCGAGGTAACACCGTCTTTATGTATCGCCTTCTTGAAGAAATCCGTCTTTATGGAACTCCGGAATAAATAAATTACATAATTTCCTATTATACATTTGTACTTAAAATAAAATAAATCTATCAAATTACAAAACGGTGATACGAGATCACAATAAAATTACAACCGAATCGATATTCCCATACATTTCGGGTAATATCAATTAAAAACTAAGGCCATACTAAGTAAAATTACATAATTCAAAAATTACATAAAATAAAATTATGACAATCACAATGAAAATGCAGCATTATAATATGTATGAACATGCCCAATTTTATGCTAAATCGCCTTTAAGTAGCCAATATCGTATATTACACGGTTTTTACGGATTTGCGTGATTCAACGTTTTTTAATCACAAAAATTACATAAATTCATATTTATGCACAAGTTAATTACCCTAACGTCTTAGGACTCAAAATTAGTCTCGACTAACTATTTGACAATAATTAACTCATATTTCTAAAATTGTTTATTAATGGACTTAAAATTACAATAATAAGTTATAAACTTCAAATAAATCACAAAAAATTCCAAATAAACTCAAAATTTGAAATTTAAAACTTGTGAACATTCTGGAAAAATATACCATGACACTCATAATGTTCAAAAACTTAGGTTAAAATTTCGTAAAATTATCGGAAAAACTATGTTGCGGTTTAACGGGTTTATCAATAAAAATCATAAAAACATGAGAAAAAATATATTCATCAACTTTTCAATTTTAGATCTGAAAAAGGTCTAAAATGCAACATGTGACGTTTTTCCTTAGTCATTGAGTATGTTTTAGGAATTATTCACTAATAAAGTCACTATTTATGCTATTTTTCTTCAAAAATCCATAAATCATGCATAAAGACTTCAATATAGCCTATTATTTTAAACACATCTTTTAAAATTTCATGTGACAACATACTAAATTTCTATGACCAGATTCGAAATTTATCTCATATTAACCTATTTTTCATCTAAATCCGATTTTAAACATGAAAAAACCATATTTCGAGTATAAGAAGTCCAAAAATTATGAAAATTTATAGGTCATCTCAAAATAAAACATGTGATAACATATCCAAAAATCACTGAAAAATTCGAAGTTTAGCTAATTTTAGTCCGAAAATGACATTTTATTCATAAAATCATATTTTAATGCCATTATTATGAAAGATGAACAATAAAAATCCATAAAATAACCAAAATATCCTAAAAACATTTTAGGACCAGAAACTTTAACATGCATAAATTATTTTCATGATATATCATAATAACACAAATTTACAAGTTTTATATGTTATTCGTATAACTCGGAAAAACTATAAGCGATTTGCATGCAAACAACCAAGGCTCTTGATACCGATTGTTAGAAATCTAGATCTCTTTACCAACATATTCATATATGTTTTTGTTAATTTAGTCATAAAATTAAATGGTGATCTTATGCATGCAAACTATAAACAATTTAAAGAAGAAATCTCCATCTTACATTGGTATTTCGGTTTATATGGGCACAAGAGAGTTCTCCTTCTCTCTTGTTCTTGTGCTCTCCTTAATGGATGAACTAGGATCCAAGTCTAGGATCCCTCCCAAAGTAAAATACCCAAGGCAAACTCTTAATCAAATTAATATTATGTATACTAGAATAATATTAATTTAGTAGAAAAATTGACCCAAAATATTATGGAACTCTCTATTATTTCGGTTAGAGAGAAGGAAGAGTTTTTATCTTTCTAAAAATCAATTTTAGATGAATGAATGAATTGGCTAATACACTAAAATATAATCAAGTGTATATGTTAATAATAAGGCAAAACCCTTGGTTTTGCACTTATGAAAAACCGGGTAAGGGGAAGGGGAGGGACCAATGCATGCAATACTTTGTCTTCACAATGACAACTAGGTTTTGCATGGCTAGTTTTGTAGGAAATGATTATGTTTTCCACTAACATAATCAACACAAAAACTCCCTAATACTCCCCTTAATTTCGGTTTACATAGATAATATGGACTCCATATTATCTTTGTTAAAATGTCAATTTGTCTTATGTCACATGTCATATGTTACATAAATTTGTTATGTATTTTTAACATATTAAAAATCAACGTATTAATAAAAATACGTCATATAAAAAAATCGACTTAGCAATTCATAATTGCTTGTACCAAAATATTTTTACCAATTTATAAATCACAATAACTTGTATTTATAATAATTCATTCAATTTTAATTGTTTTCTTAAACAATAATTTCATCTAAGCAATGAAACAATTCGATTACTTAGACCGTATCTTATTTAATCAAATTTCAATAAGACACGTAAATATTACTTCCAAAATCGTTCGTCAATTTTAAATATTTTAATTGACCCGTATCGTCATACGATCAATTAAATAATCAATTAAGAGTGTTACCCTTTAGGTATGACCTAAGGGGATCAACTTGTCACCACCGTCGCACGACGACAAGAATGTCAAACTCTAGTCACCAATCATTACCGATATGTGTGGACCAGTTGACAGTAAAATATTACTTCCCAATTGTATTCTTTATAATGAGACTTAAACATGTGATCATCATGATCAACAGTTGTGATCGCATTATTGTCGGAGGACACATATTCCAACAGATATATTGTTATAACCCTGACTAGGGGTGGACAATTCCTATCGCACTCATTCCCTTCGACTAGCCACAGCCATCATAACCCAAAATATGCCCATTTGACCCCATTTACGAAGGTCGCAGTAACACAAATCAAAGTTAATCTGAAACTGTGCCATCTTAGGCGAATAGTCTTTAGTCAAAAGAATCGACTCATTAGAATACTATAGTAGCTCTCACCACGACCAGGCTATATAAATTTGCCAGAACCCTATAAGCGGTCATAAGGGCCGACAAGGTGTTCCTAACAGTCTGCCTATGTGATCGACTAGTCATTTTCATATGACTCTATGGCACTTGAACTTGCCATCAATCGCATCACATTCTAGTGACTTCGAAACGTCACCTCATGTAAGTAACTATGGGCGAATACAATGCTAATCCGTGTTCACTTTAACGGGGTTCAATTGTCTCCACAACCCGTTTGGATGTAACAATGTATAAAGAAAAGATAAAAGACAAATTCGATTATGAACATGAACAAAAAACAACACTTTTATTTCATTTCAAAATCTAAAATAAACTTGGTACACGTTTAAGTCCCATGGACGCAACATGTCCATCATGCTTGGCCTGCGATAAAGGCTTGGTGAGCAGATCGGCTATGTTGTCATCCATCCCAACCCCTACAAATCACAATTTCCTTTCTTTCAATGAAATCTCTTATTACATGATATTTTCTAAGTACATGTCTAGATCTATTACTAGACTTTGGCTTCTTAGCTTGGAAGATCGTCCCACTATTATCACAATAGAGAGTGATGGGATCATTGGTGGTAGGTACTACTCTTAGACCTTCCGTGAATTGCCTGATCCACACAACTTCCTTGGCAGCTTCTGATGATGCAATGTACTCAGCCTCCGTTGTTGAATCCGCGGTTACAGCTTCCTTGAAGCTTCTCCAGCTAACGGCACCACCATTGAGCATGAAAACGAAACCAGCTTGTGATTTCATGTCATCTCTATCTGTTTGAAAACTTCAGCCCGTGTATCCATTAACACGGAGTTCGGTGTCTCCTCCAAACACTAAGATAGAATCCTTAGTCCTTCTTAAGTACTTAAGGATGTTCTTGACGGCAATCCAGTGACTCTCACCTGGATTTCCTTGATATCTACTCGTCATGCTCAAAGCATACGAGACATCAGGACGTGTGCATATCATGACGTACATGATTGATCAAACAGCGGAAGCATAAGGGATCATCTTCATGCGTTCAACATCATGGGGTTCGGAGGGAGATTGAGTCTTGCTCAATATAGTCCCAATTACCATAGGTACCAATCCCCTTTTAGATTTGTCCATGCTGAACCGTCGAAGAATCTTATCAACATAAGACTCTTGACTTAGTGCCAATATCCTCTTGGATCTATCTCTATGGATCCGGATACCTAATTTGCGTTGTGCTTCTCTTAAATCCTTCATTTGGAAGTGGTTACCTAGCCACTTCTTAACAGAAGACAACATTGGAATATCATTTCCAATGAGTAGTATGTCATCGACATACAAGATTAGGAACACAACATTGCTCCCACTAAATTTCATGTATAAACATGGTTCCTCAACACTTCGAGTGAAACCATTTTCCTTTATAACATGATTAAATCGATGATTCCAACTTCTAGATGCTTGCTTAAGACCATAAATGGATCTCTTAAGCTTGCACACTTTGTTAGGATTTTTAGAATCAACAAAACCTTCGGGTTGTATCATGTACACCTCCTCTTCTAAATGCCCATTTAGAAAAGCGGTTTGGACATCCATTTGCCATATTTCATAACCATGAAATGCGGAGATCGCTAACAAAATCCGTATGGATCTTAGCATGGCTACGGGCGTGAAGGTCTCATCATAATGGAGACCTTGGACTTGGGTAAATCCTTTTGCCACTAGCCTAGCTTTGTAGACATCATCATGTCCTTCTATCCCATTTTTGACTTTGAATATCCATTTTCATTGAAGAGGTCTTGCCCCTTTAGGCAAATCTACCAAGTCCCAAACTTGGTCTTCATGCATAGAATCCATTTCGGACTTCATGGCTTCAAGCCATAAGAAGGAATTTGGACTAGAGATTGCGGCCTTGTAGGTGGCGGGTTCATCACTTTCTATAAGCAACATATCGAGTGTTCCATCTTCTTCGATAAGTCCCACATATCGATCGGGATGGCGAATTACTCGACCCGTTCTTCCTAGTGGAGGAGGGACAACCGCGTTAGACGATGAAGGAACATCTTCTTGCGTCTCTACCTCGGTTTGTGGCTCTTGAACTTCATCAAGTTCAAAATTTCTCCCACTCTGTCTCTTAGAAATAAAGTCTCTTTCTAAGAAGACAGCCTCGCAAGACACAAACACTTTGTTATCTTGAGGTTTGTAGAAGTAGTATCCTCGAGAATTCGAGGGGTAACCTACAAAGGTGAATTTTTTGGATCTTGGGGCAAGCTTGTTGTCATTCTTTATCTTGATGTAAGCATCACATCCCCAAATTTTCATGTAGGATATATTAGGAACTCGTCCTCTCCACATCTCAAATGGAGTCTTTCCGGTGGCCTTAGTGGGACTATGATTCAAAGATATAATTGCAGTTTGGATTGCAAATTCCCAAAACAAGTTTGGTAACTCGGTTTGACTCATCATGGATCGAACCATATCAAGTAGGGTTCGATTTCTCATTTCGGCAACTCCATTGAGTTGTGGTGTTCTAGGTGGAGAAAGTTGTGATATTATACCACAACCTTTCAAGTGTTAATCGAATTCAAGGCTAAGATATTCTCCACCACGATCGGAACGTAGTGCTTTTATCTTTTTGTCCAATTGGTTCTCTACTTTGTTTTGAAATTCCTTGAATTTCTCAAATGCTTCACTCTTATGTTTCATTAAATAGACATACCCATGTCTACTCAAGTCGTCGGTGAAGGTTATGAAGTAGTCATAATTTCCACGAGCGGTGATACTCATTGGTCCACATACATCGGTATGTATGAGTCCCAATAGTTCACTAGCTCGTGTCCCTTTACCACTAAAAGGATTACGAGTCATTTTGCCAAGAAGGCAATATTCGCATGTTCCATATGATTGAAAATCAAATGGTGTAATCACATTAGTCAAAATTAATCTTTTGATGCGATTCGCGTTTATGTGACCTAATCGACAATGCCAAATGAACGCTTCACTTGGGTCACTTGATTTGAGTTTCTTTGATTGAATGTTATAGATATCATTAGTCGGATTTGAGGTCTCTAAAATGTAAATGACATTGATGGAAGAAGCTTGGCCTATAACCAAATCATTCCTTGAAATAGTACAACAATTGTTCTTAATGACAAAACAAAATCCATCCATGTCTAGCATAGCGATAGAAATAATGTTTTTAGAGACTGTAGGCACATAAAAACAATTATGTAAATACAACTCAAATCCATTAGGCAAAGCTAATACATAAGTTCCTTTGGATTCGGCCGCTACTCGAGCTCCATTTCCAAGGCGTAGATCCACATCTCCCTTGCTAAGCCTCTTCACGTCTCTTAAACCCTGTTAATGATTACAAAGGTGAGAACCACAACCGGTATCCAGTACCCATGTCGTAGTGGAAGTATAATTTATATCAATATCATAAATTTCTTTAGGAATTTTACCTTTTGGAACGATGATTCCTTCCCTTATATTTCGCAAATATACGGGACAATTCCTAAGCCAATGTCCCATGCCATAGCAATAATGACACTCATCATCAACTTGCTTGAAGTTTTTAACTTTCTTTCCCTTCTTCTTGAACTTTTTGCCCTTTGTAGCAAGAACTTGATTGCTTGAGCTCCCACTAGTTTTGGCATCTTTATCTTCCAGAGACAAAGATCCTATAGATTGTATGAGGCGGTCTTCCTGAGACGGGCTCACACAAGATCTAGTACTAGTAGGTGGTCTAGTAGAAGTCATGAAGTTAAGGTTTCCATCCGAACCTATCCAAAAATGAAGTTCTCTAGTAGTGTCGAAATCATTGTTGGAGCAAACGTCGTCAAAAACATTGTGGTATGACTCAATAGTTATCGGTGCGGTAGCGTTTGATGGATTCATTGTAATGAACTACAAATATGGAGGAAAGGAAATATTAACATTTGTCTTTTGAATCATACTTGTAAATAAATTAACAAGATATGAGCATTTATATAGTGACCTCTACCCAACTATTATAAATGATTCCAAGACCCAAATTCATATCAACTTAGGCACAGGATAGCCGATGAAACCCTTATTAGTATAACTCGGTGGATTAACGTTTAATCAATTCTACTTTTAGAACTCTTGGTCGATAAAATTACTCTAATGTTTATCTATAGCCCGGAACACATGCGGCTACGGTCACGAATAATTCCGTTGAGGTCAATTCAAATTTCGAATAAATGTGTCCATGATCAAATTCACATTAACTTGGGCACGGGATAGCCGATGAAACCCTCATCAACACGAATTCGGTGGATAGACATTTATCACCCACTTCCCCTACGTAATAAGGTTTGTACCCCGGGATGGCCGAGTGCACTCCCTCGCGAAATAGGTTTTCATGATTTCTACTTTTTGGTAAGGCTATGTCTCAATTGTTTATTTTAGCGAGAGGTCATGTCAATTTATTATCTATCACGTTTTAAGTGAACTAAAGCGGTGAACTAGGATAATAGTAATTGACAC
This sequence comes from Silene latifolia, assembly GCF_048544455.1. Lineage (NCBI taxonomy): Eukaryota > Viridiplantae > Streptophyta > Magnoliopsida > Caryophyllales > Caryophyllaceae > Silene > Silene latifolia. The sequence goes on from NC_133535.1 coordinate 84,182,653, forward strand.
GGTCGAAAAACTCGATTAAAAGATAATGCATGTTCTAGTTATGGCGATTTAGCGATGGATTCAACATATAAATAAAATGCAAAGCATAAAATAAATCCTAGTATGGCCTTCCTAAAATAGAAAATCTAATTAACTATTACATATTCGGAAACCAACTCCATTGGTCTCTTGAACTTCGGTTATGGCACGCATCTCGAGTTAACACCGTCTTTATGTATCGCCTTCTTGAAAGACACCGTCTTCAAGGAACTCCGGAATAAATAAAATTACATAACAAATTACATAATTTCCTATTATACATTTGTAATTGAATGAAAATAAATCTATTAAATTACAAAACGGTGATACGAGATCACAATAAATTAAAACCGAATCGATATTCCCATACATTTCGGGTAATATCAATTAAAAAACTAAGGCCATACTAAGTAAAATTACATAAATCAAAAATTACATAAAATAAAATTATGACAATCATAAATAAAATGCAGCATTATAATATGTATGAACATGCCCAATTTTATGCTAAATCGCCTCTAAGGAGCCAATATCATATATTACACGGTTTTTACGGATTTGCGTGATTCAACGTTTTATAATCACAAAAATTACATAAATTCATATTAATGCACAAGTTAATTACCCTAACCTCTTAGGACTCAAAATTAGTCTTCACTAACTATTTGACTATAATTAACTCATATTTCTTAAAATTGTTCATTAATGGGCCCAAAATTTACAGTAAAATGCTATAAACTTCAAATAAATCACAAAAATTCAAATAAATTAAAAAATTTGAAATTTAAACTTATGAACATTCTGGAAAAATACCATGACACTCATAATGTTCAAAAACTTAGGTTAAAATTTCGTAAAATTATCGGAAAAACTATGTTGCGGTTTATCGGATTTATCAATAATAATCATAAAAACATGAGAAAAATTATATTCATCAACTTTTCAATTTTAGATCTGAAAAAGATAATAAAATGCCACATGTGACATTTTTCCTTAGTCATGGAGTATGTTTTAGTAATTATTCACTAATTAAGTCACTATTTATGCTATTTTTCTTCAAAAATCCATAAATCATGCATAAAGACTTCAATATAGCCTATTATTTTACACACATCTTGTAAAATTGCATGTAACAACATACTAAATTTCTATGACCAGATTCGAAATTTATCTCATATTAACCTATTTTGCATTTAAATTCGATTTTTATCATGAAAAATCCATATTTCGAGCATAAGAACTCCAAAACTTATGAAAATTTACAGGTCATCTAAAAATAAAACATGTGATAACATATTCAAAAAACACTGGAAAATTCGAAGTTTAGCTAATTTTAGTCCGAAAATGACATTTTAATCATAAAATCACATTTTTTATGCCATTATAATATAAGATGAACAATAAAAATCCATAACTTAACCAAAATATCCTAAAAACATTTTAGGACCAGAAAATTTAACATGCATAAATTTATTTCGTGATATATCATAATAACACAAATTTACATGTTTTATATGTTAATCGTATAACTTGGAAAAACTATAACCGATTTGCATGCAAACAACCAAGGCTCTTGATACCGCTTGTTAGAAATCTAGATTAAAAGGTGATCTTATGCATGCAAACTATAAGAAAAATAAGGAAGAAATCTTCATTCTTACAATGCTTTTTCGGATCTTAAGGGCACAAGAGAGTTCTCCTACTCTCTTATTCTTGACCCGTATCGTCATACGATCAATTAAATGATCAATTAAGAGTGTTACCCTTTAGGTATGACCTAAGGGGATCAACTGGTCACCACCGTCTCACGACAGTAATGTCAAACTCTAGTCAGCCAATCATTACCGATATGTGTGGACCAGTTGACAGTAAAATATTACTTCCCAATTGTATTCTTTAAAATGAGATTTAAACATGTGATCATCATGATCAACAGTTGTGATCGCATTATTGTCGGAGGACACATATTCCAACATCTCTACATAGCGAGGATTAACCCGAAAGAGTATAAGGGGACCGGGGAGCCAATGCTTCTAGATAATTGGCACAGAGAGATGGAGAATATCCTGGATTTGGTGCATTGTCCGGATGAGATGAGGGTAGAACAAGATGCGTTCTACTTGAGAGAAGCGGCAGGTGAGTGGTGGGATAAGGTAAAGGTGAATGCAAGGGATATGTATGCGAAGCAGGGGCTGCCTGCTATACCTTGGGAAGAGTTCCAGAGGGCCATGAGGAGGGAGTTTGTACCTGAGCATGTGAGGAGTAAGCTGAGAGAGGAGTTCGATGGGTTTAAGATAACATCTGTCATGTCGGTAGCTGAGTACTAATGATAGTTCAATGAGAAGTCTAGGTATGCTGAGGATATGAGATTGAGTGATGAGAACCTAGCTCTGAGGTTTGAGAAGGGGTTGACCCCCAATATAATGGAGAAGCTACCCGTGGTAATCTTTACAGATGTTAAGGAAGCTTATGAGAGGGCTGGGAGAGCTGAGAGGCTGGTAGAGATGACCAGAGAGAGAGGAGCTAAGAAAACAAAGGCTGAGAGTGAGGGTGGTGGCCAATTCCATTACAAGAAGGGCAACCACACTCAAGCTAGAGCATATTCATCTGGTTCGGGGTATAGTGTTGGGGCTTCCTTTGGGCGTGGCCGTGGGAGTGGGAGTGGTAGCTGGGGAATGACCTGTTTCAGCTGTGGCGGTGTAGGCCACTAGAGGCATGAGTGTACCAGTGTGTTGCCGGGAGGCTTTCAGAGACCGGCTCAGGGGAGCTATTCTGAGGGACCGGCACAGAGTTATGCGAGCAACAGACTAGTTGGGTCATGGAACAACCGGGGAGGTCAGAGCAACAGTGGTGGAGGTAACCGCAATGCCGGTAATTCTTATCAAAAGTCAGCTAGGAACACCAACAACAATCAAGGGTCGAGTGCTAAGCCGACTACCTCTGCCAGTACTGTCCAGGGAGGTGGGAAGAAGACCAGTAGAAAGCTATTTATGATGGAGAAGAAAGCAGTTGAGGACGACGCACATGTTATCACTGGTACTTTTCTTGTTAATGGTGTTCATACCTTTGTTTTGTTTGATTCGGGGGCGTCACAATCGTTTGTATCTTCGAGTCATGTTAAACAGTTGGGTCTAAGGGAATATGAGTCTGTAAGTGAGAAAGTTTTTATATCCTCGGGTAAGTCTATATCATGTGGGAGGTTGTATAGGGATGTATCTATGATAGTTGGGCAAGTTGATCTACCTGTGGACTTGCTAGAGTTTCCCTTAGACGGTTTTGAGATGATAGTCGGGATGGATTGGTTAGGAAAGTACAAAGCTAAGATAGACTGTCATCAAAAGAAAGTGTCTCTGAGAGGTCCTAAGAGCATTAGTGTGTCTTATCGTGGGTTTGTTGTCAAACCCAAAATTAAGTTGATTGCAGCTGTGACCTTGAAGTCATATCTGAGGAAGGGGTGCCCGATGATCTTGTGCCATGTGAGAGATGACAGGATGGAGTGTCCGACAGTTGATCAGTTACCAGTTGTGGAGGAGTTTTCAGATGTCTTTCCAGAGGAACATGAGGAGCATTTGAGGATTGTGTTGCAGACCTTCCGGGAGCATGAGTTGTATGCAAAGTTATCCAAGTGTGAGTTCTGGTTGGAGAAAGTTGCTTTTCTGGGGTATTTGATTTCTAAAGATGGGGTAGCTGTGGATCTGGCAAAGATTGAGGCAGTTACCAAGTGGGAAGCACCAAAGAATGTAGCTGAGATCAAAAGTTTCTTGGGTTTAGCTAGATATTACAGACGGTTCGTGAAATATTTCTACAAGATTGCTAGACCTATGACAACTTTGATGCGGAAAGAGAACAGGTTTCGTTGGGATGAGAGTTGTGAGACGGTGTTCCAAACATTAAAGGAGCGTTTGACCACAGCTCCAATCTTAGCATTGCCAGAAGGGAGTGAGAACTTTGAGGTTTATTTTGATGCCTCAAAGAATGGGTTGGGATGTTTGTTGATGCAGAACGGTAAAGTGATTGCCGATGCTTCTAGGCAATTGAAGCCTTATTAGGAGAATTATCCTACACACGATTTGGAGTTGGGTGCAGTTGTGTTTACTCTTAAGATTTGGAGACATTACCTTTATGGGGAGACCTTTAAGGTATTTTCAGATCATAAGAGTCTTAAGTACATCTTCACTCAAAAGGAGTTGAACATGAGATAGAGGAGGTGGATGGAGTTGATTGGCGCTTATGACATGGATATTATCTACCATGAAGGGAAAGCCAATATAGTTGCAGATGCTTTCAGCAGAAAGAATGTACATTCCTTGTGCACAGCCATATCCTTGATGAGGTTAAGAGATGAGGTTGGGAAGTTTGGGATACATATGATCCAGAAAGGGCATGCCATGGGAGATTTGACAATGCAGCCTGATCTATATGATGATATTCGAGGTAAACAGGTGTTAGATCCCAAGATGGTGGAGTGGAGAACTGAAGTAGAGAAAGGGACAGTGTCTAGATTCTCTATTCATACAGACGGTAGTTTGGGGTTTGATGGGAGGTGGTGTGTCCCTAATGATGAGGAGTTGAAAAAGACAATCATAACAGAGGCACATTATACACCATATTCGGTACATCCAGGTGGTGAGAAGCTGTACAAAGATTTAAAGAAGACTTTCTGGTGGCCTGGGATGAAGAAAGAAACAGCTGAGTTTGTGGCCCGTTGTTTGACATGTCAGAGAGTTAAAGGGGAGCAGCGACGACCACAAGTTAAGATTCAGTCCTTAGAGGTACCTGAGTGGAAGTGGGAATCCATTTCCATGGATTTTAAACAACATGGTATGGGTTATAGTGGATCGACTGACCAAGTTAGCTCATTTTGTGCCAATTAAAGATACATGGACTAAGGCACAATTAGCTATGGCTTATCAGAAGAATATGCTAAGGTTACATGGGGTGCCTAAAGACATAGTATCTGACAGAGATGCGAGGTTTATCTCAAGATTTTGGAAAGAGTTGCAGGAGTCTTTGGGAACGACATTGAAGATGAGTACATCATTTCATCTTGCGACAGACGGTCAGACAGAGAGAACAATCAAGACTCTTACGGATATGTTACGACCTTGTGTGATGGATTTCGGTGGTAGCTGGGAACAGAGGTTAGATTTAATTGAGTTTTCCTACAACAACATCTATCACACTAGTATTGGCATTGTTCCATTTGAGGCTTTAAATGAGCGGAGATGTAGGAGTCAAATTTGTTGGGACGACAGTACTGAGGAAGTGGTTTTAGGACCAGAGATAGTACATGAGATGGTTGAGCAGATTAAGATGATCAGGGAGACGATGAGAGCAGCTCAGGATAGGCAAAAGAGTTATGCAAATCTACATCGCCGGGATATAGAGTTTCAGGTTGGGAACAAGGTTCTTCTGAAAGTGTCTCCTATGCGTGGGGTTATGAGATTTGGAAAGAAAGGTAAGCTGAGTCGGAAGTTCATAGGACCATATAAGATCTTAGACCGGGTTGGAGAGGTTGCTTACCGTTTGGCTTTACCGTCTTCTTTGGATAGGGTGCATAATGTGTTTCATGTATCTCAGTTGTGGAAGTATGTGAGTGATCTGTCACATGTGTTAGAGACATTGAACATAGAGCTAGATGAGTCCTTGTCTTACCTTGAGGTGCCTAAGCAGATTCTTGACCGGAAGGTTAAGAAGACTAGAAAAGGTGAGTCAGTCTTGCTTAAGATTCTTTGGTCTAATCATGAGGTTGAGAAAGCTACATGGGAGGCAGAGGTGGTCGGGGTGAATCTTTTCGGTAACTTGTCGTTAGGAGCACCTAGACCAAAACACAATTTATAGATTCACAAACAACTCTACAATTAGTAAAGGGGCAAGTAAAGGTCGGATCCCAAGGGACGGGAATTGAAATGAGATTTCTATTGCAACTACTGGTGTCTTAGGGGTGTCACAATTTGGGTTGATGTAGAAGGTCACTAAACTAAATAGCAATAAAAGTAAACAAGCAAGATGAATTGAAAAGGGTTGTAAACAATTGATAAAAAGCACTAGGGTATCATGGGGTCATAGGGTATTCATGGGAATTGATCATACAAACATGTTCTCAAATTATAAGCAAGCAATTATTGTTGTGATGGATTGAGTTGGGTTATATCTTACAAACCTAGGAAAGTTTGGGCCCCGGAGCCGAATTGATTAGATTGTACAACACCTACAAGTCGACTTAGTCTTCCCTACTCAACAACATGCATGGTCTAATGAGACTCGAGTTGGTTTATGTCTTACAAGTCTCATTGAAAAGATAGGTGATGGGTAAAAAATACAAGGATTCATAGGCTCGCATTTCATCAAACATAACATGTGCATGAGTTGAGATCATAACAAGCAAGCAAATAAACCATGAAAGCATATTAATTTAAGCATGAATCATTCCCCATGTTGGTTTCCCCTAATTACCCATTAACCCTAGCTATGGAACTACTCACTCATTATCATGTTGAACATGCTAGCAAGATTGTCAATCATACCAACAAAGTGAAACATGATGAACAAATAAAAGTAATTAGCAATAATTAAAAAGGGATTAAGAGAATTATACCTACTAATGATTCCAAAAATAAAGCAAAGAATAAAAGAAGTACTTGATGCTTGATTGAGAGGTTGTCAATCTCCCAATAATAACCCAAATAATCTTCAATTACCCAAAATAAAGGATGAACAAAAGAGAGATTAAGGAAATAAAACTTGTATTAAAACTTGATTAATTGTTGATTACAAGATAAAAGAGAGATTTGATTGATATTAACTACACTAGAGATTGCTAAGAAGAACATGCTCTTCTAATTTGACTAATGGGGTATTTATAGTGGGGATTAGGTGTAGGAATTAGGGTTAACTAAGGGCTTAAATGACGATTAAGTCCCTACTTAGGGAAACGCCGGTATTTTCGGAAGGATGGGCATCTTTCTTTGAAGTTTGAAGAAACGAAGTTGTGCTGTCTTGGAATCCGTGCGTCTTAGGCACGGGATGACCGGATTCGTGAGTTGCTGCCCGGGCGTCTTTGGGAGAAGACGGGCGTCTTCTAGGGTTGCTGCCCGGGCGTCTTATAAGGAAGACGCACAGATTGTGGCTTGGTGGACGGGCGTCTTCTTGGGAAGACGCACGGATTGTCATGCAGCGTGCTTTCTTCTTCTTTTCTTCCCTTTTCTTCATAAAATCCTTGGGGATTTCCTCGGGGATGCAAGGATGTAACACCCCGTATTTTATTAAGTTGGATAAAATTCTTTTAATTGCTATTTTGAATTTAATTACATCATTTAACGATTTATATATATATGCTTAGATAATTAATTAATTTCATCATAATTCGATACGTTAATTTTAATAATCATTAATAAGTTTATTTAAAGTTAGTGCGAGTTTATTGAAGTTAGTTCGAGTTTATTTATTTAATAATTTCCGTTTCTTTAAGAGTCCTTATGAAAGTTGTTTTAAGTAAACCCGAGATGGATTTTGGGAACAAAACCGTCCAATTAGCTATTTTGCGCTTATTTCACTAAATTAGCAATTTTTATTAATATCCGTTAGTTTTGTAAAAATCGCTAATAATTCCGATTCAAGCTGATATTGTATTATTTACGTTAACTAGCTGAGTTTATTTTATTTTCACTCATTAAATTTATTTATTATTGATTCCGTTTTATTACTGAAACTTTTACTAAAACCGATTTTATTAACTCGAGACGGTTTTAAAAACGAGCGAAATTACTTGACGACGAAGAAACGTACGTATAATAAATAGCTAGCTAGCTAGCTGCTCCCTCATTTCTCACGCATCATCCCTTCTTCTCCCTTCTTCTTTCTTCTTTTACGTTCTGTTTTAATTTTTTTTTTTATTTTAAATTGATTATGTCACTCCGTTTGTCATCCGTTATCAATGATTTTCGTTCCATAGTGCTGCTTTCATCGTTCCTGTCAATCCGTTGTAAGTAAAATTCATTTTCGTCATGTATTTTTACAAACGCAATTTATACTTTCACCTTTATTTATTATAAGACGGTTGTAGATGCTAAGATAGACGGTCTTGTATAAGATTTGTTAGTCATGAAGGACTAATTCGATCGGAAAAAGGTAACGATGACGGGTTACTCGATATTACTTGTAAAATATGTTTATTTCGAATGCTGGTTAGTCTGTTTTATAATTGAGACGGTGTATAATTATATATAGGGATCCTTATGGATGTTAATTAGTCAGTTGTATAGTTGAGACGGTGTATACTGATATGTGGAGGTGATTGAGACGGTGTATCTTGACTTTGTAGGGATCATTTGGGATGCTAGTTAGTAAGTGGTATATTTAAGACGGTGTATCTTTGACATGTATGGATTGTTTTGGGTGCTAATTGTTGTCTTTTATAGTTGAGACGGTGTATACTGACATGTAGGGATTGTTTTGGGGCAGTTTGGGATGGATAAAATGGTGCCTTTCGGGACTGTTTTTGGGGTGTAAGAGCGACTGAGGTTGAGACGATTCACTGAACATGTTTGGGACTGAGTTGGGTCGTAAGGATGAGTGCTTAGGGCGGGTTTTGAGAACGCAAAGCTGGACACTTAGACCATGTTTTCATCACGGATTGTGGAATGGTTTCACGGCTGTTTGGCAGCCGTGGGTAGTCATCATGGGTGGTCTCTTGCAGTCTAGTTATGAGCTGTGTGGTGGCGGGTTATGAGACCGGGCAGTGGCCTGCTGTTGTCCTGGTCGTGGCCTGCAGTGGCCTAGTTGTGGCCTGGCTGTAGCCTAGCAGTGGCCTAGCCGTGGCCTAGGCAGTGGCCTAGCTAAGTCACGAGTTTGAGGCCATGTGTAGTTGGTGGTTAGGCCGAGTTTGAGGTTGTCATAATAACTTTTGGGCCGTGTCTATAAATTGTTTTGACGCTAGTTTGGTTTATTTAAAATATAATCAAATTAATTTCCGTCTCATATTTTATATAACGATAATTCGTTAATATCGTCCTTTCACATAATTATTTTAGGTGGCTCATATGTGGTTGAAGATGAAGAGTAATTTTGGGTTTTAGAAGCTTTCTCAAGGGTTATTTGCCTTTTTCTAGCTTAAGGTAACTATTCCGAGTTACTCGACGAATTAATGTCACATTAGTAGTTGATGTTGTGTTTGTTGTTTGATAAGTGTTTAGGTGATTGATAATGTTTTACTTTCGTTTTTCACATGATAGAAATTGGAAATAGCATGAGAATAATATTGCGATAAAATTTGTGATTTGGGCCAAAGTAGGCCAAGAATCTGAGCTGGGCCAGATTGACCGAACGAGTTTAGTCAAACTAGGTTTAAACCGGTCAGCCTCGATTTGACCGATGACCCGTCGCGGGACTCGGGTCGAGGGTTTGTCTTTGAGGTGAGATTGGTTGTTATTGGATGTTTTACGTTGATGCCTTAATATTTGTGACTATCATTTCACATGTTGGTTGTTGGATGAATTGGTTGCCTTATACTTGAGTCTTCTTGTCTTGTTGCCATTTTAGCCTGTTCTCATGAATTATGAGATTAACGGTTAGCTGGAATTTGGATTATTATTGATATTGGAGATTTTGTTGGATTGTCAGCTGAATATGCTCTTGCGTAGCCTTTCATATACTAGGGTGTGTATGATCATATGAGTGGGCAAGTTTGGACTCTTTGCCTCTCTTATGGTTAATTGGGTGTCCTACTTGTCTTGTGTGGTGTGGGCTAAAGTATTCAAGCTGGGACCTAGATTGGTTTTATTTAGGTCCTAGGTGAGTATTTCGGCCTTCATCATAGATAGGCCATTATAGTCTTTGACGAGTATATGTTTGCGGCTTAATAGCCTTTGTGTTCCTGGCTTGGTGGGTTTATATCCAAGCTGGGGCATGACCTTTCTGCCTATTTTGTGAGGAGATGGCCAGCTTAAGTACTAGCCAACCCTTTGGTGGACTCTTTAGGGTACTCATATGGTTTTATCATGAGTCTTGGGTGCGGTGGTTTTACCCGCATTTCTCTAGGTCTGCGCAGTCTAGGATTAGAGTTGAGTCGTGTTTTGGCCATGTTTTAAATGTAACCTCTGAGCCAAAATACTAGCTTCCCTACCTCGTGGTATAGACTCGAGTTACAAAGTGACTATTGACTGTACTAGTAACTTATGCCTGTCTCTAGATATATTGTCCTTTCTTGTTTGATGATTCTATGAATCATAGAAGGTGAGATGCAAGCCGGCTATGGTTGATAGAGTTTGGATTCCTGGATGTTATGTGATTCACATGATAGTGTAGTATGAGTCGGTCTAGTATTCGCATGCTAGGACTATGTGTTGTTATATTGTTGTTCACATGATAAGCACGATTGTCTAGCATCTATATGCTAAGGCAATGTGTTATTCATATTCATATTCTTATGTTTACATGTTATATTAATTATGACATTTCGTGGCTGGGAGAACTCGGAGTTACTCCCCACTGACTGTGGCTTTCGTATTTGTATAAAATGCGATTGACAGGTAGGTGATGCATATATGGGGTACATGGACGAGCTAGCGAGCAAAGTAACTTTGGGACCTCGATTGGTTTTATTTTATTGTGACCCTTAAAACACTTTTTATGTCACATACATTTTAGGGACATATGTCTCCCTTTCTCATATTTGGGTTGTATAACTTTGTTTCGCGACTTTAGCGATGTTTCATTCATGAGATTTATTTTGGACCTTGCATGTTTGACACCTTCCCATTTGGATATCTTTATAACAGGTTCAGGTTTTAAAAATTACAGGTTTTTACCCAAATGAACCTATTACAAACATATCCATGCAGTTTTATGCTAGAATTACGTGTTTACTTTTCCGCAATAAATGAGGGTGTCAAAGTTGGTATCAGAGCATATTTGCTCCCGACGCACGTTTGTGCACCCCAATATAAATAACTTGACCTTTAAATAATAAACTTGAGAGACGGGTAGGATGGGTAGATTTAGGATCTTATGTTGTAGTCTCTTTGTGATTGCTCTTTGTTAGGTACTAACATGTTTGTTGATTGTCATTTAATAATTGTTGCGTTCTTGGATCAATGACCGTGAGCTTATCTTTAGCTAATGGAGTTATTACCCTTATTATAAAAAAAAAAAAAAAAAATTGATCTAAAGGTTTTGAAAATATTTTAATTTTTTTCACTGGTTTTAACGTCAATTAGTGTTAAAGCTTGTTATTGGAGACGTCTGATAATTAGTTTTATCATTTGTTGGTGTAAAAATATATTTTTATGTCTTTGAATTGGAATATTGATGTTCTTGAGTGATCGCCAAGAGTATCTCCGTTCCATTGAAAGGACACTTATATTTTAAGAAGATCAGGATTTAGTGCCTATTGCTAAGAATTGAAGATTTGTTCAACCTTTGAAGAATGCTTCTACTTCCTTGAAGATGTTTCTCGTTCTTTTTGTATCTCGCCTTATTCTTAATCTCTTGGTGCTTATCCTCCTTCTAAACTCCCTTCTGTTTTACTTTAAAAGCTACGCTTGTACTCCTAACTTGTCCTTTGTTCTTTGCTTATCCTCCCTTAACGCCATTAGATAGTACTCTTTCTTGTGAGGAATGTTGACCTTGGTTGGAAAATTCGACTTTTGAGGAGATTGTTTGTGTCTGACCCTTAACCCTGGCTTTGAGAAGTCGTGATGTTAGAAAGACTTAGGTAATGTGATGAGACATACTTAGTGATTCTTATACCTAGTTCCTTGACAAAGTGAGTATAATCGATTGGTGGATTCTTTGTGTTAGGAATGAGTTGCCTATGTAATTAAAGTTATAGAACTTGGCTTTGTTGTTTATGTTTGGGATTTGAAAGCTTAGTAGGTTGAGCGTCGTTGCCTTAGGAGTAAACATGAGATAAGTTTAGAATATGAATTTGGAAGAAAACCCATTTTTAGATGTTAACAATCCCGTATAGATTGGGAATGTGATTTGGTGTTAGTTGTTCCTTGAGAACTTTGTTGAGAAGTCTTTGTCAATTCATTCTTTGGTTTTTAAAACATTGAGGTTGTGTCGAGTGCTTGAGATAAAGAGATGCTTTTATACTTGAGTGGTAGATTTGATTTAGGGAAATCCTAATATGTGATAAGATAGGTGGAAGAAGTATCTAACTGATTTATCACCCCTTAAGCGAGCGTTTATTTTACCTTGACCCTTGTTTGGGATTTGGTCGTTTTGTCATGAAGGTACAATACCCTAATAGGCGTGACCTTGTTAGAGAGAACCTTAAGTTTTAGGAAGCGTATGGATTAAGCCTTAAAAATCCTCTTTCGTACCATTAATCGTTTTCCTCCCTTTCGTTCATACATTGGTTGGATTTGATTCTTAAGTATAAAAGTTTACTCGTTATTTCTTTGTCTTGAATACCTTCCTAATTCTAATATCTTACTGGTTGGTAACTAGTTATCTTTATGATTCGACTCTTTTAGTCTCAAATCTTGACATGTTCATATATCCCTTTTTAAATTTCCTATCATTTCCTGACCTGGTTATTACCCTTTGTTTCCTTAGTGGAGTGATGACATTGTTGTTTGAGATTTGAGTATCTGGCGTTTCCTTGTTGTCTAATTTCCCTTTCTCCTTGATCATAAGCGTTACCGTTCATACCTCATTTCCTCGCTTCATCTTGCTCCTTTAAGTTTGACACTCGTATTTTGTGAAACTCTATCTTTGACATCCTTGTAATTTTGACTTCAATTTTTACCCTATGAAAGTCATTATAGCTCTCTTGTTGGTTAAGTTTGAGCTCTCTTAACATACTTTGTTTTTATGCTATCTAAGTTACTTTCCTTTTTGTACAACTTCTAAACTTTCAAGCTACCAGTTTCGATTCATTCTTAAAAGTTTATGTCACTTCTGCAAACCTAACCTATTTTTAAAGATTTGAAAATGAAAATTTGATTTAATTCCATATTTGTTCCTTGAGTATAGACTTCTTTATCATGATTTTAATCGCTAAACCCGAGATTTCTTTAAATTTTATCCAATTTCTGTTAACTTTGATCTATTTATGACTTCTTTGTCAAAGTTTAATGTTACATTTTCAGGGATTTGACCCCCATTTGGGTTTAAAAGTGAAACCTTTATTTCTATTTTGGCTTTTTGCAAAAGAAAATTTGAGTAGATTACGTTTCTCTTATTTTGATTTTAACGTTGATCGGATGTTAGAACTAGTTATTGGAGACGTTTGATAACTTGTTCTACGCATGTCGGCGAATAGTTTTTGTTTTAAATTTGTCTCTGACTTGGAAAGTTAGCGTTCTTGTGTGCACGACAAGAGCAATTCCGTTCCATGAATGAGACTTATATTTTTGAAAACTCTTCATTAATGTTTTTGAAGGTATTTTGATTTTTGATTTATACAAATGATTTGCCTTTTGACCTTATCTTTGATTTGGAATGTGATGTTCTTGAATACGTAACGAGAACACTTTCGTTCCCTTGATGAGAATCGTTACTTTTTAAAAATTTTATTTGAAACTTTTGAAAGAATTTTGATTCTTACGATAAATAACCTTTAAAATGTTTTGGTTACCGATTCCAATTCCAGTTTTATTTTTATAACCTTTCATTTATACTTTCAAGTTTCGAGGACGAAACTTTTTAAAAGATGGGGTGATTGTAACACCCCGTATTTTATGAAGTTGGATAAAATTCTTTTAATTGCTATTTTGAATTTAATTACATCATTTAACGATTTATATATATATGCTTAGATAATTAATTAATTTCATCATAATTCGATACATTAATTTTAATAATCATTAATAAGTTTATTTAAAGTTAGTTCGAGTTTATTGAAGTTAGTTCGAGTTTATTTATTTAATAATTTCCGTTTCTTTACGAGTCCTTATGAAAGTTGTTTTAAGTGAACCCGAGATGGATTTTGGGAACAAAACCGTCCAATTAGCTATTTTGAGCTTATTTCACTAAATTAGCAATTTTTATTAATATCCGTTAGTTTTGTAAAAATCGCTAATAATTCCGATTCAAGCTGATATTGTATTATTTACGTTAACTAGCTGAGTTTATTTTATTTTCACTCATTAAATTTATTTATTATTGATTCCATTTTATTACTGAAACTTTTACTAAAACCGATTTTATTAACTCGAGACGGTTTTAAAAACGAGCGAAATTACTTAACGACGAAGAAACGTACGTATAATAAATAGCTAGCTAGCTAGCTGCTTCCTCATTTCTCACGCATCATCCCTTCTTCTCCCTTCTTCTTTCTTCTTTTACGTTCTGTTTTAATTTTTTTTTATTTTAAATTGATTCTGTCACTCCGTTTGTCATCCGTTATCAATGATTTTCGTTCCATAGTGCTGCTTTCATCGTTCCTGTCAATCCGTTGTAAATAAAATTCATTTTCGTCATGTATTTTTATAAACGCAATTTATACTTTCACCTTTATTTATTATAAGACGGTTGTAGATGCTAAGATAGACGGTCTTGTATATGATTTGTTAGTCATGAAGGACTAATTCGATCGGAAAAAGGTAACGATGACGGGTTACTCGATATTACTTGTAAAATATGTTTATTTCGAATGCTGGTTAGTCTGTTTTATAATTGAGACGGTGTATAATTATATATAGGGATCCTTATGGATGTTAATTAGTCGATTGTATAGTTGAGACGGTGTATACTTGATATGTGGAGATGATTGAGACGGTGTATCTTGACTTTGTAGGGATCATTTGGGATGCTAGTTAGTAAGTGGTATATTTAAGACGGTGTATCTTGACATGTATGGATTGTTTTGGGTGCTAGTTGTTGTCTTTTATAGTTGAGACGGTGTATCTTGACATGTAGGGATTATTTTGGGGCGATTTGGGATGGATAAAATGGTGCCTTTCGGACCTTTGTTTTTGGGGTGTAAGAGCGACTGAGGTTGAGACGATTCACTGAACATGTTTGGGACTGAGTTGGGTCGTAAGGATGAGTGCTTGGGGCGGGTTTTGAGAACGCAATGTTGGACACTTAGACCATGTTTTCATCACGGATTGTGGAATGGTTTCACGGCTGTTTGGCAGCCGTGGGTAGTCATCATGGGTGGTCTCTTGCAGTCTAGTTATGAGCTAGTTATGAGCTGTGTGGTGGCGGGTTGTGAGACCGGGCAGTGGCCTGCTGTTGCCCTGGTCGTGGCCTGCAGTGGCCTAGTTGTGGCCTGGCTGTAGCCTAGCAGTGGCCTAGCCGTGGCCTAGGCAGTGGCCTAGCTAAGTCACGAGTTTGAGGCCATGTGTAGTTGGTGGTTAGGCCGAGTTTGAGGTTGTCATAATAACTTTTGGGCCGTGTCTATAAATTGTTTTGACGCTAGTTTGGTTTATTTAAAATATAATCAAATTAATTTCCGTCTCATATTTTATATAACGATAATTCGTTAATATCGTCCTTTCACATAATTATTTTAGGTGGCTCATATGTGGTTGAAGATGAAGAGTAATTTTGGGTTTTAGAAGCTTTCTCAAGGGTTATTTGCCTTTTTCTAGCTTAAGGTAACTATTCCGAGTTACTCGACGAATTAATGTCACATTAGTAGTTGATGTTGTGTTTGTTGTTTGATAAGTGTTTAGGTGATTGATAATGTTTTACTTTCGTTTTTCACATGATAGAAATTGGAAATAGCATGAGAATAATATTGCGATAAAATTTGTGATTTGGGCCAAAGTAGGCCAAGAATCTGAGCTGGGCCAGATTGACCGAACGAGTTTGGTCAAACTAGGTTTAAACCGGTCAGCCTCGATTTGACCGATGACCCGTCGCGGGACTCGGGTCGAGGGTTTGTCTTTGAGGTGAGATTGGTTGTTATTGGATGTTTTACGTTGATGCCTTAATATTTGTGACTATCATT
Source organism: Silene latifolia (assembly GCF_048544455.1). Taxonomy (NCBI): domain Eukaryota; kingdom Viridiplantae; phylum Streptophyta; class Magnoliopsida; order Caryophyllales; family Caryophyllaceae; genus Silene; species Silene latifolia. The sequence continues at coordinate 84,198,578 of NC_133535.1, forward strand.
TCACATGTTGGTTGTTGGATGAATTGGTTGCCTTATACTTGAGTCTTCTTGTCTTGTTGCCATTTTAGCTTGTTCTCATGAATTATGAGATTAACGGTTAGCTGGAATTTAGATTATTATTGATATTGGAGATTTTGTTGGATTGTCAGCTGAATATGCTCTTGCGTAGCCTTTCATATACTAGGGTGTGTATGATCATATGAGTGTGCAAGTTTGGACTCTTTGCCTCTCTTATGGTTAATTGGGTGTCCTACTTGTCTTGTGTGGTGTGGGCTAAAGTATTCAAGCTGGGACCTAGATTGGTTTTATTTAGGTCCTAGGTGAGTATTTCGGCCTTCATCATAGATAGGCCATTATAGTCTTTGACGAGTATATGTTTGCGGCTTAATAGCCTTTGTGTTCCTGGCTTGGTGGGTTTATATCCAAGCTGGGGCATGACCTTTCTGCCTATTTTGTGAGGAGATGGTCAGCTTAAGTACTAGCCAACCCTTTGGTGGACTCCTTAGGGTACTCATGTGGTTTTATCATGAGTCTTGGGTGCGGTGGTTTTATCCGCATTTCTCTAGGTCTCAAGTGAGTCTAGGATTAGGGTTGAGCCGTGTTTTGGCCATGTTTTAAATGTAACCTCTGAGCCAAAATACTAGCTTCCCTACCTCGTGGTATAGACTCGAGTTACAAAGTGACTATTGACTGTACTAGTAACTTATGCCTGTCTCTAGATATATTGTCCTTTCTTGTTTGATGATTCTATGAATCATAGAAGGTGAGATGCAAGCCGGCTATGGTTGATAGAGTTTGGATTCCTGGATGTTATGTGATTCACATGATAGTGTAGTATGAGTCGGTCTAGTATTCGCATGCTAGGACTATGTGTTGTTATATTGTTGTTCACATGATAAGCACGATTGTCTAGCATCTATATGCTAAGGCTATGTGTTATTCATATTCATATTCTTATGTTTACATGTTATATTAATTATGACATTTCGTGGCTGGGAGAACTCGGAGTTACTCCCCACTGACTGTGGCTTTCGTATTTGTATAAAATGCGATTGACAGGTAGGTGATGCATATATGGGGTACATGGACGAGCTAGCGAGCAAAGTAACCTTGGGACCTAGATTGGTTTTATTTTATTGTGACCCTTAAAACACTTTTTATGTCACATACATTTTAGGGACATATGTCTCCCTTTCTCATATTTGGGTTGTATAACTTTGTTTCGCGACTTTAGCGATGTTTCATTCATGAGATTTATTTTGGACCTTGCATGTTTGACACCTTCCCATTTGGATATCTTTATAACAGGTTCAGGTTTTAAAAATTACAGGTTTTTACCCAAATGAACCTATTACAAACATATCCATGCAGTTTTATGCTAGAATTACGTGTTTACTTTTCCGCAATAAATGAGGGTGTCACAAAGGATCTCTTCTCATCATTGCCCATCTACTATAGTATGTACAAAGGCCTTCTAATCTTATCTCTCCTTGATGATTGGTCATTGAATTCAATCGATTTAGTCTCGTTTTGCCATGAAAATGCAAGGTTTGCACTCCTTTCCTACCAAGGACACAAAACCTCAAAGAAAATGCAAAACAAAGGACTAAAGACAATAAATGACCCAAATATGCACTAAAAAGCATGGGAACAAGGCTAATTCGGGGACTAAATATGCTCTAATTATGGTCACATCAAAAATCCCCAAACCGAACCTTTGCTCGTCCCGAGTAAAGAGGTGACAAAGACTAGGACCATTATTTTAAACTAACTTAATAACATAGCCGATATGAGACAATTAGCGGGTCTCACTCCGCCCCTTCAACTCACAACAAGACAACCATGAGGTAGGATGCCTTCTTGCAAGGCAAGGTGGGTCTTGCCAAAATGGCAACACATCCAAACATTAAGCACACAAAATCAAATAATGGATGCATCTACAAAAGAATAGCCACTTTCCTCATCTAAGTGGCGGAAATTATCTACAAGGGAAGCAATTCAAGGGTACACACTCCTTCATAGATGCAATTTCTTCAAACTACTAAGCCTAGTAGGATACCAATAAATCACCTCCAAATTGTGTCAAGCTAGGGTACCTTTGTCCTCAATCGTTAAATTCTTTTGTCAAGAGTAGAGTCCCTATGGCGTTAGAAACACTGGAGGATCGCGGAATTCCCCCTCTTGCCTAGACAAGAAGAAGGGTCATCCCCTCTCTACCATGCACAAAAATGGATACGGTGGATAAAGGGATCAATAGATATTTGAGTTTCACTTTGGGAGTTTGCTTTCATTTTTGTTTTTCCCCCCAATTTCATGTGGCATATAACATGTGAGAACACTTTCTTGCCATTTCTTTTGATTTTTGGCATTTCAACACTTGACAACTTTCTTTGCATTTCTTTTGAACATTTTCAAAGTCACCCCATATGTAGTGAGGGTGGCTTAATATTTGAAGCTTTAGGAGTTCTATTTTTGCTCCTCTTTTCATTTGATGCATTTTTGAAAACTTTCTTTCACTTTTCATTTCATTGAACTCAAATTGATTTCTTTTTGTGCCCATTCCCTTTGATAACAAAAATATGGTAGAACATGGATGATGGATGCATGTTTTCAAGGGTCACCTTGGAATAAACGGTAGCCAAGGAGTTATTACACCACAAGGTACTCTTGACTAGGCCTTAAACCATGGGTCAAAGGATACTAGCATGACACATCCTAGGGTGTTTTACAAGTATTCTAACAAGCAAAGTCTTAAGAAGAAAAAGCATCTACTAGGGCCTATATACACTTGTCAAGCTTCCCAAGTAGACGGTTTCGCAAAATTTTTCTAACATGCAACTACATGCCATGATGCAACTAACATATACACATCCTAATGCAAATGATTCTACCAACTAATATGCCATATAAACTAAATGCAAGTCCTAAGTTCACATTGTTTATACCGCATCAATCAAAATAAAGCCACATAGTCATTAACATAAAGAGGAAAAAGGAGATTGGAAAGATCATACCATGGGGTCTTCAATATCCTCATGTCTCGGATGTGGCGTAGTCGATCAATATGAACAAGGGTAAAACAAACACAATATATACAATAATATATACACGACTACACTACAAAGGAAATGAACATGTTTTTGGTTTTTCAATTTTTCACATTTTTATAGTTTTTTGAAATTTTCAATTTTTTTGGATTTTTGAATAGAAGTGAAGTTAGAATTCCCCATCCCCACACTAATATGGGCATTGTCCTCAATGGCCAAAATGATGGGAAATCATGCAAGCATGATGCATGGATTCTACACTAAATGCAAGCTACACTAATCTACACTACATGATGCATGGTTTTTTGTTTATGACGGAGAGGATAATTTAGATTACCTCCCGTTGTGTATGTATGTACTTCCCCAAACCGAGTTAGACATTATTGCTAATGTCATAAGGTTGGGTGTAGTTCATGCACACACAATGCAATGCATGAAACTAAATTTGTCATTTTGGGTTTTCAAAAGTGGGAACAATGAAATAAGAACACCTCAATGGGGCCGAGGTGTTAGTCCTCTATGTTGCTAGGACTACTCCAATCATGATCAAGATAAATAAATAAAATAAAGAGAGAAATAGACAAACCTCAAGAGGGTAGGAGCCTCCAAAGCTTACTAATCTTCCATCATATCATCACTATCATCATCTTCCTCAATAGAAGTGGACTCATCACCACTTCCCTCTTCACTTTCTTGTTCACTTTTTTCATCATCCTCTTCTTCTTCATCACTAGCCTCTTCATCAATGCCATCAACAACCGCATCACCGACAACCTTATCGTCACCCGGAATCTCATCCCTAGATGCACTCAGAAAGAAGACTTCCCTATCCGCCCAACTAGGCAAAGGACATGAAGGATCAAAGAGTCCTTGCCTAGCTAAATGAATGAGGGGTGGATATTGGGCTAAGTAAGCATCTTCCCGATCCTTAAAAGCTTGCTTGTGCATCTCTTGCATAAGAAGTGTCATATAATCTTTGCATGCTTCAACACCTTCGGGTTTGAACTCTTGGTACTTGAAAGGATAGGGTGGTGTGACAATGGAAGAGGAGGACATTTCAATTTCATCCCTTTGTTGTCGGATAATGTATTCGGCTTCTTTTGAGAGGGGAAGGAGATAGTTGGTCCGATGGACACTTAAACGACAAATCTTTGAAGACAAAGTAAAAGATCTAGCCTCACTAGTGAGCCACCCATACTTGGTGTCAAGGGGGTTATGAGAGACCCACTTATATTTGTTTATCATAGTATCCAAATCAATGAGATGACCACCCTTTTTCGCCACATACTTGCTATCCTTGTTGAAGTTCGGATCAAAGTATTTAGCGAAAAGAGTGACTAGACCTCCATTTACAATAACGGTAGTGCCTTGCTTCCCACAATCAACATTTAGCCATCTATCCACCAAAAGCCTTAGAGAGTTGAAAGGCTTGGTGAATTCCCTTCCAATGTTTAAGGCCGACTCAAAAAGAACAAAATCGAGCTTGGTAAAGTGGTTGGTGTCGTTTCTTGCAATTATGGTGTTCCATATAACCTTGTGCCACACTCTAATGCCCGGATGGTGGACTAATAGAGCGCGACTAGCATGATAGTTCTCAAATTTCCTTCCGGAAATCGCCTCCCAAAAAGGAGCGGGGTTATACTTGCCAACATTCTTGAAATAACTATGTGAATCATCAAGACCCAAAGCTTTACTCATTTCCTCAAAGGATATGCGCCTACTAACATTAGTTAGGCGGAACTCGATGTTTTCCATGGTCTCTACCTTTGTAACTTTCAAAGAACTCAAGAATTCTAAGGTAAGGGAGGGGTATGTCAATTCTTTTGTTGCAAACAATTTTTCCAACCCCATGGCTTTAAAGAAGGCTCTAGTTTGCTCAAGGACACCCAACTTATCTAAGTCATCTTCACAAATAAACTTGGTGGATAGAAAGGATTTTCTTGAAAACTTGGCAAAAGTTTCCCTATGGGATTTGGAAATGAAACTTACCTCCGGATAGTTCGAAAGTTGAGCAATTTTCGGAGTAGTAGATGTTGTTGCTTCCAAGGGAGGTTGTTGTTGTTTCACTTCCAAGTTTGAGCTAGCTACCACCATAGACAATAAGGCTTTCTTTGCTTGAAGACTCTTTTGTCTTGTTGAGAGTGCCTTTGCCTTTGGTGCCTTTGTTGCTCCTTTTGTCCTTGTCATTGATGCTTGACCCAAGAAAAGAGTGAAAATCTTCAATTTTCAAGTGTACCCAAATCGATTTTACTTTGCCTTTATAAATTAAAAAATCGACTCAAAGGTTGAAGATTTTGGTGCTTGGTTTGATTTTTGTTGAAAGAGGAGTGATTAATTTTTGTTAGAAGGATGTTTTGATTTGATTTTGATGAATGTGGTTGTGGAAATCTTGTTTTTGTGATGGAGAGGATGAGAGTTTTGAGTATTGGGGTTTATGGGTAGTGTTTTGGATGAAGGAATGAAGAAATGAATGTGGAAGGGGGTTTATAAAAGAACCGAAAATTTTGAAATGCAGGGGGAAGACGGGCGGCTTTCCTTCGGGACGCCCGGATTCTGTCTGTTCTGGGTTGAGAAATCCTCGCCTAAAGACGGGCGTCTTTGAGCAAAGACGCTCGGATTGTTCAGCTGCGGGACGGGCGTCTTTCAGTGAAGCCGGGCGGATTCCTTTCCAGGGATTTTCTTGTTTTTCTCAGCCAAAAAGACGGGCGTCTTCTCTTGCAGGACGAGCGTCTTTTTGAGGACGGGGGGATTATTTTGCAGGCCGCCCGGATTTGCTAACAGTCCCAAAATTTCAAAATTTCAGCTCATGGAGGACGGGCGGATTCTGACCAAGACGCCCGGGTTGCCTGAAGACGGGCGGGTTCTCTTGAAAACGCTCGGATTCTACCCCTTTTACTCGAATTCAGTTCCATCCGTGTACTTGCATATCCCGCGTCATTTTTCATTCTTCAAAATCTCGTGTTCTTCATTGTGGGGGCACTACTAAGGCATGGATAGCCTAGACAATTGCTATCCCCACACTAAGCTAAAGCACTACGCATTAATTGAAATTATTAGTCCCTCCCTCACTTCTCTCAAAAATGATAATTATCTTGATCAAGGCATAAAAATCCAAAAATGACAAAAATGCAATATAAGAATTAAAATGCGAGTTAGGAGTTAGAAATATTTACAAATGGTGGTTTAGGGAGGACTCCACCAAACTCTCATCCTTAGTGAGATGTCATGGGGGCATGTCCAAGGTGTTGTTGATGTTGCTCAACACCTTGAAGAAGTAATCGAAAGCTTGTTCATTGTCATGATAAAGATCTTCAATAGATCTTTGCCCTTGTTGTCAGTCTTGATCGATAGCATTACCAATATAGGGATTGAAAATCCTTTCAAACTCATCGTCCCAAAGACCACACACTTCATCTACTTGATCACTAAATATCTCTTGAGTTGATAGAGACAACTCTCCCATTATCTCGTTTTGGCCAATGGGGCCATCTTCTTCATTGCTTGACTTTGGTGAGCTTTGCAAGCTCTCTTTGTTACAATTCACTTGGTCTTTGAATGGAGCATCTTCAATTCTCTTCTTCCATTGGAGTTCCGACTTCTTCCTATCATCCTTCCGGCTATAATGATCAATCATAAAACATGGTTCATGCAAACGGGGAGCTCTCATAGTCTTGTCAAGATTGAAAGTTATACTCCCATCTCCCACTTCTAGAGTGAGCTCTCCATGTTTCACATCAATCACCGCACCCGCGGTGTGTAAGAAAGGTCTTCCTAGAATGATTGGAATGTTGGAGTCTTCTTCCATATCAACAATGACAAAGTCCACCGGGATGAAAAATTTCCCAATTCGTACGGAAAAATCTTCCCATATCCCTAATGGTATCTTCGTCGATCTATCGGCCATTTGGAGTGTGATATTGGTGCATTTAAGCTCTCCCATCCCCAACCTTTTACTCACCGAGTACGGCATAACACTCACACTAGCCCCTAGATCACATAAGGCTTTGTTGATTGTGGTGTCGCCAATGGTACACGGTATTGAGAAGCTTCCCGGATCCTTGAGCTTTGAAGGTGAACTCTCTTGAAGTATTGCACTACTCACCTTGGTGAAAGCGATAGTCTCAAGGTTCCGGATCGACTTCTTCTTTATGAGGATGTTTTTCTTGTATTTCGCATAGGCCGGCACGTGATTGATTAATTCCGTGAAAGGAATTGAGACTTCCAAATTCTTCACAATTTCCATAAATTTTCCAAGTTGGTCATCAAATTTGGGCTTGGCTTGATGACTTGGAAAAGGAAGTCTTATCACAATGGGCTCCTTCTCCTTGACCTTGTCTTCATTTTTCTTTGAGATTTCTTCTTTTGATGGTTCTCCATCCTTGGAGTTTTGCACAATTTCTTCCTTGTCACTAGCTTCCACAACTTTATCCTCAATTTGCTTCTTCGGTGCTTCATACCTTGTACCACTTCTCAAGTGAATGGCACTAACCGTTTCATGTCTTGGGGGATTACTTTGAGGTGGTAATTTCCCCTTTTGTCTTTGTGAGCTTGAAGATGCTAGTTGAGTCAATTGGGTTTCCAACATTTTGGTGTGAGCTAGGATGTTGTTGATGGTGGTTTCCTTTGCTTGACTATCCTTTTGCATTTGAGTGAAAAACTCTTGTTGATTCTTTTGCATTTGAAGGACCGCGTTTTGAACATCAAATCCTTGGTCATTTTGTTGATTGTATGGTGATTGATTTTGGTAACCTTGGTTTTGGTTGTAAAAGGGTCTTTGATTTTGGTTTCTCATGGGAAGTGGGGTGTATGTTGTTTGAGGGTTTTAACATTTTGGCTTTTGTATGAGAGATTTGGATGGAATTTGGTGTTTTCATTGTAACAGTTGGAGTAAGGGGTACCACTCTTGTATGCTTGGAAAGCATTCACTTGTTCATTTGTTCCCCTACATTCACTTGGGTCATGTCCCAAAGTTCCACAATTCTCACATATCCCACTTGGGATTGATGAAGATGCCGTCATGGCATTAACATGATGCTTTGGTGATTTTGAGGCTTCTTCAAGTCTAGCCATAGCCTTTTCAAACTTCAAATTGATGGTATCAATGTGAGCACTAAGTTGAGCACCCAATTGAGTAACGGAGTCCACTTCATGCTTTCCTCCTCTAGTAGCCTTGCGAGGTCTACTATATTGTGAGTTATGGACCGCCATTTCCTCAATTTTGTTCCAAGTTTGATTTTCATCAACTTCGGTGAACATTCCATTTGATCCCATATTGAGAATGTTCCTTGAATCTTCATATAGACCGTTCCGAAATTGTTGTACCAAGAACCACTCGCTAAGTCCATGGTGAGGACATGAGCGAAAAATTCCTTTGAACCGCTCCCAAGCTTCATACAAAGATTCTTCATCCCTTTGCTTAAAACCCGTAATTTGAGCTCTTAGCATGTTAGTCTTTTCCGGTGGGTAGAACTTTTTGTAGAAAGCTAGAGCCAACTTTTTCCAAGAATTAATTCCGAGAGTGGCCTTATCAAGGCTCTTCAACCATTGTTTCGCGGTGCCAATTAGAGAAAAAGGAAATAAGACCCATCGAATTTGGTTATGAGTTACACCGGTTTGAGAAATCGCATCACAATAATCGCAAAAAGCCTCCATATGAGAGTGAGGGTCTTCACTAGGCATCCCCCCAAATTGGCTTCTTTCGACTAATTGGATAAATGCGGATTTGGCAATCAAATTTCCGGTTAGATATTATGGTGTGGGAGTACCATTGGGTAGGTTCTCCTCGATTGGTACGGAATGTGATGAAAACTTAGGCATTATGGGTTGATTTTGTGTTGTATTTTGTGTTGAGTTCTCCTCACCTTCTCTTGTAAAAGGGTTGATGAACTAAATAGTTGGTTGATTGTCTACAACCTCACCAATACCTCTCAAATTTCTCCTAGCAAGTCTTCTATTGGTTGTCAAAGTTCTTTCAATTTCACGATCAAAGGGTAACAAGTCACCTTGTGACCTTCTAGACATGCAAAATATCAAACAACTCGAAAACAATTAGAACAAACCTTGAGGAGTTTTACTTCCCCAAGGCAAAGAAAGACACAACTAATAACAATATAAGAAAATCTAAATCAAGTTAACACCGTCCCCGACAACGGCGCCATTTTTGGTCGGAGTGAATCTTTTCGGTAACTTGTCGTTAGGAGCACCTAGACCAAAACACAATTTATAGCCTCACAAACAACTCTACAATTAGTAAAGGGGCAAGTAAAGGTCGGATCCCAAGGGACGGGAATTGAAATGAGATTTCTATTGCAACTAGTGGTGTCTTAGGGGTGTCACAATTTGGGTTGATGTAGAAGGTCACTAAACTAAATAGCAATAAAAGTAAACAAGTAAGATGAATTGAAAAGGGTTGTAAACAATTGATAAAAAGCACTAGGGTATCTTAGGGTCATAGGGGATTCATGGGAATTGATCATACAAACATGTTCTCAAATTATAAGCAAGCAATTATTATTGTGATTGATTAAGTTGGGTTATATCTTACAATCCTAGGAAAGTTTGGGTCCCGGAGCCGAATTAATTAGATTGTACAACACCTACAAGTCGACTTAGTCTTCCCTACTCAACAGCATGCATGGTCTAATGAGACTCGAGTTGGTTTTTGTCTTACAAGTCTCATTGAAAAGATAGGTGATGGGTAAAAAATGCAAGGATTCATAGGCTCGCATTTCATCAAACATAACATGTGCATGAGTTGAGATCATAACAAGCAAGCAAATAAACCATGAAAGCATATTAATTTAAGCATGAATCATTCCCCATGTTGGTTTCCCCTAATTACCCATTAACCCTAGCTATGGAACTACTCACTCATTATCATGTTGAACATGCTAGCAAGGTTGTCAATCATACCAACAAAGTGAAACATGATGAACAAATGAAAGTAATTAGCAATAATTAAAAAGGGATTAAGAGAATTATACCTACCAATGATTCCAATAATAAAGCAAAGAATAAAAGAAGTACTTGATGCTTGATTGAGAGGTTGTCAATCTCCCAATAATAACCTAAATAATCTTCAATTACCCAAAATAAAGGATGAACAAAAGAGAGATTAAGGAAATAAAACTTGTATTAAAACTTGATTAATTGTTGATTACAAGATAAAAGAGAGATTTGATTGATATTAACTACACTAGAGATTGCTAAGAAGAACATGCTCTTCTAATTAGACTAATGGGGTATTTATAGTGGGGATTAGGTGTAGGAATTAGGGTTAACTAAGGGTTTAAATGACGATTAAGTCTCTACTTGGGGAAACCCCGGTATTTTTGGAAGGATGGGCATCTTTCTTTGAAGCTTGAAGAAACGAAGTTGTGCTGTCTTGGAATCCGTGCGTCTTAGGCACGGGACGGCCGAATTCGTGAGTTGCTGCCCTGGCATTTTTGGGAGAAGACTGGCGTCTTCTAGAGTTGCTGCCCGGGCGTCTTGTAAGGAAGACGCACGGATTGTGGCTTGGTAGACGGGCGTCTTCTTGGGAAGACGCACAGATTGTCATGCAGCGTGCTTTCTTCTTCTTTTCTTCCCTTTTCTTCATAAAATCCTTGGGGATTTCCTCGAGGATGCAAGGATCTCTTCTCATCATTTCCCATCAACTATAGTATGTACAAAGGCCTTCTAATCTTGTCTCTCCTAGATGCTTGGTCATTGAATTCAATCAATTTAGTCTCGTTTTGCCATGAAAATGCAAGGTTTGCACTCCTTTCCTACCAAGAATACAAAACCTCAAAGAAAATGCAAAACAAAGGACTAAAGACAATAAATGACCCAAATATGCACTAAAAAGCATGGGAACAAGGCTAATTCGGGGACTAAATATGTTCTAATTATGGTCACATCAAGAGGAGCCCATGAGAGAGCTCTATCCGTTCCTTTTTTTATCAGGTATGTATGGTTACGGGGACGTAACCTTGTTTCTTTTAGGGGGGTAGGAGATGATCGCGAAGAGTTTTTGCATCTTTTTTATGTTGTTTGTGGTATAGTTAGTAGGGAGTTGTGCCGGGTTAAGTTTGGGTTGGTAACATGTGTCGGCGTTTTTGTGTTGAGTTTTGTTTTGGTTGTAGTGTCGGGAGTGTGGTAGTATGTTTTTGTTTTGTTGTGGTTTGAACTTCGGGGACGAAGTTCTTTTTAAGGACGGAAGACTGTAATACTACGGTTTTATGAGTCTCTAGGTACTCTATCGAGTGGGCCTTACTCTGCCGAGTAAGGGTGTTTTGATTTTAGAAACAGTATTCTGCCTGTAGGGTACTCGATCGAGTAGCCTGGGTACTCGATTGAGTAAGTGGCACTCGATCGAGTACGTTAGTTACTCGATCGAGTAGGTCGGTTAACGGGTATTATTTTGACGGGTTTTTTTAATAACACGGATTAGTATATAATTCATATCGTTATCTTCCCTAAACATTTTTACAAACCTAATAAACTTAAAAAGGAGATTGAAACTACGTTGTTCGCTTCATCCGTGTTATCGACAAATCCCGGAGCTTAAGAGGTCGGATTTCATCATTCTTTGCGTCTTAGTGATCCTTCCGTCAAGGGTAAGATCTACATACCAATTTTATAGAATTTAATTGACTTTTTTTAAACCTTAATTTGAGGGATTGGGGGTTTTTATGGTTAGTTGTGCTAGTAATAATTATGTTATTATGTGATAGGAGGAGGATTCGTAGAGGAGAGGTTTTGATTCAGCTGTTGAGATCGTCTGCTTTTGTTTGCATTCCAGGTAGGGTTTCCCTACTCAGTATTAGTCACATAATGTGGTTTGGTGTTGACTCTGATTGTTGTTAAAGTATAATATTGGTATTGTGACGGTTGTGGATTTTATCATTGTCGGTTGTTGTTGATTGTATGTGTGTGTGTTCTTCGGGGTGCGTCCCTGGCTGAGTGGAGTCACTTGCGGGAGTGGCTTCACGCCCATGATTTGCCTTCTGTGAAACCCGCCACAGAAGGGATGTGCACCTTAATGGATTTAGGTTTATCGCTCGATGGAGAAGAGTGGGGCTTAGGTGGGAACGGCTGCGGTCCCCCACTGGCGGTGAGCAGTAACCTGTTGCGATGGGTACTCTGGCAGGGCTACGCACTTTAGTGTGTAGTCAGTATTGAGGAGTTGGTGATGGAGTTCGGGATGATGTGACGATTGAGCTGTGTTGATTTCTGTTTTATTGTGATTATATAATTGTGTGATTAGTACTAACCCCGTCTTTGTTTTATAAAACTGTGGTGATCCATTCGGGGATGGTGAGCAGTTGTTGAGCAGGTTTGATATGGTGCTTGTGGGCTAGGTGGGATGAGTCATCACTTGTAGTTAGAATAGTCTTCCGCTGTTGTCAAACATTTTGTTCAGTTATTAGGCTTTTGGTTTTTGGAGAACATGTATTATACTTTCATCAGTTTGGTTTTGGATTGTAATCACTTAAACTTTAATACTATTTATATTATGTTTCGTTATTGTCTTTTGATTATCATTGCCTCGGGAAACCGAGATGGTGACGTTCTTATACCTGAGTGGTCCTGGTAAGGCACTTAGAGTATGAGGGTGTCACACTGACGGTATGAACACCTCCTCTTTTACAGACTCAAACTCTCCCAAACCCAAAAGCTTAACATGACTCAATGATACAAACGACTCTGCCGCCCCCGAATCAAACAAAATAAAGGTAAATACTCCATTAACAAGAAAAGTACCCGTGATAACGTGAGCATCATCTTCAGCTGCTTTCTTCTCCATCATGAACAGCTTACCACTAGTCTTCTACCCACCTCCTTGGACAGTACTAGTTGAAGTAGACGGCTTAGCAGCCGACCCCTGGTTGTTGTTCGTCACTGGTCTCTGATATGAATCCCGCCATTGCGGTTAGCCTCACCATTGTTGCTACTCTGACCACCCTGGTTACTCCACGACCCTGCCGGCCTGTTACTAGCATAACTCTGAGATGGACCCTGAGATAAACTCCCCTGTGATGGTCTTTGGAAACCCCCACTCACAGCACTGGCACACTCATGCCTCTTTTGGCACATACCGCCACATTTAAAGCAATTTAACCCCCAACTGCTACCACCACCACCACAACCACGCCCGTAAGAAGCTCTACTACTAAACCCCGACTCTGAAGAATAAGCTCTCACCTGGTTATGGCCGCCCCTCTTGTAACTAGACTGACCACCACCCTCACTCTCAGCCTTCCTGTTCTCAGAAGCCTTCTCTCTGTTCTCCTTAGTCATCTCGACTAACCTCTCAACTCTCCCAGCACGCTCATACACTTCCTTAACATCAGTAAGGACTCTTACCGACAACTTCTCCATAATCTTGGGTGTTAACCCCTTCTCAAATCTCAATGTCAAGTTCTCTTAGCTCAGTCCCATATCCTCTGTGTACCTCAACTTCTCGTTGAACTTGTGATAATACTCAGCAACTGTCATATCAGAAGTCATCTTAAAGTCATCAAACTCCTCTGTCAGCTTGCTACGCACGTGTTATGGCACAAACTCTCTCCTCAAAGCCCTCTTAAACTCGACCCATTGTATAACAGTTAACCCCTGTTTCACATATAAGTCCAGAGCACTCATCCTAACCTTATCCGACCACTCTCCAGCTTCTTCCCTTAAGTAGAACGCAGACTGTTCCACTCGAAGTTCCTCTGGGCAATGAACCAGATTGAGTATGTTCTCCATCTCTATATGCCAATTGTCCAGCAGAATTGGCGCACCCATGCCCATGTACTCTTTTGGATTAAACCTCGCTATATGAATACTTATCTTGACGTGATCTGCCCCTGCCTCTTTATCCTTCCCGAATTTCTATAATGCATCTCTAACAACATCGTGGTGCTCCAACATCTTAACAATGTCATCCACACTCATGTTCTCATCCCTAGCATACAACGCGTTTCTTTTCGGAGGCATCTTGAAACTATATAAGAAAAGGTAAACATGAACACACATCCCATATCTCAAAACACGAAAACGTCCTGTGTAAAACCCACTCGATCAAGGACCACAACTCACTCGATCGAGTTGCCCACTTACTCGATCGAATGCCTCGAATCCAGAAACTGACCAGAATGCATCCTAAAACGTACTCGATCGAGCCACATTTTTACTCGATCAAGTTGACCCCACTCGATCGAGTGCCCAACCTGCTCGATCGGGTTCCCCAAAAACTGGCTACTGCCCAGAAACGAAAAACTACCTACTCGATCGAGTGCCCCCCACTCGATCGAGTCATGCTGACTCGTATACTACCCGCATGCGTATCTTAACACTTCCAACCACTATGTTTTTATATAAAACAATGATAACATAACACTTTCCATATATATGTATATATCACAACAAGTCCTACTCCACATGTTTCTAACAATGCCACATTATAATCATTCACCATATGATTTTGCTATCTAACCAACATACGTACATATACTATCATCATCATTCACCTCCACACCTCCTATCCTCCACATGCCATCCACCAATTCATACAACACGTTACTATATAGATATACAACACACAAGGTAAACACATAGCGATCCCAACACACATCCCATGGTGACCGGTTTAAAGTTGTAGGGCAAGATCGCGACTATAGGACGTCTCCGAAGTCTTTGCATTAGCTCCTAACAACTCCTACTCAGGTTCATTTTAGTTTGACTCCCTACGTTCATTAGGTTCATTAGTTACAAGTTTCATGATCATCGCTCTGATACCACTTTGTAACACCCCCATACTACAAGTGCTTTACCAGGACCCCTTAAGGCATGAGAATGCTACCATCTCGGTTACCCGAGGTAATGATACTCAAATAGAAAATAACGAAATGTATTTTTATAATAATAAATATAACAACCCGACCCACCACTGTCGTAACACAACCCAATAAGATGGGTGTGCACTTTTGGGCTAGTTATTTGTCCTCACATAAGCCCAAAAGCACAAGGCCTTGTTACTAAGTGGTGAGTGGAATCCCTTATAAACATATCACAACCTTCTCAATTCTCCGATATGGGACAACCTTACTCTTAATAACTTGGGGTGTTACAATCTCCCCCACTTAAAGAACACAACGTCCTCGTTGTGCCTCCAACTTGACCGCAACCATGCCCGGAATCCTCCCCCGCTAGGTGTGTGACCCGGGTACTCCCGACCACGGGCTCACTACACGGTCGCAGGGTCGCTCTGATACCATTTATAACAACCCGACCCACCACTGTCGTAACACAACCCAATAAGATGGGTGTGCACTTTTGGGCTAGTTATTTGTCCTCACTTAAGCCCAAAAGCACAAGGGCTTGTTACTAAGTGGTGAGTGAAATCCCTTATAAACATATCACAACCTTCTCAATTCCCTGATATGGGACAACCTTACTCTCAATAACTTGGGGTGTTACAATAAAGTTTAAAGTGATACAACCAACTCCGAAACTGATAAAAGAAAATACAAAGGTTCTCAAATGTTTTTTTTTTTGTGAAATATGAGATATATATATTAAAAATGAATAATTACAATGTAAATTCAGACCAGCCTCAACCTATGCCAAAGCATTCACGCTACAACCAAAACACTGCAGCCACAAAAACCAATACAGTATAACACTAAACTAGACCAGACCCAAAGCCTCAGTCCACTGCTATGCCCCATTTCCCTACCATACTTTATAATTCTGTGTTGGCTCCTGCTCAGTCTTGCTCTGATTCTTCTCAAATGTTAAACCAACTAACTAAAAGAACAACATTCAACACAGTGGAAGACTTCTAAAACAACTCATGATAACTCAACCCAGCTATCCCATGCGTATCAATCATACCTACTCAATAACTGCTCACCATCCCCAAATGGATCACCACAGTTTTTAAAACATTTAAACAGGGTTAGTACTGATTAAATAAAACAAACAGTTGCAATAAAACAATATTCCAAACCAAATCAATCCCCAAACTCCATCACATCACCACACACCTGACTACACACTAAAGTATGTAGGCCTGCCAGAATACCCAACGCGACAAGTATTCCACACCGCCAGTGGGGGACCGCAGCCGTTCCCACCTTACATTGCTCATCTCATCCGAGCAATAAACTCATGTTCCTTAATGTGCACATCCCTTCTGTGGCGGGTTCCATATAAGGTGAATCAAGGGTGTGAAGCCACTCCTGCAAGTGACTCCACTCATCTAAGAACGCACCTCGCAAACCACAGACAGTTATACGATAATAACATTATACTATTGACAACCACCAATTTAGAAACCAATGTCAATACGATAATTAATCAACAACAATGACAATCACCAACAACACTATGTAACCAATAGTGACTAGGGAAACCCTACCAGGAATAGAAATCACCATAGACGATCTAGTAGCTAATCAGAATTTCTCCTCTACGAATCCTCCTCCTATAACACGTATACATACAATTACCACCAACACTATACAAAACACCCAAAACCCCCAACATTACCCAATTAGGGTTTTAAAGAAACTCAACCAAACGCTATATAAATTATACAAGGAACTTACCCTCAACACAACGATCACAACGACGTAAAGAACGAGATGATCCGACGAACCTAGCCTTGGGATTTGCCAATAATGCGCGAGATGGGAACAACATAACCTCTAATCTCTTTGAAGGTTTAAGAATGTTGAAAAAGTGTTTAAGAAATAATGACGAAAGCTTTTATATTAATCTCGCGTTATTGACAAAACCCGGCTAAACAAACCCGTAAAACACACTTACTCGATCGAGTGCCCCTTACTCGATCGAGTCCGCAACTTACTCGATCGAGTACCCTACAGGCAGCCTACTGTTTTGGGTCAAAAACTACTTACTCGACAGAGTAAGCCCTACTCGTTATAGTACCCATAGACATAGAAAACTGTAGTATTACAGAGTGTTTCCTTATTTCTTGCTTTCCACGAAACTTCCTTAAGTCAGTTTATTTGTAATATAAATAGGAAGTTCATAGATTATTATTAGGTTACGCTTTTATTCTGCCAAGAACTCTTAGAATACTTTATTTTATGCATTATTTCAGATCTACCTCGCTACTTACGGTATTATTAATCTTTCTTCATTAATTCAAGTTCTAGTTTCATATTGCTTTGTTATTTATCTTTTACATGTTTTTGGTTATATTTTCCCTTTGTCTTAATGTATTTATTGTTATTAGTATGAGTACCTAATTTATTCATCTAGGGTGAAAGGGAATATAGGTTGTTAGAAGGGGGTTTAATTAATGAATTAATAGTTAAATTGCTTTTTGTTGTAGTTCAATTGTTGTCTTAAATCTAATTGATTAATTATTGGCCATGATTAGTTAATTAGTATTGCATATTAGGATTATTGCCGACCGAATTAAGATTAATATAGGCTACGACAATTGAATAGAATAGCTTAATTATAGCGACCGCGTATTAAGTTTAGATCTAAAGGGTATATAGTACCTACCAGTAATATAACCTTAAACAACACAATTACTTTGTTACTTAGTTAAATCACACCCCCGGATAACTGACCTGGTGAACCCAATTTCTAGACTCTTTTAATATATTTATATTCACCTTTTATTTCATCGCAATTAGTTATAGCTAAACAAATCAATCTTCAAGAAATTTTTACCCTTAAGACGAATTATTACATAAGCAAATAGATTATTATCGCCTCCATGTGGATTCGATACCTTACTTATCGCTGACTATTAGTTAGTATTGAGTTAGGATTATTTTGATTAAGGTGATACGACTTTACCCTTGTCAAATTTGGCGAGGCAATTATTTTCTTTTTGTTTTTGTTTAGTTTGTCTTTTGTCTCGGGGAACTCCAGTTCCTTGAGGCTGTTTGAGAGTTTTCTTGTTAGTTTCGTGTATGCCCGGATCTAACAGATCCGAGATTGTACCTTTTGATCCCGAACTAGAGAAGACTTTTCAGTATAGATGGATTTTTTGAAAGAAATTAGTCAGGTGGAAGACTTGAGTACACTTGACACCAATTACGAGCATTTTACATTTGCAGAAAATCTGTCCTTTGAAGAGGACAAGCCCGTTTATGACAGTGATATTCTAGTTCCTATTCCAGTCAAGATACCTACTCTAGTCAGTCATTCAGAACCTACTCTTGCATTCATCCCTAAAGGATTCAAGCTACCCACCACCGACAATGGCACATTCGTGGTTTCTCCCTACTATATTTTGGAGTATGTGTCCTCAACAATAGTGAAATAAGATTTTAAATCTCATAATAAGAATAGAAAAGGGATGATTTAATATATTGTCTACTGATCAACATTAATCGGTAACGATTGGTTGACTAGAGTATGGCTTTACTGTCGTTTGACGGTGGTGATCAGTTGATCCCTTAAGGTCACACCTATAGGACAATTGTTAGGTTCATATACCTCTTATAAGACATTTCTTATAGTGAACTAATTAACATTTTAACTTAAATTCATTAAGATCCGGTGCATGCATAACTAAATAAAATGAAAAAGGAAGAAAATCGATTTCCTTACATTGCGGAAATGGTTCGAAATAGGGCACAAGTAAGGCCACCTTCCTTGACATGTTCTTGAGCTTGTAAAAGGATGATCCTCCAAAAACCAAGTTTTCAAATGTAGAAAACCTCCTTTTGTTGCAACCAAGACTTACCCTAACCACTAGTAGAAATACTAACCAGGTATTTTAAATACTAGTAACCTTAAAATAGTGATCTAATAATATTACTATTACTACTCTATTAATGGAGAGATTTTATTTTTTTTAGATCTTTGAACAATGCATAAAACTAATTTTATGATGTGTGAATAAAAATGAGATTGCACGAGTGAAATAAGAACAACTCACATTATTATATGGGTAGTGGTGGTGCCGGTTTTGGGTGGGAGAAAAGAGGGAAGCATGCTTGCTTTATTTGCCTTTTCAAGAGGATAGCTAGGGTGTAGGTTAGTAGGGGAATGATTATGTTTCTTGTATAGAAAAGAACAAACATCATTACCCTCCCAATACTATAAAAACCGGCCCCCTTCATTAAAAATGGACTTCCATTTTACAAAATGTGTTTTGTCAATTGTATCATATGGGATATGTGACATGTAACATGTTATTAGTCATACATATATATATGTATGTTTAACAAATTAAACATTATTTCATTATAAATAATTCACATTTAACAATTTGACTAGCAATTCTCAATTACAATAATGTAAAATGGATCATTTTATGATTAGTTAATATAATCTACAACATATTGTAATTATAACTGACTAATACTTCTTATTTCAAATGTTTTGTAAACATCGATCAATTTTAGTAATATAACATCTTAATTACTAAATTGAATCTTATTTAATCACATTACAATAAGATGCATTATTCACACTTATAAATTAAACTTGTTCAATTTTACGGAATTAATTAATCTGTATCGTCATACAATTATTTAACTTCACGGTTTGGGAGTCGTCCTATAGGTGTGACCTAAAGGGATCAACTGATCACCACCGTCAAATGAGGGTAATGTTAAACTCTAGTTAGCTAATCATTACCGATTAATGTTGATCAGTTGACTATATAATAAATCATCCCTTACGTATTATTAATTTGAGATTTAAACATGTGATCGCACTATTGTTGAGAACACATACTCCAACAATCTCCCACTTGTCCGAGACAAGTGTGCGTCACCAATTCTCATGTCCTATTACAATCTCCCATTCAATGCAAGGTGTCTTGCAGGTCGTACTAGCATTTGATCATTTCTTGAGTGGTTTCCTCGATCTGGAGAGTAATTGTCTGACCGGAATTATCTACCGTAGATACCTTCCAAGCATGGCCACGGATTTTCAGTTCACTAATCCTCGAGTGGCCCTGAGATTTCAAACAACCCTGACAAGGGGGTGGCCAATTCCTATCGCACTATTCCCTTCATATAACTACAGATCATCATGACCCAAAATACACACATTTGACTTCAGTTACGACAGTCGTAGAGTATAAATTAAAGCCAATCAGAAACTTGTGCCAACTTGGGCGAATAGTCTTTAGTCAAAAGAATTGACTCATAAGAATACTATAGTAGCTCTAGCCACGACCAGGCTTTATGAATTTCTAGAACTCTATAAGCAGTCATTGCCCGACAGAGTGTCTCATACAGTCTGTCTATGTAATCGACTAGTCATCCCATATGACCCCATGGCACTTGAACTTGTCATCAATCGCATCACACTCCAGTCACTTCGAGACGTCACCTCCTATAAGTAACCAGGGGCGCAAACTATGTCAATCCAGTTCACTTCAATGGGGTTCAATATTGTCTCAACAACCCATTTGGATATAACAAAGTAATGGATACGTTTAAAGAAACTCAAACGATAAATGCGATTATCATATATGAATAGTCAATACCCTATTACTACTTCATATCTTATAATCTATAGTGTACCTTTTACACTAGTTAAAATGCAATCAAAGCTTGGTAAGTGGATAAACCATGTATCCATACATTCCAACTTTATGAATTGCTATTTCCTTCTATTCAATGTTATTTCTAATGACATGAATTTATCTAAGTAAATGTCTAGTCTTATTACTAGACTTGGGTTCTTCTACTTGGAGGATGCTCCCACAGTTATCATATTACTTGTGATAAAGTCTGTGGTAGAGGGATCTACTCTCATTCCCTACATTGACCATTTTATCACAATGTACATAGATTCTATTTGTAGAACTTGTAATGGTTGAAGCTAAAACAATTTTCTAGTCACTTACTCCTAAGTCAATAAAATCAGCCTAGGATTTCGATAAATCCTTATAGGTTTGGAAACTAAAGTTTGTGCAACCCTTCAACACACAACTTAGTATACCATCCAAACATAAGAACGAATCCCCAATTCTCTTGAAGAATCTTAAAGGATGTTCTTTAAGGCTTTCAAAAGACCTTCATTCGAATTAACTTGTTATTGACTTATTCTGCTCCAAGTATATGATTCATCACGGTTGTGGACATGGCCCACCTGCGGATGCCCAGCCGATCTATGGACATGGCAGCGGTCTCTTTGAAAGCCACGCTCGGCGGCGTAAAAAATGCTTTCGACCGGATCGTTTTGGATCCGTCGGTTTCGTCTGGGCAAGGGTCTCGAAACGATGCAGAGAGATGTTCGGAGTCGCCACCAAGTATTTGTGGGATGCTTGGAACCCGTTCGAATCCACTTTATACCTATGTCAATCAAGGCAAAAAGCGGTGTTTGACATAGGTACTAAATATAAGGAATCGTCCCTCTTTAGCATCCTATCTCTAGAATGACTCTTGTACGCCCTGGATAAGGTCGTCCACTCTCCCAAGTTTCTGAGTAAGAGGTGAAGGTACGTATTGGGAATCCCTTTAATCGGACACCCAATCCCGCCTGCGGTAGTGGCCTCTACTGATCGATCTTGGTTGGTTAAATGCATAAATTGATAAAACGGGTAAATGCATGAATGCGCATGCACTAGTTTGAACCTAACAAGTGAGATATCTATGTCGGTTTCTTTTAATCCAAGTATCAAGTATTTGATGTCGAGTTGGATTTAATGTTGATTTGCATGCAAGACAGAAATTAAACATCCATTTACTGTTTTAGGTTTATGGTGCATAACGCGATCCATTTGTCTTAGTAAGGCGTTTTTCAAATATAATGTGAAATGGGCAGATTTGTCATCTGATCCGTCCTGTATTTGGATTAACCGAAGTCGGGATCGTCCTGGACAAATGCTGGAATAGGAACAGATCCTGCATCAGGCAGCCAGTAGAGGCGCGCGCCTGTTGGCGATACAAATGGGTCTGCCCTGGTCTGCATCAGACAACCATAAGAGGCGCGAGCCTATTGGCGATGCAAATGGGTCTGCCCTGGTTTGAAAATAGAAAAGTAAGTGGCATGTTTAGGTGCGGGTCAACAGACGATGGAAGGCGCCTTCTGACCATTGAAAAGGGATTTGTAAAATATGTTGAAAAATGGGTGTTTAAACCCGTCTTGATTTGAAAAGACCGTTTAGGCCGCTTTTTTGTTGATTTGAAGAACAAGACTTGAATAATCATCATTGTTTTGACAATATTCGATGTCGGGTTCGGTTTTGCAAGCTTGACATGAATAGTTTTGAAAATGATTATGAACTAATTGTTTTAAGTTCATTTGTTTGTAATTAGTCAACGTTCATCATCGTACTCGGGTTGGAATCCGGCATGGTATGTAGAACCAAGGATGATTTTGTGTTGGTGACTAATACATTTATTTTGAAAATGTAAAGAAATGAGAAAGGTTTTAAAATACCTTTTATAATATAATTAACCAAATAATGTCACCGAAACACGGATTAAACCATCATGGTATTAGGAACCAAGGATGATTAATGTTTCATGGTTAAAATCTTGTCATAAAAAAATGGTTTGGAATATTTGAAATAGTAAAAACCGATTACAAATATGAAATGAAAATAAAAGAGAGGAAGATACCAAACACGGTTTGGATTTAGGGTGAGGGGGTGCTTTAGGCGCGAGCCTGTATGCTACATAAGTAGCCCCTGCCTCAACCAAAAATCCGGCTTTGGCTCATTCATCCCATGTTTTGGACCATGTTATGCATGATTTAGCATGTTATAGTCATGAAACAAATGAAAAACATGATAAAAGAAGATTTTTACACCCTCATACTTACATGCTAGGCTTGAGACGAGAAACCGACAAAAGTGTATCAACTTGTTTGACCGGAAAACTCGGTTTGAAAACCGTTTTAGCAAAGTAAAAGAGTGTTTTTTAAGTTTAGTGATGGTGTAGTGGTCGAGATGGTCAGTCAAGTGGTTTAATGCACGATGACGGTACCAAACATTGTGTAAGGCTTGTGTTTATGATCAGTAGGTCGTAAACACGTGTCAGTTGATGGCTTGAGAAGTCGAGTCTAGAATTTTAAGGGAGAAAAGAGGGGGCGGACACTCGCGTCACTCTCAAATGGTGGCATTTTAGGGGTATTTATAAGAAAATGGGTGGTTGTGTGTGTTTTGAGCGATGTGGCCGCATGGGCTGCTCAAAGAGGCGCGAGCCATTTCGCGCGTCTTCGGTTGTATTGTCGCTATCACACAAGTGTAATCATGATTTATTCTATCCTAGGATTTGGAAGAACTAAATTTGTACTTGACCATTTAGGATTCCGAGAAACCTTAACATGGAAGTATTTGAAAAGTTTGTTATTTGTGTTTGACTCGGTTTGACTCGTTGTTGGTGTCGGGATTTAAATTTTGAGTCGGTTTTTGGTCCGGTGTCAGTTATGACTCTAATTAGTGTCGTTGCGACCCCGTCGTTATGCATTAAACACTCCAAGTACTTTTGAAATTTTTTGAAAAGTTTTATTTTCGAAATCGGTTTAAGTTTTCCGACGTATAGTTGTACACAAACAGTCTATCAAACGCTGCGATTCCTAAGCATGTTGTAGTCCGATAATCATCGGGGGTTTGTTAGAGTCTCAACAGATACTGGGTATCTATAGAGCCCCCACTTTGACAGAGGCTTGGACAGGGCGAAAGTCAAAGTAGTGCCCCCAGGTCAATCGAAGATTACAACCTGGAGACCGAAGCGACGTCGAGGCGGCTCGAAAGGATTCGGGCCAAGGACCTGCCGTCGGGAAGGGCGACGCCGAGGTGAGTCGAGGTACGAGCTGTGGACTTGTCATCGGGAACAGTTTAGAGTCTGTCGACTGTCTGTGCAGGTCGTTTAAAGTCCGTTAGACTACGTATAAAGGTTCGCCAGCCATAAGAAGGAGTCATATCTGAGGCATCTTCGGGATATGTCCTTGGGTTGGTTCTTGTTTGCGGACAAAGGCTCGCCAGCTGTGTTGCAGATATGAAGGGGCTCGCCGGCCGCGGTGCGTACATGAAAGGGGCTCGCCAGCCGCGGTGCGTATATGAAAGGGGCTCGCCAGCGGTGTTGCGGATATGAAGGGGCTCGCAAGCCACGGTGTGTATATGAAAGGGGCTCGCCAGCCGCGGTGCGTTGTAAGGCTCGCCAGCCATGTGTGTTGCAAGGCTCGCAAGCCATGTGCATTGTAAGGCTCGCCAGCCATGTTTTATGTGATGCGTTTTGAGGCTTGCCAGCCATATTGAAGGTCTATTGATCTACCGTGGAAATAGCAGCGGTGGACGAACTTATTTCGGGAAGTTTGTCATGAGTTAGCGGGCTTCGTGAGGAAACCCCTGATGTCTTGTTGAGGAATCTCGGTGTTTGTATTGAATGTTTGTGGTGCCAGAAAGGGGCAGGTTTGTGAGCCTGGCCCCCGTGGTCGGTGGTGATTTTGAATCCCGAAGAGGGATAGTGGTTTTTATTACCGTTGGTTTTATAGGAAAAGGACAGATGCGTGCTCTGTCGTTTGATGTGTGTTTGGGGAGGACGATTTTAATTTCGTCTTTCAACAATTTGAGATTGATGAATGTTTGTCGAAAAATTTGTGAGAATAGCAGGTTTGAATCCTGCTATTGGTTCTTTTTTGACAGATGGGGGCTTTTAAGGCCGCCACAAAATTTCGAAAAAACAGCGAATTTTGAATCTCGCTATTTTATGTTTGAACCGACGGTTTTTATTGCCGTCGTTGGAATTTTAAGAAATAGTGAATTTTGAATTTCACTATTATTGTTTTTGAAATGACGGTTTTTATTTCCGTCGTTGAAATTTGAAGAAATAGTGAATTTTGAATTTCACTACTTTTTTTTTAAATGACGGTTTTTATTGCCGTCGTTGAAATTTGAAGAAAAAGTGAATTTTGAATTTCACTATTATTTTTTTTTTTTTGAAATGACGGTTTTTATTGCCGTCGTTGAAATTTGATAGTTTGTATGAGAAATTGGGCCAAAGCCCAGAATTTCGCTGAACAAAGCAAAGGGACACCCCATTTAGACCGCTCCCTATTCTCACTTCGTCTTTTCCAAATACTCGTCAAAACAACAAAAAATCGACATTGTTTGGTCTTCTTTCTTGCTTGCCTTCGTGCCATTGATAACGTCATCTCAAGGTATTTAAATCCTCTTGAATCCATTTGTTTTTGTTTGTCCTTTTTTTGATTTAGTTAGCGCGGAACCCTAAATCCTCAAAAACTGAATTGGGCGTTTTTGATTAGCTATTTTTGAGTGAAATTGATGATTGCATTAGGTTAGAAACATGTTTAGGAGTATAGGGGTGCTTTTAGTGTGCATTTTGGTCCCTATTCCCGCTCCTTATGCTCGAAAAACGTGAATGAGACAGTAAAACCGTCTTATTTCACAAAGTCAAGTTTGTTTGCTTGAGTTGTGTGCCCCACTAGGTTGTATTGTAGTCGGGGAAGACCGTATTTCCCATATTGAACCTTCGTTGGGGTATTGTGGGCAAAGTTGGAAATTTCGCCTTTGAAACGGTCTTATGTCTGTCCAAATGAGCGTCATTTTGAGCTCAAACTGAGTCAGTTTGTTTTGAAATGGACCTTATTGGTAGTTAAGGTCGCTTTGAGAGGTGATAAAATCACATCGTTTTATTGTGGTCGTATTTTGAAATTTTGACCCGTCTGTGTTCGAATTGGGGCAAAACTGCCTTTTTCGAACCGTGGAAAATTCCCCATTGTGTCGGGAATATGTTTTTGGTTGTTGGCGGACCTTGTGTGGGTCTTGAAGTGTCGTTTTGTTGCTGTTGTTTTGACTCGTCTTTTGCTTGAAAAGAAGGGCGAGTCGTTTTTTGTGCGGTTGTTGCAGGTTGTTTTATTGTTTGGTTGGGTTTGGGCGGGATTGCCCTTGTTTTGTTTTGCAGTTTTTTTTTCGGATTTGTCCATTTGAGCCGTCGTAATGCCGAAATTTCGGCTGACGTTTCTTTTGCTTTGCCTTTGATTGCAAGGGAGTGTTCGGGGCCTACCGGGTCCATTGGTGGGACTTCAGAGGACGAGGACGATCCTGGAGGGAGAGAGGCGGCTGTTTTTTGTTACAGGCATGGTTGTGTTTCTCCCTAGTGGCCTTTGCCCAGCCTTTGACCGTACACCGGTTATTGGCGGTTGTCTGCAGAGGGCGGATGTATGATGAGTGGGGTTCAAGACGGGTGCGTTATTCCACGTTGCCGTCTTCGATCGTTGTTGATTTCTGATGATAGGGGTTCAATATCGGGGTAGCGCCCGGTGTCATGGCTCCCTTTCGTCGCCGAATTCTGACGATTGGAGGTCGACGTCGGGATGACGTGCTGTGTTACGATCCCCGATTGTCATGTCATCCAAAATCTGCCAGGCATCATTTTCTTTCTTTTGTCGCGGAGCAGGAATGTGGTATTACCGTCATGGTAACCACCTCTGCTTCTGCTATTACTCCTTTTCTTTTCTGATCGGAAGGATAGGGAGTGCCTAGTTCGGTAGGTGGCGGATAGCCCCTAGTTTGTTGCCTTAGGCCAGTGTCTGTATGATAAATACTTATACCGGATCCTGTTTGTATGTTTAGTCGTTTGTATCAAATGTGTGTCGATGTATTTTGCGTGACGCGGTTTGTATATATGTGTTTTTTGATTGTGATTCATTTGTATGTTTTTTGGCTTTTTGTGTTGTGTTTCGGAGAACCGTTGTCGGCTATTAGTTCCCCTTTGCTTCGCACTAGTTCCTGCATTGTTAATGTAGAAAATAGGCAACAGGTAGCACGTACGCACAAATGTAAA
This sequence comes from Silene latifolia, assembly GCF_048544455.1. Taxonomy (NCBI): domain Eukaryota; kingdom Viridiplantae; phylum Streptophyta; class Magnoliopsida; order Caryophyllales; family Caryophyllaceae; genus Silene; species Silene latifolia. Next base: position 84,225,357 of record NC_133535.1, read on the forward strand.
CACGTAAAAGCATTTGATTGAAACAAAATTAACCGTGATGCGTCGAAGTTAAAATTGAAGTTTAAATTGACGTTTTGAAAATTCCGCGACAAGTCGTCACGTTTGGATTTTTCAAAAAGAAATTGATTTGAAATTTCGCGCAATTAATTAAATTGCATCGAATTTTGATGAAAATTGATTTGTAACTCCAAAAACTTAAAACTCAAACCGTCAGGGTTGAATTTTAAAAACAGATTTTTGCGAGTGTATTTGTTTTGATTTTTGTGAGATCAAGACTCGGATTTGCGAGAGCTTGAAATTTTGAAGAAAACTGACGTCGTGTTATCAATTTTCGATTTTTTGTGGAAAAAGCGAAAAATTTTCGGAATTTCGATAGACATGGAAATGATCCGTCGCGGATCGGGGGGTCTAGCCCTTTCCCCTGAAAAAAAAGAAGAAAATCCGTATGTTTAAAGCTGCGTCATGGAAACCGTGCCGAATTTCGTAAAACGCGAAATTTGGAAATGTGAGTGTGAGAAAACACAAAACTTCCTGGATAGGTCCGAATAGGCGTGAGCCTTGTGGCGGGAGGTTTGAGGTGTCAAGAAGAAACACAACTTGAAAGGGACAATTCAAGGTGAGAATCCTGAGGAACGGCCCAATGAGGCGCGAGTACACCGGCGATAGAAGCTAGCTTCCCTTTTTTCAGAAAAAAGGCGCTGATTGTTTTGTATAAATAGGGACGTTTGTGCTTCATTGTTTCATCATCTGAAACACAAAAAACATCTCTACAAAAACCTTTCTTCTTCTTCCACAAAATTATTCATGGATGCTTTTGAGAATAGGTTGCAGCATTGGTGTCGGGATTTGTCACCCCCTGAGAAATATCAACTCGTCGTCATGGGAGTTGGACAATTGTTGGTGCTTCGTCAAGTCAGGGTGAAATCCTCGTTTCTTGATGCATGCTCTCAGTTTTGGGATTCGAAACATCATGTTTTCGTTTTCCCAAAAGGCGAAATTTGTCCTCTTGCCGAAGAAGTCGGTGCCATTGGTGGTTGGCCGGGTTATGTTCCGGTGCTTCCCCCGACTCGGGTGTGTTATAAGGAGAAGTTCCGTTCGATGTTGGGCTTGTCGACAAGTCAAGTCAACTTTCTCCTTGCTCCTCATGGTGTGGATATGTTGGCTCTTATCAACAATTTCTCGCACCGGTTGGATGTCAATGTCTCGGAGGTAGCTAGGAGAAGGGCTCTTGCCTTTTGCCTAGTACATTCATACCTCTTTGTTGTTGCCTTGAAGAAGGAGGGGTAAAAATGCTAAGGTAGTATGACCCTTGTCCATGTGGTTGAGCAAATGGAGAATGGTAGAGATCCATCATGGTTGGTGCTTCGCGATATCATCCAAGCTTTGGACAAGAAGGGCTCGTGTGGAGAAGCTCCCTCGTTTGGATCGCCAAGGATCCTCCAAGTGTGGCTATTGGAGAGGCTAAGGTATGTAGAGCCTCCGGCCGATTCTTCTTCTTATTCTTTCCGTCACCTTTCTATGAGGAAGAAATTGTACTCGGATAGTTTTGCATCCATCGAGGCCTATTGGACCACGATATTGGTGGAGGAGGGTGGCCCTCATATCCGCTGGGTGGTGTCGTGGTGGCACTTGAGGTCCTTCACGGGGTTGCCCACTTCGGTTGCTAGTTCTTGTTCTTTGATGGTGGTGGGTTTGAAGGTTGCTTTCTTCATTTACCCTGAAATGTTTATGAGGCAAAAAGGGCGTCAACAAAAGGCGCCCGCTCATAACACTCTCGTCCAAGAGAGTGTTTTTCGAAATTCCGAGCTTGTAGAGGTCTTCGAAAGATGGTGGGCAACTCGGCCGCTTTGGGAGGTGCCAAACCCCGTTGCCACGACATGGGTGACTCCCGCTTATGTCAAGTGGTCAAGAGCTCGAACCATTGAGGAGAGGTCCAAATCTCGTAAGGACGAGGTTATTGATTTGAAGTATAGAGAGGTTAGCAAGTCTAACCGTGCCTTCTTTGATGATTTTATTGATGGAGCTAGCCCGGAAGTAAAGAGGCCACCAAAGAGGAGAAGCTTGGGTCCCAAAAAGGTAGTGGGCCGTGTATGTGCTCGTCTTGGGCCGTGTATGGGGTCATGCAACAGACCGGAGGCCAGCGCCGTTGTGGACCCATTGATGATCCGTTCCGAAGAGGAAGTTCATGCTAGGCGAGCCAACAAGAGGAACAAGGGGAAGATGTACTCCGAGGGAAAAGGCAAGGGTAAAATGGAAGAATGAAGACGTCCATTACCTATTTGACTATTATATGTATTAGTGTTGTGAGTTTTTATTATGTTGTACTAGCTATGTATTGTGTGTTTTGTGCTAGTTTTACTATGTGAGGTGTCTTAGTCGACACCTTAGCTTTGACAAGTTGTAGACTTGTTGAGCTTTATTTGTTGTTTAATTTGTAGTCCTTCTCATTATTAATTAAATAAGAGGATTGCTTGTGTTAAAGGAGTCGTAAACGCTTGTTTCTTCCGTCTATGTTGTAAAGGCAATTCGGCTTGAATTATCCTAAACATTGCACTCGAAAAGTGGGTTTTTGTAGGAAGGGAGAAAAGCTTCTTTTTTTGTATTTTTGTGGAAAAGGGCATGTTTTTCCTCTTTGTTTTGAAGTTGATGTGGGTGATGTTTTTTTTGATTGTGCGGATGGTTGTATCCTTCTTGTGTAACAAAGGACTGCCTATGTATCCACCTGAAAAGGTGAAATCAAACCATGTTTGTAGTTCAAAATATTTTGTAAATTTATTTGGGTTTTGTGGTTGTATCCTTCTTGTATAAGACAGAACTGCCTACGTATCCACCTGAAAAGGTGAAATCAAACCATGCTCGTAGTTCAAGTGCTTTTGTGTGAGTGCAAATGGATGTTGCCTTTGACAGATCAAAGGGCATTCGAAACGGGCAAGATGCCGCAACTTAGACTCGATAAAACATGCAATTTCAAACCAGAACGCGTTGAGGAACTTGACTTGAAAGGGATCAGGTGGTCGCTAGTTGTAAAACTAGGGTGAGGTTGTTGGTTGCTAAGGTTCAAGAGTAGTATTTCTTGAGTCGGTCCAGGTTGGTCGGGTTTGTAAAATCCTCCTCGTCTAGGTCACTCGCCCCCCCCCCCCCCCGCCCTCGAAAGTATTTTCTTGACCAGGTATGGCCCGACCTAACTGGGTTTGAATTTCCCCCTCGGATCGACGGGTAATGGTACTTGAAACGACTTGAGGACCAAGTCGGCTTCCTTGATATTCATGGGTTTAACCTTTTTGTTGAATGCCCATTGTATACGTCATTGGCATAGCTGGACGTTGTGTAGGGCGTTGAGTCGCCGCTCGTCCAGAAGCGTGAGTTATTCGAACATTCGACGGGTCCATTCCGCCTCAGGAACCTGACGTTCCAGTAGGATGCATAGAGAAGGGACCTCTAACTCTACTGGCTGAACCGCGTCCATACTGTATGCTAGGTAAAAGGGTGTGGCTCCTGTCGGTGTTCGAATGGAGGTTCGGTATCCCCAGAGTGCGAATGGGAGTTTGCTCGGCCAATCGCGGTAATTATCTTGCATTTTCTTATTGATGGTGACAAGAGTTTTGTTTGCTGCGTCCACCGTCCCGTTGGTTTGGGGATGGTAGGGGGATGATCGATGCCGTTTGATCTTGTATTTGTCCAGTGAGGCTTCTGTTTTCGCCCGGAAGTGGGAGCCCTGATCGCTGATGATTTCATGGGGTACCCCGTATCTGTAGATGATGTGGTCCTGGATGAACCTAGCCACTTGTTTGGCGGTCAAGACTGCATAGGACTATGCTTCCACCTATTTAGTGAAGTAGTCGATGGCGACGAGGACAAAGCAATGTCTTTTAGTGCCTACCGGGTTAACTTTCCTATTGATGTCGATGCCCCAGGTCGAGAAAGGCCAGGGTGATGTCATGGTGTATAAAAGGGATAGTGGTTTGTGTTGTATGTTGGCGAAGATTTGGCAATTGTGGCAATGTTTGACGTAGTTGCGGCAATTGGCTTCCATGGTGGTCTAGTAGTAGCCTAACCGCATGATTTTTCGGGCTAGCATCATTGCGCTCATATGGGGGCCACATTCTCCGTCGTGGACCTCTCCCATGACCTTTTTGGCTTTGTCATGGTCAATGCAAAGGAGGAGAATCCTTTGGGGTGTTCTTTTGTATAGTTGTTCTTGGTTTATCTCGAATTGTGATGTAAGTAAACGGATGGCTCTTTGTCCTCTTATGTCAGAGTTGGGAGGGAATTCGTTTTTGGTTTTGTAGTTGAGGATGGCTTGGTACCAAGGTTCGACATGGTTTTCCTCGTCGTTGTTAATGGCGCAGATGTGAGCTGGCTCGCTCCTTCTCTCGACACATAGGGGCATCGATGTCATATCGTCAAGTATGTTAACGAGCGCGGCAAGTTTTGCAAGGGCATCTGCAAATTAATTTTCCTCCCGTGGCAAGTGGAAGTAGTCGACTTGGTCGAGGAACTCGGCCTCTTGATTGATTTTTGCTCGGTAGGGTTCTAAGTTGTCGCTTCGGATCTTCCATGATCCGGACACCTGATTAATGATGAGCGAGGAATCGTCGTGGACCCTCAGTCTCTTGATGCGAAGTGTTATGACAGCTTTTAGGCCGATGAAGCATGCTTCATATCCAGCGCCATTGTTGGTGACGACGAAGTGTAGTTTGACTAAGATCAGAACATGTTCTCCTTCTGGTGATATTGCAACGATTCCTACCCCGAAGCCTCTCAGATTAGATGCACCATCGAAGTGTAGGTCATGTGCGTTGGAGTCGGCACAAAGGATGTCTTCATCAAGGAGTGACCATGTGTCGGTCGTTGGGTCCTCGTTGACGGGATTTTCTGCTAGGAAATCAGTGACTGCCCTTACCTTGATAACCTTGAGGGGTACGAACTTGAGATCAAATTCGGATAACATGAGTGCCCATCTTGACAACCTTCCGTTTAGTACGGGTTTTTCGAAGATGTATTTGACCGGGTCCATCCTGGAGTAGATGTGAACCGTGTAGATGAGCATGTAGTGTCCCAGCTTCTTTGTTGACCATACTAGGGCAAGGCATGTCTTTTCCAGTTGGGTGTACCTTGTCTCATACTCGATGAACTTTTTGCTGATGTATTAGATTGCTCGATTTTCGCCATCGACTGTTTGTGCTAGCATTGCTCCCATGGCTGTGTCCGTGACAGTCAGGTATAGGGATAAGAGAATTCCGTGTTGAGGTGGCATGAGGACAGTTGTTTTGGATATGACTTCCTTTATCCTGTCGAAGGCCTTTTGACAGTCGTCATCCCAATCGGTGTGATTAAGGGCGCGAAGCTTCTTGAAGATTGGTTCACAAATCATGGTGAGCTTGGCTATGAAGCGGCTGATGTACTGAACTTGACAGAGAAATCCCCGAATCTCCTTCTTGTTCTTAGGCCGAGGTATTTGTTGGAGGGCTTTGATTTTGGTTGGATCAATCTCAATGCCTCTTTTGCTTACGACGTGCCCCAGGAACTTTCCGCAAGTGACCCCGAACGCACATTTCTGAGGATTTACTCTCATGTTGTACTTCCGCAGACGAGCGAAGAATTTCCGTAGGGCGCTGATGTGACCGTCCTGTTCTTTTCATTTGACGCTCATGTCATCGACATATACCTCTACCTCCTTGTGCATCATATCATGTAGGAGAGTGGTAGCGGTCCCTTGATAGGTTGCTCCGGCGTTGATGAGGCTGAAGGGCATGACCGTGTAGCAGTACGTACCTAATTGTGTGGTGAATGCAGTCTTGTGCATGTCTTCCTCAGCCATTTTCATCTGGTTGTACCTAGCATACCCGTCCATGAATGATAGGAGGGCGTGCTCGGCGGTGTTGTCTACCCGGATGTCAACATGTGGTATAGGGAAGTCGTTCTTCTGACTTGCTTTGTTCAGATCCTTGAAGTCAACGCAACCCTGAATCCTTCCGTCCTTCTTGGGCACAGGCACGATATTGGCCACCCAGTCAGAGTATTCAGACACTTTGATGAATCCAGCCTTGAACTGTTTATCCACTTCTTCGTTGATTTTCACGGCCCATTTAGGGCGCATTCGGCGCAACTTTTGCTTTAGGGGTTTAGCTCTTGGCTTAATGGGTATCACGTGCTCTGCAATCTCGCTGTCGATCCCAGGCATGTCTTTGTAGGACCAGGCGAATACGTCCTTGTATTCGTGTAGGAGGTCAATGAACTGTTGTCTTTCGGAGGGGTCAACGGTTGTCCCTATCCTAAGTTCTTGAGGTGTGTTGTTGGTCCCTACGTTAATAGGTTCGGTCTCCTCAATGATGGGGGTCATGGTTTCCCTTTTGTCGAGTTATTTGGCTAGGTGAGGTTGGTAGTCACTCAAGTCAAATTCCTCATAGTCATTCAGAATTGCATTGCAGTTAAATTGAGACGAGTCATAAGCAAACTTAGCGTTCATTAATTCGACTCGAGCGAAAAGCTCGGATAGGACAGACATCTCATGGGCGGTCAGAGGCGACACAGCAGAGGAGGTGGCCCTTGGAACAAGCTCCAGGTTGTCACCTTCCATAAGGGTGGGGATTGTTAGTTATTTAGACCAAATTAATACTCATCTTATGATATCAAAATTACAAATTAATTTTAGGTGGTCTAAATCTACATGCATGCAAAGCAAAATATAAAAGAGATGGTATTAAACCAATCTTAAGACAAAAATTCCTTACATTGTTATAAGGCAAAATGGGCACAACTCAAGGACTCCTTCCTTGATGTTGTTCTTGTGCTAAGCAATAAGGATGATCTTCCAACACCTTAATTACCAAAGTAGGTAATCTCCTAAGGTGGCACCCAAGATTAACCCAAAATACTACTAAAATACTAACTAGGTAAATGTAGTAGTAACCTTGTTTATTTGTATATTTGATGTACTAATTAATATTATTACTTTGATAATATTATTAGTTTATTTTTATATGTGTTTTTTTTTTATGTAAAAGATGAACAAAAATAACAAGAAAAATGTGGTCTTAAATTGGCTACTACAAGCTATAAAGACCAAATTTTTTTTCAAATTTTTTTCAACCTAATAAATGGTGGGATAACATGGGTATATATAAGCAAATTGGGGAGACAAAGGTGAGTGGAAAAAGCCACATAAAGGACACATGTAAGTCCTTAAAAAACCAGTCCATATGGACCATTTTGGGTTCATTTTGGTTTTCGACATTTGCCCCACAAATGCTTATAAGTCTTATATTTAATTATCTTACATAATTAAATATTAATTTAATTATTTAACATTTAAATAATACAAATTAACTACTAATGACTACTTAACTATTAAGCAATCATGAGAGCATTTTATCAACATACATTGTGTCAATACTACCCCATTTAGCTAATTTTACAACCTCTTGTAAATTAAAATAGCTAATTATCTTTACGTCAAAACTTAAACACACATCGTATAAATTTAATTAATTAAATATTAATTATTAAATTTCAATTGACATTTATTAATTAATCATCAAAGAATTAAATAATAAATCCCCTTGGCCCGAGTTCGTAACTCGTCATCAAATAATACATTCACTTGACTTATTAATATTCAATTAATACAAGGATTTAATTAATTTGTATCTCATACAAACAATTAGTTTTTCCATTTGGGCATCATCCTATAGGTGTGACCTAAAGGGATCAGCTGATCACCGCCGTCACTCGACAATAATGTCAAACTCTAGTCAGCCAATCATTACCGACTAACGATGACCAGCTGACAAATAAAAAGATAAATCCCTGATATTCGTTTTACGAGATTTAATATGTAAACGCACTTATTGTGGAGGACACTACTCCAACAATCTCCCACTTGTCCGACACAAGTATGCGTTACCAATTCTCTTGTCCAATAATATCTCCCACTCAATGCAAGATGTCTTTCAGGTTTTTCTTGCACGTGATCATATCATAAAGTGGTTTCCTCGATCAGGAGAATGACTGTCAGACCGGACAATCTACTATAGATCTCATCCGAGCGTGGCCACGCATTCACAGTCATCTCTCCTCGAGTGGACTTGAGATAAAATATGACTTAAAAGGACAATCCCTTTGACCTATTTCCTTCATTTGATACGGATCACAATGACCCAGTAAATGCTCATCGACCTCCTTTTACGGTGCGACCTAGAACAAAAACCAAAGCCACCAGAAAACCGCAACAACTCAGACAAATAGTCACCAGTCTAAAGAATTGACTCGAAGGAATAAAATAGAAATCCTCGCCACGACCTAGCAAAAAAAGGACTCTATAAACGGTCACTGTCCGACAAATTGTCTCACAATCTGTCTATGTAATCGACCAGTCATCACTATGACCATATGACAGTCGAACCTGTCATCTATCGCCTTACAATCTACTCACTCCGAGACGTCACCTCATTAAGTAACTAGGGACAAAATACAATGTTAATCCAGTTCACTTTAATAGAGTTCGACATTGTCACTACAATCTATTTGGATAAAACAAAGTATATAAAATTCAGACATAAAACTGAATATGACGATAAATGCAATTATCATATATGAAATAATAAATACAATATTTTAATTATTACATATCATATAATTTACAACAGTTCTGACATTCATCTCAAGCTCATCGAAACTACATGACTATTATGTTTAGCTTGAGACAATGGCTTGGTTAAAGGATCAGCAATGTTGTCAGCTGTCCCAACCTTACAAACTGTAATTTCTTTCCTTTCTATTAAATCTCTAATTACATGAAATTTCCTAAGTACATGTCTAGACTTGTCACTAGACTTGGGCTCTTTTGCTTGAAAAATAGCCCCACTGTTATCACAATACAAAGTGATAGGATCCTCGGCTGTCGGAACTACTTTCAGTCCCTCTAAAAATTGCCTAATCCAAACAGCTTCCTTTGCAGCTTTAGAGGCTGCAATGTACTCAGCTTCCGTTGTAGAATCAGAAGTCACAGACTCTTTGAAACTTCTCCAGCAAACCGCCCCTTCGTTCAACAAAAAGACAAAACCAGCTTGGGATTTCAAATCATCCCTATCGGTTTCGAAACTGGCATCCGTATAACCTCTTATACGTAATTCATATTCCCCTCGAAACACTAAGAATGAATCTTTAGTCCTTCTCAAGTACTTCAGAATATTCTTAACGGCTATCCAGTGACTCTCACCTGGAGTTTTCTGAAAACGACTCGTCATACTTAAAGCATACGAGACGTTAGGACGAGAACACATCATAACATACATGATCGATCCAGCAGCGGAAGCATAGGGAATCGATTTCATGCGTTCAATATCCTTAGGCTTAGTAGGACACTGTGACTTACTCAAAGTGATCCAGCTGCCTATAGGTAGAAAACCTCTCTTGGAGTTTATCATATTGAATCGATCAAGAATCTTATCGATATAGGCTTCTTGACTCAATGCTAATATCCTTTTGGATCTATCCCTATATATCCGGATACCCAAGATGCACTGAGCTTCTCCCAAATTTTTAATTTGAAAGTGATTTCCTAACCAGTCCTTAACACAAGCAAGCATATCTACATCATTCCCAATGAGTAATATGTCGTCCACATAAAGAAGTAAGAAAATAACTTTACTCCAACTAAACTTCATGTATAAACATGGGTCATCAACACTTCTGAAAACCATTCTGTTTAATAACATGATCAAAACGATGATTCCAACTCCTTGACGCTTGCTTAAGACCATAAATGGATCTCTTAAGTTTGCATACTTTGTTAGGATTTTTAGGATCCACAAAACCCTCAGGTTGTGTCATGAACACTTCCTCTTCCAGAAACCCGTTCAGGAAAGCGGTTTTGACACCCATTTGCCATATCTCATAATCATGAAATGCAGCAATCACTAACATTATCCGAACAGATCTAAGCATAGCAACTGGTGCAAAATTTTCATCATAGTGTAAACCATGAACCTGAGTGAAACCTTTAGCCACCAATCTAGCTTTGTAGGCATCCTTATGTCCATCCATGCCGATTTTAATCTTGAATATCCACTTACACTGAAGAGGTAGAACATCTTTAGGTAAGTCAACCAGGTCCCATACCTGATTATCGTACATGGAATCCATTTAGGATTGCATGGCCTCGAGCCATAGCTTAGGGTCAGAACTCGTAATAGATGCATTGTAGGTTTTGGGGTCATCACTTTCCCAAAGTAAAACCTCATAGTCACCAACTTCCTCGATAACACCAAGGTATCTATCAGGCTGGCGACTAACCCTTTCTCACCTCCTAGGTTCTGAAGGAACAATACTGATTCAATCGTAGAAGGAACATCTTCCTGTATTGTCATATCAGTTTGTGGCTCTTGAACTTCGTCAAGTTCAAATTTTCTCCCACTATTTCTTCTAGAAATAAACTCTTTTTTCTAGAAAGACAGCTTCACGAGCCACAAACACTTTGTTCTCGTTACTATTGTAGAAGTAATATCCACAAGTTTTCTTAGGGTATCCTACAAAAATACACTTTTCAGAATGAGGTGCAAGCTTATTGTCAGACTTGCTCTTGACATAAGCATCACAACCCCATACTTTCATGTATCAAAGATTCAGAACCTTCCCTTTCCATATCTCATTTGGAGTTTTGTCAGTTGCTTTAGTGGGACTTTTATTATGTGATCGTACAACAGATAAAATGGCAAAACCCCATAATGACTTAGGTAACTCAGTTTGAGTCATTATTGATTGGACCATATCTAATAAAGTTCGATTCCTCCTTTCAGCCACACTATTTAATTGTGGTGTGCCAGGAGGATTTAACTGGGATACAATACCACAGTTTATTCTGATCGTAATGCTTTAATCTTCTTATTTTATTTATACATTCACTTGACTTATTAATAGTCAATTAATACAAGGATTTAATTAATTTGTATCTCATACAAATAATTAGTTTTTCCATTTGGGCATCATACTATAGGTGTGACCTAAAGGGATCAGTTGATCACCGGCGTCACACGACAGTAATGTCAAACTCTAGTCAGCCAATCATTACCGATTAAAGATGACCAGCTGACAAATAAAAAGATAAATCCCTGATATTCCTTTTACGAGATTTAATATGTAAACGCACTTATTGTGGAGGACACTACTCCAACAGGGATGACCCTAGTTGACTCGGCCTCTGAAGCAGCCAAAAGTTTGTGATAAAATAGTGGGAAGGGGACTCTGACTGGACATCAGGAGTGCTAGGAGCTAAAAAAGACTCCGACTCCGACTCAGATTCTTCTTCACTTCCCTCTTTGACCATAGGGACTTCTCCAGTTGTGATCGTGAGAATGCGGTCTTGACGATCGGTCCACTTGACAGTTTTCCTCCAGCCTTGCGTAGCTTTCTCAGGATCAGCATCAGAGATCAAGGCGGTGGGGTCAAACTGGTTGTCCTTTAGAGCTATGTTGATGATGTCCTATTAGTCGAGGTGCTTGATGTTGTCTTCTCCGAAGAGGGGAGTGACAGCTTGACCGTCAAGGCATGGGGTCGACTCAGATCTGGTTGATGCAGCTTTGTTGTTGTCGGGGATGAAGTAGCAGTCTTGAAAGACTTCTATACCCGGGTGTCTGACCTTTGCCAGAGAATCGTAGATCGCCTCAGGAAAGCCGTGGTAGAGTTCAGCCTCTCCCTCGGGGATAATGTATCCATTGAGGTTCAGATGATAGGGACGGAGAATGACCCCCTGCTTCTTGCGCTTCCGTATTAGGAGGTTCATCTCTTGGATGTCTTCATCGGTAGGCTCATAGCCTAGCCCGAAGAGGATGTTGGGGACCTTAGCCTATTTCAAGGGAGGTAAGGTGATCTTCAGCGGATTGAGGGGTAGACTCGAGAAGTAACTCTGGTGCATTAGAATGCAGTTGACTGTGAGGTTGGCAAATGGGTCACAATCAAAAGGTATTGATTCATCGGTTAGGGCATTCACAGCTTGGAATCCCCACATTTCACTGTCGTCCTCCTCAATGGCTTGGGAGGCTACTCCCTTCTTTATGACGGCTTTGATTGAGGAAGCAAGTATCGTGATCGTCTTCCCGTTGAAAGGGACCCTGATTTTCTGATGGAACGGTTGATGTAACCGCCTTGACGGTGTGAATCCAGGGGCATCCCAGAAGCATGTTGAAGAAGGCTTTGATGTCGACTACCAGAAAACTGGTTTGCCTTTCCAAAGGCCCGGTTGTAACGGTTAGGGTGATAAGTCCCGCAACCTTACAACGAGTACCGTCATAAGCGCCTACCCCTTGATTGGTTGGGACCAAATCAGTTTCTTTGATACCCAGTTTACGAGCCGTTTTGAGGGCAATGACATTAACCACAGATCCGCCATCCACTAAAACCAAAGGCACATTATTTTCAAGGCACTATACGGTGATATATAAGGCTAGGTTATGGTTGGTTCCGAATGGAGGGATATCTTCATTAGAGAAGATGATTGGGTTGCTCAAGTCGAGGACATCGCTTGTCATGTGTGCTATCACCTCTTCAGGGGAGGAGGTAGAGGGAATAGTCAATTTTCCCAAGGCTTGCAGCAGAGCTTACCGATGCTCGAAGGATGTGGTGATCAGTTGCCAAATTGAAATTTCGGCTTTTGTTTTTTGCAATTGTTTGAGGATTGAATTTTCAGGAACCCTTGGTTGAGCGTTTGCGTCCGCGTCCGCGTCCGGGACGACCTGGTCATTCGTTGTTAAAACGACTGTTGAATTGTTTGGGTTTTAATAAGGGCGTCCGGACCGGGTAGGATGACCGATCTCTTTCACCTATCTCTCTTTTTCCGGAACCACATAGACATCCTCAGCGTCGTCCCTCCAGATACCATTGACTTCGGGATCTCGAGGGTACCTCGGAGGAGTATTCCATGGTGGGTAATTTTTGTGAGGGTAACTTTTGTGAGGGTAATAATTGTGAGGTTGATTGTTGTGAGGTTGATTATTGTGGGGCGCGTGCCAGAAAGGTCGCGGGAGCAATCCTTCCTGGTGAGGGTAGTTTCGGGTGTTCGGATGACCCTCTCTCGGACGCGGTGCTGGAGGATTGAAAATCAATCAGTGGTAAGTGTCGTTAAGTCGAGTAATCCTTTTCGAGAGACTGGCTATAGCCTCCTCAACTTGTTGGAACATGGCAAGCATGGTTGCGGCGCTGAACACGAATACCCCGTCCGAGGCATCTTTCTCCATGGCGTTCACCTCATCGTCAATTGGTCAAATGAGGTGTGAGCAATCCAAGGTTGGCTCGTCATCGGAGATATCATGGATTCAGAAAGGGTTTGTCTTGTTGTTTGGTTTTGTCGGGGGAGGCAATGGTAATCCCCCTTTCACGATCATGTCCTGAATGACATGTTTGAACTTAAAACAGGTTTCCGTGTCATGACCTTTCCCTCGATGGTATTGGTAGTAGGCATTAGGATTCCAGAAGCGGGTTTTCCTAGCCTCAGACGGATCTGGAGTGGGTCCGATCGGTTGTAATTTCCCTTGATCCATAAGCCTTTTCAGGGAGCTTGCATAAGTCGACCCTAGGTTGGTGAACACTCTTTGAGGCCGCTCAGCACTATTTGCGGTTAGCTCATGGAGGTTGACCTCGTCAATTTTGTTTATTTGACCATAGGGGCGAGATCCAGTTGATGTAGATCCCTGGAAGCCTCTACCGATGGTTTTGGTTAGGACACCTTTTCGGAGGTCGTCTTTGATGCGTGTTCCGAGGATTTGTTGATCCTGGAACGTCCTGATATTTTGTAATCTCAATAAGTTGGCATACACTGGGCAAAGATTGTTGACAAATTTCTCTACCAAAGTTGACTCGCTTGGCTTGCTGACCAATTGAGTGCTTACTCTCCTCTAGCGGGTTAGGAATTCCTTGAATCCCTCCTTATCATTTTAGGTGAGGACCTCTAAAGTATGGGTGTTGGCCTGAATCTCGACATTGTCAGCGTATTTCTTAGCAAATTCAACTGCGACCTCATCGCAGGTAGTGAGGTTCTCCGGGTCAAGGGAGTAGTACCATTGGCGAGGGATCAGTTCCAGGGATGACCGAAAGATCTGGGTGAAGAGATCTTGTTTGACCCCTTTTATCGCCATGTAGTCCTTGAAGGCTCGGATGTGGTTGAGTAGGTCCTCCACTCCCTTGAATTTGGGCATATCAGTCAATGTGAAGTTGTCGGGTAGTTGATCCCCAACGGGTTCAAAGCTTCAGTTATTTTCGAGATGGATTTTGTTACCTCGGGCTAGGAGTTGTTCCTCCAATAGTTTGAGCCTTTTCTCAGTTTCAGTCAAGGGCGGAGTGTTGTGTTCTCGAGTTTCTTTGTTTTCCAGGGTGTCGATACGGGTCTCGACACGGTCCATGGTGACTTTGAGAGCAGTGAGCGGGTTGGCTAGCTGGGCAGTTGTGACATCTCTGTTGTTGTCGTTATCGTTGGACGAAGTTGAAGACGAGGCCATGGTTATAAGGCAGAAAAACGGCTCACATTACATCTCAATCCGACACGGTTCAAAGACTGAACGCAGACAACATAAAGGACAGGACAAAGATCAGACTCAACAAGACGGGGATGACCGTGTGTGGTACCTCGGTGCTGACTCGATTTATAATGTGACGGTGTTGACCGGACTTTTTGACTCGCGTCGAACGTTGTGGCGTGACGCCGTTGGACGAGTCTCGTGGTGAAACGACTCATTGTGGACGCGGGCCCACGGGGTTCACTTGGGAACAAGCGTTTGCATTTGGGGAGTCACCACCAATTTATTGTGGAAAATCGGAAACCGTTCGAATACTTCGCATCATGTCAAGACACAAAGTAGTCACATAGACACCAAGAACTCGTTACCCTTAGCATTATATGTCTAGAATGACTCTCGTGGATGCCAATGAACACGGATGTTCACAGAGATCTGGAGTAAGGGGTGAGGGTACGTATTAGAAAGATCTTATGATCGAACACCTAATCCCGCCCGCCTCGATAGCGGCCTCTACTAATGATTAGGGAAATCGTCTATATTTGATATGTTGTTGGCTATATGCATGCAATGCAACATCTATTAGATTCATCCTAGCATGTGAGAATTAACTAAGTTGGTGAACACGTAGTTTAACATGCATTAATGTCGAGGTAGAAATTTAGGTTAATTGCATGTGAAGGCATACAAACAATAAATAAAGAATACGATAAAAAAAGCAACAATTGAAATTACAATAATTACATTGGGTGATTGATTTACGTCGAAAATACATTTAAAACGGATGTTTTGAGTAAAGAAAAGAGAAAACAAATAAATTAGGGTAGAAAATACGAACAGATTAGTGGGTGATAATACGGGAAATAGTAAACTAATACGTTAACTAATAATTAGGTCAAAGCAGAAATGGAAGTTCAGAGGCAGAACTCAACCCGGAACAGGCACAGCAGAGCTGCGTCCTTTGGAAGAGGCGCAATGCTCACTGCGTCTGTTCTTGAGGTGAATTCTGGCTGTGAAGCCGGAATTGCATATCGTTAATATTCATTGGTAATCTAATGCTCGAATAATAATATTTGACTCAGATAGAAGTGGTTTAACGGATTATTTACATGCAAATTGGTCATAAAAACAATAAAACATTAGACAAAACTAATTAGAACAAATTAATTACAATATTAATTACAAAGTTAATTATAAATTAAACTTATCAAAACAAATTAAATAGGTTATTAATGCTAAACTATTGATGATGACGATGATAAATAGACTAAAATATGCAAGAGATGAATTCCAGAGACTTGATATTGATGAATCGAATGTGTAAAACCCGGATTTGATTTTATGACGAAAACCCACAAATATGAATTACTTGGAATTTAAGTCGGGAATTAAAAGGTGATAAATTACTAATGAATTATATGCTAAAATTATCATATCAATGAAATAAGAACAAAAAAAGACAAAGCAAAAACAAACAAATGAAATAAACAAAAGACGAAGAAAGAGGAATGAAAGCAGGAACTGCGGGAGCCTCAAGAAGAGGCGCATCAAGTACTGCGTCCCTTCGAAGAGGCGCAGCAGTTGCTGCGTTCCTTCTCGACATCTGTCTCCCGTTAACCCGTAAAAAGGTTTGTATAAAGGTTTTGTAAAATGGTTTTGAATATATTTTCGACGTAAACCTTACAATAATGATTACAAAAAATAAAATAAAATACAATAGTAAAAGATGGGATTTACACCCTCAGACTTACATGTTTGACGAAACGAGATTAACAAAGTTAACGTTTAGTGATGCTCGACTTGAATGTACGACGAAAGTGCCCTCTAAGAGGAAATTAAACAAAGTTGATTAAGTTGATTGATGTGGAGTTGGTCAAATTGGTCGGTCTTGCAACACGAGGCTGGTACTCAGAAGGATCCGAGCTTACGTGGTCGAAAGTTCAAGCTCATAGATGCCAAAAAGCAAGAGCGTGGTCTTCGAATGCAAAGGGAGAAGAGAAGGGCGGACACTCACGTGAGAAATATGAGGAACGAAGGTCTCTATTTATAATAATCACACGGAGGAAATAGGGTTTCGGTAAAACTTTGGAAGTAAATCTCGAAAAGATCTTAAAATACCTGAAAGGAGCTGGGGAAGAGGCGCAGCAACCACTGCGGCTCTTGGAAGAGGCACAACACCTGCTGTGTCCTTTCCCCAAGGGTTTCTTCTTGCGGAAGAAAGATTTTCTGCGTTTCTATTATGGAATTGCGGTTGATCTTAATTTCCCTATTATTTAAAATATAATTTCGGGATATAATTTACCAAAAGATTAAAAGATTGAAAATATGGAATAGAAATATCGGGAACATTCCACAACATTCTGACTCGGCATTTTAAACGGTTATTAGAAAATGAAGACGGTTTTTGACCCGGACTCCAAATGTACTCTAATTACTGTCAAAACATCCGTGACGGCGCGTAGATGACGACCAAGGGGTAGACACAAGTATTTGAGCTATCACTTGACGATAAACTTACGAATTATCATAAATTGTTTCGTGTACCAAACATGCGGCCCAATCATAACCGGGTGGCTTCCGGGAGGTGCAGAAATGAGGTATCTACAGAGTCCCCACTTTGACTGAGGCTTGGACAAGGCAAAAGTCAAAGTATAGCCATCAAGTCAATAGAAGATTACATCTTGACGACTATGGCGACGCGAGGCGGCTGAAGGGGTCTGAGCCAAGGACCTGTCATTGGGAACATTTTAGAGTATGTCGACTATCGGGGAAGGTCATTTAAAGTCCAGTAGACTACGTAAGGAGGCTCACCAGCCATAAGAAGAGACCATACCTGAGATTCCTTGAGACTCCTTACTCAGTCGGACTCCAAGGGGGAACAAAACGTAATATCGAAGGGCGGCAGGACGTTAGTAGAAACTGCTAGGGGAAATCTGCTTGGGTTGGTCTTCAAACAAACTTCGATAAAACTCAAGATTGTGGTTGAACTCCACGTGTTGAGAGGGACAATTTGTTGTCTTGAACTCTCGCTGGGGGAACATAATTGAGGCGTGTCAAAACACCTGTCAGATAAAATTCGCTCGTTGTGGCAAGCGAGGTCTTGATAAAGTACTGCGACGGTTTGCAGCCTGCTCGAAAATACGGGTCCGGAGGAAGAATAAACATTAAATGGACCAAATATACGATATATGGTGTTTAGGAAGAGGCGCACAAAAGATGGACCTACAAATAACGAACTTATAACGAATTTTCAAAAATTAATTTGGAGAGAAGCTGAGGAAGAGGCACAGCAAGAGCTGCGACTCTTGGAAGAGGCACGGCACCTGCTGCGTCCTTTCTTGTGCTTGTCTCTGTCCGAGTAAAAACTCGACAGAGGACGTGTTTTATTTCATAATAACAAAACACGAATCATCGAAAGTCTCTCAAATTCCAACCATTTATCGTCAAAATTTGATCAAGATCTTGCATTTTCCATGACTAATAGAGGTATGCGTTCTATTTTTGCATTAAACTTCCGTATTTGCGCAATTTGGACTTACAAAATTAGGGTTTCCAACCCTAAATGTCGAACAATTTGGGGCTTTTTCCCCAAATGATCTTGCCTTATAAATTTGACTTTGTAAATGGATAATTGGTAGTATAAGGATCATAACCATGTGTTCATTTCGAATTTTCATCGAGTATTGAGCATTTGAGCGAAATTGTGACGGTCTCACAACTTAGTCGTAAATTGCTTCGAAAATAGCCTTAGGATTGCCCATTTGTGACGAAACGTGATATTTAGAATCCTTGTGCGATGGGTAAACTTCTTACCATCTCGGAATTTTGATTTGTGACGGCATTTTCAGGACACTTTTCTAGGGCATAATCACCGTTATAACGAAATGTTGTCGAAATTCCGACTCGAACCCATGACTAGGCTTGAATTTAGGCTTTACATGACCCATATTACCACATGAATAGTCGGGTTTCGGGTGAAATGGCCAAAGATGGCGAGAAAAGAGCGATTTCGGAGCTTTGAAAGCTTGAAAATCCCCTAACTAAGGCTCGCCGTCACTCAACGCGGCCTAATTCGTTTAAATTTTGCAGGTGATGAGGCTTCTACGTCAGAGAGGGCTCCCATGGATGTGGACACTATTTTTTACCCTTCCCTTACGCTCGAGGAGGCGTTAGAGGAGGCTTTTGCTGCTACGACGGACGCTGCTGAGGACGAGGTCGTCGAGGAGGAGGCGGTTGAGGAGGAGGCCCCGAGGGGGGCCAACGTTGGACGAGGTATTCGTAACCTGAGGGGAGCGGCTGAGTGGGCTGAGAGATGGGATAACCGACATCTCACCTGGGCAGCGGAGAGTCACCTGTCCTACAGGACGGTGAAGAGCTTGGTAAATTGAATTCATCATTATTTCATTTATCTTCTTTCTTGTCTTTCATTTGCCATTCCTTTTCTCTTTCATTCGAGCTAAAGAAAGCTTTGCATTGAATCAAAATAGGAGACCGGGAACATCAGATCCTTTTCTGGCTACACTACGATGATGGAGGCTTACGGGAGGCTGTCAGTGGAGGAGCAGACCATCATCAAGTTGGGAACTTTTTGGGCCTTGGTACGAGCATGGAGGGAGATCAAGGGGAGGAAGATTCGGGCTAACCTTTGCCTTATTTGAGCCTTTCTGATCGGTTTTGGGACACGACCTCGACCTTTCACATGCCTTTCGGCGAGGTTGGGGTCACGTTGGAGGATTACGGCATGATTTCTGGCTTGCCATGTGGGACTGGGGCTGTGGTGTGGCCGGAGGCAGCCAGGAGAGTGGACTCGGCTGAGGCTAGGAGTTTGATCGGTTTGAACTTGCCGGTGAACGCTGCTACGGTTCCCGGTTTGGTGTCGAGCACTTACGTCAGGGATTACTTTGCTGGGAAGATCCCGACGATGGTGATGATCGATGGGAGGGAGATAGATCCTTCTCCCTGCACTGCGGAGCAGAGAGCTCGTCTGTGGCTCTGGTGGTTCTTGTCTTTTCTCTACCTTGGAGACAAGGGGGAGAGGCTGTCGACGAAACTTCTCCTGCTACCATTGGCTTAAGTGACTTAGGTCATTGGGACTGGGTCACTCCTGGCTTTGCGGTCCTCACCCGCTATATGAGGACCATGGTTCGTCCCGAGCTGGTGGAGAAGCGGACTTCTCCTGCTACCATTGGCCCTGGACTGTTGTTGGAGGTATGAACCTTCATCTTGTATCGTGAAAGATCATTTCTGTTTCTTGTCGAATTGCGAAGATCGCCATTGATTATCTTGTTTTGCAGGCATGGGTGTACTCCTATATTCCGGGCTTCGCGCCCAAGAGGACGGAGTCGGGGGCGAGAGCTTATCCCGTTGTGAGGGATTGGGTGATGTGTCGGAAGAAGAGCCAGCGTTCTTCTTACGACGTCTCTCGACGGGGCGTGAACGCTTTGCAGCTGGGTGGTGTGAGTATCTTTTAATTTATTTGCTTACTCATCACTTCTTTTAGAAACGGTCATAAGAATGACCTCTTGCTTTCTTATCTTAGTGGGTGCCCAGGCCTTAGGCGGACTACACTTGCGTCCCTCCTTTTGTGGCTGAGGTCCTTCGACCTAGGAGCTCGAGCCGGTTGCTGATGAGGACGTCGATGGGTCTCGTGTGGTACTTGGGCGAGGGTTTGACTCGTCAGTGCTCTCGAGACGCCTTCACGGTTCCCATGGATCCTCCTCGGACAATGTTTAGGGAGCCTTCCGATGCTGAGAGGGAGGCTGACATGGCAGACGTCGGCGGTGATGCTCTCCTTCTTCCTGGCGAGGACTACTCTGCGTTCACTAACCGGAGGTTGGCGTACTGGCCGATCGTGGTAACTGCTTCACTTTTTCTTTCGAATTGGCTTGAAAACATGATGAATGATCACCGATTACTCAGACCATTTGGATTTTGCAGGAGGTTGAGGCGGCGGGCGTCGAGCCCCCAACGTACCCCGAGACCCTGGAATACATTGATGCGGCGGGGATGACGATGATCTCCGAGCTTCACGACTTTGGCAAGGCGATGATAGATGCTGGCCCGGACGAGTAGCAGCATCTGATTCGGAGGGTGAGTTCCCCGACTTGATTGGCTTTTGTATAAGAATACATTTGTTTAATTTTTTCCAATCATTGAGAATCCTTGTTTATTAAAATGCAGGTAGTGCCATCTCGGTTCGTGGCTTTGTGGAGGGTAGCCAACCGGCTACACGCTACTGTCGTCGAGGCGCTTGCTGGCGGTCGAGGACGTCAGGTATGAACCTTCTGTTTACTTCATTTTTGAAATTTCTAACTTTCTTTGTGTTTGAAATGATTGACATGAGCCAATTCTTTGTCATTTGCAGAGGGAGCGCGACCTGGAGCATGAGCTGGCACAGTCCCGGGAGGATACAGCTCGCCTACTGAGGGAGTTGGAGGTCCACGACGCCGAGATCGCTGCTCTCGAGGCGAGATTTACCGAGCTAAGGGGCGATCAGCAGTAGTTGTTCTTGTTTTTGGTTGTTTTTGTTGTTGGCTGTACCGCATACACTTTTGTATTTTTTAGGACTTTCATTTTCAACTTTCGAACTTTGTTTCGGGCACAAGCCCCTATTTTGGTGTAGATATGTCCTTTTGGTTGTATATATGACGGCCTGAGTACCTTTGCTGCTGAGTTGTCTCGTTTGTACCTGCAGGTTAGCTTTGAACAGGTTTGGTAGATGACGGTTTATGTCGTCATGCTGCCGAAATTTACATAGAAATTGCACATAAAACATGTATTTGTACACATGGCCTAAATTAGCGCAAGACAAAGACTCGAGAAAAATGCAAAAAAGATGCCGAAAATGACCGGACGGTAGAGAGGGCTACCCCCTAAAAAAAATGAAAATAGAAACATATAAGTTTGAAATGTAATATGAAACGGGAGTGAAATGATTTCCCCAAAAAGAAACAAATAAACGAAAATGGGTAAGTTTGAAAATAAAATAGTTAAATTGGTGAAATGATTCCCCCAAAAAGAAAAATGAAAATAAATGGGTAAGTGTGCTTGTTTGACGAAAATGCCGACTTCGCCTCGAAAAGCGTGCCAGTATGATTTTATAGAGACTTCCCCCAAGCTACTGTTACTACTCGATGCTAAGCTAAGAGAAACAAGGGGAGTGGGAGTGATGACAGGAGGAGACTCTGTAAGGACTTCTCTAGACTCCGACTCTGATTCCGACTCTGACTCTGACTCGAATTCGTTGTCTTCTGGTTCTCCTTTGAACATCTCTCCTTCTCCAGTGGTGAGCTTTAAGAGTCTTCCTTGATTGTTTATCCACTTGATCGACTTTCTCCATCCTTTTTGCTGATTCGAACTGGTTTCTGTGATCAATGCGGTAGGGTTGAAGTGATCGTCAGTGACATTGGGTCACATTTCCAGGCCAAGACTGAACAATTGCTAGCCAAGTACAAAATCAAACACCACAATTCCTCGCCATATAGACTAGAAACTAATGGCGCAGTAGAGTCAGCAAACAAAAACGTTGTCACAATCCTCAAGAAAATGATTGACAATTATCGAGATTGGTCAAGCAAGATACCATTTGCCGTATGGGGATATTGCACACTGTTAGAACACCCACTAGGGCCACTCCTTTCTATTTGACTTAGGGCATAGAAGCCATGCAGCCAGTTGAGCTAAAAATACCGTCCTTGCGCATTCTACTCGAAAGTCAAATCCCAGAAGCCGATTGGAAGAGAGACAGATATGAAGAACTCGTCCTCCTGGATGAACGAAGATTGCGTGTATTACACAACGTGAAAACATACCAGGCACGTATCAAACGAGCCTTCAACAAAAAGGGTAAGCCTAGGAACATCAAAGAGGAAGACTTAGTCCTCAAATCAGTTAGAGCTCTTTTGTCACAATCCTCAAGAAAATGATTGACTATTATCGAGATTGGCCAAGCAATATACCATTTGCCTTATGGGGATATCGCACATCTGTTAGAACACCTACTGGGGCCACTCCTTTCTATTTGACTTACGGCATGGAAGTCGTGCAGCCAGTTGAGCTAGAAATACCGTCCTTGCGCATTCTACTCGAAAGTCAAATCCCAGAAGCCGATTGGAAGAGAGACAGATATGGAGAATTCATCCTCCTGGATAAACGAAGATTGTGTGCATTACACAACGTGCAAACATATCAGGAACGTATCAAATGAGCCTTCAACAAAAGGGTTAAGCCTAGGAACATCAAAGAGGGAGACTTAGTCCTCAAATCAGTTAGAGCTCTTTTACCTGTCGATCCACGAGGAAAGTTCAAACCTAACTGGGCCAGACCATTCCTGGTCAAGTCCATACTCTCGCGGGGTGCGATTTGAATTACAGACCTAGATGGGAATGAATTTGCCAACCCAACTAACCTCGACCAACTGAAACGATATTATGCCTAGAATAGGAACAAAAACGCGCCTCGCGTAACATCACGTGTCGCTCATGTGGCACGGAATAAAAACGGCCCCTAGCCAGCTGAAATAAAGCTTCTGTCACTTTGCTCTTGCATTTTGACAAATCGTCATCCTCATATCATCAAATAAACTGAATTGTGCTTTAGGAGTAGTAAAGCTCATGCTCATTTTCTAGTTCATTACAAGATCTTGCTTAGACAATTATTCTTTTACATTTACTTGAACTACGTGCAAGGTTTTGATTTCATTTGTTTTAACAAAAATAAAATAATGGGTTCGAATTCAAGATGCATTTGCAATGGCCGCAATGGTTTGATTTCATTTATTTTAACATTTACTTGAACTACGCGCAACGGTTTGATTACATTTACTGGTTTGATTTCTCCAGTATCCCTAAATAAGAAAGGTCGCGATTAGCTTTCCTGTTATCCAATCCCAATAGGATCTCTCCTAAACATAGGCAAGTTGGGCTCCTGCACAGCTCCATTTGCTCAACTAAACTCAGATAGCGAGGATCACCTCTCATCTCCTCGTCAACATGCCCTTGGAGGACATAACCATGGAATAGGCAAAATCCGAATGCCCTACGCCTCGCAACATGGGAGATAGAGGGGTCTGCTCTATTTATGAACCGATCGATGAAGTCAAGCATTCAGACTCCTTTTGAGGTCACAAGACGGTCAACCTCGGCTCTTGTCAATCCAAGCAAATCCCTAAACTTGTTTTTATACCCTTGAGAAGTAGAGGGTATAACAGGTATATGTTCTGGGTCCCATCCACCAATTCCAGCAATTTCTTTGGGAAACGGACAGATATCTCCTCCTGGGAAGGCAAACACGTGGAAATTAGGGTCCCAATAATCAAGACAAGCATCCAAGAATGGCTTAACAACCTTAACTAGTTTCAAGCTCAAAATCGATCCAAAGTTGTAAGCACCCATATCATGTTTCTCCACATTTGTGAATTCGTTTGTCCATTCTTTGAGACGGATTTTTAAAGCATCCATGTTGTACGATTAATTAGAGAGTTTTATGTAATAGACGGAAGAAAGACGGCAGAATTATGTGAATAAAACCTCCATCGACGTCTATATTTATAATAAAAGTTGTTTCCTAAAATCCGTCAGAACGGACACACTGGAGAAATGGCGCAGCACGTGCTGCGCCTCTTCCAAGGGACGCGGCTCACGCTGCGCCTTTTCCCTGGAGATTTTTTTGTTATTTTTCGCGTTGGGTTTTTCCTAATTTCTTAAGCATAATTTCCTATTCATATGGGTAATTATTTTTGGTAATCTCGTTGAATTACCATATTTCGAGTTTCCTAATCATACGGGCACGCTTTTCGAGGCGAAGTCGGCATTTTCGTCAAACAAGCACACTTACCCATTTATTTTTATTTTTTTTCTTTTTTTTCTTTTTGGGGAATCATTTCACCAATTTAACTATTTATTTTTATTTTTTCTTTTTTCGGGAAATCATTTCACTCCCGTTTCATATTACATTTCAAACTTATATGTTTCTATTTTCATTTTTTTTATGGGGTAGCCCTCCCTACCGTCCGGTCATTTCCGACAACTTTTTTTCATTTTTTTTTCGAGTCTTTGTCTTGCGCTAATTTAGGCCATGTGTACAAATACATGTTTTATGTGCAATTTCTATGTAAATTTTAGGCAGCATGACGGCATAAACCGTCATCTACCAAACCTATTCAAAGCTAACCTGCAGGTACAAACGAGACAACGCAGCAGCAAAGGCACTCAGGTCGTCATATATACAACCAAAAGGACATATGTACACCAAACTGGGGGCTCCTGTCCGAAACAAAGTTCGAAAGTTCCAAATGAAGGTCCTAAAATGTACAAAAGTGCGTGTGGTACACCTAAAAAAAAAAACTACTGCTGATCGCCGCCTAGCTCGGTTACTCTCGCCTCGAGAGTAGCAATCTCGGTGTCGCGGACCTCCAACTCCCTCAGTAGGCGAGTTGTCTCCTCCTGGGATTGCGCCAGCTCACGCTCTCTCTGCAAATGACAAAGAATTGGCTCATGTTAATCATTTCAAACACAAAGAAAGTTAGAAATTTCAAAAATGAAGTAAACGGAAGGTTCATACCTGACGTCCTCGACCGCCAGCAAGCGCCTTGACGACAGTAGCCCGTAGCCGGTTGGCTACCCTCCACAAAGCCACGAACCGAGATGGCGCTACCTGCATTTTAATAAACTAGGATTCTCAATGATTGGACAAAATTAAACAAATGTATTCTTATACAAAAGCTAATCAAGTCGGGGAACTCACCCTTCGAATCAGATGCTGCCACTCGTCCAGGCCAGCATCTGTCACCGCCTCGCCAGAGTCGCAAAGCTCGGAGATCGTCGTCATCCCCGCCGCATCAATGTACTCGAGAGTCTCGGGGTACGCTGGGGGCTCGACGCCCGCCGCCTCAACCTCCTACAAAATCCAAATGGTCTGAGTTATCGGTGATCATTCATCATGTTTTCAAGCCAATTCGAAAGAAAAAGTGAAGCACTTACCACGACCGGCCAGTACGCCAACCTCCGGTTAGTGAACGCAGGGTAGTCTGGTCAGGAAGAAGGAGAGCGTCACCGCCGACGTCTGCCAGGTCAGCTTCCCTCTCAGCATCAGAAGGCTCCCTAAACATCGTCCGAGGAGGATCGATGGGAACCGTGAAGGCGTCTCGAGAGCACTAACGAGTCAAACGCTCGCCCAAGTACCACACGGGACCCATCAACGTCCTCAGCAGCAATCGGCTGGAGCTCCTAGGTCGAAGGACCTCAGCCACAATAGGAGGGACGCCAGTGTAGTCCGCCCAACGCCTGGGTACCCACTAAGATAGGCAAGCAAGAGGTCATTCTTATGATCGTTTCCAAAAGAAGTGATGAGTAAGCAAATAAATTAAAAGATACTCATACCACCCAGCTGCAGGGCGTTCACGCCCCGTCGACAGACGTCCTAAGAAGAACGCCGGCTCTTCTCCCGACACATCACCCAATCCCTCACAATGGGATAAGATCTCGCCCCCGGCTCCGTCCTCTTGGGCGTGAAGCCCGGAAAGTAGGAGTACACCCATGCCTGCAAAATAAGATAATGATTGGCGATCTATCGTGATTCGACAAGGAAGAGAAATGATCTTTCACAATATAAGATGAAGGTTCATACCTCCAACAACAGTCCAGGGCCAACAGTAACAGGAGAAGTCCCCTTCTCCACCAGCTCGGGACGAACCATGGCCCTCATATAGCGGGTGAGAACCGCAAAGCAAGGAGTGACCCAGTCTCAATGACCTATGTCACTCAAGTCAGAAAGGAAGCGAAGAAGCTTCGTCGACAACCTCTCCCCCTTGTCTCCAAGGTAGAGCGAAGACAAGAACCACCAGAGCCACAGACGAGCTATCTGCTCCGCAGTGCAGGGAGGAGGAGTCGTCTCCCTCCCATCGATCATCACCATCGTCGAGATCTTCCCAGCAAAGTAATCCCTGACGTAAGTGCTCGGCACCAACCCGGGAACCGTAGTAGCGTTCGCCGCCAGGTTCCAACCGATCTAAATCCTAGCCTCAGCTGAGTCCACTCTCATGGCTGTCTCCGACTACACCACAGCCTCAGTCCCACACGGCAAGCCAGAAATCATGCCGTAATCCTCCAATGTGACCCCAACCTCGCCGAAAGGCATGTTAAAGGTCGAGGTCGTGGCCCAAAACCGATCAAGGAAGGCTCAAATAAGGCAAAGGTTAGCCCGAATCTTCCTCCCCTTGATCTCCCTCCACGCTCGTACCAAGGCCCCAAAAGCTCCCAACTCGATGATGGTCTGCTCCTCCGCTGACAGCCTCCCGTAGGCCTCCATCATCGTAGTGTAGCCAGAAAAGGATCTGACGATGTTCCCGGCCTCCTATTTTGATTCAATGCAAAGCTATCTTTAGCTCGAATGAAAGAGAAAAGGAATGGAAAATGAAAGACAAGAAAGAAGGTAAATGAAAGAATGGTGAATTCAATTTACAAAGCTCTTCACCGTCATGTAGGACAGGTGAATATCCGCTGCCCAGATGAGATGTCGGCTATCCCATCTCTCAACCTACTCGGGGGCTCCCCTCAGTTGATGACCACCTTGTCCGACGTTGGACCGCCTCGGGGCCTCCTCCTCAACAGCCTCCTCCTCGACGACCTCGTCCTCACCTGCCTCCATCGCAGCAGCAAACGCCTTCTTTAACGCCTCCTCGAGCGTAAGGGAAGGGTCAAAAATAGTGTCCACGTCCATGGGAGCCCTCCCTGACGTACAAGCCTCGTCACCTGCAAAATTAAAGCGAATTAGGCCGCGTCGAGTGACGGCGAGCCTTAGTTAGGGGGTTTTCAAGCTTTCAAAGCTCCGAAATCGCTCTTTTCTCGCCATCTTTGGCCATTTCTCCCTAAACACGACCACTCATGTTGTAATATGGGTCAGGTCAAGCCTAGTCATGGGTTCGAGTCGAAATTTCGACAACATTTCGTTATAACGGTGATTATGCCATAGAAAAGTGTCCTGAAAATGCCGTCACAAATCAAAATTCTGAGATGGTAGGAAGTTTACCCATCACACAAGGATTCCAAATATCAAGTTTCATCAAAAATGGGCAATCCTAAGGCTATTTTGGAAGCAATTTACGACTAAGCTGTGAGACAGTCACAATTTTGCTCAAATGCTCAATACTCGATGAAAATTCAAAATGAACACATGGTTATGATCCTTATACTACCAATTATCCATTTACAAAGTCAATTTTATAAGGCAAGATCGTTTGGGGGGAAAAGCCCCAAATTTTTCGACATTTAGGGTTGGAAACCCTAATTTTGTCGGTCCAAATTGTGCAAATACGGAAGTTTAATGCAAAAATAGAACACATACATCTATTAGTCAAGGAAAATGCAAGATCTTGATCAAATTTTGACGAGAAATGGTTGGAATTTGAGAGAGTTTCGATGATTTGCGTTTTGTTATTATGAAATAAAACACGTCCTTTGTCGAGTTTTTACTCGGACAGAGACAAGCCCAGGAAAGGACGCAGCAGGTGCTGCGCCTCTTACTCAGCTTCCCTCCAAATCATTTTTCGAAAATTCGTTATAAGTTCATTATTTGTAGGCCCATCTTTGGTTCGCCTCTTCCTCAACACCAAATATCGTATATTTGGTCCATTTAATGTTTATTCTTCGTCCAGACCCGTATTTTCGAGCAGGCTGCGAACCGTCGCAGTACTTTATCAAGACCTCGCTTGCAACAACGAGCGAATTTTATCTGACAGGTGTTTTGACACACCTCAATTATGTTCCCCCAGCGAGAGTTTAAGACAGCCAATTGTCCCTCTCAACACGCGGAGTTCAACCTCAATCTCGAGTTTTACCGAAGTTTTTTTGAAGACCGACCCAAGTAGATTTCCCCCAGCAGTTTCTACCGACGTCCTGCTACCCTTCGATATTACGTTTTATTTCCCGTTGGAGTCCGACAGAGTAAGGAGTCTCAAGGAATCTCGGGTATGGTCTCTTCTTATGGTTGGTGAGCCTTCTTACGTAGTCTAATGGACATTAAACAACCCTTCCCGATAGACGGCAGACACTAAAATGTTCCCGACTACAGGTCCTTGGCTCAGACCCCTTGAGCCGCCTCGCAATGCAATAGTCGTCAGATTGAAATCTTTGATTGACCTGATGGCTATACTTTGACTTTCACCTTGTCCAAGCCTCAGTCAAAGTGGGGGCTCTGTAGATACCTCATTTATGCACCTCCCGTAAGCCACCCGGTGATGATTGGGCTGCATGTTTGGTACACGAAACAATTTATGACAATTCGTAAGTTTATCGTCAAGTGATAGCTCAAATACTTGTGTCTAACCCTTGGTCGTCATCTAAGCGCCGTCACGGTCGTTTTGACAGTAATTAGAGTACATTTGAAGTCCGGGTCAAAAACCGTCTTCATTTTCTAATAACCGTTTAAAATGCCGAGTCAGAATGTTTTGGAATGTTCCGGATATTTCTATTCCATATTTTTAATCTTTTAATCTTTTGGTACATTATATCTCGAAATTATATTTTAAATAATAAGGAAATTAAGATCAACCGCAATTCCATAATAGAAACGCGGAAAATCTTTCTTCCGCAGGAAGAAACCCTTTGGGAAAGGACGCAGCAGGTGCTGCGCCTCTTCCAAGAGCCGCAGTGGTTGCTGTGCCTCCTCCCCAGCTCCTTTCTACGCATTTTAAGATCGTTTCGAGATTTACTTCCAAATTTTTACCGAAACCCTAATTCCTCCGTGTGATTTGTATAAATAGAGACCTTTGGTCCTCATATTTCTCACACGAGTGTCCGCCCTTCTCTTCATCCTTTGCATTCTAAGACCACGCTCTTGCTTTTTGGCGTCTACGTGCTTGAACTTTTGACCACGTAAGCTCGGATCCTTCTGAGTACCAGCCTGGTTTTGCATGACCAAGCAATTTGATCAACTCCACATCAATCAACTTAATCAACTTTGTTTAATTTCCTCTTAGAGGGCACTTTCGTCGTATATTCGAGTCGAGCATCACTAAACATTAACTTAGTTAATCTCGTTTCGTCAAACATGTAAGTCTGAGGGTGTAAATCCCATCTTTTACTATTGTATTTTTATTTTAATTTTTGTAATCATTATTGTAAGGTTTACGTTGAAAATATATTCAAAACCGATTTATAAAACCTTTATTCAAATCCTTTTTTACAGGTTAACGGGAGACAGCTGTCGAGAAGGAGCGCAGCAACTGTTGCGCCTCTTCGAAGGGACGCAGCAGTAACTGCGCCTCTTCCTGAGGCATCCGCAGTTCCTAGTTTCCTTCTTCTTCCTTCGTCTTCTGTTTAATTCGTCTGTTTTCTTTTGCTTCGTCTTTGTTTGCTCTTATTTCACTGGTATGATAATTTTAGCATATAATTCATTAGTAATTTATCACCTTTTAGTTCCCGACTTAATATTCCAATTAATTCATATTTGCGGGTTTTCGTCATTAAAATCAATCCGGGTTTTAGAGATTCGATTCATCAATATCAAATCTCTGGAATTCATTCTTTGTATATTTTTTCGTCTGTTCATCGTCATCATCATCAATAGTTTAGCATTAATAACCTAATAAATTTGTTTTAATAAGTTTAGTTTATAATTTACCTTGTAATTTACCTTGTAATTAATATTGTAATTAATTTGTTCTAATTAGTTTTGTCTCATGTTTTATTGTTTTTATGACCAATTTGTATGTAAATAATCCGTTAAACCACTTCTATCCGAGTCAAATATTATTAATCGAGCATTTAATTACCAATGAATATTAACGATATGCAATTCCGGCTTCACAACCAGAATTCACCTCAGGAACAGACGCAGTGAGCACTGCGCCTCTTCCAAAGGACGCAGCTCTGCTGCGCCTGTTTCGGGTTGAGTTCTGCCTCTGAACTTCCGTTTCTGCTTTGACCTAATTATTAGTTTACATATTAATTAACTATTACCCTAATTTATTTATTTTCTCTTTTCTTTTCTCAAGACATCGATTTTAAATGTATTTTCGACGTAAATCAATCAGCCAATGTAATTATTGTAATTTTTAATTATTGTGTTTTCTCGTATTCTTTTTTTATCGTTTGTTTGTATGTTTTCACATGCAATTAATTTAAATTTCTACCTCGACATTAATGCATGCTAAATTACATGTTCACCGACTTTGTTAATTCTCACATGCTAGGATTAATCTAATGGATGTTGCATTGCATGCATATAGCCGACAACATATCAAATATAGACGATTTCCCTAATCATTAGTAGAGGCCGCTATCGAGGCGGGCGGGATTAGGTGTTCGATCAGAAGAGCTTCCTAAGACGTACCCTCACCCCTTACTCCAGATCTCTGTGAACATCCATGTTCATTGGCATCCCCGAGAGTCATTCTAGACATAGAATGCTAAGGGTAACGAGTTCTTGCTGTCTATGTCACTACTTTGTGTCTTGAGATGACGCGAAGTATTCGAACGGTTTCCAATTTTCCACAATAAATTGGTGGCGACTCCATAAATGCAAACGCGTTTTTTCCCAAGCGAACCCTGTGGGCCCGTGTCCACATTTTGGCGACTCCGCTGGGCCCACTCTCTTAACTGAAGCGCAGGGCCAGTTTTATAGACCTCCTACACGAGTTCAAAGACGTTTTTGCTAGGTCCTACAAAGAGATACCTGCTTTGGTTGGTTTGGCATATGGAGCGTTTGCGCTTATCGAGCCCCCATTTACTGTTCCTGCTTACCCTGCTCGCTCGATTGCAATGAGGACCAGGCTTTATATGGTGGACTCCTGATCAGATGGATCGTACCATGGTGGTATCTCAAGTCTGTTACTAGAGTATCGTCTCTGATTCCTACTCGATCGGTGCGCATTCATGGCTTGGAATTCATGATATGCATCTTCCCAGAGAGACTGATGAGGCAGGTTGGCTTGAAGCAGATGATTCCTAAGCTTGATACTGTTCCTCGGACTGCCGTGCCACTTACTACCGAGAGTCAAAGAGAGTGGGCCCTCAAATGGGCTCAGAGAAACATGTGGTTCCTAAATGCTTCTGTTAGCGCATTATGGGTATCAGATTCCTACTTGTAGTGGAGGAAGGCTACTACTCATGAGGAGCGCAAGAGGCTAAGGAAGCACGAGCCTGTTGATTCCAAGGTTCGTGATGTAGCGAAGGAGAAACAGAAGTACTTGACCGAGGGCAAGGAAGAAGCCGGATTCCGAGTTGTTCATCCGTCGAAGAAATCGAAGATCTCTCCTGTCGTCGAAAAGGTGGTTGATAGGAATGGCAAGACTAGACCGCGAAAGAGACCGTTGGTGATTAAGTTTGAGATAACGTAGGAGCGCATGGCTCGTGGTCGAGATAAGAAATGTGACAAAAATGACAAAGGCAAGGGGAAGATGGAAGAATAGCCTAAGTCCTAGTATTATTTATTATTATTATTATTATTATTATTATTATTATTATTATTATTATTATTATTATTATTATTATTATTATTATTATTATTATTATTATTATTATTATTATTATTATTATTATTTGTAATAAAATGGTGGGGGTTTTAGAATCCTAGACTATTTATTTTCAGCATTTTTTTTTATTATGTGGCGTATTATTATTATTATTATGGAAAGAAATGAATAAAAGATTAATTGGTTATGAAACCATTGTGATTTTCTTTCATTATTCTTGTCGAATTCCGGATGCATATGCAAATGTCTTTCTATTTACATTTAAAATAATGGGTTGTATCCTGTGAAGGATTGCCTACGTAATCATTTTAAAAATGAAATCAAACCCTTGCGCGTTGTTCAAGTAAATGTAAAAGAATAATTGTTCGAAGCAAGAGCTTCTAATGAACTAGAAAATGAGCATGAGCTTTACTTACTCCTAAAGCACAATTCAGTTTATTTGATGATATGAGGATGACGATTTGTCAAAATGCAAGAGCAAAGTGACAGAAGCTTTATTTCAGCTGGCCATGGGCCGTTTTTTATTCCGTGCCATATGAGCGACACGTGATGTTATGCGAGGCGCGTTTTTTTTCCTATTCTAGGCATAATATCGTTTCAGTTGGTCGAGGTTAGTTGGGTTGGCAAATTCATTCCCATCTAGGTCTGTAATTCTAACCGCACCCCCCGGGAGTATGGACTTGACCAGGAATGGTCCGGCCCAGTTGGGTTAGAACTTTCCTCGTGGATCGACAGGTAAAAGAGCTCTAACTAATTTGAGGACTAAGTCTCCCTCTTTGATGTTCCTAGGCTTAACCCTTTTGTTGAAGGCTCATTTGATATGTGCCTGATATGTTTGCACGTTGTGTAATGCACGCAATCTTCACTCATCCAGGAGGACGAGTTCTCCATATCTGCCTCTCTTCCAATCGGCTTCTGGGATTTTACTTTCGAGTAGAATGCGCAAGGACGGTAATTCTAGCTCAACTGGCTGCACGGCTTCCATGCCGTAAGTCAAATAGAAAGGAGTGGCCCCAGTGGGTGTTCTAACAGATGTGCGATATCCCCATAAGGCAAATGGTATCTTGCTTGGCCAATCTCGATAATTGTCAATCATTTTCTTGAGGATTGTGACAACGTTTTTGTTTGCTGCCTCTATTGCGCCATTAGTTTGTGGTCTATATGTCGAGGAATGGTGGTGTTTGATTTTGTACTTGGCTAGCAATTGTTCAGTCTCGGCCTGGAAATATGACCCATTGTCACTGATGATCTCATGTGGACAATATCGACAAATGATGTTGGTTTGTATGAACTTTGCCACGTTCTTGGCCGTGAGACTAGTGTAAGAAGCCGGTACTACACATTTGGTAAAATAATCGATTGCCACCAGAATGAAACAGTGACCCCCTGTTCCGGCCGGGTTGATCTTTCCGATGATGTCGATTCCCCAAGCAGAAAATGGCCAAGAAGACGTCATGGTGTAGAGTAATGAGGGAGGGACATGTTGCACATTTCCGAAGATTTGGCAGTTGTGGCAATGTCTGACATATTTGATGCAATCGGATTCCATTGTGGTCCAATAATATCCCAAACGAGTGATTTTATTTGCCATCATTGGTCCACTCTTGTGAGGTCCACATTCTCCATCATGGACTTCTTCCATCACTTTCTGTGCATGTGAACAATCAAGGCAACACAAGATTACACCAAGAGGTGTTCTTTTATACAATTCTCCTTGCATGAAGACGTATTGGGAGGCTAGTAAGTGTATAGCACGTTGTCCCCTCTTAT
The DNA here is from genome assembly GCF_048544455.1 of Silene latifolia. Lineage (NCBI taxonomy): Eukaryota > Viridiplantae > Streptophyta > Magnoliopsida > Caryophyllales > Caryophyllaceae > Silene > Silene latifolia. The sequence continues at coordinate 84,259,101 of NC_133535.1, forward strand.
CCGTGTTTGGTGGATAGGTGTCATTGAGTTTGAAGTTCAAAATTGCTTGGAACCAAGGTTCCTCTGGGTTTTCTTCTTCATCTGTAATTTGGTGCACATAAGCTGGTTCTGACCGTCGTTCGATGAAAAAGGCATTTCTACCATATTATCAGGCGTATTAATCAAAGATGCAAGTTTTGCAAGAGCATCTGCAAATTGATTCTCTTCTCGAGGTAGGTGTAGGTAAGTTACTTGATCGAAGAATTGGGGAACTTGGTCTATCCTGGCTTGATAGGGTGCTAGGCTTTCACTTCGAATTTTCGAAGACCCCGTAATTTGATTGATGATCAAGGATGAGTCTCCATGTACTCGAAGATTCTTGATGCCTAAACCTACTGCTGCTTATAGCCCAATGAGGCAAGCCTCGTATTCTGCTGCGTTATTTATCACCTCAAAGTCGAGTTTGACAGAAAGTGGTGTATGCTCACCTTCAGGAGAAATGAGCAACACTCCTATTCCAAATCCTCTTAGGTTTGACGCTCCATCAAAATAAAGGTCCCAGGAGTCTACATCGGTTTGGAGTATATCTTCATCCGGAAACGACCAGGTGTCTATTGTTTGTGTATCATTGATGGGATTTTCTGCGAAGAACTCGGCGACAGCGCATCCTTTTATAACTTTCAGAGGTACATATTTGAGATTGAAATCTGAGAGAATCATAGTCCATCTCGCTAGGCGTCCATTGAGAACGAGTTTTTCGAAGAGGTATTTGACAAGATCCACTTTGGAGTATATTTTGACGGAATAACTAAGCATGTAATGGCGTAGCTTCTTCGTTGCCCACACAAGATCGAGGCACGTCTTTTCAAGTGGTGTGTACTTGCACTCATACTCCAAGAACTTCTTACTAAGGTAGTAGATAGCTCTTTTTTCTTTTCCCACGGTTTGTGCTAGCATCGCTCCCATGGCCGTTTCGGTTACTGTGAGATTTAAACCAAGAGGTTGATCTCGTTGGGGTGGCATGAGCACTGGTGGTTTGGCTAGTATCTCCTTGATTCGGTCGAACGACTATTGACAGTCGTCATCCCACATGGCGTGATCTGTTTTCTTTAGCTTTTCGAAGATAGGTTCACATATCATGCTGAGTTTCGTTATGAATCGACTTATGTATTGCACCTTGCCCAAGAATCCTCAAACTTCCTTCTCTGTTTGAGGTTGCGGCATTTCTATTAGAGCTTTGATTTTGGAAGGGTCGATTTCTATTTCTCGTTGGCTAACGACATATCCCAGGAGTTTGCCGGATGTTACCCCTAATGCGCATTTCTGAGGATTGAGCCTCATGTTGTACTTTTGTAGTCTTGAGAAGAATTTGCAAAGGTTATTAATGTGACCTTCTCTATCCTTGGACTTGACAATCATATCGTCTACGTAGTTGCGGTGCATTGATACGTAGATATGACATTGATTAACCCAAACGGCATAACCGTGTAGCAATAGGTGCCCCATTGAGTGACGAAGGCGGTCTTGTGCATGTCTTCTATGGCTCTCTTGATCTGATTATATCCCGCGTATCCATCCATGAAGGATAACAACGCGTGATCTGCTGTATTATCCACCAATATGTCGATGTGTGGCAGAGGAAATTCATCCTTGGGACTCGCTTTGTTTAAGTCTCTGAAATCAACACAAACACGGATTCTCCCATCCTTTTTGGGTATGGGTACTATGTTGGCTACCCAGTCTGAGTACTCGGATACTTTGATGAACCCGGCTTTGAATTGCTTATCGACTTCTTCTTTGATCGTAAGAGCCCATTCTGTCCTCATTCGATGAAGATTATTTTTTACGGGTTTGAAACCTGGTTTGATTGGGATTCTGTGCTCTGCGATATCTATGTCGATCCCTGGCATATCTTTGTAGGACCAAGCAAAAACGTCTTTGAACTCGTGTAGGAGGTCTATAAAACTATGCCTTTCGGTGGAGCTCAAGGTCGTCCCTATCCTAAGTTCTTGGGGTTCTAGTTCAGTTCCTACGTTGATGGGCTCGGTGTTCTCTATAACTGGTCCCCCTTCCCCTTCTTGTAGAATTTATTTAGCTATGTAGGGAGGTATTTCGATTGAGTCTGGGTCTGGGTCATCCTCATTATCATCGTAAACAGAATTGCATTCAGAATAACACAAAGAGTAAGCAGATCCTGATTTATTCATATTAAAATTTGAAAAGAGTTGAAACAAAGAAGCCATCTGTTCAGTAGTCAGTGGCGGTAAAGGGACAGTTGTCAGGACATTTCCCAAACTACTGTTACTACTCGATGCTAAGCTAGAAGAAACAAGGGGAGTGGGAGTGATAACAGGAGGAGACTCTCTAGGGACTTCTCTAGACTCCGCCTCCGATTCCGACTCTGACTCTGACTCGAATTCGTGTCTTCTAATTCTCCTTTGAACATCTCTCCTTCTCCAGTGGTGAGCTTGAAGAGTCTTCCTTGGTTGTTCGTCCACTTGATCGACTTTCTCCATCCTTTTTGCTGATTCAAACTGGTTTCTGTGATCAATGCGGTAGGGTTGAAATGATCGTCTTCAAGTATCATGGTAATGATCTCGTCCTATGCGGCTCTAACAAATCGATCTTCACCAAACAGTAAGCTAACAACTTGTTCGTCTAAGCAAGGTGCTTGACGAGTTTTGACGGTAGGAACCATTTCCGTAGGAATAAAGTAGTAATCATGAAAGATCTCGATTCCCGCTAGTTGCTTTCCTATGTAATGCCAAGGCTCGGGAAACTCGTGAAAGCATTCTTGACTCCCTTCTCTAACGAAGTATCCATTTAGGGTAGGGAGATAGGGTCGCATTTGGACCCCCACATGCTTGCGGTTTTGGAATTGAGTGAGCATCTCTAGAGCTTCTTACTTGGTGGGTTTGTATCCTAATCCTAGTGGTATCCTTTGTGAATTACCTTCTTTGTAAGGTGCAAAGGTATTTCTTTGGACAAGATTCAATGGCATTCCCGGGAAGTATCCCTGAGATTTGAGCATGTGGTTGACCACTAAGTTAGAGTAGGTATCAAAGTACAAAGGTGCCAACTCACTTTCTACAAGGTTTATGCTATGGAAGCCCCCAAGTTCATATACTAGATCTGCAATTACTTGGTTGCTTGACCTCTTTTCTATTACCGCCTTGATGGGTGACGAAGTGATCGTCACCACCTTACCCTCTAGTGGGATCTTAATTTTCTGGTGGAGGGTAGATGTTACTGCTTTGAAAGCGTGAATCCAAGGTCTTCCCAAAATTATGTTGAAGGATTCTTCAATGTCCACTATTTGGATGTTAACCTTTCGCTCGATCAGCCCTGTGGCTATGGTAAGGTTAACTAGTCCTACCACTTTTCGTCGTGTACCATCATATACGCGAACACCTTGATTGGTAGGGGTCCAATCTGACTCTTTCATGCCTAATTTGTATGCTGTTTTCAATGGTATGACGTTGACCATCGAGCCATCATCTACCAAAGTCATTGGCACATTCTTCTTTAAGCAAATAACAGTAATATATAGAGCCAAGTTGTGACTAGCGTCGAAAGGTGGCAAATCTTCATCCGAGAAAGTAACTGGGTTACTTAGCTTAGTTGAATCTTGGAAGACCAAGTTGACTACGTCATCAGGTGTGGAGTTATGTGCCACATTTAATTTGGCCAAGTCTTGCATTAAAGATTGGCGATGTGGGAATGAGCTTGCAACTAGTTTTCAGACTGAAAGATCAGCCGTTGTTTTCTGTAGTTGCTTTAGTAATAGGTCAGTAGAGGTATCCTCGCTATCATTTGCTGTGACAATGCTGGTATTGGTAATTGGACCATTTGCTATGGGACCATTTTGAGAAACATTTTGATATGGACGCCCCGAACGAGTAAGGTGGTCTATATCTTGGTCCTCACTGTTTTGAACTATTTCCTCACTGATTTTGACTAGGTAGTGTTCGGTGAGGTATTCATCTTCATCATCATCGGCCCACACTCCATTGATAGTAGCGAGTTCTCTCAACCTCATGATTTCGGCTTCTAAGTGGATGATTTGGTCGATTAGCTCATCAACCACGGCTACTACTTCTTGCATTGTAGCATTTTGAGAGATATTTAGTGGCGCACATTCTTTAGGTGTTGTACTTGTATTACGTAGTGTGGCCACTTTTTGCCCATGCGATAAAGTCATTGATAGTAGGGGAAATGGTGGCGTAACTTCCTTCACCCTCTATTGCATGGATCTCATCTTCGACTGGAGAAATGAGGTGTGAGAATTCTAAGTTAGATTCGTCACTTATAATCATCAGAACTCCAAGAGGATTCTCAGTATTGTTAGGCTTGCCTCCAGGCGGTATTGGTAGGCGACCGTCTTCAATCATGTCCTGCAGTACATGTTTTAGCTTGTAATATTTTTCTGTATCGTGTCCCTTACCTCATGATATTCGCAGTATGAATTCTCGTCCCAGGACTTGAATTTCTTTTTTGGTTCAGGTGTAGGCCCTATGGGTTGGAGCTTACCCTGTTTCATCAATCTCTTCAGAGCGTTGGAGTATGTATCCCCAATGTTTGTGAATTTTCTTTGTGGGTTATTCTTCTTTGATGGTTCGAGAAGGTTAACCTCACCAGTCTTGCTAGTAGAGCCGTAAGAACGACTTGTTGAGCCTTGATATCCACGACCTACCGTTTTGGACAAGAGTCCTTTAAGGATGTCATATTCGATCCTTATTCCTAGTACAATTAAGTCCTTGATGGTTTTGATGTTTTGGTACCTCAAATGATTTGCATAAATAGGCTTCAAGTTGTCCACGAATTTTTCCACGAGGGTAGCTTCATCTGGACGCTCAACAAGTTGGGTACTAGTCTTCCTCCACCTACTTAGGAAGTCGGTGAAACCTACTTTCTCATTTTGGGTAAGAACCTCTAAGGTGCGCATATTGACTTGGATCTCAGCATTATCCGCATACTATTTAGCGAACTCAATTGCGGCATCATCCCAAGTGGCGATCTTCTTGTGCTCTTGGGAATAGAACCATTGCTTCGGGATGGTATCAAGAGATGAAGGAAATATCCTTAGGAACATCTCGGGTTTGATGCTTTTGATAGACATGTAATCCTTGAAAGCACGAATGTGGTTCAAAGGGTTTTCATGCCCCTTCAATTTCAGGATATCCGTCATGTTGAAGTTGGTTGGCAATTTGGAACTCACGGCCTCATACTTCTGATTGGTTTCCCTATAGATATCATCCCCTTTGAGGTAGATCAATTGTTCCTCCAAGTATTGGAGTTGTTTTTCAGCTTCGGTCAGAACTACGGAAGGGTTGACTTCTTGTGCTCCCACATAAGGTGGAGGGTTATCATTCACGAAATCATTCTTAAATTCAAGAGGCACTTCATTTTCTGCAGGAGGCAACCTAGTTTCTACAGCAACTATTCGGCCTTCGATTGTGTTGAGGCGATCATACACTTGGTCTTGGCTAGCTTGGAGACGAGTTAGCGCGGCTAGGATTAGATGATTACCATTCGGTGGGTGTCCATTGACACTTGCGTGACTAGTTCCAGGCATCTTGGAAACTGGATAAGAGATCGACGACGAATCAAAACACGATCGACCATTCTAGCACACTTACCCAAAGAAAGGTTTTTAACTCGTGAAGTGGAAGTGTGACACTCGTGTCAAGTGAGGTTTGAAGAAACGACAAAGTTTAGAAATGTTGGTCCTAGTCAACTATAGTGTAGTTGTAGAAGTGGACTGGTAGTGAGGTTTTGAAATGGGCTTTGAGGCCCGAATTTTGACTCGACAATTGGACAGAGTTTTGACTGGTTTTGCGCTAAATTTGGCCTTTTTCGAAAATTTTACATTTTTTTAAAAAGAGGTTTTGATTTTACAAAATTCGTCATGGTTTCATTTAGATAATGGTGATCACATATAATACAAGCATTTATATAGGCATTATAACGGGATGCTGAGTGCATTTAAAAAGGTTTTGGTTTAAAGGGTGGGTTGCTATACCGAACAATCAAACTCGGGGTCTGTGGAGAGGCTCGTTGATGCGTGTCTTTTATATGATGTTTTGCACCTCATTTTACACGCATTTCAGAGCTCATTTGTGTAGTTTAAGCTACCATTTCCCCCATTTCCGTCTACTTTCGTGTTTTTGTACTTTATTGCAGAAATGTGAAGAATTCAACGGAAATTGAGCTAAATCCGTCCCCGACTATCCTGCATTGCAATTGACGTGAAGTATTCACTTAAGGAACGAGCTTGGTGCACAATCCAAGGCCCAAAAGACAAATCCACGAGATTATAGAAGTCAAGTAGCAGCTCAAGCAGTCGATCGACCACTACCATCAGTCGATCGACCAACCTGCGGGTTCCAGAAGCTACTGTACACTGAAGAGCAGTCGATCGACCGACATGCCTGTTCGATCGACCAAGCTGCTATCCCAGACGAGAATTAAAAGATCGAGGAAGCGCAAGCCCATTGAGTTTAGGTTTTGTTAATAAGTGTTACGTATGTTTGCTATATAACGTAACTTAGAACACCAGTTTGAGGGATCCCATTTTTATCTAAGTTTTACACAGTAACATTCAGTTTTTGTTAGGGTTCGGAATATTGTTTTAGCATTGGAATTTCGTTCTTATTCTTAATCATTCCTCTGCAATCTTGGTATTCTTCTGCCTTATTTGAATTCACTCTTATTTCGTTATTAGTATAGAATTGCTAGTTAGGTTCCCGAAACCGTTTTATCGCTTTATGTTAATTGTTGTTCTACTATTTTTAGCATGAATTCAGTAATCTTTATCGTCAATATTATTGTTATTTCTGCCATAGCCATGAGTAGCTAAATCAATTGTGCTAGGATGTAGGGGAATTATAGCGTAGGCGGCGTAGTATTAATTTGGACTGAAATCGCGTTTCAGTCGATCGACTGCTATACCTGGTCGATCGACTAACCATGTGAGGTTACCTTTCGTTTTAATTGATTTCAATGTTTTATTTAACGAATCGAATGCATGCGACCAGTTAGATGCTTAATTTATGATTGACCCAGTGGATCGAGAGATAGGGACAGTTGTTAGATCACCAACTAAAATGACTAAACTATGCTGAGATCGAAAGATAGGTAAAGTTTAGACCGTTAGTCACTTTTCAGGACGAAAGTTAGTATTAGTGATATTAGGGACCTATAGCGAGATCGAAAGATGCTATTTGTTAAGAGTGGACCGAGAGGACCTCTTTATTTCCCGCCTCATGTGTTTGGTTTAGACCTGTTTAGTATGCTGCCGCCGAAGCTATAACGAACTGACCATCCTAGTACCCCTTTTATACTTGATTTCATCTGTTTGCTTAGTTTACTTTATTTTATTGCTCATTAGCTATAGACCAATTCAATCAAACCCCCACCTTATTGTTACCTTAGACCGAACTTAAACAACTAGAAATTACGCCTGCCTCTCTGTGGTTCGACCCGACTGCCACTAGCTATAGTTGTAGTTGGAGATTATAAATTTATTTTTGACACCTCACGACGGGTATCAAATTTTGGCGCCGTTGCCGGGGAGGCAATTGTTCTAATTTTTAGTTGTTTTAATTTAGTCTTTCTTTAGTTTAAGGGAATTCCGTTCCTTAAACTTTTCTTATATTCTTTTTGTAGTTTCTTCTTATGCGCAGGTCACAGGGTGGTGAACTAGTACCATTAAATCCTGAGATCGAGAAATCCTTGCGCGAGTTGAGACGATCACAAAGGGTATTACCGACAGAGGAAGAGCTGAGTACTCTGTCAAGCTACTACGAGAACGCTCTGTTCGAAAGAGATCCACCTACATCTCCTGCCTCCACTTCTTCAGCTGAGACAGTCACTTCTCCAGAAATTCCAGTCATGGCTGAAGAAGCAACCATTTCTAGTCACTCAGAGCCGACAGCTGCGAATCTCTACAAAGGATTCGAACTACCTGGGGAGGCGAGAAAATTCGAGCCAAAGCCTTCCTATATTAACCTGGTTGAGAGAAACCAGTTCGGGGGAGCTGCAAATGAAGATGCAGCCAAGCACATGGAGATTTTTATTGATTATTGCCGCTCTATACCCCTGCCGGCCGGTGTGACCCAAGACCAGATCAAGGAGACCATGTTCATTTTCTCCCTTCATGATGCTGCAAGGGAGTGGTATAGAGATCTTGACCGAGCCGCCCATGGGATCACCGACTGGAATTCCTTAGCCCTGGCATTCTACAAAAAGTACTTCTCTGCCTCGAAGACGAATGCCATTAGAGCTCAGATCACGAGCTTTAAACAAGGGCTTGATGAGAACTTTCATGAAGCATGGGTCCGTTTTAAGAAACTGGTGCGAACCATACCGCACCATGGGTTCGAAAAATGGAGTCTTTGCAATCAGTTCTATAATGGGCTGTATGACGATCAGAGGCCTATTTTGGATCTTTGCATGACCAATGGCCGATTTGCTGAGAACATGGGAGAGACTAAGGTGTGGAAGATCATCAATGATTTAGCCACTCATAAGGCTGAATATGGGAATTCGAGAGGAAACCAGAGGAGAGCTGCTGAATCTTCCTCTGTTGCTGCACTAGAAGCTCTCACTGCAAGGTTTGACAAATATGAATTGGGAGGAGCTTTTAAAGGAGGGATGTACCATGTTAACGCTGTCTCAGACGGTCCTTTCGTCTGTAGAAGATGTGGAGATGAGGGGCATGTCTCAGAGAATTGTTCTGTCCCCTTTGAGTCTTGTGCTGCCTTTCAACACTATAGGCAGACAAACACGTACTATGAGCCGAATGTCCACCCCAACTTGAGGTGGAGTAGCCAGAATGTCCTGAATCCGACTCAACCTCCACAACACCAGCAGCAGCAAGCCTACGTGCCCTCTCACAAACCACCATATCAAAAACCTCCGTATATTCCTCAGCAGCAGCAACAATCCCAAAATTCTGAGTTCACCGAGTTGAAGAACTTATTGCTGAAAGAGTCCCAAGCTAGAGAGGTCGGGATGAAGATGCTAGAGAGCCAAATTGCTCAGTTGGCTAGCAAGAGTACCACTCGAGCTCCGGGACACTTACCGACTCAAACTGACTAGAAAGAGACCATAAACGCCATAACTTTGAGGAGTGGGTCTACCCTGGAGGGGCCTGCTATGGTCGAGGATGCCACTGCGAAAGATGAGGCAAAACCGAGTCAAAACAAAGCTGGAATGAGCAAAGGAAAGAAAAAGGTGTCTACCAGGTATATCAGTCGATCGACTGACATACCCGGTTGATCGACTGAAGTGCGGGTTACAGAAGCTTCTGGTCCTGTTCATCTCAGTCGATCGACTGACATCACTGGTCGATCGACTGAGATCGCTGCTGATAGTGAGATTTTTCATCCTCCGATGCCCGACAACTTGAGGGATCATTTGTTTCGGGGCACGACAGTCCCGAAAATATTGGGGAAAGACCCGAGTCTTGATGGGTCATCCGGCTCAAGTACGACCCGATGTCGATCAATGGTTCACATTTGAGACGGTCTGAAGAGGGTTCAAGCTTCAACAAGGAGAAAGTAGTGGACTTCCAGCCTAAGTCCACGGATACCGGCATGCACGATTTAGAGGAGAGGGCTAAGCTACTTCTTACAACCCCATATCCGGAAAGACTAGTGCCGACGAAGGAACATGTATCTTTCAATAAATTTGAAAAAGTTATTCGTAGCTTGAATGTACAAGTACCCTTCCTTGAGTTAGTTAATCAAGTGCCTGCCTATACTAAATTCATGAAACAACTCTTGTCTAAGAAAAAGTCACATGAAAATGTGCATACTATCGCATTAACCAAAGAGTCATGCTCTTATTTGTCTCACACTGCACCCCATAAGCTAGAGGACCCGGGTAGCTTTTTTGTTCCTTGCAATATAGGTACCTTCTCTATTGAGAAGGCATTATGTGACTTAGGAGTTAGTATAAGTGTCATGCCCCTGAGTCTTGCTAGGAAGCTCAAATTGACTAGGTTCGTAGTGACAGATATGACAGTACAGATGGTTGTCCGATCTGCGGTCCAGCCAATAGGAGTCTTAGAGGAAATTCCTGTCCAAATAGGGAAGTTTTTCTTCCCCGTTGACATCGTTGTACTTGACATGCCTGAGGATGCCCATATTCCCATTATTTTGGGTTGGCCATTTCTGCACACTGTTGGTGCAGTCATAGATGTCGGTCTAGGTACCTTGACTTTCAAAGTGGGCAAACATTCTATTGTCTTTGCCCAACCTGCTAAGAAGAAGGACCCCATGTGGCCTGTGACTTGTAATACGGTTTCTGACAAGAAATCCTACTTTGTGCTTCCTGATATGCCTATCTCTATTCCTGTTGTAACACCTCCGCCCCAGATTTGGAGCAAATTAGAGTAAGATTTGTCTATTTCTGATATTGCAGGAGCTGGTTTGGGAAAGGAAGAGTTGCAAGTCACTCTAGCTGCGAAGAAGCCAATCATTTCACGAGGAGGTCTTGGTTGCCTTAGCTATGCCACCGATGAGGAAGTTGATGACGAACCGGTCAAGGCAAGAAAGTCCGATTTGGATTCTGACGAGTCTGAAGAGGTCATTGACTGGGGGGATGATGAAAGTGTTGATCCGTTGAGCCATACGGACATGGAAGCTAAGAAGGGTGCAGCTGATAAGATAAGCACCGTTGAGGCTACCTCTAGTAGCCAGAAGCCGACGAAGTGGGCCATTTCGTGGCCGTTCTTGATCAACTACTAGTTGATCGCATATTTTCCAAACTTTTTATTTGCTTTTTTTAGACACTTTTTTATTGCTTTTGTGTGCGCGAAACTTCGCATTTTATTTTGCTTGCTTAGGATTTTATACGCTTTAGACTTTATTTTGGGTTTTGCGCAATTTTGGGCGCGTATTATTGTGCATTTGCAGGTTTTTAGACCTCTTTAGCTCAAGTAATTGAGCAAATACGAAGAAATAAGAAGTTACAGCAGTATCTTCAGTCGATCGACTGGGCTATATAGTCGATCGACTGGTCTGCAGGTTCCAGGAGCTACTGTTCCTTTCACCTCGGTCGATCGACTGAGCTATGTGGTCGATCGACCGACCTGCATTCTTTGTACTGTTTTACGACCTCTCTCCTGCTATGTTTGGTCGATTTGCGGAATTGAGGGAGTTTTCTACTCCACTTTATCTTCCGTCATTTTATTTATTTCTTTTTTTTCTCAATTATGCACATAATACCGCTTCATTATTGTCTTTCTCGATTTTATGCGTGGTACTTTGTTTGTCTTTTCAGGTACTTATTAATAGCACTGCTGGCTACTGAAACCTCCTAGCTCACGCTGGTTTGGGGAGGTTTTCTTTGCTGCGCTTAAAGTCTTGTGAGTTCCCGATTTCCACTTCATGTCATTTATATTTGTTTATTTTCTCGCAAATTCCCATTTCTCTTTTCTTCATTACATGATTTTGCACAATGGGGACATTGTGCGATTTGGTTTGGGGAAGGGTTTTGCGTCACACATCATTTGCTTGCATTCACGTTTACATTTTGTTTTGCATTGTTTATTTCATTCTTATATTCAAAAATCCAAAAAAATTGAAAAATTTCAAAAAAATTCAAATAAAATGCACGTTTATTTTAGCTTATAGGTCGAGTCGGAACGGTAGTATTTCAATGATGACATTGCATTTGCACCTGTTTTGCCTATGCTTTGCTTGATTAACATGTTATTAGTAGAATGATATAAGTGCATATCTATGAGTTTTCGTTAATTTCTTGCTGAACTTGAGACTTGGCTTTGAAAATTGGCAAACTACATCATATTTATGAGATTTAGAGCCTATAACTGGTGACATCTATGACCATTTTATCTAGGATGTGAGTAGTTACTCCTTATGAGACATGTTACTTAAATGTGCATAAATATGAACTTAATCTGCTTAATACCTGTATGCATTCGGTTTGTGGTTTGTTGACACATGTGGTAGAGGTTTCCCTTTATTCGTTTTGCCCATGAACTCCACACTGCCAAAAATATCCTTTTTGTCCCATTTACTACATCCTACATTTAGCCTGTCCTTTGTCAAGCTAGTAGTCTTAGTTGTTGGGATTGTTACTTCGTTTTTGGTGGTAAATGCTCTTATTGAGATTTAGTTGGGAAAATGAAATGAAGGAGGAAAGAAACAAAGTTGAAAAGAAGAAAAAAATGATTCAAAAAGAAAGAGAAAAAAGAGGGTTTGTACTGTTGAAGCGGTCGATCGACTGGCATAATAGGTCGATCGACTAAGGTTCGAGAGAAAGAAAAGAAATCAAATTCGCATAATTCAAATCCTTATCTTTTGCCGATTTTTGCTCCCATGTATTATTCATATCTTATGGGGAGTTAGTTGATTACTTTTATACCTGGAGATTGTGAGATTTGTGCTTGCTATAGCACCGTTTCATTTGATTTTGAGCAAGAAGAAGGATGTTGCCATATGGTTCCGTTTCGGGTACTAGCTTGATCACCTGTACCTCCACTTTTCCATACATGTTCTGCCTCTTCTTACCCATTACCTCACATATCCATATATACACCTCGGCATGTGTCATGGTCATTTGTTTGGTTGGAATGCATGTGTACGGTTGTAGAGATCATTTTCATATTAGATTGCAGGCATGTTCTTATAGGTCGTAGTTAGGTGAGAGTCTTTACAAATGAATTCTTTCTATCCTCTTATTTAATCACCTGTGCTTATGTGTGATATGAGCGACCCGTGAGAGTCCAATTTGATAAGTCTCTATGGTTGACGGTTCAACAGTTTTTAACGACTCCATAACTCGTTTGCATGATTCATTTGCTAATTGATTATTAGTTATTGCATTAAATTGGTTTAGGCTTTACATGTTGTAATTCGCTCTGAGATTGAACTTGTTCCATTAGGTCATTAGATCGAGTCTTGTTCTTGCTTGGGGACAAGCAAGGGTTTGGTTTGGGGAAGTTTGATGCGTGTCTTTATATGATGTTTTGCACCTCATTTTACACGCATTTCAGAGCTCATTTGTGTATTTTAAGCTACCATTTCCCCCATTTCCGTCTACTTTCGTGTTTTTGTACTTTATTGCAGAAATGTGAAGAATTCAACGGAAATTGAGCTAAATCCGTCCCCGACTATCCTGCATTGCAATTGACGTGAAGTATTCACTTAAGGAACGAGCTTGGTGCGCAATCCAAGGCCCAAAAGACAAATCCACGAGATTATAGAAGTCAAGTAGCAGCTCAAGCAGTCGATCGACCACTACCATCAGTCGATCGACCAACCTGCCGGTTCCAGAAGCTACTGTACACTGAAGAGCAGTCGATCGACCGACATGCTTAGTCGATCGACCAAGCCGCTATCCCAGACGAGAATTAAAAGACCGAGGAAGCGCAAGCCCATTGAGTTTAGGTTTTGATAATAAGTGTTACGTATGTTTGCTATATAACGTAACTTAGAACCCCAGTTTGAGGGATCCCATTTTTATCTAAGTTTTACACAGTAACATTCAGTTTTTATTAGGGTTCGGAATATTGTTTTAGCATTGGAATTTCGTTCTTATTCTTAATCATTCCTCTGCAATCTTGGTATTCTTCTGCCTTATTTGAATTCACTCTTATTTCGTTATTAGTATAGAATTGCTAGTTAGGTTCCCGAAACCGTTTTATCGCTTTATGTTAATTGTTGTTCTACTATTTTTAGCATGAATTCAGTAATCTTTATCGTCAATATTATTGTTTTTTTTGCCATAGCCATGAGTAGCTAAATCAATTGTGCTAGGATGTAGGGGAATTATAGCGTAGGCGGCGTAGTATTAATTTGGACTGAAATCGCGTGTCAGTCGATCGACTGCTATACCTGGTCGATCGACTGACCACGTGAGGTTACCTTTCGTTTTAATTGATTTCAATGTTGTATTTAACGAATCGAATGCATGCGACCAGTTAGATGCTTAATTTATGACTGACCCAGTGGATCGAGAGATAGGGACAGTTGTTAGATCACCAATTAAAATGACTAAACTATGCTGAGATCGAAAGATAGGTAAAGTTTAGACCGTTAGTCACTTTTCAGGACGAAAGTTAGTATTAGTGATATTAGGGACCTATAGCGAGATCGAAAGATGCTATTTGTTAAGAGTGGACCGAGAGGACCTCTTTATTTCCCGCCTCATGTGTTTGGTTTAGACCTGTTTAGTATGCTGCCGCCGAAGCTATAACGAACTGACCATCCTAGTACCCCTTTTTTACTTAATTTCATCTGTTTGCTTAGTTTACTTTATTTTATTACTCATTAGCTATAGACCAATTCAATCAAACCCCCATCTTATTGTTACCTTAGACCGAACTTAAATAACTAGAAATTACGTCTGCCTCTCTGTGGTTCGACCCGACTGCCACTAGCTATAGTTGTAGTTGGAGATTATAAATTTATTTTTGACACCTCACGACGGGTATCACTCGTACCAAACAGGAGTAAGGCCGATTCCTAGTCCATTTCCTCGAGTAGTGAAATCCCTTGATACAAACAGGAGTAAGCACCATGGTATGGTTAACGTCAATCGCTATCCATCCTTAGGCCCAAATAAGAATTTGGACCGCCTAGACGGGACGATTGGTCAAATGGGTTGGGTTGGGCCTAGGAAGGCCGAATAAACGATCTAGGAAGACCGAGTTATCAAAACCGACAACTATCTCGTACAAAATATTCCCTAACCTTGTTCAAGTTTCACCCTTGGCAACACGTAAGTGTATTAATCACCCAGCGGAGTCGCCAAATTGTGGACGCAGGCCAACGGGGTTTGCTTGGGAAAATAAGCTTGGCATTTGTGGAGTCGCCACCAATTTATTGTGGAAAATTGGAAACCGTTCGAATACTTCGCGTCATGTCAAGACACAAAGTAGTGACATAGACACCAAGAACTCGTTACCCTTAGCATTCTATGTCTAGAATGACTCTCGTGGATGCCAATGAACACGGATGTTCACAGAGATCTGGAGTAAGGGGTGAGGGTACGTATTAGGAAGCTCTTATGATCGAACACCTAATCCCGCCCGCCTCGATAGCGGCCTCTACTAATGATTAGGGAAATCGTCTATATTTGATATGTTGTCGGCTATATGCATGCAATGCAACATCCATTAGATTAATCCTAGTATGTGAGAATTAACTAAGTCGGTGAACACGTAGTTTAACATGCAATAATGTCGAGGTAGATATTTAGGTTAATTGCATGTGAAGGCATACAAACAATAAATAAAGAATACGATAAAAAAAAACAACAATTGAAATTACAATAATTACATTGGGTGATTGATTTACGTCGAAAATACATTTAAAACGGATGTTTTAAGTAAAGAAAAAAGAAAACAAATAAATTAGGGTAGAAAATACGAACAGATTAGTGGGTGATAATACGGGTAATAGTAAATTAATACGTAAACTAATAATTAGGTCAAAGCAAAAACGGAAGTTCGGAGGCAGAACTCAACCCGGAACAGGCGCAGCAGAGCTGCGTCCTTTGGAAGAGGCGCAGTGCTCACTGCGTCTGTTCCTGAGGTGAATTCTGGCTGTGAAGCCGGAATTGCATATCGTTAATATTCATTGGTAATCTAATGCTCGATTAATAATATTTGACTCGGATAGAAGTGGTTTGACGGATTATTTACATGAAAATTGGTCATAAAAACAATAAAACATGAGACAAAACTAATTAGAACAAATTAATTACAATATTAATTACAAGGTTAATTATAAATTAAACTTATCAAAACGAATTAATTAGGTTATTAATGCTAAACTATTGATGATGACAACGAAAAACAGACTAAAATATACAAAAGATGAATTCCAGAGACTTGATATTGATGAATCGAATCTCTAAAACCCGGATTTGATTTTATGACGAAAACCCGCAAATATGAATTACTTGGAGTTTAAGTCGGGAATTAAAAGGTGATAAATTACTAATGAATTATATGCTAAAATTATCATGTCATTTAAATAAGAACAAACAAAGACGAAGCAAAAACAAACAAAAGAAATAAACAGAAGACGAAGGAAAAAGAAGGAAAGCAGGAACTGCGGCAGCCTCAGGAAGAGGCGCAGCAGGTACTACGTCCCTTCGAAGAGGCGCAACAGTTGATGTGTTCTTTCTCAACATCTGTCCCCCATTAACCCGTAAAAAGGTTTGAATAAAGGTTTTGTAAATCGGTTTTGAATATATTTTCGACGTAAACCTAACAATAATGATTACAAAAAATAAAATAAAATACAATAGTAAAAGATAGGATTTACACCCTCAGACTTACATGTTTGATGAAACGAGATTAACTAAGTTAACGTTTAGTGATGCTCGACTCGAATGTACGGCGAAAGTGCCCTCTAAGAGGAAATTAAACAAAGTTGATTAAGTTGATTGATGTGGAGGTTTTCAAATTGGTCGGTCATGCAAAACGAGGCTGATACTCAGAAGGATCCGAGCTTACGTGGTCGAAAGTTCAAGCACGTAGACGCCAAAAAGTAAGAGCGTGGTCTTAGAATGCAAAGGGAGAAGAGAAGGGCGGACAGTCGCGTGAGAAATATGAGGACTGAAGGTCTCTATTATTTATACTAATCACACTGAGGAATTAGGGTTCGGTAAAACTTTGGAAGTAAATCTCGAAATGATCTTAAAATACGCAGAAAGGAGCTGTGGAAGAGGCGCAGCAACCACTGCGGCTCTTGAAAGAGGTGCAGCAGCTGCTGCGTCCTTTCCCCAAGGGTTTTCTCCTGCGGAAAAAAGATTTTCTGCGTTTCTATTATGGAATTGACGTTGATCTTAATTTCCTTATTATTTAAAATATAATTTCGGGATATAAGTTACCAAAAGATTAAAATATTGAAAATATGGAATAGAAATATCCGGAACATTCCAGAACATTCTGACTCGGCATTTTAAACGGCTATTAGAAAATGAAGACGGTTTTTGACCCGGACTCCAAATGTACTCAAATTACTGTCAAAACGACCGTGACGGCGCCTAGATGACGACCAAGGGGTAGACACAAGTATTTGAGCTATCACTTGACGATAAACTTACGAATTGTTATAAATCATTCTGTGTACCAAACATGCGGCCCAATCATCAGTGGGTGGCTTGCGGGAGGTGCATAAATGAGGTATCTACAATCATAAGTGAAGATCCATAAGTACGCTTGCTTCGACTCGATAGACACGAGGCCGAATTGGAATAGTGGACTTAATTTTTCGAAAATAAATATTTCAAAAAAGATTCGTTTGTCGCTTTATGGACGGCTTTCGAAGAATAGGAATCCCCGAAAGTCGGTCAATTGAAGAGTTGTCTTAAGTTTGTTTTCAAATGACGGTTTTAGTTTCAGTTGGCTCGGAAAACAATGTATTGTTTCCAGAGCCGACTTTTTTTTTTAAATTCAAAATTGTATGTTTTGAAAATCTAATTTTGAAATGTTTGAAAAGGTCTCGGGGACGGTGTATGGTCCTCGGGATCTTGAAAGTGTTTCGAGAAATGGGGTGTGTGCCTTCCTCGGGTTTTGAAAGGGACATTGTCGGCGCGAGACGGGTTAAAATCTGTGTCTTGACGCGGCGATTATAACAGCAAAAAAAGGTGTTTTGAAACGCTTGTAAAAAACCGGGTTTGAAAATTGTCATTACGACGGCCTAGAAAGGCGTGTTGAAATGGTTGTAGAAAATCGAGTTTGAAAATCATCATTACGACGGCCTAGAAAGACGTGTTATTTGAAATGCGACGGTCGGCGAAAGACCGAGGTTTTGAAATGGCCATTATAACGGCGCAAAAGGGTGTTTTTGAAAGTTTGAAAATCACACAAAAGGACTTATGATCACACAACACATAAGCACTCGCAGTTTCATTATATTATGCATAATGCTGACACGGGTTTTGGCTTAAAGGGTGGGTTACACACCAAGCATTCAACCCCCAATTTTCGAGAGGGATACCAATCCAAACAAAATGTGTAAGGAGGGTGCCTAGCCTCGTGCTCGAAGGTGATGAAAGCTTTTTGACGAAACAGAAATGTTTATCGTTAACGGTATGCTTGACTCAATCGGGATTCAAAACGCGGGTATGAGAAAACTTACGCCGACGGGACGAGCCAATTGGTCGAGAAGGGTTAGGTTGTTGACCCGGACAAGGAACCCAACTATGACCGTAATATCAATTAATGCATTTCAACCAAGACCTCGTTCGAGTCTCACCATCTAGGGATCACAAAGACACAAGTGTCCTAGTTTTCCCCAGCGGAGTCGCCAATTTGTGGACATGGCCTACCTGCGGATGCCCAGCCAATCTGTGGACACGGCAGCGGTCTCTTTGAAAGCCACGCTCGTCGGCGTAAAAAATGCTTTTGACCAGATTGTTTTGGATCGATCGGTTTCGTCTCGGCAAGGGTCTCGAAACGATGCGGAGAGATGTTCGGAGTCGCCACTAAGCATTTGTGGGATGCTTGGAACCTGTTCGAATCCACTTTATACCTAGGTCAATCAAGGCAAAAAGCAGTGTTTGACATAGGTACTAAAGATAAGGAATGGTCCCTCTTTAGCATCCTATCTCTAGAATGACTCTCGTACGCCCTGCATAAGGTTGTCCACAATCCAAAGTTTTTGAGTAGGAGGTGGGAAGCCCTTTAATCGGATACACCCAATCCCGCCCGCAGTAGCGGCCTCTACTGATCGATCTTGGTTGGTTAAATGCATAAATTGATAAAACGGGTAAATGCATGAATGCGCATCCACTAGTTTGAACCTAACATGTGAGCTTTCTATGTCGGTTTGTTTTAATCCAAGTATCAAGTATTTGATGTCGAGTTGGATTTAATGTTGTTTTGCATGCAAGACAAAAATTAAACATACATTTACCGAATTATGTTTATGGTGAATAACGTGATCTATTTGTCTTTGAAAGGCGTTTTGCAAATATAATATGACATGGGCAGATTTGTCATCTGATCCATCCTGTATTCGGATTAACCGGAGTCGGGATCGTCCTGGACAAATGCTGGAGTAGGAACAGATCCTGTATCAGCCAGCCAGTAGAGGCGCGAGCCTGTTGGCGATGCAAATGAGTCTGCCCTGGTCTGCATCAGACAACCATAAGAGGCGCGAGCCTATTGGCGATGAAAATGGGTCTGCCCTGGTTTGAAAATAGAAAAGTAAGTGGCCTGTTTAGGCGCGGGTCAACAGACGATGGAAGGCGCCTTATGGATTTGTAAAATATGTTGAAAAATGGGTGTTTAAACCCGTCTTGATTTGAAAAGCCCGTTTAGGCCGCTTTTGTGTTGATTTGAAGAACGAGACTTGAATAATCATCATTGTTTTGACAATATTCGATGTCGGGTTCGGTTTTGCAAGCTTGACATGAATAGTTTTGAAAATGATTATGAACTAATTGTTTTCAGTTCATTTGTTTATAATTAGTCAACATTCATCATCGTACTCGGGTTGAAATCCGACATGGTATGTAGAACCAAGGATGATTTTGCGTTGGTGACTAATACATTTATTTTGAAAATGTAAAGAAATGAGAAAGGTTTTAAAATACCCTTCAAAAAGTAAAGGAATGAAACAAAAGGTTTTAAAATACCTTTTATAATATAATTAACCAAATATTATCACCGAAACACGGATTAAACCGTCATGGTATTAGGAACCAAGGATGATTAATGTTTCATGGTTAAAAACTTGTTATAAAAAAATGGTTTGAAATATTTGAAATGGTAAAAACCGATTACAAATATGAAATGAAAATAAAAGAGAGGAAGAGACCAAACACGGTTTGGATTTAGGGTGATGGGGTGCTTTAGGCGCGAGCCTGTATGCTACATAAGTAGCCCCTGCCTCAACCAAAAATCCGGTTTTGGCTCATTCATCCCATGTTTTGGACCATGTTATGCATGATTTAGCATGTTATAGTCATGAAACAAATGAAAAACATGATAAAATAAGACTTTTACACCCTCATACGTACATGCTAGGCTTGAGACGAGAAACCGACGAAAGTGTTTCAACTTGTTTGGCCGGAAAACTCGGTTTGAAAACCGTTTTAGCAAAGTAAAAGAGTGTTTTTCAAGTTTAGTGATGGTGTAGTGGTCGAGATGGTCGGTCAAGTGGTTTAATGCACATGACGGTACCAAACAATGTGTAAGGCTTGTGTTTACGATCGGTAGGTCGTAAACACATGTCGGTTGGTGACTTGAGAAGTCGAGTCTAGAATTTTAAGGGATAAAAAAGGGGGCGGACATTCGCGTCACTCTCAAATGGTGACATTTGAGGGGTATTAATAGGAAAATGGGTGGTTGTGTGTGTTTTGAGTGACGTGGCCGCATGGGCTGCTCAAAGAGGCGCGAGTCATTTCGCACGTCTTCAGTTGTCTTGTCGCTATCACACAAGTGTAATCATGATTTGTTCTATCCTAGGATTTGGAAGAACTTGATTTGTACTTGACCATTTAGGATTCTGGGAAACCTTAACATGGATGTATTTGAAAAGTTTGTTTATTGTGTTTGACTCGTTGTTGGAGTCCGGATTGAATTTTGAGTCGGTCATTGGTCTGGTGTCAGTTTTGACTCTAATTAGAGTCATTTCGACCCCGTCGTCATGCATTAAACACTCCGTGTACTTTTGAAAAGTTTTGAAATGTTTTATTTTTGAAATCGTTTTATGTTTTCCGACGTATAGTTGTACACAACCTTACGATCAAACGCTGTGATTCCTAAGCATGTTGTAGTTCGATATTCATCGGGTGTTTGTTAGAGTCTCAATAGATACTAGGTATCTACAATGGCATGTTCATATAATGGCATACATGATCGTTTTATTGAATGAAACATTAGCAATCGATTTCATGTGATCAACAACTTATTTAGGTTCAGTGAATGACTATGACTCTATCATAGTAATTTTACTTTCATCAATATGAATAACCTACTCAATCTTGTTGATGTTAAACAGATTAAGAATCTTAGCAATATAGGATAATTATCTAAGTGCCAATATTCTCTCAAATTTAACACATAGATTCGGAAATCTAGAATACATTGCACCTTTTCCTAGTCTCCCAAACACTCTTTCACAGGGGAAAGCATTGGTATATTATTCTCAATGAGTAATATGTTATTAACATATAAGACATGGGAAAAATAATTCTGGCTCCCACTTAACTTCGTGTATAAACATGTTTCTTCAACAATGTGGATGAAAGCATTCTCAATTATCACACGAACAAAAGGTATAAATATTACAATCCTTTGATGCTTGCTTAAGACCATTCTAGGATCGCTTAAGTAAGCTTTGCATAATATGTTTGGATTCTTAGATCTTTATCTAAGGTTTTTTGTACCGTACACATCCTTCTCTAAATACCCATTTTAGAAAAGCGAATTTTTTTAATATCATTTGCCATTCTTCATCAAAATGCAATGTGGCAATTCCTAACATGATTTATCTTGATTAACATCTTCATGTCAATTTATGCTTTTAGGTACGCTAAAGCTCTATTTACTTTAAAGAGAGCATCGCCTTAAAGTAAATCTACTCTTGAGTATTTTTTTTTTTGGATTGTAATGCTATGGCTTTTAAAATCGACTTCTTGCAATTGATCATTCAATAGGTCATAGTTCCATTACTTTCGAAAAGTAACATATTAACAATAAGACATGTATACTTTACTCCCACTCTATCTCAATAGATTATACTTTTCTCCCACTCTATCTCAATAGATTATAGTTCCATTACTTTCACAAAGTAACACATTGACTATAAGACATGTTTTGACGATCTACTCCCACTCTATCTCTTAGAAATACTTCTATCTTCTTAAGAGATAGCTTTGTGATCCACAAACATATATGGTGACGTAATATAAGTTCGTCTAGATTGACGTGTTAGCTCATAAATAGACCAGCTCTATTATGGCAGCTTGATTCATGTAATATGCGAGTCTGATCCATGTCATTTGTTAAATAGACTTGCTATTTTAGGTATCTCTAGGTTGACCTTTCAGTTAAAATAATGTGTCCGTTTTGGATTGCAAATCCCCAAAAGTGAGTTCGACAACTCAACCCGACTCATATTAGTTTGATATTATGGGTAGTGACACAAGGTCATAATCCATATATAATAAATCAAATTCATTAGCTAGATATTTGCCACCACGATCAGATCATAATGCTTTAATACTTTTGTTCAATTGGTTCTCTACGTCATTTATAAATTCTTTAAATTTCTCAAATACTTCACTTTTATAGTTGATTAAGTAAACATACCCATATCTACTGAAATCATCGGTAAAAGTGTTGAAGTAGTCATAATTTACCCTTGCGGTGATGCTCGTTGGACCACATACATCGGTATGTATTAGTCCCAATAAATCACTTGCTTGTGTCCCTTTACCACTAAAGGGAGTACGAAACATTTTGCGAAGGAGACAAGATTTGCATATTCCATATGATTGAAAATCAAATGGTCCAATAAATCCTGTCGACACTAGCCTTTTAATGCGTTTCTCAATTATGTGACCTAATCGAAAAAGCCAAATGTACGAATCATTTGGATCACTTGTTATGAGTCTTTTGGATTGTATGTTATAGATATCTTTAGTTGAGTTGGAAGTGTCTAAAACACAAATACCATTTATAGAAGTGGCTTGGTTAACGGCCAAGTCATTTCAACAAAATACAACGATTGTTTTTGATGGCAAAAGAAAAATCCTTCCATGTCTAACATAGAAATGGAAATAATGTCTTTAGACAAAGTGGGTACATAATAACAATTATGTAGATGCAACTTAAAATCACTTAGCTAAAGCAATCACATAGGTTCCTTTTGAAATGGCGGCTACTCTAGATCCATTTTGCTAATCGGAGATCCACGTCACTGGTTCGAAGGTTTTTAAACTCGTCGCCAAAAGTTATCCATCCAAAACAATATTTATAACTTCACCAACTACTCTTAGTAAAGAGGCAAGTAAAGGCCGGATCCCAAGGGACGGGTATTGATGTAAGATTTTCAATTGTAAATGGTTGTGTCTTAGGGTGTCACAATTTGAGTTGAGATAAGAGGTCAACTAAGCTAATTAACAATATAAACGCAAGGAAATAGAAACAAGCAAGGTGATTAAAATGAGATGTAAACAATTGATTAAAAGCACTAGGGTGTCATGGGTGTTGGAGTTAGTGTCCTCCACAATAGTGCGTTTACATAATAAATCTCATTAAAGGAATATCATCAGATATTTAATTATTTGATCCTCGTCAGTTGATTAACGTAAATCGATAACGGTTGGCTGACTAGAGTTTGACGTTATTGTCGTGAGACGGCAGTAATCAACTGACCCCTTTCGGTCACACCTAAAGGAACATCTTATCAATTCTTAGAGTAGTTAATACCAATCAAATCTCTCTTTAATTTTGTAATAAACAATTAATCAAGTTCTAATACAAGTTTTATTTTCTTAATCTCTCTTTTGTTCATCCTTTATTTTGGGTAATTGAAGATTATTTGGGTTATTAATGGGAGATTGACAACCTCTCAATCAAGCATCAAGTACTTCTTTTATCTTTGCTTTATTATTGGAATCATTAGTAGGTATAATTCTCTTAATCCCTTTTTAATTATTGTTAATTACTTTCATTTATTCATTATGTTTCATTTTGTTGGTATGATTGACAACCTTGCTAGCATGATCAACATGATAATGAGTGAGTAGTCTCTTAGCTAGGGTTAATGAGTGATTAGGGGAAACCAACATGGGGAATGATTCATGCTTAAATTAATATGCTTTCATGTTTTATTTGCTTGCTTGTTTTGATCTCAACTTATGCACATGTTATATTTGATGAAATGCGAGCCTATGAATCCTTGCATTTTTTACCCATCATCTATCTTTTCAATGAGACTTGTAAGACATAAACCAACTCGAGTCTCATTAGACCATGCATGTTGTTGAGTAGGGAAGATTAAGTCGACTTATAGGTGTTGTACAATCTAATCGATTCGGTTCCGGGACCCAAACTTTCCTAGGATTGTAAGATATAACCCAACTCAATCCATCACAACAATAATTGCTTGCTTATAATTTGAGAACATGTTTGTATGATCAATTCCCATGATTCCCCTATGATCCCATGACACCCTAGTGCTTTTTAATCAATTGTTTACAACCCTTTTATTTCATCTTGCTTGTTTATTTTCATTGCTATTTTAGTTAGTGATCTTCTACATCAACCCAAATTGTGACACCCCTAAGACGCCACTAGTTTCAATAGAAATCTCATCTCAATTCCCGTCCCGTGGGATCCGACCTTTACTTGCCTCTTTACTAATTGTAGAGTTGTTTGTGAAGCTATAAATTGTGTTTTGATTCGGACGTGACCCAACGACCACACCTTTAATTATGAACACGAAACGGACCGATCATCATAGGGATCATCATTCCACCACCATCCGATCGCTCTTGACGAAAGCATTTGGTAATTGAGGACGAAAGTAGTCTAGTTTAACACCATTTGGAGGTGATTTAGTGCCATCCTCTTAGTCTTAGTAATTTGTTGAACTAGTATTTGTAAAGGATTACATGCTCTTAAATTTGTTCCTCTTTAGTGCCTCCGCCGCTTGATGAGGAAGTGGCTATTCTTTTGTAGATGCATCCATTATGTGATTTTGTGTGCTTATGTTGGGGTTGGTGTCCTTAACAGTTAGTGCAAGGACTTACAAACCTCTAAAAGGATCAAAGGGCATACTTTGGTATTATTATCAGTTGATCCACGTTTATCAATAACGGTTGGCTTGCTAGATAAGTTTGACGTTATTGTCATACAGATGGCGGTGATCAACTGGTCCCTAAAAGTCACACCTATAGGACACGTTCGAGAGACATGACCGTATGAAAATACAGTCATGTAGATGCCAAATTTGACTAACCAGTTAGTCCGAGTTACTTGACTAGTAATTAGTCAAATATGTGATGTTGAGATATTATATTTAATACGGATTAAATATCATGGGCTAAGGCGAATTAACCAGTTAATTCGTAAAATTAAATATAAACGATTTATATTTAATTAAATGTATATTGAATATAACTATACAATACTGTTTTTGTCGGACACGAATTAATAATTCAGCTAACCCGTATTATTAGCTGATGCCTTAATTTCCGATAGCCGATAACAGTTTATAATCAAACCGCGTCATATACATTTGGAACTTAATGAACCGGACCACGAGCTAAAACCAAGAGGAAGTGGAAGCCCACTTCCCTTGTGTGGGTCTCGGTTTTGCCGAGTGAGAGGGATCAAAAGGGAGAGCTTCTCCTCCCTTCTGACCTAATCATCATTTGAAACAAAAATTAGGGTTTCGAAGAGCATTCTTCTCTGTAGAAACCGAGATCTCACATCTCAAGCAAACTCACATCAGTTCTCCCAATATTGCAAGGCAATCGGAGAACACGTTCTAGCACAAGGGCATATCTCGGACAAGGTCTTGGGTGCAACAATTAGGAGGGAATCTCATTTGATTTCTGTTCTTTACGCCGCACTATAAGGACCCGAGGTTGATTCTAATTCCTTATCGTTTCTATATTGTATTTATGTTTTATGACGATATTCGCATGTTAAATTTACGTTATAGTCCTAAATTTAAAGGGTAGTATACGGATATTTACCCACAAGTGGTATCAGAGCGAGGCCACGTAAATTTTTCTATGTGTTTTTCATAAAACGATTTTGAAACGGTTGTGTTTTGTCTCGAAATCCGTGCCTTGTATACACGGCAGAAATTTTTGAAACCGTGACATGTTATGCACGGTTGTTTCATAATTTTCGTTTTGTTTTTATGCATATTGTTGTTTTATACGGAGATTATAACAATATGTGTCATGTTTTGTCAATTGTCAAATTGATTTTAATCGGTTTTGATCAAAAAAATTGCATTTGCTTTGCTTCAACAAAACTGTTTTCTCGAGGGTTTGAAGTTTTCAGAAAGTTTTGTACTCGATCGACCATGTTTTTAATCGATCGAGTGGTTTTCTGTCTTGTTTTCACTCGATCGAGTCCTTGCTGTACTCGATCGACCATTTTCAAAACCCCACTGCTCGATCGAGGAGTCCTCGTATTTCGATCGAGCGGCTTTGTTGATATAAGTACTCGATCGACCACCAGTTTAGTCGATCGAGCACTTCCTGTTTGGCAACCTTCTCGATCGACTTGCGATTGATCGATCGAGCCCTTTTTTAGATCCTCGATCGAGCACTTGTGTCCCTGGATCGAGGGATTTACTTTTTGACATGACTTTGAAAATTTGTTTCTTTTGATTTAAATTTTCTTTTGGCTTCAATATGTACTTTATACGGATAGAGTACACTCGCTATGATTGTGAAACGGTTCACACACGTACCATTAAGTTATTTTAAAGCGTATTTAAAGTAACGGATTGTAATGGATTAAAATTAAATGATAGAAGCGGTTTTATCACATGAATTTTGATCATTAAAAGGTGGTTTGGATAAATTTAACATAATTACGGAATTATGTCACGAATGAATTTTTTTTTTAGTTGATGCATTTTTTTTATCGTTTATCTTGAATGCCGTGAATGCCTTTTTATTACGTATTTAATTTTTGCAAACGGTTGTAACTTAGTGTGGCCTTAGTAGAACGTGTTACCGTAATGATGGAACACGGTCTTGGTTGTATTTTGAGATCTCGTATCTCCGTTTTGGATTTTTCACTTGTAATTACAGTTTTTAATTAGAATGTAAATAGGTTTATTTTTGTAATTTTAAATTGTAATTTTTGAGAAGACCAAAGATGGAGACTGGATGTTCACTCCCGCTACTTGGATCAAGATGGAACATCAAGACAAGCTTCTCGGGTCCAACGGTGGATTCCAAAGTTGTTTTATGTTTTGTTTTACTAGGATAGGCCACACTAGGAATTTTATTTACGTATTGCATTCAATTATTTATGTTATCGTAACGATAGTATGCATCATATTCCGCCTAAAAACCAAACCACCTATTTATTGCATGAAAACTGACACATATAGAGGTCACGAGTTAGTTTTCATTGACATTCTCATGTCACACGTTTTAAAGCCATCATCCAAATAAATTCATTCACGACAAACGCTAGTTATTCGTTCACTTAAAATGAATTATAATTTTGTTGATGGGATCTTCCTCGTATAAACAAAAATTGAGAACGGTCTTTATAGGTCAAACTCCAATGAGTCCCTTCTTCGTCGGTAGGCATAATATGACCCCTTCTACGTCGGGTAAGTTGGAACCGATTGACCTATTTTATCTCAACACTATGGTCACTCGTACGATCCTGTGATCATGGTGGACTATAGATAGGATTTACGGAAATCTATCGACCAAGAGTTCTTCCGGAAGAATTAGCTAAACAGATGGCTTATCAATTTACAGAAATTGAGTCTTGGGATCACTTGTATCATTCTTGAGGGAGATCAATTATGCAAGTGCAAGAGTCTACATGTTTAAAATGAATTTTAAAATAGACTTAAATCACCTCGATGAGTTGCTTATTTCGTTTTGTTTTTCTTTCTTTTTCAGTGTAGATCACGTTTTTAAACTGCTAAACAATAAATGGCTGGTTCTACTGATAACCCAATGCCAAGTGTCACATTGGACCGTGAGTCCTGGCTTCGGATCTTCATGGATCAGATGAATCAGTCTACTCGACTGAAGAATGATGGATCAAACTTCACGGATCGGGAGGCGGCATTACGGAATGCTTTGCCATTGCTTGATGGGAAGCTCAAATATCCGATTGAGCCCATCCCACCAAACCCAGGCCCCACAAATGAAATTAACGAAATCGACAAGTATAACGATTTCGCCATGGAAGCGGGTGCGGTAAAGAACGTACTTATTTTTGCAATGGAATCCAATTTGCAGAAACGCTTCATAGCTCAAAGTGCAAACAAGATTTTCACTACACTCACTAGGGAATTCTCAAAAGCACCGAGAATCATGACCTATGAGCTTACCACTCGCTTCTTTGATGCGAGACTCGAAAGGGCCAACCAAGGTTAGCCCACACATTCTCAGCATGATTGAGAATGTCGAGAAGATGGAGACCTTTGATTGTAAGATCAGCGAGAACATTGTTATTGACCGCATACTTCACTCACTCCACGATGGTTATTCGCAATTTAGAGCGAATTACTATATGAATGATTTGAAGAAAACTCCCCATGAACTGCACTCCCTCCTCGTACAGACCGAGAAGGACATGAAGTTCAGTGGGAGCATGAAACAGGATGTTCTCGTTGTGTCAAACAAGGGCAAGGGTAAGGGCAAAGTTCAGCCAGGGCCTAGCGAGGGCAAACCGAAGTTTAAGAAGTCGGGATCAGGTAAGAGTGGGCCTGGTGAGGCAAGTAACTCATCAGGCGCGACAAAGAGCAAGACCGAAAACATGGAATGCCATCATTGCCACAAGACTGGGCATTGGAGGCGTACATGTCCTGTTTATCATGAGGACATAAAAGCAGGTCGCGTTAAACCTGTTGGTATGTCTTCTCCTTCTACTTTTATTCATATGATTGAGATTAACCACGCGAGTTACGGAACTTGGGTACTTGATACTGGTTGTGGTTCTCATCTGTGTAATCATGTGCAGGGCCTCCGAAATCTCAAACCTCTCGTAAAGGGTGAGGTTGACCTGCGTGTTGGGAATGGAGCAAGAGTGGCTGCCATCTCAAAGGGGACATATGTGATCCAGCTTCCTAGCGGATTTGAGTTATCATTATATGATTGCTATTATGTACCCAGTCTTTCGAAAAACATTATTTCAGTTTCTGCACTTGACAAACTTGGTTTTTCATTTGTAATTGAGAATAATACTTGCATTTTCTCTTTACACAATATGATTTATGGCAGGGCAGTCTCCATGAATGGAATTTATGTTTTAGATCAGACCACCGAAATATTACACGTAATGAATAAAAAGTTAAAGTTTGGTGACAAAGATCAAACGTATCTATGGCACTGCCGTATGGGACACATAAATGAGAAACGCGTAAAACAGCTCATTAAACATGGAGCTATCTCGGCCTTTGATTTTCAATCATTTGGCACGTGTGAATCATGTCTCATCGGTAAGATGACTCGGATTTCCTTCAAAGGTGTTGGAATGCGCGCTGCTGACCTATTAGGACTCATACACACGGATGTATGTGGTCCTATGTCAATCACCGCACGAGAAGGCTATAGGTATTTCATCACTTTCACGGACGATTTAAGTAGATATGGCTATGTCTACTTAATGAAGCACAAAAGTGAATCCTTTGATAAATTCAAGGAATACCAGAATAGGGTACAGAACCTATTGGGTAGAAAGATTAAAACACTGCGTTCGGATCGTGGTGGCGAGTATCTTTCTCACGAGTTTGATCAACACCTTAAGGACTGTGGGATTGCCCTACAGTTAACTCCACCTGGAACACCTCAGTTGAATGGTGTGTCCGAACGGAGAAATCGAACACTACTTGATATGGTTCGATCCATGATGAGTCACACCGTGTTGCCTGACTCGTTATGGGGTTATGCTCTTATGTCACCGCTCTAATACTTAACAAGTCCGTCTAAAGTCAATGACAAGACTCCATATGAACTATGGAAGGGAACGGTCCCTAACTTGTCCTTTATACGGGTTTGGGGCTGCGAGGCTTATGTCAAGTGGAGACACGAGGATAAGCTCGGCCCGCGATCAGTCAAGACATACTTTATAGGTTATCCTAAAGGAACACGTGGTCATTACTTCTATTCGCCAACCGAACAACGCGTTTTGTTGCGGCTAGTGCGACATTCTTAGAGAAGGAATTTCTCGAGAATGCAAAGAGTGATAGAACCTTCGACCTGTCGGAGATTCCAGAACCAAACACCGAGCAATCATTGGAGGAACCGATTCCTTCAATCCCGGCTGCGGTAAATATTCCTGAGGAACCTAGGAGGTCGGGAAGAGTCTCTATTCCTCCGGACAGATACATCGGTATGGTCGAGGAACATGACATAGATGACGTTCTACTCTTAACGAGTAGTGAACCCACAACCTATAAAGGTGCCATGACTAGTTCTGACTCAAAGCTATGGCTTGAGGCCATGCAATCCGAGATGGACTCCATGTATGAGAACAACGTGTGGGATCTTGTTGACTTACCTGCTAAGGTTCGTCCCCTTCAATGCAAATGGCTTTACAAGATAAAGCATTCTGTGGAAGGTCAACAAGATATCTACAAAGCACGACTAGTTGCTAAAGGTTTCACCCAAGTGCCAGGTTTGCACTACGATGAGATTTTTGCACCCGTAGTTATGCTGCGTTCCATTCGGATTATCTTAGCGATTGCCGCTTTTCACGACTATGAAATTTGGCAAATGGACGTGAAGACCGCCTTCTTAAACGGCTTTTTGGAGGAAGAGTTGTACATGGTACAACCCGAAGGTTTCATCGATCCAGTACATCCTAAGAAAGTGTGCAAGCTTAAGCGTTCCATTTATGGACTTAAGCAAGCATCAAGGAGTTGGAATCATCGCTTCGACCAAGTGATAAAAGAAAATGGATTTACTCGATCGGTCGAGGAACCATGTTTATATATCAAGTCGAGTGGGAGCAAGATTGTCTTCCTAATATTGTATGTTGACGACATACTCCTGATTGGGAATGACATACCTCTCTTAACTTCGGTGAAAGTATGGTTGAAAAACCATTTCCAGATGAAAGATCCGGGAGAGGCACAAAGAATTCTAGGCATCCGTATCTATCGAGATAGATCACGACGGATGCTATCTCTCGATCAGAGTCTTACATAGACAAAGTCCTAGAGAGATTAAGCATGACTAACTCCAAGAAGGGGTTCCTTCCTATGGCTCCAGGGGTGCATTTGAGCAAGTCTCAGGCACCGGAGACACCGGAAGAGAAAGAGCGCATGACACGGATTCCTTATGCTTCGGCAATAGGATCAATCATGTATGCCATGATATGCACACGTCCGGACGTGGCATATGCATTGAGTATGACAAGTCGATTCCAACAAAGATCCAGGTGAATCACACTGGTTAGTCAAAGAACATTCTTAAGTACCTACGGAGGACTAAAGATTGGGCATTGACTTATGGAGGCGATCAAAAGCTATGCGCAACCGGTTACGCAGATGCTAGCTTTCAAACGGATCGAGATGACTCGAAATCTCGATCGGATTCGTTTTTACTCTTAATGGCGCTGCGATCACCGGAAGAGTTCGAAACAAATCTGTTACAGAGATTCTACGATCGAGTCCGAGTACTATGCCGCGTCTGAAGCTACAAAGGAAGCGATATGGATGCGTCAATTCTTACATGGGCTCTCTGTAGTGCCTAGTTCGAATGACCCGATCACCATCTATTACGACAATAGTGGTGCCATCTTCCAAGCTAAGGAGCCAAAGTCTAGCAACAAGTCTAGACATGTACAACGGAAAGCTCATCTAATCCGGGATTACGTGGAGCAAAAGACAGTAGTGATAGAAAAGATTGCTACAGATGATAACATAGCAGATCCTCTCACTAAAGCATTACGACAAGATAAGCATGAAGGGCATGTTAATTCCATGGGAATTAAACGTGTTCCTAAGTTGTAGTACTCTTTTATGGATCAGATTCATACTCTCTTGTACTCTATACGACATCATCGTTTTGATATTTTATATATATATATTTTGTTTGTCATGTGGATTTGTACGACAAATTTTGAACACCACAAAGTGAACTGAACGAACATTATATCTTTTCAGTCCTTAATTGCCCACATGAGCTGATAACTCTGGCAATTATTTTGTGACGTTGGTTGATGGTGGGTTCAACGAGCCATAAGTCAACCGGTTGACTGACCAATCACAGAGGCGATTTATACGGATATTTCGTAGGACACAATTGTGACATCGACGTGGAGTCCTAAATGTTTTATAACATTCGTTGCCCGGTCGTGGATAGGACTTCCATGGTGATCCTAAGAGTCGATTCTTTTGACTATCGACTGTCTCTTGAGACTAAGGCAGATTTTGGGTGACTTTGGTTTCTTTCTCACGGTCATCCGTAACAGGGGGCCAAGTAGATTTTTTCTGGGTCATTTCATGCTGTGCTTAGATCGGAAGGAGTTCGAGTTGAAGGAAATATTCAGCCTTTATCGGTACTCGATATTTCTCGGGGCCACTCGAGGAGTCAGAATCGAAATGCATGGCCATGCTCGGATACGGATT
This sequence comes from Silene latifolia, assembly GCF_048544455.1. Classification (NCBI taxonomy): domain Eukaryota; kingdom Viridiplantae; phylum Streptophyta; class Magnoliopsida; order Caryophyllales; family Caryophyllaceae; genus Silene; species Silene latifolia. The sequence continues at coordinate 84,291,380 of NC_133535.1, forward strand.
CGTTTTATCAGTTAAGTTACTCTCTAGTCGGGGAAACCACTCTTGATACAGATCGATTGTAAAATACGACCTTTGCGGATCCAGATCTGCAAATTGTTTTACATTGAGTGGGAGAAATTTTAAATGAATATGAGAATCGGTTATCGCACATACACTTGTACGGACAAGTGGGAGTTTGTTGGAGCTTGTGTCCTCCAGTTAGTGCGGATAACGTCATTGCACATGCACTTGTACGGACAAGTGGGAGCTTGTTGGGGTTGGTGTCCTTAACGCTTAGTGCAAGGACTTATAAACCTCTAAAAGGATCAAAGGGCATACTTTTGGTATTATTATCGGTTGATCCACGTTTATCAATAACGGTTGGCTTGCTAGATAAGTTTGACGTTATTGTCATACAGATGGCGGTGATCAACTGGTCCCTAAAAGTCACACCTATAGGACACGTTCGAGAGACATGACCGTATGAAAATACAGTCATGTAGATGCCAAATTTGACTAACCAGTTAGTCCGAGTTACTTGACTAGTAATTAGTCAAATATGTGATGTTGAGATATTATATTTAATACGGATTAAATATCATGGGCTAAAGCGAATTAACCGATTAATTCGTAAAATTAAATATAAATGATTTATATTTAATTAAATGTATATTGAATATAACTATACAATACTGTTTTTTGTCGGACACGAATTAATAATTCACTAACCCGTATTATTAGGCGATGCCTTAATTTCCGATAACCGATAACAGTTTATAATCAAACCGCGTCATATACATTTGGAACTTAATGAACCGGACCACGAGCTAAAACCAAGAGGAAGTGGAAGCCCACTTCCCTTGTGTGGGTCTCGGTTTTGCCGAGTGAGAGGGATCAAAAGGGAGAGCTTCTCCTCCCTTCTGACCTAATCATCATTTGAAACAAAAATTAGGGTTTCGAAGAGCATTCTTCTCTGTAGAAACCGAGATCTCACATCTCAAGCAAACTCACATCAGTTCTCCCAATATTGCAAGGCAATCGGAGAACACGTTCTAGCACAAGGGCATATCTCGGACAAGGTCTTGGGTGCAACAATTAGGAGGGAATCTCATTTGATTTACTTCTTTACGCCGCACTATAAGGACCCGAGGTTGATTCTAATTCCTTATCGTTTCTATATTGTATTTATGTTTTATGACGATATTCGCATGTTAAATTTACGTTATAGTCCTAAATTTAAAGGGTAGTATACGGATATTTACCCACAGCTTAATGTTTGGATGTGTCGCCATTTTGGCAAGACCCACCTTGCCTTGCAATAAGGCATCCTACCTCATGGTTGTCTTGTTGTGAGTTGAAGGGGTGGAGTGAGACCAGCTAATTGTCTCATATCGCTATGTTATTAGGCTAGTTTAAATAACGTTCCTAGTCTTTGTCACCTCTTTACTCGGGACGAGCAAAGGTTCGGTTTGGGGATATTTGATGTGACCATAATTAGCGCATATTTAGCCCCCGAATTAGCCTTGTTCCCATGCTTTTTAGTGCATATTTGGGTCATTTATTATCTTCAGTTCTTTATTTTGCATATTCTTTGAGATTTTGATCCCTTGGTAGGAAAGGAGTAATAATCTTGCATTTTCATGGCAAAACGAGACTAAATTGATCGAATCCAATGACCAAGCATCAAGGAGAGACAAGATTAGAAGGCCTTTGTACATATTATAGTAGATGAGCAATGTTGAGAAAGGATCCTTGAGTCCCCAAGGAAATCCGCAAGGAATTTATGAAGAAAAGGGAAGAAAAGAAGAAGAAATCTTGCTGAAGAACAATCCGTGCGGATTGACTACAATCCGGCCGTCCTCCACCTGCACAATCCGTGCGGTTTCATCCCAAGACGCTCGGGTTAGCACTGCCACAATCCGCCCGGATTCCTCCAAAGCCGCTCGTGTTCCACCGCCAGAATCCGCCCGTCCCGACACTAATCCGCTCGGATTCCTCTACAGCGCAATTTCGTCTTCTCCAAGCTACAAAGAAAGAAGCCCTTCCTTCGAAAAATACCGGCTCCTCCCTCCTCAATCTAAAAAGTGTAATTACTAGTTTAGCCCTTAGTTAACCCTAATGCATCCCCCTAATTTCCACTATAAATACCCCATTAGTCTAATTAGAAGAGCATGTTCTTCTTATCAATTCTTAGAGTAGTTAATACCAATCAAATCTCTCTTTAATTTTGTAATAAACAATTAATCAAGTTCTAATACAATTTTTATTTTCTTAATCTCTCTTTTGTTCATCCTTTATTTTGGGTAATTGAAGATTATTTGGGTTATTATTGGGAGATTGACAACCTCTCAATCAAGCATCAAGTGCTTCTTTTATCTTTGCTTTATTATTGGAATCATTAGTAGGTATAATTCTCTTAATCCCTTTTTAATTATTGTTAATTACTTTCATTTATTCATCATGTTTCATTTTGTTGGTTGATTGACAACCTTGCTAGCATGATCAACATGATAATGAGTGAGTAGTCTCTTAGCTAGGGTTAATGGGTGATTAGGGGAAACCAACATGGGGAATGATTCATGCTTAAATTAATATGCTTTCATGTTTTATTTGCTTGCTTGTTTTGATCTCAACTCATGCACATGTTATATTTGATGAAATGCGAGCCTATGAATCCTTGCATTTTTTACCCATCACCTATCTTTTCAATGAGACTTGTAAGACATAAACCAACTCGAGTCTCATTAGACCATGCATGTTGTTGAGTAGGGAAGATTAAGTCGACTTGTAGGTGTTGTACAATCTAATCGATTCGGTTCCGGGACCCAAACTTTCCTAGGATTGTAAGATATAACTCAACTCAATCCATCACAACAATAATTGCTTGCTTATAATTTGAGAACATGTTTGTATGATCAATTCCCATGATTCCCCTATGATCCCATGACACCCTAGTGCTTTTTAATCAATTGTTTACAACCCCTTTATTTCATCTTGCTTGTTTATTTTCATTGCTATTTTAGTTTGTGATCTTTTACATCAACCCAAATTGTAACACCCCTAAGACACCACTAGTTTCAATAGAAATATCATCTCAATTCCCGTCCCTTGGGATCCGACCTTTACTTGCCTCTTTACTAATTGTAGAGTTGTTTGTGAAGCTATAAATTGTGTTTTGATTCGGACGTGACCCAACGACCACACCTTTAATTGTGAACACGAAACGGACCGATCAACACCATAAAAACATCATGACCTGAATCAATATTTAACTATTTTTAGTTAACTCTTAACCAAAATAAGGAATTTTTGACTCGGGTTTCTACCAAAAATCATTAAAAATAGCAAAATAACGTTAAAAATCACCAAATTTTCCACAAACCTTTTGAGATCAGTAGGGAGGTATGCATGCCCAAAACTTTTCATGCTAAAAACTCTTCTAACACAATTTTTGAGTTTTTATAAATTATCTCATAATTTATTAATATGTTTAAAATCAACATGCAAATTACAAGCCTAGCTCTGATACCACATGAAAGATCATTGATCCTAAATAGACTCTCTAATTAAAAACAAATTATCTCATAATATGTTCATTTAATGATCTATGTAACATGCATGCAAATATAAAAGCATAAAGATAAAGATTAAGGAAAAACAATTTCCTTACATTGATATTTATGGTAATATGGGCACAAACTAGATCACCTTTCTAGTTTGTTCTTGTGCTAAATAATAAAGGATGATCCTCCTAGAAAAACCTTCAAAAAGAAAGTCTCCTTCAAGTAGCACCCAAGAACAACACCCAAATTAATATTACAAGTATTAACTAGATACTTGTAAAATTTACCCTTGATAATATGTAAATAATACTAACAATCTTAGTAATTATTTTTAGATTACTAACTACTTAGTAAATTGATGATTTTATTATTTTTGAGAGAAGAAGACCAAGAAAGATATCACATGCAAATGCACAAGTGAAGTAGTGTAAAAATGAACAAAACTTGGTCTATATGGGAAGGGGTGGCCGGGTAGGTGAGAGGGTGAGTGGAGTGTTATTTTCTTATTTTTTTTGTCAATCTTACATCACATGCAAAAAATGATTATAAGATAACTTATGGAAGTATCACAAGTAAAGTGAAATGATTGTGTTTATAATCATCCACTACACTCCATTTACACGGTCCAATATCTCATTTACGGATCCATTTTGGTTCTTATATTTGTCGCACAAATACGTGTAAATATTATTTAAACATCGTATTATGTTTAAATGCTTCCAATTAATTTCGTCCAAATCACTCCGTATATATACGTGTACCACTACACATATTATTTACGTACTAATATTAATCACATTAATCAATTAGTACAATTTTAGTGAATTAACAATTAATTAACTAAAACCTGTCTCCCAAAATTTATTATTCAATTATCGCATAATTAAATAATAACTGTCGTGCCTCGAGTTCGCAACTCGAAATCTCTCTAAAAATAATCGACTAACCTTTTAGTCTATAAATCAAGGGACTAAATAAATTGTATCTCATACAATTAATTAGTTATCAATTGGGGTTCGTTCCTATAGGTGTGACCGAAAGGGGTCAGTTAATCACCGTCGTCTCACGACAATAACGTCAAACTCTAGTCAGCCAACCATTATCGATTTACTTTAATCAACTGACGAGTATCATATAATTAAATATCTGATGATATTCCTTTAATAAGATATATTATGTAAACGCACTATTGTGAAGGATACTAACTCCAACAATTTACACCCTCAGACTTACATGTTTGACGAAACAAGATTAACTAAGTTAACGTTTAGTGATTGCTCGACTCGAATGTATGATGAAAGTGCCCTCGTAAGAGGATCTAGATTAAATTGATTGATTAACTGAGGTATAGTTGGTCAAATTGGTCGGTCATGCAACGTGACTGGTACTTACAAGGATCCGAGCTTACGTGGTCGATTGATCAAGCACGTAGATATTAATAAGCTTAGAGCACGGTCTTAGAATGCAAAGGGAGAAGAGAAGGGCGGACACTCGCGTGAGAAATATGTGAACCCGAAGGCTTCTATTTATACTAATCACACGGAGGAATTATGGAATGACTGAAACTTTGGAAACAAATCTCAAAAAGATCTGAAAATACCCAGAAAAGAGCTGGGGAAGAGGCGCTGCAGCTGCTGCGATCCTTCGAAGAGGCGCAGCAGGTGCTGCGTCCTTTCTCCGACTGTTTCCTCCTGCGGAAGAAAGATTTCCGCGTTTCTTTTATGGAATGTGGTCGATCTCAATTTCCTTATTCTTTATCATAAAATTTCGGGATATATTTTACCAAAAGATAAAAAAAATGACTTTATGGAATAAATATCTGGAACATTCTAGAACATTCCGACGCGGCATTTTAAACGGTTTATTAGAAAATGAAGCGGTTGTTGACCCGGACTCCAAATGAACTTTAGTTACTGTCAAAACGACCGTATCGGTGCGTAGATGACAACCAAGGGGTAGACATAAGTATTTGAGCTATTAATTGACGATAAAATTACGAACTGGCATAAATCGTTTCGCGTACCAAACATGCGGCCCAATCATCACCCGGTGGTTGGCGGGAGGTGCAGAAATGAGGTATCTATAGAGCCCCCACATTGACTGAGGCTTGGATAAGGAGAAAGTCAAAGTATACCCATCAGGTCAATCAAAGATTACAACATGACGACTATGGCGACGCGAGGCGACTCAAGGGGTCTGAGCCAAGGACCTGTCGTCGGGAACATTTTAGAGTCTGCCGACTATCGGGGAGGGTCGTTTAAAGTCCATTACACTACGTAAGGAAGCTCGCCAGCATAAGAAGAGACCATACATGAGACTTCTTTCTCGAGATGTTTCCGGAGTTGAGTAGGAGCTAAGGTTAAGCGTAACGCTAAGGCTAGGACCTAAAAGATATATAAAGATTGTGCTAGGGGTGTGGGACCCTAAAAAGAAAACATCGACGGGAAGGCGGCCTAAGGGTAACCATGGTTTGGGCGTATGAACCCAGAAAGAGCGATCACAAAGGGATTAGGATCCTATATATGAAGGCTAGGTTTTGGAGCATAGGTAGGTTGGGAACCTAAGGTTGGTATAAGATCATCCAGAGAACGATCCTTTGCCGAACTCTAAGGGGAAACGAAACATAATATTGAGGGCAGCAGGACGTCGGTTGAAACTGCTGGGGGAATCTGCTTGCGTCGGTCTCAAGCGAACTCCATATCTTGATAAGTACAATCGGCTGTCATGAACTCTAGCTGGGAAAATAAGGGTATTGATAAGGCGTGTCGAAACACCGTCGAAAAAAATCCGCTCGTTGCTGCAAGCGAAGTTTTGGTGAAATATCTTTGCTGGGCTTGATAAAGTACTGCGATGCTTCACAGTCTGCTCGAAGATAAAATACTGCGACGGCTCGCAGTCTGCTCGAAAACAAAATACTGGTATGGACAAAAATAAATGCCCAAGAATCCAAATATATGACATATAGTGTTGGAGAAGAGGCGCACCAAGATGGGCCCACAAATAACGAACTTATAACGAACTTTTGAAAATTGAACTGGAGGAAAACTGGGGAAGAGGCGCATCGTCCTTTCCTGAGCTCGTCCCTGTCTGAGTAAAAACTCTACAGCAGTCGTGTTTACTTCACAATAAAAAAAACACAAAACTCTTAAAACTCTCTCAAATTCCAACAAAAATCCGTCAAAATTTGATCAAATCCTTCCATGAGCAATCACTAATCGTTAACTTAGTCAATCTCATTTCGTCAAACATGTATGTCTAAGGGTGTAAATCCCATGTTTTATTATTGTATTTTACTTTTGTACTAATGATTGTAAGATTTACGTCGGAAGCATATTTAAAACCGATTTATAAAACCTTTTATTTAAACCTTTTTACGGATTAACGGAAGACAGCTGTCGAGAAGAAACGCAGCAACTACAACGCCTCTTCGAAGATGCGCAACAGATTTATCATGACTAATCAAGGTATGTGACTCATTCTTGCTTTAACATTCGTATTTGCTTGATTTTCGATCGAAAATATTAGGGTTTTCAACCCATTTATTTCGAAAATTTAGGGCTTTTCCCCCAAATGAATTTGCCTTGTAAAATTGACTTTAGAAATGGATAATTGGCGATGTAAGGAATATAACCATGTATTTGTTTTGAATTTTCGTCAAGCATTGAACATTTGAGTGAAATTGAGACAGTTTCTCAGCAGTTTCGAAAACCACTTCGAAAATGGCCTTAGGATTGCCCATTTTTGATGAAATTTGATTTTTAGAATCCTTGTGTAATGGGTGAACTCCCTACCATGGCAGATTTTTGATTTGTGACAGCTTTTTCAGAACACTTTTCAAGGGCATAATCGCCATTATAGCGAAATGCTGCCGAATTTTCAACTCAAACCCATGACCAGGCTTAGACTTAGACTTGACTTGACACAGTTTACCCATATGAATGGTCGGGTTTTTAAAATGGCCAAAAATGGCGATATAACGCCTTTTTCGGTGCTAAAAAGGCTTGAAACCACCTTCATCGAGGCTTGTCGTCACTTGACGCAGCCTAATTTACTTCGACATTACAGGTGACGTTCCTACTACGTCGGGGAGGGCTCCCATGGATGTTGACTTTGACTTTGACCCTTCTCGTACTCTTGAGGAGGTGTTCGAGGTGGTTTTCGAGGAGGTTGCCGAGGAGGTCCCGAGGCGGGCCAACGTCGGACGAGGAGGTCGCCAGCTAGCGGGATCACCTGAGTGGGTGTAGAAATGGGATGGTCGACATCTTATTTGGGCAGCGGAGAGCAATTTGTCTTAAAGGACGGCGATGAGTTTGGTAGACTTCAGACTTGTCATCTCTTTACTAATTTCCTCCTTTATTCACTTATAATTCCATTTCTCATTTGCTTTGTGCTAAAGATAGCATTTTCGTGAATCGATATAGGAGGCCGGGAAGTTGAGGTTCTTCTCCGGTTACACGACGATGATGGAGGCCTACGGGAAGCTGACGAAGGAGGAGAAGTCAATCATCGAGCTGAGAGCCTTCAGGGCTTTGGTGTGAGCGTGGAGGGCAATCAAGGATAAGAAGCTTCGGGCTAACCTTTGCCTGATTCGAGCTTTCCTCGATCAATACCGGGACACGACCTCGACCTTTCACATGCCTTTTGAGGAGGTCGGGGTCACTTTGGAGGATTACGGCATGATTTTGTTAGAAATCAAGATCTCTTTACTAACATATTCATATATGTTATAATTTTAATTTAGTCATAAAATTAAAAGTTGATCTTATGCATGCAAACTATAAGAAAAATAAGGAAGAAATCTTCATTCTTACAATGCTTTTTCGGATCTTAAGGGCACAAGAGAGTTCTCCTACTCTCTTGTTCTTGAGCTCTCCTTAATGGATGAACTAGGATTCAAGTGTAGAATTCCTCCCAAGGAATAATACCCAAGGCAAACTCTTAATCAAACTAATATTATGATTACTAGAACAATATTAATTTAGTGTAAAATTAACCCAAAAATATTATTTGGTCTCTCTATGTTTCGGTTAAGAGAGAGGGAGGAGGAGGAAGATTTTTATCTTTCTAAAACTCTAATTTTTAGATAATGAATGAATAAATTACACTAGTGAATATCATAGTGTATATTAGGTAAAAATAAGAAGAAAAACCAAGGTATTTTTCTTCTCAAAAACCGGGTGGAAGAGGGGAAAAGAAAGAGCCAATGCATGCAAAAGGTTGCCTTCACAAGAACAAGTAGGCATGCATGGCTAATATTAGGCAAACATGATTATGTTTACCACTAATATAATAAACCTAATATTTTCCTAATCCTCTCCAATATTTCGGTCATAATAGATAAAATGGATTCCATTTTATCTTTGTCAAATTTGTCAATTAGTCACATGTCATATGTCACATGAAATTGTTATGTATTTTTATCATATTAAAAATCAACGCATTAATAAAAATGCGTCATACACAAAATCGACTTAGTAATTCACAATTACTTGTACCAAAATAATTTACCAATTATAAATCACAACATCTTGTATTTATAATAATTTATTCATTCAAATGCAATTGTTTTCTTAAACTATAATTTCATCTAAGTAATAAAACAATTCGATTACTTAGACCGTATCTTATTTAATGAAATTACAATAAGACACGTAAATATTACTTCCAAAATCGTCCGTCAATTTTAAGTAATTTAATTAACCCGTATCGTCATACGATCAATTAAATTTTAGGTATGACCTAAGGGGATCAACTGGTCACCACCGTCTCACGACAGTAATGTCAAACTCTAGTCAGCCAATCATTACCGATATGTGTGGACCAGTTGACAGTAAAATATTACTTCCCAATTGTATTCTTTAAAATGAGATTTAAACATGTGATCATCATGATCAACAGTTGTGATCGCATTATTGTCGGAGGACACATATTCCAACAATCTCCCACTTGTCCTCGATAAGTGTGCGTCACCAATTCTCTTGTCCTATTACTATCTCCCACTCAATACAAGGTGTCTTTCAGGTCGTACTTGCAAGTGATCATATCGAGAGTGGTTTCCTCGATCTGGAGAATAACTGATTGACCGGATTTATCCACCATGGATACATTCCGAGCGTGGCAACGCATTTCCAGTTCATTACTCCTCGAGTGGCCCTGAGATATTGTTATAACCCAGACTAGGGGTGGACAATTCATATCGCACTCATTCCCTTCGACTAGCCACAGCCATTATAACCCAAAATATGCCCATTTGACCCCATTTACGAAGGTCGTAGTAACACAAATCAAAGTTAATCTGAAACTGTGCCATCTTAGGCGAATAGTCTTTAGTCAAAAGAATCGACTCATTAGAATACTATAGTAGCTCTCGCCACGACCAGGCTATATAAATTTGCCAGAACTCTATAAGCGGTCATAAGGCCCGACAAGGTGTTCCTAACAGTATGCATATGTGATCGACTAGTCATTCAAATATGACTCTATGGCACTTGAACTTGCCATCAATCGCATCACATTCTAGTCACTTCGAGACGTCACCTCATGTAAGTAACTATGGGCGAATACAATGCTAATCCGTGTTCACTTTAACGGGGTTCAATTGTCTCCACAACCCGTTTGGATGTAACAATGTATAAAGAAAAGATAAAAGACAAATTCGATTATGAACATGAACAAAAAACAACACTTTTATTTCATTTCAAAATCTAACAAAAACTTGGTACACGTTTAAGTCCCATGGACGCAACATGTCCATCATGCTTGGCATGCGATAAAGGCTTGGTGAGCGGATCGGCTATATTGTCATCCGTCCCAACCTTACAAATCGCAATTTCCTTTCTTTCAATGAAATCTCTTATTACATGATATTTTCTAAGTACATGTCTAGATCTATTACTAGACTTTGGATCCTTAGCTTGGAAGATCGTCCCACTATTTTCACAATAGAGAGTGATGGGATCATTGGCGGTAGGTACTACTCTTAGACCTTCCGTGAATTGCCTGATCCACACAGCTTCCTTGGCGCTTCGATCTTTGTAATGTACTCACTGCGTTGTTGAATCCATGATTCTGACTTCCTTGAAGCTTCTCCAGCTAACGGCACCACCATTGAGCATGAAAACGAAACCAGCTTGTGATTTCATGTCATCTCTATCTGTTTGAAAACTTGAGTCCGTGTATCCATTAACACGGAGTTCGGTGTCTCCTCCAAACACTAAGTTAGAATCCTTAGTCCTTCTTAAGTACTTAAGGATGTTCTTGACGGCAATCCAGTGACTCTCACCTGGATTTCCTTGATATCTACTCGTCATGCTCAAAGCATACGAGACATCAGGACGTGTGCATATCATGGCGTACATGATTGATCCAACAACGGAAGCATAAGGGATCATCTTCATGCGTTCAACATCATGGGGTTCGGAGGGAGATTGAGTCTTGCTCAATATAGTCCCAGTTACCATAGGTACCAATCCCCTTTTAGATTTGTCAATGCTGAACCGTCGAAGAATCTTATCATCATAAGACTCTTGACTTAGTGCCAATATCCTCTTGGATCTATCTCTATGGATCCGGATACCTAATATGCGTTGTGCTTCTCCTAAATCCTTCATTTGGAAGTGGTTACCTAACCACTTCTTAACAGAAGACAACATTGGAATATCATTTCCAATGAGTAGTATATCATCGACATACAAGATTAGGAACACAACATTGCTCCCACTAAATTTCATGTATAAACATGGTTCCTCAACACTTCGAGTGAAACCATTTTCCTTTATAACATGATTGAATCGATGATTCCAACTTCTAGATGCTTGCTTAAGACCATAAATGGATCTCTTAAGCTTGCACACTTTGTTAGGATTTTTAGAATCAACAAAACCTTCGGGTTGTATCATGTACACCTCCTCTTCTAAATGCCCATTTAGAAAAGCGGTTTTGACATCCATTTTCCATATTTCATAATCATGAAATGCGGCGATCGCTAAAAAAATCCGTATGGATCTTAGCATGGCTACGGGCGGGAAGGTCTAATCATAATAGAGACCTTGGACTTGGGTAAATCCTTTTGCCACTAGTCTAGCTTTGTAGACATCATCATGTCCTTCTATGCCATTTTTGACTTTGAATATCCATTTGCATTGAAGAGGTCTTGCCCCTTTAGGCAAATCTACCAAGTCCCAAACTTGGTTTTCATGCATAGAATCCATTTCGGACTTCATGGCTTCAAGCCATAAGAAGGAATTTGGACTAGAGATTGCGGCCTTGTAGGTGGCGGGTTCGTCACTTTCTATAAGCAACACATCGAGTGTTCCATCTTCTTCGATAAGTCCCACATATCTATCGGGATGGCGAATTACTCGACCCGTTCTTCTTAGTGGAGGAGGGACAACCGCGTTAGACGACGAAGGAACATCTTCTTGCGTCTCTACCTCGGTTTGTGGCTCTTGAACTTCATCAAGTTCAAAATTTCTCCCACTCTGTCTCTTAGAAATAAAGTCTCTTTCTAAGAAGACAGCCTCGCAAGACCCAAACACTTTGTTATCTTGAGGTTTTTAGAAGTAGTATCCTCGAGAAATCGAGAGGTAACTTACAAAGGTGCATTTTTCGGATCTTGGGGCAAGCTTGGTGTCATTCTTTGTCTTGGCGTAAGCATCACATCCCCAAATTTTCATGTAGGATAGATTAGGAACTCGTCCTCTCCACATCTCAAATGGAGTCTTTCCGGTGGCCTTAGTGGGACTATTATTCAAAGATATAATTGCAGTTTGGATTGCAAATCCCCAAAACGAGTTTGGTAACTCGGTTTGACTCATCATGGATCGAACCATATCAAGTATGGTTCGATTTCTCCTTTCGGCAACACCATTGAGTTGTGGTATTCCAGGTGGAGAAAGTTGTGATATTATACCACAACCTTTCAAGTGTGAATCGAATTCAAGGCTAAGATATTCTCCACCACGATCGAAACGTAGTGCTTTTATCTTTTTGTCCAATTGGTTCTCTACTTTGTTTTGAAATTCCCAGAATTTCTCAAACGCTTCACTCTTATGTTTCATTAAATAGACATACCCATGTCTACTCAAGTCGTCGGTGAACGTTATGAAGTAGTCATAATTTCCACGAGCGGTGATACTCATTGGTCCACATACATCGGTATGTATGAGTCCCAATAGTTCACTAGCTCGTGTCCCTTTACCACTAAAAGGATTACGAGTCATTTTGCCAAGAAGGCAATATTCGCATGTTCCATATGATTGAAAATCAAATGGTGTAATCATATTAGTCGAAATTAATCTTTTGATGCGATTCTCGTTTATGTGACCTAATCGACAATGCCAAATGAACGCTTCACTTGGGTCACTTGATTTTAGTTTCTTTGATTGAATGTTATAGATATCATTAGTCGGATTTGAGGTCTCTAAAATGTAAATGCCATTGATGGAAGAAGCTTGGCCTATAACCAAATCATTCCGTGAAATAGTACAACAATTGTTCTTAGTGACAAAACAAAAATCATCCATGTCTAGCAAAGCGATAGAAATAATGTTTTTAGAGAGTGTAGGCACATAAAAACAATTATGTAAATACAACTCAAATCCATTAGGCAAAGCTAATACATAAGTTCCTTTGGATTCGGCCGCTACTCGAGGTCCATTTCCAAGGCGTAGATCCACATCTCCCTTGCTAAGCCTCTTCACGTCTTTTAAACCCTGTAAATGATTACAAAGGTGAGAACCACAACCGGTATCCAGTACCCATGTCGTAGTGGAAGTATAATTTATATCAATAACATAAATTTCCTTAGGAATTTTACCTTTTGGAACGATGATTCCTTCCCTTATATTTCGCAAATATACGAGACAATTCCTAAGCCAATGTCCCATGCCATAGCAATAATGGCACTCATCATCAACTAGCTTGAAGTTTTTAACTTTCTTTCCCTTCTTCTTGAACTTTTTGCCCTTTGTAGCAAGAACTTGATTGCTTGAGCTCCCAATAGTTTTGGCATCTTTGTCTTCCAGAGCCAAAGATCCTATAGATTGTATGAGGCGGTCTTCCTGAGATGGGCTCACACGAGATCTAGTACTAGTAGGTGGTCTAGTAGAAGTGATGAAGTTAAGGTTTCCATCCGAACCTATCCAAAAATGAAGTTCTCTAGTAGTGTCGAAATCATTGTTGGAGCAAACGTCGTCAAAAACATTGTGGTATGACTCAATAGTTATCGGTGCGGTAGCGTTTGATGGATTCATTGTAATGAACTACAAATATGGAGGAAAGGAAATATTAACATTTTTCTTTTGAATCATACTTGTAAATAAATTAACAAGATATGAGCATTTATATAGTGACCTCTACCCAACTATTATAAATGATTCCAAGACACAAATTCATATCAACTTAGGCACGGGATAGCCGATGAAACCCTTATTAATATAACTCGGTGGATTAACGTTTAATCGATTCTACTTTTAGAACTCTTGGTCGATAAAATTACTCTAATGTTTATCTATAGCCCGGAACACATGCGACTACGGTCACGAATACTTCCGTTGAGGTCAATTCAAATTTCGAATAAATGTGTCCATGATCCAAATTCACATTAACTTGGGCACGGGATGGCCGATGAAACCCTCATCAACACGAATTTGGTGGATAGACATTCATCACCCACTTCCCCTACGTAACAAGGTTTGTACCCCGGGATGGCCGAGTGCACTCCCTCGCGAAATAGGTTTTCATGGTTTCTACTTTTTGGTAAGGCTATGTCTCAATTGTTTATTTTAGCGAGAGGTCATGTCAATTTATTATCTATCACGTTTTAAGTGAACTAAAGCGGTGAACTACGATAATTGTAATTGACACGGTCGATAAACTCGATTAAAAGATAATGCATGTTTTAGTTATGGCGATTTAGCGATGCATGCAACATATAAATAAAATGCAAAGCATATAATAAATCCTAGTATGGCCTTCCTAAAATAGAAAATCTAATTAACTATTACATATTCGGAAACCAGCTCCATTGGTCCTTTGAACTTCGGTTATGGCACGCATCTCGAGGTAACACCGTCTTTATGTATCGCCTTCTTGAATGACACCGTCTTCAAGGAACTCCGGAATAAATAAAATTACATAATTTCCTATTATACATTTGTAATTGAATGAAAATAAATCTATTAAATTACAAAACGGTGATACGAGATCACAATAAATTACAACCGAATCGATATTCCCATACTTTTCGGGTAATATCAATTAAAAAACTAAGGCCATAATAAGTAAAATAACATAAATCAAAAATTACATAAAGTAAAATTATGACAATCATAAATAAAATGCAGCATTATAATATGTACGAACATGCCCAATTTTATGCTAAATCGCCTTTAAGGAGCCAATATCATATATTACACGGTTTTTACGGATTTGCGTGATTCAACGTTTTATAATCACAAAAAATTACATAAATTCATATTAATGCACAAGTTAATTACCCTAACCTCTTAGGACTTAAAATTAGTCTTCAGTAACTATTTGACTATAATTAACTCATATTTCTTAAAATTGTTCATTAATGGACCCAAAATTTACAATAAAATGCTATAAACTTCAAATAAATCACAAAAATTCAAATAAATTCAAAAATTTGAAATTTAAACTTATGAACATTCTGGAAAATACAATAACACTCATAATGTTCAAAAACTTAGGAAAATTTCGTAAAATTATCGGAAAAACTATGTTGCGGTTTATCGGATTTATCAATAATAATCATAAAAACATGAGAAAAATTATATTCATCAACTTTTCAATTTTAGATCTGAAAAAGATAATAAAATGAAACATGTGACGTTTTTCCTTAGTCATGGAATATGTTTTAGTAATTATTCACTAACTAAATCAGTATTTATGCTATTTTTCATCAAAAATCCATAAATCATGCATAAAGACTTCAATATAGCCTATTATTTTACACACATCTTGTAAAATTGCATGTGACAACATACAAAATTTCTATGACCAGATTCGAAATTTATCTCATATTAACCTATTTTTCATTTAAATTTGATTTTTATCATGAAAACTCCATATTTCGAGCATAAGAACTCCAAAAATTATGAAAATTTACAGGTCATCTAAAAATAAAACATGTGATAACATATCCAAAAATAACTTGAAAATTCGAAGTTTAGCTAATTTTAGTCCGAAAATGACATTTTAATCATAAAATCACATTTTTAATGCCATTATAATATAAGATGAACAATAAAAATCCATAAATTAACCAAAATATCCTAAAAACATTTTAGGACCATAAACTTTAACATGCATAAATTTATTTCGTGATATATCATAATATCACAAATTTACAAGTTTTATATGTTAATCGTATAACTCGGAAAAACTATAACCGATTTGCATGCAAACAACCAAGGCTCTGATACCACTTGTTAGAAATCTAGATCTCTTTACTAACATATTCATATATGTTATAATTTTAATTTAGTCATAAAATTAAAAGGTGATCTTATGCATGCAAACTATAAGAAAAATAAGGAAGAAATCTTCATTCTTACAATGCTTTTTCGGATCTTAAGGGCACAAGAGAGTTCTCCTACTCTCTTGTTCTTGAGCTCTCCTTAATGGATGAACTAGGATTCAAGTGTAGAATCCCTCCCAAGGAATAATACCCAAGGCAAACTCTTAATCAAATTAATATTATGATTACTAGAACAATATTAATTTAGTGTAAAATTGACCCAAAAATATTATTTGGTCTCTCTATGTTTCGGTTAAGAGAGAGGGAGGAGGAGGAAGATTTTTATCTCTCTAAAACTCTAATTTTTAGATAATGAATGAATAAATTACACTAGTGAATATCATAGTGTATATTAGGTAAAAATAAGAAGAAAAACCAAGGTATTTTTCTTCTCAAAAACCGGGTGGAAGAGGGGAAAAGAAGGAGCCAGTGCATGCACAAGGTTGCCTTCACAAGAACAAGTAGGCATGCATGGCTAGTATTAGGCAAACATGATTATGTTTACCACTAATATAATTAACCTAATATTTTCCTAATCCTCTCCAATATTTCAGTCATAATAGATAAAATGGATTCCATTTTATCTTTGTCAAATTTGTCAATTTGTCACATGTCATATGTCACATGAAATTGTTATGTATTTTTATCATATTAAAAATCAACGCATTAATAAAAATGCGTCATACACAAAATCGACTTAGTAATTCACAATTACTTGTACCAAAATTATTTACCAATTATAAATCACAACATCTTGTATTTATAATAATTTATTCATTCAAACGCAATTGTTTCCTTAAACAATAATTTCATCTAAGTAATAAAACAATTCGATTACTTAGACCGTATCTTATTTAATGAAATTACAATAAGACACGTAAAAAATACTTTCAAAATCGTCCGTCAATTTTAAGTAATTTAATTGACCCGTATCGTCATACGATCAATTAAATGATCAATTAAGAGTGTTACCCTTTAGGTATGACCTAAGGGGATCAACTGGTCACCACCGTCTCACGACAGTAATGTCAAACTCTAGTCAGCCAATCATTACCGATATGTGTGGACCAGTTGACAGTAAAATATTACTTCCCAATTGTATTCTTTAAAATGAGATTTAAACATGTGATCATCATGATCAACAGTTGTGATCGCATTATTGTCGGAGGACACATATTCCAACAGATTTTTGGTCTACCGTGTGGTGAGGAGGTTGTGGTGTGGCCGTCGACGGCCATGAGGGTGGACTCGGCAGAGGCCAGGAGGCTGATCGACTCGAACCTGGATATGGTGCTGGCAGCGTTCCCGGGTTGGTACCGAGTACTTACGTCAGGGACTACTTTGCGGGTAGGACCCCAGTTTTGGTGATGATGGATGGGAGGAGGGTGGCTCCTCCTGCTTGTACTGCGGAGCAGAGGGCTTATCTGTGGCTCTGGTGGTTCTTGGTCTTCACTTTACCTTGGAGACAAGGGGAAGAGGTTGTCGACGAAGCTTCTTTTGTTCCTTTCCGACTTGAGTGACGTAGGTCGTTGGGACTGGGTTACTCCTGGTTTTGTGGTCCTCACTCGCTATATGAGGGCCATGGTTCATTCCGAGCTGCTGGAGAAGGGGACTTCTCCTGCCACGGTCGGTCCTGGGCTGCTGTTGGAGGTATGAACCTTCGTTTTGCTTTATGAAAGATCATTACTTCTTCATACATTTATTTTACTTTTATCGAATCATGAAAGATCATCATCGATTATCTTATTTCGCAGGCGTGGGTGTACTCCTACTTTCCGGGCTTCGCGCCCAAGAGGACGGAGCCTGAGCCGCGGGCTTACCCAGTTGTGAGGGACTGGGTGGTGTGTGGTAGGATGAGCCAGCGTTCTTCTTACGATGTTTGTCGACGGGGTGTGAATGCCCTGAAGTTGAGTGACGTATGTTTCTTTAATCACTGTTCCTTTTATTTATTTTATTGCTTTTAGAAATGATCATAAGAATGACCCCTTCGTTTAGAGCCGATCATAGGAATGACCCTTTGTTTGCCTGTTTTAGTGGGTGCCCAAACCCTGGGTGGACTACCCTGACGCTCCAGCCTTCGTGGCTGAGGTTCTTCGACTTAGGAGCTCGAGGTGATTGCTGCTGAGGACGTCCATGGGACCAGTGTGCTACCTGGGCGAGCATTTGACTCGTCAGTTCTCTCATGACGCTTTCACGATTCCTGTTGATCCTCCACGGATGATGTTTAGAGAGCCTTCTGATGCTGAGAGGGAGGCTGACTTGGCGGGCGTTGGTGGTGACGCCCTTCTCCTTCCTGGTGAGGAGTACTCTCTGTTTGTCCGCCAGAGACTGGCGTACTGGCCGATCGTGGTAAGTATTTTTTTCCTTCTTTTGATTTGATTTTGACAAACTAACGAATGATCATCGAATAAAGAATTCATTTGAACTTCACAGGATATCGAGGTGGCGGGCGTCGAGCCCCTAGCGTACCCAGAGACCCTTGAGTACACAGACGCGGCGGGGATGACAGCGATCTTCGAGCTTCGTGACTTCGGCGAGGAGGTGAGAGATGTTGGCCTGGAGGAGTGGCAGCTTTTGGTTAGGAGGGTAAGCCCACGGCTTCGGTTGATTTCTGTTATTGTATAAGAATACACTTGTTCATTTTATTGAAAATCTTTTTTTTATTGAATTGCAGGTGGCGCCATCTCAGCATGTGGCGTTGTGAAGGGTGGCCAACTGACTACGGGCCACGGCCATCGAGGCACTTGCAGGTGGCCGAGGACGACAGGTATGAACCTTTCATTCTCTTTATCTGAATTTTGTTGCAATTTTTCGCATTTGTTTGAAATGGTTAAATGAAATGATTGAAATGAGGCATTTCTTTATCACTTATAGAGGGAGCGAGACTTGGAGCGCGAACTGGCGTAGTCCCAAGAGGAGACAACTCGCCTGTTGAGGGAGTTGGAGGTCCGGGATGCTGAGATCGCTGCTCTCGATAGCTGAGCTGAGTGGCGACCAGGAGTAGCTGTCTTTGCTTGCTTCTTTTATTGTTGGTTGTCTTACATGTATTTGTACATTTTGGACTTCATTTTTGGCGTTTTGGACCTGTTTTGGGCGAGAGCCCCCAGTTTGATGTACATACTGCGTTTTGGTTGTATATATGACGGCCTGAGTGCCTTTACTGCTGGGTTGTATGTCGTTCCTGCAGGTTAGCTTAGAAAACAGGTTTGGTAGATGACGGTTTATGCCGTCATGCTGCCGAAATTTACACAGAAGCTACACGTAGAACATGTAATATACACGTGGCTTGAATTAGCGCAAAATGAGAAAGCAAAAAAAGTGCCTGTAAATGAGCAAAAATGAAAATGCGAAAAATTGTTATAAATGAGCGAAAATGACAAAAAAATGCCAGAAAAATGACCGGACAGTAGGGAGGGATACCCCTTAAAAAAACGGAAAAAGAAATGTATAAGTTTGAAATGAAATGTGAAACGATGAGTGAAATGATTCCCCTAAAAAGAAAGTAAAATTAAATGGGTAAGTGTGCTCGTTTGGCGAGAATGTCGATGTTGTCTCGAAAAGCGTGCTTGAAAAATTAGGAGACATAAATTTGGCAAATTGACGGAATTACCAAAATAATAACCTATAAGACTAGGAAATTATAGCCAAAATAAATTAGGAAAGATCCAAAGCTGAAAATCACGGAAATCAGCCTGGGGAAGTGGCGCAGCCCTCCCCAGTTGGTCACACCTGACGGAAAATTGGAAACAGCTTTTACTATAAATAGAGACGTCGGGGAAGCTTTTATTCTCATAATTCCTCCATCTTTCTTCCGTCTATCTTCTAAAAACTCCCATATATTCTAAAAAATTCAAAATTATGGATGCCTTAGAAAACCGTCTCAAGGAGTGGACAAATGAGTTCACAAGCGTGGAGAAACATGACATGGGTGCTTTTAATTTGGGATCAATTTTGAGTCTCAAATAGGTGAAAATTGTGAAGCCATTCTTGGATGCTTGTCCCGACTATTGGGACCCAAATTTTCATGTTTTCGCCTTTCCTGGAGGCGATATTTGTCCTTTCCCGGAGCAGATAGCTGCTATTGGAGGATGGGATCCGGAGAACGCACCCGTTGTACCTTCTAGTTCTCAGGGGTATAAGGGCAAATTTAGAGACTTGTTGGGACTGACTAAGGCTGAGGTCGATCATCTTGTGACCTCAAAAGGAGTCTGTATGCTTGACTTCATTGACCGATTCATAAACAAGGAAGACCCGTCGATTTCTTATGTGGCGAGACGCAGGGCGTTCGGGTTTTGTCTACTTCATTGTTATGTCCTTCAAGGGCATGTTGACAAAAAGATGAGAGGGGATCCTCGTTTCTTGAGCATAGTGGAACAAATTGAGCTGCGCAAGAGCCCAGTATGGCTTTGTTTAGGAGAGATCATTCTGGGGTTGGACAACAAAAAAGCCAACCACGAGCTACCTTATCTGGGAAGTCCTATTATCTTGCAGGTAAGAACCCGGTTTCTCATTTTTTCTTTCTTTTTCTTTTTTTCGGTTTTTTTTCTTCCTTCGGTTTTTTTTTTCGGTTGGCTTTATGGGCATTATGTAACACCCCCATATACCAAGGAGCCTTAACAAGACCTTCCCTAGCATATAAGGGCGTTACCATCTCGGTTTCCCGAGGATAGTAATCATCAAAAGTCGATAAAAGAATAATTATAGTTTATTACAAAATTAAACAAAACTACTGGTATAAAAGATACAACTCAACACCACTATGTGAACTACTCTTGTCGAGACTCATGAAAGACTCATCCCGCCTAGACTCCAGCTACCATCCAAGACATCACCTGCTAAGACTGACAGCTTACCATAAGGTATCACGGCAGACACAACAAAATCAACAAGAAGACAAACCACACAAGGTCACTATCTGAGGAAAGACACAACAACAACATCCAACACACTACAGACACAACCGAACACACACACACACACAGACAAGCCACAACTACTCCAACAAATCACCGTCATCGACTGTCCACTGAACCAGCCCTGCCAGTGTGGGACCGCAGCCGTACCCACCAAATCCCCGCACATCATACAGAGTGATAAACCCAAGTTTCCTTAATGTGCACATCCCCTCCTGTGGCGGGTTCTACAGAGGGCGAACCAAGGGCGTGAAGCCACTCCCGCAAGTGACTCTACTCAGCCAGGGACGCGCCCCGAATATCACAGACAGCTAATCACAATCAATGTATTACGTCAACGATAAACACAATAGCACATCACCAACCAACTATCACAATTCGACAACCATACTGATATAGCAACAACCAAACCACATCACAAGACACTCTAGAAAACCAACAGTACCGAGTAGGCGAACCTACCTTTAGCCAACCGCAGCGATTCCACGTTCAATCACATGTCATCAACCAAGCAAGCAATACACCTATACAAACAGTACAATAATCCATCACAACCACTACAACCCTAACTGAAAACGATAACGACAATGATGATGACGATGACATACCTACGCATAGCTATCCGGCATCAAGACCGCTACCCGACTCAAGCAACCTATACCCAAGGCATAAGCATCCTCAAAGGCTCCAATGGAAGGGATTATGGTGAAGGGAATGAGGAAAGGCGACCTCTAGGTTTGGGGGAAGGATGCGGAAAAGATTTGTGATTCTATCAAAACACGATTATAAACCCCCGCTATAAAGACGCTACTCGATCGAGTAAAACTAACTTACTCGATCGAGTGACCCCTACTCGATCGAGTAGCCTCGACTAGATCGAGTAGCACTCACTCAAAGCTTACCACTTCACTAGCCAACGCTCGTAAGGCTTCCCAAAGACTGAGACGTATCACTAAGGTCGGTCAACGTCAGTCAACGGGTCCCTAAAAGGACTGGTATTACAGTCTCACCCCCCCCCCCCCTTAAAAATAACTTCGTCCCCGAAGTTCGACTCCTCCTCTCCCGAACCACACGACAAAGACACCCAAGTTTACACCACCGTTTACCCGACGCAGGTCAACAAAACTGTTTAGCAAAACTATCCCCTACGTACGTTCATTGAACATCATCATCATCAACCACCTAACACCCGACACACACAGAATCCTCAACGAGTTACTACTTCCTTTTTGAATTACTGAACACGTACCAAGCATAACGATGATCAACTCGACCTTCACTTGCACTATAACCTCGTATTATTCAAACATGCACCAATACAACTACGAGACTATACAATCATTTATCACCTGTGTTGGGAAATGTGTCCTCAACAATAGTGCGATCGTATGATTTAAATATCATTATTAAATCTCATTTTAAAGAATACAATTGGGAAGTAATTTTGTTACTGTCAACTGGTCAACATATATCGGTAATGATTGGCTGACTAGAGTTTGACATTACTGTCGTGTGACGGTGGTGATCAGTTGACCCCCTAGGTCATACCTATAGGGCAACACTCTTAATTGATCATTTGATTAATCGTATAATGTTACGAGTTAATTAAATTACCTGAAAAATTGACGGACGATTTTGGAAGTAAAATTTACGTATCAAATTGAAATGTGATTAAATGAGATACGGTCTGAGTAATCGAATTGTATCATTACTCGGATGAAATTATTGTTTAAAGAAACAATTGGATTTGAATGAATTATTATAAATGCGATTTATAAACGGTAAAATATTTTGGTACAAATAATTATGAATTACTAAGTCGATTTTTGTATATGACGTATTTTTATTAATACGTTGATTTTTAATATGTTAAAAATACATAACAAATTTATGTTACATATGACATGTGACATATTGACAATTGACAAAAATAAAATGGATTTCATATTATCCATTTGGACCGAAATATTGGACTTAATTAACATATTCTTATAATGTTAATTAGTGTAGTGGAAGATGTAATCATTCTTTTTACACTAGGCATGCATACCTAGTGCTTCTTGTGGAAGAGCAACTAGCCCATGCATTGGCCTTCCTCTTCCTCCCAACCGGTTTTCCCTTGGAAAGAACAAGGGTGCTTTTTGCTTAAATTATTATCATTCTCTATATGCATGGGTTGATAATAATATTATTCATTCACTTCATATCATCATTTTTTAGAGAGATAAAAAAAAACATTCTTCCTTACCTCTTCTCCTACCCGGTTTTAGGAGCCAAAACCAAACAATTTTTGGTTCAATTTTTCACAAGATTAATATTATACTAGCTCAAATAATATTAATTAGAGTAAGAGTTAGCTTTGGGTATTATTCCTAAGGAGAGATCCTATACTTGGATCTTGTTTCTTCCATTAAAGGAAAGCTCAAGAACAAAAGAAAAGGAGATTTCTTTTGTGCCCATTAAACCGAAATACCCATTGTAAGAACATGATTTCTTCTCTATTTTATTATATTGTTTGCATGCATAAAATCCGTATTTAATTTTATGACAAATTAATTTCGACATATATGAGTATGTTAGTATGTATAAAGATCTACATTTCCTTCAATCGGTATCATGAGCCACGGTTGTTTGCATGCAAATCGGTTAAAAGTTTTTCCGAGTTATAAGAATAACAAATAAAACTTGTAAAATTTTTGTTATTATGAGATATCACGAAATTAATCCATGCATGTTAATATTTCTGGTCCTAAAATGTTTTAGGATATTTTGGTTAATTTTTCGGATTTTTATTGTTCATAATTTACAATAATGGCATTTAAATGTGATTTTATGAGTAAAAATGTCATTTTTGGTCTAAAATTAGCTATACTTCGAATTTTCCATTGATTTTTGGATATGTTGTCACATTTATTATTCTGAGATAACCTGTAAATTTTCATAATTTTTGGACTTGTTATGCTCGAAAAATGAATTTTTCATTATTAAATTCGGATTTAGGTGAAAAATAGGTTAATATGAGTTAAATTTCGAATCTGGTCATAGAAAATTAATATGTTGTCACATGCAATTTTACAAGATGTGTGTAAAATAATTGGCTATAAATAAGTCTTTTTGCATGATTTATGGATTTTTGAAGGAAAATAGCATAAATAGTGACATTATTAGTGAAAAATTAATAAAACATAATCTATGACTTAGGAAAAACGTCTAATGTTGCACGTTATTATATTTTTCAGATCTAAAATTGAAAAGTTAATGAAAATAATTTTTCCATGTTTTTATGATTATTTTATTAAAAAATCGATAAACCGCAACATTGTTTTTCCGGGAAAATTTCCAGATTTTTAACCTAAAATTTTGAATTTATTTGAAATTTTGTGGTTTATTTGAAGTTTATAGCTTATTTTTGTAATTTTTGGTCCATTTATGAACAATTTTATAAAATATGGGTTAATTATGGTCAAATTATTAGTGAAGACTATATTTTGAGTCCTAAGAGGTTAGGGTAATTAACTTATGCATAAATATGAGTTTATGTATTTTTGTGATTATAAAAATGTTGAAATCACGCAAATCCGTAAAAATCGAGTAATATACGATATTGGCTAATTAAAAGCGATTTAGCATAAAATTGAGCATGTTCATACATATTATAATGCTGCATTTTCTTTATGATTGTCATAATTTTAATTTATGTAATTTTGAATTATGTAATTTTACTAAGTATGGCCTTAGATTTTAATTGGTATTTCCCGAAATGTATGGGAATATCGATTCGGTTGTAATTTTTATTGTGATCTCGTATCACCGTTTTGTAATTTAATAGATTTATTTTATTTTAGTTACAAATGTATAATAGGAAATTATGTAATTTATTATGTAATTTTATTCATTCCGGAGTTCCAAAAGACGGATTTCTTCAAGAATGACGATACATAAAGACGGTGTTACCTCGAGATGCGTGCAACAACCGAAGTTCAAGGGACCAATGGAGTTGGTTTCCGAATATGTAATAGTTAAATAGTTTTTCTATTTTAGGAAAGGCCATACTAGGATTTATTTATTTTTATGCTTGCATTTTATTTTATGTCACATGCATCGCTAAATCGTCATAACTAAACATGCATTGTCATTTTATCGAGTTTATCGACCGTGTCAATTCGAATTATCGTAGTTCACCGCTTTAGTTCACTTAAAACGTGATAGATAATAAATTGACATGACCTCTCGCTAAAACAATTAATTGAGACATAGCCTTACCAAATAGTAGAAACCATGAAAACCTATTTCGCGAGGGAGTGCGCTCGGCCCCACCGGGGTACAAACCTTGTTACGCAGGGGAAGTGGGTGATGAATGTTAATCCACCGAATTCATGTTGATAAGGGATGTATCGGCCACACCGTGCCCAAGTTAATGTGGGTTTGGATCATGGACACATTTATTCGAAATTTGGATTGAACTCAACAAAAGTTTTTGATAAGGGATGTATCGGCCCCACCGTGCCCTTGTCGAATGTGTTTTGGGCTAAAGATAATTGTTAATGTAATATTATCGACCAAGAGTTCTAAAAGTAGAATCGATTAAACGTTAATCCACCGAGTTATATTGATGAAGGATGTATCGGCCCCACCGTGCCTAAGTCAATATGAATTTGGGTCTTGGAATCATTTATTATAGTTGGGTAGAGGTCACTATATAAATGTTCATATCTTGTTAATTTGCAAGTATGATTTAAAAAGACAAATGTTAATATTTCCTTTTCCTCCATATTTGTAGTTTTTTGCAATGAATCCATCAAATGCTACCGCACCGATAACTATTGAGTCATATCACAATGTTCTTGACGACGTATGCTCCAACAATAATTTCGATACAACTAGATAACTTCATTTCGAGATAGGTTCGGATGGAAACCTTAACTTCATCACCTCTTCTAAACCAGCCACTTCTACTAGACCTCGTGTGAGTCCGTCTCAGGAAGACTACCTCATGCGATCTATAGGGTCTTTGTCTCTGGAAGATAAAGATGCCAAAGCTAGTGGGAGCTCTAGCAATCAAGTTCTTGCTTCAAAGGGCAAGAGGTTCAATAAGAAAGGAAAGAAAATCAAAAACTTCAAGCAAGTTAATGATGAGTGCCATTATTGCTATGGTATGGGACATTGGCTTAGGAATTGTCCCGTGTATTTGCGAAATATAAGGGAAGGACTCATTACTCCAAAAGGTACAATTCCTAAAGAAATTTATGTTATTGATATAAATTATACTTCCACTACGACATGGGTACTAGATACCGGTTGTGGTTCTCACCTTTGTAATCATTTACATGGTTTAAGAGATGTGGAGAGGCTTAGCAAGGGAGATGTGGATCTACGCCTTGGAAATGGAGCTCGGGTAGCGGCCGAATCCAAGCGAACTTATGTTTTAGCTTTGCCTAATGGATTTGAGTTGTATTTGCATAATTGTTTTTATGTGCCTACGCTCTCTAAAAACATTATTTCAATCGCCATGCTAGACATGGACGGTTTTTGTTTTGTCATTAAGAACAATCGTTGCACTATTTTTAGGAATGATTTGGTTATTGGCCAAGCTTCTTCCATTAATGGCATTTACATTTTAGAGACCTCAAATCCAACGAATGATATTTATAACATTCAATCAAAGAAACTCAAATCAAGGGACCCAAGTGAAGCGTTCATTTGGCATTGTCGATTAGGTCACATAAACGAGAATCACATCAAAAGATTAATTTCAACTAATGTGATTACACCATTTGATTATCAATCATTTGGTACATGCGAATATTGCCTACTTGGCAAAATGACTCGTAATCCTTTTAGTGGTAAAGGGACACGAGCTAGTGAGATATTGGGACTCATACACACCGATGTATGCGGACCAATGAGTATCACCGCTCGTGGTAATTATGACTACTTTATAACCTTCACCGATGACTTGAGTAGATATGGGTATATCTATTTAATAAAACACAAGAGTGAAGCGTTTGAGAAATTCAAGGAATTTCAAAACGAAGTAGAGAACCAATTGAACAAAAGGATTAAGGCACTACGATCCGATCGTGGTGGTGAATACCTTAGCCTTGAATTTGATTTACACTTGAAAGGTTGTGGTATTATATCACAACTTACTCCACCCGGAACACCACAACTCAATGGTGTTGCCGAAAGGAGGAATCGAACCCTACTTGATATGGTTCGCTCCATGATGAGTCAAACCGAGTTACCGAACTCGTTTTGGGGATTTGCGATTCAAACCGCAATTCGATCTTTGAATAATAGTCCCACTAAGTCCACCGAAAAGACTCCATATGAGAAATGGACGGGAAAAATTCCCAATATATCCTATACGAAGATTTGGGGATGTGATTCTTACGTCAAAACTAAGAACGACAACAAGCTTGCCCCAAGATCCGAAAAATGCATCTTTGTAGGTTACCCCTCGACCTCTCGAGGATATTACTTCTACAAACCTCAAGATCATAAAGTGTTTGTGTCTTGCGAGGCTGTCTTCTTAGAAAGAGAATTTATTTCTAAGAGACAGAGTGGGAGAAATTTTGAACTTGATGAAGTTCAAGAGCCACAAACCGAGATAGAGACGCAAGAAGATGTTCCTTCGTCGTCTAACGCGGTTGTACCTCCTCCACTAAGAAGGACGGGCCGAGTAATTCGCCATCCAGATTGATATGTGGGACTTATCGAGGAAGATGGAACACTCGATGTGTTACTTATGGAAAGTGACGAGCCCGCCACCTACAAGGCCGCAATCTCTAGTCCAAATTCCTCCTTATGGATTGAAGCCATGAAATCCGAAATGGATTCTATGCATGAAAACCAAGTTTGGGACTTGGTAGATTTGCCTAAAGGGGCAAGACCCCTTCAATGCAAATGGATATTCAAAGTCAAGAATGGCATAGAAGGACATGATGATGTCTACAAAGCTAGGCTAGTGGCAAAAGGATTTACCCAAGTCCAAGGTCTCCATTATGATGAGACATTCGCCCCCGTAGCCATGCTAAGATCCATACGGATTTTGTTAGCGATCGCCGCATTTCATGATTATGAAATATGGCAAATTGATGTCAAAACCGCTTTTCCAAATGGGCATTTAGAAGAGGAGGTGTACATGATACAACCCGAAGGTTTTGTTGATTCTAAAAATCCTAACAAAGTGTGCAAGCTTAAGAGATCCATTTATGGTCTTAAGCAAGCATCTAGAAGTTGGAATCATCGATTCGATCATGTGATAAAGGAAAATGGTTTCACTCGAAGTGTTGAGGAACCATGTTTATACATGAAATTCAGTGGGAGCAATGTTGTGTTCCTAATCTTGTATGTCGATGACATACTACTCATTGGAAATGATATTCCAATGTTGTCTTCTGTTAAGAAGTGGTTAGGTAACCACTTCCAAATGAAGGATTTAGGAGAGGCACAACGCATATTAGGTATCCGGATCTATAGAGATAGATCAAAGAGGATATTGGCACTAAGTCAAGAGTCTTATGTCGATAAGATTCTTCGACGGTTCAGCATGGACAAATCCAAAAGGGGTTTGGTACCTATGGTAACCGGGACGGTATTGAGCAAGACTGATGAGTCATAATTATATACATATTTATGCCTCCCCTTAATTGCTTTTGATACGGTTTTCGTGCTAGTTTATATCATTTACATGCCTTTTAAGTTAGAATGTCGATACTTCCGCCTTTTGATGTTTGATGCAGGAATGATGCATTTAAGGAGCAAATGATTGAAATGAGCATCACGGAGTGGGCATGAAGGGATACACGAAGCATGGCACGAGAATCCATAAGAATGAAGGAAGAGAAGTTAAGAAGAAAACACGAAGAAAAGAGCTTCTTATTACAAGTGCCTACTTTGAAGAGCCATATCTCGAGTTCTACAACAGATTTTCAAGTGATTCTAATTGGAGGTGAAAGCTTATCTTCTTAGCTTTCCAACGCCACGAAAATCGCTTGTTTCTGACACGTAACGAAGAAATGGCGGCCGTTTGAAGTTCAGTGCGCGAAGCAGGAAATTGGTGCCTCGATCGAGTCAACCTTGGCTCGATCGAGGAACTTCATGCTCGATCGAGTCACTCTCGACTCGATCGAGGAACCTTCCAGTTTTATAATTCCCGCAACTTTTCTTAAGTCGGTTATGTATTGCTATAAATACCAAAACTCGTACCCTAAGTTATAGGATGCTTTATTTTACATAGGTTTAGTATAGCTACCTTAGAAAACTCTCTCAAATACTTAGTTTAGTTTATTTATTGTTCTTCCTTCCGGATCTAAGTATTCCTTTATTACGGTAGCAATCTTTCTTTAATAATTATTCTATCATTATTGTTTATGTTCTTAATTATGCTTTCTTATATCGTTATTGTTGTTATTATAATTACTATGAGTAGCTAAATCTTCATCTAGGATGAAGGGGATCTAGGTTAATTAGAAAGGGGAAATTGATTAATTGCTAGTGAAATCGTTTAAGTTGCCGTTTGATTATTGTTCTTATTCTAGTTAATTAACTTAGGCCTGAGTTGTTAATTAGTGTAGCGAATTAATCCTTTCACCGACCGGGTTAGAATTAATATAGGCTGCGATAATCGAATAGATTGTATCTAATTATAGCGACCGCATGTTAGAATCGATCTAAAGGGCATAATTGAGTCGACCGATCTTATGACCTTAGACAACTTGGTAGATCTAGCAATTGATTAATAGACCCCATATCATTGACCTAGTGAACCGGAAATCCTAGACCTTTAATATTATTGTTATTTGCCCTTTAAATTACTTGCAATTAGCTGTTAGCATACAAACAATCAAAACCCCCACAATTGGTTACTTTAAGACAAAATTAAATATAAACAAACTAGATAAACACCGCCTCCCTGTGGATTCGACCCTGACTTACCGCTAGCTATTTTGTTAGTAGGAGTTTAGGTTTACTTTGATTAAGGAGATACGACTTCAGCCATATCAAATTTGGCGCCGTTGCCGGGGAGGCAACAATTTTTCTGTTTGTTTTTGTTTAGTTTGTCTTTTGTCTCAGGGAACATCAGTTCCTTGACAACGTTCTAATGTTTTCCATCGAGTTTCTACAGGATAAAGATGAGAACTTCCATGATTACATGCTTAGATGGAATGATTGGATTCGTTCCCATAATTATGAGGCTAAAATTCCACGGCTTACTATGTGCCTTACCATCATAAAAGGTATGAACAGACAAATACTTAGTCCCTCTTATGCATGAGGGATACAACCACAAAACCCAATCAAATTTACAAAACATTTCGAACTACGATCACGGTTTGATTTCACCTCTTCGGGTGAATACGTAGGCAGTCCTTTCTTACACAAGAAGGATACAACCATCCCCATAATCAAAAAAAACACATCACCCACATACAAAACCACATCCCCATTAAAAAAGAAAGGGAAACCACTCCCCTTTCCCCACAAATACAAAAAAAATAAGCCTTTCTCCCTTCTCACAAAATACCACTTTCCCAAGTGCAAATGTTTAGGACGATTTAGATTGAATTGCCTTTACCAAATGGATGGAAACAAGCGTTCACAATTTCCGACACGAGCAATCCTCTTATTTAATTAATAATCGGAGGGATTACAATTTCAACAGCAAATAAAGCTCGACGAGTCTACAACTTGTCAAAGCTAAGGTGTCGACTAAAACACCTCACATAATAAAACTAGCACAAAACACACAAAACTAGCTAGTACAACATAATAAAAACTCACAACACTAATACAACATAATAATAAAACGGGTAATGGAGGTCTTCAATCTTCCATTTTACCCTTGCCTTTTCCTTCGGGGTACATCTTCCCCTTGTTCTTCTTGTTGGCCCACCTAGCATGGATTTTCTCCTCGAAACGGATCCTCAACAGATTTAAGACAGCGACGGCCTCCGGTTTAGCACAAGACCCCATGTTCGACCCAAAATGAGCCAATGCACGGCTCACCATACTCTTGGGACCCGATCTTCTCCTCTTCGGTGGTCTCATCACATCGAGGGTAGCTCCATCAACGTATTCCTCAAAGAAGGCACGGTTGGCCTTGCCAACCACTCGATATTTCAAGTCGACAACCTCGTCCTTACGAAATTTAGATCTCTCTTCCAAGGACGGAGCACGTGACCACTTGACATAAGCGGGAGTCACCCATGTCGTGGCAACGGGGTTTGGTACCTCCCAAAGCGGCCGAGTGGCCCACCACCTTTTGAAGACCTCCACAAGCTCTGAGTTCCGGAAAATATTCTCTTGAACAAGGGTATCTTGATCGGGCACCTTTTGTTGACGCCCCATTTGCTTCCTGAGCCTTTCGGGATACATGAAGGAAACAACCTTCAAACCCACAACAATCAAAGAACGAGGACTAGCACCCAAAGTGGGCAACCTCGTGAAGGACCTCAAATGCCACCATGGCACAGCCCAACGGATGTGAGGACCACCCTCCTCGGCCAATCTCGCGGCCCAATAAGCCTCGGTAGAAGCAAAACTATCCGAGTACAACTTCTTCCTCATGGTAACATGTCGGAAGGAGTAAGAAGAAGAATCAACCGGAGGCTCTACATACCTTAGCCTCTCCAATAGCTACACTTGAAGGATCCTTGAGGACCCAAAAGAGGGAGCTTCTCCACAAGAGCCTTCCTTGTCCAAAGCTTGGACGATCTCTCCAAGCACCAACCATGACGGATCTCTACCATGCTCCATTTTCTTAACCACATGAATAAGGGTCATGCTACATTTGGGTCCCTCCTTTTTCAAAACATCAACAAAGAGGTACACATGGACAAGACAAAAGGCAAGAGCCACCTCCGAGACATTAGCATCTAATCGGTTTGAAAAGATGTTGATAAGAGCCAACATATCCACAGCATGTGGAGCAAGAAGAAAGTTGATTTGACTTGTTGACAAGCCCAACATGGAACAGAATTTCTTCTTGTAGCACAACCGAGTCGGAGGAAGCACCGGAACACAACCCGACCACCCACCAATGGCTCCAACTTCTTCGGCAAGAGGGCAAATTTCACCTTTCGGGAAAACGAAAACATGGTGTTTCGAATCCCAAAATCGAGAACATGCTTCGAGAAATGAAGGTTGCACCTTGACTTGACGGAGCACCAACAATTGACCAACTCCCATGCAAATGAGTTGATACTTTTCGGGAAGCGACAAATCCCGACACCATTGTCGCAATGCGTTCTCAAAAGCATCCATGAAATATTTTTGTGGAAGAAGAAGTAGAAGTTTTGTAGAGATGTTTTTGTGTTTCGGATAATGAAACAATGAAGCGCAAACGTCCCTATTTATACAAAATGATCAGCGCGTTTTTCAGAAAAAGGGGAGAGCCGGCTTCCATCGCCAGGCTGCTCGCGCCTCTTTGAGGCTTCCCCGGGATTCCCGCTGTTGACTTGTCTCTTTCAACTTGTGTTTTTTCCTGACACTTCAAACCTCCCGCCAGGAAGCTCGCGTCTCTTCGGGATGATCCAGGACATTTTTGTGTTTCCTCACACTCACATTTCTTTGTTTGCGCATTTTACGAAATCCGGCACGGTTTCCATAACGCAGCTTTAAACATACGGATTTTTTTTTCTTTTTTTTAAGGGGGGAAGGGCTAGTCGCCCCGATCCGCGACGGATCGTATCCATGTCAGTCGAAATTCCGAAATTTTTTCGCTTTTTCGCAATAAAATCGAAAATTGATAGAACGACATCAGTTTTCCTCAAAAATTCAAGCACTCACAAATTCGAGTCTTGACCTCAAAAATCAAAAATCAAATATACTCGTAAAAATCTTTTTCTAAAATTCATCCTGACGGTTTGAGTTTGAATTTTTCGAGTAACAAATCAATTTCAATAATTTTAATGCAATCTAATTCACGACAGAGTTAATTGCAATTTTCAAATCAATTCCTTTTGAATTCCGAACGTGACGACTTGTCGCGGAATTTTCAAATTTCAATTTTAATTCCGAGTCATCGCGGTTAATTTTGTTTTTCAATCAAATGCTTTTACGTGTTTACGTTTATGCATATGTGCTACCTGTTGTCTGTTTTCTACACAAACGATGCAGGAGCTAGTGCGAAGTAAAAAGGAAAATTGACAGCCGACAGCGCTCCTCCGAAACACAACGAAAAAAAACCAAAAATCACAAAATGAATCACAATCCAAAAACACGTATATACAAACCACCTCACGCAAAATACATCGACGCACGTTTGATACGGCAACTGACCGTACAAACAGGATCCAGTACGGACATCTGTCATACAGACACTGTCCTAAAACAACCATCTATCATACAGACACTAGCCTAAGACAACCGTCTATCATACAGACGCTGGCCTAAGACAACGAATTGGGGGCTATCTGCCACCTACCGAACTAAGAACTCTCTATCCTCTCAAACAGAAAAGAAAGGGAGGAACACAAGAAACAAAGGAGAAATAACGGAAGCAGAGGTGGTTACCATAACGATAACCCCGCATTCCTCCTCCGTAACAAAAAGGAAAATGGTGCTTGGTAGATTTTGGACGACACGACAACGGAGGACCGTAACTTAGCCTGTTACCCCGATGTTGAACCCCACTCAGCTGAATTCAACAGCAATCGAAAGTAGCAACACGGGATAACACACTCGTACTGAACCCCACTCATCGGACATCCGGACCTCCGCAGACAACGACCGACGATCGATACCCGATCATTGGCCGAGCAAAGGCCGCCAGGCAGAAACACAACCAAGCCTGTAACAAAAAACAGTCGTCTTCCCCCCTCCAGGATCGTCTTCCTCCTCCAAGGCCTCCACGGCAGACCTCATAGGTCCCAAATGATACCCTGCGATCAAAAAAAAAAAACCAAACAGATAACGTCAGCCGAAATTTCGGCATTATGACGGCGTAAAATGGACAAATCCGAAAAAAAAACTGCAAAACAAAACAAGGGCAATCCCGCCCAAAATCCAACCAAACAAAAAATAATTCACAAAAAAACAAGCAAAAAAACGACTCGCCCCTCTTTTGAAGCAAAAGACGAGTCAAAACCACCACAAAAAAAAACCGGCATTCCAAGACCCATACAAGGTCCGCCAACAAACCAAAATACATTCCCAAGGCAATAGGAAATTTTTCTACGGCTCAAAAAGGCAATTTCTACGCCAATTTGAACACAAGCCGGTCAAAATTCAAAAACGACCGCAAAAAGGCAAACGTGATTTTATCACACCTCAAGGTGACCTAAACTACCAATAAGGTCCATTTCAAGGCAAAATGACTCAATTCAAGCCCAAAGAGGCGCTTATTTTGTCAGACATAAGACCGTCACAAAAGGCAAAAAAATCCAATTTTGCCACAATACCCAACAAAGGTCCATTATGGCGAATAGCGTCTTTCCCGACTACAATACAACCTAGCAGGACCCACTATCCAAGCAAATAAACTTGGCATTGCGAGATGAGACGGTTTCTTACCTCACTCACATTTTCGAGCATAGGGAGCGGGAACGGGGACCAAAATGCAAACTAAAAGCACCCCTATACTCCTAAACAGGTTTCTAACCAATGCAATCATCAATTTCGCTCAAAATAGGCTCAATCAAAAACGCCCAATTCGATTTTCTAAGGTAAATTTCGCCCTAATTCAATTAAGCTAAAAGGCCAACAAATTTAAATTGATTCAAGAGAAAATACATACCTTGAGATGACATTGTTGTGTTAGAAATCTATATCTCATTACTTGACATATTCATATATGTGATGATTTAATTTAGTCATAAAATTAAATGTTGATCTTATGCATGCAAACAAAAATAATAATAATAAGGAAGAAATCATCATCTTACATTGAAGATTTCGGATTATTTGGGCACAAGTGAGTTCTCCTACTCACTTGTTCTTGAACTTCCTAAAATGGATGAACAAGGATTCAAGTAGAGAATCCCTCCCAAGGAATAATACCCAAGGTAATAACTTAATAAAATTAATATTATTATTACTAGAACAATATTAATTTGGAATAAAATTGACCAAAATATTATTTTTGTTCTCTTAATTTTCGGCTAAGAGAAGGCAGAAAAGGAAGAATTTTTATCTCTCTAAAACTCTTATTTTAGATGGATGTTTTCAATGAATAATACACTAATCTTTTTAGTAGTGTATATGGTAAAAAAAAATAGAGAAAAACCCATGGCATTTCTCTATGAAAAACCGGGTATAAGGGGGAGGTGGTGATGCCCAATGCATGATCAAAGTGCTCTTCAGAATAACAACTAGGTATGCATGGCTAGGTTTAGGTAAATGATTATGCTTACCACTCACTTAATCAACATAATATTTTCCTAATATCACCCCTAATTTCAGTCCATATTAAGATAAAATGGATTCTATTTTATCTTTGTCAATTTGTCAATTTGTCACATGTCACATGTCATGTAAAATTGTTATGTATTTTTAACATATTAAAAATCAACGCATTAATAAAAATACGTCATATACAAAATTGACCTAGTAATTCATAATTACTTCCACCAAAATATTTTACCAATTATAAATCACAACATCTTGTATTTATAATAAATAATTCATTCAAATGCAATTGTTTCCTTAAACAATAATTTCATCTAAGTAATAAAACAATTCGATCACTTAGACCGTATCTTATTTAATCAAATTATAATGAGATACGTAAATATTACTTCCAAAATCGTCCGTCAATTTTAAGTAATTTAATCAACCCGTATCGTCATACGATCAATTAAATAATCAATTAAGAGTGTTACCCTTTAGGTATGACATAAGGGGATCAACTGATCACCACCGTCGCACGACAGTAATGTCAAACTCTAGTTAGCCAATCATTACCGATATGTGTGGACCAGTTGACAGTAAAATATTACTTCCCAATTGTATTCTTTAAAATGAGACTTAAACATGTGATCATTATGATCGACAGTTGTGATCGCATTATTGTCGGAGGACACATATTCCAACAATCTCCCACTTGTCCTCGACAAGTGTGCGTCACCAATTCTCTTGTCCTATTACTATCTCCCACTCAATCCAAGGTGTCTTTCACGTCGTACTTGCAAGTGATCATATCGAGAGTGGTTTCCTCGATCTGGAGAATAACTTATTGACCGGATTTATCTACCATAGATATCTTCCGAGCGTGGCCACGCATTTCCAGTTCATTACTCCTCGAGTGGCCCTGAGATATTGTTATAACCCTGACTAGGGGTGGACAATTCCTATCGCACTCATTCCCTTCGACTAGCCACAGCCATTATAACCCAAAATATGCCCATTTGACCCCATTTACGAAGGTCGTAGTAACACAAATCAAATTTAATCTGAAACTGTGCCATCTTAGGCGAATAGTCTTTAGTCAAAAGAATTGACTCATTAGAATACTATAGTAGCTCTCGCCACGACCAGGCTATATAAATTTGCCAGAACTCTATAAGCGGTCATAAGGCCCGACAAGGTGTTCCTAACAGTTTGCCTATGTGATCGACTAGTCATTCTCATATGAATCTATGGCACTTGAACTTGCCATCAATCGCATCACATTCTAGTCAATTCGAGACGTCACCTCATGTAAGTAATTATGGGCGAATACAATGCTAATCCGTGTTCACTTTAACGGGGTTCAATTGTCTTTAGAACCCGTTTGGATGTAACAAAGTATAAGGTGAGTTGATAATAACTCAAACGACAAATGTCGACATCACATTCGGGTAGTCAATACCGTATTACAACCTTGTGATGCATATCGTAAGTGTATTAACACTTGTTGATTGTGATAGAAGTTTTGACATACCATTTGTCCACGTGTCCAAACTTGTTTTATCGCATTTTCCTTTACATTCATGTTATCTCTCATAGCATGAACCTTTCCAAGTACACATATAGGTTCCCAACCTCGGTTTGGGTTCTTTATCTTGAAAGAACTTCCCTGTCGATTATCACATAACCAATGAATTTGTGGTGAATGATATAACTTGCACTGATCAAGTACTCCACCCACTCACAATGCACAAGGTAAATGTTTTGCAGAATCTTGCAACAATTGTCAAGATGATTAGCCTAGCACTTCTCACAAGTCCTAACATATTAGAAAATATTAGTTTTGAGTAACTTCTTACTTCAACTAAGTACTTTTCCAAACTTCTTATTTCTCCTTTTAGCTTTGAAAAGCTTAGGATTTTCATAAATCCTTACGCGTGTTCGAACTTTAATATGTGCAACCTCTTAACACATAACAGAGTGTTCTGTCTAACACTGAAATCGCTCATCGGTTCTCCTCGAGAATACTTGATGATTCTTCTATGGCTTGCCAGTGAATCATCATGCTCTTATGCATATGATTCATTATTGGACATGTGCATGATTATTCTAATGGCGGAAACATTAGTAACTTTTTAATCATGTCATCAACCATTCTTAGGTTTAATGAATGACCATGACTGCTTATGGTGATTCCATTTTCATCAATATGAATAACCTACGTTTCTGGTTGATTTGATGTGTATATCTCAATACTTATCCAACATCTCATGATGTGATTGGATTCATCATAGTCCATTTTCATCCTGAATTGAAAACTCAAATACCCTTTTGTGAAAGAAAGTATTAGCTCGTCATTCTCAATGAGTAATGAGTTAAAAACTTTTACAAGATGATAGCTCCCACTAAATTCCATGTCTTCACATGATAATTTCCAACTCCCACTTAATTTCACATGTTTCGCAATTGACTACTCAATCGAAACATTTCAAGAATTGAAATATATATTGTTTTGATAAGTTATTAAGATAAAACCAAATATGTTCCCATCATATCCTTTCAAAATACCTATTTTGAAGAGGTTTCAATCTTAACCTTATGGAAAGAGATTTTAATCTCTAACTCATTCATTTTATAATGATGCGTAGCAATGTCATTATTTAAATGTGAATTATATCTAATATACGTCCTTCTCAAAATACCTTACGTCCTTCTCCAAATACCCTTTTCGGAAGGAGGTTTAACCATTTCATTTTTATAATGAGGTTAGGTAATGACATTAGCGTGGTTAATACTTAACTTAGCTCTTGTGGATATAGGCTCTTAAGTAAATATCAATATTGAAACTATTGGTAAAATGTCGTTCATAAACTAGTCAAAACTCTTGTTAAGACTTTACTTTAGTCATTCTTATTCCAAAACTTTCTTTTGGTCTCCTCGTGTAGTTATCATGAGAACATATTCTTTTGATTGCTTCACTTGGTCTCTTTTCTCATGTAGATATCATCTATTCGAGACCATAGATCTCATCTATTCGAGTATACTATCTATATAGGTATATAAATCATTCTTTCTTGCGTAGATCTCATTTACACAAGTACACAAATTTTGCTTGGTGTTCTTTGTATCTTCATTTTCTCCCACTCTATCTTTAGAATGAATACACTAGAGATTCAAAGATAGCTTATGAGACACAAATAATGATTTTGAAGTATAAGGAGGACTATCTCATAGGTTGACTAATTGTTTTAAATTTGATAAGTGTACTTGGTGATGGACATTCCTTTAGGAGAGTTCATCAACTCAATCATCACTTTATCATTGATCATACACAAGCCTTAAGCTTGTGGACATATAATGAATCCCATCATTATAGTTGTCTATTAGATCACTTTAAGGGAATGATCATATGTTTCTATGAGCAAGCGAATAAAGACGAATTTTAGAACAAGGATAAAATACGATAAAACGGGTGACTTGGGTGGCAAACCAAGCCACCATTATCTAAAATAAAACCATTATCCAAAATACATTTTCATGTCGAACACGGAAATCAAAAGGTTCTAAAATATGAAACATAAATTTAAATAAGACAATAAAAAGCCAAGCTTCATGGAAGCTACTCCTAGCTTCTTGATGGTTTCTCAAGCTTGCTTTTCTTTTCCCTTGTCCTTGCTTGGTGGAGGCCCTATTTACAATAAAAGGGGATACATTATCACAACTTTGTATCACAATACCATAGTTGAATTAGAAACATAAAAGAAAGGATAGTCATTTACCTACTGGAGTGATCTTTCCAGCTTTAATGTCACCAAGATATTTGGAACAATTTCTTTTCCAATGTCCAACACCATTACAATAATGGCATTTATCAAGAGGACCCTTCTTGATCTTGGAAGTGCTAGCTTCATAAGTCTTAGCTTTGGTGAAAGTGGGAGCTTGCTTCTTACCCTTCTTCCCATTCTTCTTGAACTTCCCCTTGCTTTTGGTGCTAATGTTAAGCACATCCTTAGGTGGGTTAACATTTAACCCCATGTCTCTTTCGGCTTGCAAAAGTAACTTGTGCAACTTTTCAAGAGACACGTCCTTGTCTTGCATGTTAAAATTCACCCGGAATTGAATATACGCTTTGACTTTGGATAAGGAGTGTAGAATCCTCTCTACAATGAGTTCTTTGGGGATTTCAACCTTTTGAATCTTCAAGGTCTCGACTAGCTCCATCAATTTGAGCACGTGAGGGCTAACCTTTTGGTCCTCTTTGAAGTCGAGATCAAAGAATGCCGCGGCCGCCTCATATTGGACGATCCGCGGAGTTTGTGAAAACATTGTCACAAGCTTGGAATAGATTTCATTAGCGGTGCCCATCTTAAAGGATCTCCTTTGGAGATCCGCCTCCATCGCAAAGATCAACACATTTTTCATCGCGGCGGACTCCTTGTGGTAAGCCTCATATGCTTTTCTAGTAGCGGCGGTCGACCTAGTATTAGGTTCGAGCGGAGAGGCCTCGGTAAGGTAACGAAGCTTGTCGTCACCTTCGGCGGCTAATTTGAGTTGGGCATCCCAATCGGAGAAATTTGACCCATTCTTTTCAAATTTACATCGATCCATGAAGGATCGGAGCCATGAAGTATTAGTGAGAGGTGTGGCGTTGGTGTTTGGAGTGGCCATTTGTTATGAGAAATAAAAGCGGTCTACAAAACAAAATATAGAAGGAATAAAACATATGTCGTTTTAAAAAAATAATACTCGTAAAATAAATTTAAATTTAAACAAGTTTATTGCATTTATCTAGTGACCTCTACCCAACTTGATAAATGATTCCAAGATCCAAATTCATATTAACTCGGGCACGGTAGGGCCGATTCATCCCTTATCAATATAACTTGGTGGATTAACGCTTTAATCGATTCTACTTTTAGAACTTTTGGTTGATAAAATTACATTAACATTTATCTTTAGCCCGGAACACATGCGACTACGGTCACGAATACTGCCGTTGAGCTCAATCCAAATTTCGAATAAATGTGTCCATAATCCAAATCCACATCGACTTGGGCACGGTAGGGCCGATTCATCCCTTATCAATATGAATTCGGTGGATAGACATTTATCACCCACTTCCCCTAAGTAACAAGGTTTGTACCCCGGTAGGGCTGAGTGCACTCCCTCGCGAAATAGGTTTTCATGGTTTCTACTTTTTGGTAAGGCAATGTCTCAATTGATTATTTTAGCGAGAGGTCATGTCAATTTATTATCTATCACGTTTTAAGTGAACTAAAGCGGTGAACTACGATAATTCTAATTGACACAGTGGATAAACTCGATTAAAAAGATAATGCATGTTTTAGTTATGGCGATTTAGCGATGCATGCAACATATAAATAAAATGCAAAGCATAAATTAAATCCTAGTATGGCCTTCCTAAAATAGAAAATCTAATTAAATATTACATATTCGGAAACCAACTCCATTAGTCCCTTGAACTTCGGTTTTGGCACGCATCTCGAGGTAACACCGTGTTTATGTATCGCCTTCTTGAGTGACACCGTCTTCAAGGAACTCTGAAATAAATAAATTACATAACAAATTACATAATTTCCTATTATACATTTGTAATTAAAATAAAATAAATCTATTAAATTACAAAACGGTGATATGAGATCACAATAAATTACAACCGAATCGATATTCCCATACATTTCGGGTAATACCAATTAAAAACTAAGGCCATACTAAGTAAAAATTACATAATTCAAAAATTACATAAAATAAAATTATGACAATCATAAATAAAACTCAGCATTATAATATGTATGAACATGCCCAATTTTATGCTAAATCGCCTTTAAGGAGCCAATATCGTATATTAAACGGTTTTTACGGATTTGCGTGATTCAACCTTTTAAAATCACAATAAATTACATAAAATCATATTTATGTACAATTTAATCACCCTAACCAACTTAGGACTCAAAATTAGTCTCCACTAACTTATGACAATAATTAACTTTTATTTCTTAAGATTTGTTCATTAAAGGACTCAAAATTACAATAAAATGCCATAAACTCCAAATAAATCATAAAAATTTCAAATAAATTTGAAATTTGAAATTTAAACTCATGAACATTCTGGAAAAATACCATGACACTCATAATTTTCAAAAACTTAGGTTAAAAATTTCGAAATTTATCGGGAAAAACAATGTTGCGGTTTATCGGATTTATCAAATATAATCATGAAAACATGAGAAAAATTATATTTATCAACTTTTCAATTTTAGATCTGAAATAGGTAATAAAATGCAACATGTGATGTTTTTCCTTAGTCATGAAGTATGTTTTAGCAATTATTCACTAATTAAAGTCACTATTTATGCTATTTTTCATCAAAAATTCATAAATCATGCATAAAGACTTCATTATAGCCTATTATTTTACATACATCTTGTAAAATTGCATGTGACAACATACTAAATTTATATGACCATATTCGAAATCTTTCTAATATTAACCTATTTTTCATTTAAATTCGATTTTTATCATGAAAAATCCATATTTCGAGCATAATAACTCCAAAAATTCTGAAACTTAACAGGTCATCTAAAAATAATACATGTGATAACATATCAAAAAACCACGGTAAAATTCGAAGTTTAGCTAATTTTAGTCCGAAAATGACATTTTAATCATAAAATCACATTTTTAATGCCATTATTATATAAAATGAACAATAAAAATCCATAAATTAACCAAAATATCCTAAATACATTTTAGGATCCAAAACTTTAACATGCATAATTTATTTCATGATATATCATAATAACACAAATTTACAAGTTTTATATGTTAACCGTATAACTCGGAAAAACTATAACCGATTTGCATGCAAACAACCTAAGGCTCTTGATACCGCTTGTTAGAAATCTATATCTCATTACTTGACATATTCATATATGTGATGATTTAATTTAGTCATAAAATTAAATGTTGATCTTATGCATGCAAACAATAATAATAATAAGGAAGAAATCATCATCTTACATTGAAGATTTCGGATTATTTGGGCACAAGTGAGTTCTCCTACTCACTTGTTCTTGAGCTTCCTAAAATGGATGAACAAGGATTCAAGTAGAGAATCCCTCCTAAGTAATAATACCCAAGGTAACAACTTAATAAAATTAATATTATTATTACTAGAACAATATTAATTTGGAATAAAATTGACCAAAATATTATTTTTGTTCTCTTAATTTTCGGCTAAGAGAAGGGAGAAAAGGAAAAAATTTTATCTCTCTAAAACTCTTATTTTAGATGGATGTTTTTAATGAATGATACACTAATTTTTTTAGTAGTGTATATGGTAAAAAAAAAATAGAGAAAAACCCATGGCATTTCTCTATGAAAAACCGAGTAGAAGGGGGAGGTGGTGATGCCCAATGCATGATCAAAGTGCTCTTCACAATAACCACTAGGTATGCATGGGTAGGTTTAGGTAAATGATTATGCTTACCACTCACTTAATCAACATAATATTTTCCTAATATCACCTCTAATTTCGGTCCATATTAAGATAAAATGGATTTCATTTTATCTTTGTCAATTTGTCAATTTGTCACATGTCACATGTCATGTAAAATTGTTATGTATTTTTAACAATTATACGTCATATACAAAATTTACTTAGTAATTCATAATTACTTGTACCAAAATATTTTACCAATTATAAATCACAACATCTTGTATTTATAATAAATTATTCATTCAAATGCAATTGTTTCCTTAAATAATAATTTCATCTAAGTAATAAAACAATTCGATCACTTAGACCGTATCTTATTTAATCAAATTATAATGAGATACGTAAATATTACTTCCAAAATCGTCCGTCAATTTTAAGTAATTTAATCAACCCGTATAGTCATACGATCAATTGAATAGTCAATTAAGAGTGTTACCCGTTAGGTATGACCTAAGGGGATCAACTGATCACCACCGTCGCACGACAGTAATGTCAAACTCTAGTCAGCCAATCATTACCGATATGTGTGGACAAGTTGACAGTAAAATATTACTTCCCAATTGTATTCTTTAAAATGAGACTTAAACATGTGATCATTATGATCGACAGTTGTGATCGCATTATTGTCGGAGGACACATATTCCAACATGTTGTTGATGGCACGAATGGAAGCAAGCTTAAGGACCA
The DNA here is from genome assembly GCF_048544455.1 of Silene latifolia. Lineage (NCBI taxonomy): Eukaryota > Viridiplantae > Streptophyta > Magnoliopsida > Caryophyllales > Caryophyllaceae > Silene > Silene latifolia. Next base: position 84,334,916 of record NC_133535.1, read on the forward strand.
ACAATGGCATTCTTGGGTTTATTTTGTGTCGAAGGTTGAAGACGGATGAGGAATGAAATGCAGCCTGAACTCGTGTCTTTTACAGAAAAAAGGGAAACCCCTTTGGTTCGCAAGGTGGCTCGCGCCTCAATCAAGCCTCCCCTTGCTTTTTCACAGAAATTTGGGTTGTGTCCCAATTTCACATATTAAACTTCGAATTTTCATTGACGATATTAAAGGTCGTCATTTTCTCAAAGACAAAAACAAATAATGAGAATTTAAATTCGCTATTTTCGAAAATTTCAAACAAACGGCGATCAAAACCGTCAATTTCAAAAATAATGGTGAAATCAAAATTCACTATTTTCCTTCAAAAATAATAGCGAGAATCCAAAATCCGTTATTTCTTCAAATTTCAAACGACGACAGTTAAAACCGTCATTTTCAAAATAATAGGTGGAAATTAAATTCCACTGCTTTCACCACACGTGTCAACGGCGACACATAAACCGTCACTTCAATTAATAGTAAAGATTACAAATTCACTACTTTCATCAAATGTCAACGGCGGCACATAAACCGTCACTTCAATCAATAGTGAAAATTCAAATTTCGCTATTTCTTCAAATTTCAAACGGCGGCACATAAACCGTCACTTCAATCAATAGTGAAGATTCCAAATTCACTATTTCCATCAAATGTCAACGGTGGCACATAAACCGTCACTTCAATTAATAGTGAAGATTCCAAATTCACTATCTCCATCACATGTCAACGGCGGCACATAAACCGTCACTCCAAACGTGATAGCAAAATTTAAAATTTGCTATTTCCTTCAAAATTCAAACAAACGGCGATCAAAACCGCCACTGCAAATTCAAACAAACGAGTAGCGGAAATTCCAAATTCACTATTCCTTCAAATACCAGCAGGGGGCTTCCTTGCGGAACCCGCTCATTTCAAAAACAGTAATAGTGAAAATTCGACTTCACTATTTCCATAGCGGCATCACGAGTTCGCTACTTTCAAAACAAGCCCATTCGACGCGGCTATGCTCACGGTCCATCAACCGACCGCCCCATGGCTGGCGAGCCTTTGTCCGCAAACAGTCAAGGACACATCCCGAAGATGCCTCGGGTACATTTCCTTTTCATGGCTGGCGAGCCTTTATCCGCAAACAGTCAAGGACACATCAAGAATATGCCTCGGGTACATTTCCTTATCATGGCTGGCGAGCCTTTGTCCGCAAACAGTCAAGGACACATCCCGAAGATGCCTCGGGTACATTTCCTTATCATGGCTGGCGAGCATTTGTCCGCAAACACTCAAGGACACATCCCAAAGATGCCTCGGGTACATTTCCTTATCATGGCTGGCGAGCCTTTGTCGGCAAACAGTCAAGGACACATCCCGAAGATGCCTCGGGTATATTTCCTTATCATGGCTGGCGACTCTTTGTCCGCAAACACTCAAGGACACATCCCGAAGATTCCTCGGGTACATTTCCTTATCGCAGCTGGCGAGCCTTTGTCCGCAAACGTGCAAGGACATATCCGAAGATGCCTCAGGTATGACTCCTTCTTATGGCTGGCGAGCCTTTGTACGTAGTCTAACGGACTTTAAATGACCCGCACGGATAGTCGACAGACTCTAAACTGTTCCCGACGATAGGTCCTTGGCTCGTACCCTCGAGTCGCCTTGGCGTCGCCCTTCTCGACGGCAAGTCTTGGCCCGAATCCTTTCGAGCTGCCTCGACATCGCTTGGGTCTCCAGGTTGTAATCTTGGATTGACCTGGGGGCTCTACTTTGACTTTCGCCTTGTCCAAAACTCAGTCAAAGTGGGGACTCTGTAGATACCCAGTATCTGCTGAGACTCCAAAAAACACCCGATGATTATCGGACTACAATATATTTTGGAATCGCGGTGTTTGATCGACTGTTTGTGTACAACTTTACGTCAGAAAACTTAAAACGATTTCGAAAATTGAACATTTCAAAAATACCTGGAGTGTTTAATGCACGGCGATGGGGTCGCAATGACACTAACTAGAGTCAAAACCGACACCGGACCAAAAACCGACTCAAAAATTCAAATTCCGACTCCAACAACGAGTCAAACCGAGTCAACCACCAAAAACAAAACATTTCAAACCTTCTACCTTACGTTTTCCCGGATTTATTTTTGGTCAAGTACCAAACATATGACTACAAAAGCTAGAATAGAACAAATCATGATTGCGTTTGTGTGAAAGTGACAACTGACCTCGAAGACCCGCGATGTGGCTCGCGCCTCTTTGAGCAGCCCAGGTGGCCACGTCGCTCAAAACTCACACAACCACTCATTTCCCTATAAATACCCCTCAAATGCCCCCCATTTGAGACTTACGCGAGTGTCCGCCCCCTCTTTTCTCCTTTAAAATTCTCGACTGGACTTCTTAAGTCACAATACGACGCGTGTTTACGACCTACTGATCGTAAACACAAGCCTTACACATTGTTTGGTACCGTCATCGTGCATTAAATCACTTGACCGACCACTACACCGTCACTAATCTTAAAAGACTCTTTTTACTTACCAAAACGGTTTTAAACCGAGTCTTTTCTGACCAAACGAGTTGTTACACTTACGTCGTTCACTCGCCATAACCAAACTTGTAAGTATGAGGGTGTAAAAATCCTCTTTTATTATGTTTTCATTTGTTTCATGACTATAACATGCTAAAACGTGCATAACATGAACCAAAACGTGGAATAAACGAGCCAAAACTGATTTTTGGCCTGAGACAGAAGCCCCTTAGGTTGCAGGCTTACCCGCGCCTAAATGGGGTGTCCAGGTCAGAGATCAACCGTGTTTGTTCTCGTCATTTACCTTTAATTCTTTTTCATATTTGTATTCGGTTTTTACCATTTCAAATATTTTCGAACCCTTTTTGTTTCATTTTATTTGTTTTAACCATAAAACATTTTTCACCATTGGTTCCTCATACCATGACGGTTAAATCCGTGTTCCGGTGATAATATTTGGTTAATGACATTTAAAAGGTATTTTAAAGCCTTTTATTTTAATTCTTTACATTTTCAAAATAGACATATTAGTCACCAACACAAAGTCATCCTTGGTTCTACATACCATGCCGGATTTCAACCCGGGTACGATGATGAGTATCGACTAATTATATTCAAATGAACTTAAAACAATTAGTTCATAATCATTTTCAAAACTATTCATGTCAAGTTTGTCAAATCGAACCCGACACCGAATATTATGAAAATCATGATGATTATTCGAGTCTAGTTCTTCAAATCAACAAATGCGGTCTAAGCGACCCTTTCAAATCAAACCGGGTTCAAATACCTATTTTTTTATACGTTTTATAACGTTTTTCGAATAGTCAGAACACGGCATACAACCGTTGGTTGACTCGCGCCTAAACAGGCCCTTCATTCCTCATTTTCAAAACCAGGGAGAGGCCCCTTATACCGCCGGCTGGCTCGCCCTCATATAGCCGTCTGGTACAGGGCCTGTTCCCTTCCAGCATTAGTCTATGACGATCCCGACTCCGATTAGCCTGGATATAGGACGGATCAGATGACTATTTACTCGTTAAAAATCATATTCGCAAAATTCCTTATTAAATAGATCACGTTATGCACCATAAACCTAATACGGTAAATGGATGTTTAATTTCCGTCCTGCATGCAAATCTACCATTAATCAAACTCGACATCTTATACTTGATACTTGGATTAAATCAACCGACTTAGAAAGCTCTCACATTTTAGGTTTAAATCATTGGATGCGCATTCATGCATTTAAGCCGTTTTATCAACTTTTGCATTCAACCAATCAAGATCGATCAGTAGAGGCCCGCTACCGCGGGCAGGATTGGGTGTCTGATTAAAGGGCTTCCTAATACATACCTTCACCTCTTACTCAGAAACTTTGGATAGTGGACGACCTTATCCAGGGCGTACGAGAGGCATTCTAGAGATAGGATGCTAAAGAGGGACGATTCCTTATCTTTAGTACCTATGTCAAACCCTGCTTTGTGCTTCGTTTGACCGAGGTATAAAGTGGATTTGAACGGGTTTCAAGCATCCCATAAATGCTTGGTGGCGACTCCGAACATCTCTAATCGTTTCGAGACCCTTACCGAGACGAAATCGACCGATCTAAATCGATCCGGTCGAAAGCATTTTTATGCCGCCGAGCGTGGCTTTCAAAAGACCGCTGCCATTGTCCACTGATCGAGCCGGACATACGCAGGTGGGCCCACGTCCACAGGCAGGAGCAACTCTTCTTTATCATGGCCAAAGAGGCCTTCATCAATTCTTGTCATGAGGGGTGATCTTTGAAAGTTCCCATTCTTCTTGTGAAAAATTCCATGCTCTCCAAATGTAGCCACTTCAACATCATCAATATCTTTCTTCCAATTGGGCAGTGTTCCTTTGCCCTCCTTGTTAGGATTTCCATCTTTCACTTGACCTTTGAATGGGGATTCCATTTTCTTCTTGTCACCTTCCCGACTATAGTGATCAACCATAAAGCATGGCTCAAACAAGTTAGGAGCTCTCATAGTTTTATCAAGATTGAAAGTGATTGTTTCATCACCTACTTCAAGTGTGAGCATCCCATGATTTACATCAATCCCCGCTCCGGCGGTGTGTAGGAATGGTCTTCCTAAAATGATTGGGATATTGGAATCCTCCTCCATATCAACAATAACAAAGTCCACCGGTATGAAAAGCTTTCCAATTCTCATGGGCACAACTTCCCATACACCGAGTGGTTTCTTTGTTGTTCCGTCCGCCATTTGTAAGGTCATATTAGTGCACTTGAGCTCTCCCACTCCTAGTCTTTCATATACCGAATATGGCATGACACTCACGCTTGCACCTAGATCACATAGTGCCTTGTTGATTGTGGTATCACCAACGGTACATAGAATGGAGAAGCTTCCCGAATCTTTGAGCTTAGGTGGGGAATTCCCTTGAAGTATGGCACTACTTATCTTGGTGAATGCAATGGTTTCCAACTTCCTTATGGACTTCTTCTTGGTAAGGATATCTTTCATGTATTTTGCGTAGGCCGGAACATGGTTGATCAACTCCGTGCATGGTATTGAAACCTCTAGGTTCTTCACCATCTCCATGAACTTTCCAAGTTTCTCATCAAGCTTGGGCCTGGATTGGCGACTTGGAAATGGGAATATAATCACAATAGGCTCTTTGTCAACCTCTTTAGCCTTCTCATCACTTTTCTTCTTCAATGATTCATTGGTAGTTGGTTCCACTATCCTAGGATTTCTCCTCAATGGTTCCATCAAATATCTTGTCTTGACACTTTCTTCAATAACATCCTCTTCAATTAGCTCCTTAGGTCCTTCATATCTTGTGCCACTCCTCAAGTGGATGGCATTGATAGTTTCATGTCTTGTAGGAGGATTACCTTGAGGAGGTAATTGTTCTTTTTGTCTTTGGAAACTTGAAGAGGCCAATTGGGACAATTTTGTTTCCAACATCTTGGTATGAGAAAGGATATTATTGATGGTAGTATCTTTGGCTTGGCTATCTCTTTGCATTTGAGCAAAGAAATCTTGTTGTCTCTTTTGCATTTGGAGGACTGTTTTTTGAACATCAAAAGCTTGGTCATTAGGTTCATTGTAAGAGGGTTGGTTTTGGTTGAAATATGGTCTTTGAGTAGGATATCTCATTGGAGGTGAGGTGTATGTTGGTTGAGGATTTTGAACATTTTGGCTTTTGTATGAGAAGTTTGGGTGGAATTTGGTGTTTCATTATAATAGTTGGAGTAGGGGGTGCCATTCTTGTATGCTTGAAAAGCATTCACTTGCTCACTTGTGCCCCTACACTCTTGTTGATCATGTCCCAAAGTTCCAAAACTCTCACACACTCCATTTGGGATAGAAGAAGTTGCAACCATGGCATTGACATGTTGATGTTGCTTGGATGATTTAGAGGCCTCATTCATCTTAGCTATGGCCTTCTCAAATTTTAAGTTCATTGTGTTAATATGGGAGCTTAGTTGGACACCCAAATCGGCACTCAATTGTGTGACGGAATCAACTTCATGTCTCCCTCCCCTAGTAGCTTTTCTTGGCCAAGTATATTGAGAGTTACGTACCGCTATCTCCTCTATCTTTGCCCAAGTTTGGTTGTCATCAACCTCGGTGAATCTTTCATTAAAACCCATGTTGAGCACATTCCTTGCATCTTCATACAATCCATTCCAAATTTGTTGGACTAGAAACCATTCACTTAGTCCATGATGAGGACAAGGGCGACATGTATCCTTGAATATTTCATAGGCCTCATATAGAGACTCTTCATCTCTTTGTTTGAACCCGGTCATTTGGGCTCGTAACGTGCTGGTCTTCTCGAGAGGGTAGAACTTCTTATAGAGGGCAAGTGCTAACTTTTTCCATGAATCAATACCAAGAGTAGCCTTGGTTAGGCTCTTCAACCATTGTTTTGCGGTTCATCAAGGAAAAAGGAAACAATACCCATCGAATTTGGTCTTGAGTTACCCCGTTTGGGAAATGGCATCACAATAGTCACAAAAAATCTTCATGTATAGATGGGGATCCTCACTAGGCATCCCTCCAAATTGACTTCTCTCAACTAATTGTATGAATGTAGATTTGGCAATGAAATTACCGGTTAAGTGGTGTGGTGTTGGAGTACCATTAGGTAGGTTCTCCTCGGTTGGTACGGAATGAGATGAAAATTTAGGCATTGTAGGTTGATTTTGTGGTTGGTTTGGAATTGGGTTTTCCTCTCCTTGTCTTGAAAAAGGGTTGGTAAACTCAACACCATCCGATTGGACAATACCAATGTCCACAAGTTCTCCAATACCCACAATTGTTGAAGTTCCTCTGACAATTCTTCTAATATTCGTCAAAGTTCTTTCAATCTCGGGATTAATAGGTAAAGGTTCGCCTTGTGATCTCTTAGACATGCAAAAAATCAAACAACTATAAAACAATTAAAATTATCTTGAGGAGTTTTACTTCCCCAAGGTTAAGCAAGAGACAACTAAGAACAACAAATAACAACTCAATTGAATACCGTCCCCGGCAACGGCGCCATTTTTATGAGGGTTTGGAACGTCGTCAATTCTCCCTATCAAACACTATTTATAATCTCAACAAACTAATCTTAGTAGAGTGGTAAGTAAAGGTCGGATCCCAAGGGATGGGTATTAAATTAAGTTATCGATTGTAGAAAGTTATGTCTTAGGGTGTCACGATTTAGGTTCAGTTTGAGGTTTGCAAACTAAACTACTTCACAAAGGAAATGTAAGCAAATGCGGTGGTAAACAATTGATTTAAAGCACTAGGGTGTCATGGGTTCTTAAGGGAATCATGGTGAGATCACATAAACCAGTTTCATAGATGCAAGCAAGTTATTGTTGTAGTGGAATCGAGTTAGTTTATATCTTACAATTCCTAGGAAGATTTGGGTCTCGAAGCCGAGTCGGTCAAGACTTTAAAACACCTACAAGTCGACTTAATTTCTTCCCATTCAACTATATGCATGGTCTAAAAAACCTTGAGTTAGTTTATGTATTATAAGTCTTGTTGAATGGATAAGAGATTCATGCTAGGTTGTAAATCAAGCATTTCATCAAGCATAACATAGACATAAGTTGAAACTACAACAAGAAACCAATCATATGAACTTATTAAGCAAAGATCTACCCCATGATTAATTCCCTTAATCCCCCAATAACCCTAGCTAAGAGACTACTCACTCATGATCATGGAAAACATGCTAATAAGGGTGTCAATCATATTAACAAGGCTAAACATGATGGAGTAAAGTAATAAACAATAATTAAGGAAAGGGTAAAATAAATTGTACCAACTTAGGATGATCCAAATAATAAGCAAAGAATAATAGAAGAAAACTTGATGAATGATGAAGATTTTCAATCCTTCAATAAAACCTAAATAGTCTTCAAATTACCCAACTAAATCTAACAACACTTGAATGATTAAGGAAAGATTAAGATTTGATTAAGATTAAATTATGTAATACAACTTGATTAATTTGGTATTTAAATCTACTAAAACTCTACTAATGCTTGATTAAGAATTGGTGATTAATCCCCTAATACAATGGGGTATTTATACTAATACAAGTATTAGGGTAACTAAGGGCTTAAATGATGATTAAGTCCCTAAGATGGAGATTAAGGACTTGCAAGTCCTCTAAGGATCCACTCGACCTAACTCTATTGGACGCCCATGCAGTGTGGAAATTCGCCTGTCATGCTTGTGGGACGCTCGGGCTGTGTCTTTGGGACGCCCGTCTTGATCATCAGGACGCTTGGTTTGAGCTTGGGACACCCGTCTCATAGGCTACTGTGGTTTCTTCTTCAAATTGCTGCCTCATGATCCGTGGGGATCGTTGAGGAGCCTTGGGGGTCTTTCATCGTTGCCCAAATACCTGTTTTATTGACCTAGGTCTTTAGTATGGGTCTCTTTTTTGTTGCTTAGTCGTTAGATACGTCCATTTAGCTCCATTTTGCTCCATATATGCAAGGATGGGATTTCTGTCCTACCAAGGACACAAAACCTCAAAGAATATACAAAATAGGAAGCTAAAGATAAGAAACGACCCTAATGCATGCAAGAAAGCATAAGAACGAGGCTAGTTCGGGGATTAAATGTGTGCAAATATGATTCACATCAGGGACACGCTTATGACACCATGCCACACCATAAGGTAACGGGACACGCCCAGACGTACCGGGTCCCGAAGCCAACCGGATCCCCTGCCAGACTTTGTGTCTCACCCACACGCGTCCCTCTATACTCAAGCCATTAATGTGCACATCCTCTTGGAGTGGAAAGCTCCAAGAGGCGGCTCAAGCGTAAGACGGTCTCCCAACCATCCTACATCTCCTCAACGACAAAGTACCACCACCAACGACCTCCAATACAACACAACAATAACCACACATGGAAAATGTAATACAACACCAATTATATGACTCACCATGAACTCATTCCCAACATGTGATGGATAAAAAATTCTCAAATACCAACATGATATAAAAATTTACTCACACATGAAAGGATGATGAAAGACACACAAATATGCACACAAAATATTGAAACCAAGTAGGATATACCTACCTTTTAGCATTTTTCACAAGCAACTCTAATCTCATATAGTTCAATCTCGCAAGATCGTCTTATTCCTAAACAAACCATGTAATACTATCACAAATACATCCTACACTATTATACAATACAAAACCCCTTATTATTAGCCATTAATTACCCATATTACACATACTAATTGCTAATTAATTACCCCAATTAAAACCCCCAAAAGTAAGGGTTTACCTCAAGATAAGAAAGGTTAGATCTTGACAAAGTGGAAAGGATGAGGAATAAGGTGAACAATCCCCTAGAGCAAGCTTGAATCTCATGAGAGTGTGTTTGTGAGGTTCTTAGTGTGAAGAGATAAGATTTAGAGTGAGAAAGAAGAAGATATATTGAATATGGATAAGGGTTTGAGATTTCTTATCCCGTGTTCTGATTCTGTGTACTCACTTGATCGAGTGCCACCCACTCGATTCAGTGACACCCACTCGATCATATAAACGCCTTACTCGGTCCATTACAGCCATACTAGGTCTAATATAGGTCACACTTGGTCTAGTGTACGGTCATACATTCACTCTCGGGTACATCTTGTCTCATCCGGTGGTCCGCTCATGCATCCTAAGGTACATTTGTGGGTCCCAAAAGGAACAGGTATTATAATATTCACCCCTTAAAATGAATTTCGTCCCCGAAGTTCGCCTCACTCTCTCTTTCCCACCGTTCTCTCAAGCCTCTTTCTCTGTCTCGTTACTAACAGTCTCTCAACTCTCTAGTCTCCTCTCTTTCCCAATCTTTTACCGTGTTCACTTTTTTTACATGCAACTGTTTCCTGACCCGAGGTTCCATTGACATTGTCGCTCTCATACCCTTGGTTTCACTCTTTAACTTCTTAATTGTTACATTCACTCCTCCTAAAATAGAACTTCGTCCCGAAGTTCACCGCTAATTAACAATGATAATTTTCCGGGTTTATTGTACTTCCTACTATATGTAAGTCCTATAATTAATTCCATTATATCATAATATTGTCTATATGGTTTTCACGCTATGGTTTTCACATGGTCAATCCCGACTCGTATTACTCTTCCCACACATTGTCAATTATTATAATCAATATCATAGTGTATACGTATGTATGCGATAAAATAACGATTTATACAACCGTGATCAAAACATACTACTTTATAAAATGTTTGTTATAACTTGACCAATCATTTCTTAATTAAACTCGTTTATTATGCTCACGTCTCATTTCCGTATTCAACATGCCCCTTATGTATCTCGTCAAATCCGCCGCATGATCACACATGTGTTCATTTCTACTTCTGATTCCCACAACCATTCTTGCTTATGACCATCAAAGACTCGACCAGGCATATAAAGTCACTATCTATCACATATCATATGACAATACTTTACACTATCTTAACATCACATATACCTTGTTTTACCGATTATAGTCACCAAAATTAATATATATCACACAAGTCCATCATCTTGTCTTTGTTATCTACCCAATCATTCCATATTACTATATATGAATCACCCATCTTGAATAATGATACACCAAGCCATAATCAACATACTAAGCACATTGTTAAACATAAACAATTCATAAAAACTAGTTACGCAATGTTTCTATGGTCATCCAACAAGAGGGCGTTAAGGTCTCAAAATATGGGTGCCTATAAAATAATTGGCCGAAAACAAACAAAATTATATGCAACCAGTTCACTCAATCGAGTGAAATGGCTACTCGGTCGAGTAGACGGGCACTCGATGGAGTGAAGCAAGCACTTGATTGAGTGAAGACTGGGCATAAACTTTTCGAGAATTCCTTGCTTTTTAACTTGTCCATTTTCCTACATAAGTGTAATTAAGTTCCGATGGTGATTACCACATCATCCAACATCCTAAAATAAGAAAATTCTAGGCCTTATGGCCATAATTACAACATCCAAAATAGTTCAAGTGTCAAATCCACACAATGTCAAACAAGTTTATTCAAAACAAACAAGACTAAGAAACGACTTTCTCCTCTTACCAAGACTCTTCAAGCGTTATGCTCCTCAGTCCTTGTCTCGCACAAAGTGTCTATTGGCCCATCCTCTACTATCGCGTTTGTATAGTCGGCCCCATACTCCATAAGTTCCGGTGCCCTACCCGACGCTCCTCCTCCATTCCTACTCCCATGGTAAACACCACTCCCAGCCTCTTGGGAGGCACCACCCCCACCTCCTTGATAAGCATCACCAAAGAAACTCCCGGTGGCATATTGAGGTCCCCCCAAGGACCAAGCAAGTCTCCATCACCAAGAGGGACTCTAGTACCCCAATAGAAGAGTTGGATACCATAAGCTTTGAAGATCCTTGAACTGTTACCATCCCCGTACCAAAAACTAGAGCGTTAAGTGGGTCTTATACCTTGGTTGTAGGTGAACTCATGCATATCCCTTAGGACTAAAGAGTGGTTCAACTTCTCAATAAGGTCCGCCATGGGGTATCGGTGATCATAGGTGAGCGGGGGTTGGGTATATCCCTCGGTGTATGATGGCATGCGCATAGAACTCCTAGGAAGGCCATGGAGTAGTGAAGGCTCGCGCATATGAGAAGATGATGGGGCATAAGTAGAGTGCCTAGGGCGATCATGGGGCGGCAAAGGCATGGGCATATAAGAGGACATGGAGCACGTGGAGAAGTCCAAGGAAGCTCGGGAAGGAGTGTCGGTGTCCAAGCCCGTTATACCCCTCATCATTAAAGGTATAAGTAAGCTCGCTCGGAATGAGATAAGTCCGGGCCGGAGGTCGAGGTGGGGTCTCTTCCGGCAAATAGGCGGTAACGGGCAAACTCCCCGGCGCGGGAAGCTTTAAAAACGAGTCCATATTTATCTTCCACGAATAACCAACCTTATCCTTCCTATCGGTGAGCAAAAACATACCCTTCTTATAGGGGATGTCAAAGTAGGGAACCTTGGTACTCATTGGCCTATAAATCTGGCCCGGATCATAGCCTAATAGGTTCTTTGCAAACCTAGTCACCAAGGCACCACAATCAAAGGAGAACTTATCAGACTTAGTCATCCTCTCAAAGGCCAAGCTCACCATGGTCACGGGACTAAAGTAAAATCACCACTCATATAAGAGGTTGAGGTAAGAGCTCAAAAGTAGTACCTCGGTGGAGTTTAGCTTAATAGAGTATTTCCTCCCATAGAGGATATTGGTCAAGGTGCGGACAAAGATCTTTATGACGGGGTGCTCAACATCATTGATTTTCATTGCACTCGCATTGTTCTATTGGTTTCCCGTATAAAGGTCAGTGTATTTTGTGGCTTTCATCTCCTTGTCTACCTTGTCAATGGTGAAGTCGATGCTCTTTCCCACACCTAAACGCTCCGCGAAGGTATCACTCGATAGGTTGAAGGAAGTGTTCTTAAGATGGAAGCTCACGGAGTGATCTCTCTTGTTGTAGACAAAAGAGCTCAAAAATTTTAGGGTGAGGTTTCGGTAACATATCTTCGCTCAGTTATATAATCCTTCCATTCTAAGTACCCGAAAAATATCGTGCATCTTCTCTTCTATTCCTAAAGTAACCAATGCATCTTCCGACACGAATCTAGTGGCATTCATTCTTTGTTGGGTGTAGGCTAGGAAATCGTTCGTATGAGGTTCACTTTCAAAGGCTATTGCCGATATCCCGGGAGAGTAAAGGTGGGTGGTGCTTCTGGTTGGGGATAAGGTTGTTGTTGACAGGTGTTCTTGTCGCGGGTGCTCCTTGTACTCCTTGACATAATACAAAATGAAACCACACAAAAAGATATAGAATAGGAAAGGTAAGAATTGGAAGCCAACTTTGGATATGAATGAAAATTTTCTCCAACTTCTCAAATTGGTAAATAGCAACTTAAAATAAATTTTAGCATAGCTCACTTTGTATTTTAACCAAATTAAAAAGTTTCTCATGTTACAAATTTTACGGAAATTGAAATTCTTGTGCATAATATGACTTCAAACATAACTTTAACTATAAGCATTACCCTTATTCATCATCTAATTTTATTCAAACTCAACTCAACAATGAAATACTCAAGTAGACTCCTAGCATAATGGTCATTTGTTTCGAAATTTTGAAAATTTTATGATTGAAAATTCCAACATAAGAGATTACATGCTATTACAAATCAAATTTAATTCATCAAGAGGCAATTAAGACAAGAATTGACTTGATAAAATTAAAAACTCGAGTAATATAACGTTTATTTCCAACACTTTAAAGTCCTTAAGACGGAAAAATTTTCAGTGTAAAGCTTCCTCAAGCATCATAAGTTTGAGGTTTAAGGTAACCATGAGTAAGTAAAACATGTAGTGAGTATAAAATTCAAAATTTTGACATGGTCAGTACTAGACTAGTTAGTACCAAATATTTGAGAAAATGGTCATATTTTTAAGATAAAAACTCCTTAGTTTACACCATAGTATAACAATAATCATCAAATTCATAGCTTAGCAACATACTTGAACCTTAGTTAAGACATAATTTAGAATTTGTCCATGCATGGGTACTTAGGAAAATCTCGAAATATTTCCTCAATTTCAAGACAAAATTTGTGGACAATGACATCGGTCTGTGGACAATGACATTACTATGGACGTGTGCCCACCTGTGTATGCCCAGCCGATCTGTGGACAATGACATCGGTCTTTTGAAAGCCACGCTCGGCGGCGTAAGAATGCTTTCGACCGGATCGTTTTAGATCGGTCGGTTTCGTCTCGGCAAGGGTCTCGAAACGATGCAAGAGATGTTCGGAGTCGCCACCAAACCTTTGTGGGATGCTTAGAACCCGTTTGAATCCACTTTATACCTCAGTCAAATGAAGCACAAAGCAGGGTTTGACATAGGTACTAAAGATAAGGAATCGTCCCTCTTTAGCATCCTATCTCTACAATGACTCTCGTACGCCTTGGATAAGGTCGTCCACTATCCAAAGTTTCTTAGTAAGAGGTGAAGGTACGTATTGGGAAGCCCTTTAATCAGACACCCAATCCTGCCCGCGGTACCGGCCTCTACTGATCGATCTTGGTTGGTTAAATGCAAAAATTGATAAAACGGGTAAATGCATGAATGCGCATCCACTAGTTTGAACCTAACATGTGAGCCTTCTACTTCGGTTTATTTAATCCAAGTATCAAGTATAAGATATCCAGTTGGATTTAACGTTGATTTGCATACAAGACGGAAATTAAACATCCATTTACCGAATTAGGTTTATGGTGCATAACGTGATCAATTTGTCTTAGTAAGGCATTTTGCAAATATGATGTTGAATGGGCAGATTCGTCATCTGATCCGTCCTCTATTCGGGTTAACCGAAGTTGGGAACGTCCTGGACAAATGCTGGAGAGGGAACAGACCCTGCATCAGACAGCCAGAAGAGGCGCGATCCTGTTGGTAATGCAAATGGGTCTGCCCTGGTCCGCATCAGACCAGCATAAAAGGCACAAGCCGGTTGGCGATGCAAACGGGTATGCCCTGGTTTGAAAATAGAGAAGTATGTGGCCTGTTTAGGCGCGGGTCAACAGACGATGGAAAACGTCTTCTGACCATTGAAAAAAGTTTTTAAAATGTATTGAAAAATGAGTATGTGAACCCGTCTTGATTTGAAAGGACCGTTTAGGCAATGTTCATCATCGTACTCGGGATAAAATCCCACATGGTATTTGGAACCAAGGATAACTTTGTGTTGATGACTAATACATTTGTTTTTAAAATGTAAAGAAATGAGAAAGGCTTAAAAATACCCTTCAAAATGTAATTAACCAAATATTATCACCGAAGTACGGATTAAACCGTCATGGTATTAGGAACCAAGGGTGAAAATGATTTATGGTTAAAAAATTGTCATAAAAAATGAAAGATTTGAAAATACTTGGAATGGTAAAAACCGATTACAAATATAAAATAAAAATGAAGGAGATGAAGAGACCAAACACGGTTTGGATTTAGGTTGGGCAGGCTACTTTAGGTGCGAGCCTGTTTGCTACGTAAGTAGCCTCTGTCTCAACTAAAAATCCGGTTTTGGATCATTCTTCCCATGCTTTTGGACCATGTTATGCATGATTTAGCATGTTATAGTCATGAAACAAATAAAAACATGATAGAAGAGGATTTTTACACCCTCATACTTACATGCTAGGCTTGTGGCGAGAAACCGACGAAAGTGTATCAACTTGTTTGGCCGGAAAACTCGATTTAAAAACCGTTTTAGTAAGTAAAAGAGTGTTTTGTTAAGTTTAGTGATGGTGTAGTGGTCGAGATGGTCGGTCAAGTGATTTAATGCATGATGACGGTACCAAAAAATGTGTACGGCTTGTGTTTACGATCGGTAGGTCGTAAACACGTGTCGGATTCTGACTTGAGAAGTCGAGTCTAGAATTTTAAGGGATAGATGAGGGGGCGGACACTCGCTTAACTCTCAAATGGTGGCATTTGAGGGGTATTTATAGGAAAATTGGTGGTTGTGTTAGTTTTGAGCGACATGGTCGCATGGGCTGCTCAAAGAGGCGCGAGCCACGTCGCACGTCTTCGAGGTGTCTTGTCACTATCACACAAGTAAGTCATGATTTGTTCTATCCTAGGATTTGGAAGAACTTGATTTGTACTTGACCATGTATGATTCCGGGAAATCTTAACATGGAAGCATTTGAAATGTTTGTTTTTTCGTGTTTGCCTCGGTTTGACTCGTTGTTGGAGTCGGGATTTGATTTTTGAGTCGGTTTTTAGTCCAGTTTCGGTTTTGACTCTAATTAGTGTCATTACGACCCCGTCGTCATGCATTAAACACTCCAGGTACTTTTGAAAAGTTTTATTTTGGAAATCGTTTTAAGTTTTCCGACGTATAGTTGTACACAAAGTGTCAATCAAACACTGCGATTCCTAAGCATGTTGTAGTCCGATAATCATCGGGTGTTTGTTGGAGACTCGACAGATACTGGGTATCTGCAGAGCCCCCACTTTGATTGAGGCTTGGACAGGGCGAAAGTCAAAGTAGAGCCCCCAGGTCAATCGAAGATTACAACTTGGAGACCAAAGCGACGTCGAGGCGGCTCGAAAGGATTCGGGCCAAAGACCTGCCGTCGCGAAGGGCGACGCCAAGGTGACTCGAGTGTCCGAGCCAAGGAACTATCGTCGGGAACAGTTTAGAGTCTGTCACTTGTCCCTGCGGGTCGTTTAAAGTCTGTTAGACTACGTACAAAGGCTCGCCAGCCATGAGAATGAGTCATACCTGAGGCATCTTCGGGATATGTCCTTGTGCGTTCTTATTTGCGGACAAAGGCTCACCAGCTGTGTTGCGTATATGAAGGGGCTCGCCAGCCGCAGTGCGTATATGAAAGGGCTTGCCAGCCATGGCGCGTATATAAAGGGGCTCTCCAGCTACGGTCCGTATATGAGAGGGGCTTGCCAGCCGCGGTGCGTATATGAAAGGGGCTCGCCAGCCGCGGTGCATATATGAAGGGGCTTGCCAGCCGCGGTGCGTATATGAGAGGGGCTCGCCAGCCGCGGTGCGTATTTGAAAGGGGCTTGACAGCCGCGGTGCGTATATGAAGGGGCTCGCCAGCCGCGGTGCGTATATGAATGGCCATGCCAGCCGCGGTGCGTATATGAAAGGGGCTCACCAGCCGTGGTGCGTATATGAAAGGGGCTCGCTAGCCATGTTGGAAGGTCGATTGATAGACCGTGGAAATAGCCGCGTTGGATGGGCTTGTTTAGGGAAGTTTGTTTGAATTAGCGGGCTTCGTGAGGAAGCCTCCGATATCCTGTTGGAGAATCTCGGTATTTGTTTGTGGTGCCCGAAAGGGATAGGTTCATGAGCCTAGCCCTTAGGGTCGGCAGCGATTTTTGAATCTCGAGGAGAAATAGCGATTTTTTTTACCGTTGGTTTTGTAGGAAAGAGACAGACGCATGCTCTGTCGTTCGATGTGTGTTTGGGGAGGACGATTTCAATTTCGTCTTTCCACAATTTGAGATTTGATGAATGTTTGTCGAAAATTTTTTAGAATAGCGGGTTTGAATCCTACTATATTGTTTTGTCTTTGACGGATGGGGGTTTTTAATGCCGCCGTGGAAATTTGAAGAAATAGTGAGTTTTGAATTTCACTACTATTGCTCGTTTTTTTTGAAAATGACGGTTTTTTATTGCCATCGTTGAAGATTGAAGAAATAGTGAATTTTGAATTTCACTATTATTGCTTTTGAAATGACGGTTTTTATTGCCGTCGTTTGAAATTTGAGAAAATATTGAGTTTTGAATTTCACCATTATCGTTTTTGAAATGACGGTTTTTATTGCTGTCCTTGAAAATTGAAGAAATAGTGAATTTTGAATTTCACTATGACAGTTTTTATTACCGTCATTGAAGTTTGAAGAAATAGTGAATTTTGAATTTCACTATTATTGTTTTTGAAGTGACGGTTTTTATTACCGTCTTTGAAAATTGAAGAAATAGTAAATTTTGAATTTTACTATTATTCTTTTTGAAATGACGGTTTTTATTGCCGTCGTTGAAAATTGAAGAAAAAGTGAATTTTGAATTTCACTATGACGGTTTTTATTACCGTCGTTGAAGTTTGAAGAAATAGTGAATTTTGAATTTCACTATTATTGTTTTTTAAAATGACGGTTTTTATTGTCGTCGTTGAAATTTGATAATTTGTGTTGGAAATTGGGCCAAAGCCCAAAATCTCGCTGAATGGGTCAAGGAGCGCCTCATTGAGGCGCGAGCCTTACTGCGAAGTAAGGGAGCTCCCCTATTTTCTGTAAAAAGACACGAGAATGGGAAGCTCCCCATTCTCATTATCTTCCTCGACAAACACAAAAACCCGCAAAAGGACGCCATTTTCGACCTTGTTTCTGGCTTGTTTTCGTGCCATTATCATTATGTCATCTCAAGGTATGTAAATCCTCTTGAATCCATTTGAATTTGTTCGCCTTTTTGTTGATTGAATTAGGGCGAAACTTTATACCCTCAAAATCGATTTGGGCGTTTTCGATTGAGCCAATTTCGAGTGAAATTGAGGATTGCATTAGGTTAGAACCTGTTTAGGAGTATAGGGGTGCTTTTAGCTTGCATTTTGGTCCCCGTTCCCGCTCCCTCTGCTTGAAAAACGTGAATGAGGCGAAGAAACCGTCTCATTTCACAATGTCAAGTTTATTTGCTTGAGTTGTGTGCCCCACTAGGTCGTATTGTAGTCGGGGAAGACCGTGTTTGCCACTTTGAAGCTTTGTCGGGGTATTGTGGGCAAAATTGGAATTTTTGCCTTTTGCGACGGTCTTATGTCTGACAAAATAAGCATCTGTTTGAGCTCAAATTGAGTCAGTTTGCTTTGAAATGGACCTTATTGGTAGTTTAGGTCTCTTTGAGATGTGATAAAATCACGTTGCTTTGTTGTAGTCGTATTTTGAAATTTTGACCTGTTTGTGCTCGAATTGGGGCAAAAGTGCCTTTTTTGAGCTGTGGGAGATATCCCGTTGTGTTGGGAATATTTTTGGTTGTTGACGGACCATGTGTGGTTCTCGAGGTGCCGTTTTTGTTGTTGTTGTTTTGACTCGTCTTTTGCTTGAAAAGAAGGGCGAGTCATTTTTTTTGTGCGATTTTTCTGGATTGTTCTGTTTGGTTGGGTTCGGGCGGGATTGCCCTTGTTTTGTTTTGCAGGGTTTTTTTCGGATTTGTCCATTTCGTGTCGTCGTAATGCCGAAATATCGGCTGACGTTCTTTGATTGCAAGGGTGTGTTCGGGACCTGCTGTAACACCCCCATATCCAGAGGAGCCTTAACTAGGCCTTCCTTAGCATATAAGAGCATTACCATCTCGGTTGCCCGAGGATAGTAATAATCAAATGTCGATAAAAGAACTATTATGTCATATTACAAGTGATTTAAAACCAACAAACATTATAAAATTTACAACTCAAAGGCTACTCGCTAATACTATCAAATCTCGTGAAGACTCATCCCTGCCCGGACTCCAGCTATCAACGACATCAACACCTGCTAAGACAGACTGCTCACCATAAGGGATCACGGCAGACACATAAGACAACAAAACAACCACACAAGGTCAGTACTGAGATAAGACACAACAATACCAACGACATCTAGCAATACGACACAACACAATCGGTCACACACACAATCACCCACTCCAATCAATCTCCGTCACCGACTGTCCACTGGACCAGCCCTGCCAGTGGGGGACCGCAGCCGTTCCCACCTAAGCCCCGCTCATCATACCGAGCGATAACCCTGTCCCATTAATGTGCACATCCCCTCCCGTGGCAGGTTCCACGGAGGGCGAAACAAGGGCGCGAAGCCACTCCCGCAAGTGACTCCACTCAGCCGAGAACGCATCTCGAGAACCAGAGACAAACAATCACAAACCGCTGAAATACAACAACAACTAACAACCGTATATACGCTGCCACACAAACACAACCACAACACAACAACAATGACACAACAATCGACACACTAGACTATCTACAGAAACTGAGTAGGCGAACCTACCTTTAAGCAACTACAACAAATCCATGCCGACATACGACATATCCAGCAATCAAGCAATGCCTATAACCACAACACAATCATCTATTACTATCAAGCAAACCCTAACTGCAAAGACAAGGATACGGATGATGATGACGACATACCTACAAGGAGAAACCCGGCAAAAGACCGCTACCCGATTCGAGTTACGCTCTCCTAAGGCACAAGAACCTTCAAAAGCTTCCATGGAGGTTTTATGGTGAAGGGAAGGGAAAGAGGCGACTAAAGGATTGAAGGAAAGAGGCGGAAATGATTTGCGGATTTAACAAAACGCGATTAAAAACCCTCGCTGAAAACCCGGTACTCGATCGAGTGTTCCACATACTCGATCGAGTGACCCTCTAATCGATCGAGTAACCACGCTACTCGATCGAGTAGCCTCTACTCTATCGAGTACCACACAAAACTCGCAACCCAAGATAGCTTTGGCACGCACTTTTAAGGACTATTACCGCTCCCAAGGTCAGTTAACGCTGGTCAAAGGGTCTCTAAAAGAGCGGGTATTACAGTCTTCCTCCCTTAAAAAGAACTTCGTCCCCGAAGTTCAACTCACCTAACTCAAAGCACAAGACACAGGAACACAACGACATCGCTACTCTTTCGACACAGGTCGCTATTCCTCTGAAATACCCTCCCCCATGTCATCATCATCACTTTTTAACGCTCTATTCATATCGACTCTTACAACTATCATATAAAACACCAACCTCGCAATACGAACCACCACAAACAACAATCACCCATCATATATGAGATTACCCCACTCACTAGTAACAACTATCAACACGAAACATATCTCATATCAACTTCATACCGCACGACTATACCACCA
Source organism: Silene latifolia (assembly GCF_048544455.1). Classification (NCBI taxonomy): domain Eukaryota; kingdom Viridiplantae; phylum Streptophyta; class Magnoliopsida; order Caryophyllales; family Caryophyllaceae; genus Silene; species Silene latifolia. The sequence goes on from NC_133535.1 coordinate 84,355,459, forward strand.
TGTGACTCAACAACGCGATTCCATTATAACACATGGCACCACAACTGTCTCTTTATGACCGTCATTTAAAACATACTATCAACTTTCACTTCAACGCATGAATTACTCAACGAACTAAAGTAACCGATTACAAACTTCATACAAGCAATGTGACCAAAGTAATAGAAAACTTTGTAAATAAACAACAAAACATTTTAAACGAACAACAACATAATTTCAAAATCAACCTTTTTATTTTGCGACATTACTCTTCCCCTCTAAAAAGGAACTTCGTCCCCGAAGTTCACCACCAAATTATCACACAAGTTACTTATTACTTGTATCGTAACATAAATCAAAACCATATTATTTATTATGGACATTACTCACGAATCATATACTTATTAAATTAGTAAACATGCATAAGTCACCCGAATAACTAGCCGCCGTCGAGAAAGCATGTTAAGCATATCATTTGAATTTGTATATATAGAATTCGGTGCAATATAACTTGTAGACAAAACGGATGTAAAATGAATGCAATAATAATAATTACAACTTCCCTATTCGTTGCAAATATGCCTTTAAAACCAAGCACGACCTCCAACAATTGAAATGAACGGTCTGAACATGTTACTACTCATTAATAACCATGTTAAACATCAAACATGCAATTATATAACAATTTAACAATTTTAATTTTCGAAAAGTTCCTGTAACAGTGCTACTCGATCAAGTATGTAGTGGTACTCGATCGAGTGCCCGCTACTCGATCGAGTGTCTTGGCTACTCGATCGAGTAGCCCTGAGATCAGAATGCTTCATTTCTTTCATACCTGCAGCTACTCGACCGAGTATGGGGTACTCTGTCGAGTACCTACAGGTCAAATGCCTTGGAAACCTGTCATAACCCACATGTATATACATGTAATCGTCACATAACATGAGTCGGGATGACTTCCCGACTTTCAGAATCCTGCAATAAAGTCGAGCTAGTAAATCCGGCCTTATGGCCAACCATACAAATCCGAAAATAAAAGTTCTAACAACCAACGACTACCATAATCTAACGACGACTACCATCAACAAAACACAAAGGTAAAGAATAGGAGTATCACTCCTGCTGCTGCTGATGCTCCTCCTCCATCACCTCATCACCACCACCATCGCCTCTCGATGTGCCCACAACCGACGACCCAATACCCGCATCAACCCCCGCTCCGGCTCCAGGACTCACGTACCATGGGGTCAAGCCGCCAAAGGCAAAGGACTGGGGTGTCCCCCAAGCTAACTGATCCACCCCGTAAGAGTGGAAAACCCCACTATAGTCCCCAACTCCACTCCACCATACTGGATGCGTGTGGGAAATAATCCGTATACTTCCCTTAAAATGAAGGATTATAACGAATTTAATGTTGACGATCACTAGTCATAAATTAAAATACATAAACAAAAGTAAAGGATTCAGAAGCAGTCTAGTGGTAGACTTGGGTAACCTCAAAGCTTGCAAAGGCAAGAATTGCGAGGTCCCGTGTTCGAACCCACGGATGAGCAATTGCATGCGGTTATCTCGGCGGCCCCAATTGGGGTGGTTTACATGGTCCAGGTGGTGACGCCGGAATGCCTGGGCCCGGGGGATTAAACCCCTCGTCACCAAAAAAAAAAAAAAAAAAAAAAAAAAAAAAGAATTAACCTTCGGTCCTAGCAAATACGGCCTAAGAACAATATCAAAATAGATATTCTCCTATCAGTTGCACCCAAGATGCTCCGAGAAATGCCCTTGATTTTGCTAGAATCGATCCAAAAATTAAAATAATTTTTAGGTTTTCTTTGTGTTTTCCGATGAGAGAGGAGGCAAAAATGAAAAATGAATTAGGTCAGAAAATCCTCTCCCTCACTAACCTATAAACCGTGTATAGGAATGAATTAGGTTAGGCTTTTATTTTCTATTTTTCTCGGCCCATAACCGAAATAAGGAGTATTGTTTCCTTATTTTTGGTTATTCCAAAAATGTATAAAATGTGTTAAATTGTCATCTAGTGAGGATCGAACTCATGACCTCTTGGTTTGTGTCCCCTCACTATTACCACTATGACACATTCAACTTGTTGATATTAAATATAACCGATTACATTTAATTACGAATTAACAGATTAATTCGTCCAAGCTAACATTACATACATTTAATTAAATATAACTTATTATATTTAATTTACGAATTCACAGTTAAATCGTCTCAACTAATATTATTTAATCTTCATTAAATAATTGTCTCATCAACACATTGACTAACTGTTTAGTCATATTAGGCATCAATGTGATCATATTTCTATAACCACATCTCTCAAACACATCCTATAGGTGTGACCTTTAGGGACCAGTTGATCACCGCCATCTGTATGATAATAACGTCAAACTTTATAGCAAGGCAACCGTTATTAGGTAAACGTTAATCAACTGATTAAATATACGATTTATACCCTTGTGAACCTGTAAGAGATTTACAAATGTTATCACACTAATTTGTGGAGGACACAAGCTCCAACAAACTCCCACTTGTCCTCACAATTGTATGTGCGATAACCGATTCTCATATCCTAAAATTTCTCCCACTCAATGTAAAACAATTTGTAAATCCGTATTCACAAAGGTCGTATTTTACAAGCGATCATCATCAAGAGTGGTTTCCCCGACTAGAGAGTAACTTAACTGATAAACGAATCAACATTCGAGCATGGCCATGCATTTCAGTTACAACTCCTCGAGTGGCCCTGAGAAATAACTATACCTGATAAGGGCTGGATATTTTCTTCAACTCGAATCCTGCAGATGTAAGCACAGTATGAAATGACCCAGAAAAAATCTACTTAGCCTCCGATTCACGGCATCGTGAGAAAGAAACCAAAGTCACCCAAAAACTGCCTTAATCTCAAGAGACAGTCGATAGTCAAAAGAATCGACTCTAGGAATACAATGGATGTCCTATCCACGACCTAGCACCGAATGTTATTAAACATTTAGGACTCCATTATGTTGTCACAAAAAAAGTTGTCCTACGAGGTATCGTTATAATCTCGCATCTGTGATCGATCAGTCAACCATTTGACTTATGGCTCGTTGAACCCACCATCAATCGACTGCACAATATAATAGCCGGAGTTATCAGCTCACATTGGCGATTACGGACCAAAACAAATGTAATGTAATTCAGTTCACTTTGTGGCGTTCAATGTTGTCAGTACAATCCACATGAAAAACAAAATATTATACATAAAACGATGAAGTTATAAATAGTATATATGAAAAAGATAATGTATCAAATCCATAATCAAGTACTACAACTCAGGAACGCGTTTAATTCCCATGGAATTAATGTGCCTTACATGCTTATCATAATTCAACGGTTTAGTGAAAGGATCCGCGATGTTATCATCCGTCGCAATCTTGTCTATCACTATTTCCTCTTGCTCCACATAATCACGGATCAGGTGAGCTTTCCGATGTACATGTCTAGATTTGTTGCTAGACTTTTGCTTCTTAGCCTGGAAGATGGCACCTCTATTGTCACAATAGATGGTGATCGGGTCATTCGAACTAGGAACTACCGTAAGTCCTTGTAAGAATTGACGCATCCATATCGCTTCCTTTGCTGCCTCCGAAGCGGCATAGTACTCGGATTCAGTAGTAGAATCTGCTACAACACTCTGTTTGGAACTCTTCCAGCTGACCGCAGCACCATTAAGAGTGAAGACGAACCCGGACTGAGATTTTGAATCATCTCGATCCGTTTGGAAGCTAGCATCTGCGTAACCGATTGCGCATAGCTTAGAATCGCCTCCATAAGTCAATACCCAATCCTTAGTCCTCCGTAGGTACTTGAGGATGTTTTTAACAGCTATCCAGTGTGTTTCGCCTGGAGTCTTTTGGTACCGACTCGTCATACTCAATGCATATGCCACGTCTGGACGTGTGCATATCATGGCATACATGATCGATCCTATTGCAGATGCATAAGGAACACGACTCATGCGCTCAATCCCTTCAGGCATCGTGGGTGACTGAGACTTGCTCAACTGCATCCCAGTCGTCATTGGAAGGTTCCCCTTCTTGGAGTTGGTCATGCTGAACTTCTCAAGAATCTTATCCAAATAAGAGTCCTGACTAAGTGATAACGTCCGTCGTGATCTATCTCAGTACATACGGATTCCCAAAATGCATTGTGACTCACCCAGATCTTTCATCTGGAAATGGTTCTTCAACCATTCTTTAACCGAAGATAGGAGAGGAATGTCATTCCCAATCAAGAGTATGTCATCGACATACAATATCAAGAATACAATCTTGCTCCCACTCGACTTGATATATAAGCATGGTTCTTCGACCGATCGATTGAAACCATACTCTTTTATCACCTGGTCGAAACGATGATTCCAACTCCGAGAAGTTTGCTTAAGTCCATAAATGGAACGCTTAAGCTTGCATACTTTCTTATGATGTTCAGGATCTATGAAACCTTTGGGTTGCACCATGTACAACTCTTCCTCCAAATAACCGTTTAAGAAGGCGGTTTTCACATCCATTTGCCAAATTTCATAATCATGAAAAAGCGGCAATCGCTAAGATTATCCGAATGGAACGTAGCATGACTACAGGTGCAAAAATCTCATCATAATGCAATCCTTGCACTTGAGTGAAACCTTTTGCCACAAGTCGTGCCTTATAGGTATCTGGTTGCGCGTCTACAGAATGCTTTATTTTGTAAAGCCATTTGCACTGTAGAGGTTTTACCTTATTAGGTAAATCAACTAGATCCCATACATTATTCTCATACATGGAGTCCATCTCGGATTGCATGGCTTCAAGCCATAGCTTTGAGTCAGAACAGGCCATAGCACCTTTATAGGTAGCGGGTTCATTACTTTCTAGAAGTAAAACGTCATTCTCCTCGACCATACCAATGTATCTGTCCGGAGGATGAGAGACTTTACCCGACCTCCTAGGTTCCTCAGAAATATTAACCGTATCATCAGTTGGAGGAACAACTTCCTCCATCCATTCCTCGGTCGTTGGTTCTGGAATCTCCGACAGCTTGAAGGTTCTATTACTTGTCTTGTTCTCGAGAAATTCTTTCTCTAAGAACGTCGCACTAGCCGCAACAAAAACTCGATGTTCGGTAGGCGAATAGAAGTAATGACCAAATGTTCCTTTTGGATAACCTATAAAGTATGTCTTGACCGATCGCGGGCCGAGCTTATCCTCGTGTCTCCACTTGACATAAGCCTCGCAGCCCCAAACCCGAATAAAGGAGAAGTTAGGTACCGTTCCCTTCCACATTTCATATGGAGTCTTGTCGACAGCTTTAGTCGGACTTCGGTTAAGTATAAGAGCAGCTGACAAAAGAGCAAAACCCCATAATGATTCAGGCACTACCGTGTGACTCATCATGGATCGAACCATATCAAGTAAGGTTCGATTTCTCCGTTCGGACACACCATTTAATTGAGGTGTTCCAGGTGGAGTTAACTGCAGAACGATTCCACAGTCTTTCAGGTGTTGATCAAACTCATTTGAAAGATATTCGCCACCCCGATCTGAACGAAGTGCGTTAATCTTTCTACCCAGTTGGTTCTGTACCCTGTTCTGGTATTCCTTGAATTTCTCAAAGGACTCACTTTTATGCTTCATTAAGTAGACATATCCGTATCTACTCAAATCGTCCGTGAAAGTGATAAAATATCTATAGCCATCTCTAGCGGTAATTGACATAGGTCCACATACGTCCATATGTATGAGTCCTAATAGGTCACTAGCGCGCATTCCAACACCTTTGAAGGAAATTCGAGTCATCTTGCCAATGAGACATGATTCACACGTGTCATATGTAGAAAAATCGAATGCGGGAATGGTCCCATTATCGACGAGTTTCTTCACGCGTTTCTCATTTATGTGTCCCATTCGACAATGCCATAGATAGGTTTAATCTTTGTCACCAACCTTTATTTTCTTATTATTCACATGTAATACTTCTGTAGTTTGGTCTAAGATATAAATTCCATTCATGGAAACTGCTTTGCCATAAATCATTTCATTGAAAGAGAAAATACAGCTATTATCCTTTATTGAAAATGCAAAACCGTCTTTAGCAAGTACGGAAACAGAAATAATGTTCTTAGACAAACTGGGTACATAGTAACAGTTATTTAAAAATAACTCAAAACCACTAAGGAGTTAGATTACATATGTTCCCTTCGAGACAGCAGCAACTCGTACTCCATTCCCGACTCGCAGGTCCACATCACCTTTTTCGAGAGGTATGATGTTCTTTAGGCCCTGCAAATGATTACACAGATGAGAACCACAACCACTATCAAGTACCCAAGTTTCGAAACTTGCATGGTTAATCTCAATCATATGAATATAAGATGACATACCAACAGGAACGACGCGGCCAGCTTTGATGTCCTCACGGTAGACGGGACAGTTCCTTCTCCAATGTCCAGTCTTGTGACAATGGTGGCACTCTATGTCACCGCCCTTGCTCTTTGCCTTGCCCTGTGAGCCACTAGTCTCACCAGGCGCATTCTTACCGTTTCCTGGCTTTTTAAACTTTGGCTTACCTACAGCTAGGTCGCCATGAGCCTTGCCCTTACCTTTACCCTTGTTGTGAATCGTGAGAACATCCTGGTTCATCCTCCCACTCAATTTCATATCCTTCTCGGTCTGTACGAGAAGGGAGTGTAGCTCATGAGGACTCTTTTTCAAGTCATTCATGTAATAGTTCGCCCTGAAAAGGGCAAAACCATCGTGAAGAGAATGAAGCATTCGGTCAATGACAATGCTCTCACTGATTTTACAATTCAGTGCCTCCAGCTTCTCGACATTCTCAATCATGTGAAGAATGTGTGGGCTGATTCATCTGGTCCATGAATACTTTCAGCCAGGACGCGCGATCAAGTGTGGCACTAGGCATTGGGATTGCGTTATTTCCAGCCATTTCGTTGTAACAGTATTATGAAAAATAATCGTGTTCTACACTGCGAGAAGAAGAATAAAAATAATAATCATGTGCATCGTTTATATTTTTAAGTCTAATGAACTACTGTCATAACGCGAAGACTCAAAACATTTATACAATTGACCTCCCTCAAGAATTATATAAATGATCCCAAGACTCAATTCTCTGTAAATTGATAAGCTAACCTTTTAGCTAATTCTACCGTTAGAATTCTTGGTCGATAAATTTCTGTAAATTCTATCTTTAGTCCATCATAATCACGAGAAACTCTTCGGACTATGATGTTGAGGTAAACTAAGTCAACACAACTACTTACCCAACGTAGAAGGGGTCATATTATGCCTATCGACGAAGAAGGGATTCATAGTTGTTTGCCCTTATAAAGACTAATCTCAATTTCCGTTTTAGTGGAAGATCCCATCAACTTTATTTTAATTCATTTTAAGTGAACTAATATCTAGCATGCGAGAATGAATAAACTAAGGTGATGGCCTAAAGACAGTGACATCTGTATGTCCATGAAAACTAACATACAACCTATATGAGTCAATTTTCATGCATTTTATTAGTAGGTGGTTTGGTTTTAGGCGGAATATGATGCATAAACTAACATGTGAATGAAAAGCAATAAGAATGAAAAACGTAAAAACAGTAAAACTCCTAGTGTGGCCTATCCTATCAAAATGAACAATAAATACAAGTTTGAAATCCTCCTTGGACCCGAGAAGGTTTTCTTGATGTTCCATCTTGATCCATGTAGCGGGAGTGAGCTCCAATCTCCATCTTTAGTCTTCTTTTGAAAAAATACAATAAATAAAATTTACATAATAAACCTATTTATTACATTCTAATTTCAAAACCCAAAAACTAAAGAAAAATAAAGGAGATTCGAGATCTCATAATTACATTAAAAATTATGTTTCCTTCATTACGAAAACATAATTTGACTAAGGCCACACTAAGTGTTACAACTGATTGCAAAAATACGTAAATTAAATTCATTCAATCGATTCATTCAACAAAAATAAAATATAATGCATCAACTAAAATAAATTAAACATACATGACACAATTCCTTAATTATGTTGATTAATTTATCCAAACCACCTATTTAAATCAAATTAAGTGACAATTCCTCAATTAATCACATTAATTTCAATCTTAATCCATATTAAACTTGTAATATGAATTCAATCCGTCAAAATTTAAACTGCTTTAAAATAATTCGATATCTTTTATTTGTGAACCGTTTCACAATAACTAATTGGCCAAAATCAAAACAAAAACAAAATCCTTTTTTTATTTGGTCTCGGCATAAACAAAGAAAAACAAAACAAGCATGTTTCTTATTTTATACACGGTTTTATCTGTAAAAACCGAAACAAAAAAAATTTTTTTATTTAAAAATTCTGTCCCCTCTGAACAGTAGCACGTGAACAGTAACAACAAAAAAAAAAAAAATTTCGGATGCTTTTCCAAAACGGCATAAACAAAACAACCGCGAAAAAAACTTTAATCGGTTTTTCTTAGCAAAAAAAAAAACAGCAAAATTATTTTTTTTAATACTGTTCATCCGTGAACAGTACAGAAACAGCAAAAAAAAAATTTCACGGTTTTTAAATTAGGACCCTAATGCCTTTTTAATTTCAACTTAATCTGCATTAAATCAAACATGACGATTCCATTTATGTTTTAACTTAATCTGCATCAAATCAAACATCTACCAATTCTTCATATGATAATTTTAACTGATTAAAACAACATTATGAAAAATAAAAATGGAAATCTCGCATCAAAAAGAACAAACACCGGCTGCAAACATTTTTTTTTTTCAATCGGCATTAACAAAAAAAAATTGTAGTGCCCTGAATTTTTTCGAAACCCTAAAAGTTTACATACAATTTTTATGAAAATCATCAAAATTAAAATTCGTGGCCTTTGCTCTGATACCACTTGTGGGAAATAATCTGTATACTTCCCTTAAAATGAAGGATTATAACGAATTTAATGATGACGATCACTAGTCATAAATTAAAATACATAAACAAAAGTAAAGGATTCAGAATTAACCTTCGGTCCTAGCAAATACGGCCTAAGAACAATATCAAAATAGATATTCTCCTATCAGTTGCACCCAAGATGCTCCGAGAAACGCCCTTGATTTTGCTAGAATCGATCCAAAAATTAAAATAATTTTTAGGTTTTCTTTGTGTTTTCCGATGAGAGAGGAGGCAAAAATGAAAAATGAATTAGGTCAGAAAATCCTCTCCCTCACTCACCTATAAACCGTGTATAGGAATGAATTAGGGTAGGCTTTTCTTTTCTATTTTTCTCGGCCCATAACCGAAATAAGGAGTATTCTTTCCTTATTTTTGGTTATTCAAAAAATGTATAAAATGTGTTAAATTGTCATCTAGTGAGGATCGAACCCATGACCTCTTGGTTTGTGTACCCTCACTATTACCACTATGACACATTCAACTTGTTGATATTAAATATAACCGATTACATTTAATTACGAATTAACAGATTAATTCGTCCAAGCTAACATTACATACATTTAATTAAATATAACTTATTATATTTAATTTACGAATTCACAGTTAATTCGTCTCAACTAATATTATTTAATCTTCATTAAATAATTGTCTCATCAACACATTGACTAACTGTTTAGTCATATTAGGCATCAATGTGATCATATTTCTATAACCACATCTCTCAAACACATCATATAGGTGTGACCTTTAGGGACCAGTTGATCACCGCCATCTGTATGATAATAACGTCAAACTTTCTAGCAAGGCAACCGTTATTAGGTAAACGTTAATCAACTGATTAAATATACGAAGTATACCCTTGTGAACCTGTAAGAGATTTACAAATGTTATCACACTAATTTGTGGAGGACACAAGCTCCAACAATGGGGTTCCTCTGTCCCAATCCCCTGAGTGTACGCCATCTCGCATATTCCTGAGTGTCAAAGTAGATGACACTCTCTCTGCCAAGTAACTCGATCGCGTCTCCGGGGTGTCAAGGTAGGGATAGCACGGAAAAGGGTGTTGTTGTGGTGGTGCTACCGGCCGTGGTCTAGTCTCAGCGGTCCTCTCTCTCATTCAACAGGGTCCTCTCCCCAACCTGGGCCTCTCCTCCACTACCGCCGCGTTCTCCCCCTTCTTCGGCTTGGGCATCACCTGGAGAATCGTATCATCGATGAGGTACATCCGCAACTGTCGAGGTCCACCATCACCCTCCTCCTCCTCATTGGAGTCCACTGCTATAACCACCGGGTCTAACGGCTCTGTCGGTGGAAGGTGCTCAGGAGCTGGAATCTTCATCCAGCTCATGCCCCACACCCTCCAAGCAAGGCTGCCATCAGCTAAAGTTCTCAACCACTTCAGGTCGAGGTAGTAGTCACGGTCCATGATAGGCACCGGTGTAGCCAGAGGAACATACTCAGAAGAAGCCTCAAAGTCCGTTAACTTTTCGGCTAACCGGGTGGCGATAGCGCCACAGCTCTGTTGGAGCTTGTGTCCTCCACAAATTAGTGTGATAACATTTGTAAATCTCTTACAGGTTCACAAGGGTATACTTTGTATTTTAATCAGTTGATTAACGATTACCTAATAACGGTTGGCTTGCTAGAAAGTTTGACGTTATTATCATACAGATGGCGGTGATCAACTGGTCCCTAAAGGTCACACCTATAGGATGTGTTTGAGAGATGTGGTTATAGAAATATGATCACATTGATGCCTTATATGACTAAACAGTTAGTCAATGTGTTGATGAGACAATTATTTAATGAAGATTAAATAATATTAGTTGAGACGAATTAACTGTCAATTCGTAAATTGAATATAATAAGTTATATTTAATTAAATGTATGTAATGTTAGCTTGGACGAATTAATCTGTTAATTCGTAATTAAATGTAATCGGTTATATTTAATATCAACAAGATGAATGTGTCATAGTGGTAATAGTGAGGGTACTCAAACCAAGAGGTCATGGGTTCGATCCTCACTAGATGACAATTTAACACATTTTATACATTTTTGGAATAACCAAAAATAAGGAAATTATACTCCTTATTTCGGTGAAATGGGCCGAGAATTAAAGAATATGATCTACCCTAATTACTTCCTAATACACGGTTTGTAGGGAGTGAGGGAGAACATTATTCTAACCTAATTTTTCCTAAGCCATTCTTGCCTCCCTCTCATCAAAGAAAAACACAAAATAACCTAAATTTTTACAGAAAATTTTGGATCGATTCTAGCATAATCAAAGGGCATATCTCATATCATCTTGGGTGCAACTGATAGGAAAATATCATTGCGATATTGTTCATAGGCCGTTTTTGCTAGGACCGAAGGTTATTTCTTAATCCTTTACTTTTGTTTATGTAATTTTATTTTATAACTAGTGATCATCTTCATAAAATTCGTTATAATCCTTGAATATAAAGGGATGCATACAGATAAATCCCACAAGTGGTATCAGAGCCAAGGCCACGAATTTTAATTTTGATGATTCTCATAAAATTGTTTGTAAACAATAATTAGGGTTTGCGAAAAAATATAATCGGCTGGAATTTTTTTTGAGCCGTGGAATTTTTTTATCGTTTCTGTTACTGTTCACGGATGAACAGTATTTTAAAAAAAAAAAATCTGTTTTTTTTCTTTCTTTCGGTTTCTCCTTAAAAACTGATTAAAGTTTTTTTGCGGCTGTTTTTGTTTATGCCGATTTGAAAAGCATCCGAGAAAAGTAAGATTTTTTTTTTCCTGTTACTATTCACGTTTCGGTTACTGTTCACTGTAGCAATTCATAAAAAAAAAAAAAAAAAAAAAAAAAATTGTGTTGTGTTTCGGTTTTTACAGATAAAGCTGAGTTTAAAAAGAAAACAAAACGGGCTGTTTTTGTCTTGTTGTTTTTGCCGCAAAAATGAAAAAAAAAAACAAAACAAAAATTGGGCTGTTTTTTTTACTGTTACTGTTCACGGCTGGACAGTTTATAAAAAAAAAAAAAAAGTTTTTTTGGTTTTAGCTGTAAAACCGAGAGAAAGATTATTTTTGAGTTGTTTCGGTTTTACCGAGCTAATTTTAAAGATTTGTTTTGGGCCAATTAATTATTGTGAAGCGGTTCATAATTAAAAGATACCTAATTATTTTAAAGCAGTTTAAAATATTGATGGATTAAATTCATATTACAAGTTTAATCTGAATTAAGATTGAAATTAATGTGATTAATTGAGGAATTGTCACTTAATTTGATTTAAATAGGTGGTTTGGATAAAATTAATCAACATAATTAAGGAATTGTGTCATGTATGTTTAATTTATTTTTAGTTGATGCATTTTTATTTTAGTTGAATGTATCGATTGAATGAATTTAATTTACGTATTTTTGCAATCAGTTGTAATTTGTAATATTTAGTGTGGCCTTAGTCAAATTATGTTTTCGTAATGAAGGAAACATAATTTTTTATGTAATTATGAGATCTCGAATCTCCTTTATTTTTCTTTAGTTTTGGGTTTTGAAATTAGAATGTAATAAATAGGTTTATTATGTAATTTTATTTATTGTAATTTTCAAAGAAGACTAAAGATGGAGATTGGAGCCCACTCCCGCTACATGGATCAAGACAAGCTTCTCGGGTCCAAAGATGGATTCCAAACTTGTATTTAATGTTCATTTTGATAGGATAGGCCACACTAGGACTTTTTATTGTTTTTACGTTTTCATTCTTATTGCTTTTCATTCACATGCTAGTTAATGCATCATTTTCCGCCTAAAACCAAACCACCTACTACTAAAATGCACGAAAATTGACACATATAGGTTGTATGTTAGTTTTCAAAGACATACAGATGTCACATGTTTATTAAGCCATCATCTTAGTTTAATCATTCACGCATGCTAGATATTAGTTCACTTAAAATGAATTAAAATAAAGTTGATGGGATCTTCCACTAAAACGGAAATTGAGATTAGTCTTTATAAGGGCAAACAACTATGAATCCCTTCTTCGTCGGTAGGCATAATATGACCCCTTCTACGTTGGGTAAGTAGTTGTGTTGACTTAGTTTACCTCAACATCATAGTCCGAAGAGTTTCTCGTGATTATGATGGACTAAAGATAGAATTTACAGAAATTTATCGACCAAGAATTCTAACGGTAGAATTAGCTAAAAGGTTAGCTTATCAATTTACAGAGAATTGAGTCTTGGGATCATTTATATAATTCTTGAGGGAGGTCAATTGTATAAATGTTTGAGTCTTCGCGTTATGACAGTAGTTCATTAGACTTAAAAATATAAACGATGCACATGCTTGTTATTTTTATTCTTCTTCTCGCAGTATAGAACACGATTATTTTGATAATACTGTTACAACTAAATGGCTGGAAATAACGCAATCCCAATGCCTAGTGCCACACTTGATCGCGAGTCCTGGCTGAAAGCTTTCATGGACCACATGAATCGATCCACGCGATCAAGAATGATGGGTCCAACTTTGCGGACTGGGAGGCGGCACTACGGAATGCTGCCATTGCTGACGGTAAGCTAAAGTACTTAACTGAGCCAATACCGGTCAACCCAGGCCCCAATGCAGGAGTCAACGAGTCACTCGCTTATAGTGACTTCATTATGTAAGCGGGTGCGATAAAGAACGTACTCATCTTTGCAATGGAAACCAATTTGCAGAGACGCTTCATTGCTCAGGGTGCGAACAAGATTTTCACCACGCTCACTAACGAGTTCTCAAAAGCACCGAGAATCGTTACATATGAGCATACCTGTTGCTTCTTTGATGCGAAACTGCAGAAGGGCCAACCGGTTAGCCCACACATTCTTCACATGATTGAGAATGTCGAGAAGTTGGAGGCTCTTGATTGCAAAATCAGTGAGAGCATTGTCATTGACTGAATGCTTCATTCTCTTCATGATGGTTTTGCCCTTTTCAGGGCGAACTACTACATGAATAACTTGAAAAAGAGTCCTCATGAGCTACACTCCCTTTTCGTACAGACCGAGAAGGATATAAAATTGAGTGGGAGTGTGAAGCAGGATGTTCTCATGATTTTCAACAAGGGTAAAGGCAAGGGCAAGACTCATGGTGACCTAGCTGTAGGTGAGCCAAAGTTTAAGAAGCCAGGAAACGGTAAGAGTGGGCCCAGTGAGACTAGTGGCTCACAGGGCAAGGCAAAGAGCAAGGGCGGTGACATTGAGTGCCACCATTGTCACAAGATTGGACATTGGAGGAGGAATTGTCCCGTCTACCGTGAGGACATCAAAGCAGGCCGCGTCGTTCCTGTTGGTATGTCATCTTATATTCATATGATTGAGATTAACCATGCAAGTTTCGGAACTTTGGTACTTGATACTGGTTGTGGTTCTCATCTGTGTAATAATTTGCAGGACCTAAAGAACATTATACCTCTCGAAAAGGGTGATGTGGACCTGCGAGTCGGGAATGGAGCACGAGTTGCTGCAGTCTCGAAGGGAACATATGTAATCCAACTCCCTAGTGGTTTTGAGTTATTTTATATAACTATTACTATGTACCCAGTTTGTCTAAGAACATTATTTCAGTTTCCGTAATTGCTAAAGACGGTTTTGCATTTTCAATAAAGGATAATAGTTGTATTTTCTCTTTCAATGAAATGATTTATGGTAAAGCAGTTTCCATGAATGGAATTTACATCTTAGATCAAACCACGGAAATATTACACATGAATAATAAGAAGTTCAAGGTTGGTGACAAAGATCAAACCTATCTATGGCATTGTCGAATGGGACACATAAATGAGAAACGCGTGAAGAAACTCGTCGATAATGGGACTATTCCCGCATTCGATTTTTCTACATATGGCACATGTGAATCATGTCTCATTGGCAAGATGACTCGAATTTCCTTCAAAGGTGTTGGAATGCGCGCTAGTGACCTATTAGGACTCATACATACTGACGTATGTGGACCTATGTCAATTACCGCTAGAGATGGCAATAGATATTTTATCACTTTCACGGACGATTTAAGTAGATACGGATATGTCTACTTAATGAAGCATAAAAGTGAGTCCTTTGAGAAATTCAAGGAATACCGAACAGGGTCAAACCAACTGGGTAGAAAGGTTAAAGCACTCCGTTCAGATCGGGGTGGCGAATATCTTTCAAATGAGTTTGATCAACACCTTAAAGTCTGTGGAATCGTTCTACAGTTAACTCCATCTGGAACACCTCAATTAAATGGTGTGTTCGAACGGAGAAATCGAACCTTACTTGATATGGTTCGATCCATGATGAGTCACACGGTAGTGCCTGATTCATTATGGGGTTTTGCTCTTTTGTCAGCTGCTCTTATACTTAACCGAAGTCCGACTAAAGTTGTCGACAAGACTCCATATGAAATGTGGAAGGAAACGGTACCTAACTTGTCCTTTATTCGGGTTTGGGACTGCGAGGCTTATGTCAAGTGGAGACACGAAGATAAGCTCGGCCCGCAATCGGTCAAGACATACTTTATAGGTTATCCAAAAGGAACATTTGGTCATTACTTCTATTCGCCTACCGAACATCGAGTTTTTGTTGCGGCTAGTGCGACGTTCTTAGAGAAAGAATTTCTCGAGAATAAGACGAGTAATAGAACCTTCGAGCTATCGGAGATTCCAGAACCAACAACCAAGGAACGGATGGAGGAAGTTGTTCCTCCAACTGATGATACGGTTAATATTCCTGAGGAACCTAGGAGGTCGGGTAGAGTCTCTCATCCTCCGGACAGATACATTGGTATGGTCGAGGAGAATGACGTTTTACTCCTAGAGAGTAATGAACCCGCTACCTGTAAAGGTGCTATGACCTGTTCCGACTCAAAGCTATGGCTCGAAGCCATGCAATCCGAGATGGACTCCATGTATGAGAATGACGTATGAGATCTAGTTGATTTACCTAATAAGGTAAAACCTCTACAGTGCAAATGGCTTTACAAAATAAAGTGTTCTGTAGACGCGCAACCAGATACCTATAAGGCACGACTTGTGGCAAAAGGTTTCACTCAAGTGCACGGATTGCATTATGATGAGATTTTTGCACCTGTAGTCATACTACGTTCCATTCTGATAATCTTAGCGATTGCCGCTTTTCATGATTATGAAATTTGGCAAATGGATGTGAAAACCGCCTTCTTAAACGGTTATTTAGAGGAAGAGTTGTACATGGTGAAACCCGAAGGTTTCATAGATCCTGAACATCCTAAGAAAGTATTCAAGCTTAAGCGTTCCATTTATGGAGTTAAGCAAGCTTCTCGGAGTTGGAATCATCGTTTCGACCAGGTGATAAAAGAGTATGTTTTCACTCGATCGGTCGAGGAACCGTGCTTATACATCAAGTCGAGTGGGAGCAAGATTGTATTCTTGATATTGTATGTCGATGACATACTCTTGATTGGGAATGACATTCCTCTTCTATCTATGGTTAAAGGATGGTTGAAGAACCATTTCCAGATGTAAGATCTGGGTGAGGCACAACGCATTTTGGGAATCCGTATCTACCGAGATAGATCACGATGGACATTATCACTTAGTCACGAGTCTTATTTGGATAAGATTCTTGAGAAGTTCAGCATGACCAACTCCAAGAAGAGGAACCTTCCAATGATGACTGGGATGCAGTTGAGCAAGTCTCAGTCACCCACGACGCCTGAAGGGATTGAGCGCATGAGTCGTGTTCCTTATGCATCTACAATAGGATCGATCATGTATGTCATGATATGCACACGTCCAGACGTGGCATATGCATCGAGTATGACGAGTCGGTACCAAAATACTCCAGGTGAAACACACTGGATAACTGTTAAAAACATCCTCAAGTACCTACGGAGGACTAAGGATTGGGTATTGACTTATGGAGGCGATACTAAGCTATGGGCAATCGGTTACGCAGATGCTAGCTTCCAAACGGATCGAGATGATTCAAAATCTCAGTCTCGGTTCGTCTTCACTCTTAATGGTGCTGCGGTCAGCTGGAAGAGTTCCAGACAGAGTGTTGTAGCAGATTCTACTACTGAATCATTGAATTATGATAAGCATGTAGGGCACATTATTTCCATGGGAATTAAACGTGTTCCTGAGTTGTAGTAGTTGATTATGGATTTGATACATTATCTTTTTCATATACTATAACTTCATCGTTTTATATATAATATTTTGTTTTTCATGTGGATTGTACTGACAACATTGAACGCCACAAAGTGAACTGAATTACATTATATTTGTTTTGGTCTGTAATCGCCAATGTGAGCTGATAACTCCGGCTATTATATTGTGCAGTCGATTTATGGTGGGTTCAACGAGCCATAAGTCAAGCGGTTGACTGATCGATCACAGATGCGAGATTATAACGATACCTCGTAGGACAACTTTTTGTGACAACGTAATGGAGTCCTAAATGTTTAATAACATTCGGAGCCAAGTCGTGGATAGGACATCCATTGTGTTCCTAGAGTCGATTCTTTTGACTATCGACTGTCTCTTGAGATTAAGGCAGTTTTTGGGTGACTTTGGTTTCTTTCTCACGGTCTGCCGTAACTGGAGGCTAAGTAGATGTTTTTTGGGTCATTTCATACTGTGCTTACATTGGGAGGATTCGAGTTGAGGAAAATATCCAACCCTTATCAGGTATAGTTATTTCTCAGAGCCACTCGAGGAGTTGTAACTGAAATGCATGGCCATGCTCGAATGATGATTCGTTTATCAGTTAAGTTACTCTCTAGTCAGGGAAACCACTCTTGATACAAATCACTTGTAAAATACGACCTTTGTGAATACGGATTTTGCAAATTGTTTTACATTGAGTGGGAGAAATTTTAGGATATGAGAATCGGTTATCGCACATACACTTGTGAGGACAAGTGGGAGTTTGTTGGAGCTTGTGTCCTCCACAAATTACTGTGATAACATTTGTAAATCTCTTACAGGTTCACAAGGGTATACTTTGTATTTTAATCAGTTGATTAACGATTACCTAATAACAGTTGGCTTGCTAGAAAGTTTGACGTTATTATCATACAGATGGCGGTGATCAACTGGTCCCTAAAGGTCACACCTATAGGATGTGTTTGAGAGATGTGGTTATAGAAATATGATCACATTGATGCCTTATATGACTAAACAGTTAGCCAATGTGTTGATGAGACAATTATTTAATGAAGATTAAATAATATTAGTTGAGACGAATTAACTGTCAATTCGTAAATTGAATATAATAAGTTATATTTAATTAAATGTATGTAATGTTAGCTTGGACGAATTAATCTGTTAATTCGTAATTAAATGTAATCGGTTATATTTAATATCAACAAGATGAATGTGTCATAGTGGTAATAGTGAGGGTACTCAAACCAAGAGGTCATGGGTTCGATCCTCACTAGATGACAATTTAACACATTTTATACATTTTTGGAATATCCGAAAATAAGGAAATTATACTCCTTATTTCGGTGAAATGGGCCGAGAATTAAAAGAATATGATCTACCCTAATTACTTCCCAATACACGGTTTATAGGGAGTGAGGGAGAACATTATTCTAACCTAATTTTTCCTAAGCCATTCTTGCCTCCCTCTCATCAAAGAAAAACACAAAATAACCTAAATTTTTACAGAAAATTTTTGATCGATTCTAGCATAATCAAAGGGCATATCTCATATCATCTTGGGTGCAACTGATAGGAGAATATCATTGCGATATTGTTCATAGGCCGTTTTTGCTAGGACCGAAGGTTATTTTATAATCCTTTACTTTTGTTTATGTAATTTTATTTTATGACTAGTGATCATCTTTATAAAATTCGTTATAATCCTTGAATATAAAGGGATGCATACAGATAAATCCCACAAGCTCAAGTACCGGGAAGTGGCCGTAGCCATCAAAGCAAGGCTAGCGCAGACGATGGCAGGAGCATTAAAGACCACCCTCTCGGTCCGCTCCGGGTTGAGGTAAGACATCAGAAGCAACACCTCATGATTGTTCAGTTTACTGATATCCGGTCTATCATAAAGGAGGTTCGAAAGAGAACGAAGAAAGATCCTCAAGGTAACATGCTGAACATCATTAATCAACATGTTGCTTGAGGTGGGAGCTGGCTTTCCGGTAAGACAAGGCATTAGGCGGCAGACACCACACTCAGCAGGAATATCAGTGATAGAATCCTTGGGAGGCTTGGCTAACCCAAGGTGAGAAGCAAAAAGGTCCATGGTAAGCAAGAAACTTGTGTTCATCAACCGAAACTCAACGGTTTGGGCAGCTGGGTCATAACTAAAAGAGCTCATAAACTCCAAAGTAAGGAAAGGGTAGGAATGTTTCCTCAGCCGATACAACCCCGTAAAGCCCAAGGTCTCAAATATGTGATGGACATCCGTCTCTATTCCCAAATCAGTCAGAAGTGTGGTATCCACACACCGAGTTGGCCTCATTTTGCGTTTTTTGCAAAACCACAAAACGCTCTCTCTGTTTAAAATCTACAAACACTACCGATGGGTACTCCGGTACCGCGGGTACCATGGGTCCACTCCTTTCCCCAGTCTCAGGCTGTGAAGCCCTCCCCCTTTTGCTTTGTCGGGTCCCTATGTTCAGTCTCGGTATCTATTTCAACAATAACTTAAACCAAACTTGTACAGACATGTAAAGCACATAATTTATACAATTGAACTTTGAATGCGAAGCTAGGTACACACGTCACCAACAAGTTCCCAATTTGATATATATAATTCAGTTTATAGCAACTCATATCCAATAGTTGTGAAAAGTTTAGCATGGTAAACACAACATACCCAACCAATTTCCAACATCCTAGCATGATTCAATGTTACTCTATATGTACACCTAATAACATGTGAGGTATCATACATACTCATTGAGAGGTTATTTAGAACATATCATCACCAACCTTCAATATTAGAAACAAAACGACTCAGTTAGACTTGTCAGACGGTCTCTACAGCTGTAATTATTTGGACATATTCACCATCAATTAACATCACCATTATCATGTTGAAGTTTAACCCTTGCTTAAACAATCATATTCAACACCAAATTTCAGATATTGAAAACGAATTTCAATTTGGGGCACTTTTAAGACGGAATTTTAAGGCAACTTTTAGAGTGAAAATCACCAAAATCCAACTTTCAACAAGGTATATACAACATGTAGTACTCAATTTAATCATCCAAGATGTAGAAAACAATCAAACAAAATTTTGATTTTGTAACCCTAGAAAATTTCGGCCCCCAAATCGGCAATTTCTAGCCTATTTTACAGCAATTAATCACCAACATTCATGAAATGGAAGCATGTGAATCATATTACAACAATTAAAAGCAATAATTTGTCCATATGAATCAAAATTTCAGTCAATCCTACCATTCTAACAAGTTCAAAGTGATAAAAAACATGTAAATAGGGAAGAAATCATACCTTGATTGAGTAGGAAAGTAAAAGAATGCAAACAAATAAGAAGGAACAACCCAAATTAATCACCACACTACAATATTATGAAAGCTTTTGAGGGTTATAAGAGATTAGGGTTTCGATATCAAGGAGAAAGAATGAGAAGAATAAGAGGAGATAAGGGTCTTAAGAAACCCGCAGAATCACTGTACAGTAACCTACTCGATCGAGTGTCTAGGGTACTCGATCGAGTGCCCTCTACTCGATCGAGTAGGCGCTATTTCGTCAAGTATCTGCAGAAAATCCATTATTACCAGGATTGCACGTCTTTTGTGTGATTTTGAGGGAGATGCTCCTTATGAGCCTATGGAGGACTCTGAGCCTTTGGTAGATGATGATTATCTATGTTATGGCATCTCTTATATTGACATTATTGGTGGTAAGGACCATTATTGGAAGGTGAGGGATCACTATTATATGCTATTGCCTAACTCTCAATTATCAAAAATCGCACCTCTTAAAAAGAATGAGTCTAGGCAGAGACTTGCACCTGTCACTTATTTGATTGCAGATGAGCTTTTGGTTACTTTACCTGGCTCTAGCACTACAACTACCACTGGAAGGCGCTGTAGACAGTGCCGTAGACCTCCTACCCACTTGCCTGGCTCTTACCAGCCCAGCCTTCTGCTTCTTCTATTGCATCCACTTCCCACTATGGTTACCATTTTGATCCAGTCATTGAGAGGGAAGTGAGGGTTCATGAGGGTATCAACACCGCCTTGACACAGCGGCGTTTATGGGAGCAGATGGAGGCCACTACTATTTCTGGGGGAGGTCATTACACTGGTACTACTCCTAGCTTCTACACTACACCTAGTGATGAGAGTCGTGTTTTCTATCTCTACGGTGTTAGTCCTGCGGAGTACCGGCAGTTTAGTATGGCATATGGTGCTTTGGGTCGACCATTCTACACTCCTATTCGTCATCACCAGCCTACCAGTGTATTTCCAGAGGATGTTGGTGTCACTATTTCTCAGAGAGGGCCATTTAACCAGTTTGTAGCTTCTTCTGCTGCACCAGCTGTTCCTAGAGGTGGCCGTGCTAGAGGCCGTGGTAGACGAGGTGGTCGTGCTAGAGGCCGTAGTGCCGTGCTCCTGATCCTGAGTTGGAGGCTATGTTCGCAGAGATTGATGGGTTTGATGAGGCCACCCTTGGCAATGATGATGATGATGATGATGATGGAGCGCAGTAGTGACAGCTGGTCACTACATCCCTCACTTTCTAGCTGGTTTGGGGGAGCTTTTGCTACATAGCTGGTACTATCTTTCCTTGTATTTCTTTTATTATATTTCTTATTTCCCTTTTCCCTTTGTTAGCAGTGTCCTTTAGGTTGCTGGTTTTTTGTGCGATTGCTATGTTGTAGGTGTCACAATGAGGACACTGTGACATTTAGGTTTGGGGGAGTGTATTTATTTCTGTTGTGTGATTTACTTTTAGTTGTGTGTTTTATTTATATTGTGTGTTTAAAATTAGAAAATTCATAAAAATTGAAAAATTTATAAAATACAAAAACATGTTTTTATTTATGTTAGGTCGAGTCTTGGTGAATTGTTTAGCAATGATGATAATTTGCTTTGTCTTTGCACTTGAATCCCACTTTAGTTATCCTTGTACATTGTTTTGACATGTTAGCTATGAAAAACAAAGCTCATAACTCAAGTCTTGACCGTCACAATATTCCTTATGCTAAGTAAATTTGACTATATTTTGTTGGTAAACCACTTAAATGTATGTTGTCTTTAGAGCTTCCTAAGCCAGGAACATTAATAAACTGGTCTCATTTGTTATTTAGGCAAAAGAGTGTGGTCTCCTTGTGGAATATGTAATATCAAACTGCATAAGTGTGACATTAGTTTCTTAGTTTTTGCGCGTTCATATGATTAAGTACATGAGGAAAGGCAGTTCTTACCATTCAAATAAGCCATACATTACCTTGTTTTGTTAGCCCGTTTGAACCTTGTAGCCATTTCATATCCTATTTCATAGCTACAATCTAGAATTTGCCTACCTTTTCGGGAGAGTCGCAGTTGCTTGAGTCTCATGTTATTTTAGCTACTTTTGGTTGGGATTGGGACTTTTATGTCATGTGGGTAGTAGCTTTAATTTTGTTAGCAATTGTGTTGATCTCCTATGTTGAAAAAAAGATAATTATGAAGCAAAGAAAGAAAAGAAAAGAAAAAAAATTCGAAAATTCCGAAAAAAAGAGAAAGAAAAAGAAAAAAAAAGAATTGCTTCATCGGTTTTTTTAGGAGATCATAAGTGGTATATACTAGAGTCTAATGCACTTTTGGAGAGTCTTTTATATTCTCTTATATGTTGTCAAAGTTTAGATGATTTCTCTAGTTGGGATGGTTATAATTATTTTTATTAGATTTGGTTGTTGGTTTAGCGCTGCGACTACCGTCTTAGCCTCTCATATCCATACGTGTTTCGGCACAAACCACTTCTATACCCTTGCCCATTTGCCACCCTATTGTCCTTAATACATGTACTTAGTCTTTATTGTGAATGCGTATTAGTTGGAGAAATTTTTATCACATTAGATTGCATGCATGTTTCATAAGTTGAGTGAGTGTCTTTATTCTTTCTATCTTACATTTATCTCACCCCTTATGAGTGCATGAGTGAAACCGAGAGAATTCAACTAATTTGTATTGCAAGATTGAAATGTATTTGCCTTAGTCTCAGTATCATGTCACATCTTGAGTTGAGCTGCGTTATTCTATTACCCGTGCCCTTGAATTTGTTTTATTGGCACAATTTTTGGTCATTACTTTGTTATAGATATGGATAGCTGGGATTTGTATGTGCCTTGACATTTGCTCTGAGTTATTCATTCACCATTTGTATGTTTGTCTTTTGTATGGTGTGATTGCTTTGCTTAAGGACAAGCAAAGGTTTGGTTTGGGGTAGTTTGATGTATCACTTTTATATACACTTTTATAACTCCTTTCATATTGTTTTATATACCATTTTAGTGCTTATTATATCATTTATATGCCTTTATTAGTAAAATGTCGATACTGCCACTTCTTTATGTTTTAATGCAGAAATGACGCATCACGAGTGAATCAAGTTAAGATGAGCATTGTGGTTATGACATAGTGGAATACACGAAGCATGGCATGAAAAACGAGGAGACTTGAAGACGAAAAGAGAAGATAAGATGAAATCAAGCTGCTAGACTTGATTCCTCGATCGAGTAGAGGAAGGGCTCGATCAAGAACCGGTCCTCGATCAAGTATGATGAGGCTCGATCGAGGATCCTTTCTGTTGGTCTTATTTCCGTATTTTCCTAAAACACGTCTTGTTTGTAATATATATTCTAAACTCGTAGGGTTTATGTTTTTACCCTTTTATTACTTTTCGACGGCTAGAAAAATACTTTAGCTTTCATACTTTGTTCTTTAATCTTTCCTCGTTAATTACTAAGGTACTAATCGTAATAGATTAATATAGGCTGCGATAATCAAATAGATTGTGTTTAATATTAGCGATCGCATGTTAGACTTAATCTAAAGGACATAATAGAATTAATCAATCTCGTGACCTTAGATAATTTGATTGACCTAACAATTGATTAAGATAAACCCCATATAATTGACCTAGTGAACCGGAATCCTAGACTCTTTAATATTATTGTTAATCGCCTTTTAATTACTTGCTATTTGTTGATAGAAAACAAACAAACCAAACCCCCCATAAAAGTGTTACCTTTAAGACACTTTAAATATTAGCAAACTGATTATTACCGCCTCCCTGTGAATTCGATGCCTGTCTTACCGCTAGCTATTTTGTTAGTACTGAGATAGATTTACTTTTATTAGGTGATACGACTTTAGCCTTATCAGGGGCGGAGTGAGACCCCCTATTTGTCTCGTATCGGCTAGTAGTATTAATCAGGGTCATAGTTTTAGTCACCTCTTTACTCGGGACAAGCAAAGGTTCGGTTTGGGGATATTTGATATGACTCATATTTTCACACATTTAGTCCCCGAACTAGCCTTGTTCCTGTGCTTTCTTGCATGTATTAGGGTCGTTTTTTATCTTTAACTTCCTACTTTACATATTCTTTGAGGTTTTGTGCCCTTGGTAGGGAAGGAGCGCTAGCCTTGCGTGTATGGAGCGATATAGAGCCAAATGGATCGCATCTAATGACCAAGCAGCATAGAGTTGACCAATACTAAAGGCCTAAGTTAATAAATCAAGTAGAAAGGGCAATGATGAAGACCCCTGCGATCCCTCAATAATCCCCACGGATCTTGAGACAGTTAAGAGAAGAGGAAGCCAAACTGTCCCATGATCCGGGCGACCCGAGAGCAGCCCGAGCGTCCTGAAGAGCAGCCCGAGCGGCCTGAAGAGTAACACCAGGCGTCCCAAGGCTCAGCCCGTGCGTCCCATACGCGGGACGGGCATTTTCCTGTTCAGTATGAGCATCCAACAAGGACATGTCGTGGGGCTCCTTAGGGACTTGCAAGGCGTTAATCTTCATCTTAGGGACTTAATCGTCATTTAAGCCCTTAGTTAACCTAATACTTGTACTTAGTATAAATACCCCATTATATTTAGGGGATTGGTGACCATATCATTAGGGTAGATTAGAGATTAATTAGCCTAATTATATCTTAATCATTTCCTAATTATTGTTCAAGAACTTTAAATCTAGTTGGGTAATTTCAAGATTATTTTGGGGGATTATTGAAGATTTGACAACTCTTCATCATCAATAAAGTTTTCTTCTATTATTCTTTGCATTCTACTTTGATCATCCTAAGTTGGTACCATTTCCTTACTCTTTACTTAATCCTTGTTTAGTATCTTGCTCTTTCATCATGTTCAAGCTTGTTAATATGTTTGACACCATTGTTAGCATGCTTTCCATGATCATGAGTGAGTAATCTCTTAGCTACGGATAATGAGGGATTAGGGGAATTAATCAGGGTAAGACCGTTGCTTAATGAGTTCATAAGTTTGCTTTGTTGTTTTAGTTTCAACTTATGCATATATCATGTTTGATGAATTGCTTGATTGACAACCTAGCATGAATCTCTTATCCATTCAACAAGACTTGTAAGATATAAACCAACTCAAGACTTGTTAGACCTTGCATATAAGTTGATTAGGAAGGACTAAGTCGATTGTAGGTGTTGTAAACTCTTAACCGACTCGACTCCGGCACCCAAACCTTCCTAGGACTCACTTATGTTATCTCACCATGAATATGGAAAATCAAGTCGACTTGTAGGTGTTGTTAAGTCTTGACCGACTCGGCTCCGAGACCTAAGTTTCCCTAGGAATAGTAAGATACTCATTAACTTGATTCCACTACAACAATAACTTGCTTGCATCTAAAAAACTTGTTTATGTGATCTCTCCATGATTCCCTTATGAACCCATGACACCCTAGTGCCTTTCCTCAATTGTTTACATCCCCATTTACTTTGCTTGCTTCTTTTCTTGTCTAGTAGTTTAGATAATCATCACAACCCAAACTAAATTGTGACACCTTAAGACATAGCTACTTGAAATTGGTAATTCAATCCAATACCCGTCCCTTGGGTCCAACCTTTACTTACCACTCTACTAAGGGTAGTTTGTCGAGACTATAAATATTTTTTGAGGGCGTACAATGACAACGCCGATTAGGTCTTGAGAGTAGTTCTCCTTACGTGGTATGTTATGTCAATACGCATAAGTATGGTGCTTATTCCTTACTGTAGAAGTATCGAAGTGCATGTTGAGACAATGTTGTTCAAATAAAGTAGCCCCTCATAGCCAAATAAGCTTATTTTTCACCCATTTGATCATGTTTCCCTTTTGTTCACCCATTTTGAGCATAACCTTGTCATTTCATTTGCCAACAAAACAACTACATTCCACAACCATCTCACCCTTGTTAAGTAGTTCGTCTTTGTAATTGTTTTGAGGAATATAAATGGGTAGGAAATTTGATTTCATTTGAAATGAATGATCATAAATGTTACAAAGAGAAATGAGGCTTAATTCTTGGCCAACTTTTGCATTTGTTAAGGAGGTTACAAGTGAAGGAAAAGAAAGAAGGAATGAAGAAAAGAAAAACAAATAGAAAAAAAGAAAAAGAGAAAAGGAGAAAAATGAAATGAAAAAGAAAAAGAAAAGAATGTACAATTTTTGTGTCGAATAAAGGGTTAGTAATTTGCAAAATGAATGTTGTTTTTGAAAGTGTTGACTAAGCTTTTGAAATGGCAATCCTTGCCAAGTTTTTTAGAAGAATTCATTTGCATGGGTAGGTTTTAGTGATTTGGTTAGATGTGATGACTACTCAACCGATAGCCTCACATGTCATAAAACGGTGCTTGCACCGACCCCTTTTCTCCAAACCCGAGCCCCATTACAACCCGGTTGTCTCATGCATGTGCATCATTTGACACGTTTTCTTGCGGTTATTGGATAGGGTACCATACTAGATTGCGGGCATGCTTCCCAAGTCGAGATAGGAAGAGTGATTTTGGCTACTTTTTGTCTCAAAAATCACCACGTTCTTTCATTTGAGCGACTAGTGAAACCCGTGAGAGTCGAACTTAGGTCCTGATGCGTGTCCTAAATATGATGTTTTATACCCTATTTTACACGCATTTCAGAGCTCATTTGTGTAGTTTAAGCTACTATTTCCCCTATTTTCGTCTACTTCTGTGTTTTTGTGTAATATTGCAGAAATGTGAAGAATTCAGCGGAAAATGAGCCGAATCCGTCCCCGAGTACTAGGCATATTATTTGACATGAAGTATTTACTCGGGAAGCAAACTTGGTGCGCGTATCGAGGCCCGAAAGAGGAATTTACGAAGCTTTTGGAGCCAAGTACCTGTTGATGTGGTCGATCGACTTACCTACATGGTCGATCGACCAGAGCGCGATTCCTGAAATAGATCAGAAGCTACTGTTCAGCGAGGTTTAGTCGATTGATTGATCCTTGTGGTCGATCGACCAAACCATGATTTTGGCGTGAATTAAAAGAACGAGAATTAGAAAGCCCAATGTAATTAGGTTTTAGGAATAAAAGTTACAGAAGATTATCTATATAACGTAACTTTAGGTTTCAGAAGATCATCATCGAATTTTAGGAAAATAATTAAGGTTCATCACACAAAGATTGAACTTTTATTAGTTTAGAATAACTTTCGTCAATAAAGTTTACTTTCCGCATTTGGTTTTGGTCTTTCTTGTTCAATTCTTCTTTACGGTATTCTTCTGTTCCTTTGTTCAGGTTGTTGCTTTAATTCCTCCGTAGTTTAGAATTGCTAGGGTAGATTTCCCAAAGCCAAATTATCGTTTCATGATAGTTATTTATTTAGTTAATTTACGTATGAATTCGTTTACCTTATTAGTTAATTCTATTGCTGTTACTATCACCATCATGAGTAGCTAAATCCTTTGTGCTAAGATGTAGGGGATCTGTAGGTTAGACGGCTGATGTGACCATAATTAGAGCATATTTAGTCCCCGAATTAGCCTTGTTCCCATGCTTTTTAGTGCATATTTGGGTCATTTATTGTCTTTAGTCCTTTGTTTTGCATATTCTTTGAGGTTTTGTTTCCTTGGTACGAAAGGAGTGCAAACCTTGTATTTTCATGGCAAAATAGAGCTAAATTGATTGAATTCAATGACCAAGCATCAAAGAGAAGACAAGACTAGAAGGCCTTTGTACATACTATAGTATATGGGCAATGATGAGAAAAGATCCTTGCATCCCCGAGGAAATCCTCAAAGATTTTATGAAGAGAAAGGAAGAAAAGAAGAAAGAAAGAAGCTGTAAGACAATCCGAGCGGATTGCCCAGAATCCGCTCGTCCAGCAAGGGCAATCCGAGCGTCTTCCTCCACTGGATACCCGTCCAGAACCAGCACAATCCGCCCGTCCACCACCACAATCCGCTCGGCCAGAACCTCCACAATTCGCCCGTCCCGTGCCCCGGACGCTCGGATTGTGTGTCAGCCATTTCGTCTTCTACAAGTTTCAAGGAAAGATGCGCATATTTTTCTAAGACCGGCGAAAAGGAGACCGGAGTCTCCCTTGAGACCGGCGATTCCTCAAGGACTTAATCGTCATTTAAGCCCTTAGTAAACCCTAATCTATGTAACTAATCCCCACTATAAATACCCCATTAATCTAATTAGATTAGCATGTTCTTCTTAGCAATCTTTAGTGTAGTTAATATCAACCAAATCTCTCTTTAATCTTGTAATCAACATTTAATCAAGTCTTAATACAAGTTTCATTTCCTTAATCTCTCTCTTGTTCATCCTTTGTTTTGGGTAATTGAAGATTATTTGGGTTATTATTGGGAGATTGACAACCTTCCAATCAATCATCAAGTACTTCTATTATTCTTTGCTTTATTATTGGAATCATTAGTAGGTATAATTCTCTTAATCCTTTTTTAATTATTGTTAATTATATTCATTTAATCATCATGTTTTACTTTGTTGGTATAATTGACAACCTTGCTAGTATGTTCAACATGATAATGAGTGAGTAGTTTCCTTAGCTAGGGTTAATGGGTAATTAGGGGAAACCAACATGAGGGATGATTCATACTTAAATTAATATGTTTTCATAGTTTATTTGCTTGCTTGTTGTGATCTCAACTTATGCACATGTTATGTTTGATGAAATGCGAGCCTATGAACCCTTGCATTTTTTACCCATCACCTATCTTTTCAATGAGACTTGTAAGACATAAACCATCCCGAGTCTCATTAGACCATGCATATAGTTGAGTAGGGAAGATTAAGTCGACTTTTAGGTGTTGTACAATCTAATCGATTCGGCTCCGGGACCCAAACTTTCCTAGGATTGTAAGATATAAACCAACTCGATCCATCACAACAATAATTGCTTGCTTATAATTTGAGAATATGTTTGTATGATCAATTCCCATGAATCCCCTATGACCCCATGACACCCTAGTGCCTTTTATCAATTGTTTACACCCCTTTTTTAATCATCTTGCTTGTTTACTTTTATTGCTATTTAGTTTAGTGATCTTCTACTTCAAACCCCAAATTGTGACACCCTTAGACACCACTAGTTGCAATTGAAAATCTCATCTCAATTCCCGTCCCTTGGGATCCGACCTTTACTTGCCTCTTTAATTATTGTAGAGTTGTTTGTGGAGTTATAAATTGTGTTTTGGTCTAGGTGCTTCTAACGACAAATACCGAAAACTAAACCCTCACAAGGGAACACGACCAAAAATGGCGCCGTTGCCGGGGACGTTGTTAACTTGATTTAGATTTTCTTATATTGTTATTAGTTGTGTCTTTCTTTGCCTTGGGGAAGTAAAACTCCTCAAGGTTTGTTCTAATTATTTTCAAGTTGTTTGATATTTTGCATGTCTAGAAGATCACAAGGTAACTTGTTACGCTTTGATCATGAAATTGAAAGGATTTTGACACACAATAGAAGACTTGCTAGGAGAAATTTGAGAGGTATTGGTGAGGTTATAGATATTCAACCAAACACTATTGAGTTCATCAACCCTTTTTCAAGAGAAGGTGAGGAGAACCCAACACAAAATCCAACACAAAATCAACCCACAATGCCTAAATTTTCATCACATTCCATACCCACCGAGGAGAACCTACCTAATGGTACTCCCACACCACAACACTTAACCGGAAATTTCATTGCCAAATCCGCATTTATCCAATTAGTCGAAAGAAGCCAATTTGGGAGGATGCCTAGTGAAGACCCTCACTCTCACATGGAGACTTTTTGCGACTATTGTGATGCGATTTCTCAAACCGGTGTAACTCAAGACCAAATTCGATGGGTCTTATTTCCTTTTTCTCTAATTGGCACCGCAAAACAATGGTTGAAAGGCCTTGATAAGGCTACTCTCGGAATTTATTCTTGGAAGAAATTGGCTCTAGCTTTCTACAAAAAGTTCTATCCACCGGAAAAGACTAACATGCTAAGAGCTCAAATTACGGGCTTTAAGCAAAGAGATGAAGAATCTTTGTATGAAGCTTGGGAGCGATTCAAGGGAATTTGTCGCTCATGTCCTCATCATGGACTTAGCGAGTGGTTCTTGGTACAACAATTTTGGAACGGTCTTTATGAAGACTCAAGAAACATTCTCAACATGGGATCAAATGGAATGTTCACTGAAGTTGACGACAATCAAACTTGGAACAAGATTGAGGAAATGGCGGTCCATAATTCATAATATAGTAGACCTCGCAAGGCTACTAGAGGAGGAAAGCATGAAGTGGACTCTATTACTCAATTGGGTGCTCAACTTAGTGCTCACATTGATACCATTAATTTGAAGTTCGAAAAAGCTATGGCTAGACTTGAAGAAGCATCAAAATCACCAAAGCAACATGTTAATGCCATGACAGCATCTTCATCAATCCCAAGTGGGATATGTGAGAATTGTGGAACTTTGGGACATGACCAAAGTGAATGTAGGGGAACAAATGAACAAGTAAATGCTTTTCTAGCATACAAGAGTGGTACCCCTTATTCCAACTATTACAATGAAAACACCAAATTCCACCCAAATCTCTCATACAAAAGCCAAAATGTTCAAAACCCTCAACCAACATACACCCCACCTCCCATGAGAAACCAAAATCAAAGACCCTTTTACACCCAAAACCAAGGTTACCAAAATCAAACTCCATACAATCAACAAAATGACCAAGGTTTTGATGTTCAAAAAGTGGTCCTCCAAATGCAAGAGAATCAACAAGAGTTTTTCACTCAAATGCAAAAGAGTCAAGCAAAGGAAATCACCATCAACAACATCCTAGCCCACACCAAAATGTTGGAAACCCAATTAACTCAACTAGCATCTTCAAGCTCACAAAGACAAAAGGGGCAATTACCACCTCAAAGTAATCCCCCGAGACATGAAATGGTTAGTGCCATTCACTTGAGAAGTGGCACGAGGTATGAAGCACCGGAGAAGCAAGTTGAGGATAAAGTTGTGGAAGCTAGTGACAAAGAAGAAGTTGTGCAAAACTCCAAGGATGGAGAACCATCAAAAGAAGAAATTTCAAAGAAAAATGAAGACAAGGCCAAGGAGAAGGAGCCCATTGTGATTAGACTTCCTTTTCCGAGTCGTCAAGCCAAGCCCAAATTTGATGACCAACTTGGAAAATTTATGGAGATTGTGAAGAATTTGGAAGTCTCGATTCCTTTTACGGAATTAATCAATCACGTGCCGGCCTATGCAAAGTACATGAAAGACATCCTCACGAAGAAGAAGTCGATCCGGAAGCTTGAGACTATCGCCTTCACTAAGGTGAGTAGTGCAATACTTCAAGGGAGTTCACCTCCAAAACTTAAAGATCCGGGAAGCTTCTCAATATCGTGTACCATTGGCGACACCACGATCAACAAAGCCTTATGTGATCTAGGGGCTAGTGTGAGTGTTATGCCATACTCGGTGAGTAAAAGGTTAGGGATGGGAGAGCTTAAATGCACCAATATCACACTCCAAATGGCCGATAGATCGACGAAGACACCATTGGGGATATAGGAAGATGTTCCCGTAAGAGTTTGGAAATTTTTCATCCCGGTGGACTTTGTCATTGTTGACATGGAAGAAGACTCCAATATTCCAATCATTCTAGGTAGACCTTTCTTGCACACCGCGGATGCGGTAATAGATGTGAAGCATGGAGAGCTCACTCTAGAAGTGGGAGATGAAAGCATAACTTTCAATCTTGACAAGACCATGAGAGCTCCCCGTTTGCATGAACCATGTTTTATGGTTGATCATTATAGCCGGAAGGATGATAGAAAGAAGTCGGAACTCCAATGGAAAAATAAAGTCGATGATGCTCCATTCAAAGAGCAAGGAAATTGTAACAAAGAGAGCTTGAAAAGCTCACCAAAGTCAATTAATGAAGAAGATGGCCTCATTGGCCAAGACAAGAAAGTGGGAGAGTTGTCTCTATCAACTCAAGAGATCTTTAGTGACCAAGTAGATGAAGTTTGTGGTCTTTGGGACGATGAGTTTGAAGGGATTTTCAATCCCTACATTGGTAACGCTATCGATCAAGACCAACATGAAGGACAACAAGTGCAAAGATCTATTGAAGATCTTTATCATGACAATGAACAAGCTTTTGACTACTTCTTCAAGGTGTTGAGTAACATCAACAACACCTTGGACATGCCCCCATGACATCTCACTAAGGATGAGAGTTTAGTGGAGTCCTCTCCAAACCACCATTTGTAAATATTTCTAACTCCCTAACTTGCATTTTAATTCTTACATTACATTTTTGTCATTTTTGGATTTTTATGCTTTGATCAAGATATTCATCATTTTTGAGAGAAGTGAGGGAGGGACTAATGATTTTATTGATATGTAGTGCTTTAGCTTAGTGTGGGGATAGCAATTGCCTAGGCTATTCATGCCTTTGTAAGTGCCCCTACGATGAAGAACACGGGATTTGAAGAATGAAAATGGCACGGGATATGCAAGTACACGGATGGAACTGAATCCGGGTAGACTAGGAGGAATCCGAGCGTCCTTAAGGGGAATCCGCTCGTCTTATGGGAATCCGAGCGTCTATGGGATAATCCGTCCGTCCAAATGAGCTGCAAAATTGAAAATTTGGGACTGTTAGAGAATCTGAACGTCCCAGCTGAGAAGACGCTCGTCTGAAAGAATCCGCTCGTCTTTGCAAGAAGACGCTCGTCGTTTTGCCAGTGCAGAATAAGAAAAGTTCCTGTAACAGAATCCGCTCGTCTTTAAGGGAATCCGCTCGTCCTAGAACTGAAGAATCCGCTCGTCTTCACTGAAAGACGCTCGTCTCTAGGCGAGATTTCCTAAACCCAAATTAGGCAGAATCCGAGCGTCCCGAAGGGAATCCGCTCGTCTTCCCCCTACAGTTTGAAAATTTCGGGTGTTTTTAAATACCCCTTCCCACATTCATTCATTCATTCATTCATACATTCAAAACACTACCCATAAACCCCAAAACCCTCATCCTCTCCATCACCAAAAACAAGATTTCCTCAACCAAATTCAACAAAATCAAATCCAAACTTCCTTACAACAACAATTAATCACTCCTTTTGCAACAATAACCAATCCAAGCACCAAAATCTTCAACCTTTTAATCAATTTTTGAAATACAAAGGCAAATTCTTTCATCTTAAAATCGATTTGGGTATAATTGGAAATTGAAGATTTTCAATCTTTTCTTGGTATAATCATCAATGGCAAGAACAAAAGGGTCAACAAAGGCACTTAAGGCAAAGGCACTCTCAAAAAGGCAACAATGCCTTCAAGCAAAGAAAGCTTCAATGGCTATGGTGGTTGCTAGTGCAAACTTGGAAGTTCAACAACAACAAGATCCTCCCTTGGAAGCAACAACAACAACAACTCCGAAAATTGCTCAATTATCAAACTATCCGGAGGTAATTTTCATTTCTAACTCCCATAGGGATAAATTTGCCAAGTATGCTAAGAAATCCATTCTACCCACCAAATTCATATGTGAAGATGCCTTGAACAAATTGGGTTTCCTTAAACAAACAAAAGCCTTCTTTGAAGCCATGGGGTTGGGAAAATTGTTTACTACAAGAGAATTGACATACCCCTCCCTTACCTTGGAATTCTTGAGTTCATTGAAAGTGACTAAGGTAGAGACTAAAACATATATCGAGTTTCGCCTTGCCAATGTGAATAGGCGCATCACCTTTGATGTTTTGAGTAAAGCATTAGGTCTTAGTGATACACCATATTATCATAAGATGCCCGAAAAATATGACCCCGCTCCTCTTTGGGAGGCGATTTCCGGGAAGAAATTTGAGAACTTTCATGCTTGTCGCGCTCTATTAGTCCACCATCCGGGCATTAGAGTGTGGCACAAGGTCATCGGGAATACTATAATTGCAAGAAAAGACACTAATCACTTTACAAAGCTCGATTTTGTTCTACTTGAGTCGGCCTTAAATGTTGGAAGGGAATTCACTAAGCATTACAATGCTCTAAGGATTTTGGTGGAAAGATGGCTCAATGTTAATTGTGGTAAGGAAGGCACCGCTTTTATCGTAAATGGAGGTCTTGTTACTCTCTTGGCCAAGTACTTTGATCCAAATTTCAACAAGGATAACATCTATGTGGCGATCAAAGCGGGTCATCTCATTGACATGGATGCCATGATTAACAAGTACAAGTGGGTCAAGCATAATCCTCTTGACACCAACTATGGGTGGCTCACCAATGATGCTAGATCTTTCACTTTTCCTTCCAAGATATGCCGCTTAAGTGCTCATAGAACAAACTACGTACTTCCACTCTCAAAAGGCGCCGAGTACATCATCCGTCAACAAAGGGGCGAGATAAAAGAGCCCTCCTCCTCCATTATCACACCATTCTATCCTTTAAAATATCAAGAATTCAAACCCAAAGATGTTGAAGTGGGCAATTGTGGGGTAATATCCGTATAAGACCCTTTAAATTTAGGACTATAACGTAAATTTAACATGCGAATATCGTCATAAAACATAAAAACAATAGAGAAACGATAAGGAACAAGAATTAACCTCGGGTCCTTTATAGTGCGGCGTAAAGAACAGAAATCAAACGAGATTCCCTCCTAATTGTTGCACCCAAGACTTGTCCGAGATATGCCCTTGTGCTAGATGGTGTTCTCTGATTGCCTTGCAATATTGAGAGAACTTGTTGTGAGGTTTTCGAGATGTGAGATCTAGGTTTCAGAGAGAAACTGTCTCCAAAACCCTAGTTTTCTGTAAAATGAATTGTCTAGGTCAAAAGGAGAGGGAGTCTCTCCTTTTGTTAACCTCGGCCAGCCGTGGGTTTGCATGGGGAAGTGGGCTTCCACTTCCTCTTAATTTTACCTCGTGGACCGGCTCATAAATTGCTAAATGTATATGACGCGGTTTATTATAAATCGTCATCGGTTATCGGCTATTAAAACATCAACTAATAACACGGGTTAGTTGAAGTGTTAATACATGTCCGACAAAGACGATATTGTATAATTAATTCAATATACATTAATTAAATATAAAACGCTTATATTTAATTTTACTGAATTAACTGGTTAATTAATTAGCCCATGATATCTAATCCGTATTAAATATAATATCTCAACATCACATTTTGACTAATTACTAGTCAAATAACTCGGACTAACTGGTTAGTCGATTTGACATCTACATGACTGTATTTTCATCTTTGTCACGTCTCTCGAACGTATCCTATAGGTGTGACTTTTAGGGACCAGTTGATCACCGCCATCCGTATGACAATAACGTCAAACTTATCTAGCAATCCAACCGTTATTGATAAACGTGGATCAACGATATAATAATACCAAAAGTATGCCCTTTGATCCTTTTAGAGGTTTATAAGTCCTTGCACTAATTGTTAAGGACACCAACCCCAACAAGCTCCCACTTGTCCGTACAAGTGCATGTGCAATGACGTTATCCGCACTAACTGGAGGACACAAGCTCCAACAAACTCCCACTTGTCCGTACAAGTGTATGTGCGATAACCGATTCTCATATTCATTTAAAATTTCTCCCACTCAATGTAAAACAATTTGCAGATCTGGATCCACAAAGGTCGTATTTTACAATCGATCTGTATCTAGAGTGGTTTCCCCGACTAGAGAGTAACTCAACCGATAAAACGAATCCGTATCCGAGCATGGCCATGCATTTCGATTCTGACTCCTCGAGTGGCCCCCCGAGAAATATCGAGTACCTGATAAAGGCTGAATATTTCCTTCAACTCGAACTCCTTCCGATCTAAGCACCGCATGAAATGACCCAGAAAAAATCTACTTGGCCCCCTGTTACGGATGACCGTGAGAAAGAAACCAAAGTCACCCAAAATCTGCCTTAGTCTCAAGAGACAGTCGATAGTCAAAAGAATCGACTCTTAGGATCACCATGGAAGTCCTATCCACGACCGGGCAACGAATGTTATAAAACATTTAGGACTCCACGTCGATGTCACAAAAGTGTCCTACGAAATATCCGTATAAATCGCCTCTGTGATTGGTCAGTCAACCGGTTGACTTATGGCTCGTTGAACCCACCATCAACCAACGTCACAAAATAATTGCCAGAGTTATCAGCTCATGTGGGCAATTAAGGACTGAAAAGATATAATGTTCGTTCAGTTCACTTTGTGGTGTTCAAAATTTGTCGTACAAATCCACATGACAAACAAAATATATATATAAAATATCAAAACGATGATGTCGTATAGAGTACAAGAGAGAATGAATCTGATCCATAAAAGAGTACTACAACTTAGGAACACGTTTAATTCCCATGGAATTAACATGCCCTTCATGCTTATCTTGTCGTAATGCTTTAGTGAGAGGATCTGCTATGTTATCATCTGTAGCAATCTTTTCTATCACTACTTCCTTTTGCTCCACGTAATCCCGGATTAGATGAGCTTTCCGTTGTACATGTCTAGACTTGTTGCTAGACTTTGGCTCCTTAGCTTGGAAGATGGCACCACTATTGTCGCAATAGATGGTGATCGGGTCATTCGAACTAGGCACTACGAGGAGCCCATGTAAGAATTGACGCATCCATATCGCTTCCTTTGTAGCTTCGGACGCGGCATAGTACTCGGACTCGATCGTAGAATCTGCTTTGTAATTTGTTTCGAACTCTTCCAGCTGACTGCAGCGCCATTAAGAGTAAAAACGAATCCAGACTGAGATTTCGAGTCATCTCGATCCGTTTGGAAGCTAGCATCTGCGTAACCGGTTGCGCATAGCTTTTGATCGCCTCCATAAGTCAATGCCCAATCTTTAGTCCTCCGTAGGTACTTAAGAATGTTCTTGACAGCCCAAATGTGGTTCACCTGGATCTTTGTTGGAATCGACTTGTCATACTCAATGCATATGCCACGTCCGGACGTGTGCATATCATGGCATACATGATTGATCCTATTGCCGAGGCATAAGGAATCCGTGTCATGCGCTCTTTCTCTTCCGGTGTCTCTCGGTGCACGAGACTTGCTCAAATGCACCCCTGGAGCCATGGGAAGGAACCCCTTCTTGGAGTTAGTCATGCTTTGAATCTCTCTAGGACTTTGTCTATGTAAGACTCTGATCGAGAGATAGCATCCGTCGTGATCTATCTCGATAGATACGGATGCCTAGAATTCTTTGTGCCTCTCCCAGATCTTTCATCTGGAAATGGTTTTTCAACCATACTTTCACCGAAGTTAAGAGAGGTATGTCATTCCCAATCAGGAGTATGTCGTCAACATACAATATTAGGAAGACAATCTTGCTCCCACTCGACTTGATATATAAACATGGTTCCTCGACCGATCGAGTAAATCCATTTTCTTTAATCACTTGGTCGAAGCGATGATTCCAACTCCGAGATGCTTGCTTAAGTCCATAAATGGAACGCTTAAGTTTGCATACTTTCTTAGGATGTTGTGGATCGATGAAACCTTCGGGTTGTACCATGTACAACTCTTCCTCCAAAAAACCGTTTAAGAAGGCGGTTTTCACGTCCATTTGCCAAATTTCATAGTCATGAAAAGCGGCAATCGCTAAGATAATCCGAATGGAACGCAGCATGACTACGGGTGCGAAAATTTCATCGTAGTGCAAACCTGGCACTTGGGTGAAACCTTTAGCAACTAGTCGTGCTTTGTAGATATCTTGTTGACCTTCCACAGAATGCTTTATCTTGTAAAGCCATTTGCATTGAAGGGGACGAACCTTAGCAGGTAAGTCAACAAGATCCCACACGTTGTTCTCATACATGGAGTCCATCTCGGATTGCATGGCCTCAAGCCATAGCTTTGAGTCAGAACTAGTCATGGCACCTTTATAGGTTGCGGGTTCACTACTCGTCAAGAGTAGAACGTCATCTATGTCATGTTCCTCGACCATACCAATGTATCTGTCCGGAGGAATAGAGACTCTTCCCGACCTCCTAGGTTCCTCAGGAATATTCACCGCAGCCGGGATTGAAGGAACAGGTTCCTCCAATGGTTGCTCGGTGTTTGGTTCTGGAATCTCCGACAGGTCGAAGGTTCTATCACTCTTTGCATTCTCAAGAAATTCCTTCTCTAAGAATGTCGCACTAGCCGCAACAAAAACACGTTGTTCGGTTGGCGAATAGAAGTAATGACCAAGTGTTCCTTTAGGATAACCTATAAAGTATGTCTTGACCGATCGCGGGCCGAGCTTATCCTCGTGTCTCCACTTGACATAAGCCTCGCAGCCCCAAACCCGTATAAAGGACAAGTTAGGGACCGTTCCCTTCCATAGTTCATATGGAGTCTTGTCAACACTTTAGACGGACTTGATTAAGTATTAGAGCGGCCGACATAAGAGCATAACCCCATAATGAGTCATGCAACACGGTGTGACTCATCATGGATCGAACCATATCAAGTAGTGTTCGATTTCTCCGTTCGGACACTCCATTCAATTGAGGTGTTCCAGGTGGAGTTAAGCGTAGGGCAATCCCACAATCCTTTAGGTGTTGATCAAACTCGTGAGAAAGATACTCGCCACCACGATCCGAACGTAGTGTTTTAATCTTTCTACCCAATAGGTTCTGCACCCTATTCTCGGTATTCTTTGAATTTCTCAAAGGATTCACTTTTGTGCTTCATTAAGTAGACATAGCCATATCTACTTAAATCGTCCGTGAAAGTGATGAAATACCTATAGCCTTCTCGTGCGGTGATTAACATAGGTCCACATACATCCGTGTGTATGAGTCCTAATAGGTCAGCAGCGCGCATTCCAACACCTTTGAAGGAAATACGAGTCATCTTACCGATGAGACATGATTCACACGTGCCAAATGATTGAAAATCAAAGGCCGAGATAGCTCCATGTTTGATGAGTGTTTTCGCGTTTCTCATTAATGTGTCCCATACGGCAATGCCATAGATACGTTTGATCTTTGTCACCAACCTTTAACTTTTTATTCGTTACGTGTAATATTTCGGTGGTCTGATCTAAAACATAAATTCCGTTCATGGAGACCGCCTTGCCATAAATCATATCGTGTAAAGAGAAAATGCAAGTATTATTCTCTATTACAAATGAAAAACCAAGTTTATCAAGTGCAGAAACTGAAATAATGTTTTTCGAAAGACTGGGTACATAATAGCAATCATATAATGATAACTCAAATCCGCTAGGAAGCTGGATCACATATGTTCCCCTCGAGACGGCAGCCACTCTTGCTCCATTCCCGACACGCAAGTCAACCTCACCCTTTACGAGAGGCTCGAGATTTCGGAGGCCCCGCACATGATTACACAGATGAGAACCACAACCAGTATCAAGTACCCAAGTTCCGTAACTTGCGTGGTTAATCTCAATCATATGAATAAAAGTAGAAGAAGAAGACATACCAACGGGTTTAACGCGACCGCTTTTATGTCCTCATGATAAACGGGACATGTGCATCTCCAATGCCCGTCTTGTGGCGGTGATGGCATTCCATGTTTTCATTCTTGCTCTTTGTCGTGCCCGATGAGGTGCTCGACTCACCAGGCCCACTCTTACCTGAACCCGACTTCTTGAACTTCGCCTTACCTCTTTGCTAGGTTTGCACGAGCTTTGCCCTTACCCTTTCCCTTGTTTGTCACAACGAGAACATCCTGTTTCATGCTCCCACCGAACTTCATGTCCTTCTCGGTGCATGTACGAGGAGGGAGTGCGGTTCATGGGGAGTTTTCTTCAAATCATTCATATAGTAATTCGCTCTAAATTGCGAATAACCATCGTGGAGTGAGTGAAGTATGCGGTCAATAATAATGTTCTCGCTGATCTTACAATCAAAGGTCTCCAGCTTCTCGACATTCTCAATCATGCTGAGAATGTGTGGGCTAACCGGTTGGCCCTTCTGGAGTCTCGCATCAAAGAAGCGAGTGGTATGCTCATAGGTCACGATTCTCGGTGCTTTCGAGAATTCCTTAGTGAGCGTGGTGAAAATCTTGTTTGCACCTTGGGCTATGAAGCGTTTCTGCAAATTGGGTTCCATTGCAAAAATGAGTACGTTTTTAATCGCACCCGCTTCCAAGGCGAAATCGTTATACTTGTCGATCTCGTTAACTCCAGCCGTGGGGCCTGGGTGTGACGGCATGGGCTCAAGCGAAATCGAGCTTCCGTCGGCGCGGCAAGATTCCGTAATCTTTGCCTCCCGATCCGCGAAGTTTGATCCATCATTCTTGATCGAGTAGACGATTCATCCGATTCATGAAGATCCGAAGCCAGGACTCACGGTCCAATGTGGCACTTGGCATTGGGTTATCAGTAGAACCAGCCATTTGTTATTTGCAGTTTAATAAAACGTGATCTACACTGAAAAAGAAAGAAAAACAAAACGAAATAAGCAACTCATCGAGGTGATTTAAGTCTATTTTAAAAAATTCATTTTAAACATGTAGACTCTCGCACTTGCATAATTGATCTCCCTCAAGAATGATACAAGTGATCCCAAGACTCAATTTCTGTAAATTGATAAGCCAACTGTTTAGCTAATTCTTCCGTAAGAATTCTTGGTCGATAGATTTCCGTAAATCCTATCTATAGTCCACCACAGTCACAGGATCGTACGAGTGACCATAGTGTTGAGATAAAATAGGTCAATCGGTTCCGACTTACCCGACGTAGAAGGGGTCATATTATGCCTACCGACGAAGAAGGGACTCATTGGAGTTTGACCTATAAAGACCGTTCTCAATTTTTGTTTATACGAGGAAGATCCCATCAACTAAATTATAATTCATATTAAGTGAACGAATAACTAGCGTCTGCGTGAATGAATTAATTTGGGTGATGGCTTATAAAATCGTGTGACATACGAATGTCAAAGAAAACTAACTCGTGACCTCTATATGTGTCAGTTTTCATGCAATTATTAGGTGGTTTGGTTTTTAGGCGGAATATGATGCATATAATCGTTACGGAAAAATAAATAATTGAATGCAATACGTAAATAAAATTTCCTAGTGTGGCCTATCCTAATAAAAAGAACAAAATACAACTTTGGAATCCACCGTTGGACCCAAGAAGCTTGTCTTGTTGTTCCATCTTGATCCAGGTAGCGGGAGTGAGTATCTGGTCTCCATCTTTGGTCTTCTCAAAAATTACAATTTAAAATTTCAAATATAAACCTATTTACATTCTAATTAAAAACTGTAATTACAAGTGAAAAATCCAAAACGGAGATACGAGATCTCAAAATACAACCAAGACCGTGTTCCATCATTACGGTAACACGTTCTACTAAGGCCACACTAAGTTACAACTGATTGCAAAATAAATAAATAAATACGTAATAAGAGGCATTCACAAGCATTCAAAATTAACGATAAATAAAAATGCATCAACTAAAAACAAATTCATTCGTGACATAATTCCGTAATTATGTTAAATTTATCCAAACCACCTTTTAATGATTAAAATTCATGTGATAAAACCGCTTCTATCATTTAATTTTAATCCAATACAGTCCGTTACTTTAAATACGCTTTAAAATAACTTAATGGTACGTGTGTGAACCGTTTCACAATCATAGCGAGTGTACAATATCCGTATAATGTACATTTTGTAGCCAAAAGAAAATTTAAAGCAAAAAGAATAAATTTTCAAAGCTGTCAAAACAGAAATCCCTCGATCGAGGGACACAGGTGCTCGATCGAGGAACGAAAGGGCTCGATCGACTGAACTGCAAGTCGATCGAGAGGTGTGCTAATCAGGAAGTACTCGATCGACAAAACTGGTAGTCGATCGAGGACTTATATCAGCAATACTGCTCGATCGAGTACGAGGACTTCTCGATCGAGCAGTGGGGTTTTAAAAGCAGGTCGATCGAGTACAGCAAGGACTCGATCGAGTAAAAACGTGTCAGAAAAACCATTCGATCGACTAAAAACATGCTCGATCGAGGGAAAAAGTTTCTGGAAAACATGAAACCCTCGTGAAAACAGTTTGACAAAACAAAATTAATTGTAATTTTGATCAAAAACGCATCAAAAACAATTTAACAATTGACAAAACTTGACATGTTGCTGTAATCTCCGTATAAAACAACAATATGCATAAAAACAAATCGAAAACAAGATGATAAAACCGTGTAAAACATGTCACGGTTTCAACAAGAACAAAAACCGAATCAGCCGTGTATACATGGCACGGAATTCGAGACATAACAATCGTTTCAAAATCGGTTTTATGAAAAACACATGGAAAAATTTACGTGGCCTCGCTCTGATACCACTTGTGGGGTAATATCCGTATAAGACCCTTTAAATTTAGGACTATAACGTAAATTTAACATGCGAATATCGTCATAAAACATAAAAACAATAGAGAAACGATAAGGAACAAGAATTAACCTCGGGTCCTTTATAGTGCGGCGTAAAGAACAGAAATCAAACGAGATTCCCTCCTAATTGTTGCACCCAAGACTTGTCCGAGATATGCCCTTGTGCTAGATGGTGTTCTCTGATTGCCTTGCAATATTGAGAGAACTTGTTGTGAGGTTTTCGAGATGTGAGATCTAGGTTTCGAGAGAAACTGTCTCCAAAACCCTAGTTTTACGTAAAATGAATTGTCTAGGTCAAAAGGAGAGGGAGTCTCTCCTTTTGTTAACCTCGGCCAGCCGTGGGTTTGCATGGGGAAGTGGGCTTCCACTTCCTCTTAATTTTACCTCGTGGACCGGCTCATAAATTGCTAAATGTATATGACGCGGTTTATTATAAATCGTCATCGGTTATCGGCTATTAAAACATCAACTAATAACACGGGTTAGTTGAAGTGTTAATACATGTCCGACAAAGACGATATTGTATAATTAATTCAATATACATTAATTAAATATAAAACGCTTATATTTAATTTTACGAATTAACTGGTTAATTCGCCTTAGCCCATGATATCTAATCCGTATTAAATATAATATCTCAACATCACATTTTGACTAATTACTAGTCAAATAACTCGGACTAACTGGTTAGTCAGATTTGGCATCTACATGACTGTATTTTCATACCGTCACGTCTCTCGAACGTATCCTATAGGTGTAACTTTTAGGGACCAGTTGATCACCGCCATCTGTATGACAATAACGTCAAACTTATCTAGCAAGCCAACCGTTATTGATAAACGTGGATCAACTAATAATAATACCAAAAGTATGCCCTTTGATCCTTTTAGAGGTTTATAAGTCCTTGCACTAACTGTTAAGGACACCAACCCCAACAGCAATGACTACATGACTCTACTTATGCAAGAGATGAAGTCTTCTTTCCAAGCACATCTAGGGGTGAAAGACCGGGTGAAGATGGGAATGTCGATGATGAGGTTGATGATGATGAGGGTGTTGATGAAGAGGTAGATGATGAAGAAGAAGAGGCTAATGAAGATGATGAAGGAAGTGAGCAAGTAAGTGAAGAGGGAAGTGGTGATGAGTCCGCTTCTATGGAGGAAAATGATAACAATGATGATATGGTGGAGGACTAGCAAGCTTTGGAGGCTCCTACCCTCGTGAGGTTTGTCTACTTCTTTCTTTGTTTATTTATTTTATCTTGATCATAGTTGGAGAGTCCTAGCAATATACGGGACTAACACCTCGGCCACATTGAGGTGTTCTTATTTAATTGTTCCCATTTGAAAAATCCAAAATGACAATTTAGTTTCATGCATTGCATCTTGTGTGCATGAACTACCCCCAACTTTAGGACATTAGAAATAATGTCTATCTCGGTTTGGGGAAGTACATGCATACGCAATGAGAGGTAATCTAAATTACGCTCTCCGTCATAAACAAAAACCCATGCATCATGTAGTGTAGATTAGTATAGCTTGCATTTAGTATAGAATTCATGCATCATACTTGCATAATTTCCTATCATTTTGGCCATTGAGGACAATGCCCATATTAGTGTGGGGATGGGGAATTCTAACTTAACTTTTATACAAAAACCCAAAAAAAATCAAAAAATTTCGAGAAAACTATAAAAATTGAAAATTTTGAAAATCCAAAAACAAGTTCATTTCCTTTGTAGTATAGACT
Organism: Silene latifolia; assembly: GCF_048544455.1. Classification (NCBI taxonomy): domain Eukaryota; kingdom Viridiplantae; phylum Streptophyta; class Magnoliopsida; order Caryophyllales; family Caryophyllaceae; genus Silene; species Silene latifolia. The sequence continues at coordinate 84,400,030 of NC_133535.1, forward strand.
TGTATATATTATTGTATATATTGTGTTTGTTTTATCCTTGTTCACATTGATCGACTACGCCACATCTGAGACATGAGGATATTGAAGACCGCATGGTATGATCTTTCCAATCTCCTTTTTCCTCTTTATGTTAATGACTATGTGGCTTTATTTTGATTGATGCGGTATAACAATGTGAATTTAGGACTTGCATTTAGATTATATAGCATATTAGTTGGTAGAATCATTTGCATTAGGATGTTTATATGTTAGTTGCATCATGGCATGTAGTTGCATGTTAGAAAAATTTTGCGAAACCGTCTACTTGGGAAGCTTGACAAGTGTATATAGGCCCTAGTAGATGCTTTTTCTTCTTAAGACTTTGCTTGTTAGAATACTTGTAAAACACCCTAGGATGTGTCATGCTAGTATCCTTTGACCCATGGATTAAGGCCTAGTCAAGAGTACCTTGTGGTATGATAACTCCTTGGCTACCGTTTATTCCAAGGTGACCCTTGAAACCATGCATGCAACCATCATCCATGTTCTACCACATTTTTGTCATCAAAGGGAATGAGCACAAAAAGAAATTGATTTGAGTTCAATGCAATGAAAAGTGAAAGAAAGTTTGCAAAATGCATCAAATGAAAGGAGGAGCAAAAATAGACTCCTAAAAGCTTCAAATATAAGGCACCCTCCCTATGGGGTGACTTTGAAAATGTTCAAAAAGAAATGCAAAAATTTGAAAATTTGTCAAGTATTGAAAAGCCAAAAATCAAAAGAAATGGCAAAAGAAAGTGTTCTCAAATGTTATATGCCACAAGAAATTGGGGGGGAAAAACAACAACAAAAGCAAACTCCCAAAATAAAACTCAATTATCTATTGATCCCTTTATCCATCGTATCCATTTTTGTGCATGGTAGAGAGGGGACGACCCTTCTTCTTGTCTAGGCAAGAGGGGGAATTCCGCGATCCTCCAGTGTTTCTAACACCATAGGGAGTCTACTCTTGACAAAAGCATTTAACTATTGAGGACAAAGGTACCCTAGCTTGACACAATTTGGAGGTGATTTATTGGTATCCTTCTAGGCTTAGTAGTTTGAAGAAATTGCATCTATGAAGGAGTGTGTACCCTTGAATTGCTTCCCTTGTAGATAATTTCCGCCACTTAGATGATGAAAGTGGCTATTCTTTTGTAGATGCATCCATTACTTGATTTTATGTGCTTTAATGTTTGGATGTGTCGTCATTTTGGCAAGACCCACCTTGCCTTGCAAGAAGGCATCCTACCTCATGGTTGTCTTGTTGTGAGTTGAAGGGACGGAGTGAGACCCGCTAATTGTCTCATATCGGCTATGCTATTAGGTTAGTTTAAATAACGGTCCTAGTCTTTGTCACCTCTTTACTCGGGACGAGCAAAGGTTCGGTTTGGGGATATTTGATGTGACCATAATTAGAGCATATTTAGTCCCCGAATTAGCCTTGTTCCCATGCTTTTTAGTGCATATTTGGGTCATTTATTGTCTTTAGTCCTTTGTTTTGCATATTCTTTGAGGTTTTGTTTCCTTGGTAGGAAAGGAGTGCAAACCTTGTATTTTCATGGCAAAATAGAGCTAAATTGATTGAATTCAATGACCAAGCATCAAAGAGAAGACAAGACTAGAAGGCCTTTGTACATACTATAGTAGATGGGCAATGATGAGAAAAGATCCTTGCATCCCCGAGGAAATCCTCAAGGATTTTATGAAGAGAAAGGAAGAAAAGAAGAAAGAAAGAAGCTGTAAGACAATCTGAGCGGATTGCCCAGAATCCGCCCGTCCAGCAAGGGCAATCCGAGCGTCTTCCCCTAGTAGACGCCCGTCCAGAACCAGCACAATCCGCCCATCCACCACCATAATCCGCTCGGCCAAAACCTCCACAATCCGCCCGTCCCGTGCCCTGGATGCTCGGATTGTGTGTCAGCCATTTCGTCTTCTACAAGTTTCAAGGAAGGATGCGCATATTTTTCTAAGACCGGCGAAAAGGAGACCGGAGTCTCCCTTGAGACCGGCTATTCCTCAAGGACTTAATCATCATTTAAGCCCTTAGTAAACCCTAATCTATGTAACTAATCCCCACTATAAATACTGATACGTGCATTTTATATAGTCCTATTAGCCTATTTTATGCACGTATTTCTACGCTAATATCGTAGTTTATTGCTACGAAATGCCCCGAATATGCTACTTTGGTTTGTTTTGTCTTATTTGCAGGAATGAACCCAAAAGTAGTGAAATCAAGCCTTTTACCATCCTTTTAGCATGCATTTGGAGGAAGAGTGAATTTGGAGCGGGAATGTAGCTATCTTGAGATGCGCAAAGAAGAAAGATAGCTAGGCGAGCAAAGGAAGAACTTCAAATTGCTAGTGCCTACTTTGGAGAGCCATATCTCGGGTTATACAACAGATATTCAGGTGATTCTAATTGGAGATGAAAGTTTGTCCTTTTAGCTTTCCAATGCCACCGGAATCACCCTGTTTGACCAAGTAACGAATAAATGGCAGCCGTTTGAAGTTCAGTGCGCAAAGCAGGAATTACGCGCTGAGAAGTGCTCGATCGAGAACTATTTCTATTCGATCGAGAGACCATTTACTCGATCGAGAGCTACTTCTTCTCGATCGAGTGATTAAAGAGGAATTTTTCTCGATCGAGAGGAATGCTAAGGAATATCACTCGATCGAGTGACTACATGATCGATCGAGCAACAATTTTTGACGGGTTTGGGCTTTAATTAGCCCGCGTGATATTTTATTTCGCTAAACTCTTTTGCTTTGCTATTTAAGCATGCTTTACTAGGTTTATTAGGGGATCTTTCATATTATCAAACACCCTACTGTAAACTTAGAACGTTGCTTTTCTTCCTCTTCACTGTTACTTTGTTTCGGGATTATTTTCACTCGGATTTTGTGTTCTTTACGCCGGATTCGCTTGGATTGTAATTCCTTCCTCCTTCTTTATAATAATTAATCATTTTCTTGCTTTTAATTACTTGTTTACTTCGTTTATTCTTCTGCCCTAATTTCCCTTATTGCAATTTATTGTTATTTCATTATGTTTTCTGCTGAGAATTTAATTGCTGTTAGTTTAATTAGAAATATGAGTAGCTAATTTTCATATGCTAAGACTATAGGGGATCCATAATTATGAAGGGAGAGTAATCGATTTATTGGGTTAATGTTAGTATAGTCTTTGTTGGTTAAATGCTGCAGTTAATTGTATCCGTCTGATTGAGTCGACACAATTAGACCTATAATTCTTAGTGATCCTCGACCTTAACCGAAAGGTTGGAAGAGGCAAGACTAGTAGCGAACAATAGGGTATTGCAGTGAGGGCGAAAGTTAAGCTGTTTACACTTTAGGGTGAATTAAGGACCGAAAGGTGACGTTCGCTACCCCTTAGACCGTATTTGCATTAATCTGAGACCTAGATTACCTGACCGAATGATTATGGTGAACCGTTTGTCTTAGCTGTTTCCCTCTATCTGTTTAATCCCTTTCTCTTATTCTCTTTCCCTTACTCTTTTTAGTTTAGAAAATCACATTTAAAACCCCCACTCTGTGACAATAGACAGACCGAGTTAGACAGATAATTAGCAAAATAGCCTCCCTGTGGAGATCGACCCTACTTGCTACTAGCTATTAGTTAGTTGTATTTAGGTATTTATTTTTGGTGTAAAAACGACCGCATCAAATTTTGGCGCCGTTGCCGGGGAGGCAACGCTTTTTATCTGTTTTAATTTTGTCTGTTTTTCGCCTCAAGGGAAGACTGAGTACCTTGAGGCCGTTCTAATCTTTTTCTTCAGTGCTATTTTGATAGGTCTACAGGTCTATTAGTCACTTTTTTTTAGAGAAAGATTATCGAAGGGAAGGCTTGAGTACCTTCGATTCTTTTGCCAAGATGACGTCCGTCTCTCGACTTATTGCTCAGTTTGAAGCTCAAACAGAAAGATCTACTAATTGGGAGAGGAAAGAATCTTGGGGTTGTGGTAATTACTATGATGCTGCTCCTCCACCGAGGCCTAGACCACAACCGTTGCTGCAACAAGGCTACCCACTGCCTTGTTATTCTTTCTCACAGCCGCCAGTTCCCCCACTTGCTAGGAATGATGAGGTTGAAGAAGTTAAGTCAATGATAAGGGCACTTTCACTACAGTATCAATAGTATCATAATTCTGGTGAGGAATTTATCATACGTATACAGAAACTACAGGCTTGGGTGCATCAACTAGCTGTCGAGCAAGCCCAAGAGCAATACGAGCAAATCCAAGAGGAATATGAGACGGTGTGTGCTATGAACACCGACATCATTCCATCTCATATAGTGCCCGAGTCGCCTATTACCGCTACTGTTGATAACTCGAGTCTCCCTGGTACCATTCACGCAGCTCACAGTACTTTTGTGCACGCCGACCTGAGCGAGAAATTTGATCGAGTGCCTACCACTGCTCGATTGAATTATTTGGAGGATTTTTCATTCGTTCGACATGCTTCTTTGAGTCAATCGAATGGCTGTGGTGAGGAACATCTCGATCGAGTCCATCACTGTGCTCGATCGAACAATACCCAAGCTGAGGTGTTCGGTCGAGGAAGACTACATGATCGATCGAACACATTTGAAGAGGATCCACTCGATCGACTACCTGAACCAGTTCGATCGAGTAACAACAATCAAACAGTAGTCGATCGAGTTCCCATTGACATTCGATTGACTAATTATCATGAGGAAACAGTTCGATCGACTAATAGACATGCTCGATCGACCCCAGAAGCTGCGGAAACTGTTAAATCGTCACCAACGCCTATTCCAAGTGACGATACAAAGGAACATACGGCTATATCCTATTCTGTTCGAGTTCCTTTTTCAAAATCGTCGCTACCATACCGTGACTGCAATTTCCTGGACCGTATCCGAGATCTTAATGTCGCTGATCATTACAATGCAATGATTGCTCAGGTACCCTCTTATTCTGAATTTCTTGATCAAATTGATTGGTCTAAGAGGGATACTAGTAATGTTAAGACGGTAATGAATGTTTCTATGACTGAAGAGTGCAGCGCACTTCTTCGAAATGGGACCCCTCCCAAATTGTCTGACCCATGTCGTTTTTCTATACCATGTTCAATAGGGACCCATTCAATTGACAATGCTTTATGTGACCTAGGAGCTAGTATTAGCGTTTTATCTTTATCTCTTGCCTTGAAATTGGGTTTGACTAAGTTTACACACGCTAGAACGACTGTTTAGCTAGCTGATCATTCTTATGTACGGGTCAAAGGAGCTTTACATGACGTGCCTGTTAGGATCGGGAATTTCTATATTCCCGCAGATTTCATTGTCTTAAACATACTCGAAGACCGCAATGTTCCCATTATTTTGGGACGACCATTTTTGTGCACTGCTGGCGCAATTATCGATGTCGGGGTTGGGACACTTACCTTTCAGGTCGGAGGGGAGGACTTGGTTTTTACTAAGTCTGATGACCCTAGGGAACCCATGCACATCACTCCATGTGATGATGTCCCTCATAAAGAGTCCTTTGATATACCGTCTGATAGTCTTTCTGAGTCACATATTATTGCTGCTGTTGTAACGCCTCCGCCCCATTCTGGGAGCAAATTGGAGGAACATTTGTTTGTTTCTCTTTCTACAGGTCGCAACAAGTTCAAAGACCCGGGAGATGAAATGGGTGCTCCGAGTTTGAAGTCCGGAACTGCCTGGATAGACGACCCAGGAGGAGGTGTTGATAAGGCTACACCGTCTAGAAAGAAGTTGTGTGATGAGGTGATAGATTGGGACCCGGATGCAATGAGAAGCTGTAGTTCTTACATCGCCAAGCTGTGGAGGCCGGATGTCCGCCTGACGATCGCTGAAGCTACCGCGTTTAGTCAGAGGCCTAGTAGTGGGCCAATGATCTGTGCTGTTGGATGATGAGAAGAAGGTCGAGCTGGGACCTGTCTGAAGCTAGCGCTACCGGGAGGCAGCCCGGACTGTTTTTTTTTTTAACTTTTGTTGAACTATTTATTTCTCTTTAGCTTATTGTTGAACTTTAAACGCTGTTTTACGAACTCTTTATGCTTTTCTAGCTTTGGAATGCGTGTTTTGCAGGACACAGTACTCGATCGAGTAGTTTATTGCTCGATCGAGCACTTTTTGGGGAAGCCTTCACTCGATCGAGTGATATTGTCCTCGATCGACCAAAACCAAAATCATGCTTACTCGATCGAGTAGTTTTGACTCCCAGCTGCTGTTTTCCATCTATGGAGCTACTGTTTGACTTTCTTTGACCTCCCATGTTCATGGTCGGTTTGGGGAGGTCCCCTCTTCATGACATCTTGTAAGTTTTCCGCTTTTACTCTCTTCCTCCTTTAGTTTGCATTTTCCTTTCCCTATTTTTGGTACAATGAAGGCATTGTACTGTTTGGTTTGGGGAGGTTATGCATCCATATCTGTGTCTGCATTTTATTTTCATTGCATTTCAGTTATCACGTTAATTTATGTTTGCATTGTTGTTTATTTTTGTTAAAAATTCAAAAATCCCATAAAAATTGAAAAATTGTTAAAATTCAAAAATTTCATGTTTATTTTTGCAAATAGGTTGAGTCGGAACGGTAGATTTCCGTGATGAAATTGCACTTTAACTTGTCTTTTTACTTGAGCCTTGCACTTTATTAACACATATTAGCTGAGTCTTGCGCATTTCTACGAGTTTTTGTTCAAATTTAGCTGACTGTTTAGACTTGACCTGATAAATTGGCAACCTACTCTACAATTTCTGAGTTTTAGAGCCTTATAACTGGTGACATTCATGACCGGTTCATGTAGGAATTGAGAGTAGTACTCCTTGCATAGCATGTTCATTATTTTTGCACTTTTATGACATTCGATTTCTTGTCAAATGCATACATTCGGGTTGTGGTCGGTGTCACATGCAGGGAGGTGCTTATAAATTTTCCCCTTTTCTTATATTTTTCACCCATTTAGCTCCACTTTAGCTAAATATAGCCTTTTTGACCCATTAGCTACATCCAAAATTGAGCCTGCCTAGTCAAGCTAGTTTAGTATGTTTTTGGTGGTATGTTTATTCCGTTGCAAGTTTGGCTCGTGTGTATTGTTGGAGTTGGTGGAAAATAAAGGAAGGAAGGATGAAAAGAAAAGAAAAAAAAAGAAATTGAAAAACAAAAAGAAAGTGATACGTGAAAAAAAAAAAAAGAGAAAAAAAAGGGAAAATTGAATCATCAAAAATCACGTTATACAGTGAAGTAACCAGAAGAAGAAAAGTTGGAATATTTGAGCTGATTTGATTTTGAGACCGTATGTGTTCACTTTTATATTGTGACGGTCTCACTCCTCCGTTTTATTCATATCTTTTTGAGGAGATTGTGTTTTGGGTAGTGAGTTTTGTGCCAAAGAAGGGCACTTGTGTTTGATTTTTCAGTCAGTTGAGATTTGGATGGTCCTATATGGTCTTGTTTAGGAACTAGCTTGACGCTTTACCTCCACACTACCATAATTTGTTTTGCCTTTTCTCACCTGAACCTCACTTTCCCATATCATTTGTAAGCCCTCAGCTGTGACGGACATTGTTGGTTGGAATGTATGTGTAGTACTTGAATCGTCTATCATTTTTGTTGCATGCATGTTATGTAGGTCGCAGTCTAGGTGAGTGACTGTTTCTCTTTCTCTCTTTTACATATATTATTCACCCATTGCTTCAAAAGAGAAGAGTGACCACGTGAGAGTCCGATTTTGTTAGTCTTGCAAGGTCGATAGGTCAGCTTTATTTATGGACATCTTATAATTCATTTGCGTAATGACCATTGTAGCTGTAACTGTTGATTTTAGTTTGCATTAAACTGGTTCAAGTAGACAAGTTAAGCTAGCTCTGAGTTATCACTTCCGTTCCATTAGTTTGCATTTAGTTTACTCGAGGACGAGTAAAGGTTTGGTTTGGGGAGATTTGATACGTGCATTTTATATAGTCCTATTAGCCTATTTTATGCACGTATTTCTACGCTAATATCGTAGTTTATTGCTACGAAATGCCCCGAATATGCTACTTTGGTTTGTTTTGTCTTATTTGCAGGAATGAACCCAAAAGTAGTGAAATCAAGCCTTTTACCATCCTTTTAGCATGCATTTGGAGGAAGAGTGAATTTGGAGCGGGAATGTAGCTATCTTGAGATGCGCAAAGAAGAAAGATAGCTAGGCGAGCAAAGGAAGAACTTCAAATTGCTAGTGCCTACTTTGGAGAGCCATATCTCGGGTTATACAACAGATATTCAGGTGATTCTAATTGAAGATGAAAGTTTGTCCTTATAGATTTCCAATGCCACCGGAATCACCCTGTTTGACCAAGTAACGAATAAATGGCAGCCGTTTGAAGTTCAAAGTCGCAAAGCGAATTACGCGAGAAGTGCTCGATCGAGAACTATTTCTATTCGATCGAGAGACCATTTACTCGATCGAGAGCTACTTCTTCTCGATCGAGTGATTAAAGAGGAATTTTTCTCGATCGAGAGGAATGCTAAGGAATATCACTCGATCGAGTGACTACATGATCGATCGAGCAACAATTTTTGACGGGTTTGGGCTTTAATTAGCCCGCGTGATATTTTATTTCGCTAAACTCTTTTGCTTTGCTATTTAAGCATGCTTTACTAGGTTTATTAGGGGATCTTTCATATTATCAAACACCCTACTGTAAACTTAGAACGTTGCTTTTCTTCCTCTTCACTGTTACTTTGTTTCGGGATTATTTTCACTCGGATTTTGTGTTCTTTACGCCGGATTCGCTTGGATTGTAATTCCTTCCTCCTTCTTTATAATAATTAATCATTTTCTTGCTTTTAATTACTTGTTTACTTCGTTTATTCTTCTGCCCTAATTTCCCTTATTGCAATTTATTGTTATTTCATTATGTTTTCTGCTGAGAATTTAATTGCTGTTAGTTTAATTAGAAATATGAGTAGCTAATTTTCATATGCTAAGACTATAGGGGATCCATAATTATGAAGGGAGAGTAATCGATTTATTGGGTTAATGTTAGTATAGTCTTTGTTGGTTAAATGCTGCAGTTAATTGTATCCGTCTGATTGAGTCGACACAATTAGACCTATAATTCTTAGTGATCCTCGACCTGGACCGAAAGGTTGGAAGAGGCAAGACTAGTAGCGAACAATAGGGTATTGCAGTGAGGGCGAAAGTTAAGCTGTTTACACTTTAGGGTGAATTAAGGACCGAAAGGTGACGTTCGCTACCCTTAGACCGTATTTGCATTAATCTGAGACCTAGATTACCTGACCGAATGATTATGGTGAACCGTTTGTCTTAGCTGTTTCCCTCTATCTGTTTAATCCCTTTCTCTTATTCTCTTTCCCTTACTCTTTTTAGTTTAGAAAATCACATTTAAAACCCCCACTCTGTGACAATAGACAGACCGAGTTAGACAGATAATTAGCAAAATAGCCTCCCTGTGGAGATCGACCCTACTTGCTACTAGCTATTAGTTAGTTGTATCTAGGTATTTATTTTTGGTGTAAAAACGACCGCATCAAATAACCCATTAGTCTAATTAGATTAGCGTGTTCTTCTTAGCAATCTTTAGTGTAGTTAATATCAATCAAATCTCTCTTTAATCTTGTAATCAACATTTAATCAAGTCTTAATACAAGTTTAATTTCCTTAATCTCTCTCTTGTTCATCCTTTGTTTTGGGTAATTGAAGATTATTTGGGTTATTATTGGGAGATTGACAACCTTCCAATCAATCATCAAGTACTTCTATTATTCTTTGCTTTATTATTGGAATCATTAGTAAGTATAATTCTCTTAATCACTTTTTAATTATTGTTAATTATCTTCATTTAATCATCATGTTTTACTTTGTTGGTATGATTGACAACCTTGCTAGTATGTTCAACATGATAATGAGTGAGTAGTTTCCTTAGCTAGGGTTAAGGGGTAATTAGGGGAAACCAACATGAGGGATGATTCATGCTTAAATTAATATGTTTTCATAGTTTATTTGCTTGCTTGTTGTGATCTCAACTTATGCACATGTTATGTTTGATGAAATGCGAGCCTATGAATCCTTGCATTTTTTACCCATCACCTATCTTTTCAATGAGACTTGTAAGACATAAACCATCCCGAGTCTCATTAGACCATGCATATAGTTGAGTAGGGAAGATTAAGTCGACTTTTAGGTGTTGTACAATCTAATCGATTCGGCTCCGGGACCCAAACTTTCCTAGGATTGTAAGATATAAACCAACTCGATCCATCACAACAATAATTGCTTGCTTTTAATTTGAGAATATGTTTGTATGATCAATTCCCATGAATCCCCTATGACCCCATGACACTCTAGTGCCTTCTATCAATTGTTTACACCCCTTTTTAATCATCTTGCTTGTTTACTTTTATTGTTATTTAGTTTAGTGATCTTCTACTTCAAACCCCAAATTGTGACACCCTTAGACACCACTAGTTGCAATTGAAAATCTCATCTCAATTCCCGTCCCTTGGGATCCGACCTTTACTTGCCTCTTTACTTATTGTAGAGTTGTTTGTGGAGTTATAAATTGTGTTTTGGTCTAGGTGCTCCTAACGACAAGTACCGAAAACTAAACCCTCACAAGGGAAAACGACCAACGGCTTCGACATAGGCAGTCTGTTGTCGGGCTCTGGTCGATCGACTGACATACATGGTCGATCGACCAGAGCGTGTTAGATTTGCTTCGACTTAATTAATTTAATTGCTATATTTGACGAATCGAGTGCACGCGACTAGTTGAATGCTTAGGAATTGACCGACCCGACAAGATCGAAAGATGGGGAGGAAAATAGACTTCTTAATTAAGACGACTAAATTAATAAGATTGAGAGATAAGTTAATTTAGATTTTGAGTTTCATTAATCAAGAACAAAAGTTGGTATTAGTGAGATTAGGGACCCGTAGCTTAGGCCGAAAGGTTGCTACCTGTTAAATTGGACCGAGAGGACTTTTTATTTTCCCGTCTAACATGCTTAAGACAGTCTACCAAGAGTTGCCGCCGTCGAAACTACAGTGAATCGACTATATTAGCATCCCTTTAATATTTGCTTCCATCTATTTTTATCTACTGCTCATTTATTTACTCTAGATATAGTACTATTCAAAACAAACCCCCACACATTTGTTACTTTAGACTAAGATTAGACAACTATTAATTGCATCGCCTCTAAGTGGTTCGACCCTGACTGCCACTAGCTATAGTAGTAGTTTGGATTATAAATTTATCTTTGGTACTCTACGACGGTATCAAATTTTGGCGCCGTTGCCGGGGAGGCAATTGTTTAATTTTTAGTTGTTTTTATTTTAGTCTTTATCTTAGTTTAAGGGACGTCTGTTCCTTAAACATTTCTCATATTCTACTTGTAGTTTCCTCTTATGTGCAGGTCACAGGGTGGTGAATTGAGACCATTAGATCCTGAGATCGAAAGGACTTTGCGTGAGTTGAGACGATCATCTAGAGTATTGCCGACGAGGGAAGAGCCGAGTACTGTCCGATTACTACGAGAACGAGCTATTTGAGGAGGATCCACATTCATCTCCTATTTCTACTTCTTCAGCTGAGACCGTTACATCTCCAGATATGGCTGAAGAAGCAAGTATAGCCAGTCACTCAGAGCCAAAAGCCGAAAATCTCTATAAGGGATTCGCATGGCCAGCCGGGACGGAAAGAAAATTCGAATCGAAACCGTCTTACATTAACTTGGTTGAGAGAAACCAATTTGGGGGAGCTGCAAATGAAGATGCGGCTAAACATATGGAGACATTCATTGACTATTGTTGTTCCATACCCCCACCAGCAGGTGTGACCTAGGACCAGGTAAAGGAGACGATGTTCATATTCTCGCTTCGTGATGCTGCAAGGGAATGGTACCGAGATCTGGATCGAGCTGCTAACGGGATTACTGATTGGAATTCGCTGGCCCTAGCATTCTATAAGAAATATTTCTCTGCATCGAAGACCAGTGCGATTAGAGCTCAGATCACAAGCTTTAAACAGGGTCCTGATGAGGATTTTCATGAGGCATGGATCCGTTTCAAGAGAATGGTGTGAGCTATTCCGCACCATGGATTTGAGAAATGGTTTTTGTGCAACCAATTCTATAATGGTCTTTATGATGATCAGAGAGATATCCTAGATGCTGCAGCTAATGGGAGATTTCAAGAAAATAGCGGTGAGACAAAGGGGTGGAAAATCATCGATGACCTGGCCACCCATAAAGCTGAGCATGGGAATTCTAGAGGAAATCAAAGAAGATCGACTGAATCCCCTGCTGTAGCTGCAATAGAAGTCCTTACTGCGAGATTCGACAAGATAGATTTTGGGGGATCCCAAAAAGGAGGGATATATAAAGTTAATGCAGTTTCAGACGGTCCTTTTACATGCAAAAGATGTGGAGGAGAGGGACATGTTTCGGAGTTTTGTACTAGTTCTAATGAAACATGTGCTGCCTTTCAACATTATAGGCAGACGGGTACTTATCCCGATTTCTCTAATGTCCACCCCAATTTGAGGTGGACTAACCAAAATGTCCTTAATCCGGGTCCACAGCAGCAGCAGAAGCAGAGTTATGTGCCCCCTCATAAGCAGCAGCAGTATCAAAAGCCTCCCTATGTGCCTCAGCAGCAGCAATTTCAAGGTTCTGATATTTCTGAATTGAAAAACATGGTTCAGAATTTGTCGGGTTTGCTGCAAAAGGAGTCTCTAGCTAGAGAGACTTCTACAAAAATGTTGGAGAGTCAAATTGCCCAACTTGCAAGCAAAAGTGCAACTCGAGCTCCAGGGCATTTACCGTCACAGTCGGATCAAAAAGAGACTCTAAATGCGATCACTTTGAGGAGTGGGTCTACCCTTGATGGGCCCTCTATGGTCGAAGATGTTACTGAAAAAGATGAGGCGGAACTGAGCAAGAAAAAGGCTGGAATGAACAGTAGCAAGAAAAAGACGATCAGTAGGTATGTCAGTCGATCGACTGACACGGCTGGTCGATCAACCAGCCCGCGTAACAGTACAGCTTCTAGTCCTGATGAAGCCAGTCGATCGACTGACCTACATGGTCGATCGACTGAAGATACTGCTGATCATGAACCTTTTCGTCCTCCAATGCCAGATAACTTGAGGGACCACTTATTTCGGGGTACGACGACTCCGAAATTATTGAGGCAAGATCCAAATGTTGATGGGTCAGTTCTGGTTCCAAAGTATGACCACCTGACGGTCAATGGTTCATTCCTGAGACGGTCTGAGGAAGGTTCGAGCTACAACAAGGACAAAGTAGTGGATTTTCAACCGAAATCCACTAATGCAGGTATGAGAGACTTAGAGGAGAGGACTAAGTTGCTTCTTACAACCCCTTATCCAGAGAGATTGGTGCCGAAAAAGGAACAGGTATCGTTTAACAAGTTTGAAAATGTTATTCGTAGTTTAAATGTGCAAGTTCCTTTCCTAGAATTAGTTAATCAAGTGCCCGCTTACACGAAATTTATGAAGCAGCTTTTGTCTAAAAAGAAGTCACTTGATACTGTGCAATCTGTCGCACTAACTGAGGAGTCATGTTCTTATTTGTCTCACACTGCTCCACATAAGTTAGCTGACCCTGATAGCTTTTCTGTTCCTTGTAATATTGGTACCTTCTCAATTGAGAAGGCATTATGTGATCTAGGGGCCAGTATTAGTGTTATGCCTTTGAGTCTTGCTAAGAAATTGAAATTGACTAGGTTTGCAGTTACTAACTGTGGGGTAATATCCGTATACTACCCTATAAAATTAGGACTATAACGCAAATTTTACATGTGATTATGGTCATAAAACGAAAAACATAATGAAACGATAAAGATCAAGGAATAACCTTCGGTCCTAGTGCAAATTGGCAATGAGAGATCAAAGTAGATCTCCTCCTAAACGATGCACCCAAGATTGTCCGAGAAATGCCCTTGTGCTAGAAGGAATCCTCTAATTGCCTTGCAATATTGAGAGGATTGATTTGTGAGTTTTGGTTAGATGAGAGATCTAGAATTTTGAGAGAGACAATTCCCAAAACCCTAATTATTTTCCAAATGAATTAGCATTCGGTCACAAAAAGAGAGAGCTCTCTTTTTGTTTGCTAGGTTCGGCCAAACCGAGTGGATCAAGGGGAAGTGGGCTTCCACTTCCTCTTAACTTTAACTCGTAGTCCGACATGTAATTCGCCAAGTGTATATGACGCGGTTTCATTATAAACTGTCATCGGTTATCGGATATTAAAGCATCAACTAATAATAACACGGATCAGTTGAAACATTAATACGTGTCCGACAAAGACAATATCGTATAATTAATTTATCCAATATACATTAATCAAATATAAATCGCTTATATTTAATTTTACGAATTAACTGCTTAATTCGCCTTAGCCGTTATTATTTAATCCGTATTAAATAAAATATCTCAACATCACATTTTGACTAATTATTAGTCAAATGACTCAGACTAACTGGTTAGTCAAAATTGGCATCTACATGGCTGTATTTTCATACCGTCACATCTCTCAAACGTATCCTATAGGTGTGACTTTTAGGGACCAGTTGATCACCGCCATCTGTATGACAATAACGTCAAACTTATCTAGCAAGCCAACCGTTATTGATAAACGTAGACCAACTGATTATGATACAAAAGTATACCCTTTGATCCTTTTAGAGATTTATAAGTCCTTGCACTAATCAAGTTAAGGACACCAGCCCCAACAAGCTCCCACTTGTCCGTACAAGTGTATGTGCAATGACGTTATCCGCACTAACTGGAGGACACAGCTCCAACAAACTCCCACTTGTCCGTACAAGTGTATGTGCGATAACCGATTCTCATATTCATTTAAAATTTCTCCCACTCAATGTAAAACAATTTGCAGATCTGGATCCACAAAGGTCGTAGTTTACAATCGATCTGGATCTAGAGTGGTTTCCCCGACTAGAGAGTAACTTAACTGATAAAACGAATCCGTGTCCGAGCATGGCCATGCATTTCAGTTACAGCTCCTCGAGTGGCCCTGAGAAATATCTAGTACCTGATAAAGGCTGAATATTTCCTTTAACTCGAACTCCTTCCGATCTAAGCACAGCATGAAATGACCCGAAAAAAATCTACTTGGCCCCCGTTACGGGATGACCATGAGAAAGAAACCAAAGTCACCCAAAATCTACCTTAGTCTCAAGAGACAGTCGATAGTCAAAAGAATCGAATCTTAGGATCACTATGGAAGTCCTATCCACGACCGGGCACCGAATGTTATAAAACATTTAGGACTCCACGTCGATGTCACAATTGTGTCCTACGAAATATCCGTATAAATCGCCTCTGTGATTGGTCAGTCAACCGGTTGACTTATGGCTCATTGAACCCACCATCAACCAACGTCACAAAATAATTGCCAGAGTTATCAGCTCATGTGGGCAATTAAGGACTGAAAAATATAATGTTCGTTCAGTTCACTTTGTGGTGTTCAAAAATTGTCGTACAATTCCACATGAAAAACAAAATATATATAAATATCAAAACGATGATGTCGTATGGAGTACAAAAAGAATGAATCTAATCCATAAATGAGTACTACAACTTAGGAACACGTCTAATTCCCATGGAGTTAACGTGCCCTTCATGCTTATCTTGTCGTAATGGTTTAGTGAGAGGATCTGCTATGTTATCATCTGTAGCAATCTTTTCTATCACTACTTCCTTTTGCTCCACGTAATCCCGGATTAGATGAGCTTTCCGTTGTACATGTCTAGACTTGTTGCTAGACTTTGGCTCCTTAGCTTGGAAGATGGCACCACTATTGTCGCAATAGATGGTGATCGGGTCATTCGAACTAGGCACTACAGATAGCCCATGTAAGAATTGACGCATCCATATCGCTTCCTTTGTAGCTTCAGACGCGGCATAGTACTCGGACTCAGTCGTAGAATCTGCTGTAACAGTTTGTTTCGAACTCTTCCAAATGATCGCAGCGCCATTAAGAGTAAAAACGAATCCAGACCGAGATTTCGAGTCATCTCGATCCGTTTGGAAGCTAGCATCTGCAGAATCGGTTGCGCATAGCTTTTGAGGGCCTCCATAAGTCAATGCCCAATCTTTAGTCCTCCGTAGGTACTTAAGAATGTTCTTGACACCAACCAATGTGATTCACCTGGTTGATGTTGGAATCGACTTGTCATACTCAATGCATATGCCACGTCCGGACGTGTGCATATCATGGCATACATGATTGATCCTATAGCCGAAGCATAAGGAATCCGTGTCATGCGCTCTTTCTCTTCCGGTGTCTCTGGTGCCTGAGACTTGCTCAAATGCACCCCCGGAGCCATAGGAAGAAACCCCTTCTTGGAGTTAGTCATGTCGAATCTCTCTAGGACTTTGTCTATGTAAGACTCTGATCGAGAGATAGCATCCGTCGTGATCTATCTCGATAGATACGGATGCCTAGAATTCTTTGTGCCTCTCCCAGATCTTTCATCTGGAAATGGTTTTTCAACCATACTTTCACTGAAGTTAAGAGAGGTATGTCATTCCCAATCAGGAGTATGTCGTCAACATACAATATTAGGAAGACAATCTTGCTCCCACTCGACTTGATATATCGACATGGTTCCTCGACAGATCGAGTAAATCCATTTTCTTTTATCACTTGGTCGAAGCGATGATTCCAACTCCTTGATGCTTGCTTAAGTCCATAAATGGAACGCTTAAGCTTGCACACTTTCTTAGGATGTTCTGGATCGATGAAACCTTCGGGTTGTACCATGTACAACTCTTCCTCCAAAAAGCCGTTTAAGAAGGCGGTTTTCACGTCCATTTGCCAAATTTCATAGTCATGAAAAGCGGCAATCGCTAAGATAATCCGAATGGAACGCAGCATGACTACGGGTGCAAAAATCTCATCGTAGTGCAAACCTGGCACTTGGGTGAAACCTTTAGCAACTAGTCGTGCTTTGTAGATATCTTGTTGACCTTCCACAGAATGCTTTATCTTGTAAAGCCATTTGCATTGAAGGGGACGAACCTTAGAAGGTAAGTCAACGAGATCCCATACGTTGTTCTCATACATAGAGTCCATCTCGGATTGCATGGCCTCAAGCCATAGCTTTGAGTCAGAACTGGTCATGGCACCTTTATAGGTTGCGGGTTCACTACTCGTTAAGAGTAGAACGTCATCTATGTCATGTTCCTCGACCATACCAATGTATCTGTCCGGAGGAATAGAGACTCTTCCCGACCTCCTAGGTTCCTCAGGAATATTCACCGCAGCCGGGATTGAAGTAGTAGGTTCCTCCAATAGTTGCTCGGTACTTGGTTCTGGAATCTCCGACAGTTCGAAGGTTCTATCACTCTTTGCATTCTCGAGAAATTCCTTCTCTAAGAATGTCGCACTAGCCGCAACACTAACATGACAGTACAGATGGCTGATCGTTCTGCGGTCCAGCCTATAGGAGTCTTAGAGGATATTCCTGTGCAAATAGGAAAGTTCTTTTTCCCAGTTGACTTCGTTGTACTAGATATACCCGAGGATGCTCACATTCCTATCATTTTGGGTAGACCATTTCTGCACATTGCTGGTGCAGTTATAGATGTTGGCTCAGGGACATTGACCTTTAAAGTAGGGAAACAGTCCATTATTTTTGCCTAGACCGCTAAGAAGAAAGATCCTATGTGGCCAGTCACTTGTAATACGATTTCTGAGAAGAAATCTTATTTTGTGCTTTCTGATATGCCTGCCCCTGTGCCTATTTCTGCTATAACACCTCCGTCCCTGATTGGGAGCAAATTGGAGGAAGATTCTTCTGTTTTGACTATTATAGGAGCTGGTTTGGGGAAGTTAGAGCCGTTCATTGCTCCAGCTGTGAAGGAGCCAATCGTTCAAAGAGGCGGTCTAGGATGTCTTAGCTATGGCGCAGATGAGGAGCCTGATGAGGAGCCAGTCAAGGTGACGGAGTCCGATTTGGATTTTGACGAGCCAGACGAGGTCATTGATTGGGAAGATATTAGAGACGTTGATCCGTTGAGTTCTGCAGATATTGGAATTGATATGAGTGCAGCTGATAAGATGAGCACTGTAGAGGCCACTTCTTGTAGCCAGAAGCCGAGCAAGTGGGCCATTCCGTGGCCATTCTTGATCAACTATTAGTTAATTAAGACTTCTTAAGACATTTTATTGCTTTTGTTAGACTTTTTATTGTTTTGGTTTGCGCGAAACTTCGCTTTAATAAGTTTGCTTAGGATTTAAGGACTTTAGACTTTACATTTGGGTTTTGCGCAATTTTGGGCGCGTTATTATGTGTATTTGCAGGTTCATAGACCATATTAGCTCAATTTATTGAGTTAATTCGAAGAAATCAGAAACTTACAAAGAGTTTTCTCGATCGATCGGTCGCTATGGTCGATCGATCGAGCCGCGATTCCGGGGCTTCGTTCTTGTCACCCCCGGTCGATCGATCGTAGCGCTATGGTCGATCGACCGCGCCCATTCTTGTATCTCATTCACGACCATTCCGCTGCTGTGTTTGGTCGATTTGCGGAGCTGAGGAAGTCTTTCCTCCACTTTGTTCTCCGTTTCATTTCTGTTTTCTTCCGTTTTCTTATTTTGCACATAAATTTTGCGTTTCGTAAATTGTTTTCTCGGAATTACGCGCGGTACTTTTGTTTCTTTTCAGGTACCTATGGTAGCACTGCCGGTTACTGAAACCTCCTAGCTCACGTTGGTTTGGGGAGGTTTCCTTTTGCTGCGCTTAAAGTCTTGTGAGTTTCTGAGTCCTTTTCATGTTTTATTTAGTTATTATTTATCGCAAAACTCCCATTTCCCTTTTATTTTCTTATATGATTTTGCACAATGGGGACGTTGTGTGATTTGGTTTGGGGAAGGGTTTTGCAGTGCATTCACATGTTTTATTGCATTTCTGTTTCACGTTTATTACACTTCAGTTTGCATTTGTTATTTCATTTCCTATATATATATATATATATATATATATATATATATATATATATATATATATATATATATATATATAAAAAAAATTCAAAAAAATTGAAAAATTTTAAAAATTTAAAAAAATGCACGTTTATTTTAGCATATAGGTCGAGTCGGAACGGTAGTATTTCAATGATGACATTGCATTTTCAGCTGTTTATGCCTAAGCCTTGCTTAATTGACATGTTATTAGTAGAATCATACTCCCTCCAATTTCCTATTATCTTCCCTCTTTTTTTCACACAAGTTTGATTATCTTCCCTCTTTCCTTTTTTGGCAAGTTTCATACATTTTTTTATTATTTTCTCTCTCCTAAAAATCAAAAACTCCCACTACTTTATTCATTCTTTTATTCATTATTCATTCTTTATTATTTTCTCTCTCCCATAAACATTACAATTTACAATATTTACCAATACTTTATTCCTCTTTCTTCCCCTTTCTTACTTTTTGTGCCCAAAAGAAAGGGGAAGATATAAAGAAATTGGAGGGAGTATATGTGTATCTACGAGTTTTCGTTAAATTTCTTGCTGAACTTTAAACTTGACTTAGATTTATGGCAAACTACGTATATTTCTGAGGTTTAGAGCTTATAACTGGTGTCATTCATGACCAGTTTATCTAGGATTGTGAGTAGTTACTCCTTATGAGACATGTTACATAAAATTGCATAAATATGAACTTGATCTGCTTAATACCTGTATGCATTCGGTTTGTGGTTTGTTGACACATGTGGTAGAGGTCCCCTTTTCTCATTTTGGCCATAAGCTTCACATAGCCAAAAATAGCCTTTTGTCCCTTTAACTACATCCTATTTTCAGCCTGCCTTTGTCAAGCTAGTAGTATTAGTCTTTGGGAATGTGTTCTTATCATTTTGGCTATATTGCTCTTTATGAGAATGTTGGTGAAATGATTGAAAAAAAAAAGAGAAAGAAAAAAAAAGGAAAAAAATGATTCGAAAAAAAGAGTTCAGTCGATCGACCGTCCCACTTGGTCGATCGACTGCTTGCTGCAGAAGCGAAAGAAAATTCCAAAAATCACATGATTGGATTTATTATTGTTTGGTGATTTTTATTCCCATGTTGCGATTAATATCATTTCGGGAATTAAGTTTGTAAGGAGAATGTGAGATTTGTGCTTACTATTTAGCACCGTTTCGATTGAAATCTTGATTAAGAAAGTTGGATGTTGTTATAATTTGGTTCCCTTAGTTACTAGCTTGGCCTTTAACTCCTCAGATCCAGATTTATCTTAGCCCCTTCTTACCCATTACCTCACATATCTATATTTACCTCGGCGTGTGTCATGGTCATTTGTTTGGTTGGAATGCATATGTACGGTTGTAGAGATCATTTTCATATTAGATTGCAGGCGTGTTATTATAGGTCGTAGTTGGGTGAGAGTCATTACAAAATTACTTCTTTCTATCTTTTACATATATTCACCTGTGCTTGTGTGTGATATGAGCGACCCGTGAGAGTCCATAATGACAAGTCTCTATAGTTGACGGTTCAGCAGTTTTTGACGACTACATAACTCGTTTGCATGATTCATATTGCTAATTGATTGTTAGTTTTTAGCATTAAATTGGTTTAGGCTTTATAGTTGCATTTCACTCTGAGATTGAACTCGTTCCATTAGGTCCTAGGATCGAGTCTAGTTCTTGCTTGGGGTCAAGCAAGGGTTTGGTTTGGGGAAGTTTGATGCGTGTCCTAAATATGATGTTTTACACCCTATTTTACACGCATTTCAGAGCTCATTTGTGTAGCTTAAGCTACTATTTCCCCTATTTCCGTCCACTTTTGTGTTTTTGTGTAATATTGCAGAAATGTGAAGAATTCAGCGGAAAATGAGCTGAATCCGTCCCCGAGTACTAGGCATATTATTTGACATGAAGTATTTACTCGGGAAGCAAACTTGGTGCGCGTATCGAGGCCCGAAAGACGAATTTATGAAGCTTTTGGAGCCAAGTACCTGTTGAAGTGGTCGATCGACTTACCTACATGGTCGATCGACCAGAGCGCGATTCCTGAAATAGATCAGAAGCTACTGTTCAGCGAGTTCAGTCGATCGACTGGTCCTTGTGGTCGATCGACCAAACCGTGATTTTGGCGTGAATTAAAAGAACGAGAATTAGAAAGCCCAATGTAATTCGGTTTTAGGAATAAAAGTTACGGAAGATTATCTATATAACGTAACTTTAGGTTTCAGAAGATCATCATCGAATTTTAGGGAAATAATTAGGGTTCATCACATAAAGATTGAACTTTTATTAGTTTAGAATAACTTTCGTCAATAAAGTTTACTTTCCGCATTTGGTTTTGGTCTTTCTTGTTCAATTCTTCTTTACGGTATTCTTCTGTTCCTTTGTTCAGGTTGTTGCTTTAATTCCTCCGTAGTTTAGAATTGCTAGGTTATATTTCCCAAAGCCAAATTATCGTTTCATGATAGTTATTTATTTAGTTAATTTAAGTATGAATTTGTTTGCTTTATTAGTTAATTCTATTGCTGTTACTATCACCATCATGAGTAGCTAAATCCTTTGTGCTAAGATGTAGGGGATCTGTAGGTTAGACGGATTCGACATAGGCAGCCTGTTGTCGGGCTCTGGTCGATCGACTGACATACATGGTCGATCGACCAGAGCGTGTTAGATTTGCTTAGACTTAATTAATTTAATTGCTATATTTGACGAATCGAGTGCACGCGACTAGTTGAATGCTTAGGAATTGACCGACCCGACAAGATCGAAAGATGGGGAGGAAAATAGACTTCTTAATTAAGACGACTAAATTAATAAGATCGAGAGATAAGTTAATTTAGATTTTGAGTTTCATTAATCAAGAACGAAAGTTAGTATTAGTGAGATTAGGGACCCGTAGCTTAGGCCGAAGGTTGCTACCTGTTAAATTGGACCGAGAGGACTTTTTATTTTCCCGTCTAACATGCTTAAGACAGTCTACCAAGAGTTGCCGCCGTCAAAACTATAGTGAATCGACCATCTTAGCATCCCTTTAATATTTGCTTCCATCTATTTTTATTTGCTGCTCATTTATTTACTCTAGATATAGTACTATTCAAAACAAACCCTCACACATTTATTACTTTAGACTAAGATTAGACAACTATTAATTGCATCGCCTCTCTGTGGTTCGACCCTGACTGCCACTAGCTATAGTAGTAGTTTGGATTATCAATTTATCTTTGGTACTCTACGACGGTATCAGGTCCCCTTTTGGTCAAAGGCTTGATATGGAGTCGAATTTTGAGTTTGTCATGTCAATCTTGGGAGTATAGCTACGTACTTCCCCTTTCCCTCCTAGAATTTGTTTCTTAGGCATCCGTGTTGTCTATATTGGTTACTTGAGCTAGAATAAGGGGGTTGACATCCCGGTAAGACCTTAAGTCGGCATCCTCCACTATTGACCATTTTATCCTGTTTTTGAAGAAATGCCACTTGAATGAGGCAAGTGTATATGCATTTTGAATGGTTCACTTTCATGCTCTATTTGGTGGTTAAGCACCGTTTTGAATCAAAATTTTGTAGCAAGACCTCACTTGCCTTACAATAGGGCACTTCCCCTCATGAACTGTCAAAATGCGAGTTGAAAGGGCACCCGGTGAAGCTAATCCCGATTCGGCTATTATGAATAAAGTGTGCAAAATAGTTAGTGTTGATAGGGGTCTTGATCCTGTTTAGGTTACTTACTCGGGGACGAGTAAGTCTTAAGTGTAGGGAAGTTGATGCGTGCCAAATTCGTACCATTTTTCCCCTTTATTTCCTTACGTTTTGACCCATTTAGAGGTGCTCCACGAGCCTTATCTCGCTATTTTGTGCCCTTGATCCCGTGCTTTCACTATTTTACTCATTTGTGTAGGAATTAGCCGGAATTGGATAAAGGAAACAAGAAAGAAAGAGATTCGAGTCAAAGCAAGGAGGAAAAGAGGAAGAGTATGTTGAGAAAGGACTCTCTATTGGTAGGCCGGCAACCGGCCAGCCGGCAGAGAGCTCCTCCCTATGCCTTAGCAATTTTGAAGATGGAATTGATGCCCAAATGCAAAATATCTCGCTATCGGCAGAGGTACCGGTAGCCGGTAGCCCGGCAGAGAGATCCATGAAGAGCTGAAATTGAAAAAAAAAAAAGAAGGCAAGGAGATGTCCTCTACCGCGCAGGCCGGCAACTAGACAACCCCCCCCCCCCCCCCGCTTTGAAGATTGAAGAATTAAATCAAAAGAACAATATCTCACTGCCGGTATCGGCACCGGAAGCCGGTCAACCGGTAGAGGACCCCTCTACCCGCATTCTTCCCACCAACCTCATTTGTAACCTAATTTTTGGAGATGATATATATACCCCTCTTCTCTAAATCATTTGGACACTACCCTAGATATTTTCAAGAACTTAATATTTATTCAAACTTTGTTAATCAAGTCTTAATCCTTCCCTAATTAAACATTAATCCTTTAGCTAATTAGTATTAATTTAGTGTTGCTCAATAGTTTACATTTGGGTATTGAATTGTAATAGAAGATTTTGAAGAATCTCTTCTCTTTATTAATCCAAGACTCAACCTTACATTGTTGTTGGTACAATTTCTCATCTTTAATAGTCTTTATTTCAATTATTTACATTCCTATATCTCGCTTTATTATTGTAATAGTTTATATCATGTTTCCCATCACTTTTGTTTGTCTTTTATCATTTTTTTTTTACATTTGCTTAAGCATGATGTGTGAGTAGTGACCCCCTAGGGTTTAGGGGGATCCTAAATGAAAATTAATGATATAATTTGGGTGATTAATAATTGGGTTTTGGGTAGAATGTTAGATTTCTTATTCATGCACATAAGGTGTTTGTAAAATTATGTGAGTGAAAGTTTACACTTTTCTTCATTCTTTGCTTAAATTCCCCATAAATGAAAGTTTGTAGGGTCTTTTGATAGCTTGATTAAGTTGAGATTGGATACTTAATGAAAATTGTGTGTCTATCTTTAGGGAGACCAAGATATTGAGTCTCTTACCTAGGCTAACCACTACCCATACCCAATTATTTACCCTTATTTACCTTTACCCACTTAGGGGAATCCGAAGACCCTAGTTTTAATATAAATTGTTTACATCATTTGCTTTATCACCGTTTTAGTTGCTTGAATTAGTTGCATAAACTTCAAATCCTCTTATTGTTCGACTAAAATAGATCTAGAACGAATTGAGTAGAAACCCACACCATCCTCGAGTTCGATACCCGATAGATACTACCTTTTTATCGGAGTTTATAAATTGTTTTGATAGTAGGAAAAGACGACTAATCTTAACTATCAAATGTTTTTGTTTAATAATGGTGTCATGTTCTTGTTTCCGTACAAATTACCATTCTTGGTCTTTGGTTGTTATTTCATAGACTTGGCTCAATTTGATATGTATGTTATTATTTTGTATATAATTGGGTTGTAACTTTTGTTTTGGTTTTTGTAAAAAGTTTGATGCGTGAAGTCAACAAAAGTCAAACCTGGTCAAAGTTAAACCCAAGCCCAAGTTAGGAAAGTAAAAAAGGCGAAGTCAAGGAAAGTCAAGTAGGAAGCAGTAAGGCAAAAGTCAAGGATAGTTAACTCGCACAAGTACCAAAAAAGTCCAGGAAAAAGTGCAGATTTTGGACGAAAAAATGCAGGACTGCTGTTGGACCATATAGTTATATGTCCTGTTAGGTTTTGATAATGACAAAGTATGTGTGTCTATATATTTGGTGCTTGTAATGGTTTGTTATATGTTGCAAGAGCATAGAACAAAGCTTGTCGGTTATATCAAGACAAAGACAAATACTTCCTCCATTCAACTCCACTCTACCACTTTTCTTTTTCACGTTTGCCAACGCGCGTTTTACGCGTTAAATATCGTTAGCTACGTATTTGCAAAAATTATAAAAGTAAGATATTTTTAATGTGCTCGTAAAGACAAATTAAACAAGATCCCACATGAAAATATTTTCACTTACGTATCGAGTGAAAATTAAAATTGAATACTCACTTGTGAATAGTGTACAAAAATGAAATTGGTAGAGTGGAGTTGAATGGGGGAAGTACAAGTTCTGAAGCTGAAGATGAAGAGCTTATATTCAAGATACAAGATGATCAACTACTGAAGATCTCCAAGAAGATTAGATAGTATAGGTCGTCATTTGGTAATGGTATCTTTAGATGTGATTTTTGTTAAGTAAAGTTATAGCTATTTCATCTATAACTTTAGCTATAACTTTACTAAACTAAATATAAGGTTATAGCTCTTTTCACTATAACTTTGGATGACATATAAAGTGTTAGAGATCTATATCTCATTATACTCAACATATTCATATATGTTTCAATTAATTTAGTCATAAAATTAATTTAGATCTTATGCATGCAAACATAAGTAAATATAGAGAAGAAATCATTTTCCTTACAATAAAATTTCGAATCAAAGGGCACAAGTAAGATCTCCTATCTTACTTGTTCTTGAGCTCTCCTAATATGGATGAACAAAAATTCAAGGGTAGAATCTCTCCCAAAGATGAATACCAAAAGTAACCCCTTAAAAGATTAATATTATTAATACTAGAACAATATTAATCTAAATAAAATTCACCCAAAATATTGAATTTGGTCTCTTATTTTTCGGTTAAGAGAAGGGAGAAGAAGGAAGTAATATTCTCTCTAAAACTCTATATTTTTAGATGTGCAAGAATGAATGAATATCAACTAGAATGCATGTAGTGTATATTAGGTAAATTAAGAGAAAAACCATTTGGCTTTTTCACTAGGAAAACCGGGTAGGGGGAGGGTAAAGGGGTCAATGCATGAACAAGGTGCTCTTCACAAGAGTAACTAGGTATGCATGGCTAGCAATTAGGTAAATGATTATGCTTTCCACTTAAAAATTAATCAACACAATATTTAGCCTAATACACCCTCTATTTCGGTCTATTTAAGATAAAATGGATTCCATTTTATCTTTGTCAATTTGTCAATTTGTCACATGTCACAAGTCATGTAAAATTGTTATGCATTTTTAACATATTAAAAAACAACGCATTAATAAAAATACGTCATGTACAAAATCGACTTAGTAATTCATAATTACTTGTACCAAAATGATTTACCAATTATAAATCACAACATCTTGTATTTATAATAAATTATTCATTCAAATTTAATTGTTTCCGTAAACAATAATTTCATCTAAGTAATAAAACAATTCGATCACTTAGACCGTATCTTATTTAATCAAATTATAATGAGATACGTAAATATTACTTCCAAAATCGTCCGTCAATTTTAAGTAATTTAATTAACCCGTATCGTCATACGATCAATTAAATAATCAATTAAGAGTGTTACCCTTTAGGTATGACCTAAGGGGATCAACTGATCACCACCGTCGCACGACAGTAATGTCAAACTCATTACCGATATGTGTGGACCAGTTGACAGTAAAATATTTCTTCCCACATGTATTCTTAAAATGAGACTTAAACATGTGATCATCATGATCGATAGTTGTGATCGGATTATTGTCGGAGGACACATATTCCAACATGAAGAACTTTGTTTTTAAAAGCTTAATATTTCGAAATGATTTTATAAACTAAATTATTTATTTGATTATATCTTATACTTATCTTGGATAACTAATTTATTTATATCCTATTGACTAGTAATACAACTCATGAGTTGTCATGCTATCTAGAGTTTATGTAAGTTATTCATGATTAAACCCTAAAATAAACCGTCTAGGGTTTCGTGGAAGAGTACGGCTAGCTTGTTCATGATCCTCTTCTTGTTTTCCTTCTTGTGCAAGTTAGGGTTTAGCATATCTTATTTGATAATTATTTGTCAAAGATTTCATATCTCTTTTATTATCTAAATAAGATATATTTTCCGTAAGTATAGAGAATATACTTTAATCTAAATATTAAAGAAAGATTTTATATCTTATTTATTATTTACCGAGATATTACTCTCTTAAAGATAAGATAAAATCTTAGATAAGAATTCTTTCTTCTGTTACACGAAGTCCGCGACATTGGTTTTCGTTTTTCAAAACCCTAGTTTCCGTCTTCTATAAATACTACTTCTGCTCTTTTAATTAAGGTTAAGACTTTTCATGAAGAATCATATTACAAGCATATCACGCAAAATAGAGTAAAATTATTTTTAATTGCAAACGCTTTTAAAACGTGTCTTACTTTATTTATAATTTTGAAAAGTCAAGTTCTTTATTTGTCAATTACATTTATTGATATCGTTATTGGATAATAGTGCTTAGATTTGTTTCTTATACGTTCAAGTGTGTGAATGTCAAAAGAACAATCAAACACTTTCTTATTAACGTAAGATAGATAGATCGAGTATTTAACGGTACTCATTTGAGTTACAACTAGAGTTAGTTGTACGAGTGGGTTGATAATTTTGTAATTCGTCGAAAGGTACTAAAATTATTAATCGAGAATAGTCGATGTAGGTTTCGACTTGTGAAACTGAACCACTTCAAAAATCCGTGTGTCCCTTGCATTTCTTTCTTCATACTAATTGTTATTCACACGTATCATAAGGACATAATCGAAAACGTGGGCTTATTTACTTATACTCAATTCACCCCCCTCCCCCCCTCTTTAGTATTTCGGATCGATAGACTCTTCAATTGGTATCAGAGCCTCGTGCACCATAAAGAGGCTGGTCCGTCTATGCTTGTTTACTTTTAATTTCGCTGCCTTACACGTGTGAAATGGACTCCAAGTATCTTAAGTGGCCCATCTTTGATGGGAAGAATTATGGACTTTGGAAAAACATGATGACACACTATATAAAAAGACATGATTGGGAGTGCTGGAGGATCATATAAAATGGACCAAATAAAATTTTGGTTAGATCTTCTGAAGGTACTACCTATGAGAAAAAGGAAGAAGACTATGTGAAGGCTGATTAAAAGAAGGCTGAGAAAAACTCGACAGCCATAAGCCTGTTACAAAACGGCATGACATCAAATGAATTTGATCGTTTTTCTTCTTGTACCTCGGCCAAGGAAATATGGGATGGTCTTGAATTAGCTTATGAGGGAATAACAATTGTTAAGAAATATCGTATTGACTTGCTGATTCAAAAATATGAGCTCTTTACAATGGAGCAAAACGAATCTCTTGATAGCATGTCTGCACGATTTTCAAGCATTATAAATGAAATGAAAAATCTTGGTAGAAAATTTGAATGAGGACATTGCTAGAAAAGTCCTTAAGAGTCTGCCAAAAAAATAGCGTCCTAAGGTCACATCAATAGAGGAATCAAGAGATCTTACTTCCTTGTCTTATCAAGAGGTCATAAAAGCCCTCATGGCTCACGAGATTGTCCTAGATAACGATGATGCTGAACCAAGTAAAAATAAGAGAATGGCTCTTCAAGCATCACAAAGTGAAAAGGGTGAATCTGATATTGAGGATGAGACGGTCTTGTTTGCCAGACGTTTTAAAAAGAAACTATTCAGAAACAAGCAAAAAAAAAGCCGTCCTATAATAATAATAAATCCTTCAATAAGAAAGCTACTGTGTCAAAAACATCATTAATTAATGGGAAAATTGATAATCACTACCAACTTTAACAGTCTTTTTCATAATCACTACCAAGATAAAAAAAAAAGTTCCATAATCACTACCCAAAAGTCATCTCCGACTTAAAAACAATACCAGTTTGCATTTTCCGTCAAATTTAACAAAAAAGTGACCAGTTTACCCCTTGCTTCTACATAACTCTTCAACTCATCCAAACTCTTCAACTCCATTTTTCATTTCATATGACAAATCCATCTACTCCTCTTATCTGTTACTAAACCCTAAAAATTTCCCCCCTTTTTTGAAATTATTGATTCAATCTTTCTGCTTTCTCGTGTTCTTCAATAAATCTGTGTTTGTTATTGAGTTGTTCGTCTATCCCAGGTAAAATTTAAAATCTTCTACTGTAATTATTGTTCTTTAGGTGATGTTATTGCAATTTTATTTTGATTTCTTGTTTTATTGTTACTAATCATCTACTTTAATAATTTCATGTTTGTTTTTGAATTAGTGGTTGGTTTTGATGTTGAAATTCTTAGTTTAATTCAAATTTTGTGTTTGTTTTTAAATCAGTTGTTGATTTGGATGTTCAGTTCCTATTTTAATACCCATTTCATGTTTGTATTTTACCCAGTTGTTGTTTTTGATGCTGATTTCTTATTTTAATCACACTTTAATCAATTGTTTTATGTAGAATGGACGACGTGGCACCTTTTAGAATGAACATTAGGCTCCATTTTGGGGGTGATTTTAAATATGCGAATCGCAAAACTCAGTATGTTAAATGTGAGACTAATGTTATACCTGAGGTTTATTCAAATCAAATGAGTTATAGGTTTTTGTATGACATAGCCAGAAAGGTAGTTGGCAAAAACTATGTTCCTATAATATATTATAGGCAGTTTGGGAAGAATCTTACAAATGGAAGGGTAGTAATTGCTAGGGATGAGGATATGGTTGAGGTAATAAAGTCAGGGGATAAATTGAATAGGCTAGATTTGTATGTGAAGATCTTCCCTAACTTTATTCCAAATGTAGTCCCAAAGAATCCTTCTTTAAAGACACAAAATGCATCTAGTTCACATGCTTCCCCTTTACCCAAAAATCCACCCCCATATTCCAAAAGTCAAGTAAAGATAAAGTCTTATCCATCTCTACCTACAAGAAAAAGTAGTAGAAATCACCCTAATAGTAGCAACAGCCAAGCCATAACCATTATTAGTCCTTCTATATCTCCTAAATCTCCTGCTCCTAAAACTAACACTGCCACACCTATAAGAAAAAGTCCAAGAAATCATCTCCCCAATCCTCATATTGTCATTGATAAGGTAGTTAAGGCTAAGGGGAAACTCCAACCAATGAGAAGGGCAAACAAGGGGAATAGTGAGAAAGTGGAAATAGCTAAGGGCAAGTCAGTTGAAGAAGAGAAGATTCAGGGAGTTGAAAAGGGAAAAGGGAAGAGGAAGCCAATTGATAAGGAGAATACTGAAGTGGTTAGCAAGGGAAAGGAGAAGAGTCAGGCTGTTGACACGGGCAAGGAGAGGAGTCAGGCTGTTGACAAGGGCAAGGAGAGGGCTCAGGAAGTTGACAAGGGTAAGGGAAAGAGGAAGTCAGTTGCCAAAGTAAACCAACTTGATAAGTTTCAGTGGGAGCATGATTTTGAGGTAAATGATGTGGACTCTGAAGATGACCATTTTGATGTCGATTTCAATTTGGGGGAAGAAGATTTAAGGGCGGATGATATATTTCTAGCAGCTGAAGAGGGGTCATTAATTAAGAAAGTTGACAAGTCCCTGTAACTTTTTAGGGTGGTTAGAGGTTTTGAGGATGTGGATCCAGTAGTTGGAAATGAAAAGTATGTTGATGATGATGATGATGATTTGAGGAGTTTGGATGGATCTGAGGATGAAGGGAGGGTATTATGGCCAATGTTTAACCCTGAGGTTGACTTCAAGAAACCAGTTTCTTTAGAAGTAGGCTTAAATTTTCCTAACAAGCACTCATTGAAGAAGGCTCTCCAACATCATGCCATTGAAAATAGGTATGAATTTTATTATGAGCACAATGGCAACAAAAGGTTAACAACATATTGTAGACACAAGTGTTTGTGTAAGTGGAACAAAAAAAGGACCAATTTGGGTAAGTGTATTTGTAAGTCTACTAGAAAGTGCACCTACACTATTTATGCAATTCCAATGGGGAATGATGGGGTATGGCTGAAGGAAATGTAGATCTTTATACATACTAACATACTCATATATGTCGAAATTAATTTGTCATAAAATTAAATACGGATTTTATGCATGCAAACAATATAAAAATAGAGGAGAAATCATGTCCTTACATTGATGATTTCGGTTTTATTGGGCACAAAAGAAATCTCCTTTTCTTTTGTTCTTGAGCTTTTCTAAGATGGAAGAACAAGATCCAAGTATAGGATCTCTCCTTAGGATTAATACCCAAAGCTTTCTCTTAATTTAATTAATATTACAAGAACTAGTATAATATTAATTAGTAGAAAATGACCCAAAAATAATATAAACACTTGATTATTTTCGGTTTTAGAGAGAAGGAGAGGAGGATTTTTATTCTCTCTAGAATTGTATTTTTGGATGAGTGAATGAATGATTATACACTAACACATTTTAGTGTAATATTAGGTAAAAATTAGATGAAAAACCATAATGGTTTTTTTCATCAAAAACCGGGTGGAAGGGGCTTTTAGGGTGAGCCAATGCATGCAAGTGTTGTTCTTTACAATACACAATAGGCTTGCATGGCTAGGAAATAAGGTAATCATTGTGTTTTCCATTATCTTAATCAAACACAATATTAGCCCATTTCTTCCCCTAATTTCGGCATACATGGATAACAAGTGATCCATTTTATTTTTGTCAATTGTAAATATGTCACATCACATGTTACATAAATTTGTTATGTATTTTTAACATATTAAAAATCAACGTATTAATAAAAATACGTCACATACAAAAATCGACTTAGTAATTTCATAATTACTTGTGCCAAAATATTTTCCATTTATAAATCACAACAGATTGTATTTATAACAATTCATTCAATTTCGATTGTTTCTTTAAACATTAATTTCATCCGAGTAATGATACAATTCAATTACTCAGACCGTATCTCATTTAATCACATTTCAATTTGATACGTAAATTTTACTTCCAAAATCGTCCGTCAATTTTCAAGTAATTTAATTAACTCGTAACATTATACGATTAATTAAATAAACAATTAAGAGTGTTGCCTTATAGGTATGACCTAGGGGGTCAACTGATCACCACCGTCGCACGACAGTAATGTCAAACTCTAGTCAGCCAATCATTACCGATATATGTTGACCATTGACAAGAACAATATTACTTCCCAATTGTATTCTCTATAATGAGATTTAAACATGTGATCATCATGATCAACAGTCGTGATCGCATTATTGTCGGAGGACACATATTCCAACAATCTCCCACTTGTCCTCGACAAGTGTGCGTCACCAATTCTCTTGTCCTATTACTATCTCCCACTCAATGCAAGGTGTCTTTCAGGTCGTACTTGCAAGTGATCATATCGAGAGTGGTTTCTTCGATCTGGGAGAATAACTGATTGATCGGACTTATCTATCATAGATACTTTCCGAGCTTGGCCACGCATTTCCAGTTCATTACTCCTCGAGTGGCCCTGAGATATTGTTATAACCCTGACTAGGGGTGGACAATTCCTATCGCACTCATTCCCTTCGACTAGCCACAGCCATCATAACCCAAAATATGCCCATTTGACCCCATTTACGAAGGTCGTAGTAACACAATTCAAAGTTAATCTGAAACTGTGCCATCTTAGGCGAATAGTCTTTAGTCAAAAGAATCGACTCATTTGAATACTATAGTAGCTCTCGCCACGACCAGGCTATATAAATTTGCCAGAACTCTATAAGCGGTCATTAGGCCCGACAAAATGTTCCCAACAGTCTGCCTATGTGATCGACTAGTCATCTCACATGACTCTATGGCACTTGAACTTGCCATCAATCGCATCACACTCTAGTCACTTCGAGATGTCACCTCATACAAGTAACCATGGGCAAATACAATGTTAATCCATGTTCACTTTAACGGGGTTCAATTATCTCCACAACCCGTTTGGATATAACAATGTACAAGGTGAGTTAATAATAACTCAAACGACAAATGTCGACATCACACTCGGGTAGTCAATATCATATTACAACCTTGTGATGTATATCATCAGTGTAAACACTTATTGATTGCAATAGAAGTTTAACATCCCATGTGTCCATGTGTTCTAACTTCTTACACTTGCAATTTCCTTCACATTCATGTTCTCTCTCATAGCATGAATCCTACCAAGTACACATCAAGGTTCCCGACCTTGGTTTCGGTTCTTTAACTTGAAAGAACTTTCTTATCGACTATCACATAACGAACGAAATTGTGATGAATGATATAACTTGTACTGATCAAGTACTCCATCCACACACAATGCACTAGGTATATGTTTTGTAGAATCTTGTAACAATTGACAAGATTATTTAGCTTAGCACTTCTCACAAGTCCTAGCTTGACTAGGAAAGATTGATTTTTGAATAACCTCTTATTCAACCAAGCATCTTTCCAAAAACTTCTCATTTCTCTTTCTAGGCTTGAAAGAATTGGGATTCTCATAAATCCTTACATGTGCTCGGACTTTCTATAATATGTGCAACCTCTTATCACATAATGGAGTATTCCGTCAAACACTGAAATCGCTCATCGGATTCTACCTGAGAATTCATGACGTTTCTATTATGGCTTACCAATCAATACTCATATGCATATGATTTATAATTGGACATGTACATGATCATTCTAATGGCGGAAACATTAGTTACTAATAATCATGAGATCAACCGTTCATAGATTCAATGAACGACCATGACTGCTAATGGCAATTTCATTTTCATCTACATGAATAACCTATGTGAATGTTGATACGATGTGTATCTCTTAATACTAATCCGACATCCCTAGATGTTATTGGATTCATCATTGTCCATTTTCATCCAGAATTGAAAACTCAAAAGCTTCTTTATGAAAGAAGGTATTAGCTCATCATTCTTTAATGAGTAATGAGTTTTATACATTCAAGGATGATAGCTCCCACTAAATTCCGTGTCTTCACATGAGAATTTCCTAACTCCCACTCAATTCTACACATTTCGAAATTGACTTCTCAATCGAAATTTATTCAAGAATTGAAATATAAATTTCATTGCCAAGTTATTAGGATAAAACCATATATGTTCCAACATATCCTTTCAAAATACCTATTTTGAAGTGGTCTCATCCCAACCTTACGGAAAGAGATTTTAAATCTCCAATACACTCATGTCATAATGATGTGTAGTAATGTCATTATTCAAATATAAACAATGTTTAGAATACGTCCTTCGCAAATACCCTTTTGGAAGGAGGTTTAACCATTTCACAGTGAGGTTAAGCAATGACATTTGCGTGGTTAAAACATTGGCCATTGAAGATATCGGTATATCAATCTTTGCAACTCGATCATAACTAGTATGTTACTATGATTCATTTAGGCTCTTAAGTAAATCTCAAGGTTTAAACTATTGGTCAAATGTTCATAAACTTAGTCAAAAACTTGTTAAGACTTTACATTAGTCATTTTTCTTCCAAAACTTTCTTTTGGTCTCCTCGTGTAGTTATCTTGAGAATATTCTCTTATGATTACTACACTTGGTCTCTTTAGTCATATAGAACTAACTTGAGACCATAGATCTCATCTATTCGGCATACTATGTAAATAGATATACCTTCATTCAAATCATTTTCTCTTGCGAAGATCTTCACTTACACAAGTACACAATTTTATCTTGTCTTGTGTGTTGTGTCCTCATTTTTCTCCCACTCTATCTTTAGAATAAATACACTATAGATTCAAAGATAGCATATGAGACACAAATTAATGAAGTTGAAGTATAAGGAGAACTATCTCATAGATAGACTAATGGATATTGATTTCATATGTGTGCTTGGTGATTGACATACCTTTAAGAGAGTTCATATACTCAAAATTACTTTATAAATGATCATACACAAGCCTTAAGCATGTGGACATATAATGAAACCCGTCATTATATTTGTCTATAAGATCACTTTAAGTGACTAATCTTATGTTTCAAAGTGCAAGCATTTAAAGATGAATTTTAGAACATAAAAGGATAAATGATAAAACGGGTGACTTGGGTTGTAAACCAAGTCACCATTATCCAAAATACAACTCATTATCCAAAATACTTTTCCATGTCGAACACGGAAACTTAAAGTTCTAAAATCCAAAACACAACTTAAATTAAGACAATGAAAAACAAAGCTCCATAAAAGCTATCCTTAGCTTCTCCATGGTTTCTTATGCTTGCTTTTCCTTTCCCTTGTCTTTGCTTGGTGGAGGCCCTATTTACAATAAAAAGGGAGATACATTATCACAACTTTGCATCATATTACCATAGTTGAATTAGAAACATAAAAGAAGGATAGTCATTTACCTCTTTGGAGTGATCTTTCCAGGTTTGATATCACCAAGGTATTTGGAACAATTTCTTTTCCAATGTCCCATGCCATTACAATAATGGCACTTATCAAGAGGACCCTTCTTGACTTTCGAGGTGCTAGCTTCATTAGGCTTAGCTTTGGTGAATGTGGGAGCTAGCTTCTTGCCCTTTCTCCCATTCTTCTTGAACTTCCCCTTACTCTTAGTGCTTATGTTAAGCACATCCTTGGGAGGGTTCACATTTAACCCCATGTCTCTCTCGGCTTGCACAAGTAACTTGTGCAACTCCTCAAGAGACGCATCCTTGTCTTGCATGTTGAAATTCACCCGGAATTGCACATATGCCTTGACTTTGGACAAGGAGTGTAGAATCCTATCTACGATGAGTTCTTTGGGGATTTCAACCTTTTGAATTTTCAAGGTCTCGACAAGCTCCATGAGTTTGAGCACATGAGGGCTAACCTTTTGGCCCTCTTTGAAGTCGAGATCAAAGAATGCCGCGGCCACCTCATATTGGACGATCCGCGGAGTTTGTGAAAACATGGTCACAAGTTTGGAGTAAATCTCATTAGCATTGCCCATTTTAAAGGCTCTCCTTTGGAGGTCCGCCTCCATCGCAAATATCAAGACATTTTTCATTGCGGCGGACTCCTTTTGGTAAGCCTCATATGCTTCCCTAGTGGCCGCGGTGGACCTAGTGGAGGGTTCGGGTGGAGAGGCCTCGGTAAGGTAACGAAGCTTGTCGTCACCTTCGGCGGCTAATTTGAGTTGGGCATCCCAATCGGAGAAATTTGACCCATTCTTTTCAAGTTTACATCGATCCATAAAGGATCGTAGCCAAGATGAAGTAGCGAGAGGTGTGGCGTTAGGAATTGGTGTTGGTGTTGCCATTTGTTATGAAAAAGAAGCGGTCTACAAAACAAAATATAAGGAGTAAAACAATTGTTTTAATAATACTCGTAAAAATGTATGATTTAAACAAGTTTTATGCATTTTTCTAGTGACCTCTACCCAACTAGATAAATGATTCCAAGACCCAAATTCATATCGACTTAGGCACGGGGTAGCCGATGCAACCTTTATCAATATAACTCGGTGGATTAACTTTTTAATCGATTCTACTTTTAGAACTCTTGGTCAATAAAATTACTCTAATGTTTATCTATAGCCCAAAACACATCAACAAGGGCACGGGGTAGCCGATGCAACTCTTATCAATAACTTTTGTTGAGTTCAATCCAAATTTCGATTAAATGTGTCCATTATCCAAACCCACATCAATTTGGGCACGGGGTAGCCGATGCAACCCTCATCAACATGAATTCGGTGGATAGACATTTATCACCCACTTCCCCTACGTAACAAGGTTTGTACCCCGGGGTAGCCGAGTGCACTCCCTCGCGAAATAGGTTTTCATGGTTTCTACTATTTGGTAAGGCTATATCTCAATTGTTTGTTTTAGCGAGAGGTCATGTCAATTTATTATCTATCACGTTTTAAGTGAACTAAAGCGGTGAACTGCGATAATTTTAATTGACACGGTCGATAAACTCGATAAAATAAGGATGCATGTTTTAGTTATGGCGATTTAGCGATGCATGTGACATAAAATAAAATGCAAGCATAAAAATAAATAAATAAATCCTAGTATGGCCTTTCCTAAAAAGAAAAACTATTTAACTATTACATATTCGGAAACCAACTCCATTGGTCCCTTGAACTTCGGTTGTGGCACGCATCTCGAGGTTACACCGTCTTTATGTATCGCCATTCTTGAAGAAATCCGTCTTTGGGAACTCCGGAATGAATAAAATTACATAATAAATTACATAATTTCCTATTATACATTTGTAACTAAAATAAAATAAATCTATTAAATTACAAAACGGTGATACGAGATCACAATTTAATATACAACCGAATCGATATTCCCATACATTTCGGGAAATACCAATTAAAATCTAAGGCCATACTAAGTAAAATTACATAATTCAAAATTACATAAATTAAAATTATGACAATCATAAAGAAAATGCAGCATTATAATATGTATGAACATGCTTAATTTTTATGCTAAATCGCCTTTAAATAGCCAATATCGTATATTACTCGGTTTTTACGGATTTGCGTGATTTCAACATTTTATAATCACAAAAATACATAAACTCGTATTTATGCATAAGTTAACTACCCTAACCTCTTAGGACTCAAAATTTAGTCTTCACTAATAATTTGACCATAATTAACCTATATTTTATAAAATTGTTCATAAATGGACCAAAAATTACAAAAATAAGCTATTAAACTTCAAATAAATCACAAAATTTCAAATAAATTTGAAATTTGAAATTTAAACTCATGAACATTCTGGAAAATTTCCATGACACTCATAATGTTCAAAATCTTAGGTTAAAAATTTCGAAAATTTACCGGAAAAACAATGTTGCGGTTTATCGATTTTTAATAAAATAATCATAAAAACATGGAAAAATTATATTCACTAACTTTTCAATTTTAGATCTGAAAAAGATAATAAAATGCAACATTAGACGTTTTTCCTAAGTCATAGATTACGTTTTATTAATTTTCATCTAATAATGTCACTATTTATGCTATTTTTCTTCAAAAATCCATAAATCATGCAAAAAGACTTCTTTATAGCCAATTATTTTACACACATCTTGTAAAATTGCATGTGACAACATATTAATTTTCTATGACCAGATTCGAAATTTAACTCATATTAACCTATTTTTCACCTAAATCCAAATTTAATAATGAAAAATTCATTTTTCGAGCATAACAAGTCCAAAAATTATGAAAATTTACAGGTTATCGCAAAATAATATATGTGACAACATATCCAAAAACCAACTGAAAATTCGAAGTATAGCTAATTTTAGACCAAAAATGACATTTTTACTCATAAAATCATATTTAAATGCCATTATTGTATATAATGAACAATAAAAATCCGTAAAATTAACCAAAATATCCTAAAACATTTTAGGACCAGAAATATTAACATGCATGGATGAATTTCGTGATATATCATAATAACACAAATTTTACAAGTTTTATTTGTTATTCTTATAACTCGGAAAAACTTTTAACCGATTTGCATGCAAACAACCGTGGCTCTTGATACCGATTGAAGGAAATGTAGATCTTTATACATACTAACATACTCATATATGTCGAAATTAATTTGTCATAAAATTAAATACGGATTTTATGCATGCAAACAATATAAAAATAGAGGAGAAATCATGTCCTTACATTGATGATTTCGATTTTATTGGGCACAAAAGAAATCTCCTTTTCTTTTGTTCTTGAGATTTACTAAGATGGAAGAACAAGATCCAAGTATAGGATCTCTCCTTAGGATTAATACCCAAAGTTTTCTCTTAATTTAATTAATATTACAAGAACTAGTATAATATTAATTAGTAGAAAATGACCCAAAAATAATATAAACACTTGATTATTTTCGGTTTTAGAGAGAAAGAGAGGAGGATTTTTATTCTCTCTAGAATTGTATTTTTGGATGAGTGAATGAATGATTATACACTAACACATTTTAGTGTAATATTAGGTAAAAATTAGATGAAAAACCATAATGGTTTTTTTCATCAAAAACCGGGTGGAAGGGGCTTTTAGGGTGAGCCAATGCATGCAAGTGTTGTTCTTTACAATACACAATAGGCTTGCATGGCTAGGAAATAAGGTAATCATTGTGTTTTCCATTATCTTAATCAAACACAATATTAGCTCATTTCTTCCCCTAATTTCGGCATACATGGATAACAAGTGATCCATTTTATTTTTGTCAATTGTAAATATGTCACATGTCACATGTTACATAAATTTGTTATGTATTTTTAACATATTAAAAATCAACGTATTAATAAAAATACGTCACATACAAAAATCGACTTAGTAATTTCATAATTACTTGTGCCAAAATATTTTACCATTTATAAATCACAACAGATTGTATTTATAACAATTCATTCAATTTCGATTGTTTCTTTAAACATTAATTTCATCCGAGTAATGATACAATTCAATTACTCAGACCGTATCTCATTTAATCACATTTCAATTTGATACGTAAATTTTACTTCCAAAATCGTCCGTCAATTTTCAAGTAATTTAATTAACTCGTAACATTATACGATTAATTAAATAAACAATTAAGAGTGTTGCCCTATAGGTATGACCTAGGGGGTCAACTGATCACCACCAAATCGCACGACGCGAATGTCAAACTCTAGTCGACCAATCATTACCGATATATGTTGACCAGTTGACAGTAACAATATTACTTCCCAATTGTATTCTGTATAATGAGATTTAAACATGTGATCATCATGATCAACAGTCGTGATCGCATTATTGTCGGAGGACACATATTCCAACAATGGCAGCTTAGAACTGTTGACTTGAGGCATAAATGTGTATTCAAGGGGGTTAATAACAAGGTTAGCTCAGAATATTTGGCTGAAAGGTACCTGGAAGATTGGAGGTTAGACCCAAACATGAAGATCCATAAATAGCAAAAACAGATTAAGAGGGATTTAGGTGTTGATGTAAAATATGGGATGTGTTGGTTGGCTAGAGCAAGGGCTAAGTTAACTATTTATGGGGACTGCCCTGCACAATATGGGAGGGTATGGGACTATGTGTCAGCAATCTGCAAGTTCATTGAAGGATCAACTGCTATTGTTGTGGTTGACAACATTGAAAGACCACCTCCTTATTTTCAGAGAATGTTTATATGTTTGAAACAAGTCAAGGAAGGGTTCTTAAGTGGATGCAGACCTATTATAGGGGTGGATGGGTGTCACTTGAAGGGATCATATCCAGGGCTCTGCTTAGTTGTTGTGGGGATGGATGGAAACAACAATATTTACCCAGTTGCTTGGGCTATTGTGGAAATTGAAAATGGAGAAATTTGGAGTTGGTTCCTTAGACTGTTAATGGAAGATCTTGGCAAGGAAGAAGGGCAAGGCATGACAATCATGTCAGATAGACAGAAGATTTGTCTTCTTTATGTTATTGTTATTTGTTGCATCTGTTATTGGTATAAATTTGTTGCATCTGTAATTTTAACTGCTATTGTTATTTGTTGCATAGGGAATAAGGGAAGCCTTCAAAGTTGTTACCCCTAAAGCTCATATCAGATATTGTGTGAGACATATTTGGGCCAACTTCAAACTCCAATTCACAGGGATAATCTTCAAATAGACATTCTGGAATGCAGCTAGAGCATCAACAGAGGTAATGATTTTAACAAGCAGAATTTCAGAGCATTTTAAGTGTTTAAGTAGTACAATTCATTTGAGCATTTCTACTTGCATTGTAACAGGCAGAATTTAAGAGAGAAATGGCTGGGTTGAAAAGTTTAAGTGAAAGAGCTTGGAAGTACTTGGATGACATTGGAGCCTGTCACTGGAGCAGGCATGCTTTTAACACACCTTGCAAGTCAAACATGTTAACTAACAACATGTGTGAGAGCTTCAATGCTCTTTTGAAAGAGGTAAGGGATAAACCAATTTTAACCATGATGGAGTGGATTAGGAGATATGTCATAAAAAGACATTATGAGAAAATAAAAGGTGTGAATGTTTTTGATGGTAAGGTGATGCCTTATGTGGATAATTTTTTGAAATGGGCTAAGAATGAGGCTGATTGTTGTGATGTATGGGCATCATCTAATTTCTTTTGAGGTGATGTATATGAGCAAAGAGTATGTGGTGGATCTGCCAACACAAACTTGTACATGTGGTCATTGGCAGTTAGCTGGACTTCCATGCCAACATGCAATTGCTTCCATCAATAACTAGAGGGCAAATTATGAGGATTTTGATCATGAGGCATATACAAAGGAGAAGTACATGGTAGCCTATGAACACCCTATACCTCCAATGCCTGGAATCGGGCAATGGGAAAGGGTGGATATGGTTGAACCCTTACCACCTCCTTATAGAAAATTGCCAGGAAGATCAAGTTTAAAAAAGAGAAGAAAAGAGGCTGGTGAGAAAGGTAGTACAGACCAACAACAAAAACAAGGGTTACAAAGGAGGTGTGGAAAGTGTGGAGAAATAGGGCACAATGTCAAAACATGCAAGAATCCTGCTAGGGCTCCAATGAATCAGACCAGACCCACATCAGAGTGGACTAATCTGGTAAGGACTACAGCTGACAAAAGAAAGGCACAGAGACTGCATGATGTTGAGGTACTTCAATTTGTAGCTTCTGGAAGTCAAACTCAACCAAGTCAGGAGTCAACTGCACCACAACCTCCCAACACCAGAAACTCTCATAAGCAGGGACAACATGCAGATTTAAGGGCAGGAATGAAGCGTAGAAGGGCACTAGCGTTTAATGACAAGTAGACAAAAAGACTTTGATGTATTAAGTTGTTGTATGTGTTTTAAGCAGGATGTTTTATGTGTATTAAGCTACCAGTGTTTTTTACTTTGTTGTCAAGACTTTGAACTATCTTGTCTTTGATGAATGAAAATGATGAATTTGCTTTCCATGGAGAATTTGTTGTGTAATTAAAGCATGTGTGTTAAACCAAGCAAGCCGAATTTTCATTGATATGGCAAATGCCTACTTTTCTTACAAATGATAATGGCAATTGACAAACAAGGCCTAAATTGCCAGCCTAAAGTACATTGACATACATCAAAAACAACACAAGCATGACAAATATGAGAGCATAAAAATCCTTTCTCAATAAACTAGAGCCACTACTCTCATAAGCAGGGAAGAACACATCCCTTTCAAGCTCCATAATCTTCGACCTAAGCAATGAATTTTCTGCTTTGAGCTTCTCGTTGTTCTCCTTCAAATGATCATTTTCAGACTTGAGCAAATTTTTCTCACTAGCCAAAAGTTGCTTATCCAACATAACTTGATTAATAGCATTCCTTTGCCATTCACTTTGATCAAAATCTAACCATTGCCAAAAATCACAGTGACGAAATTTGCAAGTCATGAACCTTCTACGTGGGTTTTCCCTTGTCCATGACTTCATGACAGCACATGGGACACGGCAATGGCACTTAATTGCAGTCCTCATTTGGCCTTCTATTTCCTATTTCAGACGCAAACATTATTGATAAATACAAATCAAGAAACAGAGAAAAGAAGAAAGAAGAAGAAATGAAGAAAAAAGATGGAGAAGAAGGAAAATAAATTGAAGGAGGAAGCATACATACCTAAAGTATAAACAAGAACAACAAGAACAAATGAAGGGGAAGGGGAAGAAGAGCAGCTTATAATTAACAAGGGGAAGGGTAAAGTTGGAATGAAATAAAAGATTTTAGGCGGGAATTTTAAATTTCAAGAATTAAATGACATTTTCAGGCAAACTGGTATTGATTTTAAGTCGGAGATGACTATAGGGTAGTGATTATGAAACTTTTTTTATCTTGGTAGTGATTATGAAAAAGACTGTTAAAGTTGGTAGTGATTATCAATTTTCCCTTAATTAATAGAGGATGCTTCAAGTGTGGAGAGTCTGGTCATATGATCAAAGATTGTCCCACATGGGAGAAAATCAAGGATAAGACTAAGCGTGAAAATACCAAAAATGAATTCAAACAAGTCATGTTCGCATCATGTTAGGGAGATCTCGACACAGAAGATGACAAGGGATCTGAAGATGAAGAAGTTGTTAATCTATGCCTAAGCAACATTAGTCTTGACTTGACTTCTGATAGTGACGATGATAGCACGAGATCAAGTTCAGAATGTTGTCTTCTAGGAGAATTTGACTCGGGCGATGAAGAAGAAGAGGTAAGTTATCTTGAACTTAAGAAACAAGTTAAGAATCTGTCTAAAAAGGCACTTATTGATTACTTCGAGATAACTTTTGATAATTTTCAGGAACAAGATCTGGAACTGAAATATTTGAAAGAACATATTCTAGATATTGCTGAGGAGAATCACCTTCTAAAGGCTAAAGCCAAGAAGCTTAAATCTAAAATTACAGCTAATATAGCTACAACTTTAGATTCGGCAAATGTTGATATGTTAGCTCTTGAGTCTAAAGTTATAGTTAATGAAGTTATAACCTCAGAACTAAAACTCAACATTAAATATCTTCAAGCCAAGGTTATAGCTAATGAAGCTATAACTTTAGAATTGAGAAAAGCCAAAGACCTTTTTTAAATCTGAGGCGACAGCTAGAGAAGCTATAGTTTCATATCAAAAGAAGGAAATAGATTCTATGAATCAGCAATTGAAAGAATCTAAAACTCTACTATTCGATACTAAGAAATTACACTCTGAGATGATACGAGATCTTAACAAAAGATTCCAGGATTTTTGTGACAACTATAAAGAGAATAATCCTTTTAAAGATGTAGAACTAGATCATTCTGAATGTTTAAAAGAAAATCAATCTTTAATGGATTTGCTCTTACATGCTAGGAAGGTTCATGACAAATGGGAAGGAAGCACGAAAGTCCTAAATTTTCTAACTGGGCAAGCAGATAATAAAAATGGGTTTAGGACATGAGTGCTATGGTCGTAGAGATCACTCTAAATGCAAATAAACTCCTTCGGAACAAGATTTCAGGAAGAGAAAATATGTTAATTTACCTGAATACTTCATTTGCAATTAATGTGGTCATACGGGACATATTCAAGACAATTGTGTTAAATGTGTACAATATTTATGCAAAGACATTCAATTTGTTAAAGCATTTAACACAATAGTCGAAGAAAATGATATTTCCATGAATGAACCTAACTTGAATGAAGAAAGAAATAATAACTTCTGTTGGTTCTATGATGTGAGTTTTGATTTCAAGAAAAAGGACAATGAACCTAATCAACCACGAAAGCCTAAAGAGTCTTATAAGACTAAGGCTCCCCTAAAACAACCTGAAAAACAACCACGTGAAAAACCTAGAGCTTACCTTAAAACCAGGACACCTCTAAACAAACCCATTCGTCCATC
This sequence comes from Silene latifolia, assembly GCF_048544455.1. Lineage (NCBI taxonomy): Eukaryota > Viridiplantae > Streptophyta > Magnoliopsida > Caryophyllales > Caryophyllaceae > Silene > Silene latifolia. The sequence goes on from NC_133535.1 coordinate 84,444,249, forward strand.
AAACGAAAAAACATTAGAAAAATTTGGGTTAAGAAATATTTAATCTTTAGGGTGACTAACGTTAAAGGACTCAACCTTGCTTGGGTGCCTAAAAACTGTATCTAATCTATTTGCAGGTTGTGGTGAAAGAAAATAATCAATGGTACCTTGATAGTGGTTGTTCAAGGCATATGACTGGAAATATAAACCTGTTTCTTTCACTTGAGCCCTTTGATGGAGGTAAGGTTACCTTTGGAGATAACAAGAAAGGTAAGGTTGTTGGCGTTGGTAAAATCGGTATTTCTACTTCTCATGCAATTAGTGATGTATATCTTGTTAGAAGATTCAAGAATAATCTGCTTAGTATTTCTCAATTATAGGACAAGGGAAATAAAGTCGTTTTTCATTCAGATACTTACTAGTGTTATTCTTGAAGGTCATCGTAAAAGTAATGTCTATATGATTGATTTGAATGCAATTCCTACTAACTCGTTTACATGCATAAAAGCTACTTTAGACGATCCATGTTTGTGGCATAAGAGGTTTGCTCACATTAGCTCAACAATACTGAATAAACTCAAGAAATGGGATTTGGTTGAGGGACTGTCATCAATCAAATTTGACCAAAAGACGCTATGTGATTCATGTGCGCGTTGCAAACATGTGAGATCGCCATTCAAACCTAAGAGAGTGGTAAGCACGAAGGAACCATTAGAACTAGTACATATGGATCTGTGTGACCCAATGAAGGTAAGAACTAGAGGTGAATCCAGGTATGTTTTTGTTCTAGTAGATTATTATTCCAGGTACGTTTGGCCCCTCTTTCTAAATTCAAAAGATGAAACTTTCGATGATCTTGTAGTTCTAATGAAGCTTGCCCAGGATAAGTATAAATCAAAACTAGTTTCTATACGTACTGATCACGGCACCGAATTTGATAATCATGCTTTCATAGAATTTTGTAGGGAAAACGGTGTAGGTCACAATTTTTCTGCACCACGGACTCCACAATAAAACGGTATTGTTGAATGTATGAATAGAACACTTGAGGATATGGCACGCACTATGTTATTGTGTAGTGGTTTACCTCGCAATTTTTGGGCTGAAGCTATTAGTACTGCATGCTATGTTCATAATCGAGCTTTGATTAGACCTATTATCAAGAAGACCCCTTATGAGGTTCTTACAGGACGAAAACCCAATAGTTTTGGGAGTAAATATTTCGTCCATAACAATGGCAAAACCGTTTAAGCAAATTTGATCCCAGAAGTGATGAAGCGGTTTTCGTTGGATACTCTAATCATAGCAAAGCATATAAAGTTTTTAATAAAATAACCTTATGCATCGAGGAAAGTGTTCATGTTATTTTAGATGAGAATAATGTGTTTGATAAAGCTGAACAGGATGAGGAAGAAGATATGAACGAACCTGATTTTCATCTATCTAGAGATGATCCTCCAGAGCTGGATGAAGAAGATAAAGAAATTGAAGGCACGAATGATGAACGTGGATATCCTTCAAATGAAAAGGGAAAGAGAGCTGAGACTATAGTTGATAATATTATAACCTCCTCTAAAAACAAGAACTTGGAAACTTAAGTTATAACTGATGAAGCTATAACTTCAAATCCAAACCAAGGTATAGAATCAAGAGTTATACCTGATTCTACTATAACCCCAGGATTAAACTCAGGGGGAACAATTCTTGGATCCCAATCATTTGAAGAAGATGAGCCCAGTTCAAGTAATAATCATGTGCCTTCAGTCTCTAAGAAATGGAGATATAAAGATTCTCATCCCATGGAGAACATTCTTGGAAATTTAAGAAGAGGTATTCAAACTCGTAGAGGATTGAATAACTTTTACTCCTTCTACTCTTTTCTCTCCACCATTTGCCTACTAATATTAAAAAAGCTCTAGCTGAACCAGATTGGATAGTTTCCATGCAAGAAGAATTGCAACAATTTGAAAGGAATAAAGTGTGGCACCTGGTTCCTAGACCTAAGGATAGATCTGTTATTGGCACCAGATGGGTGTTCAGAAATAAACTACATGACACAAGAGTTATTGTTCGAAATAAGGCTAGATTGGTTGTGCAGGGATACAATCAACAAGAAAGAATGGATTACGACGAGACCTTCGCTCCGGTGGCCAGACTTGGGGCTATTAGGTTACTAATAGCTTTTGCAGCTCACAAAGGAATGAAATTATTTCAAATGGACATTAAGACTGCATTTCTTAACGGTTATTTGAATGAAAAAGTCTTTGTAGAGCAACCTCCCAGATTTCTAGATAGCAAATTTCAAAGCAATGTTTATAAATTAAATAAAGCATTGTATGGTTTGAAACAAGCTCCCAGGGCTTGGTACGACAGACTTTCCAAATTTTTACTCGATAGTAATTTTGTCTGTCGACAAGACCTTTTCCTAAAATACGAGGGTTCCGATTTATTAGTTGTACAAATTTATGTTGATGATATTATATTTGGTTCAACTAATAATAGATTGTGTAAGTATTTTTCAGATTTAATGACCTCAGAATTTGAAATGAGCATGATGGGAGAACTCAAGTTTTTCCTAGGACTTCAAATTCAACAAACTAGTGAAGGCATTATGATCCACCGGCAAAAATACATCAAGGAACTAATCAGAAAATTTGGAATGGAAAATTCTCATTCTATACCCACACCTATGATCAGAGATAAGAAATTGACATTAGACAAAGATGGTAAGTATGTCGATGAAACAACTTACCGAGGTATGATTGGTTCACTTCTATATTTAACTGCTAGTTGTCCTGGCATTATGTTTAGTGTATGTGTGTGTGCTCGTTTTCAATCGTGCTCAAAAGAATCACATATGATAGCAGTTAAGAGAATCTTGAGGTATCTAATTGGTACGTCAAAACTATATTTATGGTATCCACTTGAATGTAATTTTGATCTCATAGGGTATTCAGATGCAGATTATGCAGGTTGTTCACTTGATAGAAAAAGTACTTCCGGTATCACTACATTTGTTGGACCCTCCATTATAACGTGGGGTTCTAAGAAACAAAATTCAGTCGCCTTATCTACTGCTGAAGTTGAATATATTGCTGCTGCCTTGGTATGTTCTCAATTACTCTGGTTGAAGCAACAATTATCTGACTATGGTGTGAATGTTGGTTGTGTACCTATTTTATGTGATAATACGAGGGCTATAATTATATCCAAAAATCCCGCAGAGCACTCACATACTAAGCATATTGATATTAGGCACCACTTTCTTAGAAACCAAGTAGAAAAAGGCAATATAAGACTTGAGTTTTGTAGCACGGAAAAACAATGGGGAGATATTTTGACAAAAGCTTTGGCTAGAGAACGTTTAGAGAATTTGCGGTTGGAAATTGGTTTAATCGGTGGCAATTAAACTTGTCATAAATATTTCTTGTCTCTATGATTGACTAGATTTAGACGAGATTGTATGACTGTATCCGTATATTCCGTTGCGAGATTATAATTGTTAAATATTTTATTATATTACTAGAATATTCCGTCTATGTACTGTTTATATTTTATGTCCATAATACAAACCAAATTCCATCTCCACAATATCTTTTGGCTGAAAAATTCCGAAATTCACTATATTATTTCTTAACTTATTTTCGGTTATTTTCCACATTATTTACAATATCAAATTCTAAATATCTTGTTATATCCTTTCTTTATCCTATAAAAATGTCATCTTATTTTATTTAAGATTTGGTATAATATGATGTTTTGTAACATTGGAAATAAAATCTAATTCCTTATCTATGCCAACCGTCCAAAATCTTTTACCTATTTCACTCCTACCATAACTTATCTACCTACTTTCCTAATTCAACCAAGTGTCAAATTCTTCTGCCTATTTATCCCCTACCACACAACACCCCCACCATCACCCTTTCTCCTTCTTCTTCGAAAACCAAAAACCCAAAACACTCAATCTCACCTCACCATGACACCACCACAAAAACCTCAAACCACCCCTACCACTCGTTCAACAATCAAATCCACCAATACCACACCTCCCTCAACTCAACCGAAATCAAAACACTTCCTTATCACCCAACCACAAGTCGAGTCTAGTGTTGGAGGTAAAATGAGGAAGTTAGACAAAGGGAAAAATAAGGTGAATAATGTTGGAGAAGAAGAAGTGGTGGTGGATCGTGGTGTTGTACTCCGAGAAGGTGTTCGGAGGACGATGTTTCGCGAGTATATGCTGCATGCGACGGAGTTAAGCTTGAATAAACTCCGTCTTACAAAAGATGAAAGACGATCAATTGATCAAGTACTTCAATATGGCCTTTATGGAAGTCGAAATTATCCGAGTGCTTGGTATGGAAAAATTGAAGCTCTTCAATTTTCTCATATTTCCTCACTTTCCAAGGGTGGAAAACGATTTGGTTTAGGGGTGGGGTCACCGCTTTTTGTGGTCGTGTTGGCGGTTTGATGGTGTTCGGTGTAAATGACCATCACTAGCGATGAAGCAGGATATGTTCATGTTCGTGACGGTATGTTTGTGACGGTGGGGAGTCGGCGACGGGTCGGCGACGGTGATCGGTAATGGTGGTAGGTGGCAAGTTGGCAGTTTAGGAGATGGGTCTGAAAGTTAGCTATGGTAGTTTATGTTAGGGAAGACTGGTGGTAGGAGTGGTGAGGGGGAAAAGAATGGGTTACCTTGGGGGGTGTGGGGTATGGATGTAGAGGTCTTGGAAGGTAAGAGAGGGGATTCCATTCCCTTTGTTTCTATCAAATAAACACAAACAAAGGGAATCATGTATGTTAATTCTCTTTCCCTTTCTTTTAAACCGCTAACCAAACGCCTCCTGAGTGAGTATAATTAAAGGGAAAAAGAGAGGCTTGCTAACTTGCTTGCTTAAGATGGAAGCTAAGAATAAATTGCACCAAGTTTTTCTCTTTTATTAACTTTGCACCCAAGGTGTCTATTGATTGTCTCTAGGATTCAAGTTTACATCTTTATGCTAAACTCAAGACCCCCATTTCCATGTTAATCCCTTGTTATACAAATATCATAGTTTGTTTATATTCATAATTAATGAGTCCTACTTGCAACATTACTGTCTTAATTATTTATTAGCAATAGTTTAGATTTGTTTTAGACTATTCGTCTTCTTTTGGGTTCAACCCCCTAACTTCCGGTTTACTACCCTTTAATCAAGTCTAGTTTAGTTTTGCTTAGATCTTACGAAGTATAAATGTTATACTTGATGTTAAAATAGATGTAACAATCTAGTTTTTAGCAATCGCTCCACAAATCACATCATCTACCAACAATATCGCTGTTGTAGTTACAGTTTACGTAGCAAATAACAGAGGCTAAAATTACAGCAAGTGCATAATCTTGCAGGCCGTTATGTTCCAAAATGCAGCTCAAACAGGTTAAACTATTTCGCCACAATAAAAAAAAACATTGACCAAGAGTTGAGTCCGTCTCTGATTTCCTACTTGTAAACGGGATCTAAGAGAGACTCATGGATGAAGTTTCCAGAACCATTCAAAAAGCTCAGACTTTAAGAGCAGCTTTATGAACCATGGTCTCCTTGTGTATTTGATGGCAGCTCTTCTCAACCAGGTCAAGCAGCTTCTCTAGGTTCATTGACCAAGAGTTGAGGACGGCGTTGCTGTCCTTCACAACCTGAAAGCAGACAACTCCCATTGGCCTGTCTATCTTCGCTACCAAAGCTTTGGAAACAACCATATCTGATAGATGCTTCTCAGCATCCTGAGACAATAACATTATCAAGCCAGAATGAGGAAATGGGTAGTATGTTCTACTTTATTTTTCATGAATAAGGAATACAATAAGATGTCGAAAAATGCAAGACGATAAACGTGCGGCCACAAAAAAAAAAAAAAAAAATTAAGTGTAATTCACAAACACCTCGAAATGAAAACCGAAAAGTGTTATACATAGACCACGAAGTATCACACTCCACCTCTAAGACACAAAGATGGCATATAAGTTTGCATATCTTTTGACTTCATACAAATACAACTGGTAATTATGCTTAACTACTCATGTATATCTAAAATTTAATTTCTACTGTCCCACCTATCCCTCACATGTCTTATTAAAAACAAACTAATGTATTATCAACAAAGCCGCACACTCCTACTCCTCTATCTACACTCATCTCCCGCAATAGGCAATTCGATAGTGTGAATTTTAATGAAGATAAAGAAAGTGACAAAGAGGGTGATAATATGGAAATGGATGATTAGATCCAAAAAAATGTAATATGTGATTTACTTTTTATTTTTATGTATCAGAATAATATGTATGAACATACTAATTTACATAAAGGGAAATATTTCATTATCTTAACTTGTGTTTCAAGCTATATTTTTTTGTTTTATCAATATCTTCTCATATTATAATATTAGTAGTAGTAGTGTTATTATTAAGTGAAATTAAATTAAGTTAATTTAAGTTAAGATTCCTTCAATTAAGAAAAGTTAAGCTTATATAAGTTAAGAAAAGTTAAGTTCCTATAAGTTAAGTTCAGAAAAGTTAAGTTCCTATAAGTTTAAGTTCAGAAAAGTTAAGTTCACCTCCTAGAAGTCAAGTACAAAATTAAGTTCAGTTCGGCAAAATTGAGTTCAGAAAAGTTGAGCAAAATTATGTTCAGTTAAGAAAAGTTTTCGTTCCTATGTTAAGTTCAGCAAAATTAAGTTCAAAAGAAGAGGGCCTAAGACACATAAATAGAATCTAAGTTTGCATATCTGACTTCAGGAAGCTTGCAATAAGCTTTTTTCAAGTTTAATATTTGCACAAGTAAAACTAGTAGGCACCAAAAATGAAGATCCCGCACAATTGGCCTCTATTATTCCAATCCTACCCTTCATCTTAAAAACAAATTAAAAAAAAAAAGTTCTCTCCCTTCTCTCCCTCTCAAAACCCAATCAATTCGTTAATAACTCGACAATTATGGATCTTAATTAGTTAATTCGCACATATCACAAATAATTTCGCCGTTTTATCAACAATTTTATTAAATCTCGTCTTTTAATTGATTGAATGAATGTTTTTGTTTTAAAAAAAAGGACTCTTACAATTTGGATTTGGTATTGGGTTGTTGGAGTGATTGTTGGCCGGTCGTCGAATTGGCCGTGGTAGGTGGTCAAGAAGGGTCAGCGTTATGGGGAGGGTGCAGGCTCTTGTGGCGCTTGCGGTGGCTGTTTCAGATGAATACCGCGGTGGCTGTTTGAGGAGAGTACTAGCAGTGGTAGCGAAGGGGAATGCAAATAATTTCGCCGTTCTATCAACAATTTTATTAAATATAGTCTTTTAACCAATTGAATGAATTTTTTTGTTTTAAAAAAAAGGATTTTTACAATTAGGGTTTGGTTTTGGGTTGTTGGAGTAGTGGTTGGTCGGTCGTCGAATTGGCTGTGGTAGGGTGGTCGAGAAGGGTCGGCGTTATGGGGAGGGTGCAGTAAGCAGGCTCTTGTGGCGCTTGCGGTGGCTGTTTCAGACGAGCACTGCGGTGGCTGTTTCAGACGAGTACTGCGGTGGCTGTTTGAGGGGAGTACAAGCAGTGGTTGCCAAGGGGAATGCAAATACAACCGGTGTAGGTGTTGGTCAGCGCTGGGAGGGGAGAGGGGGAGGGGTGGTCGGTGTCGAGAGGGGGTGGGGGAGGGTGATGGTTGGGGGGCTGGTGGAGCAGATCTGAGTTTTTTTTGCTGATTTCTCTACTTTTTATTAATATCCTCTCTATTTGTACGTGAAAAGTGAGAGGGGTAAAGTCGGAATAAGGCGAAAAAAGTGTGCGGGATTTAGCATGTGTCCCTTTCCTAAAGTAGCTCAATATTAAATACAGATTCCAAATCTCGATTGAATAACAGAGAATACAAAAGTTAAGTCCAACTAAATAATGTGAGCAGCCTTCGATTGTGATAAAGAGGTAAATTTGCAAGTTCTCATATATAAAGGCAACAAACCTGTAAACTAAGGCACAATAATTCTGCAAATCTCTTCAAGGAGATCCTAGAGTAATATTCTGAAACCACAAGTATGTTCTGCAAAAAGAGCAACCAATGAAAAATGCAATCAATAAACAGCAGCGGCGGATTTGGGGAGGGGAAAGTGAGGGCACGTGCCCTCACGTGACGGAAAAAAAAAAAGAAAAAAAAAACTGAAAATTTATGTTTACATATTTAGAGCGCCTATTTTTAGCATGATGATGCTCTTGGTTTGGTGGTAAGAGGCTTATAAACATTCCTGATGGTCTCGTGTTCGAATCTCACTATGGTTAGGTTTGGCTTATTTTTTTTTTGTATGTTCAAAGTTAGATTTAATTAATTGAATTTCAAAATGATGCTACAAGGGTTCGAACCTGGGACGTTAGGCTAGTATATTCAATGATTGTCCAACACACCAATTGCATACTAATATTGTTTGTTAAGCATATATATTTTTATATCTATAGAATTATACACTTTTAGAAGTAGTTCCATGTAAAATTTCCCACTGTCTTATAAATAAAGATTATGGTACTCTTTGGTTAATTTTTTTACTATTTTCATGACGATAATATATGAAATTGAAGGGGTCTCTCGAATTTTTTTTTACACAGGACCCCCAATTCTATCGCCGAAAATGGATATTCCCTCTAAAATAATGCACTTAGGCTTGTTGGTATTTGGTTTAGCCGTGTAGGGTTTGTTGATATATTTTTTCTTTACGATTATATTATTATGTATTGACGATGAAAAAATTTTAATGTATAAAAGTTGTCCGCAAAATTTTTTTTTTTGGGGTGTGCCCCCCCTCTAGTCAAATCCTGCATCCGCCACTGATAAACAGTCGATGTTCTCAAAGAGAAAAAAGAAATAGATGATCAAATAGTATTACTAACATGTTCAATAACCCTTTGCTTTAGATCTTCAGCAGCCTTTTCACCTAAAGGGCCCCCAAGCAAGTTCTTTTCACTAGCAAATTCCGCCTCAAATTCGTTCCAAAGTGTTGTCCACAGAATAACCTCCTTTGTGAGTAATTGTTTCAACAGCAATCTATGCAGCATATCAAGAGAACCCATTAAACCAGACAAGAGAAGCAGATGTAAGGAAGTTCACAACTCGGAAAAAAAATATATCGATAAAAAATACATACTTGAACTTAGGAATTTCAGAAAGATTCTTATCCTCTAAAGTAGAGTTAAGAAGACTTGACTGCATCGGATCATGTGGAGCAAGAGCCAAATACCAGCAGATTTTCCTTAGGATCTGCATACAGCGACATATTATACAACTACCAAGGAGAAAATTGATGATGCTAGAATTTAATAATGAAACCGTTATTTACCGGAATCCACTGTCCAGGATCTTCCTTCACAGAAGGTATGTCATAGATCGCCTTGTAGCATCGACATACTTCAAGGTAGTCATTGTGGTGCCTATAGTATCTGAAGTACATGAAACTTGTTAAGCACTCAGAATACCAACTTCTAAAAAATTGTAATATGCACGAGAAACCAAGACCATATGATTCACACGTAAGAACCATGATATAGAATTTCACAAGACTCTTTCTGGAGAATTTCAATGGCATAAAAAAGCAAATCTCTCAAGCTGGGGATATCAATCAAAGGACACCAAGTGCCACTAGGTGTAGTCCTGTTCAACAAGACACCAAAGTGGGTAACACTCGTTCCAGTAGAGTACATATCTTATCTAGGAGACTATGTTACTCAGACATGCAGACACAGAAACATATCCGCGTGTTTGACACGAAATTACACGTGGACACGGTCAACTGTGTGTCTTGACCAATTTAATGGACAAAACATGACACGGCACTGAATGCCTCAAGCCTTTAAGCTTTTTTTTTTAAAAAGAAAAATAAATAAAAGTTGGATAAAATACTTCTATAAAAAGTTCAATGAGTGAAGAGTACATATCATAACTTCAAAATTATTAACTGTATAGAGCTGGTAAGCAATTTTAAAGTAAGAAAAAGTAAAAGTTTAGTATAATTCTAATGCATGGTGGAGGGAAAGGTCTACTCTACTAGTCTACCCTTTTGAAATAAAACTAACACCTTTCGCTGCTTTCAGCCGCAATAAACATATTATATTGTCTTGAACCTTCTTTCTCTCTCTTTATTTTCTTTCCTAAACAATCACCTCGACATTCCAGTGACTCTCTGGGTAAACTTCAGATCTTCATCCTCACCTAGCACTGACGACATGCGTAAGTGTAGACAGATCTCGGTGAAGAACAAGATCTGAAATTGTCCAAGAACTTCATGAGGAGCAAAATCTAAGGTAAGTTCTATCGAAGTTTTTGTGCCGCACATATCGGAGTCATATCGATCTCCGGCATGTCTGACACGTCTCACGCGTCGTGTCTTCCACGCGACACGCCGGAGGTCCGACGTGTCAGAGTAACATAGCTAGAAGATACTTCTGTTAAGCTAGACCAATACGTTCTGAGCTTTTTTAACATAGTTCTTCAACTTTTTTGAACTTATTGTGAGGTTTCTGATCTTTCTTAAGGAAGCTAAATTTTCCTTAAAACTTTATTGAAATTCACATTAAAGTTCAGAAGAACATGCCCCAGGCCCCCAAGTCTTAGAACAAGGGAAGTGCATCTACAGAATCAAATAATATACCAGGTAAGGCACTGTATCAGCCTTAGTTCAAGCCAATGCATCTTTTTAAATAAGACGGAGTACTAGTAGCAAATACCAAAGAGTTGAGTAAAGAATAAACAAATTGCATGAAATTTAGATCTCTAGTTCCCACAAAACAAGAAAACGTTTGTCATGAAGCTTCAACCTAGATTCGAGGATCATCAAAGAAACTCCATAATAAGGAAAACAAAACTGGACATACAGACATGAAAAACAAAAACTTCTACTGCAAGTCGATAGATTCTACTTCTGGACATAACAGATTAATTGCATAAATGATAAATATATACATAAGTGAAAACCGAACTTCAAGAAATGCTGGGGCAACAAGACGACATTGGAATATGCATAGGACAAATGCAACTAACCGAATCATCAAATCATAATATATACGTTTCAGCTCTTGCAAAGAGGGAATATTAGCAGGAGCCTCTTCAACAATAGCATCGCCTTCCTTAGGCTTTTTCTTTGATTTTGAAGAATCGATATCAAACACCCGAGGACTAATCCTTCTTGAAAGGATTTGAGCCCGGACATAGTCTTGACGGTCCAAACAAAGACGAACCTGAAAATAGAACATATTTTCAAATATGAACCCAGCCTTTCAGCAAGTAATAAAGGGTCAGAGGGGAAGAGGGGATGTTTGTGTCTAGCCCAACATAATTATTTCCAGTGAAGAAAACAGGTATGAAAACATCATTTTAGTGAAAAGCTGAACATACTTGCTCAAGAATGAATGCTATTTTCTCGGTTTTTGCCATAGCACCAAAAGTTTCAACCTGCCAAATCAGAAATTATAGAAATGCAAGAAGCCAGCTCATTAGTTCAAAGGAATCCGGGTGAAATAAACTGCTAAAAATGTATGTAAGCCTCAGAAGTACAAAAGCCATACTAACCGCTATCTCTTGCATTAACTCAGCAGCCTCATCAATAAGCCCTTGTTCCTCCTTGATCTTAGCAAGGCTCTTAATCAATCTTGCTCTTTCTATTTCAACATATATCTACACAAAATACAAAAACGGCATAAACTATACTCCCAAGACAAAACCCGTCTGTAAACATTCGTAACTATCAGTATGAACATATATCTATCTCTAAACGAACATATTTACCTTCCCAGCTGATACAGTGTTAAGAGTCTTAATAAGCTCTATGCGAGTCTCTAGATCGGGCGTTTGGTCTATGTACTGCATGGCCTGCTGCACCATAGCTGTCACAGCCTGGTAAGAACAGAGTTCTGCTTCAGATAAAGGGAAAAGCAAGAAATAATATCATACAAATCTCATGGAAGGATAATGGAAAAGACAATCAATTAATCAGATACAACTCAAATGGAAGGATAATGGAAAAGACTTAGTTGCCCTGAGAAGACTTCAAATATGCACACAAAGAATTGTACTCCCTTTGTTCGTCAAATAACATACATTTTCATTATTGAGACATTTACCGCCATTTAACAACTTCCGGACCCAATTATTTTCTTAGAAACGTACACCGTTGCTCATTCCAAAGTACTTGTACCCTGGTGACCTCCATCTCAGCTACGACACCTAACCGCCCTCATTACCAACCTGCTAACGACCCTTAGACCACCATAGCCACCACCATCAGCAAATAACAGCGGACCACCCCTACATCACCCAAGCACCATCGGAAAGCCTGAAGATCCTCCAACATCCATATGGGATCAGTCCAAAACCTCCCCGACGCCACCATTGAGCTTGGAATCTAGATCTTAACATAGCTGACCCACCCAAAAAAAACTCATAGGCATAGATGACATCCACATCTCCTTTAAACTCCACCTCACCGCCACCAAACCCAGATCCAGCCACCCTATAGAGCCAATAAAAGTGGTAGTGTGAAAACAAGGACTAGACATGGAGGTATGTTGTGAAGATCTTACGAGTTCAATGGGGCGGGGTGGGGTGGGGTGGGGTGGGGTGGAGTGGTCGAGCAAGATGGGAAAGGGGGCTAGGGAAGTTGGACTCATTTATGTGCATTGAAAGCGGTTGGGGACGGGGTGGGGGGTTATTAAGTGAATGAAGTGTAGGGGGTGATGTAAATATGGCAAGAGTGGTGTTGTTCGGTGATGGCAAGATGGTGACGAGAAAGCGAGTAGGGGAAAGTTGGATACAACAAGAATATTTGACTAACCAATCTACTAATTTGAGTGTATTGAAATACTCCCTCCTTTTCAACCAATTATATACATTTCCCATATTTAGAAATTTCATTCATTTCTATACAATTCTAAATTTTAGTTAAATTTTGCTTTGAGAAAGGAATAATATCATTGATATTTTATAAATTTACCACTTAAATTTATGGTCCCACTTATATTTAATACACGAATAATTCTATTATTTTCACACATACCCGCAACCTGATTTAAGTACCTAAACTACCCTTATTAACCCTTAACCAAAGTCATTTTACTTGACCTTAAAGAGCCTACCCACTAACACACCCACCAACTACCTAGTATATTCGGTATTGAGTAGAATAGTATCAGTACTAACAGATTATAAATGACAAATTTCATTGGTGGGACTTCGAAAGCTGCTGAGAGTGTAAAGCTAGTCACAAAAAAAAAAAGTGTGATTGGGAGCTTTTCGGTTGCACCTAGTCTGGATGACGAAGTGCAACAAGTTAATGCCGCAATAAATGAGGAACAAGCCAATGTTCTTGATAATCAAAACGTACGTAATTTCCTTAACAAAATGAATCTAAGATATCAGTTCCAAATTGTAAGAATCGTAGAAGATTTGAAATTTGAAGTCTTTGAACCATTGCTAAAACAGAAATTTGACAACGGCTTACCTAAATTTTCATCAAATCGTAAAATAAATTATGTCAACGGAGGGGCTCCAAAAGTGACTACCTTTCCAAATACATGTGACAAGAACAATCAGCAGTGAATACCTGTTTAAGTTGACCTCGACGCTTTGACAACAAAACAATTTGATCATTCAACATCTTCCAGGAACGAGCTTCAAAGCAAAGGCTAAGAATGCTACACACAGCCTTTTTGGTTTCAGCAACTTCACCAGCAAGCCTCATTTGCTTCTCTACATTCAAAAGTGCTTCTACTTGTGCTTCGAGATTTTCCTGTGGAACAGCGACCAAAAGTACTGTGAACCCCTTACTGAAGATGCGTAGTTATTACAGACGAACATCACTCAATGGACAATAAGCAAGTTTCTTCTGTCACACTCCATGGACGACATCTAGGCTAGGGGTAGGCTATAAAAAGTTGAATGATTCTGTAAACCTCAAAAGATTGTCACTGTCTGCGAGTAATGTTTGTATCGTCAATGTTCATCAATGATAAAATTTATTCACTATATCCCAATCGGCTAGATTTCAATTACTATTATTTCAAACCCCAGCACCCTGACAAAATAGAGAAAATTGTGCGCAGAAACGAAGTGTACTACGCCTCGAATTACAAATTACAAAAAGAAAAAAAACAATCATTCGAACAATTAACAAGATAAGAATATAAAATTAATTTAATAGGCCAATTACATAAAGGTAGATCCATAATCCTTAACACAAAAGGCAATTAATTAAGTTTCAACAATTTGAAAATGAAAGTAAGATCTAGGGAAACTCACCGCCATGGCTGCTTCAGTGGAGAATTTAGTTGAGTATCTGAGAAGCAAAGAATTGACCTGATATATTGAAATAAAACAATTAATTGAAATTAAGAAAGTGAAATAGCTATAAAATTGCTGATCTAAAAGATGTAAGCGATTTAATTGAAAGTTGTTAAACTTACTCCGATGAAAGCACGAAACGACGGGGGAGGAAGGGACGGCTACAGAGGAAAAAAAAGGGGGTTTTGCAGGAAGAGATGGTCTATGAAATATGAAGTGCTCCTCAAAACCAATCCAACTTTTTTATTGGGATTTTCTCATTTATACCCCTCTATTATTACCTTTTCTCACTTGTACCTCTGCGTATTCCATAAGCCCACATATACCCCTCAACTTTATAATAACTTTCATTTACGACCAAAAGTAAAATTCCGTCAACTTTAGTCCGTTAAATGGTGATGTTGCATATTATTAGCTGCTAACTAACTTTAACTATCATTAAATCCTACTTGTAAGATTAGAAAATTAATTTTAAAAAACAAGAAAATAGTTTTACAAATCTGAAAATTAAAGCATGCCCCAACCCCATCACAACCACCAGCATCCGCCAACTACTGCACCGGCCACCAGGGCCCACCACCATACAAAACCAGTCCAATTTACCGCACTCCACTACCAGCAGTATTTGACCTCGGCCACAATTTTGCCCCTCTCTCTGATACCGCCAAAACTAGGGGATGTATTCTACCGCCTTATTGTGAAGTTGAATGAGAGAGATACAGTGAAACGGCGCTAGCACCAAGGAATGGTGAGCGCAGCCAGGAACGGTGGCTTTCGTTCGAGGTTTGATGAAGGTGCTCAATGGCAAGGTAGTCTGAGTTATGATGGCGGCGATCGGAGGTGATAAGATGTAGCTGGTAACAAGGGTACTTGCCGTGATTGAGGGGGTTTATTTAAAAAAAATTAATACTTCATTTTATTTCCATTATTACGATTATTTAGTGTCAAGGATTAATTGAAATTGATTAGAGAATAATTAATTGTCAAATCATAAACTTAACAGATTTTAACTAACGGAATATGACTTTTGGTCACGGATGAAAGTCATTGCAAAGTTGAGGGGTACATCTGGGCTTATGAAATACGCAGGGGTACAAGTGAGAAAAGCTAATAATAGAGGGGTACAAATGAGAAAATCCCTTTTCTATTTTACTCAAATTCTCATTTGAGACCTCGGACGAGTAATCAACTTTTTTATTATCGAGCTGGTTTGATAGCCGGTGGCAACTTATTTCCATAATTCGAAAGGATGAGATAAGTTGGTCCTACCTACAGGATCAAAAAAAAAAGAAAAAACTATCAACCAATAGTAAAACTAGTATAAACCTCGTACAAATAAAAAAGAGTTGTTCACTCAATTAGCCTTTTCCGAATAATAAATTTATAATATCACGTAAGTTATTATCTATTCAATGCATTTGTATAAGAAAACCAAATTTGGTTCATTTGGTCTGGTCCAGTCCGATCCACACATATATTCGGTCTGGCTCGAACCAGACCAATACAACTGTGGTCTGGCCTTCGATCCACCTTTTTCTCTTAGTTTGGTCTTCGATCCACCTAATTTGGCCCGGTTTGGTCCAGGACCGAATCAAGGAATACCCCTACGTGCAATACATAAATGGTATATAGAGGGTTTTTAATTTAATAATGAAACTATTTCTCTACGACAAAGTTAATGATTTCTATGTATAATTTTTCTCAAAAATTTGTAGATAACTAATATTAGTGCTCGGGCCCGTCCGGTTATGTAACACCCCCATACTCCGAGTGCCTTACCAGGACCACTCAGGTATGAAGACATCACCATCTCGGTTGCCCGAGGTATGATAATCAAATAGACAAAACAGAAACAACATTTATTATAAGTAATTTAATGAATAAGTACAATCCTCGAAACCAAACTGAAAGTACAATACATTATTCCAAACTATCTGTTCTCAACTGAAATGTAAATAAATACTAAACTACAAATGAAGACTCTATCGTCATGTCGTGGCCATCCCAAATATCCCAAAGATATCATCTCTATACTGCTCAATATCTCGCTCACCATCCCCGAATGGATCACCGCAGGTTTTACAAAACAACACCGGGTCGAAGACTAATCACACAATCAATATAGATAACAACAATAAAACAAATAGACAAAATGAATCACACACACACACACACACACCACCAACTCCCATCATCTCAATACTTGACCGTCCACTGGACCCGCCACGCCAGGGGGGACGCACTGTTCCCACCTAAGCCCCGCTCATCGTACGAGCGATAACCCCGTCCATTAATGTGCACATCCCCTTTCGTGGCGGGTTCCACGAAGGGCGAAACTAGGGCGTGAGATCACTCCCGCAAGTGACCCCACTCAGCCGAGAACGCATCTCGAGAACCATCAACAAACACAACCACAATCACAATCACAAACACAATCATCATATCAAACAACTAACTACAAAGACATCACCAATATCCCATTATGGGACTAATACGAGTAGGAAATCCTACCCGAAAGCACAACACGCAGACGGTATCTACAACTGTCTCAAAACGCCTCTTCTACGAATTCTCCTCCTAACATATAACACATAAAGACTACCAATTACTTACTATTCACAAAACCCCAAATCCTAAATTAGGGTTTGACCAAACCTAGCAAAACATTATATAAATTATATTAAAAGCTTACCCTCGACGCAAGGAATCCAACGACACGAACTACGATACGAACGACCGTCCGTCGAACTCCGGAATTGTTAAGGATGCGATTAGGAAGATGATCGATCGCTTTCTCTCTTAAACAGGTTTTAGGTTTTGGTAAAAGTGAATTAAAACAACGACGATTATGTTTAAATACCCTAATCGCATAATTAACAAAACCCGCGAAAAACTCCCCGTAAACCGGACACTCGATCGAGTACCCAAGGTACTCGATCGAGTACCCCCTACTCGATCGAGTGCCACGGCTACTCGATCGAGTGCCCAAAGTCGAAACTATTTTGCTTCGCCACCTACCCTTACTCGACAGAGTAAGGGCTACTCGATAGAGTACCCCAAGACTATAAATACGGAGTATTACAGTCTTCCCTCCTTAAAAGGAACTTCGTCCCCGAAGTTCAACCCACTACCAAAACAAAGGTACTCCAAAACATTCCCGACTCAACAACCAAAACAAAACTCAATCTAAAACACGCTACTTACCCAACTCATCCCGACAACCTACCGACCCAACATATAAAAGGTGTATATAGAACTCTTAAAAACTCTCGCGATCATCTCCTACCCCCTAAAAAAAAGCAAGGTTACGTCCCCGTAACCATACATACCTGATCAAAAAGGAAAGGGTAACGCTCTTTCATGATGTCCTCTGCCTCCCATGTAGCTTCCTCGGTCTCGTGGTTAGACCAAAGGATCTTGAGCAAAACTGTCTCACCACCCCTAGTCTTTCTAACCTTTCGGTCTAGGATCCGCTTAGGTACCTCAAGATATGATAAAGACTCATCAAGCTCTAAGTTCTCTGCCTCCAACACATGTGACGGGTCACTCACATATTTCCGCAATGCGATACATGAAACACATTATGCACTCTCTCCAACGCAAAGGTAAAGCCAAACGATAAGCCACTTCCCCAACTCGCTCTAAGATCTCATAAGGCCCTATAAACTTCTGACTTAGCTTGCCTTTCTTCCCAAATCTCATAACCCCACGCATCGGAGACACTTTCAGAAGAACCTTGTCCCCAACCCGAAACTCTATGTCCCGACGATGTAGATCTGCATAACTCTTCTCGTCGATCCCGGGTCGCTCTCATACGTTCTCTCGATCATCTTAATCTGTTCCCACTATCTCATGTACCATCTCTGGTCCTAAAACCACTTTGCCTCAAAGACTATCGTCCCAACAGTTGGACTCCCGCATCTCCTCCCATACAAAGCCTCAAACGGTGCCATACCAATACTAGTGTGATAGCTGTTATTGTAAGAAAACTCTATCAAGTCCAACCTCTTCTCCCAGCTACCACCAAAATCCATCACACAAGCTCGCAACATATCCTCAAGAGTCTTGATTGTTCTCTCCGTCTGCCCGTCTGTCGCAGGATGAAATGCTGTACTCATCTTCAAAGCTGTTCCCAACGATTCCTGCAACTCCTTCCAAAACCTTGATATAAACCTCGCATCTCTGTCGGACACTATGTCCTTAGGGACTCCATGTAACTTAAGCACGTTCTTTCGATAGGCCATAGCCCATTGTGCCTTAGTCCATGTATCTTTCATTGGAACAAAGTGAGCGACTTGGTCGACGATCCACTATCACCCAAATCATGTTGTTACCTTGTTGACTCTTCGGCAAACCCACAATGAAATCCATGGAAATGGATTCCCACTTCCACTCCGGCACCTCCAAAGACCGAACCTTACCTTGTGGTCTTCTCTGTTCCCCTTTAACTCGGCATGTCAAACAACGGACACAAACTCAAATTTGTCTTTTCTTCATCCCAGGCCACCAAAACGTTTTCTTCAAATCTTTGTAAAGCTTGTCTCCACCGGATGCACCGAATATGGTGTGCAATGCGCTTTGTCATGATTGTCTTTTTCAACTCCTCGTCATTAGGAACACACCACCTACCATCAAACCTCAAGCTACCATCAGTATGAATGGAAAACCGGGACACTGTCCCTTTCTCTACTCCAGCTCTCCACTCCACTATCTTAGGATCCAAAGCCCGTTTACCTCGAATATCATCATAAAACTCCATGTGTCTTTGTCATATCACCCATGGCATCTCCTTTCTTCATCATATGAATCCCAAAGCTCGCTACCTCATCCCTCAGCCTCATCAAAGATAGAGCTGTACACAAGGAATGTACACTCTTTCTACTCAAAGCATCATCAACAACATTGGCCTTCCCTTCATGGTAGATGATTTCCATGTCATAATCGCCAATCACCTCCATCCACCTCCTCTGTCTCATGTTCAACTCCTTCTGCGTGAAGATGTACTTGAGACTCTTGTTATCGAAAAATACCTTAAAGATTGCTCCATAAAGGTAATGCCTCCAAATCTTGAGAGCAAACACCACAAAGACCCAACTCCGGATCATGAGTAGGGTAGTTCTCCTCATAAGGCTTCAACCGCCTGACGCATAGGCAATCACTTTACCATTCTGCATCAACACACATCCCAACCCATTCTTCGAGGCATCCGTATAGACCTCGAAATTCTCGCTCCCTTCAGTAATGCCAAGACAGGAGCCGTGGTCAAACGCTCCTTTAAGGTTTGGAACGCCGTCTCACAACTCTCATCCCAACGAAACCTGTTCTCTTTCCTCATCAACGCCGTCATTGGTCTAGCTATCTTGGAGAAATCCTTCACGAACCGCCTTTGTAGTATCCAGGCTAAACCCAAGAAACTCCTCACCTCAAAGAACATTCTTTGGTGCTTCCCACTTTGTCACTGCCTCAATCTTCGCCGGATCCACAACTACCCCATCTTTAGAGATTACATGCCCCAGAAAGGCAACTTTCTCTAACCAGAACTCACACTTGGACAACTTAGCATACAACTCATGATCTCTCAAAGTCTGCAACACGATCCTCAGATGCTCCTCATGCTCCTCCTTAGTCTTAGAGTAGACCAAGATGTCATCGATAAACACTACTACAAACCGATCCAAGAACTGTCTCAAAGATCCTATTCATAAAATCCATAAACACTGCCGGTGCATTAGACAACCCAAATGGCATCACCACGTATTCGTAATGGCCATACCTCGATGTGAAAGCTGTCTTCGGTATGTCCACATCTCTAATCTTCACCTGATGGTACCCCGACCTCAAATCAATCTTAGAAAAGACTGTTGCACCACTCAACCGATCAAACAGGTCATCTATCCTTGGCAAAGGATACTTGTTCTTTATCGTCACACGGTTCGGCTCCCCTGGTAATCTATGCACGACCTCAAACTCCCATCTTTCTTCTTCACGAACAGTAATCGGTGCTCCCCAAGGCGATACACTTGGTCTAATGTACCCCTTCTCTATCAAATCATCCAACTGTCTCCTAAGTTCCTCCATCTCCTTAGGACCCATACGGTACGGTGCCTTAGAGATTGGCCCCGTCCCTGGCTTCAACTCAACGGTGAAATCTATCTCCCTCTTCGGTGGCAACCTAATCTCCTCTCGGAAAGACATCTGCAAACTCTCCCACCACTGGTATCTCATCAACTGCCGGGCTCTCTATCCGGTCATCTCTCACATGGCACAAAATCGAGGGACATCCCTTCCTCGGATACGACTTCAAGGTGACAAATTTGCAATCAACTTAACTTTGGGTTTGACTAGAAATCCACGGTAAGACACACTTACACCCTTAGGACCTCTTAGGGACACTTTCTTTTGATGACAATCTATCTTAGCTTTATACTTTCCTAACCAATCCATCCCAACTATCATCTCAAAACCATTAAAAGGAAACTCTAGCAAGTCTACAGGGAAATCGACTTGCCCAACTATCAAAGATACATCTCTAAACAACCTCCCACACGATACGGACTCACCCGAAGGTATGAAAACTTGCTCCCTAACAGACTCATATACTCTCAAACCCAACTGTTTTACATGACTCGAAGACACAAACGACCGAGAAGCCCCCGAATCAAACAAAACAAACGTAGGAATACCATTAACAAGGAATGTACCGGTGATAACGTGCGCATCCTCCTCACCGCCTTCTTGTCCATCATGAACAACTTGCCATCGGTCTTCCGCCCACCTCCCGGACAAGATTAGGCGATGCGGTCGGCTTAGCACCCGACCCTTGATTGTTGTTGTTGTTCATCGGTGTCTTCGATAAGAATTACCGCCGTTGCGGTTGCCTCCACTCGGTAGCTCGACCTCCCGGTTTGGCCATGATCCACCGGTCATTTGCTCGCAAAGCTCTGCGCAGTCTCGAAAGGATCCGGTGCACTCGTGCACTCATGTCTCTTGTGGCCTACGCCACCACAACCAAAGCAGTCACTCCCCGCCTATTGCTCACACTCCCACGACCTCGCCCAAAGGAAGTTCCAAAGACTAAACCCGGACCCGGAAGAAAATCCCTTAGATTGATTGTGGTTGCCTTTCTTGAAACTAGATTGGCCACCACCCTCGCTCTCCGACTTCCTCTTCTCTCCACCCGACCTCTCCCGAGCCATCTCCACTAGTCTCTCGGCTCTCCCGGCCCTCTCATACGCTTCCTTTACATCGCAAGGACTCCCACGGTAACTTATCCATAATTTTCGTGGTTAGCCCTCTCTCAAACCTCAAAGCCCGATTCTCCTCACTCAAACCCATATCCTCGGATATCTGGATTTCTCATTGAACCGCTCGTAGTACTCACCACGACATCTCGGTAGTCATCTTAAACTTGTCGAACTCCTCTCTCAACTTACTCCTCACATGTTCTGGTACGAACTCCTTCCTCACAGCCCTACGAAACTCCTCCCAAGGTATAGCAGGTAACCCTTGGTTGGTATATATCTCCTTGGCACTCACTTTCACTGAATCCCACCATTTGCCACCGCCTCCCTCGGATAGAATGCGGCTGATCTACTCTCATCTCATCAGGACAACGAACTAAATCTAGTATGTTCTCCATCTCCCTCAGCCAACTATCAAGATGGTTAGGCTCCTCAACTCCCTTGTACTCCTTCGGGTTAAACCTCGCAATATAGAGGCTGACTTTAGCATGGTCAACCTCCTTCTCCTTACTCTTATCCTTGTCCTCATTCACTCTCTTCAGGGTCTCAGTAAGAGCATCCTGGTGTTCCAACATCTTGACGATGTCATCCGTAGTCATAACCTCAGCTCTCGCGTACAAAGCATTTCTCTTGGGCGGCATCTTGAAGCTATATAAGAAAGGGATAAACATAAACACGTGTACTAAACCTCAAAACACGAAACGCGCCGCCTTAACCTACTCGATCGAGTATCCAAACCCACTCGATCGAGTAACGGGCTACTCGATCGAGTGCCCCCATGTACTCGATCGAGTACCCAAACTCCCGAACCAAACAGACCTTCTGATCTCTAACCCACTCGATCGAGTATCTAGGCTACTCGATCGAGTGATTTCTACTCGATCGAGTACCCCTAGTTACTCGATCGAGTGCCCCAAAACTCGATTCTGGACTCAAAATCGCCAAAAACCTACCCGATCGAGTCAGCCTCACTCGATCAAGTACCACCAATACGTAAGAGCTACCCGCATATCACGTCGTATACTAACATGCTAACTTTATAAAATCACATGCTATCAGAATAAATATGCTACGCATCTATTCTACTATCAACAAGATCAATTCATCATGCTATTAAAGCCACATTGTAAATCATTCAACATGTTATCATCTCACTAACATGTTCAACATATCATATCCTTTCACTTGCTCAACTTCCTATTTCAACACCAAACAATCAACACACTTCATCACTTTGTTGCACACGTTAATCAAACATACAGATGACTCGACAAACACTTTCCCCATGTGACCGGTTCAAAGTTGTAGGGCGACCCCCGCGACTTTAGGACGTCTCCCAAGCCTTTGCACTAGCTCCTACAACTTTTACCCCGGGTTCATTTTAATTGACTCCCTATGTTCGTTAAGTTCATTGGTTACAGGTTTCAGGATCGTCGCTCTGATACCATTTGTAACACCCCCATACTCCGAGTGCCTTACCAGGACCACTCAGGTATGACGACATCACCATCTCGGTTGCCCGAGGTATGATAATCAAATAGACAAAACAGAAACAACATTTATTATAAGTAATTTAATGAATAAGTACAATCCTCGAAACCAAACTGAAAGTACAATACATTATTCCAAACTATCTGTCTCAATCGAAATGTAAATAAATACTAAACTACAAATGGAAGACTCTATCGTCATGTCGTGGCCATCCCAAATATCCCAAAGATCATCTCTATACCTGTTCAATATCCGCTCACCATCCCCGAATGGATCACCGCAGGTTTTACAAAACAACACCGGGTCGATTACTAATCACACAATCAATATAGATAACAACAATAAGACAAATAGACAATGAATCACACACACACACACACACCACCAACTCCCATCATCTCAATACTTGACCGTCCACCGGACCACCCACCAGCTGGGGGACCGCAGCTGTTCCCACCTAAGCCCCGCTCATCGTACGAGCGATAACCCTGTCCCATTAATGTGCACATCCCCTTTCGTGGCGGGTTCCACGAAGGGCGAAACTAGGGCGTGAGATCACTCCCGCAAGTGACCCCACTCAGCCGAGAACGCATCTCGAGAACCATCAACAAACACAACCACAATCACAATCACAAACACAATCATCATATTAAACAACTAACTACAGCACATCACCAATATCCCATTATGGGACTAATACTGAGTAGGAAATCCTACCTGGAAAGCACAACACGCAGACGGTATCTACAGCTGTCTCAAAACGCCTCTTCTACGAATTCTCCTCCTAACATATAACACATAAAGACTACCAATTACTTACTATTCATAAAACCCCCAAATCCTAAATTAGGGTTTGACCAAACCTAGCAAAACATTATATAAATTATATTAAAAGCTTACCCTCGACGCAAGGAATCCAACGACACGAACTACGATACGAACTGACCGTCTGAACTCCGGGAATTGTTAAGGATGCGATTAGGAAGATGACTGACTGCTTTCTCTCTTAAACAGGTTTTAGGTTTTGGTAAAAGTGAATTAAAACAACGACGATTATGTTTAAATACCCTAATCGCATAATTAACAAAACCCGCGAAAAACTCCCCGTAAACCGGACACTCGATCGAGTACCCAAGGTACTCGATCGAGTACCCCCCTACTCGATCGAGTGCCACGCAAACACTCGATCGAGTGCCCAACAGGTCAGAAACTATTTTGCTTCGCCACCTACCCTTACTCGACAGAGTAAGGGCTACTCGATAGAGTACCCCCAAGACTATAAATACGGAGTATTACAGGTTACCAGTATTTACCATTTAAAATTATTTTCTATGAAATAAAATTACCTTAAACTTATCTAACTCATAAATTTACCACTAATATATTTTTCTATCACGTGTCTTAAAATTATGTTGAAATAAATTATGAGACAAATTCACCAATTCCGCTATTAATATTTTTCTCAAATCAATTGGTTAGCTAATTGTTCATCTATATATTTTCTCTTGTTGTTGCTATAGTTACTTTTATTACATCCGTTGTTTGTACTATTACTTTCACTATTCTCATTGTTATTATTTTTACTTTCACTAATGTCGTAGTAATATTGTTAATTTTACTGTTCCCGTTGCCGTTAGTATTATTTTCACTACTCCCACTACTATTATTGTTACTCTGACAATTCACATGGTTGATTACTATCATATTTAGCACATCAAATGTTCCTACATTATTTTCACTACAAACATAAGTATGTTTACAACTTAGGCATATGGAGTGAAACCTCTAACTCGACAATTTAAGCGGAAAACTAAACTAACGAGCCTAAGTTTGCATGAAACAAATTGATTGTTTTAGGCATGTCCTTGTGGGACGTTTTGGTGATATGTCTAGACCCAAACACAAAGCAATAAGAATAAACTCGATAATTCAAAGCACACAAGCAAATGAACTATCAACTCCAAGCACAAAGCAATGAAGCTCTTCAAGCACAAAGCAAAGAAGAGATTTAATGAAGAAAACTCTTGGTTTCTTAGTTTTTAACTTAAGCAAATCTGAGTTTTACACTTGGGAACTTGGCTTATATATAGCCCAAGTCCTTTTAATCCTAACCATCCAATTTACATCTAAGGATTAGCAAAAGATAAGCAATAAACAAAGGAATAAAAAAGGACAACAGCCCTAGGCAGCCGTGTGCCTATAACAACAAGAACAATTCAAATGTTCTTCTCTAGGTCTTACATAAGTGTTACAACAATAGGGACATAAGAGCTACCTAGAGAACACAAAATTGGAGCCTTCTTTGGTCAAGATTTCAGCTGAAATAATCCCTTGAGAGCAGCCCCCAAAGCCCTTACACAAGCCTTACACAAATGTAAGAGTGAAAGCGACATTTGGACCTTCCTTGAAAGCGACATTTGATCTTCATTTGAAAATGATAAAACAGCCTCCTTGGACTGTTTTGGCCAGCCAAAGGTCTCTTGTTTTGTCCTAGGATTGTCTTGATTTATTTACTAGAAAGGATAGGACCATTTGGAAGCGAACTAAGGTCGATTGTTGAAAACCGATAAACTTGTTACTCGGTTTTGTCTTGTGATTTTACCTTGGCTCGGATCCTTATTTAAATAAAAGTCCCTAGGCAAAAAGTCTCAAAATTCACTATAGAATTGAGACGCGACAAAAATTATCATGTCTTCTTAGACGTATTTTGAGTTAGTGCTCAAATTGAACGAATGACCCAATCCGTGGCCTAGCTCGGCTTCCTTTCCCGTTTCAACCTCCCCTTCTTAAAAAGGATTTGCCCTCAAATCCTCTGTTGGGAAATGTGTCCTCAATAATAGTGCGATCACATGATTTAAATATCATTATTAAATCTCATTTTAAAGAATACAATTGGGACGTAATATTGTTACTGTCAATTGGTCAACATATATCGGTAATGATTGGCTGACTAGAGTTTGACATTACTGTCGTGTGACAGTGGTGATCAGTTGACCCCCTAGGTCATACCTATAGGGCGATACTCTTAATTGATCATTTAATTAATCGTATAATGTTACGAGTTAATTAAATTACTTGAAAAATTGACGGACGATTTTGGAAGTAAAATTTACGTATCAAATTGAAATGTGATTAAATGAGATACTATGGTCCCGAGTAATCAAATTATTACTCGGATGAAATTATTGTTTAAAGAAACAATTGGATTTGAATGAATTATTATAAATGCGATTTATAAACGGTAAAATATTTTGGCACAAGTAATTATGAAATTACTAAGTCGATTTTTGTATGTGACGTATTTTTATTAATACGTTGATTTTTAACATGTTAAAAATTACATAACAAATTTATGTCACATATGACATGTGACATATTGACATTTGACAAAAATAATATGGATCTCATATTATCATATGTGCCGAAAATGGGAGGTTGTTTAAACAAATATTGTGTTTGTTTAAGTTAGTGGTAAGCATAATGATAATTACTCTAATTTAGGCATGCATACCTAGTGCCTTTTGTGTAAGAGCACAAAGGCCATGCATAGGCCAATTCCCCTCACCCTACCCGGTTCTACATAGAAAAGAACAAGGGTTCTTTTTCTTATTTTTCTATTATTCACTATATGGAGTAGTGTGTGGAAAAACATAATTCATTCTCATCATAAATTATTTTAGTGAGACAAAATAATCTCTCTTCCTCTTCTATTCTCTCAACCGGTTTTGAGAGCTTAAAACCAAACATTTTTGGTTCAAATTTTTCACAAGATTAATATTATACTAGTATTTGTAATATTAATTAAATTAAGAGAAAGCCTTGGGTATAAAGCTTAGGGAGAGATCCTACACTTGGATCTTGGTTCATCCATAAGGAAAGCTCAAGAACAAAAGAAAAGGAGATTTCTTTTGTGCCCAATAAAACCGAAATACTCATTGTAAGAACATGATTTCTTCTCTTTGATTATATTGTTTGCATGCATAAGATCCGTTTTAATTTTATGACAAATTATTTTAGACATATATGAGTATGTTAATATATATAAAGATCTACATGTCCTTCAATTGGTATCAGAGCCACGGTTGTTTGCATGCAAATTGGTTAAAAGTTTTTCCGAGTTATAAGAATAACAAATAAAACTTGTAAAATTTGTGTTATTATGATATATCACGAAAATATTACATGCATGTTAATATTTCTGGTCCTAAAATGTTTTAGGATATTTTGGTTATTTTTCGGATTTTTATTGTTCATAATTTACAATAATGGCATTTAAATGTGATTTTATGAGTAAAAATGTCATTTTTGGTCTAAAATTAGCTATACTTCGAATTTTCACTTGGTTTTTGGATATGTTGTCACATATATTATTTTGAGATAACCTGTAAATTTTCATAATTTTTGGACTTGTTATGCTCGAAAAATGAATTTTTCATTATCAAATTCGGATTTAAGTGAAAAATAGGTTAATATGAGTTAAATTTCGAATCTGGTCATAGAAAATTAATATGTTGTCACATGCAATTTTACAAGATGTGTGTAAAATAATTGGCTATAAAGAAGTCTTTTTGCATGATTTATGGATTTTTGAAGAAAAATAGCATAAATAGTGACATTATTAGTGGAAAATTAATAAAACATAATCTATGACTTAGGAAAAACGTCTAATGTTGCATTTTATTATATTTTTCAGATCTAAAATTGAAAAGTTAATGAAAATTTTTTTTCCATGTTTTTATGATTATTTTATTAAAAATCGATAAACCGCAACATTGTTTTTCCGGGAAAATTTCGAAATTTTTAACCTAAGATTTTGAACATTATGAGTGTCATGGAATTTTTCCAGAATGTTCATGAGTTTAAATTTCAAATTTCAAATTTATTTGAAATTTTGTGATTTATTTGAAGTTTAATAGCTTATTTTTGTAATTTTGGTCCATTTATGAACAAATTTGTAAATAAAGGTTAATTATGGTCAAATTATTAGTGAAGACTATATTTTGAGTCCTAAGAGGTTAGGGTAATTAACTTATGCATAAATATGAGTTTATGTATTTTTGTGATTATAAAATGTTGAAATCACGCAAATCCGTAAAAACCAAGTAATATACGATATTGGCTAATTAAAAGGCGATTTAGCATAAATTTGAGCATGTTCATACATAATATAATGCTGCATTTTCTTTATGATTGTCATAATTTTAATTTATGTAATTTTGAATTATGTATTTTTACTTAGTATGGCCTTAGATTTTAATTGGTATTTCCCGAAATGTATGGGAATATCGATTCGGTTGTAATTTTTATTGTGATCTCGTATCACCGTTTTGTAATTTAATAGATTTATTTTATTTTAGTTACAAATGTATAATAGGAAATTATGTAATTTATTATGTAATTTTATTCATTCCGGAGTTCCCAAAGACGGATTTCTTCAAGAATGGCGATACATAAAGACGGTGTTACATCGAGATGCGTGCCACAACCGAAGTTCAAGGGACCAATGGAGTTGGTTTCCGAAATGTAATAGTTAAATAGTTTTTCTATTTTAGGAAGGCCATACTAGGATTTATTTATTTATTTTTATGCTTGCATTTTATTTTATGTCACATGCATCGCTAAATCGCCATAACTAAACATGCATTGTCTTATCGAGTTTATCGACCGTGTCAATTAGAATTATCGTAGTTCACCGCTTTAGTTCACTTAAAACGTGATAGATAATAAATTGACATGACCTCTCGCTAAAACAATCAATTGAGACATAGCCTTACCAAATAGTAGAAACCATGAAAACCTATTTCGTGAGGGAGTGCACTCGGCCACACCGGGGTACAAATCTTGTTACGTAGGGGAAGTGGGTGATGAATGTTAATCCACCGAATTCATGTTGATGAGGGATGTATCGGCCACACCGTGCCCAAGTTAATGTGGGTTTGGATCATGGACACATTTATTCGAAATTTGGATTGAACTCAACAAAAGTATTTGATAAGGGATGTATCGGCCCCACCGTGCCCTTGTCGATGTGTTTTGGGCTAAAGATAAATGTTAATGTAATTTTATCGACCAAGAGTTCTAAAAGTAGAATCGATTAAAGAGTTAATCCACCGAGTTATATTGATAAGGGATGTATCGGCCCCACCGTGCCCAAGTTGATATGAATTTGGATCTTGGAATCATTTATCATAGTTGGGTAGAGGTCACTATGTAAATGCTATACTTGTTTACAAGTATTAATAAAACGATAAATGTTAAGTTTTCCACTATTCCGTTGTTATATTGTTCTATTTCTTTACCACAATTCATATACGATATCATTTCGTTTTTGATTCAAATCTCCATTAAAACATCGTAACTAAAGACAAAATTTGAATTTTCTTCTAAAACCTCAAATGAACCATTGCTAAGGATCTCTTGTAAAGAGTATAGATTAAAGTTATTCATTATCAAACGGGTTTTTGATTCTTGACTAACACATCTACTTACAATGGATTGTTTTTCCATATACTTAAATGAAATTAAGTACCTTGAAGCGATAAATTGTTTTGGTGATTAGATTTTCAGAATTCGTAATTGACCAAAATAACGCGACCACCTCAATGAAAGTTTTTAAGACTAAAACGACCAAATGAAGAGTGTTCTTCATAAATTCAATTTTGCTTCTCAAAGCAAAGACTCATTGAAATGAGTGGGAGCATTCTCTTAAACCGTTAAGATGAGGACGAGGTTCATGAAGTAAAGATTATAATGGAATTGATACAAGGTAATGTTAAAAGTAAAGTTGTTGAGAATGACGATACTAAACCTATCAATCCCGACCGATAAAGTTTCTATTGTCTTAAACGTTGGACACAAGAAAGGAAACTACCCCAAATTATTGAAGAATCAACAAATTAGTTGTGGGACATCTAATAGGATCTTCTTCTTTAAATGTTTATATGATTGACATAAATTTTGCTAGTACTACTTCGTCAATATTAGAAACCAATGGAGGTTTTCATCATTGTACTTGATACATAGGATGATTAGAATATGACGACTAGCAACAATAATGTCGAGAGATAGAGTAATTGTGTACTCAATCTAGTTTTTGGATTTGGAGTTGTACTTAATTGTGACTATTAAGTACATAAACTCTAAATAAGAATACATACTTGTAAAGATACAAAAGAGGTTTCATTTTTATGACCCTTTACACCACGATTTGATGTATGGCTAGCCCATTATCAAGGTGATTATATTCTAAACCAAACTAGAATGATATATCATGTAGATGATGTAAAGATTCAAATTGGTAACCCAAGATTAAACCTTAAATTTTGGAATGATAAACGCAAGGAGTTATCGAGTACTCTTTAAACCATTAGATTGTTAATGGTATATGCGTATCTTGTATTCAAAGCAAGATGTCTCGTGCCTTTTGGTTGAAAAGGAGATCGAGGTTGTATATCATCGATCCAAGATAGGTTGATCATTTTCTTTTACCAACGATATAAGTTGACGCTAATATGTTCACTTAATAAGGTAAAAGGAGAAATCTTTGAAGAATTTCAAAGAGTTCAAGGAATCACGATTTAGTCGTGATGGGACTATCAAAGTGAAGACTTTGATATAAGCCAAAGGAAATGTGATATAGTATCACAAGTTAATCTCTCTTAACACGCATTATGGAATAATGTGTGATTGGATAAGAAATCAAACGCTATTTGATATGGTTTGGATTTCAATCAAGTTACTTTGAGTTACTTGATCCTTTTGGGGATTTTTATCATTTTTGTCTAAATTATTTTTCCACTAAATCGAATCATATGAGATATGAAATGGTAAGGGTACCATGTTTGTAAGTTTTCACAAGAAACAAATACTCAATTTTTCCCTTTCAATTATCACGAGTACGACGGGTTTGTGGCTCGTGAAGCTGTCTTTCTAAAATACAAGTTTATTTTTGAAGACAGAGTGGGAGAAATTATTCAAGAGCCACAAAGAATGTTATGTAGCAAGAAACTGGTCTTTCTTGGCTACATGAGACGTTTTGTGTAAGACGTTGTTTCTTCAAAATCTAGGAGGTTAAATTCGTCACTTGTTAAAAATGATGAATTCATGCTACTTTTAAGAAAGTAAAGAGCTTATAACTTACAAAAGAAATTGTTTGATTCAAGTTGATTACTTCTAAAAAGTAATGTACATATGACTTACATAAGAGTGTTTAAGTCACAACTCAATATAAGGCTTAGAGCCATGGAAATCCGAAATAAAAGGGCTTGATTAGTTGCAAAGGGTTTTGCACTAATAAAGAGAGATTTCAAGGTTTGATTGGTTGCAAAGGGTTTTTGTGCCAATTGAAATGCTTAAGCTTATTTGGATCTTCTTAGGGATTGTGTTTCATTATTATGAAATACATAGCGAGTGAATCTAAAACCCACTTCTTCAATTAGAAGGAATGTATTCAATACATATCTTGAGTTTTGAAGATTCTTGCAATCCTAAGATAATGTGAAACTTAAGAGAGGGTCTTAAGTAGGACATCAATGAGTTGGAATCAACATTTTGGATCATGTGATAAAACATTTCTCGATAAGTCAAGAAGTTGTGTTTATACATGGAGTTTAGTGGGAGTTACGGAAATTTTAATTAGTCCGATATGTGGATGACATATTGATCATTGAGAATGATTTAAGACTTTTGGAGTATTATAATACATCTTGAATATCCGGATTTATGAAGATAAATCCACATGATATTAGCGTCGATGAAGAAGTCTTATGTTGATAAGATTCATGACTAGTTCAATTAAATTGAACGTACTTGATTGATTCCATTTGCTTCCGCTGTCGGATCAATTAAATGATTAATGATGTATAACACTTCATATACTTTGAGTATGATGAATTGTTTTCAAAATCGAATTTAAGTAATCTTTACCTAGTATGTAAAGATTACCCTTAAGTGCTTGCAGAAGCATTAAGGAAGTAAAGCAAGTGTTTATGATGCAATATTGTGTAAGGGTGTTACACAAGTGACAATTGACAATTGAGATTGCGCATGGTTTCCGACAAAACCATAATCAAAACACATTAGGATGGTTAAGATACCATTGTGGAAATGTTAATAAAGAAGTAGATTTTCTAGAATCGTTCTAGGCAATAAAGAACAATGAGAGATATTTATAACGGAAATTGAGTACACTTGCGATCATGAGATGTGCAAGAAAGATGAGTCCCGCACAATCGTGAAAACAAAGTGGGAGCTATTCTTAGGCTAGAGGGCCTATGTCTTGATTGGATCTCGACACGTACTTTCGAAAGTTTTGTAATGCAAATGTATACATTACAAAGGAAAACGAGTATGTAGTAAGGTTGAGTAAGGTACAAGAAGTTGATAAAACCTACTAACCAAAGCCTTCTCAAAGGCTAAACATGATGAGTCATGTCATTTCAATTGAATTGAAATGAACAACTACGTACAAGATCAAATCAGATTATAGAACATGAAATAGTAATCAGGCATTGACTATTCATGTGTGATAATCGCATTTGTCGTTCGAGTTTTATTTTAAAACTTTTTTATTATACTTTGTTACATCCAAACGGGTTGTAGAGACAATTGAAACCCGTTAAAGTGAACACGGATTAACATAGTATATGCCCATAGTCACTTGTATGAGGTGACGTCTCGAAGTGACTAGAGTGTGAGGCGATTGATGGCAAGTTCAAGTGCCATAGAGACATGTGAGATGACTAATCGATCACATAGGCAGACTGTTAGGAACATTTTTGTCGGGCCTTATGACCGCTTATAGAGTTCTGGCAAATTTATATAGCCTGGTCGTGGCGAGAGCTACTATAGTATTCGAATGAGTCGATTCTTTTGACTAAAGACTATTCGCCTAAGATGGCACAGTTTCAGATTAACTTTGATTTGTGTTACTACGACCTTCGTAAATGGGGTCAAATGGGCATATTTTGGGTTATGATGGCTGTGGCTAGTCGAAGGGAATGAGTGCGATAGGAATTGTCCACCCCTTGTCAGGGTTATAACAATATCTCAGGGCCACTCGAGGAGTAATGAACTGGAAATGCGTGGCCACGCTCGGAAAGTATCTATGATAGATAAGTCCGGTCAATCGCTTATTCTCCGGATCGAGGAAACCACTCTCGATATGATCACTTGCAAGTACGACCGAAAGACACCTTGCATTGAGTGGGAGATAGTAATAGGACAAGAGAATTGGTGACGCACACTTGTCGAGGACAAGTGGGAGATTGTTGGGAAATGTGTCCTCAACAATAGTGCGATCACATGATTTAAATATCATTATTAAATCTCATTTTAAAGAATACAATTGGGAAGTAATATTGTTATCACAACCGGTCAACATATATCGGTAATGATTGGTCGACTAGAGTTTGACATTACTCGTCGTGTGACGGTGGTGATCGCTTAACCCCCTAGGTCATACCTATAGGGCGATACTCTTAATTGATCATTTAATTAATCGTATAATGTTACGAGTTAATTAAATTACTTGAAAAATTGACGGACGATTTTGGAAGTAAAATTTACGTATCAAATTGAAATGTGATTAAATGAGATACTGATCGAGTAATCAAATTATTACTCGGATGAAATTATTGTTTAAAGAAACAATTGGATTTGAATGAATTATTATAAATGCGATTTATAAACGGTAAAATATTTTGGCACAAGTAATTATGAAATTACTAAGTCGATTTTTGTATGTGACGTATTTTTATTAATACGTTGATTTTTAACATGTTAAAAATTACATAACAAATTTATGTCACATATGACATGTGACATATTGACATTTGACAAAAATAATATGGATCTCATATTATCATATGTGCCGAAAATGGGAGGTTGTTTAAACAAATATTGTGTTTGTTTAAGTTAGTGGTAAGCATAATGATAATTACTCTAATTTAGGCATGCATACCTAGTGCCTTTTGTGTAAGAGCACAAAGGCCATGCATAGGCCAATTCCCCTCACCCTACCCGGTTCTACATAGAAAAGAACAAGGGTTCTTTTTCTTATTTTTCTATTATTCACTATATGGAGTAGTGTGTGGAAAAACATAATTCATTCTCATCATAAATTATTTTAGTGAGACAAAATAATCTCTCTTCCTCTTCTATTCTCTCAACCGGTTTTGAGAGCTTAAAACCAAACATTTTTGGTTCAAATTTTTCACAAGATTATTATTATACTAGTATTTGTAATATTAATTAAATTAAGAGAAAGCCTTGGGTATAAAGCTTAGGGAGAGATCCTACACTTGGATCTTGGTTCATCCATAAGGAAAGCTCAAGAACAAAAGAAAAGGAGATTTCTTTTGTGCCCAATAAAACCGAAATACTCATTGTAAGAACATGATTTCTTCTCTTTGATTATATTGTTTGCATGCATAAGATCCGTTTTAATTTTATGACAAATTATTTTAGACATATATGAGTATGTTAATATGTATAAAGATCTACATGTCCTTCATCCTCGACATCTTCACCCTCGAGGTCTTCATAAAACGGACTCAAGTCACCAATACTGAAGGTTCCATGTACACTATACTCACCCGGAAGATTGATTTTGTAAGCATTCGGACCAATTCTTTCCACAACTTCGAAAGGACCATCGGCCCTAAGCATGAGTTTGTTTTTCCTCTTTTGTGGGAACCTCTCCTTCCTCAAATGAACCCAAACAAGGTCTCCGGTTTCAAAGCTCTTTGGATGACTCGGTTTCTTGACACGGTTCACATACCCCTCATTTGTTTTCTCAATTTGTTTCTTTACTTAGGCATGGATTTGGAGCATTTGTTCGATCCTTTTCTTGGCCTAATACTCAAAGGTATTCCTCTTAATTGGTGCCAAATCAGTAGCCATAAGTGGATTAATGCCATAAACCACCTCAAATAGAGATTTCCCGATGCTTGATGAAGGAGCTCGATTAAATGCAAATTCGGCTTGTGATAGTTTAAGATCCCAAACTTTCAAGGACTTACACACCATGGCCCTTAAGATTCTTCCCAAGGTCTTGTTAGTAACCTCGGTTTGACCATCGGTTTGAGGATGATGGGAGGTGCTAAAAAGAAGCCTTGTTTTGAGCAACTTCCATAAGGACCTCCAAAAATGACTCATAAACTTAGTATCCTGATCAGAAACGATTGATTTGGGCCACCAAGGAGCTTGACCACTTCCTTCAAATACAAATTGGCAACACTCGAAGCATCCTCAGTCTTTTGGCAAGCAATGAAATGAGCCATTTTGCTAAACCGATCAACCACGACCATGATGGAATCCTTGCCTCGGTGTGTCGTTGGCAAGGCCACGATAAAATCCATTCTAACATCCTCCCAAGGCTGATTTGGGACGGGTAGGGGTGTGTAGGGACCCTTTTGGAAGGAAGAATTGGCTTGATGACAAGGAGCACACCTCTTGATCACACTTTGGACATCCCCAAGCATTTTTGGCCAAAAGAATTGCTCTTGGAGAATATCATATGTCTTTTGAATGCCAAAATGACCGGCAAGACCATTTGAGTGAACTTCTTTGACCAAAAAGTTTCTATAAGGTCCCTTAGGTACCTCAATCGATTCCCGAGAAACAAGAACCCTCCTTGACCCGAATAGTTGCTCCTTCGGCCCTCCTCACATTCTCGACACTCTTGTAACATTTGCCACTCTTCTTTGTAATCCGGATCTTCAATGTATAAATCCTTCATGTGTTCAAATCCTAGCACTCTTTGTTCCATGAAACTTAACATGGTGAACCTCCTTGAAAGAGCATCGGCCACCACATTGTTCTTGCCCTCAATATACTTGCTTGAAAAATTGAATGATTGTAAGAATTCCACCCACTTAGCATGCCTATGATTGAGCTTGTGTTGGCCATTGATATATTTGAGAGCTTCATGATCGGAATATAATACAAATGGCTTTGGCTTCAAGTAGTGACTCCAATGATTCAATGCTCGAATAATGGCATAGAATTCCTTATCATAAGTTGAGTAATTGAGCTTGGCACCATTGAGCTTCTCACTAAAGTATTCTACTGGTTTGTGGTCTTGAAGTAACACGACCCCAACTCCAACCCCACTAGCATCGCACCCGACTTCAAGTAACTTGTTGAAATTGGGTAAGGCAAGAATATGAGACTCACACATCAAGGCCTTGACCTTGTTGAAGGCTGTTTCGGCCCTCTCATTCCAAGAGAACTCCCTTTTCTTCATACACTCGGTAATAGGAGCCATAATGGTGCTAAAATCCTTAATGAACCTCCTATAGAAGGAAGCTAAGCCATGGAAACTCCTCACTTCGGTGATGGTGCTCGGCCTTGTCCAAGATTGAATGGCCTTGACCTTCTCTTGATCCACTAGAATCCCTTGATCACTAATGATAAAACCCAAGAATTGGACTTCCTTTTGCATGAATGAACATTTTTCCAATTTCCCATAAAGCTTGTGCTCCCTAAGTGTTTCAAACAACACTTGTAGATGCTTGAGATGCTCTCTTTGTACGGACTAAAAATCAAAATGTCATCGAAATATTGTTGGGAAATGTGTCCTCAACAATAGTGCGATCACATGATTTAAATATCATTATTAAATCTCATATAAAGAATACGTAAGGGATGATTCAATTATATAGTCAACTGATCAACATTAATCGGTAATGATTGGCTTGCTAGAGTTTGACGTTACTGTCGTGGGACGGTGGTGGTCAGTTGATCCCTTAAGGTCACACCTAAAGGATGATGCCCTTATCTGTAAAGTTGATTAATTGTATGACGATACAAGTTGATCAATTCCTTAAAATTGAACAATTCATTTGTGAGAGAGAATATATTTATCTTATTGTAATGTGATTAAATAAGATCCTTTTTAGCGAATTAATATGTTAATTTACTAAATTATGTTGAGGTTTTATAATTGTTTTGAGGTAGAGGTAATTAGTTATTTACTTTTACAAGAGGTTGTAAATTTAACTAACTAGTTATTATGGGACCCATTATATGTTGATATAATGATAAAATATTACTCAATAAGTTGAGTGGATATATGTTTATTAATTTGTCACATAATTGTTGTATGATCAAATTAATATTTAATTATGTAAGATAATTAAACATAAGGCTTATAAGCATTTGTGGGACAAATATTATAAGACAAAAATGGACCAAAATAGTCCATGTGTGCCGTCCCAAATAAGTGTGGATGCTTGATTTTGGCTTTGTCATTTAGTTGTTGGAAAGATGCTCCAACAACTTATGACATACCTATAATCTTAGCCTACAACCTACACATTATAGTCTTTTGCATAAGACAAAATTGAAAAGACCAAAAGATGCTCTTAAAAGAGCACTTGGATGGCTCATTCAATCAAGAGGAGAAGAATTGTATTCTTCTCTTTTTCTCGACCATAACATGCAAATAAAACCTCTCTCTCTTGTTCATAGTTTTTCACTAAAAACTTGAGATATATTGATTCAAATTGTTCAATGAGGTTACTAATATTATTAGTGTAATATATGAGTATTAATAATCAATTTTAAGGTAAACTACTAAATAAATATCTAGCAAATATAGTTTAGTGGGGATAAGGGATAATCTTGGGTGCAATCAAGAGGAGTGACTTCTATACTTGAAGTATTTGGAGGATCATCCTATTACTCATCATAGCTCAAGAACAAGTGAAGGTAGGAGACCTTACTTGTGCCCATAAACCGAAAATTTACAATGTAAGGGACATTGTTTTCTTATAAATCTTTCATTTTGTTATGCATGCACTAGATCTAAAGAACATATAATTAACAAGTTAATTTGTTCACTATTAAAGGAGTCTAATAATAGGTATATGAACCTAACAAGTGGTATCAGAGCATTAGGATGTTTCATGCATAATCGGTTATTGTTTTTCCGAGTTAAAATGTTAACATATAAAACTAAAAATTTGTGATTTATTAGTATAAGCCACGAAATCACCATGCATGTTATATATTCTGGTCCTATAATGTTTTTAGGTCATTTTTATGATTTATGGAAATTTATTGCTCATTTTAATGATTTTTGGTCATTTTATTACATTTTTATGACTAAAATGGGAATTAAAATGCTAAAAATATTTAAACTAAGTTTATGACCTTAGAAATTTTATATGACCTCACATGCATATTTTACAAGTTGTGTGTAAAAAGTCGAGTTAATTTGATTAATATTGCATGATTTATGATTTTTATGAGATAAAAATGGATTAAAAGAGGTAAAATGGTTAAAAATAGTTAAATCTCGATTTAAGCCACGATATTTTAATATAATGTCACATGCAAGATTTACAGAGTTTATGTAAATTTCTAGATTAAAAGATCTTCTTTAGCATGATTTATGGATTTTTGAGTAAAAATGGCATAAATAGTGACTATTTTAGTAAAATTAGCTAAAACGTATTGCATGGCTTGAGAAAATTATTTTAAGTTGCATAAATATCCCAATAATCATTTCTAAAGTTATAAAAATTATTGGATTAATTTTCGGATACTTTAAGTATTTTATGAGATAAAACCGATTAAATGCAACTATATTTTCTCAAAATTAATTCGAAAATTTTAACCATGATTTTTGACATTATGAGTGTCATGGAATTATTCCAGAATGTTCAAAAATTTAAAATTAAAATTTTGAAATTTTTATAATTTAATTTGGATTTATTTCATATAAATAATGATTTTAAGGTCAAAAAATGAGCATAAAATTAAATCAAGTTGAATTATTGTCAAAAATTATGTGATGACTAATTTTTGAGTCCTAAAAAGTGTTAGGATAATTAACTTGAGCTTAGATGTGATTTAAGTGTTAATTAGTGATTTTAAAAGGTTATTATCACGCACTTCCATAAAACCGGGTTATATGTACGACATAAGTTAAATAGGGCGATTTGGCACATCATTTGGCATGATAGGTACATATTATAATGCTGCATATTTCAATTGTTGAATGTCTTTTATTTATATAATTTTGAATTATGTAATTTTATCTTAGTATGACCTTAGTTTAATCAATATTACCCGTAATGAGAGGGAATATTGATTCGGTTGTAATTTAATGTGATCTCGTATCACTTTTATTTTTATTTTTATTAGTTTTTCCATTTTACAAATGTATAATAGGAATAGCTTTGTATTTTTATTATTATTTGTAATTATGGAGCATCTTCAAAGACGGTGCCATTTGGAAAGGTGATCCGACGAAGACGGTGTCTTGGGAGGCGTGCCACTTGAAGATTCAAGGGACCAAAGGAGTTGGTTTCCGAATATGTAATAGATTATTTGATTTTCTATTTTAGGAAGGCCATACTAGGAATTTTATTTATTGCTTTGCATTTCTTTTAATATGTTGCATGCATTGCCAAATCGCCATAACAACACATGCATATCATATCGAGTCATCAACCGTGTCAATTATAATTATCGTAGTTCACCGCTTTAGTTCACTTAAAACGTGATAGATAATAAATTGACAAGACCTCTCACATATAATAATTGAGAAATAGCCTTACCAAATAGTAGAAACCCATGAAGTACCAATTTCATAAGGGAGTTGAGCCGGCTTTACCGTAATACAAACCTTGTTACGTTGGTGAAGTGGGGTAGTCAAATGTTATTACATCGAAATTTGGATTGAGCTCAACGGAAGTATTGTTGACCGTAGTCGCATGTGTTCCGGGCTAAAGATGAGAATTAGAGTAATTTTTATCGACCGAGAGTTCTAAAAGTAGAATCGATTAAAGAGTTAATCCACCGGGTTATATTAATAAGGGATGATTCGAAACTTACTGCACCGTATTAATATGAATTTGGATCTCGGAATCATTTATATAGTTGGGTGGAGGTCACTATATAAATGCAATGCTTGTAGTTAAATTTACGAGTATTATTAAAACGATAGATGTTAATTATTTCCTTCATTTCTGTTTTCGTAGTTAATTATACGCAATGAATTCATCTAACACTCCTACACCAATCACCGTTGAAACATGGCTCCAATCATACGATGAAAAATGCTCCGATTATGACAATGATACGATTAGAGAATTACACGTTGGCATTAGTGAGGATGGAAATCTTTGTCTTTTTACTACTTTTTTCACCTCCCACTCACATACTCATGCCTACCTCTCAGGTAAGAGGATCATATGAGGGGAATCTCACAGATTCCAAGATATCCTTGTTTGATGAAACAAGGAGAAATATCAAATTAAGTGGGAGTTCTAGCAAGAGTGTCCTTGTAAATGAAAGGAGTATTGGTATTAATAAAGGAAAAGCAAAGATAGGTGAGAAACCCAAATCCGATTGTGAATTGGAAGTTGATAGTGAGACTACCACAAAACCAAGATGGGTACCCAATCCTACCATGAATATCATTATTTTAATGTCATGGGGCAATGGAAGCATATTTGCCCCGAGTATTTAGAAGATATCAAGTTGGACTTATTACTCCAAGTGGGACTTGGAAATGTGGAAAAGCTAAACAAGGGTGATGTGGATCGCCGACAATGAAATGGAGCTCGGGTAGCCGCCACTTCAAGAGAAATTTATATACTTATTTTAGCAAATAGCTTTGAGTTATAATTTACATAATTGTTATTATGTACCCACTTAGTCTAAAACATTATTTCCATTTCTATGTGAGACATGAAAGGATTTATATTTTGCCATCAAAGACAATTGTTGTATTTTGTTAAAAATAGACATGGATGTGAGCCATG
The DNA here is from genome assembly GCF_048544455.1 of Silene latifolia. Taxonomy (NCBI): domain Eukaryota; kingdom Viridiplantae; phylum Streptophyta; class Magnoliopsida; order Caryophyllales; family Caryophyllaceae; genus Silene; species Silene latifolia. The sequence continues at coordinate 84,485,077 of NC_133535.1, forward strand.
TCACTTATCTTTATGATACACAAGTTTTAGACACTTCCAACTCATGTAAAGATATCTACATAATACGATCCAAAAGACTCATAACTAGTAATCCAAATGATTTGTACATTTGATTTTTCAATTAGGTTACGTAAATGAGAAACGCATTAAACGCTAGTGTCGACTAGAATTATTGAACCATTTGATTTTCAATCATATGGAATATGCGAATCTTGTCTCCTTTGCAATATAATTTGTACTTCCTTTAGTGTAATACTCCGTATTTATAAGTCTTGGGGTACTCTATCGAGTAGCCCTTACTCTGTCGAGTAAGGGTAAGTTGCGAGATAAAATAGTTTCTGACCTGTTGGGTACTCGATCGAGTAGTCAGTACTCGATCGAGTAAGGGGGTACTCGATCGAGTACCTTGGGTACTCGATCGAGTGTCCGGTTTTACGGGGAAGTTTTCTCGGGTTTTGTTAATTATGCGATTAAGGTATTTAAACATATTCGTCATTGTTTTAATTCACTTTTACAAAACCTAAAACCCTGTTTAAGAGAGAAAGCAGCCACTTCATCTTCCTAATCGCATTCTTAGCAATTCCCGGAGTTCAGACGGTCAGTTCTTGTCGTCATTCGTATCGTTGAGTTCCTTGCGTCGAGGGTAAGCTTTTAATATAGTTTTTATAATGTTTTGTTAAGATTGGTTAAACCCTAATTTAGGAGTTGGGGGTTTTGGTGTGTAGTTTGTGATGTGTAGTCTTTATGTGCTGTATGATAGGAGGAGAATTCGTAGAGGAGCCGTTTTGATACAGCTGTAGATACCGTCTGCGTGTTGTGCTTTCCAGGTAGGATTTCCTACTCAGTATTAGTCCCATAATGGGATATTGGTGATGTGCTGTATTTGGTTGTTTTATATAATGATTGTATTGTGTTTGTGGTTGGGATTATTGTTGATGGTTCTCGAGATGCGTTCTCGGCTGAGTGGGGTCACTTGCGGGAGTGACTTCACGCCCTAGTTTCGCCCTTCGTGGAACCCGCCACGGAAGGGGATGTGCACATTAATGGGACAGGGTTATCGCTCGTACGATGAGCGGGGCTTAGGTGGGAACGGCTGCGGTCCCCCACTGGCAGGGCTGGTCCAATGGACAGTCAGTATTGAGACGATGGGAGTTGGTGGTGGTGTGTGTGTGTGTGTGTGTGTGACAGTTCAGCTGTCTGTTTATCTTATTGTTGATATATGTATTGAATTGTGTGATTAGTACGACCCGTTTAAATGTTTTAAAAACTGTGGTGATCCATTCGGGGGTGGTGAGCAGTTATTGAGCAGGTGTGATATGACGCGTATGGGATAGCTGGGATGAGTCATCACGTGGCAGTTAGAAGTCTTCCGCTGTGTCAGACGAAGTCTAGTAGCTTTGATAGTTTTAGCTGTAGACCGTATGAGAACCTTGTAATTCCTTTTATTAGTTTTGGTTTGAACATGTAATCACTTAATCTATAATTACTTTAAAAGTACGTTTCTTTATTGTCTTATGATATTCAAGACCTCGGCAACCGAGATGGTAGTATCCTTATACCCGAGTAGTCCTGGTAAGGCACTTGGAGTATGGGGGTGTTACAAATGGTATCGAGAGACGATTTTGGAACCTGTAACAAATGAACATAATGAACATAGGGAGTCTAATAAAATGAACCTGGTGTATGTGTAATGGGAGCCCCGGCCGATGCTAGGTTTTGGGTGAGTAGGCGCCCTCACTTCAAAATCTTGGCCCCATGATACTTAAGCCGCTCACATGGTATGGGAACGTGGAGTCCGTGTGTATATGTGCGACGTGTATGTTAATTGTCTTTATATGGTTTGTTGAAAGCATGTTGCATGATAGTTGGTTGACATGTTGGTTGGAATCGTGGGAAAAGTATATGAGAATGATGAATGATATGGTAGAAAAAGAAAGTAGTTCGTATATGATGATGTGTGATGAAGTGGATTTGTAATGTTGTTGTATTAGCAACATGGGAATAGGATTTGTAGTGTATGGGTGTGGTTTGTGTTATGAAAAGTTATGAAAATTTAAAACATGCGGGTAATAGAAAGTTGAATGTTATATGAGCATGATAGATGGTAATGTTTGGCTTTTGGTGAGTAGTAACATGAAGAATAGAGGTTCAATGATATGTGTTTTATATAACGAATTGGATGAAAAGCATGATGGTTGTTTATAACGTGGCACTTGATAACACGAAGTAGATTATTTTGTTAATTGTATGAGGAGTCGCGCAGATTTGAATGCGTAGTTGTAATCATAATGTTGAAATAATAATGAATGCATAGTACGTTGGGGTATGTGAGATAACATGCGGGTAGTATTCACGAGTCTGCATGACTCGATCGAGTGGGTTTGATTCGATCGAGTGGGTACTTGTCGTTATTTTGACCAGAATCGTGTTTTTGGGCACTCGATCGAGTACCTCGGGCACTCGATCGAGTATGGGGTCACTCGATCGAGTAGCCGAGCTACTCGGTCGAGTAAGTCAGAGATCAGAAGGTCTGTTTGGGTTCTGGAGTCGGGGCACTCGATCGAGCATGTTGGGCACTCGATCGAGTAGCCTCAACTCGATCGAGTAGGTCCTGGTACTCGATCGAGTGGGGTCTGTGCAGGTCATATGCGTATTTCGGGTCATATGTTTATCTTTTGACATTCGTTGCATATTATGTTTAATTCAAAGGTGTTGTATTACTTCTTTATGCGTATGAGTTCGGTGGGGAGGACATGAGTTATATGTGATTAGGATAGATGGTGGAAAAAGAAAAGGAAGATTGGTATAGTTTATCGAGGCATGGCGCACGTTTTGCGAGACGGGATGAGTGATATGATTGTGTGTTGAGTAATGTAAAAGTAAGTGAATATGGGCAAGGGATGATGTGAGTATGATGAACGTGAGAATAAAAAGATTGAAAGTAAGGATGTGAATAGTGGCAGCTTGAGATGTGTAAAGAGTTATGGAGGGAAATGGTTAGGAGTCGTGTGGGTTATGGATTTATGTAGTGAAAGTTCGTTTAAAGGGGTTGAGAAGAGTAATATATAGTGAACTTTGTGGAGACATGTCGCGAGGTGTATTTGTAGGCAGTGAGTGAGTTTGGGAGGTTTGGTTTATTAAAAGATGAAACTACTGTGTGATTTCCTTGGGTAATTAACGGTATTAAATGAATTCTGATTTCTAGAGATGTAAAAAGGGAGATGCAATTGTTTGAACATTAAACGTTGGTTCTATGGATAGATTAGTGGCAAGTATGAGTGATAGCATAATAAGAGAAGATCCATGGGAAGAAAGAGTGAGATGATGTCGGTAGAAAATAATGGAACTGAGTTTTGGAGCAACGAAGGGGTGACCAGATTTCTAAAGAGTTAGCTAGAAGGAATAAGGAGTTGAATTATTAATTGGTATTATTGAGTGTAAAGAGAAAAGAAGGATAAAAGTAAGCTGAGGAAAATGTTCACCGAAGCTATGTGATATAAAGATAAGGAATCATCGAAATGTGTGATGGTATCACGAGGATGTTAGCTAAAGGTTATATAGGAGTTTCAGGACAACATGATTGGTAATGAGTTTCGAGGAATTAAAGGAGTAAGAAGTTGGTGGAGCATTGGCACGATACGAGATATTTGGTGGAGAGTTGGATGACAATACAAATAAGATAGCATTGGGAATAATGTTGAGGTAATTTTGTGGATGGGTTTGATGTTCGTTATTTGCAATGTTAACCAAAAATGGTAGAAAAACCATGTTATTTTGATATGAGTGTAAGAGATTTGATATACGAGCAGCGGTGGCATTGTGGTGTTATCACTAATGGTTAAGAGTGATGGAATATTAGAAAGGTAACAATTCTAAAGAGGTTGATTTGGTAGGGACCTGATTGTTGTGTATGATTGTGAGAGGGTATAAGATGTGGTTAGATGAGGCGGACGCTATTAGTTGAATAGTGAAGGTATGGTTATATTTGGCGGGAAGTGATGGTTGTGCGAATGGGGGAATATGTTATGAGGGGCATATGAGTTAAACTCGGGCAAAGCAGTAACCTTTTTCGAGTGGTAACTTACGTGGTCAGGATTGACTAGTTGGTTGTGATTACGGGTCTATGATATGTGTAAATGTTTGTGTGAGGTTCTGACCTCACAAGAAGTGGTATGGTATGATAATTATAAAATTGTTTTATGAATGTTCGGTAATATATATGTTGGACACGGTAATTTAATTGAATGATATCCAAAAAGGTAATAATTTGATTGATTTGACACGGCTAGTTATAATTTTATGTGTATTGATAACACATGTGTATTCCGGAAATGATAGAGTGATGTTCATGAGATGTTATCTGCTTTTCTTGTTTATCCATATAATATGTTGCGTGGTGATTTAATAAGGTGGATTTGAGTAAGTTTTTCTTGTCCGAGAAGTTATATCTTTGAGTCGATATTTATGGGAATTGTATGCAGTTGTGATGTCTATCGGTATGGTTTTAGTGCCTCGGGTGGTGATCCGGGCACGGTACATAGTGCTGTGATGCGGGTATTTTCGCACTACGGTGTGGCTGTTGGTGGCGGTGTTGTGATGCCGTCACCGGTTGTGGTGGAGTAGGCGGGATGATTATGATTCGGGTTTCGAAAGTACATACCAGTTATGCATAGATTGTTGTTTTGTTTGATGTTGCTCTCTGCGAGTGTCAGTTTGTGCTGATAGACAGTTGTCTTGCTTATTCATGTTTTCTTTACCAGGTTAAGTTGGGAATGAGGTAGAGTATGATGTGAAATAGAGTTGTATATGTTTCGTTGTGGTCATGGGATAGTGATAATCTGTTGATGGGACACGGTTGTGAGAGGTTGTTACGGTAATTTTGATCTTGTTTTCAGATGAGACATCGGTAGACATGGTAATGGAAAATGATTCGTGGAACATGTATTGTAATGAGCTGAAAGCGGCAGGTAGTTCATAATCTTTTGTTGAGACAGTGAGTGTAGGGTGTTGGGGAAATTAGTGTCATGTTAAGTTGTGTATGAATTTTGCGGTAATGAAAGAAAGAACTTGAGGATCTAGTGTGCGTGTACGTAACGAGTGCGGACCGTGAGTTATGCTTCTGGGAGATAAGTGCCTTACGTAGAGAGGTATGTTGTTTGGCAGTAATAATGAAGAGTGGGTATGGTGATTTGCTACGAGTTTATGGTATAGGTTAGGTGCGCTGCCGAATGAGTTGAGGAATGGGAAATGTTTATGTATGGGAGCCTTGGATATAAGAATGGTGAGTGTTTGGTTTATAGACGGTTATCTTTGACATGTGGTGGTACAGAGGGTAATGAGATATAGATATGGTTTGGTATTAGTGGGTTACGAGGACGTAACATTTGTCTTAAGAGGAGTAGGATGCGATAAAACAGATTTTGATGGTTGTACATATGGTAATATATTCGGAAGTTGAGTCTTGATGTAGAATAAAAGATCGATTCGTGTTGTGGGTGATTTTATTAAAGGTCATGACCGTGCTTGTAGTAGCGTGATGTTTAGGAGTGTGAGAATATTTCGCTAGTATTGACAGTTGGATGATGAGGTTACGAGTGTGAGTAAACTTCGAGGACGAAGTTCCTTTTAAGGGTGGTAGAATGTAACATCCCGTTTGATGTCTATGAGTGTCTTGGTATTGGATTTGATAGTTGATATTATGGAGCTAGCAAAGATTAGAGGATGGTAGTTGGTTATGTATGGAGTTGGTATCGTGAGAGATATATATGTGGTAGATACGGTATAGGGAGTCATGTTGTGGAAGTAAACATAGTTGGTGGAGTGGGTGTTAAGAGTTCATGCTCTATGTTCGGTCGAGTTCTTGAGTCCTTAGCTAAGTTGTTGTGTCTTGGTCGAGTCTGTATGGTTGTTCTTTTATGTATGGGTTGAACTTCGGGGACGAAGTTCCTTTTAAGGAGGGAAGACTGTAATACTCCGTATTTATAAGTCTTGGGGTACTCTATCGAGTAGCCCTTACTCTGTCGAGTAAGGGTAAGTTGCGAGATAAAATAGTTTCGACTGTTGGGTACTCGATCGAGTAGCAGGGGTACTCGATCGAGTAAGGGGGGTACTCGATCGAGTACCTTGGGTACTCGATCGAGTGTCCGTTTTTACGGGGAAGTTTTCTCGGGTTTTGTTAATTATGCGATTAAGGTATTTAAACATATTCGTCATTGTTTTAATTCACTTTTACAAAACCTAAAACCCTGTTTAAGAGAGAAAGCGACCAGTTCATCTTCCTAATCGCATTCTTAGCAATTCCGGAGTTCGACGGTCGGTTCTTGTCGTCATTCGTATCGTTGAGTTCCTTGCGTCGAGGGTAAGCTTTTAATATAGTTTTTATAATGTTTTGTTAAGATTGGTTAAACCCTAATTTAGGAATTGGGGTTTTGGTGTGTAGTTTGTGATGTGTAGTCTTTATGTGTTTGTATGATAGGAGGAGAATTCGTAGAGGAGCCGTTTTGATACAACTGTAGATACCGTCTGCGTGTTGTGCTTTCCGGGTAGGATTTCCTACTCGCATTAGTCCCATAATGGGATATTGGTGATGTCTGTATTTGGTTGTTTTATATAATGATTGTATTGTGTTTGTGGTTGGGATTGTTGTTGATGGTTCTCGAGATGCGTTCTCGGCTGAGTGGGGTCACTTGCGGGAGTGACTTCACGCCCTAGTTTCGCCCTTCGTGGAACCCGCCACGGAAGGGGATGTGCACATTAATGGGACAGGGTTATCGCTCGTACGATGAGCGGGGCTTAGGTGGGAACGGTCCGCGGTCCCCCATCGGGTGGGGTCCAAAGGGGACGGTCGGATTGAGACGATGGGAGTTGGTGGTGTGTGTGTGTGTGTGTGACAGTTCAGCTTGTCTGTTTATCTTATTGTTGATATATGTATTGAATTGTGTGATTAGTACTGACCCCGTTTAAATGTTTTAAAAACTGTGGTGATCCATTCGGGGTGGTGAGCGATTATTGAGCGGGTGTGATATGACGCGTATGGGATAGCCGGGATGAGTCATCACGTGGCAGTTAGAAGTCTTCCGCTATGTCAGACGAAGTCTAGTAGCTTTGATAGTTTTAGCTGTAGACCGTATGAGAACCTTGTAATTCCTTTTATTAGTTTTGGTTTGAACATGTAATCACTTAATCTATAATTACTTTAAAAGTACGTTTCTTTATTGTCTTATGATATTCAGTACCTCGGGCAACCGAGATGGTAGTATCCTTATACCTGAGTAGTCCTGGTAAGGCACTTGGAGTATGGGGGTGTTACATTTAGTGGTAAAGGAACACGAGCAATTGATTTGTTAGGACTAATACATGCCGATGTATGTGGTCATACGAGCATCATCGCAAGGAGAGGTTATGATTACTTCGTCACTTTTACCAATGATTTAAGTAGATAAGGGTATATTTACTTAATCAAATAAAAGGTGAAGTATTTAAGAAATTTGAGAAATTTCTAAAATCACGTAGAGAACCAATTGAATAAAGTTTTAAGCATTACGACCCAATCGTAGTGGCAAAGATCTAAGTAATAAATTTGATTTATTAAAGATGGATTATGACCTAGCGTCACTACCCATAAGATCAAACTAATATGAGTTGGTTTGAGTTGTTGAACTCAATTTTGGGAAATTGCAATCCAATACGGACAAGTAATTCTAAACGGATGGTCAAACATGAGATACCTAGAATAGAGAGTCTATTAAACAGATGACATGGATAAGACTCGTATATTATCAAGCTGCCATGTTAGAATGGCCTTTTGAATGCTAATAAATAGTCTAGATAAACTCCTAATACTCCGTTAAAAATATATTTTTGTGACTCACAAAGCTATCTCTCATGAATATTGATATATTTCTGAGAGATAGAGTGAGAGTAAATCGTCACAAACATCTCTTATAGTTGAAATGTTACTTTGTGAAAGTAATAGAATTATAGAGTGGGAGTTGGTATTGAACTATAATCTATGAAGATAGTATGAGAGCAGAGTTCAGTGGGAGTTTATTGCACATGTCTTATTGTTCAAAAATATTACTTTGTGAAAGTGATAGTATCATGACCTTGTTACATACGAGCCGAAGCATTACAATCCGAAAATTGTTGCTCATGAGTAGATTTACTTTAAAGTGAGGGTCTCTTTAAGGGTAAATAGAGTTTTAGAGTACACAAATGCATAAGATTTACATGAAGATGTTGATCAAGATAAATTGTGTTAGGAATTGCCGCATTTCATTTTAATGAAGAATGACAAATAGAATTCGCTTTTCTAAAATGGGAATTTAGAGAAGGAAGTGTTTGAAACACAAAATCTTAGATGAAGATCTAAGTATCCTAACATATTATGCGTAGCTTTCTTAAGTGATCTTAGAATGATCTTAAGCAAGCATTAAAGGATTATACTTTTCGTTCATGTGATTATAGTGAATTGTTTCATTCACATGATTGAAGAATCATGATATACATGAAGTTAAGTGGGAGCTAGAATTGTTTCTCCATGTCTTATATGTTGATAACATATTAAGAATAATATACCAATGCTCTCTTCTGGCAAGAGTAATTGGGAGGCTTGGAAAGGGATGCAAAGTATTCTAGATTTTGAATCTATGTGAGGGAATATTGGCATAGAGTTGAGGATCTTATGATGATAAGATCTTTCATACCTACTATACATCAACAAGATGAAATAGGCTATTCAAGTTAATAGAAGTGGAAAATACTATGATGGAGTCATAGTCATTCACTGAACCTATTAAGTTGTTGATAACATGAAATCAAATTCTAATGTTTCCGCCATTAGAATGATCATGTATGCCAAAAGACGCACATGCCATGGTGTGAAATATGCTGAGAGCATAATAAGTTAATAACAAGATAATTCCCATGATATGGCTTGAGAAAGCCTTAAAGAACAATTGAAGACTTGTTCATATGTTTGGATGAAAAACTAAGTTAGGTGTTTAAGGGTTGCACAAACCTTAGGTTCCAAACTTAAAAGGGATTTGTTGAAATCCTAGGGTGTCTTATTGACAAAGGAGTAAGAGACTAAGAAAGGTGTTTTAGTTTCGCGCATTAAAAATTCTACAAAAGGATTCTAAGTAAACAGTGATTAAATGGTCAACGTAGGGATTAAGGGTGAATCCCTCTACAAATGACTTTATCACAAGTTATGCGATAACAATGGGAGCATCTTTCAAGTTAAAGAGCCCAAGTTTAGCATAAGCCTAGACAAATACTTAGAAATGAATTCATGTCATTAGAGATGACATTGAATGGAAGGAAATAGCAATTAATAAAGTTGGAATATATGGATATCGGGTATATCCACTTGCCAAGCTTGTATTGCATTTTAACTAGTGTTAATAATACACTAAAGATTATAGAATATGAAGTAGTAATAGTGTATTGACTATTCATATGTGATAATCACATTTATCGTTTGAGTTTTATTAAACTCACCCGCTACCTTGTCGTATCCGAATGGGTTGTAGAGACAAATTGAACCCCATTAAAGTGAACTGGATTGACATGGTATTCGCCCCTAGTTACTTATATGAGGTGACATCTCCAAGTGACTAGAGTGTGATGCGATTGATGGCAAGTTCAAGTGTCATAGAGTCATATGGGATGACTAGTCGATCACATAGGTAGACTGTATGGGACAATCTGTCGGGCAGTGACCGCTTATAGAGTTCTGGTAATTCATAAAGCCTGGTCGTGGCAAGAGTTACTATAGTATTCTTATGAGTCAATTCTTTTGACTAGAGACTATTCGCCCAAGTTGGCACAACTTCTGATTAGCTTTGATTTATACTCTACGATTTCGTAAATGAGGTCAAACTGGGTATATTTTGGGTTATGATGGACTGTGGCTGAACGAAGGGAATAGGGCGATAGGAATTGTCCACCCCTTGTCAGGGTTGTTTGAAATCTCAAGGCCACTCGAGGAGTAGTTAACTGGAAATACGTGGCCACGCTCGGAAGGCATCTATGATAGATAATTCCGGTCAGACAGTTAATATCCAGATCGAGAAAACCACTAAAGATATGATCAAGTGTAAGTACGACCTGCAAGACACCTTACATTGAGTGGGAGATTGTAATAGGACAAGAGAATTGGTGACGCACACTTGTAGAGAACAAGTGGGAGATTGTTGGGAAATGTGTCCTCAACAATAGTGCGATCACATGATTTAAATATCATTATTAAATCTCATATAAAGAATACGTAAGGGATGATTCAATTATATAGTCAACTGATCAACATTAATCGGTAACGATTGGCTTGCTAGAGTTTGACGTTATCGTCGTGGGGACGGTGGTGGTCGATTGATCCCTTAAGGTCACACCTAAAGGATGATGCCCTTATCTGTAAAGTTGATTAATTGTATGACGATACAAGTTGATCAATTCCTTAAAATTGAACAATTCATTTGTGAGAGAGAATATATTTATCTTATTGTAATGTGATTAAATAAGATCCTTTTTAGTGAATTAATATGTTAATTTACTAAATTATGTTGAGGTTTTATGATTGTTTTGAGGTAGAGGTAATTAGTTATTTACTTTTACAAGAGGTTGTAAATTTAACTAACTAGTTATTATGGGACCCATTATATGTTGATATAATGATAAAATATTACTCAATAAGTTGAGTGGATATATGTTTATTAATTTGTCACATAATTGTTGTATGATCAAATTAATATTTAATTATGTAAGATAATTAAACATAAGACTTATAAGCATTTGTGGGACAAATATTATAAGACAAAAATGGACCAAAATAGTCCATGTGTGCCGTCCCAAATAAGTGTGGATGCTTGATTTTGGCTTTGTCATTTAGTTGTTGGAAAGATGCTCCAACAACTTATGACACACCTAATAATCTTAGCCTACAACCTACACATTATAGTCTTTTGCATAAGACAAAATTGAAAAGACCAAAAGATGCTCTTAAAAGAGCACTTGGACGGCTCATTCAATCAAGAGGAGAAGAATTGTATTCTTCTCTTTTTCTCGACCATAACATGCAAATAAAACCTCTCTCTCTTGTTCAAAGTTTTTCACTAAAAACTTGAGATATCTTGATTCAAATTGTTCAATGAGGTTACTAATATTATTAGTGTAATATATGAGTATTAGTAATTAATTTTAAGGTAAACTACTAAATAAATATCTAGCAAATATAGTTTAGTGGGGATAAGGGATAATCTTGGGTGCAATCAAGAGGAGTGACTTCTATACTTGAAGTATTTGGAAGATCATCCTATTACTCATCATAGCTCAAGAACAAGTGAAGGTAGGAGACCTTACTTGTGCCCATAAACCGAAAATTAACAATGTAAGGGACATTGTTTTCTTATAAATCTTTCATTTTGTTATGCATGCACTAGATCTAAAGAACATATAATTAACAAGTTAATTTGTTCACTATTAGAGGAGTCTAATAATAGGTATATGAACCCAACAAATATACCACCACAAATCGGCCCAAATAAGGTCTAAGGACCTCGGTCATCAACCTCATGAAAGTACTTGGTGCATTAGAGAGACCAAATGGCATGACAAGCCATACGTATAAGTCGTGCTTGGTTTTGAAGGTTGTTTTCCACTCGCCCCCTTCTTTCATTCTCACTTAATGGTATCCTTGTCTTAAATCGATCTTTGAGAACACTTGAGCTCCACTAAGCTCATCCAAGATATCGTCAAGTCTAGGTATTGGGAACCTATACGTAACGGTGATGTTGTTGATGGCTCGGCTATCGGTGCACATTCTCCATGACCCATCCTTTTTTGGAACAAGTAATGTCGGAACCGCACAAGGGCTAAGTGACTCCCTCACGAACCCCTTACTCACTAGCTCCTCAATCTTTTTTTGCAACTCTTTGGTGGCTATTGGATCACTTCTATAGCCGCTTTGTTTGGTAAAGAGGCTCCCGGAATAAGATCAATTTGGTGCTCAATGCCTCTAAGAGGAGGCAATCCACTTGGAAGTTCATTAGGGAAGACATCCTCATAAGAAATCAAGTAGCTCTTGAACCTCCCCCGACACACCTGATGCGTGTCTTTTATATGATGTTTTACATCCCATTCTACACGCATTTCAGAGCTCATTCATGTAGTTTATGCTGCATTTCTCCCTATTTCCGTCTACTTCCGTATTTTGTACATTATTGCAGAAATGTGAAGAATCCAAATGGAAATCAAGCTAAATCCGTCCCCAAGTATCCTGCATTGCATTTTGACGTGAAGTACTCACCCAAGGAACGAGCTTGGTGCGCAATTCAAGGCCCAAAAGACAAGTCCACGAGTTCATAGAAGTCAAGTAGCAGCTCAAGCAGTCGATCGACCACCACCTTCGATCGATCGACCAACCCTCGTTAATTCTGAAGCTACTGTTCACTGCCAAGCAGTCGATCGACTCCTCACATTAGTCGATCGACCATGATGCTATTCCAGACGAGAATTAAAAGACTGAGGAAACGCAAGCCCATGATGCTAGGTTTAGGAAATAAGAAGTTACGTTATTTGCTATATAACGTAACCTAGAAACATTCAGTTATCATCTAGTTTTTTTAATCAAGTTCTATTCAGTAATTTTACATTAAGTTTCACATACGGTTCCTTATAGTTAATTAGGGTTTGGGATTATTGTTGAGCATTGGATCTTTGGTTCTTATCAATCTTTCCTCTGCAAAATTTGGTATTCATCTACCCTAATTTTAGTTCATCTTTATTTCATCAATAGTATAGAATTGCTAAGTAGATTCCCGCAACTGTTATCATTGGTTATGTTAATTGTTTGTTCTACTGTTTTTAGCATGAATTCCTCTGTTCACTTTATTAGTTTTATTATTTTTTTCACCCTTAGTATGAGTAGCTAAATAGTTTGTGCTAGGATGTAGGCGAGTTTTAGCATAGGCAGCAAAGTATTGAACACGGACTGATTCGCATGTCAGTCGATCGACTGGCATTCTCGGTCGATCGACTGACCTCGTGAGGTTACCCTTCGTTTTAATTGATTTTAATGTTGTATTTAATGAATCGAATGCATGCGACCAGTTAGATACCTAATTTGTGACTGACCCATTAGATCGAAAGATAGGGGAAGTTGTTAGACCATCAATTAAATCGACTAAACTATGCTGAGATCGAAAGATAGGTATAGTTTAGACCGTTAGTCACTTTTCAGGACGAGAGTCAGTAATAGTGATATTAGGGACCTATAGCGAGATCGAAAGATGCTATTTGTTAAGAGTGGACCGAGAGGACCTCTTGTTTCCCGCCTCACTTGTGTTCGATTTAGACCTGTTTAGTATGCTGCCGCCGAAGCTTTAATAAACCGACCATCCTAGTACCCCTTCTTTATCTGTTTAAACCGTCTTTTAGTTTATTGTCTTTATTTATTTTTAGCTATAGACTATCTCAACTCAACCCCCACAATTGTTACCTTAGACTGAATATAAATCAACTAGAATTTACATCTGCCTCCTTGTGGTTCGACCCTGTTACCACTAGCCTAGGTTAGTCTTAATAGGAAATTATAAATCTTATTTTTGGTACTCACAACGACGGGTATCAAATTTTGGCGCCGTTGCCGGGGAGGCAATAGTTCTAATTTTAGTTGTTTTAATTTTAGTCTTTCTTAGTTTAAGGGACTTCTGTTCCTTAAACTTTTCTTATATTCTTTTTGTAGTTTCCTCTTATGCGCAGGTCACAGGGTGGTGAACTAGTACCATTTGACCCTGAGTTAGAGAAATCTTTGCGCGAGTTGAGACGAACACAAAGGGTATTACCGACAGAGGAAGAGCTGAGTACTCTGTCAAGCTATTACGAGAACGACCTGTTCGAAGAAGACCCACAGTCTTCACCCGTTTCCACTTCTTCAGCCGAGACAGTTACTTCTCCAGAAATTCCAAATCATGGCCGAGGAAGCAAGTATAGCTAGTCATTCTGAGCCGACAGCTGAAAACTTATATAAGGGGTTCGAATTACCAGGAGATGCAAGGAAGTTCGAACCAAAGCCTTCGTACATCAACATGGTTGAGAGAAACCAGTTCGGGGGAGCTGCAAATGAAGATGCAGCTAAGCACATGGAGACCTTTATTGACTACTGCTGCTCCATACCCCCACCAGCTGGCGTGACTCAAGACCAGATCAAGGAGACCATGTTCATCTTCTCCCTTCGTGATGCTGCAAGGGAGTGGTATAGAGATCTGGACCGAGCCGTTCATGGGATCACTGACTGGAATTCCTTGGCATTGGCATTCTACAAGAAGTACTTTTCTGCTTCTAAGACGATTGCTATTAGAGCCCAAATCACAAGTTTCAAACAAGGGCCGGATGAGAACTTCCACGAGGCATGGGTCCGATTTAAGAAGCTGGTGCGAACCATACCGCACCATGGGTTCGAAAAATGGAGCTTGTGCAATCACTTCTACAATGGGCAGTACGACGATCGTAGGGCCATTTTGGATGTCAGCCAATGGCCGATTTGCTGAGAATTTGGGAGCAACCAAGGGGTGGAAGATCATTGACGATCTAGCCACCCACAAGGCTGAGTATGGTAATTCCAGAGGGAACCAGAGGAGAGCTGCTGAATCTTCCTCTGTTGCTGCGCTTGAGGCTCTTACTGCAAGATTTGACAAGTATGAACTAGGAGGAGTTTCTAAAGGTGGGATGTACCAAGTAAATGCTGTGTCAGACGGTCCTTTCGTCTGCGAAAGGTGTGGAGCTGAGGGGCACGTCTCGAAGAATTGCCCTAGTCCCTTTGAGTCTTGTGCTGCCTTTCAACACTATAGGCAGACAAACACCTACTATGAGCCGAATGCCCACCCAAACTTGAGTTGGAGGAGTCAAAATGTCCTGAACCCAACTCAAGTTCCCACAAAAGAACAACCCTATATACCTCCTCATCAAAAGCAACAACAATATCGAAACCTCCCTATGTGCCGCAAAAAGAACAATCGCACTCTTCTGAATTTTCCGAGCTTAAGAACTTGTTGCTAAAGGAGTCCCAAGCAAGAGAGGCCGGAATGAAGCTACTAGAGAGCCAAATCGCTCAATTGGCTAGCAAAAGTAACACTCGAGCTCCCGGACACTTGCCGACTCAAACCGACCAAAAGGAGACCTTAAATGCCATCACTTTGAGGAGTGGGTCCACCCTTGAGGGTCCTGCCATGGTCGAGGACGCTGTTGAAAAAGATGAGCCGGAAACAAGTCAAAAGAAAGCTTCAACGAATAAATCAAAGAAACAAATAGTCTACTGTATATCAGTCGATCGACTGATACACCCGGTCGATCGACTGACATACGGGTTACAAGAGCTTCTGAAACTGTGCACAACGGTCGATCGACTGAGGAGAGTGGTCGATCGACCAAGGTTACTGCTGATATCGAGGAATTTCGTCCTCCAATGCCCGACAATTTGAGAGACCATTTGTTTCGGGGCACGACGACTCTGAAGGTGTTAGGACCAGACCCGAGTGCTGATGGGTCAGTCCCGGTTCCGAAGTTCGATCCGATGACGGTTAATGGTTCTCATTTGAGACGGTCTGAGGAGGGGTCAAGCTTCAACAAGGAAAAGGTGGTGGACTTTCAGCCTAAGTCCACGGATACCAGCATGCGCAACCTAGAGGAGAGGGCTAAGGTACTTCTTACAACCCCCTATCCGGAGAGACTCGTGCCGACGAAGGAACAGGTATCTTTCAGTAAGTTTGAAAAAGTTATTCGTAGTCTGAATGTACAAGTTCCTTTTCTCGAATTGGTCAATCAAGTGCCTGCATATACTAAATTCATGAAACAGTTATTGTCAAAGAAAAAGTCACTTGAAACAATTGCACACACGTCGCACTAACTAAAGAGTCATGCTCTTACTTGTCTCACACTGCACCCCATAAGCTAGAGGATCCGGGTAGCTTTTCTGTTCCTTGCAATATAGGTACCTTCTCTATTGAGAAGGCATTATGTGACTTAGGAGCTAGTATAAGCGTCATGCCCTTGAGTCTAGCTAGGAAGCTTAAATTAACCAGGTTTGCTATTACCGACATGACAGTTCAGATGTCTGACCGATCTGCGGTCCAACCCATAGGAGTCTTAGAGGACATTCCAGTCCAAATAGGGAAATTTTTCT
Source organism: Silene latifolia (assembly GCF_048544455.1). Lineage (NCBI taxonomy): Eukaryota > Viridiplantae > Streptophyta > Magnoliopsida > Caryophyllales > Caryophyllaceae > Silene > Silene latifolia. Next base: position 84,501,254 of record NC_133535.1, read on the forward strand.
TCCCCATTGACTTCGTTGTACTTGACATGCCTGAGGATGCTCATATACCCATTATTTTGGGTAGGCCATTCCTGCACACTGCTGGTACAGTCATAGATGTCGGTCTAGGCACCTTGACTTTCAAAGTGGGAAAACATTCTATTGTCTTTGCCCAACCGGCCAAGAAAAAAGACCCCATGTGGCCGGTGACTTGTAACACGGTTTCTGAAAAGAAATCGTACTTTGTGCTTCCTGAATTGCCTGTCTCTATTACTACTTCTGTGTTAACCCCTCCGCCCCAGATTGGGAGCAAGAAGGAGGAAGAATCATTTGTTTTAGATAATGCAGAGCTGGTTTGGGGAAGGAAGTGCTGCAAGTTGTGCCAGCTGTAAAGAAGCCGATCATTCAAAGAGGAGGTCTTGGTTGCCTGAGCTATGGGATTGATGAAGTTGTTGATGACGAGCCAGTCAAAGCCAGGAAGTTTGATCTGGATTCTGACAAGCCCGAAGAGATCCTTGACTGGGGAGATGATGAGAATGTTGATCCGTTGAGCCATACGGACGCTTAAGCTAAGAAGGGTGCAACTGCTCAGATAAGCACCATTGAGGCTACCTCTAGTAGCCAGAAGCCGACGAAGTGGGCCATACCGTGGTCTTTCTTGATCAACTATTAGTTGATCGAGCTCGTTATAAACTTCATTTTATTTGCTTTTGTTAAAGACAATTTTTATTGCTTTTGTGTGCGCGAAAACTTCGCATTTTATTTCGCTTGCTTAGGATTTTTAAGTACTTTAGACTTTATTCTGGGTTTTGCGCAATTTTGGGTGCGTATTATTGTGCGTTTGCAGGTTTTTTAGACCTCATTTGCTCAAGTTATTGAGCAAATACGAAGAAGTAAGGAGTACAGCAATACACTCAGTCGATCGACTGGCTTCATTGGTCGATCGACTGAGTTGCGCTTTCCAGGAGTTTCTGTTCCTGTTCATCTGGTCGATCGACTGCCCCTTTTGGTCGATCGACCGAAGACACTGCTGTACCTATTCACGACCTCTCCCCTGCTGTGTTTGGTCGATTTACGGACTTAAGGGAGTTTTCTACTCCACTTTATTTTCCGTCCATTTCCTTATTTCTTCTATTTTCTCAATTGTGCACTTATTTACCGCTTCAAAATTGTTTTTCTCAGTCTTATGCGTGGTATTTTTTGTCTTTCAGGTACTTATTAGTAGCACTGCTAGCTACTGAAACCTCCTAGCTCACGCTGGTTTGGGGAGGTTTCCCTTGCTGCGCTTAAAGTCTTGTGAGTCTCCTTGTCTTCACTTTATGTCTTGTTTACTTATTTTCTCGCAAATTCCCGTTTCTCTTTTATTTCATTACATGATTTTGCACAATGGGGACATTGTGTGATTTGGTTTGGGGAAGGGTTTTGTGTCGCATATCATTTGCTTGCATTCACGTTTAATTTTGTTTTGCATTGTTTTATTTCATTTCATCCATATATACAAAATTCAAAAATTGAAAATTTTCAAAAATTTCAATAAAATGCACGTTTATTTTAGCATATAGGTCGAGTCGGAACGGTAGTATTTCAAGGATGATATTGCATTTGCACCTGTTTTGCCTGAGCCTTGCTTATTATCATGTTATTAGTGGAATCGTAATTGCATATCTACGAGTTTTCGTTAAATTATTTGCTGGACTTGAGACTTGACTTAGAAAATTGGCAAACTACATCATATATTCTGAGAATTAGAGCCTATAACTGGTGACATTCATGACCGGTTTATTTAGGAATGTGAGTAGTACTCCTTATGAGACATGTTTCCTTAATTTGCATAAATATGAACTTGATCTGCTTAATACCTGTATGCATTCGGTCTGTGGTTTGTTGACACATGTGGTAGAGGTCCCCTTTTCTCATTTTACCCATAAACTCCACACTGCCAAAAATATCCCTTTTTGTCCCATTTACTACATCCTACATTTAGCCTGTCCTTTGTCAAGCTAGTAGTCTGTGTTCTTGGGGTTGTTACTCATTTTTGGTGGCATATGCTCTGTTGAGACGTTATTGGGAAGATGAAATAAAGGAAAGAAAGAAATAGAAAAAGAAAAAGAAAAGAAGAAAAAGTATTTCGAAAAAGAAAAAAAAAGAGAGTTCTGTACTGTAGAAGCAGTCGATCGACTGCCATTTATAGTCGATCGACTGGAGTTCGAAAGAACGAAAAAGGAAAAATCAATTCGCATGATTCAGTCTTTATTATTTGGCGATTTTTGCTCCCATGATTCATTCATATCCTATGGGGAGTTTATTGATTTAGTATTTTGGAGATTGTGAGTTTTGTGCTTGCTATAGCACCGTTTCGTTTGATTATGAGCAAGAAGTTGGATGTTGCCATTTGGTTCCGTTTTGGTACTAGCTTGATCACCTGTACCTCCACTTTACCATAAAATGCTTTGCCTCTTCTTACCCATACCTCACATATCCCATATATACCTCGGCATGTGTCATTGGTCATCTGTTTGGTTGGAATGCATATGTACGGTCATAGAGATCATTTTCATGTTTTATTGCTGGCATGGCTTCATAGGTCGTAGTTAGGTGAGAGTCACTACAAAATTAATTCTTTCTATCTTACATATATTCACCTGTACTTATTGAGTGATTTGAGCGACCCGTGAGAGTCCAATTTGATAAGTCTCTACAGTTGACGGCTCAGTGGTTTTTGACGGCTTCATAACTCGTTTGCATGATTCATTTGCTAGTTGATTGTTGGTTGTGCATTAAATTTGGTTTAGGCTTTGCATATTGCAATTCGCTCTGAGATTGAACTCGTTCCATTAGGTCATTAGATCGAGTCTAGTTCTTGCTTGAGGACAACCAAGGGTTCGGTTTGGGGAAGTTTGATGCGTGTCTTTTATATGATGTTTTACATCCCATTCTACACGCATTTCAGAGCTCATTCATGTAGTTTATGCTGCATTTATCCCTATTTCCGTCTACTTCCGTATTTTGTACATTATTGCAGAAATGTGAAGAATCCAGCGGAAATCAAGCTAAATCCGTCCCCAAGTATCCTGCATTGCATTTTGACGTGAAGTACTCACCCAAGGAACGAGCTTGGTGCGCAATTCAAGGCCCAAAAAACAAGTCCACGAGTTCATAGAAGTCAAGTAGCAGCTCAAGCAGTCGATCGACCACCACCTTCAGTCGATCGACCAACCCTCGGGTTACAGAAGCTACTGTTCACTGCAAAGCAGTCGATCGACTCCTCACATTAGTCGATCGACCATGATGCTATTCCAGACGAGAATTAAAAGACTGAGGAAACGCAAGCCCATGATGCTAGGTTTAGGAAATAAGAAGTTACGTTATTTACTATATAACGTAACCTAGAAACATTCAGTTATCATCTAGTTTTTTTAATCAAGTTCTATTCAGTAATTTTACATTAAGTTTCACATACGGTTCCTTATAGTTAATTAGGGTTTGGGATTATTGTTGAGCATTGGATCTTTGGTTCTTATAAATCTTTCCTCTGCAAAATTTGGTATTCATCTACCCTAATTTTAGTTCATCTTTATTTCATCAATAGTATAGAATTGCTAAGTAGATTCCCGCAACCGTTATCATTGGTTATGTTAATTGTTTGTTCTACTGTTTTTAGCATGAATTCCTCTGTTCACTTTATTAGTTTTATTATTGTTTTCACCCTTAGTATGAGTAGCTAAATAGTTTGTGCTAGGATGTAGGCGAGTTTTAGCATAGGCGGCAAAGTATTGAACACGGACTGATTCGCATGTCAGTCGATCGACTGGCATTCTCGGTCGATCGACTGACCTCGTGAGGTTACCCTTCGTTTGAATTGATTTTAATGTTGTATTTAATGAATCGAATGCATGCGACCAGTTAGATACCTAATTTGTGACTGACCCATTAGATCGAAAGATAGGGGAAGTTGTTAGACCATCAATTAAATCGACTAAACTGTGCTGAGATCGAAAGATAGGTATAGTTTAGACCGTTAGTCACTTTTCAGGACGAGAGTCAGTAATAGTGATATTAGGGACCTATAGCGAGATCGAAAGATGCTATTTGTTAAGAGTGGACCGAGAGGACCTCTTGTTTCCCGCCTCACTTGTGTTCGATTTAGACCTGTTTAGTATGCTGCCGCCGAAGCTCTAATAAACCGACCATCCTAGTACCCCTTCTTTATCTGTTTAAACAGTCTTTTAGTTTATTGTCTTTATTTATTCTTAGCTATAGACTATCTCAACTCAACCCCCACAATTGTTACCTTAGACTGAATATAAATCAACTAGAATTTACATCTGCCTCCTTGTGGTTCGACCCTGTTACCACTAGCCTAGGTTAGTCTTAATAGGAAATTATAAATCTTATTTTTGGTACTCACAACGACGGGTATCAACACCCTCCTTGGCCGTGACCAAGGGCTGCTGCCCATGACCCTCTCCGCCACCTCCTACCCCCTTAACCAACCCCGTAACCACTAGGACATACACATCTCCCTCCCCCTCCAACTCTTGTAACATTTCAGCCCACATTGATTAATAAGACTTCCTTAGAAGGTTTAACCATTGAAGGTGGTGTTGTAGGTTTGATGGTGGGTGGTAATTGAAGCAAAAGGAGCCACGCCTAAACCATGCTTCCACCCGATTTTGATCCTTCACGCAAAACGAGGTCCAAACTCCAAAATCCGTCTAAAAGGGCACGGTAATTTTTGTCATGTCTCATTTCTTTAATGAATTTGGAGACTTTTTGGCTAGGGACTTTTATTTAAATAAGGATCCGAACTAAGATAAAGTCACGAGACAAAACCGGGTAACGAGTTTATCGGTTTTCAACAATCGACCTTAGTTCGCTTCCAAATGGTCCTATTCTTTCTAGTTAAATAAATCAAGACAATCCTAGGCTAAATAAGAGTTGGTTGGTCGTCCAAGAGAGTCCAAGAGGGCTGTTTTATCATTTTCAAATGAAGATCAAATGTCGCTTTCGAGGAAGGTCCACATGTCGCTTTCACTCTTACATGTGTGTAAGGCTTGTGTAAGGGCTTTTGTTTAACTCTATGATGGCTACTCCAAGGCTCTATTTCGGTTGGTATGAGGACTATTTGAAGCTTCCAAGGAGTCCAAATAATCAAGGAAGGCAAGGAACAAAACCGGTGGCCCCTTTTTGCACGGTTTGCAACATCAAGGACAAAGGTCGCTTTCAAGCTTCCCAATTTGTCCAAGACAATCCCTTGAGCTTTTCTTACATGTTCTAACCCTTATACACCTTGGTGGCCGGACCCTTGAAGCCTCCAAAAGGGTTTTCCTCTATGTTTACATCATCCTTGTCTTACTAGTTTATTTTCCTTGTTTTTAGCTTTTGATTTTTAGCTTGTGTAAGGCTTTAGGGCCACTTTTGTACCGGTTTTATAGGGTCTTTTGGACCGTTAGATGTTAGGATTAGATGGATGGATAGGATTGCTTAGCTTGGCCTATAAAAGCAAGGCATCCCTTAGTGTAAAAATCAGATTGAATGAATTAAAGATTAAGAGTGAAAACTTTGTTTTTCTCCAAACATTCTTTGCTTAGTGCGAGAAGACCCTCTTTTGCTTAGTGCTGAGAGTCGGATATTTTCTTTGCTGTGTGCTGGAAATTATCCTTTTAGTTTTAACCTAGTGGCTGTGTGCTTGGGTTAATCCATATCCCTTTCACTTCCTTTACTCTATTCGATTGTAGAGTTCTGGAATCGTGATTTTTAAACAGTTCTGTCGACTGTTCGATTGCAGTCTTCGGAGTTTCTGTTGAGTTTTTATTCGTTTTTATCACGATTAAACAGTCCCTTTTACTGTCCAAATCGTGTCAGTTTCAGTCCAAATTCGAGTCGTGAAGGTTTCACTTCAAATTGGTTATCAGAGCTTTAGGTTTAGCACAATTCCATTGTTGTGTTAGTCTTGGGTTGGTAATCTTTCTTGTGAGTTCAATATAAACCTTAACCACATTCAAAAACACAAAAACACCCATGAGTGAAATGAGCGAAGAGAGATTGAGTGGTCTTGAACAAAAGTTCAATCGGCTAACAAAAAATGTCGATTTGATCTTGCAATCCATGACCACAATGATGGCAAACGTTCCTACACTACCAAGAGGAGGAGTAAGACCACCACCACAACCACCACCGGGCAGAGGTAGATGCCGTGGGTTCATAGGGAGAAGAAGAGAACACGAGGTTGTTCAAGGTGTCAATGAAGGTGAGCCCAACTCGGATTCAGAGGATTCTATGGCCAAAGCTTTCCAACAAGAGCACACCAAGGATTTGAAGGTAATAATTCCTGATTTTTATGGTAGCTTAAACCCCAATGATTGGTTAGATTGGTTTGAGACCATGGAAAAAATCTTTGAGTTTAAAGATTATTCGGATAGAAAATCTTTCAAAGTTGCAATCTTGAAACTCAAAGGCCATGCTTTTCTTTGTTATGAGAACTTAAAATTTCAAAGGAGAAGAGATGGTAAGGAACCTATTAAGTCTTGGTCTAAGTTGAAGGAGAAGCTTATGAGAAAGTTTGTGCCTAGAAACTACACCCGAAACATGTCTACCACCACAAAATGGTCGTCCAAAATAGTCCTTCATAAACCCCGACCCAAAACCGAAATGAATGAGCCTATCACCACAAAATTGCCCTCCAAAACAGTCCCCCACAGTGTTCAAACCGTGACCAAGGTTTTCAAACCAAACCCTCAAAACAAAACCACAACCTTTGACAAAGGTAAGGAAACCGAAATCTCACAAAAAAAGGTCACTACCCTCAAAAAATGTTGTCAATGTCAAGGCTTTGGTCACTTTGTTAAAGAATGCCCAACAAAGAAAGCCCTTAACACATTTGAGTTAGTGCATTGGGGTGATGATGAGATCCTTGAGTTTAATAAGGATGTGGAAGAAACGGGTCATGAGGAAATGGGTGATGATTTGGCGGAAACGGGTATGGGTCTTGGCTTGGTTACTTGGAAAGCATCTACTAATCACATTGAGGTGCTAAATCAAGAGGTGAGTGGTATGGAGAATGTCCATGTTTTCCCTACCAAAGATATGTCCAAAGAGCAAGAGGAACCATTTCCTACCAAAGTTCAAGGATTGAACAAACTCTATAAAGATGTTCCACCAAGTACCACCATGGAGTTGATGACCGAGGTCCCTAAACCTCGTTTGGGCAGCCGTGATATATACAACTCCGATGGCAAGGTAGGAGAATGCCCACTTAAACAAAGCAAGCTCAAATGGAATGATTCCAAGGGACGAGTTAAAGGGAAACCGTTCATCCATGATCAAACCGAGAAGGACAATGGGACTTGGGAGAAAAGGTCCAAGAGTCCTATGCAAACCAAAGTATTTGATCCCGGGGATCCCGCGTGGATACATTTCAGCAAAGGAAGGGTTGTCAAGCGAGAAGAAGAATGGTCCATGGCAAGTGGAAGAGGTCCTTTCAAGCTCACCGACATTGTTTTCATGTTAGAGTTCCCTGCAAGAATTAAAAAGTCCTCTCGACCGTCTGATTCGCCCTTGTCCGTCCAACATCTCAGTCCTTGTTTCACAAATGACATCAGTTGCAGACTTTGTCCGCTTTCGAGTCCTTGTCCAAAAAACCCTAGTCCTAGTTCAATTGGGTTAGTTCTCTTGGGCATCCATGTCATCTTTAATGTTGAGGACTTAAGTCAATACTATGAGAAGGTCAAGGATGGTGATGCCGAGGACTTGAGGACAAGTCCTTCTTAAGAGGGAGAGTTTGAAGCAAAAGGAGCCACGCCTAAACCATGCTTCCACCCGATTTTGATCCTTCACGCAAAACGAGGTCCAAACTCCAAAATCCGTCTAAAGGGCACGGTAATTTTTGTCATGTCTCATTTCTTTAATGAATTTGGAGACTTTTTGGCTAGGGACTTTTATTTAAATAAGGATCCGAACTAAGATAAAGTCACGAGACAAAACCGGGTAACGAGTTTATCGGTTTTCAACAATCGACCTTAGTTCGCTTCCAAATGGTCCTATTCTTTCTAGTTAAATAAATCAAGACAATCCTAGGCTAAATAAGATTTGGTTGGTCGTCCAAGAGAGTCCAAGAGGGCTGTTTTATCATTTTCAAATGAAGATCAAATGTCGCTTTCGAGGAAGGTCCACATGTCGCTTTCACTCTTACATGTGTGTAAGGCTTGTGTAAGGGCTTTTGTTTGACTCTATGATGGCTACTCCAAGGCTCTATTTCGGCTGGTATGAGGACTATTTGAAGCTTCCAAGGAGTCCAAATAATCAAGGAAGGCAAGGAACAAAACCGGTGGCCCCTTTTTGCACGGTTTGCAACATCAAGGACAAAGGTCGCTTTCAAGCTTCCCAATTTGTCCAAGACAATCCCTTGAGCTTTTCTTACATGTTCTAACCCTTATACACCTTGGTGGCCAGACCCTTGAAGCCTCCAAAAGGGGTTTCCTCTATGTTTACATCATCCTTGTCTTACTAGTTTATTTTCCTTGTTTTTAGCTTTTGATTTTTAGCTTGTGTAAGGCTTTAGGGCCACTTTTGTACCGGTTTTCTAGGGTCTTTTGGACCGTTAGATGTTAGGATTAGATGGATGGATAGGATTGCTTAGCTTGGTCTATAAAAGCAAGGCATCCCTTAGTGTAAAAATCAGATTGAATGAATTAAAGATTAAGAGTGAAAACTTTGTTTTTCTCCAAACATTCTTTGCTTAGTGCGAGAAGACCCTCTTTTGCTTAGTGCTGAGAGTCGGATATTTTCTTTGCTGTGTGCTGGAAATTATCCTTTTAGTTTTAACCTAGTGGCTGTGTGCTTGGGTTAATCCATATCCCTTTCACTTCCTTTACTCTATTCGATTGTAGAGTTCTGGAATCGTGATTTTTAAACAGTTCTGTCGACTGTTCGATTGCAGTCTTCGGAGTTTCTGTTGAGTTTTTATTCGTTTTTATCACGATTAAACAGTCCCTTTTACTGTCCAAATCGTGTCAGTTTCAGTCCAAATTCGAGTCGTGAAGGTTTCACTTCAGTAATGGTGACAATATGACTCTTTTTGAAGCAAACTTGAAGGAATATGTGTTCTCTTTCCCATGGTAAACCAAATCCCGATCAAATTCCCAAGGTCTCCCAAGTAGCAAATGACAAGCATCCATGGGTAAGACATCACAAAGGACCTCATCAACATAATTCTTTCCAATAGAGAAAGAGACCAAACATTGTTTATCAACTCTAACCTCGGCTCCTTTGTTGAGCCACCCTAGTTTGTATGGACAAGGATGATTTATTATAGGTAATGAGAGTTTTTCAATCAAAGTACTCGATGCTACATTAGTACAACTCCCCCCCCTCCAATCAATTATCAAATTACACACTCTTCCCTTGATGGTGCACCTAGTCCTAAAGATTTGTTGGCTTTGGTCTAGTTCTACTGGTTGTGGTTGTGTGTGCATCACCCTCCAAGTGACCAAACTAAGTTCCGAATCCGGCATGACTACCTCGGCAGCCTCCTTTTGTTCCTCATCACTCTCATCCTTTTCACAAACAAGAATCTCGTCCTCTCCCCCAATGGACTACCTCAAGGGTGCTAAGGGCCCTCTTGGTTTTACAATCGTTCATGAAATGACCATACCCTTGACACTGGAAGCATTTTTTAAGGCCTACGGTTTTTCTTTAAGAGTTCTTGGGTGCTTTTCCTTTGTCGAAACAGGCTGTTTTTGGTTGTGAGTTTGAGGTGTCTTTGGGTTTTGATTAAGTTGGTGCGTGAGGCTTTGGGTAATGGCCTGTTTTGGTCGAGTATTTTTGTGGGTTGGCTCTTCCCTTTCCCGCTTTCTCAACTCTTAAAGCCAAGTTAACGGCCTCATCAAAGGACCACACATGTTGTAATCGGTCTCTTTGAGCAATTTTGTCATCTAGACCCTCAACAAGTGCAGCAATTTTTTGTTCTAGTTTTTCATTCATTTCACATTGTAAAGTGAGTTTAATGAACAAGTCTTGAGTGTATTCTTTAGGCACAAAATTCTCATTAAGCTTCTTTCTCAACTTTAATCAAGACTTAATAGGTTCCTTACCATTTCTTTTTCTTTGGTTCTTTAAGTTCTCATACCAAAGTGAAGCATATCCTTTAAGTTTTAAGATGACAACTTTAAAAGACTTAGCATCCAAATATGATTTAAACTCAAAGACTCTTTCAATAGTTCTAAGCCAATCTATTAAGTCTTCGGGATTTAAACTACCATGAAAGTCTGGAATTTCTACCTTTAAGTCTTTAGGATGCTCCTCATGATAAGCCTCAACCAAAGAATCCTCTAAATCTGAGTGCAAGCCGTCCTCCATGTGGTCACGCTCTTGGCCCCTTGCTCCAAACCCCCGGCCACGCCCTCTTCCACGGTGGGGTGGTGGTCGTCCTCCGTTTTTGGTGGTGTTGGAACATTGGTTATCAAGGTTGTTATGGATTCCAAGATTAAATTCACATTTGTTGTTAATCGGTCTAATTTGGTTTCAAGACTGAGTATTCGTTCTTCACTTGTTTCACTCATTGGGCTATTTTTTTTGTGTTTTTGAATGTAGTTAGGAAAATGAACTCACAAAACTAAACCAAAGCCCTGATTACCAAGTTGGAGTGAAACCTCTAACTCGACAATTTAAGCGGAAAACTAAAGTAACGAGCCTAAGTTTGCATGAAACAAACTGATTGTTTTAGGCGTGTCCTTGTGGGACGTTTTGGTGATATGTCGAGACCCGAACACAAAGCAATGGGAATATACTCGATAATTCAAAGCACACAAGCAAATGAACTATCAACCCCAAGCACAAAGCAATGGAGCTCTTCAAGCACAAAGCAAAGAAGAGATTTAATGAAGAAAACTCTTGGTTTCTTACTTGGTTTTTAACTTAAGCAAATCTGAGTTTTACACTTGGGAACTTGGCTTATATATAGCCCAAGTCCTTTTAATACTAACCATCTAATTTACATCTTAGGATTAGCAAAAGATAAGCAATAAACAAAGGAATAAAAAAAGGACAACAGCTCTAGGCAGCCGTGTGCCTCAAACAACAAGAACAATCCAAATGTTCTTCTCTAGGTCTTACATAAGTCTTACAATAATATGGACATAAGAGATACCTAGAGAACACAAAATTGGAGCCTTCTTTGGTCAAAATTCTAGCTGAAATAATCCCTTGAGAGCAGCCCCCAAAGCCCTTACACAAGCCTTACACAAATGTAAGAGTGAAAGCGACATTTGGACCTTTCTTGAAAGAGACATTTGATCTTCATTTGAAAATGATAAAACAGCCTCCTTGGACTGTTTTGGCCGGCCAAAGGTCTCTTATTTTGTCCTAAGATTGTCTTGATTTATTTACTAGAAAGGATAGGACCATTTGGAAGCGAACTAAGGTCGATTGTTGAAAATCGATAAACTTGTTACTCGGTTTTGTCTTGTTATTTTACCTTGACTCAGATCCTTATTTAAATAAAAGTCCCTAGGCAAAAAGTCTCTAATTCACTATAGAATTGAGACGTGAAAAAAATTACCATGTCTTCTTAGACGGATTTTGAGTTAGACCTCAAATTGGACGAAGGACTCAATTCGTGGCCTAGCCCGGCTTCCTTTCCCGTTCCAGCATACAATTTTAACAGGTTTATATATTTATATAAATTACGTTTGATGCGCGACCTCGCCTAGGCTACCTCTATTTATCATCAAATTTTATTTTATAGGAAAGAAAACTACGTTAGACTTTCTTGACTCATATGTTTACCATTTATACTGAAATTTAGAATTTATCAAAAAATTATGAGACACATTCACTACTCTCGTTGTTAATATTATTACTTTCTCGAAATATCATTTTAATACTATTATATTCACTACTGATTCGATTATTGTTTTTTTTAACTACTCACGCTATTTTTACGGCTACATCCATTCCCGTTAATTTTATCCAACTCATATTTAAATAAATAATTTGTTTTTCTTAAATCGAATCACTAGCTAGTTTTTCATACTTTCTTCATTTTTCCTACTGTTACTTTTATGACATTTGTTGTGAGTCTTGTGACTACGATTACTTTTACTACTCCAGCTGTCATTATCGTTTCTTTCACTGCTCCCGCATTTAATAATGTTAATTTCACTACACCCGTTGTTACTATTACTTTCATTACTCCCGCTGTTATTATTGTTACTTATTATTAGTCATATGGGTGAGTACTATCATATTTACTACATCCAATGATACTGCAATTATTTCATCAAATTTAATTTTAAATTAGTTGATTATCTAATTTTATGGAATATACAGATTATAGAATATTGTGTCTTTTGAAATTTAATTTTGAAATTAGTTTATTGTCTAATTTTATAAAATTTACAAATTATAGAATATTGTATCTTTTTGAAATAATTATAATTTATTTCCCTTTACATATATTTCCAAAATATAACCTACTTATATTTGCCTATGTTAAACATATTTATATATCTAATAAACTATATAGTATAATGAAATTGTATAAATTTATCTACTTACATAGAAGTCCCTTGGTTTCTGGATTATATATATAGTATTGAAGTATTGATTGATTATTGCCAATATGGTATTAAAAGTAGTTTATAGTTTTGTATAGTACTCCGTATTAAGAATTTGTCGAGTCATTCTCATATAATAAGATAAAAAAAATTAGCAATTTCTAGTTTTATATCAATTTTAAGTATTTGTCAAGTCATTTTCGAGAAATATATCAGTTATGCTATATTAGTATTCCAAGAAAATTGTCTCAAGATATCTTTAATCTAAGATGCAAGAAAGTTGAATGTATTGCTTCAATTTATATAATGTTATGCCAAAACTTGACATCTAGATTATTCGGCTCAAATTATGAATAATGGAAAGATTGATTTTATATTATTTCGTTTCGTTTTTTTTAATACTTTATTGTTGAATAGTCGTGGGGGAGAACACCTAAGAGGAGGAGGGAGTGAATTACCTGTCTATTTAAATATTTAATCTTAGTGAAAGTTTTATTTAAAACTCTTAAACAGTTTTGACTACACTTAGATTATAGGAGAAGTTGATACTTAGAACTATAGAGTTAGAAGTATGCAACAACAATTCAGCAAGTATAAGTCACAGTGTAATCAATAGTGGATTTTGAAGTAAGATCGAGAGTTACAGTGCAGCGGAAATAAAATGTAAATAGACAAAACAAACGATGTTTTTAAAACTGGTTCGGTCACTACTCCGCGACCTACGTCCAGCGCTATTTTATTAAACATCTTAGAGGTAAACTCATACAAACTAAGACCACCCCAAATAATAAAATAAATCCCCAACCTAATTCGGTTTCTATTACTTAAAAGCTACTCCGCTTCCAAGACTTTTGCTTTGGGCTACTCTGCCAAAAGACTTCATGCTCTGAAGTTACTCCACTTTGAAGCCTTCATGCTTAAGATAACTCTATCCTAAGACTTGGTTTAGTTCTACTCGGTTTGTTACAAGATACATGAATCTCAATATATTCACAATGAACGGTGGAGATAACGTTCAAGTTCTTGACACGAGATCATCAAACACGAATACATTTCTTTTGTGCAACGAACTAGCTCTTTAAAAGACTTAAAACAAGTTTGTGATTGTTAAATGATAAACGAATTTGCAAAGTTAATTTACTCGATTAAAGCTTAAGTCTTTTTCGGTTTAAAACTCTTTATTGCACACTTGTACAAATGAATTAAGAATGTTATTTCCAAGTAGTGTATACTTCACACATTAAAACATCACACAATTTAATTGTCCAAGTATTAAAAATATTGTTCAAAGCTTTCTTGGGCAACACTAGCAGATGGCATGGTTTTTTGCTCAAGTAAAGCGAGACCCCTATCCAAGAAACGAGTTCCTTGCTTAAGTAATCTAGCTTACTTCTCCAAGTAATCTTGTTGCCCACACATTAACAAAAATGGATTAAATTTTTGATCAAGAAAGAGCTTATTTAGTGCCATATTTGTAAAAGTAAACAACACATTTTTGATAAATGTCTTTTTGTGCAAGTAAACTTTTTTGCAAGATATCAAAAGCTTTATTCTCAATTTAAATGATCAAACCAGATTTTTCTGAAATGTATAAGGTTTGTCGAAAGTTTGAAAAGCGATTTTCAAGAGTTTAAATATTTTTGAAATATTTCCTTAAGAGCCGAGCTAGAAACTATAGTGGAATGCATTGTGTATTTTGAAGCACTTAAATAATTATCCAAGTTTAATGATCTCTTACAACACCATGACTCTAACTATGACATTCTTCATCTTTTATCATCCTTGTGAATATTCGTTGACGATTAGAGCTCTTGAGCTACAAGATTTAAACTTAAGAGGCACATGATTAAACAAAAAATGAGATTAATTTACCTTAAAGGCATCATCAGTGTAATACTACGGTTTTCTGTACTGTTGGGTACTCTATCGAGTAAGTGAGTTTTGGTTACGAAATAGTGTACTGTCTGATGGGTACTCGATCGAGTATGTGTCACTCGATCGAGTAGGGGGCACTCGATCGAGTAAGTGACTTACTCGATCGAGTAAGTCGGTTTTAGGGGTTGTTTTCGCCGGGTTTTGATAGCAACGTGAGAATGTTATATAAAGTTATTTTATCAGTTATTTTTACTTTTTCACTTATTCTAAATAATTTACACAAGAGAAAAGTTATGTAGCTTCCCCTTCTCTCATTGCTATCAAATCCTAAAGGCTAGAGTTGTCGGATCATTAAGTCCTTTACGCCGTTGAGACCGTCGCATCATGGGTAAGATTCTAGTATGATTTTTATGTCGTTTCATTGATTTTAGTTGAAACCCTAATTGGGTATTTTTGGGGGTTTTGGGAGTATTATGATTGGTAGATACTAATTATATGATTGTGTGATTATAGGAGGTGCATGAAATGTGAAACTCAGCACATAAAACAAGTAAGAATAGCCAGTCACATGCTTCTGAAAAGATTGATAAAGCATAAAGTATTCTTTTCATTTTTGGTGAGGCAATTGCGAGGCTGTTGCAGAAGGACCACTGCACCATTCTCCCATGAAATCAACTACTGAAAACTACAAGAAGCCTTGACTTTAGAAAGTACTCAGCTAACCAACAAGGCAACAACTGTGACACCCCCACATACCAAGGTGCCTTACCATGACCACCCTAGCATGAGAGACCGTCACCATCTCGGTTGTCCGAGGTTAGTATATCAAAGTTACCAATCCAAAACACAATTATTAAAGTATACCTGATAAATGTTTACATGTTCCAAAATCCAAACCAAAATAAAAGTTACTAATGTTCAACAACTAAAACTGAATGATAAATCTCATTACAGCGGAAGCTAGACTCGAGTGATGACCCCCATCTCGTCCCAAAGCTAATGACCATCATCACCTGTCACAATCTTCTCACCATACCCGTATAGATCACCACAGATTTACAAAACAACAACGGGGTCAGTTTACTGCATAATTAACATAAGACAAGTACGATAAGATAAACAGCTGATCATCATCCACCTCCACTCCCAATCACAACATGTAACTGACTACATACTAAAGTGTGTAGCCCTGCCAGTGGGGGACCGCAGCCGTACCAACCTAAGCCCCCGCTCATCCACGAGCGATAACCCTGTCCATTTATGTGCACATCCCCTGCTGTGGCGGGTTCCACAGAGGGCAAAATTAGGGCGTGAAGCCACTCCCGCAAGTGACTCCACTCAGCCGAGGACGCACCTCGCGAACATCACCATCAACTATCACAACTCCAACACCCAACTCCAAATCCAAGAACAGCAGTTAATCACAATATCAATCGTACAACTATCACAATACAATGTTAAATCAATTAACAGTAAACCGAGTAGGAAAACCCTACCTTAGCACAAACTGCAATGAGATACACAAGCAAGCTAGAAAGGCTCCTCTACGAATTCTCCACCTAACAGAAATCACATAATTTCAATTACCATATGCAAAAACCCATTTCCCCCAATTCACAAATTAGGGCAAAACCCTAAAAGACAAATCAATAGAACTTATGAAATCAAAGGCTTACCGACACAATCAACGCAACGAAGGATGAACTAGACTCACGAACGATCCGTGCACTTGAGAGAGATTTGGAGAGGATTACAGTTAAGTTGTTTTACTTAGGTTTTGTAAAAATGATTAGAAACTATAAATCGCGTCTTAAATAACTCTAATCCTTTCTAAATCAAACCGCGTAAATAATACCCGTCAGACCGGATACTTGGTCGAGTATAGATTATACTCGGCCGAGTATCCTCTACTCAGTCGAGTATTCCCATACTCGGCCGAGTATTCCTGGGCAGTAATCTGTCTAGAAACACACGACACACTTAGTCGGCCGAGTAAGCCATATTCGGCCGAGTAACAGACTTAGAAAATCATGGTATTACAGTCTTCCCTCCTTAAAAAGAACTTCGTCCCCGAAGTTCACACTATACATATAAAATAAGACCAACTATAACACAACTCCTCAACAACTACTACTAGAACCAAACAACTCCCAACACATAAAATCAAAGCACCCAACACAACTGACAAGATGACACAACCATGGCTAAACCAACTCAAACTAACTCAAAACAAGCATACGACCATCTCCCACCCCCCTTAAAAGACAACGGTTACGTCCCCGTAACCAAACATACCTGATAAAAAAGGTGGGGAAAGCGCTCTCTCATAGCCTCCTCTAGTTCTCATGTGGCCTCTTTCACATTATGATTAGACCAAAGCACCTTAAGTAAGACAGTCTCACCATTCCTTGTTTTATGTACTTTGCGGTCTAAGATCTCTTTAGGAACCTCCGCATAGGATAAAGACTCATCAAGCTCTATGTTCTCAACCTCAAGCACATGTGATGGATCACTCACATACTTTCGGAGTTGTGAAACATGAAACACGTTGTGGACTCGATCCAATGCTGGTGGTAAAGCTAACCTGTAGGCCACCTCACTTACACGATCCAAGATCTCATACGGACCGATGAACTTCTGGCTTATCTTACCTTTATTTCCAAACCTCATTACCCCTCGCATCGGTGACACTTTCAAAAGGACCTTGTCACCCGGTGCGAACTCGATGTTCTTGTGGTGCAAATCTGCATAACTCTTTTGGCGATCCTAAGCTGCTTTCATCTTTTGACGAATCAGACGAACTTGCTCAATCATATCTTGCACCATCTATGGTCCTAAAACCATTGCCTCTGCACCGTCATCCCAACAAACCGGGCTTCGGCACTTCCTGCCATACAAAGCCTCGAACGGTGCCATTCCTATATTGTTGTGATAGCTGTTATTATAAGAAAACTCAATCAAATCCAGCCTATCTTCCCAACTTCCACCAAAGTCCATGGCACAAGCCCTCAACATATCCTCCAAGGTCTTGATAGTCCTCTTAGTCTGACCATCTGTGGCAGGATGAAAAGTTGTACTCATCTTTAAGGTCGTACCCATCAAATCCTACAACTCCTGCCAAAACCGTGATATAAACCGCGCATCTCGATCCGACACTATATCCTTAGGCACACCATATAACTGAACCACATGTTTTATGTAACCCAAAGCTAGCTGTATCTTGGTCCAAGTATCCTTCATCGGAATAAAGTGAGCTGCCTTAGTTAAACGATCGTCGATCACCCAAATCATATTGTAACCTTGCCGTGTCCTTGGTAACCCCATGATAAAGTCTATAGAGATCGACTCCCACTTCCACTCAGGTACCTCAAGAGACTGAATCTTACATTGTGGTCTTCGTTGCTCACCCTTTACTCTCTGGCATGTTAAACACTTAGCCATGAACTCGGCCACATCCCTCTTCATGTTAGGCCACCAAAATTTTTTCTTGAGATCCTTATAAAGCTTGTCACCTCCTGGGTGAACTGAATAAGGAGTGCAATGAGCCTCTGTCATGATTACTCTCCTCAACTCTGCATCATCAAGGACACACCATCTCCCATCAAAATGAACACTCCCATATGTGTGGATAGAAAACCTAAACCGTGCCACTTTCCACCCTTGACCTCCATTCTTGGATCTTTGGATCAAGCTCTTGTTTTCTCTTGATATCCTCATACAAATCTGGCTCGATCGTCAAGTCCCCGATGGTATCCCCTTTCCAAATCATATGTATCCCCATCTTGGACATCTTATCCCTTATCTTCAGCAAAGACATAGCTGTACACAACGAATGAACACTCTTCCTACTCAAAGCACCTGCAACAACATTAGCCTTACCCTCGTGATAGATGATCTCCATGTCGTAGTCCCCAATCAACTCCATTCATCGTCTCTGTCACATGTTAAGCTCCTTTTGAGTGTATATATACTTCACACTCTTATGATCTGAGAACACCTTAAAAGGTGCCCCATAAAGATAGTGCCTCCAAATCTTAAGAGCAAAAACAACTGCACCTAGTTCCAAATCATGAGTAAGATAATTCTCTTCATACGGCTTTAGCTACCTCGACGCATAAGCTATAACCTTCCCATTCTGCATCAAAACACATCCCAAACCATTCTTTGAAGCATCGGTGTATACTTCAAAGTTCTCACAACCCTCAAGTAAACCTAGGATAGGAGCTGTGGTCAAACGCTCCTTTAAGGTCTAGAACGCCGCCTCACAACTCTCATCCCACCGGAAACTGGTCTCTTTCCTCATCAAAGCTGTCATAGGCCTCGCGATTGTAGAAAAGTCTTTCACGAACCTCCTGTAGTAACCAACTAAACCTAAGAAACTCCGAATCTCAGCAACATTCTTCGGAGATTCCCACCTGGTCACTGCCTCAATCTTGTTAGGATCCACCATGACCACCGACACACCCTCTTTAGATATCACATGACCCAGAAAAGCCACTTCCTCTAGCCAGAACTCGCACTTTGATAGCTTGGCATATAGCTGATTATCTCGCAAAGTCTGCAAAACTAATCTCAGATGCTCCTCATGCTCCTTCTTAGTCTTAGAGTAGACTAAGATGTCATCAATGAAGACGACCACAAACTTGTCCAAGAACGGACTAAAAATCTGGTTCATAAGATCCATGAAAGCTGATGGTGCATTTGTCAGACCGAAAGGCATCGCTACATACTCGTAGTGACCATAACGCGACCAGAATGCTGTCTTAGGAATATCCTCATCTTCTATCCTTAACTGATGATAACCCGACCTCAAATCAATATTAGAGAACACCCCTGCGCCACTCAGCTAGTAAAAAAGATCACCAATCCTTGGCAAAGGATACCTGCTCTTCACCGTGACATGATTCAACTCTCTGTAGTCGATGCATAGCCTCATGCTCCCATATTTCATTTTCACAAACAACACCGGTGCTCCCCATGGTGACACACTAGGCCGGATATACCCCTTGTCTAAGAGATCATGTAGTTGTTTCTTCAACTCTTCCAGTTCTTTAGGTGCCATACGATACGGTGCTTTAGATATAGGACCTGTCCCCGGTTTAGGCTCCATATTGAAGTCGATATCTCTCTTAGGTGGTAACCCTGGTATCTCATCTCGAAAGACATCACTAAACTCTCCAACCATATGTATATCAGATGCTGTCAGCTGCTCTGCCCGCCGATCTCTCACTTGGCAAAGAATCAAGGGGCACTTCTTCCTCAAACATGACTTTAAGGTCATTACAGCGATGAACTTACACTTTGGTCTCACAACAAACCCCTTATAAGACACTCTAGCACCCTTGGGACCCTTCAAAGACACTTTCTTTTGTCGGCAATCTATCTTAGCATCATACTTACTCAACCAATCCATCCCGACGATGACCTCAAACCCATCCATAGGAAACTCTAACAATTTGACCGGTAAATCAACCTCCCCTACCAACATAGATACATGTCTATACAGCTTAACACAAGACGCCGACTCTCCCGAAGGTATAAACACATTATCTTTTACAAGCTCGTACTCCCCCAAACCCATAGACAAGGCATGACCTCTAGACACAAAAGAGTGGGTTGCTCTCGAGTCAAACAAAACGAAAGATGGTGTATTATGAACAAGAAAGGTACCGATAACTACATGAGCATCGTTCTCAGCTTCCTGTTTGCCCATCATAAAGAGTTTCCCGCTGCTTTTCTGGCCTCCACCCTGGACCGAGGTGTTTGAAGTAGTCGGCTTAGCTGCCGAGTTCTGAGTCACACTGTTGTTCGAGAGTTGATAGGATCCTCCACTGTTACGGTTGAAGCCGCTATTGTTATTGTTCTGCCCTCCACGGTTACCCCAAGACCTAGATGATCTGTTGCTAGCAAAACTCTGGCTCGGAGCCTGAGAGAAGTTCCCCTGATAAGCTCCTGAAACCCCTCCAACTCTGGCACTGGTACTGTCGTGCCTCTTATGACCCACTCCACCACAGTTGAAGTAAGTGAGGTTGGAGTTGTCACTAACACTCCGACCACCACCTCTCCCCCATGCTCGAGATCCCCCTGAAAATCCAAATCCTCCCGAAAAAGCCCTAGACTACCCATAGTTGCTCTTCTTGTGGCTTGACTGATTGCCACTTTCACTCTCTACTTTCCTCTTTTCAGCAGTTCTTTCATTAGCCTCCTTGGCCAAATCTACCAACCTCTCCGCATGTCCAGCCCGTGCATAGAGTTCCTTTAGATCGCTTAGAACTCCAGCTGGTAACCTATTCATGATCTTAGTAGCCAACCCATTTTTGAACCGAAGAGCTGATGTGACCAATATTTGAGCATATTTAGTCCCCGAATTAGCCTCATTCCTATGCTTTTTAGTATATAATTGGGTCATTTACGATCTTTAGTCCTTTATTTTGCATATTATTTGAGGTTTTGTTTCCTGAGTGAAAACCTTGCATTTTAATGGCAAAATGGAGCTAAATTGATCGAATCTAATGACCAAGCATCAAAGTGAAGACAAGACTAGAAGGCCTTTGTAAATAATGGTCAATGATGAAGACGATTCTTGCATCTACGACAAGATCCTTGAGGATTGTTGGAAGAAGAAAAGAAGAAAAGAAGAAAAAGCTTGCTGAACTAGAATCCGGCCGTCGCAGCATCGAGATGCTCGTCCAACCTAACAATCCGAGCGTCCCTCCAGCCAGTCCGCTCGTCCAACACCTCCAAAATCCGAGCGTCCCACTTTCCAGTTCGCTCGTCCAACCCCCACAATCCGCTCGTCCCGACCCCTTGGCCGCTCGGATTGTTATCGAGTACAGCACGCCTTCTCCTTGTTCTACTCGGGATGCGCATATTTCTGAAAGACTAGCAAAAATGAGACTCGCATATTTCTTCGAGAGGAGCATTTCCTCAACTTTTCTTAAGGGTCTTAATCGTCATTTAAGCCCTTAGTAACCCTAATTTATGTACCTAATCCCCACTATAAATACCCCATTGTACTAATTAGATTGACATCAATCCTTAATATAATTTATGTTCTTCTAATCTCTCTTTAATCTTGTAATCAACTTTTAATTAGGCATTAATACAAATCTCATTTCCTTAATTTCTCTATTGTTCATCATTTATTTTGGGGAATTGAAGATTATTTGGAGGATTGACAACCTTCCAATCAATCATCAAGTACTTCTATTATTCTTTGCTTATTATTTTGGAATCATCATTAGGTATAATTCTCTTAATCCCTTTTTAATTATTGTTAATCATCTTCATTTATTCATCATGTTTTGCTTTGTTAATATGATTGACAACCTTGTTAGCATTTTAAACTTGATAATGAGTGAGTAGTTTCCTTAACTAGGGTTAATGGGGAATTAGGGGAAACCAACATGGGGATTGATTCATGCTCAATCTAATATGATTTCATAATTAATTTACTTGCTTGTTGTGATTTCAACTTATGCACATGTTATGTTTGATGAAATGCGAGCCTATGAATCCTTGCATTTTTTACCCATCACTTATCTTTTCAATGAGACTTGTAAGATATAAACCAACCCGAGTCTCATTAGACCATGCATATTGTTGGATAGGGAGGATTAAGTCGACTTATAGGTGTTGTACAATCTAATCGATTCGGCTCCGGGACCCAAACCTTCCTAAGGATTGTAAGATATACACTAACTCGATCCCATCACAACAATAGTTACTTGCATCTAGTTGAAAACATGTTTGTATGATCAAATCCCATGAATCCCCTATGAACCCATGACTCCCTAGTGCTTTTAATCAATTGTTTACATCTCATCTTAATCATCTTGCTTGTTCATTTGCATTGTTATTTAGTTTAGTGATCTTCTTATCTCAACTCAAATTGTGACACCCTTAGACACCACTACTTGCAATTGAAAATCCTACATCAATACCCATCCCTTGGGATCCGACCTTTACTTACCTCTTTACTAATAGTAGAGTAGTTTGTGAAGTTATAAATATTGTTTTGGTTTAGGTGCTCCTAACGACAAGTAACCGAAAAATATAGTCCGACCAAAAATGGCGCCGTTGCCGGGGACGGTGTTAACTTGATTTGATTTTCCTTGATTGTTATTAGTTGTGTCTTTCTTTGCCTTGGGGAAGTAAAACTCCTCAAGGTTTGTTCTAATTGTTTTCAAGTTGTTTGATATTTTGCATGTCTAGAATATCACAAGGTAACTTGTTACCCATTGATCACGAAATTGAGAGAACTTTGACAACCAATAGAAGACTTGCTAGAAATAATTTGAGAGCTATTGGTGAGGTTGTAGATATTCAACCAAATACTATTGAGTTCATCAACCCTTTTGCAAGAGAAGGTGAGGAGAACCCAACACAAAATTAACCCACAATTCCTAAGTTTTCATCACATTCCGTACCAACCGAGGAGAACCTACCCAATGGTACTCCCACACCACAACATTTGACCGGAAATTTTATTGCAAAATCCGCATTTATCCAATTAGTCGAAAGAAGCCAATTTAGAAGGGATGCCTAGTGAAGACCCTCATTCTCACATGGAGATTTTTGTGACTATTGTGATGCGATTTCACAAACCGTAGTGACTCAAGATCAAATTCCATGGGTCTTATTTCCTTTTTCTCTAATTGGTACCGCAAAACAATGGTTAAAAAGCCTTGATAAGGCTACTCTTGGAATCGACTTTTGGAAGAAGTTGGCTCTTGCTTTCTACAAAAAGTTCTACCCTCCGAAAAAGACTAACATGCTAAGAGCTCAAATCACGGGTTTTAAGCATAGGGACGAAGAATCTTTGTATGAAGCTTGGGAACGATTCAAAGAAACTTGTCGCTCATGTCCTCATCATGGACTTAGCGAGTGGTTCTTGGTACAACAATTTTGGAATGGTCTTTATGAAGACTCCCGAAACATTCTCAACATGGGATCAAATGGTATGTTCACCGAAGTTGACGATAATCAAACTTGGAACAAGATTGAGGAAATGGCGGTCCATAACTCACAATATAGTAGACCTCGCAAGGCTACTAGAGGAGGAAAGCATGAAGTGGACTCTATTACTCAATTAAGTGCTCAACTTAGTGCGCATATTGATACCATCAACTTGAAATTTGAGAAGGCTATGGCTAAACTTGAAGAAGCCACAAAATCACCAAAGCAACATGTTAATGCCATGGTGGCATCTTCATCAATTCCAAGTGGAATATGTGAGAATTGTGGAACTTTAGGACATGACCAAAGTGAATGTAGGGGAACAAGTGAGCAAGTGAATGCTTTTCAAGCATACAAGAGTGTACCCCTTATTCCAAATATTACAGTGAAAACACCAAATTCCATCCAAATCTCTCATACAAAAGCCAAAATGTTCAAAACCCTCAACCAACATACACCCCACCTCCAATGAGAAACCAAAATCAAAGACCCTTTTACAACCAAAACTAAGGTTACCAAAATCAAACTCCATACAATCAACAAAATGACCAAAGAGAAGGAACCCATTGTGATTAGACTTCCTTTTCCACGTCGTCAAGCTAAGCTTAAGTTTGATGACCAACTTGGAAAATTTATGGAGATTGTGAATAATTTAGAAGTCTCAATTCCATTTACGGAATTAATCAATCACGTTCCGGCCTATGCAAAGTATATGAAGGATATTCTTACAAAGAAGAAATCAATCCGGAAGCTTGAGACTATTGCTTTCACTAAAGTAAGTAGTGCTGTTCTTCAAGGGAGTTCACCTCCAAAGCTCAAGGATCCGGGAAGTTTCTCCATTCCATGCACTATTGGTGACACTACAATCAACAAAGCTTTATGTGACCTTGGGGCAAGTGTTAGTGTCATGCCATATTCGGTTAGCAAGAGGCTATGAATGGGAGAACTCAAATGCACCAACATCACGCTTCAAATGGCGAATAGATCAACAAAGACACCTTTAGGGGTATGGGAAGATGTTCCCGTGAGAATTGGAAAATTCTTCATCCCGGTGGATTTCGTTATTGTTGACATGGAAGAAGACTCCAACATTCCTATTATCTTAGGAAAACCATTCTTGCACACCGCGGGAGCGGTGATCGATGTGAAGCATGGAGAGCTCACCCTTGAAGTGGGAGATAAAACCATCACTTTCAATCTTGACAAGACTATGAGAGCTCCCCGATTGCATGAGCCATGTTTTATGGTTGATCACTATACCCGGAAAGATGATAGGAAGAAGTTGGAATTTCAATGGAAAAAGAAAGTGGATGATGCTCCATCAAAAGAGCAAGAAAATTGCAACAATGAGAGCTTGAAATGCTCACTCATGACAAGTGAAGAAGAAGGCCTCATTGGCCAAGATAAGAAAGAAGGAGAGTTGTCTTCATCAACTCAAGACACTTTTAGTGATCAAGTAGACGAAGTATGCGGTCTTTAGGATGATGAGTTCGAAGGGATATTCAATCCCTATATTGGTAATGCTATGACCCAAGACCATCATGGAGAACAACAAGTGCAAAGGTCTATTAAGGATCTTTATCATGATAATGAGCAAGCTTTCGACTACTTCTTCAAGGTGTTGAGTAACATCAACAACACCTTGAAGATGCCCCCATGACATCTCACATTGGATGAGAGTTTGGTGGAGTCCTCCCTAAACCACCATTTGTAAATATTCTAACTCCATAACTTGCATTTCAATTATTGTATTGCATTTTTGTCATCTTTGGATTTACATTTTTATGCCTTGATCAAGATTTTCATCATTTTTAGAGAAGTGAAGGAGGGACTTATGAGTTTATTGATGTGTAGTGCTTTGCCTTAGTGTGAGGATAGCAATTGCCTAGGCTATTCATGCCTTTGTAGTGCCCCTACAATGAAGAACACGAGAATTGAAGAATGAATTCACACGGGTTACGAAGCACCCACGGATGGACCTGAATCCGTGTGATCAAGGAAGAATCCGAGCGACCGGAGGGGCAATCCGATCGTCCTGAAAGAACCCGAGCGTCCAAGTCACAAGACGCTCGTCTTGTGAAGCTGCATAAAATATATTTTGGGTCTGACTGAGAATCCGAGCGTCCAAGCCAGGAAACCGCTCGTCTCAGTCAGGATGGTCGTCCAACAGGAAAGACGCTCGTCTTTTTACTGCTAAAATTTGGGATTTTTCACTGGAAAGGAATCCGAGCGTCCTAAGACAAAGACGCTCGTCTCAGCAAAGGAATCCGCTCGTCTTTCCTGCAATCCGCTCGTCCCATGGCGTCTTTACCTGAACCCAATTTTTGAAGAATCCGAGCGTCCCGACACTAGGTCCGCTCGTCTCCCTCTGCATTTCAAAACCAACGGGTCTTTTAAAACCCTCCTTTCCCATTCATTTTCATTATTTCAAAACACAAACACTACCCAAAACCCTCATCCTCTCCATCAACAAAAACCAATTTTCTCAACCAAAATCAACCAAATCAAATCCAAACTTCCTCAAAACAAAAATTCATCACTCCTTTAGCATCAACAAGTGATCCAAACACCAAAATCTTCAAGTTTTGAGTCGATTTTTGGGATACAAGGCAACTTTCATTTATCCTAAATCAATTTGGGCATTACTAGAAATTGAAGATTTCAATCTTTCATTGGTGTAATTAAGCAAAGGAGTATGGCAAGAACAAAAGGTGGAAACAAGGCACCCCAAAAGAAGACCCTTTCTAAGAGGCAACAAGCCCTTCTTGATAAGCAAACATCAAAGGCATTGGTAGTCCATGAGGCAAGGTTCGAGATTCAAGAGCAAAATCCTCCTATGGAAGCTACTACTTCTACCACTCCGGTCATTGAACAATTAGCCGACTATCCGGAGGTAATCTTCACTTCCGACTCCCATAGGAAGAAATTTATTTCCTTTGCTAAGAAAACTATCATGCCTACTAAGTTCATATGTGAAGATGCATTGTCAAAATTGAAGGATCATAGATCCATATTAGACTCTCTAATAAAAATTAAATTATCTCATAATTTATCATTTAGGTGATCTATGTAACATGCATGCAAATATAAAAGCATAAAAATGAAAGTTTAAGGAAAAAAAATTTCCTTACATTGATTTAATGGTAAAATGGGCACAAACTAGTTCACCTTACTAGTTTGTTCTTGAGTTAAAAATATATGGATGATCCTCCTTACAAATCTTCAAAGAGAAGATCTCCTTCAAGATGCACCCAAGAACTTGACCCAAAAACTAACAAGTATTTTACTAGAAAACTTGTTAAAATTATACCGTTGATATTATTTGTAATATTACTAACACTTCTTAGTAATAAAAATAGATTACTAACTTCTTAGTAAAGATGTATATTATTTTAGAGAGAGGAAGACCAAACAAAGAAATCACATGCAAAGTGTACAAGCGAATAATGAAAAATGAACAACAATTTGGTCTAAAGGGGGGAGGGGGGGGGGGGGGGGGGGGACCGGCTGGAGTGTTGTGAGGTGGAGTGTTAAATTTGTCTTATATTTTTCATCTTACATCACATGCAAAATCTTTTATAAGATAACTTATGGTAGTATATAAAGTAAGGTGAAATGATTATGTTCCTAATCATCCACTACTGTATTTTACACGGTCCACTTGCCCATTTACGGGTCCATGTTGGTTCTTATATTTGTCGCACAAATACTTGTAATTTTATTTTAAACATCGTTTCATGTTTAAATACTTCCATAATTAATTTGTCCAAATCACTCCGTAAATATACGTGTACCACTACACATATTATTTACGTACTAATATTAATCACATTAATCAATTAGTACAATTTTAGTGAATTAACAATTAATTAACTAAAACCCGTCTCCCAAAATTTATTATTCAATTATCACATAATTAAATAATAACTGCCGTTCCTCGAGTTCGCAACTCGAATTCTCTCTTAAAATAATTGACTAACCTTTTAGTCTACAAATCAAGGGACTAAATAAATTGTATCTCATACAATTAATTAGTTGTCTATTGGGGTTCGTTCCTATAGGTGTGACCGAAAGGGGTCAGTTGATCACCGCCGTCTCACGCCAATGACGTCAAACTCTAGTCAGCCAACCGTTATCGATTTACGTTAATCAACTGACGAGGATCAAATAATTAAATATCTGATGATATTCCATTAATGAGATTTATTATGTAAACGCACTATTGTGGAGGACACTAACTCCAACAAAAATTGGGTGTCCTTGAGCAAACTAAGACTTTTTTCGAGTCTTTGGGGTTGAGTAAATTGTTTACAATGCAAGAATTGACATACTCCTCCCCCACCTTAGAATTTTTGAGCTCTTTGAAAGTTACAAAGGTGGAGACCCGAACCATTATTGAGTTTAGTCTTGAAAATGTTGATAGATGCTTATCCTATGACGAATTGGGTAAGATATTTGGCCTTAGTGATAGTGCGAAATTTAAAAAGATGCCTACCAAGTATGACCCCGCTCCTCTTTGGATGGCAGTTTCCGGAAGGAAATTCACACGTTTTCATGATTGTCGTGCTCTCTTAATCCACCATCCGGGCATTAGAGTATGGCATAAGGTCATTGGGAATACTTTGATAGCTAGAAATGGCACAAACCATCTTACCAAGCTTGATTTTATCCTTCTTGAGTCGGCTTTGAACATTAGGAGAGAATTTACCAAGCCATACAATGCTTTACGACTTTTGGTTGATCGATGGCTTAATGTTGATTGTGGCAAAGAAGGCACAACCTTTATTGCCAATGGAGGATTAGTTACCTATTTGGCTAAGCATTTTAACCGGGATTTCAACAAGAATAACACGTATACACCGGTAAAAGGAGGCCATCTTATTGATTTGCCCACCATGATTCTAAAGTTCAAATGGGTCAAGAATGATACTCTTGACAACAAATTTGGGTGGTTGACAAATGAAGCTAGATCCTTCACTTTGCCTAGCAAAATTTGCCGATTGAATGTTCATAGACCGAACTACCTTCTCCCACTCTCCAAAGAGACCGAGTACATCATTCAACACCAAGGGGAAGAAGTTGCCGAGCTCTCCTCCTCCATTATCAACCCACCTTATACATTTGAATACCACGAGTTCAACCCCGAAAATGCCAAGGCGGGAAATGATTACTTGACTCTACTAATGAAGGAAATGCATAAACAAGCTTATGATGATAGAGTTGATGCCTACAAGGCCCAATATCCGCCCCTCCTACATCTTGCTAGGCAAGGACTTCTCGATCCATCTTGTCCTTTGCCTAGTTGGGCGGATAGGGAGGTATTCTTTCCTGGCACTTTTAGTGGTGGTAGACCGGGTGGAGAAGAGATGGTTGTTGATGAGAGTGGTGACCAAGAAGGTGAAGATGAAGAAGTTCAAGAAGAAGAGGAAAGTGTGGAAGAACAAGAAAGTGAAAGCGAGAGTAGACATGACTCCACATCCATGGAGGTTGATGATGCCTCAAGTGAAGAAGATGATGGTGACATGATGGGTGAGGACTAGCAAACTTTTGGAGGCTCCTACATTCTTACACCTCCTTTATGGTTTGTCTACTTCTCTTGTTTTTATTTTATCTTGATCATTTTGTCGAGTCCTAGCAACATTAGAGGACTAACACCTTGGCTTCATTAAGGTGTTCATTTTTATTGTTTCCAACTTTCAAAATCCAAAATGACAATTTGTAGTTTCATGCATTGCATCTTATGTGCATGACCTCCCCCAAAATTTTTGACATTAGAAATAGTGTCTATTTTGGTTTGGGGAAGTTTATCCATATGCATTGGGAGCTAATCTAAATTATGCTCTCCACCATAACAAAAACCATGAATCATATAGCATAGCTTAGTTTGCATTTACTCTTGTTTATATGTCATTTGTATTTAGGTTAGAAATCATGCATATTCATATAAATTGCATAATTTCCTATCGTATTAGCCATTGAGGACAATGCCCATACTAGTGTGGGGATGGGAAATTCTAACTTGACCTTTTTAAAACAAAAATGATAAAAATTAAAATTTTTGAAAAATACAAAAATATGTCCTTTAATTTCATTAAAACAAAATACAAAAAAATTAAAAAATTGAAAAATCCAAAAACAAGTTCATTTCCTTTATAGTGTAGTCTTGTATATATTATATATATTGTGTTTGTTCATCCTTGTTCACATTGATTGACTACGCCACATCCGAGACATGAGGATATTGAAGACCGCATGGTATGATCTTTCCAATCTCCTTTTTCCTCTTTATGTTAATGACTATGTGGCTTTATTTTGATTGATGCGGTATAAACAATGTGAATTTAGGATTGTATTTAGATTATTTGGCATACTAGTTGGTAGAAGCATATGCATTAGGATGTATAAATGTTAGTTGCATCATGGCATGTAGTTGCATTTAGGAAAATTTTGTGAAACCGTCTATTTGGGAAGCTTGACAAGTGTATATAGACCCTTGTAGATACTTTTTCTCCTTAAGACTTTGCTTGTTATAGTGCTTGTAAAACACCCTAGGATGTGTCATGCTAGTATCCTTTGACCCATGGATTAAGGCCTAGTCAAGAGTACCTTGTGGTTTGATAACTCCTTGGCTACCGTTTATTCCAAGGTGACCCTTGAAACCATGCAACCATCATCCATGTTCTACCACATTTTGTCATCAAAAAGGGAATGGGCACAAAAATTGTTCAAATATTGAGTTTAAGAATTGAAATGAAAGTTAAATTTTTTGCAATTGCATCAAAAGAAAAGAGGAGTAACAAAAATGAAAACTCCTATGCTTTAAAAATAAGCACCCTCACTACAAATGAGGTAGCTTTGAAAATGTTCAAAATAAAATGCAAAAAGTTGAAAGTTGTCAAGTATTGAAATGTCAAACATCAAAAGAAATGGCAAAAAGAAAATGTTCTCAAATGAAAAATGCCACAAGAAATTGGGGGGAAAAACAACAACAAAAGCAAACTCCCATATGAAACTCAAATATTATTGATCCCTTTTCCATCATATCCACTTTTGTGCATGGTAGAGAGGGGACGACCCTTCTTCTTGTCTAGGAAAGAAGGGGAATTCCGAGATCCTCCAGTGTTTCTAATACCATAGGGAGTCTATTCTTGAGGAAAGCATTTAACGATTGAGGACAAAGGTACCCTAGCTTGACACAACTTGGAGGTGATTTATTGGTATCCTTCTAAGCTTAGTAGTTTAAAGAAACCATATCTATAATGGAGTGTGTACCCTTGAATTGCTTCCCCTTTAGATAATTTCTGCCACTTAGATGAGGAAAGTGGCTATTCTTTTGTAGATGATTCCATTACTTGATTTTTGTGTGCTTTAATGCTTGGATGTGTCGCCATTTTGGCAAGACCCACATTGCCTTGCAAGAAGGCATCCTACCTCATAGTTGTCTAGTTGTGAGTTGAAGGGGCGGAGTGAGATCCACTAATTGTCTCATATCGGTTATATTAGTAGGATAGTTTAAATAAGGGTCCTAGTTTTTGTCACCTTTTTACTCGGGACGAGCAAAGGTTCGATTTGGGGATATTTGATGTGACCAATATTTGAGCATATTTAGTCCCCGAATTAGGCTCGTTCCTATGCTTTTTAGTGCATAATTGGGTCATTTACTATCTTTAGTCCTTTGTTTTTCATATTCTTTGAGGTTTTGTTTCCTTGGTACGAGAGGAGGGCAAACCTTGCATTTTAATGGCAAAATGGAGCTAAATTGATCGAATCTAATGACCAAACATCACAGTGAAGACAAGACTAGAAGGCCTTTGTAAATAATGGGCAATGATGAAGACGATCCTTGCATCTCCGACAAGATCCTTGAGGATTGTTGGAAGAAGAAAAGAAGAAAAGAAGAAAAAGCTTGCTGAACTAGAATCTGGCCATCGCAGCGTCGGGACGCTCGTCCAATCTAACAATCCGATCATCCCTCCAGCCAGTTCGCTCGTCCAACACCTCCACAATCCGAGCATCCCACCTTCCAGTCCGCTCGTCCAACCCCCACAATTCACTCGTCCCGACCCCTTGGCCGCTCGGATTGTCCTCCAGTACAGCACGCCTTCTCCTTGTTCTACTCGGGATGCGCATATTTCTGAAAGACTATCAAAAAGGAGACTCGCATCTTTCTTCGAGAGGAGCATTTCCTCAACTTTTCTTAAGGGTCTTAATCGTCATTTAAGCCCTTAGTAACCCTAATTTATGTACCTAATCCCCACTATAAATACCTCATTGTACTAATTATATTGACATCAATTCTTAATATAATTTATGTTCTTCTAATCTTTCTTTAATCTTGTAATCAACTTTTAATTAGGCATTAATACAAATCTCATTTCCTTAATTTCTCTATTGTTCATCATTTATTTTGGGTAATTGAAGATTATTTGGGGTTTATTTGGAGGATTGACAACCTTCCAATCATTCATCAAGTACTTCTATTATTCTTTGCTTAATATTTTGGAATCATCATTAGGTATAATTCTCTTAATCCCTTTTTAATTATTGTTAATCATCTTCATTTATTCATCATGTTTTGCTTTGTTAATATGATTGACAACCTTGTTAGCATGTTAAACTTGATAATGAGTGAGTAGTTTCCTTAACTAGGGTTAATGGGGAATTAGGGGAAACCAACATGAGGATTGATTCATGCTTAATCTAATATGATTTCATAATTAATTTGCTTGCTTGTTGTGATTTCAACTTATGCACATGTTATGTTTGATGAAATGCGAGCCTATGAATCCTTGCATTTTTTACCCAACACTTATCTTTTCAATGAGACTTGTAAGACATAAACCAACTCGAGTCTCATTAGACCATGAATATTGTTGGATAGGGAGGATTAAGTCGACTTGTAGGTGTTGTACAATCTAATCGATTTTGCTCAGAGACCCAAACCTTCCTAGGGATTGTAAGATATACACTAACTCGATCCCATCACAACAATAATTGCTTGCATCTTGTTGAAATCATGTTTGTATAATCAAATCCCATGAATCCCCTATGAACCCATGACACCCTAGTGTTGGAAATCTATATCTCATTATACAACATATTCATATATGTTACAAATTAATTTAGTTATAAAATTAATTACAAATCTTATGCATGCAAACATAAATTAAAAGAGAAGAAATCATCATTCTTACATTGATATTTCGGATCAAAGGGCACAAGAGAGTTCTCCTACTCACTTGTTCTTGAGCTCTCCTAAAATGGATGAACAAAAGGATTCAAGTATAGAATCCCTCCCAAGGAATAATACCCAAGATAACCCCTTAAAAGATAAATATTATTTAACTAGAACAATATAAATCTTACTAAAAATTGACCCAAAATATTTATATTGGTCTCCATTATTTCGGTATAGAGAAAAGAATTTTAGAAGTTTTTATCTCTCTAATTTCTCATAAGATGTAGAGAGGAATTTATTTTTCTTACACTAGAAAAATTATGTGTAGTATGAATGAAACATTAGAGAGTAAAAACTCTCTAAGTTGGTCTTAGGAAACCGGTGGGAGGAGGGATTGGGGAGCCAATGCATGAGCTTAATTCTCTAATCAAGAAATAGGCATGCAAGGCTAGGTGTTTAAAGTGTAATCATGTTGTTTCCACCCAATAATTAAACAATTTAAACACCCAACTCCCTCTAATATTTCGGTCTACATGGGATAAAATGGATTCCATTTTATCTTTGTCAATTTGTCACATGTCACAAGACATGTAAAATTGTCATGTATTTTTAACATATTAAAAATCAACGTATTAATAAAATACGTCATGTACAAAATCGACTTAGTAATTCACAATTACTTGTACCAAAATACTTTACCAATTATAAATTACAACATCTTGTATTTATAATAAACTATTCATTCAGTTCAATTGTTTCCGTAAACAATAATTTCATCTAAGCAATAAAAACAATTTGATTACTTAGACCGTGTCTAATTTAATCAGATTACAACGAGACACGTAAATATTACTCCCAAAATCGTCCGTCAATTTTAAGCAATTTAATTGACTCGTATCGTCATACGACCAATTAAATATTCAATTAAGAGTGTTACCCTTTAGGTATGACCTAAGGGGATCAACTGATCACCACCGTCGCACGACGGTAATGTCAAACTCTAGTCAGCCAATCATTACCGATTTGTGTGGACCAGTTGACTGTAAAATATTACATCCCACATGTATTCTTAAAATGAGATTTAAAGATGTGATCATCATGATCGACAGTTGTGATCGCATTATTGTCGGAGGACACATATTCCAACAATCTCCCACTTGTCCTCGACAAGTGTGCTTCACCAATTCACTTGTTCTATTACTATCTCCCACTCAATGCAAGGTGTCTTTCAGGTCGTACTTGCAAGTGATCATATCGAGAGTGGTTTCCTCGATCTGGAGAATAACTGATTGACCGGATTTATCTACCATAGATATCATCCGAGCGTGGCCATGCATTTCCAGTTCATTACTCCTCGAGTGGCCCTGAGATATTGTTATAACCCTGACAAGGGGTGGACAATTCCTATTGCACTTATTCCCTTCGACTAGCCACAACCATCATAACCCAAAATATGCCCATTTGACCCCATTTACGAAGGTCGTAGTAACACAAATCAAAGTTAATCTGAAACTGTGCCATCTTAGGCGAATAATCTTTAGTCAAAAGAATCGACTCATTAGAATACTATAGTAGCTCTCGCCACGACCAGGCTATATTAAATTTGCCAGAACTCTATAAGCGGTCATAAGGCCCGACAAAGTGTTCCTAACAATTTGCCTATGTGATCGACTAGTCATTCTCATATGACTCCATGGCACTTGAAATTGCCATCAATCGCATCACACTCTAGTCACTTCGAGACGTCACCTCATATAAGTGACTATGGGCGAATACAATGTTAATCCGAGTTCACTTTAACGGGGTTCAATATTGTCTCTACAACCCGTTTGGATGTAATAAAGTATAAAAGGAGTTTTCAGATTTTAAAAACTCGAACGACAAATGTGATTATCACATATGAATAGTCAATACCTGATTACTATTCATATTCTATAATCCAGTTTGATCTTGTATGGTTATTGATCTCAATCCAATTGAAATGACATGACTCATCATGTTAAGCCTATGAGAAGGCTTTGGTTAGTAGGTTTTATCAACTTCTTGTACCTTACTCAACCTTACTACATACTCGTTTTCCTTATGTAATGTATACATTTGCATTACAAAACTTTCTTGAGTACGTGTTGAGATCCAATCAAGACATAGGCCTTCTAGCCTTGGAATAGCTCCCACTGTTTTCACAGTGTGCGGGACTCATCCTTCTTGCACATCCCATGATTGCAAGTGTACTCAATTTCCGTTGTAAATATTTCTCATTGTTCTTTATTGCCTAGAACGATTCTAGAAAATCTATTTCTTAAATAACATAGCCACAATGGTATCTTAACCATCCTAATGTGTTTTGATTATGGTTTTGTCGGAAACCATGCGCAATCTCAATTGTTAATTTTCACTTGTGTAACACCCTTACACAAAATTGCATCATAAACACTTTGCTTTACTTCCTTAATGCTTCTGCAAGTACTTAAGGGTAATCTTTATGGCTTACTTGGTAACTATTACTTAAATTCGATTTGAAACAATTCATCATACTCAAAGTATATGAAGTGTTATACATCATTTCCTATTTAATTGATTTGGCAGCGGAAGCAAATGGAATCAATCAAATATGTTCAACTTGATTGAACTAGTCATGAATCTTATCAACATAAGACTTCTTATTTGACGCTAATATCATGTGGATTTATCTCCATAAATCTGGATATTAAAGATGTATTATATGTCTCCAAGTCTTAAATCATTCCCAACGATCAATATGTCATCCACATATAAGACTCATTAAAATTACCGTAACTCCCACTAAACTGCATGTATAAACACAACTTCTCAACCTATTGAGAAAAGTTTTATCACATGATCAAAACATTGATTCCAACTCATTGATGTCCTACTTAAGATCCTCTCTTAAGTTTCACATTATCTTAGGATGACAAGAATCTACAAAACTCAAGACATGTATTGAATACATTCCTTCTAATTGAAGAAGTGGGTTTTAGATTCACTTACTATATGTATATCATCATAATAAAACACAATCCCTATGAAGATCCAAATAGACTTAAGCATTTCAACTGGTGAAAAACCCTTTGCATCCAATCAAGCTTTGAAATCTCTCTTTATGAGTGCAAAACCCTTTGTCACTAATCAAGCCTTTTATTTCGGATTTTCATGGCTCTAAGCCTTGTATTGAGTTGTGACTTAAACACTCTCATGTAAGTCATATGTTCATTACTTTCTAGAAGTACTCAACTTGAATCAAACAATTTTATTGTAAGTTGTAAGCTCTTTACTTTCTTAAAAGTAACATGAATTCATCATCTTCAACAAGTGACGACTTTAACCTCCTAGGTTTTGAAGAAACAACGTCTTACACAAAACGTCTCATGTAGCCAAGAAAGACCAGTTTCTTGCGACATAACATTTGATATAACATTCTTTGTGGCTCTTAAATAATTTCTCCCACTCTGTCTTCTAGAAATAAACCTGTATTTTAGAAAGACAGCTTCACGAGCCACAAACCCGTTGTACTCGTGATTATAATAAGGAAAAATGAGCATTTGTTTCTTTTGAAAACTTACAAACATGGTACCCTACCATTTCATATCTCATATGACTCGTTTTAGATTTAGTGGAAAAATAATTTAGACAAAATGATAAAATCCCCAAAAGGATCAAGTAACTCAAAGTAACTTGATTTAAGTTCAAACCATATCGAATAGCGTTTGATTTCTTATCCAACCACACATTATCCCATAATGCGTGCTAAGAGAGATTAAATTGTGATACTATATCACATTTCATTTGGCTTATATCAAAGTCTTCCCTTTGATAATCCCATCACGACTAAATTGTGATTCCTTGAACTCTTTGAACTTCTTCAGAGATTTCTTTATTTACCTTATTAAGTGAACACATTACCGTCAACTTAAATCGTTGGTAAAAGAAAATGATCAACCTATTTTGGATCAATGATTTACAACCTCGATCTCCTTTTCAATCAAAAGCACGAGATATCTTGCTTTGAATACAAGATACGCATATACCATAAGATCTAATGGTTTCAAGAGTACTCGATAACTCTTTGCGTTCATCATTCCAGAATTTAAGGTTCAATCTTGGGTTACCAATTTGAGTCTTGCATCATCTACATGATATATCATTCTAGTTTGGTTTAGAATATAATCACCTTGATAATGGGCTAGCCATACATCAAATCGTGGTGTATAGGGTCACAAAAGTGAAACCTCTTTTGTATCTTAACAAGTTTATATTCTTATTTAGAGTTTATGGACTTAATATTCACAACTAAGTACAACTCTAAACCCAAAACTAGATTGAGTACACAATGACTCTACCTCTCAACATCATTGTTGCTAGTCGTCATATTCTAATCATCCTATGTATCAAGTACAATGATGAAAACCACCACCGGTTTCTAATATTGACGAAGTAGTACTAGCAAAATTTATGTCAATCAAATAAACATTTAAACAAGAAGGTCCGATTAGATGTCCCACAACTAATTTGTTGATTCTTCAATAATTTGGGGTAGTTTCCTTTCTAGCGTCCAACAGTTAAGACAATGGAAACTTTATCGGCCGGGATTGATAGGTTTAGTATTGTTATTCTCAATAACGTTACTTTTAACATTACCTTGTATCAATTCCATTCTAATTTTACTTCTTTAAAACCTTATCTTTTTCTTAACGGTTTAAGAGAATGCTCCCACTCATTTCAATGTGTCTTTGCTTTGAGAAGCAAAATTATATTCATGAAGACTACTCTTCATTCGTTTGTTTAGTCTTAAAACTTTCATTGAAGTGGTTGCGGTATTTTGGTCTATTACGATTTCCGACAAATCTAATTACCAAAACAATTTATCGCTTCAAGGTACTTAATTCAATTAAGTATATGAAAAACAATCCATTGTAAGTAGATCTGTTAGTCATGAATCAAAAACCTGTTTGATAATGAATAACTTTTATCTATATTCTTCACAAGAGATCCTGAGCAATGGTTCATATGAGGTTTTAGAAGAAAATTCATATTTGTCTTTAGTTACGATGTTTTAATGGAGATTTGAATTAAAATCGAAATGATATCGCATATGAATTGTGGTAAAGAAATAGAACAATATAATTACAGAATAGTGCAAAACTTAACATTTATCGTTTTATTAATACTTGTAAATAACAAGTAAAGCATTTACATAGTAACCTCTACCCAACTATGATAAATGATTCCGATATCCAAATTCATATTAAATTGGGCACGAGATAGACGATGAAACCGTTATCAATATAACTCGGTGGACTAACTCTTTAATCGATTCTACTTTTAGAATTCTCGGTCGATAAAATTACTCTAATATTTATCTATAGCCCGGAACACATGCGACTACGGTCACGAATACTTCCGTTGAGGTCAATCCAAATTTCAAATAAATGTGTCCATGATCCAAATTCACATCAACTTGGGCACGGGATAGCCGATGAAACCCTCATCAACACGAATTCGGTGGATAGACATTTATCACCCACTTCCCCTACGTAACAAGGTTTGTACCCCGGGATGGCCGAGTGCACTCCCTCGCGAAATAGGTTTTCATGGTTTCTACTTTTTGGTAAGGCTATGTCTCAATTGTTTATTTTTAGCGAGAGGTCATGTCAATTTATTATCTATCACGTTTTAAGTGAACTAAAGCGGCGAACTATGATAATTATAATTGACACGGTCGATAAACTCGATTAAAAGAGTGATGCATGTTTTAGTTATGGCGATTTAGCGATGCATGCAACATATAAATAAAATGCAAAGTATAAAATAAATCCTAGTATGGCCTTCCTAAAATAGAAAATCTAATTAACTATTACATATTCGGAAACCAACACCATTGGTCCCTTGAACTTCGGTTTTTGCCACGCATCTCGAGGTAACACCGTCTTTATGTATCGCCTTCTTGAGTGACACCGTCTTCAAGGAACTCCGGAATAAATAAATTACATAACAAATTACATAATTTCCTCTTATACATTTGTAATTAAAATAAAATAAATCTATTAAATTACAAAACGGTGATACGAGATCACAATAAATTACAACCGAATTGATATTCTCATACATTTCGGGTAATACCAATTAAAAACTAAGGCCATACTAAGTAAAAATTACATAATTCAAAAATTACATAAAATAAAATTATGACAATCATAAATAAAATGCAGCATTATAATATGTATGAACATGCCCAATTTTATGCTAAATCGCCTTTAAGGAGCCAATATCGTATATTAAACGATTTTTACGGATTTGCGTGATTCAACCTTATAAAATCACAATAAATTACATAAAATCATATTTATGCACAAGTTAATTACCCTAACCTTCTTAGGACTCAAAATTAGTCTTCACAACATATTGACTATAATTAACTTGTATTTCTTAAAATTGTTCATTAGAGGACTCAAAATTACAATAAAATGCTATAAACTTCAAATAAATCACAAAAATTTAAAATAAATTCAAAAATTTGAAATTTAAACTCATGAACATTCTGAAAAAAATACCATGACACTCATAATGTTCAAAAACTTAGGTTAATTATTTCGAAATTAATCGGGAAAAACATTGTTGCGGTTTATCGGATTTATCAAATATAATCATAAAAACATGAGAAAAATTATATTTATCAACTTTTCAATTTTAGATCTGAAATATATGATAAAATGCAACATGTGACGTTTTTCCTTAGTCATGAAGTATGTTTTAGCAATTTATACTAATTAAAGTCACTATTTATGCTATTTTTCATCAAAAATTCATAAATCATGCATAAAGACTTCATTATAGCCTATTATTTTACACACATCTTGTAAAATTGCATGTGACAACATACCAAATTTATATGACCAGATTCGAAATTTATCTCATATTAACCCATTTTTCATTTAAATTCGATTTTTATCATGAAAAAAAAAAAATATTTCGAGCATAAGAACTCCAAAAATTATGAAAATTTACAGGTCATCTGAAAATAATATATGTGAAAACATATCCCAAAACCACTGAAAAATTAGAAGTTTAGCTAATTTTAGTCCGAAAATGACATTTTAATCATAAAATCACATTTTTAATGCCATTATTATATAAAATGAACAATAAAAATCCATAAATTAACCAAAATATCCTAAATACATTTTAGGACCAGAAACTTTAACATGCAAAGTTTATTTCGTGATATATCATAATAACACAAATTTATGAGTTTTATGTGTTAATCGTATAACTCGGAAAAACTATAACCGATTTGCATGCAAACAACCTAAGGCTCTTGATACCGCTTGTTGGAAATCTATACCTCATTATACAACATATTCATATATGTTACAAATTAATTTAGTTATAAAATTAATTACAAATCTTATGCATGCAAACATAAATTAAAAGAGAAGAAATCATCATTCTTACATTGATATTCGGATCAAAGGGCACAAGAGAGTTCTCCTACTCACTTGTTCTTGAGCTCTCCTAAAATGGATGAACAAAAGGATTCAAGTATAGAATCCCTCCCAAGGAATAATACCCAAGATAACCCCTTAAAAGATAAATATTATTTAACTAGAACAATATAAATCTTACTAAAAATTGACCCAAAATATTTATATTGGTCTCCATTATTTTGGTATAGAGAAAAGAATTTTGGAAGTTTTTATCTCTCTAATTTCTCATAAGATGTAGAGAGGAATTTATTTTTCTTACACTAGAAAAATTATGTGTAGTATGAATGAAAAATTAGAGAGTAAAAACTCTCTAAATTAGTCTTAGGAAACCGGTGGGAGGAGGGATTGGGGAGCCAATGCATGGGCTTAATTCTCTAATCAAGAAATAGGCATGCAAGGCTAGGTGTTTAAAGTGTAATCATGTTGTTTCCACTCAATAATTAAACATAATTTAAACACCCAACTCCCTCCAATATTTCGGTCTACATGGGATAAAATGGATTCCATTTTATCTTTGTCAATTTGTCAATTTGTCACATGTCACAAGACATGTAAAATTGT
The DNA here is from genome assembly GCF_048544455.1 of Silene latifolia. NCBI lineage: Eukaryota > Viridiplantae > Streptophyta > Magnoliopsida > Caryophyllales > Caryophyllaceae > Silene > Silene latifolia. The sequence goes on from NC_133535.1 coordinate 84,541,861, forward strand.
CATGTATTTTTAACATATTAAAAATCAACGTATTAATAAAATACGTCATGTACAAAATCGACTTAGTAATTCACAATTACTTGTACCAAAATACTTTACCAATTATAAATTACAACATCTTGTATTATAATAAATTATTCATTCAGTTCAATTGTTTCCGTAAACAATAATTTCATCTAAGCAATAAAAACAATTTGATTACTTAGACCGTCTCTAATTTAATCAGATTACAACGAGACACGTAAATATTACTCCCAAAATCGTCCGTCAATTTTAAGCAATTTAATTGACTCGTATCGTCATACGACCAATTAAATATTCAATTAAGAGTGTTACCCTTTAGGTATGACCTAAGGGGATCAACTGATCACCACCGTCGCACGACAGTAATGTCAAACTCTAGTCAGCCAATCATTACCGATATGTGTGGACCAGTTGACTGTAAAATATTACATCCCACATGTATTCTTAAAATGAAATTTAAACATGTGATCATCATGATCGACAGTTGTGATCGCATTATTGCCGGAGGACACATATTCCAACACCTAGTGCTTTTAATCAATTGTTTACATCTCATCTTAATCATCATGCTTGTTCATTTGCATTGTTATTTAGGTTAGTGATCTTCTTATCTCAATCCAAATTGTGACACCCTTAGACACCACTACTTGCAATCGAAAATCCTACATCAATACCCGTCCCTTGGGATCCGACCTTTACTTACCTCTTTACTAATAGTAGAGTAGTTTGTGAATTTATAAATATTGTTTTGGTCTAGGTGCTCCTAACGACAAGTAACCGAAAAATATAGTCCGACCAAGAGCCAAACCTCGCTGACCCAGCTGAATATCTTCTGCATATCGAGACAACTCAAGGAATCGGTGATAGTACTCTGTGACCGTCATATCATTAGACATAGTGAAGGAATCAAACTCGGCTCTCAACTTGTGGCGGATGTGTTCCGGTACAAGCTGTTCCCTCATAACACTTTTCAGACCTGCCCATGGTATAACATCAAGCCCCTTATCCCAGTAGTATGCCCTTGCATCTTGTTTCACATTCTGCCACCAAACTGCAGCCTCACCTCTCAGGTAGTACACAACCTGCTCAAAAGCCAACTCCACCGGACACTTCACAACCACAAGAAGACTCTCCATCTCTCAGTGCCAGTTATCAAGTAGCTTAGGTTCTCCGTTGCCCTCGTAAGTCGATGGGTTAAAGCGGGCAATGATGGTGCTTAGGTGGGTTGCGTCCACCTGTTTCTCGGCCCCCTTACCCACATTCTTAAGAGCCTCAAGGAGTGCATCCTGCTGCTCAATCATACGGCCTACCTCATCTGTGGTCATATCAGATGCTTGGATATACGCTGCTAACCTCTTTGGCGGCATTTTGAGCTGATAGAAGCAAGGAAATGTAAGCACATAGCCTACAACTCAAAATAAACATGACCCTTCGCCAACGAAGTACTCGACCGAGTATGGTGAGATACTCGGTCGAGTATGGACTACTCGATCGAGTACTACTATTACTCGGTCGAGTGTTCCACTCCACTAGCTTATGTCAAAAACACAGAAAACATAATCGATCGAGTATGGGTTATACTCGGTCGAGTATGCTATACTACTCGGTCGAGTGATCACAACCAGTAGTTACTGCCACTTATATCCCAAAAAACACTTGGTCGAGTGCCTGGTTACTCGGTCGAGTACCCGCCCTACTCGGCCGAGTCATGCCAAAAACGAGCTGTAAACTATCGTTATCATACGTAATCATACTTTTCTATCAAGGTATATACATATGCACAACTACCCTTTTAAAAGCCACGTATTAAACATATAACATGCTCAACATACTTTATATTCAAGATCTATATATACAAATTCGCAATTCACTTTTCATATACGACCTGTAACACCCCCTCATACCAAGGTGCCTTACCAGGACCACCTAGCCATAAAAGAGTGTTACCATCCCGGTTTCCCGAGGTTATTATATCAAAGTTACCAATTCCAAACAACCTTTATTAATGTATAAAGAGTTTAACGATTACATAATCTCAGACCAACTCAAAATAAGAGTGTAAGGAACTCAATACAACTGAAATCAAAGACAGCTAAACTCATAACAGCGGAAGCTAGACTCGAAGTGATGACTCCCCATGACTGTCCCATAGCTAAAAATCTGCATTACCTGTCATAATTTGCTAACCATCCCCGAATGGATCAACGCAGGTTTTACAAAACAACAACACGACGTCAGTTACTGCATAATTCAAATAAGACAAATAGTTTTGTAACAGGCTGATCATCCTCCACAGTAACTGACTACACACTGAAGTGTGTAGCCCTGCCGGATTAACCATCGCAACAGGTAATCCACTCCGCCGGTGGGGGACCGTAGCCCATCCCCACCAAGTCCAGCTCATCAACGAGCGACTATCAATCCCTGTCCCTTAATGTGCACATCCCCTCCCGTGACGGGTTCCACGGAGGGCGAACTAGGGTGTGAAGCCACTCCCGCAAATGACTCCACCACAATCACACACACCACAACATCACAGCTGGCATAACATCAAAACCGTCATAACACAACCACATCACCACCGTCACCACAACACCCATACTTCGATGATCAGCAGATAACAACAATTACAAAACAAACACAATCTTAATCAATCAACAGTAACTGAGTAGGGGAAACCCTACCTTAGCAACAATCAGCAACGATGGAGACAATCACTAGAACAGCTCCTCTACGAAGTCCTCGCCTAAACAATAATCACATAACACAATTACACATTGCACAATCCCATTTCCCCCAAATTCATAAATAAAGCAAACCCTAGAATTAATCATCAATGACATAGGGATAAGGACTTACCGACGGAAGAATGAAAGATTGAATGCAAAAGGTACGATGACCACACACACAGAGGAGAGATTTGGGAGTGATTAAGATGTCGTAAGTATGATTAGGTTTTGTAAAATGATGTTTAGAAACTGCTTTATCGAATAAATAACCCCTAAACACTCCCGCATCAAACCGCTGAAATATTACTCCCCAGACCGGATACTTGGTCGAGTATAGAGTATACTCGGCCGAGTATCCTCTACTCGGTCGAGTATTCATCATACTCGTCCGAGTATTCCTCGGCAGTAGCCAAACAGACTACACAATCTACACTACTCGGCCGAGTAGGCTCTACTCGGTCGAGTACTTAGCCTAAGAAATCCGTAGTATTACAGTCTTCCCCCCTAAAAAGAACTTTGTCCCCAAAGTTCCAACCCAACCTATAAAACATGGGTACCTAACGCTAACTCCACCAACAAAGCTTACTTCCACAACACGACTTACGATATTGTCTCAACTACAACATAGCCTCTCGACACTAACTCCATAATACCATCGAACAACCACCATATAATGTTGCCAACCTTGTCTCACTTCCATAACACTCACTAGAAACTCAATACCAAGACATTCCACAAAATAAGATCAACCATCAAAATGGAATGTTACCTTCTACCATCCTTAAAACGAACTTTGTCCTCGAAGTTTACTCCCACACCTAAACATCATTCTACCGCGAGCACTGCCATTACCTGTAATAAAATCGACCATCACACAAATCCATCCTTATTCTACACCAACACTCAAACTTCCAATTGCCACCTGTATGACCATCAAACTCTCTTGTTGCATCCTACTCCTCTTAAGATAAATGTTACGTCCTCGTAACTCACTAATACTAGGTCCTTTGCTATACCTCCCATAATCCTCATTACTACCGCATGATAACGATAACCCACTATAACCTCAACACCTACAACCATTCCTATATCCAGGACTCTCTTTCTCTAACAGTTCTCGTGTCTCTAATTATTCTGTACTCCCATAACATATATCATAAAATCCTCAGTATAACCACTACTCTATCTCTTCTACATTACCACAAAACGACATACTTCTATATACATATACACTCATCTCCACAATCTTATCTCACAATCCTCAAGTGTTACACATACTTACATTAGCTTCTCAAGTTCATCTCCTTTATTACCACAAAACTCACCCTTAACTTGACATGATGTTAAGTCCCAAAAATCCGTACTCGCTGTCCCAAGAAAAGGTGCTAAACCACCTGTAGTTCCAGTTCAATGCCACACATGCTCCACAATTCTCTTGCCACAACTATGTCCACCAATGCCTCATCTACAACAAGATCAAAAGTACCCAATAACCTCTCACACCGGTGTCCCATTAACAGAATGCCATTAAACCATGACCACAACGTAAACATACTCAACTTTCTTCCATATCACACTCTACCCTCAATCCGAAGCCGAAACTGATAAGAAACATTAACACACAAAACAACACTCGATATGGCAACACCGACACTAACAGTAAACAACAGTAAACAAACAACAATTTGTGACAACATGAAAATACTCATATCACAACACGAATTACCGTGCCCAGATTGCCACTCGAGGCTCAACAACCATATCGATAGCCATCACAACTTTTACAATCTCATAAAACTAACTGAGTACAACTTCCCTTGACCAGAAAACTTTCTTGAAACTGCTCTACTAGATCACGACGCGGTATATTACACGGAATCACAGATACCAACCTTATGAATATTATCCATACCATGACTCGTGAGGTCAGAACCTCACACAAACATCTACACATCACAAGGACCCATAATCAAATGTAACTAACCAATCCTGATTATGTAAGTTACCACTTGATAGTGAATACCTCCAATCTGGACTTAACTCAGGTGCCCTTCATAACATATCCTCTCATACACACAATAATCACCACCCGGCGGACGTAGCCATATTATCCATACCCAACTTCTAGCGAACACCTCAAATGTCCACCTCTTATACTCCCTTACAACCATACCTACTGATCAGTATCCACAGAACAACCCCATTAGAACAACTAACTTCCCTAATGTAACATCATCCTCGACCACCAGTGACAATAGTATGACACCAACATCCTTTATGCGACTACTCTCTTACTATCACTTCTTAATATAACAATCCGTTTCCTCTCTTTGGTTATCATCCCAAATAACGAACATCAAATCCATCAACAAAATTTTCCTCAACATTATTCCCAATTCTATCCTTTATCGTTTCGTCACCTAACTCTCCACCAAAATCCCAGATCGTGTAAACACTCTACAAGCTTGTTATTCCCTTAATACCTAGAAACTCACGGCTAACACGTCATCATGTACTCCTATATAACCATTAACTTACACCCTCTAATGAGGCTATCGTACATTTCCGTAATTTCCTACTTACTTCCATCCTCCTTCCCCCTTTTCACGCATTAATACCAAGTAATAATTCATCTCCTTCCTCTTTCTACCTAACTCTTTAGTAATTTGTTTATTTTCTCGTAGCTCCACAACCCTAATTCTATTAATTCATATCAATATCTTATCATTCTTTCTTATCATTTATCCTCTCTCATCTTGCTTCTCTCTCACCCTTGTCACCATCAAGTCTACACACTAATGGTTACTCTTCAATAAGTCGTATCTCCCTGTCGTATGTCCCTGTCGTATCTGTAGGAAACCAAAAATTCATCTCATACCGTTAATTTCCCAAGGAATTACATACTATGATCACCTCTAGATATTCCAAATTCCCAAACTCGGCCACTATCTACCCATCGCGGCATAACTCGATCTCACTATACACCATTTGTTTCCATCTCTCTATAGCGACCTTTTATCATATACATCCTTAGCCAACTCAATCCTAACCATCTCTCTCCATAAATCCTTACACATACCACTATGTTACTATTCATATCCCTCATCTCAATCTTTCATTCTCGCGTTTTCTTTACACTTACATCATCCTTGCCCATATATACTTACTTTTATATTACTCAACACACTGCTATATCACTCACCATATCTCACAAAACATGCTCTTTACCTTGATTAGCTCATCATTCTTCCATTTCCTTTTTCCACTATCTCTCACAACCACTTTAACACATGTCTTCCTTATCTAACACATATCCCTCATAAGCCGGCATTCCCCCGATCATAGCATTTGGTAACTTACATATCAAGACCGTCATATATATAAAAGAATGCTTTAAGACCCAAAACATACATGTGTACATACCCTACGACTCAAAACAAATATAAGAATATAGCCACCGACTCAAAATTAAGGTAAAAACATAGCCACCGACTCAAAATGGCCGCCCACTGAGGTACTCGGTCTAGTACAGGATACTCGGTCGAGTAACTATATTACTCGGCCGAGTTTTAGACTCCAGAAGCGAACGCAATTATCATAGAGGATTACTCGGTCGAGTATTGGGAATACTCGGCCGAGCAGCCCTTACTCGGTCGAGTATTACTTTACTCGGTCGAGTACCAACACAGTTCTCAACATCGTCCAGTTTTCGTAAAACAGTCATATCTCACTCGTAACTTGGTCATTCTGGGCGTGTGACCTATCGTTGGAATCGTAAGAAGACAATCTATCACCGCCAATTAGAATTACAGCAATATCATTTCTAGAACTTGACTTATGACAGTTTTAAGACAACCCTTCCAAAATCGGTTTTCATACAAACCAATTTTCTTAACCAAAACAACTTAAACATGCATAAAACAAAAAATAACGACCCAATACTTCAAGAAACCGGTACATAGATGCAATTTTATCATACCCACATAAAAATTAAACAGGGCATTCATGTATATAGATGCGTGATCGGAACCATATGCTAATACCAATAACCAAACATTAACATCATCATGTTCATATGCACATGTACCACTACCATACTTCCTGCTCAAGATCGTATTAAATAGGTAACATGATCACATTCATCATGCTCAAGATCTAACATATACGAATTCACAATCCACCTCTCATATACTACCACGTTCCAACACTTTCGTCATTCATCCAACAACTTTACAAGATTCAAATTATAGGTATCAAACACACATGACTCAAACATACAACAGTTTCCCCCCATGTGACCGGCTTGAGATCGTAAGGGCCTTAATGCGACTTCGGGACGTCTCCTAAGTCTTTGCGGTAGCTCCAAACAACTCTCCCCGGGTTCATTTTATTTAGACTCCCTAAGTTCATTGGGTTCATTAGTTTTAGGTGCCAGAATCTTCGGCTCTGATACCACTTTGTAACACCCCCTCATACCAAGATGCCTTACTAGGACCACCTAGCCATGAAAGAGTGTTACCATACCGGTTTCCCGAGGTTAGTATATGAAGAGTCTATCACACCCGAAATACTCGAGAGGGGGGGGGGGGGGTGAATTGAGTATTTAAAAATTATGCCTACTTTTTATTTTATATCAAGGTAATTAATTACTTAAAGTTTATTGATTAAACTTTAACTAATTAACTAATTGATTATGAACGAATGAAATGACTGAAACGAAAGATGCAAAGACACACGATATTTGAAGTGGTTCAGCTTCACACGTCGAAGCCTACGTCCACTATTCTCGATTAATAATTTTAGTACCTTACTCCGGATTACAAAATTATCAACCCAACTCGTATAGTTAACTCTAACTATAACTCGATTTGAATATCACTAGATATTCGATTTGACTATCTTAAGTTACTAAGAAAGCACTTGATTGTTCTTCTAAGTGTTCACACAATTGAACGAGTAAGAAACAATATGAAGTACTATTATCTTATGACGTAATCTTAAGGAAAGATAAGCAATTTGAAGAGCACGACTTTTCGTAAATATTTTCTAAAACAAAACAATAAGACAATTTAAGAATTAAACTTAAATATGTTTTGCAAGGTTTCTTGTATTTCGAAAAGCTTAGATAAATGAAGAATGAACAATTGTATTTATAGTAGAAGTGGGTACTAGGGTTTACACGAAACCCTAGAATGCCGTGGGATAGGCGGCAAGGGTATAAGAGATAAATTTTTATCTCTTCCCTAAATTTAATCCAAGATAATTTAGTTTTAAGTAAATAAGATAAAAGTAAATCTTATTTAACAAGTAAAACTATATCTTTAAGATGTTAGGATAAGTAAACAAATCAAATCATATATTATAAAGATAGGAAAGTATCTTATATAAATATAAGCTAGATTTGATTAGATAGTTTACTTAGTCTCAACAACCTCACACGCCCCAATGGTTTGCGACTCACGGTGAAACCCTAGGCCCGTGTCCATCTTGAATAAAACCTATCTCCTTGGATTAGGGTTAGATTAGATAGACTAGCAAACCCTAGGTAGCATGACGACCCATAAGTCGTTTTACTAACCAATAGGAATATGCAAGTCACCAATTATAATAACCCATAATTCAACTCTACTATATACAAAAGATTTCGAAGTATGTTTAAGAGAATTTTACTCTTTGAAAAGTGATTTTAAAACTATTAAAATCGTGCCTTTAAAATGCTACCTAAAGTTATAGTAGAAACAGCTATAACTTTAAGTTTGGTTAGTAAAGTTATAGGTGAAATAGCTATAACTTTACTTCCCAATATTCTTATCTTAAGATACCGTCATTAGATGAAGACCTATACTAACTAATCTTCCCGGAGATCTTGAAAAAGGATCTTCTCTTTATCTTGACCAAAAGCTCTTCATCTTGAGCTTTGTTAAAGACTTGATCTAGCCTTTTGCTTGAATGATCATCATACTTGAAACTTGTTACAGTTGCTTATGATGCTTTAAGAACTTCTAATGTTATAGCTCAAGCTGCTATAACATGACTTGAATGACGCTTCACAAATCTTCAATGTTATAGCTAAGATAGCTATAACATTACTTGCTAAACTTGTAATCCTAAGTTAATCTAACAAAGACTTGAACAAACAATTACGAGCAAGAGTATATAAAATAAGACATACACTTGTTATTATCAAAACTTAATCATATATCTATATGGTCCAACAAATTCCCCCTTTTTGATGATGACAAGTCTCTTAAGATTTGTGACTAAGTGTAAGTTCCCCCTCAACAAAATACTATAAAAAATCATAGACAGTTGAACGCAAGAACAATCACTTATATACAAAGTATAGCTTCTAAGGACCTTAAGAGATTAAAGATTCCGACAAGGAGCAAGCTTAGGCAAATACTTAAGTCACGAAGATTTCTTCCCCCTCTTGACATCATCGAAAAGACGAGAAAAGACATAAAACAACTAGAATAATATTAGTCGAGACACAATGTAAGCATGCAACGAGATATTAGAAAACGAGAAAGTAATCTACATTAACAGGCCAAAATAGAAAGTAAGCATACTACAAACCAAATAGTCTAATTGCCAACTGGGCCGAATAAGAACAGGAGTTTTAAGCCAAATGGGCCGAATGAGAAGTAAGCCAAAATGGGCCGAATTAGACAATTATTCAAAATATAAAGTCTAACAAAAGAAAAGGCAAGGAAAAGAAGAGGACGGGTTAAGGAATGTCACGTTTCACGACATTTGGGTTGACATAACCGGGACGGGTCCTAAACTCAAGAGAGTCGAGACGATCGAAGCATGAACGGACGTGATTAGCTTGAGCCGTGAGACACCGCTCAAAATTAAGCACCTTCATTGACAAAGCTTGAGTAGCCTCGTACACAACCCGCATATCCTCATGCATAGCCTTCCCTTCCTTCCACAAGGCTCCACCTTGACTAGCCAAATTAGCCAACGAGCTAGAATGACGAACACACTCTTTTGCCGCCCTAGCCGCATCCTTAGCCATAGCATCCACTCGTGTTTCAAGCCCATGTAAATAAGACAAGACTTCACCATGATCCGAACCCTTCGAACCCGAAGCCTCACCCTTGTCTTTTCCCAAACCCGAGACTAATTCCACAACCATCTTATTTTGTGCATCCAATTTCTCACAAATACTAGCCATAAACACTTCCAATTTTTGTTCAACAACCGAGACCACATCCGACGATTTCTCCACCACATTCCCTTTTGACAAAAACACCAAGTCGGGTCCAATAGCACCGACTTTCATCAATTTAAGATGAGTGTCACACATCTCATCTTTCACCCTTACACCATAACCGAAATCCCAATCACCCCTTTTTGTTCCAAAAGTCGAGAGACCCACATGCCATAAGGCAAATCCAAAGTTGTATAAAATTTTTCTTCAGTGACACAAACACTAGTTTGAATGATTTTATGAAACACAAGACGAGGAAGACTAACTTTGGTTCCCTCGAGCCACCTAGACAACAACAACATCTCATAGCTAGACAACTTATCACGACCACCCCGTCGCGGAACAACCGTGTTCCAAATGAAATTAAGAAAGAATTTCAATTTTGGGGTAAACGAACCCGCAAGCATGTTACTCGACCCCGTAGCATCAACATCAAACGACTTCTAAATTTTAAGCTTCTCTTCCTCCGTCACATCTCCCCATTCCGCACTCGGATTTATTTCGATCCCATCATCAGGGACCGAAAACAGAGTACAAAAATCGGCAAGGGAGATTTTGACTTCGGTATCATTTACCACCGCATGCAACACATTATTTTTGACAGAGACGGAAGAATAAAATTGGATTACCTCTATAGGATAAACCGGACCAACAAAGGAACAAACTTTCTTCCATTCTTGAAAATTCAAGAAATCCTTAAAGAATTGCAAGGCTTCGATTTTTCCATACCACTTTTCGGAATAGAGACGACCACCATGAATACCGTATCTCATAACATTGTTGACACGGGTTCTTTCATCCGCGGTGAGTCGAAGAGTATCAAGCCCCTTTGATGTTGCATTCGGCATATATTCCCGAAACATTGTCCTTTGAGGACCTTCTTGAGTAGCTACAACCTCAGTTTCTTCCACCGAGTCTTCAAACCCCACGTCCTTCTTTTTCCCTTTATTCAACTTCCGTCTTTTCCCTTCTAAGTTAGGATCAACCCGGTTATGATCGGGGTTAGGTTGTTTTTGGTTTGAAGAAGGTGAGGGAGTTTTGATAGGGACATAAGTTTTAGTGCATGAAGGTTTGGATGACCCGGTCCGAGTTGTGGACCGAGTTGAGGGCGAGTGAAAACGGGTTGAGGGAGGAGTCATGATGGTGAAAGGATTTTTGGAGGTTAAGAGTGTAGAAAAGTCTAAAAAGTGATTTTGGGTTTTGTGTTTGTGATGGTGATGGTGACGGTAGGAGGGAGTATTTATGGGAGTTGGAATCTCATTATGGTAATAGAGATTTAGGGGAAGTAGGATAGTGGAGGTGGCGTGTGGAGATGAGTTAGGTAAATTTCCCTTTTTTTTTTTTTTTTTTTTTTTTTGTTTTGTTAATAAAGGATTTACCAAAAGATAGACAAGTGGTTAGGGTAAAAGATATGGTAAGATATATAAGGATAAAGTAAGATATGGTGAGAGATAATTTTATGGAAATTTCGGTTTTGGCAAGAGAAACGAGTAGTTGGTTACGACTCTTGGCTCATAATAAACTTAAAATATATATGACTAGAAAACGGAATATTGTCAGAATATAATATAAAGTTGACATACATAAAAGTGCAACTAAAAATACGGACACAGTCATACAATCTCGTCAAATCTAGTCAGTCATATAGAGAATAAAATTTTGTGACAAGTTTAGTTGCCACCAATTAAACCAATTTCCAATCGTAAAATCTCAAAACGTTCTCTAGCCAATGCTTTGGTAAAAATGTCAGCCCATTGTTTTTCTGTACTACAAAATTCCATTCTTATGTTGCCCTTATCTACATGATCCCGTAGAAAATGGTGTCTAATGTCTATATGCTTAGTACGTGAATGCTGTGCAGGGGTTTTAGAGATAATTATAGCACTTGTGTTGTCACACATAATAGGTATACACCCAACATTAACACCATAATCACATAGTTGTTGCTTAAGCCATAAAAGTTGAGAACATACCAATCCAAAGAAGAATGTATTAGGCTTCAAAGAGAGATAATGCAACGGAATTTTGCTTCTTGGATCCCCACGTGATGATACATGGTCCAACAAATGTGGCTATGCCGGAAGTACTTTTTCTGTCAAGTGAACAACCCGCATAATCTGCATCTGAATACCCTATGAGATCGAAATTACACTCAAGAGGATACCACAGATATAACTTAGATGTACCGATCAAATACTTCAAGATTCTCTTAACTGCCATCATGTGCGATTCTTTGGGGCACGATTGAAATCGAGCACAAACGCATACACTAAACATAATATCCGGACGACTAGCAGTTAAATAAAGAAGTGAGCCAATCATACCTCGATAAGTCGTTTCATCGACAGACTTACCATTCTCATCTAAAGTCAACTTCTTCTCAGCACCCATAGGAGTTGGCTTAGAATTAGAATTTTCCATACCGAATTTCTTGATTAGCTCCTTGATGTATTTTTGTTGGTGTATCATAATCCCTTCAAGAGTTTGTTGGATTTGGAGTCCAAGGAAGAACTTGAGTTCTCCCATCATGCTCATCTCGAATTAAAGGTCATTAAATCTGAAAAATACTTGCATAGACGATTATTAGTTGAACCAAAAATAATATCATCAACGTAAATTTGAACGACTAATAAATCGGAAACCTCGGTCTTCGGGAATAGGGTTTTGTCGACGATCCTCTTTTAAAACCACTTTCTAGAAGATATTTTGACAATCTGTCGTACCACGATCTCGGAGCTTGTTTCAAACCATACAAAGCTTTATCCAATTTGAAAACGTGGTTTTGAAACTTGCTATCGAGAAATCCTGGTGGTTGTTCAACAAAAACCTCCTCATTCAAATAGCCGTTAAGAAAAGTCTTTTTAACGTCCATTTGAAAAAGTTTTATTCCTTTATGAGCAAAGAAATGCTATTAATAATCTAATAGCCTCAAGTCCGCTACGGAGCGAAGGTCTCATCGTAGTCAATTCCTTCTTGTTGATTATACCCTTGTACAACCAATCTAGCTTTGTTTCGAACAATCACTCCTGTATCGTCCAACTTGTTTCTAAACACCCATCTCGTACCGATGACCGTTCGATCTTTAGGTCTTGGAACCAAGTGCCACACTTTGTTTCGTTCGAATCGTTGAAGCTCTTCTTGCATTGCCACGATCCAATCTGGTTCGGCAAGTGCTTCTTTGATATTTGTTGGCTCAATGGTTGACAAAAATGAGTAGAAAGAGCGAAAATTGTTGAGTCTTCTCCGAGTTCGAACGCCTTCATTCAAACTTCCTAGGATGGTTTCCATTGGATGGGAATCCTTATATTTCCATTTCTTAGAAATATGAGGCACATCTTCATCTGAACTTGTCTCGCCTTTTTCGAATGATTGGGGTCCAAGCCTTGTTCCCCCGAGTCCAAGTCGGGGTTATAACGAGAATCGATTATAACTTTGGACTTAGTTCGTTGATTTGAAGTTGAAGTTATATCTTCATCGCTTATAACTTTATCCTCCAATTGCTTGGATTGAGAAGAGGTTGTAGTATCATCAACTAAACTCTCAGTACTCTTTCCTTTATCATTCGAAGGGGTTCCTTGTTCATCATTTGTGCCCTCAATTTCTTTATCTTCCTCATCCAATTCTCGAAGTTCATCCCCGGATAGCCGGAAATCGGTTCGTTCAAATCTTCTTCCTCATCCTGTTCAGCTTTGTCAAACATGTTATTCTCATCAAAAACAACATGAACACTTTCTTCGATGCATAAGGTTCTTTTATTAAAAACCTTATATGCTTTACTATGATTAGAATAACCGACAAATACCGCTTCGTCACTTCTGGGATCAAATTTGCTTAATCTATTTTTACCATTATTATGGACAAAACATTTACTCCCGAAGCAACGTAGATGTGATATGTTAGGTTTACGTCCCCTAAGAAGCTCATAAGGAGTCTTCTTGAGAATAGGTCTAATCAAAGCTCGATTATGAACATAGCATGCAGTACTAATAGCTTCAGCCCAAAAATTTCGAGGTAGGCCACTACACAATAACATCGTGCGTGCCATATCCTCCAATGTTCTATTCATACGTTCCACAACACCGTTTCTTTGTGGGGTTCGTGGTCTTTGAGAAGTTATGCCCAACACCATTTTCCCTACAATATTGTATGAAGGCTTGATTATCAAATTCGGTGCCATGATCCGTACGAATGGAAATTAACTTTGATTTATACTTATTTTGGGCAAGTTTCATTAGAACTGCAAACTCCTCGAAAGTCTCATCTTTTGAGTTTAGAAAGATTGGCCAAACAAATGGGAATAATCATCAACTAGAACGAAGACATACCTGGATCCACCTCTACTTCTTACCTTCATTGGGCCACAAAGATCCATGTGCACGAGTTCTAGTGGTTCCTTGGTACTTACTATTCTCTTAGGTTTGAACGATGATCTAACGTGCTTGCAACGGGCACAAGAATCACATAGAGTTTCTTGATCGAATTTGATTGATGGAAGTCCTTCAACCAGATCCCATTTCTTTAGCTTATTCAATGTTGTTGAGTTTATGTGAGCAAATCTTTTGTGCCAAAGGCACATCATCATCTGTCGTTACTTTCATGCATGTGAATGAATTAGTAGGAATGTTATTTAGGTCAATCATATAGACATTCCTTCTACGGTGTCCTTCAAGCACAACACTACTCGTTCCTTCAATTATTATTCGACAGAATCAATGGAAAACAACTTTATTTCCTTTGTCGCATAATTGAGAGATACTGAGTAAGTTGTGTTTGAGACCACTAACAAGATAAACATCACTGATTGCATGAGAAGATGATATTCCAACTTTACCTACACCGATGATCTTACCCTTCTTGTTATCACCAAATGTGACCTTACCTCCATCAAAGGGTTCAAGTGAAAGAAATAAGTTTATATCTCCGGTCATGTGCCTTGAGCATCCGCTGTCAAGGTACCATAGATTATTTTCTTTCACCACAACCTGCAAAATGATTAGATACAGTTTTTAGGTACCCAAGCTAAGTTGGGTCCTTGGACGTTAGTCACTCTAAAAACTAGGTCTTTTCTAACCCAAACTCTTTTTATGATTTTACGTTTTGGAGGTGAATTGGTTTGTTTATGAACCGTCTTGGGTTGAGTTATGGGTTCCTTATGACGTGGTCTTTCAGGTTGTTTGGGGGGAGCTCTGGTTTCGAAGGGCTCAGGTGTTTGTTTTGATTTGGTAGCCTTTTTAAAATCGAAGCTCATATCGTAGAACCAACGATGATCATTGTTGCGTTTTTCACTGGTACTTGGTTCAGATGGGGTACTTTCGCTTTCTTCGAAGATAGTGTCAGATGTTTTGACAAAGTCAATTCCTTTACTTAAATCCTGAGCATATTTGACACAATTTTCTTGGATATGTCCAGTATGACCACAGTAATTGCAAATCAAGTATTCAGGTAAATTTGTATATTTTCTCTTTCTGAAGTCTTGTTCGGAAGGGGTTGATTTGCATTTAGAGTGATCTCTACGACCGTAGCACTCGTGTCCTAATCCCATTTTCATGTTATTATCTGATTGCTCAGTTAGGAAGTTTAGAACACGTGTGCTACCTTCCCATTTCTCATGAACCTTTATAGCATGTAAGAGTAATTCTTTTAGGGATTCTATTTCTTTGTTGCATTTGGAATGGTCTGACTCTATGACTTTGGGACGATGAGTCTCTTCATAGTTGTTACGAAAGTTCTGGAATCTATCATTAAGAACTCGAACCATTTCGGTATGCGTTCTTTTAGTATTTGAGAGAACAGTCTTAGATTCCTTTAATTGCTGAGTAAGAGATTCAATCTCCTTCTTTTGATCTAAGATTACGGTTTACGAGCCGTAGCCTTGGACTCAAGAAGCTCTTTGACTTTCCTCAATTCCAATGTTATAGCTTCACTAGCTACAACTTTGGCTTGAAGATGCTTAATGTTGAATTTTAGGTCCGAGGTTATAGCTTCATTAGCTATAACTTTAGACTCAAGAGCCTTCTTCTCAAAGATTTGTCGTATCTGAAGTTGTAGCCGTATTAGCTGTAACTTTAGATTTGAACTTTTTGGCTTTTGCTTTAAGGAGTTGATTCTCTTCAGCGATATCAAGAATTTGTTCTTTCAAGTCTTTCAATTCCATATCTTGTTCGTGACACTTATCAAGAGATTGCTCAAAATATTCTATTAAGGCATTCTTGGACAAATTCTTAACCCTCTTCTTAAGTTCAAGATAGCTTACCTCATCTTCTTCTTCTGAATCGGAGTCTCCTAGGAAGCAACAGTAGGAGTCCACACTATCTTTGTCATTGTCTGAGAAGAGGTCAAGACTGACGTTGCTTAAGCATAGGTTAGCAACTTCTTCTTCTTCTTCTTCTGATGCTTCGTCGTCCTCAGGGTCTAGGTCTCCCCAACAAGACGCTATCATTACTTGCTTGAATTCCCTTTTAGTCTTCTCACGTTTTGCTTTATCCTTAATTTTCTCCCATGTGGGACAATCCTTAATCATATGACCGGATTCTCCACACTTGAAGCATCCTCTATTAGCAAACGTGTTCTTTGACTCTGAAACCTTCTTGTTGGTGAACTTATTATTATTGTTATTGAACGATTTTGCTTGCTTATTTCTGAAAATGCGTTTGTTGAATCGTTTAGCAAACAAGACCGTTTCGTCCTCTATTTCTACATCTCCTTCTTCCTTGGCAGAAGCTTGTAGAGCCATGCTCTTCTTATTACTGGACTCGGCCTCATCGTCATCCAAGACGAGTTCATGAGCCATAAGAGCACCAATGAGTTCTGCATAAGGGAGAGAAGTGAGATCTCTTACTTCTTCCATAACCGTGACCTTGGGACGCCATTTCTTGGTTAAACTCCTAAGTACTTTTCTAGCAATATCCTCGGAGTTGAAAGTTTTACCAAGATTTTTGAGCTCATTGACTATAGTAGAAAATCGTGCTGACATGCTATCAAGTGATTCATTATTTTCCATTCTGAAGAGTTCATATTTTTGAATCAGCAAATCAATGCGATATTTCCTTACAGCCGATGTTCCTTCATAGGCCAACTCAAGACCATCCCATATTTCCTTGGCCGAAATGCAAGAAGAAAAACGATCGAATTCAGTCGATGTCATGCCGTTTTGTAACAGGGCTTATCGCTTTCGAGTTTTTCTCGACCTTCTTGTAATCGGCCTCAACATAGTCTTCTTCCTTTTTCTCATAGGTAGTGCCTTCCGAAGATGCGACCAAAATTTTGTGTGGTCCGTTTCTTATAATCGTCCAGCACTCCCAATCATGTCCTTTTATGTAGTGTGTCATCATGTTTTTCCAAAGTCCATAATTCTTCCCATCAAAGACGGGACACTTTAGATACTTGGAATCCATTTCACACGTGTAAGGCAAATGGAATAAAAATAAAATAAAAAGATAAAAAGATAGACGGATCTAGCCTCTTTGCGGTTAGGCAATCAAGAGCACGAGGCTCTGATACCAATTGAAGAGTCTATCACACCCGAAATACTCGAGAGGGGGGGGGGGGGGGGGGAATTGAGTATTTAAAAATTATGCCTACTTTTTATTTTATATCAAGGTAATTAATTACTTAAAGTTTATTGATTAAACTTTAACTAATTAACTAATTGATTATGAACGAATGAAATGATCAAACGAAAGATGCAAAGACACACGATATTTGAAGTGGTTCAGCTTCACACGTCGAAGCCTACGTCCACTATTCTCGATTAATAATTTTAGTACCTTACTCCGGATTACAAAATTATCAACCCAACTCGTATAGTTAACTCTAACTATAACTCGATTTGAATATCACTAGATATTCGATTTGACTATCTTAAGTTACTAAGAAAGCACTTGATTGTTCTTCTAAGTGTTCACACAATTGAACGAGTAAGAAACAATATGAAGTACTATTATCTTATGACGTAATCTTAAGGAAAGATAAGCAATTTGAAGAGCACGACTTTTCGTAAATATTTTCTAAAACAAAACAATAAGACAATTTAAGAATTAAACTTAAATATGTTTTGCAAGGTTTCTTGTATTTCGAAAAGCTTAGATAAATGAAGAATGAACAATTGTATTTATAGTAGAAGTGGGTACTAGGGTTTACACGAAACCCTAGAATGCCGTGGGATAGGCGGCAAGGGTATAAGAGATAAATTTTTATCTCTTCCCTAAATTTAATCCAAGATAATTTAGTTTTAAGTAAATAAGATAAAAGTAAATCTTATTTAACAAGTAAAACTATATCTTTAAGATGTTAGGATAAGTAAACAAATCAAATCATATATTATAAAGATAGGAAAGTATCTTATATAAATATAAGCTAGATTTGATTAGATAGTTTACTTAATCTCAACAACCTCACACGCCCCAATGGTTTGCGCTCACGGTGAAACCCTAGGCCCGTGTCCATCTTGAATAAAACCTATCTCCTTGGATTAGGGTTAGATTAGATAGACTAGCAAACCCTAGGTAGCATGACGACCCATAAGTCGTTTTATTAACCAATAGGAATATGCAAGTCACCAATTATAATAACCCATAATTCAACTCTACTATATACAAAAGATTTCGAAATATGTTTAAGAGAATTTTACTCTTTGAAAAGTGATTTTAAAACTATTAAAATCGTGCCTTTAAAATGCTACCTAAAGTTATAGTAGAAACAGCTATAACTTTAAGTTTGGTTAGTAAAGTTATAGGTGAAATAGCTATAACTTTACTTCCCAATATTCTTATCTTAAGATACCGTCATTAGATGAAGACCTATACTAACTAATCTTCCTGGAGATCTTCAGTAAAGGATCTTCTCTTTATCTTGACCAAAAGCTCTTCATCTTGAGCTTTGTTAAAGACTTGATCTAGCCTTTTGCTTGAATGATCATCATACTTGAAACTTGTTACAGTTGCTTATGATGCTTTAAGAACTTCTAATGTTATAGCTCAAGCTGCTATAACATGACTTGAATGACGCTTCACAAATCTTCAATGTTATAGCTAAGATAGCTATAACATTACTTGCTAAACTTGTAATCCTAAGTTAATCTAACAAAGACTTGAACAAACAATTACGAGCAAGAGTATATAAAATAAGACATACACTTGTTATTATCAAAACTTAATCATATATCTATATGGTCCAACAGTATATCAAAGTTACCAATTACAAACAACCTTTATTAAAGTATAAAGAGTTTAACGATTACATAATCTCAGACCAACTCAAAATAAGAGTGTAAGGAACTCAATACAACTGAAATCAAAGACAGCTAAAATCGTAACAGCGGAAGCTAGACTCGAAGTGATGACTCCCCATGACTGTCCCATAGCTAAACATCTGCATTACCTGTCATAATTCGCTCACCATCCCCGAATGGATCAACGCAGGTTTTACAAAATAACAACACGGCGTCAGTTACTGCATAATTCAAATAAGACAAATAGTTTTGTAACCGGCTGATCATCCTCCACAGTAACTGACTACACACTGAAGTGTGTAGCCTTGCCGGATTACCCATCGCAACAGGTAATCCACTCCGCCGGTGGGGGACCGCAGCCCATCCCCACCAAGTCCAGCTCATCAACGAGAAACTATCAATCCCTGTCCCTTAATGTGCACATCCCCTCCCGTGACGGGTTCCACGGAGGGCGAACTAGGGTGTGAAGCCACTCCCGCAAGTGACTCCACCACAATCACATACACCACAACATCACAGCTGGCATAACACCACAACCGTCATAACACAACCACATCACCACCGTCACCACAACACCCATACTTCGATGATCAGCAGATAACAACAATTACAAAGCAAACACAATCTTAATCAATCAACAGTAACTGAGTAGGGGA
Source organism: Silene latifolia (assembly GCF_048544455.1). Taxonomy (NCBI): domain Eukaryota; kingdom Viridiplantae; phylum Streptophyta; class Magnoliopsida; order Caryophyllales; family Caryophyllaceae; genus Silene; species Silene latifolia. The sequence goes on from NC_133535.1 coordinate 84,561,715, forward strand.
AACCCTACCTTAGCAAAAATCAGCAACGATGGAGACAATCACTAGAACAGCTCCTCTACGAAGTCCTCGCCTAAACAATAATCACATAACACAATTACACATTGCACAATCCCATTTCCCCCAAATTCATAAATAAAGCAAACCCTAGAATTAATCATCAATGACATAGGGATAAGGACTTACCGACGGAAGAATGAAAGATTGAATGCAAAAGCTACGATGATCACACACACAGAGGAGAGATTTGGGAGTGATTAGGATATCATAAGTATGATTAGGTTTTGTAAAATGATGTTTAGAAACTGCTTTATCGAATAAATAACCCCTAAACACTCCCGCATCAAACCGCTGAAATATTACTCGCCAGACCGGATACTCGGTCGAGTATAGAGTATACTCGGTCGAGTATTCTTTACTCGGTCGAGTATTCATCATACTCGGTCGAGTATTCCTCGGCAGTAGCCAAACAGACTACACAATCTGCACTACTCGGCCGAGTAGGCTCTACTCGGTCGAGTACTTAGCCTAAGAAATCCGTAGTATTACACCACCTTATTCAAGTTCTTCCATCATTTCATCCCACACCTTCACAAGATTCAAGTTACAGGTACTACACACACAGGACTCGAACATACATTAGTTCCCAAGACTTCCCCATGTGACCAACTCAAGATCATAAGGGCCTTAATGTGAGATCGGGACGTCTCCTAAGTCTTTGCGGTAGCTCCAAGCAACTCTCCTTGGGTTCATTTTATTTAGACTCCCTATGTTCATTGGGTTCATTAGTTTTAGGATCCAAAATCGTCTCTCTGATACCACTTTGTGACACCCTCATATACCAAGGTGCCTTACCAGGACCACCCTAGCATGAGAGACCGTCACCCTCGGTTGCCCGTGGTTAGTATATCAAAGTTACCAATCCAAAACACAATTATTAAAGTATAACTGATAAATGTTTACATGTTCTAAAATCCAAAACCAAATTAAAAGTTACTAATGTTCAACAACTAAAACTGAATGATAAATCTCATGACAGCGGAAGCTAGACTTGACTGATGACTCCCCATCTCGTCCTAAAGCTAATGACCATCATCACCTGTCACAATCTGCTCACCATCCCCGAATGGATTACCACAGATTTACAAAACAACAACGAGGTCAGTTTACTGCATAATTAACATAAGAAAAGTACGATAAGATAAACAGCCGATCATCATCCACCTCCACTCCCGATCACAACATGTAACTGACTACACACTAAAGTGTGTAGCCCTGCTAGTGGGGGACCGCAGCCATACCCACCTAAGCCCCCGCTCATCAATGAGCGATAACCCTGTCCATTAATGTGCACATCCCTTTCTGTAGCGGGTTCCACAGAGGGCGAAACTAGGGCGTGAAGCCACTCCCGCAAGCAACTCCACTCTGCCGAGGACGCACCTCGCGAACATCACCATCAACCATCACAACTCCAACACCCAACTCCACATCCAAGAACAACAGTTAATCACAATATCAATCGTATAACAATCACAATATAATCTTAAATCAATTAACAGTAAACCGAGTAGGGAAACCCTACCTTAGCACAAACTGCAATGAGATACACAAGCAAGCTAGAAAGGCTCCTTTACGAATTCTCCACCTAACAATAATCACATAATTCCAATTACCATATGTAAAAACCCCTTTCCCCCAATTCACAAATTACGCCAAAAACCCTAAAAGACAAATCAATAGAACTTATGAAATCAAAGGCTTACCGACACAATCAACGCAACAAAGGATGAACTTGACTCACGAACGATCCGCGCACTTGAGAGAGATTTGGAGAGGATTAGAGTTACGTTATTTTACTTAGGTTTTGTAAAAATGATTAGAAACTGTAAATTGCGTCTTAAATAACTCTAATCCTTTCTAAATCAAACCGCGGAAATAATACCCGACAGACCGGATACTCGGGCGAGTATAGAGCATACTCGGCCAAGTATGCTCTACTTGGTCAAGTATTCCTGGGCAGTAAACTGTCCAGAAACACACGACACACTTACTCGGCTGAGTAAGACATATTCGACCGAGTAACAGACTTAGAAAACCGTGGTATTACAACAACAACTGTGCGCAAAAGACAAATTGTAGGACTGCATTCTTGCTTTATTTCAGTCTGTTTTACCCCATTGCTTTTAATTTTCACTTATTTACCTCAATATCCAGCTTGTAATATATTTAATGTTATTTGTACTCATCCTAAAAAAAGATCTTGGCCCTTGGATGCTAGGTTATTCGAGATGTAATGCAAGGCAAGGCCTATATAAAGACCTGTGTCTCAGCTGTTTGAAGTAGAATACTTTTGAATGAAATTTAGCCTTGTGACTTCTCTCAAAACTTTCAAACTTATGTTTAAACTGTAGTTTGAGTCCTTGACTTGATAATTAGCCTATGATCTCTATGGCTAATTGATCAAAGTCAGCTTAGCATAATTAATTTGAACCTGTGCTTGACTGTGGTTCCTTTTAGTTGTGTTGCACAAATATAAGCTTTCAATCCTGTGTTATGTGGATTCTAAGTCTAGATTTGCTTAAGTTAATCTCTTAAATTTCCTGTGAGAATTATGTGGGAGTTTAGGACCTTAACTATATCCTCATCTCAATCAAACCAGGCCATTCACTACATCATGTCTTTGTCTACAATTTCCCTGAGCAGGCTGTTTCTGAGCAGTCTTAAAAATACATAAACTTCAGTATAAATCTTGAAATTTGGCACAATTTCAGTTTACCCTATAAACTTAATTTTCACAAAAATTCAGGATTTTTAAGGATCATTTGATATTTTTAGGAGTCTCCTGAAATATTCATAGCATTGTTGTGAAACCCTGGGTTTTACACTGCAAATTGGTACCAAGAGCCAGGTTATAACATAATTCCACCTTTTGTGTTAGTCTTGGGTTGAGATAACAGTGAGTTCATTATCCCTAACTGTGACACCCCCACATACCAAAGTGCCTTACCAGGACCACCCTAGCATGAGAGACCGTCACCATCTAGGTTACCCGAGGCAATGTATATCAAATTGACCATAAAGAAACATACTTTAGATAAATAAGTTTAAGTTATTACATACCCAAAACCCAAAACTGTAAAGTGAAATACATCTGTTCCAAAATATCAAACCAACTGAAAGAAATATAAGTTCAAGACACAGTGTAAGACTCTAGTGACACGTGATGACTCCATCTCAGCTATCCCTCGCGCAACCCATCTCATACCTGCTCAATAACTATTCACCATCCCCGAATGGATCACCACAGTTTTTAAAATAATTATCGGGGTTAGTTTACTGCATAATAAAAATGAGACAAGTACGAAAAGATAACCAGATGTTCACCATCCACCTCGAACTCCTAATAAGATCATGTAACTGACTACACACTAAAGTGTGTAGCCCTGCCAGTGGGGGACCGCAGCCTTGCCCACTTAAGCCGCGCTCATCAACGAGCGATAATCCTGTTCATTAGTGTGCACATCCCCTGCTGTGGCGGGTTCCACAGAGGGCAAAACTAGGTCGTGAAGCCACTCCCGTAAGTGACTCCACTCAGCCGAGGACGCACCTCGCGAACATCATCATCAACCATCTCAACACCAACACCAAACTCCAATCCAACAACAGCAGTTAATCACAATATCAATCGTACAAACAATTACAACACAATCTTAAATCAATTAACCAGTAAACCGAGTAGGAAAACCCTACCTTCTCGTAATCTGTTATGCCGCAGCCAATCATAGAAATGCACAACGAGTAACATATCATCACCTACAACAACGATAATCAACAATCAACAACACATACGATGACCAAAACCCTAAACCCCCAAATTAACCCAACCTAGGGTTTGCTAACTTATAAGAACAACAATAGATCGATAAGGATAAGACACTTACTACGGCGATTGACACGGAATAAGATTCTATAACTCACAATCAATGACCTTTGCCTTGGAATTGATGAAGATGATTAGAGGAGAATGAAACGTAGTTTAGGTTTTGGAGGAAATGATTTTAGAACTGACAAACGACTTATATATAATCTTTAATCATTTTAATCAAAACCGCGGAAGTAACCCATAACAGACCGGGTACTCGGCCGAGTATGTCCTACTCGGTCGAGTATTACCATACTTGGCCGAGTATTCCTAGACAGTAGTCTGACCAGAAACACACGACGCATTACTCGGTCGAGTAAGCCATATTCGGCCGAGTAACAGACTTAGAAACCATAGTATGACAGTCTTCTTCCCTCCTTAAAAAGAACTTCGTCCCCGAAGTTCTAACCCAACCTATAAAACATTAACACCTAACACTAACTCCACCAACCACGCTTACTTCCAGAACATGGCTCACGATATCGTCTCAACTACAGCATAGTCTCTCAATACTAACTCCACAGTACTATCAAATACCCAAAACATACGTGTTGCCAACTCTGTCTTACTTCCATAATGCTCACCAGCAAACTCAATACTAAGACAATCCACTAAACAAGATCAACACCAAGACGGAATGTTACATTCTATCACCCTTAAAATGAACTTCGTCCTCGAAGTTTACTCATACACAGATACACTTAAAACATCATCACCCAATCCATTAGCACTATCGAAGTTTACCCACACTCCTAACATCATACTACTACAAGCACTACTACCATTACCTGTAATAAAATCAATCATCACACAAATCCATCCTTATTCTACACCGACACTCAAACTTCCAATTGCAACATGTATGACCATCAAACTCTCTTGTCGCATCCTACTCCTCTTAAGATAAATGTTACGTCCTCGTAACTCACTAATACTAGGTCCTTTGCTATACCTCCCATAATCCTTATTACCACCACATGCCAACGATAACCCACTATAACCTCAACACGTACAACCATTCTTATATCCAGGGCTCTCTTTCTCTAACAATCCTCATACCTCAATTCATACTTCACTCCATATATATACACTCACCTCCACAATTATTACACACAATCATATTAGCTTCTCAAGTTCATTTCTTTTATTACCACAAAACTCGCCCATAACTTAACATGATACTAAGTCCCAATACTCCGTACTCACTGTCCCAATAAAAAGGTTATAAATCTCCTGTAGTTTCCAGTTCAATACCACACATGTTCTACAATTATCTCGCCACAACTATGTCCACCAACGCCTCATCTAAAACAAGATTAAAAGTACTCTAATAACCTCTCACAACTGTGTCTCATTAACAGAATATTGCTATACCATGACAACAACGGAAACATACCTAACTCTCTTTCGTATCATACTCTATCCTCACTCACAAGCCGACACTGGTAAGAAACATCGGTAAACAAAACAACAGTCTATATGTCCAAACTGAAACTCACAGGAAACAGCAGTAAACAAAACAACAATCTACATAACTGACATATACTTTCGAAAGTTCGTCTCCTCAGTATCCCGCCTATTCCACAACAACCGATGACGGCATCGCAACACCGCCGGATCGCCACCCGAGGCACAACAACCACATCGATAGTCATCACAACTTATACAATCCCATTGATGAGCGTGTAGTTGTACAACCTCAAACACATTTATACCCAATTAATAGCATAACAAGCAAGTCGGGGTCGATCCACGGGACAGGGGCATTCAAATTGTTCAATCTAATTATAGTTGTGTTAAAGGGTTGTCACAATTGGGTTGAGATAAAGTTGGTCTAAACTAATTGGCAAGATAAAAGTAAAGCAATGAAAACAAAGCAAGGTAAATAAAATGAGATGCAAACAATTGATTAAAAGTACTAGGGTGTCATGAGTTCATAGGGGTATCATGGGAGTTGATCATACAAACATGTTCTCAATTATATAGCAAGCACTTATTGTTGTGATGGGTTCGAGTTGGTGTATAAGCTTACGATCCCTAACAAGGTTTGGGTCCCGGAGTCGAATCAATTAGATTTTACAACACCTACAAGTCGACTTAATCCTTCCTATTCAGCTATATGCATGGTCTAATGAGGCTCGAGTTCGTTTATATGCTTACAAGCCTCATTGAAGAGATAAGTGATGGGTAAAAAATGCAAGGATTCATAGGCTCGCATTTCATCAAACATAACATGTGCATAAGTTGAAATCACAACAAGCAAACAATTTAATTATGAAAACATATTAGATTAAGCATGAATCATTCCCCAGGTTTGTTTCCCCTAATTTCCCATTAACCCTGGCTAAGAGACTACTCACTCAGTATCAAGTTTAACATGTTAATAAGGTTGTCAATCAAACTAACAAAGCAAAACATGATGAATAAATGAAAGTGATTAACAATAATTAAACAAGGGTAAAGAGAGTTATACCTATGGAGACGATTCCAAATAATAAAGTAAAGAATAATAGAAGAAAACTTGATTGATTGATGAAGAGTTGTCAATTCTCCAATAATAACCCAATAATCTTCAATTACCCAATAATAAACTTGAATTTCTCAATAATAAATTTGAACAATAATTAAGGAAAGATTAATGTGTAATTTTGTGGAAATATTAAAGGATAATCTATTCTAATCTACTCCTAATCTAATCTAAAGACTTGGTGATTAGCTAGGTAATACAATGGGGTATATATAGTGGTACATCATTATGTTAAGGAAGGGTAGATTAATAAATAATAATGCTAAGTGTTGACTAAGGAAATGCAAGTCTCGAGAGAAATGCGCGCATCACGTAGCAAGGAAAAGAATTCTGTCAAACAATCCGCTCATCCCGACTGAAAAATGCGTAACCTGAGCCTCAACCCGAGCGGGTTAATTCTATCCTGAGTGGGTTGAGCTGTATCCCGTTCTACTTGAGCTTGATCCGCGCGGGTTGAGCTGCTGTTTCCCTTTTTCTTGCTTTGAAGCCTATGATGCTTCTATATACTCTTTATTCCTACTTCCTTGGTCATCATTCTTGCCTCCTCTTCATACTTAGTTCATCCAAGATCGTCAACAAGCATCCGAATATGCGTGAGAGTCGGGAATTCCGCCTCATTATCTCCTTTCCTATAAGACATATAAGATGCACTAGGAAAGCAAAGTAGAAAGGATTTGACGGATAAAATGGCCAAGAAATGTTATAAAAGTATGCAAAATAGGTTTAATTAAGGGACTAAATGTGCGCAATTAAGAGTCACATCGAACATCCCCAAACCGAACCTTTACTAGGTGACTAGAACTAGACCTTTATTTAAATTATCCTAGTAACATAACCGATGTGAGACAATTAGCGGGTCTCACTTTGCCCCTTCAACTCACAACAAGACAACCATGAGGTAGGATGCCTTCTTGCAAGGCAAGGTGGAGCTTGCCAAAATGGCGACACATCCAAGCATTAAGCACACAAAACAAGCAATGGATGCATATACAAAAATGAATAGCCACTTTCTTCATCTAAGTGGCGAAAATTATCTAAAAGGGAAGCAATATAAGGGTACACATTCCATCATAGATACAGTTTCTTCAAACTACTAAGCCTAGAAGGATACCAATAAATCACCTCCAAGTTATGTCAAGCTAGGGTACCTTTGTCCTCAATCGTTAAATGCTTTTGTCAAGAGTAGACTCCTTATGGCGTTAGAAACACTAGAGGATCGCGTAATTACCCTTCTTGCCTAGACAAGAAGAAGGGTCGTCCCCTCTCTATCATGCACAAAAATGGATTCGATGGATAAAAGGGATCAATGCTTTTATTGTTGTTATTCCCCCCAATTTCTTGTGGCATTCGACATTTTTGAGAACAATTTCTTTTTGCCATTTCTTTGATGTCCGGCTTTTCAATGCTTGACAATTTCAACTTTTTGCATTTTCTTTTTGAACATTTTCAAAGTCACCCCATTTGTAGCGAGGGTGCTTATATTTGAAGCATAAGAGTTCTTATTTTTGTACTCCTCTTTTCTTTGATGCAAATTGCAAACTTTTTCTTTTCTTTTCATTTCTTGAACTCAAATTTGAACAATTTTTGTGCCCATTCCCTTTTTGATGACAAAATGTGGTAGAATATGGAAGATGGTTGCATGGCTTCAAGGGTCATCTTGGAATAAACGGTAGCCAAGGAGTTATCACACCACAAGGTACTCTTGACTAGGCCTTAATTCATGGGTCAAAGGATACTAGCATGACACATCCTAGGGTGTTTTACAAGCATTCTACAAGAAAACTCTCAAGAATAAAAAGTATCTACATGGGCCTTATCTACACTTGTCAAGTTTCCCAAATAGATGCTTTCACAAAATTTTTCCTAAATGCAACTATATGCCATGATGCAACTATCATTTATACAACCTAATGCATATGCTTCTACCAACTAGTATGCCAAATAATCTAAATGCAATCCTATAATCACATTGGTTCATATCGCATCAATCAAAATAAAGCCACATAGTCATTAACATAAAGAGGAAAAAGGAGATTGGAAAGATCATACCATGCGGTCTTAATGATCCTCATGTCTCGGATGTGGCGTAGTCAATCAATGTAAAGAAGGATAGACAAACAAACAAACAAACAAACAAGTATATACAATATAAACAATACTACACTATAAAGGAATGAACATGTTTTTAGTTTTTCAAATTTTCAAATTTTTATGGGTTTTTGTTTATGAAATAAAGAGACATGTTTTTGTATTTTCAAAATTTTTCAATTTTTATCATTTTTTTGATTTTTAATCAAGTTAGAATTCCTCATCCCCACACTAGTATGGGCATTGTCCTCAATGGCCAATACGATAAGGAATTATGCAAGCTATATGAGAATGCATGATTTCTACACTAAATGCAAACTATATGATATATAAACAAGTGAATGCATTCTAAACTATACTATATGATTTATGAATTTTTGTTTGGTTGGAGAGCATAATTTGAATTAACTCTAAATGCGTGTGCTTAAACTTCCCCTAACCAAATAAGACACTATTGCTAGTGTAGAAATTTGGGGGAGTTCATGCACAAGATGCTATGCATGAAACTAATTTTGTCATTTTGGATTTTACATGTGGGAACAATAAAAGACACCTCAATGAGACCGAGGTGGGAGTCCTTTTGGTGTTGCTAGGACTCAAACAAATGATCAAGATAAAAATATTTAAAAACAAGAGAAATGAACAAAGCTAAAGGAGGTGTAGGAAACTCACAATGGATTGTGGCATCCTCCAAAAAGCTTGCTAATCCTCATTTGTCGCCCATGGCGACATCACTATCATCCTCATCGTCATCCTCATTATCCTCATTGTCATCATCATCCACCTCCATGGATTGGTGGAGCTTGTGTCCTCCACAAATTAGTGTGATAACATTTATAAATCTCTTATAGGTTCACAAGGGTATACTTCGTATTTTATCAGTTGATTAACGATTACCTAATAACGGTTGGCTTGCTAGAAAGTTTGACGTTATTATCATTCTAATGGCGGTGATCAACTGGTCCCAAAAAGTCACACCTAAAGGATGTGTTTGAGAGATGTGATTATGGAAATGTAATCACATTGATGCCTTATATGACTAAACAGTTAGTCAATGTGTTGATGAGACGATTATTTAATTCAATTAAATAATATTAGCTGAGACGAATTAACTGTCAAATTCGTAAATTGAATATAAACAGTTATATTTAATTAATGTATATAATGTTAGCTTGAACGAATTAAGATGTTAATTCGTAATTAAACGTATCGGTTATATTTAATTAGCTAATTATAAATATGCGATATTTATAGTTAAAGTATATATTATACGAGATTGTCATAATAAATTATTACTGACCGGTATTAATAACTCGACTGCAAGCTGTTGTGTGTAGACTTATTAATACGGAATAAATTAAATGACAATTTACAAATTATACACTTTATATACATTTTGTAAACTACCAAAAATAAGAAGATTTAATCACCTTATTTTGGTAGGTGAAAAAAACCGAAAATAAGAAGAATAATCCCTCTTATTTTCGGTTAGGGTTGGACGAAATAAGGAGAGACAATATCTCCCCCTTATTCACTCTTATTTCGGTTATAATAAGTGTGTCGGAGATCATTTTTCTAACCTAATTTTAACCTAGCACACTCTCATCAAAACAAAAACACAAAACCCTAAATTAATTAAGAGAATTTGGGGATCGATTCTAGCAAGAACAAAGGCATATCTCATATCATCTTGGGTGCAACTGATAGGAGAATATCATTGCGATATTGTTCATAGGCCATATTAGCTAGGACCGAAGGTTATTTCTTAATCTCTCTATTTTGTTTATGCTATTTCATTTATGACTCGTATTCATAAACATAATTTCGTTATAATCCTTATAATTTAAAGGGAAGTATACCGATATTTCCTACAAGTGATATCAGAGCCAAGGCCACGAAATTATTTTTGATGATTTTCATAAATTGAATTTAAACAAAATTTCGAGAAGAAAAAAAAAACAGTCGGCCGGTTTTTTTTTATTTTACCGAATGCAATCTTTTGGCCGAGTTGATTTTCGTTCTTGTTTTGATGATTATATTTCCATTTTGATTCATTCGTATTGTTGTTTTAATCAGTTAAGATGATAATATGATAATTTGTAGATATTTGATTTAATGAGGATTAAATTATAATGTAAATGGAAATCGTCTTGTTGATGATGTTAAATTTGTTTTTGCTATATAGTTTTTGGCATATATGGTTAATCATGTTTCATTAATTTATATGCTAATCTTGATCTAATAGCAACTATAAACGAATTTGTTCATCTAAATGTTTTTTTCGATGAAAAAATATGGGGGCTGTTTTCGTTTTTTTTTATTCAGCCGAGAATAATAAAAAAAAAAATCTGTTTTTTTTGTTTTTAGGGAATATTGCCGAAAAGAAAAAAAAGGAAAGCTGTTTTTTGTTTTTTTTTTCAGTTTAGCCGAGAGCTGAAAATTTAAATTTTTTTTTTTCTGTTTTTGTTTCGGTTTTTACTGAAATGCCGAGAAAGAGAAAAAAAACAGGCTGGTTTTTCGTTTTTTTCTTGCTGCCGAGACCAAAGAAAAAAAAGGATTTTTTTTTTGTTTTATTTTGGCCAATATTGATTATACATTAAATTATTAATGTATGATAAATTATTGTGAAGCGGTTCACAAAATCATAGATACCTAATTATTTTAAAGAGGTTTAAAATAATGTGTGTTTAATTCATATTATAGGTCAATGTGAATTAAGATTGAAATTAATGTGAGTAATTGAGGAATTGTCACTTAATTTGATCATTTAAAGAGGTGGTTTGGGAAATTAATCTACATAATTAAGGAATTATGTCTTGCATGTTTAATTTTTAGTTGATGCAATTTTTATTAGTTGAATGAATCCTTGAATGAATTTATTTACGTATTTTTGCAATCGGTTGTAATTTGTAATACCTAGTGTGGCCTTAGTTAAATTATGTTTTCGTAATGATGGAAACATAATTTTTAATGTAATTTGAGATCTCGTATCTCCGTTTGGTTTTCTTTATTTATTACGGTTTTGAAATTAGAATGTAAATAGGTTTATTATGTAATTTTAAATTGTAATTTTTGAGAAGACTAAAGATGGAGATTGGAGCTCACTCGCGCTACATGGACCAAGATGGAACATCAAGACAAGCTTCTCAGGTCCAAGGATGGATTCCAAAGTTGTATTTATATTCATTTTGATAGATAGGCCACACTAGGACTTTATTTTGTTTTACGTTTTACCATTCTTATTGCTTTTCATTCACATGCTAGTTAGTGCATCATTTTCCGCCTAAAACCAAACCACCTACTAAAATGCATGAAAATTGACTCATATAGATTGTATGTTAGTTTTCATAGACATACAGATGTCACTCAGTTTAAGCCATTACCTTAGTTTATTCATTCACGCATGCTAGATATTAGTTCACTTAAAATGAATTAAAATAAAGTTGATGGAATCTTCCTCTAAAACGGAAATTGAGACTAGTCTTTATAAGAGCAAATAACTATGAATCCCTTCTTCGTCGGTAGGCATAATATGACCCCTTCTACGTTGGGTAAGTAGTTTGTGTTGACTTAGTTTATCTCAACATTATAGTCCGAAGAGTTTCTCGTGATTATGATGGGCTAAAGATAGAATTTACAGAAATTTATCGACCAAGAATTCTAACAGTAGAACTAGCTAAAAGGTTGGCTTATCAATTTACAGGTAATTGAGTCTTGGGATCATTTATATAATTCTTGAGGGAGGTCAATTGTATAAATGCTTGAGTCTTCGCTTATAACAGTTTTGCATTAAGACTTAAATCATAACGATGTTTATACTTATTATTTTTATTCTTCTTTTTCGCAGTGTAGAATACGTTTATTTTGATAATACTGTTACAACAAATGGCTGGAAATAACGAAATCCCAATGCCGAGTGCCACACTTGGACGCGAGTCCTGGCTTAAAGTTTTTATGGACAACATGAATCAGTTCACACGACTGAAGAATGATGGGTCCAACTTTGCGGACTGGGAGGCAGCACTACGGAATGCTGCCATTGCTGACGCTAAGCTCAAGTATTTAACTGAGCCAATACCGGTAAACCTAGGCCCCAATGCAGGAGTTAACAAGTCAGTTGCTTATAGTGACTTCGTCAGGGAAGCAGGTGCGATAAAGAACGTACTCATCTTTGCAATGGAAACCAATTTGCAGAGACGCTTCATTGCCCAAGGTGCAAATAAGATTTTCACTACGCTCACTAACGAGTTCTCAAAAGCACCGAGAATCGTTACTTATGAGCATACCTGTCGCTTCTTTGATGCGAAACTCCAAAAGGGCCAACCGGTTAGCCCACACATTCGTAACATGATTAAGAATGTCGAGAAATTGGAAGCACTTGATTGTAAAATCAGTGAGAGCATAGTCATTGACCGTATGCTTCATTCATTTCATGATGGTTTTGCCTTTTTTAGGGCCAATTACTACATGAATGACTTGAAGAAAAGTCCTCATGAGCTACACTCACTTCTTGTATAGACCGAGAAGGATATGAAATTGAGTGGGAGCATGAAGCAGGATGTTCTCATGATTGCCAACAAGAATAAGGGTAAGGGCAAAGCTCCCGGCGACCTAATTGTAGGTAAGCCAAAGTTCAAGAAGCCAGAAAACGGTAAGAGTGGACCTGGTGACACTAGTGGCTCATAAGGCAAGCCAAAGAGCAAGGGCGGTGACATTGAGTGCCACCATTGTCACAAGACTGGACATTGGAGGAGGAACTGTCCCGTGTACCGTGAGGACATAAAAGCAGGCCGCGTCGTTCCTGTTGGTATGTCATCTTATATTCATATGATTGAGATTAACCATGCAAGTTTCGTAACTTGGGTACTTGATACTGGTTATGGTTCTCATCTGTGTAATCATTTGCAGGGCCTAAAAAACATCACACCTCTCGGAAAGGGTGATGTGGACCTGCGAGTCGGGAATGGAGCTAGAGTTGCTGCAGTCTCGAAGGGAACATACGTAATCCAACTCCCTAGTGGTTTTGAGTTATTTTTATATAACTGTTACTATGTACCCAGTTTGTCTAAGAACATTATTTCTGTTTCCGTACTTGATAAGGACGGGTTTTCATTTTTAATAAAGGATAAGAGCTGTATTTTCTCCTTCAATGAAATGATTTATGGCAAAGCAGTTTCCATGAATGGAATTTACATCTTAGATCAAACCACGGAAATATTACACGTGAATAATAAGAAATTAAAGGTTGGTGACAAAGATCAAACCTATCTATGGCATTGTCGAATGGGACACATAAATGAAAAACGTGTAAAGAAACTCGTCGATAATGGGACTATTCCCGCATTCGATTTTTCTACATTTGGCACGTGTGAATTATGTCTTATCGGCAAAATGACTCGAATTTCCTTCAAAGGTGTTGGAATGTGCGCTAGTGACCTATTAGGACTCATACATACTGATGTTTGTGGACCTATGTCAATTACCGCTAGAGATGGCTATAGATATTTTATCACTTTCACGGACGATTTGAGTAGATACGGATATGTCTACTTGATGAAGCATAAAAGTGAGTCCTTTGAGAAATTCAAGGAATACCAGAACAAGGTTGAGAACCAACTGGGTAGAAAGGTTAAAGCACTTCGTTCAGATCGGGGTGGCGAATATCTTTCAAATGAGTTTGATCAACACCTTAAAGACTGTGGAATCATTTTATAGTTAACTCCACCTGGAACACCTCAATTAAATGGTGTGTCCGAACGGAGAAATCGAACATTACTTGATATGGTTCGATCCATGATGAGTCACACGGTAGTACCTGATTCATTATGGGGTTTTGCTCTTTTGTTAGCTGCTCTTATACTTAACCGAAGTCCGACTAAAGCTGTCGACAAGACTCCATATGAAATGTGGAAGGGAACGGTCCCTAACTTGTCCTTTATTCGGGTTTGGGGCTGCGAGGCTTATGTCAAGTGGAGACACGAGGATAAGCTTGGCCCGCGATCGGTCAAGACATACTTTATTGGTTATCCAAAAGGAATGTTTGGTCATTACTTCTATTCGCCTACCGAACATCGAGTTTTTGTTGCGGCTAGTGCGACGTTCTTAGAGAAAGAATTTCTCTAGAACAAGACAAGTAATAGAACCTTCGAGCTGTCGGAGATTCCAGAACCAACAACCGAGGAACAAATGGAGGAAGTTGTTCCTCCAACCGATGATACGGTTAATATTCCTCAGGAACCTAGGAGGTCGGGTAGAGTCTCTAATCCTCCGGACAGATACATTGGTATGGTCGAGGAGAGTGACGTTTTACTCCTAGAGAGTAATGAACCCGCTACCTATAAAGGTGCAATGACCTGTTCCGACTCAAAGCTATGGCTTGAAGCCATGCAATCCGAGATGAACTCCATGTATGAGAATGACGTATGGGATCTAGTTGATTTACCTAATAAGGTAAAACCTCTACATTGCAAATGGCTTTACAAAATAAAGCGTTCTGTAGACGGGCAACCAGATACCTATAAGGCACGACTAGTGGCAAAAGGTTACACTCAAGTGCACGGTTTGCATTATGATGAAATTTTTGCACCCGTAGTTATGTTGCGTTCCATTTATGGACTTAAGCAAGCTTCTCGGAGTTGGAATCATCGTTTCGACCAGGTGTTAAATAGTATGGTTTTACTCGATCGGTCGAGGAACCATACTTATATATCAAGTCGAGTGGGAGCAAGATTGTTTTCTTGAAATTGTATGTCGATGACATACTCTTGATTGGGAATGACATTCCTCTCTTATCTTCGGTTAAAGGATGGTTGAAGAACCATTTCCAGATGAAAGATCTGGGTGAGGCACAACGCATATTGGGAATCCGTATCTACCGAGATAGATCACGACGGACGTTATCATTGAGTCAGGAGTCTTATTTGGATAAGATTCTTGAAAGGTTCAGCATGACCAACTCCAAGAAGGGGAACCTTCCAATGACGTCTGGGATGCAGTTGAGCAAGTCTCAGTCACCCACGACGCCTGAAGAGATTGAGCGCATGAGTCGTGTTCCTTATGCATCTGCAATAGGATCAATCATGTATGCCATGATATGCACACGTCCAGACGTGGCATATGCATTGAGTATGACGAGTCGGTACCAAAAGAATCCAGGTGAAACACACTGGATAGTTGTTAAAAACATCCTTAAGTACCTACGGAGGACTAAGGATAGGGTATTGACTTATGGAGGAGATACTAAGCTATGCGCAATCGGTTACGCAGATGCTAGCTTCCAAACGGATCGAGATGATTCAAAATCTCAGTCCGGGTTCGTCTTCACTCTTAATGGTGCTGCGGTCAGCTGGAATAGTTCCAAATAGGATGTTGTAGCAGATTCTACCACTGAATCCGAGTACTATGACGCTTCAGAAGCAGCAAAGGAAGCTATATGGATGCGTCAATTCTTACAAAGACTTACGGTAGTTCCTAGTTTGAATGACCCGATCACCATCTATTGTGACAATAGAGGTGCCATCTTCCAGGCTACGGAGCCTAAGTCTAGCAAAAAATCTAGACATGTACATCGGAAAGCTCACCTGATCCGTGATTACGTGGAGCAATAAGAGATAGTGATTGACAAGATAGCTTCGGATGACAACATCGCGGATCCTCTCACTAAACCGTTGAATTATGATAAGCATGAAGGGCACGTTATTTCCATGGAAATTAAACGTGTTCCTGAGTTGTAGTAGTTGATTATGAATTCGATACATTATCTTTTTCATATACTATTTATAACTTCATCGTTTTATTATAATATTATTTTTTTCATATGGATTGTACTGACAACATTGAATGCCACAAAGTGAACTGAATTACATTATATTTGTTTTGGTCCGTAATCGCCTTAATGAGCTGATAACTCTGGCTATTATATTGTGCAGTCGATTGATGGTGGGTTCAACGAGCCATAAGTCAATCAGTTGGCTGACCGAACACAAATACGGGTTATAACGATACCTCGTAGGACAATTATTTTTGTGACAACGTAATGGAGTCCTAAATGTTTAAAAACATTCGGTGCCAGGTCGTGGATTGGACGTCCATTGTGTTCCTAGAGTCGATTCTTTTGACTATCGACTGTCTCTTGAGATTAAGGTAGTTTTTGGGTGACTTTGGTTTCTTTCTCATGGTCTGCCGTAACAGGCGACTAAGTAGTTTTTTTCTGGGTCATTTCATACTGTGCTTACATCTGCAGGATTCGAGTTAAAGAAAATATCCAACCTTTATCAGGTATAGTTATTTCTCAGGGCCACTCGAGGAGTTGTAACTGAAATGCATGGCCATGCTCGAATGATGATTCGTTTATCAGTTAAGTTACTCTCTAGTCGGGGAAACCACTCTTGATATTGATCACTTGTAAAATACGACCTTTGTGAATACGGATTTTGCAAATTGTTTTACATTGAGTGGGAGAAATTTTAGGATATGAGAATCGGTTATCGCACATACACTTGTGAGGACAAGTGGGAGTTTGGTGGAGCTTGTGTCCTCCACAAATTAGTGTGATAACATTTATAAATCTCTTATAGGTTCACAAGGGTATACTTCGTATTTTATCAGTTGATTAACGATTACCTAATAACGGTTGGCTTGCTAGAAAGTTTGACGTTATTATCATTCTGATGGCGGTGATCAACTGGTCCGTAAAAGTCACACCTAAAGGATGTGTTTGAGAGAGATGATTATGGAAATGTAATCACATTGATGCCTTATATGACTAAACAGTTAGTCAACGTGTTGATGAGACGATTATTTAATTCAATTAAATAATATTAGCTGAGACGAATTAACTGTCAAATTCGTAAATTGAATATAAACAGTTATATTTAATTAATGTATATAATGTTAGCTTGAACGAATTAAGATGTTAATTCGTAATTAAACGTAATCGGTTATATTTAATTAGCTAATTATAAATATGCGATATTTATAGTTAAAGTATATATTATACGAGATTGTCATAATAAATTATTACTGACCGGTATTAATAACTCGATTGCAAAGTCGTTTTGTGTGTAGACTTATTAATACGGAATAAATTAAATGACAATTTACAAATTATACACTTTATATACATTTTGTAAACTACCAAAAATAAGAAGATTTAATCACCTTATTTTGGTAGGTGAAAAAAACCGAAAATAAGAAGAATAATCCCTCTTATTTTCGGTTTGGGTTGGACGAAATAAGGAGAGAAAATATCTCCCCCTTATTCACTCTTATTTCGGTTATAATAAGTGTGTGGGAGATCATTTTTCTAACCTAATTTTAACCTAGCACACTCTCATCAAAACAATAACACAAAACCCTAAATTAATTAAGAGAATTTGGGGATCGATTCTAGCAAGAACAAAGGCATATCTCATATCATCTTGGGTGCAACTGATAGGAGAATATCATTGCGATATTGTTCATAGGCCATATTAGCTAGGACCGAAGGTTATTTCTTAATCTCTCTATTTTGTTTATGCTATTTCATTTATGACTCATATTCGTAAACATAATTTCGTTATAATCCTTATAATTTAAAGGGAAGTATACCGATATTTCCTACATGGATATGGAGGCTTCAACATCATCACTTGAGCTTTCCATTTCCATTTCCTCTTCCTCATCTTCCTCATCTTCCTCTTCTTCTTCTTCTTCTTCTTCTTCTTCTTCTTCTTCTTCTTCTTCTTCTTCTTCTTCTTCTTCTTCTTCTTCTTCTTCTTCTTCTTCTTCTTCTTCTTCTTCTTCTTCTTCTTCTTCTTCTTCTTCTTCTTCTTCTTCTTCTTCTTCTTCTTCTTCTTCTTCTTCTTCTTCTTCTTCTTCTTCTTCTTCTTCTTCTTCTTCTTCTTCTTCTTCACTATTAACAACAATCTCCTTTCCCTTGGTAACCTCACCACCCATGCTAGCATCTCTAGGAGCATTAGGAAAGAACACTTCCCTATCCGCCCAACTAGGCAAAGGACATGATGGATCAAGGACTTCTTATCTAGCTAAGTGTAGGAGGGGCGGATATTGGGCCCGGTAAGCATTGACCCGGTCCTCAAAACTTCCTTATGCATGTGTTGCATCAATTTGGTCAAGTAATCGTTACCTACCTCAACGTCTTTGGGTCGGAATTCTCGGTAGGTAAACGGGAAGGGTGGAGTCACAATGGAGGAGGAGGGCTCGGTAACGACTTCCCTATGTTGTTGCAAGATCATCTCGGCTTCACCGGAGAGTGGAAGAAGATAGTTTGTGCTTCGGACATTGAGTCATCAAATCTTGTTTGGTAGAATGAAGGACTTAGCATCTTTTGTGGGCCACTCAAATTTGTTGTCAAGATTATCGTTCTTGATCCAATGAAACTTGTTAATCATAGTGCTCAAGGCAAGAAGGTGGCCACCTCTAACCGGTTTATAAGTCTCATCCTTGTTGAAATCCGGGTTAAAGTGTTTGGCCAACCATGTAACCAAGCCTCCATTAACGATAAAAGCCGCTCCTTCTTTACCATGGTCAATTGTAAGCCACCGTTCAATTAGGAGTTGAAGTATGTTGTATGGTTTGGTGAAATTTTTCTCGACATTCATGGTTGATTCAAGGTAGATGAAATCAAGTTCAGTGAAATGATTTGTGCCCTTCCTTGCAATCAGAGTATTTCCCACAACCTTATGCCATACCCTTATACCCGGATGGTGGACAAAAAGGGCACGACACTCATGGAAGGATTCAATTTTTCTTCCGGAGATAGCTTTCCACAAAGGGGCGGGGTCATATTTCGAGGGCTTCTTATCATAATGAGGGTATTCCTCAAGACCGAACACTTTTCCAAACTCTTCCAAAGTCATTGTTCTATCCTTATTCTCTAGGCGGAATTCAACACTTTTCAAGTTCAAGACATTAGTTACCTTCAATGAGATTATAAACTCCATATTAAGGGAGGGGTATGTTAATTCTTGCATCTCAAAGATGGCACCCAACTTCATAGACTCGAAAAGGTTCTTGGTCCTCTCAAAAACACCCAACTTTTCTAAGGCATCTTGACAAATAAACTTGGTGGGCAAAACTGATTTCTTAGCAAGAGATATAAAAGCTTTCCTAAGAGAATCAGATGTGAAAGTTACCTCCGGATATTCATGTAATTGCTCAATAACCGGAGTAGGAGTAGTAGCTTCCACCATAGGAATAAGAACCTCTTGGATTTCCACTCTTGCTTGTTGTACCACCATAGCCTTTAAAGCTTGAAGAGCTTGTTGCCTCTTTGAAAGATTTGATTTTGGGGGTGCCTTGTTTCCACCTTTTGTCCTTGACATTGTTCTTCTCATTTTCAAGGTTGTATCAACAAAACTTTGCTTGAATGCTTCTAGTATCCTCAAGCTTCAATGAATCCCTAATTGATTTTTCGAATTTTGCCTTGAAACATAGAAAATCGCTTCAATTTTTGAGGATTTGGATGTTTGGTTGGTGTTTTATTGATGAAGGAGTATTTTGATTGTGTTTTGAGGAAGTTTGGATTTGATTTGGGTGAATTTTGTTGAGGATTTTGAGTTTTGTGGATGAGGGATTTGAGGGTTTTGAGGGTTTTGAATGTGTGAGTGTTTTGGAAGAAGGAAATGAGATGGGGAAGAGGGTTTAAAATCCCGTGTTTTTGTATCTCAGCTGTAGGAGACGAGCGGATTAGGCATGAGACGCTCGGATTGTAGTTCAGTCAACATTGGAATATGAAACCCGTGTTGAGACGAGCGTCTTCTGGAGGAGACGAGCGTCTTTATCTAGAGATGAGCGGATTTTTCTGTAGACGCTCGTATTCATAGTTAGAGTGAAATCCCAATTTTTGAAGTAGCCAGGACGCACAGATTTTCACTGGGACGAGCGTCTTTGGGCTGAGACGAGCGTCTTATCCTGGGGACGCTCAGATCCGTAGTCAGTATAAAAATTTCCTTCCCAGCTCTGCCAAGACGAGCGTCTTACTGACATTCACTTGTTCACTTGTTCCCCTACATTCACTTTGGTAATGTCCCCAAGTTCCACAACTCTCACATACTCCACTTAGAATTGAGGATGATGCCACCATAGTATTAACATGTTGTTTGGGTGATTTGGAGGCCTCTTCCAGTTTAGCCATGGCCTTCTCAAACTTCAAATTGATGGTGTAAATGTGAGCACTTAGTTGAGCACCCAATTGTGTGATGGAATCTACCTCATGCTTTCCTCCTCTAGTAGCCTTTCGAGGTCTACTATATTACGAATTATGAACCGCCATTTCTTCAATTTTGGCCCATGTTTGATTGTCATCAACTTCGGTAAACATACCGTTGGATCCCATATTGAGAATGTTTCGGGAGTCTTCATATAAACCATTCCACAATTGTTGCACAAGGAACCACTCGCTAAGGCCATGGTATGGACAAGAACGACAGATATCCTTGAATCTCTCCCATGCTTCATACAATGATTCCTCATCTCTTTGCTTGAACCCGGTGATTTGGGCTCTCAACATATTAGTCTTCTCCGGAGGATAGAATTTCTTGTAGAAAGCAAGTGCTAACTTCTTCCATGAGTCAATACCAAGAGTAGCCTTGTCTAAGCTCTTTAACCATTGCTTTGCAGTACCAATCAAAGAAAAAGGAAATAATACCCATCGGATTTGGTCTTGAGTAACTCCGGTTTGAGAAATCGCATCACAATAGTCACAAAAAGTCTCCATATGAGAATGAGGGTCTTCACTAGGCATTCCTCCAAATTGACTTCTCTCAACTAGTTATATGAATGCGGATTTGGCAATGAAAATATCGGTTAAGTGTTGTGGTGTAGGAGTACCATTTGGTAGGTTCTCCTCTACTGGTACGGAATGTGATGAGAATTTAGGCATTGTGGGTTGATTTTGTGGTGGGTTTTGTATTGGGTTGTCCTCTCCTTTTCTTGTAAAAGGGTTGGTAAACTCAATGTTATTTGGTTGAATGTCCACAATTTCTCCAATACCTCTCAAAGTACCTCTAGCAAGTCTCCTATTGTTGGTTAAGGTCCTTTCAATTTCGAAATCAATAGGTAAAAGATTACCTTGTGATCTCCAAGTCTTGCAAAATATCAAACAACTCGAAAATAATTAGAACAACCTTGAGGAGATTGACTTCCCCAAGGTGAAGAAAGACACAACTAAAAACAATTACAGAAAATCAAATCAAGTTAACCCCGTCCCCGGCAACGGCGCCATTTTGATGAGCGTGTCGTTGTACGCCCTCAAACACATTTATACCCAACTAATAGCATAGCAAGCAAGTCGGGGTCGATCCACAGGACGGGGGTATTCAAATTGTTCAATCTAATTATAGTTGTGCTAAGGGTTGTCACAATTGGGTTGAGATGAAGTTGGTATAAACTAATTGGCAAGATAAAAGTAAAGCAATGAAAACAAAGCAAGGTAAATAAAATGAGATGCAAACAATTGATTAAAGGCAATAGGGTGTCATGAGTTCATAGGGGTATCATGGGAATTGATCATACAAACATGTTCTTAATTATATAGCAAGCACTTATTGTTGTGATGGGTTCGAGTTGGTGTATAGGCTTACGATCCCTAAGAAGGTTTGGGTCCCGGAGCTGAATCGATTAGATTGTAAAACACCTACAAGTCGACTTAATCCTTCATATTCAACTATATGCATGGTCTAATGAGGCTCGAGTTGGCTTATATGCTTACAAGCCTCATTGAAGAGATAAGTGATGGGTAAAAAATGCAAGGATTCATAGGCTCGTATTTCATCAAACATAATATGTGCATAAGTTGAAATCACAACAAGCAAGCAATTTAATTATGAAAACATATTAGATTAAGCATGAATCATTCCCCATGTTTGTTTTCCCTAATTCCCCATTAACCATAGCTAAGAAACTACTCACTCATTATTAAGTTCAACATGTTAATAAGGTTGTCAATCAAACTAACAAAGCAAAACATGATGAATAAATGAAAATGATTAACAATAATTAAACAAGGGTAAAGAGAATTATACCTATGAAGATGATTCCAAATAATAAAATAAAGAATAATAGAAGAAAACTTGATTGATTGATGAAGAGTTGTCAAATCTCCAATAATAACCCAATAATAATCTTGAATTTCTCAATAATAAACTTGAACAATAATTAAAGAATTAATGTGTAATTTTGTGGAAAGATTAAAGGATAATCTATTCTAATCTACTTCTAATCTAATCTAAAGACTTGGTGATTAGCTAGGTAATACAATGGGGGTATATATAGTGGTGCATTATTAGGTTAAGCAAGGGTAGATTAGTAAATAATAATGCTAAGTGTTGAGTAAGGAAATGCAAGACTCGTGGGAAATGCGCGGATCACGTAGCAAGGAAAAGCATTTTGTCAAACAATCTGCTCGTCCCGACTGAAAAACGCGCAACATGAGCCTCAACCCGAGTGGGTGATTCTGTCCCGAGCGGGTTTAGCTGTATCCCGCTCTACTTGACATTGATCCGCGCGGGTTAAGCTGATGTTTCCCTTTTTCTTGCTTTTAAGCCTATGATGCTTCCATATACTCTTTATTCCTACTTCATTGGTCATCATTCTTGCCTCCTCTTCATACTTAGTCCATCCAAGATCGTAAACAAGCTTCCGAATATGCGCGAGAGTCGGGAATTGCGCCTCATTATCTCCTTTCCTATAAGACATATAAGATGCACTAGGAAAGCAAAATAGAAAGGATTTGACGGATAAAATGGCCAAGAAATGTTATAAAAGTATTCAAAATAGGTTCAATTAAGGGACTAAATGTGCGCAATTAAGAGTCACATCACCCATAACACTGATTCAGTACAACTTCCTTGACCAGAAAACTTTCTTAAAACCGCTTTACTAGATCATAACGCAACATATTACATGGAATCACAGATACTAACCTTATGAATATGATCCATACCATGACTCATGAGGTCAGAACCTCACACAAACATTTACACATATCATGGACCCATAATCGAATCTAACTAGCCAATCCTGATCACGTAAGTTACCACCTGATAAAGCTTACCTCTCACCCGTGCTTAACTCGTATGCCCCTCCTATTACATTCTCCGATTCGCATAACTACCATTTCCTGACAAATGTAACCATACAATTAATACTCAACTACTAGTACCCGCCTTCTATAACTACATTCCATACCCCCTCACAACCATACATATCAACCCGGCCTCTACAAAAAAAACAACCTCTTTAGAATGACTATCTTCCCTATTTAACATCCTCCTTAACCACTAGTGACAACACTACGACACCACCATATTTCATGCAACTACTCTCTTATTATCACTTCTTAATACAGCAATACGTTTCCTCTCTTTGGTTATCATCCCAAATAACAAACATCAAATCCATCAACAAAATTTACCTCAACATTACCTCCAATTCTATTCTTTATTGCATCGTCACCTATCTCTCCACCAAAATCTCATATCGTGCAAACACTCTACCGGCTTATTACTCCCTTAATACCTAGAAACTCACGGCTAACATGTCGTCCTGAACTCCTATATAACTATTAACTCACATCCTCTCATGATGCTATCGTGCATTTCCATGATTTCTTACTTTCATGTCCTATAACTTTGGTCAACGTTCTCCCAACTTACTTCCATCCAATAATACCAATTAATAATTCATCTCCTTCCTTCTGCCTAACTCTTTAGTAATCCGATAACCTTCTTGTTGCTCCATAACTCAAATTCCAATAATTCGTATCAATATCTTCTCATTCTTTCTTATCACTAGTCCTCTCCCATCATACTACTCACTCACACTTGTCACCGTCAAGTCCACACAACTAACGTCACCCTTTAATTAGTTGTATCTCCCTTTCGCATCCCTAGAAAACAAAAAATTCACCACATACTATTAATTGCCCAAAGCATTACACACTAGACTCACCTCTTGATAATCCAAATTCCCAAACTCAGTCACTATCTACAAATCCACGTCGTGACATAACCCCATCTAAGTTCCCTATATACCCCTCTTCTCCATCCCTCTACAACAACCTTTCATTACATATATATTCTTAACCAACACAATCCTAACCATCTCCCTCCATAAATCCTTACACCTCTCAAGTTGTCATTATTCACATCCTTCCTTTCAATCTTGTATTCTCACATTTCTTTACACTTACATCACCCTTGCCCATATATACTTACTTTTATATAACTCAACACACGACTATATCACACACCATATCTCACAAAATATGCTCCTTGCCTCGATTAGCTCATCAACCTTCCCTTTCTTTTTCCACTATCCCTCACAACCACATATAACTCATGTCCTTCCTATCTGGTAACTTACGTATCAAGACCGTCACATATATAAAAGAATGCTTTAAGCCCCAAACATACATGTGCACATAACCTACTACTCAAAACATATGTAAGAACGTAGCCGTCGACCCAAAACAACCGCCCAAAGAGATACTCGGTCGAGTGCATAACGTACTCGACCGAGTACAAGACACTCGGTCGAGTAATGAGACTACTCGACCGAGTTCACGACTCCAGAAGCTGAACAAAATTATCACGGAAAGATTACTCGGCCGAATATGGGTTACTCGGTCGAGTATGAAAGATACTCGGCCGAGTATGGCTTACTCAGTCGAGTACCATCACAGTTCTCAGCAACGTCTAGTTTTCGTAAAATAGTCATATCTCACTCGTTACTTGTTCACTTTGGGCATGTGACCTATCATTAGAATCGTAAAAGAACAAGCTATCACCTCCAATTGGAATCATATCAAAATCATATATACATTTCAAGTTATAACAGTTTCAAGACAACCTCTCTATAATCGGACAACATAACCATTAGATTTTACTTCCAAACAAGGTAAACAACAACAAGGTAAACAAAAACTACTTAATACTCATAAAACCAGTTATAGATACCCAGTATCTGTTGAGTCTTCAACAAACACCCGATGATTATCGGACTACAACATGCTTAGGAATCGCAGTGTTTGATCGACAGTTTTCTACAATTATACGTCAAAAAACTTAAAACGATTTCGAAAATAAAACATTTCAAAACTTTTAAAAAGTACCTGGAGTGTTTAATGCATGACGACGGGGTCACAATGACAATAACTAGAGTCAAAACCGACACCGGACCAAAAATTGACTCAAAAATTCAAATCCCGACTCCAACAACGAGTCAAACACAAAAAACAAAACTTTTCAAGACTTCCATGTTAAGTATTTTCCGGAATGCTTCATGGTCAAGTACAAATCATGTCATCCAAAACATAGGATAGAACAAATTATGATTATAATTGCGTGATAGTGACAAGACACCTCGAAGACCCGCGAAATGGCTTGCGCCTCTTCGAGCAGCCCATGCGGCCACGTCGCTCAAAACGCACAAAATTACCCATTTCTATATAAATACCCATCTTCACACACCATAACACCTTACGCGAGTGTCCGCCCCCTCATTTCTCCCTTAAAATTCTAGACTCGACTTCTTAATTCACAAACCGACACGTGTTTCCAACCTACCGATCAAAAACACAAGCCTTACACATTGTTTGGTACCGTCATCGTGCATTAAACCACTTGACCGACCATCTCGACCAACTACACCACCACTAAACTTAAAACACTCTTTTTACATTGCAAAAACGGTTTTCAAACCGTTTTCCGACCAAACAAGTTGATACACTTTCATCGATTTCTCGTGTCAAGACTAACATGTAAGTATGAGGGTCTAAAAATCCTCTTCTATCATGTTTTTCATTTATTTTATGACTATAACATGCTAAAACATGCATAACATGATTCAAATATGGGTTAAATGAGGCGAAACCGGATTTTAGCCGAGACAGGGGCTGCTTGTATAGCAGACAGGCTCACGCCTAAACCCCCTCTTAGGCTTTAATCCAGCCGTGTTGGTCTCATTTTCCTCTTTAATTCATTTCTTATTTGTAATCGGTTTTTACCATTTCAAATATTTCAAATCATTTTCATGACAAACTTTTAACCATAAAACATTTCTCACCCTTGGTTCCTAATACCACGACGGTTTAGTCAGTGTTTCAGTGATAATATTTGGTTAAATGCATCTCAAAAAGGTATTTTAAAACCTTTTTATTTCGTTTCTTTACATTTTCAAAATAAATGCATTAGTCATAAATACAAAATCATCCTTGGTTCTGCATACCATGTCGGATTTTAACCCGAGTACGATGATAAACATTGACTAATCATAAACAAATGAACTTAAAACAATTAGTTCATAATTTTTTTTGAAACTATTCATGTCAAGTTTGCAAAATCAAACCCGACATCGAATATCGTCAATACAATGATGATTATTCAAGTCTCGTTCTTCACATCAACACAAAAGCGGTCTAAATGACCTTTTCAAACCAAGATGGGTTCAAACACCCTCTTTTCAAACCATTTTACAAATCTTTTAATGGTTAGAAGATGTCCCTTCAACCGTCTGTTGACCCGCGCCTAAACAGGCCACTCATTTTCGAATTTTCAAACCAGGACAGGCATGTTCGCATCACCCGATGGCTCGCGCCTATATAGGTTGCCTGATGAAGACCCTGATTCCTTCCAGTACTTGTCTAGGACGATCCCGACTTCGGTTAACCCGAATACATGACGGATCAGATGATGAATCTACCCTTTTTACATTGTATTTGCAAAACGTGTTACTAAGACAAATGGATTACGTTATGCACCATAAACCTAACTCGGTAAATGGATCTTTAATTTCCGTCTTGCATGCAAATCAACATTAAATCCAACTCGACATCAAATACTTGATACTTGGACTAAACAACCGACATAGAAAGCTCACATGTTAGGTTCAATGCGCATTCATGCATTTACCCGTTTTATCAACTTTTGCATTTAACCAACCAATATCGATCAGTAGAGGCCGCTACCGCGGGCGGGATTGGGTGTCCAATTAAATGGCTTCCCAATACATACCTTCACCTCTTACTCAGAAACTTTGGATAGTGGACGACCTTATCCACGGCGTACGAGAGTCATTCTAGAGATAGGATGCTAAAGAGGGACGATTCCTTATCTTTAGTACATATGTCAAACACCGCTTTTTGCCTTGGTTGACCTCAGTATAAAGTGGATTCGAACGGGTTCCAATCATCCCACAAATGCTTGGTGGCGACTCCGAACATATCTTGCATCGTTTCGAGACCTTTGCCGAGACGAAACCGACCGATCTAAAATGATCCGGTTGAAAGCATTTTTACGCCGCCAAGCGTGGCTTTCAAAAGACCGCTGCTATATCCCACAGATCGGCTGGGCGTCGCATGTGGCCCGTGTCCACAAATTGGCGACTCCGCTGGGGAAAACTAGAACACTTGTGTCTTTGTGATCCCTAGATAGTGAGACTCGAACGAGGTCTTGGTTGAAATGCATTAAGTGATATTACGGTCATAGTCGGGTTCCTTGTCCAGGCCCACAACCTAACTCTTTTCGACCAATTGGCTCGTCTTGTCGGCATGATTTTTCTCATCCCCGCGTTTCGAATCCCGATTGAGTCAAGCATACCGTTGACGTTACACATTTCTGTTTCATCAAAGGGCTTTCATTTCCTTCGAGCACGAGGCTAGGGAACCCTCTTTACACATTTTGTTTGGATTGGTATCCCTCTCGAAAATCGGGGTTTGATCGCTTGGTGTGTAACCCACCCTTCTAAGCCAAAACCCGTGTCAACATTATGCATAATATAATGAAACTGCGAGTGCTTATGTGTTATGTGATCATAAGTCCTTCCGTGTCATTTCAAACTTTCAAAAACCCTTTTTGCGCCGTTATAATGACCATTTCAAACCTCAGTCTATCGCCGACCGTTGCATTTCAACACGCCTTTTTAGGCCATCGTAATGACGATTTTCGAACCCGATATTCCACAACCATTTCAACACGCCTTTCTGGGCCATCGTAATGACGATTTTCAAATCCGGTTTTCAATAACCATTTCAAAAACACCTTTTTACGCCGTTATAATCGCCGCGTCAAGACACAGATTTTAACCCGTGTCGCGTGACACAATGGCTCTTTCAAAACCCGAGAAAGGCACACACCCCTTTTTCAAAACATTTTCAAATCCCGAGGACCATACACCGTCCCCAAGACCTTGTCAAAAATTTCAAAACTTGATTTTCAAAACATACAATTTTGAATTTCAAAAACCGTCTTTGGAAACAGTACATTGTTTTCCGAGCCAACTCAAACTCAAACCGTCTTTTGAAAACAAACTTAAGACAACTCTTCAACTGACCGACTTTTGAAGATCCCTATTCTTTGGGAGCCGTCCATAAAGCGACAAACGAATCTGTTTGAAAATCTTTATTTTTGAAAACTTCAGTCCACCTTTCCAATTCTGCCTCGTGTCTATCGAGTCGAAGCAAGCGTACTTATGGGTCTTTAGTTATGAGTCGTCTGTCGTCGAGACTCGTTCAACGGCGTCACACCATTATGTTGGACGCGAGTCAAAGTTTGTTCAACACCGTCACGTAATAAACCGAGTCAGCACCGAGGCACCACACACGGTCGCCCTTGTCTTGTTGAGTCTGATCTATCTTTCTGTCCTTGTGTTGTTTGTGTTTAGTCATTAAACCGTGTCGGATTGAGATGTAATGTGAGCCATTTTTCTACCTCAGAGCCATGGTCCCGTCTTCAGCTTCATCCAACAACAACAATGACAACAAAGATATTACAACTACTCAGCTAGCAGCCTGCTCACCACTCTTAAGGTCACCCTGGACCGTGCCGAGACCCGTATCGACACCCTGGAAAACAAGGAAACTGGAGAACACAACAGTCCGCCTTTGACTGAAACTGAGAAACTTTTGGAGGAACAACTCCTAGCCCGTGGTAACAACAACCACCTTGAGAACAATCAAAGATTCGAACCCGTTGGGGATCAATTACCCGACAACTTTACCTTGACTTATGTACCCAAGTTCAAGGGACTGGAGGACCCACTCAATCACATTCGGGCTTTCAAAGATTACATGTCTATCAAGGGGGTCAAACAAGAACTCTCCACCCAGATCTTTCCATCATCCCTGGAACCGATTCCCTGCCAGTGGTACTATTCCCTCGACCCCAAGAACCTTACTACTTGGGACGAAGTCGTTGTTGAATTTGCTAAATAATACGCCGACAATGTCGAAATCCAAGATAACACCCGCACTCTTGAGGTCCTGACTCAAAATGAAAAGGAAGGGTTCACGGAATTCCTAACCCGTTGGAGGAGGGTAAGCACTCAATTGGTCAGTAAGCCGAGTGAATCAATTCTGGTGGAGAAATTTGTCAACAACCTCCGCCCAGTTTATGCCAACCTGTTGAGATATCAAAACATCAAAACGTTCCAGAACCTACAAATCCTCGAGACCCGCGTTGAAGACGACCTCCGCAAGGGCGTCCTAGCCAAAACCACTGGTAGAGGCTATCAAGGATCCACGTCAACTGGATCTCGCCCCTATGGTCAAACAAACAAAATTGATGAGGTCAATCTCCTCGAACCAACCACAAAGAAAACTGAGCGTCCTCAAAGTGTATTCAGAAACTTGGGATCAACCTATGCCCGTACCCTAAGAAGACTCATGGACCAAGGGAAACTACAACCGATTGGGCCTACTTCGGACCCATCTGAGGCTAAGAAAACCCATTTCTAGAATCCCAATGCCTATTGCCAGTATCACCAGGGAATGGGTCATTACACGGAAGCCTCCTTTAAAATCAAGCACATCATCCAAGATATGATCGAGAAAGGAGAACTACCTTTGCCTCCACCCACAAAACCAAACAACAAAACAAACCCCTTGGGAATCCATGCCATCTTTGATGACGAGCCAACCTTGGATTGCTCGCACCTCATCTTACCATTTGATGACAAGGTGAATGCCTTGGAGAAGGATACCTCAGGCGGGATATTCGTATTCAGCGCCGCAACCATGCTCACCATGTTCCAATAGGTTGAGGAAGCCATAGCCAGTCTCTCGGAAAAGATTACCCGACTTGAGAACGCCTACCACCGATTGATTTTCAACCCACCAACGCCAACACCGTATCCGAGGGAAGGTCCTCCAAACGCCCAAAACTGCCCTCACCAGAAAGGATTGTTTCCGCGACCATTCTGGCATGCACCCCACAATAATCAACCCTACAATAATCAACTCCACAAAAATTACCCTCACAAAAACTTCCCTCATAAAAATTATCTACCGAGGAATACCTCTCCAAGGTACCCTCGAGATCCCGAAATCAACGGTATCTGGAGAGACGACGCAGAGGATGTCTACATGGTTCCGAGAAAGGGTAAACAAGCAAAAGATATCGGTCATCTTACCCGGTCCGGACGCCCCTACCAAAACCCGAACAATTCAACAGTCATTCCAATAACGAATGACCAGGTTGTCCTGGACATGGACACCCAACCCAAGGTTCCTGAAAAATTGATCCTTAAACAACTGTAAAAATGAAAGGCCGAGATTTCGATGTGGCAATTGTTTGCTACATCCTTCGAGCATCGGCAAGCTTTGCAACAAGCCTTGGGAAAGTTGACAGTTCCCTCTACCTCCTCTCCCGAAGAAGTGGTGGAACATATGACAAGGGATGTCCCCGACCTGAGCAACCCGGTCATCATCACTGACAAAGATATCCCTCCATTCGGAGCCAACCATAACCTGACCCTATACATTACCGTACAATGCCTCAAGAAGAATGTGCCTATGATTCTAGTGGATTACGGATCCACGGTTAATGTCATTCCCCTCAAGACGGCTCACAGACTGGGTATCAAAGAAGTTGATTTGGTCCCAACCAATCAAGGAGTACGCGCTTATGATGGCACTCGTCGTAAGGTTGCGGGGTTTATCACCTTGACCATTGCGACTGGACCCTTGGAAATACAAGCCAGTTTTTAGGTGGTCGACATCGACGCCTCTTTCAACATGCTTCTGGGACGCCCCTGGATTCACGCCGTCAAGGCCGTCACCTCAACCCTTCATCAGAAAATCAGGGTCCCTTTCAACAGGAAGACAATCACAATTCCCGCTTCCCCGATCAAGGCTATTATGAAAAAGGGAATAGCCTCCCAAGTCATTGAGGAAGACGACAACGAAATATAGGGATTCCAAGCTGTGAATGCCTTAACCAATGAATCAGCACCGTTTGATTGTGACCCGTTCTCCAACTTCACAATCAACTGCATTTTGATGCGCCAGGGATATTTCCCGGGCTTGCCCCTCAATCCGCTGAAAAGCACCTTGCCTCCCTTGAAACAAGCTAATGTCCCCAACATACCCTTCAGCCTAGGCTACGAGCCTACCGATAAAGACATCCAGGAGATGAACCTCCTAATACGGAAACGCAAAAAGCACGGAGTCATCCTCCGTCCCTACCATTTGACTCTCAATGGATACTTCTCCCCCGAGGGAGAATCCGAGCTCTACAACGGCTTTCTTGAGCTGATCTATGATTTCGTAGCCAAGGTCAAATGCCCGGGTGTAGAAGTTTTTCAAGACTGCTACTTCATCCCCGACAACACCAAAGCTGCGTCGACCAAATCTGAGTCAACCCCTTACCTCGATGGACAAGCCGTCAGTCTCCTCTTCGGAGAGGACAACATCAAGCACCTCGGCTATGAGGAAATCATCAACATTGCTCTAAAAGACAACCTGCAGTGTAAGCTATGGAGACAGACACAATTTGAACAAACCCTGAAACAGACAAGGAGCAATTTCCAGGGAATGCAATAAACTTGAGGAATTTTGTACAAATAGTAAATGGACTTGAAAAATTATGAAACTTGGTGAAAATTTAGTTAAAATGGTAAACATAAACTGTGTCAAATCTCAGAACTTTGCACACAGCCTAAATATTTTTAATAAATAGAAAACCAGTCTGACACAGGTGAAATTTCAGACAGTTTTCTCAGTTGGATTGATGGACACTTTTTGTGACTTAGAAATCAGGATATAATTATCAAATTGACCCTCAAGTAAGCACAGAAGGTTAACTTAATAATTTGGGGTAGTTAAGACTGAATTGTTCAAGCAAGCACATAATCAATTCAACTCAACCAGACAATGCACTTAAAATAGCTCAAGCAAGCACAACCCTCTTCTAAGTAACACCACAGATCCTTAATCAATGCCTAAGCAAGCACAAGGTATTATCAAGTCTGACTTATAACTAAGACTCAGCAAAGTTAGAAGATTTGCAAATTTTTGAGAGAAATCTCAAGGTTTTCATTAATCAAAGTCTGAGTAAAACAGACTGAGGAATGGTCCTTATATAGGGCTTCCTGTGAAGTTTGAGTACATGTAAAATCCTAGATAACTCCATCTAAGGGCCAGGATTAAACTTAAAAAGCAAACAAGAGTAGTGGAATTATTTTACAATGGATACAAAAGAAATTAAGGCAAACTGAACAAGAACAAAAGAGCTTTGCAATCTTTGTAATGAGCCCTCCATTAACAATGTGTTTCATCCCATCATCATCACCGTTTCTAAACTTAGCCCACTTCTCAAGTAGCACAAGAGGCGCATTAAAATGGTACCCACCCCTTCCTTGGATATCGAGATAAGACTCCATGAACACAAGATCGAGTTCGTTCACAATTGCCGGGTCTCGGCGAGCAAGGAGGGTGCTGGAAAGAAACCGGTAGGTGAGTCTCAAAATAGGGTTTTGAATGTGGAAAGCTAGACACTCTTTGATGTACATGAAATCTCAGCCGGTCATGGCCCTCCATAGGGGTGCAACACTATATCTCTTTGGTTTTGATGTCCGGGTAGGCGAGACATCGAGACCAAGCACATTAGCAAATTCCACTAGAGTCATCATTCTTGAAACACTCTCCAACCTAAATTCTATGCATATCGTTCTATTCAAGGTTGTGATTTTCAAGAAGCTTAAAAATTCAAGAACAAGGGATCGGTAGGTTTGCTCGTGCATGTAAAATAGGGTAGAGAGACCAAACAATTCAAAAAGGGCTTCCATTTGATGGTAAATCCCAAGCTTCCTTAAAGTTCTATGACATAAAAACTTAGTAGGGAGAATGTTCTTGCGAAGAAGTCGGTGAAAAACGAGCTTTTGCACATCATTTATGAATTCAACATTAGAGAAGTCATCAAGCTTGGTAAGATCCACAATTTCTTCATGCTCCCTCCTTAGAGTGTTGATGTGAGAAGTAGAAGAGCTTCCTCTTACTCTTGGTCTTCTTTTATCCCTAAATGAAGATCCCTTTGGTCCCATTCTTTGATTGTGGTGTTGGAATTTTTGATTTGTTGAAGTATGGAGATGCTCTTTGTGGATTGAATCTTGATTTTGAAACCCTAGAAATTGGGGCTTTTTGATTTTGTGGCATGAAAGAGTGTTTGGGATATGCTTTGGAGTCATAAGAAGGTGGGTTTTTATAGTACAAGTGGAAGGAAGGGTGATGTGTAACAAGTTGTGTGGTGGGGAGAATTAAAATTGGAAAAATCGGGAGTGAAGGCCGCAGGGAGACGAGCGGACTCGGGCTCGGGACGCTCGGATTCTCTCATTCTGGGACGAGCGGATTCCTGGGAAGACGCTCGGATTCTCTTACAGCAGATTTTTGCAAAATTTGAAGCAGCCAAGACGAGCGGATCGAGCACAGGACGAGCGTCTTTTCTGAAGCAAGACGAGCGTCTTTTCTCAAAGACGAGCTAATTCTGTTACATGAACTTTTCTTAAAATGTTGCAGCAAAAAGACGAGCGGATTGATCTTCAGACGCTCGGATTCTTGCTGGACGAGCGGATTCTCAATTAGACGGGCGTCTTTCTTCAAACCGAGCGGATTTCCTCCTTAGACGCTCGGATTTCTTGCTGCGGATTCCCTTTGATTTCCTTGACTCCGATAAAAGCTTCCCCACACTTGAAAACTAGTTCCTTCCTTCATCAAAAATCATTATTGACCCTCCCTCACTTACTCTCATGGAAAGAATTTATGTTTATGATAAAAGGAATGCAACAAAACTATAAGTACAAGTTAAAGGGGTTAGTATATTTACAAGTGGTGGTTTAGGGAGGACTCCACCAAACTCTCCTTTTGATGATTCCTTCAAGGATGAAGAGGCCCGAGGTAGGTGACCTCGACCTCTCTAATAAATGCTCCCTCATAATATAGCTTCAATCTTTGACCATTGACCTTGAATTTGCTTCCATCTTCCGCCTTGATTTCAAAATCCCCATACTTTCCAACCTCGGTGATCACATAGGGACCCATCCATCTAGAGTTCAACTTTCCCGGAAAGAGTCGATATCGGGAATTGAATAGAAGGACTTTATCCCCCTTGTTCAAGGCTTTTTGCTTGATCCTCTTGTCATGGAGCAATATTGTCCTTTCCTTGTAGATCTTGGCATTCTCATAAGATTGTAGTCGGAATTCTTCCAACTCTTGAATTTGTATCATCCTCTTTTGACCACTTAATTTGAGATCAAGGTTAAGGGCTCGGATTGCCTAAAAAGCTTTGTACTCTAATTCAATTGGCAAGTGGCATGCTTTTCCATAAACAAGCTTGTAAGGAGAGGCTCCTATGGGAGTTTTATAGGCCGTCCTATAAGCCCAAAGAGCGTCATCAAGCTTTGTGCTCCAATCCTTTCGGGTCTTGTTTACAACTTTCTCAAGAATTTGCTTGATCTCTCTATTCGAAACTTCAACTTGACCGCTTGTTTGAGGATGATATCCTAAGCCGGTTCTATGTTGAACACCATACTTGGTCAAAAGGGATGCGAGCTTTTTTTCATGAAAATGCGTTCCTCCATCACTTATGATGCTCTAGGGACTCCGAATCTTGGGAAGATTATTTTCTTGAAGAGCTTGGTGACCGTCTTTGCATCATCGTTTGGGGTGGCAATTGCCTCCACCCAGTTTGAGATGTAATCTACGGCCACAAGGATATACTTATTCCCATTGGATGTCACAAATGGCCCTTGGTAGTCGATCCCCCAAACGTCGAAGATTTCCACCTCTTGTATGCCCCTTTGTGGCATTTCATTCCTCCAAGAGATATTCCCCGTCCTTTGACAAGCATAACAATGAATGATAAATTCCCTTGTATCTTGAAACATCGTAGGCCAATAGAAGCCCGATTGAAGAATTTTTGCAATGGTTCTCCTTGCTCCATGGTGCCCACCGTAAGGTGACGAGTGGCATCCTTCCAAGATTCCTTGGACTTCCCATTGAGGGATGCACCTCTGGTAGAGCCCATCACTACACTCTTTGTAGATATTTGGGTCATCCCAAAAGTACCTTTTTACTTCGAATAGGAACCTCTTCCTTTGGTTATAGTTCAAATTTGGAGGGAGTACTCTTCCAACGATATAGTTGGTATAATCGGCAAACCATGGGGTGATGTGCCTTTCAAGTTGGGTTTAAATGGCCATTAAGATATCGTCGGGAAATGAGTCATTGATCGGCGTTTCTCCTTGTTCATCATGAAACCAGATCCTTGACAAGTGATCCGCTACTACATTTTCGGCTCCTTTCTTGTCTCTTATTTCCAAGTCGAATTCTTGAAGAAGAAAAATCCATCTCAACAACCTTGGTTTTGCCTCTTTCTTTATCAAGAGGTGTCGGAGAGCACGGTGATCCGAAAAGACAATCACTTTGGATCCAAGTAAGTAGGAACGGAATTTGTCCAAAGCATAGACAATGGCAAGAAGCTCTTTCTCGGTGGTATCACAGTTCACTTGGGAGGGATCAAGAGTCTTGCTTATATAGTAGATGGCATGACGAGCTCTTCCTACCCGTTGGCCAAGAACCGCTTCAACGGCGTAGTTACTAGCATCACACATAATCTCGAATGGTAGTTCCCAATTTGGAGGTTGAATGATCGGTGCCGAGATTCATGCTTCCTTGATTCTATTAAAGGCTTCAACACACTCATCAGTGAAATGGAATTAGGCATCTTTAAGTAAGAGTTGAGTGAGGGGTTTCGCTATTTTTGAAAAATCTTTTATGAAACGGCGATAGAAACCCGGGTGACCGAGAGAACTTCTCACCCCTCTAACATTCACGGGAGGTGGGAGTTTCTCTATCACCTCAACCTTAGCTTTATTGACCTTGATGCCCTTTTCCGAGATTAAATAACCCAAAACAATTCCTTCATTGACCATGAAGTGACACTTTTCCCAATTTAAAACAAGACTAACATCTTCACATTTTTGCAATACAAGAGAAAGATTATGCAAGCATGAGTCAAAGTCTTTTCCATAAACGCTAAAATCATCCATAAAAACTTCCATTATGGTCTCTAGGTAATCGGAGAAGACACTCATCATGCATCTTTGGAAAGTTGCGGGGGCATTACACAAGCCAAAAGGCATCCTCCTATACGCAAAAGTACCATAAGGGCATGTGAAGGTGGTCTTATGTTGGTCATTCGGGTGTATAGGGATTTGGAAGAATCCCGAATACCCGTCGAGGTAACAAAAGAATTTGTTGGAGGCTAACCTCTCAAGCATTTGGTCAATGAATGGTAGGGGAAATGATCCTTTCTTGTTACGGAATTCAATTTTCGATAGTCAATGCACATACGCCAACCGGTGATCTTCCTTGTGGGTATTAGCTCATTCTTTTCGTTTGTCACCACCGGGGTACCTCCTTTATTAGGTACCACTTGAAAGGGACTAACCCACAAAGAGTCTGATATGGGATATATGATTCCCGCATCAAGTAATTTCATAACCTCTCCCTTGACAACTTCTTGCATGTGGGGGTTTAATCTCCTTTGAGATTGGATGGTAGGTCTATGGTCCTCCTCTAGATGAATTCTATGCATACAAAAGTTGAGACTTATCCCCTTAAGGTCATCTAGACTATAACCTATAGCCTTTTCATGTTGCTTCAACACATCAAGCAACTTTCCCAATTGGCTTTCATCAAGTCTATCATTAACAATCACGGGTTTGGTCTTTGATTCATCAAGGTAAGCATATTTCAAATTTGGGGGAAGGGGTTTTAAAGTAGGGATTTGTACCTCACTTTCCTCCTTTGAAGGTTCATTGAGAATTTTCTCCATTTCCATTAGACACTCCATTCTCATAGCATGTTTAACTTGTTCTTCGGGCTCATCAATCTCGTCATACTCGAATTCCATGACGAATTCCTCTTGCTATTGGGCTTGTAAGATTTCTTCTAGGATTGATTGCTCATGTTCTATAGGTTGATATGCTTCCACAAGGATGTTATTTACTAATTCGGATTGCTTATGAGTTAGTTCTTTGTTAGCTAGAGTGACCTCAAAAAGATCTACCTCCAACTCCCAATACATATTTTTAGCCTCATTTGCTTCTAAGGCTTCCAATGCTTGCATGGGGTCTTTGAAGAAAGGTATACTTAAGTGGTCCTCTACAAAATAATCTATAAGATCCATCTTGCAAAATATCAAACAACTTGAAAACAATTAGAACAAACCTTGAGGAGTTTTACTTCCCCAAGGCAAAGAAAGACACAACTAATAACAATCTAAGAAAATCTAAATCAAGTTAACACCGTCCCCGGCAACGGCGTCATTTTTGGTCGATACCTCTCGCGAGGTTTAGTTTTCGGTACTTGTCGTTAGGAGCACCTAGACAAAAACAATATTTATAACTCCACAAACAACTCTACTATTAGTAAAGAGGCAACTAAAGGTCGGATCCCAAGGGACGGGTATTGAAGTGAGATTTTCAATTGCAACTAGCGGTGTCCAGGGGTGTCACAATTTAGGGTTCGAATAGAAGATCACTAAACTAAATAGCAATGAAAGTAAACAAGCAAGATGATTAAAAAGGGATGTAAACAATTTATAAAAGGCACTAGGGTGTCATGGGGTCATAGGGGATTCATGGGAATTGATCATACAAACATATTCTCAAATTATAAGCAAGCAATTATTGTTGTGATGGATCGAGTTGGTTTATATCTTACAATCCTAGGAAAGTTTGGGTCCCGGAGCCGAATCGATTAGATTGTACAACACCTACAAGTCAACTTAATCTTCCCCACTCAACTATATGCATGGTCTAATGAGACTCGAGTTGGTTTATGTCTTACAAGTCTCATTGAAAAGATAGGTGATGGGTAAAAAATGCAAGGATTCATAGGCTCGCATTTCATCAAACATAACATGTGCATAAGTTGAGATCACAACAAGCAAGCAAATAAACTATGAAAACATATTAATTTAAGCATGAATCATCCCCCATGTTGGTTTCCCCTAATTACCCATTAACGCTAGCTAAGGAAACTACTCACTCATTATCATGTTGAACATGCTAGCAAGGTTGTCAATCATACCAAAAAAGTAAAACATGATGAATAAATGAAGATGATTAACAATAATTAAAAAGGGATTAAGAGAATTATACCTACTAATGATTCCAATAATAAAGCAAATAATAATAGAAGTACTTAATGATTGATTGGAAGTTTGTCAATCTCCCAATAATAACCCAAATAATCTTCAATTACCCAAAATGAGATGAACAAAAGAGAGATTAAGGAAATGAGATTTGTATTAAGACTTGATTAAAAGTTGATTACAAGATTAAAGAGAGATTAGATTGATATAAAATACACTAGAGATTGATAAGAAGAACATGATAATCTAATTAGACTAATGGGGTATTTATAGTGGGGGATTAGGTACACAAATTAGGGTTTACTAAGGGCTTAAATGACGATTAAGTCCTTGAGGAATCGCTCCTCTCAGAAAAATATGCGAGTCTCCTTTTTGCTAGTCTTTCCTGAGGTATTCGCATCCTTCATAGAGCAAGAAGAAAACGAAATAGCTGTCACACAATCCAAGCGTCCAGGGCACGGGACGAGCGGATTGTGGGTCTTTTGGATGAGCGGATTTGTTGGGTGGACGGGCAGATTGTGGTGGTTTTGGACGAGGTTCCCTCTGAGGAAGACACTCGGATTCCTTGTGCTGGACGGGCGTCCAGTAGGCAATCCGCTCGGATTCTTGATCATATTCTTCCCTTCTTCTTGTCTTCCTTTTTCTTCATACAATCCTTGAAGATTTCGTCGGGAATGCAAGGATCTTTTCTCATCATTGCCCATCTACTACAATATGTACAAAGGCCTTCTAGTCTTGTCTTCTCTTTGATGCTTGGTCATTGAATTCAATCAATTTAGCTCCATTTTGCCATGAAAATGCAAGGTTTGCACTCCTTTCCTACCAAGGGATCAAAACCTCAAAGAATATGCAAAACAAAGGATTAAAGACAATAAATGACCCTAATATGCACTAAAAAGCATGGGAACAAGGCTAATTCGGGGACTAAATATGCTCAAATAATGGTCACATCATTATGGCTCAGTTTGTGTTGGCCATTGATGTATTTCAGGGCCTCATGATCTAAGTACAACACAAATGGCTTGGGTTTTAGGTAATGACCCCAATGTGTAAGGGCCCTGATGATGGCATAGAATTCTCTGTCATAAGTGGAGTACCTCAACTTTGCCCTATTCAGTTTCTCACTGAAGTAGGCCACTGGTTTTTGACCCTGGATTAGGAAAACTCCTATTCCAACTCCACTAGCATCACACTCTACCTCAAATAACTGTTTAAAGTGAGGTAGTTTCAGAATGAGAGTCTCACACATCAACTTCTTGATTTTCTCAAAGGACTGCTGAGCAGCTTCAGTCCAATGGAAATCTCTATTTCTCATGTACTCAGTGATTGGTGCAACAACTGTGCTAAAGTTCTTGATGAATCTCCTGTAAAAAGATGCAAGACCATGGAATCTCCTTTTGTGATTGTTTGTGGAACTGGCCATGTCTACACAGGTTTGATCTTCTCCTGATAAACTAATATCCCTCTTCCAGATATAATATACCCTAGGAATGCTACCTTATTGACCATGAAGGTACATTTCTCAAGCTTCCCATACAATTTATGCTACCTGAGTATTTTAAAACTGCTTCCAAATGTGACAGATGTCCAGATGGACTGTTGCAGTAGATGAGGATGTCATCATAGTATACTACAATAAATTTTCCAAGGCAAGGCCTCAAAACTTCAATCATTAGCCTCATGAAAGTGCTTGGGGCATTATATAACCCAAATGGCATAACAAGCCATTCATACAGTCCATGCTTAGTTTTGAAAGCTGTTTTCCATTCATCACCTTCTCTTATCCTTACTTGGTGATATCCTTGCCTGAGACTATCTTTGAAAAGATCTGAGCCCCACTGAGCTCATCCAACATATTATCTAACCTTGGAATAGGAAACCTGTACTTGATTATGATGTTGTTTATAGACCTGCTATCAGTATACATCCTCCATATTCTTTCTTTCTTTCTTAGGTACCAGTAAAGCAGGCACTGCACATGGACTCAATGATTCCCTCACAAACCCCTTTGTCATTAACTCTTCAATCTAATGCTGTAGTTACTTGGTTGCTGTGGATCACATCTGTAAGCTGGCCTGTTCAGAAGCACAGAGCCAGGTACAAGGTCTATGTGATGCTCAGTTCCTCTTAAGGGTGGCAATCCACTATGCAACTCAGTTGGAAAAACCTCTTTGTATTTCCGAATCATAGGTTCAACCTCAGCAGGCACACCAGTACTCTCCTCAGTGTTGATTTCCCTTGATAGTAGAAACAACACAGGTTGCTCTTGCTTTAGCTATTTGATCATGGCTGCCTCAGATAGAAATAACACTCCATTAACCTCCTCAGGCATGTTAGGACTTCCATAACCTCCCTGGTTTGGTGGCAAGGGAGTCAGGGTGACTTTCTTGCCATTGTGCTTGAAACTATATACATTTTATTTTCCCTGGTGAATGGTGTTCCTGTCAAACTCCCATGGACTCCCTAAAAGTAGGTGGCAGGCATCCATAGGGACCACATCATATAACACTTTGATCGAGTCCATTTCGTTTCACAAATTAAGCATATGTGGTCGTTGGTCAATGGTCGATACAAAACACAATTTATACTTCACAAACAACTCTACAATTAGTAAAGAGGCAAGTAAAGGTCGGATCCCAAGGGACGGGTATTGAAATGAGAATTCTATTGTAACTAGTAGTGTCTAAGGGGTGTCACAAATTGGGTTGATGTAGAAGGTTACTAAACTAAAATAGCAATGAAAATAAACTAGCAAGATGAATAAAATAAGGGGTGTAAACAATTGATTAAAGGCACTAGGGTGTCATGGGTTCATAGGGGATTCATGGGATATGATCATACAAACATGTTCTCAAATTATAAGCAAGCAATTATTGTTGTGATGGATTGAGTTGGGTTATATCTTACAATCCTAGGAAAGTTTGGGTCCCGGAGCCGAATCGATTAGATTGTACAACACCTACAAGTCGACTTAATCTTTCCTACTCAACACATGCATGGTCTAACAAGACTCGAGTTGGGTTATGTCTTACAAGTCTCATTGAAAAGATAGGTGATGATAGTAAATGCAAGGATTCATAGGCTTAGCATTTCATCAAATATAACATGTGCATGTATTAAGATCAAAACAAGCAAGCAAATAAGATATGAAAGCATATTAATTTAAGCATGAATCATTCCCCATGTTGGTTTCCCTAATCACCCATTAAACCCTAGCTAAGAGACTACTCACTCATTA
Organism: Silene latifolia; assembly: GCF_048544455.1. Classification (NCBI taxonomy): domain Eukaryota; kingdom Viridiplantae; phylum Streptophyta; class Magnoliopsida; order Caryophyllales; family Caryophyllaceae; genus Silene; species Silene latifolia. The sequence continues at coordinate 84,603,918 of NC_133535.1, forward strand.
TCATATTGATCATGCTAGAAAGGTTGTCAATCATACTAACATAATGAAACATGATGAATAAATGAAAGTAATTAGCAATAATTAAAAAGGGATTAAGAGATTATACCTACTAATGATTCCAATAATAAAGCAAGAATAATAGAAGTACTTGAATCCTAGATTGAGAGGTTGTAAATCTCCCAATAATAACCCAAATAATCTTCAATTACCCAAAATAAAGTAAGAACAAGAGAGAGATTAAAGAACTAAAACTTGGATTAAAACTTGATTAATATTTGATTACAATATTGAAGAGAGATTTGATTGATATTAACTACACTAATTATTGATAAGAAGAACATGCTCCTCTAATTAGACTAATGGGGTATTTATAGTGAAAATTAGGGAGGATGCATTAGGGTTAACTAAGGGCTAAACTAGTAATTACACTTTTTAAGTTGAGCAAGGAGACTCCGGTATTCTCCGAGAGAAGGGCTTCTCTTATCGTGGCTTGAGGAATGAAAACGTGCTGTACTGAAATCCGTGCGGATGGGAGTCGGGACGGCCGGATCTGGGCTGGAGGATCCGAGCGGATCCTTGGGCAAGACGCTCGGATTGGCGAGGGGGAATCCGAGCGGATTCCTTTGCGGGACGCTCGGATTGGGCTTGGGCGGACGGACGGATTGTGTACAATCCGTTCGGATTGTATGGCACATCTTTTCTTCTTCTTTTCTTCCCTTTTCTTCATGAATTCCTTGGGGATTTCCTTGGGGACTCAAGGATCCTTTTCTCAACAATGCTCTTCTACTATGCTATGTACAAAGGCCTTCTAGTCTTGTCTCTCCTTGATGCTTGGTCATTGAATATGATCAATTTAGCCTTGTTTTGCCATGAAAATGCAAGATTCTTACTCCTTTCCTACCAAGGGATCAAAATCTCAAAGAATATGCAAAACAAAGAACTAAAGATAAGAAATGACCCAAATAGGCACTAAAAAGCATGGAAACAATGGTAATTCGGGGGCTAAATATGCGCCAATTATGGTTACATCAAATATCCCCAAACCGAACCTTTGCTCGTCCCGAGTAAAGAGGTGACAAAGACTAGGACCAATACTAACCTAACCTAATAATAATAGCCGATATGAGACAATTAGCGGGTCTCACTCCGCCCCTTCAACTCACAATAAGACAACCATGAGGTAGGATGCCTTCTTGCAAGGCAAGGTGGGTCTTGCCAAAATGGCGACACATCCAAACATTAAGCACACAAAAACACATAATGGATGCATCTACAAAAAGAATAGCCACTTTCCTCATCTAAGTGGCGGAAATTATCTACAAGGGAAGCAATTCAAGGGTACACAATCCTTCATAGATGCAATTTGTTCAAACTACTAAGCCTAGAAGGATACCAATAAATCACCTCCAAAAGGTGTCAAGCTATGGTACCTTTGTCCTCAATCGTTAAATGCTTTTGTCAAGAGTAGACTCCCTATGGTGTTAGAAACACTGGAGGATCGCGGAATTCCCCCTCTTGCCTAGACAAGAAGAAGGGTCGTCCCCTCTCTACCATGCACAAAAATGGATATGATGGATAAAGGGATCGATAGATATTTGAGTTTCACTTTGGGAGTTTGCTTTTATTTTTGTTTTCCCCCCAATTTCATTGGCATTTGACATTTGAGAACACTTTCTTGCCATTTCTTTTGATTTTTGGCATTTCAATACTTGACAACTTTTTGAATTTCTTTTTGAACATTTTCAAAGTCACCCCAATTAGTAACGAGGGTGCCTTGTATTTGAAGCTTTAGGAGTCTATTTTGCTCCTCTTTTCTTTTGATGCATTTTTGCAAACTTTCTTTCATTTTTCATTTCATTGAACTCAAATTGATTTCTTTTTGTTTTGTGCCCATTCCCTTTGATGACAAAAATGTGGTAGAACATGGATGAATGATAGAAGTATGCATGGTTTCAAGGGTCACCTTGGAATAAACGGTAGCCAAGGAGTTATCACACCACAAGGTACTCTTGACTAGGCCTTAAACCATGGGTCAAAGGATACTAGCATGACACATCCTAGGGTGTTTTACAAGTATTCTAACAAGCAAAGTCTTAAGAATAAAAAGCATCTACTAGGGCCTATATACACTTGTCAAGCTTCCCAAATAGACGGTTTCGCAAAATTTTCTAACATGCAAACTACATGCCATGATGCAACTAGCATATAAACATCCTAATGCATATGATTCTACCAACTAATATGCCAAATAAACTAAATGCAATCCTAAATTCACATTGTTGTACCGCATCAATCAAAATAAAGCCACATAGTCATTAACATAAAGAGGAAAAAGGAGATTGGAAAGATCATACCATGCGGTCTTCAATATCCTCATGTCTCGGATGTGGCGTAGTCAATCAAAGTGAACAAGGATAAACAAACACAATATATACAACAATATATACAAAGGAAATGAACTTGTTTTTGGTTTTTCAATTTTTAAATTTTTATGATTTTTTTGAAATTTTTCAATTTTTATGGTTTTTGAATAAAAGTCAAGTGTTAGAATTCCCATTCCCACACTAATATGGGCATTGTCCTCAATGGCCAAAATGATGGAAATTATGCAAAAATGATGCATGATTTCTATACTAAATGCAATTCTACACTAAGCTATACTACATGATGCATGGTTTTTGTTATGACGGAGAGGATAATTTAGATTACCTCCCGTTGTGTATGCATTAACTTCCCCAAACCAAATAAGACACTATTGCTAATGTCAAAGCATGGGTGAGTTCATGCACACACTATGCTATGCATGAAACTAGATTGTCATTTTGGATTTTCAAAAATGGGAACAATAAAGAACACCTCAATGGAACCGAGGTGTGAGTCCTTTGATGTTGCTAGGACTAAACCAACAATGATCAAAATGAAATAAAATACAAAGAGATATAGACAAACCATGGGAGAGTAGGAGTCTCCAAGGCTAGTCTTCCATCATGCTATTATCATCACCACTTCCCTCATGAGAAGCGGTCACATTGCCACTTTCCTTGGCACTTTCTTCATCACTTTCTCCATCATCTTGCTCATCATTATCTTCACCATCTCTTTCTTCATCTCCACTTGCTTCTTCCTCAATATTATCATCAATTTCTTCACCATTTCCAACAACCTCATTGTCTTCCGCCACGTCCCTAGATGCACCCGGAAATAAGGCTTCTCTATCCGCCCAACTAGGCAAAGGACAAGATGGATCAAGGAGTCCTTGCCTAGCTAGATGTAGGAGGGGAGGATATTGAGCCAAATATGCATTCTTCCGATCTTCATAAGCTTGCTTGTGCATGGCTTGCATAAGAAGAGTGACATAGTCTTTTCCAATTTCAACTCCTTGCGGTTTGAACTCTTCATACACAAAGGGGTAAGGTGGTATAACAATGGAAGAGGAGGGAGTTTCATGATCACCCTTTTGTTGTTGAATGATGTACTCGGCTTCTTCGGATAGGGGAAGTAAATAGTTGGTCCAGTGGACACTAAGACGGCAAATCTTTGCGGGTAAAGTGAATGATCGAGCCTCACTAGTAAGCCACCCATACTTGGTATCAAGGGGATTGTGAGCAACCCACTTAAACTTGTTAATCAAGATGGACATATCAATAAGATGGCCACCATCCTTAGCCTTGTACTTGCTATCCTTATTGAAATTAGGATCAAAGTGCTTGGCTAGGACCGTGACAAGGCCGCCATTAACAATAACGGTTTGACCCTTCTTCCCACTATCTACATGGAGCCATCTATCAACCAATAGCCTCAAAGAATTGTAAGGCTTGGTGTGAATTCTTCCAATATTCAAAGTTGATTCAAGGAGAATAAAATCGAGTCCCGTGAAATGATTGGTGTCTTTCCTAGCAATTATGGTATTTCCCACAACTTTGTGCCATATTCTTATGCCCGGATGATGGACCAAAAGAGCACGACAAGCATGAAAATCTTCAAATTTCTTCCCGGAGATTGCCTCCCAAAGAGGCTCGGGATCATACTTCCCATATTGCTTATAAAATTTCTCTTTATCGCTAAGACCCAAAATTTCACCCAATTCCGGAAAGGTAATGCGTCTACTAGTGTTAGCTAGACGAAACTCAATATTTTCCCTATTCTCAACTTTTGTCACTTTTAAAGAACTTAAGAATTCCAAGACAAGGGAGGGGTATGTTACTTCCTTCATTTCAAACAATTTCTTCAAACCCATGGCATTGAAAAAGACTCTTGTTTGTTCAAGAACACCCAACTTCTCTAAGGCATCTTGACATATGAATTTGGTGGATTGGATTTGTTTCATAGCAAACTTGACAAATGTATTTCTATGGGTATCGGAAATGAATGTTACCTCCGGAAAATGCAAGAGTTGATCGATTACCGGAGTAGAAGGTGATGCTTCCATAGGAATTTGTTGTTGTTGTTGCACTACCAAGTTTGGTGTTGATACCACCATTGCCAAAGCTTTCTTTGCTTGTAGAGCTTTTTGCCTTTGAGAGAGAGCCTTTGCTTTTGGTGCCTTTGTTGCCTTTGTTGCTCCCTTTGTTCTTGCCATTTGATGAACTAACCAAGTAAAGAGTCAAAAATCTTCAATGTGTAGAATGCCCAAATCGATTTTGAAGGTGAAAGGCTTTGCCTTTATGAGAACAAAAATCGACTCAAAGGTGAAGATTTTGTTCTTGGTTTTGATTGTTAATGAAGATGGAGTGATTGATTTGTTATTTGAAAGATGGTTTGATTTGATTTTGGTGGATTTTGTTGAGGGTTTTTGTTTTTGAGATGGAGAGGATGAGGGTTTTGATGTTATGGGTAGTGTTTATGAATGAATGAATGAATGAAGGTGGGGTGGTATTTAAAGAATTCGACAATTTTAGGACGCAGGGACAATCCGTGCGGATTGGGCGCAATCCGTGCGGATTCTACAGCTTCAAAATTTTCAAAATCCCGCCTAGAGACGGGCGGATTCTGGGGAATCCGCTCGGATTCTACTGAAATGGGACGGGCGGATTTCGTGCAGGACGGACGGATTCTTGTCCAGAGATTTTTCTTTGTTTTTCTTCAGTTGCAAGACGGGCGGATTGTTCACAAGACGGACGGATTCTGTGAGACGGGCGTCTTTCCAGAAATCCGCTCGGATTCTTTGACAGTCAAGAATTTTTGCAATTTCAACACAGCCCAAGACGGGCGTCTTCTCAGCAGGACGCTCGGATCTTCTTCAGACGGGCGGATTCTCAGGAATCCGCTCGGATTGGTCCTTGTGTACACGGATTCAGTTCCATCCGTGCACAAACGCATTCCCTTATCATTCTTTCTTTCTTTCTTTCAAATCTTGTGTTCTTCATTGTGGGGGCACTACTAAGGCATCAATAGCCTAGGCAATTGCCATCCCCACACTAAGGTAAAGCACTACACATTAATTAAAATCATTAGTCCCTCCCTCACTTCTCTCTTACATGACAATTATTTTGATCAAAGTAAATAAATCCAAAAATGACAAAATGCAATACAAAAATTGAAATGCAAGTTAGGGAGTTAGAAATATTTACAAGTGGTGGTTTAGGGAGGACTCCACCAAACTCTCATTCTTGATGAGATGTCAAGGGGGCATGTTCAAGGTGTTGTTGATGTTGCTCAACACCTTGAAGAAGTAATCAAAAGCTTGTTCATTGTTATGGTAGAGGTCCTCAATAGACCGTGGCCCTTGTTGTTGATCATGATCGATGGCATGCCCAATGTAGGGAATAAAGATCCCTTCAAATTCGTCGTCCCAAAGACCACAAACTTCATTGAGTTGATCATTGAAAATCTCTTGCTTAGATGGAGACAACTCTCCCAATTTCTTCTCTTGGCCAATGAGGCCATCATCTTCTTCCTTGGTTGATTTTGATGAGCTTTGCAAGCTCTCCTTGTCACAATTCACTTGCTCTTTGAATGGAGCATCTTCAACTTTCTTCCTCCATTGGAGTTCCGATTTCTTCCTTTCATCTTTCCTATTATAATGATCAATCATGAAACATGGCTCATGCAAACGAGGAGCTCTCATGGTTTTGTCAAGATTAAAAGTTATGCTTTCATCTCCCACTTCTAGAGTGAGCTCTCCATGTTTCACATCAATCACCGCACCCGCGGTGTGTAGGAAAGGTCTTCCTAAGATGATTGGAATGTTGGAATCTTCCTCCATATCAACAATGACAAAGTCCACCGGGATGAAAAACTTCCCAATTCGCACGGGGACATCTTCCCATATCCCTAATGGTGTCTTCGTCGATCTATCGGCCATTTGAAGAGTGATATTGGTGCATTTAAGCTCTCCCATTCCAAACCTTTTACTCACCGAGTACGGCATGACACTCACACTAGCCCCTAGATCACATAAGGCTTTGTTGATCGTTGTGTCGCCAATGGTACACGGAATTGAGAAGCTTCCCGGATCCTTTAACTTTGGAGGTGAACTTCCTTGAAGTATTGCACTACTCACCTTAGTGAAGGCGATAGTCTCAAGTTTCTGGATCGACTTCTTCTTTGTGAGGATATCTTTCATGTACTTTGCATAGGCCGGAACGTGATTGATTAATTCCGTGAAAGGAATTGAGACTTCTAAGTTCTTCACAATCTCCATGAACTTTCCAAGTTGATCATCAAATTTAGGCTTGGCTTGACGACTTAGAAAAGGAAGTCTAATCACAATGGGCTCCTTCTCTTCGGCTTTGTCTTCATTTTTCTTTGAACTTTCTTCCTTTGATGATTCCCCTTCTTTGGGACTTTGCACCACAACTTCATTCTCACTAGCTCTCACAACTTCATCCTCAACTTGCTTCTTCGGTGCTTCATATCTTGTACCACTTCTCAAGTGAATGGCACTAACCGTTTCATGTCTAGGGGGATTACTTTGAGGTGGTAATTGCCCCTTTTGTCTTTGTGAGCTTGAAGATGCTAGTTGGGTCAATTATGTTTCCAACATCTTGGTGTGAGCTAGAATGTTGTTGATGGTGGTGTCTTTTGCTTGGCTATCTTTTTGCATTTGAGTGAAAAATTCTTGTTGATTCTTTTGCATTTGGAGGACCGCTTTTTGGACATCAAAACCTTGGTCATTTTGGTGATTGTATGGATTTTGATTTTGGTAGCCTTGGTTTTGATTGTAAAAGGGTCTTTGATTTTGATTTCTCATGGGTGGTGGAGTGTATGTTGTTTGAGGGTTTTGAACATTTTGGCTTTTGTATGAGAGATTTGGATGGAACTTGGTGTTTTCATTGTAAAAGTTTGAATAAGGGGTACCACTTTTGTAAGCTTGGAAAGCATTAACTTGTTCGGTTGTTCCCCTACATTCACTTGAGTCATGACCCAAGGTTCCACAATTCTCACATATCCCGCTTGGGATTGATGAGGATGCCGTCATGGCATTGACATGATGCTTTGATGATTTTGAGTTTTCCTCAAGTCTAGCCATAGCTTGTTCAAACTTCAAGTTGATTGTGTCAATGTGAGCACTAAGTTGAGCACCCAATTGAGTAACGGTGTCCACTTCATACTTTCCTCCTCTAGTAGCCTTGCGAGGCCTACTATATTGTGAATTATGGACCGCCATTTCCTCAATCTTGTTCCATGTTTGATTGTCATCAACTTCGGTGAACATTCCATTTGATCCCATATTGAGAATGTTCCTAGAATCTTCATATAAACCATTCCAAAATTGTTGCACTAAAAACCATTCGCTAAGTCCATGGTGAGGACATGAGCGACAAATACCTTTAAACCGCTCCCAAGCTTCATACAAAGATTCTTCATCCCTTTGCTTAAAACCTGTAATTTGAGCTCTTAGCATATTGGTCTTTTCCGGTGGGTAGAATTTTTTGTAGAAGGCTAGAGCTAGCTTCTTCCAAGAATCTATTCTAAGGGTGGCCTTATCAAGGCCCTTCAACCATTGCTTTGCGGTGCCGATTAACGAAAAAGGAAATAAGACCCATCTTATTTGGTCTTGAGTCACGCCCGTTTGAGAGATAGCTTCACAATAATCGCAAAAGGTTTCCATATGAGAATGAGGGTCCTCACTAGGCATTCCCCCGAATTGGCTCCTCTCAACTAGTTGGATGAAGGCGGACTTGGCAATAAAGTTTCCGGTAAGATGTTGTGGGGTAGGAGTACCATTTGGTAAATCCTCCTCGGTGGGTATAGAGTGTGACGAGAATTTAGGCATTGTAGGTGGATTTTGTGTGGTATTGTTTAATGGGTTCTCTTCTCCTTCTATTGCGAAAGGATTGACAAACTCACTAGTGGGTTGAACAACTTCACCAACACTTCCCAAATTCCTCCTAACAAGTCTCCTATTATTCGTCAAGGTTCTTTCGATTTCACGGTCAAAAGGTAACAAATCTCTTTGTAACCTTCTAGACATGCAAAATATCAAACAACTCGAAAACAATTAGAACAAACCTTGAGGAGTTTTACTTCCCAAGGTGAAAAAGACACAACTAAAAACAATAAAAGAAATCTTAAATCAATTAAACACCGTCCCCCCAGAACGGCGCCATTTTTGATCGAGTCCATTTCGTTTCACAAATTAAGCATATGTGGTCGTTGGTCAATGGTCGATACAAAACACAATTTATACTTCACAAACAACTCTACAATTAGTAAAGAGGCAAGTAAAGGTTGGATCCCAAGGGACGGGTATTGAAATGAGAATTCTATTGTAACTAGTAGTGTCTAAGGGGTGTCACAAATTGGGTTGATGTAGAAGGTTACTAAACTAAAATAGCAATGAAAATAAACTAGCAAGATGAATAAAATAAGGGGTGTAAACAATTGATTAAAGGCACTAGGGTGTCATGGGTTCATAGGGGATTCATGGGATATGATCATACAAATATGTTCTCAAATTATAAGCAAGCAATTATTGTTGTGATGGATTGAGTTGGGTTATATCTTACAATCCTAGGAAAGTTTGGGTCCCGGAGCCGAATCGATTAGATTGTACAACACCTACAAGTCGACTTAATCTTTCCTACTCAACACATGCATGGTCTAACAAGACTCGAGTTGGGTTATGTCTTACAAGTCTCATTGAAAAGATAGGTGATGATAGTAAATGCAAGGATTCATAGGCTTAGCATTTCATCAAATATAACATGTGCATGTATTAAGATCAAAACAAGCAAGCAAATAAGATATGAAAGCATATTAATTTAAGCATGAATCATTCCCCATGTTGGTTTCCCCTAATCACCCATTAAACCCTAGCTAAGAGACTACTCACTCATTATCATATTGATCATGCTAGAAAGGTTGTCAATCATACTAACATAATGAAACATGATGAATAAATGAAAGTAATTAGCAATAATTAAAAAGGGATTAAGAGATTATACCTACTAATGATTCCAATAATAAAGCAAGAATAATAGAAGTACTTGAATCCTAGATTGAGAGGTTGTCAATCTCCCAATAATAACCCAAATAATCTCCAATTACCCAAAATAAAGTAAGAACAAGAGAGAGATTAAAGAACTAAAACTTGGATTAAAACTTGATTAATATTTGATTACAATATTGAAGAGAGATTTGATTGATATTAACTACACTAATTATTGATAAGAAGAACATGCTCCTCTAATTAGACTAATGGGGTATTTATAGTGAAAATTAGGGAGGATGCATTAGGGTTAACTAAGGGCTAAACTAGTAATTACACTTTTTAAGTTGAGCAAGGAGACAACGGTATTCTCCGAGAGAAGGGCTTCTCTTATCGTGGCTTGAAGAATGAAAACGTGCTGTACTGAAATCCGTGCGGATGGGAGTCGGGACGGCCGGATCTGGGCTGGAGGATCCGAGCGGATCCTTGGGCAAGACGCTCGGATTGGCGAGGGGGAATCCGAGCGGATTCCTTTGCGGGACGCTCGGATTGGGCTTGGGCGGACGGACGGATTGTGTACAATCCGTTCGGATTGTATGGCAGCATCTTTTCTTCTTCTTTTCTTCCCTTTTCTTCATGAATTCCTTGGGGATTTCCTTGGGGACTCAAGGATCCTTTTCTCAACAATGCTCTTCTACTATGCTATGTACAAAGGCCTTCTAGTCTTGTCTCTCCTTGATGCTTGGTCATTGAATATGATCAATTTAGCCTTGTTTTGCCATGAAAATGCAAGATTCTTACTCCTTTCCTACCAAGGGATCAAAATCTCAAAGAATATGCAAAACAAAGAACTAAAGATAAGAAATGACCCAAATAGGCACTAAAAAGCATGGAAACAATGGTAATTCGGGGGCTAAATATGCGCCAATTATGGTTACATCACACTTCATCCTTGTACACATTCCCAATTGAAAAAGGATAAATGCACTACTTGTCAACTCTTACTTCAGAACCTTTTTTAACCATCTTAGCTTGTATGGACTGGGTGCTCCTGGGTAGGTAAAGTTAGCTTGCTGACCATAATGGTGGAAGCTACATTGGTACAACTGCCTCTATCAATGATCAGATTACACACCCTCCCTTGGACAGTGCATATACTCCTAAATATCATGGATCTTTGATCAGCTTCTAGAGAAGCTGGTTGAGAGTGCATAACCCTCTATAGGACCAAACTGTGCCCTGTGTCAGGGTGGGCCACAACTTGTCCTTGATCAGTTCCCTCCTCAGCTTCCACTTTTCCTAGGTCAGTGTCTTATCCTCCTCATACTCAACTAGACCTTCCCTTTCCCACTCTTCAATCTCCATAGCTGTAAGAGCTCTGTTAGAAGGACAATCCTTCTTAAAATGGCCAAAGCCTTCGCACTGAAAGCACTTGATCTTATCTCTTGACAAAGGTGGTTTGGTTTTAGGATACGTGGGTGCCTTCCCTTTGTCTGCTGTGGGTTGGGTAGCTGGTTTAGGTGTCTCAGTGATTTTAACACAATATAAGGTTTAAATGTTGCTCTGGTGGGAAATCTGGGTGTTGCAGCTTTTACTTTTCCCATTTTCTCAACTCTCAAGGCTAGGTTGACTGCCTCAACAAATGACCAAACCTGCTGCATCCTTACCCTGCTAGCTACCCGTAGAGAAATCAGGGGGGCTTTTATTTTGAGTTGGAGTCATCAAGCCTAATTTCAAGGTTGTTGATCTCAAGCCTGCTGGGTTGCTAAGTCAGGGTACTATACCAAAAGAACCTTGAAAAGGCCTGAAACCCGTACCTGGAGCCTACTCCTAAAGCCTCTTTTAGGAGCCTGCTCCTGACGCCTGCATTAAGGTCCTGGCCTGACATCCTCTGGCCTGGTTCTGTACCTGCCAGACTGCTGATTTCAGACTCCTAAATTATAATAATACCTAGAACAATAATGTGTGGTGCATAATAGAAGAGCTCAAGGACGAATGACATCAAGTGGTCCTTCCTTTTGTCCCCTAAAGCTGCTGCCACAATTAAAGGAGCATCAACTATCTTTTGCAAGCTGCCAAGGACATCCCTTTCAAGTCATGTGACTAGTTTTAGGATGTTAATTTTTTAGCTTGTTGTTTTGTCATGTTCTCCTTTTAATTGTAGCCATAAGATGTAGTTTTAGATGAAAGGCCAAGATGTAATGTGAGACTCTATATAAGGAACGCACACCCCCTTGTAATATTCAGATTTTGATGAATTAAAATTTTTGTGTCAAACACAAAATTTAGGGTTTGCCTAAGGGCTGCTCTCGTCCAACCAATAGTAGCGATGCCTTTCTTTGTTGCTAGATTAAGGGAGGTTAACCTGTGCAAGGTTGTGGTCAAGCTCTCCTAATCGCCAGGCCTGGTGGTTATCCTGTGCATAGACTGTGGATAATCGACCTACGTCTGTTAGTAAGGGTATCTTAGTTCTATGCCAGGCTGTGTGCTAAACTAAACCTGCTGTCCAGGTTGAGACCTAAGCCTGTGCTAGGCTGTGGCTTAGCTCTTAATCATATCTAGCTTGAATTAGGGAGTAGAACTTGTAGTTTAGCTCTTCTAAATAAGTAGGTTGTGGATGGTACCATGTGAAAACTGTTGGTATCTTGTTCACAACCATATCTTTTATGTTTTCTTAGGTTAGTTTCGCAAATAAATGCTCTTAATTTTGCTGTTTTTAAAGGATTTGAAAAAGGGAGAAATTATTTTTAAGGCTGCCATTTTGTTCCACATCCCATGATCCTTGCATTCGTGAGGACCCCGGCTGTTTACGCTGCAAAGTGGTATCAGAGCTCAGGCTCTTGTTTTTATTAAACTAAGACGATCTTGAAAAGGGTGGTCCTGGATGTGCAAAGGAGTCACCCTTCAAACCTGTGCTTGACTGTGGTTTGTAGGTTCTGGCCTGATGACCTGTTAAGGACACTTGTGCTAGGCTGTAGTGTCTTGGATCAGGCTAGTTAACAAGAGGATCCTAAACCTGTGCTGGGTTGTGGTTTAGAGCCCTCTTGTTGTTGCGTTCTTCATCATCCGTATTACTTTTTTTTCTAAAATTGTTTTGTTCCTTTTTTTCCTTTTCTTTTTGAACAACAAAATTTGAGGACAATTTTTTTTTTAACAAGGGGAGAGTTTTTGAGAAATCAGGGGGTAGGCTTTTATTTTGAGTTGGAGTCATCAAGCCTGGTTTCAGGGTTGTTGATCTCAAGCCCGCTGGGTTGCTAAGTCAGGGTTCTATACCAAAAGAACCCTGAAAAGGCCTGAAACCCGTACCTGGAGCCTGCTCCTAAAGCCTCTTCGAGGAGCCTGCTCCTGACGCCTGCATTGAGGTCCTGGCCTGGTTCCAAACCTGCCTGGCTGCTGATTTCAGACTCCTAAATTAATAATAATTCCTAGGACAATAATTTGTGGTGCATAATAGAAGAGCTCAAGGACGAATGACATCAAGTGATCCTTCCTTTTGTCCCCTGAAGCTGCTGCCACAATTAAAGGAGCATCAACTATCTTTTGCAAGCTGCCAAGGACGTCCCTTTCAAGTCATGTGACTAGTTTTAGGATGTTAATTTTTTAGCTTGTTGTTTTGTCATGTTCTCCTTTTAATTGTAGCCATAAGATGTAGTTTTAGATGAAAGGCCAAGATGTAATGTGAGACTCTATATAAGGAACACACACCCCCATGTAATATTCAGATTTTGATGAATTAAAATTTTTGTGTCAAACACAAAATTTAGGGTTTGCCTAAGGGCTGCTCTCGTCCAACCAATAGTAGCGATGCCTTTATTTGTTGCTAGATTAAGGGAGGTTAACCTGTGCAAGGCTGTGGTCAACCTCTCCTAATCGCCAGGCCTGGTAGTTATCCTGTGCATAGACTGTGGATAATCGACCTACGTCTGTTAGTAAGGGTATCTTAGTTCTATACCAGGCTGTGTGCTAAACTAAACCTGCTGTCCAGGTTGAGACCTAAGCCTGTGCTAGGCTTTGGCTTAGCTCTTAATCATATCCAGCTTGAATTAGGGAGTAGAACTTGTAGTTTAGCTCTTCTAATCAAGTAGGTTGTGGATGGTACCATGTGAAAACTGTTGGTATCTTGTTCACAACCATATCTTTTATGTTTTCTTAGGTTAGTTTCGCAAATAAATGCTCTTAATTTTGCTGTTTTTAAAGGATTTGAAAAAGGGAGAAATTATTTTTAAGGCTGCCATTTTGTTGCACATCCGATGCTCCTTGCATTCGTGAGGACCCCGACTGTTTACGCTACACTATCTTAGGATCCAAACCCTCAATAAACCTAGCAATCTTTTGTTCAGGTTTCTCAGTAACCTCACATTGCAGGGTTAGCTGTTCAAAGTTCCTAAGGTAGGCCTCAACAGATAACTGCTCTTGTCTCAACTCAGTTAGTTTAATAAAAATATCATGGTTATAGTCTTTGGCTATGAATTTCTCTTTTAATTTCATTTTCAACTTAAGCCAAAACCTGACTGGTTCCTTACCATCTCTAATCCTTTGGTGTTTCATACTCTTATACCAAAGAGATGTGTGACACCCTCATTTATTGCGGAAAAGTAAACACGTAAATCTAGAATAAAACTGCATGGATATGTTTGTAATAGGTTCATTATAGTAAAAACCTGTAATTTTTAAAACCTGAACCTGTTATAAAGATATCCAAATGGGAAGGTGTCAAACATGCAAGGTCCAAAATAAATCTCATGAATGAAACATCGCTAAAGTCGCGAAACAAAGTTATACAAACCAAATATGAGAAAGGGAGACATATGTCCCTAAAAAGTATATGTCATAAAAAGTATTTAAGGGTCACAATATAATAAAGTCAATCTAGGTTCCAAGGTTACTTTGCTCGCTAGCTCGTCCATGTACCCCATATATGCATCACCTACCTGTCATTCTCATTTTATACAAATACGAAAGCCACAGTCAGTGGGGAGTAACTCCGAGTTCTCCCAGCCACGAAATGTCATAATTAATATAACATGTAAACATAAGGATATGAATACGAATCACACAATGCCTTAGCATATAGATGCTAGACAATCGTGCTTATCATGTGAACAACAATATAACACCACATAGTCCTAGCATGTGAATACTAGACCGACTCAAGCTACACTATCATGTGAGTCAAATAACACACGGGAATCCAAACTCTATCAACCATAGCCGGCTTGCATCTCACATTCTATGATTCATAGAATCATCAAACAAGAAAGAGCAATATATCAAAGACAGGCATAAGTTCTTAGCACCGTCAATAGTCACTCTGTAACTCGAGTCTATACCACGAGGTAGGGAAGGTAATCGAACCGGTATCTTGGCTCAGAGGTTCTATCAAAACATGGCCAAGACACAACACAACCCTAGCCTAAAATCTGCGTAGACCTAGACATGCGGATACACACCACCGCACCCAAGACCCACAATTTTTTTAAAACAAAGTGAGTACTCTAAGGAGTCCACCAAAGGGTTGGCTAGCACTTAAGCTGACCACTTACTCTCAAAATAAGTAACGAGGTCATGCCCCAACTTGGATATAAACCCACCAAGTCAGGAACACAAAGGCTATTAAGCAGTGAACATATACTCGTCAAAGACTATAAAGGCCTATCTATGATGAAGGCCGAAATACTCACCTAGGACCTAGTCCCAGCTAGTCCCAGCTTGAATACTTTAGCCCACACCACACAAGACAAGTAGGATACCCAATTCAGCTGACAATCCAACAAAATCTCCAATAACAATAATAATCCAAATTCCAGCTAACCGTTAATCTCATAATTCATGAGAACAAGCTAAAATGGCAACAAGGCAAGAAGACTCAAGTATAAGGCATCCAAAGCATCCAACAACCAACATGTGAAATGATAATTACAAATATCAAGACATAACATAAAACTTCCAATAACAACCAATCTCACCTCAAAGACAAACCCTCGACCCGAGTCCCGCGACAGGTCATCGGTCAAATCGAGGCTGACTGGTTTAAACCTAGTTTGACCAAACTCGTTCGGTCAATCTGGCCCAGCTCAGAGTCTTGGCCTACTTTGGCCCAAATCACAAATTTATCACAATATTATTCTCATGCAATTTCCAATTTCTATCATGTGAAAAACGAAAGTAACACATTATCAATCACCTAAACACTTAACAAACAACCAGCACAACATTAACTACTAATGTGACATTAATTCGTCGAGTAACTCGGAATAGTTACCTTACGCTAGCAAAGAGACAAGTAATAACTTGAGAAAGCTTCTAAAACCCAAAATTACTCTTCATCTTCAACCACATATGAGCCACCTAAAATAATTATGTGAAAGGACGATATTAACGAATTATCTTTATATAAAATATGAGACGGAAATTAATTTAATTATATTTTAAATAAACCAAACTAGCGTCAAAACAATTTATAGACACGGTTCAAAAGTTATTATGACAACCTCAAACTCGGCCTAACCACCAACTACACATGGCCTCAAACTCGTGACTTAGCTAGGCCACGCCTGGCCACAGCCCAAAGCCATCGCTAAGCTACAACCCAGCACCACCAGTGCCATCGACCCGCCTAAAAGCAAGCCACAAAGAGTCCGACACGACCACCACCTGACTACCCATAGCCACCCTTCACCCTACTTCATAACCTGACCCAAAAATCAGTCCAAAACAGAACCCAAAAGATGCCTAAGTTCGACCCCAACTCCAGTCCTCAAATGCAAAGTGAAAACCCACGATGACAGCTCTCGTCCCTGCCCAAAACAGAGTACCAATCGTCCCCTTAAGACTCCATTCTCGCGCCTAAAAACAGTCCTAGCTGAGCCAACTAAGTCAGCATTTAAAACGGTTTTAGAGCGGAAATCCACAAGTATAAAACAACTCAAAAATGACCCTAAAGACTACAAAAATCGCCCCAACACAGAGTCCAAATTAGTCCAAAACAATCCCTACATGTCAGGATACACCGTCTCAACTATAAAACACACCAATTATCACCCAAAACAATCCATACATGTCAAAGATACACCGTCTTAAATATACCACTTACTAGCTAGCATCCCAAATGATCCCTAGAGGTCGGTATACACCGTCTCAATCATCTCCACATATCAGTATACACCGTCTCAACTATACAACTGACTAATTAACATCCATAAGGATCCCTATATATAATTATACACCGTCTCAATTATAAAACAGAATAACCAGCATTCGAAATAAACATATTTTACAAGTAATATCGAGTAATCCGTTATCGTTACCTTTTTAATCTTCTACCAGACCGTCTATTTTAGTACATACAACCGTCTTATAATAAATAAAGCTGAAAATATAAATGGGTTTGTAAAAATACATGACGAAAATGAATTTTACTTACAACGGATTGACGAGAACGACGAAAGGAGCGCTATGGAACAAAAATAGTTGAAAACGGATGACAAACGGAGCACCAGGACGGATTATAGACAAAAATTGAAGAGGTAATGACATGTAAGGAATAAGAAGGGCGAAGAAGAGGAAAAGAAGAAAGAGACGTGGGAAAACAAAAATGAGGCAGCAGCCTGCCAGCCTGCTATTTATTATACGTACGTTTCTTCGTCGTTAAGAAACTTCGATAGTTATTAAAACCGTTTCGAGTTAAATTTAACCGATTTAAGTAAAAGTTTCAGTAATAAAACAGAATCAATAATAAATAAATTTAATGAGTGAAAATAAAATAAACTCAGCTAGTTAACGTAAATAATAAGAAATCGGCTTGAAACGGAATTATTAGCGATTTTTACGAAACTAACGGATATTAATAAAAATTGCTATTTTAGTTAAATAAGCTCAAAATAGCTAATTGGACGGTTTTGTTCCCAAAATCCATCTCGGGTTCACTTAAAACAACTTTCATAAGGACTCGTAAAGAAACGGAAATTATTAAATAAATAAACTCGAACTAATTTCAATAAACTCGAACTAACTTTAAATAAACTTATTAATGATTATTAAAATTAACGTATCGAATTATGATGAAATTAATTAATTAGCTAAGCATATATATATAAATCGTTAAATGATGTAATTAAATTCAAAATAGCAATTAAAAAAAAAATTTATCCAACTTAATAAAATACGGGGTGTTACAATCACCCCATCTTTTAAAAAGTTTCGTCCTCGAAACTTGAAAGTATAAATGAAAGGTTATAAAAATAAAACTGAAATTGGAATCGGTAACCAAAACATTTAAAAGGTCACTTATAGTAAGAATCAAAATTCTTTCAAAAGTTTCAAATAAAATTTTCCGACAGAACCAGATTCTCATCAAAGGAACGGTAGTGTTCTCGTTGCGCATTCAAGAACATCACATTCCAAATCCAAGATAAGGTCAAAGGCAAATCATTTGTATAAATCAAAAATCAAAATACCTTCAAAAACATTAATGAAGAGTTTTCAAAAGTATAAGTCTCATTCATGGAACGAAATTGTTCTTGTCGTGCACACAAGAACGCTAACCTTCCAAGTCAAAGACAAATTTAAAACCGAAAATCACTCGTCGACAAGAGTAGAACAAGTTATTAAACGTTTCTAATAACGAGTTCTAACATCCGATCAACGTTAAAATCAAAAGAAAAGGTAATCTACTCAAATTTTCTTTTGCAAAAAGCCAAAATAGAAATAAAGGTTTCACTTTTAAACCCAATTGGGGGTCAAATCCCTGAAAGTGTAACATTAAACTTTGACAAAGAAGTCATAAATAGATCAAAGTTAACAGAAATTGGACAAAACTTAACGAAATCTCGGGTCTAGTAATTAAAATTACGATAAATGAGTTTATATTCAAGGAAGGAATAAGGAACTAAATCAAATTTTCATTTTCAGATCTTTAAAAAAAATAGGTTAGGTTTGCAGAAGTGACATAAACTTTTAAGAATGAATCGAAACTGGTAGCTTGAAAGTTTAGAAGTTGTACAAAAAGGAAAGTAATCTAGATAGCATAGAAACAAAGTATGTTAAGAGAGCTCAAACTTAAGCAACAAGAGAGCTATAATGAATTTCATAGGGTAGAAATTGAAGTCAAAATTACAAGGATGTCAAAGATAGAGTTTCACAAGATACGAGTGTCAAACTTAAAGGAGGAGCAAGATGAAGCGAGGAAATGAGGTATGAACGGTAACGCTTATGATCGAGGAGAAAGGGAATTTAGACAACAAGGAAACTTAAGCAACATGTCAGGGTGTGAGACTAAAAGAGTCGAATAATAAAGATAACTAGTTAACAACCAGTAAGAGATATTAGAATTAGGGAGGTATTCAAGACAAGGAAATAACGAGTAAACTTTTATACTTAAGAATCAAATCCAACCAAGGTATGAACGAAAGGGAGGAAAACGATTAAAGGTATGAAAGAGGATTTTAAGGCTTAATCCATACGCTTCCTAAAACTTAAGGTTCTCTCTAACAAGGTCACGTCTATTAGGGTATTATACCTTCATGACAAAACGACCAAATCCCAAACAAGGGTCAAGGTAAAATAAACGCTCGCTTAAGGGGTGATAAATCGGTTAGATACTTCTTCCACCTATCTTATCACATATTAGGATTTCCCTAAATCAAATCTACCACTCAAGTATAAAAGCATCTCTTTATCTCAAGCACTCGACATAACCTCAATGTTTTAAAAACCAAAGAATGAATTGATAAAGACTTCTCAACAAAGTTCTCAAGGAACAACTAACACCAAATCACATTCCCAAACTATACGGGATTGTTAACATCTAAAAATGGGTTTTCTTCCAAATTCATATTCTAAACTTATCTCATGTTTACTCCTAAGGTGCCGACGCTCAACCTACTAAGCTTTCAAATCCCAAACATAAACAACAAAGCCAAGTTCTATAACTTTAATCACATAGGCAACTCATTCCTAACACAAAGAATCCACCAATCGATTATACTTACTTTGTCAAGGAACTAGGTATAAGAATCACTAAGTATGTCTCATCACCTTACCTAAGTCTTTCTAACGTCACGACTTCTCAAAGCCAGGGTTAAGGGTCAGACACAAACAATCTCCTCAAAAGTCGAATTTTCCAACCCAGGTCAACATTCCTCACAAGAAGGAGTACTATCAAATGGCGTTAAGGGAGGATAAGCAAGGAACAAAAGACAAGTTAGGAGTACAAGCGTAGCTTTTAAAGTAAAACAGAAGGGAGTTTAGAAGGAGGATAAGCACTAAGAGATTAAGAATAAGGCGAGATACAAAAAGAACGAGAAACATCTTCAAGGAAGTAGAAGCATTCTTCAAAGGTTGAACAAATCTTCAATCCTCAGCAATCGGCACTAACTCTTGATCTTCGTAAAATATAAGTGTCCTTTCAATGGAACGGAGATACTCTTGGCGATCACTCAAGAACATCAATATTCCAATTCAAAGACATAAAAATACATTTTTACAAAGAACAAATGATAAAACTAATTATTAGACGTCTCCAATAACAAGCTTTAACACTAATTGACGTTAAAACCAGTGAAAAACATTAAAATATTTTCAAAACCTTTAGTTCAAATTTTTTTTTATAATAAGGGTAATAACTCCATTAGCTATAGATAAGCTCACGGTCATTGATCCAAGAACGCAACAATTATTAAATGACAATCAACAAACAGGTTAGTACCTAACAAAGAGCAAACACAAAGAGACTACAACATAAGGTCCTAAGTCTACCCATCTTACCCATCTCTCAAGTTTATTATTTAAAGGTCAAGTTATTTATATTGGGGTGCACAAACGTGCATCGGGAGCAAATATGCTCTGATACCAACTGTGACACCCTCATTTATTGCGGAAAAGTAAACACGTAAATCTAGAATAAAACTGCATGGATATGTTTGTAATAGGTTCATTATAGTAAAAACCTGTAATTTTTAAAACCTGAACCTGTTATAAAGATATCCAAATGGGAAGGTGTCAAACATGCAAGGTCCAAAATAAATCTCATGAATGAAACATCGCTAAAGTCGCGAAACAAAGTTATACAAACCAAATATGAGAAAGGGAGACATATGTCCCTAAAAAGTATATGACATAAAAAGTATTTAAGGGTCACAATATAATAAAGTCAATCTAGGTTCCAAGGTTACTTTGCTCGCTAGCTCGTCCATGTACCCCATATATGCATCACCTACCTGTCATTCGCATTTTATACAAATATGAAAGCCACAGTCAGTGGGGAGTAACTCCGAGTTCTCCCAGCCACGAAATGTCATAATTAATATAACATGTAAACATAAGGATATGAATACGAATCACACAATGCCTTAGCATATAGATGCTAGACAATCGTGCTTATCATGTGAACAACAATATAACACCACATAGTCCTAGCATGTGAATACTAGACCGACTCAAGCTACACTATCATGTGAGTCAAATAACACACGGGAATCCAAACTCTATCAACCATAGCCGGCTTGCATCTCACATTCTATGATTCATAGAATCATCAAACAAGAAAGAGCAATATATCAAAGACAGGCATAAGTTCTTAGCACCGTCAATAGTCACTCTGTAACTCGAGTCTATACCACGAGGTAGGGAAGGTAATCGAACCGGTATCTTGGCTCAGAGGTTCTATCAAAACATGGCCAAGACACAACACAACCCTAGCCTAAAATCTGCGTAGACCTAGACATGCGGATACACACCACCGCACCCAAGACCCACAATTTTTTTAAAACAAAGTGAGTACTCTAAGGAGTCCACCAAAGGGTTGGCTAGCACTTAAGCTGACCACTTACTCTCAAAATAAGTAACGAGGTCATGCCCCAACATGGATATAAACCCACCAAGTCAGGAACACAAAGGCTATTAAGCAGTGAACATATACTCAAAAGACTATAAAGGCCTATCTTTGATGAAGGCCGAAATACTCACCTAGGACCTAGTCCCAGACTAGTCCCACTTGAATACTTTAGCCCACACCACACAAGACAAGTAGGATACCCAATTCAGCTGACAATCCAACAAAATCTCCAATAACAATAATAATCCAAATTCCAGCTAACCGTTAATCTCATAATTCATGAGAACAAGCTAAAATGGCAACAAGGCAAGAAGACTCAAGTATAAGGCATCCAAAGCATCCAACAACCAACATGTGAAATGATAATTACAAATATCAAGAAATAACATAAAACTTCCAATAACAACCAATCTCACCTCAAAGACAAACCCTCGACCCGAGTCCCGCGACAGTCATCGGTCAAAAATCGAGGTCGATGGTTTAAACCTAGTTTGACCAAACTCGTTCGGTCAATCGGCCCACTTTCAGTCTTGGCCTACTTTGGCCCAAATCACAAATTTATCACAATATTATTCTCATGCTATTTCCAATTTCTATCATGTGAAAAACGAAAGTAACACATTATCAATCACCTAAACACTTAACAAACAACCAGCACAACATTAACTACTAATGTGACATTAATTCGTCGAGTAACTCGGAATAGTTACCTTACGCTAGCAAAGAGACAAGTAATAACTTGAGAAAGCTTCTAAAACCCAAAATTACTCTTCATCTTCAACCACATATGAGCCACCTAAAATAATTATGTGAAAGGACGATATTAACGAATTATCTTTATATAAAATATGAGACGGAAATTAATTTAATTATATTTTAAATAAACCAAACTAGCGTCAAAACAATTTATAGACACGGTTCAAAAGTTATTATGACAACCTCAAACTCGGCCTAACCACCAACTACACATGGCCTCAAACTCGTGACTTAGCTAGGCCACGCCTAGGCCACACCAAAGCCATCGCTGCTAAGCTACGGCCAGGCCACGCCGTGCCATCGACCCGCCTAAAAAAGCAAGCCACAAAGAGTCCGACACGACCACCACCCGACTACCCATAGCCACCCTTCACCCTACTTCATAACCTGACCCAAAAATCAGTCCAAAAAAGAACCCAAAAGATGCCTAAGTTCGACCCCAACTCCGGTCCTCAAATGCAAAGTGAAAACCCACGATGACGCTCTCGTCCCGCCCAAAACAGAGTACCAATCGTCCCCTTAAGACTCCATTCTCGCGCCTAAAAACAGTCCAAGCTGAGCCAACTAAGTCAGCATTTAAAACGGTTTTAGAGCGGAAATCCACAAGTATAAAACAACTCAAAAACAGACCTTAAAGACTACCAAAATCGCCCCAACACAGAGTCCAAATTAGTCCAAAACAATCCCTACATGTCAGTATACACCGTCTCAACTATAAAACACACCAATTATCACCCAAAACAATCCATACATGTCAGCATACACCGTCTTAAATATACCACTTACTAGCTAGCATCCCAAATGATCCCTAGAGGTCGGTATACACCGTCTCAATCATCTCCACATATCGGATACACCATCTCAACTATACAACTGACTAATTAACATCCATAAGGATCCCTATATATAATTATACACCGTCTCAATTATAAAACAGACTAACCAGCATTCGAAATAAACATATTTTACAAGTAATATCGAGTAATCCGTTAGTGTTACCTTTTTAATCTTCTACCAGACCGTCTATTTTAGTACATACAACCGTCTTATAATAAATAAAGCTGAAAATATAAATGGGTTTGTAAAAATACATGACGAAAATGAATTTTACTTACAACGGATTGACGAGAACGACGAAAGGAGCGCTATGGAACAAAAATAGTTGAAAACGGATGACAAACGGAGCACCAGGACGTATTATAGACAAAAATTGAAGAGGTAACAGACAGAAGGAATAAGAAGGGCGAAGAAGAGGAAAAGAAGAAAGAGACGTGGGAAAACAAAAATGAGGCAAAGACACACAAACTTTCGCTATTTATTATACGTACGTTTCTTCGTCGTTAAGAAACTTCGATAGTTATTAAAACCGTTTCGAGTTAAATTTAACCGATTTAAGTAAAAGTTTCAGTAATAAAACAGAATCAATAATAAATAAATTTAATGAGTGAAAATAAAATAAACTCAGCTAGTTAACGTAAATAATAAGAAATCGGCTTGAAACGGAATTATTAGCGATTTTTACGAAACTAACGGATATTAATAAAAATTGCTAATTTAGTGAAATAAGCTCAAAATAGCTAATTGGACGGTTTTGTTCCCAAAATCCATCTCGGGTTCACTTAAAACAACTTTCATAAGGACTTGTAAAGAAACGGAAATTATTAAATAAATAAACTCGAACTAATTTCAATAAACTCGAACTAACTTTAAATAAACTTATTAATGATTATTAAAATTAACGTATCTAATTATGATGAAATTAATTAATTAGCTAAGCATATATATATAAATCGTTAAATGATGTAATTAAATTCAAAATAGCAATTAAAAAAAAATTTTATCCAACTTAATAAAATACGGGGTGTTACAAGATGCATATCCCTTGAGTTTTAAGATGGCAACTTTAAAAGCTTTTCTGTTATCATAATTTTTAAACTCAAAGACTCTCTCAACAGATCTAAGCCAGTCTAACAAATCCTCGGGATTTAAACTACCATCACTACTACAAATTTAGGCAACTACAACGCCCCTTTAACAACGATTATTCACGAAAATCACAATAGACGTTGTAGAATGTATGGCGCGAATTTTACTAAAATCAATTACAACGGGTATAGTTATAAAAACCGTTGTTATTATTTTTAACAACGGGTCACACATGCGGAACCGTTGTTAATAATTTGGCGCAAAATTGGCGCAAAGTTAGTGAAAAGTAATCACAACGGTTATTTTTGAAACCCGTTGTTAAAACTTATTTAACAACGGGTATTTTTTACAACCGTTGTTAAAACATATTTCACAACGGTTGTTGTTTAATAACCGTTGTCAATACCTTCCATACTATAAACCACACAAAATGAAGTCTCTGCACCACAAAAACACAACCCTTAATACACAAACACAAACACAAAGAGACAAACAAACACAAAACACATACACACTCTCTTTCTCTCTTTCTCTATTTCTCTCTTTCTCATCGTCGCTTTATCTTCTCGCCGTCATTGTGATTTCATCGTCTATTACGTTACGTATTTATCGTAAATCTCGCCACACCTTTGTCATCGTCATTATTTTCTTTTTCTATTTATTTCTTTTGCATATATGTGTTTTTATCGACCATTATGTTATTTGTTTAAGTATTGTTCGCATAATTAGTTACTTACTAAAACAATGAAGAAGCAAGATGAAGAAGTAAGATAAACATAATTAATATATATATATATATATATTTATAAATACATAAATTAAAAAAAAAAAATTACATATGTAAAAATGCAATTCTTATATTTTCATGGAGGATCTTATTGTGCTCTATCGTATCCATCCTCTCCTCCTTGGCTATTTGGAGGTTCCGTTCAGCATTTGCTATATCGTCATATAGCCGCAATCGCTTCGCTTCTCGTCAAGCCATCTTCTTTGGCGTGCTTCAGTGCGGATCGAGCTTCCGCAAGGTAGCTCCTGAAACTTTCCTCAATATGGAGGAACCGGCGGATGAAGTTGTTGTTGTTCTCGATCATGGTAAGAGTCTTTAGGATGAAATCATTCATTTTCTTAGAGTTTTTGAGTTTGATTTGAAAGATTAAGTAGAGTTTGTTTTAACAGTTAGAGTTTGGAGATGAATATATGAGATAATGGAAATGTTAGTTGAGATATGCAATGTATTTATACTAAGCAATGTGTGGGTTGAGTTAATTGCTTTTTAATTAATATATATGTTAGGAAGTTGTGCCATAATCATCATCATCTCTCTCAATAATGCTGCTTCAAATCCTATTACTAACCCTTCTCATTCCATATTATCCGTTCATATGTACAGTGAATGTCAGTAATAATGCATGCATTGGAATTCTAACAGGCCGTAATTATGCATGCATCTAGTAATATTTAATTTATTTTTTTTTTATTTTTTAAGAACAAACAACAACGGTTATTTTAAAACAACCCGTTGTCTTTAGTTATAACAACGGTTTTGTATATTACAACCCGTTGTTATAACTTTCCCCCCAAAATTGAGTCACACTTTCCACAACGGGTTTTTATACATAAAACCGTGGTTAATATTTTTAACAACGGTTTCCTTAAGTAAACCAACCGTTGTTAAAACCTTCTACAACGGACGCTTTAACAACGTCCGCTTTTTTATATAACAACGGTTTTTGACCGTTGTTATAGCCTGTATCTGTAGTAGTGCATGGAAATCAGGAATGTCTACCTTTACATCTTTGTCTCTGGCAGCATATATTCCTTCCTCTATTCTTGAGTCATCTGATTCAGAGATGGCTTCCTTATAAGGATCATGATGTGGTTTCCTCCTTCCTGCTCCCATTGCAATCTCTCTCCCCCTTCATCTTCCTCTGAAAAGTAGTGGTTACCTTCTTGGGTCGTGGTTTGGAAATCTCTCTATGACAGTATGGACATCATTGAGCAAAGTATCCACTTTTTCTGCTAGATCATGTATTCTGGTCTCAATACCAGCAACTCTCTCTTCACTCATTGGGTTGTTTTTTGTAGTTTTGATGTAGCTGGGAAAATGAACTCACTTTTCTCTCACTCAGGACTAACACAAGATAGGATTTGTTATAACATAAGCCCTGATTACCAGAATTTGTAGTGTAAGCTATGGGGACAGACACAATTTGAACAAACCCTGAAACAGACAAGGAAGAGGTAGATAAGCAGTTCAAAGCCGGGTTCATCAAAGTGTCTGAATACTCTGACTGGGTGGCCAACATAGTTCCTGTACCCAAGAAAAATGGGAGAATTCGGGTTTGCGTTGACTTCAGGGACCTGAACAAAGCAAGTCCAAAAGACGACTTCCCTCTGCCACATGTTGACATCCTGGTGGATAACACTACCGAGCACGCCCTATTATCATTCATGGACAGGTATACTAGGTACAACCAGATCAAAATGGCTGAGGAAGACATGCATAAGACCGCATTCATAACACAGTGGGGTACATACAGCTACACGGTCATGCCCTTCGGTCTAATCAACGCCGGAGCAACTTATCAAAGAGCCGCCACCACACTCCTACATGACATGATGCACAAGGAGGTGGAGGTATATGTCGATGACATGATCGTTAAATTAAAAAAGCGGGATGGCCACATCAACTCCCTCCGGAAATTCTTCGCTCTTCTGCGAAAATATAACATGAGACTAAATTCTCAGAAGTGTGCATTCGGGGTCACCTCCGGAAAACTTCTGGGACACGTCGTCAGCAAAAGGGGCATCGAAATTGATCCTACCAAAATCAAGGCTCTTCAACAAATGCCTCGGCCTAAGAATGAGAAGGAGATTCGGGGATTTCTCGGTCAAGTTCAATACATCAGTCGCTTCATAGCAAAACTCACTATGATTTACGAACCAATCTTCAAGAAGCTCCGCGCCTCCGATCACTCCGATTGGGATGACGACTGTCAAAAGGCCTTCGACAGGATAAAGAAAATCCTATCTAAGCCTCTTGTCCTCATGCCACCTCAACAAGGAATTCCCTTATCCCTATACCTGACTGTCACCGACACAGCCATGGGAGCAATGCTAGCACAAACAGTCGACGGCGAAGAACAAGCCATCTATTACATCAGCAAAAAATTCATCGAGTATGAGACAAGGTACACGCAACTGGAAAAGACATGCCTTGCCCTGGTCTGGTCAACAAAGAAGCTGCGACACTACATGCTCAGCTACACGGTTCACATTTACTCCAAGATGGACCCGGTCAAATACATCTTCGAAAAACCCGTACTAAACGGAAGGCTGCCTAAATGGACACTCATGCTATCTGAATTTGACCTCAAATTCGTACCCCTCAAGGTTATCAAGGGAAGGGTAGTCGGCGATTTCGTAGCAGAAAACCCTGTCAACGAGGATCCAACAACCGACACATGGTCACTTCCTGACGAAGACATCCTTTGTGCCGACACCGACACATGGGACTTATACTTCGACGGTGCATTAAACCTGAGAGGCTTCGGGGTAGGAATCCTTCTGATATCACCAGAGGGAGAACATGTTCCAATCTCAATCAAGCTAGACATCACCGTCACCAACAATGCCACCGAATACGAAGCATGACTCATCGGCCTACAAGAAGCCATAACACTTGGCATCAAGAGACTGAGGGTCCATGGCGATTCCTCACTCATCATCAATCAGGTGTCCGGATCATGGAAAATCCGTAGCGATAGCTTAGCACCCTACCGAGCAAAAATTAATCAGGAGGCCGAATTCTTTGACCAAGTCGATTACTTCCACTTACCACGGGAAGAAAATCAATTTGCTGATGCCCTGGCAAAACTTGCGACGCTCGTCAACATACCTGACTACATGACATCGATGCCCCTAAGCGCACCAGCTCACATCTGCGCCATCAACAACGATGAGGAGAACCATGTCGAACCTTGGTACCAAGCCATCCTCAACTACAAAACCAAAAACGAATTCCCTCCCAACTCTGATACAAGAGGATAAATAGCAATCCGTTTACTTGCATCACAATTCGTGATAAACCAAGAACAACTATACAAAAGAACACCCTAAGGGATTATCCTCCTTTGCATTGACCACCACAAAGCCAAAAAAGTCATGGGAGAGGTCCACGACGGAGAATGCGGCCCTCACATGAGCGCAATAATGCTGACCCAAAAAATCATGCGGTTAGGCTACTACTGGACCACCATGGAAGCCGATTGCAGAAACTACGTCAAACATTGCCACAATTGTTAAATCTTCGTCAATATACAACATGTACCACCATCCCTTTTATACACCATGACATCACCCTGGCCTTTCTCGACCTGGGGCATCGACATCATCGGGAAGGTCAACCCGGTGGGCACCAAAGGGTATTGCTTCGTCCTCGTCGCCGTCGGCTACTTCACCAAATGGGTGGAAGCGCAGTCCTATGTGTGGACATGGGCCACAGGCCGGTCTATGGATTTGGGCCACCTACCGGTCCGTAGTCATGGGCCACCTGCACGCCAAGCCAATCTGTGGACATGCAGCGGTCTAGAAGGCCACGCTCGGCGGCGTAAAAATGCTTTCGACCAGATCGCTTTAGATCGGTCGGTTTCGTCTCGGTAAAGGTCTCGAAACGATTAGAGATGTTCGGAGTCGCCACCAAGCATTTGTGGGATGCTTGGAACCCATTCGAATCCACTTTATACCTAGGTCAACCAAGGCAAAAAGCGGTGTTTGACATAGGTACTAAAGATAAGGACTCGTCCCCCTTTTAGCATTCTATGCCTAAAATGACTCTCGTACGCCCTGGATAAGGCCATCCATTATCCAAAGGTTCTGAGTAAGGGGTGAAGGTACGTATTGGGAAGCCTTTTAATCGGACACCCAATCCTGCCTGCGTTAGCGACCTCTACTGATCGATCGTGTTTGTTTAAGTGCAAGAGTTGATAAAACGGTGTAAATGCATGAATGCATCCAAAAGTTTAACCTAACATGTGAGCTTTCTAAGTCGGTTTGCTAATCCAAATATCAAGCATAAGATGTCAAGTTGGATTTAGATTGATTTGCATGTGAGAACGGAAATTAAACATCCATTTACCAAATTCGGGTTATGATGCGTAACACGATCCATTTATTGAAAAAGTGTGTCAAGTGACAAAGTGTAAAAAACGTAAGCTTGTCAATCTGATCCGTCGTGTATTCGGATTAAACGTAATCGGGATCGTCCTAGATAAGTGCTAAAAACGAGGCAGAACAGTGCTAGACAGCCCCTTTGGGGCGCGAGCCTATTGGCGATAGAAGGGGCTCTGCCCAGGTTTTGAAATATGAAAGCAGAGGGCCTCTTGGGGCGCGAGCCATGGGGCGTACCAAGGGGCGTTTCCTGGTTGTTAAAAAGGTTGTTTAAAACCGTTTTTTGTGATTAATGATTTGCAAGTATGATTTGCATGACTCGGAATAATTACTATTATATTAGTAATATTCGTTGTCGGACTTGCATGTTTGAAAAGCATAATAAAATGGTAAGAGGAAAATGTTTGATTTGAACTAATTATGTTAAGTTCAATTATTTGTAATTAGTCAAGTTTGTCATCGTACTCGGATTAAACCGACATGGTATAAAGAACCAAGGATGATTATGAATTATGACTAATATGTTTGCAAATGTAAACAAATAAGAAAAATGGTAAATAAAATAAAAGGGGGTTAAAATACCCATTAAAATGTAATTAACCAATAATATCATCGAGTCACGGAATAAACCGTCATGGTATAAAAAACCAAGGATGATTTTTATAATGGTCAAAATATGTTTATCATAAAAATGAATTAAAATGGTAAATAAAGAAAAGGATTTCTTTTAAAATGTAATTAACCAATTAATATCACCGAGTCACGGATTTAACCGTCATGGTATATGGAACCAAGGGTGATTATGATTTATGGTTAAAAAATTTGTTATAGAAATGGTTTGAAACATTCGAAATGGTAAAAACCGTAAAAGGAAACAAGTAAAACTAAAAGAAAGTGTTGAAGAAAAGACAAACTCAAACACGTTTGAGTCTGACCTGGGCACCCCATTGAGGCGTGAGCCACCTTGCACAATAAGGGGCTTCTGCCTCAGGCCAAAACTCAGTTTTGGCTCGTCTAACCTAAATTTGAATCGTGTTATGCATCGTTCGTGCTTATAGACTCATAAAAACAATAAATACATGAAATAAAGTGAGTTGCTTACACCCTCAAACTTACTTGTATTGATATTTTGCGACGTAGACGACTTTAGAGACAAGTTTTCTCGTAGCGACTACTCACGATCAAGAAGTTTAAAAAGAGTGCCTTAAAAAAGGATTTGGTTTTGAAAATATGTTAATTAAAACATGTTGATTCATTAGTTGAGTTGGTTGAATGGGTCGGTCGAATGCACGGCGACGGTACCAAACAATATGTGTTAGGCTTGTGTTTACGATCGGTAGGTCGTAGACACGTGTCGATTTTGTGACTTAGGAAGTCGAGTATAGAAGTTTAAGGGAGATGTGAGGGGGCGGACGCTCGCGTGAATATTATGGTGTGTGATGGTGGGTCTTTATAGAGAAATGTAGGATGGTAGGTCGGTCGGTTTTGCTTGGAGGCTAAGGAGACACCCCATTGAGGCGCGAGCCACTCCGTGACTCAATGGGGTGTACTGTCCCTTTCAATTTGGATGTGGCCTATTCTCCATCCATTGTTTGGTTGGTTTGATATGTGGTATTCATATAATATGTCGTGTAACAATATGGGCATCTAATAAGATGATTTTGGGTGTTACTTGAGGTAGGTGTTTTGTGTGCTTGACTCGGGTTTGACCCGTGTGAGTCGGGATTTGAATTTTTATTCGGTTTTTGGCTCGGTGTCGGTTTTGACTCTAATTAGGGTCATTTTAATGGAAATGATATGATGAAAACATTCATGGCATTATTTTCGACATTCGAGATTTGGTTTGACTCGGTTTGACTCAGGTTGACTCGAGTTGCGGGTTTCTGAGTCGGTTTTGGGTCCGAAGACGATTTTGACTCTAATTAAGGTCATTTTAATGGAAATGACATGATGAAAACATTCATGGCATTATTTTTGACATTCAAGATTTGGGTTGACTCGGGTTGACTCAGGTTGACTTGAGTTGCGGGTTTCTGAATCGGTTTTGGTTCCGAAGACGGTTTTAACTCTAAATAGTGTTATTTTAATGCAAATGAAGTTAGAAAACTTTTGAAATCATTTTTCATATCCGAGTAGTGCATTAAACCGTATCATGTATAGCCAATCCACGCACGCATATCAAAAACACGTTATAGTCCGATCATCATCGGGTGGTTTTTGGAAGGTGCAGATACTGGGTATCTACAGAGTTCCCACTTTGACTGAGGCTTGGACAGGGCGAAAGTAAAAGTATGATCTCCAGGTCAATCAAAGATTACACCCTGAAGACCATTGCGACGTCAAGGCGACTCAAAAGGGTTTGAGCCAAGGACTGCCATCGGGAAAGGCGACGCCGAGGCGACTCGGGGATTCGAGTCAAGGACTTGCCGTCAGGAACAGTTTAGAGTCTGTCGACTTTCGATTCAGGTCGCTTAAAGTCCATTAGACTACGTATAAAGGCTCACCAGCCATAAGAAGGAATCATACCTGAGGCATCTTCGGGAATACGTCCTTGAATCTTTTGCGCGCAAAGGCTCGCCAGCCGGTGTTGAAGGCGGTGTGTTTTGAGGCTCGCCTGCCATAGGAATGAGTCATACCTGAGGCATCTTCGGGATATGTCCTTGAGTCGTATCTTGTGTGTGTGCAAAGGCTCGCCAGCTGTGATAAGGAGTCGTACCCGAGGCGTCTTCAGGATACTTTCTTGAGTTGTACCTTGTTTGTGGACAAAGGCTCGCCATCGTGTGAAAAGTAGTCGTACCCGAGGCATCTTCGGGATACGTCCTTGAGTTGTACCTTGTTTGCGGACAAAGGCTCGCCAGCTTGTGAAAAGGAGTCGTACCCGAGGCATCTTCGGGATACGTCCTTGAGTTGTATCTTGTTTGCGGACAAAGGCTCGCCGGCCATGGTGGTCGAAAGATCGACTGTGGGAAATAGCATGTGTGACATCCATTTGAAAATCAGCACTCGTTGGGGAGTTAGAAACTTCTCAGGACTCGTCGGGGATATGAGTTGCTGCTCGCTGGGAGGTAGCGTATGCCATGTAATCGACGGGGTTAAAGCCCTTGGACTTGATGGGTCGCCGTTTGTTGGGAAGAACCCAGTACTCAATCGGAGTGAGTTTGTCTTCTCAAGATTATCTGTATGGTTAGTGACCACACAAATCCGCAGTCGCATAGACAAGCACGTTGAAAGCAAGCATATAAGCACATAAGCACATAAGCATGTAAGCATGTGATCATGTGAGCAGTTAGCATATAAGCAACTATCATGTAAGAATATAAGCATATGATCACATAAGCATGTAAACAATTAGCACGTAATATCTCGCGTGAGAGGAGATATGAGTTTTGAAAGTTGTGAAGCTTAAAGACGAGTCTTGTTACTCGTAGATCTGTGATTTAATATATTGGAGACACGTGGCCATTGGGACACGGACTCACATAGATGCATACTGACAGACTGACAAATGGGCAGTCGTGAACGTGATGCTAACTCAGTATTGACACGACACGGGGGTAACTCTGAGAGACCTTGCACATGTAAGTGCAACTCCTAGCCAAGAAAGGGTGACAACGCGTATCAAATCCTTGGAGTAGAAGGTCCACTTGGCTGGGGAACATGAATTGATTATCTTCTCCAGACATCTTTGCCCTTGTTTGCTTACTTGAGATCCCTTCTCGAGGTATGATGATTCAGAGAGCAGAACCAAGACCTTGTCATCGTCCGAACCGAGCACTAGGATGTGAGCAGTTTTATTTTGGACTGTAGTTAAGACTCAAAAGACGTTTGAGGATAAAGGATGGGTGGCGTCTTGAAAGAGAAGCCCCCAGAGTGAGAAGGTGGGATTTTGACAAAGCAGGGAATGGGCGACGTCTTAAAGAAGAAGCCCCCAGTAAAGAGATATAAGATTAATTTTTTGCAGCTGGGTGGGCTACTTTTGAGGATTGATGTTGATGGTTGAGATTGAAATGGGTGTGCGTTTGCATCCTTGTTAAGGGACAGCCTACGTATTCGCGTGTTTGCGAAATCAAACCAGATCGTAGTTCTGAGCTGGTTATTGAGGATTGAAAATTGGAAATGTTGTGAAAGGAGTATGCGGTTGTGTCCTCGTAATAGGACTGCGTACGTATTCGCGTGCGTGCGAAATCAAACCAGATCGTAGTTATGAGTGTGTGTGTGCAATTAGTTGCAAATTGAAGGTTTGAAAATTGAATGTGTGTGGGGGTGTGCTTGTGTCCTCGTAATAGGACTGCCTACGTATTCGCATGTTTGCGAAATCAAACCAGATCGTAGTTCTGAATATATGTGCCTAAGCTAACTTTTAGGACCTTAAAGTGATTTTGAGGTGTATGGTTGTGTCCTTGGGGGACTGCCTACGTATTCACATGAAGTGAAATCAAACCAGATCGTAGTTCGGAACTGTGTGTGCCTAAGCGAGTTGTTAGGACCTTAAAGTGTGTGGGTCACGACGGTAAAAGCCGTTTGGTGACTCGAAAAATTGATTTGAGATAACTCCTCCTTGATCATGAATCGAAGAGGTGTAATTTGTGAAAATGTTCCTTATCATGTGAGCACACTAAAAAGTGGACCCTAAGGTTAGATTGGGTATGTCCCGTTCTCGGTATCAAAGCATTCGAGGACTCCGTATCTGGGTCAGGGTGAAAATGGCTTCAAAATTAGGGAATGTGGAGCTTGGTAATAATAGGTTTGTTTGACAGATAAAAATCTGGGGTTGAGCGTCACGACGGAAAATTCCGTTTGGTGACTTGAAGGTTGATCGGAGATAAATACCTCTTGATCATGAATCGAAGAGGTGTAACTTGTGAAAAAGTTCCTTATCATTTGAGCACACTAAAAAGTGGACTCTAAGGGTATAATAGGTATGTCCCGTTCTCGATAGCAAAGCATTCGAGGACTTCGTGGGGTTTGTGGTGAAAAATGGCTTCAATATTAGGGAATGTGGAGCTTGGTAATAATGGGTTTGCTTAACAGATAAAAATCTGGAGCAAGAATTTTGTGGTGTTTAGGCCGAAGTGTAACGGCTTGTAGTGTGGTGCGGAATAGGGTCTCCGACTTGATGTGGCCTGAGCACGAAATGGTTGGTAAATAATATGGGATCAGATTTCCATGTCTGGACCTTAAAGCTTAAGGTGTGATATTACAAGCATGAGGGGAATCCTCAGAAGCCTAGATAGGTCTCCTTATAACAGTCTCTAGAAGGACTTAAAGGTGAAGCGATATTGGTTTTAATTTTGAGGGAAATCCCCAGGATCCTAGATAGGTCTCCCTGTAAGAGTCTCTAGAAGGACTTAGGGGTGAAGCAGTTTTGGTCGAGGTTTTAGTGTTTGGTGTTTTGGACTTGTGGGTCCGGGATTTGATGTGTTGGACTCGTTGGTCCCGGGCTTTGGACTTGTTGGTCCTGGACTTGGTGTTTTGGACTCATGGGTCCTGGGCTTTGGACTTGTTGGTCCTAGACTTGGTGTTTTGGACTTATGGGTCCCGGGCTTTGGACTTATTTGTCCTGGACTTGGTGTTTTGGACTCATGGGTCCCGGGCTTTGGTCTTATTTGTCCTGGACTTGGTGTTTTGGACTCATGGGTCCTGGGCTATGGACTTGTTGGTCCTGGACTTTGTATTTGTGTGTTGGACTCATGGGTCCTGGACTTTGGACTTGTTGGTCCTGGACTTTGGATGTTGGTGTCGGACTTGTTGGTCCGAAGTTTGAAAAGTGAAATTGTGGGAAAATAACGAATTTGAATTTCGCTATTTCATTTTTTTGAAAAGTGACGGTTTTGAATTTCGTCAGTTGAAATTGTGGGAAAATAGCGAATTTGAATTTCACTATTTCGTTTTCTGATTTGAAGATAACGGATTTTTAAATCCGTCGTTTGGAATTTGTGAAAGCAGGAATTTGAATTTCGCTATCTCATTTTTGTTTGAAAGGACGGTTTTTGATTCCGTCGTTTGGAATTTGTAAAAGTAGCGAATTTGAATTTCGCTATCTCATTTTGTTTGAAAGGACGGTTTTTGATTCCGTCGTTTGGAATTTGTGAAAGTAGCGAATTTGAATTTCGCTATTTCAATTTTGTTTGAACGGACGGTTTTTGATTCCGTCATTTGGAATTTGTGAGAGATAGCGAATTTGAATTTCACTATTCTGTTTTTTTTTCATTTGGCTTCAGCCTTGGCTTTTGCTTTGGCTGTGAGCTTTGGCTTTGGGTGAATGGCTATTGGCTTTGGCCTTTGATTTTGGCCTTTCGCTTTGGTTTTGAATGAATGGTTATTGGCTTGGGCCTTTGATTTTGGCCTTTTGCTTTGGCTTTTGATTGAATGGCTATTGGCTTAGGCCTTTGATTTTGGCCTTTCGCTTTGGCTTTTGAATTATTGGTTCTTTTCCGTCCTTCGTTCGAGGCAGGTAAAGGTGCAGACGGAGATGTACCCGTTGGTGAGAGGTTGAAATTTGGCGATGGGATGTTTTTGTGGGGAATGGGCTTGCCTTTCGTCATTGATCATGAACAAGGAGATGTTCTGGTTTGTTATCTGGGTTCGTCGTTGAATCCCCTTTATAGAAGCTCGTTCTAAATTAGGTGCTAATGAAAGGTTTTTATTGCCAGACATGGAATAGATAAAGAAAATGGACACGGAGTTTCGAGTCCTCTGCTTACTCGGTACGGAACGTCACTCGAGTGTACTCACATTGAATTGGAACATATTGTTTGTTTTAAATCAATTCTCGTTGTCAACGGGAAATGGTAAAGGGGAGAATATATGATAGTTGAAAATCGTGCTTTTATTTAGATAAATAAGATGTTAGCACATACTCGATGAATACATGTGAATCATGGGGACAGCCCCCAGTTGTCACTTAGGAATAAAAGGACAAACACTAGGATATATATGACAAAGCCTAAGACTCGGACTCGGACTCAGACTCAATCGTAGATACGGACTCCTAATCATCATGTTCCTCTTCGAAGGTCTCTTTCGCAGCATCCCGCGGCTTGATTGTCTGGTCTTGAGCATTGACCCACTTGAGCACTTCACTCTCGTTGTTGGGGATTATATAAGGACAATAGTCGATGAGGCTTTTATCTTCTTGCAGAAAGAGATGTTCATTAGGGTTGTCTTCATCACTTGGTTGGCATAAGGATGAAGCTATCAGTTCATGATTGTCGATCATATTTTAAATAACATGTTTCAGTTTGAAGCACGTTTCAGTATCATGACCTTTTCCTTGATGATATTGGCAATAGGCGATGCCGTCCCAGAAACGGGATTTCTTGCATTCAGACGGGTCCGGGGTGGGCCCGATTGGTTGTAGCTTCCCTTAAGTTATGAGCTTTTGAAGAGCTTCGGCATAGGTTGTGTTGAGGTTGGTGAATGTCCTTCGAGAACGTTCAACCTTGCTGTTTGACTTGAGACATTCAGGAGGATTGTCCTGACTGAGAGGTACAATTATGATTTTGCCAGCTTCAATCATATCTTGAATGGCATGCTTGAGTTTGAAACGGGTTTCGGTGTCATGGCCCTTGCCTTGATGGTACAGGAAATAGGCATTACCATCCCAGAATCGGGCTCTTTTGTGTTCGGGTTTGTCCGGAGTCGGACCAATGGGTTGCAACATTCCTTCTGAAGCAAGTATCTCCAGAGCGGTGCCATATGTTGTTCCCAGATCTGTGAATACCCTTTGATCTTTTCCCATGGTTCCCACATTGGTGTTTTTTGGGATGTTTTTGTGAGTTTTGTTTTTGTTTTTGTTTTTCTCAATCCTGGGCGGGAGCAGGATTTGGTCATTGTCAATGGGAAGTTTTGAGGAAATTGCTCGGTATATTGAAGGGGTATTTGGTGAGGCAATTTCATGTTCTTTGTTGGTAGGTTCGTGGATGTGGGAACCATCGGATGACTCCTCATTTTCAATAGCTGTTGGTTGGTGAAGGGAGGGTTGGTTTTCTCCTTGGTGGTTAGGTTCATTTTCGGTAGTACCGACCCTTTTCTCCAAATTAGCTACCCGGGTGTTCAAATCATCGATAGCCACTTGCAGCTTTGAGAATATGTTGTTGATGGAGACAGAGAGCATCATTATACCGCTTTCTATGCCATCCTCATCAATTGCATGAATTTACTCATCGTCAGGAGAGATGAGGTGAGAGCAGTCTAAGGGAGGTTCCTGACTACGTCCAATAGGATTTTCTGGAGGCTTGATTTTGTTATTTGTTGAGGGGGGTAATGGTAATTCACCCTTTTCGATAATTGATACGTGCATTTTATATAGTCTTATTAGCTTATTTTATGCACGTATGTCTATGCTTTTATCGTGGTTTTATGCTACGAAATGCCCCGAATATGCTACTTTGGTGTATTTTGTCTTAATTGCAGGAATGGACCATAAAGTAGTGAAATCAAGCCATTTACCGTCCGTTTTCATGCATTTGGAGGAGGAGTGGATTTGGAGCGGGAATTATAGCTGTCTTGGGATGCGTGAAGCCTTTTCGAGAGCTAAAAGGACAAGTCAAAGTCAAACTAACGAGAATCATGAGCTGCTGAAGTCAAGATCCACTCGATCGAGTAATTAATTAGTCGATCGAGTGGTTTTAGGATGAATAATCAGGCGGTCGAGTAGTTTATCTAGTCGATCGACCATTTGCATTTATTGTTTTAGTCGATCGAGTAACTATTCTGGTCGATCGACCAGTTTTGAGCCTGAGCTGCTCGATCGAGTGGTTTTATTCCACTCGATCGAGTGGATTTTGCTACGGGCTGGGCTTTTTGCTTTAATTCCGTCAATTAGGTTTAGCAAATCCTATTTTCTTATAAATAGGAAGTCAGTATGTCATTGTAAACTCTCTCATTTTTTTCTCTTTCTTTTTCTCCGCCTGACACTTCTACTACGTTACTTTGGCTACTGTTACTTTTGTTCTTCTTTTCCGGATCTTTTAATTTAGTAATTCTTTCTTCCCTTCTCTCTTTAATTTAATGTTTATTGTTCTTATTTCTTTTACTCTAGTTTTCCTTATTTTCATGTCTAGCTAAATCCCCTTAGTATGTTAGGATTAGGGAAGCCGTGGTAGCAACATGTTATAATTGACTTGAATAGATTAGTCTGGCGATAAGAATTGTATTAGGCAATTTAATTGTTATTAGGTTGAATGTATGCATGCAGGAGACCAATTTATAAAAGTAGTTAACCCCAACCTAGATCGAAAGATTGGAAGGCAAGGCTTGCTTAATTACAATAGGTAATACCTAATTAGGGCGAAAGCTAAGTTAGGAGACCCTAGGGCGGTTTAAGGACCGAAAGGTGACGACCATAGCTCTTCTTATCAATAGTCTAATCGCCTCAGTACACCCGATAGTACAACTGCCACGGTAGACCGACTCCTAGCATATTCTCTTCTCTTATTATTAATTTCTTGCATTCCGTTCCCTCTTGCTTAGCTTCTTTAGTATAATCAACACAATCAAAAGCCCCAACTTGTGACATTAGACAGATAAAATAGACAAGTAGATAGTACACCGCCTCCCTGTGGAGATCGACCCTACTTACCGCTGACTTCTGTTAGTAGTACTTAGGTATTTATTTTTGGTACGAAACGACAGTATCAAAT
This sequence comes from Silene latifolia, assembly GCF_048544455.1. NCBI lineage: Eukaryota > Viridiplantae > Streptophyta > Magnoliopsida > Caryophyllales > Caryophyllaceae > Silene > Silene latifolia. The sequence goes on from NC_133535.1 coordinate 84,642,619, forward strand.
TTTGGCGCCGTTGCCGGGGAGGCAATCTATTTATTTATTTGTTTAATTTTATCTGTTTTTAGCCTCAGGGGATTTTTCCCTTGAGGCCGTTTTAATCTTTTTCCTTTAGTGCTGTTTTGATAGGCCTTACAGGTTCCACCTAGACAGTTCTAGGTGAAAGACCGTCAAAGGGAAGGCTTGAGTACCTTTGACCCATCACCAATGTCCTATTATATGGAACAATGGGTGATTTCTTGTGGGAGATGTGGTCTTCTTTGGGCATGATGCAGTTTTTTGTTTGGCAGAGAATGACGAAGTTTACGCGTTCAAGCAGCGCTGTCGAGATAGTCAAGCAGCTGTAGTTGTGCCGCCACAACCACCCTATCAATGGCCACCGCAACAAGATCCTCTTGATATACAAGAAGAAGAGATTGCGGAGCTGAAATCTTTGTTGGACACACTTGCATTCCAAGCGCAAGGATACGCCAGACGTATGGAAGAGAGTGATAGACGTAGGGAAGCTTAAATCCTTGAGTTGGAGTCACAAATAGCTCAGTTAACAGCTGAGTCGGGTAGTTGGCAACCAGAAGAGGTGTACTTAACCGAGAGCGGTTTTTCCCACGAAGAAACCGTGTTGCCCAATGCTGAGGATGACCTCTATGACTCGGATGACGAGTTTCTATCATATTTCAATACCTTACGCGAAGATTTCAGCCCTGTACAGGAGGAATCACTCGATCGAGTGACTTATATTGGTCGATCGAGTGATTTTCCAGGAGAAAGTGCTCGATCGAGTGATATTTCCACTCGATTGAGTGGAATTCAGGAGGAAATTGGTCGATCGAGTGATTATTCTGCTCGATCGACTGGATTCGCCATTGGGAGCTTTGATCCGTCATATGGGTTTGATTTAGATGACGATTTTGATGACGACAATGGTTACGGTGAATCTCCCTTATTTAAAGCCGAGTTAGATGCACTCGAGGCTGAGATTTACGGGATGAATTCCACTGAGGGCGACGAAAGGACAGCTGAGTCGGTACTTGCTCCTAGCACAGATGAGGTAATGCATTCCCTTGTCAGTGATTCCGTTGTTGAGAGCGACCAACCTGAGGTAGTAGACGATAATCTTATTATTGTTTGTTTTAATAGCATATTGCCCCGTTTGATTCATGCTTCTTCCTTTAATGCTATACCCCCTCTCATGTGGACGAATAAATTAGCGATTATTCACCTTCCCTGTCATCTTAATTTTGTTAATCCAAAACGAATCTTTACTATATTGACGATTGCTCCCGCGCTCCTTTATTTTGTGGATAAATTTAGGAGTTCGCATAGGAAATTTGTTCGACTTAAACGGTTGTTTAATTTTATTTCCTATCTCTTTATTCCACTTTGGTGCTACTTATGCTTCTGTGTAGCACATGCGCAGATGTACGATCTAATGCTGCGCGCTTTGAGCTGTTTTGATTGTAGCTGATTATAGAGGCTCGAAGAAGAAGAAGGTCGTGCTGGGACCTGACTGAAGCTAGCGCTGCCCGGGAGGCAACCCGGAGATCTATTTTTAATTATCTATTTTATTTCAGTTGTAATAAATGGTTTTATTACCATAGACTATCTCAGTATGCTTGTTTAGTTAGTTTACGGGCTATTTTATTTGCGTTTTGCAGGAATCACGCTGAGAATTACTCGATCGAGTAGTTTTTCTACTCGATCGAGCACTTTTGCTGAAAAAGCCTCTCGATCGAGTAGTTTTTCTACTCGATCGAGTACCTGCACAAAGAGAAACCACTCGATCGACCTAATTACCTCTCGAACGAGCAGTTTTTGGATGCCCATTCACTCGATCGACTGATTTTCTTCTGCTATCGAGTGTTATTGACGTGGATTAGCTTCCTGAGACGGTTTCCGGGCCTTTAGCAACCTCCCATGTTCATGGTCGGTTTGGGGAGGCCCCTTTTTTCGCGCATTTTGTGAGTTTTTCCGAATTTACTTTCTTTCTCCTTCAGTTTGCATTTCCTTTCCATGTTTTGGTACAATGGGGGCATTGTACGGTTTGGTTTGGGGAGGTTTTGCATCCATATCTGTGTCTGCATATTGTTTTTATTTGCATTTTTGTTATCACGTTTAATTTTTGTATTGCATTGTTGTTTATTTTTATTAAAAATTCAAAAATTCCATAAAAATTGAAAAATTGTTAAAATTCAAAAAACAATTTCATGTTTATTTTTGCATATAGGTTGAGTCGGAACGGTAGATTTCTATGATGAAATTGCTCTATAATTGTCTTTTTGCTTAAGCCTTGCATTGAACTTTTATCTATTAGCTTTGTCTTTTGCATATCTACGAGTTAATATTTAATTTAGCTGAACATATAGACTTGACCTATAATTTTGGCAACCTACTTATAATTTCTAAGGAATTAGAGCCTTATAAACTGGTGTCATTTGTGACCAGTTTCATGTAGGATTGTGAGTAGTTACTCCTTGCATATCATGTTCATCAATTTGCACGTATATGAAATTCAATTGCTTTTTGCCGTCATACATTCGGGTTAGTGGTTGGTGTCACATGCAGGGAGGTGCTTACAAATTCCCTTTTCTTTCATTTTTACCCATTAAACTCCACATTAGCCAAATTTGTTTGTTGACCCTTAACTATATTCCAAATTTAGCCTGCCTTGTCAAGCTAGTTTAGATTGTTCTGCGGTATATTGTCTATTGTATCAAGTTTGGCTTGCATCTATTGATTCGGAGTTGGTAACTTATGAAGAAAAGGAGGATGATGAAAAAGACGTGAAAAAGAAAAAAAAAAGAAATGTAAAAGAGAAAAAAAAATTCGAAAAAGAAGAAAAGAAGAAACCGAAAAAAAAATAGAAAAAGAAAGGAAAAATTTGGAAAAAAGATGTTGTTTGATGAGACGGTTTCACTCCTATGCTTTATTTACATTTATTGAGGAGTATTTTCAGTTTGGTTTGGTGAGATTTTATGCCAAATGAAGGGCATATGCTTATTTCATAATTGAGTTGGAAATGGATATGTTTTATATGGTTTTGTTTAGGTACTAGCTTGGCCGCCTATACCTCCACATTCCCATAAATGTTTTGCCTCTTCTTACCCATTGCCTCACTTTACCATATTTTTGTAAGCCCTCGGCTGTGACAGGACCTCGTTTGGTTGGAATGTGTGTAAGGTAGCTAGAATTGTGTATCATATTAGTTGCATGCAAGTTTATATGGGTCGTAGTCTAGGTGAGCGACTATTCTTCTTTCTCTCTTACATATTTATGTTCACCCTTTGCTTCATGAGAGAAGAGTGACCCGTGAGAGTCCATTGTTAAAGGTCTTGCAAGGTCGACGGTTCAGCTTTATTATAAACATCCTATAACTCGTTTGCATTTGACTATTTAGCTATAAGTGTTAGTTTGTCTGCATTTTATTGGCTTAAGTGGGCATTTGTAGCTAGCTCTGAGTTATCTTTTTCCGTTCCATTAGTTGCATTTTAGTTTACTCGGGGACGAGTAAAGGTTTGGTTTGGGGAGATTTGATACGTGCATTTTATATAGTCTTATTAGCCTATTTTATGCACGTATTTCTATGCTTTTATCGTGGTTTTATGCTACGAAATGCCCCGAATATGCTACTTTGGTGTATTTTGTCTTAATTGCAGGAATGGACCATAAAGTAGTGAAATCAAGCCATTTACCGTCCGTTTTGCATGCATTTGGAGGAGGAGTGGATTTGGAGCGGGAATTATAGCTGTCTTGGGATGCGTGAAGCCTTTTCGAGAGCTAAAAGGACAAGTCAAAGTCAAACTAACGAGAATCATGAGCTGCTGAAGTCAAGATCCACTCGATCGAGTAATTAATTAGTCGATCGAGTGGTTTTAGGATGAATAATCAGGCGGTCGAGTAGTTTATCTAGTCGATCGACCATTTGCATTTATTGTTTTAGTCGATCGAGTAACTATTCTGGTCGATCGACCAATTTTGAGCTTGAGCTGCTCGATCGAGTGGTTTTATTCCACTCGATCGAGTGGATTTTGCTACGGGTTGGGCTTTTTGCTTTAATTCCGTCAATTAGGTTTAGCAAATCCTATTTTCTTATAAATAGGAAGTCAGTATGTCATTGTAAACTCTCTCATTTTTTTCTCTTTCTTTTTCTCCGCCTGACACTTCTACTATGTTACTTTGGCTACTGTTACTTTTGTTCCTCATTTCCGGATCTTTTAATTTAGTAATTCTTTCTTCCCTTCTCTCTTTAATTTAATGTTTATTGTTCTTATTTCTTTTACTCTAGTTTTCCTTATTTCCATGTCTAGCTAAATCCCCTTAGTATGTTAGGATTAGGGAAGCCGTGGTAGCAACATGTTATAATTGACTTGAATAGATTAGTCTGGCGATAAGAATTGTATTAGGCAATTTAATTGTTATTAGGTTGAATGTATGCATGCAGGAGACCAATTTATAAAAGTAGTTAACCCCGACCTGGATCGAAAGATTGGAAGGGAAGGCTTGCTTAATTACAATAGGTAATACCTAATTAGGGCGAAAGCTAAGTTAGGAGACCTTAGGGCGGTTTAAGGACCGAAAGGTGGCGACCATAGCTCTTCTTATCAATAGTCTAATCGCCTCAGTACACCCGGTAGTACAGCTGCCACGGTAGACCGACTCCTAGCATATTCCCTTCTCTTATTATTAATTTCTTGCATTCCGTTCCCTCTTGCTTAGCTTCTTTAGTATAATCAACACAATCAAAACCCCCAACTTGTGACATTAGACAGATAGAATAGACAAGTAGATAGTACACCGCCTCCCTGTGGAGATCGACCCTACTTACCGCTGACTTCTGTTAGTAGTACTTAGGTATTAATTTTTGGTACGAAACGACAGTATCAAGAATCTCAAGGATGGCACCTTTTAGGGGGAGACACATTTCAGTATCGTGTCCGCGACCTTGGTGATATTGACAAAACAGTTTTCCGTCCCATCTTCGACCTCGCTTGCTTGGTAAAGGGTCTGGAGTTGGACCAACTGGTTTGAGTTTTCCTTGTGAGATTAGACTTTCCAAGGCTGTGGCATAAGGCATACCCAAATCACGGAAGGACCCATGAGGTCGTCTGGTTTTTGTTCTGTCGTTGGCAAGTAGTCGGCCTTCAAGGAGCTTAACCCTTTGCTCAATATCTGAAGAGGGAAAATTCCCAGTTATCATTTTGTCCTCAACTTGGGAGAGACGAGTGCTCAAGTTTTCCACGATAGCTAGGAGTCGAAGGACCACGTTGTTAGGTTCAGCAGAAGTCATGGCGGATGAAGGTTGATCAGCTTCTTGAGTTTCTGGTTGGCGATCGATGGCACCCAATGGATTCCTATTTGACACAACGATAGGCGTTATAACTTGTCTTGGCAGGGGATCGCACAAACAAAGGCAAGTACGACACATATGTATGAAAGGTAGTTTGGTCGTGGGGACGCGACAGTGTGACCAGGTTATGAGTTCATTAAAGATCGTGAATGACCTCTTGTGTTTGAACTCTTGGTGCATGACTTTGAACTTAGACTCGAGTGTCAACTTTGGCATAGTGATGCCTAGATAGACGACTTCTGACGGGATTTGGAAGTTTTTCGATGGCGTGACGCCGTTGGACAAGACATGTACACAAACTTGACCTTTGACCCGTAATGTAGGGGAAATGCGGGTTTAAAACTCAAGAGGTTGTGACTCAGCTAACGCTATTGGAGATGTCTCGACAATTAGGCGACACGACCTAGACCAGAAGGTAGGTACTGATTTCGGCAGAGACATGACGTTATCTAGACGACTTGACTTGAAATCGACTTGACTCTAATCGACTCAAGGCTGAATCAGAAAGGTGGACTGAAATTTTGGAAAATAGAAATTTTCAAAAAGATTCATTTGTCGTTTTATGGACGGCTTCCGAAGAGTAGGGATCCCCGAAAGTCGATCAGTTGAAGAGATTTGTCTTAGTTTTGTTTTCAAAAGACGGTTTTGAGTTTGAGTCGGCTCAAAAAACGATGTACTATTTCTAGAGACGGTTTATGAAATTCCGAATCACAGATTTGAAAATCGAGAATCGAATAATTTGGAATCGTCATCGCAATGGCCATGAAAACGGTTAAATTTGTTTTCAAAGGATTTAAAATTGGGTTGAAAATTTGAAAACGGTTAGATTTGTTTTCAAAAATTTGGTTTTGAATTGAAATTTGAAAACGGTTAGATCTGTTTTCAAAGATTTGACTTTGAATTGAAATTTGAAAACGATTAAATTTGTTTTCAAATGATTTGAAGTTGGATTTGAAATTTGAAAACGGTCAGATTTGTTTTCAAAGATTTGAATTGAAATATGAAGTTTGAAAACGGTTAAATTTGTTTTCAAAGAATTTGATTTTGAATTTGAAATTTGAAAACGGTTAGATTTGTTTTCAAATGGTTTGAATTTGGATCTGAAATTTGAAAGCGGTTAAATTGGCCTTCAAATGATTTGATTTGAATTGGAATTTGAAAACGGTTAAATTCGTTTTCAAATGATTTGATTTTTGATTTGAATTTGAAAGCGGTTAAATTGGCCTTCAAATGATTTGATTTGAATTGGAATTTGAAAACGGTTAAATTCGTTTTCAAATGATTTGATTTTGAATGGAATTTGAAAACGGTTAAATTCGTTTTCAAATGATTTGATTTTTGATTGGAATTTGAAAACGGCTAAATTGGCTTTCAAATGATTTGATTTTGAATGGAATTTCAAAATGGTTAAATTCTTTTTCAAGATTTGAAATTGGAAATCGTGAGGATTGAATTCGTCATTACGACGGGTTAGAAACCGTTTTAACCTTTATTTGAAAGACGATATACAAATCGAAAAGTGTGAGAATTGAAATCGTCATTACAACGGCTTAGAAAAGCCAATTTTGATATCGAAAACGAGATTTGAAATTTGGAAAGATGCACGGATTGAAATCGTCATTATGACGGTTTGAAAAACGTTTTAGTTTGAAAATTGATTTAAAATTTCGAAAATTCGAGGGTAGAATTCGTCATTAAGACGGCATAAAACGGTGCTTTGAGAATGCAACGGTCGGCGAGAGACCAAGGTTTGAAATGGCCATTATGACGACGTAAAAGGGTAATTTGAAATGGTTTGTGAAAACCAAGGTTTGAAACCGTCATTACAACGGTATGAAAAGGTGCATTTGAAATTGGTTATAAAAACCGGGTTTTGAAATGGCCATTATAACGGCATAAAAAGGTGCTTTGAAATGGTTATAAAAACCGGGTTCGAAAATCGTCATTATAACGGCCTAGAAAGGCGTGTTGAAATGGTTACAAAAACCGGGCTTGAAAATCAGCAGTACGACAGCCTAGAAAGGTGTGTTGAAATGGTTATAAAAACCGGGTTTTGAAAATCGTCATTACGACGGCCTAGAAAGGCGTGTTGAAATGGTTATAAATACCGGGTTTTAAAATCGTCATTACGATGGCATAGAAAGGCGTGCAACGGTCGGCGAAAGACCGAGGTTTGAAATGGCCATTATAACGGCGCGAAAAGGTGTTTTTGAAAGTTTGAAAATGACACGGAAGGACTTATGATCAAGTAGCACATAAGCACTCACAGTTCATTATATTATGTATAATGCTGACCCGAGTTTTGGCTTAAGAGGGTGGGTTACACACCAAGCGATCAAACCCCGATTTGCGAGAGGGATACCAATCCAAACAAAATGTGTAAGGAGGGTGTCCTAGCCTCGTGCTCGAAAGTGATGAAAGCTCTTTGACGAAACAGAAATGTGTAACGTCAATGGTATGCTTGACTCAATCGGGATTCAAATCGCGGGGATGAGAAAACTCACCCCGACGAGACGAGCCAATTGGTCGAAAAGGGTTAGGTTGTGGGCCCAGACAAGGAACCCGACTTATGACCGTAATATCAATTAATGCACTTTAACCACGACCTCGTTCGAGTTTCACCTCTAAGGATCACAAAGACACAAGTGTCCTAGTTGTCCCAGCGGAGTCGCCAAACTGTGGACATGGGCCACGTCTCGGTCTGTGGATTTGGGGGTCCACCTACCGGTCCATAGTCACGGGCCACCTGCACGCCAAGCCAATCTGTGGACATGCAGCGGTCTAGAAGGCCACGCCCGGCGGCGTAAAAATGCTTTCGACCGGATCGCTTTAGATCGGTCGGTTTCGTCTCGGTAAAGGTCTCGAAACGATTTGAGATGTTCGGAGTCGCCACCAAACATTTGTGGGATGCTTGGAACCCGTTCGAATCCACTTTATACCTAGGTCAACCAAGGCAAAAATCGGTGTTTGACATAGGCACTAAAGATAAGGACTCGTCCCCCTTTTAGCATTCTATGCCTAAAATGACTCTCGTACGCCCTGGATAAGGCCATCCACTATCCAAAGGTTCTGAGTAAGGGGTGAGGGTACGTATTGGGAAGCCCTTTAATCGGACACCCAATCCCGCCCGCGTTAGCGGCCTCTACTGGTCGATCGTGGTTGTTTAAGTGCAAGAGTTGATAAAACGGTGTAAATGCATGAATGCATCCAAACGTTTAACCTAACATGTGAGCTTTCTAAGTCGGTTTGTTAATCCAAATATCAAGCATAAGATGTCAAGTTGGATTTAGATTGATTTGCCTGTGAGAACGGAAATTAAACATCCATTTACCAAATTCGGGTTATGATGCTTAACACGATCCATTTATTGAAAAAGGGTGTCAAGTGACAAAGTGTAAAAAACGTAAGCTTGTCAATCTGATCCGTCATGTATTCGGATTAACCGTAATCGGGATCGTCCTAGACAAGTGCTAAAAACGAGGCAGAACAGTGCTAGGCAACCTCTTTGGGGCGCGAGCCTATTGGTGATAGAAGGGGCTCTGCCCAGGTTTTGAAATATGAAAGCAGAGGGCCTCTTGGGGCGCGAGCCATGGGGCGTACCAAGGGGCGTCTCCTGGTTGTTAAAAAGGTTGTTTAAAACCGTTTTTTGTGATTAATGATTTGCAAGTATGATTTGCATGATTCGGAATAATTACTATTATATTAGTAATATTCGTTGTCGGACTTGCATTTTTGAAAAGCATAATAAAATGGTAAGAGGAAAATGTTTGATTTGAACTAATTATGTTAAGTTCAATTATTTGTAATAAGTCAAGTTTGTCATCGTACTCGGATTAAACCGACATGGTATAAAGAACCAAGGATGATTATGAATTATGACTAATATGTTTGTAAATGTAAACAAATAAGAAAAATGGTAAATAAAATAAAAGGGGGTTAAAATACCCATTAAAATGTAATTAACCAATAATATCATCGAGTCACGGAATAAACCGTCATGGTATAAAAAACCAAGGATGATTTTTATAATGGTCAAAATATGTTTATCATAAAAATGAATTAAAATGGTAAATAAAGAAAATGATTTCTTTTAAAATGTAATTAACCAATTAATATCACCGAGTCACGGATTTAACCGTCATGGTATATGGAACCAAGGTTGATTATGATTTATGGTTAAAAAATTTGTTATAGAAATGGTTTGAAACATTCGAAATGGTAAAAACCGTAAAAGGAAAGAAGTAAAAATAAAAGAAAGTGTTGAAGGAAAGACGAACTCAAACACGTTTGAGTCGACTTGGGCACCCCATTGAGGCGCGAGCCACCTTGCACAATAAGGGGCTTCTGCCTCAGGCCAAAACTCAGTTTTGGCTCGTCTAACCTAAATTTGAATCGTGTTATGCATCGTTCGTGCTTATAGACTCATAAAAACAGTAAATACATGAAATAAAGTGAGTTGCTTACACCCTCAAACTTACGTGTATTGATATTTTGCGATGTAGACGACTTTAGAGACACGTTTTCTCGTAGCGACTACTCACGATCAAGAAGTTTAAAAAGAGTGCCTTAAAAAAGGATTTGGTTTTGAAAATATGTTAATTAAAACATGTTGATTGATTAGTTGAATTGGTCGAATGGTTCGGTCGAATGCACGGCGACGATACCAAACAATATGTGTAAGGCTTGTGTTTACGATCGGTAGGTCGTAGACACGTGTCGATTTTGTGACTTAGGAAGTCGAGTATAGAAGTTTAAGGGAGATGTGAGGGGGCGGACGCTCGCGTGAATATTATAGTGTGTGATGGTGGGTATTTATAGAGAAATGTGAGATGGTAGGTCGGTCGATTTTTCTTGGAGGCTAAGGAGACACCCCATTGAGGCGCGAGCCACCCCGTGACTCAATGGGGTGTACTGTCCCTTTCAATTTGGACGTGGCCTATTCTCCATCCATTGTTTGGTTGGTTTGATATGTAGTATTCATATAAGATGTCGTGTAACAATATGGGCATCTAATAAGACGATTTTGGGTGTTACTTGAGGTAGGTGTTTCGTGTGCTTGACTCGGGTTTGACCCGTGTGAGTCGGGATTCGAATTTTGAGTCGGTTTTGGCTCGGTGTCGGTTTTCACTCTAATTAGGGTCATTTTAATGGAAATGACATGATGAAAACATTAATGGCATTATTTTCGACATTCGAGATTTGGTTTGACTCGGTTTGACTCAGGTTGACTCGAGTTGCGGGTTTCTGAGTCGGTTTTGGGTCCGAAGACGGTTTTGACTCTAATTAGGGTCATTTTAATGGAAATGACATGATGAAAACATTCATGGAATTATTTTTGACATTCGAGATTTGGGTTGACTCGGGTTGACTCAGGTTGACTCGAGTTGCGGGTTTCTGAGTCGGTTTTGGGTCCGAAGACGGTTTTAACCCTAAATAGTGTTATTTTAATGCAAATGAAGTTAGAAAACTTTTGAAATCATTTTTCATATCCGAGTAGTACATTAAACCGTCTCATGTATAGCCAATCCACGCACGCATATCAAAAACACGTTATAGTCCGATCATCATCGGGTGGTTTTTGGAAGGTGCAGATACTGGGTATCTACACTATGCAGTATTGACCGCCAAACAAGTGGCCAAGTTCATCCCGGACAACATCATCTGCAGATATGGGGTACCCCATGAATTCATCAGCGACCAAGGCTCCCACTTTCGGGCAGAAACACAAGCCTTGCTGGAAAAATACAAAGTCAAGCGACATCGATCATCCCCCTATCGTCCCCAGACCAACGGAGCGGTAGAGGCAGCAAACAAAACTCTTGTTACCATCATAAAAAAGATGCCAGATAACCGCGATTGGCCGAGCAAACTCCCATTCGAACTCTGGGGATACCGAACCTCCATTCAAACACCGACAGGAGCCACACCCTTCTACCTAGCATACGGTATGGAAGCGGTTCAACCAGTAGAGTTAGAATTCCATCTCTACGTATCCTGCTGGAGAGTCAAGTTCCTGAGGCGGAATGGACCCGTCGAAGGTTCGAACAACTCACGCTTCTAGACGAACGATGACTCAACGCCTTGCACAACGTCCAGCTATACCAACGACGTATACAACGGGCATTCAACAAAAAAGGTCAAACCCAGAAATATCAAAGAAGAGGACTTGGTCCTCAAGTCGGTTCGAGCACCACTACCCGTCGATCCGAGGAGGAAATTCAAACCCAATTGGGCCGGGCCGTACCTGGTCAAGAAAATACTTTCGGGGGCGCAGTGAGATTGAGTGACCTAGACGGGGAGGATTTCACAAACCCGACCAACCTAGACCAACTCAAGAAATACTACCCTTGAGACCTAGATACCAACAAACCTTACCACAGTTTTACAACTAGCGACCACAGTATCCCTTTCAAGTCAAGTTCCTTAACGCGTTCTTATTTGAAATTGCATGCTTTATCGAGTCTAAGTTGCGGCACCTTGCCACGTTTCAAACGTCCTTTGATCTGTCAAATGCAACATCCATCTGCACTCAAACAAAAACACCTAAACTACGAGCATGGTTTGATTTCACCTTTTTCAGGTGGATACGTAGGCAGTTCTTTCTTACACAAGAAGGATACAACCACAAAACGAAATAAATTAACAAAATATTTTGAACTACGACCATGGTTTGATATTACCCTTTTCGGGTGGATACGTAGGCAGTCTTTTCCTACACAAGAAGTATACAACCATCCCCACATACAAAAATATCGCCCATATCAACTTCAAAAACAAAAGAAAAGGGAAAAACATTCCCTTTCCCACAAAAATACAAAAGAAAGCCTTTCTCCCTTCCCAAAAAATTCCCATTTCCCGAGTGCAATGTTTAGGATGATTCAAACCGAATTATCTTTTACAAGATGGATGGAAGAAACAAGCGTTCACAATTTCTTTTGACACAAGCAATCCTCTTATTTGATTAATAATGAGAAGGATTACAAATTTGACAACAAATAAAGCTATGCAAGTCTACAACTTGTCAAAGCTAGAGTGTCGACTAGGACATCTCACATAGTATAACTAGCACAAAATACACAATATATAACTAATACAATATAATAAAAACTCACAACATGAATACAACATAATAAAATGGGTAATGGAGGTATTCATTCTTCTATTCTACCCTTGCCTTTTCCCTCGGCGTACATATTCCCCTTGTTCTTCTTGTTGGCCCGCCTAGCATGAACTTCCTTTTCAGAACGGATCCTCAACGGATCTACGACAGCGACGACCTCCGGTCTTTTGTAAGACTCCATACACGGCCCAAGACGAGCCCATACACGGCCCACTACCTCTTTGGGACCTGAGCTACTCCTCTTTGGTGGGCTCATTACATCCGGGCTACCTCCATCAACAAAGTCGTCAAAGAAGGCACGGTTGGCCTTGCCAACCTCTCTATACTCAAGTGGACAACCTCGTCCTTTCGATATTTGGACCTCTCCTCCAAGGCTTTAGCTCTTGACCACTTGACATAAGCGGGAGTCACCTATGTCGTGTCAACGGGGTTTGGTACCTCCCAAATCGGCCGAGTGGCCCACCATCTTTCGAAGACCACCACAAGCTCGGAGTTTCAAAAAATGATCTCTTGGACGAGAGTAACTTGAGCGGGCACCTTTTGTTGATGCCCCATTTGCCTCATGAGCCTTTCGGGATAGATGAAGGAAGCAACTTTTAAACCCACCATCATCAAAGAACAAGAACTAGCGGCTGAAGCGGACAACCATGTGAAGGACCTCAAGTGCCACCATGGCACCACCCACCGGATATGAGGATCTCCCACCTCCGCCAATCTCGAGATCCAATAGGCCTCGGTGGATGCAAAACTATCCGAGTACAACTTCTTCCTTATAGTAAGGTGACGGAAGGAGTAAGAAGAAGATTCGGCCGGAGGCTCTACATACCTTAGCCTATCCAATAGCCACACTTGGAGGATCCTTGGAGATCCGAACGACCATTTGCTCAATTACATGAACAAGGGTCATACTACCATAACACTTTGACCCTTCCTTCTTCAAGGCATCGACAAAGAGGTATTCATGCACTAGGCAAAAGGCAATAGCCCTTCTCCTAGCCACCTCCGAAACATTGACTTCCAACCGGTTTGAGAAAACGTTGATAAGAGCCAATATATCCACACCATGGGGAGCAAGGAGAGAGTTCACTTGGCTCGTTGACAAGCCCAACATTGAACGAAACTTCTCTTTGTAATGCAACCGAGTCGGAGGAAGCACCGGAGTACAACCCGGCCATTCTCCAATGGCGCCCACTTCTTCGGTAAGAGGGCAAATTTCACCTTTCGGGAAAACGAAAACATGATGTTTCGAATCCCAAAACCAAGAGCATGCTTCAAGGAACGAGTTGATATTTCTCGGGAGGCGACAAATCCCTACACCAATGCCGCAACCTATTTTCGAAAGCATCCATGAATTATTTTGTGGAAGAAGAAGAAAAGGTTTTCGTAGAGATGTTTTTCGTGTTTCGGATGATGAAACAATGAAGCACAACCGTCCCTATTTATACAAAATAATCAGCGTTTTTTTCCGGAAAAAAGGGGAAGCTCCCTTCCATCGCCCATGGCATCGCGCCTCTTTAGGCTGTTCCTCGGGATCCGCACCTTGATTTGTCCCTATCAAGTTGTGTTTCTTCCTGACACCTAAATCCTCCCGCCACAGGGCTCGCGCCTCTTCGGGCATATCAGGGAATTTTTGTGTTTTCTTACACTCACATTTCCTTGTTTTCGCGTTTTACGAAATCCGACACGGTTTCCATAGCGCAGCTTTAAACATATGGGTTTTTTTCTCTCATTTTTAGAAGGGAAGGGCTAGTCGCCCCGATCTGCGATGGATCGTTTCAATGTCAGTCGAAAATTCCGAAATTTTTTCGCTTTTTCATATTTTCCACAAAATCGAAAATTGATAACACGACGTCAATTTTCTTCTAAAATTCAAGATCTCGCAAATCCGAGTCTTGATCTCACAAAAATCAAATCAAATACACTCGCAAAAATCTCTTTTGAAATTCATCCGTGACGGTTTGAGTTTTGGTTTTTCGAGTTACAAATCAATTTTCAGCAAAATTCAATGCAATTTAATTCAAACACGAGTTAATTGCTCAAAATTTCAAAAGAATTTCTTTTGAAAATCTAAACGTGACACCTTGTTACGGAATTTTCAAAATTTATTTTCGATTTCAATTTTAACTTCGAGTCATCGTGGTTATTTTTGTTTTCATCAAATGCTTTTGCGTGTTTACGTTTATGCGTACGTGCTACCTGTTGCTTGTTTTCTACACCAAAGATGCAGGAACTAATGCAATGCAAAAAGGGAACTAGCAGCTGACCACGCTTCTCTGAAACACAACACAAAAGAGCAAAACAAAATAAACCACAATCCAAAAACACATTTATAGAAACCGCCTCATGCAAAATACATCGACACATGTTTGATACAAACGACTGACCATACAAACAGGATCCAGTACAAGTATTTATCATACAGACACTGGCCTAAAAACAACGAACTGGGGGCTATCCGCCATCTACCGAACTAAGCACTCCCTATCCTTCCGATCGGAAAAGAAAAGGAGCAACTTGAAAAACAAAGGACTAACAGCCGAAGCGGTGGTGGTTACCATGACCGTAATACCTCATTCCGACTCCGTGACAAAGAGGGAAACAATGCCTGGCAGATTTCGGACGACGTGACAATCAGGAATTGTGACTCAGTGCATCACCCCGATGTTAACCCCCAATCGTCGGAATTCGGCGATGAGAAGAAGCCATGACATAAGGCGTCGCCCCGATGTTAAACCCTAATCATCGGAATTCAGCAACGATCGAAGACGGTAACGTAGAACAATGCACCCATCTTGACCCCCAATCATCAGACGTCCGCACCTCTGCAAACAACAGCCAATGATCGATACTTAATCAAAGGCTGGACAAAGGCCACCCGGGAGAAACACAACTCGACAAGGATAAGGAAACAACCATCTCTCCTCCTCCTAGGTCATCCTCCTCCTCTAAAGTCTCAGCAACGGACCTAGTAGGCCAAGAACACCCCTGCAATCAGGACAAAACAAAAACGTCAGCCGAAATTTCGGCATTACGACGGCACAAAATGGACAAATAAAAAAACACATCCCTGCAAATGCAAAACAAAAACAAGGGCAAACCCGCCAAAACCCATCCAACAAAAACACTTCACAAAAAAACTGCACAAAAAAAATCAATCGCCCTTGTTTTCAAGCAAAAGACGAGTCAAAACAACAGGCAAAAATTTTTAGAAACCATCAACACCTCAAGGTCCAAAAGGCCCGCAAAACAGCAACAAAAATTCCCGACATAACTGGGTATTTTTCACAGCTCAAAAAGGCAATTTTACGCCAATTCGAGCATAAGTAGGTCAAAAAATTCAAAATACAACCACAACAAAGCAACGTGATTTAATCACGTCTCAAAGCGACCTAAACTACAGTTAAGGTCCATTTCAAGACAAACTGACTCAATTTGAGCTCAAACAGACACTTATTTCATCAGACATAAGATCGTCGCAAAAGGCAATAACTCAAAATTTTGCCCACAACACCCAACTAAGGTTCAATATGGCAAAGACGGCCTTCCCCGACTACAATAAAACCTAGTGGGGCCCATAACTCAAGCAAACAAACTTGGCATTTGTGAAATAAGACAGTTTTTTCGTCTCAATCACGTTTTTTCAAGCCTAGGGAGCGGGGACAGGGACCAAAATGCAAACTAAAAGCACCCCTATACTCCTAAACAGGTTTCTAATCTAATGCAACCATGAATTTCACTCGAAAATAGGCTAAAAAAACGCCCAATTCAATTTTCGAAAATTTAGGGCTTCGTCCTAATTCAATTAACCAGAAGACAAACAAATTCAAATGGATTTAAGAGGATTTAAATACCTTGAGATGACATGATGATAAGGGCACGAAAACAAGCAAGAAACAAGGTCGAAAATGGCGTCTTTTTTCGGGTGTCGAAGAAGATGATGAGAATGGGGAGCATCCCATTCTCGCGTCTTTTTACAGAAAAAAGGAAAGCTCCCTTCCTTCGCATAATTGCTCGCGCCTCATTAGGGTGTCCCCTATGCATTCAGCGGAATTTTGGGCTTTGGCCCAATTCCCCACACTATTTTCATAAATTTCAACGACGACATTAAAACCCGTCATTTTTCAAATACAAAAACTAAAATAGTGAGATTCAAATTCACTATTTTCACAAATTTCAACGACGACATTAAAAACTGTCATTTTTCAAATACAAAACAAAATAGTGAAGTTCAAATTCGCTATTTTCACAAAATTTCAACGACGGCATTAAAACCCATCATTTTTCTAATACAAAAACAAAATAGTGAGATTCAAATTCACTATTTTCACAAAATTTCAACGACGGCAATAAAAACCGTCATTTTTCAAATACAAAAACGAAACGGTGAAATTCAAATTCGCTATTTCCACAAAATTTCAGCGACGACATCATTGTTGTTAAAATCGCGATCCGCATCGTACGATCCTACGATCCAAAAAGTGGAAAACGATTCAAATCGTCGTAGAATCGTTTTGGTGGTAGGATCGGTATGGGATCGGGTTGGATCGGATAGGATCGTGTAGGATCGATGGTAGGATCGTTCAGGATCGTAAAATGCTTATTTGTGCAATAAATTTGTGAGTTGGTTGTTCTTCTATACTTAGAACTCTAAATTAAAGATATATAATATATTGATATGATTATTAAGACTTTCATGTTATTAAATAAACTTTTTAACATTATACATCGCAAATTATACCAAATAGTTTACATAAACTTGTTTATCCAAGCTATTTGTAGGATCTTACGATCCTACGATTCGATCCTGCGATCCGATCCTACCACCTCTCTTCGATCCAAAGTAGGATCTCGATCCTGACAACATTGACGACATTAAAAACCATCATCTTTCAAAACAAGTAGCGAAATTAAAAATTTGCTATTCTCACAAAACGTTCGACGACGGCAATAAAAACCGTTATCTTTCAACGTCGTTATTGAAAACCGTCACTCTCAAACGAGAATCAATAGTGAAGTTCAAATTCGCTGTTCCCACAACATTTTCAACGACATGTTCAAGCCTTAAACAAGCGGCATTAAAAACCGTCAAACCTTCAAAAAGGGATAGTGAAATTCTCTACCCTTTCACAAATCACAAATCGTGGGAAGACGAAATCAAATCCGTTATCCCCAAACACACGTTGAATGGCAAAATGCACATTAACCCTTTTTTACAAACTTCCAACAAACGACAATAAAAACCGTTACCTCTTTTCGAGATTTAAAATCCCCGCCAACCACCGGAGCCAGGCTCACGAGCCTATCCCTCTCCGGCACCACAAACATCCAATATAAACACTGAAATTCCCCAACAGGATATTAGAGGCTTCCCCACGGAGCCCGCTAAATTCAAACAACTTCTCGAAATAGGCCCATCCAACGCGGCTATTTCCACACTCAATCACATTCAACATGGCTGGCGAGCCTCACAACGCACACTCAACATGGCTGGCGAGCCTCACAATGCACATTCAACATGCCTGGCGAGCCTCACAACGCACATTCGATATGGCTGGCGAGCCTCACAACGCACATTCGATATGGCTGGCGAGCGTCACAACACAAACTCGACATGGCTGGCAAGCCTCACAACGCACACTCGACATGGCTGGCGAGCATCACAACGCACACTCGACATGGCTGGCGAGCCTCACAATGCACACTCCACATGGCTAGCGAGCCTCACAATGCACATTAGATATGCCTGGCGAGCTTCATAACGCACATTCAACATGGCTGGCGAGCCTTACAACGCACACTCGACATGGCTGGCGAGCCTCACAACGCACATTCAACATGGTTGGCGAGCCTCACAATGCACATTCGATATGGCTAGCGAGCCTCACAACGCACATTTAACATGGCTTGCGAGCCTCAAAACGCATCACATTCAATATGGCTAACCAGCCTCAAAACGCATCACATTCAACACGGCTGATGAACCTCAAAACACATCATATTCAACGCTGTTGGCGAGGCCTTTCATATCCTCCACGCGGCTGGCGAGCCCCTTCATATCTGCAACGCGGCTGGCGAGCCCCTTCATATCCGCAACGCGGCTGGCGAGCCCCTTCATATCCACAACGTGGCTGGCGAGCCCATTCATATCTGCAAGCGGCTGGCATATCCCGAAGATGCCTCAGGTATGATTCCTTCTTATAGTTGGCGAGCCTTTGTACGTAGTCTAACGAACTTTAAACGACCCGCACGGACCGTCGACAGACTCTAAACTGTTCCTGACGATATGTCCTTGACTCGTATCCTCGAGTCGCCTTGGCGTCGCCCTTCTTGACGGCAAGTCCTTGGCCCGAACCCTTTCGAGTTGCGTCAACGTTATTTCGGTCTCCAGGTTGTAATCTTCGATTGACCTGGGGGCTATACTTTGACTTTCGCCCTGTTCAAGCCTCAGTCATAGTGGGGGCTCTGTAGATACCTAGTATATGTTAAGTCTCCAACAAACACTCGATGATTATCGGACTACAACATGCTTAGGAATCACAGCGTTTGATCGACAGTTATGTACAACGATACGTCGGAAGACTTAAAACGATTTCAAAAATAAAATATTTCAAAAGTACCCGGAGTGTTTAATGCATGACGACGGGGTCACAATGACACTAACTAGACTCAAAACCGACACCGGACCAAAAACCGACTCAAAAATTCAAATCCCGACTCCAACAACGAGTCAAATCGAGTCAAACACAAAAAACAAAACTTTTCAATACTTCCATCTTAAGTATTTTCCGGAATGCTTCATGGTCAAGTACAAATCATGTCATCCAAAACATAGGATAGAACAAATCATGATTACAATTGCGTGATGGTGACAAGACACCTCGAAGACCCGCGAAATGGCTCGTGCCTCTTCGAGCAGCCCATGCGGTCACGTCGCTCAAAATGCACACAACCACCCATTTCTCTATAAATACCCATCTTCACACACCATAACACTTTACGCGAGTGTCTGCCCCCTCATTTCTCCCTTAAAATTCTAGACTCGACTTCTCAAGTCACAAACCGACACATGTTTTTGACCTACCGATCGAAAACACAAGCCTTACACATTGTTTGGTACCGTCATCGTGCATTAAACCACTTGACCGACCATCTCGACCAACTACACCACCACTAAACTTAAAACACTCTTTTTACATTGCAAAAACGGTTTTCAAACCGAGTTTCCGACCAAACAAGTTGATACACTTTCGTCGATTTCTCGTCTCAAGCCTAGCATGTAAGTATGAGGGTGTAAAAATCCTCTTCTATCATGTTTTTCTTCTGTTTTATGACTATAACATGCTAAAACATGCATAACATGATTTAAATATGGGTTAAATGAGCCAAAACTGGATTTTAGCCGAGACAGGGCTGCTTGTATAGCAGACAGGCTCGCGCCTTAACCCCCTCTCAGGCTTTAATCCAGCCGTGTTTAGTCTCATTTTTTTCTTTAATTCATTTCTTATTTGTAATCGGTTTTTACCATTTCAAATATTTCAAATCATTTTCATGACAAACTTTTAACCATAAAACATTTCTCACCCTTGGTTCCTAATACCATGACGGTTTAATCCGTGTTTCGGTGATAATATTTGGTTAAATGCATCTTAAAAAGGTATTTTAAAACCTTTTTATTTCATTTCTTTACATTTTCAAAACAAATGCATTAGTCATAAATACAAAATCATCCTTGGTTCTACATACTATGTCGGATTTTAACCCGAGTATGATGATAAACATTGACTAATCACTAACAAATTAACTTAAAACAATTAGTTCATAATCATTTTCAAAACTATTCATGTCAAGCTTGCAAAATTGAACCCAACATCGAATATCGTCAATACAATAACGATTATTCAAGTCTCGTTCTTCACATCAACATAAAAGCGGTGTAAACGACCTTTTCAAACCAAGACAGGTTCAAACACCCTCTTTTCAAACCATTTTACAAACCTTTTAATGGTCAGAAGACATCCCATCAACCGTCTGTTGACCCGCGTCTAAACAGGCCACTCATTTTCCAATTTTCAAACCAGGACAGACCTGTTCGCATCGCCTGATGGCTCGCGCCTATATAGGCTGCCTGATGCAGACCCTGATTCCTTCTAGCACTTGTCTAGGACGATCCCGACTTCGGTTAACCCGAATACAGGATGAATCAGATGACGAATCTGCCCATTTTACATTGTATTTGCAAAACGCCTTACTAAGACAAATGGATTACGTTATGCACCATAAACCTAACTGGGTAAATGGGTGTTTAATTTCCGTCTTACATGCAAATCAACATTAAATCCAACTCGACATCAAATACTTGATATTTGGATTAAACAACCGACATAGAAAGCTCACATTTTAGGTTCAAACTTGTGGATGCACATTCATGCATTTACCCATTTTATCAACTTTTGCATTTAACCAACCAAGATCGATCAGTAGAGGCCGCTACCGCGGGCGGGATTAGGTGTCCGATTAAAGGGCTTCCCAATACGTACCTTCACCTCTTACTCAGAAAATTTGGATATTGGACGACCTTATCCAGGGCGTATGAGAGACATTCTAGAGATAGGATGCTAAAGATGGACGGTTCCTTATCTTTAGCACCTATGTCAAACACCGCTTTTTGCCTTGATTGACCTAGGTATAAAGTGGATTCGAACGGGTTCCAAGTATCCCACAAATGCTTGGTGGCAACTCCAAACATCTCTTGCATCGTTTCGAGACTCTTGTATGCTTGGAAAGCATTCACTTGTTCCCCTACATTTACTTTGGTCATGTCCCAAAGTTCCACAACTCTCACATACTCCACTTGGAATTGATGAAGATGTCACCATAGCATTCACATGTTGCTTATTTGGAGGCTTCTTCAAGCTTAGCCATAGCCTTCTCAAACTTCACATTAATGGTATCAATATGAGCACTAAGTTGAGCACCCAATTGAGTAATAGAGTCCACTTCATGCTTTCCTCTTCAAGTAGCCTTTCGAGGTCTACTATATTGTGAGTTATGGACCGCCATTTCCTCAATCTTGTTCCATGTCTGATTATCGTCAACTTTGGTACCTACCATTTGATCCCATGTTGAGAATGTTTCGGGAGTCTTCATAAAGACCATTCTAAAATTGTTGTACCAAGAACCACTCGCTAAGTCCGTGATGAGGACATGAGCGGCAAGTTCCTTTGAATCTCTCCTAGGCTTCATACAAATATTCTTCGTCCCTTTGTTTGAATCTCGTGATTTGGGCTCTTAGCATGTTAGTCTTTTCCGGAGGATAGAACTTTTTGTAGAAAGGAAGTGCCAATTTCTTCCAAAAGTCAATACCAAGAGTAGCTTTATCAAGGCTCTTTAACCATTGTTTCGCGGTGCCAATTAAGGAAAAAGGAAATAAGACCCATCGAATTTGGTCTTGAGTAACTCCATTTTGAGAAATCGCATCACAATAGTCACAAAAAGTCTCCATATGAGAATGAGGGTCTTTACTAGGCATCCCCCCAAATTGGCTTCTTTCGACTAATTGGATAAATGCGGATTTTGCAATGAAATTATCGGTCAAATGTTGTGGTGTAGGAGTACCATTTGGTAGGTTCTCCTTGGTTGGTACGGAATGTGATGAAAATTTAGGCATTGTGGGTTGATTTTGTGGTGGGTTTTGTGGTTGATTTTGTGTTGGGTTATCCTCTCCTTCTCTTGCAAAAGGATTGATGAACTCAATAGTATTTGGTTGAATATCCGCAATCTCACCAATACCTCTCAAAGTATTTCTAGCAAGTCTTCTATTGTTGGTCAAAGTTCTTTCAATTTCAAGATCAATGGGTAACAAGTTACCTTATGATATCCTAGACATGCAAAATATCAAACAACTCGAAAATAATTAGAACAAACCTTGAGGAGTCTGACTTCCCCAATGTAAATAAAGACACAACTAAAAATAATCAAAGAAAATCAAATCAAGTTAACACCGTCCCCGGCAACGGCGCCATTTTTGGTTCGTTGGTTTTGTTGCTCGTCGTCAAAAGTTACCTAGACCAAAACTAAATTTATAACTTCACAAACTACTCTACTATTAGTAAAGAGGTAAGTAAAGGTCGGATCCCAAAGGACGGGTATTGATGTAGGATTTTCGATTGCAAATGGTTGTGTCTAAGGGTGTCACAATTTGGGTTAAGGTAGGAGATCAACTAAGCTAAATATCAATGTAAATAAGTAAGCAAGATGATTAAAATGAGAGGTAAACAATTGATTAAAAGCACTAGGGTGTCATAGGTTCATGGGGGATTCATGGGATTTGATCATACAAACATGTTTTCTACTAGATGCAAGCAATTATTGTCGTGATGGGATCGAGTTAGTGTATATCTTACAATCCCTAGGAAGGTTTGGGTCCCGGAGCTGAATCGATTAGATTTTACAACACCTACAAGTCGACTTAATCCTCCCTATCCAACTATATGCATGGTCTAATGAGACTCGAGTTGGTTTATGTCTTACAAGTCTCATTGAAAAGATAAGTGATGGGTAAAAAATGCAAGGATTCATAAGCTCGCATTTCATCAAACATAACATGTGCATAAGTTGAAATCACAACAAGCAAGCAAATTAATTATGAAAGCATATTAGATTAAGCATGAATCAATCCCCATGTTGGTTTCCCCTAATTCCCCATTAACCCTAGTTAAGATGACTACTGACTCATTATCAAGTTTAACATGCTAACAAGGTTGTCAATCATACTAGCAAGACAAAACGTGATGAATAAATGAAGATGATTAACAATAATTAAAAGGGATTAAGAGAATTATACCTAAAGATGACTCCAAATAATAAAGAAAAGAATAATAGAAGTACTTGATGATTGATGGAAGGTTGTCAATCATCCAAATAAACCCCAAATAATCTTCAATTACCCAAAATAAATGATGAACAATAGAGAAATTAAGGAAAGATCAAGAAATCGGATTTGTATTAATGCTAAATTAAGAGTTGATTACAAGATTAAGATGAGATTAAGATTTAATAAGAAGAACATGATAATCCAATTAGTACAATGAGGTATTTATACTAAGGATTAGGTACATAAATTAGGGTTACTAAGGGTTTAAATGACGATTAAGACCCTTAAGAAAAGTTGAGGAAGTGCTCCTCTCGAAGGAGATGCGCATATCCGTTTTCATAGTCTTCAAGAAATACGCTCGTCCCGAGGGGCTTGACTGAGGGACGGCTTGCACTGGAGAAGAATCCGAACGGATTAGGGAAGGCGACGCTTGGATCGTCAGGCACCAAGATGAGCATATTGGCCATGGGATGTTTGGATTGTGGGAAGGCAGGACGCTCGTCCCGAGCACCGCGATGCTCGGATTGCTGGGCAGTCACTTCTTCTTCTTTTCTTTCTTCAACAATCCTCAAGGATCTTGTTGGAGATGCAAGGATTTTTTCATCATTGCCCAATTTACTTCATTATCCACATAGGCCTTCTAGCATTGTCTTCCCTTTGATGCTTGGTCATTAGAGTCAATCAATTTAGCTCCATTTTGCCATGAAAATGCAAGGTTCTTACTCCTTTCCTACCAAGGGATCAAAACCTCAAAGAATATGCAAAATGAAAGACTAAAGATAGTAAATGACCCAATTATGCACTAAAAAGCATAGAAACGAGGCTAATTTGGGGACTAAATATGCGCAAATATTGGTCACATCAAATATCCCCAAACCGAACCTTTCCTCGTCCCGAGTAAAGAGGTGACAAAAACTAGGACCCTTATTCAAACTAACTTACTAATATAGCCGATGTAAGACAATTAGCGGGTCTCACTCTGCCCTTTTAACTCACAACAAGACAACCATGAGGTAGGATGCCTTCTTGCAAGGCAAGGTGGGGCTTGCCAAAATGGCAACACATCCAAGCATTAAAGCACACAAAACAAGTAATGGATGCATCTACAAAAACGAATAGCCACTTTCCTCATCTAAGTGGCGGATATTATCTACAAGGGAAACAATCTAAGCGTACACATTCCATCATAGATACGGTTTCTTCAAATTACTAAGCCTAGTAGGATACAATAAATCACCTCCAAGTTGTGTCAAGATAGGGTACCTTTGTCCTCAATCGTTAAATGCTTTCGTCAAGAGTAGACTCCCTATGGTGTTAGAAACATTGGAGGATCACAGAATTCCCCTTCTTGCCTAGACAAGAAGAAGGGTCGTCCCCTCTCTACCATGCACAAAAGTGGATACGATGGAAAAAGGAATCAATAGCATTTGAGTTTCATTTTGGGAGTTTGCTTTGTTGTTGTTTTTCCCCCCCAATTTCTTGTGGCATTTGACATTTGAGAACACTTTCTTTTTGCCATTTCTTTTGATGTTTGGCATTTCAATACTTGACAACTTTCAACTTTTTGCATTTTCTTTTGAACAT
This sequence comes from Silene latifolia, assembly GCF_048544455.1. Lineage (NCBI taxonomy): Eukaryota > Viridiplantae > Streptophyta > Magnoliopsida > Caryophyllales > Caryophyllaceae > Silene > Silene latifolia. The sequence goes on from NC_133535.1 coordinate 84,667,534, forward strand.
TTTCAAAGTCACCCCATTTGTAGGGAGGGTGCTTATTTTTGAAGCTTTAGGAGTCTATTTTTGCTCCTCTTCTCATTTGATGCAATTGCAAACTTTTTTTGACTATTTCAATTCTTGAACTCAAATTTTGAATAATTTTTGTGCCCATTCCCTTTGATGACAAAATGTGGTAGAACATGGACGAAGGATGGTTGCATGGTTTTAAGGGTCACCTTGGAATAAACGGTAGCCAAAGAGTTATCACACCACAAGGTACTCTTGACTAGGCCTTAATCCATGGGTCAAAGGATACTAGCATGACACATCCTAGGGTGTTTTACAAGTATTCTAACAAGCAAAGCCTTAAGAAGAAAAAGTATCTACAAGGGCCTTATATACACTTGTCAAGCTTCCCAAATAGACGGTTTCACAAAATTTTTCCTAACATGCAACTATATGCCATGATGCAACTAACATATATACAACTTTTGATGCATATGCTTCTACCAACTAGTATGCCAAATAATCTAAATGCAATCCTATAATCACATTGTTTTTACCGCATCAATCAAAATAAAGCCACAGAGTCATTAACATAAAGAGGAGAAAGAAGATTGGAAAGATCATACCATGCGGTCTTCAATATCCTCATGTCTCGGATGTGGCGTAGTCGATCAATGTGAAAAAGGATGAACAAACATAATATATACAAGTCTACACTACAAAGGAAATGAACATGTTTTTGGATTTTTTTCAATTTTTCAAATTTTTATGTATTTTGTTTTAATGAAATTAAAACATATTTTTGTATTTTTCAAATTTTTTCAATTTTTATAATTTTTGTTTAAAAAGTCAAGTTAGAATTTCCCATCACCACACTAGTATGGTCCTCAATGGCCAATACGATAGGAAATTATGCAATCTATATGAAAATGCATGATTTCAAAGCTAAATGCAATTTATATGATATATAAACAAGAGTGAATGCAAACTAAGCTATGCTATATGATGCATGGTTTTTGTTATGTTGGAGAGCATAATTTAGATTAGCTCCCAATGGATATGCATAAACTTCCCCAAACCAAAATAGACTCTATTTCTAATGTCAAAAATTGGGGGAGTTCATGCATAAGGGTGTTATGCATGCAACTAAAATTTGCCATTTTGGATTTTTAATGTGGGAACAAAGAACGAAACACGTCAATGTGACCGAGGTGTGAGTCCTCTAGATGATGCTAGGACTACAAACTATGATCAAGATGCAAATTATATGAAAAACAAGAGAAATAGACAAACCTCAATATTCGCCCATGGCGTCATCACTATTATCTCCATCATCATCACCAACTTCACTTGAATCATCATCATCAACCTCCATAGATCTGGAGTTATCATCACTTGCAGTTGAACTTCTCTCTTCTTCCTCACTACCCTTTTCTTATTCTTCTTCATTCTCTTCATCTTCTTGTGCACCACTCTCAACAACAACCATCTCCTCTTTACCCAAGTTACCAGCTATAGAAGCACTAGGAAAGAAGATTTTCTTATCCGCCCAACTAGGCAAAGGACAAGATGGGTCAAGATGTCCTTGCCTAGAAAGATGTAGGAGAGGCGGATATTGTGCTTTATAAGCATTGACTCTATCCTTATAAGCTTGCTTGTGCATTTCTTTCATCAAGAGAGTCAAGTAGTCATTCCCCGCCTTAACATTTTCGGGTTGAAATTCATGGTAGGTGAATGGGTAAGGTGGGGTGATAATGGAGGAGGAGGGCTCGGCAATATCTTCCCCTTGGTGTTGTATAATAAACTCGGCTTCCTCGGAGAGTGGGAGAAGGTAGTTGGGCCAATGAACATTCAATCAGCAAATCTTGCTTGGCAATGTGAAGGATTTAGCATCTTTTGTTAACCACCCAAATTTGTCATCAAGAGTATCATTCGTGACCCATTTGAATTTTTGAACCATGGTGGCTAGATCAATGATATGGCCTCCCTTAACCGGTTTATAGGTGCTATCCTTGTTAAAGTTCTGGTTGAAGTGTTTTGCCAAATAAGTTACTAAACCTCCATTAACAATAAAGGCCGTGGCTTCTTTGCCACAATCAACATTGAGCCACCTGTCAATCAAAAGTTGAAGAATGTTGTACTTTTTGGTGAACTCTCTTCCAATGTTCAAGGTCGGTTCGAGATAAATAAAGTCAAGTTCGGTGAAATGGTTCGTGCCCTTCCTAGCAATCCAATTATGCCCAACAACCTTGTGCGATACTCTTATGCCCGGATGATGGACAAAAAGAGCACGCCAATCATGATAAGATGTAAACTCTCTACCGGTAATAGCCTTACATAAGGGAGCGGGATCATACTTGGTAGGTTTCTTTGTGTAGGCTGGGTCATTGCTAAGGCCAAAGACTTTACCAAACTCTTCAAAAGACAATTTCCTATCAACATTCTCGAGCCGGAATTCAATATTCCTTAGAGCCTCCACCTTGGTAACTTTCAAAGAGCTTAAGAACTCTAAGGTGAGGGATGAGTAAGTCAACTCTTGCATATTAAACAATGTACTCAATCCCATGGACTCGAAAAAGGTCTTGGTTTGTTCTAAGACACCCAATTTTGACAAAGTCTCTTGGCATATGAATTTGGTGGGTAAAATAGATTTCTTAGCAAAGGAAACAAATTTCTTCCTATGAGAGTCGGAAGTGAAAATTACCTCCGGGTAATCATCTAGTTGTTCAACAACCGGAGTAGAAGTAGAAGCTTCCATAGAAGGAATAGACTTTTGAATTTCCAACCTTGCATTTTGAACCACCAATGCCTTAGATGCTTGAATAGCTTGAAGAGCTTGTTGTCTTTTGGAAAGGTTCTTCTTTAAGGGTGCCTTACTTCCACCTTTTGTTCTTGCCATGCTCCTTTATGTAGTAACACAAAAGATAAGCTTGATTTCTTCAAATTTCAATAAGACCCAAATCGATTTAGGATAGTTGAATGTTGCCTTGTATCCCAAAAATCTACTCAAACTTTGAAGATGTTGGTGTTTTAATCACTTGTTGTTGGTAAAGGAGTGATTTATTTGTGTTTTGAGGAAGATTGGATTTGATTTGGGTGATTTTGGTTGAGAAATTTGATGTTGGTTGATGGAGAGAATGAGGGTTTTGAGGGTTTGGGGTAGTGTTTATGTTTGAATAAAGGAAATGAATTGGGAAAGTGGGGTTTTTAATTCCGTTAGTTTTGAAAATCAGAGGGGGAGACGAGCGGGCAACAGTCAGGACGCTCGGATTCTTCTGCTTTTGGCTTCAGCAAAAATGCACTGGGGACGAGCGGATTATTAGCAGGCTGAGCGTCTTTTTAACTGGGACGAGCGTCTTGAGTTGGAGATGCTCGGATTCCTTTCCAGGGAGAAATCCGAAATTTTTCCAGTGATAAGACGATCGGATTTCCTCTAGGACGACCGTCCTGGCTGAGACGAGCGGATTCTCAAGTAGGACGCTCAGATTCTCAGTCAGACCCAAAATTTTCTTTTCCAGCTTCACAGGACGATCGTATCCTACCCAGGACGCTCAGATTGTTCGATAGGACGAGCGGATTCCCATCGGGCCGATCGGATTGTTCCTCTGCCACACGAATTCAAGTCCATCCATGGGCATCTCGTAACCCGTGTCATTTACTCTTCATTTCTTGTGGTCTTCATTGTGGGGGCACTACGAAGGCTTGGATAGCCTAGGCAATTGCTATCCCCACACTAAGGCAAAACACTACACATCAATAATCACATAAGTCCCTCCCTTACTTCTCTCAAAATGATGAAAATCTTGACCAAGGCATCAAAATGTTAATCCAAAATTGACAAAAATGCAACACAATAATGAAAATGCAAGTTAGGGAGTTAGAATATTTACAAGTGGTGGTTTAGGGAGGACTCCACCAAACTCTGATCCAATAATGAGATGTCAAGGGGGTATGTTCTAGGTGTTGTTGATGTTGGTCAACACCTTGAAGAAGTAGTCGAAAGCTTGTTCATTGTCATGATAAAGATCTTCAATAGACCTTTGCACTTTTTGTTCTTCATGGTGGCCTTGGGTCATAGCATTACCGATATAGGGATTGAATATCCCTTCAAACTCATTATCCCAAAGACCGCATACTTCGTCTACTTGTTCCCCAAAAATGTCATGAGTTGATGAAGACAACTCTCCTTCTTTCTTGTCTTGGCCAATGAGGCCTTATTCTTCACTTGTCATGGGTGAGCTTTTCAAGCTCTCTTTATTGAGATTTCCTTGCTCTTTGGACGGAGCATCATCCACTTTCTTCTTCCGTTGAAATGCCAACTTCTTCCTATCATCTTGCCAGCTATAGTGATCAACCATAAAACATGGCTCATGTAATCGGGGAGCTCTAATTGTCTTGTCAAGATTAAAAGTGATTGTTTCATCTCCCACTTCAAGGGTGAGCTCTCCATGTTTCACATCGTTCACCGCTCCCGCGGTGTGTAATAAAGGTCTTCCTAAAATGATAGGAATGTTGGAGTCTTCTTCCATGTCAACAATAACAAAGTCCACCGGGATGAAGAACTTGCCAATTCTTACCGGCACATCTTCCCATACCCCTAAAGTTGTCTTCGTAGATCGATCCGCCATTTGAAGTGTGATATTAGTGCACTTGAGTTCTCCCATTCCTAGCCTCTTCCTTACCGAATATGGCATGACACTCACAATTGCCCCAAGGTCACATAGAGCTTTGTTGATTGTAGTGTCACCAATAGTGCATGGAATGGAGAAACTTCCCGGATCCTTTAGTTTTGGAGGTGAACTTCCTTGTAGGATGGCACTACTCACCTTAGTGAAAGCAATAGTCTCAAGTTTCCGGATGTATTTCTTCTTTGTAAGAATATCTTTCATATACTTTGCATAGGCCGGAACATGATTGATTAATTCCGTAAATGGAATTGAGACTTCCAAGTTTTTCACAATCTCCTTGAATTTTCCAAGTTGGTCATCAAACTTAGGCTTAGCTTGACGATTTGAAGAAGGAAGTCGAATCACAATAGGCTGTTTCTCTTTAGCCTTCTCTTCATTCTCCTTTGAAACTTCTTGAATGGTGGGTTCTTCTTCTTTAGAGTTTTCAACAACTCTTTCCTTGTCACTAGCATTCACAACATCTTCATCAACGGGCCTTTTCGGCCCTTCATACCTTGTACCACTCCTCAAATGGATGGCACTCACCGATTCTTGTCTTGGGGGATTACCTTGAGGTGGTAATTGCCCCTTTTGTCTTTGTGAACTTGAAGATGCTAATTGAGACATTTGGGTCTCCAACATCTTTGTGTGAGCTAGTATGTTGTTAATGGTGATGTATTTTGCTTGGCTATCCTTTTGCATTTGGGTGAAAAATTCTTGTTGGTTCTTTTGCATTTGGAGGACCGCTTTTTGAACATCAAAACCTTGGTCATTTGTTTGATTGTATGGAGTTTGGTTTTGATAACTATGGTTTTGATTGTAAAAGGGTCTTTGAGATTGGTTTCTCATTGGAGGTGGGGTGTATGTTGGTTGAGGGTTTTGAACATTTTGGCTTTTGTATGAGAGGTTTGGTTAGAATTTGGTATTTTCATTGTAATAATTGGAATAAGGGGTACCACTCTTGTATGCTTGGAAAGCATTCACTTGTTCCCCTACATTCACTTTGGTCATGTCCCAAAGTTCCACAACTCTCACATACTCCACTTGGAATTGATGAAGATGCCACCATGGCATTCACATGTTGCTTAGATTTGGAGGCTTCTTCAAGCTTAGCCATAGCCTTCTCAAACTTCAAATTAATGGTATCAATATGAGCACTAAGTTGAGCACCCAATTGAGTAATAGAAACCACTTCATGCTTTCCTCCTCTAGTAGCCTTTCGAGGTCTACTATATTGTGAGTTATGGACCGCCATTTCCTCAATCTTTTTCCATGTTTGATTATCGTCAACTTCGGTGAACATACCATTTGATCCCATGTTGAGAATGTTTCGGGAGTCTTCATAAAGACCATTCCAAAATTGTTGTACCAAGAATCACTCGCTAAGTCCGTGATGAGGACATGAGCGGCATGTTCCTTTGAATCGCTCCCAAGCTTCATACAATGATTCTTCGTCCCTTTGTTTGAATCCCGTGATTTGGTCCCTTAGCATGTTAGTCTTTTCCGAAGGATAGAACGTTTTGTAGAAATCAAGTGCCAATTTCTTCCAAGAGTCAATACCAAGAGTAGCCTTATCAAGGCTCTTTAACCATTGTTTCGCGGTGCCAATTAAGGAAAAAGGAAATAAGACCCATCGAATTTGGTCTTGAGTAACTCCGGTTAGAGAAATCGCATCACAATAGTCACAAAAAGTCTCCATATGAGAATAAGGGTCTTCACTAGGCATCCCCCCAAATTGGCTTCTTTCGACTAATTGGATAAATGCGGATTTTGCAATGAAATTACCGGTAAAATGTTGTGGTGTGGGAGTACCATTTGGTAGGTTCTCCTCGGTTGGTACAGAATGTGATGAAAATTTAGGCATTGTGGGTCGATTTTATGGTGGGTTTTGTGGTTGATTTTGTGTTGGGTTATCCTCTCCTTCTCTTGCAAAAGGATTGATGAAATCAATAGTATTTGGTTGAATATCCGCACTCTCACCAATACCTCTCAAAGTATTTCTAGCAAGTCTTCTATTGTTGGTCAAAGTTCTTTCAATTTCAAGATCAATGGGTAACCAGTTACCTTGTGATCTCCTAGACATGCAAAATATCAAACAACTCGAAAATAATTAGAAAAAACCTTGAAGAGTTTGACTTCCCCAAGGTAAAGAAAGACACAACTAAAAACAATCAAAGAAAATCAAATCAAGTTAACACCGTCCCCGGCAACGGCGCCATTTTTGGTTCGTCGGTTTTGTTACTCGTCGTCAAAAGTTACCTAGACCAAAATAAAATTTATAACTTCACAAACTACTCTACTATTAGTAAAGAGGTAAGTAAAGGTCGGATCCAAGGGACGGGTATTGATGTAGGATTTTCGATTGCAAATGTTTGTGTCTAAGGGTGTCACAATTTGGGTTGAGGTAGGAGTTCAACTAAGCTAAATATCAATGTAAATAAGCAAGCAAGATGATTAAAATGAGATGTAAACAACTGATTAAAAGCACTAGGGTGTCATGGGTTCATAGGGGATTCATGGGATTTGATCATACAAACATGTTTTCTATTAGATGCAAGCAATAATTGTCGTGATGGGATCGAGTTAGTGTAAATTTTACAATCCATAGGAAGGTTTGGGTCCCGGAGCTGAATCGATTAGATTTTACAACACCTACAAGTCGACTTAATCCTCCCTATCAAACTATATGCATGGTCTAATGAGACTCGAGTTGGTTTATGTCTTACAAGTCTCATTGAAAAGATAAGTGATGGGTAAAAAATGCAAGGATTCATAGGCTCGCATTTCATCAAACATAACATGTGCATAAGTTGAAATCACAACAAGCAAGCAAATTAATTATGAAAGACTATTAGATTAAGCATGAATCAATCCCCATGTTGGTTTCCCCTAATTCCCCATTAACCCTAGTTAAGATGACTACTCACTCATTATCAATTTTAGCATGCTAACAAGGTTGTCAATGATACTAGCAAGACAAAACATGATGAATAAATGAAGATGATTAACAATAATTAAAAGGGATTGAGAGAATTATACCTAAAGATGACTCCAAATAATAAAGCAAAGAATAATAGAAGTACTTGATGATTGATGGAAGGTTGTCAATCCTCCAAATAAACCCCAAATAATCTTCAGTTACCCAAAATAAATGATGAACAATAGAGAAATTAAGGAAAGATCAAGAAATGGGATTTGTATTAATGCTAAATTAAGAGATGATTACAAGATTAAGATGAGATTAAGATTGCATAAGAAGAACATGATAATCTAATTAGTACAATGGGGTATTTATACTAAGGATTAGGTACATAAATTAGGGTTACTACGGGCTTAAATGATGATTAAGACCCTTTATAAAAGTTGAGGAAGTGCTCCTCTCGAAGGAGATGCGCATATCCGTTTTCATAGTCTTTAAGAAATGCGCTCGTCCCAAGCAGCTTGGCTGAGGGACGGCTTGCACTGGAGAGGAATCTGAGCGGATTGGGGAAGGCGACGCTTGGATCGTCAGGCACCAAGATGAGCGTCTTGGCCACGGGACGCTCGGATTGTGGGAAGGCAGGACGCTCGTCCCGAGCACTGCGACGCTCGAATTGCTGGGCAGTCACTTCTTCTTCTTTTCTTTCTTCAACAATCCTCAAGGATCTTGTTGGATATGCAAGGATCTTTTCATCATTGCCCAATTTACTTCATTATCTACATAGGCCTTCTAGCATTGTCTTCCCTTTGATGCTTGGTCATTAGATTCAATCAATTTAGCTCCATTTTGCCATGAAAATGCAAGGTTCCTACTCCTTTCCTACCAAAGGATCAAAACCTCAAAGAATATGCAAAAAGAAAGACTAAAGATAGTAAATGACCCAATTATGCACTAAAAAGCATAGGAAGGAGGCTAATTCGGGGACTAAATATGCTCAAATATGAGTTACATCACCGCTGCTATGTCTCGCAGATCGGATGGGCGTCGCAGGTGGCCCGTGTCCACACCAGTATCCCTAACCACATGTTACTATCTACAAAAGCCAAACAATAGCACCCATCATGCTTATACAATATTCAACTTCTCAATTATTACTACCCACATGCTTTTATTCTATAACTTTACGTAAAAACAATAACATAATATACAACATGAAACCCCTATTCACATGTTACTAACATAGCAACAGTAGAAAATCCTCTTCCATCACATAAACATGTTTTCCACATGAATTTCATATTCTCATGCAATTACTTACTTCATCTTTTCAAACCAATTCATCGATCATATTCATACAATGCATTCATACAATTTATTCATCCAACATATTCATCCACCATATTCATCCAACCATATGAATATAAACGATAGTAAACTAGTAGCGATCCCAACAACTATTCATGATATTATAAACAATTACCTTCATCTTTTCCACCAAACCTTCATTCAACCACATAACACCCATCCAACATATTCATATAAATGAAAGTAAACACATAGCAATCCCATGACACCCCATAGTGACCGGTTTAAAGTTGTAGGGCAAGTTCGCGCCTTTAGGACGTCTCCCAAGTCTTTTCATTAGCTTCTAATAACTCCTACCCGAGTTCATTTTAATTTGACTCTCTATGTTCATTGGGCTCATTAGTTACAGGTTCCAAAATCGTCGCTCTGATACCACTTTATGACACCCCCACATACCAAGGTGCCTTACCAAGACCACCCTAGCATGAGAGACCGTCACCATCTTGGTTACCCGAGGCAATGTATATCAAATTGACCATAAAGAAATATACTTTAGAGAAATAAGTTTAAGTGATTACATATCCAAAACCCAAAACTGTAAAGTGAAATACATCTATTCCAAAATATCAAACCAACTGAAAGATATATAAGTTCAAGACACAGCGGAAGACTCTAGTGACACGTGATGACTCCATCCCAACTACCCCTCGCGCAATCTATATCATACCTGCTCAAAAACTGATCACCATCCCTGAATAGATCACCACAGTTTTTAAAACAATGATCGGGGTCAGTTTACTGTATAATCAAAATGAGACAAGTACGAAAAGATAACCAGTTGTTCACCATCCACCTCCAACTCCCAATAACATCATGTAACTGAATACACACTAAAGTATGTAGTCCTGCCAGGGGGGGGACCGTAGCCTGGCCCACCTAAGCCACGCTCATCAATGAGCGATAACCCTGTTCATTAATGTGCACATCCTCTCTTGTGGCGGGTTCCACAAAGGGCGAAACTAGGGCGTGAAGCCACTTCCGCAAGTGACTCCACTCAGCCGAGGATGCGCCTCGCGAAAATCATAATCAACCATCTCAACACCAACACCAAACTCCAATCCAACAACAGCAGTTAATCACAATATCAATTGTACAAAAAATTACATCACAATCATAAATCAATTAGCCGGTAAACCGAGAAGGGAAACCCTACCTTCTCGTAATCTGTTATGCCGCAGCCAATTATAGAAATGCACAACGAGTAACACATCATCACCTAAAACAATGATAATCAACAATCAACAACACACACGATAACCAAAACCCTAAACCCCTAAATTAACCCAACCTAGGGTTTGCTGACTTATAAGAATACCAATAGATCGACAAGGATAAGACACTTACTATGGCGATTGACACGGAATAAGATGCTAGAACCTACAATCGACGACCTTTGCCTTGGAATTGATGAAGATGATTAGAGGAGAATGAAACGTAGTTTAGGTTTTGGAGGAAATGATTTTAGAATTGGCAAACGGCTTATATATAATATCTAATCATTTTAATCAAAACCGCGGAAATAACCCGTAACCGACCGGGTACTCAGTCGAGTATAGAGTATACTCGGCCGAGTATTCCTGGACAGTAGTCTAACCAGAAACACACGATGCATTACTTAGTCGAGTAAGCCATATTCGGCCAAGTAAGAGACTTAGAAAACTGTAGTATTACACTAACTACATTAAAAACACAAAAAAATAACTATTAGTGAAGAGAGAATGGCAGGAATTAAAACAAGGATTGAAAAGTTAGCAAGAACTATCAATGTGATGGTTAATGCTATGAATGCAGTCATGAAAAGGATTCCAAACCCTGACCTATGGAGGAGACCGCCTGGTAGAGGCAAAGGTAGGGCCAGAGGGTTTCATGTGGGAGCAGAAAGGGGACAGCCACATCATGAAGAGGATTATGACTCAGATTCAGATGAAAGCATCAGAACATAAGAGGAGGCCTTTGAGCAAACAGACAAGCATCTAATGGTAGAGATTCCTGATTTTTCTGGTAGTCTTAACCCTGATGACTTACTAGAATGGAATAGGGATGTTGAAAATATATTTGAGTATAAAAACTACAATGATGCTAAGGCTTTTAAGGTTGCTGTGTTAAAATTAAAGGGTATGCCTCATTGTGGTATAATAAAGTTAAACACCAGAGATTAAGGGAAGGGAAGGAACCTGTTAAATCTTGTTACAAACTTAAAAAGAAATTATTGGATAGGTTTGTCACCAAGACTATACTCAGGATTTGTTCATTAAGTTGTCTAATCTTAGGCAGGATGAGAGACCCATTGAAACTTATTTAAGGGAATTTGAACAATTAACCTTGCAATGTGAGATTAATGAGAAACCTGAGCAAAAGGATTGCTAGGTTTTTAGAAGGGCTTGATAAAAACATTGCTACCAAGGTTAGGATGCAACCACTATGGTCATATGATGATGTTGTTAACCTAGCACTCAGAGTGGAAAAAATGGTAAAGTCCAAACCTGCTGCACCCAAATCATAACCTGTTTATAGGCCCTACACTGGTGTTAAGATTGTTGAGACACCCAAACCAGTGTCCCAAGCAGGAGGAGACAAGGGGAAGGCACCCATGTTCCCTAAGTCTAACTCACCTTTGACCAAGGAGAAGATTAAGTGCTTCTAATGCCAAGGGTGTGGTCATTTCAGGAAGGATTGTCCTTCCAAGAGAGCACTAACAACAACGGAGGTAGAGGAGTGGGAAAAGGAGGTCTCAGTTGAATATGAGCAAAAGGATCCTGTGATTGAGGAGACAACCCTTGAGGAGGAATCCACCCAGGACATGGTCATGGCTCATCCTGATACAGGCCATAGTCTGGGTTTATGGAGAGTGATGCACTCTCAACATGCACCTTTGGAGGAGGATCAGAGGTCCCTCATTTTAAAATTTTATGGCTGCGTGTCACCTGTTAAAATTTCATGGTAGCAAAGGTCAAGGTTGACAAACAATGTTTGGTTCCATTCTAAATTGGCAATGTTTATAAAGATGAGATCTTGTGTGATGTAGTCCCCATGGATGCATGTCACCTGTTACTAGGGAGGCCATGGAAGTTTGATAAGAATTCAGTCCATCAGGGGAAGAGCAACACCTATTACTTTAAGCAAGGCGGCAGAAAAAATACATTGACTCCTTTACCATCTAATTAGAAGAACTATGGGAGTCCAAGTGTGACTGATGGGCTTAATGGGGTTTTATTCCTATTTGAAGCAGAAATGGTCAAGGAAATACAACAAGAACAGCCTGTTCTCAACTTGTTGTCCAAGGAAATACAGGAGGATGTGGAGCACTAACTACCAGCAGAAGTCAGAGCATTGCTAGAGTAATACCAGGATGTCTTTCGTGTTGAGTTGCCTAGTGGCTTGTCTCCACTAAGAGGGATTAAGCACTGGATTAACCTTGTGCCAGGATCTGTACTCCCTAACAGGACTGCATATAGGTGTGATCCTAATGCTATAAAAGAACTACAGAAACAAATTGATGAATTGATGAGCAAGGGATTTGTGAGAGAATCTCTGAGCCCTTGTGCTGTCCCAACACTGCTGGTTCCTAAGAAAGATGGCACCTGGAGGATGTGTATTGATTGCAGGGCCATCAACAGCATCACAGTCAAGTATAGGCTTCCCATACCTAGACTTGATGACATGCTGGATGAGTTAAGTGGCACCGGAATCTTTTCTAAAATTGATCTTAGGCAAGGCTATCACTAGGTGAGAATCTGGGAAGGTGATGAGTGGAAGACTGCTTTCAAGACAAAACAAGGACTCTTTCAAGCGAAGGAATTAAAAACCGTCACTTCTTCACCAAAGCAAAATAACGATATTCCAATTTGTTATTTACACAATTTCAGACGACGGAATTAAAAGCCATCACCTTTTTCAAACAAAAACAGGATAGTGAAATTCAAATTCACTCCTCCTCTAAAATTTCAAATCACAAGAAGACGGGATTAGAACCGCTATCTCCCAAACAAACATCGAATGGCGGAATTCACATCTGCTATTTCTATAAACTACGAACAACGGCAGTAAAAATGGTTACCTCTCTTCAAAATTCGAAATCACCGCCGTCCACAGGAGCCAGGCTCAAGCATATCTCTTTCCGGCGCCACAAACATCCAATGTAAACACTGAAATTCCCCAGCAGCATATCAGAGACCTCCCCACGGAGCCCACTAACTCAACAATTTCTCGAAATAAGCCCGTCCAACATGACTATTTCCCGCAATCGATCATTCGCCTTCAACATGGCTGGCGAGCCTCAAAACGCACCTTCAACATGGCTGGCAAGTCTCAAAACGCACCTTCAACATGGCTGGCGAGCCTCAAAACGCGCCTTCAATATGGCTGGCGAGCCTCTAAACGCGCCTTCAGCATGGCTGGCGAGCCTCAAAATGCACCTTCAACATGGCTGGCGAGCCTCAAAACGTAATCTCAACGCGGCTGACGAGCCCTTTCGTATCTGCAACATGGCTGGCGAGCCTTCGTGCGCAAACAAGAAACAATTCAAGGACATATCCCGAAGATGCCTCAGGTCTGACTCCTTTCTATGGCTGGTGAGCCTTTGTACGTAGTCTAACGGACTTTAAACGACCCACACGGACAGTCGACATACTCTAAACTGTTCCCGACGATAAAACATTTTTAAAACTTTTCAAAAGTACCTGAAGTGTTTAATGCACGACGACGGGGTCGCAATGACCCTAACTAGAGTCAAAACCGACACCGGACTAGAAATTGACTCAAAATTCAAATCCCGACTCCAACAACGAGTCAAACACAAAAAACAAACATTATAAAGCTTCTATGTTAAGTATACACGGTATACTTGAATGGTCAAATACAAAAATCATGCCATCCAAACCATAGGATAGAACAAATCATGATTTCAAATGCGTGATAGTGACAAGACAGCTCGAAGACCCGCGAAATGGCTCGCGCCTCTTCGAGTAGCCCATGCGGCCACGTCTCTCAAAATGCACACAACCACTCAATTCTCTATAAATACCCCTCAAATGCCACAATTTGAAGGTACATGAGTTTCCTCCCTCTTATTTCTCCTTTAAAATTCTAGACGAGACTTCTCAAGTCACAAACCGACACATATTTTCGACCTACCGATCGGAAATACGAGCCATACAAGTCATACACTTGACCGACCATCTCGACCAACTACACAATCACTAAACTAAACTAAACACTTTTTACATTGCTAAAGCGGTTTTCAACCGAGTTTTCCGCCTTAACAAGTTTTTACACTTCCGTCGATTTCTCGTTTTCAACCTAGCATGTAAGTGTGTGGGTGTAATTATTCCTCTTCTTTCATATCTTTTTATCTGTTTTTATGACCTTAACATGCTAGAACATGCATAATATGGTTCAAAATACGGATCGAATGAGCCAAAATCGAGTTTTGACCTGAAACAGAAGCAGTCACCACTAGGTGCCTCGCGCCTCAATGGGTTATCCAGGTCAGAACTCAAATGTGTTTGAGTTCATTCTTTCCATTTTCATTTCATTTTGTAACCGGTTTTTACCATTTCAAATCATTTTTATGATAAACGTTTTAACCATAAATCATGTTCGTCCTTGGTTCCACATACCATGACGGTTTAATCCGAGTTTCGGTTATAATATTTGGTTAATTACATTTTAAAAGGTATTTTAAAACCTTTTATTCATTTCTTTACATTTCAAAAACAACCTTATTAGTCATACATGCATAATCATCCTTGGTTCCATATACAATGTCGGTTTAAACCCGAGTACGATGATAAACATAAGCTAATTACAAATAATGAACTTAACACAATTAGTTCATAATCAACATTTTTCAAAACTATTCATGTCAAGCTTGCAAAACCGAACCCGACATCGAATATCGTCAGTACAATGATGATTATTCAAGTTCCGTTCTTCATATTAACACAAAAGCGGCCTGAATGAACTTTTCAAACGGAAATAGGTTCAAACACCCTTTTACAAACCGTTTTACAAATGTTTTCAACAGTCAGGAGACGTCCTTATGGATCGTCTACTGCCTCGCAGGTAAACAGGCCAACTGATTCCCAGTTTTCGAACCATGACATGGCCCTATCCATCACCCTAAGGCTTGCGCCTCAATAGGCTGCCTGGTGCAGGCCCTGCTTCCTTTCCAACATTCGCCTAGGACGATCCCGACTTCGGTTAAGCCGAATACACGACGGATCAGATGGCAGGCCTTACTTTTTACTTTGTATTTGACAAACGCCTTTCTAAGACAAATGGATCACGTTATACACCATAAACCTAACTCGGTAAATGGATGTTTAATTTCCGTCCTGCATGCAAATCAAAATTAAATCCAACTTGACATCAATTACTTGATATTTGGATAAACAACCGACATAGAAAGTTCACATGTTAGGTTTAAACTTGTGGATGCGCATTCATGCATTTACCTGTTTTATCAACTTTTGCATTCAACCAACCAAAATCGATCAGTAGAGGCCGCTACCGCGGGCGGGATTGGGTGTCCGATTAAAGGGCTTCCCAATACGTACCTTCACCTCTTACTCAGAAACTTTTGATTGTGGACAACCTTATTCAGGGCGAACGAGACTAATTCTAGAGATTGGATGCTAAAGAGGGACAACTCCTTATCTTTAGTACCTATGTCAAACACCGCTTTTTGCTTTGGTTGACCTAGGTATAAAGTGGATTCGAACGGGTTCCAAGCATCCCACAAATGCTTGGTGGCGACTCAGAACATCTCTAACTGTTGGGGCTGGTGTCCTTTACAGTTAGTGCAAGGACTTATAAATCTCTAAAAGGATCAAAGGGTATACTTTTGTATCATAATCAGTTGGTCCACGTTTATCAATAACGGTTGGCTTGCTAGATAAGTTTGACGTTATTGTCATACAGATGGCGGTGATCAACTGGTCCCTAAAAGTCACACCTATAGGATACGTTTGAGAGATGTGACGGTATGAAAATACAGTCATGTAGATGCCAAATTTGACTAACCAGTTAGTCTGAGTTATTTGACTAATATTTAGTCAAAATATGATGTTGAGATATTTTATTTAATACGGATTAAATAATAATGGCTAAGACGAATTAAGCGGTTAATTCGTAAAATTGAATATAAGCGTTTTATATTTAATTAAATGTATATTGAATATAATTATACAATATTGTCTTTGTCGGACATGTATTAATAATTCAACTAATCCGTGTTATTAGTTGATGTTTTAATATCCGATAACCGATGACAGTTTATAATAAACACCGCGTCGTATACATTTTAGCCTCGGACCACGAGTTAAACATAAGGAGAAAATGGAAGCCCATTTCCTCCTTGATCCACTCGGCCAAACCGAGATTAGGAGAACAAAAGGAGAGCTCCTCCTCTTGTTTAACCTAATCATTCATTTTGCAAAACAAAATTAGGGTTTTGAGAAAGTGCCTCTCGAAATTCGGATCTCTCATCCAACACAAACTCACAAAACAATCCTCTCAATATTGCAAGGCAATTAGAGGATTCACTCTAGCACAAGGGCATTTCTCGGACAATCTTGGGTGCAACATTTAGGAGGAGATCTACTTTGATCTCTCATTGCCATTTTGCACTAGGACCGAAGGTTATTTCTAATTTTTATCGTTTCATTATGTTTTTCGTTTTATGACCATAATCACATGTAAATTTTGCGTTATAATCCTTATATTTAGAGGGTGTTATACGGATATAACCCTTCAAGTGGTATCAGAGCGAGGCCACGTAAATTTTTATATGTGTTTTTCATCAAACGATTTTTGAATCGATAATTTTTGGTTAAAAATTGTCTCGGCTGCAATTTTTTTTTCCCTCGGCACAATTTTTTTTTTTTGCCCTCGGCAATGTTTTTAATTGCTGCGTTTTTTTTTGTGTTTTGTGCCTTGGAATCCGTGTTAAGTTTACACGGTGATGTTTGTCTTTTGTTTTGTTTTCATTTTCGATCTTTACATATTGTATTGTAATCGATATTCATTGCAATATGTTAAAGATCGATCAAAATGATTGCATAAAATTTCGTGTGGCTAATTTTTTTTTAGAAAACCGTGTGGCCTTCATGTACACGGCCTGTTTTCTGTTTTTTTTGCATTAATTTGCGTGCCACACAATTTTGTTAGATCGTTCGATCTCTTGTTTTCAATCGTTCTTCACATGTTGTAATTTTAACCGATAATTATTGCAATATGTTGAAGATGTAACAATTGTAATTTGATTTCTATACGGATTAAATTAAAATTGCAATTGTGTTTTATCAAACCGTTTTGTTTTGAACTCTTGTTGCTCTCGTTTTAGCCGATTGATTTTTTTTTTTTGGCCTTTTTAGGCTCTCGGCTTTTCAGCCTTTAATAAAAAAAAAAAAAAAAAAAAAAAAAAAAAGGTTTCTGGTACTGTTCACGTACAGCAGTAAAGGAAAAAAAAAAAAATTTTTTGTTTTTTTTTTTCGGCCATTTATGCATAAAACGGATTTATGCTCTCGCTTGAAAGTGAAACGGTTCACCCACGAACAATCAAATTACTTTAAAACGATTTAAAGTAACGGATTATCACGAATTAAATTTAACTTGACTAAAGCGGTTTTGTCATATAATTTTAATTATCTTTGGTGGTTTGGATAAATTTAACATAATTACGGAATTATGTCACGAACAAATTTAATTTAGTTGATGCATTTTATTTATCGTTCTTGTTTAATTTGAATGCTTTTAATTACGTATTTAT
Organism: Silene latifolia; assembly: GCF_048544455.1. NCBI lineage: Eukaryota > Viridiplantae > Streptophyta > Magnoliopsida > Caryophyllales > Caryophyllaceae > Silene > Silene latifolia. The sequence goes on from NC_133535.1 coordinate 84,685,238, forward strand.
TTATTTTTGCAAACGGTTGTAACTTAGTGTGGCCTTAGTAGAACGTGTTACCGTAATGATGGAACACGGTCTTGGTTGTATTTTGTGATCTCGTATCTCCATTTTTATTTCTTTTAATTACAGTTTTTATTTAGAACGTAAATAGGTTTATATTTGTAAATTTTAAATTGTAATCTTTGAGAAGACCAAAGATGGAGACCGGATGCTCACTCCCGCTACATGGATCAAGATGGAACATCAAGACTAGCTTCTCGGGTCCAACGGTGGATTCCAAAGTTGTTTTATGTTTTATTTTACTAGGATAGGCCACACTAGGAATTTTTATTTACGTATTGCATTCATTTATTTATTTTATCGTAACGATAGTATGCATCATTTTCCGCCTAAAAACCAAACCACCTAATTATTGCATGAAAACTGACACATATAGAGGTCACGAGTTAGTTTTCTTTGACATTCTCATGTCACACGTTTTTTAAGCCATCACCCAAATTAATTCAATCACGCAGACGCTAGTTATTCGTTCACTTAATATGAATTATAATTTAGTTGATGGGATCTTCCTCATATAAACAAAAATTGAGAACGGTCTTTATAGGTCAAACTCCAATGAGTCCCTTCTTCGTCGGTAGGCATAATATGACCCCTTCTACGTCGGGTAAGTTGGAACCGATTGACCTATTTTATCTCAACACTATGGTCACTCGTACGATCCTGTGACTATGGTGGACTATAGATAGGATTTACGGAAATCTATCGACCAAGATTTCTTACGGAAGAATTAGCTAAACAGTTGGCTTATCAATTTACAGAAATTGAGTCTTGGGATCACTTGTATCATTCTTGAGGGAGATCAATTATGCAAGTGCGAGAGTCTACATGTTAAAATGAATTTTAAAATAGACTTAAATCACCTCGATGAGTTGCTTATTTCGTTTTTGTTTTTCTTTCTTTTTCAGTGTAGATCACGTTCACATAAACTGCTAATAACAAAATGACTGGTCACTTGAACGACCCAATGCCTAGTGCCACATTGGACCGTGAGTCCTGGCTTCGGATCTTCATGAATCAGATGAATCAGTCAACTCGATCAAGAATGATGGATCAAACTTTGCGGATCGGGAGGCAAAGATTACGGAATGCTTGCGCCGCTGGCGGACGGAAGCTCAGATTCTGCTTGAGCCCATGCCGTCACACCCGGGCCCCACGGCCGGAGTTAACGAGATCGACAAGTATAACGATTTCGCCTTGGAAGCGGGTGCGATTAAAAACGTACTCATTTTTGCAATGGAACCCAATTTGCAGAAACGCTTCATAGCCCAAGGTGCAAACAAGATTTTCACCACGCTCACCAAGGAATTCTCGAAAGCACCGAGAATCGTGACCTATGAGCATACCACTCGCTTCTTTGATGCGAGACTCCGAAAGGGCCAACCGGTTAGCCCACACATTCTCGATGATTGAGAATGTCGAGAAGTCGGAGACCTTTGATTGCAAGATCAGCGAGAACATAGTTATTGACCGCATGCTTCACTCACTCCACGATGGTTTTTCGCAATTTAGAGCGAATTACTATATGAATGATTTGAAGAAAAGTCCCCACGAACTCGCACTCCCTTCTCGTGCAGGGCGAGAAGGACATGAAGTTCAGTGGGAGCATGAAACAGGATGTTCTCGTTGTGTCAAACAAGGGCAAGGGTAAGGGCAAAGTTCAGCCAGGCCTAGCAGTAGGCAAACCGAAGTTTAAGAAGTCGGGTCCAGGTAAGAGTGGGCCTGGTGAGTCGAGCACCTCATCAGGCGCGACAAAGAGCAAAACCGAAAACATGGAATGCCATCACCGCCACAAGATCTGGGCATTGGAGGCGGACATGTCCTGTTTATCATGAGGACATAAAAGCGGTCGCGTTAAACCCGTTGGTATGTCTTCTTCTTCTACTTTTATTCATATGATTGAGATTAACCATGCAAGTTACGGAACTTGGGTACTAGATACTGGTTGTGGTTCTCATCTGTGTAATCATGTGCAGGGCCTCCGAAATCTCGAGCCTCTCGTAAAGGGTGAGGTTGACCTGCGTGTTGGGAATGGAGCAAGAGTGGCTGCCGTCTCAAAGGGGACATATGTGATCCAGCTTCCTAGCGGATTTGAGTTGTCATTATATGACTGCTATTATGTACCCAGTCTTTCCAAAAACATTATTTCTGTTTCTGCACTTGACAAACTTGGTTTTTCATTTGTAATAGAGAATAATACTTGCATTTTCTCATTACACGATATGATTTATGGCAAGGCGGTCTCCATGAATGGAATTTATGTTTTAGATCGACGACAAAAAATATTACACGTAATGAATAAAAAGTTAAAGGTTGGTGACAAAAATCAAACGTATCTATGGCACTGCCGTATGGGACACATTAATGAGAAACGCGTAAAACAACTCATTAAAAATGGAGCTATCTCGGCCTTTGATTTTCAATCATTTGGCACGTGTGAATCATGTCTCATCGGTAAGATGACTCGGATTTCCTTCAAAGGTGTTGGAATGCGCGCTGCTGACCTATTAGGGCTCATACACACGGATGTATGTGGTCCTATGTCAATCACCGCACGAGAAGGCTATAGGTATTTCATCACGTTCACGGATGATTTAAGTAGATATGGCTATGTCTACTTAATGAAGCACAAAAGTGAATCCTTTGAGAAATTCAAGGAATACCAAAATAGGGTACAGAACCTATTGGGTAGAAAGATTAAAACACTGCGTTCAGATCGTGGTGGCGAGTATCTTTCTCACGAGTTTGATCAACACCTTAAAGACTGTGGGATTGCCCTACGCTTAACTCCACCGGAACACCTCAATTGAATGGTGTGTCCGAACGGAGAAATCGAACACTACTTGATATGGTTCGATCCATGATGAGTCACACCGTGTTGCCCGACTCATTATGGGGTTATGCTCTTCTCATCACCGCTCTAATACTTAACAAAGTCCGTCCAAAGTCATTAACAAGACTCCATATGAACTATGGATGGGAACGGTCCCTAACTTGTCCTTTATACGGGTTTGGGGCTGCGAGGCTTATGTCAAGTGGAGACACGAGGATAAGCTCGGCCCGCGATCGGTCAAGACATACTTTATAGGTTATCCTAAAGGAACACTTGGTCATTACTTCTATTCGCCAACCGAACAACGTGTTTTTGTTGCGGCTAGTGCGACATTCTTAGAGAAGGAATTTCTCGAGAATACAAAGAGTGATAGAACCTTCGACCTGTCGGAGATTCCAGAACCAAATACCGAGCAACCATTGGAGGAATCTATTCCTTCAATCCCGGCTACGGTTAACATTCCTGAGGAACCTAGGAGGTCGGGAAGAGTCTTATTCCTCCGCAGATACATTGGTATGGTCGAGGAACATGACATAGATGACGTTCTACTCTTAACAAGTAGTGAACCCGCAACCTATAAAGGTGCCATGACTAGTTCTGACTCAAAGCTATGGCTTGAGACCATGCAATCCGAGATGGACTCTATGTATGAGAACAACGTATGGGATCTTGTTGACTTACCTGCTAAGGTTCGTCCCCTTCAATGCAAATGGCTTTACAAGATAAAGCATTCTGTGGAAGGTCAACAAGATATCTATAAAGCACGACTAGTTGCTAAAGGTTTCACCCAAGTGCCAGGTTTGCACTACGATGAAATTTTTGCACCCGTAGTCATGCTGCGTTCCATCCGGATTATCTTAGCGATCGCCGCTTTTCATGACTATGAAATTTGGCAAATGGATGTGAAAACCGCCTTCTTAAACGGTTTTTTGGAGGAAGAGTTGTACATGGTACAACCCGAAGGTTTCATCGATCCACAACATCCTAAGAAAGTGTGCAAGCTTAAGCGTTCCATTTATGGACTTAAGCAAGCATCTCGGAGTTGGAATCATCGCTTCGACCAAGTGATTAAAGAAAATGGATTTACTCGATCGGTCGAGGAACCATGTCTTTATATCAAGTCGAGTGGGAGCAAGATTGTCTTCCTAATATTGTATGTCGATGACATACTCCTGATTGGGAATGACATACCTCTCTTAACTTCGGTCAAAGTATGGTTGAAAAACCATTTCCAGATGAAAGATCTGGGAGAGGCACAAAGAATTCTGGGCATCCGTATCTATCGAGATAGATCACGACGGATGCTATCTCTCAGTCAGGAGTCTTACATAGACAAAGTCCTAGAGAGATTCAGCATGACTAACTCCAAGAAGGGGTTTCTTCCCATGGCTCCAGGGGTGCATTTGAGCAAGTCTCAGGCACCAGAGACACCGGAAGAGAAAGAGCGCATGGCACGGATACCTTATGCCTCGGCAATAGGATCTATCATGTATGCCATGATATGCACACGTCCGGACGTGGCATATGCATTAAGTATGACAAGTCGATTCCAACAGCATCCAGGTGAACGACATTGGCTAGCTGTCAAGAACATTCTTAAGTACCTACGGAGGACTAAAGATTGGGCATTGACTTATGGAGGCGAACAAAAGCTATGCGCAACCGGTTACGCAGATGCTAGCTTCCAAACGGATCGAGATGACTCGAAATCTCAGTCTGGATTCGTTTTTACTCTTAATGGCGCTGCAGTCAGCTGGAAGAGTTCGAAACAAACTGTTACAGCAGATTCTACGACTGAGTCCGAGTACTATGCCGCGTCTGAAGCTACAAAGGAAGCGATATGGATGCGTCAATTCTTACATGGACTATCTGTAGTGCCTAGTTCGAATGACCCGATCACCATCTATTGCGACAATAGTGGTGCCATCTTCCAAGCTAAGGAGCCTAAGTCTAGCAACAAGTCTAGACATGTACAACGGAAAGCTCATCTAATCCGAGATTACGTGGAGCAAAAGGAAGTAGTGATAGACAAGATTGCTACCGATGATAACATAGCAGATCCTCTCACTAAAGCATTACGCCAAGATAAGCATGAAGGGCATGTTAATTCCATGGGAATTAAACGTGTTCCTAAGTTGTAGTACTCTTTTATGGATTAGATTCATTCCCTTTTGTACTCTATACGACATCATCGTTTTGATATTTTATATATATTTTGTTTTTCATGTGGATTTGTACGACAAATTTTGAACACCACAAAGTGAACTGAACGAACATTATATTTTTCAGTCCTTAATTGCCCACATGAGCTGATAACTCTGGCAATTATTTTGTGACGTTGGTTGATGGTGGGTTCAACGAGCCATAAGTCAACCAGTTGACTGACCAATCACAGAGGCGATTTATACGGATATTTCGTAGGACACAATTGTGACATCGACGTGGAGTCCTAAATGTTTTATAACATTCGGTGCCCGGTCGTGGATAGGACTTCCATGGTGATCCTAAGAGTCGATTCTTTTGACTATCGACTGTCTCTTGAGACTAAGGCAGATTTTGGGTGACTTTGGTTTCTCTCTCACGGTCATCCGTAACAGGGGGCCAAGTAGATTGTTTCTGGGTCATTTCATGATGTGCTTAGATCGGAAGGAGTTCGAGTTGAAGGAAATATTCAGCCTTTATCAGGTACTCGATATTTCTCAGGGCCACTCGAGGAGTCAGAATCGAAATGCATGGCCATGCTCGGATACGGATTCGTTTTATCGCTTAAGTTACTCTCAAGTCGGGAAACCACTCTAGATACGGATCGATTGTAAAATACGACCTTTGCGGATCCGAATCTGCAAATTGTTTTACATTGAGTGGGAGAAATTTTAAATGAATATGAGAATCGGTTATCGCACATACACTTGTACGGACAAGTGGGAGTTTGTTGGAGGTGGTGTCCTCCAGTTAGTGCGGATAACGTCATTGCACATACACTTGTACGGACAAGTGGGAGCTTGTTGGGGCTGGTGTCCTTTACAGTTAGTGCAAGGACTTATAAATCTCTAAAAGGATCAAAGGGTATACTTTTGTATCATAATCAGTTGGTCCACGTTTATCAATAACGGTTGGCTTGCTAGATAAGTTTGACGTTATTGTCATACAGATGGCGGTGATCAACTGGTCCCTAAAAGTCACACCTATAGGATACGTTTGAGAGATGTGACGGTATGAAAATACAGTCATGTAGATGCCAAATTTGACTAACCAGTTAGTCTGAGTTATTTGACTAATATTTAGTCAAAATATGATGTTGAGATATTTTATTTAATACGGATTAAATAATAATGGCTAAGACGAATTAAGCGGTTAATTCGTAAAATTGAATATAAGCGTTTTATATTTAATTAAATGTATATTGAATATAATTATACAATATTGTCTTTGTCGGACATGTATTAATAATTCAACTAATCCGTGTTATTAGTTGATGTTTTAATATCCGATAACCGATGACAGTTTATAATAAACACCGCGTCGTATACATTTTAGCCTCGGACCACGAGTTAAACATAAGGAGAAAATGGAAGCCCATTTCCTCCTTGATCCACTCGGCCAAACCGAGATTAGGAGAACAAAAGGAGAGCTCCTCCTCTTGTTTAACCTAATCATTCATTTTGCAAAACAAAATTAGGGTTTTGAGAAAGTGCCTCTCGAAATTCGGATCTCTCATCCAACACAAACTCACAAAACAATCCTCTCAATATTGCAAGGCAATTAGAGGATTCACTCTAGCACAAGGGCATTTCTCGGACAATCTTGGGTGCAACATTTAGGAGGAGATCTACTTTGATCTCTCATTGCCATTTTGCACTAGGACCGAAGGTTATTTCTAATTTTTATCGTTTCATTATGTTTTTCGTTTTATGACCATAATCACATGTAAATTTTGCGTTATAATCCTTATATTTAGAGGGTGTTATACGGATATAACCCTTCACTAACATCATTTCGAGACCCTTGCCGAGACGAAATCGACCGATCTAAAGAGATCCGGTCGAAAGCATTTTTACACCACCGAACGTAGCTTTCAGACTGCCGCATGTCCATAGATCGGTTGGGCGAGCGGGTGGCCTATGTCCAAAAGAGCGTAAATTTGAAAGGATTCAATAACCCTCTAATTAAACGCTTTAATTATTTATCTAAATTACTCATTAAATTAGATGTTGATCTAGTGCATGCATAACATTATATAAATAGAAAAGTAAGAATAAAGTTCCTTACATATTAAGAAATCGGTTTTTAGGGCACTAGTGAGGACTCCTTCTCACTTGTTCTTGAGCTATAAATTAAAGGATGATCCTCCAAAACTCCAATATTAGAGATTCTCCTCTTGATGGCACCAAGACAACCCCTTAATTCTAATTATATATTAACTAGATATATAAATTAGAAACCTTAAATTAATCTTATTATTTTATATTACTACAATAGTAATCTTATAAGATTTTTGAACAATTTATATTCTAAAACTATTTTAGAGAGAATAGTGAGAGAAGTGAATATTGAATAATGTAAGAATGAATTAAGAGAATAAGAACTATTCTTTTGTTTTAGAGGGGAGGAAAAACCGGTGGGATGGGTGGCCAAGGGAGCCAATTCATGGTCATTCTCTTTTAGAATTGTTCTTATCAAAATACATTAGGGTGTAGGCTAGTCTATAATTATAATCATTGAGTTCTCCATAATTAAAAAACAATTTACCAAATCACTCTAATATCTTCTAAAAACAGGTCCATTAGATAATATGGACTCTATTTTATTTTTGTCAATTGTCACTTCGTCATATAATGTGTGACATGTAACATGTTATTAATAATATTAATGCATATTTAACAATTAAATATCATTTTCATATATTAATTCAATTATATATATAACAATTGACTAGTAATTCATAATCACAAGTGTATAAAATGATTTATGTTAATATAATCTACAACACATTGTAATTATAATTAACCGATCATTCTTAATTTAATTGTTTCATAAATAAGGTTTTACTAATACATAACATTTTATTTACTAAAACGAATCACATTTAATTGAATTACAATAAGATTCATATTCTTACTCACATATGTAATTTGTTCAATTTTAAGGAATTAATTAATCCGTATCAGTATACAATTAATTAATTTTTCTATTAATGGAATCGTCCTTTAGGTGTGACCTTGAGAGATAAACTGATCACCACCATCAAACGATAGTAATGTCAAACTCTAGTCAGCCAATCATTATCGATTAATGCTGATCAGTTGACGTATAAAATTAATCATCCCTTCATGTATTCTTATCATGAGTTTCAATAATGTGATCGCGCTATTGTCGAGGACACATACTCCAACAATCTCCCACTTGTCCGAGACAAGTGTGCGTCACTAATCTCTTGTCCTATTACTATCTCCCACTCAATGCAAGGTGTCTTTCAGGTCGTTCTTGCAAGTGATCATATCAAGATTGGTTTCCTCAATCTGGAGAGTAACTGTCTGACCGGAATTATCTACTGTAGATACCTTTCGAGCGTGGCCACGCATTTTCAGTTCACTACTCCTCGAGTGGCCCTGAGATTTTTAAATAACCCTGATAAGGGGGTGGACAATTCCTATCACACTATTCCCTTTGTCAAGCCATAACTCATCATGACCGAAAAGATGCCCATTTGACCTCATTTACGAAAGTGGTAGAGCATAATTTAAAGTCACTCAAAAATTGTGCCAACTTGGATGAATAGTCTCTAGTCAAAGAATTGACTTAAAAGAATACTATAGTAGCTCTTGCCACGACCAGGCTATATGAATTACTAGAACTCTATAAGCGGTCACTGCCCGACAGAGTTTCTCTTACAATCTGCCTATGTGATCGACTAGTCATCTCTTATGACCTTATGGTACTTGAACTTGCCATCAATCGACTCACACTCTAGTCACTTAGAGACGTCACCTTATATGAGTGACTAGGGGCAATTACTATGTTAATTCAGTTCACTTTAATAGGGTTCAATGTTGTCTCATCAACCTATTTGGATATAACAAAGTAATAGATGAGTTTAAGAAACTCAAACGATAAATGCGATTATCACATATGAATAGTCAATACCATATTACTACTTCATATCATATAATCTAAAGTGTACATTATTCACTTGTCAAGGTGCAATAAAAGCTTGGTTAGTGGATACACCATATATCCATTCAGTCCAACTTTATGAATTGCTATTTCCTTCTATTCAATGTCATTTCTAATGTCATGAATTTTTCTAAGTACATGTCTAGACTTCTTCTAAAAACTTGGGCTCTTTAACTTGAAAGATACTTCCACTGACGTCATATAACTTGTGATAAACTACTTTGTGGAAGGATCTACCTATAGTCCCTTTATGAACCACGTTATTACAATGTACTCAGACTCTATTTCTAGAATTTGCAATGGTAGATCCTAAAACATTTTTCTAGTCACTTACTCCTGAGTCATTAAAATTAGCCTAGGATTTCAATAAATCCTTATAGGTTTAGATACTAGAGTTTGTGTAACCCTTCAACACAACTTAGTATGTCGTCCAAACACAAGAACGGATCCTTAGTCCTTCTCAGGAATTATAATAGATGTTCTTGAAGGCTTTCAAATGACCTTTATATGAAATAACTTGTCATTGACTAATTATGCTCCAAGCATATGATTCATCATGGCATGTGCATATATTGACATACATGATCGTTCTAATGGCGGAAACATTAGCAATAAATTTCATGTGATCAACAACTCATGAGGTTCAGTGAATGACTATGACTCTATCATAGTAATTCCACTTCCATCTAAATGAATAACCTCCTTAGCTTATGTTGATATTAAACAGATAAAGAATATTATCAACAAAAGATACTTATCTAAGTGCCAATTTAAAATTCCCTATATTGTGATAGATTTGGAATTTTAGAATGCTTTATATCAACTTTCATTGAGAATTGAAAACAAAACACTTCCTTCATAGATGGTAGTGTTGGCATGTCAATCTCAATGAGTAATATGACATTAACATGGAAGACTATTTCTCCCACTGAACTTCATGTCTAAACATGGCAATTTTGACTCCCACTAATATCCATGAATACTCATGGATTCTCGACAACTCGAGTGAAACCATTTTCTTATCACATAATTTGAGATAATCATTTCATTTTTTAAGTGTTGATTAAAATCTTGTGTTTATGTCACACACACACCCTTTTCTAAGTACCTATTTAGAAATTTGTTATAACACCTAACTTGATTACTCACACTATGAGGTGTAGCAAAGGTAATATGTATCTTAGCATAGTTACATTTTCACTTAGCTTTGTTGACAACTTAATGTCTATCTATGCAACTCTTATGCACATATTTCACTTTGGTTCATTAGGCTCTAATGTAAATTTGAACTGAAATTTTTTGATACAACGACTTCATAATCTTTATTGAAGAACACTTTCTTTTGGTCTTCTCATTAATCTCGAGTTTGACCGAATAAGATTTGTTTTGTTCTCCTCACTATTCTCGAGTTTGACCTAAGAAGCTTTCTTTTGGTCTCCTCACTAGTCTCGAGTTTGACCTAAGAAGCTTTCTTTTGGTCTCCTTACCAGTCTCGAGTTTGACCCAATAATCTTTCTTTTGGTCTCCTCACTAGTCTCGAGTTTGTTGCTAATTTTCTCCCACTCTATCTTTTGAAAAATACACCTATTTTTCTCGAAAGATAGCTATATAAGCAACAAACAATTTGATACTTAAACATGTGAATGAATAAAATATCGCACATTATGACCTAAATAGATGACGCTCTTGTAATGACATTGTAATCTAATAGTAAGATAGACTAACCTTTATAAGATAAAGGATTGGATTCATATCCATGTCTTATACAATTTTAGGGTCTTAAGCCCTCCCATAACTCGTATAGAGTCTTATAAGTGGTTACAAGTCTTAACTATAAGTGGTGTTTTTCAATTGGTTTATTAAATTATCTACCTTGAGTTCAAATAACTCTATTTGACTTTACAATCGTTCTTTCTTATTTCAAATAAGTTGTGATATTTGGTTATAAAAGCATAATAGGGAATCAAATTCATGGCTTATGAACTTACTCCAATGATCCACTCGTTGTAATTCTTTTATGATTAATTTAAGTCAAATCAATTTATGTTGATGTAAAAGGTGTGTAATGACAAGTTTTTAGAACAAAGAAAATTCCATAAACCGAATGACTTGGGTTGAAAGCCAAGTCATTAAAATTCATACAACCATTGTTTGCAAAATGGAAATAAAACAAATTCCATGTCCAACACGGAAATTAAAAATGAGTTCGAAAACAACAAGTCAAAATACAATAATTCAAAGAAGACAATACAAAATAAAAGCCAAGCATCCATAGGTCTTCTACTATGGGCGGCTACCCTAGCATCCCTTGTCGAAGATCTTCCTCAAGCTTGCTTCTCCATGCCTTTGTCTTTGCTCACATGCCCTATAATACATTAAAGGGGGTGAGAATCACAACTTGTATCTAAATACCAAAGTTGGGATTTATATTAATAACACAATAGATTACAGAATTTATTACCTACTGGAGTCACACGTCCAACTTTGACATCTCCTAGATACTTCGGGCAATTTTGTTTCCAATGGCCCGTACCACAACAATAGTGGCACTTATCCTTGGAAGAAGCACCCTTTTTGGGCTTGGAGGAGCTATTCACAATAGCTTTCCCTTAGCCCTTGTTGGGAGTGGGTTTCTTACCCTTTCTAGTGCTTTTATTTAACATCCCTTTGCTCTTATTATTAATATTGAGCACATCCTTGGTCGTAGTCACATTGAGACCCATGTCTCTCTCGGCTTGCACAAGCAAGTTGTGCAATTCATGGAGAGAGGTTTTCATGTTTTGCATATTGTAGTTTACCCTAAACGGAACATATGCTTTGATGCGATTCAAGGAATGGCGAACTCGGTCAATAACGAGTTGTTCGGGAATTTCAACCCCTTGCAAATTCAGCGTCTCAACATGCTCAATCAATTTGAGCACATGAGGGCTAACCTTTTGACCCTATTTGATGTTGAGCTCAAAGAATGTGGAGGCCGCCTCATATTGGATTATCCTAGGAACTTGTGAAAACATGGTCACAAGTTTAGTGTAGATCTCATAGGCGGTGCCTGTCTTAATAGCACTCCTTTGGAGATCGGCTTCCATAGAGAAGATCAAGACATTCTTGATCGCGACCGATTCTTTTAGGTAAGCCTCATAGGCTTACCTAACCGCGGCGGATCACCTAGTAGTAGGTGTAGCGGAAGCGGCTTCGGTAAGGTAACGAAGCTTGTCGTCACCTTCCGCGGCTAAGCAGAGTTGCGCATCTCAATCGGCAAAATTAGTCCCATTCTTATCAAGTTTACATCGATCCATAATGGATCGGAACCAAAAAGCATTGGTGAGAGGTGGAGCGATTCCACTTGTTGAAGCGGATGAAATTGGAGTTGTCATTGCAAATAAATCGAATTGACTACAGAAAGGAAACGAAGGAAACAATTAACATTTATCATTTTACTTGTAAACATTTTTAACAAGGTTTAAAATTATGCATTTATATAATGACCTCGCACCTAAATTATATAAATGATTCCGAGATCCATCTTTACACAAACATGGGCACGGGAAACCGATCCATCCCTTACTTGCATAAATTTGGTTTATTAACTCTTTAATTGATCCTACTATAGAATTCTCGGTCGATGTATTTCATAAATTTCATCTCTAGCCCCGGAACATAAGACTAGTCTTTATATCCCGTTGAGTCCAACCAAATTTCGAGTGTAATAACGTTTTATTACCCCACTTACCCGATGATAAATTAAAGTACCCCGGGGAACCGAATTTACCCCAAATGTTAAAGGGATTCATGAGTCCTTCTATTTGGTAAAGCTAATCTCAATTTTAAATATGAGTGAGGTCTTGTCGATTTATTATCTATCATCTTTAAGTGAACTAAGTCGATGAATACTGGATAATTATAATTGACAATAGTCAATAAGACGATAAAAAATGCATGTGAAGTTATGGCGATTTGGCAATGCATGCAAACATATAAAGCAAGCAAATAAAGAAAAATAAAATTTCTTAGTATGACCTTTCCTAAAATAGAAAATCTTATATTCTATTTCAAATTCGGAAACCAACTCCTTTGGTCCCTTAAATCTTCACGTGACACGCCTCCCAAGGATAGACACCGTCTCGATCGGAACTCCTTTCCGAATGGCACCGTCTTTTGGGAACTCCGGAATTACAAATAATTAAATAATAAAATGTACATTTCAATTCCTATTATACATTTGTAAAATAAAATCTAATAAAATAAAAGTGATACGAGATCACAATAAATTACAACCGAATTAATATTCTCATACATTACAGGTAATATCGATTAAAACTAAGGCCATACTAAGATAAAATTACATAATTCAAAATTATATAAAAGAAATATGACATTCATCAATGAAAAATGCAGCATTATATATGTATCTAACATGCCAAGCTATGCGCCAAATCGCCCTATTAAAACTTATATATCGTAAATATAATCCGGTTTTATGGATATTCGCGATCTTTAACTCATTAAAATCACAAAATAATACTGAAATCAAATTTTAGTCCAAGTTAATTACCCTAACCTTTTAGGACTCAAAATTAGTCATTACTCAATTTTTGACAATAATTCAACTTGATTTAGCATTTATGCTCATTTTTGACCTTAAAATCATAACCTGTTATAAAATAAATCCAAATTTAATTACAATAATTTCAAATTTTAAATTTTAAACTTTTGAATATTCTGGAATAATTGCATGACACTCATGATGTCAAAAACCAAGGTTAAAATTTTCGAATTTATTTCGAGAAAAATATAGTTGCAATTTATCGGTTTTATCAAACAAAACATCTAAAACATATGAAAATTAATCTAATCAACGTTCCAACTTTAGATCTGATGCGTGGGGATAAAAATGAAACTTCAAATAATTTTATCATGCCATTTAATTTGTTTTAGCTATTTTTTCTAAAATAGTCAATATTTATGTCATTTTTACACTAAAAAATTCATAAATCATTCAAAAATAAATCTAGTTCATCTAAAATTTTACACACAGTGAGTAAAATGTGCATGTGACAACATATTAAAATTTCATTGCTGCATGTCACCTGTTACAATTTCATGGGAGCAGAGGTCAAGGTTGACAAACAATGTTTGGTTCCACTCTCAATTGACAATGTTTATAAAGATGAGATCTTGTGTGATGTAGTCCCCATGGATGCATGTCACCTGTTACTAGGGAGGCCATGGAAGTTTGATAAGAATTCAGTCCATCAGGGGAGGAGCAACACCTATTCCTTTAAGCAAGGCGACAGGAAAAATACATTGACTCCTTTACCACCTAATTAGAAAAACTATGGGAGTCCAAGTGTGACTGATGGGCTTAATGGGGTTTTATTCCTATCTGAAGCAGAAATGGTCAAGGAAATACAACAAGAACAGCCTGTTCTCATCTTGTTGTCCAAGGAAATACATGAGGATGTGGAGCACTAACTACCAGCAGAAGTCAGAGCATTGCTAGAGTAATACCAAGATGTCTTTCGTGTTGAGTTGCCTAGTAGCTTGTCTCCACTAAGAAGGATTGAGCACTGGATTGACCTTGTACCAGGATCTGTACTCCCTAACAGGCCTGCATATAGGTGTGATCCTGATGCTATAAAGAACTACAGAAACAAATTGATGAATTGATGAGCAAGGGATTTGTGAGAGAATCTCTGAGCCCTTGTGTTGTCCCAACACTGCTGGTTCCTAAGAAAGATGGCACCTGGAGGATGTGTATTGATAGCAGGGCCATCAACAAAATCACAGTCAAGAATAAGTTTCCCATACCTAGACTGGATGACATGCTGGATGAGTTAAGTGGCACCAGAATCTTTTCTAAAATTGATCTTAGGGAAGGCTATCACCAGGTGAGAATCAGAGAAGGTGATGAGTGGAAGACTGCTTTTAAGACAAAACAAGGACTCTTTCAAGCGACGGAATTAAAAACCGTCACTTCTTCACCAAAGCAAAATAACAAAATTCCGATTTGTTATTTACACAATTTCAGACGACGGAATTAAGAGCCATCACCTTTTTCAAACAAAGACAGGATAGTGAAATTCAAATTCACTCCTCCTCAAAAATTTCAAATCACAAGAAGACGGAATTAGAACCGTTATCTCCCAAACAAACATCGAATGGCGGAATTCACATCTGCTATTTCTACAAACTACGAACAACAACAGTAAAAACTGTTACCTCTCTTCAAAATCCGAAATCACCGCCGTCCACAGGAGCCAGGCTTATGCCTATCTCTTTCCGGTGCCACAAACATCCAATGTAAACACCGAAATTCCCCAGCAGCAAATCGATCATTAGACATTCAACATGGCTGGCGAGCATCAAAATGCACCTTCAACATGGCTGGCGAGTCTCAAATCTCACCTTTAACATGGCTGGCAAGCCTCAAAACGCGCCTTCAATATAGCTCTAAACGCCCCTTCAACATAGCTGACGAGCCTTAAAATGCACCTTCAACATGGCTGGCGAGCCATTTCGTATCCGCAACGTGGCTGGTGAGCCTTCATGCGCAAACAAGAAACAATTCAAATACATATCCTGAGGATGCCTCAGGTCTGACTCCTTTCTATGGCTGGCGAGCCTTTGTACGTAGTCTAACGGACATTAAACAACCCACATGGATAGTCGACAGACTCTAAACTGTTCCCGACGACAGGTCCGTGACGCATACCCCCGAATCGCCTTGGCGTCGCCATTCCCGACGGCAGGTCCTTAGCCCGATCCTTTCGAGCCGCCTTGACGTCAATCCAGTATCCGGGTTGTAATCTTCGATTGACCTGAGGCTATACTTTGACTTTCGCCCTGTCCAAGCCTCAGTCAAAGTGGGGGCTCTGTAGATACCCAGTATTTTTTTATTCCCCAACAAACACCCCATGAATATCGGACTACAACATGCTTAGGAAGCGCTCCGTTTAAATTGACAGTTTTGTATAACTATACATCGGAAAACTCAAAACGATTTCCAGAACAAAACATTTTCAAAAGTACCTGAAGTGTTTAATGCACGACGATGGGGTCGCAATGACCCTAACTAGAGTCAAAACCGACACCGGACCAGAAATTAACTCAAAATTCAAATCCCGACTCCAACAACGAGTTAAACGAGTCAAACACAAAAAACAAACATTACAAAGCTTCTATGTTAAGTATACATGGTACACTTGAATGGTCAAATACAACAATCATGCCATCCAAACCTTAGGATAGGACAAATCATGATTTCAAATGCGTGATAGTGACAAGACAACTCGAAGACCCGCGAAATGGCTCGCGCCTCTTCGAGTAGCCCATGCGGCCACGTCTCTCAAAACGCACATAACCACTCAATTTTCTATAAATACCCCTCAAATGCCACAATTTGAAGGTACACGAGTGTCCTCCCCCTTATTTCTCCTTTAAAATTCTAGACGAGACTTCTCAAGTCACAAACCGACACATATTTTTGACCTACCGATCGAAAATACAAGCCATACACATTGTTTAGTACCGTCATCGTGCATTAAACCACTTGACCGACCATCTCGACCAACTACACAATCAATAAACTAAACAAAACAATTTTTACATTGCTAAAGCTGTTTTCAACCGAGTTTTCCGCTCTAACAAGTTTTTACACTTCCGTCGATTCCTCGTTTTCAACCTAGCATGTAAGTGTGTGGGTGTAATTATTCCTCTTCTTTCATATCTTTTTATCTGTTTTTATGACCTTAACATGCTAGAACATGCGTAATATGGTCCAAAATACGGATCAAATGAGCCAAAATCGAATTATGACCTGAAACAGAAGCAGTCACCACTAGGTGCCTCGCGCCTCAATGGGCTATCAAGGTCAGAACTCAAACGTGTTTGAGTTCATTCTTTCAATTTTCATTTCATTTTGTAACCGGTTTTTACCATTTCAAATCATGTTTATGATAAACGTTTTAACCATAAATCATGTTCGTCCTTGGTTCCGCATACCATGACGGTTTAATCCGAGTTTCGGTTATAATATTTGGTTAATTACAATTTAAAAGATATTTTAAAACCTTTTATTCATTTCTTTACATTTCAAAAACCACCTTATTAGTCATACATGCATAATCATCCTTGGTTCCATATACCATGTCGGTTTAAACCCGAGTATGATGATAAACATTGGCTAATTACAAATAATGAACTTAACACAATTAGTTCATAATCAATATTTTTCAAAACTATTCATGTCAAGCTTGCAAAACCGAACCCGACATCGAATATCGTCAATACAATGATGATTATTCAAGTCCCGTTCTTCATATTAACACAAAAGCGGTCTGAATGACCATTTCAAACGGAAACAGGTTCAAACACCCTTTTACAAACCGTTTTACAAATGCTTTCAACAGTCAGGAGACGTCCCTATGGATCGTCTACTACCTCGCAGCTAAACAGGCCAACTGATTTCCAGTTTTCAAACCAGGATAGGGCCCTATCCATAGCCCTAAGGCTTGCGCCTCAATAGGTTGCCTGGTGCAGGCCCTGCTTCCTTTCCACCATTTGCCTAGGACGATCCCGACTTCGGTTAAGCCGAATACACGACGGATCAGATGGCAGGCCTTCCTTTTTACTTTGTATTTGACAAACGCCTTTCTAAGACAAATGGATCACGTTATACACCATAAACCTAACTCGGTAAATGGATCTTTAATTTCCGTCTTGCATGCAAATCAACACTAAATCCAACTTGACATCAATTACTTGATATTTGGATAAACAACTGACATAGAAAGTTCACATGTTAGGTTTAAACTTGTGGATGCGCATTCATGCATTTACCTGTTTTTTCAACTTTTGAATTCAACCAACCAAAATCGATCAGTAGAGGCCGCTACCGCGGGAGGGATTGGGTGTCCGATTAAAGGGCTTCCCAATACGTACCTTTACCTCTTACTCAGAAACTTTTGATTGTGGACGACCTTATTCAGGGCGAACGAGACTCATTCTAGAGATTGGATGCTGAAGAGGGATGACTTCTTATCTTTAGTACCTATGTCAAACACCGCTTTTTGCTTTGTTTGACCTAGGTATAAACTGGATTCGAACGGGTTCCAAGCATCCCACAAATGCTTGGTAGCGACTCAGAACATCTGTAACATCGTTTCGAGACCCTTGTTGAGACGAAACCGACCGATCTAAAGTGATCCGGTCGAAAGCATTTTTACACCACCGAGCGTAGCTTTCAGACTGTCGCATGTCCACAGATCGGTTGGGCGAGCGGGTGGCATATGTCCAAAATAGCGTAAATTTGAAAGGATTCAATAACCCTCTAATTAAACTCTATAATTATTTATCTAAATTACTCATTAAATTAGATGTTGATCTAGTGCATGCATAATATTATATAAATAGAAAAGTAAGAACAAAGTTCCTTACATATGAAGAAATCGGGTTTTAGGGCACAAGTGAGGACTCCTTCTCACTTGTTCTTGAGCTATAAATTAAACGATGATCCTCCAAAACCCCAATATTAGAGATTCTCCTCTTGATGGCACCAAGACAACCCCTTAATTCTAACTATATATTAACTAGATATATAAATTAGAAACCTTAAATTAATCTTATTATTTTATATTACTACTATAGTAATCTTATAAGATTTTTGAACAATTTAGATTCTAAAACTATTTTAGAGAGAATAGTGAGAGAAGTGAATATTGAATAATGTAAGAATGAATAAAGAGAATAAGAACAATTCTTTTGTCTTAGAGGGGAGGAAAAACCGGTGGGATGGGTGGCCAAGGGAGCCAATGCATGCTCATTCTCTTTTACAATTGTTCGTATCAAAATACATTAGGGTGTATGCTAGTCTATAATTGTAATCATTGTGTTCTCCATAATTAAAAAACAATTTACCAAATCCCCCTAATATCTTCTAAAAACCGGTCCATTAGAGAATATGGACTCTATTTTATTTTTGTCAATTGTCACTTTTTCATATAATGTGTGACATGTAACATGTAACATGTTATTAATAATATTAATGCATATTTAACAATTAAATATCATTATATATATTAATTCAATTATATATATATAACAATTGACTAGTAATTCATAATCACAAGTGTATAAAATGATTTATGTTAATATAATCTACAACACATTGTAATTATAATTAACCGATCATTCTTAATAATTGTTTCATAAACAAGGTTTTAGTAATATATAACATTTTATTTACTAAAACGAATCACATTTAATCGAATTACAATAAGATTCATATTCTTACTCACATATGTAATTTGTTCAAGTTTAAGGAATTAATTAATCCGTATTAGTATACCATTAATTAATTTATCTATTAAGGGAATCGTCCTTTAGGTGTGACCTTAAGGGATCAACTGATCACCACCGTCAAACGATAGTAATGTCAAACTCTAGTCAGCCAATCATTACCGATTAATGTTGATTAGTTGACGTATAAAATGAATCATCCCATCATGTATTCTTATCATGAGTTTTAATAATGTGATCGTGCTATTGTCGAGGACACATACTCCAACAATCTCCCACTTGTCCGAGACAAGTGTGCGTCACCAATTCTCTTGTCCTATTAATATCTCCCACTCAATGCAAAGTGTCTTTCAGGTCGTTCTTGTAAGTGATCATATCAAGAGTGGTTTCCTCGATCTGGAGAGTAACTGTCTGACCGGAATTTTCTACTGTAGATACCTTCCGAGCGTGGCCACGCATTTTCAGTTCACTACTCCTCGAGTGGCCCTGATATTTTTAAATAACCCTGACAAGGGGGTGGACAATTCCTATCGCACTATTCCCTTTGTAAAGCCACAGCTCATCATGACCGAAAAGATGCCCATTTGACCTCATTTACGAAAGTCGTAGAGCATAATTTAAAGTCACTCTGAAATTGTGCCAACTTGGACGAATAGTCTCTAGTGAAAGAATTGACTCAAAAGAATACTATAGTAGCTCTTGCCACGACCAGGCTATATGAATTACTAGAACTCTATAAGCGGTCACTGCCCGATATTGTGTCTCTTACAATCTGCCTATGTGATCGACTAATCGTCTCTTATGACCTTATGGTACTTGAACTTGCCATCAGTCGACTCACACTCTAGTCACTTAGAGACGTCACCTCATATGAGTGACTAGGGTCAATTACTATGTTAATCCAGTTCACTTTAATAGGGTTCAATGTTGTCTCAACAACCTATTTGGATATAACAAAGTAATAGATGAGTTTAAGAAACTCAAACGATAAATGCGATTATCACATATGAATCGTCAATACCATATTACTACGTCATATCATATAATCTAAAGTGTACATTTTTCACTTGTCAAGGTGCAACAAAAGCTTGGTTAGTGGATACACCATATATCCATTCAGTCCAACTTTATGAATTGCTATATCCTTCTATTCAATGTCATTTCTAATGTCATGAATTTTTCTAAGTACATGTCTAGACTTCTTCTTAGACTTCGGCTCTTTAACTTGAAAGATACTCCCAATGTCATCATATAACTTGTGATCAACTACTTGGTGGAAGAATCTACATATAGTCCCTTTATGAACCACGTTATCACAATGTACTCAGACTCCATTTGTAGAATTTGCAGTGGTAGATCCTAAAATATTTTTCTAGTCACTTATTCCTGAGTCAATAAAATTAGCCTAGGATTTCAATAAATCCTTATAGGTTTGGATACTAGAGTTTGTGTAACCCTTCAACACAACTTAGTATGTCGTCCAAACACAAGAACAGATCCTTAGTCCTTCTCAGGAATTATAATAGATGTTCTTGAAGGCTTTCAAATGACCTTTATATGAAATAACTTGTCATTGACTCATTATGATCCAAGCATATGATTCATCATGGCATGTGCATATATTGGCATACATGATCGTTCTAATGGCGAAAACATTAGCAATAATTTTCATGTGATCAACAACTCATGGGATTCAGTGAATGACTATGACTCTATCATAGTAATTCCACTTCCATCTAAATGAATAACCTCCTTAGCCTATGTTGATATTAAACAGTTAAAGAATCTTATCAACATAAGATACTTATCTAATGCCAATTTAAAATTCCCTATATTGTGATAGATTTGGAATTTTAGAATGCTTCTTGTCAACTTTCATTGATAATTGAAAATAAAACACTTCCTTCATAGATGATAGTGTCGGCATGTCATTCTCAATGAGTAATATGACATTAACATGGAAGACCTATTTCTCCCACTGAACTTCAAGTCCAAACATGGCAATTTTGACTCCCACTTAAATCTATGTATACTCATGGCTTCTCGACAACTCGAGTGAAACCATTTTCTTATCACATAATTTGAGATGATCATTGCAATTTTTAAGTGTTGATTAAAATCTTGTATTTATGTCACACACACACCCTTTTCTAAATACCTATTTAGAAATTGGTTTTAACACCTAACTTGATTATTCACACTATGAGGTGTAGCAAAGGTAATATGGATCTTAACATAGTTACATTTTAACTTAGATTTGTTGACAACTTAATGTCTATCTATGCAACTCTTATGCAAAGATTTCACTTTGGTTCATTAGGCTCTTATGTAAAATTGAACTGAAATTTCTTGATATGACTTAATAATCTTTATTGAAGAACACTTTCTTTTGGTCTTTTCATTAATCTCGAGTTTGACCTAATAAGCTTTCTTTTGGTCTCCTCACTAGTCTCGAGTTTTGTAATACCCGCCCTTTTTTAAACCCTTTGACCAGCGTTGACTGACCTTGGGAGCGGGAATAGTCTTAGAAGTGAGTGCCAAAACCATCTTGGGTTACGTGTTAAGAGTGGTACTCGATAGAGTAGAGGCTACTCGATCGAGTAGCTAGGTTACTCGATCGAGTAGGGGGCCACTCGATCGAGTATGTTGGGTACTCGATCGAGTACCGAGTTTTCAGCGAGGGTTTTATATCGCGTTTTGTTAAATCCGCATGTCACTTCCGCCACTTTCCTCCTATCCTTCAGTCGCCTCTTTCCCTTCCCTTCACCTTAAAACCTCCATGGAAGCCTTTTGAAGATCCTTGTGCCTTAGGAGAGCGTCACTTGAGTCAGGTAGTGGTCTTTTGCTGAGTTTCTCCCTATAGGTATGTCATAATCATCACCCGTGTCCTTGTTCTCTACAGTTAGGGTTTGCTTGTTAGTAATAGATAATTGTATTGTGGTTATAGGCTTTGCTTGGTCGCTGGATATGTTGTTTGTCGGCATGGATTGGTTGCAGTTGCTTAAAGGTAGGTTCGCCTACTCAGTTTCTGTAGATGGTCTAGTATGTCGGTCGTTGTGATTGTATTGTGATTGCTTAGTATCGTAGTTGTATTGTGACAGTTGTGATGGTGATTGTGGTTATTGTTTCTGGTTCTCGAGACGCGTTCTCGGCTGAGTGGGGTCACTTGAGGGAGTGGCTTCACGCCATAGTTTCACCCTCCGTGGAACCCGCCACGGGAGGGGATGTGCACATTAATGGACAGGGTTATCGCTCATTGTGAGGAGCGGGGATTTGGTGGGAACGGCTGCGGTCCCCCACTGGCAGGGCTGGTCCAGTGGACAGTCAGTGACAGGGTTGGTTGGGTTATCATGATTGTGTTTGAGATTGATAGCATTGTTTTGTATTGATAGTGTAGTTGCCGTTGTCGTATCTTATCTCAGTACTGACCTTGTGTGGTTGTTTGTTGTTATGTGTCTGCCGTGATCCCTTATGGTGAGCAGTCGGTCTTAGCAGGTGCTGATGTTGTTGATAGCTGGAGTCTGGGCAGGGATGAGTCTTCACGAGATTCGATAGTCATAGCGAGTAGTCTTTGAGTTGTATCTTTCATATCGTTTGTTGGTTTAAATCGCTTGTAATATAATATAATAGTTCTTTTATCGACATTTGATTATTACTATCCTCGGGCAACCGAGATGGTAACGCCCTTATATGCTAAGGAAGGCCTAGTTAAGGCTCCTCTGAATATGAGGGTGTTACAAAGTGGTATCAGAGCGACGATTTTGGAACCTGTAACAAATAAAAATAATGAACATAGCGAGTCTAATAAAATGAACCTGGTGTATGTGTAATGGGAGCCCCAGCTGATGCTAGGTTTTGGGTGAGTAGGCGCCCTCATTTCAAAATCTTGGCCCCATGATGCTTAAACCAGTCACATGGGACGGGAATGTGGAGTCCGTGTGTATATGTGTAACGTGTATGCTAATTGTGGCGGAGCTACTTGTAGTTGAGCCTTAGTTAGCGTTAATAAGGATGTGATAGCTGTATTTGGGCCATGTTTAGTGAAGTGTTGGCATGATTAGTGAGCTTGTGTGATGATTTTGAGATACGTGACAAAAGTCTATTCGATAGAAATGCGTGGGAATGAGAATGTTGTGCTATAATAGAAGGATGAACGTGTTGGTGTTTGCTGTAAGTTGATGGTGACGGTAGTCAAGTACGAGTTTATAAACTCTGCCGTGAGTACGATGATGATAGTTATAGAATTGTTGAGTTATAATTTGAAACATAGCATATAATGATGCGTTCATACCTTGTTTATAGGTTGAAATTTTTCCGCTGCGTAATAATTGATTTGTGTAAGATGAGTTGCTTATGATTGAATGTAGAACATGATAGAGGAATTGGTTATGAGGATATACAATTATATGTTATAAGAAAGAATGAGTTAATGCTAATTATATGTTTCATGTTATTGTGAAAGCGAGTTTGGTAGCGATATGTTAAGACAAGTCTTGAGTATGATAGGATGACGTGACTAAGCTGATGAGTGACTCGGTAACAAGTAAACCGAGTTGGGTAATTGTGTAGCGTAATGTGACATACACCTTATTAGTTGAGACGATACGTTATGCGTGAGTAACGATTGCAATACGTGGTCGAGTGTGATAATTAGTGCCGAATTCCGAACTTAGTTTGGAATCGACACGCGGTGTTGTTTTGCAGGTATCTTTGATTTACTTGGTACTTCTGACCGAGTACTTAACCGAGTGCGAATTCTTACTAGACCGAGTAGACCTCACTCGATCTAGTTAGGAAGCTATGACGTCGGGATGTGGAAAGATTGCCTGCAGATACTCGACGAAATAGCTCCTACTCGATCGAGTAGGGTGGTACTCGATAGAGTACCCTAGACACTCGATCTAGTAGGTTACTGTACAGAGAATCCTACGGGTTTCTTAAAACCCCAATTCTTTCTATTTCTTCTCAATCTTCTTCTATATTTCGAGCCCTAAAGCTTGTTTCCTCTCAAAATCCTCAAATCTCTCATATCTTGAGTTGGTAGTGGTTAATTTGGGGGGTTGATTTCTTTGCTTAATTTTGTTTCTTTACTTTGCTACTCAATCAAGGTATGCTTTTCTTCCTAATTTACATGGTTTGTTGATTTGAATGTGTTAGAGAAGTAAAACAATCTGAAATTTTCGATTCTTATGATCAATTTGTTGCTTTTAACTGTTGAAATATGATTCACATGCCCCTTTCCATGTTTGTTGGTAATTAATTGTTGTAGATTAGACTAGAAATTGCAAAATTGACACCGAAATTTCTAGGGTTTACAAAATTGAAATTGATTTTTGATTAATTTACATTGATTAGATGGTGGAATTGGGTATTATACATTGTTTATATCATGTTGAAGGATGGATTTTGATGATTTTCACCTTAGAAAGTTGCCTTAAAACTCCGTCTTAAAAGTGCCTTAAATGGAAATTCATGATTTATAATTGGAATTTGGTATTGTGTATGACTTTCTAAGTGTAAGTTGAACTTCAATATGTTTGTAGTGATGATAATTGATGAAAATATGCCAAAATTGTTACAGCTGTAAAGACCGTCTGAAAAGTTTATCTAAGTTGTTGTTTCTAATATGAAAGACGATGATGATATGTTCTAAGTTAGTTTTTCATGAGTTAGTAAGAATGCCTCACATGTGATTAGGAGTTTGTATGGAACAATCTTAGAAGCATGCTAGGATATCCGAGTTTGTTGAGCATGTACAACCACCATGATAAATTCTTCACAACCGTGGCTTATGAGTAGTGGTAAACTGAGCTTATATGTCAAATTTGGGAAACTGTTGGTGAATGTGTGTACCTAGCTTAGTATTCAAAGTTAATGGCATGAAATATGTGCTTCACATGTCGAATTTGTTGGTGAATTTGAGTGCCTAACTGAGTATGTAAAGTCCAAATTACATGAAGTATATGCTTTACTTGTTTATGCAAGTTGCTTAAGTCATATGTTGAAACAAATGCCGAGACTGAACATAGGAACTCGTCAAAGTAAACGGGGGAGGGGTAATCCGACTGAGGTTGGGGAAGGGAGTGGACCTGTGGTACTCGCAGTTCCGGAGTACCCTTCTGTTGTTTTTGTTGATTTCAAACAGCGAGAGCGTTTTGTAGTTTTACAAAAACGTAAGATGAGACCAACGAGGTGTATAGATACTACTTTGTTGGAGGAATTGGAGATAGAGACGGATGTCCGTCACATATTTGAGATCTTGGGCCTTATGGGTTTGTATAGGCTGAGGAAACACTCTTATCCTTTTCTTACCTTGGATTTTATGAGCTCCTTTATCTATGACCCCGCTGGCCAGACCGTTGAGTTTCGGTTGATGAACACTAGTTTCTTGCTTTCTATGGACCAATTTGCTTCTCACCTTGGGTTGGCCAAGCCTCCCAAGGACTCCATCACAGATATCCCTGCTGAGTGCGGTGTATGCCGCCTAATGCCTTGTCTGACCGGGAAACCAGCTCCTACCTCGAGTAACATGTTGATTAATGACGTTCAGCACGTTACCTTGAGGGTCTTTCTCCATTCTCTTTCGAACCTCCTATATGATAGACTGGATATCAGTAAGCTGAACAACCATGAAGTTTTGCTTTTGATGTCTTACCTCAACCCGGAGCGGGCTAGGAAAGTGGTCTTTAATGCTCCTTCGATGGTTTGTGCTGCCTTGCCTTGATGGCCACTGCGTCTTCCCGGTACTTGAGTTGTGGCGCTATCGCCACTCGGTTAGCTGAAAAGCTAACCTCTTTCGAGGCTTCTTCGGAGTACGTGCCTCTAGCTACCCCAGTGCCCACTATGGATCGTGACTACTATCTCGACCTGAAATGGTTGAGAACTTTGGCTGACGGTAGCCTAGCTTGGAGGGTGTGGGGCGTGAGTTGGATGAAGATTCCAGCTCCTGAGCACCTCCCACCGACGGAGCCCTTAGAGCCGGCGGTAGTGACGGTGGACTCCGATGATGAGGAGGAGGAGGAGGATGTTGATAGACCCCGCCATCTGCAGACCTACCTCATCAACGACACGATTCTCGAGGTGATGCCAGAGCCGAAGAAGGGCGAGAATGCGTCAGTTGTGGCAGTGGAGAGACCTAGGTTGGGGAGAGGACCCCGTCGAGTGAGGGAGAGGACCTCGGAGACTAGGCCACGGCCGGTGGCACCACAGCAGCAGCAGCATCCTTTTCTATGCTACCCTTACCTCGACACCCCGGAGACGCGATCCAGCTACTTGGCGGAGAGAGTGTCATCTACCTTGACACTCCGGAACATGCACGAGATGGCGTACGCTCAGGGGATATGGACCGAGGGACCGCATCCGGTTTGGTGGAGTGGAGTTGGGGACTACACATGGGTTTTCCATTCCTACGGGGTGGATCAGTCGACGTGGGGGACACCTCAGTCCTTTGCCTACGGTGGCTTGACCCCATGGTATGTGAGCCCAGGAGCCGGAGCAGGAGTGGATGCGGGGATTGGGTCATCAAGAGCGGGTACTCCTGGCGGTGGTGGTGATGATGAGGTGATGGTTGAGCAGCAGCAGCAGTAGCAGGAGGAGTGATACTCCTTGTCCTTATCTTTGTTGATGGTAGTTGGTTTAGATGTTGGTAGTGTTGTTAGACTTTAGTAGTTGTTTTCGTTGAGACTTAGTTATGGACTTGTATTGTTGGCCATAAGGACGGATTAGATATTTTGAGCTTATTGCAGGATGTTGGGAGTCGGGGAGTCATCCCGACTCGGATTATATGACAACTATGTTTATGTATGATGGCTTACGACAAGTTTTATAAGGCACTGTGACCTGTAGGTACTCGACAGAGTACCCCGTACTCTATCGAGTAGCTGTAGGAAAGTGGGATAAAAATCATTCTGATCTGTGGGCTACTCGATCGAGTAGCCAAGACACTCGATCGAGTAGCATGGCACTCGATCGAGTACCGCTACATACTCGATCGAGTAGCACTGTTACAGGAGGTTTTCGAAAATTAAAAATGTTCAATTGTTTTATAATTGCAAGTTTGATGTTTAATGTGGTTATTAGTGCGTAGTAACACTTTTGAACCGTTAATTTCATATATGGGAAGTCAAGTTTCGGTTTTATATGCGTGTTTGTAACAATTAGTGAAGTGGCGACGATTTCTTGATTGTTTCAATATTACATATGCCATATTACCATTCATTCATTGAAGTTACATTTCTTCATACGTTGTGCAAACGATATTAACGTGCTTTATCGATGGCGACTAGTTATCCCGGTGAGTTGTGTATGATTTATAATTTAACGAGTTTATGCTTAGCGAGTAATATCCACAATAAATAATATGTTTCTAATTCATGCTATGAATCAAGTAATAAGTAATATGCGTTGTAATCTCGGTGGTGAACTTCGAGGACGAAGTTCCTTTTTAGAGGGGAAGAGTAATGTCGCAAAATAAAAAGGCTGATTTTGAAGTTATGTTGTTATTCGTTTACAAGGTTTTGTTGTTTAATTATTAAATTTTTCTAGTACGTTGGTCACATTGCTTATATGAAGTCTAGGTGGTTACTTTAGTTCGTTAAAATGAATGTGATAGTATGTTTTAAAGGACCGTCATAAAGAGCTAGTTGTGGTGCGTTGTGTCGTAATAGAACGAATTAGTGAGTAACACGTGGTGTTAGTTGTGCAGCATGAAGTTGATACGAGATACGTTTCGGGTTGATAGTTGTTATCATATGATGAATGATGGTCGTTTGTGTTGGCTCGTATGGGAAGGTCGATGTTTGATATATAATAGTTTTTTTTCCGTGTCTTGTGCGTGAGATAGGTGAGTTGAACTTCGGGGACGAAGTTCTTTTAAGGAGGGAAGACTGTAATACCCGCCCTTTTTTAGACCCTTTGACCAGCGTTGACTGACCTTAGGAGCGGGAATAGTCTTAGAAGTGAGTACCAAAACCATCTTGGGTTGCGTGTTAAGAGTGGTACTCGATAGAGTAGAGGCTACTCGATCGAGTAGCTAGGTTACTCGATCGAGTAGGGGGCCACTCGATCGAGTATGTTGGGTACTCGATCGAGTACCGAGTTTTCAGTGAGGGTTTTATATCGCGTTTTGTTAAATCCGCATGTCACTTCCGCCACTTTCCTCCTATCCTTCAGTCGCCTCTTTCCTTTCCCTTCACCTTAAAACCTCCATGGAAGCCTTTTGAAGATCCTTGTGCCTTAGGAGAGCGTCAGTTGAGTCGGGTAGCGGTCTTTTGCTGAGTTTCTCCCTATAGGTATGTCATAATCATCACCCGTGTTCTTGTTCTTTACAGTTAGGGTTTGCTTGTTAGTAATAGATAATTGTATTGTGGTTATAGGCTTTGCTTGGTCGCTGGATATGTTGTTTGTCGGCATGGATTGGTTGCAGTTGCTTAAAGGTAGGTTCGCCTACTCAGTTTCTGTAGATGGTCTAGTATGTCGGTCGTTGTGATTGTATTGTGATTGCTTAGTATCGTAGTTGTATTGTGACGGTTGTGATGGTGATTGTGGTTGTTGTTTCTGGTTCTCGAGACGCGTTCTCGGCTGAGTGGGGTCACTTGCGGGAGTGGCTTCACGCCCTAGTTTCGCCCTCCGTGGAACCCGCCACTGGAGGGGATGTGCACATTAATGGACAGGGTTATCGCTCATTGTGAGGAGCGGGGATTTGGTAGGAACGGTTGCGGTCCCCCACTGGCAGGGCTGGTCCAGTGGACAGTCAGTGACATAGTTGGTTGGGTTATCGTGATTGTGTTTGAGATTGATAGCATTGTTTTGTATTGATAGTGTAGTTGCCGTTGTCGTATCTTATCTCAGTACTGACCTTGTGTGGTTGTTTGTTGTTATGTGTCTGCCGTGATCCCTTATGGTGAGCAGTCGGTCTTAGCAGGTGCTGATGTTGTTGATAGCTGGAGTCTGGGCAGGGATGAGTCTTCACGAGATTCGATAGTCATAGCGAGTAGTCTTTGAGTTGTATCGTTCATATCGTTTGTTGGTTTAAATCGCTTGTAATATAATATAATAGTTCTTTTATCGACATTTGATTATTACTATCCTCGGGCAACCGAGATGGTAACGCCCTTATATGCTAAGGAAGGCCTAGTTAAGGCTCCTCTGAATATGGGGGTGTTACAAGTTTGACCTAAGAAGCTTTCTTTTGGTCTCCTCACTAGTCTCGAGTTTGACCTAATATGCTTTCTTTTGGTCTCCTCACTAGTCTCGAGTTTGACCTAAGAAGCTTTCTTTTGGTCTCCTCACTAATCTCGTGTTTGACCTAATAAGCTTTCTTTTGGTCTCCTCACTAGTCTCGAGTTTGTTGCTAATTTTCTCCCACTCTATCTTTTGAAAAATACACCAATTTTTCTCGAAAGATAGCTATATAAGCAACAAACAATTTGATACTTAAACTTGTGAATGGAGAAAATATCGCACATTATAACCTAAATAGATGACCCTCTTGTAATGACATTGTAATCTAATAGTAAGATAGACTAACCTTTATAAGATAAAGGATTGGATTCATATCTATGTCTTATACAATTTTAGGGTCTTAAGCCCTCCCATAACTCGTATGGAGTCTTAAGTGGTTACAAGTCTTAGCTATAAGTGGTGTTTTTCAATTGGTTTATTAAATTCTCTACCTTTAGTTTAAATAACTATATTTCTTTACAATCGTTCTTTCTTATGTCAAATAAGATGTCATAAAAGCATAAGAGAGAATCAAATTCATGGCTTATGAACTTATTACAATGATCCAATCGTTGTAATTCTTTTATGATCAATTTAAGTCAAATCAATTTATGTTGTTGATGTAAAAGGTGTGTAATGACAAGTTTTTAGAACAAAGAAAGTTCCATAAACCGAGTGACTTGGGTTGAAAGCCAAGTCATTAAAATTCATACAACCATTGTTTGCAAAATGGAAATAAAACAAATTTCCATGTCCAACACGGAAATCAAAACGAGTTCTAAAACAACAAGTCAAAATACAATAATTCAAAGAAGACAATACAAAATAAAAGCCAAGCTTCCATAGGTCTTCTACTATGGGCGGCTACCCTAGCATCCCTTGTCGAAGATCTTCCTCAAGCTTACTTCTTCTTGCCTTTGTCTTTGCTCACATGCCCTATAATACATTAAAGGGGGTGAGAATCACAACTTGTATCTAAATACCAAAGTAGGGATTCATATCAATAACACAATAGATTACAGAATATATTACCTACTGGAGTCACACAAACAGCTTTGACATCTCCTAGATACTTCGGGCAATTTCGTTTCCAATGGCCCGTACCACAACAATAGTGGCACTTATCCTCGGAAGAAGTACCCTTTTTGGGCTTGGAGGAGCTATTCACAATAGCTTTCCCTTTGCCCTTGTTGGGAGTGGGTTTCTTACCCTTTCTAGTGCTTTTCTTGAACTTCCCTTTTCTCTTATTATTAATATTGAGCACATCCTTGGTAGTACTCACATTGAGACCCATGTCTCGGTCGGCTTGCACGAGAAAGTTGTGCAATTCATGGAGAGAGGTTTTCATATTTTGCATATTGTAGTTTACCCTAAACTGAACATATGCTTTGATGCGATTTAAGGAATGGAGAACTCGGTCAATAACGAGTTGTTCGGGAATTTCAACCCCTTGCAAATTGAGCGTCTCAACATGCTCAATCAATTTGAGCACATGAGGGCTAAACTTTTGACCCTCTTTGATGTTGAGTTCAAAGAATGCGGAGGCCGCCTCATATTGGATTATACTAGGAGCTTGTGAAAACATGGTCACAAGTTTAGTGTAGATCTCATAGACGGTGCCTATCTTAATAACACTTCTTTGGAGATCGGCTTCCATAGAGAAGATCAAGACATTCTTGATCGCGACCGATTCTTTTAGGTAAGCCTCATAGGCCGACCTAACCGCGTCGGATCACCTAGTAGTAGGTGTAACGGGAGCGGCTTCGGTAAGGTAACGAAGCTTGTCGTCACCTTCCGCGGCCAAGCGGAGTTGCGCATCCCAATTGGCAAAATTAGTCCCATTCTTATCAAGTTTACATCCATCTATAAAGGATCGGAGCCAAGAAGCATTGGTGAGAGGTGGAGCGGTTCCACTTGTGGAAGCGGATGAAATTGGAGTTGTCATTGCAAATTAATCGAATTGACTACAAAAAGGAAACGAAGGAAACAATTAACATTTATCATCTTACTTGTAAACATTTTTAACAAGGTTTAAAACTACGCATTTATATAATGACCTCGCACCTAAATTATATAAATGATTCCGAGATCCATCTTTAAACAAACATGGGCACGGGAAACCGATACATCCCATACTTGCATAAATTTGGTGAATTAACTCTTTAATTGATTCTACTATAGAATTCTCGGTCGATGTATTTCATAAATTTCATCTCTAGCCCCGGAACATAAGACTAGTCTTTATATCCCGTTGAGTCCAACCAAATTTCGCGTGTAATAATGTTTTATTACCCAACTTATCCAATGATAAATGAAAGTACCCCGGTGAACCGAATCTACCCCAAATGTTAAAGGGATTCATGAGTCCTTCTATTTGGTAAGGCTAATCTCAATTTTAAATATGTGTGAGGTCTTGTCGATTTATTATCTATCATCTTTAAGTGAACTAAGTCGATGAATACTCGATAATTATTATTGACAATAGTCGATAAGACGATAAAAAATGCATGTGAAGTTATGGCAATTTGGCAATGCATGCAAACATATAAAGCAAGCAAATAAAAGAAAAATAAAATTTCCTAGTATGGCCTTTCCTAAAATAGAAAATCTTATATTCTATTACAAATTTGGAAGCCAACTCCTTTGGTCCCTTAAATCTTCACGTGACATGCCTCCTTAGGACAGGCACCGTCTCGATCGGAACTCCTTTCCGAATGGCACCGTCTTTTGGGAACTCCGGAATTACAAATAATTAAATAATAAAATGTACATTGCTATTCCTATTATACATTTGTAAAATAAAATCTAATAAAATAAAAGTGATACGAGATCACAATAAATTACAACCGAATCAATATTCTCATATATTACGGGTAATATCGGTTAAAACTAAGGCCATACTAAGATAAAATTTCATAATTCAAAATTATATAAAAGAAATATGACATTCATCAAAGAAAAATGCAGCATTATATATGTATCTAACATGCCAAGCTATGTGCCAAATCGTCCTATTAAAACTTATATCGTAAATATAATCCGGTTTTATGGATATTCGCGATCTTTAACTCATTAAAATCACAAAATAATACTAAAATCAAATTTTAGTCCAAGTTAATTATCCTAACCTTTTAGGATTCAAAATTAGTCATTACTCAATTTTTGACAATAATTCAACTTGATTTAACATTTATGCTCATTTTTGACCTTAAAATCATAACCTTTTATGAAATAAATCAAAATTTAATTACAATAATTTCAAAATATGAATTTTAAATTTTTGAACATTCTATAATAATTACATGACACTCATAATGTCAAAAATTAAGGTTAAAATTTTCGAATTTATTTCGAGAAAAATATAGTTGCAATTTATTGGTTTTATCAAATAAAACATCTAAAGCATATGAAAATTAATCTAATCAACGTTCCAACTTTAGATCTGATATGTGGGATAAAAATGCAACCTAAAATAATTTTATCATGCCATTTGATTAGTTTTAGCTATTTTTGCTAAAATAGTCAATATTTATGTCATTTTTACACGAAAAAATTTATAAATCATGCAAAATAAATCAAGTTCATCTAAACTTTTACACACAGTGATTAAAATGTGCATGTGACAACATATTAAAATTTCATGGCCTATTTCAATGTTTAACTAATTTTAACCATTTTACCTTCATTTATTCCATTTTTATCTCATAAAAATTATAAATCATGCAAAATAAATCATATTTATACGAAATTTTACATACAATAAGTAAAATATGCATGTGAGGTCATACAAAAATTTCAAGGTCAGAAACTTAGTCTAACTATTTTTAGCATTTTAAACACCATTTTATACATTAAAATGTAATAAAATTACTAAAAATCTTTAAAATGAGCCAAAAGTTACCATAAATCATCAAAATGACCTAAATTTTAGGACCAGAATATATGACATGCAAAAAATTTCGTGACTTTATAATATAAATTAAAAAATCTCTAGTTTTATATGTTATACTTTTAACTCGGAAAAACAATAAACCGATTATGCATGCAACAACCTAAGCTCTGATACCATTTGAAAGGATTCAATAACCCTCTAATTAAACTCTTTAATTATTTATCTAAATTACTCATTAAATTAGATGTTGATTTAGTGAATGCATAACATTATATGAATAGAAAACTAAGAACAAAGTTCCTTACATATGAAGAAATCGGTTTTTAGGGCAGAAGTGAGGACTCCTTCTCACTTATTCTTGAGCTATAAATTAAAGGATGATCCTCCAAAACCCCAATATTAGAGATTATCCTCTTGATGGCACCAAGACAACCCCTTAATTCTAATTATATATTAACTAAATACATAAATTAGAAACCTTAAATTAATCTTATTATTTTATATTACTACTATAGTAATCTTATAAGGTTTTTGAACAATTTATATTCTAAAACTATTTTAGAGAGAATAGTGAGAGAAGTGAATATTGAATAATGTAAGAATGAATTAAGAGAATAAGAACAATTCTTTTGTTTTAGAGGGGAGGAAAAACCGGTGGGATGGGTGGCCAAGGGAGCCAATGCATGTCCATTCTCTTTTAGAAGTGTTCTTATCAAAATACATTAGGGTGTAGGCTAGTCTATAATTGTAATCATTGTGTTCTCCACAATTAAAGAACAATTAACCAAATCATCCTAATATCTTCTAAAAATCGGTCCATAAGATAATATGGACTCCATTTTATTTTTGTCAATTGTCACTTTGTCATATAATGTGTGACATGTAACATGTTAATAATAATAATAATGCATATTTAACAATTAAATATCATTAAATATATTAATTCAATTATATATATAACAACTGACTAGTAATTCATAATCAAAAGTGTATAAAATTGTTCATGTTTATATAATCTACAACAAATTGTAATTATAATTAACCTATCATTCTTAATTTAATTGTTTCATAAACAAGGTTTTAGTAATATATAAAATTTTATTTACTAAAACGAATCTTATTTAATCGAATTACAATAACATTCATATTCTTACTCACATATGTAAATTGTTCAATTTTAAGGAATAAATTAATCCGTATCAGTATACAATTAATTAATTTATCTATTAAGGGAATCGTTCTTTAGGTGTGACCTTAAGGGATCAACTGATCACCACCGTCAAACGACTGTAATGTCAAACTCTAGTCAGCCAATCATTACCGATTAATGTTGATCAGTTGACGTACAAAATGAATCATCCCTTCATGTATTATTATCATGAGTTTTAATAATGTGATCGCGCTATTGTCGAGGACACATACTCCAACAAAATTTAAGTCAAGCAAAAAGTGTAGCAATATGGCAAATTCACATGGATACGACCCATTTTAATTAAACAAGTAGAATAGATCACTCGTGTATTTGAAATACGATAAATACTTGAGAAAGTATGAATCCAAGCTCATATTATAATTAGGAAGTGACATTTCATATAATTAAGATATAACTAAAAGATAGATTCCACATTTACGGTTCATGTGAGAAAAAAGGTAAATGAGTGACAATTAATGAATTACGTTATATAAAGCACAAGACGGAATTCAATTAAATTACACACGGATAAAATAAATTAATTATGCTATATATATATATATATATATATATATATATATATAGAGGCAGGATCCGGTGAGTCCACCTAAATATTTGAGTCCGTGAGTCCAACAAATGTATCACGCACTATACAAAACAATATCACGCATAAAATTGACAAACAAAACCCGCCAAAATGTTCTAAAACAAACGAAAACATCCAGTTAAACAAAACACTTACTTTTTCTCTCTAAACCTACCCAAATACCTCGAAAA
This sequence comes from Silene latifolia, assembly GCF_048544455.1. Classification (NCBI taxonomy): domain Eukaryota; kingdom Viridiplantae; phylum Streptophyta; class Magnoliopsida; order Caryophyllales; family Caryophyllaceae; genus Silene; species Silene latifolia. Next base: position 84,720,674 of record NC_133535.1, read on the forward strand.
ATCTGGAAAAAAAAAATGCAACATATTCATCCGATTTTTGCTAGATTTAATCAATTTCATTATTAATTCGATCTCTACAAGCAAATAGTATCACTATATTTCTCTCAAATCTCACACATGTACATTCATATTTCATTATTAATGTGAAATACAAATATGTTTTAATTTCTGTCATTTTAGTATAGCTTATTTTGATGTTGATTTTGTTCAAAATTAGTATATGTATGTTGAATTAGAAGCATATAATACGATTTTATCAAAAATATCGAACTAATTGTTGAGTGATATGTTCATGTTCTTACTTTAAATTTGTAAATATGTTAGTTATAGATGATTTCAAACGTTTTTGGTGATTATTTCAGCATATCGAACTAATTATGTATTATTAATTGTATGTTGTAGGTGTTTATTGAATGTTTTTTTTGGTTTAATTGCGAAAATTAGGTTTTAATATTATTTAACTTAAAAAATTAGGGGTTTCATATTATGAAGTTGACTTTGTTTGATAATGTAGTTGATAAATTGAGACTTAGCCAGTGTTCATTGAATGATTAAAGTAGCAAAGCATCTTGCTTGAGACGGGTTAATTCCGTCACAAGCTGAAGACCTCTCACAAAAAGGGAGAGGGGACAAGGTGGGGCACCCTCCATGTGCTTCCCTCTCACCTCTCAATGGGTATTTTGTGAGAGGAAACGGTATCCGTCACAAGCTTGTGACGGATATCGCCCGTCTTCAATGAGATTTTGTGTTAAAGTAGATATACGTGTTTGTTATTACAGTCTCCTTAAGTTCTAGATGATACTTTTTAGAAGATAGGTCCTAGTATAGTCATGTCTTTTTGTTCTTCCACTTTCTAACAATGATTCATCATTTCTAGGTTGTGTTAGTTTGTTCATCGTAAGATATACCTGTACAATTCCATGAGCTATGATATCATCTTTCTTATTTTGATATCTGAACTACTTTGCTTGTAGTTCTATCCAGGAACCTGATACGTAAGATGGGTAATGTATTTGCTAGGCTGAAATCAATTATAAAGGTGAGCATTTCATAGAAATATGATTACTGAATGTGGAAGTACAACTGCTAATACGTCTGCTTCTTATGTTATTGGGCGCTTTAGATTTTCCTCTCCAATTGCCAGCTAGAAGCGATTGATGCATCAATCAAGGCGTGCATTGAACTAGAACAACTACGTCTATCTCACAACGATATGAAGGTTTGTGTTCGACCTTTTTTCCTTACTCCACCCGTAGTTGCATTTTCATCCTTATCAGTTATCACCACGAATCGGTAACATTATCTAACAGACGCTAGCAGAAGAATTAAGTCACAATTAGAAATTTCAAAATTTGGACCATCGAAACAACATGCTTTCTACTTTCTAGATGGTCTAATATAGAGGTATGCTTTGATGGGATGCATACAGTCGCATTTTCTTCTTTTGTATATTGGTGTAAACGTTTTTCTTGAGTGCTGGCTTTTTTTGTTCATGGCATGCACTTTCTTCATTACGAAATCTAAAAAACTTGAATGTACTTGGCAACCCCATAGCAGAGAAGTCAAAACTACTTAAAAAGGGAAAATCATTTAAAGAAGCAAGAAAAAAACAAACAAATAGTGGCTACTTGTTACTCTATGTATCCGTTTTTGTTTTGAAGGAAGCTTCATATTAAACTTTTTGATGGAATTCCTTCAACAGCCATATACGTACATGGCTACATGTTGTAGCGAATGGTTGATGTAACCGGTTAAGCATAATTCATTATTTTTTTAAGAACCGATGTAATTTTGTGTGGTTATGAATAAAATTTTCGACTTTCCGCACAAGAAAAGTTGCTCATTTGAATAAGAATAGTAACTGAAAGTTAATTGATGTAATATTAGTAGGATAAGTAGTCTAATGTAGGTGGCAAAAACTAGTATTCTTGCTGGTATCTTGTGATATTTTTTAAAAGTAGTAATGATATTGTGTCTTGTATGTAGTGATATTGTTACTTAAACATCTTGTATAAACATAATCTTTTTAACTCTGATATTGTTTTAAGTGAAGTGTGATATTCTTTGTTAAGGGTTCTAATATTTCATTATCAACAGGTTGAAAATGGAAGACTATATTATTGTGATATTGTTACTGGCAAATGGTGATATTGTTAATGATACACTGTGATACTGTTAATCCAATCTTGTGATCTTGTTAACCACATCATGCGATATTGTTTCTTATAACGTGTGATATTATTTTTAATATCCTGTGATACTTCTGAAGTTATATATTTTTATTTAATACTCTTATAAAACTTAATAAAAATGGCAAATCATAATATAAATATGACATTGTTACTAAGTTACTCTGATATGTTTTTCTAATAAGTCGTACTACTTTTCAAAGTTATAAGAGACATCGTTTTAACAAAAGAACAAGTTTCATTGATAAAGTTATGACTATTGTTTTATTTGATATCTAGGAGCAATAGAGTGCCAATCAAAAATGGAAAAAGAATACAAAAATTTTGATGCTGTAGGATTTCTTTACTCATTGGGATTGTTGATGCTGTAGTAATTGTATGTTGTCAATTGCCAGGTTTTTGCTGCAGTTGGCATTGGTTACTTTGAGCAACTCTTCCTAATATTATAAGATGATGATGATGATGATGATGATGATGATGATGATGGATAAGAGCTCAAGACACAAAAAAAGACGATACAAGAGTGTTGCAAATGCTAGGCGTAGATGTAAAGATTAAGTTACATGTAGGGGTAGAGGAAGGAACTCAAATGACTACTAAGAATAGTAACTGAAAATGAATTATTGTAATGTTTGTTGAATAATTAGTATAATGTAGGTGGCATAAACTAGTATTGTTGCTGATATTTTGTGATATTGTTTAATAGCATTAATGGTATTGTGTCTTATATGTAGTGATAGTGTTACTTAAACATCTTCTATGAACATAATCATTTTAAACATGATAATGTTTTTTTATAAAAAGTGTGATATTGTTTTAAGTTAAGTGTGATATTCTTTGTTAAGGGTTTTAATACTTCATTATCAATAAACTAAAAAAGGCATACTATATTATTGTGATATTGTTACTAGCAAATGGTGATATTGTCACTGACACGGTATGATATCATTAATCCAATCGTGTGATATTGTTAACCACATCATGCCATATTGTTTCTTATAACAGGTGATATTGTTTTCAATATCCTGTGATACTTATAAAGTTATATAATTTTATTTAATACTCCTATAAAACATAATAAAAATGGCAAATCATGTTACAAATATGATATTGTTACTAAGTTACTTTGATATTTTTTTTCTAATAAGTCTGTACTACTTTATCAAAATTATAAGAGTAACATCATTCTAACAAAAAAAAACAAGTTTCATTGATAAAGTTACGATTATTGTTTTGCAAAAGAGTCGTAGAAAAGATAATAAAATCTGATATGTAACAGAGTGCCAACCAAAAATGGAAAAAGAATACAAAATTGTAACCACTTTGAAAGAAATCTAAGAATAATGAGTTTGTCTTTATAATGAGAAATGCTAACGAAAAAGATGATTTGCTCATTGATATTGTACTATATGGCTACAAAAAAGTAATTGATTTGCTCATTGATGTTGGCACTATTCCGCATGCACACCCAAAAGTCTTAATCAATCTCAACAAGCAAAGAAATCTGCAAAAAAAAAAAAACGTCGATTAATCACCATCTTTCAGACAAAATGAAATATAAAAATGGAAAACATAAATGAGTAGATGACTCGTTTGATCGAGAAAGTAAAAGAGTTCACATCAAAGAAGGGGGACATTTGGACCATAATCATTATCTCTATCAAGACACTAGACACTGATTAAGTGTATCGTTGTCTTGTTGATACAAACATTTACCATCGTCGACACAAACATTGACCATCGTCGACATGATAGACACGTATTATATATATTTCTATGTCACGATTAATAGTCCCCTCTAAACTACTACTAGTAAAATATAGAGAGAATCATACTCACTAGCCATAAATCCGTTGTTAATCCATCAATAAAAATGACATGTTGGTTAAAGATCGATTTTAAACACAACCTGCAAGAAACATAAAAAAAGAACATCCAGAAGGAATATCAACAAATATTATATCACTAAACAGCAAGACTCTTAATGTGAATAAGTAATTTAATAGAACAAAGCAGATGCGTAAATTAAATCACACAAATAATAGGTAAAAAAAGACCATAGAAACGTGTTTTTCTATAAAACAACACAAAACGAAGAAACATAGAGCAAGTAGATTAAGAATCATTAACTGATGATACTAATTCATCAATTGTGACTTTTCGTTCATCGTTGTCCTCTTCTAAGAACACCTAAATCAACTCAAACACGGAATTAATTGAATTTTTCGATAAAAATCATTTCGAATTCTCAAATTCGACTATAATATACATTCAATAACTACTTATATGATAATAATCATAAACTTTGATTACCTGATGAAGCGAATTCATCAATTGCGATTGTTCGTTCGCCGTTGTCTTCCTCCTTCGTTGTAAGAACAACTAAATTAAATCAAACGCATAATTAATTGAATTCTCCAATAAAAATCATTTTGAATCCACAAATTCGACTATAATAAGATTAACTACAAAATAATAACCTAGAAAATTCGATTCTTACTCATAAATGAAATCAAAAGTTTACAAAAGTTTAACAAATCAAACTGAAAATTGATTCAAATCGAAATAAAAAAGCGGCCTAATAATTTTTACAAAGGACAAACAAACTTACAGAATGATGTAGATTAATGTTGGAAGCAAGAATCACGACGAAATAGAAGAACAGCCGACCGAGGGCGTCAAAGAGAGAAAAGGGAGAAATGAGGCACTATCAGAGAGAGCAGGGCGGAAGAAGAAGCACGGAAGAGAGAGAGAGTAGAGGGAGAGAGTGAATAAAAATGAATGAATGAATGAATGAATGACTATAAGAGTATATATATCATATTATAAAATTACGAAAATACCCTTACTATGCCGCAGAGATCTCAGCCATTGATCTTTTAGATCTAACGGTTGAGATTAGGACTCATGGACCCAAATAGTTAGGGCGGACTCATGTGATCCTAATTCTATATATATATATATATATATATATATATATATATATATATATATATATATATATATATATATATATATATATATATATATATATATATATATATATATATATATATATATATATATATATAGATTTGGGATCCTATGAGAACCATCAAGATAATAAGAACTGTGAGAACCACTCACATCTAGATATGAGATGAGCGCTGATTTAACAAAATTAAAAAAAAAACAACACCGACGTCTCCCCTTGTCCCCAAACTCTTCACTCCAATTCATTTACACAGATGCATTCTCACTCATCTTTCTCTCTCTCTATTCGACGATCATCCTGTCCGATCATCCTCTCCGATCATCGTACTTCTCAAATTCACTTCTCAAATTAGGTTCAACTCATTCTTACCAGCATTTCCGAGCTTCCAATCCGCTTCAACCGCCATCAACGAGGTTCATCCTTTCAAATTAAGGTAATATGCTTGTCAAGTTAATGGCGATTCTACTCCAAACATTCCCTAATTTGTTTATTGATGTAATTTTTCCTCATATTCATCAATTTGTGTCATGCTATTAACCCTAATTCCCTAATTAAGCTAATTAATTGTTGTTATATGACAAATTCTTCTTTATGAAATTTTTAGGTTGTAGTGCAACAAAGTAAAACCAGCGGAAATTACCGAGAAAGGCTCGCTGTTTCTGGTATATATTACTTTTCATCACATTACAGTTAGTAGTAGTTGTTAAATTTTATGCTCGGAAATTGTTGAACTTTTGCTTACATTACTTTTCTACGGCTTAAAATAGCTTGAAAATCAGCAAGTCCTATTTGTAGCTTCGATATGTAGTTTCTTGCTTGCTGCATCTTATTTATGCGACTGGAAGTCAGCTCTGCTCAGCTGCATCAACTTTCCCACTTCTGCAGCATATATTCTTTAATAGAGTTGTCTTAAGACACTGTAGTGATGAACTAAGTGGCGTGTAGGCTAGGTGTAATCGCGTAGGTCCAAGTGTAGTTACTGCTACTCAGGTTCAGAAATTAAGTTGTGAGTGGATTTTTTTTGGGGGGATTCTATGTCACAATCGGGTTACATGTTCAATTTCTATGCATTTACGTATATCACATACATCTTTTATACGGAGAATAATATTATCATCATTATAGCTGTATGCAAAGAAATTGCTTCTTTTAACAGCGTGCATATTGCTAGTTAAGGCTACATCTTTGTTGCTCCATATACTTCGTCTATCTTCTCTGAAGGGCTTATGCTAGTTTTGAAATAATTGAACATTGCCACTGCTGTATTTGCCAAAGTTATTTCCCATGATATGTTGTTCTGTTCTTGTATAAATAGTTGGCCACAAATGGAAACAGACCCGGGAACTACATACCTCTGGGTTTATCTGCATCATTCTATGAACGGCCTTGTGGAGCGGTGGAGAATTTATATACCGAGTAATGAATGTCGAGCCTAGTATAGGTGCTCTTTTCTACCCTCGTTTATCTTGAATCATGTGGATAGCAAATGTAGTAAGGTAATCAATCAGTGTTTATCGATTGTATTTCGTTTTCTTGATATCTTGGTCTGTCTTTTCCAATTGTAATAAAAGAGTTGGCTACTTAATGAGTTAACATTTTCTTTGAACCACCATATGCATTTTTGCAGGTTTTTGATCTCTTTGATGAAAAGAAGGATGGTGTGATTGGATTTGAGGAATTTATTCATGCTCTAAGTGTATTCCACCCATACGCTCCTGTTGAACAAAAAATCGATTGTAATTCATTCACCTATATATATCCTGGTCAACTTCATTAAAAGTTATGAACCCTATCCTCCCGTCTCGTGATCTAAATTTTCTGTACTATTTTCAGTTGCATTTAGGCTGTATGATTTGAGGCAAACTGGCTTTATTGAACGCGACGAAGTAAGTTGATATTGCACCTCTGGTTTTCTTTAAACAATCTGAAAACAGTTTCTGAGCATGTTTGATTCCAGGTTAAGCAGATGGTAATTGCAATATTATCAGAGTCGGGTTTGGATTTGTCTGATGAACTCCTGGAGTCTATAATTGACAAGGTATCCTCGCTCACATTAGTTAAATTATCATTTTGTTTGTGTAGAAATATATGATACTCTTATGTCTTTTCATCATACTGATATAGTGATATGGTTACTTGACTACTTAACTTATTTATAGCGTATTGTAAAGGTTATTAGCTCAATGGTAGAGCGATGTGCTTATTTTGCACAAAGGTATGGGTTCGAATCCCATATAACCTAATAAATAAAAAATCCCGTGATTTTAGGATAGCTGTCAGGTGTACATGCATGAAATAAGTGTTATATGTGCATGAAATAAGGTTCTATGTGCATGAAAAAGTTCTTATTATGATACTAATTACTATTGGTTAAGGACATTAATTTTACATGGCCGTGAAATAAGATTATAAGTGCATGAAATAAGGTTCTATATGCATGAAATAAGGTTTTATGTGCATTAAAAAGTTCTTAAGTTGCACTAGTTGGTTATATTATGTTACTAATTATTGTTGGTTAAGGACATTAATTTTCATTATATGTGCATGAAATAAGGTTCTATGTGCATGAAATAAAGTTATATGTGCATGAAAAAGTTCTTATTATGATACTAATTACAATTGGTTAGGGACATTAATTTTAATGGGTATGAAATAAGATTATAAGTATATGAAATAAGGTTCTATATGCATGAAATAAGGTTCTATGTGCATTAAAAAGTTCTTGATTGCACCATTGGTTATATTATATTACTAATTACTGTTGGGTAAGGACATTAATTTTGATTATATGTGCATGAAATAAGGTTCTATGTGCATGAAATAAGGTTCTATGTGCATGAAACAAGGAAAATGTCTGTGAAGGAGATTTAATATATTTATCGGCCTTTTCAAGGCATTTTAGGCTTATGCATAGAAACTACCAGTCCTTGACAATTACAATGTAAAAGAATGTAAAAGAAACACCGGTATTTGCTAGCCAATGTGGGAATTGAACCCACATCTTGTGCACTGCACAATGCTCTCCCGTTTGAGCTAATTGGCTCTCGAAATAAGTAAAATGTGCATCCTGTTTTGCAGCCTAGTAACTTCATAATGTGCATTGATATACAAACAAATATTAAAACAGGCAAATTGGTAAAACCTTACAACTAACTATAGCCCAATACCAAGTTTTGTAGCTGAAAGAATATATATACCTGTTGACCCAAAAGTTTCAATAGCATAAAATTCACCCTCTTCCATCTTAGTCTGTACACCTCCCTTCACAATGACCGATTATAAATTGAGGCATCAACCAACGAATTTGATGAATGTAGAGTATCGACAGCAAAATTGATCAAACATTCTCACACTGACATAGCAATGTGTTTTAATGTGGTCCATCCAGAAACTAGTGACAGTTCCTGTTTTGCCCAAAAGCTCTGGCGACTTTCGGGGTGAAAGGGCGGAGAAAGTGATCAATCCCGAGGGAGTTTGTAGCGGTTTTGCGATGGTGGCACTTTGCAAAATAATTCAGCTTATAAGGTATGCAACAATGACATTGTTTACAGACTGATCAAGCCAAAACTGATTTACAGGTTGATAAGTAATATTTCCTCCATTCCATTTTAATTGTCCCATTTACTTTTAGTGGTCAAACGATGTCGAGCATCAAGTCCATGCCCGACATTTTCTCATGATTTACAATATTTATAACCTTTTTAATAAACTCATATAATAATGATATAAAACTAACTTGTAGCAATTTTGATAAATAAAGCATGGAAAATTTTATTTACTTTAACATATGTTTGAAGTCATTAACAGTCAAATGGAAGCAATTAAGCATTTGACCATAAAATTTGAATGGGGACGATTATTGCAGATAGCTGATAAGACATATTTATAAACATTGTCAGGAAAATGGTAGACAAATCCTGGAAAAAAACAAACATGAACAAGAAGGAACATTACAATATTCTTGAAGCCATTTCGGATAATTCCCATCTTGGGCTCCATGGGTATTCTGACAATGGAGCTGACTTTATTGGAAGTCCTTGTGCGTTGAAATGCTTTGCAACGTATCAAATTTATCGAAGACAGAATTCGCTCTCTCGTTGTAGTGCAAGACCCAAATTCGCACACCATGGATGAATTAGACAAAGACATAGTGGTTATATGGGATAAATTACAATGACCGATTAGAAAAATGCCACATACACACAAAACCGAAAACCAAAAGGTAGAGATACTCGATGGATGTAGTTAAGACGCTTTTAAAAACGGAAATATCATTCAAGTCGCTATACTGCGAGCTTTGTAATATCAAAGTTGGTTGTTGCCGGGGGAAATGAACAGGAATAAGGAAGTGCACCTGTAACACGAACAATAACAGTTTGCTACATAAACATCAAAACACTTAAAGCGCTGTAATATAAAAATCTTCTTAACGAACCTTCACGTTCTCCCGGAGGGTCATTACGACCATAGAATCGGGCCGAGATAAGCTCCGTCTAAAAGCAACAGATTGTGACACATCCGGGACGACGAGGAGGAGGAATCGGGAGGCTTGAGACTCGTGACAGCGGCGTCGTGAAAAGGTCCGGTGATGACATCGCATATAGCAATCGCTCCCTCATTAGTATTCTCAAGATACGCATACCGGCTAACAATGCCTTCATCGACATTAGTAATTCCAGGGACAGGTTTGAATTAACCATCTATGATTTCGGCTTTGGGAGATTGTACTAATTATGAACCCTAATTTACTGTTATTCCAATCAAACTAATTCAACATTACATCAATTTAGCATCAAAATCTACTCAGATAAGGCCTGCAATTTTCGCCCAATAATCGACTCAATTCGCTCCCACAAAATGAGAGTAACATCCTCTAGAAGTCGACCATAACTTGAACTAATTGAACCAAACGAACGAATTTCTGAAACCCTAATTTCAAAAATTCAACAAATTGATGCAATTAAAGCAATTAGGGATTAGAAGACACCTGAAATTGGAGATAGGATGCCAATTTAACCCTCCTTGAATCAATTACTACACTCGCACACTCGGATTTGAACCAATAGCTGCGTAGAAATCAATTCGAAGAAGCAAATCGACACCGAACTTGTGACAACAAATAAGATTGATATGGATTGGGTTTGTCGCCATGGTCGCCACAACAGGAGACGACGGAGGTGGAGGTTAGGATGGCGGTCATCACAGCAGTAAGCGATGGAGCTCGGACATGCGGTGCTGGTAGAGGTGTGAGTGGCAGCAGGGATGATGGTCGAAGAGAGAGAGAAAGAAATATGAGAGAGATGGAAAATTGGGAAATGAATTACGTTTGGACGGGTTGGTGGATGTGCGACAATTTTCGGGGATGGTATTACTAAAGATACAAGGGGTTATGAATAGTTCTTACAGTTCTCATTATACTAATGGTTCTCACCGGATCTCGACCCTATATATATATATATATATATATATATATATAGAGAGAGAGAGAGAGAGAGAGAGGAAGGATCAACTAAGGCCACTTATATATTTGAGTCCATAAGTCCTATTGTGAGCCATTCTATATAGAGGAAGGATCAACTAAGGCCACTTATATATTTGAGTCCATAAGTCCTATTGTGAGCCATTGGATGGAGGGAGATGGAGGGATGAGATAAACCCACCCAAAGTCATTATACAAGCTAATTAACACACTTTACTAATCCACCCTAATTAACCACTAATTTACTATATATTTGTTTTCTACCCACCCATTTCTCTCTCATCTCACATATTTCACTCTTCTCTTCTCTCAAAACCTCAAAAAAAAAACCCCAAAAAATCCAAATAAATAAAAAACCCAAAAAATCCAAATAAATAAAAAAAACCCAAAAATCCAAATAAATAAAAAAACCCAAAAAATCCAAATAAATAAAAAAAACCCAACAAATCCAAATAAATAGAAAATCCAAACATATCAAAAACCCAAAAAATCCAAATAAATCAAAAAATCCAAAAAAATCAAAAAACCAAATAAATCATTCATTTCTCTCTTCCTCATTCACCACCACCCACCACTATCCCACCCGACACCACCCACCGCCCACATCCACCACCGCCGTCGGTAATTATATAAACTCGTTTTTTTTTTCCAGATTTTGCGTCTCGGTTTTTTTCGTCACTTTTTTTTTGGTGTTAAATTAGTTGTTTGGGGTCGGTTTATTCCATTTCTTAATTTTTGTTAGTTTTTGTTGTTATTTATTCTTTTCAAATCTATTCTTTTCAAATCTATTCTTTTCAAATATTTAAAACCCGAAATTTTTATTTAAAAAACGTATAATATGGACTAAAGTTATACAAAAATGAACCAAAGTTATACAAAAATGAACCAAAGTTATACAAAAATGAACCAAAGTTATACAAAAATGGACTAAAGTTATACAAATATGGATTAAAGTTATACAAATATGGACTAAAGTTATACAAATAAGGACTAAAGTTATACAAAAATGGACCAAAGTTATACAATAATGAACCAAAGTTATACAAAAATGGACTAAAGTTATACAAACATGAACCAAAGTTATACAAAAATAGACCAAAGTTATACAAAAAAAGACTAAAGTTATACAAAAATTGGACTAAAGTTATACAAAAAATTGGACTAAAGTTATACAAAAATGAACCAAAGTTATACAAAAACGAACCAAAGTTATACAAAAATGGACTAAAGTTATACAAATATGGATTAAAGTTATACAAATATGGACTAACTTTAGTCCATTTCTGTATAACTTTGGTTCATTTTTGGATAACTTTGGTTAATTTTTGTATAACTTTGGTTCATTTTTGAATAACTTTAGTCAAATTTTTTGTATAACGTTAGTCCATTTTTTGTATAACTTTGGTTCATTTTTGTATAACTTTGGTCTATTTTTGTATAACTTTGGTCCATTTTTGTATAACTTTGGTTCATTTTTGTATAACTTTGGTTCATTTTTGTATAACTTTAGTCCAATTTTTGTATAACTTTAGTCTTTTTTTGTATAACTTTGGTCTATTTTTGTATAACTTTAGTCCATTTTTGTATAACTTTACTCCATATTTGTATAACTTTAGTCAGTTTTTGTATAACTTTAGTCCATTTTTGTACAACTTTAGTCCATTTTTGTACAACTTTAGTCCATATTCGTATAACTTTAGTCAGTTTTTGTATAACTTTAGTCCATTTTTGTACAACTTTAGTCCATTTTTGTACAACTTTAGTCAATTTTTGTATAACTCTAGTCCTTATTTGTATAACTTTAGTCCATATTTGTATAACTTTAGTCCATTTTTTGTATAACTTTAGTCCAAAATTGTATAACTTTAATCCAAAAAAATAAACTTTAATAAAAGAAAAAACCAAAATCCAAACCAACAATACTAGAAAAACAAAAAATCCTTATCTAAAAAAAAAACCATAATAAGTAAACATTGAAAAAAGGCCAAAAAAATAATAGTCGAACCAAATTCTCAAAAAATTATATATCGTGTGTATAACTTTAATGCACGCAGTGTATAACTTTAATCGACAATATGTATAACTTTAGTCATAAAAATTGTAACTTTAATGTTTCAAGGGTATAACTTTAGTCATAAATAGTATAACTTTAATGTTTTAAGGGTATAATTTTAGTCGTAAATAGTGAACTTTTATAAAAAACAAAAAACAAAAACAAAAACAAGTAAAAAATAAACCAAAATAAAAAACAGCCCTTAACTAAAAAACAAAAAAAAAACGAAAAAAAAAAACAGAAAAACAAAAAAACAAAAACCAAAAACAATATATACAAAATCTGAAATAAATAAACATAAAAAAATAAAGGCAAAAAAACAAATGAAAACAAAAGACCAAATAACAATGACAAAAACCAAATAACAATAATAATAACAAAAAACCAAATAACAATAATAAAACCAAAAAACCAAATACCAACTAACAATAATAAAAAATAATAAACAAAACAAAAACAATAAAAAATCAAATAAACACACTGACTATTGAAAACACAACAAACAGAGAAAAAAAAAAAAAAAAAAAAAAAAAAGGAGTGTCTTTGAGGAGAGGCGGAGGGAGACGGAGGGAGACGAAAAAGGGAGGTGATGAGGAGACGCGAGGGAGACGGAGGGAGACGAAAAGGAGAGCAGGCGGTGAGGGATCCGCGGTGGTGGTTCGCGGTGGAGGCGGGAGGTAAGGTGTGAGGAGGTGGAGGTCGAAATGGTGGCGGTTGTCGGTTTGAAAAAAAGGGGGGCGAGTGAGGAGGTGAGTGGTGGTTGTGTTGTTGTTGTTGTTGTCGTGGAGTTGTTGCGGTGGAGGGAGGAGGAGAGGCCGGCGGGTGGAGGTCGAAGGGTAGAGGGGCGGCGGGTGGAGGTCGAAGGGTAGAGGGGCGGGTTTGAAATGGTGGAGGTCGAAGGGTAGATCCGAGACGAGTAGGGTGGTTTTTTTTTTTTTTTTTCAGTTTGTTTTTTTTTTTTTTTAGTTTGGTTTTTTTTTTTTTTTTTTTTTTTTTAGAGAGGGTGGGAAGAAAATGAGAGAAAAAGAGTGAATGTGAGAAATGAGAGAGGATGAGTGAATGAGGAAGTGAGTTGGGAGATTAGAATGTTGGAAGAGTTGTACAAAATTAGGTAGAGTTATACACAATTAGGGAAAGAGATTAGGGAGGGAGAATTGTGACTCTTCAACGAGATGTAATCTCATCCCTCCATCCCTTCCATCCAAGCTCTTATAAGACTTTTAGGGCCTTATATGGTATGAAAGCGCTTATAAGAACCCTTCTATATATATATATATATATATATATATATATATATATATATATATATATATATATATATATATATATCATCTGATACAATGTGTGTCATCTTAGTTTATATAAACCGAAAAAGGGCTTTCATTTAGGTCAAGACTGTAGAAATGGGCAAAGGATATATTTTGTGTTTAGTTGGGATTTATTCCATAAAATTCTCATATAACCGAATTGGTTAATAAAACAATGTTGGTTGAATGAGAGTCGTACACTCGTACGTTTATCCTATATAGTTCGGGTGAAATGTATAGGTAATTCACATCCCTTGCACAGTAATATATATCTCAGGCCACCAAATTACTACAATAAAAGTTAGTTGAAACTGAATATTCATAGTGTGGTCCGGACACATCAAATAATGATGGTCAAGTGGTCAAACAATACTGAATAATTCACCTGTATTTATAAGGCATTATTATGTGCACATTCATTCTCAACCCATTACCAAAATGAAACATTCTCACATGTTTATAACCTCTTGTATCATTTTCTCTACCTTTCTCATTGCAGGCACTTACCACTGCTCTCAATCCCCCCTTTCCGGTCTGACTTCCTCTGGCTATAACATTCTCCAACGCTCACCGAGAAGAGCTTTAAGGGCAATTCCGACTCAACAACAAGACAATGCAACAGCTAAGGTCAGTTTATTCATTACTTAGGCTCAAAACTTAAGTTGAGAGTCCTATGATGAAACGAGGGAAGACTCGAGGTTTCAGGATGTTTTTTAATGCTAAAATTACCACGTCTTACTGCAAGAATGCCTTACAATGTCAGCCAAGTGCTAGTAAGCTCACTGACCGATTATGTCCAACGCATCATCATCATCATCATCAAACTGCCTGTCTAGCTCCATCTACACTGAAAAAGTAAACAAAAATACACAAAATTGCCCTAAACAAATAGGAGTAGATCAGTCGGATGCTATCATTCCAATATATTTTCATTAATTTATGCTTGTAATTAAATTGAACTACTTATATGCAGGATTCTGAAGACAAACAACATTCAATCGACAATGCAGTATACAAAACACAACCACCAATGGAGATTGCTGATGATGTTGTCGACAAAGAAGAGTTAGTATACCACATAGATTACCATGGTGTGACTACTCACCCGGCACCAACCCCTAAACATCCAGGCCATAGTAAATAGCCGCTGCCTTATGCTTCTACAGGGCTCATGTTAACTTATTGCAATACATGTAGCATGATGATATATAGCTTAATTAATGAGATTCTGGTTCACATTTCTAAATTCTACGGTTAAACCGTCTTTAGCACGTATTTGGATGCAATATGGGCATCTTCAGCTTCTAACAAACACTTATAAATCAGTTGACTTATTACCTCACATACGAGTGCCCAAAATTCATCATTGCATTCAAGGGAATGTCACTCTGACAGTTCATTTTAAAGGTTTTCATAAATAGCCCAGTCAAACACTTGGACACGCACGTGTTCGATACTTCTTACCAAGTATGTGTGACATTGCACAGCCACCCTGTTTACTGACTGGTGTTGGCACTTGATGTCGGCCAAATTAATGTAATCAATCCTGCTGCTACCCTTTGATGTACTCTGATGGGTTGACCTTAATAAAATTTACCAGAAATAAATCCAGGTAAAGACACCTTTCGTAGACGGAGTTCATGGCTAGTGATGCAGCGAAAGCATTCCATTCATAAATTGCACTCTACCCTCCTTGTACTTATCATGCAAAGTTTTGAATCTGTCTCTTGCATCATTGAAAAGAACTTCGTCACAAAATCTCGACTTCAAATGATCAAATACACCTTCTGCCTTTTCCTTATTTTCATCAATACTCGATATGAGTTTTCCAATTTCAGCTGATTCATAATCAAAGCTAATGCCATCAAATACATCCTTCTCATTGAGGTGTTCAAGCCATCTGAGCCAATGAAAAGGATCTTCCTTTTGCTGAAGAGCCATTTTCACAAAGTTCACAGAATCTGTGAAGTTAGCCAACCCATGGACTTTATTAATCACCTGGTCGAAAACGTCCTTTTGATTCTCGTCTAGCCAAACCTTAGTCTCTCGGGGTAAGGAATTTGAAGCAAGCAAGCAAGCTTTACGAAACACGGGCTCTGTACAGCTAACAAGTCTGATTGCAACATGCAAGATATTCACATAAAAAGCTTGCAAAATTCCACAAGTGTCAGGGGCAAAATAACAGGTTTGCTTTCCATGGCTCCAACTATGGAGGGCAACATGAGCAAAACCCTCCCACCTGTTCCAATCAATAGGGCTTAAGTCATCAGAAAGGCAAAAAGAACTATATACCCGGATTAAAAAATTTTGAGATTAAAATGTCACTAAGCTTGCCAGTCGACAACTAAACTGACATCTAACATGTACGATTCTTGAGCTAAAAAAAAAAAAAAAAAGGAATCTTTAGCAAATTAGACACAAACCAGTTATTGACATGAAAAAGTAAGATCAACAAAATGTATCAACCAAAAGGCTGAATTACGTTCTTGATCCACCTGACGCCCTCTTTTCTAGACCTCAAAATCAGACCAACACTAGGAAATTTGAAATTCTGTATAGAGGGTTCTCTCCTCCCGAGTTAAGATATTTGTTCAGTTTCCCATATGCTTTGACTAAATTGATACGAAAGACAAATTCAAGTTATTAATTGGATGTCATTTCACAGATTTGGTATGTTTGAGTAACAGATACAGAAAAATTGTTCTTCGTCATGTAGAGAGTTGTCTATAAAGTTTAACCATATAGGCTTTGCATAACTGCATATTGAGCCACTATTCAATCAGCAGGCGTTAGTTCGTTATAAGAGGACAATTATGTATCCTAATGCTCATGGTTTTAACTTTTAAATATCTGCCACAATCTCCAAACACGACTGAGCTACCAAGGTTTTCAACTATACCACGAGTACATATCGAGCCAATATTGGCCGCGTTTATAGCAAAATGATCGAGATCAAACCACGACAACGGACTCTAATATTAAGCCTGAAACTACTTCTATGCTAGCGAGTAAGTCCTCGAGAATAAATAAAAAATAGAGGAACCCTTAGTTCATCATTTAGCATTCAAGTCAAGTAGATAAGAGAATACAAAAAATAATTGCCTAAGACATGAGTATCTCTATAATACTTCTTTAGTAATACTCCCTCTATTTTTTAGCTACATAAAACACGCTCAAAATATCAATGACGCCATTCAAATAATAAGTAGAAAATAGAAAATGGAGCACTTCCTAAGACTTGGAGGAAGTGTAATTTTCATTTTCTTCACAGTTGAATTTTTAGTCAAAATTTCAAAATTTTCACCATAAACATTTTAAAAGAAGTTAAATAGGCTCATATTAATCATGTACTACGAACACGTAAGAATGAGCTGCCAGTATGGCACACTAGTATCAGATGCTGACAGAATACAGAGAAATACAAAGGGCTGTAATGCTACAATTTACATGTTACATCAAGGTTGAACATTCAACCATACTATTGTTTAATCATCAAGGGTCATTTCATTAGAACAGATAAGGACAATGTAGGACAGCATAAGAGATGCCTTTCAACATTATCTTGCCGTATGAAACCAAACAAATAAATATTGTTTACACTCAGTATGAACTTTTACACTAAATGTTTATAAATAACACAATGTTCAACCAACACAGCATACTTAGATACTGAATTCAGGATCTACATAAAATTAAGAATGCACAAGACGTTATAAAAGCTTAAAATGTCAGCTGATGGCTCAAATGGAATAACGAGCAAGTGAGTGGTCATCATACCAACACGAATTTACAGAGAATATAATTGAATGGGTCATGCCACATTTCGATAAGAACAGAGCTTTAATCCCAAACTATTTGGGGTTAACACAGCTGATTTGGGGTCTACCAAGTAACTAAGGAATAAAAAAAGGACCAAATTAATTTTTTACACCAAATTTAATTTTTTTACCTTTCAAATAAGACATTAACAACAGACAACAGTCTGGTTGGATGTATGCCTTCACCAGGACCTACCAAACTATGTTACTCAAACTTAGTATTAACTGTCGGACATGGGTGTGATTTTAACCTAGTATGAAATAGTCGAGTCCAAAAGAGAGTTGTGTCAACAGGCTACACACAACCAAATTGAAGTGCTGAAGTAAGATAAATACTATCATATTGAAAAAAGAAAACAAAAGTGATCAAACTTCCCAGAACACAACCAAATTGAAGTGCTGAAGTACAAATAAAGTACTACTATTACAATCATACCACACGCCCACAAGTACTGTCTACATTTTGCTAGTCATTCTCAGTTCTTCATTCATTCACAGTATTTCCACCTCTAATAAACACCTACTTCTCTAAGGGTCCATCTACCTGTCAGAAAAAGACTACTTGAAAAAGATCCCTTGACTCCCATCAGTCATCAGTGCAAGGTAGAAGTAGGATGCACTCAACTCACAAGGATGTACTACAATAGCTCATCAATCTAGAAATGATCGTACTATCAACAATTAAGCCAACTACTACTATGATTTAAGTGCATCGTAAGCTACTAGGAATAACGTGTGTAACATGTTCACCCACTTTTTCCGAGCACATTAGATAGATAGGACACCACATGCATCTCTCCCAGATGATGCAGCGTACATTTAAAACGCAAGAATTGAAAGAGATACTAAAGCAGACGAAGATTCAGAATTTATAGTCTAATCTATGGTTCATATTCTGTAAATAAGCTTTCTAAGAATTCATGGAAAGGTATGGTATCAACATTTGGGTGCCTCAATCAGAAGTAATTTTGGTTTCTTTTACGTACTCCGTACATTATAATCAGACAACGTACCATTTTATGCCAGTGAGCTGTAATTGACTTTTAACGGAATTTGTTTAGATTATTTCAGTCTATTGTGGATTTATGTTATAAGGTTGACACTATTAAATTTCGTTGTAGAATTTAATCTCATTATTATAAAATTATGTGGTCCAAATACGCGATAGAACCAACACTGTAGCCGCTAGAAAATTACAATTCTGTCACAAAAATCTTACTAGTGTCATTATCCCCCTCCAGTTAAAAAGCTCATCAAAAACAGCCACAGGCTACTTAATTTCCTGATGAGATATTGGAAGATGGAAAGCCCAGGACCCAAAATGCAGCTCATAGTAGCATAAAGAATGCAGCATGAAAAAGCAGCAATAGGAGACAACACCGAAACAAAAAGAACCCTATACACAATCAAACTGCTATCCAACTCCCATCTCCTCGTAAATGCCGTAGCAACCAGCCCAAATGCGGAATAGGAAATTCCGATCAAAGGCGCATATAATACAAAGCATATCACATCGACTAGCGCCATTCAAAGTTAAAAATGAAGAAGAACCTCTAGTAATGAGTAAATCAAAACAAAACAGGAGCTTACTCAAACGGAGGCTCAACCTCAATGGCTAGTGTGAGATGTGCAGAGAACTTTGAATTCTCACTGCGTTCATTAAGGTCTGAAACTGTACGTGCTTCATGAGCGAAACCTCTAGGTATATAAAGAACATCACCTTCTCTCAATAATATTTGTCTGCTATCTGTTTGCAGTTCTTGTGGAACCTCAAGCTGCTCATAAAGACGAGGTAACTCGAAGACTGGCTTCGGAAACACATTCCACACCTTGGTCCCACGAAGTTGACATATAAAAACACAGTGATCATCACAGTGGCATGCTAAGCCTTGAGAATCAGATGGTGTAATATAAAGGTTGGCACCCACAGATGGCTGACCAAATAGATTAGCAACTAACTGCGAGATAGTAGCAATGCTCTTTAACCGATACTCCATCCCACGAATGGCTACAGTATATCCCTCCATGTATGCCACCTCACACTTTAAGATGTCATCCGAAGAGAAACGACGAGAAGAAATCTCCTTGTTTTCGCTTGAACTCTCTAGAAAGTAATGATGCTCAATTCTAGAATGCAAATTCGTTTTTACAACACGTATGTCCTGTTGATATATCACTGAGCAACCCAGTGTATCCCTAAAATCGTTAAGAAAATTCAGCCCGTTTATTTCATCCAAACCAACAGGCGGGCAAGAAATCATTCCTTGTAGAAGAGAAGCAATAAATCCCGGCATTGATTCGCCAGAAGCTAATGGATGCATAAATGGGCTGAAACTATCATGGACCGAGCCTATATCTCCCGGTCGTTTCCTCATCAGATAAAGCGATGATTCCCAATGGTCTACCATGAACTTCTTGAAATCTGATGCTTCAGTCCCAAAAAGGTGACCAATGATCTCGTCACATGTTCTGGCAGAGATAAGAGCAAGACTAGAACAATACATTGAAAGCCTAAATATACTTTCTGCTAAATTGTACACGGTAATATTGCTTAGGTGGCAGAATTTATGTTTACAATGGTTTGTAAGCTTTGGAGTTAATAACTGCTTATGTACATTAGACCATATTTCTTTCCAATAAGGAGTCAATGCTTTCACCAGATTCCTCGGAATCTTTTTAAGCTGTTCAGTATTGCAGGAATTGGTAAGAGTTACCGCAGTATCAAGAAGTGACAGTGGTAGGTTATCTTGACTGAGTTCAGCACCAAGGCGAAGATCACCATCCTTCTCCATAATGAGAATAGAAATTGAAGATGCCATAGACTTTTGTACCTGAAGGAACCCAAGTCTGATTGAATGTTATCTTTTATACAATAAATACATATCAGATCATCTTACACAGCATAGCAAACAAAAGATAAAAAAACAAATCTGTACACAGCAAATATTTCAGGTTTTACTATTAATCAGATCAGGGGCAAACCCAGGATTTAATATCTAGGGTAGCAAAAAAAATTAGCCTATAAATATCCATAAATTTTGGAATCGAGAAAAATATACATAATTTGTTAAATGTATAACGAGTACAATGAATGCTTACATAATAACAAAATATTGAGAGCCAAAAAAAAGAGTGAATATGAATGTAGCAGTAGGTGAAAATATTCAAACCTGGGGCAATAGGTGAAAAACCAAAGCTTTTACCACTGAACCACAAGATGATATTGTACATTTCATGGGACAACATTTACTTATCTATTATGTAGCAGTATTTGGGGTAGTGAAAATCCGTCTTCTAAACCGACTTTTTTGTGTTTGGGATAGCGGCCGCCACCCCTTGCCACTAGGTGGGTTCGCCCCTGAATTTGATACAAGGAAAGGACCTAATGTGATAAGTAAAAAAAGAGGGATATACAGCCTTGAAAAAAATGAGTAGAGTTTCTATGTTTTTTTTTTTTTTTTCCTTTTGAGAGAAAATATTGATCAAAGGACACGGGTGACACCCATGTACAAACACACACCAAAGGGGGTGAAACAAATACAAAAGGAGAGCAAGAAGAATAAGCTCTCAAGCTCATGTGAGCGATCTTAGTAGGGATGTCAGCGGGGCGGGTATAAGCGGGTACGGGTAGACTTTCGCCGGTGGTAGGGTGGGTGCGGGTAGAAAAAATTCCACCCGTCATGGGTGGTGGGGTGGGGATTGGTATTATGTCATATCCATCTAATACCCGCCTACCCACCAATTATTAAAAAAAATATAGACATTATTATGACTTTCTATAATGTTCTCAAGAACTTTTATTGAAAATCTTAAACTAGAAATATAAAAATGAAAATATGCTGAAATTCATAGTGACTGCTTGGTGGGTACGGGTATGGGAATTGCTTGGTGGGTACGGGTACGGGGGAGCCTATATCCAGCACCGCCCCGCCCCGCCCCGATGACATCCCTAGATCTTAGACAAAATGACAAGTTCGAGTCAGAATGGAACATTAGACCCCAACTAACAATAACATAGAGAGTAAATAGAAGTGTTGACGTGTAGATGTCATTAAAAATGTATGGTTTGCTTAATCCAGATAAACCACCAAATAGCCAAACGAACTATCTTCCTAACTCCGCCGATCCAATTCTTTTCCATCGTCTTCGAGTCTGAAAGACTATCTTTCGCCTAGCAAGGGTAAACCTAACTTAAGCCGAAAAGAGACAAGGAAAAATGGCACAAAAAATATCATAATAATAGAGTCAATTTCTGCCGTGAGAAGAACTGCTTCTTTCTTGCTTAATAGTGGGGCTCCCATTCACCAACGCAGGCTAAAAGTGCTCTCCGAACCGTGCAAGATAGTAACCTACCACACGGCTCTCAAACCCAACCTATGGTGAATCCCGCGAGAGAAAGTAAAAGATCCGCATCCTTTGCCCGAGATGCTCCTCCCGGCCGATCAAGCTGCGAACTGATCGTAATAGGCTTAGCTTTAAGCCGATCATTCGGTTCAGATAAGTCAAGACCCTTCACTCGGTTCGCACAGGTGAAAAAAAGAAGATTAATGGGTTCTTCAACTTCAACACACAAAGAACACTAGGCTAGCCAAAGCGAAGTTTTTCCCCTTAACTATGTCTGAAATTTAACACGACACTTTTTTTAGCAAAGAAACAAGCTTCTGTGGACGCTTGCACATCTAATTTAGAGCAGAGGGGAAGCCACAAAAGATAGGCTTTTCTACAAGATTGGAGAAACTCCTCCCATAGAAAAGTCCTAAGTTATCATCATGCAACCAAATTATCACGACATTTCCTTGAGAAACAATTTCAACAAAAGAAAGGAACTCCGCTAGCCTCAAAATGAAGGTTCTCCCAAGTCCCAATCATTAAGGGGCTTCAAAAACTGTACACCTCTTGATCCCACAAATAACAAATGGTGGCCCATCCAAGAATTCATTCACAATAACATCTTTGCGAGGAGCAGTTTGGAAAAAGTCCTAAATTTGGATTCCCAAAGGTAAATCCCCACGCCAAACGCCATGCCTTACAAAAATTATGACTCCATTTTCAACCCTAGAGTGAATGGAGAATAAAAAAATTCAAACTTGTAATTTCTATGATTTTTTTCTCACCTTCAAATACTTTCTGTCAACTTTTACAAAAATATTTTGAGTGGCAAGAAGTGTCTCAGGAGTTAGGGAAATTGGTACTGGAATGTAAAGGGCAAATAAAAACTTGATTAATGAACAAATCGCGTGACAACCAGACTTCCTTGGAGGGTATTTTGACCCTTGTATTTACTCTAGCTGACATGAAATTCCTCCCATCGTAAAGCGAATCAAAATTATCTCTTGTTCTTGGCAAAGAAGAGACAAGATATTCTTCGAGAGTTTTGCTTTTTTTGTTTGTATCCCCAAATAATGATTTTTCCCGGAGAATTCTTTCATCTCATTGCATCCTTTTAAATTCTTGCTTATAATACAGTAAAAGGAATACAAACCATAATTAAATGATAATAGGCTAGTTAATAGAATACGGGCAGAGAGAGGGAGTCGTTGAGCCATGACATAAATAGTAAAATGTGGGTGTGAAGGTGGGTCTCGTATATTGTAGCGATTCGTCAGGAGTCTGAACATTAGACAGAGGATAAAGTGCAAAAACTACTAATGTCTGAACTGAAAGTTAAAAATAAAAAAAATAAAAAAAATTTAAGACTCGTTTTGGTTGGGATAAAGATAGCCTACTGTGTTTAAAGGAGGCAAGGACATTAGAGAGTTACTACTTCTATTTATGGCACATTACTTTAAGAAGACATGACACACTCAAAAGCTTCAGAATTAAGATGAACAAGGAAATCACAGTTTAGTAACATTATAAGGGTAGACACAAGTCACAGAGTAATGCATCCAAGAAAGCATTTAGGTATTAGAATTTAAAATTTCAATTGAATGTATGTATAATTACTTTAACTTACCTTCCTTACCTTTTTTAAAAAATTACTGCTATAAATTAATATTCATGAATCTAATTTCTATAAAAAGAAAAGAAAAAATGTGTGTTACGACTTTTATACCTATGAGTTCATATCAACCTTTTTTTCACGTTTCCCTTCTCTTATCATTTTGGGTTTTAAGGCTCTCATGTTATTGTTGTGGTAAGTATAACGTGTGAGAAGACAGCTCAAAAACATTCAGAACACTGCTCCCCTCGCCTCTTCTTGACACTGTTGTTTTGCACACGGCTTAGAAACCCTGGAGTTCAACTTCGGTGACCATTTCTACCACGACTGACTTTACAAGATATCACTCGATAAAGGAAGACACAACCTAAGGTTCCCATGTTGTTAGCTTCCACTTCTGCACTGTTCACCACTTTCACTGCCTAAATCTAGATGATCTTTAACCCACCATGATAAGCAAACTCTTCGAAAGCAGAACACAAGAGCTCAGTTTTCTATCAACGCTCAGCATTTTACTACACTAAAATTTGGTGCTGAGATATACCGTATCAAACCTCCCTTTCTTTTGATCATGTCTTACATCTCATATCTATATACTCGTACGATGCATATAGCCGTTGAGAATGATCGAACTTAATCATAGACCACTAAACAGCAGTTGAGGACAACCTGAGAAGAAGAATTCTACCTACAAACCCCATCCAATTTCCACAAATCAGCGTTGGTCATCAATTTCATAGTCTATCACTACAGAGTTTTCACATCTATAACAAATACTCCCACGCACTAATAAATCCCTACGATCCTGGATTCAAGTATGCCGTATCGCTCATTCCAGCTATAGGCAATTGGCTGACAACTATCAGTACTTATACATACTTTCAGTGATTGTACTCAACAATTAAGACAATGAACTTTGGTTGACAATTAGCAGCACAAGTGATCCAACTTTGCAAGCATTTCATGTTTGCTACTCCTTGGGTTTCGGAAGATAGTTTAGTATGATATGTAAACTATTTGCGGAGATAGAGGGAGTATTAGTGAAGGTATACAATGAGGTTACAATGAGAATACATTGTTTGGAAATGACATTTAAATCACACTATAACTTTAACAATGATATTTCAGATCAAAGTACTCCCTATGTGGCGGTCATTTGTTTACCAATTCCATTTATGAGTGCCCGATTCATTTGTTTAGCTTTTTCATATTGAGAGTATATTTGAAGGGTAATTTGATCATCTAGTAATCTATTGTCCAGTAGTCACTAAATAACACCACCCACAAATTGGCCCCTCCCCTCTCCTTGGTCTTGGTGCCAAAAACCAAAGGTACACAAATGACCGGGAGCGAGGGAGTGTATGGTTTGCATCATAATCCGAAGCTTAAAGTAGAAGATAGAAATACTCACATAACATAATCCAAGGCAGAAAGGTCAAGTAATGTTTGACGGCCGAAACAAGTGACAGAAACATCCAACAAAACATTAACAATCTCCCTCTTCAAATCCCAATTATCACACCCAACAATCTTCAAAACCAAACCCTTTAAAATCACCCTATCATTACAAATCATTTCATTCACCTCAATCGAAACCAGGGACAAATACCCAATAATTTTAACCACTGTTCCAATGATATCGCGGCAAATCATCATAAGCGGAATCAATGCAATGAGGGTGTTGAGGTGGGTTCGTAGAAATGATGATGAACATTGTTGTACCATATCAAGGAGTTTGGTGGAGCATGATTTTAGTATGGGTATTGATGATGGGTTTTGCGGGTTTTTGAGGGCGGAAACAAGTGTAGGAACCAGATATTTTAGGTTTCTACTGACGGTCAATTGTGATTTTAAATGCCATTGCTGGGTTTTTGAGGTTTTTGATTCTGATCTTGTTGCTGTCTCCTTCTCTGGTTTCATCTCCATGGAAGAGATTGAGATTGAGTTGGGTCTTTTCTCGCACACGAGAGGATTTAAAACTGAAAATAAACAGATGGCTTTTTCTATATAGTTGTTTCCATGCGCGCGGAGTCCCAAGGACCATATCCGTCTATATTGAAAATATCTAGATTGCATATAACTTAGAAAGGGTGGTTGTATAATTATTGTTTACTCAACATTTATCTTGGGTACAATTTTTAAGGTAACAATTGATAATAACATTGATAATAACGACTCTTACCCTATAGATACAAAAGTTTAATTAACAATTGATAATACTCCTCTAGAATTTAAGAGAACAAAAAAATGTTCATGTGACTATAGATACAAAAGTTTAATTAATTTACACAATCAAAGGTTGTTTGGCTTTCGACCTTTCTTACTCTAATGTATTTAGTTTAAAGACATCATACACGTGTCTTTCTTCGTTAAGAATGTTGAGCTCCTCTTTTCCATAATAATCCTCAAATATCAGGTGCTGATATTCCCATATCAAAGTGTCAATTTTGGGTTTCCCATTTTCTTCCACCTCCATGAGAGCTTTCTTTTCTTTCATTACAGCCTATAGGGCATATACTCGGTTTCCTCAACAATATCTGCAGCATATTGCATCTCTAAGCTCTCAACCTGAATCTCGTTGTTGAGCCATGGTACTGCATTCTGGAGCTTCATCCACATCAGTTAGAAGCCAACTCGACAGCGGTATTGCATATCACAAGGCAATTAGGAAACGTGGCATGTTGATCATCGCCTCAGACATGTTACCTGTTAAACACGTGGTCTTCTTCGTTCACTGTTAATAAGCTCTTCATAAATGTTTGGGCTGACTTCCATTAAGGAAGTGAGGATGACAATTAAGGTTTTCAAAGCCACCAAAAAAACAAGCCAGCCAGAAACATTAAAAAATGTGCAGTTTAGTATATGAATAATCACAAGGATATCCAATTAAAAATGTTAAAAAAACAAGCCAACCACCACCGTAGATACTAAACAGATACAAATAATCAAAAGGATATCCACTAATTTCATAATTAGTACTACCCAGCAAATACTACAAAAAACACTAAACTTTACCCGAAAAATTACAAGAAATGACATACCCAGAAACAAGGTCTGATCTTTTCATTTGTAACCCGATGAAAATGTGTAGACTCATTAGCTAGTACTTCCGCTAGTCAAATCCTAACAACACATTATTTCAAAATGCTTCACATAAAGATGGGACCATGGCATTCGAATTTGAAGGGAGGTAGTAACGATTGAAGTAAAAACAATTAATAATGAAGCTTAAGCTTTTGACATATCAAAACGGTGAAATGATAGTATCTCCAAAATGAGCCCTAAAGTTCGACAGTAAACATACCTGCTCTGCCAAAAAGGAAATCCCATGATGATTTGCCATTTCATAAGTTTCACCAAGAATGGATTGAACGGCTTCCAAGTGTGTTGATACACATAGTATATAGAGATTGCCCACGATGCTGCAGAAAATGACAGGAATATTAGCCTTTCAGTTGGGTGATAAATGTATAAGACACAAACTCAAAGAAAAAGCGTGCTCGTCTTTTTGCTGTTATATTCAATTTTTAGTAGGTGAGATTCATGATAAAAATTGCTCAATTTGTTATTTGCTTTACTATGAAAACGTGCTTCAATGTAATACAATGAATAGAAGAAAATGTCGAACAGTTCATCGGTTAGCCTTAACAAAGTTCTAGTTCTCTTTTTAACGCTTTCGATATCATTCTGAAATCGAGCCAAACATGGGTGAATCGATGGGCCTGTTGCGGGTGTTGCCTTACTTGCTATTACAAGATAAAGGCGGTTTCCACCAGCAGGTCTATAGGCTATCAAAAACTTGTTAGTGGTTGAGTAAGCTCACATTTCTTCAATAAATAATGTTTATTTCAACCCTTATTTGAATACCAAGTGTTGTGCTGAAGGAAAGAAGAGAGGGAGGGGATAAGTTCTTCCAATCTTTGACACTGAGTATGATGGAAATGATTCCAGTTTTTTCATTATCGCTGTAAAAACTAAATTTAAAATCGAGTGAATAGGGGGAAAATGGTGTCTGGGAATGGAATAGCGAAGGTTTGGAGTATCCTTCAATGAATTTACTACCAGAAACACTATGATCATCTTCATCACTAAGCATATACAAAGTATATCTTATTAAAAAACTCTCCCAAAATCAACAACTAAAAGAAAAATTAAAACCAGATGAATAGTCTGACTTACTTGTAACTCCGACTTTCCTGTGGCGATATTTTGTTGTATGAGGAATGTGGAATACCGGACTCCAGCCCTTGCGAAACACATACCAAACACATTATAACAGCAAGAAAATTTAATTAAAATGATGAACTTAAAATTTGCAAGGGAAACAATACCTTAAACCAAGAAATCCTCTTGTAGTTATGGCTGTTCTATCCGATCGTCCTTCGAGGTGGTTGGGTATAATCACCTACAAACGACACCGTTGATGCCTATCCCCACCTATACGAGCATAAACGTTAAATAGAGAACCAAGTAGAGAACCAAGAAGGTCAATCTCCTCTAACCGTCGAAGAATCAAGAGCCATTGTTCATCGCCTCTCTTTTCACTTTACCGTATCAACTTACCCCAAATTTTAATGACAGTGAAAGGCGATACGAAAAGGGAAAAAATAAACAAACTAATATGTCAACAGTAAAGCTAGGGAAATACATACTCAACTCAAAAGATAAATAATTAGACAGAGCATCTCTGTTTGTTTATGACTGCTTCCAGCATTGAGGGACTGGGGTTCCGTCGTCTTGAACAACCTGTATCCAAATATATATATATATATAAGTAACAACCATATTAAGAGAAAACTTGAACTTTAGCCTAATCTAACAAATAGACCAGATTAGTAGGGAAACAATAGTAAACAATCAAATGAATTTCAACACTATTAAGACCCCCAAAAACTGCCTGTATAAAAACATATCAAATGAGAACCACAAATTACTTCTTTGTACTCCAATATGGTCTCAAATTAAAATCCACTTTTGCCCAAGATAAGGCGATAAAACATAATAACTGTCTTATGATCAATTGAGTTGGAGTAATAGATGCTCAAGCAGGAGACTTAGGAGACTTGGGAGACAAAGCAAGCATCTAGATTATTACACAGTTCAGTTGCATAAGCTAAATTCATGTCTGCCAAAGTCCCTTAAGAGAATATGTAGCTTTCATCTATTTCTATTAGCACAAGAACTTGGAGAACCACACATAATCAAACAACAAGGTTGATAAGTGCATAATTTACATACTTTTACCCCTCATTTTAGCTCGATTTCTATTGTTCGTCGTACCTTAATTAGTTTATATTTGAGCTAATCTTGTGTTCTAGGTGTATTGTTGTGTTTGTTACGGTTTTGTAGGAATCTAAGCATTTAGAGGCTTTTTCCTATCATTTTATACACCAAGTTCACTAAGCTAAACAAGACCAAGTGTTGGACTAAGAATGGAGCATTGGATTGGGTTTTGCATGGAGAAATTGATGGATTAATATGTATAATGCAAATGTTGCCAACAATCGAAGTCAAAGCCCAATGTTCAAATCCAAGTCAAGGTGGAAAGCATAAGATTCCAACATGCTTAGGATGCTTTTTGGGAGCTCTAAAGATGTTAGATGGAGCATTTACCCGGGTGCATTAAGGGTCATTAATCACGCACTTAGGATTCCTCAAGCAATTAAGTGAGGAATTAAGCGAAAATACCCGGAAACACACGACCCCGATCGGGGCCACCCAACCCCGATCGGGGCCGCATGCATCTCGAATGTTTACGTTTCTTCTTCCTCTCCTATAAATAGGAGAGGTGTTCCAAGGTCTTAGCATCCAATTTTTACGTCTCACTTTTGTTCTTCATAACCTTAAGCAATATAATCTCTCAATAGTTTTCATATTAGTTTACAAATTAGTTAATCTTGTAGTTCTTAAACATTTGGTTCTAAGTTATTTCAAGCTTTTGGTTATACATTGTTCTTCCATACAAGTTCTCTACTTTTAAGGTATTTCTACTTATAGTTTATATCACTACATTTCTATTTTAGTTTATACATAGTTTATAATTAAATAATTTGTTTAGATTCCTTTAGTTTATTTCCTCCACATGTTAAATCAATTAGTTTATATAAATCATACAATTATGTTTAGCATTTCTTATAATTTAGTTTGCAATTTACACCTTAACATGAGTAGCTAATTTCCTTAGTCTAAGGGCTAGGGGAGCCATGCAATAATCAAATATGTAACATGATAAAATAGGTTAATAATAATATTGTTCATATTGCTTCTATCACATGTTTGCATCGTCACGTTTAATCTTTGTTTAAGGCCTTATTCAAATGATTAAGTTTGTTCATTCATTCTATAAGTCGAGAGGCACGGAATTGAATTAGACTAAGCATGTATAGTAGGAAGACCTAGTCATGGACGAGAGTTTCTCTAGGACCCGGTCTATGGTTGATGCTAATGCCGCAAGGTGGGTATCTTTAAGCCTAAGCAATTGACAATGTTATTAGTACCGAATTTATCATAATCATATGTTTACTTTTGCATGTGTGACCCGAACCCCTTAGACTCTCTTTTATTATATAATTTACATCATTATTGTTATTAATCACCAAACAACCAAACCAACCCAAATCGTAATCGACCTTGATAAAAATATACCCATAGCAATTCACGAAGTGATTCCCGTTTCCTTGTGTTCGACCCCTATTACTACATTAAATTGTGTCTAGGGTATAAATATTATCTTTGTATAGGTGTGCGATAGCCTATCAAATTTTGGCGCCGTTGCCGGGGAAACGGTTTTATTGCTTTTTGAATTGTCGATTTTTATCTCGTTTTCCTTTGTCTTGGGGAACACTTGTTCCTTGAGACCGTTACTTATCATTTTCCTAGAGATTGTTGTCTTATGCCCAGGTCCTCTCGTAGTGGAGAATTGCTTTCACCGGATTCCGAACCCGAGAAAACCTTTAGGAGAAGACGACGTTTTTGGAAGGAAGTGAAAGAAGCCACTTCTCCCATACAAGTTGAAAGTGCTAAAAAGTCTTACTTAGACGATCTAGAGGTTCTTGAAGAGGAGGAGGTTTCAAGTTCATCACCACCACCACCATCACCATCTACTACCAAAAAGATGGTGAAACTTTCCGATCACTCAAAGCCCACAGCGGCCATGCTTCCGGCCGGAATCACAACCACTCAAATCACCGCGCCGGAATTCGAGATCAAACCGGCTTTCATTAGCCTTGTGGAGAGGAAGCAATTTGGAGGAAGTCCTTTGGAGGATCCCAATTTGCATGTGCAAAACTTTTGTGACTATTGCTCCATGATTCGTCAAACGGGCATCACCCAAGCCCAAATAAGGGAAATACTTTTCCCTTTCTCTTTGAAGGACAAGGCCAAGCTTTGGATCAATAGCCTTGACCGCACCACCTTGGGAATCACCAATTGGGAGACATTGGCTCTTGCTTTCTATCAAAAGTTTTTTCCACCGGAGAAAACTCAAACTTTGAGGAGCCAAATTACCGGATTCCGTCAACAAGCTCTTGAGAGCTTATATGAAGTTTGGGAGAGGTACAAAGAGCTTCAAAGGCAATGCCCACATCATGGGCTAGATGATTGGTTTCTAGCAATAACATTCTATAATGGATGTTGTGCCGAGTCCCGAAGGATTCTTGATTCCGCCAACAATGGGCGGTTTGATCAAATTGACACCGACCTTGCTCATGCCACGATCGAATCTATGGCGGTCCATGATGCCCAATATGTCAATTCCCGAGTTGTGCCATCCAAAGGTAAAGAAGAATCCTCCAACAACTCCGTTTTGCTAGCTCAAATTGCCTTGCTCCAACAACAATTGGTGGAAAGAGATGCTAAAGATTCCATTCAACAACTCAATGTCGTGTCTTCAACAAGCCAAATCATTGTTTGTGATGGTTGCGGAGGTGCGGGTCATTATGCCGCTCATTTCCGAGCTCCTATTGAAGAGGTAAATGCTTTTCAAGCTTTTAGACAAAGTTCATATCCACCGGGTACATTTTCCAACACTTATAACCCGAATTCAAAATTTCATCCGAACTTGTCTTACACTAGCAACAATGTGCTTAACCCTCAACCCCCACCACAACAAAATGCCTATGTTCCTCAACAACAAAAATATATCCCTCCACCGGGTTATCAAAATCAACAAAGGCCCCCACAAAATACCCAACAAAACAATTAAGGAGGTGGTAAGCTTGAGGGCATGATAGTCCAAATGCAAAGGGACTTGTTGGCTCAAATTCAAAAGAATGATCAAGCTCATAGTGCCGCGGTCAAGATGTTGGAACAACAAGTGGCTCAACTAGCCGCTTCTAATTCTCAAAGGAAGAATGGTCAACCACCTCCCCAAGGTGAGCAACCACATGAAACTGTTAATTCTATTTCCTTGAGAAGTGGTTCAAGCTATGATGGGCCATCCATACTTTGGATGATGAGGTGGTTGTTAAAAAGGCTAAGCTTGGGGGAAATGATAAAAAGAAGGTTAGTGAAGAGCCCGTTGTTAAGGACTGTGTACCATTTCCCCATCGATTGTTGATGCTAAAGAGGAAGAGCAAGCTTGATGCCAAAGATGTTGGGTCCTCTATACCCAAAGAAAATGATAAGGTAATTGTTGAGGAAGTCTCTCCTATTGCTAAGGAGAGTGATGCCGTTTCAAAGAAAGTGGATGCTCCCAAGGAGAATGAGAAAGAGATAGTAAAAGATGTGGAGGATGCTCCTCCCAAGGAAGTTGTTCAAATACCATTTCCGCATCGTTTAGAAAAGCACAAGGAGGAAGGTAAGTTTGCTAAATTTTTAGAAGTTTGTAAGAATTTACAAGTCACCGTCCCGTTTATGGAATTGCTTACCCAAGTCCCTTCTTATGCAAAGTTTATGAAAGAGATTCTCTCAAAGAAGCGATCCTTCAATGAGGTTGAGACCATTACTTTCACCGAAGAGTGTAGTGCACTCTTACAAAACAAGTCTCCCCCGAAACTTAAGGACCCCGGTAGCTATTCTATTCCTTGCACTATAGGCAAATATACCATTGATAAGGCCCTTTGCGACCTAGGTGCTAGTGTAAGTGTCATGCCCTATTCCCTTTGTGAAAAACTTAACATGGGTGCTTTAAAATGCACAAGTATTACATTGCAAATGGCGGACCATTCTTTAAAGCGACCTCTAGGTGTCTTAGAAGATGTTCCCGTCCAAGTTGGTAAGTTTTTCATACCCGTTGATTTCCTCATACTTGATATGGCCGAGGACTCACAAACCCCAATTATATTGGGAAGGCCATTTTTACGCACCGCGGGTGGGCTAATTGATGTGAAAAACGGGAAGTTGACATTAGAAGTGGGTGATGACCGGGTTTCCTTTAGCAAAAACAACACCATTAGAAGCCCAATGTTACAAGAGTCTTGTTATTTATTTAGCACTGTGGACTCTTCTTATGCCTCTACTTCACTTGGATCCTTACCAATGGATCCGTTGGAGGACGATGTTGGTGTTGTTTGTTTTGTAGGTGACGATGCTAAGGGCACTAATGCTAGGAGTGCCAAGAGGAAAAGAAAATTTTATTTGAACAATTTCAAATGGTTGCGGAATGCAAAGATAGCTATGAAATGGAGCTTGGTTGGTGACAAGCTCAATGATGAAACTTGAATCAAATAGCTTCTTACGTCATGCAGGACGTTAAACCAGCGCTTCTTGGGAGGCAACCCAAGCTTTTTATTTGTATTTATTTATTTTCTGCAAATTATTGTTTTTCGTAGTTTAGAAATAAAATACTCGACTTGACGATGTTTCTTTTTGTGATTTCTAGGTGAAAATGAAGGAAGAAGAATTAAAAGAGAACCTGGCACGCAGCCCCATGCATCAACCCCGTTCGGGGACGTGGTTTTCGAAACAAGAGGGGAATTAAATCAACGCGGAAAAGAGTCAAAACCCGAAGAGGAGGTCAACCCCGATCGGGGTTGGCGGCCCCGATCGGGGCCGTGGTTCTGTGACTCCCTGCCTTTGCTTTATACGGGTAAAAAAAAAAAGAGATAGATTTCTTTCTATCATTCAAGCATACTCGACGGAACTCATTTCTTTCTTTCTCTCTCGTTTCTTCACCTAAATCACAAGGAAACATCTTCCCCCCCCCCCCCCGATTTCATGCTAGCTTAGGGGAGGCTAGCAAGTCGAATAAGTTTTTCATTGCTTTGCATTCTAGTTTAGATCTTGCAACCCATTAAACATAACCTCTAGTCCTTCTTGTTTTGTGCTTTGAGCCATTTTTATGGTTTGAGTGGGTGATTTGGATAGTTGGCACATTGAGGACAATGTGATGTTTAGCTTGGGGGGAGATGTTGCATTTGCATATAGCATAGTTTGCATGTAGTGTAGAAAATTTGAAAAATTTGAAATTTTTTGAGAGAAATTTGAGCTTTGTGCTTGCTTGTAGCCTACTTTCCTCTTTACTTATCCTAATAATGGCCTATTGCTAATGATTTATTCTTTCATGTTGGGATATTAGCTACATGGGGATGTCTTGACATAGTAGGTGGGAGATGGAGAATGAATCGAATAGGCTTGATCTTGACTTTTGGCAAGCTACAAAATGGTAAGGTAGAGCCTCTTTTTGACCGATGCATCCATATCCGGTCTCTCTTAGGTGAGTGTAGGTGTCTCCTTATAATGTGTGTTTCATCAAAACGCACAAGTATGGTTCTCTTGTCATCTCTTGGTAAGTATGCATTCACTTGTTATAGCATTTTGGAGCTATTCACATGAATATAATTGCCTTCTTGACCCCTTCACAAACAATTTTCCCTAGCTACATTATAACTTGCCTACCTTGTTGAGCTAATAGCTTTGTTTTGTTTTGTTTGGGTGCTCAATTGGGATTTGTTTCAAAGTTTGAATATCATGTGAGCTTGGTCTTAATGCTCAAGAAAAAAAAAAGAAAAAAAATGAAAAGTTGAAAAGAAAAGAAAGAAAAAGGAAATGAAATGGAAAAAAGCATGAAAAAATTGAGAATGGAATGAAAAAAAAGAAGAAGTATGAATTGAAAAGAAAAAGAGAAGAAGAAGAAGAAAAGATATGATAAATTCTCAAGCATTATTCATCATATTTTGGAAAAAAATTTTATGGTTTGAATTGAAAAATTGGGTTAGAATTGGGATTGAGCATCCTTACACTTGGTTGTTGCTAGCTTGACATTAGCTCCATAATCCATAATTCATTTGTTCCCCCTTATTACCCATTACATATTGCCTTCTTCCTACCCATTTGGCTTCATTATCATGCTTACATTTGATTGTCTTTGCTTGCTAGTTTTGACACGTTTACCATATTAGATTGCGGGCACATTATTATAGGTCGAGGATAGTCGAGTGTTTATTCACAAAATTGTCCTTTCACATAAAAAAAGTTGAGTGCCCCGTGTGAGTCCATAAGTCAAAATATCATGCAAGAGTTTAAAGGTTCATTCAAAGTTTTCCATGCTACGACGTCGTGTAAATCTCATCCATGTTTTGCTTTATTCCTTGCCCATGTTGTTTCGGGTTTTGTTCAAATCATTATGCTAGCTTAATTGGGATATTGCAATTGATGGAAATTGGTTTTTTGCTTGAGGACAAGCAAGGGTTTAGCTTGGGGGAGTTTGATAAGTGCATAATTTACATACTTTTACCCCTCATTTTAGCTCGATTTCTATTGTTCGTCGTACCTTAATTAGTTTATATTTGAGCTAATCTTGTGTTCTAGGTGTATTGTTGCGTTTGTTA
Organism: Silene latifolia; assembly: GCF_048544455.1. Taxonomy (NCBI): domain Eukaryota; kingdom Viridiplantae; phylum Streptophyta; class Magnoliopsida; order Caryophyllales; family Caryophyllaceae; genus Silene; species Silene latifolia. The sequence goes on from NC_133535.1 coordinate 84,756,203, forward strand.
CGGTTTTGTAGGAATCTAAGCATTTAGAGGCTTTTTCCTATCATTTTATACACCAAGTTCACTAAGCTAAACAAGACCAAGTGTTGGACTAAGAATGGAGCATTGGATTGGGTTTTGAATGGAGAAATTGATGGATTAATATGTATAATGCAAATGTTGCCAACAATCAAAGTCAAAGCCCAATGTTCAAATCCAAGTCAAGGTGGAAAGCATAAGATTCCAACATGCTTAGGATGCTTTTTGGGAGCTCTAAAGATGTTAGATGGAGCATTTACCCGGGTGCATTAAGGGTCATTAATCACGCACTTAGGATTCCTCAAGCAATTAAGTGAGGAATTAAGCGAAAATACCCGGAAACACACGACCCCGATCGGGGCCACCCAACCCCGATTGGGGCCTCATGCGTCTCGAATGTTTACGTTTCTTCTTCCTCTCCTATAAATAGGAGAGGTGTTCCAAGGTCTTAGCATCCAATTTTTACGTCTCACTTTTGTTCTTCATAACCTTAAGCAATATAATCTCTCAATAGTTTTCATATTAGTTTACAAATTAGTTAATCTTGTAGTTCTTAAACATTTGGTTCTAAGTTATTTCAAGCTTTTGGTTATACATTGTTCTTCCATACAAGTTCTCTACTTTTAAGGTATTTCTACTTATAGTTTATATCACTACATTTCTATTTTAGTTTATACATAGTTTATAATTAAATAATTTGTTTAGATTACTTTAGTTTATTTCCTCCACATGTTAAATCAATTAGTTTATATAAATCATACAATTATGTTTAGCATTTCTTATAATTTAGTTTGCAATTTACACCTTAACATGAGTAACTAATTTCCTTAGTCTAAGGGCTAGGGGAGCCATGCAATAATCAAATATGTAATATGATAAAATAGGTTAATAATAATATTGTTCATATTGCTTCTATCACATGTTTGCATCGTCACGTTTAATCTTTGTTTAAGGCCTTATTCAAATGATTAAGTTTGTTCATTCGTTCTATAAGTCGAGAGGCACGGAATTGAATTAGACTAAGCATGTATAGTAGGACGACCTAGTCATGGACGAGAGTTTCTCTAGGACCCGGTCTATGGTTGATGCTAATGCCGCAAGGTGGGTATCTTTAAGCCTAAGCAATTGACAATGTTATTAGTACCAAATTTATCATAATCATATGTTTACTTTTGCATGTGTGACCCGAACCCCTTAGACTCTCTTTTATTATATAATTTACATCATTATTGTTATTAATCACCAAACAACCAAAACAACCCAAATCGTAATCGACCTTGATAAAAATATACCCATAGCAATTCACGAAGTGATTCCCGTTTCCTTGTGTTCGACCCCTATTACTACATTAAATTGTGTCTAGGGTATAAATATTATCTTTGTATAGGTGTGCGATAGCCTATCAAAGGCACTGTGGTATGCATATGCTTATGCTCTGTACTCTGTATGTAACCGAAAGAATAGACAAGTGTTAAAGTCCCCTTTTCATCAACATCCAATAACAACACGTCTACACACACAAACTAATTTTTAATTCTCTCATCTATTTAAACTAAACTCACTCAAGTTCACTTCCAAACCTCTCAACATTAATATCCTATGGGAGGAACCTTACTAAACACACGTCCAAAGGTTGCGGAGAATGCGGACATCAAAACCTCCCCAAACCGAAATCGCTGAAAGACCTCTATAGGTAACATTTCTAGGCATAAGGCTTTAAAATTACTAATTAGGCCCTATAAACCTAACTAAAACATAATACATTAAATCAAATTAAATCAAATGCGAGATTAAATGGCACATTACGTTGTCGACAAAGCATCAAAAATGTTATGAGCCTCAGCTTTCACACCCACCCAATCCTCTCTGCATCCATCTCAGCTTGCCTGCAAGAACCCATAACACCCACCAAATCAAATCCAACAAAACTCACACCATACCCAAAAAAACAACAAATAAAATCATAAATAAAAAACAACCAACAAAATTCACTCTAATTCTAGAGATTATAAATTCACCTCAATTCTAGTGTGAACCCAGATCATAATTTCATACAAGCCAGCTAAATAATTAGAATTACATAAAATAAATGACAATTAAACAAGAATTAGGATAACAGATACACATACCTAGTACTGTTGTGATGACAACAATAGCTCGAGAAGAAGCTGAATCCATTAAAAAGAATAAAAGAGGGTGAAAAATGAAAAGCAGTTGGTAAAAAAAAGTAGGAGGGGGATTCTGAGATAGTGAATTGAAAGAGAACCAATCAGGTGGAATCAATGATTTCCATTGCAGCAAAAGCTGAACAATTTAGTATAAGACGACAATAATTAGGATCAAATTCAAAGTAGATAGATGAGGAAATCAGTATGTGAAAAACCCTCGCCTGCATGTGTGGTTGCAATTTTTGACGGCTAATGAAGTTAGAAAATAAACGATTGAAATAATATTTCCAAAAGAAAGTAAACTCAATTAAAAATTGAACAGGGGAATGAAACTGACCCGCAATCACTAACTCTGCACTGTCACTCACCACTTTCAGCCACCTCGGATGGCGTTACCCGCAATCCCGACCCCAAATAGCTAGCCACTACCACCAATCAATAACGATTACAAATTTACAATGTAAACCAAAATTAAAGTGAGCACATTAGAAAGAAGAACCAAAAACACCCAACTTACCATACAAGCAACAAAAAATACAATTTGACGCCGAAAAAGAGAACCACTGAGGAAGAACCATTGATTTTCATTGCAGCAAAACTTTCCAATCTAGTAAAAGAAGACAATAATTAGGATGGTTAGGATGAGATTCAAATTAGAGAGAAGATGGAATCATTATATAAACACTAATATTTCCAGAAGAAAAAGAAAGTGAACTAACCTTTAAATCAATCGATCTACAATGGCCAAAGTTGAAATCAAGGCAAAATCAATAGTTGATGATGCAGATTAAAAAGCAATGAAGAAATGAAGAGAGATGGAGAAGCAATGAAGGAATGAAGAGAGATGGAGACTTAGTAGAAGAATAAGAGGGAGAGACGCGATCAGAATGATGTCAAGAGCTTAATCACATGAAGAGGCGATCATAATTAGGTCAAGAGCGATGCTGAAATGAATAGAGAGAGAAAGGGATGGAATCAGTAGAAGAAGAAGAGGGAGAAAGTATGTTGTTTATCACATGACTTGCACGCTTTCTACTGCACTACTGTTCATTGGAGAGTATTTCCAATGTTCATGCATTTAGAAGGGTCTTAGATAAGTTTTCGTTTTTTTTTTTGACAGTAAGAGCGGACTTACTCACGCCATTGCATTTTTTGGCCATGGAATGGGCAATCCTATTAAACCTTCTAGGACAATGACTAATAGAAAAGCAGTGACATTGGTAGACCAAGTCAGAAATTGAGGATAAGGTAATCCGAATATCTTGTTGAACCTCAGCAAGCTTTGCCAGTTGGAGAACAAGATTAAGGCAGTCCGTATTTGCATCGATATGTCGATATCCAAGACAGAGAGCATCCTTTAGAGCAAACAGCAGAGCAAGAGCTTCAGCGTGTAAAGCTGAAGTAGCCCAAAACGAACACTGGCTAGAACGAAAAAGGAGACCATCCCGACAGAAGAATACCCATCCAACGGAAGCTTGTAGATTTGAATTCCAAGAGGCATCACATTTCAGTCCAATATGGTTAGAACAACAAGAAGAGTCAACTAAGAAGAAGGGATAATGCTTCTTAAGTTTAATAGAGTCAGAGAAGTGCTCATTCACACATAAAATTCGCTTTGTGGAATCATCAAACTTCATCTTTTTAACCAAAATATTGTTGTAGGCGTCTGAGACCATGGATTTAATAGAAACAGACAAATCCATGGGGGCATCTTGAAATATAAGACAATTTCTTAAGCTCCATTTTCTCCATAAAGTAATCATAAAGAGGGAGATAGAAGTATTAGTTGGATCATTGACAGGCTAATCGTATACTTACCAAAAATAACCAATTGGTCTCTAACTAATATAGCTAGGGAAGTCGGGATCGTATCCACAAGGAGGCTATTTGCAAATCTAAATGTCAATTCAAGTCTGTCTGAGTCAGCAAACTGGGGGTTTTGAATTGGGCTTTATCTATTAACTAAGGTAGCAAACAAAATAAAGTAAATTATAAACGAATTCATATAAGAGAGAAACAGCTAGTATGGTCGGTTCACCGCGGTCTACAACGATCTAAGGTAAAGTCAACGGTCAGCAATAAACGGTCTGAAGGGTATTGAACAGGTCCTCTCGTTCCACTGTTCACCCTAGAATTCTAATGTAGCTCTCGCCCTAATTAGAGTATCCTATTGGTCGCAGCAAGTCTTCGCCTTTTCCAATCTCTCGACCCAGGTCAAGGTTTAACAAGATGGTCAACTAATTATGTGCACTTAATTAATCAAACCGCTATCAGATGCCACGATTAACAATTCAGACGAAGTAAACAGATAGACCTAAAACCCTAACATATTATGTCATAAAACCGTGGATCCCCTAAATCCTAGCATAAGAAGTTTAGCTACGCATAATTAAACTAACTAATTCAACAATAATAGTAATAATCGAATTAAACATGTTGATGAAACGTAGATAATAACTGAACATAAAAACTTGCAAATAACAAGGAAGAAATAAACAATAAGAATGAACTAAAGAACGAAGAGTAATTGAAATTACCGAAATTAAAAGAGAAGAATTACAAGTTTAGATCCGGAAACTGAAAGAACAAGAGTAACGTGATAGTGTTTTTGCAAAAGTCAAAGATGCCCTAATAAAGTTCTCAGCATTCCTTTATATAGAAAAAGCTGATAATTATTGATTAAACGACTAATGGGCCGAAATACTAACTAAGCAAACACAACCTGGTAAGTAAAATAGTCGATCAACCAGAATTCCAGTCGATCGACTAATTCTCTGAGCAAAAGCAGTCGATCGACCACTATCTTCAGTCGATCGACTTTTTCTGGGTAAACAGCAGCGATAATCGTCACTTAATCATGCTTTCTTTCGTCTTCACGCATTCCAAGATGATCATTCCCGAGCCTAACTTCACTAGTATCCATAATGCAACTCCAGGGACGGGTTTTGGCTTGTTTAACACTCCTTTCAGGTCCATATCTGCACGAATTATAAAATAACCCAAAGTAGCCGATTCATGGGAGAATAGTAGCTAGTCGCTACTAAATAAGCATAGAAATGCGTGCAAATGAGTAAAGTAAATGTATGAAATAGGCACGCATCAAACCTCCCCAAACCAAACCCTTGCTTGTCCCCAAGCAAGCAAAGACTAAGGACAAAAACAACTAATGGAATGGTAGACAAGCTCAGAGCTAACTATGCTTCATACGCCCAAACCAATTTAATGCACGTAGCCAAAACCAATGTACATGATCGATTGCAAATGAGTCATACATATGAAACAACTCACTGAACCTTCAACCTTGGAAGACTCGTATATATCGGACTCTCACGGGTCGCTCATCACTCGTTAAAGAACATGGTGAGTATATAGTGTAAGATAGAAAGAAATGTAGCCGCTCACCTAATTGCAACCTATAAGAACATCCATGCAATCTAACATGATAGTTATCTCTACCGACCGTACATATGCATTCCAACTAAACAGGACCAAGTCACATGCCGAGGACTTACAAATATGGTAAAGTGAGGTAATTGGGTAAAAAGGGGCAAAAACATTTTTGGAAGTGTGGAGATAAGAGCCAAGCTAGTATCAAACGCAACCAAATAGTAAACTCATCCGCCTCATAAACACAACTTAAAAAAATAAAACAATGCCAATGTGGCATAAACTCACTCATATCATCAAAACACGACTCCCCATAATATATAAAGACAATCATGGGAAATCAACACAAATTCTTCTTTTTTTTTTTCAGCCGTTCATTTTTTCTATTTTCAATTTTTATTTCTTTTTTTTTTTTTTCTTTCCTAGCTGTTTTTTTTACTCTTTTTTTTTTTGATTTTGTTTTTATCGGCTCAATTCAACCCTCTTCTCATCATCCAATGCAAGTACCAAGCTGACGGATAACACATACCCATAATTAACAAAATAAACTAGCTTGACTAGGGTAGGCTAGAGCTGGCAAGTCTGACCCAACCCGAACCCGAGCAAACCCAACCCTACCCGACCCGAGAATATTGTAACCCGAAACCGGAACCGACCCGACCCGATGATGACCTGTAACCCGACATGACCCGATGACCAGTGATCCGAAACCGACCCGACCCGACCCGTAACCCGACTTGACCCGATGATCAGTGACCCGAACCCGACCCAGTCCCGACCCGATATTGACCCGACCCGATATTGACCCAATTAAATTGATGAACCGACAATTATTAAGCTTAATATTGATCAAAATGAAAGTGATTTTGTAATTATATTGTTATGTTTGACTTAATAATGAAGTAATTAAACCAATAATGCTTAAAAACTAAATTTAATGGTCAAAAATTGAAATAATGTGATAAAGTAACCGAACCTGATAACGACCCGACCTAAACCCGACTCGACCCGACACATCATTTGACCCGAAATGACCTGACCCGATAATGACCCGACCCTAACCCGAGCCGACCCGATACATCATTTGACCCGAAATGATCCGTCCCGATAATGACCTGAACCCGACCCGATCTGACCTGAAAGGGGTGGCTGACCCGATATGACCCGACCCGGCTTGACCCAACCCAAACCCGACCCGACTGAACCGATTGCCACCTCTAGGGTAGGCTAATTTAGGATTGTAGTTAACATTTGGGTCAAAATAAGTCAATTTGGCTAATGTGAGGCTAAGGGTAGAATAAGAAGAAAAAGGATGCCTCTCCACATGTGACACCGCCACTAACCTGAATGCATACAGGTACTAAGAGACAAAAATCATGTTTATGCAAATTAATGTTACATGTCTCATAAGGAGTACTACTCTCATCCTAGCATGAACTGATCATGAATGTCATCAGTTTAATAAGCTCTATAGCTCAGAAATTTTGAGTAGTTTGCCGATATTAAGTCAAGTCTATTCGTTTAGAAAAGTTGATCACAAACTCGTAGATTATGCAATGACCGTACAAGAAAAGCAATGGCAAAGCAAGGCTAGGGCTGAAAAATAAAGCATAGACGCAATTTCATCATTGTCATCTAACTGTTCTGACTCGACCTAAAATGCAAATAAAACATGTTTTTGTAATTTTTTTGTTTTTTTTTTATGGCGGAAAAGGAAAAACAATACATACGAAAATGCAATAAACATGCAAACAGAAATGCAGTAAAAATGCAGGTGGATCCAAACAGACAGATGCATACTGTGGACATGGGCCACCCGCGCGCACCCGCGCGTTGTGTTGTTTGAGGTGGCGACACTTCTCCCACGGAACCTTGGATAGCCAAAGCACGTCATGGGCCGTTACCGATTTGTGAGTCACTGAAACCGGTGAAAGGTTGAATAAGCTTGCATTTGTGGACTCGCCACCAATTTTTATGGGAAATTGGAACCGTTCGAATACCTCGTGTCATGTCAAGACACAAAGTAGTGACATGAACACTAAGAAATCATTACCCTTAGCATTCTATGTCTAGAATAACTCTCGTAGACGCCAATGAACACGGATGTTCACAGAGATCTGGAGTAAGGGGTAAGGGTACGTATTAGGAAGTCCTTTTACTAAACACCTAATCCCGCCCGCCTCGATAGCGGCCTCTACTAATGATTAGGGAAGTCGTTTATATTTAATATGTCATCGATTATATGCATGCAATGCAGCATCCACAAATTAATCCTAGCATGTGAATTAAACTATGTCGGAGAACAAATAATTTAGGAACTAATTATGTCGAATTGGGGTTTAGAATTGATTACATATGAAAGATAAGAAAATAAACCATACATAAACAATAAATACGCTAAATAAATACCGATAATTGAAATTACAATGAATTACAATGGTTTAATTGATTTACGTCAAAAATGCACTTAAGACGGAATTTTGAAGATGAAAAGAAAGAAAAAATAAAAGGTTAGAAGTTAAAGTAATAAAATAAGTCAGATTAAGGGTGATGTTACGATTAATAGTTAATTAAGCACGTGATTAAAGGCTACGTCAAAGTGAGAACGAAAGTTCAGAGACAAAAATCATGTTAGAACAGGCGCAACATCTGCTGCGTCCCTTGGAAGAGGCGCAGCTATTCCTGCGTCTGTTCTTGAGTTGAGCTCTGGCTGTGAAGTTAGAACCACGGTCTGTTAATGTTCATTGGTATGTTTAGATCAATTGTTGATATTTATACTCAAGTGAAAGTGATTTAGCGGATAATTACATCTGGAACCGTCATCAAAGCGATAAAAATAAATTAAAACGAGTTAAAACGTGTTAGAACGAATTAAATTTAGTTACGAAGTCGGAATTACAAAAGGAACGAACTTTGAGAAGAATTTTGATAAACTGAAATCGAATAAAGAAACTATGTACAAAAGACGAATTCCAGAAACTTGATATGGACAAATCGAGTGTCTGAAATCCGGGTTTGATTTAACGACGAAAACCCGCAAATATTGAATTATAAGGGATTTAAGTCGAAATAAAACGTTATAATAGAAAAGAAGTTATTAAAACATGGTTTATGTACTGAGAAATGAAAGAAAAATAAGAAAAAGACGAAAAGGAACGAAGCCACAAAAACCCGAGGAAGAAGAAGAAGAGCAGGAGCAGCGACAGCCTCTAGAAGAGGCGCATCAGATGCTGCGAATCGACGTCTGGTATCCGCTGTTTCATAAAAACAGTTTTATAAAAGGTTTTTTAAAGTCGGTTTTAAATGTATTTTTGACGTAAACCATACATTAATTGGTACAAAAATAAAATACAATAAAAAGATGGGATTTACACCCTCAGACTTAGATGTTTGACGAAACGAGATTAACTAAGTTAACGTTAGTGATTGCTCGACTCCAATGTATATGTAGAAAGTGCCCTCGTTGGACGATTTTAGATTAATTGATTGATGTGTAGTGGTCAAATTGGTCGGTCATGCAACGTGACTGATACTCAGAATGATTTGAGCTTACGTGGTCGATTGATCAAGCACGTAGGCGTCGAAAGCTTAGAGCAAGGTCTAGAATGCAAAGAGAGAAGAGAAGGGCGGACACTCGCATGAAAATATGGAGACCGAAGGTCTCTATTTATACCAAAAAAATGTAAAGAGTTTTGGAATGACACAAACTTTGGAAAGAAATCACGGAAATATTCCATAAATAGCCAAAACGGGTTGGAGAAGAGGCGCAACAGCTGCTGCGGTCCTTCCAAGAGGCGCATCACCTGCTGCGCCATTTCCCCAGAGGTTTCCTCCCGCGGAAGAAAGATTTATGCGTTTCTATTATGGAATTGCGATAGATCTCTACTTCCTTATTCCGTAAAATATAATAAACGGGAGATATTTTACCAAAAGATATAAAATTTAATTATGGAATAAATATCCGGAATATTCTAGAACATCCCGACTCGGCATTTTAAACGGTTTCTTAGAAAATGAAGCGATTTTTGACCCGGACTCCAAATGAACTCTAATTACTGTCAAAATGACCATATCGACGCGTAGATGATGACCAAGGGGTAGACACAAGCTTTTGAGCTATCACCTGACGATAAACTTACGGACTGTCATAAATCGTTCCTTGTACAAAACATGCGGCCCAATCATCACTGGGTGGTTGGCGGAAGGTGCAGAAATGAGGTATCTACAGAGCCCCCACTTTGACTGAGGCTTGGACAAGGCTAAAGTCAAAGTATAGCCATCAAGGTGGTTAGAGTGTATGTGTACGGTTGCTAGAGATATTTATCACGTTATACTGCATGCATGTTTTTGTAGGTCGTAGTTAGGTGAGTGTCTATATTCTTTCTATCTTACAAAAATTTATACTCACCATGTGCCTCGAATGAGTGATGAGTGACCCGTGAGAGTCCGATATAGACGAGTCTTGCAAGGGTGGAGGTTCAGTAAGTTGTTTCATACGTATAACTCGTTTGCAATTGATTTCGTACATTGGTTTTGGCTGCTTGCATTAAATTGGTTTGGGCGTGTAAAGCACAGTTAGCTCTGAGATTGTCTACCGTTCCATTATTTGTTTCTGTCAATAGTCTTTGCTTTCTTGGGGACAAGCAAGGGTTTGGTTTGGGGAGGTTTGATGCGTGCAATTTACATACGATATTTCCCTTCATTTAGCACGCATTTTTATGGTTTATTATGACCATACACTATTATTTCCTCCCATTTCTCGCTACTGGGTGAGTTGTGTGATTTGTGCACGTTTTAGGTCCAAATGTGCGATTATGAGCCAAAACCCATTAATTGAGGAAGGAAATGAGTCCGTGTTCGACCTTGTGTTGGAAGCTGTAGACGGATGACCGGTGAAGAATTGATGTGTCGATCGACAAGACAGGTGTGTCGATCGACAAGACAAGTTTGTCGATCGACAGGACAGGTGTGTCGATCGATAGAGGAAGATGGTCCATCGACATACATGCCATCGTCACAGGAAGATTTGTTTTTGGAGCTATTGATGGCTGTAGATCGACTTAGTGTTTATGTCGATCGACAGGGTCCAAGTGTGTCGATCGACAGGGTCCAAGTGTGTCGATCGACGGAGACTTAGTGTCGATCGACAGACGCGTCTATCTCGTGCTTGGGCATTTAGTTATTTATTTGTTTTATCTTTTGGGACTTGGTATAAAAACACTAGAAAAACAATTCATTAGGTTATCTTTTATTCTACCTTTGGCTGCTAAAAACGGAACTACGTAATAATTCTCTACAACTTTTAGATCTAGCATTTCTCCCTTTTTCTCTATTGCTCGGACTCGGATTCATTTGGTAATTTTATTTCCTCTTTCCCTTTGTTCTTCTTTATTAATTATTTTTAATTTTCTTACTAGTCTTATTAGTTTAATTTATGCTTATTAGTCTTTCAATTATTTTCATCATGAATTCTTCCCCTTTATCATCTTATTCAATTATTATTGCAAATTTCATTATGAGTAGCTAAATTCCTCTTTGCTAGGATTTAGGGGAGCCATGGATTGAGACGGTATTAATTTGGTAATTAGATTAGTCGATATAATTGGTCTATATTGTTAATTGTGACATTTAATTGTGATTAATTGGTTAAGTCGGCGTAATTGATTAATTAAGTTGGTAAACCCCGACCTAAGATCGAAAGCCTGGTAAGGGTTAGACCTGTCACACACATTAGAGTGCCCTAGTAAGTTACGAGAGCCAGCTAGAAGCATTCTAGGGCGAATAGCGGACCAAGAGGACCTTTTCACTGCCTTAAAGACCGGTAATTGAGACTGACCTTTGACCCTACCTATGACCCGTAATAATCCATGGTGAACCGATGTCCTAGCTCCTTTCTCTTATATTTTGCTCGATTTAATTTCTCTCTTTAAACCCTTTTATTTTATTGCTTTAGTTTAGAACACAAATCAAACAAACCCCTTTTGGTTACTTAGACAGACTTAATTTGACAAGTATAACGCTAAAAGCCTCCCTGTGGATACGATCCCGACTTCCCTAGCTATATTAGTTAGAGACCAGTTGGTTTATTTTTGATAGGTTGCGACCGCCTCATCAAATTTTGGCGCCGTTGCCGGGGAGGCGGGGTATTTCTATTTGTTTAATTTTAGTTTGTGTTTTGTCTCAGGGAACTTTAGTTCCTTGAGACCATTCTCATGTTACTTACCATCAGGTTCCCGCAGGATGAGAATGAGTCTTTTGGTGCATATATATACAGGTTCGAGGAATGGCTCAGTACAATAAATCGTGGAAATTTTTCTGCTCTCCAGATTTGTTTGTCTAGTATCCAGGGTATAAATGTCCCTACACGAGCATACCTCAACTCAATAGGTAGGGGAGACTTCCGTGGGAAACCTGTCAACGAGGTTTTGGAATTCTTTGACTGGTTTGCCATTGAGAGCATTAAACTCACTTTCTCATTTCAGTCAGATATGGATGAGGGAGTGGGTGAGACCATAGAACCCGTTTTAAAGAATGAAAAAGTTATTGACGGAAACATAGAGGAGGAGACCATATGCTCAGTTGATAACCCCTTCTTAAGGATAATCTAGAACCCCTCTATGAAAGCTTTACTGACAGTGAGCCACATGAGGAAGACTTGACGGACTCCTTAGAGAACCCCTTTTGTGACGAGTCTTGCGATAAGGAGAGTGAGGATGTGCAATTAGAAGCTCTTGAGGTCAAATAGGATACATATGATGATATAATAGATGAGTTTATTATGGGATATCCGGTTGACACATTTGACTTTACCACCCCTTGTATTTGGGATGACTACCCATCTTTTCCTATTACACACTTGACTCCTCCACCTTACATATAATACCCGTCTAAGCATGTTGTCGATGTGGGAGTCGGTTGTTTGTCTTTCGTGCCTTATAGTTTGAGCTTTGATGGTCCATGCTTAGCTGATGGGTGGTATAAATTGGTGGATTTCTATGAGAGCTATCAAAGAAATTCCTGTAAGCTGAGACAGTCTCTAACTTTGATATTATATGCTCATATTTTATTTTGGTGCTACTTATACTTTTGTGTAGCACATGCGCAGATTTATGATAAGCTTTTAAGGGCCTTGAGCGCCTAATTTCACCCACACTTAGTTGAAGATTGCTAATTAGTGGCACGCTGGCCACATCCTCCCCTTAATTTCTACTGGTTTGGGGAGGTCATTCTTGTATACATTGTAAGTTTCCTTTCTTATGCTTTACTTTATTTGTATTCATCTCATTCGCATATCCCTTTCCTTTATATTTTCTACTGCTGATGGTTGTTTGCTGAACACAATGAGGGCATTATGTGATTTGGTTTGGGGAGGGTATGCATCTATCTGTTTGCATCCATCTGCATTTTTACTGCATTTCTTTTTGCATGTTTATTGCATTTCCGTATGAATTGTTTTTCCTTTTCTGATATAAAAAATCAAAAAAATTTGAAATTTTTTTAAAATTACAAAAGTATGTTCTTCTTTTGCATATTAGGTCGAGTCGGAACGGTTAGATAACAATGATCAAATTGCGTTTGTGCTTTATTTTTCGCCTGAGCCTTGCTTTGCCAATCTTGTACGGTCGTTGCATAATTTATGAGTTTGTGATCAACTTTTCTGAACAAATAGACTTGACTTAATATCGACAAACTACTCAAAATTTCTAAGGTTAGAGCTTATAAACTGGTGACATTCATGACTGGTTTCATTTAGGATGTGAGTAGTACTCCTTACAAAGCATGTAACATTAATTTGCACAAGCATGAAATTTGTCTCTTTTTGCCTACATACACTCGGGTTTGTGGGGGTGACACATGTGGAGAGGCGACCCTTCCTTTATGTTTAACCTATTAGCCTCACATTAGCCAAATTTGCCCTTTTGACCCATTTATTCAACTACATTCCTATATGGCCTACCCATGTCAAGCTAGTCTTGTTGGTAAGTTTGAAAGTCTCGTTGTGGTCAATCAATGAAGAATGCTTTTGTGTTGGAAGGAAGGTGAAAAAAATTGATGAAGAAAAAAAAAAGAAAAAAAATGAAAGATATGAAAACAATGAAAAAGAAGTGGAAGAAAAAATTGAGAATGAAAAAGGAAAAAAAAAGATGGAAATTTTATTTTACTCCTATTTTCATCCTATTCATAATTTGAGGAGTATTGTTGTGGTTGTGAGCGAGTTTATGACACACTTGGCATTATGCTTAATTTTTGATGTTGGATTAGAAGTGGAATGTGTTTATTTTTGGTTGTGTTCGGTGCTAGCTTGACTTTTACCTCCACATATCCAAATATTTTTGCCCCTTACCCATTTACCTCTCCTCACTCTCATATGTAAGTCCTCAGCATGGGTTATGGACCTTGCTTGGTTGGAGTGTATGTGTACGGTTGCTAGAGATATTTATCATGTTATACTGCATGCATGTTTTTGTAGGTCGTAGTTAGGTGAGTGTCTATATTTTTTCTATCTTACAAAAATTTATACTCACCATGTGCCTCGAATGAGTGATGAGCGACCCGTGAGAGTCTGATATATACGAGTCTTGCAAGGTTGAAGGTTCAGTAAGTTGTTTCATACGTATAACTCGTTTGCAACTGATTTCGTACATTGGTTTTGGCTGCTTGCATTAAATTGGTTTGGGCTTGTAAAGCACAGTTAGCTCTGAGATTGTCTACCTTTCCATTATTTATTTCTGTCCTTAGTCTTTGCTTGCTTGGGGACAAGCAAGGGTTTGGTTTGGGGAGGTTTGATGCGTGCAATTACGTACGATATTTCCCTTCATTTAGCACGCATTTTCATGGTTTATTATGACCATACACTATTATTTCCTCCCATTTCTCGCTATTGGGTGAGTTGTGTGACTTGTGCAGGTTTTAGGTCCGAATGTGCGATTATGAGCCAAAACCCATTAATTGAGGAAGGAGATGAGTCCGTGTTCGACCTTGTGTTGGAAGCTGTACACGGATGACCGGTGAAGAGTTGTTGTGTCGATCGACAGGACAGGTGTGTCGATCGACAAGACAGGTGTGTCGATCGACAGGACATGTGTGTCGATCGACAGAGGAAGATGGTCCATCGACATACATGCCATCGTCACAGGAAGATTTGTTTTTGGTGCTATTGATGGCTGTAGATCGACTTAGTGTTTGTGTCGATCAACAGGGTCCAAGTGTGTCGATCGACAGGGTCCAAGTGTGTCGATCGATGAAGACTTAGTGTCGATCGACAGACGCGTCTATCTCGTGCTTGGGCTTTTAGTTATTTATTTGTTTTATCTTTTGGGACTTGGTATAAAAACACTAGAAAAACAATTCATTAGGTTATCTTTTATTCTACCTTTGGCTGCTAAAAACGGAACTACTTAATAATTCTCAACAACTTTTAGATCTAGAATTTCTCCCTTTTTCTCTATTGCTCGGACACGGATTCATTTGGTAATTTTATTTCCTCTTTCCCTTTGTTCTTCTTTATTAATTATTTTTACTTTTCTTACTAGTCTTATTAGTTTAATTTATGCTTATTAGTCTTTCAATTAATTTCATCATGAATTCTTCCCCTTTATCGTCTTATTCAATTAATATTGCAAATTTCATTATGAGTAGCTAAATCCCTCTTTGTTAGGATTTAGGGGAGCCATGGATTGAGACGGTATTAATTTGCTAATTAGATTAGTCGATATAATTGATCTATATTGTTAATTGTGACATTTAATTGTGATTAATTGGTTAAGTCGGCGTAATTGATTAATTAAGTTGGTAAACCCCGACCTAAGATCGAAAGCCTGGTAAGGGTTAGACCTGTCACATACATTAGAGTGCCCTAGTAAGTTGCGAGAGCCCGCTAGAAGCATTCTAGGACGAATAACGGACCGAGAGGACCTTTTCACCGCCCTATAGACCGGTAATTGAGACTGACCTTTGACCCTACCTATGACCCGTAATAATCCATGGTGAACCGATGTCCTAGCTCCTTTCTCTTATATTTTTCTCGACTTAATTTCTCTCTTTAAACCCTTTTATTTTATTGCTTTAGTTTAGAACACAAACCAAACAAACCCCTTTTGGTTACTTAGATAGACTTAATTTGACAAGTAGAATGCTAAAAGCTTCCCTGTGGATACGATCCCGACTTCCCTAGCTATATTAGTTAGAGACCAGTTGGTTTATTTTTGATAGGTTGCGACAGCCTCATCAAATTTTGGCGCCGTTCCCGGGGAGGCAGCGTATTTATATTTGTTTAATTTTAGTTTGTGTTTTGTCTCAGGGAACTTTAGTTCCTTGAGACTGTTCTCATGTTACTTACCATCAGGTTCCCGCAGGATGAGAATGAGTCTTTTGGTGCATCTATAGACAGGTTCGAGGAATGGCTCAGTACAATATATCGTGGAAATTTTTCTGCTCTCCAGATTTGTTTGCCTATTATCCAGGGTATAAATGTCCCTACACGAGCATACCTCAACTCAATAGGTAGGGGAGACTTCCGTGGGAAACCTGTCAACGAGGTTTTGGAATTCTTTGACTGGTTTGCCATTGAGAGCATTAAACCCACTTTCTCACTTCAGTAAGATATGGATGAGGGAGTGGGTGAGACCATAGAACCCGTTTTAAAGAATGAAAAAGTTATTGACGGAAACGTAGAGGAGGAGACCATATGCTCAGTTGATAACCCCTTCTTGAGGATAATCTAGAACCCCTCTATGAAAGCTTTACTGACAGTGAGCCACATGAGGAAGACTTGACGGACTCCTTAGAGAACCCCTTTTGTGACGAGTCTTGCGATAAGGAGAGTGAGGATGTGCAATTAGAAGCTCTTGAGGTCAAATAGGATACATATGATGATATAATAGATGAGTTTATTATGGGATATCCCGTTGACACATTTGACTTTACCACCCCTTGTATTTGGGATGACTACCCATCTTTTCCTATTACACACTTGACTCCTCCACTTTACATATAATACCCGTCTAAGCATGTTGTCGATGTGGGAGTCGGTTGTTTGTCTTTCGTGCCTTATAGTTTGAGCTTTGATGGTCCATGCTTAGCTGATGGGTGGTATAAATTGGTGGATTTCTATGAGAGCTATCAAAGAAATTCCTGTAAGCTGAGACAGTCTCTAACTTTGATATTATATGCTCATATTTTATTTTGGTGCTACTTATACTTTTGTGTAGCACATGCGCAGATTTATGATAAGCTTTTAAGGGCCTTGAGCGCCTAATTTCACCCACACTTAGTTGAAGATTGCTAATTAGTGGCACGCTGGCCACATCCTCCCCTTAATTTCTACTGGTTTGGGGAGGTCATTCTTGTATACATTGTAAGTTTCCTTTCTTATGCTTTACTTTATTTGTATTCACCTCATTCGCATATCCCTTTCCTTTATATTTTCTACTGCTGATGGTTGTTTGCTGAACACAATGAGGGCATTATGTGATTTGGTTTGGGGACGGTATGCATCTATCTGTTTGCATCCATCTGCATTTTTACCGCATTTCTGTTTGCATGTTTATTGCATTTCCGTATGCATTGTTTTTCCTTTTCTGCTATAAAAAATCAAAAAAATTTGAAATTTTTTTAAAATTACAAAAGTATGTTCTTCTTTTGCATATTAGGTCGAGTCGGAACGGTTAGATAACAATGATCAAATTGCGTTTGTGCTTTATTTTTCGCCTGAGCCTTGCTTTGCCAATCTTGTATGGTCGTTGCATAATTTATGAGTTTGTGATCAACTTTTCTGAACAAATAGACCTGACTTAATATCGGCAACCTACTCAAAATTTCTAAGGTTAGAGCTTATAAACTGGTGACATTCATGACCGGTTTCATTTAGGATGTGAGTAGTACTCCTTACAAAGCATGTAACATTAATTTGCACAAGCATGAAATTTGTCTCTTTTTGCCTACATACACTCGGGTTTGTGGGGGTGTCACATGTGGAGAGGCGACCCTTCCTTTATGTTTAACCTATTAGCCTCACATTAGCCAAATTTGCCCTTTTGACCCATTTATTCAACTACATTCCTATATGGCCTACCCATGTCAAGCTAGTCTTGTTTGTAAGTTTGAAAGTCTTGTTGTGGTCAATCTATGAAGAATTCTTTTGTGTTGGAAGGAAGGTGAAAAAAATTGATGAAGAAAAAAAAAAATAAAAAAAAATGAAAGATATGAAAACAATGAAAAAGAAGTGGAAGAAAAAATTGAGAATGAAAAAGGAAAAAAAAGATGGAAATTTTATTTTACTCCTATTTTCATCCTATTCATAATTTGAGGAGTATTGTTGTGGTCGTGAGCGAGTTTATGCCACACTTGGCATTATGCTTAATTTTTGATGTTGGATTAGAAGTGGAATATGTTTATTTTTGGTTGTGTTCGGTGCTAGCTTGACTTTTACCTCCACATATCCAAATATTTTTGCCCCTTCTTACTCATTTACCTTTCCTCACTCTCATATGTAAGTCCTCAGCATGTGTTATGGACCTTGTTTGGTTGGAGTGTATGTGTACGGTTGCTAGAGATATTTATCATGTTATACTGCATGCATGTTTTTGTAGGTCGTAGTTAGGTGAGTGTCTATATTCTTTCTATCTTACAAAAATTTATACTCACCATGTGCCTCGAATAAGTGATGAGCGACCCGTGAGAGTCCGATATATACGAGTCTTGCAAGGTTGAAGGTTCAGTAAGTTGTTTTATACGTATAACTCGTTTGCAATTGATTTCGTACATTGGTTTTGGCTGCTTGCATTAAATTGGTTTGGGCGTGTAAAGTACAGTTAGCTATGAGATTGTCTACCTTTCCATTATTTATTTCTGTCCTTAGTCTTTGCTTGCTTGGGGACAAGCAAGGGTTTGGTTTGGGGAGGTTTGATGCGTGCAATTTACGTACGATATTTCCCTTCATTTAGCACGCATTTTCATGGTTTATTATGACCATACACTATTATTTCCTCCCATTTCTCGCTACTGGGTGAGTTGTGTGACTTGTACAAGTTTTAGGTCCGAATGTGCGATTATGAGGCAAAACCCATTAATTGAGGAAGGAGATGAGTCCGTGTTCGACCTTGTGTTGGAAGCTGTAGACGGATGACCGGTGAAGAGTTGCTGTGTCGATCGACAGGACAAGTGTGTCGATCGACAAGACAGGTGTGTCGATCGACAGGACAGGTGTGTCGATCGACAGAGGAAGATGGTCCATCGACATACATGCCATCGTCACAGGAAGATTTGTTTTTGGAGCTATTGATGGCTTTAGATCGACTTAGTGTTTGTGTCGATCGACAGGGTCCAAGTGTGTCGATCGACAGGGTCTAAGTGTGTCGATCGACGGAGACTTAGTGTCGATCGACAGACGCGTCTATCTCGTGCTTGGGATTTTAGTTATTTATTTGTTTTATCTTTTGGGACTTGGTATAAAAACACTAGAAAAACAATTCATTAGGTTATCTTTTATTCTACTTTTGGCTGCTAAAAACGGAACTACGTAATAATTCTCTACAACTTTTAGATCTAGAATTTCCCCCTTTTTCTCTATTGCTCGGACTCGGATTCATTTGGTAATTTTATTTCTTCTTTCCCTTTGTTCTTCTTTATTAATTATTTTTACTTTTCTTACTAGTCTTATTAGTTTAATCTATGCTTATTAGTCTTTCAATTAATTTCATCATGAATTCTTCCCCTTTATCGTCTTCTTCACTTATTATTGAAAATTTCATTATGAGTAGCTAAATCCCTCTTTCCTAGGATTTAGGGGAGCCATGGATTGAGACGGTATTAGTTTGGTAATTAGATTAGTCGATATAATTGGTCTATGTTGTTAATTGTGACATTTAATTGTGATTAATTGGTTAAGTCGACGTAATTGATTAATGAAGTTGGTAAACCCCGACCTAAGATCGAAAACCTGGTAAGGGTTAGACCTGTCACATACATTATAGTGCCCTTGTAAGTTGCGAGAGTCCGCTAGAAGCATTCTAGGGCGAATAGCGGACCGAGAGGACATTTTCACTGCCCTATAGACCTGTAATTGAGACTGACCTTTGACCCTACCTATGACCCGTAATAATCCATGGTGAACCGATGTCCTAACTCCTTTCTCTTATATTTTTCTCGACATAAATTTCTCTCTTTAAACCCTTTTATTTTATTGCTTTAGTTTAGAACACAAATAAAACAAACCCCTTTTGGTTACTTAGACAGACTTAATTTGACAAGTAGAATGCTAAAAGCCTCCCTGTGGATACGATCCCGACTTCCCTAGCTATATTAGTTAGAGACTAGTTGGTTTATTTTTGATAGGTTGCGACAGCCTCATTAGAAGGCATAATGGTTACCTAAAAGATCTGAAGGATTATCTGAAAGATAAAAGATTATCTGAAAGGTCTGAAGGAACTGAAGGATTTGAAGGGTCAGCAGGACGTCGGGAGAACTGCTGAAGAATCTGCTTGCGTCGGTTCTTAAGCGAACTTTGATTCTGAGAAATTTGTGGACTATGAATGACAACGAAATCTCACTTGGGGAAACATATAAGGTCTTGATTGTCAACAACAACACTTCAAAATATCGCTAGAGAAGCATGTACTGACGACTAGGAACATCTTGATCGTCATGGGCAATACTGCAAAATTTTGTTGGGGAAAATATGGATGACTCTGTCGGGATTAAATCATTCCTAGGAGATCTGCTTGCATCTGCTCTCAAACAAACTCCACTTCTTGAGAAGTACATTGGCTATAATGAACTCTCACTGGGGATATAAATGTATTGACACCATCGAGGAAAAGGAAGAGGTTTGACTGATAGTGCCTCGTCCTAAGCACCGCTGGAAATCCGCTCGTTGTTAAGCGAAATTAAGGATGAGCCCGTGAACTGGATTTAAAGAATCCTTGTTGGGAAATAAAATACCGTGATGGTTTTGCAGTCCGTTTAGAAAAATACGGGCCCGGACGGAAAGAACGGCCAAAAGAACCAAGTATGATAATATAAGATGTCGGAGAAGAGGCGCACCAAACTTGGGCCCACAAATAACAAACTTATAACGAACATTCAAAAGTTGAGCTGAAATGTCGATGGGGAACAGGCGTAGCAAGAGCCGCGGCATTTGGAAGGGGCGCAGCTAGTGTTGCGTCTTTTCTTGGGCTTGTCCCTGTCAGGGTAAAAACCCGATAAACCGTGTGTTTATTTCATAATTTCAAAACACAAATTCTTCTCAAATTCTCTCAAATTCCAACCAAAACTCGCTAAAACTTGATCAATTCGTGCCATAAATCATGACTAATTGAGGTATGTATCTCATTCTTGCTTTAAATTGCGTTTTTGCTTGAATTAGGGCCGAAAAATTAGGGTTTCTTCCCCTTTAGTGTCGAAAATTTGGGGCTTTTGCCTCAAATGAATTTGCTTGATAAAATTGACATTAGAAATGGGTAATTGGCAATGTTAGAAACATAACCATGTATTCTTTTTGAATTTTCATCAAGTATTGAGCATTTGAGCGAAAATGAGACGGTTTCTCAACTGTTTTGAAAACCGCTTCGAAAATGACCTTAGGATTGTCCATTTTTTATGAAACTTGGTGTTTTGGAACCCTTGTGTAATGGGTAAACTTGCTATCATGTCAAATTTTCAATTTGTGACAACTCTTTCAGGACACTTTTTAGGGCATAATCGCTATTATAGCGAAATGCTGCCAAAAGTTCGACTCAAACCCTTGACTAGGCTTGAACTTGGACTTGACTTGCCCCAACCTACCATATGTGTGGTCGGGTTTTGACAGAAATTGCCGAAGATGGCGATAAAACCCCTTTTTAATGCTTGAAAATGCTTAAAACGGCTTCAAAGAGGCTTGTCAAGGCTTGACACGGCCTTGTTTACCTTGATTTTGCAGGTGATGTGCCTTCTACGTCAGGGAGGGACCCTATGGACGTAGACTTCGACCTTTCTCATGCTCTCGTAGGGGGAGAGAGGCAGGAGGAGATCGAGGAGGAGGTTGAGGAGGTCCCGAGGAGGGCCAACGTGCGGCGAGGTGGTCGCCAGCTTGTGGGTGCACCAAAGTGGGCTGAGAAATGGGATGGTAGACATCTCATTTGGGTGGCAGAGAGCCACCTGTCTTACAGGACGGCGAGGAGTTTGGTAAGTCTCAAGCTTGCCACTTTCCATTATTTCCTATCACCTTTCCCATTTGTTTGTCGTTCCGTTTTTTATTTGTTTTATGCTAAAGATAGCTTTTTATTTGAATTGATACAGGAGGCCGGGAACATGAGGTCCTTTTCCGGTTACATGACGATGATGTACGCCTTCGGGAGGCTGTCGGAGGAGGAGAATGCCATCATCGAGTTGGGAGCCTTCAGAGCTTTGGTGGGAGCTTGGAGGGCGATTAGGGAAAGAAAGATTCGGGCTAACCTTAGCCTGATTCGAGCTTTCCTTGATCGGTACTGGGACACGACCTCGACTTTCCATATGCCTTTTGGAGAGGTCGGGGTCACTTTGGAGGACTACGACATGATCTCAGGTCTGCCGTGTGGAGAAGAGTCTTTGGTGTGGCCGTCGACGACCATGAGAGTGGAATCGGCCGAGGCGAGGAGGCTGATCGGCCGGAACCTGGCAGCAGGTGCTGCCAGCGTTCCCGGGTTGGTGCCGAGTTCTTACGTCAGGGACTACTTTGCGGGTAGGGTCCCGGTGATGGTGATGATGGATGGGAGGAAGGTGCCTCCTCCTGCTTGTACTGCTGAGCAGAGGGCTCGCCTGTGGTTGTGGTGGTTCTTGTCTTCGATTTACCTCGGAGACAAGGGGGAGAGGCTGTGGACGAAGGTTGTTCCTTTTTTTACTGACTTGAGTAGCCTAGGTCGTTGGGACTGGGTTACTCCTGGCTTTGCGGTCCTCACTCGTTACATGAGGGCCATGGTACGTCCGGAGCTGATGGAGAAGGGGACTTCTCCTACTACTATCAGTCCGGGATTCTTGTTGGAGGTATGAACCTTTCCTTTACCTTATGAAAGATCATTATTTCTTCATTTTCTTGACATGTAGCATAAATAAATGATTATCTTGTCTACAGGCGTGGGTGTACTCCTATTTTCTCGGCTTCGCGCCCAAGAGGATGGAGCCTGAGCCGATGGCGTACCCTCTGGTGAGGGACTGGGTGGTGTGCCGTAGAAAGAGCCAGCACTCTTATTACGACGTTTGTCAGAGGGACGTGAATGCCATGACGTTGGACAGCGTAAGTGCCTTCGATCTTTATTTGATTACCTGTCTTTTTTTTTTGTCTTTTATTCTGAAGTGATCATAGGAATGTCCCCTTTCCCGTTTAGAGCCGATCATAGGAATGACCCCTCGTTTTCTTATTTCAGTGGGTGCCTAGACCTTGGTAGAGCTACCATGAGGCTCCAGCTTTCGTGACTGAGGTCCTTTATCTTAGGAGCTCGAGTCGGTTATTGCTGAGGATGCCCATGGGACCTATGTGGTACTTGGGCGAGCGTTTGACTCGGCAGTGCTCTCGTGACACCTTTACGGTTCCCATCGATCCTCCATGGACGATGTTTAGGGAGCTTTCTGAGGCTGAGAGAGAGCCTGACTTGGCCGATGCGGGTGGCGACACCCTCCTTCTTCCTGGCGAGGAGTACTCTGAGTTTGTTCGTCAGAGGCTAGTGTACTGGCCGATCGTGGTAAGCATTTCACCTTTTTTCTTGTTTTTGAATTGATTTGATGAATGATCATCAAATAAAGAATCATCTGAACCTTGTAGGAGATCGAGGTGGCGGGGGTCGAGCCCCCAGCTTACCCCGAGGTGTTGGAGTACACTGGCGCGATGGGCATGACGATGATCTCGGAGATACGTGACTTCGGCGAGGAGGTGACCGACGCTGGCCTGGACAAGTGGTAGTACGTCGTGAAGAGGGTAATCCCCCAGCTTTGGCTGTCTTTATTATTTTATTGCATAGGAATGCATTTGCTCCTTTTTTGAACCTTTTTTGTATTTGAATGTATGTGGCACCGTCTCGATACGTAGCGCTGTGGAGGATGGCCAACCAGCTACGGGCTACATCCATCGAGGCACTTGTAGGTGGCCGGGGTTAACAGGTATGAACCTCTCATTCCTTATTTTATTTATTTTATGACATTCTCAAATTTCGTTGCAACTAAATGTTTCTTCACTTTATTAAAATGATTTAAATGAGGCATTTCTCTATTTGTATGCAGAGAGAGCGTGACCTGGAGCGCGAGCTAGCGCAGTCCCGGGAGGAGACAGCTCGTCTGTTGAGGGAGCTTGAGGTCAGAGACGCCGAGATTGCTTTTCTCGAGGCGACCGTAGCGGAGTTGAGGGGTCACCAGGACTAGCTGCTTTTTTTGTTGTTGTCTTGTATATCTTGTACATTTTGGACTTTTCGGACCTTATTTTGGGCGACAGCCCCCAGTTTGATGTATATACCGTCTTTTTCGTTGTGTATATAATGGACTGAGTGCCTTTGCTGCTGGGTGTTTGCTGTACCTGCATGTTAGCTTAAAAAACAGGTTTGGTAGGTGAGGGTTTGTGCCGTCATGCTGCCGAAATTTACATAGAATTTACACGTAAAACATATAGCATATGGGTGGCTTAGATTGGCGCAAAATGAAAAAAAGTAAAAAAAGTGCCCGAAAAATTAGCAAAGATGACAAAAATGACAAAAAAATACCCAAAAATGAGCAAAATGACCGGACAGTTGGGAGGACTACTCCCTAAAAAAATAAATTAAAAGAAATATCTAAGTGTGAAATGTATTGAAAAAAAAGGAGTAAAATGATTCCCCTAAAAAGAAAAGAAATAAAAATGAGTAAGTGTGCTCGTTTGGTGAAAATGTCGACTTTGTCTTGAAAAGCGAACTCGAAAAGAATTAGGAAACATAAAACTTGGTAACTTTGATGAAATTACCAAA
The DNA here is from genome assembly GCF_048544455.1 of Silene latifolia. Taxonomy (NCBI): domain Eukaryota; kingdom Viridiplantae; phylum Streptophyta; class Magnoliopsida; order Caryophyllales; family Caryophyllaceae; genus Silene; species Silene latifolia. The sequence goes on from NC_133535.1 coordinate 84,780,717, forward strand.
TTAAGATCCTATAGGAATTGGAAATCATAGCCTAAAGGAAAATAGGAAAGATCCATGGTTGAGAACACGGAAAAGGACATGGGGAAGAGGCGCAGCAAGAGCTGCGACTCTTCGAAGAGGCGCAACAGATGCTGCGTCATTTCTCCAGTTTGTCAGACCTCGACAAAAATTAGGAAACGCCGAATAGTATAAATAGGGACTTCGGGTGAGCTTTTATTCACAAAATTCCTTCTTCTTTCTTCCGTCTATTACATAAAAGCGCTCATATCTTCTCAAAAAAATTTTCAACATTATGGATGCCTTTGAAAACCGTTTAAAGGAGTGGACGAATGAGTTTACAAACATTGAGAAATACGACATGGGTGCTTTCAATCTAGGATCGATCTTGATTCTCAAATTAGTGAAAGTGGTGAAGCCTTTCTTGGATGCTTGTCTTGAGTATTGGGACCCAAATTTTCACGCAAAATTTGTCCTTTCCCTGAAGAAATAGCTGCTATTGGAGGATGGGACCCAGAAAATGTACCGGCTATACCCCCTAGCTCTCAAGGATATAAAAATAAATTTAGGGACTTGCTTGGATTGACCAAGGCTGAGGTGGACCATCTTGTGACCTCAAAAGGTGTCCGTATGTTTGACTTTATCGATCGATTTATAAATAGGGAGGACCCTACTATTTCCTATGTTGCGAGGTGTAGGGCCTTCGGGTTTTGCCAACTGCATTGCTCTGTCCTTCGAGGGCATGTTGATGAGGATATGAGAGGGGTTCTTCGTTTTCTGAGCCTAGTGGTACAAATGGAGCTGCGCAAGAGCCCATCATGCCTTTGCTTAGGAGAGACCATTCTTGGTTTGGATAATAGAAAGGTTAACCGCGAGCTTTCTTATTTGGGAAGTCCCGTCATTCTGCAGGTAAGAACCCATTTTTTTTTTGTTTTGACCGCTTTTTGTTTCTTTTTTTTCTTCATTTTTTTTTTGTTTTTTTTGTTTTTTTTCGGCCTTTCTTTTTTTCGTTTTTTTTGGTCGACACTTGGGTATTAATTCCCATCCCGTTTTGCAGGTTTGGCTGATGGAACGGCTCCGGTTGATCGAGCCCCCAGTTAATGTGCAAGGATATCATGCTCGATCAGTTGCAATGAGAACTAGGCTATACATGATGGACTTCACTCGAGTATGCAACTACTGGGAAAATAAGTTGAAGAGTGAAGGTGGTCCCTTGATCGATGGATTGTGCCGTGGTGGCATCTCAGGTCAGTAACTGGAGTCTCCTCTTTGGATCCGACACGGTCAGTTCGTGTCCCTGGCTTGGAATTCATGGTTTGCATTTTTTCGGAGAGATTGATGAGGCAAGTGGGCCTTAGGCAGAAGATTCCGAAGCTTGATACCGTTCCTCAAACTGCATTGGCACATACTTTGGAGTCTTGTCGAGAGTGGGTAATTCGGTGGGCTCAGATGAACATGTGGTTCATACCAGTTCCTATTGGCTCCTTATGGGTATCTGACTCATACTTGCAATGGAGAAAAGCTGGTACTCCTGAAGAACGTGAGAAGTTGAGGAAGCACGAGCCTGTGGATTATAAGATCAACGAAGTAGCAAAGGAGAACCAAAAGTACTTGACTGAAGAGGAAGAAGAGGCTGGATTCCTAGTTACTCGTCCGTCGAAGAAGCCGAAAGCTGCTCCTGCCGTAGAGATGGTGATAGATCGAAATGGTAAGGCTAGACCGCGAGAACGACCGCTAGTGATTAGGTCGAAGACAACGCAAGAGCGCCCGGCTCGTTGTCGAGACAAGAAATATGACAAGGGTGACAAAGGCAAAGGGAAAATTGAAGAATAGCCTTAGTCATTTATTATAGTATTATTTATTATTAAAGTTGTAATAAATGGCGGGGTTTTTAGATTCCTAGCCTAGCATTTATTTTTCAGCATTTTCATTTTATATGTATTTGGCATATTATTACTATTTATGGAATAATGAATAAAAGATTTATTAGTTAAGAAACTGTTATGATTTTATTTTATTATTCTTGTCGAATTTCAAATGGAAGTGCAAATGTTCTTCTATTTACATTAAAATAATGGGTTGTATCCTGTGAAGGACTGCCTACGTATTCATTAGAAAAAATGAAATCAAACCCTGTGCGTAGTTCGAGTAAATATAAAAGAATAATTGTTCGAAGGAAGAGCTTGTAATGAACTTAGAAAAAATAAGCATGTGCTTTACTTACTCCTAAGGGAAGTACAATTCAATTTATTTGATGATGCGAGGATGTCGAAATACAAGAGCATAACGACATAAGCTTTATCTGGCCAGGGGCCGATTTTATTTCGTGTCGCATGAGCGGCACGTGGGTTATGCGAGGCGCGTTTTTCGTCCTATGCTAAAGGTAGTACCGTTTCAATTGGTCTAGGTTGGTAGGATTAGAAAATTCATTCCCATCTAGGTCTGTAATCCTAACCGCACCCCCCGAGAGTATGGACTTGACTAAGAAAGGTCCAGCCCAGTTAGGTTTAAACTTTCCTCGTGGATCGAAAGGTAGGAGAGCTCTGACTGATTTGAGCACCAAATATCCTTCTTTGATGTTCCTAGGCTTAAGCCGTTTATTAAAGGCTCGTTTGATACGTGCCTAATTGTCTGCACATTATATAATGCGCGCAACCTTCGTTCATCTAAGAGGATGAGTTCTTCATATCGATCCCTATTCCATTCAGCTTCTGGGATTTGACTTTCGAGCAAAATGCGTAGGGATGGGATTTCTAATTCAACTGGTTGCACAACTTCCATGCCGTAAGTCAGAAAGAAAAGAGTAGCCCCAGTGGGTGTCCTAACTGAAGTGCGATAACCCTATAGCACAAAAGGTATTTTGCTAGGCCAATCTCGATAATTTTCGATCATTTTCTTGAGGATCATGACGACATTTTTGTTAGCTGCCTCCACCGCGCCATTAGTCTGAGGTCTATAAGGTGAGGAATGGTGGTACTTGATTTTGTATGTGGCTAGCAATTGTGTAGCATCGGCCAGGAAATGTGAACCATTGTCACTGATGATCTCATGTGGGCAACCGTATCGACAGATGATATTGGTTTGTATGAACTTGGCCACATGTTTAGCTGTAAGAGCAGTGTAGGATGCTGCTTCGACCCATTTGGTAAAATAGTCGATAGCTACCAAAATGAAACAGTGACCTCCTGTTCCAACTGGAGTGATCTTCCCAATGATATCGATTCCCCAAGCATAAAATGGCCAAGGAGATGTCATGGTGTAAAACATTGAGGGAGGAACATGTTGCACATTCCCGAAGATCTGGCAATTGTGGCAATATCTGACGTATTTAATACAATATGACTCCATTGTTGTCCAGTAATATCCTAGACGTGTGATTTTCTTTGCCATCATGAGTCCACTCATGTGAGGACCGCATTCTCCATCGTGAACTTCTTCCATCACTTTCTGTGCCTGTGAATGATCAAGGCAACGCAAGACGATACCAAGAGGTGTTCTTTTGTATAATTCTCCCTGCATGAGGAGGTATTGAGAGGCTAGTAGGCGTATGACACGTTGTCCCTTCTTATCCATGTCTGGTGGGTATGTACCATTAAGTTTGAAGTTTAGAATGGCTTGGATCCAAGGTTCATATGGGCTTTCTTCTTCATCTGTAAGGTGGTGTACGTAGGCTGGTTCTGACCGCCGTTCGATGCATAAAGGCATTTCAACCATGTTGTCTGGCATATTAATCAAAGATGCAAGTTTTGCAAGAGCGACTACAAATTGACTCTCTTCACGAGGTAGGTGTAGATAAGTGACTTGATCGAAGAATTGGGCAACTTTATCTATCCTAGCCTGATAGGGTGCTAGACTTTCACTTTGGATTTTCCAAGATCCTGTAACTTGGTTAATGATCAAGGACGAGTCTCCGTGAACTCGAAGATTCTTAATGCCTAAGCTTACTGCTGCTTTTAAACCGATGAGGCAAGCTTCATATTCTGCTACATTATTTGTCACCTCGAAGTCGAGTTTGACAGAAAGTGGTGTATGCTCGCCTTCAGGAGAAATGAGCAACACTCCTATTCTAAATCCTCTTAAATTCGACGCCTCATCAAAATAAAGGTCCTAAGAATCTACACTGGTCTGTAGGATGTCCTCGTCTAGAAATGACCACGTGTATATTATTTGGGTATCGTTGATAGGATTTTCTGCGAAGAACTCGGCAACGGCGCGACCCTTTATGACTTTCAAAGGTACGTACTTGAGATCAAACTCTGAGAGCATTAAGGTCCACCTTGCCAAACATCCGTTGAGGACGGGTTTCTCGAAGAGGAATTTGACGGGATCCATTTTAGAATATACCTTGACAGAGTAGCTAAGCATGTAGTGGCGTAGCTTCTTTGTTGCCCACACAAGAGCGAGGCATGTCTTTTCGAGAGGTGTGTACTTACACTCGTATTTTAAGAACTTCTTACTAAGGTAGTAGATAGCTCTTTCTTCTTTTCCAATTGTCTGTGCGAGCATAGCTCCCATGGCTGTTTTAGTGACTGTGAGATATAAACCAAGAGGTTGATCTCGTTGGGGAGGCATTAGCACTGGTGGCTTAGCCAGTATCTCCTTAATCCTGTCAAACGCCTTTTAACAGTCGTCGTCCTATATGGTATGATCTGTTTTCTTGAGATTCTTGAAAATAGGTTTGCAGATCATAGTGAGCCTCGATATGAATCGGCTTATATACTGCACTTTGCCTAGAAATCCTCTAACCTCCTTCTCTATTTGGGGTTGTGGCATTTTGATTAAAGCTTTTATCTTGGATGGATCAATTTTTATTCCCCTCTGGCTGACGACATTGGTCCGGTTCAAACTCGTCGTCAAAAGCTACCAACCAAAACAATATTTATAACTTCACAAACTACTCTTAGTAAAGAGGTAAGTAAAGGTCGGATCCCAAGGGACGGGTTTGATGTAGGATTCTCAATTGTAAATAGCTATGTCTTAGGGTGTCACAATTTGGGTTGAGGTGATGTGTAATCTAAACTAATTAACAAAATGAAAGTAAAGTAATGAAAATAAAGCAAAGCAATTAAAGAGGTTTGTAAACAATTGATTAAAAGCACTAGGGTTTCATGGGTTCATAGGGGATTCATGGGAGTAGATCATACAAACATGTTCTCAATTAGATGCAAGCACTTATTGTTGTGATGGTATCGAGTTAGTGTATATCTTACAATCCCTAAGAAGGTTTGGGTCCCGGAGCCGAGTCGTCTAGACTGTACAACACCTACAAGTCGACTTAGTCCTTCCTATTCAACTCTATGCATAGTATAATGAGGCTCAAGTTGGTTTATGTCTTACAAGCCTCATTGAAAAGATAAGAGATGGGTAAAAAATGCAAGGATTCATAGGCTCGCATTTCATCAAACATAACATGTGCATAGGTTGAAATCACAACAAGCAAGCAAATTAATTAAGAGAACATATTAGATTAAGCATAGATCAATTCCCATGTTTGTTTCCCCTAATTTCCCATTAACCCCAGCTAAAGAACTGCTCACTCATGGTCAAGTTTAGCATGCTAATAAGGTTGTCAATCATACTAACAAAGCAAAACATGATGAATAAATGAAAGTGATTAACAATAATTAAACAAGGGTAAAGAGGGATTATACCTATGAAGATCATTCCAAATAATAAAGCAAAGAATAATAGAAGTGCTTGATGATTGATGGAAGGTTGTCAATCCTCCAAATAAACCTAAATAATCTTATAATTACCCAAATAAAAGGAAGAACAATAGAGAAATTAAGGAAAGATTAAGATGTGATTAATATTGAGAAATGTATTATAACTAATTTAAGACTAAATTAAGAGAGTATTAAAGTAGATTAAACTTGGACTAAGAGTGGATGATAATCTAGGTAGTACAATGGGGTATTTATACTAAAGATTAGGTACAAGGATTAAGATTACTAAGGGCTTAAATGACTATTAAGACCCTAAGAAAACTTGAGGAAATGCTACTCCCGAGGGACATGCGCGAATCCTCCTTGCTAGTCCTGCCACGATCCGCTCGTCACGTGCTGAGGCACAGGCTGTTCTGTCTTGAGTTCCGCTCGGATCAAGGAGGAGACGCTCGGATCATAGCTCTCCAGTCCGCTCGTCCTGGGATCAAGCCGCTCGAATCCTGGCAGTTTGGTATGCTCGGATCATGCTCGGGCCGCTCAGATCCTAGGGCAGAGTAGTTCTTTTGTTTAGCTCCTTAACAATCCGCAAGGATCGTGTTGGGGTTGCAAGGATCTTTTCATCATTGCCCATTTCACTTTATTTATCTGTTTAGGCCTCTAGTGTCGGTCTTCTCTTTGATGCTTGGTCATTATATGCGATCCATTTAGCTCCATTTCGCCTCATAAATGCAAGGTTAACAATCCTTTCCTACCAAGGAGACAAAACCTCAAAGAATATGCAAAATAGGAAACTAAAGATAGTAAATGACCCAAATAAGTGCTAGAAAGCATAGGAACGAGGTTTATTCGGGGACTAAATGTGCTCAAATATGAGTCACATCAAACATCCCGAAACCGAACTTTTGCTCGTTCCGAGTAAAGAGGTGACTTAAACTAGGACCTTTATTTAAACTAGCCTACAAATATAACCGATATGAGACGATTAGCGGGTCTCACTCCGCCCCGTCAACTCATAACAAGACAACCATGAGGTAGGATGCCTACTTGCAAGGCAAGGTGGGGCTTGCCAAAATGGCGATACATCCAAGCATTAAGCACACAAAACAAGTAATGGATACATCTACAAAAGAATAGCCACTTTCCTCATCTAAGTGGTGAAAATTATCTAAAAGGGAAGCAATCTAAGGGTACACACTCCATAATAGATACGGTTTCTTCAAACTACTAAGCCTAGGAGGATACCAATAAATCACCTCCAAGTTGTGTCAAGCTAGGGTACCTTTGTCCTCAATCGTTAAATGCTTTTGTCAAGAGTAGACTCCTTATGGTGTTAAAAACACTGTAGGATCGCGGAATTCCCCTTCTTGCCTAGACAAGAAGAAGGATCGTCCCTTCTCCACCATGCATAAAAGTGGGATCAATGGAAAAAGGGATCAATGTATTTTGAGTTTTCATGATGGGAGTTTGCTTTTGATTTGTTTTTCCCCCCAATTTCTTGTGGCATTTGACATTTTTGAGAACAATTTCTTTTTGCCATTTCTTGATGTTTGGCATTTGATGCTTGACAATTTTCAACTTTTTGCATATTTGAACATTTTCAAAGTCACCCTAATTTGTAGGGAGGGTGCTTATATTTGAAGCATATGAGTTCTTGGTTTTATACTCCTCTTTTCTTTGATGCATATTGCAAACTTTTTTGATTTTTCATTTTGATACTTGAACTCAAATTGATAATTTTTGTGCCCATTCCCTTTTTGTTGACAAAATGTGATAGAAGTGGAAGATGGTTGCATGGTTTCAAAGGTCACTTTGGAATAAACGGTAGCCAAGGAGTTATCACACCACAAGATACTCTTTACTAGGCCTTAATCCATGGGTCAAAGGATACTAGCATGACACATCCTAGGGTGTTTTAGAAGCATTCTAGTGAGCAAAGTCTCAAGAAGAAAAAGTATCTACAAGAGCCTTATATACACTTGTCAAGTTTCCCAAATAGATGTTTTCACAAAATTTTTCTAAAATGTAATTACATGCCATGATGCAACTAACATTTATACAACCTAATGCAAATTCTTCTATCAACTAGTATGTCATATAAACTAAATGCAACTCCTAAAATCACATTGGTTCATACCGCATCAATCAAAATAAAGCCACATATGTTGGGAAATGTATCCTCGACAATAGTGCGATCACATGATTTAATATCATAATTAAATCTCATACTAAGAATACGTGAGGGATGATTCTTTATATAGTCGACTGACCGTCATTAATCGGTAATGATTGGCTAACTAGAGTTTGACATTACTGTCGTGTGACGGTGGTGGTCAGTTGATCCCTTTAGGTCACACCTATAGGATGAGGCCCAAATAGATATTTAATTAATTGTATGCGATACAGATTAATTAATTCCTTAATTATGGGAGTGCAATTTTACGTGTTATTGTAATGTGATTAAATAAGATTTAATTTAGTAATTAAGTGTTAAATTACTAAATTAGTTGAGGTTTTAATATAAGTTTTGAGGTAAAGGTAATTAGTTATTTAAGGTTACAAGAAGTTTTAATTTTAACTAACTAGTAATTAAGGGACCCATTATATATTAATATAATGGTAGTATACTACTCAAAAAGTGGAGTGTATATTATATTATTAATTGTAATATTTAAGTGTTAAAATGATTACATTAATAATTAATTATGTAAGATAGATAAACATATGACTTATAAGCATTTGTGGGACAAATAACAAAAGGCAAAAATGGACCAAAATGGGTCCAATTTTTCGGCCAAATGAAGAGAACAAAAGATGCTCTTTTGTCTTTTGTTTGTGTTGATTATAGTGTGATTGTGACATATCACACAAGCTTTTTCATACTACATCTTACACATATGTTCCCTACACTCAACCTAAACTAAACAAGAGAGTAAAAACAAAAGCAAAATGATTCCCTACATGGGAGAGAGGCCACCGGTTTAGGCTCTCTAAATAGAGCATTTGTTGCTCAATTTTTCTAGTTGTTCTTTGCTTGTTTTTCTCTCTAGTTTTTCCCTCACATGCAATTGCCAAAAACTCTCACAAATACTAATACACTCAATCTATTACTAGAGGTAGTAATACTAGAAATATTAATATTATTAAGGTTACATTTCTACTACATATCTAGTTAATATTAGTAGGAATTTTTAGGATTAATCTTGGGTGCACTTTATTGGAGTGGCTTCTATACTTGGAGTATTAGTAGGATCATCCATCATATTGAGCTCAATAACAAGTGAAGGAAGGTGACCTTACTTGTACTGAATATTTCGAACCAATCATCAATGTAAGGGATATTGTTTTTTCTTATAAATCCTTCATTTTGTTATGCATGCACTAGATCTAAAGAACAAATAATTAACAAGTTAATTAGTTAATTATTAGAGGAGTCTAATAATAGGTATATGAACTTAGCAAGTGGTATCAGAGCATAAGGATATTGCATGCATAATCGGTTATTGTTTTTCCGAGTTAAAAGGTTAACATATAAAACTAAAAATTTATGATTTAAGTATAATCCACGAAATCACCATGCATGTTATATATTCTGCTCCTAAAATGTTTTTAGGTCATTTTTATGATTTATGAAAATTTATTGCTCATTTTAATGATTTTTAGTGATTTTATTACATTTTTATGACTAAAATGGGAATTAAAATGCTAAAAATAGTTAAACTAAGTTTCTGACCTTGGAAATTTTATATGACCTCACATGCATATGATGTCACATGCATAATTTACAGAGTGTATGTAAATTTAGAGATTAAAAGATATCTTTTAGCATAATTTATGGGTTTTTAGAATAAAAATGGCATAAATAGTGACTATTTTAGCAAAATTAGCTAAATCGCATTGCATGGCTTGAGAAAATTATTTTAAGTTGCATTAATATCCCACTAATCATATCTAAGGTTATAAAAATTATTGGAGTAAGTTTTGGATGCTTGATATATTTTATGAGATAAAACCGATAAAATGCAACTATTTTTCCTCAAAATTAATTCGACAATTTTTACCATGATTTTTGACCTAATGAGTGTCATGGAATTATTCCAGAATATTCAAAAATTTAAAATTCAAATTTTGAAATTTTTATAAATTAATTTGGATTTATTTCATATATATTATGATTTTAAGGTAAAAAATGAGTATAAAATTAAATCAAGTTGAATTATTGTCAAAAATTGAGTGATGACTAATTTTTGAGTCCTAAAAAGTGTTAGGATAATTAACTTGAGCTTATATATGATTTAAGTATTAATTAGTGATTTTAAAAGGTTGTTATCACGCATTTCCATAAAACCGGGTTATATGTACGACATAAGTTAAATAGGGCGATTTGGCACATCATTTGGCATGATAGATACATATTATAATGTTGCATATTTCAATTGTTGAATGTCCGTTTTTTATATAATTTTGAATTATGTAATTTTATCTTAGTATGGCCTTAGTTTTAATCGATATTACCCGTAATGAAACGGAATATTGATTCGGTTGTAATTTAATGTGATCTCGTATCACTTTTATTTTTATTTTATTAGTTTTTCCATTTTACAAATGTATAATAGGAATAACTTTGTATTTTTATTATTATTTGTAATTATGGAACATCTTCAAAGACGGTGCCATTCGGAAAGGTGATCCGACGAAGACGATGTCTTGGGAGGCGTGCCACTTGAAGATTCAAGGGACCAAAGGAGTTGGTTTCCGAATATGTAATAGATTATTTGATTTTATATTTTTAGGAAGGCCATACTAGGAATTTTATTTATTGCTTTGCATTTCTCTTAATATGTAACATGCATTGCCAAATCGCCATAACAACACATGCATATCATATCGAGTCATCGACCGTGTCAATTATAATTATCGTAGTTCACCGCTTTAGTTCACTTAAAACGTGATAGATAATAAATTGACAAAGACCTCTCACATATAATAATTGAGATATAACCTTACCAAATAGTAGAACCCATGAAGTACCAATTTCATAAGGGAGTTAATCTGGCTTCACCGTAATACAAACCTTGTTACGTTGGCGAAGTGGGGTAGTAAAATGTTATTACATCGAAATTTGGATTGAGCTCAACGGAAGTATTCGTGACCGTAGTCGCATGTGTTCCGGGCTAAAGATGAAAATTAGAGTAATTTTTATCCACCGAGAGTTCTAAAAGTGGAATCGATTAAAGAGTTAATCCACCGAGTTATATTAATAAGGGATGAATCGGCTCACCGTGCCCGTGTTATTATGAATTTGAATCTCGGAATCATTTATATAGTTGGCTGGAGGTCACTATATAAATGCAATACTTGTAGTTAAGTTTACGAGTGTTATTAAAACGATAAATGATAATTAATTCCTTCATTTCCTATTTTGTAGTCAAATTTGTTTTATCAACCACAATGGCAACTCCAATCACGCCCGCATCCACTAGTTCCACCACGCTTACCAATGTGTCATGGCTCCGATCCTTCATGGATCGATGTAAGTTAGAAAAGAATGGGTCTAATTTCGCCGATTGGGACGCGCAACTTCGCTTGGCCGCGCAAGGTGACGACAAGCTTCGTTTCCTTACCGAGGCATCTCCCTCCGAACCTAATGCTAGGTCCACCCCCGCCGCTAGGCAAACCTATGAGGTTTACCAAAAGGAGTCGGCCGCGATCAAAAATGTGTTGATCTTTGCTATGGAGGCCGAACTCCAACGAAGTGCTATAAAGATTCGCACCGCTCATGAGATCTACATGAAGCTTGTGAACATGTTTTCACGAGCTCCTAGGGTCATTCAATATGAGGCGGGTTCCGCATTCTTTGATCTTAACATCAAAGAGGGCCAAAAGGTGAGCCCTCATGTGCTCAAGTTGATGGAGCATGTTGAGACCTTGAAAATGCATAAGGTGGAAATTCCCAATGAACTCGTAATTGATCGAATTCTTCATTCCCTCAACAAAATCAAAGCACATGTTCAATTCCGGGTGAATTTTAATATGCAAGATAAGAAAGTTTCCCTTGATGAGTTGCACAAAATGCTTGTGCAAGCCGAAAGGAACATGGGGCTAAGTGTTAGCACCACAAAAGATATGCTCAATGTCAATAATAAGAGCAAGGGAACCTTCAAGAAAGGCGGGAAGAAGGGGAAGAAGCGAACTCCCAACAGGAATATAGCTAAAGCTTGTAAAGCTAGCACCTCCAAGCTCAAGTACAGTGCCCCCACCGGGGACAAGTGCCACTATTGTTGTGGTGTTGGGCATTGGAAGAGAAACTGTTCCAAATATCTTGGCGACATCAAAGTTGGAAAGGTTATTCCAGTAGGTATATAGCTATCCCTATCTTTTATGTTTCAATCTCAACCTTGGTATGATGATACAAGTTGTGATGATTACCCTTTTTATTGTAAATATGGCCTCCTAGCAAGGACAAAGGCAAGGAGAAGCAAGCCTAGAGGATCATGTGGGAAGCTAGAGTAGCCGACCGCGGTGATGGATCAATGGAAGCTTGGCTTTTATTTGCTTTGTCTTTAATTTTATGATGTATTTCATGTTTTTAGAACTATTTTGATTTCCTTGTGTGACTTGGAAATTGGCTTGTATCCTTTAAACACAGGTTTTATTTTGGATATTTGTGACTTGGTTTGCAACCCAAGTCACTTGTTTTATTATGATTACTTGTTCTAAAAACATCATCATTAATTACTTGCGTAGGGAAACCTTAGATAGACAACTTAAATTGATCAAATAGACGATTATGTTGATGGGATCATTATATGTCCATAAGCTATGAATTTGATTCTCCTTATGTCATCATTACTAAAAGTAATAACTTACTTATGTAAGATCAATTAAAGTTGTAATGAGTTTTTGAACTCATCAAGTAGGGAATTTACGATACCATATGGATACATTATTCTAAACGGATGGTCAACCATGAGATACCTAAAATAGAGAGTCTATTAAACCAAATCACATGGATCAGACTGCCATATTACATGTATCAAGCTGCCATGATAGGGATGGCCTTTTGAAAGCTAATAAATAATCTTGGTAAAATCCAAATACTCCGTTAAATATATATATTTGTGACTCACAAAGCTATCTCTCAAGAATATAGATGTATTTCTGAGAGATATATAGAGTGGGAGTAGATTGAATCGTCACAAACATCTCTTATAGTTGAAATGTTACTTTGTGAAAGTAATAGAATTATAGAGTGGGAGTTGGTATTGAACTATAGTCTATGAAGATAGAATGAGAGCATAGTTCAGTGGGAGTTTATCGCACATGTCTTATTACTTTGTGAAAATGATAGTATCATGACCTTGTTACATACGAGCCATCGCATTACAATCCGAAAATTGTTACTCAAGAGTAGATTTAGTTTAAGGCGAGGGTCTCCTCAAAAGTAAATAGAGCTTCATAGTACATAAGTGCATAATATTTACATGAAGATGTTGATCAAGATAAATTATGTTAGGAATTGCCGCTTTTCATTTTAATGAACGATGGCAAATTGAATTTGCTTTTCTAAAATGGGAATTTAGAGAAGGAAGTGTTTCGAACACAAAATCTTAGATGAAGATCTAAGAATCCTAACATATTATGCGTAGCTTTCTTAAGTGATCTCAGAATGATCTTAAGCAAGCATTAAAGGATTATACTTTTCGTTCATGTGATAATAGTAAATTGTTTTATTCACATGATTGAAGAATCATGATATACATGAAGTTAAGTGGGAGCTAAAATTGTTTCTCCATGTCTTATATGTTGATAACATATTACTTATTGAGAATTATGTACCAATGCTCTCTTCTGGCAAGAGTAATTGGGAGACTTGGAATGGGATGCAAAGTATTCTAGATTTTGAATCTATGTGAGAGAATATTGGCATAGAGTTGAGAGTCTTATGAGGATAAGATATTTCACATCTGTTGTACATCAACAAGGTTAAATAGGCTATTAAAGTTGATAGAAGTGGAAATACTATGATGGAGTCATAGTCATTCACTAAACCTATTAAGTTGTTGATCGCATGAAATCGATTGCTAATGTTTCCGCCATAAGAATGATCATGTATGCCAACAGACGCACATGCCATAATGTGATATATGCTGAGAGCATAATAAGTCAATAAAAGGGATAATTCCCATAATATGGCTTGTGAAAACCTTAAAGAACATCCTTGAGATTCTTGAGAAGAATTAAGGATTCGTTCACATGTTTGGATGACAAACTAAGTTAGGTGTCGAAGAGTTGCACAGACTTTAGTTTCCAAACCGTAAGGGATTTGTTGAAATCCTAGGGTGACCTATTGACTAAGGAGTAAGAGACTAAGAAAAGTGTTTTAGTTTCGCACATTGCAAATTCTACAAAAGGATTCTAAGTAAATAGTGATTAAATGGTCAACGTGGGGATTAAGGGTGAATCCCTCTACAAATTATTTTGTCACATGTTATGTGATAACAGTGGGAGCATATTTCAAGTTAAAGAGTCCAATTCTAGTAAGAAGTCTAGACATATGCTTAGATAAATTCATGTCATTAGAGATGACATAGAATGGAAGGAAATAACAATTAATAAAGTTGGAATATATGGATATCGGGTATATCCACTAGCCAAGCTTGTATTTCATTTTAACTAGTGTTAATAATACACTAATGATTATAGAATATGAATTAGTAATAGTGTATTGACTATTCATATGTGATAATCACATTTATCGTTTGAGTTTTATTAAACTCACCCGCTACCTTGTCGTATCCGAATGGGTTGTAGAGACAAATTGAACCCCATTAAAGTGAACTGGATTGACATGGTATTCGCCCCTAGTTACTTATATGAGGTGACGTCTCGAAGTGACTAGAGTGTGATGCGATTGATGGCAAGTTCAAGTGCCATAGAGTCATATGGGATGACTATTCGATCACATAGGCAGACTGTATGGAACACTCTGTTGGGCAGTGACCGCTTATAGAGTTCTGGTAATTCATAAAGCCTGGTCGTGGCAAGAGCTACTATAGTATTCTTATGAGTCAATTCTTTTGACTAGAGAATATTCGCCCAAGTTGGCACAACTTCTGATTAGCTTTGATTTATACTCTACGATTTCGTAAATGAGGTCAAACTGGGTATATTTTGGGTTATGATGGACTGTGGCTGAACGAAGGGAATAGGGCGATAGGAATTATCCACCCCTTGTCAGGGTTGTTTAAAATCTCAAGGCCACTCGAGGAGTAGTTAACTGGAAATGTGTGGGCACGCTCGGAAGGTATCTATGATAGATATTTCGGTCAGACAGTTAATCTCCAGATCGAGAAAACCACTTAAGATATGATCAAGTGTAAGTACGACCTGCAAGACACCTTGCATTGAGTGGGAGATTGTAATAGGACAAGAGAAATGGTGACGCACACTTGTCTAGGACAAGTGGGAGATTGTTGGGAAATGTGTTCTCGACAATAGTGCGATCACATGATTTAATATCATAATTAAATCTCATACTAAGAATACGTGAGGGATGATTCTTTATAGTCGATTGACCATCATTAATCGGTAATGATTGGCTAACTAAAGTTTGACATTACTGTCGTGTGACGGTGGTGGTCAGTTGATCCCTTTAGGTCACACCTATAGGATGAGGCCCAAATAGATATTTAATTAATTGTATGCGATACAGATTAATTAATTCCTTAATTATGGGAGTGCAATTTTACGTCTTATTGTAATGTGATTAAATAAGATTTAATTTAGTAATTAAGTGTTAAATTACTAAATTAGTTGAGGTTTTAATATAAGTTTTGAGGTAGAGGTAATTAGTTATTTAAGGTTACAAGAAGTTATAATTTTAACTAACTAGTAATTAAGGGACCCATTATATATTGATATAATGGTAGTATACTACTCAAAAAGTGGAGTGTATATTATATTATTAATTGTAATATTTAAGTGTTAAAATGATTACATTAATAATTAATTATGTAAGATAGTTAAACATGTGACTTATAAGCATTTGTGGGACAAATGACAAAAGGCAAAAATGGACCAAAATAGGTCCAATTTTTCGGCCAAATAAAGAGAACAAAAGATGCTCTTTTGTCTTTTATTTGTGTTGATTATAGTGTGATTGTGACATATCACACAAGCTTTTTCATACTACATCTTACACATATGTTCCCTACACTCAACCTAAACTAAACAAGAGAGTAAAAATAAAAGCAAAATGATTCCCTACATGGGAGAGAGGCCACCGGTTTTGGCTCTCTAAATAGAGCATTTGTTGCTCAATTTTTCTAGTTGTTCTTTGCTTGTTTTTCTCTCTAGTTTTTCCCTCACATGCAATTGCCAAAAACTCTCACAAATACTAATACACTCAATCTATTACTAGAGGTAGTAATACTAGAAATATTAATATTATTAAGGTTACATTTCTACTACATATCTAGTTAATATTAGTAAGAATTTTTGGGATTAATCTTGGGTGCAATTTATTGGAGTGGCTTCTATACTTGGAGTCTTAGGAGGATCATCCATCATATTGAGCTCAAGAACAAGTGAAGGAAGGTGACCTTACTTGTGCCCAATATTTCGAACCAATTATCAATGTAAGGGACATTGTTTTTTCTTATAAATCCTTCATTTTGTTATGCATGCACTAGATCTAAAGAACAAATAATTAACAAGTTAATTAGTTCATTATTAGAGGAGTCTAATAATAGGTATATGAACCTAACAACATAGTCATTAACATAGAGAGGAAAAAGAAGATTGGAAAGATCATACCATGCGGTCTTCATATTCCTCATGCCTCGGATGTGGCGTAGTCGATCCAATGTAATAGGAGGACAAACAAACAAACACAAGTATATACAAAATATACAATTCTACACTACAAAGGAATGAACATATTTTTGATTTTTTCAATTTTTCAATTTTTTATGGTTTTTGTTTTTATGAAAATAAGAGAACATATTTTTGTGTTTTTCAAAAATTTTCAATTTTTATCATTTTTGATTTTAAAAGTCAAGTTAGAATTTCTCATTGCCACACTAGTATGAGCATTGTCCTCAATGGACAATACGATAGGAAATTATGCAAGCTAAATAAGAATGCATGATTTCTACACTAATATGCAAACTACATGATATATATATATATATATATATATATATATATATATATATATATATATATATATATATATATATATATATATATAAAAAATGATGGAATCTATTCTACTCTATATGATGCATGAGTTTATTGGTTGGAGAGCTAATTTGGATTAACTCCCATTTCTTGTGTTTGAACTTCCCCAAACCAAGTAAGACACTATTTCTAGTGTAAAAGTAGGGAAGTTCATGCACAAGTATGCAATGCATGAAACTAATTGTCATTTTGGATTGTACAAGTGGGAACAAAATGAGACACCTCAATGGAACCGAGGTGGGAGTCCTTTAAGTGTTGCTAGGACTCAAAACATATGATCAAGATTAAAAATTTCAAAAACAAGAGATATAAATAAAGCTAGATGAGGTGTAGGAAACTCACAATGGAATAGGTTGAAGTCAAGTAATCAACCCTGCATATGTGGCATCCTCCAAAAAGCTTGTCAACCCTCAATTGTCGCTCATTGTGACACCCTGATCACTATCATTGCTTCCATCATCAACTTCCTCATTATGTTCTTCATCATCTACCTCCATTGACCCGGAGGCTTCACCACTCTCATCATCATCATTTGAACTTTGCTCTTCTTCCTCTTCTTCTTGGCAAGAGTCACTACCTTCCCCGTCATCGACAACAATCTCCTTCCCCTAGAAACTCGACTATCCATGTTGGCATCTTTAGAAGCACCTGGGAAAAATGTCTCTCTATCCACCCAACTAGGAAAAGGACATAAAGGATCAAGTAGTCCTTGCCTAGCTAGATGTAGGAGGGGCGGATATTGAGCACGGTAAGCATTGAATTGATCTTCATGAGCTTCCTTATGCATATGTTGCATTAGTTGGGTCAAGTAGTCGTTGCCTACCATGACATTAGAGATAATTGATTTGAATTCTTGGTTGGCAAATGGATATGGTCGAGTCTTAATGGAGGAGGAGGGCTTTGCATTTGATTCCCTATGTTGCTTGATGATCATTTCGGCTTCCTCGGAGACGGGTAGAAGGTAGTTTGGGCTACGGACGGCGATGTGACATATTTTGCTAGGCAAGATGAAGGACTTAGCTTCTTTGATGAGCCACTCATACTTGTTTTCAAGATTGTCATTCTTGACCCAATGGAATTTGTTGATCATAGTGGCCATATCAAGGAGGTTGCTCCCTTTAACCGGTTTGTAGATCTTATCTTTGTTGAAATCTGGGTTAAAGTGCTTGTCTAACCTCATTACTAAGCCTCCATTGACAATGAAAGCCGCTCCTTCTTTCCCATTATCAATTTCAAGCCACCGATCAAGTAGAAGTTGAAGGATGTTGTATTCTTTGGTGAACTTTCCATTGATATTCATGGTAGACTCAAGGTAGACAAAATCAAGCTCGGTAAAGTGATTGGTGCCTTTTCTTGCAATCAAAGTATTGCCCACAAACTTGTGCCATACCCTTATGCCCGGATGGTGGACATATAGAACATGGCACTCCCGGAAAGAGTCGAATTTTCGCCCGGTAATCGCTTTCCAAAGGGGTGCGGCATCATATTTTAAAGGCTTCTTTGTATAATGATAATGTTGTAAAAGACCAAACACTTCACCAAACTTACTCAAAGTCATTCTTCTACTCTTGTTCTCAAGACGGAATTCAACAAAGTTTTGAGCCTCTACCTTAAACACCTTCAAGGAGCTTATGAACTCCATGGTTAGTGAAGGGTAAGTCAATTATTCCATTTCAAAGAGGCTTAGCAACCTCATGGACTCGAAAAATTTCCTAGTTCTCTCAAGCACACCCTATTTTTCTAAGGCATCTTGACATATAAACTTGGTAGCTATAATAGTCTTCCTAGTGAGGGGTAAAAATGCTTTCCTATGAGCATCGGTTAAGAAAGTTACCTCCGGAAAATTTGGCAATTGTTCTATAACCAGAGTAGGTGTAGTAGCTTCCTCAATAGGAGTTGCAATTTCTTGGATGTCCACCCTTGGTTGTACCACTACCAAAGCCTTTGAAGCAAGAAGAGCTTTTTGCCTTTTGGATAAATTTGAGGTTTTGGGTGCCTAGTTTCCGTCTTTTGTTCTTGCCATTATGTTCTCCTTCTCAAATTTGTATCAACAAACCAATATTGTGCTTGAATGCTCCTTGTTTCCTCAAGCTTCAATCAATTCCCAATCAATTTTAGGATTTTCGAATTTGTACCCAAACCCTAGAAAATTGATTCAATTTGTGAGGATTTTGATGTGTAGATGGTCTTTTGTTGATAAAGGAGTGATTTAATCTTGATTTGAGGAAGTTTTGTTTTGATGGTGGTGATTTTGGTTGAGAAATTTGTGTTTTTAAATGAGGGGATTGAGGGTTTTGAGGGAGAAAGGATGTGTGTTTGTGTTTGTAAAAGATAGAAATGATTTTGGGAAGGAGGGGATGAATCCCGTGTTTTTGTTAAGTAGCAGCTCGGGACGCTCGACTTCAATGCGCGGATCCTCAGGCAGTACCTGCTAAAATTGCCAACCCGTGCCAGGACATGCGGATCCTCTTCAGGACGAGCGGATTCCTTCCGGGGACGCTCGGATCCTCCTGGGGACGTGCAAATTTACAAACAATGTGAATTTATAATTTTGAAGCATGCCAGGACGCGCATATTAGTCACAAGATGAGCGGCTCATAGCCTGGGACGAGCGTCTTACTGATGATCTGCCCAGATTCTAATACAGGATGCTTACTTCAATTCCAGCTCTCCCAGGACCTGCATCCTAAGGTCAGGATGCTCGGATGCTCCTCTGGGACGCCCGGATCATCATCAGCTCGAGCGGATTCCCTATGGAGACGCTCAGATTCTCCTAGTTCTCCCACGAGCCCAGTTATGCCTGTGGGGATCTCTTTTCCCAAGTCATCCTTTCTTCATTTCCTTTGTTGAATATTGTGGGTGCACTACAAAGGCTCGGGTAGCCTAGGCATTTGCCATCCCCACACTAAATCAAACACTACACATAAAAACACATTAAAATACCTCTCTTACTTTCTCTCATGTCAAAAATCTTGATCAAAGCATAAAATTGCAAATCCAAAAATGACAAAGATGCAATAAAGGAAATAAAATGCTAGTTAAGGGGTTAGAATATTCACAAATGGTGGTTTAGGGAGGACTCCACCAAACTCTCATTCTTTGATGAGATATCAAGGGGGCAAAGCCAAGGTGTTGTTGATGTTGCTCAACACCTTGTAGAAGTAGTCGAAGGCTTGCTCATTTTCATTATAAAGATCTTGCATAGATGTTTGTGCATTGTG
This sequence comes from Silene latifolia, assembly GCF_048544455.1. NCBI lineage: Eukaryota > Viridiplantae > Streptophyta > Magnoliopsida > Caryophyllales > Caryophyllaceae > Silene > Silene latifolia. The sequence goes on from NC_133535.1 coordinate 84,800,842, forward strand.
TTCTTCATGGTGGTGACCCGAGTCAAGATGATGACTAGGATCAACAAAGCCTTGGTCTAAGGTCATAGCATTGCCAATGTAAGGATTGACTAATCCTTCAAATTCGTCATCCCATAGACCACAAACTTCATTAGCTTGTTCCCCAATGATGTCATGAGTTGACAAGAGCAACTCCTCTTTCTTGTTGTCATGGCCAATGAGGCCTTCTTCATTACTTGTCATGATTTGTGGTGAGATATTCAAGCTCTTATTGTTGTTGAAATTTCCTTGCTCTCCGGATAGAGCTACTTGAAGGTTATCCACTTTCTTCTTCCATATGGGTGGTGTTTCTTTACCCATAGCTTGATCTTTGTATAGAGATTTAGAAAGATCATAGATCCAAATTAGACTCTCTAATTAAAAACAAATTATCTCATAATATGTTCATTTAGTGATATATGTAACATGCATTCAAATATGAAAGCATTAAAATAAAGATTAAGGAAAAAAAATTTCCTTACATTGATTTTTATGGTAAAAATGGGCACAAACTAGATCACCTATCTAGTTTGTTCTTGAGCTAAAAAGAAATGGATGATCCTCCTTGAAAAACCTTCAAACAGAAAGTCTCCTTTAAGTTGCACCCAAGAACAATACCCAAAATAATCTTACAAGTATTAACTAGATACTTGTAAAATTTACCCTTGTTAATATGTAAATAATACAAACAATCTTAGTAATTATTTTTAGATTACTAACTACTTAGTAAATTGATGATTTTATTATTTTAGAGAGAGGAAGACCAAGAAAGATATCACATGCAAATGCACAAGTGAAGTTGTGTAAAAATGAACAAAACTTGGTCTATATAGGAAGGGGTGGCCGGGTAGGTGAGGGGGTGAGTGGAGTGTTATATTCTTATTTTTTTTGTCAATCTTACATCACATGCAAAAAATGATTATAAGATAACTTATGGAAGTATCACAAGTAAAGTGAAATGATTGTGTTTATAATCATCCACTACACTCCATTTACACGGTCTAATGTCCCATTTACGGGTCCATTTTGGTTCTTATATTTGTCGCACAAATACGTGTAAATTTTATTTAAACATCGTATTATGTTTAAATGCTTCTAATTAATTTCGTCCAAATCACTCCGTAAATATACGTGTACCACTACACATATTATTTACGTACTAATATTAATCACATTAATCAATTAGTACAATTTTAGTGAATTAACAATTAATTAACTAAAACCTATCTCCCAAAACTTATTATTCAATTATCGCATAATTAAATAATAACTGCCGTGCCTCGAGTTCGCAACTCGAAATCTCTCTAAAAATAGTCGACTAACCTGTTAGTCTATAAATCAAGGGACTAAATAAATTGTATCTGGCTTAAGCCGAATATATTGCTGCAGGACTGGTATGTACTCAACTTTTTTGGCTTAAGCAACAATTACGTGATTATGGTATTGATGTAGGATGTATTCCTATTTTATGTGATAATACTAGTGCAATTATTATTTCTAAAAATCCCGCACAACATTCACGTACCAAACACATTGAAATAAGACATCATTTTATTCGAGACCATGTTCAGAAAGGGAATATAAAACTTGAGTTTTGTAGTACTGAAAAACAATAGGCAGACATTTTGACAAAATCATTAGCTAGAGAACGATTTGAGACTTTACGGTTGGAAATTGATTTAATCAGTGGTACCTAAGTTTCTATACACGTTCAATTTTCCTATGCTTGACTAGTTAACTTAAGATTGTATGACTGTGTCCGTATATTGCGTTACATGAATAATTTCGTTATAGGAATATATATTTGTTATAAATTTCTATTTGTTATTTAGAATTTTATTATTTCTACAAACTTAATTCCTTATAAAATAAATTTGACACACCGTATCTTTTATCTTTCCAATCCACATACAAATTTCCTTAAAATCATCTTCCATGTTACACGGCTAGCTTTCCATATACAATTTTACTTCCTAAATTTTATCTCTTACTATATAAATTCTATCACCTAAATCTCCTATACCTACCATAACTCCTATCACTATTTGCTACTTACCAAAATTAATCTCACCCTTATTTTCCTAGACTAGGATGCCACTTGCCATATTTCATCTAACCCTAGTCCTATAATTACCCTCCCTTTGCCGTGTACACCATACCCACAACCCACTTGCTTTACTTTTTCTCTTCTCAAAATATTTACCATCATCACCATCATCCTCTTTACACAACCATCACCATCACTTCCTTTATTCAACTATCACCATCATAAGGAATCCTAACCAAGCAAAAACCCGATCCTCAACTCACCATCAACAAAGCCGCCACTTTCATAAACCATCATCACCTCTACCATCTAATGATCATAATTCCACTAATTTTTCTTCACCTCAACCAAACCCAACTACGCCTCTATTTCGTGGTCGGGACGAGTCGATGTCCGAAGGTAAAAGACGCCGTCTTTTTAAAGGGAAAAATAAGGTAGTTGTTGATGAAGGTGAATATATGGAGGAACCCTAGGTTATTGTTCGGAATGGTGTTGCTCGTACCTTGCTTTAGGATGTTTCGAAAGCCGCAACAAAGGAAGGGTTAAATCGTGTTTGGCTTACTCATGATGAAAGCATTCTTGTTAATCGTGTTTTGAGGTATTCTATTAATGGAGGAAGGTACTATCCGAAATCTTGGTTGATTAATGTTCCCGCTCTTAAGTTCTTTGTTGATTTTCTTGATTTTCAAGGGTGGAGTCACATTAGTCAGTTTTCGGGTCCTATTTATCCGGTTGAAGTGGTTCAATTCTTTGCTACTGTGTCAATTAAGAAGGGAGTCTTGCATGCGGTGGTTAATGGGGTTGATGTGACGGTCTCTGTTTCGGATTTTTGCTCTGCTTTTTCGGTTCCCGATGACGGAATTGAAGTTAATCCGAGTCTTGAATGGTCTAATGTGGTGAGTGAAAAGGAGATGTTAGTTACAAGGTATTTTAAGGAGGTAGGGACGGACGGAGGTAATATTGTAGTTCGTCCCTATGGACATGGCCCAACTGCACGCCCAGCCGATCTGTGGATATACAACAGTCTTTTGAAAGCCACGCTCGGTGGCGTTGAAATGCTTTCGACCGGATCATTTTAGATCGGTCGATTTTGTCTCGGTAAAGGTCTCGAAACGATATAGAGATGTTCGGAGTCGCCACCAAGCATTTGTGGGATGCTTGGAACCCGTTCGAATCCACTTTATACCTCGGTCAAACGAAGCACAAAGCGGTGTTTGACATAGGTACTAAAGATAAGGACTCGTCCCCCTTTTAGCATTCTATGCCTAAAATGACTCTCGTGCGCCCTGGATAAGGCCATCCACTATCCAAAGGTTCTAAGTAAGGGGTGAGGGTACGTATTGGGAAGCCCTTTAATCGGACACCCAATCCCTCCCGCGTTATCGCCTCTACTAATCGATCGTGGTTGTTTTAGTGCAAAAGTTAATAAAACGGTGTAAAAGCATGAATGCACATCCAAAAGTGTTAACCTAACATGTGAGCTTTCTAAGTCGGTTTGTTAATCCAAATATCAAGCATAAGATGTCAAGTTGGATTTAGATATATTTGCATATGAAACGGAAATTAAACATCCATTTACCAAATTCGGGTTATGATGCTTAACACGATCCATTTATTGAAAAAGGGTGTCAAATGACAAAGTGTAAAAACGCAAGCTTGTCAATCTGATCTGTCATGTATTCGGGTTAACTGTAATCGGGATCGTCTTAGACAAATGTTAAAAACGAGGTAGAACAGCGCCAGGCAGCCCCTTTGGGGCGCGAGCCTATTGGCGATAGAAGGGGCTCTGCCCTGGTTTTGAAATGTAGAAAACAGACGGCCTCTTGGGGCGCGAGCCATGAGCCGACCCAAGGGGGTGTCTCCTGGTTTTTGAAAAGGTTGTTTAAAACCGTATTTGTGATTAAATAATTTGCAATTATTGTTTGCGTAACTCAGAATAATTACTATTGTGTTAGTAACATTCGTTGTCGGATTTGCATATTTGAAAAGTATAGTTTACAAGTAAAAATGTAAAATATTTGATTTGAACTAATCATGTTAAGTTCATTTCTTTTTAATTAGTCAAGTTAATCATCGTACTCGGATTAAACCGACATGGTATAAAGAACCAAGAATGATTATGAATTATGACTAATATATTTACAAATGTAAACAAATGAGAAAAATGGTAAATAAAATAAAAGTGGGTTAAAATACCCATTAAAATGTAATTAACCAATAATATCATCGAGTCACGGAATAAACCGTCATGGTATAAAGAACCAAGGATGATTTTTATGATGGTCAAAATATGTTTATCATAAAAATGAATTAAAATGGTAAATAAAAGAATAGAAATTCCTTTAAAATGTAATTAACCAATTAATATCACCGAGTCACGGATTAAACCGTCATGGTATATGGATCCAAGGGTGATTATAATTTATGGCTAAAATGTTTGTCATAAAAATGATTTGAAACATTTGAAATGGTAAAAACCTTATAAGGAAAGAAGTAAAAATAAAAGAGAGTGTTGAAGGAAAGACGAACTTAGACACGGATGAGTCTGACCTAGACACCCACAAGAGGCGCGAGCCTCCCTGCATAGCAAGGAGCTCCTATCTCGGGCCAAAACTCGGTTTTGGCTCGTCTAACCTATATTTGAATCGTGTTATGCATCATTCATGCATATAAACTCATAAAAACAGTAGAGACATGAAATAAATGAGTTGTTTACACCCTCAAACTTACGTGTATTGATGTTTGCATGGTAGACGACTTTAGAGATGGTTTTCTCGTTGTGACTACTCGCGATCAAAGAAGTTTAAAAGAGTGCCTTAAAAAAGGATTTTGTTTTGAAAATGAGTTGAAAATATGTTAATTAAAACATGTTGATTGATTAGTTGAGTTGGTCGAATGGGTCGGTCGAATGCACGGCGACGGTACCAAACAATATGTGTAAGGCTTGTGTTTACGATCGGTAGGTCGTAAACACGTACCGATTTTGTGACTTAGGAAGTCGGGTCTAGAAGTTTAAGAGAGAGGTGAAGGAGCGGACGCTCGCGTGAAGATTATGGTGTGTGATGGGTAGTATTTATAGAGAAATGTGGGATGGTAGGTTGGTTGAGTTTGCTTGGAGGCTAAGGAGACACCTGCTTTAGGCGCGAGCCACCCCGTGACTCAATGGGGTGTACTGTCCCTTTCGCAAATTTGGATTTTGCATTTGTTCTAACCAATGTTTTGTTGGTTGTGATTTGTGGTCTTTGAGGTTTTGCTTAGCCGTGTAAGCTTCCTCTTGGGTTATATTTGGGGTAGGTATTTTGTGTCTTTGACTCGGGTTTGACCCGTGTGAGTCGGGATTTGAATTTCCAGCCGGTTTTTGGCTCGGTGTCGGTTTAGACTCTAAATAGGGTCATTTTAATGGAAATGACATGATAAAGACATTAATGGCATTATTTTTGACATTCGAGATTTGGGTTGACTCGGGTTGACTCAGGTTGACTCGAGTTGCGGGTTTCTGAGTCGGTTTTGGGTCCGAAGGCGGTTTTAACTCTAAATAGAGTTATTTTAATGGAAATGACATGATAAGGACATTCATGGCATTAATTTTGACATTCGAGATTTAGGTTGACTCGGGTTGACTCAGGTTGACTCGAGTTGCGGGTTTCTGGGTCGGTTTTGGGTCCGAAGACGGTTTTAACTCTAAATAGTGTTATTTTAATGCAAATGAAGTTAGAAAACTTTTGAAATAATTTTTCATATCCGAGTAGTGCATTAAACCGTCTCATGTATAGCCAATCCACGCACGCATATCAAAAACACGTTATAGTCCGATCATCATCGGGTGGTTTTTGGAAGGTGCAGATACTGGATATCTATAGAGCCCCCACTTTGACTGAGGCTTGGACAGGGCGAAAGTCAAAGTATGATCTCCAGGTCAATCGAAGATTACAACCTGAAGACCATTGCGACGTCGAGGCGACTCAAAAAGGTTTGAGCCAAGGACCTGCCGTCGGGAAGGGCGACGTCGAGGCGACTCAGGGATTCGAGCCAAGGACCTGCCGTCGGAAATAGTTTAAAGTCTGTCGACTTCCAGTTTGGGTCGTTTAAAGTCCATTAGACTACGTATAAAGGCTCGCCACCCATAAGAATGAGTCATACCTGAGGCATCATCGGGATATGTCCTTGAATCATTTGCGCGCAAAGGCTCGCCAGCCGGTGCTGAAGGAAGTGCGTTTTGAGGCTTCCCAGCCATAGGAAGGAGTCATACCTGAGGCATCTTCGGGATATGTCCTTGAATCATTTGCGTGCAAAGGCTCGCCAGCCGGTGTTGAAGGTGGTGCATTTTGAGGCTCGCCAGCCATAGGAAGGAGTCATACCTGAGGCATCTTCGGGATATGTCCTTGAATCATTTGCGCGCAAAGGCTCGCCAGCCGGTGTTGAAGGTGGTGCGTTTTGAGGCTCGCCAGCCGTAGGAAGGAGTCATACCTGAGGCATCTTCGGGATATGTCCTTGAGTCGTATCTTGTGTGCGTGCAAAGGCTCGCCAGCTGTGATAAGGAGTCGTACCCGAGGCATCTTCGGGATACGTCCTTGAGTTGTACCTTGTTTGCGGACAAAGGCTCACCAGCTTGTTTAACGGAGTCGTACCCGAGGCATCTTCAGGATACTCCTTGAGTTGTATCTTGTTTGCGGACAAAGGCTCGCCAGCCATGTACGTTATAAGGCTCGCCAGCCATGGTGCGTTGTTAGGTTGTGGAAAATAGCATGTGTGACATCCATTTAAAAATCGGCACTCGCTGGGGAGTTAGAAACTTCTCAGGACTCGCAGGGGATATGAGTTGCATCGCTGGGAGGTAGCGTATGCCATGTAATCGACGGGGTTAAAGCCCTTGGACTTGATGGGTCGCCATTTGTTGGGAAGAACCCAGTACTCAATTGGAGTGAGTTTGTCTTCCCAAGATTATCCGCATGGTTAGTGACCACACAAATCCGCAGTCGCATAGACAAGCACGTTGAATGCAAGCATATAAGCACATAAGCATGTGAACAGTTAGCATATAAGCAACTAGCATGTAACATCTCACGCGAAGGGAGATAGAATTTTTGATTGTTGTGAAGCTTAAAGGCGAGTCTTGTTACTCGTAGATCCGTGATTTGATAGATTGGAGACACGTGACCGTTGGGACACTGACTCACACAGACGCATACTGATAGACTGACAAATGGGCAGTCGTTAACGTGATACAAACTTGGTATCGACACGACACGGGGGTGACTCTGACAGACTTTGCACTTGTAAGTGCAACTCCTAGCCAAGAAAGGGGTGACAACGCGTATCAAATCCCTGGAGTAGAAGGTTCACTCGGCTGGGGAACATGAATTGATTATCTTCTCCAGACATCTTTGCCACCATTTGCTTGTTTTGAGATCCCTTCTCGAGGTATGATGATTCGGAGAGCGGAACCAAGACCTTGTCATCGTCCGAACCGAGCCCTTGGCTATGGGCGATTTATTTTGGACTGTAGTTGAGACTCAAAAGATGTTTGAGGATAAAGGACGGGTGGCGTCTTGAAAGAGAAGCCCCCAGAGTGAGAAGGTGGGATTTTGACAAAACAAGGAATGGGCGACGTCTTAAGAAAGAAGCGCCCAGTATAGGGGTATAAGATTAACTTTTGCAGCTGGGTGGGCTGCTTTTGAGGATTGATGTTGATGGTTGAGATTGAAACGGGTGTGCGGTTGTGCCCTTGTTGGGGGACTGCCTACGTATTCGCGTGTTTGCGAAATCAAACCAGATCGTAGTTCTGAGCTGGTTATTGAGGATTGAAAATTGGAAATGTTGTGAAAGGAGAATGCGGTTGTGCCCTTGTAATAGGACTGCCTACGTATTCGCGTGTTTGCGAAATCAAACCAGATCGTAGTTCTGGGTGTGTGTGCAATGGGTTGCAAATTGAAGGTGTGAAAATTGAATGTGTGTGGGGGCGTGGTTGTGTCCTTGTAATAGGACTGCCTACGTATTCGCGTGTTTGCGAAATCAAACCAGATCGTAGTTCTGAATGTGTGTGCCTAAGCGAGTTGTTAGGACCTTAATGTGATTTTGAGGTGTATGGTTGTGTCCTTGAAGGACTGCCTACGTATTCACGTGATGTGAAATCAAACCAGATCGTAGTTCTGAACGTGTGCCTAAGCGAGATGTTAGGACATTAAAGTGTGTGGGTCACGACGGTAAAAGTCATTTGGTGACTCGAGAAATTGATTTGAGAGAATTCCCCTCGATCATGAATCGAAGAGGTCTAATTTGTAAAAATGTTCCTTATCATGTGAGCACACTAAAAAGTGGACTCTAAGGGTAGATTAGGTATGTCCCGCTCTCGATAGCAAAGCATTCGAGGACTCCGTGGGGATTGTGGTGAAAAATGGCTTCAACATTAGGGAATGTGGAGCTTGGTAATAATGGGTTTGCTTAACAGATAAAAATCTGGAGTAAGATTGTTGTGGTGTTTAGGCCGAAGGGTAACGGCTTGTAGTGTGGTGCGGAATGGGGTCTCCGGCTTGATGTGGCCTGAGCACGAAATGGTTGGTAAATAACATGGGATCATATTTCCATGTCTGGACCTTAAGGGTTAAGGTCTGATATTACGAGCTTGAGGGGAATCCTCAGAAGCCTAGATAGGTCTCCCTGCAATAGTCTCTAGAAGGACTTAGGGGTGAAGCAGTTTTGGTTATGATCTTGAGGGGAATCTCCAGGATCCTAGATAAGTCTCCCTGTAATAGCCTGTTGAAGGACTTAGGGGTGAAGGAGTTTTGGTTGAGGTTTTAGTGTTTGGTGTTTTGGACTTGTGGGTCCAGGATTTGATGTGTCGGACTCGTTGGTCCAGGCTTTGGACTTGTTGGTCCTGGACTTAGTATTTTGGACTCACTTGTCCAGGATTTTGTGTGTTGGATGCTTTCTTTGGATTTTGGCCTTTTTGAGAAAAGGGTTTCAATCTTGTTTTGTTTTGATTTTGGCTTGGGTCTTGGCCTTGATGTTGGGTGAGTAGCCTTTGGCTTTGGTTTTTTTGCTTTGAGCGAATTGATTTCGACTTTGGTTTTTGCTTTGGCCTTTAACTTTGGCTTTGGGCGAATGGATATTGGCTTGAATGGCTTTTGGGCTTGGGCTTTCGCGTTGGCTTTGGCCTTGAGTGAATGGATATTGCCTTGGGCCTTTGATTTTGGCCTTTCGTTGTGGCTTTGGATGAATGGCTATTGGCCGAATGGTTTTTGGCTTGGGCCTTTGATTTTTGCCTTTCGCTTTGGTTTTGAGTGAATGGTTATTGGCTTGGGCCTCTGATTTTGGCCTTTCGCTTTGGCTTTTGATTGAATGGCTATTGGCTTGGGCCTTTGATTTTGGCCTTTTGCTTTGGCTTTGGGGAATGGGTATTGGCTTGGGCCTTTGGTTTTGGCCTTTTGCTTTGGCTTTGGGTGAATGACCGTTAGTTTGGGCCTTTGATTTTGGCCTTTCGCTCTGGCTTTGAGTGAATGGCTATTGGCTTGGGCCTTTGATTTTGGCCTTGAGCTTTGGCTTTGGGGAATGGGTATTGGCTTGGGCCTTTGATTTTGGCCTTGAGCCTTGGCTTTGGGGAATGGGTATTGGCTTGGGCCTTTGATTTTGGCCTTTCTCTTTGGCTTTGGGTGAATGACTGTATTGTTTTTGCCATCCTTTGTTCGAGGAAGGTAGAGGTGCAGACGGGGATGTACCCATTGGTGAGAGGTTGATTCTTCGTGATGGGAAGTTTTTGTGGGGGAATGGGCTTGCCTTCCGTCATTGACATGAACAAGGAGACTTTCTTGCTTGTTATCAAGGTTCGTCACAAGATCCCTTTGATCGAGAGCTCGTTCTTAGATCGGGTGCTAATGAAAAGTTTCTATTTCCAGACATGGAATAGGTAAAGAGAATGGACACGGAGTTTCGAGTCCTTTGCTTACTCGGTATGGAACGTCACTCGAGTGTACTCACATTGAATTGGAACATGTTGTTTGTTTTAAATCATTTCTCAAATCAATTCTCGTTGTCAACGGGAAATGGTAAAGGGGAGAATATATGATAGTTGGAAATCGTGCTTTTATTTAGATAAATAAGATGTTAGCACAGACTCGATGAATAGGTGTGACTCATGGGGACAGCCCCCAGTTGTCACTTGGGAATAAAAGGACATGCGCTAGGATAGATATGAGAAAGCCTAAGACTCGGACTCGGACTCGGACTCAATCGTAGATACGAACTCCTAATCATCACTTCCCCCCTCGAAGGTCTCCTTCACAGCATCCAGCGGCTTGAATGTCTGGTCTTGAGCGTTGACCCACTTGAGCACTTCACTCTTGTTGTTTGGGATGCCCGAAGGATGAGGTCCTAGAAGGTTGTCCTAGTTTTGAGGAGTAAGGCGTCCATGGGGACCATTCTTTTCCATTAAATGATTCAGGGTTGATAAAGACAACCTGCCACCATCGAGCATGTTTTGGATGACATGTTTGAGCTTCCAGCACATATCTATGTTGTGCCCATTACCCCTATGGAATAGGCAATATTAGGAATCGTCCCAAAACCGGCCTCTTTTCTTGGGTGTAAGATCTGGAGTGGGGCCAATTGGTTGGATTAGTCCTTCAGAGACAAGCACTCTAAAAGCAATGGCATAAGGCATGCCCAAGTCTGAAAATTGTCTTAGCGGGTGTGTGGCTCTTTCTGGCGAAGGCTCCACAAATTTTACTTCGGTAATGCGGAAGACTTGTTTTTCGGGAGGGGTCGCAGATGTTGAACCTCTTTTAATGATTTCATCGATGCGAGAAATCTCCGCTGATAGGTCTTAGACGCTTTTGATGTCACAACCCTTCAGACGGGATGCATAATTTGGCTGAAGGCAGTCAATGACATGTTTAACTAAAGCCTCATCTCCTTGTTGATAGGATGGTGTTGAGCTTACCTTTCTCCTTTTTACCAAATGATCGGCAGAATACTCATCTTCTCAATCACCCAAATCGATGAACTTCCTATTAGGCCGCCCATGTTCTTTGTCCGGAGTGGTTAAGAGTAAGGTTGAAAACCTACCATCCTCAATTCCATCTTCTATGGCATGCTTGAGCTCGTAGCACGCTTCAGTTTTATGCTCCTTGCCTCTGTGATATCGACAATATGTATAGCCATTCCAAAATTGGGTTATGTTTTTGGGTTTCGGATTCGGAGTGGGACCAATAGGTTGCAGTAATCCTTCTGATGAAAGTATCCTCAGAGCGGTGCCATATGTCATTTCCAGATCTGTGAATATCCTTTGATGTGTTCCCATGGTTCCAACATTGGTGTTTTTTGGGATGTTTTTGTGAGTTTTATTTTTGTTTTTGTCAATCCTGGGCGGAAGTAGGATTTGGTCGTTGTCAATGGCCAGTTTTGAGGAAATTGCTTGGTATTTTGAAGGGGAGTTTGTGAGGCAATTTTATGTTCTTTGTTTGTGGGTTCATGGATGTGGGAACCATCAGATGACTCCTTATTTTCAGCATTTGTTTGTTTGGGAATTGGGTGTTGGTCTCCTCCTTGGTGGTTAGGTTCATTTTTGGCATTACCAATCTTTTTCCCCAAATTAGCTACCTGAGTGTTCAAATCATCGATAGCCACTCGCAACTTTGAGAATATGTTGTTGATGGAGACGGAGATCATTGGTATATCACTTTGTAGTCCATCTTCACTCATTGCACGAATTTTTTCATCGTCGGGAAAGATGAGATGAGAGCAATCCAAGAAAAGTTCCTGACTGTGTCCAATAGGGTTTTCTGGAGGGTTGTTTTTGTTGTTGGCAAGTAGTCGGATTTCAAGGAGCTTAACCCTTTGCTCAATATCAGAAGAGGGAAAATACCCGGTTATCATTTTGTCCTCAACTTGGGAGAGACGAGTGCTCAAGTTTTCCACAGTAGCTAGGAGTCGTAGGACCATGTTGTTGGTTTCGACAGAAGTCATGGCAGATGAAGGTTGATCAGCTTCTTGAGTTTCTGGCTGGCGATTGATGGCGCCTAAGGGATTCCTATTCTACATAACGATAGGCGTTATAACTTGTCTTGGCAAGGAATCTCACAAACAAAGGCAAGTACGACACATATGTATAATAGACAAATACGTCGTTAAGACGCAACGGTGTGACTAAGTTATGAGTTCATTAAAGATCGTGAATGACCTCTCGTATTTGAACTCTTGATGCATGACGTTGAACTTAGACTCGAGTGTCAACTTTGGCATAGTGATGCCCAGACAGACGACTCTTGACTTAGTTTCAATGTGCGTTGATGGCGTGACGCCGTTGGACAAGACATGTACACAAACTTGACCTTTGACCCGTAATGTAGGGGAAATGCGGGTTTTATACCCGAGGGGTTTTGACTCCGCTAACCCCATTGAAGATGTCTCGACAATTAGGCGACACGACCTAGACCAGAAGGTAGGTACTAACTTCGGCGGAGACTCGACATTATCTAGACAACTTGACTTTAAATCGACTGGACTCTAATCGACTCGAGGCTGAATCGGAAAGCTGGACTGAAATTTTCGAAAATAGAAATTTTCAAAAAGATTCATTTGTCGTTTTATGGACAGCTTCCAAAGAGTAGGGATCTTCAAAAGGTCGGTCCGTTGAAAGGGTTGTCTTAGGTTTGTTTTCAAAAGACAGTTTGAGTTGAAATTGCGGCGGCTCTGAAAACAAAGTGTTGTTTCCAAAGGCGGTTTTTGAAATTTCGAATCACGGATTAGAAAATCGAGAATCGAATAATTTGGAATCGTCATCACAATGGCCATGAAAACGGTTAAGTTTGTTTTCAAAGGATTTAAAATTGGGTTGAAAATTTGAAAACGGTTAGGTTTGTTTTCAAATAATTTGATTTACAATTTGAAATTTGAAAACGGTTAAATTTGTTTTCAAACGGTTGATTTTGAATTGAAATTTGAAAACGGTTAAATTTGTTTTCAAATGGTTTGAAATTGGATTTGTAATTTGAAAACGGTTAAATTTGTTTTCAAATGGTTTGAAATTTGATTTGAAATTTGAAAACGGTTAGATTTGTTTTCAAATGATTTGAAATTGGATCTGGAATTTGAAAGCGGTTAAATTGGCCTTTAAATGATTTGAATTTGAAAACGGTTAAATTTATTTTCAAATGATTTGATTTTTGATTTGAATTTGAAAGCGGTTAAATTGGCCTTCAAATGATTTGATTTGAATTGGAATTTGAAAACGGTTAAATTCGTTTTCAAATGATTTGATTTTGAATGGAATTTGAAAACGGTTAAATTTGTTTTCAAATGATTTGATTTTTGATTTGAATTTGAAAGCGGTTAAATTGGCCTTCAAATGATTTGATTTGAATTGAAATTTGAAAACGGTTAAATTCGTTTTCAAATGATTTGATTTTGAATTGAATTTGAAAGCGGTTAAATTGGCCTTCAAATGACTTGATTTTGAATTGGAATTTGAAAAGGGTTAAATTCGTTTTCAAATGATTTGATTTTGAATGGAATTTGAAAACGGTTAAATTTGTTTTCAAGATTTGAAATTGGAAATTGTGAGGATTGAATTCGTCATTACGACGGGTTAAAAAACCATTTTAACCTCTGAAAGACGGTATGCAAATCGAAAATTGTGATAATTGAAATCGTCATTACGACTGCTTAGTAAAGCCAAATGTGATTTCGAAGACGAGATTTGAAATTTGGCAAGTTGCACGGGTTGAAATTGTCATTATGACGGTTTGAAAAATTGATTTCGAATTTAAAAATTCATGGGTAGAATTCGTCATTATGACGGCGTAAAAGGGTGCGTTGAGAATGCAAAGGTTGGCGGCAGACCGAGTTTTGAAACGGCCATTATGACGACGTAAAAGGGGATTTTGAAATGGTTTGTGAAAACCAAGGTTTGAAATCGTCATTACAACGGTATGAAAAGGTGCATTTGAAAATGGTTATAAAAACCGGGTTTGAAAATCGTCATTATGACGGCCTAGAAAGGCGTGTTGAAATGGTTATAAAAACCATGTTTAAAAATTGTCATTACGACGGCCTAGAAAGGCGTGTTGAAATGGTTATAAAAAACCGGGTTTGAAAGTCGTAATTACGACGGCCTAGAAAGGCGTGTGAAATGGTTATAAAAACCGGGTTTGAAAATCGTCATTACGACGGCCTAGAAAGGCGTGTTGAAATGGTTATAAAAATCGGGTTTGAAAATCGTCATTACGACGGCCTAGAAAGGCGTGCAACGGTCGGCGAAAGACCGATGTTTGAAACGGCCATTATAACGGCGCAAAATGTGTTTTTGAAAGTTTGAAAATGACACGGAAGGACTTATGATCACATAACACATAAGCACTCACAGTTCATTATATTATGCATAATGTTGACACGGGGTTTGGCTTAGAAGGGTGGGTTACACACCAAGCAATCAAACCCCGATTTGCGAGAGGGATACCAATCCAAACAAAATTTGTAAGGAGGGTGCCCTAGCCTCGTGCTCGAAAGTGATGAAAGCTCTTTGACAAAACAGAAATGTGTAACGTCAATGACATGCTTAACTCAATCGGGATTCGAAACGCGGGGATGAGAAAACTCACGCCGACGAGACGAGCCAATTGGTCGATGAAGGTTAGGTTGTGGGCCCGGACAAGGAACCTGACTTATGACCGTAATATCAATTAATGCACTTTAACCACGACCTCGTTCGAGTTTCACCTCTAAGGACCACAAAGACACAAGTGTCCTAGTTTTCCCCAGCGGAGTCGCCAATCTGTGGACATGGCCCACCTGCACGCCCAACCGATCTGTGGACATACAACGGTCTTTTGAAAGCCACGCTCGGTGGCGTTGAAATGCTTTCGACCGGATCAATTTAGATCGGTCGGTTTTGTCTCGGTAAAGGTCTCGAAACGATATAGAGATGTTTGGAGTCGCCACCAAGCATTTGTGGGATGCATGGAACCCGTTCGAATCCACTTTATACCTCGGTCAAATGAAGCACAAAGCGGTGTTTGACATAGGTACTAAAGATAAGGACTCATCCCCCTTTTAGCATTCTATGCCTAAAATGACTCTCGTGCACCCTGGATAAGGCCATCCACTATCCAAAGGTTCTGAGTAAGGGGTGAGGGTACGTATTGGGAAGCCCTTTAATCGGACACCCATTCCCGCCCGCGTTAGCGGCCTCTACTGATCGATCGTGGTTGTTTTAGTGCAAAAGTTGATAAAACGGTGTAAATGCATGAATGCACATCCGAAAGTGTTAACCTAACATGTGAGCTTTCTAAGTCGGTTTGTTAATCCAAATATCAAGCATAAGATGTCAAGTTGGATTTAGATATATTTGCATATGAAACGGAATTAAACATCCATTTACCAAATTTGGGTTATGATGCTTAACACGATCCATTTATTGAAAAAGGTGTCAAATGACAAAGTGTAAAAACGCAAGCTTGTCAATCTGATCCGTCATGTATTCGGGTTAACCGTAATCGGGATCGTCCTAGACAAATGTTAAAAATGAGGCAGAACAGCGCCAGGCAGCCCCTTTGGGGCGCGAGTCTGTTGGCGATAGAAGGGGCTCTGCCCTGGTTTTGAAATGTAGAAAACAGACGGCCTCTTGGGGCGCGAGCCATGAGCCGACCCAAGGGGGTGTCTCCTGGTTTTTGAAAAGGTTGTTTAAAACCGTATTTGTGATTAAATAATTTGCAAGTATTGTTTGCGTGACTCGGAATAATTACTATTGTGTTAGTAACATTCGTTGTCGGATTTGCATATTTGAAAAGTATAGTTTACAAGTAAAAATATAAAATATTTGATTTGAACTAATCATGTTAAGTTCATTTCTTTTTAATTAGTCAAGTTAGTCATCGTACTCGGATTAAACCGACATGGTATAAAGAACCAAGAATGATTATGAATTATGACTAATATATTTACAAATGTAAACAAATGAGAAAAATGGTAAATAAAATAAAAGGGGTTAAAATACCCACTAAAATGTAATTAACCAATAATATCATCGAGTCACGGAATAAACCGTCATGGTATAAAGAACCAAGGATGATTTTTATGATGGTCAAAATATGTTTATCATAAAAATGAATTAAAATGGTAAATAAAAGAATAGAAATTCCTTTAAAATGTAATTAACCAATTAATATCACCGAGTCACGGATTAAACCGTCATGGTATATGGAACCAAGGGTGGTTATAATTTATGGCTAAAATGTTTGTCATAAAAATGATTTGAAACATTTGAAATGGTAAAAACCGTAAAAGGAAAGAAGTAAAAATAAAAGAAAGTGTTGAAGTAAAGACGAACTCAAACACGGATGAGTCTGACCCAGACACCCACAAGAGGCGCGAGCCTCCCTACATAGCAAGGAGCTCCTGTCTCGGAGTTTTGGCTCGTCTAACCTATATTTGAATCGTGTTATGCATCATTCATGCATATAAACTCATAAAAACAGTAGAGACATGAAATAAATGAGTTGTTTACACCCTCAAACTTACGTGTATTGATGTTTGCGTGGTAGACAACTTTAGAGACGGTTTTCTCGTTGTGACTACTCGCGATGAAAGAAGTTGAAAAGAGTGCCTTAAAAAAGGATTTTGTTTTGAAAATGAGTTGAAAATATGTTAATTAAAATATGTTGATTGATTAGTTGAGTTGGTCGAATGGGTCGGTCGAATGCACGGCGACGGTACCAAACAATATGTGTAAGGCTTGTGTTTACGATCGGTAGGTCGTAAACACGTGTCGATTTTGTGGCTTAGGAAGTTGGGTCTAGAAGTTTAAGAGAGAGGTGAAGGGGCGGACGCTCGCGTGAAGATTATGGTGTGTGATGGGTGGTATTTATAGAGAAATGTGGGATGGTAGGTCGGTTGAGTTTGCTTGGAGGCTAAGGAGACACCTGCTTTAGGCGCGAGCCACCCCGTGACTTAATGGGGTGTATTGTCCCTTTCGCAAATTTGGATTTTGCATTTGTTCTAACCAATGTTTTGTTGGTTGTGATTTGTGGTCTTTGAGGTTTTCTTAGCCGTGTAAGTTTCCTCTTGGGTTATATTTGGGGTAGGTATTTTTTGTCTTTGACTCGGGTTTGACCCGTGTGAGTCGGGATTTGAATTTCGAGTCGGTTTTTGGCTCGGTGTCGGTTTAGACTCTAAATAGGGTCATTTTAATGGAAATGACATGATAAAGACATTCATGGCATTATTTTTGACATTCGAGATTTGGGCTGACTCGGTTTGACTCTGGTTGACTCGAGTTGCGGGTTTCTGAGTCGGTTTTGGGTCCGAAGAGGGTTTTAACTCTAAATAGAGTTATTTTAATGGAAATGACATGATAAAGATATTCATGGCATTATTTTTGACATTCGAGATTTGGGTTGACTCGGATTGACCCAGGTTGAGTCGAGTTGTCGGTTTTGGGTCCGAAGACGGTTTTAACTCTAAATAGTGTTATTTTAATGCAAATGAAGTTAGAAAACTTTTGAAATAATTTTTCATATCCGAGTAGTGCATTAAACCATCTCATGTATAGCCAATCCACGCACGCATATCAAAAACACGTTATAGTCCGATCATCATCGGGTGGTTTGTGGAAGGTGAAGATACTGGGTATCTACAGTCCCCTCTCGGCAAAAAACAAGTTCCTCTGGAACTTTCTTTGGAACACGGTTGTGCCGAGGAGAGGAGGTCGTGATAAAGTTTTAAGTTATGAGGCTATTGTCGTCTATTCGTGGTTGGAGGGACAAAAAGTTAATTTGGCTAGTCTTGTGTTGCATCGTATCATTCAAACGAGTCTCACGGTTACCAAGGAGAAATTGAGTACAACAATTGACTTACCATATGGGATGTGGGTGTCTCGGTTGTTGGAGATAAAACAAGTGGTGGGACGGGATAGTTACGGTGTAAGTGCACGGGATTGCATGTGTGATCGGTTGATCAAGCTTATGGGTCTTGTTGTTGATGGACCCGAGTTACTTCTTGTTAAGGATGTTGAGAAAACCCCGGGTGATTCGGGTTTGGGAGCTATGGAGGCGAAATTGGAAGGGTTTCTGAGTGGTTTAATGGAGAAGTTTGAGGAGCATTCAACCAACTTGGCTACGGTATTATCACGGGTTGAACCATCTCGGTCTTTTGAGTCGAGTTTGGATGCTTCTCGTGTGGATTCTTGGATGGAAGCGGTGGATAAGAGATTAGCGGGTTTTGAACGGGAGTTGAAGGCAATCCTTGGGGAAGTGTTCCCACATGGTGACCGTCTTACTTTCCTCACGAGTCAAGGTGGAGCGTTGGTCATGCACGGGAAGGCTATGGCAAGTGATCAATCGCTTACATTGGAGGCCACGAAAGCTCTGTCCCTGAAAGTGCTCAACTTTGAAAGGAGTATTCAGACTCTCTCTCAACTTGTGCGGAGTTCTTTCGATCGTCTTGATGCCTTAGAGTATCGTACTCGGCCCGACTACGTGAATCCTTACCGCACCCGCAACATTTGATCTACCCTTGCCTTACCATAATTAGCTCTGTCTATTTTTTTTAGCTTTCTTTTTTATTTTCTTATGGTGTGTTTCACAAACTTATCATTCGGCCCAATTTTGGCACGCACTTGTGGATTATGGCCCAAGTGTTTCTTTAAACATGTGTTCTATTCGGCCCATCGGCTTTATGCATGTTTTCTTAAGTTTGTTTAATAATTAAACTTGTCAATGCTTTTAGTTATGTATGATAATATTACTTTCTATGACGTTTTATCTCTTGTCTCGTCTTATATTATTCTAGTCATTTTTGATTTGTTCTTAGCTTTTCGATGATGTCAAGAGGGGGAAGAACGTCTATAGTAAGCATCTACCTAAGCTTGCTCCTTGTCAAGACCGATTGTCTCTTAAAGTCCTTAAAGTTTCGGTTTTTTGATAAATCGTTTCGCTCTTGCGTTGATCTTTATTATTAAGATGACGGTATTATATTGAGGGGGAATTTACATTCTTAGTCACAATTATTAGGAGGCTTGCCATCATCAAAAAGGGGGAATTTATTGAACCATATAGCTTATATGTTTATGTTTTGATGATGTCAAGATGCTTTATATTTTATATACTTGTTGCGTGTAATCGTTTGTCAAAGTGTTTTAGAATCAACTTATTACAAGCGAGCAACAAACAAGATTGTGATGATAGTATGAAATGTTCAAGCCTCTATTCAAGATCAAACGATATAAAGATTCATTCAAGATTTATATGAAGACGAAGTCCGTCTAAAGATTAATCAAGCTTGGATGGTGACGTAGCCTATACTCGAAGATCTCCTTGAAGATTAGAATAGTATAGGTGATTATCTCGTAATGATAACCAAGAATGAGTTTCTTGAATTGGTAAAGTTATAGCTTTGCAGCTAGAACATTACTAGTAAAAGAGCTCAATGTTATAGCTCTCCTACTATAACATTGAGATGCTGAGTTTATTATACACGACTTATAGTATTTCAAAATTGTTTTGAAAATTGTTTATAGTTAATTTTAAATGTTCTGATAAAAGTATTTATATAATAAAGCCCGGTTTAGTGCGGAGTTTGGTTTTATGTTGGACGTTGACTAGTAGTTGTTTTGGACAAATTTATGAGTTGGACCTTGCTACTAATTAAGGTTTCAACAATACCTCTCTTAAAACCTAAATTCTAACCCATATATTGAGCTAGGGTTTGCACGAGTCACGAGGCTTATGAGCCGTGACATCTCGTGTTACCTTGGGTATATTTGGTAAAGATTTTATTCTGTATTAATATCTTTACATATCTTATATATCTTACTTAATATATTTGTTTATGATAAAAGATATTCTTGTTTTAGGAAATCTTATCATATCTTAGAATTTATCGTAAAGATAATATTTGAATAGATTATATTCTATCTTTTGGAATATTCTTTATTATCTTTTAAGGCTTTTTGGAAAGAGATAATAGAAGATATGATTTGTTAACATATCTCTTTTATTCAGCCAATTAGGGTTTCTAAAAAACCGAATTGCCTTGCTCTTTCTTTCCTATAAATACTTTGCTATTTACAACATTTAAAGTAGAGACCTTAAGCATAAAAATTGATTTTAATTTTACAAAGCAAACCGTGTGTTTTCAAGCAGAAAAACCGATTTGTTATTTTTGAAAGGTCGTGTGTTTTAAACTCGTATACTCGTTCTTATTGTTATCGTTATAAGATAATAGTGCTTAGTTGATTTCTTACTAGTTCATTAACGTGAACCTTTGCAAGAATCATTAGTGCTTTCTTATTAGCGTAAGTTAGTCACTCGAGTATTTAACGGTACTCATTGAGTTACAGCTAGAGTTAGTTGTACGAGTTGGGTTAGTAAATTTGTAATCTGTAGAAAGGTACTAAATTTATTAATCGAGAATAGTGGACGTAGGTTTCGACTTGTGAAACTGAACCACTTCAAAAACCGTGTGTCGCCTCGTTCTTTCGTTCGTTTGTATATTTCGTTTTACATTCACTAGTTGATTAGTTAAAGTTTAATCAATAAACTTTAAATAATCAATTACATACACATAATCGAAAAAGCTTTCAAAAGTTTTAAATCCTCAATTCACCCCCCCCCCTCTTGAGTATTTTGGATCAATAGACTCTTCAATGATCAAAGCGATGATTCTAGCTTCTAGATGCTTGCTTAAGACCATAGATGGACTTCTTAAGCTTACACACCTCCTTAGGGTTAGATGTATCCACAAAACCTTCTGGTTGTATCATGTACACCTCTTCTTCTAGAATCCCATTCAAGAAGGAGGTTTTCACATCCATTTGCCTAATCTCATAATCATGAAATGCGGCAACCGCTAAGATTATCCTAATGGAACGGAGCATAGCGACTGGAGCGAAGGTTTCGTCATAGTGTAAACCATGAACTTGGGTGAAACCTTTTGCCACCAATCTATCTTTGTAAACATCTACATGTTTATCCACATTGAGCTTAATTTTATATATCCATTTACACTGAAGGGGTCTCACTCCCTCAGGTAAATCTACCAAGTCCCATACTTGGTTCTCGTACATGGAATCCATTTCGGACCACATGGCTTCTAGCCAAAGCGAGGAGTCGGGACTAGACATGGCCGATTTATAGGTAGTGGGTTCATCACTTTCCAAAAGTAACAAAACACCATCCTCTTCGATGTTACCAAGGTAGCGGTCAGGTGGATGAGAAATCCTACTTGACTTTCTAGGAACAATTACCGTTTCAGAGGAAGAGGGAATGCTATCCTCCACGTTCTCCTCTACCTCATTCTCGGTTTGTGGCTCTCGAACTTCGCCAAGTTCAAATTTTCTCCCACTCTGTCTCCTAGAAATAAACTCTTTTTCTAGGAAGACAACATCACGAGCCACAAACACTTTGTTCTCGTGTTTATTGTAGAAGTAATAGCCACGTGTTTCCCTTGGATATCCTACAAAAAGACATTTGTCAGACCTGGGTGCAAGCTTATTGTCATACTTGATCTTGACGTACGCTTCACAATCCCAAATACGCATGAATGACAAATGAGGGACATTCTGACACGTCTGTCGCGTACCTGTCAAAAATAACCAACTGGCCAACTAACTAATATAGCTAGGGAAGTCGGGTCGAATCCACAGAGAGGTAGGAAGTTGACTGCTAAAACTAGGCTCGTCTAAGTAACCAATTTTGGGGTTTATAAATTGTGATTTCTAAACTAACAGAGTAAGGAAAAGAGAAATAAAAGAAGGAGTTAACAGATAAAAGAGGATAGCTAAGACAAGCGGTTCACCATAATTATCTGGTCGAGTAATCTAGACCTCAGGTCAATGCGGTACAGTCTAAGGGGTAGCGAACGTCACCTTTCGGTCCTTAATTCACCCTAAAGTGTAAACAGTTTAACTTTCGCCCTCGCTGCAATACTCTATTGTTCGCTACTAGTCTCCCCCTTCCAACCTTTCGGTCCAGGTCAAGGTCCACTAAGAATAAGGGTCTAATTGCGTCGACTCAATTAGGCAATTACAATTATTTGTAGCATTTAAGCAACAAAGACTAAGTGCACCGGTATTAACCTAGTAAATTGATTACTCTCCCTTCAAATCATGGGTCCCCTATAGTCTTAGCATAGGAAATTAGCTACTCATAATTGTCAGATTAACAATAACAATGACCAAACAATTAGAACTAAACATGATGAATAATCTAATTGATTGAACGATTATAAGGTAAAGAGAGAAAAGGAATTAAAAACAATAAATACGACAAAGAAATAATTAAATTGATAATACCGAATCCGAGTAGCAAGGTAGAGAGTAGAATTCCAAAAGAACAAAGACCAAGGTAACAGATGAAAATGTACGTCGTAAAGGAGATGGGAGTAACGTAGTGTTCTCCTCGATCTTATCTTTGTAAAACATCTTAAACCTAATCTATGGACTGATTACAAAAGCCCATAAAAGATTAGGCGGAAATAAACCAAAAACACACGAAATCCCCTCGATCGAGTAAGATGATTACTCGATCGACGTCCAAATCACTCGATCGAGCTAGGATATCCTCTCGATCGAGCACTGCCCTCTTGAACCTCCTCGATCGACTCCATGAACTGGTCGATCGACCAATATTGAGTGTATAAAGCATTCGATCGAGCACTAAAGCACTCGATCGAGCTATATAGGCGCATCAGGACTTGAATATCTTCCTTAACTCAGCTCATACGTCCTCCAAGCGTAAGATTCCTAAACTCCGGCTCCTTATTTCCCATGAATGCATACAATCAGGACAATTAAGGCTCGATTTAGCTCCTCCTCGGTCAATTCCTGCAAATTACAATAAACGGACCAAAGTAGAATATTCGGGGGTATTTGTAGCCAGATGCTACATAAAAAGCACAGAAATGCGTGTAAAAATGAGGTGAAAACCTTATATAAAAGACACGCATCAAATCTCCCCAAACCAAACCTTTGCTTGTCCCCAAGCAAATATGAATGCAACTAAGGGTGAACGAAAGAACGGGACCAACACGTCAGCTACAAATCATTCACTGGAACCAATTTAATGCAACAAAATGACAAAATGGCAACTGAAAAGTGCAAACGAGTTAAATTAATGTTTCAAGCTTACTGAACCGTCGACCTTGCAAGATTCAAAGATGTCGGACTCTCACGGGTCGCTCGTCACTCAAGAACAGGTATAAGGTGAGTATATATGTGAAAGATAGGAAGAAGCAAGACACTCACCTAACTCGACCTATAAGAACATGCATGCAGTTAACATGAATAAAGTCTCTACAACCGTACATACGCATTCCAACCATACTAGTGACCAAGACACGTGCCGAGGACTTACATTTGGGTTAGTGAGGTAATGGGTAAGAAGGGGCTAAAATGAATTTGGATATGTGGGGTTAATAGCTAGGCTAGCAACAACGGATCCAAAAATAGACTGCATCCCAACTTCGTACTCATAACAGCAAGATGAAACGGTGCAAAATTATGCACTAAGCTCACCAAACATCAAAAGCCGTCAACTCCCCATAAAAAAATAAATAAGGCATGGGAGTGTGAAACATTGTGCATTTCTCATCATTTTCTTCTTTTCATTCTCTTTTTTTCATTTGAATTTTTCTGTCTCTTTTTTCGCTTTCTTTCCTTTTTTTCGTTTTTTTTTCTCTTTCTTTTTTTTTTCAATTCAACACATTTTCTTTTCTTTCCCTTCAATTCTTCCACCATCTTCTGAAATCAGATGAAATAACCATATTGCAATAACACATTCCAAAAACTACTCGTTACTAGCTCAGCTAGGGTAGGAAATATTATAGAAAGTAGTTGATAGGACAAAAAGGCAATTTGGCTATGTGAGGCTCATGGGTAGAATGAAACAAGGGGAACTGCCTCTCCTAACACGTGTCACCATCCACAGACCGAATGCATACAGGTATTAAGAAGACTAGACTCATGCTTATGCAAATTGATGTTACATGTCTTAAAGAGAGTACTACTCACATCCTAAATGAAACCGGTCATGAATGTCACCAGTTTAATAAGCTCTAACCTCAGAATGTAATGTAGCTTGCCGACATAAAGAATCAAGTCTATCCGTTCAGATAAGAGAGAAACAAAAACTCGTAGATTATGCACATAAACATGCCAGCTAAATGTCAAGAATATGCCAGGCTCAAGTAAGGATTCAAAGTAGCGTCAATGTTCAAACGTTCCGACTCAATTTAAACATGAAAATTTTGAAAATTTTTGAATTTTATGATTTTTATATGAAGTAATTAAAACAACAATGCATGCGGAAATAAATAAACGTGCAAGCAAAAATGCAAGAAACATGCAGACACAGATATGGATGCATACCTCCCCAAACCAAACCGTACAATGCCCTCATTGTACCAAAAATAGGGAAAGAAATGCAAACTGAAAGGAATCAGGAGAAGTGGAGTTGGGAACTTACAGAACGTCATAAGGAGGGACCTCCCCAAACCGACCATGAACATGGGAGGTCAAAGAAAGTCAAACAGTGGCCTTGTAGACGTAAAAACAGCGGCTGGAAGTCATAGCTACTCGATCGAGCGCCTGGAACAGCTCGATCGAGTGAACCAGTGTATGGGAAGGGCTCGATCGAGTGACAACCTACTCGATCGAGTAAGCATGGTTATGGATCTGGTCGATCGAGGACATCATCCCTCGATCGAGTAGCAGCCGCGTCAGAAAGTGCTCGATCGAGCTCAAAATCCTTCGATCGAGTACTTTTAATCTGCAAGAGACGCATAAAAGCAAGGGAGCACAAAATTGTTCAAAAAGCAGCGTCCAAAGTTCAACGTAAAGCTAAAGAAAAATAGATAGTTCAACAAAAAGTACAAAAAGACTGTCCGGGCTGCCTCCCGGAGAGCGCTGGTTTAAGAGGTCCCGCACGACCTTTCTGGTATCAAGTAACTGGCGCGTCGAGCTCGTCGAAGCGCAGGACTTCAACGCGGTTGTCCGCTTCACTCGCTTCATGGTAGTGCTTCACATATTGGCCATTCACCTTGAATCTATGACCCTCGGAATCTTCAAGCTCCACGGATCCAAATTTGGTAACAAATTTCACCGTGTATGGACCATCCACCTGGACTTCACTTGCCAGAAATAGTCTCAAACGGGCATTGAACAAACACCTTCTCGCCCCACATGAAACTCCCGAGGTAAGATTCTCTTGTCATGCCATCTCTTCGTCTTTTCCTTGTAAATGCGCGAGTTATCATAGGCATTAAGCCTAAACTCTTCCAATTCATCTAGCTGCAAAAAGACGATTCGACCACACACTTAGGATCATAATTAAGCTCACGAATTGCCCACCAGGCCTTACATTCCAACTCAACAGGTAAGTGACACGATTTCCCATAAACTAACCTATAAGGTGATGCACCAATTGGTGTCTTAAAGGCAGTTCTATAAGCCCATAATGTGTCATCTAGCTTAAGACTCCAGTCTTTCCGTGATTTAGAAACTACTTTAGACAAGATCTCCTTCAGCTCGCGATTAGAGACCTCTACCTGACCGCTAGTTTGGGGATGATACCCCAAACCACGCCGGTGTTGGACACCAACTCTAGACAGTATGGAAGTGAGTTTCTTTTCCTTAAAATGCATCCCCCCATCACTAATGACGACCCTAGGGACACCAAAGCGGGGGAATATGATCTTTTTGAACATTTTTATCACGGTCTTACCATCACAATGAGGTGAAGCAATTGCGTCAACCCATTTTGACACATAGTCTACAGCTACTAAAATGTACCTGTTACCTTTCTTTGGACGGAACGGTCCTTGGAAATCAATGCCCCAGACATCGAAAACCTCAACCTCTAGGATGCCGTTTTGTGGCATCTCATGTCTCTTCGAAATATTCCCCGATCGTTGGCATGCATCACAAGTGAAACAAAAGACTTGGCGTCGGCAAACAAAGAAGGCCAAGAAAAAACCAGATCAAGTACCTTAGCCACGGTGCGCGATGGACCGTGGTGACCACCATATGAAGAGGAGTGACAGCCTTCCAGGACTATTTTGGTCTCCCACTGCGGAATACACCGTCTGTAGAGACCGTCTGCACATTCCTTAAACAAGTAAGGGTCATCCCAGAAGTACTGCGTAGCGTTATCGAAAACGCTTCTTCTGGAGAAGAAAGGTCGGGCGGCGACTTGCCACGACAACGAAGTTAGCTATATCTGCATACCAGGGTTCCTGGTCAACAATAGACGATATAACAGCAATTAAAGTATCGTCAGAAAAGAATCATCAATAGGAGAGAATCTTCCCCTTCTTGTCGCATCGATCGCGACAAGTGATCGCTTCAACGTTCTCGGCCCCTTTCTTATCCTTGATCTCGCAGTCAAACTCCTGAAGAAGGAGTATCCATCTAAGTAGCCGCGGTTTAGCCTCCTTCTTGGCAAGGAGATGCCTCAAAGCTGCATGGTCAGTAAAAACAGTGACTTCTGACCCAACTAAATAAGTGCGAAACTTCTCTAAGGCATAAACTACAGCTAAAAGCTCCTTCTCCGTAGTAGTGTACTTCACTTGAGCCTCATCCAGATTTCGGCTCGCATAGTAAATAGCATTCAAGGCTTTGTCTTTCCTCTGGCCTAGCACCGCTCCTAGTGCATAGTCGCTCGCGTCGCACATGATCTCGAACGCAAGTCCCAATTGGGAGGTTGTATGATCGGCGCGAGACTAAGGCCTGCTTTAACTGTTAAAAGCGAAAAGACAAGCGTCGATAAACACAAAAGGGGCATCTTTAAGCAACAAATGTGTAAGTGGTTTAGCAATTTTGGAGAAATCCTTGATAAACCGGCGATAAAAGCCAGCGTGACCAAGGAAGCTCCTCACCCCCTTAACATTAACAGGAGGTGGTAATTGCTGGATCACTTCTACCTTTGCTTTGTCAACTTCTATTCCCCTATCAGAAACCAAGTGCCCTAAGACAACTCCCTCGTTGACCATAAAGTGGCACTTCTCCCAGTTCAGCACAAGGTTAACCTCAATACAAAGCGCTGCAACACTTTCTCAAGGTTAGACAGACAATCGGAAAATCACTTCCATATACACTGAAATCGTCCATAAAAACTTCCATGATAGACTCAATATACTCTGAAAATATCCCCATCATACACCTTTGGAAGGTGGCGGGGCATTGCACAAACCAAAAGGCATTCTCGATACGCAAAAACACCCTTAGGACGGGTAAATGTAGTCTTGGCCTCGATCGTCAGGTGGATAGGGATCCGAAAGAACCACGAATACCCATCTAAATAGCGAAAAAATTTATGAGAGGCTAACCTTTCTACCATTTGATCAATAAAAGGAAGGGGGAAGTGGTCTTTCTTAGTGGCGGCATTCAGCTGTCTGTAGTCTATGCACATCCGCCAACCGGTCACTACTCGGGTAGGTATTAATTCATTTTTCTCGTTCTTAACTACGATTGTCCCTCCTTTCTTCGGGACTACCCGTCTTTGGGCTTACCCATCTAGAATTACCTACCGAATAGATAATACCGCATCCAAAGAGCTTCATTACCTCGGCCATCACAACATCCTCGCATCTTTTGGTTCAGCCGACGCCGACCTTGTCTCGCAAGGTTTGTGATCCTCTTCCAGCTCTATCCTGTGCATACAAATATCGGGACTAATCCCCGTGATATCATCCAGTGAATAACCCATTGCCTTCCTGTTTTTCTTAAGTACAGCTAACAAAGAGGTTAGCTGATCATCACTAAGCTTGGCACTAACAATGACTGGATCTTTTTGCTCTCAGTATCGTCTAGAAAAGCGTATTTAAGATGAGATGGGAGAGGCTTACGTTCCGGTACCTTTACCTCAATGGAGCAAAGAGTGCTGATCATTTGTTCCACCTGCTCTCCCTCGTGCTCATCTAGATCATCAACAAGCAAATCCAACGCAGCGTCATCGTCCTCTGGGCTATCTCGCACACTCATCAAAAAGCATGAGAGCTTCCAGGTGGGTCCCTCATAAAAGAACCCGACCAAAAGTCATAAATAGACTCATCAATGATATCGACCGAATAACAAGTGTCCTCTATCATTGGGTGGGCTAAAGTACTAGGCAAACCGAATGTGATAGCGTCATCCCCTCTCGCAAGAGTCGACGCCCTTGTCGACATCAATGACGGCCCTGACTATACAAAGGAACGGTCTTCCTAAAATAATTTGGGTCCGGGTGTCCTCAGCTATATCCAAAACAATGAAATCTACGGGGATGTAAAGCTTGCCTATTTTCACAGCACATCCTCCAAGACACCTAAAGGTCTCCTAACGAGATCTATCACCATCTGTAGGGTAATGTTAGTCACCTTGAAGTGACTCATCTTCAATTGCTTGCAAACAAGAAGGGGCATGACACTAACGCTAGCACCTAAATCACAAAGGGCGTTATCAATAACCAAATTACCTATGACACGGGTAATAGAAAAGTCTGCCGGTCTTTCATTTTTGGAGGGGCCTTATTTAACAACAGGTTACTAGACTCTTCCATAAATGAAATCGTCTCAAATTCGCTCAAATTCCTCTTACGCGTCACAATATCCTTCATAAACTTAGTGTAAGTAGGGACCTGAGTAACAAGTTCGAAAAAAAAGGGACAGATTACGAAGGTTCTTCATGATGTCCACGAACTTACCGTCGTTTGCTTTCGACCCTTGCGTCCTTCAGACGACTTGGGAAGGGTACCCTGGTAGCGATAAGTGGTCCCGCAACCTTTCCTTTACCCTTATCAACGCGTGACGTCTCCACAGCAGGGGAAGATGACACGGTGGTGGTATTAGATACTGAATTAGGAATTCCGCCACTTAATGCACTGGATCGAGTACCTTTACTGGTCGATCGACCAGTTTCTTCTTCAATATCACTCGATCGACCTATCTTGACACTCGATCGAGTGTCTTCTTCAACATGGTCTCTCGATCGACCGCCAGTGTCACTCGATCGAGTGACTGGATGATTAGAACCGCTCGATCGAGTAGATGAGTTGCTCGATCGAGTGGTTACTGCACACGCAGCAAGTATCTCCTGCAAGAACTCGTCTAAATCATCATCTGAATCATCATTAGCTGCCAATATTTTGTCTTCTTCATGAGGAGGGTCATTTTGGAAGTTCATTGCACTGACTGGATCGCAAATTGGAATAAACTTGGCTTGATCCGTGGCCTGTGTCAACTGTGCGACTTGTTCTTTCAATTCCGATATGACCGTATCAGATCTCTGTGACATACTCAGCATAATGGATTTCAACTCGGCAATTTGTTCTCTTGAAGAGGGAGAGACCGGTCGTGGTACCAGTGTAGGAAGGGTAGAAACGCTCTTTATCTCGTCATATAACTGGGAGAAGGGAACTCCCTGCTTGAACTTCTTATATGCAAGGGCACGCTCCACACCTGCCGTACATTCAAAAAGATCGTGCCCTTCCTCGCCGCATCTACCACATGGCTCTGTATGCTCTGTAATCGTAGGCATTTTGGCAAATAGGCTACTAACCTGCAAAACTACTCAAAGCTTCGCAAAGAAAATGAGATCAGCCTCAAGGAATGAATTCCTTGAGACGAGAGACAAACTTAATTTAAGCAACAAAATGCGCCACCTCCCGAAACGGCGCCAAAATTTGACACGTCCATCGCGTGCACTGTCAAAAATAACCAACTGGCCAACTAACTAATATAGCTAGGGAAGTCGGGTCGAATCCACAGAGAGGTAGGAAGTTGACTGCTAAAACTAGGCTCGTCTAAGTAACCAATTTTGGGGTTTATAAATTGTGATTTCTAAACTAACAGAGTAAGGAAAAGAGAAATAAAAGAAGGAGTTAACAGATAAAAGAGGATAGCTAAGACAAGCGGTTCACCATAATTATCTGGTCGAGTAATCTAGACCTCAGGTCAATGCGGTACAGTCTAAGGGGTAGCGAACGTCACCTTTCGGTCCTTAATTCACCCTAAAGTGTAAACAGTTTAACTTTCGCCCTCGCTGCAATACTCTATTGTTCGCTACTAGTCTCCCCCTTCCAACCTTTCGGTCCAGGTCAAGGTCCACTAAGAATAAGGGTCTAATTGCGTCGACTCAATTAGGCAATTACAATTATTTGTAGCATTTAAGCAACAAAGACGGTACCGGTATTAACCTAGTAAATTGATTACTCTCCCTTCAAATCATGGGTCCCCTATAGTCTTAGCATAGGAAATTAGCTACTCATAATTGTCAGATTAACAATAACAATGACCAAACAATTAGAACTAAACATGATGAATAATCTAATTGATTGAACGATTATAAGGTAAAGAGAGAAAAGGAATTAAAAACAATAAATACGACAAAGAAATAATTAAATTGATAATACCGAATCCGAGTAGCAAGGTAGAGAGTAGAATTCCAAAAGAACAGTGACCAAGGTAACAGATGAAAATGTACGTCGTAAAGGAGATGGGAGTAACGTAGTGTTCTCCTCAGTCTTATACTGTAAAAACATCTTAAACCTAATCTATGGACTGATTACAAAAGCCCATAAAAGATTAGGCGGAAATAAACCAAAAACACACGAAATCCCCTCGATCGAGTAAGATGATTACTCGATCGACGTCCAAGTCACTCGATCGAGCTAGGATATCCTCTCGATCGAGCACTCGCCTCTTTGAACCTCCTCGATCGACTCCATGAACTGGTCGATCGACCAATATTGAGTGTATAAAGCATTCGATCGAGCACTAAAGCACTCGATCGAGCTATATAGGCGCATCAGGACTTGAATATCTTCCTTAACTCAGCTCATACGTCCTCCAAGCGTAAGATTCCTAAACTCCGGCTCCTTATTTCCCATGAATGCATACAATCAGGACAATTAAGGCTCGATTTAGCTCCTCCTCGGTCAATTCCTGCAAATTACAATAAACGGACCAAAGTAGAATATTCGGGGGTATTTGTAGCCAGATGCTACATAAAAAGCACAGAAATGCGTGTAAAAATGAGGTGAAAACCTTATATAAAAGACACGCATCAAATCTTGCAAAATTTGATACGGTCGTTTTGTACCAAAAATAAAAACCTAAGTTACTACCAACAGAAGTCAGCGGTAAGTAGGGTCGATCTCCACAGGGAGGCTAAGTTGCTATCTATCTGTTTAATTCGGTCTGTCAGGGTGTCACAGAAATGGGGGTTTTGACTTGTGTTAACTAAACTAGAGATTAAGCGAGAGAAATAAATAAGAGAAATTA
This sequence comes from Silene latifolia, assembly GCF_048544455.1. Lineage (NCBI taxonomy): Eukaryota > Viridiplantae > Streptophyta > Magnoliopsida > Caryophyllales > Caryophyllaceae > Silene > Silene latifolia. The sequence goes on from NC_133535.1 coordinate 84,832,151, forward strand.
ACAGCAAGAGAGAAGGGAATATGCTAGGAGTCGGTCCACCGTGGCGCTATCGATCTTATATTATCGGGAATACTAAGGCGATTAGACTATTGATAAGAAGAGCTATGGTCGTCACCTTTCGGTCCTTAAACCGCCCTAGAGCGTAAAACATGACTTAACTTTCGCCCTCACTGCAATACCCTATTGTAATTAAGCAAGCCTTCCCTTCCAATCTTTCGATCTAGGTCGGGGTTAACTAAATTTATGGTCTCCTGCATGCATTCATTCGACCGGATAACAGTTAAATTGCCTAATACAATTCCTATCACAAGACTAATCTATTTAATACAATTAAAACATTGCTACCACGGCTTCCCTAATCCTAACATACTACGGGAATTAGCTATGCATAATTAAAGGAAGAACAGGAAATAAAGGAGAAACAATAAACAACATTAAGAAATTAAGGAGAAAAAGGGAAGAGAAATTACTGTAAATAAATGATCCGGAAATGAAAGAACAAAAGTAACAGTAGAAAGAGTAGCAGTGTATTCGAACCAGAGAGAGAAAGGGAGAGTATATAGTGTGTGAGAGAGTTTATAAAAACATACTGACTCCTTATTTATAAGAAAATAGGATTAGCTAAACCTAATGACGGAATTAAACCTAAAAAGCCCAGCCCGTCAGCAAAATCCACTCGATCGACTAACTAAAGGCTCTCGATCGAGTGGTATTCCTTAGCATTCCTCTCGATCGAAAACTTCTTTCCCTTTAATCACTCGATCAAGAATAGGTAGCTCTCGATCGAGCAAATGGGCTCTCGATCGAGCACTTCTCAGCGCGTAATTCCTGCTTCGCGCACTGAACTTCAAACGGCTGCCATTTCTTCGTTACTTGGTCAAACAGGGTGATTCCGGTGGCATTGGAAAGCTAAAAGGACAAAATTTCATCTCCAATTGGAATCACATGAATATCTGTTGTAGAACTCGAGATATGGCTCTTACAAGCAGGAACTAGCAAATTGAAGCACTCTCTTGGCTCGCCTAACTTCCTTACTCCAATGCGCATCTCAAAATAGCTTCATTCCCGCTCCAAATTCACTCTTCCTCCAAAATGCATGCGTAAGGACATGTTTTTGGCTTGTTTTCACTCCTTCCGGGTTCATTCCTACAAATAAGACAAATAACCCAAAGTAGCATATTCGGGGCATTTCGTAGCATAAAACCACGATAAAGGCATAGAAATACGTGCATAAAATAGGCTAAAAAGACTATATAAAATGCACGTATCACATTCCCTGTCCATATCTCATATGGAGTCTTATCGGCCGCTTTAGTCGGGCTTCGATTTAGTGAAAATATTGCAGCCAAGAGGACAAAACCCCAAAACGAATTAGGAAGCTCGGTTAGACTCATCATAGACCGAACCATGTCTAATAAAGTTCGGTTTCTCCTTTTGGACACACCATTTAATTGTGGTAAGCAGGAGGAGTCCATTGTGATACTATAACATAATATTTTAGGTGTGAATCAAAATCAGAATTTATTCACCACCACAATCGGATCGTAGGGTCTTAATCGTTTTATCCAATTGGTTCTCTACTTCATTTTGAAACTCCTTGAACTTGTCAAAAGTGATACGTGCATTTTATACAGTCTTTTTAAGTCTCTTATGCACGTATTTCTATGCGATTCTCGTGAATCTATGCTACGAAATGCCCCGAATATTCTACTTTGGTTTGTTTTGCTTTATTTGCAGGATTAGACCTGAAAGTATCGGAATCAAGCCTTTTATCGTCCGTTTTGCTTGCATTTAGAGGATGAGTGGATTTGGAGCGGAAATGCTGCTGTCTTGGGACGTGTAAAGTCATTTCGGAAGCTAAATAAACAAGTCAAGGCTGAAACTAACGACATAATGAGCTGGCCGAGTCAAAGTTACTCGATCGAAGGCTTTCTTGATCGAACCAGCACTTTTGGATAGCATAAGACTTCGATCGAGTGAAGTCCATGTTCGATCGAATTGGGCATAATTGAAGTTCCTCGATCGAGTAGGTTTTCTTTTCGATCGAGAGGTTTTGCTATGAATATGTTCGATCGAGTAGTTCTAAATTGCTCAATCGAGTGATTTGCTAATGGGCTCGGGCTGTTTTATTTTTATTTTGTTTTTCTAGGTTAATACTTGTCTTTCCTATAAATAGGAAAGACGACATTAGGTTTTGGCACGACCTGATACACCACAACATACATTACTTTTTCCTGTTACTGCTGCTTTTTTGTTCCTCTATTATTTTCCGGATCCTAATCTGTAATCTTCTCTTCTCTTTAATTCTCTTTAATTTGCAATGTTTGTTTCTTCTTCATCTCTTGTTCTTGCTTTGTTCATTATTATGCATAGCTAAATCTCTTGCTAGGATTTAGGGGATTCGATGATTTATTGTTAGTTGCTAATTAGGTTACAGATCTTTCGTTGTTATTATGTCTTTGTTGTTAATGACTGCAAGTAACTGTAAATAGCTACTTGAATCGATGCACTTAGCTAATTAACCTTCGTAAGCCTTGACCTAGACCGGAAGGTTGGAAGGGGTGAGACCCGCAGTGAACAATAGGATGCTTTAGTGAGGGCGGAAGCTAAGCTAATAGTATTTTAGGGCGAATTGAGACCAAAAGGAGATATTTGTTGCCCCTTAGACTGATACAATTGATCGATCTGTGACCTTAGCTGCAATTATCTGACATTCATTGATGACCCGACAATCCTAGTTCTCTCTCTTTTTTTTTTTAATTCCTATTATTCTTTTTTCTCTTGCTTTAATCTCATTTAGTTTAGTTTAAACAACTCAAACCCCCCATCTTGTGACCTCAGACGGATTAAATTGACAAGTAGATAGTGACTGCCTCCCTGTGGAGATCGACCCTACTTACCGCTGACTTCTGTTAGTAGTACTTAGATATTTATTTTTGGTACTGTAACGACGGTATCAAATTTTGGCGCCGTTGCCGGGGAGGCAACTATTTTATTTGCTTGTTTATTTTTATCTGTCTTTAGCCTCAAGGGATTTATTCCTTGAGGGAGTTCTCATCTTTTTCTCTAGTGTTGTTTTGATAGGCCCTACAGGTCTTACCCAGACAGTTCTAAGTAAGAGATCGTCAAAGGGAAGGCTTGAGTACCTTTTATCTTTCACCTATGTTCGAATCTATGGCGCAACAGGTGGTTTATTGTGAGAGATGTGGTACTGCTGGGCACAATGCCGCTATTTGCTTGGCGTGGAACGACGAGGTCTATGCGTTTAAGCAGCGTAGACAAGCTAGTTATTCCACTGCAATTGTGCTGCCACATCCGCCTTATCAACGAGGTTACCAAAAGCCTCTATTCGTCTGGCCACCGCAACAACAAGCTCCTCCTCCTGATAAACAGAAAGAAGAGATTGCTGAACTGAAATCTTTAGTGAAGACACTTGCACTTCAATTGCAAGAACGTGATAGATTTAATGACGCTCAAATCTATGAGCTTGAGTCTCAAATTGCTCACTTAGCTGCTGAGACGAACCTTAGGCACACAGAGAGTGGTCTTTCCCATGAAGGACCCGAGTTGCCTATCGATACCGATGATTTATATTACTCAGAGTACGAAGATCTATCTGAAAACGAAGCATCATACGAGGATTTCTGCACTGGACAGCAACAAATACTCGATCGAATTAGTCAAAGTGTTGATTGAGTGGATTATCTGATGAAGTGTTCGATCGAACAGAAAATACCACTCGATCAAACAGATGTTATGAGGAAGTTCTCGATCGAGCAGATCAGGTTGTTCGATCGAGTGATATTTAAAAGGAAAGCTTTCGATCGAGTATTGTCTCTACTCGATCGACCACTTTGGCCATGGAGAGCAATGCTATGTCATCTTGGTTTGTTTTGGATGACGATTTTGATGAAGACAATGGCTATGGTGAATCCCCCATTTTCAAAGCCGAGCTGGATGCGTTGGAGGCTGCGATTTACGGGATAGAACCCACAGAGGAGGGGAATGAGAAGGTAGCTGAGTCCGGAAATGTTCCTAGCACGGTAGAGGTAATACATTCTTTTATCAATGATTCCGACGTTAGGAGCGACCAACTTAAGGTAATTGGCGATCATTTTATTATTATTGCTATAAATAGTACACTACCTCACATGACTTATGCTTTATATTTCAATACTCCACCCCCTCCCAGTTGGATAAATAAGCTTGTAAAGTTTCACCATATTTGTCATCGGAAATTCGTTAGGCTGAAACGATATCTTCTATTGCTTTCATATGCTCTTTCTTTATTATGGCGCTACTTACAGTTTTGTGTAGCACATGCGCAGTTATTTGATCGGCTGATGCGTGATTTGAGCTGTTTTGGCTGGGTTAAATTATAATGGCTGAAGAAAGAAAAGAAGGTCGAGCTGGGACCTGTCTGAAACTAGTGCTGACCGGGAGGCAACCAGGAGTTTTAGTCTTTACTTGTTTTTCAAACATTTTAGTCATGTGTGTAACAATTGGTTTTTAAACCATAGACTGAAACAGTTAAGCTTGTTTTGTTAGTTTAGCGGGCTGTTTATTGCGTCTTTGCAGGAATCTCTTGTGTGGACGGCTCGATCGAGTACTTTATATACTCGATCGAATCCTTTTGCTTCTGATTTCACTAGATCGAATACATCTTCTTCTCAATCGAGTGCCCGCCAAAGAAGATCTTTCGATCGAGAGCCCTATTTCCTCGATCGAACTTCTTAGGTGCCCAGTTCACTCGATCGATCAGTGTTTCATTTCGATCGAGTGCTTTTGACTTGGATTCGCATCCTGTGACGCTGTTATGGAGCCATTAGCGACCTCCCATGTTGCTGGCTGGTTTGGGGAGGTCCCTACTTCGCGTATTCTTGTGAGTTTTCTGCATCTTCACTCTCTCCTTTTTTTAGTTTGCATTTCCTTTCCCTATTTTTGAGTACAATGAGGGCATTGTACGGTTTGGTTTGGGGAGGTTATGCATCCATATCTGTGTCTGCATGTTGTTTTTATTGCATTTCTGCTATCACGTTTAATTTCTGTATGCATTGTTATTTATTTTTCTAAAATTCTAAAATCCCATAAAAATTAAAAATGTATAAAAATAAAAAAATCACGTTTATTTTAGCATATAGGTCGAGTCGGAATAGTAGATTTCAATGATGAAATTGCACTACATTTCGTCATTTTGCTTAAGCCTTGCATAAACTAATTATCTTTTAGTTTTGTCTCATTGCATATCTACGAGTTAATGTTAAAATTTAGCTGAACAAATAGACTTGACCTGAAATTTTGGAAACCCACTTATAAATTCTAAGGAACTACAGCTTTATAAACTGGTGTCATTTGTGACCAGTTTCATGTAGGTTTGTGAGTAGTTACTCCTTGCATAACATGTTCATCACTTTTGCACATTTATGAAATTCGATTGCTTGTCACTTGCATACATTCGGGTTTGTGGTCGGTGTCACATGCAGGGAGGTGCTTACAATTTCCCTTTCTTTAATTTTCACCCATTTAGCTCCACATTAGCCAAATATAGCCTTTTTGACCCATTAGCTACACCCAAATTTAGCCTGCCAGTCAAGCTAGTTTAGTGTAATTTTTGTGGTATATTTTTTCATTGTTGTGAGTTTGACTCGTTTCCCTTTATATGGAGTTGGTAGAAAAGAAAGAATGCGGAAAGAAAATAAAAAAAAAAAGAATAAAAGAATAAAAAAGAAAAAAAAACAGAAAAAAAAAACAGAAAAAGAAACCGAAAAAAAAAGAAAAAAATGTTTGTTGACGGCTTCACTCCTATGCTTTATTTATATCAATTGAGGAGTATGTTCGGTTCGGTTTGGTGAGTTTGAATGCCAAATTAGGGGCATTGTGCTTAATTTTTGATGGATTAGAAATGGATATGTTCCATTTGGTTCTGTTCCGGTACTAGCTTGGCCGCCTATACCTCCACATTCCCAAAAATGTTTTGCCTTTTCTTACCCATTAGCTCATTTTATCATACTTTTGTAAGCCCTCGGCTGTGACAGACCTTATTCGGTTGGAATGTATGTATGGTGATTAGAATTGTCTATCATATCAGCTGCATGCATGTTTATGTGGGTCGTAGTTTAGGTGAGCGACTATATTTATTTCTCTCTTACACTTATATGCTTACCCTTTGCTTCATGAGAGAAGAGTGACCCATGAGAGTCCATCATTAAAGGTCTTGCAAGGTCGACGGTTCAACTTTGTTATAAACATCTTATAACTCGTTTACATTTGACTGTTTTGCTATAAGTGTTAGTTTGCTTGCATTAAATTGGTTTAAGTGGGTATTTGTAGCTAGCTCTGAGCTTTCTTTTCCGTTCCATTAGTTTGAATTTAGTTTACTCAAGGACGAGTAAAGGTTCAGTTTGGGGAGATTTGATACGTGAATTTTATATAGTCTTTTTAAGTCTCTTATGCACGTATTTCTATACGATTCTCGTGGATCTATGCTACGAAATGCCCTGAATATTATACTTTGGTTTGTTTTGCTTTATTTGCAGGATTGGACCTGAAAGTATCGGAATCAAGCCTTTTATCGTCCGTTTTGCTTGCATTGAGAGGATGAGTGGATTTGGAGCTGAAACGCTGCTGTGTTGGGACGTGTAAAGTCATTTCAGAAGCTAAATAAACAAGTCAAGGCTGAAACTAACGACATAATGAGCTGGCCGAATCAAAGTTACTCGATCGAAGGCTTTCTTGATCGATCGAGCACTTTTGGATAGCAGAAGACTTCGATCGAGTGAAGTCCACGTTCGATCGAATTGCGCATAATTGGAGTTCCTCGATCGAGTAGGTTTTCTATTCGATCGAGAGGTTTTGCTATGAATATGCTCGATCGAGTAGTTCTAAATTGCTCGATCGAGTGATTTGCTAATGGGCTCAGGCTGTTTTAGTTTTATTTCGTTTTTCTAGGTTAATAATTGTCTTTCCTATAAATAGTAAAGACGACATTAGGTTTTGGCACGACCTGATACACCACAACATACATTACTTTTTCCTGTTACTGCTTCTACTTTGTTCCTCTATTATTTTCCGGATCCTAATCTGTAATCTTCTCTTCTCTTTAATTCTCTTTAATTTGCAATGTTTGTTTCTTCTTCATCTCTTGTTCTTGCTTTGTTCATTATTATGCATAGCTAAATCTCCTGCTAGGATTTAGGGGATTCGATGATTTATTGTTAGTTGCTAATTAGGTTACAGATCTTTCGTTGTTATCATGTCTTTGTTGTTAATCACTGCAATTAACTGTAAATAGCTACTTGAATTGATGCACTTAGCTAATTAACCTTAGTAAGCCTTGACCTAGACCGGAATGTTGGAAGGGGTGAGACCCGCAGTGAACAATATGATGATTTAGTGAGGGCGGAAGCTAAGCTAATAGTATTTTAGGGCGAATTGAGACCGGAAGGAGATATTCGTTGCCCCTTAGACTGATACAATTGATTGATCTGTGACCTTAGCTGCAATTATCTGACATTCATTGATGACCCGACAATCCTAGTTGTCTCTCTCTTTTGTTAATTCCAATTATTCTTTTCTCTCTTGCTTTAATCTCATTTAGTTTAGTTTAAACAACTCAAACCCCCATCTTGTGACCTCAAACGGACTAAATTGACAAGTAGATAGTGACCGCCTCCCTGTGGAGATCGACCGTACTTACCGCTGACTTCTGTTAGTAGTACTTAGGTATTTATTTTTGGTATTGTAACGACGGTATCAAAAAGCTTCACTCTTATTCTTCATTAAGTAGATATACCCATATCTACTTAAGTCATCAGTAAAAGTAATGAAGTAGTGAAAACCTCCTCTAGCGGTGATGGTTAATGGTCCACACACATCCGTATGTATGAGAGCCAAAACCTCACTAGCTCGTGTCCCTTATTCCCGCAAAAGGTGCACGAGTCATCTTGCCTAAAAGGCAAGACTCGCATATACCATAAGATTCGAAACCAAATGGTTTGAGCACTTTTGATGAAGCAAGTCTCTTAATGCGTCTTTCGTTTATGTGGCCTAAACGACAATGCCAAAGGTAGGATTCGTTTGGATCACCCGTTTTGAGCTTTTTAGTTTCCACATGATAAACGTCATTAACATCATTTAAAACATAAATGCCTACAATTGAAATGGCCTTGCCATAAACCACATCATTTAATGAAAAAGTACAACTATTGTCCTTAATCATAAAACAAAAGCCTTCCGCGTCTAACGCGGAATGGAAATGATGTTCTTGTTTAAAGTTGGTACAAAATAACACATATTTAAATACAACTCTAGACCACTAGTTAAAGTGAGCACATAGGTCCCCACGGAAACGGCCGCTACTCTAGCTCCATTGCCCATGCAGAGATCACATCACCTTTTGCTAGTGCTCACACGTCCCTTAAATCCTGCAAATGATTACAAAGGTGAGAGCCACATCCGGTATCAAGTACCCAAGTGGAAGTGCAAGCATAATTAACGTCTATCACATAGAGAGAGGAAATCATACCAATAGGCGTCACACGCCCTTCCTTGAGATCCTCCAAGTATTTGGGACAACTCCTCCTATAATGCCCCTTCCCATTATAATGGAAACATTCGGCCTCAGAGAGTTTGACACATTTTGCCTTGGGATTGCCATTCTCAACTGCTTTCCCTTTTCCCTTATCTTATTTCTTTGACGATTTCTTGAATTGGGACTTATCCTTACCCTTTCCTTTCTTAACTCTAAGGGACATGTTCTTTAACTTCATGGTTAGAACATCCCCTTTTTCACTCCCACTAGCTTCCATGTCCCTCTCCGCTTTGGTGAGGAGTGCATGAATTTCATGATAACTCTTATCCATGTCATTCATGTTGTAGTTTACCCTAATATGGGCAAACTTGGTGGGAAGTGAGTGGAGGATACGATCCACCACAAGAGTCTTAGGAATCTTACACCCTAGACGCTATAGGATGTCGACATATTCGACCATTTTGAGTACATGGGGACCAACCTTTTGGCCCCTCTCAAGCTTAGCTTCAAAGAAGCGTGCTGCCGCATCGTATTGACGGACTTTAGGTGTTTGTGAAAACATAGTAATCATACAAGTGAATATCTCGTATGCATTTAAAGAAATGCATGAAAGCTTGAGCTTTGAGGACATCGACCATATCAACACATTCTTGATATCATTCGACATCCTCACATGGTCATCATAGGCGATCCGCACCGCCGATGAAGCCCTTGATCGGGCTCGATGGGAGGAGCATCGGTCAAGTAAGTGAGCACGTTGTCGGACAACGCGGCGCTTTTGATGTTGGATTCCCATTCAAGAAAGATACTACCGTCATCTTTTAAGATATATTTGTCCATTACAGACCTTAGCCATGAATCTTTGCCTAGTGAAGTAGTCGATGAAGTTGAAGAAGTTGCCATTGCGAATTAAAATGCTACAACAAATAAGGAAAAAAATAACATCCATTGTTTTAAAAATTACTTGTGAAAACATGTTTAACAAGTTTTAGCATTTATATAATGGTCTTCCACTAAATTATATAAATGATTCCAAGACCCAAATATTAAACAAAAATGAGCATCGCTTGGGCGAAACATCCCATAATCGTGTAAATTCGGTAAGTCAACGGTTGACTAATTCTACCTCTAGAACTTTTGGTTGACGAATTTCTTTAAATTCATCTACTAGCCCCGATATACAAGACCGTCTTATATCCCGTTTAGTCCAACCAATTTTGGCACGTGATAACCGTTTACCACCCTACTTACCCAAGGTAAAAAGAAAACACCCCACTTGGGCGAGCGTGACTCTAATGAACAACGGATTCATAGGTGTTATTAATTGGTAAGGCTAATCTCAATTTTAGTTATGTGAGAGATCTTGTCAATTTAGTCATAAATTCCCTATAAGTGAACGAAGTCGGTGAATGTAAATGACGTGAATTGACAAACGCGAAAATAATGCATGTGAATGGCGATTTTGGCATGCGCGAAAATAAAACAAGCAAGCAAGTAAGCATATGGAAAAATCCTAGTACGGCCAACTAGTTAATAAAAAGTAGTCTATTACATTTCGAAAACCAACTCCTTGGTCCCTTGCCTCTTCATAGGAACATCCTCCAAAACGGGCTTCTTCAAGTGGGATTTGGAACACCTTTCCAAAAATAGACTCTGTCTCGATGTAATCCGTGTTTTGGAAACGCCGGTAAGAATAACTATTACAATTTAAATTACATAGCTATTCATATTATACATTAATTAATAAAATAAATAAAACTATTAATTAATTACAAACCGACGATACGAGATATCGCTATTCCCATTCATTTCGTGTAATAACGATTAAAATAAACTAGGCCATACTAGGTACAATAAAATAAATACTTTAAATAAATGACAATCATTCATTCAACTTAAATAAATATGCTTAAAATGCTGTAAAATGATGCCAAAATCGCCCTATCTTAACAATCGTAGGTATCCATCTCGGTTTTGTGGGTTTAATCGATTTTTAACTTGTAAAAATCAATAATCAACTCTTAAATCTCATTTAAGTCCAAACTAATTATCAAAAATATTTTGGACCTCAAAATTAGTCATCACTAATTTAATGATGAATAATAAGTTTGATTTGGTGATATTTTGCTAATTTAATCGGTAAAATCATAACTTTTAAGTAATAAATCCAAAATATTTGAAAAATTACCCAAAAAATAGGAATTTTTATGAGTTTTATGGAACACTCCCAAGAACACCAAAATGTCATAAAAATTGCCCAAAAAGTCGGATAAAATTTTATGAAGAAAAAGATCGATATTTATCGGTTTTTAACCACAAAAACCAATAAACATCAAAACAAGGTGAAATCACATTTTAAATTTCACTTTTAACTTTTGAATCATATTTTTAAATGTACATAAATTTATCATGGGCAGGAACAAAAGTTTCGAGTATATGATTAATTTATTTTACTTTTATCGACTTTTATCTCATAAAATCAATAAACATGCAAAACTTCAAACCAACCTTCAAAATTTTACATACAAGCGTAGAAAATATGCATGAAACACCACAAAAATTTCATTACCCGAATCAACTTTAACTATTTTTAGTTAACTCTTAACCAAAATACGGCATTTTTGACTCGGTTTCTACCAAAAAATATTAAAAATAGCAAAATAACTTCAAAAATCACCAAATTTTACCACAAACCTTTTGAGATCAGTAGGTATGCATGCCCAAAAATTTTCGTGCTAAAACCTCTTCTAACACAATTTTTGAGTTTTTATAAATTATCTCATAATTTATTAATATGCTTAAAATCAACATGTAAATTATTAGCCTAAGCTCTAATACTACTTGAAAGATCATAGATCCAAATTAGACTCTCTAATTAAAAATAAATTATCTCATAATATGTTCATTTAGTGATCTATGTAACATGCATGCAAATATGAAAGCATAAAAATAAAGATTAAGGAAAAACAATTTCCTTACATTGATTTTTATGGTAAAAATGGGCACAAACTAGATCACCTATCTAGTTTGTTCTTGAGCTAAAAAGAAATGGATGATTCTCCTTGAAAAACCTTCAAATAGAAAGTCTCCTTCAAGTTGCACCCAAGAACAATACCCAAAATAATTTTACAAGTATTATATAAAATTTACCCTTGATAATATGTAAATAATACTAACAATCTTAGTAATTATTTTTAGATTACTAACTACTTAGTAAATTGATGATTTTATTATTTTAGAGAGAGGAAGACTAAGAAAGATATCACATGCAAATGCACAAGTGAAGTTGCGTAAAAAATGAACAAAACTTGGTCTATATGGGAAGGGGTGGCCGGGTAGGTGAGAGGGTGAGTGGAGTGTTATATTCTTATTTTTTTGTCAATCTTACATCACATGCAAAAAATGATTATAAGATAACTTATGGAAGTATCACAAGTAAAGTGAAATGATTGTGTTTATAATCATCCACTACACTCCATTTACATGGTCCAATGTCCCATTTACGGATCCATTTTGGTTCTTATGTTTGTCGCATAAATACGTGTAAATTTTATTTAAACATCGTATTATGTTTAAATGCTTCCAATTAATTTCGTCCAAATCACTCCGTAAATATACATGTACCACTACACATATTATTTACGTACTAGTATTAATCACATTAATCAATTAGTACAATTTTAGTGAATTAACAATTAATTAACTAAAACCCGTCTCCCAAAACTTATTATTCAATTATTGCATAATTAAATAATAACTGCCGTGCCTCGAGTTCGCAACTCGAAATCTCTCTAAAAATAATCGACTAACCTGTTAGTCTATAAATAAAGGGACTAAATAAATTGTATCTCATACAATTAATTAGTTATCAATTGGGGTTCGTTCCTATAGGTGTGACCTAAAGGGGCCAGTTGATCACCGCCGTCTCACGACAATAACGTCAAACTCTAGTTAGCCAACCATTATCGATTTACATTAATCAACTGACGAGGATCAAATAATTAAATTTCCCAATGATATTCCTTTAATGAGATTTATTATATAAACGCACTATTGTGGAGGACACCATCTCCAACAGATTCTAACTTCTTCCTATCACTTTCTCGGCTATAGTGATCGACCTTAAAACATGGCTCATGTAGTCGGGGAGCTCTAATTGTTTTGTCAAGATTAAAAGTGATTGTCTCATCCCCCACTTCAAGTGTGAGCTCTCCATGTTTCACATCGATTACCGCTCCTGCGGTATGCAAGAAAGGTCTTCCTAAAATGATAGGAATGTTGGAATCCTCTTCTATATCTACAGTGACAAAGTCTACCGGGATGAAGAATTTGCCAGTTCTCACGAGCACATCCTCCCATACCCCTAAAGGTATCTTTGTTGATCGATCCGCCATTTGAAGCGTAATGTTGGTGCATTTGAGTTCTCCCATTCCTAGCCTTTTACACACCGAGTATGGCATGATACTTACACTTGCTCCAAGGTCCCATAATGCTTTGTTTATTGTAGTGTCGCCAATGGTGCATGGAATAGAAAAACTTCCCGGATCTTTGAGTTTTGGAGGGGAACTTCCTTGTAGAATAACATTACTCACTTTGGTAAAGGCAATAGTCTCTAACTTTCGGATGGATTTCTTCTTAGTAAGAATGTCTTTCATGTACTTTGCATAGGCCGGAACATGATTGATAAATTCCGTGAATGAGATTGAGACTTCTAAGTTCTTCACAATTTCCATTAACTTTCCAAGTTGCTCATCAAACTTAGGCTTAGCTTGACGACTTGGGAATGGAAGTCTAATTACAATAGGCTCTTTCTCCTTAGCCTTCTCTTCATTCTTCTTTGAAACTTCATTGGTGGTGGGTTCTTCCTCCTTAGAGTTCTCCAAAACTCTTTGCTTGTCACTAGCATCCACAATATCTTCATCAATTGGCCTCTTCAGCCCCTCATATCTTGTACCACTCCTCAAATGGATGGCACTCACCGTTTCATCTCTTGGGGGATTACTTTAAGATGGTAATTACCCCTTTTGTCTTTGAGAGCTAGAAGATGCTAATTGAGTCATTTGAGTTTCTAGCATTTTGGTGTGGGCTAGTATGTTGTTGATGGTGATATATTTGGCTTGGCTATCTTTTTGCATTTGGGTGAAAAATTCTTGTTGGTTCTTTTGCATTTGGAGGACCGCTTTTTGAATATCAAAGCCTTGGTCATTGGATTGATTGTATGAAGGTTGATTTTGATAACCTTGGCTTTGGTTGTAAAAGGGTCTTTGAGCTTTGATGCGTGTCTTTTATATAAGGTTTTCACCTCGTTTTTACACGCATTTCTGTGCTTTTTGTGTAGCATCTGACTACAAATACCCCCGAATGTTCTACTTTGGTCTATTTATTGTAATTTGCAGGAATTGACCGAGGAGGAGCTAAATCGGGCCCTAATTGTCCTATCTGTACGCATTTACGGGAATTGAGGAGCCGGAGCTCAGGAATCTTGCATTTGGAGGACGTATGAGCTGAGTCAGGGAAGTTGTTCAAGTCCTGGTGCGCCTATATAGCTCGATAGAGTACTTTGATGCTCGATCGAATGCTTTCCATACTCAAGACTGGTCGATCGACCAGCTGAAGGAGTCGATCGAGGAGGACCAGCGAGCAGTGCTCGATCGAGAGGTTGTCATAGCTCGATCGAGTTGCTTGGAGCTCGATCGAGTGATCTCTTTACTCGATCGAGAGGTTTTCGTGTGTTCTGGTTAAATTCCGCCTAACCTTTTGTGGGCCTCTCATAATCAGTCCATGGATTAGGTTTTTAAACATTTTTACAGTATAAGACTGAGGGGAACACCACGTTACTCCCATCTCCTTTACTACGCATATTTCCACTGTTACTTTTGACAGTTTTTCGGATCTTTGTTCACTACTTTGCTACTCGAATTTCGGTATTATCAATCCATTTAATTCTTAATCATTTTTATTGTTCTTAATTCCTTTTCTTCTCTTTGATTTATAGTCATTTAATCATCTTTTTATATTTGTCATCATGTTTAGTCTTGATTGTTCAGTTATTGTTATTGTTGATTCGATAATTATGAGTAGCTAATTCCCTATGCTAAGACTATAGGGGATCCATGATTTAAAGGGAGAGTAATCGAATTACTGGGTTAATGCTAGTATCGTCCATGTTGTTAAAATGCTACATATAACTGTAATTGCCTAATTGAGTCGACGCAATTAGACCCTTATTCTTGGTGGACCTTGACCTAGACCGAAAGGTTGGAAGGGGGAGACTAGTAGCGGACAATAGAATATTGCAGCGAGGACGAAAGTTAAACTGTTTACGTTTTAGGGTGAATTAAGGACCGAAAGGTGACGTTCGCTACCCCTTAGACTGTACTGCATTGACCTGGGACCTAGATTACTTGACCGGACGATTGTGGTGAACCGCTTGTCTTAGCTATTCTCTTTATTTGTCAAACCCTCTTCCTTATTTCTCTTTTTCTTACTCTGTTAGTTTAGAATTTACAACTAAAACCCCCAAAATCGGTTACTTGGACGAACCTAGTTTAGCAAACAAATTCCTACCTCTCTGTGGATTCGACCCGACTTCCCTAGCTATATTAGTTAGTTGGAACCAGTTGGTTTATTTTTGACAGGTACGCGACAGACGTGTCAAATTTTGGCGCCGTTGCCGGGGAGGTGGCGCATATCTGTTGCTTTAATTAAGTTTGTCTCTCGTCTCAAGGAATTCATTCCTTGAGATTGATCTCATTTTCTTTGCGAAGCTTTGATCAGTTTTGCAGGTCAGTAGTTATTTGCCAAAATGCCTACAATTACAGAGCATACAGAGCCATGTGGTAGATGCGGCGAGGAAGGGCACGACCTTTTTGAATGCACGGCAGGTGTGGAGCGCGCTCTTGCATATAAGAAGTTCAAGCAGGGAGTTCCTTTCTCCCAGCTATATGAAGAGATAAAGAGCGTTCTTTGCTCCTCCTACGTCGATATCACGACCGCTTCTCCCTCTTCAAGGAAGAAATTGCCGAGTTGAAATCCATTATCTTTGAGTATGTCACGAAAATCGATTCGATCATCTCGAAATTGAAGGAACAAGTCGCACACCGACACACAGCCACGGATCAAGCCAAGTTTTTTCCAATTCGTGACCCGGGGTGCAATGAACTTCCATCATGAAGAGGACAATATATTGGCGCTAATGATGATTCGAGGCGATGATTTAGACGAGTTCCTGCAGGAAATGCTTGCTGCGTGTGAAGTCACCACTCGATCGAGCAACTCATCCACTCGATCGAGCAGCTCTGATCATCCAGTCACTCAATCGAGTGACCGTGGCAGTCGATCGAGAAGTGTAGAGTTCCCATCTGGTCGATCGAGTGAGATAGTTACTCGATCGAGGACCTCAGCTGAAGGAAACACTCGATCGAGTGACAAGAGAGGTCGATCGAGTGATGTTGAAGAAGAAACTGGTCGATCGACCAGTGAAAGTGTTCGATCCAGTGCTGTGAGTGGCGGAAATTCCAATTTACTACCCAGTACCACCACCGTGTCATCTTCCCCTGCTGTGGAGACGTCGCGAATTGATAAGGGTAAAGGAAAGGTCGCAGGACCACTCACAGCTACCAGGGTACCTTTTCCGAGTCGTCTAAAGGACGCGAGGATCGAGCAACAGTACGGTAAGTTCGTGGACATCGTGAAGAACCTTCAGGTAACTGTCCCTTTCTCTGACCTTGTCACTCAGGTTCCTACTTACGCTAAGTTTATGAAGGATATTATAACGCGTAAGAGAAACTTGAGCGAATTTGAGACGATTTCATTTATGGAAGAGTCTAGTAACCTACTGTTAAATAAGGCCCCTCCAAAAATGAAAGACCCGGGCAGCTTTTCTATTACCTGTGTCATAGGTGATTTGATTATCGATAAGGCCCTTTGCGACTTAGGTGCCAGTGTTAGTGTCATGCCCCTTCCTGTCTGCAAGAAATTGAAACTGAGTCACTTCAAGGTGACTAACATTACCCTACAGATGGTGATAGATCTGTTAGGAGACCCTTGGGTGTCTTGGAGGATGTGCTGTGAAAATAGGCAAGCTTTACATCCCAAAGAGATTTCGTTGTTTTGGACATAGGCGAGGACACCCGACCCATTATTTTAGGAAGACCGTTCCTTTGTACAGTGGGGCCGTTATCGATGTCGGACAAGGGCGTCGACTCTTGCGATGGGGATGACGCTATCACCTTTAGTCCGCCCAATACTTTAGCCCACCCAATGATAGAGGACACACGTTATTCGGTCGATATCATTGATGAGTCTATTTATGACTTCTGGTCGGGTTCTTTTATGAAGGACCCACCGGAAGCTCTCATGCTTTTTGATGAGTGTGCGGATAGCCCAGAGGACGATGACGCTGCATTGGATTTGCTTGTCGATGATTTGGATGAGCATGAGGGAGAGCAAGTGGAACAAATGATCAGCACTCTTTGCTCCATTGAGGTAAAGGTACCGGAACGTAAGCCTCTTCCCTCTCATCTTAAATATGCTTTTCTAGATGACACAGAGCAGTATCCTGTCATTGTTAGTGCCAAACTTAGTGATGATCAGCTAACTTCTTTATTAGCTGTACTTAAGAAAAACAGGAAGGCGATGGGCTATTCACTGGATGATATCACGGGTATTAGTCCCGATATTTGTATGCACACAGATAGAGCTGGAGGAGGATCACAAACCTTGCGAGACGGGTCGGCCAACAACCGAAAGATGGAGGATGTTGTGACGGCTGAGGTAATGAAGCTACTGGATGCAGGTATTATCTATTCGGTAGGCAACTCTAGATGGGTAAGCCCCGTACAGGTAGTCCCGAAGAAAGGAGGGACAACTGTAGTTAAGAATGAGAAGAATGAATTAATACCTACTCGAATAGTAACTGGTTGGCGGATGTGTATAGATTACAGACAGCTAAATGCCGCCACCAAGAAAGATCACTTTCCCCTTCCTTTTATTGATCAAATGGTAGAAAGGTTAGCTTCCCACAAATTTTTCTGCTATTTAGATGGGTATTCAGGGTTATTTAGATGTGATGCATGCCAACGATCAGGGAACATTTCGAAGAGACATGAGATGCCACAAAACGGCATCCTAGAGGTTGAGGTTTTCGATGTCTGGGGCATCGATTTCCAAGGACCGTTCCCATCCAGTAAAGGTAACAGGTACATTTTAGTAGCTGTAGACTATGTGTCAAAGTGGGTTGAGGCAATTGCTTCACCTCATTGTGACGGTAAGACAGTGATAAAGATGTTCAAAAAGATCATATTTCCCCGTTTTGGTGTCCCTAGGGTCGTCATTAGTGATGGGGGGCTGCATTTTAAGGAAAAGAAACTCACTTCTATACTGTCTAGAGTTGGTGTCCAACACCGGCGTGGTTTGGGGTATCATCCCCAAACTAGTGGTCAGGTAGAGGTCTCTAATCGTGAACTGAAAGAGATCTTGTCTAAGGTAGTTTCTAAATCACGGAAAGACTGGAGTCTTAAGCTAGATGACACGTTATGGGCTTATAGAACTGCCTTTAAGACACCAATTGGTGCATCGCCTTATAGGTTAGTTTATGGGAAATCGTGTCACTTACCCGTTGAGTGGAATGTAAGGCCTGGTGGGCAATTCGTGAGCTTAATTATGATCCTAAACGTGTGGTCGAATCGTCTTTTGCAGCTTGATGAATTAGAGGAGTTTAGGCTTAATGCCTATGACAGCTCACGCATTTACAAGGAAAAGACGAAGAGATGGCATGACAAGAGAATCTTACCTCGGGAGTTTCATGTGGGGCGAAAGGTGTTCTTTGTTTAATGCCCGGTTGAGACTGTTTCTGGCAAGTCAAGTCCGGATGGATGGTCCATACACGGTGACGGCCGTCACCAAATTTGGATCCGTAGAACTTGAAGACTCCGAGGGCCACAGATTCAAGGTGAACGGCCAATACGTGAAGCATTACTATGAGGCGAGTGAAGTGGACAATCCCGTTGAAGTCCTGCACTTCGACGAGCTCGACGCGCCAGTAACCTGATACCAGAAAGGTCGTGCGGGACCTCTTAAACCAGCTCTCTCCGGGGAGGCGGCCCGACATTTTATTTATGCTTTTGTTGAACTATTTGCTTTAATTGTTTTTCTTTAAACCTTAAGTTAACGTTAGACGCTGCTTTTGAACAATTTCTGTACTTTCCTTGCTTTCATTCGTCCCTTGCAGGCTAAAAGTACTCGATCGAAGGGTTTTTATGCTCGATCGAGCACTTTCTGATGCGGCAGTCACTCGATCGAGGGGTCATGTCCTCGATCGACCAGATCCCTACCCATGTCTACTCGATCGAGTGAATCTGTTCTCGATCGAGTCCACCTATTTGTGTAACGATCGATCGAGTATCCCAAGTGCTCGATCGACGGGTATTGATCCCATTGCCCGTTTTTTACGCCGCAAAGCTACAGTTTGACTTCCTTTGACCTCCCATGTTCATGGTCGGTTTGGGGAGGTCCCGCTATATGACGTTTTGTAAGTTTTCCAATTCCGCTCCTCTTTTCCCGTCTCAGTTTGCGTTTCTTCCCTATTTTTGGTACAATGAGGGCATTGTACGGTTTGGTTTGGGGAGGTATGCATCCATCTCTGTGTCTGCATGTTTCTTGCATTGCTTGTTTTAATTTATTTATTTCCACATGCATTGCTGTTTTAATTAATTCCAAAAAATCATAAAATTCAAAAACATAGCGAAATTTTCATGTTTTAAATTGAGTCGGAACGTTTGAACACTGACGCTACATTGAATCCTTATTTTGAGCCTTGCATTTTCTTGACATTTAGCTGGCGTGTTTATGTGCATAGTCTACGAGTTTTTATTTCTCTCTTATCTGAACGAATAGACTTGATTCTTTATGTCGGCAAGCTACAATAACATTCTGAGGTTAGAGCTTATTAAACTGGTGACATTCATGACCGGTTTCGTTTAGAATGTGAGTAGTACTCTCTTTAAGACATGTAACATCAATTTGCATAAGCATGAGTCTAGTCTTCTTAATACCTGTATGCATTCGGTCTGTGGATGGTGACACGTGTTAGGAGAGGCAGTCCCCCTTATTTCATTCCACCCATGAGCCTCACATAGCCAAATTGCCTTTTTGTCCTATCAACTACTGTCTATAATACTTCCTACCCTAGCTGAGCTAGTAACGAGTAGTCCTTGGAATGTTTTTATTGCAATATGGTTATTTCAGCTGATTTCAAGAGAAGGTGGAAAGATTGAAGGGAAGAAAAAATGCATGTTGAATTGAAAGAAAAACAAACGGAAAAGGTGCGAAAAAGAAAAAAAAAAAAAAAAAGGAGACAGAAATTCAAAAGAAAAGAAGAAAAATTCAAATGAAATGAAAAAAAAAGATCACACTCCTATGCCGCATTTATATTTTATGGGGAGTCGACGACTTTTGGTGTTTTGTGCATAATTTTGCACCGTTTCATCTTGCTGTTATGAGTACGAAGTTGGGATGCAGTCTATATTTGGATCCGTTGTTGCTAGCCTAGCTATTAACCCCACATATCCAAATTCATTTTAGCCCCTTCTTACCCATTACCTCACTAACCCAAATATAAGTCCTCGGCACGTGTCTTGGTCATTAGTATGGTTGGAATGCATATGTACGGTTGTAGAGACTTTACTCATGTTAATTGCATGCATGTTCTTATAGGTCGAGTTAGGTGAGCGTCTTACTTCTTCCTATCTTTCACATATATACTCACCTTGTACCTGACTTTGAGTGACGAGCGATCCGTGAGAGTCCGACATCTTTGAATCTTGCAAGGTCGACGGTTCAGTAAGTTTGAAACATTAATTTAACTCGTTTGCACTTTTCAGTTGCCACTTTGTCATTTCGTTGCATTAAATTGGTTCTGATGGATGATTTGTAGCTGATGCGTTGGTCCCGTTCTTTTGTTCACCCTTAGTTGCATTCATATTTGCTTGGGGACAAGCAAAGGTCTGGTTTGGGGAGATTTGATGCGTGTCTTTTATATAAGGTTTTCACCTCGTTTTTACACGCATTTACGTGCTTTTGTGTAGCATCGGCTACAAATACCCCCCCGAATGTTCTACTTTGGTCTATTTATTGTAATTTGCAGGAATTGACCGAGGAGGAGCTAAATCGGGCCCTAATTGTCCTATCTGTACGCATTTACGGGAATTGAGGAGCCGGAGCTCAGGAATCTTGCATTTGGAGGACGTATGAGCTGAGTCAGGGAAGTTGTTCAAGTCCTGGTGCGCCTATATAGCTCGATAGAGTACTTTGATGCTCGATCGAATGCTTTCCATACTCAAGACTGGTCGATCGACCAGCTGAAGGAGTCGATCGAGGAGGACCAGCGAGCGGTGCTCGATCGAGAGGTTGTCATAGCTCGATCGAGTTGCTTGGAGCTCGATCGAGTGATCTCTTTACTCGATCGAGAGGTTTTCGTGTGTTCTGGTTAAATTCCGCCTAACCTTTTGTGGGCCTCTCATAATCAGTCCATGGATTAGGTTTTTAAACATTTTTACAGTATAAGACTGAGGGGAACACCACGTTACTCCCATCTCCTTTACTACGCATATTTCCACTTTGTTACTTTTGACGATTTTTCGGATCTTTGTTCACTACTTTGCTACTCGAATTTCGGTATTATCAATCCATTTAATTCTTAATCATTTTTATTGTTCTTAATTCCTTTTCTTCTCTTTGATTTATAGTCATTTAATCATCTTTTTATATTTGTCATCATGTTTAGTCTTGATTGTTCAGTTATTGTTATTGTTGATTCGATAATTATGAGTAGCTAATTCCCTATGCTAAGACTATAGGGGATCCATGATTTAAAGGGAGAGTAATCGAATTACTGGGTTAATGCTAGTATCGTCCATGTTGTTAAAATGCTACATATAACTGTAATTGCCTAATTGAGTCGACGCAATTAGACCCTTATTCTTGGTGGACCTTGACCTAGACCGAAAGGTTGGAAGGGGGAGACTAGTAGCGGACAATAGAATATTGCAGCGAGGACGAAAGTTAAACTGTTTACGTTTTAGGGTGAATTAAGGACCGAAAGGTGACGTTCGCTACCCCTTAGACTGTACTGCATTGACCTGGGACCTAGATTACTTGACCGGACGATTGTGGTGAACCGCTTGTCTTAGCTATTCTCTTTATTTGTCAAACCCTCTTCCTTATTTCTCTTTTTCTTACTCTGTTAGTTTAGAATTTACAACTAAAACCCCCAAAATCGGTTACTTGGACGAACCTAGTTTAGCAAACAAATTCCTACCTCTCTGTGGATTCGACCCGACTTCCCTAGCTATATTAGTTAGTTGGAACCAGTTGGTTTATTTTTGACAGGTACGCGACAGACGTGTCAAGCTTGCTTTCTCATTGGAGGTGGGGTGTATGTTGGTTGGGGGTTTTGAACATTGTGGCTCTTGTATGAAAGATTTGGATGAAATTTGGTATTCTCATTATAGTAGTTGGAATAAGGGGTACCACTCTTGTATGCTGGGAAAGCATTCACTTGTTCATTTGTTCCCCTACATTCACTTTGCTCATGTCCCAAAGTTCCACAACTCTCACATACTCCTTTTGGAATTGAGGATGATGCCACCATAACATTAACATGTTGTTTGGGTGATTTATAAGCTTCATCAAGCTTAGCCATGGCCTTCTCAAATTTCAAATTCATGGTGTCAATATGAGCACTTAGTTGAGCACCCAATTGTGTGATAGAATCTACCTCATGCCTTCCTCCTCTAGTGGCCTTTCGAGGCCTACTATATTGGGAATTATGAACCGCCATCTCTTTGATTTTGGCCCATGTTTGATTGTCATCAATTTCGGTAAACATCCCATTGGATCCCATATTAAGGATATTGCGGGAATCTTCATATAAACCGTTCCAAAATTCTTGCACAAGGAACCACTCACTAAGCCCAGGGTGTGGAAAAGAACGACAAGTGTCCTTAAATCTCTCCCATGCTTCATACAATGATTCTTCATCCCTTTGTTTGAACCCGGTGATTTGGGCTCTCAACATATTAGTCTTCTCCGGAGGATATAATTTATTGTAGAAAGCAAGTGCTAGCTTCTTCCATGAATCAATACCAAGGGTAGCCTTATCTAGGCTCTTCAACCATTGCTTTTCAGTACCGATTAAAGAAAAAGGAAACAATACCCATCGGATTTGGTCTTGAGTAACTCCGGTTTGAGAAATTGCATCACAATAGTCACAAAAAGTCTCCATATATGAATGAGGATCTTCACTAGGCATCCCTCCAAATTGACTTCTCTCAACTAATTGTATGAATGCGGATTTGGCAATGAAATTACCGGTTAAATGTGGTGGTGTAGGATTACCATTTGGTAGGTTCTCCTCGGTTGGTACGGAATGTGATGAAAATTTAGGCATTGTGGGTTGATTTTGTGGTGGGTTTTCTATTGGGTTATCCTCTCCTTGTCTTGCAAAAGGGTTGGTAAACTCAATGTCATTTGGTTGAATGTACACAATCTCTCCAATACCTACAACTCTTGAAGTACCTCTAGCAACTCTTCTATTGTTGGTTAAGGTTCTTTCAATCTCGAAATCAATAGGTAATAAATTACCTTGTGATCTCCTAGTCATTCAAAATATCAAACAACTTGAAAATAATTAGAACAACCTTGAGGAGATTGACTTCCCCAAGGTAAAGAAAAATACAACTAAAAAACAATTAATGAAAATTCAAAACAATTTAACACCATCCCCGGCAACGCCACCATTTTTGGTCCGATTCAAACTCGTCGTCAAAAGCTACCAACCAAAACAATATTTATAACTTCACAATCTAATCTTAGTAAAGAGGTAAGTAAAGGTCGGATCCCAAGGGACGGGTATTGATATAGGATTCTCAATTGTAAATAGCTATGTCTTAGGGTGTCATAATTTGGGTTGAGGTGATGTGTAATCTAAACTAATCAACAAAATGAAAGTAAAGTAATGAAAACAAAGCAAAGCAATTAAAGAGGTTTGTAAACAAATGATTAAAAGCACTAGGGTGTCATGGGTTCATAGGGGATTCATGGGAGTAGATCATACAAACATGTTCTCAATTAGATGCAAGCACTTATTGTTGTGATGGGATCGAGTTAGTGTATATCTTACAATCCCTAAGAAAGTTTGGGTCCCGGAGCCGAGTCGTTTAGACTGTACAACACCTACAAGTCGACTTAATCCTTCCTATTCAACTCTATGCATGGTCTAATGAGGCTTGAGTTGGTTTATGTCTTACAAGCCTCATTGAAAAGATAAGAGATGGGTAAAAAATGCAAGGATTCATAGGCTCACATTTCATCAAACATAACATGTGCATAGGTTGAAATAACAAGAAGCAAGCAAATTAATTAAGAGAACATATTAGATTAAGCATAGATCAATCCCCATGTTGGTTTCCCCTAATTCCGCATTAACCCTAGCTAAAGAACTACTCACTCATGGTCAAGTTTAACATGCTAATAAGGTTTTCAATTATACTAACAAAGCAAAACATGATGAATAAATGAAAGTGATTAACAATAATTAAACAAGGGTAAAGAGGGATTATACCTATGAAGATGATTCCAAATAATAAAGCAAAGAATAATAGAAGTACTTGATGATTGATGGAAGGTTGTCAATCCTCCAAATAAACCCAAATAATCTTCTAATTACCCAAATAAAAGGAAGAACAATAGAGAAATTAAGGAAAGATTAAGACGTGATTAATATTGAGAAATGTATTACAACTAAATTAAGAGAGTATTAAGGTAGATTAAACTTGGATTAAGAGTGGATGATAATCTAGGTAGCACAATGGGGTATTTATACTAAAGATTAGGTACAAGGATTAGAGTTACTAAGGGCTTAAATGACTATTAAGACCCTATGAAAACTTGAGGAAATGCTACTCCCGAGGGACATGCGCGGATCCTCCTTGCTAGTCCTGCCACGATCCGCTAGTCCCGTGCTGAGGCACGGGCTGTTCTGTCTTGAGATCCGTCCGGATCAGGGAGGAGACGCTCGGATCATAGCTCTCCAGTTCGCTCGTCCTGGGATCGAGCCGCTCGGATCCTGGCAGTTTGGTATGTTCGGATCATGCTCGGGCCGCTCGGATTCTAGGGCAGAGTAGTTCTCTTGTTTAGCTCCTTAACAATCCACAAGGATCGTGTTAGGGATGCAAGGATCTTTTCATCATTGCCCATTTCACTTTATTTATCTACTTAGGCCTCTAGTGTCGGTCTTCTGTTTGATGCTTGGTCATTAGATGTGATCCATTTAGCTCCATTTTGCCTCATAAATGCAAGGTTAGCAATCCTTTCCTACCAAGGAGACAAAACCTCAAAGAATATACAAAATGGGAAACTAAAGATAGTAAATGACCCAAATAAGTGCTAGAAAGCATATGAACGAGGTTAATTCAGGGACTAAATGTGCTCAAATATGAGTCACATCAGACATATCCCAGAAGCTTGCCTGACGTTACTCCGAACGCACATTTCTGAGGATTGAGCCTCATATTGTACTTGCGCAGTCTTAGGAAGAATTTGCGAAGATTATCGATATGCCCCTTCCTATCTTTGGATTTGACGATCATATCATCTACGTACACTTCTGCTTATTTATGCATCATGTCGTATAGTAATGTGGTCGCAGTGCGTTGATATGTAGCTCCAGCATTGATTAGCCCGAATGGCATAACAGTATAACAATATGTGCCCCACTGAGTGACGAAGGCTGTCTTATGCATATCTTCTATGGCAATTTTGATCTGATTATACCCTCCATACCCGTCCATGAAGGATAACAACGCTTGATCTGCTGTATTATCTACCAATATATCGTTGTGCGGTAGAGGGAAGTCGTCCTTTGGACTCGCTTTGTTCAAGTCTCTGAAATCAACACAAACCCGAATTCGCCCATCCTTTTTGGGCACGGGGACTATGTTTGCCACCCAGTCTGAATACTCGAAAACTTTGATGAACCCGGCTTTGAATTGCTTATCGACTTCTTCTTTGATCTTAAGAGCCCACTCGGTCCTCATCCGACGAAGCTTCTGTTTTACAGGTTTAAAACCTGGTTTGATTGGAATTCGACGTTCTGCATTAGTAGAAAGTTTCTATTGATAACCTCCCACATGGACTGACAAACGTAAAAGGCGCATTGTTTGTCGTCTGGTGCTTTAGGAGTATTATATAAATCACACACAAATCAGCTGAATTAGATAATCAACCTCTCACAAAAACATAAATTAAATGATACGAGTAATTATTAAGAATACACTTACTAATGGCGTGATAAAATTGGGAACAACGTTGCTTTCATATTTCCCAAGTGGACATAATCTTTTTTTTTGCTTCAAAAACACTAATCCATAAATATACACACATGCCATTATTATTTGCATATATATGGCTCAAGTCATACAATAACAAATGACATTATTGAAGGTTGTAAACTTACTCAGTTATCATCCTTACATAACTGTCAGAGGGTTTGTCTTTGCGAGAGTCAATCCAGTACACTGTTTTTGTTTCCACTTGGATTGCCAGTAGCACCCAATACTTCCTATTCAATTTGGGACATTGAACTGTTAGTTCATTTACACGCATTTAAGCATGTTAATAATAAATTTATAGAACTTTGATTCATTATAATAATCACGTACTATACATACATATTCTCATTGTAGGGAGCAAGCCATAGTTTTTTGGTCGACATCAACCGACGTGCGATACTATTGATTTGTTCTTCGTATGAACATCATCTAAATTGTCAAGGTCGACAAATTCCATAAGTTGCTTCGGGTCCAGTACGGCTATATCAGCTGTGCCCATAATTTTCTTTTCAATGTTAATCATGACTACATCCCCTCTAGGTGACTTCTTTACAGCCAGGTTATGCAAAGCCTTCATCGAAGTAGTTTTCATTTTTTTCTTATATTCACACGATTCATAATAAGAATCATAAGCAGGCTTGACTGCAAGAACTTTCGTAGCTAGCTTATATTGTATGTCCAGTGGTTTTGTTTTTGGGGAAGACGTAGTCCTTTCGGTGACATTGTCCGTTGATGTAGTAGTAATTACTTTAGCTGCCGCAATGGCTTTGCTTAACTTCTGCAAATGTAAAGATTAAAGTACTTATGATATGTTAATATTCGTACCCTAATATATTTAAAGAACAAGTAATAATTAACGTATGCGTATAGGTACCTCGGAGATGACAACATTGATGAGGTTGTTAGGTCATTGCACATAAGAGCTTAGGGCTTCTTTCAAATAAGTGATCTCCTCATTAGGAAATGGTACTTTTACTTCCCCATACTCGTCTTTATATAATTGGGACACTTCCACTTTAATTTTCTGCAATTGTCACGAAGGGGTATAGCATGAACCTTAACTTGTTGAAGCTGGTCGTAAGCGAACACGTATCCCCTGGCAACAGTAACTTTCTGTTTTCCTTGTAAATAGAATAGACGACAAGCCACCTTGCAATCGCCCTTCATGACAGCTTTAATCAATTAGTACACATATATTCACTATCTTTAATAAATTTCATAAGTAAAAAACGTGTACTGAGATGAATAATTATAAACTAGTAGCTATTACCTTTTTCGGTGTTGAGAAGAACGTCTGATCATGAACTACCTCAATCTCATTCCGTGTCACGGCCTTCCTGGCTTCCTCTTCCTCTTCAACTGCCTGATATCGATCCTCGGCTCCCACCTCATTCTTCTTTGCCATTTCCTTCTCCCTTTCCATATCCTCCTCGGCTTCCTTTTGTACATTAACACATATCCATATAACACGTACTGATTTTATAAATCATATAACACGTTGTATATATATAAGACATAAATATTATTACCTCTTTTTCCTCTTCCTCCTCCTCCCCCTCCTCCTCCTCCTCCTCCTCCTCTCCCTCTGCTTCTTTTATGACTTCTTGAACCATATCCAACTCTTTTTCTGATGGCTTTTCCCAAGTTTCCAACATTCTCACCATCAACCTGGCCATTTTCGGTAGCTGTGTAGTAGAAATTAATGTCAGCATATATACTTATAAATTACGTTGGTTCAAATACAGTATTTATAAATTACCTTCTTGGAATCATCACTACTTCGAGTATTTTTTCCAAAATACTTAGTGATATCGATACCCCTCTCACACGACCTGAATGTCATCACGTCTTTGAGGCTTCCATTTTCCTTCCTGTACCTCCTTCTCACAGATCCTCTATGTACACATAAAACCATTAAGCAACTAAATTTTATTTAAGCTCACAATTATATAACTCCGACCACCAGTTTGCCGTAGGAGTGACATATTAAGTCAAACTTACAATTTTCTCTTTGATGTCCTTATCATATTCAGTTTCCGTCTTTTCGTTCTTAGGAGTGTGACCTTCCACTCAAGCGCCGTGACGACTGAATTTTCCAAGCTTTGCCTACAATTCATTCATCATATTGATATCCTCTCAAAATATGTATGATTACTATGAACAAATAGAACATCTGAATAAAACACCTAATAGTCTAATACTATAAGAATTATGTACTTAAAAGTTTCGTCTTAATCAATCTATAACCACCTCAGGAGCCGTAAAAGACGATCTTTTTCTTTGAAATGTTCGCCTTGTTCCTCTCACTCATAGCCTTCATCAAATAAATTGTATCAATAAACGTAAGCATGACCAAACACTAAACTAAGTATACTTCTTTACTTATTATTATTAAGTTACCTTAAACTTGTCAGGCTGCCTATAAGCGATATAGCTATCCCAATGGTCTTAACTGACATATGGATACTTCTTTGTTGGTGGTTTCTGTTGGAATATGTGTCCTCCGACAATAATGCGATCACGACTGTTGATCATGATGATCACATGTTTAAGTCTCATTAAAATGAATACAATTGGGAAGTAATATTGTTACTGTCAACTGGTCAACATATATCGGTAATGATTGGTGACTAGAGTTTGACATTATTCTTGTCGTGTGACGGTGGTGATCGATTGACCCCTAGGTCATACCTAAAGGGCAATACTCTTAATTGATTATTTAATTAATCGTATAATGTTGCGAGTTAATTAAATTACTTGAAAATTGACGGACGATTTTGGAAGTATAATTTACGTATCAAATTGAAATGTGATTAAATGAGATACGGTCTGAGTAATTGAATTGTATCATTACTCGGACGAAATAATTGTTTAGTGTAACAATTAAATTTGAATGAATTATTATAAATACAAACTGTTGTGATTTATAAATTGGTAAAATATTTCGGCACATGTAATTATGAAATTACCAAATCAATTTTTGTATATGACGTATTTTTACTAATACGTTGATTTTTAATATGTTAAAAATACATAACATATTATGTGACATATGACATGTTACATATTAACAAATTGACAAAAATAATATGGACTCTATATTATCCATTGTACCGAAATTAAGGGGTAGTGGAAGCTAATATTGTGTTTGTTTAATTATTATAAGAACACAATGATTACCTACATTCCTAGCCATGCAACCCTAATATTCTTGTGAAGACAAATATGTTCATGCATTGGCTCCCAAAAAGCCCCCATTCCACCCGGTTTTTGATGAGTAAACCATCATTGGTTTTTCATCTAATTTTACCTATTATTACACTAAAATGTGTTAGTGAATATTCATTCAATTGATCATCCAAAATATAAGTTCTAGTGAGAAGAAAAATCCTCTCTTCTTCTCTCATAAAAACCGAAATATTCAAGGGTTAAATAATATTTTGGTTCAATTTTCTCCTAGATTAATATTATACTAGTACTTATAATATTAATTAGATTAAGTGTTAAGCCTTGGGTATAAAGCTTGGGGAGAGATCTTATACTTAGATCTTGTTCATCCATAAGGAAAAGCTCAAGATCAAAAGAGAAAGGTGATCTCTTTTGTGCCCTTAAATCCGAAATCCACAATGTAAGGACATGATTTCTCTTCTATTATATTATTTGTTTGCATGCATAAAATCCGTTTTAATTTTATGACAAATTAATTTAGACATATATGAGTATGTTAATATGTATATGAATCTACATTTCCTTCAATCGGTATCAAGAGCCACGGTTGTTTGCATGCAAATTGGTTAAAAGTTTTTCCAAGTTATAAGAATAACAAATAAAACTTGTAAAATTTGTGTTATTATGATATATCACGAAATTATTACATGCATGTTAATATTTCTGGTCCTAAAATGTTTTAGGATATTTTGGTTAATTTTTCGGATTTTTATTGTTCATAATTTACAATAATGGCATTTAAATGTGATTTTATGAGTAAAAATGTCATTTTTGGTCTAAAAATAGCTATACTTCGAATTTTAAGTTGATTTTTGGATATGTTGTCACATATATTATTTTGAGATAACCTGCAAATTTTCATAATTTTTGGACTTGTTATGCTCGAAAAATGAATTTTTCATTATCGAATTCGGATTTAGGTGAAAAATAGGTTAATATGAGTTAAATTTCGAATCTGATCATAGAAAATTAATATGTTGTCACATGCAATTTTACAAGATATGTGTAAAATAATTGGCTATAAAGAAGTCTTTTTGCATGATTTATGGATTTTTGAAGAAAAATAGCATAAATAGTGACATTATTAGTGAAAATTAATAAAACATAATCTATGACTTAGGAAAAACGTCAAATGTTGCATTTTATTATATTTTTCAGATCTAAAATTGAAAAGTTAATGAAAATAATTTTTCCATGTTTTTATGATTATTTTATTATAAATCGATAAACCGCAACATTGTTTTTCCGGTAAATTTTCGAAATTTTTAACCTAAGATTTTGAACATTATGAGTGTCATGGAATTTTTCCAGAATGTTCATGAATTTAAATTTCAAATTTCAAATTTATTTGAAATTTTATGATTTATTTGAAGTTTAATGGCTTATTTTTGTAATTTTTGGTCCATTTATGAACAAATTTGTAAATATGGGTTAATTATGGTCAAATTATTAGTGAAGACTATATTTTGAGTCCTAAGAGGTTAGGGTAATTAATTTATGCATAAATATGAGTTTATGCATTTTTGTGATTATAAAATGTTGAAATCACGCAAATCCGTAAAAACCGAGTAATATACGATATTGGCTATTTAAAGGCGATTTAGCATTAAAATTGAGCATGTTCATACATATAATTATGCTGCATTTTCTTTATGATTGTCATAATTTTAATTTATGTAATTTTGAATTATGTAATTTTACTTAGTATGGCCTTAGATTTTAATTGGTATTTCCCGAAATGTATGGGAATATCGATTCGGTTGTAATTTTTATTGTGATCTCGTATCACCGTTTTGTAATTTAATAGATTTATTTTATTTTAGTTACAAATGTATAATAGGAAATTATGTAATTTATTATGTAATTTTATTCATTCCGGAGTTCCCAAAGACGGATTTTTTCAAGAATGGCGATACATAAAGACGGTGTTACCTCGAGATGCGTGCCACAACCGAAGTTCAAGGGACCAATGGAGTTGGTTTCCGAATATGTAATAGTTAAAGAGTTTTTATATTTTAGGAAAGGCCATACTAGGATTTATTTATCTTTATGCTTGCATTTTATTTTATGTCACATGCATCGCTAAATCGCCATAACTAAAACATGCATCTTTATTTTATCGAGTTTATCGACCGTGTCAATTAGAATTATCGTAGTTCACCGCTTTAGTTCACTTAAAACGTGATAGATAATAAATTGACATGACCTCTCGCTAAAACTATCAATTGAGACATAGCCTTACCAAATAGTAGAAACCATGAAAACCTATTTCGTGAGGGAGTGCACTCGACCACACCGGGGTACAAACCTTGTTACGTAGGGGAAGTGGGTGATGAATGTTAATCCACCGAATTCATGTTGATGAGGGATGTATCGGCCCCACCGTGCCCAAGTTAATGTGGGTTTGGATCATGGACACATTTATTCGAAATTTGGATTGAACTCAACAAAAGTATTTGATAAGGGATGTATCGGCCCCACCGTGCCCTTGTCGATGTGTTTTGGGCTATAGATAATTGTTAATGTAATATTATCGACCAAGAGTTCTAAAAGTAGAATCGATTAAACGTTAATCCACCGAGTTATATTGATAAAGGATGTATCGGCCCCACCGTGCCTAAGTCGATATGAATTTGGATCTTGGAATCATTTATCTAGTTGGGTAGAGGTCACTAGAAAAATGCAAATAACTTGTTTAAATCATACATTTTTACGAGTATTATTAAAACGACAATTGTTTTACTCCTTATATTTTGTTTTGTAGACCACTTCTTTTTCATAACAAATGGCAACACCAACTCCTAATGCTACACCACTCGCTAGTTCGTCTTGGCTCCGATCCTTTATGGATCGATGTAAACTTGAAAAGAATGGGTCAAATTTCAACGAATGGGATGCCCAACTCAAATTAGCCGCCGAAGGTGACGACAAGCTTCGTTACCTTACCGAGGCCTCTCCACCCGAACCCTCCACTAGGTCCACCGCGGCCACTAGGGAAGCCTATGAGGCTTACCAAAAGGAGTCCGCCGCAATGAAAAATGTCTTAATATTTGCGATGGAGGCGGACCTCCAAAGGAGAGCCTTCAAAATGGGCAATGCTAATGAGATTTACTCCAAACTTGTGACCATGTTTTCACAAACTCCGCGGATCGTCCAATATGAGGCGGCCGCGGCATTCTTTGATCTCGACTTCAAAGAGGGCCAAAAGGTTAGCCCTCATGTGCTCAAACTCATGGAGCTTGTCGAGACCTTGAAAATTCAAAAGGTTAAGATCCCCAAAGAACTCATCGTAGATAGGATTCTACACTCCTTGTCCAAAGTCAAGGCATATGTGCAATTCCGGGTGAATTTCAACATGCAAGACAAGGACGTGTCTCTTGAGGAGTTGCACAAGTTACTTGTGCAAGCCGAGAGGGACATGGGGTTAAATGTGAACCCTCCCAAGGACGTGCTTAACATAAGCACAAAGAGTAAGGGGAAGTTCAAGAAGAATGGGAGAAAGGGTAAAAAGCAAGCTCCCACATTCACCAAAGCTAAGTCTTGTGAAGCTAGCACATCCAAAGTCAAGAAGGGTCCTCTTGATAAATGCCATTATTGTAATGGCATGGGACATTGGAAAAGAAATTGTTCCAAATACCTTGGTGATATCAAAGCTGGAAAGATCACTCCAGTAGGTAAATGACTATCCTTCTTTTATGTTTCTAATTCAACTATGGTATGATGATGCAAAGTTGTGATAATGTATCTCCCTTTTTATTGTAAATAGGGCCTCCACCAAGCAAAGACAAGGGAAAAGAAAAACAAGCATGAGAAACCATGGAGAAGCTAAGGATAGCTTTTATGGAGCCTTGTTTTTCATTGTCTTATTTTAAGTAATGTTTTGGATTTTAGAACTTTAAGTTTCCGTGTTCGACATGGAAAAGTATTTTGGATAATGAGTTGTATTTTGGATGATGGTGACTTGGTTTGCAACCCGAGTCACCCGTTTTATCATTTATCCTTTTAATGTTCTAAATTTCATCTTTAAAATGCTTGCGTTTTGAAACATAAGATCATTCACTTAAAGTGATCTAATAGACAAGTATAATGACGGGTTTCATTATATGTCCACATGCTTAAGGCGTGTGTATGATCATTTATAAAGTGATTTTGAGTCTATGAACTCTCCTAAAGGTATGTCAATCACCAAGTACACACATGAAATCAATAACAATTAGTCTACCTATGAGGTAGTTCTCCTTATAATTCAACATCATTAATTTGTGTCTCATATGCTATCTTTGAATGTTTAGTGTATTTATTCTAAAGATAGAGTGGGAGAAAAATGAGGACACAACACACAAGGCAAGATAAAAGATAAATTGTGTACTTGTGTATATGAAGATCTACGCAAGAGAGAATGATTTGAATAAAGGAATATCTATTTATATAGTATACCGAATAGATGAGATCTATGGTCTCAAGTTAGTTCTATATGACTAAAGAGACCAAGTGTAATAATCATAAGAGTATATTCTCAAGATAACTACACGAGGAGACCAAAAGAAGTTTTGGAAGAAAATGACTAATGTAAAGTCTCAACAAGTTTTTTGATCGAGTTTATGAAACATTTGACCAATAGTTTCAACCATGAGATTTACTTAAGAGCCTAAATGAATCAAAGTAACATACTAGTTATGATCGAGTTGCAAAATTGATATACCGATATCTTCAATGGCCAAAGTTTTTAACCACGCAAATGTCATTGTTTAACCTCACTATGAAATGGTTAAACCTCCTTCCAAAAGGGTAATTGTGAAGGACGTATTCTAGATATTGTTTATATTTGAATAAAGACATTACTACACATCATTATGACATGAGTGTGTTGGGGATTTAAAATCCCTTTCCGTAAGGTTGAGATGAGACCACTTCAAAATAGGTATTTTGAAAGGATATGATGGGAACATATATGGTTTTATCCTAATAACTTGGCAATGCAATTTATATTACAATTCTTGATAAATTTCGATTGAGAAGTCAATTTCGAAATGTGTAGAATTGAGTGGGAGTTAGGAAATTCTCATGTGAAGACATGGAATTTAGTGGGAGTTATCATCTTTTGAATATTTACGACTCATCACTCATTAAAGAATGACGAGCTAATACCTTCTTTCATAAAGAAGCCTTTTGAGTTTTCAATTCTGGATGAAAATGGACAATGATGAATCCAATTGCATCAAGGGATGTTGGATTAGTATTAAGAGATACACATCGTATCAACATATACATAGGTTATTCATATGAATGAAAATGGGATTACCATTAGCAGTCATGGTAGTTCATTAAACCTAAAAACGGTTGATCTCATGATTATTAGTAACAAATGTTTCCGCCATTAGAATAATCATGTACATGTCCAATTATGAATCATATGCATAAGAGCATGATGATTGATTTGTGAGCCATAATAGAAACGTCATGAATTCTCGAGTAGAATCCGATGAGCGGTTTCAGTGATTGACGGAATGTTCTATTGTGTGTCAAGAGGTTGCACATATTGTAAAAAATCCGAGCACATATGAGGATTTATGAGAATTCCAAATCTTTCAAGCCTAGGAAGAGAAATGAGAAGTTTTGGAAAGATGCTTGGTTGAATAAGAGGTTATTCAAAAACAATCTTTCCTAGTAAAGCTAGGACTTGTGAGAAGTGCTAAGCTAAATAATCTTGTCAATTGTTACAAGATTCTACAAAACATATACCTAGTGCATTGTGTGTGGATGGAATACTTGATCGGTACAAGTTGTATTATTCATCGCAAATTCGTTCGTTATGAGATGATCGATAAGAAAGTTCTTTCAAGTTAAAGAACCGAAACCAAGGTTGGGAACCTTGATGTGTACTTGGTAAGATTCATGCTATGAGAGAGAACATGAATGTGAAGGAGATGGCAAGTGTAAGAAGTTTGAACACATGGACACATGGCATGTTAAACTTCTATTGCAATCAAAAGGTGGTTACACTTACGATATACATCACAAGGTTGTAATATGATATTGACTACCCGAGTGTGATGTCGACATTTGTCGTTTGAGTTATTAATAACTCACCTTGTACATTGTTATATCCAAACGGGTTGTAGAGACAATTGAACCCCGTTAAAGTGAACATGGATTAACATTGTTTTTGCCCATAGTTACTTATATGAGGTGACGTCTCGAAGTGACTAGAGTGTGAGGCGATTGATGGCAAGTTCAAGTGCCATAGAGTCATGTGAGATGACTAGTCGATCACATAGGCGATCATGTTAGGAACATTTTGTCGGGCCTTATGACCGCTTATAGAGTTCTCGCAAATTTATATAGCCTGGTCGTGGCGAGAGCTACTATAGTATTCGAATGAGTCGATTCTTTTGACTAAAGACTATTTGCCTAAGATGGCACAGTTTCAGATTAACTTTGATTTGTGTTACTACGACCTTCGTAAATGGGGTCAAATGGGCATATTTTGGGTTATGATGGTGTGGCTAGTCGAAGGGAATGAGTGCGATAGGAATTGTCCACCCCTAGTCGGGGTTATAACAATATCTCGGGGCCACTCGAGGAGTAATGAATCGGAAATGCGTGGCCACGCTCGGATGGCATCCGAATGGATAAATCCGGTCAATCGATTATTCTCCGGATCGAGGAAACCACTCTCGATATGATCACTTGCAAGTACGACCTGAAAGACACCTTGCATTGAGTGGGAGATAGTAATAGGACAAGAGAATTGGTGACGCACACTTGTCGAGGACAAGTGGGAGATTGTTGGAATATGTGTCCTCCGACAATAATGCGATCACGACTGTTGATCATGATGATCACATGTTTAAGTCTCATTAAAATGAATACAATTGGGATGTAATATTGTTCTTGTCAACCGGTCAACATATATCGGTAATGATTGGTGACTAGAGTTTGACATTACTTGTGTGACGGTGGTGATCGATTGACCCCTAGGTCATACCTAAAGGGCAATACTCTTAATTGATTATTTAATTAATCGTATAATGTTGCGAGTTAATTAAATTACTTGAAAATTGACGGACGATTTTGGAAGTATAATTTACGTATCAAATTGAAATGTGATTAAATGAGATACGGTCTGAGTAATTGAATTGTATCATTACTCGGATGAAATAATTGTTTAGTGTAACAATTAAATTTGAATGAATTATAATAAATACAAACTGTTGTGATTTATAAATTGGTAAAATATTTCGGCACATGTAATTATGAAATTACCAAATCAATTTTTGTATATGACGTATTTTTACTAATACGTTGATTTTTAATATGTTAAAAATACATAACATATTATGTGACATATGACATGTTACATATTAACAAATTGACAAAAATAACATGGACTCTATATTATCCATTGTACCGAAATTAAGGGGTAGTGGAAGCTAATATTGTGTTTGTTTAATTATTATAAGAACACAATGATTACCTACATTCCTAGCCATGCAACCCTAATATTCTTGTGAAGACAAATATGTTCATGCATTGGCTCCCCAAAAAGCCCCCAATTCCACCCGGTTTTTGATGAGAAAACCATCATTGGTTTTTCATCTAATTTTACCTATTATTACACTAAAATGTGTTAGTGAATATTCATTCAATTGATCATCCAAAATATAAGTTCTAGTGAGAAGAAAAATCCTCTCTTCTTCTCTCATAAAAACCGAAATATTCAAGGGTTAAATAATATTTTGGTTCAATTTTCTCCTAGATTAATATTATACTAGTACTTATAATATTAATTAGATTAAGTGTTAAGCCTTGGGTATAAAGCTTGGGGAGAGATCTTATACTTAGATCTTGTTCATCCATAAGGAAAAGCTCAAGATCAAAAGAGAAAGGTGATCTCTTTTGTGCCCTTAAATCCGAAATCCACAATGTAAGGACATGATTTCTCTTCTATTATATTATTTGTTTGCATGCATAAAATCCGTTTTAATTTTATGACAAATTAATTTAGACATATATGAGTATGTTAATATGTATATGAATCTACATTTCCTTCAGTTTCTTGTTCATCTCCCCGGTTTCCTTGTTGAACAAGTGGTTCTCAGCAATCTTTAACTTCCAAGAACTGAGGGCTTCCCTGTCTTTTTTTAGGTATTTATCATACTTTTCGGGGACAACGTAAGCTAACTGCATATATGATGAGCATAGTTGGTACAAGTGTTTCCGCTAATACCCATATCAAGTAGTAACTTAATTTCAGCTAAAACATTTATTATTGTATATACATACCTTTATTCTGTTTATTAGCATGGTGTTCCGTATTTTACTTAGTTCACTGATACGCGGCGTATCGAGAGGCACATACTGTCTTACACAACAACCAATCCAACTCGTAAAATACCCGACATTCTCACCATATGGCAGTCCCGTATCTTTATCCCATTGTAAAGGATTAGGTATCTTTGAATTTATTGCTTCTAGGGAAACCCTGTGGCGCATTCGACCCGCAGTGTGTTGCAAATTATTCTCATCACCTGAGTCGTCGCCTGACTTATTTCCATCGTTTCTTTTCCGCTTTTTGACCATATCTAAAGCAGAAATTAATAAACAAATAATAACAATGCATACTTGTAATAACAAGCAAATCTCTAGAGAGGAGGGTTTATTACTTCTTTAAAGAGGAAAATCCGGATTGATCTGGAGGCGGCAATGACGATGACTGCGATGGCGATGGGGTAGGCTGGTGGTTGAGGGGAAGCTCAGTGTTTGAGGATATTATATGGGGGAGGGGAAGCTCAGAGTATATATGTGTGATACAAAACTTGCAAGACCTTGTTTATTGGAAAGTAATAAACACGGTATAAGAAAAACCGTTATATTTTATTTCCAAATAGACAACGATTTTGTTTGAAACCGTAATTGATT
The DNA here is from genome assembly GCF_048544455.1 of Silene latifolia. NCBI lineage: Eukaryota > Viridiplantae > Streptophyta > Magnoliopsida > Caryophyllales > Caryophyllaceae > Silene > Silene latifolia. The sequence goes on from NC_133535.1 coordinate 84,870,221, forward strand.
AGTATTATCTACAACGGGTTAGAAATAACCATTGTCTTAAAGATTTTCATTTTGTTTGGTTTTCCCGCCAATAAATAAAGCATCATTTTTATATACATAACAACGGCCTGAACCGTTATAATTGTATACGTCCTGAACAACGGTTTAGGTATAGCCGTTTTTATTTTATATTTCATTGTGTTTGATTTTACCGCCAAGAAATAAAGCATCATTTGGTATATGCCAGCTAATTACAATATGTTTCTCAGAAAATCTTGCTTATCTCCATTAATTTAAAGGATTACAAGTTTACACATAAAGATTACAAACTACCACCATACATAATAAACTAGGTAAATAACAATTAGAAGAAGAAATTTGACAATTAACTTAAGCCATGCCTCATTATTTTTGAGTTCTACGATATCCATGGTTAACTTCTTGCATTCTTCTTTTCCCTTCAATATTTCACTGTCATTTCCTCGCTTCGATTCTTTAAGTTGATGTAGTATACTTCTCACTTGAGTAATCTCGATATCCATGTTCTTTTTCTCATTCACTAACCTGTTTATAACCTTCCTCTGCCACTCAGTCATTGGTTCATCAACCAACTTGAAGTAATTGCATTCACGCATTTTAGTCTCGGGATTATAAAATTTGCAAGTAAGAAACTTTCTTCCCGGATTTTGCAAAGTCCAAGAAGTCCGCAATGCTGCCGGAACTGAGCAATTACATGTCCCTATTGAAATAGAGGAAGAAGAAGAGCTACCACTTGACATAATTTGAGTAATAAGAGAGAGAGAGAGAGAGAGAGAGAGAGAGAGAGAGAGAGAGAGAAAGAAAGAAGGTTATTTAAAATATATGTTATTCAGCAATTGCATAATCTAACACGGTTCTTATAAGAACCGTTGTAATTATCTTTTTAATATCTTCCAATTTCCATTTATTTTTAGAGATGTTTATATTCTAACACAGTTCTTATGCACTACCGTTGTCATTATATTATATGTTATTGTTTCATTCATTTGTCTGTTCGCAAGTTATTTAAAATCTATGTTAATAAGCATTTGCATGTAATAAAGAATAGAACTATATATTAAAATGAGCATATTATACAATGGCGTAAAAAAAAACAGTACAACAAGGGAAAAAAAAGGAAACACAATAAAAAATAAAAAACCACAAAAACAAACAGCTAACTAAGTAAATTAATTAAACACCTTAACAGGTGTTTGACTAGGAGGTGGGTACTGAGGATAAACTTGATTATAAAACAAGCTTACTACATCGGCATCAAGACGGTGATCAAAATTAGGCACTTCTTCGTCTTCCCATGATTTCGGTACATTAATAAACCTGTACGAAATGAACCTTCCCATCAGATGAGCGTCCTCAGCGGCAGCAACCCATAAGTAAGGCACAACGTGTACATAACGATCCTTAGGGTCATCGGCATAAAAGTCACTTTTGCCCCTTTGATGGTCACGTGATGCATACCTTGTAGCGAGTTGTGTTGCTTGGAAAAAATCGTCAAGAACATCCCCTCGAAACTCGATCAGAGCATATCCAAGAATCCCACGACCAGAAATCGAAGCCGTGTGGATTGTCCTAACATTTGAAAACCCATTCTCAATGAGGATGTCCCTCAATGGGTTAAGAGACTTAGAAGTTGGTTTCCCAGTAGCATCGCGTATGACTGGGAGATTGTGAATTATGCACGTAATCGGGTTGATATAGCGGGTTACCGATTTCTGAGGAGGTGCGACTGCGGATGATGAAGACGATGAAATTTTAATTGTGATATGTATGTATATATATTATTTAAAAAGTGAAGTAGAAAGGTTAGTAATAATAAAGTGATTCTTATTGTTACTGCAAATGTGATGCTATTTATAGTATAATAAAGCTATAACTAATTAGATTAATTTCATCCATACGTTACATTCAAACTTCTATTAATTGTGCATGCATGCATGAGGTTAATAGTGGTCAAACAACCAATAATAATAGGGCATGTATTGGTAAAACCAGAAACTTTTCAGTTTTTACAGTGGATCTGTATTTACAACGGTTATAAGAAAAACCGTTGTTTATTGGTGTAGTATGACAACGGATTTACAATAACCGTTGTTGATATATGAAATATGATAACGGCTTAACAAAGAACAATTATCATTTTATGTTATATATACGGTCAAACAATCTATACTGCAACTTTGAATCAGAAAAAGTAATAATTACAGGGCATGCATTAGTCAAATCACAAACACTAGAAATCACAAATAATTATACATTTTTTTTTAAAACGGGTTTTGTCCAACCGTTGTTGATATATGTAATATGATAACAGCTTAACAAAGAACCGTTATAATTTTGTGTTATACATGTGGTCAAACATGCAATACTGTAACTTTGAATCAGAAAAAGTAAAAATTACAGGGCATGCATTAGTCAAATCACAAACACTAGAAAATCACAAATATTTAAACATTTTTTTTTAAAACGGGTTTTGTCCAACCGTTGTTGATATATGTAATATGATAACAGCTTCACAAAGAACCGTTATAATTTTGTGTTATACATGTGGTCAAACATGCAATACTGCAACTTTGAATCAGAAAAAGTAAAAATTACAAGGCATGCATTAGTCAAATCAATACCGTTGTGTTTTTAGTCATTGGTTAACGGTTATTTGATAACCGTTTTGTTTTTCTAATTGGACAACGGTTTTTTGATAACCGTTGTGTTCTTACTCATTGGAGAACGGTGTTTTGGATAGTCGTTGTAAGCTTATATGTTTAACACGGTAGAGTTGATCGATTCTTATTTAACTTGTACCGTTTCCACTTTCCAATTCTTAACTTGTTAAGTTTTCAATTCTTATCTTATTATTATACCGGTTCCAATTCTTCCAATCTTATTATACCGTTTCCAATACACCCCAAACTCATTATAAGTAGAATTATAATTTTCACAATCTTAACTTGTACCGTTTGCACTTTCCAATTCTTAACTTGTTAAGTCCTCCATTAATTTTCTACATCGATTATGTCGTCAAGTTCATCAACTTATAGTGGTTCATATTATTCATCCGTTGATGATGATGATGATGAAGCATCATATGGACCTCTTGCAGGACCCCCAAGTAGATTTATGTACGCTAAACCCTTTACATGCATCATTCACAATTTTCCTAATACAGAGGACGGGCATGGAAAGGCTATACTCTCGTATAGCCTTGACTGGTTAATAGGTTTGATTCGGTTAGCCGGATTGGATTTGGTTTAAACTATCTACTCGAACAATGATGCGCATGATGGCTTCGGGCGGTGCGCCCTCATCGAGTTTGGCGGGGGTGAGGAGCGGGAATGCTTTCGTCAGGCTCGCAAACTTGAGCGGACATTCTATAACAATGACTCTTCGAGACTCTGGTTTGATCACGATGATCAGCGGGTAGGCCCATATTTATGGGTTGCGAATGAATCTAACCGTCTCCTACTACTTCCGATTCTGCACCGCCAAGGTCGCATTGCCGAGCAGGGGACAATGCCGTTGGAATGGGAAAACGACTTTGTGTATTGGGCTGAAGGTGAAAGTTACATATATATGGTGATATTGTCTCTGAATTCCAGAGGATGGGGTAACAAAAAACATACTCCCTCCATTCAACTCCACACTACACATTTGCTTTTTCACATTTGTCAACGCTTGTATTACGCGATAAATATCTTTAGCTTGATATTTTAATGTACTCCTAAAAACATAAGTCATTATAATAAAAGTTAGATATTTTTCTGGTGATATTGTCTCTGAATTCCAGAGGATGGGGTAACAAAATAACGTAACAAAAAACATAAATAATAAAACTTTAATTCAAACCACCACCATAATCCAAATACAACTTACAATGCCAGATAATAATTAAATACTTAATTATTAGAATCTGATGAAGTATTAGGATACTCATCATAAATTTCGGTATAGATCAAGTCGTAGAACGGCCCTTCATTATCACTGGGAAGCACATGTGGAATGGCCTCTTTCTCCCATAACATAGGCACGGTGATAAGAATGTGATGCTTCCTGCAATGTTTCAGCAGATGATGATCAAGATGGGTCGCAACCCATAGATAAGAGCCTTGTTGTTTATCATCTGAATAGAAGTCCTCTTTCCCCGCATCTTCCCCCGCAAATCTAGCCCCTAATTTTCTTGCCTGACGAAAACTATCATGACAGTTGGCTTCGTCAAACACGATAAAAGCAAAGCCTACAAAACCTTGCTTGTTTGTAGACACATGGTATACAAAACCTTGCTTGTTTGTAGACACATGGTACACTTTTTTAACCGCGATGAAACCGGAGTCAGGAAGCATTTGCGTCAACCACCCAAAATTAGGGTTTAAACCCTTTCCATTGACACCATAATGAACCGGGAGATTATGGAGAATGCAAGTAAAAGGCTGTGCGTAACGAGAATGTGATTGTAGCTCCGATACACCAGCCATATTTTGTTTAGAGAGAAATTAAAGAGTAAATGTTTGATAATTTAGAATTTGACCTAAAATATTATGAAGACGTATTTATAGAATTATTTTGGTCGAATTGAATATTATTGGTCAAATTGATTATTTATTAAAATTCTGATAAAGTTTTGAATGCAGTAGTCAAACTGAAAAATCTAATCAAATACTGGCAACGGTTGAACTGAAAAACCGTTATTTCATAATAGAAAATAATAACGGTTACAAAAACCCCGTAGGTATAACATAACAATGGGTAACAAAAACCGTTGCTGGTGTTAATTTAGTAACGGTTTTCAAAATGCCGATTTCTTAAACTGGTAACGTTTTTCTAACAACCGTTGATAAGAATGATTCTATAACGAGTTTTTGGAAACCGTTAAACGTTTTTTACAACGGTTTGTTAAGCAGACATTGTCAAATTATAATAACAACGATTTTCTAGGGAAATAACTATTCCTATTAGCGCGGTCTAGGTTTCCCCCAATATTTGGAAAACGGTAATCTAAGTGTCTTTATTAAATACATTAAACCATTGTGATACACTCCTTATTGATTGCCAGATTTAGCGTAGTGACCCCCGCCCGTTGCAATAACGGCGTCTATTTGACATTATGATGGCTAATTGGATAAGACTACGATCGTTATATGAGAGTGCAAAATACCATTTTGATCCTAACATGTGAGCTTGGTTTCTAATCGTTTAATGCATTTAATCTACTTTGTCCAAGTGATTTAGCATGTGAGGTTGATTTGAACTATACTAAGAAGCATTTATGACATGGCTTAGATGGGAGTGGGGGAGCCGTTGGGAAGCTAAGTTATTACAACCATGACGATTCTCGTCGACTCGATTTGCAAACAATTGAATTAAAGATACAACTCGATCTAAATACAATTGCTAAACATGAAACTTGACATACGACACAAACTAGCCTACTTAGGCCTCAAAATTCGTGCCATATGGTCAGGCCACAACTCACATAGGACTTCGTCCTTAGCCTCATCATCGTTTTGCGCACTCACTTCGATTTAATTGATTAAATACTTCAATTTAACCAACTAAAACAAAGATTTTGTAACATCATTTTGACTCAAAATAAAGGACTAACTTGATCCATATTTAAAGTAGAAATTACATTGCTTGAATGATAATGAAATAATTACAACGATTAAATAACAATGACAACTGAAATAAACCGCAAGAATTAAACATAACAAACAAAACCGATCCAAAAAGTGGCACGAAGGCCGAGGCATCACACGGGCAAACACACGGCCAAGGGGAGGTCAAAATTGACTATTCTAGTCATCGAGCGTCATGACTCGAATGCTAAGCATGCACAATTCAACTAGCGAGAAATCGTCATAAGATGAGATGAATTCATTTAAACTTTTAAAGAAATTCATTTAAAATCCTATGTCGGGTTTTGTATGACCTATTGAATGTCTAATTCAATTAACACGCTTTCTACATATTAATTCTGCCAAGTTACGATTTAACAACGATAACGATACAAATAAACATATATGCATCATAAATCGACTAAAGCAAATGAACATGTGATTTAATCTTAACTATTTCATAATTAAAACTAAAACAAGTCATTAAGCACGTGAATTAATCCAATTACTTCGTAATTAAAATTAAACAAGGTGTAAAACATGTGGAAATAAATTAAAGTAACTAAAATTTCATTTTAATCAATTTAAAACATGTTATTGTCATGTGAGAGAAAATTATTTCATATTATGATATTAAACACGATAATTATTCTAACTAAACATGTTATCGTCATGAATTGAAAAACGAACATATGATTAACATACTATTTATTCTAAACAGCAATTAAATATCATTAGCATCAAAATTATGAAACATATTAACAAACATGAGACGATAATTAAATGACGAAATAAAAGCAATAAAAGGCCTTACGGCCGTGTAGCACACGAGCAAAAGGAAGGAATTGAGACGGGATTTTGTGCACCCTCAACTTACATGTAGACTTGGACACCACTTGAGATCCCGTATGCAAGTGTTGCTTAGAAGGCGCGTCTTCGACGATTGTAAACCAAATATCAAAACAGTTTAACAAAATCAATTTCGAAAACAAAAACAATTTCTCGCGTAAAAGGGCACTTCGTGCAGCGATTTTCAAATGAAGATTATGACTTCGTTTCTTACTCAAATTTAAATCCGAAAGATGTTCTAGAATTCTTAGACTTCAAAGATTTGATTTTTAACAAAAAACCAGACCAATGAATGTAAAATGACTCAAAATGAACGAGAACAGGAACTGTCCAGAATGCGAGAGAACACGAATAAGAGAGCAAATCGATGCTCTAATGTTCGTCTAATCTCTTGTGTAAACTTTTTGTTTTGTTTCTGGGTATGAGAGGAGTTTAGGGTTGCTTTGTTACGTGAGATAGGAAGGCCATTGCTAGGGTTTCGAGTGCTCTCAAAACCGTGTTCTTCCGTCCCCTTTTTCGGTGTATATGTTTGTTTATATAGAAAAGGGGAATGGGGGTGCTTTTAGGGTTAGGTTTGCTGGTAATATAGCTTGCTTGAGGGAGGGGAAAGTGAATTTTGTCGAAATATGGAGCGTCGAGGAGATATGAGTTGGTTTTGGAAAGGATGTGGAGAGGATAATGGTGGGGATTGTTTCAGATATTAGAGAGATCTTGTGAGCTGGTTGGGATATGGTTTACTTGGGGAATAAGCTAGGGAAAATAGGGGAAGGGGATTGTTTGTATGAGGGCTCGAAAAAGGAACCGAGAGCTCCCTGTTTTGACTCGCAAAAACAGGGGCTCGGGTTGGGTTTTTGGGTGTGGGTTTGGACGTGGGTTTGGGCTAGGATAGGTGTGGGGTTGTGGGCTAGGTGATGTTGGGTGGTTAAGCTAGGTGTTGGGTTGGGAATGGTGGTGTTTTGGATTGCGGGTTGGGCTCAAAAAACAGGGGACGGGTTATGGTGTAGGACGCGGGTTTGGGGAAGAAAAGGAAGGGGATGGGTGGTGTGTATGGGGATTCGAACCCGGGACCAAAGGGATATGGGACACGCTGCTATACCTCGAAACTCGTGTCAAAAGCGTTTAAAAAACGAGCTTAAAACCGTCTCAAAAACCTCGTTTAAAACCGCTTAAAAAATCAATTCTTCGAATTAAAATAAAGCGATAAAATACGAAACCGTCTCACATTTTATTTCAAATAAATTTAATATAAAAACTTTGAAGAATAATTTATTATTCAAATAAATTATAGAAGTTTTAAATTTTAAATAAACTCAAAAATATGAAAACCGATAAAATAAATATCATTTTTTTCGGAATAATTTAAATTTCATTTAAATTATTAAAACCGTCAAATAACGCTTGTCCCACATTACAAAACAGAATCCGCTAACGAGCGATGTAAGTAAACATGTGTCCTATCATCATCGGGTGTTTTGTCGGGATTTCTGTAAATTCCAATATGGATGGATACAGGCATCTACACACAGGCTAAGATAAGACAACTTTCTACACTTTTTTATTTAGGCTTCGGAGAGGAACCTTGGACACCCATGAGGCCCAGTTTGTCACCAGTGCATGTGGACTGAAGTAGAAGCCTTAGAGGATCATTAATAACGGAGGTCAAGTTATTCAAGCGAGGGGACATTAATAATATATTAATGACAGTGAACAACAAATTGATGGCTTTATAAGAGAAGGGGAATACCAGAAGAGGTTCGCATCCAGAGGCGGAAGCGTAAATTGTATCTTCCGAGGGCTAATTTTTTTTTAGCATACATGTTTCTACCCGATATTATTAAAAAGTATTTTACATGTCACTCAGTAACCGTTTAACCATGATAGATGACGTGTTTTAATTTAATATTTTGTAAACTTTCTAAATATTGATTACTCGTAAAACAAACGAATTATTTTATAATATTTCAAATTATTTGAGTAACTAACCACTTAAATTGAGTTTGAAAGATGTTTTTAATGAACTTCATTTTTAGTGATGTACATAACATTTTTATAATTTGACTCACTTCTTAGGCAATAATATTATTTTGGTAATATTTACTAAAATGGGAGGAGGAGAAACTAAAACAGCAAGATAATAAAAGGGGAGAGAGACTAAGTGCAAAGAAAATAACTAAAGTATTTAATTAAGTACATACTTCACACTCTACAGCAACATTTGAAAGAAAATGTTCAAAACAAGATTCGATCTTCAGTCCCAACCATGGGAACTAAAAGTCAAACCACCAAGGCAAAGTAGAGTAACTGATATTTTACTAGTGTATTAACTATATGTACCATTTTTTTGAATGGGCCTAGATCCGCCTCTGATCGCATGGATGACCATCTCGCCGAGGCGTGTGCAGATATCTGTATATGTCGATAATGGAATTTATTGACAATTGTTCGCCCAATGGAACTCATTATGTGACGCAAAGCGGGATTAGTTGACGTTTTTATGCAATTTAAGTTATTTGAATTCTGAAACGAGTTTATGAAAGTTTTATTGTTAAAATTTTTATAATTTGAAATAAATGAAATTTATTTCATCGATTTTGCATTTTTAAATTTAATTTGGACTTTTAAGCTTTTATAATTGATTGAAAATTAATTATTTAAATATTATTTATTCGAATAAATTCAAATAAAATAGAATTAGGTACTAGGTTTCATGTGAATTGCGAAATAGCTCCTTTGTTGGGGAACTTATGCTTTGGACTAAGGAAGGGGAAGGAAGGAAGAAAACGAGTAGGTAACACTAATTCTTCATCTTCAAATCAGTCCTTCCCTTGGGTTATTTTCTAAATGAATAAGTATAAGTAATTGTGTAGGGACGAAATTATAATATAATGTGAAAAAATAACCTGCACGTCCAAGACCCTAAATAAATATATAGAGTTTTTATTTGAATTAATTTAAGTTTATTAAATGTTTTTGATTTGAAAAATCAAATGTGCTTTTTGTGACGGTTTTATATTTATCACTTTAATTTAATTCGACGAATTCGATTTTGAAGCGGTTTTAAACCCGTCTTTTGAGACGATTTTTGATCTCGTTTTGCATGGGTTATGGACCAATTTTGAGGCCACTTTAAGCCCATACCCACTCCCATGAGATCGTGTGTTTGATCCCCACCACCAGTGTTTTCCCTTCCCTTTATCCTTGTGGACCAACGCGACCGGCACCACGCGCACCCGCACGTTGTTTGTTAAAGCGGCGTCATTTCTTCCCATGGAACATTGTGAACAAAGCACCTCATGAGCCGTTACCAATTCTAGACGCTCTGAAACCAGTGAAAGGCTGAACAACCCAACATTTGAGGAGTCGCCACCAATTTTTGTGAGAAATTGGAAAGCGTTCGAATACTTCACGCCATGTCAAGACATAAAGTATTGTCATGAACACTAAGAAATTCGTTACTCTTAGCATTCTATGTCTAGAATGATTCTCGCGATGCCAATGAACATTGCTTCTCATAGATGTCAGAGTAAGGGGCGAGGGTACTGTAACACCCCCATCTAACAAAGTGCCTTACCAAGGCCTACCTTAGCAAACTGAGTGCTACTGTCTTGGTTACCCGAGGTAGTAAGCATCACAGATACCATAAGGAAACAGAAAAAATATGAAGTATAAGAAATTAAAGTTACAAATCCAAAACCTCAAATGAAAAGGTGAATACAACCAACTGTCATAAAATAAAGTCTACCAGCGATCAGCGGATGCTATGACAAAATCTAGACTCAGCGACATCCCTTCCATCCCGCAAGAGAGCTCAAGCAACCCAAACCTGCTAGATATCTGCTCACCATCCCCAAATGGATCACCGCAATTTTTGCAACAACAGAAAAGGGGTCAGTCAACTGCACAATGAAACATAACCATAATAACAACAATAAACCATCCAATCCAATCCAATCCATTATCAACACAATCTCCAACCTCCAAGTATATTATCTGAGCCGTAGCCCAGATCTGCCAGGTAACCCATCGCAACATGTAGCCACACTGCCAGTAGGAGACCGTAGCCTTGCCACCTAAACCCTGCTCATCGCAACGAGCGATCCCAAATCATTAATGTGCACATATCTCTTGTGACGGGAGCCACAAGGGGTGAACACGGGGGTGAAGACCATCTCCCGACAGTGGCTTCACAATCAAAACCAATAACAACCAATCTCCACAATACCATCACAACAAGTAATCACACAATATCACAATACTTGTAATCAAACGTACAAAGGACTGAGTGGGGAAACCATACCTTATTCGCAAATTCCACAGACAACAATCATGTAAGCTAGAACTACTCCTCTACGAAATCTCCACCTAACATTCATACACAACAATTCCAGCATCAAGATAAATCCCTAATCAAACCATTCTCCTTAGTTACTCAAATTAGGGTTTAACTAATCCTAAACAAAAGTGATTAAGACTGATTAGAGATAACAAGTACTTATTAATGCGGTAAATCACAGAACTACGGACTCCAAAAGCTTAAAAATCAACCCAAAAGATGCTAGGATATTATTAGGATGATTTAGGAGAGAACATTAGAAATGTTTTTAGGTTTCAGAAAACTGATTAACGAAGTGATTAGCGAAATATATAACTCCCTTATCATCCTAATCAAACCGCGGAAAAATAATCAATCAGACCGGACACTCGGTCGAGTACCTAATGTACTCGACCGAGTACGGCATACTCGACCGAGTTCCTCACAACTCGGCCGAGTGCTCCCAAAATAGTAGCCTGTCTAAAAGCACTCGACTACCCACTCGATCGAGTACAGCCTACTCGACCGAGTTCATTGTGTCCATAATTCTGTGGTATTACAGTATTCCCTCCTTCAAAGTGAACTTTGTCCCCGAAGTTCACACCATACCTATTACAACCATGCATAACCCAACCTACTTACCACACAACTCGAAAAGGACACCCAACTCGAAAAGAACACTCAAATCGAAAACACCAACCATATGATAAGGCTAAAGTCGTGTCACCTAAATCAAAATAATCCTAAAATACTACTAACAAATAGCTAGTGGCAAGACAGGTATCAAATCACAGGGAGGCAGTAATTTTCAGTTTGTTAATATTTAAAGTGTCTTTAAGTAACCATTTTCTTGAAGGTTTGGTTTGGTTGATTGCTAAAGACTAATTGCAATAAAGTAAAGGTTGTAAACAATAATATTAAAAAAAGTCCAGGGAGCGGGTTCACTAGGTCAATTATCCGGGGGTGTATTAATCAGTTGTAAGGTCAATCGAATTACCTAAGGTCACAAGGTCAGTCGATTCAATTATGCAGTTTAGATTCAGTTTAACATGCAATCGCTATCATTAAACTTAACCTATCTAATTATCACAACCTATATTAATTCTAACCCGGTCAGAAAAAGTATTAATTCGCTAGACTAACTATCAATTCAGGCCTAAATCAAGTAATTAGAATAAGAACAATAATCAGACGATAATTCATGCGATGTTACTAACTATTAAATCATTAACCCCCTTCTAATCAACCTAGATCCCCTTTACCCTAGAAAAGGATTTAGATACTCATGATGCAGGAATTAACAACAACAACAACAACAACAACAACAACAACAACAACAACAACAACAACAACAACAACAACAAAAACAACAACAACAACAACAACAACAACAACAACAACAACAACAACAACAACAACAACAACAACAGCAACAACAACAACAACAACAACAATAATATTAATAATGATAATAATAATAATAATAATAATAGTAATAATAATAATAATAATAATAATAATAGGAGTGTTGTGAAATAAAGCCAAGAGATAAATATAGAGAGGAGGTATATAGAATAAAAGAGAGACGGAACCATATTCTTATTCCATTATAAGGGGCATATATGCACATACAATAAGGTAGAGTTTCCATAAGATAATACACTCTAAATGTGGGATTTATCTGTATGCATCCCTTTGACTTAAAGGATTATAACGAATTTATAAGACGATTACAAGTCATAAAATGAATTCCAAAAACAAAAGGTAGAGAATTAGAAATAACCTTCGGTCCTAGCTAATTCGGCCTATGAACAATATCGCAATGATATTCTCCTATCAGTTGCACCCAAGATGCTCCGAGAAATGCCCTTTGATTTTGCTAGAATCGATTCCTAAATTTTCTGTAAAATTTTATGTTATTTTTGTGTTTTTCTGATGAGAGGAGGCAAGGTTGAAAAATTAGGTTAGAAAAATTCTCCTCTCTCGTCCCTTTAACCGTGTATGAGAAGAGCAATAGGGTATAATGTTTCTTCCTCTATTTCGGCCCATTATGCCGAAATAACAAGGAGTAATATCTCCTTATTTTCGGTTTTGGCAAAAATGTATAAATGTGTTAAATATAAATTGTCATCTAGTGAGGATCGAACCCATAACCTCTTGGTTTGAGTACCCTCACTATTACCACTATGACACATTCATCTTGTTGATATTAAATATAACCGATTACATTTAATTACGAATTAACATATTAATTCGTCCAAGCTAACATTACATACATTTAATTAAATATAACTTATTATATTCAATTTACGAATTGACAGTTAATTCGTCTCAACTAATATTATTTAATCTTCATTAAATAATTGTCTCATCAACACATTGACTAACTGTTTAGTCATATAAGGCATCAATGTGATTATATTTCTATATCCACATCTCTCAAACACATCCTATAGGTGTGACCTTTAGGGACCAGTTGATCACCGCCATCTGTATGATAATAACGTCAAACTCTCTAGCAAGCCAACCGTTATTAGGTAATCGTTAATCAACAGATAAAAATACTAAGTATACCCTTGTGAACCTGTAAGAGATTTACAAATGTTATCACACTAATTTGTGGAGGACACAAGCTCCAACAAACTCCCAATTGTCCTCACAAGTGTATGTGCGATAACCGATTCTCATATCCTAAAATTTCTCCCACTCAATGTAAAACAATTTGCAAATCCGTATTCACAAAGGTCGTATTTTACAAGCGATCATTATCAAGAGTGGTTTCCCCGACTAGAGAGTAACTTAACTGATAAACGAATCATCATTCGAGCATGGCCATGCATTTCAGTTACTACTCCTCGAGTGGCCCTGAGAAATAACTATACCTGATAAGGGTTGGATATTTTCCTTAACTCGAATCCTGCAGATATAAGCACAGTATGAAATGACCCAGAAAAAATCTACTTAGCCTCCAGTTACGGCAGACCGTGAGAAAGAAACCAAAGTCACCCAAAAACTGCCTTAATCTCAAGAGACAGTCGATAGTCAAAAGAATCGACTCTAGGAACACAATGGAAGTCCTATCCACGACCTGGCACCGAATGTTATTAAACATTTAGGACTCCATTACGTTGTCACAAAAAATTTGTCCTATGAGGTATCGTTATAATCTCGCATTTGTGATCGATCAGTCAACAGTTTGACTTATGGCTCGTTGAACCCACCATCAATCGACTGCACAATATAATAGCCAGAGTTATTAGCTCTTGTAGGCGATTACGGACCAAAACAAAATATAATGTAATTCAGTTCACTTTGTGGCGTTCAAAGTTTCAAGTACAATCCACATAAAAAACAAAATATTATAATAATACGATGAAGTTATAAATAGTATATGAAAAAGATAACGTATCGAATTCATAATCAACTACTATAACTCAGGTACACGTTTAATTCTCATGAAAAAAAAAACGTGCCCTCCATGCTTATCATATTTCAATGGCTCGGTAGTAGAATCTGCTACAACTTCCTGTTTGGAACTATTCTAGCTGACCGCAGCACCATTAAGAGTAACAACGAATCTAGACTGAGATTTCTAATCATCTCGATCCGTTTGGAGGCTAGCATCTCCGTAACCGATTGCGCATATCTTAGTATCTCCTCCATAAGTCAATACCCAATCCTTAGTCCTCCGTAGGTACATGGAGTCTTTTGGTACCGACTCGTCATACTCAATGCATATGCCACGTCTGGACGTGTGCATATCATGGCATACATGATTGATCCTATAGCTGATGCATAAGGAACACGACTCATGCGCTCAATCCCTTCAGGCGTCGTGGGTGACTGAGACTTGCTCAACTGTATCCCAGACGTCATTGGAAGGTTCCTCTTCTTGGAGTTGGTCATGCTGAACTTCTCAAGAATCTTATCCAAATAAGACTCCTGACTAAGTGATAACGTCCGTCGTGATCTATCTCGGTTGATACGGGTTCCCAAAATGCGTTGTGCCTCACCCAGATCTTTCATCTGGAAATGGTTCTTCAACCATTCTTTAACCGAAGATAAGAGAGGAATGTCCTTCACAATCAGGAGTATGTCATCGACATACAATATCAAGAATACAATCTTGCTCCCACTCGACTTGATATATAAGCATGGTTCTTCGACCGATCGAGTGAAACCATACTCTTTTATCACCTGGTCGAAACGATGATTCTAACTCCGAGAACCTTGCTTAAGTCCATAAATGGAACGCTTAAGCTTGCATACTTTCTTAGGATGTTCAGGATCTATGAAACCTTCGGGTTGCACCATGTACAACTCTTCCTCCAAATAACCATTTAAGAAGGCGGTTTTCACATCCATTTGCCAAATTTCATAATCATGAAAAGCGGCAATCACTAAGATTATCCGAATGGAACGTAGCATGACTACAGGGGCAAAAATCTCATCATAATGCAATCCGTGCACGTGAGTGAAAACTTTTGCCAATAGTCGTGTCTTATAGGTATCTGGTTGCGCGTCTACAGAATGCTTTATTTTGTAAAGCCATTTGCACTGTAGAGGTTTTACCTTATTAGGTAAATCAACAAGATCCCATACGTCATTCTCATACATGGAGTCCATCTCAGATTGCATGGCTTCGAGCCATAGCTTTGAGTCGGAACAGGCCATAGCACCTTTATAGGTAGCGGGTTCATTACTCTCTAGGAGTAAAACGTCATTCTCCTCGACCATACCAATGTATCTGTCCGGAGGATGAGAGACTCTACCCGACCTCCTAGGTTCCTCGGGAATATTAACCGTGTCATCAGTTGGAGGAACAACTTCCTCCATCCGTTCCTCGGTTGTTGGTTCTGGAATCTCCGATAGCTCGAAGGTTCTATTACTCGTCTTGTTCTCGAGAAATTCTTTCTCTAAGAACGTCGCACTAGCCGCAACAAAAACTCGATGTTCGGTAGGCGAATAGAAGTAATGACCAAATGTTCCTTTTGGATAACCTATAAAGTATGTATTGACCGATCGCAGGCCGAGCTTATCCTCGTGTCTCCACTTGACATAAGCCTCGCAGCCCCAAACCCGAATAAAGGACAAGTTAGGGACCGTTCCCTTCCACATTTCATATGGAGTCTTGTCGACGACTTTAGTCGGACTTGATTAAGTATAAGAGCAAAATGACAAAAGAGCAAAACCTCATAATGAATCAGGCACTACCGTGTGACTCATCATGGATCGAACCATATCAAGTAAGGTTCGATTTCTCCGTTCGGACACACCACTTAATTGAGGTGTTCCAGGTGGAGTTAACTGTAGAATGATTCCACAGTCTTTAAGGTGTTGATCAAACTCATTTGAAAGATATTCGCCACCCCGATCTGAACGGAGTGCTTTAACCTTTCTACCCAGTTGGTTCTCAACCCTATTCTGGTATTCCTTAATTTATCAAAGGACTCACTTTTATGCTTCATTAAGTAGACATATCCGTATCTACTCAAATCGTCCGTGAAAGTGATAAAATATCTATAGCCATCTCTAGCGGTAATTGACATAGGTCCACAAACATCAGTATGCATGAATCCTAATAGGTCACTAGCGCGCATTCCAACACCTTTGAAGGAAATTCGAGTCATTTTGCCAATGAGACATGATTCACACGTGTCATATGTAGAAAAATCGAATGCGGGAATAGTCCCTTTATCGACGAGTTTCTTTACGCGTTTCTCATTTATGTGTCCCATTCGACAATGCCATAGATAGGTTTGATCTTTGTCACCAACCTTTAATTTCTTATTATTCATGTGTAATACTTCCATGGTTTAATCTAAGATGTAAATTCCATTCATGGAAACTGCTTTGCCATAAATCATTTCATTGAAAGAGAAAATACAGCTATTATCCTTTATTGAAAATACAAAACCGTCTTTAGCAAGTACGGAAACATAAATAATGTTCTTAGACAAACTGGGTACATAGTAACAGTTATTTAAAAATAACTCAAAACTAGGGAATTGGATTACATATGTTCCCTTCGAGACAGCAGCAACTCGTGCTCCATTCCCGACTCGCAGGTCCACATCACCTTTTTAGAGAGGTATGATGTTCTTTAGGCCCTGCAAATAATTACACAGATGAGAACCACAATCAGTATCAAGTACCCAAGTTCCGAAACTTGCATGGTTAATCTCAATCATATGAATATAAGATGACATACCAACAGGAACGACGCGGCCTTCTTTGATGTCCTCACGACAGACGGGACAGTTCCTCCTCCAATGTCCAGTCTTGTGACAATGGTGGCACTCAATGTCACCGCCCTTGCTCTTTGCCTTGCCCTGTGAGCCACTAGTCTCACCGGGCCCACTCTTACCGTTTCCTGGCTTTTTAAACTTTGGCTTACCTACAGCTAGGTCACCATGAGCCTTGCCCTTACCTTTACCCTTGTTGGAAGTCGTGAGAACATCCTGCTTCATGCTCCCACTCAATTTCATATCCTTCTCGGTCTGTACGAGAAGGGAGTGTAGCTCATGAGGACTCTTTTTCAAGTCATTCATGTAGTAGTTCGCCCTGAAAAGGGCAAAACCATTATGAAGAGAATGAAGCATTCGGTCAATGACAATGCTCTCACTGATTTTGCAATCAAGTGCCTCCAGCTTCTCGACATTCTCAATCATGTGAAGAATGTGTGGGCTAACCGGTTGGCCCTTCTGGAGTTTCGCATCAAAGAAGCGACATGTATGCTCATATGTAATGATTCTCGGTGCTTTTGAGAACTCGTTAGTGAGCGTGGTGAAATTCTTGTTCGCACCTTGGGTAATGAAGCGTCTCTGCAAATTGGTTTCCATTGCAAAGATGAGTACGTTTTTTATCGCACCCGCTTCCATAACGAAGTCACTATAAGAGAGTGACTCGTTGACTCCTACATTGGGGCCTGGGTTTACCGGTATTGGCTCAGTTAAGTACCTGAGCTTACCGTCAGCAATGGCAGCATTCCGTAGTCTTTGCCTCCCGATCCGCAAAGTTGGACCCGTCGTTTTTCAGACGTGTGAACTGATTCATTTGGTCCATGAATATTTTCAGCCAGGACTCGCGTCCAAGTGTGGCACTAGGCATTTGGATTGCGTTATTTCCAGACATTTTGTTGTAACAGTAAAATAAACGTGTTCTACACTGCGAAAAGAAGAATAAATAATAAGCATGTGCATCAATTTTAATTTAAGTCTAATGATCTAATGTCATAACGCGAAGACTCAAAACATTTATACAATTGACCTTCCTCAAGAATTATATAAATGATCCTAAGACTCAATTATCTGTAAATTGATAAGCCAACCTTTTGGCTAATTCTACTGTTAGAATTCTTGGTCGATAAATTTCTGTAAATTCTATCTTTAGTCCATCATAATCACGAGAAACTCTTCGGACTATAATGTTGAGATAAACTAAGTCAACACAAACTACTTACCCAACGTAGAAGAGGTCATATTATGCCTACCGACGAAAAAGGGATTCATAGTTGTTTGCCCTTATAAAGACTAATCTCAATTTCCGTTTTAGAGGAAGATCCCATCAACTTTATTTTAATTCATTTTAAGTGAAATAACATCTAGCATGCGTGAATGATTAAACTAAGACGATGGCTTAATAAACATGTGACATCTGTATGTCTATGAAAACTAACATACAACCTATATGTGTCAATTTTCATGTATTTTAGTAGGTGGTATGGTTTTAGGCGGATGCATTAACTAGCATGTGAATGAAAAGCAATAAGAACGGTAAAACATAAAACAAAAATAAAGTCCTAGTGTGGCCTATCCTATCAAAATGAACATTAATACAACTTTGGAATCCATCCATGGACCCGAGAAGCTTGTCTTGATGTTCCATCTTGATCCATGTAGCGGGAGTGAGCTCCAATCTCCATCTTTAGTCTTCTTTGAAAATTACAATAAATAAATTTACATAATAAACCTATTTATTACATTCTAATTTATAAACCCAAAAACTAAAGAAAAATAAAGGAGATTCGAGATTTCAAATTACATTAAAAATTATGTTCCCATCATTACGAAAACATAATTTGACTAAGGCCACACTAGGTATTACAAATTACAACCGATTGCAAAAAATACGTAAATTAAACCATTCAAACGATTCATTCAACTAAATAAAAATGCATCAACTAAAAAAAATTAAACATACAAGACATAATTCTTTAATTATGTAGATTAATTTTATCCAAACCACCTATTTAAATGATCAAATTAAGTGACAATTCCTCAATTAATCACATAAATTTTAATCTCAATTCACATTAAACTTGTAATATGAATTTAATCCATCAATATTTTAAACTTCTTTAAAATAATTAGGTATCTATTAATTATGAACCGCTTCACAATAATTAATTGGCCAAAAACAAAAATTTCTTTAAAATTATCTCGGTAAAACCGAAACAACCCAATAAAAATCTTTCTCTCGGTTTTACAGGTAAAACCGAAAAAAACAAATTTTTTTTTATAAACTGTCCAGCCGTGAATAGTAACAGTAACAACAATTTTTTTTTTCTTTGCAGCTGAAAACCGAAACAACAAAAAAAAACAGAAACCTATTCTATGTGTCTCGGCAAAAAAACAAAACAGCCCAATTTTTTTTTTCTTTTTTTTTCTTTTGCGGCTGTAAACCCTAAACAACAAAAAAAAAAAAGAATTTTTCTTTTGAAAACCAGCCGCACTCATCGATCGGAAAAACGAACAATTGTTTAAAGTTGCTATTAACAAGATTTGGCATATTCAACTTTTTAATTTAAATACACATTCAAATTAGATTATTCAAATTTAACCTGTTAAATCATGATAGAACCGTTTATCATAATTGATTTGAATTTCGTTAAATTAAGTTATATGCAAAAAAAAACAGTAAAAACAATTCATTAATCGGATAAAAACCGATTTCCATTTACATCTCGATATATAAAATCGAAACATCTACAAATTATCATATTATTATCTTAACTGATTAAAAACAACAATATGAAAATCAAATGGAAATAAAACAATAACAAAAACCGCAACAACATGGCTGGAAAAATTGATCTCGGCACAAAAAAAACAAAAATGTCAACCGATTAAAATTTTTTCCCGAACCCTAATGTTGTTTACAAACAATTTTATGAAAATCATCAAAATTAAAATTCGTGGCCTTGGCTCTGATACCACTTGTGGGATTTATCTGTATGCATCCCTTTGACTTAAAGGATTATAACGAATTTATAAGACGATTACAAGTCATAAAATGAATTCCATAAACAAAAGGTAGAGAATTAGAAATAACCTTCGGTCCTAGCTAATTCGGCCTATGAACAATATCGCAATGATATTCTCCTATCAGTTGCACCCAAGATGCTCCGAGAAATGCCCTTTGATTTTGCTAGAATCGATTCCTAAATTTTATGTAAATTTTTAGGTTATTTTTGTGTTTTTCTGATGAGAGGAGGCAAGGTTGAAAAATTAGGTTAGAAAAATTCTCCTCTCTCTTCCCTTTAACCGTGTATGAGAAGAGCAATAGGGTAGAATGTTTCTTCCTCTATTTCGGCCCATTATGCCGAAATAACAAGGAGTAATATCTCCTTATTTTCGGTTTTGGCAAAAATGTATAAATGTGTTAAATATAAATTGTCATCTAGTGAGGATCAAACCCATAACCTCTTGGTTTGAGTACCCTCACTATTACCACTATGACACATTCATCTTGTTGATATTAAATATAACCGATTATATTTAATTACGAGTTAACATATTAATTCGTCCAAGCTAACATTACATACATTTAATTAAATATAACTTATTATATTCAATTTACGAATTGACAGTTAATTCGTCTCAACTAATATTTTTTAATCTTCATTAAATAATTGTCTCATCAACACATTGACTAACTGTTTAGTCATATAAGGCATCAATGTGATTATATTTCTATAACCACATCTCTCAAACACATCCTATAGGTGTGACCTTTAGGGACCAGTTGATCACCGCCATCTGTATGATAATAACGTCAAACTCTCTAACAAGCCAACCGTTATTAGGTAATCCTTAATCAACTGATTAAAATACTTAGTATACCCTTGTGAACCTGTAAGAGATTTACAAATGTTATCACACTAATTTGTGGAGGACACAAGCTCCAACACTAAAATATTCCAAGATATGGACATCCATATAATAATATTTCATAACACTCCCCCTTGGATGTCCATTACTGAAAAAGATGCCTCGTTAATAACCTTACTAGAAAATCCTATGGAAAAAAAACGCTAGAAAGGAAAAGATTACAATAATCATCAAACACGCATAATAATAGCTGCCTCGTTAAAACCTTTCGATGGAAAACCCAGTGGGATAAAACAATGGATAATAAGGAAAAAGAGTACATCACATGTCAACTCCCCCTGATGATTACATAACTTGATGTATCTTGAAATGATCCATACTTTGACATAACTTCTCGATTGTTGAAATATAATCCATGTTCGTTGATAACTTGATATCTTCAATTAGTAGAGATTCTTGATAACTTCAATCATCATATTTCATCGGAACTCATAATCTGGATATGATCATTTCATAATAACTCTTGGATCTTCATTTCAAATAATAATTCCATAATTATGATGCAGTTTCTCCTCAATTTATGAACATTATATGTTAAAAATAATTGTCATCTCAACAATAATGACGATCATGACTATAGCGTAATAATGCGTTTATAGTGCTACCTCATTAAAAACCTTGATAGAAAAAACCCGTTGGGACAAAAAACCTAGTCGAAATGAAAAAGAGTGTAGCCATCATTCCTTAATTCCTCATATTAAGAAGAATCAATCCGATAATTATTGAATAAATCATCCAATTCCTTTGAGCTATTTTCTTTGCTAAACCACGTATATATGAATTGACATTCTCATTGTAAACTTTAAATACATTATTTTCCAATCGTTATGGTACTTTTGGACCATATGTTAATTTCACATGTTTAGCAAAAAACTCATTTAAATCTGAATTCTTATATGCTCAAACTTCAGGTTGAGACAATAACAAGTAAACTCTACAGGAGTTTGAATATTTCATTTTGGAAATAATCACGATAACCTTTCTATCATGTCGTAGAGGTTCATATATAATCATGAGTTCCCAAAAGTCAATTAATCAAACATCATCATTTGATGATCGTTTATAAGAGGCTCCTATAGAGAGTTATCCTCGTTGAAGTATCTCATAAGATAACATTTCTCCTTTCTAAACATTTATCCATTTAAAACAAAATTATAAAACATGTTCATGCATATGATATAAAACTAATTCTAAATAACAGTTATATAACAATGCAATAATTTATATCAAATAAAACTAACTAATATACAAATGAATATAATCTCTAAATGCATATGATGATGACTCGATAATGCGAACTGTACAAGTTTCCTTTTCCAATATTCATAACTTAAATTGACTTTAGGTTAATTAATGGACTTCAGGTCCATGAGCTCGTTCATAATCATTAATTATGTGTCGACAATAAAATTGGACTTATTTATAAGATCCCCATTATCTAGTCCATTAAATTCCGCGCGCAAATGCATATCGGTTCCTTAACCATATCGATATAATTTCAACATCTCGTGATATTGTCAGTACTGAATAATGATATCTGAGTATATATATGGTACCATTCATTTTCTATATAAGCCATCTATTATTATTCAGATATCTATGTCACTTCCTGGACATCCAAATTTCTTTACTCCATAGGAGTACCAACTGCCCAAGCTTGCCATTTTCTTATTATTTGATATATGTGAACCGATATGACTTTGACACTACCTTTTATGTGTGGTTATTGTTCAATTTGGCAAGAATCTCAAATTTTTCGTTACATATATTTTCTATGATAGCTCGCTATACCACATATAGGGCTAATCTGTTTATAATTAAATCATAGATTTTAATGTAACATATCACATTTTGATAAGGTGATAAAAGTTGTATCATATTACATCTTCATAACCAAATGAATACCATCATTTCTAATTACATGAACCTCTACTTGATGTATTTCATATTGAAAATAAACAGCTGAACTTCAAGTTCATTTGGGGATAATTTACTTGTTTGTTTTTACCAGCTTTTCCTTATCATTCTCCCCTACGGTGGTAAAAACTATCTATACCAGATAAATTTAATTGGCAATAAATCATTATATCCACCTTAATTGTCTTATGCAGTTGGATTTTTAAATGTGTTGAATCACAATGCCTAATTCGGAGACTAACGATTTCATATTATAATCAAACTGTGATTTCCACACAATAACTACTCGGAAAATCATTATGTGGCTATAAACCACTTAATATTACATGAAGATTTAAGTTCTCTATTACACTACGAGTAGTTGTTAGGTCTCCTATAAATATACTCAGTCTCTGTGTAATGTCTTCCCTTTAATAAATATACACGAGAGAGTTTCAGCACTTATATTTTCCTTTAGCATAAACTTCAGGTTTATCAAAATGGGTGTAATAAGAACCCGAATGGCCTTAACTGTCATATCTTAACCATTTCATATCAACTTTCTCACTTTGCCCACAATATATGGCAATATTTCATAAGCACTTGGCTGTGTCTCGATAATTTAATTTACCACATACCACTTTCTAGTTGACAATTCATCATACTAAACTTCTGGTTAGCAATATATGTATCATATAAACAAAATTTAAGATTTCTCTAAGCCGACCAGATAAATGATGTGACATAAGACACAACAGGTGTCTCATATATATAGGCAAGACTCATCAATATTCCTTCAGGGAACATGGCTTTATATTCCTCTTTGAGTATTTACTTAAATATATCATTAGAGCAATAGTCATAAATATATCACTATCATTATATAACATACAAAATGTTCTTTAAAACGGAGTTTTGTACATACAGTAGAAAACAATGCTTAATATTTGTAATCATTATGCGTAAATAACTGTCAAATAAACATTAATATTTGCAAAACCACTACGCTGCTTATAAGTTTACGACACAATTAATTAACATGAGCAATAAATAAGCCAAGTGAAGTAGATAAAGTTAAATTTTCATAATAAAACAATAATTATTAAGTCCGTATAATATGTAATTACCCACTAGATGAAATAGACTATAATGAGAAAATTAAGGTAAAATACTAATGCACGTGTAACAAGGTATGAAAGTGCTACACTAGCAAAATAAGATGTGTAACAAAAAGAATAATGTGTAAATAACCTTAGATGCCACAACATAGTATATTCAGAGATGCATAATAATTGCAATCTAATTGAAAACACGCGTATATAATTTAATTAATATGCTAGGTGAATTTAGAGAAATAGATTAAAACCTCAACATGTAAATATTATGAACTTGTTGTCATATTTTCTATGCTATGAACTTCGTATCATAGTGCGTGCTCAATCAAGGCTTACATTATACATTGGGCTCAATTTAGGCCTATTTCCCTAGCTCACAAGATGCCCCATTATTAGGCTCAATTTAGGCCGCAACATTAGGCTTATCATAATGCCATGTTCTTGATCTCTGTCCCGGCAGAGTCTTTATGAGATGTCACATTCATTTCCAGGAATGGATCAAATTTCATATTCCATTATACTGTTCAACATCAAGTGAACAAGAATCAATTCACAAATAAAATTGTCTTTCAAAAAGACCTCTTTAAACTCATTTGCGGTTCAAAAACACAGCTGTGAACTTCTGGTCACTAGCATTTACACGTGGAATTTTGGCCACTTACACTTATACGCTATAAAAATATTTTACTGATGAGACGGTGTTAAAATTATTATACACCTTTAAAACTTTGAAATTCGGGCCAAAGTCATAATATGGACATATCTGTTTATCTATATAAAATATCTCTTTTGGAACTTCAGGCCCAAAATTTGATGATATGTCTTCAAAACTCATTGATCGCATAAACATAGATAAATTTTACAATATAAACGTACCTACATAAGCTAAATAATGTTGGAACAAACTGCTGAATTAACCATCACTAATTAATTTTCAATGTTGAATTCACAAATTTAAACCTGATTTTAGTTGGCTCATTAAAATCAAATCTTACTAGCCAAATACTGATTAAAACCAATGTGTCAAGAAATACACGAGTATATATCTATAATCTATGTGTCAAATATGGAAGCATCACAATTCATAATTCATTACTAATGGATTTACGCAAAGTAGTCATAAACATGCTTGTATGAGCAAAACGCCAGGCTTAAAATGGTACATCTTAATCAATAATTACGGATTATGACGAAAGCATACCTTGATTAGCGGAATAATATAATAAGATCTGATATGAACCTCCTAATTATCATATCTAATTGATTGTATGAGATAATAAGAAGTAGGTTTTATCCAACGTTGAAATAATAATAAGAATAGTTAGAGACTCATGCTGATAACGTGTTGTGAAATAAAGACAAGAGATAAATATAGAGAGGAGGCATATAGAATAAAAGAGAGACGGAACCATATTCTTATTCCATTATGAGGGGTATATATACACATACAATGAGATAGAGTTTCCATAAGATAATACACTCTAAAATATTCCAAGATATGGACATCCATAAAATAATATTTCATAACAAGGAGACATAATTAAGAGCATGAAATAAGCACAATTAAACAAATAGATTAACTTGATTGAATAATAATTGAAGAATGATTAAAGTACCGTAGCAAATGAATGTTGAATGAATTGCAGATCCAAAATAACAATATCCGACTAAACTTAGGAGTTTTAGGAGTTGTAAAGGTAAATAAAGCGTAACCTAATAACATAATACGAGCTTAGTATATATTTTACAACTTAGACGACTTTTAGGAAATATCGGAAAAGTATTCAATGAAATAGGATACTCGATCGAGTACATAGTACATCATAGTCGATCGAGTACACGTTCACTCGATCGAGTATAAGCCAAGTCGATCGAGTACACACTCTTCTAAGCTTTCCTTCGTGCAATCTTCACTTCTTATCTTTCATTCTTCTAAATTTCCGTGCCATGCTTCGTGTATTCCATCATGTCAATTCCGCGGTGCTCCACTTTACTCATTTTACTTCATAAATGCGTCATTCTTGCATTTAAACACTAAGTAGCGGCAGTATCGACATTCTAATATAAAAGGCATATGAATAACGTAATTAGTACAAAAACCGCAAAAAACAACTTAAAGGGAGTCATAAAAGTATATATAAATATGATTCATCAAACTCCCCCAAACCAACTCTTTGCTTGTCTCTAAGCAAAGCAAACACACAATACAAAATAGCAATCATACAAATGGTGAATGAATAACTCAGAGCTAACGTTGATGCACATACAAATCCCAAGCTATCCATATCTATAACAAAGTAGCGACCAAATTGGCCAATAAAACAAATTCAAAGGCACCGGTAATAGAAAACGCAGCTCATCTCAAGATGTAACATGATACCATAATTCAGTCAAATACCTTTCAATCTTGCAAGACAAATTAGTCGGATTCTCGCGAATTCACTCATGCATTTATAAAAGGTGAGTTATATGTATGATAGAAAGCATTAAGACACTCACTCAACTTATGAAACATGCATGCATTCTAATCAGATAGAAATTTCTCCAACTATTACGCATCCACAATAAAGACAAAAGTACATGTATTAAGGACAACAAGGTGGCAAATGGGTAAAAAGTATAGAAGTGGTTTGTGCCAAAGCACGTATGAATATGTGAGGCTAGGACGGTAGTCGCAGCGCTAAAACCAAGACCAAATCTATGATAATAAGCATAAATTAACCCAACTAGAGAAATTATATCAACTTTGACAACACATGAGAGACTATGAATTACTCTCCAAAAATGCTTTAGACTCTAGCAAACCACCTTATAATCTCTTAACAAAACTGAATGAAGCAATCTCTTTTTTTTGGTTTCGAAATTTTTCTTTTTCTTTTTTCTTTTACGGTCTCTTCTTTTTTCTTCTTTTGTTTCATTTTTTTTTACCATCATAAGAGATATAACACAATTGCTACAAAAATTTAAGCCACTACCCACTTGACAATAAAAGGCCCATTCCCAACCAAAGTAGCAAAAATAGACATGAAACTCAAGCAACTGCGACTGTCCCTATAAGGTAGGCAAATTCTTGGATTTTAGCTATTAGATGAGATATCAAACGGATACAAAGGTTCAAACGGGCTAAACAAAAGGTAATGTAAGGCTTATTTGAACAGTAAGAACCGCCTTTCCTCATGTACTTAGTCATATGAATGCATAAAAATTAAGAAACTAATGTCACACTTATGCAGTTTGATATTTCATATTCCACAAGGTGAACCACACTCTTAAGCCTAATTGACAAATGAGACCAGTTTATTGATGTTCCCAGCCTAGGAAGCTCTATAGACCTCAGAAATTTAAGTGGTTTACCAACATAATTTTGTCGAATTTACTTAGTGTTCCGGGTGTAATTCCAGAGCAAGTATAGTTACCACCCGTGGCTTGTTGAATGATGTCTTGAGTTGGATTCTCCCTTGGTCTTAATCGTTCCTCTCGGCCTCTCCTGCAACAATGAACGAACTGAGGGCTTGGCTTTGTGCCAAGCGTACCCACTCCGACGCCCAAGTCAGTAAACTTAGATGTATCAGTTGTATGCTAATTGGCTAGGAATATATTGTAGAGAGATAAGGAAGATTATACCAGATGAATAGTGTATTTAAGTCAAGTTGTGTATTTCTGGATTGGATCCTTTCCTCAATGAAGGTTGAGGAGTATTTATAGACTTCACCTTTTGTCACGTAGTGGCCAAGTGGCCAAGTGGCTAGCAGGTGGAAAGACTGATCTACCCCTCGGCCGAGGGACCTATGGCTGGCCGGCGGGCCCTGGTGACTCACCGCCGAGGGGTCTTGGATATGAGTACGCGGGTATGTGTTCCGGCTGGCAGGTTGTCATGCCGGGACCCAGGTTGGCAGGCCGATGGGCCGCATCGGCTAGGTCGTCTAAGTCGTTGACTTGCTGTGGATATCTTTGACCTTGCTCAATATGTTGACTTGGTCAGCGGTGCAGAATATGCCCCATCAATTTGCCCCCAGCGTAGTCTATGCCGTGGTATGGGCTTCGATGTACGTCTGAGCGTATATTCTGCGCAAGTAGTTTGTAGAAAATTTTCCTGCGTCGGCTTCTTCTGCGGCGGCTTCTTCCGCTCTGCCTAGTCTTTCTTAGGCCGTACCATATCCCCCCTCCACATGGATGTGTATTGGGCATCCGATGTGGAAAAGAAAGGGACGCTGGCCGAGACCGGGGTTGAGACTGCCGGTTATTTATGATTGCCCCCGGCCGGCGGTGTCTAGCTTGGTGGATCATGTGGCCGGCGGAGAAAAGGTGCATGGGAATTTGTTGAGGAAGGTGAATAGGCGGAGAGATTTGAATAGGCGTGTTGAAGACGTTTGGTCACTGTTGCATTGATTGACACAATTGTTGCAACGATTGACATCCGTGGTTGCATGTCCGACACGTGTCCGCATCTTTGATTGGTTGACGCTTCATGGGCTGTTCTCGATTGGTCTTGCTCCATGGGCTTTTCCTATAAATAGGGCAGTTGCTCCGTGAAATTGGTCACCAATTTCATTCTCCAAAATTTTTCTTCTCTAAACTTTCAAGGGCTTCGTCTTCTAACATTCGAGTTGTTATTCCGTGAGTGTTTTTCTTCAAGGTAAACAAACAAACTTCTTCTTTTTATTTTGTTAAATAATTGTTGCTATTATGTCTCAACTTCGGCGCCGGACTAGTACTTCTGCCGGAGGATTCCGGTTGCGTCTTGATGGGGAGGAGATACTAGACGCCATTCCGATAAGGTTTGGGGGCCCTAGGTCTCCTTCTCCCGTAGTCGATCCACCAATTTTGGAGGGACGGGAGGACGAGGGTGAGGATGCTGATGAGGATGAGGGGACCCCTTCCAATGGTGGGAGGTCATGTCTGTCCCGGATCATGGCGAGCCCTGTCGGTTGGTCTTGAACGTGGTTGGTTCCATAAGTTCGGCCGTTGTTCCGGCGAGACATTTTTCGGAGGCCATTTCTCGTTCGGTGAGGGGTATAAGATCGTTATTCCTAAAGAGGGTCGGGCGGTCTGTTGCCCTCCACCGGTCACACCGGCGTGTACATCGGGCATCCGGAGTATGGGCTGCGGTTTCCTCCGAATAGATACGTCGTTGCCATTATCGAGCTATGAACGTCGCGGTGGCCCAACTACATCCGGCCGGCCATGAGGACGATAGTTGGCTTTGTGTGGCTTTGTCTCTTTAGGGGGGAGATCCCGACGGTCAACTTATTCCGCCGACTTCACAGTCTTCGACCGTCAATTGCTGGTAAGGTGGGGTGGTACAGCGTACAGACGGAGCCAGGCTATGTCTCCGTGAACAAGCTTACTTCCTGCAAAGACTGGCAACGGCGGTGGGTTTATGTCCAAGTGCCGGAGGATTACCCATTGCCCCGGTCTTTCCAGAGCCTGTTTACTTGCGGTGTGAGAACCGGAAGAGTATGAGGAGTGTACCTCCGGGGTAAGGTGAAAATGGACGCTTGAAGGTTCCTCTTCATCGAGGATGAGGAGCGGGCGATGCTGTTGTTTGATCTTTGAGAAGGGATGGCTGCCCCCGACTCAGATTATTCTTCAAGATGAGCTGCTCTGTCACGTCGGCCTCATACCGGCCCTCAGCCAGGGTGAGTGGGGTCGGTGTGAGGCCTATTTTTGCCTGTTATGCTCCTGTTTTTTAGAGCTATGTTCTATTCCTGTCGTGTAATTCTTGTTTGGTTTTCTTTTTGCAGACCGGTTTGGCCAGGATCTGTCCGAGAGTACCTTGAAGCGGTTAGGCCTTGATAAGGACGGGAAGGTAGCCGTGCGGCATCCTACGGCTGAATTGCGCGATCGCAGACCGTCTCCCAACGAGCTCATGGATAAGCAGTTAAAAGGGGTGGATCCGGTGGCGGCCCAGGCAAGGGTTCTCGGAGGCGTGCCAAAGAGAACGAAGAGGGCTGCGTCCAGGGCGACGGCGGCGTCTGTGCCTGCTCCCTCTTCGACCCCAGTGGTTCAGAGGGAACCTGTGGAGGTCGTTGATATTACCGGGGGGTCGGTGACCATTGCTAAGGAGCCGCCGCTTGCTTCTACCGTTGTTGGGGAGAAGAGGAAAGAGCCACCGTCTTCTTCCGTTGTTGCCGGGGAGAAAACCGATCCATCCGGCCCTCGAACAAAAAGGGCCCAAACTGGTACGGATCTAACTTGTGGTTCGGATTTAGCTGGTTCGCTGGACATCCCAGGGCACCGGCTTTACGATGTGTCAATGCACGGTGACATGGATGCTTTGTGCAAATTTTTTGCAGATCCTTCCTCGGCGACCGCCGTTCTTATTGAACGGCAATCGGGGAAGCGACCGAGAGGGCTATCGAGACGGCGGTGACGGAAATGTCATTGTTGACTCCTCCGCTCGAACATCTCTCGCCTCCGAGCTTGTGGCGGAGGGTGTGAAAATGTATAAGAGGCTGGCGAAGTGGACCCAACAAGCCGGCTCCTATATCGCGGAGCGGAGAAAACCATGGGCCAAGCTGCGTCGGCCGATGGCGAAGCTTAGACTTGACCTCTCTCGCAAAGCCGGGGGAGGCCGCGAAGTTTAAACTGGATTTCTTTTACGCCAAGAAGCGCGGGAGGAGGTTGAGAAGGCTGCTGGGGGCCGAGAGGGCCAAAGTTGAGGAAGCTGATGGCGCTACTGCCAAGATGATGCAGGAGCGGGATAGGTACAAGGACGCTCATAACGCCGCGGTTGCCGAGGGGGAAAAGTGGAAGAATCAGTTCCACAACCAGGCGGAGGCGCTTAGGGACGCGCAGTCATCATTGCTCAAAAGGAGAAGGATATTGCCATGCTCCAAGATGAACTTCTCCCAAAAATGTGTGCCCAATTCCGGGACCAGGCCGAGGAGGCGACCAGGGAGGCAATAAGGAAGCTCGTCCCCGAGGGCTCTTTCCCGTGGGATAAATTTGAGAAGCTTTTGGACAAGATGGCTGAGGCTGCGGATGAAGCGGCGGCGGGGAAGACGGAGGCTGAGAAAGCCCTTGAAAATGTAGAGCCCTCTTCCGAGCCGGCCACCGGAGAAGCTGCTGCTGCTGATGGAGGACAGCAGCAGGCATAGGGAGACGGGCGGTCGTCACCAGACTCACCCGGCGTCTCGGATAGCTTTAGCTGTTCGGGGGCCAACTATTGAGCCTTCTCTCCCTGCCATCTTTTGGCGCTTCAAATCCTAAGTCTGTAACCTTTTGTTTTCCTTTGTTTCCTTGCTTTTTGTAAAGCTTTGGTAGGTAGAGTTTAGGCTATCCTCATGGGGACGGCCGTCGTCTGTACTCTCCTTGCAATCATTTTTAACGATTTTATCTTTTGGTCCTTGGCTTTGGCCGGGACTTCGATAATCATCCTTCATTTGTCTCTTTGCGTTTTTTAATTGAGTGCCTTTGTTTTTACCGTCGGCACGGCCGAGGCAGTTAGTACGCGCATCACAACTGTGTTAACGTCTTTAGTATTTACTCTAGCGTTCCGGTCATTGTGTCCCCGTCGCTCTCGGCTAGGGCCGAGGTAATCGGGGTTATGGCTCGATAGCATTCGTCACTGTAGGCATATTGACCGCCAGACTCGCGTCTCAACTGCACTGAGTATACGTTTCTTCTAGCATATCGGTCGTTGTGTCCCCGTCGCTCTCGGCTAAGGCCGAGGTAATCGGGGTTATGGCTCGATAGCGCGTATCGGTCATTGTGTCCCCGTCGCTCTCGGCTAGGGCCGAGGTAATCGGGGTTTAATGGCTCGATAGCATTCGTATCTGTAGGCATGTTGACCGCCAGACTTGCGTCTCAACTGCACTGAGTATACGTTTCTTCTAGCATATCGGTCGTTGTGTCCCCGTCGCTCTCGGCTGAGACCGAGGTAATCGGGGTTACGGCTCGATAGCGCTTATCGGTCATTGTGTCCCCGTCGCTCTCGGTTAGGGCCGAGGTAATCGGGGTTATGGCTCGATAGCGCTTATCGGTCATTGTGTCCCCGTCGCTCTCGGTTAGGGCCGAGGTAATCGGGGTTATGGCTCGATAGCATTCGTAACTGTAGGCTTGTTGACCGCCAGACTTGCGTCTCAACTGCATTGAGTATACGTTTCTTCTAGCATATCGGTCGTTGTGTCCCCGTCGCTCTCGGCTGAGACCGAGGTAATCGGGGTTACGGCTCGATAGCGCTTATCGGTCATTGTGTCCCCGTCGCTCTCGGTTAGGGCCGAGGTAATCGGGGTTATGGCTCGATAGCGATTCTTCTAGTGTACCGGTCATTGTGTCCCCGTCGCTCTCGGCTTTGGCCGAGGTAATCGGGGTTAATGGCTCGGTAGCGATTCTTCTCTTTGAGTGACAAACACTTCGACGGAAAAGTTGGGTGATTCATTCGTTTGCTATGATCATGCGTTGGGGTGTCCACAATGGGTTTGGACACCTCCGCCGCTATACAAAGTATTTCCTCAAGTTGTCGGTGTTCCAATGGCTCATCAAAGGCACACCTCCCATGTCTGTCAGTCGGTATGTGCCCGGTCTCATCTCTTCAATCACCTTGTAGGGACCCTCCCAGTTGGCCGTCAGTTTACCATGAATATTTCCTTTGTTGGTGGCAGCCGACTTCCTTAGGACTAGGTCTCCCACTTTTAAATCCCTCTTGTGGACTCTTCTGTTGTAGGCTCTTTTCATCCGGCTTTGATATACTGCCAAGTTGAGGCGTGCTGTATCTCGGCTTTCTTCGACCAGGTCTAAGGAAGCTTTCAGGCCATCCTCGTTTTCAACTGGGCTGAAGGTAGCCGTTCTGAATGTTGGCACCGTTGCTTCAATCGGTAGGACTGCTTCGGAACCGTAGACTAGGTGGAAAGGGGTGTACCCCGTTGCTTCTTTCTCCGTGGTTCGAAGGGACCATAGGACGCCGGGTAGTTCATCGGCCCATCTTCCCTTAAGGTCTTCGACTGTCTTCTTCAAACCGTTGAGGATCGTTTTGTTGGCCGCCTCCGCCTGTCCGTTGCTCTGTGGGTGGCAGACGGAGGAGTATGCAAACTTGATACCAAGCTCTTCTAACCAATTCATTATCAGGTCACTCCAGAACTCTCGGCCGTGGTCAAATACTATAACTTGGGGTAATCCGAAACGAGTTATAACATTTTCCCAGTTACCTTTCGACGGCCGCCGTGGTCTTCGCCGTCTCGCTACGACTTCAACCCATTTGGTGAAGTAATCAACAGCGACGATCAAGAACTTCCTTCCTCCGGAGGCTGTTGGGAATGGTCCTAGCATGTCCATCCCCCACTGTGCGAAGGGAAGAGGGCTGAGCACCGGTTGTAGGTCCCTGGAGGGAGCGTGTATTACCGGGGCATGCATCTGACAGTTCGTGCACTTCTTGGTCTTTGTTCTGGAATCTTGAAGCATGGTGGGCCAGAAGTAGCCGGCTCGTAGAGCTTTGTGGGCTAGCGTTCTTGCCCCCATGTGGTGTCCACGATGCCTTCGTGAATCTCTGTCGATATTAGCTCTGCGTCGGTTGGACCGACACACTTCAAAAGTGGTCTTATTACGGACCTTCGTACGTTCTCCTTCGAACACTAAGTACACGCGGCGATCCGTTTCATTTTGGCCGAGGGATGGCGGCCCTCCGTAATTCACCCGTAAGTTTGTATTTCATTATCGGAGTCATCCATGTTGTCTCGGCCTCTACGTTGCCCACCATGCCGTCGGTCTCGGTGATGCTCTTCGCATTCGGATATCTACCAAAGACGGTTCGGGCCGACGTTCTTGATGGTTGGTGGCAAGTTTGGAGAGAGCGTCGGCCCGGTTGTTCTCGGATCTGGGAACGCATTGGATTCGGAAAGACTTCAATTTCTCTATGTCGGCCTTTACCCTTTCTAGGTACCTTACCATTCCGTCGTCCCGAGCCTCAAACTCTCCTCTGATTTGGTTAGTAACCAACAGTGAGTCTGTCTTCAACACAATGTGCTCTGCTCCGGCAGCCCTAGCTAGCTCGACCCCGGTTATCACCGCCTCGTATTCGGATTCGTTGTTCGAGGCCGAGAAGGTGAATTTCAAGGCGTACTCGAACTCGTCCCCGTTTGGGCTGATGATGAGGATGCCGGCTCCTGAGCTGTTCGTCGTGGAGGAGCCGTCGGTGTAGACCTCCCATACGCCTGGGTTTGGCTCTTCTTGATACGTGCATTCGGCCAGGAAATCTGCAAGTGCTTGCCCCTTTATCGAAGGTCTTGGTTTGTCTTGAATGCCGAAGCCGGAGAGTTCCACCCCCACTTGATGAGCTCTTGGGATTGCTCGAATTTTTCTAAAGCTTTCTCTAACGGCTGATCGGTTAGGACCGTCACGGGGTGCGCGTCGAAGTAGGGTTTTAACTTCCTCGTGGCAACGATGACAGCGAAGGCTGCTTTTTCGATTAGTGGGTAATTTCTCTCGGCGGGCAACAGTGTATGGCTGACAAAGTAGATTGGGTGTTCTTTGTTTGTCTTCTTCCCTGATGATCACTGCACTGACCGTGGCCGAGGTAACTGCTATGTATAGGTATAGCGTCTCCCCCAGCATCGGCCTGGACAGAGTTGGGAGAGTCTGAAGATGAGCTTTCAACTGCTTGAAGGCCGTGCTCTGCTCCTCCCCCAGTGAAGTCTTTATTCCCTTTCAAAACTTTGAAGAATGGGGTGCTCTTGTCGGTGACCGAGAGATGAAACGGCGAGAGCCGCCATTCTTCCGGTCGACATCATAACCTCTTTTCGATTCCTTGGCTCCGGTAGGTCTAAGATTGCTTGGACTTTGTCTGGATTTGCATCGATGCCTCGGGCACTGACAAGTACACCGAGAAATTTACCTGCCCGGACACCGAAGTTGCATTTCATTGGGTTGAGCTTCATCTTGTACTTCCTTAGTGAACAAAATGTTTCGTGTAAATCGGCCAGTGTTCGTTTGTCGGACTTGCTTTTTACAATAGCATCGTCGACGTAGGCCTCAATGTTTCGCCCTTTTTGATTTTGGAACACTTTGTCCACTAGCCTTGTATACGTTGCGCCGGCGTTTTTCAAACCGAACGGCATCATTTTATACATGTATGTGCCGTTAGCGGTGATGAATGCGCATTTGGGCATGTCTTCCTCGACCATGAAAACCTGGTGATATCCCGAGAAGGCGTCTAGCGGGCTCGGCATGGTATAGCTGCCGTGGCATCGATTAAGCCGTCTATCCGTGTGCGAGAGGGTAACAATCTTTGGGGCATGCTTTATTAAGTTGGGTAAAGTCTACACACATTCTCCATGCCCCCGATGACTTCTTTACCATCACAACATTGGCTAACCACTCCGGGTAGGTGCAAGGCATAATAAAGCCCGCCGTAAGTAGTTTGTCTACCTCGGCTTTGATGGCCTCGTCTTTCTCGGCTGAGGAGTTCCTCATTCTTTGCTTGACAGGGCGAGCGGTGGGGAGTACGTTCAGCTTGTGAATAATCACCTCCCGGCTCACACCCGGCATCTCGGCCGCTGAGTAGGCGAAGACGTCTTTGTTTTCCCTTAGCAGGTCCAGGAGTTTGGCTCTGAATTTTGGCTCCAGGTTGGTACCGACGGTTACGGTGCGGCCTGGGTCAATCTCCACCTCTTCGGTCTCTGCTCCTTCGACCATGCTGATGGTTCGGTCGTGCTCGGGCCTGGGAGTGTGCTGTATCTGGAAGGATTTTAAATTTGAAGCGCCGGCTCTCACCCTCTCTAGATACCTCGTCGTCTTATAGTCCCGAGCCTTGTATTCTCCTTTGATCTGGTTGGTCAATGAGAGTGAATCTGTTTTTACCACGACGTGTTCTGCCCCGGCGGTTCTGGCTAGCCTGACTCCGGTTATCATTGCCTCGTACTTGCATTCGTTGTCTGAGGTCGAGGAGGTGAGCTCCAAGGCGTGCTCAAACACATCTCCGTTCGGGCTAATGATAACGACGCTGGCTTTCGAGCTATCCGTCGTGGAAGGGCCGTTAGTGTGTATCTCCCATACGCCGGGATCCTTCTCGTTCTTCGAGGTGAGTTTATGAGCCTCCCCCCGGTCCGAGACGTATATTAATGTCAAGGCCCGGACGGATATTACGGCTTGGGTTTCACTCAAAGTGACCCGGCCTATGAGGACGTCGTGGGCAGATGTGCCGTTGATGACTATAAAATCAGACATAACGTTCCTGGCTGCAGTTCCCTCGCCGAACCTTACCGGCAGTCTGACCGACCCCAGGGGTACCAGGCCGACCCCGAAAAAGGCGTACGGCGGGTTGGTGCGGGGTTCAAATCTTCGACTCTCAGACCGAGGCTGAGAAAGCATTCTCTGTACATAATGTTCGTGTAGGCGCCCGTGTCGATTAGGCACCTCTTCACCAAATGGTTGGCTATGTTCAGGTGGACTGTGAGTGGGTCGCTGTGAGGAGCAATGACTCCCTCGTAGTCCGCCAGTCCGATAGTCATATCGGGGATTTTGGGAGCGGGGGTGGCTGTGTTGGGCACAAAGTTGACGGCTTTGACATGGCTCATTCGATTCTGCCGTTTATGTCCATGAGCGGACCCATCGTTCCGTTGCCTCGATGACAACATGGATTACTCCTATCCGTTCAAAGACGGATTCTTTGTTTGACCCGCCGGCATTCGGTTTCGGCCTTTGGCGACATACTTGCCGAGGCTCCCCTTCCGATCGGCTCTTCAATGGCGTCCTTCGGATGTCGGCAGTCGTTGGTTAAGTGTCCGGTGTGGCCGTGGTACTCACAGTATTGGCTCGTGTCACCGTCACTCCTCGGCCTAGGGGGCCTTTCCCACTTCTGGCCTTCGCTCTTGCTCAGAGCGAATACCTCGGCGGCCGACACGACTAGGGGGTGTGATCGCCGCACCGTTTTTGTAGTACGCTCCCGAACTCCCCCGCGCCCGTCGAGTCCCGTCTCTGGCAGTTGTCGGACCGTGACCTATTATTGTCACGGCGTCTTTCATCGGGGTTGCCCTCCCGGCGCTCTTCTTTTCGAGTGCTCGGCCTCGTTGGGGCCTAACCACGTCTTGTGATAGTCTTCTACTTTGATGGCCTGGTCGGCCATTTTTCTGGCGGCATCCAAGCCCAGGCCTCCGCACTTGATGAGCTCATTTTTCAAATCTCCCCTTGGGAGGCCCTTCATCGCGCGAAGGCCGCCGATTGCCGGATTAATCTCTCGAATCTGTTGGACCTTTCCGTCGAACCTCTTCATGTAGCTTCGTAGAGACTCGCCCCCCTCCTGTTTGATAGTTAGGAGGTTCGATGTCTCCACGGCCCTTCTCTTGTTGCAAGAGTACTGGGCTAAAAAGGCGTCCCTTAGGTCGGCGTAGTAGTACACCGAGCCGTCGGGAAGCCCCTTGTACCAACTTTGAGCCATCCCATGCAACGTTGTTGGGAAAACTCGGCACCACACTTCATCGGGCTGCTCCCATACCGACATGTGAGACTCGAAAGCCTCAGCGTGGTCGGCTAGATCGCCTTCCCCTTTGTATGATATGGGCGGCAACTTGAGCTTAGTTGGCACCTGGACTTCTAGGACGTAGGCGCTGAGGGGCTGTCTGATCACATGCCGGATGGCACTCGGCGATCGGCTCCTCGCATTCCTAACCCGGCTCCTCTCCTCGTAGCGGGAGGGGCTCCTTCTTCGACTTGGACTTCTTCTCCAACTCTGCTGAGTCGGACTCCTCTGGCTCCTTTGGGGTATGCCTCGTTCGTGTTGCGGGGACGCTGTCCTCCCATGAGTACGGGAAGGACTTAGGTCTACCACGCCCACTTTGGGCTCCCCGACTTTGTTTGGGCCGCTTCTCCCTAGCGCTCCGTTCAAATTTCTCGGAGTCACATTTTGGGCCCTGGTCTTCTGGACAGTTTCCGCCGCTCTTGTCGGCGTGACAGTGTGAGCAGACGTATTACTAATTAGGTCCAGGACCATTTTCAGCTTTGCTATGTCAACCACATGCCCCATGATGGTGACCTGGTTGGCTGGCAGCGGCATGTCTGGTGTTATCGGCATCCCGAACTCCGGTTGGATTACCCCGCCGGTGGAGGGCTGCACGACTCCAGAATTGTTGAAGGTATCATCTTGGTGGAACGCGGTTTCGTCGGTCACGACTGCGTCTTGTTGTTTCGACATCTTCTCAGCTTTTTGGGTGGGTTTTTGTTTTGTGTTTTTGAGGGATTTTATTAACTTTTAGTATGTCTCCCCACAGACGGCGCCAATTGTTCCGGGTGTAATTCCAGAGCAAGTATAGTTACCACCCGTGGCTTGTTGAATGATGTCTTGAGTTGGATTCTCCCTTGGTCTTAATCGTTCCTCTCGGCCTCTCCTGCAACAATGAACGAACTGAGGGCTTGGCTTTGTGCCAAGCGTACCCACTCCGACGCCCAAGTCAGTAAACTTAGATGTATCAGTTGTATGCTAATTGGCTAGGAATATATTGTAGAGAGATAAGGAAGATTATACCAGATGAATAGTGTATTTAAGTCAAGTTGTGTATTTCTGGATTGGATCCTTTCCTCAATGAAGGTTGAGGAGTATTTATAGACTTCACCTTTTGTCACGTAGTGGCCAAGTGGCCAAGTGGCTAGCAGGTGGAAAGACTGATCTACCCCTCGGCCGAGGGACCTATGGCTGGCCGGCGGGCCCTGGTGACTCACCGCCGAGGGGTCTTGGATATGAGTACGCGGGTATGTGTTCCGGCTGGCAGGTTGTCATGCCGGGACCCAGGTTGGCAGGCCGATGGGCCGCATCGGCTAGGTCGTCTAAGTCGTTGACTTGCTGTGGATATCTTTGACCTTGCTCAATATGTTGACTTGGTCAGCGGTGCAGAATATGCCCCATCACTTAGCATAAGGCATATTATTATGATAAAGACTTGAATTATGAGCTTTGTTTTCAAAAATAACGGGTCAAACAATGTACATGGATAACTGTATTGGGATTCAAGTTGTAACACCCTTATAAGTCGGGATCCTTTCCTTTAGGCATTCCCAACGTATGGAGGCATCACAAGACTTGGTTTCCCAAGTTTTGCAGTGCGAATAATCATGTAAAGAAGTTCCCATCTCAACATAAGCAATAGATAAGTTATAGTTAAATGGTTACAAGTTGGGGGATGCTATTACCATCCCAAATGTTATACAACCAAATCTAAAAGTAGGAGTTTAATTGTCAAAAAGCTAAGATAAACACAAGTGGTGACGATAAGTGAAGACCGCTCCTCAAGCCCTCGAATGATTCAAGCTAACCTGTCAACACTGCTCCCCATATGGGCGGAAATCTCCATATGGTACACCACAGATCATTCAAAACCCAAGTGTTAGCTTAATGATATAAATGTTCAATGCATGCGATACTAAGCTTACCTAACATATGACAATGCAAGATGAAACAAACAAGGTACAATGAGAGATAGGAAATCACCCTCCAACACACATTCACACAACTGGTGACCGGGACACGCCCATGACGTCACTAACACACACAAGGTACTCGGGACACATCCGTGGTACCGGGCCCGAGTGCGACTCGAGTCCCCTGACAGACGTCGTGCCTCACCACACAAGTCCCTCCGTAACCCAAGTACTAAATGTGCACATCCCCCTTGGAGTGGAAGCTCCAAGGGTGACTTGAGCGGAAGACGGTTTCCCAACCGCCTTTCGTCTCCAAAAACGGAACCAATGATCTTCCAACATCCTCCAATGTCCACCAAACCAAGAACACACCAACAAGTCCAAACAACAAAACTATGCAACCATAGTGGTAAGACAAGTACAATCATGCTCAACT
This sequence comes from Silene latifolia, assembly GCF_048544455.1. Taxonomy (NCBI): domain Eukaryota; kingdom Viridiplantae; phylum Streptophyta; class Magnoliopsida; order Caryophyllales; family Caryophyllaceae; genus Silene; species Silene latifolia. Next base: position 84,909,970 of record NC_133535.1, read on the forward strand.
CTTTACTAATTCATTTCTCATCATTTAATTGCTCTTTAACATGTTATAATGCAATGTAATCATCTTTGTGACAATTTACCATTCTCATCTTAACCAAATTACCATGAAGTCATCTTACATGATAAACCCTAATTACCAAAACATGTTATAATGCAACTATCATAAGACAAATGCAATTAGTGACAATAAATGCACAATTAAACACTAATATCACCATAGCTAAGTAGGGAAAACCGTACCTCAAGCTTATCTTCAACAATCCACAAGCTACTCACTAGAAATGCTCCTCGATAAAGCTCCCTACACATATTAATTACTACAATCAATACTACAATCTATTGTAATTACCATACTAATTAAATCGCCCCTTAAATATCCCCTTTAATTCATACAACCTAATTAAGTATAGAGTAATCTACTAACTAAATAAGATTGTTAAGACAAGATTAAAGGGAAAAGGAGTGTAGATCAACTTACAACCAATTGGAAGAACAAAGGAGGCAACAATCTTCTCAAGAGAATTAGGGTTTTGAGAGGGTTTGTTAGTGAGGAATTTAGAGAGATATTGAGGGAGTTTAGAGAGTGGCGTGAATAGTGTTGAAGAAGGGTTTTGTGTTGGAAATCTGAAATGATAAGGTTCCGAAAGCGACATCTCACCAACAATCTTCTCGTATAAGTCACACTCGACCGGCACTCGGTTGAGTGGCCGGTCCACTCGATCGAGTGGAAGCTCCACTCGGTTGAGTGGATGGTCACTCAGTTGAGTGACCAACTTTACAACCTTCCAGAATACTGTCCAGTAGCACTTGGTCCTTCACTTGGTCGAGTGGGGCTCCACTCGGCCGAGTGAATCGTTTACTTGGTCGAGTTGAGTCTATATAAATGCAGGGTATTATAATCTGCCCTCCTTAAAAGGAACATCGTCCCCGAAGTTCACACCCAACACTCTAAGAGTCAAAATTCTATATCCTATGAAATTCTCAAAGTTAAAGGCGGTGAGTCGGGTATCAAGAACTAGTATGCTATGACCAACTATGACCAACCAAAATTTATACGGCAAGTCAATAGATTAAGAGTTTCGTGTTACTTGTACTTGCGTAATACGCCCTACCCTTCTAGAAATATGGTTACGACCTCGTAACCGACTCATACATGTTCGAAAAGGTGAGGGTATCGTTCTTTCATGCTCTCCTCGGCCTCCCAAGGGGCCTCTTCAACACGATGGTTGGACCACAACACTTTCACCAAGATTGTCTCGCCATGTCTTGTTTTCATAACCTTTCGGTCTAGGACTTCTTTGGGTTTTTCTACATACGTTAAGGCATCATCGAGTTCGATCATCTCCGCTTCGAGCACATGAGAGGGGTCACTTATGTACTTACGCAATTGAGACACGTGGAATATATTGTGAACTCAGTCCAAGGCCAGTGGAAGTGCTAAGAGGTAGGCCACTTCCCCGACTATCTAAAATTTTGTAGGGGCCAATGAACTTTTGGCTAAACTTGCCCCTTTTCCCAAATCTCATGACTCCTCTCATGGGTGAAACTTTGAGTAGTACTTTGTCTCCTACCGCAAATTTGATGTCTGGTTCGATATTATCTCGTCGTCAAAGTTATCAACCAAAACAATATTTATAACTATACAAACTACTCTTTAGTGGAGTGGTAAGTAAAGGTCGGATCCCAAGGGATGGGTATTGATTTAGGATTTCAATTGCAAGTTGTTTATATCTTAGGGTGTCACAAATTTTGGGTTGAGAACAGATGTAATCTAAACTAATCAACAAGATGAATGTAAATTAATGAAAACAAGGTAAAGCAATTAAAGGGGTTGTAAACAATTGATTAAAGGCACTAGGGTGTCATGGGTTCATAAGGGAATCATGGAAATAGATCATACAAACATGTTCTCAAATAGATGCAAGTAACTTATTATTGTGATGGAATCGAATTAGTGTATATCTTACAATTCCTAGGAAGATTTAGGTCTCGGAGCCGAGTCGATCAAGACTTTACAACACCTACAAGTCGACTTAGTCTCTTCCTATTCAACTCTATGCATGGTCTAACAAGGCTCGAGTTGATTTATATCTTACAAGCCTCATTGAAAAGATAAGAGATGGGTAAAAAATACAAGGTTTCATAGTCTAGCATTTCATCAAACATAGCATGTGCATAGGTTGAAATCACAACAAGCAAGCAAGTGATTATGAAAGCATATTAGATTAAGCATAGATCAATTCCCATGATTGTTTCCCCTAATTCCCCATTAACCCTAGCTAAAGGACTACTCACTCATGATCAAGTTTAACATGCTAATAAGGTTGTCAATCATACTAATAAAGCAAAACATGATGAACAAATGATGTGAATGACAATAATTAAGCAAAGGTAAAAGGGATTATACCTACTTGAGATGATCCAAATAATAAAGCAAAGAATAATAGAAGTAAACTTGATGATTGATGGAAGGTTGTAAATCCTCCAATAAACCCCAAACAATCTTCTAATTACCCAACTAATACTAAGAACAATTGAGAGATTAATGAAAGATTAAGATGTGATTAATATTGAAATGTGTATTACAACTTTTATTAAGACTAAATTAAGAGATTGATTATGATATGATCCTAATCTAGGTAGTACAATTGGGTATTTATACTAAAATTAAGTACAAGGATTAGGGTTACTAAGGGCTTAAATGACGATTAAGCCCCTAAGAGAAGCTTGATAATTTACAACTCCCGAGGGACATGCGCGGATCATGTAACAACTCCCAAGGAAATCCGTGCGTCCTAGCTTGAAGCACGTTTGGTCCTGTAAGGGGATCCGCTCGGGCTGGCACTGGGACGCTCGGATCCTATGTCTGGGACGCTCGTCCTGAGCTCGGGCCGCTCGGATCCTGGGACAGGGTTCTTCTCTTATTCTTGGCTCCCTAACAATTCGTGGGGATTGTCTTAGGGATTCACGGATATTTCATCATTGCCCATTTCACTTCATTTATTTGCTTAGGCTTCTAGTGTCAATCTCCTCTTCGCTGCTTGGTCATTTGATGCGATCCATTTAGCTCCATTTTGCTCCATAAATGCAAGGTTAACAATCCTCTCCTACCAAGGACACAAAACCTCAAAGAATATGCAAAATGGGAAACTAAAGATAAGAGGACCCTAATATATGCTAGAAAGCATGGGAACGAGGTTAATTCGGGGACTAAATGTGCTCAAATATGAGTCACATCAAACATCCCCAAACCGAACTTTTGCTCGTCCCGAGTAAAGAGGTGACTAAAAATATGACCTTTATTTAAACTATCCTACTAATATAACCGATATGAGACAATTAGCGGGTTTTACTCCGCCCCTTCAACTCACAACAAGACATCCATGAGGTAAGATGCCTTCTTGCAAGGCAAGGTGGGGCTTGCCAAAATGGCGATACATCCAATCATTAAGCATACAAAACAAGTAATGGATGCATCTACAAAAAGTAATAGCCACTTTCCTCATCTAAGTGACAGAGATTATCTAGAAGGGAAGTAATCTAAGGGTACACACTCCATTATAGATATAGTTTCTTCAATTTACTAAGCCTAAGAGGATACCAACAAATCATCTCCAAGTTGTGTCAAGCTAGGGTACCTTTGTCCTCAATCGCTAAATGCTTTTGTCAAGAGTAGACTCCCTATGGTGTTAGAAACACTGTAGGATCACGGAATCCTCCTTCTTGCCTAGACAAGAAGAAGTGTCATCCCCTCTCCACCATGCACAAAAGTGGGATCAATTAAAAAAGGGATCAATATGATTTTGAGTTTCATAATGGGAGTTTGCATTTGATTTTGTTATTTCCCCCAATTTTCTTGTGGCATTTGACACTTTTGAGAACAATTTCGTTGCCATTTCTTTGATGTTTGGAATTTTGATAATTGACAATTTTCAATTTTTGCATTTTTTTTGAACATTTTTCAAAGTCACCGTAATTTGTAACGAGGGTGCTTTTATTTGAAGCATATGAGTTCTTATTTTTATACTCCTCTTTTTTTTGATGCAATTTGTGCAAACTTCTTGATTTTCATTTTGATGCTTGAACTCAAATTGAGAATTTTTATACCCATTCCCTTTTTGTTGACAAAATATGATAGAAGTGGAAGATGGTTGCATGGTTTCAAGGGTCACCTTGGATTAAACGGTAGCCAAGGTGTTATCACACCACAAGGTACTCTTGACTAAGCCTTAGTCCATGAGTAAAAGGATACTAGCATAACACATCCTAGGATGTTTTGGAGGTATTCTAATGAGCAAAGTCTCAAGAAGAAAAAGTATCTACAAGGGCCTTATATACACTTGTCAAGCTTCCCAAATAGATGTTTTCACAAAATTTTCCTAGAATGCAACTACATGCCCTGATGCAACTAGAATATATACAACCTAATGCAAATGCTTCTATCAACTAGTTTGCCATATAAACTAAACGCAACTTCTAAAAGCACATTGGTTTGTACCGCATCAACCAAAATAAAGCCACATTGTCATTAACATATAAAAGGAGGAAGGAGATTTGGAAAGATCATTCCATGCGGTTTTCTATTTCCTTCATGCCTCGAATGTGGCGTAGTCGGTCCAATGTGATAAGAGTGACAAAGAAACACAAATATATACAATATGTACAATTCTACACTACAAGGGAATGAACATGTTTTTGGATTTTTAAAATTTTAAATTTTTATGATTTTTGTTTTTATGAAATAAAAGAACATATTTTTGAGTTTTTCGAAATTTTTCAATTTTTATCATTTTTCGATTTTTGAAAGGTTAGAATTTCCCATCCCCACACTAGTATGGGCATTTTCCTCAATGGCCAATACGATAGAAAATTATGCAATACAATCTATATGAAAATGCATGATTTCTAAACTAGCTATGCAAACTATATGACATATATAACAAGTGATGCAATCTAATCTATCCTATATGATGCATGCTTTCAATTAGTCGGAGAGCTAATTTGAATTAACTCGCATCCCTTGTGAGTGAACTTCCCCAAACCGAACAAGACACTATTTCTAATGTTAAAATAGGGGGAGTTCATGCACAAGGTATGAATGCAATGCATGAATTCTAATTTGTCATTTTGGATTTTGCAAATGGGAACAAAATATGAAACACCTCAATGGGACTGAGGTGTGAGTCCTTTGAATGGTGCTAGGATTCAAAATTATCAAGAGCCAAGATGGCTCTACAAATGATCAAGATTAAAAACAAGAGTTGGTTACAAAGCTAAAGGAGGGGTAGGAGACTCACAATGGAATACGTTGATGCTAGGCACTCAACGCCGCGCTTATTGTATCCTCCATAAAGCTCTGTCAACCCTCAATTGTCGCTCATTGCGACATCATCATCAATGGCCTTATCACCGCCATCATCATCATCGGAATTATCATCATCGGAATCATCACTTTCATCATTATCAACTCCATTGGACCGGAGGATTCACCAACTTCTTCGTCATCGGAACTTGAACTTTGCTCTTCTTCTTGGCATGAACCAATACCTTCCCCATCTTCCTTAACAACAACCTCCTTTCCATTAGCCACCCGACTATCCTTTTCGGTATCTTAAGAATTACTAGGGAAGAACACTTCCTTATCCGCCCAACTAGGCAAAGGACATGAAGGGTCAAGAAGTCCTTGCCTAGCTTGATGTAGTAGGGGTGGATATTGGGCATGATACGTATTCACCCGGTCATCATAAGCTTCTCTATTCATATGTTTCATCAATTGCGTCAAGTAATCATTGCCTACCACGTCATTAGAGCTACTTGGTTTAAACTTTTGGTAGACAAAAGGATAGGGTATAGTCACAATGGTAGAGGAGGAGGGCTTTTCAACTGGATCCCTTTGTTGCTTGATTATCAATTCGGCTTCTTTGGAGACAGGAATGAGGTAGTTGGTTCGAAGGGTAGAGATACGGCAAATCTTGGTGGGCAAGACAATGGACTTTGCTTCCTTGATGAGCCAGTCATTTTTGACCCAATGGAATTTGTTGATCAAAGTACTCAAGTCAAGAAGGTTGCTCCCCTTAACCGGTTTGTAGGTGTTATCCTTGTTGAACTCCAGATTAAAGTGTTTGGCTAACCTTGTTACCAAGCCCCCATTTACAATAAAGGCCGCTCCCTCTTTCCCATTATCAATCTCTAACCACCGATCAAGCAATAATTGAAGAATCTTGTACTTTTTGGTGGACTTTCCATTCATATTCAAGAAGGACTTGAGGTAGACAAAATCCAGTTCGGTGAAGTGGTTGGTGCCTTTTCTAGCAATTAAAGTATTGGACACAAACGTGTACCAAGCTCTTATGCCCGTATGGTGAACATATAAAGCATGACACTCCCGGAAGGACTCAAATTTTCGACCTGTTATAGCCTTCCAAAGGGCTGCGGCATCATACTTCAAAGGCTTTTTCTAAAAATGATCGTATCGCACAAGATCAAACACTTTACCAAACTCACTCTTAGTCATTCTTCTACTTTTATTCTCAAGCCGGAACTCAACATAATTTCGAGTCTCTATCTTGTACACCCTCAAGGAGCTACTACCAAAGCCTTAGATGCTAGAAGAGCTTGTTGCCTCTTTGACAAATTTGGAGTTTTGGGTGCCTTGGTTCCTCCTTTAGTCCTTGCCATTGTATGCTCCTTATCAATTTTGTATCAACAAACCAAGATGTTGCTTGAATGTTCCTTGCTTCTTCAAACTTCAATCAATTCCTCAATCAATTGGGGATTTTCGAAATTTTGCCCAAACCCTAGAAAATTGATTCAATTTGTGAGGAAATTGATGGTTAAATGGTCTTTTGTTGATGAAGGAGTGATTTAATCTTGTTTTGAGCAAGTTTTATATGGATTGTGGTGAATTTTGTTGAGAAATTGATGTTTTTGGATGAGGGGATTGAAGGTTGAAGTGAGGGAAAATGTATGTGTTTGTGTTTTTGAAAGATGGAAATGAATTGGGAAGAAGGGAGTGTCCCGTGTTTGTTTATGTATCAGTGCTGGGACGCTCGGATCAGAGTCGGGACGCGCGGATCTTCTTACATGATATTCTGAAATAGCAAAGCAGTACTGGGAAGCGCGGCTTGAGCTTAGCTCGAGCGAATTTCTGCTGAGACGCTTGAATTAAGTCTGGGACGTGCAGATTTTTTTTCAGCAAAATTTCATAAGTTTTAAACTTCCCAGGACCCGCGGCTCGATAGTAGGACGAGCGTCCTGATGTTGAAGGACGAGCGTCCTGAGCTCGGCTTGCGCATATTTTCTTACAGGACTTTCTCCCTCATTTTGAAGCTTCCCAGGTCTCACGTCTTAAGGCTAGGACGCGCGGATTGAGCCTGGAGACGCTCGGATTGCACTCAGCTCCCACGAGCTCAGGTCTGCTCGTGGGGATTCTCTTCCCGTGTCATTCCTTCTTCCTTTCCTTGTTAAATGTTGTTGGTTGCACTACAAAGGCTTTGTTAGCCAAGGCATTTGTCATCCCCACACTTTATCAAACACTACACATTAAAACACGGTAAAATACCTCCCTCACTCGCTCTCATGTCAAAAATCTTGTATCAAAGCACAAAAAATGTAAATCCAAAAATGACAAAGATGCAATAAAGGAAATGAAATGCTAGTTAAGGGGTTAGAATATTTACAAATGGTGGTTTAGGGAGGACTCCACCAAACTCTTCTTCTTGTGAGAGGTATCAAGGGAGAAAAGCCATGGTGTTGTTGATGTTGCTCAACACCTTGTAGAAGTAGTCGAAGGCGTGCTCATTTTCATGATAAAGATATTGCATAAACCTTTGTGCATTGTTTTCTTCATTGTTGTAGTCCGAGTCAAAGTGATGACAAGGATCAACAAAGCCTTGGTCCAAGGTCATAGCATTTCCAATATAAGGATTGACCAATCCTTCAAATTCTTCGTCCCATAGACCACAAACTTCGCTTGCTTGTTCCCCAATGATGTCATGAGTTGACAAGGGCAACTCTCCTTTCTTGTTGTCACGGCCAATGAGGCCTTCTTCATTACTTGTAATTATGGGTGAGCTATTCAAGCTCTCATTGTTGTTGTTGAAAATTCCATGTTCTCCGAATAGAGCTACTTGGATGTCATCAACTTTCTCCTTCCATATGGGTAATGTTTCTTTACTTTTGGCTTGATCTTTGCAAAGAGATTCTAACTTCTTCCTATCACTTTCTCGGCTATAGATCAACCATGAAGCATGGCTCATGTAGTCGAGGAGCTCTCATTGTTTTGTCAAGATTGAAAGTAATTGTCTCATCCCCTACTTCAAGTGTGAGCTCTCCATGTTTCACATCGATTACCGCTCCGGCGGTGTGCAAGAAAGATCTTCCTAAGATGCTAGAAATGTTGGAATCCTCATCCATTTCTACAATGACAAAGTCTACCAGGATGAAGAATTTGGCAATTCTCACGGGCACATCCTCCCATACCCTTAAAGGTATCTTTGTTGATCGATCCAAAATTTAAATGGTAATGTCGGTGCATTTGAGTTCTCCCATCCCTAGTCTGTTACATACCGAGTATGGCATGACACTTACACTTGCTCCAAGATCACACAATGCTTTGTTGATTATAGTGTCGCCAATGGTACATGGGATAGAAAAAACTTCCCGGGTCTTTGAGCTTTGGAGGATAACTCCCTTGAAAAATAGCACTACTCACTTTGGTAAAGGCAATAGTCTCCAACTTTTGGATGGATTTGTTCTTGGTAAGAATATCCTTCATGTACTTTGCATAAGCCAGAACATGATTGATCAATTCAGTGAATGGGATTGAGACTTCTAAGTTCTTCACAAATTCTATGAACTTTCCAAGTTGCTCATCAAACTTAGGCTTAGCTTGGCGACTTGGGAATGGAACTCTAATCACAATAGGCTCTTTATCAATTTCCTTAGCCTTCTCTTCATTTTTCTTCTTTAAAAGTTTATTGGTAGTAGGATATACTTCCTTAGAGTTCTCCACAACTCCTTGCTTGCTACTAGCATTCACAACATCTTCATCAATTGGCCTCTTCGGCCCCTCATATCTTGTACCACTCCTCAAATGGATGGCACTAACCATTTCATGTCTTGGGGGATTACCTTATGGCGGTAATTGCCCCTTTTGTCTTTGAGAGCTAGAAGCTACTAATTGAGTCATTTGAGTTTCTAGCATTTTGGTGTGGGCAATTATGTAGTTGATGGTGATTTCTTTGGCTTGGCTATCTTTTTGCATTTGGGTGAAGAATTCTTGTTGGTTCTTTTGCATTTAGAGGACTGCTAATTGAACGTCAAAGCTTTGGTCATTGGATTGGTTGTAGGAAGGTTGATTTTGATATCCTTGGCTTTGGTTGAAAAAGGGTCTTTGAGCTTGATTCATTGGAGGTAGGGTGTATGTTGGTTGGGGGTTTTGGACCTTTTGGTTCTTGTATGAAAGATTTAGGTGGAATTTGGTATCCTCATTATAGTAGTTTGAATAAGGGGTGCCATTCTTGTATGCTTGGAAAGCATTCACTTGTTCATTTGTTCCCCTACATTCGTTTTAATCATGTCCCAAGGTTCCACAACTTTCACATACTACATTTGGAATTGGGGATGATGCCACCATAGCATCGACATGTTGTTTGGGTGATTTGAAAGCTTCATCAAGCTTAGCCATGCCCTTCTCAAACTTCAAGTTGATGGTGTCGATATGAGCACTTAGTTGAGCACCCAATTGTGTGATGGAATCTACCTCATGCTTTCCTCCCCTAGTGGCCTTTTGAGGCCTGCTATATTGGGAATTATGAACCGCCATCTCTTCGATTTTGGCCTATGTTTGGTTGTCATCAACTTCGGTAAACCTCCCATTGGATCCCATATTAAGAACATTGCGTGATTCTTCATATAAGCCGTTCCAAAATTGTTGAACAAGGAACCACTCACTAAATCCATGGTGTGGACAAGAACAACAAGTGTCCTTAAATCTCTCCAATGCTTCATATAACGATTCCTCATCCCTTTGCTTGAACCCGGCGATTTGGGATCTCAACATGTTAGTCTTCTCCGGAGGATATAATTTCTTGTAGAAGGTAAGTGATAACTTCTTCCATGAATCAATACCAAGGGTAGCCTTGTCTAGGCTCTTCAACCATTGCTTTGCGGTACCGATCAACGAAAAAGGAAACAATACCCATCAGATTTGGTCTTGAGTACCTCTGGTTTGAGAAATTGCATCACAATAATTAGAAAAAGTCTCCATATATAAATTAGGATCTTCACTAGGCATCCCTCCAAATTGACTTCTCTCAACTAATTGTATGAATGCGGATTTGGCAATGAAATTACCGGTTAAATGTGGTGGTGTAGGAGTACCGTTTGGTAGGTTCTCCTCGGTTGGTACGGAATGAGATGAAAATTTAGGCATCATAGGTTGATTTTGTGGTTGGTTTGGAATTGGGTTATCCTCTCCTTCTCTTGCAAAAGGGTTGACAAACTCAATGTTATTTGGTTGAATGTCCACAATCTCTCCAATACCTACTCCTCTTGAAGTACCTCTAGCAACTCTTCTATTGTTGGTTAAGGTCCTTTCAATATCGAAATCAATAGGTAATAACTTACCTTGTGATCTCCTAGTCATGCAAAATATCAAACATCTAGAAAACGATTAGAAAAACCTTGAGGAAATTGACTTCTCCAAGGCAAAGAAAGATACAACTAAAAACAATTAACGAAAAATCAAATCAATTGAACACCGTCCCCGACAACGGCGCCATTTTTGGTTCAATATTATCTCGTTGTCAAATTTATCAGCCAAAACAATATTTCTAACTCTACAAACTAATCTTTAGTGGAGTGGTAAGTAAAGGTCAGATCCCAAGGGATGGGTATTGATTTAGAATTTCAATTGCAAGTAGTTTATGTCTAAGGGTGTCATAAATTATGGGTTAAGATTAGATGTAATCTAAACTAATCAACAAGATGAATGTAAATTAATGAAAACAAAGTAAAGCAATTAAAGGGGTTCTAAACAATTGATTAAAGGCACTAGGGTGTCATAGGTTCATAAGGGAATCATGGAAATAGATCATACAAACATGTTCTCAAATAGATGCAAGCAACTTATTGTTGTGATGGAATCGAGTTAGTGTATATCTTACAATTCCTAGGAAGATTTAGGTCCCGGTGCCGAGTCGATCAAGACTTTACAACACTTACAGGTCGACTTAGTCTCTTTCTATTCAACTCAATGCATGGTCTAACAAGGCTTGAGTTGGTATATATCTTACCAGCCTCATTGAAAAGATAAGAGATGGGTAAAAAACACAAGGTTTCATAGTCTAGCATTTCATCAAACATAACATGTGCATAGGTTGAAATCACAACAAGCAAGCAAGTGATTATGAAAGCATATTATATTAAGCGTAGATCAATTCCCATGATTGTTTCCCCTAATTCCTCATTAACCCAAGCTAAAGGACTACTCACTCATGATCAAGTTTAACATGCTAATAAGGTTGTCAATCATACTAACAAAGCAAAACATGATGAACAAATGATGTGATTGACAATAATTAAGAAAAGGTAAAAGGGATTATACCTACTTGAGACGATCCAAATAATAAAGCACATAATAATAGAAGTAAACTTGATGATTGATGGAAGCTTGTCAATCCTCCAATAAACCCCAAATAATCTTCTAATTACCCAACTAAAACTAAGAACAATTGAGAGATTAATGAAAGATTAAGATGTGATTAATATTTAAATGTGTATTACAACTTTTATTAAGACTAAATTAAGAGATTGATTATGATATGATCCCAAGCTAGGTAGTACAATACGGTATTTATACTAAAATTAAGTACAAGGATTAGGGTTACTAACGGCTTAAATGACGATTAAGACCCTAAGAGAAGCTTGATAATTTGAAAATCCCGAGGGACATGCGCGGATCATGTAGCAACTCCCTAGGAAATCCGTGCGTCCTGGCTTGAAGCATGCTTGGTCCTGTAAGGGGATCTGCTCGGGCTGGCACTAGGACGCTCGGATCTTATGTCTGGGACGCTCATCCTGATCTCGGGCCGCTCGGATCCTAGGACAGGGTTCTTCTCTTATTTTTGGCTCCCTAACAATCCGTGGGGACTGTCTTAAGGATGGACGGATCTTTCATCATTGCCCATTTCACTTCATTTATTTGCTTAGGCTTCTAGTGTCGGTCTCCTCTTTGATGCTTGGTCATTAGATGCGATCCATTTAGCTCCATAAATGCAAGGCTAGCAATCCTCTCCTACCAAGGACACAAAACCTCAAAGAATATGCAAAATGGGAAACTAAAGATAAGAGATGACCCTAATATATGCTAGAAAACATGGGAACGAGGTTTCGGGAACTAAATGTGCTCAAATATGAGTCATATCAATGTCACTTCTCCTCAAGTTGGCGTAACTATTTTGCCTATCTTGTGCCGCTCTCATCTTTTCATGGATTACATGGACTTGATCAATCATGTCTTGAATCATTTTAGGTCCCAATAGCACGGCATCGGTGCTATCATCCTTACATATCGGGCTTCGGCATTTCCTTTAATATAGTGCTTCAAATGGTGCCATTCCAATGCTAGCATGGTAGCTATTGTTGTAGGAGAACTCAATCAAATGTAGTCGTTCTTCCCAAGAGCCTCCAAATTCCAAGACACAAGCTCTCAAAATATCCTCCAATGTTTGGATGGTCCTCTTCGTTTGTCCATCCGTTTCCGGGTGAAAAGTCGTACTCATCTTCAATTGGGTGCCTAAGGAGCTTTGAAGTTCTTGCCAAAATCTTGAAATAAACCGCGAATCTCGGTCTGATACTATGTCCTTTGGGAACCCATGAAGCTTGACCACATATTTGCAATAAGCATTAGCCAACTCTACCTTACTCCAAGTGTCCTTCTTTGCGATGAAATGAGCCGACTTGGTCACTCTATCCACAATGACCCAAATCATGTTGTTCCCCTGTTGGGTTCTGGGTAGTCCAACTATGAAGTCCATAGATATCGACTTCCACTTCCATTCTGGCACATCTAAGGGTTGTACTTTCCCTTGATGTCTCTTGTGTTCACCTTTTACTCTTTGGCAAGTCAAGCACCTTGCCACGAACTCTGCCACCTCCCTTTTCATAATCGACCACCAAAACGTTTTCTTGAGGTCCTTGTACAACTTATCACCACCCGGATGCACCGAATAAGGTGTGTTGTGGGCTTCATTCATAATATTCTTCTTAAGCTCATCATCATTCGGTATACACCACCTCCCTTTGAACCTATGACTTACATCCTCGTGTAACTCGAATCTCGAGGGCTCTCCCTTTTCTAGTATTCCCTTCCATTCTTGAATTTTCGCATCACTTGTTTGCCTTCCCCGGATTTCATCATATAACTCAGGCTCTAAGGTCAAATCACCCATTGTTTCCCCTTTTAGTATCACGTGGATACCCATGTTGCTCACTTCTTCCTTCAACCTTAGCATGGACAAGGGGGTACACAAGAAGTGCACCGACTTCCTACTCAAGGCATCGGCCACCACATTAGCTTTCCCTTCATGATAGACTATCTCCATGTTATAGTCCCCAATAAGCGCGATCCACCTCCTTTGTCTCATGTTCAAATCCTTTTGGGTGTAGATATACTTCAAGCTTTTGTGGTCGGAAAACACCTTAAAGTTTGCTCCATACAAGTAGTGCCTCCAAATCTTCAATGCAAAGATAACGGCTCCCAATTTTTGGTCGTGGGTTGGGTAGTTCTCTTCATGGGTCTTCAATTATCGCGAGGCATAGGCAATGACTCTACCATTTTGCTTAAGCACACACCCTAGACCATTCTTTGAAGCATCGGTGTATACCTCAAAATTTTCACTCCCTTCTGGCAAGGCTAGTACTCGGGCCATGGTTAGGTGTTTCTTTAGAGTCAAGAAGGTCGTCTCACAACTTCCGTCCCATTTGAAACGGCTCTCTTTCCTCATCAATGATGTCAAGGGTCTAGCAATTTTGGAGAATTCTTTCACAAATCGGCGATAATACCCGGCTAGGCCTAGGAAGCTTCGAATTTTCGCCACATTCTTGGGTGCCACCCACCTAGACACGTCCTCAATCTTGGTAGGATCCAGGACAACTCCTTTCTTTGATATTATATGTCCTAGGAAATCCACCTTTTCCAACCAAAACTCGAACTTACTAAGCTTTGCATAAAGTTGGTGCTCCCTCAAGGTTTGTAAAACAATTCTTAGGTGCACCTCATGCTCTTCCTTGGTCTTGGAGTAGTCCAAAATGTCGTCTATGAATACCACCACGAACTTCTCCAAGTATGGACTAAACACTCTATTCATGAGGTCTATGAAAGCGGCCGGTGCATTTGTTAACCCAAATGGCATCACCACAAACTCGTAATGTCCGTACCTTGATCTAAATGCGGTCTTTAGAATGTCTTCATCCTTGATCTTCAATTAGTGATACCCCGATTTTAGTTTAATCTTTGAAAATATTCCATCTCCACTAAGTTGGTCAAACAAATCATCAATTCTTGGTAGAGGATACTTGTTCTTGACGGTGACGTTGTTTAATTCCCGATAATCTATGCATAGACTTAACGTCCCATCCTTCTTCTTTACAAAGAGGACTGGTGCTCCCCATAGTGAAACACTTGGCCTTATGTAGCCTTTATCTGCCAACTCCCAAAGTTGTTTCTTCAACGCTTCTAATTCCTTTGGACTCATCCGGTACAGGGCCTTAGAGATTGGTCTCGTACCCGGCTTCAAGTCCACCCCAAATTCCACTTCCCCAGGAGAAGGTAACTTGGGAAACTCCTCCGGGAAGACATCCTCGAAATCCCTCACTACCGATATATCATGCGCTTGCGGCCTTTCTACACTAGTGTCCCATACATGACACAAGATCATAGGAGAACCCTTCTTCAAGCATGTCTTCAAGGTCATCACCGAAACTAGCTTTACCTTAGGTTTGACTAAGTAGCCCTTGTATGACACCCTAGTGTTGGAGTATGTGTCCTCAACAATAGTGCGATCAGATGTTTAAATCTCAAATTAAGAATACGAAAGGGATGATTCATTTATATAGTCAACTGATCAACATTAATCAGTAATGATTGGCTAACTAGAGTTTGACATTACTATCGTTTGACGGTGGTGATCAGTTGATCCCTTATGGTCTCACCTATAGGACAATTCCCTTAATAGATAAGTTGATTAATTATATATCGATACAAGTTGATCAATTCCTTAAAATTGAACAATTGTTTTGTTAGTGAGAATATTTATATCTTATTGTAATTTGATTAAATAAGATTTATTTTAGTAATTAAAGATTTCATTACTAAAATTGATCATTGTTTTTGAAACAATTAAGATAAGAATGAATGGTTAAATATAATTAAAAAATGTTGTGAATTATATTAACATGTCCCATTTTATACCATGGAATTATGAATTACTAGAACAATTTGTTATATCTAATTTAATTAATATATATATATATAATGATATTTATTTGATAAATATGCATTAAATTAATTAATAACATGTTACATACTACCTGTGACATATTGTGTGACAAATGACAAATTGACAAAATAAAATGGAAGTCCATTTTACCTAAAGTGACCGAAAATTGGAGGGTGGAAGGAGTTAGTGGATAATTTATTTTATATAATAAAATTGACATAATCATTCCTACTCTACCTAGCCTTAGACATCTTTATTTTAGATAAGAGAAAAAGGAAAAGTGAGAAGGCCATGCATTGGCCTTCCACCCCCCACAACCGGCTCCCTCCTTTCTCATATAGAGAAATTGTTCTCTATATTTTCACGTGTGCATTATTCATTCAACTCACTCTCTAAAATTAGTTTTAGAAAGTTTAAAAAGTGTTCATCTAAAATTCTAATTTCAATATACGATTACTAGTGTAGTAATAAAGATATTATTAGAATCATTTTAAGGATACTAGTATATTAATCTAGTTAGTTAATATATTAGTTTAAGAGTTTTGTTTTGGGTGCAAAAAGAGGAGGATCTCTATATTTGGGATTTAGGAGGATCATCCATAATACTTAAGCTCCAGAACAAATAAGGAAGGTGTCCTTGATTGTGCCCAAATTTCGAACCAAATAATGTAAGGAACATTATTTTTCTCTTTATCTCTTAATTAGTTATGCATGCACTAGATCTTAATGAACTTAAGTTAATATATTAATTAGTTCACTATTATAAGAGTCTAATAATAGGTATATGAACCTAACAATTGTTATCAGAGCATAGGATGTTGCATGCATAATCGATTTATAGTTTTTTCGAGTTATTAGTAACTTAATTAAAACTAAAAATTTGTGATTTATTAGATAAAGTCAGGAAATATTGATGCATGTTGTATATTCTGGTCCTAAAATGTTTTAGGTCAGTTTTATGATTTATGGTATTTTATTTCTCATTTTAATGATTTTTAGCTATTTTATTACATTTTAATGACTAAAATGGTTTTTAAAATGCTAAAAATAGTTATACTTAGTTTCTGACCTTGAAATTTTTATATGACCTTACATGCATATTTTACTTATTGTATGTAAAATTTCGTATAAACTTTATTTATTTTGAATGATTAATGATTTTTATGAGATAAAAATGGATTAAAAGGAGAAAATTTTAATATGACTTCGAAATAGGCCATGAAATTTTAATATGTTGTCATATGCATATTTTAATCATTGTGTGTAAAATTTAAGATGAGCTTGATTCATTTAGCATGATTTATGAATTTTTAGTGTAAAAATAACATAAATAGTGACTATTTTAGCATAAATGACTAAAAGAAATTATGTGGCATGAGAAAATTTTTTTAGGTTGCATTAATATCCCACTTATCAGATCTAAAGTTGTAAAATTGATTAGATTAATTTTTTTATACTTTAGATGTTTTATTTGATAAAACCGATAAATCGCAACTACTTTTTCTCGAAATAAATTCGAAAATTTTAACCATAATTTTTGACATTATGAGTGTCATGGATATATTCCAGAATGTTCATAAAATTTAAAATTCAAATTTTGAAATTATTGTAATTAAATTTGGATTTATTTCATAATAGTTATGATTTTAGGGTCAACATGAGCATGAAATTATATCAAGTTGAATTATTGTCAAAAATTGAAAAATGACTAATTTTTGAGTCCTAAGAGTGTTAGGATAATTAACTTGGACTAAAATTAGATTTTAGTATTTTTTAGCGATTTTAATAAGTTAAAATCATGAATTTCTATAAAACCGGGTTTTATAATCGATATAAGTTAAATAGGGCGATTTGGCACATAATTTGGCATGATAGACACATATTATAATGCTGCATATTTCATTGTTGAATGCCATATTTTATTTACGTAATTCTGAATTATGTAATTTTATCTTAGTATGGCCTTAGTTTTAATCGATATTACCCGTAATGTAAAGGGATATTGATTCGGTTGTAATTTAATGTGATCTCGTATCACTTTTATTTTTATTAGTTTTTTATTTTACAAATGTATAATAGGAATAGCTATGTATTTTTATTATTATTTGGAACTCCGGAGTTCCTTCAAGACGGTGCCATTCGGAAAGCCGTTCCGACAAAGGCAGTGTTCTAGGGAGGCGTGCCACTTGAAGATTCAAGGGACCAAAGGAGTTGGTTTCCGATTATGTAATAGATTATTTGATTTTCTATTTTAGGAAGGCCATACTAGGAATTTATTTTTTGCTTTGCATTTCTCATAATATGTTGCATGCATTGCCAAATCGCCATAACAACACATGCATGTCATATCGAGTTTTCGACCGTGTCAATTATAATTATCGATAATTCGACTTTTAGCTCACTTAAAATTGATAGATAATAAATTGAAAAGACCTTTACTTTTAAAAGATTGAGACTTAGCCTTACCAAATAGTAGGACCCATGACTCCCCGTGACATGTGAGGTAGGTTCGGTTTTCCCAAGGTGCCTTCATTTATCATTGGGTAAGTGGGGTAATAAAACGTTATTACACGTGAAATTTGGTTGGTCTCAACGGGATATTATCACTAGTCTTATGTTCCGTGGCTAGAGATGGGTTTTATGAAAAACATCGACCGAGAGGTCTAAAGTAGAATCAATTAAAGAGTTAATTCACCAAATTTTTATATGTATGGGATGTATCGGTTTTCCCGTGCCCATGTTTGTATAAATATGGATCTCGAAATCATTTATTATAGTTGGGTAGAGGTCACTATATAAATGTTAAACTTGTTTAAAAATATTTACAAGTTTTAAGACAATAAATGTTTATAATTCCTTCATTTTCTATTTTGTAGTCAATTTGATTAATTAGCAATGACAACTCCAATTTCATCCACATCGACTAGCGCAAACGCTCCACCACTCCCCAATGCTTCTTGGCACCGATCCTTCATGGATCGATGTAAACTTGATAAGAATGGTTCTAATTTCGCCGATTAGGATGCGCAACTCCGTTTGGCCGCGGAAGGTGACGACAAGCTTCGTTACCTTACCGAAGCCACTCCCACCACACCTACTACTAGGTCAACCGCCTCCGTAAGGGAAGCCTATGAGGCCTACCTAAAAGAGTCGGCCGCTATCAAGAACGTCTTGATTTTCTCTATGGAGCCCAATCTCCAAAGGAGTGCTATTAAGATGA
This sequence comes from Silene latifolia, assembly GCF_048544455.1. NCBI lineage: Eukaryota > Viridiplantae > Streptophyta > Magnoliopsida > Caryophyllales > Caryophyllaceae > Silene > Silene latifolia. The sequence continues at coordinate 84,928,692 of NC_133535.1, forward strand.
GCACGGCCTATGGGATCTACACCAAGCTTGTGACCATGTTTTCGCAAGCTCCTAGGATAATCCAATATGAGGTGGCCTCCGCATTTTTCGAAATCAACATCAAAGAGGGCCAAAAGGTTAGCCCTCATGTGCTCAAGTTGATTGAGCTTGTTGAGACTCTTAAGATCCAAGGGGTTGACATTCCCGAACAACTCGTTTTAGACCGAGTTTTACATTCCTTGAATAAAGTCAAAGCATATGTGCAGTTTAGGGTAAACTACAATATGCAAAACATGAAGACTTCTCTCCATGAATTGCACAAATTGCTTGTGCAAGCCGAGAGAGATATGGGTCTTAATGTTAGCTTAACCAAGGACGTGCTCGCAATTAACAACAAGAGCAAAGGGAAATTTAAGAGGAGTGCTAATAAGAGCAAGAAACCCACTTCCTTCAAGGGAAAAGGAAAGGCAATTGAGAGAAGCTTTTTAAAAAAGGGTGCTACTTCCGAAGACAAATGCCATTATTTTAATGGCATAGGACATTGGAAGAGGAATTGCCCGAAGTATCTTGGTGATATCAAAGCTGGAAAGATTGTTCCAGTAGGTAATAAATAAAATTCTCCCTATCATTTATGTTTTGATTTAAAATCTCAACTTTGGTATTTGGATACAAGTTGTGATTCTTACCCTTTTTAATTTGTTTTTAAGGGCATCCGAACAAAAACAAAGGCAAAGAAAAGCAAACATAAGGAGGCTCTTCAAGGAAAGCTAGTGTAGCCGCCCATAGTAGAAGACCTATGGAAGCTTGGCCTTTATTTTGATAGTCTTCGTTTTTATTGTTGTATTTTAAAGTTATTGTTTTAGAACTCTCTTAATTTCCTTGTTAGACATGGAAATTAGTTTATTTCCTTTTGTTTTCAAGAACAAGAAGTTGTATTTGAATTTTAGTGGCTTTGTTTTCAACCCACGTCACTTGGTTAGTGGAAATTTTTCGTTCTAAAACTTGTCATTATACACCTTACACATCAAAACATAAATTTTGTTGACTTTAATTAATCATGATAGAATTACAATGATTGGATCATTGTAATTAGTTTATAAGTCAAGAATTAGATTCTCACTTATGCTTTTGTGACTTAACATCACATCTTATTTGATATAAGAAAGAATGATTGTAAAGTCAAAAGGAGTTATTTGAACTCTAAAAGGAGAAATTTTATAAACCAATTGGTTACACCACTTAACTAAAACTTGAGACCACTTGTTAGACTCCATACGAGCTATGGGAGGGCTTAAGACCTTATGATTATGTTTGACATGGATATGAGTCCAATCCTTTACTCTATAAGGACTAGTCTACTTTGAAGCTAGATTATAATGTCTTTACAAAAGAGTCATTTATTAAGGTTATAATATACGGTATTTTCTTCCTTCACAACATAAGTTTGAAATTATTTGTTGCTTATAAGGCTATCTTTCAAGAAAAATAGATGTATTTTTCAAAAGATAGAGTGGGAGAAAAATAGCAACAAACATACAACTAGTTGGGAACTAGCGTGGAGACCAAAAGAAAGCGTTCTAAAGTGAAACTCATGTCATGTGAAGAGACCAAAAGATAGCATTCTTAGGTAAATCTTCAGACTAGTGAAGAGACCAAAAGAAATTGTTCTTTAGATAATTAGATTATAAAGTGGTTGTATCAAGTAAATTCAATTCTATTTTACATAAGAGCCGTATGAACCAAAGTAAAATATGTGCAAAAGAATAAATTTGTTTTGAGTTGCATAGACAGACATAAGAGATTTCTACAAAAGCTAAGTTAACGTATAACTATGCTAAGATCCATGTTATTATTGCGACACCTCATAGTGTGTATGATAAGGTTAGATGTTAAAACCAATTTCTAAATAGGTATTTAGAAATGAGTGTGTGTTTGTTACATAAACACAAAGTTTTAAATATCACTTAAGATAACAATGATCCTTTCAATCATGTGAAAATAAATTGATTTCACCCGAGTTGTCGAGAAGCCATATGTATGCATGGATTTAAGTGGGAGTCAAAATTGCCATGTATAGACATGAAATTCAGTGCGAGAAATTGTCTTCCATATAGATGTCATATTACTCATTGAGAATATCACGCTAACACTACTATCTATGAGGGAGTGTTTTGATTTTCATTTCTCAATAAAAGATGACATATTGAATTCCAAAATTCCAAATCTAATATGACATAGGGAATTTTAAATTGGCAATTAGATAAGTATCCTATATTGATAAGATTCTTGATCTGCTTAACATCAACAAGGTTGCGTAGGTTATTCATATTGATGAAAGTGGAATTACTATGATAGAGTCATAGCCATTCACTGAACCTAATAAGTTGTTGATCACATGAAATCGATTGCTAATGTTTCCGCCATTAGAACGATTATATAAGTCATTAAATGCACACGACGTGATGATTCATATGTTGGGAGCATTATAAGTCAATAACAAGTTAATTTAAATAAAGGACTTTTGAAAGCCATAAAGAACATCCTTTAAGATTCTTGAGAAGGATTGGGAATTCGTTCTTATGTTTGGATGATATACTAAGTTGTGTGTTGAAGGGTTACACAAAACTTTAGTTTCCAAACCTGTAAGGATTTATCGAAATCCTAGGCTGATTTTATTGACTTAGGAGTAAGTGACTAGAAAAATGTTTTAGTATCAACCATTGCAAATTCTACAAATAGAATATAAGTACATTGTGATAAGATGGTCTACATAGAGAGTAAGAGTAGATCCCTCTAACATAGACTTTGTCACAAGTTATATGATAACAGTGGGTGCATCTTCCAAGTATAAGAGCCCAAGTCTAGTAAGAAAACTGGACATCTACTTAGATAAATTCATGTCATTAGAAATAACATTGAATAGAAGGAAATAGCAATTCATAAAGTTGGAATGTATGGACACATGAAATATCCACTTACCAAGCTTTTATTGCATTGTAACTAGTGTAAAATGTACACTATAGATTATAAGATATGATGTAGTAATAGGGTATTGACTATTCATATATGATAATCGCATTTATCGTTTGAGTTTCTTTAAACTCACCTATTACTATGTTATATCCAAATGGGTTGTTGAGACAATATTGAACCCCATTGAAGTGAACTGGTTTGACATAGTATGTGCCCCTGGTTACTTATAGGAGGTGATGTCTCGAAGTAACTAGAGTGTGATGCGATTGATGGCAAGTTCAAGTGCCATAGGGTCATATGGGATGACTAGTCGATCACATAGACAGACTATATGAGACACTCTGTCGGGCAGTGACCGCTTATAGAGTTCTGGAAATTCATAAAGCCTGGTCGTGGCAAGAGGTACTATAGTATTCTTATGAGTCTATTCTTTTTACTAGAGACCATTCGCCCAAGTTGGCACAAGTTTCTGATTGGCTTTGATTTATACTCTAAGACTGTCATAACTGAAGTCAAATGAGTGTATTTTGGGTCATGATGATCTGTGGCTAAACGAAGGGAATAGTGCGATAGGAATTGTCCACCCCCTTTTCAGGGTTATTCGAAATCTTAGGGCCACTTGAGGAGAAGTGAACTGAAAATGCGTGGCCACGCTCGGAAGGTATCTACGGTAGATAATTCCGGTCAGACAGTTACTCTCCAGATCGAGGAAACCACTCAAGATATGATCAAATGCAAGTACGACCTGCAAGACACCTTGCATTGAGTGGGAGATTGTAATAGGACAAGAGAATTGGTGACGCACACTTGTCTCGAACAAGTGGGAGATTGTTGGAGTATGTGTCCTCATCAATAGTGCGGTCACATGTTTAAATATCAAATTAAGAATACTAAAGGGATGATTCTTTTATATAGTCAACTGATCAACATTAATCAGTAATGATTGGCTAACTAGAGTTTGACATTACTGTCGTTTGACGGTGGTGATCAGTTGATCCCTTAAGGTCACACCCATAAGACGATTCCCTTAATAGATAAGTTGATTAATTGTATATCGATACAAGTTGATCAATTCCTTAAAATTGAACAATTGTTTTATTAGTGAGAATATTTATATCTTATTATAATTTGATTAAATAAGATTTATTTTAGTAATTAAAAGATTTCATTACTAAAATTGATTATTGTTTATGAAACAATTAAGTTAAGAATGAATGGTTAAATATAATTACAAAATATTGTGAATTATATTAACATGTCCCATTTTATACCATGTAATTGTGAATTATTAGAACAATTTGTTATATGTAATTTAATTAATATATATATATATATATATATATATATATATATATATATATATATATATATATATATATATATATATATATATATATATATATATATATAATGATTTTTATTTGATAAAATATGCATTAAATTAATTAATAACATGTTACATACTACATGTGACATATTGTATGACAAATGACAAATTGATAAAATAAAATGGAAGTCCATTTTACCTAAAGTGACCGAAAATTGGAGGGCGGAAGGAGTTAGTGGATGATTTATTTTATATAATAAAATTGACATAATCATTCCTACTCTACCTAGCCTTACACGTCTATATTTTAGATAAGAGAAAAAGGAAAAGTGAGAAGGCCATGCATTGGCCTTCCACCCCCCCACAACCGGCTCCCTCCTTTCTCATATAGAGAAATTGTTCTCTATATTTTCACTTGTGCATTATTCATTCAACTCACTAAATACATCTCTCGAAAATTAGTTTTAGAAAGTTTAAAAATTGTTCATCTAAAATTCTAATTTCAATATAAGATTACTAGTGTACTAATAAAGATATTATTAGAATCATTTTAAGGATACTAGTATATTAATCTAGTTAGTTAATATATTTGTTTAAGGGTTTTGTTTCGGGTGCAACAAGAGGAGGATCTCTATTTTTGGGATTTTGGAGGATCATCCATAATACTTGAGCTCAAGAACAAATAAGGAAGGTGTCATTATTTGTGCCCAAATTTCGAACCAAAAAATGTAAGGAACATTATGTTTCTCTTTATCTCTTAATTAGTTATGCATGCACTAGATCCTAATGAACTTAAGTTAATATGTTAATTAGTTCACTATTAGAAGAGTCTTATAATAGGTATATGAACCTAACACCTAGTACCCTTGGGTCCCCTCAAGGCGATCTTCTTTTGGGTAACAATCTATGTTGGCTTTGTGTTTACTTAGCCAATCCATCCCTAGGATCACTTCAAACCGCTCTAGAGGGAACTCGAAAAGGTTTGCCGGAAAGTTGGTCTCATGCACTATGACCGACGCTTCTTTATGTACTTTTGAACATAAGATTGACTCTCCTGAAGGTAAAGATACGTCATCATTGGCTAGTTCTCCGTCCCCCAATCCTAGGGTCGACGCATAACTCTTAGACACAAAAGAATGGGTAGCCCCTGAGTTAAATAAAACGAAACAAGGATTAGAATTAATAAGGAATGTACCGAAGACAACGTGAGCATCCTCCTCGACACTCTTCTTATCCATGGCAAAGAGCTTGCCACTAGACTTGGGTTCACCTTGCACCGTGCTTGCCGATTGGGTTGGCCTACTCCCCGAAGCATTGCCTCCTGCGAAGCTAGTCGACCTAGATGGAGCTCCCCGGTTGAAATTTCCCAGGTTGTTGCCGCCGTTGAAGTTGGAGTTAGCATCCATGGGTTGCTCCATGCCCCCGAACTCCGGTTGTTGGTCCCACTTTGAGAAGGAGTGTAGTTAGAGTTTCCTTGCCCGAACCTCCGGTTGGGTTCTCTTGGGGTGATCGTGCACTACACCTTCCTGTGGCCAAAGCCACCACAATTATAGCATCGAGGTCCTCCTCCTTCACTCACGGCCCTGACGCCGTAGCCGCCCGACTTCCCGTAGCCACTTGTAGGCGCTCCTCCCGAGTAAGATCTAGCTTGGTTGAAATTATTCTTCTTGGGTTGGTATCCTCCATTCTCACTTTCGACCTTCCTCTTTTCCCCCGACCTTTCCTTAGCCTCCTTGGCCATGACGAGTAGCCTCTCTATATTTCCGGCCCTCACATAGACCTCTTTCACACTCGACACATCTCCGGGTTGAAGCTTCTCTAGGATCTTGACGGTTAGTCCTCCCTCAAACTTGAGATCCAAGTGGGATTGGCTAAGATGAAGGTCTTCCTCGTATGTAGCTTGTTCGTTGAAACAGATGTAGTAATCTTGAACGGTCATAGCATTGGTTATGACAAAGCGACCGAACTCCGCCCGGAGTTTGCATCTTACATGCTCGGGAATGAACTCATTCCTCATCTCCACCTCGAAATCGGTCCATGGTATTGCGACCTCACCTCTTTCTTTATAAAATTCCGTCATAGCATCACTCTCCTTATACCACCACCCTCCTGCGAGACCTCCTAAGTAGAAGGCGGCTTGCTCCACCTTGAGCTCTTCGGGGCACCTCACTACCTCGAACACATTCTCCATTTCCCTCACCCAGTCGCTAAAGAGGCATGGCTCCTCAACCCCAAGGTACTTGATGGGGCGGTGGGGCGAGATGGCGGTGCTCACGGAGGAGGCATCCATTGTCGCATATCTCTCTCTCTAGTGACATTCCTAAGGGCCTCGATGAGGGCTTCATTTTAGGCTATGAGTCGCTCTATTTCTTCCTCGGACACGCGGGATGGAGGCAAAGGAGTCATTGCATGGGTTATCGGCATTATGTCTCTTCAATAAGCGTAACAAACGTCAATACATGCTCAAAATTAGGAGGAGAAAGGCATTGACCACAACACAGATCCACTTGATCGAGTGAGGATTATCACCCGGTTGAGTGGTGAGCCCACTCGGTCGAGTGGTGTCCCACTCGGTCGAGCGACTCAACTTACAGAATGTTTCCAGAATCCCCTCCAAGTCTACTCGATCGAGTGGTCCTCCTACTCGGCCGAGTGACACACAATCGGTCGAGTGCCAAAACTTACAGGAGGTCCTAAGGGTCTGTAAATATGCCCACTCGGTCGAGTGGTAGGGGCACTCGGTCGATTGCCTTCTAGTCGGCTGAGTCCCTTTTCCCACTTGACCAAGTATGCACTTTAAGGGCTATTTACCCATCCCAACTCCTAGAAGTCCACATACAACCCTAATTGCATGTTCTTAAACGCATGTACGGGAAAAGTAGAGGCATTGATACGATATACAACTCACATATGACGGCAATTAGTATATGTTCACAATAACACATCCAACACACCCTTCCTAATCGTATCATCATCAACAGGTTGTCACATTGGATATTACCAAACAATGTAACAAATCCACAACACTAAGCAAGAAATATGCAACAACCATATGCATCACGCACGCCCCATTGCCCCCGTATAGTGACCGACTTAAGTTAAGAGGACAATGGCACAACTTTGGGATGTCTCCCAAAATTGTTACAAGTTCTCTATGACTCAAACCGGGTTCATTTTAGATTGACTTACCCTAGTTCATTGGTTCATTGATTTAGGCTCCAAAACCGATGCTCTGATACCACTTTGTAACACCCCCATAAGTCGGGATCCTTTCCTTTAGGCGTTCCCAACGTATGGAGGTATCACAAGACTTGGTTTCCCAGGTTTTGCAGTGCGAACAATCATGTAAAGAAGTCCCCAACTTAACATATGCGATAGATAAGTTATAGTAAAATGGTTACAAGTTGGGGGATGCAATTACGATCCCAAATGTTATACAACCCAATCGAAAAGTAGGAGTTTATTTGTCAAAAAGCTAAGATAAACACAAGTGGTGACGACAAGTGAAGACCGCTCCCCAAGCCCTGAATGAATCATGCTAAGTTGTCAACACTGCTCCCCATATGGGTGGAAATCACCATATGGTTCACCACAGATCATTCAAAACCCAAGTCTTAGCTTAATGATATAAATGTTCAATGCGTGCGATATCAAGCTTACCTAACATATGACATGCAAGATGAAACCAACAAGGTACAATGAGAGATAGGAAATCACCCTCCAACACACATCCACACAACCGGTGAATGGGACACACCCACGACGTCACTAACACACACACACAAGGTACTCGAGACACGTCTGTGGTACCGGACCCGAGTGCGACTCGAGTTGTAACACCCGCGAATTTCCCATTTTGACATTTGAAATTTATTAAACCGTTTAATTACTTTATTATATATTTTTGAATTTTTTGAATTTAATTAATTTTATGTTAAACACGATTTTTATAAAAGTAATATTTAAAAGCTCATATATATAAAAATACGTATTATTAAATTATATTTTTAAGACATAATTTATATAAGAATATATGTATACGTATTTTGGTCGGACAATAATAGTGACAGTAAAAATAATAATTCCCGTCTTAACTTTTGTCTAACTATAGACCGTCACATTTCCACTTGTGAGACTAATCTTTTCTCGACCCATCCTATATTGACAACACACTCACCTACCCTCTTACACCCTACCTCTAAATATATCCTTTATATATTATTATATATTTTATATAATTCTTTTATTATTACTATTATATATTATTATTATTATATACTATTATTATTAATATCAATACTTTGTGTGGTTGTGGCGATACCGTGTCCGACTCCTCCCTTCATTCTTCCTCTTCTTTGCGTACGACCTGCAGTACAACAGACGAAAGCAGCAACAACAACAAACACCCATTTACGTCTCCTTCAACCTTCGTTTCCTCTCTTATTTCTCAACCAAACTCCATTATTTTTGTACCATTAGCTTCCTCGTTCCTTCCTCATTTTTTTAAGGTAAGAAAGTTTCTGTTTTGACTTAGTTTTCGAATGTGTCGTCTTATGACAAACTCGGTTTTACGACTCAAACAACTCGTTTTTCCTCCTTTTTAGTCGAAGACCTTGAAGACTGAAGAAAGGCTCGTGTTATGGACGTTTTTGCTCTGAAATTCGTGAGGTTAAAGGTAACGGTGATAGGTTACTCGACAATTGTCGACATCTCTTGTTGTTATGTCGTTCTGTGTGCTAAGTTCGTGTGTGGAATGCTTAGTTGCAGTAAAGTCTCAATCTTTATGGGATTTAGCTTATTTTTCGTCTGAAAATGGTGTCTTAACTAGGTAAGAGTTCAGCTTATTCGTGGTCCGTATGTCTTCTTAACCCGAATTGGTTTTGGGCTGCTTTAAGCGTAAAAACAGAGCACATGTATACTGTTTTGAGGTGAAAGTTAGGGTGGTGCGAATGGTAGTCGTTTGGGGGTTGCTCGTGGCCATTTTAGGCGGTCTTGATGCTGAATTGCGAGTCGTAAAACGCAGCTTTTGGGCTGCTTTGAATGGTTTATGGGAGGTGGTTACGGTCTAGTTCTAGATGGTAAAACTTAGCACATTTGGACGGAAATTGGTCATTTGTACATATGAAATTATCGTCTTGATTCACGTTTCATTCATACATATAAAACCCGTCTTAAACTTGTCTCGTTTTGGTTGTTGTTATATGGTTTTAGTGGCTGCCCTATTTAGGTGTTTGTAGGAGTTGTTTTGGAGTTGGACGGGTGGCTGGCCGTGGGCTGACAGCGCGGCCACAGCCTGGTTATCCTGGGTCAGTCGTGGGATTGGAGTATAGTATGTCGATGCTCCTTGTCCTTCTCCTCCTCAATTTATGAATTGGTAATGATCTTACAGTTGGGCTGTTTGTTTTGATGCCATCGGGCCATAAGGAGCTATGGCTTGCCTAGTTGGGCTGAGTTTTGCTTTGGATATTGGCCCAGTTAATAAAATGGGGTGGTCTTATGAATGTTCGTTACGATTATTCAAATCCCGTCTCATGCTTTATATAACTTAATTCGTAAACATTGTTCATTATATATATGTTTTCTCACATGATCAAATTGTTGGGTTTCACCTGATTTAATAGTTGGATTCGTTATATTCTATATGTTGGAGTTTTTATGTTCTTTATGTCGGGTTTATTATGCTCTATAGGATGGACTAATTGTGTTTTACATGTTGGACTTAAATAGACTAAATCATTGGACCAAACCTATAGGATGGTATAGGATTATGATTGACCCATTTGTTGTTATTTACATTTTAACCCTCATATTTTATATAACGTAAATTATTCATTATCACTTGTTATATTTTATTTAACCGGCATGTTAAATTATGAAATGGAATATTTATTAATATGATACAAGTACGAGATATTTACTATAAGTACTGGTAAGAGTCATATTCTTGATAATGCCTTGTATTGTTCTGTTGTGAGAGTCTTGGTCCTATCAGATACTAGAGGTGAGCTATAAGCTCTCTAGTTGCGATATAATCATCGTCCTACCAGGAGGTTGGAGTCTAGGATGTAGTCTTGTGTGTGGTATCTCGGACATGCTTTAAAGGTAGCCTCTGAGTTGGATACTCCGTCTACACTTTGTGTTGGTCTTACACTTGAGATTCGTATTCTTGTAGAAATGTCATGATACTATCATTTATGCTTGGTCTACATTTACGCCCTACTTGTGCTATTCTGGCAAGTACGGGTTTGGCCTACTTGTGCTGTTCTGGCAAGTGTGGTTTTAGGCCACTTGTGCTGTGCTGGCAAGTGAGTCTTATCTTAGTCTTTCCGCCACTTTCGTGCTGTTCTGGTGATTGGGGTACTCGGTCTCCATGCGTAGTCGAGTCTTGGGTTCGTGTTGTGCTGGCGCATGTCGAATCGGGATGTACACCCGAGAATCTGCAGATTTAGACTAGGACCGTATCATTATCGTAGTCCTACCCAGTGAAATTATAGTCTAAGAGTAGTAAATGTCTTGCATTATTTGGATGGTTACTTTGGTCATATTTCCTTGAAATACGCGCTCGTGGCTAAGTGGTTGTGTCTGTTTCCTTGTCTTTCTCCTCCATTTATTTATTGTTGCTTATGCCTTACTTGTTTATTTAATCATTTCTTTTATCCTTGTTGGTTTAAACACGTATGATCCAATGTTTAGTTATAATTCGATTCACTCATGTCTTATCTAATATGACTGTTTGTTTATGTTCTTTGTTATGTTCGTTTCGACATATTATGGCTGGGAGAACCTTGAATTACTCCCCACTGACTGTAGCATTCATGTTTACATGAATGACGGGTTGTGAAGATGCTTATGTGCGGGAATACGTGTGGGCTAGCGAGAACTAAACCCTTGGACCTTAGTTGCTAGTTTAGAAACCGCTTATATGTTTATTCGTGGGATAACCTAAATTTGTCTATTGTTGTATTTGTTTCATTTCATTAGTGGCACCCGCGTGCTATTCTTTAACTAGTAACAATAAAAGGTTTCTAAAATATCACAAATTTCCGCTTTAATTTATTAGTTATATTTTCTGCTTTATCGCGGGGTGTCACAAGAGTCGCCTGCTAGACGTCGTGCCTCACCACACGAGTCCCTCCGTAACCCAAGTACTAAATGTGCACATCCTCCTAGGAGTGGGAAGCTCCAAGGGTGACTTGAGCGGAAGAAGGTTTCCCAACCGCCTTCCGTCTCCAAAACCGGAACCAATGATCCTCCAACATCCTCCAATGTCCACCAAACCAAGAACACACTAACAAGTCAAAACAACAAAACTATGCAACGATAATGGTAAGACAAGTACAAGCATGCTCAACTCTTCACTAATTCATTTCTCATCATTTAATTGCTCTTTAACATGTTATAATGTAATGTAATCATCTTTGTGACAATTTACCATTCTTATCTTAACCTAATTACCATGAAGTCATCTTATATGATAAACCCTAATTACCAAAACATGTTATAAAGTAACTATCATGAGACAAATGCAATTAGTGACAATAAATGCACAATTAAACACTAATATCACCATAGCTAAGCAGGGAAAGCCCTACCTCAAGCTTATCTTCACCAATCCACAAGCTACTCACTAGAAATGCTCCTCAATGAAGCTCCCTACACATATTAATTGCTACAATCAATACTACAATCTATTATAATAACCATATTAATTAAATCCCCCTTAAATATCCCCTTTAATTCATACAACCTAATTAAGTATAGAGTAATCTACTAACTAAATAAGATTGTTAAGACAAGATTAAAGGGAAAAGGAGTGTAGATCAACTTACAACCAATTGGAAGAACAAAGGAGGCAAGAATCTGCTCAAAAGAATTAGGGTTTTTAGAGGGTTTTTTGGTGAGGAATTTAGAGTGGTGTGAATAGTGTTGGAGAAGGGTTTTGTGTGGGAAATCTGAAATGATAAGGTTCCGAAAGTGACATCTCACCAACAATCTTCTCGTATAAGACGCACTCGACCGGAACTTGGTCGAGTGGCCGGTCCACTCGATCGAGTTGAAGCTCTACTCGGTCGAGTTGATGGTCACTCGGTCGAGTGACCAACTTTACAGGCTTCCAGAATACTGTCCTGATACGAAAATTGCGCGGACGCGGTTTAATAGAATAGCGAACAATCATGAAAAAGGGATATTTGACCGATCTAGACCTATAGTTCGTTCAATGGTGATCAATTTCGCAAGACCTATTGCTAGTTGATCAAGTTAATATTTGAAAATGCGTCAAACAAGAACTAGGGTTGGAACGAAAACGCGTCGATCCAAAAAACACAATTGCAACAGCAATTCTGTTTCTTTTCTTATTCAATATTCAATAATCTGTTGTGACAGCCATTACACGCCTTATATATGCTTCAAAAATAACCTAATAACCGACCTAGTATCTCTGATGAGATCTTATTCTTGTTGAATAATAAATTACCTAAAAGATATAATAGATAATTAAACTTCCTAAAACTTAAATAAGGAAATAACTAAATACTAAAAAAACTAACTAATATTCTGAAATCCTAAAAAGCCTAATAATAATAAATAAGACGATATTTTATTCCATTCCGAGCTCTACCAATATCTCGTGCTATAGCTGAAAACAACCCCAAGTAACCGAAAGTAACAGTTGTTGAGACTGTTTCCTTGAGCAGCTTTTAAAAGCAACAGTTGTGGACACTGTTTCTTACTCCGTGCATTATCTACTTCCAACTATGATAAGTGCATAATTTATATTATTTTACCCCCTATATTCCCATTTTACATGTCATTTAGCACTTATCATAGTGTTTTGAGCTAATATTTGTTATTCTAGTTGCAATTGCTTGTTTCCACATGTTTTGTAGGAGTATAAGCTTTTAGGAGCTAAAATCCAACAAAGATGCAAGCTAGAGTGTAAAGGCTAAACAAGACCAAGTATTGGACTAAGTGTATGAAGTTGCATGGGTTTTTGCATGAAGATTTAATGGATTGGAGTAAGAAATTACAAATGAAGTCAAATGCAAAGTCAAGCCCAAAATGAGAGTCCAACTTAAAGGTGAAAGCATTGGATGCTAAGGAGCTTTGGATGCTAAGAATATAGAGCATTATCGGGTGATTAAAGAGCATTAAAGCATGAACATAGAGATTCCTCGAGCAATTAATCGAGGAATTAAGAAGAAATGCCCGGACAACCACGCCCCCGATCGGGGCTGGCAACCCCGATCGGGGTTGACCCCCTTTAGGACTTTTACGTTATGCCCCTATTTTCTTATAAATAGGGGCCTTAATCCGTCATTAGGGTCATCTTATTCTCACGTATTACATACTCTATAATAGCCTTAAGCAATATTTCTCTCATTAGTTTTCATATTTAGTTTAAAGATTGTTAAGCATTTGGTTATTTATACAAGCATTTGGTTCTACTTTCTTCTTTGCAATACAAGTTCATTTCCATTACGGTATTTCTATTTCTAGTTTGCTATTTTACTTTTTCATTATAGTTATCACATAGTTTTCATCAGTAGTACTCTTATACCACATAGTTTAGTTTTATATTATATGCTTTACCATTTAGTTTACATTATTTCCATTAGCATGTCTATCATTTTCTTAACAAAGTTTGTAGTTTATACTTTAAAATGATTAGCTAAATTCCTTAGTCTAGGGGCTAGGGAAGCCAGGCAAAATCAAATATGCAAAATGGTAAATTAGGTTGATATAATAATGTCTAATTGTTTCTATCACATGTTTGCATCATCACGTTTAATATATGTTTAAAGGCCTTATTCATTGATTAAGTTTGTTCATTCGTTCTAAAAGTCGAGAGTGTTGGAAATCATATTTTAAATATCACATATTTTGGTTTAAAGTTTTAGTCATAAAAACTTAAATATAGATCTTATGCATGCAAACTAAATAAGAAGAGATAAGAAAATCGTTTTCTCACCATATGATTTTCGGATTAAAATGGCACAAGTAAGATCTCCTTCTTACTTGTTCTTGAGCTTCCTAATATTGGATGAACAAGGATTCAAGCTTAGAATCTTTCCCAAGGAATTATACCCAAGATAACCTCTTAAAAGACTAATATTATTATTACTAGAACAATACTAATCTTAATAAAATTGACCCAAAATATTGTTTTGTCCTCTTGAAATTTCGGCCAAGAGGAGAAGAATTTTGGAGTATTTGTTTCTCTTTCTAAACTTCTTTAAGTTATTTTGTGAATGAATGAATAATGCTCTAACTTTTGCATGTAGTGTAAGAGTGGAAAAATAAGCAAAATGTTTGCTCTTTTTCATGTGGGAAAACCGAAAATGGGAAGGGGAGATAGCCCAATGCATGCTCTCCTTTTCTTCCCAAGAGAAAGCTATGTATGCAAGGCTATGTTTAGGTCTTATAATTATGTTTTCCACTACTAAATAATCAACACAATTTTTATCCTAATACACCCTCCATTTCGGTAAACACACATAAAATGGATGAGTCCATTTTATTTGTGATTTTGTCAATATGTCACATGTGACACATTACATGACATCTTATATAAAAAATGTATTTTTAACAATTAAAAATCAACATATTAATAAAATATGTCACTTATAAAAATTAACATAGTAATTCACAATTACTTGTACCAAAATGGTTTACCAATTTATAAATCACAACATCTTGTATTTATAATAAATTATTCATTCAGATTCAATTGTTTCTGTAAACAATAATTTCATCTAAGTAATAAAACAATTCGATTACTTAGACCGTATCTTATTTAATCAAATTACAATGAGACACGTAAATATTTCTTCCAAAATCGTCCGTCAATTTTAAGTAATTTAATTAACTCGTATCGTCATACGATCAATTAAATATTCAATTAAGAGTGTTACCCTTTAGGTATGACCTAAGGGGATCAACTGATCACCACCGTCACACGACAGTAATGTCAAACTCTAGTCAGCCAATCATTACCGATATGTGTGGACCAGTTGACTGTAAAATATTACATCCCACATGTATTCTTAAAAACGAAATTTAAACATGTGATCATCATGATCGACAGTTGTGATCGCATTATTGTCGGAGGACACATATTCCAACAATCTCCCACTTGTACTCGACAAGTGTGCGTCACCAATTCTCTTGTCCTATTACTATCTCCTACTCAATACAAGGTGTCTTTCAGGTCGTACTTGCAAGTGATCATATCGAGAGTGGTTTCCTCGATCTGGAGAATAACTGATTGACCGGAGTTATCTACCATAGATACCTTCCGAGCGTGGCCACGCATTTCCAGTTCATTACTCCTCGAGTGGCCCTGAGATATTGTTATAACCCTGACAAGGGGGTGGACAATTTCTATCGCACTTATTCCCTTCGTCTAGCCACAGCTATCATAACCCAAAATATGCCCATTTGACCCCATTTACGAAGGTCGTAGTAACATAAATCAAAGTTAATCTGTAACTGTACCACCTTAGGCGAATAGTCTTTAGTCAAAAGAATCGAGTCATTAGAATACTATAGTAGCTCTCGCCACGACCAGGCTTTATAAATTTGCCAGAACTCTATAAGCGGTCACTGCCCGACAAAGTGTTCCTAACAGTCTGCCTATGTGATCGACTAGTCATCTCACATGACTGTATGGCACTGAACTTGCCATCAATCACATCACACTCTAGTCACTTCGAGACGTCACCTTATATAAGTGATTATGGGAGAATACCATGTTAATCCGGGTTCACTTTAACGGGATTCAATATTGTCTCCACAACTCGTTTGGATGTAACAAAGTATAAAAGGAGTTTTTAGATTTTTAAATACTCGAACGACAAATGTGATTATCACATATGAATAGTCAATACCTGATTACTACTTCATATTGTATAATCCAGTTTGATCTTGAATGTAGTTGTTCATCTCAATTCAATTGAAATGACATGACTCATCATGTTAAGCTTATGAGAAGGCTTTGGTTAGTAGGTTTTATCAACTTCTTGTACCTTACTCAACCTTACTACATACTCGTGTTCCTTTGTAATGTATACATTTGCATCAAAAAACTTTCTGAGTACGTGTCTAGATCCAATCTAGACATAGGCCCTCTAGCCTTAGAATAGCTCCCACTGTTTTCACAGTGTGCGGGACTCATCCTTTTTGCACATCTCATGATTGCAAGTGTACTCAATTTCCGTTGTAAACATCCTCATTGTTCTTTATTGCTTAGAACGATTCTAACAAATCCATTTCTTAAATAACATAGCCACAATGGTTCCTTAACCATCCTAATATGTTTTGATTATGGTTTTGTCTGAAACCATGCGCAATCTCATTTGTCAATTGTCATTTGTGTAACACCCTTACACAAAATTGCATCAAAAACAATTTGCTTTCCATCCTTAATGCTTCCTCAAGCACTTAAGATTAATCTATATGGCTACTTGGTAACTATTACTTCAATTCGATTTGAAACAATTCATCATACTCTAAGTATATGAAGTGTTATACATCATGTCCTATTTAATTGATTCGGTAGCGGAAGCAAATGGAATCAATCAAATATGTTCAACTTGATTGAACTAGTCATGAATCTTATTAACATAAGACTTCTTATTTGACGCTAATATCATGTGGATTTTTCTACATAAATCTGGATATTAAAGATGTATTATATTACTCCAAAAGTCTTAAATCATTCCCAATTATCAATATGTCATCCACATATAAGACTAATTAAAATTTCCGTAACTCCCACTAAACTTCATGTATAAACACAACTTCTCGACTTATCGGGAAAATTTTTATACCATGATCAAATCATTGATTCCAACTCATTGATGTCCTACTCAAGACCATCTCTTAAGTTGCACATTATCTTAGGATTGTAAGAATCTATAAAACTCATGACATGTATTGAATACATTCCTTCTAATTGAAGAAGTGGGTTTTAGATTTACTTGCTATATGTATATCATCATAATGAAACACAATCCCTAAGAAGATCCAAATAGACTTAAGCATTTCAACTAGTGCAAAATCCTTTGCAACCAATCAAGCTTTGAAATCTCTCTTATTTAGTGCAAAACGCTTTGTCACTAATCAAGCCTTTTATTTCGGATTTTCTTGGCTCTAAGCCTTTTATTGAGTTGTGACTTAAACACTCTCATGTAAGTCATATGTTCATTACTTTCCAGAAGTAATTTGAATTAAACAATTTCTTTGTAAGTTGCAAGGTCTTTACTTTCTAAAAGTAACACTAATTTATCAACTTCAACAAGTGATGACTTTAACCTCCTAGGTTTTGAAGAAACAACGTCTTACACAAAATGTCTCATGTCGCCAAGAAAGACCAGTTTCTTGCGACATAACATTCTTTGTGGCTCTTGAATCATAACATTCTTTGTGGCTCTTGAATAATTTCTCCCACTCTATCTTCTAGAAATAAACTTGTATTTTAGAAAGACAGCTCCACGAGCCACAAACCTGTTGTACTCGTTATTATAGTAAGGAAAAATGAGCACTTGTTTCTTTTGAAAACTTACAAACATGGTACCCTACCATTTCATATCTGATATGAATTGAGAGAAGTGAGGGAGGGGCTTATGAGTTTATTGATGTGTAGTGCTTTGCCTTAGTGTGGGGATATCAATTGCCTAGGTTATTCATGTCTTTGTAGTGCCCCTACAATGAAGAACACGAGAATTGAAGAATGAATTGACACAGGTTACGAAGCACCCACGGATGGACCTGAATCCGTGTGGTAAAGGAAGAATCCGAGCGGCCCGAAGGACAATCCGCTCATTCTAAAAGAACCCAAGCGTCAAAGTCACAAGACACTCGTCTTGTGAAGCTGCAGAAAATAAATTTTGGGTCTGATTGAGAATTCGAGCGTCCAAGCCAGGAAACCGCTCGTCTCAGTTAGGACGGTCGTCCAACAGGAAAGACGCTCGTCTTTTTACTACTAAAATCCGGGATCTTTCACTGGAAAGGAATCCGAGCATCCTGAGCCAAAGACGCTCGTCTCAGCTAAGGAATCCCCTCGTCTTTTCTGCAATCCGCTCGTCCCATGGCGTCTTTACCTGAAACCAATTTTTGAAGAATCCGAGCGTCCCGACACTAGGTCCGCTTGTCTCCCTCTGCATTTCAAAAACCAACGGGTCTTTTAAACCCTCCTTTCCCATTCATTTTCATTATTTCAAAACACAAACACTACCCAAAACCCTCAACCTCTCCATCAACAAAAACCAAATTCCTCAACCAAAATCAACCAAATTAAATCCAAAATTCCTCAAAACAAAAATTAATCACTCCTTTAGCCTCAACAAGTGATCCAAACACCAAAATCTTCAAGTTTTGAACCGATTTTTGGGATACAAGGCAACTTTCATTTATCCTAAATCGATTTGGTCATTACTAGAAATTGAAGATTTCAATCTTTTATTGGTGTAACTAAGCAAAGGAGTATAGCAAGAACAAAAGTTGGAAACAAGGCATCCCAAAAGAAGACCCTTTCTAAGAGGCAACAAGCCCTTCTTGATAAGCAAACATCAAAGGCATTGGTAGTCCATGATGCAAGGTTGGAGATTCAAGAACAAAATCTTCCTATGGAAGCTACTACTTCTACCACTCCGGTCATTGAACAATTAGCCGACTATCCGGAGGTAATCTTCACTTCTGACTCCCATAGGAAGAAATTTATTTACTTTGCTAAGAAAACTATGATGCCTACTAAGTTCATATGTGAAGATGCGTTGTCAAAATTGGGTGTCCTTGAGCAAACTAAGACCTATTTCGAGTCTATGGGGTTAAGTAAATTGTTTACAATGCAAGAGTTGATATACTCCTCCCTCACCTTAGAATTTTTCAGCTCTTTGAAAGTCACAAAGGTGGAGACCCAAACCATTATCGAGTTTCGTCTTGAAAATGTTGATAGATGCTTATCGTATGACGAATTGGGTAAGATATTTGGCCTTAGTGATAGTGCGAAATTTACAAAGATGCCTACCAAGTATGACCCCGCTCCTCTTTGGATGGCAATTTCCGGAAGGAAATTCACACGTTTTCATGATTGTCGTGCTCTCTTAGTCCACCATCCGGGCATTAGAGTATGGCATAAGGTCATCGGGAATACTTTGATAGCTAGAAATGGCACAAACCATCTTACCAAACTTGATTTTATCCTTCTTGAGTCGGCTTTGAACATTGGGAGAGAATTTACCAAGCCATACAATGCTTTACGACTTTTGGTTGATCGATGGCTTAATGTTGATTGTGGCAAAGAAGGCACGGCCTTTATTGCCAATGGAAGATTAGTTACCTATTTGGCTAAGCATTTTAACCGGGATTTCAACAAGAACAACACTTATGCACCGGTAAAAGGAGGTCGTCTTATCGATGTGCCCACCATGGTTCTAAAGTTTAAATGGGTCAAGAACGACACTCTTGACAACAAATTTGGGTGGTTGACAAATGAAGCTAGATCCTTCACTTTGCCTAGCAAAATTTGCTGATTGAATGTTCATAGACCGAACTACCTTCTTCCACTCTCTGAAGAGACCGAATACATCATTTAAGACCAAGGGGAAGAAGTTGCCGAGCCCTCCTCCTCCATTATCACCCCACCTTATCCATTTGAATACCACGAGTTCAACCCCGAAAATGCCAAGGCGGGAAATGATTACTTGACTCTACTAATGAAGAAAATGCATAAACAAGCTTATAATGATAGAGTTGATGCTTACAAGGCCCAATATCCGCCCCTCCTACATCTTGCTAGGCAAGGACTTCTCGATCCATCTTGTCCTTTGCCTAGTTGGGCGGATAGGGAGGTATTCTTTCCTAGCACTTCTAGTGGTAGAAGACCGGGTGGAGAGGAGATGGTTGTTGATGAGAGTGGTGACCAAGAAGGTGAAGATGAAGAAGTTCAAGTAGAATAGGAAAGTGAGGAAGAACAAGAAAATGAAAATGAGAGTGGACATGAGAGTGGACATGACTCCACATCGATGGAGGTTGATGATGCCTCAAGTAAGGAAGAAGATGATGATGATGACACGATGGGTGAGGACTACCAAACTTTTAAAGGCTTCTACATTCTTACACCTCCTTTATGGTTTGTCTACTTCTCTTGTTTGTATCTTATCTTGATCATTTTGTGGAGTCCTAGCAACATTAGAGGACTAACACCTTGGCTTCATTAAGGTGTTCATTTTTATTGTTCCCAACTCTCAAAATCCAAAATGACAACTTGTAGTTTCATGCATTGCATTTTATGTGCATGAACTCCCCCAAAATTTTTGACATTAGAAATAGTGTCTATTTTAGTTTAGGGAAGTTTATGCATATGCATTGGGAGCTAATCTAAATTATGCTCTCCACCATAACAAAAACACATGCATCATGTAGTGTAGTTTGGTGTAGTTTGCATTTAGTTTAGAAATCATACATATTCATGTAAATTGCATAATTTTCTATCGTATCGGCCATTGAGGACAATGCCCATACTAGTGCGGGGATGGGAAATTCTAACTTGACCTTTTTATAAAAAAAAAATGATAAAAAAAATACAAAATTTTGAAAAATACAAAAATATGTCTTTTAATTTCATTAAAACAAAATACAAAAAAAAAATTTGAAAATTTGAAAAATCCAAAAATAAGTTCATTTCCTTTATAATGTAGTCTTGTATATATTGTTTGTATATATTGTATTTGTTCATCCTTGTTCACATTGATTGACTACGCCACATCCGAGACATAAGGATATTGAAGACCGCATGGTATGATCTTTCCAATCTCCTTTTCCTCTTTATGTTAATGATTATGTGGCTTTATTTCGATTGATGCGGTGTAAACAATGTGAATTTAGGATTGCATTTAGATTATTTGGCATATTAGTTGGTAGAAGCATATGCATTAGGATGTATATATGTTAGTTGCATCATGGCATGTAGTTTGCATGATTAGAAAAACTTTGTTAAAGCATCTATTTGGGAAACTTGACAAGTTTATATAGGCCCTTGTAGATGCTTTTTCTTCTTAAGACTTTGCTTGTTAGAATACTTATAAAACACCCTACGATGTGTCATACTAGTATCCTTTGACCCATGGATTAAGGCCTAGTCAAGAGTACCTTGTGGTGTGATAACTCCTTGGCTACCGTTTATTCCAATGTGACCCTTGAAACCATGCAACTATAATCCATGTTCTACCACATTTTGTCATCAAAGGGAATGGGCACAAAAATTGTTCAAAATTTGAGTTCAAGAAATGAAAAAGAAAAGTCAAAAAGTTTGCACATTGCATCAAATGAAAAGAGGAGCAAAAATAGACTCCTAATGCTTCAAATATAAGTACCCTCACTACAAATGGCGTGACTTTGAAAATGTTAAAAAAGAAATGCAAAGAAAAGTTGAAATTATCAAGTATTGAAATACCAAACATCAAAAGAAATGGCAAAAAAGGAAATTCTTCTCAAAATGTCAAATGCCACAAATTGGGGGGAAAAACAACAACAA
Source organism: Silene latifolia (assembly GCF_048544455.1). Lineage (NCBI taxonomy): Eukaryota > Viridiplantae > Streptophyta > Magnoliopsida > Caryophyllales > Caryophyllaceae > Silene > Silene latifolia. Next base: position 84,950,507 of record NC_133535.1, read on the forward strand.
AGCAAACTCCCAAATGAAACTCAAATACTATTGATCCCTTTTCCATCGTATCCACTTTTGTACATGGTAGAGAGGGGACGACCCTTCTTCTTATCCAGGCAAGAAGGGGAATTCCGCCATCCTCTAGTGTTTCTAACACCATAAGGAGTCTACTCTCGATGAAAGCATTTAACGATTGAGGACAAAGGTACCCTAGCTTGACACAACTTGGAGGTGATTTATTGGTATCCTTTTAGGCTTAGTAGTTTGAAGAAACCATATCTATAATGGAGTGTGTACCCTTGAATTGCTTCCCCTTTAGATAATTTTCGCCACTTAGATGAGGAAAGTGGCTATTCTTTTGTAGATGCATCCATTACTTGATTTTGTGTGCTTTAATGCTTGGATGTGTCGCCATTTTGGCAAGACCCACCTTGCCTTGAAAGAAGGCATCCTACCTCATGGTTGTCTTGTTGTGAGTTGAAAGGGTGGAGTGAAACCCGCTAATTGTCTCATATCGGTTATATTAGTAGGATAGTTTAAATAAGGGTCCTAGTTTTTGTCACCTCTTTACTCGGGACGATCAAAGGTTCGGTTTGGGGATATTTGATGTGACCAATATTTGAGCATATTTAGTCCCCGAATTAGCCTCGTTCCTATGCTTTTTAGTGCATAATAGGGCCATTTACTATTTTTAGTCCTTTGTTTTGCATATTCTTTGAAGTTTTGTTTCCTTGGTAGGAGAGGAGTGCAAACCTTGCATTTTAATGGCAAAATAGAGCTAAATTGATCGAATCTAATGACCAAGCATCAAATTGAAGACAAGACTAGAAGGCCTTTGTAAATAATGGGCAATGATGAAGACGATCCTTGCATCTCCGACAAGATCCTTGAGGATTGTTGGAAGAAGAAAAGAAGAAAAAGCTTGCTGAACTAGAATCCGCCCGTCGTAGCATCGGGACGCTCGTCCAACCTCCACAATCCGAGCGTTCCTCCAGCCTGCCCGCTCGTGCAACACCTCCACAATCCGAGCGTCCCACCTTCCAGTCCGCTCGTCCAACCCCCACAATCCGCTCGTCCCGACCCCTTGGCCGCTCGGATTGTCATCCAGGACAGCACGCCTTCTCCTTGTTCTACTCGGGATGCGCATATTTCTGAAAGACTAGCAAAAAGGAGACTCGCATCTTTCTTCGAGAGGAGCATTTTCTCAACTTTTCTTAAGGGTCTTAATCATGATTTAAGCCCTTAGTAACCCTAATTTATGTACCTAACCCCCACTATAAATACCCCTTTGTACTAATTAGATTGACATCAATCCTTAATATAATTTATGTTCTTCTAATCTCTCTTTAATCTTGTAATTAACTTTTAATTAAGCATTAATACAAATCTCAATTCCTTAATTTCTCTATTGTTCATTATTTATTTTGGGTAATTGAAGATTATTTGGGGTTTATTTGGAGGATTGACAACCTTCCAATCATTCATCAAGTACTTCTATTATTCTTTACTTATTATTTTGGAATCATCATTAGGTATAATTCTCTTAATCCCTTTTTAATTATTGTTAATCATCTTCATTTATTCATCATGTTTTGCTTTGTTAATATGATTGACAACCTTGTTAGCATGTTAAACTTGATATGGAGTGAGTAGTTTCCTTAACTAGGGTTAATGGGGAATTAGGGGAAACCAACATGGGGATTGATTCATGCTTAATCTAATATGCTTTCATAATTAATTTGCTTGCTTGTTGTGATTTCAACTTATACACATGTTATGTTTGATAAAATGCGAGCCTATGAATCCTTGCATTTTTTACCCATCACTTATCTTTTCAATGAGACTTGTAAGACATAAACCAACTCGAGTCTCATTAGACCATGCATATTGTTGGATAGGGAGGATTAAGTCGACTTGTAGGTGTTATACAATCTAATCGATTCGGCTCTGGGACCCAAACCTTCCTAGGTATTGTAAAATATACACTAACTCGATCCCATCACAACAATAATTGCTTGCATCTAGTTGAAAACATGTTTGTATGATCAAATCCCATGAATCCCCTGTGAACCCATGACACCCTAGGTCTTTTAATCAATGGTTTAAATCTCATCTTAATCATCTTACTTGTTCATTTACATTGTTATTTAGTTTAGTGATCTTATTATCTCAACCCAAATTGTGACACGCTTAGATACCACTACTTGCAATCGAAAATCCTACATCAATACCCGTCCCTTGGGATCCGACCTTTACTTGCCTCTTTACTAATAGTAGATTAGTTTGTGAAGTTATAAATATTGTTTTGGTCTAGGTTCTCCTAACGACAAGTAACCGAAAAATATAGTCTAACCAGCAGAAGCGCTACAAATGCTAGTATCACAAGGCAAATTACACATGCTCGGTCCGACTCCAGACCCTAAAAATATACTGCTTAGATGGAACAGTAATGCATATTTCTAATATCATCATGGTAGGGGACATGATACATAAGCATGATTTTGTTTAAAGCATATAATTCAAGATATGAGTGAAAGTCGGAAATTCTCCCTCTCAACTTTTAACCCACAAGGCAGTCTAGACAATCCTCATGGATATACCACTTATCAGGAAACTCTTCTTGACTTTTATCCTTCTAGTATTCCCAAACAACGAGGACGAGATGCTCGTATGGATGGATACTCAAAGCCGAATGTCGAAGTCAGTTGCTGGAAGGGGAAATGTTCAAGCATGGGCCGATGATTACAAGTCTGGATCTAAGATCGAGTCAAAGTTCAAGTCCGAGTCCAAGGCTTTCTTTCCCGTTATTTTTTCTAGTGTCTTTCTTTGTGTCCATTTCCATTCCTAGTGAGAACTTTGGGGCTGTCCCACGAGTCATTTATTCTCGAGTCTATGTTAAATAAACATTAATCGTTGCAATGAAAGTACAACTTTTCAATCCACATATTTTATCTTATCTCTTCCTTTACCCTTTCTTGTGACAACAAGAATTGGTTTGAGACATTTTAAAACAAATAACCAAACGTGCCGAGTCAATGTGAGTGCACTTAGTCGACGATCTTATTACAAGTTGTGGAGAATCTGAAACTCCGTGTCCATTTTCCTTACCTATTCTATGTCTGACAATAGAAACCCCTTGTTATAACTAGTTTAGGACGAGCCTATCTCAAGAGATTCTGGGACGAATCCAGACCATCTCCCTTGTTAACGATCCATGATGGAAGGCCAGCCCATTCCCCACAATAAACAACCTGTTTACTAAAGACCAACCCCTTTCACACCAAAGGCGATCTTCTGACTCAAATCCATGGTAGCACGCAAATCTAAGACGATACGAAACATGATCAAAGATAAAGGCTCAATCAAGAGAAACTGATGCCAGTATCCAAGGCCGCGGTTATGCCCGTAATCCAATTCAAAGGAGTCAAAATAAGGAGGCTCAATCAAGCAAGTCAATGTCAATATCCAAAGTCAAAGTTATCTTCAAAAACCTGAATAAATAATCTGAGCGAAAAGCTGAGATATATTCCAGATCATGAATCTGCGTCAGAATCAAGAACAAGCCTGAAATCAAATAATGAACAGAATAACGCTGAAGTCTATATAGAATAAAGTTATAGGGTAGAATCAAGACATCGATGAAGATGGTCAGCTAGCACCCTTACCTAGACTTTCACACATCACACACCCTAAGTCCTTCTCAAGACCGTTACAGGGAGATAGTTAGGAATTTTGAGAATCCTCTCAAGCTAGTCAAGTATACCCATCCTTTAGAGCCAAGACATGGAAGCTTGATCCCGTATCAATTAACCTACCTTTATGTGCTCAGGCTGCATCAAGCCAGGAAACCCCATTTCCAAGCCACATTACAAGCAAGCCATAACCCAATAGAGCCTTAACTCCATAAAATCAAGCTCCAGAGATTTATTCATCAAAGCCTCTTATTTACGAGCTCCACATTCCAAATATCCAATCCAGTTTCACCTTCACCCAGACACGGAGTCTTAAAATTCTTTGCTACCCAGAACAGGACATACCCAATTCATCCTTAGGGTCCACTTTCGAGTACGCTCACACGACAAGGAAATTTTTACAAACTTAATTATACATCTTTGGTCTATGATTAGGGAGAGGAATTATCTCAAATCGATTATTCGAGTCACCAAAGGATTATATCCTTGTGACCCACACATTTTATGGCTCTAACAGCATAGCTTAGGCACGCACTCAAAACTACGATCTGGTTTGATTTCACTCCACGTGAATACGTAGGCAGTCCTCAAGGACACAACCATCCCAATTATCAACTTTCAACCTCAATTCTCAAAGCCAGCTAAGAACTACGATCTGGTTTGATTTTACTTCACGTGAATACGTAGGCAGTCCTCAAAGACACAACCATCCCAATTATCAACTTTCGACCTTAATTCTCAAAGCCAACTCAGAACTACGATCTAGTTTGATTTCACTCCATGTGAATATGTAGGCAGTCGCATAACAAGGACACAACCAACCGAACCATAAAATTCCAACCTCAATTATCGACACCCATTTTACAACCATCCCTTCCACAACCAAAACCTGTTTACTCGGGGCTGCTTCTCGTCGCCCAGTCTCCTATCTACTAAATTCCTGAGTCATGTTCTTATCCTGGGGCTTCTCTTCCGAGGTGACACCCTTCCTTTATTGCACTCTTATTTTAAGTCAATCTCGTGCTCGGTCAAGGCTATGACAAAGGTCTTAGATCGACTCTCCAAGTTACCGTGCCTCAAGAGGGGTCTCTTTTACAGCAAACGGTGGCGAAAGACATCCAAAGTAGAAAATTGATCCATGCCCATCAATACCTTTATGTGTCCTCATCATTCTTGCAATTCTTCTACCTTTGGAACTGATACGCGTTGTCACCCATATTTGGCTAGGGGTTATGCAAGCTTAAACAAAGTCTGTCAGAGTCATCCCCATGTCACGTCAGTCAGTCCTATGTATGTATTGCATCAGTCTGTCATCTTGCGTCTGTATGAGTCTATCAATTCCTGCGTCTAAAGACCATTTAATATGCATAATGCATTACAAGCAACAAATTTTATGTTTTAAACAAATTTTATAAAGAGAAGAGTGATGTGGGTCATAATTACGTACATTTAGTCCCATAACTAACCTAATTTTGCATAATAATATAGCATTTCATAGCCATTTTATTCGTCAATTGCTTCCTATTTGCTTTCCTAGTGCATTTCATATGTCTTGTAGGAAAGAAGATAAATAAGGCTGAATTCCCGTCTCTCACGCATACTCGGAAGCTTGTTGATGATCTTGGACGGACTAGCATGAAGATGATCAAGAATGGTGACCAACGATGATAGGAATAAGGAGTATATGGAAGCATCATAAGCATAGAAGCAAAGGGAGAAGAACTGCTGCTCAACCCACTCGAGTAGGGAACAACCCGCTCGAGTTGGCCAGTGACTCGCTCGAGTCAGATTCAACCCGCTCAGGTTGATGCCTAGACTGCTCAATAACTCATGCGGATCCTCTTGAATCGTGCAAAGGATCATTCCTTCAACACATAAGTATGTTTCCTAATATACCCTTGCATAACCTAATATTCTACCCACTATATATATATATATATATACTTCAATTGTAATAATTAAGGAATTAAGTTTCCTTGGAGTAGATTAAGACCTCTCAGATTAGATTAGGAGTAGATTAGTCTTTAGTCATTCCAAAAATTGCACTTTAGTCTTTCCTTAATTATTTCTCAAACAATCTTAGATCTAGCCTTATAATTGAAGAATTCTTGGGTTTGTATTGGGGAATTGACAAGTGTCCATCATTAATCAAAGGTTTCTTCTATTATCCTTCCAATTTCCTTTGCTCAAATCAAGTTATTTACATTTGGATCTCTTGGGTATATATTTGAAGACTAAGTGCCAAGTCTCCATCTTTATTAAAGGATTCTCCTTTATTTATGTTCATCTTTACTTTCCAAGTTGGTAACCTTCTTAATCCCTCTTTATTTACTAGTTAATCTCTTATTTTATTACCTTATTTAATCATCATGTTCATTTGTGTTGTGATGTGTGACACCATTACTAGCATAATAATCATGATGTGTAGTGAATTGTAATACTACGGATTCTATTAAGTTGCATACTCGACCGAGTAGAGCCTACTCGGCCGAGTAATATTATTTATAGGGTCTGTTTTGATTCTGCCGATGAAAACTCGGCCGAGTATGGGAATACTCGATCGAGTAGAGGATACTTGGCCGAGTATACCTTTACTCGACCGAGTATCCGGTCTGGCGAGTGTTGTTTAAGCGGTTTGATGCGGGAGTGTTTAGGGTTATTTTATAATTACCGTCAGTTTCTAAACATCATTTTAACCCTAATCACTTTTACGATTACCTTCATTACTCTCTAATCACTCCCGAATCATCCTCTAATCTTGTGTCTGTGCAATCGTTGCGACCTTTACGTGCAACCTCGCGTTCTACTGTTGGTAAGTTTATTTCCTATGTCATTTACGTTTTATTGGGGAATACTGTATGTTGGAATTGGGAAATAAAAGGGGAATGGTTCTTTATGTAATTATGCTATGTGATTATTGTATAGGAGAAGACTTCGTAGAGGAGCCTTTTTGATTGCCTGACCTACATTCCGCTGTTGATTACTAAGGTAGGGTTTCCTACTCAGTTTTACTGTTAATTGTATGGCATGATTGTTCCGTGATATTTGTTAACTGCTGATCATCAGAGTATGGGCGTTGTGGTGACGGTGTTGGTGGGGAGAGGTGGTGACAGCTGTGATGCTGTGTGTTGTGATTGTGGTGGAATCACTTGCGGGAGTGGCTTCACATCCTAGTCCGCCCTCCGTGGAACCTGCCACGGGAGGGGATGTGCACATTAAGGGAGTCGCTCGTTGATGATCTAGACTTGGTGGGATCGGCTGCGGTCACCCACTGGCGGCGTGGATTACCTGTTGCGATATGTAATCTGGCAGGGCTACACACTTCGGTGTGTAGTCGGTTACTGTGTGAGATCGGGAGACCGGGGAGTGTGGATGATCAGCTGGTTACCGTGTTGTTTGCCTTACATTGATTGAGTAATACTGACCCCGTGTTGATGTTTGTATAACCTGCGGTGATCCATTCGGGGATGGTGAGCAGACTTGACAAGTATTACTTTTGGTGAGCTTGGGACAATCATGGGGGCATTGTCATCATCAGTTGTAGCATCACTGTTCGAGTCGTAGTTATGATTTTCAGTTGTTAGACATTTATTTACATTTTCTCGTTGGATAAGTTGGGATTTGGTTTTGATGTAAACTTTATATCATTAGTACTTTAATAAATGTGCTTTGTTCAGACGCTTATGATATTTACTAACCTCGGGTAACCGAGATGGTAACACACTTTCATGGTAGGGTGGTCCTGGTAAGACACCTTGGTATGAGGGGGTGTTACAAAGTGGTATCAGAGCCAAAAATTCCGGCACCTAAACAAATGAGCCTAATGAACTTAGGGAGTCTAAATAAAATGAACCCGGGGAGAGTTGTTTGGAGCTACCGCAAAGACTCGTGAGACGTCCCGGAGTCGCAATTTGGCCCTTATTAACTCGAGCCGGTCACATGGGGAAGATTCTTGAGTGTGGTATCTTGTATGTGTATGCATATGACGATTTATGTTGATAATAAATGATGGTTGGAAGTTTACATGTGGAATTCGTAAGATGGTGATTTGGAAAGTGGTAGAAGAATGAGTATATGAATTTTGGTGTATTGGATTCACCTGTATGGCTATGTGTTTATAACGTGGCATTTTAATTCCTGTTGCTATGTGTTTGATGAGGGAATAGAAAGCATGATAGGGGACCTTATATTGTTTTCACCCGTCTTTGGCATGACTCGGCCGAGCAGGGCGGGTACTCGACCGAGTAGGGAGTACTCGGCCGAGTAACCAAGCACTCGACCGAGTGTTGTTTGGCAGTGCGTAGCAGTAGCTACTGGTTGTGTTTACTCGACCGAGTAAATAAGAGTACTCGACCGAGTAGTGTCTACTCGGCCGAGTGTTGTGTATACTCGATCGAGTATAATTTCTAGGTAATTTAGATTGGCTACTGGAGTCGACAACTCGACCGAGTACCCGAAGTACTCGACCGAGTAGTCGTTACTCGACCGAGTATTGCCATACTCGGCCGAGTGTTCTTTTGGCGGGAGATTTTTACATTTTGAGTCATAGGCTTTTGTGCTTACGTTTCCTTGTTTCTTATCAGCTCAAAATGCCGCCCAAAAGAACCCCTGCGCAGATTCAAGCGTCCGAGATGACACTTGATGACGTTGCTCGCATGATTGAGCAACAAGAGGCCCTCATGGAAGCTCTTAGAAATGTGGGAAAGGTAAATGAGAAGTCGTTGGATGCTACTCAGCTCAGCATCAACATTGCTCGTTTCAACCCTCCCACATATGAAGGGGTAGGGGAACCAAAGCTACTCGAGAAGTGGCACCGTGAGATTGAAGCTCTCATGGAAATGGTTAAGTGCCCCGAGGACATGATCGTTGAGCAGGTAGTGTACTACCTGAGAGGTGAAGCAGCTGTTTGGTGGCAAAATGTCAAGGAGGATGCTAGAGCCTATTACCAGGCCGAAGGTTTGGGAGCTATTCCGTGGTCTGGGCTGAAGAGTGCTATGAGAGAGCAGTTTGTGCCAGAGCATATTCGACACAAGATGAGATCCGAGTTCGATTCCTTCACCATGACTGAGGAGATGACCGTCACGGACTACTATCATCGGTTTATGGAGCTATCTCATTATGTTTACGACATGCAGCTAGGACCGAGGGGTTTGGCTCTTCGCTTTGAGAGGGGTTTATCTACCAAGATCATGAATCGCATGGCAGCAGGGGTTGCTACTGACCTTAAGGAAGTGTATCTAAGGGTGGGCCAAGCTGAGAGGATGGTGGATCTCTCCAAGGAGATCAACGAGAGGACTGCTGCTGAAAAGAGGAAGGCTGACAGTGGAAGCAACAGTCAGTCAGGCAACAAGAGGGGTAACTACAACCACTCCAAAGCTTTTTCGGGTGGGGGTCATGGCTCCGGGGGTTTTCGCGGCTGGGGCAATAACGGAGGTCAGAGTGTGAGTGACAACTCCAACATAACATGTTACGGTTGTGGTGGTATCGGCCACAGAAGGCGGGAATGCACCAGATTCAGGCCTGGCACCGGATCAGGAAATCAGCAGGGGAATTTCTCCCACGGGCCAACTCAGAGTTTTGCTAGTAACCGACCGGGAGGTTCATGGGGCAACCGAGGTGGACAGGGCAACCAAGGCAGCTACAACCGCAGTGGTGGTGGGTCATATCAGAGGCAGAACAACACCACCACCCAAGATTCAACAGCTAAGATAAGTACCTCTAATGCTTCGGTTCAGGGTGGAGGACAGAAAAACAGTGGAAAACTTTTCATGATGGACAAACAGGAAGCGCAAGACGATGCTCATGTAGTTATCGGTACCTTTCTTGTTCATAATGTACCATCTTTCATTTTGTTTGATTCGGGGGCTACACACTCTTTTGTGTCTAAGGGTCATACCATGTCTATGGGTTTGGGTAAGTTTGAGGTTGTGAAAGATGATGTGTTCATACCTTCAGGTGAGTCGGTGTCATGTCTTAAGTTGTATAAGGGTGTGTCTATGGTAGTTGGAGGGCTAGATTTGCCGATAGATCTGTTAGAGTTTCCTATGGATGGGTTCGAGGTGATCGTTGGGATGGATTAGTTGGGTAGGTATGATGTCAGGATAGATTGTCGGCAAAAGAGAGTGTCTTTAAAGGGGCCTAAGGGTGTTAGGGTGTCTTATATAGGGTTTGTGGTGAAACCTAAGTGTAAGTTCATAGCTGTGATGACTTTAAAGTCATGTTTGAGGAAGCAGTGCCCCTTGATTCTTTGTCATGTGAGGGATGACCGAGTAGAGCCGCCGACAGCTTCTGAGATACATGTGGTAAGTGAGTTCGAAGACGTCTTTCCTGAGGAGATACCGAGTTTGCCTCCCAAGAGGGATGTTGATTTCAATGTGGAGCTTAAGCCGGGAACAGGTCCAATATCCAAAGCACCTTACCGTATGGCGCCTAAGGAGTTAGCAGAGTTAAAGAAACACATACATGAGCTGCTAGGCAAGGGGTATATCAGGCCTAGTGTGTCACCGTGGGGAGCTCCAGTTCTTTTTGTAAAGAAGAAAGATGGGAGTATGAGGCTGTGCATCGACTAGAGCTCAACCGTGTCACAGTGAAGAATAAGTACCCTTTGCCCAGGATTGATGACTTGTTTGATTAGTTAAATGGAGCGGGTGTATTCTCCAAGATTGACCTGAGGTCAGGTTATCACCAGCTGAGGATAGCGGATGAGGATATTCCTAAGACAGCGTTTCGATCTCGATATGGTCATTATGAGTACGTGGTGATGCCTTTTGGGTTGACCAATGCACCAGCAGCTTTCATGGACTTGATGAATCGAATCTTTGCACCGTTCTTAGACAGGTTTGTGGTTGTGTTCATCGATGACATCTTAGTCTATTCTAAGACTAAGGATGAACGTGAGGAGCACTTGAGGATAGTCTTGCAGACTCTGAGGGAGAACCAACTTTACGCCAAGCTATCTAAGTGCGAGATCTGGTTAGAGGAGGTGGCTTTTCTGGGGCATGTGATATCTAAGAAGGGGGTATCTGTGGATCCTAGTAAGATTGAGGCCGTGACCAAGTGGGAATCACTGAAGAATGTTGCGGAGATTCGGAGTTTCTTAGGCCTTGCTGGATACTACAGGAGATTCGTGAAAGATTTCTCTACCATAGCACGACCCATGACGTCCTTGATGAGGAAAGAGACCAGATTTGTTTGGGATGAGAGTTGTGAGACGGCGTTTCAGACTTTAAAGGAACGCTTGACCACAACTCCTATCCTAGCTTTGCTAGAGGGATGTGAGAACTTTAAGGTATATACCAATGCTTCAAAGAATGGTCTTGGTTGTGTTTTGATGCAGGCAGGGAAAGTCATCGCTTATGCTTCGAGGCAGCTGAAGCCATATGAGGAGAACTACCATACTCATGATCTGGAGCTGGGTGCAGTTGTTTTCGCACTTAAGATTTGGAGGCACTATCTTTATGGAGCAACTTTCAAGGTGTTTTCTGATCATAAGAGACTAAAATATATCTACACCCAGAAGGAGCTTAACATGCGACAAAGACGGTGGATGGAGCTGATCGGGGATTACGATATGGAGATCATCTATCACGAGGGTAAGGCCAATGTGGTTGCAGATGCTTTGAGTAGGAAGAGCGTTCATTCGTTATGTACAGCTATGTTCTTGTTAAAGATGAGGGATGAGATATCTAGGATGGGGATCTTTATGCTAAGGAAGGGAGATACCATCGGGGATTTGACGATCGAGCCGGAGTTATATGAGAACATCAAGAGGATGCAGGAGCTTGATCCTAAGATTCAAGAGTGGAAGTCAAGAGTAGAGAGTGGGACAGTTTCCAGGTTCTCTATCCATACAGATGGGAGTGTTCGTTTTGATGGGAGATGGTGTGTTCCTGAGGATGCAGAGTTGAGGAGAGTGATCTTGACAGAGGCTCATTGTACTCCTTATTCAGTTCACCCGGGTGGTGACAAGCTTTACAAAGACCTTAAGAAGACTTTCTGGTGGCCAAACATGAAGAAAGATGTAGCTGAGTTCGTTGCCAGGTGTTTGACTTGTCAGAGAGTCAAAGGTGAGCAAAGGAGACCACAAGGAAAGATACAATCCTTGGAAGTGCCTGAGTGGAAATGGGAGTCAATCTCTATAGACTTCATTGTGGGATTGCCTAGGTCACAGCAAGGTAACAACATGATCTGGGTGATTGTTGATCGGTTAACTAAGTCAGCTCACTTCGTTCCAATGAAATATACTTGGTCTAAGATGCAGCTGGCACTGGGTTACAGGAGGCAGGTGGTTCGGTTGCATGGTATACCTAAATATATCATTTCTGATCGTGATGCGAGGTTCATATCCAAGTTTGGCAAGAACTTCAGGAGTTGATGGGTACGACCTTGAAGATGAGTACAGCCTTCCATCCAGCAACTGATGGTCAGACGGAACGAACCATCAAAACCTTAGAGGACATGTTGAGGGAATGTGTTATGGAGTTTGGAGGCAGCTGGGAAGACAGGCTTGATCTGATCGAGTTTTCATACAACAACAGTTATCATACGAGCATCGGGATGGCACCTTTCGAGGCTTTGTATGGCCGGAAGTGCCGAAGTCCAGTTTGTTGGGATGATAGTTCTGAAACAGTGGTTTTAGGGCCACAGCTAGAACAGGATATGGTTGAGCAAGTCCAGTTGATTCGGCAAAAAATGAGAGCAGCCCAAGATCGTCAGAAGAGCTATGCCGATTTACACCGCAGAGATATTGAGTTCGCAGTAGGTGACAAGGTCCTTTTGAAAGTGTCACCTATGCGGGGTGTAATGAGGTTTGGGAAGAGAGGTAAGCTAAGCCAAAAGTTCATAGGCCCTTATGAAATTTTGGATCGTATAGGCGAGGCAGCCTACAGATTAGCTTTACCACCAGCTTTGGATAGAGTCCACAATGTTTTCCATGTTTCACAGCTTCGGAAATTTGTGAGTGATCCATCACATATCCTTGAGATGGAGAACATCGAACTTGATGAATCCTTGACTTACGCTGAGATTCCTAAAGAGATTCTTGATCGCAAGGTCCGTAAGACAAGAAATGGTGAGACGGTCTTACTCAAGGTCCTTTAGTCCAATCACAATGTGGAAGAGGCCACATGGGAACCCGAGGAAGCCATGCGGGAACGTTTTCCTAGTCTTTTTGATCAGGTACGTTTGGTTACGGGGACGTAACCGTTGTCTTTTTAGGGGGGTAGGAGATGGTCGCGGTTGTGTTTTGTCTTAGTTGGTTGTGTTTGGTCTTAGTTTGAGTCGGGTTAGTGAGTTTTGTGGTGCCTTGTGTCGTTCTTTGACGTTGGTAAATGCTTGTTAGCATAGTCTCTTGCATGGTGTAGTGTCTTGTTTTGGGATGGAGTGTGAACTTCGGGACGAAGTTCTTCTTAAGGGGGGAAGACTGTAATACTACGGATTCTATTAAGTTGCATACTCGACCGAGTAGAGCCTACTCGGCCGAGTAATGTTATTTATAGGGTCTGTTTTGATTCTGCCCATGAAAACTCGGCCGAGTATGGGAATACTCGACCGAGTAGAGGATACTCGGCCGAGTATACCTTTACTCGACCGAGTATCTGGTCTAGCGAGTGTTGTTTTAGCGGTTTGATGCGGGAGTGTTTAGGGTTATTTTATAATTACCGCCTGTTTCTAAACATCATTTTAACCCTAATCACTTTTACGATTACCTTCATTACTCTCTAATCACTCCCGAATCATCCTCTAATCTCGTGTGTGTGCAATCGTTGCGACCTTTACGTGCAACCTCGAGTTCTACTGTTGGTAAGTTTATTTCCTATGTCATTTATGTTTTATTGGAGAATACTGTATGTTGGAATTGGGGAATAAAAGGGGAATGGTTCTTTATGTAATTGTGCTATGTGATTATTGTATAGGAGAAGACTTCGTAGAGGAGCCTTTTTGATTGCCTGACCTACATTCCGCTATTGATTACTAAAGTAGGGTTTCCTACTCAGTTTTACTGTTAATTGTATGGCATGATTATTCCGTGATATTTGTTAACTGCTGATCATCGGAGTATGGGCGTTGTAGTGACGGTGTTGGTGGGGAGAGGTGGTGACAGATGTGATGTTGTGGGTTGTGATTGTGGTGGAGTCACTTGCGGGAGTGGCTTCACACCCTAGTTCGCCCTCCGTGGAACCCGCCACGGGAGGGGATGTGCACATTAAGGGACAGGGATTTGTTTAGTCGCTCGTTGATGAGCTGGACTTGGTGGGATCGGCCGCGGTCACCCATCAAGGCGGCGTGGATTACCTGTTGCAATGGGTAATCTGGCAGGGCTACACACTTCGGTGTGTAGTCGGTTACTGTGTGAGATCGGGAGACCGGGGAGTGTGGATGATCAGCTGGTTACCGTGTTTTTTGCCTTACATTGATTAAGTAATACTGACCCCGTGTTGTTGTTTGTATAACCGCTGCGGTGATCCATTCGGGGATGGTGAGCAGACTTGACAGGTATTACTTTTGGTGAGCTTGGGACAGTCATGGGGGCATTGTCATCATCAGTTGTAGCATCACTGTTCGAGTCGTAGTTATGATTTTCAGTTGTTAGACATTTATTTACATTTTCTCGTTGGATCAGTTGGGATTTGGTTTTGATGTAAACTTTATATCATTAGTACTTTAATAAATGTGCTTTGTTCAGACGCTTATGATATTTACTAACCTCGGGTAACCGAGATTGTAACACACTTTCATGGTAGGGTGGTCCTGGTAAGGCACCTTGGTATGAGGGGGTGTTACATGAATAGTCTTCTAGCTAGGGTTAGTGGGGGATTAGGGGAGTAATCATGGGATAGATCTATGCTTAATGAGTTTACATGACTGCTTCCTTATTGTACTTTCAACTTATGCACATGTTATGTTTGATGAAATGCTTGATTGCCAACCTAGCATGATTCTCTTATCTTTTCAACAAGACTTATAAGACATAAACTAACTCAAGGCTTGTTATACCATGCATATAGTTGAATAGGGAGAACCAAGCCGATGTAGGTGTTGTAAAGTAGTGACCAAATTGGCTCCGAGACCTAAGTCCCCCTAGGAATTGTAAGACATAAACTAACTCGATTTCAACAATAATAATTGCTTGCATCTATGTAACTCATTAATGTTATCTTACCATGATTCCCCTATGATCCCATGACACCCTAGTGTCTTTTACCTTTTGTTTACATCCTTTTCTTTGTTGCTTGTTTTACCTTTCATTGCTATTTATTGCTTTCATTAGTTTAGAACCATCAACTCAAATCAATTGTGACAAACCTAGTGCAACTACAATTAGATTGAACTATTCAAATACCCCCGTCCTTTGGTTCGACTCTGACTTACTTTCTATGCTTGTAGTTGGATATAAATGTGTTTGACGGCGGACAACGACCCATCGCATCAAAATGGCGCCGTTGCCGGGGAC
Source organism: Silene latifolia (assembly GCF_048544455.1). Lineage (NCBI taxonomy): Eukaryota > Viridiplantae > Streptophyta > Magnoliopsida > Caryophyllales > Caryophyllaceae > Silene > Silene latifolia. The sequence continues at coordinate 84,965,633 of NC_133535.1, forward strand.
GGTGTTGTGTATTGGATATAAATGTGTTTGACGGCGGACAACGACCCATCGCATCAAAATGGCGCCGTTGCCGGGGACGGTGTTGTGTATTTGAATCGTTCTTTTGTCTAGTTTTAGTTGTGCTTCTTCTTAAGGGATCTTGGTTCCTTGAGAATTTTATTTCTTGTACTTGCTTTATTTCATATGTTCAACATGTCTTCTTTCACTTTTTGGCAATTTGAAAATGAGTCATTTGATAAGTATATTGCAAGATTTGAAGATTATATGACTTATGCTTGGCATCATGGTTTTACTCTTTTAAATTGGGAAACATGTTGTGTTGTTTGTGATGGCATAAACCTTGAAACCCACAACTAAGCATTTCAATTGAGTGGTGGTAGGATATGTGAGATGAGTTGTGAGGATTTTTGGGAATTTGTTGAATTCATGGCCACCAAATGTCTGAAACAAATTGTGCATGACATATTTGAAAGTGCCCGTGAAGGTGTGTTGGAAGAGATAAAAACCCATTTCAAAAATTAATTGAGGAAACCTATGATGAAAATGAGATTTGTGAGGATGAGACACATTTTTATAACCTTGAGCCTACCTACTATGTGAAGAAATTTGCCCCTCCTTGGGAAGATAGAGTGATAAATGAAGAGAGTGATGATGATGGGGAGTACATTTTTTATTGTGAAACCAATGTTTGGACCCCGTTATCTTACTCTTCTTGTGTAACAATGAATCCAACTTCCATGAAATTTGATGTTAAAGGGAAAGTTGAGAGTGAGATGGAAGTGAGCTTGAGTGAAAACGTACCCTTTGAGGATGACATGTTGGAGGGTGATAAATGTGTTGAGCTGGGTGAATCTTTGTTTGAGCCTTGTTACAACAACCCCTTTGATAATGGACCTCGTTGGGATGAGGAATATAATAACATTTGGGAACCCCAAATAGACACCATTGAAGTCACCTTGGATGAAAGTGAGAGTACCTTCCTTGAATGTGGTGATTTTGACTATTTGGAGGACGAGTTGGGTGAAGTGTTAAGCAATAATTACTCGTTTTATGTCCCTTCCATCCATCATATCTCCTATAATTTTTGTCATAATGTTCTTCACATGCTTGTTCGGTCTATTGCTTGGGCATTATTTAATTTCATAATCTTGTGTTGCTTCTCATGCCTATTTATGTCCCACTCCCAAGAATTTGACAGACTTCTACGATTTTTGAGTGCTAGTGATACTTTTGTATCAAATTATTAATTAACGATATTTGGTTTGATGGAGCTCCCCAATAACCATTAACTTATATATATGCATTTAGTGTCATTTTGCATACATTCATTTAATTATTGCATGAGAGATGAAAGGGAGGGATCTCATATTTTAATTGAGCTTTTTAAAGGAAAACAATGAAAATGAAAATATAGGAAATGCAAAGAAATGAAGAAAATAGAGGATTCGAGCTTTTGTCTATATTGCAAGTCATATAAAAGTTTTGGGCCAAATCTTGCATGAACCCGTGTATTTTGAGATGGACTCGCGCGAGTGGAAGCCTAAAGAAAGAAAGAATATTGCCCTGAACGTTAACTCGAGCGGATTCTAGTGAATCCGAGCATCCCCAGCCACAACCCGAGCGGGACAAAATCAACTCGAGCGGGTCGACCTATAACCCGAGCTGGTTAAAATAGACTCGAGCAGGTTGAGGTTAAAAATCCAGAACAGAAGCGGAAACCAGGCGAGCTAAGCCCAGCCTTCCCGAGTCGACCCTAGAACTCACCTTTTGCTCCTAAATGGCTCGTGACAATGCTTGATATTCTATCCTATCTTATCTTCATCTTCCACAAACACACTTATTCATCCCCAACTATCAAAAGAGATGATGATAGCTCCGATGAAGGGGGATTTCATTGAGATCGTAATTGTAAGACTCTCTTCTTTCCCTATCTCTCATGTATAGTTGCATTGCATTACATTTTAGATTATATTTCATTCTAGTTTACATCTCATTGCACTTGCATTTAGCCATATATTTACATATACCTTAAATTTATGTAGTTACCTCATGATTAAATCTCTTTCTTTCTACATTAGCAATAGTGTTTAAGTTCGGTTTGGGGAGGTTAAACCATGAAGTGACATACATTATAATTAATCATATAGTTTAGGCTTGTATTTGTATTATATTCCATATTGCATTTGCATTAGTTAGTTCATATAGTATAGTTTGGATTGTAATATATCTCACATATCTTATACTCTCTAATGACCAAACCTATTCATTTCCACACTAAAAATAGTGCTTAAATCGGGTTGGGGGAGGTTTGATCATAGGTGACATAAGCTAATTTAAATTAGCTTCCAATTTAATAGAAAACATGCATCATCTAATGTAGTTTAGATTACATTCATTTGTTATATATATCATATAGAATTGCATTTACTTAGAGCATGTATTCACTCATATCACTGCATTTGTATTTGTACTTCAATTTCCATAAATCCAAAAATCCAAAAATATGTATTTCCTTTTTATTCCTACTCCTACATGTGCATTGAGGACAATGTTCAAAATAAAGTGGGGGATGAGTATTTATAACCCAAAATACATAAATATTAAAAATCTCGAAAAATCCCAAAAATATGTTCTTTAATTTCATAAAAACAAAATCCAAAAAAATTTGAAAATTACACAACCAAAAACATGTTCTTTAATTTAGTAGTGTAGAATTGTATATACTTGTGTTTTTGTTCTCTTCTCACATAGATACGACACTACATTTGAGGCATTAGCAAGGGAATCTGAAGACCGCTTGGTATGATTGTTCTAATCCCTATTTCCCTTCTATTTCTTTTCATTATTCATATAAGGATGATGGGCTTACATGCCAAGGAGGATGTGGTGTATTTTATTTGTTGTTGCGGTTTGGTACCTATGTGTTGTTAGTAGTTTCATCTAGATTACATGGCATACTAGTTGGTAGAAGCATTTGCATTTAGTCTTATATATATGTAAGTTGCATCATGGCATATAGTTGCATTTAGAAAAGTTTTTGAAAATTCCTAATTGAGAAATTTGACAAGTGTGCATAGGCCATTGTAGATACTCTTTCTACTTAACACTTTGTTCACTATAATAGTCTTAAAACACCCTTTTTAGTGTCATTCTAGTATCATTCGACCCATGCACAAGAGCCTAGTCAAGAGTACCTTTTGGTGTGATAACTCCTTGGCTCTCGTTTATTCAAAGGTGACCCTCAATGCCATGCAACCGTTCTTTCATTTTTACCATCTATCATTTTCTTAACCAAAGGGGAATGGGCACAAAATCATCAAATTGAGTTCAAGTTCCAAAATCAAAGTCAAATATTTGCAATTGCATCAATGAAATGAGGAGAAAAAATAAACTCATATGCTTTTATAGAAGTACCCTTGCTACAATGGGGTTACTCTCAAAATGTTCACAATGCAAAGTTGAAAATTGCCAAGTCAAAAATGCCAAATCATCAAAAATGGCAAAAGATATGTTCTTAAAATGTCAAATGCCACAAAAATGGGGAGGATACAACTCAAATTCAAACTACTATCATGAAACTCATATACTTTGAAACCCTTTTATTCGTTGATGGTCCTATATTTGTTGCATGGTGGAGAGGGGATGACCCTTCTTTTTGTCTAGGCAAGAGGGAGGATTCCGCGATCCTATATTGTTTCTAACGCCATAAGGACCCTACTCTTGACAAAAGCATCTAGTAATTGTGGACGAACGTAACCTAGTTGAACACTAATATGAGGTGATTTACTTCTATCCTCTTAGACTTATTAGTTTGTAGAACTAGTATCTATGACGGAGTATGTGCCCTTAGATTGATTCTCTTTTAGTGATTCCGCCATTTAGATGAGGAAAGTGGCTATTCTTTTGTAGAGGCATCCATTATTTGTTTTGAGTGCTTAATGCTTGGATGCATCGCCATTTTGGCAAGCCCCACATTGCCTTACAAGAAGGCATCTTACCTCGTTAAAATGTTATTATTATACTAAAAATCAAAAAAATGAGCAAATAATCTTCCATAAACCATCTATAATGACCTAAAAAATTTTAGAACCAGAATGTATACATGCATAAAAAATTTCGTGTATATCTCATACTTACACAAATTTTCCGGTTTTTATTTTACTCATCTAATAACTCGTAAAAAAACCAATAAAATGATTTGCATGCAACAACCAAGGAGCTCTGATACTACTTGTTAGGTTATTTAACCCTTTTATTAGACTCTTCTAATATAGATCTAAGTTACTAGTTAAATTAGATGTTAAGAATCTAGTTGCGTGCAAACAAAATAACAAGAAATAAAGGGAGAAAACAATGTTTTCCTTACATTGGAATAGATGGAAATATGGGCACAAGGAAGGACTCCTTCCAACCTTGTTCTTGAGCTATGAATATAAGGATGATCCTCCAACCTCAAGTGTCGAAGTTGCTCCTTTTGATTGCACCCAAGATTAGACCCAAATATTCCTTAATAATATTAACTAGATATTATTAGAAATTAAACCCTTAATATTATTTATATTACTACTTTAGTAATTAGAGAATAATATGGTTGCTGTGTGTATTTTAGAGAGATGTTTGCATAAGATGAGAATAAGGAATATGAGCAACAAAATTGCTCTTAAAAGCTCCCAAAACCGGCACCCACCTTCCACTAGTGGGCAATTTCTTTTCCTTATTTCATTTTGCATGCAAACATAGGTATGATTACATTAAGGTAGGTCACTGTCATAAGCATGCAACTAGTAAGATGATTACATGCAAGTTGATTATAATAGAAAATGTAAAATAAAAATGTTGTCCTACAACACATATATTTCGGCCAACATGTGTATAAAATGGACCATTTTGATTTTGTAATGTTTGTCATACAAATATAAGAATCATATACTTATTTATCTTATATAAATAAGTATTAGTTTTATCATATAACAATTATATAATATAAACTAATAATTAATATACACTTAACTCTTAAGTGATAATTATGTTATTATATTAATATATAATGGGTCCTATAATGTCCAACTAAATTAATTTAAAACCCTTTGTAAATATAATCAACAAATAACCTCTATCTCTAAAAATACAAAACCTCGATTAATTTAACGAATTAACGTTTAATAGTTAAATTAAATCTTCTTCAATCATATTAGAAAAAAATATAAAATTTCATTAGTCAATCATCGCATAATTGAATAATAAACTTGTGTTGACTCGAGTTCTAAACTCGACTTCAACAAACTCACACAACTAAATATATATATATATATATATATATATATATATATATATATATATATATATATATATATATATATATATATATATATATATATATATATATATAGAGAGAGAGAGAGAGAGAGAGAGAGAGAGAGAGGCGGGATCCGGTGAGGACGGCTAAATATTTGAGGATTGAGGATTGCAATACAATATCACGGGTTCTTCAATACAATATCACGAAAAAATCAGACTTGTCCAAAAAAAAAAATTTATAAAAATTTTTTTTTTTTTTTGTAGCTATTTTTTTCGTGTGATATTGTTTCGAACAACCTGTGATATTGTATTGAATATCACGAAAAAAAAATCAAACTTGTCCAAAAAAAAATAATTTATAAAAAAAAAATAATTTTTTTTTTTTTTTTGCGCAGCTATTTTTTTCGTGCGATATTGTTTCGAACAACCTGTGATATTGTAACGAAATCCTCAATCCTCAAAAAGATAGTGTATCCTCACATGATCCCATTCCTATATATATATATATATATATATATATATATATATATATATATATATATATATATATATATATATATAAATTGAATCATGTGAGACACCCTCCTTAGGTTGAGGCGGCTGAACCATTTACTCACCATTGGATCTAATTATATCAAATGCACCAGATGTTGACACGTGTCCCCCATATATACTCCCAAATAACGCACTTCCCTCATTTACAATCTCACTTCCTCACCATTTACTAACCATTTATTTCTCTCTCTTCCTTCACAGCTACTTTTCCGCCATTATCACCATTACAAGCTCATCTATTCCGTCATTATCACCATTACTCCGTCTTCGCCATTCACTCCGTCTTCGCCATTCACTCCGTCTTCGCCATTCGCCATTCACTTCGTCTTCACCATTCGCCATTCGCTGAACTTCGTCTTCAACCATTTAAGTCGATTTCTCCTTTTCTTCGTATGTTCCTTTCCGCCATTGAAGTCGATTACTCAGTTTTCTCTTATTTTTCTATTTTCCTTCACTCGACTTCGTTTGATTTTTATGCATTTCATTTCTGCTCGATTATGCTTGCAATTTGATTGAAACTTTCTCTTATTTTTCTATTTTCCGTTTCTTTACTAAATTATTGTTGTTATTATGCAGGTTTTGATCGCTTTGTGAGCATAATCGAACACAGTAGGAACGCATAAAATCAATTGCAGTCGATTTCTCCGCTTTTTCGTATGTTCCTTTCTATTTCAAACTTGTGAAACCAGTAGCTTATTTTGTGAATCTAGGAGGTAAATTTGTGAAACCAGTAGCTTATTGTTCTATTATCTTCAAACTTGGACTTAATGTTTGTCATCTGTTTGTTAAGATTTCGTTTACCTGCTTTTGTGAAACTTAGAACTTATTTTGTGAATCTAGGAGGTAAATTTGTGAAACCAATAACTTATTGTTATATTATCTTCAAACCAGTAAATTTGGCTGCGTGTTGCATTTTCTGCTGTTGTTGTTGTTGTTGTTTCTCTGCGTGTTGCATTTTCTGCTGTTGTTGTTCTCATTGAATAAGGTCTGAGATTATTCAAAGGTTTGCATAAATTACAGAGGTTTGCATAAATTATACTAGCTACTTTTTGTCTTCTGCTGTTGTTGCTTGAGTGTTAATTGAATAAGATCTGCGATTACAAAGAAGCAGAGAAACAAATTAAGAAGAAAAGAGCAAAATAGATGATTTTAACCACTTATAATGACCAAGTTTCACAAAACAAGTTCTTAGATTCACTGAATAAGGTCTGAGATTCACAAAACAAGGTCTGTAAATTCACCAAATAAAGAAATGAGCAAAACAGATGATTTTAACCCCTTAAAATGACCAAGTTTCACAAAACAAGCCTTTAGATTCACTGAACAAGGTCTGAGATTCACCAAACAAGGTCTGAGAATCTAAACCTTTTTATTTTCCCGACTTTTGTGCTTCCTAGATCTAATTTTGTGACCTTCCTTCACCTTTGTTTATTTTCCCAGCTTGTTAGTCCAACTACCTAGGAATTTGTGTTTTGTATTTTCACATTTCTTTTGTTTAACTAATATTTGTATTTCACTTGTTTCATAGACAAGTATGACACCTTGGTGCAATGGTTGTGTTGTTAATCTTCTTGATGAAGATCAAGTGTCATTTCGCGCACTTTACGTCACTGAAAAACAAACAGCTATGGATTTCTCTTTTTCGCCGTTAAAGGAAGTTATAGTGCCTGGCCGTCACTATCAGGCTTGTCATTCTGTTTTTAATAATCAAGATCTTATGGAAAAAATCTTCTCTAAAATTAATCATTACGAAGATAAAGCACATATGGCGCTCGTATGTCGAAATTGGGCTCAACTATTTATGATACACAAAACTGCACCTGGGATCACCTTGGCATATTGGCTTTCTGTAGACATAAATGATATGAATGGTGTTCGGACTATTCGTAGGGGTCCTAGAATAGTCTTTCAAACTTGCAAATGTTTCATGACGGAGGATATGATTGCCAAATTCTTACTGCATTACCAAGCAAAAATTCCATCTCAGAGTACTCATCTCAATGCTCTTGATGATGCTGCACGCAAGGCAGTTAATGAGTCATTGCATGTTTTAGCTACGCCGAGTGAAGAACGAGATATAGTTATTGGCATTGCTGCTGACTTACTAGTCACTCGTAGAGATATATCTTTTCTTGACTTACCTTTGATGCTGTATATATAGCCTAGAGTTGTCCCTTGTTTCTAATTTACTATCTGTGTAACCAGGGCTTTGCACTTTAAGGTTTTAACTTTGTCCTTTTGTTATTTTGTATAATTTCGTAGTAGTGTCAACCTTCTGTATAATTATGTATGTCTTAGTTTAACATTTTGGATAACATAAATTATCATGTAATGTTGGACTTTGTTTTTAATATTTGCATGGATCACTTTTCTATGTATAATGCAATGTTCTTTACTTCTGATTTTCTATTTAATTTTGTATTTGTTTTCTTACATATTCTTCCATGCACTTATAATGACCAACTTATTTTGTGACCTTATTTTGTGAAATGTGGAACTTCTTTTGTGAATCTTCCAACTTATTATGTGAATCCCGGAACTTATTTGTGAATCCTGGAACTTATTTTGTGAACTTATTTTGTGAATCTTAGACCTTGTTTAGTGAATCTGAGACCTTGTTTAGTGAATTTTCCTGCTTCTTCATACGGTTTTCCCTTTTCTTACCTATTATCACTTAAATTAAGTAATTGACCATAGCTTATTGTTATAATGTAATGTTCTTTAACAACTTATAATGACCAAGTTTTACAAAACAAGCACTTAGATTCACTGAATAAGGTATGAGATTCACAAAACAAGGTCTGTGAATTCACCAAATAAAAGTATGAGCAAAATAGATGATTTTAACCACTTATAATGACCAGGTTTCACAAAACAAGCCCTTAGATTCACAAAATAAGGTCTGAGATTCACAAAACAAGGTCTGTGAATTCACCAAATAAAGGTATGAGCAAAATAGATGATTTTAACCACTTATAATTACCAAGTTTCACAAAACAAGCCTTTAGATTCACTGAATAAGGTCTGAGATTCACAAAACAAGGTCTGTGAATTCACCAAATAAAGGTATGAGCAAAATAGATGATTTTAACCACCTATAATGACCACGTTTCACAAAACAAGCCCTTACATTCACTGAATAAGGTCTGAGATTCACAAAACAAGGTCTGTGAATTCACCAAATAAAGGTATAAGCAAAATAGATGATTTAAACCACTTATAATGACCAAGTTTCACAAAACAAGCCCTTAGATTCACTGAACAAGGTCTGAGATTCACAAAATAAGGTCTGAGAATCTAAACCTTACTGACCAAGTTTCTTTATTTTGTGAACTTATTTCCCTTGCTTTATGAATAATAGGCTTTACTGAGTTGTAGGAAGCAAGCCAAGCCAGGATGAAGCGACGTGTTGAGGACGTACTAAACCTAGTGAACCACTCTATGAAGCACCTACTGAAGCTACTGAACCACTCTCTAAGCCACCTACAAAAAAGAGTTTACAAAGACAGACTTCCTGTGTTGAGGACTCGGATGTCTCCTGCTGGGCTTTACCACTTTCGCAACAATAAGGAGAATCCACCATCAGATAAGCAGCTTGAAGCTATACAAGAAATGGGATTTGGTTCTCTATTGCATCTTAAAACAGATGTTGTTCCGGGTCACTTGGCGTAAAGGCTAGTTTCAAATTATGACCCCTGTACAGGATCGTTGTGTGATGGGAAACTCCTTGTTTTAGAGCAAGATATCCATCTCTGCCTGGGATTGCCAATGGGTCCAAACATTGTCGAAGAAGCAAAAATTAGAGATAAGTGCTCTTCTTATGTGTCTCTTTTGGAGGAGTTCAGAAGTCAATACAAAGGTAGTTCCATTGAGGTCAAACACATTATGGAAAAGCTCTCTACACAAAGAGATGGTGGAGATGATTTCAAGCGCACTTTCATCATTTATATCTTCAATGCTCTTTTAGGCGGTGTTGTAGGCAATCGGGCAAGTTTGAGACTTCTTAAAAGTTTGGTAAACACTGAGTTGATCTCCAAATTCAACTGGTGTAATTTCATCAAACGCAAATTGGCTGCCCAATTTGAGTCTTGGCAAAAGGAGGAGTGGCATACCAAAAACCTGAAAGAAAATTGGTTTGGTGGACCTATTATGGTCTTGGTTTTCATTTATCTTGACCGATGTGTCTTCAGAGCACGCCTTGTTACTCGGCAGTTTCCAACGCTCTCAACTTGGACTAAAGAAGCTATATCGAAGAGAGTTAAGGAGGAAGTGAATGACAAAAATTCGGACAAGAAAACTTTCGGCAGGGGTTCTATTGAGCCTCCAATGGTCACCAACCACCATATTCCACAGTTGTGTCCTCCTTCTCCAAATATTGAGCTCGGCCAGTCTTCCAAGTCAATAATTCAAGATAAAGCATCTGAAGCTGAAGCTGAAATATTACCTCTACCTGGGAATGAAGGCACTGGTGAGTTTGTCCATAAACTTGCGCTTTCCGCAAAGGCAATGGCTCAAGCTTTTGCGGACTACAAATCACTTGCTAGTCAAGCTCCCTCCAAAGTGCCTTCAACAACGACAGTGAAGAAACTAGTTGCAGCTGTAGACGGTATAGCAGAAGGTTTTAAGTTATCTCAACAAGAGGATGATGCTGAAAATGTGAAGGATGTGAAGAATGAGGAAAAGGTGTCGGACATTGTGGATGAGAATATCGTTGAGAAAGTGGTTGACGATTTTCATGAGAATGTGGAGAAAGCTGGGGAGAATGTGGATAATTTGTATGGGTGGACTGAGGCTAGTTTGTTGGTGGGATTGGATGCGATGGGTGAAGCTTTGCAACCAATAGCGCCACATCATTCACCACCACCAAATGCAGAATACCTATCTTTTAGGCTCCTAGCAGCTTATGACCATTTGTTGTCTCAACCTGAGCCTGAGCCTGACACATATGCTGCTGTGTCATCCCTACCTGTGGATGTCATCCCTCCTTTCACTGAGCCCACTCCTTTGGTAGGGAACACATCCTCTCACGCTGCTCTGGATGATGTTCTTCCTGACAAGGATGTCACTGAGCCTACAATTATTGAGATAACAGCTACTCCTCCTACTCCTCCTACTACTGTGGTACGGAAGACAACACTTGATGTTATTTGCCTACCAGATACTTCACTTGTTTCAACAATCGATAAGCCATCTGTCAATAAACGATCTATCAGTAATGTCTATATTCGTCGATCGCCACGTCATTTGGCAAAGTCGATTGCCAGTGTTCCTTGCAAAACCCTAACTACTGCTGCAATCCCATTTCCCTTATTTCTATTACCAGTTGAAGAGGATGTTTCGGGTCGTGGTAAGAGGAGGGTTGTAGTTCTAGCTGAAGTTTTCCGATCGCCCTATTTGCAAAGAAATCGTAATATTTTTAGGGATTTGAATCAAGCTGAGAAACAAGTATTAGATTTTATACTTGGCGAATCATATGATGAAACAGAGATTCTTTTCCAAAGTCAATGTCAGACTTTGACAAGGAGCCAGTTGAAGAGTGTGGCTGAAGGCGATCAGATATCATCTCATGTCATAGATGTGTATTGTGAGATCTTAAATAGTATTGAGATATTAAAATCCCGGACTTCTCCTTATCGTTTATTTGTGCCGTATAGAAATGAAAGTGTTAGTCTTATTACCCGCTACTTTATCCAATTCTCCAAGTCTATTTTACATGATGTTGACTTCTAATCGTTACTCATACTGATCTTATTTTTTGTTCTAGTGTCTCTCCAATGTTGATGTTTCTGCAGTTCAACTAGTAAGTCTTTGATTTTGGTCTGCTTATATTTCAACTTAAGTTCATTTTTGTCCTTTTTATTCACTGCATTTTTGTCTTTTTAATTCAGTTTACTTTTTGTCCTTTTTGAGGTTTGCGCTCCAATAGTCTCCGCCTCATGTCCACCTTTCTTGATTTGTATCGACCTCAGAACTAAAAGTAGCAAAGTGCAAATCATCCATCCTATGAAAGGCAGATTTGTTGATTATTCTTGTTTTATACAACCTGTGGTACGTCTATTGTTTCCATTTTGCTTAGGAAAATGTGTGTTATTGTGATTCTACTAGGAAATGACGTTGTGAATGTATGACTTTATTTTGTGAAGCCTACACTTCAGGTTTGTGAATCTTATCACTTGAACTACTTATGTTGACCAAGTTTCACAAAAACAAGCCCTATGATTCACTGAACAAGGTCTGAGATTCACAAGATAAGGTCTTGGATTCACAAAATCAAGAGCAAAATAGATGATTTTAAACCACTTATGTTGACCAAGTTTCACAAAACAAGCCCTAAGATTCACTGAACAAGGTCTGAGATTCACAAAACAAGGTCTGAGGTTCACCAAAAAAGGAAAAGGGCAAAATAGGGGATTTTGTGAAAGTAGGTCTTTATTTTGTGAATCCTAGATCTTATTTTGTGAACCTATGGTCCTTTACCATTTCACTCCAAGTTTTACAAACTAAGATGTATGGTTCAACTGGTGCAATTTCGTAGCTAGTGTCTGTTTTGACAGTATAGTACCTTACATGATTCCTAGATAGTGTGTTGTACCTCACAAAATAAGTTTTGTTTATACCTGTGCTAAGAAAGACTGATTTCTCGTTTGTTCATACAGAAAGAAAAGCTCGTCCGGCTTCTTAAACCAAAGTTGCCAGCACTGACAAGTATTTTGTGGACGCCCGAAGTGTTTATCCCAAAATCAAACCTAACTTCTGATGAAATAGATAATCGCATCTATTTATTGAACATATTGGAGAATTACAAAGGAAACAAAAGTGATTGTCCAATAACCATATATACTGTAAGATTACTTTTTCAACTCTATTTATACATTGATGAATATAAATTTTTATAAGTTTGCAACACATTATTATTCCCCTTTTTCCATTTATAGGAAGCTCAGGTGAAGTGTTTTCCATTGAGGGTGTGCTATCACAATATTACATGTGATAAGAATGTATTAAGAGATAGAGTGAAAAAAGATGCACCAGAATGGAGTCGTGTACCGCTGTAAGAACCTTCTTCTTTTAATATTATCAATTTTTTCTTGCAAAACCTTTATTACTTTAGTTGACTAATCATGTTTGATTTTACTTTTTTTGTGAATCCTAGAACTTGTTTTGTGAATCCTAGAACTTATTTTTTGAATCCTGGAACTTGTTTTGTGAATCTTGGAACTTATTTTGTGAACTTATTTTGTGAATTCTGGAACTTGTTTTGTGAATTTTGGAGCTTATTTTGTGAATCCCAGACCTTATTTTGTGAATCCTTTACCTATGTTTTGTTAACTTTGATTTTGTAGGTGAATGAAATGTTTGGAGTTAAGTCCACACTCGGTAGATCACATCTCCTCTACTTGCCAACCACAGTATATGTGAGCTTCAAATCCTTTAGATGTTGATATTCAAGTATTTGCTTTCTTAATGTTGCTCCTCTCTGGTTTATTAAAATGGTCCTACTTTTGTCACATGCAGACCGTTCATGAAGAACGCAACCCAGCTATTTGGGGTCAATACCTGAAGTCTGATTACATTCCATTTGATGGGAGAAATATCCAAAAGGTGAAAGATCCCTCTTCTACTATTTATGTTCTTTTTTATTTATTTTCGTTCATGTGTATTGTTAATTGGTTTCTCTATTGCAGGTTTTTATCCCTATGCTTAACGATAAGTGTCATCATTGGTGGGCTTGCGTTTGCGATTTAAAGCAAAAAGTAAATTTCATCCTCCACTCGAGCACCGATTTACATGTGGATCCTGATAACCACACAACCCACGAGATTGTATGATTTTTTCCCAAAATATTTTGGAGTATTTATCTTTAGTTTCTTAAAAATATAACCCTGTCATATTTTTATGTTCTATTGGCTTTTTCATGTTCCAGTTGTACCAAGTTTCATCTGTTCTTTGTGGTGGTTCATCTGCATTTGAACCTTTGCGGTTAATGTACATGAAACCAATTGTCAACCTTAAAGTCCCTCAACAAAAAACATGGTATGTAACCATGTATCTTCGGTTTTTAGGCTATATTTGTGTTTTTATCGTACAAGTTTGAATGGTCCCTCTCTGACCAAAACCAAGTACCCAATCCCATATTGCTGAAATGAATGGTTGAATAGTTGATCTTCACTTGAGATGTTTCTTTTACTCATAAATGTTTATTTATTTGTAGTTTTGATTGTGGAGTGTTTGTGCTAAAATGGTTGGATGCGTTGGACAATGAAAGTTTATGAACCAACAGTGAATATTTTGAGGTACAGATTTATGGGTTTTTCCTCCTACCTAGCCATTGCTACATATTAAATATATATTATACTGTATGAAAATCTCTTTTGCGGAAATTGCCTGACTATCGAAAGAAGATAATATTGGAACTTCTTAAATGGGATAAAAATACAAAAACGGTACACTTGCTTGACTTAAAATTAATGCAAAGTCCATTTGGTCATAACTTTGGTGAACATTTTGTAAATAAGTTGGGTGAAAATCTCTTAATTGTTACTTGTTTTTGAGGGTATAGGTGTTTCATAATTGAGATGACAGTCTTTTTACAAACAAATGATCTTTCTCCGATGGATATGTGTTCACTGGCGGACATTCCTTGCTTCAGCAGGTCTGCTATATCTATCTTGTGTTGATGTACTCAGTATTCGAAATGGTGAAATTCGGCCATATGACCTTGTTTGTTTGTAATGGTACCATGAATTGATTAGTCTGTAGTATTGTATTTGAGTAGTCGAGAATGTAATGCTACAAGAAATTGTGAAACTTGGATTTGACCATAAGATGAGACGGGTGTACTTCGTATGACGGTCTTTTATTGAGAGACAAAGATGTTTAATGCAAGTCGCCTTCTCATTTGATTCGCATCTTTTTCTGTATTATGTACATTACATGATTAATGGATTCAGGTCTGGATATACCTTTGGCACAATTACATGTTTAATGTCATCAACTAAACGCTTTACTTCATTGGGAAACGATGCTGGATTCAGGCTAAATTGGGAAACGATGACATCGACTAAAGACTAAATTTTGATCAAAATCACCAAAATACATAATGCTGGATTCAGGTCTAGGTTTCATAATTTTATGTTCCAGTTTCACAAGATAAGTTCCAGGATTCACAACATTGAGTGAAAGAAACATCTTAAGTGACGATCAACTATTCAAGACTTAGTTTCACAATTTCATGCTCTAGTTTCACGTAATTAGTTCCAAGATTCTCAAAATTAGGAGTCATGTATTCTTAAGTAAAGATCCACGTGGTCCAGTTTCACAAAATTTCGCCATTTCAAATTTCACTTCAATTTCCATATTCAGTGCTCTCTCTTCAACTTCCATATTCACTAACTGCTTCTCTTTTCAACTTCCATATTGACTAACTGCTCCAATTTCACATCCGTCTTCGCCATTATCCGCCATTATCATTGAGCTTTTCGTCTGCCATTAGCATTACCGTTTCTACTATCGCTATCATCCGCAAATTAGGTATTTTCTCAAGTTTTGATTCATCCTCCTTTTGTTTCGTATTTTTCACCATAATTTTCAATCAACTTCTTTAATTCGTCAAATTATTGTTTTTATTATGCAGGTTTTTGTTATTGAGGGTTTAGGGTTTTTGCCAGTTTTTGTTAGTGAGGGTTTAGGGTTTTTGTTATTGAGGGGTTTAAGGTTTTTTAGTATATTTCGATTCTCTTGCGTATGGTTTTGTGATTAATTTATCATTCTTTTGGATGCATGTTCTTTGGATGCATGTTCTTTGCTAGTTTTTAAATGTATTGTTGGTTAAGTTTTCAGTAGCTACATCTCATTTGCATTTCGTGAATCTAGGACCTATTTGTGTGAATCTAGGACCTAATTGTATGAATCTCAGACCCTGTTTTGTGAAACTGGAAGATAATATTGTTATACTTGTTAATAATTGCATGAAATCACCTTATCTGTTTTCATTATCTTATCCTTCTATATTGCCAGTTTTTAAATGTATTGTTGGTTAAGTTTTCAGTAGCTACATCTCATTTGCATTTCGTGAATCTAGGACCTACTTGTGTGAATCTAGGACCTAATTGTGTGAATCTCAGACCCTGTTTTGTGAAACTGGAAGATAATATTGTTATACTTGTTAATAAGTGCATGAAATCACCTTCTCTATTGTCAAACTTATTTAAAATGTTTACATTTTGGATGTTAGTTCTGATGTTATTTTGCCTTACTTGGTGCATAATAGGAAGCAAGCTAAAATGAAGCGACCTGTTGAACCAGCTGCTGATTCTACTGAAGCACCTATTGAACCTACTGAACCACTCTCTAAGCCACCTATAAAAAAGACAAGAATTTACAAAGACAGACTACCTGTGTTGAGGACTAGGATGTCTCCTGCTGGGCCTTACCACTTTCTCAACAATAAGGAGAATCCACCATCAGATAAGCAGATTGAAGCTATACAAGAAATGAGATTTGGTTCTCTATTACATCTTAAAACAGATGTTGTTCCAGGTCACTTGGCATACTGGCTAGTTTCAAATTATGACCCCTGTACAGGATCGTTGTGTGATGGGAAACTCCTTGTTTTAGAGCAAGATATCCATCTCTGCCTGGGATTGCCAATGGGTCCAAACATTGTCGAAGAAGCAAAAATTGGAGATAAGTGCCCTTCTTATGTGTCTCTTTTGGAGGAGTTCAGAAGTCAATACAAAGGTAGTTCCATTGAGGTTAAACACATTATGGAAAAGCTCTCTACACAAAGAGATGGTGGAGATGATTTCAAACGCACTTTCATCATTTATATCTTCAATGCTCTTTTAGGCGGTGTTGTAGGCAATCGGGCAAGTTTAAGACTTCTTAAAAGTTTGGTAAACATTGAGTTGATCTCCGAATTAAACTGGTGCAATTTTATCACACATAAATTGGCTGCCCAGGTTGAGTCTTGGCAAAAGGAGGAGTGGAAGACCAAAAAGCTGAAAGAAAATTGGTTTGGTGGACCTATTATGGTCTTGGTTTTTATTTATCTAGTCTGATGTGTCTTCAAAGCACGCCTTGTTACTCGGCAGTTTCCAACGCTCTCAACTTGGACTAAAGAAGCTATATCCCAGAGAATTAAGGAGGAAGTGAATGACAAAAATTCGGACAATAAAACTTTCGGCAAGGGTTCTATTGAGCCTCCACTGGTCATCACTCAGCATAAGGCACATGCACTTTTGCCTACTATTGAGTTTAGGCAGTCTTAAAAGCCACCGAGTGCACCTTTGCCTACTATTGAGTTTAGGCAGTCTTCAAAGCGAACAAGTGAACAACAACATTCTGAAGATGAAGAACCTTCTGATCCTCCTACTGAGTTTATTAATAAACTCGCGCTTTCCGCTAATGTTGATCCTCTTCTACCTAATAATTCAGGTAGTACTACTGAGTTTGTTAATAAACTTGCGGTTCCCGCAAAGTTCATGGCTCAAGCTTTCATGGAGTACAAATCTCTTGCTAGCCAAGCTCTGAGCAAACTACCTTCCTCAGCAACAGCTTCTAAACTAGTTGCAGCTGTAGATGGTATGGCAGATGGTCTTAGGTTATCTCAAGAAGACAATAATGAGGAGGGTAATGTACACGAGAGTGTGAAGGGTAATGTCCAGGAGAGCGTGGAGGGTAATAGTGGGGATAATCTAGCTGAATTGTTGGAGGAATTGGACGTGATGGGTGAAGCTTTGCAACCAATACAGTCACGTCGTTCACCACCAAAACCAGAATGCCAAATCATACCAGTTGGTGAACCTTCAACGTCTTGTATTCAAGCTGATGAACAACCTGATCATCTTTTATCTCCCTCTCATAATACTGTTATTGATGATTTCCCTCCCGTCAATGATGATGCCCCTCCCGTCATTGATGAACAACCTGACCATTCTGAGCCCACAGTGGTAGCGGATGATCATCATAATCAAGAACGGTGGGTTGAGTACAATAGGAGGAGAACAAGTGAAAGAGATATGCAAACAAGTTCCAGCGCTATTGATGATGTCCCTTCCGTCAATGAGCCCACTCACGCCACAGTGACTGTTCTAGCTACTCCTTCTACTCCTACTCCTCCTCCTCCTCCTCCTGTAGTAGGGAACAATGATCCTCCTTCTACACCATCTGCCAGTAAGGTGTTGAGGGCGTGCGATCAAATTATTACATATTCTGAGAAAAGTGAGCCCACTCACCCCATCGTTATTGTTCTAGCTACTCCTGCGACTTCTACTCCTCCTCCTGTGGTAGGGAACAATGATCCTCCTTCTACACTAATTGTTTCCGGCCTCGATAAACCATTTGCCAGTAAGGAGTTGAGGGCGTGCGATCAAGAGAACCTATCCAGAGAAATAGTACAAAATGATGCACTAGAATGGCCTCGATACACTGACAATGAATTGCTGAATTTTGTTCGAAAGAAATCAAAGAAAACTCAACAGTAATGTCATATTTTTGCTTGGATTTTTTGATTTTTTTTAATGTAATAAATGTTGGGAAATGTGTCCTCAACAATAGTGCGATCACATGATTTAAATATCATTATTAAATATCATTTTAAAGAATACAATTGGGAAGTAATTTTTACTGTCAACTAGTCAACATATATCGGTAATGATTGGCTGACTAGAGTTTGACATTACTGTCGTGCGACGGTGGTGATCAGTTGACCCCCTAGGTCATACCTATAGGGCAACACTCTTAATTGATCAATTAATTGATCGTATAACGTTACGAGTCAATTAATTTAATTAAAATTGACGGACGATTTTGGAAGTAAAATTTACGTATCACATTGAAACTTAATTAAATGAGATACGGTCTGAGTAATCGAATTGTATCATTGCTCAGATGAAATTATTGTTTAAGGAAACAATTGATTTGAATGAATTATTATAAATACAAACTGTTGTGATTTATAAACGGTAAAATATTTTGGTACAAGTAATTATGAATTACTAAGTCGTTTTTTTTGTATATGACGTATTTTATTAATACGTTGATTTTTAATATGTTAAAAATACATAACAATTTTATGTGACATGTGACATGTGACATATAACAAATTGACAAAATTAACAAAGATAAAATGGAATCCATTTTATCCCATATGGACCGAAATATGGAGGGATTATGGTGATTAAATTATGTTTAATAATTTAAGTGGAAACAATATGATGACAATACCTACACCTAGCCTTACATACCTATTCTCTTGGTTAGAGAATCATGCCCATGCATAGGCTCCCCAATCCCTCCTCCCACCGGTTTTACCAAGGCCATTTAGAGAGTTTTTGTTCTCTAATTTTTCATTCATTCTATACACATAATTTCTAGTGTGAGAAATTGATTTTCCTCTCTACATTTTAATGAGAAATTAGAGAGATAAAATACTCCAAAATTCATCTACTCTTGACCGAATATTCAAGAGCACAAACAATAGTTTTGGGTCAATTTTTTCTTACAAAATTAATATTATCTAGTATACATTATATTAATTTTATTAAGAGTGTGCTTTGGGTATTATTCCTTGGGAGAGATCCTACACTTGGATCTTTGTTCATCCAAAAGGAAAGCTCAAGAACAAAAGAGAAGGAGATCTCTTTTGTGCCCATATGAACCGAAATTCCAATGTAAGAACAATGTTTCTTCCTTATTTTGTTTTAATGTTTGCATGCATAAGATCAATCATTAATTTTATGAAAAATTAAATTAAAACATATATGAATATGTTAGTATATAGATCTACTTTTCCTTCAATCGATATCAAGAGCCATGGTTGTTTGCATGCAAATCGGTTAAAAGTTTTTCCGAGTTATAAAGATTAACATATAAAACTTGTAAAATTTGTGTTATTATGATATATCACAAAATTAATTCATGCATGTTAAAATTTCTGGTTCTAAAATGTTTTAGGATATTTTGGTTAAATTTACGGATTTTATTGTTCATATTATACAATAATGGCATTTAAATGTGATTTTATGAGTAAAAATGTCATTTTCGGTCTAAAATTAGCTATACTTCGAATTTTCCAGTGATTTTTGGATATGTTGTCACATATATTATTTTGCGATAACCTGTAAATTTTCATAATTTTTGGACTTCTTATGCTCGAAAAATGGATTTTTCATTATTAAATTCGGATTTAGGTGAAAAATAGGTTAATATGAGATAAATTTCGAATCTGGTCATAGAAATTTAGTATGTTGTCACATTCAATTTTACAAGATGTGTGTAAAATAATGGGCTATAGTGAAGTCTTTTTGCATGATTTATGGATTTTTGAAGAAAAATAGCATAAATAGTGACATTATTAGTGAAAAATTAATAAAACATAATCTATGACTAAGGAAAAACGTCCAATGTTGCATTTTATTATCTTTTTCAGATCTAAAATTGAAAAGTTAATGTATATAATTTTTCACATGTTTTTATGATTATTTTAGTTAAAACCGATAAACCGCAACATTGTTTTTCCGGAAAAATTTCGAAATTTTTAACCTAATTTTTTGAACATTATGAGTGTCATGGTATTTTTGCAGAATGTTCATGAGGTTAAATTTCAAATTTTGAATTTATTTGAAATTTTATGATTTATTTGAAGTTTATAGCTTATTTTCGTAATTTTTAGTCCATTAATGAACAATTTTATAAATATGAGTTAATTATGGTCAAATTATTAGTGAAGACTAAATTTTGAGTCCTAGGAGGTTAGGGTAATTAACTTATGCATAAATATGAATTTATGTAATTTTTGTGATTATAAAATGTTAAAATCACGCAAATCCGTAAAAACCGAGTAATATACGATATTGGCTAATTAAAGGCGATTTAGCATAAAATTGAGCATGTTCATACATATTATAATGCTGCATTTTCTTTATGATTGTCATAATTTTAATTATGTAATTTTTGAATTATGTAATTTTACTTAGTATGGCCTTAGATTTTAATTGGTATTTCCCGAAATGTATGGGAATATCGATTCGGTTGTAATTTTATTGTGATCTCGTATCACCGTTTTGTAATTTAATAGATTTATTTTATTTTAGTTACAAATGTATAATAGGAAATTATGTAATTTATTATGTAATTTTATTCATTCCGGAGTTCCCAAAGACGGATTTCTTCAAGAATAGCGATACATAACGACGGTGTTACATCGAGATGCGTGCCACAACCGAAGTTCAAGGGACCAATGGAGTTGGTTTCCGAATATGTAATAGTTAAATAGTTTTTCTATTTTAGGAAAGGCCATACTAGGATTTATTTATTTTTATGCTTGCATTTTATTTTATGTCGCATGCATCGCTAAATCGCCATAACTAAAACATGCATCTTCTTTCATCGAGTTAATCGACCGTGTCAAATACAATCATCGTAGTTCAGCGCTTTAGTTCACTTAAAACGTGATAGATAATAAATTGACATGACCTCTCGCTAAAACAATCAATTGAGACATAGCCTTACCAAATAGTAGAAACCATGAAAACCTATTTCGCGAGGGAGTGCACTCGGCCATCCCGGGGTACAAACCTTGTTACGTAGGGGAAGTGGGTGATGAATGTCTATCCACCGAATTCATATTGATGAGGGTTTCATCGGCTACCCCGTGCCCAAATTAATGTGAATTTGGATCATGGACACATTTATTCGAAATTTGGGTTGACCTCAACGGAAGTATTCGTGACCGTAGTCGCATGTGTTCCGGGCTATAGATAAACATTAGAGTAATTTTATCGACCAAGAGTTCTAAAAGTAGAATCGGTTAAACGTTAATCCACCGAGTTATATTAATAAGGGTTCCATCGGCTATCCCGTGCCTAAGTTGATATGAATTTGGGTCTTGGAATCATTTATAATAGTTGGGTAGAGGTCACTATTTAAATGTTCATATCTTGTCAATTTTTACAAGTATGATTTAAAAAGACAAATGTTAATATTTCCTTTTTCCTCCATATTTGTAGTTCATTACAATGAATCCATCTAACGCTACCGCACCAATAACTATTGAGTCTTACCACAATGTTTTTGACGACGTTTGCTCCAACAATGATTTCGACACTACTAGAGAACTTCATTTTGGGATAGGTTCGGATGGAAACCATAACTTCATCACTTCTTCTAAACCACCTACTACTACTAGACCTCGTGTGAGTCCGTCTCAAGAAGACTACCTCATACAATCTATAGGGTCTTTGTCTCTGGAAGATAAAGATGCCATAACTAGTGGGAGCTCTAGCAATCAAGTTCTTGCTTCAAAGGGCAAAAGGTTCAAGAAGAAGGGAAAGAAAATCAAAAACTTCAAGCAAGTTAATGATGAGTGCCATTATTGCTATGGCATGGGACATTGGCTTAGGAATTGTCCCGTATATTTGCGAAATATAAGGGAAGGAATCATCGTTCCAAAAGGTAAAATTCCTAAGGAAATTTATGTTATTGATATAAATTATACTTCCACTACGACATGGGTACTAGATACCGGTTGGGTTCTCACCTTTGTAATCATTTACAGGGTTTAAGAGACGTGAAGAGGCTTAGCAAGGGAGATGTGGATCTACGCCTTGGAAATGGAGCTCGGGTAGCGGCCGAATCCAAAGGAACTTATGTTTTAGCTTTGCCTAATGGATTTGAGTTGTATTTACATAATTGTTTTTATGTGCCTACACTCTCTAAAAACATTATTTCAATCGCTATGCTAGACATGGACGGTTTTTGTTTTGTCATTAAGAACAATCGTTGTACTATTTCTAGGAACGACTTGGTTATAGGCCAAGCTTCCTCTATCAATGGCATTTACATTTTAGAGACCTCAAATCCGACTAATGATATCTATAACATTCAATCAAAGAAACTCAAATCAAGTGACCCAAGTGAAGCGTTCATTTGGCATTGTCGATTAGGTCACATAAACGAGAATCGCATCAAAAGATTAATTTCGACTAATGTGATTACACCATTTGATTATCTATCATATGGTACATGCGAATATTGCCTACTTGGCAAGATGACTCGTAATCCTTTTAGTGGTAAAGGAACACGAGCTAGTGAACTATTGGGACTCATACACACCGATGTATGTGGACCAATGAGTATCACCGCTCGTGGTAATTATGACTACTTTATAACCTTCACCGATGACTTCAGTAGACATGGGTATGTCTATTTAATGAAACATAAAAGTGAAGCGTTTGAGAAATTCAAGGAATTTCAAAACAAAGTAGAGAACCAATTGGACAAAAAGATAAAAGCACTACGTTCCGATCGTGGTGGAGAATATCTTAGCCTTGAATTCGATTCACACTTGAAAGGTTGTGGTATTATATCACAACTTTCTCCACCCGAACACCACAACTCAATGCTTTGTTGCGAAAGGAGAAATCGAACCCTACTTGATATGGTTCGATCAATGATGAGTCAAACCGATTTACCAAACTCGTTTTGGGGATTTGCGATTCAAACCGCAATTATATCTTTGAATAATAGTCCCACCAAGGCCACCGGAAAAACTCCATTTGAAATGTGGAAAGGAAGAGTTCCTAATCTATCCTACATGAAAATTTGGGAATGTGATGCTTACGTCAAGACCAAGAATGACAACAAGCTTGCCCCAAGATCCGAAAAATGCACCTTTGTAGGTTACCCCTCGAATTCTCGAGGATACTACTTCTACAAACCTCAAGATAACAAAGTGTTTGTGTCTTGCGAGGCTGTCTTCTTAGAAAGAGACTTTATTTCTAAGAGACAGAGTGGGAGAAATTTTGAACTTGACGAAGTTCAAGAGCCACAAACCGAGATAGAGACGCAAGAAGATGTTCCTTCGTCGTCTAACGTGGTTGTACCTCCTCCACTAAGAAGAACGGGTCGAGTAATTTGCCATCCCGATCGATATGTGGGACTTATCGAGGAAGATGGAACACTCAATGTGTTGCTTATGGAAAGTGACGAGCCCGCCCCCTACAAGGCCGCAATCTCTAGTCCAAATTCCTCCTTATGGCTTGAAGCCATGAAGTCCGAAATGGATTCTATGCATGAAAACCAAGTTTGGGACTTGGTAGATTTGCCTAAAGGGGCAAGACCCCTTCAATGCAAATGGATATTCAAGGTCAAAAATGGCATAGAAGGACATGATGATGTCTACAAAGCTAGGCTAGTGGCAAAAGGATTTACCCAAGTCCAAGGTCTCCATTATGATGAGACCTTCGCCCCCGTAGCCATGCTAAGATCCATACGGATTTTGTTAGCGATTGCCGCATTTCATGATTATGAAATATGGCAAATGGATGTCAAAACCGCTTTTCTAAATGGGCATTTAGAAGAGGAGGTGTAAATGATACAACCCGAAGGTTTTGTTGATTCTAAAAATCCTAACAAAGTATGCAAGCTTAAGAGATTCATTTATGGTCTTAAGCAAGCATCTAGAAGTTGGAATCATCGATTCAATCATGTTATAAAGGAAAATGGTTTCACTCGAAGTGTTTAGGAACCATGTTTATACATGAAATTTAGTGGGAGCAATGTTGTGTTCCTAATCTTGTATGTCGATGACATACTACTCATTGGAAATGATATTCCAATGTTGTCTTCTGTTAAGAAGTGGTTAGGTAACCACTTCCAAATGAAGGATTTAGGAGAGGCACAACGCATATTAGGTATCCGGATCCATAGAGATAGATCCAAGAGGATATTGGCACTAAGTCAAGAATCTTATGTTGATAAGATTCTTCGACGGTTCAGCATGGACAAATCCAAAAGGGGTTTGGTACCTATGGTAACCGGGACGATATTGAGCAAGACTCAATCTCCCTCCGAACCCCATGATGTTGAACGCATGAAGTTGATCCTTTATGCTTCCGCTGTTGGATCAATCATGTATGCCATGATATGCACACGTCCTGATGTCTCGTATGCCTTGAGCATGACGAGTAGATATCAAGGAAATCCAGGTGAGAGTCACTGGATAGCCGTCAAGAACATCCTTAAGTACTTGAGAAGAACTAAGGATTCTATCCTAGTGTTTGGAGGAGACACTGAGTTGCGTGTTAATGGATACACGGACTCAAGTTTTCAAACAGATAGAGATGATTTGAAATCACAGGCTGGTTTCATTTTCATGCTCAATGGTGGTGCCGTTAGCTGGAGAAGCTTCAAGGAAGCTGTGACCGCGGATTCAAAAACGGAGGCTGAGTACATTGCAGCATCAGAAGCTGCTAAGGAAGCTGTGTGGATCAGGCAATTCACAAAAGGTCTAAGAGTAGTACCTACCGCCAATGATCCCATCACTCTCTATTGTGATAATAGTGGGACAATCTTCCAAGCTAAGGAGCCAAAGTCTAGTAATAGATCTAGACATGTACTTAGAAAATATCATGTAATAAGAGATTTCATTGAAAGAAAGGAAATTGCGATTTGTAAGGTTGGGACGGATGACAACATAGCCGATCCGCTCACCAAGCCTTTATCGCAGGCTAAGCATGATGGACATGTTGCGTCCATGGGACTTAAACGTGTACCAAGTTTTTGTTAGATTTTGAAATGAAATAAAAGTGTTGTTTTTGTTCATATTCATAATCACATTTGTCTTTTATCTTTAATTTATACATTGTTACATCCAAACGGGTTGTAGTGACAATTGAACCCCGTTAAAGTGAACACGGATTAACATGGTATTGGCCCATAGTCACTTGTATGAGGTGACATCTCGAAGTGACTAGAGTGTGATGCGATTGATGGCAAGTTCAAGTGCCATAGAGTCATGTGAGATGACTAGTCGATCACATAGGCGATCGTTAGGAACATTTTGTCGGGCCTTATGACCGCTTATAGAGTTCTGGCAATTTATATAGCCTGGTCGTGGCGAGAGCTACTATGGTATTCTAATGAGTCGATTCTTTTGACTAAAGACTATTCACCTAAGATGGCACGATTTCAGATTAACTTTGATTTGTGTTACTACGACCTTCGTAAATGGGGTCAAATGGGCATATTTTGGGTTATGATGGTCGTGGCTAGTTGAAGGGAATGAGTGCGATAGGAATTGTCCACCCCTAGTCAGGGTTATAACAATATCTCAGGGCCACTCGAGGAGTAATGAACTGGAAATGCGTGGCCACGCTCACAAAGTATCTATGATAGATAAGTCCGGTCAATCAGTTATTCTCCAGATCGAGGAAACCACTCTCGATATGATCACTTGCAAGTACGACCTGAAATACACCTTGCATTGAGTGGGAGATAGTAATAGGACAAGAGAATTGGTGACGCACACTTGTCGAGGACAAGTGAGAGATTGTTGGGAAATGTGTCATCAACAATAGTGCGATCACATGATTTAAATATCATTATTAAATCTCATTTTAAAGAATAAAATTGGGAAGTAATTTTTACTGTCTACTGGTCAACATATATCGGTAATGATTGGCTGACTAGAGTTTGACATTTTTGTCGTGCGACGGTGGTGATCAGTTGACCCCCTAGGTCATACCTATAGGGCAACACTCTTAATTGATCAATTAATTGATCGTATAACGTTACGAGTCAATTAATTTAATTAAAATTGACGGACGATTTTGGAAGTAAAATTTACGTATCACATTGAAACTTAATTAAATGAGATACGGTCTGAGTAATCGAATTGTATCATTGCTCAGATGAAATTATTGTTTAAGGAAACAATTGATTTGAATGAATTATTATAAATACAAAATGTTGTGATTTATAAACGGTAAAATATTTTGGTACAAGTAATTATGAATTACTAAGTCGTTTTTTTTGTATATGACGTATTTTATTAATACGTTGATTTTTAATATGTTAAAAATACATAACAATTTTATGTGACATGTGACATGTGACATATAACAAATTGACATAATTAACAAAGATAAAATGGAATCCATTTTATCCCATATGGACCGAAATATGGAGGGATTATGGTGATTAAATTATGTTTAATAATTTAAGTGGAAACAATATGATGACACTACCTACACCTAGCCTTACATACCTATTCTCTTGGTTAGAGAATCATGCCCATGCATAGGCTCCCCAGTCCCTCCTCCCACCGGTTTTACCAAGGCCATTTAGAGAGTTTTTGTTCTCTAATTTTTCATTCATTCTATACACATAATTTCTAGTGTGAGAAATTGATTTTCCTCTCTACATTTTAATGAGAAATTAGAGAGATAAAATACTCCAAAATTCATCTACTCTTGACCGAATATTCAAGAGCACAAACAATAGTTTTGGGTCAATTTTTTCTTACAAAATTAATATTATCTAGTATACATTATATTAATTTTATTAAGAGCGTGCTTTGGATATTATTCCTTGGGAGAGATCCTACACTTGGATCTTTGTTCATCCAAAAGGAAAGCTCAAGAACAAAAGAGAAGGAGATCTCTTTTGTGCCCATATGAACCGAAATTCCAATGTAAGAACAATGTTTCTTCCTTATTTTGTTTTAATGTTTGCATGCATAAGATCAATCATTAATTTTATGACAAATTAAATTAAAACATATATAAATATGTTAGTATATAGATCTACTTTTCCTTCAATAAATATATCTACTAATTGAATTTTATTAATAATGAAGTGATGTTATGGTATCCAGACCGTGGATGGAAGTCACAAGAGATGCTTTGCATAACCTTGGACCGAAAGGCCTTATTATGGATCAGTTAAGTAACCCCTGAGTTTTATTTTCCTTTTCCTCCCCATGTTTTCATTTTGTTCACGTCACTCAATGTGTATGTTTCCTAACAAATTTAATTTTGTAGGTCATTGATATATTTGGAATTAAGTGCACACTCAGTAGAACAAATTTACTCTACTTGCCAACAACAATATTTGTCAGTCTCAAATCCTTTATATGTTGATATTCAAGTATTTTTGCGTTCTTAAAGTTGCTTTGTTTCTAAAATTGCCTTCTTGTGACTTGTAGGGTCTTCATCGAGAAAACAACCCCGTTACTTGGGGTCCATACATACAGGACAGTTACACTCCAGTTGATGGTGGCCATATCGACAAAGTCAGATATTTGTGATGTTTATTTTACTTATTTGTAGGTCATTGATATGTTTGGAACTTGTTTTGTGAATCTTGGAGCTTATTTTGTGAATCTTGGATCTTATTTTGTGAATCTTGGAGTTTATTTTTGTGAATCCTGGACCTTATTTTGTGAACTTATTTTGTGAATCCTGGACCTTATTTTCTGAAACCTGGACCTTATTTTGTGAATCTTGGAGCTTATTTTTTGAACTTATTTTGTGAACTTATTTTGTGAACTTATTTGTGAACTTATTTTGTGAATCCTTGACGTTATTTTGTGAATTCTGGACCTTATTTTGTGAACTTATTTTATGTATCCTTGACTTTATTTGTGAACTTACTTTGTGAATCCTTGACGTTATTTTGTGAATCTAGGAGCTTATTTTGTGAATCTTGGAACTTATTTTGTGAACTTATTTGTGAATCCTGGAACTTAATTCGTAAATCCTGGAGCTTGTTTTGTGAATCCTGCACCTTATTTTATGTATCCTTGACCTTATTTGTGAACTTATTTTGTGAATCCTTGACGTTATTTTGTGAATCTAGGAGCTTATTTTGTGAATCTTGGAGCTTATTTTGTGAATCTTGGAACTTATTTTGTGAACTTATTTTGTGAACTTATTTGTGAATCCTGGAACTTAATTCGTGAATCTTGGACCTTGTTTTGTGAATCCTGTACCTTATTTTATGTATCCTTGACCTTATTTGTGAACTTATTTTGTGAATCCTTGACGTTATTTTGTGAATCTAGGAGCTTATTTTGTGAATCTTGGAGCTTATTTTGTGAATCTTGGAACTTATTTTGTGAACTTATTTTGTGAACTTATTTGTGAATCCTGGGACTTAATTCCTGAATCCTGGAGCTTATTTTGTGAATCCTGCACCTTATTTTGTGAACTCCTTGTCCTTAGTTTGTGAACTTGTTTTGTGAATCCTTGACCTTATTTTGTGAATCATGGACCTTATTTTCCTTTTTTTTTGGTAAAATGTGAGATGTATATATATATATATATATATATATATATATATATATATATATATATATATATATATATATATATATAGATTTAGGATCCGGTGAGAACGAACACTCGGTGAGAACGGTGAGAACGACCTTTATATAATAAAAATCACGCGCGTCCTTAATTTCTCACAACCAAACTTCATCTCTCATCCTCTCCCAATCACATCCTTCTTCAAACTCAAATCCCCCTATCACCACCTACCACCCCGTCGTCGTCTCCGACAACGATCCCAAAAACTCCGGCGACGATCGCAAAAACTCCGGCGAGGAATCAACTTTCTGAGCCTTCTCCTTACACTCGACACGACAAACCTTGACGCCACAATAACCACGCACGTGCACCTGACAGTTGTCGGCATCAACCATCATCGTGCATCTCCAAAATCTCAAATCGTCGTCGCGAACTTCCCTGATGTCGGCTCAACTCCGTGGAATCCTTTCAATAGTCAGCTCGTCGTTTCTACAAGCTTGGATTCATGCTTCTTCCATGGCCTTGGGCCGTTAATAGCTCTTATTACTGGCCCGTTGTTCGTCATGCTAGCTCTTTTCCTTCACTTCGTTACTGTAATTTCTCTCTCGTTTCCTAAATTTTTTAGTTTTGTTGATTTTAGAGTTTGATTTTAGCGAATTTTTATTGTTTTTGATCATTTCAGTTTTGATGATTGTGTGAGATGGTTTTTTGTTTGATTTAGGATTTGTCTAATGGGTTTGTGAATTAGTGTGATCGGTTTTAGGGAAATGGTGTTGATTGGAGTGTTTGATTTTGATGTTTTTTCATCGTTTTTAATTGGGATTGTTGATGCGTAATCTTAGAAGGTAAATTATGAGCGTGTGTCTGAGTAATAAATTGCAGCTTTTTTGAACTCTAAAAGCTAGATGACCGCATCTCCGACTAAATCGCAAGTTTTAAATGATTCAGAAATAATGAAAGGTCAAAATATCAACTAAATCGCAAACTTTTGTCAGGAGACACAAAGAAAGTCAACATACAGCAAAAAGCGAGCTTGATTGTCGAAGGTAGGAAGATCTGTCAATGAGTTATGAAGAAGCAGTACCGGAAAATGTGATTATGAATGGTGTTTGGAACCAAGTTAAAATGCCTGATTTGGAGGAGTTGCCTGATTCTATTCCTGAGAACCAAGAGAGAGCTATTGTATTGTTCAAATCTATCAACAATCCGATCCCTTGTACCATCACTAATTTCTCTGTTGATCCTAATTTGTATCATAGCCTTACTGATAGACTTGTGTTTCGCCAATTACATTGTATACTCTCTTTTACAATCAGCTGTTTGGACACCTACTGCAATTGATTGAAATCGACATGTAGTATACTGCGTTATGAGATGATATAACAATTCAGTTCAAGTAATGATGTACTGTTAGATTGATTCTAGTCCGTGTCTTTTGGTTGATATCCAGTAGCTCTATTTTGACTGCCATAGGAACAAAAGTTTTTAAGGATTCCTCCTGCTTTTACGTCCAGAATTGCAGTATATTTCTCCATGAAGTGTAGTTTTTCATTACTGATAATAACTTTCCGAGCTTAATTGTTGTTTTATTAGTGTAGTTTTTCATAGTATACGATCTCATTTAGCTAAATTCTAGTGGTAGTAGGTGTGTTGTTAGTGAGGTGTTGATAAATTTTGTGTACCTGTTAATAAATCTTGGGCATAATTATACTATTTGTTATGTGATTAAAAGTGTACCTAGGATGAGAAAAAATGCATCTACATCACTATAAAACGTATCTAAAATTTATGTAAAAAGTGTACCTAGCATGCAAAAAAATTGTATCTAGAATTTATGTAAATAGCGTACCTATAATAGTCTAAAGTGTATCTGGATTTACGAAAAAAAACGTATCTGACATGTATTTTAATGTATCTAGTAGCTGTAAAAAAAATTTGGAAAAAAAATGTACCTAAATTGTTCTAAAGTGTATCTAGAATTCATGAAAAAGTGTACCTACGAGTGTCTAAAGTGTATCTGAGATTTGGTAAAAAAAAAAAACGTATCTGACATGTATTTTAATGTATCTAGAATTCATGAAAAAGTGTACCTACGAGTGTCTAAAGTGTATCTGAGACTTGGTAGAAAAAAAACGTATGTGAAATGTATTTTAATGTATCTAGTAACTGTAAAAAAAAATTTGGAAAAAAATGTACCTGGATTGTTATAAAGTGTATCTAGAAATCATGAAAAAGTGTACCTACGAGTGTCTAAAGTGTATATGAGATTTGGTAAAAAAAAAAAAAAAAAAAAAAAAGTGTATCTACATTCTTAAAATGCGTATATAAAATTTTGGTCAAAAGTGTACCTACTTTAGTTAAAAGTGTATATAAGATTCGGTAAAAAAAAAAAAAAAAAAAAGTGTATCTACATTCTTAAAATGCGTATATAAAATTTTGGTAAAAAGTGTACCTACTTTGGTTAAAAGTGTATATGAGATTTGGTAAAAAAAAAAAAAAAAAAAAAAAAAAAGTAAAGTGCACTTTTTATATATATTCTAATGTATCTAGTGCGTTCTCACCGAATGGTCGTTCTCACCGGATCTCACCTCATATATATATATATATATATATATATATATATATATATATATATATATATATATATATATATGAAAAAATGAACCAAATTACAAGGCCTTATAACATACAAAGCAAGAGCCCTATATGTATCCTAGTTCGAACCCCATGAGGATCAAACTTACAATCTAATTCCCAACTTTTCTAACCAGACTTCATCCCGTCTATTCAATTTGGCTGTGCATTTGAACTTAATTCTTTGCCTTATAACTTCTTTAATTCTCTGAACCACCACAGATGGAGCAAGAATATTGCTATTAATCCTAGCTGAATTCCGCTGCTCCCAGACATGATAAATACAAGCAGAGAGAACAAGAGCATATACCCGTTGTAACAGTATGCCACCAGCATTGCCATAGCCATCAACCATGGTACTAGATATCGAAATGCAAGCCCCACACCAATCTTCAATGAGAGATACAACAATTTTACTGTATTCACATTCAAAGAAGAGGTGTGACATAATTTCCTTTGCATTCTCACAAATACAGCATGTATCTGTGCTGCAGGAACCAAACCTGTGTAGTTTTTCCCTGGTGTTCATCCCATTGTGCATGGTAATCCAAGATATAAAAGAATGTTTAGGGACATTCCAGTTACTCCAGACTGTGTTATACCACTAAGGTTTGTTTTGATGCACTCTCAACCAATTATATCCACTTCTAACATTATATCCCTTCACATCAGGTTACCAATGTCCATCAGTATAGGCACTCTTCATCAGTTCCTTAATCTTGCAGATACTCTTCCAGGTCCAAGCAGCATCTGCAGGAGGACTGTAAGAATGCCATTCATTTTGCTTTATGTAGATCTGATTGAACCTTATTTTCCTTATTATAGCATTAATCTCTTGGTTTGTCTTGTACATTTACTATCTCAGGTTTTTATCCCTTTCCATAGTAACACGCTGTCGCAGCATTGGTGGGCTTGTGTCTGTGATATAAAGTAGGGAAAAAATTTCATCCTTGACTCATGCGTGGCTGTTAATGTGGATCCTGACAACAAGCATGCCAAAGAGCTTGTATGATTTTTTTTTTTCCAAAATATTGTTATTGCCTTTTCTTTTAAAAGTATACTCCAAAATATATTTTGATCTTATTATTGCCTTTTCTTTTTCAGATACATCATGTTTCATCTATTTGGGAGAGTCATATAAATCTTAACAGTTCATGCACACGAACAAATTTGTCAATCTCGAAGTCCCTCAACAAAAAATAAGGTATGTAAGCATGTATCTTTTTCCTTTTGTTAACAGATCAATAGTTATTATTTTGAGCTTGTTGATTTTAAAGCATTTACTGTTTTTTTTGTCTAGTTATGATTGTGGAGTTTTTCTGTTGAAGTGGTTGAGTGCCTTGGACGATGATAGTTTATGGACCAAAAGTGAATATTTTGAGGTAAGTTCATTAGTATACGAAAATAAAGCCTTATCTTGTGAATCCCAAACATTATTCAGTGAATCTTAGAGCTTTTTTTGTGAAACTTGGTCATTATAAGTGGTTTAAAATCAACAAGCTCTAAGATTCACTGAACAAGCTCTGAGATTCACTGAACAAGGTTTGAGAATCACAAAACAAGGTTTTGATATTCACCAAATAAAGATAGGTTGGTTGTCTATATACTTCATTAATATATGTCGCTCTTTGCAGAAATTGACACAATATCGAAAATCGATCATATTGGAACTACTTAGATGGGATAAAAATACTAAAAAGGTACACTTTATTGTCTTAAAAATGATGTGAAGTTCATTTCTTCATAACTTTGGCGAATATTTCGTAAATATGTCGATTGTACTTGTTTTTGGTTGTATAGGTGTTTAATTAAAGAAGACAATTATCCGTGAAGTCATAATATGCAAAAGTGGGTCGAGGCTCCTGTAAAGATTGTTGCCTTCATCAATTCTTGTAAAGATATTTGATAGTTGTAAAGTCCTAATAATTTTTCAGGGTCACTTATGTGACTTATGTAGCTAATTTGACATTGAGTTGAGCAATTTGAGCTAATTTGACATTGACATTGAGTTGAGCAAAAGTGGGTCGAGGCTCCTGTAAAGATTGTTGCCTTCATCGACTCTTGTAAAGATATTTGATAGTTGTAAAGTAGATGATTTTAAACCTCGACCAAGTTTGACATTGACATTGACATTGAGTTGAGCAAAAGGTCTGAGATTCACAAAATTAAGAGCAAAATAGATGATTTTAAACCATGACCAAGTTTCACAGAACAAGCCCTAAGATTCACTGAACAAGGTCTGAGATTCACAAGATAAGCTCTGAGTTTCACAAAATTAAGAGCAAAATAGATGATTTTAAACCACGACCAATTTTCACAGAACAAGCCCTAAGATTCACTGAACAAGGTCTGAGATTCACAAGATAAGGTCTGAGATTCACAAAATTAAGAGCAAAATAGATGATTTTCATGTTGGAATATGTATCCTCCGACAATAATGCGATCACAACTGTCGATCATGATGATCACATGTTTAAGTCTCATTTTAAGAATACATGTGGGAAGTAATATTTTACTATCAACTGGTCCACACATATCGGTAATGATTGGCTGACTAGAGTTTGACATTACTGTCGTGCGACGGTGGTGATCAGTTGATCCCCTTAGGTCATACCTAAAGGGTAACACTCTTAATTGATTATTTAATTGATCGTATGACGATACGGGTTAATTAAATTACTTAAAATTGATGGACGATTTTGGAAGTAATATTTACGTATCTCATTATAATTTTATTAAATAAGATACGGTCTAAGTGATCGAATTGTTTTATTACTTAGATGAAATTATTGTTTACGGAAACAATTAAATTTAAATGAATAATTTATTATAAATACAAGATGTTGTGATTTATAATTGGTAAATCATTTTGGTACAAGTAATTATGAATTACTAAGTCGATTTTGTACATGACGTCTTTTTATTAATGCGTTGATTTTTAATATGTTAAAAATGCATAACAATTTTACATGACTTGTGACATGTGACAAATTGACAAAGATAAAATGGAATCCATTTTATCTTAAATGGACCGAAATAGAGGGTGTATTAGGCTAAATATTGTGTTGATTAATTTTTAAGTGGAAAGCATAATCATTTACCAAATTGCTAGCCATTCATACCTAGTTACTCTTGTGAAGAGCACATTGGTCACGCATTAGCCCCTTTACCCTCCCCCTACCCGGTTTTCCTAGTGAAAAAGCCAAAGGGTTTTTTCCCTTAATTTACTTAATATACACTACTTGAAAAAACTAGTGTATTATTCATTCTTGCACATATAAAACAAAAGAATTTTAGAGAGATAAATTACTCCAATATTCTTCCCTCT
The DNA here is from genome assembly GCF_048544455.1 of Silene latifolia. Lineage (NCBI taxonomy): Eukaryota > Viridiplantae > Streptophyta > Magnoliopsida > Caryophyllales > Caryophyllaceae > Silene > Silene latifolia. Next base: position 85,000,538 of record NC_133535.1, read on the forward strand.
TGACCTAAATTCCAAGAGGACAAAACAATAGTTTTGGGTCATTTTTAGTTAAATTAATATTGTTCTAGTATTAATAATATTAATTTTTAAGAGGTTATCTTGGGTATAATTCCTTGGGAGGGATTTTAAACTTGAATCCTTTGTTCATCCAATATTAGGAAGCTCAAGAACAAGTGAGTAGGAGAACTCATTTGTGCCCATATATCCGATTTCTCAATGTAAGGAAAATGATTTCTTATTTATCTTTATTTATGTTTGCATGCATAAGATCTATATTAATTTTATGACTAAATTAATTGAAACATATATGAATATGTTGAGTATAGTGAGATATAGATTTATAACATTTAAACCATGACCATGTTTCCCAGAACAAGCCCTAAGATTCACTGAACAAGGTCTGAGATTCACAAGATAAGCTCTGAGATTCACAAAATTAAGAGCAAAAGAGATGATTTTAAACCACGACCAAATTTCACAAAACAAGTCCTAAGATTCACTGAACAAGGTCTAAGATTCACAAGATAAGGTCTGAGATTCACAAAATTAAGAGCAAAATAGCTGATTTTAAACCATGACCAAGTTTCACAGAACAAGCCCTAATATTCACTAAACAAGGTCTGAGATTCACAAGATATAAGGTCTGAGATTCACAAAATTAAGAGACTGGTAGATGATTTTAAACCACGACCAAGTTTCACAGAACAAGCCCTAAGATTCACTGAACAAGGTCTGAGATTCACAAGATAAGGTCTGAGATTCATAAAATTAAGAGCAAAATAGATGATTTTAAACCATGACCAAGTTTCACAGAACAAGCTCTAAGATTCAGTGAACAAGGTCTGAGATTCACAAGATAAGGTCTGAGATTCACAAAATTAAGAACAAAATAGATGATTTTAAACCACGACCAAGTTTCACAAAACAAGCCCTAAGATTCACTGAACAAGGTCTGAGATTCACAAGATTCACTGAACAAGGTCTGAAAAGAAATAAACGCTTGATGCTAGATTCAGAACCAAGTTTCACAATTTTACGTTCCAGTTTCATAAAATAAGGTCCAGGATTCACAGGATTCACAACATTGACAAAAATAAAACGAGCTTTAAAACTTGTCTGCTTCAATCGTCATCTCTATTCTCGTTGCTTAAGAATACTCCATTACATTGACAAAAATAAAACGAGCTTAAAACTTGTCTTCTTCAATCGTCATCTCTAATCTCGTTGCTTAAGAATACTCAATTACATCATTCTTCATTCTCGACCTCTTCCTCTTCTTCCTCTTCTTCTGATGTGTCTCCCTATGTGAAGAATGAAACCTTTATTAGATACTTTTTTTTAGAAAAAAAAAAAGAATTAGTCGACAATAGTAGTTGCGTTTTCAAGCAATACTAAAATGGAAAGACAATAGTAGAATTATACATACTTGATTCTCGGGAGGATGCTCTGCAAACTCATTTGGACAATTTCTTTTATCGTGGTGTGACATGCGTTTACACTTAGCACACAACCTTTTCGGTTTTTTTGCCTTCATAATTGCCTTATTTTTGCTGCTCACCATCCTTTTACCACTACCTTTGTTTCTAGAGACTTTAGGTGCTAAGATCTTGATTTCTTTCGGAGCCTTGTAGTTGAGAAGGGCCTCCAATTCTTGTTCTTTAGTCAAAGGCTTTGGGTTTGGCTCCAACTTCTCTCGGAATTCTTTTATTAGCTTGGCAAACTCTCTCATATCTGACTCTTCTTCTTTTCTTTTGAGCATACCAACAGTTGCTTAAATCTCAGACCACACCCGAGACATTCCAAATTTACTATTACCAGTAAGATCATCGTTTTCCAGTAGATTTCCATTCAAATCATAAACCGGGTTTCTGAGTGCATTCTTACTCCACCTACGCAAAATGTAATTCTCAGGAATTTCTTTAAACTTTCCCGAGCAAATCCAAATGATGTGGTTGCATAAGATACCTTTCCTTTCAAACAATTTACATGCACAACGGACATCCATTGTTTTACTATTGTACTCAACTGCACATCTCTTTCGCTTGTTCGCGTCCTCAACAATTGAAACTTCAAAGTTAGTTACTGGATCTGGTGGGGTGTATCCACAAACACTACACGCATTTACCGAAAATTTAACCTCCTCTTGGAAGTCAAAGAACACTTCATATGTATAGACCTTCACTACATGGGTCTCCGAGTTTAACCCAAATAGGGTTTCAGGCATTGAGTCGTGGCTCTGTGTTTGAAGAAGCTTTAGATTGTGCCTTTGATGGTCCATGGCACTCTCAAATCTCATTCAAAATTCTACAAGGGTCCCATATTTATTTTCAAATCTCTTGAAGAAGCTATTCGAACTCTCTGATCTTTGTGTGGTTTTTAAAATGTTGCCCGTCGGCACATTCCTGAAATAAGCGGGTATCCACTGATCTCGTTCCGCAAACTTGTCAGTCAACCATTTATTTTATTCTAACGAAAACTCGCTAATGACCTTAGCCCAATTATCTTCAAATTTCTCAGGCTTCAAGTCCTCGCTCCAGACAACATTGTTCAGACGACTTAAGAAATCAGTCTCTTTGCAAATTGTGCTCCCAACCTTGTCTGTTACTTTCTTCATAATGTGCCACATCAAAAAGCGATGTCTTGCTTTTTTGAACACGGCTGCAAGTCACAAAATCCACATTATCTATTGTCAGAGATCTCTGGTCACAAATCAAGCTCTAAGATTCACTAAACAAGGTCTCAGATTCACAAGATAAGAGAAATAACAAAATAACAAGCCTAAAGATTCACTGAACAAGGTCTGAGATTCACAAGATAAGGTCTAGGATTCTCAAGATAAGGTCTGAGATTCACAAAACAAGGTCTCAGATTCACAAGATAAGAGAAATAACAAAACACGCTCTATGATTCACAAAATAAACTTCAAGATTCATGAATAATGTTCCTAGATTCACCAAATAAATAACCAGTTTCACAAAAGTAAGATATTCCAAACACACCTGGAACTGCATTTATTATTCCGGCATCTTGGTCACTGATGATGTAATTGGGTTCTTTGCCACCCATTGCTTTCAGGAAATGCTGAAATGCCCAAATAAATGAGTCATCGTCTTCATGATCTAAAAGCACGCATCCAAATGTTATTGACTTTTTGTGATTGTCAATGCCAGTGAAAGGTGCAAATTTCATGTTATATTTGTTCGTTCCATAGGTTGGATCGAATGAAATAGCATCAGCAAACAATGCGTAACATCTGATGGAATCCGCATTTGTCCAAAAATTCTTGTCAAAGCACTGTCAGCATATGTTTCATATGAAAATACCAACCCTTTTGTTTCTCGGAGGGTTTCTAAACGAGAGATGAACATATGTCCATCCTTGCCATTAAGTAGACACTTTACTTCCCTTTGGAAATTCTTGAACTGCGTAAGGGTAGCTCCAACATTTTCGAAACCCTCTGCTTGTTCCTTGCATAATTTGTATGTTAAACTAGCCCCGACATTCAATCTCAAATTTTGGATAATCAATAGCTTATGATATTCGTTCAGTTGATTTATATTAAGAGCAAGTTTCTCAAGTTCCCTATTTTTGACAAGCGTCACTGGGTGATTGTGACCCTCACGGAATTGTTCAATCTTGTACATCTTTTCATGGAACATGAATTTTATCATTGCTTCACAACCCCGCCTTTTAATTTTAGTTATTCTTGTACCACTTTGCTTATTGGAACTCTCAACTTCACCTGCACCTGCAACTCCACCCTTTTTCGTACTGGTTTTAGCAGTTTTTGTTTTTCTATTTGCACTTATTGCACCAGCTTTTGTTTTGTCACCAGTTTCAACAGTTGTTGTTTTTGCATCAGCTTTGGGAGGACGATTTTTCCTGTTATTAAAACCTTGACGATGACAAACCATGCATTTTGTTCGAATAATACCATCTTTAAACCTCTTAGTTGAAGACTTCCTTGCTTCAAACCCACAAGCAATAGCATAAATTTTATAGAACAACATTGCTGACTCTAAGTCCACAAATGTTTTGCCAAGCACGGGTGTAAACTTCTCTTTAATCCTACTTATCCATTGCTCAGTGCCACCCGGTGTGTAAGTTACCAAAGTAGTAGGTGTGGAAATAGTTGGCATTGTAGGGGTTGTTAAGACAGCAGTAGAAACCTCACCATCCTGACGAGAACCAACATTAGAGCAAGGAACCTCACCACAACTGACACGAGGCGTCACACTACACTGTGATTTGTTGTTGACATTTGAATCAATACCTAAGAAGATAAAAGGTTCACAGAGTCACATCTCACATTCACAAAACAAGGTTTAAGATTCACTAAATAAGGTCTACGATTCACAAATAAAGTCTGAGGATATTATCTGAGCAAGGAAAAGAGCAGAATAGGTCATTCCTAAAGGGTTCACAAAAAGAGCTCTAGGATTCACAAATACAAGGACTGAGATTCACAAGTTCACTTTTTGTTTTAGATTATTAGTTCAGTTTTTAATCTTACCCATGTTGTATATATTAGTTAAGTTTCACAAAATAACCTTCTAGTTTCACAAACTACGGTCTCTGCTTCACACAAAAAGAAATAAATAAATTGCATCAGTAACGTTTAACAACAGAGATTCACAAAATAAGGCCAAAGATTCACTAAATAAAGGCTGAGATTCACCAAATAAAGTCCGAGATTCACTAAATAAAGTATTAGGTTATTAGTTCAAATAATTTAAAAAAATTTTGGTGAAGATTTTTAAGTTTTATTTAATTATCACACTATCATCATTTGCTAAGATCCACTGAGTAAGGTCTGAGATTCACAAAATAAGGTCTAAGATTCACAAAATAAGTAAAAGAGCAGCAAAGGTGATTCTAACAACTTATGATGACCAAGTTTCATAAAACAAGCTCTAAGATTCACTAAACTAGGTCTGAGATTCACAAAATAAGGTCTGAGATTCACCAAACAGCAAAATCCACTCAATTCATAAACTCTTACAGTAACAATTCAACCAACTCTTACAGTCACTCAATTAGGTCGTAAGATTCACAAATTCAACTCAATTCATAAACTAAACCTTGCAAAAAAACTGAAATACAGTATCGATCCATATATTCCATAATAATCGAGCAGAAATTTTGACAAATGCAATTTGAATCAGAAAACATGAGATTTTACAAAAATTATATAAAAAACGATATACCTGATTCAATAACACTATTATCATCAGTTATTGTGATATCTACAATCTCCATAACAATTAGAGCTGCAAAATCGTCAAAAACAATTTAGTAAGTAGTACGAAATCGCGAGAAAAAGGAAAACACTCAAAATATTGGTCAAATTCGAACGTCCAATTTACAAAATCGTTCAATTTGATCAAATTTGAACCTGATATCATGAATTTATGAGTGAATTGACAAAATTGTATGAATATACTCAATTTTGATCAAAATTATGAAATTACCTGGAAATTAATCGATTTTTTTCTGAAATTACTTGAATCAACGTTGTTGAATGTTGTTTTGATGAAATCCACGAACAATCGATGAACAAATTGATGAGCTTTGCAGAAGAATTTCCGTTGAACAAACGAGAGCTTGCTTGTTGAAGAATTTCCGTTGAACGAACGTTGTTGAATGTTGTTTTTCAGGAAAATAATTTTGTTTGTATATTTTAGAGAGATAGTGTGTAATTGGGCTATTATATGATTTAATATTTTAGTGAGAGAAAGTATTTTGGGCTAAATAAAAAGATTTAGAATGACCCCTCAATTTTCAGCCCAATGAATAATAGGAAGTTAGTCCATAAATGAAGGATTAATGAAGGAATTTCGTGAGGCCGACCGCATCGCCATAATTAATGGCCTCACCGGATTCGGCCTCTCTCTCTCTCTCTATATATATATATATATATGTATGTATATATATATATGTATGTATATATATATATATATATATATATATATATATATATATATATATATATATATATATATATATATATATATATATATATATATATATATATATATATATATATATATATATGTAGAGATAGGTTCGAATAAGTCCTTCATTTTGGTTGAGTCCCTAAGTCCTATTCTCAGCCACACATTTTTTGAGTGTAACTCTACTACATTATGAATGTAACTTTATTCATTTAATGACTTTTGAGTGTAACTTTAACTTTTATAGTGTAACTTCAACCTTTTTAAGCCATTTTTTTCACATAAATTTTAATTTATGGTATAAAAATGTAATTTTAAATAAATAAATTTGAATTTATGTAATTTTAAGAGTGTAACTTCACTGCCCTACAAGTGTAACTTTAGTCGTTTTAGATGTAACTTTAGTCATATGATGGTTTCTATACATAAATTTGAATTTATATACTTTTACGAGTGTAACTTTACTCCTTTCAAATGTAACTTTAGTCGTTGGAGTCGTAACTTTAGTTATATATTAGTTTGTATGTAAAAATTTAAATTAATATACATTACTATTGTAATTTTAGTCCTTTCAGGTGTAACTTTTGTATTTCAAAATTGTAACTTTAGTCCGGAGCTGAAAAGTAAAGTCAATAGAAATGTAATTTTATTGTCCTACGAGTGTAACTCTAGTCCTTGAATCTGTAACTTTAGTCCACGGAATTGTAACTTTATAGTAATAAATCTTCTTCTATCAACCACCTCCTACCCTAAACACCACTGCACCACCACCACGGTCCCACCACTACCAAAAAAAACCGCAACAACCACTTATTATATCAGATCTGATTTTTTTTTAAAAAAAAAAAAAAAAAAAAAAAAAGAGAGAGAAGGAGAGGAAGGCGGCAGACCCACCGCGCACCACCAGCCGCATCTCCCACATACCACAACAACCAACACCAACCACTAATTTTCTCAGATCCAATTTAAAAAAAAAAAAAAAAAAGAAAGAGGGCGGCAGACCTAACAACCGCATCTCCCACACCCACCACCACCAAAATGCAACAACCAACAACAACACCAAACCCACTAATTTTCTCAGATCCAATTTAAAGAAAAAAAAAAGAAAGAAAGGGAGGCGAAAAACCCACCATCCGCATCTCCCACACCCACCACCACCAAAATGCAACAACCAACAACAACACCAACCTCTTAGATCTGGAAAAAAAAATGAGAAAGGAGAAGGGGAGAGAGGCGGCAGAGAGGAAAGGAGGTGCGGCATGGAAGGTGTGGCGTGGTGTGCGGCAGGGCGCGGACGAGGGAGGCGACAGTGGTGATGCGGTGTGGGCGACAAGAGGAGATGAGGTGGTGGTGGTTGTTGATTTAGGGTTTGTTTAGAGAGAGAAGAGGAAGAGAGAAAAGTGAGAGGTTGAGAGGCAGTGAAATGAGAAAAATGAGAGGAATTAGGGTTTATATTCAATTCATTCTCAGCCACATATTTTAATCTAATCTCAACCATTCATTCTTTCATTTTGATCTAATCTCAGCCCTTCCTTTTTCTAATCCAAAGGTTTAGATTAGAACTTATGGACTCAACCAAAAAAGGTGGACTTACATGATCCTTTCTCTATATATGTATATATATGTGTATATATATACATATATCTTCCTTTTTCTAATCCAAAGGTTTAGATTAGAACTTATGGACTCAACCAAAAAAGGTGGACTTACATGATCCTTTCTCTATATATGTATATATATGTGTATATATACACATATATATACATATATATATACACATATATATACATATGTATATACACATATATATACATATGTATATATATATATGTATATATATATATATATATGTATATATATATATACATATATATATATATATATATATATATTTATATATATATATATATAAATACAAGGGACTGATCAACCTGTATCAATTACATTTGATCAGTTAATAATTTGGGCTCCATCCTATCGGTGTGACCTCAAGGGATTTGTGACACCCCCATACTCCAAGTGCCTTACCGGGACCACTCAGGTATAAAAACGTCACCAACTCGGGTTCCCGAGGCAATGATAATCAAAAGACAATAACGAAACATAATTTAAATAGTAATAAAATTTAAGTTATTACAATCCAAAACCAAACTGGTGAAAGTATAATACAGGTTCTCCAAAAACTAAATGTCTAAAACTACTCAAGTACGACAGCGGAAGACTCTAATCAGCTCGTGGTGGCACATCCCAGCTAGCCCATATGCCTCTAATCATACCTGCTCAATCACTGCTCACCAGCCCCGAATGGATCACCACAGTTTTACAAAACAAAGACGGGGTCAGTACTAATCACACAATTATATAATCACAATAAGACAGAAATCAACACAGCTCAATTGTCACATCAACCCGAACTCCATCGCCAACTCCTCAAAATGACTACACACTAAAGTGTGTAGCCCTGCAAGAGTACCCATCGCAACAGGTTACTCTTCGCAGCCAGTGGGGGACCGCAGCCGTTCCCACCTAAGCCCCGCTCATCTCCATCGAGCGATAAACCCAAATCCATTAATGTGCACATCCCTTCTGTGGCGTGTTCCATAAAAGGCGAATCATGGGCATGAAGCCACTCCCGCAAGTGAATTCACTCAGCCAGGACGCACCCCGAAGAATACAGACAGATACAATCAACAACAACCAACAATGATAAAATCCACAACTGTCACAATACCAACATGATACTTTGACAACAATCACAATCAACACCACACCACATTATGTGACTAATACTGAGTAGGGAAACTCTACCTGGAATGCAAACACAAGCAGCTGTATCAAAACCTCTCCTCTACGAATCCTCCTCCTATCACATGATCACATAATTACTACTAGCACAACTAACCATAAAAACCCCCAATCCCTCAAATTAGGGTTTAAACAAAGTTAATTAAATGTTATAAAATTGGTACGTAGATCTTACCCTTGACGCATTGATCACAAGGACACAAAGAACGAAGAAATCCGACCTCTTAAGCTCCGGGATTTGTCAATAACATGGATGAAGCAAATAATGTAGTTTCAATCTCCCTTTTAAGTTTATTAGGTTTGTAAAAGTGTTTACGGAAGAAGACAATATGAATTATATACTAATCCGTGTTACTAACAAAACCCGTCAAAATAATACCCGTCAACCTACCCTACTCGATCGAGTAACTAACGTACTCGATCGAGTGCCACTTACTCGATCGAGTACCCAGGCTACTCGATCGAGTACCCTACAAGCAAAATACTGTTTCTAAAAACAAAACACCCTTACTCGACAGATTAAGGCCCACTCGATAGAGTACCCAGAGACTCATAAAACCGTAGTATTACAGTCTTCCCTCCTTAAAAAGAACTTCGTCCCCGAAGTTTAAACCACAACAAAATAAAAACATACTATCACACTCCCGACACTACAACCAAAAAAAAACTCAACATAAAAACTCCGGCACATGCTACCAACCCAAACTCAACCCGATACAACTCACTACTAACTATACCAAAAACCACATAAAAAGATGCAAAAACTCGTCGCGATCATCTCCTACCCCCCTAAAAGAAACAAGGTTACGTCCCCGTAACCATACATATCTGATAAAAAAGGAACGGATAGCGCTCTCTCATGGACTCCTCTGCCTCCCATGTAGCCTCCTCAACCTCATGATTAGACCAAAGAATCTTAAGCAAGACTGTCTCACCATTTTTAGTCTTCCTAACCTTCCGGTCAAGAATCTTCTTAGGCACCTCAAGGTAAGACAAGGACTCATCTAGCTCTATGTTCTCTGCCTCTAACACATGTGACGGATCACTCACATACTTCCGCAGCTGAGATACATGAAACACATTATGCACCCTATCCAAAGAAGACGGTAAGGCCAAACGGTAAGCAACCTCTCCAACCCGGTCCAAAATCTCATATGGTCCTATGAACTTCTGACTCAGCTTACCTTTCTTCCCAAATATCATGACCCCACGCATAGGAGACACTTTCAGAAGAACCTTGTCCCCAACCTGAAACTCTATATCCCGGCGATGTACATCTGCATAACTCTTTTTCCTATCATGAGCTGCTCTCATCCTTTCCTTGATCATCTTAATCTGCTAACCATCTCATGTACCATCTCTACTCCTAAAACCACTGCCTCAGCACTGTCGTCCCAACAAATCGGACTCCTACATCTTCTCCCATATAAAGCCTCAAATGGCGCCATGCCAATACTAGTGTGATAGCTGTTACTATAGGAAAACTCGATCAAATCTAACCTCTAATCCCAGCTACCACCAAAATCCATCACACAAGCTCGTAACATATCCTCAAGAGTCTTGATTGTCCTCTCAGTCTGATCGTCTGTCGCAGGATGAAATGTTGTACTCATCTTCAATGTCATTCCCAAAGACTCCTGCAACTCTTTCCAAAACCTTGAGATAAACCTCGCATCTCTGTCAGATACTATGTCCTTAGGCACCCCATGTAACCTTAGCACATTCTTCCGATAAGCCATAGCTAATTGTGCCTTAGTCCATGTATCTTTCATTGGCACAAAATGAGCTGACTTGGTCTGTCGATCCACTATAACCCATATCATGTTGTTACCCTGCTGACTCTTTGGCAAACCCACGATAAAATCCATGGAAATGGATTCCCACTTCCACTCAGGTACCTCTAAAGACTGAATCTTACCTTGTGGTCGTCGCTGCTCCCCTTTAACTCTCTAAAATGTCAAACAACGGGCCACAAACTCGGCTGTTTCTTTCTTCATCCCAGGCCACCAGAAAGACTTCTTTAAATCCTTGTACAGCTTGTCACCACCTGGATGTACCGAATATGGTGTACAATGTGCCTCTGTCATGGTTGTCTTTTTCAGCTCCTCATCATTAGGGACACACCATCTCCCATCAAACCTCAAACTACCGTCTGTATGAATAGAGAATCTAGACACCGTCCCTTTCTCTACTATAGCTCTCCACTCCACCATCTTGGGATCTAACACCTGTTTACCTCGAATATCATCATATAGATCAGGCTGCACTGTGAAATCTCCCATGGCATCCCCTTTCTGGATCATATGTATCCCAAACTTCCCAACCTCATCTCTCAACCTCATCAAGGATATAGCTGTGCACAAAGAATGTACACTCTTCCTGCTCAAAGCATCTGCAACTACATTGGCTTTCCCTTCATGGTAGATAATATCCATGTCATAATCGCCAATCAACTCCATCCACCTCCTCTGTCTCATGTTCAACTCCTTTTGAGTGAAGATGTACTTGAGACTCTTGTGATATGAAAATACCTTAAAGGTTGCCTCATAAAGGTAATGTCTCCAAATCTTGAGAGCGAACACAACTGCACCCAATTCTAGATCGTGTATAGGATAATTCTCCTCATAAGGCTTCAATTGCCTAGAAGCATAGGCAATTACTTTACCGTTCTGCATCAACACACATCCCAAACCATTCTTTGAAGCATCTGTATACACTTCAAAGTTCTCACTCCCTTCAAGCAATGCTAAGATTGGAGTTGTGGTCAAACACTTCTTTAATGTTTGGAACGACGTCTCACAACTCTCATTTCAATGAAACCTGTTCTCTTTCCTCATCAAAGGTGTCATAGGTCTAGCAATCTTGGAGAAATCTTTCACGAAACGTCTGTAATATCCAGCTAAACCCAAGAAACTCCTGATCTCAGCTACATTCTTTGGTGCTTCCTACTTGGTAACTGCCTCAATCTTTGCCGGATCCACAGCTACCCCATCTATAGAAATCACATGTCCCAGAAAAGCAACTTTCTCCAACCAAAACTCACACTTGGACAACTTTGCATACAACTCATGCTCCCTCAAGGTCTGTAACACAATCCTGAGATGCTCCTCATGCTCCTCCTTAGTCTTAGAGTAGACTAAGATGTCATTGATGAAAACCACTACAAACTTGTCCAAAAACTGACTGAAGACTATGTTCCTCAAATCCATAAACACAACAGGTGCATTAGATAACCCAAATGGCATCACCACATACTCATAATGGCCATACCTCGACGTGAAAGTTGTCTTTGGTATGTCCTCCTCTCTAATTTTCACCTGATAGTACCCCGACCTCAAATGAATCTTGGAAAAGACTGATGTACCACTCAACTGATCACACAGGTCATCTATCCTTGACAAAGGATATTTGTTCTTCACCGTCACTCGGTTCAGCTCCCTGTAATCTATGCACAACCTCAAGATCCCATCTTTCTTCTTCACAAAAAGAACTGGTGCTCCCTACGGTGATACACTAGGTCTAATGTATCCCCTCTCTATCAGATCATCTAACTGCTTCCTAAGCTCCTCCAACTCCATAGGACCCATCCGGTACGGTGCCTTAGAGATTGGCCCCGTCCCCGGTTTCAGCTCCACACTTAAATCTATCTCCCTCTTTGGTGGCAACCCCTGAATCTCCTCTGGGAAGACATCTAAAAAATCCTCCACAACTGGTATCTGATCAACTGTCGGACTCTCCATCCTGTCATCTCTCACATAGCACAAGATCATCGGACACCCCTTCCTCAGATATGACTTCAAGGTCACAGCTGCAATCAACTTAACTTTGGGTTTGACAAAAAAACCCACGATAAGACACACTAATGCCCTTAGGACCTCTCAGAGACACTTCGTTTTGATGACAGTCTATCTTAGCTTTGTACTTTCCTAACCAATCCATCCCGACTATCATCTCAAAACCGTCTAAGGGAAACTCTAGCAAGTCTACAGGTAGATTAACTTGCCCAACTATCATGGATACATCCCTATACAACCTCCCATATGATACAGACTCACCCGAAGGTATAAAGACTTTCTCACTTACACACTCATATTCCCTCAGACCCAACTGTTTAACATGACTCGAAGATACAAACGATTGTGACACCCCCGAATCAAACAAACAAAGGTATGAACACCATTAATAAGAAAGGTACCAGTGATAACATGTGCGTCGTCCTCAGCTGCTTTCTTCTCCATCATAAACAGTTTTCCACTGGTCTTCTTCCCACCTCCCTGGACAATACTGGCAGAGGTAGTCGGCTTAGCACCCGACCCTTAATTGTTCTTGGTGTTCATAGCTGGCTTCTGATAAGAATTACCGCCATTGTGGTTACCTCCACCGTTGTTGCTCTGACCTACCCGGTTGTTCCATGACCCAGCTGGTCTGTTGTTCGTATAACTCTGTGTCGGACCCTGAGAATAGCTCTCCTGAGCCAGTCTCTGAAAACCTCCCGGCATCACACTGGTACACTCATATCTCTTGTGGCCTACACCGCCATAGCCGAAACAGGTCATTCCCCAGCTACCACTCCCACGGCCACGCCCAAAGGAAGCCCCAGCACTAAACCCCGAATCAGATGAATATGATCTAGCCTGAGTGTGGTTGCCCTTTTTGTAATTGGATTGGCCACCACCCTCACTCTCAGCCTTTCTTTTCTCAGCTCCTCTCTCTCGGGTCATCTCTACCAGCCTCTCAGCTCTCCCAGCCCTCTCATAAGCTTCCTTAACATCTGTAAGGATTCCCACGGGTACCTTCTCCATTATCTTAGGGGTCAACCCCTTCTCAAACCTCAGAGCTAGGTTCTCATCACTCAATCCCATATCCTCAGCATACCTAGCTTTCGCATTAAACTTACGGCAGTACTCAGCCACCGTCATGTCAGATGTCATCTTAAACTCATCGAACTCCTCTCTTAGCTTACTCCTCACATGCTCAGGTACAAACTCTCTCCTCATGGCCCTCCGGAACTATTCCCAAGGTATAGCAGGCAGCCCCTGCTTTGCATACCTGTCCCTAGCATTCACCTTTACCTTGTCCCACCACTCACCTGCCGCTTCCCTCAAGTAGAACGTTGCTTGTTCTACCCTCATCTCATCCGGACAATGCACCAAATCTAGGATATTCTCCATCTCTCTGTGCCAATTATCTAGAAGCATTGGCTCCCATGTCCCCTTATACTCTTTCGGGTTGAATCTCGCTATATGAATGCTAATCTTCGAATAATCAACCTCCTTATCTTTCCCCACTCTCTTTAAAGCTTCTGTAAGAGCATCTTGGTGCTCCGACATCTTAACTATGTCATCGGTGGTCATGTTCTCAGCTCTAGCATACAGGGCGTTTCTCTTAGGCGGCATCTTGTAACTATATAAGAAAAGGTGGATATAAACATACACACTATAACCCAAAACACGTATATAGCCTGCACAGACCCCACTCGATCGAGTTGAGGCTACTCGATCGAGTGCCTCGACTCCAGAACCCAATCAGACCTCCTTATCATAAACATACTCGACCAAGCTGACACGTCACTCGATCGAGTGACTCCTACTCGATCGAGTGCCCCTATGTACTCGATTGAGTACCCAAAAACACGGTTCTGACCATAAAAACAACAAACTATCCACTCGATCGAGTCAGACCCACTCGATCGAGCACCGCACCTACTCGATCGAGTGCCCCCCACTCGATCGAGTCATGCTGACTCGTATACACTACCCGCATGTTATCTTACTTTCCCAAACGTACTATGCAATCTTTATAATTTAATCAAAATAAACATAACTACGCATGCAAATATATGCAACTCCTTATATAATCATCAAAACGATCTATTCATGTTATCAAAATGACACATTATAAACACGCAACATACTTTTCATTCAATTCAACATGCAAACACGTCTCCTTCAGCTTTTATCCATACTTCCAATTCTCCACATCCAACATCCAACAATTCACAGCACATGCTATTAGGTACACATACAGACCGAAAGACAACACGTACGACCCTGACACGTACCCCCATGTGACCGGTTCAAAATTGCAGGGCGAGTTCGCGACTTTAAGACGTCGCCCAAACATTTGCATTAGCTCCCATAACTTCTTCCCCGGGTTCCTTTTAATTGACTCCCTATGTTCATTAGATAGATTGGTTACAGGTTTCAGGATCGTCGCTCTGACACCACTTTGTGACGCACAATACTCTAAGTGCCTTACCAGGACCACTCAGGTATAAGAACGTCACCATCTCGGTTTCCCGAGGCAATGATAATCAAAGGACAATAAAGAAACATAATTTAAATAGTAATAAAGTTTAAGTGATTACAATCCAAAACCAAACTGATGAAAGTATAATACAGGTTCTCCAAAAACTAAATGTCTAAAACTACTCAAGTACGACAGCGGAAGACTCTAATCAGCTCGTGGTGGCACATCCCAGCTAGCCCATATGCCTCTAATCATACCTGCTCAATCACTGCTCACCACCCCCGAATGGATCACCACAGTTTTACAAAACAAAGACGGGGTCAGTACTAATCACACAATTATATAATCACAATATGACAGAAATCAACACAGCTCAATTGTCACATCAACCCGAACTCCATCACCAACTCCTCAATACTGACTACACATAAAGTGTGTAGCCCTGCCAGAGTACCCATCGTAACAGGTTACTCCTCGCCGCCAGTGGGGGACCGCAGCCGTTCCCACCTAAGCCCCGCTCATCTCCATCGAGCGATAAACCCAAATCCATTAATTTGCACATCCCTTCTGTGGCGGGTTCCACATAAGGCTAATCATGGGTGTGAAAATACTCCCGCAAATGACTTCACTCAGCCAGGGACGCACCCCGAAGAACAAAGACAGATACAATCAACAACAACCAACAATAATAAAATCCACAACCATCACAATACCAACATGATACTTTAACAACAATCACAATCAACACCACACCACATTATGTGACTAATACTGAGTAGGGAAACCCTACCTGGAATGCAAACATAAGCAGACGATCTCAACAGCTGTATCAAAACCTCTCCTCTACGAATCCTCCTCCTATCACATGATCACATAATTACTACTAGCACAACTAACAATAAAAACCCCCAATCCCCCAAATTAGGGTTTAAACAAAGTTAATTAAATGCTATAAAATTGGTACGTAGATCTTACCCTTGACGCAAGGATCACAAGGACACAAGAACAAAGAAATTCGACCTCTTAAGCTCCGGGATTTGTCAATAACACCGATGAAGCGAATAACGTAGTTTCAATCTCCTTTTTAAGTTTATTAGGTTTGTGAAAGTGTTTAGGGAAGAAGGCGATATGAATTATTTACTAATCCGTGTTACTAACAAAACCCGTCAAAATAATGCCTGTCAACGTACCTACTCGATCGAGTAACTAACGTACTCGATCGAGTGCCACTTACTCGATCGAGTACCTAGGCTACTCGATCGAGTACCCTACAGGCAGAATACTGTTTCTAAAAACAAAACACCCTTACTCGACAGAGTAAGGTCCACTCAATAGAGTACCCAGAAACTCAAAAAACCGTAGTATTACATGATCAACTGATCACCACCGTCAAACGACACTAACGTCAAACTATAGTCAGCCAATCGTTACAGATAAGTGTTGATCAGTTGACTATATAATGTATCATCCCTTATGTATTCTGATTATGAGATTTAAATATGTGATCCCACGACTGTTGAGGACACATACTCCAACAATCTCCCACTTGTCCGAGACAAGTGTGCGTCACCAATTCTCTTGTCCTATTACATCTCCCACTCAACGCAAGGTGTCTTGCAGGCCGTACTTGCATGTGATCATATCTAGAGTGGTTTCCTCGATCTGGAAAGTAACTGTTTGGCCGGAATTATCTACCGTAGATACCTTCCGAGCGTGGCCACGCATTTTCAGTTCACTACTCCTCGAGTGGCCCTGAGATTTAAATAACCCTGATAAGGGGGTGGACAATTTCTATCGCACTATTCCCTTTGTCCAGCCACAGTTCATGATGACCCAAAAGATGCCCATTTGCACTCCATATTCGAAAGTCGTAGAGCAAAATCAAAGCAAATCAGAAATTGTGACGACTTGGACGAACAGTCTTTAATCAAAGAATTGACTCAAAAAGAATACTATAGTAGCTCTCGCCATGACCAGGCTATATGAATTTCAAGAACTCTATAAGCGGTCACTGCCCGACAGAGTGTCCTGTACAGTCTGCTTATGCGATCGACTAGTCATCTCTTATGACCCTATGACACTTGAACTTGCCATCAACCAACTCACACTCTAGTCACTAGGATACGTCACCTCATATAAGTGACTAGGGACCAATACTTTATTAATCCAGCTAACTTTAATAGGGCTCAACGTTGTCCTTACAACCTATTTGGATATAACAAAGTAATAAGAGAGTTTAAAATAAAACTCAAACGATAAATGCGATTATCATATATGAATAATCAATATAATATTATTACTTCATATCGCATAATCCAAGGTGAATTTAATCCATGAAACTACATGGTGTTTTCATCAAACCTGTAACAAAAACTTGGTTGGAGAGTATACAATATAACCATCATTCCAACTTCATAAATTGCAATTTCCTTCTTTCGATGTATTCTCGAATCTCATGAAATTTCTAAGCACTCATTTAGATTCGATGCTAGGCTTGAGCTCTTTAACTTGAAAGATGCTTCCACTGTTATCATATAACTTGTGATAAGATCCATGGTGAAAGGATTTACTTTTAGTTCCTTTATAATCCATCTTATCCTTACCACAAAGTACTTAGACTCTATTTGTAGAATTCACAATGACTGACTTTTCAAGGTTGTTCTAGCTATTTGCACTTCCGGACAATTGATAACAAGATCAGCCTAAGAAACTCGAGCTTTTGTAACCCTTCACACAAAATTCCATGTTTCTATCAATCATAAGTACGAATCCTTATTCCTTCTCAAGAACTCAAGGATGTATCCAGCGGCTTGATGTGAACATTATTTGCGCACATTTAGTCCCCTAATTGAACCTATTTTGCATACTTTTATAACATTTCATGACCATTTTATCCGTCAAATGCTTTCTATTTTGCTTTCCTAGTGCATTTTATATGTTTTATAGGAAAGGAGATAATAAGGCAGAAATTCCCGTCTTTCATGCATATTTGGAAGCTTGTTGACAATATTTGATGGACTAAGTATGAAGATGAGGCAAGAATGATGACCACGGAAGAAGAAATAAAGAGTATATAGAGGCATCTTAGGCTTAAAAGCAAAAAGAAAGGGAACAGCAGCTCAACCCGCGCAGGTCAAGCTTATCTGGAGCGGGATACTGGTCAACCCGCTCGGGTCAAATTCAAACCACTCGGGTTGAGGCTCAGGATGCTCATTTTCAGCACGGGACGAGCATATTGTTGGACATGAAGCTTTTCCTTGCTACGTGATCCACGATCCGCGCATATTTTTGAAAGACTAGCAAAAAGGAGACTCGCATCTTTCTTTGAGAGGAGCATTTCCCTACTCAACAATTACCATTGTTATTTACTAATTTACCCTTACTTAACCTAATGATGTACTACTATATATACCCCATTTGTAATAATCAAACCATCAAGTTTCCTTCGATTAATTCAATCCTTCTTTATTAGATTAAACCTTCATTATGAGTAGATTAGAATAGATTACTCTTTAATCTTTCCACAAAATTACACATTAATCTTTCCTTAAATATTGTTCAAGTTTATTATTGAGTATTTCAAGTTTATTATTGGGTAATTAGAAGATCATTTGGGTTTATTAGGATATTGACAACCTTCCATCAATCATCAAGTACTTCTATTATTCTTTGCATTATTATTTTGGAATCTCCATAGGTATAATTCTCTTAATCCTTGTTTTAAATTTATTTTAATCTTTCTTACTTGTTCATCATGTTTTGCCTTGTTAATATGATTGACAACCTTGTTAGCATGTTAAACTTGATAATGAGTGAGTAGTCTCTTAGCTAGGATTAATGGGTAATTAGGTAAACCAACATGGGGATTGATTCATGCTTAATCTAATATGTTCACATAATTAATTTGCTTGCTTGTTGTGATGTCAACCTATGCACATGTTATGTTTGATGAAATGCTAAGCCTATGAATCCTTGCATTTACAACCATCTCTTATCTATTCAACTTGACTTGTAAGATATAAATAAACTCGAGTCTAGTTAGACCATGCATAAAAGTGATTAGGGGGAAAGTAAGTCGAATTGTAGGTGTTGTACAATCTAATCGATTCGGCTCCGGGACCCAACTCTTCCTAAGAACTATAAGACATACACCAAGTCGGTTCCTTTACAACAATAATTGCTTGCTTATAATTGAGAACATGTTTGTATGATCAACTCCCATAAATCCCTTATGAACCCATGATATCCTAGCATTTTTAATCATTTGTTTACATTTCTTAATTTTGTTGCTTGTTTACTTTCCATTTCTTCTATTATATTAGAATCATCAACCCATTACAATTGTGACAAACCCAAGGCACAACCATAATTAGATTGAATAATTTGAGTACCACCGTCCCATGGATCGACCTCGACTTACCACTAACGAGTTGTTTGTTGAGAATATAAATGTGTTTGATTGAGAGCCCCAACGACACTCTCATCAAAATGGCGCCGTTGCCGGGGACGGTGTTGTTTATTTGAATTCCTCTTTTGTCTAGTTTTAGTTGTGCTTCTTCTAGAGGAATCTTGGTTCCTTGGAAATTTTATTTCTTGTACTTGTTCTATTTCATATGTTTATCATGTCTACATTCACTTTTTGGCAATATGAAGATGAGTCATTTGATAAATATGTTATAATATTTGAAGATTATATGAATCATGCTTGGCATCATGGTTTTACTCTTTCAAATTATGAAGCATGTTCTGTTGTTTATAATGGCATGAACCTTGAAACCCGCAACTTGTCATTTCACTTGAGTGGTGGTAGAATTTGTGAGATGAGTTGTGAGGAATTTTGGGAATTTGTTGAGTTCATGACAATCCATTGTCATAAGCAAATTGTACATGACATATTTGAGAGTACCAAGGAAGGTATGGAAGCAATAAAAACCACATTTCAAAACTTCATTGAGGAAAACTATGAAAATGAGATTTGTGAGGATGAGACACCTTCCTATAACGTTGAGTCAACCTATTATGCCCACAAAATTAACCCACCTTGGAAAGATGGAGTGCTAGATGAGGAGAGTGATGATGAGGAGGAGTACATTCTTGATTGTGAAACTAATGCTTGGATGTCGTCATCCCACTCTTCTTTTTTTTAAATGAAATCAACCTCCATGGAATTTGATGTTAATGGGCAAAGTGAGAGTGATATGGATGTGAGCTTGAGTGAAAACTCACCCTTTGAGGATGACATATTTGAGGGAGACAATTGTGTTGAACTTGGTGAGCCTTATTACGACAACCCCTTTGATAATGGACCTTGTTGGGATGAGGAATATGATGAGGACATTTGGGAACCCCAAATAGACACCCTTAAAATCACCTTAATTGGATGATAATGAGAGTACTTGCATTGAATGTGGTGATTTTGACTATTTGGAGGATAAGTTGAGTGAATTGCCAACCAACTACCCATTTCATGTTCCTACCATCCATCATTTCACTTATGATTTTTATCATAATGCTCTTGACATGCTTGTTCGGTCTCTTACTTGGGCATTATTTCATTGCATAATCTTGTGTTGTTATCCATGCCTATTTATTTCTCACTCCCAAGAATTTGATCAACTTCTACGTGCTTTGAGTGCTAGTGATAATCTTCTATAAAATTGTTAATTTTCAATCTTTAGTTTGATGGAGTTCCTTAATAACCATTAATTTGTATATATGCATTTAGTGTAGTTTTGCATTCATTTAATTGCATGAGAGATGAAAGGAAGGGATCTCATATTTTAATTGAGTTTTTGAAGGAAATTAATGAAAATGAGAAGATGAAAAATGTAAAGAAATGAAGAAAATCGAGAATTTGGGCTTATAAGTAACTTTGTTATCATAAGAAAGGTGTTGGGTCGAAATTTCTCAGAATATGAGCATCCCGAGACAAATCCGAGCGGGTTGAAGAACAAGAAAAGAAGCAAAAGTTCTCTGACCAAGAATCCGCTCAGATTTTGAGAAAAATGCTCGTCTTCACTGCCAACCCGAGCGGGTTCATTTCATCTGGAGCGGGTTCACTGTCTACCCGAGCGGGTCAGATTTATCCCGAGCGGGTCCAGCCTCTAATTGCAGAATATGCCCAGAATCACGGGCATGATACCTCCAACCCACCCGTGTCCAGCTTTATAGCCCGTGTATGCCTTTGTTTTCAGCCACAATTTTACTCTACACTCAAATCTCACTCACCCTCTTCATCTTCTACCTTCGAGCTCAACCCCAACTCACAAAACTCACCCAAATAACCATAAAATCCAACCAAATCACCATCAAATTACTCTAAAAATCATTCTAATCCATTTCTACACAATAAAAACCAACTTTCCAACCTTCTACTTGCTCCAATTCACCCATTTTCATCATTTCAAAAATTGGAGCTCCAAAAATCCGTGAGCTTTAATTGTCTTTCGGGTTTGATTTTTGCCTTCTAGCTTCACTACATTGCTTTTAGTGTTCTAGTAAGGCATTTTCAAGGTTGTTTGGCTCTTATTTGTGGAAATTTGAAGCATTATTGGGTAGTCATACTTGGTGGATTTCAAGACTACAACAATGAGTTTTTGGGGCAAGAGTAAGGCTACTACTACTAAGTGATCAAAAAGAAGAAAAGAAAGCAATTTTAATGCTCCACCAGAGTTCCAAATGCAATAAGAGGAACTAGTACCGGAGATTGAGCAACTTGATGATTTCCTGGAGGTAGTATTCATAAAAAATGAGCATAGGAGGCGATTTTTGAAACTACTTGGTAAGGAATTCGAGCCTACTCGTTTCATTTGTCGTCAAATTTTGGATAAACTTGGTATTGAAGAACAAACCGAGTCTTTGTTTAGAGGAATGGGTCTTGAGACTTTATTTAATATGCATGAGGAAACATATCTTAGCCTCACCTTGGAATTCTTGTGTAATCTCAAAGTATTTGAAGGAGAAAGATATGGGGCGTCTTTGGAATTTAGGTTGTGTAATGAGACCCATCAAATACATTTGGGTACCTTTGGTGAAATTTTTGGACTTGCGATACCCGAGACCGACCTTGAGAAACCCGTGAGGTTCACGGAGTCACACTTGTGGAGAGCGATCACCGGGTTGGAATTAGAAGGTTTTAAAAGGTGTCATGCCTTTTACATTCATCATCCGGTTATTAGAGTGTGGCATCAATTTATAACGGGGACTATTCATGGAAGAAGTGACACGGGATGTGTGAGTCAACTTGACATGACTTTTCTTGAGTCATATTTGAATGTCCAAGGTTTGCCAAAGTACAACTTTAATCCCACTCTTGAATTACTTGTCCGATTTCGAAATCTATCAAGGGGTGTGATAAAATCAAAGGGAATTCTGATGGGTGGTCTTGTGACTAGGATGGCCGATGTTTTATGTCCGGGGTTTAATGATGATGGGAGGTATGTGGCTCTACCCGGAGATACTTTACTTGATTAGAAGGTCATCTTTAGGCATCACAAATGGTGCAAATATAATGATTTGGGAGTCATTGATTGGTACACCAAGGGAAGCTCTACATTCACCCTTCCTTGTTGGGACCTTCCTCCTACCACACCTAGGTCGAGCTACCTTGCACCTATGCCGAGCTACCTCCTCCCCATTGAGAGTATTGCGGCTCCACCACCTAGGAGACGTGAGTAGGCACCTTCTACTCCTTCCCATGCACCACCACCTTTCCAAGGTCCAAGCCTTTGATTTCCACCATTCCTTCATGGTGTTCAGCCCTCTTATGCGGAGATACCTCCATTCCCCCATGTCTACCGACCCTACTCACCTCCTCCTCCAAGCTCCCCACCATCGGCCATGGATATATTGATGGGTATGATGAGCAACATGGATTTTAGGATCCACCGAGGGCAAGAAGACAACTATTTGGCCCTGTATCCTCAATACTACCATATGGCACAACAAGAGTTTATTGATCCTAATGGTCCTAGGCCTTCTTGGGTGCAACCATACCTTGTGTTCCCAGACCAAGGCATGAATGAAGATGACAAAAGATGAGGGGAGGAAGAAGAAGAAAGTGAAGATGATGATAGCCTTAATGATAGAGGCTTTGATTGAGATCGTGATTGTAAGACCCTTCTTTCCCTATCTCTCATGTATAGTTTGCATTATAATATATCTCACATGATTAGATTACTTTGCATTGTATTATATCTCACATGATTCATGTAGATAGTTGCATATAGATTAGAATTCATTCATAGTCAATAATGGCCAAACCTATTTCTTTCTACACTAGAAATAGGGTTTAAATCGGTCTGGGGAGGTTTGATCATAGGTGACCATAGTTTACTAGAAATCATGCATCATATAGTATAGTTTAGATTGCATTCATTTGTTATACATGTCATATAGAATTGCATTTAGTAAGAGCATGCATTCTTTCATATCATATTGCATTTGTACTTCATTTCAAAAAAATCAAAAATCCAAAAATATGTATTTTTTTTTCATTCCTACTCCTACATGTACATTGAGGACAATATCCAAAATAAAGTGTGTTGGTTATTTAAAAGTAATTACCGATACATTTAGCGTAATTAAGATTGGTTCGTAGATGGGTAATTTCTAAATAATATAATGTGAGTTCGGGAAGTACGGAGTGTACACTCGCATAATTATTTACGGAATTACGGTATAGTTTTCGGTTCGAATAACTATGACGGAGGTTGGTAGTAATTAAATTACTCGGGTTTTAATTAATTGAAACCGGAATTCTGAAGAGTTGTGACTCTTCAGAAATACATCTCCCTATACACTCCTTTGTCATTATAAATAGACAAAGGGATGAGAAGGAAAAGTTACAATGAAACAAAATCTTCTACTGCATCAAGGAACATATAACATTCTACAACAAAATACTTCTATATTACGTCTCTGAGGGCACCGTCTTATCTCAGTAGAAAGTTCGATTATACCCAGGCACTGTTAAGGGTCGAATTATTCTATTAGGAAAGCGGAGTCGATTCGGTGCGGTGTTATTATTGTCAGTCCTTATTCGTGCACATACAATTTATCTAACAATCTAATAGAATAATTTCGAAATCTGTCAAGATGACGAATGTCAAGGAATGACAATGAAGGATTCTTAAAGAGTATTTCTTGTGATGACGATGGAATAACGTGTTGGGGATGATAATCATGACCCGATTGATTTGTAAGATGTTCGGTAACGAAATCATGACAATGAGGATGAGGATATATTGAACACCATGTATATATCCAAAGTTCTTAGTCGCTTGGATGATGTTCGAATTGGTATGAAGTACCATGACGCCAATGGAGTTAGATATTCGGTATCATGAACTTGGTTCTATAATCCATGATTTTAAGGATGCGGCGTATACATCGCAGCGGATGATGATCAATGCATATAGTTTGGGTTTTGAATTTCTGCCACCAAAACTATGAAATCAAGTTGATATAATATTGATGTTAAGGCAATGGGTGTTGTGGTAAAGAAATGCTTGCTTGAGCGGTTTGCAAAAGGAAAAGACGAAACATCACTACAGATAAGCGTTTTTTCCATTTTAATAATTTTCTTTGTCATGCTTAATTGACATTAATTATGATGTTAATGAGCATTGAGTATCACAATTTCATACGATGTTTCGGAATTATAAGGATCAAGTATGCATATGGTCCCTCTTATTGCTTCACAATGATTATTTCAATATGGTGCAAGTTTGTGAGATAAGAAACAATTATAGTTTGCTTTTGATCTTATTTTAATCCTGCTGTCTCATTTACAAATGAAACCGTCTAAACTTCGGTTTTTATTTTATTGTCCGGAATTTCCACTTTGATATGACTTCATTGTAAATCATGAATTCTTGAGAATGATGGTATTATTGTTAAATTTGCAATATGATTAGTTTTGCGAAGGAATCTCGTTATTGCTTGAAGTAATCTGGTAATGCAATGTATCATATTGCAATATGTTGGCATACATCATGCGTGAATGTTGCTGATCTCATGTTTATTATCAATTGTCATTTTGTGTTGTTTGTTTATACAAACTGATGTTAATAGGTTTTTGTATGCTTGATATATGGCAATGCACAATCGAAAAGTTGTAATAAGCTTTATATATTCTGAATGCTTTGGTGAGTGTGTTAAATCCGAATATGGTTCAATATTAAGAGATTGTATATTTGGCTGTGTATTATGAATAAGAGGTAATCTCTTTGCTTGTATTGATATTATAATGTGACAACATTGGTTGTTGTCTTTATGTAGTGAGTGTGTATGTTATAAATGACTCTCCTTGATATGATACACGGGAATACGATATTGAGCGGTTTCATACGAGTGCTCGTATGACTCAATAGTATAGTGTATTTTTTTTAGGGTAGTATCAAGTTTCGGTTTTTCTTTGGCGACTTGAGACACCCTAGATTGGTTTAAGGTGGAGTTGAAGACTCACCCATGAAAAGGGACATATTTTATGTCAAGTTTAGTTTCATAGTTGCTTAACCTTGTGTTATAAGGGGCAAATTTAATGAGATGTGAATTAATATTAAATTTTGATCGAAGATGTTTATTAATCTTTTGTTGATGTATATACCATGTTGAATAAGTTTGTTGAATATGTTTGTTGACATAGAAGTATTTGTTTGGGAATCTATTGGTTTTAACTTAATGATAGTGATCATGATTGTGTTTTTTGCTAGTAGTAGGAAAGATTGATTTCTACTGTCATGGCTTATACTGTCTTGATTAATAATTTTTGTGTTATGTTAATGAGTGTTACTATGTATTTGATAACCGGCCATAATGCATTGGCACAATAATTATATTTACTAGTTGTTGATATAATTATTATTGAATGTACGTACATATTGATAATCCGTTTATGGAGTGGTCATTTGTTGTAGGATTACAACAAGTCGATTTTTGGTATAGAACAAAGATAATGTACCTTGTAAAAAGGTGGTTGTGTCATCATGTTCTTCTATGAAGGACATGGGAGAGGTAAAATGATCTTTGATATTTGGATCAAGGGTGAAAGTATGATTAATATTCTCTGGTTAATTTTACTCCTGGGTTGAGTGTGATATTTTTTCCAATGGTAAAAGTGGAATTAAAACTCGGATTTTCACAAGGGATTAATTATTGTGGTTTGACAAGTTGAGTAAGTATACTAGTATAACTAGTACTTATCCTTTGCAAGTTATTAGGCAAATGTGAAAATGAATAAAGTAAATCATGAATTATGATTTGTCCCATGTCAGTTTTCCTTCGGTTTTGGATGGATAGTACATATATGCAAATTAAATTACCAATGTAGAAGGTTATTTTCTACTAGTAACAGTGTATTTTACTTGGGAAAGTATCATGAGTATATGGATTTCCAAGAAGCGAATTTGCATTATGAGTATTGACATTGGAGTTGGTATGCGTAGTGTTAGCATAGCCTGTTAAGACTAAGTAGCTAAGGAAATTAATTAATCTACGGTATTACTTAAAAGTATTAGACCAATTTCATCCATGATTTTTGATAGTGAATAACGGTGCACCAAGGTGTTTGCTATAACACGGTTTATGGACTATCATAAATGGGGATGATCTTGGTTGTCTTTTATGAGCTCTCATTTTTAGTTGATCACTTTGCATAAAGGGTCAGTTAGGGACTTGGTTTTAAAGTCGGTTGACGGGATGAGACTAAAACTCGTATAAGATCTTTGGCGATAGGATACCCAATTCTCCTCTAATACAATGTTAGAGGCTGAATTCAATGTGGAAGGCCTATTGTTAAGAGATTGAAGCACACAATAATTTATATCCCGAGGTGTGTGCTTAGACTTGCATGTTGTAAGGTTGATCTTTTGAAAAAGTGTGTTTGCAAGGACACGATGAAAAGAATCAACCTATATGAACATGAAGTACAACCGCTTCAAGGGAGTATGGGTTTGACTCCCGATATGTTCATGAATAGATATGGGACACTAGGCTTGTAATTAAGTGTCGGTTTATGTAATTTTTAGAAGTAAATTAATTTATGTGTGAGTTATCTTCAAGTATTCAAAATGGGTAGAAAGGGTTCAATGCTTAGTCACACCCCGATACTCGAATATTTGGAATGTGTAATTTCACTATGTGAAAATTCAATCTTCGTGACATTTTCATTTATGCATAAATTGGTATGTTTGTTAGGTTATTTAAATTCTTAAATTACGCTTAAATGGGGGAGGAATGTTGGTGATGTAAGAGTAATTACCGGTACATTTAGCGTAATTAAGATTGGTTCGTAGATGGGCAATTTCTAAATAATATAATGTGAGTTCGGGAAGTACGGAGTGTACACTCGCATAATTATTTACGGAATTATGGTATAGTTTTTGGTTCGAATAACTATGACGGAGGTTGGTAGTAATTAAATTACTCGCGTTTTAATTAATTGAAACCGGAATTTCTGAAGAGTTGTGACTCTTCAGAAATACATCTCCCTATACACTCCTTTGTCATTATAAATAGACAAAAGGATGAGAAGGAAAAGTTAAAGTGAAACAAAATCTTCTACTGCATCAAGGAACATATAACATTCTACAACAAAATACTTCTATATTACGTCTCTGAGGGCACCGTCTTATCTCAGTAGAAAGTTCGATTATACCAAGGCACTGTTAAGGGTCGAATTATTCTATTAGGAAAGCAGAGTCGATTCGGTGCGGTGTTATTATTATCAATCCTTATTCGTGCACATACAATTTATCTAACAAAGTGGGGGATGGGAATTTATATTCCAAAAATGCATAAAAATTGAAAATTTTGAAAAATACAAAAACATGTCTTTTTATTTCATTAATCATAAAAACCATAAAAATTTGAAAAATTCAAAAATCCAAAAACATGTTCATTTCCTTTGTAGTGTAATCTTGTATATATTGTATATATTGTGTTTGTTTATCCTTTTCACGATGATCGACTATGCCACATCCGAGACATGAGGATATAGAAGACCGCATGGTATGATCTTTCCAATCTCCTTTTTCCTCTTTATGTTAATGACTATGTGGCTTTATTTTGATTGATGCGGTATAAACAATGTGATTGTTGGATTGCATTTAGATTATATGGCATACTAGTTGGTAGAAGCATATGCATTAGGATGTATATATGTCAGTTGCATCATGGCATATAGTTGCATGTTAGAAAAATTTTGTGAAACCATCTATTTGGGAAACTTGACAAGTGTATATAAGGCCCTTATAGATGCTTTTTCTTCTTAATACTTTGCTTGTTAGAATGCTTGTAAAACACCCTAGGATGTGTTATACTAGTATCCTTTGACCCATGGATTAAGGCCTAGTCAAGAGTACATTGTTATGTGATAACTCCTTGGCTACCATTTATTCCAAGGTGACCCTTGAAACCATGCATCCATCATCCATGTTCTACCACATTTTGTCATCAAAGGGAATGGGCACAAAAATTGTTCAAAATTTGAGTTCAAGAATTGAAATGAAAAGTTGAAAAAGTTTGCAAATTGCATCAAATGAAAAGAGGAGCAAAAATAGACTCCTATGTTTCAAATATAACCACCCTCACTACAAATGGGATGACTTTGAAAATGTTCAAAAAGAAATGCAAAGAAAAGTTGAAATTTGTCAAGTGTTGAAATGCAAACATCAAAAGAAATGGCAAAAAGAAAGTGTTCTCAAAAGTCAAATGCCACAGTAAATTGGGGGGAAAAACAACAACTAAAGCAAACTCCCAAAATGAAACTCAAATACTATTGATCCCTTTTATCCATCGTATCCATTTTTGTGCATGGTAGAGAGGGGACGACTCTTCTTTTTGTCTAGGCAAGATGGGGAATTCCGCGATCCTCCAGTGTTTCTAACATCATAGGGAGTCTATTCTTGATAAAAGCATTTAACGATTGAGGACAAAGGTACCCTAGCTTGACACAATTTGGAGGTGATTTATTGGTATCCTTCTAGGCTTAGTAGTTTGAAGAAACCATATCTATAAAGGAGTCTGTACCCTTGAATTGCTTCCCCTTTAGATAATTTCCGCCACTTAGATGAGGAAAGTGGCTATTCTTTTGTAAATGCATCCATTACTTGATTTTGTGTGCTTTAATGATTGGATGTGTCGCCATTTTGGCAAGACCCACCTTGCCTTACAATAAGGCATCCTACCTCATGGTTGTCTTGTTGTGAGTTGAAGGGGCGGAGTGAGACCCGCTAATTGTCTCACATCGGCTATATTAGTATGTTAGTTTGAATAAGGGTCCTAGTTTTTGTCACCTTTTTACTCGGGACGAGTAAAGGTTCGGTTTGGGGATATTTGATGTGAATATTATTTGCGCACATATAGTCCCCTAATTGAACCTATTTTGCATACTTTTATAACATTTCATGACCATTTTATCCGTCAAATGCTTTCTATTTTGCTTTCCTAGTGCATTTTATATGTTTTATAGGAAAGGAGATAATAAGGCGGAAATTCCCGTCTTTCATGCATATTTGGAAGCATGTTGACGATATTTGATGGACTAAGTATGAAGAGGAGGCAATAATGATGACCAAGGAATAAGAAATAAAGAGTATATAGAGGCATCTTAGGCTTAAAAGCAAAAAGAAAGGGAACAGCAGCTCAACCCGCGCGGGTCAAGCTTATCTGGAACGGGATACTGGTCAACCCGCTCGGGTCAAATTCAACCCGCTCGGGTTGAGGCTCAGGATGCTCATTTTCAGCACGGGACGAGCGTATTTTTGGACAGGAAACTTTTCCTTGCTACGTGATCCACGATCCGTGCATATTTTTGAAAGACTAGCAAAAAGGAGACTCGCATATTCTTTGAGAGGAGCATTTCCCTACTCGACAATTAGCATTGTAATTTACTAATTTATCCCTGCTTAACCTAATGATGTACTACTATGTATACCCCATTTGTAATAATCAAACCATCAAGTTTCCTTATATTAATTCAATCCTTCTTTATTAGATTAAACCTTCATTAGGAGTAGATTAGAATAGATTACTCTTTAATCTTTCCACAAAATTACACATTAATCTTTCCTTAATTACTGTTCAAGTTTATTATTGAGTAATTCAAGTTTATTATTGGGTAATTAGAAGATCATTTGGGTTTATTGGGAGATTGACAACCTTCCATCAATCATCAAGTACTTCTATTATTCTTTGCATTATTATTTTGGAATCTCCATAGGTAAAGTTCTCTTAATCCTTATTTTAATTATTGGTAATCTTTCTTACTTGTTCATCATGTTTTGCCTTGTTAATATGATTGACAACCTTGTTAGCATGTTAAACTTGATAATGAGTGAGTAGTCTCATAGCTAGGATTAATGGGTAATTAGGGAAACCAACATGGGGATTGATTCATGCTTAATCTAATATGTTCACATAATTAATTTGCTTGCTTGTTGTGATGTCAACCTATGCACATGTTATGTTTGATGAAATGCTAAGCCTATGAATCCTTGCATTTACAACCATCTCTTATCTATTCAACTTGACTTGTAAGATATAAACCAACTCGATGTTGAAATATGTGTCCTCCGACAATAATGCGATCACAACTGTTGATCATGATGATCACATGTTTAAGTCTCATTTTAAAGAATACAAATTGGGAAGTATTTTACTGTCAACTGGTCCACACATATCGGTAATGATTGGCTGACTAGAGTTTGACATTACTGTCGTGAGACGGTAGTGACCAGTTGATCCCCTTAGGTCATACCTATAGGATAACACTCTTAATTGATCATTTAATTGATTGTATGACGATACGGGTGAATTAAATTACTTAAAATTGACGGACGATTTTGGAAGCTATATTTACGTGTCTTATTGAAATTTGATTAAATAAGATACGATCTAAGTAATCGAATTGTTTTATTACTTAGATGAAATTATTGTTAAAAGAAACAATTGCATTTGAATGAATAAATTATTATAAATACAAGATGTTGTGATTTATAATTGGTAAATTATTTTGGTACGAGTAATTATGAATTACTAGGTCGATTTTGTGTATGACGTATTTTATTAATGCGTTGATTTTTAAAATGTTAAAAATGCATAACAATTTTACATGAGATGTGACATGTGACAAATTGACAATTTGACAAAGATAAAATGGAATCCATTTTATCTATTATAACCGAAAATAATGGGTGGATTAGGAAAATATTAGATTAATTATGTTAGTGGTAAACATAATCGTGTTTGCCTAATACTAGCCATGCAAGCCTACATGTTCTTGTGAAGGCAACCTTGTGCATGCATTGGCTCCCTTTTTCCCCCCTTCCACCCGGTTTTGAGAAGAAAAATCCATGGGTTTTTCTTCTTATTTTTACCTAATATACACTATGATATTCACTAGTGCATCATTCATTCATATTTACATCTAAAATAAGAATTTTAGAGAGATAACATCTTCCTCCTCCTCCCTCTCTCTTAACCGAATTTATAGAGAGACCAAATAATTTTTGGGTCAATTTTTACACAAAATTAATATTGTTCTAGTAATAATAATATTAATTTTATTAAGTTGTTATCTTGGGTATAAAACCTTAGAAGGGATTCCACACTTGAATCCTAGTTCATCCAATTAAGGAAAGCTCAAGAACAAGAGAGTAGGAGAACTCTCTTGTGCCCTTTGATCCGAAATAACAATGTAAGAATGAAGATTTCTTCCTTATTTTACTTAATGTTTGCATGCATAAGATCACCTTTTAATTTATAACTAAATTAAAATTATAACATTATGAATATGTTGAGTAAAGAGATATATATTTATAACAAGTGGTATCAGAGCCTTGGTTGTTTGCATGCAAATCGGTTAGAGTTTTTCCGAGTTATACGATTAACATATAAAACTTGTTAAATTTGTGTTATTATGATATACCACGAAAATATTTATGCATGTTAAAGTTTCTAATCCTAAAATATTTTTAGGATATTTTGGTTAGTTTATGGATTTTTATTGATCATCTTATATAATAATGGCATTAAAAATATGATTTTATGATTAAAATGTCATTTTCGGACTAAAATTAGCTAACCTTCGAATTTTCCAGTGATTTTTGGATATGTTATCACATATATTATTTTGAGATGACCTGTAAATGTTCATAATTTTTGGAGTTTTTATGCTCGAAATATGAATTTTTCATGTTTAAAATCAAATTTAGAAGAAAAATAGGTTAATATGAGATAAATTTCAATTATGGTCATATAAATTTAGTATGTTGTCACATGCAATTTTACAAGATGTGTGTAAAATAATAGGCTATATTGAAGTCTTTATGCATGATTTATGAATTTTTGATGAAAAATAGCATAAATAGTGACTTAATTAGTGAATAATTGCTAAAACATACTCCATGACTAAGAAAAAACGTCACATGTTGCATTTTATTATCTTTTTCAGATCTAAAATTGAAAAGTTGATGAATATAATTTTTCTTATGTTTTTATGATTATTATTGATAAATCCGATAAACCGCAACATAGTTTTTCCGATAATTTTACAAAAATTTAACCTAAGTTTTTGAACATTATGAGTGTCATGGTATTTTTCCAGAATGTTCATAAATTTAAATTTTAAATTTTTGAATTTATTTGAAATTTTGTGATTTATTTGAAGTTTATAGCATTTTATTGTAATTTTGAGTCCATTAATGAACAATTTTAAGAAATATGAGTTAATTATAGTCAAATAGTTAGTAAAGACTAATTTTGATTCCTAAGAGGTTAGGGTAATTAACTTGTGCATAAATATGAATTTTTGTAATTTTTGTGATTATAAAACGTTGAATCACGCAAATCCGTAAAAACCGTGTAATATACGATATTGGCTCCTTAAAGGCGATTTAGCATAAAATTGGGCATGTTCATACATATTATAATGCTGCATTTTATTTATGATTGTCGTAATTTTACTTTATGTAATTTTTGAATTATGTAATTTTTACTTAGTATGGCCTTAGTTTTTAATTGGTATTACCCGAAATGTATGGGAATATCGATTCGGTTATAATTTATTGTGATCTCGTATCACCGTTTTGTAATTTAATAGATTTATTTTATTTTATTTTAATTACAAATGTATAATAGGAAATTATGTAATTTGTTATGTAATTTATTTATTCCGGAGTTCCTTGAAGACGGTGTCACTCAAGAAGGCGATACATAAAGACGGTGTTACCTCGAGATGCGTGCCGTAACCGAAGTTCAAGGGACCAATGGAGTTGGTTTCCTAATATGTAATAGTTAATTAGATTTTCTATTTTAGGAAGGCCATACTAGGATTTATTTTATACTTTGCATTTTATTTATATGTTGCATGCATCGCTAAATCGCCATAACTAAAACATGCATTGTCATTTTATCGAGTTTATCGACAGTGTCAATTACAATTATCGTAGTTCATCGCTTTAGTTCACTTGAAACGTGATAGATAATAAATTGACATGACCTCTCGCTAAAATAATCAATTGAGACTTAGCCTTACCAAATAGTAGAAACCATGAAAACCTATTTCGCGAGGGAGTGCACTCGGCTACCCCGGGGTACAAACCTTGTTACGTAGGGGAAGTGGGTGATAAATGTCTATCCACCGAATTCATATTGATGAGGGATTCATCGGTTACCCCGTGCCCAAGTTAATATGGGTTTGGATCATGGACACATTTATTCGAAATTTTGATTGAACTCAACAAAAGTTTTTGATAAGGGTTTCATCGGCTACCCCGTGCCCTTGTCGGATGTGTTTTGGGCTATAGATAAATATTAGAGTAATTTTATCGACCGAGAGTTCTAAAAGTAGAATCGATTAAAGAGTTAGTCCACCGAGTTATATTGATAAGGGTTTCATCGGCTACCCCGTGCCCAAGTTAATATGAATTTGGATCTCGGAATCATTTATAATAGTTGGGTAGAGGTCACTATATAAATGCTCATATCTTGTTAATTATTTACAAGTATGATATTAAAAGACAAATTTTAATATTTCCTTTTCCTCCATACTTGTAGTTCATTACAATGAATCCATCAAACGCTACCGCACCGATAACTATTGAGTCTTACCACAATGTTCTTGACGACGTTTGCTCCAACAATGATTTCGACACTACTAGAGAACTTCATTTTGGGATAGGTTCGGATGGAAACCTTAACTTCATCACTTCTACTAGACCACCTACTACTACTACTACTAGATCTCGTGTGAGCCCGTCTCAGGAAGACTACCTCATACAATCTATAGGGTCTTTGTCTCTGAAAGATAAAGATGCCAAAACTAGTGGGAGCTCAAGAAATCAAGTTCTTGCGTCAAATGGCAAAAAGTTCAAGAAGAAGGGAAAGAAAGTCAAAAACTTCAAGCAAGTTAATGATTAGTGCCATTATTGCTATGGCATGGGACATTAGCTTAGGAATTGTCCCGTATATTTGCGAAATATAAGGGAAGGAATCATCGTTCCAAAAGGTAAAATTCCTAAGGAAATTTATGTTATTGATATAAATTATACTTCCACTACGACATGGGTACTAGATACCGGTTGTGGTTCTCACCTTTGTAATCATTCACAGGGTTTAAGAGACGCGAAGAGGCTTAGCAAAGGAGATGTGGATCTACGCCTTGGAAATAGAGCTCGAGTAGCGGCCGAATCCAAAGTAACTTATGTATTAGCTTTGCCTAATGGATTTGAGTTGTATTTACATAATTGTTTTTATGTGCCTACACTCTCTAAAAACATTATTTCTATCGCTATGCTAGACATGGATGGATTTTGTTTTGTCATTAAGAACAATCGTTGTACTATTTCAAGGAATGATTTGGTTATAGGCCAAGCTTCTTCCATCAATGACATTTACATTTTAGAGACCTCAAGTCCAATTAATAATATCTATAACATTCAATCAAAGAAACTCAAATCAAGTGACCCAAATGAATCGTTCATTTGGCATTGTCGATTAGGTCACATAAACGAGAATCGCATTAAAAGATTAATTTCAAGTAATGTGATTACACCATTTGATTATCAATCATATGGTACATGAAAATATTGCCTACTTGGCAAAATGACTCGTAATCCTTTAAGTAGTAAAGGAACACGAGCAAGTGAACTATTGGGACTCATACATACCGATGTGTGTGGACCAATGAGTATCACCGCTCGTGGAAATTATGACTACTTCATAACCTTCACCGATGATTTAAGTAGATATGGGTATATCTATTTAATGAAGCATAAAAGTGAAGCGTTTGAGAAATTCAAGGAATTTCAAAACGAAGTAGAGAACCAATTGAACAAAAGGATTAAGGCACTACGATCCGATCGTGGTGGAGAATATCTTAGTCTTGAATTCGATTCACACCTGAAAGGTTGTGGTATTATATCACAACCTTCTCCACCCGGAACGCCACAACTCAATGGTGTTGCCGAAAGGAGAAATCGAACCCTACTTGATATGGTTCGATCCATGATGAGTCAAACCGAGTTACCAAACTCTTTTGGGGATTTGCAATCCAAACTGCAATTCTATCTATGAATAATAGTCCAACTAAGGCCACCGAAAAGACTCCATTTGAAATGTGGAAAGGAAGAGTTCCTAATCTATCCTACATGAAAATTTGGGGATGTGATGCTTATGTCAAGGCAAAAACCGACAATAAGCTTGCCCCAAGATCCGAAAAATGCATCTTTGTAGGTTACCCTTTGACCTCTCGAGGTTACTACTTCTATAAACCTCAAGAAAACAAAGTGTTTGTATCTTCCGAGGCTGTCTTCTTAGAAAGTCAATTTATTTCTAAGAGACAGAGCGGGAGAAATTTTGAACTTGATGAAGTTCAAGAGCCACAAACCGAGGTAGAGACGCAAGAAGATGTTCTTTCGTCGTCTAACGCGGTTGTCCCTCCTCCACTTAGAAGAACGGGCCGAGTTATTCGCCATCCCGATCGATATGTGGGACTTATCGAAGAAGATGGAACACTCGATGTGTTGCTTATAGAAAGTGACGAGCCCGCCACCTACAAGGACGCAATCTCTAGTCCTAATTCCTCCTTATGGCTTGAAGCCATGAAATCCGAAATGGATTCTATGCATGAAAACCAAGTTTGGGACTTGGTAGATTTGCCTAAAGGGGCAAGACCTCTTCAATGCAAATGGATATTCAAAGTCAAGAATGGCATAGAGGGACTTGACGATGTCTACAAAGCTAGGCTAGTGGCAAAAGGATTTACCCAAGTCCAAGGTCTCCATTATGATGAGACCTTCGCCCCCGTAGCCATGCTAAGATCCATACGGATTTTGTTAGCGATCACCGCATTTCATGATTATGAAATATGGCAAATGTATGTCAAAACCGCTTTTCTAAATGGGCATTTAGAAGAGGAGGTGTACATGATACAACCCGAAGGTTTTGTTGATTCTGAAAATCCTAACAAATTGTGCAAGCTTAAGAGATCCATTTATGGTCTTAAGCAAGCATCTAGAAGTTGGAATCATCGATTTGATCATGTGATAAAAGAGAATGGTTTCACTCGAAGTGTTGAGGAACCATGTTTATACATGAAATTCAGTGGGAGCAATGTTGTGTTCCTAATCTTGTATGTCGATGACATACTACTCATTGGAAATGATATTCCAATGTTGTCTTCTGTTAAGAAGTGGTTAGGTAATCACTTCCATATGAAGGATTTAGGAGAAGCACAACGCATATTAGGTATCCAGATCCATAGAGATAGATCCAAGAGGATATTGGCACTAAGTCAAGAGTCTTATGTTGATAAGATTGTTCGACGGTTCGGCATGGACAAATCTAAAAGGGGTTTGGTACCTATGGTAACTGGGACTATATTGAGCAAGACTCAATCTCCCTCCGAACCCCATGATGTTGAACGCATGAAGATTATCCCTTATGCTTCCGCTGTTGGATCAATCATGTACGCCATGATATGCACACGTCCTGATGTCTCGTATACCTTGAGCATGACGAGTAGATATCAAGGAAATCCAGGTGAGAGTCACTGGATTGCTGTCAAGAACATCCTTAAGTACTTGAGAAGGACTAAGGATTCTATCTTAGTGTTTGGAGGAGACACCGAACTCCGTGTTAATGGTTACACGGACTCAATTTTTCAAACCGATAGAGATGACATGAAATCACAAGCTGGTTTCGTTTTCATGCTCAATGGTGGTGTCGTAAGCTGGAGAAGCTTCAAGGAAGTCAGAATCGCGGATTCAACAATGGAGGTGAGTACATTGCGGCATCGTGAAGCTGCCAAGGAAGTCAGTGTGGATCGTGCAATTCACGGAAGGTCTAAGAGTAGTACCTACCGCCAATGATCCCATCACTCTCTATTGTGATAATAGTGGGACGATCTTCCAAGCTAAAGAGCCAAAGTCTAGTAATAGATCTAGACATGTACTTAGAAAATATCATGTAATAAGAGATTTCATTGAAAGAAAGGAAATTGCGATTTGTAAGGTTGGGACGGATGACAACATAGCCGATCCGCTCACCAAGCCTTTATCGCAGGCCAAGCATGATGGACATGTTGCGTCCATGGGACTTAAACGTGTACCAAGTTTTTGTTAGATTTGAAATGAAATAAAAGCGTTGTTTTTTTTCATGTTCACAATCACATTTGTCTTTTATCTTTAATTTATACATTGTTACATCCAAACGGGTTGTAGTGACAATTGAACCCCATTAAAGTGAACACGGATTAACATAGTATTTGCCCATAGTCACTTGTATGAGGTGACGTCTCGAGTTGACTAGAGTGTGATGCGATTGATGGCAAGTTCAAGTGCCATAGAGTCATGTGAGATGACTAGTCGATCACATAGGCAGATCACAGGAACACTTTGTCAGGCCTTATGACCGCTTATAGAGTTCTGGCAAATTTATATAGCCTGGTCGTGGCAAGAGCTACTATAGTATTCTAATGAGTCGATTCTTTTGACTAAAGACTATTCGCCTAAGATGGCACAGTTTCAGATTAACTTTGATTTGTGTTACTACGACCTTCGTAAATGGGGTCAAATGGGCATATTTTGGGTTATGATGGCCGTGGCTAGTCGAAGGGAATGAGTGCGATAGGAATTGTCCACCCCTAGTCAGGGTTATAATAATATCTCAGGGCCACTCGAGGAGTAATGAACTGGAAATGCGTGGCCACGCTCGGAATGTATCCATGGTGGATAAATCCGGTCAATCAGTTATTCTCCAGATCGAGGAAACCACTCTCGATATGATCACTTGCAAGTACGACCTGAAAGACACCTTGCATTGAGTGAGAGATAGTAATAGGACAAGAGAATTGGTGACGCACACTTGTCGAGGACAAGTGGCAGATTGTTGGAATATGTGTCCTCCGACAATAATGCGATCACAACTGTTGATCATGATGATCACATGTTTAAGTCTCATTTTAAAGAATACAAATTGGGAAGTATTTTACTGTCAACTGGTGCACACATATCGGTAATGATTGGCTGACTAGAGTTTGGCATTACTGTCGTGAGACGGTGGTGACCAGTTGATCCCCTTAGGTCATACCTATAGGATAACATTCTTAATTGATCATTTAATTGATCGTATGATGATACGGGTCAATTAAATGACTTAAAATTGACGGACGATTTTGGAAGCTATATTTACGTGTCTTATTGAAATTTGATTAAATAAGATACGATCTATGTAATCGAATTGTTTTATTACTTAGATGAAATTATTGTTTAAAGAAACAATTGCATTTGAATGAATAAATTATTATAAATACAAGATGTTGTGATTTATAATTGGTAAATTATTTTGGTACGAGTAATTATGAATTACTAGGTCGATTTTGTGTATGACGTATTTTATTAATGCGTTGATTTTTAAAATTTTAAAAATACATAACAATTTTACATGACATGTGACATGTGACAAATTGACAATTTGACAAAGATAAAATGGAATCAATTTTATCTATTATAACCGAAAATAATGGGTGGATTAGGAAAATATTAGATTAATTATGTTAGTGGTAAACATAATCATGTTTGCCTAATACTAGCCATGCAAGCCTACATGTTCTTGTGAAGGCAACCTTGTGCATGCATTGGCTCCCTTTTTCCCACCCTTCCACCCGGTTTTGAGAAGAAAAATCCATGGGTTTTTCTTCTTATTTTTACCTAATATACACTATGATATTCACTAGTGCATCATTCATTCATATTTACATCTAAAATAAGAATTTTAGAGAGATAACATCTTCCTCCTCCTCCCTCTCTCTTAACCGAATTTATAGAGAGACCAAATAATTTTTGGGTCAATTTTTACACAAAATTAATATTGTTCTAGTAATAATGATATTAATTTTATTAAGTTGTTATCTTGGGTATAAAACCTTGGGAGGGATTCTACACTTGAATCCTAGTTCATCCAATTAAGGAAAGCTCAAGAACAAGAGAGTAGGAGAACTCTCTTGTGCCCTTTGATCCGAAATAACAATGTAAGAATGAAGATTTCTTCCTTATTTTACATATTGTTTGCATGCATAAGATCACCTTTTAATTTATGACTAAATTAAAATTATAACATTATGAATATGTTGAGTAAAGAGATATAGATTTCTAACACTCGAGTCTAGGTAGACCATGCATATAAGTGATTAGGGGGAAAGTAAGTCGAATTGTAGGTGTTGTACAATCTAATCGATTCGGCTCCGGGACCCAACTCTTCCTAAGAACCGTAAGACATACACCAACTCGGTTCCTTTACAACAATAATTGCTTGCTTATAATTGAGAACATGTTTGTATGATCAACTCCCATGAATCCCTTATGAACCCATGATATCCTAGCATTTTTAGTCATTTGTTTACATTTCTTAATTTTGTTGCTTGTTTACTTTCCATTGCTTCTATTAGATTAGAATCATTAACCCATTACAATTGTGACAAACCCAAGGCACAACCATAATTAGATTGAATAATTTGAGTACCACCGTCCCATGGATCGACCTCGACTTACCACTAACTAGTTGTTTGTTGAGAATATAAATGTGTTTGATTGAGAGCCCCAACAACACTCTTATCACGGCTATCCATTGACCTTCACATGGATTGACTTGTCTTGCTTAAAGCATACAATTTATCAGTGCTTGCGTATATCTTAGCACATTAGGTCGATCCAATGGCGGAAACATTGGGAATCGATTTCATGCGCTCAACAATTTCAGGTTCAGTGGGTAACTATGACTGGTTCAAAGTAATCCCACAACCCAATGGAATAAAATCCCTCTTGGATTTATCCATGCTGAAATGACGAAGAATCTTATCAATATAAGACTCTTGACTTAATGCCAATATCCTTTTAGGTCTATCTCTATAGATCCGGATATCAAATATACGATGTGCCTCGCCTAAATCTTTTATCTGGAAATGATTTCCAACCACTCCTTTATTGAGGTAAGCATCGGTATATCATTCCCAATGAGTAATATGTGGGGACAATTTTGCTCCCACTAAACTCCATGTATTAACATGGTTCTTCGACAATTCGAGTGAAACCATTCTCCATTATCACATGATTGGGAAAAATGATTTTTACAATCTCTTAATGCTTGCTTAAAACCACATATGGATCTCTTAAGCTTAATTAGCATGTTAGGACTCTTAGACTTAAACTTAAGACCAGTGTCACATACACATCCTCTTCTAAATACCTATTTAGAAAACTGGTTAATATCACTTCTCCTGTTTCATCAAAATGAAATGTGGCAATAACTAACATGATTCGATTGGTTTAACATCTGTTGGAGTATATGTCCTCAATAGTAGTGTGATCACATTAATAAAACTCATGATAAGAATACGTAAAGGAATGATTCATTTTTTATACATCAACTGATCAACATTAATCGGTAATGATTGGCTGACTAGAGTTTGACATTACTGTCGTTTGACGGTGGTGATCAGTTGATACCTTAAGGTCACACCTAAAGGACAATTCCCTTAATAGATAAAATTAATTAATTGTATATTGATACAGATTAATTAATTCCTTAAAATAGAACAATTTATAAATGTGAGTAAGAATATGAATCTTATTGTAATTCGATTAAATGAGATTCGTTTTAGTAATTAAGATGTTATATTACTAAAATTTTGTTTATGAAACAATTAAATTAAGAATGAATAGTTAATTATAACTACAATATGTTGTAGATTATATTAATATGGACCATTTTATTTACATGTAATTGGGAATTACTAGTCAATTATTGTATATAATAAAATTAATATATGTAATGATATTTAATTGTTAAATATGCATTAATATTATTAATAAAATATTATATGTCACATATCACACATTATATGACAAATTGACAAAAATAAAATGGACGCCATTTTAACCATGAAAACCGGTTTTTAGAGGAGATTTGGAGGGTGAATTGTTTAATTGTTTAAGTGAGTAGGATGCATCATGATTACAATTATAACCTATTCTACACTCTTACAAGTTGGATTAGGACTATTTCAAGAGCAATTTTTGCATGCATTGGCTCTCTAATCCTCTCCC
This sequence comes from Silene latifolia, assembly GCF_048544455.1. Classification (NCBI taxonomy): domain Eukaryota; kingdom Viridiplantae; phylum Streptophyta; class Magnoliopsida; order Caryophyllales; family Caryophyllaceae; genus Silene; species Silene latifolia. The sequence continues at coordinate 85,042,152 of NC_133535.1, forward strand.
CTCCCAGCCGGTTTTTCCCCTCTTAAAATAAGAATTGTTCTTATTTTTTTCCATTTTATTCTTACACAATTTCTTTTTCTTACTCTTCTCCCTTCTTCTCTCTAAAATAAAGTTTTAGAAAAGAAAATTAAGTTGTTCAAAAATCTTATATTTAGATTACTAAAAATAGTAATAGAAATAATAATAAGATTAATTTTAAGGTCTCTAATTACATATATCTAGTTAATATATTAATTATCATTAAGGGTTATCTTGGTGCAATTAAAAGGAGGATCTCACAATATTGAGACTAGGAGGATCATCGATATATTTTAAGCTCAAGAACAAGTAAGAATAGGAGTTCTTACTTGTGCCCTTAACCCGTTTTTTTTTCTAGTGTAAGGAACACTTTCTTTACTTATTTATTTACATATTGTTATGCATGCATAAGATCATCACATTTAATTAATTAGTAATTAGATATAAAACTAAATAGTTTAGTTTGAGGGTTTTTGAATCCTTTCAAGTGGTATCAGAGCTTTCGTTGTTGCATGCATAATCGACTTAGTTTTTCCGACTAAATTAAAACTTGGAATTTGTGATTTATATGAATAAACCACGAAATTATTTTGCATGTCATATATTCTGGTCCTAAAATGAATTTAGGTCATTTTGATGATTTATGGTATTTTTTAGCTCATTTTAATGATTTTTATTAATTTTATTACATTTTATTGATTAAAATGGTGTTTAAAATGCTAAAAATAAGGGTCGTGATATAGTGGGTAATATCCTCATTGCACAGGATTTGGTAAAGCTTTATAAGAGGAAAACCTGCTCACCTAGGGTACTTGTGAAGCTTGACTTGCAGAAGGCTTATGACTCTGTTGAATGGACTTTTATTGAAGCTATGCTGAAGGCCTTGGGCTTCCCTAGCGAAATTGTTAAACTGTTGATGCAGTGTGTGACTACTCCATCTTACTCTCTTGCCTTAAATAGAGAGGTGTTTGGATTTATTCAGGCCAAGAGGGGATTGAGGCAGGGAGACCCTCTCTCCCCTTTGCTCTTTACTCTATGCTTGGAGTACTTCAGCAGAATTCTGAAGGTCACTCAACAGCATAGGAAGTTTAGATTCCATCCCCTTTGTCAAAGATTAAATCTCTCACATCTGTGTTTTGCAGATGACCTTATTATGTTTTGCAAGGGGATAGGGCATCTATAGAGCTTCTGATTCATTCTTTTGAGTATTTCTCGAAAGCTACTGGTTTGGTTATGAACAGAGGGAAATCCAACATCTACTTTAATGGAACTGATGATCAACTTATTAGAGAGGTGGAAAAGATAACTGGCATGAAGAGGGGTAGTGTACCTTTTAAGTATCTTGGGATTAATGTGTCTCCAAAAAGATTGTCTGTGATGGATTGTTCCAGTCTAGTGGAGAGGATAGTTGAAAGAATTAAGAGCTTGGGTTCTAGGAAACTGTCTTATGCAAGGAGGATTGTCCTGATCAAGTCAGTTCTTAGCTCACTTCACACGTATTGAGCTCGTATTTTTGTTCTACATAAAGCTGTGATTGCCAGAATTGAGGCTACTTGCAGATCTTTTCTCTGGCATGGCAATGAACAAAAAGAAAACCCCGCATTGGTCTCCTAGGACACGATCTGCCAACCTAAAAGGCAAGGTGGACTAGGGATTAGGAAGTTCCATGAATGGAATCTCGCTGCCATAGCCAAATATGCCTAGTGGGTTGCTACAAAAGCTGATCATTTATGGGTTCGCTGGGTTCATGCAATATACATAAAAAGTAGTAATTGGTCTGATTATGAACCTTCACCTACCTCTAGTTGGGCTTGGCGCAAAATTTGCCAAGTCCAGAATCTTTTTAAAAATTTCTTATTTCAGCAAGTATGGAATGACTCTGGACAAAGGTACAGGATTGAAAAAGGCTACCAATGGTTGTTACCTGTGAGAGCTCAAGTTAGTTGGTTTCCATGGATGAACCAGAGATGGATTCTCCCCAAACATAGTTTCTGGAGTTGGCTCATTGTTCAGCAGCGCTTATTAACACAGGATAGGTTACTACGAATTCATATAGTGAGTCATAACTGCTGCTACTTATGTGGACTACAAGAGGAGTCTCATGATCATTTATTTTTTGAATGTGTGTATAGCCAGCAATGCAGGGATCTGATTTCAGCCTGGTGTCAGATACAGTTTCCTGTCAAGAACAGTATTATTTGGTGGCTAAAATGGAGGAATAGAGTTGTTGGGAGAAAGCAAGGCATAGCTGTAATTCTTGCAGGCCTGATGTATTGGATTTGGTATGCAAGGAATCATTGTCGGATTGAAGGAGCTCTATGGAGGCCTGAGTATTTGGTCCAGCATGTTAGGAATGAAGCATGTATGAGGTTAAGAGTAATTAAGCGTCAAAATGAGAAATATGCGAATTGGATTGATAGCATTTTGTAAAAGTTAGAGATACAGTTTTAAGTCTCTAAAAAGTTTGTAATCGGGAATCTTTTATATATTAATGAGATCAGCTTACTTGCCCCAAAAAAAAAATGCTGAAAATAGTTAAACTTTGTCTCTGACCTTGAATTTTTTATATGACCTCACATGCATATTTTACTTATTGTATGTAAAATTTCGTATAAAATTGATTTATTTTGCATGATTTATAATTTTTATGAGATAAAAATGACATAAATGAAGGTAAAATGGTTAAAATTAGTTAAACTTAGAAACATGCCATGAAATTTTAATATGTTGTCACATACCATTTTACTCACTGTGTGTAAAATTTTAGATGAACTTGATTCATTTTGCATGATTTATGAATTTTTAGTGTAAAAATGACATAAATAGTGACTATTTTAGCAAAAATAGCTAAAATATATAACATGGCATTAGAAAATTATTTTAGGTTGCATTATTATCGCACAAATCAGATCTAAAGTTGGAACATTGATTATATTACTCTTCATATGCTTTAGATATTTTATTAGATAAAACCGATAAATAGCAACTATATTTTTCTCGAAATAAATTCAAAAATTTTAACCAGATTTTTGAAATTATGAGTGTCATGGAATTATTCCAGAATGTTCAAAAATTTAAAATTCAAATTTTGAAATTATTGTAATTTAATTTGGATTTATTCATAAAAGGTTTATATTTACGATATAAGTTTAAATAAAGCAATTTAGCACATAATTTGGCATGTTAGATACATATTATAATGCTGCATATTTCATTGATGAATGTCATATTTATTTTCTATAATTTTGAATTATGTAATTTATCTTAGTATGGCCTTAGTTTAATCGATATTACCCGCAATGTAAGGGAATATTGATTCAGTTGTAATTTATTGTGATCTTGTATCACTTTTATTTTATTTCATTTAGATTTAATTTTACAAATGTATAATAGGAAGTACAATGTACATTTTATTATTTAATTATTTGTAATCCCGGAGTTTCCTAAAGACGGTGCCATTCGGAAAGGAGTTATGATCAAGACGGTGTTTGTCCTTGGGATGCGTGTCAAATGAACATTCAAGGGACCAAAGGAGTTGGTTTCCGAATATGTAATAGAATATAATATTTTCTATTTTAGGAAAGGCCATACTAGGAATTTTGTTTTCTTTATTTGCTTGCTTTATATGTTTGCATGCATTGCCAAATCGCCATAACTACACATGCATATTTAATCGTTTTATCGACTATTGTCAATTATAATTATCGAGTATTCATCGACTTAGTTCACTTAAAAGATGATAGATAATAAATCGACAAGACCTCTCACATATTTAAAATTGAGATTAGTCTTACCAATTAATAGGACTCATGAATCCCTTTAACATTTGGGGTAGATTTGGTTCCCCGTGGTACTTTCATTTTTCATTGGGTAAGTGGGGTAATAAAACGTTATTACACGCGAAATTTGGTTGGACTCAACGGATGTAAAGACTATTCTTATGTTCCGGGGCTAGAGATGGAATTTATGAAATACATCGACCGAGAATTCTATGGTAGAATCAATTAAAGAGTTAATTCACCAAATTTATGCAAGTGTGGGTTGTATCGGTTTGTCGTGCCCATGTTTGTATAAAGATGGATCTTGGAATCATTTATATAATTTAGGTGCGAGGTCATTATATAAATTCATATTTTCTTTAAAACCTTGTCAAAAATGTTTACAAGTAAGATGATAAATGTTAATTCTTTCCTTCATTTCCTTTTTGTAGTTAATTTCGATTAATTTGCAATGACAACTCCGATTTCATCCGCTTCCACAAGTGGAACCGTTCCACCTCTCACCAATGCTTCTTAGCTCCGATCCTATATGGATCGATGTAAACTTGAAAAGAATGGCACTAACTTTGCCCATTGGGATGCGCAACTCCGATTGGCCGTGGAAGGTGACCACAAGCTTCGTTACCTTACCGAAGCCACTCCCACTACACCTACTACTAGGTCCACCGCCGCGGTTAGGGAGGCCTATGAGACTTACCTAAAGGAATCAGCCGCGATCAAGAATGGCTTGATCTTCTCTATGGATGCCGATCTCCAAAGGAGTGCTATTAAGATAGGCACCGCTTATGAGATCTACACCAAGCTTGTGACCATGTTTTCACAAGCTCCTAGGATCATCCAATATGAGGCGGCCTCCACATTCTTTGAGCTCAACATCAAAGAGGGTCAAAAGTGAGCCCTCATGTACTCAAATTGATTGAGCATGTTGAAACGCTCAAATTGCAAAAGGTTGAAATTCCCGAACAACTCGTTATTGACCGAGTTCTCCATTCCTTGAATCGCATCAAAGCATTTGTACAGTTTAGGGTAAACTATAATATGCAAAACATGAAAACATCTCTCCATGAATTGCACAACTTGCTTGTGCAAGCCGAGAGAGACATGGGTCTCAATGTGAGTGCAACTAAGGATGTGCTCAATATTAATGAAAAGAGCAAAGGGAATTCAAGAAAAGCGCTAGAAAGGGTAAGAAGCCCACTCCCAACAAGGGCAAAGGGAACGATATTGGGAATAGCTCATCCAAGCCGAAAAAGGGTGCATCTTCCGAAGATAAGTGCCACTATTGTTGTGGTACGGGCCATTGGAAACAAAATTGCCCAAAGTATCTTGGAGATTTTAAAGCTGGACATGTGACTCCAGTAGGTAATAGATTCTCTAATCTATTATGTTATTGATATAAATCTCAACTATGGTATTTAGATACAAGTTGTGATTCTCACCCCCTTTAAATGTGATATAGGGCATGTGAGCAAAGACAAAGGCAAGGACAAGCAAGCTTGAGGATGATCTTCGACAAGGGATGCTAGAGTAGCCACCCATAGTAGAAGACCTATGGAAGCTTGGCTTTTTATTTTGTATTGTCTTCTTAGTATTGTTGTATTTTAACTTGTTGTTTTAGAATTTTTTCTAATTTCCGTGTTCGACATGGAAATTTGTTTGATTCCATTTTACAAACAATGGTTGTATGAATTTTAATAGCTTGGCTTTCAACCCAAGTCATTCGGTTTATGGAATTTTCCTTGTTCTAAAAACTTGTCATCATGCACCTTTCACATCAATAACATAAATTGATTTGACTTAAATTGATCATAAAAGAATTACAACGATTGGATCATTGTAATAAGTTCATAAGCCATGAATTTGATTCCCTCTTATTTTATGACAGAAAATCAAATCTTATTTTAGATAATATAGGACGATTAAAAAGTCAAATAGAGTTATTTGAACTCTAGGTAGAGAATTTTAGAAACCAATTGAAAACGCCACTTATAACTAAGACTTGTAACCACTTATAAGACTCCATACGAGTTATGGAAGGTCTTAAGACCCTAAAACTGTATAAGACATGGATATGAGTCCCATCCTTTATCTTATAAAGGTTTGTCTAGCTTACTATTAGATCACAATGTCATTACAAGAGGGTCATCTAGTAAGGTCATAATGTGCGACATTTACTCTTGAGAATAGTTTGTTGCTTGCATAGCTATCTTTCGATAAAATAGGCGTATTTTTCAAAAGATAGAGTGGGAGAAAATTAGCATCAAGCTCAAGACTAGTGAGGAGACCAAAAGAAAGCTTGTTAGGTCAAACTAAAGACTAGTGAGGAGACTAAAAGAAAGCTTGTTAGGTCAAACTTGAGACTAGTGAGGAGACCAAAAGAAAGCGTGTTAGGTCAACTCGAGACTAGTGAGGAGACCAAAAGAAAGTGATCTTTTATAAAGATTATGAAGTGGTTATATCGAATAATTTCAAGTTAATTTACATAAGAGCCTAACGAACCAATGTGAAGTCTATGGATAAGAGTTGCATAGATAGACATTAAATTGTCCACAAAGCTGAGTTAAAGGGTAACTACGCTAAGATCCATATTATCGTTGTTGCACCTCAAAGTGTAAATAATCTAGTTAGATGTTAAGACCAATTTCTAAATAGGTATTTAGAAAGAGTGTATGTGTGACATAAGCACAAGGTTTTAATAACACTTAGAAATTGCAATGATCATCTCAAGTTATGTGATATGAAAATGGTTTTACTCGAGTTGTCGAGAAGCCATATGTATACATGGATTTAAGTGGGAGTCAATATTTTCATGTTTAGACATGGAGATTAGTGGGAGAACTTGTCTTAAAAAATTAATATAATTGAGGATGACATGTTAACACTACCGTCGATGAAGGAGTGTTTTTGTTTTTCAATTCTCCCTGAAAGAAGACGTGTTGCATTTTAAATTCCAAATCTATCATTATATAGGGAATTTTAAGTTGACACGTAGATAAGTATCTTATGTTGATAAGATTCTTTATCGGTTTAATATCAACATAGGTAGAGGAGGTTATTCATTTAGATGAAAGTGGAATTACTATGATAGAGTCATAGTCATTCACTGAACCCCATAAGTTATTGATTACATGAAATCGATTGCTAATGTTTCCGCCATTAGAACAATCATGTATGCCAATGTTTGCACATGTCATGATGAATCATATGCTTGGAGCATAATGAGTCAATGACAAGCTATTTTGTATAAAAGTCATTTGAAAGCCTTCAAGAACATCCACTATAATTCCTGAAAAGAAATGAGAATCCATTCTTATGTTTGGAAGACATACTAAGTTGTGTGTTGAAGGATTACACAAACATTAGTTTCCAAACCTATAAGGATTTAACGAAATCCTAAGCTAATTTTATTGACTCAAGAATGAGTGACTAGAAAAATATTTTAGTATCAATCATTGAAAATTCTACAAATGGAGTTTGAGTACGTTGTGATGTGGTCATTAATAAAGGAACTATGGGTAGATCCTTTCGCCAAGTATTTTATCACAAGTTAAAAGGCCCAAGTCTATGAGGAAATCTAGACAAGTACTTAGAAAAATTCATGACATTAGAAATGCCATTGAATAGAAGGAGAAAGAAATTCATAAAGTTGGACTAAATGGATACATGGTATATCCACTAACCAAGCTTTTATTGCACCTTGATAAGTATAATTTATATACACTTTAGATTATAAGATATGAAGTGGTAATAAGGTATTGACTATTCATATGTGATAATCGCATTTATCGTTTGAGTTTCTTAAACTCATCTATTACCTTGTTATATCCGAATAGGTTGTTGAGACAACATTGAACCCTATTGAAGTGAACTGGATTAACATAGTAATTGCCCCTGGTCACTGATATGAGGTTATGTCTCTAAGTGACTAGATTGTGAGTCGATTGATGGCAAGTTTAAATGCCATAGAGTCATAAGACATGACTAGTCGATCACATAGACAGACTGTAAGAGACACTTTGTCGGGTTGTGACCGCTTATAGAGTTCTGGTAATTCATATAGCCCGGTCGTGGCGAGAGCTACTATAGTATTCTTTTGAGTCAATTCTTCGACTAAAGACTATTCGCCCAAGTTGGCACAGTTTCTGAGTGACTTTAAATTATGCTCTACGATTTTCGGAAATGAGGTCTAATGGGCATCTTTTGGGTCATGATGAGCTATGGCTAAACAAAGGGAATAGTGCGATAAGAATTGTCCATCCCCTTGTCAGGGTTATTTAAAAATCTCAGGGCCACTCGAGGAGTAGTGAACTGAAAATGCGTAGCCACGCTTGGAAGGTATCTACGGTAGATGATTCTGGTCAAACAGTTACTCTCCAGATCGAGGAAACCACTCTTGATATGATCACTTGCAAGGACGGCCTGCAAGACACCTTGCATTGAGTGGGAGATTGTAATAGGACAAGAGAATTGGTGACACACACTTGTCTCGGACAAGTGGGAGATTGTTGGAGTATGTGTCCTCAACAATAGTGAGATCACATTAATAAAACTCATGATAAGAATATGTAAAGGGATGATTCATTTTTTATACATCAACTGATCAACATTAATCGGTAATGATTGGCTGACTAGAGTTTGACATTACTGTCGTTTGACGATGGTGACCAGTTGCTCCCTTAAGGTCACACCTAAAGGACAATTCCCTTAATAAATAAAATTAATTAATTGTATATTGATACAGATTAATTAATTCCTTAAAATAGAACAATTTACAAATGTGAGTAAGAATATGAATATTATTGTAATTCGATTAAATGAGATTCGTTTTAGTAATTAAGATGTTCTATTACTAAAATTTTGTTTATGAAAAATTAAATTAAGAATGAATAGTTAATTATAATTACAATATGTTGTAGATTATATTAACATGGATCATTTTATTTACATGTAATTGGGAATTACTAGTCAATTATTGTATATAATTAAATTAATATATGTAATGATATTTAATTGTTAAATATAATTAATATTATTAATAACATGTTATATGTCACATGTCACACATTATATGACAAAATGACAAATTGACAAAAATAAAATGGACTCCATTTTAACCATGAAAATCGGTTTTTAGAGAAGATTTGGAGGGTGAATTGTTTAATTGTTTAATTGAGTGGGATGCATCATGATTAAAGTTATAACCTATTCTACACTCTTACAAGTTTTGATTAGGACTATTGCAAGAGCAAGTTTTGCATGTATTGGCTCTCCAATCCTCTCCCCTCCCAACCGGTTTTTCCCCTCTTAAAATAAGAATTGTTCTTATTTTTTCCATTTCATTCTTACACAATTTCTTTTTCTTACTCTTCTCTCTTCTTCTCTCTAAAATAAAGTTTTAGAAAAGAAAATTAAGTTGTTCAAAAATCTTATATTTAGATTACTAAAAGTAGTAATAGAAATAATAATAAGATTAATTTTAAGGTCTCTAATTACATATATCTAGTTAATATATTAATTAGTATTAAGGGTTGTCTTGGTGCAATTAAAAGGAGGAACTCACAATATTGAGACTAGGAGGATCATCCATATATTTTAAGCTCAAGAACAAGTAAGAAAGGAGTTCTTACTTGTGCCCTTAAACCGTTTTTTTTTTCTTGTGTAAGGAACACTTTCTTTACTTATTTATTTACATATTGTTATGCATGCATAATATCATCACATTTAATTAATGAGTAATTAGATATAAAATTAAATAGTTTAATTTGAGTGTTTTTGAATCCTTTCAACATCACCGTGTTCATCTACACTATTCTATACTTGAAGGCTTTACTTCAAAGAGACCAATATCTTAAAGTAATTATTTTTCGCTTTGCGTATAGAATCTATCACGAATTGTAAAACCAAGACTTCTTTGCAACAATTCCGATTTGGATCACTAGCAACAACCACTCGATAGATCATAGTTCTATTACTTTCTAAAAGCAACTCTATTTATAACACGCGGATGACTTTTAGAACATATTCTCGTGTCATTATTCTACAAAATAAGTTTGTAGCAATTTTCTCCCACTCTATCCTTTTAGAAATACACTTACTTTCCAAAAAGATAGCTTCATGAGCTACAAAACAATTTTGTTCTTATGAATGCGAAGGAGCATTTGGCACATGTTATCTTTGAGTGATCTATTAAGATATATTACCATTTTGGAGACTAATCCCTTCCATATCTTGTATGGAGTCTCGTTCGTGATTTATATTGCGCGTTTTCGCTTTAAACAACTCATGCTAGCATTGGATTTCAAATCCCCAAATATGAGTTCAATAACTCATTTTAACCCTCAATCGATCGATCTTATATCACATAAGAAATGACATGGTGCCATGAATCTTATAAGTGGGAATCAAATTCATAACTTAGGTCTTTACCATATTGAACAAATCATCATCTTTCAATGTGATCGATTGAGTTGAGTCGATTCTTTATATGTTATAGATATTAATAGAGAAAGAGGAAAGATGTCTTAGAACTTAAAATGTCATAAACCGAAATGACTTGGGTTGAAAGCCAAGTCATTTAAAACAAAATACAATATTTGTTCGGAGATACAAAATAAAAGAATTTCCACGTCTAACATGGAAACAAAATAAGTTCTCTAGAAAATGTCATAACATAACTACTATTATGAAGACATATTCAAAATACAATGCCAAGCCAAGTCCATAGGTCTTTATCTATGCGGTGGCTACTTTTAGCTTCCCTTGGAGATCCTTCTCATGCTTGCTTAGCTTTTCCACTCTTCTCATGCCCTAAATTCAATAATAAAGGTGAGAATCACAACTAGTATCTCAATACAAAGTTGAGTTGGAAAATTAATATCAATAACATAAACTTTTGGAAGAAATATTATCTACTGCAGTCACACGTCCCGCTTTGATGTCTCCCAAGTATTTGGGGCAATTGCGCTTCCAATGGCCCATGCCATTACAATAATGGCACTTATCATCGGATGTTGCACCCTTTTTGGGTTTGGGAGAGCTATTATCAATAGCTTTCCCGTTACCCTTGTAGGGAGTGGGCTTCTTACCCTTGTTAGCACTTTTCCTAAATTTTCCCTTACTCTTTGCATTGATGTTGAGCATATCCCTACTAGTGCTTGCATTAAGCCCCATATCTCTTTCGGCTTGCACAAGCATTTTGTGCAACTCATGGAGATCGGTTTTCAAGTTTTGCATGTTATAGTTTACCCTAAACTGAACATAGCCCTTTATTCGGCTTAAGGAATGGAGCACTCGATCAATCACGAGTTTCTCGGGGATCTCAATGTAACACCCCCATACTCCAAGTGCCTTACCAGGACCACTCAGGTATAAGGATACTACCATCTCGGTTACCCGAGGCATGATAATCATAAGACAATGAAGAAACATACTTTATTGAATAAGTTTAAGTGATTACATAATAAAACCAACTGTAAGCAAAATACAACTGTTCTCAAACTATAAACCAACTGAAAGGAACTGTTCTAATAAACACAAATGGAAGACTAAAGACTCGATATGTGATGACTCCATCCCCACTAGATCCCACGCGTATCCAAGATATACCGCTAAAGCAAATCGCTCACCACCCCCGAATGGATCACCACAGTTTTTAAAACATTTAAACGGGGTCAGTACTAATCACACAATCAATATAGATAACAATAATAAGATAAACAGACAAACCGAATCACACACACACACACACACACCACCAACCAATTCCCATCATCTCAATATCGATCGTCCACTTTGGACCACCACCGCCGATGGGGGACCGCAGCCGTTCCCACCTAAGCCCCGCTCATCATACCGAGCGATAACCCCGTCCATTAATGTGCACATCCCCTTCCGTGGCGGGTTCCACGAAGGGCGAAACTAGGGCGTGAAGTCACTCCCGCAAGTGACTCCACTCAGCCGAGAACGCATCTCGAGAACCATAGACAACCAATCACAATCACAACATCAACAACCGTCTGAATCTATCAACAATGTACAATCACAATCAACAAACCGTCACAATACAATTACTATATCAAACAATCAATCTCAACACATCAACAATCATCCCATTATGGGACTAATACCGAGTAGAAATCCTACCCGGAAAGCAACACATTCATCGACGATCTAGCAAGAAATGTCTCAAAACCTCTCCTTTACAAATCCTTCTCCTATCACATAATCACATAATCACATAATCACAATCTAACCTTAACAAATCATAAAAACCCCCAATCCCAAAATTAGGGTTTAACGAAACTTGACGAAATACTATGAAATTGGTATGCAGATCTTACCCTCGACGCAAGGATCACAAAGGTATAAAGAACGATGGAATCCGACCTCTCAAGCTCCGGATTTGTGTCAACAATGCGATTAGGATTAAGAACGTACTTGCTTTCTCTCTTAAACATTAAATTAGGTTTTGCAAAAGTGATTTAGAAACAATGACGGAAGGTTATATATCTTAATCGCATAATTAACAAAACCCGAGAAAACTCCCCGAGAAACCGGACACTCGATCGAGTACCCAAGGTACTCGATCGAGTACCCCCTACTCGATCGAGTGCCTAAGGCTACTTGATAGAGTACCCCCTTACTCTATCGAGTACCTAAGGCTACTTGATAGAGTACCCCTTACTCTATCGAGTACCTAAGGCTACTTGATAGAGTACCCTACAGTCGAAACTTTTCTAAAACGCAACTTACCCTTACTCGACAGAGTAAGGCCTACTCGATAGAGTACCCCAAGACTTATAAATACGGAGTATTACAGTCTTCCCTCCTTAAAAAGAACTTCGTCCCCGAAGTTCAACCCATACTCTAAAAACAACCATACTAACTCGACCCACACACAACAACATAACTAAGAACTCAACAACTCGACCAAACATAAAACATGAACTCTTAACACCCACTCCACCAACTATGTTTACTTCCTTAACATGACTCACGATATCGTATCCACCACATATATATCTCTCACGACACCAACTTCATACATAACCAACCACCATCCACTAACACTGCTAGCTCCATAATATCATCCACTATCAAATCCAAAATCAAGACACTCCTAGACATCAAACGGAATGTTACATTCTACCACCCTTAAAAGGAACTTCGTCCTCGAAGTTTACTCACACTCATAACCTCATCATCCAACTGTTAACATTAGTGAAATATTCTCACACTCCTAAACATCACGCTACTACAAGCACGGCCATGGCCTTTTAACAACATCAACCACAATATATACAACTCTACTTCGAATTATACTAAGACATGCACAATCATCAAATTTTCTTTTATCACATCCTACTCCTCTTGAGATAAATGTTACGTCCTCGTAACTCACTAATACTATATCCTTAGTTATATCTTCTCATTATTTTCATCACCATCACATGTCATAGATAACCGCCTATAAACCCAACACTCACCATTCCTATATCCAAGGCTCCCATACATAAACATTTCTCATACCTCAACTCATTTGGCATACCACCTAACCTATACCATAAAACTCGTAGCAAAATCACCATACCAACTCTTCATTATTACTGCAAAACAACATACTTCTCTATGTAAGGCACTTATCTCCCAGAAGCATAACTCACGATCCACACTCGTTACATACACGCACACTAGATCCTCAAGTTCTTTCTTCCATTACCGCAAAACTCATACACAACTTAACATGACACTAATTCCCAATACCCTACACTCACTGTCTCAACAAAAGATTATGAACCACCTGCATCTCTCGGGTCATTACCACACATGTTCTACGACTCACTTGCCATTACCATGTCTACTGAAACCTTAACTAGAACAAGATCATAATTATTGTAACAACCTCTCACAACCGTGTCCCATTAACAGAATGTCACTATGCCATGACAACAACGAAAACATATACAACTCTCTTTATATTAAACTCTACCCTCCTTCTCAAACTGAAACTTGTAAGAAATATTAGCAAACAAAATAATAGTGTATTTGTCCAAACTGAAACTCACAGGAAACAACAACAAATAAAACAACAATCTATGTATGACTGGTATGTATTTTCGAAACTCGAATCATAATCATCCCGCCTACTCCACCACAACCGGTGACGGCATCACAACACCGCCACCAACAGCCACACCGTAGTGCGAAAATACCCGTATCACAGCACTATGTGCCGTGCCCGGATCACCACCCGAGGCACCACAACCACACCGATAGACATCACAACTGCATACAATTCCCATAAACACCGACTCAAAGATAACTTCTCGGACAAGAAAAACATACTCAAATCCACTTTATTAAGTCACCACGCAACATATTATATGGATACACAGATAAGCATCTCATGAACATCATCTCTACCATTTCACGGAATACACATGTGTTATTAATACACATAAAATTATAACTAGCCATGTCAATTAATCAAATTATTACCTTTTTGGATATCATTCAATTAAATTACCGTGTCCAACATATATTTTACAGAACATTCATAAAACAACTTTATAATTATCACACCATACCACTTCTTGTGAGGTCAGAACCTCACACAAACATTTACACATATCATAGACCCGTAATCACAACCAACTAGCCAATCCTGACCACGTAAGTTACCACTCGATAAAGGTTACCTGTCGCCCGAGTTTAACTCCTATGCCCCTCATAACATATTCCCCCATTCGCACAACCATCACTTCCTGCCAAATATAACCATACTTTTACTATTCAACTATTAGCATCCGCCTCATCTAACCACATCTTATACCCTCTCACAATCATACACAACAATCGTGTCCCTACCAAATCACCTCTTTAGAATTGCTACCTTTCTAATATACCAACACTCTTAACCACTAGTGATAACACCACAATGCCACCACCGCTCGTATATCAAACCTCTTACACTCATATCAAAATAACATGGTTTTTCTCCTATTTTTGGTTAACATTCCAAATAACGAAAAAAAACCCATCCACAAAATTACCTCAACATTATTCCCAATACTATCTTATTTGTATTGTCATCCAACTCTCCACCAAATATCTCGTATCGTGCCAATACTCCACCAACTTCTTACTCCCTTAATTCCTCGAAACTCATTATCAATCATGTTGTCCTGAAACTCCTATATAACCTTCAGCTAACGTCCTCGTGATACTATCACACATTTCGATGATTCCTTACCTTTATATCACATAACTCCGGTGAACATTTTCCTCAGCTTACTTTTATCCTTCTTTTCTCTTTACACTCAATAATACCAATTTAATAGCTCAACTCCTTATTACTTCTATCTAACCCTTTAGTGCACCAATTACCTTCTCATCGCTCCAAAACTCAAATCCCATTATTTTATATCGATATCATCTCCCTCTTTCTTACCACAAATATTCTCTTATTATGTCATCAATCACCCTTGCCACTAATCCATCCATAGAATCAACGTTTACTGTTCAACAATTGCATCTCCCTTCTTACATCTCTAGAAATCAAAATTCCTTTCATACCGCCAATTGCCCAAGGAAAACCCACAATAGTTTCATCTCTTAAAAAGCCAAATCTCCACCCCACGACATGTCTCCACAAGGTTCACTATATGCCACTCTTCTCAACCCCTTTAAAACGAACTTTCATTATGTATATTCTTAACCCACACGGCTCTTAACTACCTCCCTCCATAATTCTTTACACATCTCAAGTTGTCACTATCCATATCCTTACTCTCAATCCTTTCATTCTCACGTTCCTTAAACTTACATCATGCCTTGCCCACATTCACTTACATTTTCATTACTCAACATACAATCATGTCACTCATCTCGTCTCACACAACATGCTCTATGCCTCAATTAAGTCTTACTAATCCCAACACATATAAATCATGTCCTCCCCACCGAACTCATACTCATCATAGGTGCCACTCTTTACACCACAAAATTGGGTAACTTACGCGTCAAGACCAACATACATGTAAAACAATGCATAAAGAAGCAAAATAACGCCTTTGAATTAAACATAATATGCAACGAAGTCAAAAGATAAACATATGACCCAAAATAGGGGTCACTAGATCGAGTACAGGCCACTCGATCGAGTAAGGGACTTACTCGATCGAGTAGATAAAGATCAGAAGCACGTAAAACAAATCACCAGGGCTACTCGATCGAGTAGCTAAGGTACTCGATCGAGTGCCCCCTTACTTGATCGAGTACCAAGGATACTCGATCGAGTACCCCAATTCTCAGCACTGTCCAGTTTTCGTAAAACAGCCATAACTCACTCATTTCTTGGTCGTTTTGGACGTGTGACCTATCGTTAGAATCGTAAAAGAACAAGCTATCACCTCCAATTGGAATCACATTAAAATCATTTATGCATCTCAAGTTATAACAGTTTAAAGACAACCTCTTTATAATCGAAAAACACAACTACTTGATTTTACTTCCAAACAACTTAACCAACAACCAAGCAAACAAAACCAGTCCAAAACTCATAAAACCAGTATTCATAATCATATGTTACTATTTTCAAAAGCCAAACAACAACATTCATCATGCACATAATTTATCTAACTTTCCAATTATGACTTACCCACATGTTTTTATTCTATCACTTTTCGTAAACAAAATCACAAATACATGACATCAAGTCCCCTATTCAAATGTTACTACCACGATGATTCATCTTTTCCACTAATTCATCCATCATACCACATATTTATCCACCATATACGTTCAACATATTCACCCAGCACATGTTCAATTCATACTCCTAACTTTCTGTACTTTTACTCAACACGACAACAACAACATGTATACTTACACATCGCTTTATATATATATATAGACAAAACACTTTTCCTTGCGTAATTATAACATGTCAAATTACATGTATCAATAATTATACTTTCATGCTTTACAATCAACCAACATACAATTCACGTCATTATCATCTTTCATCCATCAATTCATACAACATACTACTACATAAATACACACAGCACACAATAAGCACATAACGATCCCGACACATATCCCATGGTGACCGGTTCAAAATTGTAGGGCGAGTTCGCGACTTTAGGACGTCTCCCAAGTCTTTGCATTAGCTCCTACAACCATTACCCCGGGTTCATTTTAATTGACTCCCTATATTCGTTGGATTTATTGGTTACAGGTTTCAGGATCGTCGCTCTGATACCATTTGTAACACCCCCATACTCCAAGTGCCTTACCAGGACCACTCAGGTATAAGGATACTACCATCTCGGTTACCCGAGGCATGATAATCATAAGACAATGAAGAAACATACTTTATTGAATAAGTTTAAGTGATTACATAATAAAACCAACTGTAAGCAAAATACAACTGTTCTCAAACTATAAACCAACTGAAAGGAACTGTTCTAATAAACACAAATGGAAGACTAAAGACTCGATATGTGATGACTCCATCCCCACTAGATCCCACGCGTATCCAAGATATACCGCCAAGCAACGCTCACCACCCCGAATGGATCACCACGTTTTTAAAACATTTAAACGGGGTCGAAGATACTAATCACACAATCAATATAGATAACAATAATAAGATAAACAGACAAAATTGAACTGTCACACACACACACACACACACCACCAACCAATTCCCATCATCTCAATATCGATGTCCACTGGACCACCACGCCATGGGGGGACCGCACCGTTCCCACCTAAGCCCCGCTCATCATACCGAGCGATAACCCCGTCCATTAATGTGCACATCCCCTTCCGTGGCGGGTTCCACGAAGGGCGAAACTAGGGCGTGAAGTCACTCCCGCAAGTGACTCCACTCAGCCGAGAACGCATCTCGAGAACCATAGACAACCAATCACAATCACAACATCAACAACCGTCTGATTCTATCAACAATGTACAATCACAATCACAATCACCAGTCACAATACAATCACTATATCAAACAATCAATCTCAACACATCAACAATCATCCCATTATGGGACTAATACGAGTAGAAATCCTACCCGGAAAGCAACACAATCATCGACGATCTAGCAAATTGTCTCAAAACCTCTCCTTTACAAATCCTTCTCCTATCACATAATCACATAATCACATAATCACAATCTAACCTTAACAAATCATAAAAACCCCCAATCCCAAAATTAGGGTTTAACGAAACTTGACGAAATACTATGAAATTGGTATGCAGATCTTACCCTCGACGCAAGGATCACAAAGGTATAAAGAACGATGGAATCCGACCTCTCAAGCTCCGGGATTTGTCAACAATGCGATTAGGATTAAGAACGTACTTGCCTTCTCTCTTAAACAGTAAATTAGGTTTTGCAAAAGTGATTTAGAAACAATGACGGAAGGTTATATATCTTAATCGCATAATTAACAAAACCCGAGAAAAACTCCCCGTAAAACCGGACACTCGATCGAGTACCCAAGGTACTCGATCGAGTACCCCCCTACTCGATCGAGTGCCTAAGGCTACTTGATAGAGTACCCCCTTACTCTATCGAGTACCTAAGGCTACTTGATAGAGTACCCCCTTACTCTATCGAGTACCTAAGGCTACTTGATAGAGTACCCCCTTACTCTATCGAGTACCTAAGGCTACTTGATAGAGTACCCTACAGGTCAGAAACTTTTCTAAAACGCAACTTACCCTTACTCGACAGAGTAAGGCCTACTCGATAGAGTACCCCAAGACTTATAAATACGGAGTATTACAGTCTTCCCTCCTTAAAAAGAACTTCGTCCCCGAAGTTCAACCCATACTCTAAAAACAACCATACTAACTCGACCCAGACACAACAACATAACTAAGAACTCAACAACTCGACCAAACATAAAACATGAACTCTTAACACCCACTCCACCAACTAGGTTTACTTCCTTAACATGACTCACGATATCGTATCCACCACATATATATCTCTCACGACACCAACTTCATACATAACCAACCACCATCCACTAACACTGCTAGCTCCATAATATCATCCACTATCAAATCCAAAATCAAGACACTCCTAGACATCAAACGGAATGTTACACTCAACCCCTTGCAACTTGAGGGTCTCAACATGCTCAATCATTTTGAGCAGATGAGGGCACACTTTTTGTCCTTCTTTGATATTGAGGTCAAAGAATTGGGAAGCCGCTTTATATTGAATAATCCTAGGAGCTTGTGAAAACATGGTCACAAGTCTAGTGTAGATTTTATAGGCGGTGCTCATCTTTATGGCACTCCTTTGAAGATCGGGTTCCATGGAGAAAATCAAGACATTCTTGACCGCGGCGGATTCTTTTTGGTAGGTCTCATAGGCCTCCCTAGCCGAGGTTGATGACCTAGCATTAGGAGTAGCGAGAGGAGCCGCGGTAAGGTATTGAAGCTTGTCATCACCTTCCGCGGCTAAGCGAAGTTGCGCATCCCAATCGTTGAAATTTGAACCATTTTTTTCGAGTTTGCAACGGTCCATAAAGGATCGAAGCCATGAAACGGTAGTGAGAGGTGGTGCGGACGAGCTAGAAGTTGCCATTGCGATAAATCAAATTGACTACAAAATATGAGATGAAGGAAAAATTAACATTTATCATAAATAAACCTTGTAAAGATATTAGTCAAGTTTAGCATTTATATAATAACCTCCACCCAATTATATAAACGATTCCAAGACCCAAATTAATATTAACTCGGTTGTGAGCCTACGGGCCTTCTACATCCTTACTAATATAATTTGGTGGGTTAACTCATTTAACCGATTCTACACTTAGAGCTCTCGGTTGATGAAATTACACTAAGTTCATCTTTTGCCCGGATCTATTGAGACAACGGTCCCTCTAATACTTCCGTTTAGATCAACCAAATTTCGAAATGTAATAACATTTTATTACCCCACTTACCCAACGTAAAAAGAAAGCACCCCGATATAGTAAAATACCATATTGTACCCGTGATAAAATTGGGATTCATGGGTTCCTATTATTTGGTAAGGCTAAGTCTCAATCTTTTAAAATGTGAGAGTCGTTATCAATTTATTATCAATCTCTTTTAAATGAACTAAATTAGTGACCTATCGATAATTATAATTGACAAGGTCGATGATTCGATATAAAAATGCATGAGATGTTATGGCGATTTGACATGCATGCAAACATATAAATTAGAACATGTAAAGAAAAGCAATTTCCTAGTATGACCTTCCTAAAAATAGAAAAACTAATCATCTATTACAAATTCGGAAACTAACTCCTTTGGTCCCTTGAACTTCATGTGGCACACCTCCCAAGGATACACCGTCTTGATCGGAACGCCATTTCAAATGGCACCGTCTTTAGGAAACGTCGGGATAACAAAATAATAATAAAATACATAGCTATTCCAATTATACATTTGTAATAAAAATTAAATCTATTAAATTACAAAACGGTGATGCGAGATCACATAAAATTACAACCAAATCGATATTCCCTTACATTACGGGTAATACCGATTAAAAACTAAGGCCATACTAAGACAAATTACATCATTCAAAAATTACATAAATTTAAATGACAATCATCCCTAAAATATGCAACAAAATATATGTATTCAAACATACAAAATGAATGTGCCAAATCGCCTTACTAGATTATATCGTATATAGCTCGGTTTTTATGGAAATACGTGATATTTAACTTATTAAAAATCACTAATTAATTCTTAAATCAAATTTAAGACCAAGTTAATTATTCTAACTGTTTTGGGACTAAAACATTAGTCTTCACTAAAAATTTGACAATAATCCAACTTGCTTATACATTATAGCTCATATTTAACCCTTTTACCACAACATTTATGAAATAAATCCAAATTTAATTACAATAATCTAAAAATTTGAAATTTAAATTTTGAACATTCTGGAATATTACCATGACCTTCATAATGTCAAAAATATGGGTTAAAAATTTCGAATTAATTTAGAGAAAAATATAGTTACGATTTATCGGTTTTGTCAAATAAAATACCTAAATTATATGAAAATTAATCTAATAAATTTTCCAACTTTACATCTGATATTTAGGACATATATTCAACCTAAAACAATTTTCTCATACCGTAGAAATTAATTTAGCTATTTTTGCTTATATAATCTTGATTTAATCCAATTTTAACCATTAAAATCATAAATCATGCAAACTTAATCAAATTAATCTCAAATTTTACATACAATAAGTAACATATGCATGTGAGATCATATTAAAATTTCATGATCAGATTCGAAGTTTAACTATCTTTAGTTAATAAACCATCATTTTACTCATTAAAATGTTATTATTATACCAAAAATCATAAAAATGAGCAATAATCTTCCATAAACCATCTAAAATGACCTAAAACATTTTAGAACCAGAATGTATACATGCATCAAAAATTTCGTGTATATATCATAATTACACAAATTTTCCGGTTTTTATTTTAGTCATCTAATAACTCATAAAAAACCTATAAAACGATTTGCATGCAACAACCAAGGAGCTCTGATACCACTTTTTAGGTTTTTTAACCCTTTTATTAGACTCTTCTAATATAGATCTAAGTTACTAGTTAAATTAGATGATAAGAATTTAGTTGCATGCAAACAAAATAAGAAGAAATAAAGGGAGAAAATAATGTTTTCCTTACACTGGAATAGATGTAAGAATGGGCACAAGGAAGAACTCCTTCCAACCTTGTTCTTGAGCTATGAATATAAAGGTGATCCTCCAACCTCAAGTGTAGAAGTTGCTCCTTTTGATTGCACCCAAGATTAGACCTAAATATTCCTTAATAATATTAACTAGATATTATTAGAAATTAAACCCTTAATATTATTTATATTACTACTTTAGTAATTAGAGAATAATATGGTTGTGTGTATTTTAGAGAGATGTTTGCATAAGACGAGAATAAGGAAAATGAGCAACAAAATTGCTCTTAAAAGCTCCCAAAACCGGCAACTACATTCCACTAATGGGCAATTACTTTTCCTTATTTTATTTTGCATGCAAACATAGGTATTATTATATTAGGGTAGGTCATTGTCATAAGCATGCAACTAGTATGATGATTACATGCAAGTTGATTATAAAAGAAAATGAAAAATAAAAATGTTGTCCAACAACACATATATTTCGGCCAACATGTGTATAAAATGGACCATTTTGATTTTGTAATATTTGTCACATAAATATAAGAATCATATACTTATTTATCTTATATAAATAAGTATTAGTTTTATCATATAACAATTATATAATATAAACTAATAATTAATATACACTCAACTCTTAAGTAATAATTATGTCATTATATTATTATATAATGGGTCCTATAATGTCCGATTAAATTAATTTACAACCCTTTGTAAATATAATCAACAAATAACCTCTACCTCTAAAAATACAAAACCTCGATTAATTTAACGAATTAACGTTTAATTATTAAATTAAATCTTATTCAATCATATTAGAAAAAGATATAAAATTTCATTAGTCAATCATCGTGACACGGCTATCGCAACCCTATC
The DNA here is from genome assembly GCF_048544455.1 of Silene latifolia. Lineage (NCBI taxonomy): Eukaryota > Viridiplantae > Streptophyta > Magnoliopsida > Caryophyllales > Caryophyllaceae > Silene > Silene latifolia. Next base: position 85,064,574 of record NC_133535.1, read on the forward strand.
AAAGATAAAACCAAACGGTCCCAACTAAAATGTAGCAAAGGCAGTCGAGTATCGAATCCACAGGGAGGTAATGTAACTATCAGCTGTCTAGTTCTAGTCCTAAAGTAACAATTGGGGGTTTTGTTTGAATTGGTTTCTAAACTACGAGATTAAGGGAAAGAGAATTAAAGAAAAGAGCAGTAAGACAAGGAAAATCGGTTTAAACTATCAAGAGAGAAGGGACATGTCGGGAATTCGGTTCACTATGGTAGTCCAAAGTGACTCACCAAACGATTCAGACGAACTAACGTGAGACGGATGTTGAAAGGTCCTTTCGGTCCACTTTCTATCCTAAAATACCACTAACTTAACTTTCATCCTCATTAGGGTAGTCTACTGTTTATAGCAGGCCTATTTAGTCCAATCTTTCGATCCAGGATTAATTTTAGTCAGATTAAAGGGTGACATAGAAGCGTGCACTCAACTAAGTCGAATAAATACAATTAAATTGCCATAGTGACAGAGTCTCATAATCAATTCATCTAATTCATTTACTACATCGTCACATTTCTACCGCAGATCCCCTAATCCCGACATGAAAGGGATTTAGCTACTCATATTACTAATTAAACTATCAAAGAAATAATTTTACAAAGAGAAACATAATGAAAGAACAATTAAAAAGCATAAAAGTAAATTAGGGCAAAAGGAATAATGAGACAAACAAGAAATTAAAGCAACAAAAGATTAATTATTATTAAAGGATGAGAAAGGAATTACAATCCAAGCGATCCCGGCGTAAAGAACACAAAATCCGAGTAAAAGCAATCCCGAAATAAGGTTACAGTGAAGAGGAATAAAGCTACGTAACAAGTTTACAGTAGAGAGTTTTCTAATCTGAAAGATGGGTAAAAGAGATCCTAATAACCTAGTTAACATAGGTTTAAATAGAAAAGTAACTAAAATTCTCGAAATAAAACATCACACGGGCTGTTTAAAGCCCACATCCATTTAAACCACTCGATCGAGTGGATTAAAACCACTCGATCGAGTAAATCCTCAAAGAAAAAGCGCTCGATCGACCGAAAGTCACTCGATCGAGTAGTTGGTCTTTCTGCAAGCTAAGGGTCGAGCAGTACACTGCTCGATCGAGCACTCTGGAGTGTAGAAACCACTCGATCGAGTGGAAAAACTGCTCGATCGAGTGCTTCATCTTCATTTCAGCTCACGTCTCCGCCCAAGTGCCTCGTAATGCGTGCCACGACGCTTCCAAATGCAGTATCTCACTCTGGAACAATCCCGTCTCCTCTAAATGCATGCAAAAAGGACGAAAAAGGGTACGGTTCCACTACTTTCGCGTTCATTTCTACAAAATGGACAAAACGAACCAAAGTAGCCAATTCGGGGCAAAATACCATAAAAATAGTATAAATATGCATAGAAATACGTGCTGAAATAGGCTAAAAATACTATACATTAGGCACGTATCAAATCTCCCCAAACCAAACCTTTACTCGCCCTCGAGTAAACTCAAAACTATATACTAATGGAACGGAAAAATAACTCAGAGCTAGCTTAACTTGTCTACTCGAACCAATTTAATGCAACACAAATTAACAGTTAAAGCTAAGCAGTCAAAACGCAAACGAATTATAAGCTGTTCATAAATATAGCTGACCTATCGACCTTGCAAGACCAACAAAATCGGACTCTCACGTGGTCACTCTTCTCTCATGAAGCAAAGGGTGAATGTTATATGTAGAAGAGAGAAGAAAAAACAGTCACTCACCTAACTGCGACCTACATAGCATGCATGCAACAAAAATGAAAGACAATTCAAGTACTAATGCACACACTCCAACCAATAATGTCCGTCACAGCCGAGGGCTTGCAAATAATTTGGGAATAGTGAGGTTCAGGTGAGAAAAAGCAAAACATGTTATGGAAATGTGGGGGTAAAAGCGTCAAGCTAGTTCCTAACAGGACCATAATGAAACATCCGAATCTCAACCGACTGAAGAACTAAGAACAAGTGCCCTTCATTTGGCACAAAACTCACTAGACTCAAAACACAATCTCCGCAAAAATAATGGGATAGAACGGAGGAGTCAGACGGTCACAAACTTTCCTTTTTAATATCGTCTGAATAAACCAACTAAAACAAGTCAACTCTTTTTTTCAAACCTTTCTTTCTTTTCTTCTTCTGTTCACGTCTTTTTTTTTCATTTTTTTTCATTTTTTTTTTCTTTTCTTTTCTAATGCTTTTTTTTCTTTTTTTTTTTCTTTTCCTCCTTCCTCTATACATACACCGACTCCAAACAAGAAATATGGGCCAAAATGCAACGGAAAAACATACCACAAAAGAACATTCTAACTAGCTTGACTGGGCAGGCTTAGTTTGGGATGTAGCTAATGGGTCAAAACGGCAATTTTGGCTTATATGGAGCTAAATGGGTGAAAAGTAACAGGAAAGGGAAATTTGCAAGACCCTCCCTGCATGCGACACCAACCACAAACCCGAATGTGTGCATTTGACTCGAAATTGAATGTCATAAATGTGCAAAATAGATGAACATGCCATGCAAGGAGTACTACTCAAAATTCCTATGAACTGGTCATGAATGTCACTAGTTATGGGCTCTAATATCTCAGAATTTTTAAGTAGTTTGCCAATTTATAGGTCGAGTCTAAACGGTCAGCTTATATTTGAACAGAAATTCGTAGATTATGCGTATGACAAAGCTAAAAACTATCAATAAAAGTGCAAGGCTCAAGCAAATTGACAAGTTATAGTGCATTGTCATCATGGAAATCTACCGTTCCGACTCAACCTATATGTTTTGATTTTTTTGAAATTTTCTAATTTTTTTAGATTTTTGATGGAAAATAAAGAACAATGCAAGCTAAAAAGTAAACGTGAATGCAAAAACAGATGCAGATGCAGACTCAAAAGGATGCAATACTTTCCCCAAACCAAAACGGACAACGCCCTCGTTGTCCTCCAGCATACACCAGCAGATATATACAGGGGAGCGGGAGTATACAACCAACAAAATAAAAACAAAGAAATAAAGGAGACAAAATAAAAGAGTGAAAGATACATACAAAATACGAACTTCCCCAAACCAGCCAAAAAACTGGGGAAGTGAGTAGACCAGTAGCTACTCGTCGTCGTCACTGCTGTCACGGAGCTCCTCCGCCACTACCCGGTACTCCGGGTCTTTCTCCTCCTCTCTCCTCTTCCGCTCCTCCTCCCGAGCTCTCTCCACTGCCACCTCTGGGTCCTCGTCCTCCTCCTCCTCGTCAGAAACCGGGTACCCCTCAGCTGGGTACTGGAAGAAGGAAGGGTGTGGCCAACCCTCCGGGATCGGTCTGTGTCGCCGCAAGTGGTACTCGTACAGAGGGTGTAAGGCAAGAGCCATGTCCCTCTCCATAAGAGCCTGACGCTCTGCAAGCTCGATCAACAAACCGTAAACTACGCCCCCTTGGTCCTGGACCGCGAGCGCTACAAAGGGAGGAGGTGGTCTAAAATTAGCCGGGAAGACCGGCTCAGCCTGTGTCTGGTCAGTGGGAGGTGGAGCAGGAGTAGGAGTGGTAGTAGTAGTGGGAGTAGGGGTCGGATCGGGAGTAGCCGTGGAAGGCTGGGTACTCCCGGAGGGTGTGGACCCCTCTCCAGTCTCAAGTCGCCGCTTCTTGGCGGTAGGTGCATCAGGAGTAGGTCTGGGTGGAAGGTGAAGGAAAGGTAGTGGTGGCAGACGGTGGCCCTTTACCACAGTAGGTAAGGGCTCAAGACGGGGGAGACTGTCGCAAGGTAAGTCAACGGACAAGGAACCGTCTATCTTCCAAGTCCGGTGGTCTGGGGTCAGCCAATGCTGAGAGAGCATGGCATCCAGACTCAGTAACCTCTCTCCCGGGAGGTACTACAAGTCACGTGGCCAGGTGGGGAAAAGGCGATGGGCAAGAATGGTGGCTATGCCACCGTAGGCAATGGTTCCCGTCTCCTTCTTCCCCTGGTCATGAAGGTACTGGGCGGTCAAGTAGGCTGTGTTGAAGGTAAAAGGACCCTCACAGTCGACATTCAGATAACCGCCCAGGATGGAGAGCTCGGTGTTGGTATTGTTGTTCGGCTCCTTTCGAACGAAAATAGAGCTCCCCAACAGTCTAATGAAATAACGGACGGGGGGAAGGTGGACCTGATGGAGCTTTCGCCCCTGAAAAGTGGTATGGGCCAGGCACCGCCAAACCTGACGGTAAACCTTCCTCGAGTCTGATGTCACGCCCGAGGAGGTAAGGTCAAGTAACCTACCAAACTCCGCTAGAGGCATCGGAAAAGTCCGGTTAAACAACCGGAAGGAGACTGAAAGACTGTCGGGGTCAGTCTCATGTGTATCTGGGGAGAAGGTAAAACAGCTGAGAAACTCGAGACTCAGCTCTAAGAAGGTGTGGCCTCTCATAGTAATGAGCCCAGGCATCCCCGTGACCCGTAGTAAAGTACAGACTGACTCGTAAATGCCGAGTTTATCTAACGACGATTTATCCAAAAATCGGGAAGGCACATGTACACACTTCAGCAGGTTATAAAATTTCTCACGGTGTAAAGCGTTGACGAATAATACCTGCGGATAGTCTGGGTGAGAGTCGAGGGAAGTGTCCCCTCGAATCAGAATCGTCCCAGTAAGCGGGAGTAGAAGCGGAACAGAGAAGTGCTAGGAGCGGGAGTAGAGGTAACAGAGAGGCGTAGCTCGAGGTCATCTCGACCCCGGCTCTAGAACGCAAGGCGGCCCCGCTCTCGGACGGTGTAAGGAACCAAGGCAGCTCTGAAGGCAGCTGCGGCTGCTGGTGAGTCCGCCACAGGTGTAGAAGAGGTGGCTGGTGTACATGTAGTGGCTGTTGTGGCCACCACTGAAGAGGAACTAGCAGCAGTGCTAGCTGGGGTGGTGACCGTGGAGGAGGTGGCAGCCTGAACTGTGCTAGCAGCTGAGCTAGCTGAAGTAAAAACCGTCCCTGCAGTTGAAACAAGGAAAACTAGGGCTGTAGTGGTGACTAAGGTGGTGGTAGTGGCAACAGCAGGGGCCACTGACTCACTCAAGGATGGGCTGGAGGACGAACTAGTAGATGGTAAAGAACTAGAATCCATCCTGTAATCAAAGCAAGGGGTATGATAAGAAAAACGACTGCTAACCGTGATTAAAACAGCATGTAAAGTCAGCATGTGGTAGCACAAAAATCCCATAAAAGTCGAAAAATTCGACTCTACAGCATAGAATTCCCAACAATCCTCAAACAAATTCGAATTACAGCATGTAATGGCGATAGGGAACGGGAAAAACAGTTAACAACAGCAGCACATAAGTAACACTGAGGTTAACTAAAGCAATGCAGCATATAAACCGTCTGACAGTCGAAAAACTCGACTGAGGTAGCCCTAATCGCGAGATTTTTGCACAAAGTTCGAATGGAAGCATGTTAGGCATCGACAGGGTGGGATAACAGTCTAAAACAGTAGCAATGAAGTGAGAAAGAAGCTAATTTAGACGGATTACAGCAGTAATAACCAAGTGACAGTCGAAGATTCGATAGTCCTGCACCCATATCGCAAAAATCTCATGTGGAATTCGAACTAAGCATGCAAAACAGCGAGGAAGAGGAATTATGATCATCAAGCAAGCTAATTAAGGGGATACAAACACAATCAAGTCGAAAAATTCGACTAGACATGGATTTCGGACCCCTCTTTCAATTTCACCTCATAAAAATTCGAATTAATCGAAATTAAAATGCAAGAGGAAGGAAAAAACACTTACTTGATGATAAAAGGCCTACAAATGCAATTAATCTTCAATTAAACAAGCAACAATAGGCGATTTCTGACCTCAAAACCGCAAACCCTAACCCTCTTTGAAAACCGTGACAGTCAACACAAATTAAGGGGAAATAAGGGGCTTTTGAAGATTAATTGGCAAACAAGAGATTGTAGGTGACGGATTTGGAGATTGGGCAAGAAAATATGGGATTTGGGGAAGAAATTGATCGCACAAAGGGAAGTGTTAGACGAAATTTAGGTACAAAATGAATTAGAAAAGGAAATAAAGAGTTTAAGTTAGAAAAACTCCCGTGTCCTGTTCATTTCACTCGATCGAGTGGTTTTAAACCACTCGATCGAGCACTGTTGATGCTTCAGTTGCTTGGTCGAGTAGAATTTTACTCGATCGACTGATCCCCTTTATTGCTTTGCTCGATCGACCAAATTTTCACTCGATCGAGTACAAAAAGTACTCGATCGAGGACTTTTCTCGCGTAAGCTCTTGAATTTTCGTCTTTTCTCCCTTGGAATGCGTGAAACTTCCCCAAACCTGCATAAGAACACACGCAAAAATTTCCCAATATACCAAATACGCATAAGGACAGTCTATAGTCTTACGTCTACGCTAAAAACTGTTTAAAACTAATTGTCCTAATTAAGACGCAATAAAATAAATTCAAAAGAAATTCAGAAATTATCTATTACAAAGTGTTACACGGGGCATTTCCCCGCTCAATTCCCATCAAATTTCAGTATCCCCTTGGTGGGCTCCTGACTGGAGGACGTCACCTCAGCAACACTGACTGTCCTCTTCAGCTTCCATGAGCATGAATTATCACTTGAAACGGTAGGAGGGGAGTAGTTCACATCCACGTAAGCGCGAACTTTCCTCGTCCTTGCTCCTTTATCACCAGCTTTAGCGTCATCATCTTCAATTTGATTGATAATAATTGCACCATGTCCTTTGACAGCTCCTTCATTGCTCTCATCTGTACCTGCAGCAAGGAAAACAGACGAACTTTCCTCCTTTTTGCTCTCAGTCTGAGGCGGAGGGTTAACAATAGCAGCACAATTCTCCAAATTTTCATCTGGAGTGTCAATAATAGGATCAATAGAAGAGAGAGCATTGCAAGGCTGGGCTTGTATGGGAGCTCTCTGGAACTTAGACTGATGGAAAATCAGCTCCTCATCCCCTACCTGGAAAGTCAAAGTCTTCCCTCCGACGTCTATAACTGCACGGGCAGTCGATAAAAATGGTCTCCCTAAAATGATAGGGGTGTGTGCATCTTCGGGGATGTCTAAGACAACAAAATCAACGGGAATAAAGAACTTCCCGATCTGAACAGGTACGTCTTCTACTACACCTAGTGGCCGTGATAGACTACGGTCGGCCATCTGGACAGTCATGTTGGTACAACTCAGTTTTGTCAAACCAAATCTCTTAGCCAGAGATAACGGTAAGACACTCACGCTAGCGCCTAAATCGCATAGGGCGTTGTCAATTAAATGCATACCGATATGACAAGGGATCGAGAAACTACCCGGGACTGATTTCTTAGGAGGTAACTTATTTTGAAATAGGGCTGACCCCACCTCATTTAAAGCTACGGTCTCACTATCATTAATAGTCCTCTTACGCGCTAAAATTTCTTTCATAAACTTTAAATAAGAGGGTACCTTTGTCAGCAATTCAGTGAATGGCACAGTGACTTCCAAGCTCTTCAGAAGTTCGACAAATTTGCCGAATTGTTGATTAGCTTTCGTATTCTGCAGCCGCCTCGGAAAAGGAACCGTGATAGGTATCTCGAGTCCCTTGTTTCTCGCTTCCAATGTATCTTCCTGCAAGTTCTCAGTATCCTTTGGACGCTTCTTACCTCTCGAACGAGGTCTTTCCGGTGATATCTCACTTAAACGAGCACTAGCAGGCTCTCGAATAAGCTTCCCGTCATCAATACTACTCGATCGACCAATTTGCTCACTCGATCGAGCAGTTTCTTCATCAATGTCAATCGATCGAGTACAATTTCCACTTGATCGACCAACTCCACTTTCTGCTTCACTCGATCGAGTAGATAAACTACTCGATCGACCAACCTGTTCTTCCTGTTCACTCGATCGAGTGGAAAAACCACTCGATCGAGGACTTTCATCTTCAGTTCTACTCGATCGAACACGATTTCGATCGATCGAGCAACGCGCTTGTCGTGAGCCCTTTTTTCTCGATAGAACACTGTTCACCATCAGTCTAAGACTTCCTCGGGTCTGATTTCGACACTTCCGGTCCCTCATAAGAAAGACCGCTTCTCAATTCTATCAGATGTACCGTCTCATTTGGATTCTTCTCATTTTGAGTCGGTAAATGACCTTGCTTTCTTGAGGATTGATTTGCGGCTAGTTGGGCAACTTGAGCTTCAAGTTCCTTAATAGACGCGTCCTTCTGTTGATTTTGTTGATCACTCAACTGCAACTGCTTTGTAATGGATTGCAACATAGACTTTATCTCACCTATTTCACTCACCCCACCGGAAGATGATGCACCTTGGTTAGGAGGATTGAAAGAAGGAGGCTTCTGAAAGCCTTGTTGATTCTTGTGTGGAGGAATATACGGTTTCTGCTGATTCGGAGGAGCAGTGGGATTGAGCACATTCTGACTACTCCACCTCAAATTGGGATGGACGTTCGGCTCGTAATAAGTGTTTTTCTGCTTGTAATGTTGAAAGGCAGCACAAGACTCATAGGAGTTGGGACAATGATCTGAGACATGTCCCTCCCCTCCACATCTTCTACAGACGAAAGGACCGTCGACACACAAAGATTCACCGATACAACCCCCTTTGGAACCTCCTCCCAACTCATATTTGTCAAATCTCGCAGAAAGAGCTTCTAGTGCAGCTACAGAAGAAGATTCAGCAGCTCTTCTTTGATTGCCTCTGGAGTTCCCATATTCAGACTTATGGGTGGCCAAATCATCAATGATCTTCCACCGCTTAGTCTCCCCCATGTTCTCACCAAATCGGCCATTGGCTGCAGCATCCAAAATAGCTCTCTGATCGTCGTACAACCCATTATAGAACTGATTGCAAAGACTCCATTTTTCGAATCCATGGTGCGGAATGGTTCGGTCCAGCTTCTTGAAACGGACCCATGCTTCATGAAAGTTCTCATCAAGCGCTTGTTTAAAGCTCGTGATCTGAGCTCTAATGGCAATAGTCTTCGAGGCGGAAAAGTACTTCTTGTAAAATGCTAAAGCTAGCGAATTCCGATCGATTACCCCATGAGCTTCCCGGTCCAGGATCCCTATACCACTCCCTTGCAAAGATCATCACGGAGTGAGAAAATAAACATAGTTTCTTTTATCGATCCGGTCACGCCGATTGGTGGGGTATAGAAGCGACAATAATCGATAAAGGTCTCCATGTGCTTAGCTGCATCTTCATTTGCAGCTCCCCCGAACTGGTTCCTTTCAACTAAGTTGATATAAGAAGGCTTCGGTTCGAATTTTCTTGCCTCCCCTGGTAGTACAAATCCCTTATAGAGATTCGCAGCTGTCGGTTCGAGTGATCGGCAATGGTTGCTTCTTCGGCCATAATCGGAAAATCCGGAGATGTGACGGTTTGGTGAAGAAGTGGAAACAGGAGAAGAATGTGGATCCTCCTCAAATAGCTCGTTCTCAAAGTAATTTGACAGAGTACTCAGCTCTTCCTCTGTCGGCAATACCCTTTGTGATCATCTCAACTCGCGCAAGGATTTCTCAATCTCAGGATTGAACGGTACTAGTTCACCACCCTGTGACCTGCGCATAAGAAGAAACTACCAAAAAGAATATAAGAAAAGTTTAAGGAAAGGTTGTCCCTTAAACTAAGAAAGACTAAAAATGAAACAACTAAAAATGTAAACAATTGCCTCCCTGGCAACAGCGCCAAAATTTGACACGGCTATCGCAACCCTATCAAAGATAAAACCAAACGGTCCCAACTAAAATGTAGCAGAGGCAGTCGAGTATCGAATCCACAGGGAGGTAATGTAACTATCAGCTGTCTAGTTCTAGTCCTAAAGTAACAATTGGGGGTTTTGTTTGAATTGGTTTCTAAACTACGAGATTAAGGGAAAGAGAATTAAAGAAAAGAGCAGTAAGACAAGGAAAATCGGTTCAAACTATCAAGAGAGAAGGGACATGTCGGGAATTCGGTTCACTATGGTAGTCCAGTGACTCAGCTGTAAACGATTTAGACGAACTAACGTGAGACGGATGTTGAAAGGTCCTTTCGGTCCACTTTCTATCCTAAAATACCACTAACTTAACTTTCATCCTCATTAGGGTAGTCTACTGTTTATAGCAGGCCTATTTAGTCCAATCTTTCGATCCAGGATTAATTTTAGCCAGATTAAAGGGTGACATAGAAGCGTGCACTCAACTAAGTCGAATAAATACAATTAAATTGCCATAGTGACCGAGTCTCATAATCAATTCGTCTAATTCATTTACTACATCGTCACATTTCTACCGCAGATCCCCTAATCCCGACATGAAAGGGATTTAGCTACTCATATTACTAATTAAACTATCTACAAATAATTTTACAGCAGTAAACATAATGAAAGAACAATTAAAAAGCATAAAAGTAAATTAGGGCAAAAGGAATAATGAGACAAACAAGAAATTAAAGCAACAAAAGATTAATTATTATTAAAGGAAGAGAAAGGAATTACAATCCAAGCGATTCCGGCGTAAAGAACACAAAATCCGAGTAAAAGCAATCCCGAAATAATCACTAAGTTATTGAGAGACCAACCTTTCGTATCCTTTTATTTATATTTCGTACCCCTTTTGTTGTTGATCGTATCATAGTACTTTCGTACCTATTTACATAATAAATGTACCCATTTTATCTTTAATCATGATTTGCACCTATTTTATTACTTTTAGTACCACTTTTTCTTAAAATTGTACAATGGTCTCTCAATAAAGCTTATTAAAGACCGTCTCTCAGGAGACCTACTCATATAGACACTTAGCTACTAAATTAGACTCCTAAAAGTTTGGAGATTCCGTTCCGAAAACCTTTTGAACTTTCTATCAGACGAGCCGCTACTTAAACACTCCCAACATCAAAATCCATTTACCAAAGAAGGAGACTATGGAGCTATTATAAATGACATGGGTTGTTAGTTCACCAACCATTTCCGATGAGAGGAAGTTCGCCGGTAAGGGTCGGTGATGTAGGGACTGGTTGTTGAGGGGTCGGTGTTGATATTGGTGGTGATGGTTTATGGGTGAGGTTAGTGGACGGTATTGCGTGGTGGTTCAGGTGTTAGTCTTGGGTACGGTTATTCAGTGATGGTGGTCATGAGGTGGTGAGTGCTGGTTGCATAATATATGACCGCAGATACACAAGCTAGTACTATAAGATACATAAATCGACTTATGAATCTGGAGCTGCCACTGCCATAGATCGGTCGTCATTCGCAAATTCAGTTCATTGTATCCGATTTACTGTTGCCTCAGTTTTCTCTTTTTTTTTCTAATGAGTTTTGATCTTTTTTGTTATGATGAAATATCTTCCAAGGACATTAATAAAAATGTATTATGTTTGAGATCAAGTCTAATTCATGGTGAGTGCTGGTTGGGGTGAAATTTGTGTGTTGATGACAGTCGACAGAGAATTCGAGATCAGGCTGCGATGGCCTATTTTGAGATCAAGTCTCGAACAGAGATATATTACCATAGCTGTGACACAGTAAGGCAGGTCAAGGGATTACTAAAGAAAAAAGAAGTGTAAACGGAAAGTAGTTACTAGGAAATGCAATTTCCGGAAGATCAGGTGGAGGAAATGATGAAGAAACTTTTGCAGTAGCGAAAAATTCCAATTTATTCCTGAAGACCTGAACTAAACAGTGAGAACTATAGAAATGACGAGACGAACATAATGAGAACTGCAGCAGCATCACAAAGCATATAACTTCCAGTTGCTAGCACTATAAATGCCCAGTCACTAGATACATGTAATAAATATTACTAGATACATTTATGATTTATGTATCTTATAGTACTGATATGTGTAACCGGACTAAGTAATATGTGTATCTAGATAATGTAGGCTTCGAATCAAAAGTGTTTATGTTCCTTCAGGTGGCCACCACATTGAGAGCGGTGGTGGTCGACTGGTCGGTGTGTCGCCACCTTATTGTCGATGATAATGACGGTGTTCGTTGTTGGGTTAATTTATTGACGGAAACCAATGTCTTTGTTTGTTCACATCATTATTAATTTATTACTTTATTATTCAAGTAATTACAATGTTATCTCTATTCTTTGCTTGTGTTTATGCCTCTGCCTTTTCTAAGCACAAGCATATAGTTCCATTTTGCGGGAATATTTTAAAAAATAAACATTGCAAATTCAACAGCTTAAAAGAACTTGTTAAGTTATTATGCGCCTCCAATGAGGGGGTCCTAAGTTAGCGTTATGATTATATATTAAAAGAATGTAATAAGTTATTTACGCGGTTTGAATCCCGAATAACCTTTTAAAGGTATGTATCTAGTAACTTAAGAGTGTATCTAGCAAGTTAAAGGTGGTATGTATCTAGCAATTTAAAAGAGTGTATCTAACAAGTTAAAGGTATGTATCTAGTAACTTAAAGAGTGTATCTATCCTAAAGTATGACGGGAAAGGGTTTAAGGATTTCAAGGATATAAGTTTCCTTTATTCCACACTTGGAATGGTACATTATTATGTAAAGAGAACGATAATAAAAACATCACAATGACATTTGTCCTAGTTTCTTAACACTCTCAAGGGCTCATAGAGGTGGCATGATAGGAAGCTGGTGAAGATGATAAAACAAAACAACACCCTTTTATATCATTTCCTTAATTACTTTTGAGGCAATTGAGATCCAAAATTTCTAATAGATTACACAAACTAGTATAAAAATAAATAAGGCTGGAAACAATATAACACCACCTGTTTTTCCTTGTACAATTTATGCTATCCTAAAATGAGAACATGTTTCTCCTGCTGTAACATACTCTGTCAATGCTAAACAATCGTCGTTCACGGACTGCATAAGCTGCCAGTAAAATGCTTGTGAGGCATTCCTGAAGGGGTGAAATTGGCCAACTTTAACCTGATTAATTTTGCTTCTTAGGTATTGAAAACAACAAATTAGATACATTAAATTTTCTTGGAACATCAATACTTGCTACTGCCTCGCACATCTGCAACCGCCAATTGGCTCCGCACACCACAACCTTTGTGAACTCGGTTACGGTACGTATCATACGAACTCAGGGCTGCCACATGTTGACATGAAACCGGCATAAGCTAGCCTCGCAAAAAAAAAAAAAAAAAAAAAAACAGCATAAGATCATTAAAAAACTTTCATCTCTAACTCATCTTCTACATCCAATTCCCTCAGGAAAAAAGAAAAGAAAACAAAGCTATAATGACACATACAAAAAAGGAACATGTTATCAACATTGAGCCACAAGATCACAAATAGTCACAAATGAGACCATATCAGCATCATTTTATATGAGTGCTAAAATGAAATAGCAAGCATGAAAAGGGATTTCGCTTTCTTAAGGTTGGAATGAAGTTTGTCTGTGGTAATTTCTAGACGCAAGAATAGAGTTTGTGGTTTCCAAGGCTATAAAAATAGTCATATCAGAGGCTCAAATATAGTTTATTCTGAAAAAATGAGCTCCTTAACCTCTTTTTAATTAATGCTCTAATTAATTTAAAAATTATCCTAAATTCCTAACCAAAGTTAGGAGTGTACCCACAAAATATGACTCATATTCAAAAATGACTCCATACTTAATATGTTAAACGATCGAACTCAAGCGGTCCTAATATATTTAACAGATCCAAAATGTTAGACTATTAAATGTATCCAGCAACTTAAAGTAGTGTATCAAGCATGCTAGAGGTAAGTATCTAGCACCTTTAAGGAGTGTGTCTACCTAGAAAAAGGTATGTATCTAGCAAGTGATTCAAGTGTATCTAAACAACTAGAGGTATGTATCTAGCTACTTAAAGAGGTGTATATATCTAGGTAGCTCGAGGTATGTATCTACCGCGGAGCCGCCTAATCCAACCCATAAACTAAGCCCTAAAAGGGGGAGGGTGAACCCTAAAAGAGGGGAATAGGATCATCAACCCATCACTTGTATGTAAGGATATTCCAGGCCCAAACAATCAACCCATCACTTGGTATGTAAGACGAGATACCATATTACTACCTCAGATACACATGGTATTGCTACCAGATACACATGCTATTACTACCGGATACACAAATCGGTTTGTGTATCTGGCCTTTTAATTTGTGTGCCTAGAGTAATAATATGTCTATCCACTCTTCACAATTGACCGTCCTAATGACCATCACCCTGACCAGTACCACCACCACCACTCACGATTTCTACTTCTTCTGGATTGCTAATTACAGTATTATTATTAGTCGGACTACCATTCTGAGCTTACAAAACAGCAAAAATCCAATCACAAATTCACATGTGACACAAAAAAAACACCATTATAAGAAAAAAATGCCTATATTTGAACACCATTTAGAGATTTGACAGGCTTAACAGATGATTAACAAAACAAACAGATCTCGTAATATCGTATCTTATCATTGTCGATGTATGTATTACATCACGTCACAGGAGAAGGCGATATGGATACTTAGGATCAACTGGCTCCGACTTGACTTTCACAAAGCTTCCCATCACTTTGCTTTCAAATGTTTCATAGTTTTCCAACAGACTTTCCACTAAGCCTCTCTTCAAATAGAACAGCTGCATGTTTTGTGGAACAACGGTTGCGAAATGAACAGTTAGTGAGCATCAATAGTTCACAATCGATCAACCTCAGTTATCAGCGAACAAATTGCACCCATTGAATGTCGACGACAAGTAAATAACAGGATATTTTTCATACAAAATCCTCTAACCAGTAACCACATACTAATATTGGACCAAACAGAATAAATCAATCATTGGTTAGGATGGATCAAGGTTACCGAATTCGCTCGGTGCCTTACGAATCACGAATTGTTAAAAGCGAATTCTATCATGTTGCTTACTGAAAATACCTACAACACACATTTTATAAGAGCGAATCGCGAATTGGTAAGGAGGTATTCATAGCGAATTCGGTAACCATGGGATGGATGAACTATGAAGTAACACCTAATCATTCATTACAAAGAAATTTTACGCACATGGAATTCAAACCACAACCTCAAGTTTGTGTATACCTGCCTCAGCTTTTGTTATCTGGAGATACTCCCATGCAGTGATTTAGCTTCCTCTCTCCTAGAGTCCTAGACTTGTTCAAAGAATCCAAAAAACAAAACAAAATAAGTGTATTTATCCAGATCACACAATGGCTAATGGTCAGATACACATGTTTACTTATCCAGATACACATGTAAGTACCCCTAGATACACATATTGTGTTGTGTATCTACAAGTATTAATTTGTGTATACAGAGGTATTAGCTTGTGTATCCGTAACCCAACTAAACTACTACAGCCTACCACCACCACCAAAACCCCAGGAATTCATCGCCACCGCACACGCCACATAAATTGTACCCCAACAAAGTTCCAATACGGATTCTAAACTTCCAATACGGATTTCATCACCGGTATAATATATACTACTACTGATGAAAAGGTCAAGCATTGCAACCAAACTATAAGTTGAACCCCATTCCGCCATCAGCCCCGACAAGCATTTAAACCTACATAGGCGATATCTCTGGTGACACCACATTACACCGCCACCATCACTACCGACTTATACCACATATGTTATCATACACAGTGGATACATATATTATTACCTCATATACACATGGGGTTACTACTGGATACACAAATCGATTTGTGTATCTAGTAGTAATACCACGGGTAACCGGGCTGGTAGTTTGTGTATCTACTGCCCCACTACGATCCACCCAGCCCACCACAACCCACCACCACTGTTGCCGTCACCACCACCACCATACCAACACCACCATGATGCCGACACTGACTATATCGTCACTAACCAGTATCATACTCCCTTCTCTGACCTCCGATCACAAATCGGACTTATACCGCTAAACCACACCACCATACTCACACGCACGACTAACACTAGACTGACCACCACCTATCACTTATCCCCGTAGTCACCAATGACCAAACCAGCCACTCATCCTCTTCGTCACCCCCATTTTGTATCACTACCACGAAACCACCACACCCAACGCCCCTCTTCTCTCCACAAGAGAAAACATCAAGCCGTTATACATCAAGCCGCATTTTGTATCACAAATCGGACTTATACCGTTAAACATCAAGCCGCAACACCTACAACTCCATTGCTGCTTAGACTCGCACCACCTCGTCACTATGGCTCGATGGATGCACCTCCACAACGACCATATATCTCAATTATTTAAAAAAAATGTGATTTGAATCATAGATCTATGAGAAACAAAGAAGAATTTAAAAAAAAAATAACATTATTGGAAGATTCCGAGTCAAATAGACTTAATTTCGACCGAAATGACTATAATTGTGGTGGTAGTGGTGCGGCAAACACTTCGGCGATATGGTTAAGATGGCGAGGAGAAAGAAAAAAAAAAGGAGATCGAGTACCACCGACGAGGAAGCTCAGGTTGTGCGCCGGCGACGGTATGATGGTTGTGACCTGATATTAGTGAATGTAGTTGTCAGGAAAATGATAACAGTAGGTTAGCATATTGGGTTTGTTATTTGTGAGAAAGAGATTTTAACATGGGCCGCTGACTTCTATATCAAATCTTAATCTGACGGTTGTTATTAAGTTCGTACAGTTCGCACCGTAATTTAGTTCACACAGGATCCTGTATATAGGGGCGGGTTCATGTACGAACTAAGTTACGGTGCGAACCGTACGAACTACCACTACCATCCTTATACTGAAAAATGGCCCAAAATAAATATCGTACTCCCGCATAACAAACACCAAATAACAATTAGGAAAGCCTTCCATCACCATCAACTAAATACCATAGCTCCTTTGTTCATTCCATCACCATCAGGCATCCTTATCCTCCACCACCACACCACAACCACTCGTCGCAGCTTTCGGCCATCCTGACAACCACCAACTTTAATCTTCACCTTTGCCGTCGACGAAAACATCGACGGAGACCATTATCCGGCTCCAAACTTCCCGATAACCTCGCTGGATCAAATAAATTTTTGAAATCTTACTTCGTTTTTGGTAGCTCTAACATTTCAATCGAGTTTTATGAAGAAAAAAAAAGTAATTGGCATATGGTTACACTGTGTGGTAGTCACGGGTGGGTTGCGTGGGTCACCGTGGTCATGGGCTATCGATGATGAGGGGATTCGAATGGGAAAGAGGTTTCCGATGGGTGGAAGTTCGCCGGTAAGGGTCGGTGATGTAGGGACTAGTTGTTGAGGGTTCGGTGTTGATATTGGTGGTGATGGTTCATGGGTGAGGTTAGTGGACGGTATTTCGTGGTGGTTCAGGTGTTAGTCTTGGGTACGGTTATTCAGTGATGGTGGTCATGAGGTGGTGAGTGCTGGTTGCATAATATATGACCGCAGATACACAAGCTAGTACTACAAGATACATAAATCGACTTATGAATCTGGAGCTGCCACTGCCATAGACCGGTCGTCATTCGCAAATTCAGTTCATTGTATCCGATTTACTGTTGCCTCAGTTTTCTCTTTTTTTTTCTAATGAGTTTTGATCTTTTTGCTATGATGAAATATCTTCCAAGGACATTAATAAAAATTTATTATGTTTGAGATCAAGTCTAATTCATGGTGAGTGCTGGTTGGGGTGAAATTTGTGTGTTGATGACAGTCGACAGAGAATTCGAGATCAGGCTGCGATGGCCTATTTTGAGATCAAGTCTCGAACAGAGATATATTACCATAGCTGTGACGCAGTAAGGCAGGTCAAGGGATTACTAAAGAAAAAAGAAGTGTAAACAGAAAGTAGTTACTAGGAAATGCAATTTCCGGAAGATCAGGTGGAGGAAATGATGAAGAAACTTTTGCAGTAGCGAAAAATTCCAATTTATTCCTAAAGACCTGAACTAAACAGTGAGAACTATAGAAATGACGAGACGAACATAATGAGAACTGCAGCAGCATCACAAAGCATATAACTTCCAGTTGCTAGCACTATAAATGCCCAGTCACTAGATACATGTAATAAATATTACTAGATACATTTATGATTTATGTATCTTATAGTACTGATATGTGTAACCGGACTAAGTAATATGTGTATCTAGATAATGTAGGCTTCGAATCAAAAGTGTTTATGTTCCTTCAGGTGGCCACCACATTGAGAGCGGTGGTGGTCGACTGGTCGGTGCGTCGCCACCTTATTGTCGATGATAATAACGGTGTTCGTTGTTGGGTTAATTTATTGACGGAAACCAATGTCTTTGTTTGTTCACATCATTATTAATTTATTACTTTATTATTCAAGTAATTACAATGTTATCTCTATTCTTTGCTTGTGTTTATGCCTCTGCCTTTTCTAAGCACAAGCATATAGTTCCATTTTGCGGGAATATTTAAAAAAATAAACATTGCAAATTCAACAGCTTTAAAGAACTTGTTAAGTTATTATGCGCCTCCAATGAGGGGGTCCTGAGTTAGCGTTACGATTATATATTAAAAGAATGTACTAAGTTATTTACGCGGTTTGAATCCCGAATAACCTTTTAAAGGTATGTATCTAGTAAAAATGCCTATATTTGAACACCATTTAGAGATTTGACAGGCTTAACAGATGATTCACACTTTATTAGCTTGTCATATACACTTCTTATTTAGATACATTTTATAACATAACTAGATACATTTTTTTCACACTAAAATTCTATATACACTTTTACACTTTTTTAATACTAATTTTTTTGCAGATACACATGTCACTAAAGGTAGATACATATCTTATATTTTGCACATACGTTTTATATTATTTGTGGATACATTTTATACTTTTTGCGGATACACATATCACTATTGTTAGATACACATGTTAATACTCCCAGATACGCATATTAGTACTGTCAGATACGCATGTCTATACTACCCGATACACATATTGTATGTGTATCTAGTAGTTTTCATATACGTATCTAGTAGTATTCATACACGTATCCACCCCAAACACTACTTCCCACCACCACCGACCGCCACCACCGACTCCCACCACGCACCACCCCACCGCCGCCACAACTCCACCGGCAACCACTCACCCAGACCCAACGTCGGCCACACCGCTGTTATCAAGCCCACTACAACCGTTATCAACGCACACTATAGCCGTTATTGAGCCTAACTCCACCGGATCATCCTCACCTCACACCCACCATTGCATCGCTCCATCATCTTCGAACCACCAAATCGCCTACAGCAACTCCACCGTGACCAGCAGCTACCAAATTCGATCCCACAAACTCGGAGATCGAAACCCGAGTTAACTTTCAAACCTTCCTCACCCCAGATTCGGGGCCGAACCCGACTCCGCCGGACAATCAGCCGTCCTCTTCAACTCGTCTTAGCACCAATCAACCCGCACCTTCCTAGCTTAAACCTCCTTGTCCCTGCAACTCCGTCAATATCCAATTTCCCTCATCCCCAAACCCCTCACTATCTCCTCTTTTCTCATCGTGGTGACTCGTTCACAACTACCAAAAGTTGTACCAATACACCAGCACACCTTGCGCCACCTTCGATCAGCCTCCACAATCTAAAAAATGAATTTATGAAGAAGTGTGGCTCGCCAGAGAAGGGAAGCGACGGTCGGACTATAACGTGTCAGAAAATTATTAAATCTGGAATAGTGATTTGGGGAAGGAGTGATTTGGGGTTTGAGTAGTGTTAAGTTCGTGAGAGAGTTAAAGAAATAGAAGGTGAAGTTGGTGCTGGTGATGACGACGGTGCTTAGGGGATACTGCCGGCGATGTAGGTCCACCGGCAGTAAGAATGGTGTTGATGGTGAGATATGAGAGGAGATGTAAAGGGGTAGGTACAGATAAGGGTTTGATTTCTAAATGTAATCACAGCCATTTATTCCTATCTAGTGATTAGCGCAAGTCTTTTCTTTTAGGTGATTTAAGTCAGTTCGTAACTTAATTTGGTTAAATGCAGATCCTCGATTCTATATATATATATATATATATATATATATATATATATATATATATATATATATATATATATATATATATATATATATATATATATATATATATATATATATACATACATATATATATATATACATACATATATATATATACATACATATATATATACATACATATATATATACATATACATATATATGTATATGCATATATATATATATCAAATATACATATATAAATACAAGGGACTGATCAACCTGTATCAAATACATTTGATCAGTTAATAATTTGGGTTCCATCCTATTGGTGTGACCTCAAGGGATCAACTGATCACCACCGTCAAATGACAGTAACGTCAAACTCTAGTCAGCCAATCGTTACCGATAATTGTTGATCAGTTGACTATATAATGTATCATCCCTTATGTATTCTTATTATGAGATTTAAATATCTGATCGCACTACTGTTGAGGACACATACTCTAACATTTTATTTGTCAATTACTTCCTATTTGCTTTCGTAGTGCATTTCATATGTCTTGTAGGAAAGAAGATAAATGAGGCAGAATTCCCATCTCTCGTGCATACTTGGAAGCTTGTTGATGATCTTAGACAGACTAGTATGAAAAGGAGGTAAGAATGGTGACCAAGGATGATAGGAATAAGGAGTATATGGAAGCATCATAAGCATAGAAGCAAAGGAGGAAGAGGTCCTTTGATGAGGTGGAGACCGTTGCTTTTACTCAAAAGTGCAGTGCCGTGTTGCAAGCTAATTCACCACCTAAGCTTAAGGATCCAGGGAGTTTTTCTATCCCTTGTTATATTGGTTATCTTTCTATTAGTAAACCTCTTTGCAATTTAGGAGCTAGCGTTAGTGTCATGCCTTATTTTATTTGTAAGAAATTGAATATGGGTCAAATGACTGTTACTAATATGACTTTGCAGATGGCCGATCGTTCTGTTAAACACCGATTGGGTGTGTTGGAGGATGTTCCCGTTCGAGTTGGGAAATTCTTCATTCCCGTTTATTTTGTTGTCTTAGACATGGCTGAGGACAACCAAATTCCTATCATCTTCGGTAGACCATTCCTTAACACAGCGGGGGCGGTTATAGATGTTAGGAGAGGGAGACTGACTTTAGCTGTGGGGGATTATACCATTGTTTTTAACTTAGAAAAAGCTTTAAAACATACCATGATAGAAGAAACTTATCATAGCATTGATATTGTTGATTTTACTATTGATGAGTGTCTTGCTATGTGTTTAAACAGGGATCCTCTGGAAATTGCCCTTGATTCTGATTCAGCTGCTGAGATGGGTTCATGGAGTTGAGACGTTGATGAGATTGGGAAATTGCTAACTGGAGAGGAATGCCACAATCAAAAGGTATACAGTTTAGGTATCCCATTTAAGGTTACCGAGGTAAAGAAACCTGAACTTAAACCCCTCCCCTCCCATCTTAAGTATGGATTTTTGGATGACTGTGCAATAAACCCAGTAATTGTCAATGCTAGCCTAACTGAAGGTCAACTTTCTGCTTTGTTGACTATTTTGAAAACTCATAAAAAGGCCATTGGGTATAGCATTGATGATTTATAAGGTATTAGTCCTGACTTTTGTATGCATCATATTCACTTGGGCCTAGTACACAGGGTCAGAGACGACTAAATCCTCCAATGCAGAAGGTGGTAAGGAAAGAGGTACAGAAATTACTTGATGCTGGAATTATTTACTCTATATCTGGTCCTAAGTGGGTCAGTCATGTACAAGTTGTACCTAAGAAGGGAGGTACTACAGTAGTAAAGAATGATAAGAATGAATTAATTGCTACTAGACTTGTTATAGGTTGGAGGATGTGTATTGATTATAGGAAGTTAAACACAGCTACTAAGAAAGACCATTTTCCACTTCCTTATATTGATCAAATGTTAGAGAGGCTAGCATGTCATAGTTATTTCTGTTACCTAGATGGCTACTCCGGTTTCTTTCAGATACCCATTCATCCTGACGATCAGGAAAAGACTACTTTCACATGTCCATATGGTGTATTTGCTTGTAAGAGAATGCCTTTTGGTTTATGTAATGCCCCAGCTACCTTTCAGCGTTGTATGATGGCTATATTTTTTTTATTACATAGAGTCTATTATGGAAGTCTTTATGGACGATTTCAGTGTTTATGGTACTGATTTTGATGTTTGCTTGAGAAACTTGACTAAGGTTTTGCAGCACTGTGAGGAGAGCAATCGTGTGCTCAACTGGGAGAAGTGTCATTTCATGGTTACTTAAGGGGTGGTACTTGGTCATTTAGTGTCAGGTAAAGGTATTCAAGTGGATAAAGCTAAGGTTGAGGTAATTAAGCAACTCCCGTACCCGGTTAATGTTAAGAGTGTGCGTAGTTTTCTTGGTCATGCAGGGTTCAATCGCCGCTTTATTAAGGATTTTTCAAAAATTATTCACTTTAACTCAACTACTTCATAAAGATACAACTTTTGTGTTTACTGATGAGTGTGTTAAGTCTTTTGACAGGATTAAACAAGCTCTTATCTCAGCTCCTATAATCCGATCTCCGGATTGGAGCCTACCTTTTGAGATTATGTGTGATGCCAGTGACTATGCAGTTGGAGCTGTTTTGGGGCAAAGAAAAGATAAGGTGTTGCATGCTATTTACTATGCAAGTAAAACTCTTGATGATGCGCAAATCAACTATGCTACTACGGAGAAGGAGCTTCTTGCAGTTGTCTATGCTTTAGACAAATTTAGAGCTTATCTTGTTGGTTCTAAAGTTATTGTTCATACTGACCATGCAGCATTAACTAAACAAAAAGCTAAACCACGACTTATTAGATGGATTTTATTATTGCAAAAATTTGATTTAGAAATTCGTGATAAGTCTGGTGCTGAGAATGTTGTTGCAGATCATTTGTCTCGTTTGAGATTTGTAGGAAGAGAGATTTTGCCTATTGATGACTCTTTTGCAGATGACCATCTTCTAGCTGTTGCTACGAGCACTCCATGGTTTGTAGATTATGCTAATTACTTGGTTGGAGGTATTATTCCTCTTGACTTGTCTTATGAACAGAAGAAGAGATTTATGCATGATGTGAAGCAGTATTTCTGTGATGATCCATACATGATCCGGGAGTGCGCAGACGATATTTATAGATGATGTATTCCAGAGGGTGAGGTACATGCCATTCTCTCTCATTGTCACTCTTCTTCTTATGGTGGTCATCATGGTCCTTTTAGGACATTTGCTAAGGTAATGCAATCGGGTTTCTTTGGCAAACCATCTTGTAAGATGCTACTACTTTTGTCCGTTCTTGTGATGCATGTCAAAGAACAGGTAATATTTCGCAAAGGCACGAGATGCCTCAAACTGGAATCTCAGAGGTGGAGATTTTTTATGTTTGGGGTATTGACTACCAAGGGTCATTCCCTACTTCTCATGGGAATCAATATATTTTAGTAGCTGTCGATTATGTTTCTAAATGGGTGGAGGCAATCGCCACCCCCACTTGTGATGCTAAATATGTTGTTAAGTTGTTTCAGAAAATTATCTTTCCACGGTTTTTAGTGCCTCGTGCGGTGATTAGTGTTGGAGGAAAGCATTTCAATGAACGTCATCTCAATTCTTTATTGAAGAAATATGGCGTTACACACCGTAGAGGATTGGCATATCATCCTCAAATTAGTGGACAAGTGGAAGTTTCCAACAGAGATTTGAAGCAAATCTTGGAGAAGGTAGTGAGCAAGAATACAAAAGATTGGAGTCGGAAGCTTGATGACACCTTATGGGCTTACCGTACTGCATACAAGACGCCGATTGCAGCATCACCTTACCGATTAGTCTATGGCAAATCTTGCCATTTACCTGTGGAGCTTGAGTACAAGGCTATGTGGGCCATAAAAGAGCTAAATATGGATCCCTCACTGGCGGGTGAGAAAAGATTGATGCAGTTGAATGAGCTTGATGAGTTTCGACTGCATGCCTATGATAGTGCTCAAGTATACAAGGAACGAACGAAGAAGTGGCATGACAAGCATATTTTGCAAAGAGAATTTCATGTTGGTGAAAAGGTATTGCTATTTAATTCTCGTTTGCGTTTGTTCCTAGGTAAGCTAAGGAGTAGATGGTCTGGACCGTTCACAGTTGTTGAGGTGAACAAATTTGGGCCAGTTACACTGCAGACTGACAAAGGTGAGACTTTCAAAGTGAATGGGCAACGATTGAAAATCTACTATGAAGGTGCCCATATTGGGGTGATAGAGGCCGTTGACCTCTTCATCGTTGATTTCTCTTACTGATGAGGTATTACGGTCGTGCGGGACCGCTTAAACCAGCGCTACCGAGAGGCAGCTCGGAATTTGCTATTTTGTAATTTAGGAATTTAAATTTCATTAATCGTATTTCAATTAAGTTATTTCATTGTTTTGAGTGATGTGAATGAGAGAATTTAATGTATTTCAAGAAATTTTGCAGCTTAAGACGGATTTCATGATGACACGACTAATTACGTGTGAGAAAACGGACGAAATCTAGTTCCTTGATCGAGTAAGTGGAGGCTCGGTCGAGGAACCACCATGCTCGATCAACTGATAGAAGGGCTCGATCAAAGAACCAAATATTTAATTAGAAGTTCAAATGTCGAAAGTTTGGAAGTTTGGAAACTGGTGCCTTGATCGAGTGGGGTGAGGCTCGATCGAGGAACCTCACTGAACTGGTTTCGCGATAAAATAAACCAGCCGCTTGTCCTTCTTTTTCTCAAATTTGCTTACCTTCATTGTTATTTCCGTCATTCATAATTCTATATTCTCTCATTCATACTCATATCCTCATCTCTATATCTTCATATCATCATCAAATATTCATCCTATATTGTGCTAAATTGCTTGCTAGTTATTTAAATCACTCCTCTTTGCTTATTTGTGTATTTCCTTGCTCTTATTTACTCAAGTAAGTCCCGATTTTTGCTATGTATGGTCCGAAAATTTGCTCTTTTCTTGCTTAAATCTTGTGTTTATTGCCTTGAATCTTCCATTGCTTATATACAATTGCTATTTCCTTGCTTATTAACCCTCTAATTGATGAATTAAAGGCCTAATTTCAAAATTTGGGAATTTGGGTTCATAAAATCTGGGTTGATTTTTAGCATTAAATTGGTTAGAAATTGTGTATATTTGCTTGGAATCTTCACTTTTTGTTATATAATTGGAATTCTCTTGCCTTTTACATGGTTTATGTGTGATTTTCGGCGTCAAAATCAAGTTTTCCGACTCATGTGGTCTTAAAAACGTGGACTGTTTTGGCAATTAAATTGGTTTGTGATTATATACTTGTCTTTTTACAGATATGCCGACTAGTGGACAAGGTAGCAAGAGGCCACAGGAGAGGCGCGCTCCCGTTCGTCAGCCGGTGGTAGTAGAGTCTTCCGAGGAGGAAGACAAGGAGCTACTACCAATAGACGAGTTTCTTTTTGTTTAATTTCGGGATAAGGAGCAAAGGGATAAATTTGTGGAATTAATTACTACCAAAACAATGCTTCCGACTCGGTGTGTAGACCGTAAGATTTTGGGCACTTTCAAAATTGACGATACCATGTTTGGCATGTTCTTTGAGCTTGGGTTGCAGGGCCTCTTTCTTTTGCATAAACTATCTTATCATGCCTTGAATCTTGACTTTCTTAGCTCGTATGTCAATCTCCCTTAACAACACTTGATTCTTTTAGATTGATAAATGTTGAACGGTCTTTGACTTTTGATCAAATTTCTGAGATCCTAGACATAGATAAGCATACTGATGGGGATTTATATAATGTTGCTGGCTTGTCTGTTGTTCGATATTTTCCTTTGTTTACTGGTTTTGCAGATGCAGATGTAAGCTCCACGGCTTTGCTTGATGTGCAGCATGTTTGCCTTAAGCTCTTTTTGAGGTACTTGAGTTATTTGTTGTATGGGCGGCATGACAGGAGTAAGGCCTCATCCTTAGAGGTTTTGATTTTGGCTAGTTACTTGAACCCCTATCAGGAGGAGCCCTTCCAGTTCTCTCCACCAGCCCTTGTTTGCCAAGCCTTAGACCCCATGACTGGGAAGTATGCTGATTAAGATTGCGGGGTTTCCACATCCCGACGTCATGGCTTCCTAACGAGATCGAGTGAGGTCTACTCAGTCTAGTATGCACTCGCACTCGGTCAAGTAAAGTTAGGTACACGGTCAGAAGTACGAAGTAAATTGAAGATTCCTGCAAAAAAACAATATCGCGTGTCGATTCCAAACTAAGTTCGGATTCGTCACTAGTTATCATGCTCGTTCACGCATTACCATTATTACTCAAGCATACCATATCGTCTCAACAAATAAGGTTTATGTTATATTACGCTACAACAAATTACCCAACTCGGTTTACCTGCTACCGAGTCATTCATAAGCATAATCACGTCATCCTACCATACTTAAACTTGTCTTACCACATTACTACCAAACTCGTGTTCACATCAACATGAAACATTTTATTAACAATAAATTATCCTCATGTCATCCAAATACATTCCACATAAACATATTAAAGCATATTATGTTCTAATTTCAACATAAACAAATTATGCTACACAAGTTATTCACCAAGCAAGCGGAAGTTTTCTGCCTTCAAACACTGCATATACGCACCACTAATTACCAATGTTGCATTATAGCTCAACACTTCTATAACTATCATCATTGTAAATACGGTAGAGCTTATAAACTTATATATATGATTACCGTTATTATCAACTTGAAGCAAACACTAACATGATCACTCTCATATTACGGCATACACTTTCACATCTTCACGCATTATCACCACCTTTACTCACTAATTCTACCAAAACCTACCATGCACGGTCAAAATGTAACTATCACGCCCCTATTAACTCTAACAAAGACTCAACCACAGGTAGTTCCAACACAATCAACATACACGTTACATACATACACACGAACTCCACATTCCCATACCCTGTGACTGGCTTAAGTATCATGGGGCCAAGATTTTGAAATGAGGGCATCTACTCACCCAAAATCTAGCATCAGTGGGGCTCCCATTATACATACACCAGGTTCATTTTATTAGACTCACTACGTTCATTAAGTTTATTTATTACAGGTTCCAAAATCGTCGCTCTGATACCACTTTGTAACACCCCCATATCCAGAGGAGCCTTAACTAGGCCTTCCTTAGCATATAAGGGCATTACCATCTCGGTTGCCCGAGGACAGTAATAATCAAATGTCGATAAAATAACTATTATGTCATATTATAAGTGATTTAAAACCAACAAACATTATAAAAGTTACAACTCAAAGGCTACTCGCTAATACTATCAAATCTCGTGAAGACTCATCCATGCCCGGACTCCAGCTATCAACGACATCAACACCTGCTAAGACAGACTGCTCACCATAAGGGATCATGACAGACACATAAGACAACAAAACAACCACACAAGGTCAGTACTGAGATAAGACACAACAATACCAACGAGATCTAGCAATATGACACAACACAATCGGTCACACACACAATCACCCACTCCAATCAATCTCCGTCACCGACTGTCCACTGGACCAGCCTGAGGGGTAATATCCGTATAATACCCTATAAAATTTGGACTATAACGCAAATTTTATATGTGATTATTGTCATAAAACGAAAAAACATGAGAAAAACGATAAAGTATTAGAAATAACCTCGGGTCCTTTGAGATGTGGCCTAAGAACAGAAATCAAAGTAGATTTCCTCCTAATCGATACACCCAAGACCGTCTGAGACTATGCCCTTGTGCTAGAAATGTATTCTCTAATTGCCTTGCAATATTGAGAGAATAGTTGTGTGAGTTTTTGCTAGATGTGAGATCTAGGTTTTTCAGAGCAAAATACTCTTCAAAACCCTAATTTTCTTTTGCAAATGAATTAGGTTAACAAGAAGGAGAAGCTCTCCTTTTTGTTCTTTGCATTCGGCCAAACCGAGCCCTTCATGGGGAAGTGGGCTTCCACTTCCTCTTTATTTTAACTCGTGGTCCGGCTCGTAAAATGCTAAATGTATATGACACGGTTTTATTATAAATCGTCATCGGTTATCGGCTATTAAAATATCAACTAATAACACGGATTAGCTGAAATATTAATACATGTCCGACACAGACAATATTGTATAATTAATTCAATATACATTAATTAAATATAATCGTTTATATTTAATTTACGAATTAACTGTTTAATTCGCCTTAGCCAATTTTATTTAATCCGTATTAAATAAAATATCTCAACATCGCATTTTGACTAATTATTAGTCAAATAACTCGGACTAACTGCTTAGTCAATTTTCTGGCATCAACATGACTGTATTTTCATACCGTCACATCTCTCAAACGTATCCTATAGGTGTGACTTTTAGGGACCAGTTGATCACCGCCATCTGTATGACAATAACGTCAAACTTATCTAGCAAGTCAACCGTTATTGATAAACGTGGACCAACTGATTATAATACAAAAGTATACCCTTTGATCCTTTTAGAGATTTAAATGTTATTGCACTACTTGTAGAGGACACCAGCCCCAACAAGCTCCCACTTGTCCGTACAAGTGTATGTGTAATAACGTTATCCGCACTATCTGGAGGACACATCTCCAACAAACTCCCACTTGTCCGTACAAGTGTATGTGCGATAACCGATTCTCATATTCATTTAAAATTTCTCCCACTCAATGTAAAACAATTTGCAGATCCGGATCCGCAAAAGTCGTATTTTACAATCGATCTGTATCTAGAGTGGTTTCCCCGACTAGAGAGTAACTCAACTGATAAAACGAATTCGTATTCGAGCATGGCCATGCATTTCGATTCTGACTCCTCGAGTGGCCCTGAGAAATATCGAGTACCCGATAAAGGCTGAATATTTCCTTCAACTCGACTCCTTCCGATCTAAGCACAGCATGAAATGACCCAGAAAAAATCTACTTGGCCCCCTGTTACGGATGACCGTGAGAAAGAAACCAAAGTCACCAAAAATCTGCCTTAGTCTCAAGAGACAGTCGATAGTCAAAAGAATCGACTCTTAGGATCACCATGGAGGTCCTATCCACGACCGGGCACCGAATGTTATAAAACATTTAGGACTCCACGTCGATGTCACAATTGTGTCCTACGAAATATCCGTATAAATCTCCTCTGTGATTGGTCAGTCAACCTTTTGACTTATGGCTCGTTGAACCCACCATCAACCAACGTCACAAAATAATTACCTTGAGTTATCAGCTCACGTGGGCAATTAAGGACCAAAAAATATAATGTTTGTTCAGTTCACTTTGTGGTGTTCAAAAATGTCGTACAAAACCACATGAAAAACATAATATATAAATATCAAAACGATGATGTCGTATAGAGTACATAAGAGAATGAATCTAATCCATAAAAGAGTACTACAACTTAGGAACACGTTTAATTCCCATGGAATTAACATGCCCTTCATGCTTATCTTGTCGTAATGGTTTAGTGAGAGGATCTGCTATGTTATCATCTGTAGCAATCTTTTCTATCACTACTTCCTTTTGCTCCACGTAATCTCGGATTAGATGAGCTTTCCGTTGTACATGTCTAGACTTGTTGCTAGACTTTGGCTCCTTAGCTTGGAAGATGGCACCTCTATTGTCGCAATAGATGGTGATCGGGTCATTCGAACTAGGCACTACAGATAGTCCTTGTAAGAATTGACGCATCCATATCGCTTCCTTTGCAGCTTCAGACGCGGCATAGTACTCGGACTCAGTCGTAGAATCTGCTGTAACACTTTGTTTGGAACTCTTCCAGCTGACCGCAGCGCCATTAAGAGTAAAAACGAATCCAGACTGAGATTTTGAGTCATCACGATCCGTTTGGAAGCTAGCATCTGCGTAACCGGTTGCGCATAGCTTTTGATCGCCTCCATAAGTCAATGCCCAATCTTTAGTCCTTCGTAGGTACTTAAGAATGTTCTTGACAGCCATCCAATGTGATTCACCTGGATGCTGTTGGAATCGACTTGTCATACTCAATGCATATGCCACGTCCGGACGTGTGCATATCATGGCATACATGATTGATCCTATAGCCGAGGCATAAGGAATCCGTGTCATGCGCTCTTTCTCTTCCGTGTCTCGGTGCCCGAGACTTGCTCAAATGCACCCCTGGAGCCATAGGAAGAAACCCCTTTTTGGAGTTAGTCATGCTGAATCTCTCTAGGATCTTGTCTATGTAAGACTCCTGACTGAGAGATAACATCCGACGTGATCTATCTCGATAGATACGGATGCCCAGAATTCTTTGTGCCTCACCCAGATCTTTCATCTGGAAATGGTTCTTCAACCATACTTTCACCGAAGTTAAGAGAGGTATGTCATTCCCAATCAGGAGTATGTCATCAACATACAATATTAGGAAGACAATCTTGCTCCCACTCGACTTGATATATAGACATGGTTCCTCGACCGATCGAGTAAATCCATTTTCTTTTATCACTTGGTCGAAACGATGATTCCAACTCCGAGAAGCTTGCTTAAGTCCATAAATGGAACGCTTAAGCTTGCACACTTTCTTAGGATGTATAGGATCGATGAAACCTTCGGGTTGTACCATGTACAACTCTTCCTCCAAAAAACCGTTTAAGAAGGCGGTTTTCACGTCCATCTGCCATATTTCATAGTCATGAAAAGCGGCAATCGCTAAGATAATCCGAATGGAACGCAACATGACTACGGGTGCAAAAATTTCATCGTAGTGCAAACCTGGCACTTGGGTGAAACCTTTAGCAACTAGTCGTGCTTTATAGATATCTTGTTGACCTTCCACAGAATGCTTTATCTTGTAAAGCCATTTGCATTGAAGGGGACGAACCTTAGCAGGTAAGTCAACAAGATCCCATACGTTGTTCTCATACATGGAGTCCATCTCGGATTGCATGGCCTCAAGCCATAGCTTTGAGTCAGAACTGGTCATGGCACCTTTATAGGTTGCGGGTTCACTACTCGTTAAGAGTAGAATGTCATCTATGTCATGTTCCTCGACCATACCAATGTATCTGTCCGGAGGAATAGAGACTCTTCCCGACCTCCTAGGTTCCTCAGGAATATTCACCACAGCCGGGATTGAAGGAATTGGTTCCTCCAATGGTTACTCGGTATTTGGTTCTGGAATCTCCGACAGGTCGAAGGTTCTATCACTCTTTGCATTCTCGAGAAATTCCTTCTCTAAGAATGTCGCACTAGCCGCAACAAAAACACGTTGTTCGGTTGGCGAATAGAAGTAATGACCAAGTGTTCCTTTAGGATAACCTATAAAGTATGTCTTGACCGATCGCGGGCCGAGCTTATCCTCGTGTCTCCACTTGACATAAGCCTCGCATCCCCAAACCCGTATAAAGGACAAGTTAGGGACCGTTCCTTCCATAGTTCATATGGAGTCTTGTCAACAGACTTTAGACGGACTTCGGTTAAGTATTAGAGCAAATTGACGAAGAGCATAACCCCACAATGAGTCGGGCAACACGGTGTGACTCATCATGGATCGAACCATATCAAGTAGTGTTCGATTTCTCCGTTCGGACACACCATTCAACCGAGGTGTTCCGGTGGAGTTAACTGTAGGGCAATCCCACGCTTCTTAAGGTGTTGATCAAACTCGTGAGAAAGATACTCGCCACCACGGTGCGAGCGCAGTGTTTTAATCTTTCGCCCGATGAGGTTCTGTACCCTATTCTGGTATTCCTTGAATTTCTCAAAGGATTCACTTTTGTGTTTCATTAAGTAGACATAGCCATATCTACTTAAATCATTCGTGAAAGTGATGAAATACCTATAGCCTTCTCGTGCGGTGATTGACATAGGCCCACATACATCCGTATGTATGAGTCCTAATAGGTCCGCAGCGCGCATTCCAACACCTTTGAAGGAAATTCGAGTCATCTTACCGATGAGACATGATTCACACGTGCCAAATGATTGAAAATCAAAGGCCGAGATAGCTCCATTCTTTATGAGCTGTTTTTTGGCGTTTCTCATTAATGTGTCCCATACGGCATTGCCATAGATACGTTTGATCTTTGTCACCAACCTTTAACTTTTTATTCATTACGTGTAATATTTCGGTGGTCCGATCTAAAACATAAATTCCGTTCATGGAGACTGCCTTGCCATAAATCATATCGTGTAATGAGAAAATGCAAGAATTATTCTCTATTACAAATGAAAAACCAAGTTTGTCAAGTGCGAAACCGAAATAATGTTTTTCGAAAGACTGGGTACATAATAGCAATTATATAAAAATAACTCAAATCCGCTAGGAAGCTGGATCACGTATGTTCCCCTTGAGACGGCAGCCACTCGTGCTCCATTCCCGACACGCAGTCCACCTCACCCTTTACGAGGGGTTCGATGTTTCAGAGCCCCTGCACATGATTACACAGATGAGAACCACAACCAGTATCTAGTACCCAAGTTCCGTAACTTGCGTGGTTAATCTCAATCATATGAATAAAAGTAGAAGAGGAAAAAGACATACCAACAGGTTTAACGCGACCTGCTTTTATGTCCTCATGATAAACAGGACATGTACGCCTCCAATGCCCAGTCTTGTGGCAATGATGGCATTCCATGTTTTCGGTTTTGCTCTTTGTCGCGCCTGATGAGTTACTTGCCTCACCAGGCCCACTCTTACCTGATCCCGACTTCTTAAACTTCGGTTTACCTACAGCTAGGTCTGCTTGAGCTTTGCCCTTACCCTTGGCCTTGTTTGACACAACGAGAACATCCTGTTTCGAGCTCCCACTGAACTTCATGTCCTTCTCGGTCTGTACGAGAAGGGAGTGCAGTTCATGGGGACTTTTCTTCAAATCATTCATATAGTAATTCGCTCTAAAGAGCGCAAAACCATCGTGGAGTGAATGAAGCATGCGGTCAATAACAATGTTCTCGCTGATTTTACAATCAAGCGCCTCCAGTCTCTCGACATTCTCAATCATGCTTTGAGAATGTGTGGGCTAACCGTTGGCCCTTCTTCGGAGTCTCGCATCAAAGAAGCGAGTGGTATGCTCATAGGTCACGATTCTCGGTGCTTTCGAGAATTCCTTGGTGAGCGTGGTGAAAATCTTGTTTGCACCTTGGGCTATGAAGCGTTTCTGCAAATTGGATTCCATTGCAAAAATGAGTACGTTTTTAATCGCACCCGCTTCCATGACGAAGTCGCTATACGTGGAGACCTCGTTAACTCGAGCCGTGGGGCACTGGGGCTGGCGGGAGGGGCTCGAAGATACTTGAGCTTCCCGTCGGCCAGTGGCGGCATTCCGTAATGCCGCCTCCCATTCCACAAAGTTTGATCCATCATTCTTCGGTCTAGTGGACTGATTCATCTGATTCATGAAGATCCGAAGCCAGGACTCACGGTCCAATGTGGCACTTGGCATTGGGTCATCGAGGATGCCAGCCATTATGTTATTAGCAGTTTAAAAAAACGTGATCTACGCTGAAAAAGAAAGAAAAACAAAAACGAAATAAGCAACTCATCGAGGTGATTTAAGTCTATTAAAAATTCATTTTAATCGTGTAGACTCATTGCACTTGCATAATTGATCTCCCTCAAGAATAATACAAGTGATCCCAAGACTCAATTTCCGTAAATTGATAAGCCAACTGTTTAGCTAGTTCTTCCGTAAGAACTCTTGGTCGATAGATTTCCGTAAATCCTATCTATAGTCCACCATAATCACATGATCGTACGAGTGACCATAGTGTTGAGATAAAATAAGTCAATCAGTTCCAACTTACCCGACGTAGAAGGGGTCATATTATGCCTACCGACGAAGAAGGGATTCATTGGAGATTGACCTATAAAGACTGTTCTCAATTTTTGTTTATACGAGGAAGATCCCATCAACTTAGTTTTAATTCATTTTAAATGAACGAATAACTAGCATTACGTGAATGAATTAACTTAGGTGATGGCTTAAAATGATCGTGTGACATGAGAATGTCATAGAAAACTAACGCGTGACCTCTATATGAGTCAGTTTTCATGCAATTATTAGGTGGTTTGGTTTTAGGCGGAATATGATGCAATCTATCGTTACGATAAAATAAATAAATGAATGCAATACGTAAATAAAAATTCCTAGTGTGGCCTATCTTAGTAAAAAGAACATAATACAACTTTGGAATCCACCGTTGGACCCGAGAAGCTTGTCTTGATGTTCCATCTTTGTCCATGCAGCGGGAGTGAGCATCCGATCTCCATCTTTAGTCTTCTCAAAATTACAATTAAAATTTACAAAATATAAACCTATTTACATTCTAAATAAAAACTGTAATTGCAAAAAAAAAATAAAAGGGAGATACGAGATCTCAAAATACAACCAAGACCGTGTTCCATCATTACGGTAACACTTTCTACTAAGGCCACACTAAGTTACAACCGTTTGTAAAATTAAATAAACACGTAATTAAAAGCATTCAAAACAATCAAAATAATGATAAATAAAATGCATCAACTAAATTAAATTTATTCGTGACATAATTCCGTAATTATGTTAAATTTATCCAAACCACCTTAAATGATTAAAATTATGTGACAAAACCGCTTTAGTCAAGTTAATTTTAATCCGTGATAATCCGTTACTTTAAATCGTTTTAAAGTAACTAAATTGTACGTGGGTGAACCGTTTCACTATCAAGCGAATGCATAAATCCGTATTATGCAAAAATTGGCCGGAAAAAAAAAAAAAACAAAACAATTTTTTTTTTTTTTCTTCACGGCTGAGCGTGAACAGTACCAAAAAAAAAATTTTTTTTTTTTATTTCTGCTGCTGAAATGCCGAGAGCAACAAAAGTACAAAAAAAAATTCTCGGCTCAAAAAAAAAAACGTGAGCATCAATTAACAAGACAAAACGATTTGTTAAAACCCAATTGCAATTTAATCTAATCCGTATAGAATTGAAACTACAATTGGTGAATCTTTAACATATTGCTATGAATATCGATTACAATAACAATATGCAAAGAACGATTGAAAACAAAACATCGTCTGATCAGACGGAAACCAAAAAGCACGATTTCCAAAGCATAAAAAAAAAAACAGGCCGGCAAACAAAAAAAATGCCGAGACCAAAAACCACACGGTTTACAATTTTTATGCCAAAATTTATCGATTCAAATTCGTTTGATGAAAAACACATAGAAAAATTTACGTGGCCTCGCTCTGATACCACTTGAGAGGTAATATCCGTATAATACCCTATAAAATTAGGGCTATAACGCAAATTTTATATGTGATTATTGTCATAAAACGAAAAACATGAGAAAAACGATAAAGTATTAGAAATAACCTCGGGTCCTTTGAGATGTGGCCTAAGAACAGAAATCAAAGTAGATTTCCTCCTAATCGATACACCCAAGACCGTCTGAGACTATGCCCTTGTGCTAGAAATGTATTCTCTAATTGCCTTGCAATATTGAGAGATAGTTGTGTGAGTTTTTGCTAGATGTGAGATCTAGGTTTTTCAGAGGAAAATACTCTTCAAAACCCTAATTTTCTTTTGCAAATGAATTAGGTTAACAAGAAGGAGAAGCTCTCCTTTTTGTTCTTTGCATTCGGCCAAACCGAGCCCTTCATGGGGAAGTGGGCTTCCACTTCCTCTTAATTTTAACTCGTGGTCCGGCTCGTAAAATGCTAAATGTATATGACACGGTTTTATTATAAATCGTCATCGGTTATCGGCTATTAAAATATCAACTAATAACACGGATTAGCTCAAATATTAATACATGTCCGACACAGACAATATTGTATAATTAATTCAATATACATTAATTAAATATAATCGTTTATATTTAATTTACGAATTGACTGTTTAATTCGCCTTAGCCAATTTTATTTAATCCGTATTAAATAAAATATCTCAACATCGCATTTTGACTAATTATTAGTCAAATAACTCGGACTAACTGCTTAGTCAATTTTCTGGCATCAACATGACTGTATTTTCATACCGTCACATCTCTCAAACGTATCCTATAGGTGTGACTTTTAGGGACCAGTTGATCACCGCCATCTGTATGACAATAACGTCAAACTTATCTAGCAAGTCAACCGGTATTGATAAACGTGGACCAACTGATTATAATACAAAAGTATACCCTTTAATCCTTTTAGAGATTTAAATGTTATTGCACTACTTGTAGAGGACACCAGCCCCAACACAACCCTGCCAGTGGGGGACCTCAGCCGTTCCCACCTAAGCCCCGCTCATCATACCGAGCGATAACCCTGTCTCATTAATGTGCACATCCCCTCCCGTGGCGGGTTCCACGGAGGGCAAAACTAGGGCGTGAAGCCACTCCCGCAAGTGACTCCACTCAGCCGAGAACGCATCTCGAGAACCAGAGTCAAACCATCACAAACCGCTGAAATACAACAACAACCAACAACCGTATATACGCTGCCACACAAATACAACCACAACACAACAACGACACAACAATCGACACACTAGACTATCTACAGAAACTGAGTAGGCGAACCTACCTTTAAGCAACTGCAACCAATCCATGCCGACATACGACATATCCAGCAATCAAGCAATGCCTATAACCATAACACAATCATCTATTACTATCAAGCAAACCCTAACTGCAAAGACAAGGATACGGATGATGATGACGACATACCTACAAGGAGAAACCCGACAAAAGACCGCTACCCGACTCGAGTTACGCTCTCCTAAGGCACAAGAACCTTCAAAAGCTTCCATGGAGGTTTTATGGTGAAGGGAAGGGAAAGAGGCGACTAAAGGATTGAAGGAAAGAGGCGGAAATGATTTGCGGATTTAACAAAACGCGATTAAAAACACTCGCTGAAAACCCGGTACTCGATCGAGTGTCCCACATACTCGATCGAGTGACCCCCTACTCGATTGAGTAACCACGCTACTCGATCGAGTAGCCTCTACTCTATAGAGTACCACACAAAACTTGCAACCCAAGATAGCTTTGGCACGAACTTCTAAGGACTATTACCGCTCCCAAGGTCAGTCAACGCTGGTCCAAGGGTCTCTAAAAGAGCGTGTATTACACCTGCTACGTCCATTGCTGAGACTTTTGAGGACCTCTTTGAGACTGGGTCGGTTAGTACTCCGGCTAGTGCCCTGAGGTGGTGGTAGAGGACGCTTCCGAGGAGGAGGAGCCCGCCGAGGAGGTTGTTAGGGCCGAGAGGGCCGTTGAGGTTCGTGAGGGGCCCGTTGTTGGGCCTGTTAGCACTGAGGGAGCCACTGGGGCTCGGGAGGAGCATGTTGTTGAGGCTGCTCGTGTCAAGAGAGCTCAGACAGGGTCTGAGGCTGGTACCTCCGGGAGGAGGGTTGTTAGGAGGAGGGGTCCTCGGCCGACTAGACGGGAGTTGCAGAATGTCGTTAGGGTTGTTGAGAGGCCTTTCCCCCGTCGTGTGGTGTCTCGTGGGTAGAAGAGACGAAGAGTGGAGACAGTTGAGGACGACGCTCACGTCGCGTGTTGGGAGGCTAGACGGGTTACAGCTCCACGGGGACTGAACCTGCGGGAGGCGCCTGCTTGGGCTTAGGGTTTTGACGGTAGCCAGTTGTTGCTTCAGCTAGACACCCACCTCTCCTACCGTGCACATGAGGGCCT
The DNA here is from genome assembly GCF_048544455.1 of Silene latifolia. Lineage (NCBI taxonomy): Eukaryota > Viridiplantae > Streptophyta > Magnoliopsida > Caryophyllales > Caryophyllaceae > Silene > Silene latifolia. The sequence continues at coordinate 85,102,247 of NC_133535.1, forward strand.
GGTAAGTTTACCATTTGGTCGAATTTTTGTCGTTTTTGACATTTCAGACCTGAATAGGTGTTCTGACATTGTTTGTTTTTGATTTCAAGAGATTGGTACTATGAGGACTTTCTCAGGCTTCTCCACTTGTCTGGGTTTTTACGACGTTCTCCGAGCCGGTATGAGGGCGTTGATAGAGAGGTCGGCTTTGGGGCCGTTGGTGGCTGCTTGGCGGGATATTCACAGGGCTTCGATTAGGTCGAACATGTGTCTTATCCGGGCTATGTTGGACCGTTACTGTGACACGACGTCTTCGTTCCGCATGGATTTTAGAGAGGTCGGTGTGACCTTAGAGGATTTTGCCATGATATCGGGCCTCCCTTGTGGCGAGAGGCCTGTTGAGTTCTCGGAGACACCAGAGAGGGTGTCTTCCCCTGCGGTTACTCGTTTTATCGGCAGTGCTTTGCCTGAGCCTTCCGACATCACTCCATACTTGATCGCGAGCTCGTATGTGAGGGATCACTTTAGGGGGAGAGCGGTGGGCTACGCTCTGCCGCCGTTGGCGAGTCCGGAGGTAGAGGCTAGAGCTGACGCGCAGGAGTCGCGGTTGTGGTTATGGTACTTCTTGGGTAACAAGTACTTTGGTGACAAGGGTGAGCGTTTGTCTACTAAGGTACTTCCTCTTCTTGCTGACCTCGACATTTTGGGTCAGTTTGACTGGGTTACGTCGGCTCTGGCGAGTTTTACCCGGTACTTGCACGTTGCAGTGCGTCCAGAGGCGATGGGAGATGGTAGTTCTCCTTCTTTGGTTGGTCCCGGCCTCATCTTGAAGGTACGAGCATTTTTGTAGTTTTTGTTGAGTTTGATTTTGATTTTGATTTTGATTTGTGGTTTGATTTTCGCAACTTTTGAAAATTTGGCTGATTTGTGTTTGCTGTGTTTGATTACAGGCTTGGCTGTACGCTTACTTCGTCCTTCTGCGCCCGGGGACTACTGGTGGCGTTCCGTCGACCTACCCTGCTTTGAGGGCATGGACGGTGGCTCGGAAGAAGTCGACTAAGTCGACTTACGAGGACTACAGGCGTCGCGTGAACGCCTTTCGAGTTGCTTACGTAAGTTGTTGTCTCATACCCCTTTTTGTTTTGTAGAAACAGATAGAGATAGGATGACTAGGTAGCTTAGAAAGCCCCCAGTTAGTTGATTAGCTTTGCCCTGAGTGCAGTTTGTTGGGTGGCCTGGGGAGCACTACACAGACGTGCCGGCCACTGTCACGGAGCGCCTGCGACCTCGCAGCTCCCAGCGTTTGTACCTCGAGATGGCGATCGAGCCGGTCTGGTACCTGGGCGAGCATTTAGCTCGTCAGTGCTTTACTGAGACTTTCGTGGTACCGGTCGATCCGCCTAGAGTGTTATTCCAGGAGTCGACTCCCGACGAGGTTGAGGAGAAACTTCACGGTCAGGGAGGTGAGGAGCGTTTGTTGCGGGAGGCTGACTACGACACCTTGTGGTTGTCGAGGCTTGCTTGGTACACGATTGAGGTATTTTTTCTCGTGTTCTTTTGTTTTCATTGCTTTTTTTGAGTAGGAGGGTTTGTTAATTTTGATGTGGACCTAAATTGTAGGGGTCAGTGTGTTGATGAGGACCCAGCCCCCAGTTTTTCCGACACAACCACCTTTCAGGGGCCGGGTGGTGAGGAGCTACAGCTGCACCTGCCAAAGCCTGCGGTCGCTGAGGTGACCGACGCCGGCATAGAGTGGCGGTTGACTGTTCTGAGGGTGAGTTCCCGATTTGAAAGCTTCTCCTCATTTATATTTTACCTTGCATTGTATTGAAGGACCATTCTGGTTGTAGGTGTCGACCGCTAGTCATCGGGCTTTGCGGCGGATGGCTAACTGGTAGACGGCGCTTGCTAGTGACCTGGCCGCGAGGGAGTTTAGGCTCGCTCATGTACTTTTTGTAGGTTGTTTTTGTGTATTTTGTGTTGCATTTTATGTTTTTAGATCTCAATGATCTGTATTGTGTTTTTGCAGGGTACTGCGGATCCGGCGGAGCTCGCTCGGGTCCGGGCTGAGTTGGACATAACCAGGTCGATGATTGAGGCGCAGGGGTTAGGGATCACCAATCGAGACCAGGAGTTGAGGCGTCGCGAGGACGTGTTGCGGAGTCGAGATGCGGAGATTACTTCCCTCAGAGCTCACTTGGCTGCGGTGGAGGACCTTCGCGTCGTGATGGAGCACGAGACGCTGGAGAGTTCTCCGGAGAGGGAGCCTGAGCAGACGGTTGTGTCTGCCATGCCCACGAATCCTCGTGAGACCAGGACTGGCCAGACGGGAGATGCTAAGTAGTTGTAGTTGTTGGTCCATGTCTTGGACTCTTGCTTGTACATATTTACATTTTGCGTGAGGCGGTTTGTGTATATGTGTTTTTTGATTGTGGTTTGTGTATATGTGTTTTTAGCTTTTGTGTTGTGTTTCGGAGAAGCGCTGTCGGCTGTTATTTCTCCTTTGCTTCGCACTAGTTCCTGCATCGTGAGTGTAGAAAACAGGCAACAAGTAGCACATACGCATGAATGTAAACACGTAAAAAGCATTTGATTGAAAATAAAATTAACCACGATGACTTGAAGTTAAAATTGCAATTTGAAATGATATTTTGAAAATTCCGTGACAAGTCGTCATGTTTGGATTTCTAAAAATGGAATGGATTTGAAATTTGAGCGATTAACTCGTGTTTTGAATTAAATCGCATCGAAATTGTTGAAATTGATTTGTAACTCGAAAAATTCAAACTCAAACCGCCATGGGTGAATTTAAAAATAGATATTTTTTTTTGCGAGTGTATTTGATTTGATTTTTTTTGTGAGATCAAGGCTCGGATTGGTGAGAGCTTGAAATTTTGAAGAGGACTGGCGTCGTGTTTATCAATTTTCGATTTTGTGGAAAATGCGAAAAAACGAAAAATTTTCGGAATTTCGACTGACATGAAAACGATCCGTCACGGATCAGGGCGATTAGCCCTTTCCCCTTAAAAAAAGAAGAGAAAAACCCGTATGTTTAAAGCTGCGTCATGGAAACCGCGTCGGATTTCGTAAAACGCGAAAATAACGAAATGTGAATGTGAGAAAACACAAAACATCCTGGATAGACCCGAAGAGGCGCGAGCCCTGCGGTTGGAGGTTTGAGGTGTCAGGAAGAAACACAACTTGAAAGGGACAATTCAAGGTGGGAATCCTGAGGAACAGCCCAAAGAGGCGCGGGCCAACTGGCGATAGAAGCCAGCTTCTCCTTTTTTCAGAAAAACGGGCTGATTGTTTCGTTATAAATAGGGATGTTTGTGCTTCATTGCTTCATCATCCGAAACACGAAAAACTTCTCTACAAAAACCTTTCTTCTTCTTCCACAAAATTATTCATGGATGTTTGCGAAAATGTGTTGCGACAATGGTGTCGGGATTTGTCACCTCCCGAGAAGTATCAACTCATTTGCATGGGAGTTGGTCAATTGTTGGTGCTTCGTGAAGTCAAGGTGAAATCCTCATTTCTTGAAGCATGCTCTCGGTTTTGGGACTCGAAACACCATGTTTTTGTTTTCCCGAAAAACGAAATTTGTCCTCTTGTCGAAGAAGTAGGTGTAACACCCCCATACTCCAAGTGCCTTACCAGGACCACTCAGTTATGAAGATATTACCATCTCGGTTACCCGAGGCATGATATTCATAAGACAATAATGAAACAACTTAAATGATATAACCTTAGTGAAAAGTACAACTGAAACCAAATCCCAAAATACGGGTACAAGTTCTTAAAACCAACTGTCTACTGAAATACTGAAATGTCATAAAACTAAAATACTACAGCGGAAGACTTCTATCGTCAGACGGTGGCACATCCCAGCTATCCCAGTACTCAACTCAAACCTGCTCAATTACTGCTCACCATCCCCGAATGGATCACCGCAGGTTTACAAAACAACAACCGGGGTCAGTACTAATCACACAACTCAATATATCAACAATAAGATAAACAGACAGCTTAACCGTCACACACACACAACCACACCAATCCCAACAATCTCAATCACCGACTGTCCACTGGACCAGCCCTGCCAGTGGGGTACCGCAGCCGTACCCACCAAATTCCCGCTCCTCATAATGAGCGATAACCCTGTCCATTAATGTGCACATCCCCTTCCGTGGCGGATTCCACGAAGGGCGAAACTAGAGCGTGAAGCCACTCCCGCAAGTGACCCTACTCAGCCGAGGACACGCCTCGAGAACCAGAGACAAACAATTACAATCAACAACCGTCACAATACAATTACTATATTATTCAATCAACCACAACACATCAACAATCATCCCATTATGGGACTAATACTGAGTAGGAAATCCTACCTGGAAAGCACAACAGTCAGACGGTATCAACGGCTGTATCAAAAAGCCTCTTCTACAAAACCTCCTCCTATCATACAAACACATAAACACTACCAAATCACAATCTACACAAAACCCCCAAATCCCCATATTAGGGTTTAACCAACTTAAAGGAAAAACAGTAAAAAGGGTACATAGATCTTACCCTCGACGCAAGGATCTCAACGGTATAACAAACGATGAAAACCGACCTTCCAAACTCCGGGATTTGCTAACAATGCGATTAAAGGGATGAACGTACTTGCTTTCTCTCTTTGACATTAATTTAGGTTTTGAAAAGTGTTTAGAATGATGACGGAAAAGATTATATACCTTAATCGCATAATTAACAAAACCCGAGAAATAACTCCCCGTAAACCGGCTACTCGATCGAGTAGCTAAGGTACTCGATCGAGTGCCCCCTTACTCGATCGAGTATCTAAGTTACTCGATCGTACCCAACAGGTCAGAAACTTTTATAAAACGCAACTCACCCTTACTCGACAGAGTAAGGCCTACTCGATAGAGTACCCAGAGACTCATAAATACGGAGTATTACAGTAGGAGCCATTGGTGGGTGGCCGGGTTGTGTTCCCGTGCTTCCTCCGACTCGGTTGTGTTATAAGGAGAAGTTCCGTTCGATGTTGGGCTTGTCAACAAGTCAAGTCAACTTTCTCCTTGCTCCTCATGGTGTGGATATGTTGGCTCTTATCAACATTTTATCAAATCGGTTGGATGTCAATGTTTCGGAGGTGGCTAGGAGAAGGGCTCTTGCCTTTTGCCTTGTCCATGCATACCTGTTTGTTGATGCTTTTAAGAAGGAGGGGCCAAAATGTTAAGGTAGCATGACCCTTGTGCATGTGGTTGAGCAAATGGAGCATGGTAGGAATCCATCATGGTTGGTGCTTGGCGAGATTATCCAAGCTTTGGACAAGAAGGGCTCTTGTGGAGAAGCTCCCTCATTTGGATCTCCAAGGATCCTCCAATCTTCTTCTTATTTCTTCCGTCACCTTACTATGAGGAAGAATTTGTAATCGGATAGTTTTACATCCACCGAGGCGTATTGGACCGTGAGATTGGTGGAGGAGGGTGGTCCTCACATTCGGTGGGTGGTGCCATGGTGGCACTTGAGGTCCTTTACGGAGTTGCCCGCTCCGGTTGCTAGTTCTTGCTCTTTGATGGTGGTGGGTTTGAAGGTTTCTTCCTTCATTTATCCCGAGAGGCTCATGAGGCAAATGGGGCATCAACAAAAGGTGCCCGCACAAGATACCCTTGTCCAAGAGAGTTTTTTTTCGAAACTCCGAGCTTGTGGAGGTCTTCGAAAGATGGTGGGCCACTCGGCCACTTTGTGAGGTTCCAAACCCCGTTGCCACGACATGGGTGACTCCCGCTTAAGTCAAGTGGTCAAGAGTTCAAACCTTGGAGGAGAGGTCCAAGTCTCGCAAGGATGAGGTTGTTGACTTGAAGTATAGAGAGGTTGGCAAGGCCAACCGTGCCTTCTTCGAGGACTTTGTTGATGGAGCTAGCCCGGATGTGATGAGGCCGCCAAAGAGAAGAAGCTCGGGTCCCAAAGACGTAGTGGGCCGTTTATGGGCTCGCTTTGGACGGAATATGGGGTCATGCAAGAGACCGGAGGATGTCGCCGTTGTAGATCCGTTGAGGATCTTTTCCTAAGAGGAAGTTCATGCTAGGCGAGCCAACAAGAAGAACAAGGGGAAGATGTACCCCGAGGGAAAAGGCAAGGGTAGAATGGAAGAGTGAAGACCTCCATTACCCACTTTGTTATTATGTTATATTAGTGTTGTGAGTTTTTATTATGTTGTACTAGCCATGTATTGTGTGTTTTGTGCTAGTTTTACTATGTGAGGTGCCTTAGTCGACACCTTAGCTTTGACAAGTTGTAGACTTGCCGAGATTTATTTGTTTTTGAATTTGTAATCCTTCTCATTATTAATTAAATAAGAGGATTTCTTGTGTTAAAAAAGTCGTGAACGCTTGTTTCTTCCATCCATTTCGTAAAGGCAATTCGGTTTGAATTGTCCTAAACATTGCACTTCGGAAATGGAATTTTTGTAGAAAGGGAGAAAGGCTTCCTTTTTTGTGTTTTTGTGGGAAAGGGAATGTTTTTCCCTTTCTCTTTTTTGAAAGTTGATATGGGTGATGTTTTTGTATGTGGGTAAGCATAAGAGAATGTTTTTTTTATGGGGATGGTTGTATCCTTCTTGTGTAAGAAAGGACTGCCTACGTATCCACCTGAAGAGGTGAAATCAAACCATGATCATAGTTGGAAATGTTTTGTAAATTTATTTGGGTTTTGTGGCTGTATCCCTCTTGTATAATAAAGGACTGCCTACGTATCCACCTGAAAAAGTGAAATCAAACCATGCTCGTAGTACAGGGGTTTTGTTTGAGTGCAAACGGATGTTGCCTTTGACAGATCAAAGGGCATTTGAAACGGCCAAGGTGCCGCATATTAGACTCGACAAAACATTGAATTTCAAATCAGAACGCGTTGAGGAACTTGACTTGAAAGGGTTAAGGTGGTCGCTAGTTGTAAAACTAGGGTGAGGCTGTTGGTTGCTAAGGTTCAAAGGTAGTATTTCTTGAGTTGGTCAAGGTTGGTCGAGTTTGTAAAATCCTCCCCATCTAGGTCACTCAGTCTCGTTGTGCCCCTTGAAAGTATTTTCTTGACCAGGTATGGCCCGGCCCAATTGGGTTTGAATTTCCCCCTCGGATCGACGGGTAACGGTGCTCGAACCGACTTGAGGACCAAGTCGCCTTCCTTGATATTCCTGGGTTTAACCTTTTTGGTGAATGCCCATTGTATACGTCGTTGGTATAGGTGGACGTTGTGTCAGGCATTGAGCCGCCGTTCGTCTAGAAGTGTGAGTTGTTCGAACCTTCGACGGGTCCATTCCTCCTCAGAAACTTGACTTTCCAGTAGGTTGCATAGAGATGGGACCTCTAACTCTACCGGCTGAACCGCCTCCATACCGTATGCTAGGTAGAAGGGTGTGGCGACTTTCGGTGTTCGAATGGAGGTTCGGTATCCCCAGAGAGCGAATGGGACTTTGCTCGGCCAATCACGGTAATTATCTTGCATCTTCTTGATAATGGTGACAGGAGTTTTGTTTGCTGCTTCCACCGCTCCGTTGGTTTGGGGACGGTAGGGGGGTGATCGATGTCATTTGATCTTGTATTTGCCCAGCAAGGCTTGTGTTTCCGCCCCAAAGTGAGAGCCTTGATCGCTGATGATTTCATGGGGTATCCCATATCTGCTGATGATGTTATCCTGGATGAACTTGGGCACTTGTTTGGAGGTCAAGACTGCATATGATTGTGCTTTCACTCATTTAGTGAAGTAGTCGATGGCGACGAGGACGAAGCAATGCCTTTTAGTGCCTATCGGGTTTACTTTCCCGATGATGTCGATGCCCCAGGTCGAGAAAGGCCAGGGTGATGTCATGGTGTATAAAAGGGATTGTGGTATGTGTTGTATGTTGGCAAGATTTGGCAATTGTGGCAATGTTTGACGTAGTTGCTGCAATCGGCTTCCATGGTGGTCCAATAGTAGCCTAACCGCATGATTTTTTGGGTCAGCATCATTGTGCTCATCTGAGGGCCACATTCTCCATCGTGGACCTCTCCCATGACTTTTTTGGCTTTGTGATGGTCAATGCAAAGAAGGGGAATCCCTTAGGGTGTTCCTTTGTATAATTGTTCTTAGTTTATCATGAATTGTGATGCAAGTAAACATATGGCTCTTTGTCCTCTTGGATCAGAGTTAAGAGGGAATTCATTTTTGATTTTGTAGTTGAGGATGGCTTGGTACCAAGGTTCATCATGGTTTTCCTCGTCGTTGTTGATGGTATAGATGTGAGCTGCCTCGCTCCTTCTCTCGATATATAGGGGCATCAATGTCATGTCGTCAGGTATTTTAACGAGCGCGACAAGTTTTGCCAGGGTATCAGCAAATTGATTTTCCTCTCGTGGCAAGTGGAAGTAGTCAACTTGGTCGAAGAACTCGGCCTCTTGATTGATTTTCGCTCGGTAGGGAGCTAAGCTGTCACTTCGGATTTTCCATGATCCGGACACCTGATTGATGATGAGTGAGGAATCACCGTGGCCCCTCAGTCTCTTAATGCCAAGTGTTATGGCTGCTTGTAGGCCGATGAGGCATGCTTCATATTCGGCGGCATTGTTGGTGACGGCGAAATCCAGTTTGACCGAGATCGGAACGTGTTCTCCCTCTGGTGGTATTAGAAGGATTCCTACCCCGAAACCTCTCAAGTTGGATGCACCATCGAAGTATAGGTCCCATGCATCGGAGTTGGCGCAAAGGATGTCTTCGTCAGGAAGTGACCATGTGTCGGTCGTTGGATCCTCGTTGACGGGATTTTCTGCTAGGAAATCGGCGACTGCCCTTCCCTTGATAACCTTGAGGGGTACGAACTTGAGATCAAACTTGGATAGCATTAGTGTCCATCTAGACAACCGTCCGTTTAGTACGGGTTTTTCAAAGATGTATTTGACTAAGTCCATCTCGGAGTAGATGTGAACCGTGTAGCTGAGCATGTAGTGCCGCAGCTTCTTTGTTGACCATACTAGGGCAAGGCATGTCTTTTCCGGTTGGGTGTACCTTGTCTCATACTCGATGAACATTATGCTGATGTAGTAGATGGCTCGTTCTTCGCCGTCGACTGTTTGCGCTAGCATTGCGCCCATGGCTGTGTTAGTGACGGTCAGGTACAAGGATAAGGGAATTCCTTTTTGAGGCGGCATGAGGACGGGAGGTTTGAATAGGATTTCCTTTATCCAGTCGAAGGTCTTTTGACAGTCGTCGTCCCAATCGGTGTGATCGGAGGTGCAAAGCTTCTTGAAGATTGGTTCACAAATCATGGTCAGCTTGGCTATGAAGTGACTGATGTACTGAACCTGGCCGAGAAATTCCCGAATCTCCTTCTCGTTCTTAGGCTGAGGCATTTGTTGAAGGGCTTTGATTTTGGTTGGATCAATCTCAATGCCTCTTTTGGTGACGACGTGTCCCAGGAGCTTTCCAGAGGTGACCCCGAATGCACACTTCTGAGGATTCAGTCTCATGTTATATTTCTGCATACGAGCGAAGAATTTCCGGAGGGCACTAATGTGGTCGTCCTGTTCTCTCGATTTGACAATCATGTCATCGACATATACCTCTACCTCCTTGTGCATCATATCATGTAGGAGTGTGGTAGCGGTTCTTTGATAGGTTGCCCTGGCGTTGATTAGACCGAAGGGCATGATAGTGTAGTAATATGTCCCCCACTGTGTAGTGAATGCAGTCTTGTGCATGTATTCCTAAGCCATTTTGATCTGGTTGTACCCAGCGTACCCGTCCATGAATGATAAGAGGGCGTGCTCGGCGGTGTTGTCCACCAGGATGTCAACATGTGGCAAAGGGAAGTCGTCCTTTGGACTTGCTTTGTTCAGATCCCTGAAGTTGACGCAAACCCTTATCCTTTCGCCTTTCTTAGGTACAGGCACGATGTTGACCACCCAGTCAGAGTACTCAGATACTTTGATCAGCCCGTCCTTGAACTGTTTATCCACTTCCTCTTTGATTTTTAAGGCGCATTCAGGGCGCATTCGGCGCAACTTTTGCTTCACGGGTTTAGCTCCGGGCTTAATGGGTATCCTTTACTCCGCAATCTCCCTGTCGATCCCAGGCATATCTCTGTAGGACCAGGCGAATACGTCCTTGTATTCGTATAGGAGGTTAATGAACTGTTGTCTTTCCGAGGGGTCAGGGGTTGTCCCTATCCTAAGTTCTTGAGGTTTGTTATCGGTCCCTACGTTAATAGGTTCGGTCTCCTCAATGATGAGGTTCTTGGTTTCCCGTTTGTCAAGTTCTTTGGCTAGGTGAGGTGGGTAGTCACTCAAGTCAAATTCTTCATAGTCATTCAGAATTGCATTGCAGTTAAATTGAGACGAGTCATAAGCAAACTTAGGGTTCATTAAGTCGACTTGAGTCAAAAACTCGGATAGGACGGGCATCTCAAGGGCTGTCAGAGGCGGCACTGAAGAGGAGGTGGCCCCTGGAACAAGCTCCAGGTTGTCACCTTCCATGGGAGTGGGGACGACCTTAGTTGACTCAGCCTCTGAAGCAGCCATAATTTTGTGATAAAACAGTGGGAAGGGGACCCTGACTGGGGCATCAGGAGTGCTAGGAGCTAAGACAGACTCAGATTTCGACTCAGACGCAGATTCTTCTTCACTTCCCTCTTTGAACATAGAGCCTTCTCCAGTTGTAATCTTGAGAATGCGGCCTTGACGATCGGTCCACTTGACAGTTTTCCTCCAGCCCTGTGTAGTTTTCTCTGGGTAAGTATGAGATTAAGGCGGTGGGGTCAAACTGGTTGTCCTTTAGAGTAATGTTGATGATGTCCTCATAGTCGAGGTGCTTGATGTTGTCTTCTCCGAAGAGGAGAGTGACAGCTTGTCCGTCGAGGCACGGGGCCGACTCGGATATGGTTGATGCAGCTTCGGTGTTGTCGGGGATGAAGTAGCAGTCTTGGAAGACTTCTACACCCGGGTGCCTGAACTTAGTCACGGAGTCATACATCGGCTCAGGAAAGCCGTGGTAGAGTTCGGACCCTTCCTCGGGGACAAAGTATCCATTAAGGGTCAAATGATAGGGACGGAGGATAACTCCGTGCTTCTTGCACTTCCGCATTAGGAGGTTCATCTCTTGGATGTCTTCATCGGTAGGCTCATAGCATAGCCCGAAGAGGATGTTGGGGACCTTAGTCTATTTTAAGGGAGGTAAGGTGTTCTTTAGTGGATTGAGGGGTAAACCCGGGAAATAACCCGGGCGGATCAGAATGCGGTTGACTGTGAGATTGGCAAACGGGTCACAATCAAAGGGTGTTGATTCGTTGGTTAGGGCATTCACAGTTTGGAATCCCCACATTTCACTGTCGTCCTCTTCAATGGCTTGGTAGGCTATTCCCTTTTTCATGACGGCTTTGATCGGGGAAGCGGGAATTATGATCGTATTCCTGTTTAAAGGGACCCTGATTGTCTGATGAAGGGTTGAAGTAACTGCCTTGACGGCGTGAATCCAGGGGCGTCCCAGAAGCATGCTGAAGGAGGCGTCGATATCGACCACCTGAAAACCGGTCTGCCTTTCCAAAGGTCCGGTTGTAACGGTTAGGGTGATAAGCCCCGCGACCTTACGACGGGTGCCGTTAAATGCACGTACTCCTTGATTGTTTGGGACCAAGTCAGTTTCTTTAATACCCAGTTTATGAGATGTTTTGACGGGAATGACATTAACCGCGGATCCGTCATCCACAAGAACCATAGGCACATTCTTTTTGAGGCACTGCACGGTGATGTACAAGGCCAGGTTGTGGTTGGCTCCGAAGGGAGGGATATCCTCATCAGAGAAGTTGACCGGGTTGTTCAGGTCGGGGACATCCCTTGTCATGTGTGCTACCACTTCTTCAGGGATGAGGTAGAGGGAACATTTAGTTTTCCCAAGGCTTGCAGTAGAGCTTGCCGATGCTCAATTGATGTAGTAATCAGTTACCAAATTGAGATCTCGGCTTTTGCTTTTTGCAGTTGTTTGAGGATCGAATTTTCGGGAGCCTTGGGTTGAGTGTCCACGTCTGGGACAACTTGGTCATTCGTCGTTGGAACGACTGTTGAATTGTTCGAGTTTTGATAGGGGCGTCCTGACCGGGTAAGATGACCAATCTCTTTTGCTTGTTTCCCTTTTCCCGGGACCACATAAACATCCTCAACGTCATCTCTCCAGATACCATTGACTTCGGGATCTCGAGGGTACCTTGGAGGGGTATTCCTCGGTGGGCAGTTTTTGTGAGCGATGTTTTTATGAGGGTAATTTTTGTGAGGGTAAATTTTGTGAGGGTGATTATTGTGAGGGTAATTATTATGGGCTGCGTGCCAGAATAGTCGCGGGAGCAATCCTTACCGGTGTGGGTAGTTTTGGGTGTTTGGGGGACCCTCCCTGGGGCGCGGTGTTGGAGGATTGAAAATCAATCGGCGGTAGGCATCGTCAAGCCGAGTAATCCTTTCGGAGAGACTGGCTATAGACTCCTCTACCTGTTGGAACATGGCGAGCATAGTTGCAGCGCTAAACACGAATACCTCATCCGAGGCATCCTTCTCCAAGGCATTCACCTCGTCATCAATTGGTAAGATGAGGTGTGAGCAATCCAAGGTTGGCTCATCATTAAAGATAGCATGGATTCCAAAAGGGTTTGTCTTGTTATTTGGTTTAGTTGGTTGAGCTAAAGGTAATTCCCCTTTCTCGATCATATCCTGAATGACGTGTTTGAGTTTGAAACATGTTTCCATGTCATGACCCTCCCCTTGGTTGTACCGGCAGTAGGCATTAAGGTTCCAGAAACGGGACTTCTTAGCATCAGACGGATCCAGAGTGGGTCCGATCGGTTGTAATTTCCCTTGGTCCATAAGCCTTTTTAGGGCGCTTGGATAAGTTGACCCTAGGTTGGTGAACACTCTTTGAGGGAGCTCAGCTCTTATTGCGGTTGGCTGGAGGAGGTTGACCTTGTCAATTTTGTTCGTTTGACCATAGGGGCGAGATCCGTTTGATGTAGATCCCTGGTAGCCTCTACCGGTGGTTTTGGCTAGGACACCCTTTCGGAGGTCGTCCTCGATGCGGGTTCCAAGGATTTGTAGATCTTAGAATGTCTTGATGTTTTGGTATCTCAGCAAGTTGGCATATACCGGGCGGAGATTGTTGACAAATTTCTCTACCAAAGTTGACTCGCTTGGCTTGCTGACCAATTGAGTGCTTACTCTCCTCCAATGGGTTAGAAATTCCGTGAATCCCTCCTTATCATTTTGAGTGAGGACCTCAAGAGTACGGGTGTTGGCTTGAATCTCAACATTGTCGGCATATTGCTTAGCAAATTCAACTGCAACCTCATCCTAGGTAGTGAGGTTCTTCGGGGTCGAGGGAGTAGTACCATTGGCGAGGGATCGGTTCCAGGAATGATGGAAAGATCTAGGTGAAGAGTTCCTGTTTGACCCCTTTTATGGCCATGTAGTCTTTGAAGGCTCGAATGTGATTTAGTTGGTCCTCCACTCCCTTGAATTTGGGCACATCAGTCAAGGTAAAGTTGTCAGGTAGTTGATCCCCAATGGGTTCAAATCTTCGATTGTTCTCGAGGTGGATGTTGTTACCCTGGGCTAGGAGTTGTTCTTCCAGGAGTTTGAGCCTTTTCTCAGTTTCAGTCAAAGGCAGAGTGTTGTGTTCTCCAGTTTCCTTGTTTTCTAGGGTGTCGATACGGGTCTCGACAAGGTCCAGGGTGACCTTGAGAGCAGTGAGTAGGCTGGCTAGCTGGGCAGTTGTAACATCTATGTTGTCATTGTTGTTGTTGGTCGAAGCTGAAGACATGGTTCTGAGGCAGAAAAATGGCTTACATTACATCTCAATCCCACACGGTTCAAAGACTGAACGCAGACAACACAAAGGACGGAACAAAGATCAGACTCAACAAGACGAGAATGACCGTGTGTGGTACCTCGGTGCTGACTCGATTTATAACGTGACGGTGCTGACTGGACTTTGACTCGCGTCCAACGTAGTGGTGTGACGCCATTGACGAGTCTCGTTGTGAGACGACTCATAAATAAAGACCCATAAGTACATTTGATCTGACTCGATAGACACGAAGCGGAATTGGAATGGTGGATTGAAGTTTTCGAAAATAGAGATTTTCAAAAAGATTCGTTTGTCGCTTTATGGACGGCTTCCGAAGAACAGGCATCTCCGCAACTCGGTCAGTTGAAGGGTTGTCTTAAGTTTGTTTTCAAAAGACGGTTTGAGTTTGAGTCGGCTCGGAAAACAATGTATTGTTTCCAGAGACGGTTTTTTGAAATTCAAAATTGTATATTTTGAAATCGAGTTTTGAAGTGTTTGAAAAGGTCTCGGGGACGGTGTATGGTCCTCGGGATCTCGAAAATGTCTCGGGAAAAGGGTGTGTGCCTTCCTCGGGTTTTGAAAGAGCCATTGTTGGCGCGAGACGGATTAAAATCCCTGTCTTGACGCGACGATTATAACGACGTAAAAAGGTGTTTTAAAATGGTTGTAGAAAACCGATTTTGAAAATCGTCATTACGACGGCCTAGAAAGGCGTGTTGAAATGGTTATAGAGAACCAGGTTTTAAAATCGTCATTACGATGGCCTAAAAAGGCGTGTTGAAATGGTTATAGAAAACCGGGTTTGAAAACCGTCATTACGACGGCCTAGAAAGGCGTGTTGAAATGCAACGGTCGACGAAAGACCGAGGTTTGAAATGGCCATTATAACGGCGCAAAAAGGTGTTTTTGAAAATAAAATGGAAGGACTTATGATCACATAACACATAAGCACTCGCACTTTCATTATATTATGCATAATGCTAACACGGATTTTGACTTAAAGGGTGGGTTACACACCAAGCAATCAAACCCCGGTTTTCGAGAGAGATACCAATCTAAACAAAATGTGTAAGGAGGGTGCCCTAGCCTCATGATCGAAGGTGATGAAAGCTCTTTGATGAAATAGATATGTGTATTATCAACAGTATGCTTGACTCAATCGGGATTCAAAACGCGGGGATGAGAAAACTCACGCCGACGAGACGAGCCAATTGGTCAAAAAGGGTTAGGTTGTGGGCCCGGACAAGTAACCCGACCGTGACCGTAATATCAATAATGCATTTCAACCAAGACCTCGTTCGAGTCTCACCATCTAGGGATCACAAAGACACAAGTGCCCTAGTTTTCCCCAGCGGAGTCGCCAATCTGTGGACGTGTTCCCACCTTCATACGCCGAGTCGATCTGTGGACAACGGAAGCGGTCTTTTGAAAGCCACGCTCGGCGGCGTAAGAATGCTTTCGACCGGATCGTTTTAGATCGGTCGGTTTCATCTCGGCAAGGGACTCGAAATGATGCAAGAGATGTTTGGAGTCGCCACCAAGCATTTGTGGGATGCTTGGAACCCGTTTGAATCCACTTTATACCTCGGTCAAACGAAGCACAAAGAAGGGTTTGACATAGGTATTAAATATAATCAATCGTCCCTCTTTAGCATCCTATCTCTAGAATGACTCTCGTACGCCCTGGATAAGGTCGTCCCCTATCCAAAGTTTCTGAGTAAGAGGTGAAGGTTGTTAGAATATGTGTCCTCCGACAATAATGCGATCACGACTGTTGATCATGATGATCACATGTTTAAGTCTGATTAAAATGAATACAATTGGGAAGTAATTTGGTTACTGTCAACTGGTCAACATATATCGGTAATGATTGGCTGACTAGAGTTTGACATTACTCTTGTCGTGTGACGGTGGTGATCGATTGACCCCTAGGTCATACCTAAAGGGCAATACTCTTAATTGATTATTTAATTAATCGTATAATGTTACGAGTTAATTAAATTACTTGAAAATTGACGGACGATTTTGGAAGTAAAATTTACGTATCATATTGAAATGTGATTAAATAAGGTACGGTCTGAGTAATTGAATTGTATCATTACTCGGATGAAATAATTGTTTAATGTAACAATTAAATTGAATAAATTGATATGGGTTTGGATCATGGACACATTTATTCAAAATTTGGATTGAACTCAACAAAAGTATTTGATAAGGGATGTATCGGCCCCATCGTGCCCTTGTCGATGTGTTTTGGGCTATAGATAATTGTTAATGTAATATTATCGACCAAGAGTTCTAAAAGTAGAATCGATTAACCGTTAATCCACCGAGTTATATTGATGAAGGATGTATCGGCCCCACCGTGCCTAAGTCGATATGAATTTGGGTCTTGGAATCATTTATCTAGTTGGGTAGAGGTCACTAGAAAAATGCGTAAAACTTGTTTAAATCATACATTTTTACGAGTATAATTAAAACGACAATTGTTTTACTCCTTATATTTTGTTTTGTAGACCACTTCTTTTTCATAACAAATGGCAACATCAACACCCACTCCTAATGCTACACCACTCGCTACTTCGTCTTGGCTCCGATCCTTTATGGATCGATGTAAACTTGAAAAGAATGGGTCAAATTTCTCCGAGTGGGATGCCCAACTCAAATTAGCCGCCGAAGGTGACGACAAGCTTCGTTACCTTACCGAGGCCTCTCCACCCGAACCCTCCACTAGGTCCACCGCGGCCACTAGGGAAGCCTATGAGGCTTACCAAAAGGAGTCCGCCGCAATGAAAAATGTCTTAATATTTGCAATGGAGGCGGAACTCCAAAGGAGAGCCTTCAAAATGGGCAATGCTAATGAGATTTACTCCAAACTTGTGACCATGTTTTCACAAACCCCGCGGATCGTCCAATATGAGGCGGCCGCGGCATTCTTTGATCTCGACTTCAAAGAGGGCCAAAAAGTTAGCCCTCATGTGCTCAAACTCATGGAGCTTGTCGAGACCTTGAAGATTCAAAAAGTTGAAATCCCCAAAGAACTCATCGTAGATAGGATTCTACACTCCTTGTCTAAAGTTAAGGCATATGTGCAATTCCGGGTGAATTTCAACATGCAAGACAAGGATGTGTCTCTTGAGGAGTTGCACAAGTTACTTGTGCAAGCCGAGAGGGACATGGGGTTAAATGTGAACCCTCCCAAGGATGTGCTTAACATAAGCACAAAGAGTAAGGGGAAGTTCAAGAAGAATGGGAGAAAGGGCAAGAAACAAGCTCCCACATTCACCAAAGCTAAGTCTTGTGAAGCTAGCACCTCAAAAGTCAAGAAGGGTCCTCTTGATAAATGCCATTATTGTAATGGCATGGGACATTGGAAAAGAAATTGTTCCAAATACCTTGGTGATATCAAAGCTGGAAAGATCACTCCAGTAGGTAAATGACTATCCTTCTTTTATGTTTCTAATTCAACTATGGTATTATGATGCAAAGTTGTGATAATGTATCTCCCTTTTTATTGTAAATAGGGCCTCCACCAAGCAAAGACAAAGGAAAGGAAAAACAAGCATGAGAAACCATAGAGAAGCTAAGGATAGCTTTTATGGAGCTTTGTTTTTCCATTGTCTTATTTTAAGTTATGTTTTGAATTTTAGAACTTTAAGTTTTCGTGTTCGACATGGAAAGGTATTTTGGATAATGGTTTGTATTTTGGATAATGGTGACTTGGTTTGCAACCCAAGTCACCCGTTTTATCATTTATCCTTTATGTTCTAAAATTTCATCTTTAAATGCTTGCGTTTTGAAACATAAGATTATTCACTTAAAAGTGATCCCATAGACAATTATAATGACGGGTTTCATTATATGTCCACATGCTTAAGGCTTGTGTATGATCATTTATAAAGCGATTTTGAGTCTATGAACTCTCTTAAAGGTATGTCAACCACCAAGTACACATATGAAATCGATAACAATTAGTCAACCTATGAGGTAGTTCTCCTTATAATTCAACATCATTAATTTGTGTCTCATATGCTATCTTTGAATGTTTAGTGTATTCATTCTAAAGATAGAGTGGGAGAAAAATGAGGACACAACACACAAGGCAAGATATAATTGTGTACTTGTGTAAATGAAGATCTTCGCAAGAGAGAATGATTTGAATGAAGGTATATCTATTTACATAGTATACCAAATAGATGAGATCTATAGTCTCAAGTTAGTTCTAAATGACTTAAGAGACCAAGTGAAGTAATCATAAGAGTTTATTCTCAAGATAACTACACGAGGAGACCAAAAGAAGTTTTGGAAGAAAAATGACTAATGTAAAGTCTTAACAAGTTTTTTGACTAAGTTCTATATGATAAATTTTGACCTAATAGTTTCAATCATGAGTTTTACTTAAGAGCCTAAATGAATCAAAGTAACATACTAGTTATGATCAAAATCAAGTTGCAAAGTTTGATATTCCGATATCTCCTATAGCCAACGTTTTAACCATACAAATGTCATTGCTTAACCTCCCTATGAAATGGTTAAATCTCCTTCCAAAAGGGTATTTGCGAAGGACGTATTCTAAATATTATTTGTATTTGAATAATGACATTGCTACACATCATTATGACATGAGTGTGTTAGAGATTTAAAATCTCTTTCCGTAAGGTTGAGATAAGACCACTTCAAAATAGGCATTTTGAAAGGATATGATGGGAACATATATGGTTTTATCCTAGTAACTTGGCAAAGCAATTTATATTTATATTCTTGACAAATTTCGATTAAGAAGTCAATTTCGAAATATGTAGAATTGAGTGGGAGTTAGGAAATTCTCATGTGAAGACATAGAATTTAGTGGGAGCTATCATCCTTGAATGTATAAAACTCATTACTCATTAAAGAATGACGAGCTAATACCTTCTTTCATAAAGAAGCTTTTGAGTTTTCAATTCTGGATGAAAATGGACAATGATGAATCCAATTACATCATGAGATGTTGGATTAGTATTAAAGATATACACATCGTATCAACATTTACATAGGTTATTCATATGAATGAAAAATGGGATTACCATTAGCAGTCATGGTAGTTCATTGAACCCGAGAATCGCTGATCTCATGATTATTAGTAACTAATGTTTCCGCCATTAGAATAATCATGTACATGTCCAATTATGAATCATATGCATAAGAGCATGATGATTGACTTGATGAGCCATAATAGAAACGTCATGAATTCTCGAGTAGAATCCGATGAGCGATTTCAGTGATTGACGGATGTTCTATTGTGTGTCAAGAGTTTGCACATATTGTAGAAAATCCGAGCACATATGAGGATTTATGAGAATCCCAAATCTTTCAAGCCCAGAAAGAGAAATGAGAAGTTTTGGAAAGATACTTGGTTAAATAAGAGGTTATTCAAAACAATCTTTCCTAATAAAGCTAGGACTTGTGAGAAGTACTAAGCTAATAATCTTGTCAATTGTTACAAGATTCTACAAAACATATACCTAGTGCATTGTGTGTGGATGGAATACTTGATCGGTACAAGTTGTATTATTCATCGCAAATTCGTTCGTTATGAGATGATCGATAAGAAAGTTCTTTCAAGTTAAAGAACCAAAACCAAGGTCGAGAACCTTGATGTGTGCTTGGTAAAATTCATGGTATGAGAACATGAATGTGAAGGAAATTGCAAGTGTAAGAAGTTTGAACACGTGGACACATGGGATGTTAAACTTCTATTGCAATCAATAAGTGTTTACACTTATGATAAACATCACAAGGTTGTAATATGATATTGACTACCCGAGTGTGATGTCGACACTTGTCGTTTGAGTTATTATTAACTCACCTTGAACATTGTTATATCCAAACGGGTTGTAGAGACAATTGAACCCCGTTAAAGTGAACATGGATTAACATTGTTTTTGCCCATAGTTACTTATATGAGGTGACGTCTCGAAGTGACTAGAGTGTGATGCGATTGATGGCAAGTTCAAGTGCCATAGAGTCATGTGAGATGACTAGTCGATCACATAAGCGATTGTTAGGAACTTTTGTCGGGCCTTATGACCGCTTATAGAGTTCTCGCAAATTTATATAGCCTGGTCGTGGCGAGAGCTACTATAGTATTCGAATGAGTCGATTCTTTTGACTAAAGACTATTCACCTAAGATGGCACGATTTCAGATTAACTTTGATTTGTGTTACTACGACCTTCGTAAATGGGGTCAAATGGGCATATTTTGGGTTATGATGGTCGTGGCTAGTCGAAGGGAATGAGTGCGATAGGAATTGTCCACCCCTAGTCGGGGTTATAACAATATCTCGGGGCCACTCGAGGAGTAATGAATCGAAAATGCGTGGCCACGCTCGGAAGGTATCCAGAGTGGATAAATCCGGTCAATCAGTTATTCTCCAGATCGAGGAAACCACTCTCGATATGATCATTTGCAAGTACGACCTGAAAGACACCTTGCATTGAGTGGGAGATAGTAATAGGACGAGAGAATTGGTGACGCACACTTGTCGAGGACAAGTGGGAGATTGTTGGAATATGTGTCCTCCGACAATAATGCGATCACGATCATTGATCATGATGATCACATGTTTAAGTCTCATTAAAATGAATACAATTGGGAAGTAATTTTGTTATCACAACTGGTCAACATATATCGGTAATGATTGGCTGACTAGAGTTTGACATTACTGTCGTGTGACGGTGGTGATCAGTTGACCCCCTAGGTCATACCTAAAGGGCAATACTCTTAATTGATTATTTAATTAATCGTATAATGTTACGAGTTAATTAAATTACTTGAAAATTGACGGACGATTTTGGAAGTAAAATTTACGTATCATATTGAAATGTGATTAAATAAGGTACGGTCTGAGTAATTGAATTGTATCATTACTCGGATGAAATAATTGTTTAATGTAGCAATTAAATTGAATGAATTGTTATAAATGCAATCAGTTGTGATTTATAATTGGTGAAATATTTTGGTACTAGTAATTATGATATTACTAAAGTCGATTTTGTATGTGACGTATTTTTATTAATACGTTGATTTTTAATAAGTTAAAAATTACATAACAAATATATGTGACATGTGACATGTAACATATAGACAATTGACAAAATTAATATGGACACCATATTATGTAAAGGGCCGAAAAATTAGAAGGTGTTTAGCTAATTATAAGTTGTTTGTGATTAGTGGAAAACACAATGATTAAAAAGCAACCTAGCCATGCAAGCCTATTGTTCCTTGTGAAGAACAATTTCTCCATGCATTGGCTCACCCAAAAGCTCCTCTTACACGGTTTTGGGAAGCAAAATGTGATCATTGTTTTTCTTATAATTTTGCCTAATAACACTAAAATGTTTTAGTGTGTATTCATTCTAATTCACTCATCCAAAATTAGAGTTTTAGAGAGAAATAAAATCCTCCCTTTTATCTCTCTAAAAACCGAAATAATATAAGAGTTTATAAATATTTTGGTTCCATTTTTCTACCTTGATTAATATTATAACTAGTATTTGTAATATTAATTTAATTAAGAGAAGCCTTGGGTATAAAGCATAGGGAGAGATCTTACACTTAGATCTTTGTTCTTCCATTGGAATAGCTCAAGAACAAGAAGAGATAGGTGATCTCTCTTGTGCCCTAAATAGCCGAAATCCATTTTGTAAGGGCATGATTTCTCTTCTATTTATATCATTGTTTGCATGCATAAGATCCGTTTTAATTTTTATGACAAATTATTTAGACATATAAGAGTATGTTAACATGTATATGAATCTACATTTCCTTCAAAGGTACGTATTGGGAAGCCTTTAAATCAGGCACCCAATCCCGCCCGCGGTAGCGGCCTCTACTAATCGATCTTGGTTGGTTAAATGCAAAAATTGATAAAACATGTAAATGCATGAATGTGCATCCACTAGTTTGAACCTAACATGTGAGCCTTCTACGTCGGTTTGTTTAATCCAAGTATCAAGTATAAGATGTCATGTTGGATTTAACGTTGATTTGCATGAAAGACGAAAATTAAATATCCATTTACCGAATTAGGTTTATGGTGCATAACGTGATCCATTTGTCTTAGTAAGGCATTTTGCAAATATGATGTTGAATGGGTAGATTCGTCGTCTGATCCGTCCTGTATTCAGGTTAACCGAAGTCGGGATCGTCCTGGACAAGTGCTGGAGGGGGAACAGACCCTGCATCAGACAGCCAGATGAGGCGATGCAAATGGGTCTACCCTGGTCTGCATCAGACCAGCATAAGAGGCGCGAGCCGGTTGGCGATGCAAACGGGTATGCCCTGGTTTGAAAATAGAAAATTGAGTGGCCTGTTTAGGTGTGGGTCAACAGACGATAGAAAACGTCTTCTGACCATTGAAAAAAGTTTGTAAAATTCATTGAAAAATGGTATTTAAACCCGTCTTGATTTGAAAGGACCGTTTAAGCCACTTTTGTGTTGATTTAAAGAACGGGACTTGAATAATCGTCATTGTTTTGAAAATATTCGATGTCGGGTTCGGTTTTGCAAGCTTGACATGAATAGTTTTGAAAATGATTATGAACTAATTGTTTTAAGTTCATTTGTTTGTAATTAGTCAATGTTCATCATCGTACTTGGGTTAAAATACGACACGGTATATGGAACCAAGGATGACTTTGTGTTGATGACTAATACATTTGTTTTGAAAATTTAAAGAAATGAGAAAGGCTTTAAAATACCCTTCAAAATGTAATTAACCAAATATTATCACCGAAGCACGGAATAAACCATCATGGTATTAGGAACCAAGGGTGAAAAATGTTTTATGGTTAAAAAATTGTCATAAAAAATGAAAGATTTGAAAATACTTGAAATGGTAAAAACCGATTACAAATATGAAATAAAAATAAAGGAGATGAAGAGACGAAACACGGTTTGGATTTAGGTCGGGCAGGCTGCTTTAGACGCGAGCCTGTTTGCTACTTAAGTAGCCTCTACCTCAACCAAAAATCCGGTTTTCGCTCATTCTTCCCATGTTTTTGGACCATGTTATGCATGATTTAGCATGTTATAGTCATGAAACAAATAAAAACATGATAGAAGAGGATTTTTACACCCTCAAACTTACATGCTAGGCTTGTGGCGAGAAACCGACAAAAGTGTATCAACTTATTTGGCCGGAAAACTCGGTTTAAAAACCATTTTAATAAGTAAAAGAGTGTTTTGTTAAGTTTATGATGGTGTAGTGGTCGAGATGGTCGGTCAAGTGATTTAATGCACGATGACGGTACCAAACAATGTGTAAGGCTTGTGTTTACGATCGGTAGGTCATAAACACGTGTCGGATTGTGACTTGAGAAGTCGAGTCTAGAATTTTAAGGGAGAGATGAGGGGGCGGACACTCGCGTAACTCTCAAATGGTGGCATTTGATGGGTATTTATAGGAAAATGGGTGGTTGTGTAAGTTTTGAGTGACGTGGCCGCATGGGCTGCTCAAAGAGGCGCGAGCCACGTCGCACGTCTTCGAGATGTCTTGTCAATATCACACGAGGAAGTCATGATTTGTTCTATCCTACGATTTGGAAGAACTTGATTTATACTTGACCATGTATGATTTTGGGAAATCTTAACATGGAAGCATTTGAAAAGTTTGTTTTTTCGTGTTTGACTCGGTTTGACTCGTTGTTGGAGTCGAGATTTTAATTTTGAGTCGGTCTTTGGTCCGGTGTAGGTTTTGACTCTAGTTATTGTCATTGCGACCCCGTTGTCATGCATTAAACACTCCAGGTACTTTTGAAAAGTTTTGAAATCTTTTATTTTGAAATCGTTTTAAGTTTTCCGACATATAGTTGTACACAAACTGTCAATCAAACGCTGCGATTCCTAAGCATGTTGTAGTCCGATAATCATAGGGTGTTTGTTGGAGACTCGACAGATACTGGGTATCTACAATTACCAACAAGGATGGTAGTCTTATAAGGCAAATAAACCAAGTTTTCCTCAAGAAAAATCAAAATTTGGGCATGACCTCCCTATATTTCGAAAATTTAAGACGGAGTTTTAAGATGAAATTTTCACATATCAAACAAGATTCATCAATAACAACAAAGGTTAAGCCTTCGTTGTTCAATTAAAACCAACAAGAAGCACCAAAAATCAATATATAAGCTCAAGTATCATTTTTGTGTTCTTCATTTTAGGTAGTAAAATTAACATAAAAATTTGATATTTAGCAACAACAATGGTGTAGAAAAAGCTATTTACTACTATGAATTAAGCAAAAATATGGAAATAATTGACAAATCATGAACAAATTAGTGTAGATCTAAATAAATTAAGATGTTGAAAACAAAAGGAATGATGGTCTACTTACATTGTTTATTAGGAAGGGATTTGAGATGGGAAAAAAATTAGAGTAGAAAGCTTAACCCAAGTAACAAATTACAAAAATAAAGTTTTGGAATGATTTTTGGAGGAATTTTGATGTTGAATGAATAAGGTGAAAATAAGATGTAAAGAAGATAAGAAATGAAGGAAAGGGGATTAACCCGTGTAAAATCTTAGCCCAACACTCACTCGATTGAGTGGCCGAGTTCACTCGGCCGAGTGCCTTATTTCCAGAATGTTCCCAGCTTCTGGAAACTGGTCCACTCGACCGAGTGCCAGGGTCCATTCGGTCGAGTGCACTGTACTCGGCCGAGTTGGGACTCGTACTCGGTAGAGTGATTTCTTATGGTTAAAATTTCGAGTCGAATAAAAACGATGAAGTCCCTGTAACACAAAGAGAAGTTTCGGGAGTCCACCAACTATCGGTGACTTACCCGAGTTATTCCATACGTCACCTTACTTATCGTCTTTGGTACGCTACCGTAGCACTAGTAGCTAATCTACCAACATACCTCACTAATCATATGTTATATATACATTAGTATGCATTTAATTAACACATGGTAAAAAATTTAGAGAGCAAAATCATCATTTGTATAACAACACATGCTAACCATACTCAAAGATGCTACTCACATCAATCTAAGCATTCAACCTCCATACACATTCACTCATCATTGAGAACAACTTTATCATTTAAGGAACTTAATGTTAATCATACATTCATGCAACCATACAACTTTTCACATAGCGTTCACCCATAATCATAACCACCCACGTAGTGACCGACCTAGATAATAGGCACTAGTTTTGATATGAGGACGCATACTCATCCAAAATCAATCTTCTATCATACTCAAGTCCGGTTCATTTTATTAGACACACCTCAGTTCTTTTTGGTTCATTGGTTTAGGTTCCAAAATTGTATAGCTCTGATACCACTTTGTAACACCTCCTTCTTACCCAGCCAAGGTAATTGGAAGATGTTATCATCTCGGTTTACCGAGGCGGTGAAATCGAAGTTGCAATTAAGAAACAGTTAATATAAATAGAGTATTTAGAGGATTACATAACCATAAATGAAATAAATGATCATGACTACTACAATATTCTAATGAGATGACACCAGAATCCATTACTCGTCCCATCTTCCACGTGACACCAACTCAACCTGCTCCCCCTATGATCGGAAATATCATATGGATCCACACAGGTCTCCCCGAAAATAGGTGACAATTACACAGACACACAACACATCAGTTTCGATAATTTAATATGAGATACAACATGATAAATAAACATGCAACATGCCAAAGATGTAAATGAGATACAATTGCCGTATTGGTACCGGGACACACCAAGATGTACCAACCACCGGTGCCAGGGACACGTCCACGAAACCACGCCACACCATAAGGTACCGGGACACGCCCAGATGTACAGGGTCCGGAAGCCAACCGGATCCTCTACCAGACGTTGTGTCACAACCACACGCGTACCTCCGTACTCACGCCATTAATGTGCACATCTCTCTTGGAGTGGGAAGCTCAGAGAGGCGACTCAAACGTAAGACGGTCTCTCAACCGTCCTACGTCTGCTCAACAACCAAGTACCACCAACAACGACCACCAATACAACACAATAATAACCACACATGGAAAATGTAATACAACACCAATTATATGACTCATCATGAATTCAGTCCCATCATGTGATGGACAACAATTTCTCAAATACCAACATGATATACAAATCAACTCACACGTGAAAGGATGATGAAAGAGACACAAAAATGCACAAAAATTATTGAAACCGAGTAGGATAAACCTACCTTTTAGCATTCTTCACAAATAACTCGAATCCCCTATGGTTCCGTCTCGCAAGACCGTCTTATTCCTAAACAAACCATGTAATACAATCACAAATACATCCTACACTATTATACAATACAAAATCCCTTATTATTACCTATTAATTACCCATATTACACATACTAATTGCTAATTAATTACCCAAATCAAAACCCCAAAAAGTTAGCGTTTACCTCAAGATAAGAAAGGTTAGATCTTGACTTACAAAGAGGAATAAGGTGAACAATCCCCCAGAGCACGCTTGAATCCCATGAGAGTGTGTTTGTGAGGGTTTTAGAGAGAAGGAAGAAGATTTGGAGTGAGAAATAAGAATATAGAATGAATAAGGAGAAGGGTTTGAGATTTCTTATCCTGTGTTTTGACTCAGCGCCACTCGAGCGAGTGCGAGTCCACTCGATCGAGTGTGTAACACCGTTTTTTTAGTAAAATCGTTTTAAAATATTTTATTGCTTTATTTACATAATTATATTTTTGAAATCAAATTTTCATAAAAATATATAGTTTTAGTTATATAATAATAATAATAATAATGATAATAATTTCCGACTCAAGTTATAATAGACTTGAGACGTGTTTTCTAGCGAAAATCGACTCAATTTAGGTGTTTTGGGCCTAAATTGACTAATGGACCTTCCTCTTATCTCTATCTTTCCACCAATCATTGGATATGAACCCTATCCTCTCATTTTTGTACAAAATTTCAGCAACACTCATCCATGGTACCACCTCCATTGAAACAATTTTCCTTCCATCACTAAAATCTCCATAACTCACTCATTTCTTAACCAAATCGACTCATTTCCACGCAAAATTCTTCCTTATTCCGCCCTCCACCTTTCTATGTAATAAAAACTCAGTCTTTAAATGAGCTACATTCTGTCCGTCCTCCTTTTTCACTCGAAAATGGTTACTAATGCTTGTTTTTCGATGTCTAGGTATAAACTTGGACAACCCGGAAGAAGATAGCTTTGTTGTGGACGATTCTCTTGAATATTGAAGAGATAAGAAGGTAATGGTGACAAGTTACTCGAGTTTACGTTGAATTTATGTGTTTATGTGGTTGTTTACTTTTTTAGTGAACAAAGTTTACATTTTTACTTGTGTTTGTGCCATTGTTGTATGTGACGGTTTTATACAAGATTTACATGGTTAATTTGTGTAAAGTTTGTGTTTTTAGCTTCCTTATGAAATAGGTGAATTAATGTGGTAATTTAAATGGGTCAATATCGTCTTTTTTATGCTTAATAAAATTTCATCTTAAGACGGTATAAAAATCTGCCAAAACCGTGTACTGTGGCTGTGACCAACCGTGTTTGAGCTCGAATTTCGTGTTGGTCTTATTGTTGATTTGAGCCAATTTTTTAACTCCTAACTTTATGCATATACATGGATGAAATGATTCGTTTGTTTGGGTAAAATTCGTCTTGTATCATGCTTAAATTTTCATTTTAAAGTGATTTCACAAACACTATAAAAACCGTGATTTTGGATGGTTCTGTAGCCGTGTTTGTAGCTACTGTTTTGGACCGTCTTTCTTGTCGATTTGAACCAAATTTTTAGTTTCCGTATCCAGTGTATAACCATGTATGTATTAAGTCATTGGTATGGTAGAATTCTTGTTTTTTTCATGCTTAAAAAGTTGTCTTAAGACGGTCTCATAACTTGCTCAAAAAAACGTGAAATTGGAGGTGTGATGGCCGAGTTTCACGGGTTGTTTTGGGTTTGGTTCTTGTTGTCGATTTGAACTAATTTAGTTACTTCCATCTCATGTATATATACATGTATCAATTGGGAAATTGGTATGGGAAAAATAACATCTTTATCATACTTTAAAATCCGTCTTAAAGTCACCTTACCATGACTTATAACTGAGTTGTTTTGGGCTGTTTTGGTTTTGTTTGTGCCTCTATTTTGGCACGACTTTCTAGGCAGATTATGGGTGGACTGGTATGGGTTTTTTTTTTGGGGGGGGGGGGGGGCTGAATGTGGGTCGTTGTGACAACTTTTTGTCGGGTAAAAAGGAGCTGTGACGGGGCTGTTTTGAGTCGATTAAAGTGTGTTTGTGTGGGCTATTTTGAGTCGGCTAAATCGTGTTTGTGTGGGCTGTTTTTGGGTGTTACCATGGACGCCGAAGGGAGGCTGGGCAGGCCTGCTATGGCACGACCAAGGCTGAGCAGTGGCCACGGCCTGGTGGTGCTGCCTTGGGCTTTCCGTGGTTGCTAGCACGACTTGGTGAAACTCGTTATTTCCTTCCCGCTTGGTTTAATACGCCAAATATGACCATCAATAACGAGCGTATCGCAACGGTTTAATGCATATAATAACGACACATAGATTACCATTTACAAAATATTAGCGAAAACCTAGACCGCGCTGATAAGAATAACGGTTTCCCTCGAAAACTGTTGTTATTATAATGTGATAACGGTTGTTTAACAAATCGTTATCAAAAACATTAAACGGTTTGCAAAAACTCGTTATAGAATCACCCTTATCAACGGTTGTTAGATAATCGTTACCAGTTTAAGAAAACGGCGTTTCAAAAACCGTTACTAAATTAACACTAGCAACGGTTTTTGGTACCTGTTGTTATGTTATAGCTACGGGTTTCTTGTAACCGTTATCATTTTCTATTGTGAAAGAACGGTTCCTGTGTACCCATTGTTATTTATCATTTACGGGTTAAAAATAACCGTTGTATACTTTTTTCAATGTTTAATATTCCACCAATGCATGTATGATAAATAATAAACCGTTGCATGCATTGTTTTGTTTGACCATTATTACTATCCGTCCATTATTATATTCACACATGCATATATATTTTCCTATAAATATCACTTATAATGTGATCAATTAACCATATTCACCAATTCAAAGTTCAATTAATCATAGCCTATAATTTAATTAAAAATAATACATTTCGATCACCATGTCGTCGTCTTCTACACCCGCCGAATCACAATCAAATACCCTCTATGTCCATCCTATTACCTGTATTATACACAACCTTCCAATCAAATATGATGACAATGGTAATGCTTTTTCGAGAAGTTTTACTTGGATGAGAGATATGCTTTGTCAAGGTGGTTATACGAACGTTAAAATGGTTCACCCAACTTGGACTAAAGTTCATGGTTTTCTTGGTTACGCAATGATCGAGTTTGAAGGTTTTGGGAAGAAGCTAGAATCTTTTCGTCAAGCGAGAAAACTCCAGGCAAGATACGAGGATCATGATGCTGGGAAGAAAAATTATTATACGAATGATGTGACGAACGCAATATTTATGAATTGCAACCGATTGTGACATTAATCTATTAAGAACATATCGACACTATATTGACATTGTGCCTCATTCATGGGAGGCGGCACAAGTGCCTCCTAATAATCCACATATTTAATTCCTAATATTTATCTCAATTGCAGGGAAATTACAAGATGATTATGTTGATTAATTATTATTATTCTAATTGATGTTGTTGAAACCGCGCGTCTTTTAATTTCTTGTTATGACTGTGTTTTTCTTGAATATATTCGTGGAAGAGTATTTTATTTTCTAATTATTTATTGCAAGTTACGTAGGTTTAAAATATTTGTTAATAACTCAACTTTTACATTAATTAGGTAATTAATATTTAGGAATTAATTACCAACGGTTTTGAAAAAAATTATAAATGTGACTATAAATGTTAAAGCATCCTTTACTAACATCCATTAATCAAATCACAATATTTCATCCCCATTATACAAATTTGAAACAACATGGCAATGAACCCTAATTTTATCAACAACGAAGAACGGCTTACACAAACGGTTGCAGATGATGGGAAAGTTCTCGTCGGGCTCCCCGCAAATCAACACCCATTAATCAAAGCATCCCTTGAACATCAACGGAATTATTGGATTAAGAGGCGTGAAGCAGTCCGACTTGTCAACTTCGGCTCATCACCATCATCATCTTCATACCCTCGTCGGCCTATTACTCGCAACTTGGCTGCAGCGATAGATATGTTGAGTTCTACTCTTCCAACCGTATCTCCACATGCAAGTCGTGTCCTTACATATATTCAATCTGTTATTGCAAAATATGAAACCAATGACCCGGAATTTAGAGTTATACCATAGTGGCGTAATTGGTGGCAGGTTGAGAAGCGCTTTTTACTCTTAACAGGGGTTGTTCCGGCTTATTATACATCTTTTGAATTCTGATAAATGTTGTAATGTAGTTGGTTTAAAATTAAATGAAATGATCATTTTGAAAGTGTTGAGTTATGCTTGTTTGATTTGCTTCCATTTTTGAACTCCATAGATCAGTCAGTAATTAATCAAGGTTGCTGCTACATAATACTCTTTAATAACGGTTCACCTATAACTGTTGTAGATTTGTTCATTAACCGTACAACCGTTGTAAATTTGTTCATTAATAATGGGTCACCTACAACCGTTGTAAATTTGTTCATCAACAACGGTTCACCTACAACCGTTGCCAATCGTGGTGTTCTAACTTCAACGTGGA
Organism: Silene latifolia; assembly: GCF_048544455.1. NCBI lineage: Eukaryota > Viridiplantae > Streptophyta > Magnoliopsida > Caryophyllales > Caryophyllaceae > Silene > Silene latifolia. Next base: position 85,132,870 of record NC_133535.1, read on the forward strand.
CCATTTATTAATTGTTTGACCATACGACTCAATATATTAAAAAAATAAATGCATGTAAGATATGACCATACTACTCAATATATTAAAAAAAATAGGGATATTCTACGATGTACCCCTGAGTTTTTCGGTTTTCTATGTTGTACCCCTCCTTTTTTTTTAATTTTACATTGTACCCCTAAACTTCTTACTTATTTCTCCATCATAACCTCGTTTAACTCTCCATTAGCTTTATCACTATCAAACGACCGTACTTTGACCTTTATTCTGACTTATTAATGTTATATCACCATTTTATATGAGAAACATCACAGATGACCGTTAATAAGCACCAACTACTATTAAAAACATCAGTTATGATTCATGAAATGATAATGGAAATTTTTTGAAATTTTAGTGATGTGACTCATATTTGAGCACATTTAGTCCCCGAATTAGCCTCGTTCCCATGCTTTCTAGCATATGTTAGGGTCATTTCTTATCTTTAGTTTCCCATTTTGCATATTCTTTGAGGTTTTGTGTCCTTGGTAGAAGAGGATTGCTAACCTTGCATTTATGGAGCGAAATGGAGCTAAATGAATTGCATCAAATGACCAAGCATCGAGGAGGAGACCGATACTAGAGGCCTAAGCAAATAAATAAAGTGAAATGGGAAATGATGAAAAGATCCTTGCATCCCCAGCAAGATCCCCGCGGATTGTTGAGGAGCCAAACAAGAGGAGAATTCTGTGCCACGATCCGAGCGGCCCGAGCTCAGGACGAGCGGATCATAGCAACGATCCGAGCATCCCTAGAAATGATCCGAGCGTACCAAAGCACAATCCAGGCGTCCCAACTACCAGCCCGAGCGGATCATCTTATAGGACAACCCGTGCATCAGGAGAGGACGAGCGAATCCTGGTGGGAGTTGCAAGCATGATCCGCGCATGTCCCTCGGGAGTTGCATTTCCTCAAGTTTCTCTTAGTGTCTCAATAGTCATTTAAGCCCTTAGTAACCCCAATCCTTGTACTTAATTTTAGTATAAATACCCCTTTGTACTACCTAGATTATAATAATGCTTTAATCCCTTCTTAATCAAGTTTTAATCATCTCTTAATTTAGTTGTAATACATTTCTCAATATTAATCACATCTTAATCTTTCCTTAATTTCTCCATTGTTCTTAGTTTTATTTGGGTAATTAGAAGATTATTGGGGTTTATTGGAGGATTGACAACCTTCCATCAATCATCAAGATTACTTCTATTATTCTTTGTTTTATTATTTGGATCATCTCCATAGGTGTAATTCCTTTTTACCCTTGTTTAATTATTGTTAATCACATCATTTGTTGTCGTCTTCGGCATAGAAAATTTTTGGTGCTCCAGTTTCCTGCTGCCACAAGGGGTCATGTTGGAAATTGAAAAACTTTGTAGGGGTTTTCTGTGGAACTACCAGACGGGACACAGGCGGATGGTGTTCTTCTCCTGGCAGAAAGTGTGCAGGTCCAGAGCTCAGGGAGGGTTTGACATCCGTGAAATCCTCAGCTGGAATAAGGCTCTCATGCTCAAAATGTTTTGGCGTCTTAGCCAAGACTCTAATTCAGTTTGGGTGAACTGGTGCAAGCTCTACCCGTTTCATAGAACGGACTGCTGGAGTGTGCAGCCTGGTTGCAGCTCTACCACTCTTTGGAAGGCCCTCCTAACCACCAGGGACGAGTTCGCTCACCTGACGGGCTCCATTGCAGTGGCTCAGGCTCGGCTGCTTTCCTGGACCAAATCAGGTAAGCTCACCTTAGCTCCTGTATACTCGGTGTTTCTTGGGCCGTATCCCCCTCTGAGATGGGCAAAACCTCTCATGGACAATACGATCATGCCTAGACACGCTGCCATTGTGAGAATGGCCGTTCAAAATGGTCTCCCTACGGTGGATAACCTGATGAACCGTGGGCTGACTATGGTAAACAGATGCACTCTTTGTTATGCTGCTCTTGAAAGCATTCCACACCTTTTCTTCAGCTGCCCGTATTCTAACTCCGTCTTCCAACATATGTTACTTTGGCTTGGCATCACCAGACGACCTCTGTGCCTTAGGCAAGAACTTCTACGCCTCGCTAAATACAAAGGAAGAGGATGGAGAAAGAAATGGGCTCGATGCGGCGCCGCAGCTGTGATTTATTTCATCTGGCAAGAGAGGAATGGGCGGCTGTTTAATGGCTCCTCTAGGACCGTTGAACAGTTAGTAATAAACTTTAAATATTATGTTTCTGTACGTTTATTCTCTAAGATTAATGATAGTTTACTAGAGGAAGTCGTAGCTTCATTGAATTACTAGGACCCTTGTAATCACACTAGTGGCTACCCCTTGTAAGTATCTCTTTCTTTTTAATAAGAAGCTGATTTCTACAAAAAAAAAAAAAAAAAAAAAAAAAAAAAAAATAATCACATCATTTGTTCATCATGTTTTGCTTTGTTGTATGATTGACAACCATATTAGCATGTTAAACTTGATCACGAGTGAGTAGTTCTTTAGCTAGGGTTAATGGGGAATTAGGGGAAACAAACATGAGAATTGATCTATGCTTAATCTAATATGCTTTCATAATTAATTTGCTTACTTGTTGTGATTTCAACCTATGCACATGTTATGTTTGATGAAATGCGAGCTTATAAATCCTAGTATTTTTTTACCATCCCTTATCTTTTCAATGAGGCTTGTAAGACATAAACCATCTCTAACCTCATTAGACCATGCATAGAGTTGAATAGGAGGAGACTAAGTCAACTTGTAGGTGTTGTACAGTCTAAACGACTCGGCTCCGGGACTTAAACCTTCCTAGGGATTGTAAGATATACACTGAATCGATCCCATCACAACAATAAGTGCTTGCATCTATTTGAGAAGATGTTTGTATGATCTATTTCCACGAATCCCCTATGAACCCATGACACCCTAGTGCCTTTAATCAATTGTTTACAAACCCCTTTATTTGCTTTACTTTGTTTTCATTAATTTACATTCATCTTGTTGATTAGTTTAGACTACATCTCATCTCAACCCATAATTTGTGACACTCTAAGACATAGCTACTTGTAATTGAAAATCCTACATCAATACCCGTCCCTTAGGATCCGACCTTTACTTACCTGTTTGCTAAGAGTAGTTTGTGAAGTTATAAATATTGTTTTGGTTGGTAGCTTTTGACGACGAGTTTTAAAACGAACCATTTAGTTAGTTTCATATACTACTTCTTAGGCTAATGAGTAATTCGGCAAACTAATAAGTAAATGAGTAGGTTATCGAGTAATTGGAATGATAAATAGATGATTTAATTGGACATTTAAAAAACTAAGTTAGCAATGACAATAAATAAGGTCATGGTATAGACTAATGTATACAGTTTAGGGGTACACCATGGAATATAAAAAGAGGAGGGGTACAACTTAGAAAACCGAAAATCACGAGGGTACACAGTAGAATATCCCAAAAAAATAAGTACATGATATGGCAAAGGGATTTTTTAAGCCGTGGTGAATATTTCTCATTATTCTTGATTTGACCAATGCACGAACTATTTAGTTATTTTTTTATTGAATCAACGTTGCATCATTGGTAAATTTGAATCAACGTTGTATTATTGATGGGTGATTCTATAATTTTAATTTTGTTCCAAAATTATGGCCGTTAACCAAGGTACACATATTGTGAGTCCATTGGTGCAGAGGGATCGTAAGTTGTCAGAAGAAGCAGAAAATAAAAGATTAAGGAAATTGTGTCGTCAACCGAGCAATATTGAAAGCGAGAAGAAAATGGATGTGTTACGAGAAAGGTTAAAGGAACAATGTCCTTTCCATTTCATTAAGTTCCCCCCAAACATATAATTCTTGAAGGTAAAAATGAGAATTCATCGGCTTTCGAAGTTGGTTCTTCTGAGGATTTGATGATGGGGTATATATTACCCAGATGCGATTGGTATGTATCTACCGTGAGTGAAGCAACAAAATTTTGGCGTCAATGGTGGTTTAGGTCATCGAAAGTGATGTCGGATTTGGAGGAAAAGACAAGAGTTCAAATAGACTCCTACACCATCATTAATGGGAAGAGATACTGTCCATGACGTAGTATATTTTGGGTCATTTGATTAATGTATGTTTATTAGTTTCTCATTGGATTGTATTTAGGAAACTAATTAAGGAAAAAAAGTTTTAATATATGCATTAATTACATTGGGTTGTGTATAATTTAGTCTTAAATTTCCAATTTCCCCCACTTGCTATCCTAGTTGCCTTATTGTGAGAGGAGCAATATCCGTCACAAGCTTGTGACGGATAATATCCGTCACAAGCAAGACGCTTTGTACTAACTTAATACTATCCGTCACAAGCAAGACGCATTGTACCAAATATGGAAGATGCTTTTATTTTTTGGCGGGAAAAACTGAACACAATAAAAGATAAAAGACAACGGTTACACACCAACCGTTGTATTATAATGAAAACAATTACGGGTTTTTTATCAACTGTTGTCATATTGCAAACTAAAGAAGGCGGTTTGGCTTAACCCGTGTTTATTCGTTTCAATTAAATCATTCTTCAACCAACACACATGCAAACCTTCTCATCGCTCACTTAAAACCCTCGAACATTGAGTTTCTCTAGAACCACTAGTATTCTCCGTCGTCGTCGCCATCCCTATTGCCTCTGTCATCCCCTCCGTCATCGCCAAACCGGGCCCGGCTTCTCCTCTTTGAAGAAGTAATAATAAACCCTACTTCTTCGTCTCATTAACTTAATGTCTTTATTTTCTTTTTTAGTTATGATATTATCTCCTAAATATCTTAGGTTTATTGTGTGTTAAACAACACCTATTATTTTAAGTATATTGTGTGTTAAGCAACACCTATATTTTTAGGTATACTGTGTATCATTTATTTGAGACGGTGCTCTTTCTATGTCGACTTAATGCTTAAAGTTAGTTGTTTATTAATATTAGGTTTAGATATGGGTGGAAAGCGGAAAAGAAAAGATAGGAAAAAGTCAGGCAAAGAAGATTCAAGTGATGAGAATAATTTGGAATCGGATACTGGGTGAAGGCGTCATAGGGTTTCCCTAGAAGCAATAAAGAGAGGGATACCTAATAAACTTCAATGGGATGAATTAACGGGGCTGCCAGATGGTACCTTTGCTGCAAATTTCGCAAGTTGGATTGGTTGTTGTGTAAGAGAGTATGTGCCTCTCAGTTTGCCGTGTATCATTCAGTTGAGTAAAGACCTGAAGGAAAAGCTATGGGGGAGGATAAAGGTATGTATATACAATAATATGCTTTAGATGAAATTATCTTAGTATTCAATATGTGTTATTAGCCGAAACTAACCAAATATGTTCACCATAAATGCAGGCAGCTTACACTGTCCCCCAAGAATATAATGGTTACCTACAAAAAAGATAGGGGAATCCTTCAGAGCATGGAAGTTAAAGGTTATTCGGAACCACGTGTTCAACAAGAAGACCGGGGAGATGAACAAGAAACCACTAATGAAGAAGTATCGGTATGTCAGCCAGCAAGATTGGTATAACTTTATTGCTTATAGGCAGTCTGACAAGTTTAAGGTAATTTATCTGCGACTCATTGGGATCACTTTATTAGTAATCGGTTAATAAGTAAAGAAATATGCTTACGTTACTCGATATAATTCATTTTATGAAGACTATGAGTAAGTAGAACCTAGAGAACATTTCAAAGAAAGAGAGCGTCTTTCATGGCTCCAGAGGTGGTTATAGATTGATTAAGAAGAAGCTTGTAAGTACTTAATTCTTATATTATTAGGTGTTTTATACCGATGTGACGAATGAATAGAAGCCAAACCTTGGACCTGCCAATCGTCACGACGCTTGGGTGGCCTGTCACACTCCTAAGAATGAAAAGTTAGAATCTCCATATGAGAAGACCATCAAAGAGAAAATTGTAAGTTTGAATAAATATGTCACTCCTACCACTGGTGGTCGGTTATATAATTGTGAGTTTGAATAAAATTTAGGTGCATAATGGTTTTTTGTGTATGTAGAGGATCTGTAAGAAGGAGGTAGAGGAAGGAAAATGGAAGCCTTAAGGATGTGATGACATTCTTGCTCGGGCAATCAGCAAAGCAGAGCATCCAGGTCATGTGAGAGGGGTATCGACGCATGTTGGTATCACTAAGTATTTTGGAAAAACTACTCTAAGGACAATGAGTGGTGATGATAGGGTATATAAATATTGTACTTTATTCAACATAAATATATATATATATATGCTGAAATTATACTTTAAATCATATTCATTTCTACTACAGAGCTACAAACAATGGTCATGTTGATACTCAGAATGGTGGAAACGGGGGATAAGCCATCTGAAGAAGAGTTGGTTATGGTTCGTCAAGTCATAAAGGAAGCAGGGGGGGAGAAGGAAAAAGCGGGCATGCGAACTGAGGATGACATGGCAAAGGTGAATGAGGTGGGAGCCTAAGTCATTTCAAAGGATCAAGATCGGGTAGTTGAAGAGGAAGCCATGAAGGTCGTGAGAGAGGAGGTAGAGGTAGTTGATGAAGACACGTTCTTATCATCTCCAAATCCGGCTTTTGACGATGTATTAGCTACTAGGACTAGTTTATAATTGTTGTATATAAATACTAATTAATTAAATTTATTAATTAAAGTAGTGCATGTATATATACTAATTAATTAAAAATGTGAAGGGCGTTTGCAAGAAGTCTTGTGTTCTTTACTACATTGCACCTATAGTACCATCCGGCAAAATTGTTGTTGCTAGGGGAGCAGCGTTCTATTACAACCAGATTCAAGAAGCTGAGGTTCAAAGCATTGCCCTCCGTTAGAATTGGAGGGAAGTGGAAGTGACCAACTTATATCTGGAGGAGTATGGTACTCTAATATTACCACTTAGTGATAATTGGCGTTTGCAAGATGTCGTGGGTTCTATTTTACAATGGCCTTAAGCATTCATTAGTGTTGACATCTCCGGGGTAGTTATGCTAAAGCTAACGCATTTTATATAATTAACGCCAGTTAAATTTATTTGGGTAACCTTATTTAACATATAGTAAGTATTTTAACTTTTACGTTTGCAGGAGTTACACGAAGCCATTATGGCTGAAATTAGGACTGTTACATCAACACCCAAAGTCACTGATTTGACTGCCTCTCCACCCAAAATTCAAGAGGTAGTAATAATTTGAAAAATAGATTGTGAGTTTTTCTTTTTTTTGGTTATTTAAATTATATATGACATCTCGTGTAATGTATATATATATATATATATATATATATATATATTTTCTAAATTGTAAACCGAGGTTAATTTAGACAACGTATATTATAAGCCATATAATTTTGCTGCACGCAACCCTGATGTTCCTCTTAAAACTAAATATCAGAGCGATGATTATAAGCCAAAGTTGAATACTCCAACGCTCGTAGCTTTGCACCAGCTGGCTGAAAGGAAGGTAACTACTGAGTCTATACTCATTATTGAGATCGAAGAGGATGTTGTGAGCGAAGGTAGAGTTGTTATGATGGTTGGGGAATCACCAATTCCTTATGTATGGATGATGAGATTCCATTGATACAGAGCCAGGCTTATTGGAGGGTCTCATTGGCGTGCATCCAGTAGGAATTAAACCTACGAGTTCACCAATTATGAGTTGGGCGCTTTAACCATTCAGCCATGGATGCTTAGCGGGGATCCTCGTACATGGTGAATAATTAAATTCCAATTGAAATGAAATCTTTAGGATAAATCAATGCAATTTAGGAGGAATCAGTGAAAGGACATCAATTCAAATTTTGGATTTTCGAATTCAGAGAGATTAAAAATTCTCACTATTTCTCAGATTCATAGACACAATTCAATTCAGTGGGATCTTTCATTCACATTTTTTTCCACCAAGAATGTGCTATGCACATTTTAATTTGGATGAAGTTAATTAATAAAACCTGTCATTTGTTTTTACGAATAATGATGTTTATTTAAATCATCAATGAAAATAACATTCTTCGTTCCATTTGACGTAATAGGTACTTGTGTACAGACATCGTTGAGGGGAACTACGTTTCTCATGACTACAGATTCTTGTCACCTGAAGTGTTCTGTCTAAAGGTGCTTGGATACACATACGGAGATCACATCGATAAAATTGCTCAACGGTTGAGGACGTCCAAAAGCCTATGGTTTGCTCCCATACAATGAGAATCGGTATGTATAGTACTTTATTATAATGAATCATGATTATATTCATTTATTAACACGCTTACATGCATGTATATGAACTAACAGTTCAATTTTCAATATTTCATAGCAAGCATTGGCTACTAACGGCAATCAATGTGAGAAAAAGTATAGTGTACTGGATTGACTCTTGCGGACATAATCCCACTGAGAAATTTGTTAAGATGATAACTGAGTAAGTTTACAACCTTACATTATCATGTCATTTGTTATTGTATGACCTTTGAAGACTAGGCTCCTTTTAATGTCCCATCAATATTACTGAGCCAAATGCTAATTATAACTTCCTTTATATATTTATGAATTAGTGTGTTTCGAGCAATTGGAGCATCAAGTCCAACTATTGTCCGGTTAATAGCAAGTGTATTCTTAATAATTACTCCTATAATTTAATTTATGTTTATGCGAGAGGTTAATCTAATTTAGCTTATTTGTATGTGATTTATATAATAGTCTCTGATACAACCATATGAAATACAATGCGCCTTTTACTGTTGTCGGTCCATGTGGGAGATTATCACCCGAAAATATACCAGCATAGAGTCACCAATTAGTGTGTTTTAATATCTATTTCAAACATAACTGGGGTTTAATTCTGTGTAATATTCCACTAATTATATCTATTTTGATTAAGTATATTTTGATTTGTAGTTCCCACATTCAATCAACAACAAAGACCCAACCTATTCGAGGGAAGACTTCGCCGACATGAGAAATAAGTGGGCCACTTATTTTCTTTCATTAACGGATGGTCAATAGTCCGCTCATTATGCATGTGCGTATATAGAGCCATGTGTATTTAGTTTTGGTCACCTTGTTTATAATATTTTAATGCTGGGTTGAATAGATCAATCTGTGTAATATTCTGATGATGCATGATTGAATTTTTGCAATGCGCAGCTGCTAAAATGCTATTTTGCAGTAACATTTCAGCGGAACCTGCTACTGCAAAAATTAGCATTTCAGAATCTGCTGGAACCTGCTAAAACAATTTTTTTAAAAAAATATTTATAAATTTGATTACGGTTAAAAATAAAACCTTGGCCAATAAATATATTGACAACGGTCGCATTTATATAGAAACTCGTTGACATATTCATCACAAATGCTACGGCCAAAAATATAATATAACGAAATAAAACCGTTGTTGAATTCATGACATTTAAAACGGTTTAATAAGTATAAACTGTTGTCATATTTAATATTTTACAACGGGGTTTTTTCAGTAAAACCGTTGTCATAGGTTTCCGTAGAGCATTCCAACTAATACTACCATGGTTTCAATATTATAGACAACGGTTTTTGAACCGTTCTTAATATTGTATTACGGTTATTTGAACCCACTATTTACATTTTATAACGGTTTGGCCTTCTAAACAACCGTGGTCACAAAATAACAACGGTCGATGTAATAACGGTTCCGTGTTTTGTATTACAACGGTATATCACCTTATCTAACCGTTGTTGCACCTATTATTTGGCGTAGTGGTTGTTGTTTACTAATGTCTCATATAAAATGTTAGTCATGCCTTGTGATTCTTATATAACGTAATTCATTAATTATTTTCGTGTTTAATTTAATTAAATCTCGCCTCGTGTTATATATGAATATCTATATTTATATATATATATATATATATATATATATATATATATATATATATATATATATATATATATATATATATATATATATAATTAGGATCACATGAGTCCACCCTATCTTTTTGAGTCCGTGAGTCCATAATACAATATCACACGTTATATTAAACAATATCACAGCTATACTCCAAAAAAAAAAAAATTCGTGATATTGTTTTGTATTATAATATCACCCGTTATGCTACACAATATCACAGCTTACAGTATCACACGTTATACTAAACAATATCACAGTTAAAAAAAAAGTTTTTTTAAAAAAAAATCGTGATATTATTTTGTAATACAATATCGCACGTTATACTAAATAATATCACAGCTTCATTAAAAAAAAAAAAGTTTTTCGAAAAAAAAAATAAAAAAAAAATTCGAAAAAAAAATTTTGAAAAAAAAAAATTTCGAAAAAAAAGAAAATTTCGGAAAAAAAAAAAATTTTCGAAAAAATTTTTTTTTTGAAAAAAAAAAAGATTCGAAAAAAAAAAATTTCGTGATATTGTTTTTTATAGTGCGTGATATTGTTTTATGGACTCATGGACTCAAATATATAGGTGGACTCACCGGATCTTGCCTCTATATATATATATATATAGAGAGAGAGAGAGAGAGAGAGAGAGAGAGAGAGAGAGAGAGAGAGAGAGAGAGAGAGAGAGAGAGAGAAGGGTTCTAGTAAGGCCACTACATCTTATGAGTCCCTAACACCTTATAAGGACCTTAGGATGGAAGGGATGGAGGGATGAGATTACATCTCAATGGAGGGCTACAAATCTCCCTTCCTAATCTCCCTCACTAATTCTGTACAACTCCACCTAATTTTGTACAACTCTTCCACCATTCTAATCTCCCAACTCACTTCCTCATTCACTCATCCTCTCTCATTTCTCACATTCACTCTTTCTCTCTCATTTTCTTCCCACCCTCTCTAAAAAAAAAAACCAAACTCATACCAAAAAAAACCCAAACTAAAACAAAACAAAAAAACCCTCACCAGTCGTCCCCGACACCACCCTCACCAGCCGTCCCCGACACCACCACGACCTCCCTCCCTTCTTCCCAGCCCGCAACACCCACATCCTGACCTCCCTCGATCCCGACCCGCAACACCCACGACGCCCTCCTTGCTGCCGCCACACACCGACAACACCCACATCCCGCCCTCCTTGCTGCCGCCACACACAGACAATGTAACACCCCCATACTCCAAGTGCCTTACCAGGACCACCCAGGTATAAGGATGTTACCATCTCGGTTGCCCGAGGCAATGATAATCAAATAAACAATGAAGAAACAACATTTAAATAGAAATACTTAGTGAAAGGTTACAAACTCGAAACCAAAACCAAAAGTATAAATACATGTTCTCAAACTGATTGTCACTGTTCTAACTGAAATGTTATGAACTACTAAGCTACAGCGGAAGACTTCTATCATCATATCGTGGCAATCCCAGCTATCCCATACGCGTCATATCGTACCTGCTCAATAACTGCTCACCACCCCCGAATGGATCACCACAGTTTTTAAAACATTTAAACGGGGTCAGTACTATTTACACAAGTTATATAATCAACAATCAAAGAACCAACACACTCAAGCAATCATACACAATCGGGCACTCCACTCCATCTCCGTCACCGATCGTCCACCGGACCAGCCACTGCCATGGGGGACCGCAGCCGTTCCCACCTAAGCCCCGCTCATCATACCGAGCGATAACCCCGTCCCATTAATGTGCACATCCCCTTCCGTGGCGGGTTCCACGAAGGGCGAAACTAGGGCGTGAAGCCACTCCCGCAAGTGACTCCACTCAGCCGAGAACGCATCTCGAGAACCACAGACAAACAATCACAATCACAATATCAACAACCGTCTGAATCTATTAACAATGTATAAGCACAACCGTCTGAATCAATCAATCACACTAATTACAGCACAATCACCACACATTATGTAAATAATACTGAGTAGGGAAACCCTACCTGGAAAGCAACACAATCATCAGAAGATCTAGCAGCTGTCTCAAAACCTCTCCTCTACAAATCCTTCTCCTATCACATAATCACAATCTAACCTTAACAAATCATAAAAACCCTCAATCCCAAAAATTAGGGTTTAACGAAACTTGACGAAATACTATAAAATTGGTATACAGGTCTTACCCTCGACGCAAGGATCACTATGATGCAAAGAACAAGATGATCCGATACTCCTAGCCTTGGAGATTTGCCAACAACGCGGCGGGAGAGAACTACGTAACTCCTTTTCTTTTGAAGGGTTTAGAAAGGTTAAGAGAAATGACGAAATAAACTGACGGAAACCTTTTATATCAAACTCGCGTTATTAGAAAAACCCGTCAAATCACTCCCCGTAAACCGGCTACTCGATCGAGTAGCTAAGGTACTCGATCGAGTGCCCCCTTACTCGATCGAGTATCTACGTTATTCGATCGAGTACCCAACAAGTCAGAAACTATTTTAAGACGCAACTCCCCCTTACTCGACAGAGTAAGGCCTACTCGATAGAGTACCCAGAGACTTATAAATACGGAGTATTACAGTCTTCCCTCCTTAAAAAGAACTTCGTCCCCGAAGTTCAACCCATACATAAAAACAACCATACTAACTCGACCAAGACACAACAACATAACTAAGAACTCAAGAACTCGACCAAACATAAAACATGAACTTTTAACACCCACTCCACCAACTATGTTTACTTCCCTAACATGACTCACGATATCGTATCCACCACATATATATATCTCTCACGACACCAACTCCGTACATAACCAACTACCATCCTCTAACGCTGCTAGCTCCATAATATCATCCACTATCAAATCCAAAATCAAGACACTCATAGACATCAAACGGAATGTTACATTCTACCACCCTTAAAAGGAACTTCGTCCTCGAAGTTTACTCACACTCATAATCTCATCATCCAACTCTCAACACTATCGAAGTATTCTCGCATTCCTAACATCAAACTACTACAAGCACGTCCGTGACCTTTTAACACTATCAACCACAACATATACAAATCCATATCTTATGCTACACCAACACTCTACTTCCAAATATACTACCATATGAACAACCATCAAAATCTCTTTTATCTCATCCTACTCCTCTTAAGATAAATGTTACGTCCTCGTAACTCACTAATACTAAATCCTAGATATATCTTTTCATTACCCTCTTTACCACCACATATCAAAGATAATCGTCTATAAACCAAACACTCACCATGCATGTATCTAAGGCTATCTTACTTAAACAATTCTCATACTTCACCTCACCCGTCACACCACCTAACCTATACCACAAAATCCTTAGCTTAACCCAAAACTTCGCTTGTTCCCTATTACCGCAACATGACACACCTCGCTATACAAACTATATAAAACTCTTATCGCCAAAAGCATAACTCACGATCCATACTTGTTACGTACACTCACACTAGATCCTCAAGTTCCTTTCTTTCATTTCCGCAAGACTCATACATAACTTAACACGACACTAATTACTCAACACCCTACACTCACTATCTCAACAAAGGATTATGAACCACCTGTATATATCAGATCATTACCACCCATGTTCTACGAATCACTTGCCACGACTATGTCTACTAAAGCCTTATCTAGAACAAGATCAAAATTACCGTAACAACCTCTCACAACCGTGTCCCATTAACAGAATATCACTATACCATGACAACAACGAAGACATATACAACTCTATTTCATATCATACTATACCCTCATTCCCAACTTAACCTGGTAAAGAAAACATCAATAAACAAGACAACTGTCTATCTGCACAAACTGAAACTTGCAGGGAGCAACATCAAACAAAACAACAATCTATGTATAACTGGTATGTACTTTCGAAACTCGAATCATAATCATCCTCCCTACTCCACCACAACCGGTGACGGCATCACAACACCGCCATCAATGTACCACACCGCAGGTGCGAAAATAACCGCATCACAACACTAAATATCGTGCCCGGATCACCACCCGAGGTACCACAACCACATCGATAGACATCACAACTACATACACGATCCCATAAACACTGACTCAGTATAACATCTCGGACAAGAAAACTTACTCAGACTGCTTTACTAAATTACAACACAACATATTATGCGGAATAAACAGACAAGAATCTCATGAACATCATCCTTACCATTTCATGGAATACACATGTTTCATGAATACATACAAGCATAACTATTCATGCCAAAACAGTCAAATTATTACCTTTTTACACATCATTCAATTATATTATCGTTTCTAACATATATTACAGAACATTCAGATAACAGCTTTATAACTATCACACCATATATACCACTTCTTGTGAGGTCAGAACCTCACACAAACATTTACACATATCATAGACCCATAATCACAACCAACTAGTCAATCCTGATCACGTAAGTTACCACCCAACATAGGTTACCTGCCGCCCGAGCTTAACTCATATGCCCCTCATAACATTTTCCCCCATTCGCACAACCATCACTTCCTGCCAAGTATAATCATACCATTACTATTCAACTATTAGCATCCGCCTCATCTAACCACATCTTATACCCTCTCACAATTATACACAACAATCAGGTCCCTACCAAATCAACCTCTTTTGAATTGCTACCTTTATAATATACCATCACTCTTAACCATTTGTCACAAACCATAACACTACCACTGTCCGGGCATCAAACCTCTTACGCTCATCTCTAAACATCCAGATTTCTTTCCTATCTGTGGTTAGCATCCCAAATAACGAACATCAAATCCATCAACAAAATTACCTCAACATTCTTCCCAATACTATCTCGAACTGTATCGTCATCTAAATCTCCACCAAAAATCTCGTATCGTGCAAATACTCCACCAACTTCATACTCCCTTAATTCCTCGAAACTCATGATTAATTATGATGTCCTGAAACTTCTGTATAACCATTAACTTACTTACTCTTGATAATATCATGCATCCCGATGATTCCTTACTTTTATATCACATAACTCCGGTGAATATTTTTTTTCTCAGCTTACTTTTATCCTGCTTTTTTCTTCATACTCAACAATTCCATTTAATATCTCAACTCCTATTACTTCTACCTAACCCCTTTAGTGCTCCAATTACCTTCTCATCGCTCCAAAACTCAAATCTCACGATTTTATGTCTATACCATCTCACTCTTTCTTACCATGGATCCTTTCTCATCACTCCACTCACTCACACTTGTCACTAATTTGTCCATAAAAATCAACGTTTAATGTTCAAACAATTACATCTCCCTTTTTACATCTCTAGAAATCAAAATTCTTTTTATATCGTTAATCGTCCAATGAAATCACACATTAGTTTCGTCTCTCGATAACACAAATTTCCAAACTCAGTCACTATCTGCAAATCCACCTCGCGACATGTCTCCATTAAGTTCACTATATACCACTCTTCTCAATTCCTCTAAGACACCTTTCATTACATATATTCTTACTCAACACTATTCCTAACCATCTCCCTCCATAATTCGTTATACATCTCAGGTTGTTACTATCCACATCCTTTCTTTCAATCTTTTCATTCTCACGCTCCATAAACTCACATCATCCCCTGCCCACATTCACTTATTTTTACGTTACTCAACACACAATCATATCACCCCTCTCATTTCATCTTAGAAAACATGCTCTATGTCTCAATTAAGCCATAACGATCTGTCTTTTCTTTTTCCACTATCTATCACAACACATATAACCCATGTCCTCCCACCGAATTCCTACTCACCACGGGTGCCACTCACTTCACCATAAGATTGGGTAGCTTATGTATCAAGACCAACATACATGTAAAACAATGCATAAAGAAGCAATATAACAACTTTGAATTAAACAAAATATGCAACGAATTCAAAAGATAAGCATATGACCCAAAATAGGGGTCACTAGATCGAGTACAGGCCACTCGATCGAGTAAGGGACTTACTCGATCGAGTAGGTGAAGGTCAGAAGCACGTAAAATAAATCACCAGGGCTACTCGATCGAGTAACTGACGTACTCGATCGAGTCCCCCCCTACTCGATCGAGTACCAAGGTTACTCGATCGAGTACCTACGCATTTCTCAGCACTGTCCAGTTTTCGTAAAACAGTCATAACTCACTCATTGTTTGGTCGTTTTGGGCGTGTGACCTATCGTTAGAATCGTAAAAGAACAAGCTATCACCTCCAATTGGAATCACATTAAAATCATTTATGCATCTCAAGTTATAACAGTTTAAAGACAACCTTGCTATAATCGAAAACACAACTACTTGCTTTTACTTCCAAACAACTTAAATGACAACATGGTAAACAAAAACAACTCGATGCTCATAAAACCAGTATCCCTAACCACATGTTACTAACTTCAAAAGCCAAGCAACAACATCCATTATGCACATGCATCACTCAATTTACCAATCATGTATTACCCACATGTTTTTATTTTATAACTTCACGTACACAATAACATAATATACGACATAAAATCTCCCTAGTCACATGTTACTAACATAGCAAAAGTAGAAAATCCACTTCCATCACATAAACATGTTCTCCACATGAATTTCATATTCTCATGCAATTCCTTAACTCATCTTTTCAACCAAATCATAGATCACATTCATACCCGTATTCATACAACTTATTCATCCAATCATATGCACGCAATCATATGCATATACACAATAGTAACTAGTAGTAATTCCCATCACAATTCGTGTTATCATAAAAAAAAAAATTTACCTTCATATTTTCCACCACACATTCATTCAACTATATAAAACTCATCCATCCAACACACGCAATAGAGCATTAGTAAACACATAGCGATCCCGACTCATATCCCATGGTGACCGGTTCAAAATTGTAGGGCGAGTTCGCGACTTTAGGACGTCTCCCAAGTCTTTGCATTAGCTCCTACAACTTCTACCCCGGGTTCATTTTAATTAGACTCCCTAGGTTCCTTAGATTCATTGGTCCTGGTAAGGCACTTGGAGTATGGGGGTGTTACAGACAATCCCACCATCCCACCATCCGACCTCCCTTCCCACCTCCCTCCCTCCATCAACCAACAACAACGCCAACAACCAGCAACAACAACCAGCAACAACAACCAACAACATCCCGACCACCCTCTACCGGCAACCACAACTCGCCCACCACCACCCGACACCGGATCTTGTAGCCCTCCTTGCCGCCGCCTTTCTCCCTCCCTGCTGCCGCCTCACCGTTCTCCTTTTTCCTTTCTCCCTCCCTGCTCTTCCTTTCTCCTTGTCGTTTTTTTTTTTGTGTGTTTTGTTTAGATCTCGGCTGTGTTGTCCATATTTCATGTTTTTTTTCCTCCTTTTTTGTGTTTCCTTTCTCCTTGTCGTTCTCCTTTTCTCCTTTTTCCTTTCTCCCTCCCTCCTCTGAAAAAAAAAAAAAAAGTGACGAAAAAAAACGAGACGCAAAATCTGGAAAAAAAAAAGAATTTATAGAATTTACCGACGGCGGTGGTGGAGGTGGGTGGTGGGTGGCGGTGGGGGTGGGCGATGTCGGGGTGGGATAGTGGTGGGTGGTGGTGAATGAGGAAGAGAAGAATGAATGATTTATTTGGATTTTTTTTGAATTATTTGGATTTTTTGATTTATTTGGATTTTTTGGGTTTTATTTATTTATTTGGGTTTTGGGGTTTTTTATTTATTTGGATTTTTTGGGTTTTTTATTTTTTGGGGTTTGAGAGAGGAGATGAGTTGTGTGATATGTAAGAGAAGCGGATAAGAGGAAAAAAAGTTATAGTGAATTAGTGATTAATTAGAAGGATTAGTGAGGGAGGAGAGAATAAGTGATATTAGTCCATAAACACACTTTTTGGAGATTGATCTTGGTCATTCATTTTCACTATCTAAGGGCCCTTAATAGAACTTATGGACTCAAATACATATAGTGGCCTTAGTTGATCTTTTCTATATATATATATAGAGGAAGGATCAACTAAGGCCACTTATATATTTGAGTCCATAAGTCCTTCTAAGGGCCATTGGATGGTGAAGATGGATGGCCAAGATCAACCTCCAAAAAGTGTGTTTATGGACTAATATCACTCATTTTCTCCTCCTTCACTAATCCTTCGAATTAATCACTAATTCACTATAACTTCTTTTCCTCTCATCCACTTCTCTCACATATCACACAAATCATCTTCTCTCAAAAATCCCAAAAAATAAAAACCCAAAAAATCCAAATAAATAAAAAACCCCAAAACCCAAATAAATAAATAAAACCCAAAAAATCCAATTAAATCAAAAAACCCAAATAAATCAAAAAACTCAAATAAATCATTCATTCTTCTCTTCCTCATTCACCACCACCCACCACTATCCCACCCGACACCAACTCACCACCCACCACCGCCGCCACCTGTTTTTTTTTTTTTTTTTTTGTTCACCTCGTTCTTTTTTTTTTTTTTTTTTTTTTTTTTTTTTTCGTTTGGTGTTTATTTTTATGTTTTGAGTTGTTTTTTCCATTCATTTTTTTTGTTGTCTTTTATTTTCTTTTATTTTGTTACTTCTTGTTTTTTATTCATTTTCTCAAATCTCTTCTTGTTATACTTTTTTTTTAAGATTTCGGGTTTTAAATCTCGGTTTTTTTTATGAGATACTTTTTTTTCATCTAAGATCTACTAAAATATTTTTCATAAAATTTGTTGTTTTAATCTTAGCCATATAAAAATTCTTATAATTTGTTGATTTTAATCTTATAATTGACTAAAGTTATACAAAAATGGACTAAAGTTATACAAAAAAAGACTGAAGTTATACAAAAACTGACTAAAGTTATACAAAGAATGGACTAAAGTTATACAAAAATGGACTAAAGTTATACAAAAATGGTCTAAAGTTATACAAATATGGACTAAAGTTATACAAAATTGGACTAAAGTTATACAAAAATGAACCAAAGTTATACAAAAATGAACCAAAGTTATACAAAAATGGACTAAAGTTATACAAATATGGAGTAAAGTTATACAAATATGGACTAAAGTTATACAAAATTGGACTAAAGTTATACAAAAATGGACTAAAGTTATACAAATATGGATTAAAGTTATACAAATATGGACTAAAGTTATACAAATATGGACTAAAGTTATACAAAAATGAACCAAAGTTATACAAAAATTGGACTAAAGTTATACAAAAATGAACCAAAGTTATACAAATATGGACTAAACGTATATCTCCACTCAGTAAATGTATAACTTATACTCAGTAAATGTACAACTCTAGTAACGATATGAGTAACTTCTACTCAATGAATGTATAACTCCAGTAGAAATGTGTGTAAATTTTGTATAACTTTAGTCCAATTTTTTGTATAACTTTAGTCTAATTTTTGTATAACTTTAGTCTTTTTTTGTATAACTTTGGTTTATTTTTGTATAACTTTAATCCATATTTGTATAACTTTAGTCCATATATGTATAACTTTAGTCCATTTTTGTATAACTTTGGTTCATTTTTGTATAACTTTGGTTCATTTTTGTATAACTTTGGTTCATTTTTTTGTATAACTTTAGTCCAATTTTTTGTATAACTTTAGTCCAATTTTTGTATAACTTTAGTCTTTTTTTGTATAACTTTGGTCCATTTTTGTATAACTTTAGTCCATATTTGTATAACTTTAATCCAACTTTGTATAACTTTAGTCTATTTTGGTATAACTTTAGTCCATTTTTGTATAACTTTAGTCAATTTTTGTATAACTTTAGTCCTTATTTGTATAACTTTAGTCCATATTTGTACAACTTCAGTCCATTTTTGTATAACTTTCGTTATTTTCGATAAATTAATTGGAGTTTTATATAACTTTAGTCCAAAATTTGTGTAACTTTAGTCCAAAATTATGTAACTTTTTGTATGAATTTAGTCCATATTTGTATAACTTTACTCCATATTTGTATAACTTTAGTCCATACTTGTATAACTTTAGTCCATTTTTGTACAACTTTAGTCAATTTTTGTATAACTCTAGTCCTTATTTTGTATAACTTTAGTCAATTTTTGTATAACTCTAGTTCTTATTTTGTATAACTTTAGTCCATATTTGTATAACTTTAGTCCATATTTGTATAACTTTAATCCAAACTTGTGTAACTTTACTACAAAATCTCATAACTTTAGTTCAAAATCGTATAACTTTAGTCCAAAATCGTATAACTTTAGTCCAATATATAACCGAAATCCTAAAAACCACCAATACTAACTTTGAACCAACAATACTAGATCAAAATGTCAAAATGTAATACAAGACATATAAAAATGTGAACAAAAAAACCAATTAGTCAAAAAAGTACGATAAAAAAACTTCAATAACAATAATAAAAAATTAACCAATAACAAAAAAAAACCAAATAACAAAAAAAAATCAAATCACAAAAAAAAAAACAAAAACCAAACCAAACAAAAAAACGAAACAAAACAAACTTGAATGGTTGTGTAACTTCAATTTATACAATGTATAACTTTAGATGTTAATAGTGTAACTTTAATGGTAAAAGGGTATAACTTTAGTCGTAAATAGTATAACTTTAATGTTTTAAGGGTATAACTTTAGTCATAAAATGTATAACTTTAGTCATAAAATGTATAACTTTAGTCATAAAATGTATAACTTTAGTCGTAAATAGTAAAAAAATCAAACAATAAAAAAAAAAATCAAAACATAACACAAATCATAATGTTTCAATGGTACAACTTTAGTCGTAAATAGTATAACTTTAATGTTTCGAAGGTATAACTTTAGTCGTAAATAGTATAACTTTAATGTTTTAAGTGTATAACTTTAGTCGTAAATAGTATAACTTTAGCAAAACAAATTTGAAAAAATATAAAACATGATATCTAAAATATACAAATAACATAAAATCAAACAAAAACCAAAAACTTGAATAACAATAATAAAAAAACTAACCACTAAGTAAAAAAAACCAAATAACAAAAAAATACAAAAATAAACCAAACAAAAAAATACAAAAATAAACCAAACAAAACAATTAACAAAAATAACAAAAATAACAAAAAAAAAACATGAAATATGGACAACACAGCCGAGATCTAAACAAAACACAAAAAAAAAACGACAAGGAGAAAGGAAGAGCAGGGAGGGAGAAAGGAAAAAGGAGAAAAGGAGAACGGTGAGGCGGCAGCAGGGAGGGAGAAAGGCGGCGGCAAGGAGGGCTACAAGATCCGGTGTCGGGTGGTGGTGGGCGAGTTGTGGCTGCCGGCAGAGGGTGGTCGGGATGTTGTTGGTTGTTGTTGCTGGTTGTTGGCGTTGTTGTTGTTGGTTGATGGAGGGAGGGAGGTGGGAAGGGAGGTCGGATAGTGGGATGGTGGGGTTGTCGGTGTGTGGCGGCAGCAAGGAGGGCGGGATGTGGTATTATCGGTGTGTGGCGGCAGCAAGGAGGGCGTCGTGGGTGTTGCGGGTCGGGATCGAGGGAGGTCGGGATGTGGGTGTTGCGGGCTGGGAAGAAGGGAGGGAGGTCGTGGTGGTGTCGGGGACGGCTGGTGAGGGTGGTGTCGGGGACGGCTGGTGAGGGTTTTTTTGGTTATTTTTTTGTTTTGTTTTAGTTTGGGTTTTTTTTTGTATGAGTTTGGTTTTTTTTTTTTTTAGAGAGGGTGGGAAGAAAATGAGAGAGAAAGAGTGAATGTGAGAAATGAGAGAGGATGAGTGAATGAGGAAGTGAGTTGGGAGATTAGAATGGTGGAAGAGTTGTACAAAATTAGGTGGAGTTGCACAGAATTAGTGAGGGAGATTAGGAAGGGAGATTTGTAGCCCTCCATTGAGATGTAATCTCATCCTTCCATCCCTTCCATCCTAAGGTCCTTATAAGGACTTAGGGACTCATAAGATGTAGTGGCCTTACTAGAACCCTTCTCTCTCTCTCTCTCTCTCTCTCTCTCTCTCTCTCTCTCTCTCTCTCTCTCTCTCTCTCTCTCTCTCTCTCTCTCTCTCTCTCTCTCTCTCTCTCTCTCTCTATATATATATATATATATATATATATATATATATATATATATATATATATATATATATATATATATATTATTTTATCTTTTAGTGTATTACTTTATGGATTTGAAATTGACTTCGTGAACATAGTTTTTAGCCTATATCATAAAATGTCAATTAATTTTTATCGTAAATTTCTTTTAAGAAAAAAAATGAATTTCCATATCATAAAAAGACTGGAGATAAATTTTTTTCTTATATATATATATTAAAGGTATTTATTTCGCAATACACCTTTTACTCAATACAGTACAATTTTTCCTAAATTACCCCTCTCATTTCAACCCTCTCAGGAGGTGTTTGGTTCACACGTGGGTATGGGTTTGGAATCGGGAATCATACCTGGTGGTATCGGGTTGGAACTTGATACCCCATACCTTGTGTTTGGTTCAATTTTGGGGGCATGGGGTTAGAAACTAATCAAAGCTAAAAACTCTTCAAAATACAATATTTTTAATAATAATTTTTATACTATTAAATCATGTAGAGAAAATTTAATCAAATAAATATATAAAATGATTTTTTTACAATTTTTTTTTATCACTTTTTAATATTTGTAATTTGATACCATGGGTATCAATCTCATACCCACCCCCCTCCATGGGTATGAGAAACTCATACCTCATGGGTTTGAGGTATGGGTATCAAACCTTCAATTTTGTCAACCAAACACATGGTATAGGTTTGGTTCATTCCAAACCTATACCTCATACCTATATCGGGTGAACCAAACACCCCCTCAAATTCATTCAATTCCTCCCATACCTCTCATCTCTTTATTCATCTTCTCCAACTCCTTTTCCTTTCTTTCCTCCAACCACCAATGCCTACCACCACACCCACCACAACCAACGTTGCCACATCCGCCATACTCATTAGCTATCCTCGCCACGGTCCGTAAATAATAAGAAAAATAAACATTAAAATAAAAGTCGATGATTGTAAGCTATGTCGTTATCTTATTTCCTAATTGAATGCATAGTAACATGATGAAAGTCGATGATTGTAATTAAGCTATGTCCACCATCACAATATTGAATGAAACAATCCATGGCATAGTGCGGCAATATACCACCAAAATGACATTGAAAAAAATTAATTTGATCCATAGATGATAATTTATAAATTAAATACTAATACTTCAAATATATTATGATCTATAATCTAAGAAGTTTGATGTTTTTTGATAGATTTGACGAGTTCTATTTTGAGAGAATTAGGTTTTTTGTTTGTCAAACCCAAGGCTATGCAAATGGAAATTATTACGTAAAATGTACTATATAGAGTAAGAAACGTACTGCGAAAATAAATTACGTTAAAAAGTTATGCCTATTTATAACTCATCATACCTATAATATATGCTAAAAATATTAAGCCTAGCATAGGAAATATTTTTTAGGTGGAAAAAAAATAAGAATTTCACCTATTTAGTACATAGGGGATGTGGAAATTATTACACACGGACTTAACTAAATATTATTATTGAACAATATATTTCATTAATGATTTTTCATGCACATGACCGAGATAAAAAAAAAAGTTACAAGAACACGGACTCAATAATAAGAGAAAAAAGTACAAGTGCACTTATATGGAGTCCATTTTTGAAATAATGGTCAAAAATAAAATATTTGTCGTTTTGGGTCGGTTTTGAAAATATTTGTCAAAATGGTGTCCACGTAGGCTCGGGATTTCTAGACCTGAAACACGCCACTACTATTGGCGTGTTTTGTGAAGGAAACACGCCATTAGTAGTGGCGTGTCTTTACAGTAATTTTTTTCCTCAATTGACTGAACTTAAAAATAAATAAATAAAAAAATAAATTACATAAGACACACCATTAGGGGTGGCGTGTTTCCCCTCCGAAACCCGCCATTCTCAATGGCGTGTTTATTTTAGTCCATTTTTTAATGAAGTTTCTTTCCGTACTCATTATAAACACGTCATTGGTAGTGGCGTGTTTTAGGTCCAGAAATCCCGAGCCTACGTGGACACCATTTTGACAAATATTTTCAAAACCAACCCAAACGACAAATTTTTTATTTTTGACCATTATTTCAAAAATGGGAGGACTTTTTATAGTAACAAAATACTCCGTATGAGACTGTGAAAGTAAAACTCGGTAATCTCCTCGTCCAGTTCATTTTATTTTCTTATATATTTCATTCATATGTGTCTTACTGTCTTGGTTATTTTTTTTACGTTTTCTATTTGAATATCTTATCTTAGGAAATTATTAAAATCACTTTCACAAAAGTTCCACAAAATCCTCCAAAAAATAAAAGACTGTATACATTTTTCCAAGACTATACAACTGGATGTACAATGAGCATTGCACATCCAAGGTTATTTTAGTCTTTTTTTTTCAAATATTTTTGCCAAAAAAAAGTAACGTAATTCAATTTTCAATCTAATCCTCATTTCTCTTTGACTGTTTCCATATTTTTCTAACTTATCTTCATCTTCCTCCATCATCCAGTTAATGAATCATCTTCTCCCTTAAATTATTATAATTAATTGACTATGCGGAACTGAGCATCATCTTGAAGGAACTTTTTTATCCAAAATTTCTAATGCATGAAAATAGTTGAAGCTCGTATTATTTTTACATTAGCTCGTATTCTTATCTGAATATCTCGTATTCTTATGTGCTCGGATTTTAAAGCTCATGATCATTTTAAGCTCGTATTCTTTTTACATTAACTCGTATTCTTATCTTAATAGCTCGTATTCTTATGTGCTCGTATTTTTAAGCTCATGATCCTTTTAAGCTTGTGTTCTTTTTACTTTAACTCGTATTCTTATCTTAATAGCTCGTATTCTTATGTGCTCGTTTTTTTAAGTTCGTGATCCTCTTAAACTCGTATTCTTTTTACATTAGCTTATATTCTAATCTTAATAGCTCGTATTCTTAGGTGCTCGTATTTTTTAGTTCGTATTCTTTTAATAATAGTTCGTATGATTGGTGTAGAAATTTACCTCTATTAGATGCATTTTTCCTTCCTGATGATGATATATAAATTGCTTCTCGTTCACGAAATATTGTTAGATGCGTTTTTCCTCCTTGATATGATGATGTAAATTGCTTCCCTTTCACCATTTTAGAATCAAAATTATGGAGAAGAGAGATTTGTCGACTGTCGTTTAACAGAAATTTAGAGAAGGGAAAGAAGAGGGTTTGTCGACTGAAGAGAAATTAGAATTAGGGAAAAAGAAGATGCGTAGAATTTATTTTTATTATTATTGGGCTTAGATATATATATATATATATATATATAGATATATATATATATATATATATATATATATATATATATATATATATATATATATATATATATATATATATATATATATATATATATATATATAGAGGAAGGATCAACTAAGGTCCTTAGATATAATAAGTCCATAAGTCCTATTGTGAGCCATTGGATGGAGGGAGATGGATGGCCAAGATCAACCTCCAAAAGTGTGTTTATGTACTAATATCACTCATTCTCTCCTCCTTCACTAATCCTTCTAATTAATCACTAATTCACTATAACTTCTTTTCCTCTCATCCACTTCTCTCATATATTACACAACTCATCTTCTCTCTAAAACCCCAAAAAATAAAAACCCAAAAAATCCAAATAAATAAAAAACCCAAAACCCAAATAAATAAATAAAACCCAAAAATCCAATTAAATCAAAAAAAAAAAAAAATCCAATTAAATCAAAAAACCCAAATAAATCATTCATTCTTCTCTTCCTCATTCACCACCACCCACCACTATCCCACCCGACACCAACTCACCGCCCACCACCGCCGCCACCGCACCGCCGCCATCGCACCGCCGCCAATTTTTTTTTTTTTTTTTTTTTTTTTTTTTTTTTTTTTTTTTTTTTTTGCCTCGTTTTTTTTTTTTTTTTTTTTTTTTCGTTTGGTCTTTATTTTCATGTTTTGAGTTGTTTTTTCCATTCATTTTTTGTTGTTGTCTTTTATTTTCTTTTATTTTGTTACTTCTCCTTTTTTATTCATTTTCTCAAATCTCTTCTTGTTATACTTTTTTTTAAGATTTCGGGTTTTAAATCTTGTTATTTGGTTTATTTTAGATTTCGGGTTTGGTTGGGTTGTTGGTTTTTTGGTTTTATTATTGTTATTTGGTTTTTTGTTTTTGTTATTATGAGTTTTTTTGGTTTTTGTTATTATTTTTTTTTTTTTCATATTTTTCATATTTATTGTTTGATTTTTTTACTATTTACGACTAAAGTTATACATTTTATGACCAAAGTTATACAAAAATGCACCAAAGTTATACAAAAAATGGACTAAAGTTATACAAAAAATTGGACTAAAGTTATACAAAAATGAACCAGAGTTATACAAAAATGAACCAAAGTTATACAAAAATGAATCAAAGTTATACAAGAATGGACCAAAGTTATACAAAAATGGACTAAAGTTATACAAATATGGACTAAAGTTATACAAAAAAAGACTGAAGTTATACAAAAATAGACCAAAGTTATACAAAAAAAGACTAAAGTTATACAAAAATTGGACTAAAGTGATACAACAATGGACCAAAGTTATACAAAAAATGTACTAAAGTTATACAAAAAATGGACTAAAGTTATACAAAAATCGACCAGAGTTATACAAAAATGCACCAAAGTTATACAAAAAATGGACTAAAGTGATACAAAAATGAACCAAAGTTATACAAAAATGAACCAGAGTTATACAAAAATGAACCAAAGTTATACAAAAATGGACTAAAGTTATACAAAAATGGACTCACTTTTGTATAACTCTGGTGCATTTTTGTATAACTCTGGTCCATTTTTGTATAACTTTGGTTCATTTTTGTATAACTTTGGTTCATTTTTTGTATAACTTTAGTCCAATTTTTTGTATAACTCTGGTGCATTTTTGTATAACTCTGGTCAATTTTTGTATAACTTTGGTTCATTTTTGTATAACTTTGGTTCATTTTTGTATAACTTTAGTCCAATTTTTTGTATAACTTTAGTCCATTGTTGTATGACTTTAGTCCAATTTTTGTATAACTTTGGTGCATTTTTGTATAACTCTGGTCGATTTTTGAATAACTTTGGTTCATTTTTGTATAACTTTGGTTCATTTTTGTATAACTTTGGTTCATTTTTGTATAACTTTGGTTCATTTTTTGTATAACTTTAGTCCAATTTTTTGTATAACTCTGGTGCATTTTTGTATAACTCTAGTCAATTTTTGTATAACTTTGGTTCATTTTTGTATAACTTTGGTTCATTTTTGTATAATTTTAGTCCAATTTTTTGTATAACTTTAGTCCAATTTTTGTATAACTTTAGTCTTTTTTTGTATAACTTTGGTCATAAAATGTATAACTTTAGTCATAAAATGTATAACTTTAGTCATAAAATGTATAACTTTAGTCGTAAATAGTAAAAAAATCAAACAATAAATATGAAAAATATGAAAAAAAAAAAAAAAATAATAACAAAAACCAAAAAAACTCATAATAACAAAAACAAAAAACCAAATAACAATAATAAAACCAACAACCCAACCAAACCTGAAATCTGAAATAAACCAAATAACAATTTAAAAAAAACCAAATTTAAATATCGTGTGTATAACTCTAATGCACGCAGTGTATAACTTTAATAGACAAGATGTATAACTTTAGTCCAAAAATACTTCAATAACAATATATAACTTTGGTGTTTTAAGTCGTAAATTGTATAACTTTAGTCGTATAACCCAATTAAATTAACAAATTATATACAAAAATAAAATGTTGGTGAATGACTCATGAGAATAACAAATTATATGCATAAATCTAACAAAAAACCCGTAAATCTAACAAAAACCGTAAATAAAACAAAAAACAAAAAAACAAAAAAAACAAAAAACAAAGAACAATAAACAAAAAACAATAAACAAAAAACTTGAATAACAATAATAAAAACCAAATAACAATAATAACAATAATAACAAATAACCAAATACCAATAATAAAAACCAAATAACAATAATAAAACAAAAAATCAACCGAAATTTTTTAAAAAAAAAAAGATCCGGGAGCCCGAACACAAAACACACGAAAAGGGAGACATATGAGGGGACATTCATTGAAACAAATCTGAAAAGTTGAAAATTTGTTTTTTAAAAAAAAAGGAAAAAGGAAATAAAAAAAACCATCGAAAACAACAACTAACAAAAATCCATAGTAAATTAGACAAGAAAATAAAATAAACAAAAAAACACAAAGTGGAAACCAAAATCCATCGAAAACCAAGTGGAAACCCAAAAACCAATAGAAATCCATAGTAAATTAGTCAATGCTCGAAATAGAAATCGGAACCGCAACAACTAACAACAACAAGTAACCACTTTAATTTTTCGGATCTCAAAAATATAAAGAGAAAGGAAGGAGGAAAAGGGTGACGGGTGGTGGCGATTCAGTAGTGGGTGAGGAGAAGGAGGAGGTTGAGCCGTGGGTGACGGGTTGTGGCGGGTTGGGTGGTGGTCGGTGGAGGTGTGGAAGAGGGAGTGGGTATTTTTTGGGTTTTTTTTTGTTGATTTGGTTTTTTTTTGGTTTTGTGAGAATGAGAGGGAAATGAGAGTGAATGAGAGAGAAGTGAGAGGATGAATTATGAGGAAGTGAGAAGGGAGAATTAGAAGGAGGATGGAGTTATACAAATTAGGATGGAGTTGTACATGGATTAGGAAGAGAGATTAGGGAGGGAGATTTATGACCATCCATTGAGATGTAATCTCATCCCTCCATCCCTTCCATCCAAAGGCCCTTATAAGGACTTAGGGACTCAATGGATGTAAGGGCCTTATAAGAACTGCTCTATATATATATATATATATATATATATATATATATATATATATATATATATATAGAGCAAAGTTCTTCTAAGTCCTTTTTTTTTGAGTCCATAAGTCCCTCCCACAACCCTTGGATCATGCATGGTGGAAGGTTGAGATTGAAAGCAAAAAACACACTTAACACTAATTAATTCACTTCTCTCTCTAGTTTTAATAATACATTCACTAATTCATTATCATACACAATTAACACCATATTTTGTCTTATACTTCAAAGTTTATGAAAATTTTGTTAAAATTTTTCCTGTTTCGTTTTTTTTTTCGTTTTTTTTTTTTCGAGACAAGTTTTCGACTGTTTCGTTTTTTTTTTTTTTTTTTCGAAACAAGTTTTCGACATTTTAGGATTTTACGAGTGTAATTCTAACAGGAAAAAGTGTAATTTTAAGGAATATTTTCGAGAATTTAGCGTTTTACAAGTTTAACTTCAATCTTTTCCGAGTGATTTTAACGAATAATATTTTGAATTTTTGTCATTTTATCACAAGTTATTGTAATTTAGCATTTTACAAGTGTTATTTTAATGACAAAAAGTGTTATTTTAGTCCAGGTAAGTGTAATTTCAGTCCAATGAGATTGTTATTTTTAGTCAAGGAGAATGTAATTTTAGTCCGAGAAAAGTGTAATTTTAGTCCGAGAAAAGTATAATTTCACCCACGAGAATGTAATTTTAGTCCATTGAGAGTAACATTAGTCCAATGAGAATATGAGAATATGACCAAGTCCATGGAGAATGTAACATTAGTCCAATAGTAGTAAGTGTAATTCTAGCAGAAAAAGTGTAATTTTAGCCGAAAAAATTGTTATTCTATCAGAAAAAAGTATAATTTTAACAAAAACAAAAAGTGTAATTTTAATGGAGAAAAGTGTAATTTTAACAGAAAAAAGTGTAATTTTAATGAAGAAAAGTGTAATTTTAACAGAAAAAAAGTGTAATTCTAACAACAAAAAGTGTAATTTTAGCCGAAAAAAGTGTTATTCTAGCAGAAAAAAGTATAATTTTAACAGAAAAAAGTGTAAATTTAATGAAGAAAAGTGTAATTTTAACAGAAAAAAGTGTAATTCTAACAACAAAAAGTGTAATTTTAGCCGAAAAAAATGTTATTCTAACAAAAAAAAAGTATAATTTTAACAGAAAAAAGTGTAATTTTAATGAAGAAAAGTGTAATTTTAACAAAAAAAAGTGTAATCCTAACGAGAAAAAGTGTAATTCTAACAACAAAAAAGTGTTATTTTAGCCGAAAAAAGTGTTATTTCTAGCGAGAAAAAGGTATAATTTTAACAGAAAAAGTGTAATTCTAACAACAAAAAGTGTAATTTTAGCCTAAAAAGTGTATTCTAACGAGAAAAAGGTGTAATTCTAACAACAAGAAGTGTAATTTTAATGAAGAAAATTGTAATTTTAACAGAAAATTGTAATTTTAACACCAATATACTCAGATTTTAGTATTTATCTTCATTTGTTGAAGATATACCAAAGAAATGATATAATTCCTCCTCCCTCATCTCGTTTTTAAAAAAATGATAGTAGGATCATATTTTACAACAATAACCACCACCATCCTATTTTACAAAAATAGATAAGAAATTTTTAAAAAAAAAAAAACAGAGAAGAAAGTAGATTGAAGAAAGAAGAAAAAAGAAGAAAAAAAAGAACCCCACGTCCACACCCATAAACAAACACAAAAGCCCACCTCTAAAAAGTAGATCTGAAAAAGAAAAAAGCAAAGAAAAGTCACAAGAAAAAAAAAATGGGGCGTGAGATTGAAGAAAGAATCAAAAAAAGAAGAAAAAAAAAAAAGAAAAAAAAAGAAAAAAAACAACAAAACAACCCACATTCACGTGGGATTGAAGAAAGAAGAAAAAAGAAGAAAAAAAAAGACAGTGGAGAGTAGGGCGTGAGGGAGGGAGGAGTGAGGCAGGACAATGGTGGTTGGGTGGTGGTGACAACGACAGTGGAGAGTATATCGGGTGGTGGTGGTATGGGGTGTCGTGTGGGTGTGCGGTGCTGGCTGATGAAGGAGTGGAGGTGGCGGTCGTGGCTGGTGAGGGAGGGGAGTGTGGGCTGTGGTGGTTGCTGTGCGGAGGAGATCGTGCGGCGGTGGTGGCTGTGAGGTGTGGGGTGTGCGGCGGTGTGGTGGGTGAGGTGGTGGTGCGGCCGAGGAGGTGGTGTCGGCTGAGGAGGTGGGTTGGTGAGGAAAAGAGGGGGAATTGTTTTTTGAATTTTTAGGTTTTGAATTTATTGGGTTTTTGATTTTATTGGGTTTTTTGATAGAGAAGGTGAATGAATTGTGTGAGATGAGAGATAAATGGGTGTGATGATAAATTATATATAGTGAAATTAGTGATAATTAGGGTGGATTAGTTAAGGTAGTGAGAGAGAGTGTTTTTTTTGGCTAATTAATCACCTTTTTGTGTTTTGATCTCCACCATCCATCTTCCTCATCCAATGGCTTGGATGAGAACTCATGGACTCAAATGTAAGAGGAGGACTCAAATGATCTTTACTTTATATATATATATATATATATATATATATATATATATATATATATATATATATATATATATATATATATATATAATATGGGCACATTTGTTGTACAATCTTCTTGTCTGAACGGGATGTAGATCCTATTTGTGATACATTTTGGGTAAAAAGAAAGGTACTATTAAATGTTCCTAAACAGTGAAAGAAGTGGAGGTTTTGTTTTTAGGTTACCATCATTCACAAATTCTCATATATGACGGACACTTTTCGTCAAAGTGCAAGTGAAAGAAGGGTTGTTAAAGGTCAGAATCTTGTAACGATCACAAGCAAAACCTTCTGACTATTATTATAGACTCGTAATATAATGATTGTAGAGGAATTATACTATTATAGGGACTGTAAATAGAGAGAGAGAGAGAGAGAGAGAGAGAGAGAGAGTCGAGAATTGTGACATGTTATGGCGAAAAGGCCGAAACCATGCCTAATCAGTGAAAGAGAATAGACTCTGATTGAGCCATTGAAGATAAGTCGATTGAATCATAATGAAATCTTTGGTGGGCTCTAGACTTGAGTCATATGTCATAATTCAGAATGCGAAGGGATTGGTTACATAACGTACACTTTACTATGGCTCCGCTCTAGTCGACACCGACTCACCGAGTGCCACTTATATCCTCTCTTCTATTTTATGTCATGTTTTTACATGTTATAAAAAAAGAGTGAGACACAAGATCAAACCTAAAATATCGTAAATTAATTTGTAAAAAGAAAAGGGTCTGGAAGTAATTTTGTATTTCTGGGCTTGATGAATGATGAGACGTAGTTTGGATGGAAGCATGGTTGTATCATTTGGACGTGTATGGTAGTGAGTGATGAGTGATGATCAAATCATCAAATCATCAAAGTAGTATACATCTTACATTCAGTGGCTCACGTGGTGGGAGACTTCTTGTCTCTCCGAACTTGTTGGATTAGGGACTCATTATTATCAAATCATTACCTAATGCTTACTTACCATTTACCAACGACTCACACTCCGGCCATCTTCAAACCCTATCAGCGAAACAAATAAAGAAAGAAAAGATGATAAAAGATAATAATTAAGTAAAATTATAAATTAAAGAATATAAGAATGAAAAGACAGGATAAAGAAGAATTTTTCATTATTTTTCAGTTAAAAATGGGACAAAATACCTTACGCCAGTAAGAAGGCTTCGCTCGCTCGCTCTAACGCGATATCGTGGAAATGCTGCGCGGACCCTATCCCTCTCCGACTAAAAGGGTAGGGACTTACTCGAGCCAATACCAAGACGACTTCTTTCTCAGAAAAGCAAGCTAAGATTATTGGTGAGTCGCACAAAACTCTTAACAAAATTCACTTAAAACTTTCAATAATTTATTATAGTCTTAATCCCACCTTTTAGAGATGACATTTAATAAATGGCTTTCATGTGTTAAAACTAATTTTTTTTCTTTTTATTTAAAACCTCACAAAAAAAGTATGTTGTGAAAAAGTAAAGTCTAAGTTGAGTATGAGGGATAATAATGTATAAAGTCTGAGACGATTCTCAAGAAAGTCTGAACAATAAGAATTGATAAAATCGGGGGTGGATGGATGACGGGTGAAATTTCTTCATCCAATCCATCATCCATCCGTCATCCATTTCATCCATCATTCACTCATCATCCATTTAAGTCGGGTTTTCATCTATCTAGAGGATCGGGTGGATCAGGTGTGGGTGAAATTGACATCCCTAGCTTTTACCGCAACAAGAAGAGTATTTGACAAAAAAAGGTCAAGTTTGACTCAGCCATCATGAAAGTGTGTTTACAAGAAAGATTACGATCAAGTAGAAAAAAGATGTCGAGGAGCTAAAAAGTTTTGAGGAAGAAAGTGATCGCCTTCCGGATCATCCGCCCATCCACCTCACCCGAATATGAAATTGTTGAAAAACGAGAACAGGAAGAAGAGGAAGTCGACTCCAATTTAAAAACTCAAAATTCACGACAATTCAGCGTCGAAAGGTAAGCTGGGTAAGTAAAGAACTACGTGAATTTTGATTTGTTCGAGATACATAGACAACCTAATTAATGTAAATTTGGGAAAAAAAATAATATCAAATTTAAATATTAGGTATGACAGTTCCAATAATTTCGTTCGATCCTGACCTATCATTGTCATGCACTAAAACCTTGTCATTGTCGTACTCGGGCTTGGAGCCCTGGCCCCAAGCCCGACCTCCACATTGCCCTCGATCGGCTTACCAATACCCAAATAAATAAGTAAAAGATATCAAAATATTCATAGGCAATTTGATTGGTTTTAAGGTAACACCGCCTAGTATTCAATTTGTGGACCTATTGATTTTGTTGAGAAACTAGAGTCGAGTAAATTAGCTCGTTCCAAGCATCAGGAACACCAGGAAGGCACCAGTGACTACAATCTTGCTTCCTAGTCGAAACTCTCGTTCCTTCGGCCCTCACCTTCCCATAGATTGACGGGTGACCATCCTTGCGAAAATTTGTTAACCTTGTTACATTTAGTAAAACAACTGGAACCTTCATTTGTTGGATCACTTCTTCGACTATTTTCATTTTTAGTGGATATGTGTCCAGGAAAGCTCCGCTTTGTATTGGATCCTTTTCGCCATTGCATGTACCACCAGAGTCCCAATCTCCACCTCTGTGACTCAAAAATCAAAACATGATTAAAGGGTTAAGTAATACGGGGTATGTCTAATAGTTCAGTTTTAATCAATCTGACTGGACAAAAGGAGACCTTAAGCATTCAGGTCTATTGTTGCTTGGGTTCAAGAGTTTTAGAGTACTTGGTTACGGGGAGATCTCATGGAGTCATTATCTTGCAGTAGCTATTAATATTTGTTTATATTAATCATTTTGGATTGGGTCGTCTTCTGGCCCGGTGAATTTGGGTTTCACATCTACTATGGAGTGTTCTTTCAGGGTCGGGCTGGGTCGGTTCTGCTAAGTCTAGTTTCACGTTTCACAGTGTCAAAGATCAGCACCACTATTTTCGCAAAACAAACAAAGCTGTGATCACAATTGCAGAAATGATGACCACAGACACAAGTATGGTTGTTGAAGTACCTGTAGTGAGCAGAAGAGTAAGCACGATAGAACACAGTTTGTCTCGCAGGGTTCATATTTTCATCAATCCATTTAGCCCATGTCTTTAAGGCTCTCCTGTATGCCTCAACCGAATCAAATTTGGGGTAGACGTGGTCACCTTCTTTGAAGTAATTTTTCCTGCACTAGGAAACTGCTATGTGGGAAACACAGTAAAATAACAGCTCGCTTTTACTATAGGAGATCCATGTCAAGTAGATCTAATAAAAAGCCTGGCTTATATGTTGTCGAATTATATGTTTGTGTATTTCGAGCTGGGTAAGATCACAAGGGAGATAAAGCTCTTGCATCTGAGTTTGAACACTAATGCCCCAAGATCTCGGACCTGAGACCTCTGGCTAGACCAGATCAACTTCCCATTAGTTAATTAAACAACTCAAGAGTACAATTAAGGCATGAATACTTGCGAAAATATGGTTAAGGAAACAATTTACAGAAGTTTCTATGCTCTATTAGTTATCATAGGCATCCGCTACTTGCCTTACAGGTTTTTATTTTATCTCTTACGGAGTAATGAGATCCAGGCCGAGAAAGATTGCATACCTACCCTCTCGATGTCTTGCCATGAGTCCACCAGTGGCCAGTATTGAAGACAAGAATGTCAGCTCCTTTCCATTTTCTAGCTGTCTTGTCAATCTTATCTATCGATAGAGTTGGGTTTGAGTTTCCCTGTCCGTTAATTCGTGTTCCTTCCTTCACGAGAAAATGTGACCTGATGAATTCTATTGTGCAATTAAAATCCTGAAAAAAAGAGTTCATATGGACAACTATTAGAATAACCTAAATGTTATGCGGTACACATATAACTAGAAGATTGACAGTTTCTAACAAGCTTACAGCTGCAGAAGGATTTGACACTGTCCAAAACTAAGAATTTGATATTCTAAAACAAACATGAATTTCAAAACATGCTTGTGAATAGATGGGAAGAATTGCTATCAAAAAGTTGATATGGATTAACATATATGTATGACATTTCACTTTGATTGTGTGTTGCTTATCAGACAAATACAACACTCACTCTGGCACGACACGCCACCTTGGCGCTTTACTAGGCTTAAAACAAAACATGGTTTATGAAACAACCGTGTTTGACTTTGACACTGATACAAAATCACTTCCATCAATTGCATCCGGATCTATGTATGGTTCAAAATCGCGGATATAGATCAGCATGACAAGTCACGTAATTATTAAGTAGAAATAGGGATGTTCTAGTTACCACAAACTTGAAGATGTAAAAACCTCTCCCCTTGGTAATTTTGTAACCATGGACTTCATACATTTTGGTTTTATCATGTAGGCCTTGACGAAGAAGGCATAGCATAGACTCAAACTGGTTTCGGTTCATTGAATCTCCAACAAGCATCAACCTTTTACCACGAAGTTTGACCAAAAAATCTGTTGCATTGAACCTGTAACAGAACCAGAAAATGAGGCAGCAGATTCTAAAATCTATGTATTGTCAAGATGATGGCCCCAAGTTAATTTCAACTAAATCAGCAGCCCTGGCACTGCACCATAGATTCTTTATTTCATATAAAAATACCATCATTATCTAAAAAAGTGTTGTTGTTTATGAGAGAGATAGAAGATTAAGATAGTGGAGGCTTGCTCAGGTTGAAGATAATTGACTTTTACGAGGATTATGAAAATGAAAATAAAGGGAATGAAGAAGAAAGAGATGGTGATGAAGGGAGGAAGAAGAGGTAGGTGTTAGGTGGAGGATTATTATTCTCATATGGAAGTAATGTCTTACCAGTTACCCCAAGGGATAAGTGGGTAACTATTATCTCTAGTATGGGGGTAATTTTACCCTCTTTTCCTACCTTTCCTCTATCTACCACCACCACTACCACTACCTTCTACTTCCCTTTGTTTTCTCCTTTATTAACATCATAATTCATAACTATTATTTCCATTCTAAGCATGCTCTAATAGTTAAATTGTAAAGACTTGTTTCAGCAAATGTGCCCGTCGCAAGTCAGTCTTCAGAACATGAACAGCATAGCTATATCATTAAGTAAAGACATTGTTTCAGGCATATATGACCAAAGACATTCATTCGGCTGCTCCAAGTAATGCCACAAGAACATGAAGTGTTGAACAAAATACTAATTTAAAAAAAAAAAAAAATGTAAAGCATTATACTTGATGATGCAATCAGCAATGTACTAATTCTCCTATGAGACGGTCTCGTGATAATAACATTATGAGATGACAAGATCAAGTAAATTAAAGAAAATGATACAGATAGTATTCCAAAAAGTTATACCTAGGAAGATGACAATCATTAGGCTTCCACCTCCAGTTCAAATAACCAGAATCAGGCCTACCATTAGTCTGACAATCAAATGCATCATCAACATATGGACATGAACCTGGCTTATAAACTGGGTAATCCTCATCTCTAACCCATTTTCCCATATACAAATTACATTTCTTCCCTTTTTCAACAAACCCTTTATCATTAACCAATCCCAGATCTTTGTTTTCATTTAATAACAATTCTGAATCATTACCCAATTTTTCCAGTGATTCAAAAACTGGGACATTCACAGTGTCATTTTCATTGATTTCTGAAATCGGCATGTTTTTATTATTATTATTATCATCTTTGGATTCTGGTTGACTCTCATTTTGCCAGTTTTCTGAAATGGGTATTTCTGTGGTATAGTTAATATTGATGGTATTGTTGTTAAAGTTTGGATATTTAGAGGAATAGGAGAAGTTAAATAGGTTGAGAGTGTTTTGATTGCTAAGAAAGACAAGGAAAACAACAAGGAAAGAGATGAGAAAGAGGATGATAGAGAAAGTAGTTAAGGTATAATGGTGAGAATGCTGTTTCTTTTGTTGGGGAAATGTATCAGCCATTTAGGAATTCTTGGAATGCTGGTCACAACTCTACTTTATGTTTCATTCTTATCATTTTTAGTTATAACTGCTTTTCTGTCGGATGTGGAAATGTGGAATGCACCAAGAATCATACATTGACATACCTTAGACCATGCCGCCAAGCAGTCGATTGGTAGGTCGTGGCGCTTCGCTTTGTAAATGCTTTAATGATATAATTAAGCGAAGTATAATTGGTGGCTTTGATGGTTAATTGGCAACCTTTTACATTAAAAGGTCAATTTGTGACCTTTGTTGAGCAAATTGACCACCTTGGTGACCTTCAAGGTGGATACTTTTTATTGGTTGAACAATAAAAAAATAATAAATAAAAATATATAATATGATAGTGGGGTATGATTGAGAATGTTGTGAAGTGGTAAATGATACTTCCTCCATTCAACTCCATTCTACCATATTTCCTTTTTCATCCATTCAACTTCACTCTACCACTTTCCATAAAAAGCAAATAAAATGACCCTTTTATCCTTATGGCAAACAATTATTTACACAAAATGCCACTAGTTGGCCCACATAATTATCACTTTATGGACAAATTAATCATCCATCTTCTTTCTCATTGTACTTTTATTACTACTTTATTATTTTCTTAACATTTGTGCAAATTGTACTATGGTAGAGTGGAGTTGAATGGAGGAAGTATGGTTGATGACCTAGGTCGCGACTTTCTGCTTGGGAGGGTGAAAATGGGTCAAGGTTAATAAGGTGGGATTAAGAGTAAAATCGGGTCGTGACCTAATTAGTGTGACCACTGCTTGGGGATGGTCTTACATAGCAGAGGAGGGGGGAGGAGGGGAGGGGGGCAATCGGATCCGCGGGCCAGGTTAGATCGGATCAACCTAATTTTTGGATCAGGTCATTTCATGTTAAATGATGTGCTAGATCGAGTTTAGTTACTTTATCGCATCGGATCTAGTTACTTCAGTTTTTTACCATTAAATTTAGTTTTCAACTAGGGCTGAGCAAATTTGAAAATGGACCGGACCATTTAATCTGGACCGAATTCTTTTAGGTTCAGTCCTCGGTCCACATCTAAAATTTAATGCTCAAAATTATTATCATTTGCTTGGTGTTGAATGTTTTACGTGAGTTATCTAAAATTTATGATGGGGAGTTAGACGGAGATGTGGCTCACAGAATTAAAGCGGGATGGTTGAAATGGAAGAGTGCTTCAGGGTTTCTATGCGATAAAGATATGCCCCAAAGATTAAAGGGAAAATTTTATCGCACGGCAATTAGGCCTGCCCTACTTTACGGAGATGAGTGTTGGGCCGTGAAACATTGTCACATTCAAAAGATGAGTGTGGCGGAGATGCGCATGTTGAGGTGGATGTGCGGACATACAAGGAAAGATCGGTTAAGGAATGAGGTGATTAGGGAAAAGGTAAAAGTGGCGCCAATAGAGGACAAGATGATGGAAAACCGATTAAGATGGTTTGGCCATGTGAGAAGGAGACCTATGGACGCACCAGTTAGGAGGCTGGAGACTTGGAGAACAGAAAAGGTCCTTAGAGGCAGAGGAAGACCGAGACAGACATGGTTGAGAGTGATAGAGCACGATATGAGAGTTATGGGGCTTGAGGAGAGTATGGTGACGGAGAGGGCACAATGGAGGGAAAGGATACATGTGGATTTTTAGTATTTGATGTTTTTGACAGATTTAGTGTTTTTTTATTCATTTAATTTAAAGAAATTAATTTATTTATTTTTCTCTCCTTTATTACACACTTTTTCAACAACCACTTTCTTATAGTTTTGACCTGGTTCATTCCGGATCCTTAACTCTATTTCGGTTTTTAAAAATCGCTTTAATCTTTTCTCTCGATTTAAATTTTAAGTTTTTATAAAAGAAAGACGGAATTCGATTTTAAAACCTCTAAGTTCACCTTGACTTTCCATTACATTTTCGTTCTCCCTTTTTGTTTTTCATCTTCCCTTTTTATTCGCATTTTGAGGCGTGCGTTCACCCATGGACAGTTCGAAAGGATGATTCATGTCAGCCGACCCCAAATCATTTTGGGATTAAGGCTCTGATGTTGTTGTTGTTGTTGTATCTAAAATTTATGATACGGTTAATGACGAGTCTAGTAGTAGTAACCCTTTCATGGCTCAAAAGAGCGCTCGGTTCAACAACGAACTTCATTCAATATTATTTCGGATATCGTCAACACAATCCTCCACTATTACTATTTGCGTCATCAAAGACTTGGACGCTTATTTATCATATGAGGTTGAACAAAATGATGAGGATCTCAACATCCTTCTTTGGTGGAAATCTCATTCCATCCAATTCCCCTTACTATCAAAAATAGCTAGAGACGTGTTTGTTGTTCCCGCTTCTACGGTTGCGTTGGAGCCCGTTTTTAGTGCAGGTGGAAGAGTTTTATATGACAGAAGATCGAGTCTAGCACCCTAGACCATAAAGATGTGTGTGTGCAAAAAAACAAATTGGGATCAAACCAAGATAAGACGTCAAGGGGCAAAGGAGTACGACCCATTAGAGGAAGACGAGCGTATGAACACCGACGATGGTTCATCCGGGACGAGCTCTCCAACCAAGGAAGGTCAAAGTCATCGAACCGCCTCCAATCCAAAAACGGGTAAGTTAGATAAGTAAGAAACTACATGGTTTTGATTCTTCTGACGAAGATATTTAGGCACCTGAATTACTATAAATTTTTGAAAAAGAAAAATTACTTCAAAGTCATCGAACCGCCTCCAATTCATATTGGCGTGTTTCAATCCAGTAGCTGCTCAAATTTGACACTTCCTTAGTCACTATAAACACGCCATTTGGAATGGCGTGTTTGTTCTAATTTTTAGAATTTGAAAACCCGATCCTACGTGAACACCATTTTGACAATTATTTTCAAAACCGACCCAAAACGACATACTTTTTTTTAGCATTGTTTTAAAAACGGATTCCATTTTTTCCCCTTTTTTCCCATAATTAATTACTTTCATTTTAAAAAAAAAAAAATACCCGGGTCAACCAAGCCCGACCCGCCCCAAGCCTGTCCCAACCCCCTGACCTGGCCCTGCCCAGACATCTACCCAGCCCGCACCCCGACCAGTTCAGGACCTAGCCAGGTGAGCCCGGCCTGACCCAATAACACATTTAGGTAGGTAGGTGTTGTAAGGAGTAATATTTATGTGGGTGATACGAAGTATTAGAGTAGATTTGAGATTGGATTGCTCACTATATTATATAAATAACTAGTATTGGTGTCCGGCTTTGCCGGGGCTACCTCTACTTACCATTAATTTTTTTTTTCATTAAATAAAATTATTTGAAGTTGCATAACCCATAAATTTATCATTAATACTCCCTCCTATTCACTATATTCTTCCCTATTTCCTTATTCGGATTATTCCGGTTTTCTTCCCTATTTCCTTTTTTGGTTTGATTTGTGTGGTCCAAATTAAATTGCATGTGGGGTAGTATATTTTGTGTGGTCCAAATTCACTCTCTTATTTCTTGTGCAAAAAGGAAAGGGGAAGAATATAGTGAATAGGAGAGAGTATATTTTTTATAACATATCCTAAAATTACGAAGAAATAAATTTTGAGACAAATTCACTACTCCCGCTATTAATATTTTACTCTTATTAATGAAACAATAGTAATAACATTTCACTACTTGCCCGTAATCATTTTTTTTTTGATGACGAGAGGTTGAATCACCCCGGGTCCGTGCATTCCCGCACCACCACATGGACCATGTAAGCCACCCGCTTCGGGGCTGCAGTGGCCAAGTGATCATCGCCCCAGCTGGTAGTCGAACCCGAGACCTCTCAACTCCTGCACTTCTGCAAGTTTCAAGATTTAACCCGACTACCACTAGACTAACACCACTTGGTTACTTTCACTACTCTCGCCGTAATTATTGTTATTGTCACTACTGCCGCATTAATATTGATAATTTCACTACTTCCGCCGTAATTATTGTTACTTTCACTATTGTCGCATTAATATTGATTATTTTCCAACTCCCGTTGTTGTTTCTACCACTCTCACTAATCTCGTTGATAATATTGTTACTTTTACTATTCAAATGAGTGATTACTATCATATAACTATATCCAATGTTACTACAATTCTTTTCTATACTGACGAAATTACTTTTACTACTTAGGCATGCAATTTTAAGAGGGTTATATATTTATATAAATATAGTACATATATGCATTAAATCAAATCGAAATAATTATGCAATATTATATATTATGGAATCTAACTTGAATTATTTATAACCTACTTATTATATTTTTGTATGTTAAATAATTAACATCTTTATACATCTAATAAACTATAAGTTTAATAAAATTGCATAGATTTTAAATTTAATATATAATTTTATGATGATAATAATTAATACCATAAGTGTGCATATTTATACTAATTAATCATTTTATTTTAAGGAAATTGACAATCTTCTAGTCTTCTGTAAATATTTAGGAAAATTACCAGACATCTTCTTTCTATTTAGTCTCCTTGAAATTAACCATCTTAATTAATTATTTTATTTTAAGGAAATTGACCATCTTAATTAATTATTTTATTTTAAGGAAATTTACCATGTTTAGGAAAATTAACAAGCTCCTATTGTAACACCCCGATTATCCGGCCAAGATAATTGGAGCATTACCGTCTCGGTTTTCCGAGGCAGTGAAATCGGAAGTACAATAAAGAAACTTTATTAAATAAAATGTTTTTTGATAACTTATACCTTAAATAACTCGCTTTCTCAAACCTTATACCTAGATAACTTTCTTTAAAATCTTATACCTAAAATAACATTTTCTTCCAAACTTGATACCAAATCTTAAAAAAATGCCTTAAATTGACGATTTTGTCCTTACTAATTTGATGGTTTTTAATGGTGGTAATGGTGGATGTGTGGGTTAATAGGTGGGAAAAAGATGATAGTGTTTAATTAGTAAGGAGACGATCCTTAATTCAGAGCTTTTTTCGATATTTGGTATCAAGTTTGGAAGAAAATTTTATTTTTGGTATAAGATTTGAAGGAAAGTTATCTTAGGTATAAGATTTGAAAAAGTGAGTTATTTAAGGTATAAGTTGTCAAAAAATCCTTAAATAAATAACAAGTTTAGTTATTACAAAC
Source organism: Silene latifolia (assembly GCF_048544455.1). Lineage (NCBI taxonomy): Eukaryota > Viridiplantae > Streptophyta > Magnoliopsida > Caryophyllales > Caryophyllaceae > Silene > Silene latifolia. The sequence continues at coordinate 85,175,470 of NC_133535.1, forward strand.
GTAAACTAATGAATGAATAAAATACAACTCGTGACATCTATACTCTTCTAGCCAACTAGAGTCGTCTCATGATATCATCAAGCTCGTCCCGTCTCCCGTGTACTATCCAAACAACCTGAACATAATCGGTTCCCCATATGAACAAAGGATATCATATGAATCGACACAGGCCACCCCAAAAGAGATAGGTGACAAACACAGACACATAAACGTCAGTAACGATAAAAGAAAGTGTGACACGACTCAAGTGCGTGAGTCAAGAATATGACCATGATACGAATGACACACAATTATCCAACCGTCATACCGGTACCGGGACACGCCCAGACGTACCCACAACCACTGGTGCCAGGAACACGTCCACGACACCATACTCACACAGGGTACTCCGAACACGTCGGTGGTACCGGGCCCAAGAGCGACTCGGGTCCCCTGCCAGACATCGTGTCTCACCCACACGCGTCCCTCCAAGACTCAAGTCATTAATGTGCACATTCCTATTGGGGTGGGAAACCCCAATAGGCGACTCAAGCGGAAGACGGTCTCCCAACCTCCTTCCGTCTCCATAGAACAAGTAACCAACCAACACCGCAATATCCTCCAATATACATGACAAACACAATAAATACAAGATACCATATAACATGCCAATTACCGACTCATTAAATGCAATTAATGACAAACAACGCATTTAACAAATAAACACATTATCGAAACTGAGTAGGATAAACCTACCTTTTCGCAAGATCCATAACCAAACCCGAATAATAATAATCTTCCACAAAAACCGTCACCTAAATATAGTTAATTAAATATAATTAATTACTAACTAATCTAATCGAATTAAATACGAATTAATTAAATAAATAAAACTCGTCTTAACTATTCAAATCCCGTCTTAAACACACTCGGTCAAAACCACCCCTGCACCACCGTGTTCACCACCCACCCTAGCCACCCTCTACAGCCACCATGACCACCATCACCAGTCACGGTGGCTCTCACAACCGGCAGCCACAACCGACTGTGGACTTGGGCCACCCGTGTAACACCCCCATACTCCAAGTGCCTTACCAGGACCACTCAGGTATGAAGACATTACCATCTCGGTTACCCGAGGCAATGATAATCAAACAACAATGAAGAAACAACGTTTATTATAAATAATTTAGCGAATAGTTACAATCCTCAAAACCAAACCAAAAGTACGATACATGATCTCAAACTGACTGTTCTAACTGAAATGTAAATAAACTAAAGGCTACAGCGGAAGACTCCTATCATCATGTCGTGGCATCCCAGCTATCCCAGTACTCATCTCAATACCTGCTCAATATCTGCTCACCATCCCCGAATGGATCACCGCAGGTTTACAAAACAACACCGGGGTCAGTACTAATCACACAATCAATATAAACAACAATGATAAGATAAACAGACAGCTTAACTGTCACACATACACACACAACCAACCAAGTCCCATCATCTCTATACTGACTGTCCACTGGACCAGCTCTGCCAGTGGGGGACCGCAGCCGTACCCACCAAATCCCCGCTCCACATAGTGAGCGATAAACCCTGTCCATTAATGTGCACATCCCTTCTGTGGCGGGTTCCACAGAAGGCGAAACTAGGGCGTGAAGCCACTCCCGCAAGTGACCCCACGCAGCCGAGGCCACGCCTCGCGAACCATCAACAACGATCACAACCACAATCACAACACAACTATTATATCAAACAACCAAATACAATACATCAACCAATATCCCATTATGGGACTAATGCGAGTAGGAAATCCTACCCGTATGCACACAATCGACGGTCTCTCTTCTGCCGAGTCAAAAAGCCTCTTCTATGAACCCTCCTCCTATCATACAACACATAGAGGCTACCACATCACATACTACACATAAAACCCCCAATCTCTAAATTAAGGTTTAACCAAATCAAAGGAAATACGATAAAAAGGGTACACATATCTTACCCTCGACGCAAGGAACTCAGCGGTACGAACAACGACAAGAACTGACCGTCTGAACTCCGGGAATTGCTAAGAATGCGATTAAGAAGATGAACTTGTTTGCTTTCTCTCTTAAACAGGAATTTAGGTTTTGTAAAAGTGATTTAGAATAATGACGATGAAGCTTAAATACCTTAATCGCATAATTAACAAAACCCGAGAAAACTCCCCGTAAAACCGGACACTCGATCGAGTACCCAAGGTACTCGATCGAGTACCCCTTACTCGATCGAGTGCCCCACTACTCGATCGAGTACCCAACAGTCGAAACTATTTTATTTCGCAACTTACCCTTACTCGACAGAGTAAGGCCTACTCGATAGAGTACCCCAAGACTTATAAATACGGAGTATTACAGTCTTCCCTCCTTAAAAGGAACTTCGTCCCCGAAGTTCAAACCACTACTAAACAAAGGTACTCCCATAACATTCCCGACTCAGCAACCAAAACAAAATTCAACATAAAACATGATACTAACCCAACTCATCCCGACAAACATACCGACACAACATATAAAAGGGGTATAAAACTCTTAGAAACTGCTCGCGATCATCTTCTACCCCCCTAAAAGAAACAAGGTTACGTCCCCGTAACTATACATACCTGATCAAAAAGGAAAGGGTAGCGCTCTTTCATAGCTTCCTCCGGCTCCCATGTAGCTTCCTCGGTCTCGTGGTTAGACCAAAGGATCTTAAGCAAAACTGTTTCACCACCCCTAGTCTTTCTAACCTTTCGGTCTAGAATCTGCTTAGGCACCTCAAGATATGATAAGGACTCATCTAACTCTAAGCTCTCTGCCTCTAACACATGTGACGGGTCACTCACATACTTCCGCAGCTGCGATACATGAAACACATTATGCACTCTCTCTAACGCAGCTGGTAAAGCCAGACGATAAGCAACTTCCCCAACTCGCTCTAAGATCTCATAAGGCCCTATAAACTTCTGACTTAGCTTGCCTTTCTTCCCAAATCTCATAACCCCGCGCATAGGAGAAACTTTCAGAAGAACTTTGTCCACAACTTGAAACTCTATGTCCCGGCGATGTAGATCTGCATAACTCTTTTGTCGATCCTGAGCTGCTCTCATCCATTCTCTGATCATCTTAATCTGTTCCACCATCTCATGCACCATCTCTGGTCCTAAAACCACTGCCTCAGCACTATCGTCCCAACAGATTGGACTCCTACATCTCCTCCCATACAAAGCCTCAAACGGTGCCATACCTATACTGGTGTGATAACTGTTATTGTAAGAAAATTCTATCAAGTCCAACCTCTGCTCCCAGCTACCACCAAAATCCATCACACAAGCTCGCAACATATCCTCAAGAGTCTTGATTGTTCTCTCAGTCTGCCCGTCTGTCGCAGGATGAAATGCTATACTCATCTTCAAAGTTGTTCCCAACGATTCCTGCAACTCCTTCCAAAACCTCGATATAAACCTCGCATCTCTGTCAGACACTATGTCCTTAGGGACTCCATGTAACTTAAGCACGTTCTTTCGATAGGCCATAGCCAGTTGTGCCTTAGTCCATGTATCTTTCATCGGAACAAAGTGAGCTGACTTGGTCAGACGATCTACTATCACCCAAATCATGTTGTTACCTTGTTGACTCTTTGGCAAACCTACAATGAAATCCATGGAAATGGATTCCCACTTCCACTCAGGTACCTAAAGACTGAATCTTACCTTGTGGTCGTCGCTGTTCCCCTTTAACCCTCTGGCATGTCAAACAACGGGACACAAACTCAGCTGTCTCTTTCTTCATCCCAGGCCACCAAAACGTTTTCTTCAAATCCTTGTATAGCTTGTCTCCACCTGGATGAACTGAATATGGTGTGCAATGTGCCTCTGTCATGATAGTCTTTTTCAACTCCTCATCATTAGGAACACACCACCTACCATCAAACCTCAAACTACCATCTGTATGAATAGAAAACCGGGACACTGTCCCTTTCTCTACCCCAGCTCTCCACTCCACTATCTTAGGATCCAAAGCCTGCTTACCCCGAATATCATCATAAAACTCAAGATGTACTGTCATATCACCCATGGCATCTCCTTTCTGCATCATATGTATCCCAAAACTCGCTACCTCATCCCTCAGCCTCATCAAAGATAGAGCTGTACACAGGGAATGTACACTCTTCCTACTCAAAGCATCAACTACAACATTGACTTTTCCTTCATGGTAGATGATTTCCATGTCATAATCGCCAATCAGCTCCATCCACCTCCTCTGTCTCATGTTCAACTCCTTCTGCGTGAAGATGTACCTGAGACTCTTGTGATCAGAAAATACCTTAAAGATTGCTCCATAAAGGTAATGTCTCCAAATCTTGAGAGCAAACACCACTGCACCTAACTCCAGATCATGAGTAGGGTAGTTCTCCTCATAAGGCTTCAATTGCCTAGAAGCATAGGCAATCACTTTACCATTCTGCATCAACACACATCCCAGCCCATTCTTCGAGGCATCTGCATAAACCTCAAAGTTCTCGCTCCTTCAGTAATGCTAAGACAGGAGTCGTGGTCAAACGCTCCTTTAATGTTTGGAACGCCGTCTCACAACTCTCATCCCAACGAAACCTGTTCTCTTTCCTCATCAACGCTGTCATCGGTCTAGCTATCTTGGAGAAATCTTTCACGAACCGTCTGTAGTATCCAGCTAAACCCAAGAAACTCCTAACTTCGGCAACATTCTTCGGTGCTTCCCACTTTGTCACTGCCTCAATCTTCGCCGGATCCACAGCTACCCCATCTTTAGAGATTACATGTCCCAGAAAAGCAACTTTCTCTAACCAGAACTCACACTTGGACAGTTTAGCATATAACTCATGATCCCTCAAAGTCTGCAATACGATCCTCAGATGCTCCTCATGCTCCTCCTTAGTCTTAGAGTAGACTAAGATATCATCGATAAACACCACTACAAACCGGTCCAAGAACTGTCTCAAGATTCTTCATCAAATCCATAAACACTGCCGGCGCATTAGACAACCCAAACGGCATCACCACATACTCATAATGGCCATACCTCGACGTGAAAGTTTGTCTTTGGTATGTCCACCTCTCTAATCTTCACCGATGGTACCCCGACCTCAAATCAATCTTAGAAAAGATCTGTTGCGCCACTCAATGATCAAACAGGTCATCTATCCTTGACAAAGGATACTTGTTCTTTATCGTCACTCGGTTCGGCTCCACCGTAATCTATGCACAACCTCAAACTCCCATCTTTCTTCTTCACGAAAAGAACTGGTGCTCCCCACGGCGATACACTTGGTCTAATGTATCCCTTCTCTATCAGATCATCCAACTGCTTCCTAAGTTCCTCCATCTCCTTAGGACCCATACGGTACGGTGCCTTAGAGATCGGCCCCGTCCCTGGCTTCAACTCAACGGTGAAATCTATCTCCCTCTTCGGTGGCAACCCGGAATCTCCTCGGAAAAACATCTCGCAAATTCTCCCACCACTGGTATCTGATCAACTATCGGACTCTCTATCCGGTCATCTCTCACATGGCACAAGATTAAAGGACATCCCTTCCTCGGATAAGACTTCAAGGTAACAAATTTGCAATCAACTTAACTTTGGGTTTGACTAGAAACCCACGATAAGACACACTAACACCCTTAGGACCTCTTAAAGACACTTTCTTTTGATGACAGTCTATCTTAGCTTTATACTTTCCTAACCAATCCATCCCGACTATCATCTCAAAACCGTTAAAAGGAAACTCTAGCAAGTCTACAGAGAAATCAACTTGCCCAACTATCAAAGATACATCTCTGAACAATCTCCCACACGATACAGACTCACCCGAAGGTATGAAAACTTGCTCACTAACAGACTCATATACTCTCAAACCCAACTGTTTGACATGACTCGAAGACACAAACGACTGAGAAGCCCCCGAATCAAACAAAACAAAGGTAGGAATACCATTAACAAGGAATGTACCGGTGATAACGTGCGCATCTTCCTCACCGCTTTCTTCTCCATCATGAATAACTTGCCACCGGTTTTTCGCCCACCTCCCCGGCCGATCTTGGTGAGGTGGTCGGCTTAGCACCCGACCCTTGATTGTTGTTGTTGTTCGTTGGTGGTTTCTGATAAGAATTACCGCCGTTGCGGTTGCCTCCACTCTGGTAACTCTGACTTCCCCGGTTTGGCCATGATCCAGCCGGTCTGTTGCTCGCGAAGCTCTGCGCAGGTCTCTGGAAAGATCCCGGTGCACTTGTGCACTCATGTCTCTTGTGGCCTACACCACCACAACTATAGCAGGTCACTCCCCAACTATTACTCACACTTCCACGGCCACGCCCAAAGGAAGCCCCAAAGATCGAACCCGGACCCGAGAAGAAAATCCCTTAGGGCGATTGTGGTTGCCTTTCTTATGATTAGATTGGCCACCACCCTCGCTCTCAGACTTCCTCTTCTCACAACCTAACCTCTCCTGAGCCATCTCCACCAACCTCTCAGCTCTCCCAGCCCTCTCATAAGCTTCCTTAACATCTGTAAGGATTCCCACGGGTAACTTATCCATAATCTTAGGGGCCAACCCCTCTCAAACCTCAATGCCAGGGTTCTCCTCACTCAAACCCATATCCTCGGATACCTAGACTTCTCATTGAACAGCCTGTAGTACTCAGCCACCGACATCTCAGCGGTCATCTTAAAACCATCAAACTCTTCTCTCATCTTACTCCTCACATGTTCCGGTACAAACTCCTTCCTCACAACCCTATGAAACTCCTCCCAAGGTATAGCAGGTAAGCCTTGGTTTGTATATATCTCCTTAGCACTCACTTTCACTGAATCCCACCACTTGCCTGCTGCCTCCCTCGGATAGAACGCAGCCTGTTCCACTCTCATCTCATCAGGACAGTGAACCAAATCTAATATGTTCTCCATCTCTCTCAGCCAACTATCAAGAAGGTTAGGCTCCCCAACTCCCTTGTACTCTTTCGGGTTAAACCTCGCTATGTAGAGGCTGATTTTAGAATGGTCAACCTCCTTCTCCTTATCCTTATTCTTATCCTCATTCACTTTCTTTAGGGTCTCAGTAAGAGCATCCTGGTGCTCTAACATCTTAACGATGTCATCCACGGTCATAAGCTCAGCTCTCGCATACAAAGCAGTTCTCTTGGGCGGCATCTTGAAACTATACATATATAAGAAAGGGTAGATATGAACACACATACTAAACTTCAACACACGAAAACACGCCACCCAGGACCTACTCGATCGAGTTCCCAAACATACTCGATCGAGTAACGGGCTACTCGATCGAGTGCCCAACATACTCGATCGAGTACCCAAACATCAGACCCTAACAGACCTTCTGATCTCTTGCCTACTCGATCGAGTAGCTAGGCTACTCGATCGAGTGACCCCCTACTCGATCGAGTACCCTAGTTACTCGATCGAGTACCCAAAACGCGATTCGGACTCAAAATCGTTAAAAATCCACCCGATCGAGTCGGTCCCCACTCGATCGAGTCACGCTAATACATAAAAGCTACCCGCATGTTACGTCATATGCTAACATGCTAAACTTTATAAACCACATTATATCATAATAAACATGCTACGCATCTTTCTACTATCTACGAGATCATTTCATCATGTTATTAAATGCCACATTGTAAATCATCCAACATGTTATCATCTCATCAACAAGTTCCCACATATCACCATTTTCTTTCACATGCTCAACTTTCTACTTCAACACTCAACAATTAACACATTTCATCACATTCTTACACAAGTTAACCAAACACACATACGACTCGACAAACACTTCCCCCATGTGACCGGTTCAAAGTTGTAGGGCGACCCCTGTGACTTTAGGACGTCTCCCAAGCCTTTGCACTAGCTCCTACAACTTTTACCCCGAGTTCATTTTAATTGACTCCCTATGTTCATTAGGTTCATTGGTTACGGGTTTCAGGATCGTCGCTCTGATACCATTTGTAACACCCCCATACTCCAAGTGCCTTACCAGGACCACTCAGGTATGAAGACATTACCATCTCGGTTACCCGAGGCAATGATAATCAAACAACAATGAAGAAACAACGTTTATTATAAATAATTTAGCGAATAGTTACAATCCTCAAAACCAAACCAAATGTACGATACATGATCTCAAACTGACTGTTCTAATTGAAATGTAAATAAACTAAAGGCTACAAATAAGACTCCTATCATCATGTCGTGGCATCCCAGCTATCCCAATACTCATCTCAATACCTGCTCAATATCTGCTCACCATCCCCGAATGGATCACCGCAGTTTACAAAACAACACCGGGTCGATACTAATCACACAATCAATATAAACAACAATGATAAGATAAACAGACACTTAATCGCCACACACATACACACACAACCAACCAAGTCCCATCATCTCTATCTTGACGTCCACTTTGGACCAGCCACACCGATGGGGGACCGCACCGTACCCACCAAATCCCCGCTCCACATAGTGAGCGATAAACCCTGTCCATTAATGTGCACATCCCTTCTGTGGCGGGTTCCACAGAAGGCGAAACTAGGGCGTGAAGCCACTCCCGCAAGTGACCCCACTCAGCCGAGGCCACGCCTCGCGAACCATCAACAACGATCACAACCACAATCACAACCACAATCACAACACAACTATTATATCAAACAACCAAATACAATACATCAACCAATATCCCATTATGGGACTAATACTGAGTAGGAAATCCTACCTGGTATGCACACAATCAGACGGTCTCTCTTCTTTGAGTCAAAAGCCTCTTCTATGAACCCTCCTCCTATCATACAACACATAGAGGCTACCACATCACATACTACACATAAAACCCCCAATCTCTAAATTAGGGTTTAACCAAATCAAAGGAAATACGATAAAAAGGGTACACATATCTTACCCTCGACACAAGGAACTCAGCGGTACGAACAACGACAAGAACTGACCGTCTGAACTCCGGGAATTGCTAAGAATGCGATTAAGAAGATGAACTTGTTTGCTTTCTCTCTTAAACAGGAATTTAGGTTTTGTAAAAGTGATTTAGAATAATGACGATGAAGCTTAAATACCTTAATCGCATAATTAACAAAACCCGAGAAAACTCCCCGTAAAACCGGACACTCGATCGAGTACCCAAGGTACTCGATCGAGTACCCCCTTACTCGATCGAGTGCCCCAGCTACTCGATCAAGTACCCAACAGGTCAGAAACTATTTTATTTCGCAACTTACCCTTACTCGACAGAGTAAGGCCTACTCGATAGAGTACCCCAAGACTTATAAATACGGAGTATTACAACCCGCGCGTTGGTCTCGAGGCGGTGACACTTCTCCCACGGAACCTTGGGTTGTCAAAGCACGTCATGGGCCGTTACCGATTGGTGAGGCATTGAAACCGGTGAAAGGTTGAATAAGCCTGCATTTGTGGAGTCGCCACCAATTTATTGTGGAAAAATTAGAACGTTCGAATACCTCGTGTCATGTCAAGACACAAAGTAATGACATGAACACTAAGAACTCGTTACCCTTAGCATTCTATGTCTAGAATAACTCTCGAAGATGCCAATGGACACGGATGTCCAGAGATAACTAGAGTAAGGAGTGAGGGTACGTATTAGGAAGCTCTTTAATCGAACACCTAATCCCGCCCGCCTCGATAGCGGCCTCTACTAATGATTAGGGAAAGCGTTCGTATTTGATATGTTGTCGATGTAATGCATGCAATGCAACATCCAATGTTGTAATACCCAGGTTATTTAAGAACGCTGTTGACCGATCTTGTTGACCAAACAGACCTTAGGGATGAATGGGTGAGGGATCAGGCTTGTAACATGAGTTCTATAGGATTGTTTACTCGACCTAGCTGAGGCTACTCGGCCGAGTATCACCTATACTCGACTGAGTAGAGCCTACTCGGCCGAGTACTCTCGTACTCGACCGAGTATGGCTGCTGTCGACACGTTAATATAAATGCAAGTTCGCGAGATTCATTTCATTTCTCTTTTCCTCGACAGTTTCTCTTTCTCTAACCCTAGCCTATCTCCCTCTTCTATCACCCCATACCTTCACACTCTAATGTATTTAGCCTAAACCTCCACCATGGGAAAGACGGGATTCGCTGGGGAAGGATGACGTGTGTGGTGGTCGTCTATGTCACCGCCGCTGCGTAATGTTAGGTAAGTATCTACCTTGTGTCATTTTTGGGTGATTCTTTGAGTATAGTTGTGTAATAGGAGATGGTTATCATTGTTAGGATGCTTATTGGAGTCATGCGTGGCTGTGTATGGAGGTCTTACATGCTTTGCGACGAGGTAGGGTTTTCCTACTCAGTACTGTTAATTGATTAAGATTGTGTTTGTTTTATAATTGTTGTTATCTGTTGATCGTTGAAGGATGGGGGTTGTAATGGCGGTGGTGATGTAGTTGTGTTGTGACGGTTGTTGTGTTGTGACAGCTGTGATGCTGTGGCATGTGTGATTGTGGTGGAGTCACTTACGGGAGTGGCTTCACACCCTAGTTCGACCTCCGTGGAACCCGCCACGGAAGGGGATGTGCACATTAAGGGACAGGGATTATTGTCGCTCGTTGATGAGCTGGACTAGGTGGGATGGGCTGCGGTTACCCACCTGCGGCGAGGATTACCTGTTGCGATGGGTAATCTGGCAGGGCTACACCCTTTGGGGTGTAGTCGGTTCTGTGCGAGATCGAGAGACTGGGATAGAGGATGATCAACTGCTTACATTGTTGACCTGTCTTACATTTGATTAGTCAGTATTGACCCCGTGTTGTTTTGTGGTGTCTGCAGTGATCCATTTGGGGATGGTGAGCAGTTGGCTTAGCAGGTACTGTTGATTGTGGCTGCTAGGATTAGAGGGATCGGGTCGTCACGCTACCAGTCTAGAGATACAGTGTCATGAGTGTCGTAGATGTATCTTTATTGTAAAGAGTTTGTATTTAGTCATATTGTATAAGGTATCTTATTATTCTATAATTGTTCTTCTATTGTCTAATTTGGTCTACTTCATCGGGAAACCGAGATGGTAACACCGTCATACACTGGAATGGTCCTTGGTAAGGCATTTTGGTGTGCGGGGGTGTTACAAAGTGGTATCAGAGCCGACGATTTTGGAACCTGAACCAATGAATCTAATGAATATAGGGTGTCAATTAAAATGAACCTGGTGTATGTACGTTGGGAGCCCCAGCCGATGCTAGATTTTGGGTGAGTAGGCACCCTCATTTCAAAATCATGGCCCCATCGGACTTAAGTTAGACATGGGAAAAAGGGTAGCTAGTGAGAGTCGTTGATTTCTTAGTGATGATTGTTGTGTGTATCTATGTTTAGGATGACATGTGTCAAGGTGTATGTGTGGAAAAGTTTGAAGAGGGTGATGGAATTGTGGCGATGTGCGACCAGTGGTAAGATTAATCAAGTTGTTTCACGATGAATGTGTTGTGTGTTGAATTGATGCCTTGTAAATGTGATTAAGGTGTATATATGGTGAGTAGCGGAATTTGAGATGATGTGATATAAGAGCTAAACCTTGCAGGTACCGTAATTAATTGCCGAGTGTGCTATAAGGATAAGGTGTAATAGTTTCATGGCATAGTGAGGAATGAAGGTAGTAATGAGGATACTATTGGTAGTAGATGTACAGAAATACGTGCTGATATGTGTTTGAGTGGTAGAACTAAGCCTTAATAGTGACGAGCCGGTTGCACGGAACTCCGAACGATATAATTTATTTTGCAGGAACAATGAAAATTTATGATTTCCTCTTCACTTTTGAAAACTCGACCGAGTAGATGACTATACTCGACCGAGTAGACCATACTCGGCCGAGTATCAAGCTACACAACCGAGTATCCGTTTGGTGAAAATAATAATCGCTTATGTTCTTAAAAATTCGACCGAGCAAGAAGGATACTCGACCGAGTAGTCTACACTCGGCCGAGTATGCCTAAACACTCGACCGAGTAGTCGACACTCGGCCGAGTATGACCTATACTCGACCGAGTAGTGCTTTATCGGGATTTAAGCGGGTTATACAAAAACCCTATTTTCGTTCCTTTCTTTCTTATTTCCGCCTCCCACCTTCACATCTCCTTCTCTTTAAAGTTCTATATCCCTCATTTCTCAAGCTTTTGGGTAAAACCTTGGCGTTCCACTTGCTCTTGCTTGCCCAAATCAGTTTAAGGTAAGAATTAAACTCAATTTTCTCATTTGTTTTCAAAGTTATGGTATAATTTCATGCTATAATTCGAATTTTCTTTGTAAAACAACTGAAATTTAATCTTCAATTTACTGATTCTTGGATTTAATTATATGTAGACCTTGTGTATGCCTTGTTTAAGCAATTTCATGGTTTAAAAATTCAATTTCTGAATTCTAGGGTTACAAAAACGAAACTCTCTTTGTTGTTGATGGTTATTCTTTAATTGAAACAACTTAAAGCTTATAACCATATAAGTTGTAAGGTAATTGATGATTTTTTTTGATAATTTGTCTTAAAAAGATCGTTCTAAAATCGATATACAATTGAAAACAGTCCGTCTTTTGCGCTAAGAATTTTTGTGTCAATCCCCTGTTAAAGATTGTTTTCTTGCAGTATGGTGAAAACCAGAGGCTTACCCAACAAAAGAACTCGTGCTAATGTCCAGCTTGAGACTGGTCAGTCAAGCAGTGGACCCGTAGTTCCGCCGGTGGAGGCACATCCATCGGTAATATTCTCTGATTTCAATCATCGTAAGGCTTTTGTGGCCCTTATGCGTCGCCCTTTTCATCCCACCCGCTGTGTTAATCCTGGTATCCTTGAGACTTTAGGGATCAAAGAGGACATATTTCATATCTTTCAGATTTTGGGTATGAAGGGGTTCTATCATCTGAGGAAGAAATCCTACCCCCACTTGACCTTGGAGTTTTTGAGCTCTTTTGTTTATGATAAGAAGGGAAAGAATGTTTCTTTTCGTCTCATGAATGAAGATCATGAGCTTACCTTAGATGAGTTTGCTGATCATTTGGGTCTAGAGGCCGAGGGGGAGGGGTACCTTAGTGATGTGGCCAAGAACAGTGGTGCACCTCTTTACCTTCCGTATTTGACTGGCAGACCTGCCCCTAGTGCCAGTGCCATGCTGATTAATGATGTACAACACATTTCCCTTCGTATGTTCATGAGGATGTTGACCTGTTTGTTGTACTCGAGAGATGACGTGAACAAGCTTAATTCTCACGAGGTCATGTTGCTTATGTCTTACCTTAACCTACACCGTCAGAAACCATTCTACTACAGTGCTCCAGGAGTAGTGTGCTCTAGTCTTGAGCGCATGGCACAGTCCGAGACCCGACACATTGCTTGCGGGGTCATAGTGACCCGCCTAGCTCGGCGTCGGCATTTTGAGGCCCCACCTCCTGAGGGGAATGAGTATGTAGAGATTGTGCCTACCATGGACGCTCAGTATTGGCGTCAGAACAGATTGTTGAGGAAGATGGATGACGGGTCTTATGCCTGGAGGGTGAGGGGATCTATGTGGATGGTACTTCCGGACCTGGCCCATCTCCCTGTTGTTGATCATTTGGCTGAGTGGGAGACTTGTGCCATTCCTGAGACCGAGCCCCAGACCTACCGATTGACCCACGATTCTCTTGGACCTACCCGAGCACACACACGTGCCGAGGGACAAGCGGCGAGCACCTCCCCCACCTCGGAAGCGCCGTGGAGTGAGGCAGTCTAGGGCAGACCCGGTTGTACCTGAGCCCTCTTACTCTGTCCCTAACTCCTATCCTTACCACCCTTACCAGTACTCGCCCTACCCCACAGTGCATGACCCCAGGATGCAGCCGAGTGACCTGGCTGAGCGGATCTCCTCTACTTTGGTGCTCCGCAATCTACATGATATGACCCTTAACCAGGGCATAGGAACACGATTAGCACGGCACTGCTGTGGAGGGGACCGGGAGTGGATACGGGAGTATTCCACGGTATGGAGTTGACCCGAGTTCTTGAGACCTCCGGAGGAGACCGAGTTTGGCGCCTTGCGGGACCGTGGGGAGCCAACTCGCGATCGCTAGGAGGGGATTACTCAGCAGCAGCAGGCTTTCCAGGAGCGGGGATTTCAGGTGCAGGTACTTCTGGCGCAGGTGGTGATGATGACATGGAGGAGGGTCCTCGTTATTGATCTTGTGTTGTTGGGTTGTTTGGTTTGATTTCTCTGATGTTGGATTTATTTCGTTTGTGTTGGATTTATTACTTCTCTATGGAATGTTGCTTTCGGGATTTATTATCTACTGTTGGATGATTGTACTCGGCCATAAGGCCGTTAATTACTTTATTTATCGTGTGGAGACGAGTTGGATTCCGTTATGTTAGAGATTAGTTGTGTTTGATATTGCTGGGAAGAGTTGGATGCAGTTTAGTTTGTGAATGCTCTATGTGATGTCGTCAAAATTGCCTCTGCTAGTCATAACTCGACCGAGTATAGTCACTACTCGACCAAGTAGAGCTTACTCGGCCGAGTATACAAATGTACTCGACCGAGTAGAGCTTACTCGACCGAGTAGACACTCATACTCGGCCGATTATTGCTGATACAGCGACCCTGACGTGTAATAGCTATGTGAATTGCATGAGTTATGTGAATAATTGTATGACGGAGTTTCTTGGTGCCTTATATTGTTATTTTGTACAATAAGTTGTTTAAAAGATTGATTATGAGTATGTCACAGGTATGCGATTGTTTAGATAACCTCTTAATTTGTGAATGTTCGTTATATAACATTGGTTGGTATCCAGGAATTTAATTGTTCAGGGGGGAATATCAGAGTCTTTAAATAATGTAGAAAGATAATACAATACCCATACAGTGTTGTAGCTGTCACCAGTCTTATGCGTGGATATGTTTGGTTACGGTTATAATCGCCCACCGTCACGAATAAAAAGTCGCTATCTTTTGTTAACCCCATATTTTTATTTATATATACTACTTAGTTGCTGAAATATTCTGTCTTTACAAGTCACAAGCGTGTAATGTCATAAAGTAAGTTGTGCTACAAGAGTTTATGAGTAATGTCATGTGTGTGTTGGCTTTGGGCACGGGAAGTGGCTAGTGGTGAACTTCGGGGACGAAGTTCCTTTAAGAGGGGAAGAGTAATGTCGCGGAAATAAATATTTAATTATGCCTGAAATACGTATTTAATTATGCATATAATATTTAGAATCACATGTATATTATGTATGTTAGTATTCGGAATTACAATTATGTTTCCTTGGAATTATATCCATGTTGTACTCAAGTAATAGGAATGTTATACTTTGCACGGATGTCTCAATTTATGTGATACTTTGTATAAGTATACGGAATATGGTGGTTGAGTACTGTTTGCAGTGTGTATTGTTGCTAGTCGGTGTGTCACTTGTAACAAAAGAGTGCATATGAATTTATTAATTTCCGTAAGTATATGTGATAGTTGATGATTGGTATTGTTTGGAAGAGTAGCTGTGATAGATGATGGTGGTTGAGTAATGTTGTATGGCAGAAATGTCAGGATGGTTTGAGTTTGTGCGCCTTTGTGTAGGTGGTTAGTGTCGGTGCGTAACCCTGAGGAGAGTGACGTGCGGGCTGAACTTCGGGGACGAATTTCTTTTAAGGGGGGAAGACTGTAATACCCAGGTTATTTAAGAACGCTGTTGACCGATCTTGTTGACCAAACAGACCTTAGGGATGAATGGGTGAGGGATCAGGCTTGTAACATGAGTTCTATAGGATTGTTTACTCGACCTAGCTGAGACTACTCGGCCGAGTATCACCTATACTCGACCGAGTAGAGCCTACTCGGCCGAGTACTCTCGTACTCGACCGAGTATGGCTGCTGTCGACACGTTAATATAAATGCAAGTTCGCGAGATTCATTTCATTTCTCTTTTCCTCGACAGTTTCTCTTTCTCTAACCCTAGCCTATCTCCCTCTTCTATCACCCCATACCTTCACACTCTAATGTATTTAGCCTAAACCTCCACCATAGGAAGGACGAGATTCGCTGGGGAAGGATGACGTGTGTGGTGGTCGTCTATGTCACCGCCGCTGCGTAATGTTAGGTAAGTATCTACCTTGTGTCCTTTTTGGGTGATTCTTTGAGTATAGTTGTGTAATAGGAGATGGTTATCATTGTTAGGATGCTTATTGGAGTCGTGCGTGGCTGTGTATGGAGGTCTTACATGCTTTGCGACAAGGTAGGGTTTTCCTACTCAGTACTGTTAATTGATTAAGATTGTGTTTGTTTTATAATTGTTGTTATCTGCTGATCGTTGAAGGATGGGGGTTGTAGTGGCGGTGGTGATGTGGTTGTGTTGTGATGGTTGTTGTGTTGTGACAATTTGTGATCTTTGTGGTATGTGTGATTGTGGTGGAGTCACTTGCGGGAGTGGCTTCACACCCTAGTTCGCCCTCCGTGGAACCCGCCACGGGAGGGGATGTGCACATTAAGGGACAGGGATTATTGTCGCTCGTTGATGAGCTGGACTAGGTTGGATGGGCTGCGGTCACCCACTGGCGGCGAGGATTACCTGTTACGATGGGTAATCTGGCAGGGCTACACCCTTCGGGGTGTAGTCGGTTCTGTGCGAGATCGAGAGACTGGGATAGAGGATGATCAGCTGCTTACATTGTTGACCTGTCTTACATTTGATTAGTCGATCTTGCCGTGTTATTTTGTTGTGTCTGCGGTGATCCATTTGGGGATGGTGAGCAGTTGGCTTAGCAGGTACTATTGATTGTGGCTTCTAGGATTGGAGGGATCGGGTCATCACGCTACCAGTCTAGAGATACAGTGTCATGAGTGTCGTAGATGTATCTTTATTGTAAAGAGTTTGTATTTAGTCATATTGTATAAGGTATATTATTATTCTATAATTGTTCTTCTATTGTCTAATTTGGTCTACTTCCTCGGGAAACCGAGATGGTGACACCGTCATACACTGGAATGGTCCTTGGTAAGGCGTTCTGGTGTGCGGGGGTGTTACAAATGTTTTAGTCCTATCATGTGAGATTAGACTATGTCGGTGAACACGTAATTAGCAAACAATGTGGTCGAAGTAGATGTTAGATTAATTACATGTGATTGCCATACAATTAAATCATACATAATAACAATAAATGAAATATGATAATTAAAATTACAAGAATTACAAGGCTTATTTGTTCTACGTCAAAAGCATGCTCAAAACGGGATTTTGAAGAAGAAAAGAAAATAAAATAAAATTAGAAATAAAGGTATGAAAATACGTCAGATTAGAGGTGATAATACGATTAATAGTCGATTTAAACCGTGATTAGAAGCTACGTCAAAGTGAGAAAGAGTTCAGGGACATAAGCCAACCCAGAACAGGCGCAGCATCTGCTGCGTCCCTTGGAAGAGACGCAACACTTCCTGCGTCTGTTCTTGCGTTGGATTCTGGCTGTGAAGTCAGAACCACGGATTATTAATGTTCGTTGGCAATTTAAGATCGATTATTGATACTAGACTCAAGTTGAAGTGATTTAACAGATTACATACATCTGGAACCGTCATAAAACAAATTAAAGATGAGAATTTACAGTGATTTACATAATTATATTTATATGATATCGGGTTTATAAAGGTCAAAACTTTGAACTTGAAAACGGATTTAAACTTGATAAGCTGAAATCAAATAAAAAACTATGTACAAAAGACGAATTTCAGAGAATCGATATGGGAAAATTGAACCTCTAAAATCCGGGTTTGAATAAGATGACGAAAACCCGCAAATATTGAATTATAAGGTATTTATGTCAGATTAAACGTTATAATTTGAAAAGGATTAATAAAACATGATTATATACTGAAACGAAAAAAAGAAACGAAAGAAATAAGAGATAAGGGGAAATTGCAGAAGGTCGAGGAAGAAGAAGAAGAGCAGGAGCAACGACAGCCTCAGGAAGAGGCACAGCTACTGCTGCGTTTCTTCTCGACGTCAGACCTTTACTGTTTTATAAATACGGTTTTAAAAGATGGTTTTTAAGACGGTTTTGAGCGTGCTTTTGATAGACCTTACATTAAATGATGTAAAATAAAAGTACAATAAATAAATGGGATTTGCACCCTCAGACTTACATGTTTGACGAAACGAGATTGACTAAATTTATCGTTTAGTGATTGCTTGACTCGAATATGCGTGGAAAGTGCCCTTGTTAAAGGATTTAAGAGATTGATTAGATTGATTAAATGGAGTTGGTCAAATTGGTCGGTCTATGCAACGTGACTGGGACTTAGAATAATCTGAGCTTACGTGGTCGATTGATCAAGCACGTAGGCGTCGAAAGCAAAAGCGTAGTCTTAGAATGCAAAGGGAGAAGAGAAGGGCGGACACTCGCGTGCCAAGTATGGAGACCGAAGGTCTATATTTATACTAAACACTCGAAGGAGTTTAGAAATGAAACAGATACATAAACAAATCACGGAAATATACTGGAAAGCATGGAAAGAGGGTTGGGGAAGAGGCACAGCAACCGCTGCGACCTTTGGAAGAGGCGCAGCACCTGCTGTGTCATTTCTCAGAGGTTTCTTCCTCAGCAAGAAAGATTTCCGCGTTTTTTTATGGAATTTCGGTAGATATACACTTTCTTATTCCATGAAACACAGTATACAGAAGATATTTCCTTAAAAATATTAAATTAAATTAGGAATAAATATCCAGAGAATTCTAGAACATTTCGGAATATTCTGACTCGGCATTTAAACGGTTTTTAGAAAATGAAGCGGTTTTTGACCCGGACTTCAAATGAACTCTAATTACTGTCAAAACGACCGTATCGGCGCGTAGATGACGACCATGAGGTTGAATCGAGTGTTTGAGATATCACTTGTCGATGAACTTACGAATTGTCATAAAATCGTTCCGCGTATCAAACATGCGGCCCAATCATCACTGGGTGGTTGGCGGGAGGTGTAGAAATGAGGTATCTACACCGACCCAACCACACCCGACTCTAACAACACCACACCCACACCCACACACACCTATACAAGCATAGCCGCCACCCGCCACCATCGTCACCTCCTCATGACCGTGGTGGGTCCAGTAGCAGCCACCGTGCCACCAACAACTGTCAGCAACAACCACGACAGCTGTCGTCCCCAACAACAACAATGGCGACACACACACAACACAGTTCGTACAACCCTCCTTTACCACTCATTTCCGACACCTATAGCCACCCAATCCACCACCCAAGACCACCACTAGCTTCTCATCACTACCCTCGACAAAACCCACCTGATAGCACCCCAAGTCAGTCACGGTTTATGGGTCAAAAATCCGTCTTAAGATCGTCGCACAAAATAGCTATAAACATATATACTCGGTCAAACCCCTAATTGGGTGGTCAACGGTGGTATGTGGCGGGTCAAGGTCGAGTCGGGTTAAATAAAATAATATAAAAAACTAGTGTGAGACGGTTTACCTTACGTTCTCGAGGCGGAGAGACAAAATCTCCATTTTTCTGTCTAAAATGTATTGTATATGATGGATTTTGTGGGATTACAATAGGATAAGGGTAGTATGGATATGGTAGGGTGGAATATATATGGTGAGTGCGGTATACGTATACATGTATCGTATATCGTATTATTATTATTATTATTATTATTATTATTATTATTATTATTATTATTATTATTATTATTATTATTATTATTATTATTATTATTATTATTATTATTATTGTTACAACTTATTATTATTACTACTATTATTATTATCATTACCATCATATAATAGTTATTATTATTATTATTATTATTATTATTATTATTATTATTATTATTATTATTATTATTATTATTATTATTATTATTATTATTATTATTATTATTATTATTATTATTATTATTATTATTATTATTATTATTATTATTTTATTATTCCGTCTCAAACATAACTCGTATAAATATAATAAAATATTATTTATATAATTATAAAATACGGAGTATTACAATCTTCCCCCCTTAAAAAGAACTTCGTCCCCGAAGTTCACCTCACTCTCTCCTTTCCACAAATCTCATGCATTCTCTCGCACCTCACCTGTCTATCAACCGTATACGCTCTTTCTAAACATTGCACTCATCCCAAAGTTCTTCACTCAATTCTCACTACTTTCTCACATTCTGTACTTTCACTTTCCTTAATTTCCGAATTGTTACATTCACTCCCCCTAAAAGAGAACTTCGTCCCGAAGTTCAACTGTCAGACCGCATAATGTGTTCTCATACGCTCATTACCAAATTCCACAAATGCTTATGTTTCAGGTTCAACACTCTCTCTTACCTATTTCAAATCCATAATCAGATCTCGTATAGTTATAATTCCATCGATATAACCCCCCCCCCCCCCCCCAATCTACAAGCCTCCCAAAAGTCAAGCGTCAGGTCAAACCCACGGTTTCAATCTAAGTCATATAAACAACTCCCAATTCATGTTGATTATATGTAAGCATATCTATCACGGGTATAATTTATTATTACTACGTATCTATATCACGTCAATCCTCATGATTTCACATGTATGCACATCAAAACACCAATTATGTGAATTCTAGGAAACAATCAATAAATGCGAAGTTTCTTGTCATTTAACTCAATATGATTAACATTCCCAATTCCGGACCTCATGCCACGCATATACCGCTTCAAATTCACCACATGATCACACATGTGTTTCCATATCCGTTCCCATCCATCACCAACCCTTCCGCTTATACAGAAGGCCACAATCACTATCATGCAAAGACCACTATGCGACACACAACTTGCAAGTTTCATCTTACTTTTACCCAACACAAGAAAATCACGTCGATTAACACATATCCAACAAGATTATCACATCATTTGTCATCCAATTACTCATGTTAAATCACGATTTCCATTCAATTACAACATGCCACCCAAGATGATCAAACGTAAACAATTGACAAGGTCTCATCCATATGGGGTCAACATATTCATCCGAAACAAATCAACCAATATAAATTCACGAAAATAAGGGTATACACCCCATACTAGGTCGAGTATCGACAAAACAAGGGTCAAAGCAGACCACTCGGTCGAGTATAGGAGGCCACTCGACCGAGTAGGCGGCCACTCGGTCGAGTGCATGGTGCACTCGGTCGAGTGCCACCTGGGCAGAATGTTTTCATTCTCTAACTCGTTCCCAAGCTTTCCTATTTCATCACTCAATTAGGTAGTACAACTAGATCACGATGAACACCGTGGGTGTTTCACTTGACGATTGGGAGGCAACTTCACAAACAACATTTATACTACCGCTCATAGGACATAATTTCACCAACTACTTTCACACGTCATGCATGCATACTTAAATCATACGGTTACTGATGCGATCCCGCTAAGTGTTCACAAATTAAGATGTGGTCGTTGGTCACGGTCGAATCAAAACACAATTTATAGCTCCACAAACAACTCTACAATTAGTAAAGAGGCAAGTAAAGGTCGGATCCCAAGGGACGGGAGTTGAAATGAGATTTCTATTGTAACTAGTGGTGTCTAAGGGGTGTCACAAATTGGGTTGATGTAGAAGGTTACTAAACTAGAATAACAATGAAAATAAACAAGCAAGATGAATTAAAGGGGTGTAAACAATCGATTAAAGGCACTAGGGTGTCATGGGATCATAGGGGAATCATGGGATATGATCATACAAACATGTTCTCAAATTATAAGCAAGCAATTATTGTTGTGATGGATTGAGTTGGGTTATATCTTACAATCCTAGGAAAGTTTGGGTCCCGGAGCCGAATCGATTAGATTGTACAACACCTACAAGTCGACTTAATCTTCCCTACTCAACAACATGCATGGTCTAATGAGACTCGAGTTGGGTTATGTCTTACAAGTCTCATTGAAAAGATAGGAGATGATAGTAAATGCAAGGATTCATAGGCTTAGCATTTCATCAAATATAACATGTGCATGAGTTGAGATCAAAACAAGCAAGCAAATAAAACATGAAAGCATATTAATTTAAGCATGAATCATTCCCCATGTTGGTTTCCCTAATCACCCATTAACCCTAGCTAAGAGACTACTCACTCATTATCATGTTGATCATGCTAGCAAGGTTGTCAATCATACCAACAATATGAAACATGATGAATAAATGAAAGTAATTAACAATAATTAAAAAGGGATTAAGAGATTATACCTACTAATGATTCCAATAATAAAGCAAGAATAAAAGAAGTACTTGATGTTTGATTGAGAGGTTGTCAATCTCCCAACAATAACCCAAATAATCTTCAATTACCCAAAATAAAGGATGAACAAGAGAGATTAAAG
This sequence comes from Silene latifolia, assembly GCF_048544455.1. Taxonomy (NCBI): domain Eukaryota; kingdom Viridiplantae; phylum Streptophyta; class Magnoliopsida; order Caryophyllales; family Caryophyllaceae; genus Silene; species Silene latifolia. Next base: position 85,197,888 of record NC_133535.1, read on the forward strand.
AACTAGAACTTGGATTAAAACTTGATTAATACTTGATTACAATATTAAAGAGAGATTTGATTGATATTAACTATACTAATTATTGATAAGAAGAACATGCTCCTCTAATTAGACTAATGGGGTATTTATAGTGAAAATTAGGGAGGATGCATTAGGGTTAACTAAGGGCTAAACTAGTAATTACACTTTTAAGTTGAGCAAGGAGGACCCGGTATTTTTCGAGAGAAGGGCTTCTCTTTTCGTAGCTTGAAGAAGACAATCCGTCTTTGTGAAGAAATCCGGGCGGAATAGGGTCGGGACGGGCGGATTGCACCGTTGGAATCCGAGCGGATTCACGGGAATCCGGGCGGATTGTGGAGGGGGAATCCGAGCGGATTCGAACAAGGACGCTCGGATTGTCTTTGCCGGACGGACGGATTGTTGACAATCCGCTCGGATTGTCGATCGGATAGTAACTTCTTCTTTTCTTCCCTTTTCTTCATAAATTCCTTGGGGATTTCCATGGGGACTCAAGGATCCTTTCTCAACGTTGCTCTTCTACTATGATATGTACAAAGGCCTTCTAATCTTGTCTCTCCTTGATGCTTGGTCATTGAATTCGATCAATTTAGTCTCGTTTTGCCATGAAAATGCAAGATTCTTACTCCTTTCCTACCAAGGGATCAAAATCTCAAAGAATATGCAAAACAAAGAACTAAAGATAAGAAATGACCCAAATAAGCACTAAAAAGCATGGAAACAAGGCTAATTCGGGGCTAAATATGCGCCAATTATGGTCACATCAAATATCCCCAAACCGAACCTTTGCTCGTCCCGAGTAAAGAGGTGACAAAGACTAGGACCAATACTAACCTATCCTAATAATATAGCCGATATGAGACAATTAGCGGGTCTCACTCCGCCCCTTCAACTCACAACAAGACAACCATGAGGTAGGATGCCTTCTTGCAAGGCAAGGTGGGTCTTGCCAAAATGGCGACACATCCAAACATTAAGCACACAAAATCAAGTAATGGATGCATCTACAAAAGAATAGCCACTTTCCTCATCTAAGTGGCGGAAATTATCTACAAGGGAAGCAATTCAAGGGTACACAATCCTTCATAGATGCAATTTGTTCAAACTACTAAGCCTAGAAGGATACCAATAAATCACCTCCAAGTTGTGTCAAGCTAGGGTACCTTTGTCCTCAATCGTTAAATGCTTTTGTCAAGAGAAGACTCCCTATGGCGTTAGAAACACTGGAGGATCGCGGAATTCCCCCTCTTGCCTAGACAAGAAGAAGGGTCGTCCCCTCTCTACCATGCACAAAAATGGATACGATGGATAAAGGGATCAATAGATATTTGAGTTTCATTTTGGGAGTTTGCTTTGGTTTTTGTTTTCCCCCCAATTTCTTGTGGCATTTGACATTTGAGAACACTTTCTTGCCATTTCTTTTTGATTTTTGGCATTTCAATACTTGACAACTTTTTTGCATTTCTTTTTGAACATTTTCAAAGTCACCCCAATTAGTAACGAGGGTGCCTTGTATTTGAAGCTTAGGAGTTCTATTTTTGCTCCTCTTTTCATTTGATGCATTTTTGTAAACTTTCTTTCACTTTTCATTTCATTGAACTCAAATTGATTTCTTTTTGTGCCCATTCCCTTTTGATGACAAAATTGTGGTAGAACATGGATGATGGATGGATGGGTGCATGGTTTCAAGGGTCACCTTGGAATAAACGGTAGCCAAGGATTTATCACACCACAAGGTACTCTTGACTAGGCCTTAAACCATGGGTCAAAGGATACTAGCATGACACATCCTAGGGTGTTTTACAAGCATTCTAACAAGCAAAGTCTTAAGAACAAAAAGCATCTACTAGGGCCTATATACACTTGTCAAGCTTCCCAAGTAGATGGTTTCGCAAAATTTTTCTAACATGCAACTACATGCCATGATGCAACTAGCATATAAACATCCTAATGCAAATGATTCTACCAACTAATATGACAAACAATCTAAATGCAAGTCCTAGATTCACATTGTTATACCGCATCAATCAAAATAAAGCCACATAGTCATTAACATAAAGAGGAAAAAGGAGATTGGAAAGATCATACCATGCGGTCTTCAATATCCTCATGTCTCGGATGTGGCGTAGTCAATCAATGTGAACAAGGATAAAACAAACACAATATATACAAAACAATATATACAAAGGAAATGAACTTGTTTTTGGGTTTTTCAATTTTTCCAATTTTTATGATTTTTGAAATTTTTCAATTTTTTTTGGATTTTTGAATAAGAGTTAAATGTTAGAATTCCCATCCCCACACTAATATGGGCATTGTCCTCAATGGCCAAAATGATGGAAATTATGCAAAGATGATTCATGATTTCTATACTAAATGCAATCTATACTAAGCTACACTACATGATGCATGGTTTTTGTTTATGACGGAGAGGATAATTTAGATTACCTCCCGTTGTGTATGCATTAATTTCCCCAAACCGAGTGAGACACTATTGCTAATGTCCAAGGATGGGTATAGTTCATGCACACACTATGCTATGCATGAAACTAATTTGTCATTTTGGATTTTACAAATGGGAACAATAAAATAAGAACACCTCAATGGTACCGAGGTGTGAGTCCTTTGATGGGGCTAGGACTACTCCAACAATGATCAAAATGAAATAAAATACAAAGAGAGAAATAGACAAACCATGAGAGAGTAGGAGTCTCCAAGGCTTGCTAGTCTTCCATCATGCTATCATCATCATCACTTCCCTCATGAGAAGTGGTCACATTGCCGCTTTCCTTGTCATTTGCTTCTTCACTTTCTTCCTCATCTTCATCTTCACCATCTTCTTCATCCTTTTCTCCTTCACTTGCTTCTTCCTCAATATTATCATCAACTTCTTCATCATTTCCAACAACCTCATTGTCACCCAAACCGGCCCTAGATGCACCCGGAAATAAGACCTCTCTATCCGCCCAACTAGGCAAAGGACAAGATGGATCAAGTAGTCCTTGCCTAGCTAAATGTAGGAGGGGTGGATATTGAGCCAAGTAGGCATTTTTCCGATCTTCATAGGCTTGCTTGTGCATTGCTTGCATGAGAAGAGTCACATAGTCTTTCCCAACTTCAACTCCTTCCGGTTTGAACTCTTCATACTCAAAGGGGTAAGGTGGTATGACAATGGAAGAGGAGGGAGCTTCAAGATCACCCTTTTGTTGTTGAATGATATACTCGGCTTCTTTGGAAAGGGGAAGTAGATAATTGGTCCGGTGGACGCTTAGACGACAAATCTTCGAGGGCAAGGTGAACGATCTAGCTTCACTAGTTAGCCATCCATACTTAGTGTCAAGGGGGTTTTGGGCAACCCACTTGAACTTGTGAATCATAGTATGCATATCAACAAGATGGCCACCCTCCTTTGCTTTGTACTTGTTATCCTTATTGAAGTTAGGATCAAAGTGCTTAGCTAGGACCGTGACTAGGCCGCCATTGACAATAACGGTCGTGCCCTTCTTCCCACTATCGATGTTGAGCCATCTATCTACCAAGAGCCTTAAAGAATTGTAAGGCTTGGTATGAATTCTTCCGATATTCAAAGCCGATTCAAGGAGAATAAAATCAAGTCTTGTGAAATGATTGGTGTCTTTCCTAGCAATTATGGTATTTCCCACAACCTTGTGCCATACTCTTATGCCCGGATGGTGGACCAAAAGAGCACGACTCGCATGAAAATCCTCAAATTTCTTCCCGGAGATTGCCTCCCAAAGAGGTTCGGGGTCATACTTTCCATAATGCTTAAGATAACGCGATTCATCACTAAGACCCAAAATTTCACCCAATTCCTTAAAGGTAATGCGTCTACTAACATTAGCTAGACGAAACTCGAGATTTTCTCTATTCTCAACTTTGGTGACTTTCAAAGAACTTAAAAATTCCAAGGTAAGGGAGGGGTATGTCAATTCCCTTGTTTCAAACAATTTCTTTAACCCCATGGCATTGAAAAAGGCTTTTGTTTGTTCAAGAACACCCAATTTTTGTAAGGTATCTTCACATATGAATTTGGTGGATTGTAATGACTTCATAGCAAACTTGACAAAGGTATTTCTATGGGTATCGGAAATAAAAGTTACCTCCGGATAATGCAAAAGTTGATCAATTACCGGAGTAGAAGGTGTTGTTGCTCCCATAGAAGGTTGTTGTTGTTGTTGCACTTCCAAGTTTGGTGTTGCTACCACCATAGCCAATGCTTTCTTTGTTTGAAGAGCCTTTTGCCTTTGTGAGAGTGCTTTAGCCTTTGGTGCCTTTGTTGCTCCCTTAGTCCTTGCCATTGATGAACTTAACCAAGAAAAGAATGAAAAATCTTCAATTTGTAGTATGCCCAAATCGATTTGAAGGTGAAAGGCTTTGCCTTTATGAAAACAAAAATCGACTCAAAGGTTGAAGATTTTGTGCTTGGTTTTAATTTTTGTTGAAGAAGGAGTGATTAATTTGTTGTTGGAAGGATGGTTTGATTTGATTTTGGTGAATGTTGTTTTTTGTTTTTGTGATGGAGAGGATGAGGGTTTTGATGTTGTGGGTAGTGTTTATGAATGAATGAATGAATGAATGAATGAAGGTGGGAGGGGTTTTAAAGAGGCCGAAAATTTTGAATCTGCAGGGGCAATCCGTGCGGATTCTGCCCAATCCGTGCGGATTCTGGTCTTTCTGGGCTTTGCAAAGCTCGCCTAAAGACGGGCGGATTTGTAACAATCCGCTCGGATTTGCTGAACACGGGACGGGCGGATTTTCTCTAAGACGGACGGATTTCTGTCCAGAGAATTTTGCTTGTTTTCCTCAGCTGCAAAGACGGACGTTTTTCTCACAAGACGGACGGATTCTCCAAGACGGGCGGATTTTCAGAAATCCGCTCGGATTTTTTAACAGTCAAGAAAATTTCAAAATTCAGCTCAGTTCAGGACGGGCGTCTTCTCTGCAGGACGCTCGGATTACATAAGACGGGCGGATTCTTGGGAATCCGCTCGGATTCTTCCTCTGTGTACACGGATTCAGTTCCACCCGTGCACAGCGCATTTCCCTTATCATTCTTTCATTCTTTCTTCAAGTCTTGTGTTCTTTATTGTGGGGGCACTACTAAGGCATGGATAGCCTAGGCAATTGTCATCCCCACACTAAGGTAAAGCACTACACATCAATTGAAATTGTTAGTCCCTCCCTCACATCTCTCTTACATGACAATTATTTTGATCAAAGTAAATAAAAAATCCAAAGATGACAAAAATGCAATACAAGAATTGAAAAGTAGGTTAGGGAGTTAGAAATATTTACAAGTGGTGGTTTAGGGAGGACTCTACCAAACTCTCATTCTTGATGAGATGTCAAGGGGGCATGTCCAAGGTGTTGTTGATGTTGCTCAACACCTTGAAGAAGTAATCAAAAGCTTGTTCATTATCATGGTAGAGGTTCTCAATAGACCTTGGCCCTTGTTTTTGGTCTTGATCGATAGCATTACCAATGTAGGGATTAAAATCCCTTCAAATTCGTCGTCCCAAAGACCACAAACTTCATTGACTTGATCATTGAAAATCTCTTGCTTAGATGGAGACAACTCTCAAAATTTCTTCTCTTGGCCAATGAGGCCATCCTCTTCTTCCTTGGTTGATTTTGATGAGCTTTGCAAGCTCTCCTTGTCACAATTCACTTGCTCTTTGAATGGAGCATCTTCAATTTTCTTCTTCCATTGGAGTTCCGATTTCTTCCTTTCATCCTTTCGGCTATAATGATCAATCATGAAACATGGTTCATGCAAACGAGGAGCTCTCATAGTCTTGTCAAGATTAAAAGTTATGCTTTCATCTCCCACTTCTAGAGTGAGCTCACCATGTTTCACATCAATCACCGCACCGGCGGTGTGTAGAAAAGGTCTTCCTAGGATGATTGGAATGTTGGAATCTTCCTCCATATCAACAATGACAAAGTCCACCGGGATGAAAAACTTCCCAATTCGCACGGGGACATCTTCCCATATCCCTAACGGTGTCTTCGTCGATCTATCGGCCATTTGGAGTGTGATGTTGGTGCATTTAAGCTCTCCCATCCCCAACCTTTTACTCACCGAGTAAGGCATGACACTCACACTAGCCCCTAGATCACATAAGGCTTTGTTGATCGTCGTGTCGCCAATGGTACACGGTATTGAGAAGCTTCCCGGATCCTTTAACTTTGGAGGTGAACTCCCTTGAAGTATTGCACTACTCACCTTAGTGAAGGCGATAGTCTCAAGCTTCCGGATCGACTTCTTCTTTGTGAGGATATCTTTCATGTACTTCGCATAGGCCGGAACGTGATTGATTAATTCCGTGAAAGGAATTGAGACTTCCAAATTCTTCACAATTTCCATGAATTTTCCAAGTTGATCATCAAATTTGGGCTTGGCTTGACGACTTGGAAAAGGAAGTCTAATCACAATGGGCTCCTTCTCCTTGGCCTTGTCTTCATTTTTCTTTGAACTTTCTTCTTTTGATGATTCTCCACCTTTGGAGTTTTGCACAATTTCTTCCTTTTCACTAGCTTCCACAACTTCATCCTCAACTTGCTTCTTCGGTGCTTCATACCTTGTACCACTTCTCAAGTGAATGGCACTAACCGTTTCATGTCTAGGGGGATTACTTTGAGGTGGTAATTGCCCCTTTTGTCTTTGTGAGCTCGAATATGCTAGTTGAGTCAATTGTGTTTCCAACATCTTGGTGTGAGCTAGAATGTTGTTGATGGTGGTTTCTTTTGCTTGGCTATCTTTTTGCATTTGAGTGAAAAATTCTTGTTGATTCTTTTGCATTTGGAGGACCGCTTTTTGGACATCAAAACCTTGGTCATTTTGGTGATTGTATGGATTTTGATTTTGGTAACCTTGGTTTTGATTGTAAAAGGGTCTTTGATTTTGGTTTCTCATGGGTGGTGGAGTGTATGTTGTTTGAGGGTTTTGAACATTTTGGCTTTTGTATGAGAGATTTGGATGGAATTTGGTGTTTTCATTGTAAAAGTTGGAATAAGGGGTACCACTTTTGTATGCTTGGAAAGCATTCACTTGTTCATTTGTTCCCCTACATTCACCTTGGTCATGTCCCAAAGTTCCACAATTCTCACATATCCCACTTGGGATTGATGAGGATGCCGTCATGGCATTAACATGATGCTTCGATGATTTTGAGTTTTCCTCAAGTCTAGCCATAGCTTGTTCAAACTTCAAGTTGATTGTGTCAATGTGAGCACTAAGTTGAGCACCCAATTGAGTAACGGAGTCCACTTCATGCTTTCCTCCTCTAGTAGCCTTGCGAGGTCTACTATATTGTGAGTTATGGACCGCCATTTCCTCAATCTTGTTCCATGTTTGATTGTCATCAACTTCGGTGAACATTCCATTTGATCCCATATTGAGAATGTTCCTAGAATCTTCATATAAACCATTCCAAAATTGTTGCACCAAAAACCATTCGCTAAGTCCATGGTGAGGACATGAGCGACAAATACCTTTAAACCGCTCCCAAGCTTCATACAAAGACTCTTCATCCCTTTGCTTAAAACCCGTAATTTGAGCTCTTAGCATGTTAGTCTTTTCCGGTGGGTAGAATTTTTTGTAGAAAGCTAGAGCCAACTTCTTCCAAGAATCTATTCCAAGGGTGGCCTTATCAAGGCCCTTCAACCATTGCTTTGCGGTGCCGATTAAGGAAAAAGGAAATAAGACCCATCTAATTTGGTCTTGAGTCACGCCCGTTTGAGAGATAGCATCACAATAGTCGCAAAAGGTTTCCATATGGGAATGAGGGTCCTCACTAGGCATCCCCCCGAATTGGCTCCTCTCAACTAATTGGATGAAGGCGGACTTGGCAATAAAATTTCCGGTGAGATGTTGCGGTGTAGGAGTACCATTTGGTAGATTCTCCTCGGTGGGTACGGAGTGTGACGAGAATTTTGGCATTGTAGGTGGATTTTGTGGGGTATTGTGTAATGGGTTTTCTTCTCCTTCTATTGCGAAAGGATTGACAAACTCACTAGTGGGTTGAACAACTTCACCAACACCTCTCAAATTCCTCCTAACAAGTCTCCTATTGTTCGTCAAGGTTCTTTCGATTTCACGGTCAAAAGATAACAAATTACCTTGTAACCTTCTAGACATGCAAAATATCAAACAACTCGAAAACAATTAGAACAAACCTTGAGGGGTTTTACTTCCTCAAGGCGAAGAAAGACACAACTAATGACAATAAAAAGAAATCTAAATCAAACAAACACCGTCCCCGGCAACGGCGCCATTTTTGATGCAATCCCGCTAAGTGTTCACAAATTAAGATGTGGTCGTTGGTCACGGTCGAATCAAAACACAATTTATAGCTCCACAAACAACTCTACAATTAGTAAAGAGGCAAGTAAAGGTCGGATCCCAAGGGACGGGAGTTGAAATGAGATTTCTATTGTAACTAGTGGTGTCTAAGGGGTGTCACAAATTAGGTTGATGTAGAAGGTTACTAAACTAGAATAACAATGAAAATAAACAAGCAAGATGAATTAAAGGGGTGTAAACAATCGATTAAAGGCACTAGGGTGTCATGGGATCATAGGGGAATCATGGGATATGATCATACAAACATGTTCTCAAATTATAAGCAAGCAATTATTGTTGTGATGGATTGAGTTGGGTTATATCTTACAATCCTAGGAAAGTTTGGGTCTCGGAGCCGAATCGATTAGATTGTACAACACCTACAAGTCGACTTAATCTTCCCTACTCAACAACATGCATGGTCTAATGAGACTCGAGTTGGGTTATGTCTTACAAGTCTCATTGAAAAGATAGGAGATGATAGTAAATGCAAGGATTCATAGGCTTATCATTTCATCAAATATAACATGTGCATGAGTTGAGATCAAAACAAGCAAGCAAATAAAACATGAAAGCATATTAATTTAAGCATGAATCATTCCCCATGTTGGTTTCCCCTAATCACCCATTAACCCTAGCTAAGAGACTACTCACTCATTATCATGTTGATCATGCTAGCAAGGTTGTCAATCATACCAACAATATGAAACATGATGAATAAATGAAAGTAATTAACAATAATTAAAAAGGGATTAAGAGATTATACCTACTAATGATTCCAATAATAAAGCAAGAATAAAAGAAGTACTTGATGTTTGATTAAGAGGTTGTCAATCTCCCAACAATAACCCAAATAATCTTCAATTACCCAAAATAAAGGATGAACAAGAGAGAGATTAAAGAACTAGAACTTGGATTAAAACTTGATTAATACTTGATTACAATATTAAAGAGAGATTTGATTGATATTAACTATACTAATTATTGATAAGAAGAACATGCTCCTCTAATTAGACTAATGGGGTATTTATAGTGAAAATTAGGGAGGATGCATTAGGGTTAACTAAGGGCTAAACTAGTAATTACACTTTTTAAGTTGAGCAAGGAGGACCCGGTATTTTTCGAGAGAAGGGCTTCTCTTTTCGTAGCTTGAAGAAGACAATCCGTGCTGTGAAGAAATCCGGGCGGAATAGGGTCGGGACGGGCGGATTGCACCGTTGGAATCCGAGCGGATTCTGGGGAATCCGGGCGGATTGTGGAGGGGAATCCGAGCGGATTCAGCAAGGACGCTCGGATTGTCTTTGGGGCGGACGGACGGATTGTTGACAATCCGCTCGGATTGTCAGTCAGCATAGTAACTTCTTCTTTTCTTCCCTTTTCTTTATAAATTCCTTGGGGATTTCCATGGGGACTCAAGGATCCTTTCTCAACGTTGCTCTTCTACTATGATATGTACAAAGGCCTTTTAATCTTGTCTCTCCTTGATGCTTGGTCATTGAATTCGATCAATTTAGTCTCGTTTTGCCATGAAAATGCAAGATTCTTACTCCTTTTCTACCAAGGGATCAAAATCTCAAAGAAAATGCAAAACAAAGAACTAAAGATAAGAAATGACCCAAATAAGCACTAAAAAGCATGGAAACAAGGCTAATTCGGGGGCTAAATATGCGCCAATTATGGTCACATCAGTTACGCTATATACACCAATGATTAAGTACCTCAACAATATGTTTGAATCCTCAAACATTATATGCCACACTCTTACTCTCATGACCGCGAAAACCAAGTTTGGTAATACTAAATCCACAACTTTATATCACAATTAACATTCCCGAAAGCCGACTTGCAAAGGGCAACCTCGTCTCTTTGTCTTACAAAATAATATCCCCCGAAAAAGGCCGACGTCGGCATAATAATATGATCATCACTTACCATATCACACATCTACACTGACTTTCAAATAGTTTCGCCATACATTTCTCACTACGACCTTTACTAGACATATTGCACCCTCAATTCTCCTTGGTCACCTCAAATTCAACCTAATATCTTCTTATATTTCTATTTCATAAATCTTTGCTATCATCTATCAATTCTCGTCAATCCTTGAATTCAATTTACATATTCTCGCAATTATGAACAACCCAAATTATCACTTTATTTTAACCTTAGATACCTTAATTGCAATCTCACCATTCCACCATTCAATCTCATTTATTTATCAACTCAAGATTTCCAAGTCATGTTCAACCACAATATCCTTCAACATACAACCCAACCTCACTCACTATGCATAAGTTCAATCAATCAACAAAGGTTCGACCTAGATTACACATCACTCATTGTCCTATTGTCCACAAGGCCATCTCATGTAATCAACTCACCCACTCATAACTTTGTATGGGCTAACTCATCTTCCTACTGTTTCCAAATTCCTAACTTGATGTTTATACATAATTCCACACTTCAACCCTTCACTTGAATCCCCTAAATGCATCAATACTGCTAGGCAATGAGACACACACTATATACAACTAGTTTCCGTTCCATGTTCTCTTTCCCGCAATAGTTACACCACCATATAACCGAACCCAAATTATTTATAACACATTATTCAAGGTTTCAACCAATAATATTCTCATTCATCACATGACCTACCATTCACGATGCTTTACATGAGCCTCTTTTCCTCAAGTCAATAACCACGTCAATTATCAAATTTACCTAAATTCCAATAAAACACGTGTTTCTCATTTAAAATCCTCAAGATGCGACACTCACTCATCCTACATTATTAGCACTCTTTATCCTCATGGCTCATCGATTCACGCCCATTTCACATCCTCCCCCAGGGCAGACTAGGCATTGACTCACATATAAGCAAAACATCACATTATTAGTAAAATGGTAACATTATGAGACAAGGAAACCATGTTTTAAATACGAACATGTAAAATTTAATCGTATACCCTATGGTATATAAAAAAAAAAATTGGCAAAATTTTGAAATAGGATTCTCAAACTAAATCAATGTATAGCGCTATTAACAAAATTGAAGTCATATCACTCAATTAAATCAAGAAAACTTTAGAGCAAAATTTTCAAATTCTAAGAATTTACCCAACATTGTTAAACAACATTTGGATCAAAACATTACTACATCAACAATGACTAAGTACCAACAAACAATTAAGTCACATTCGAGAGCAAAATCAAAATTATTCACTTTTCGATGAAATTTCAAAGGATTTTGGATAACACCTTAAAAATGAAATTTCGATTCAAAATGATACATGCCATCACAAACCAAGATGGTGCCTCACTAGTTAATTAAACTAAGCTTCAAACACTAAAAATCGAAATTTTGGAACGAACATTGAGGTTTCAGGAAATTTTGGAACGAAAATTTCAAGGTAATTTTCAAACATACGATAAAGGTTAGTAATAACAACCAAATTTTGATCCTTGTTAAACCATCAACCAAGCAACAAATATAAAATCGGATTATTGACTCAATAACATATATTTTCGAGTTCATAAGAAAATTTTAGGTAAAACTCAACATGAAATTTTTTTATACTTGACATCACGAATGGTGGAAAAGAGGTGATTAACATCATGAATCTAACCAAAACATGTAATGAATTGACAAAAATGTGAAGGAGTTAACGTAAATTTACACAAAACCAAATTGGAAGAATTAAGAGAAAAGAAAGCGTCACTTGTAAGATGAAATTAGCCAATTTAAGGGGCTAAAAAAAATTAACGTAAGAATTTGAATTCGAGCAACAAATAACCAACAATAACGTCTTTCAAAGAAATGACTTTAAATGTACGAATAAAAGAGATAAAATAAGGCAATAACACAATTTTAGCGAAACGCACAACCCAAAAGCTGGCACTCGGTCGAGTGCTGAGTCCACTTGGTCGAGTGACAGTCCACTCAGTCGGGTGCCTCCTTCACTCGGTCGAGTGACTCACTTCCAGAAATTTTCAAGTTTCTGGAAATTGGTCCACTCGGTCGAGTGGTAGGGTTCATTCGGTCGAGTGACTGGTACTCGGTCGAGTACTAGCTCGCACTCGGCTGGGTGTCTCTCTTTGGTTTGCAATTTCCGACTCACAACCATTATATTGACACTAACGACTAATTTCCGACTCACAACCATTATATTGACACTAACGACTAATCTACTAACAATCATTTATAATCACATTCTAACATGTAATACCCATTCATCAAAACACAATATGCATATGAATACTTACATCCAATTTTCACACGATAGATGCACCACATCATAAATAACGATATCATGCAAAGCCTATCGACTTGTTATAGTAAACACGTAATCACGCCACATATCATCATGCATCGAATGAACCCATATATAAGGCAAGGAACTAAACTATGATCGCAACTGCATTTAATCAAGCACATTTTATTTCGGTTAATAAATCATGCAAGATGTTAAATAAAATTCGTATCACGCATATAATCATGCAACATGTCACTTCGCGTTTCCCGACTCATAACCACCCACGTAGTGACCAACCGAAATAATAGGATCTATTTTTGAAATGAAGAATCCTTCTCACCCAAAACCGACCTCCTATTGTACTCATGTCGGGTTCATTTTATTAGACACTCCTAAATTCATTTTGGTTCATTGGTTTAGGTTCCAAAATCGTCGCTCTGATACCACTTTGTAACACCCCGATTATCCGGCCAAGATAATTGGAGCATTACCGTCTCGGTTTCCCGAGGCAGTGAAATCGGAATTACAATAAAGAAACTTTATTAAATAAATAACAAGTTTAGCTATTATAAACGTAAACTAATGAATAAATAAAATACAACTCGTGACATCTGTAATCTTCTAGCCAACTAGACTCGTCTCGTGATATCATCAAGCTCGTCGCGTCTCCCGCGTACTATCCAAACAACCCGAACATAATCTGCTCCCCATATGACCAAATGATATCATATGGATCGACTGATAGGCTTATCGCGTACCTATGCAAAGATAATTACCCTAAACAAGAAGTTAATGTAGCAATAGGGGTCGAACACAAGGAAACGAGAATTACGTCGTGAATTGCTATGGGTGGATTTTTATCAAGGTCGATTACGATTTGGTTTGGTTTGGTTGTTTGATGATTAATAACAATAATGATGTAAATTATATAATAAAAGAGAGTCTAAGGGATTCGGGTCACACATGCAAAGATAAACATATGATCATGATAAACATGGTACTAACAACATTGTCAATTGCTTAGGCTTAAAGATACCCATCTTACGATATTAGCATCAACCATAGACCGGGTCTTAGAGAAACTCTCGTCCATGACTAGGTCGTCCTACTATACATGCTTAGTCTAATTCAATTCCGTGCCTCTCGACTTATAGAATGAATGAACAAACTTAATCATTTGAATAAGGCCTTAAACAAAGATTAAACGTGACGATGCAAACATGTGATAGAAGCAATATGAACAATATTATTATTAACTTATTTTATCATGTTTATATATTAAATTTATGCATGGCTCTCCTAGCCCTTAGACTAGGAAATTTAGCTACTCATAATAGGATGTAAATTGTAAACTATATTGAGAGAAGTGATAAACATGATAATATGATCTAAACAAATTAGGTGATATAACATGTAAAGGAAATTATGCTAATGAAATGAGATTAATAATAAACTAAATAGCAATGTAAAATGTAAACTAGAAATAGAAATACCTTAATAGAAATAACTTGTATGGAAGAAACAATAGAACCAAATGCTTGAAATGTAATAATAACCAAATGTTTAAGGACTGCAAGATTAACTAATTTGTAAACTAATATAAAAACTATTGAGAGAAATATAATGCTTAAGGCTATGAAGAACTAAAATGAGACGTAAAAATTGGATGCCTAAAACCTAGGAAAACCTCTCCTATTTATAAGAGAGGAAGAAGAAACGTAAACATTCGAGATGCATGCGGCCCCGATCGGGGTTGGGTGGCCCCGATCGGGGTCATGTGTTTTCGGGTATTTTCACTTAATTCCTCACTTAATTGCTTGAGGAATCCTAAGTGCGTGATTAATGACCCTTAATGCACTCGGGTAAATGCTCCTTCTATCATCTTTAGAGCTCCCAAAAAGCATCCTAAGCATGTTGGAATCTTATGCTTTCCACCTTGACTTGGACTTGAACTTTGGGCTTTGACTTTGATTGTTGGCAACATTTGCATTACTCATATTAATCCATCAATTTCTCCATGCAAAACCTAATCCAGTGCTCCATGCTTAGTCCAACACTTGGTCTTGATTAGCTTAGTGAACTTGGTGTATAAAATGATAGGAAAAAGCCTCTAAATGCTTAGATTCCTACAAAACCGTAACAAACACAACATTACACCTAGAACACAAGATTAACTCAAATATATACTAATTAAAGTACGACGAACAATAGAAACCGAGCTAAAATGAGGGGTAAAATTATGTAACTTATGCACTTATCAAACTCCTCCAAGCTAAACCCTTGCTTGTCCTCAAGCAAGAAACCATATCCCATCAAATGCAATATCCTAACAAGCTAAGCATAATGATTTTGAAATCCGAAACAACATGGGCAAGGAATAAAGCAAAACATGGTTGAGATTTACATGACGGCGTAGCATAGAAAACTTTGAATGAACCTTTAAGCTCTTGCATGATCCTTTGACTTATGGACTCTCACGGGGCACTCAAACTCTTTTTATGTGAAAGGACAATTTTGTGAATAAACACTCAACTATCCTCGACTTATAATAATGTGCCCGCAATCTAATATGGTAATCAATCAAAACTAGTAAGCCAAAACAATCAAATGTAAGCATGATAAAGAAGCCAAATGGGTAGGAAAAAGGCAATATGTAATGGGTAAGAAGGGGGAACAAATGAATTATGGATTATGGAGCTAATGTCGAGCTAGCAACAACCAAATGTAAGGATGCTCAATCCCAATTCTAACCCAATTTTGCAATTCAAATCATAAAAAAAACTCTCCAAAATATGTAAATAATGCATGAGAGTTTCTTACATCAACTTCTTCTTCTCTTTTTCTTTTCAATTCATACTTTTTTTTTTTCATTTCACTTTCATGCTTTTTTCCTCATTCATTCATTTTTCTCATCTTTTTTTCATTTTTTTTTCATTTTCCTCTTTTTTATCTCTTGAGCATTAAGACCAAGCTCACATGATTTTCATAACTTTGAAATAAATCCCAGTTAAGCACCCAAACAAGACCAAAAACAGCTACTAGCTCAACAAGGTAGGCAAGTTATAATGTAGCTATGGAAAATTGTTTGTGAAGGGGTCAAGAAGGCAAATATATCATGTGAATGGCTCCAAAATGCTATAACAAATGAATGCATGCTTACCAAGAGATGACATGAGAATCATACTTGTGCGTTTTGATGAAACACACATTATAAGGAGACACCTACACTCACCTAAGAGAGACCGGATATGGATGCATCGGTCAAAAGAGGCTCTACCTTACCAATTTATAGCTTGCCACAAGTCAAGATCAAGCCTATTCGGTTCATTCTTCATCTCCCACCTACTATGTCAAGACATCCCCATGTAGCTAATATCCCATCATTAAAGAATAAATCATTAGCAACAAGCTATTGTTAGGATAAGCAAAGAGGAAAGTAGGCTACAAGCAAGCACAAAGCAAAAATTTCTCTCAAAAATTTCAAATTTTCTACACTACATGCAAACTATTCTATATGCAAATGCAATATCTCCCCCCAAGCTAAACATCACATTGTCCTCAATGTGCCAACTATCCAAATCACCCAATCAAACCATAAAAATGGCTCAAAGCACTAAATAGGAAGGACTAGAGGTTATGTTTAATGGGATGCAAAATCTAGACTAAAATGCAAAGCAATTAAAAACTTACTCGACTTGCTAATCTCCCCCAAGCTAGCATGAATTCGGGGGGATGTAGATGTTTCTTTGTGATTAAGGTGAAGAATTATAGAAAAATGGAAGAGAAAGGAAGAGAAAATACCATCGGGTGTGAAAATGATCGAAAGAATTCGATCCCCTTTTTTTTACCCGTATAAAGAGAAGGCCAGAAAGTCACAGGACCACGACCCCGATCGGGGTTGACCTCCTCTTCGGCTTTTTGACTTTTTCTGCGTTTGTTTTAATTCCTTCTCGTTTCTCGAAAACCACGTCCCCGAACGGGGTTGTGGCATTGGGAAGCGTGCCATATTTTCTTCCAATTCTTCTTCCTTCATTTTCACCTAAAAATCACAAAAAGAAACATCATCAAGTCGAACATTTTATTACTAATCTACAAAAAACAATAAATTGCAGAAAATTAAAAACAAGAAGAAATAAAAGCAATAAAAAGCTTGGGTTGCCTCCCAAGAAGCGCTGGTTTAACGTCCCGCACGACGTAAGAAGCTATTTGATTCAAGTTGTGTTCTTGAGCTTGCCACCAACCAAGCCCCATGTCATAGCTCTTTTAGCATTCCGCAACCATTTGAAATTTTTCAAATAAAATTTCTTTTTCCTCTTGGCACTCCTAGCATTAGTGCCCTTAGCATCGTCACCTATAAAGCAAACAACACCCAGATTGTCCTCTAACGGATCCATTAGTAAAGATTCAAGCGTAGTAGAGGCATAAGAAGAGTCCACAGTGCTAAATAAATAACAAGACTCT
Organism: Silene latifolia; assembly: GCF_048544455.1. NCBI lineage: Eukaryota > Viridiplantae > Streptophyta > Magnoliopsida > Caryophyllales > Caryophyllaceae > Silene > Silene latifolia. The sequence goes on from NC_133535.1 coordinate 85,214,988, forward strand.
TGTAATATTGGGCTTCTAATGGTGTTGTTTTTCTAAAGGAAACCCGGTCATCACCCACTTCCAACGTCAATCTCCCATTTTTCACATCAATTAACGCACCCGCGGTGCGTAAAAATGGCCTACCCAATATAATTGGGGTTTATGATTCCTCGGCCATATCAAGTATGAGGAAGTCAACGGGTATGAAAAACTTACCAACTTTGACGGGAATATCTTCTAAGACACCTAGAGGCCGCTTTAAAGAACGGTCCGCCATTTGCAATGTAATACTTGTGCATTTTAAAGCACCCATGTTAAGTTTTTCACAAAGGGAATAGGGCATGACACTTACACTAGCACCTAAGTCACAAAGGGCCTTATCAATGGTATATTTGCCTATAGTGCAAGGAATAGAATAACTACTGGGGTCCTTAAGTTTCGGGGGAGACTTGTTTTGTAAGAGTGCACTACACTCTTCGGTGAAAGCAATGGTCTCAAACTCATTGAAGGATCGCTTCTGTGAGAGGATTTCCTTCATAAACTTTGCGTAAGAAGGGACTTGGGTAATCAATTCCATAAACGGGATGGTGACTTGTAAATTTTTACAAACTTCTAAAAATTTAGCAAACTTACCTTCCTCCTTGTGCTTTGCTAGACGATGGGAAAATGGTACTTGAACAACTTCCTTGGGAGGAGCATCCTCCACATCTTTCACTATCTCTTTCTCATTCTCCTTGGGAGCATCCACTTTCCTTGAAACGGCATCACTCTCCTTAGCATTAGGAGAGATTTCTTCAACAACCACCTCATCACTTTCTTTTGGCATAGGAGACCCAACATCTTTGGCATCAAGCTTGCTTTTCCTCTTAAGCATCAACAATCGATGAGGAAATGGCACACGATCTTTAACAATAGGCTCTTCACTAGCCTTCTTTTTGTCATTTCCCCCAAGCTTAGCCTTTTTAACAACCACCTCATCATCCAAAGTTATGGATGGCCCATCATAGCTTGAACCACTTCTCAAGGAAATAGAATTAACGGTTTCATGTGGTTGCTCACCTTGGGGAGGTAGTTGACCATTCTTCCTTTGAGAGCTAGAAGCGGCTAATTAAGCCACTTGTTGTTCCAACATCTTGACCGCGGCACTGTGAGCTTGATCATTTTTTTGAATTTGAGCCAACAATTCCCTTTGCATTTGGATGATCATGCCCTCGAGCTTACCCACTCCTTGATTGTTTTGTTGGCCATTTTGTGGTGGATTTTGTTGGCAATTGTTTTGTGGGGGCCTTTGTTGATTTTGATAACCCGGCGGAGGGATATACTTTTGTTGTTGAGGAACATAGGCATTTTGTTGTGGTGGGGGTTGAGGGTTAAGCACATTTTTGCTTGTGTAAGACAAGTTCGGATGAAATTTTGAATTCGGGTTATATGTGTTGGAAAATGTACCCGGTGGATATGAACTTTGTCTAAAAGTTTGAAAAGCATTTACCTCTTCAATAGAAGCTCGACAATGAGCGGCATAATGACCCGCACCTCCACATCCATCACAAACGATGATTTGGCTCGTTGAAGACACAACATTGAGTTGTTGAAGGGAATCTTTAGCATCCCTTTCCGCCAATTGTTGTTGGAGCAAAGCAATTTGAGCTAGCAAAACAGAGTTGTTAGAGGATTCTTCTTTACCTTTGGATGGTACAACTCGGGAATTGACATATTGGGCATCATGGACCGCCATAGATTCGATCGTAGCATGAGCAAGGTCGGTGTCAATTTGATCAAACCGCCCATTATTGGCGGAATCAAGAATCCTTCGCGACTCGGCACAACATCCATTGTAGAATGTTATTGCTAGAAACCAATCATCTAGCCCATGATGTGGGCATTGCCTTTGAAGCTCTTTGTACCTCTCCCAAGCCTCATATAAGCTCTCAAGAGCTTGTTGACGGAATCCGGTGATTTGGCTCCTCAAAGTTTGAGTTTTCTCCGGTGGAAAAAACTTTTGATAAAAAGCAAGAGCTAATGTCTCCCAATTGGTGATTCCCAAGGTGGTGCGGTCAAGGCTATTGATCCAAAGCTTGGCCTTGTCCTTTAAAGAGAAAGGGAAGAGCATTTCCCTTATTTGGGCTTGGGTGACGCCCGTTTGACGGATCATGGAGCAATAGTCACAAAAGTTTTGCACATGCAAATTGGGATCCTCCAAAGGACTTCCCCCAAATTGCTTCCTCTCCACAAGGCTAATGAAAGCCGGCTTGATCTCGAATTCCGGCGCGGTGATTTTAGTGGTTGTGATTCCGGCCGGAAGCATGGCCGCGGTGGGCTTTGACTGATCGGAAAGTTTCACCATCTTTTTGGTAGTAGATGGTGGTGGTGGTGGAGTTGATGAACAAGAAACCTCCTCCTCTTCAAGAACCTCTAGATCGTCTAAGTAAGACTTTCTAGCACTTTCAACTTGTATGGGAGAAGTGGCTTCTTTCACTTCCTTCCAAAATCGTCGTCTTCTCCTAAAGGTTTTCTCGGGCTCGGAATCCGGTGAAAGCAATTCTCCACTACGAGAGGACCTGGGCATAAGACAACAGTTTCTAGGAAAATGATAAGTAACGGTCTCAAGGAACAAGTGTTCTCCAAGACAAAGGAAAACAAGATAAAAATCGACAATTCAAAAAGCAATAAAACCGTTTCTCCGGCAACGACGCCAAAATTTGATAGGCTTATCGCGTGTACTATGCAAAGATAAACATATGATCATGATAAACATGGTACTAACAACATTGTCAATTGCTTAGGCTTAAAGATACCCATCTTACGATATTAGCATCAACCATAGACCGGGTCCTAGAGAAACTCTCGTCCATGACTAGGTCGTCCTACTATACATGCTTAGTCTAATTCAATTCCGTGCCTCTCGACTTATAGAATGAATGAACAAACTTAATCATTTGAATAAGGCCTTAAACAAAGATTAAACGTGACGATGCAAACATGTGATAGAAGCAATATGAACAATATTATTATTAACTTATTTTATCATGTTTATATATTAAATTTATGCATGGCTCCCCTAGCCCTTAGACTAGGAAATTTAGCTACTCATAATAGGATGTAAATTGTAAACTATATTGAGAGAAGTGATAAACATGATAATATGATCTAAACAAATTAGGTGATATAACATGTAAAGGAAATTATGCTAATGAAATGAGATTAATAATAAACTAAATAGCAATGTAAAATGTAAACTAGAAATAGAAATACCTTAATAGAAATAACTTGTATGGAAAAAACAAATAGAACCAAATGCTTGAAATGTAATAATAACCAAATGTTTAAGGACTACAAGATTAACTAATTTGTAAACTAATATAAAAACTATTGAGAGAAATATAATGCTTAAGGCTATGAAGAACTAAAATGAGACGTAAAAATTGGATGCCTAAAGCCTAGGAATACCTCTCCTATTTATAAGAGAGGAAGAAGAAACGTAAACATTCGAGATGCATGCGGCCCCGATCGGGGTTGGGTGGCCCCGATCGGGGTCGTGTGTTTCCGGGTATTTTCGCTTAATTCCTCACTTAATTGCTTGAGGAATCCTAAGTGCGTGATTAATGACCCTTAATGCACCCTGGTAAATGCTCCTTCTATCATCTTTAGAGCTCCCAAAAAGCATCCTAAGCATTTGGAATCTTATGCTTTCCACCTTGACTTGGACTTGAACATTGGGCTTTGACTTTGATTGTTGGCAACATTTGCATTACTCATATTAATCCATCAATTTCTCCATGCAAAACCCTATCCAATGCTCCATGCTTAGTCCAACACTTGGTCTTGATTAGCTTAGTGAACTTGGTGTATAAAATGATAGGAAAAAGCCTCTAAATGCTTAGATTCCTACAAAACCGTAACAAACACAACAATACACCTAGAACACAAGATTAGCTCAAATATATACTAATTAAAGTACGACGAACAATAGAAACCGAGCTAAAATGAGGGGTAAAAGTATGTAAATTATGCACTTATCATCGACACAAGCCACCCCAAAAGAGATAGGTGACAAACACAGACACACAAACGTCAGTAACGATAAAAGAAACTGTGACATGACTCAAGTGCGCGAGTCAAGAATATGACCATGATACGAATGACATACAATTATCCAACCGTCATACCGGTACCGGGACACGCCCAGATGTAACCACAACCACTGGTGCCAGGAACACGTCCACGACACCATACTCACACAGGGTACTCCGAACACGTCGGTGGTACCGAGCTCAAGAGCGACCCGGGTCCCCTGCCAGACGTCGTGTCTCACCCACACGCGTCCCTCCAAGACTCAAGTCATTAATGTGCACATTCCTATTGGGGTGGGAAACCCTAATAGGCGACTCAAGCGGAAGACGGTCTCCCAACCTCCTTCCGCCTTCATAGAACAAGTAACCAACCAACACCGCAATATCCTCCAATATACATGACAAACACAATAAATACAAGATTCCGTATAACATTCCATTACCGACTCATTAAATGTAATTAATGACAACCAATGCATTTAACAAATAGACACATTATAGAAACTGAGTAGGTTAAACCTACCTTTTCGCAAGCTCCATAAGCAAACCCGAATAATAATAATCTTCCACAAAAACCGTCACCTAAATTAATTAATTTAATTAATTACTAACTAATCTAATCTAATTAAATACGAACTAGTTTTTGTACCCGTGAAAATCACGGGTGCATTTGAGATTAATTGTTTAAGTTTATGCATAAGTGTAACATCATTAAGTAGTATGAAAAATGTTGACATTTTTGTAGCCTTGTGTTAGTTAACACAACACACAAAGATATTTCACTTAAATTATAATTCATGTAGCTTGGTGAGAACCATAACAACATTTTAATAACTATATATATATATATATATAGAGAGAGAGAGAGAGAGAGAGAGGTAAGATCTAATGAGTCCTCCTCTCAAATTGAGTCCATAAGTCCCTCTAAGGGCTATTGGATGGACTCAATGAATGGTTGAGATGCATTTGATTAAGGGCTATTAAAAAGAAAAGGAAAAAAATGTGGATGGTTGGATTGAGATGGGTGGTTGAGATTGAAAATTACCAAAAAAAATTACCACTAATCAAATTTCTATACATTAATTAATTTTTCTTTCTCTCTCTAGCCCCTAATTAATCAGTTTTGAGTTTAAGATTTCAGAAGTGTAAATGTAATGTTGTATGAGTTTTACAAGTGTAAATGTGATGTTTTACGAGTGTATGAGTTTTACAAGTGTAAATGTGATGTTTTACGAGTGTAAATGTAACATTTTAAGAGTGTACATTTGATTTTTTGTGACGGAAATTTTGAATTTATATAATTTTAACATTTTACAAGTGTAAATGTGAAGTTTTACGAGTGTAAATGTAACATTTTTAAGAGTGTAAATTTGATTTTTTGTGACGGAAATTTTGAATTTATATAATTTTAACATTTTACAAGTGTAAATGTGAAGTTTTACGAGTGTAAACGTAACATTTTTAAGAGTGTAAATTTGATTTTTTGTGACGGAAATTTTGAATTTATATAATTTTAACATTTTATAAGTGTAAATGTGAAGTTTTACGAGTGTAAATGTAACATTTTTAAGAGTGTAAATTTGATTTTTTGTGACGGAAATTTTGAATTTATATAATTTTAACATTTTACAAGTGTAAATGTGAAGTTTTACGAGTGTAAATGTAACATTTTTAGAGTGTAAATTTGATTTTTTGTGACGGAAATTTTGAATTTATATAATTTTAACAATTTACAAGTGTAAATTTGATGTTTTACGAGTGTAAATTTAACATTTTAAGAGTGTAAATTTGATGTTTTGCAAGTGTAAATGTAAATATTTTCAGAGTATAAATTTAATTTTTTAGGCAATTTTCTATATCAAATTTGAATTTATATAATCTTAACATGTTACCAAGTGTAAATGTGATGTTTTACGAGTGTAAATGTTGTATTTTAAGTGTAAATTTGAAGGTTTAAGAGTGTAACTTTGGTCCTTTGATTGTGACTTTGGTCCTTTATAAGTGTAACTTTTGTCCTTTACGAGTAAAACTTTAGTCCGACTACCAAAAAACACCACCACCGTCGTCCTCCACCACCAACTCATATCCACACAAAATATGAGTACAAATCTATATAATTTTAACGAGTGTAAATGTACAGATATACAAGTGTAAATGTAAGGAAATATGAGTGTAAATGTAAAAAAAAATATGAGAGTAAATGTAAAAAATATGAGTGTAAATGTAAAAAAGAAGTACAAGTGTAAATCTGAAAAATGCGTGTAAATGTAAAGAAATATGAGTGTAAATGTAAACAAATACAAGTGTAAATGTAAAGAAATGTGAGTGTAAATGTAAAGAAATGTGAGTGTAAATGTAAAGAAATGTGAGTGTAAATGTAAACAAATACAAGTGTAAATGTAAAGATATGTGAGTGTAAATGTAAAGAAATGTGAGTGTAAATGTTAAGAAATACGAGTGGAAATTTAAAGAAATACGAGTGTATCTTTTTAAAACCAGATCTGAAACAAAACAATATAATAACAAGACGAGATTTGAAATATATAACAATACGATATTTAGGATAAAGGAAATCTCACAAAAAAAAAAAAAAAAAATTCATAAAATCGTGAAAAGCAAACAAAGGAAACAAAGCACAACACAAATCCCACAAAAGCATTGAACCGTGAAAAGCAAAGCAAACAAAAAAATTCTAAAACAAAGTAAACAGCAAACAACAAATCCTAGACAAACAAGGAAAAAGAGACAAAGAAGATCCAAAACACAGAAAAGCAAAACGACTAGCCTAATTTATGTTAGTAATCCTATCATACTTGGTATATCAAATAGAAAAATCAGAAAAAAAAACATAAGAAATTAGAAAAAAAAAAGAAAAAAAAGAGATCTAAATGGTGATTGGTTGTGGAGCCGCGACGGAGAGAGGAAGGAGGGAGCAGGGGCTATGGTGGCGGTGCGGTGGTGTTGGTGAGAGAGGGGGGCAGTCGTGTTGGCGGTGGTGGTGCGGCATATGCCGTGGTGTGTTGCGGTGGTGGTTTGTGATGGAGATCTGAAAAAGGAGAGGGAGTTTCGGGTTGTGGGCTGGTTTTCCGTGGAGGGTGGATGGCGGCGTGTGGGTATTGGTGGTAGTGGTGGTGGTTAGTGGTAAATCTGTGGTCTTTTACGATAATACATTTTTATTTTTTTTGTATTTGGTGGTGGTGGTTGTCATGGGGCCGTTGCTGTGACGGACAAGAGGTGGGAGGCAGATGTGGGAGTCGGGGTGAGTGAAGTAGGTTTTTGTGGGGGATGTGTGGTGGGCGTGGGGTGGGTGTCGGTGTGGGTGGTGGCGGGCGTTGGGGTGTGGCTCAAATCTGTAGTGGTGAGGGTGGTGGGTCGGTGGTGGTGAGGATGAGAGGAGGGTGGTGGGTCGGTGGTGGTGCGGTGGTGGGCGTGGGTAGGTGGCGGTGGTCGTGGGGTCGGGTAGGTGAGGAAGAGGGGGAATTTTTTTTTTGAATTATTTGGTTTTTGAATTTTGTTGGATTTTTGAGAGGAATTGAGTTTTTTTGGTTTTTAGAGAGATGGGGGGAGGATAATTGTGAGATGAGAGAGAAGTGAGTGGAAAAAAAAGGGTTTTATAGTGAAATTAGGTCTTGATTAGGGATGGTAGTGAGGGAAAGTGATTAATTAGGATTGATCCCCTAATTTTAGCACTAATCCTCCCTTTTTCCCTTTCAATCTCATCCCTTCATCTCATCTTTTCAATGGCCCTTATGAGGACTTATGGACTCAATGAAATTGGGTGGACTCACTTGATCTCTTCTCTCTCTCTCTCTCTCTCTATATATATATATATATATATATATATATATATATATATATATATATATATATATATATATATATATATATATATATTAATTTATATATATTAAGATATTATATTATATGGGTAAATAGACATAATACCGAATGGAGGTAATATGGAACTATTTAATTGGACATTGAGAACTATTATACAAAATTAACTGATTGTATTGATTGAATACATGATAGGCACATTACTCATTTTCATCATTGACCAATATTTTTTTTATTTTAAATTTGTTTTTCATATATTTTTATCATTAACCGTGTCAATTTCACATAATCCACTTAATTTAGGCCGTCATTTATTTCTTTTGCATTAATTTATTTTTTCTATTGTCATATACCTTTTTTTTATTGCAATAATAATACGATCAATGTTGTAACCAAAAAATATTATAGTAACGTAATGTAATTATTTTTTTGCGAGATAAGTTTTTTCTACAATAAAATCCTAAAATTGAAATTTAGAATTTACTTTGATGTTTAGTTATTGATTGAGCCATTTAATTTACTTTGAAGTTTGAAAGACAAATTTTAATGTATGTTTGTGGTGCTCTAGTTTGTATTTAATGCTACAAATTGCTTAGACGTTTACTTTTTTTTTTTTTAAATAAGAAACAATATTGTAACATGTTAAAATTCTTTTAAAAGAGGGAATGGTGTAATGTGGTGGGTTTTTTTTCCCTTTTTCCTTTTTTTTTGTTTCTTCCTAATAAATGACTTGGTGATGTGGAGATGAGTTGTCTAAATAGATGAAAATGTTGATGCGGCAATAAAATAGGTGCTTAGTTTGTCTTTTAATTATTATACTAGTTTCATGACCCGTGCAATACACGGGTTAGTTTAATTATCAGTGTCTATTATATTGATTGAATACAGAGCACTTATTAATAATTTAGATAACAAAACTCTAATTTTTAGTCTAAAATTAAGTCTCATCCACAATTTTCCGTGAAAATCACAGGACTTCTCTAACTCTTCATAAACTTTTTCATTAATTTTTAATTTTTTTTTGCTAGGAATGTGCTATATTTTTTATCAATTCATTTTCTTTTGTAGGTGAAAATTTTTCATAACAGTAGAATATAAAAAGTTTAGCACTAAATTATGATTATTAAATGGAATAATGCTTGATAAGTGAAAGTTTAAATAAGATGAGTAATTATTCTATTAATTACTACTTTGCCTTTTCATTTTCTATTTTTACTTCTCCTTTTTAGTAAAAAAATAAAAAATTGATCTAACACGTAAATGTAGTGCTAAACTTTTTGTAGTGCTGCAACGTATCATTCTTTAGTAATGGTTTTTTTGGTACTATACCCTATTATTTTGTTATTCTCATTCTCATTACTTTTGTAACCAAATGATATCATTTTTTGTCAACGGCAAAATGATATTTTTGTTAGTCTAACTTTATTAAAATCGTATTAATTATAAAAGTAATAAGTAGTATTAAACATAGTTTATATACTTATATTTTTTTTAGTTTGGAAAAAATGATAATATTTAAGACTTCAAGTATTATTCACTCATTTTCTCTTAATTGTTGTAACGTTTAATCAAATAAAAATAATTTAAATGAAGTGGGTAAATAGATAAAACAATATACATTCTCACATTGGAAATTCAAAGTAAAAAAAAATACGCTACTTATTAGTATTATGGTTTTTTTGTGTGATAAAAAGTAAGTAATTATATTAAGAGAATTAATATAAACAGATTATCGAAAATCGATGGGTATACAATAATACAATGTATTTTGCCATCTTGTCATCAAAGCAACAATAAGACAACAAATCAAATGCATCATATCTCATTAGTATTTAAAGCATTCAAATCACAAGGAAAAAATAGATTTACCCTTTTAACCAACTTAATTAAATAAATACAGAATAATAAATTTACAATAAACTTGTCTTAGTCATATTTGTAACTTATTGTTAATATCAATCTTAATAAATGCACTACAATTAACAATGATGAATATATAATACAAAAATCCACAAAAAAATCTAGCACTATTAAAAATGTGAGATTAAAAAAGTAAAGTTACAATATATTCAAGTTAGGATATTCTTCACCAAAGTTTGACCACCATTCGCTAGTGATTATATTCAATCATCGACGATCTCGAGTGTCTTCATAAACATTCGACAATGTCTAAAACGAATTATATAATACAAATGCTTGTCGAATTGCCCACTTTTCTTCTACTTCTCTGTTATCTCTTCATCTCTTATCCATTTGATATGATTCCTACTCAACACAAAGTAAAGATATGAGAAATGTTGAAAAATCAATCAAATGAAATAATTAGGTGAAAATAAATAAATTTATTCATTAATTTGTTTTTGCTAGGAATGTGCTACAATTTTTATCAATTCATTTTCTTTTAAAGGTGAATTTTTTTCATAATGGTAGAATATAAAAAGTTTAGCATCAATGATTATATATTAAGTAGAATAATGTTTGGTAAATGAAAGTTTAAATAAGATAAGTAATTAGCCTATTGATTTCTACTTTGCCTTTTCATTTTCTTTTTATACTTCTTCTTTTCTTTGTAAAAAATAAAAATAAAAAATAGATCTAACGTGTAAATGTAGTGCGCCATGTATCATTCTAGTAACTACTCTCACATTAAAAATTCAAAACGAATAATTAACCTTTTTACCAATTTCATAAAAAATATAAGATCGATAATATTATACTTGTATTAAATTTGCCCTAGTCATTTTCAATTTTTTGTTCATATCAATCCCACCATTTTCAATACACATGATTAATTCATAAATACATTAAAAGCTTCCATAAAACTATCTATTAATATTAAAAAAAAATACATTAAAAACTTCCCTAAAAATATCTATTAATATTAAAAAAATACATTAAAAACTTCCCTAAAACTATCTATTAATATAAAAAAAAATTACATTAAAAACTTCCCTAAAACTATCTATTAATATGAAAAAAGTGAGACTAAAAAGCTAATGTTATAATTTGGCCGGGGAGCCGTTACCAAGGTTTGACCTCCCTCGTCACGATGTATATATTCGATTATCGGCGATTTCAAGTGTCTTCATCAACATTCGACAACGTCAAGAACAAACTATACAATACAAATATTTGCTTTTCTTTTCTTTTATATTCTCTCTTAACTCTTCATTTTTTGCCAATTTGATTCAAACTCACCACTAATCTTACATATGAAAAGTTATGAAAAATCCCAAATAAAAACAAATAGGTGAAAAATTCTAAACTTCTTTGTGATTTTGTTGTGAGAAATGAGATAAAATTCTTATTAATCGATATTCTTGTATAGGTAAAATTTGTTGAAGTGGTTTCATAATTGTAGAGAATATGAAAAGTTTGGTATTAAAGAGGGAGATAATGAGGTAGAGTAAATATTTTGGGAGGTGAAAGTTTTACATAAAATGAGTGATTAGTGTCTTTCACAAACAAAAAGGTGATTAGTAATTTACTATATTGATTTACTTTGCCCTTTCATGTTCTATTTGTTTTTTTTTTTTAATTTAACATGCAATGTAATTGTATTATGCCACGTGTCATCCAAGTAACTACTCAATCTAGGTTTTTTTATATTATTGTATAGATATGTATAGGGAGTGACGTGGCATTTCCATAATGCTAGGTGGCATTATTTATGTGGCATTTTTAACTACCCTTTTAATAATATTGTATAGATTAATTAAATAAATAAAAGGGTTATTTAATGTGAATACTCTGAACTATAGGGGTCATTCTCAAAATACTACGCACTTTAAATTAACTAGGAATACTATGAGCTAATACACCCCCTCTCCTCTAACAAAATTACTCTATTGCTTACTTAGTATAGCAGGTAATATATTGGGTGGGACCCACTTTTTTTGTTTATTAAGAACTTCATCTTCTCCCCCTTTATATTGTCCATAAATACAAATTTTCACCATATTTCTCATTCTCTCCTCTTTCTCCGTCACAATACAAATTCCGTTTAATTTGTAAAAGATGTAAGATTAAATTTAAGAATACGGGAGAAGAGCGGGAAGCACTTAATAAACTATTAAACAAGAAGACAAACCACTGCAAATCTGTCATCAGAATTAACAAAATTGCTTATTTTATAATCAAAGGGCAAAGATTTGAAAATAATCCACTGCAAAAGACAAATTAAGACTAAGACGTAAGTTTATGAAACAAGACATAGGAGAGATGAGATCAAATTATTAGTCGTTGTTATAATATGAACAATCTGGGCTAATAATCAACACACAAGAATAACCCAGATTTGCGACACTCCCACCATTGTTACCTCTTCTCCGCCGTCGTCGCATCAACCATCAACAACCCTGCCAAATAAACCATCCACCACAAGCCCATCTCGCCAAAAGTCGCCCCTCACTCATCGATACCTTTCCACAAGTACTATAAACCACCGCAAACCGCCAGATCTCAGGGGGTCGACTTATTAGATTTGTTTTGGGCTCGACTTATGACATTTGTTTTGGGCTCGGGATGATGGTCCTATGGGGGTTGCGTGCAGAGGACGGTGGTCCGATGGAAAATGTGTGTATGTGGAGGACGGTGGTAGTACTGGTGGCGGTGCAATAGGGTGGTTGGTGGTATACACACCGTGACATGTGAAAGGGTATGACTGTATTGAAATGGAGGAATTAAGCAATACTCATAATTAGTAAGAAGAGGGTAAAGCAATGGTAACCAGTATAACAGGTAGCCCTTCCACATGTTCTATTATGCGGGAAGGGGTATATTAGTTGGTAGTATTCGTAGTTAATTTAAAGTATGGAGTATTTTGAGAATGACCCCAATAGTTCAAAGTATTTTCATTAAATAACCTTAAATAAAACTCGTCTTAACTATCCAAATCCTGTCATAAACACACTCGGTCAAAACCACCCTTGCACCACCGTGTTTACCACCCACCCTAGCCACCAAAGCCAACATCTGCCGCCACCGTGACCACCACCACCAGTCACGGTGGCTCTCACAACCGGCAGCCACAACCGCCCCAACCACACCCGACTCTAACAACACCACACCCGCACCCACACACACCCATACAAGCATAGCCACCGCCTGCCACCACCGTCACCTCCTTATGCCCGTGGTGGGTCCAACAGTAGCCACCATGCCACCAGCAACTGTCAGCAACAGCCACAACAGCCGCCTTCCCCAACAACAACAATGGCGACACACACACAAAACAGTCCGTACAACCCTACTTTACCACCCATTTCCGACACCTGCGGCCACCCAATCCACCACCCAAGACACCCACTAGCTTCTCCTCACTGCCCTCGACAAAACCCACCCAATACCACCCCAAGCCAGTCACGGTTTATGGGTCAAAAATCCATTTTAAGATCGTCGCACAAAATAGCTATATATATATATATATATATATATATATATATATATATATATATATATATATATATATATATATATATATATATATATATATATATATATATATATATATATATATATATATATATACTCGGTCAAACCCTTAATTGGGTGGTCAACGGGGTCCGTGGTTGTGACACCCTTAAATAACGCGATAAATTAACACCTAAAACCTACGGAAAAACTGGTAGGATATGTTTGTAATTGGTCCAACTATATAAAAACCTGTAATTTCAAAAAATTTTCTAAACCAATCACAACATTTCCAACATTCCCAAGAGGCGGGTGCCAAAACCTGCAATGCTAACGAATTAATTTACATGCCATAGCTAACGATAAGAAAATATAATGATACAAACCCAAAATAGAAAAGGGAGACATATGTCCCTTCAAATTATATACAAAACCAAAAGTTAAAAGGTTTACTATGAGAAAAAGCCAAAACTAGGTCCAAGGTTCCTTATGCTCACTAGCTCGCCTGTGACCCCAACAAAGCATCAACAACCTGTCAATCGCATTTTATACAAACACGAAAGCCACAATTCAGTGGGGAGTAACTTCGAGTCCTCCCAGCCACGAAACGTCAAATTTAATGTAACATGTAATGAAACATGTAAACTATATGAAAATTTAATCTAATTTCCAAGTATCCTAACATATGAATGCTAAATTGACTGATTTAAACTATCATGTGAAAAATATAACAGGTAGTAATCCAAACTCTATCAACCATAGCCGGCTTGCATCTCACCTTCTATGATTCATAGAATCATCAAACAAGAAAGGGCAATATATCAAAGACAGGCATAAGTTCTTAGTACCGTCAATAGTCACTCTGTAACTCGAGTCTATACCACGAGGTAGGGAAGGTAATCGAACCGGTATCTTGGCTCAGCGGTTAATATTAATAAAACATGGCCAAGACACAACACAACCCTAGCCTAAAATCTGCGCAGACCTAGACATGCGGATACACACCACCGCACCCAAGACCCACAATTTTTCTAAAACAAAGTGAGTACCCTAAGGAGTCCACCAAAGGGTTGGCTAGTACTTAAGCTGACCACTTACAATCAAAATAAGTAACGAGGTCATGCCCCAACTTGGATATAAATCCACTAGTCAGGAACACAAAGGCTATTAAGCAGTGAACATATACTCGTCAGAGACTATAAAGACCTATCTATGACAAACACAACAACCTGCAAGAGATATTCAATACCCATTTCAATTCTAGCAAATTTTAACAATATTAAAGGCTTCAGGGAAACTAGGGCCATTTTTACAATATAAGAAGCTACTCAAATCAACTAACTACACATGTGAAACATAAATATAATAAATGGCCTAAAACAAGAAAAAGGCCGATTATCCAATTCATATAAAACTTCATCCAACCGAATTTTTACCCGCAACCCCAGCCCTGCGACAGGTACGGGTTAAATTGCGGCTGACCAATCACTCAATTAACTGACATCGAATCAGTCAAAGGGACTAAGGCTCAGTTTTCGGCACAATCATCAAAACATTACAATTATAGCTATATAATTTGATACGTGCCTAATGTATAGTCTTTTTGGCCTATTTCAGCACGTATTTCTATGCATTTCTATACTGTTTTTATAGTATTTTGCCCCGAATTGGCTACTTTGGTGTATTTTTGTCCTTTTTGTAGGAATGATCGCGGAAGTAGCGGAACCATACTCCTTTTCGTCCCTTTTGCATGCATTTAGAGGAGACGGGATTGTCCCAGAGTAAGATGTTGCACTTGGAAGTGTCGTTGCACGCATTACGAGGCATTTGGGTGAAGACGTGAGCTGAATTGAAGACCCAAGTGGTCTATCGAGCTGTTTGGTGGTCGATCGAGTAGTTCCTAGGCTCCCTGAGGCTCGATCGAGTTATTCCTTACTCGATCGAGTAAGCTGCACATGACAAGTCCTCGATCGAGTACCCATTTGGTCGATCGAGGGACTTCTGCTGAGACGATGGTCGATCGAGTGGTGTAATCCACTCGATCGAGAGGCTTCGACGCTATGGGCTTTAATTAGTCCATGTTTCAGTATTTTTCCGCAAAGACTCTTAGACTTTGGCTATTTAACCTATGTTTACTAGGTTAATTAGGCATCTTTTACTTAGCTTTTGATCTATTATTCATTAGACTCTCTAAGCTTTTACAGTAGAACATTTCCTACGTTGCTCTTACTTTTCGACTGCTACTCTTGCTTCCGGGATTGCTTCATTGAATTTCGTGTTCTTTACGCCGGAATTTGCTTGGATTGTAATCTCCTCTCTTCTCTTAATAATAATTAACCTTCTTGCGTTTTTTAATTCTTGTTTATGTTATCGTTCTTTCTTGCCCTAATCTCCGTTCTTCAATTCTTTTATTATTTCATTATGTCATCTCTTTGGGAAATTGTTTCTTTAGTTTTATTAAGAATATGAGTAGCTAAACCCTTTCATGTTGGGATTAGGGGATCTACGGTAGTGAAATGACGACGTAGTGAATGAATTAGACGAATTGACTAAGAGACCCCATCACTATAGCAATATAATTGTAATTCTCGACCTAGTTGAGTGCACGCTTCTATGTCACACATTAAACTGGCTAGAATTAATCCTGGATCGAAAGATTGGACTAAATAGGCCTGCTATAAACAGTAGACTACCCTAATGAGGACGAAAGTTAAGTTAGTGGTATTTTAGGGTGGGAAGTGGACCGAAAGGACCTTCTAATATCCGTCTCGCATTAGTTCGTCTGAGTCATTTACTGCTAAGTTGTTGAACTATCGTAGTGAACCGAATTCCCGACATGTCTCCCTCTTATTGATAGTTTTAATTCATTTTCCTGCTTTACTGCCTTCTGCTTTATTTCTCTTTCCCTTCAACTCCGTAGTTTAGAAACCAAAAATTCAATCAAACCCAATTGTTACCATAGGATTAGAAATAGATAGTCAGTAGTTGCATTACCTCCCGAGGATTCGATACTCGATTGCCTCTACTACATTTTAGTTGAGACCGTTAGGTTTTATTTTTGACAGTACGCGACGCACGTGTCAAATTTTGGCGCCGTTGCCGGGGAGGCAATTGTTCAATTTACTAGCTTTTTTTTTATTTTTAATTCTTCTTTTAGTTTAAGGAACATCGTTCCTTAGACTACTCTTATATCTTGTCTGTAGTTTCGTCTTATGCGCAAGTCGCAAGGTGGGCCACTACTACCTTTTGATCCCGAGATTGAGAGATCTCTGCACGTAAAAAGGAGACTATTTCAAGAACAAGCAGAGGAAGAGCCTAGTTCTCGTGGTAGCTTTTACGAGAACGAGCTTTTCGAAGACAATCCACCGTCTTCTCCAGTTTCCAATTCATCAGTTGAATCTATTACTTTCCCAAATTTTCCCGAAATGGCTGAGGAAGCAACCATTGCTAGTCACTCCGAGCCCACGGCCGACAATCTCTATAAAGGGTCCGAATCGCCGGAGATGCTAGGAAGTTCGAGCCCAAGCCTCGCATACATCAATATGGTCGAGAAAAATCAGTTCGGGAGCTGCAATCAAGACGCAGCTCAAGATATGGAGACCTTCATTGATTATCGCTGCTCCATACCTCCTCCCACCGGCGTGAAACCGATCGATCAAAGAAACTATGTTCATCTTCTCACTCCGCGATCTTTGCAAGGGAGTGGTATAGGGATTTGGACCGAGCTGCTCACGGCATAACAGATTGGAATTCGCTAGCATTAGCGTTTTACAAGAAGTATTTCTCTGCTTCGAGAACCATCGCCATTAGAGCTCAGATAACAAGTTTCAAACAAGGGCCTGACGAGAACTTCCACGAGGCATGGCTTCGTTTTAAGAAAATAGTGCGTACCATACCACATCACGGTTTCGAAAAATGGAGTTTGTGCAACCATTTTTACAATGGTTTATATGATGATCGAGGGGCTATCTTAGATGCAGCAGCCCAATGGTCGATTTGTCGACAACTTGGGGGCGACCAAGGGATGGAAAATCATAGATGATTTAGCCACTCATAGGGCTGAATATGGGAATTCAAGAGGAAACCAAAGAAGAGCCGCTGAGTCCTCTTCAGTAGCCGCATTAGAGGCCCTTACCGCGAGGTTTGACAAGTATGAATTAGGGGGAGCTCTCAAGGGAGGGATGTACCAGGTTAATGCTATGACAGACGGTCCTTTTGTCTGTACGAGGTGTGGAGTAGATGGACATGTCTCTGATTATTGTCCTAGTCCTTATGAGCAATGTGCTGCCTTTCAACATTACAGGCAAAACAACACTCATTACGAGCCGAATATCCACCCCAATTTGAGGTGGAGTAACCAGAACGTACTCAACCCCACCGCTCCTCCGAATCAAGAAGAAGAAGCAGATATTCCACCCCATAAGACTCAACAGGGCTATCAGAAGCCTCCGTCTTTTAACCCTCCTAACCACGGTTCATCTTCAAGTGGGGTGAGTGAAATGGGCGAGTTAAAGTCTATGATGCAAGCCATTACAAAGCAGCTTCATGCGAGTGATCAACAAAGAAGCACAAGTGATCAACAGAGAGACGCGTCCATAAAGGCACTTGAGACTCAAGTTGCTCAACTCGCCGCGAATCAATCCTCGAGGAAGCCGGGTCATTTAACGACTCAAAATGAGAAAAACCCAAATGAGACGGTACATTTGATAGAGTTGAGAAGCGGTCTTTCTTATGAGGGACCTAAGTACGTAAAATCGACCCGAGGGAAGTCATCACGATAATGAACAATGTTCTCGTTAAGAGAAAAGGACTCACGACACAGAGTTACTCGATCGATCAAGTCCGATGCTCGATCGAGTGAAAATGGTGAAGAAGCTGGTCGATCGAGTAGCATCCCCGCCGATCGAGTGAAGCAGAAGATGAGGCTAGTCGATCGAGTGGTAAGTTTGCTCGATCGACGACGCCGATGAAGAAACCGCTCGATCGAGTGAGCACGCTTCTCGATCGAGTGATATTGATGACGGGAAGCTTATTCGAGAGCCTGCTAGTGCTCGTTTAGGCGAGGAATTACCGAGAAAGGCCTCGTTCGAGAGGTAAGAAGCGTCCAAGGATACTTGAACTTGCTCCGGAAGACACCTTGGAAGCGAGAAACAAGGGACTCGAGATTCCACCATTACGTTCCCTTCCCAAGGCGGCTGCGAGATACCAAGATTAATCAACAGTTTAGCAAATTTGTTGAGCTTTTGAAGAGTTTGGAAGTTTCCGTGCCGTTCACCGAATTGTCGACCAAGGTACCCTCTTATTTAAAATTTATGAAAGAAATTTTAGCACGTAAGAGGACTATAAACGATAATGAGACCGTAGCTTTGACGAGGTGGGGTCACCCTATCTCAAAATAAGCTACCTCCTAAGCAATCGGACCGGGTAGTTTTTCGATCCCTTGTCACATCGGTATGCGATTGATTGATAATGCGCTATGCGATTTAGGCGCTAGCGTAAGTGTTCTACCTTTATCTCTAGCTAAGAGACTTGGTGTGACAAAGCCGAGTTGCACCAACATGACTCCCCGGATGGCCGACCGTAGTTTATCACGGCCACTAGGTGTAGCAGAAGACGTACTGCTCGGATCGGGAAGTTCTTTATTCCCGTTGATTTTGTCGTCTTAGATATCCCCGAAGATGTGCACACCCCTATCATTTTAGGGAGACCATTTTTGTCCACCGCCCGCGCAGAATAGACGTCGGGAAGACTTTGACCTTTCGGGTAGGGGACGAGGAGCTGACTTTCCATCAGTCCAAGTTCCGGAGGGCTCCCATGCAAGCTCAGCCTTGCAATGCCCTCTCTTCTGTTGACCCTATTATTGACACTCCAGATGAAAATTTGGAGAATATTGCTGTTATTGCTAACCCTCCGCCTCATACTGAGAGCAAAAAGGAGGAAAATTCGTCTGTTTCCCTTACTGCAGGTACAGATGAAGGCAAGAGAGGAGTCGTCAAGGGACAGGGTGCAACCATTATCAATCAAACTGGAGCCAAGGATGCCAAAGAAGATGACAGAGGGGCGAGAACGAAGACAGTTCGCACCTACATAGATGGGAACTACATTCCTCCTACCGCGCAAAAAAAGAATTCAAGCTCATGGAAATCAAAGAGGACGGTCAGTATCGCTGAAGTGACGTCCTCCAGTCAGAAGCCCACGAAGGGGCTACTGAAAGCTGATGGGAATTAAACGGGGAAATGCCCCGTGTAACAAATTGTAACAGATATTTGTTTGAATTTCTTTTGAATTTCTTTATTACGTTTTTAATTAGGACAATTAGTTTAGACAATCCTTTAGCTTAGACTGAGACTATAGACTGTGTTTCTGCATATTTGGTATTTTGGGATGTGTTTGGACGTGTTTTATGCAGGTTTGGGGAAATGTCACGCATTTCGAGGAAATAAAGACGGAAATCCAAGAGTCAACGAGAAGAAGCCCTCGATCGAGTACTTTTTGTACTCGATCGAATGGCAATTGGGTCGATCGAGTTGGCTGGTTACTCGATCGAGGAAGACCAAAAAGAAACAGGTCGATCGAGAGGTTTCGTATTCGATCGAGCAGAGGGACATCAAAAAAGTCCTCGATCGAGTGACTTAAAATCACTCGATCGAGTGAAATGAACAGGAGACGGGAGTTTTCTTTCCTTAAAACTCTTATTTTCTAATTTCTATTTCTACTTTGTCCCTAATTTCCGTCTAACCCTCTCTTAATTGCGATTCCCATTTCCCCCAAATCCCCAATTTTTGCCCAAAATTATCAAATCCACCACCTACATTCTATTACTAGCACTTAATTCTTCAATAGCCCCTTATTTTCCCCCTCTTTTGTGCTCGTTTTTGCGGATTTTAAAGGGAATTAGGGTTTGCGGTTTTTCGATCAAAATCCGCCTTTGTTGCTTGTTATTTGAAGTTTAATTGCTTGTTGTAGGATAATCATCATCAAGTAAGTGTTTCTATCACACTCTTTGCATTTTCTCTTCATTTAATTCGATTTTTTTTTTGAGGTGATTTGAATTAGGGCTCGAAAATCCATGTCTAGTCGATTTTGTTTCGACTTATTTGTGTTTATATGCCCTTAATTAGCTTGTTGATGATCTTTTCGCAATTCCTCGCTGTGTCTACATGTTTAATTCGAATTTTGCGCGATTTCCGCGATTAGGGTTCCTGTAAGTCGAAATATGTCGACTGTCAGACGGTCTTTCTATTGCCTTGCTTGCTTAACTTCAGTCTATGCCTACTTATCGCTGTTGTTAACTGCCGTTACCGTCCCCTATCGCCATTACTTGATGTGAATTATTGGGAAATCCCGTGCTGTGAGTAGAAATCTTCGACTGCTAGGAGTCATACATGCTCCCATTTTTTGTTTTCATGCTATATTAGCCTTTAGCAGTCATTATTTTATCATATCACCACCACTCACATGTCAGTAATTCAAGTTTGAGGAATTGTTGGGTTTTGCATTAAGGGAGTCGATTTTTTCGACTAATAGGGCCATTCTTTTTGGTCACATGCTTTGTTAACGCTTCATTTTAGCCACGGTTAGCAGCTATCTTCTCTTATCATGCCTTTAATAACTTGCAGGATGGACGCGAGTTCTGTACCTTCCACTAGTACGTCCTCCAAATGGCTCGTCCGTGAGCGAGTCGGTGGTCCCCGCTGTTGCCACTAGCTCGCCTTGGTCACCACCGCAAAGACCAGTTCTACTTGTCTCACTGGGGACACGGTTTACTCCGCGGCTAGCTCAGCCGGGAGCTCGGTTCGAGTGTTACACCGCCACTACTCCCACCAGGCCTTTCTCTCTCGCTAGATCGCGGATTCACGCCCGTTCCAAAGCTGGTATGCTGCCACCGAGGCCACACGAGCAAAGCTAGCCGCTTAGCCATCACTCCCACTCTTCCGAGGTCGTTGTTACGGGAGAGAGCGCTCTCACACCTTTACCGAAGATGCCCACGGACGTTTCACTTCGTGAGGCTCACCGGAAACGGTTAGTCGCTTTACTTCGTTGCCCTCTCTCCCCCACCCGTTTCCTTGCGCGGACCGACCTAGAGACCTTAGGTATTTACGAGGAGGTCCGTAGTTTGTTGAACGGGACGGGTATGTCGGGTCCGATTACCATGCGAGAGGCTACCATTCGTACCCTTACGTACGAGTTCTTTAGCTCCTATTCTTTTGACACCGACTCCTACACCGCTGACCACTCCAGTTCTTGCATTCACTTTCGACTCCGCAATGAGTCACACCACTGGACTTTGGCCAAGTTTGGCCAAGGTTTAGGCCTAGTTAGTGACGGTCCCACCGCCCCACCTCGAGACCTCCTTTAGCCACTCTGGGCTGCTCTTTCTCACACTCCCTTCCACTCACGGAAGGGAGCTCACATTCACTTACCTCGCGCCCGTTACTACTTGCTGCGTCTGGGAGAGACTATTTTTGGGCGCCCCGAGTCCAATAACATGACCAACACTGAGCTAGCCATTCTCGCGGGGTACCTCAACATTGACTACGGTACCCGTTTGTTCTAAACATTGCCTATCCGGTAGCTCAAAGATTGGAATGGAATTGGGACTCGGGTCAAGACCGTTGTTGTCTGCGGCGGGCTAGTTACTAGGATTGCCCGCCACCTTTACCCCACCGACCCCGTGCTCACCGCACCGATGAGATGGCTTACCTTGACACGGGAGCCATGATCGACTTCGCCTGGTTCCCAAAGGCGAAGGGGAGTGCGAGGACGTGGAAGATCCGTGGTTCCACGTCTGTTACCTTGCCGTGCTCTACCCTTCCGCCACTTCTATCGCTCCCCTACTCGCCGCCGAGGGAGCGAGGCCACCTCCACCTACCTACCACCTTACCTTCACCCCTCCTTCTTCTACTAGGAAGAGGAAGCGGGAGGCCGGAGCATCCTCTAGCTCTCGGGCTCGACTCGAGCCCAGCCGGACCGACCCTCACGCCTCAGCCTACACCCACTCAGACTCCCACACCTCCACCCTCACTCACTCCACCTCCTTCGATCCGGCCTTTCCGGCCAATTTTGTTCGCCCTCCTGTCTTAGAGGCGCCCGAGGTCATGGACCAAGGGCGTCGTGATGCCGTGCTTTCGGATATGTGCGAGATACATTACGAGATGAGACGGGATATGGCTTTGGCCGTATTCCCGCTCTACGAGTTCCATATCCGAGCCCGGCGACCGATTCCGAGGGTGGCCGCACCCTTCCTTCTACCGATACCCAATGGACGGGTACCCTCCACTTCCTTCGACTCGGAGGAGGAGCCGGAGGAGACAATGTAGCACGAGAGGTGCGGTTGCGGGCCGAGCAGCGCAAAGCGAGCTGCCAGAGAGGAGGAGAGTGATTCTCCGTTCGTACCCGGTCCGGAGGATCAGCCTGGAGATGACGACTGAGTCTCCCCCTTGTTTGTTGCTGGTTTGGGGAGACCGTTTTGTTGAGTCGGAGCACCTGGGAGACGGCGGTGCCGACGACGAGTAGCTACTGGTCTACTCACTTCCCCAGTTTTCTGGCTGGTTTGGGGAAGTTCGTGTTTTGTATGTTCTCTTACTCTTTTTATTTCGTCTCCTTTATTTTTTCTTTTATTGGTTGTATACTCTCATCCCCCATTTTTCTGCTGGTGTATGCTGGAGGACAACGAGGGCGTTGTCCGTTTTGGTTTGGGGAGGGTATTGCATCCTTTTGAGTCTGCATCTGCATTTGTTTTGCATTCACGTTTAATTTTCAGTTTGCATTTGTTGTTTATTTTCATAAAAAAAATCAAAAATACAAAAAATTAGAAATTTCAAAAATTCAAAAAAAATTCACGTTTATTTTAGCATATAGGTTGAGTCGGAACGGTAGATTCCCGTGATGAAATTGCACTATAGCTTGTCATATTACTTGAGCCTTGCACTTGTATTGATAGTTTTTAGCCTTGTCATACGCATAATCTACGAATTTCTGTTCAAATAATAGCTGACTGTTTAGACTTGACCTAATAAACTGGCAAACTACTTAAAAATTCTGAGTTTTAGAGCCATAACTGGTGACATTCATGACCAGTTCAATAGGAATTTTGAGTAGTACTCCTTGCATAGCATGTTCGTCCATTTTGCACATTTATGACATTCAATTTCTCGTCAAATGCACATATTCGGGTTTGTGGTTGGTGTCACATGCAGGGAGGGTCTTGCAATTTCCCCTTTCTTACATCTTTCACCCATTTAGCTCCACTTTAGCCAAAACTTGCCTTTTTGACCCATTAGCTACATTCCAAACTAAGCCTGCCTAGTCAAGCTAGTTAGTTTGTCCTCTTGTGGTATGTTTTCCATTGCAGTTTGGTCTGTCATTCTTGTTGGAGTTGGTGTCTGTATTAAGGAAGGAGGAAAAAGAAAAAAAAAAATAGTATTGAAAAAAAAAGAAGGAAAACGTGAAAAGAAAAAAAAAAGAAAAAAAAAATGAGAAAATATATGAGAAAAACAGAAAAAGAGCTGATAAGCAAAAGAAAGAAAGATTGTGTTGTGAAAAAAAGTTGTCCCCTCTTGTCAGAGTTGAGAAGATGTTCGAAGATGTACAATCGACAAGAGGGTTGGTTGTTTCAGTTAGCTGTTTCAGACGATGTGTTTAAAAAAGGGAACTTTGTGACCGTCTGACTCCTCCACTCTTATTCTTTTTTTTTTTATTTTTTTTTATTTTTTTTTTGAGGAGATTGTGTTTGAGTCTAGTGAGTTTTGTGCCAAGTGAAGGGCACTAGTACTTAGTCTTTCAGTCAGTTTGAGATCCGAATGGTTTATTATGGCCCTGTTAGGAACTAGCTTGACGCTTTTACTTCCACATTTCCATAACTTGTTTTGCCTTTTCTCACCTGAACCTCACTATTCCCATATTATTTGCAAATCCTCGGCTGTGACGGACATTATTGGTTGGAGTGTGTGCATTAGTACTTGAATTGTCTTTCATTTTTGTTGCATGCATGCTATGTAGGTCGCAGTTAGGTGAGTGACTGTCTTTTCTTCTCTCTTTTACATATTAAATTTGCCCTTTGCTTCATGAGAGAAGAGTGACCACGTGAGAGTCCAGTTTTGTTGGTCTTGCAAGGTCGATAGGTCAGCTTTATTTATGAACAGCTTATAATTCGTTTGCGTATTGACTGTTTGGCTCAACTGTTGATCTTTGTTGCATTAAATTGGTTCAAGTAGACAAGTTAAGCTGGCTCTGAGTTATCATTTCCGTTCCATTAGTTTAGTTTTGAGTTTACTCGAGGGCGAGTAAAGGTTTGGTTTGGGGAGATTTGATACGTGCCTAATGTATAGTCTTTTTGGCCTATTTCAGCACGTATTTCTATGCATTTCTATACTGTTTTTATAGTATTTTGCCCCGAATTGGCTACTTTGGTGTATTTTTGTCCTTTTTGTAGGAATGATCGCGGAAGTAGCGGAACCATACTCCTTTTCGTCCCTTTTGCATGCATTTAGAGGAGACGGGATTGTCCCAGAGTGAGATGTTGCACTTGGAAGTGTCGTTGCACGCATTACGAGGCATTTGGGTGAAGACGTGAGCTGAATTGAAGACCCAAGTGGTCTATCGAGCTGTTTGGTGGTCGATCGAGTAGTTCCTAGGCTCCCTGAGGCTCGATCGAGTTATTCCTTACTCGATCGAGTAAGCTGCACATGACAAGTCCTCGATCGAGTACCCATTTGGTCGATCGAGGGACTTCTGCTGAGACGATGGTCGATCGAGTGGTGTAATCCACTCGATCGAGAGGCTTCGACGCTATGGGCTTTAATTAGTCCATGTTTCAGTATTTTTCCGCAAAGACTCTTAGACTTTGGCTATTTAACCTATGTTTACTAGGTTAATTAGGCATCTTTTACTTAGCTTTTGATCTATTATTCATTAGACTCTCTAAGCTTTTACAGTAGAACATTTCCTACGTTGCTCTTACTTTTCGACTGCTACTCTTGCTTCCGGGATTGCTTCATTGAATTTCGTGTTCTTTACGCCGGAATTTGCTTGGATTGTAATCTCCTCTCTTCTCTTAATAATAATTAACCTTCTTGCGTTTTTTAATTCTTGTTTATGTTATCGTTCTTTCTTGCCCTAATCTCCGTTACTGAATTCTTTTATTATTTCATTATGTCATCTGCTGGGAAATTGTTTGCTGTTAGTTTTATTAAGAATATGAGTAGCTAAACCCTTTCATGTTGGGATTAGGGGATCTGCGGTAGTGAAATGACGACGTAGTGAATGAATTAGACGAATTGACTAAGAGACCCTGTCACTATAGCAATATAATTGTAATTCTCGACCTAGTTGAGTGCACGCTTCTATGTCACACATTAAACTGGCTAGAATTAATCCTGGATCGAAAGATTGGACTAAATAGGCCTGCTATAAACAGTAGACTACCCTAATGAGGACGAAAGTTAAGTTAGTGGTATTTTAGGGTGGGAAGTGGACCGAAAGGACCTTCTAATATCCGTCTCGCATTAGTTAAATCCGAGTCATTTACTGCTAAGTTGTTGAACTATCGTAGTGAACCGAATTCCCGACATGTCTCCCTCTTATTGATAGTTTTAATTCATTTTCCTGCTTTACTGCCTTCTGCTTTATTTCTCTTTCCCTTCAACTCCGTAGTTTAGAAACCAAAAATTCAATCAAACCCAATTGTTACCATAGGATTAGAAATAGATAGCTGTAGTTGCATTACCTCCCTGAGGATTCGATACTCGACTGCCTCTACTACATTTTAGTTGAGACCGTTAGGTTTTATTTTTGACAGGTACGCGACAGACGTGTCATAATTCATTTTGAGCCTATTAATTACAATTTCATTTTGTAAACTATCCTAACATGTGATAACTATCAATATAACATAATTTTTTTACCATTAACATAATTTTTAACTACTATTATGATTCATTTCCTAAGTTTAACCATATGTTACTTAGTCTAATTATATCATTAATGAACCTAAAATGACGAACAAAGCATGGAAAACCGCGAAACAAGTAACGGGCCGACCCGGGCCAGCCGTGGGCCTGCCATGGGCCTGCCGGCCTGCTGCCGCCACCCTTACTCCTCTTTTTTTTTCCATTTTTGTTCATTATAACATCGTCTGAACACTAATTAATCGTTCCCAATACAACTATGTTAACTTAAACTAACAAAAGACATAAATTAAGCATGCATGCATCAAATTTTATCATGTGAAAATTACTACTCAAACAAAAATCACAAAACATACAAAAACAACAAAGATTGTGACGATTATTCGTCGAGTAACTCGAAATATGTTACCTTAAGCTAGAAAATGAGCAATTAACACCTTAAAACCCAAACCCTAACAAGCACTAGCCGCTATCCTCGACAATATACGAGTCCCCAAACTCGTCCTCCAATTCTTCACCTAAAAAAAACAATAAAAACACAAAAATAAGTATATAAAACCGAAATTACCCAAAATTCGTCTTAAAACAACTTCAAGAAAACTGAAAGTAAAACATACTAGGTTGTAGATCTCGACGAGGGGATTCCGGAAATATAAATTATGCGAAAATCGATAAGAAACGAGAAAGATATAGCGATTTTAGCTTGAAAAGTAAGAAAAATGGTGGTTTTTGGTGAGATGTTGATGATGATGAACAAAAGAACAAAAAAAATCAGAAAAAGAAAGGTAAAGGGGGAGGGGTGCCGGGGGTTAGAGGAGAAAGAGAGGAAAAGAGCGAGTTTGAGTCGGGATTTTACGAGTCGGTTTTGGCTCGATTCAATAATAACTAGAACCGTTGGTCAAATGCAAATTCCGACAAGACCAAAGTTCTTAAATACGAGATTACAAGAAAATTGAATACTCATACGACCCATTTCCAAAATCGTTTACCCAATGTTCAAAAGAATTGTCATTTCCCCCCCCCCCCGATACGCCCTTATTTCGAAATAAAAAGTTTTACACGGTTTAAACTATTTTTAAACATCTCGAAACTATCAAAATAAATACTTTACCTCAAAATATAATAAAATTATATTTCTTTGAATTATTTTTACTTTAAATACATTAATATCAAATTTTATTTGATTACTAAATTATTTTCGAAATATATTAACGGTCCGAAATTACGGGGCGTTACAGTGGTGGTCAACGATGGTCTGTGGCAGGACAAGGTCGAGTCGGGTTAAATAAAATAATATAAAAAAAACTAGTGTGAGACGGTTTATCTTATGATCTCGAGGCGGAGGAACAAAATCTCCATTTTTCTTCTCACCTCTCTTTTCTCTCTAAAATGTATGGTGGATGGTGGATGGTGGATTTTGTGGGATTACAATAGAATAAGGGTAGTATGGATAGGATAGGGTGGAATATATATGGTGAGTGCGATATACGTATACATGTATCGTATATCATATTATTATTATTATTATTATTATTATTATTATTATTATTATTATTATTATTATTATTATTATTATTATTATTATTATTATTATTATTATTATTATTATTACAACTATTATTATTATCATTACCATCATATAATAATAATAATAATTATTATTTTATTATTCTGTCTCAAACATAACTCGTATAAATACAATAAAATATTATTTATATAATTATAAAATACGGAGTATTACACCTATATAATTTAATTTTAACCCAAACTATATAATATTTGCAATGGGATCCCTTAATCGGGTCCATCACGCGGAGCTATTGATTTAAAAATATATAGTATAATTAATTTATATAACTTTCTTTACATTGAAGTCCTTTGGTTTCTGGATTTAATATATAGTATTGATAAGACTCTCAACATAGATCAATTTATCTATTTTTAAGTCAACCAAGTTTACACAAGGTAATCAATACTGGTGATAAGTCCATTTTATATAGACTTTGTTTCCTTATTTTAGCTCTAATATATTTGATTATTGCACTAACCTTAGTGATTTTATGAGCTAATATTGTATTCTAGTTGTCTTTGCATGGTTTGTCACATTTTGTAGGAACTTGAGCTTTCAGGAGTTTATTTCTAACAAATTTACAAGTAGCTAGAATCAAGGCTAAGTGTGGAAGAAAGATGGACCATGGCGGGATATTATGAAAATGACAAGTCCAAGTATGAAGAATTGTGAAGTGGGTTGATGCACAAATGAAATCACAAATGAAGCCCAAATTAAGAAGTACACACAAACTCAACATGGGATGCTCAACTTTGTATGCTCATGGGATGCTCAACTTTGGATGCTCATGGGATGCTAAATTGTGTGATTAACCGGAGGCTTAAAGATGGGATTAATGGCTCACATTGGATCCCCTTGGCAATTACTCAAGAATTGAAGGAAAATTAAGAGTGTGCTTAGGATGCCATTTTGGATTCCTTTGCAAATTTTACTCCCTTATTCTTATATAAAGGGTGTTGATCAACACATTTTGTACACACCTTTTTCCACACAATTCCCATTATGTTCTAGTTCACAAAAATCCTCTAAATTTCAGATTAGATTTAGTCATTAGGTTAGGTTTAGATTAGTTTAGTTTTTATTTATGTTGTTCACATTTCCCTTTAAACATTTCAAGTTATAATTCAATTACAAGTTATTTACATTTCATTCCTTGTTCTCATTTGCAAGTTCTTCCATTATCAAGGTAATTTCATTTCTTGTATTACTTTTATTATTCATTTGTCTTTAGATAATTTACATTATGTTCGAGTAATTTCTTTAGTTTAGGGACTAGGGAAGCCATTCAATAACTAATATATGTAAAATGACAAATTAGGTTGATATAATATTGTCTATTGTTTCTATCACATGTTTGTATCATCACGTTTAATCTTTATTTAAAGGCCTTATTCATTGATTAAGTTTGTTAATTCGTTCTATAAGTCGAGAGGCACGGAATCGGATTAGACTAAACATGTGTAGTAGGACGACCTAGTCATAAACGAGAGTTTCTCTAGGACCCGGTCTATGGTTGACACTAATATCGTGAGGTGGGTGTCTTTAAGCCTAAACAATTGACAATGTTATTATTTTCGAGTTTTAACATGAATATATATTTACAATTGCATGTGTGACCAGACTCCCCTAAACTCCATTTATCATATATTTTACAACGTTTTATTTGCATAACCAACCAACAACCGATAAACCGACCTCGATAGAATTCAATCCATAGCAACTTGTTTAACAACCTCCCGTATCCTTGTGGTTCGACTCTTATTACTACATTTATTTGTGTTTCGGGAATTTATCTTTGCAGACGTGTGCGATAGCCTATCAAATTTTGGCGCCGTTGCCGGGGAGACGGTTTTGTTTGTTATCAGTTGTTGAATTTTATCTTGTTTTATTTTGTCCTGGGGAACACTTGTTTCTTGGGATCTTTCTCACGGTTTTCTTGTAGTTTTAGTGCCTTTTTCAGGTGGTAAAACTATCTCAAGGGTATCCTCATATCCGTCCAATGGGTGTATTTTCTTTCCTGCAACAACAAAACCAACCTTTTTCAGACTATTTGTCCCAATTTTGACGAATACGTTAATCATATTGCTTCTCTTGGATTCATTTACAATGAATATGAATTGGGTCAGGTTGTGCTTGACGGGATGGATTCCGAGTCCCATGATTTGGCTCTTTACATGAGTTGTGAGAGTCTTTACTACAAGAGTGCGGGGGAGCTTTGGGTTTTCCTAAGGTTCATGGCCGACCAATGTCGGGAAGTAGCTCGCCAAGAAAATTTATGGCGTGTCGCATAAGAGCTCACAATGGTTACTCAAGTTTATTTGGAGCAATAAGCGTCTAAAGCCCGTTCCTTAAAAAGGCTCGAAGACATGCTCATAGAAATACGAGAAGGAAATGAGCAATTTATCGAAACTTCTACTCTCCCACCTTCCCAATGTGAGTCTTTTGCCCCTAATAATTTAGAATTATTGAAAGACGATGATGATGGTCAGAATTTTTCTTTTGAAATTCCCCTTAACATCACTCCAATTGACCATTTAAAGACTCATATTAATGACATTGACCTTGTAGTAGATGACACCCATGACATGGATGTTGTTGGGGCCGATTTTAATGACAAGGATGGGGTTTCACCCGAACCTTTGGAAACCTTTGAAAATCCTTTCACGGAGAATGTAGTTGACCCAATTGTGGTTGATGTGGGACTTCGCGATGAGCCCATCGAGGATAAGTGGGAAGAACCGACCATTTTCAATGAGACCCACCTCCTTGCTTCTTCATGCCACTAATTTGAGACCATATATGATGATAATTTGTGCACTAACGATTTATTTCATAGTCTTAAGCATGACGATCCAACTCTTGCTGACGAGTGGAGTAATACGGTGGTTGTTTTTGAAGCCTCTCCTACGCATTTTGATAATATTTTTCATCTTTATCCTTTGATCTTTTATGCGTTAATCTTATCAATTACGTATATATGCTTTTGCATTACCCAAGCTTTTATTTTTATTTTGTTTTTTATTTTCCGCAATTTAATGTTTTCGTAGAATTAGAAATAAAATTACTAGACTTGACGGTGTTTATTTTTATGGTTTGTAGGTGAAAAAAATGAAGAAAAGGAGTCTCGATGAGGTTATGCACGAAACCCCGTTCGGGGTCATAACTTTCAACAACGGGACGGAATTAAGAATTACGGAGAAAAGTCAAAATCGGCCAAAACTCGGTCAACCCTGATCGGGGACGTAACTTTTTCCGGGAAAAAAAAAATTAGAAAATTGCCAAATCACCTGCAAACATCATTCCTTCATCAAACTTTCAATTTTTGGCCATTTTCTTGAATTATTGATGAATGGAAGAGTCCCCCGTACATGTTCTAGCTTGGGGAGAGGCTAGTTAGTCTAGTAAGTGTTCTTTCCTTTGCATTTTAGCTTATTTTCTTGCAACCCATTAAATATGACCCCTTATCCTTTTTGTTTATGTGCTTTGAGCCATTTTTATGGTTTAGTTGAGTGATTTACATGTTGGCACATTGAGGACAATGTTGTGTTTAGCTTAGGGATTGCATTTGCATTGCAGTGTAGTTGCATTTAGGAAAAATGTGAAAATTTTGAGAAAATTGTGTTTTTTTGCTTGCTTATAGCCTACTTTGGTCATAAAAATGTGTTTTATGCCCTCTTGCTTATCCTAATGATAACTTATAGCTAATGATTTATTCTTATTTGATGGATAATTGCTACATGGGGATGTCTTGACATAGTAGGTGGGAGATGGAAAATGAACCGAATAGGCTTGATCTTGACTATTGGCGAGCTACAAAATGGTAAGGTAGAACCTCCTTGGACCGGTACATCTATATCCGGTTTTACTTAGGTGAGAGTAGGTCTCCTTATGGTGTGTGTTATATCAATAATGCATAAGTATGGTTCTTATTTCAACTCTTAGTAAGCATTGCATTCATATCTTGTAAGTATGAAGCCATTCACATTGTTTTGTTGCCCATTTCTAGCCCTTTTACCACATCATTTTCTTACATTATACTAGCTACATATAAACATGTCTATCTTATTGAGCTAGTAACCATTTCATGTGTGTTTGGGTGCTCATTTGGGATGTTCTTATTATATATTATCAATGTGAGCTTGGTGAAAAATTAAGAAAGAAATGAAATGAAATGAAAAAAAATGAGAAAGAATGAAAAATGAAAAAAATGAGAAAGAATGAAAAATGAAAAAATGAAGGAATAAAAGAGAAGCATGAAAAGAAAAGAAAATAAAAGAAAAGAAAAGAAGAGGAAATTATGTTTAGTGACTTCCATGTTATTACTCAAAAAAATTGGGAAGTTCACTTATGTTTTGTATTGCAAAAGAAGTCGATTCACTAATATTGGCTCGAGTTTTATCAATTGGTTTGGGTTCGGGATTTGATTTGAGCATCCATGCACACTTTGGTTAGTTGTTAGCTTGACTTAGCTCCACTTTCCAATAATCATTTGTTCCCTTTTCTACCCATTTCCAATTACCTTCTTCTTACCCATATGGCTTCTTTTTCATGCTTGCATTTGAATGTTTTGACTTGTGGTTTTGAATTATTTACCATATTAGATTGCGGGCACATTCTCATGAGTCGAGGATAGGTGAGTATTTTCACACAAAATGCCCTTTCCCATACAAATGAGTTTGAGTGCATCGTGAGAGTCTATTAGTCAAAAGATCATGCAAGAGCCTAAAGGTTCGTTCAAAGTCTTTCATGCTACGCCATCATGTAAATCTCATCCATGTTTTTGCATTATTCCTTATGCCCATGTTCTCTCGGGTTTTGAATCATTATGCTTAGCTTGTTTTAGGATATTGCAATTGACGGGATATGATTTCTTGCTTAGGGATAAGCAAAAGTTTAGCTTGGAGGAGTTTGATAAGTCCATTTTGTATAAACTTTGTCTCCTTATTTTAGCTCTAATATATTTGATTATTGCACTAACCTTAGTGATTTTATGAGCTAATATTGTATTCTAGTTGTCTTTGAATGGTTTGTCACATTTTGTAGGAACTTGAGCTTTTAGGAGCTTATTTCTAACAAATTTGCAAGTAACTAGAATCAAGGCTAAGTGTGGAAGCAAGATGGACCATGGTAGGATATTATGGAAATGACAAGTCCAAGTATGAAGAATTGTGAAGTGGGTTGATGCACAAATGAAATCACAAATGAAGCCCAAATTAAGAAGTACACACAAACTCAACATGGGATGCTCAACTTTGGATGCTCATGGGATGCTAAAATGTGTGATTAACCGGAGGCTTAAAGATGAGAGGCGGAAACAGTGTTGCTTAAGGTTCTATGGTCTAACCATGAGGTTGAGGAAGCTACTTGGGAGGCGGAAGAGACTATGAGGGAGCGGTATCCCTCTCTTTTTTGATCAGGTATGTGTGGTTACGGGGACGTAACCATGTTTACTTTAGGGGGGGTAGGAGATGGTCGCATAAGGTTTTAGTGTGGTTTTATGTTAGTTTTAGTACAGTTAGTAGTTGTTTTGAGTCGGTTTGAGTTTTGGTTGGGAGTTTTGTTTTGAGTTCTGGTTATGTTGTTGTGTCGGAGTTGAGATAGTATGTTTTGTTTTTGTGTATGGTTTGAACTTGGGGGACGAAGTTCTTTTTAAGGAGGAAAGACTGTAATACTACGGTTTTCTATCTCTATGGGTACTCTATCGAGTGGGTCTTACTCTCTCGAGTAAGTATGTTTTTATACAAAACAGTAGGTGACCCGATGGGTACTCGATTGAGTACGTGTGACACTCGATCGAGTAAGGGGCACTCGATCGAGTAAGTGAGTCTTGCGGGTTATTTTAGCCGGGATTCGTTAATGATGCGTGAATAATATAAAAGGTTTCCGTCATTCTTCCTAATCACTTTTTCACTTTTCAAAAGAAAAAGAAGTTACGTAGTTCGCTTTCATCGTGTTATTGGCAAATCCCAAGGCTAAGGTCGTTGGATTGTCTTGTTCTTTACACCGTTGAGTTCGTCGCGTCGAGGGTAAATTTCTTGTATAATTTTTATAATGTTTTGTTGAGTTTGGTTAAAACCCTAATTGGGTATATTTGGGGGTTTTGGGTGTATTGTGTTAATTAGGCGTTAATTGTATGCATATGTGTTATAGGAGGAGGATTCGTAGAGGAACATTACTGATTAGCTGCTGTGACGGTCTTGTGGTTGCTATTTCAGGTAGGGTTTCCCTACTCGGTTAATGTTTACATGTATTGTGTTGGTTGATCATTGTTGTTGGTTTATATCATATCGGAATTGGTAAATAGTAATTGTGTGGTATAATGTGGTTGTTGTAAATTTTTTTGTGGTTTGCGAGGTGCGTCCTCGGCTGAGTGGAGTCACTTGCGGGAGTGGCTTCACGCCCTTGATTCGCCCCCTGTGGAACCCGCCACAGAGGGGATGTGCACATTTAATAACATGGGTTCTCACTCGGATGAGATGAGCGGGGCTTAGGTGGGAACGGCTGCGGTCCCCCACTGGCGGTGTGGAATACTTGTTGCGATGGGTGATATGATTGAGATTGGTTGGTTGGATTGGATTGTTGTATTGCTTTTGTTATTTTGTTTTATGTAAATAGTAACTGACCCTGGTTTAAATGTTTTGAAAACTGTGGTGATCCATTCGGGGATGGTGAGTAGTTATTGAGCAGGTATGAGTTGATGCACATGGGATAGCTGAGTTGAGTCGCCACGAGCTGTTTAGAAGTCTTCCGCTGTGTCATAAACATTCTTTTATTTTATTTTCAGTTGGTTTGACAGTTTTGAGAAACAGTTGTATTTACTTTATCAGTTTTGGTTTTTGGACTTGTATCACTTTAAATTCATTTATTAAAGTACGTTTCTTTATTGTCTATTTGATATACATTGCCTCGGGTAACCGAGATGGTAGCACTTCCATGCTTTAAGTGGTCCTGGTAAGGCACTTGGGGTATGGGGTGTTACGAAGTGGTACCAGAGCGATGATTTTGGAACTTGTAACTAGTGAAACCAATGAACTTAGGGAGTCAAAATAAAATGAACCTGGGTAGTGTAGATACCTCGTTTCTGCACCTCCCGCAAACCACCCGGTGATGATTGGGCCGCATGTTTGATACGCGGAACGATTTGTGACAATTCGTAAGATTATCGTCAAGTGATTGCTCAAATATCAATGTCTACCTCTTAGTTGTCATATACGTCCCGATACGGTCGTTTTGGCAGTAATTAGAGTACATTCGGAGTCCGGGTCAAAAACCGTCTCCATTATCTGATAACCGTTAAATCCCGAGTCAGAATGTTCTGGAATGTTCCGAATATTTCTATTCCATATTTCATAAATTTTATCTTTTGGCAAATAATATCCCGTAATATTCATAAGATATTCGAATTATTTCCGTCCTACCATAACTCAAACGCGAAATCTTTTTTTCAAAGAGGAAACCTCCTGGGAATGGACGCAAGAGCGCCGCGCCTCTTCCAAGAGACGCAGTGGGCTGCGCGCCTCTTCCCGAGCCCTTTTCTCGCATGTTTTACGTATCTTTTTCATATCTTTCCGAGATTCACTTCCAAAGAGTCTCCGAAACCCTAATTCCTTTCCGTGATTAGTATAAATAGGAGCCTTCGCTCCTCATATTTCTCACGCGAGTGTCCGCCCTTCTCTTCTCCCTTTGCATTCTAGACTTTGTTCTTACTTATTGGCGCCTACGTGCTTGAACGTTCGACCACGTAAGCTCGGATTTTTCCGGGTACCAGCCTCTCCGTTGCATGACCGACCAATTTGACCAACTACACTTAATCAATTTAATTAATCAATCGTTTTTCTCTTACGAGGGCACTCTCTTTGCATTCGCGTCGAGCATTCACTAATCGATATCTTAGTTCTTCTCGTTTCGTCAACATGTAAGTCTGAGGGTGTATAATTCCTCTTTTATTTATTGTATTTTACTTTTTGTATCATCAATTGTAAGGTTTACGTCGAAAATACCATTAAAACCGATTTCTAAAACCGTCTTTAAAAACTCTTTTTTACGGATTTCCACTAGACAGACGTCGAGAAAAGACGCAGCAACTGCTGCGCCTCTTCGAAGGAGCGCAGTACCTGCTGCGCCTCTTCGTGAGGCTGCCGCAGTTCCTGCTTCTTTTCTCCTTCCTCCGTCCTCTATTGTTCGTTCCAAAATTCTTTTGTTTGTTTCGTTTTGTTCGTTTATTCTTCATCATTATAGTACATAATTCACATGTATATCCATCATTCATTAACATACATAATTCATTAAATCCGACTTAAATCCCAAGTAGTCCAATATTTGCGGGTTTTTGTCATTAAATTCAATTCCGGGTTATAGAGATTCAATTCATCAATATTGGGTTTCTGGAATTCGTCTTTGATATATTTTCATCCGTCTTTTGTCACATTCATCATTAATTCGTCATGTTTAAACTAATTAATTTGTTTAGTTAATTTGTATTTGTTTATATTTAATCTCAATAATTTCGTAATTAAATCGTTTAATCCCGTCTCATCCATGTTTTACTGCTTTTATGACCATCATTCACATGTAATTAACCTATTAATCACTTTCATCCGAGTAAATAATTTTAATCCATCATTAAATCACCAATTAACATTAACGGCTTGCAATTACGGCTTCACAGCCAGAGCTGAGCCAAGGATCAGACGCAGCGTCTGCTGCGCCTATTCCAAAGGACGCAGCTCTGCTGCGCCTGTTCCTGGCTGAGCTCTGTCCCTGAACTCCGTTTCTGCTTTGACATAGTTTAATTAGTTTACGTATTAATCGACTATTATCTGTAATATCACGCTAATTCCTGTTCGTTAATTCTTTATTTTTTTCTTTTATTCGTTTTCTCAAATTATCCGTTTTAAAGGTATTTTCGACATAAATCGCCTATTCCGTTGTAATTATTGTAATTTTCTTATTATTGTAATTCATAACTATCATTATTTCTTGTATGGTTTTTGTATGATTTATTCATGTTTTCACATGTAATTGAACTTAAATCCTACTTCGACCCAATTGTATGCTAAATTACGTGTCAACCGAGTTAGTCTAATTCTCACATGCTAGGATTAATCTATGGATGTTGCATTGCATGCATATAACCGACGATATATCAAGTACGAATAACTTCCCTAATCATTAGTAGAGGCCGCTATCGAGGCGGGCGGGATTAGGTGTTCGATCAAAAGAGCTTCCTAATACGTACCCTCACCCCTTACTCCAGATATCTGTGAACACCCGTGTTCATTGGCATCCACGAGAGTCATTCTAGACATAGAATGCTAAGGGTAACGATTGCTTAGTGTTCATGTCTCTACTTTGTGTCTTGACATGGCACGAGGTATTCGAACGGTTCCAATTTCCCATAAAAATTGGTGGCGACTCCTTACAAAAAATGCAAACGCTTGTTTCCCAAGCGCCCCCGTGGGCCCCCGCTGTCCACAGTTTGGCGACTCCGCTGGGGATAATACACTTACGTGTAGCAAGGGTGAAACTTGAACAAGGTTAGGGAATAGTTTGTACAAGACAATTGTCGGTTTTCATAACTCGGTCTTCCTAGATCGTTTCATTCGGCCTTCCTAGGCCCAACCCAACCCATTCGACCAATCGTCCCGTCTAAACGGTCCTAATTCTTATTTGAGCCTAAGGATGGATAGCAATTGACGTCATCCGTACCATGATGCTTACTCTTGTTTGTATCAAGGGCCTTCACTACTTGAGGAAATGGACTAGGAATCGGCCTTACTCTTGTTTGGTACGAGCCTCTCCACAGACTTCGGGTTTGATGGTTCGGTATGGCAACCCACCTTTTAAACCAAATCCCTTTTAAATGCACTCAGCATCCCGTTATAATGCTTGTATAAATATGTATACCTTACGTGATCACCATTTCTAAACAAAACCACGACGATTTTTCAAAAATCAAAATTTCGAAAAGGCCATTTGATTTAGCGCAAAACCAGTCCAAACTCTGTCCATATGTCGAGTCAAACTTCGGGCCTAAAACCCATTTCAAAACTAAATACAAAACAAACAAACAAAAACAAAAAAAAACAAAAAAAGGTCCGAAAAAAAAAAAACAAAAAACAAAAAAAAAAAAAAAACAAAAAACAAAAAACGTTTTATTCAAAATATTTTCAAACATGTAAATATGTAAATTCAATTGGGCTAAGTTAGAGTCAAAGTTCAAACGGACTGTGTCCTAGTCCGAACTCCGTCGAGTCATAAACCCGCTTTCCTTTACATTTTTGGGTCTTCGAGTCAAGTCCTAAGGCGTCACGCCGTCATTTTGGACTCCCCTACCCCAATTCAGTTAGGATCTAAACATTTTTGACACCTCGAGTCACACGTTCCGAGGCTCAACACACGAGTCTCAATGGGCCTCATATTTGAGTCTAAACTACAGCAGTCTTCTTAACACCTATAAGCAAACCTCGAGGCCAGAATCAACACGTGTCTTCAATCCCGTCAATAAGGTCAACTGTATAAATGTCACTCCGTCAAAGTCAACACTCGAGTCTCAAATTATAATCAAGCACCGTGAATTCAAACACGAGAAGTCGCTCACGACGTTTCACGAATTCACAAGTCAAGTCTAGATTTGTCATCTTGTCCCTTCC
Source organism: Silene latifolia (assembly GCF_048544455.1). Classification (NCBI taxonomy): domain Eukaryota; kingdom Viridiplantae; phylum Streptophyta; class Magnoliopsida; order Caryophyllales; family Caryophyllaceae; genus Silene; species Silene latifolia. Next base: position 85,253,416 of record NC_133535.1, read on the forward strand.
TTTGTTTGCTGCCTTAGTATGCGTGATCCCATGTCAAATCATGTCGTAATGCGCATCATTTTCTTCTCGGTAGGAATTCTGCAATTTCCAGTGAAAGTGTTCAAGAACGTTTATCTGTCGTCGTCGAGGGACTAAGTACTACAGTCATTAAGCTTCAGGCCACCATCGAAGACTTGAGCGCTCGTGTCATCAATATGGAAAACAAAATAGGCATGATGAAACTTTTACCATCCTCTCATACCCCAAGGCCAAGTAATAGCTTCAATATAACTCACCCATCTAAGAAGGCCAATGAAGACAAGGGAGTTAACCTCTTGGAAACTCCACCCAGAAGGCTGGGACGAGCTTATAGGGAATTCGTTGACCTCGGAACCACATATGAAGTAGCTCTACGAAGACTGGTTTCCCAGGGAAAACTTCATCCAATCGGACCAACCCCAGACCCTGAAAAGATATTCCCTAGATGGAAGGGCGATTCATATTGTCAGTACCATCAAGGTAGGGGACACGATACGGAGGAATGCTTTTGTCTAAAGCATATTATTCAGGATATGATCGAAGATGACAAGCTTCCCGTGCCACCTTCCGCCAAGAAATCCAAGAAGACCAACCCTCTTGGGTCCAATATCATTAAACGTGATGAAAAACCCTTCCTGGATTGCTCTCACCTCCTCGCTCCACATGGTAGTAAAGAAATCAATGTCCTCGAAGACGAAGATATCCAAAATGGAATGCTCATGCTTTCCATGGCCTTCGACAACAAATTCTCCAAAATAGAGGGAGCTATTGATAGCTTAAACTCTCGACTTTCCAACATAGAAAACCAGTTCGCCGAAATGGGTAAGAAGCTTGATGCCCAACCTCTTAAGATGAAAAGTGTCCAGACAAACCCTCAATTTGACAGTCCTAAGGAGAAAGCAACAAATGGACAACCTATTCTTAGTTCTTCTCATCCGGGAATCAAAATCAATAAAGGCATCCTCATAGACCCTTCATCAAAGAAACCTAACAACCCTGTAAGGTCATCCACAAAGGCTTCCGAAAGTAAGGGCACACCTCCTAGGAAATTTACCAACATTGGTATTACATACACCGATGCCTTTCATAGACTCATAGAACGACGAATGTTGAAACCTATCGGTCCTACACCCGATCCAAAAAGAAGGCTAAATTGCAGGATGAGAACGTCTATTGCCGGTATCACAGGGGCAAAGGACACGATACAGAGATGTGTTATAAGCTCAAGCATGTGATCCAAGATATGATTGAAAGTGGGAGGTTGTCCCTCTCAACCTTTAACTCACACGACAAGTTAGGCAATCCTCATGGATATACCATTCATCAAGAAACTCTTCTTGACTGTTATCCTTCCAATGTTCCCAATGTTGAGGATGAGGTGCTCAAATGGGTGAATGCTCAAAGTCGGATGTCGAAGCCAGTTGCTGGAAGAGAAAATGTTCAAGCATGGGCCGATGATTACGAGTCTGGGTCTAAGATCGCGTCAAAGTCCGGGTCCGAGTCCGAGTCCGAGTTTTAGGCTTTCTATCTCATATTTTGTTCTAGTATCTTTCTTCGTGTCCATTTTCATTTCTAGTGACAACCTGGGAGCTGTCCCATGAGTCAAGTGTCTTCTCATATCTATGTTAAGTACATTTATTATCCATTTCAATAAAAGCACACTTTTCAATCCACATATTTTATGATATCTCTTCCTCTACCCATTTTCCCGTGACAACAAGAATTGGTTTGAGACATTTTTTTAAAAATGACAACAACCACACGTTCCAAGTCAATGTGAGTACACTTATATGATTTTCCATTCCAAGTTGTAGAGGACCCGAAACTCCGTGTTCTTTTCTTACCTATTCCATGTCTGGCAATAGAAACCATAATATACCCCAGTTTAGGACGAGCCTATCTCAAGAGATTCTAGGACGAATCCAGACCATCTCCCTTGTTGACAATCCATGACGGAAGGCAAGCCCATTCCCCACAATAAACAACCCGTGTTACTAAAGACCAACCCGTTTCACACCAAAGGTGCTAGTCTGACCCAAATCCATGGTAGCAAGCAAATCCAAGATGATACGAGACACAATCAAAGACAAAGGCTCAATCAAGAGAAATGCCCAAGATCAATATCTGAAGCCGTAGTTATGCCTATAGCCCAACACAAAAGAGACAAAAGAAGAAGGCTCAATCAAGCAAGTCAAGTCAATATCCAAGGACAACGTTATCCTTCAAAACCTGATAAAAAATCTGAGCAAGAAGCCGAGATATATTCTAGACCAAGAATCTAAGCCTGAAATCAAATACAGAATAATGCTGAAGTCTATATAGAATCAAGACATCAATGAAGATGGTCGGCTAGCACCCCAGTAAGCCTTTCACACATCACACACCCTAAGTCCTTCTCGAGACCGTTACGGGGAGATAGTTAGGAATTTTGAGAATCCTCTCAAGCTTGTCAAATATACCCATCCTTTAAGGCCAAGACATGGAAACTTGAACCCACGTCATTTTAACCCACCTTTATGTGCTCAGGCTACATCAAGCCAAGAGACTCCATTTCCAAGCCACATTACAAGCCATAACCCCATCAAGCCTTAACTCCACAAAATCAAGCTCCAGAGATTTGTTCATCAAAGCCTCTTATTACCGAGCTCCACATTCCAAATATCCAATCCATTTTAACCATGACCCAGACACGGAGTCTTCAAATACTTTGCTACCTAGGACGGGACATACCCATATCATCCTTAGGGTCCACTAGATGTGCTCACACGACAAGGAAATTTTTTACAAAATAAGTTATACCTCTTTGGTCTATGATCAGAGGGAGTTATCTCAAATCGATTCTTCGAGTCACCAAAGGAATTTTACCCTTGTGACCCCTGCACTTTAGGGCCCTAACAACATAGCTTAGGCACACACCTGAACTACGATCTGGTTTGATTTCACCTCTTTAGGTGGATACGTAGGCAGTCCTTTCTTACACAAGAAGGATACAACCACAACACCCAAATAAAATTAACCAAACCTCAGAACTACGATCTGGTTTGATTTCACTCCACGTGAATACGTAGGCAGTCCCCAAGGACACAACCATCCCCACTTCCAACTTTCAAATCTCAATTATCAACCACCTCAACCATCAACTTTCAACCTCTATTTCAACCTTCCAACCTCAATTAACATCCCTTCCACAACCAACATCTCTATACTGGGGGCTCCTTATTGTCGCCCAACCTCTTTTTTCACCAAATTCCAGAATCATCCTCCCATCCTGGGGGCTTCTCTTCCAAGATGACGCCCTTCCTCTATTCCTCTAAGTCTAGCTAGTACTCGGTCCGGACAATGACAAAGATCTTAGATCAATTCTCCAAGTCATCGTGCCTCAAGAGGGGTCTCTTTTATAGCAAGCGGCGACGAAGATGTCTAAGTAGACAGATGATCCATGGCTCATGTCCTGCCTTTATATGCCTTCATCATTCTTGCAATTCTTCTATCTTTGGAATTGATACGCGTTATCACCCACATTTGGCTAAAGGTTGCGCATACTTAAACAAAGTCTGTCAGAGTCATCCCTGTGTCGCGTCAGTCCAAGCTAAGTCTATATTTTCACGTCTGCATAAGGTCTGTGTCATGTCAAGTCCTATGTCTAAAGCCCATTGAATATGCATAACGCATTACAAACGACAAACTTCTTTGAACAAGTTTTAAACAACTTTTAAAAAGAAACAACTTTTGCAAAACCTATGTGTTTCCTCATTCGAGGTCCATGTGATAATTGCTTACGTGAATATATTAGATTGCATTCTTGTGTGGCTACTAACCATGCAGGTAAGTATTAGAAGCAGTACTTGACCAAGACCTCGCTTGCCACAACGAGCGAATACTCTTTGACAGGTGTTTCGACACACCTCTATTCTTCCCCCAACGAGAGTAAGCGGATAGACTTTCCCTCTCAAGACATGGAGATTAACATCTACCTAAGCAGATTTCTCCTCAGCAGTTCCCGCCTGGGTCCTGCCGCTTCCAATATTTCTTTAGCATCTACCTAAGCAGATTTTCCTCCAGCAGTTCCTGCCTGTGTCCTGCCGCTTCCAATATTTCTTTAACATCTACCCAAGTAGATTTTCCTCCAGCAGTTACCGCCTGTGTCCTGCTACTCACAATATATATTGTTTTCCCGCGGAGTGCGACAAAGGTGTCATTCTCCAGAAGTCCCCCAAACCAAAGCCTTCTTCTTTAGGTTCGTAAACCCGAAATTATGATAACTTAACCCTAGGATCCCAAATCCTCTTAGGTTCACAAGCCTTTGAGTTCTCATACAAGCCTTTCATATACCCAGTTTCATACACCCAACTCTTTAGATAACCCTTTTCAGGATAAACCCTTCGATCTTTCGAAAACTTACCTTAATCTTTCGACAACCTTTAGATAACCTTTCGGGATAATCCTTCCTTGACCTTATCCCTTCAGATAACCTTCCTATATTCAGATAACCTTCAGATACCCTTCAGATAACTCCTTAGATATCCCTTTCAGGATAATCCTTCCTTCAGCCTTATCCCTTCAAGATAATCCTTCATATGTTGATCCCTTCAGTAACCTTCAAATAACCCCTTTTCAGTTAAGTCCCCTTTCAGCCTTTCCTTTAGAGAGAATTATCCTTTCAGCCTTCCCTTTAGAGAGAACTATCCCTTCAGCCTTCCCTTCAGTGAGAGATATCCTTCAGAGTTAGCCTTCGGAAGTATTAAGAAGTTTTCTCAGAATCCCTGTGACCCCTAATGCCTTCAGACACCAAGTTATCTTCGGACCAAAGAGTTTTGCCGAAGCGTCTTCAGTTCCGTTTCACCCAGGGGTATCTCAGGTATGGTCTCTTCTTATGGCTGGCGAGCCTCCTTACGTAGTCTAATGGACTTTAAATGACCCTCCCCGATAGTCGACAGACTCTAAAATGTTCCCGACGACAGTCCTTGGTTCGACCCCTTGAGCGCCTCGCGTCGCCATAGTCGTCGAGTTGTAATCTTCTATTGACCTGATGGCTATACTTTGACTTTCGCCTTGTCCAAGCCTCAGTCAAAGTGGGGGCTCTGTAGATACCTCGTTTCTGCACCTCCCGCAAACCACCCGGTGATGATTGGGCCGCATGTTTGATACGCGGAACGATTTGTGACAATTCTTAAGATTATCGTCAAGTGATTGCTCAAATATCAATGTCTACCTCTTAGTTGTCATATACGTCCCGATACGGTCGTTTTGGCAGTAATTAGAGTACATTCGGAGTCCGGGTCAAAAACCGTCTCCATTTTCTGATAACCGTTAAATCCCGAGTCGAATGTTCGGAATGTTCCGAATATTTCTATTCCATATTTCATAAATTTTATCTTTTGGCAAATAATATCCCGTAATATTCATAAGATATTCGAATTATTTCCGTCCTACCATAACTCAAACGCGAAATCTTTCTTCGACGAGGAAACCTCACAGGGAATGGACGCACGAGAAAGCGCCGCCTCTTCCAAGAGACGCAGTGGCTGCTGCGCCTCTTCCCAGGCCCTTTTATGCATGTTTTACGTATCTTTTTCATATCTTTCCGAGATTCACTTCCAAAGAGTCTCCGAAACCCTAATTCCTTTCCGTGATTAGTATAAATAGGAGCCTTCGCTCCTCATATTTCTCACGCGAGTGTCCGCCCTTCTCTTCTCCCTTTGCATTCTAGACTTTGTTCTTACTTATTGGCGCCTACGTGCTTGAACTTTCGACCACGTAAGCTCGGATCTTTCCGGGTACCAGCCTCTCCGTTGCATGACCGACCAATTTGACCAACTACACTTAATCAATTTAATTAATCAATCGTTTTCCTCTTACGAGGGCACTCTCTTTGCATTCGCGTCGAGCATTCACTAATCGATATCTTAGTTCTTCTCGTTTCACAACATGTAAGTCCGAGGGTGTATAATTCCTCTTTTATTTATTGTATTTTACTTTTTGTATCATCAATTGTAAGGTTTACGTCGAAAATACCATTAAAACCGATTTCTAAAACCGTCTTTAAAAACTCTTTTTTACGGATTTCCAGTAGACAGACGTCGAGAAAAGACGCAGCAACTGCTGTGCCTCTTCGAAGGAGCGCGATGCACTGCTGCGCCTCTTCGTGGGCCGCCAGCATTCTCGCTTTTTTTCCTTCCTCCGTCCTCTATTGTTCGTTCCAAAATTCTTTTGTTTGTTTCGTTTTGTTCGTTTATTCTTCATCATCATAGTACATAATTCACATGTATATCCATCATTCATTAACATACATAATTCATTAAATCCGACTTAAATCCCAAGTAGTCCAATATTTGCGGGTTTTTGTCATTAAATTCAATTCCGGGTTATAGAGATTCAATTCATCAATATTGGGTTTAAGAATTCGTCTTTGATATATTTTCATCCGTCTTTTGTCACATTCATCATTAATTCGTCATGTTTAAACTAATTAATTTGTTTAGTTAATTTGTATTTGTTTATATTTAATCTCAATAATTTCGTAATTAAATCGTTTAATCCCGTCTCATCCATGTTTTACTGCTTTTATGACCATCATTCACATGTAATTAACCTATTAATCACTTTCATCCGAGTAAATAATTTTAATCCATCATTAAATCACCAATTAACATTAACGGCTTGCAATTACGGCTTCACAGCCAGAGCTGAGCCAAGGATCAGACGCAGCGTCTGCTGCGCCTATTCCAAAGGACGCAGCTCTGCTGCGCCTGTTCCTGGCTGAGCTCTGTCCCTGAACTCCGTTTCTGCTTTGACATAGTTTAATTAGTTTACGTATTAATCGACTATTATCTGTAATATCACGCTAATTCCTGTTCGTTAATTCTTCATTTCTTTCTTTTATTCGTTTTCTCAAATTATCCGTTTTAAAGGTATTTTCGACATAAATCGCCTATTCCGTTGTAATTATTGTAATTTTCTTATTATTGTAATTCATAATTATCATTATTTCTTGTATGGTTTTTGTATGATTTATTCATGTTTTCACATGTAATTGAACTTAAATCCTACTTCGACCCAATTGTATGCTAAATTACGTGTCAACCGAGTTAGTCTAATTCTCACATGCTAGGATTAATCTATGGATGTTGCATTGCATGCATATAACCGACGATATATCAAGTACGAATAACTTCCCTAATCATTAGTAGAGGCCGCTATCGAGGCGGGCGGGATTAGGTGTTCGATCAAAAGAGCTTCCTAATACGTACCCTCACCCCTTACTCCAGATATCTGTGAACACCCGTGTTCATTGGCATCCACGAGAGTCATTCTAGACATAGAATGCTAAGGGTAACGATTGCTTAGTGTTCATGTCTCTACTTTGTGTCTTGACATGGCACGAGGTATTCGAACGGTTCCAATTTCCCATAAAAATTGGTGGCGACTCCTTACAAAAAATGCAAACGCTTGTTTCCCAAGCGCCCCCGTGGGCCCCCGCTGTCCACAGGTAGGAGTTGTTAGGAGCTAATGTAAAGACTTGGGAGACGTCCTAAAGTCGCGATCTCGCCCTACAACTCTGAACCGGTCACTATGGGGTGTGTCTTGGATCGTTATGTGTTTATCTAAGTATGTTGCATGTCTATATAGAAATGTGTTGTGTGAATCGGTGAATGAAAGCATGTGGAGGATAGGGGATGTTGTGGTGAAAGATGATGAGTAATATGAGTATGTATGTTGATTGAATAACAGAATTGCATGATAGATAATTTCTAATGTGGCTATTTAGAAACATGTAAAATAGGGTGTTGTTTGTTACGTATACACGTATGTTATCGCTTTATATATATGAAATATGCTATTTAGAAACACGTGAAAGTGTTGAGATAAGCATGCGGGTAGTATACGAGTTAGCATGACTCGATCGAGTGGGGGGCACTCGTTCGAGTAGGTGAGTGACTCGATCGAGTGGGGTATTTTTCATTTCTGGGCAGTGTACTATTTTTGGGCACTCGATCGAGCGAGGTCAACTCAATCGAGTAGGTAGCGGGCTCGATCGAGTAAGGTTTTTGATGCATTCTGGTCAGGTTCTGGAGTCGAGGCACTCGATCGAGTTAGTGGGCAACTTGATCGAGTGGCCTCAACTCGATCGAGTAGGTTGCGTTGCTCGATCGAGTAGGTTCTGCACAGATCATATACGTGTTTGAATTGTGGGATGTGTGTTTATGTTTACCTTTTCTCTTATATAGTTCAACGATGCCGCCAAAGAGAAATGCGCTGTATGCTAGGGCTGAGATGATGAGTATTGATGAGATAGTTAAGATGCTAGAGCATCATGATGCGCTTACAGAAGCTTTAAAGAAGTTTGGGAAAGATAAAGAGGCTGGAGTGAATTTCGCTAAGATGAGTATCAACATCGCTCGGTTTAACCCAAAAGAGTACATGGGTACAAGTGCGCCAATCTTGCTTGATGATTGGCATAGAGAGATGGAGAATATACTTAATTTGGTTCAATGCCCTGAGGACTTTAGAGTGGAACAAGTTGCGTTCTACTTGAGGGATGTGGCCGGAGAATGGTGGGATAAGGTTAGAGAAAGTGCCTTAGACCTATATGTGAAACAGGGGTTGTTAGCTATACCTTGGAGTGAGTTCAATAGAGCTATGCGTTGAGAGTTTGTGCGAAAACATGTTCGTAGTAAGTTGAGGGAAGAGTTTGGTGATTTCAAGATGACTTCGGAGATGACTGTGGCTGAGTACTATCACAAATTCAATGAGAAGTCTAGATATGCTAAGGACATGGGGCTGAGTCAGAAGAACTTGGCATTGAGGTTTGAGAAGGTTTTGACACCTAAGATCATGGAGAAGCTGCCTGTAGGAGTCCATACTGATGTTAAGGAGGTATATGAGCACGCCGGGAGAGCTGAGAGGTTGGTAGAGATGGCTAAGGAGAATAGGGAGAGGGGTTTTGAGAAGAGGAAGACTGAGAGCGAGGGTGGTAGTCAGTCTAGTTATAAGAGGTGCAACCATAACCAGGCGAGGGCTTACTCTTTGGGGTCGGGGTTCAGTGGTGGAGCTTCTTATGAGTATAGCCGAGGTGGTGGTAGTAGCAGCGGAGAGATATCTTGCTTTAACTTTGGCGGTATGGGCCACAAGAGACATGAGTGCACCAGTGCTGTGGGAAGGGGTTTTCAGAGGCAGCCTCAGGGGAGTTTCTCTCAGGGTCTATCTCATTGTTATGCTAGTAATAGGTCGGCTGGGTCATGGAACAATCAGGGTGGTCAGAGTAACAACAACGGTGGGGCTAACCGCAATGGCGGTAATTCATATCAGAGACCAGCAGCGAATAACAACCAGGGGTCGGCTGCTAAGCCATCTACTTCTGCTAGTACTGTCTAGGGAGGTGGACAGAAGACCAGTGGCAAGCTTTTCATGATGGAGAAGAAAGCAGCTGAGGATGATGCTCACGTAATCACGGGTACTTTTCTTGTTAATGGAGTCTTTACCTTTGTTTTGTTTGATTCGGGGGTGTCACAGTCTTTTGTATCATCGAGTCATGCTAAGATTTTGGGTTTGAGAGAGTTTGAGTCTGTAAAAGAGGAAGTTTTCATACCGTCGGGTGAGTTTGTATATTGTGGGAGGTTGTATAAGGGTGTGTATATGATAGTTGGGCAGGTTGACCTACCAGTGGACTTGTTAGAGTTTCCTATGGATGGTTTTGAGATGATAGTTGGCATAAATTGGTTGGGTAAGTATAAAGCTAGAATAGACTGTCACCAAAAGAGAGTCTCTTTGAGAGGTCATAAGGGAGTTAGTGTGTCTTATCGTGGGTTTGTTGTCAAACTCAAAGTCAAAGTGATTGCAGCGGTGACATTGAAGTCTTATATGAGGAAGGGGTGTACGTTGATCCTATGCCACGTGAAAGACCATAGTATTGTGAGTTCGACAGTTGATCAGATACCAGTGGTGGGAGAGTTTCTAGATGTTTTTCTGGAGGAGATACCAGGTTTACCACCAAAGAGGGAGATAGATTTCAGTGTGGAGTTAAAATCAGGGACGAGACCAATCTCTAAGGCCAATACCGCATGGGTTCTAAGGAGTTAGAGGAGCTGAAGAAATAGCTGGATGATTTGATTGATAAGGGATACATTCGAACTAGTGTATCACCGTGGGGAGCACCAGTTCTGTTTGTGAAAAAGAAAGATGGGAGTTTGAGGTTATGCATCGACTACAGAGAGTTGAACAGAGTTACAGTGAAAAACAAATATCCTTTGCCAAGGATAGATGATTTGTTTGATCAGTTGAACGGGGCAGCAGTCTTTTCTAAGATTGATTTGAGGTCGGGTTATCATCAGGTAAAAATTCGGGATGAGGACATACAGAAGACAGCTTTTACGTCGAGGTATGGTCACTATGAGTATGTTGTGATGCCGTTCGGGTTATCTAATGCACCGACAGTGTTGATGAGGAAAGAGAACGGGTTTCGTTGGGATGAAAGTTCTGAGACGGCGTTTCAAACATTAAAGAAGCGTTTGGCCACAACTCCAGTCTTGGCATTACCTGAAGGGTGTGAGAACTTTGAGGTATATATAGATGCTTCAAACAATGGTTTGGGATGTGTGTTGATGCAGAACGGGAAAGTAATTGCCTATGTTTCTAGGCAATTGAAGCCTTATGAGGAGAACTATCCGACACATGATCTGGAGTTGGGTGTAATTGTGTTTGCTCTCAAGATTTGGAGGCATTATCTTTATGGGGCGACCTTTAAGGTGTTTTCAGATCACAAGAGTCTCAAGTACATCTTCACTCAAAATGAGCTAAACATGATACAGAGGAGGTGGATGAAGCTTATTGGAGATTAGGACATGGGTATTATATACCATGAAGGAAAGGCAAATGTGGTTGCTGATGCACTGAGTAGGAAGAGTGTGCATTCTCTATGCATAGCTATGTTTTTGATGAGGTTGAGAGATGAGGTGGGGAAGATGGGGATACATATGATACAGAAAGGGGATGCTAGAGGGGACTTGACAGTGGAGCCAGATCTTTATGATGACATTCGCAGGAAACAGGTTTTGGATCCTAAGATTTAGGAGTGGAGAGCTGGAGTAGAGAAAGGGACAAAGTCTCGGTTCTCTATTCATACAGATGGCAGTGTGAGATTTGATGGCAGGTGGTGTGTTCCTAATGACGAGGAGTTGAAAAAGGTGATCATGACAGAGGCTCATTTCACACCATATTCAGTACATCCAGGAGGTGACAAGCTGTATAAGGATTTGACGAAGACTTTCTGGTGGCCTGGGATGAAGAAGGAAACAGCTGAGTTTGTGGCACGATGTTTGATATGTCAGAGGGTTAAGGGGGAGCAGCGACGACCACAAGGTAAGATTCAGTCTCTTGAGGTACCTGAGTGGAAATGGGAGTCTATCGCTATGGATTTTATAGTGGGTTTGCCGAGTAGTCAACGAGGTAACAACATGATATATAACACCCCCATACACCAGGATGCCTTACCAAGGACCGTCCCAGTATATGAAGGTGTTACCATCTCGGTTACCTGAGGTAGTAGATCAAATAGACAATGAAAGAACATTTATAATACATTAACATACTCTTTAAAACTCGGTACAAATCTAATTACATATGATGATAAAGACTACTATAGCTCGTGATTCTGCACTTTTAAACCGGTAGCGTGATGACTCAATCAATCCAAGCCCAGGAGCCACAAACCAACAGTACCTGCTAAGCTAACTGCTCACCATCCCCGAATGGATCACAGCAGATACCACAAAATAATAACCACGGGGTCAGAACTGTCTAATCAAGATAAGACAAACAAACAATGTAATCGGCTGATCATCCTCCATAGTAACTGACTACACACCAAAGTGTGCAGCCCTGCCGGATTACCCATCGCAACAGGTAATCCACTCCGCTGGTGGGGGACCGCAACCCATCCCCACCTAAATCCCGCTCATCAACGAGCGTCAACCCTGTCCCTTATTGTGCACATCCCCTCCCGTGACGGGTTCCACGGAGGGCGAACTAGGGTGTGGAGCCACTCCCGCAAGTGACTCCACCACAATCACACACACATCACGGTACCACAGCATCACAGCTGTCACACACCATCACCACCACCGTCACAACATAACCACATCACCACCGTCACCACAACCCCCATACTCCGATGATCAACAGATAACAACAATTACAATACATTCACAATCTTAAATCAATTAACAGTAACTGAGTAGGGAAAACCCTACCTCATTGCTAATCATGAAAAGCATCCACATATAGCCAAGCAAGACTCCGACAGGCATCCTACAACGATAACCATCCCCTATTATACAACCATCCTCAATAACCTACTAAAAGAGACACAAGGCAAAGACATACTTAATAACGTAAATCGATGGTGATACGGACGATGACCACACACACATCCTTCCTAAGTAAAACCCGACCTTCCCATGGTTGAGGTGTAGGCTATAAACATGAGAGTGTATGAAGGTAGGGGTGATAGGAGAGAGTGGTAGGTTAGGGTTTGAGAAAGAGGAACTGTCTAGAAAATGAGAAATGAAATGAGTCTCGCGAACTAGCATTTTATATTAACGCGTCAACCGCAGCCATACTCGGTCGAGTACTGGCATACTCGGCCGAGTAGGCTCTACTCGGTCGAGTATAGGTAATACTCGGCCGAGTAGCCTCTGCTGGGTCGACTACCCACTCCTATATGGTACCTATTCCAATCATAGCCTCTCACCTATTCCTCCCTAAGGTCCTCCTTGGTCAACAAGGTCGGACAACAGAGTCCTTAAATATCCTGGGTATTACAGTCTTCCCCCCTTAAAAAGAACTTCGTCCCCGAAGTTCAGCACACACGACTCCCACAGCGAGGTCACGCATTATGATCACGATCCACATACATGAAGACATATGAACTTTGGCCACCACCTATACCACCACCACATCACATTATTCAGACAAACGTCCATACGACCACAAAACTAGGCTTCCATGTATTACCGGCCAACAACTATCACTTACAAAACATCCAGCAAAATAATTTCCTATCATAGATTCACAGCAAAATGCGTTCCTATCCCATTGCCCGTATCACGCCATCTCGTTAAAGCAACTCAAACAACCAGCAAAATACGCATTCGCAAAAGTACACATCCCGCCGTCTTACGAAACTGCACTATAACCACTAACGATCATACAAAGTTGTTTAAACGCTCGTTCATATAACTTAAAATGCCACCAAGTACCAAAGCACTGTAACATAAACACAATTTTAATAACATAGACATAAGTACAATTTCAATAACATTGACATAATTGCGACATTACTCTTCCCCTCTTAAAGGAACTTCGTCCCCGAAGTTCTCCACTAAACTACTTCCCCAATTCAAATTGACTCACATATCCTTCTACTGACATTACTCGTAACTGCAACCAACATTGGTTCATGCTGACAGAACCTAAGCTATGACATTACACAACTACAACTCATAGCAACAGAATCTGACGAAAATTAGGTAATATATATCTCGAGATGTTATTACTGGATAATAGTAAGTTTATCAATTATCTGATATTTAATCATGTAATTCATGTTACAACATTATAGCCATTGAGTTTCACTTATCTAATTTGACCTGTTATAACTATAATCAATCACAGACACCACGGAAGATTGTGTTAGATAACCACATATATATGTATAGGACTCGTGACAGCTACAATACTCTCTTGTCATTATATAATCGTGACCCACACAACTTATGGAAGGACACCCAATTGCAGCACTTGAACAATGTAAAAGCCTTCATGTTAGCCATGTCAAGGTGATAAAACATTCATATTTTAACGTGTTATCCAAGCACATACATACATATAACATGATCGCACTTCATACGGGGACAATCGGTTACGCTAAGCGACACTATTAGGCAGCCACAAGCTTTGATATATAAATATCTAAAAGAAATCTGATGATCTAAAATATGAAACACAAGAGGTTCCTGTAACAGTAATAATCAGCCGAGTGTGAGTGACTACTCAGTAGAGTAAGCTCTACTCGGTCGAGTATAATAGCATACTCAGTCGAGTAAGCTCTACTCGGTCGAGTAGTGCCTATACTCGGTCGAGTTTTTACAGGCTGAGGGCTTTTTCTGGCAATTCTACGCAATTCATCCACGAATTCACCTGCAAACCAACTTAACTACCACACTACCAAGCATATCCAAGTCAAATAAGTCACCACATAGTATGCTTAATAAGTAAAGGCCTTATGGCCGAGTACAGTCATCCAAAAGTAAAAGATAAATCCGGAAGATAAGCATCCAACACAAATGAAATAAATCCAGGAAATACAACAAAGGATCAAAAGCCAGGACCCTCCTCCATGTTCTCATCACCACCTGCACCAGAATTACCTGCTCCCGAGCTACCCGCTCCCTGAAAACCTGCTGCTGCTGAGTAGTCTCCTCCTAGCTGACTGCCGTAGTTGGCTCCCCACGGTCCCGCGAGGTAGCCAAAATCGGTCTCCTCAGGTCGCCTCCAAAAGCCAGGATCAACCCCGTAGCTGTGGAAGACTCCCGTGTCCACTCCAGGTCCCCTCCACCAAACAGGCTGTGCCAACTGAGTCCCTATGCCCTGATTAAGGGCCATCTCGTGCATGTTGCGGAGCACCAAAGTGGTGGAGATCCGCTCAGTCAAGTCACTCGGCTGCATCCTAGGGTCATGTACCGTGGGGTAGGGCGAGTACTGGTGAGAGTAGAAGTCAAGGGCGTAGTAAGAGGGCTCAGGCTCGACCGGGTCTGCCCTAGACTGCCTAACCCGACGACGCTCACGAGGTGGGGGAAGTGCCGGCTGTCCCTCAGTTACCGTGACAGTCTCAGGTAGATCCAAGAGAATGGTAGGATCAATCAGATAGGTCTGAGGCTTAGGTTTAGGTACAACACAAGGCTCCCACTCAGCTAAGTGGGCAACAACAGGGATATGGGCAGGGTCGGGAAGTACCATCCACATAGATCCCCTCACTCTCCATGCATAAGACCCATCAGGCATCTTCCTCAACCATCTGTTCTGACACCAATACTTAGCGTTCATGGTAGGCACAGTCCCAACATACTCATCCCCCGAGGGAGGTGGGGCCTCAAAATCAGTCAGATGCTGAGCTAGGCGGGTCACTATGGCCCCGAAAGCAATGTGCCGGTTCGGGGACTATGCCATGCGCTCAAGACTGGAGCACACTACCCCCGAGCACTATAATAGAACGGCTTTCTACGGTGCAGGTTAAGGTAAGACACAAGCAACATGACCTCGTGAGAATTAAGCTTGCTCTCGTCATCTCTCGCATACAACAAACAAGTCATCATCCTCAGAAACATACGAAGCGAAACATGCTGCACATCATTTATCAGCATAGCACTGGCACTAGGGGCAGGTTGACCCGTCAAGTAAGGAAGATAGGTAGGTGCTCCACTATTCTTAGCCACATCACTAAGGTATCCCGTCCCCTCAGCCTCTAAACCCAAATGACCCGCAAACGCATCCAAAGTCAGCTCGTGATCTTCATTCATGAGGCAAAAGGAGACAGTCTTCCCCTTCGCATCGTACTCGTAAGAGCTTAAGAACTCCAAAGTCAGGTGAGGGTAAGACTTCCTCCTCAAATGGTATAACCCCTCCATTCCCAAAATCTCAAAGATATGAGATATGTCCTCCTTAATCCCCAAGGTCTCTAGAATATCGGGATTAACACAGCGGGTGGGGCGAAAAGGGCGACTCATTAAAGCCACAAAGGCCTTACGCTGCTTAAAATCAGAGAAGATTACCGATGGATATGCCTCCGCCGGTGGAACCACGGGATCTTGACTAGATTGACCCGTCTCAAATTGGGCATTAGGACAGGTTCTCTTGTTTGTTAAACCCCTGGTTTTCACCATACTGCAAAAAGACAAGTTTTAACAAGGGTACTTGACACACCAAAATTTCGCAAAAGATGGACTGTTTTTCGATTGTATACAATTTTGAGACGAACTTTTAAGACAAATTTTCTCATTAAACACCAATTATTTTACCCAAAACATCATTACCAACATCAAGAAACTTGAAACAGTATAGTAATCAAACAAAGAATGAATTTTTTTTTTCCATTTTAGCTAACCCTAAAATTAAAATTCCAATTAAATCATGAAATTGCTCTAGTAGTCGGTATAAACGATGTTCATATGCAATTAAATTCAAAGAATCACAAGAAAGAGGCTTGATTTTAGTTCCTCATGATGGAATTTCGAAACATAGGCAAAATCATACCATAACTTTGATAATAAAGGAAGAAATTGAGTTAAAACCTTACCTTGAATAAATTTTTGGCAAGCAAGAAGAATTAACCACCAAGAAATTACCCAAAAGCTTGAGAGTTAAGAAATATGGAGTTTTAGAGGGAAGAAGAAGAAGAAGTGGGAGGCGGAAAAAAAAATTAATTAAAGTAGGGTTTCTGTATAACCCGGATGAGTCCCGATAAAGCAGTACTCGGTCGAGTATTGGGTTTACTCGGCCGAGTGTCGACTACTCGGTCGAGTATTCTGAATACTCGGTCGAGTTTTCAAGAACAGTAGCGATTTAATCCTGACAAAATGAACGCTCGGTCGAGCACAATCATACTCGGCCGAGTGTGGTCTACTCGGCCGGGTATGAGTTTCTACTCGGTTGAGTGTCAAAAAGCAGAAATGAAATTGCGAATTTTAATGCACCTACAAAACAAGTAGCATAGTTCGGAGTTCCGTGCAATCGGCTCGTCACTGTTAGAGCTTACTTCTACCACATAAACATGCAACAACACGAGTTATGCATATCCATTACCGATTCAATCAACATTTCCACCTATATTCCCTACTTCATTATTACGACAATTACAACACAACCGCACACATATATCAATTAGTTGCTTCACCCGCAAAGATTAATCTATACCTCTACAACTATACACACGCCACCATGCATTCTATACTCACATTAACAAGTCATTCATGAAGCATTAACCATGACATGTTGCAACCTATATTAAATAAATCATTCGACTTAACTTCGCCATACGCAACAGAATTTCACATTACATCACCCACAATTTCTGATCACATCTCACCAGTCATATTTACCAATTCAAGACTTTTCTGACACCATAATCACTACCTGCAGCAATTCACACTGATGCACATATCTTAAATCACAATTACACATGAGAATACTCCTCACGTAACAACTCCTATCAACTACCCTTTCCCAGTGACTGGCTTAAGCACGATGGGGCCGTGATTTTGAAATGAGGGCGCCTATTCACCCAAAATGTAGCATCGGCTGGGGCTCCCAACGCACATACACCAGGTTCATTTTAGTTTGACACCCTATATTCATTGGATTCATTGGTTCAGGTTCTAAAATCATCGGCTCAGATACCACTTTGTAACACCCCCATACACCAGGATGCCTTACCAAGGACCGTCCCAGTATATGAAGGTGTTACCATCTCGGTTACCCGATGATGTGGCTAAAGTCGTATCACCAAATCAAAGTAAAACTATCTCAGGACTAACAAGAATAGCTAGCAGTAAGACAGGTATCGAATCCACAGGGAGGCGGTATAAGCTAAGTCTGTAAATATTTAAATTGCCTAAAGGTAACCGTTTTCTGGGGGTTTGTTTTGTTTTGATCTAATCAACTAATTGCAAGTAATTAAAAGGAGGTTTAAACAATAATATTAAAGGTCTAGGACTTCCGGTTCACTAGGTCAATTATTTGGGACTTATTAATCAATTGCTAGATCTATCAAGCTGTTTAAGGTCAAAAGATCGGTCGACTCAATTATGCCCTTTAGATCGATTCTAACATGCGGTCGCTATAATTAGATACAATCTATTTGATTATCGCAGCCTATATTAATTCTAACCCGGTCGCCAAAAGGATTAATTCGCTACACTAATTAATAACTCAGGCCTTAAGTTAATTAACTAGAAGAAGAACAATAATCAAACAACAACTTATGCGAAATCAATATCAATTAATCAATTTTCCCTTTTAATTAACCTAGATCCCCTTCATCCTAGATGAGGGAATTAGCTACTCATGACGATAATAACAACAACAATAATTAAGATTGAAGACATAATTAAAAGCATGAAATAACAAAGATCAATTAACATAAAACAATGAACGATTAATTATTGAGGAAAGATTAGTACCGTAGCAAGGAAAGATTAGGGTTCTAAGAGAGTATTCAACAGTATGAAGGTGAATAAAAACGTAACCTAACAATAAAGTACGAGTTTTAATTTATAACAAAAGATAATCGTTTTTGGAAAATTCGGAAAATAAACCGCCACAAGGGTTCCTCGATTGAGCCAGAGGTGACTCGATCGAGGACAGTTGCTCGATCGAGTCCTCCCTGACTCGATCGAGGATCCTGCTTCACAAACGGCTTCCTCCTTTCTTTCACTTCTAGCCTTCGTGCTTCCTCGTTCCTCGTGCCATGCTTTGTGTATTCTACTATGCCATCTCCGCCACGCTAATCTTAGCTTGATCATACTCATAATGAGTCATTTCTGCATCAAAACACAAAATATCGGCAGTATCGACAATTCATTGAAATAAGGCATATAAATGATATAAAGACACGAAAACGGTATGTAAAATGGTATAAAGGGAGCTATAAAAGTATATATAAAAGTGATACATCAAACTCCCCAAAACCAAACATTTGCTTGTCCTCAAGCAAAGCAGTCAGGCCAAACAAAGAACAGCAAACATATGGTGAATGAATAGCTCAGAGCAAATGTCTAGGCACATACAAATCCCAGCTGTCTACATCTATAACAAAGTAATGACCAAAGTTGTGCCAATAAAACAAATTTAAAAGCACGGGTAATAGACTAACGCAGCTCTTACTCAAGATGTGACATGATACCGAGACTCAGCCAAATGCTTTTCAACCTTGCAAGACAATTTTGTTGGATTCTCGCGGTTTCACTCATGCACTCATAAGGGGTGAGATATATGTAAGATATAAAGAATAAAGACTCTCACTCAACTTATGAAATATGCATGCAATCTAATGTGATAAGAGATTCTCCAACTAATACGCATTCACAAAACAGACCAAGTACATGTATCAAGGACAAAATGGTGGTAAAGTGGCATGGGTATAGAAGTGGCTTGTGCAAAAGCACGTATGGGTATGTGAGGCTCAGACGGTAGTCGCAGCACTAGACCAATAGCCAAATCTAATAAGAAATAAAACAATCATCCAACTGGAGAAATAATCTCAACTTTGACAACATATGAGAGAAATGAAAAGGCTCTCAAAATGTGCATTAGACTCCAGTAATTACCACTCTCGACCTCCTAACAAAAATCAATGAAGCAAGCAATTTTCTTCTTTTCTTTTTCTTTCCTTTTCTTTTCTTCTTCTTTTTCTGAACTTTTTTTTTTCGAAACTTTTTTTTTTCTTTTTTTCTTCTTTCTTTTTTTTTTTCTTTTGCTTCATAATATTTCTCTTTTTCAACATAAGAGGTCACACAATTGCTACAAAAAGATAGCTACTACCTACATGACAATAAAAGTCCCAACCCAACCAAAGTAGCTATAACAATAAGGACTCAAGCAACTGCGACTGTCCCGAAAAAGGTAGACAAATTCTGGAATGTAGCTAAGAAATAGGATATAAAATGGCTACATGGTTCAAACGGGCTAACAAAAACTGGGTAATGTTTGGCATATTTGAACAAAAAGAACCGCCTTTCCTCATGTACTTAATCATATGAACGCGCAAAAGCTAAGAAACTAATGTCACACTTATGCAGTTTGATATTACATATTCCACAAGGAGACCACACTCATCAGCCTAAATAACAATGAGACCGGTTTATTAATGTTCCCGGCCTAGGAAGCTCTAAAGACCTCAGAAATTTAAGTGGTTTACCAACAAAATTATGTCAAATCTACTCGGCATAAGGCATATTGTGACGGTTAAGACTTGAGTAAAGAGCTTTGTTCATCATAGCTAACAGGTCAAAACAATGTACATGTACAACTAAATGGGACTCAAATGCAAAGACAAAGCAAATTATCATCATTGCTACACAATTCACCAAGACTCGACTCAAAATAAATAAAAACATGTTTTTGTATTTTATAATTTTTTCAATTTTTTTTGAATTTTTGAATTTTTTTTTCACACAACAATAAATAAAATCACACAACAGAAATAAACGCACTCCCCCAAACCTAAATGTCACAGTATCCTCATTGTGATGCCTACAACATAGCAGTCACACAGAAATCAGCAACCTATGGGACACCACTAACGAAGGGAAGAGGGAAAAAAGAAATGCAATAAAACAAAAACAAGAAAGATAGTACCAGCGGTAATGCAGTAGCCTCCCCCAAACCAGCTGGAAAGAGAGGGATGTAGTGACCAGCTATCACTACTGGGCTCCATCATCATCATCATCAAAATTATCAATCTCGGCATACATGGACATCAGCTCAGGATCAGGAACTGGGGCACTGCGGCCTCTACCACGGCCGGCTCTCCTACGACGGCCTCCACCACGGCTGCCTCCTGGAATAGCAGCAGCAGAAGTAGAAGCACTAAACTGACCAAACGGTCCTCTCTGGGAGCAAGGAACACCGACATCCTCAGGAAAAACAGAAGTAGGCTGAGTGGGGCGGACTGGAGTGTAAAAGGGACGGCCCAAGGCACCATAGTCAGTACTAAACTGTCTGAACTCCGTAGGAGTCACTCCATAGAGATGGAACACACGGCTGTCGTCACCAGGAGTGGTGTAATAGCTAGGTGTCACACCCCGATATTGTCCCCCCGAAGCAAGAGACATGGCCTCCATCTGTTCCCACATCCGCCGCTCTGTCAAGGCGGTGTTGATGCCCTCATGTAATCTCACCTCTCGTGCAATGACCGGATCAAGATGGTAGCCCTGAGTAGGATAGGCTGTAGGAGGTGGAGGAGGAGCAGGCTGGAATGAGCCAGGCAGATGGGTGGTGGGCCGACAACGTCTCCGGCGCCCACCGGTAGTGGTAGTAGTACTAGAACCAGGAAAAGTGATCAGAAGGTCCTGAGGAATCAGATAAGTAACGGGCGGGGGTCGCTCTACATTCGTACTCTCCTCAAGGGGTTCTACAGCAGGTAAACGGTCACAAGGTAGAAGCATGTAAGACTCGCCCTGGACCTTCCAGTAATGGTCCTTCCCATTCTTGATGTCAATATAAGAGATGTCATAACGTAAGTGGTCATCATCGGCAAGTGGCTCATGGTCATCCATGGGCTCGTAGGGGTCATCACCCCTAAAATCACAAACAGCCCTAGCTATCTTGGTGACAAGAGCACCACAATCAAGATCCCCATATCTCCCAATCCTCCTGTCAAAAGCCGAGCACACATGAGCAGGGGGAGAGAACTGGAATGTCTCCTCCCGATAAGGGTTCAGGTAACTAGCAAGGATCAAGACCTCAATGGTGGAGGTCTTGCTCTTGTCGTGCCGGCCATACAACAAATAGCTCAAATACCGTAAAAATAATCGAAGACAAACATGTTGGACGTCCAACAAAGACATAGCACTGACATGCGCATCCGCATAACCGGTAAACAATGGAAAGTATCGAATACCGGACAACCCACCAACACTGTATAAATCTCCGTCTGTATGTTTATCAATTCCCAGAATTTCTGACAGACGGTCAAAGGTTAAGGACCGTTCTACGTTAAGCAATCGAAACTTGATAAGGTGGTCACTGGGAAATTAAGTAAATGAGCTTAGAAACTCGAGGGTTAAAGCAGGGTAAGATAGTTCATGGAGTAGAAAAAGACCCTATAACCCGATCTCAACAAACATGCCATACATAGTTTCATCAATCTTCAAAGTTCGTAAAATTTTCCTATCCACGCATCGAGTAGTACTCATGGATTTAGTTAACAAATACTCGAACCTGTCCTTTTGTGCCTTGTCACGGAATTCAATGAAAGGGTAATTATCCAAAGGAGATAAGTCCTCCTCGGAAGACACCACTTCTTCGGGAATCACCTCGGGTTGCTGGACCGGGGATCTCCTTTCTCGAGTCCTCTTATTTCCTTGCCTAGAAGTTGACATTGTCTGCAAAAGAGACAAGTATACAATCATACTCCAACCATAGGACAAAACAGTCCCGTTTTTTGGCAAATATGGGTCAAAAAATCAAGTTTTAAGACTCAAAATCACAATTAAATCATCCAAAAAGTTAGGGGAACATGAGTATGTATCAAATAATGAAGATTCCAAGCATAAGAACACAATTTCTAACTAATTTAATGCATAATTTCTACCCGGATTTTGAAGAACCCTAATTCCCAAATTAGCAAATTAGGCATGAATTTCAACAAATAAGGGGCTAGAAAGCAAGGAAATAGCAATTGTATACTAGCAATGGAAGATTCAATGCAATAAACTTAAGTTTTAAGCAAGAAATTTCAGATTTTTCCGGGACAAAATATAACAATTCGGGACATACCTTAGCAAATATAGCAATAAAATTGCGAAAATAAGCACAAGAGATTGATGCAAACACGTAATAATCAATTAAACCCAAGTTTTAAGAGAGATTTGATGATGAATGATGATGAATGAAGAGAGAAAGAGCAATAGAAGTGGAATAATGCAGGAAAAGTGTCGAAATAGAAGAAGGGAATTGAAAGAATTAATAACAATGAAGCATAAAACCGGGCTGAAAAATAACGCAGAACCGGGTTTTTTTTAGGTGCCTCGATCGAGTCGCGCCTGGCTCGATCGAGGAACCAATTCCCTGACTAGCTGACTTTTGTTTTAAGCCTTTTTAATTCCTGCATAGGTGCCTAGATCGAGCCACACTTTCACTCGATCGAGCTTAAAGGTTCCTCGATCGAGTCGCCTCTGGCTCGATCGAGGAACCACCTGATGGCTCCCTTTTTCGTTCTTCGTCATTCTTAGCTCCAAATTCCGTCAATCCTGCACATAAAACTTGGGGAATACGTGAAGTTCCCTCCGCTCATCTCTCAAAATCCAAGAAAAACGTAAAAGCAATTACAAAAGCTTAAATTGAAATCCTAATTACAAACTAATAAGTTACAAAATCCGAGCTGCCTCTCAGTAGCGCTGGTTTTTGCGGTCCCGCACGACCGTAATTCTTCATCAGTGAGAAGAATCAATGGCAGAGAGGTCCACGGCCTCTATTACCCCGACATACGCTCCTTCATGGTAGATCTTCAATTGTTGCCCATTCACTTTGAAGATTTCCCCTTTGTTAGTTTGCAGTGTAACTGACCCAAACTTGTTCACATCAGCTATAGTGAACGGTCCAGACCATCTACTCTTCAGCTTACCTGGAAACAAACGCAAACGAGAGTTAAATAAGAGAACTTTCTCACCAACATGAAATTCCCTTGGCAAAATATGATTGTCATGCCACTTCTTCGTTCGCTCCTTGTACACTCGAGCACTATCATAGGCATGCAGTCGAAACTCATCAAGCTCATTCAACTGCATCAGTCGTTTCTCACCCGCCAGTGAGGGATCCATATTCAGCTCCTTTATGGCCCACATAGCCTTGTACTCGAGCTCCACAGGTAAATGGCAAGATTTTTCATAGACTAGATGGTACGGTGATGCTCCAATCGGTGTCTTGAATGCAGTACGGTAAGCCCACAAAGTGTCATCGAGCTTCCGACTCCAATCCTTTCTGTTCTTGCTTACTACCTTTTCCAAGATTTGTTTCAGCTCTCTGTTGGAAATCTCTACTTGTCCACTGGTTTGAGGATGATATGCCAATCCTCTGGGGTGTGTAACGCCATATTTCTTCAAAAGAGAATTGAGATGATGCTCATTGAAATGCTTGCCTCCATCACTGATCACTGCGCGAGGCACTCCAAACCGTGGAAAGATAATCTTCTGAAATAGCTTAACAACAGATTTAGCATCACAAGTGGGGGTGGCAATTGCCTCCACCCATTAAGAAACATAATCTACACCTACTAAAATATACTGATTCCCATGAGAAGTAGGGAATGGCCCATGGTAATCAATGCCCCCAAACATCAAAAATCTCCACTTCGAAGATTCCAGTTTGAGGCATCTCATGCCTTTGCGAGATATTGCCCGTCCTTTGACATGCATCACAAGAACGGACAAAGTAGTAGCATCCTTCAAGATAGTAGCCCAATAAAAACCCGATTGCATTACCTTAGCAAATGTCCTAGAAGGACCATGATGACCTCCATAAGAAGAAGAGTGACAATGAGAAAGGATGGCACGTACCTCACCCTCTGGAATACATCATCTGTAGATACCGTTTGCGCACTCCCGGAACAGATATGGGTCGTCCCAGAAATATCGCTTCACGTCATGCAAAAACCTCTTCTTCTGCTGATAGGATAGATCAGGAGGAAGCATACCTCCTACCAAATAATTGGCATAATCTGCAAACCATGGAGTATTTGCAGCTACAGCTAACAGTTGGTTATCTGGAAAAGAGTCATCAATGGGCAAGATCTCTCTTCCTGCAAATCTCAGCCTAGATAAATGATCTGCAACAACATTTTTAGCACCAGACTTATCACGGATTTCTAAATCAAATTCCTGTAACAATAAAATCCATCTAATAAGTCTAGGTTTAGCTTCCTGTTTGGTTAAAAGATATTTCAAAGCCGCATGGTCAGTATGAACGATAACTTTAGAACCAACAAGATAAGCTCTAAATTTGTCTAAAGAATAGACAACTGCAAGAAGCTCCTTCTCCGTAGTAGCATAGTTAATTTGTGCATCATCAAGAGTCTTGCTTGCATATTAAATGGCTTGTAACACCTTGTCCTTTCGCTGCCCCAAAACAGCTCCAACTGCATAATCACTGGCGTCATACATAATCTCAAAAGGAAGGCACCAATCCGGAGATCGGATAATGGGAGCCGAGATAAGAGTTTGTTTAGTCCTGTCAAAGGACTTAACAAACTCGTCAGTAAACACAAAAGGTGTATCTTTATGGAGTAGCCGGGTTAGAGGTTGAGCAATTTTAGAAAAATCCTTAATAAAGCGGCGATAGAACCCTGCATGACCAAGAAAACTACGCACACTTTTAACATTAACCGGGCACGGGAGTTGCTCAATTACCTCAACCTTAGCTTTGTCCACTTGAATACCCTTACCTGACACCAAGTGACCGAGTACCACCCCTTCAGTAACCATGAAGTGGCACTTCTCCCAGTTGAGAACCAGGTTGCTCTCCTCGCAGCGCTGCAAAACCTTAGTCAAGTTTCTCAAGCAAATATCAAAATTAGTACCATATACACTGAAATCATCCATAAAGACCTCCATGATAGACTCTATGTAATCAGAAAATATGGCCATCATACAACGCTGAAAGGTAACAAGAGCGTTACATAAACCAAAGGGCATCCTCCTATATGCAAATACACCATATGGACATGTGAAAGTGATCTTTTTCCTGATCGTCAGGATGTATGGGTATCTGAAAGAAACCGGAGTAGCCATCTAGGTAACAGAAATAACTATGACACGCTAATCTCTCTAACATTTGGTCAATGTAAGGAAGTGGGAAGTGGTCTTTCTTGGTGGCCGTATTCAACTTCCTATAGTCAATGCACATCCTCCACCCTGTAACAAGTCTAGTAGCAATCAATTCATTCTTATCATTTTTGACTACTATAGTACCTCCCTTCTTAGGTACAACTTGGACATGACTGACCCATTTAGAATCAGATATAGAGAAAATTATACCGGCATCAAGTAATTTATGTACCTCTTTTCTTACCACCTCCTGCATTGGAGGATTTAGTCGTCTCTGACCTTGTGCACTAGCCTTGTGGCCTTCTTCTAAATGAATTCGGTGCATGCAAAAATCAGGACTAATACCTTTCAGATCATCAATGCTATACCCAATTGCCTTTTTATGATTTCTCAAAACAGTCAACAAAGCAGATAGTTTACCTTCAGTTAGGCTAGCATTGACGATCACTAGGTTCATTTTACAGTCATCAAGAAACTCATACTTAAGATGAGAGGGAAGAGGTTTTAATTCAGGTTTCTTTACCTCAGTTACCTTAGGTGTAGTACCCAAACTATATACCCTTTGATGTGGGCATTCCTCTCCAGTTAGAAGCCTGTCAATCCGATGAACTTCTGGACTCCATGAACCCGTCTGATCACCTGGATCCGAAACCAGGGCAATCTCCAGAGGATCCCTATCCAAACACATAGGAAGACACTCATCAATAGTAAAATCAACAACATCTATACTATGACAAGTCTCTTCTATCATGGGATGTTTTAATGCTTTTTCCAAGTTAAAAACAATCGTATCATCCCCTACAGCTAGAGTCAATCTCCCTTGCCTAACATCTATAACCGCCCCCGCAGTGTGAAGGAACGGTCTGCCCAAAATGATAGGGATTTGGTTGTCCTCAGCCATGTCTAAGACAACAAAATCAACAGGGATGAAGAATTTCCCAATACGAACGGGAACATCCTCCAACACCCCCAATGGGTGTTTAACTGATCTATCGGCCATCTGTAATGTCATATTAGTAACTGTCAACGGACCCATATTTAATTTCTTACAGACAGAATACGGCATAACGCTGACACTAGCTCCTAAATCGCAAAGAGCCTTACTAATAGCAAGGTGATCAATATGACAAGGGATAGAAAAACTTCCTGGATCCTTTAATTTAGGTGGTGAATTGATTGGCAACATGGCACTGCACTTCTGAGTGTAAGCAATAGTTTCCACCGCGTCAAAGGATCTCTTCCTTGTCAAAATCTCCTTCATGAACTTCGCATAAGCCGGCACTTGAGTAATTAATTCAGTAAAAGGGACACTTACCTGTAGATTCTTCACGACCTCCATAAACTTACCGAACTACTTATCCGGCTTGGATTTTTGTTGTCGATGAGGAAAAGGTAGTGCAATAGTTATGGGCTCGGCTTGCTTGACCTTAGAAACAACTTTTGAATCGCCTTCAGCTGTCGAAGAGGTGCCTCGATCGAGTCGAGGGGTGACTCGATCGAGCTGGCTGGTTTCTCGATCGAGCTGGGGCTGACTCGATCGAGGATCCTTTGTAGGTTCAGCTCCTTCGTCTTTTTTGCTTTTATCGTCAGCTCGTGTTTCAACTTCGTCATGTTCTTTTTCATCGTCACTAAGCTCCAAATTAACCAATCCTTTGGGATGCATATAAGGGACCTCATCAACAGTAATGGGCACGTCATTCTCATGGCTTTGCAGGTCGGGATTCGCATAAGAAGTACCGCTCCTCAGCTGAATAACATTAGCTTGCTCATGAGCTTGCTTACCTTTAGGAGGAAGACCTACGGCCTGTTTTGATGGGTTTTGAAGTGCCATCTGAGCCACTTGATTATCTGGCATCTTGTTATGGGCAATTAGCTCAGAAATTTGAGCCGTCTGCTTCTGCTGCATCGACAAAGTTTGTTGCAAAAGATTGCGCAACTCTGCCATCTCATTGTTTGGAGCTTATTGAGGAATTTGTTGAGGAGTTTGCTGAGGAGGCTGTTGATATTGATTGTTAAACTGCTGGCCTCCTTGATTTTGCCTCTGATATCCCCCTGGTGGTTGATTACCACGAATGTTGGGAGGGACATAAACATTCTTCTGTGGCTGCTGCGGGTTTTGTACATTCTGACTGGACCATTGAAGGAATGGGTGTTCCTTCGTTATTTCATTGTAAAAATTGGAGAAGGGTGTACCTTGTGCACCCTGTCTATAGGCCTGAAAAGCATTAACCTGCTCCAATGTACTCATGCAATCAGCTGCACCATGACCGTCTAAACCATATCTAGCACAAGACTCCTCTACTTGCTGACTCATGGCATGAACTCTCTCCTTACTGCCCAATGATTAGGTAGTCTTTATCTCAGCAATATGGGCAGAATAGTCTCCAGCTGCGCCGCCAGGGCACTATCAACACCAGTACCTCGCGTGCTTTCTCTAAGATTTCCATACCCGGCGGTATGGGTAGCAATCTGATCAATTAACTTCCACGCGTCACCATCATTGGTGTTATCCTGAAACCTCCCATTAGCAGAAGAATCCAAAAGGGCACGATGATCGTCATACAACCCGTTATAAAACTGGTTGCAAAGAAACCACTTTGGGAAACCATGATGGGGAACTGATCGGACTAAACGTTTGAAGCGAGTCCAAGCTTCATTCAAATCTTCAGTAGCTCCTTGCTTGAAACTGGTAATTTGATTTCTCAAAGCATTAGTCTTTTGATGTGGGAAGTACCTCTTGTAGAAAACAAGAGCCAAGGAATTCCAGTCTGTAACTCCTTCAGTATCCATATCCAGATCTCTCAACTACTCAGCAGCTCCATCTTTCAGAGAGAAAGGGAAGAGCACCCGCTTAACCTGATCTTGTTTCACTCCAGCTGTTAATGGAATTGAAAAGCAGTAGGTGACAAATTTCTCCATATGTGTCGCAGGATCCTCAGCAGTTGTCCCTCCAAACATATTTCGTTCCACCAAATTGATGTAAGATGGTCGAATCTCAAAAGTTCCATTGGTAGTAGTGGGCAGCTTAAATCCTTGTGGGATAGAAGCTAAGGTCGGCTCGGAGTGACTGGCTAGAGTAGGCATGATGGTAGTTTCGGGAGTATCAGTTGTGACTGGAATTTCAGGAATAGGAATGTCGTCCTCTTCCTCTTCGTAGGACCGATCGGCTGACTCTGTTGAGCTCGCCGTCTCGACGTCAAGTATACTCAAGTCTTCTACTTGACCCACTTCTTGAGTAAATTTCCGTCTGTAGCGAAAAGTCTTCTCTGGTTCAGGATCAAAAGGGATAATCTCGGACCTATTAGACCTGAGCATACACGGAACTAACAAGAGAAGTGTGAGAATGGTCTCAAGGAACTGGGTTCCCTGAGACAAAAAGACAAAATAAACACAAACAAACTAAACAATTGTTGCCTCCCCGGCAACGGCGCCAAATTGGATGTGGCTAAAGTCGTATCACCAAATCAAAGTAAAATTATCTCAGGACTAACAAGAATAGCTAGCAGTAAGACAGGTATCGAATCCACAGGGAGGCGGTATAAGCTAAGTCTGTAAATATTTAAATTGCCTAAAGGTAACCGTTTTCTGGGGGGGTTTGTTTTGTTTTGATCTAATCAACTAATTGCAAGTAATTAAAAGGAGGTTTAAACAATAATATTAAAGGTCTAGGACTTCCGGTTCACTAGGTCAATTATTTGGGAATTATTAATCAATTGCTAGATCTATCAAGCTGTTTAAGGTCAAAAGATAGGTCGACTCAATTATGCCCTTTAGATCGATTCTAACATGCGGCCGTTATAATTAGATACAATCTATTTGATTATCGCAGCCTATATTAATTCTAACCCAATCGGCGAAAGGATTAATTCGCTACACTAATTAATAACTCAGGCCTTAAGTTAATTAACTAGAAGAAGAACAATAATCAAACAACAACTTATGCGATATCAATAGCAATTAATCAGTTTTCCCTTTTAATTAACCTAGATCCCCTTCATCCTAGATGAGGGAATTAGCTACTCATGACGATAATAACAACAACAATAATTAAGATTGAAGACATAATTAAAAGCATGAAATAACAAAGATCAATTAACATAAAACAATGAACGATTAATTATTGAGGAAAGATTAGGGTTCTAAGAGAGTATTCAACAGTATGAAGGTGAATAAAAACGTAACCTAACAATAAAGTACGAGTTTCTAATTTATAACAAAAGATAATCGTTTTTGGAAAATTCGGAAAATAAACCGCCACAAGGGTTCCTCGATTAAGCCAGAGGTGACTCGATCGAGGACAGTTGCTCGATCGAGTCCTCCCTGACTCGATCGAGGATCCTGCTTCACAGACGGCTTCCTCCTTTCTTTCACTTCTAGCCTTCGTGCTTCCTCGTTCCTCGTGCCATGCTTCGTGTATTCTACTATGCCGTCTCCGCCACGCTAATCTTAGCTTGATCATACTCATGACGAGTCATTTTTGCATCAAAACACAAAATAGTGGCAGTATCGACAATTCATTGAAATAAGGCATATAAATGATATAAAGGCACGAAAACGGTATGTAAAATGGTATAAAGGGAGCTATAAAAGTATATATATAAAAGTGATACATCAAACTCCCCCAAACCAAACCTTTGCTTGTCCTCAAGCAAAGCAAACAGGCCAAACAAAGAACAGCAAACATATGGTGAATGAATAGCTACTAAAAGAGACACGAGGCAGAGACATACCTATTAAAGCGAATCGACGGTGATACGAACGATGACCACACACACATCCTTCCTAAGCAAAACCCGACCTTCCCATGGTTGAGGTGTAGGCTATAAACATGAGAGTGTATGGAGGTAGGGATGATAGGAGAGAGTGGTAGGTTAGGGTTTGAGAAAGAGGAACTGTCGAGAAAATGAGAAATGAAATGAGTCTCGCGAACTAGCATTTTATATCAACGCATCAACCGCAGTCATACTCGGTCGAGTACTGGCATACTCCACCGAGTAGGCTCTACTCGGTCGAGTATAGGTAATACTCGGTCGAGTAGCCTCTGCTAGGTCGAGTACCCACTCCTATATGGTACCTATTCCAATCATAGCCTCTCACCTATTCCTCCCTAAGGTCCTCCTTGGTCAACAGGGTCGGTCAACAGAGTCCTTAAATATCCTGGGTATTACATGATATGGGTAATAGTTGATCGTTTGACCAAGTCAGCTCACTTTGTTCCGATGAAAGATACTTGGACCAAGATATAGTTAGCTTTGGCTTATAGGAAGCATGTGGTTCGTTTGCATGGGGTGCCTAAGGATATAGTTTCAGATAGGGATGCGAGGTTCATATCACGTTTTTGGAGAGAGTTGCAGGAGTTGATGGGAACAGCTTTGAAGATGAGTATTGCTTTTCATCCTGTGACAGATGGACAGACAGAGAGGATCATTAAGACTTTGGAGGATATGCTGCGAGCTTGTGTGATTGAGTTTGGTGGTAGCTGGGAGGATAGATTGGATCTTATTGAGTTTTCTTATAACAACAGCTATCACACGAGTATTGGGATGGCACCGTTTGAGGTTTTGTATGGGAGGAGGTGTAGGAGTCCGATTTGCTGGGATGATAGAGCTGAGGCAGTGATTTTAGGACCGCAGATGGTACAGGAGATGATCGAACAGGTTAAGCTGATCAGACAAAGATGAAAGCGGCCCAGGATTGACAAAAGAGTTATGCGGAGTTACACCATCGTGACATAGAGTTTCAGGTTGGGGACAAGGTTCTTTTGAAAATGTCTCCTATGCGTGGGGTTATGAGGTTTGGTAAGAAAGGGAAGCTGAGCCAGAATGTTATCGGACCATATGAGATTTTGGATCGTGTGGGTGAGGTTGCTTACCAGTTAGCGTTGCCGGCGGCTTTGGATAGGGTGCATAATGTGTTTCATGTATCTCAGTTACGGAAGTATGTGAGCGATCCTTCACATGTGTTAGAGGTGGAGAACATAGAAGTTGGATGAGTCCTTGTCTTATCTTAGGGTGCCAAAACAGATTCTTGATCGCAAGGTTCGGAAAACTTGGAATGGGGAAATAGTGTTGCTTAAGGTTCTATGGTCTAACCATGAGCTTGAGGAAGCTACTTGGGAGGCGGAAGAGGCTATGAGGGAGCGGTATCCCTCTCTTTTTTATCAGGTGTGTGTGGTTACGGGGACGTAACCATGTTTATTTTAGGGGGGGTAGGAGATGGTCGCATAAGGTTTTAGTGTGGTTTTATGTTAGTTTTAGTACAGTTAGTAGTTTTTTTGAGTCGGTTTGAGTTTTGGTTGGGAGTTTTGTTTTGAGTTTTGGTTATGTTGTTGTGTCGGAGTTGAGATAGTATGTTTTGTTTTTGTGTATCGGTTGAACTTCGGGGACGAAGTTCTTTTTAAGGAGTAAAGACCGTAATACTACGGTTTTCTATGTCTATGGGTACTCTATCGAGTGGGTCTTACTCTCTCGAGTAAGTATGTTTTTATACGAAACAGTAGGTGACCCGATGGGTACTCGATCGAGTACGTGTGACACTCGATCGAGTAAGGGGCACTCGATCGAGTAAGTGAGTCTTGCGGGTTATTTTAGCCGGGATTCGTTAATGACGCGTGATTAATACAAAATGTTTCCGTCATTCTTCCTAATCACTTTTTCACTTTTCAAAAGAACAAGAAGTTACGTAGTTCGCTTTCATCGTGTTATTGGCAAATCCCAAGGCTAAGGTCGTTGGATTGTCTTGTTCTTTACACCGTTGAGTTCGTCGTGTCGAGGGTAAAATTCTTGTATAATTTTTATAATGTTTTGTTGAGTTTGGTTAAAACCCTAATTGGGTAGATTTGGGGGTTTTGGGTGTATTGTGTTAATTAGGCGTTAATTGTATGCATATGTGTTATAGGAGGAGGATTCGTAGAGGAACATTACTGATTAGCTGCTGTGACGGTCTTGTGGTTGCTATTCCAGGTAGGGTTTCCCTACTCGGTTAATGTTTACATGTATTGTGTTGGTTGATCATTGTTGTTGGTTTATATCATATCGGAATTGGTAAATAGTAATTGTGTGGTATAATGTGGTTGTTGTATATTTGTTTGTGGTTTGCGAGGTGCGTCCTCGGCTGAGTGGAGTCACTTGCGGGAGTGGCTTCACGCCCTTGATTTTCCCTCTGTGGAACCCGCCACAGAGGGGATGTGCACATTTAAGAACATGGGTTCTCACTCGGATGAGATGAGCGGGGCTTAGGTGGGAACGGCTGCGGTCCCCCACTGGCGGTGTGGAATACTTGTTGCGATGGGTATTCTGGCAGGACTACACACTTTAGTGTGTAGTCAGGTGTGTGGTGATATGATGGAGATTGGTTGGTTAGATTGGATTGTTGTATTGCTTTTGTTGTTTTGTTTTATGTAAACAGTAACTGACCCTGGTTTAAATGTTTTAAAAACTGTGGTTATCCATTCGGGGATGGTGAGCAGTTATTGAGCAGGTATGAGTTGATGCGCATGGGATAGCTGGGTTGAGTCGCCACCAGCTGTTTAGAAGTTTTCCGTTGTGTCATAAACATTCTTTTATATTATTTTCAGTTGGTTTGACAGTTTTGAGAAACAGTTGTATTTACTTTATCAGTTTTGGTTTTTGGACTTGTATCACTTTAAATTCATTTATTAAAGTACGTTTCTTTATTGTCTATTTGATATACATTGCCTCGGGTAACCGAGATGGTAGCACTTCCTTGCTTTATATGGTACTGGTAAGGCACTTGGGGTATGGGGGTGTTACAATGTTCTAGTTCACAAAAATCCTCTAAATTTCAGATTAGTTTTAGTCATTAGGTTAGGTTTAGATTAGTTTAGTTTTTATTTATGTTGTTTACATTTCCCTTTAAACATTTCAAGTTATAATTCAATTACAAGTTATTTACATTTCATTCCTTGTTCTCATTTGCAAGTTCTTCCATTATCAAGGTAATTTCATTTCTTGCATTATTTTTATTATTTTATTTCTCTTTAGATAATTCACATTATGTTCGAGTAATTTCCTTAGTCTAGGGACTAGGGAAGCCATTCAATAACTAATATACGTAAAATGACAAATTAGGTTGATATAATATTGTCTAATTGTTTCTATCACATGTTTGTATCGTCACGTTTAATCTTTGTTTAAAGGTCTTATTCATTGATTAAGTTTGTTAATTCGTTCTATAAGTCGAGAGGCACGGAATCGGATTAGACTAAGCATGTGTAATAGGACGACTTAGTCATAAACGAGAGTTTCTCTAGGACCCGGTCTATGGTTAACACTAATATCGTGAAGTGAGTGTCTTTAAGCCTAAACAATTGACAATGTTATTATTTCCGAGTTTAACACAAATATATATTTACAATTGCATGTGTGATCCGACTCCCCTAGACTCCTTTTATCATATATTTTACAACGTTTTATTAGCATAACCAACCAACCAACAACCGATAAACCGACCTCGATAGAATTCAATCCATAGCAACTTGTTTAGCAACCTCCCGTCTCCTTGTGGTTCGACCCCTATTACTAAATTTATTTGTATTTAGGGAATTTATCTTTGCATAGGTGTCCGATAGCCTATCAACTACTCCCTCCGTTGGCCGGACTAAATCTTTTCGGTAACTTGTCGTTAGGAGCACCTAGACCAAAACACAATTTATAACTTCACAAACAACTCTACAATTAGTAAAGAGGCAAGTAAAGGTCGGGTCCCAAAGGACGGGAATTGAGATGAGATTTCTATTGAAACTAGTGGTGTCTTAGGGGTATCACAATTTGGGTTGATGTAGAAGGTCACTAAACTAAATAACAATGAAAGTAAATAAGCAAGATGAATTGAAAGGGTTGTAAACAATTGATAAAAAGCACTAGGGTATCATGGGGTCATAGGGGAATCATGGGAATTGATCATACAAACATGTTCTCAAATTATAAGCAAGCAATTATTGTTGTGATGGATTGAGTTGGGTTATATCTTACAATCCTAGGAAAGTTTGGGTCCCGGAGCCGAATCGATTAGATTGTACAACACCTACAAGTCGACTTAGTCTTCCCTACTCAACAACATGCATGGTCTAATGAGACTCGAGTTGGTTTATGTCTTACAAGTCTCATTGAAAAGATAGGTGATGGGTAAAAAATGCAAGGATTCATAGGCTCGCATTTCATCAAATATAACATGTGCATGAGTTGAGATCAAAACAAGCAAGCAAATAAACCATGAAAGCATATTAATTTAAGCATGAATCATTCCCCATGTTGGTTTCCCCTAATTACCCATTAACCCTAGCTAGGTCACTACTCACTCATTATCATGTTGATCATGCTAGCAAGGTTGTCAATCATACCAACAAAATGAAACATGATGAATAAATGAAAGTAATTAACATTAATTAAAAAGGGATTAAGAGAATTATACCTACTAATGATTCCAATAATAAAGCAAAGAATAAAAGATGTACTTGATGCTTGATTGAGAGGTTGTCAATCTCCCAATAATAACCCAAATAATCTTCAATTACCCAAAATAAAGGATGAACGAAAGAGAGATTAAGGAAATAAAACTTGTATTAAAACTTGATTAATTGTTGATTACAAAACTAAAGAGAGATTTGATTGATATTAACTACTCTAATAATTGATAAGAAGAACATGCTCTTCTAATTAGACTAATGGGGTATTTATAGTGGAAATTAGGTGGATGCATTAGGGTTAACTAAGGGCTAAACTAGTAATTACACTTTTGAGATTTGAGCAGGGAGACGCCGGTATTTTTCGAAGGAAGGGCTTCTTTCTTTGAAGCTTGAAGAAACGGATTTGTGCTGGACTGGAATCCGTGCGTCTTAGGCACGGGACGGGTGGATTCGTGAGCTTCTGCCCGGGCGTCTTTGGGAGAAGACGCACGTCTTCTGGAGCTGCTGCCCGGGCGTCTTTGAAGGAAGACGCACGGATTGTCGTGCTGGGGACGGCCGGATTCAGGACAATCCGCACGAATTGCTCCTCAGTCTTGTTTCTTCTTCTTTTTCTTCCCTTTTCTTCGTAAAATCCTTGGGGATTTCCTTGGGGATGCAAGGATCTTTCCTTAACATTGCTCATCTACTAAGATATGTACCAATGCCTTCTAATCTTGTCTCTCCTTGATGCTTGGTCATTGAATTCAATCAATTTAGTCTCATTTTGCCATGAAAATGCAAGGTTTGCACTCCTTTCCTACCAAGGACACAAAACCTCAAAGAATATGCAAAACAAAGAACTAAAGACAATAAATGACCCAAATATGCACTAAAAAGCATGGGAACAAAGCTAATTCGGGGACTAAATATGCTCTAATTATGGTCACATCAGATATCCCCAAACCGAACCTTTGCTCGTCCCGAGTAAAGAGGTGACAAAGACTAGGACCATTATTTAAACTAACCTAATAACATAGCCGATATGAGACAATTAGCGGGTCTCACTCCGCCCCTTCAACTCACAACAAGACAACCATGAAGTAGGATGCCTTCTTGCAAGGCAAGATGGGTCTTGCCAAAATGGCGACACATCCAAACATTAAGCACACAAAATCAAATAATGGATGCATCTACAAAAGGAATAGCCACTTCCTCATCAAGTGGCGGAGGCAACTAAAAGAGAACAAATTTAAGAGTATATAATCCTCCACAAATACTAGTTCAACACATTACTAAGGCTAAGAGGATGGCACTAAATCACCTCCAAATGGTGTTAAACTAGATTACTTTCGTCCTCAATTTCCAAATGCTTTCATCAAGAGCGATCGGATGGTATGGAATGATGATCCCTATGATGCTAGTAGCATATGACATGACAAGTCTCGAATTCTCCACAAAAGTAAAGGTCATGGATCGTCCCAAGCTCGGCAAAGTGGCTTGACAAAAAGGTTTTTTGGCAATGAAATGCTCAAATCGTTATAAACAAGGGGTGGATATGACTAGTATTCAAAATTTGACCTCATTCAACTTTCACATTTCAAAAATTAGAGATGGGGTTTGTCCCTTCCGGGCTAATGTCCTTTGCTTTCGCCAATCGCTTATTAGGCAACCGGTTAACCTCTAGACAATAGCTTTTCGGGTTGATAGTCACTCTGTCTCTGGGCGGTTGAATTCACAACCGTGTGGGGGCCCAATTCAATGGATCCCTCTCCAAAGCACATCGAAGTGGTACGCCTCCATCAAAACAACTAAAGTTCTCAACATTTCAACATTTCATAACATTTGAGGTTTCGTTGGCAATAAATTACTTCCACATAACAAAATTTTCGAAATGAGCACTTCAAACTTATTGACAGAAAGTATTTTTGGGTTGCCTTACCACAAGGTCAATCAAGGTCACCTAGACAAGTTAACCAAGTCCACATCGCATCACGGGGTTGGAATAGGTGACTCACATGCAAACCCTTGACTAGGCTTTGGGTCATGGGTCAAAAGACACTAGTATGACACAATCTAGGGTGTTTTACAACCATTATAGTAGGCAAAGTCTTAAGTTGAAAAAGTATTTGTAATGGCTTAGTTGCTCTTGTCAAAGTTCTCAATTAGGCATTTTTCAAAATATTTTATCTAGATGCAACTATATGACATGATGCAACTAATATATATACATCCTAATGCAAGTGATTCTATCAACTAATATGACATATAAACTAAATGCAAGTCCTAAGTTCACATTGTTATACCGCATCAATCAAAATAAAGCCACATAGTCATTAACATAAAGAGGAAAAAGGAGATTGGAAAGATCATACCATGCGGTCTTCATGATCCTCATGTCTCGGATGTGGCGTAGTCAATGAATGTGAATAAGGATAGAATAAACACAATATATACAACAATATATACATGACTACACTAAAAAGGAAATAAACTTGTTTTTGGGTTTTTCAATTTTCAAATTTTTATGGTTTTTCGAAATTTTTCAATTTTTTTGGATTTTTGAATAAAAGTTAAGTTAGAATTCTCCATCCCCACACTAATATGGGCATTGTCCTCAATGGCCAAAATGACGGGAAATTATGCAAACATGATGCATGATTTCTACACTAAATGCAAGCTACACTAATCTACATTATATGATGCATGGTTTTTGTTTATGACGGAGAGGATAATTTAGATTACCTCCCGTTGTGTATGCATTAACTTCCCCAAACCAATCTAGACATTATTGCTAATGTCCTAAGGTTGGGTGTAGTTCATGCACACACTATGCAATGCATGAAACTAATTTTGTCATTTTGGATTTTGAAAAGGTGGGAACAATAAAATGAGAACACCTCAATGGGGCTGAGGTGTTAGTCCTCTATGGTGCTAGGACTACTCCAATAATGATCAAGATTAATAAATAAAACAAAGAGAGAAATAGACAAACCTCAAGAGGGTAGGAGCCTCTAAAGCTTGCTAATCTTCCATCATATCAACACTATCATCATCTTCCTCACTAGAAGTGGATTCATCACCACTTTCTTCTTCACTTTCTTGTTCACCTTGCTCATCATCCTCTTCTCCTTCACTAGCTTCTTCATCAATGTTATCATCAACCTCTTCATTACCGACAACCTCATTATCACCCGGAACAACCCTAGATGCACTCGGAAAGAAGACTTCCCTATCCGCCCAACTAGGCAAAGGACATGAAGGGTCAAGTAGTCTTTGCCTAGCTAAATGAAGGAGGGGTGGATATTGGGCTAAGTAAGTATTTTTCCGATCCTCGAAGGCTTGCTTGTGCATCTCTTGCATGAGAAGAGTCAAATAATCATTTCTTGCTTCAACGCCTTCGGGCTTGAACTCTTGGTACTCGAAAGGGTAGGGTGGTGTGACAATGGAAGAGGAGGACATTTCAATTTCACCCTTTTGTTGTCGGATAATGTACTCGGCCTCTTTTGAAAGGGGAAGTAGATAGTTGGTCCGATGGACACTCAATCGACAAATCTTTGAAGGCAAAGTGAAAGATCTAGCCTCACTAGTGAGCCATCCATACTTGGTGTCAAGAGGGTTATGGGTAACCCACTTATACTTGTATATCATAGTATTAATATCAATGAGATGACCTCCCTCTTTCGCCTCATACTTGCTATCCTTGTTGAAGTTCGGATCAAAGTATTTAGCTAGAATAGTGACTAGGCCTCCATTCACAATAACGATGGTGCCTTTCTTCCCACAATCAATATTTAGCCATCTATCCACCAAAAGCCTTAGAGAGTTGAAAGGCTTGGTGAATTCCCTTCCAATGTTCAAAGCCGACTCAAGAAGAACAAAATCGAGTTTGGTGAAATGGTTGGTGTCTTTTCTTGCAATGATGGTGTTTCCTATGACCTTGTGCCACACTCTAATGCCCGGATGGTGGACTAATAGAGCACGACTAGCATGAAAGTCCTCAAATTTCCTTCCGGAAATCGCCTCCCAAAGAGGGTCGGGGTCATACTTGCCAACATTCTTAAAATAACTCGGTGAATCACTAAGACCCAAAGCTTTACCCATTTCCTCAAAGGAGATGCGCCTACTAATATTAGCTAGACGAAACTCGATGGTCTCCATAGTCTCAACCTTGTTAACTTTCAAAGAACTCAAAAATTCTAAGGTAAGGGAGGGGTATGTCAATTCTTTTGATTCAAACAATTTCTCCAACCCCATGGCTTTAAAGAAGGCTCTAGTTTTCTCAAGGACACCCAACTTATCTAAGGTATCTTCACAAATAAACTTGGTGGATAGAAATGATTTTCTAGCAAACTTGGCAAAAGTGTCCCTATGGGATTTGGAAATGAAAATTACCTCCGGATAATTCGAAAGTTGAGCAATTTCCGGAGTAGTAGATGTTGTTGCTTCCATGGGAGGTTGTTGTTGTTGCATTTCCAAGTTTGGGCTAGCTACCACCATAGCTAATGCTTTCTTTGCTTGAAGACTCTTTTGTCTTGATGAGAGTGCCTTTGCCTTTGGTGCCTTTGCCTTTGTTGCTTTTGTTGCTCCCTTAGTCCTTGCCATTGATGAATGAATCAAGAAAAGAGTGAAAATCTTCAATTTCTATTGTACCCAAATCGATTTAAAGATGAAAGGCTTTGCCTTTATGAATTCAAAAATCGACTCAAAGGTTGAAGATTTTGTTCTTGGTTTTGATTGTTATTGAAAGAGGAGTGATTGATTTGTTGTTAAAAGGATGTTTTGATTTGATTTTGGTGAATGTTTGATAGGTCCATTTTATATACATTTTAACCCCCTATTTTACCTCTATTTTACATGTCATTTGCACTAATGTTAGTGTTTGTGAGCTAATTCCGTGTTCTAGTTGTGCTTGCTTATTTTCTATTGTGTTTTGTAAGAAATTAAGCTTTTAGTAGCTTTTTCCCGTCAAAGTAGCAAGTAC
Source organism: Silene latifolia (assembly GCF_048544455.1). Lineage (NCBI taxonomy): Eukaryota > Viridiplantae > Streptophyta > Magnoliopsida > Caryophyllales > Caryophyllaceae > Silene > Silene latifolia. Next base: position 85,293,416 of record NC_133535.1, read on the forward strand.
AAGAGTTCACGAGGCTAATGAGAGCAAGTCTTGATCATGCAAAGGAGTTTCGGGAAGCATAGGGGCATTTTGGGAAGAAATTGGAAAACCCGAGCAAGAGGAAACCAATCTTAGTTGGTGGATATGTAAAGAAATGAAATCCAAATGAAAGCCCATGATAAGAGTTTGCATTGGATGCCAAAGGATGCTTAAGATACCTTAGACGGACGCATTAAGACATAAGCATCGGATTCCGCATCAACATTAAGTGCAAAGTTAAGACGGAATTAAGAGAAATTTGAGAAATACCACGACCCCGATCGGGGTTGGGTGGCCCCGATCGGGGTTAGCCCCCTGTAGCTTATTTCCGTTACTCCCTTCACTCCTATAAATAGAAGCTTTGGTCGACACTTCTTGGACATCTCTTACACACTTTTACATATAATTCTCTCTAAACTTAGTAGTTAGTTTAGATTAGCTCTTAGTTTAGTTTAGTTTAGATTTACTTTATGTTATTTACATTTCAAGTTATAAAACAATTTACATTACAAGTTATTTGTATTACAAGCATTGTTCTTCCATTTATAGTTCATTTCCATATTGCAAGGTAATTTCTATTTACATTTTCATTATGTTTATCATTTTAATTATCATTAGTGTAGTTTACATTTTCATCATGTTTGAGTAGTTACATTTGTCTAGGGAATAAAGGAAGCCATGCATGATTAAGTAATATGTAAATGTCAAAATAAGGATAAAATAATATTGTATAATTGTTTCTATCACATGTTTGCACCATAACGTTTAATCTATGTTTAAAGGCCTTATTCATTGATTAAGTTTGTTCATTCATTCTAAAAGTCGAGAGGCACGGAATTGAATTAGACAAAGCATGTGTAGTAGGATGACCTAGTCATGGACGAGAGTTTCTCTAGGACCCGGTCTATGGTTGACACTAATATCGTAAGGTGGGGTGTCTTTAAGCCTAAACAATTGACAATATTATTATTACCAAGTTTAACATAATCATATATTTACGTAATTGGCATGTGTGACCCGACCTCCCTAGACATTTTATTTATTATTGTTTTATTACATCAAACCAATCAACCAAAGCAAACGTTAATCTACCAAGGTAAAATTCAATCCATAACAACGAAATTATAAACTCCCGTCTCCTTTGGGTTCGACCCCTAAGTACTACATTCATTTGTTGTCTAGGGTATAAATATTATCTTTGTATAGGTGTGCGATAGCCTATCAATGTTGTTGAGGAATCTTGTTTTTGTGATGGAGAGATTGAGGGTTTTGGAGTTATGGGGTTTATAAGTAGTGTTATGAATGAAGGAATGAAGAAATGAATGTGGGAGGGGGTTTATAAAACCCGAAAAATTTGAAATGCAGGGGCAAGACGGGCGGTTTTTGCTCGGAACGCCCGGATTTGGCCTGTTCTGGGTTGGGAAAAACTCGCCTAAAGACGGGCGTCTTTCAGTGAAGACGCTCGGATTTGCAAACACGGGACGGGCGTCTTTCAGAGAAGACGGGCGGATTCCTTTACAGGGATTTTTCTTGTTTTTCTCAGCCAAGAAGACGGGCGTCTTTCTTTCAGGACAGGCGGATTTTTGAAGACGGGCGGATTCCACTGCAGGACGCCCGGATTCGTTGACAGTCAGAAATTTCAAAAATTCAGCTCATAATGGACGGGCGTCTTCTACCCAATATGCCCGGATTGCCTGAAGACGGGCGGATTCTCCCGAATCCGCTCGGATTAGACCCCTTTTTACCCGGATTCAGTTCCATCCATGTACTTTGCATATCCCTTGTCATTTTTCCATTCTTCTTCATATCTCGTGTTCTTCATTGTGGGGGCACTACTAAGGCATGGATAGCCTAGGCAATTGTCATCCCCACACTAAGCTAAAGCACTACACATTAATTGAAATTATTAGTCCCTCCCTTACTTCTCTCAAACATGATAATTATCTTGATCAAAGTATAAAAATCCAAAAATGACAAAAATGCAATATAAGAATTGAAATGCAAGTTAGGGAGCTAGAAATATTTACAAATGGTGGTTTAGGGAGGACTCCACCAAACTCTCATTCTTGATGAGATGTCAAGGGGGCATGTTCAAGGTGTTGTTGATGTTGCTCAACACCTTGAAAAAGTAATCAAATGCTTGTTCATTGTCATGATAGAGGTCTTCAATAGACCTTGGCCGGTCTTGATCGATGGCATTACCAATGTAGGGATTAAAAATCCCTTCAAATACGTCGTCCCAAAGACCACAAACTTCATTAAGTTGATCATTGAAAATCTCTTGATTTGATGGAGACAACTCTCCCATTTCCTTTTCTTGGCCAATAAGGCCGTCTTCTTCATTGCTTGACTTTGGTGAGCTTTGCAAGCTCTCTTTGTCACAATTCACTTGCTCTTTGAATGGAGCATCTTCAATTTTCTTCTTCCATTGGAGTTCCGACTTCTTCCTTTCATCCTTCCGACTATAATGATCGATCATAAAACACGGTTCATGTAAATGGGGAGCTCTCATAGTCTTGTCAAGATTAAAAGTTATACTCTCATCTCCCACTTCTAGAGTGAGCTCACCATGTTTTACATCAATCACCGCACCCGCGGTCTGTAAGAAAGGTCTTCCTAGAATGATTGGAATGTTGGAATCTTCCTCCATATCAACAATGACAAAGTCCACCGGGATGAAAAACTTCCCAATTCGTACGGGAACATCTTCCCATATCCCTAATGGTGTCTTCGTCGATCTATCGGCCATTTGGAGTGTGATATTGGTGCATTTAAGCTCTCCCATCCCCAACCTTTTACTCACTGAGTACGGCATAACACTCACACTAGCCCCTAGATCACATAAGTCTTTGTTGATCGTGGTGTCGCCAATGGTACACGGTATTGAGAAGCTTCCCGAATCCTTGAGTTTTGGAGGTGAACTCCCTTGAAGTATTGCACTACTCACCTTAGTGAAGGCGATAGTCTCAAGCTTCCGGATCGACTTCTTCTTTGTGAGGATGTCCTTCTTGTATTTCGCATAGGCTGGCACGTGATTGATTAATTCCGTGAAAGGAATTGATACTTCCAAATTCTTCACAATTTCCATAAACTTTCCAAGTTGGTCATCAAATTTGGGTTTGGCTTGGCGACTTGGAAAAGGAAGTCTAATCACAATGGGCTCCTTCTCCTTGACCTTGTCTTCATTTTTCCTAGAAATTTCTTCTTTTGATGGTTCTCCATCCTTGGAGTTTTGCACAATTTCTTCCTTATCACTCGCTTCCACAACTTCATCCTCAACTTGCTTCTTCGGTGCTTCATACCTTGTACCACTTCTCAAGTGAATGACACTAACCGTTTCATGTCTTGGGGGATTACTTTGAGGTGGTTATTGCCCCTTTTGTCTTTGTGAGCTTGAAGATGCTAGTTGAGTCAATTGGGTTTCCAACATTTTCGTGTGAGCTAGAATGTTGTTGATGGTGGTTTCCTTTGCTTGACTATCTTTTTGCATTTGAGTGAAAAATTCTTGTTGATTCTTTTGCATTTGGAGGACCGCTTTTTGAACATCAAAACCTTGGTCATTTTGTTGATTGTATGGATTTTGATTTTGGAAACCTTGGTTTTGGTTGTAAAAGGGTCTTTGATTTTGGTTTCTCATGGGAGGTGGGGTGTATGTTGTTTGAGTGTTTTGAACATTTTGGCTTTTGTATGAGAGATTTGGATGGAATTTGGTGTTTTCATTGTAATAGTTGGAATAAGAGGTACCACTCTTGTATGCTTGGAAAGCATTCACTTGTTCATTTGTTCCCCTACATTCACTTTGATCATGTCCCAAAGTTCCACAATTCTCACATATCCCACTTGGGATTGATGAGGATGCCGTCATGGCATTAACATGATGCTTTGGTGATTTTGAGGCTTCTTCAAGTCTAGCCATAGCTTTTTCAAACTTCAAATTGATTGTGTCAATGTGAGCACTAAGTTGAGCACCCAATTGAGTAACGGAGTCCACTTCATGCTTTCCTCCTCTAGTACCCTTGCGAGGTCTACTATATTGTGAGTTATGGACCGCCATTTCCTCAATTTTGTTCCAAGTTTGATTGTCATCAACTTCGGTGAACATTCCATTTGATCCCATGTTGAGAATGTTCCTTGAATCTTCATATAGACCGTTCCAAAATTGTTGTACCAAGAACCACTCGCTAAGTCCATGGTGAGGACATGAGCGACAAATTCCCTTGAACCGCTCCCAAGCTTCATACAAAGATTCTTCATCCCTTTGCTTAAAACCCGTAATTTGAGCTCTTAGCATGTTAGTCTTTTCCGGTGGGTAGAATTTTTTGTTGAAAGCTAGAGCCAACTTCTTCCTAGAATCAATTCCGAGAGTGGCCTTATCAAGGCCCTTCAACCATTGTTTCGCGGTGACAATTAGAGAAAAAGGAAATAAGACCCATCGAATTTGGTCTTGAGTTACACCGGTTTGAAAAATCGCATCACAATAGTCACAAAAGGTTTCCATATGAGAATGAGGGTCTTCACTAGGCATCCCCCCAAATTGGCTCCTTTCGACTAATTGGATAAAGGCGGATTTGGCAATAAAATTTCCGGTCAAATGTTGTGGTGTGGGAGTACCATTGGGTAGGTTCTACTCGGTGGGTACGGAATGTGATGAAAACTTAAGCATTGTGGGTTGATTTTGTGTGGTATTTTGTGTTGGGTTCTCCTCACCTTCTCTTGCAAAAGGGTTGATGAACTCAATAGTTGGTTGAATATCTACAACCTCACTAATACCTCTCAAATTCCTCCTAGCAAATCTTCTATTGGTTGTTAAAGTTCTTTCAATTTCACGATCAAAAGGTAACAAATCACCTTGTGACCTTCTAGACATGCAAAATATCAAACAACTCGAAAATAATTAGAACAAACCTTGAGGAGTTTTACTTCCTCAAGGCAAAGAAAGACACAACTAATAACTATATAAGAAAATCTAAATCAAGTTAACACCGTCCCCGGCAACGGCGCCATTTTTGGCCGGACTAAATCTTTTCAGTAACTTGTCGTTAGGAGCACCTAGACCAAAACACAATTTATAACTTCACAAACAACTCTACAATTAGTAAAGAGGCAAGTAAAGGTCGGATCCCAAGGGACGAGAATTGAGATGACATTTCTATTGAAACTAGTGGTGTCTTAAGGGTGTCACAATTTGGGTTGATGTAGAAGGTCACTAAACTAAATAACAATGAAAGTAAATAAGCAAGATGAATTGAAAGGGTTGTAAACAATTGATAAAAAGCACTAGGGTATCATGGGGTCATAGGGGAATCATGGGAATTGATCATACAAACATGTTCTCAAATTATAAGCAAGCAATTATTGTTGTGATGGATTGAGTTGGGTTATATCTTACAATCCTAGGAAAGTTTGGGTCCCGGAGCCGAATCGATTAGATTGTACAACACCTACAAGTCGACTTAGTCTTCCCTACTCAACAACATGCATGGTCTAATGAGACTCGAGTTGGTTTATGTCTTACAAGTCTCATTGAAAAGATAGGTGATGGGTAAAAAATGCAAGGATTCATAGGCTCGCATTTCATCAAACATAACATGTGCATGAGTTGAGATCAAAACAAGCAAGCAAATAAACCATGAAAGCATATTAATTTAAGCATGAATCATTCCCCATGTTGGTTTCCCCTAATTACCCATTAACCCTAGCTAGGTCACTACTCACTCATTATCATGTTGATCATGCTAGCAAGGTTGTCAATCATACCAACAAAATGAAACATGATGAATAAATGAAAGTAATTAACAATAATTAAAAAGGGATTAAAAGAATTATACCTACTAATGATTCCAATAATAAAGCAAAGAATAAAAGAAGTACTTGATGCTTGATTGAGAGGTTGTCAATCTCCCAATAATAACCCAAATAATCTTCAATTACCCAAAATAAAGGATGAACAAAAGAGAGATTAAGGAAATAAAACTTGTATTAATACTTGATTAATTGTTGATTACAAAACTAAAGAGAGATTTGATTGATATTAACTACTCTAATAATTGATAAGAAGAACATGCTCTTCTAATTAGACTAATGGGGTATTTATAGTGGAAATTAGGTGGATGCATTAGGGTTAACTAAGGGCTAAACTAGTAATTACACTTTTGAGATTTGAGCAGGGAGACGCCGGTATTTTTCGAAGGAAGGGCTTCTTTCTTTGATGCTTGAAGAAACGGATTTGTGCTGGACTGGAATCCGTGCGTCTTAGGCACGGGACGAGCGGATTCGTGAGCTTCTGCCCGGGCGTCTTTGGGAGAAGACGCACGTCTTCTAGAGCTGCTGCCCGGGCGTCTTTGAAGAAAGACGCACGGATTGTCGTGCTGGGGACGGCCGGATTCAGGACAATCCGCACGGATTGCTCCTCAGTCTTGTTTCTTCTTCTTTTTCTTCCCTTTTCTTCGTAAAATCCTTGGGGATTTCCTTGAGGATGCAAGGATCTTTCCTTAACATTGCTCATCTACTAATATATGTACAAAGGCCTTCTAATCTTGTCTCTCCTTAATGCTTGGTCATTGAATTCAATCAATTTAGTCTCATTTTGCCATGAAAATGCAAGGTTTGCACTCCTTTCCTACCAAGGACACAAAACCTCAAAGAATATGCAAAACAAATAACTAAAGACAATAAATGACCCAAATATGCACTAAAAAGCATGGAAACAAGGCTAATTCGGGGACTAAATATGCCCTAATTATGGTCACATCATCCGTACCACACCAAAGGTAACACTTACTATAAACGAACGTACCACACCAAAGGTAACATTCCTTATTTGGCCCACAAAATTACCAAATTATCCTTACACCCATTTCACATTTACACAAAATGCCATTACATACCCACCTACCAACCCACAATTAAACCCACAATTACATACCCCACCTATTTTTTTTCCCTCTTTACCCTTACTTTTTCCACTTTTTCTTAAATACTTCATTTTACCCTACGTTACCTTTGGTGTGATACGGAGGGAGTATATATTAATTCTAGAAACCAAGGGATTTCAATGTATTTAAATAAATCTATACAAAGTAACTATACTACATAGTTTTTAATCGCTAGCGCTGTGTGATTGACCTGAAAAAGGGACTTCAATGTAAATATTATATAATTTTGGTTGAAATATAAATTTAGAGAACACCAGAATATGGTGGGTTTCCTTAAATAAACAGGCTCTACTTATGGTATTAATTAGTATAAAGATAATAATTACTCGTATTTAACATACACAAATATAATATAAGTCGTTATATTTTGGAAAATATTAAAAGGTAAATAAATCATTTTAGATTTTCAAAAAATATAATATTCCCATAATTCATTAGATTTGTAATTTATTTAGTAAATAATAATGATTGCTCTTAAATAATATTCTAATCTAATATTTCAGATTTATTTAAGTATATAACTTTAATACAACTATATAATCATCAACTAATATGATAGTAACCACCCATGCAGTGACAAATCTAGGATATATGCAATGGGGGTGTTCAATAAAATTTATACTATAAAATATAACAAAATAAAATTTAATCTAAAGGTGTGGGGGCAATAAAATACATCGAGTTCTCTCAAGTTTCCCTCACGTTGAAAACTATTTACTACACAACACAGAGAAATTAAAAATTCCAAATTTTCACAACTTCAACCCAATATATTGTGTGAGGCGGTCTCACATTATAAGACGATTCATTTGTATAAAAATTACTCTTTAATTGATAGTAAAAAAAAGGACTAAATTTTACAGAAAATGATGTCTTACTGTAAAACCGTCTTATTCTATAATTTGTGCTAATAAATACTCCCATTGTTAATTATAGTTGCTCATTAATCTTTTTTCTTTTCAATTTTTTTTTTTTTTTTTTTGGTAAAGGTAAGTGATGGGGCATATTCTGCACCGCTGACCAAGTCAACATATTGAGCAAGGTCAAAGATATCCACAGCAAGTCAACGACTTAGACGACCTAGCCGATGCGGCCCATCGGCCTGCCAACCTGGGTCCCGGCATGACAACCTGCCAGCCGGAACACATACCCGCGTACTCATATCCAAGACCCCTCGGCGGTGAGTCACCAGGGCCTGCCGGCCAGCCATAGGTCCCTCGGCCGAGGGGTAGATCAGTCTTTCCACCTGCTAGCCACTTGGCCACTACGTGACAAAAGGTGAAGTCTATAAATACTCCTCAACCTTCATTGAGGAGGGATCCAATCCAGAATACACAACTTAACCTAAATACACTATTCATCTGGTATAATCTTCCTTATCTCTCTACAATATACTCCTAGCCAATTAGCATACAACTTATACATCTAAGTTTACTGACTTGGGCGTCGGAGTGGGTACGCTTGGCTCAAAGCCAAGCCCTCAGTTCGTTCATTGTTGCAGGAGAGGCCGAGAGGAACGATTAAGTCCAAGGGAGAATCCAACTCAAGACATTATTCAACAAGCCACGGGTGGTAACTATACTTGCTCTGGAATTACACCCGGAACAATTGGCGCCGTCTGTGGGGACAGCGACACTAGAAGCTAGTCACATTCATTCCCAAACAAAAAAAAAACAACAAAAACTCACCCAAAAAAGCTAAGAAAATGTCGAAACAGCAAGAGGTGTTCGTAACCGACGAGCCCCTCCACCCAGATGATACCTTCAACAATTCTGGAGTCATGCAGCCCTCCACCGGCGGAGTGATCCAGCCGGAGTTCGGGATGCCAATAACACCAGATGCGCCGCTGCCCGCCAACCAAGTCACCCTCATGGGACATGTGGTCGACGTGGCATTACTAAAGCAACTTCTGGACCTCATTGGTAGTACGTCGGCTCACACTGTCACGCCGACAAGAGCGGCGGAAACTGTCCAGGAGACCAGGGCCCAAAATGTGACTCCGAGAAATTTGAACGAAGCACTAGGAGAAGCTGACCCAAAGAAAGTCGCTGGGAGCCCAAAGTGGGCGTGGTAGACCTAAGTCCTTCCCGTACTCGTGGGAGGACAGCGTCCCCGCAACACGAACGAGGCATACCCCAAAGGAGCCAGAGGAGTCCGACTCAGCAGAGTTGGAGAAGAAGTCCAAGTCGAAGAAGGAGCCCCTCCCGCTACGAGGAGAGAAGCCGGGTTAGGAATGCGAGGAGCCGATCGCCACGTGTCATCCGGCATGTGATCGACACCCCCCTCGCGCCTACGTCCTAGAAGTCCAGGTGCCAACTAAGCTCAAGTTGTCGCACATATCATACAAAGGGGAAGGTGATCCAGCCGACCACGCTGAGGCTTTCGAGTCTCACATGTCGGTATGGGAGCAGCCCGATGAAGTGTGGTGCCGAGTTTTCCCGACAACGTTGCATGGGATGGCTCAAAGTTGGTACAAGGGGCTTCCCGACGGCTCGGTGTACTACTACGCCGACCTAAGGGACGCCTTTTTAGCCCAGTACTCTTGCAACAAGAGAAGGGCCGTGGAGACATCGGACCTCCTAACTATCAAACAGGAGGGGGGCGAGTCTCTAAGAAGCTACATGAAGAGGTTCGACGGAAAGGTCCAACAGATTCGAGAGATTAATCCCGAATCGGCGGCCTTCGCGGCGATGAAGGGCCTCCCAAGGGGAGATTTTAAAAATGAGCTCATCAAGTGCGGAGGCCTGGGCTTGGATGCCGCCAGGAAAATGGCCGAACAGGCCATCAAAGTAGAAGACTATCACAAGACGTGGTTAGGCCCCAACGAGGCTGAGCACTCAGAAAAGAAGAGCCGCCGGGGGGACAACCCGGATGAAAGACGCCGTGACGACAATAGGTCACGGTCCGATGAACGACGCCGTGAGAATAATAGGTCACGGTCGGACAAACCCGCCAGAGACAGACTCGACGGGCACCGGGTGGAGTTCGGGAAAGTACCACCGAGGCGGTATAGTGATAAAACCCCTCTCGTCGTATCGCCGCCGAGGTCTTTGCCCTAAGCAAAAGCGAGGGCCGAAGTGGGAAAAACCCCCAAGCCAAAAAGTGACGGTGACACGAGCCAAGATCTTTGTGAGTACCACGGCCACACCGCCATTTAACCAACGATCGCCGCATCTAAAGAATGCCATTGAAGAGCTGATCCGGAAGGGGAGCCTCGGCAAGTACGTTGCCAAAGGCCAAAAGACCGACGCCGGCAAAGACAGGTAAGAAATCCGTCTTGAACGAATAGGAGTGATCCATGTTGTCATCGGGGGCAACGAGAACGGAGGGTCCGCTCATGGGCACAAACGACACCTGAACGAGCTATATCAGGCCATCAACTTTGTGCCCAACACAGCGATCCCCGCTTCCAACATCCCCGATATAACCATCGGAAGGAAGGACTACGAAGGAATCATCGCTCCTCACATCGACCCGCTTGTAGTCAATTTGGACATATCCAACCACCTGGTCAAGAGGTGCCCGATTGACACGGCGCGTACACGAACATCATGTTCGGGAGTGCTTCCTCGGCCTCGGCCGAAAGTCAAGGACTTGAGCCCCCGCACTAACCCACTATACGACTTCTCTGGGGCCGGCCCGTACCACCGGGATCAATCGGACTCCCGGTGACGTTCGGCGAAAAGAATGCGGCTAAAAATGTCCTAGCCGAGTTCGTGGTCATTGACGGCTCGTCCGCCTACAACGTTCTCATAGGCCGAGTCACCCCGAGCGAGGCCGACGCGGTGATGTCCATCCGGCCCTAACACCGATGTGTATGTCTCGGACCTGGGGGAAGCGCATAAGCTCGTCTCCAAAGACGAGAATGACGAGGTGGTCAACGTCCGGATAGCCACCGAGGATGCAACATGCAATCCCTCAAAGTGGCAAAGAAATCGAAAAAGGGAAAGGTCTATCCTTACAACGGGGGGCGACCTCATGGATGTAACTAGTGGCTGACTAGGCCATTAGGACGCTGGTAATCTCGGGAATAATCTATGTAGCGGCGGAGGTGTCCAAAACAGTTGTGGGCACCCCGACGCATGTTTTTACCTAAATGAAAAATCATCCAGTCTTCCATCGAATGTTCGCCCTTCCCATAGTCACTAGGAAGCGTGACGCCGACTCACACTTTGTCATACCGACAAGAGCGGCGGTCTTTATCGATGCAGATGTCTCTCACACTGTCATACCGACAAGAGCGGCGCCTCTATGAAGAAACAGCGCCGTCGCAGTCACCCCAAGTAGTAGACGCCACGGCCGTCACCCCAAGAGGTTTGACGCCGTCGCAGTCACTCCAGTGGTAGACGCCACGGCAGCCTCTATGAAGAAACAGCGCCGTCGCAGTCACCCCAAGTAGTAGACGCCACGGCAGTCACCCCAAGAGGTTTGACGCCGTCGCAGCCACTCCAAGTGGTAGACGCCACGGCGAGCTCTCTATGAAGAAACAGCGCCGTCGCAGTCACCCCAAGTAGTAGACGCCACGGCCGTCACCCCAAGAGGTTTGACGCCGTCGCAGTCACTCCAAGTGGTAGACGCCACGGCGCCTCTATGAAGAAACAGCGCCGTCGCAGTCACCCCAAGTAGTAGACGCCACGCGAGTCACCCCAAAGAGGTTTGACGCCGTCGCGCCACCCAAGTGGTAGACGCCACGGCAGCCTCTATGAAGAAACAGCGCCCGTCGCAGTCACCCCAAGAAGTAGACGCCACGGCCGTCACCCCAAGAGGTTTGACGCCGTCGCAGTCACTCCAAGTGGTAGACGCCACGGCGCCTCTATGAAGAAATACAGCGCCGTCGCAGTCACCCCAAGTAGTAGACGCCACAAAGTCACCCCAAGAGGTCCGACGCCGTCGCAGCACTCCAAGTGGTAGACGCCACGGCAGTCGATAACAAGAAGCAGATGCAGGCTCACACTGTCACACACTGACAAGAGCGGCAATCACCGACGCAGGTGATACTCGCAGAGCGTTCACAATGCCTTAGAAGCGTTAACACAATTGAGACACGCACTCTAGACCGCCTCGGCCAAGCCGAGGCGGGAACAAAAGAGACACTCAATTAATAACGGAAGGAGACAACCCAGACAAAGACGGAGACGCTAAAAGGGCAGTCGAAGCTCAAATACTAGCGCAAGGAAAAGAAGTGAAGTAAAAACGAACTCTTATTAAATATATTCAACGAATTACAAGAAATTACAAGGATAAGCCAAAAGACAAAAGGTTACAAATGTTATCTCCCTATGTCCGTTGTTGCTCGCCATCGCCAGCGGCAATGCACTTTCTTCTTCGATGGGTAACCCAAAGCTCCCTTAGCGACCTCGGCTTGGCGACCTCGGCTTTAGCCTCGGCGGCCTCGGCCGCCTTTGCCCGCTTGGCTTCCTCCTGGGCCTCTTTAGCCTTCTCGGCCCGTAGCGCCTTCTCGGCGGCCGCCTCCTTCTCTGCCTTCGCCCTCACCGCCTCTTTAGCGTTCTCCGCCACGGCCTTCTCCTTGGCTTCGAGCTTGTCATCAAGCGACTTGTCATATCTCGTCCCACGGAAAGGAACCATCAAGAGGGAAGAGCTCCTCAATCACTTCCCTAGCGACTCCTTCGGCTAAATCCCTAATTCAAAGACACATGTTAGGGAGCATGACGGTTTGGAGCATCTCAATGTCCTTCTCCTTTTGCCTAATGACGGCATCTTTGATCCGAACCACCTCCGCCCGGGCCTTAAACAGTCCCCGGATTCATTCCTCTCGCTGGAGGTAGAGGTCGGCGTGCCTCTCGAACAAGTGTACACTTCCCCGGCGACTTAGCGACTTTCGGCGCCGCACCTCGGCCTTGGTTCTCTCGGCAAGGACCTCCTTTTCAACGTCCCCGCCTAAGTTTTCTTTCGACCAAGAGCGCCCTCTCGGCATCCCCCTAAGCCTCTGCTCGTTGAGAAGATCCCGCTTTGCCTTCGCGGCCACCTTCTTAGTGGCATTAAGCTCAAAAGCGGATTGAGCCAAGGCCTTCTCCTGCTCTACGATACGAGCACCGGTAAGACCGTTCCACCTCGCCACTCCTCCTTGATGAGCTCCGTGCCTTCATCTATGAGCCGGGAGAAGGAAACCTTCGGGATGAGGAAACAAGTGGTGACATTTTGATCACCTACCCGTAGGCGGGAGAGGGAAACCTTCTGGGATGAAGGGACAGCGGTGACATTTTGATCACCGGCCTGCAGATGGGGGAGGAAAACCTTCTGGGATGGAGAGTTCACGGTGACGTGTTGATCACCAGCCCGCACAGAACTCCCCTCCACTTGCTGCCCAACAGGAGCGGCGGACGACTGCGGCCGATCTACAAAATTTAAAGTAAGCATAAGTATCGACATACGCAGACATGCCGAAGAGCCTGTCACAGGCAGCGCCTAAGGAACCGGCTAAATTTGAAGCCACAGAAAGAACAATACCGTGCTTGGCCTTCTTGGCCGAAAGGCGCGTCTCCTCGTCAGCAGCAGAATCAACGGTCGCGGTAAAGGCCGTCTGCTTTCTTTTACGGACAAGGGGCGACCCCTCCTCCTCGTCGGAGTCATCCCCGTTGGAGATACAAACGATCTCCACCGTCTTCTTCTGAACAGGGGGGATGGAAGGCGGAGCCGATGTCGACGCCACCACCGCCGAGGACTTCGTTTTTCGCGTGTGGCGCGGCACGTTACTAACAACCTTCGCCTGGGTCTCCACCGCACTCAAGCTTTTCACCGCCGCTCTCTGAGATCGATCGACGACCTCCTGCGGTCATTGGGGAGAGCTTTGGGATGTAAGTTAGCAACGGTCTTATCTTTGTTCGATCCCATTCTCCGAGGATATCCTCGACAGTCCGGTCCAAAATGGCCTGCGAAGGAAACGAAGCAAGAGTTAAGTAGAAGAAATAAATCAAAGTTCAAAGACACAATGAGAACGGTGATGGGCCTCACACCGACCCCACTCACCCTGCGCTAGGGCCGGTATGAGGCCGACATGGCAAAGCGGCTCATCCCGAAGAATGATCTCAAGCGTTGGAGGAATCCATCTTTTCGGCACCCACCCTTGTCTACCTCAAAAAGCCGCATTGCCGGCCTCTCGTCCTCCGAGAGAAGAACCTTGCCAAGATCCATTTTGAGTTTCTTCCGGAGACCCATCCGTCATGCTCCGCCTTAGTCTCACACCGCAAGTTAACTTGATCTTTGAAAGGAGCGAGGCGGCGGATAGTCGTCCGGACCTTAACGTACACCCACCGACCCCCGCCAGCCCTTGCAAGAGGAAAGTTTGTCGTGAGAGACATAACCCTTCTCCGTGTGCACATCGTGCCAACCGGCGCGCGGCCGAGAATGACGGTGGAGGTAATGAAGTCGGCGAAATAAGTTCACCGTTGGGGCCTCCCCCTTAAAGAGACAAAGCCAGACAAACCCGATTATGGTCCTCATAGCCAACGGGTGCAATTGGGCAACGGCAACGTTCATGGCCTTAAGGATGGCCACAACATACCCATTCACGAAACCGGAGCCCGTACTCCAAATGTCGCATATATACGCCAGTGTGGCCCGGTGGAGGGCAACAGACGGCCTGCCCTCCTCGGGGATAACAATCTTGTATCCCCTGCCGAAGAAGAAGTGGCCCTCGAAAAATTTCTCACCGGAAGAGCTGGCCAACTTATGGGTCCAAACTCGGTCAACGCGTGCCTTACGGGCGAGGCCGTGATCCATAACGCCGCCTCACGGTATTAGGACGAGCCCCCTCGATCATCACCAAAATCGTCCGCGTCATCATCGACATCGAATCATCCTCCCATTCCTCCGTAATCCGAGGATCGACTTCGGGAGAAGGAGACCTAGGGCCCGGCTTACTAGGCCCGGCGTCGGCAGAAGACATGTTTACAATGAACTTACAAAATTAAAAATTGGAAAGTTTGTTTGTTTACCTTGAAGAAAACGCTCACGAGTAACAACTCGGAAATTAGAAGACAAAGAAACCCTTGGAAGTTTAGAGAGAAGGAAATTTTGGAGAATGAAATTGGTGGCCAATTTTTCGGGCAATTACCCTATTTATAGGGAAAAGCCCATGAAGCGGGCCAATCGGCGAATGACCCATGAAGCGTCAACCAATCGGCGTGCGGACACGTGTCGAACATGCAACCACGGGATGTCAATCGTTGCAACAGTTGAGTGTCAATCAATGCAACAGTGACCAAGCGTCTTCAACACGCCTATTCATATCTCCTTGCCTATTCATCTTCCTCAACAAATTCCCAAGATCCTGTTCTCCGCCGCCACATGATCAACCAAGCTAGACAAATACGGCCGGGGCAATCAAAAACTACCTAAGACTCTCAAACCCGGTCTCGACCAGCGTCCCTTTCTTTTTTTCCACATCGGATGCCCAATACACATCCATGTGGAGGGGGATATGGTACGGCCTAAGAAAGACCAGCAGAGGCAAAAGAAGCCGCCGCAGAGAAAAAAGCCGATGCGAAAATTTTCTACAAACTACTTGCGCATATATACGCTCGTACGTACATCGAAGCCCATACCACGGCATAGACTACGCTGGGGGCAAATTGATGGGGCATATTCGCACCGACCGACCAAGTCAACATATTGAGCAAGGTCAAAGATATCCACAAAGAAGTCAATGACTTAGACGACCTGGCCGATGCGCCCATCGGCTGCCAACTGGTCCCGCATGACAACCGCCAAATAGGAACACATACCCGCGTACTCATATCCAAGACCCCTCGGCGGTGAGTCACCGGGGCCCGCCGGCCACCCATAGGTCCCTCGGCGAGGGGTAGATCGATCTTTTCCACCTGCTAGCCACTTGGCCACTTGGCCACTACGTGACAAAAGGTGAAGTCTTATAAATACTCCTCAACCTTCATTGAGGAGGATCCAATCCGAATACACAACTTAACCTAAATACACTATTCATCTGGTATAATCTTCCTTATCTCTCTACAATATACTCCTAGCCAATTAGCATACAACTTATACATCTAAGTTTACGACTTGGGCGTCGGAGTGGGTACGCTGGCTCAAAGCCAAGCCCTCGCCTGTTCATTGTTGCAGGAGAGGCCGAGAGGAACGATTAAGTCCAAGGGAGAATCCAACTCAAGACATTATTCAACAAGCCACGGGTGGTAACTATACTTGCTCTGGAATTACACCCGGAACAGTAAGAATTATATAAATAAATGAATCAAAAGATCGTTACAAGATCGATACCATGTAAAAGACGGGTTGTTGCTACAAGACTAACAAGAGAGCATACCCAGCCCATCACCATCTATTAACGGCCCAAACCCCTAGCTCATGGACCAGACAACAAAACAACAAAGCAATAATCCCAATTACAATAACAAAAACCTAGAAATCCTCTTGTCATCTCCCTTCCTTCATCTTCTCGAATTCTCCTTGTGTTTCCCTGAATTCAATCATTGATTTAGTCAATTTAGAAGTCGTTGGATCCATCGTTCAACTTTGCGAGCAACAGGAAACTTGATTGTGTTTGGGAATCTATCTTTTTCTTTTTAACTCTTTTAATTTTTTAATTTTTTTTTTTTAAAAAAAACGATAATGCAAGAAAAGATGACCTTTTGAGGCACTGTTTAAGGCAATTGTTGATGATGGCTAGGGAATACTGTATTAACGAAGTTAAAAAAGGGAAAACAGAAAAATGAGAGTGAAAGAGAAAAGATTAGTGTAAAAGGGTGTGGTAGAAGGTCCTTTGAAAGCTTGAGAGAATGGAGGCAGAGGCAGACCTTGAAAGCCATTAAATAGTGAAAAAGTGTTATTAAGAGATCCTTGTGGGAAGAAGCAAATAGGTTCACCCAATGTATGATTAAATCCACATCTTCCCTTTGCAGCAGAGCAAACTTGGCATTCACGACTCTCATCAATCCTCCATTTTAACTCAAAACCTTTAGTAACAACGTCACTTAAACTTCCTGTACCTTTGTCAAGATCCGCTACCACCGTCTTAAACACGGGAATATCAATTTTGATCGCACACATATTACTAAGCTTGTCCTTCCATTTCTTGTCTATGGCCACAAAGTTGAGGTCGCTTGTGAAGTTGGTAGAGGTTGGATCAATATAACCATTTAACGGACAAGTAAAACCAAATGGTGCAATTTCACCTTGTCGTCTTTCACAATTATAGAATAGGGATGCATTTTCGGAATTAGATGTGAAGTTGAAGAGGGTTAAATCCAAGGTAGTGTTGGTCAACTCGGATTCCATTGTTGGACAAGGTCCTTGAACAAATTGTTGTTTTGATATAGTTAAGATGTTGGATTTGTAATTGATCTTAAGTACATTGTATATCTCCTTTTTAATCTCAATGGTTAGAGAATTTCCTTGACATTCCAGAGCGAAACCTGGATGACCGCAGTAGTTGAACCGAGTTGCATCCCAGAAAGGATATCTGATATCTATGGATGGACCGCATGTTGAGTTGAGAGGAGCACAGCTTGCATATTGTTCATCTACATATGCAGATGATAATGGATAAATCAATTTGTTGAATATTAGAATAATTATGGAAATTATACACGAAAACCCTTTTTGGTTACGTTGAAACATTTAGATGCAATTTTTCATTTGATTAGTTCTATTGATGAAGAGTTGTTGCATAGAGGTATGTATGTGTCTTGTGTATGACTCTGTCCAAATTCTCCTTTATTCTTTTGCTACAAGAAAATAAGGAATATTTTTCTTAAATCTAGGTCAACCCAAAGTATTTACAAAAATAGTCTATTTCAAACTAATTACCCCTCCAAAAACTAATGTTCTTCCCATTTCATTAAAATATTACTCACATATAATAAAGAAATGGGAAGAACATTAGTTTTTAGAGAGAGTACAAGAAATGGGTCAACGTCATCGTGAAAAATGGAGTATTTAAGAAAAGGTGGAAAAATAAGGGTAAAGAGGAAAAAAAATAGATCAGCCATGTAATTGTGGGTTGATAGGTAAAGTATGTAATGACATTTTGTGTAAAATATAAAATTGGTATAAAGATAACTCGGTAATATTGTGAGCCAAATAAGAAATGTTACCTTTAGTATGGATCGTCCGTTTATAATAAGTGCTATCTTTGGTCTAGATCGGAGGGAGTAGCGACCAGTGTGAATGTGTTTTTGAAAAAATATAGATAATATGGGGACTATGGGAGTCGCTGGCAACAACAACAACATCAGAGCCTTAATCCCAAAATGATTTGGGGTCGGCTGACATGAATCATCCTTTAGAAGGGTTCTAAAATCAAATTCCGGATTTCTTTTATAAAAACTTAAAATTTAAATCAAGAGAAAAGATTAAAACGCTTTTGAAAACCGAAATAGAATTAAGGATCCGGAATGCCTTAAAAGTAAACAAAGTAAAATATATAAGAAAGTGGTTGGTAAAAAAGTGTAATAAATTAGAGAAGAGCAAATGATTAAATTTGTAAATTAAATAAAAAACGCCGGCAAACTTTAGGAAATTTTCCTCATTCTTCTATCTTTATAGTGCAGTAATTAACCATCCATCATGCACAACCATGTTTTTGTTTTTTAGCCTTTCTTTACTCCTCACCCACCATTCATAGAAAGTCTGAAATGGCTCCCAAGAAGTATACACAATTCCACATAATGTTGCTATATATGGGGTTATTAATTTTATGTAGATTTGCTGATATATTTCTGGATAACAAATACAACCAACTTCACTGTTGCTATATATATAAAATATAAATATATATTTTTCTTCTAAACCAATGTAGCCACTAACTCAACATTTGGACCTCAAGTCCTGTTCAAATGATAAAGACCAGGCTGACTAACTTTCCAAGTCCAATCTTCGTGTCTCGCACACTTGAGGATCGGAAACTTGCTCATTTGAGTGGATCAAGCTATTACGGTGCAGACTTGACTTCGTGGTATAGCTGTGTGTGAATTTGTTTGAATTTGTCTTTCAGTCTTCGAATCTGAATGTCCCAAACAAAGAGTTAGTCTCCTAAGATTGACAATTAACAAGGGTCGGATTTAATTTATTAATGGGTAAATGAAGCAGTGTGTGAGACACTCTTTTGAGATGTATCTAAACAAATCCATATGCTGCCTCATCATGTAATTCCAAATGACAATACTCGGGAAAGAGAGAAAAAAGGACTCAAAATGTGTTAGCATACCCTTCTAAGTTCGATGTCAACATCTCGCTTACGCTGGTCTAAACAGCTTCTCAAACTAGAAATATCGAAGATGCTGTCCACATTATTTTCAAAATTACATTCCAAGTCTTCACGCAAGAGTGTCGGGAGCTTGTCTACTATCGGCATTAACAAAAAGCAATTGAACTACAAAGAGAGGATAAAATCAAATTAGAACAAACAATTACATTACACAAGTGTTTCAAAGGCGAAGGAGAATACCCATAATGAAAATTACTTTGGAAATAAGAACGTACGAGTACAAGTTAGTGAAATTTTTTACTTCATTCATCACTAAATAGCCAAAGAATAGTGGGTCCTTGGCTCTATAGAAATTTAGGAAACGTAATCAACACAATTTAATCAGTATTTAGATGAAAAGAGTATAATTTTGCAATGGAACTGAAAATTAACACAAAGGAGAAGAATAATGATAACCTTCAATTCTGCAGATGCCAAAAAGTATTCTTTAATCCCATGAAAAATTTGCTGAACTAAAGCATAGACGATCCTCTCAGAAGAAGGAGCAAGTCTCCTATTCCAAAGGGTGTTATCGAGCAGGTCCGCCAGCCTGGTCTCCGTCATCTGGGCGGAGTTACCAGAGTCGACCCCAGGAACTAAGTGGCTTGATTTTGCACCTGATTTTGGTTTATTCTCTGGCTTTTCATTGACTATTGAATCTTGGGAAACAATAGAAGAAGAAATCAAGGAAGGGTCTGTTCCACTTGCCCCAAAGGAATCCAAGAAATGACGTAAACCAGCCCGGTTCTGCAAAAGTATTAAGGGTTTTATAACATATTGTCCTACAAGGGTTATCAAACCTAGGTAGCTTTAATCCTTAGTGAAGAATAGAGACCAGAGTGTTGCATTAGGTGATCACTATTTTATTTTCCTACTCTTATTTACATTTTTTTCAGATTCAGAAATATTCCATTTACACCAACTAATCTCATCTGAAAAACAACGTTCAGTGACCATAAAACATCGACATCCCCACACATCCATCTAAATATATTGTATTTTAGGAGAAATAAACAATTCTAATCAGCTGATATTACCTTGTTATGTAGGGACCAAGATACATAGCGTGTAGTGCTCACCAGATCTTCCATACACCTGTCGACAATAATCTGTCAAAGAAGAACCCAAACTCTGGGGCAAATAGCCAACGAGAAGAACAGCATACTCTCAATATTGTGATAACATTGGAAGATGTTATGATAATGAAATCTCAGATAGTTAAAATTTTACAAGTCATGATCACGATCATCACCTACAAATTGTTATACAACATTATTGTCAAACCATGAAAACAAGTCTAAGCCACGTCTATAAAGGGGAGAGAGAACTGTTGCATCGTTTGTAGTTCAGTTCGAGGAACGGGTTGGAATTCGTAATTTTCTACCTCCCTGAGCTGGGTTCAAATAGAATATTGTCCTGGTGAACTGTTTTCCATTGCATTTGAAACTTTACCCAAGAAAAATGTAAGAAAAAAAATATTCAACCAACTCTACCTAGTGCTTACATACTGGTCCCACCTTTTCTAAAAATTGGAGGGTAATACCCTAAACTGCACACCACTCATTCACAAGGGAAAAAGAGGAGAAAAGTAATTTTCCAAGTCCCATAACACGTTTTCTCTCCCTATTAAATCCAAGGCGGGAAAAAAAATCAATTTTTTTTTTGAGAGAAAAAAAAATCAACTTTTAAAATTCCTTATAAATCTACCCCCACCTTATCAAAACAAAAAATAACCACACAACTTCATCTTTTGGAACTTCTCATCTATGGCTTCCAAGCTCCCTCTTTTTTCATTTTACTGCTTCCATTTCAGGTAATTGTATTTTCTTCATCCCCTCCATCACACTCCAATGACGAGTTCGCTGGTTTCACTATTCTGGTTCGCAAACGGATCCCATTCCGAAGTTCCAATACGGGCGATCTGAGTTCGAACCAACCAAGGAACTCCGAACTGAGCAAACGAGGGAGAGAGAACACAGTTTATAAGCTCAAGAAAGCTTCATCCTAAAACCAATTGGTAATAGAAGTAAACCATTGGTTTATAAAGTACTGAACTCCCTTCGCATTTTGTCAATGTAGAACACTCACATGTAGATAAACCACATAATAGGGGCCTCTTAATACTTCCCCTCTTTTTTGTATTCCCTTAGAAACCCGGGAGAAACCATGGGAGCACACTTGAGTGATAATTAACAAAAACCCAAAAAGGCCAACATCCAGTGGCATATTTTTGGCCCAGTTTAAACTCATCAAACCGAGAACGACACCTTGGTTGTGATACCATGTTTAACCATGAATACGGGTCTGGGTCACACCCGCAATGAGGACAGAGAACCCAAAATAAGACGAAGAAAGTTCCATCCCAAAACTAATTGGTAATAGGAGCAGTAGCTTATTAGTTTATAAAGTATTAATTCTCTCCTCATTTTGTCACTGTGAGAGATACACATGTGGGTAAACCACATAATAGGTGCCTCTTAACAGTTATAATGAGATACTACAGAAACTTTGTATACTTATTAGTGACAAATCATATTTTTTGGTCCATTTAGGTCTAAGACCGGACCGAAACAAATATTTCGTGTTTGGTCCGGTCCAAGACAACTTTTAGGTCCGGTCTTTTGTCCACGAAATTTACATTTTCGGTCTTTGGTCAGGTCCGGTTTGATCCAGTCTTGGACAGAGGCTCACCCTTGACGTCAATATTTGGCAACAAATAGTAAAAGTATCAAGAATGCCTCATTGATCAATCGAATTCCTCCTAAAAACTAAGCATCTAATATGGGGAACAGGATTTCCTAACTCCCTTGCTCAATCAACCACATTCAAGAAACACCAAAATTCAAATGCAATGGCTTCACATTGCAAGGGCACATGACATCAAATAAGCATAGTATATAATTAATCCCATCAAACGGAGAATTTAATAATAGCTCTACATAAATTTGGAGAATTTATTATAAATTTAACATCGGTTAAACATCAATATAAATGGGATGAAGGTGGTACAATATAATAAGAATATCAAAGACACAGTGGTGATGATAGTTGTATGGGAAAAAAGGATCCTGTAACTGGTTGTAGCTACAACTAAATGGAAGTTCCCTTTGTAAAGTTACTGAACTAGTTTTAAGTAACTTTATGTACAAGAATTGAGCTCCTTTGTAAAGTAACTGGCCTAACTTTAAAGCTAATTTGGTAACTTAGTAAGGAGCTCAATAAATTTATGAAGGAGCTCGGTAACTTTACAAAGGAGATCAACAAAAACAAAAACAAAATCTGATTGAACATACAACAGTTGTAGGATCCATTAACTGTGTAGAATGTTGTAGTATGCTTACTTTTCCCTGCAAGATCTTTCAGTGGATTCTGCAAAATTGCTGAAGGCAGAAGCAACACGATCCAGAAATACCTCATTGTGGCTCAAATATTGACCATCTTTCTGAAAGTTTTGTTCAATTTGACGCACATATGTTCAAATATACAATGAACTTGATCAATAAAGCATCATTAGCCCGTTAAGACATCAAAGAATGTATACCTGTAGAAGGTGAATGCAAATAGGAAGCAATCTCTTGAGAATATGCAGCAACCTATTACCCAACTGCAAACAAATAGATTTACACAAGAGACAACTAAGAACACACAAGGATTAAAAATAAAATAATTCAAACTTTTCTACATATTCTAATTGCTTCACAAGAATATCAGATACTTCGAATTGAAGTGATTTGTACTGTATTTCCAAGGCAAACTCTTTCGTGGGTACTTTTTTGAGCATTATTCAAACATTAAATTGTGAAACGGGTTCTAAAAGCAAGTAAATACTTGTATTAAAGTAATTTTTTTTTGTAAGGAGTCAATTTCATCATCTTAAGAGAGAGAGTTCTTACAAAATAAACCCCATTATAGAGTCTAGGAACAAACAGAAGAACACCAAGGAAAGATTTAACAAATGAGAAAAAGAAAACGTACTGAAAGTCCTAACTAGCATGTCACCTGTTGCAAGAAAGGTTCAAATGTATCTCGAGCCTTTGAAACAGCAATCACGCAAGCCGTCCTGTAAAATAGAGTATGCAAAAAAGAGGCGTAGACAAGATGACGCACAAAAATGAACACATACTTGTAATGCCATTGTAGATATACACTATGCACTGCAACGTCAAAAGAAACTTGAAGGTATATGCCTACACAAGTTAATGATGCAAGCATGGACCACCTAAGCACAAAGCTGTAACCATAATGTATTTAACCCAGGATGTAACCCTTTACACGTGTCAACATCACTCATACAGAGAATAGAATTGACTTTTTAAATGGTGTAGAGCATATAGATATAAGACGTTGACATAGGATATGAAACACAACATAACAGTTGACAACTACAGGAAAAAATAATACTCCCTAGTTCCTCCGTCCTGGTCATTTATTTACCTATTCCATTTTGGGATGTTTCAGTCAATTGCTGTCAATTGTTTACTTTTCTATTTTAGGAATGCCTTTGATGAGCAATTTGATCCTCCACACACAATTTGGTCCACTTGTCATCTAATAATTGGCACCCTCCTCTTTTCTTGGTCTTTGTGCCAAAACCAAAAGTAAACAAATGACCAGAACGGAGGGAGTAATTAGTTAACAGTTGAGAACAACAAAAACACACCACCACCACCACAAAGCCTTAGTCCCAAATATGTATACATGGCATAAGAAAACCACAGACGAGAGGAGAGGCACACAAACATTTAAGTGGTACTTGCCTTAGTCCCGAATGTGTGTGCAAGACATACAAAAATCACAGATGAGAGAAGAGGTACGCAGAGATTTAAGTCGTTCAACTGAAAGACAAAAATAAGACGCCACAATTTGACAGTGCCTCTAAGCAAATTAGGCAAACAGTAATACAACACAGAAGCAGCAGGTAAACAGTAGGGAGTAAAGTCGAGCATGTACTCATTATGCTCAGCAAGAAGAACAACGTAAATAGATGATACCTTGAATAATTTGTTCCATCATGAATATCTTCAACGCCACATGCATTTACAATTTCTTCACGTGTGATTTGTGGGCATTTAGTGCCTCCTACCACGAAGCGGAATTCAGCCATAGCTCGATGATACTGTGCACCTCCATAGAGACGCATCCCTGCATTCTACATGATATTTTCAAGTATTATGTTGCAAATCTGAATGCTATGAAAACAGGGAAAAAGGCTAAATTAGATAATTATATTTTCACAATAAAAAGTTGTTAATGGCCTAAAAAAAGGTCCTCTAATTAGTGCGCAGAGAGCTGTTGAGTTACTTATAAGTCCTTGCACTAAAACATGGTCTACAAATATTAGAAGTAACAAGGAAAGACTGACAAGATTAATTCCCTTAACTGAAAAAACTAAGTGCACACAAAGCTTCTTAGAATGAGAGTTTTCTACTGATGCAACATTACATGCAATAATCATCAATATTTTGAAGACTGGGACATGGAATGTCGACTGCCAAGGAGATACATGACCACACTAATTACAATGTTGACTTCTACTGATATTTTCTCATTTATATTGTCCCTAACCTCCCCATTTAATTTTGATAGTCAAACAATGTTGACTTCTACTGATATTTTCTCACAATAGCATTTGAAGAAGTTAATGGCTCAAGTTGAAACTCGTTGACTACCAAAGTCAAACGGGGAGAATAATTTGAGATGCGAATAGTATATGGATACACCTACTGGAATTAATTTCGGCGGAAATTGGAGACCATCGGGACCAATAAATGCTCCTCCTTGCACTCTTTCATCTTGTAGTGTTTCACCTGCAATCAAAACAATGATACAGATGCTTTTACGATCTCCAGTTGTGCTCACGAAATTATGCTAATCTTCAACACCAAACAAGCCTTCAGAGCTTACCAAACTTATCTGGTGGTGCTACTATGGATCCTTTCAGAAGTAATGACAACTGCAAAGGTACACATAAGTGCAATCACATAACTTGACACCACAAATGCCAAAGCATATATCAAACCAAAACCAGATATACAGAGCACACTCAAACCAATGAGAAAAGTCAATGTGACAAATTGGCTGTCGAATTCAAAATCTCCGTGTTGTTAATATGTTATGCTTTCTTTCTTGTTTCATATAGAACTAATTGTCTTCTTCCATATAACAAGTCTGAAGACAAAAGACATACTCTGCCATCTGAGGCTAAATGAAACCTAGACAATTACATTATGGTAACATCCAAATATTATACTTACCTTTATCTTTGTAAGTGAAACATCATTTTTTTAAAAGCTACCCCGTGTAATTTACCATTAATTATTACCTATATTCATTTATATTGTTCCCTTCCAAATTTTGTAATCAAACCATGTCGATTTTGACTGAAATTTCTCTCAATACACAATACCATGAATTTTTTTTAAAAAAAATAAATAATATGAAAATAATTGTTTTGATAAATCCAACACAACAAATTTACATCGTATCCATACGTATATTTGGCGAAATCAATGGTCTAGATTGTCCAGCAACTGAACAGAGTCCAATCGGGACAATTAATATTGGATGGAAGTCCTACAGTACTGCTATTGGTCATGTTATTATGCATTATTATTCATTATCTAACGTTTAGTTTGCCAAAATATAACTGCTGTTGCAAAAAGAAAGTACTCACGCAAGAAATAGATCTTCCTAGTTTATATGTATACGTTACAAAGTTCATATACTTCTTTGGTCCGTTGTAGTGTTTGGTTATAATTGTGACCATATCATATCAACAAGGTAGTATGTTGCAATAAAACTATGTTTTCCCTATGTTTTAATTACCGCCTTAGCAGGTGGCAATAAAAGTGAAAAAAGAGGGGAAAAAGACAAGAAACTAAAAAAAAATTAGCTTCAATCCCCTTAATGACATTTGAAAGCAAGCTTACGAATATATTATCAATAACCATTACTTTCCTTAGTACGGTAGTACCCCTTACCAAAAGAGCCATTAGAGTTTGTCTTATTTAATCTCAAATCATTTTCTATCCCACCAATCAGGGTTGCCGAATTCATAATACACATAATTCGAATTCGCAATTCGCTCAAAATAGGGAATTGAATACGCAAAGTATTACAAAAAAAAAAAAGCAATTCGCGAATTCATAATTACTAGTACGCTTCATTTACTTGATGATAATAACAAAAAAACAAAAGGTTCATTGCATAAAGATCAGCAATTCAGCATTACAAAGTGACGGAACCACCAAAATAAGTCTACTGATCATATTTTTCTGGTTTCTTAAGTAAACACAAAGTAACGAAACCAGACAAAACACCAAAATAAGATTAAGTTGCTAGTCTATTGATACATCTTCTCCTTTCCCTTTGATGATCTTTGAAGTTGATCATATTATATTGAATTTTTAGTTTTTAATACACGAATTGAACTTGTAAAATTCGCTAATTTTTATATATAATTCGCGAATTAGTGCGAATTAGTACATGAATAAAACTTTTAGAATTCGCTAGTTTTTATATATAATTCGCGAATTAGTGCGAATTAATTCGAAAACGTATTGCGAATTGATACGCGCGTATTAATTCGCAATACGCACCCTATGTTGGCGAATTAGGTAACCCTGCCACCAATACAAGGACTTTGAGCAATTTTGCATCACCTCTATAAGAATATGAAGTGGTGACCAGCTATTTTACTCAAAAAGGGTCAAATCATAAGTTGCAACAAAATATATTAGTAGTTTAAGCAAAAGTACAAGCAAGGAACCTTTGTAAGAAAATGATCATGAAATTCTCTTCCTTTCTCCTTTAAATTCAATTCACTCAACATACTGCAAAAAAAAGGAAATCAGGAACAATTAATATTGCTTATAACTATCAGGAGAGCATGGATAACATATCATATTAATAATTAAGACTTCAGAGCCTACAAGATTTATATATTATCAAGAATGGAATGATTAGGCGTTTCAAGGTGAATGACCGATTTCAGATGCATTGACAAAGGGATGTTGAATTCCCTGTAAGAGACCCGGAGTCAATATGACATTCCTTAAATGTTTATTGTCCTACGCCAAAAGCAATGTTGGGTTTGTACTCTTTAGGACACCCTGATATTTCACTTCTCTCCTCAATTCACCCGGAGTAAGAAGGTAAAATTTCAAAATAACAAATTTAAGGCATCATTATGTTCCGTGTAGAGTATTGAGTCCTTTTTTCATAATAATGCTTAAAAAACAATTGTCAAAAAGTGGAAAATTGAAGTTGAATAGTTAAAATAGGGTCCACATATGGTT
Organism: Silene latifolia; assembly: GCF_048544455.1. Taxonomy (NCBI): domain Eukaryota; kingdom Viridiplantae; phylum Streptophyta; class Magnoliopsida; order Caryophyllales; family Caryophyllaceae; genus Silene; species Silene latifolia. Next base: position 85,320,907 of record NC_133535.1, read on the forward strand.
TGTTTCTTCGAAAACCCTACCTCGCAAGGCGTTTTAAACAGACCACCTGAAAATACATTCCAGAGACGCCTTAGCCCTCACATGTTTGCTTAGGGGAAAAAATTAGGTTATGAAGGCTCAAAATCACCTATGCGCCAACCAGCTTAACCAGAATGTTTTTATGCTCATTATTTGCAAATATTATAAGGGTGTTTATTTTTGCCTGTACGTATTTTAAGGGTGTTTATCTTACCGGTGTTTGTTTATCTTACTGTTGTACATTTTTTTACCAAATTGTCCACCTCAATTTCCCTTCCTCTCAATTCATAACCTCTCCTAACCGCCCCTCCCCAGCTCACATACCAACCTCCTCCAATCACTACCCCTATCGCACAACCAATTCTAGGCCGCACCACCAGTGACTGGTTACCGCCCATTGCCATCGCCCTTCTCATGATGGCCACCCTCTCACCACCTACCTAGAGGTGTCAATCGGGTCACTCAGGTCGGTTGTCGGTTATGTGTTGGGCTAAGACGAGTTGGTCATTTTGGGTTCAGGTTTTTTTGAGTCAAAATACGTAATCGAGCCGAGTTAGAACCGATTACGAATCTAGTTACGGGTCAAGAGTCGACTTACGATTCGTATGAGTCAAGTGATGGATCGTTTAGTTCATATCACTTCGGGTTCTATCGGTTATCCGTGATTAGCCTTGGGGTGGAGTCGGATCAGTTTTGGTTCATAGCATTTTGGGGTTCTATCAGTTATCAGTTAGACAAATAAAATAATCACAAACCTTAGGTAAAACAGATAAAAATACGACAATTAGATGAAAATATTAACTCCCATCAATAATTTCCAATTAACAATCAAATATTTGTTCTATAATGAAATTAGGATGAACGGGGGGCCTTGGCGCACCGGTTAAGGTGTTGCTTTGTGACCGTGAGGTCACGGGTTTAAGTCCTTGGAGCGGCCTCTTGCCAAAATGGCAAGGGAAGGCTTGCCCCAATTACACCCTTGTGGTGGGATCCTTCCCCGGACCCTCGCCTAGCGACGACGCCATCGTGCACCGGGCTCCCCCTTTTTAGTGAAATTAAGATCCATAATTAAAGAAATTTGAGAGATTGTATTGTTTGGATAGGAGAGATTAGAGAAGTAAGTTTTTTTGTTTTTCTTGTCAGAAGTAATACAAATGGCAAGTATTGTGATAAGAAAAAGTGTTGGAATACAAACTGTATTTTAATATATCTATCAAATTCAAGCTTAAATATAGAATGCTATGATTTTCAACAAATATATAAAATACGGGAAATCTTCACATGTTTTCGGTAATAAACGACGACATTAGGCGACTGAATTTCCCCAAGATAGATAAGGAGGATTTAAAAAGACTCAAATCCCAAATTGACCTAGAAAACCTAATCTAACTAAGGAGACTAGTTTTCATACGAAGTACTCCCTCCTATTCTTTGAAAAATTTCCAACTTTTGAGGGAGTGAATATTAAGATTTAAGGAATGCCTTACTCTTACCCTCACATCACCCTTACAAGTCACAAACCCATACATACTCTCATCCCAACATCAGATCACTACTAACACCTCCACCAAAAATTAACCCACCGCCACCACCACTCATTTTCTCGTACCAAACATCCACCAAGCCCTCATGAACCACACCCCTTCACTTCAAAACCACCACACCTCAACCCCACACGAGCGCCCCAACCCACCCTATCACCGCCGCAAGCACCGAAGCAACCCCACTCCCCCCACAACTCCCTGAACACCCTTCTCCCCTTCAGAACTCCATCATGATACCAGCCCAACCTCATAAATTCCGGCCACCACCATGGTCACCACCCCTTCCCCTGAGATTTGGCCATTACCACCACAACCACTAGAAGCGCAACTAAGTTCTCGGCCCTCCAAAACCCCTACAACCTCAGTCCACCCTCGAAAAATGTGGATCTAGGGTTTTAAAGGGTGGGGCATAAAATCAGGGTTGTAGCCTTCCAGGTGGCTGTTTCAGAGGATGAGATGGGTCATCGATGTTGTGGTGCTGGTTTTCGAGGTTGGAGAAGGCTAGTTTTGAGGCGAGAGTATGTCGAGGGAGGGGGCGCGGTGGATTCATGGGAGGGTTGGGTGGTGTGAGATGGACAGTGGTATGAGAGGTTATTTATGGCGCAATGGAGAGGTGCTGCGGGCACGGTGACTGAACACGGTTGTTGGGAGCTAGGATTGAGTGGGTTGGGCTCAGGTCTGGTGTGGTGGTATTAGTGTTTGGGGTTTTATGGCTGGGTGAGTGAGGTGACGGTAGTATGGTCATTTTTGTGATATAAACATAAGTGTCCTAAAATACGAAAGTGGAAGCTTTCAGTGAATCCGTCCAAAAAGAATGTTGAAGCATTCGATTAAGAGGAGGGGATAATATATTTATACAAATGTATAATATATTAAGCAAAGAATCCAGGCATATTAGATTGGCAAGGGTGTAAAAATCCCCATGCGAGGCAGTGGTTCTAAACTTTTAAGCCCTAACCATCTACGAATAAGGCAATCCTACTTGGACCTTAATTTGGCCATTAAATTTTGATGAGTAGTATTTAGGTAGCGTTTATCCCCCATTTATAACCTTATTTCAACTCGATTTTGTGTGCTTTTATAATTAAATAGCTCATTTTATTATTGTAACTAGTAATTAGTAATTTAATTATATTTATTGCAAATAATTGTTTTTATATGAGAATTAGTTAGTGCGATTAGTTGTGTTCATTTTGTAGGAACTAGTTCGTAAATAAAGACGGAATAAAGCAAAACCGAATGAAACAAGACGGGCTAAAGAAGTCAAGACGGGTCAAACAAAGCAAAAGAGACCAAGGTCTCCTAATTAATCCACCAAGTTGAACTCCTGCTTCTGTCCTTTCGTATTTCATCATCATCATTCATTCATTCATCACCATATCAACCACTACCTGCAACAACCATCAGCGCACCATCAATCCTCGTGCACAACTGCAACCACCAGCTCGCACCAGGCCACCTTGGCTCGTTCATCCGGGCAACAATCCAGAATCAAGGACCATGTGCCCACTGCCACAGCGCACAATCAGCATCGCTCGTCATTCATCACCATCAATTCACACCATGTTCTTCACCTCCGCCATTCTCGCCATCACCAGCAACCGAACCCGCAACCGAAACCCAACAGCCATCTTCGACCTTTCATCACATTCAATCACCATTCACCCATCCTCATTCACCAATCAACACCACCGTGTGACCTCCATTCGATTTTCACCACCGAGTCACAGCCACCATCACTTTCCGCCATCACCAACGCAACCACAATCATCATCTCCATCTCCTCTCCTCCGCTCATCACCATACCACACCAGCAGCTCCGTTCTGCTCCGCCGTCAACAACCAGCAACACCATCACTTCGATTGATCACTATCGAGCAGCGGTGAACTCGACAACCGCCTGCTCCCACGAACCCAGATCGCACCGCCATGAGCAGGAACTCCTCGCATCAACCAAAGCCCTTCCTCCGTCGCAACCAGCAGCTCGATCCCATCGACACACCTGCTCGTGTTCACGCACCTGCATCAACAACCAGCAATAACCACCACGGTACCTTCTTCAACCATCACCAATTGTGCTCCTAGCCGGCCCACCGGCCGCCGCCTACCCGGCTCCCATCATCAACAATTGCTCTCAGCTGGTCAGCCGTCCGCCGACACCCTCACCGGCTCCCAATCCTATCAATTCACCTTTTATTTCCAGGAGACCCCAGCCGGTGCACAAGCGACGGCCGGTGGACCGGCTCCCAACCGCTGCTTTGTTTTAAATCTCGTTTTATCCCTTTTTTTTTGTTTCTCCTTCTTTTTGGCTGTTTTACACGATATCCCCTTTCCCTTTGTTTTTGTTTTGTTTTGAGTCAAGTGTCGTGTCTTTTCTTTTGTTAAGTGAGTATTGTTTTTGTTTTGTTTTGAGTCAAGTGTCGTGTCTTTTCTTTTGTTAAGTGAGTATTACTATTACTATTACTATTACTATTACTATTACTATTACTATTACTATTACTATTACTATTACTATTACTATATATACACTACCAATTAGATTAGTTAGTCTCACTCTTTTAATTTATTTTTCTCTCAACATTTTTAGAACCCTAGTTATTTTAGTTTTCTCTCTTTAATTTTCCACTACAAAAGTTGTAATCTTTACTTAATATTAGTGTAATTACTCTCTAGTTTATGCAAGTTCTTCACTTCTCAATAGTTTACAATTAGTAATTTTGGGTTGTATTTGGAGAATTGAAGAATCCTTCCATATTTCAATCCAAGTTGTTATCTTTTGGTATAATTTCTCTTCTTAATCTCATTTCTTGTTGCTTGTTTACATTTCTTGTTTATTTAATTCAATTGTTTGAATTAGTAACCATGTTTATTGTGTTATTCATGCTTGTTTCTTTATCTTTCAATTTCTCTTTTATACCTATGTGTGAGTAGTCTTATCTAAGGTCATGGGGGATCTTGGGTAATTAAAGGGGATGAATTTGGGTTGTTAACACTTTGATTTGGGTAATTAATTGGTCTTTACTCTCATGCATATGAAATGTTTGTTGAATTGTTTAAACGAAAGTTTGAACTCTTCCTTGACATGTTTGGCCTATCTTGGTGCTCATGCTATTGGATGGTCTTTATGCCATGTTAGTTGACCTTTATTCTCATGCCTATGAAGTGTGATGGATTTCTTAAATGAAAGTTTGAGTATTTCTTTATCATGTTTAGCCTATCCTAGGTCGAAAGTCAATGGAAGGCCTATATGGCATGGTCGAGATGAGTCTTTCTTACTAAATGAATGCTTGTTGGTTAACTCTAATTGACCAAGAAATTAGGTTCAATCCTAGGCCATTATCATTACCCGTTTCTTATTAACACTCTTCTCTTCCCCGACTTACCCAAGTGAACCCAAAGACCTTAGCTTTCCTTCATTAATTAGAAACAATTTCACTTAGTTTAATTTTACATCTTGTTTGCATCTTAGTTTACAATCAATCAACCTCTTCCTTTGTTTGACTAAACTAAAGACTTAAATAAACCAAGTATCTAACCCCCGCCATCCTTGTGGTTCGACCCCGATAAATACTACTTTTATTGGGTTTTATAAATTGTGTTTGATGCGAGTATTGACAGCAAAAACCCGGTCATCAAATTTCAACTTCAGCCTCTTTGCTAAACATCCCTCCCTTTCTCAATGATTTTCATATATTATTTGTTGTTAAATTTAAAATATAAATGACTATGGTATGATATTAATATATGTACATTTGTATAATATCATTCATAAAAATTTAACAAACAAAAACAATATAAAGGTCAACGCGTTGCATTGGGGGCCGCGTAAAAGTAATAGGAAGATCATTATGAAGGCAAGGGAGTATTTTTAGCATTATTTTAGGACATACTCATATACATTAATCCTCCCTCTTATACACCAGGCCTTCTTCTGATGCACAAAGCTTTATATTCTTCACGTAAATTCCTTTAATTTACAGCAAGCACAAGGGAGGTAATTCTTACCCTGTAACGTATTAGTGAGGTTGCAATTTGAAGGTATTATGCCTACTTGTGACCATATTTTATAAATAAAATAATTCTGCTCTCTCTGTGACGTATTAGTGATGTTACAATTTGAAAGTATTATGAGTACTTGTGACCATAAGTGATGAAAAAAACATCTTACAAACCAGACATTCACCAGATACACACTTTGTATCTTGGAAATATGAAGAACATTGAGGACGCTCCAATGATGAGTTAGATGTTATGGTTACCAGATTCGCTATGAATACGCTCTTACCGATTCACGATTCGCTCTTATAGAATGTGTGTTATATGTATTTTCAGTAAGCAACTTGATAGAATTCTCATTCAACGATTCGCGATTCGTAAGGTATCAACTACCAAGCGAATCCGGTAACCCTATGTTGGGTGAAATACCAAACTACCAAAACTGACATATTTCCTGTTTAGTTAACAATATCCAGAGATTCCTCAAAAGGGCTAAAGTAAAATGATTAAAATAGCTACTGACCTCAGTTCTTCATTAATTTCATTTAGATTTTTAGTAGCACTGCGATGCTCTTTCTCAAGAAGCGGGATGATCAACGGAACACTGTCGATGTACCTAAAGCACAACACAGGATGACAATACGTAATATGATAAATTCAGAAAGAAGTTCAGAATTTTCAGATGACATTGCAAACCTCTTCTGCAGCAATTCTTCTAAGAATAACCTCAGGCTGCTTATTCCTATTCGGCTTCTTTCTTTTTTTGAAAGTTGTCTTCCCAGCTTCTCCTCCAAGGATGAAATATCTTCTGTCTCTCTTAAGCATACAGCCTGGCAAAATAAGTAGATGATTCCACTTAAACTAACCCATGAATTTGAAACTGAACTGGGAAATAGATACATCCTCCGTTCCAATAGGTTAGTTTAAGGAACTTGGTAATCACCAAAACCACCCTAGATCACCAAGTTCCTTCTCCACTCATTTCGCATATTCTATCATGGCACTTGCGATGGACACTTTATAGGAGCTTATAAAGTATCGGATATGGCGTATCCATAACGAATTAGGCAACCATTTACTAAAGTACCACAACCACCTCACCTAGGTGCTCCTAGTTTGGGAAGAATACAATCACAACCCAACTCTCAATAAACACAAACGTACTACCTGCAAGGTTTTCAAAAAATACAAAGTTTCATACATAATCTAATCTGAGGAGTGACTTTGGAACATGTTTCAATGTATAGCTATGGTGCTCGGACTCAGGTACGACGTACTGATACGGGTACGAATCCTTGTGTTTGACACTTGGAAGTCAAAAAATCGAGGATACGAGGACACAAGTAACCAACGGATACGACAACTTTTGGACACGGTCAACGTATCCAATCTTCAAATTTGGACACGGTCAACCTATTTCCAGTTTTATATTTTTCCTAGTTTATAAAAAAAATTAAAATAAAGCTCCATATGTATAATAGCTTGTTGAAGTTCTAGGTGGGAAAGTATTATGCTTGCTTACTATCAATATAAATTTTGAAATTGACACTTGTGAAAGAGATAAAAGAATACTATATGCATGGAATATCTCAGAAGAATACTGGATTATGCTGCTCAAACTTGGTTCTTTAGGTATCACCCCATGTGTGGTGCATTGAAACTGAACCACTTACTCTTTGCTGATGATTTACTGATGTTTAGTAAAGGGGATGTGAAATCTATTATGCTACTACTGAGAGCTTTTTCTACATTTTCTGCAACATCTGGACTTAAAGTTAATGCCTCCAAGTCTGAAGTGGTTTTCAGTGGAGTGACAGCTGCAATCAGGAATGATATTCTCCAAATATCTGGATTCAAGGAAGGGGCTTTACCATTCAGATATTTGGGTATTCCTATCCAGTCAGGGAGACTTGACAAGGCAAGATTGTAATATTTTGGTGGAAAGGATTGTAGCTAGGATAAGGGGGTTAGGTGCAAGGAAATTAAGCTATGCTGGACGATTGACACTTATTAACTCTGTGCTAAATACCTTGCATAACTATTGGGGCTCTATTTTTCTAATCCCTAAGACAGTTGTTCAGAAAATTGTGAATGTGTGCAGGAACTACTTCTGGGATGGAGGTACTGACTATCAGAGGGCACCATTGGTGGCCTGGCATAAGGTTTGTTGCTGCAAAAAAGAAGGAGGTTTGGGTATTAAAGATGCTGAGAAATAGAATATAGCAACAGTTGGAAAACTTGTGGATTGGATTTATAAAAAGGCAGATAGATTGTGGGTGCTTTGGATAGACCATGTTTATCTGAAAGGCCAAGATTGGAATACATATGTCCCTCCTCCTGATTCCAACTGGAACTGGAGGAATATTTGCAAGGTGAGAGGTTTGTTGAGTGCTGGGTATGTGAATAATGTGTGGCAGGATGCTAGAGGTTACAGTGTTGGTTCTGGTTATGCCTGGTTACAGGGTGTGCACCCCCCTGTCCAGTGGCATAAGGAGATATGGGATGCTTGGTGTGTGCCAAAACACTCCATGATAGGCTGGCTAATTAAACAGCAAGCACTGACTACCAAGCAAAAATTATTCAGGCTCCAATTGTGTGATAATGATGAGTGTATTGTGTGTGGAGCTGATACAGAGACCCATGAGCATTTGTTTGGGGACTGTCAGTATGGAGCAAGGATCATGGGACAACTTGAAGTTTGGTTGCAGTACAGCATGCATTGTCAGACTGCAAACTTGACTAAGTTGCAAAAGAGGGTTGGTAGGATGTCAAAACTAGCCTGCTGGTATACCATCTGGCTGGAACGGAACAGATGCAGATTGGAGCATCAACTTACTAGACCTGAGAAGCTAGTGCAGGAAATTCAGAGACTGGTGAAGGCCAGGTTACAGATACTGCTTAAACTCTTAAAGGACCTGTGCTGACCTCTGATCAGCATTGGTTAAGTTCGTTGGGGATCAATAGTTAAACTTGCTTTCTTTGTGATTCTCAATGTATGGAAAATATAATGGATGAAATGTATTCCTTGATGTAACTTTTTATAATATTAATGAAAGCTCACATGTTACCAAAAAAAAAAAAGAGATAAAAGAAAATAAGAAAAGAAAAATCCATAAACCCACAACTCACCCCACCTATTTTGGAAAGAAAATTACACATTAATGTAGTGACATCAAGGGCAGAAGATAACAAAAGCCGAGTTACGGAGATAATTAAGTAAAAGCAAGATATAAAATAATAATTTCCTTTTCCCCACAAATCTACTCAAGTCTCTTTCTTTTTCCCCTCATAAACATTAAAAAACTAGCCTTTTGCTTGCCTTCTTCTATGGTTTCCAGGTTTCTCTTCAATGGCATCAAGGTACTTCTTTTTTCTACAACATTGTCCCATTTTTCTTGCTGCCGTCCGGAAACGAATTCCGTGTCCGTATCTGGGTCGGGTCGTACGGACACGGGTACTCCGGGCAAAAGGGCGAGTCCAAGTATCATATATGTATAGTTCATGAAGTGCCACTTTGATGACGCTATGATAAATAATTCAAAGCAACGTGCGGAGTTACGATGCTGATGAAGACCAAAGACATAATGACTACTCCCTCATATTTAAAATAAGGGATATTCTACATGGTACCCCTCAACTTTTCGACTTTCTATATGGTACCCCTACATTTTTTAAAACATATATGGTACCCCTAATTGTTGTCATTATCACTAACTATACCCCTAAACTTTTTTTACCGCCAATTGAACTCAGTTTTAGGCGTTAAGTGATTACTTGGACGCGTAACCAAGCTTGTCATTTATCATCCCATGACATAAGGACTCTATTAGGCTCAATATCCATCTTTGGACGTGATAATTTGGCATGGGATCAATAAATTTCCCGTCAAAAATTTTTTAGCCCATATATATCAATAAATACTAGGATCGAGATAGATATTGAGCCTAATAGAGTCCATATGTCATGGGATAATAAATGACAAGCTTGATTACGCACCCAAGTCATCACTTAATGCCTAAAACTGGGTTTAATTGGCGGAAAATAAAGTTTAGGGGTGCACTTAGTGATAATGACAACAATTAGGGTAGGGATGGCAATGGGTTGGGTTGGATCGGGTTTTGCAAGATCCAAACCCGATCCACTTACTTATTGGATCACAAATCCATATCCATACCCGATCCATATCTAAAATTTTAAAATCCATACCCGATCCATTATACTTTTTTCAGACTCATACCCGCTCCAAATCCATACCCAATCCACTAAATAATCCAAAACCCAATATGAAATTTGATTTGACTACATAAAAATTTAATCTTATATAAGAAAATTTAAATTTCAAGGTTAATAAAGCCTAAATTTTCAATAATATCCACCTGGATCGGGTTCGGGTATGAATGGATCGGGTTTGAATTTGGTTCAGGTTTTCCAATAGTGGATATGGATATGGGTTTTTAAATAGTGGATCGGGAATGGGTTTTTAAAGAGTGGGTTTGGATCGAATTTTTTCCTACGGTTCGATTCGGGTTCGGTTCGGTTTGGGTCATAATTGCCATCCCTAAATTAGGGGTACCATGTATATTTTAAAAAGTGTAGGGGTACCACGTAGAAAGTCGAAAAGTTGAGGGGTACCATGTAGAATATCCCTTAAAATAAACATCCCATTTGACTTTACGTTGTCGCCATGACACTTCGCCTACATTTATGAACGATTTTTTTATGATAAATGTAAATATTTTAGTATCATATAATCGTTTTTATATTTTTTAAACTTCAAAATTTTAATGGTTAAGTTTTACTAATTACAACTTTGACCCTGAAAAGTCAATCGGGAAGTTTATTTTAAATAGGAGGTAGGACAAATTTGTTCATAGTTAAACCCGTTGAAATAATTTAAAAAAAGGAGCATAAGAGACATGCACCCTTATTTTGACTTTAAGTTACAAACAAAAGCACAAACATACCTTCTTAAATTCATCGTTTGATCGGTAAACTGAATCAGGAAATGAACCAACTCTTCCAGAAGGCACGGACGTGAAGAAGGGAGAGTCGCCTAGAATTAATCCATCCAGGGTACATGCTGGTGGTGAGAGGAAAACCTCAACATCAGATGCTCGAGCAAACTGTGGTATTTTGGTGTCAAGCTTTGTCGACACAATTACAGTCCTAGAAAGCTCAGGATCAATCTGTGTGAAGTTCATAAATCATTAGAAAACCATCTTACTCGGTGCCAAATTTACATTAAAAAGTGTAGCTAATGTACATATTCTACAATTCTATTGCTAAACTTATATACAGACAATCTAATACCACACGCTCAAGTGCCTTAAAAAGAAAGTCCCTCCTGACGAAGTGAGAGAATCGAGATACACAGAGTAATTAAATCACGTAAAGCCTCTTGCCTCTAAGATTAATTATGTTTGACCCTCCTTCAAAACAACCACCAAATGACCTACACAGAATAGCTTGGTATTTAATCCCCTAGTGTACTACATATTAGGACCTCTGCAATTCTTTTGATTCGTCTTTTGTGCAAGTTGTGAGCAACTCCGAGGTAGCATCAGACATTGTACATGGATAATAGACCATTAGAAGTCAAATGGAAACAAGAAATTGCAAATTTTCCCTCGCATGCAACATAGTACAAAATCAGGAAACACATTTAGCCTGATGAACACTAGATCAACCCTACTCGGTCATGGGGATATTTGTATCTTATGGTCGTCTTCTGAAGCAAACAGTGATCTTCCAAATTACAAAGTTCACACTTCATTAACCAATAAATAATTCAGTCTTGTTGCAAAGCTTTGTATAACAAAAAATAAGCTCAATGTCATAGATACTATCTTCGTTACCATGAATAAGCTACTTGTCCGAAATTTTATTCAGTCCAATCACAACTTCACAGCTTCACAAGTACTTCCAACAGCAGAACTTTAACACTATATCTCAGACAGGACTAGGGTGCACCTAACAAGTATTTTATGGCCCACGGACATGAGGGCAAGCGGGTTTGAGATGGGAAAGTGGGTTCGGATCCGGCTAGCAGGCTGCCCTATATATACTCTTGAAAATATTGCCCCACACTTGAACAGCTCCAGTTGAGAGGTTACTTTTGGCTATGTACTCAATGAAGGAATTTGCCTTGCATGCAAGGAAAGCCATTACATAAACTTCGAAAAGAACACAACAAAATTTTATCAAGAACCAAGAACCTGTAACACTTACTTGCATTACCACCCTTCTAGTAGTTGCATTGCTCCAATCACTGCAATCTTCAAGGCATAATATGATGAACTCTTTATGCTGCATTTTAGCTCGTACTAAAGACTCTACAGCTGAAGCTTGAGCCTGTTAATGAAACCATCATTTGCAACCTTGTAAAAGAAATTTTAAACCTAAATAAAAATTAATAAGTGTACCTGAGGTGCTCGATTTTTTCGAGCTGGAGCAGGAACTGTTAGGCCTGGAGTATCTATAATGGTGAGGTTAGGACAATACTTATATTCCACTTTGATGATTATCTCCTTGGAAGAGAATTGGCAAGGTTCGCTCTCCAGCCGTTTGTTCTCAGCTTCGATGTATGCCTGCACCAAGTTTTTAAAAACTTCGATCACAAAGAGATGTTTTGTAGGAAATATGAATGTACGTTAATCCATCCATAATGTGAAACATTAGAATAATATAACTACTGCAACAGCCTATAACAGTAAAATATCTACTCATAACTTACATTCCTTGGCTACTTTCAGATAAATGCCAAACAGCAGAAGCCAAAGTAGATCTCCTATACTGAGGCAAATGCAGCAATTACTATTAGCTAGTCCTGCTAATAGCAAATAGAGAGTCAAATCAAGTATTGTTCTCCTATGAGCATGATATGGTCAAACTAATTTTCTTAATACCCCTTGAGGTTAGCATTCACGATATTACAATCGCTCACTTCACATATATATCTCATTAAATAGTTCAAAAATCATAACAAAGCCAACTTTATTCAAGTAAAAGGGGAGAAATGCCTATAACTTAACTATCCTCATTATTTACTTTACATAGTGATTGACTACGTCAAATGATGATTCATGTTAGCCAACTCCAAATCCACACTGGATTAAGGCTCTCTTATTGTTGTTGTACTCCTTCACCCCTACTTTTATTGTCATACTTCCCACTTTTGGATGATTTAAGGAATAATGAATGATTAATAGACAGGGGAATGTTATTGTGATAGAGGGAGTGGTCTTTAATTAAGGGTAATATTGGCTCATTTTTCTTACTAAATTAAGGGTAATATTGGCTGTCGTGCTATGTGTTGCAGTTAGTGCAGTGATATTTATTTTAGAAGCTTTTGTAAATATTTTATCATCTGTTGGCTATTTCATATAAAGTTAAGATTAATTATATATAGAATAATCAATTTGACCAATGTTATAAAATTTTTAAGAGCTTTTCATTATAAATTTTGGTCGGCGCAAGTTATAACTCGCTCATCTTGAGTTCATCACAGGCTACATCGGACCAAGTTAGCCGATACACATTATAAATCGGTCGTCTCGTAGATATTTTCCTATTTTTAATCTCCCTAATACATCTCGGGATATCTCGTATCGGCTGCCTTCGATATGGATACATCTCGAGCAATATGGTAGGTCTCAGGCGATATTTTAAACCATGTTGCACTAGAATAATCTCTACATAGAACTTTCACCAATTCACATTTTTGTTTGGAGCATTATGTTATAAAGTCAAATTAAAACGGCGTGGAAAGCATCAAAATTTTGACTTTACCCTTGTGAGATCTTTTCTCCAAAAGAAGAAAGGTTATATGAAGAAAACAATTCCCTGATTTTCTTCCCCTTTGCTCGAAATTTTTCCACCAGACTTCATAATTCCCTAAAAATCATCCGTCACACGGATGAAGGTTTCAAAACTAACAAGGAATCATACGAATGAAGAGGAAAGGAAATCAGGTTAGGGTGGGTTTTAGTTGCGTAAGGTTGCAGTAAGGTTGCATAAAGTGGCAGAATAGGGCCAGCGTGGCGTTTAAGAAAAGAAGAAGATATAAAAAGGTTGTTCTGCAATAATTTTCATGTTGGCATGGTTTAAAAATTAAAAAATAAAAATAAAAATAATTGAAAGGTCTGTATTGACTTCGAAAATCACATTGAATCATAAAATGATAAATATGTTTTTACTAATATGGCTCAGGAATACACTGGATTGTCACATTGACAGAGAACTGCATGTGAACAAATGATTGCTGCAAAAGAGAAATGAGCCACTTCTATGGATATGAGTTGAAGAAACCCGTTTATAAGAATATTTTGGATTTCCTTCACCCAAAAAGGCTTAAGCAACCAACATAGCATTAATGTTCACTAAGAGACTAAATACTACACTCCTAGGCTTAATCAGCTGAAGAGTGAAGCCATTTTTAAGAAAATTCGGGATTATCAAGCAAGAGAGTTCAAGTGACAACTATAATTTGCAAGCACTAATCTTCTGGTTGTCCTGACTTTGGACAAATTTTGCGGTTTTTACATCAGCATTTTTAACAAGCTATGTCAGGATATGACGCTTCCAAATGACAACTGCGGTGATATGCATAATAACCTGCTCAGAAAACCACCTCAAAATTCCAATTAAATGGACATTATAATAGTCATGCATAAAGAGTATTAACTAAAACCATCCGAACTTCCGAAGTCCCATAATTCTACAAACAATATCTATCTGTTTTCCATGTATATAGTTTTTCATAGACTATTACACAGGTCATAAATGTAGTGCATAAAGATGCATTTCCGTTAATCCAAACCCAAATTACGAATAATCATGTAAAAATAACGAGTTAACATACAAATTAATCATACATTACCCAACTAAACAAGCTACCTCTATGCAAATTTGCATTTACCTTGAAGGATTTATGCGCAGGACATTTGAACTCACTCCTAATTCCTAAACCAACCCCAATTAGAAATTCAACTATACAAACCCTCTTCACAATCTGCCTAACACATGTAAATGGAACTCTGGCCAAAACTGAGTATGTTCCTGAGATAGCAACTAACACAGAGGTACTGGTACATTAAGTCCTATTTCTAAACGTTCACTTACTATCATTTGTAACACAAGTATTGGCGTTTTCGCCTCACTATTCTACCTTTTTAACTATACAACCCTCTTCACAATCTATCTAACTCATGCATTTGAGCTAACTAGCACATGTAAATGGAACTCTGACCAAAATCGAGTATGTTTCTCAGATAGCAACTAACACAGAGGTACCCCTTTTATCATTTGTAATACAAGTAGTTGGCCCTTGGCTTATAAAGTGGTAAACTCTCTCCTCTTCTATCAATGTGGGACACTCACATGTGGGTTAATATGGGTTTCTTCACAATAGTTGCTACTAGTGGCGGCATCAAGGGTCTAGCAGGGGCCAACCTTGCTTCATAAACCCAAGGAGGTTCAACTCTAAAACCAATTGGCAATAGAGTAGCCCCTTGGCTTATAAAGTGGTAAACTCTCTCCTCTTCTATCAATGTGGGACACTCACATGTGGGTTAATATGGGTTTCTTCACAATAGTTGCTACTAGTGGCGGCATCAAGGGTCTAGCAGGGGCCAACCTTGCGTGACGGAAATTTTACAACTTTCAGTTAATTTTTCTAGCTCTAACTAAGTAGTTGGCCTCTTAAAAATGCGCGCGCCAGACTGGCTACAAATCCAAACTCCGCCACTAGTCAGTGATGACTACATTTTAACCAACTGGGCCAACTCAATTGCGCATTGGCGCCTCAATCATTATGAACAAACAAACAAAATGAGAAAGGAAGTAAGAAAAGGAAAAGGCAGTAAATAGAGAAAAAACCTGAATAGCATCAAGGGATTTGAGCTGAAGAGAATTGGGGTCGAAATCGGAGACGAGAAAGCAAAGGGGAGATTCACAATCAGGATTATATTTCATATGAAGAGTAATAGGACGTCGAGTCTTGGTACCACCACCAACATGGTTGAATTGAAAACCCATTAAAGCTTCAACCAAAGCACTCTTACCATCAGTTTGATGGCCAACTACAAGAATAGCAGGTGCTTCAAATGGGGTCTCGAATTCTTGTGCTAATGAATGAAGATCATTATAAGCTTCGTAAAGTTTCCATTGTTTCTCCATTTCTTCTCTTCTCTCCATTTTCTTTCACTTTCACTATGCTTCTTCCTCTTTTTTTGTCTTTCTATTCTCTTTTGTTCAGGAGCGGCATGTGACTTGTGTTGTCTACTCCACTCTCCACGACACAAATATGTGGGCTTTTTTGGATTGGGTTTTCATTTTGCCTTTTCTCTTTTGGATTTTCCACGTACACAAATTGTTATATATGACCATGTTTAACAAAAGACTAGTCTAATGACACAAAGCCCAACTAAGTAAGTTAATAAATCTGTAAGAAAATTATTTATTTCGGTAACATAATACTTTATCTTGATAACTTGCATATTTAAATCGGTATTGCTTTTTCACATACAGAATTTACTTTTTCACATACGAAATTGAAGAGTCTATCGATCCGAAATACTCAAGAGGGGGTGAATTGAGGATTAAAACTTTTACCTACTTTTTCGATTGTATATGTATAATTAATTATTTAAAGTTTATTGATTAAACTTTAATTAATTAACTAATGAACGAACAAGAACGAAATAAACAAACGAACAAAAGAGAGAGACGCACGGTTTTTGAAGTGGTTCAGTTTTACAAATCGAAATCTACGTCCACTATTCTCGATTAATAAATTTAGTACCTTTCTATGGATTACAAATTTACTAACCCAACTCGTACAACTAACCCTAGTTGTAACTCAAGTGAGTACCGTTAAATACTCGAGTGACTAACTTACGCTAATAAGAAAGCACTAATGATTCTTGCAAAGGTTCACGTTAATGAACAAGTAAGAAATCGATTGAGCACTATTATCTTATAACGATAACTAAAGAACGAATGCACAAGTTTATAAACACACGACCTTTTCGAAAATAGCTGGTTAGGTATTTTTTTAACGAATTGGTTGATTCAGGTCAATGCGGTCTTACTCGTCGGATGTTTGATGGTTTGTTTGTATGACGATATTTAAATAAGGAAATAAAATACGAAATGTAAATTGACACGTAAGATTTGGTGACGCGGAAAACCCAATGTGGGAACAACCGCGGGAGGGACGGTACCCTGCCAAATATTGCACTAGCTTCAAATAGGAGGATGATTACAATTGTATCGTGATGCTAATCTTGCTAGCACGAGGTATCGAGCTTGTATGATCTTGGACGAATGTATGTGTGCGCATGTGAATATGAATGTGAATGTCCTTCTTTGATTGCTCCCTTGGCTATTTATAGGGTAAGAACCCTAGTCATATCTCTCCTTGATTATGGAAAGGGAATATAACTTCCATAACAACTCTTTCCATGTTTGGTTGATAAGGTTAAAGTCGTATCACCTTAATCAAAATAAATCTATCTGAGGACTAACAAGAATAGCTAGTAGTAAGACAGGTATCGAATCCACAGGGAGGTGATAAAAGCTAGGTCTGCAAATATTTAAGTTGTCAAAAGTAACCAATTTCGGGGGGGTTTGTTTTGTGTTGATTCTAATAAACTAATTGCAAGTAATTAAATGATGTTTTAACGATATTATTTAAAAGTCTAGGATTTACGGTTCACTAGGTCAATCAGTCGGGGATTATCAATCAATTGCTAAATCTATCAAGTTGTTTAAGGTCATAAGATCGGTCGACTCAATTATGCCCTTTAGATCGATTCTAACATGCGGTCGCTATGATTAGATACTCTCTATTTGATTATCGCACCTATATCAATTCTAACCCTATTCGGCGATAGGATCAATTCGCTACACTAATTAATAACTCAGGCCTCAAGTTGATTAACTAGAAGAATTACAATAATCAAACAACAACTTTAATGATATCAATAGCAACTAATTGATTTACCCTTTTAATTAACCTAGATCCCCTTCATCCTAGATGATGGGATTAGCTACTCATAATTATAATAACAACAACAATGATGATTAAAGATGAACACATGATTGAAAGTATAAAACAAGAATTAATGAACATAAAACAATCAACGATTAATTGATGAGGAAGGATTAGTACCATACAAGGGAAAGATTAGGGTTCTAAGAGAGTTTTCCAGCAGTATCCAAGCAAAATATAACGTAATCTAACAATAAAACACGAGTTTCTAATTTATAACAAAAGATAATCGTTTTAGGAAATTCCGGAAATTAGTCGCGAGAGGATCCTCGATCGAGTCGAGGTGACTCGATCGAGGATACCGCCGATCGAGTCGGTGGTGACTCGATCGAGGAACTGCTTCACAGACGGTTTCTCCTCTTCTTTCACTTCTAGTCTTCGTACTTCCTCGTTTCCCGTGCCATGCTTCGTGTATTCTTCTGTGCCGTCACCGCCATGCTAATCTTAGCTTGATCATACTCGTATTGAGTCATTTCTGCATCAAAATACAAAATAGCGGCAGTATCGACAATTCATTGAAATAAAGCATATAAATGATATAATAGGCACGAAACGGAATGTAAAATGGTATAAAGGGAGCTATAAAAGTATATATGAAAGTGATACATCAAACTCCCCCAAACCAAACCTTTGCTTGTCCTCAAGCAAAACAATCAGGCCAAAATAAAGGAGAATAAACATATGGTGAATGAATAACTCAGAGCAAATGTCTAGGCACATACAAGTCTCAGCTATCCATATCTATAACAAAGTAATGACCGAAGTTGTGCTAATAAAACAAATTCAAAAGCACGGGAAATAGACTAACGCAGCTCTTACTCAAGATGTGACATGATACCGAGACTCAGCCGAATACTTTTCAACCTTGCAAGACAATTCTGTCGGATTCTCGCGGTTTCACTCATGCACTCATATTGGGTGATATATATATGTAAGATAGAAAGAAATAAGACTCTCACTCAACTTATGAGATATGCATGCATTCTAATGTGATAAGAGATTCTCCAACTAATACGCATTCACGAAACAGACCAAGTACATGTTTCAAGGACAGAATGGTGGTAAAGTGGCATGGGTATAGAAGTGGCTTGTGCAAAAGCACGTATGGGTAGTGTGAGGCTCAGACGGTAGTCGCAGCGCTAAACCATTAGCCAAATCTAATAAGTAATTAAACAATCATCCAACTGGAGAAATAATCTCAGCTTTGACAACATATGAGAGAAATGAAAAAGCTCTCCAAATGTGCATTAGACTCCAGTAAATACCACACACGACCTCCTAACATAACTCAATGAAGCAAATATTATTCATCTTTTTTTTCTTTTCTTTCCTTTTTTTTCCTTTTCTGAATTCTTTTTTTTCGAAGCTTTTTTCTTTTTTTTTTTCTCTTTTTTTTGATTTTTTTTTTCTTTTGCTTCATAATACTTCTTTTTCAACATAAGAGGTCACACAATTGTTACAAAAAGATAGCTACTACCCACATGACAATAAAAGTCCCAACCCAACCAAAGTAGCTATAATAATAATGCTCAAACAACTGCGACTGTCCCGAAAAAAGGTAGGCAAATTCTAGGATGTAGCTAAGAAGTAGGATATAAAATGGCTACACGGTTCAAACGGGCTAACAAAACTGGGTAATGTAAGGCTTATTTGAACAAAAAGAACCGCCTATCCTCATGTACTTAATCAAATGAATGCGCAAAAGCTAAGAAACTAATGTCACACTTATGCAGTTTGATATTACATATACCACAAGGAGACCACACTCATCACCATAAATAACAATGAGACCGGTTTATTAATGTTCCCGGCCTAGGAAGCTCTAAAGACCTCAGAAATTTAAGTGGTTTACCAACAAAATAAAGTCAAGTCTACTCGGCATAAGGCATATTGTGACGGTCAAGATTTGAGTAAAGAGCTTTGTTCATCATAGCTAACAGGTCAAAACAATGTACATGGACAAATAAATGAGACTCAAATGCAAAGACAAAACAAGTTATCATCATTGCTATACAATTCACCAAGACTCGACTCAAAATAAATAAAAATAAATAAAAACATGTTTTTGGATTTTATAATTTTTCAATTTTTTTTTTTCACACAACAATAAATAAAAGCACACAACAGAAATAAACACACTCCCCCAAACCTAAATGTCACAGTGTCCTCATTGTGACGCCTCTGTTAGATAGCAATCACACGAAATCCAAAGAACCTATGGGACACAACTAACAAAGGGAAGAGGGTAAAAAGGAAATGCAATAAAAACAAAAAGAAAGATAATACCAGTTGTAATGCAGTAGCCTCCCCCAAACCAGCTGGAAAGAGAGGGATGTAGTGACCAGCTGTCACTACTGGGCTTCATCAGCATCATTAAAACCATCAATCTCGGCATAAAGAGACATCAACTCAGGATCAGGAACTGGGGCGCCACGACCTCTACCACGGGTGGGTCGCCTAACACGACCTCTACCACGGGTGCCTCCAGTAGCAACAACAGTGGAAGTAGAAGCACTAAACTGGCCAAACGGGCCTCTCTGGGAGCAAGGGATACCGGTGTCCTCCGCAAAAACAGAAGTAGGCTGAGGGGGCGGACTGGAGTGTAGAAGGGACGGCCTAATGCACCGTAGGCGGTGCTAAACTGTCCAAACTCCGTAGGAGTCACTCCGTAGAGATGGAACACACGGCTGTCGTCACCAGGAGTGGTGTAATAAGAAGGTGACACACCATGATACTGCCCCCTAGAAGCTAAAGACATAGCCTCCATATGTTCCCACATCCTCCTCTCTGTCAAAGCAGTGTTGATGCCCGTATGCATCCTCACTTCCCGTTCAACAACGGGATCAAAATGGTAACCTGAAGCATAGCTTGAAGTGGGATAGGCTGAAGGAGGTGGAGGAGGAGCAGGCTGGAATGAGCCTGGCAGATGGGTAGTGGGTGCACGACGTCTCCGGCGCCCGCCGGTGGTGGTAGTAGTACTAGACCCAGGAAAAGTAACCAGAAGATCCTCAGGAATCAGATAAGTAACGGGTGGGGGTCGCTCCACAGCCGTACTCTCCTCGAGGGGGTCGACAGCAGGTAAACGGGCGCAAGGTAGAAGCATGTAAGACTCGCCCCGGACCCTCCAGTAATGGTCCTTCCCATTCTTGATATCAAGATAAGAAATGTCATAACGAAGGTGGTCATCATCAACAAGTGGCTCATAGTCAGCCATGGGCTCATATGGGTCATCACCCTCAAAATCACAAACAGCCCTAGCAATCTTGGTGACAAGAGCACCACAGTCAAGGTTCCCATACCTCCCAATCATCCGGTCAAAAGCCATACACACAAGAGCAGGGGGAGAGAACTGGAATGTCTCCTCCCTATAAGGATTCAAGTAACTAGCAAGGATGAGGACCTCAATAGTGGAGGTCTTGCTCTTGTCGGTCCGGCCATACAACAAATAGCTCAAATACCTCAAAAACATACGGAGACAAACGTGTTGGATGTCCAACAAAGCCATAACACTGACGTCGGCGTCCGCATAACCGGTAAATAATGGAAAATAACGAACAGCGGACAACCCACAAACACCATACAAGTCCCCGTCAGTATGCTTATCTATTCCCAGGATTTCAGACAGACGGTCAAAGGTTAAGGACCGTTCAACATTAAGCAAACGAAAATGGATAAGATGATCACTGGGAAGTGATAGTAGGAAATTTGTCGTCTACTTCCTATACCAAAACTATTTGTAAAACCCGAAAAAGCGTAGTATTTAGTCGGGGTCGAACTCAAGGACGGCGGGGGTTGCTACAAAGTTCGATTAAGAGTCAAGTTTAATCAAAATTAAAAGTAAGAGTTTTGGTTATAATCACTAGAACAAAGGACAAACAAGATGATGATAATGAATACGGTTAATTAAAAGTTAGGGCTTTCGGGGTCATCAATATGGTTTAGGGGCAAGCATGAAGATCAAAAAGGGCCAACGGTGAGAGATTAACCTAAGATGAAGAACCAATGTCTTGGCTATCTTAAGGGTGGCTACTAATTTTCATTAAGTATCCCTCCTCTCCTAACATACATCAAGACTCCCAAATAACTTTCATTCTAAGGGAGAATTAAGCAAAAATGGAAGAAAGGCAAAAGCTTTCACTTGAGCAAATCAACAAACACCTTGAGTGCAATGAATAGGAAAGTTAAACAATTTCACCAAAGACCAAAATATTCAAAGAATCATGCCCTTAAATTCCATAAAGAATCACCCTAAACCCTAGAAGGGATCTACTCACTCATGTTAAGGGAAATTATGCTAAATAGAGAAGAAAAGCAAACAACACAAGGAGGAGACATAATGAAGGTTATAACAATATCAAAGGACAAGGAAAATGTAAACAAATGATAAACAAGTAAAAGAAAGGAGAGGAATTATACCAACAAAAGGAAAGATGGATGCTTGATTGATTAATAAGAAGGAAAACCCTTCAAAATCCCCAATACAAACTTCAACAAACAAGTGTAAACAATTGACTATTACTAGAACTAACTAATTCTTGCTAAATATTAATAATAATTATTGAAAGATTAGAACTTGATTAAGAAGGTATTACAATAAATATGGAATGTTTCTCAGATCTAGGGTTATGTGCAAAAGGGTTTAAGGAGGGGGTATTTATAGGCTATCATTGGATTAAGGGAGGAAAGAGTGGAAAAGCCCATTTGCGTGTAAAGTGTTCCTGTGCCGGCGGGCCGGCTGCCGGCCTCATGTGCCGGCAGCGCGTTCATCAAAAACTGAGGAAGAATTGAGGTTGCGTAATTCCCTGCCGGTGGGCCGGTTGCCGGCCTGCCGGCAGAGGATTCCTCTTCTTGAGATTTTCTTCCATTTCTTCATGTCAGGTGCCTTCTGCCGGCGGGCCGGCTGCCGGCTACCTGTGCCGGTAGCGCGTTGCTTGAACTTTGGCCAAAAACTTCTTCAAAAATTTGACTAAGTATGGGATTGTGTTCCCTGCCGGTGGGCCGGCTGCCGGCCTGCCGGCAGAGAACATCTGCTCAGCTTGTTTCCTCTTTTTCTCCTCATAGCCATATCCCCTGCCGGTGGGCCGGCTGCCGGCCTGCCGGCAGAGGATTTCTTCTTCAAAATCCTTCATTTCCCTTTTCTTCATGTAAAGGCATTAGAATGCCTTTTCTTGCCCCAATTCCTCCATACTCGACTCGGTTCCTACAAAAGGACACACAAAATGACAAGTACGGGGATCGGGCACAAATGCGAGGAAAGGCACACGAAACCGACTCGTTATGAGCCGGAATGCGTAAAAGAAAGAGGGAAATAAGGTGTAAATAATTCATATATCAACCTCCCCACACTTAAACCTTACTCGTCCTCGAGTAAGTCCAAAATCAATGCACAAGTCCCTACTAAAATAGACAAGGAGAGTGAGTGCACAATATAAGCATCACTCAACTAAACTACTACTTAAGCCGATCGAGTATTAGCGCACTCAACGCCCCTTCAACTCACAATTTGACACTCATGAGGGGAGAGTGCCCTATTGCAAGGCAAGTTGGGTCTTGCTACAAAATTTTTGATGCAAACATTCAATCAAGCACAAGTCAAAATGTATGATGCATCACAAAAATCAAACCGCTTTCCTCATCTAAGCGGCCGTTTTGCTTTGAACGATTAAAGGTTTTGGTCGGGAGATACCATCTCATAGTCTCGGCGGGGTGTCAATGCCCTAATGGTGGCTCAAGCAACCGCAATTTGACAACCAAATGCCTAGGAAAACAAATTCAAAGGCGGGAAAGAGGGAAACAAAGCCTAACCTTCGAGAATCACATGACACACTCAAGATTCAACCAAATTGACCCATGACTAAGGGGACCAAGACTACCGACTTCCTCACGGTTTTCACTAATCTCTCATTTTGTTTTTGGAACGGGTGATTTTTGTGCAAAAAGTAACCAAAATCACTCATCTACTCGACTCGTGAGACATGCCCGTAATCTAACATGGAATCTCCTCCTACAAGACCACTAATGAGATGCAAAAAAGGAAAAATATGCATAAAAGAAACAAGGGTTGTAATGGGGTTAGGCGATGGGTCGAAACGGGACTGGTGCAAGCACCGTTATGGATTATTTGGAGTTTAAGATCAAGTAGTTGTCAAAATTTCCCTTTCTTCCCAACTTATCACAACAAATGAATGAATCAAAAAGAACATGATATTAGTTGCCTAAATCACACAAAAATTTGAAAATCCGACTCATTTGGAAAAACATCATTTCCCCTTTATTTCGCAACGCCTTTTTCTACTCCTTTAATGATGCATAGGGAGTGTTGCTCGGCTTTTTCTCATCAAACATAATTCAAATACATAATAAGTAATTTTTTTTTTTTTTCTTTTCATATTTTTCTCCTTTTCTATTTTTCTTTTTCTTTTCTTTTTCAAAACCTCTTTATTCAAAGCAAACCAAACTAAACCATCATTCCGACTCAAGTGGATTGTGCACATCCACTAAACCAAGATTCAAATCCCCTTGCTTCATACTACAAAAACTCATAGACAACTTTCTTGATCAAGGTCGGTTGTTTTTGGGTTGTAGTTAGTATCGTAGGTATCAAATGAAAGGTCAAGGCTCAAAAGGGGTAAACAAAATCGGTCCTAGTCTAAAGGGTCGAAGAATTAGGCTTATTTGGCAATGTGAGGCTCAAAAATCGAAATGCAACTTGTTGTTTCAAAATATGCATATAGATGAACATCTCATGGTCTAAAAGGAGAGGACGCCATGCTTGTGCGTCGTGATGTGACATGCCACGCGAGGAGCCTACTCACACCTAAAGGGGGACCGGGTATGGATGTACCGGTCCCAAGGAGGCTCTAAATCTCACTAGTAAGTAGCTATGTCGAAATATAGGCCTAGTCTACGGTCTATGGTCTCACAAGGTGGTCAAAACTCTCCGGCCTAGCCTCATTTCCCGTATATAACGAGGATGTCACAAGGTGCAAGCCAATAGGAGGGGAAAGACGTGGCCAAGACAATATCATCATTGAGGTATCATACTCCCTTCCTAGACCAAATTTGTTCAAAAATTTATATACAAACTCGATGCAAAATGTAAATAAAGCAACAAACACGTATTCACAAGGTACGAAATGCAATTCTAAGTACTAGCAACCTAAATAAACATGCAACAATTGTCTAAACCTAGCAGCACGTAAGCAACACACACCAAGTTCCAAAATGGAACATCCTCATCAACATAGCCCATCCTCCTCCATACATACAACAATTGTAAAAGAAAAGGAATGGAAAAGGAGAAAGAGATAAGAAAGATTGAACCGAGCGGTCTTCTAGTCTCCTAATGCCTCAAATGTCCCGTATGTGCCTGCGCCACTTGTTAGACAAACATATATATACAATGCAATTTTTTTGAATTTTTGAAATTTTTTAATTTTTAGGCATTTTTTGAATTTTTATCAAATTTAAAGGCACAAACAAATATTCACAAAATGGATATTTCCCTCCCCACACTTGAAATTTACATTGTCCTCAATGGAACAAAGTATAGGGAGAGAATAGGAAAAATAAACAACATATTTTTGGTGGTTATTGAATTTTTTTTGAAATAAAAATAACATATTTTTGGTATTTTTGATTTTTGAAATTAAAATGCATGTTTTTGGTTTTTTTTTTGGGGCCCTCCCCACACTTATTCATTTACATGGGAGGGCAATTGAGTGAAATAAAATAACATGTTTTTGGTGATTTTAGTCATTTTTCGATTTTTTAGTTGGTTTTTTTTACTTTGAAAATGCAATGCATGCTCTATTCTATATGCAAAATTTAAATGACAATGCAAGTTATCCTAAGTGAATGCAATTACTAAATGTGACAATATATTACAAATTGAAATCTAATGCAATTTTATATGAATGCAATTATATGTATTTCTAACTAAATGCATACGAAATTTAAATATGAATGAGAAGTTTGGATTGTTGGGATACATACTTGACATTTGGATTGAATATGGGGAGCATACCGAAGGCTTTGGATTGAAAATGGAGGAAAGATAGGCCAAACTCGAGGCCGCCTAAGACTCAAGGTCCCCGTCATCATCATCATCATTATTATCATTATCATCATCATTGTCATCTCCGTCCACCGCTGCAAACACGGACTCTCTAAGGAAGTCGTCGGTGTTCATGGGAGCGGTGGAGTCGCCGAAATTCCCGCCGGACGAAAGGAAGCCGCCGGAGGCCGCCCCGGAGCCACTCCCAACCTCGGGGCGGGAGAAAATGGAGGGTGTACCCTCGAACCATTGAGCGTCAAGCCCCTTCTCTTGAGAAGCGGGAGGGGGAAAGACCGGGGCGGCAAAGTAATCCGGCCGGATGTTGATGTCGGCGTAGACAAACCGCGCATCCTTGTGGTAACCACCATCCGGCTCAAGGTAGTAGGAGGGGTGGAGATGTTGGGGGTGCTCGTAGTTCCTCCTCATATAATCATCATAAATCGGAAATTGACCCACGGAGGTGTCATAGTATATCCGATCCAACCTTTGTTCAATGCCTCGCCTCTCACTAGCGGCGGTTTCCAAACCCAACCGCATGTCACTCATGAATTTGACCAAATCGGCATGCATAGGAGGCGGGGGAGGAGGGATGTTGCTAGAGGTGCCTTCACCAAAATTACCCCCCCAAGGTTGAGGTTGGAAGGTGGAGGGTGGTCGGAAGGAGGGCATGGAGTAGTGGAGGGAGGATGGAGTTTCCCTCCGGTTGTCACGACCATAGGTGATGGGGTTGGTCGGGGGAGGTTGGGTTTGATCGGGCTCCTCCTCAATTTCAAGGAGGTAGGACTCCTCACCGGGCTTGATTTTGAATTTGGAGGTATTGGGAATTGGGACGGAATTTTTCTTTTGAACTTGCCAATACTCGATTCCATCAAAAGGATTGACCTTGATCCACTCTAGGTTTTTCGTTAACCATTGCTTGGTGATGTAGGTCTCCCCCCGGATCCACCTCATGTTGTTCAAGTTCACCGGGCGGTCAAGGCTCTTAGCAATTCGGGTTATTATCCCACCCACATGAAGAGGGACTTTTTGCCCCGGTGATTTAGAAAGTGATTGCAAATGGAGGGCCAAATGGTGAGCCACATTGATTTCATAGGGGGCCGGGGTGGTGAGTAAGTAAGACCCCAAAATCTCCAATTCGGTAACCCGAAAAACCCATGGCTCATGAGTTGCAAAAATAGAACCTCCCACAAATCGATGCCAAATGTGAATGGGAGCATTGTGGCACGCAATTTCCGGCCTTTTCACGCCGGTTTGGTCATCTAAGCCCGAAATGGCTTTCCACACCCGAGAAAAGTGAGCGGTCTCGGGTGCCTTGAATTTTGGGGGGTTGTTAAGGCCGAAAATTCGGCAAAGCCTTCCTAGGGACATGGAATGATCACGGTTCATCAACCGGAAGTGAATTTGCTCGACCATACGGGTTTGTCGGTGCTTATCAAGACGGAAACTACTAAGGAATTCCCAAGTGAGGCGGGGATAAGTTTCCTCATGCAAATCATATAAGCCTTTCATACCAACACCCTTAAACAATTCAAAGGTTTCGTTGTCTAATCCCATATTTCTCATAGCCGGTCGACAAATGAATTTAGTCGGGGTTAAGGGGCGATTTTTGAACAAGATAAATTTACCTTTTTGCTCTTGTGTGACGAACTCAACATCCGGGAAGTCGGGATCCGGGTTAGTGTCACTCGCCGCCGCCTCGACCAAAAGCCGTTGAGCTTCCGCCATTTCTGACCGAGTCCGCTTGTTTGCCATGCTTGAAGGAGGAATGGAGGATTAGAAGGGAAGGAGGATGAGGGGAATGAAGGAGGGTGAGGTGAGGAGGTTGATTAATGGTGATGTGGGTGGGTTAGGGTTAATGGGGGTGAGGGATGAGGGAGATGAGTGAAGAAGGAAAGAGAAAGGAATTTGAGAAAATGGGGTTTCACGGGCTGATTTCGCGGGTTATAAAGATCCCCTGCCGGTTGGCTAACCGGCAGCCGGCCTGCCGGTAGGGGATTCGAACTTTCTCCAAAATAAATCCAACGCGCTGCCGGTGGAGGGCACCGGCTGCCGGTCCACCGGCAGAGAATTCCTCAATACTCCCATTTTGATGTCAGTGGTTCCCCTACCGGTGAGCCGGCTGCCGGCCTACCGGCAGGGGATTCCTTCTTCTTCAATTTCCTAACATTCATCAATGTAAGAGATCCTCTACCGGTGGGCCGGCTGCCGGCCTGCCGGTAGGGAGTCCTTCTCCAAATACTTCCTTCATTTTTGGCTCAGTAAGCATTCCTCTGCCGGTGGGCCGGCTGCCGGCCTGCCGGTAGAGGATTCATTTCCTTCAACATTTCGCCTTGTTCAACAAGTATGGATCTCCCTGCCGGTGGGCCGGCTGCCGGCCTGCCGGCAGGGAATTCTCCTCAGCTTAATTCCTTCAAATTTTTCAGAGAAATTTTCGACGCGCTACCGGTGGAGGGCACCGGCTGCCGGTCCACCGGCAAAGAGTTACACTACGTCAATGTCAACTTGTTTTTCCTCCAATGCTCACAAATAACCTTCCAAGGCCTAATCTTGCCCATTTCTCGAGTTTTCAACTTTCAAACCGACGACTCGTGTCGGGATTTTGGGCGAGGCTAGGGGTCCTACTCCCAAATTCAATTTTGTCAAGAATGTCCAATCCAAACTATCTCACACTCTATCTACATGCATGCTATTTACAAATGGTGGTTCTTGTGGAACACCACCAAACCAATTCACTTTTGAGAATTTCAACGTTCCCTCTCCTCGGGGAGGGGTTCCCCGAGATAGAGCACTTCAATAGGACCTTTGCTATCACCGTCATAGTATCGCTTGATTCTTTGCCCATTGACCCTAAAAGTTCCCCCTTCTTCACTCCATAACTCGAAAGCACCATAAGGAAATACTTTCATCACTTTAAAGGGTCCGGACCATCGTGATTTGAGCTTGCCCGGAAACACCTTAATCTTGGAGTTAAAAAGGAGAACAAGGTCCCCAACACTTATCTCTTTCCTCATGATTTTTCCATCATGCCATTTTTTCGTTTGGTCCTTGTAAATTTTTGAGCTCTCATAAGCCTCCAATCTCAATTCTTCAAGCTCATTCATTTGGAGAAACCGCACCTCACCGGCGGCATCAAAGTCAAAATTCATTTCTTTAAGAGCCCACCAAGCTTTGTGCTCCAACTCCACCGGCAAATGGCAAGCTTTCCCGTACACAAGCTTATATGGGGTGGTGCCAAGGGGTGTCTTGAAGGCGGTTCTCAATGCCTATAAGACATCCGGGAGTTTTTGGGACCAATCTTTCCGGCTCTTGTTGGTGACTTTCTCCAAAATGGCTTTAATTTGGCGGTTAGAAACCTCCACTTGCCCACTAGTTTGAGGGTGGTAGGCAAGTGCGGTTTTGTGCCGCACTCCATGTGATTCAAGTAGAGCTTTGAAGGTACTTTTGCGGAAATGAGATCCGCCATCACTTATGACTACTCTTGGTGTTCCGAACCTTGGAAAAATCGTGCCTTTAAAAAGCTTCATTACAACCTTGCTATCATTGGTGGGGGAGGCAACCGCTTCAATCCATTTGGATACATAGTCCACCGCAACCAAGATGTATTCATTTCCACAAGAGTTGGGAAAGGGTCCCATGAAGTCTATGCCCCAACAATCAAAAAGCTCAATCTCCAATATGTTAGTCAAGGGCATCTCACTTCTCTTCCCAATGTTCCCAACTCTTTGACAAGCATCACAAGATTTAACCAAGTAGTGAATGTCTTTGAACATGGAGGGCCAATAAAACCCACCTTGGAGGATCTTGGCAATTGTTCTAGAGGTGGCCAAGTGTCCCCCATAGGCGGAATTGTGAACCCGGTCCACAATCTCTAAGCCCTCCTCTCTTGAAACACATCTCCGGAACATTCCATCCCCACACTTGCGAAACAAATGTGGGTCATTCCAAAAGTATCTCCTAGCATCATTTCTCAACTTCCGCTTTTCTCTTGGTTCCATTTCATCCGGTAGGAAACCACTCACAATGTAGTTGGCAAGATCCGCAAACCAAGGGGTTTTGGCGGTAACTTCCATGAGTCCATCATCCCGCAACCACTCATTAATGGGTCCACTCTTGTCTTCTATTCCATGGTCTTCAACGGTCAATCTAGATAAGTGATCGGCTACAACGTTTTCCGAACCGGCCTTATCCTTAATCTCTAAATCAAATTCTTGAAGGAGAAGGACCCATCTCAAGAGTCGGGGCTTTGCATCTTTCTTCACCATCAATTGTCTCAAGGCGGTGTGATCGGAGTAAACCACCACCTTAGACCCAACAAGGTATTGCCGAAATTTCTCCACGGCATGAACAATTGCCAACATTTCCTTTTCGGTCGTAGCATATCCACATTGTGTTTGGTCGAGAGTCTTGCTTGTGTAATAAATCACATGATGCTTCTTATCCACAACTTGCCCAAGTACCGCACCAACCGCGAAGTCCGAAGCATCACACATTATCTCAAAGGGAAGATTCCAATCCGGAGACCGGATTATCGGTGCCGTGACCAATGCTCTCTTCAACCTATTGAAAGCTTCAAGACAAGAATCATCAAACACAAAGGGGGAATCCTTGAGGAGTAATGAGGTTAGGGGCTTTGCTATTTTTGAAAAATCCTTGATAAAACGCCGATAAAACCCGGCATGGCCTAGAAAACTTCTCACTCCCTTAACATTGGAAGGGGGTGACAAGTTCTCTATGACCGCAACTTTGGCCCCATCGACCTCAATACCCCTCCTTGAAACGATGTGACCGAGTACAACCCCCTCCTCCACCATGAAATGGCACTTTTCCCAATTAAGGACGAGGTTATGCTCCTCACACCGTCTCAACACACTAGCCAAGTTCTCAAGACCAAGCTCAAACGAGTCCCCATGGACACTAAAGTCGTCCATGAAGACTTCCATGCTTTTTTCAAGGAAATCTGAAAATATTGCCATCATGCACCTTTGGAAGGTGCCGGGCGCATTACAAAGCCCGAATGGCATCCTACGGTAAGCATAGACTCCTATTGGGCAAGTGAAGGTCGTCTTCTCTTGGTCATCCGGGTGGATGGGAATTTGGAAAAACCCGGAATAACCGTCTAAGAAGCAATAATATGCATGGCCCGCGAGCCTTTCTAGCATTTGGTCAATGAAGGGAATTGGGAAGTGGTCTTTGAGGGTGGCGGCATTGAGCTTGCGGTAGTCAATACACATTCGCCACCCGGTCACGGGTCTAGTGGGTAGGGTGGTGCCATCCTCTTGTTCAACCATTTGTATCCCCCCCTTTTTGGGTACCACGTGGACCGGACTAACCCATTTGCTATCGGTAATTTGGTATATAATACCGGCCTCTAGGAGTTTCAACACTTCGTTTTTCACCACCTCGGCCATCTTTGGGTTAATCCTCCTAAGACCGTCAACCTTGGGTTGACTCCCCTCTTCCAAAACTATTCTATGCATGCACAAACTCGGACTTAAGCCCTTGATGTCATCAATGCTATACCCAAGTGCTCCTCTATGAGTTTTCAAGATTTCCAAAAGCTTCTTTTCTTGGGACTCACTTAGGTTAGCATTGACGATCACCGGATAGGCCTCTCCCTCATCAAGGAAAGCATATTTGAGTGAGGGAGGCAAGGGTTTGAGTTGTACCTTTGGAGGGAGAAAGCCCTCCACTTTCTTCAATAGTTCCTCATCAACCTCGTGATCCTCTTTCATTGCCTCATCATGCAAAGAGATTTGAAAAACCTCTTCCATCTCCGCCTCTTCACGGGCTACTTCGTGCACTACTTCATCAATTACCTCGATTGTGCTCAATCTTTCTACACTTGGACCTTTCATCAAATTTGGCAAGTTAAATTCGATTTTGTTGCCCTCAATTTGGAAGGTTAGCCGCCCATTCTTCACATCAATGAGTACTCCTCCGGTAGCCAAAAATGGCCTACCTAGGATGATGGGAGTGTGGCTATCCTCCGGAATATCAAGGACAACAAAATCGGTGGGAATCAAAAACTTTCCAACCTTGACGGGCACGTCCTCAAGCACCCCCATAGGGCGTTTGACGGACCTATCCGCCAATTAGAGAGTCATGGAAGTGGGAGCCAAGTTTTGAATGCCAATCCTTTTTGCAACTTTCAAAGGAATAACACTAACACTTGCCCCCAAGTCACAAAGAGCTCTAGAGATAGGAACACCGCCAACTACGCAAGGAATGGAAAAGCTTCCCGGGTCACCAAGTTTAGTGGGCAATTTGTTAAGGATATGAGCACTACATGCTTCTTCCATAGCCACTATTTCTTGGTCACCCAAGACTCTTTTCTTTGTCAAAATGTCTTTTAAAAATTTTGAGTAGGTTGGCATGTTCATTATCACCTCGGTAAAGGGTAGGGTAACCTCAAGTTTCTCAAGCATATCACAAAATTTGGCATACTTGAGGTTTTCCCTACTCTTTATGGCTCTTGAAGGGTAAGGAATTTTAGAAACAAGTTGGGAATTGGAAGATACCTTTGGAGGAGCCGAACTTTTTGTTATCTTTTTAGAATGTTGCAAAGGTATTTCTTCAATAGCTTCCTCCTCATAAGGGAGGTCTTCCACATATCCATCAACATCCTTGCCCACTTGAATTCCTCTTCTTGTCAAATCTTCACAAGCTTTCTTTCCTTTCTTGTCTTCATTAGCTTTACCCGAAGCCTCAATGGGTGAGCTTTCCTCTTCATCATCCATTTCTATCTCATTCCCCTTGGGATCATCATTAACTTCCAACTCAAGGTCTTTGTAAGGGTCCTCAAGCTCTAAACCACTCCTTAGCACTACCGCATGAGCATGGTGGCTATTTGAGGCATCTTTGGAGCTTTGTCCTTGAGCCAACAAACCACCGGGCGGCCTTTGAGGGTTAGCCATAGCATGAGAAGCCATCCTAGATTCCATTTCCCTCATGTCCTTAAGATATGTAGCTCTCAAGTTTGCTTGTTCTTGTTGAGTAGCTTTAGCAAAATTAGCTATCTCTTGGCTATGTTGAAGTTGCATGTTCTTAATCATCTTCAAAAGCTCCACTTGAGAGAGCTCACCTTGAGGTTCTTGATGAGGTTGGTTGGCTATGGGTAAAGGGAACCCATAGTCATATCTAGCATTGGGACCTTGGTTGTTGTTTTGCCCACCTTGGAAGTTACCTCTAGGACCATAGTTGTTGAAATTTGATCCTTGACCTTGTTCTTGAGACCCTTGAACATACCCTTGCCCAAATCCTTGATTTGCTTGATTTACTTGATTCCCTTGGTAAAACCCTTGGTTGCTTTGGTTTCCACCAAACTCTTGGTACCCTTGTTGTTGGTTGCCATAGTTTTGGGGTTGATTGTTGCTTGACCATTGGTTTTGGTTTCCGGAATTATTTCTTGGGTTTGGGAGAATTCCCCTTGGTTGAGCAAAACCGGGTGGATTGGTTTGGGTTTGTGGTTGGAGATGTTGGGGGTTTTGAACATTGGTGCTTTTGTAACTAAAGTTGGGGTGGTTCCTTAACCCGGGGTGGTAGAAATTGGTATTTGGATTGTAGGTGTTTGGGTTGTTGTAAGGAGGCCTTGGTGGTCTAGGATTGTTGTTGTAACTTTGAAAAGCGTTCACCTCTTGAGCATTCTCTTCATAGGCACCATTGTAATTGTTGCCACACAAGTCATATGTATGACCACTCCCTCCACAAAGTTCACAACTCGCGACTTGAGCAACTTCTTCCATGGGCGGCCCATATGAGGTCGCGGCTTGGTTCACTTGATTCTTTGAAAACTTCTCAAATTGCTTTGTGAGCAAGTCGAGCTTGGCATTTGTCTCGGAGTTGGAGGCATTTTCCTTAGGAAATTTCCCGTTCCTTCGTAGCATGTTCCCTCTAGAACCATAGTTTGCCTCCGAGTCTACCATTTTTTTGATCAATGCCGTGCCCTCCTCATCATTCAAGTGGTCAAAACCTCCCCATGGAGGCATTTACCATCTCCTTAGTTCTTGGTAGTAAAGTTTGGAAGAATGTTTGAGTAATGTACCATTCCGGTATTCCATGGTGGGGGCAACTTGCTATCAAATCTTGATAACGGTCCCAAGCCTCACCTAAGGACTCCCCATCCTCTTGTTGGAACGTATGGATCTCGTTGCGGAGCATCGCGGTCTTTGAGGAAGGGTAGTACTTGGCCATAAATGCTTGGGCCAAGTCATCCCAAGTAGTGAAAGTATCCGGTGGGTGAATGTTCAACCACCGGTCCGCTTTGCCCGTCAATGAAAACGGAAACAACATCATTCTCAAGGTGTCTTCGGACACCCCATTCTTCTTCATCATTGAAACTTTCCTCTTAAACTTCCGGAGATGGGCATGGGCATCCTCCTCAATATGACCTCCAAACAAGTCCTTCTCAACTAACCCGACTTGGGCGGGATGCATTTCAAAGTTGTTTGGGGCCAAGGTGCCAAAATTGATGGGATTACATGAATCATTATGGTTAGGCCGGTTGTGATCTCTAAGAGCCATTTGTGGTGGGTGGTTTGGTTCTTGATGTGGTGGTGTTTGAGGTGGACTATTGTAATTAAGGAAGTTATGAAAGGGGTTTTCTACTAAAGTCTCAATTGTGGTATTTGGTTGAATCGTAGTTGTTGTATCAAAATTTTGTGGGATGTGTGAGTTTGGTTGATCAATGTTTGCTTGGGTGGAATTATTCCTCACTCTTTCAAGAGTCCTAGTCCTCAAGGTCCTAAATAGCCTCTCGGGGTCGGAGTTGAATAGGAGAGCTTGGTGATTCCTTCTAGGCATACACTTGGCAAATCGTAAGTCTCCTAGTGTTTTTACACACTAGGGAAAGGCAAAAATCACACACACTCTACAAACAACAATCAACTACTAAAGCAAAATGACAATTGAGACAAGATTAAAGCAAAGACTCTAAATGAAACTAAGCATAACCTAACGCCATCCCCGGCAACGGCGCCATTTGATAGTAGGAAATTTGTCGTCTACTTCCTATACCAAAACTATTTGTAAAACCCGAAAAAGCGTAGTATTTAGTCGGGGTCGAACTCAAGGACGGCGGGGGTTGCTACAAAGTTCGATTAAGAGTCAAGTTTAATCAAAATTAAAAGTAAGAGTTTTGGTTATAATCACTAGAACAAAGGACAAACAAGATGATGATAATGAATACGGTTAATTAAAAGCTAGGGCTTTCGGGGTCATCAATATGGTTTAGGGGCAAGCATGAAGATCAAAAAGGGCCAACGGTGAGAGATTAACCTAAGATGAAGAACCAATGTCTTGGCTATCTTAAGGGTGGCTACTAATTTTCATTAAGTATCCCTCCTCTCCTAACATACATCAAGACTCCCAAATAACTTTCATTCTAAGGGAGAATTAAGCAAAAATGGAAGAAAGGCAAAAGCTTTCACTTGAGCAAATCAACAAACACCTTGAGTGCAATGAATAGGAAAGTTAAACAATTTCACCAAAGACCAAAATATTCAAAGAATCATGCCCTTAAATTCCATAAAGAATCACCCTAAACCCTAGAAGGGATCTACTCACTCATGTTAAGGGAAATTATGCTAAATAGAGAAGAAAAGCAAACAACACAAGGAGGAGACATAATGAAGGTTATAACAATATCAAAGGACAAGGAAAATGTAAACAAATGATAAACAAGTAAAAGAAAGGAGAGGAATTATACCAACAAAAGGAAAGATGGATGCTTGATTGATTAATAAGAAGGAAAACCCTTCAAAATCCCCAATACAAACTTCAACAAACAAGTGTAAACAATTGACTATTACTAGAACTAACTAATTCTTGCTAAATATTAATAATAATTATTGAAAGATTAGAACTTGATTAAGAAGGTATTACAATAAATATGGAATGTTTCTCAGATCTAGGGTTATGTGCAAAAGGGTTTAAGGAGGGGGTATTTATAGGCTATCATTGGATTAAGGGAGGAAAGAGTGGAAAAGCCCATTTGCGTGTAAAGTGTTCCTGTGCCGGGGCCGGCTGCCGGCCTCATGTGCCGCGCGTTCATCAAAAACTGAGGAAGAATTGAGGTTGCGTAATTCCCTGCCGGTGGGCCGGTTGCCGGCCTGCCGGCAGAGGATTCCTCTTCTTGAGATTTTCTTCCATTTCTTCATGTCAGGTGCCTTCTGCCGGCGGGCCGGCTGCCGGCTACCTGTGCCGGTAGCGCGTTGCTTGAACTTTGGCCAAAAACTTCTTCAAAAATTTGACTAAGTATGGGATTGTGTTCCCTGCCGGTGGGCCGGCTGCCGGCCTGCCGGCAGAGAACATCTGCTCAGCTTGTTTCCTCTTTTTCTCCTCATAGCCATATCCCCTGCCGGTGGGCCGGCTGCCGGCCTGCCGGCAGAGGATTTCTTCTTCAAAATCCTTCATTTCCCTTTTCTTCATGTAAAGGCATTAGAATGCCTTTTCTTGCCCCAATTCCTCCATACTCGACTCGGTTCCTACAAAAGGACACACAAAATGACAAGTACGGGGATCGGGCACAAATGCGAGGAAAGGCACACGAAACCGACTCGTTATGAGCCGGAATGCGTAAAAGAAAGAGGGAAATAAGGTGTAAATAATTCATATATCAGGAAGGTAAGTAAATGAGCTCAGAAATTCGAGAGTTAAAGCAGGGTAAGATAACTCGTGGAGCGTGAAAAGACCCTGTAACCCTATCTCATTAAACATGCCATACATAATGTCATCGATCTTCAATGTGCGCAAAATTTTCCTATCAACACATCGAGTGGCACTCATAGATTTAGTTAACAGATACTGAAACCTATCCTTTTGTGCTTTGTCACGGAATTCGATGAATGGGTAATCGTGTAGGGAAATATCTGTAAAATTCCCTTAAATTTTAGGACTATAACGTAGATTTAGCATGTGATTATTGTCATAAAACTAAAATACAAGAGAAACGATAAAGGTAAAGAATCAACCTCGGGTCCTAGTGCAATTCGGCAAAATGAACAGAAATCAACGTAGATTTCCTCCTAATTGTTGCACCCAAGACCGTCTGAGACTATGCCCTTTTGCTAGAATATATTCTCTAATTGCCTTTCAATATTGAGAGAATTGTTGTGTGAGTTTTGCTAGATATGAGATCTAGGTTTTTCAGAGAGAAAATGCTCCTCAAAACCCTAATATTTTTGCCAATGAATGATTAGGTTACAAAAGAGAGAGAGCCTCTCTTTTGTTTGCTCTTGCTCGGCCAGCCGTGAGCCCTCATGGGGAAGTGGGCTTCGACTTCCTCTTAATTTTAACTCGTGGTCCGGCTCGAAAATGCTAAATGTATATGACGGGTTTTATTATAAATCGTCATCGGTTATCGGTTATTAATATATCGACTAATAACACGGATTAGTTGAAATATTAATACATGTCCGACAAAGACAATATTGTATAATTAATTCAATATACATCAATTAAATATAATCGTTTATATTTAATTTACGAATTAACCGCTTAATTCGTCTTAGCCATTTTTATTTAATCCGTATTAAATAAAATATCTCAACATCGCGTTTGACTAATTATTAGTCAATGACTCCGACTAACTGCTTAGTCAACTTTGGCATCAACATGACTGTATTTTCATACCGTCACATCTCTCAAACGTATCCTATAGGTGTGACTTTTAGGGACCAGTTGATCACCGCCATCAGTATGACAATAACGTCAAACTTATCTAGCAAGCCAACCGTTATTGATAAACGTGGACCAACTGATAATAATACAAAAGTATACCCTTTGATCCTTTTAGAGATTTATATGTCCTTGCACTAACTGTAGAGGACACCAGCCCCAACAAGCTCCCACTTGTCCGTACAAGTGTACGTGCAATGACGTTATCCGCACTAACTGGAGGACACCACCTCCAACAAACTCCCACTTGTTCGTACAAGTGTATGTGCGATAACCGATTCTCATATTCATTTAAAAATTTCTCCCACTCAATGTAAAACAATTTGCAGATCCGGATCCGCAAAGGTCGTATTTTACAATCGATCTGTATCAAGAGTGGTTTCCCCGACTAGAGAGTAACTTAACTGATAAAACGAATTCGTATTCGAGCATGGCCATGCATTTCGATTCTGACTCCTCGAGTGGCCCTGAGAAATATCGAGTACCCGATAAAGGCTGAATATTTCCTTCAACTCGACTCCTTCCGATCTAAGCAAGCATGAAATGACCCAGAAAAAATCTACTTGGCCCCCCGTTACGGATGACCGTGAGAAAGAAACCAAAGTCACCCAAAATCGCTTTTAGTCTCAAGAGACAATCGATAGTCAAAAGAATCGACTCTTAGGATCACCATGGAGGTCCTATCCACGACCGGCACCGAATGTTATAAAACATTTAGGACTCCACGTCGATGTCACAATTGTGTCCTACGAGATATCCGTATAAATCGCCTCTCGTGATTGGTCACCAACCTTTTGACTTATGGCTCGTTGAACCCACCATCAACCAACGTCACAAAATAATTGCCAGAGTTATCAGCTCACGTGGGCAATTAAGGACTAAAAAAAATATAATGTTTGTTCAGTTCACTTTGTGGTGTCCAAAAATGTCGTACAAATCCACATGAAAAACAAAATATATAAATATCAAAACGATGATGTCGTATAGAGTACAAAAGAGAATGAATCTAATCCATAAAAGAGTACTACAACTCAGGAACACGTTTAATTCCCATGGAATTAACATGCCCTTCATGCTTATCTTGTCGTAATGGTTTAGTGAGAGGATCTGCTATATTATCATCTGTAGCAATCTTTTCTATCACTACTTCCTTTTGCTCCACGTAATCTCGGATTAGATGAGCTTTCCGTTGTACATGTCTAGACTTGTTGCTAGACTTTGGCTCCTTAGCTTGGAAGATGGCACCTCTATTGTCGCAATAGATGGTGATCGGGTCATTCGAACTAGGCACTACAGATAGTTCTTGTAAGAATTGACGCATCCATATCGCTTCCTTTGCAGCTTCAGACGCGGCATAATACTCGGACTCAGTCGTAGAATCTGCTGTAACACTTTGTTTGGAACTCTTCCAGCTGACTGCAGCGCCATTAAGAGTAAAAACGAATCCATACTGAGATTTTGAGTCATCTCGATCTGTTTGGAAGCTAGCATCTGCGTAACCGGTTGCGCATAGCTTTTGATTGCCTCCATAAGTCAATGCCCAATCTTTAGTCCTCCGTAGGTACTTAAGAATGTTCTTGACAGCCATCCAATGTGATTCACCTGGATGCTGTTGGAATCGACTTGTCATACTCAATGCATATGCCACGTCCGGACGTGTGCATATCATGGCATACATGATTGATCCTATAGCCGAGGCATAAGGAATCCGTGTCATGCGCTCTTTCTCTTCCGGTGTCTTTGGTGCCTGAGACTTGCTCAAATGCACCCCTGGAGCCATAGGAAGAAACCCCTTTTTGGAGTTAGTCATGCTGAATCTCTCTAGGATCTTGTCTATGTAAGACTCCTGACTGAGAGATAACATCCGACGTGATCTATCTCGATAGATACGGATGCCCAAAATTCTTTGTGCCTCACCCAGATCTTTCATCTGGAAATGGTTCTTCAACCATACTTTTACCGAAGTTAAGAGAGGTATGTCATTCCCAATCAGGAATATGTCATCGACATACAATATTAGGAAGACAATCTTGCTCCCACTCGACTTGATATATAGACATGGTTCCTCGACCGATCGAGTAAATCCATTTTCTTTTATCACTTGGTCGAAGCGATGATTCCAACTCCGAGATGCTTGCTTAAGTCCATAAATGGAACGCTTAAGCTTGCATACTTTCTTAGGATGTATCGGATCGATGAAACCTTCGGGTTGTACCATGTACAACTCTTCCTCCAAAAAACCGTTTAAGAAGGCGGTTTTCACATCCATCTGCCAAATTTCATAGTCATGAAAAGCGGCTATCGCTAAGATAATCCGAATGGAACGCAAAGATGACTACGGGTGCAAAAATTTCATCGTAGTGCAAACCTGGCACTTGGGTGAAACCTTTAGCAACTAGTCGTGCTTTATAGATATCTTGTTGACCTTCCACAGAATGCTTTATCTTGTAAAGCCATTTGCATTGAAGGGGACGAACCTTAGCAGGTAAGTCAACAAGATCCCATACGTTGTTCTCATACATGGAGTCCATCTCGGATTGCATGGCCTCAAGCCATAGCTTTGAGTCAGAACTAGTCATGGCACCTTTATAGGTTGCGGGTTCACTACTCGTTAAGAGTAGAATGTCATCTATGTCATGTTCCTCGACCATACCAATGTATCTGTCCGGAGGAATAGAGACTCTACCCGACCTCCTAGGTTCCTCAGGAATATTAACCGTAGACGGGATTGAAGGAATTGGTTCCTCCAATGGTTGCTCGGTATTTGGTTCTGGAACCTCCGACAGCTCGAAGGTTCTATCACTCTTTGCATTCTCGAGAAATTCCTTCTCTAAGAATGTCGCACTAGCCGCAACAAATACACGTTGTTCGGTTGACGAATAAAAGTAATGACCAAGTGTTCCTTTAGGATAACCTATAAAGTATGTCTTGACCGATCGCGGGCCGAGCTTATCCTCGTGTATCCACTTGACATAAGCCTCGCAGCCCCAAACCCGTATAAAGGACAAGTTAGGGACCGTTCCCTTCCATAGTTCATATGGAGTCTTGTCAACAGACTTTAGACGGACTTCGGTTAAGTATTAGAGCAAATGACGAGAAGAGCATAACCCCACAATGAGGCAACACGGTGTGACTCATCATGGATCGAACCATATCAAGTAGTGTTCGATTTCTCCGTTCGGACACACCATTCAACCGAGGTGTTCCAGTGTAGTTAATCGTAAGGCAATCCCACAGTCTTTGAGGTGTTGATCAAACTCGTGAGAAAGATACTCGCCACCACGGTCCGAGCGCAGTGTTTTAATCTTTCTACCCGGAGGTTCTGTACCCGATTCTCGGTATTCCTTGAATTTCTCAAAGGATTCACTTTTGTGCTTCATTAAGTAGACATAGCCATATCTACTTAAATCATCCGTGAAAGTGATGAAATACCTATAGCCTTCTCGTGCGGTGATTGACATAGGTCCACACACATCCGTATGTATGGGTCCTAATAGGTCGCAGCCGCGCATTCCAACACCTTTGAAGGAAATTCGAGTCATCTTACCGATGAGACATGATTCACACGTGCCAAATGATTGAAAATCAAAGGCCGAGATAGCTCCATTCTTTATGAGCTGTTTTACGCGTTTCTCATTAATGTGTCCCATACGGCAATGCCATAGATACGTTTGATCTTTGTCACCAACCTTTAACTTCTTATTCATTACGTGTAATATTTCTGGTCGATCTAAAACATAAATTCCGTTCATGGAGACTGCCTTGCCATAAATCATATCGTGTAATGAGAAAATGCAAGTATTATTCTCTATTACAAATGAAAAACCAAGTTTGTCAAGTGCGAAACCGAAATAATGTTTTTTGAAAGACTGGGTACATAATAGCGATTATATAAAAATAACTCAAATCCGCTAGGAAGTGGATCACATATGTTCCCCTCGAGACGGCAGCCACTCGTGCTCCATTCCCGACACGCAGTCCACCTCACCCTTTACGAGGGGTTCGATGTTTCGGAGCCCCTGCACATGATTACACAGATGAGAACCACAACCAGTATCTAGTACCCAAGTTCCGTAACTTGCGTGGTTAATCTCAATCATATGAATAAAAGTAGAAGAGGAAGAAGACATACCAACAGGTTTAACGCGACCTGCTTTTATGTCCTCATGGTAAACAGGACATGTACGCCTCCAATGCCCAGTCTTGTGGCAATGATGGCATTCCATGTTATCGGTCTTGCTCTTTGTCGTGCCTGATGAGTTGCTCGACTCACCAGGCGCACTCTTACCTGATCCCGACTTCTTAAACTTCGGTTTGCCTACCGCTAGGTCTGCCTGAGCTTTGCCCTTACCCTTGCCCTTGTTTGATACAACGAGAACATCCTGTTTCAAGCTCCCACTGAACTTCATGTCCTTCTCGGTCTGTACGAGAAGGGAGTGTAGTTCATGAGGACTTTTCTTCAAATCATTCATATAGTAATTCGCTCTAAAGAGCGCAAAACCATCGTGGAGTGAATGAAGCATGCGGTCAATCACGATGTTCTCGCTGATTTTACAATCAAGCGCCTCCAGTCTCTCGACATTCTCAATCATGCTGAGAATGTGTGGGCTAACCGGTTGGCCCTTCTGGAGTCTCGCATCAAAGAAGCGAGTGGTGTGCTCATAGGTCACGATTCTCGGTGCTTTCGAGAATTCCTTGGTAAGCGTGGTGAAAATCTTGTTTGCACCTTGGGCTATGAAGCGTTTCTGCAAATTGGATTCCATTGCAAAAATGAGTACGTTTTTAATCGCACCCGCTTCCATGACGAAGTCGCTATACTTGGAGACCTCGTTAACTCGAGCCGTGGGGCCTGGGGCTGGCGGGAGGGGCTCGATCGGATACTTGAGCTTCCCGTCGCCAGTGGCGCATTCCGTAATGCCGCCTCCCATTCCGCGAAGTTTGATCCATCATTCTTCGCCTAGTAGACCGATTCATCCGATTCATGAAGATCCGAAGCCAGGACTCACGGTCCAATGTGGCACTTGGCATTGGGTCATCGATGATGCCACCATTATGTTATTAGCGCTTTAAAAATCGTGATCTACGCTGAAAAAGAAAGAAAAAAAAAAAAAAAAAGCGAAATAAGCAACTCATCGAGGTGATTTAAGTCTATTTAAAATTCATTTTAATCGTGTAGACTCATTGCACTTGCATAATTGATCTCCCTCAAGAATAATACAAGTGATCCCAAGACTCAATTTCCGTAAATTGATAAGCCAACTGTTTAGCTAGTTCTTCCGTAAGAACTCTTGGTCGATAGATTTCCGTAAATCCTATCTATAGTCCACCATAATCACAGGATCGTACGAGTGACCATAGTGTTGAGATAAAATAAGTCAATCAGTTCCAACTTACCCGACGTAGAAGGGGTCATATTATGCCTACCGACGAAGAAGGGATTCATTGGAGTTTGACCTATAAAGACTATTCTCAATTTTTGGTTATACGAGGAAGATCCCATCATCTTAGTTATAATTCATTTTAAGTGAACGAATAACTAGCATTACGTGAATGAATTAACTTAGGTGATGGCTTAAAATGATCGTGTGACATAAGAATGTCATAGAAAACTAACGCATGACCTCTATATGAGTCAGTTTTCATGCAATTATTAGGTGGTTTGGTTTTAGGCGGAATATGATGCAAATTATCGTTACAATAAAAAAATAAAAGAATGCAAAACGTAAATAAAAGTCCTAGTGTGGCCTATCCTAGTAAAAATGAACATAATACAACTTTGGAATCCACCGTTGGACCCGAAAAGCTTGTCTTGATGTTCCATCTTGATCCATGCAGCGGGAGTGAGCATCCGATTCTCCATCTTTGGTCTTCTCAAAATTACAATTTAAATATTACAAAATATAAACCTATTTACATTCTAAATAAAAAAAACTGTAATTACAAGGAAAAACCAAAACGGAGATGCGAGATCTCAAAATACAACCAAGACCGTGTTCCATCATTACGGTAACACGTTCTACTAAGGCCACACTAAGTTACAACCGTTTGTAAAAATAAATACGTAATTAAAAGCATTCAAGGCATTCAAAAATAACGATTAATAAAATGCATCAACTAAAACTAAAATTTATTCATGACATAATTCCGTAATTATGTTAAATTTATCCAAACCACCTTTTTAACGATTAAAATTATGTGACAAAACCGCTTCTATCAACTTAATTTTAATCCATTACAATCCGTTATTTTATATTTGCTTTAAAATAACTATCTGGTACGTGAGTGAACCGTTTCACTATCAAGCGAGTGTACTATATCCGTATAAAGTACAAATTATGGCCAAAAGAAAATTTAAACAACAAAAATTAAATTTTCAGCGCTGCCAAAACAAAAAGGGCTCGATCGACTGAAACTGCAAGTCGATCGAGAGGATTGCCAAAGAGAAAGTGCTCGATCGAATGAACTCGAGGTCGATCGAGGACTTATACCAGCAAGACTGTTCGATCGAGTACAAGGAGGTCTCGATCGAGCAGTCAGGGTTTTAAAAGTGGTCGATCGAGTACTGCAAGGACTCGATCGAGTAAAAACAAGACAGAAAACCTCTCGATCGAGTAGAAACAGGCTCGATCGAGAACAAAACATATCTGAAAACTTAAAACCCTCGTGAAAACATTTGACAAAGCAAAATCAATGGCAATTTTGATCTAATTCGTATAAAATCAAATCAACAATTGAAAATACATGAACATATTGTTATGATTATCGTTTAAAATAACAATATGCAAAAACCAATTCGAAAACAAACACAAAACAGCCGTGTTACACATGAGGCCGCACGGTTTTCGAGACAAAAGCAATCGTTTCAAATCGTTTTATTGAAAATCACATTGAAAAATATACGTGGCCTCGCTCTGATACCACTTGTAGGGAAATATCCGTAAAATTCCCTTAAATTTTAGGACTATAACGTAGATTTAGCATGTGATTATTGTCATAAAACTAAAATACAAGAGAAACGATAAAGGTAAAGAATCAACCTCGGGTCCTAGTGCAATTCGGCAAAATGAACAGAAATCAACGTAGATTTCCTCCTAATTGTTGCACCCAAGACCGTCTGAGACTATGCCCTTTTGCTAGAATATATTCTCTAATTGCCTTGCAATATTGAGAGAATTGTTGTGTGAGTTTTGCTAGATGTGAGATCTAGGTTTTTCAGAGAGAAAATGCTCCTCAAAACCCTAATATTTTTGCCAATGAATGATTAGGTTACAAAAGAGAGAGAGCCTTTCTTTTGTTTGCTCTTGCTCGGCCAGCCGTGAGCCCTCATGGGGAAGTGGGCTTCCACTTCCTCTTAATTTTAACTCGTGGTCCGGCTCGAAAATGCTAAATGTATATGACGGGTTTTATTATAAATCGTCATCGGTTATCGGTTATTAATATATCGACTAATAACACGGATTAGTTGAAATATTAATACATGTCCGACAAAGACAATATTGTATAATTAATTCAATATACATCAATTAAATATAATCGTTTATATTTAATTTACGAATTAACCGCTTAATTCGTCTTAGCCATTTTTATTTAATCCGTATTAAATAAAATATCTCAACATCGCGTTTGACTAATTATTAGTCAATGACTC
The DNA here is from genome assembly GCF_048544455.1 of Silene latifolia. Lineage (NCBI taxonomy): Eukaryota > Viridiplantae > Streptophyta > Magnoliopsida > Caryophyllales > Caryophyllaceae > Silene > Silene latifolia. Next base: position 85,365,894 of record NC_133535.1, read on the forward strand.
CGACTAACTGCTTAGTCAACTTTGGCATCAACATGACTGTATTTTCATACCGTCACATCTCTCAAACGTATCCTATAGGTGTGACTTTTAGGGACCAGTTGATCACCGCCATCAGTATGACAATAACGTCAAACTTATCTAGCAAGCCAACCGTTATTGATAAACGTGGACCAACTGATAATAATACAAAAGTATACCCTTTGATCCTTTTAGAGATTTATATGTCCTTGCACTAACTGTAGAGGACACCAGCCCCAACAAGCTCCCACTTGTCCGTACAAGTGTACGTGCAATGACGTTATCCGCACTAACTGGAGGACACCACCTCCAACAAATCGTCCAAAGGAGACAAATCATCCTCCGAAGACACAACCTCTTCGGGAATCACCTCGGGTTGCTGAACCGGAGCTCTTCTTTCTCTAGTCCTCTTATTTCCTTGCCTAGAAGTCGACATTATCTACATAAAAGCAAGTAGAAAATTAAATTTCAACCTTAGCATAAAAACAATCCCGTTTTTGGCATAAATGGGTCTCAAAAATCAAGTTTTAAGGCTCAAAATCACAATGAAATCATCCAAAAACTTAGGGGAACATGAGTATGTATCAAATAATGAAGAATCCAAGCATAAGAACACAATTTCTAACCAATTAAATGCATAATTTCTACCCGGATTTTGAAGAACCCTAATTCCCAAATTAGCAAATTAGGCATGAATTTCAACAATTAAGGAGCTAGAAAGCAAGGAAATAGCAATTGTATACTAGCAATGGAAGATTTAATACAATAAACTCAAGTAATAAGCCAGAAATTTCAGAATTTTCGAGACACAAATAGGCGATTCGTGACATACCTTAGCAATTTAAGCAATGGAATTGAGAAAATAAGCACAAGAGAATGATGCAAACAAGTAATAAGCAATTAAGCACAAGTTTTAAGTGAGTTTTGATGATGATTTATGATGAATATAGAGAGAATGAGTAGTAGAGGAGGAAGAATGCAGTAATGGGGCACGAATAGAAGAAAGGAATTGAAAGAAATTAGAGTAATTAGAGCATAAAACCGGCGGAAGAAAAACGCGGAACCCGGTTCAATTTGGATCCTTGATCGAGTCGCAGCTGGCTCGATCGAGGAACCAATTTCAGGACTACCCAACTTTCGTTTTAAACTTTTCTGAATTCTTCACTGGTTCCTCGATCGAGTCGCGACTGACTCGATCAAGCTGATAGGTTCCTCGATCGAGTCGCAGCTGACTCGATCGAGGAAGTAGGCTTGGGCTCCTTTCTTCGTCCTTTGTTACTCAAAGCTTCAAATCCCGTCAAAATACCTGCAAAAGACACTTGAAAGCATATCAAGTGCCCTCTCCTCATCTCTCAAAGTTCAAGGAAACATAAAAACAAAGACAAAACTTGAATTTAAAATCCTAATTACAAACTAATAATTTACAAAATCCGAGCTGCCTCTCGGTAGCGCTGGTTTTTGCGGTCCCGCACGACCGTAATTCTTCATCAGCAAGAAGAATCAATGGGGAAGAGGTCAAGAGCCTCTATTACCCCCACAAAAGCACCTTCATAATATGTTTTCAAGCGTTGCCCATTCACTTTGAAGGTCTTTCCTGTGTCAGAATGCAGTGTAACTGACCCAAATTTGTTCACATCAGTAACAGTGAACGGTCCAGACCATCTACTCTTCAATTTACCTGGAAACAAGCGCAAACGAGAGTTAAATAAGAGAACTTTCTCACCAACATGGAATTCTCGTTGCAAGATATGCTTGTCATGCCACTTCTTCGTTCGCTCCTTGTAAACTTGAGCACTATCATAGGCATGCAGTCGAAATTCATCAAGCTCATTTAACTGCATCGGTCGTTTCTCACCCGCCAGTGAGGGATCCATATTCAGCTCTTTAATGGCCCACATAGCCTTGTACTCAAGCTCCACAGGTAAATGACAGGACTTGCCATAGACAAGTCGGTAAGGTGAGGTTCCAATCGGCGTTTTGAAAGCAGTACGGTAAGCCCACAAAGTGTCATCGAGCTTCCGACTCCAATCCTTTCTGTTTTTGCTTACTACCTTTTCCAAGATCTGTTTCAGCTCTCTGTTGGAGATCTCCACTTGTCCACTGGTTTGAGGATGATAAGCCAATCCTCTGCGGTGTGTAACGCCATATTTCTTCAAGAGAGAATTAAGATGACGCTCATTGAAATGCTTGCCTCCATCACTGATCACTGCGCGAGGCACTCCAAACCGTGGAAAGATAGTCTTCTGAAACAGCTTAACAACAGATTTAGCATCACAAGTGGGGGTGGCAATGGCCTCCACCCATTTAGAAACATAATCTACAGCTACTAATATGTATTGGTTCCCAAAAGATGTAGGGAACGACCCTTGGTAATCAATGCCCCAAACATCAAAAATCTCTACTTCGGAGATTCAAGTTTGAGGCATCTCATGCCTTTGCGAGATATTGCCAGTTCTTTAACAAGCATCACAAGAACGGACAAAGTTAGTAGCATCCTTAAGGATAGTAGGCCAATAAAAACCCGATTGCATTACCTTAGCAAATGTCCGAGAAGGACCATGATGACCACCATATTAAGAAGAGTGACAATGAGAAAGGAGGGCACGTACCTCACCCTCTGGGATACATCTTCTGTATATACCATCGGCACACTCTCGAAACAGATAAGGATCGTCCCAGAAGTACCTCTTCACATCATGCATAAATCTCTTCTTTTGCTGATAAGATAAGTCAAGAGGAAGTGTACCTCCTACCAAATAATTGGCATAATCTGCAAACCATGGGGTATTTGCAGCTACAGCTAGAAGATGGTCGTCTGGAAAAGAATCATCGATGGGTAAAATCTCTCTTCCTGAGAATCTCAATCTGGACAAGTGATCTCGCAACAACATTTTTTTTAAAGACCGGACTTATCACGGATTTCTAAATCAAATTCTTGTAACAGTAAAATCCATCTAATAAGTCTAGGTTTAGCCTCTTGTTTGGTTAAAAGATATTTTAAAGCTGCATGGTCAGTGTGAACAATAACTTTAGAACCAACAAGATAAGCTCTAAATTTGTCTAAAGAATAGACAACTGCAAGAAGCTCCTTCTCTGTAGTAGCATAGTTGATTTGTGCATCGTCGAGAGTCTTGCTTGCATAGTAAATGGCATGTAACACCTTGTCCTTTCGCTGCCCCAAAACAGCTCCAACTGCATAGTCACTGGCATCGCACATAATCTCAAAAGGAAGGCTCCAATCCGGAGATCGGATAATAGGAGCTGAGATAAGTGCTTGCTTGATCCTGTCAAAGGCTTGAATACACTTGTCAGTAAACACAAAAGGAGCATATTTATGAAGAAGCTGAGTTAGAGGTTGAGCAATTTTAGAAAAATCCTTAATAAAGCGGCGATAGAACCCTGCGTGACCAAGAAAACTACGCACACTTTTAACATTAACCGGGTACGGGAGTTGCTCAATTACCTCAACCTTAGCTCTATCCACTTGAATGCCCTTACCTGACACCAAATGACCGAGTACCACTCCTTCAGTAACCATGAAGTGGCACTTCTCCCAGTTGAGAACAAGGTTGCTCTCCTCACAGCGCTGCAAAACTTTAGTCAAGTTTCTCAAGCAAATATCAAAATCAATACCATATACACTGAAATCATCCATAAAGACCTCCATGATAGACTCTATGTAATCAGAAAATATGGCCATCATACAACGCTGAAAGGTAGCAGGAGCGTTACATAAACCAAAGGGCATCCTCCTATAAGCAAATACACCATATGGACAAGTGAAAGTGGTCTTTTCCTGATCCTCAGGATGAATGGGTATCTGAAAGAAACCGGAGTAGCCATCTAGGTAACAGAAATAACTGTGACATGCTAATCTCTCTAACATTTGGTCAATGTAAGGAAGTGGGAAATGGTCCTTTTTAGTGGCCGTGTTCAACTTCCTATAGTCAATGCACATCCTCCATTCTGTAACAAGTCTAGTAGCAATCAATTCATTCTTATCATTCTTTACTACTGTAGTACCTCCCTTCTTAGGTACAACTTGGACAGGACTGATCCATTTAGAATCAGAAATAGAGAAAATAATACCAGCATCAAGTAATTTCTGTACCTCTTTTCTTACCACTTCCTGCATTGGAGGATTTAGTTGTCTCTGACCTTGCGCAGAGGGCTTGTGACCCTCTTCCAAATGAATTCTATGCATACAAAAGTCAGGACTAATACCTTTGAGATCATCAATGCTATACCCAATTGCCTTTTTATGAGTTCTTAAAATAGTCAACAAAGCAGATAGTTGACCTTCAGTTAGGCTAGCATTGACGATCACTGGGTTCATTTCACAGTCATCAAGAAATTCATATTTGAGATGAGAGGGAAGAGGTTTTAATTCAGGCTTCTTTACCTCGCTTACCTTAGGTGTGACACCCAAACTCGTATACCTTCCGATGTGGGCATTCCTCTCCAGCTTAGAAGCCTCTCAATCTGATGAACTTCGGACTCCATGAACTCGTCTCGATCACCGGATCCGTGACAAGGGCAATCTCCGTGAGGATCCATGTCCAAACACATAGGAAGACACTCATCAATAGTAAAATCAACAACATCTATACTATGACAAGTCTCTTCTATCATGGGGTTTTTCAATGCTTTTTCTAAGTTAAAAATAATCATATCATCCCCCACCTAAGGTCAATCTCCTTGCCTAACATCTATGACCGCCCCGCAGATGTATGTAAGAACGGTCTGCCCAAGATGATAGGGATTTGGTTGTCTTCAGCCATGTCCATGACAACAAAATCAACGGGGATGAAAAACTTCCCTATTCGAACGGGAACGTCCTCTAACACCCCCAATGGGTGTTTAACAGTTCTGTCGGCCATCTGAAGTGTCATATTAGTAACTGTCAACGGACCCATATTTAAATTTTTACAGATAGAATACGGCATAACACTGACACTAGCTCCTAAATCACAAAGAGCTTTACTAATAGAAAGACGACCAATTTGACAAGGGATAGAAAACTTCCTGGATCCTTTAATTTCGGTGGTGAGTTAATTGGCAACATGGCACTGCACTTCTGAGTGTAAGCAATAGTTTCCACCGCGTCAAAGGATCTCTTCCTTGTCAAAATCTCCTTCATGAATTTTGCATAAGCCGGCACTTGAGTAATTAATTCAGTAAAAGGGACACTTACCTGTAGATTCTTCACGACCTCCATAAACTTACCGAACTGCTTATCCAGCTTGGATTTTTGTTGTCAGTGAGGAAAAGGTAGTGCAATAATTATGGGCTCGGCTTGCTTCTCCTTAGAAACAACTTTTGAAACACCGTCGGCTGTCAATTTGGGATCCTCGATCGAGCCAGGGGTGACTCGATCGAGCTGGCTGGATCCTCGATCGAGTCGCCTCTGACTCGATCGAGGAACCTTTACAGGTTCAGCTCCTTCGTCTTTTTTACTTTTATCGTCAACTCGTGTTTCAACTTCGTCAGGCTCTTTCTCATCATCACTAAGCTCCAAATTACTTAATCCTTTGGGATGCATATAAGGGACCTCATCAACAATAATGGGCACATCTTTCTCAAGGCTTTGTAGGTCGGGATTCACATAAGAAGTACCGCTCCTCAGCTGAATAACATTAGCTTGCTCATGAGCTTGCTTACCTTGAGGAGGAAGACCTACGGCCTGTTTTGATGGGTTTTGAAGTGCCATCTGAGCCACTTGATTATCTAGCATCTTGTTATGGGCAATTAGCTCAGAAATTTGAGCTGTCTGCTTCTGCTGCATCGACAAAGTTTGTTGCAAAAGATTACGCAACTCTGCCATCTCATTATTTGGAGCTTGTTGAGGATTTTGTTGAGGAGTTTGCTAAGGAGGCTGTTGATATTGATTGTTAAACTGCTGGCCTCCTTGATTCTGCCTTTGATATCCCCCTTGTTGTTGATTACCGCGATTGTTGGGAGGGATATAAATATTCTTTTGCGGTTGTGACTGCTGCGGGTTTTGCACATTCTGACTAGACCATTGAAGGAACGGGTGTTCCTTCGTTCTTTCATTGTAAAAGTTGGAGAAAGGTGTACCTTGTGCACCTTGTCTGTAAGCCTGAAAGGCATTAACCTGCTCCAATGTGCTCATACAATCAGCTGCACCGTGACCATCCAAACCGCATCTAGCACAAGACTCCTCTACTTGCTGACTCATAGCATGAACTCTCTCTTTACTACCCAATGATTGGGTAGTCTTTATCTCAGCAATCTGGGCAGAAATAGTCTCCAGCTGTGCCGCCAGAGCACTATCAATCAAATTTGATACTCTCGTTTCAGTACCAAAAATAAATACCTAAGTTACAACTAACAGAAGTCAGCGGCAAGTAGGGTCGATCTCCACAGGGAGGCAAAATTGAGATTTATCTGTCTAATTTTAGTCTATGAGTAACGGGTCACAATGTGGGGGTTTGAATATGATTTCTGACTAAACTAAGAGATTAAGGCAAGAGAGAAAGAATTAAGGGAAACTAACAGAAGGAGAAGGGAACTAGGATTTCGGTTCATCAATAAACGTCAGTCAATTGCAGCTAAGGTCACAGATCAGTCGATGTATCGGTCTAAGGGGCAACGAATATCTCCTTTCGGTCTCAATTCGCCCTAAAATGCTATTAGCTTAACTTTCGCCCTCACTAAAGCATCCTATTGTTCACTGTAGGTCTCACCTATTCCAACCTTTCGGTCCAGGTCAAGGTTTACCAATATTAAAAGGCTAATTGTGTCGACTCAACTAGCAGGATACAGTTAAAGCAGCGATTAAACAACATAGACATAACTACAACAACATACCTATAAACCTAATTAGCAGTTAACATTAGTCTAATGAATCACCTAATCCTAGCAGAGTAATTAGCTAGACATGAATAAAAGAGGAAGAAGGAATAAGGGAAGAATAATAAACATTAAATAATTAAGGAGAAAAAGGGAGAGAAAGAGTTACAGTTAGAAATATCCGGAAATGAGAAAGTAATATTCAACAGTGGAAAAGGGAAAAAGTAACGTATGTGGTAAAATTCCAGAGGAGAAGCCCCCCAAACTGACATCCTAACTTCCTATTTATAAGAAAATAGGAATTATTTAACCTAATGACGGAAATAAACTAAAAAGACCAAGCCCATAAGAGAATCCACTCGATCGAGTGATTTAAAACCACTCGATTGAGTAAACTAAAGCTTAAACCACTCGACCGAGTAGAAAATCTACTCGATCGAGTAAATCAATAAATGCAACTACTCAATCGAGTAGAAAAAGGACCCGATCGAACAAAATTCTACTCGATCGAGTACTTTCCAGCAACAGTTTCCTGCTTTGCACACTGAACTTCAAACGGCTGCCATTTCTTCGTTACTTGGGCAAACAGGGTGATTCCGGTGGCGTTGGAAAGCTAAGAGGACAAGCTTTAATCTCTAATTAGAATCACCTGAATATCAGTTGTAGAACTCGAGATATGGCTCTTCAAATTAGGCACTAGCAATTTGAAGTTCTTCCTTTGGTCGCCTAGCTATCTTTCTTCTTTGCGCATCTCAAAATAGCTACATTCCCGCTCCAAATTCACTCTTCCTCCAAATGCATGCTAAACGGACGGTAAAAGGCTTGATTTCACTAATTTCTGGTTCATTCCTGCAAATAAGACAAAACAAACCAAAGTAGCATATTTGGGGCATTTCGTAGCATAAACTACGATAAAAGCATGGAAATACGTGCATGAAAAGGCCTAAAAAGACTATATAAAATGCACGTATCAAATCTCCCCAAACCAAACCTTTACTCATCCTCGATTAAACTAAAATGCAACTAATGGAACGGAAATGATAACTCAGAGCTAGCTTAACTTGTCTACTTGAACCAGTTTAATGCAACAAAAACTAACAGTTAAAGCTAAGCAGTCAATACGCAAACGAGTTATGAGCTGTTCAGAAATATAGCCAACCTATCGACCTTGCAAGACCAACAAAATCGGACTCTCTCGTGGTCACTCTTCTCTCATGAAGCAAAGGGTGAATGTTAAATGTAAAAGAGAGAAGAAAAGACAGTCACTCACCTAACTGCGACCTACATAGCATGCATGCAACAAAGATGAAAGACAATTCAAGTACTAATGCACACACTCCAACCAATAATGTCCGTCACAGCTGAGGGCTTACAAATGATATGGGAAAGTGAGGTTCAGGTGAGAAAAGGCAAAACAAATTATGGAAATGTGGAGGTAAAGCGTCAAGCTAGTTCCTAAACAAGACCATATAGGACCATCCAATCCTCAGGTGACTGTAAAATAAAGTACAAGTGCCCTTCTTTGGCACACATCTCACTAATCTCATATACAATCTCCTCAAAAATATGGGATAAAACGGAGGAGTGAGACCGTCACAAGATAGAAATGAATACAGACGGACTCAAAATCAACCAGCTTAAAATTTTTACAACTTCCTTCTTCTTCCTGGCTTTTCACGTGATTTTTTTTTCAATTTTTCACTTTTTTTTCTTTTCTTCTTTTCGCGTTTTTCACTTCTCTTTTATTTTTCAATTTCAACTCTTTTTTTTTTCTCTTTTCTTTTCCCCCTCCTTATATACACAAACTCCAATCAAAATACACATGGCCAATCTGCAGACGGAAAGACATACCACAAAAGACAAACTAAACTAGCTTGACTAGGCAGACTGAGTTTTGAATGTAGCTAATGGGTGAAAAAGGGAAGATTTGGCTTAAGTGGAGCTATATGGGTGAAAAATATGAGAAAAGGGGAAAATTCATAAGCACCTCCCTGCATGTGACACCGACCACAAACCCGAATGTATGCATTTGACAAGAAATCGAATGTCATAAAAGTGCAAAAATAATGAATATGCTATGCAAGGAGTACTACTCTCAATTCCTACATGAACCGGTCATGAATGTCACCAGTTATAAGGCTCTAAAACTCAGAAATTGTAGAGTAGGTTGCCAATTTATCAGGTCAAGTCTACACGGTCAGCTATATTTGAACAAAAACTCGTAGATATGCGCAAGACTCAGCTAATAACTATCAATAAAGTGCAAGGCTCAAGTAAAAAGACAAGTTAAAGTGCAATTTCATCACGGAAATCTACCGTTCCGACTCAACCTATATGCAAAAATAAACATGAGTATTTTTTTGAATTTTTGAAAATTTTCAAATTTTATGAGATTTTTGATTTTTATGAAAATAAACAACAATGCATACTGAAATTAAACGTGATAACAGAAATGCAATAAAAACAAGATGCAGACACAGATATGGATGCATAACCTCCCCAAACCAAACCATACAATGCCCTCATTATACCAAAACATGGAAAGGAAATACAAACTAAAAGAGAAAGAGAGTAAATACGGAAAGCTCACAAGATTGCGCGAATAAGGGACCTCCCCAAACCAGCCAGCAACGTGGGAGGTCACTAATAGCTCCGAAACATCGTCACAAGAAGCTAATCCAAGCAATGGGCGTCCAAAACAGCTCGATCGAGAGGAATAGTGGTCGATCGAGTACTTTTTTTTTTTTTTTTTTTTTTTGTACTCGATCGAGTGATTTCAGCAGCAAAAGCTCTCGATCGAGTACAAAAAGTACTCGATCGAGTGATCCTTAGTATATTCCTGCAAAAGACGCAATAAAAACAGCCCGCAAAACTAACAAAGCAAGCATACTGATATAGTCTATGGTACGAAGACCAATTATTACACACAACTGAATAAAATGCAATGTTTGAAAAACAACTAAAAATAAATCTCCGGGTTGCCTCCCGGGTAGCGCTAGTTTCGATGGTCCCGGCTCGACCTTCTTTTTCATCGAGTCCTCTAATTAGCCTGGTCAAAACAGCTCAAAGCGCGCAAAGAATCGATCAAACAATTTTGCGCATGTGCTACACAAAAATGTAAGTAGCACCATAAAATAGCAATAGCATAGGAAATTAAAATGAAATAGCATTTAAGTATAACAAATTTCCTATGACAGCTCCTATAAACATCCACAAAATTATTCCTCCCTCCAGCTAAGGGCGGAATATAGAAGCTTAAATTAACCGCGAGTGGAAAATAAGAGAGCTGATGAGCATTTGACTCAAAAATAATGCGAGTATAATCCAGATGCACTGACGGGTTTATATTGTGAGGTAGAGGAATATGGTCTTCTAAAGGAGAAGGTGGGTATTCATCCCAAATGCAAGGGACATTAAAGTCAATTGGGTCAATTGGGTCCTCAACAATAAGTTCATCCATAATATCGTCATAACTATCCCATTTAACCTCAAGACTGTCAAAAATTTTCTCCTCACTCTCCTTAGGGCCGGACTCGTCGGTAGGGAAGTTCTCAAAGAGACCTTCCCCGTCCTCACTATCTCGTGCAAGAATCATAGAGGGGTTCTAAATTATCCTTATAAAAGGGGTTATCAACCACGCTAATGGTCTCCTCTATTTTTCCGTCAGTATTTTCTAGAACGGTTTCTAAGGTCTCACCCACCCCCTCATCTGAGTCAACATGAAGAGAGAAATTGGGAATAAGAGTTTCAGTAGCAAACCATTCAAAAAATTCTAATAACTCTTTTACGGGGATTCCTTCGAAATCCCACTTACCATTAGCCTCGAGGTATGCTCGCGTAGGGGCATTAATTCCCCGGATGATAGACTGGCATATTTGGAGTCCCGAAAGCATTCCCCGTCTTGGTTCGAGCCACTCCTCCCACCTGTCTATATAAAAACCAAAACTTTCGTTCTCTCTCCGCGGAAAGTCAAGAACGAAAGACATGAGAACGGTCTCAAGGAACCGAGGTTCCTTGAGACAAGAAATAGACTAAATAAAAACAGATAAAACTACGCTGCCTCCCCGGCAACGGAGCCAAAATTTGACACGGCTATCGCAACCCTATCAAAGATAAAACCTAACGGTCTCAACTAAAATGTAGCAGAGGCAGTCGAGTATCGAATCCACAGGGAGGTAATATAATTATCAACTGTCTAATTCTAGTCCTAAAGTAACAATTGGGGGGTTTGTTGAATTGATTTCTAAACTACAAGATTTAGAGGGAAGAGAAATAAAAGTAAAGAGCAGTAAAACAAGAAAAAAGGTTTAAACTATCAAGAGAGAAGGGACATGTCGGGATTTCGGTTCACTGCGGTAGTCCAGTGACTCAGCTGTAAATGATTCAGATGAACTAATGTGAGACGGATGTTGAAAGGTCCTTTCGGTCCACTTTCTATCCTAAATTACCACTAACTTAACTTTCATCCTCATTAGGGTAGTCTACTGTTCATAGCAGGCCTATTTAGTCCAATCTTTCGATCCAGGATTAATTTTAGCCAGATTAAAGGGTGACATAGAAGCGTGCACTCAACTACGTCGAATAAATACAATTAAATTGCTATGGTGACAGGGTCTCACAATTATTAATAGTCCTCTTACGCGCTAAAATTTCTTTCATAAACTTTAAATAAGAGGGTACCTTTGTCAGCAATTCAGTGAACGGCACAGTGACTTCCAAGCTCTTCAGAAGTTCGACAAATTTGCCGAATTGTTGATTAGCTTTTGTATTCTGCAGCCGCCTCGGGAAGGGAACCGTGATAGGTATCTCGAGTCCCTTGTTTCTCGCTTCCAATGTATCTTCCGGTGCAAGTTCTGTATCCTTTGGACGCTTCTTACCTCTCGAACGAGGTCTTTCCGATGATATCTCGCTTAAACGAGCACTAGCAGGCTCTCGAATAAGCTTCCCGTCTTCAATACTACTCGATTGACCAATTTCTTCATTCGATCGAGCAGTTTCTCTCTCAGAATCAGTCGATCGAGTAAAATTCCCACTCGATCGACCAACTTCACTTTCTGCTTCACTCGATCGAGTAGAATAACTACTCGATCAAGCAGTCTGCTCTTCCTGTTCACTCGATCGAGTGGAAAAACCACTCGATCGAGCACTTTCATCTCCAGTTCTGCTCGATCGAACACCAGATTTCAGTCGATCGAGGAACTGCTTTGTCGTGAGCCCTTTTTTCTCGACAGAACACTGTTCACCATCAGTTTTAGCCTTCCTCGGGTCTGATTTCGACACTTCCGGTCCCTCATAAGAAAGACCGCTTCTCAATTCTACCAGATGTACCGTCTCATTTGGATTCTTTTCATTTTGAGTCGGTAAATGACCTTGCTTTCTTGTGGATTGATTCGCGGCTAGTTGGGCAACTTGAGTTTCAAGTGCCTTAATAGACGCGTCCTTCTGTTGATCACTTGAGCTTCGTTGTTGATCACTCAAATTGAAAATCGCTTTGTAAGGGCTTGCATCATAGACTTAAGCTCACCAATTTCACTTACCCCACCGGAAGATGATGCACCTTGATTAGAAGGAGTGAAAGAAGGAGGCTTCTGGAAGACTTGTTGATTCTTGTGTGGGGGAATATACGGCTGCTGCTGGTGCGGAGGAGCGGTAGAATTGAGCACATTCTGACTAGTCCACCTCAAATTGGGGTGGTCATTCGGCTCATAATAACTGTTGTTCTGCCTGTAGTGTTGAAAGGCAGCACATGACTCATAGGAATTGGGACAATTATCTGAAACATGCCCCTCTCCTCCACATCTCTTGCAGCTGAAGGGACCATTTGAAACAGCATTTACATGGTAAATTCCTCCCTTCGAGGCTCCTCCCAACTCATATTTATCAAACCTCGCCGTGAGAGCCTCTAAAGCAGCTACAGAAGGAGATTCAGCACTTCTTCTTTGATTTCCTCTCGAATTCCCATATTCAGACTTATGAGTGGCCAGATCATCAATGATCTTCCACCCCTTAGTCTCTCCCATATTCTCAGCAAATCGGCCACTGGCTGCAGCATCCAAGATAACCCTCTGATCATCATACAGCCCGTTATAGAACTGATTGCACAAGCTCCATTTTTCGAACCCATGGTGCGGTATGGTTCGCACCAGCTTCTTGAAACGGACCCATGCCTCATGGAAGTTCTCATCCGGCCCTTGTTTAAAGCTCGTGATCTGAGCTCTAATTGCATTGGTCTTGGAGGCAGAGAAGTACTTCTTGTAAAACGCCAGAGCCAGCGAATTCCAATCAGTTATGCCATGAGCAGCTCGGTCCAGATCTCTATACCACTCCCTTGCAGCATCACGTAGGGAGAATATAACATAGTTTCCTTGACCTGATCAGGGGTCACGCCAGTGGGTGGGGGTATGGAGCAACAATAATCGATAAAGGTCTCCATGTGCTGAGCTGCATCTTCAGTTGCAGCTCCCCCGAATTGGTTTCTCTCAACCAAGTTGATATAAGCAGGTTTCGGCTCAAATTTCCTGTCTTCCCCTGGTAATGCGAACCCTTTGTAAAGATTCGCAGCTGTGGGTTCAGAGTGACTAGCTATGCTCGCTTCTTCGGCCATAACTGGAAAGTTCGGAGAAGTGACGGTTTCAACTGAAGAAGTGGAAACAGGAGAAGAATGTGGATCCTCCTCAAATAGCTCGTTTTCAAAGTAATTTGACAGAGTACTCAGCTCTTCCTCTGTCGGCAATACCCTTGATGATCGTCTCAACGCGCGCAAGGATTTCTCAATCTCAGGATTGAACGGTACTAGTTCACCACCCTGTGACCTGCACATAAGAAGAAACTACAAAAAAGAATATAAGAAAAGTTTAAGGAACGGATGTCCCTTAAACTATGAAAGACTAAAATTAAAACAACTAGTAATTTAAACAATTGCCTCCCCGGCAATGGCGCCAAAATTTGACACGGCTATCGCAACCCTATCAAAGATAAAACCTAACGGTCTCAACTAAAATGTAGTAGAGGCAGTCGAGTATCGAATCCACAGGGAGGTAATGTAATTATCAGCTGTCTAATTCTAGTCCTAAAGTAACAATTGGGGGGTTTGTTGAATTGATTTCTAAACTACAAGATTTAGAGGGAAGAGAAATAAAAGTAAAGAGCAGTAAAACAAGAAAAAAGGTTTAAACTATCAAGAGAGAAGGGACATGTCGGGATTTCGGTTCACTGCGGTAGTCCAGTGACTCAGCTGTAAATGATTCAGACGAACTAATGTGAGACGGATGTTGAAAGGTCCTTTCGGTCCACTTTCTATCCTAAATTACCACTAACTTAACTTTCATCCTCATTAGGGTAGTCTACTGTTCATAGCAGGCCTATTTAGTCCAATCTTTCGATCCAGGATTAATTTTAGCCAGATTAAAGGGTGACATAGAAGCGTGCACTCAACTAAGTCGAATAAATACAATTAAATTGCTATGGTGATAGGGTCTCACAATTAATTCATCTAATTCATTCACTACATCGTCACATTTCTACCACAGATCCCCTAATCCCAACATGAAAGGGGTTTAGCTACTCATATCGCTAATTTAACTAACATCAAACAATTTTCCAGCAGTAAACATAATGAAATAACCAATAAATCACATAAAGAGAAATTAGGGCAAAAGGAATAATAAGAAAAACAAATAATTAAAGCAACAAAAAGGTTAATTATTATTAAAGGAAGAGAAGGAATTACAATCAATGCGATTCCGGCGTAAAGAACGATCGAATCCGAGCAATAATGGTTCCAGAACAAAGTTACAGTGAATGATAAAAAGTATGTAGCAAAGTTTACAGTAGCCAAGTTTATAAGATGAAAGATAATCCTTTAACCTAGTTAGCATAGGTTTAAATAGAAAAGAAACAAAGTTTAGCGAAATAATTAACACACGGGTTGATTAAGCCCATTAACCATCGAAACCACTCGATCGAGTGGATTAAAACCACTCGATCGACCAACTCTTCAACAAAATCCACTCGATCGACCAAATAGTTACTCGATCGAGTGAATGGTCATTCTGCAACTTAAGGATCGAGTACAAAGTACTCGATCGACCACTTCTGGGATGTAGAAACCACTCGATCGAGTGGATGAACTGCTCGATCGAGTGCTTCATCTTCAGTTCAGCTCAAGTCCTCGCCTAAATGCCTCGTAATGCGTGCCACGACGCTTCCAAATGCAGTACCTCACTCTGGAACAATCCCATCTCCTCTAAATGCATGCAAAAAGGACGAAAAAGAGTACGATTCCACTACTTTCGCGTTCATTTCTTCAAAATGGACATAACGAACCAAAGTAGCCAATTCGGGGCAAAATACCATAAAAATAGTATGAAAATGCATAGAAATACGTGCTGAAATAGGTTAAAAAGACTATACATTAGGCACGTATCAAATCTCCCCAAACCGAACCTTTACTCGCCCTCGAGTAAACTCAAAACTATACACTAATGGAACGGAAAAATAACTCAGAGCTAGCTTAACTTGTCTACTTGAACCAATTTAATGCAACAAAAATTAACAGTTAAAGCTAAGCAGTCAATACGCAAACGAATTATAAGCTGTTCAGAAATATAGCCAACCTATCGACCTTGCAAGACCAACAAAATTGGACTCTCTCGTGGTCACTCTTCTCTCATGAAGCAAAGGGTGAATGTTATATGTAAAAGAGAGAAGAAAAGACAGTCACTCACCTAACTGCGACCTACATAGCATGCATGCAACAAAAATGAAAGACAATTCAAGTACTAATGCACACACTCCAACCAATAATGTCCGTCACAGCCGAAGGCTTACAAATAATTTGGGAATAGTGAGGTTCAGGTGAGAAAAGGCAAAACATGTTATGGAAATGTGGAGGTAAAAGTGTCAAGCTAGTTCCTAACAGGACCATAAAGAAACCATCCTAATCTCAACTGACTGAAAGACTAAGTACAAGTGCCCTTCATTTGGCACAAAACTCACTAAACTCAAACACAATCTCCTCAAAAAAAAATATGGGATAGAACGGAGGAGTCAGACGGTCACAAAGTTCCCTTTTTTAATACCGTCTGGAAGGACTAACTCAAATAAAACAACTCTTGTTTTTCAAACTTTCTTTTCTCTTTTTCTTCTTCTGTTCACGCGTTCCAGCTTTCTTTTTTTTTTCTTTCTGTTTTTTTTTCTTTTTTTTTTCTTCACTTTCACGTTTTCTTCTTTTTTTTTGTTTTCTTTTTCAATTCTTTTTCTTTTTCATACTCCCTTCCTTTATTCTCAAACAACTCCATACAAAAGAGATATGGCCAAACTGCAGACGAAAACTCATACCACAAAAGACATACTAACTAGCTTGACTAGGCAGACTTAGTTTGGGATGTAGCTAATGGGTCAAAAAGGCAAATTTGGCTAATGTGGAGCTAAATGGGTGAAAAATATAAGGAAAGGGAAATTTGCAAGCACCTCCCTGCATGTGACACCAACCACAAACCCGAATATGTGCATTTGACTCGAAATTGAATGTCATAAATGTGCAAAAAGACGAACATGCTATGCAAGGAGTACTACTCAAAATTCCTAATGAACTGTTCATGAATGTCACCAGTTATGGGCTCTAATATCTCAGAATTTTTAAGTAGTTTGCCAATTTATCAGGTCAAGTCTAAACAGTCGGTTAAATTTGAACAGAAACTCGTAGACTATGCGTATGACAAAGCTAATAACTATCAATAAAAGTGCAAGGCTCAAGCAAAAAGACAAGTTATAGTGCATTATCATCACGGAAATCGACCGTTCCGACTCAACCTATATACAAAAATAAACGTGAATTTTTTTGAATTTTTGAAATTTTCTAATAATTTGTTTTTTGGATTTTTGATGGAAAATAAAGAACAATGCAAGCTGAAAAGTAAACGTGAATGCAAAAACAGATGCAGATGCAGACTCAAAAGGATGCAATACCCTCCCCAAACCAAAACGGACAATGCCCTCGTTGTCCTCCAGCATACACTAGCAGATATATACAGGGGAACGGGAATATAAAACCAACAAAATAAAAGCAATAAAATAAAGGAGACAAAATAAAAGAGTAAGAGATACATACAAAATACGAACTTCCCCAAACCAGCCAGAAAACTGGGGAAGTGAGTAGACCAGTAGCTACTCGTCGTCGTCGTCGCTGCTCTCACGACCAACCTCCGTCCTGTACTCCGGGTCCTCCTCCTCCTCTCTCCTCCTCCGCTCCTCAGCGCGAGCTCTCTCCACTGCCACCTCTGGGTCCTCGTCCTCCTCCTCTTCCTCTGACGCCGGATACCCCTCAGCTGGGTACCGGAAGAAGGAAGGGTGTGGCCAACCCTCCGGGATCGGTCTGTGTCGCCGCAAGTGGTACTCGTACAGAGGGTGTAGGGTCAAAGCTAAGTCCCTCTCCATACGAGCCTGACGCTCTGCAATCTCACACAACAAACCGTAAACGGCGCCCCCTTGGTGCAGGACCGCGGGCGCCACAAAGGGAGGAGGTAGTCTAAAAGTAGCCGGTAAGACCGGCTCAGTCTGGTCAGTGGGAGGTGGAGTAGGAGTAGGAGTGGTAGTAGTAGTGGGAGAGAGAAATAAAAGTAAATGCAAACTGAAAGATAAAGAGAGTGAATACGGAAAGCTCACAAGATTGCACGAATAAGGGACCTCCCTAAACCAACCAGCAACATGGGAGGTCACAGCTAGCGGCTTCAGAGCAGCTAAGTTGCGAACAGAATGCAAGAGTACCTGCAAATTCGAAAATAGCAACCGCACAAAAGGACTGCTAAAGCAAAGAAGGCTAAATTGTTCACAATCTATAGCCGAATAGGCTAATTATTATGGTACACAACAAAACTAAATAAAGTGTTCAAAAATAAGTAAAAAGTTCTAAAATTCCGGGCTGCCTTCCGGTAGCGCTAGTTTCAGATAGGTCCCAGCTCGACCTTCTTCCCAGATCATCCAACAGCACAAATCATTGGCCTACTACTAGGCCTCTGACTGGACGAGGTAGCTTCAGCAATCGTCAAGCGGACATCCGGCCTCCACAGCTTGGCAATGTAAGAACAACAGCTTCCCACAGCATCCGGGTCCCAATCTATCACCTCATCACACAACTTCTTTCTAGACGGCATGACATTATCGGCATCTCCTCCAGGATCATCTATCCGGGCAGTTCCAGACTTCAAACTAGGAGCACCCATCTCACCTCCCGGGTCTTTGAACTTGTCGCGACCTGTAGAAAGAGAAACAACCAAATGTTCCTCCAATTTGCTCCCAGAATGGGGCGGAGGTGTCATAATAGCAGCAATAATATGTGACTTAGAAGGACTATCAGACGGTATATCAAAGGACTCTTCATGAGGGACATCATCACATGGCGTGATGTGCATGGGTTCCCTAGGGTCATCAGACTTAGTAAAAACCAAGTCCTCCCCTCCGACCTGAAAGGTAAGTGTCCCAACCCCGACATCGATAATTGCGCCAGCAGTGCACAAAAATGGTCTTCCCAAAATAACGGGAATGTTACGGTCTTCGGATATATTTAAGACAATAAAATCTACGGGAATAAAGAAATTCCCGATCCTAATAGGTACATCATGTACAGCTCCTTTGACCCGTACATAAGAATAGTCAGCTAGCCGAACAGTCGTTCTAGCGCGTGTAAACTTAGTCAAACCCAATTTCAAGGCAAGAGATAAAGGTAAAACGCTAATACTAGCTCCTAGGTCACATAAAGCATTATCAATTGAATGGGTACCTATTGAACATGGTATAGAAAAATGACCTGGGTCAGACATTTTGGGCGGGGTCCCATTTCGAAGAAGTGCGTTGCACTCTTCAGTCATAGCAACATTCATTACCGTCTTAACATCACTAATATCCCTCTTAGACCAATTAATTTGGCCAATAAATTCAGAATAAAAGGGTACCTGGGCAATCATCGCTTTGTAGTGATCAGCGACATTGAGATCTCGGATACGGTCCAGGAATGCACGGCGTGGTAGCAATCGTTGTGGATAAGGAACTTGAACAGAATAGGAGTTGACCGTATGTTCCTTTGTATCGTGACTCGGAATAGGTGTTGGTGACGATTTAACAGTTTCCGCAGCTTCTGGGGTCGATCGAGCATGTCTATTAGTGGATCGAACTGTTTCCCCTTCGTCTTCAGTCGATCGGGCATCAGCAGTAGCTCGATCGAAGGCCTTTAGCTGTTGTTTACTCGATCGAAGATAATCAGGTGGTCGATCGAGTGAATCTTCACAACAATCATTCGATCGAACAGGTGAAGCAGGTCGATCGAATGAAAAATCCTCCATATGACTCGATCGAGTAGAATTATTTACTCGATCGAATTTAACGCTTCGGTCGATGCGAATCCACGATATTGTAAGCATCGTGAATGCATGCCGGTGACACTCGAGTTATCAACAATAGCAAAGAATGGGCGACTCGGGCACTTCATGAGACGGAATGATGTTGGTGTTGATGGCATACACCGTCTCACATTGCTCTTGCTCAGTAATTAATTGATCACACCGAGCCCGTAGCTTCTTCATACGGCTATCAAATTCCGCACTAGAATTATGACACTGTAGTGCAAGTGCCAATATTGTTGACTTCAGTTCTTCCACCACATCATTCCTAGCAGGTGAAGGGGTTGGTTGCGGTGGAAACAAATAACAAGGTCATTGATAGCCTTGTTGCGGAACGATTGTGGTCGAGGAACGACATCATAGTAATTACCACAACCCCAAGAATCTTTCCTCTCCCAATTGGCAGATTTTTCAGTTTGAGCTTCAAACTGAGCAATAAGTCGGGAAACGGACGTCATCTTGGCAAAGAATCGAAGGTACTCAAGCGTTCCCTTCGATAATCTCTCTAAAAACTAACTAATAGACCAGACCTATCAAAACAAAGATCAAGAAAAAGATTAGAACGGCCTCAAGGTACTCAGTCTTCCCTTGAGGCGAAAAACAGACAAAATTAAAACAGATAAAAGCGTCGCCTCCCCGGCAACGGCGCCAAAATTTGGTACGGTCGTTATGTACCAAAAATAAAATACCTAAGTACTACTAACAGAAGTCAGTGGTAAGTAGGGTCGATCTCCACAAGGAGGCTAAGTTGCTATCTAACTGTTTAACTCGGCCCTGCATCGAGTGTCACAAAAATGGGGTTTAAATTGTTTTACTAAAACTATTAGGAGATTAAAAGAGAGGAAATAAGAAGGAAATTAAGTTCTAAACAATAAGGGAGAAGACTAGGGTGTCAGGTCGTCAAAGTAAGCCAGATAAAGATAGCTAAGGTCACAGATAGGTCAATATACCGGTCTAAGGGGCTACGAAAATCTCCTTTCGGTCTCAATTCGCCCTAAAACACTATTAGCTTGACTTTCGCCCTCACTAAAGTATCCTATTGTTCACTACAGGTCTCACCCCTTCCAACCTTTCGGTCCAGGTCAAGGTTTACCGGATTAACTAGTTAAATTGCATCGACTCAATCAACTAATTAAAGTTATATGTAGTGATTGCAACATAAACATGATAATATGACGGATCTGCGATCTAATTAATCTAAATCTTCGTTTCATGACTCCCCTAACCCTAGCAAGAGGATTAGCTACGCATATTGATGAAACAAATAACAAGAATAAACAAGCAATTAATTAAAAGAGGCATAATAGAGAAGGAGTAACAAGAATTGAATTGCATAATTAAATACGAGAGTAAGAGAGATTAGGAACAAACTAATTATGAATAAGAATAAGGGAAGAGAAATTACAATTGATCTGAAAAATAGAGAAATGAAGAACAAAGCAGTCGTCCCTTCCCTCTACTGACTCCAGGGAATCAATCATCCCCTCTTAGGTCTAAAACTACTCTTATTTATATCAAGTAGTATCCTTATTATTAACTAAATATAAGATAAACATAAGATAAAATCTAATTATACTCGAAAATATCCTTCCTCGCTGTAGCTAGTACTCGATCGAACATAAATCTACTCGATCGAGTACTTTCTAGCGCACGTTTCCTGCTTTGCGCACTGAACTTCAAACGGCTGCCATTTCTTCGTTACTTGGGCAAACAGGGCGATTCCGGTGGCGTTGGAAAGCTAAGAGGACAAACTTTCATCTCCAATTGGAATAACCTGAATATCCATTGTAGAACTCGAGATATGGCTCTTCAAAGTAGGTACTAGCAATTTGAAGTTCTTCCTTTGCTCGCCTAGCTATCTTTCTTCTTTGCGCAACTCAAAATAGCTACATTCCCGCTCCAAATTCACTCTTCCTCCAAATGCATGCTAAACGGACGGTAAAAGGCTTGATTTCACTACTTTCTGGTTCATTCCTACAAATAAGACAAAACAAACCAAAGTAGCATATTCGGGGCATTTCGTAGCATAAACTACGATAAAAGCGTAGAAATACGTGCATAAAATAGGCTAAAAAGACTATATAAGATGCACGTATCAAATCTCCCCAAACCAAACCTTCACTCGTCCTCGAGTAAACTAAATGCAAACTAATGGAACGGAAAAGATAACTCAGAGCTAGCTATAACTTGTCTACTTGAACCAATTTGATGCAAGCAAACTAACACCTATAGCAAAACAGTCAAATGCAAACGAGTTGTATGATGTTTATAATAAAGCTGAACCGTCGACCTTGCAAGACCTTTAATAATGGACTCTCACGGGTCACTCTTCTCTCATGAAGCAAAGGGTGAACATATATATGTATAAGAGAGAAAGAAAAATAGTCGCTCACCTAGACTACGACCCACCTAAACATGCATGCAACTAATATGATAGACAATTCTAGCTACCAAACATACATTCCAACCAAACGAGGTCCTGTCACAGCCGAGGGCTTACAAAAATATGGTAAAGTGAGGCAATGGGTAAGAAAAGGCAAAACAATTATGGGAATGTGGAGGTATAGGCGGCCAAGCTAGTACCTAAACAGAACCATATGAGACATATCCATTTCCAACTCAATTATGAATTAAGCACAATGCCCTTCATTTGGCATAAAATCTCACCAAACCAAACTGAACTAACTCCTCAAATGATATAAGATAGAACATAGGAGTGAAACCGTCTCATAATCAAACATCTTTTTATTTTTTTTTGATGTTTTCGAATTTTTCTTTTTTTTTTTTTTTTCGGTTTCTTCTTCTTCATTTTTTTCTTCTTCTGATTTTTTTCGATTTCTCTTTTTTTTGCATTTTTTCACGTCTTTTTTTTTTCTTTTCCTCCTTCTCTTCATAAATTACCAACTCTGATTCAAAGGATACAAGCCAAACTTGATACAAAAGACAATATACCGCAAAACAATCTAAACTAGCTTGACAAGGCAGGCTAAATTTGGAATGAAGCTAAAAGGGTCAACAGACAAATTTGGCTAATGTGGAGTTAAATGGGTAAAAATGAAAGAAAAGGGAATTTGTAAGCAACCTCCCTGCATGTGACACCAACCACTAACCCGAATGTATGTAGGCAAAAGGCAATTGAATTTCATATATGTGCAAATTGATGAACATGTTATGCGAGGAGTAACTACTCACAATCCTACATGAAACTGGTCGCAAATGACACCAGTTTATACGGCTCTAATCCTTAGAATATATAAGTAGGTTGCCAAAATTTCAGGTCAAGTCTATATGTTCAGCTAAATTTAACATTAACTCGTAGATATGCAATAAGACATAGCTAAAAGATAATAGTTTATTGCAAGGCTTAAGCAAAAAGACAATTATTGTGCAATTTCATCACTGAAATCCACCGTTCCGACTCAACCTATATGCTAAAATAAACGTGAAATTTTTGAATTTTTTTGAAAATTTTCAATTTTTATGAGTATCAGATTTTTGATTTTTATGAAAATAAACAACAATGCATACTGAAATTAAACGTGATAACAGAAATGCAATAAAAACAAGATGCAGACACAGATATGGATGCATAACCTCCCCAAACCAAACCGTACAATGCCCCCATTGTACCAAAACATGGAAAGGAAACGCAAACTAAGGAAGAAAGAGAGTAAAATACGGAAAAACTCACAAAACGCGCGAATAAAGGGACCTCCCCAAACCGACCATGAACATGGGAGGTTGCTAAAGGCCCGGAAAACCGTCTCAGTAAGCTAATCCAAGTCAAACACACTCGATAGCAGTCGAACAGTGGCTGATTGAGTAGAATGGGCATCCAAAACTGCTCGATCGAGGAAAATAGCAGTCGATCGAGTGGTTTGTCTTTTTGCAGGTGGTCGATCGAGTAAAAAGTTCACTCGATCGAGTGAATATAGCAGCAAAAGTGCTCGATCGAGTAGAAAAACTACTCGATCGAGTGATTCTCAGCGTGTTTCCTGCAAAACGCAATTAAAAACAGCCCGCAAACTAACTAGACAAGCATACTGAGATAGTCTATGGTATATAAACCATTTATTACAACTAAAACGAAATAGAAAATTAAAAATAAAAACTCCGGGTTGCCTCCCGGGTAGCGCTAGCTTCAGTCAGATCCCAGCTCGACCTTCTTTTCTTCGAGCTCTAATTAGTTATATTCAAAACAGCTCAAAGCGCGCAGCATTAAATCATACATCTGCGCATGTGCTACACAAAAGCATAAGTAGCACCATAGTGGATTAAAGAAATAGGAAATAAAAATGATTAATTGTTTAAGCCTAACAAATTTCCTATGTGAGCTCCTAAATTTATCCACATAATGAAGGAGCGCGGGAGCAATTGTCAATAAAGTAGGGTATCGTTTCAGATTAACGAGATTAAGATGACAAGGGCGGTGAAAATTCGTTAAATTACGCGTCCACATGTGAGAGGGTATAGCTTTAAAAGAAGAAGCACGAATCATATGAGGCAAAATACTATTAAAACAAACAATAATGAAATTATCGTTTACTACCTCGGGTTGGTCGCTCTCAACGACGGAATCAGTGACAAAGGAATGTATTACCTCATCCGTGCTAGGAGCAATTACCGTCTCAGCTGCTTCTTCATCAGCCTCCTCCGTGGAATCCATCCCGTAAATCGCAGCTTCAAGTGTATCCGACTCGGCTGTGAATAAGGGAGGTTCACCGTAACCGTTATCATCATCAAACTCGTCACCCAAAACAAACCCAAGTGACGAATCAAAGCTCCCAATGGCCAATTCACTCGATCGAGCAGATTTACTACTCGATCGACCACTTTCCTCCTGCATTTCACTCGATCGAGCAGATTTATTACTCGATCGACCACTTTCTCCTGGAAAATCACTCGATCGACCAATATTAGTCACTCGATAAAATCTTCGCATAAACTCTTGAAATACGATAGAAACTCTTGAATTACGATAGAAATTCGTCATCCGAGTCATAGAAATCATTCTCAGCATTGGGCAACACGGTTTCTTCATGGGAAAAACCGCTCTCGGTCAAGTACACCTCTTCTGGTTGCCGACCATCCGACTCAGCTGCTAACTGAGCAATTTCAGACTCCAGCTCAATGATTTGAACTTCCATACGTCTATCATATTCTTGCATTTGAGTTGCAAGTGTCTCCAACAAAGATTTCACTCATGATTTCTTCTTTACGTATATCAGGAGGATCTTGTTGCGGTGGCCATTGATAGGGTGGATGTGGCGGCACAACTACAGCTGCATTATGCTCAGCAGCACCACATCCCCAAGATTTCTTCCTTTCCCAACTAGCAGGTTTTTCAGCTTGGGCTTCAAACTGAGCAATAAGTCGGGAAACAGATGGCATCTCGGCAAAAGGGATCGAAGGTACTCAAGCCTTCCCTTCGATATCTCCCTCAGTAGCCTGTCTAATAAACCTGTAGGCCTATCAAAACAGCACTAAAGAGAAAGATAAGAACATCCTCAAGGTACTTAGTCTTCCCTTGAGGCGAAAGACAAACAAAATAAAACAGATAAAAGCGTCGCCTCCCCGGCAACGGCGCCAAAATTTGATACGGTCGTTATGTACCAAAAATAAAATACCTAAATACAACTAACAGAAGCTAGCAGCAAGTAGGGCCGATCTCCACAGGGAGGCTATTTTGCTAATTATCTGTTCAACTCAATCTGTCTAATGTCACAATTGGGGGTTTTGATTGTTTAACTAAACTAAAAAGACTAAGGCAAGAGAGAAATGAATGCGAGAAATTAACAATAAGAGAAGGGAATATGCTAGGGGTCGGTCTACCGTGGCAGTTACACTATCGGGTCAACTGAGTTGATTAAACTATTGATAAGAAGAGCGAGGTCGTCACCTTTCGGTCCTTAAACCTACGATTATACCCTTTCGGTCTCTAATCGCCTTAGGGTCTCCTAACTTAGCTTTCGCCCTAATTAGGTATCACCTATTGTAATTAAGCAAGCCTTCCCTTCCAATCTTTCGATCCAGGTCAGGGTTAACTAAATAAATTGGTCTCCTGCATGCATTCATTCAACCTAATAACAATTATATTGCCTAATACCGTTCTTATCGCAAGACTAATCTAATCAAGTCGATCCTAACATATTACTACCACGACTTTCCTAATCCTAACATATTAAGGGATTTTAGCTAGACATGGATAAAAGAAGAACGAGAGTAAAGGAAGTAAGAACAATAATCATTAAATAAGGATAGAGGAGAGAAGAAAAAATTACTGAATTAAATGATCCGGAAATAAGGAAGAATAAAAGCAACAGTAACAGTGTATGTGGGATGATAAGAGAGGAAAAGCCCCCTAATTATGTCGTCCTAATATCCTATTTATAAGAAAAATAGGATTTATTAAACCTAAATGACGGAAATTAACTAAAAAGCCCAGCCCATCAGCGAATCCACTCGATCGAGTTTTGACACGTCAAAATTTCTATTGTTGTGTGATAAAAAGAGCAGAGGGAGGCAAAACTCCCCCAATTGGAAAGCTGATCGATTTCTTCGTTACTTGTCAGAAACAAGCGATTTTTGCGGCATTGGAAAGCTAAGAAGATAAGCTTTCACCTCCAATTGGAATCACTTGAAAATCTGTTGTAGAACTCGAGATATGGCTCTTCAAAGTAGGCACTAATGATAAGAAGCTCTTTTCTTCGTGTTTTCTTCTTAACTTCTCTTCCTTCATTCTTATGGATTCTCGTGCCATGCTTCGTGTATCCTTCATGCTCACTCCGTGATGCCCATTTCATTCCTTTGCTCCTCAAATGCATCATTCCTGCATTAAACATCAAAAGGCGGAAGTATCAACATTCTAACATAAAAGGCTTGTAAATGATATAAACTAGCACGAAAACCGTATCAAAAGCAATTAAGGGGAGGCATAAATATGTATATAATTATGACTCATCAAATAATTATTAAAGAAAGATTGATACCGTAATAAAGGAATACTTAGATCCGGAAGGAAGAACAATAAATAAACTAAACTAAGTATTTGAGAGGGTTTTCTAAGGTAGCTATACTAAACCTATGTAAAATAAGGCATAATAATAACCTAGGGTACGAGTTTTGGTATTTATAGTAGTCATAACCGACTTAAGGAAATTTGCGGAATATTGCGGAAACTAGTGGTTCCTCGATCGAGCCAAGGTTGACTCGATCGAGGCACCAATTCCCAGATACCCCAACTCTCGACATTGCAAAGTTTATTGATTAGTTTGGTTCCTCGATCTAGTCGAGAGTGACTCGATCGAGCAAGAAGTTCCTCGATCGAGCCAAGGTTGACTCGATCGAGGCACCAATTTCCTGCTTCGCGCATTGAACTTCAAACGGCCTCCATTTCTTCGTTACTTGACAGAAACAAGCGATTTTTGCGACGTTGGAAAGCTAAGAAGATAAGCTTTCACCTCCAATCGGAATCACTTGAAAATCTGTTGTACAACTCGAGATATGGCTCTTCAAAGTAGGCACTAATGATAAGAAGCTCTTTTCTTCGTGTTTTCTTCTTAACTTCTCTTCCTTCATTCTTATGGATTCTCGTGCCATGCTTCGTGTATCCTTCATGCTCACTCCGCAATGCCCATTTCATTCCTTTGCTCCTCAAATGCATCATTCCTGCATTAAACATCAAAAGGCGGAAGTATCAACATTCTAACATAAAAGGCTTGTAAATGATATAAACTAGCACGAAAACCGTATCAAAAACAATTAAGGGGAGGCATAAATATGTATATAATTATGACTCATCAAACTCCCCCAAACCATCTTTTTGCTTGTTGTTAGGCACGGAAATCCATGAGACCACCCCGATCGGATCTCATCTAAACTCGATGCCCAGGCTCTCGGGTGCCAGGCTCTCAGGGCACATGAAGTTAGGCGCCAGGCCATGGAGAGGACAACGGTCCAAATATCAGGACAATATTTGACCATATCCGCGTATATTAATGGAAATAAATACGCAAAGATTAAGTATGAAGATTGTGCAAGAAATACGGTAATTAAGAGGAAATATTCAACAATTATTACCAAAGAATTATGGAGAATATTCAGCCTTCAATGCTTGATCATGCAGCCGTTCAAGATAGGAAGCTATATAAAGAACACTTGAGAGATCTGAAGAGGATCATCATTCATACGCAAGAAGATATACACATATTACATAGAAATACAAGCACTATTGTTGTCATAAGAATATTCTCTCAAATCATATAGTGAAATCCTCTCATGGCTTGGTGCCCGTGGTTTTTTTCCCATTCAAGGGTTTTCCACGTACAAAATTGCTTGTCTTGTTATTTTTGTTATCTTGTTTACAGCTTAATATCGTACCCTGTCAACCTGACCAGAAATCTAACTAGAGCTAGTTAACCCTACACGATATCACCCTGACCTGATTTCGCCTTGCGCAAAATCCACACAAAACAATTGGCGCCCACCGTGGGGCATCTAGCTCTTTAATCCTTTTTTCTTATCTTACAAAAACTTAAAAACCTACAAAAATGGCCCAACCCACCATTGAAGATCAATCAATGCGGCTCTCCAAAAAATTGCTTTGAGTTGGAAAGCCCGAAAGAAAAAGTGGCCCAAATCAAGCAAAATCCCGCAACCGAAAGAATCTGAGTCACCCAAGCAAAGATTGGAAAAAACCCAAGGGGCAGGCTCTAGATTCCAACCACGAACCCCATTTTCATCAATCATCAAAAACATTGATTTTTCCAGTTTTGGGAGCCCAAATACTCCTAAAATCACTAACGTAGATGGTGATGAAGAGCCGAAAAATGATGATAAACCTGATGAATCTGCAGTGGCTATCATGATGGCGATAGTTCAGAGATCAAGAAACTCAATGAAAAATTTGACAAGATACCAGGAGTACCGCCGGTATGGAAGAAGTCGCCCTAACACTATCTTTGATTCACCCTTTATAGACGAAATAGCCAAAGTAGACCTACCAAAGAAGTTCACAATTCCATCCATGAGGGTCTATGATGGAACCACGGATCCACAAAATCACGTGGCTCTTTACAAGCGAAGATGTTGGTGCATCCATTCCTAGCGAATTCAGACAAGTTTGCATGTGCAAGGGGTTTGGAACGACCCTGACCGCCCCGCCCCGCAATGGTACATCAACCCGCCATCGGCGATATCCACTCCTTTGCCAACCTGATTAACGATTTCAACCAAACAAATTCGCAAGTAGCGGGGAGTTGGAGAAACGATCCAAAGTGACCTTTACCGAGTTACACGGCCCGACGAAACTCTCGGGACATTCCTTGCAAGGTTCAATAAAGAAAAAGTATCTATACCCGGATGTGACGTTGGAACAAAGAAAGGAGGCATTTAGACATGGGTTACTACCATATAGTGACTTATACAGCGAACTCACTAAGTATCCCCGCCACACCTTCGAAGATGTTCAAAGCAAGACCCTTGCCTTCATCAGGCTGGAAGAAGATAAAAGCTACAAGCTTGGATTACCCAGTGGACCAAGGGATCATGAAAAAAGCAATAGGAAAAGCAACAGAGGGAACAATTACGGACCTACTCCATATTCCAGGCCGGATCGGTCGAAGTCAACCGGCGACTCATGAGTATCAAGGTAAGGCTAAGGTTTATCCACCTATCTCCGAACATAACTTTTGTGTTGATACTCATGGATTGATCCGGAGGCTTGACAACATGGGAACAACTGTTAGATGGCCCAGGAAGGTAGAAAATCCAAATCCCAGGAGAGACAATTCAAAATGGTGCGAATTCCACATGGATATTGGACACACCACGGATGACTTTGTTTCACTCGAGAAAGGAAGTGGCCTACTTGCCGAAATCGGGATACTTAAAAGACCCGATCAAGTCAAAAGGCGGAATGCAAACCATGATAAAGAAAATCGGGAGCACAAGCGGGATCGCAACCTCTCTCTACCACCACCACTCTATGAAGTAAAATTCATATCGGGCGGTTGAGAGATTTGTGGCCGACAAGCTCGGACAAAAAAAGATAGCCAGGACACCGAGGACCGTGTCACCTGCAAGCCGGATCTGTCCCAACAATCACTTTCAATGATTGCGACCTGGTGGGCATCCCGATGTTCATCACGATGGCCTGGTGATTTCTATGCGGTCGGAACGACCCACGAAAGAAGGATCCTGGTAGATGGAGGCGGCTCGAAAACCCGATCATGCTTGACGTCTTCGAAAGCCATGAAGATAAACGAGGATCAAATCACCAAAAAATCCAGCATCCTAGTAGGGTTCAGTGGTGAAACCAGGAGCACTCTAGGAGAGATCCACCTCCCAACCTATGTGGAGGGAGTCTCATCCTATGAAAAGTTTGGGGTCCTTGATCGCTTGTCATCCTACAACGCCATCCTAGGCGGCACCACGGATTCACAATGTCAAGGCCGTACCATCAACCTATCACCAGTGCATCAAGATACCAACAGACTGGGGCATAGCCACAATCAAAGGGGATCACAAGACAGCCCAGAGTGCTACACAGCAGACCTTGAAGCCTTCTAAGGCGGTAAGTCCCTGGCATAGCAATTACATGCCACTGTCGGAGCACGTATGTAGCACCTCCCGAATGGAAACAGACCAGGTAATTCTAGACCCTGAGTACCCTGACAGGTATGTTTTAATAGGATCTGACGCGCCAGATAATGTCAGGCCCGAACTGGTAAAATTCCTTAAAAATAAATCATCTTGGTTTGCTTGGTCACATTTTGATATGACTGTAATTAGTGCTTGATATTATTACTCATAAGCTCAATGTTGACCCATCTTTTAAGCCTTGTGCGCGCAAAAAAAGCGCAAATTTGCGGTGAAAGAAACACTATAATAAATGAAGAAGTAGAAAAACTCTTGGATATGGGGATGATCGGGGAAGTAATGTACCCTGAGTGGTCAAGCTAACGTAGTTGTTGTGCGAGAAAAAGAATGGAAAGTGGAGAGTCTGTGTAGACTACACTAACCTGAACAAAGCTTGCCCTAAAGATCCATTCCCCCTGCCTCATAATGATGCCATGGTAGACGCAACAGCAGGTCACGAAATGTTGACATTCATGGATGCTTCCAGCGGATTCAATCAAATAAAGATGCACCCTGCGACCATGAGAGTCTTTGCATTCATTACTGATCGAGGCATATCTTTATTACCCCATGCCTTTCGGCTGAAGAATGCGGGGGCAACGTACCGGCGCCTGGTCAACATGATGTTTAAAGACCAGATAGGTGACATCATGGAAGTATACATAGATGACATGGTGGTGAAATCCAAGAATGCAGAAGATCATGTGAAGCACCTAGAAATAGCATTTGAGATATTAGAAAAATATAACATGAAGCTGAACCCTGCAAAGTGCCACTTTGGAGTCTCTGCAGGCAAATTTCTTGGATATATGGTCACAAAGAGAGGCATAGAAGCAAGCCTTGAACAGATAAAGGCCATCCTGGAACTACAGTCACCCAAGTCTGTCAAGGATATCCGAAAATTGACAGGCCGGGTAGCTGCCCTGAACCGCTTTATATCAAGATCTTCTGAAAGATGCAAAACATTCTATAACTTACTCAGGAAAAATAAACAATTCTAGTGGACGGACGAGCATGAGGCGACTTTCCAGATCTAAAATCCTATTTATCATCTCCACCCATCACTAAACCAGAAAAGGGAGAACCTTTGTCGAAGATACCTACATCACCGACACACGACAATCGAGTGCGATCCTGGTGAAAGAATAGGACAGACAACAACATCCGATCTACTATGTAATTAAAAGCCTGCTAGATCTTTGAGTTGAGGTATGGACTACTTGAAAAATATGTTTTAGCATTGATAATGTCATGTACCAAGCTGAGACCTTATTTTGAAAGTCACCCAATTATAGTCAGGACCAATTTACCAATAAAATCATCTGCGTAAACCTGAACTTTCGTGCAGGATGGCCAAATGGTCGGTCTGATTAGCACATATGACATCTCCTTTGAACCCGGGCGCGATCAAATCGCAGGCCTTAGCAGACTTTGTGGCTGAATTCACCCTAACACGGAACCGCACCTAATAAAAGAGGTCAACCAACTAGAAAATAAAACCCTAGACCAAGAATGGACCTTGTTCATAGATGGGGCATCCAAAGCCAGGGGGACAGGGTTAGGATTAGTACTTAAATCACCCCGGGGAGATGTAATAGCTCAGTTTGTAAGTGTGAGTTCAAAGCTACCAACAACGAAGCGAAATATGAAGCCCGATAGCGGGCTTAAAGGTATGTCTAGACCTCGGTGTTCAAAACCTAAAGGTAAAAACTGATTCACTCTTAATTGCCAATCAAATAAAGGGAATTTATACGGCTAAGGAGGCAAAAATGATTTCGTATTTAGAATATGCAAATAACCTTACCGCTAAATTTCCTTCATTTGATATCGATCAAATACCTAGAGACACGAATACCCGGTGATGCTCTGCCACCCTAGGCTCACACTTTACCCCATTGTTTTTGATAAAATACCAATTGTGCACTTATTAGAGTCGACCATCAACAAACCTGAACAATCAACCACAATCAATCGGACGATAACTCTTGGACTAAACCTTATTATGATTGGTTTCTCCGAGGAATACTACCTCAGGGAAGACACGAGGCAAGGGCCTTTAGAATTAGAGCTTCATCTTATGCTATCATCAATAACACCTTGTTCAAGAGATCGCAGTGGACCCTACCTGAGATGCTTGGAGCCCGACGGCCAAGCTAGTACTTCAAGAAATACATGATGGACACTTGGGCAATCATAAAGGAGGAAAGAGCCTGGCAAGCAAAGTTCTCGGACAGGCTACTCGGCCTACGCCGAGGGATGACCGCCTAGAATACTCTTCGAAATGAGAAGCTTGCCAAATCCATGCACCAATCATACATCGACCATCCGAACTCCTTCATTCAATTTCCGCGCCCTGGCCATTTATAAAGTGGAGCATGGACATTGTGGGAAAACTGCGCCGTAGCTCCGGGACAAAAAGTCTTCATGTTAGCCATGACCGATTACTTCTCCAAGTGGATCGAGACCGACTCTTACGGGCAAGTAACCGAAAAAGAAGTAATATCCTTCATCGGGACAAACATTATTTGCAGATATGGAGTCCCATCAGAAATAGTATGTGACAACGGAACTCGGTTCGTGGGGAAAAGGACCCAAGCATTCGCGAAGAATGGAATATCAACCTGGTAACATCAACCCCTGGATACCCAAAAGCTAATGGCCAGGCAGAGTCAAACAACAAGGTGGTCATAAGCTGCCTAAAAAAGAAGCTGAAAAGAAGACGAGGCAGATGGGTCAAGAACTTCCATTAGTACTATGGGCGAGACAGACGACTCCAAAATCGCGACAGGCCAAACACCTTACTCCCTGGTGTATGGGCTGCGAAGTGTCATCCTATGCAGAATACGAGTACCAACATCCAGATCCAAACTGAACAACGTTGAAACAAACAAAGACCGATGCAAGATAACTTAGTCCTGGACGGAAGAACTAAGAGACGCCGCCAAAATCGGGATGGCATCATATCAACAAGCGATTGCCGGACTTACAATAAAAACGTCGGGGTCAGGGTCTTCAAAGAAGGAGACCTTGTCCTACGCAAAGTATTTCCAAATAAAAAGGAAAAATCAGCGGGCAAGCTAGCTCCCACATGGGAAGGCCCTTACTTAATTGATTCAATTGTTGGACAAGGAGCATACAGGCTCCAAACACTAGAAGGGGAAATGATCCCAAGATCCTGGAATGTAACTCATTTAAAACTATTCCATATGTAAAGATCAGATCAGGCTACAGTCAGAATATACGCATAAATATTCAGGATTGAGGGCTACTCTACTATATATTCCTGAAACAAAAATTTTGCACTTAACTGTGCCTAACGAGTTGATAACCATCACCGGATACAGTAAAAAGTCGGGACCAATCGGGCATGAAATAATTGCACGACCTGACTAGGTTTATCGCCACGGATAACAACCTAAATGGACGCAGCGAAAGACGGTGCAAGGGTGTTTTATCCCGACCATCAGTCTAAAATGCCCTCTCGACAGGCCGAATACCAAGCCCTCCAGCCAGGCAGGGGACATAAGCCCTCCTGACAGGCCGGATTTCCCACCCTTTCAACCATTATAGCAAAAAACTATACTTGGTTGAAATACTCATGACAAAGACTGAAACGAAATGTACAGGTTATTTAAACCAGAATAATGTGCAAATCATGCAAACAAAATATTTGACAGGTCCAACAGGATGAAACTCACAAATCAAGCAAAGACAAAAGTGAAATCAGCCAAAAGAAGGCCATCATGTCTATATTAATAAACCCTTACCCCCTGGGGCAAAGGTGCCAAAATATTCATAAAGGCCAGGGAGAGCCCCCCTGACCCAAAACAGGAAAACGAAAATAATGTTTGTCCAGGGACATCTCCCCTGAATGGGCCAAAATACCAACTGAGAATTAAAAAAATATATTACTGCTTCTCCTCAGAAGCAGCAGCATCAACAACTTGCTCCCCACTCTTGGCCGACTCAGCCTCAACGTCCTGCTCCCCTGGAGAGTCGACCTCCTGTTCATTCTCCAAATTATGCGGTCGGGATACTTGAAGGCAAAAAAGGCCATCTCACCTGCAGGTCCCATTTTGCCCTGGCCTCGACAGTTCTCCGACATGGCAGCCGCTCTTCCCTTGATGTAGAAATAGAGGGAGGCATCATCTAACTTGAACTCCAAGTCATCCCTCTCCTGGTAAGCTCTTCATTCCTATCCGGGGCTTCCCGCAATGTACCGCTTACTTGAAGCGCCTCGGTCTTAGCAAGATCCCTCTCGGCCGCACCCTTGTCAAATCAGCAGTCTTGGCGGCCAAGTCGGCCTTGCAAATTCCTCGGACTTCAACCTATCATAATATGATCTCATCAGATCGATCCTGGCTACCAAAGAAGTAGCCTGATAGGCATTATGGAGACAGGTCGCGGCACCCTGACCAAAGACAAGAAAAGTATGAGTAACTTGTACCAACAATAGAAGACTACCAAAAACAAAACACATGGAAATGATTCCAACATACCTCCCTCACAAAGAACCAGGGGGCACCGACCAAGAAGAGGCCGATCGAATGATCCATCAAGCAACGCACGAGTAGCGCCTCAACGGGGTCAAGGGTGAGCATGACATCGATTTAGAAGCGCATAGTCCCCGATTTTCACCCTAGCGACCTCCATATTATCCAACCTGGCTCTCACCTCCCGACCAAGGCGAAAACGTCAACATCCTCAATCCTCCTTTTAAAGGCTGACTTGTTTCGAGGGGCAAGGCGGCGCGAAATCTTGACCTTGGCGAAAGATCGGACTTCTCGGTCAAGTCTATAACAGCTCGATATCCCCACTCCCTAGGGACCTTCCTCCTTGATTTTCGCCACTGGTGAAAGGTCACCATGCCAAACCCGGCAAGGCGAACATACGACCCGGTAGGCGCAACACGAAATACTATATCAAAGAATACAAACAAAACATTATCAGGAAGCCCAGGTAAAAAGAAAGGAAGAATTAAAATTGACTTACGGCTGAGGTAATCGGCACCAGCAGACTCGACACTTTAGCCACCCCCCGGGAGCCCCGTCGGCCTTCAAACAATGAGGAAGATGACCAACCCCGCAACAAAGAGGCCGGGACCTCTCCAAAGGAGGAATAGCAAGGAAAGCGAAAACATTGGGAGTAGGATACTCGGTTTGATAACCCGATCGTCAAATCGCACACATAAAAGGTATGACTTATTATTTTTTCATTCTTTCACTAACAAAAAGACATGCGAGTCAAAGAAAGAAACCAAAAGACTCACCACCACACATGCCTCATGATTCAAATACGCCAGTCGGGACCCACGAGAATAGGTCCCGACAAACATATAGCCGAGCCCAACCCTTATCATGGCCACTGTCTAAATTGCTCAGAAGGGGAGTAGTTGACGGCCTAACCTTAAAACTTATACGGCCAGGATCGTTTGTTTTAATAGCATAACAGGTCTTCAAGTCATCAAGAGAAAAAGAGACATTGTGTTTTTTACAGAGGTTCTCAATAGAACATACAACTTTCCACACCATCGGCATTAATTGATAAGAGGGAACACCAATCTCCTTAATAACCTCAACCATAAGAGGAGAAAAAGGAAGCTTACAACCTGCCCTGAAGGCCCAGTCGTGGATGCAAAACCAACCAGGACAAGCCCGGTCGGCCGATAGGAGAATTCTCGGGGATCCGGACTTGATCGGCGGGATAATCCCCTTATCCTTCAAAATTTTCTCGAACTCGGGCTTCAAGCGGTTTGCGGAGACTCGATCCTCATTTAAAGCCTTGGTAGGCTTGAATTGAAAAGCGCCATGAGATATTGAAATCATCTCCAATGGAGGATCACTTGACTTATCTATCATGGGGAGATGGAGCGAGCAGAAGAAGCGAGGTAGAGTTTCAGAAGAAACTTCCTCAGGATTCTGAGGAGGAGGAGTAGCAGGAACCGCTGCCCTGGTAGATTTTTTCTTTGCAGCCATTGTTTGAAGAATTATGGAAGATTGATTAAGAGATTTGGGAAGTTGAGAATTAAGAAAACTGAAGAGAAAGAAAGTTAAGAGAAAGAAGACGAAGAAATTATGTTGATGAGTTCAAATTAATGAAGCACCCAAGTATTTATAGCAAAGAAGATTAGGGTTTCAGCCGCAAAATAATTAAGGAAGTTGCAGTAAATAGACCACGCGTCAGCAGTTGCAGTAAAAGAGCCGTTACAGGAAACTGATCAGGGAAAATTAACCGTTGGGTGATCTTATCAAAATTGAAGTTATCTCCTCATTTTTTCGTCCTGGCACTACCAATGAGGAGATAAGGGGCAATTGTTAGGCCTGGAAATCCGCAGACCACCCTGATCAGCATCTCATCTAAACCTGACTGCCAGGCTCTCAGGGTGCCAGGCTCTCAGGGCACATGAAGTTAGGCGCCAGGCCATGGAGAGGACAACGGTCCAAATATCAGGACAATATTTGACCATATCCGCGTATATTAATGGAAATAAATACGCAAAGATTAAGTATGAAGATTGTGCAAAAATACGGTAATTAAGAGGGAAATATTCAGCAATTATTACCAGCAATTATGGAGAATATTCAGCCTTCAATGCTTGATCATGCAGCCGTTCAAGATAGGAAGCTATATAAAGAACACTTGAGAGATCTGAAGAGGATCATCATTCATACGTAAGAAGATATACACATATTACATAGAAATACAAGCACTATTGTTGTCATAAGAATATTCTCTCAAATAATATAGTGAAATCCTCTCCTGGCTTGGTGCCCGTGGTTTTTTCCCATTCAAAGGTTTTCCACGTACAAAATTGCTTGTCTTGTTATTTTTGTTATCTTGTTTACAGCTTAATATCGTACCCTGTCAACCTGACCAGAAATCTAACTAGAGCTAGTTAACCCTGCACGATATCACCCTGACCTGATTTTGCCTTGCGTAAAATCCACACAAAACACTTGTCCTCAAGCAAAGCAACACACAATACAAAAGGCAATCATACAAATGTCAAATAAATAACTCAGAGCTAATGTTGATGCACATACAAATCCCAAGCTATCCATATCTTGCA
Source organism: Silene latifolia (assembly GCF_048544455.1). Taxonomy (NCBI): domain Eukaryota; kingdom Viridiplantae; phylum Streptophyta; class Magnoliopsida; order Caryophyllales; family Caryophyllaceae; genus Silene; species Silene latifolia. The sequence continues at coordinate 85,402,827 of NC_133535.1, forward strand.
ACAAAGCAATGACTAAAGTGTACCAATAAAACAAATACAAAGGTACGGGAAATAGAAAACGTAGCTCAAGTCTCAAGTCACCATACTAGATACAAATGCCAAATACCTTTCGATCTTGCAAGACAAATTAGTCGGATTCTCGCGGATTCACTCATGCACTCATAAGTATATAGGGTGAGTTATATGTGAATATAGAAAGAAGTAGAAACACTCTCTCAACTTATGAAACATGCATGCAATCTAATGTGATAGGGATTTCCCCAACTAATATGCAATCACCATTTGTAGAAAAAAGTACATGTATCAAGGACAATAAGGGTGGCAAATGGGTTAAAGGGATAGAAATGGTTTTTCCCAAAGCACGTTATGGATATGTGGAGCTAAGACGGTAGTCGCAGCGCTAACCAAAACAAAAACCAAATCTTCGATAATAAATGAACCCAATTAGAGAAATGATCTCAACTTTACAACATATGAGAGTTAATAAATTATTCTCCAATTATGCATTAGACTCTAACAACCATCCTTTTGATCCTTGACAAAACCAAATGAAGTAATCTCCTTTCTTTTTCTTTTCTCTTTTTCAATATTTTTCGATTTTTTCTTTCTTCTTTTCTTTTTTTTTTTCTTTTTTTTTTCTTTTTCTTTCGCTTCATATTTTTCTTTTTCCAACACAATGATACAACACAATCGTTAAAAGTATTTTGCTATACCCACAAGACAACAATAAGTCCCAACCCAACCATAATAACAAAATAAACATGATAAACAAGCAACTGCGACTGTCCCGAAAAGGTAGGCAAATTCTTGAAATGTAGCTCATAGGATGTAATTAAAATTGGCTACAAGGGTTCAAACGGGCTAACAAAAGGTAATGTAAGGCTTATTTGAACTATAAGAATCGCCTATCCACATGTACTTAGTCAAATGAAAGCAATAAAAGTATCAAGAAATCAATGTCACACTTATGCAATTTGATATTACACATTCCACAAGGAGAAACCACACTCAAGCCTAATTGACAATGAGACCAGTTTATTGATGTTCCTGGCCTAGGAAGCTCTATAGACCTCAGAATTTAAGTAGTTTACCAATGTAATTATGTCAAATCTAATCAATATAAGGCTTTTCAATACGGTAAAGACTTGAATTATGAGCTTTGTTTTCATGGCTAACGAGTCAAAACAATGTACATGAACAACTATTTGGGATTCAAATGCAAAAATAATGCAATTTAACATCATTGTTATTCAATTCACCAAGAATCGACCTAAAACAAAGGAAAAGACATGTTTTTGTATTTTTTAAAATTTTTAATTTTTATGGATTTTTGATATAAAAGCACACAATAGAAATAAATCACACAACATGATAAAAAGAGCAGAGGGAGGCAAAACTCCCCCGGCAACGGCGCAAAAATTTGACACGTCTGTCGCGTACTGTCAAAAATAACCAACTGGCTCTAACTAATATAGCTAGGGAAGTCGGGTCGAATCCTCAGAGAGGTAGGAAATTGTCAGCTAAATCTAAGTTCGTCAAGGTAACCAAATGGGGGGGTTTTTAAATGTGATATTCTAAGCTAATAAGAATAAGGAAGAGAAAAATAAGAGAAAGGAATTAAGCAGATAAAGAGAAACGGCTAAGACAGACGGTTCACCATAATCATCCGGTCAAGTAATCTAGGTCTCAGGTCAATGCAAATACGGTCTAAGGAGCAGTGAATATCTCCTTTCGGTCTCAATTCGCCCTAAAGCGTAAATAGCTTAGCTTTCGCCCTCACTACAATACCCTATTGTTCGCTACTAGTCTCGCCTTTTCCAACCTTTCGGTCCAGGTCAAGGATCACCAAGATATAAGTGTCTAATCGCGTCGACTCATTTAGACAGATACAGTTAATTTTCAGCATTTAAACAACAAAGATCATACCAGCGTTAACCCAATAAATCGATTACTATTCCCTCATAATTATGGATCCCCTATAGTCTTAGCAGGGGGGAATTAGCTACTCATTATCATCGAATTAACAATAACAACAAATAAATAATCGAAACTAAACATAATGATAAACCTAATAAGGATTTGAATAAAAGCAATTATGATAACAAAAAGAGGAAGAAGGAATTAAAGCAATGATTAAGAATTAAGAGATTCAAGTAGAATAATAGTACCCGTACAATCAGAATCCGAGTAGCGGAAATGCAAAAGAAGAACAAAATTCAATGAACAGTAGCAAAGTATAGAGTGAAAAGTGAACAGCTCGAAGAGAAGAGAGGAAGAGGGAAGTTACGTTGTTCACTCCTCAGTCTTATACGAAAAACACATTCTAACCTAATCTATGGACTAATTACAAAGGCCCATCAGACAATTAGGCGGAAAATAAACTAAAGCAGGACAAACTACTCGATCGAGTGAAAATAAACCACTCGATCGAGCAGACTAGCACCAACCCTCTCGATCGAGTGGAAATAAACCACTCGATCGAGCACTTCTTGCTTGTCTCCTCTTGTGTATAATCGAAAGTGGTCGATCGAGCATCCTTAGGCATATAAAGCATTCGATCGAGCATAAAATCTACTTGATCGAGCTGTTTAAGCACGTTAGACTTTGAAACACTTCCCGAATCCAGCTCACGCGTCTTCCAAGTGTTAGATTTCCAAACTCCGGCTCCTCATTCTCCATAAATGCATACAAATGGGACGGATTAAGGCTCGGTTTAGCTCCTTTTTGGTCAATTCCTGCAAATTACATAAAACGAACCAAAGTAGAACATTCGGGGTTATTTGTAGCTAGATGCTACATAAAAAGTACAGAAATGCGTGTGAAAATGAGGTAAAAACCTTATATGAAAGACACGCATCAAATCTCCCCAAACCGAACCTTTGCTTGTCCCCAAGCAAATATGAATGCAACTAAGGAATAACAGTGGAACGGGACCAACGCATCAGCTACAAATCACCCACTAGAACCAATTTAATGCAGCAAAATGACAAAGTGGCAAATGAGAAGTGCAACCGAGTTAAATCAATGTTTCAAACTTACTGAACCGTCGACCTTGCAAGACTCAAAAGATATCGGACTCTCACGGGTCGCTCGTCACTCAAAATTAGGCACAAGGTGAGAATAAATGTGAAAGATAGAAAGAAGTAAGGACACTCACCTAACTCGACCTATAAGAACATGCATGCAGTTAACATGAATAAAGTCTCTACAACCGTACATATGCATTCCAACCAAACTAATGACCAAGACACATGCCGAGGACTTACATTTGGGTAAGTGAGGTATTGGGTAAAAAGGGGCTAAGATGAATTTGGATATGTGGAGTTAATAGCCAGGCTAGCAACAACGAATCCAAATATAAACTGCATCCCAACTTCGTACTTAAAATAGCAAGATGAAACGGTGTAAAAGTCATGCACTAAACTCACAAAACACCAAGAAATCGTCAACTCCCTATAAGATATAAATAAGACATGGGAGTGAAAATCATTATCCAATTTCTTTTTCTTTCCATATGATTTTTTTTTCTTCTTTTCTTATTTCGCCTTTTTCCTTTTTGTTTTCATTTTCGTTCTCTTTTTTTTTCTTTTTCATTCCATTTTTTTTCCATTCTTTTCTTTCATTCCCTTCAATCCTCCCACCATCTTCTGAAATCAGATAAAATAACCATATTGCAATAAAACATTCCAACAACTACTTGTTACTAGCTTGGCTAGGGTATGAAGTATTATAGAAAGTAGTTAATAGGACAAAAAGGCAATTTGGCTATGTGAGGCTCATGGGTAGAATGAAATGAAGGGAACTACCTCTCCTAACATGTGTCACCATCCACAGACCGAATGCATACAGGTATTAAGAAGACTAGACTCATGCTTATGCAAATTGATGTGACATGCCTTAAAGAGAGTACTACTCACATCCTAAAATGAAACCGGTCATGGATGTCACCAGTTTATAAAGCTCTAACCTTAGAATGTAATGTAGCTTGCCGATATAATGAATCAAGTCTATTCGTTCAGATAAGAAAGAAACAAAAACTCGTAGATTATGCACCTAATCATACCAACCAAATGTTAAGAATATGCAAGGCTCAAGTAAGGGTTCAATGTAGCGTCAATGTTCAAACGTTCCGACTCAAATTAAACGTGAATTTCTTGAATTTTGAAATTTTTCTAATTTTTTTTTGAATTTTATGACTTTTTTGAATTAATTAAAACAACAATGCATGCAAAAATAATTAAACGTGTAAGTGAAAATGCAAGAAAACATGCAGACAGACTTAGATATGGATGCATACCTCCCCAAACTAGTGGTCAGGTTGAGGTTTCTAATCGCGAGTTGAAAGAGATCTTGTTTAAGGTAGTTTCTAAATCACGGAAGGACTGGAGTCTTAAGCTAGATGACACATTATGGGTTTATAGAACTGCCTTTAAGACACCAATTGGTGCATCACCTTATAGGCTGGATCCTCGATCGAGTCGCCTCTGACTCGATCGAGGAACCTTTATAGGTTCAGCTCCTTCGTCTTTTTTACTTTTATCGTCAGCTCGTGTTTCAACTTCGCCAGGCTCTTTCTCATCATCACTAAGCTCCAAATTACCCAATCCTTTGGGATGCATATAAGGGACCTCATCATCAATAATGGGCACATCTTTCTCAAGGCTTTGTAGGTCGGGATTCACATAAGAAGTACCACTCCTCAGCTGAATAACATTAGCTTGCTCATGAGCTTGCTTACCTTGAGGAGGAAGACCTACGGCCTGTTTTGATGGGTTTTGAAGTGCCATCCGAGCCACTTGATTATCTAGCATCTTGTTATGGGCAATTAGCTCAGAAATTTGAGCTGTCTACTTCTGCTGCATCGACAAAGTTTGTTGCAAAAGATTGCGCAACTCTGCCATCTCATTATTTGGAGCTTGTTGAGGAATTTGTTGAGGAGTTTGCTGAGGAGGCTGTTGATATTGATTGTTAAACTGCTGGCCTCCTTGATTCTGCCTTTGATATCCCCCTTGTTGTTGATTACCGCGATTGTTGGGAGGGATATAAATATTCTTTTGCGGTTGTGACTCGCAAGGGGGTTTTGCACATTCTGACTAGACCATTGAAGGAACGGGTGTTCCTTCGTTCTTTCATTGTAAAAGTTGGAGAAAGGTGTACCTTGTGCACCTTGTCTGTAAGCCTGAAAGGCATTAACCTGCTCCAATGTGCTCATACAATCAGCTGCACCGTGACCATCCAAACCGCATCTAGCACAAGACTCCTCTACTTGCTGACTCATAGCATGAACTCTCTCTTTACTACCCAATGATTGGGTAGTCTTTATCTCAAAGAATCTGGGCGAAATAGTCTCCACTGTGCCGCGAGCACTATCAACTCCAGTACCTCGCGTGCTTCCCCTAGGATTTCTATACCTGGTGGTATGGGTAGCAATCTGATCAATCAACTTCCACACGTCACCATCATTGGTGTTATCTTGAAACCTCCCATTAGCAGATGAATCCAAAAGGGCACGATGATCGTCAAACAACCCGTTATAAAACTGGTTGCAAAGGAACCACTTTGGGAAACCATGATGGGAACGATCGAACTAAACGCTTGAAGCGAGTCCAAGCTTCATTCAAATCTTCGAGAGCTCCTTGCTTGAAACTAGTAATTTGATTCCTCAAAGCATTAGTCTTCTGAGGTGGGAAGTACCTCTTGTAGAAAGCAAGAGCCAAGGAATTCCAATCAGAACTCCCTCGGTATCCATATCCATATCTCTCCACCACTCAAAGCTCCATCTTTCGGGAGAAAGAAAAGAGCACCCGCTTAACTGATCTTGTGTCACTCCAAATTGTTAATGGAATAGAACAGCAGATAAGTGACAAATTTCTCCATATGCATCGCAGGATCCTCAGCAGCTGTCCCTCCAAACATATTTCGTTCCACCAAATTGATATAAGATGGCCGAATCTCGAATGTTCCATTGGTAGTAGTGGGTAGCTTAAACCCTTGTGGGATAGAGTCTAAGGTCGGCTCAGAGTGACTGGCTAAAGTAGGCATGATGGGGGCTTTGGGAATTTCAGTGATAATTGGAATTTCAGGAATAGGAATTTCGTCCTCTTCCTCTTCGTAGGACCGATCAGCTGTCTCAGTTGAGCTCGCCGTTTCGACATCAAGTATACTCAAGTCTTCTACTTGACCCACTTCTTGATTAAATTTCCGTCTGTAGCGAAAAGTCTTCTCAGGTTCAGGATCAAAAGGAATAATCTCGGACCTATTAGACCTGGGCATAAACGGAACTAACAAGAAAGTGTGAGAACGGTCTCAAGGAACCGGGTTCCTTGAGACAAAAAGACAAAATAAACACAAACAGACTAAACAATTGTTGCCTCCCCGGAAACGGCGCCAAATTTGATAAGGTTAAAGTCGTATCACCTTAATCAAAATAAATCTATCTGAGGACTAACAAGAATAGCTAGTAGTAAGACAAGTATCGAATCCACAGGGAGGCGGTAAAAGCTAAGTCTGCAAATATTTAAGCTGTCAAAAGTAACCAATTTCGGGGGGTTTGTTTTGTGTTGATTCTAATAAACTAATTGCAAGTAATTAAATGATGTTTTAACGATATTATTTAAAAGTCTAAGATTTACGGTTAACTAGGTCAATCAGTCGGGGATTATCAATCAATTGCTAAATCTATCAAGTTGTTTAAGGTCATAAGATCGGTCGACTCAATTATGCCCTTTAGATCGATTCTAACATGCGGTCGCTATGATTAGATACTCTCTATTTGATTATCGCAGCCTATATCAATTCTAACCCGGTCAGCGATAGGATCAATTCGCTACACTAATTAATAACTCAGGCCTCAAGTTGATTAACTAGAAGAATTACAATAATCAAACAACAACTTTAATGATATCAATAACAACTAATTGATTTACCCTTTTAATTAACCTAGATCCCCTTCATCCTAGATGATGGGATTAGCTACTCATAATTATAATAACAACAACAATGATGATTAAAGATGAACACATGATTGAAAGTATAAAACAAGAATTAATGAACATAAAACAATCAACGATTAATTGATGAGGAAGGATTAGTACCATACAAGGGAAAGATTAGGGTTCTAAGAGAGTTTTCCAGCAGTATCCAAGCAAAATATAACGTAGTCTAACAATAAAACACGAGTTTCTAATTTATAACAAAAGATAATCGTTTTAGGAAATTCCGGAAATTAGTCTGCCAGAGAGGATCCTCGATCGAGGACAACTGTTCGATCGAGTCAGTGGTGACTCGATCGAGGAACCTGCTTCACAGATGGTTTCTCCTCTTCTTTCAATTCTAGTCTTCGTACTTCCTCGTTTCCCGTGCCATGCTTCGTGTATTCTTCTGTACCGTCACCGCCATGCTAATCTTAGCTTGATCATACTCGTATTGAGTCATTTCTGCATCAAAACACAAAATAGCGGCAGTATCGACAATTCATTAAAATAAAGCATATAAATGATATAATAGGCACGAAACGGATTGTAAAATGGTATAAAGGGAGCTATAAAAGTATATATGAAAGTGATACATCATTTTTCGTCTCCCTCAATTCTCCCTGATCTCCCTGGATTCTCCCTAACTTCTCCCTAACTCCTCTTTCCTAATTCCAAGCGTCTCCTCCAATGGGCTTTTGGTCTTTTCCCGCATATGCCAGCCCACTCCCCTTCCCCCGTGCTTTACTCCAACTATGGGCTCCCCTTCTCCTTATCCTTTCTCTTATGACCCATTATTTGTTAAGTGGGTCTTTCCCTATTATGTGATTTTTAGCTCAAACAGTTTGCCCCAAATTTCTTGTGAAGTACGCTTCGAGGTGTCGAGCAAGGAATTTACGTAATCGTCTGTTAAAACCCTAAGCCGTCATTTACACTCCTTTTCATGCAACCCCATCATTTCAGCTGCCCTCACCCTCTTTTCTCGCACCCTACTCCCTCTCTCTTCCTTTATAACCTCAACCTCCACCCCCACTTCCATTAATCACTTTTCATAAAAACTCCCCCTTTTCTCCTAAAACCCTTAACCTCCCTTTTCTCTCACCTTGCCGGCTCCACCGTTTCATCCTCCATCGTCCCTTCCACCAGGTATTTCCCTCATCTTTTCTTCTTAATTTCCATTTTCTCTTCAAAACCCGACACTCCTCATCTACCTCCACCCCCACTGACCGTAATCCTGACCCAATCTTCCCTTCTCGGGGACTCTTCACTAACCCCCATGACTGTGACTCCGTCTTGACTCCTGCTGACATTCCCATGATCAATGGCTTGCTTGGTCTTGGTGATGGGGTGGATATTGCCATCCCTGAACCGGGTCAGAAAGCTGATGCCCATTGTCCAGGATGGGTTTGTTTTTATCTGTACCCGTTTAGATATGGCCTCTGTTTCCCTTTTCCTAAGCTCATCCAAGACTTCATCTTTACAAATAATTTTGCCATGGCATAAATTTCTGCCAATGTCTGGAGGGTTCTCCTTTACTCCTTGGCTGCTGGTCAAAACACCGGCAACTCCCTCTCCCTGGGTGATCTAGCCCACATGTACAACATCAGGTCCCTGGGTAGGGACTAATTCTCATTCCGGGGCCGTGGAGAGGCTCCCTTCAAGCATGTGTCCAAATCCCAAGATGAGAAATGGTTTGAGGACTTCTTTTTCGTGAGGAAGGACTCCATCCAGCCGCCTGCCGATTACATCTTCGAGAAGTGGGTCATAACTTCGAGTAAGTAGCCTCCCTGTCACCTGATTTATTTATCTCGCTGCTTACTAACTTACTTCATCGCCCTCGTGCAGGTCCCTGCAATCTGACTCGCATTGGTGCCCAGATCCCCCGCCCGCAAGTTGTTGTTCCGTATCTCTCGAATCCGAGAGAAAGTTTCCTGACCTGCTTCCCGGTTTCTCACCGCTACCTCCTCCAACCCTCTCCAATCACCACAAAGATATCTTCTGGTAAGCTTCCTACAGTTGTTTCAGTTTGCATGCAGCTTTTACTAATGCTTTAATTGTCCTGACGCCTGAGATGATGTCTGCTTGCAGGTTCAAAAGTTGATCCTCTGGAAGTCATCCTTCAAAGTGCAAAAAGAAAGAGATCTACTGCCAGTCCTGACGTGGCATCCGCCTCCGAGAGGAGTGCTCCTGCTGCCTCTTTCCAGACCCCTCCTACGCATTCCAGTTCTGCTGGACCTGAGCCCTTGGAGGTTGATCCATTGTCTCGCCATCCCCCTACTCCTCCTGCTAGTCCTCGTGCTTCAGTTAGCGGAGGCACTATTGCACACTTCCCAGAAGGTTTTGAGAATGTTGATAAAGTGCCCTACTGGCCAGAGATCGACCAGCTACTCTTCCCTCCTCTAAAAGAGGCTTTCTCGGAATTTTCTCCAGAGGAGATGGCTGAGAACGATGTACACAACGCCTTTATGGTAAGTGATATTCGTCTTCTATCTATTCCAAAATATATCTTTTTTTTTAATCCTTCTTGCTGACTTTTGATTTTTCCTGCCCCAAACCCTCCAGTCTGCACTTTACAACAGGAAGATGATCAACATAGTGCAGACCACCAGTTGCGCCACCAACGCCAAAAACCAAGAGCTGAAGGGGACAGTTGCCGACTTGTCGCAGCAGCGATCTGATCTGAAGGAACGCGTGGTGGAACTGAAGGCTTAGCTTGCTGTTGCCAAGAAGAAGCTGAAGGAAGGGGCTGATCAGCTGGCACGCACCCAAGAGGTGTACAACACCTTCTCTGATTCCCTGAAGCGTTCTGATGAGAAGATCAGCTAGCTGATCTCCCTGGCCACCAATGTTGTTGCCTATGCTACCTGGCGGGGAAAAATCAGCGGGATGCGTGCTGCTCTTGAGGAGGCTCCCACCTAGCAAGCTATGGAGAAGGAGGAGAGACAGCTAGAGATGCTCTACCCCACCCCACCTGATCTGAGTGCGCTGATGCCTGAAGTTGGGGTGGTGAATTCTCCCGCACTAGCTGAGCAAGCTGCTGGTAGAGATGCTGGAATGCCTTAGGATGCTGCTGACGGAGCTCAGGAAGCTATGGCAGCTGAGGGTGTGCAAGCTGGTGCGGTATCTGAAACAGAGGGTCATTAGGCAGAGGAGGTGCCTGAAGTGGAGGTCATTAATGTGACCGATGATTAAGTTGTTTTTTTTTATATCAATGAACTTGTTTAGTAGTCTGGCCCAGTGGTGGTAGACTTGTAAGTTTTTAAACTTTTTCTGGTAGCTCCGCCAAGGTGGCGGTTAAACTCAGGGGCCGTATTTTGGCCATATTTTGGAATGCCCCTTGCCTTAATTTTTGGCAAGTTTCAACTTATATCCTATGTGCTTGTTTCTTAGGTTTCCTTAGTTTAGGAGGTTGCCATGTCAGCCTGCTGGCCGATTTAGGTGAGTCCTGTCATCCTGAAGAGGATGACTTTCTGACTCAGCTAGCTGTCATTTCAGTCTGCTGACTGATTCAGGCGTATGCCGCAATGTAAGGTGTGGTGGCCGTGTCAACATGAGAGGTTGATTTAGACCAGTCGTGTCAGCCTGAAAAGGCTGGTCCCGACTCAGCTAGCTGCCGTGTCAGTCTGACGACTGATTTAGGCGTATGCCGCAATTTTGGACTACTTAACCTTGTTCATGACGCAAGGCGTGTTCATCACGTTTAAAGCCAACAGGGGCGTAACTTAGGCAAGTTTATCGTCATTCTAGGACCAATGGGACCCTGCAGGATTCTGGTAGCGCAGAGATCCCTACGTTCCATGTATGTGTGCATGCATGCTGGGGCCCTGATTAATTGCGATTAGTGCGAGCTACGTTCAGGGGGTGGTATCATGGGTAGCTGGGTAAGCGTGTTTAGCTGTCAACCAGGCTCCCTTTCGTATGTTCCACATCCGCTTTGGTGAGGGTGCTCCTGATGGAGAAAATAGGTTAGGCATGTTGGAGTGCCATGTGCCTTGTCACCTCGCGTTGGCAGTTGACAGTCCTGCTAGATATCCTTTCAACGTACCACAGACACTAGGATTCAGAGTGATGTATTTAGAGAAGCCTGAAAATAGGAAAATCTATTAAAATGATGTGAAGTACCTGACGCTATCTCATGGGGTACCAGAGCAATTGTGGTCCCAGGACGCTACCAGACCACACCATCTAATAGCAGTTTAAAGTTTGAAATAGTTTGAGACACCAAAAATAGGAATGAAATTGGCGGTATGCCTACTACCAGATTTTTATTTCAAAATGATTTGGCTTTTCTAGTACATCATTCTGAAGGCTAAAATCTACTTACTATTAAAAGTAATCTCTTCAGGTGAAGTATGTTCCATGGGCGTTGTATGATTTGACCGTCCATAGTCATCAGTCTGTATGCACCATGGCCAACAACTCCTTCTACCTGGTATGGTCCTTCCCATTTGTGGGCGAATTTGCCTGCCTTTCGATTCTTAGTGTTTTGAAACACCTCTCGGAGAACCAGGTCTCCTACCTCCAGGAGCCTGACTTTCACATTCTTGTTGTAACTCATGGCCACTGACTACTTGTAGGCAGCCAGACGTATTTTTGCACTTACTCGCAGCTCGTCTACTTTGTCCAGGCTTCTGACCATCTCTGCATTGTTCAGTTCCCCTATCATACATCCATACCTGTGAGTGGGAACTAGAACTTCTGATGGAATGACTGCTTCCGCGCCAAACACCAGGCTGAAGGGTGTTTGACCTGTTGCTATCTTTGGCGTTGTTCTATCTGACCACAATACTAGTGGCAATTCATCTGCCCACTTTCCTCCTAACTCCTGTAACCTCCTTCTAAGGTTCTCCATGATGATTTTGTTGCTGGACTCAGCTTGACCGTTGGACTTTGGAGTCCTGGGTGCTGACTTTTTTAGGGTGATATTCCACCTGGCACAGTATCCCTCGGTATTGTTGGAGATGAATTGTGAGCCATTGTCACATATGATTTCTGATGGGATACCAAACCTGCAAATGATGTTTCGTTTTATAAACGAAATGACTTATTTGTCCTTTACTTCTGTGAATTCTTCTGTTTCTTGTGGCTCTTGGCAGAGGCCCTACTATATCCATGCCCCATGCCATGAATGGCCAGGGAGAAATGATAGGGTGCAAGGGTTCTGCTGGCTGATGGATCATTGGTGCTGAGCGTTGGCAGGCATCACACTTGCGTGCATATTTTGCTGCATCTGCCTTCATTGTGGGCCAGAAGTATCCCTGCCTGAGAGCTTTATTTGCCAGACTCCTTCCCCCTGCATGGTTTCCACATTCGCCACTATGGAGAGCATGTAACACAGTCTGCGACTCCTCCTTGTCCAGGCATCGTAAGTAGGGGCCTGCCAGTGACTTCCTGAATAGTATATCATCAATAAGTATGAGCCTAGAGGCTTTTACTCTGAAATCCCTCACTTCCTTCTTGTCATCTGGCAGCTTGCTATGACGCAGCCAGTCTAGGTAGGGTGTGCGCCAATCCTAGTCATCTGCCTGTTCGGCTGTTTGGTCAGGCGGCTGATCGGCTGGCTGAGAGTCCTCACCTACCTCTATAGCTGCCTGGACTCCCTCTCTGTTCTGTGGATCCTCCAGTTCTCCTCTATCTATTTCGTCTGCCTTCTAGATATAAGGCTTTAACATGTGTGCTATGGGAATGCTGGATAGTTCTGTCGGTTTGAATGTTGCCCCCAGGGTTGCTAAGGCATCTGCTTCCACGTTCTGATATCTGGGGATCTGCTTAAGCTTGCAAGTTTCGAATTTCTGCTTTAACTCCCTTGCTACTTTTAAGTATGCAATCATTTTTGAATTTCTGGCTATAAACTCGTCATTTACGTGGTTGACTATTAGCAGAGAGTCACTGGATATGTGCAGGTGCCTGACTCCTAATTCTAGAGCTAGCTTCATTCCTAATATCAAGGCCTCGTACTCTGTTTCATTATTGGTTGCCTTGAATTCACATCTTACCGCTTGTGTTATCAGGTCTCCCTGTGGTGATCGCAGGATCAACCCTACACCTGCCCCCCTTTGGTTGGAGGCTCCGTCAATATGCATCTACCAGACCTCTGACTCCTTGTTCCCCTCCAAGGTGAGGATTTCCTCGTCTGCCAGATTTTGGATGGCTGGGCTGAAGTCTGACACAAAGTCTGCCAGTGCTTGCGATTTGATCGCTGTTTTGGGGTCGTACTGGATATCGTACCCACTAAGGTGTATAGACCACTTTGACATTCTGCCTGACAGTTCCGGTTTCCTCATGATAGATTTCAGCGGGTAGTTGGTCACAACATGTATGGTGTGGGACTCAAAATAGGGCCGCAGTTTGTAAGATGCTACTACCAGTGCTAGTACTAATTTTTCAAGAGATGTGTATCTGATCTCTGCCGGCAGCAGAGACTTGCTTACGTAGTATACTGGCTTCTGCTCTTTTTCCTGCTCTCTAACTAGGACAACGCTCACTGCCACCTCTGTGACGACCAGGTATAGGAATAGTGGTTCTCCTGGTTCCGGTTTTGATAGCAGCGGTGGGCTGCTGAGGTAGTGTTTCAACTCTCTGAATGCTTGCTCGTGGTTCGCGGTCCACTCAAATTTCTGGCTCTTTCTTAGTATGTCGTAAAATAGCCTGCACTTATCTGAGGATCTTGAGATGAACCTGCTCAGGGCTGCTACCTTGCCAGCTAGTCTTTGAACATCTTTAGGCTTTTCAGGTGACTCCAATTGTAAGACGGCCTTGATCTGCTCGATGCTGGCTTCTATCCCTCTTTGAGTTACAATGTAGCCTAAGAATTTGCCAGAGGATACCCCGAAGGTACATTTAGATGGATTTAGCTTCATTTTGTACTCCCTCAGGGTGCTAAATGCTTCTGCCAGGTGCCGCATATGATCTTTGGCTTTTTCTGACTTTACCACCATGTCATCAATATACACCTCCATAGTTCTTCCTATTTGTTTTTTAAACATGCGATTGACCAGCCTTTGGTATGTGGAGCCTGCATTCTTTAGGCCAAAGGGCATGACATTGTAACAATATATTCCTCTTTCAGACATGAATGCCGTTTTCTCTTGATCTGCAGGATCCATCTTGATCTGGTTGTACCAACTCCATGCGTCTAGGAATGTCAACATTTCGTGCCCAGCTGTCGCATCCACCATTGCATCAATATGAGGCAGCGGGAAGGGATCTTTAGGGCATGCTTTGTTGAGGTCGGTGAAGTCCACGCATACTCTCTACTTTCTATTCTTCTTAGGCACCACTACTACGTTAGACAACCACTCTGGATACTTTACTTCTCTTATTTTCTTCGCTGCCAGGAGGCTATCTACCTCCTGGTTGATCACCTTGTTTCTTTCTGCTGCAAACTTTCTTCTTCTCTGTTGGGCGGGCTTACACTTTGGGTCCATACTGAGCTTATGCGTTATGATGGACGGATCTATCCCTATCATGTCGTCCTGTAACCATGCGAAACAATCCATGTTGTCTTGCAGAAATTTGATTAATTGCTGTCTTAAGCTTCCTGTGCATCCAGCTCCAATTAGCACAGTTCTTTCTGGGTGCAGCTTGTCCAGGTTAATTTGATCCAGCTCTTCTGCTGGGGGCTCGATGTATTCATCCTGGACAGGCTGTTTCTGTAATTGCTATGCGGGAGGGCTGACTGTGCACTTTAGTGCCTTCTTGTAGCAACCTTTAGCTTCCTCCTGATCTCCTCTTATTGTCTCTACTCCCCATGGTGTGGGGAATTTTATGCATTGGTGATACGTTGAAGGGACTGCTTTCATCTGGTGTAGCCACGGTCTTCCCAGGATGACATTGTAGGTAGAGGGTCCGTCTATGACCAGGTATCTGATATGCTTATTGACTCCTCCCACGTAGGTGGGGATAACTATCTCGCCCAGTGAGTTGGATGTCTCTCCGCTGAAGCCTAATAGTGGGATAGTCTTCTTCTGCAAATCCTTCTCTGAATCCCATATTCTCTATGGTTTTCAGCATAATCAGATTGACCGAGCTACCTGTGTCTACCAAGACCTTTATAACTGTGTAGTTAGCCATTGACAAGGTGATAATGAGTGCATCATAATGTTCCCGTTTGTCATACGTATCTCCCTCATCGAAGGTGACTGCTGGCAGATCACTGTGAGAAATTCTGCAAGAATTTGCTGGTCTATCTCCTCTAGTACTGGTGGCATGCCTCTTGGCTGCCGAGTATGTTAGTCCACTTATATCTGAGCCGCCTGTTATCACGTTTATGATCTTGGTGCATGTGGGTGGATTTGCAGGCTTCGCGGAGCCTACCTTATCTTGCTTTTTGCCCCACGTGGTAATAGGTGGCTCGCCTTCTCCTTGTTCGTACAGGCGCTTGATCTCTCTTCGTAGTGTGTAACAGTCTTCAGTGTTGTGCCCGATGTCGCGGTGGAATTCACACTTCTTCTTGCTATCTTTCCGCCATGCCTGCCCTTCTACTGGTGGCTTGGGCCACCTTACTCCATCTCCCATTTTCTTGAGTGCCTTCAGGATTCCTCCGATACCTGTAGTGAATCCGTACTCTGCCATAGTAGGGAGTTGCTGATTTTCTTCGATTCTGTTGACTCCCCTTCCATATGGCCTATATCTCTCATCCTTCTTGCTGGTGGTCTGCTTTCTTCCTGATTTCTCCACTACCGAGGTACTAGAAACACTTGGTGTATTAGGTAGGTGGCTCGGCTAGGATGTCTTCTTCCACCGATCATGCGGCAATGTGCATTTTCTTGTACTACCTCAAAACTATGGCAGGGATGCATAGTCAGCTGCTTGTATAGGTCGGAGTCATGGTGGAGGCCTCTCCTGAAGGCTTCTACTGCTGTCGAAACGTCGCACTCTCGTACTGCTACCTTCTCATTGTTGAATCTAATATTGTATTCACCAATGGTCTCTCCTGCTCCTTGGACGATTCTGTACAGATCTCCCGCATGCTTTTGCGGCTTCCTGCTGCTTGCAAACTGTTGGGTGAACGCGTTTACTAATTCAGAAAATGTGGATATCGACCTGTTGGGCAGGCTTACAAACCATCGAAGTGCGTACTGTTAAGGTGGATCCAAATCCTTTACACATGCAAGCCTCCTTGACTTGCCCTACGGCCGTTTATTCTTGTCATAATCTTCTCTTTGTACTTGGCTTATATGGTCAAAGGGATCTTGTCAGTGCCGTCAAAGAGAGGCATATTTGGATTTGTGAATCCCTTTGGCATGGCCGTGATGGATATGGTGTCCACGAATAGTGAGTCGGCATAGCATAGTCAGTCTTTTTGCTTTCTTGAGTGGGGCGGCAATCCGGGACCCCGCTTAGCATCTCTCTTAGCTCCAAGTCTTTTCTGGTTCGTTATCTTTGCCCGAGTCGGGGTCCGCCCGTCATTCTTGGGCCGATTCAATATGCTGCCTCCTGACCCGAATTCTTGAAGGTTCTGATGTGCCCCAGCAGCTAGGGGAGTAGAAGTAACGATTGTTCCCTGCTGCCAATTCACTTGTTGGTTCCACTCGGGTCCTGCTCCAGGTGTCTGATCAATTGCTGTGAGACTGCTGACAGGGATGCCACCTGTTCGTGCCTCCACACACCGGCCGGTGGTCGTCAGTGTCCGTGTGAGGTATCCCAGCCCCTGTGGGGTTATTCTTCCATCCGTCGGTACTGTAGTTAGATCCAACCTTGTTACCAGTGATACGTGCATTTTATATAGTCTTTTTAGCCTATTTTATGCACGTATTTCTATGCTTTTATCGTGGTTTCATGCTACGAAATGCCCCGAATTGCTACTTTGGGTTATTTTGTCTTATTAGCAGGAATGAACCAGGAAGTAGTGGAATCGAGCCTTTTACCGTCCTTTTAGCATGCATTTGGAGGAAGAGTGAATTTGGAGCGGGAAAGAAGCTATTTTGAGATGCGAATTGGAGTAAGGAAGTTAGGCGAGCCAAGAGAGTGCGTCAATTTGCTAGTTCCTTCTTATAAGAGCCATATCTCGAGTTCTACAACAGTTATTAAGGTGATTCCAGTTGGAGGTGAAAGCTTATCCTCTTAGCTTCCCAACGCCACCAACCACGCCTTATTTGTCCAAGTAACGAAGAAATGGCAGCCGTTTGAAGTTCAGTGCGCGAAGCAGGAATTACGCGCTGAGAAGTGCTCGATCGAGAACTACTTCTATTCGATCGAGAGCCAATTTGCTCCATCGAGAGCCACCTATTCTGGATCGAGTGATTAAAGGGAAAGAAGTCCTCGATCGAGAGGAATTGTTCTCGATCGAGAGGAATGCCAAGGAATATCACTCGATCGAGTGCTTTAGTTAGTCGATCGAGTGGATTTTTGCTTCGGGCTGGGCTTTTTAGGTTTAATTCCGCCATTAGGTTTAATAAGCCCTATTTTCTTATAAATAGGGAGTCAGTATGTCGATGTAAACGATCTCTCACACACACTTCACTACTCTCTTTTCTCCTCTCTTATTTGTTCCAATACACTCGTTACCTTGTTCTCTTAATTCCGATCATTAAATCAGTAACTTATTTCTTCCCTTTTATTCTTCCTTTTTCTTTTATTGCTTTTATTGTTTCTCCTTTTAGTTGCCATGTCTTATGTTATTAGATTAGCAATTGCTAGTGTAGTACCCCGAGCCATGTGTAGCTAATTTCCCCTAGTATGTTAGGATTAGGGAAGCCGTGGTAGCATGCTTTAATTGTATTAAATAGATTAGTCTTGCGATAGGAATTGTATTAGGCAATTTAATTGTTATCCGGTCGAATGAATGCATGCAGGAGACCATAATTCTAGTTAACCCCGACCTAGATCGAAAGATTGGAAGGGAAGGCTTGCTTAATTACAATAGGGTATTGCGGTGAGGGCGAAAGTTAAGCCGTTTACGCTCTAGGGCGGTTTAAGGACCGAAAGGTGACGACCATAGCTCTTCTTGTCAATAGTCTAATCGCCTTAGTATTCCCGATAGTATGAGATCTGATAGCTGCCACGGTGGACCGACTCCTAGCATACTACCCTTCTCCTTTTGTTAATTTCTCTTTTTCATTTCCCTCGCTTTAGTCTCTAGTTAGTTCACAATCAATTCAACCCTCATCGTGACATCAGACGGATAGAATAGACAAATAGATAGTACACCGCCTCCCTGTGGAGATCGACCCTACTTGCCGCCGACTTCTTAGCGTAATCTAGGTATTTTATTTTTGGTACGAAACGACAAAGATCAAATTTTTTGGCGCCGTTGCCAGGGAGGCAATCTATTTATTTATTTGTTTAATTTTATCTGTTTTTAGCTTCAGGGGATTTTTCCCTTGAGGCCGTTTTAATCTTTTGTTTAGTGCTGTTTTGATAGGCCTTACAGGTACTACCTAGACAGTTCTAGGTGAAAGACCGTCAAAGGGAAGGCTTGAGTACCTTTGACCCATCACCGATGTCCCATTACATGGAACAAATGGTGATCTCAGCGGAGATGTGGTTCTGCTGAGCACAATGCAGCTGTAGTTGTGCCGCCACATCCACCCTATCAATGGCCACCGCAACAAGATCCTCCTGACATACAAGAAGAAGAGATTGCGGAGCTGAAATCCTTATTGCAGACACTTGCATCTCAATTGCAAGATCGTGACCGAGAGAGGCAATATCATGATAGACGCACTTCTTCGCGACTTGAAAAGCTCGAAACTGACATTGCTCGCTTAACGGTGAGATACAAGAAGAAGAGGTTGCGGGAATCGAGGTCTTTAATGGAGATACTTGCGTCTCAAGTGCAGAATTATGATCGAGTGAGGCAAGAGAGTGATAGACGTGCGGATGCTCAAATCCTTGAGCTCGAGTCTGTAGTTGCTCAGTTAGCAGCTGAGATGCAAGAAGAAGAGGTATACCTTGTTGAGAGCGGTTTCTTCCCTGAGAAAACCGTGTTGCCCAATAATGAGGATGACTTCTATGACTCAGACGACGAGTTCCTATCTTATTTCACTACCCCACGCGAAGATTTCAGCTCTATGCAGAAGAATCACTCGATCGAGTGACTTATAATAGTCGATCGAGTGAATTTCCGAAAGACGATCCTCGATCGAGTAATATCCCTTCTCGATCGAGTGACATGCAAGAGGATAGTTCTCGATCGAGTGATGTTGTTACTCGATCGAGTGAGATGCGGGAGGAAGTTGGTCGATCGAGTGATTACTCGCTCGATCGATCGAAATGGCCATTGGGAGCTTTGGTTCGTCATTTTGGTTTGATTTGGATGACGAGTCCGACGATGATGAAGGTTACGGTAAACCTCCCTTATTCACAAATAGCCTCGGATACACTTGAAGCCGCGATTTACGGGATGGATTCCACTGAGGAGGTTGATGAAGAAGCGATTGAGACGGCAATTGCTCCTAGCACGGAAGAGGTAATAAACTCTTTTACCTATGATTCCGTCATTGAGAGCGACCAATCCGAGGTAGTAAACGATAATTTTATTATTGTTTGTTCTAATAGTATTTTGCCTCGTTTGACTCGCTGTTTTTCTTTTAAAGTTATACCTCCTCTCATATGGTCGATTAATTTAAAGAATTTCCACCGCCCTTATCATGTCAAAACCGTTAATCAATCGAAACCCCCATATATTGACAATTGCTCCCGCGCTCCTATATTTTGTGGATAAATTTAGGAGCGCTCATAGAAATTTGTTAGACTTAAATGTTTACATATTTTTATTTCCTATTTCTGTATTCCACTTTGGTGCTACTTACTCTTTTGTGTAGCACATGCGCAGCTTTTTGACAAAGTTGTTCGCGCGCTTTGAGCTGTTTTGATTGTGATCAATTATAGAGGCTCGAAGAAAAAGAAGGTCGAGCTGGGACTGACTGAAGCTAGCGCTACCCGGGAGGCAACCCGGCGATTTTATTTTGCATTTCATTTAATTTCGATTGTAATAAATGGTTTTATACCATAGACTATCTCGGATGCTTGTTTTTGTCGATTCTGGGGCTGTTTTTCATTATGTTTTGCAGGTACACGCTGAGGATCGCTCGATCGAGTGGTTTTTCCACTCGATCGAGTACTTTTTCTGAGAATTCCTCTCGATCGAGCTACCATTCCTTTCGATCGAGTACTGCGAGAAAGAAATCCACTCGATCGATCCCCGTTCGATCGATCGAGCGATTTTGAGCGCCCATGATTACTCGATCAGCTACTATTCCTCTTGATCGAGTATTATTGACTTGTATCGGCTTCCTGAGACGGTTTTCCGGGCCTTTAGCAACCTCCCATGTTCATGGTCGGTTTGGGGAGGTCCCCTTATTCGCGCTATCTTGTAAGTTTTCCGCTTTTACTCTCTTTCTCCTTCAGTTTGCATTTCCTTTCCATGTTTTGGTACAATGGGGGCATTGTACAGTTTGGTTTGGGAGGTTATGCATCCATATCTGTGTCGCATATTGTTTTTATTGCATTTCAAGAATCACGTTTATTTTCCGTTTGCATTATTATTTATTTCATAAAAATTCATAAAAATTCCATAAAAATTGAAAAATTGTCAAAAATTCAAAAATTTCACGTTTACTTTAGCATATAGGTTGAGTCGAACGGTAGATTTCAATGATGATATTGCACCGCAAATCGTTTTTTTTGCTTAAGCCTTGCATTAAACTATATATTCTTTTAGCATTGTCTTATCGCATAATCTACGAGTTAATGTTGAATTTAGCTGAACATATAGACTTGACCTTAAATTTTGGCAACCTACTTATAATTTCTAAGATTTAGAGCCTTATAAACTGGTGTCATTTATGACCGGTTTCATGTAGGATTGTGAGTAGTTACTCCTTGCATAATATGTAACATTAATTTGCACATATATGAAATTCAATTGCTCTTTGCCTTCATACATTCGGGTTAGTGGTTGGTATCACATGCAGGGAGGTGCTTACAAATTCCCTTTCTTTCATTTTCACCCATAAACTCCACATTAGCCAAATTTGCCTGTTGACCCTTAGCTACATCCAAATTTAGCATGCCTTGTCAAGCTAGTTTAGATTGTTTTGCGGTATATTTTCTATTGTATCAAATATTGGCGCATAATCTATTGATTTGGAGTTGGTAATTTATGAAGAAAAGGAGGAGGATGAAAAAAAAAAAAAAACGTGATGAAAAAGAAAGAAAAAAGAATCGAAAAAAAAAAAAAAAAGAAAATGAAAAAAAAAAGAAAAGAAAAGAAGGAAACCGAAAAAAATAGAAAGAAAGAAAAAAAAAGATGTTGTTTGGTTGACGGTTTCTACTCCTATGTTCTATCTTATTTCATATGAGGAGTATGTTTGGTTCGGTTTGGTGAGTTTTATGCCAAGTGAAGGGCATGTGCTTATTCCATAATTGAGTTGAGAATTGGATGTTGTCATATGGTTCTGTTTAGGTACTAGCTTGATCACCTATACCTCCACATTCCCATAAATGTTTTGCCTTTTCTTACCCATTGCCTCACTTTACCATATCTTTGTAAGCCCTCGGCTGTGACGGACCTTGTTTGGTTGGAATGTATGAACGGTAGCTAGAATTGTCTATCATATTAGTTGCATGCATGTTTATGTGGGTCGTAGTCTAGGTGAGTGACTATTTTTCTTCCTCTCTTACATATATATGCTTGCCTTTGCTTCATGAGAGAAGAGTGACCCGTGAGAGTCCATTGTTAAAGGTCTTGCAAGGTCGACGGTTCAGCTTTATTTACAAACATCTTATAACTCGTTTGCATTTGGCTGTCTTGCTATAAGTGTTAGTTTGCTTGCATTAAATTGGCTTAAGTGGGCATTTGTAGCTAGCTCTGAGTTATCTTTTTCCGTTCCATTAGCGTATAGTTTTGAGTTTACTCGGGGACGAGTAAAGGTTTGGTTTGGGGAGATTTGATACGTGCATTTTATATAGTCTTTTTAGCCTATTTTATGCACGTATTTCTATGCTTTTATCGTGGTTTCATGCTACGAAATGCCCCGAATTGCTACTTTGGGTTATTTTGTCTTATTAGCAGGAATGAACCAGGAAGTAGTGGAATCGAGCCTTTTACCGTCCTTTTAGCATGCATTTGGAGGAAGAGTGAATTTGGAGCGGGAAAGAAGCTATTTTGAGATGCGAATTGGAGTAAGGAAGTTAGGCGAGCCAAGAGAGTGCGTCAATTTGCTAGTTCCTTTTTATAAGAGCCATATCTCGAGTTCTACAACAGTTATTAAGGTGATTCCAGTTGGAGGTGAAAGCTTATCCTCTTAGCTTCCCAACGCCACCAACCACGCCTTATTTGTCCAAGTAACGAAGAAATGGCAGCCGTTTGAAGTTCAGTGCGCGAAGCAGAATTACGCGGCGAGAAGTGCTCGATCGAGAACTACTTCTATTCGATCGAGAGCCAATTTGCTCCATCGAGAGCCACCTATTCTGGATCGAGTGATTAAAGGGAAAGAAGTCCTCGATCGAGAGGAATTGTTCTCGATCGAGAGGAATGCCAAGGAATATCACTCGATCGAGTGCTTTAGTTAGTCGATCGAGTGGATTTTTGCTTCGGGCTGGGCTTTTTAGGTTTAATTCCGCCATTAGGTTTAATAAGCCCTATTTTCTTATAAATAGGGAGTCAGTATGTCGATGTAAACGATCTCTCACACACACTTCACTACTCTCTTTTCTCCTCTCTTATTTGTTCCAATACACTCGTTACCTTGTTCTCTTAATTCCGATCATTAAATCGAACTTATTTCTTCCCTTTTATTCTTCCTTTTTCTTTTATTGCTTTTATTGTTTCTCCTTTTAGTTGCCATGTCTTATGTTATTAGATTAGCAATTGCTAGTGTAGTACCCCGAGCCATGTGTAGCTAATTTCCCCTAGTATGTTAGGATTAGGGAAGCCGTGGTAGCATGCTTTAATTGTATTAAATAGATTAGTCTTGCGATAGGAATTGTATTAGGCAATTTAATTGTTATCCGGTCGAATGAATGCATGCAGGAGACCATAATTCTAGTTAACCCCGACCTAGATCGAAAGATTGGAAGGGAAGGCTTGCTTAATTACAATAGGGTATTGCGGTGAGGGCGAAAGTTAAGTCATTTTTACGCTCTAGGGCGGTTTAAGGACCGAAAGGTGACGACCATAGCTCTTCTTGTCAATAGTCTAATCGCCTTAGTATTCCCGATAGTATGAGATCTGATAGCTGCCACGGTGGACCGACTCCTAGCATACTACCCTTCTCCTTTTGTTAATTTCTCTTTTTCATTTCCCTCGCTTTAGTCTCTAGTTAGTTCACAATCAATTCAACCCTCATCGTGACATCAGACGGATAGAATAGACAAATAGATAGTACACCGCCTCCCTGTGGAG
Source organism: Silene latifolia (assembly GCF_048544455.1). Lineage (NCBI taxonomy): Eukaryota > Viridiplantae > Streptophyta > Magnoliopsida > Caryophyllales > Caryophyllaceae > Silene > Silene latifolia. Next base: position 85,426,149 of record NC_133535.1, read on the forward strand.
ATCGACCCTACTTGCCGCTGACTTCTGTTAGCAGTAATCTAGGTATTTTATTTTTGGTACGAAACGACAGTATCAACCAGTTCGGCTGGTATCTGTCGAAGTGAATTCCTGCTGCCTGATGCCCCCTGTGTCAGATCTATTAGTGGAGACCTTCCTTCCCCTGCCTTGCTTATCGAGGTGGCAGACTGCTGTTTCAGGATGTCTATCTGCGCCCAAAACTCTCTGTCCCTCTTCCTTGCTTCAGCTTCAGCTTTCTTCTGGTCTTCTCTCCTATTTTCCATGGCTTTCTGGAGGTTCTCCACGCCAGCGAGCAAGGTTTGTATGGGGCTAGGTGGCGGGGTGAGGCATGAGCTTGTCGCTCCCTTATCTGATCTAGCTTGGGTCGTGACAGCAGAAGCCTTAGGAGGCAAAGAAGTTTTTGCTGTTGGCGTGGTTCTTGAGGTATGTCCGGGAGCCTGCATTACCACTGTCGATGCTGGGTTTTGAGTAGAGGTCGGCAGTGGTGACGGTTGTTTGCTCCCTGACACGGATTCCGATGCTTGCTTATCCATCGCGTACTTAGATTACCAACGATTGACGATGACAATGCCCCACGGTGGGCGCCAATATGTTTAGGTATTTTTTTACCGAATTGGTTGATTCTGGTCAATGCGGTCTTACTCGTCGGATGTTTGATGGTTTGTTTGTATGACGATATTTAAATAAGGAAATAAAATACGAAATGTAAATTGACACGTAATATTTGGTGACGCGGAAAACCCAATGTGGGAACAACCGCGGGAGGGACGGTACCCTGCCAAATATTGCACTAGCTTCAAATAGGAGGATGATTACAATTGTATCGTGATGCTAATCTTGCTAGCACGAGGTATCGAGCTTGTATGATCTTGGACGAATGTATGTGTGCGCATGTGAATATGAATGTGAATGTCCTTCTTTGGTTTCTCCCTTGGCTATTTATAGGGTAAGAACCTTAGTCATATCCCTCCTTGATTATGGAAAGGGAATATAACTTCCATAACAACTCTTTCCATGTTTGGTCGTCTCCTTCAATTCTCCCTGGTTTCTCCCTAACTTCTCCCTAACTCCTCTTTCCTAATTCCAAGCGTCTCCTCCAATGGGCTTTTGGTCTTTTTCCGCATATGCCAGCCCACTCCCCTTCCCCCGTGCTTTACACCAACTATGGGCCCCCCTTCTCCTTATCCTTTCTCTTATGACCCATTATTTGTCAAGTGGGCCTTTCCCTATTATGTGATTTTTAGCCCAAACAATAGCAAAACGGTTTTCTTGTTTTGAAACACACGGTTTTTCACTCTTAAAAATAAAATCAATTTATGCTTGAAGGTCTTGCTTTCAAATGTTGCAAAAGCAAAGTATTTATAGGCAAGGAAAGAGCATGGCTCCGGTTTGCCCGAAACCCTAATAGCCGAAATATGGATATGTAAATAAATCATATCTTTTATTGTTTCTTTCCTTAAACCCTAAGAGATAATAGAGAATATTCCAAAAGATAATTTATAAGATATTCTCATATTATTCTTTCCTTAAATCTAAAGATATGATAAGATTTTCCATAACAGGAATATCTTTATCATAAATAACTATATCAAACTAAATATAAAAGATATGTTAAGATAATTCTAGAGAATAAAATATTAACAATAATAATCTTTTATACATTAGGTTACACGAAATAACAACGGCCCATATGCCTCGTTTTCCGTGAAAAACCCTAGCTTGAAATTAGGTTAGATTTTTAGGGTTTAAGAGTATGCTATGTTAAAACCTTAATTAGTAATATGACTCAACTCATAAGTTGATCCAACATGATTACTAATTATAAGTTTAAAATAAAACCATACTCCATATTAATATAGGCTACGTTAATAAATACTTTTGCTAGAACAATTAAAAGTGACAAAAACTGTAACACCCCGTAATTTCGGACCGTTAATATATTTCGGAAGTAATTTATTAATCAAGTAAAATTTGATATTAATGTATTTGAAGTAATAATAATTCAAAGAAATATAATTTTATTATATTTTGAAGTAAAGTATTTATTTTGATAGTTTCGAAATGTTTAAAAATAGTTTAAACCGTGTAAAAACTTTTTATTTCGAAATAAGGGCATATCGGGGAAAAATGACAACTCTTTTGAAAATTTGGGAAAACGATTTTGGAAATGGGTCGTATGAGTATTCAATTTTCTTGTAATCTCGTGTTTAAGAACTTTGGTCTTGTCGGAATTTGCAATTGACAAGCGGTTCTAATTATCGTCGTAACGAGCCAAACCCGACTCATGAAATCCCGCTATCCCGCTCCTTTCTTTTCCTTTTCCGCGGCACCCTCCCTCTCCCTCCTATCATTCTGATTTTTTCTGTCCAGCTACACCTCCTTCTTCATTCTTCATTTTCCAAAACCTTAAAACACCATTTTATACAAAAAAAACCTAAGCTAATTTCATCATAACTCACTCATTTCTAGTCCGATTTTCACAAAATTTATATTTTCGGAATCCTCTCTTCAAGATCTACATCCTAGTATGTTTTAATTTCAGTTTTCTTGATGTTGATTTAAGACGATTTTGGCATAATTTCGGTTTTTATACTTATAATTATGTTTTTATTGTCTATTTAGGTGAAGAATTGGAAGACGAGTTTGGGGACTCGTTTATAGTCGAAGATAGTGGTTAGTTGACAGATTAGGGTTGGGTGTTCAAGGTGCTAATTGTCTTTTTCTAGCTTAAGGTAACATATTTCGAGTTACTCGACGAATAATCGTCACATTCTTTGCTTTTTGTATGTTTTTGTGATTTTTGTTTGAGTAGTAAATTTTCACATGATAAAATGGGTTGCATGCATGTCTAATGATTGTCTTTTGTTAGTTTAAGTTAACATATTAGTATTGGGAACGATTAATTGATGTTTCAGACGGTGTTAAACTGAACAAAAATGGAGAAATGGTGGGATGGGGGTGGCGGCCAGCAGGCCCAGGCAGGCCCACGGCTGCCTTGGGGTTGGCCCGGGTTGGTCCGTTGCTTGTTTCGCGGTTTTTCATGCATTGTTCGTCGTTTTAGGTTCATTAATGTTATAGTTAGAATAAGTAACATATGGCTAAACTTTGGAGATGAAAAATGTTAGTAGTAAAGATAATGAGGTTGGAAAAATTATTCTTATATTGGTAGTTAGCACATGTTAGGATAGATTATAAAATGAAATTGTAATGAATAGGCTCAAAGTGAATTTTATAGCAATAATTGCAATGTTTTGATGATTGTGCCGAAAACTGAGCCTTAGTCCCTTTGACTGATTCGATGTCAGTCAATTGTGTGATTGGTCAGCCGCAATTTAACCCGTACCTGTCGCAGGGCTGGGGTTGCGGGTAAAAATTCGGTGGATGAAATTTTGTATAAATTAGATAATCGGCCTTATACTTGTTTTAGGCCATTTATTACGTTTTTTTTATTTCACATATGGTTGATTTGAGTAGTTTCTTATATTGTAGAAACGGCCTTAGATTCCCTGAAACCTTTAATATTGTTAAAATTGCTAGAATTGGAATGGGTATTGAATATTTCTTGCAAGTTGTTGTGTTTGTCATAGATAGGTCTTTATAGTCTTTGACGAGTATATGTTCACTGCTTAATAGCCTTTGTGTTCCTGACTTGGTGGGATTATATCCAAGTTGGGGCATGACCTCGTTACTTATTTTGATAGTAAGTGGTCAGCTTAAGTACTAGCCAACCCTTTGGTGGACTCCCTAGGGTACTCACTTTGTTTTAGAAAAATTGTGGGTCTTGGGTGCGGTGGTGTGTATCCGCATGTCTAGGTCTGCGCATATTTTAGGCTAGGGTTCTTGTTGTGTCTTGGCCATGTTTTGATAGAACCTCGAGCCAAGATACCGGTTCGATTACCTTCCCTACCTCGTGGTATAGACTCGAGTTACAGAGTGACTATTGACCGTACTAAGAACTTATGCCTGTCTTTGATATATTGCCCTTTCTTGTATGGTGATTTTATGAATTGTAATAGGTGAGATGTAAGCCGGTTACAATTGATAAAGTTTGGATTACTGCTTGTTATATGTTTCACATGATAGTTTAATTTGGTCAGTTTAGTATTCATAGGTTAGAATACTTGTTAGTTAAATTGTTTATCATATTGTTTACATGTTACACTACATGTTACATTAAATATGACATTTCGTGGCTGGGAGGACTCGAAGTTACTCCCCACTGAACCGTGGCTTTCGTGTTTGTATAAAATACGATTGACAGGTTGATGATGCTTAGTTGGGGTACACAGACGAGCTAGTGAGCAAAAGGACCTTGGACCTAGTTTGGCAATTTTTGTAGTAAACCTTTTAACTTTTGGTTGTGTATATATTTTGAAGGGACATATGTCTCCCTCTTTTTCTTTGGGTTGTATCACTATAATTCTTTGTCTTTAGCATAGTTATGTAAATTAGTTTATTAGCTTTTGCAGGTTTTGGGCACTCTTAAGTTGGAGATGTTTGTGAATGGTTTAGGAAAGTTTTAAAAATTACAGGTTTTGTCTAGTTGAACCAATTACAAACATATCCTGTCAGTTTTTCTGTAGATTTTACGTGTTTAATTAACGTTTTTTTTAAGGGTGTCACAGTTGGTATCAGAGCTTGTTGCTCCCGACGCACGTTTGTGCACCCCACTTAAAATCACTTGACCTTTAAATAATAAACTTGAGAGATGGGTAGGATGGGTAGATTTAGGATTTTATGTGGTAGTCTGTTTGTGATTGCTATTTGTTAGGTTCTAACCAATGTTCTATTTTGCAAGATGGCTCTCCAAGAAACGTAGATAATGCAATCTTACCACTGGGTTTGTTAATTGTTAGTTATTAATTTTCGTGCTGTTGAAGCTATGACCGTGATCTTACTCGTTGGTGACCAAGACTGAGTGGCCGTTGCCGAATGTTGAAGATTGGTTATGCCAAATGAAGAATGCTTCCACTTTCTCGATACTTCTTTTCGTATTCAGTGTATCTTACCTTAATCTTCCAATCTCGTTGTTTATTCGTCTTTTTAATTCCTCTTCTCTCGCCTTGGTAACTACTCTTCTATTCTTTCTCCCGATTCATCCTTGGTTCGTTTTCTTCTTATAATAAGAGTCCTTGTGGACACCTTCCTTTTATTCCGCAGGATAGTCCCCTTGTTCAAGAGAACCCAGTTTTGAGAGAATGTATCATTGGAGGGCGTGAACAAGTTGAGAAATTGATTGTTTAAGGTTTGAGTTGTATAGGAGAATATAACTTGGGATCCTTTGGTTAGTCTTGTTAGTTGTGCTTGATATGAGAGCCTAGTGAGTTGAGAAACACCTTGGGATTTATGTCTATTGAGAGCTTGTTTGTTATAGATGATTGAGCATGGGTACTACCTTAGCACATAAGATGGAATGAACCTGAGCTATTTCATTTGAGAGTCTCGATGTTTCTTGTGGAGAATTAAAGGAATAATAGTTAGCCCTAAACCTTGTAGGCTTTGAAAGGAATACAATAAGACATTGACGTTGCTTAATGGATTGGTATCGTACTTTGGAATTAGTTAGTTTGTTAAACCTTTTGAGTTGACCAGATCTAGTATAGAGTAGCCCTTGTTGACCTTTCAAAATTTGAGAACACGTGGTTGACCTTATTAATCATATCTGAATTTGGGAATTTTGGTGGAATGTTGTTCGATGTAGTTCGTGAGTTCAAAAATGTGATTCTAATTTATGGTATCGGCGACTAGAAGTATTAAGTGGTGAGATGATGGAGTAAACAAGCCATGGTACTTGGGGATGACATAGCAAGTGGAGTTCGATGACGAGAATTGTAAAGGAGATACTTTGGGACTTGGATGGTAACAAATGAATTTGTGTGGTGAATTGATTTTGGCTCTTGGAACCAATTGAGTTGAGGAAAACCTACCAATGTGGAGTCCTTGTTAGTCCTACGATTTGGTAGACTATTGAGTCTTTGTTGAGCACCTTAGTGATGTAACCTTATCATAGCGATCATAAGCTTTGAGGAGTGTTTGGTTAAGCGGTAACCCTTTCTTTATGCCGCTTCTGTTCTCCTTTCCTTCTCTTTAACGTTCGTTGAACCCTGTTCTTATGCCAAAGTTTACGTATCTTCTTCTTGCCTGAGATATCTTCTTAACTCGAATACCTCTTATTTTTGTCAACCGTTATCTTTACGGTCCGACTCCTTATTTCCTAACAGGTCATTTGTTCCTTGCTTATCCTTCCTTAACGCCTTTTTATAATACTATCTCTTTTGAGAAGTGTTGGCCTTGGTTGGACATCATGACCTTTGAAGGGATTGTTGTGTTTGACCCTTTCCTGGTTTTGAGAGGATTTAATATTGGAGAGACTTAGGTAGTGTGATGAGACATACTTGATGGTTCTTATACCTATAGATCCTTGATAAAGTGAGTACTTTGGATTGGTGGATTTTGTGTGTCAAGTGTGAGTTGCATTGGTTACTAAGGTTATGGAACATGGCATTGTTGTTTATGTTTAGGATACTAGTGTTTAGTACTTGACTTAAAATGGATGAAACTGAATGGTGGATTTGAGGATATAGGATTGACTAAGTAGACGAGTTTTTGATTGGCTTCCATAATCACTTTGGATATGAGGGTTTGATAAGGTATATGTTACCGTGTGAGAAATGTTAAATGTGGGATTATTAGTTGGTTTTAGTGAGTGATATTGATTACTACTTGAGGTATGGTATGAGAGTGAGAGTAAGCTACATTATAGGGAGGTTTTAGCACTTGTTTTGGTAACTAGAAAGGGTAATGGTATGGTTGACACCAATTGTTAGGCTAAGGAACATAATTTCAATTTATGATTTTAGGAACTCTGAGGTGATAAAGTGTTGTTACAATTATGACCTTGTTCCTTGAGAATTTGATGGTAAGTAAGTTGAGGATATCAAATTTGAAAGAATACTCCTTGGGGATGTTGATGACCAGAATGGATTAGTGATGTGATTTGGTATTAGTTGGCTCTTGAGAGTTCTTGAGTTGAGAGAGACTTAGTATTGAGAAGAATTTGTTAATCCTATAGTTTTATAGACCTTGAGGTCGCATTGAGTACTTGAGATGATGGGACGGTGTTGTAACTGAGTGTAGCTGAGTGTAGTTCCGCTTTTGGCAATCCTTAATAAGTAAAAGGATAGAGGAACTTGAGATCCTATTGATTTTTCGGATTTTGGGGTTGGTATGTTACTACCTTGTTTTGAAATGAGAACCTTGTAGAATATTTGAGGAACCCATAGTTGACACTAGTTGGATACGAATATAACTTTGTTGGAAGCCTTGACCTTAGGCTTGTGAAAGTTGTTTCGGGATGTTTGAGGATTTGGAGTGATGAGATCACACTTATAGTGAAATATCTTGTTCCAGGGAATATATTAGGAAGAGGTAACATAAGCGATTGAGGAAACCCTTAGGAGTGATGTGGTTATGAGTTTTGTTTTTAGGAAGTTTTTGGAACCGTTTCGAGTGTTGTTGTTTGTGATAAAAGTGTCTGGCGTTTCCTTGTTGACTAATTTCCCTTCTTCCTTGATCATGAGCGTTACCGCTCATACCTCTCTTCCTTACTTCATCATACTCCTCTCATAAGTTTGATGTTGGTAACCTATGAAACTCCATCTTTGACACCCTTTTAGGTTCGACTTCAATTTTTACCCCATGAAATTCATCATAGCTCTTATTGATTAGTTAAGCTTGAATTCTTTTAGCATACTTGCACCTATGATGTCTAAGTTACTTTTCATTTCGGGAAATTTCTAAATATTTCCAGCTACCAGTTTCGTTTCATTCTTAAAAGTTTATGTCACTTCTGCAAACCTAACCTAATTTTGAAAACTCTGCATTAATTTTTTGAAGGTATTTTGGTTTTTGATTTATACAAATGATTTGCCTTTTTACCTTATCTTTGATATGAAATGTGGATGTTCCTGCCTGATCAACAAGAGTATCACCGTTTCATTGAAAAGATACCTATATTTTTCTTATGATTATAATTAAGATATTGTTTACTATAATTTCTCCTTCTAAGTTTCGAGGACGAAACTTTTTAAAAGGAGGGGTGATTGTAACACCCCGTAATTTCGGACCGTTAATATATTTCGGAAGTAATTTATTAATCAAGTAAAATTTGATATTAATGTATTTGAAGTAATAATAATTCAAAGAAATATAATTTTATTATATTTTGAAGTAAAGTATTTATTTTGATAGTTTCGAAATGTTTAAAAATAGTTTAAACCGTGTAAAAACTTTTTATTTCGAAATAAGGGCATATCGGGGAAAAATGACAACTCTTTTGAAAATTTGGGGAAACGATTTTGGAAATGGGTCGTATGAGTATTCAATTTTCTTGTAATCTCGTGTTTAAGAACTTTGGTCTTGTCGGAATTTGCAATTGACAAGCGGTTCTAATTATCGTCGTAACGAGCCAAACCCGACTCATGATATCCCGCTATCCCGCTCCTTTCTTTTCCTTTTCCGCGGCACCCTCCCTCTCCCTCCTATCATTCTGATTTTTTCTGTCCAGCTACACCTCCTTCTTCATTCTTCATTTTCCAAAACCTTAAAACACCATTTTATACAAAAAAAACCTAAGCTAATTTCATCATAACTCACTCATTTCTAGTCCGATTTTCACAAAATTTATATTTTCGGAATCCTCTCTTCAAGATCTACATCCTAGTATGTTTTAATTTCAGTTTTCTTGATGTTGATTTAAGACGATTTTGGCATAATTTCGGTTTTTATACTTATAATTATGGTTTTATTGTCTATTTAGGTGAAGATTTGGAAGACGAGTTTCGGGACTCGTTTATAGTCGAAGATAGTGGTTAGTTGGCAGATTAGGGTTGGGTGTTCAAGGTGCTAATTGTCTTTTTCTAGCTTAAGGTAACATATTTCGAGTTACTCGACGAATAATCGTCACATTCTTTGCTTTTTGTATGTTTTTGTGATTTTTGTTTGAGAAGTAAATTTTCACATGATAAAATGGGTTGCATGCATGTCTAATGATTGTCTTTTGTTAGTTTAAGTTAACATATTAGTATTGGGAACGATTAATTGATGTTTCAGACGGTGTTAAACTGAACAAAAATGGAGAAATGGTGGGATGGGGGTGGCGGCCAGCAGGCCCGGCAGTCCCAGGCAGGCCCACGGCTGCCTTGGGGTTGGCCCGGGTTGGTCCGTTGCTTGTTTCGCGGTTTTTCATGCATTGTTCGTCTTTTTAGGTTCATTAATGTTATAGTTAGAATAAGTAACATATGGCTAAACTTTGGAGATGAAAAATGTTAGTAGTAAAGATAATGAGGTTGGAAAAATTATTCTTATATTGGTAGTTAGCACATGTTAGGATAGATTATAAAATGAAATTGTAATGAATAGGCTCAAAGTGAATTTTATAGCAATAATTGCAATGTTTTGATGATTGTGCCGAAAACTGAGCCTTAGTCCCTTTGACTGATTCGATGTCAGTCAATTGTGTGATTGGTCAGCCGCAATTTAACCCGTACCTGTCGCAGGGCTGGGGTTGCGGGTAAAAATTCGGTTGGATGAAATTTTGTATAAATTAGATAATCGGCCTTATACTTGTTTTAGGCCATTTATTATGTTTTTTTTTATTTCACATATGGTTGATTTGAGTTGTTTCTTATATTGTAGAAACGGCCTTAGATTCCCTGAAACCTTTAATATTGTTAAAATTGCTAGAATTGGAATGGGTATTGAATATTTCTTGCAGGTTGTTGTGTTTGTCATAGATAGGTCTTTATAGTCTTTGACGAGTATATGTTCACTGCTTAATAGCCTTTGTGTTCCTGACTTGGTGGGATTATATCCAAGTTGGGGCATGACCTCGTTACTTATTTTGATAGTAAGTGGTCAGCTTAAGTACTAGCCAACCCTTTGGTGGACTCCTTAGGGTACTCACTTTGTTTTAGAAAAATTGTGGGTCTTGGGTGCGGTGGTGTGTATCCGCATGTCTAGGTCTGCGCAGATTTTAGGCTAGGGTTGTGTTGTCTCTTGGCCATGTTTTGATAGAACCTCTGAGCCAAGATACCGGTTCGATTACCTTCCCTACCTCGTGGTATAGACTCGAGTTACAGAGTGACTATTGACCGTACTAAGAACTTATGCCTGTCTTTGATATATTGCCCTTTCTTGTATGGTGATTTTATGAATTGTAATAGGTGAGATGTAAGCCGGTTACAATTGATAAAGTTTGGATTACTGCTTGTTATATGTTTCACATGATAGTTTAATTTGGTCAGTTTAGTATTCATAGGTTAGAATACTTGTTAGTTAAATTGTTTATCATATTGTTTACATGTTACACTACATGTTACATTAAATATGACATTTCGTGGCTAGGAGGATTCGAAGTTACTCCCCACTGAACTGTGGCTTTCGTGTTTGTATAAAATGCGATTGACAGGTTGATGATGCTTAGTTGGGGTACACAGACGAGCTAGTGAGCAAAAGGACCTTGGACCTAGTTTGGCTATTTTTGTAGTAAATCTTTTAACTTTTGGTTGTGTATATATTTTGAAGGGACATATGTCTCCCTCTTTTTCTTTGGGTTGTATCACTATAATTCCTTGTCTTTAGCATAGTTATGTAAATTAGTTTATTAGCTTTTGCAGGTTTTGGGCACTCTTAAGTTGGAGATGTTTGTGAATGGTTTAGGAAAGTTTTAAAAATTACAGGTTTTGTCTAGTTGAACCAATTACAAACATATCCTGTCAGTTTTTCTGTAGATTTTACGTGTTTAATTAACGTTTTTTTTAAGGGTGTCACAAAAACATTTTTCAAAAGACAATTTTGAGAACATTTTAAGTCGTGTAGTATAAACTCAGCATCTCAATGTTATAGTAGAAGAGCTATAACATTGAGCTCTTTCACAAGTAATGTTATAGCTGTCAAGCTATAACTTTACTAGTATAAGAAATTCATTCTTATGTTATCATTACGAGATAATCACCTATACTATTTTAATCTTCTTAGGAGATCTTCGAGCATAGGCTACTTCATATCCAAGCTTGATTAATCTTTAGACGAGCTTTAGACGAGCGTCGTCTTCTCATAATGCTTGAATATCTCTTCCACAATCTTGATTCGTAATTGAGGGCTTGGCTAAAACACAGTCTTGTTTAATTTAAACACAATTTTCTAAGCTTGACAAATAGTAAGTCTAATCTAAAAGGACTAAACAAACGATTACACGCAACAAGTATATAAAAGGTAAAACACTCTTGACAGTTGACATCATCAAAACATAAACATATATTCTATATGGTTCAACAGAAATTTACAACATTACCCTTGTCATTTTTTCATCTCTTTAACAATGTTTTTTATCCCTCTCTTAATCTCCCTTCACCACTAATCACCGACACCCATCTCCGGTCAGTCTAATCGCCGGCATCCCTCACGCCGACATCCCTCACGCTCGTCGGCAGATCTCGACCACCCTCCCTCTGCCCCGCACTCCCCATCCCCCGTGCACTCCCCTCCGGTTTTCTACTGCAACTCCCCTCCGCACGTACCAGGCCGCCACCAATCGACCACCTGCGGACTACCGGCGCCCCTATAATCGTTCCCTCCCCGCACTCTCCCTCTCTGCTCCGACTACGACCATCCAACAACCAAATCACCATACCTTTCTCTTGTAACCTAATTTAAAACTTGAAGATAAACCCTAATTATGATTCAAAATAATTATTAAACAACTTTTTAGTAATTGTTACACAAGTTAATTACTTCTCTAGTTGAGGATTTGAAGAATTGTAATCGCTGTTAAGTTTTTAGAGCAATTTAGTTTTAATTTGTTTAGATTTTTTTGAAGGGAGACTAATTTGTTTAAATCTAGGGAAAGGGTATAGTATGGAAACTTTATGAAAAAATGTATGTGAAAAAGTAAAGTCCGTATGTGAAAAAGCAACACACATTTAAATATGTTGGTATTCATTATAAGATATTGGGTAATCAAAATAAAAATGATATATGAATGTAATTACATGTTAACTTTGGGCTTTTCTTCTTTTGGGTCAGCCTTATGCTATAGGACGGTCCTATATGAGAGTTGTTGTTTATACATAATACCTGTACGATTTCTAGGGGTGTTCACTGATTGGTCCGAACCAAAAACCAGACCGGATCAGACCATTTGGTCTAGACTAGACCGGACCAAATTTTATTAGTCTGGTCCACAATCTACCTATTTGTTCTAATTTGGTCTTTGGTTCGGTGCTGGACCAAACCGAATGGACCACGAATCGGATGATGGACCGAACTTATAAAAAAAATTAAATTTGTAACATTATTGAATTTATGTCCTACTTTGCTTACACGTATTATAAGATATATTTAATTATGTACTTAAATCTAGTAAAAAGATAATGTTGCTTGTTTTGATCATTACGAACTTCTTAAGACCTAATTTTAAATACTACACTATGTCCATGATAATCATATTCGTTCCTTTTGGCTTGGTCCACGCGTTTTTGTGGTCCAGACCGGATCAGACCAATATTAATATGGTATGCTCCGCGGTCCACCATTTAACCCTTATTTGGTCTTCGGTCAAGAGAGTTTGGTCCGATCTGGTCCTGTCCCCGACCAATAAACACCCCTAACGATTTCTGCATGTTACTCTTTTACTTTTTGAAACATACTTGATACTCCGTACTTGTATCATTACCCATCACTGTAACCTTAAATTTCTATTCCGTCAAATTTTGTCGTTAATTGATGACATGGCTACTTATATAACTTTTCTTTTTAATTTAATCATATATTAACCTTTAATAATGTAATACCCCTCATATTCTAAGGTTATAAGACCCTTTGTGTATAAGACTCTTTGTGTAAAGAGTGGAAAATAGCCGTTTATAGTAGGGCCAATTTCAAAATGTTATATCTATAGTTCTAGAGCTCCGTTAGAGGTGATTCAAGTTGAAAGCTTATTGTCTTAGCTTTCCAACGCATGGTCACAAGCTTCATTCCTATAAGTAACGAAGAAATGGTGGACGTTCGAAATTCAGTGCGTGAAGCTGAAATCGCCTGAGGTGGGGTCACTCGATCGAATGAGCCTATACTTGATCGAGTGTCCTTCGCAGAATTGAGTTTTGCTGAAGTCGTAACTTGGTTGAGATATTGGGTCACTCGATCGAATGAGCCTATACCTCGATCGAGTGTACTCCAGTTTTTACAGCTCGTGTTTATTTCCTATTTTCGACTTTCCTAATTCTTTTATATTATTACTTTATTCTTTTCCTAGACAGACTCTAAACTTCCTATACTCTATAAATACTCTCTGAGGACCAGATTAAAGCCCTTTAAGATTATTTTACGAGCTTTCACACAATATTTCATAAATTAGTAAGATTAAGAGGGAGATTGCAATTGAAATTGGGGGTCTTTGATTTAGCAAGAAAGTTTACATCTTTTTCATAGTAAGTTCTCTAATTTATATTTCTAATCATTAATAAAGGTAGTAGATTCATTATTATCGACCTAGATTGATTTAAGACTAACCCTAGACTTGGAATTAGGGGAATTGGATCGATAAGTACAATTGAATTATGTGAATTGGTTGGTGATTGTATGATATTATATGTTGTAGGCATTGAATTTGTTCGTGTGTATTAGCACGTGAAGACTAGCGAAAAGGTAGGTGTTTTGACCTATTTTTACGCAGCCTGGAATCCGGCCAGGGTACTCCGGCCAGGGTTGATTATGGTAGGTTAACTAATATCATCCTATCATGATGGTATCGTGGTTATACTTTTGCAGGGTTGATTATAAAGTAAAAAAAGAAATTAAAAGTAAAGAATAATAAAAGGAAACATGACACAAAAATTTATACGTGGAAAAACACTTGAATGGGAAAAAACCACGGGCACCAAGCCAGAAGAGGATTTCACTAGTAATTTATATGTAACCGTTGAACAATTATGTAATGCTAAGTAGTTATGTAATGCTTGATGTAGTGAAGGTGTTGGATGGTGATGGAGTGAGATCAATTTAGTCTTTGTTTCTTCGTATTTATAGTAAAATAGGTAGAAGGAGTGGCTGCTTGTAAGTAAGAGGTAGCTCCACTTTTCTAGGGTTGTTTCCTCCATTGTAGTTGACTTCTTCTCATCTTTTGACTAGTTGTTTGGTGGTTGCTTCAAGTAAGGATATCTTATGCCAAGTCTTCCACTAAAATAAGAGCTAACTTGGACTAGGTTATTTTAGACATGTGCTAAATTAGGAAGTATTCAATGATCATAAAATATCTTCTTTATGCAGTAGGAGCTGAACCAGAGGTTCATAACTCAAGCCAGGAAGCGGTTTAGGCTCAACCAAACACCACCCCACCAGTCCAAGTCCTCAGAAAACTCGCAAGGATCATCCAGGAACAGACTAAGGAAATCAATCCCAAACCGAGTCACATGTTGTTGTAAAAGACTGATAGTGATATAAAGCATGATTTCCTCTTTTGGTTGAATAAGGATGGAGTTGTTTGTTGAAGCCTTTTGAAATTGTTCTCCTATTTTGAGTTGCATCAGAACTCATGGACAAAAGATTTAAACTCTTGTTGTCTTCACTCTTTGATCTTGGGAGGGACCAATGCTAAACAATAGCAACAATCCTGCACAAACTGCCTGCACCACCCATTTCAGTCTGCACCAATTTTAATTTAGTTTGTTTGTATCTAGTTCCTTTTAAATCCCCTTGCAAAAGACTTCTGTTAAGTTTGTACGTTTCCTAAGATTGGTCCTCAGCTCTTGGATGTAAGAATGGAAACTCAGAAGCTAGGGTAAGAGGCCTATATAAGGACCTCTATCCATACTGCATTGAGGCAGAATTTTGATGAATGAAAACTAAACTTGAGATTACTCTCAATTCCAAATCTCTTTAACTTGTGTTAATCTGTAGTTTTATATGTCATGCCTGGTGATTAGCTTGTGAATTTTTGTAGCTAATCTCTTCAAAATGTTAAGTTAATTATGTGCCTTGCTATAAATTAATTTAACATTGTTGTTCAAGTTTAAGCTTAGAATTCCTGTGTCAATCTCTGGGTTTCTTTGTTTAAATTTGTCAAACTATAATATTTTGTAATACCCGGATATTTTGGTACCCGTAAAGGAACCTTGGGATGCATGATAAGACCTTGTGTAAGACGAGAGACCACTCGGGAGTGAATTATGACTATAAAGGGGACCGAATATAACCTATACTAGACTTAGTGGAGTTGTTATAATGTCCGCCTATAGAAGAGTCGTCTTAAAACTGTCATAACTTGATATATATACATGATATTGATGTGATTCTAATTGGAGGTGATATCGTGTTCTCTTAAGATTCCAACGGTAGGTCACACGCCCAAAATGACCAAGAAACGAGTGAGATATGACTATTTTACGAAAACTGGTCATTGCTGAAGAATGCGTCGCACTCGACCGAGTGAAGTTCACTCAACCGAGTGGACTCGACACTCGATCGAGTGAGTGACACTCGACCGAGTGAGTGACACTCGACCAAGTGAGTGAAACTCGACCGAGTGGACTCGCCACTCGACCGAGTGGCGCCGAATCAGAACACGAGATAAGGAAATCTTACCCCTTACCCTCATTCATTCTATCTTCTTCCTTAGCTCTCCAAACTCCCTCTCTTCTCTCTAAAACCCTCACAAACACCATATTAGGGGATTCAAGCTTGCTCTAGGGGATTGTTCACCTTATTCATCCTCCTTTCCACCTTATAAGTCAAGATCTAACCTTTCTTATCTTGTAGTAAACCCTAACTTTTGGGGGTTTTGATTTGGGTAATTAATTAGTAATTAGTATGTGTAATATGGGTAATTAGTGGGTAATAATAAGGGGTTTTGTATTGTGTTATAGTGTAGGATGGTTTGTGATAGTTATTATGTGGTATTGTAGGATGAGACGGTCTTATGAGACGGATCTTGCTTATTAATTGAATTGCTTGTGAAGAATGCTAAAAGGTTGGTTTATCCTACTCGGTTTCAGTATTTTGTGTGCATATTTTTGTGTCTTGCATCATCATTTTTATGTATGAGTCGATTGGGATAACGTGTTGGTATTTGAGGAAGTTTTATCCATGATATGTTGGGATTGAGTTCATGATGAGTCATGTAATTGGTGTTGTGTTGCATTTTCCATATATGGTCATTGTTGTGTTGTGTTGGAGATCATTGGTGGTGTTACTTGGTTATTGAGGAGACGTAAGACGGTTGGGAGACTGTCTTACGCTTGAGTCGCCTCTTGGAGCTTCCCATTCCAAGAGGGATGTGCACATTAATAGCTTGAGTTATGGAGGGACTCGTGTGGTTGAGACACGACATCTGGCAGGGGATCCGGTTGGCTTCTGGACCCGGTACGTCTGGGAGTGACCCAGTACCTATTTGTGGTTATTGGTATGTCTGGGCGTGTCCCGGTACCAGCGTGGTTGTCGGTATGTCTAAGCGTGTCTCGGTACCGTGGTGGTTGTGGGTGTAATACCCCGTATTTTGATAATAATTTATGAGAATAATTTATGTAATTTAATAATTAGTTAAAGGCATTTCTAATAATAATTACGAGTAAGACGTTAATTAAATAATAAATTAATAATTCAAGTCGGGAATTGGGCTTAGCTAATAGTATAGTATTGGGCCGTGTGATATAATTGGGGGACGAGTTTTATAGGCTTAGTAATTAAGTAATCGGATTTTGTATCAGGAATTAATAATAAATAATATGGAAATAATAATTATATCAATAATTATCATAATAATAATAATAATGTTATGGCAATAATAAGATAATTGGTGGAAATTCTAGTTATGGTAAAACTAGTAATATATGATGCTAATAATAATAATAGTAGTAATAATAATAATAATAATAATAATAATAATAATAATAATAATAATAATAATAATAATAATAATAATAATAATATAATTTATAATGGTAATTCCTATAATAATTAGAATAAGGTAATTAGAATAAGTTTCCTAATTGACCTCACGTACTCTTTAATCTTACACTATAAATACCATAATAAATCTGAAAATAATTCATAAAAGAAGGAAGAGATCTAAAAGAAAGAAGAGAAGAATTAAGGAAGAGAAAAGCAAAGGAATTAATTTTATTATCGCCTCAAGGTAATTCTTAAAGACCGTCTTATGTATATACTTTGCGATATTATAACTTGTTATCTAGACCACCATAGATCAGGCCGTAAGTATCGTTGTGACCGTGGATGACCAAGGATCACCGTTGACCTTATTTGACCACTGTTGGCTGACGGGAGAGGACGGTTTCAGGCGGGTTTTCGAGGGTGGTTTGAAGGGTATGTATCATATGTTTAGACGGAATTAAAACCCTTATTTGGACTCGCCTTGACCTGGGATGGTTAGGGTTGGTGCTTGGTGGTGGTTAGACTACCAAGAGGTTGTCACGGGTGGTAAAAGTGGTGGATTTCATGGTGGTTGGTCGGGTTTTTGGAATCGGGTGCTACACGCAAAAACTGGATTTTATACCTTAGTCGTGACATGTTTGACTCAGACCTGGGTTGGAGGGGTTTGTGGTGGTTATTCGACCCAGGTGGTGGAGTTGGGGTGGTCGTATATTGTGGTTTGCGGCGGTGGTGGTCAGAATGCGTAGAACAGGGGAGAGTTGGTGCTGTTGTTGTTATAACCCAATGCTAGGGGCTTGCTCATGACCGTAGGGATGGTGTGACCAGTGGGTCCACCATGAGTCAGAGGAGGACCACGGTGGTGGCCACTGGTGGCAGGGGTGGTTATCAATGGTGTATGTTGCGGTTTTTGTGAGTAATGGGTGTATGTTGAGTGTTTGTGTTTGGTGGAGTTGTGTAGGGTAGTTAGGGCAGTGGGTGAGGCCATGAGTGGAGGCTGGTGATGGTGGTGTTAGTGTGGTAGTGTTGGTGGCAGTGGTGAGGTAGTGTCGATGGCCAGAGGTGGCGAGGTTGAGTGAGAGGTTGGTGTCGGGTTTTCGGTTTTGGTAAGTGTCATGGTACTGTTTAGGGCATGAGATTTTGGAGTGTTAGTGGTGGTTTAGCGGGCGTTAGGTGGTTGTCGGGCTTGACCGTCATGCAGGCTAGGGAGTAGCAGGTGTGGGTGGCACTGGTGGTGGCTAGGGGTGTCATGGGATGCGGGTTTTGGTGAGGTAAGGGACACGGTAAAACCGTGAATGTATGGGTGTGGGGGTAGTTTTACGCGTACATGGGGTTGTGGGTTGTTTGTGTGTTTGGTGACGGGTTTTTAATTGGTCAATTTGGGTGACTTGGGTTATAATTGAATCGGGTTTTTAAGCATCACGAACCTTTAATAATTATGATAAATAATTAATTTGAAGAATGAATGTAATTTAAATAATATTTGATGGAAGAATTATAATATTTTGATTAGGTGACGATTGTGAAGAAATTATAATCGGGTTTGGATTGCTTTATTATTTGGATCGCTTTGAGCTGCTTGATTTGGATTTGCTTGCCAGGTAGGATAGCTACTCAATCACTTTAATGTTTACTTGAATGATATTATCCGATTGTATTGGTTGAATTATTTGGAATTGTGATGGGATGATATATGATTGTTGGTTGGTTGTATTGAGATGATTTGATTATTGACTACCTCAGCTCGTGACTGAGATGATTTAATTATTGACTACCTCAACTCGTGACTGAGATGATTATATTGATTATTGGATTCCTCAGCTTCGTGTCTGAGATGGTAAGAAATTGTGTTGCTCAATTGTTTGCATTTTCATATCATGAGCACTTGCATTGGATACCTCATAACTGGTTCTGCAGGACCTGTTCTGGGATGATGAGACTACCTCAACTTCGGTTGGGATGATGAGACTACCCCGGCCAGGGATTGGCGGGATGAACGGGAGCGTCGGAGGATTGATCATGAGCATTCATTGCATTTGCATTTAATATTGTTCTTGTATCCATTTATTGTGGTTGTTTGGCCATTCCTACTCAACCTCGTGGTTGACAGTGTATTCGTGAACACCTGTGGTGAACCTTAATGGGGAGCAGATTTGACAGGTACTAAAGATTAGCTGACTTGGGAGCTTATGGGAATGCGTGAGGACTTGGCCAATCTACCTAGAAGTCTAGACCTCATAGAATATTTAATCACTTTCTTTATTTCCGTTGCGAGTTGTAATTATTTTATATTAAGTTTTAGTTGGTTAAGTTGTAATGAACATGTAATCGCTAAGTTTTAATTTAAAGTACTTTGGTGAGTTGGACTTTGTTATTCACTACCTCGGGAAGCCGAGATGGTAACAGTCCTATTTATTTGGAAATGTCTAGCTAAAGGCTCATGAATAAATGGGGGTGTTACAGTGGGTATGTCTGGGCGTGTCCCGGTACCGGAGTGGTTGTTGTTTGATAGCGTCTCATTCATGTTTTAGTCATATTGCATACTCACACACTTTGAGTTGAGTCACACGGTATTTATTTATTGAAACTGACGTTTGTCTGTCTGTGTAATTGTCACCTATTTCCGCGGTGGCCTGTGTCGATCCATATGATATTTCCGATCATATGGGGAGCAGGTTAAGTACAGGTTTGCTAGTTGACGTGATCGGGATTCAGGCCGCGCTACGGACTTTGGAGTCGAGTACATAGTCACTAGGTAGATGACATAGTCATAGACGAGTTGTATTTCATTTATTCATTAGTTTATGTTTGTGATAACTAAACTTGTGTAGATACCCAGTATTTGCTGAGACTCCAACAAACACCCGATGATTATCGGACTACAACATGTTTTGGAATCGCGGCGTTTGATCGACAGTTTGTGTACAACTTTACGTCGGAAAACTTAAAACGATTTTGAAAATAAAACATTTCAAAACTTTTCAAATATACCTGGAGTGTTTAATGCACGATGACGGGGTCGCAATGACACTAACTAGAGTCAAAACCGACACCGGACCAAAAACCGACTCAAAAATTCAAATCCCGACTCCAATAACGAGTCAAACCGAGTCAAACACAAAAAACAAAACTTTCAAAGCCTTCTATGTTAAGGTTTCCCGGAATCTTACATAGTCAAATATCAAACATGTTCATCCAAAACCTAGGATAGAAAAAATCATGATTGCACTTGTGTGAAAGTGACAGGATAACTCGAAGACCCGCGACGTGGCTCGCGCCTCTTTGAGCAGCCCAGGTGGCCACGTCGCTCAAAACTCACACAACCACTCATTTTCCTATAAATACCCCTCAAATGCCCCCATTTGAGAACTTACGCGAGTGTCCGCCCCCTCTTTTTTCCCTTAAAATTCTCGACTCGACTTCTTAAGTCACAATCCGACGCGTATTTTCGACCTACTGATCGTAAATACAAGCCTTACACATTATTTGGTACCGTCATCGTGCATTAAATCACTTGACCGACCACTTCGACCACTACACCATCACTAATCTTAAAACACTCTTTTTACTTACCAAAACGGTTTTAAACCGAGTCTTTTCCGACCAAACAAGTTGTTATACTTACGTCGGTTTCTCGCCATAACCAAACATGTAAGTATGAGGGTGTAAAAATCCTTCTTTTATCATGTCTTCATTTGTTTCATGACTATAACATGCTAAAACATGCATAACATGATCCAAAACATGGGATAAACGAGCCACAATTGAGTTTTGGCCTGAGGCAGAAGCCACTTAATGTGCACAAGGGCTCGCACCTCAATGGGGTGCCCAGGTCAGAACTCAACCGTGTTTGTTCTCATCTTTCCCCTTTAATCCATTTTCATATTTGTAATCGGTTTTTACCATTTCAAATATTTTCAAACCCTTATTTATTTTATTTCATTTGTTTTAACCATAAAACATTTTTCACCCTTGGTTCCTCATACCATGACGGTTAAATCCGTGTTTCGGTGATAATATTTGGTTAATAACATTCAAAAGGTATTTTAAAGCCTTTTATTTCATTTTTGGGAGGTATTTTAAAGCCTTTCATCATTGCTTTACATTTTCAAAACAAGCATATTACTCACCAACACAAAGTCATCCTTGGTTCTACATACCATGCCGGATTTTAACCCGGGAACGATGATGAGCATCGACTAATTATATTCAAGTGAACTTAAAATAATTAGTTCATAATTATTTTCAAAACTATTCATGTCAAGCTTGTCAAGTCGAACCCGACACCGAATATCATCAAAATAATGATGATTATTCGAGTCTCGTTCCTCAAATCAACAAATGCGGTCTAAACGACTCTTTCAAACCAAATCGGGTCAAATACCCATTTTTCAATAAGTTTTATAAACGTTTTTCAAAAGGTCAGAACACGGCATACAACCGTTGGTTGACTCGCGCCTAAACATGCCCCTTCTTTCTTATTTCCAAAACCAGGGGAGACCCCCTTGCACTGCCAACAAGCTCGCGCCTCATGTGGCCGCCTGGTGGAGGGTCTGTTCCCTTTCCAGCATCAGTCTAGGAAAATCCCGACTCCGGTTAGCCCGGATATAGGACGGATCAGACGACTATTTGCTCATCCAAAATCATATTTGCAAAATACTCTACTAAGACAAATGGATCACGTTATGCACCATAAACCTAATACGGTAAATGGATGTTTAATTTCCGTCTTGCATGCAAATCAACCATAAATCAACCATAAATCCAACTCGACATATTATACTTGATACTTGGATTAAATCAACCGACTTAGAAAGCTCTCACATGTTAGGTTTAAATTATTGGATGCGCATTCATGCATTTAAACCGTTTTATCAACTTTTGCATTCAACCAACCAAGATCGATCGGTAGGCGCTACCGCGGCGGGATCGGGTGTCTGATTAAAGGGCTTCCCAATACGTACCTTCACCTCTTACTCAGAAACTTTGGATAGTGGACGACCTTATCCAGGGCGTACGAGAGTCATTCTAGAGATAAGATGCTAAAGAGGGACGATTTCCTTATCTTTAGTACCTATGTCAAACGCTGATTTGTGCTTTGATTTGACCGAGGTATAAAGTGGATTTCGAACGGGTTCCAAGCATCCCACAAATGCTTGGTGGCGACTTCGAACATCTTTAATCGTTTCGAGACCCTTACCGAGACGAAACCGACCGATCCAAAATGATCCGGTCGAAAGCATTTTTACGCCGCCGAGCGTGGCTTTCAAAAGACCGTTGCACGTCCGCAGATCGAAGCGGACCTACAGATGGGCCATGTCCATAGATTGGCGACTCCGCTGGGGAAAACTAGGACACTTACGTCTTTGTGATCCCTAGATGGTGAGACTCGAACGAGGTCTTGGTTGGAATGCATTAATTGATATTACGGTCACGGTCGGGTTCCTTGTCCGGGCCCACAACCTAACCCTTTTCGACCAATTGGCTCGTCCCGTCGGCGTGAGTTTTCTCATCCCCGCGTTTCGAATCCCGATTGATTCAAGCATACCGTTGACGTTACACATTTCTGTTTCGTCAAAGAGCTTTCATCACTTTCGAGCATGAGGCTAGGGCGCCCTCCTTACACATTTTATTTGGATTGGTATCCCTCTCGCAAATCGGGGTTTTATTGCTTGGTGTGTAACCCACCCTTCTAAGCCAAAACCCGTGTCAGCATAATGCATAATATAATGAATTGTGAGTGCTTATGTGCTACTTGATCATAAGTGCTTCCGCGTAATGATGATTTTCAAACTCGGTTTTTATAACCATTTTAACACGCCTTTCTAGGCCGTCATAATGACGATTTTCAAACCCTGTTTTCATAACCATTTCAACACGCCTTTCTAGGCTGCCGTAATGACGATTTTCAAACTTGGTTTTCTACAACCATTTTAAATCACCTTTTTACGCCGTTATAATAGTCGCGTCTAGACACGGACTTTAACCCGTCTCCCGCCGACAATGGCTCTTTCAAAACCCGAGAAAAGCACACACCCTTTTCTCGAGACACTTTCGAGATCCCGAGAATCATGCACCATTCCCGAGACCTCTTCAAACATTTCAAACTCGATTTTCAAAACATACAATTTTGAATTTCAAAAACCGTCTTGGGAGGCAATACTTTGTTTTCCGAGCCGATTCAAACTCGAACCGTTTTTTGCAAATAAACTTAAGACAACCCCTTCAACTGACCGACTTGCGGAGATCTCTATCTTCGGAAGCCGTTCACAAAGCGACAAATGAATCTTTTTGAAAATTTCTATTTTCGAAAACTTCAGTCCACCATTCCAATTCCGGCTCGTGTCTATCGAGTGAAAGCAAACGTACTTATGGGTCTTTACTTATGAGTCATCTCACCACGAGACTCGTCCAATGGCGTCACGCCGCTACATTGGACACGTGTCAAAGGTTCGGTCAACACCGTCACATCATAAATCGAGTCAGCACCGAGGAACCACACACGGTCATCCTCGTCCTGTTGAGTCTGATCTTTGTCTCGTCCTTTGTGTTGTCTGTGTTCAGTCTTCGAACCGTGTCGGATTGAGTTGTAATGTGAGCCGTTTTTCTGCCTCAGAGCCATGGCCCCGTCTTCAACTTCGTCTGTCAACCACCACAACAATGATAACAACAGAGATGTCACGACTGATCAGCTAGCCAGCCTGCTGACCGCTCTTAAGGTCACCCTGGATCGTGTCGAGACTCGTATCAACACCCTGGAAAACAAAGAAGCCGGAGAACATAATACTCCGCCTCTGGCTGACACTGAGAAAAGGCTCAAGCTCTGGGAAGAACAGCTCCTAGCACGGGGTAACAATATCCATCTTGAGAACAACCGAATGTTTGAACCTGTTGGGGATCAACTACCTGACAACTTTACCCTGACTGATGTACCTAAGTTCAAAGGAGTGGAGGACCCGCTCAATCATATTCGTGCCTTCAAAGACTACATGGCCATAAAAGGGGTCAAACAGGAGCTCTTCACCCGGATCTTCCCATCTTCCTGGGAACTGATCCTTCGCCAATGGCACTACTCCCTCGACCCGAAGAACCTTACTACCTGGGATGAAGTCGCAATTTAATTTGCTAAGCAATACGCCGACAATGTTGAAATCCAAGCCAATACCCGTACCCTTGAGGTCCTAACCCAGAACGACAAGGAGGGATTCACCGAGTTCTTAACCCGTTGGAGGAGGGTAAGTACTCAGCTGGTCAGCAAGTCGAGCGAATCAACTTTGGTGGAAAAGTTCGTCAACAATCTCCGCCCAGTGTATGCCAACTTACTGAGGTATCAAAATATTAAGACCTTCCAGGATCTGCAAATTCTGGGGACACGCATTGAAGATGACCTCCGAAAGGGTGTCCTAGCCAAGACCACTGGTAGAGGCTACCAGGGATCCACCTCAACCGGATCTCGCCCTTATGGTCAAACGAACAAGATCGATGAGGTCAACCTCGTTGAACCATCTGCTAAGAGAGCTGAGCACCCCAGAGAGTGTTCACTAATATAGGGTCAACTTATGCAAGCGCCCTGAAGAGGCTCATGGACCAGGAAAAGTTACAACCAATCGGACCCACCCCGGATCCAACCGATGTTAAGAAATCCCGCTTCTGGAACCCCAATGCCTACTGTCAGTACCATCAAGGGAAAGGGCATGATACAGAAACCTGCTTCAAACTCAAACACATCGTCCAAGACATGATTGAGAAAGGAGAATTGCCCTTACCCCCACCAACTAAGCCGAACAACAAAACAAATCCTCTCGGAATCCACACTATCTCTAATGATGAACCAACTCTGGACTGCTCTAACCTCATCATGCCAATTGATGACGAGGTGAACGCCTTGGAGAAAGATCCATCGGACGGGGTATTTGTGTTTAGTGCCGCAACTATGCTCACCATGTTCCAACAGGTTGAGGAAGCCATAGCCAGCCTCTCCGAGAGGATTACCCGACTTGACGATGCTTACCGCAGGCTTATCTTAAATCCTCCACCACCACGCCCGAGGGAGAGTCCCCCGAGCGCCTAAAACTACCCTCACTAGGACGGATTGCTCCCGCGACCATTCTGGCATGCACCTCACAATAATCATTCTCATAATAATTATCCTCAAGATAATCACCCTCACAATAATCAACCCCACAAAAATTACCCTCACAAAAATATCCCTCACAAAAATTGCCTACCAAAGAATACCCCTCCAAGGCGCCTTCGAGATCCTGAAATCAATGGCATCTGGAGAGATGATGTTTAAGATGTCTATATCGTCCCAGGGAAAGAGAAATGGGGGAAAGAGATCGGTCACCTTACCCGGTCCGGACGCCCCTATCAGAACCCGAACAATTCAGCGGTCGCTCCAAACGACCAAGTCGTCCCAGAAGTAGACACTCAACCAAGAGCTCCTGAGAATTCGATCCTCAAGCAGCTTCAGAAGGGAAAAGCCGAGATCTCAATCTGGCAACTGATCGCGACATCCTTTGGCTTTGCTACAGGCCTTGGGAAAATTAACTGTGCCCTCAACCTCTTCCCCTGAAGAAATAGTGGCACATATGACGATGGACTCCCCTGACTTGAACAACCCAGTCGTCTTCTCTGATGAAGACATCCCTCCCTTCGGAGCCAATCATAACCTTGCCCTGTACATTACCGTACAATGTCTCAAGAAGATTGTACCCATGGTCCTTGTAGATGACGGATCCGCGGTAAATGTCATTCCCCTCAAGACTGCTCACAAGCTGGGTATTAAGGAAGTTGATTTGGTCCCAACAAATCAAGGAGTACGCGCCTACGACGACACTCGTCGCAAGGTCGCGGAGCTCATCACTCTGACTGTCGTAACCGGGCCACTGGAAAGGCAAACCAGTTTTCAGATGGTCGACATCGATGCCTCCTTTAATATGATCCTGGGATGTCCATGGATTCACGCCGTCAAGGCAGTTACCTCAACTCTCCACCAGAAGATCAGGGTCCCCTTCAACGGGAAAACAATCACAATTCCTGGTTCCCCGATCAAAGCTGTCATGAGAAAGGGAATAGCCTCCCAGACCATTGAGGAAGATGATAATGAAATATGGGGATTCCAAGTTGTGAATGCCATAACTGATGAATCAACACCCTTTGATTGTGACCCGTTTGCCAACCTCACAGTCAACCGCATCATGATGCGCCAGGGTTACTTCCCGGGCTTGCCCCTCGATCCACTGAAGAGCACCTTACCTCCCTTGAAAAAGGCTAAGGTCCCCAACATTCCCTTCGGACTGGGATATGAACCTACCAATGAAGATATCCAGGAGATAAACCTCCTAGTTCGAAAACGTAAGAAGCACGGAGTTATTCTCCGTCCCTATCATCTGACCCTCAATGGATACTTTGTTCCCGAGGGAGAATCAGAGCTCTACCATGGCTTTCCGGAGCCGATCTATGACTCTGTAGACAAGGCCAGGTACCCGGGTGTGGAAGTCTTCCAGGATTGCTACTTCATCCCCGACAACACCGAAGCTGCATCAACTGAGTCTAAGCCGTCGTCATGCCTCGATGGATAAGCTGTCACCCTCCTCTTTGGAGAGGATAACATCAAGCACCTCGACGACTATGAGGACATTATCAACATCGCCCTGAAGGACAATCAATTTGACCCAACCGCTTTGATCTTCGACACTGACCCGGAGAAAGGCACACAAGGCTGGAGGAAAACCGTCAAGTGGACCGATCGCCAAGGCCGCATTCTCAAGATCACAACTGGAGAAGGCCCTATGTTTAAAGAAGGAAGTGGAGAAGAATCTGAATCTGAATCTGAGTCGGAGTCAGAGTCAGAGTCAGAGTCTGTCATAGCTCCTAGCACTCCTGATGTCCCAGTCAAGGTCCCCTTCCCACAATTTTATCACAAGGTCGTGGCTGATTCAGAGGCTGAGTCTACTAGGGTCACCCCCACTCCCATGAAAGGTGACAACCTGGAGCTTGTTCCAGGGGCCACCTCCTCTGCTGTGTCGCCTCTGACTGACCATGAGATGTCTTTACTCTCCGAGCTTTTCGCTCGTGTCAACTTAATGAACGCTAAGTTTGCTTATGACTCGTCTCAATTTAACTACAATGCAATTCTGAATGACTATGAGGAATTTGATTTGAGTGACTACCCACCTCACCTAGCCAAAGAACTTGACAAGCGGGAAACCAGAACCTCGTTATTGAGGAGACCGAACCTATTAACGTAGGGACCGACAACACACCTCAAGAACTTAGGATAGGGACAACCCTGGACCCCTTGGAAAGATAACAGTTCATTGACCTCCTCCACAAATACAAAGACGTGTTCGCTTGGTCCTACAGAGACATGCCTGGGATTGACGGAAATTGCAGAGCACCGGATACCCATTAAGCCCGGAGCTAAAACTGTGAAGCAGAACTTACGCCGGATGCGTCCTGAATGGGACCTGAAAATCAAGGAAGAAGTGGATAAACAGTTCAAGGCTGGTTTCATCAAAGTGTCTGAATACTCTGACTAGGTGGCCAACATTGTTCCTGTACCGAAGAAAGACGGGAGAATTCGGGTTTGCGTCGACTTCAGGGATCTGAGCAAGGCGAGTCCAAAGGACGACTTCCCTTTGCCACATGTTGACATTCTGGTAGACAACACTGCCGAACATGCTCTCCTATCATTCATGGACTGGTATGCTGGATACAACCAGATTAAAATGGCTGAGGAAGACATGCACACAACTTCATTCACTATACAATGGGGTACATATTGCTATACAATCATGCCTTTCGGTCTCATCAATGCTGGGGCTACCTATCAGAGAACCGCTACCACTCTTCTACATGATATGATGCACAAGGAGGTATAGGAATATGTCGATGACATGATTGTCAAGTCAAGAGAACAGGACGGCCACATCAACGCCCTTCGAAAATTCTTCGCTCGTCTGCGGAAATATAACATGAGACTAAATCCTCAGAAGTGTGCATCCGGGGTCAGCTCCGGAAAACTCTTGGGACATGTCGTCAGCAAAAGAGGCATTGAGATTGACCCAACCAAAATCAAAGCCCTTCAGCAAATGCCTCGGCCTAGGAACGAGAAGGAGATTCGGGGATTTCTCGGTCAGGTCTAATACATCAGCCGCTTCATTGCCAAGCTCACCATGATTTGTGAACCAATCTTCAAGAAACTTCGCGCCTCCAATCACACCGATTGGGACGACAACTGCCAAAAAGCCTTCGACAAGATAAAGGAAATCCTATCCAAACCTCCTGTCCTCATGCCACCTCAACTGGGGATTCCTTTATCCCTATACCTGACTGTTACCGACACAGCCATGGGAGCAATGTTAGCACAAACAGTCGACGGCGAAGAACGAGCCATCTACTAAATCAGCAAAAAATTCATCGAATACGAGACAAGGTACACCCAACTGGAAAAGACATGCCTTCCCTAGTATGGTCAACAAAGAAGCTGCGGCATTATATGCTCAGCTACACGGTCCACAACTACTCCAAGATGGACCCGGTCAAATACATCTTCGAAAAACCTGTACTAAACGGAAGGCTGTCTAGGTGGACACTCATGCTGTCCGAGTTTGATCTCAAGTTTGTACCCCTCAAGGTTATTAAGGGAAGAGAAGTCGCCGATTTCCTGGCGGAAAATCCTGTCAACGAGGATCTAACGACCGACACCTGGTCACTTCCTGACGAAGACATCCTTTGTGCCGATTCCGACGCATGGGACCTATACTTCGACGGTGCATCTAATCTGAGAGGCTTTGGGGGTAGGAATCCTCCTAATATCGCCAGAGGGAGAACATGTTCCGATCTCGGTCAAACTAGACTTCGCCATCACCAACAATGCCGCTGAATATGAAGCATGTCTTATCGGTCTACAAGCAGCTATAACACTTGGCATCAAAAGACTGAGGGTCCACGGTGATTCCTCGCTCATCATCAATCAGGTGTCCGGATCATGGAAAATCCGAAGTGACAGTTTAGCTCCCTACTGAGCAAAAATCAATCAAGAGGCCGAGTTCTTCGACCAAGTATACTACTTCCACTTGCCACGAGAGGAAAATCAAGTTGCTGATGCCCTGGCAAAACTCGCCGCACTCGTCAACATACCTGACGACATGGCGTCGATGCCCCTATGTGTCGAGAGAAGGAGCGAGCCAGCTCACATTTATGCCATCAACAATGACGAGGAAAGCCATGATGAACCTTGGTACCAAGCCATCCTCAACTACAAAACCAAAAACAAATTCCCTCCTAACTCTGACCCAAAAGGACAAAGAGCCATCCGTTTACTTGCATCACAATTCGTGATGAACCAAAATCAACTATACAAAAGAACACCCCAAGGGATTCTCCTCCTTTGCGTTGACCATCACAAAGCCAAAAAAGTCATGAGAGAGGTCCACGACGGAGAATGTGGCCCTCACATGAGCGCAATGATGCTTACCCGAAAAATCATGCGGCTAGGTTACTACTGGACCACCATGGAAGCCGATTGCCGTAACTACGTCAAACATTGCCACAATTGCCAAATCTTCGCCAACACACAACATATACCACCATCCCTTTTATATACCATGACGTCACCCTGGCCTTTCTCAACCTGGGGCATCGACATCATCGGGAAAGTTAACCCGGTGGGCACCAAGGGGCATTGCTTCGTCCTCGTCGCCATCGACTACTTCACCAAATGGGTGGAAGCGCAATCATATGCGGTCTTGATCGCTAAACAAGTGGCCAAGTTCATCCAGAACAACATCATCTTCCGATATGGGGTACTCCATGAAATCATCAACGATCAAGGCTCTCACTTCCAGGCGGTAACTCAGGCCTTGCTGAACAAATACAAGATCAAACGACATCGATCATCCCCCTACCGTCTCCAAACCAACGGAGTGGTGGAGACAGCGAACAAAACTCTTGTCACAATTATCAAGAAAATGCAAGACAACTACCGCGATTGGCCGAGCAAGCTCCCATTCGCACTCTGGGGATACCGAACCTCCATTCGAACACCGACAGGCGTCACGCCCTTCTACCTAGCATACGGTATGGAGGCAGTTCAACCAGTAGAGTTAGAGGTCCCATCTCTTTGCATCCTACTGGAGAGTCAAGTCCCTGAGGCGGAATGGACCCGCCGAAGGTACGAACAACTCACTCTTCTAGACGAACGGCGGCTCAACGCCTTGCACAACGTCCAGCTATACCAACGCCGTATACAACAGGCATTCAACAAGAAGGTTAAACCTAGGAACATCAAGGAAGGTGACTTGGTCCTCAAGTCGGTCCGAGCACCGCTACCCATCGATCCGAGGGGAAAATTCAAACCCAACTGGGACGGGCCATACCTGGTCAAGAAAATACTTTCGGGAGGTGCAGTGAGACTGAGTGACCTAGATGGGGAGGATTTTACAAACCCGACCAACCTAGACCAACTCAAGAAATACTACCCTTGAACCATAACAACCAACGATCCAAGCCTAGTTTTACAACTAGCGTCCACCTTAACCCTTTTTAAGTCAAGTTCCTGAAACGCGTTCTGATTTGAAATTGCATGTTTTATCGAGTCTAAGTTACGACACCTTGCCCGTTTCGAATGTCCTTTGATCTGTCAAAGGCAACGTCCATTTGCACTAAAACAAAAAAAACCCCTGAACTACGAGCATGGTTTGATTTCACCTCTTCATGTGGATACCTAGGCAGTCCGTCTTATACATGAGGGATACAACCACAAAACCCAATCAAAATTTACAAAACATTTTGAACTACGAGCATGGTTTGATTTCACCCCTCCAGGTGGATACGTAGGCAGTCCTTTCTTACACAAGAAGGATACAACCATCCCCATAATTAAAAAAAAACATCACCCACATCAACTTTCAAAAAAAAAGAAAAGGGAAAACCATTCCCTTTCTCGACAAGAATACAAAAAGTAGCCTTTTTCCCTTCCCAAAAATCCCACTTTCCCAAGTGCAAACGTTTACGACGATTTAAATCGAATTGCCTTTACAAAATGGATGGAAGAAACGAGCGTTCACAATTTTTGACACGGGTAATCCTCTTATTTAATTAATAATGGGAGGGATTACAATTTCAACAACAAATAAAGCTCGACGAGTCTACAACTTGTCAAAGCTAAGGTGTCAACTAAAACACCTAACATAATAAAACTAACACAAAACACACAATAACTAGCTAGTACAACATAATAAAAACTCACAACAATAATACAACATAATAATGAAGTGGGTAATGGAGGTCTTCACTCCTCCATTCTACCCTTGCCTTTTCCCTCGGGATATGTCTTCCCCTTGTTCTTCTTGTTGGCCCGCCTAGCATGAATTTCCTGTGACACCCCGCGATAAAGCGAAAAATATAACTAATAAATTAAAGCGGAATTTTATGAGATTTTAAAAACTTTTAGATTACTAGTTAAATACTAACACGCGGGTGCCAAAATGAAATGAAACAAATACAATAATAGACAAAATTAGGTTATTACAACCAAATTCTAGAAGGCGGGGAAAAGATATCCCACGAATAAACATATAAAGGGTTTCTAAACTAGAAACTAAGGTCCAAGGGTTTAGTTCTCGCTCGCCCACACGTCTTTCCCACGTAAGCATCTTCACAACCTGTCATTCATGTAAACATGAACGCCACAGTCAGTGGGGAGTAACTCAAGGTTCTCCCAGCCACAATACGTCGAAACGAACATAACAAAGAACATAAACAAACAATCATATTAGATAAGACATGAGTTAATCGAATCATAACTAAACATGGGATTATACGTGTTTAAACCAACAAGAGTAAAGAAAAGATGGAATAAACAAGTAAGGCATAAGCAACAATAAATAAATAGAAAAGAAAGACAAGGAAATCGACACGGCCACTTAGCCACGAGCACGTATTTCAAGGAGATATTACCAAAGTAACCATCCAAATAATGCAAGACATTTACTACTCTTAGACTATAATTTCCCCGGGTAGGACTACGATAATGATACGATCCTAGTCTAAATGTGCAGATTCTCGGGTGTACATCCCGATTCGACGTGCACCAGGACAGCACGCACCCAATACTCGACTACTAAGGAGACCGAGTACCCCAGTCGCCAGAACAGCACGAAAGTGGCGGAAAGACTAAGATAAGACTCACTTGCCAGAACAGCACAAGTGGCCAAAAGCCGTACTTTCCAGAACAGCACAAGTAGGCCAAAACCATACTTGCCAGAACAGCACAAGTAGGTCAAACCCGTGCTTGCCAGAACAGCACAAGTAGGGCATAAAGTATGTCAAGCACATACGATGGTAATATGGCATTTCTACAAGAATACAACTCTTACAAGTAATTATTTATAATAACCTTTTCATGCACATGTGACGGGATTATTAATGTCACATTCATACTTATGGCTTGCATCTCACCATGAGTACGGATGGGAACATCAATCCCGACGATCATATCGCAACTAGAGGGCTTATAGCTCACCCCTAGTATCCGATAGGACCAAGACTCTCACAACCGAACAATACCAGACATTATTAAGAACACGACTCACCACAAGTAACCATTTATAAATAAATATTTCATAAATGTATTATAGTGAATCCAACCAAATAAGACATGACATGTCCAATACATAGAACATATGAGACCCAACAAATAAACCATGTGAAGCCCAACAAAGTGACATAACAAGCCCAAACCAATGAATATGTTAAGCCCGACATAAGAAGCATGTGAAAACCAAATAGTCCAACACAACGAGTCCAACAGAAGAATCAAGGTGAGCCCAACAAGCAAGACCAAATGAGCCCAATTGAATAAATATATAAAAGAAAGGTAGTTAATGAATTACGTTATATAAAATACGAGACAGATATTTAATCATATTTTAAATAAACCAAACTAGCGCCAAACCAATTTATAAACATGACTAGCCCAAATTACCAAATATAGCTAGCCCTTTTACTAAAATTAAATGAGCCCAACAAACTAAATATGTGAAAGCACGATATTAACGAATTATCGTTACATAAAATATGAGATGGAATTTAAACTACTTGAATTAACCAAACTTGGCGCCAAAAGTACCCGTCTTGGGACCAAGGTTAAGACGGAAATATAAATAAACAACGGATTTCCATAATCTTAACTCATGAAAGGAAAATATGTAAATGAACGAAATTAAGGAATTACGTTTTATAAAAACACGAGACGGAAATTCAATTAATTCAAGCAATCCTCAATGGCGCCAAAGCAACCTTAACCCACGACTAAAAGGTGTTTTTGAACAGTCCTACACCCGTCACAAAACAATCAACCACCACAGCCCATAAACGGACCACAACCATCACCCATAACCACCACCCACAGCTGCCAAACAGCCGTGAAACCCCACCATAATCCATGATAAAGCACGGTCCAAGCTAGGCACTTGATGCGATAAGTTCGGGTATATACATGACGATAATGAAGTGTATATGACAAGCATAAGGTCAGTCCCGACATACTACCATACTCGTCCCAAAAATAGATTCAAGGTTGTATTTAACCCATCCCCAGACCTCGACCTGTACCTGTCTCAAAACCCGCACAGGAAACCCGTCCCAAAACAGAGGTGACAGGCCATCCTCCGCAGCATAAAACCCGGTCCTAGAAGTTCGTTCCCGACCCGCCTCAAGACTGCCCACAACCACCCTACTGACTGCTCACAACCACCACATCGACCATCCCAAAACCGAGCAGGAAACCGCCCATACAGCCACCATTTCAACCCATAACAACTATGAGAATTAAACACGAACATTAAAATTCGACCTCATAAATGAGAAACACAGAAAGATTAAAACTTTAAGATGAAGGAGCATAAAAACCGAGTTGAAAGGATGGAATATCGACTCATTGTCGAGTAACCTATCACCGTTACCTCATAACTTCTTTAATGGGCACAATTTCGACTCAAAAATTATACCGAGTTGTCAAGCTTGCACCTAGACACGAAGACGGAGGAAATTAGCGCAAGAATCGAGCCTTAAGAAGGATGCCAGTCGCGAATTTGGACGAAAGCAGTGAGCTTTCTTACCTCAAAAGATGAAGAACGAACATGGAAAACTAATGGTGTAAGAATTAGGGGATTTGGTTGAGAAATGGAGGAAGGATCTTGGTTTGAATGTCGCGCAAAAATGGAGTATGGAGTTTGCTGCTGTTGCTTGTTGAAATGAAGAAGAAGAGGACGAAAAAGAGGGAAGGAAAAAGGAGATGCAGGGTGTGGGGTTGCGGGGTATCAAACAACAACAATAATATCTCATAATAATAATATAATAATAATAATAATAATAATAATAATAATAATAATAATAATAATAATAATAATAATAATAATAATAATAATAATAATAATAATAATAATAATAATAATAGTAATAAAAGATAATAATATATAAATATATTTAAAGGTAGAGTGTGGGGTGGATAGGGGTATGTGTGTCGATTTTTGCTTGGTCTGAGTTTACTCAAGATTCTCTTGAAATGTGACGGTCTAATGTTAGACGAAATTTATGACGGAAATTATCATTATTACGGTCATCATTATTATCCGACCAAAAATGCGAATAAATACATTCTTATAAAAAATCACGCCTCAACATATAATTTAATAATACGTGTTTTTATAAAAATGAGCTTTTATATAATTCGTTTATAAAAATTGTGTTTGATATAAAATTAATTAAACTGAATAATTCAAAAATATAAAATAAAGCAATCAAACGGTTTAATAAATTTTGAATGTCAAAATGGGAAGTCCGCGGGTGTTACAATGACCCCATCTTTTTAAAAGTTTTGTCCTCGAAACTTGAAAGTAGAAATGAAAGGTTAAATAAAATAAAACTGGAATTGGAATCGGTAACCAAAACATTTAAAAGGTTACTTATCGTAAGAATTAAATTTTTTTTCAAAAGTTTCAAATGAAATTTTCCGGCAGAACCAGGCCGAAAGGTAAATCATTGTATAAATCAAAAATCAAAATACTTTAAAAAACAATAACGAAGAGTTTTCAAAAGCATAAGTCTCATTCATGGAACGAAATTGCTCTTGTCGTGCACACAAGAGCGCTAACTTTCCAAGTCAAAGACAAGTTTAAAACAAAATCATTCGCCGATAAGCGTAGAACAAGTTATCAAACGTCTCCAATAACTAGTTCTATCATCCGATCAACGTCAAAATCAAAAGAAAAAGGCAATCCACTCAAATTTTCTCTTGTAAAAGCCAAAATAGAAATGAAGATTTCTCATTTAAACTCAAAAGGGAATCAAATTCCAGAAAATATAACATTATACTTTGACAAAGAAATCATAAATAGATCAAAGTTTAACAGAAATTGGATAAAATTTTAAGAACCACAGGTTTAGCAATTGAAATCATGATAAAGAAGTCTATACTCAAGGAACAAACATGGAATTAAATCAAACTTTCATTTTCAAATATTTAGAATAGGTAAGGTTTGCAAAAGTAACATAAACTTTTAACAACGAATCAAAACTGGTAGCTTGGAAGTTTTAAAAGTTGTACAAAAAGGAAGGCAATTTAGACAACATATATAAAAAGTAAGCTAAGAGTGTCCAAACAATAAGAATGTCAAGGGTAGAGTTTTTATAGGTCATTAGCATCAAACTTAAGGGAGGAGCACGATGTAGCGAGAAAGAGAGGTATGAATGGTAACGCTTATGGCCAAAGAAGGAAATGAATTAGACAACAAGGAAACGACAGGTACTCAAACCTCGGACAACAACATTATCCTAGACGGTTCCGAAGACTTCTTAACAACAAAACTCATAATCACAACACTTCCAAGGATTTCCTCAAAACACTCATGTTACTTCATCCCAAGTCATTCCATGAAACAAGGTACTCCACAATAAGTGTGATCTCGTCACTCTAAATCCTCAAACATTCACAAACAACTTCCACAAGATCAAGGTCAAGTTTTCCAACAAAGCTATACTCATATCCAACTAGTGTCAACCATGAGTTTCTCAAAATGGTAAAACTCTCAATCAAAAATCCAAATCCAAAAGTTCCTTTGCATATTCTATCATCCCAAAGAACTCTGACTACTAATCCTTATTACCGCAAAGTGAATACCCAAATGAGATTCCAAAACTAACAACAACTCTCGCCTAACATGGTTCTTATGTAATCATCACAACACTCACAAAAGTATAATGACTATGCTAACCTCAAGCTCAACTCAAATTTCCAAGTAACACTTTCATCACCAATGGCCAACAACGTCCTAGAGGTGTTTCCTTCCAAGCTCTCATCATAAACTCTACTCCATGTGAAAACCCAAGCAACAAAACTCAAGTTACCAAATCCTCAAATTCCATGTATAAACAACAAGGCCAAGTTCCATAGTCTTAGTATCATAGGCAACTCACACTTAACACACATAATTCCACCGATCAACTATACTCACTCTATCAAGGATCTAGGTATAAGAACCATCAAGTATGTCTCATCACACTACCTAAGTCTTTCCAACATCAATCCTCTCAAAACCAGGTTTAAGGGTCAAACACAACAATCTCCTCAAAATTTAAATTTTCCAACCAAGGTCGACATTCCTCAAAAGAAAGAGTACCATTAAAAGGCGTTAAGGGAGGATAAGCAAGGAACAAAGGACAAGTTAGGAGTCCAAGAGTAACTTTCAAAGTAAAACAGAAGAGAGTTTAGAAGGAGGATAAGCACCAACAGATAAAGAATAAGGCAAGATACACAAAGAATGAGAAACATCTTCAAGGAAGTAGAAGCATTCTTCAAAGGTTGAACAAATCTTCAATCCTCAGTAATAGGCACCAAATCTTGATCACCACATTGGTAAGTTTATAGTCATTGATCCACGAGCATAACAATTATTAAATGACAATTAACAAACATGTCAGATCCTAACAAGGAGCAAACACACTACAGACTACCACCTTAGGTCCTTAAGTCTACCCATCTCTCATTCATTATTCAAGGTCAAATTCACATTAAATTTGGGGTACAGGTGTGTGCGTCGGGAGCAACAAAGGCTCTGATACCAACTGTGACACCCCGCGATAAAGCGAAAAATATAACTAATAAATTAAAGCGGAATTTTATGAGATTTTAAAAACTTTTAGATTACTAGTTAAATACTAACACGCGGGTGCCAAAATGAAATGAAACAAATACAATAATAGACAAAATTAGGTTATTACAACCCAAGTCTAGAAGGCGGGGAAAAGATATCCCACGAATAAACATATAAAGGGTTTCTAAACTAGAAACTAAGGTCCAAGGGTTTAGTTCTCGCTAGCCCACACGTCTTTCCCACGTAAGCATCTTCACAACCTGTCATTCATGTAAACATGAACGCACAGTCAGTGGGGAGTAACTCAAGGTTCTCCCAGCCACAATATGTCGAAAAGAACATAACAAAGAACATAAACAAATAATCATATTAGATAAGACATGAGTGAATCGAATCATAACTAAACATGGGATTATACGTGTTTAAACCAACAAGAGTAAAGAAAAGATGGAATAAACAAGTAAGGCATAAGCAACAATAAATAAATAGAAAAGAAGGACAAGTAAACTGTAACATTTCGTATTTGTTATGTTTAATTGATGTGTCAAAAGTGTGTGTTAACTGTGTTAGAAATGCGTGACGTCCGTTTGTACGATATACAATACCCCTTCTGAGGTTTGAGTACGGGAGCGAACTTCGGGACGAAGTTCATTTTAAGGGGGGAAGACTGTAATACCCCGTATTTTATATAATCAATTAAACAGATATTATTATATATTAATTATTATACATTGATATTACTAATTATGTCGGGTAATAGTTGAGTCGATAATTACGTTAAGTTATCGCAAGTTAATTAAGACGGGTTTATAGGAATTCGAAATGTGAGCTAACCCATTTGCCCTCGACCCATTTAAGTTGGCCCAATAACATGTTCAGCCCATTTAACCCTAATAGTACCCTAACCCTAACCCTAATAGTACCCTCAACCCGCCTCCCTCCTCTCTTACTCCCTCAACCCGCCTCCCTCCTTTCTTCAACACCAATCTCAGCCTTTCACGCAATTCGAGAGAGAGAAAGAGTGTGTGGCTGTTGACTACGCAGCAGGGAGGAGCTAGGGACCTTTGTCGACAACCGTGGGTGGCCCTGGTGGCGGTAGTGGCGGCAGAAAAAGTAAGAGCAAACCCCCCCTTTTCTCTATTTTTTTGTACTTCTGTCGTGGGTTGATTGTTGTTTCGTGACTAAGGGAGGTGTTCCTGGAGGTTGTGGATGGGGTATAGGAGTAGTGGGGCATGTGACGAGTGTAGTGGTGGTGGTTAGGGTGGTCTTAGGTGGTAGTAGTGGCAGAGAGAGGCGGCGGCGATAGGAGGTAACAAACGAGTTTGAAAATGGGATTGATGCGGGTTTAGACGGGTAGGTTTGGGGTGGCGCCACCATGGACTCGGGGGAGGTCGAAATGGTGGTGCCACTGTACCTGGGTGCGCTGCTTGACGGCGAGTAGGGCTGTGGTTGTTTGGCAGGAGTTAGAGGTTAGTTGCGGTGGTTGTAGGTGGAGAAACAGAGGTGTTTGGTGAGGCGTGGTGGTGAACCAGGCCAAATGGCGGCGCTGGTTTGACTCGCCGGCGACAGTCGACCCTAGTGGGGGTGGTCGTCGGTGGCTGGGTCATAGTGGGGGTTGGGACTGGTGGCTGACACGGTGGAGAGGTGGCGCGTGGGAGCGTGGGGATGCGAGTGAAGGGACGGTGGTTGTGGACGGGTTGTGTTTGTTTTGAAACGGGTTTTTTATTAGTTTAATCGTTATAATTCGTTAATCGGTCGTATTCTTAATTAATTAATTTAATTCCCGAGTTGATTAAAATAATTAAAGACGGGTTTTGGGTCGGGTGTTGAGTTGTTCAAATGTTGATTCGGGTTTTTCTTAAATCGCATAATTCGTTAATCCTTTAATTATCATTTTGGTTTTAGTTCCGAGTTATTTAAAATAAAATAATAATTAATAATAATTAATTAATTAGAGACGGGTTTGTTAAAATGAAAAAGCTACTATATCGGAAAAGTTTCCATTCTAAGAAATTCTACTCTAGTAACTTTCTATTTTGGGAAGTTGGGGCAAATACTAATCGGGTTATTTTAGTTACCAGTTGGGCATAAGTTTGGTGTCGGGATTGTATTTCGGGAAAGCTTCTATTTTGGGAGATTTCTATATTTAGTAGTTAGTAATTATAAATATTATAATTGTTTTAGGTGACGGATTCGTGAAGGATCGATAATCAGATTCGTTGCTTTATTTTCTGGACTGCTTGAACTGCTTAATTGGATTTGCTGGCACTTTGAGGTAGGGAAATACGCTTGACTTATTATCGTTGTTGTTTAATTGTGTTGACTTGATTCGTGGTTGTTGATTTACGTTATGATTCATATATGGGAAGGTGATTGACTGAATTGATTGTATTGGATATGATATCACAACATCGGGTAACCGGCATGATTTTATGATTTATCAGTTCAGTGATTTATATATATATATATATATATATATATATATATATATATATATATATATATATATATATATATATATATTGTGTTGCATTAATTTCTCGTTGAGCATTTCATATGCATTGGAGTTGGAGGATGGTGTAGGAGTGACGATGTTGAGATACGATGTGAGTTGTGATAAGGCCCAGGCGGGTTCTCGCAGACTTGCCCTGGTGTCCTCAACAAGGAAATGGGACGATCGGCTACGGTCGATATATATAGTCTACCGGGATCGGTATGGTCAAGTTGTCCGGGGTATGAGATATGAGATATGAGTTGAGATGGAGATGGAGGTGACGGAGGAGCATGCATATCATATTTTGTTGTTTTATTGTTTTCCCTACTCAACCTCATGGTTGACCCCTGTGTATTCGTGAACACCGTGATGACCCAAATATTGGCGAGCGACTTGACAGTTAAGAGATAGAACGGGAGCTGGATGGGCGTGAGACACTGGATCAGACGACTTAGTAGCTAGATCATCATCTAGAAGACTTTCACTTTTATTTATGTTAGTTCTTGTAATTTGACGAAAAGAGGTTTTGTAATAATTAAGTTAAAAATAATTATATAAATTGCCTTGGAGTTTAATTTGTTATTCACTACCTCGGGAAACCGAGATGGTAACAATCCGGTTTATTAGGGAATGTCTTGCTAAAGGCTCCTTCATAAACCGGGGTGTTACAAAGTGGTATCAGAGCGAACGATCCTCAAGCCTAATCCAATGAATCCAATGAACATAGGAAGAGTCTAATAAAATGAACCCCGGGATAGAACTGTTAGGAGCACACTAAGGTAAGGTATGAGTTAGGGGCCCCCTCACACCGAACCAGCGGCCCTCTCAGTTTGACCCGGAAACCCTGAGTGTATATGAGAGAAAGGGTAGAAAAGTTGCTTGAGGTTGAACAGGAAATTCATATATCGTTGCTTAAGTG
The DNA here is from genome assembly GCF_048544455.1 of Silene latifolia. Classification (NCBI taxonomy): domain Eukaryota; kingdom Viridiplantae; phylum Streptophyta; class Magnoliopsida; order Caryophyllales; family Caryophyllaceae; genus Silene; species Silene latifolia. The sequence continues at coordinate 85,466,683 of NC_133535.1, forward strand.
TTAATTGATTGATACATTGATTATTGCATAATCGAGTTGATGTATACCTTGAGAGCCATATATTCTAACCATTTTACAGGACAACGCTACGGTAAGTATTTTGTATGAATGATGACGTGATCATATAATGTTGTGGAAATGAGAAATAAAATTTCGAGTTCAGGTTAATAATTAATGAAGTGTTGTGCTAGACGTGAGCATGAAAATAATTGCGAGTCGATGATAGTTACCTAGGTGGATGTTGAATGATGTACTGATAGTACTATTATGTCTAGTAATATGCGGTTATGTGATCCCGAAGCCATGCTAGTATAGTATTGTGATAGTAATTAGAAACACTATTGAATTACATGTTTATAGTCATAGCCATCGTGATTTAGATGTAAGGAGTAGATCGAGATGCGAAGGGATTCTATGGGGTAAATGTTACGAAGTACACAGTGCGAGATTTCAGTAAGAATGGGTTAGTATCGATAGTATAGTTGTAAGAATTGGGACATAGGAAATGAACGACTTAGTGCTGAAACTCGTTTTGTTGATGTTACTATTAATTGACCTTACTGCCATTTCTTTTCTGTTTATTGCCTATGGATGAATATTTTATGAGAGATAGCCTCGTGAGTTAGTGTCCATTTGGCGTTGGTTTCATGCTTATAGGATATACGGATTAGGAGTAATAAATGTTTTAGTGGGCTGTGGTCAGGAAGTTTCTGTGCAGTGATGTTTTGACCAACGATTTTGTAAAAATCCTCATTTAAATTGTATTAATAATTTTCGCATAATTCCAACTCCATCGATCATAAAATTCGCATATGTTTTCAAATTGATAAACCACGAAAAATCTTGATGTCTCTATATTAAATAATAAGTTTTGCAAACTGACCCAAGTTTCAGACCAATTGTTGTCACATACTTGTTGGACCAACTGAGTTGTAAAATTCTTTCAAAATGGAATTCTTGTGCTTTAGACCTAATTCTTTTCCCCTGTGTTTTAACTCTCTGTGTTTTATAAAAATAATATGAATCAAGTTTTAATCGAACGGTTATATATTCGTGATCTTTGAAAGTTACAACGTGAAACATGACTTGTAAAATGTGTGTTCTAGGTTGAGTTTCATACAGTTGTTTGATTAATTCATGAGCCTTAGTAATGTGAATTTATAATGCTTTATATGACGATAGTAGCACGCATGTTCAGTAGTTATGTATCCTAACAAGTGATAAAATTAAAACTTAGTTGATAACATTGTTGGCATGATAGCGTGAGTAAAATTGGATAGCTTAAATTGATTCTTAATCAAGGGTGAAATATTTTATACGAGTCCAGTTGTTTGCATATTTTACATACGTTTGGCATGTTGTAATATCTCTGGTGTGTTCATCATATTTGCGTAGTGGTCGGATATAAATAAATATAAAACTCTATTGACATATCTTGGTAAAGTTGATGGCATTAAAAGTTAATTTGATGGTTCTAATATACTCGCATGAATAATTATAATAATTATGTCTAAATGTTTACACATGGATGGTAGTAATGAGTATGTCTAAATGTTCACACATGTAGGATGCATCTGAGTTCTAATGTCTTTCATATGAGTTGTGTGCCCATAGTTATATTTATTACCTTCATCACATTAAATTATTTCAGTTGAACCTAAACCTATAACATGATAATAAACAGTGAGTTATTTCTTATTGGATATGTTCGTTATTATATGGTCATAAAATGCTAAAGTGATTCTTGCAATCGTAACACGACATCTGACATATCTATATTCTCGAGTCGTTACTATCAATTATATTCTAATAAAGATTGTTTATGATAACTATGTTGGCAATTATAATAGGATAACCCTTTTGATGATTCACATGATATGCATCGGTTTAAATGATAGTCGTTATAGTTATATTTAATTGAGCCTACGAGTTGCCTAATTTTTAAAACCGTACAAATCAGAGAAGTTGTTCAAGTTGCTAATCTTTTATCATAGCTAGTGTTCTACAAAGTATATGATGGCAAATGTATATGTCTAAGTTATTTATACGATATCTTTTGTTTTGCTGAAAATGAGTATACTAAGTTGCTAGACACAATTGAATGATATGGTTGCTAAGATGTTAAACACATGAGGGATATGGAAGTAATGTTGTCGTTGTCATAGATCATATGTTGTTTTTTTTTTTTATTGGGAAATATGTTTTCAGAATTGATATCGTGCAAACAATTTTTATAATTTAAAATATGAATTATGAGTTTGTTGTCGATTGCTTAAATTCATCGACCTAATTCGTGACCTAAACCAGTGAGTGAGTAAATGGTTGTACGGACATGTCAATAAGATCATGTGATTGTGAGGGATAGCAGTGGTAGATCTGTTTTCTGTGATATGTTTACAAATGTGAGAAGTTTTTAAATTGTTTTGTTGATTTTGCTCTCGCTCGTTCATAGTCTATAATTGATCATCAAATTTGTTTAGTTGTGAAACCGTGTAAACCTTGGTTCCTTTCTTGTTGTTCTTTTAGTGTGATGTTGTGTTTTTAAGTTAAGCATGAGCTAGTAATAAATGTTACTTGTTGACAATCAGTTAATTCCTTAATAAAACCTTGTTTCGACCTTAATGTTGATGCGCAATCTCTTATCATGTGTTCTTTCCTGTCACATGTGGTTGATAATGATTTTGTTGCATAGGCATACGAAAATTGAAAAGAGGTTACGAGGACGTAACCATGTTTCTAGTCGGGTAGGATTGTAAAATCTTAATATTATATTGCACTTGTTTGTAGATCGTAGTTTTGATCAAGTAGATGTTTCGTTGTGGGGTACCTATGCAAATGAGTTCTATATGTTTTATTCATACTTCTGTTAGTTGGTTGAGGTGTAAAAGGAGAATATAAGTTAAACTACTGGTATTGAGTTATGAGTTATGGGGCCTTTATGCCGAGTTACATTTGCGGTCCAGTGAGACCATGGTTATTGAGTTACTTGAGTTTGAGATCGGAATTTAGATGGAAGATGACGGTGTTCTCAAGTGATTATTTAGTTGTTATACATTGTGTTCTCAGGTAATCATTAGTCGTAGTTAGTTGGGTTAAGTGAAGACGAGTTAAACTTCGGGACGAAGTTTATTTTTAGGAGGGCAGAATGTAACATTTCGTATTTGTTATGTTTAATTGATGTGTCAAAAGTGTGTGTTAACTGTGTTAGAAATGCGTGACGTCCGTTTGTACGATATACAATACCCCTTCTGAGGTTTGAGTACGGGAGCGAACTTCGGGACGAAGTTCATTTTAAGGGGGGAAGACTGTAATACCCCGTATTTTATATAATCAATTAAACGGATATTATTATATATTAATTATTATACATTGATATTACTAATTATGTCGGGTAATAGTTGAGTCGATAATTACGTTAAGTTATCGCAAGTTAATTAAGATGGGTTTATAGGAATTCGAAATGTGAGCTAACCCATTTGCCCTCGACCCATTTAAGTTGGCCCAATAACATGTTCAGCCCATTTAACCCTAATAGTACCCTAACCCTAACCCTAATAGTACCCTCAACCCGCCTCCCTCCTCTCTTACTCCCTCAACCCGCCTCCCTCCTTTCTTCAACACCAATCTCAGCCTTTCACGCAATTCGAGAGAGAGAAAGAGTGTGTGGCTGTTGACTACGCAGCAGGGAGGAGCTAGGGACCTTTGTCGACAACCGTGGGTGGCCCTGGTGGCGGTAGTGGCGGCAGAAAAGGTAAGAGCAACCCCTCTTTTCTCTATTTTTTTGTACTTCTGTCGTGGGTTGATTGTTGTTTCGTGACTAAGGGAGGTGTTCCTGGTGGTTGTGGATGGGGTATAGGAGTAGTGGGGCATGTGACGAGTGTAGTGGTGGTGGTTAGGGTGGTCTTAGGTGGTAATAGTGGCAGAGAGAGGCGGCGGCGATAGGAGGTAACAAACGAGTTTGAAAATGGGATTGATGCGGGTTTAGACGGGTAGGTTTGGGGTGGCGCCACCATGGACTCGGGGGAGGTCGAAATGGTGGTGCCACTGTACCTGGGTGCGCTGCTTGACGGCGAGTAGGGCTGTGGTTGTTTGGCAGGAGTTAGAGGTTAGTTGCGGTGGTTGTAGGTGGAGAAACAGAGGTGTTTGGTGAGGCGTGGTGGTGAACCGAGCCAAATGGCGGCGGTTTGACTCACAAATGATCGACCCTAGTGGGGGTGGTCGTCGGTGGCTGGGTCATAGTGGGGGTTGGGACTGGTGGCTGACACGGGGGAGAGGTGGCGCGTGGGAGCGTGGGGATGCGAGTGAAGGGACGGTGGTTGTGGACGGGTTGTGTTTGTTTTGAAACGGGTTTTTTATTAGTTTAATCGTTATAATTCGTTAATCGGTCGTATTCTTAATTAATTAATTTAATTCCCGAGTTGATTAAAATAATTAAACACGGGTTTTGGGTCGCGTGTTGAGTTGTTCAAATGTTGATTCGGGTTTTTCTTAAATCGCATAATTCGTTAATCCTTTAATTATCATTTTGGTTTTAGTTCCGAGTTATTTAAAATAAAATAATAATTAATAATAATTAATTAATTAGAGACGGGTTTGTTAAAATGAAAAAGCTACTATATCGGGAAAGTTTCCATTCTAAGAAATTCTACTTTAGTAACTTTCAATTTTGGGAAGTTGGGGCAAATACTAATCGGATTATTTTAGTTACCAGTTGGGCATAAGTTTGGTGTCGGGATTGTATTTCGGGAAAGCTTCTATTTTGGGAGATTTCTATATTTAGTAGTTAGTAATTATAAATATTATAATTGTTTTAGGTGACGGATTCGTGAAGGATCGATAATCGATTCGTTGCTTTATTTTCTGACTCGCTTGAATCGCTTAATTGGATTTGGCCGCACTTTGAGGTAGGGAAATACACTTGACTTATTATCGTTGTTGTTTAATTGTGTTGACTTGATTCGTGGTTGTTGATTTACGTTATGATTCATATATGGGAAGGTGATTGACTGAATTGATTGTATTGAATATGATATCACAACATCGGGTAACCGACATGATTTTATGATTTATCAGTTCAGTGATTTATATATATATATATATTGTGTTGCATTAATTTCTGTTGAGCATTTCATATGCATTGGAGTTGGAGGATAGTGTAGGAGTGACGATGTTGAGATACGATGTGAGTTGTGATAAGGCCCAGGCGGGTTCCGCAGGACTTGCCCTGGTGTCCTCAGCTGCGAGCTGGCAGATCGGCTACGGTCGATATATATAGTCTACCGGGGATCGGTATGGCTGGGTTGTCCGGGGTATGAGATATGAGATATGAGTTGAGATGGAGATGGAGGTGACGGAGGAGCATGCATATCATATTTTGTTGTTTTATTGTTTTCCCTACTCAACCTCGTGGTTGACCACAATGTATTCGTGAACACCGTGATGACCCAAATATTGGCGAGCGGACTTGACAGGTTAAGAGATAGAATCGGGAGCTGGATGGGCGTGAGACACTGGATCAGACGACTTAGTAGCTAGATCATCATCTAGAAGACTTTCACTTTTATTTATGTTAGTTCTTATAATTTGACGAAAAGAGGTTTTGTAATAATTAAGTTAAAAATAATTATATAAATTGCCTTGGAGTTTAATTTGTTATTCACTACCTCGGGAAACCGAGATGGTAACAGTCCGGTTTATTAGGGAATGTCTTGCTAAAGGCTCCTTCATAAACCGGGGTGTTACAGAAACCGACACGGCCACTTAGCCACGAGCACGTATTTCAAGGAGATATGACCAAAGTAACCATCCAAATAATGCAAGACATTTACTACTCTTAGACTATAATTTCCCCGGGTAGGACTACGATAATGATACGGTCCTAGTCTAAATGTGCAGATTCTCGGGTGTACATCCCGATTCGACGTGCGCCAAAGACAAAGACGCACCCAAGACTCGACTACTAAGGAGACCGAGTACCACGATCGCCGAACAAGCACGAAAGTGGCGGAAAGACTAAGATAAGACTCACTTGCCGAACAAAGACAAGTGGCCAAAAGCCGTACTTGCCGAACAAAGACAAGTAGGCCAAAACCGTACTTGCGAACAAAGACAAGTAGGTCAAACCCGTGCTTGCCAGAACAGCACAAGCAGGGCATAAAGTATGCCAAGCACATACGATGGTAATATGGCATTTCTACAAGAATACGACTCTTACAAGTAATTATTTATAATAACCTTTTCATGCACATGTGACGGGATTATTAATGTCACATTCATACTTATGGCTTGCATCTCACCATGAGTACGGATGGGAACATCAATCCCGACGATCATATCGCAACTAGAGGGCTTATAGCTCACCCCTAGTATCCGATAGGACCAAGAGTCTCACAACCGAATAATACCAGACATTATTAAGAACACGACTCACCACAAGTAACCATTTATAAATAAATATTTCATAAATGTATTATAGTGAATCCAACCAAATAAGACATGACATGTCCAATACATAGAACATATGAGACCCAACAAATAAACCATGTGAAGCCCAACAAAGTGACATAACAAGCCCAAACCAATGAATATGTTAAGCCCGACATAAGAAGCATGTGAAAACCAAATAGTCCAACACAACGAGTCCAACAGAAGAATCAAGGTGAGCCCAACAAGCAAGACCAAATGAGCCCAATTGAATAAATATATAAAAGAAAGGTAGTTAATGAATTACGTTATATAAAATACGAGACGGATATTTAATCATATTTTAAATAAACCAAACTAGCGCCAAACCAATTTATAAACATGACTAGCCCAAATTACCAAATATAGCTAGCCCTTTTACTAAAATAAAATGAGCCCAACAAACTAAATATGTGAAAGGACGATATTAACGAATTATCGTTACATAAAATATGAGATGGAATTTAAACTACTTGAATTAACCAAACTTGGCGCCAAAAGTACCCGTCTTGGGACCAAGGTTATGACGGAAATATAAATATACAACGGATTTCCATAATCTTAACTCATGAAAGGAAAATATGTAAATGAACGAAATTAAGGAATTACGTTTTATAAAAACACGAGACGGAAATTCAATTAATTCAAACAATCCTCAATGGCGCCAAAGCAACCTTAACCCACGACTAAAAGGAGTTTTTAAACGGTCCTACACCCAACACCAAACAATCAGCCACCACAACCATCACCCATAACCACCACCCACAGCTGCCAAACAGCCGTGAAACCCCACCATAATCCATGATAAAGCACGGTCCAAGCTAGGCACTTGATGCGAGAAGTTCGGGTATATACATGACGATAATGAAGTGTATTTGATAAGCATAAGGTCAGTCCTGACATACTACCATACTCGTCCCAAAAATAGATTCAAGGATGCATTTAACCCATCCCCAGACCTCGACCTGTACCTGTCTCAAAACCCGCACAGGAAACCCGTCCCAAAACAGAGGTGACAGGCCATCCTCCGCAGCATAAAACCCGGTCCTAGAAGTTCGTTCCCGACCCGACTCAAGACTGCCCACGACCACCCTACTGACTGCTCACAACCACCACATCGACCATCCCAAAACCGAGCAGGAAACCGCCCATACAGCCACCATTTCAACCCATAACAACTATGAGAATTAAACACGAACATTAAAATTCGACCTCATAAATGAGAAACACAGAAAGATTAAAACTTTAAGATGAAGGAGCATAAAAACCGAGTTGAAAGGATGGAATATCGACTCATTGTCGAGTATCCTATCACCGTAACCTCATAACTTCTTTAATGGGCACGATTTCGACTCAAAAATTATATCGAGTTGTCAAGCTTGCACCTAGACACGAAGACGGAGGAAATTAGCGTAAGAATCGAGCCTTAACAAGGATTCCAGTCGCGAATTTGGACGAAAGCAGTGAGCTTTCTTACCTCAAAAGATGAAGAACGAACATGGAAAACTAATGGTGTAAGAATTAGGGGATTTGGTTGAGAAATGGAGGAGGGATCTTGGTTTGAATGTCGCGCAAAAATGGAGTATGGAGTTTGCTGCTGTTGCTTGTTGAAATGAAGAAGAAGAGGACGAAAAAGAGGGAAGGAAAAAGGAGATGCAGGGTGTGGGGTTGCGGGGTATCAAACAACAACAAAAATATCTCATAATAATAATAATAATAATATAATATGTAATAATAATAATAATAATTACAACAGTAATAAAAGATAATAATATATAAATATATTTAAAGGTAGAGTGTGGGGTGGATAGGGGTATATGTGTCGATTTTTGGTTGGTCTGAGTTTACTCAAGATTCTCTTGAAATGTGACGGTCTAATGTTAGACGAAATTTATGACGGAAATTATCATTATTACGGTCATTATTATTATCCGACCAAAAATACGAATAAATACATTCTTATAAAAAATCACGCCTCAAAATATAATTTAATAATACGTGTTTTTATAAAAATGAGCTTTTATATAATTCCTTTATAAAAATCGTGTTTGATATAAAATTAATTAAACTGAATAATTCAAAAATACAAAATAAAGCAATCAAACGGTTTAATAAATTTTTAATGTCAAAATGGGAAATCCGCGGGTGTTACATTTCCTCCTTAGAACGGATCCTCAACGGATCTAAGACGGCGACGGCCTCCGGTCTAGTACAAGACCCGATGTCCGGCCAAAAACGAGCCCATGCACGGCCCACCATGGTCTTGGGACCCGAACTCCTCCTCTTTGGTGGTCTCATCACATTCGGGCTAGCTCCATCAACATACTCCTCGAAGAAGGCACGGTTGGCCTTGCCAACCTCTCGATACTTCAAGTCGACAACCTCGTCCTTACGGAATTTGGACCTCTCTTCCAAGGACGGACATCTTGACCACTTGACATAAGCGGGAGTCACCCATGTCGTGGCAACGGGGTCCGGTACCTCCCAAAGCGGCCGAGTGGCCCACCATCTTTCGAAGACCTCCACAAGCTCGGAGTTCCGGAAAACATTCTCTTGGACAAGGGTATCTTGAGCGGGCACCTTTTGCTGACGCCCCATTTGCCTCATGAGCCTTTCGGGATAAATGAAGAAAACAACCTTCAAACCCACCACCATCAAAGAACGAGAACTAGCACTCGAAGCGGGCAACCCCGTGAAGGACTTCAAGTGCCACCAGGGCACCACCCAACGGATGTGAGGACCACCCTCCTCCGCCAATCTTGCGACCCAATAAGCCTCGGTGGAAGCAAAGCTATCCGAGTACAATTTCTTCCTCAGGGTGAGGTGACGGAAGGAATAAGAAGATGAATCAACCGGAGGCTCTACATACCTTAACCTCTCCAATAGCCACACTTGGAGGATCCTTGGGGATCCGAATGAGGGAGTGTAATACCCGCCCTTTTAGAGACCCTTTGACCAGCATTGACTGACCTTGGGAGCGATAATAGTCCTTAGAAGTGCGTGCCAAAGTTACCTTGGGTTGCGAGTTATGTGTGGTACTCGATAGAGTAGAGGCTACTCGATCGAGTAGCTTGGATAATCGATCGAGTAGGGGGACACTCGATCGAGTATGTGGGCCACTCGATCGAGTAACGGGTTTTCAGCGAGGGTTTATAATCACGTTTTGTTAAATCCGCAAATCATTTCCGCCTCATTCCTTCAGATCCTTAGGTCGCCTCTTTCCCTTCCCTTCACCATATAACCTCCATGGAAGCCTTTGAAGGTTCTTGTGCCTTAGGAGAGCATAGCTTGAGTCGGGTAGCGGTCTTTTGCCAGGTTCCTTCTTGTAGGTATGTCGTCATCATCATCCGTATCCTTGTCTTTGCAGTTAGGGTTTGCTTGGTAGGGATAGATGATTGTGTTGTGGATATAGGTGTTGCTTGATTGCTGGATATTTCGTATGTTGGCATGGAGTGGTTGCAGTTGCTTAAAGGTAGGTTCGCCTACTCAGTTTCTGTGGATAGTCTAGTGTGTCGATCGTCGTGTCATTGTTGTTGTATTGTGGTTGTGTTTGTGTGGCAGCGTATATGCGGTAGTCAGTTGGTATATACAGTTTGTTGGTTGTGGTTGTATTGCAGCTATCTGTGATTGTTTGTCTCTGGTTCTCGAGGTGCGTCTCGGCTGAGTAGAGTCACTTGCGGGAGTCGCTTCACGCCCTAGTTTCGCCCTCCGTGGAACCCGCCACGGGAGGGGATGTGCACATTAATGGGACAGGGTTATCGCTCGGTATGATGAGCTGGGATTTGGTGGGTACGGCTGCGGTCCCCCACTGGCAGGGCTGGTCCAGTGGACAGTCGGTGACGGAGATTGATTGGAGTGGGTGTGCTTATGTGTGTGACTGATTGTGTTGTGTCGTGTTGATAGATGTTGTTGGTTTTGTCATTTTTTATCTCAGTACTGACCTTGTGTGGTTGTCTTGTTGTTTTATGTGTCTGCCGTGATCCCTTATGGTGAGCAGTCTGTCTTAGCAGGTGTTGATGTCGTTGATAGCTGGAGTCAGAGCAGGGATGAGTCTTCACGAGATTTGATAGTAATAGAGTGTAGCCAATGAGTTGTATCTTTATTTTGTTAAGTTGGTTGTAACGCTTGTAATATAACTATAAGTGTTCTTTTATCGACTTTTGATGATTACTTACCTCGGGCAACCGAGATGGTAACGCCCTTATATGCTAAGGAAGGCCTAGTTAAGGCTCTTCTGAATATGGGGGTGTTACAAAGTGGTATCAGAGTGACGATTTTGGAACCTGTAACCAATGAAAATAATGAACGTAGTGAGTCTAATAAAATGAACCTGGTGTATGTATGATGAGAGCCCCAGCTGATGCTAGGTTTTGGGTGAGTAGGCGCCCTCATTTAAAAATCTTGGCCTCATTTTACTTAAGTTAGTCACTGGGTATGGGGATGTGGAGTCCGTGTGTATGTCTAATGTGTATGTTAATTACGTTGGAACTACCTGTGGACGAGTTTTGTTGAAGTTGGTATAAGCATGATAGTCGCACTTGAATCGTATATGGTGAAGTTGGATAGAATTAGTGAGCTTATGCGATGTAGGTTTTATTTAATAGAAATGCGTGAAAGTGCGGGAGTGTATGCTGTAATATGAAAGGTGGACGTGTTGGTGTTTACTTTAAGTTGTTAGTAATAGCGAACCTATATGAGTTTACAATTTCTACCGTAGCCATAATGATGATAGTTAAGGAAGTGTTGAGATATAGTACGAGAATTGGTAATTAGTGATGCGTATATACAGTGCTTGGTGATTGAAACTTTCCGCTTGCGTGGTGTTTAATTGTGTGGAATAATTTGTTTATATTGGAACTTGTTTATGTAGAAAGTACTTGGATGACATGAGAATAATTATCGTTGAATATATGTTTTGCATTAACATGAGAATAAGCCGATAACAATGTGGTAAGATGAGTTTAGATATGGTATGATGACGTGATTATGCATATGAATAACTCGGTAGCAGGTAAACCGAGTTGGGTAAATTTGTTGTAGCTTAATGTGACATGAATCTTGTCTGATGGGACTGTATGATAAGCTTGAGTAGTAATGTTAATACATGAGTAAGTATGATAACTAGTGACGAATTTCGAATATAGGTTGGAATCGACACGCGATATTGTTTTTGTAGGAATCTTCAATTCACTTCGCATTTCTGACCGAGTACTCAACCTTACTTGACCGAGTGCGAGTGCTTACTAGACCGAGTAGACCTCACTCAATCTAGTTAGGAAGCTATGATGTCGGGATGTGGAAATTTTCTGCAGATACTCGACGAAATAGCACCTACTCGATCGAGTAGAGGGCACTCGATCGAGTACCCTAGGCACTCGATCGAGTAGGCTACAGTACAGAGCCTCTTACGGGTTTCTTAAAACCCTTAATTCTTCTTATGCCTCTCATTCTTTCTTCTTATTTCGAACCCTAAGCCCTAAATCTCTCACAAAACTCTCCTCTCTTCTTGTGTTGGTGGTGATTAGTTGGGTTATTTGCTTGTTAATTTCGTTCTTTTACTTTCCTATCTAGCCAAGGTATGAACTCCTTCCTTATTTATATGTTTTTATTACTTTGGATTTGTTAGAATGATGGTGTAATCTGAAATTTTCGATTCATATGGGCGAATTATTGCTTTTAGTTGTTGTAATATGATTCACATGCTTCCCTTCCATGAATGTTGGTGATTAATTGCTGTAGAATAGACTAGAAATTGCAAAATTGGGGACGAATTTTCTAGGGTTTGCAAAATCCAAACTGAGTTTTGGTTGTTTTCTACATGTTGGATGATGAAATTGAGTACTATATGTTACACATACCATGTTAGAAGTTGGATTTTGGTGATTTACATCTTAAAACTTGCCTTAAAACTCCGTCTTAAAAGTGCCCCAAATTGAAATTTGTTTTCTATATTTGGGATTTAGTGTTGGATATGAATGTATATACAAGAGATGAACTTTAGTATAGTAATGGTGATGTTAATTCTTGATGAATATGTCAATTTGTTACAGCTGTAGACCGTCTGATTAGTCTAATTGAATTGTTTGCTTCCAAAGTTGAAGGTCAATGATGACATGTTTTAAGTTGCCTTTCTATGAACATATATGAACATTTCACATGTTATCAAGTATGTATATGAAGTAGCATGTGAGCCAAGCCATGATAGCTGAATTGATTGAGTAAATTATGTTTATTAGGTTAAACTTTTCACAGCCATAGAGATCGTCTGAATGCCATAAACTGAACTTATACATATCAAATTGGGAATTTGTTGGTGAAAGTGTGTACCTAGCTGAGTATTCAAGGTTCAATTGTATGAATTATGTGCTTTACATGCCTATGCAAGTTTGTTTAAATTGTATCTTTGAAACAGATCTTTGAGACTAAACATAGGGACCCGTCAGAGTAAGAGGGGGAGGGCTTCACACCCCGAGCTTGGGGAAGGTAGTGGACCCGTAGTACCCGCGGTACCGGAGTACCCTTCGGTGGTGTTTGTAGATTTTAAGCAGAGGGAGCGATTTGTGGCGTTACAAAAACGCAAAATGAGGCCTACCCGTTGTGTGGATACCACACTTCTTACTGACTTGGGAATTGAGATGGATGTCCGTCACATCTTTGAGACTTTGGGATTCACGGGGTTGTATCGGCTGAGGAAGCATTCTTACCCTTTTCTTACCTTGGAGTTTATGAGCTCGTTTAATTACGAGCCACCGCACAAACCGCTGTTGAGTTTCGGTTGATGAACACCGCTTTCTGTTGACCATGGACCTTTTTGCGTCTCACCTTGGGTTGGCCAAGCCTCCCAAGGATTCCATCGATGAGATCCCTTCGAGTGCGGTGTCTACCGCCTAATGCCTTGTCTTCACGGAAAGCCGGCTCCCACTCTCAAGCAACATGTTGATTAATGATGTTCAACATGTTACCTTGAGGATCTTTCTTCGTTCTATTTCGAACCTCCTTTATGATAAACCGGATATTAGTAAACTGAACAATCATGAGATGCTGCTTCTGATGTCTTACCTCAACCCGGAGCGGACCGAGAGGGTGGTCTTTAATGCTCCTGCCATGTTCTGTGCTGGCCTTGCCTTGATGGCTACTTCCACTACCCGGTACTTGAGTTGTGGTGCTATCGCCACTCGGCTAGTTGAAAAGCTCGCCTCCTTTGAGGCTTCTTCTGAGTATGTTCCTCTGGCTACACCGGTGCCTATTATGAACCGAGACTACTACCTCGACCTGAAATGGTTGAGAACTTTAGCTGATGGCAGCCTAGCTTGGAGGGTGTGGGGCATGAGCTGGATGAAGATTCCGGCTCCTGAGCACCTTCCACCGACAGAGCCCTTAGACCCGGTGGTTGTAGTTGTGGACTCCGATGAGGAGGAGGAGGATGATGATGGACCTCGACAGTTGAGGACGTACCTCATTGATGACACAATCCTCCAGGTGATGCCCGAGCCCAAGAAGGGGGAGAACGCGACGGTAGTGGAGGAGAGGCCCAGGTTGGGGAGAGGACCCCGTCGAGTGAGGGAGAGGACCACTGATACTAGACCACGACCGACAGCACCACCGCAGCAGCACCCTTTTCCTTGTTACCCCTACCTCGACACCCCGGAGACGCGTTCGAGCTACTTGGCAGAGAGAGTGTCATCCACCTTGACACTCCAGAACATGCATAAGATGGCGTATGCTCAGGGGATTGGCACCGAGGGACCGCATCCGGTGTGGTGGAGCGGAGTTGGGGACTATAGTGGGGTTTTCCACTCTTACGGGGTGGATTAGTCAGCTTAGGGGACACCTCAGTCCTTTGCTTTTGGTGGCTTGACCCCATGGTATGTGAGTCCTGGAGCTGGAGCGGGGGTTGATGCGGGTATTGGGTCATCGGGAGCGGGCACCTCGGGAGGAGGTGGTGGTGGAGATGAGCTGATGGAGGAGCAGCAGCAGCAGGAGTGATACTCCTATTATTTATCCTTGTTTTTAGTCGATGGTGTTGGATGTTGGTAGTTGTTGTTGGTTAGAACTTTTATTTTGGATCTGTATGGATGGCCATAAGACCGGATTTGCTAGTTTGACTTTATTGCAGGGTTTTGGGAGTCGGGAAGACATCCCGACTCACGTTATGTGACATTTATATATACATATATGTGGGTTATGACAGGTATTTTCCAAGATTTTGACCTGTAGGTACTCGACATAGTACCCCATACTCGGTCGAGTAGCTGCAGGTGTGACAGAAATAAGGCATTCTGATCTCAGGGCTACTCGATCGAGTAGCCATGACACTCGATCGAGTAGCGGGCACTCGATCGAGTACCACTGCATACTCGATCGAGTACCACTGTTACAGGAACTTTTCACGAATTAAAATTGTTTGATGATTATATAGTTACATGTTTTGATGTTTAACATGGTTGTTGATGATTAGTAGCATGTTTGAACTGTTAATATCATATGTTGGAGGTCGTGCTTGGTTTTTAGAGGCGTATTTGTAACGAATCGTGAAGTTGTAATTGTTTCATTGCATTCATTTTACATCCGTAGTGTCTACTAGTTATATTTCACCGGGAGTGCGTCCTTCCATATATATACAAATGCAAATGATACACACATTCCTTCTTTATGGTGGCTAGTTATTCGAATATGGCTGCATATATCTTTATGGTTTACTGGTTGACTGAGTAATATGAGTAATGTCAATAATGAATAATATGGTTTGGATATATGTCAAGATGTAAGTAGTAAGTAAAATATGTGTAGTAATTTGATGGTGAACTTCGGGGACGAAGTTTCTTTTTAGAGGGGAAGAGTAATGTCGCAAAATAAAAAGACCGATTTTGAAATTATGTTGTTGTTTATTTATACCGTTTCCTATGACTTTAGTCACATCTCTGGTATGGAAGTATAATTTTTTGCACTTGTTAGTGGAAGTAACTTGTATGTTGAAGTAAAGTTGAATAGTATACTTAAAAGGCGGTCATAGAAAGATAGTCATGAGGTCGTGTGTTGGAATAGAATTATATTGTTGAATACATTAGTGGTGCTAAAGTGACATGTTTCGCGTTGTTGGTTATTGCTAGTGAAAGTGTAACCTCGTAGTGTGTTGGGTATTTCAAGTAATATTTTGTAGGAGTGGGTCTATATGGAGTGTTAGACAGTTGATGATAATGACATGGGGGAGGGTATTTCCGGGGAGTGGTAACCTTGGTTGGGTGAGTTGAACTTCGGGGACGAAGTTCTTTTTAAGGGGGGAAGACTGTAATACCCGCCCTTTTAGAGACCCTTTGACCAGCATTGACTGACCTTGGGAGCGGTAATAGTCCTTAGAAGTGCGTGCCAAAGTTACCTTGGGTTGCGAGTTATGTGTGGTACTCGATAGAGTAGAGGCTACTCGATCGAGTAGCTTGGATACTCGATCGAGTAGGGGGACACTCGATCGAGTATGTGGGCGACTCGATCGAGTAACGGGTTTTCAGCGAGGGTTTATAATCGCGTTTTGTTAAATCCGCAAATCATTTCCGCCTCATTCCTTCAGATCCTTAGGTCACCTCTTTCCCTTCCCTTCACCATATAACCTCCATGGAAGCCTTTGAAGGTTCTTGTGCCTTAGGAGAGCATAACGTGAGTCGGGTAGCGGTCTTTTGCCAGGTTCCTTCTTGTAGGTATGTCGTCATCATCATCCGTATCCTTGTCTTTGCAGTTAGGGTTTGCTTGTTAGTGATAGATGATTGTGTTATGGATATAGGTGTTGCTTGATTGCTGGATATTTCGTATGTTGGCATGGAGTGGTTGCAGTTGCTTAAAGGTAGGTTCGCCTACTCAGTTTCAGTGGATAGTCTAGTGTGTCGATCGTCGTGTCATTATTATTGTATTGTGGTTGTGTTTGTGTGGCAGCGTATATATGTAGTCGGTTGGTATATACATTTGTTGGTTGTGGTTGTATTGCAAATGCCTGATTGTTTGTTTGTCTCTGGTTCTCCCGGTGCGTCCTCGGCTGAGTGGAGTCACTTGCGGGAGTGGCTTCACGCCCTAGTTTCGCCCTCCGTGGAACCCGCCACGGGAGGGGATGTGCACATTAATGGGACAGGGTTATCGCTCGGTATGATGAGCGGGGATTTGGTGGGTACGGCTGCGGTCCCCCATCGCGTGGGTGTCCAAAGGACGATCGGTGACGGAGATTGATTGGAGTGGGTGTGCTTGTGTGTGTGACTGATTGTGTTGTGTCGTGTTGATAGATGTTGTTGGTTTTGTCATTTTTTATCTCAGTACTGACCTTGTGTGGTTGTCTTGTTGTTTTATGTGTCTGCCGTGATCCCTTATGGTGAGCAGTCTGTCTTAGCAGGTGTTGATGTCGTTGATAGCTGGAGTCCGGGCAGGGATGAGTCTTCACGAGATTTGATAGTAATAGAGTGTAGCCAATGAGTTGTATCTTTATTTTGTTAAGTTGGTTGTAACGCTTGTAATATAAGTATAAGTGTTCTTTTATCGACTTTTGATGATTACTTACCTCGGGCAACCGAGATGGTAACGCCCTTATTTGCTAAGGAAGGCCTAGTTAAGGCTCCTCTGAATATGGGGGTGTTACAGGGAGCTTCTCCACAAGAGCCTTCCTTGTCCAAAGCTTGGACGATCTCTCCAAGCACCAACCATGATGGATCTCTACCATGCTCCATTTGCTCGACCACGTGAACAAGGGTCATACTACCATAACATTTCGGCCCCTCCTCCTTCAAAGAATCAACAAAGAGGTACACATGGACAAGGCAAAAGGCAAGAGCCCTTCTCCTAGCCACCTCCGAAACATTGGCATCTAATCGATTGGAGAAGATGTTGATGAGAGCCAACATGTCCACACCATGTGGAGCAAGAAGGAAGCTGACTTGACTTGTCGACAAACCCAACATGGAACGGAATTTCTCCTTGTAGCACAACCGAGTCGGAGGAAGCACCGAAACACAACCCGGCCACCCACCAATGGCTCCAACTT
Organism: Silene latifolia; assembly: GCF_048544455.1. NCBI lineage: Eukaryota > Viridiplantae > Streptophyta > Magnoliopsida > Caryophyllales > Caryophyllaceae > Silene > Silene latifolia. Next base: position 85,484,162 of record NC_133535.1, read on the forward strand.
ATTCGGCAAGAGGACAAATTTCACCTTTCGGGAAAACGAAAACATGGTGTTTCGAATCCCAAAACCGAGAACATGCTTCGAGGAATGAGGATTGCACCTTGACCTGACGGAGCACCAACAATTGATCAACTCCCATGCAAATGAGTTGATACTTTTCGGGAGGCGACGAATTCCGGTACCATTGTCGCAACGCATTCTCAAAAGCATTCATAAAATATTTTTGTGGAGGAGGAATAAGAAGTTTTATAGAGACGTTTTTATGTTTCGGATGATGAAACAATGAAGCGCAAACATCACTATTTATACAAAAATGATCAGCGCGTTTTTCAGAAAAAGGGGAGAGCTTGCTCCCATCGCCAGGCTGCTCGCGCCTCTCTAGGCCCTCTCCCAGGATTCCCGCTTTGACTTGTCTCTTTCAGCATGTGTTTTCTCCTGACACCTCAAACCTCCCGCCAGAATGCTCGCGTCTCTTCGGGATGATCCAGGACATTTTGTGTTTCCTCACACTCACATTTCCTTGTTTTTGCGTTTTACGAAATCCAACACGGTTTCCACGACGCAGCTTTAAACATACAGATTTTTTCTTTCATTTTTTTTAAGGGGGGAAGGGCTAGTCGCCCCGATCCGCGACGGATCATTTCCATGTCAATCAAAATTCGAAAATTTTTCGGAATTTCGCAATAAAATCGAAAATTGATAACACGACATCAATTTTCCTCAAAACTCAAGCACTCACAAATTCGAGTCTTGACCTCAAAAAATCAAATCAAATACACTCGTAAAAATCTTTTCTAAAATTCATTCCCTGACGGTTTGAGTTTGGATTTTTCGAGTCACAAATCAATTTCAACAATTTCAATGCAATTTAATTCACGACACGAGTTAATTGCTCAATTTTCAAATTAATTCCTTTTGGGAATCCAAACGTGACGACTTGTCGCAAAAATTTTCAAAATTCATTTCAATTTTCAAAATTCAATTTTAACTTCAAGTCATCTTGGTCAATTTTGTTTTCAATCAAATGCTTTTACGTGTTACGTTTATGCATATGTGCTACCTGTTGCCTGTTTTCTACACTAACGATGCAGGAACTGATGCAAAGTAAAAGGAGAATTGACAGCCGACAGCGCTCCTCCGAAACACGACACAAAAAGCCAAAAAATCACAAAATAAACCGCAATCCAAAAACACATATATACAAACCACCTGAAGCAAAATACATCGACACACGTTTGATACGGAAAACTGACCGTACAAACAGGATCCAGTACAGACATCTATCATACAGACACTGGCCTAAAACAACTATCTATCATACAGGCACTGGACTAAGACAACGAACTGGGGGCTATCCGCCACCCACCGAACTAAGCACTCTCTATCCTCTCAAACGGAAAAGAAAGGGAGCAACACAAGAAATAGAGGAGCAACAACGGAAGCAGAGGTGGTTACCATGACGGTAATAACTCGTTCCTGCTCCACGACAAAAAAGAAGACAGTGTCTCGCAGACTTTGGATGATAAGGAGGCCAAGAACCATGATGCGGCGCACTACCCCGGTACTGACCTCCAATCATCAGCTGTCCTGTCTATGAGCCACAACGAAAAGGACAAACCGGCTACAACAGCCGCTTCCCCTCCTCCACGGATGCATCCTCTACCACCACCTCAGCTTCAGCGGCTTCCCCGGTCACTTCAGCTCCTCCTGGATCATCCTCCTCCTCCAATGCCTCAACAACAGATCCCATAGGGCCCGATCGCTCCCTTGCAATCAAAGAATAAACAAAAAACGTCAGCCGAAATTTCGGCATTATGACGGCGTAAATCGGACAAACCCAGAATAAACAAACAACCTGCAAAGCAAAGCAAGGGCAACCCCGCTCGAATCGAACAAACAAAAAAATAACTCCTCCCAAAAACGCACAAAAAACGACTCGCCCTTCTTTTCAAGCAAAAGACGAGTCAAAACAACAAACAAAAATGGCATCTCAAGACCCACACAAGGTCCGCCAACAACCCAAAATACATTCCCAATGCAATGAGGAATTTTTCTACGGCTCAAAAAGGCAATTTATATGCCAATTTCATCACAAACCGGTCGAAAATTCAAAATACGACCGCAAAGAGGCAAACGTGATTTTATCACACCTCAAGGCGACCTAAACTACCAGTAAGGTCCATTTCAAGGCAAACTGACTCAATTCAAGCTCAAACAGGCGCTTATTTGGTCAGACATAAGACCGTCACAAAAGGCAAAAATTCCAATTTTGCCCACAATACCCAACAAAGGTCCAAAATGGCAAATACGGTCTTTCTCGACTACAATGCAACCTAGTGGGACCCATTACCCAAGCAAATAAACTTGGCATTGTGAGATGAGATAGTTTCCGCACCTCACTCACGTTTTTCGAGCATAAGGAGCGAGAACGGGGACCAAAATGCAAACTAAAAGCACCCCTATACTCCTAAACGGGTTTCTAACCTAATGGAATCATCAATTTCACTCGAAATGGGCTCAATCAAAAACGCCCAAATCGATTTTTTAGGGTAAACATCTCGCCCTAATTCAATTCAACTAAAAAAACAAACAAATTCGAATGGATTCAAGAGGAAATACATACCATGAGATGACATTATTGTTGATAGCACGAATGGAAGCAAACAAAGGTCCAACAATGGCGATTTAAGTTTGTTTTGTCGAAATTTGGGGAAGACGAAGGGATGAATGACAAGCACCCAAGCCTCGCGTCTTTTACAGAAAAATAGGAGAGCCCCCTTCTATCGCCAAGGGGCTCGCGCCTCAATGAGGCTTCCCTTTGCTTTATTCAGCGAAATTTAAGTTTTGGCCCAATTTCCTGCTCAAATTCTTCAAAATTCAACGACGGCAATTAAAACCGTCATTTCAAAATAATAGTGAAATCAAAATTCACAATTTCCTCAAATTTTAAACAAACGGCGATCAAAACCGCCATTTTCCCTTCAAAAATTGTGAAAAATTCAAAATTCACTATTCCTTCAAATTACCATGACGGCAATTAAACCGTCAATTTCAAAAAACAAAATAATAGTGAAAAATTCAAAAATTCACAATTTCGCCAAAATACAATGACAGCACATAAACCGTCACTTCAAAAATAATAGTGAGGATTCCAAATTCACTATTTCCTTCACATGTCAACGACGGCACATAAACCGTCACTTCAAAAATAATAGTGAAGATTCCAAATTCACTATTTCCTTCACATGTCAACGGCGGCACATAAACCGTCACTTGAAACATAATAGTGAAGATTCCAAATTCACTATTTCTATCACATGTCAACGGCGGCACATAAACCGTCACTTCAGTCGTAATAGCGAAATTTAAAATTTGCTATTTCCTTCAAAAAATTCAAACAAACGGGTAGTGGAAGTTCAAATTCACTATTCCTTCAAATGTCAACAGGGGGCTTCCTCGCAGAACCCGCTTATTTCAGAAACGTTGATAGTGAAATTCAAAATTCACTATTTTCACAGCGCCATCATGAGTTCGCTACTTTCAAAACACGCCCATCAGACGCGGCTATTCTCACAGTCAATTAACCGACACCCCATGGCTGGCGAGCCTTACAACGCATCGTGGCTGGCGAGCCCTCCTCAGGTACCACCATGGCTGGCGAGCCTTACTACGCGTCGCGGCTGGCGAGCCCTCCTTATGTACGCCCCATGGCTGGCGAGCCTTACTACGCGTCGCGGCTGGCGAGCCCTCCTCTTGTACGCCTCATGGCTAGCGAGCCTTACAACGCGTCGTGGCTGGCGAGCCCTCCTTATATACGCACCATGGCTGGCGAGCCTTACAATGCGTCGCGGCTGGCGAGCCCTCCTCATGTACGCCCCATGGCTGGCGAGCCTTACTACGCGTCGCGGCTGGCGAGACCTCCTCATGTATGCCCCATGGCTGGCGAGCCTTACTACGCGTCGCGGCTGGCGAGCCCTCCTCATATACGCACCATGGCTGGCGAGCCTTACTACGGGTCGCGGCTGGCGAGCCCTCCTCACATACGCACCACAGCTGGCGAGCCTTTGTCCGAAAACGCGCAAGGATATATCCGAAGATGCCTCAGGTATGACTCCTTCTTATGGCTGGCGAGCCTTTGTACATTGTCTAACGGACTTTAAACGACCCGCGCAGATAGTCGACAGACTCTAAACTGTTTTCGACGACAGGTCCTTGGCTCGTACCCTCGAGTCGTCTTGGCGTCGCCCTTCCCGACGGCAGGTCCTTGGCCCGTATCCTTTCGAGCCGCCTCGACGTCGCTTGGGTCTCCAGGTTGTAATCTTCGATTGACCTGGGGGCTCTACTTTGACTTTCGCCCTGTCCAAGCCTCAGTCAAAGTGGAGGCTCTATAGATACCCAGTATCTGCTGAGACTCCAACAAACACCCGATGATTATCGGACTACAACATGTTTTGGAATCGCGGCGTTTGATCGACAGTTTGTGTACAACTTTACGTCGGAAAACTTAAAATGATTTCAAAAATAAAACATTTCAAAAATACCTAGAGTGTTTAATGCACGACAACGGGGTCGTAATGACACTAACTAGAGTCAAAACCGACACAAGACCAAAAACCGACTCAAAAATTTAAATCCCGACTCCAACAACGAGTCAAACCGAGTCAAACACAAAAAACAAAACTTTCAAAGCCTTCTATGTTAAGGTTTCCCGGAATCTTACATAGTCAAATATCAAACATGTTCATCCAAAAACTAGGATAGAACAAATCATGATTGCACTTGTGTGAAAGTGACAGGACAACTCGAAGACCCACGACGTAGCTCGCGCCTCTTTGAGGAGTCCAGGTGGCCATGTCGCACAAAACTCACACAACCACTCATTTCATATAAATACCAAGTCACAATCCGACGCGTATTTACGATCTACCGATCGTAAATACAAGCCTTACACATTGTTTGGTACCGTTATCGTGCATTAAATCACTTGACCGACCACTTCGACCACTACACCATCACTAATCTTAAAACACTCTTTTTACTTACCAAAACGGTTTTAAACCGAGTCTTTTCCGACCAAACGAGTTGTTACACTTACGTCGGTTTCTCGCCATAACCAAACATGTAAGTATGAGGGTGTAAAAATCCTTCTTTTATCATGTCTTCATTTGTTTCATGACTATAACATGCTAAAACATGCATAACATGATCCAAAACATGGGATAAACGAGCCAAAACTGAGTTTTGGCCTGAGGCAGAAGCCCCTTAATGTGCACAAGGACTCGCGCCTTAATGGGGGTGCCCAGTTCAGAACTCAACCGTGTTTATTCTCGTCTTTCCCCTTTAATCCACTTTCATATTTGTAATCGGTTTTTACCATTCCAAATATTTTCAAACCCTTTTTTATTTTATTTCATTTGTTTTAACCATAAAACATTTTTCACCCTTGGTTCCTCATACCATGACGGTTAAATCCGTGTTTCGGTGATAATATTTGGTTAATAACATTCAAAAGGTATTTTAAAGCCTTTTATTTCATTTTTGGGAGGTATTTTAAAGCCTTTCATCATTTCTTTACATTTTCAAAACAAGCATATTAGTCACCAACACAAAGTCATCCTTGGTTCTACAAACCATGCCGGATTTTAACCCGGGTACGATGATGAGCATCGACTAATTATATTCAAGTGAACTTAAAATAATTAGTTCATAATTATTTTCAAAACTATTCATGTCAAGCTTGTCAAGTCGAACCCGACACCGAATGTCATCAAAATAATGATGATTATTCGAGTCTCGTTCCTCAAATCAACAAATGCGGTCTAAACGACTCTTTCAAACCAAATCGGGTCAAATACCCATTTTTCAATACGTTTTATAAACGTTTTTCAAAAGGTCAGAACACGGCATATAACCGTTGGTCGACCCGCGCCTAAACAGGCCCCTTCTTTCTTATTTCTAAAACCAGGGGAGACCCCCTTGCACTGCCAACAGGCTCGCGCATCATGTGGCCGCCTGGTGTAGGGTCTGTTCCCTTTCCAGCATCAGTCTAGGACGATCTCGACTCCAGTTAGCCCAGATATAGGACGGATCAGACGACTATTTTCTCATCCAAAATCATATTTGCAAAATACTCTACTAAGACAAATGGATCATGTTATGCACCATAAACCTAATACGGTAAATGGATGTTTAATTTCCGTCTTGCATGCAAATCAACCATAAATCCAACTAGACATCTTATACTTGATACTTGGATTAAATCAACCGATAGGTTTAAATTATTGGATGCGCATTCATGCATTTAAACCGTTTTATCAACTTTTGCATTCAACCAACCAAGATCGATCAGTAGAGGCCGCTACCGCGGGCGGGATTGGGTGTCTGATTAAAGGGCTTCCCAATACGTACCTTCACCTCTTACTCAGAAACTTTGGATAGTGGACGACCTTATCCAGGGCGTACGAGAGTCATTCTAGAGATAAGATGCTAAAGAGGGACGATTTCCTTATCTTTAGTACCTATCTCAAACGCTGCTTTGTGCTTCGATTTGACCGAGGTATAAAGTCGATTTCGAACGGGTTCCAAGCATCCCACAAATGCTTGGTGGCGAATCCGAACATCTCTAATCGTTTCGAGACCCTTACCGAGGCGAAACCGACTGATCCAAAACGATCCGGTCGAAAGCATTTTTACGCCGCCGAGCGTGGTCTTTCAAAAGACCGCTGCACGTCCGCAGATTGAACTGGACCTGCAGGTGGGCCATGTCCACAACTTGTTATTTATTTAATAAAGTTTCTTAATTGTAATTCCGATTTCACTGCCTTGGGAAACCGATATGGTAACATCTCCCAGTTACCTTGCCGATTAAGAAGGGGGTGTTACAAAGTGGTATCAGAGCGACGATTTTGGAACCTAAACCAATGAACCAAAATGAACATTGGAGTGTCTGATAAAATGAACCCGACACGAGTACATTAGGAGTTCGGTTTTGGGTGAGAAGGATCCCTTATTTCAAAACTAGATCCTATTATTTCGGTTGGTCACTATGTGGGTGGTTATGAGTCGGGAAGTGTGAATTAAAATGTTGCATGATTATACTTGTGTTACAATTTTGTTGAGCATCTTGCATGATTTACTCACTCAAATGAAATATGACCATGTTTAGAAGTTGGATGAAATAATCGAGGAGCGTGGCATATTTTGGATCGGTTGTTATGTGTCGATGTGTGAAAACTACGTGATATGTGGTGTGATTACATGTATTCTATAACAAGTTGATATGATTGTCTTATGTGAAATGCAATTGTTTGCATGATTGTTGCGTGTTTGAATATGATGAGTGAAAAACCATAAATTGCATAGTTGATAGGATTCTTGCATGATATAATTGTTCATATGGTATGTGATAACATGTAGAAGTTGGATGAAAGTAATGATACATATGTCATGTTTTGAGAATGGTTGTTACGAGTTGGTGTGTAAGGGGCAGTAGCCCCGTCCTTTGGCATGCTAATACCGCATATATGTTTGAATGTCACTAATACTATAGTTAGAGTGTGATTAGTAATGGTTGTTAGTAAAATAGTTGCTAGTGTAAGAAAAGTATTCCTTAGTCGGAAATTGCAAACCATAGAGAGGCACTTAACCGATTGCGAGTTAGTATTCGACCGAGTACCAGTCACATGACCGAGTGAACCCTATCACTCGACCGAGTGGAACAATTTCTAGAAACTTGAAAATTTCTGGAAGTGAGTCACTTGACCGAGTGAAGAGGGCACCCGATCGAGTGGACGACACTCGACCGAGTGGACTCAGCACTCGACCAAGTGCCATCTTATGGGTTGTGAAATTCACGAGATTTGCATTATTACTTTATTTCTTGCATTTCTTTATCGTTTCTCATAACAAAAGTACCAAAATATCTTTAGGATTTTACCAAAACTCCATTGTTGATGTCGGTTGCTTGGACTTAAGCTTTCTATTCCATTTTGTTCTTTTAATTCTTGCTAGTTAAACATTGTGAGTGGTTTTCTCATTGTTCTTAATCTGTTCCAATTTAATTTTGTTTAAATCTACGCTTATTCCTCCAATTTTGTCAATTAATGGCATGTTTTATTGGATTCATGATATTTGTCATCTTTTTACATCATTTATGATGTCAATTATAAAATTCTCATGTCCAATTTTTGCCCAATTTTTTTTATGAACTTGAAAATACATGCTCTTAAATCAATAAGTTGATTTGGTGTTTGATAAACGGTTGATTGTTAACAAGGGCTAGAGTTTGATTATTATTGCTGTTGTATATGTTTGAAATCCTGTCTTGAAAATTTTGTTCCGAAAATTTAATCTTAAGATGTGGCTCAAAATATTTCAAAAAATTCATTTTTAAAATGAATGATTTTGATATTTGTGCTCAGAACATGATTCAATTGTTTCTTGCTACGTAGTTCTTATTGATATTGCATTGTGTTACATTAAACCAGTAGTTTTGCTTTACAAATAGCCTCAAGTTTTGACATCTATATTAGTTATACCGACAAATCCGATTTTTATATACTCCATTTATTTTTGGTTTAGTTATGTCATAAAGATTTAAATGTTGCTTAATGATGTTAGGTATGGTCTTAAAATTTGAAAATTTTGTCCTAAAGTTTTCTTGAATTAATTGAGTAGTAATACTTCAATTTCCGTTAGTAATGCTATGTATTGTCTTAAGTTGGTATTTCCGCCTTAAAATCTTGACCAAATTTTGACTTCCTTCTTTTATCTTAAACTTGGCTTAACGGTGTTTTAAGACAATAATCTTTATGTGTATCACTGTAATAACATGGTTTAAATAAAAAAAATTCCGTTTTAAAAGTGGACCAAATTCCTTTTGAGAGTTCATGATGAGTCATGTAATTGGTGTTGTGTTGCATTTTCCATGTGTGGTTATTGTTGTGTTGTGTTCGAGATCATTAGTGGTGTTACTTGGTGATTGAGGAGATGTAAGACGGTTGGGAGACCGTCTTACACTTGAGTCGTCTCTTGGAGCTTCCCACTCCAAGAGGGATGTGCACATTAATGGCTTGAGTTACGGAGGGACTCGTGTGGTTGAGACACGACATCTGGTAAGGGATCCGGTTGGCTTTTGGACCTGGTACGTCTGGGCGTGTCCCGGTACCTATTTTTGGTTGTTGGCATGTCTGGGCGTGTCCCGATACCAGTGTGGTTGTCGGTATGTCTGGGGGTGTCCCGGTACCGTGGTGGTTGTGGGTACGTCTAGGCGTGTCCCGGTATCGGAGTGGTTGTTGTTTGATATCGTCTCATTCATGTTTTAGTCATGTACACTGTATTTATTTATTGAAACTGACGTTTGTCTGTCTGTGTAATTGTCACCTATTTTCGGGGTGGCGTGTGTCGATTCATATGATATTTCTGATCATATGGGGAGTAGGTAAGTACAGGTTTGCTTGTTGACGTGATCAGGATTCGGGCCGCGCTACGGACTTTGTAGTCGAGTACATAGTCACTAGGTAGATGACATAGTCATAGACGAGTTGTATTTCATTTATTCATTAGTTTATGTTTGTAATAACTAAATTTGTTATTTATTTAATAAAGTTTCTTAATTGTAATTCCTATTTCACTGCCTCGGAAAACCGAGATGGTAACATCTCCCAATTACCTTGGCCATGTAAGAAGGGGGTGTTACATCTTTAGTCCTCTGTGAGTCGTCTGTAGGGATTTCAGGTCATAGTTATATCACTTGTTCAATCACAATCACAACACAATTCACCTCAGTCAATCTGTCAGGATATTCATCTGTCAGGCTACTTTGTTGAATTTATTAAAAATACTTAGAGTGCTTCTAAAATCCTGAAACTTGGCTCAGATTAAGTCACTTATTAAAGAATCTTTCCACAAATTTTCATGAATTTAGGAGATCATTTACTATTTTTACCAAATTACCGAGTTTATTGCATTAACACCTTATCAGTCAATTATCAGTCTAATTTCTTCAAAATAATGACTGTCCTGGGGTTATACACTGCAAAATGGTACCAAGAGCCAGGTTATAACTCAATTCCACCTTTGTGTTAGTCTTGGGTTGAGAGTATTATGAGTTCATTATCCCTAACTACATTAAAAACACAAAATAACCATGAGTGAAGAGAGACTTGTTGGAATAGAGCAGAAAGTAGATCAGTTAGCAGGAACTGTCAATGTGATGGTTAATGCTATGAATGCTGTCATGGAGAGGATCCCAAACCCTGATCCTATAAAACCACCACCAGTCAGAGGCAGAGGCAGGGGTAGGCTTCCAAGTAGGAGCAGGAAGACCACAACAACCACATCATGAGCAAGAAGAATGGTCTGATTCAGATGAGAGCAACATGACTCATGAGGAGATTCCGGAGTACACAGACAAGCATCTAAAGGTAGAATTTCCTGAGTTTCTGGTAATCTCAATCCTGATGATTTCTTAGAATGGATTAGGAATATTGAGAAAGCCTTTGAGTATAAAGGTTATAATGATGTTAAGGCCTTTAAAGTTGCTGTTTTAAAACTAAAAGGGTATGCTTCTCTATGGTTTGATAACCTGAAACACCAAAGACTTAGAGAAGGTAAGAAACCCCTTAGATCTTAGTCTAAACTGAAGAAGAAAATGCTGAGTAAATTTGTCACCAAAGACTACACTCAGGATTTGTTTATTAAACTGTCAAAGCTTAGACAAGATGAGAAGTCTGTTAAGTCTTACTTGAGAGAGTTTGAACAATTGACCTTGCAATGTGAGATAACTGAGAAGCCTGAGCAAAGGATTGCTAAGTTCTTGAAAGGCTTAGATAAGAAGATGGCTAGCAAGGTTAGGATGCAATCCTTATGGTCTTATGATGATGTTGTTAACCTCTCATTGAGAGTTGAGAAAATGGGAAAGACCAAACCAACAATGTCTAAACCTGCTGCTAGGTTTGTGTATAAGCCTTACACTAGTGTCAAGATTGGTAAGACACCTAAACCAGCAACACAACCCACCTCTAATAAAAGAAAAGGGGTCCTGAACCAAACGCCTAACCCAAACCCCAGTGAGAATAAGATCAAATGCTTCCAATGTCAGGGTTATGGTCATTTAAGGAAGGATTGTCCTTCTAAGAGGGTTATAACATCAATGGAAGTGGAAGAATGGGAAAGGGAAGGAATGGTTGAATATGAGCAAGAAGATCCTATGGTGGAAGAGACAGTTTTTGAAGAAGGGATAAGCCAGGATGTGGTCATGGCTCACCCTGATACATGCCATAGTCTGGTTTTATGGAGAGTTATGCATTCCCAGCAAGCACCTTTGGAAAAGGACCAAAGGTCCCTTATTTTCAGGAGCATATGTACCATTCAAGGGAGGGTTTGCAAATTAATCATTGATTGGGGGGAGCTGCAATAATGTGGCATCTGTCACCCTAGTTGAGAAACTGAATCTTAGCACACAAGAGCACCCACACCCTTACAAGCTCAGGTGGTTAAACAAATGAGCTGAGGTCAGAGTTGATAAGCAATGTCTGGTTCCATTCTCAATTAGACATGTGTACAAGGATGAGATCCTATATGATGTGGTGCCTATAGATGCCTGTCACCTACTGTTAGGTAGGCCATCAGAGTTTGACAAGAATTCAGTCTACCATGGAAGAAGCAATACTTAGTCTTTCAAGCAAGGTAGTAGGAAAATTACTCTGACTCCTCTACCTCCTAATCAGAAGAGCTATGGGAATTCCAGTATGACCGAGGGACTTAATTCAAGAGTCTATCACACCCGAAATACTCGAGAGGGGGGGGGGGGGGTGAATTGAGTATTTAAAAACTTATGCCTACTTTTTATTTTATATCAATGATTAATTACTTAAAGTTTATTGATTAAACTTTAACTAATTAACTAAGTGATTATGAACGTAATGAAATGAACGAAAAGAAAAACTGCAAGGACACACGATATTTGAAGTGGTTCAGCTTCACACGTCGAAGCCTACGTCCACTATTCTCGATTAATAATTTAAGTACCTCTCTCCGGATTACAAAATTATCAACCCACTCGTATAACTAACTCTAACTATAACTCAATTTGAATATCACTAGATATTCGGTTTTGACTATCTTAAGTTACTAAGAAAGCACTTGATTGTTCTTCTAAGTGTTCACACAATTGAACGAGTAAGAAACAATATGAAGTACTATTATCTTATGACCTAACCTTAAGAAAAATAAGCAAATTAAAGAACACGACTTTTCGCAAGATTTTCCAAACGCAAAACAATAAGAATAACCAATTAAAAATTAAACTCAATTTTGTTTGCAAGGGATTTTTTAATATTTCGAAAAGCTTAACTTGAATAAAGAATGATCATATGTATTTATAGAAGAGGAGAGAACTAGGTTTTGCACGAAACCCTAGGATGCCGTGAGATAGGCGGTTTATCTCGCAAGAGATAAATCTCTATCTCTTTCCTAATTCAATCCAAGATATATTAGTTTAGGTAAATAAGATAAAAGTGAATCTTATATTTCTATAACTATATCTTTAAGATTTTCAGATAAGTAAACAAATTAAATTATGTATATATTTAAGATAAGAATATATCTTATAAAAAATATAAGCTAGATTTAATTAGATAGGTTACTTGTACTGGAGGACTTGTAAAACCTAAAGGTTCAAAGCCAGCGGCCAAAACCCTAGGCCCGTGTCCATCTAGACGAAAATCCCTCTTCTTGGATTAGGGTTAGGTTAAATAAACTAGCAAATCCTAGGTAGCATGACGACCCATAAGTCGTTTTACTAAGCAATAGAGACATGCAAGTTATCCATTATAACAACCCATAATTCATCTCTACTATATACACATATGATTTCGAAATATGTTTAAACAATTTTATCCTTTGAAAAATGATTTTAAAACTATTAAAATCGTGCTATTAAAATGCTACCCAAAGTTATAGTAGAAACAACTATAACTTTAAGTTTGGTAAGTAAAGTTATAGGTGAAATAGCTATAACTTTACCTTTCCAATATTCTTTTCTTAAGATACCGTCATTATATGAAGACCTATACTAGCTAATCTTCCTGGAGATCTTCAGTGATAGGATCTTCTCTTTATCTTGACCAAAAGCTCTTCATCTTGAACTTATTAAAGACTTGATCTAGCCTTTTGCTTGAGTGATCATCATACTTGAAACTTGTTACAGTTACTATGGCGCTTTAAGAATCTTCAATGTTATATCTTTAAGCTGCTATAACATTACTTGAATGATGCCTCACAAATCTTCAATGTTATAGCTAAGAATGCTATAACATTACTTGCTTAATCTTGTAAACCTAAGTCAATCTTAACAAAGACTAAACAAACGATTACGAGCAAGAGTATATATAATATAAAGCACACACTTGTCATTATCAAAACTTAACATATATCTATATGGTCCAACAAATCCCCCATTTTTGATGATGACAAGTCTCTTATGATTTGTGACTAAGTGAACGTCCCCCCTCAACAAAATTGATCGGTCCGTTTCGTGTTCACAATTAAATAGATGTGGTCGTTGGGTCACGTCCGAATCAAAACACAATTTATAGCTTCACAAACAACTCTACAATTAGTAAAGAGGCAAGTAAAGGTCGGATCCCAAGGGACGGGAATTGAGATGAGATTTCTATTGAAACTAGTGGTGTCTTAGGGGTGTCACAATTTGGGTTGATGTAGAAGGTCACTAACTAGAATAGCAATGGAAATAAACAAGCAAGATGAATAAAAAGGGTTGTAAACAATTGATAAAAAGCAGTAGGGTGTCATGGGGTCATAGGGGATTCATGGGAATTGATCATACAAACATGTTCTCAAATTATAAGAAAGCAATTATTGTTGTGACGGATTGAGTTGGGTTATATCTTACAATCCTAGGAAAGTTTGGGTCCCGGAACCGAATCGATTAGATTGTACAACACCTACAAGTCGACTTAGTCTTCCCTACTCAACAACATGCATGGTCTAATGAGACTCGAGTTGGTTTATGTCTTACAAGTCTCATTGAAAAGATAGGTGATGAGTAAAAAATGCAAGGATTCATAGGCTCACATTTCATCAAACATAACATGTGCATGAGTTGAGATCAAAACAAGCAAGCAAATAAACCATGAAAGCATATTAATTTAAGCATGAATCATTCCCCATGTTGGTTTCCCCTAATTACCCATTAACCCTAGCTAGGTCACTACTCACTCATTATCATGTTGATCATGCTAGCAAGGTTTTCAATCATACCAACAAAAGGAAACATGATGAATAAATGAAAGTAATTAACAATAATTAAAGAGGGATTAAGAGAATTATACCTACTAATGATTCCAATAATAAAGCAAAGAATAAAAGAAGTACTTGATGCTTGATTGAGAGGTTGTCAATCTCCCAATAATAATCCAAATAATCTTCAATTACCCAAAATAAAGGATGAACAAAAGAGAGATTAAGGAAATAAAACTTGTATTAGAACTTGATTAATTGTTGATTACAATACTAAAGAGAGATTTGATTGATATTAACTACTCTAATTATTGATAAGAAGAACATGCTCTTCTAATTAGACTAATGGGGTATTTATAGTGGAAATTAGGTGGATGCATTAGGGTTAACTAAGGGCTAAACTAGTAATTACACTTTTTAGATTGAGCAGGGAGGAGCCGGTATTTTTCGAAGGAAGGGCTTCTTTCTTTGTAGCTTGAGAAGACGAAATTGCGCTTGCATCTTTGGAATCCGTGCGTTTTGGAGTCGGGACGGGCGGATTCTGGCGGTGGAACACGGGCGTCTTTGGAGGAATCCGGGCGGATTGTGGTGGCTGCTAACCCGAGCGTCTTTGGAGGAAAACGCACGGATTGTGCTGTGGAGGACGGGCGGATTTTGGAGAAACCGCACGGATTGTACCTCAGCAACATTTCTTCTTCTTTTCTTCCCTTTTCTTCATAAATTCCTTGGGGATTTCCTTGGGGACTCAAGGATCCTTTCTCAACATTACTCATCTACTATAATATGTACAAAGGCCTTCTAATCTTGTCTCTCCTTGATGCTTGGTCATTGAATTCAATCAATTTAGTCTATTTTTGCCATGAAAATGCAAGATTTGCACTCCTTTCCTACCAAGGGATCAAAATCTCAAAGAATATGCAAAACAAAGAACTAAAGATAATAAATGACCCAAATATGCACTAAAAAGCATGGGAACAAGGCTAATTCGGGGGCTAAATATGCGCTAATTATGGTCACATCAAATATCCCCAAACCGAACCTTTGTTCGTCTCGAGTAAAGAGGTGACAAAGACTAGGACCATTATTTAAACTAACCTAATAACATAGCCGATATGAGACAATTAGCGGGTCTCACTCCGCCCCTTCAACTCACAACAAGACAACCATGAGGTAGGATGCCTTCTTGCAAGGCAAGGTGGGTCTTGCCAAAATGGCGACACATCCAAACATTAAGCACACAAAATCAAATAATTGATGCATCTACAAAAGGAATAGCCACTTCCTCATCAAGTGGCGGAGGCAACTAAAAGAGAGCAAATTTAAGAGCATGTAATCCTTCATAAATATTAGTTCAACAAATTACTAAGGCTAAGAGGATGGCACTAAATCACCTCCAAATGGTGTTAAACTAGACTACTTTCGTCCTCAATTTCCAAATGCTTTCGTCAAGGGCGATTGGATGGTGGTGGAATGATGATCCCTATGATGCTAGTAGCATATGACATGACAAATCTCGAATTCTCTACAAAAGTAAAGGTCATGGATCGTCCCAAGCTCGACAAAGTGGCTTGACAAAAAGGCTTTTTGGGAATGAAATGCTCAAATCTTTATAAATAAGGGTGGATATGACTAGTATTCAAAATTGTCCTCATTTCACTTTCGCATTTCAAAAATTTTAAGATGGGGTTTGTCCCTTCCGGGCTAGTGTCCTTTGCTTTCGCCAATCGCTTATTAGGCAACCGGTTAACCTCTAGACAATAGCTTTTCGGGGTGATAGTCACTCTGTCTCTGGGCGGCCGAATTCACAACCGTGTGGGGGCCCAATTCAATGGATCCCGCTCCAAAGCACATCGAAGTGGTACGCCTCCATCAAAACAGTTAAATTTCTCAACATTTCAACATTTCATAACATTTGAGGTTTCCTTGGCAATAAATTACTTCCACACGACAAAATTCTTGAAATGAGCACTTCAAACTTATTGATAGAAAGTATTTTTGGGTTGCCTTACCACAAGGTCAATCAAGGTGACCTAGACAAGTTAACCAAGTCCACATCGCATCACGGGGTTGGATAGGTGACTCACATGCAAACCCTTGACTAGGCTTTGGGTCATGGGTCAAAAGACACTAGTATGACACTATCTAGGGTGTTTTACAACCATTCTAGTAGGCAAAGTCTTAAGTTGAAAAAGTATTTGTAATGGCTTAGTTGCTCTTGTCAAAGTTCTCAATTAGGCACTTTTCAAAAATGTTTTATCTAAATGCAACTACATGCAATGATGCAACTAATATATACATCCTAATGCAAGTGATTCTATCAACTAATATGACATATAAACTAAATGCAAGTCCTAAATTCACATTGTTATACCGTATTAATCAAAATAAAGCCACATAGTCATTAACATAAAGAGGAAAAAGGAGATTGGAAAGATCATACCATGCGGTCTTCATGATCCTCATGTCTCGGATGTGGCATAGTCAATCAATATGAACAAGGATAGAACAAACACAATATATACAATATATATAATATAACTACACTACAAAAGGAATAAACATGTTTTTGGGTTTTTCAATTTTCAAATTTTTATGGTTTTTCGAAATTTTTCAATTTTTTTGGATTTTTGAATAAAAGTTAAGTTAGAATTCCCCATCCCCACACTAATATGGGCATTGTCCTCAATGGCCAAAATGATGGGAAATTATGCAAAGATGATGCATGATTTCTACACTAAATGCAAGCTACACTAGTCTACACTACATGATGCATGGTTTTTGTTTATGACGGAGAGGAGAATTTAGATTACCTCCCGTTGTGTATGCATTAACTTCCCCAAACCGATCTAGACATTATTGCTAATGTCCAAGGATGGGTGTAGTTCATGCATACACTATGCAATGCATGAAACTAATTTGTCATTTTGGATTTTGAAAGTGGGAACAATAAAATGAGAACACCTCAAAAAGTACCGAGGTGTGAGTCCTCTATGGTGCTAGGACTACTCCAACAATGATCAAGAAAAATAAATAAATAGAACAAAGAGAGAAATAGACAAACCTTGAGAGGGTAGGAGCCTCCAAAGCTTGCTAATCTTCCATCATATCATCACTATCATCATCTTCCTCATTAGAAGTGGTCTCATTGCCACTTCCCTCTTCACTTGCTTCTTCACCTTCTTCTTCACCTTGCTCATCATCCTCTTCTCCTTCTCCACTAGCTTCTTCATCAATGTTATCATCAACTTCTTCATTACCAACAACCTCATTATCACCCGGAACAACCCTAGATGCACTCGGAAATAGGACTTCCTTATCCGCCCAACTAGGCAAAGGACATGATGGGTCAAGTAGTCCTTGCCTAGCTAAGTGTAAGAGGGGTGTATATTGAGCTAAGTAAGCATTTTTCCGATCCTCAAAGGCTTGCTTGTGCATTGCTTGCATGAGAAGAGTCAAATAATCATTTCTTGCTTCAACACCCTCCGGCTTGAACTCTTGGTACTCAAAAGGGTAAGGTGGTGTGAAAATGGAAGATGAGGGTATTTCAAGTTCACCCTTTTGTTGTTGGATAATATACTCGGCCTCTTTTGAAAGGGGAAGTAGATAATTGGTCCGCTGGACACTCAATCGGCAAATCTTTGAAGGCAAAGTGAAAGAACTAGCCTCACTAGTGAGCCATCCATACTTGGTGTCAAGAGGGTTATGGGCAACCCACTTGTACTTGTGTATCATAGTATACAAATCAACGAGATGACCACCTTCTTTCACCTCATACTTGTTATCTTTGTTGAAGTTAGGATAAAAGTATTTAGCTAAGATAGTGACTAGGCCTCCATTCACAATAACGGTAGTGCCTTTATTCCCACAATCAATATTTAACCATATATCCACCAAGAGCCTTAGAAAGTTAAAAGGCTTGGTGAATTTCCTACCAACGTTCAAAGCCGACTCAAGAAGAACAAAATCGAGTTTGGTGAAATGGTTGGTGTCTTTTCTTGCATTGATGGTGTTCCCTACGACCTTGTGCCATACTCTTATGCCCGGATGGTGGACTAAAAGAGCACGACTCGCATGAAAGTCTTCAAATTTCCTTCCGGAAATCGCCTCCCAAAGAGGGTCGGGGTCATATTTTCCAACATTCTTAAAATAACTCGGTTCATCACTAAGACCCAAAGCTTCACCCAATTCCTTAATGGAGATGCGTCTACTAACATTAGCTAGACAAAACTCGAGGTTCTCCATAGTCTCAACCTTGTTAACTTTCAAAGAACTCAAAAATTCTAAGGTAAGGGAGGGGTATGTCAATTCTTTCGATTCAAACAATTTCTCCAACCCCATGGCTTTGAAAAAGGCTATAGTTTGCTCAAGGACACCCAACTTATTTAAGGTATCTTCACAAATAAACTTGGTGGATTGAAATGATTTTCTAGCAAACTTAGCAAAAGTGTCCCTATGGGTTTTGGAAATGAAAATTACCTCCGGGTAGTTTTCAAGTTGATCAATTTCCGGAGTAGTAGATGTTGTTGCACCCATGGGAGGTTGTTGTTGTTGTTGCACTTCCAAGTTTGGGTTTGCTACCACCATAGCCAATGCTTTCTTTGCTTGAAGAGTCTTTTGCCTTAATGAAAGTGTCTTTGCCTTTGGTGCCTTTGCCTTTGTTGCCTTTGTTGCTCCCTTAGTCCTTGCCATTGATGAATTAACCAAGAAAGAGTGAAAAATCTTCAATTTCTAGTGCACCCAAATCGATTTAAAGATGAAAGGCTTTGCCTTTATGAATTCAAAAATCGACTCAAAGGTTGAAGATTTTTTGCTTGGTTTTGATTTTTATTGAAAAAGGAGTGATTGATTTGTTATTAAAAGGACGTTTTGATTTGATTTTGGTGAATGTAGTTGAGGAATTTTGTTTTTGTGATGGAGAGGATGAGGGTTTTGAGGGTTTTGAGTAGTGTTATGAATGAAGGAATTAAGAAATGAATGTGGGAGGGGTTTTATAAAGCCCGCAAAAATTTGAACTACAGGGGCAATCCGTGCGGATTCTGCTCGGTACGGGCGGATTCTGCCTTTTCTGGGTTGGGAAAAACTCGCCTAAAGACGGGCGTATTTAAGGGAAGACGCTCGGATTTGCAAACACGGGACGGGCGTCTTCTGTAGAAGACGGGCGGATTTCAGTCCAGGAATTTTTCTTGTTTTCCTCAGCCAAGAAGACGAGCATCTTCCTTTCAGGACGGGCGGCTTTTTGAAGACGGGCGGATTAGGATGTAGGACGCCCGGATTCACTGACAGTCAAAAATTTCAAAACTTCAGCTCATTTCAGGACGTGCGTCTTCTACCCAACACGCCCGGATTGCTTGAAAACGGGCGGATTCTCCTGAATCCGCTCGGATTCGTCCTCTTTGTACCCGGATTCAGTTTCATCCGTGTACAACGCATATCTCTTGTCATTCTTCCATTCTTCTTCATATCTTGTGTTCTTCATTGTGGGGGCACTACTAAAGCATGGATAGCCTAGGCAATTGACATCCCCACACTAAGCTAAAGCACTACACATTAATTGAAATTATTAATCCCTCCCTCACTTCTCTCAAACATGATAATTATCTTGATCAAAGTATAAAAATCCAAAAATAACAAAAATGCAATACAAGAATTGAAATGCAAGTTAAGGAGTTAGAAATATTTACAAATGGTGGTTTAGGGAGGACTCCACCAAACTCTCATTCTTGATGAGATGTCAAGGGGGCATGTTCAAGGTGTTGTTGATGTTGCTCAACACCTTGAAAAAGTAATCAAAAGCTTGTTCATTATCATGGTAGAGGTCTTGAATTGACCTTGGCCCTTGTTGTCGGTCTTGATCGATGGCATTACCAATGTAGGGATTAAAAATCCCTTCAAATTCGTCGTCCCAAAGACCACAAACTTCATTAAGTTGATCATTTAAAATCTCTTGATTTGATGGAGACAACTTTCCCATTTCCTTTTCTTGGCCAATGAGGCCATCTTCTTCATTGCTTGTCTTTGATGAGCTTCGCAAGCTCTCTTTGTCACAATTCACTTGCTCTTTGAATGGAGCATCTTCAATTTTCTTCTTCCATTGGAGTTCCGACTTCTTCCTTTCATCCTTCCGACTATAACGATCGATCATAAAACACGGTTCATGTAAACGGGGAGCTCTCATAGTCTTGTCAAGATTAAAAGTTATACTCTCATCTCCCACTTCTAGAGTGAGCTCACCATGTTTTACATCAATCACCGCACCCGCGGTGTGTAAGAAGGGTCTTCCAAGAATGATTGGAATGTTGGAGTCTTCCTCCATATCAACAATGACAAAGTCCACCGGGATGAAAAACTTCCCAATTCGCACGGGGACATCTTCCCATATCCCTAATGGTGTCTTCGTCGATCTATCGGCCATTTGGAGTGTGATATTGGTGCATTTAAGCTCTCCTATCCCCAACCTTTTACTTACCGAGTACGGCATAACACTCACACTAGCCCCTAGATCACATAAGGCTTTGTTGATCGTGGTGTCGCCAATGGTACACGGTATTGAGAAGCTTCCTGGATCCTTTAGTTTTGGAGGTGAACTCCCTTGAAGTATTGCACTACTCACCTTAGTGAAGGCGATAGTCTCAAGTTTCCGGATCGACTTCTTCTTTGTGAGGATGTCTTTCATGTATTTCGCATAGGCCGGCACGTGATTGATTAATTCCGTGAAAGGAATTGAGACTTCCAAATTCTTCACAATTTCCATAAACTTTACAAGTTGGTCATCAAATTTGGGCTTGGCTTGACGACTTGGAAAAGGAAGTCTAATCACAATGGGCTCCTTCTCCTTGACCTTGTCTTCATTTTTCTTTGAAATTTCTTCTTTTGATGATTCTCCATCTTTGGAGTTTTGCACAATTTCTTCCTTATCACTAGCTTCCACAACCTCATCCTCAACTTGCGTCTTCGGTGCTTCATACCTTGTACCACTTCTCAAGTGAATGGCATTAACCGTTTCATGTCTTGGGGGATTACTTTGAGGTGGTAATTGACCCTTTTGTCTTTGTGAGCTTGAAGATGCTAGTTGAGTCAATTGTGTTTCCAACATCTTGGTGTGAGCTAGAATGTTGTTGATGGTGGTTTCCTTTGCTTGACTATCTTTTTGCATTTGAGTGAAAAACTCGTTGATTCTTTTGCATTTGGAGGACCGCTTTTTGAACATCAAAACCTTGGTCATTTTGGTGATTGTATGGATTTTGATTTTGGTAACCTTGGTTTTGGTTGTAAAAGGGTCTTTGATTTTGGTTTCTCATGGGAGGTGGGGTGTAAGTTGTTTGAGGATTTTGAACATTTTGGCTTTTGTATGAGAGATTTGGATAAAACTTGGTGTTTTCATTGTAATAATTGGAATAAAGGGTACCACTCTTGTATGCTTGGAAAGCATTCACTTGTTCATTTGTTACCCTACATTCACTTTGGTCATGTCCCAAAGTTCCACAATTCTCACATATCCCACTTGGGATTGATGAGGATGCCGTCATGGCATTAGCATGATGCTTTGGTGATTTTGAGGCTTCTTCAAGTCTAGCCATAGCTTGTTCAAACTTCAAATTGATTGTGTCAATGTGAGCACTAAGTTGAGCATCCAATTGAGTAACGGAGTCCACTTCATGCCTTCCTCCTCTAGTAGCCTTGCGAGGTCTACTATATTGTGAGTTATGGACCGCCATTTCCTCAATCTTGTTCCATGTTTGATTGTCATCAACTTCGGTGAACATTCCATTTGAACCCATGTTGAGAATGTTCCTTGAATCTTCATATAAACCGTTCCAAAATTGTTGTACCAAGAACCATTCGCTAAGTCCATGGTGAGGACATGAGCGACAAATTCCCTTAAACCGCTCCCAAGCTTCATACAAAGATTCTTCATCCCTTTGCTTAAAACCCGTAATTTGAGCTCTTAGCATGTTAGTCTTTTCCGGTGGGTAGAACTTTTTGTAGAAAGCTAGAGCCAACTTCTTCCAAGAATCTATTCCGAGAGTGGCCTTGTCAAGGCCCTTCAACCATTGTTTCGCGGTGCCGATTAGAGAAAAAGGAAATAAGACCCATCGAATTTGGTCTTGAGTCACACCGGTTTGAGAAATCGCATCACAATAGTCACAAAAGGTTTCCATATGAGAATAAGGGTCTTCACTAGGCATCCCCCCAAATTGGCTCCTTTCGACTAATTGGATAAAGGCGGATTTGGCAATAAAATTTCCGGTTAGATGTTGTGGTGTGGGAGTACCATTGGGTAGGTTCTCCTCGGTGGGTAAGGAATGCGATGAAAATTTAGGCATTGTAGGTTGATTTTGTGGGGTATTTTATAATGGGTTCTCCTCACCTTCTCTTGCAAAAGGGTTGATGAACTCAATAGTTGGTTGAACAAGCTCACTAATACCTCTCAAATTCCTCCTAGCAAATCTCCTATTGTTTGTCAAGGTTCTTTCAATTTCACGGTCAAAAGGTAACAAATCACCTTGTGACCTTATAGACATGCAAAATATCAAACAACTCGAAAACAATTAAAACAAACCTTGAGGAGTTTTACTTCCCCAAGGCAAAGAAAGACACAACTAATAACAATAAAAGAAAATCTAAATCAAGTTAACACCGTCCCCGGCAACGGCGCCATTTTTGATCGGTCCGTTTCGTGTTCACAATTAA
Organism: Silene latifolia; assembly: GCF_048544455.1. Classification (NCBI taxonomy): domain Eukaryota; kingdom Viridiplantae; phylum Streptophyta; class Magnoliopsida; order Caryophyllales; family Caryophyllaceae; genus Silene; species Silene latifolia. The sequence goes on from NC_133535.1 coordinate 85,507,112, forward strand.
ATAGATGCGGTCGTTGGGTCACGTCCGAATCAAAACACAATTTATAGCTTCAAAAACAACTCTACAATTAGTAAAGAGGCAAGTAAAGGTCGGATCCCAAGGGACGGGAATTGAGATGAGATTTCTATTGAAACTAGTGGTGTCTTAGGGGTGTCACAATTTGGGTTGATGTAGAAGGTCACTAACTAGAATAGCAATGGAAATAAACAAGCAAGATGAATAAAAAGGGTTGTAAACAATTGATAAAAAGCACTAGGGTGTCATGGGGTCATAGGGGATTCATGGGAATTGATCATACAAACATGTTCTCAAATTATAAGCAAGCAATTATTGTTGTGATGGATTGAGTTGGGTTATATCTTAGAATCCTAGGAAAGTTTGGGTCCCGGAGCCGAATCGATTAGATTGTACAACACCTACAAGTCGACTTAGTCTTCCCTACTCAACAACATGCATGGTCTAATGAGACTCGAGTTGGTTTATGTCTTACAAGTCTCATTGAAAAGATAGGTGATGGGTAAAAAATGCAAGGATTCGTAGGCTCACATTTCATCAAACATAACATGTGCATGAGTTGAGATCAAAACAAGCAAGCAAATAAACCATGAAAGCATATTAATTTAAGCATGAATCATTCCCCATGTTGGTTTCCCCTAATTACCCATTAACCCTAGCTAGGTCACTACTCACTCATTATCATGTTGATCATGCTAGCAAGGTTGTCAATCATACCAACAAAAGGAAACATGATGAATAAATGAAAGTAATTAACAATAATTAAAGAGGGATTAAGAGAATTATACCTACTAATGATTCCAATAATAAAGCAAAGAATAAAAGAAGTACTTGATGCTTGATTGAGAGGTTGTCAATCTCCCAATAATAACCCAAATAATCTTCAATTACCAAAAATAAAGGATGAACAAAAGAGAGATTAAGGAAATAAAACTTGTATTAGAACTTGATTAATTGTTGATTACAATACTAAAGAGAGATTTGATTGATATTAACTACTCTAATTATTGATAAGAAGAACATGCTCTTCTAATTAGAATAATGGGGTATTTATAGTGGAAATTAGGTGGATGCATTAGGGTTAACTAAGGGCTAAACTAGTAATTACACTTTTTAGATTGAGCAGGGAGGAGCCGGTATTTTTTGAAGGAAGGGCTTCTTTCTTTGTAGCTTGGAGAAGACGAAATTGCGCTGTATGGAATCCGTGCGTTTTGGAGTCGGGACGGGCGGATTCTGGCGGTGGAACACGGGCGTCTTTGGAGGAATCCGGGCGGATTGTGGTGGCTGCTAACCCGAGCGTCTTTGGAGGAAAACGCACGGATTGTGCTGTGGAGGACGGGCGGATTGTGGAGAAACCGCACGGATTGTACCTCAGCAACATTTCTTCTTCTTTTCTTCCCTTTTCTTCATAAATTCCTTGGGGATTTCCTTGGGGACTCAAGGATCTTTTCTCAACATTGCTCAACTACTATAATATGTACAAATGCCTTCTAATCTTGTCTCTCCTTGATGCTTGGTCATTGAATTCAATCAATTTAGTCTCGTTTTGCCATGAAAATGCAAGATTTGCACTCCTTTCCTACCAAGGGATCAAAATCTCAAAGAATATGCAAAACAAAGAACTAAAGATAATAAATGACCCAAATATGCACTAAAAAGCATGGGAACAAGGCTAATTCGGGGGCTAAATATGCGCTAATTATGGTCACATCAAAAATACTATAAAAGTCATAGTCAGTCGAACGCAAGAACAATCCACTAATATACAAAGTATAGAATCTAAGGACCTTAAGAGATTAAAGGTTCTGACAAGGAGCAAGCTTAGGCAAATACTTAAGTCACGATAATTTTCTTCCCCCTCTTGACATCATTGAAAAGACGAGAAAAGACATAAAACAACTAGAATGATATAGATCGAGACACGTATTAATCATGCAAAGAAAGATTATAAAACGAGAAAATAATCTACATTAAGCATGCCAAATATAAAATAAGAGTACTACAAACCAAAGTAGTCTAATTGCCAATGGGCCGAATAAGGAGACAAGTGATAAAGCCAAATGGGCCGAATGGAAGAGCAAGCCAAAATGGGCCGAATTAGATAATTATTCAAAATAGAAAGTCTAATAAAAAGAAAAGCAAGGTAAGGATGATGACGGGTTAAGGGTAGTCGCGTTCACGACATTTGGGTTCACATAACCGGAACGGGTCCTAAACTCAAGAGAGTCAAGACGATCAAAGCATGAGCGGACATGGTTAGCTTGTGCCGTGAGACACGTCTCGAAATTGAGCACTTTCAATGACAAGGCTTTAGTAGCCTCGTAAACAACCGCATATCCTCATGCATAGCCTTCCCTTCACGCCATATTGCCCCTCCTTGACTAGCTAAGTTAGCCAATGACCCGGAATGACGGACACACTCCTTAGCCGCCCTAGCCGCATCCTTAGCCATAGCATCAACCCGAGCTTCCAACCCATGCAAATAAGACAAGACCTCGGCAAGATCTGAACCCTTCGAACCCGAAGCCCCATTCCTGTCTTGACCCAAACTCGAGACCAATTCCGCAACCATCTTATTTTGTGCATCCATTTTCTCACAAATACTTGCCATAAACGAGTCCAACTTTTGTTCAACAACCGAGACCACATTCGACGATTTCTCCACCACATTCCCTTTCGTCAAAAACACCATAGCTAGAAGACCTAATTATCCCTTTTTGTTCCAAAAGTCGAGAGACCCACATACCATATGGCAAATCCAAAGTAGTATAAAACTTTTCCTCGGTGACGGAAATACTTGTTTGGACGATTTTATGAAACACGAGACGAGGAAGACTAACTTTGGACCCTTCAAGCCACTTAGACATCAATACCATCTTATAACTCGACAATTTATCACGACCACCCCTCCTCGGGACAACCGTGTTCCAAAGAAAATTGAGAAAGAATTTCAATTTTGGAGTGAACGAACCCGCAAGCATATTACTCGACCTCATAGCATCAATATCAAAAGACTTATTAATTTTAAGCTTTTCTTCCTCCGTCACATCTCCCCATTCCGCACTCGGATATATTTCGATCCCATCATCAGGGACCGAAAACAGAGTACAAAAATCGGCAAGGGAGATTTTGACTTCGGATTCATTCACCATAGCATGCAACACGTTATTTCTTACGGAGACAGAAGAATAAAACTGGATTACCTCTATAGGATAAACCGGACCAACAAAGGAACTAACTTTCTTCCATTCTTGAAAATTCAAGAAATCCTTAAAAAATTGTAAAGCTTCAATTTTCCCATACCATTTTTCGGAGTAAGAACGACCACCATGAATACCATACCGCATAACATTGTTGACTCGGGTTCTTTCGTCCGCGGTAAGTCGAAGCTTATCAAGCCCCGATGATGTTGCATTCGGCATATACTCTCAGAACATTGCTCTTTGATGACCTTCTTGAGTAGCTACGATCTCGGTTTCCTCCACCGAGCCTTCAAACCCCACGACCTTCTTCTTCCCCTTATTCAGCTTCCGTCTTTTCCCTTCTAAGTGAGGATCAACCCGGTTATGATCGGGATTAGTTGGTTTTTGGTTTGATGAAGGTGAGGAAGTTTTGAGAAGGGCATAGGTTTTGTTGCAAGGAGATTTGGAGGACCCGGTCCGAGTTGTGGACCGAGTTGAGGGTGAGTGAAGGCGAGTTGAGGAAGGAGTCATGATGATGATTTGATTTTGGAGGTTGAGTGTGGAAAGGTGTAGAATGAAAAAGCAATTATTTAGAGTTGTGTGTTGATGGTGACGGTAGAGGGTGGGGTATTTATGGGGAGTGTTAATTGTGAATTATGGTAAAAGAAGTTGAGTAAGGTAAGGAAAGTGGAGGTGACGTGTGGAATTAGGTAGGTAAATATTCTCTCCTTTTTTTGTTAATTATTTACTTACCATAAAATAATATAAGTGGTTAGGGTAGATAATTTATAAGATATGATAAGATAAGATATGGCAAGTGATAAAATTTTGGTAGAGAATTTCGGTTAAGGAAAAATAAGGAAGCACTTTGTTACGACTTTATGGTTCGTAATAAAACTTAAAATATACATGACTAGCAAATGGAATATTCTCATATTATAAAATAACATTTGACATAAATAAACTTGCAACGAAAAATACGGACACAGTCATACAATCTCGTCAAATCTAGTCAGTCATACGGAGAGTAGAATATTTGTGTAAAGGTTAGTTGCCACCAATTAAACCAATTTCCAACCGTAAAATCTCAAAACGTTCTCTAGCCAATGCTTTGGTAAAAATGTCAGCCCATTGTTTTTCTGTACTACAAAATTCCAGTCTTATGTTGCCCTTATCTACATGATCACGTAGAAAATGGTGTCTAATGTCTATATGCTTAGTTCGTGAGTGGTGCGCAGGGTTCTTAGATATAATTATAGCACTCGTGTTATCACATAAAATAGGTATACACACAACATTAACACCGTAATGACATAACTGTTGCTTAAGCCATAAAAGTTGAGAACATACCAGCCCAGCGGCAATGTATTCGGCTTCAGCAGTAGATAACGCAATGGAATTTTGCTTCTTTGACCCCCACGTGATAATACACGGTCCAACAAACGTGGCTATGCCGGAAGTACTTTTTCTGTCAAGTGAACAGCCTGCATAATCTGCATCTGAATACCCTATGAGATCGAAATTACACTCAAGAGGATACCACAGATATAATTTAGATGTATAGATTAAATATTTCAATATTCTCTTAACTGCAATCATATGCGATTCTTTAGGGAATGATTGGAATCGAGCACATATGCATACACTAAACATAATATCCGGACGACTTGCAGTTAAATAAAGAAGTGAGCCAATCATACCTCGATAAGTCGTCTCATCGACAGACTTACCGTTTTCATCCAAAGTCAACTTCTTCTCAGTACCCATAGAAGTTGGCTTAGAATTATAATTTTCTATACCGAATTTCTTGATTAGCTCCTTGATGTATTTTTGTTGGTGTATCATAATTCCTTAGAATTTTGTTGAATCTGGAGTCCAAGGAAGAACTTGAGTTCTCCCATCATGCTCATCTCGAATTCTGAGGTAATTAAATCTGAAAAGTACTTACATAAACGATTATTAGTTGAACCAAAAATAATATCGTCAACGTATATTTGTACAACTAATAAATCGGAATCCTCAGTTTTTAGAAATAGAGTTTTATCGACAGATCCTCTTTTAAAACCACTTTCAAGAAGATATTTTGACAATCTGTCGTACCATGACCTCGGAGCTTGTTTCAACCATACAAAGCTTTATCTAGTTTAAAAACGTGGTTTTGAAACTTGCTATCGAGAAATCCTGGAGGTTGTTCGACGAAGACCTCCTCATTGAAATAACCGTTAAGAAATGCTGTCTTAACGTCCATTTGATAAAGTTTAATTCCTTTATGAGCAGCAAATGCTATTAATAGTCTAATAGCTTCAAGTCTGGCTACAGGAGCGAAGGTCTCATCATAGTCAATTACTTCTTGTTGATTATACCCTTGTACAACCAATCTAGCTTTATTTCGTTAAAAAACTCCTGTATCGTCCAGCTTGTTTCTAAAAACCCATCTTGTACCAATAACCGTTCGGTCTTTAGGTCTTGGAACCAAATGCAAAATTTTGTTCCGTTCGAACTGTTGAAGCTCTTCTTGCATAGCAACGATCCAATCTGGTTCGACAAGTGCTTCTTTGATATTTGTTGGCTCAATGGTTGAGAGAAAGGAGTAGAACGAATAAAAGTTGTTAAGTCTTCTACGAGTTCGAACACCTTCATTCAAATTTACTAGGATGGTTTCCATTGGATGAGAATCCTTATATTTCCATTTCTTAGAAACAGGAGGCACATCTTCATCTGAACTAGTCTCGCCTTCTTCGAATCAATGGGGTTCAAGCCTTCTTCCCCCTGAATCCAATCCTGGAGTTATAACATTGGATCTAATTCGTTGATTTGGAGTTGAAGTTATAGCTTCATCAGTTATAACTTTATCCTCCAATTGCTTAGATTGAGAAGAGGTTATAGTATCATTAACTAAACTCTCAGTTCTCTTTCCTTTATCATTCGAAGGGGTTCCTTGTTCATCATTTGTGCCCTCAATTTCTTTACCTACTTCATCCAATTCTGGAAGTTCATCCCTGGATAGTCGGAAATCAGGTTCGTTTAAATCTTCTTCCTCATCTTGTTCAGCTTTGTCAAACATATTATTCTCATCAAAAACAAGATGAACCCTTTCTTCGATGCATATGGTTCTTTTATTGAAAACCTTATATGCTTTACTATGGTTAGAATAACCGACAAACACCGCTTCGTCACTTCTGGGATCGAATTTGCTTAACCTATTTTTGCCATTATTATGGACAAAACATTTACTCCTGAAGCAACGTAGATGTGATATGTTAGGTTTACGTCCCCTAAGAAGCTCATAAGGAGTCTTCTTGAGAATGGGTCTAATTAAAGCTCGATTATGAACATAGCATGCAGTAGTAATAGCCGCGGCCCAGAAATTTCGAGGTAGGCCGCTACACAACAACATCGTGCGTGCCATAGCTTCCAATGTTCTATTCATACGTTCAAGAACACCGTTTTGCTGTGGGGTTCGTGGTGCTGAGAAGTTATGCCCAACACCATTCTCTCTACAGTATTCTATAAAAGCATGGTTATCAAATTTGGTGCCATGATCCGTACGAATGGAAACTAATTTTGATTTATACTTATTTTGGGCAAGCTTCATTAGAACTGCAAACTCTTCGAAAGTTTCATCCTTTGAAGTGAGAAATATAGGCTAAACATATCTAGAGTAATCATCAACTAGAACGAAGACATACCTGGATCCACCTCTACTTCTTACCTTCATTGGGCCACAAAGATCCATATGCACGAGTTCTAGTGGTTCCTTGGTACTTACCATTCTCTTGGTTTGAACGATGATCTCACATGTTTGCAACGAGCACACGAGTCGCATAATGTTTGTTGAACAAATTTGATTGAGGGAACTCCTTCAACCAAATCCCATTTCTTTAGTTTATTCAACATTGTTGAATTTATGTGAGCAAATCTTTTATGCCAAAGGCACGGATCATATGTCGTTACTTTCATACACGTGAATGAATTAGTAGGAATATTATTTAGATCCATCATATAAACATTCCTTCTACGATGTCCTTCAAGCACAACACTACTTGTTCCTTCAATTATTATTCGACAAGAATCTGAATGAAAGACAACTTTATTTCCTTTGTCGCATAATTGAGAGATACTCAGTAAATTGTGTTTGAGACCACTAACAAGATAAACATCACTAATAGCATGAGAAGAGGATATTCCAACTTTACCAACACCGATAATCTTACCCTTCTTGTTATCACCAAATGTGACCTTACCTCCATCGAAGGGTTCAAGTGAAAGAAATAAATTTACATCTCCAGTAATCTGCCTTGAGCATCCACTATCAAGGTACCATAAGCTATTTTCTTTCACCACAACCTGCAAAATAATTAGATACAGGTTTTAGGTATCCAAGCTAAGTTGGGTCCTTTGACGTTAGTCACTCTAAAAACTAGATCTTTTCTAACCCAAACCTTTTTTATGACTTTACGTTTTGGAGGCGAATGGGTTTGTTTAGGAACCGTCTTAGGTTGAGTTGTGGGTTCCTTATGTCGTGGTCTTTCAGGTTGTTTTGGAGGAGCTTTAGTTTTGAAGGGCTCTTTAGGTTTAGGTATTTGTTTTGATTTGGTAGCCTTCTTGAAATCAAAGCTCATATCGTAGAACCAACGATGATCATTGTTGCGTTCTTCATTGGTACTTGGTACAGATGGGGTATAATCACTTTCCTCGAAAACAGTGTCAGATACTTTAACAAAGTTGATTCCTTATCTTAAATCTTGAGCATATTTGACACAATTTTCTTGGATATGTCCAGTATGACCACAGTAATTGCAAATCAAATATTCTGGTAAATTTGTATATTTTCTCCATCTGAAATCTCGTTCAGAAGGGGTTGATTTGCATTTAGAGTGATCTCTACGACCATAGCACTCATGCCCTAATCCCATTTTCAAGTTGTTATCTGATTTCTCAGTTAGGAAATTTAGAACACGCGTGCTACCTTCCCATTTTTCGTGAACCTTTCTAGCGTGCAAGAGTAATTGTTTTAAGGACTGCATTTCTTTGTTACATTTGGAATGGTTTGACTCTATGACTTTGGGAGGATGAGTCTCTTCATAATTGTCCTGAAAGTTCTGGAATCTATCATTAAGAACCTGTACCGTATCTGTATGCGTTCTTTTAGTATTTGAAAGAACGGTTTTAGATTCTTTTAATTGCTGAGTTAGAGTCTCAATCTCCTTCTTTTGATCTGAGATCATGGCTTCTCAAGCCGTAGCCTTGGACTCAAGAAGCTCTTTGACTTTCCTCAATTCCAATGTTATAGCTTCACTAGCTATAACTTTAGCTTGAAGATGCTTAATGTTGAGTTTCAAGTCTGAGGTTATAACTTCATTAGCTATAACTTTAGACTCAAGAGCCTTCTTCTCAGCATTTGTCTTATCTGAAGTTGTAGCCATATTAGCTGTAACTTTAGATTTGAGCTTTTTGGCCTTTGCTTTAAGGAGATGATTCTCTTCAGCAATATCGAGAATTTGTTCTTTCATGTCTTTCAATTCCATCTCTTGTTTGTGACACTTATCAAGAGATTGCTCAAAATATTCAATTAAAGCATTCTTAGGCAATTTCTTAACACTTTTCTTAAGTTCAAGATAACTTACCTCTTCTTCTTCTTCTTCTTCTTCTTCTTCTTCTTCTTCTTCTTCTTCTTCTTCTTCTTCTTCTTCTTCTTCTTCTTCTTCTTCTTCTTCTTCTTCTTCTTCTTCTTCTTCTTCTTCTTCTTCTTCTTCTTCTTCTGAATCAGAGTCTCCTAAGAAGCAGCAGTAGGAGTCCACGCTATCTTTATCATTGTCTGAAAAGAGGTCAAGACTAACGTTGCTTAGACATAGGTTAGCAACTTCTTCTTCTTCTTCTGATGTTTCGTCGTCCTCAGGGTCAAGATCTCCCCAGCATGATTCCATCATCACTTGCTTGAATTCCTTGTTGGTCTTCTCACGTTTTGCTTTGTCTATAATTTTCTCCCATGTGGGACAATCCTTAATCATATGACTGGATTCTCCACACTTGAAGCATCCTCTATTCGCAAACGTATTCTTTGACTCAGAAGTTTTCTTATTAGAGAACTTGTTGTTATTGTTGTTGAACGATTTTGCTTGCTTATTTCTGAAGATGCTTTTGTTAAATCGTTTAGCAAACAAGACCGTTTCGTCCTCTATTTCAACATCTTCTTCTTCCTTAGAAGAAGCATGTAGAGCCATGCTCTTAGTGTTACTGGCCTCGGCCTCATCGTCTTCCAAGACGAGTTCATGAGCCATGAGAGCACCAATAAGTTCTGCATAAGGAAGAGAAGTGAGATCTCTGCCTTCTTCTATGACCGTGACCTTGGGACGCCATTTCTTGGTTAGACTCCTAAGTACTTTTCTAGCAATATCCTCGGAGTCAAAAGTTTTACCAAGATTTTTGAGCTCATTGACTAGTAGAAAATCGTGTTGACATGCTATCAAGTGATTCATTCTTTTCCATTCTAAAAAGTTCATATTTTTGAATCAGCAGGTCAATGCGATATTTCCTTACAGCCGACGTTCCTTCATAGGCCAACTCAAGACCATCCCATATTTCCTTGGCCGAAATGCAAGAGGAAAAACGATCGAATTCAGTCGATGTCATGCCGTTTTGTAACAGGCTTATCGCTTTCGAGTTTTTCTCAGCCTTCTTGTAATCTGCCTCAATATAGTCTTCTTCCCTTTTCTCATGGGTAGTGCCTTCCGAAGATGCAACCAAAATTTTGTTTGGTCCATTCTTGATAATCGTCCAACACTCCCAATCATGTCCTTTTTTATAGTGTGTCATCATGTTTTTCCAAAGTCCATAATTCTTCCCATCAAAGACGGGACACTTAAGATACTTGGAATCCATTTCACACTTGTAAGGCAGCGGAATAAAAATAAAATAAAAAGATAAAAAGATAGACGGATCTAGCCTCTTTGCGGTTAGGGAATCAAGAGCACGAGGCTCTGATACCAATTGAAGAGTCTATCACACCCGAAATACTCGTGAGGGGGGGGGGGGGGTGAATTGAGTATTTAAAAACTTATGCCTACTTTTTATTTTATATCAATGATTAATTAATTAAAGTTTATTGATTAAACTTTAACTAATTAACTAAGTGATTATGAACATAATGAAATGAACAAAAAGAAAAACTGCAAGGCCACACGATATTTGAAGTGGTTCAGCTTCACACGTCGAAGTCTACGTCCACTATTCTCGATTAATAATTTTAGTACCTCTCTCCGGATTACAAAATTATCAACCCACTCGTATAGCTAACTCTAACTATAACTCAATTTGAATATCACTAGATATTCGGTTTTGACTATCTTAAGTTACTAAGAAAGCACTTGATTGTTCTTCTAAGTGTTCACACAATTGAACGAGTAAGAAACAATATGAAGTACTATTATCTTATGACGTAACCTTAAGAAAAATAAGCAAATTAAAGAGCACGACTTTTCGCAAGATTTTCCAAACGCAAAACAATAAGAATAGCCAATTAAAATGTAAACTCAATTTTGTTTGCAAGGGATTTTTAATATTTCGAAAAGCTTAACTAGAATAAAGAATGATCATATGTATTTATAGTAGAGCAGAGAACTAGGGTTTGCACGAAACCCTAGGATGCCGTGAGATAGACGGTTTATCTCGCAAGAGATAAATCTCTATCTGTTTCCTAATTCAATCCAAGATATATTAGTTTAGGTAAATAAGATAAAAGTGAATCTTATTTTTCTATAACTATATCTTTAAGATTTTCAGAAAAGTAAACAAATTAAATCATGTATATATTTAAGATAAGAAAATATCATATAAAAAATATAAGCTAGATTTAATTAGATAGGTTACTTGTACTAGAGGACTTGTAAAACCTAAAGGTTCAAAGCCAGCGGCCGAAACCTTAGGCTCGTGTCCATCTAGACGAAAATCCCTCTTCTTGGATTAGGGTTAGGTTAAAATAAACTAGCAAACCCTAGGTAGCATGACGACCCATAAGTCGTTTTACTAACCAATAGAGACATGCAAGTTATCCATTATAACAACCCATAGTTCATCTCTACTATATACACATATGATTTCGAAATATGTTTATAGAATTTTATCCTTTGAAAAATGATTTTAAAACTATTAAAATCGTGCTATTAAAATGCTACCCAAAGTTATAGTAGAAACAGCTATAACTTTAAGTTTGGTAAGTAAAGTTATAGGTGAAATAGCTATAACTTTACCTTCCCAATATTCTTTTCTTAAGATACCGTCATTAGATGAAGACCTATACTAGCTAATCTTCCTGGAGATCTACATTGATAGGATCTTCTCTTTATCTTGACCAAAAGCTCTTCATCTTGACCTTGTTAAAGACTTGATCTAGCCTTTTGCATGAGTGATCATCATAATTGAAACTTGTTACAGTTACTATGTGATGCGATCCCGCTCGGTGTTCACAAATTAAGATGTGGTCGTTGGTCACGGTCGAATCAAAACACAATTTATAGCTTAACAAGCAACTCTACAATTAGTAAAGAGGCAAGTAAAGGTCGGATCCCAAGGGACAGGAGTTGAAATGAGATTTCTATTGTAACTAGTGGTGTCTAAGGGGTGTCACAAATTGGGTTGATGTAGAAGGTTACTAAACTAGAGTAACAATGAAAATAAACAAGCAAGATGAATAAAAAGGGGTGTAAACAATTGATTAAAGGCACTAGGGTGTCATGGGATCATAGGGGAATCATGGGATATGATCATACAAACATGTTCTCAAATTATAAGCAAGCAATTATTGTTGTGATGGATTGAGTTGGGTTATATCTTACAATCCTAGGAAAGTTTGGGTCCCGGAGCCGAATCGATTAGATTGTACAACACCTACAACTCGACTTAATCTTCCCTACTCAACAACATGCATGGTCTAATGAGACTCGAGTTGGGTTATGTCTTACAAGTCTCATTGAAAAGATAGGAGATGATAGTAAATGCAAGGATTCATAGGCTTAGCATTTCATCAAATATAACATGTGCATGAGTTGAGATCAAAACAAGCAAGCAAATAAAACATGAAAGCATATTAATTTAAGCATGAATCATTCCCCATGTTGGTTTCCCCTAATCACCCATTAACCCTAGCTAAGAGACTACTCACTCATTATCATGTTGATCATGCTAGCAAGGTTGTCAATCATACCAACAATATGAAACATGATGAATAAATGAAAGTAATTAACAATAATTAAAAAGGGATTAAGAGATTATACCTACTAATGATTTCAATAATAAAGCAAGAATAATAGAAGTACTTGAATGCTAGATTGAGAGGTTGTCAATCTCCCAATAATAACCCAAATAATCTTCAATTACCCAAAATAAAGGATGAACAAAAGAGAGATTAAAGAACTAAAACTTGGATTAAAACTTGATTAATACTTGATTACAATATTGAAGAGAGATTTGATTGATATTAACTACACTAATTATTGACAAGAAGAACATGCTCCTCTAATTAGCCTAATGGGGTATTTATAGTGAAAATTAGGGAGGATGCATTAGGGTTAACTAAGGGCTAAACTAGTAATTACACTTTTTAAGTTGAGCAAGGAGGACCCGGTATTTTCTGAGAGAAGGGCTTCTCTTTTCGTAGCTTGAAGAAGACAATCCGTGCTGTGAAGAAATCCGGGCGGAATAAGGTCGGGACGGCCGGATTTGGGCGATGAAATCCGAGCGGATTCTGAGGAATCCGGACGGATTGTTGAGGGGGAATCCGAGCGGATTCAGGCACGGGACGCTCGGATTGTGCAGAGGCTGGACGGGCGGATTGCTGGCAATCCGCTCGGATTGTCAGTCAGCATAGTAACTTCTTCTTTTCCTCCCTTTTCTTCATAAATTCCTTGGGGATTTCCTTTGGGACTCAAGGATCTTTCGTCAACATTGCTCTTCTACTATGATATGTACAAAGGCCTTCTAATCTTGTCTCTCCTTGATGCTTGGTCATTGGATTCGATCAATTTAGTCTCATTTTGCCATGAAAATGCAAGATTCTTACTTCTTTCCTACCAAGGGATCAAAATCTCAAAGAATATGCAAAACAAAGAACTAAAGATAAGAAATTTAGTCTCGTTTTGCCATGAAGATGCTTGATCAAAATCTCAAAGAATATGCAAAACAAGGCTAATTCGGGGGCTAAATATGCGCCAATTATGGTCACATCAAATATCCCCAAACCGAACCTTTGCTCGTCCCGAGTAAAGAGGTGACAAAGACTAGGACCAGTACTAACCTATCCTAATAATATAGCCGATATGAGACAATTAGCGGGTCTCACTCCGCCCCTTCAACTCACAACAAGACAACCATGAGGTAGGATGCCTTCTTGCAAGGCAAGGTGGGTCTTGCCAAAATGGCGACACATCCAAACATTAAGCACACAAAAACACATAATGGATGCATCTACAAAAAGAATAGCCACTTTCCTCATCTAAGTGGCATAAATTATCTACAAGGGAAGCAATTCAAGGGTACACAATCCTTCATAGATGCAATTTGTTCAAACTACTAAGCCTAGAAGGATACCAATAAATCACCTCCAAATTGTGTCAAGCTAGAGTACCTTTGTCCTCAATCGTTAAATGCTTTTGTCAAGAGTAGACTCCCTATGGTGTTAGAAACACTGGAGGATCGCGGAATTCCCCCTCTTGCCTAGACAAGAAGAAGGGTCGTCCCCTCTCTACCATGCACAAAAATGGATACGATGGATAAAGGGATCAATAGATATTTAAGTTTTATTTTGGGAGTTTGCTTTTGTTTTTGTTTTCCCCCCAATTTCTTGTGGCATTTGACATTTGAGAACACTTTCTTTGCCATTTCTTTTTGATTTTTGGCATTTCAACACTTGACAATTTTTTTACATTTCTTTTTGAACATTTTCAAAGTCACCCCAATTAGTAACGAGGGTGCCTTGTATTTGAAGCTTAGGAGTTCTATTTTTGCTCCTCTCTTTTTTTTCATTTGATGCAATTTTGCAAACTTTCTTTCACTTTTCATTTCATTGAACTCAAATTGATTTCTTTTTGTGCCCATTCCCTTTGATGACAAAAATGTATGGTAGAACATGGATGATGGATGTATGGGTGCATGGTTTCAAGGGTCACCTGGGAATAAACGGTAGCCAAGAAGTTATCACACCACAAGGTACTCTTGACTCGGCCTTAAACCATGGGTCAAAGGATACTAGCATGACACATCCTAGGGTGTTTTACAAGCATTCTAACAAGCAAAGTCTAAAGAACAAAAGGCATCTACTAGGGCCTATATACACTAGTCAAGTTTCCCAAGTAGACGGTTTCGCAAAATTTTCTAACATGCAAACTACATGCCATGATGCAACTACCATATAAACATCCTAATGCATATGATTCTACCAACTAATATGACAAATAATCTAAATGCAATCCTAAATTCACATTGTTATACCGCATCAATCAAAATAAAGCCACATAGTCATTAACATAAAGAGGAAAAAGGAGATTGGAAAGATCATATCATGCGGTCTTCAATATCCTCATGTCTCGGATGTGGCGTAGTCAATCAATGTGAACAAGGATAAAACAAACACAATATATATACAAGACAATATATACAAAGGAAATGAACTTGTTTTTGGGTTTTCAATTTTTTCAATTTTTTATGATTTTTGAAATTTTTCAATTTTTTTGGATTTTTAAATAAGAGTTAAATGTTAGAATTCCCATCCCCACACTAACATGGGCATTGTCCTCAATGGCCAAAATGATGGAAATTATGCGAAGATGATGCATGATTTCTATACTAAATGCAATTCTATACTAAGCTATACTACATGATGCATGGTTTTTGTTATGACGGAGAGGATAATTTAGATTACCTCCCGTTGTGTATGCATTAACTTCCCCAAACCGAGTAAGACACTATTGCTAATGTCAAAGGATGGGTATAGTTCATGTACACACTATGCTATGCATGAAACTAGTTTGTCATTTTGGATTTTACAAATGGGAACAATAGAATAAGAACACCTCAATGGTACCGAGGTGTGAGTCCTTTGATGTTGCTAGGACTAAACCAACAATGATCAAAATGAAATAAAAATACAAAGAGATATTGACAAACCATGGGAGTGTAGGAGTCTCCAAGGCTTGCTAGTCTTCCATCATGTTATCACCATCATCACTTCCCTCATGAGAAGTGGTCACATTGCCACTTTCCTTGTCATTTGCTTCTTCACTTTCATCTTCATCTTCACCATTTCTTTCTCCATCTCCACTTGCATCTTCCTCAATATTATCATCAACTTCTTCATCATTTCCAACAACCTCATTGTCTCCCACCACGTCCCTAGATGCACCCGGAAATAAGACTTCTCTATCTGCCCAACTAGGCAAAGGACAAGATGGATCAAGGAGTCCTTGCCTAGCTAGATGTAGGAGGGGTGGATATTGAGCCAAATACGCATTTTTCCGATCTTCATGGGCTTGCTTGTGCATTGCTTGCATGAGAAGAGTCACATAGTCTTTCCCAATTTCAATTCCTTCCGGTTTGAACTCTTCATACTCAAAGGGGTAAGGTGGTATGACAATGGAAGAGGAGGGAGCTTCAAGATCACCCTTTTGTTGTTGAATGATATACTCGGCTTCTTCGGAAAGGGGAAGTAGATAATTGGTCCGGTGGACGCTTAGGCGACAAATCTTCGAGGGCAAGGTGAACGATCTAGCTTCACTAGTTAGCCATCCATATTTAGTATCAAGGGGTTATGGGCAACCCACTTGAACTTGTGAATCATAATATGCATATCAATAAGATGGCCACCTTCCTTTGCTTTGTACTTGCTATCCTTATTGAAGTTAGGATCAAAGTGCTTAGCTAGGACCGTGACTAGGCCGCCATTGACAATAACGGTCGTGCCCTTCTTCCCATTATCAACATTAAGCCATCTATCTACCAAGAGCCTCAAAGAATTGTAAGGCTTGGTATGAATTCTTCCGATATTCAAAGCCGATTCAAGGAGAATAAAATCAAGTCTTGTGAAATGATTGGTGTCTTTCCTAGCAATTATGGTATTTCCCACAACCTTGTGCCATACTCTTATGCCCGGATGATGGACCAAAAGAGCACGACATGCATGAAAATCCTCAAATTTCTTCCCGGAGATTGCCTCCCAAAGAGGCTCGGGGTCATACTTTCCATAATGCTTAAGATAACTCGATTCATCACTAAGACCCAAAATTTCACCTAATTCCGTAAAGGTAATGCGTCTACTAACATTAACTAGACGAAACTCGAGATTTTCTCTATTCTCAACTTTGGTGACTTTCAAAGAACTTAAAAATTCCAAGACAAGGGAGGGGTATGTCAATTCCTTTGTTTCAAACAATTTCTTCAACCCCATGGCTTTGAAAAAGGCTTTTGTTTGTTCAAGAACACCCAATTTTTCCAAGGCATCTTTACATATGAATTTGGTGGATTGAATTGATTTCATAGCAAACTTGACAAAGGTATTTCTATGGGTATCGGAAATAAAAGTTACCTCCGGATAATGCAAAAGTTGATTAATTACCGGAGTAGAAGGTGTTGATGGTCCCATAGAAGGTTGTTGTTGTTGTTGTTGCACTTCCATGTTTGGTGTTGCCACCACCATAGCCAAAGCTTTCTTTGTTTGAAGAGCCTTTTGCCTTTGTGAGAGTGCCTTAGCCTTTGGTGCCTTTGTTGCCTTTGTTGCACCCTTAGTCCTTGCCATTGATGAGCTTAACCAAGAAAAGAGTGAAAAATCTTCAATTTGTAGGATGCCCAAATCGATTTGAAGGTGAAAGGCTTTGCCTTTATGAAAACAAAAATCGACTCAAAGGTTGAAGATTTTGTTCTTGGTTTTGATTTTTGTTGAAGAAGGAGTGATTAAATTGTTGTTGGAAGGATGGTTTGATTTGATTTTGGTGAATGTTGTTGAGGGTTTTTGTTTTTATGATGGAGAGGATGAGGGTTTTGATATTGTGGGTAGTGTTTATGAATGAATGAATGAATGAATGAAGGTGGGAGGGGTTTTAAAGAGACCGAAAATTTCAAAACTGCAGGGGCAATCCGTGCGGATTCTGCTTCTTCTACCTTTGCAAAAGCTCGCCTAAAGACGGGCGGATTTGGTACAATCCGCTCGGATTTGCTGAACACGGGACGGGCGGATTTGCTCAAGGACGGACGAATTTCTGTCCAGAGAAATTTGCTTGTTTTTCTCAACAAAAAGACGGGCGTCTTTCTCACAAGACAGACGGATTCTTCAAGACGGGCGGATTTTCGAAAATCCGCTCGGTTTCTTTAACATCAAGAAAATTTCAAAATTCAGCTCGATTCAAGACGGGCGTCTTTTCGCAGACGCTCGGATTGCATAAGACGGGCGGATTCTTGGGAATCCACTCGGATTCTTCCCCTATGTACACGGATTCAGTTCCACCCGTGCACAGCGCATTCCCTTTATCATTCTTCCATTCTTTCTTTCAAGTCTTGTGTTCTTAATTGTGGGGGCACTACTAAGGCATGGATAGCCTAGGCAATTGCCATCCCCACACTAAGGTAAAGCACTACACATTAATTGAAATTGTTAGTCCCTCCCTCACTTCTCTTTTACATGACAATTATTTTGATCAAAGTAAATAAAAATCCAAAGATGACAAAAATGCAATACAAGAATTGAAATGTAAGTTAGGGAGTTAGAAATATTTACAAGTGGTGGTTTAGGGAGGACTCCACCAAACTCTCATTCTTGATGAGATGTCAAGGGGGCATGTTCAAGGTGTTGTTGATGTTGCTCAACACCTTGAAGAAGTAATCAAAAGCTTGTTCATTATTATGGTAGAGGTCCTCAATAGACCGTGGCCCTTGTTGTTGATCATGATCGATGGCATGCCCAATGTAGGGATTAAAAATCCCTTCAAATTCGTCGTCCCAAAGACCACAAACTTCATTGAGTTGATCATTGAAAATCTCTTGCTTAGATGGAGACAACTCTCCCAATTTCTTCTCTTGGCCAATGAGGCCATCCTCTTCTTCCTTGGTTGATTTTGATGAACTTTGCAAGCTCTCCTTGTTACTATTCACTAGCTCTTTGAATGGAGCATCTTCAACTTTCTTCCTCCATTGGAGTTCCGATTTCTTCCTTTCATCTTTTCGGCTATAATGATCAATCATGAAACATGGCTCATGCAAACGAGGAGCTCTCATGGTTTTGTCAAGATTAAAAGTTATGCTTTCATCTCCCACTTCTAGAGTGAGCTCTCCATGTTTCACATCAATCACCGCACCGGCGGTGTGTAGGAAAGGTCTTCCTAGGATGATTGGAATGTTGGAATCTTCCTCCATATCAACAATGACAAAGTCCACCGGGATGAAAAACTTCCCAATTCGCACGGGGACATCTTCCCATATCCCTAACGGTGTCTTCGTCGATCTATCGGCCATTTGGAGTGTGATGTTGGTGCATTTAAGCTCTCCCATCCCCAACCTTTTACTTACCGAGTACGGCATGACACTCACACTAGCCCCTAGATCACATAAGGCTTTGTTGATCGTCGTGTCGCCAATGGTACACGGTATTGAGAAGCTTCCCGGATCCTTTAACTTTGGAGGTGAAGTCCCTTGAAGTATTGCACTACTCACCTTAGTGAAGGCGATAGTCTCAAGTTTCCGGATCGACTTCTTCTTTGTGAGGATATCTTTCATGTACTTCGCATAGGCCGGAACGTGATTGATTAATTCCGTGAAAGGAATTGAGACTTCTAGATTCTTCACAATTTCCATGAACTTTCCAAGTTAATCATCAAATTTGGGCTTGGCTTGACGACTTGGAAAAGGAAGTCTAATCACAATAGGCTCCTTCTCTTTGGCCTTGTCTTCATTTTTCTTTGAACTTTCTTCTTTTGATGATTCTCCATCTTTGGAGTTTTGCACAATTTCTTCCTTTTCACTAGCTTCCACAACTTCATCCTCAACTTGCTTCTTCGGTGCTTCATACCTTGTACCACTTCTCAAGTGAATGGCACTAACCGTTTCATGTCTAGGGGGATTACATTGAGGTGGTAATTGCCCCTTTTGTCTTTGTGAGCTTGAAGATGCTAGTTGAGTCAATTGTGTTTCCAACATCTTGGTGTGAGCTAGAATGTTGTTGATGGTGGTTTCTTTTGCTTGGCTATCTTTTTGCATTTGGGTGAAAAATTCTTGTTGATTCTTTTGCATTTGGAGGACCG
Source organism: Silene latifolia (assembly GCF_048544455.1). Taxonomy (NCBI): domain Eukaryota; kingdom Viridiplantae; phylum Streptophyta; class Magnoliopsida; order Caryophyllales; family Caryophyllaceae; genus Silene; species Silene latifolia. The sequence goes on from NC_133535.1 coordinate 85,526,586, forward strand.
CTTTTTGGACATCAAAACCTTGGTCATTTTGGTGATTGTATGGATTTTGATTTTGGTAACCTTGGTTTTGATTGTAAAAGGGTCTTTGATTTTGGTTTCTCATGGGTGGTGGAGTGTATGTTGTTTGAGGGTTTTGAACATTTTGGCTTTTGTATGAGAGATTTGGATGGAACTTGGTGTTTTCATTGTAAAAATTTGAATAAGGGGTACCACTCTTGTAAGCTTGGAAAGCATTAACTTGTTCGGTTGTTCCCCTACACTCACTTGGGTCATGACCCAAAGTTCCACAATTCTCACATATCCCACTTGGGATTGATGAGGATGACGTCAGGGCATTAACATGATGCTTCGATGATTTTTCCTCAAGTCTAGCCATAGCTTGTTCAAACTTCAAGTTGATTGTATCAATGTGAGCACTAAGTTGAGCACCCAATTGAGTAACGGAGTCCACTTCATGCTTTCCTCCTCTAGTAGCCTTGCGAGGTCTACTATATTGTGAGTTATGGACCGCCATTTCCTCAATCTTGTTCCATGTTTGATTGTCATCAACTTCGGTGAACATCCCATTCGATCCCATATTGAGAATGTTCCTAGAATCTTCATATAAACCATTCCAAAATTGTTGCACCAAAAACCATTCGCTAAGTCCATGGTGAGGACATGAGCGACAAATACCTTTAAACCGCTCCCAAGCTTCATACAAAGACTCTTCATCCCTTTGCTTAAAACCCGTAATTTGAGCTCTTAGCATGTTGGTCTTTTCCGGTGGGTAGAATTTTTTTGTAGAAAGCTAGAGCCAACTTCTTCCAAGAATCTATTCCAAGGGTGGCCTTATCAAGGCCCTTCAACCATTGCTTTGCGGTGCCGATTAAGGAAAAAGGAAATAAGACCCATCTTATTTGGTCTTGAGTCACGCCCGTTTGAGAGATAGTGATACGTGCCTAATGTACGGTCTTTTTGGCCTATTTCAGCACGTATTTCCATGCATTTATGTACTGTTTTTATAGTATTTTGCCCCGAATTGGCTACTTTGGTGTATTTTGTCCTTTTTGTAGGGATAATCGCGAAAGAAGCGAAACCACGCTCCATTTCGTCCTTTTTGCATGCATTTAGAGGAGACGGGATTGTCCCAGAGTAAGATGCTGCACTTGAAGTGTCGTTGCACGCATTACGAAGCATTTGGGTGAAGACGTGAGCTGAATTGAAGACCCAAGTGGTCTATCGAGTTAACAGGTGGTCTATCGAGCAGTTATAGGACGATCGAGTGGTCCCTAAGCTGCCCAAGTCCTCGATCGAGTTACCCCTTACTCGATCGAGTAAGCTGCCTTTGATCAAGTCCTCGATCGAGAACCCTGTTGGTCGATCGAGGGACTTCTGCTGAAGAACGTGGTCGATCGAGTGGGTTTGCCTACTCGATCGAGAAGATTTCGTCTGTGGGCTTTAATTAGTCCATGTTTTAGTATTTACCGTATAAACACTTAGGCTTTTCGGCTATATAACCTATGTTTAACTAGGTTATTAGTCATCCTTTTTACTATCTTTTACACTCTTATCATCGGTTTTACTCTCTTTTTCCTTCACGTTAGCCTACTGTTACTTTTCAACGTTGGATTGCTTTTTCGGATTTCGTTCTTTACGCCGGAATTTCTCGGATTGTAATTCTCTTTCCCTTTCTAATAATAATTAACCTTCCTTGTTGTTTTAATTCCTGTTTTATGTTATTGTTTTCATTCCTTCTTGCCCTAATTATTATCATTGCTTTTTATTGTTATTTCGCTATGTTCTCTGCTGGAAATTTACATGCTGTTAGATTAGTTATGAATATGAGTAGCTAATTCCCCTTCATGTTGGGATTAGGGGATCTGCGGTAGAATAATGACGACGTAGTAAATGAATTAGACGAACCGATTTAAGAGACTCTGTCACTATAGCAATATAACTGTAATCACCGACCTAGTTGAGTGCACGCTTCTATGTCACCTATTAAACTGGCTACAATTAACCCTGGATCGAAAGATTGGATTAAATAGGCCTGCTATAAACAGTAGACTACCCTAATGAGGACGAAAGTTAAGTTAGTGGTATTTTAGGGTGGGAAGTGGACCGAAAGGACCTTCTAATGTCCGTCTCACAGTTAGTTCGTCTGAGTCATTTACTGCTAAGTTGTTGTACTACCGTAGTGAACCGAATTCCCGACATGCCTCTCTCTTATTGATAGTTAATTCATTTTCCTGCTTATCTGCTTCCTCTTTATTTCTCTTCCTTCAACTCCGTAGTTAGAAACCAAAAATTAATCAAACCCAATTGTTACCATAGGATTAGAAATAGATAGCTGTAATTACATTCCTCCCTGTGGATTCGATACTCGACTGCCTCTGCTACATAATTAGTTGAGACCGTTAGGTTTTATTTTTGACAGGTACGCGACAGACGTGTCAAATTTTGGCGCCGTTGCCGGGGAGGCAATTGTTCCAATTACTAGCTGTTTTATTTTTAATTCTCCTTTTTAGTTTAAGGAACATCGTTCCTTAAACTATTCTCATATCTTGTCGTTAGTTTCGTCTTATGCGCAGGTCGCAGGGTGGTCCACTACTACCTTTTGATCCCGAGATTGAGAGATCTCTACGCGTAAAAAGGAGACTATTATTCGAGCAACAGGCTGAGGAAGAGTCTAGTTCTCGCAGTAGCTTTTACGAGAACGAGCTTTTCGTGGCCAATCCACCATCTTCTCCAGTTTCTAATTCATCAGCTGAATCTACCACTTTCCCAGAATTTCCCGAAATGGCCGAGGAAGCTACCATTGCTAGTCACTCCGAGCCCACCGCCGACAATCTTTATAAGGGGTTCGAATCGCCGGAGATGCTAGGAAGTTCGAGCCTAAGCCTTCTTACATTAGCATGGTCGAGAAAAATCGGTTCGGGAGCCGCGAAGGAAGACGCGGCTCGGATATGGAGACCTTCATAGATTACTGCTGCTCCATACCTCCTCCCACCGGCGTGACGTGATCGATCGATCAAAGAAACGATGTTCATTTTCTCACTCCGCGATCTTTGCGCGGAGTGGTACGGATTTGGACAAAGCCGCTCACGGCATAACAGATTGGAATTCGCTAGCATTGGCGTTTTATAAGAAATATTTCTCTGCTTCGAGAACCATAGCCATCAGAGCTCAGATAACCAGTTTCAAGCAGGGACCCGATGAGAACTTCCATAAGGCATGGCTTCGCTTTAAGAAACTAGTGCGTACCATACCACACCACGGTTTCGAGAAATGGAGTTTATGCAACCATTTTTACAATGGTTTATATGACGATCAGAGGGCTATATTAGATGCAGCGGCCAACGGTCGATTTTCTGACAACTTGGGGCCGACGAAGGGATGGAAAATAATAGATGATTTAGCCACTCATAGGGCTGAATACGGGAATTCAAGGGGAACCAAAGGAGAGTCTGCGAGTCCTCTTCGATGGGTCGCGTTAGAGGCCCTTCTCGCTAGGTTCGACAAGTACGAACTAGGGGAGCTCTAAAGCCGAGGATGTACCAGGTTAATGCCATGACAGACGGTCCTTTCGTGCATGCGAGATGTGGGGTAGATGGACATGTCGCTGATTATTGTCCTAGTCCTTATGAGCAATGTGCTGCCTTTCAACACTACAGGCAAAACAACACTCATTATGAGCCGAATATCCACCCCAATTTGAGGTGGAGTAACCAGAACAACGTGCTCAATCCCACCGCTCCTCCAAATCAGCGGCAGCAGCCTATATTCCTCCACACCGGAAAACAAGGCTATCGAAGCCTCCGTCTTTCAACCCTCCTAACCAAGGTGCTTCGTCATCTAGTGGGATGAGCGAGATCGGTGAGTTGAAGTCCATGATGCGATCCATTGCAAAGCAATTACAGCGAAGGACACACGGCATTCAAGGCACTTGAGACTCAAGTTGCCCAATTGGCTGAAAATCAATCCTCGAGAAAACCCGGTCATTTGCCAACTCAAAATGACAAGAATCCAAATGAGACGGTGCATTTGATAGAGTTGAGAAGCGGTCTCTCTTACGAAGGACCGTAAATGAAGAAATCGGACTCGGGAAGTCATTCGATGATGAACAGTGTTCTGTTCAGAGAAAAGGACCTACGACACAGGAATTACTCGATCGACTGAAGTATGGTGCTGAAACAGTTCGATCGAGTGGAATTGGTAAGGAAGCTGGTCGATCGAGTGAGCACAGTGCTCGATCGAATGGAAAGGAAGACGAGGTTGGTCGATCGAGTGGGGATGTTGCTCGATCGACCACAGTTGCTGAAGAAGGAGCTCGATCGAGTGAACACACTGCTCGATCGAGTGATATGAATGACGGGAAGCTTATTCGAGAGCCTGCTAGTGCTCGTTTAAGCGATGAATTACCAGAAAGACCTCGTTCGAGAGGTAAGAAGCGTCCGAAGGATACTGAACTCGCTCCGGAAGATACTTTGGAAGCGAGGAACAAGGGACTTGAAATCCCAATCACGGTTCCCTTCCCGAGGCGGCTGCAGAATACCAAGATTAATCAACAGTTCAGCAAATTTGTTGAGCTTTTGAAGAGTTTGGAGGTTTCCGTGCCGTTCACTGAATTACTTATGAAGGTACCCTCTTATTTACGATTTATGAAAGATATTTTAGCACGTAAGAGGACCATTAATGATAATGAGACTGTCGCTTTGACTGAGATGGGGTCAGCCCTGTCTCAAAATAAGCTACCTCTAAAGCAATCAGACCCGGGTAGTTTTTCGATCCCCTGTCACATAGGTATGAGTTTGATTGATAATGCGCTATGCGATTTAGGCGCTAGCGTAAGTGTACTACCTCTGTCTCTAGCTAAGAGACTTGGTGTGACAAAGCTGAGTTGCACCAATATGACTGTCCAGATGGCCGACCGTAGTTTATCACGGCCACTAGGTGTAGCGGAAGACGTACCTGTTAGGATCGGGAAGTTCTTTATTCCCGTCGATTTTGTCGTCCTAGATATCCCCGAAGATGTGCATACCCCTATCATTTTAGGGAGACCATTTTTGTCCACTGCCCGTGCGGATAGACGTCGGGGAAGACTTTGACCTTCCGGGTAGGGGATGAGGAGTTGACTTTTCGTCAGTCCCAATTCCGGAGGGCTCCCATGCAAGCTCAGCCTTGCAATGCCCTCTCTTCTGTTGACCCTATTATTGACACTCCAGATGAAAGTTTGGAGAATATTGCTATTATTGCTAACCCTCCGCCTCGGTCGAGAGCAACAAGGAGGAAAATTCGTCTCGTTGTCCTTGCTGCAGCAGTGCGATGATGAAGGCAAGAAAGGAGCGATCAAAGGACGGTGGAACCATTGTCATTCAAACTGGGAGCCAAGAAAGCCAAGGAAGCTGACAGAGCGACGAGAACAAACACAGTTCGAACCTACATAGATTCGAACTATGTTCCTCCTCCTCTTAGAAATTCAAGTTCATGGAAGTCAAAAAGGACAACAAGATCGATGTCGCAGGTGACGTCCTCCATCAAGCCCACGAAGGGGCTACTGACAGCTGATGGGAATTAAACGGGGAAATGCCCCGTGTAACAAAGTGTAATAGACAAGTTTTGAATTTCTTTTGAATTCCTTTTATTACGTTTTAATTAGGACAATTAGCTTAGACATTCTTTTTAGCGTAGAATAAGACTATAGACTGTGTTGCTGCATTTTTGGTATTTTTGGGATGTGTTTGGATTTGTTTTACGCAGGTTTGGGGAAATACACGCATTTCGAGGAAGTACAAATGGAAATTCAAAGGAATTCACACGAGGAAGTCCTCGATCGAGTACTTTTGTACTCGATCGAATGGAAATTGGTTCGATCGAGTCTGCTGTCTACTCGATCGAGGAAGGCTAAAGTGGAATTGGTCGATCGAGGGGACTGCTGTTCGATCGAGCAAGGGGACATCAAAAGGTCCTCGATCGAGAGGTTAAAATCACTCGATCGAGTGACATGAACAGGGACACGGGAGTTTTTCTTTCTTAAACTCTTTATTTCCCTAATCTTTTTCATTTAACCCCTAATTCCGTCTAACCTCTCCCTTTTGTGCGATTGATTTTCCCCAAATCCCCATCTCTTGCCCAAAAATCACCTAATCAAACACCTACATTCTATTGCTAGCCAATTAATCTTCAATACCCCCTTATTTTCCCCCTCTTTTATGCTCATTTTCTCGGTTTTCTAAGGGAATTAGGGTTTGCGGTTTTCCAATTGATAATCCGCCTTTGTTGCGTGTTGTTTGGAGTTTAATTGCTAATTTGTAGGTCAATCATCATCAAGTAAGTGTTCATTCAACCTCTTTGCATTTTATCTTCAATTATTTCGAATTTTTATGAGGTGATTTAAGTTAGGGCTCGAAAAATCCATGTATAGTCGACTTGTTTCGATTTTATTGTGTTTATTTGCCCTTGATTAGCTTAATTGATGATGTTTTAGCAACTCCTCGCTGTTCTTGCATGATAAATTCGAATCTTGCGCGATTTTCGCGATTAGGGTTCCTGTGAGTCGGAAATTTCGACTGTCAGACGGTTGCTTTGTAATTGCGATTATCGCCTTCTTATTCTTCGTTATTAACCGCCGTTAATCGCTTTCCCGTCCCCTATCGCCTCTATATCTTGTGAATTCTTTGGGAATCTTGCACCGTGAATGGTTATTTTCGCACGCAAGGAGTGACACATGCCCCCATTTTCGGTTTTCATCTTTGTTTTCACCCTTTTTGCGATCCTTTGTTTTATCATATTATCACCACTCACATTCTGTTTTTCGAAAATTTTTGAGGAATTGCTTGGTTTTGTATCTTTGTCGTCGATTGTTTCGACCGATAGGGCCTCATATTTGCTGTCACATGTTGGTTAGCGGGCTGTTTTAACCACGGTTAGCGGCATCGTCTCTTATTCATGCCCTTTGACACTTTGCGGGATGGACGCGAGTTCCCCTGTCTTCTACTAGCACGTCCTCCGGCTCTTACGTGAGCGAGCAAGTGGCCCCTGCTGCGCCACTAGCTCTACCTTGGTCACCACTACGGCACTGTTTTACTTGTCTCACCGGCAGGATATCTACGGCGCACCCACTCACTGGGAGCTCGGTTCGACTTCACCACCATCACTCCCCTGTGCCTTTCTCTTTGCTTGGCTTGCGGCTTGCACCCCGTTTTCCGCAGCTCGGTATGGTGCCACCGAGGACCCACAGCAAAGCTAGCAGCTAGCCCTCACTTCCACCCGTCCGAGGTCAAGTTTATTCGGAGAGGGCGCTATCGCGCCTGTACCGAAGATGCCCACGGTACGTTTCACTTCGGAGGCTCACCGGACACGGTTAGTTTCTTTACTTCGTTGCCCCCTCTCCTCTACCCGTTTCCTTGCGCGGACTGACCTAGAGACCTTAGGCATTTACGAGGAGGTCTGTAGTTTGTTGAACGGGACGGGTATGTCGGGTTTGATTACCATGCAGGAGGCTACCATTCGTACCCTTACGTACGAGTTCTTTAGCTCCTATTCCTTCGACACCGACTCTTACGCCGCCGACCACTCCGCCTCCTGTATTTACTTTCGACTCCGCAACGAGTCACATCACCGGACTTTGGCTCGGTTTGGGCGGTTTTAGGCCTAGTTAGTGACGGCCTCACTGCCCCACCTCGAGACCTCCTTCAGCCACTCTGGGCTGCTCTGTCTCACACTCCCTTCCACTCACGGAAGGGAGCTCACGTTCACTTACCTGCGCCCCGTTACTACTTGCGTCTGTTAGGAGAGACCATTTTTGGGCGCCCTGAGCCCAATAACTTGACCAACACTGAGCTAGCGATTCTCGCGGGGTACCTCAACATTGACTCCGGTTCCCCGTTTGTTCTAAACATTGCCTATCTGGTAGCTCAAAGATTGAACGGTATTGGGACTCGGGTCAAGACCGTTGTTGTCTGTGGCGGGCTTGTTACTAGGATCGCCCGCCACCTTTACCCTACGACCCTTCACTCACCGCACCGATGAGGTGGCTTACCTTGACCTCGATGCCATGGTCGTCTTGACCTGGTTCCCAAAGGCGAAGGGGAGTGCGAGGACGTGGAAGATCTGTAGTTCCACGTCTGTTACCTTGCCGTGCTCTACCCTTCCCCCACTCTCACCGCTCCCTACTGCTGCTGAGGGAGCGAGGCCACCTCCACCTACCTACCACCTTACCTTCACCCCTCCCTCTTCTTCCTCTAAGAAGAGGAAGCGGAGGCCGGAGCGTCTTCTAGCTCCCGTGCCCCGACTCGAGCTCAGCCGGACCGACACCCACGCCTCGCCCTACACCTTCACTCACTCCACCCCCACTTGACCCTCCTTCCGGTTCGGCTTTTCCGCCAATTTTGTCCGCCCTCCCGCTTTAGAGGCGCCCGAGGATATGTGCAGGTACCTTACTGAGATGAGGCGGGATATGGCTTTAGCTGTATTCCCGCTTTACGAGTTCCATATCCGAGCCCGGCGACCGATCCCAGAGGGGTGGCCGCATCCTTCCTTCTACCGATACCCAGCGGACGGGTACCCTCCGTCTTCTTCTGACTCAGAGGAGGAGCCGGAGGAGACAGCGGTAGCTCGAGAGGTGCGGCTACGGGCAGAGCAGGCAGCGGCGAGAGCTGCCAGAGAGGAGGCGAGTGATCTCCCGTTCGTACCCAACCCGGAGGACCTGGTTGGAGGTGACAACTGAGTCTCCCCCTTGTTTGTTGCTGGTTTGGGGAGACTGTTTTGTTGAGTCGGAGTCCCTGAGAGACGGCGGTGCCGACGACGAGTAGCTATATCGGTCTACTCACTTCCCGCCTAAGGCTGGTTTGGGGAAGTTCGTGTTTTGTATGTCTTCTTACTCTTTTATTTTCGTCTCCTTTATTTTTATTTTATCGGTTGTATACCCCCATCCCCCATTTTTCTGCTGGTGTATGCTGGAGGACAACGAGGGCGTTGTCCGTTTTGGTTTGGGGAGGGTATTGCATCCTTTTGAGTCTGCATCTGCATTTGTTTTGCATTCACGTTTCATTTCTCAGTTTGCATTTGTTGTTTATTTTCAAAAATCAAAAAATCAAAAATCCAAAAAAAATTAGAAAATTTCAAAAAGTTCAAAAAATTTCACGTTTATTTTTGCATTTAGGTTGAGTCGGAACGGTAGATTCCCGTGATGAAATTGCACTTAACTTGTCAATTCACTTGAGCCTTGCACTTTATTGATGGTTTTTAGCTTTGTCATACGCATAGTCTACGAATTTCTGTTCAAATAATAGCCGATCGATTTAGACTTGACTGATAAACTGGCAAACTACTTAAAAATTCTGAGTTTTAGAGCCATAACTGGTGACATTCATGACCAGTTCATTAGGAATTTTGAGAGTAGTACTCCTTGCATAGCATGTTTGTCTCATTTGCACATTTATGACATTCAATTTCTCGTCAAATGCACATATTCGGGTTTGTGGTTGGTGTCACATGCAGGGAGGGTCTTGCAATTCCCCTTCTTTATATATCTTCACCCATTTAGCTCCACTTTAGCCAAAACTTGCCTTTTTGACCCACTAGCTACACTCCAAACTAAGCCTGCCCAGTCAAGCTAGTTAGTTTGTCCTTTTGTGGTACGTTTTTCCATTGCAGTTTGGCCTGTCTCTCTTGTTGGAGTTGGTGTTGTATTAAGGAAGGAGGAAAGAAAGAAAAAGAAAAAAAGTATTGAAAAGAAAAAAAAAGTGAAACGTGAAGTAAAAAAAAAAAAAAAAAAAAAAAAAAAAAAAAAGAAAAGAAAATGAAAAAAACATGAGATTCACGTGAACAAAAGAAAAAGAGAAAAATTGTGAAAAAATGATTGTCCCCTCTTGTCAGAGTTGAGAAGATGTTCGAAGATGTACAATCGACAAGAGGGTTGGTTGTTTCAGTTAGTTGTTTCAGACGATATGTTTAAAAAAGGGAACTTTGTGACCGTCTAGCTCCTCCACTCTTATTCCATATCTTTTTTGAGGAGATTGTGCTTCCAGTCTAGTGAGTTTTGTGCCATGAAGGGCACCTGTGTTAGTCTTTCAGTCAGTTTGAGATCCGGATGATTTACTATGGTCCTGTTAGGAACTAGCTTGACGCTTTTACCTCCACATTTCCATAACTTGTTTTGCCTTTTCTCACCTGAACCTCACTATTCCCATATTATTTGCAAACCCTCGGCTGTGACGGACATTATTGGTTGGAGTGTGTGCATTAGTACTTGAATTGTCTTTCATTTTTGTTGCATGCATGCTATGTAGGTCGCAGTTAGGCGAGTGACTGTCTTTCTTCTCTCTTTTACATATAACATTTGCCCTTTGCTTCATGAGAGAAGAGTGACCACGTGAGAGTCCGGTTTTGTTGGTCTTGCAAGGTCGATAGGTCAGCTTTATTTCTCGAATGACTTATAATTCGTTTGCGTATTGATGCCTAGCTTTAATCGTTGATTTCTCGTTGCATTAAAGTGGTTCAAGTAGACAAGTTAAGCTAGCTACGAGTTATCATTTCCGTTCCATTAGTTTAGTTTTGAGTTTACTCGAGGGCGAGTAAAGGTTTGGTTTGGGAGATTTGATACGTGCCTAATGTACGGTCTTTTTGGCCTATTTCAAAGACGTATTTCCATGCATTTATGTACTGTTTTTATAGTATTTTGCCCCGAATTGGCTACTTTGGTGTATTTTGTCCTTTTTGTAGGGATAATCGCGAAAGAAGCGAAACCACGCTCCATTTCGTCCTTTTTGCATGCATTTAGAGGAGACGGGATTGTCCCGCAGTAAGATGTCTGCACTTGAAGTGTCGTTGCACGCATTACGAAGCATTTGGGTGAAGACGTGAGCTGAATTGAAGACCCAAGTGGTCTATCGAGTTAACAGGTGGTCTATCGAGCAGTTATAGGACGATCGAGTGGTCCCTAAGCTGCCCAAGTCCTCGATCGAGTTACCCCTTACTCGATCGAGTAAGTCGCTTGATCAAGTCCTCGATCGAGAACCCTGTTGGTCGATCGAGGGACTTCTGCTGAAGAACGTGGTCGATCGAGTGGGTTTGCCTACTCGATCGAGAAGATTTCGTCTGTGGGCTTTAATTAGTCCATGTTTTAGTATTTACCGTATAAACACTTAGGCTTTTCGGCTATATAACCTATGTTTAACTAGGTTATTAGTCATCCTTTTTACTATCTTTTACACTCTTATCATCGGTTTTACTCTCTTTTTCCTTCACGTTAGCCTACTGTTACTTTTCAACGTTGGATTGCTTTTTCGGATTTCGTTCTTTACGCCGGAATTTCTCGGATTGTAATTCTCTTTCCCTTTCTAATAATAATTAACCTTCCTTGTTGTTTTAATTCTTGTTTTATGTTATTGTTTTCATTCCTTCTTGCCCTAATTATTATCATTGCTTTTTATTGTTATTTCGCTATGTTCTCTGCTGGAAATTTACATGCTGTTAGATTAGTTATGAATATGAGTAGCTAATTCCCCTTCATGTTGGGATTAGGGGATCTGCGGTAGAATAATGACGACGTAGTAAATGAATTAGACGAACCGATTTAAGAGACTCTGTCACTATAGCAATATAACTGTAATCACCGACCTAGTTGAGTGCACGCTTCTATGTCACCTATTAAATCGGCTACAATTAACCCTGGATCGAAAGATTGGATTAAATAGGCCTGCTATAAACAGTAGACTACCCTAATGAGGACGAAAGTTAAGTTAGTGGTATTTTAGGGTGGGAAGTGGACCGAAAGGACCTTCTAATGTCCGTCTCACAGTTAGTTCGTCTGAGTCATTTACTGCTAAGTTGTTGTACTACCGTAGTGAACCGAATTCCCGACATGCCTCTCTCTTATTGATAGTTAATTCATTTTCCTGCTTATCTGCTTCCTCTTTATTTCTCTTCCTTCAACTCCGTAGTTAGAAACCAAAAATTAATCAAACCCAATTGTTACCATAGGATTAGAAATAGATAGCTGTAATTACATTCCTCCCTGTGGATTCGATACTCGACTGCCTCTGCTACATAATTAGTTGAGACCGTTAGGTTTTATTTTTGACAGGTACGCGACAGACGTGTCAGATAGCATCACAATAATCGCAAAAGGTTTCCATATGAGAATGAGGATCCTCACTAGGCATCCCCCCAAATTGGCTCCTCTCAACTAGTTGGATGAAGGCGGACTTGGCAATAAAATTTCCGGTGAGATGTTGCGGTGTAGGAGTACCATTTGGTAGATTCTCCTCGGTGGGTACGGAGTGTGACGAGAATTTTGGCATTGTAGGTGGATTTTGTGGGGTATTGTGTAATGGGTTTTCTTCTCCTTCTATTGCGAAAGGATTGACAAACTCACTAGTGGGTTGAACAACTTCACCAACACCTCTCAAATTCCTCCTAACAAGTCTCCTATTGTTCGTCAAGGTTCTTTCGATTTCACGGTCAAAAGGTAACAAATCACTTTGTAACCTTCTAGACATGCAAAATATCAAACAACTCAAAAACAATTAGAACAAACCTTGAGGAGTTTTACTTCCTCAAGGCGAATAAAGACACAACTAATAACAATAAAAAGAAATCTAAGTCAAACAAACACCGTCCCCGGCAACGGCGCCATTTTTTGATGCGATCCCGCTCGGTGTTCACAAATTAAGATGTGGTCGTTGGTCACGGTCGAATCAAAACACAATTTATAGCTTAACAAGCAACTCTACAATTAGTAAAGAGGCAAGTAAAGGTCGGATCCCAAGGGACGGGAGTTGAAATGAGATTTCTATTGTAACTAGTGGTGTCTAAGGGGTGTCACAAATTGGGTTGATGTAGAAGGTTACTAAACTAGAATAACAATGAAAATAAACAAGCAAGATGAATAAAAAGGGGTGTAAACAATTGATTAAAGGCACTAGGGTGTCATGGGATCATAGGGGAATCATGGGATATGATCATACAAACATGTTCTCAAATTATAAGCAAGCAATTATTGTTGTGATGGATTGAGTTGGGTTATATCTTACAATCCTAGGAAAGTTTGGGTCCCGGAGCCGAATCGATTAGATTGTACAACACCTACAAGTCGACTTAATCTTCCCTACTCAACAACATGCATGGTCTAATGAGACTCGAGTTGGGTTATGTTTTACAAGTCTCATTGAAAAGATAGGAGATGATAGTAAATGCAAGGATTCATAGGCTTAGCATTTCATCAAATATAACATGTGCATGAGTTGAGATCAAAACAAGCAAGCAAATAAAACATGAAAGCATATTAATTTAAGCATGAATCATTCCCCATGTTGGTTTCCCCTAATCACCCATTAACCCTAGCTAAGAGACTACTCACTCATTATCATGTTGATCATGCTAGCAAGGTTGTCAATCATACCAACAATATGAAACATGATGAATAAATGAAAGTAATTAACAATAATTAAAAAGGGATTAAGAGATTATACCTACTAATGATTCCAATAATAAAGCAAGAATAATAGAAGTACTTGAATGCTAGATTGAGAGGTTGTCAATCTCCCAATAATAACCCAAATAATCTTCAATTACCCAAAATAAAGGATGAACAAAAGAGAGATTAAAGAACTAAAACTTGGATTAAAACTTGATTAATACTTGATTACAATATTGAAGAGAGATTTGATTGATATTAACTACACTAATTATTGATAAGAAGAACATGCTCCTCTAATTAGCCTAATGGGGTATTTATAGTGAAAATTAGGGAGGATGCATTAGGGTTAACTAAGGGCTAAACTAGTAATTACACTTTTTAAGTTGAGCAAGGAGGACCCGGTATTTTCTGAAAGAAGGGCTTCTCTTTTCGTAGCTTGAAGAAGACAATCCGTGCTGTGAAGAAATCCGGGCGGAATAAGGTCGGGACGGCCGGATTTGGGCGATGGAATCCGAGCGGATTCTGAGGAATCCGGACGGATTGTTGAGGGGAATCCGAGCGGATTCGAGCACGGGACGCTCGGATTGTGCAGAGGCTGGACGGGCGGATTACTGGCAATCCGCTCGGATTGTCAGTCAGCATAGTAACTTCTTCTTTTCTTCCCTTTTCTTCATAAATTCCTTGGGGATTTCCTTTGGGACTCAAGGATCTTTCGTCAACATTGCTCTTCTACTATGATATGTACAAAGGCCTTCTAATCTTGTCTCTCCTTGATGCTTGGTCATTGGATTCGATCAATTTAGTCTCGTTTTGCCATGAAAATGCAAGATTCTTACTTCTTTCCTACCAAGGGATCAAAATCTCAAAGAATATGCAAAACAAAGAACTAAAGATAAGAAATGACCCAAATAAGCACTAAAAAGCATGGAAACAAGGCTAATTCGGGGGCTAAATATGCGCCAATTATGGTCACATCACTATGACGCTTTAAGAATCTTCAATGTATAGCTCAAGCTGCTATAACATTACTTGAATGATGCCTCACAAATCTTCAATGTTATAGCTAAGAATGCTATAACATTACTTGCTAAACTTGTAAACCTAAGTCAATCTAAGAAAGACTAAACAAACGATTACGAGCAAGAGTACATATAAAACGAAGCACACACTTGTCATTATCAAAACTTAATCATATATCTATATGGTCCAACAAATTTCTCCTTTTTGATGATGACAAGTCTCTTATGATTTGTGACTAAGTAAACGTTCCCCCTTAACATAATACTGTAAAAGTTATAGTCAGTCAAACGCAAGAACAATCCACTAGTATACAAAGTATAGCATCTAAGGACCTTAAGAGATTAAAGGTTCTGATAAGGAGCAAGCTTAGGCAAATACTTAAGTCACGATAATTTTCTTCCCCCTCTTGACATCATCGAAAAGACGAGAAAAGACATAAAACAACTAGAATGATATAGATCGAGACACGTATTAATCATTAAAGAAAGATTATAAAACGAGAAAATAATCTACATTAAGCATGCCAAATATAAAATAAGAGTACTACAAACCAAAGTAGTCTAATTGCCAATGGGCCGAATAAGGAGACAAGTGATAAAGCCAAATGGGCCGAATGGAAGAGCAAGCCAAAATGGGCCGAATTAGACAATTATTCAAAATAGAAAGTCTAATAAAAACAAAAGCAAGGTAAGGATGATGACGGGTTAAGGGTAGTCACGTTTCACAACATTTGGGTTCACATAACCGGGACGGGTCCTAAACTCAAGAGAGTCAAGACGATCAAAGCATGAGCGGACATGGTTAGCTTGTGCCGTGAGACACATCTCGAAATTGAGCACTTTCAATGACAAGGCTTTAGTAGCCTCGTAAACAACCCGCATATCCTCATGCATAGCCTTCCCTTCACACCATATTGCCCCTCCTTGACTAGCTAAGTTAGCCAATGACCCGGAATAACGAACACACTCTATAGCCGCCCTAGCCGCATCCTTAGCCATAGCATCAACCCGAGCTTCCAACCCATGCAAATAAGACAAGACCTCGGCAAGATCCGAACCCTTCGAACTCGAAGCCCCATTCCTGTCTTGACCCAAACCCGAGACCAATTCCGCAACCATCTTATTTTGTGCATCCATTTTCTCATAAATACTCGCCATAAACGAGTCCAACTTTTGTTCAACAACCGAGACCACATCCGACGATTTCTCCACCACATTCATTCGAAAAGTGTCACACATCTCCATGAATTTAAAATGAGTGTCACACATCTCATCTTTGACAATTACACCATAGCTAGAAGACCCAATTACCCCTTTTTGTTCCAAAAGTCGAGAGACCCACATACCATACGGCAAATCCAAAGTAGTATAAAACTTTTTCTCGGTGACGAAAATACTTGTTTGGACGATTTTATGAAACACGGGACAAGGAAGACTTACTTTGCACCCTTTAAGACACTTAGACATCAATACCATCTCATAACTCAACAATTTATCACGACCACCCCTCCTCGGGACAACCGTGTTCCAAAGAAAATTGAGAAAGAATTTCAATTTTGGAGTGAACGACCCCGCAAACATATTACTCGACCCTGTAGCATCAACATCAAAAGACTTCTTAATTTTAAGCTTTTCTTCCTCCGTCACATCTCCCCATTCCGCACTCGGATTTATTTCGATCCCATCATCAGGGACCGAAAACAGAGTACAAAAATCAGCAAGGGAGATTTTGACTTCGGATTCATTCACCATAGCATGCAACACATTATTTCTTACGGAGACAGAAGAATAAAACTGGATTACCTCAATAGGATAAACCGGACCAACAAAGGAACTAACTTTCTTCCATTCTTGAAAATTCAACAAATCCTTAAAAAATTGTAAAGCTTCAATTTTCCCATACCATTTTTCGGAGTAAGAACGACCACCATGAATACCATACCGCATAACATTGTTGACTCAGGTTCTTTCGTCCGCGGTAAGTCGAAGCTTATCAAGCCCCGATGATATTGCATTCGGCATATACTCTCGGAAAATTGCTCTTTGATGACCTTCTTGAGTAGCTATGACCTCGGTTTCCTCCATCGAGCCTTCAAACCCCACGACCTTCTTCTTCCCCTTATTCTACTTCCGTCTTTTCCCTTCTAAGTGAGGATCAACCCGGTTATGATCGGGATTAGTTGGTTTTTGGTTTGATGAAGGTGAAGAAGTTTTGAGAGGGACATAGGTTTTGTTGCAAGGAGATTTGGAGGACCCGGTCCGAGTTGTGGACCGAGTTGAGGGTGAGTGAAGGCGAGTTGAGGGAGGAGTCATGATGATGATTTGATTCTGGAGGTTGAGCGTGGAAAGGTGTAGAAAGAAAAAGGAATTATTGAGAGTTGTGTGTTGATGGTGACGGTAGAGGGTGGGGTATTTATGGGGAGTGTTAATTGTGAATTATGGTAAAAGAGGTTGAGTAAGGTAAGGAAAGTGGAGGGGAGGTGACGTGTGGAATTAGGTAGGTAAATATTCCCTCCTTTTTTTGTTGTTAATTATTTACTTACCATAAAATAATATAAGTGGTTAGGGTAGATAATTTATAAGATATGATAAGATAAAATATGGCAAGAGATAAAATTTTGGTAGAGAATTTCGGTTAAGGGAAAAATAAGGAAGCAATTTGTTATGACTTTATGATTCGTAATAAAACTCAAAATAACATGACTACCAAATGGAATATTCTCATATTATAAAATAACATTTGACATAAATAAACTTGCAACGAAAAATACGGACACAGTCATACAATCTCGTCAAATCTAGTCAGTCATACGAAGAGTACTATATTTGTGACAAGTTTAGTTGCCACCAATTAAACCAATTTCTAACCGTAAAATTACAAAACGTTCTCTAGCCAATGCTTTGGTAAAAATGTCAGCCCATTGTTTTTCTATACTACAAAATTCCAGTCTTATATTGCCCTTATCTACATGATCACGTAGAAAATGGTGTCTAATGTCTATATGCTTAGTTCGTGAGTGTTGCGCAGGGTTCTTAGATATAATTATAACACTCGTGTTATCATATAAAATAGGTATACACCCAACATTAACACCGTAATCACATAACTGTTGCTTAAGCCATAAAAGTTGAGAACATACCAGCCCAGCGGCAATGTATTCGGCTTCAGCAGTAGATAACGCAACGGAATTTTGCTTCTTTGACCCCCATGATAATACACGGTCCAACAAATGTGGCTATGCCGGAAGTACTTTTTCTGTCAAGTGAACAGCCTGCATAATCTGCATCTGAATACCCTATGAGATCGAAATTACACTCAAGAGGATACCAGAGATATAATTTATATGTACCGATTAAATATTTCAAGATTCTCTTAACTGCAATCATATGCGATTCTTTAGGGCACAATTGGAATCGAGCACATACGCATACACTAAACATAATATCCGGACGACTTGCAGTTAAATAAAAAAGTGAGCCAATCATACCTCGATAAGTCGTCTCATCCACAGACTTACCGTTTTCATCCAAAGTCAACTTCATCTCAGTACCCATAGGAGTTAGCTTAGAATTAGAATTTTCCATACCGAATTTCTTGATTAGCTCCTTTATGTATTTTTGTTGGTGTATCATAATTCCTTCAGAAGTTTGTTGAATCTGGAGTCCAAGGAAGAACTTGAGTTCTCCCATCATGCTCATCTCAAATTCTGAGGTCATTAAATCTGAAAAGTACTTACATAAACGATTATTAGTTGAACCAAAAATAATATCGTCAACGTATATTTGTACAACTAATAAATCGGAATCCTCAGTTTTCAGAAATAGGGTTTTGTCGACAGATCCTCTTTTAAAACCACTTTCAATAAGATATTTTGATAATCTGTCGTACCATGACCTCGGAGCTTGTTTCAAAACCATACAAATCTTTATCTAGTTTAAAAACGTGGTTTTGAAACTTGCTATCGAGAAATCCTGGAGGTTCTTCGACGAAGACCTCCTCATTCAAATAACCGTTAAGAAATGCTGTCTTAACATCCATTTGATAAAGTTTAATTCCTTTATGAGCAACAAATGATATTAATAGTCTAATAGCTTCAAGTCTGGCTACAGGAGCGAAGGTCTCATCATAGTCAATTCCTTTTTGTTGATTATATCCTTGTACAACCAATCTAGCTTTATTTCGTACAATAACTCCTGTATCGTCCAACTTGTTTCTAAAAACCCATCTTGTACCAATAACCGTTCGGTCTTTAGGTCTTGGAACCAAATGCCAAACTTTGTTCCGTTCGAACTGTTGAAGCTCTTCTTGTATGGCAACGATCCAATCTGGTTCGGCAAGTGCTTCTTTGATATTTGTTGGCTCAATGGTTGAGAGAAAGGAGTAGAACGAACAAAAGTTGTTAAGTCTTCTACGAGTTCGAACACCTTCATTCAAATTTCCTAGGATGGTTTCCATTGGATGAGAATCCTTATATTTCCATTTCATAGAAACAGGAGGCACATCTTCATCTGAACTAGTCTCGCCTTCTTCGAATGATTGGGGTTCAAGCCTTGTTCCCCCTAAATCCAATCCGGGTGTTATAACAGAATCAGTTATAACATTGGACCTAGTTCGTTGATTTGGAGTTGAAGTTATAACTTCATCAGTTATAACTTTATCCTCCAATTGCTTAGATTGAGAAGAGGTTTTAGTATCATCAACTAAACTCTCAGATCTCTTTCCTTTATCATTCGAAGGGCTTCTTTGTTCATCATTAGTGCCCTCAATTTCTTTATCTACTTCATCCAGTTCTGGAAGTTCATCCCTGGATAGTCGGAAATCAGGTTCGTTCAAATTTTCTTCCTCATCCTGTTCAGCTTTGTTAAACATATTATTCTCATAAAAACCAACATGAACACTTTCTTCGATGCATAAGGTTCTTTTATTGAAAACCTTATATGCTTTACTATGGTTAGAATAACCGACAAACACCGCTTCGTCACTTCTGGGATCGAATTTGCTTAACCTATTTTTGCCATTATTATGGACAAAACATTTACTCCCGAAGCAACATAGATGTGATATGTTAGGTTTACGTCCCCTAAGAAGCTCATAAGAAGTCTTCTTGAGAATGGGTCTAATCAAAGCTCGATTATGAACATAGCATGCAGTACTAATAGCCTCGGCCCAGAAATTTCGAGGTAGGCCGCTACACAACAACATCGTGCGTGCCATATCCTCCAATGTTCTATTCATACGTTAAACAACACCGTTTTGTTGTGGGGTTCATGGTGCTGAGAAGTTATGCCCAACACCATTCTCTCTACAGTATTCTATAAAAGCATGGTTATCAAATTCAGTGCCATGATCCGTACGAATGGAAACTAATTTTGATTTATACTTATTTTGGGCAAGCTTCATTAGAACTGCAAACTCTTCGAAAGTTTCATCCTTTGAATTGAGAAATATAGGCCAAACATATCTAGAGTAATCATCAACTAGAACGGAGATATACCTGGATCCACCTCTACTTCTTACCTTCATTGGGCCACAAAGATCCATATGCACGAGTTCTAGTGGTTCCTTGGTACTTACCATTCTCTTGGGTTTGAACGATGATCTCACATGTTTGCAACGAGCACACGAGTCGCATAATGTTTCTTGATCAAATTTGATTGAGGGAAGTCCATCAACCAAATCCCATTTCTTTAGTTTATTCAACGTTGTTGAATTTATGTGAGCAAATCTTTTGTGCCAAAGGCACGGATCATCTGTCGTTACTTTCATGCACGTGAATGAATTATTAGGAATATTATTTAGATCTATCATATAAACATTCCTTCTACGATGTCCTTCAAGCACAACACTACTTGTTCCTTCAATTATTATTCGACAAGAATCTGAATGAAAGACAACTTTATTTCCTTTGTCGCATAATTAAGAGACACTCAGTAAATTGAGTTTGAGACCACTAACAAGATAAACATAACTAATAGCATGAGAAGAGGATATTCTAACTTTACCAACACCGATGATCTTACCCTTCTTGTTACCACCAAATGTGTCCTTACCTCCATCGAAGGGTTCAAGTGAAATAAATAAATTTATATCTCCAGTCATGTGCCTTGAGCATCCACTATCAAGGTACCATAAGTTATTTTCTTTCACCACAACCTGCAAAATAATTAGATACAGTTTTTAGGTACCTAAGCTAAGTTGGGTCCTTTGACGTTAGTCACTCTAAAAACTAGATCTTTTCTAACCCAAACCTTTTTTATGACTTTACGTTTTGGAGGCGAATGAGTTTGTTTAGGAACCGTCTTAGGTTGAGTTGTGGGTTCCTTATGTCGTGGTCTTTCATGTTTTTTCGGAGGAGCTTTGGTTTTGAAGGGCTCTTTAGGTTTAGGTGCTTGTTTTGATTTGGTAGCCTTCTTGAAATCAAAGCTCATATCGTAGAACCCACGATGATCGTTGTTGCGTTCTTCATTGGTACAAAGTTGATTCCTTTTCTTAAATCTTGAGCATATTTGACACAATTTTCTTGGATATGTCCAGTATGACCACAGTAATTGCAAATCAAATATTCTGGTAAATTTGTATATTTTTCCTTCTGAAATCTCATTCAGAAGGGGCTGATTTGCATTTAGAGTGATCTCTACGACCATAGCACTCATGCCCTAATCCCATTTTCATGTTGTTATCTGACTGCTCAGTTAGGAAATTTAGAACACGCGTGCTACCTTCCCATTTTTCGTGAACCTGGCGTGCAAGAGTAATTCTTTTAAGGACTGTATTTCTTTGTTACATTTGGAATGGTCTGACTCTAAGACTTTGGGAGGACGAGTCTCTTCATAATTGTCACGAAAGTTCTGGAATCTATCATTAAGAACTCGTACCGTCTCGGTATGCGTTCTTTTAGTATTTGAAAGAACGATTTTAGATTCCTTTAATTGCTGAGTTAGAGATTCAATCTCCTTGTTTTGATCTGAGATCACGGCTTCTCTAGCCGTAGCCTTGGACTCAAGAAGCTCTTTGACTTTCCTCAATTCTAATGTTATAGCTTCACTAGCTATAACGTTGGCTTGAAGATGCTTAATGTTGAGTTTCAGGTCTGAGGTTATAGCTTCATTAGCTATAACTTTAGACTCAAGAGCCTTCTTCTCAGCATTTGTCGTATCTGAAGTTGTAGCCATATTAGCTGTAACTTTAGATTTGAGCTTTTTGGCCTTTGCTTTAAGGAGATGATTCTCTTCAGCAATATCGAGAATTTGTTCTTTCAAGTCTTTCAGTTCCATCTCTTGTTCGTGACACTTATCAAGAGATTGCTCAAAATATTCAATTAAAGCATTCTTAGGCAATTTCTTAACACTTTTCTTAAGTTCAAGATAACTTACCTCTTCTTCTTCTTCTGAATCGGAATCTCCTAGGAAGCAGCAGTAGGAGTCCACGCTATCTTTATCATTGTCTAAGAAGAGGTCAAGACTGACGTTGCTTAGACATAGGCTAGCAACTTCTTCTTCTTCTGATGCTTCGTCGTCCTCAGGGTCGAGATCTCCCCAACATGATGCCATCATCACTTGCTTGAATTCCTTCTTGGTCTTCTCACGTTTTGCTTTGTCATTAATTTTCTCCCATGTGGGACAATCCTTAATCATATGACTGGATTCTCCACACTTGAAGCATCCTCTATTAGCAAACGTATTCTTTGACTCAGAAGTTTTCTTATTGGAGAACTTGTTGTTATTGTTGTTGAACGATTTTGCTTGCTTATTTCTGAAGATGCGTTTGTTAAATCGTTTATCAAACAAGACCGTTTTGTCCTCTATTTCAACATCTTCTTCTTCCTTAGCAGAAGCTTGTAGAGTCATGCTCTTAGTGTTACTGGCCTCGGCCTTATCGTCTTCCAAGACGAGTTCATGAGCCATGAGAGCACCAATAAGTTCTGCATAAGGAAGAGAAGTGAGATCTCTGATTTCTTCCATATCCGCGACCTTGGGACGCCATTTCTTGGTTAGACTCCTAAGTACTTTTCTAGCAATATCCTCAGAGTCAAAAGTTTTACCAAGATTTTTTAGCTCATTGACTATAGTAGAAAATCGTGCTGACATGCTATCAAGTGATTCATTCTTTTCCATTCTAAAAATTTCATATTTTTGAATCAGCAGGTCAATGCGATATTTCCTTACAGCCGACGTTCCTTCATAGGCCAACTCAAGACCATCCCATATTTCCTTGGTCGAAGTGAAAGAAGAAAAACGATCGAATTCAGTCGATGTCATGCCGTTTTGAAACTGGCTTATCGCTTTCGAGTTTTTCTCAACCTTCTTGTAATCAGCCTCAATATAGTCTTCTTCTTTTTTCTCACAGGTAGTGCCTTCCGAAGATGCAACCAAAATTTTGTTTGGTCCATTCTTGATGATCGTCCAGCACTCCCAATCATGTCCTTTTATATAGTGTGTCATCATGTTTTTCCAAAGTCCATAATTCTTCCCATCAAAGACGGGACACTTAAGATACTTGGAATCCATTTCACACGTGTAAGGCAGCGGATAAAAAATAAAATAAAAAGATAAAAAGATAGACGGATCTAGCCTCTTTGCGGTTAGGAAATCAAGAGCACGAGGCTCTGATACCAATTGAAGAGTCTATCACACCCGAAATACTCGATAGGGGGGTGGGAGTGAATTGAGTATTTAAAAACTTATACCTACATTTTATTTTTTATCAATGATTAATTACTTAAAGTTTATTGATTAAACTTTAACTAATTAACTAAGTGATTATGAACGGAATGAAATGAACGAAAAGAAAAACTGCAAGGACACACGATATTTGAAGTGGTGAAGCTTCACACGTCGAAGCCTACGTCCTCTATTCTCGATTAATAATTTTAGTACCTCTCTCCGGATTACAAAATTATCAACCCACTCGTATAGCTAACTCTAACTATAACTCAATTTTAATATCACTAGATATTCGGTTTTGACTATCTTAAGTTACTAAGAAAGCACTTGATTGTTCTTCTAAGTGTTCACACAATTGAACGAGTAAGAAACAATATGAAGTACTACTATCTTATGACGTAACCTTAAGAAAAATAAGCAAATTAAAGAGCACGACTTTTCGCAAGATTTTCCAAACGCAAAACAATAAGAATAGCCAATTAAAAATTAAACTCAATTTTGTTTGCAAGGGATTTTTAGTATCTCAAAAAGCTTAACTAGAATAAAGAATGATCATATGTATTTATAGTAGAGGAGAGAACGAGGGTTTGCACGAAACCCTAGGATGCCGTGAGATAGACGGTTTATCTCGCAAGAGATAAATCTCTATCTCTTTCCTAATTCAATCCAAGATATATTAGTTTAGGTAAATAAGATAAAAGTGAAACTTATTTTTCTATAACTATATCTTGAAGATTTTCAGATAAGTAAACAAATTAAATCATGTATATATTTAAGATAAGAAAATATCTTATAAAAAATATAAGCTAGATTTAATTAGATAGGTTACTTTTACTAGAGGACTTGTAAAACCTAAAGGTTCAAAGCCAGCGGCCGAAACCCTAGGCCCGTGTCCATCTAGACGAAAATCCCTCTTCTTGGATTAGGGTTAGGTTAAAATAAACTAGCAAACCCTAGGTAGCATGACGACCCATAAGTCGTTTTACTAACCAATAGAGATATGCAAGTTATCCATTATAACAACCCATATATCTACTCCACTATAGATACATATGATTTCGAAATATGTTTAAAGAATTTTATCCTTTGAAAAATGATTTTAAAACTATTAAAATCGTGCTATTAAAATGCTACCCAAAGTTATAGTAGAAACAGCTATAACTTTAAGTTTGGTAAGTAAAGTTATAGGTGAAATAGCTATAACTTTACCTTCCCAATATTCTTTTCTTAAGATACCGTCATTAGATGAAGACCAATACTAGCTAATCTTCCTGGAGATCTTCAGTGATAGGATCTTCTCTTTATCTTGACCAAAAGCTCTTCATCTTGAGCTTGTTAAATACTTGATCTAGCCTTTTGGTTGAGTGATCATCATACTTGAAACTTGTTACAGTTACTATGACGCTTTAAGAATCTTCAATGTTATAGCTCAAGCTGCTATAACATTACTTGAATGATGCCTCACAAATCTTCAATGTTATAGCTAAGAATACTATAACATTACTTGCTAAACTTGTAAACCTAAATCAATCTAACAAAGACTAAACAAATGATTACGAGCAAGAGTATATATAAAACGAAGCACACACTTGTCATTATCAAAACTTAATCATATATCTATATGGTCCAACAAATTGGTATCAGGGCATTTAATGGAGTCTTATTCTTGTCTGAGGCATGGATGATCAAAGAACTACAACAAGAGAAACCTGTTCTTGTCTTATTGTCAAAAGAAATTGAAGAAAAGGAGGAACTTCAGGTACCTACAGAGGTTAAGCCTTTGATTGAACAATATCAGGATGTGTTTCCTGCTGAATTAGCAAGTGGATTGCCACCACTGAGAGGCATTGAGCACCAGATTGACCTTATGCCAGGATCTATTGATAGGCTTTGTCACACACCTAATCAAAGATAAATACCCTAGACACAAATGAATGTAGTAATAGGGCCGATGTCGAACACAAGAAGACGGGAGTTGCTAAACAAGTTGTTTTGGAGTGAATTCTATCAAGGTCTGTTAACATATGTTTGATTGATTGGATAATGGAAGAAAACAATAATGATAAAGAAATAGTCTAGGGAGGTCGGGGGACACATGCAAATTATGTAAATGCTGAAGTTAAACATAGGGGTTAATAAATCGTTAATTGTTTAGGCTTAAAGACAACCACCTCTCGGCCTTATTGTCAACCATAGATCGGGTCATAGCGAACTCTCGTTATGACTACGTCGTTTTACTAACATATGTTTAGTCTAATTCAATTTCGTGCCTCTCGACTTATAAAAGTGAATTAACAAATTTAATCTAAGATAGTGATCATTTATCAAAGACTAACAATACAATGCAAACATATGAAAGAAACAATGAAATGATATTACAACATCCTAGTTCAAAAATTGCAAGAACTACTCATGCATGGTTTCCCTTATTCCCTAGACTAGTGAATTACTCATGCATAATGTAGACTAAACTAATGATAAATGATAAAGTAAATATAACAACTAATTGATAATGGAAATGACAAGGGAGATAATAGAACAACACAAGAAATAAAATTACCATAATAATTTGAATTGAAACTTGGAATTGAAGAACAAATGCTTGAATGGAAATTGTAATACAATATTGAAATGCTAAAGGAAATGTAAATAACATAAAGGAAATGGTTAACGGAAATCTAATCTAACCTAAACTTAGAACTGAATTAAGAGTATGAAAGAGGTGTCGGAAATGTGTAAGAAGTGTGTGGTCTAAACGTCGAATACCACACCCTTAATATAGGAAATGAAGTATAAAACGTAAAAGTTATAGAAACGGTCAACCCCGATCGGGGACAGGCCATCCCGATCGGGGATGCTTAATTCTAGGTTAATTCACTTTAATCGTTGATTAATTGCGTGAGGAATCCAAAGTATGCGTCTTATTCCTCTTTAATCCTCCGGTTAAAAGTGATATTAGCATCCAAAGAGCATCCTAAGCTTTGTCTAAATTGACTTGGTCTTTGGACTTTCTTTTGGGCTTGACTTTCATTTCTTCACTTATTCATCAACCCAAGCTCTATGCTTCTCACTGGGGCTTGGAAATTATCAAAGCACCCTTCCACGGTCATAAGATAATAGTACTTCATATTGTTTCTTACTCGTTCAATTGTGTGAACACTTAGAAGAACAATCAAGTGCTTTCTTAGTAACTTAAGATAGTCAAAACCGAATATCTAGTGCTATTCAAATTGAGTTATAGTTAGAGTTAACTATACGAGTGGGTTGATAATTTTGTAATCCGGAGAGAGGTACTAAAATTATTAATCGAGAATAGTGAACGTAGGCTTCGACGTGTGAAGCTGAACCACTTCAAATATCGTGTGTCCTTGCAGTTTTTCTTTTCGTTCATTTCATTACGTTCATAATTACTTAGTTAATTAGTTAAAGTTTAATCAATAAACTTTAAGTAATTAATCATTGATATAAAATAAAAAGTAGGCATAAGTTTTTAAATACTCAATACCCCCCCCCCCCTCGAGTATTTCGGGTGTGATAGACTCTTCAATTGGTATCAGATCCTCGTGCTCTTGATTGCCTAACCGCAAAGAGGCTAGATCCGCCTATCTTTTTATCTTTTTATTTTATTTTTATTCCGCTACTTTACACGTGTGAAATAGATTCCAAGTATCTTAAGTGTCCCGTCTTTGATGGGAAGAATTATGGACTTTGGAAAAACATGATGACACACTATATAAAAGAACATGATTGGGAGTGCTGGACGATCATCAAGAATGGACCAAAGAAAACTTTGGTTGCATCTTTGGAAGGCACTACCTATGAGAAAATGGAAGAAGACTATATTGAGGCTGATTACAAGAAGGCTGAGAAAAACTCGAAAGCGATAAGCCTGTTACAAAACGGCATGACATCAACTGAATTTGATCGTTTTTCTTCTTGCACTTCGGCCAAAGAAATATGGGATGGTCTTGAGTTGGCCTATGAAGGAACGTCGGCTGTAAGGAAATATCGCATTGACCTGCTGATTCAAAAATATGAACTTTTTAGAATGGAAAAGAATGAATCACTTGATAGCATGTCAGCACGATTTTCTACTATAGTCAATGAGCTCAAAAATCTTGGTAAAACTTTTCACTCTGAGGATATTGCTAGAAAAGTACTTAGGAGTCTAACCAAGAAATGGCGTCCCAAGGTCGCGGATATGGAAGAAGTCAGAGATCTCACTTCTCTTCCTTATGCAGAACTTATTGGTGCTCTCATGGCTCATGAACTCGTCTTGGAAGATGATAAGGCCGAGGCCAGTAACATTAAGAGCATGACTCTACAAGCTTCTACTAAGGAAGAAGAAGATGTTGAAATAGAGGACAAAACGGTCTTGTTTGCTAAACGATTTAACAAATGCATCTTCAGAAATAAGCAAGCAAAATCGTTCAACAACAATAACAACAAGTTCTCCAATATGAACACTTCTGAGTCAAAGAATATGTTTGCTAATAGAGGATGCTTTAAATGAATATTTTGAGCAATCTCTTGATAAGTGTCACGAACAAGAGATGGAACTGAAAGACTTGAAAGAACAAATTCTCGATATTGCTGAAGAGAATCATCTCCTTAAAGCATAGGCCAAAAAGCTCAAATCTAAAGTTACAGCTAATATGGCTACAACTTCAGATACGACATATGCTGAGAAGAAGGCTCTTGAGTCTAAAGTTATAGCTAATGAAGCTATAACCTTAGACCTGAAACTCAACATTAAGCATCTTCAAGCCAAAGTTATAGCTAGTAAAGCTATAACATTGGAATTGAGGAAAGGCAAAGAGCTTCTTGAGTCCAAGGCTACGGCTAGAGAAGCCGTGATCTCAGATCAAAAGAAGGAGATTGAATCTCTAACTCAGCAATTAAAGGAATCTAAAATCGTTCTTTCAAATACTAAAAGAACGCATATCGAGACGGTACGAGTTCTTAATGATAGATTCCAGAACTTTTGTGACAATTATGAAGAGACTCATCCTCCTAAAATCGTAGAGTCAGACCATTCCAAATGTAACAAAGAAATACAATCCTTAAGAGAATTACTCTTGCACGCTAGAAAGGTTCACGAAAAATGGGAAGGTAGCACGCGTGTTCTAAATTTCCTAACTGAGCAATCAGATAACAACATGAAATTGGGATTAGGGCACGAGTGTTATGGTCATAGAGATCACTCTAAATGCAAATCAACCCCTTCTGAACGAGATTTCAGAAGGAGAAAATATACAAATTTACCAGAATATTTGATTTGCAATTACTGTGGTCATACTGGACATATCCAAGAAAATTGTGTCAAATATGCTCAAGGTTTAAGAAAAGGAATCAACTTTGTTAAAGCATCTGACAGTGTTTTCGAGGAAAGTGATTATACCCCATCTGAACCAAGTACCAATGAAGAACGCAACAATGATCATCGTTGGTTCTACGATATGAGCTTTGATTTCAAGAAGGCTACCAAATCAAAACAAACACCTAAACCTAAAGAGCCCTTCAAAACCAAAGCTCCTCCAAAACAACCTGAACGACCACGACATAAGGAACCCACAACTCAACCTAAGACGGTTCCTAAACAAACCCATTCACCTCCAAAACGTAAAGTCATAAAAAAGGTTTGGGTTAGAAAAGATCTAGTTTTTAGAGTGACTAACGTCAAAGGACCCAACTTAGCTTGGGTACCTAAAAACTGTATCTAATTATTTTCCAGGTTGTGGTGAAAGAAAATAATTTATGGTACCTTGATAGTGGATGCTCAAGGCATATGACTGGAGATGTAAATTTATTTCTTTCACTTGAACCCTTCGATGGAGGTAAGGTCACATTTGGTGATAACAAGAAGGGTAAGATCATCGGTGTTGGTAAAGTTAGAATATCCACTTCTCATGCTATTAGTGATGTTTATTTTGTTAGTGGTCTCAAACACAATTTACTGAGTATCTCTCAATTATGCGACAAAGGAAATAAAGTTGTCTTTCATTCGGATTCTTGTCGAATAATAATTGAAGGAACAAGTAGTGTTGTGCTTGAAAGACATCGTAGAAGGAATGTTTCTATGATAGATCTAAATAATATTCCTACTAATTCATTCACGTGCATGAAAGTAACGACAGATGATCCGTGCCTTTGGCACAAAAGATTTGCTCACATAAATTCAAGAACGTTGAATAAACTAAAAAAAGTAGTGTTGTGCATATGGATCTTTGTGGCCCAATGAAGGTAAGAAGTAGAGGTGGATCCAGGTATGTCTTCGTTCTAGTTGATGATTACTCTAGATATGTTTAGCCTATATTTCTCAATTCAAAGGATGAAACTTTCGAAGATTTTGCAGTTCTAATGTAGCTTGCCCAAAATAAGTATAAATCAAAATTAGTTTCCATTCGTACGGATCATGGCACCGAATTTGATAACCATGCTTTTATAGAATACTGTAAAGAGAATGGTGTTGGGCATAACTTCTCAGAACCACGAACCCGACAGCAAAACGGTGTTGTTGAACGTATGAATAGAACATTGTAGGATATGGCACGCACGATGTTGTTGTGTAGCGGCCTACCTCGAAATTTCTGGGCCGAGGCTATTAGTACTGCATGATATGTTCATAATCGAGCTTTGAGTAGACCCATTCTCAAGAAGATTCCTTATGAGCTTCTTAGGGGACGTAAACCTAACATATCACATCTACATTGCTTCGGGAGTAAATGTTTTGTCCATAATAATGGCAAAAATAGATTAACTAAATTCGATCCCAGAAGTGACGAAGCTGTGTTTGTCGGTTATTCTAATCATAGTAAAGCATGTAAGGTTTTCAATAAAAGAACCTTATGCATCAAAGAAAGTGTTCATGTTGTTTTTTATGAGAATAATATGTTTGACAAAGCTGAACAGGATGAGGAAGAAGATTTGAACGAACCTGATTTCCGACTATCCAAGGATGAACTTCCAGAATTGGGTGAAGTAGATAAAGAAATTGAGGGCACAAATGATGAACAAGGAAGCCCTTCGAATGATAAAGTAAAGAGAACTGAGAGTTTAGTTGATGATACTAAAACCACTTCTCAGTCTAAGCAATTGGAGGATAAAGTTATAACTGATGAAGCTATAACTTCAACTCCAAATCAACGAATTAGATCCAATGTTATAATTGATTCTGTTATAACTCCAGGATTGGATTCAGGGGGAACAAGGCTTGAACCCCAATCATTCGAAGAAGGCGAGACTAGTTCAGATGAAGATGTGCCTCCTGTTTCTAAGAAATGGAAATATAAGGATTCTCATCCAATGGAAACCATCCTAGGAAATTTGAATGAAGGTGTTCGAACGCGTAGAAGACTTAACAACTTTTGTTCGGTCTACTCCTTTCTCTCAACCATTGAGCATACAAATATCAAAGAAGCACTTGCCGAACCAGATTGGATCGTTGCTATGCAAGAAGAGCTTCAACAGTTCGAACGGAACAAAGTGTGGCATTTGGTACAAGACCTAAAGACCGAACGGTTATCGGTACGAGATGGGTTTTTAAAAACAAGCTGGACGATACAGAAGTTATTGTACGAAATAAAGCAAGATTGGTTGTACAAGGGTATAATCAACAAGAAGAAATTGACTATGACGAGACCTTCGCTCATGTAGCCAGACTTGAGGCTATTAGATTGTTAATAGCGTTTGCTACTCAAAAGGGAATCAAACTTTATCAAATGGACGTTAAGACAGCATTTCTTAACGGTTATTTGAACGAAGAGGTTTTTGTGGAACAACCTCCAGGATTTCTCGATAGCAAGTTTCAAAACCATGTTTTCAAATTAGATAAAGCCTTGTATGGTTTGAAACAAGCTCCGAGGTCATGGTACGACAGATTGTCAAAATATCTTCGTGAAAGTGGTTTTAAAAGAGGATATGTCGACAAAACCCTATTTCTGAAAACTGAGGATTCCGATTTATTAGTTGTACCAATTTACGTTGATGATATTATTTTTGGTTCAACTAATAATCGTTTATGTAAGTACTTTTCAGATTTAATGACCTCAGAATTCGAGATGAGCATGATGGGAGAACTTAAGTTCTTCCTTGGACTCCAGATTCAACAAACACCTGAAAGAATTATGATACACCGACAGAAATACATCAAAGGAGCTAATCAAGAAATTCGGTATGGAAAATTCTAATTCTAAGCCAACTCATATGGGTACTGAGAAGAAGTTGAGTTTGGATAAAAACGGTAAGTCTGTCGATGAGACGACTTATCGAGGTATGATTGGCTCACTTGTTTATTTAACTGCAAGTCGTCCGGATATTATGCTTAGTGTATGCGTATGTGCTCGGTTCCAATCGTGCCCTAAAGAATCGCA
Organism: Silene latifolia; assembly: GCF_048544455.1. Taxonomy (NCBI): domain Eukaryota; kingdom Viridiplantae; phylum Streptophyta; class Magnoliopsida; order Caryophyllales; family Caryophyllaceae; genus Silene; species Silene latifolia. Next base: position 85,558,046 of record NC_133535.1, read on the forward strand.
TATGATTGCAGTTAAGAGAATCTTGAAATATTTAATCGGTACATCTAAATTATATCTGTGGTATCCTCTTGAGTGTAATTTCGATCTCATAGGGTATTCAGATGCAGATTATGCGGGTTGTTCACTTGACATAAAAAGTACTTCCGGCATAGCCACGTTTGTTGGACCGTGTATTATTACGTGGAGGTCAAAGAAGCAAAATTCCGTTGCGTTATCTACAGCTGAAGCCGAATACATTGCTGCTGGATTGGTATGTTCACAACTTTTATGGCTTAAGCAGCAATTATGTGATTACGGTGTTAATGTTGGGTGTATACCTATTTTGTGCGTTAACACGAGTGCTATAATCATATCTAAGAACACGGCACAACACTCACGAACTAAGCATATAGACATCAGACACCATTCTTTACGTGTTCATGTAGATAAGGGCCACATAAGACTGGAATTTTGTAGTACAGAAAAACAATGGGCTGACATTTTTACCAAAGCATTGGCTAGAGAACGTTTTGAGATTTTACGGTTGGAAATTGGATTAATTGGTGGCAACTAAACTTGTCAAAAATATTCTACTCTCTTTATGACTGACTAGATTTGACGAGATTGTATGACTGTGTCCGTATTTTTCATTGCAAGTTTATTTATGTCAAATGTTACTTTATAATATGAGAATATTCTATTTGCTAGTCATGTATATTTTTAGTTTTATTACGAATCATAAAGTCGTAACAAATTGCTTCCTTATTTTTCCCTTAACCGAAATTCTCTACCAAAATTTTATCTCTTGCCATATCTTATCTTATCATATCTTCTAAATTATTTACCCTAACCACTTATATTATTTAATGGTAAGTAAATAATTAACAAAAAAAGGAGAGAATATTTACCTACCTAATTCCACACGTCACCTCCACTTTCCTTACCTTACTCAACCTCTTTTACCATAATTCACAATTAACACTCCCCATAAATACCCCACCCTCTACCGTCACCATCAACACACAACTCTCAATATTTACTTTTTCTTTCTACACCTTTCCACACTCAACCTCCAAAATCAAATCATCATCATGACTCCTCCCTCAACTCGCCTCCACTCACCCTCAACTCGGTCCACAACTCGGACCGTGTCCTCCAAATCACCATGCAACAAAACCTATGTCCCTCTCAAAACTCCTCACCTTCTTCAAACCAAAAACCAACTAATCTCGATCATAACCGGGTTGATCCTAACTTAAAAGGGAAAAGACGGAAGTTAAATAAGGGGAAGAAGAAGGCCGTGGGGTTTGAAGGCTCGGTGGAGGAAACCGAGGTCGTAGCTACTCAAGAAAGTCAAAGAGCAATGTTCCAAGAGTATGTACCGAATGCAACATCATCGGGGCTTGATAAGCTTCGACTCACCGCGGACGAAAGAACCCGAGTCAACAATGTTATGCGTTATGGTATTCATGGTGGTCGTTCTTACTCCGAAAAATGGTATGGGAAAATTGAAGCTTTACAATTTTTTAAAGATTTCTTGAATTTTCAAGAATGGAAGAAAGTTAGTTCCTTTGTTGGTCCGGTTTATCCTATAGAGGTAATCCAGTTTTATTCTTCTGTCTCCATAAGAAATAACGTGTTGCATGCTATGGTGAATGAATCCGAAGTCAAAATCTCCCTTGCCGATTTTTGTACTCTGTTTTCGGTCCCTGATGATGGGATCGAAATAAATCCGAGTGCGGAATGGGGAGAGGTGACGGAGGAAGAAAAGATTAAAATTAAGAAGTGTTTTGATGTTAATGCTACGGGGTCGAGTAATATGCTTGCGGGGTCGTTCACTCCAAAATTGAAATTCTTTCTCAATTTCCTTTGGAACACGGTTGTCCCGAGGAGGGGTGGTCGTGATAAATTGTCGAGTTATGAGATGGTATTGATGTCTAAGTGGCTTGAAGGGTCCAAAGTTTGTCTTCCCCGTCTCGTGTTTTACAAAATCGTCCAAACAAGTATTTCCGTCACCGAGGAAAAGTTTTATACTACTTTGGATTTGCCGTATGGTATGTGGGTCTCTCGGATTTTGGAACAGAAAGGGGTAATTGGGTCTTCTAGCTATGGTGTAATTGTCAAAGATGAGATGTGTGACACTCATCTTAAATTCATGAAGATTGGTGCAATTGGACCCTATTTGGTGTATTTGGCTAAGGAGAATGTGGTGGAGAAATCGTCGGATGAGGTCTCGGTTGTTGAACAAAAGTTGGACTCGTTTATGGCGAGTATTTGTGAGAAAATGGATGCACAAAATAAGATGGTTGCGGAATTGGTCTCGGGTTTGGGTCAAGATAGGAATGGGGGGTTTGAAGGGTTCGGATCTTGCCGAGGTCTTGTCTTAATTGCATGGATTGGAAGCTCAGGTTGATGTTATGGCTAAGGATGCGGCTAGGGCGGCTAAGGAGTGTGTCCGTCATTCCGGGTCATTGGCTAACTTAGCTAGTCAAGGAGGGGAAATATGGCGTGAAGGGACGGCTATGCATGAGGTTATGCGGGTTGTTTACGAGGCTACTAAAGCCTTGTCATTAAAAGTGCTCAATTTCGAGACGTGTCTCACGGCACAAGCTAACCATGTCCGCTCATGCTTTGATCGTCTTGACTCTCTTGATTTTAGGACCCGTCCCGGTTATGTGAACCCAAATGTCGTGAAACGCGACTAACCTTACCCGTCATCATCCTTACCTTGCTTTTATTTTTATTAGACTTTCTATTTTGAATAATTGTCTAATTCGGCCCATTTTGGCTTGCTCTTCCATTCGGCCCATTTGGCTTTATCACTTGTCTCCTTATTCGGCCCATTGGCAATTTGACTACTTTGGTTTGTAGTACTCTTATTTTATATTTGGCATGCTTAATGTAGATTATCTTCTCGTTTTATAATCTTTCTTTGCATGATTAATACGTGTCTCGATCTATATCATTCTAGTTGTTTTATGTCTTTTCTCGTTTTTTCGATGATGTCAAGAGGGGGAAGAAAATTATCGTGACTTATGTATTTGCCTAAGCTTGCTCCTTGTCAGAACCTTTAATCTCTTAAGGTCCTTAGATGCTATACTTTGTATATTAGTGGATTGTTCTTGCGTTTGATTGACTATAACTTTTATGGTATTATGTTGAGGGGGACCGTTCACTTAGTCACAAATCATAAGAGACTTGTCATCATCAAAAAGGGGGAATTTTTTGGACCATATAGATATATGATTAAGTTTTGATCATGACAAGTGTGTGCTTCGTTTTATATATACTCTTGCTCGTAATCGTTTGTTTAGTCTTTGTTAGATTGACTTAGCTTTACAAGTTTAGCAAGTAATGTTATAGCATTCTTAGCTATAACATTGAATATTTGTGAGGCATCATTCAAGTAATGTTATAGCAGCTTGAGCTATAACATTGAAGTTTCTTAAAGCGTCATAGTAACTGTAACAAGTTTCAAGTATGATGATCACTCAAGCAAAAAGCTAGATCAAGTCTTTAACAAGCTCAAGATGAAGAGCTTTTGGTCAAGATAAAGAGAAGATCCTATCACTGAAGATCTCCAGGAAGATTAGCTAGTATAGGTCTTCATCTAATGACAGTATCTTAAAAAATAATATTGGGAAGGTAAAGTTATAGCTATTTCACCTATAACTTTACTTACCAAACTTAAAGTTATAGCTGTTTCTACTATAACTTTGGGTAGCATTTTAATAGCACGATTTTAATAGTTTTAAAATCATTTTTCAAAGGATAAAATTCTTTAAACATATTTCGAAATCATATGTATCTATAGTGGAGTAGATATATGGGTTGTTATAATGGATAACTTGCATATCTCTATTGGTTAGTAAAACGACTTATGGGTCGTCATGCTACCTAGGGTTTGCTAGTTTATTTTAACCTAACCCTAATCCAAGAAGAGGGATTTTCGTCTAGATGGACATGGGCCTAGGGTTTCGGCCGCTGGCTTTGAACCTTTAGGTTTTACAAGTCCTCTAGTACAAGTAACCTATCTAATTAAATCTAGCTTATATTTTTTATTAGATATTTTCTTATCTTAAATATATACATGATTTAATTTGTTTACTTATCTGAAAATCTTAAAGATATAGTTATAGAAAAATAAGATTCACTTTTATCTTATTTACCTAAACTAATATATCTTGGATTGAATTAGGAAAGAGATAGAGATTTATCTCTTGCGAGATAAACCGTCTATCTCACGGCATCCTAGGGTTTCGTGCAAAACCTAGTTCTCTCCTCTACTATAAATACATATGATCATTCTTTATTCTAGTTAAGCTTTTCGAAATATTAAAAATCCCTTGCAAACAAAATTGAGTTTAATTTTTAATTGGCTATTCTTATTGTTTTGCGTTTGGAAAATCTTGCGAAAAGTCGTGCTCTTTAATTTGCTTATTTTTCTTAAGGTTACGTCATAAGATAATAGTACTTCATATTATTTCTTACTCGTTCAATTGTGTGAACACTTAGAAGAACAATCAAGTGCTTTCTTAGTAACTAAAGATAGTCAAAACCGAATATCTAGTGATATTCAAATTGAGTTATAGTTAGAGTTAGCTATACGAGTGGGTTGATAATTTTGTAATCCGGAGAGAGGTACTAAAATTATTGATCGAGAATAGTGGACGTAGGCTTCGACGTGTGAAGCTGAACCACTTCAAATATCGTATGTCCTTGCAGTTTTTCTTTTCGTTTATTTCATTACGTTCATAATCACTTAGTTAATTAGTTAAAGTTTAATCAATAAACTTTAAGTAATTAATCATTGATATAAAATAAAAAGTAGGCATAAGTTTTTAAATACTCAATTCACCCCGAGTATTTCGGGTGTGATAGACTCTTCATCTACCTTAAGTAATTAATCAAGAGCACGACTTTTCGCAAGATTTTCCAAACGCAAAACAATAAGAATAGCCAATTAAAAATTAAACTCAATTTTGTTTGCAAGGGATTTTTTAATATTTCGAAAAGCTTAACTAGAATAAAGAATGATCATATGTATTTATAGTAGAGGAGAGAACTAGGGTTTGCACGAAACCCTAGGATGCCGTGAGATAGGCGGTTTATCTCGCAAGAGATAATTCTCTATCTCTTTCCTAATTCGATCCAAGATATATTAGTTTAGGTAAATAAGATAAAAGTGAATCTTATTTTTCTATAACTATATCTTTAAGATTTTCAGATAAGTAAACAAACTAAATCATGTATATATTTAAGATAAGAAAATATCTTATAAAAAATATAAGTTAGATTTAATTAGATAGGTTACTTGTACTAGAGGACTTGTAAAACCTAAAGGTTCAAAGCCAGCGGCCGAAACCCTAGGCCCGTGTCCATCTAGACGAAAATCCCTTTTCGTGGATTAGGGTTAGGTTAAAATAAACTAGCAAACCCTAGGTAGCATGACGACCCATAAGTCGTTTTACTAACCAATAGAGACATGCAAGTTATCCATTATAACAACCCATAATTCATCTCTACTATATACACATATGATTTCGAAATAAGTTTAAATAATTTTATCCTTTCAAAAATGATTTTAAAACTATTAAAATCGTGCTATTTAAATGCTACCCAAAGTTATAGTAGAAATAGCTATAACTTTAAGTTTGGTAAGTAAAGTTATAGGTGAAATAGCTATAACTTTACCTTCCCAATACTCTTTTCTCAAGATACCGTCATTAGATGAAGACCTATAGTAGCTAATCTTCCTGGAGATCTTCAGTGATAAGATCTTCTCTTTATCTTGACCAAAAGCTCTTCATCTTGAGCTTGTTAAATACTTGATCTAGCCTTTTGCTTGAGTGATCATCATACTTGAAACTTGTTACAGTTACTATGACGCTTTAAGAATCTTCAATGTTATAGCTCAAGCTGCTATAACATTACTTGAATGATGCCTCACAAATCTTTAATGTTATAGCTAAGAATGCTATAACATTACTTGCTAAACTTGTAAACCTAAGTCAATCTAACAAAAACTAAACAAACGATTACGAGCAAGAGTATATATAAAACAAAGCACACACTTGTCATTATCAAAACTTAATCATATATCTATATGGTCCAACAAATTGGTATCAGAGCATTTAATGGAGTCTTATTCTTGTCTGAGGCATGGATGATAAAAAAACTACAACTATAGAAACTTGTTCTTGTCTTATTGTCAAAAGAAATTGAAGAAAAGGAGGAACCTCAGGTACCTACAGAGGTTAAGCCTTTGATTGAACAATATCAGGATGTGTTTCCTGCTGAATTAGCAAGTGGATTGCCACCACTGAGAGGCATTGAGCACCAGATTGACCTTACGCCAGGATCTATTGATAGGCTTTGTCACACACCTAATCAAAGATAAATACCCTAGACACAAATGAATGTAGTAATAGGGCCGGGGTCGAACACAAGGAGACGGGAGTTGCTAAACAAGTTGTTATGGAGTGAATTCTATCAAGGTCGGTTAACATATGATTGATTGATTGGATAATGGAAGAAAACAATAATGATAAAGAAATAATGATAATGATAAATCGTTAATTGTTTAGGCTTAAAGACAACCACCTCTCGGCCTTATTGTCAACCATAGATCGGGTCATAGCGAACTCTCGTTATGACTACGTCGTTCTACTAACATATGTTTAGTCTAATTCAATTTCGTGCCTCTCGACTTATAAAAGTGAATTAACAAATTTAATCTAAGATAGTGATCATTTATCAAAGACTAACAATACAATACAAACATGTGAAAGAAACAATGAAATGATATTACAACATCCTAGTTCAAAAATTGGAAGAACTACTCATGCATGGTTTCCCTTATTCCCTAGACTAGTGAATTACTCATGCATAATGTAGACTAAACTAATGATAAATGATAAAGTAAATATAACAACTAATTGATAATGGAAATGACAAGGGAGATAATAGAACAACACAAGAAATAAAATTACCTTAATAATTTGAAATGAAACTTGGAATTGAAGAACAAATGCTTGAATGGAAATTGTAATACAATATTGAAATGCTAAAGGAAATGTAAATAACATAAAGGAAATGGTTAACGGAAATCTAATCTAACCTAAACTAAGAACTGAATTAAGAGTATAAAAGAGGTGTCGAAAATGTGTAAGAAGTGTGTGGTCTAAACGTCGAATACCACACCCTTAATATAGGAAATGAAGTATAAAACGTAAAAGTCATAGAAACGGTCAACCCCGATCGGGGACAGGCCATCCCGATCGGGGATGCTTTTGGGCTTGAGTTTCTCTAAATTGACTTGGTCTTTGGACTTTCTTTTGGGCTTGACTTTTATTTCTTCACTTTTTCATCAACCCAAGCTCCATGCTTCTTACTGGGGCTTGGAAATTATCAAAGCACCCTTCCACATTCATGCTTAGTCTTGTTAGCCTCGTGAATTCGTGCGCTTACTACTTTGACGGGAAAAAAACTATTAAAAACTTAATTTCCTAAAAAACACAATGAAAACAAGCAAACACACTAGAACACGGAATTAGCTCACAAATACACTAATATTAGTGCAAATGACATGTAAAATAGAGCTAAAATAGGGGGTAAAATCATATATAAAATGGACACATCATCTGTACTCCCTAACAGACCTGCATACAGGTGTGACCCTAAAGCTATAGAAGAATTACAGAGGCAAATTGAAGAGCTGATAGATAAGGGATTTGTGAGAGAATCCTTGAGTCCCTATGCTGTTCTAGTATTACTGGTTCCAAAGAAAGATGGCACATGGAGAATATTCATTGATAGCCACAGTTAAATATAGGTTCCCATACCTAGACTTGATGACATGTTGGATGAGCTGAGTGGTGCCAGGATCTTTTCTAAAATTAATGTCAGACAAGGGTACCATCAGGTGAGGATAAGAGAAGTTGATGAGTGGAAGACTCCCTTTAAGTCTAAACAAGGACTTTATAAATGGTTGGTCATGCCGCCATTTGGATTGTCAAATGCCCCAAGCATCTTTATGAGACTTATGACAAAGGTGTTGAGGCCTTGTTTGGGAAAATTTGCTATGGTATAATTTGATGACATTCTATTTCACAGCAAAACCACAGGAGAGCATCTAAATCACCTTGAAGCCGTATTCAAAATTCTGAGGGATAACAAGTTGTTTGGCAAGCTGGAGAAGTGTAAATTCTTGTCAACTGAACTGAAATTCTTAGGGTATATTGTCTTTGGGAGAGGGATTTCTGTGGACCAAGACAAAATTGAGGCTATCAATCCTGGCTCATCCCTAAGAGCATTACAGAAGTGAGTGGTTTCCATGGGCTTGCTTCATTCTACAGGAGGTTTATTAAGAATTTAAGTCCTGTTGTAGCTCCAATCACTAAATACATGAAGAAGGGGGAGTTAAGTGGACTGAGAATGCTCAACAAGCATTCATGCTTCTAAAGAAATTACTTTGTGAGGCTCATATCCTTAGGTTGCCCGATTTTAACTGCCTATTTGAGGTAGAATGTGATGCCAGTGATGTTGGCATATGAGATGTGCTGATTCAAGAAAAAGAAACATGTGGCTTATTTAAGTGAGAAGTTGAGTGAAGCCAAACTGGGTTATTCTACATATGACAAGGAGTTTTATGCTCTTGTCAGGGCTCTCATATATTGGAGCCATTATCTCAAGCCTAATCTATTTGTACTGCACTCAGATCATGAGGCTTTGAAGTATATCAGTGGCCAACACAAGCTAAACCACAGACATACTAAGTGGGTTGAGTTTCTGCAGTCCTTTACATTCTCAAGCAAATGCAAAGAGGGGAAGCAGAACATTGTAGCTGATGCACTCTTAAGGAGACATTCCCTACTAATAGCTATGAAGCAAAGGGTTCTTGGTTTTGAATTTATAAATGAGCTTTACAAATATGACCCTGACTTATATGATTGAGTGGCCCAGACTGAGGGAGCTATAATTCAGGGAACCAAGTTCTTATTGCAGAAGGGGTTCTTATTCTATGGGAACAAGTTGTGTGTTCCAAGAGGCTCATACATAGATTTACTAATCAAGGAGGTCCATTCTAGTGGCCTAGGAGGACATTTTTATAATACCCGTACCTTTTGGGACTCGTAAACGTACCTTGGAATGTGTGAGAGGACATCAAATGAGATAAGATACACTCAAGAGTGAGAGATTGACCATACACTAGACCAAGTGAGACCTGGACTAGACCTAGTGCAGCATTAATTAGACAGAGTGAGTCATTCAATCGACCGAGTGGTCTGGCACTCTCGACCGAGTGGTCCGACACTCGACCGAGTGAGTACCACTCGATCGAGTGGACTCGCACCCGGTCGAGTGACGCTGAATCAAAAACGGGGATAAGAAATCTCAAACCTCACCATTATTCATTCTATATTATCCTTTCTTACTCCAAATCCTCTCCCTTCTCTATAAAACTCTCATAAACCTCTTCCACCATGGATCCAAGCTTGCTTTAAGGAATCTCTCACATTGTTCTTCACCATCCACACTTGTAAGTCAATTTCCACTCATCCTTGTTTAAGTCTTAACCCTAATTTTTGGGGGTTTTTACTTGGGTTAATTAGTTAGTAATTAGTATATGTAATATGGGTAATTAGTGGGTAATAATAAGGAGTTTTTATCATATAATAGAATAAGATGTATTTGTGATGGTATTACATGATTTGTATAGGATTAAGATGGTCTTGCAAGACGAGATCGTATGGGATTCGGGTAACTCATGAAGAATGCTAAAAGATAGGTTAATCCTACTCGGTTTCAATAATGTGGTGTTGTTTATGTTGATGTTGTAATTACTCTCACATAATTAGGGCACTTGCATTATAACATGTTTGGTGGTTAATTTAATCATTAAGAGGATGATTATGATGTGTTGGGTTGCATTTCATGTATTGGTTATTATTGTATATAGGAGGATGTGTTTTTGTTGAGGAGATGTAAAACGGTTGGGAGACCGTCTTACGCTTGAGTCGCCTCTTGGAACTTCCCACTCCAAGAGGAATGTGCACATTAATGGTTTGAGTTCGGAGGGACGCGTGTGGTTGAGGCACGACGTCTGGCGGGGGATCCGGTTGGCTTTCGGACTCGTTACGTCTGGGCGTGTCCCGGTACCTTTGTGGCGAGTTCCGTGGTCGCGTCCTTGACACCAATGGTTGTAGGTACATCTGGGCGTGTCCCGATACCGGCGTGGTGGTTGTATCACCGAGTCTCATTCATATAGTTGGCTTGTTGCATATTTAATTATCATGTCGTATCTTATGTATAATTAGTGAAACTGAGGTGTTGTGTGTCTGTGTATTTGTCGCCTATTTCCGGGGTGGCCTGTGTCGATCCACATGATATTTCCGATCATATGGGGAGCAGGTTGAGTACAAGTTGTTTGGCGTCACGCGGGAGACGGGACACGCTTTGGACTTGGAGTTGAGTCCTTGGATAGTTGATATATAACCTAGATAGTAGGCATGAGTTGTATTCTTTTATTTATTCATTTACGGTTATGTAATTCACTATACTTATCATTTATAATAAATGTTGCTTTATTGTATCTCCAATTTACCACCTCGGGAAACTGAGATGGTAACATCTCTCAATTACCTTGGCCGGGTAAGAAGGGGGTGTTACAAAGTGGTATCAGAGTGACGGTTTTGGAACCCAAACCAAACAAACAAAATGAACCTAGGTGTATAATAAAATGAACCCGACGTGAGTACAATGGGAGATCGATTTTGGATGAGGAGGCGCCCTCATGTCAAAACTAGTGGCTATTGTCTCGGTTGGTCACTACGTGGGTGGTTAAAAATATGGGTAAACGCTATATATAAAGTTGTATGGTTGCATGAATATGTGATTTACATTAAGTTCTTGTGTGATGTAGTTATTTTCCATGATGTACGAATGTGTGTGGAAGTTGGATGCTAGATTGATATGAGTTGTTGATGTGACTCATATTTGCGCACATTTAGTCCCCTAATTGAGCCTATCATACTATTATAACATTCTATAGCCATTTTATCCATCAAATGCTTTCTATTTTGCTTTCCTAGTGCATTTCGTATGTTTTGTAGGAAAGAAGGTAATTAGGCGGAAATTCCCGTCTCTTAAGCTTATTTGGAAGGACATTGATGAATTTGGCTGAACGAGTATGGAAGGAGAGGCAAGAACTACGACCAACATGTTGGAATAAGTGTCCTCCGACAGTAATGCGATCACAACTGTTGATCATGATGATCACATGTTTAAATCTCATATTTAAGAATACATGTGGGAGGTAACATTTTACAGTCAACTGGTCCACACATATCGGTAATGATTGGCTGACTAGAGTTTGACATTACTGTCGTACGATGGTGGTGATCAGTTGATCCCATAAGGTCATACCTATAGGATGATACTCTTAATTGAATATTTAATTGATCGTATGACGATACGAGTTAATTAAATTACTTAAAATTGAAGGACGATTTTGGAAGTAATATTTACGTACCTCATTGTAATTTGATTAAATAAGATACGGTCTAAGTGATCGAATTGTTTTATTACTTAGATGAAATTATTGTTTACGTAAATAATTGAATCGGAATGAATAAATTATTATAAATACAGAATGTTGTAATTTATGATTCGGAAACCCATTACGGTATAAGTAATTATGAATTACTAGGTTAAATTTATAAGTGACATATTTTATTAATATGTTGATTTTTAATTGTTAAAAATACATTTTATACACATAATGTCATGGAACATGTTACATGTGACAAATTGACAAATAAATTATAAAATGAACTTTCCATTTTACAATATATGTACCGAAATAATGGGGTGGGTTGGGGTTTGTATTATGTTTTATATTATATAAGAAGCATAATTATTAAACCTAATTGATAGCCACGCACACCTAGTTGCTTTTGTGAAGAGCATCTTGGTCATGCATTGGCCCTTGCCACCCCCATATACCCGGTTTTCCTAGAGCAAAGGCAAAAGGGTTTTTACAATTTATATTGTGATATACACTAAGACATTCTCTAGTGTATTATTCATTCTTTGCACAACCAAAAACTTAGAGAAGTTTAGAGAAATAAAAACTCCAAAATCGTTCCTCTCTATACCGAAATAATAGAGATCAAAACAATAGTTTTGGGTCATTTTAGTAAGATTATAATTATTCTAGATCAAATAATAATAGTCTCTTAAGAGGTCATCTTGGGTATATGCTTTAAGGAGGGATTCTATCTTTGAATCCTTGTTCTTCCATTTGTAAGGAAAGCTCAAGAACAAGTGAGAAGGAGAACTCACTTGTGCCCTAAATCCGAAACTACTATAGTAAGAATGACGATTTCTTCTCTTGTCTATTTTAGTTTGCATGCATAAGATCTAGATTTAATTTTATGTCTAAATTAAATTGTAACATATATGAATATGTCAAATAATGAGATTAATAATTCTAACTAGCGGTATCATGAGCCTTAGGTTGTTTGCATGCAAATCGGTTATTGTTTTTCCGAGTTATAAGGTTAACAAACAAAACTTATAAATATGTGTTTATTATGAAATATCACGAAATTTATTTGCATGTTAAAGTTTCTGGTCCTAAAATAGCTAAACTTCGATGTTTTCAGTGGTTTTTGGATATGTTTTCACATATATTATCTACTGATGGCCTGTAAATTTTCATAATAAAATGAGTTGTTATGCTCAAAATATGGATTTTTCAAGTAAAATCGTATTTAAATGGGAAAATAGGTTAATATGAGTTATATTTCGAATCTGGTCATGAAAATTTAGTATGTTGTTACATGAAATTTTAAAAGATGTGTGTAAAATATTTGGCTATAATGAAGTCTTTATGCATGATTTATGAATTTTTGATGAAAAATCACATAAATAGTGACTTTAATTAGTAAAAATGCTAAAACATACTTCATGACTAAGGAAAAACGTCACATGTTGCATTTTATCATATATTTCAGATCTAAAAGTGAAAAGTTGAGAAAAATAATTTTTCTCATATTTTTATGGTAATAATTGTTAAAATCGATAAACCGCAACATTGTTTTTCTCGATAAATTTTCGAAATTTTTAACCTAAGTTTCAGAATATTATGAGTGTCATGATATTTTTCCAGAATGTTCATGAGTTTAAATTTCAAATTTTGAAATTATTTGAAATTTTTATGATTTAATTTGAAGTTTATGACATAATTTTGTAATTTAGGTCCATTCATGAACAATGTTAAGATATCTAGGTTAATTATTGTCAAATGTTAGTGGAGGCTAATTTTGAGTCCTAAGTTGGTTAGGGTAATTAACTTGTACATAAATATGATTTTATGTAATTATTGTGATTTTAAAAGGTTAAATCACGCAAATCCGTAAAAACCGATTAATATACGATATTGGCTCCTTAAAGGCGATTTAGCATAAAATTGGACATGTTCATACATATTATAATGCTGCATTTTATTTATGATTGTCATATTTTAATTTTATGTAATTTTTGAATTATGTAATTTTTACTTAGTATGGCCTTAGTTTTAATTGATATTACCCGAAATGTATGGGAATATCGATTCGGTTGTAATTTATTGTGATCTCGTATCACCGTTTTGTAATTTAATAGATTTATTTTATTTTAATTACATATGTATAATAGGAAATTATGTAATTTATTATGTAATTTATTTATTCCGGAGTTCCTTGAAGACGGTGTCAATCAAGAAGGCGATCCATCAAAAAAAGTGTTGCCTTGAAACGCGTGCCAAGACCGAAGTTCAAGGGAACAAAGGAGTTGGTTTCCGAATTTGTAATAGTTTATTAGATTTACTATTTTAGGAAGGCCATACTAGGATTTTATTTTTATGCTTTGCATTTTATTTATATGTTGCATGCATCGCTAAATCGCCATAACTAAAACATGCATTATCATTTAAATAGAGTATATCGACCGTGTCAATTACAATTATCGTAGTTCACCGCTTTAGTTCACTTAAAACGTGATAAATAATAAATTGACATGACCTCTCGCTAAAAATAAACAATTGAGACTTAGCCTTACCAAAAAGTAGAAACCATGAAAACCTATTTCGTGAGGGAGTGCGCTCGGCCACACCGGGGTACAAACCTTGTTACGTAGGGGAAGTGGGTGATAAATGTCTATCCACCGAATTCATGTTGATAAGGGATGAATCGGCTACCCCGTGCCCAAGTTAATGTGAATTTGGATCATGGACACATCTATTTGAAATTTGGATTGAGCTCAACGGAAGTATTAGTGACCGTAGTCGCATGTGTTCCGGGCTATAGATAAATATTAGAGTAATTTTCTCGACCGAGAGTTCTAAAAGTAGAATCGATTAAAGAGTTAATCCACCGAGTTATATTGATAAGGGATGAATCGGCTACCCCGTGCCCAAGTTAATATGAATTTAGGTCTCGGAATCATTTATCAAGTTGGGTAGAGGTCACTAGATAAATGCAATAAAACTTGTTTAAATTAAAATTTTACGAGTATTATTATTATTATTTTAAAACGACAAATGTTTTATTCCTTCTATTTTGTTTTGTAGACCACTTTTATTTCTCATAACAAATGGCCGCACCAAACACCAACGCCGCACCTCTCACTAATATTTTATGGCTCCGATCCTTCATGGATCGTTGTAAACTTGAAAAGAATGGGTCAAATTTCTCCGATTGGGATCCCCAACTCAAATTAGCCGCCCAAGGTGACGACAAGCTTCGTTACCTCACCGAGGCCTCTCCACCCGAACCTAATGCTAGGTCGAGTGCCGCCACTAGGGAAGAATATGAGGCTTACCATAAAGAGTCCGCCGCTATAAAAAATGTGTTGATTTTTGCTATGGAGGCGGATCTCCAAAGGAGAGCCTTTAAAATGGGCACCGCTAATGAAATCTATTCCAAACTTGTGACAATGTTTTCACAAACACCGAGGATCGTCCAATATGAGGCGGCCTCGGCATTCTTTGATCTCGATTTCAAGGAGGGCCAAAAGGTTAGCCCTCACGTGCTCAAATTGTTGGAGCTAGTCGAGACTTTGAAGATTCAAAAAGTTGAAATCCCCAAAGAGCTCATTGTAATTCTACACTCCTTATCCAAAGTCAAAGCATATGTTCAATTCCGGGTGAATTTTAACATGCAAGACAAGGACGTGTCTCTTGAAGAGTTGCACAAGTTACATGTGCAAGCCGAAAGAGATATGGGATTAAATGTTAACCTACCTAAGTACGTGCTTAATATAAGCACTAAGAGCAAAGGGAAGTTAAAAAAGAATGGGAAAAAGGGTAAGAGGCAAGCTCCCATGTCCACCAAGGCTAAGACTTTTGAAGCTAGTACTTCCAAGACCAAGAAGGGTCCTCTTGATAAATGCCATTATTGTAATGGTGTTGGACATTGGAAAAGGAATTGTTCCAAGTACCTTGGTGACATCAAAGCTGGAAAGATCACTCCAGTAGGTAAATGACTATCCTTTATTTTATGTTTCTAATTCAACTATGGTATTTTGATACAAAGTTTTGATAATGTATCCCCTTTTTATTGTAAATAGGGCCTCCTCCAAGCAAAGACAAAGGAAAGGAAAAGCAAGCTTGAGAAATCATCAAGGACCTAGGAGTAGCTACCAATGAAGCTTGGCTTTTATTATTGTCTTATTTTAAGTTGTGTTTCGGATTTTTAGAACTATTTTGATTTCCGTGTTCGACATGGAAATGGTTGATCCTTTCTAAACAATGGTTGTATTTTTGATTATGGTGGCTTGGTTTGCAACCCAAGTCACCCCTTTTATCGTATTTGTTTGTTCTAAAAATTCGTCTTTATATGCTTGCACATAGAAACATAAGATCATCTACTTAAAGTGATCCAATAGACAACTATAATTATGGGATTCATTATATGTCCACAAGCTTAAGGCTTGTGTATGATCAATTACCAAGTATATAGTGATGTTGAGTTGATGAACTCTTCTAAAGGAATGTCAATTACCAAGTACACTCATCAAAAACTATTAGTCAATCTTTGACGTAGTCCTCCTTATACTTCCAAATCATTATTTGTGTCTCATAAGCTATCTTTGAATATCTAGTGTATTTATTCTAAAGATAGAGTGGGAGAAAAATGAAGACATAAAGAATACAAAGAATAATTTGTATACTTGAGTAAATAAGATCTACGAAAGAAAGAATGATTTGTATACCTAAATAGATAGTATACATGAATACATGAGATCTATGGTCTCGAATAGATGAGATCTACATGATAAAAGAGACCAAGTGAAGTAATCAAAAGAATACGTTCTTAAGATAACTACACGAGGAGACCAAAAGAAAGTTTTGAAAGGAAATGACTAAAGAAAAGTCTTAACAAGAGATTTGGCTAGTTTATGAACAACATATGAAATAGAGTTTCAATATTGATATTCACTTAAGAGCCTAAATGAAACAAAGTTGCATCCTTGAAAATAAATGAGATTTATGATTAAAAGTTGGAAAGGAAGATATGTCGATATCTACAAAAGCTAAGTTAATTGTTAACCACGCTAGTGTCATTACTTAACCTCATTATGAAAATGAAATGGTTAAACCTCCTTCCGGAAAAGGGTATTTTGAGAAGGACGTGTATTAAATGGAATTTCACATTTAAATAATGACATTGTTACGCATCATTATAAAAATGAATGAGTTAGAAATTAAAATATCTTTCCATAAGTTTAAGATTGAAATCTCTTCAAAATAGGTATTTTGAAAGGATATGTTGAGAACATATATGCTTTTAATCTTAATGACTTGGCAAAGCAAAATGTATTTCAATTCTTGAAATGTTTCAATTGAGTAGTCAATTGCGAAACATGTGGAATTAAGTGGGAGTTTGAAATTATCATGTGAAGACATGAAATATAGTGGGAGCAATCATCTTGTAAAATTTATAACTCATTACTCATTGAGAATGACGAGCTAGTACTATCTTTTACAAAGAAGTATTTGAGTTTTCAATTCTGGATGAAAATGGACTATGATGAATCCAATCACATCATGAGATGTTGGATAGGTATTGAGATATACACATCAAATCAACGAGAAACATAGGTTATTCATATCGATGAAAATGGAATTACCATAAGCAGTCATGGTCATTCATTGAACCTAAGAGTGGTTGATCACATGATCTAAAATTACTAATGTTTCCGCCATTAGAATAATCATGCACATGTCCAATAATGAATCATATGCTTAAGAGCATGATGAGTCATTGGTAAGCCATAGAAGAATTGTCATGAATTCTCAAGAAGAACTAATGAGCTATTCTAGTGTTTGACAGAGCACTCTGTTATGTGACAAGAAGTTGCACATATTGAAGTTCGAAAACGCGTAAGGATTTATGAAAATCCTAAGCTATTCAAGCTAAAAAGAGAAATAAGAAATTTGAAAAGATACTTGTTATAGTAAGAAGTTACCCAAAACTAGTATTTTCAAAATTTGCTAGGGCTTATGAGAAGTACCAGGCTAATCATCTTGACAATTGTTGCAAGATCCTACGAAACGTATAGTTAGTGCATTGCGAGTTGGTAGAACACTTGACCAGTGCAAGTTATATTATCCACCACAATTTGTTGGTTATATGATAAACAACAAGAAAGTTCTTTCAAGATAAATAACCTAAACCTAGGTTGGGAACCTAGATGTGTACTTGGTAAGGTTCATGCTATGAGAGATAACATGAATATAAAGGAAAGTGCAATACAAGAAGTATGAACACATGGACACATGGTATGTTAAACTTCTATTGCAATCGGCTAGTGTTTACACACTTACGATATACATCACAAGGGCGTAATATGGTATTGACTACCCAAATGTGATGTCGACATTCGTTGTTTGAGTTATTATTAACTCACCCTATACTTTGTTACATCCAAACGGGTTGTAGAGACAATTGAACCCCGTTAAAGTGAACACGGATTAGCATTGTATTTGCCCATAGTCACTTACATGAGGTGACGTCTCGAAGTGACTAGAGTGTGATGCGATTGATGGCAAGTTCAAGTGTCATGGAGTCATGTGAGATGACTAGTCGATCGCATAGGCAGACTGTTAGGAACAATTTGTCGGGCTAATGACCGCTTATAGAGTTCTGGCAAATTTATATTGCCTGGTCGTGGCGAGAGCTACTATCGTATTCTAATGAGTCGATTCTTTTGACTAAAGACTGTTCGCTTGAGGTGGCACAGTTTCAGATTAACTTTGATTTATGTTACTACGACCTTCATAAATGGGGTCAAATGGGCATATTTTGGGTTATGATGGCTATGGCTAGTCGAAGGGAATAAGTGCGATAGGAATTGTCTACCCCTTGTCAGGGTTATAACAATATCTCAGGGCCACTCGAGGAGTAATGAACTGGAAATGCGTGGCCACGCTCGGAAGGTATCTATGGTAGATAATTCCGGTCAACCAGTTATTCTCCAGATCGAGGAAACCACTCTCGATATGATCACTTGCAAGTACGACCCGAAAGACACCTTGCATTGAGTGGGAGATAGTAATAGGACAAGAGAATTGGTGACGCACACTTGTCGAGGACAAGTGGGAGATTGTTGGAATAAGTGTCCTCCGACAATAATGCGATCACAACTGTTGATCATGATGATCACATGTTTAAATCTCATATTTAATAATACATGTGGGAAGTAACATTTTACAGTCAACTGGTCCACACATATCGGTAATGATTGGCTGACTAGAGTTTGACATTACTCTCGTACGACGGTGGTGATCAGTTGATCCCATAAGGTCATACCTATAGGATGATACTCTTAATTAAATATTTAATTGATCATATGACGATACGAGTTAATTAAATTACTTAAAATTGACGGACGATTTTGAAAGTAATATTTACGTGTCTCATTTTAATTTGATTAAATAAGATACGGTCTAAGTGATCAAATTGTTTTATTACTTAGATGAAATTATTGTTTACGGAAACAATTGAATCGGAATGAATAAATTATTATAAATACAGAATGTTGTAATTTATGATTCGGAAACCCATTACGGTACAAGTAATTATGAATTACTAGGTTAAATTTATAAGTGACATATTTTATTAATATGTTGATTTTTAATTGTTAAAAATACATTTTATACACATAATGTCATGGAACATGTTACATGTGACAAATTGACAAATAAATTGTAAAATGGACTTTCCATTTTACAATATATGTACCGAAATAATGGGGTGGGTTGGGGTTTGTATTATGTTTTATATTATATAATAAGCATAATCATTAAATCTAATTGATAGCCATGCACACCTAGTTGCTTTTGTGAAGAGCATCTTGGTCATGCATTGGCCCTTGCCACCCCCTATACCCGGTTTTCCTAGAGCAAAGGCAAAAGGGTTTTTACAATTTATATTGTGATATACACTAAGACATTCTCTAGTGTATTATTCATTCTTTGCACAACCAAAAACTTAGAGAAGTTTAGAGAAATAAAAACTCCAAAATCCTTCCTCTCTATACCGAAATAATAGAGATCAAAACAATAGTTTTGGGTCATTTTAGTAAGATTATAATTATTCTAGATCAAATAATAATAGTCTTTTAAGAGGTCATCTTGGGTATATGCTTTAAGGAGGGATTTTATCTTTGAATCCTTGTTTTTCCATTTGTAAGGAAAGCTCAAGAACAAGTGAGAAGGAGAACTCACTTGTGCCCTAAATCCGAAACTACTATAGTAAGAATGACGATTTCTTCTCTTGTCTATTTTAGTTTGCATGCATAAGATCTAGATTTAATTTTATGACTAAATTAAATTGTAACATATATGAATATGTCAAATAATGATATTAATAATTCTAACACAACATTGCAAGAATAAGAAGTATGCGAGAGGAAGAAGCTAAATACTCTGAAGAATAATCCGAGCGTCCAAAGCTCCAAGCCGCTCGTCCTCTGCTCCAACAATCCGAGCGTCCCGACTGCCCAGCCGCTCGTCTCCCCCTGCTACAGTCCGAGCGTTCCAACCCACAATCCGCTCGGATTCCTTCACAGTGCAAAACGTCCTCTTCCTTGTGCCACTCGAGATGCGCATATTTCTGAAAGACTAGCAAAAAGGAGACTAGCATCTCTATTTGAGAGGAGCATTTCCCTACTCAACAATTAGCATTGTTAATTACTAATTTAGCCTTAGTTAACCTAATGAGGCACTACTATATATACACCATTTTGATGATAATCAAAGGGGGCTTCCACATTAGAAAATCCTCTTAGATTAGATTAGGAGTAAATTAGATTAGATTAATCTCAATCTTTCCACAAAATTACACATTAATCTTTCCTTAATTATTGTTCAATATTATTATTGGGTAATTGAAGATTATTGGGTTATTATTGGAGAATTGACAACTCTTCATCAATCAATCAAGTTCTCTTCTTTTATTCTTCGCTTTATTATTTGGATCATCTCAAGTTTGGTATAATTCCTTTACTCTTTACTCTTTATTATTTATTTCCTCATTCTCTTATCATGTTTACACTTGTTGTGATGATTGACACCATTAATGACATGTTTTCCATGATAATGGGTGAGTAGTTTCCTTAACTAGGTTTAGTGGGTAATTAAGGTAACCAACATAGGGAATAATCATGCTTAATCTAACATGTTTTCACAAAATTTATTTCCTTGCTTGTTGTGATGTCAACCTATGCATATGTTATGTTTGATGAAATGCTAAGCCTATGAATCCTTGCATTTACAACCATCTCTTATCTATTCAACTTGACTTGTAAGATATAAACCAACTCGAGTCTTGTTAGACCATGCACAAAAGTGATTAGGAGGAAAGTAAGTCGACCTTTAGGTGTTGGACAATCTAATCGATTCGGCTCCGGGACCCAACTCTTCCTAAGAACCTTAAGACATACACCAACTCGGTTCCTTTACAACATTAATTGCTTGCAACTTTGTGAAAATGTTTGTATGGTTAACTCCCATGAATACCCTATGAACCCATGATATCCTAGTACTTTTAATCATTTGTTTACATCCTTCCCGTTGCTTGCATTAGTTTAGAACACAACTACAAACCCCAATAATTGTGACACTAGCATAAATTGAGATAGATAGACTTAGAACCCAAAGCACACCGTCCCATGGATCGACCTCGACTTAACCACTAACTAGTTGCTTTGTTGAGAATATAAATGTGTTTGATTGGGTGTACAACGACACGCTCACATCATAATGGCGCCGTTGCCGGGAATGGTGCAATGTGATTAAGTTCTTACTTGTTTGTCTATTTTGATTTTGATTTCATCTTGAGGAACTTGTTCCTCAAGGATTGTTCTTAACGTTTTTGTGTAGTTTCCATGCTTACAGTTGTTTCCTTGTCTTAGCTATGATGGCTCAAGACTTGACATATGGAGTAGGTGATAGATTCTTTGAGTATGACTATGGGTATGGGGAGTTTGAGAAGCAAGTTAACACAAACCTACCTTGCTATTCATACAATTCCTAACTACTACCCCAATTTTTCCCACCAAAATTACCACATCCAATATCCACAACAACCACCCACCCAATACCCCCTTCATAATGAATTTCAATTACCACAATACAACCACTTTCACACCCACCCACAACAAGATGATGAACCCATTCAAAATGTGATTCTCCAAATGATGGGAGATCAACAAAATTTCTTCAAACAAATGCTAGAGGAGAGCCAAAAAAGGGACAATGTTCTTCAAGGCATTGTTACCCAAGGTGAGGGGTTGGAGATTCAAATTGCCCAAATGGAAGAAGCCCAATTAAACACTCCTCACCATCCCTTAGACATTATCCATGAATGCGAGTTTGAAGGAGTGACCTTTGATATAGAAGATGAGAGGTAGAGAGAGCCAATCTCTTTGAGCTCTTGTGAATATGAAAGTGTGGTATTTGATGAGGAAGATATGAGGTTGAGTAAGCCAAATAATCTTAGACTTTGTGAGTATGAGGGTGTGTCCTTTGATGTGAATATTGAGATGGTGGAGGAAGAATTAATGAAGAAGAATGAAGCCCCCATTTATGATTCTTATGAAGATAGTAATGATGACAAGACCACAAAAGAGGCTTATGAAGAATACGTGTCTTACAAAGACCTTTGGAATAGGGGAGAAGAATGGACTTGTGATATCACCTTGCTTGAGGAGCCTATCCTTGAGAAGTTTGAGGTATGCTTCCGTGAGGAAGATGAATGTCCATTTCCTATTGACCATGAATACCTTTTAGCACCCACCATGGAGCCAATGATTGTTGGAGATGATATGGTGGACCTTCTCCAAAAGGTCAAAACATCATACAAAGGATACTTGGTGGAAAAGCTCAAAGACAAACTGGCAAATGAACTTGCTTGTGGAAATTTGGCACCCACAATTTCAACTCCTAAGGCATCCGATCATCAATGTTATGAGAATTCTCCTTCTACTTTGGAAGTATTGAAAAACCCAAATGCTATCATCATCACACAAAGTAAAGGAGAAGGTGGTGAGTGGAGGTCTCTGGACGAATATGAGCCATACTTCATTCCTCATTTTGACAAGAATCATGGGCTTGTTGATTTGAAGCATCGTAAATATTCAAGTGCCAAGAAAAGGAAGAAAACAAGAATGAATGACAAACTTCCTTGGCTAAGCTTCTTCTTGAAGTTAAGCAAACCATACTTATGCTTATTTGGAGCTTGTTCACAAGCTTTTGATCTTCTTATAAGAGCCTTGAGCTCTATGGACAAAGAAATTCTACAATGTGAACTAGTTTGGTGGAGTCCTATCTCAAACCACCATTTGTAAGCTATTTCTCGAACCTTTACCTTGTATAATATTGTACATTTTCACACTTTTTACAAATTATTGCATGAGAGTGGCGAGGGAGAGTTTTATTGCATTTTTATTGAGCAAAATTTCAGGAAAAGATAAGGAGGAATAACAAAAGGGTGCAAGGGTACGATCTTGCAAAGAAAAGAAAGAAAAGAATGAAAAACAGCAAGGGACGCTCGTCCCGGGGGCAGGACGCTCGTTCTCAGCCTCCCTGAGGGTACTGTTTAGCACTGACTTGAAATCCGAGCGGATTATGGGACAAGCCGCTCGTCCAGAAAAAGACGCGCGTATCATCTGTTGGACGCTCGTCCTATAAGGCATTTGAAGAAAAATTTCGCACTGAACTAGAATCCGAACGGATTATGAAGAGGACGCTCGTCTCAATTTAAGCCGCTCGTCTCAAGCTCAATTTGCTCGTCTTTTGTCCACCCCAGCTGAAGCAGAATCCCTGGAATGAAATCCGAGCGGATTTTTTACCAGACGCTCGGACCACCTGCAGGAAGACGCTCGTCCCGACCCTAAAGACGCTCGGATTCCTGCACTTACCTCGAATAATTCGCCTGAGCCCGACCCTCAGCCGCTCGTCCCACACTACTTTCCTATAAAATCACCCCCACCATCCCTCATTTCCTCATCTTATCTAAACCTACTCCACTCATCTTCACCTCCAAACACTCCCATCACAACAAAAATCAACCAAATCTTGACTTTCCCAAATCAAAAATGATGAATGTCAAGGGAAAAGCCAAGAAGCTCGTTGAAGCCGCCGCCAAGAAATGCAAGGGCTCATCTTCTTCATCCCCTCAAGAAAGGATGTCGCCAAGAAACTTCCATCCCGTGATAAGAGGAGGGGTGGAGCAACTTAAGTACTTTCCGGAGGTACTCTTCACATCCGATGACCACCGCGCTAAGTTCGTCAAGTTGCTAGGTAAGCATTACGAACCAACTCAATTTATTGACACTAGGGTGTTAGAAATCCTAGGTATAAGGTATCAAACCGAAATGTTCATTGATGGTTTGGGGATTGGAAAATTATTCCATGCCCATTAAGAGACATACCTTAGCCTTACCTTGGAATTTTTGAGTAGCCTCCGCATTGTTTCGAACACACGAAGCAACGATGGTGTGGATTTCCGGTTGTGCAACCTCGACCATAGCCTATCACTTGACCAATTTGCTCATATTTTTGGTCTTGTTGTACCAACAAGCAACATCAACAAACCCTCCGACTTTGATGTGGACCTAGTTTGGAAGGCTATTTCCAGAAGGGATTTCATTCACCAAAAACAATGCTATACCATTGCTATTCAACATCCGGTGATTCGGGTCACCGAACGTTTCGTAGCCGGTACCATTAATGGGAGATTCGAGCAAGATAGGTGCACTCTCCTCGATTTGACATTCCTTGAGTCCTATCTAAATGTCCGAGGGACAAGGCGATACAACTTCAATACCCCCCTTGAGATGCTTATGAGATTCTATGATTTCTCTCAAGGGAACTCCCAACTTAAGACCTTCGTGATGGGAGGTCTAATTACTATCTTAGCTAACTACCTTTGTCCCGGGTTCAACACCCATGGGACTTATGTACCTCTTGAGGGTAGTACTTTGATTGATGAGGACGCCGCCTTCAACCACCACCGATGGTGTGCCTACACTCAAGATGGGAGTGTAGAATGGTTCACAAAAGGGTATTATTCTATTATTCTTTCGGGGTGGATTATACCCGGTACCGACCCAAGGTTGAGCCCATATTCACCTAGGCCAAGTTACCTCCTCGACATTGAAATCCATCCTAACCCTCCCCAAAGAGAAGAAGTACCCCGCCACCCTCCACTGCCTCGCGGGATACCGGCAAGGCCCATTGCCCCGCCGTCCTATGTGCCTATCCCACCGTACCCCACTCCTCATAGGCCATTCGTATCGTAAGTCCCCGATGCTCCGGATATGAATGATTTGATGGATCTTATGAAGAAGGTTGATCTTGTAGTACACGATGGGAGGGTCGATAACTACTTGGCCCTCTATCCTCAATACTACCAAATGGCACAACAAGGGTATATCGACCCTAATGGCCCTCGACCATCTTGGGCTCAACCACACCTTCTGTTCCCTAATCAAGGGAACCAAGCCGGGAACTTTGATGGTCAAGGTGGAGGATACTTTGGTTAAGGAGGGGGGTATGACCAAGGAGTAAGTTCTAGCAGGTATGGCTACCACCATGATGATGATGACGAGTGAGAGATGCCTACCTCACCACCTCCATTTGTATGATACTCTTCTCCCCCTCTCCCTTTTGTATAGTGCATTACATTTAGTTTAGTCTTCACTTGCATTTGTATTATATTTCATATTGCATTTACATTAGTTAGTTCATATAGTATAGTTGCATATAGACTAGAATTCATGCATAGTCACTAATGACCAATCCTAATCTTTTCTACACTAGAAATAGTGTTTAAATTGGTTTGGGAAGGTTTGATCATAGGTGACTTAAGCATTTAGCATGCATCATCTAGTATAGTGTAGATTGCATTCATTTGTTATATATGCCATATAATATTGCATTTAGTTAGAGCATGCATTCATATCATACCATTGCATTTGTACTTTAATTTCCGTAAAAATCAAAAATCCAAAAAACATGTATTTCCTTTTTATTCCTACTTTTGCATGTAGATTGAGGACAATGTCCAAAATAAAGTGGGGGATGGGAATTTATATTCCAAAAATGATAAAAATTGAAATTTTTTGAAAAATACAAAAACATGTCTTTTTATTTCATTAATCATAAAAACCATAAAAATTGAAAAAATTGAAAAACTAAAAAACATGTTCATCCCTTTTTAGTATAGAATTGTATATATTGTATATACTGGTTTGTTTGCTTGTTTGTTTATCCTTTTTCACATTGATCGACTATGCAACATCCGAGACATGAGGATATTGAAGACCGCATTGTATGATTTTTCCAATCTCCTTTTTCCTCTTTATGTTAATGACTATGTGGCTTTATTTTGATTGATGCGGTAAAAACAATGTGAATATAGGACTTGCATTTAGATTATTTGGCATACTAGTTGGTAGAAGCATATGCATTAGGTTGTATAAATGATAGTTGCATCATGGCATATAGTTTGCATGTTAGAAAAATTTTGCGAAACCGTCTATTATGGAAGCTTGACAAGTGTACATAGGCCCTAGTAGATGCTTTTTCTTCTTAAGACTTTGCTTGTTAGAATACTTGTAAAACACCCTAGGATGTGTCATGCTAGTATCCTTTGACCCATGGATTAAGGCCTAGTCAAGAGTACCTTATGGTGTGATAACTCCTTGGCTACCGTTTATTCCAAGGTGAACCTTGAAACCATGCAACCAATCATCATCCATATTCTACCACATTTTGTCATCAAAAAGGGAATGGGCCCAAAAATTGTTCAAAATTGAGTTCAATAATTGAAATGAAAAGTCAAAAAGTTTGCAATTGCATCAAAAATAAAAGAGGAGTAACAAAAATGAAAACTCCTATGCTTCAAATATAAGGCACCCTCACTACAAATGGGGTGACTTTGAAAATGTTCAAAAGAAATGCAAAAAGTTGAAAAATTGTCAAGTATTGAAATGCCAAACATCAAAAGAAATAGCAAAGAAATGTTCTCAAAATGTCAAATGCCACAAGAAATTTGGGGGGAAAAACAACAACGAAAGCAAAGTCCCAAATGAAGCTCAAATACTATTGATCCCTTTATCCATCATATCCATTTTTGTGCATGGTAGAGAGGGGACAACCCTTCTTCTTGTCTAGGCAAGAGGGGGAATTCCGCGATCCTCCAGTGTTTCTAACACCATAGGGAGTCTATTCTTGACAAAAGTATTTAATGATTGAGGACAAAGGTACCCTAGCTTGACATAATTTGGAGGTGATTTATTGGTATCCTTCTAGGCTTAGTAGTTTGAAGAAAATGTATCTATGGTGGAATGTGTACCCTTAGATTGTTTCTCTTGTAGATAATTTCCGCCACTTAGATGAGGAAAGTGGCTATTCTTTTGTAGATGCATCCACTACTTGTTTTGTGTGCTTTAATGCTTGGATGTATCGCCATTTTGGCAAGCCCCACCTTCACTACTACAGATACAGGCTATAACAACGGTCAAAAACCGTTGTTATATAAAAAAGCGGACGTTGTTAAAGCGTCCGTTGTAAAAGGTTGTAACAACGGTTGGTTTTCTTAAGCAACCCGTTGTTAAAACTATTAACAACGGTTTTAAGTATAAAAACCCGTTGTGGAAAGTGTGACTCAATTTTGGGGGGAAAGTTATAACAACGGGTTGTAATATACAAAACCGTTGTTATAACTAAAGACAACGGGTTGTTTGTAAATAACCGTTGTTGTTTGTTCTTAAAAAATAAAAAAAAAATTAAATTAAATATTACTAGATGCATGTATAATTACGGCCCGTTAGAATTCCGATGCATGCAAAATATCCCTTAAATTAATTACCAATGGTTTTGAAAAAACTTATAAATGTGACTAGCTATAAATATTAAAGCATCCTTTAGTATCTAACATTCATTAATTGAAACAACATGGCAATGAACCCTAATTTTATCAACAACGAAGAATGGCTTACACAAACGATTGAAGATGATGGGAAGGTTCTCGTCGGGCTTCCCGCCGATCATCACCCATTAATCAAAGCATCCCTTGAACATCAACAGAATTATTGGATTAAGAGGCGTGAAGCAGTCCGGCTTGTCAACAATGCCTCATCATCATCATCATCTTCATACCCTCGTCGGCTTACTCGCAACTTGGTCATGCAGCCCGAGAGATATGTTGAGTTGTACTCTTCCAACCTTATCTCCACATGCAAGTCGTGTCCTTGCATATATTCAATCTGTTATTGCAAAATATGAAGCCAATGACCCGGAAGTTAGCGGTATACCAGAGTGGCGTGATTGGTGGCAGGTTGAGAAGCGCTTTTTACGCTTAACCGGGGTTGTTCCGGCTTATTATACATCTTTTGATTTCCGATAATTGCTGTAATGTATTTGGTTTAAAATTAAATGAAATGATCATTTTGAAAGTGTTGAGTTATGCTTGTTTGATTTGCTTCCATTTTTTCAACTCCATAGATCAGTCATCATCAAGATCCAGATTATTATCGCCATTCTTGTCCAATCGATTTGAAGCAAAGATTGAGAGATATGATGATGCTGATTATGGCACAACTTCCTAACATATATATTAATTAAAAAACAACTCAACCCACACATTGCTTAGTATAAATACATTGCATTATCTCAACTAACATGCATTTCCATTATCTCAATATATTCTCCAAACCCTAACTGCTAAAACAAACTCCAAATAAATTAACCCTCTCCTTAATCTTTCAAAACAAACTCCAAACTCCAACAAAATGAATGATATCATCCTTAAGACTCTTACTATGCTCGATCCGTATCAAGGACGCCAAAGAAGATGGAAATGAAATAATTAGCAGATCTTTGAACGGAACCTAATGGTCGATAAAAACACATACATGGAACTGAAATAATTAGAAAAATAAAATAATGACTATGAAACAAACCTGATAATTACAGAACGTACGTAAAGAGACGATGAAATCAACAGTGACGGCGAGAAGATAAAGCGACGATGAGAAAGAGAGAAAGAGACGATGTGAAAGTGTGTGTTTTGTGTTTGTGTTTGGTCGTTTCTTGCTTTGGGTTTGTGTTTGTGTATGTATTAAGGTTTGTGTTTTGTGGCTGCAGCAGACTTGTGTTTGTGTGGTTTAGAGTATGGAAGGTATTGACAACGGTTATTAAACAACAACCGTTGTGAAATATGTTTTAACAACGGTTGTAAAAAAAACCCGTTGTTAAATAAGTTTTAACAACGGGTTTCAAAAATAACCGTTGTGATTACTTTTCACTAACTTTGCGCCAATTTTGCGCCAAATTATTAACAACGGTTGTTCATGTGTGACCCGTTGTTAAAACGAATAACAACGGTTTTTATAACCATACCCGTTGTAATTGATTTTAGTAAAATTCGCGCCATACATTCTACAACGTCTATTGTGATTTTCGTGAATAATCGTTGTTAAAGGGGCGTTGTAGTTGCCTGGATTTGTAGTAGTGCTTGCCTTGCAAGAAGGCAACCTACCTCATGGTTGTCTTGTTGTGAGTTGAAGGAGCGGAGTGAGACCCGCTAATTGTCTCACATCGGCTATATTAGTAGGTTAGTTTGAATAAGGGTCTTAGTTTTTGTCACCTCTTTACTCGGGACGAGTAAAGGTTCGGTTTGGGGAAATTTGATGTGACTTATATTTGCGCACATTTAGTCCCCTAATTGAGCCTATTTTGCATACTATTATAACATTCTATAGCCATTTTATCCATCAAATGCTTTCTATTTTGCTTTCCTAGTGAATTTCGTATGTTTTGTAGGAAATATGGTAATTAGGCGGAAATTCCCGTCTCTTGAGCTTATTTGGAAGGACATTGATGAATTTGGCTGAACGAGTATGGAAGGAGAGGCAAGAACTAAGACCAACATTGCAAGAATAAGAAGTATACGAGAGGAAGAAGCTAAATACTCTGAAGAACAATTCGAGCGTCCAAAGCTCCAAGCCGTTCGTCCTTTGCTCCAACAATTCGAGCGTCCCGACTGCCCAGTCGCTCGTCTCCCCTGCTACAGTCCGAGCGTCCCGACCCACAATCCGCTTGGATTCCTTCACAGTGCAAAACGTCCTCTTCCTTGTGCCACTCGAGATGCGCATATTTCTGAAAGACTAGCAAAAAGGAGACTAGCATCTCTCTTTGAGAGGAGCATTTCCCTACTCAATAATTAGCATTGTTAATTACTAATTTAGCCTTAGTTAACCTAATGAGGCACTACTATATATACCCCATTTTGATGATAATCAAAGGGGGCTTCCACATTAGAAAATCCTCTTAGATTAGATTAGGAGTAGATTAGATTAGATTAATCTCAATCTTTCCACAAAATTACACATTAATCTTTCCTTAATTATTGTTCAATATTATTATTGGGTAATTGAAGATTATTGGGTTATTATTGGAGAATTGACAACTCTTCATCAATCAATCAAGTTCTCTTCTTTTATTCTTTGCTTTATTATTTGGATCATCTCAAGTTTGGTATAATTCCTTTACTCTTTACTCTTTATTATTTATTTCCTCATTCTCTTATCATGTTTACACTTGTTGTGATGATTGACACCATTAATGACATGTTTTCCATGATAATGGGTGAGTAGTTTCCTTAACTAGGATTAGTGGGTAATTAGGGGAACCAACATAGGGAATAATCATGCTTAATCTAACATGTTTTCACAAAATTTATTTGCTTGCTTGTTGTGATGTCAACCTATGCACATGTTATGTTTGATGAAATGCTAAGCCTATGAATCCTTGCATTTACAACCATCTCTTATCTTCAACTTGACTTGTAAGATATAAACCAACTCGAGTCTTGTTAGACCATGCATAGAAGTGATTAGGAGGAAAGTAAGTCGACGTGTAGGTGTTGTACAATCTAATCGATTCGGCTCCGGGACCCAACTCTTCCTAAGAACCTTAAGACATACACCAACTCGGTTCTTTACAATATTAATTGCTTGCAACTTTGTGAACATGTTTGTATGGTTTACTCCCATTAATACCCTATGAACCCATGATATCCTAGTACTTTTAATCATTTGTTTACATCCTTCTCGTTGCTTGCATTAGTTTAGAACACAACTACAAACCCCAATAATTGTGACACTAGCATAAATTGAGATAGATAGACTTAGAACCCAAAGCACACCGTCCCATGGATCGACCTCGACTTAACCACTAACTAGTTGCTTTTTTGAGAATATAAATGTGTTTTATTGGGTGTACAACGACACGCTCACATTAGTTGTATGCTTGGAAATGGTTAGTCTGTATTGGTATATGAATGCTGATATTACTCTTTAAATTTTTGCTCCGTGTGTTAATTATAATGAAGTACATGTTAGTGTATCTATAGTGTATGATTGGTGAAATATTTTTGTAGAGTGGTTGCTAGTGCTATGATAGTGTGCTAAATACGGTAAATAGGATGACGTATTAATAACTAGGGCGGGTCACCGATAGTCGGTGGACTCCCAAACCTTCTCTTTGTATTATAGGGACTTCATCTTTCTAATCCGACTCGAAATCTCAAGCCATAAGCAGTCACTCTAACGAGTATGAGATACCCGTGGATAGAGTTTGAGAACGAACCCCATAAGAATACCTTCCTAGCCCTTGCCGAAAGACGTATGAACGCCACTAGGTGTGTGTCGGAGAGTGCCTTAGAAGCCTTGGGGATAGAGGTGCAAGTGCCGTGACATTTTTAGCTTACTTGGCATGGAGGGATTGTATAATTTGGCAGAAATAAGCTACCGCAAACTTACCCTGGAATTTTTGAGTTCTTTCATCTACAATCCAAAATACCATACCATGAGCTTCCGACTCAAGAACACCTCCTTCAACCTATCTAGCGATGTGTTTGCGGAACGATTAGGTGTAGGAAAAAGGACTACCCTCACTCTTGCCAAGGTGGGAAAGGAAATGAAAACCACAAAGTACATCGATCTTTCTACGGTTAACCAACACATCGACGTTAGTGCCATGAAAATAAATGATGTGGAACACCCCGTTTTGAAGATTTTCCTTCGCCTTTTGACCAACCTCCTTTATGGAAGAAGGGACCCTAGCAAACTCAACTCCACGGAAGTATTACTTCTAAGCTCCTGCCTCAATCCATGTTATGAGATGCGTTTTTACTTTAGCCCTATGACCATGGTATTCTTAGCATTTGAGAGGATGACAAAGTCCGACAAGTGCTCTTTTGATTGTGGCGCCCTAGTGACTAGTCTAGCCAAGAACCTCTTGGGTTATGAACTAGGGGACATTGACAGTCTCTTGAGTGCGGAGGTGCCATACTTTGACATTTCCTACATGAAGGGTATGTTTTGGATTGGGGAAAGGAAAGACAAGAATGGGTACTCGTGGAAGGTGAACACGGGCTTGTTCATAAAGCTCCTCGCACCCCGGAGATTACCCGAAACATCTCACCTACCCGAATTAGCCCCACCTCACCCTCCGACCCCGTCCGACCTGGTCCCTGAAGACCTTACTTACACCCTTCATGGTGAGGCGGTGCGATGAGAACCGACCTTGCCACTCCTTTCCGACCCTCCTAGGACTTATCTGCATGCCCCATCGTCCTCCTATGTGCCCATACCTTTGCCGCCCCTTAATCGCCCTAGACACTCGACTCATGCCCCATTCTCTTCTTTCATGCGCGAGCCTTCACCATACCATGACCCTCCTAGGTACTCCATGCATATGCCATCTTTTACCAGAGGATATATGATAGGATGTCGCAACCTAATCAAAGATACCCTAAACTGGGCTAACAAATTAATGTAGTAAGGTATGGGTCGAACACAAGGAGACGGGAATTGCGTAGTGAATTGCTATGAGTAGAAATCTATCTAGGTCGATTTAATTGTTTGTTTGGTTTGGTTTGATAACTTGCAATTAAAATGATGTAAATTCAATATGATAAAAGAGTCTAGGGGAGTCGGGTCACACATGCAAATAAATAGAAGATCATGTTAAACTCGGAATAGGTAATATTGTCAATTGTTTAGGTCTTATGACAACCACCTCTCGGCCTTATTGTCAACCATAGAACGGGTCCTAACGAGCTCTCGCTATGGCTAGGTCGGTCTACTATAACATGCTTAGTCTAATTCATTTTCGTGCCTCTCGACTTATAAAAGTGAATTAACATATTAATCAAGGATAGTGATCAATTATCAAAGATTAGCAAATAAAACAAGCATGTGATAGAAACTATTAAACAATATTACATCATCCTAATTTAACATTTACAAATACTAATTATGCATGCTTCCCTAATCCCTAGACAAATGAAACTATTCACTCATATTAGAAATAAAACTAATAACAATATATGAAATGGTAAACATGATAATAATAGAAATATGACTAAATGAAATTATAAGAATTAGGATCATTTGGAAATATGAAATTATCATTTTGAATAAAATAATTTCTTCTACAAATCAGAATGTTTGAGAGGCTCTCTCTAGGGCGATTTCCTTTCTCCCTTTTCTGATCATGCCACGACAACGGAAAATCCCTCCTCCGATCGTCCCACCACGACGGGGGAGATCCCAATCTGAACTTCCTTCTCATGAGCCTTCTGATTCTCCTCAGGTACCTCTTCTTAATGACTGTATTTCTCATGCTCTTGATACTGCAAATTCGGGAAACCCTAAATCGGCTATGAGTTCCGGTATTCCTCGAGTAACTACTCCTAGAGTGATTACTCCTATTCCTATTAGACCTAGTGTTCCGGTAACAGCTGATCCTGTAATTCCGGTGGTGAAACCTACTTGGGCTGAGCGGATTTCCAAATCTCCTGTTGGTATGGAACTCCATTTGGTTCGTGGATTAGATGATAAAGGTGTTGTTATTGATGAAACTGATATTGTTGATGAGCTTGATTACTGGGCTAATACTTTGGTTGGGAAATTTATTGGAGGGAAGCCCTCTATTGTGCAGGTTCGGGAGTTTGTAAGTAAAAATTGGAATCATGTGCAGAAATCTGAGGTTTTGTACTATAAAAAGGGTTGGTTCTTCTTTCGATTTGAAAAGGAGCAAGACCTTTGCACTATTTTGAGAGGTAGCACTTGGAGCCTTGGTACTCATTCTCTTGTTTTTAAGAGGTGGCATCCGAATATTTCTAAGGAGCTTGATACTGTGTCTAAGGTTCCTGTCTGGGTCACTTTACCTGACTTGGACCCATTATTCTGGTCTGAGAAAGCTTTGAGTAAGATTGCGAGTAAGATTGGTAATCCCTTGTATGCTGATCCTGTAACCACTCATAAGGAGAGGCTCTCTTTTGCTAGGATCATGGTGGAAGTAGACTTGTCTCAAAAACTCACTAATGATGTTCTCTTATATACTCCTTATGGTCAAGTTTTGCAACGGGTGGTTTATGAATGGCTGCCATTTTACTACACTCATTGCAAGAAACTTGGCCATGAAGAACATAAGTGCAGGCTGATCAAAAAGAAGTCTGGCGATGTTCCAGTGGTTGAGAAAACTACTGTGAAGGATGCTGAGCCAGTGGTTACTGCTGCTGTTGCTACAACTCCTGCTACTGAGGAGACTGTTATTACAGTTCCTGCTACTGAGGAGAATGTAGCTACTGCTGTAATAGTGGATAAGGATGACCATAATGTGCAGGATATTCCTGAGGGCATTCTGGAGCAGACTGTGATGCAAATGGATTCAGTTGAAGTTGAGAAACCTCTAGTCACTGCTCGGGCAAGGAGTATGAAAATTATCCCTGTGCTTAGTGTTGTGGCTGGGGACAAGGTGGAGTTGCATTTTGAGGAGCAGGATTATAGTGAGGAGGAAGACCCACCCCCCTTACTTTCTCCATGAAGATAGGAGTTTGGAACATCCGAGGTTTGAATAAAGACTTCAAGCAACATGAAGTAGTGGATTTCTTTAAAGCTAATAAGTTAGATATTATGGGAATAATGGAGACTAGAGTACGTGCTCCTAAGTTTGATTATATAATAAGAAAAGGTTTTAGGTTCTTTCAAGTTTTAAATAACTATGAACATCACTCCAATGGGCGGTTGTGGGTGATCTGGAATAAAGAAAGTTTGAGGATTACTGCCCTCTCTAGTGGGAACCAATGGATTCATATTCAAGTGGAGGACCTTGGATGTGTAACTTTCCAGGCTTCTTTTGTGTATGGACTTAACTTTGTTGAAGGAAGATATGATCTCTGGACCTTCCTACAGCATATTAGACCCCACCATCCATGGGTATGTCTTGGGGACTTTAACTGTGTCAGAGAGGTGGAGGAGAGAATTAGTGATACTGTACCTAATTTGCAAGTTATTGATGACTTTAATGAGGCTGTCTATGGGGCTGGGTTAGATGACTTGCTCACTCATGGTTGCAAATATACTTGGACTAATAAGCAGGAGGATGGTGATAGGAAGTGGATGAAACTGGATAGAGTGTTAGTTAACTCTGCTTGGCAGACTAGCTTCACTTCTTCTTATGCTGATGCCTTGGCTGCTGGGGTTTCTGATCACTCACCTTTGGTGGTTTGGGTGACACCTGATGAGCCTTCGCGGCCAAAGCAATTCAGGTATTTAAACTGCTAGGGGGATGAGCCTGCTGTCCTTAGTATGGTTAAGGACATCTGGAATGAGGATATTAGAGGCTGCACTATGTTCAGACTTGTGAATCATTTGAAGCTTATTAAACCTAAACTTAAGTCTATGCATCAAAGGGATTTCTCTAATATTAGTGGGAGAGTTAAGGATGCTAAGCTTGCATTACAGAGATGTCAACTTCTTCTTCAGCAGACACCCTTAAATGCTGAGTTGCTCAGTCAAGAGAAAAATCTCTCTTAGGAGTATTGTAAGCTCAGAACAGTTGAGCTGAGTATGGTTTATCAAAGGGCCAAGATACATGATATTAATATGCAGGATGCTAATACCACTTATTTCTTTGCTAAGATGGCAGCCAGGAGAAGTAGATGTCAGATTAGTAGGGTCCGTGATTTACATGGTCAGGAGTTCCAAACCTTTGAGGGCATCTCTGATGCTTTCCTTGAATACTACAAGAGACTCTTGGGGACATCATCTCGGGTCAGGAGTTTTGATGAGGAGATTATTCTTTCTGGGACCTGCTTGGAGGAAACTCATACTGCCATGTTAATTTCTGATGTAACTGAGGATGAAATTCATGATGCTTTGTTCTCAATTGATGTGAACAAAAGCCCTGGACCAGATGGTTTCTCATCTGTTTTTTTTAGGCAAGCTTAAAGTGTTATTAAGGGAGAGTTTGTGAAAGCTGTGCAGGACTTCTTTAGGTCTGGTAAGTTGTTGAAGGAAATAAACTCCACTCTTATTTCTCTCATTCCCAAAGGTGATAATCCTAGCTCTGTACAAGACTATAGACCAATCTCCTGCTGTTCCACCATATATAAAACCATTAGTAAAATTCTTACTAAAAGACTGAAGATGGTCATGCCTACCTTAGTAGGATTGGAGCAAGCTGCCTTTACTCATGAGAGATCTATTGTGGATAACATTATGCTTGCCCATGAACTTGTTGCTGGGTATGGGAGGAAGGACTTATCTCCTCGTTGTGTCATTAAAGTGGATATTAGAAAGGCTTTTGATTCTGTGAACTGGGACTTTCTTAGGACCATCCTCCCCTTATTTGGTCTGCCTGAAAAATTTTGTAATTGGGTTATTAACTGTGTTACCTCACCCAGATTCTCCCTCAACATCAATGGCACTTCTGTGGGTTATTTTGAGGGTGAGAGAGGATTGAGGCAAGGGGATCCCCTCTCCCCTTTGCTCTTTGTTCTATGCATGGAAGTTTTATCTCGAATTCTTAGGAAGTTACCTGAGCAACCTCTTTTCAGCTATCACCCTAAATGCTGTAGAATTGGGCTATCGCATCTTGTGTTTGCAGATGATCTGCTGGTTTTTACGAGAGGAGATTATCCTTCTGTCAAAGCAGTGGAGAATTCTTTGGCTTTGTTTGCTGAGTACTCAGGGCTCCAACCTAATCCAGCTAAAACTAATATTTACTTTGGTGGAGTGTCCCAGGAGGTTAAGTCCCTGATCCTTGATGAGACTAGTTATTTGGAGGGAGCATTCCCCTTTAAATACCTGGGTGTTCCTCTTCACTCCTCTAGATTGACTAGAGATATGTATCATTCTTTGTTGTAGAAGATAACCGGGAAAATTAAGCACTGGTCTAATACTTTTCTATCTTATGCTGGGAAAGTGCAGCTGCTAAACTCAGTTGTTTTTGGTATTGAGAGTTTCTGGTGTGCCAGTTTCCTACTGCCAAAAAGGGTTATGTTGGAAATTGATAAACTTTGTAGGGGATTTCTGTGGAATTATCAGAGTAGTAACAGGAGGATGGTGTTCTTTTCCTGGCAGAAAGTTTGCAGGTCTAGAGCTCAGGGTGGTTTTGACATTCGTGAAATTATTAGTTGGAACAAGTCTCTTATCCTCAAAATGTTTTGGCGTCTTAGCCATGACACTCAATCAGTCTGGGTGGAATGGTGTAAGCATTACTATTTTCATAGAGCTGACTGTTGGAGTGTGCAGCCAGTTTGCAGCTCTACAACAGTTTGGAAAGCTCTGTTGGCCACTAGGGATTAGTTTATAAGCCAGGCTGGTTCCATTATTGCTGCTCAGGCAAGGCTACAATCATGGACCAAATCTGGCAAGCTTACAATGTCTCAAGTTTACTCGGCTTTCCATGGTCTGCATCCAACTTTGAGATGGGCCAAACCTCTCATGCACAGTGTTGTTATGCCTTGACATTCTGTCATTGTGAGAATGGCTGTTCAAAATGGTCTTCCCACGGTGGATAATTTGATGAAACGAGGTTTGATTATGGTTAATAGGTGCAGCTTGTGTTGTGCAGCTTTGGAAAGCATTTCTCATCTTTTTTTCAGTTGTCCTTTTAATAACTCAGTCTTGCAACAAATGCTATTATGGCTTGGCATCACCAGACGACTTTTGTGACTTAGGCAAGAACTCCTTCACCTTGCAAAGTACAAAGGACGTGGTTGGAGGAAGAAATGGGCACGATGTTGTGCTGCTGCAGTGGTGTATTTGATCTGGCAAGAGAGGAATAGACGGCTGTTTAATGGTTCCTCTAGGACTGTTGAGCAGTTAGTCACAAACATTAAGTATTATGTTTCTGTTAGATTATTTTCTAAGGTTAATGATAGTTTAGTAGAGGAGATTGTAGCATCTTTGAATTCCTAGAACTATTGTAAGCTTGTTAGTGGTTGTGCTTGTAAGAATCTCTTTCTTTTTTAATGAGAAGCTGATTTCTTCCAAAAAAAAAAAAAAGAAATTATAAGAATTATGAATATACTAAATAATGAGAACATATGGGCAAAAAATATTTGCTAATGATGAGAAATGTAAATAAAATACTAGAAGTAAACTAATGATGTTAATGACTTGATAATGAAATATAACAAACTAATATGGAATTGCTAATAACTAAAATATAAACTATGAAATAACGATAATGAAGAATGCAATAACGAAATGAACAAGAAGTGAAATTACCGTAACAAGAGAATTAGAACTTGAATAAGAAGAACACAAGTGACAAACCCAAATAACTCAAAGGAAATATTGTATTATAAAGAAAAAAAATGCTTAAGTAATATGTTTATAACAAAGGAAATGCTTAACAAAATGTAAACTAAATATGAATAACATCTCTCAAACCCAACGAAGGCTTAACATCCTTCATTAGCACGATTAGGGTTAGTCGTGGGAATTAGTTGTTTATTGTACGCTAGACCGGATTAGGCGCACGTGGTAAACAATTAATAAAAAGGGGTGGACGTAGGCTTTTCAATTGGGCCGAACCACGTTAAAAACTCATGTATTATTT
This sequence comes from Silene latifolia, assembly GCF_048544455.1. Classification (NCBI taxonomy): domain Eukaryota; kingdom Viridiplantae; phylum Streptophyta; class Magnoliopsida; order Caryophyllales; family Caryophyllaceae; genus Silene; species Silene latifolia. The sequence goes on from NC_133535.1 coordinate 85,596,504, forward strand.
ATCTTTTTTGTACTTTATTGTTTTTACGTTTTGTTTTACAAAATCATCAACATACCCGACATGTACTTAATTCATAAGCTGCAATAATCGAAGTATACTACATTTATATATCAAACGTAAAAGTTGCGAAAAAGAGTGCATACTCTATTCACCCCCCCCCCCCTTCCTTTAGAGTATTCGTTGGGCTACCTGGTCTCTACAAATAGAATGACACAAATGTTGGAGTATGTGTCCTCAACAATAGTGCGATCACATGTTTAAATCTCATATTAAGAATGCGTAAGGGATGATTCATTTATATAGTCAACTGATCAACATTAATCAGTAATGATTAACTAACTAGAGTTTAACATTACTGTCGTTTGACGGTGGTGATCAGTTGATCCCTTAAGGTCACACCTATAGGACAATTCCCTTAATAGATAAGTTGATTAATTGTATATCAATACAAGTTGATCAATTCCTTATAATTGAACAATTGTTTTGTTAGTGAGAATATTTATATCTTATTGTAATTTGATTAAATAAGATTTATTTTAGTAATTAAAAGATTTCATTACTAAAATTGATTATTGTTTATGAAACAATTAAGATAAGAATGAATGGTTAAATATAATTACAAAATGTTGTGAATTATATTAACACGTCCCATTTTATACCATGTAATTGTCAATTACTAGACAATTTGTTATATGTAATTTGATTAATGTATATAATGATATTTATTTGATAAATATGCATTAAATTAATTAATAACATGTTACATACTACATGTGACATATTGTGTGACAAATGACAAATTGACAAAATAAAATGGAAGTCCATTTTATAGAGGAGCACCGGTTTTTGTAGAGGAAATGGGTTTATTTGTGGTTGTTAATATTGTATGGCAAACATGATAATCACTCTATACTATGGCCTTACACACCTAGTTTTTGATAAGAGAAAAAGTAAAAAGAGTGAAGACCATGCATTGGCCTTCCACCCCCTTCTCAACCGGCTCCTCACCCTTCTCTAATAGAAAATTGTTCTCTATAATTTTTCATTCTTGAATATATTCATTTTTCTACCTTCTCACTTACATCTCTCTAAAATTAGTTTTAGAAACCATAAAAATTGTTCATCTAAAATTCTAATTTCAATATATAAGATTACTAGTGTAGTAATAAACATATTATTAGAATTATTTTAAGGATACTAGTATATTAATTTAGTTAGTTAATATATTAGTTTAAGGGTTTTGTTTTGGGTGCAACAAGAGGAGAATCTCTATATTTGGGATTTAGGAGGATCATCCATAATACTTGAGCTCAAGAATAAATAAGGAAGGCGTCCTTATTTGTGCCCAAATTTCGAACCAAATAATGTAAGGAACATTATTTTTCTCTTTATCTCTTAATTAGTTATGCATGCACTAGATCTTAATGAACTTAAGTTAATATGTTAATTAGTTCACTATTAGAAGAGTCTAATAATAGGTATATGAACCTAACAACAAATCGTTACTTTATTCAATACAATTCCGACCATTACAAAAGTTACAAACGATGACTGTAAAAGGCAAGACAGCAAATGAAAAAGCTAAAGCTACGACGACCGGCAGAAGATCTTCAAGTAGTAGATCTTCGACAAAGTAACAAAGTACGCTAGACAATTCACTTGAAACCTACGGAGCAGGCCACCCCAATCACGCTGTCATACGGGAGAGAAGATACCATCCCAAGATACTTGATCGATCGGAGGGCCCAACCAACTTAATCGGGCGCCGGAGGTCAAAACCTTCGAGGTGACAGACCTCCAAGCTAACGCACACACGGAGACATGCACATATCTCAAAGTAAGGGTATATCCGGAGGAGTGATGACCGCAAGGAAAATCTCACCCGATATAAAGCCCTAGCCAGGGAGGAGAGAAGTCGCTCCAAAACGAAGACCGCCGAGAGCATGGGTAACCGAACCACGCCGGAGGGAAAGCGTAAACCAAAAGAGAACTCACTCCCCCTTAAGGCGTTGTTGTCCAGAACAACCCATCTCGGCTACCGACACAAGGTTGGATTTCCACCGACCGCGAACGCTACAGTCCCAAACAACCAAAGTAAACTGGTGAGAGAGACGCTCTGCCCCATGGACGTTTCCCATTCAGTCCACCTATGGTCGGCGAGAGAATAGATATCATCCGCTTCCAACCCGCATCTCCCAACGAGCGACTTGAAACAAGGTGGTTGATCTTCCGACGACACCGATATGACACGGGTCGGATGTTACACAAGATTCCCATCTAGAACCAGACGAGTACTGGAGAGAGGAAATCCATAAGGAAGCATTTTGAGGGTCGTGATGGCCATTTGTGTTTTCTATGACATGAATTTTCTTGATAAAGTAGAACCCCCCGATATCCCCAGGAGCGGAGATCAACGGAGAAGGCCTACATTGAGAGAAAAAGAAGGGAAAGAATCGCGCTCTTACACCCATTTCCGCTGAACTACGCAATGAGTTATGCAAAAATCCTAGGCGACGACATTCCTATTTATTGGAAAAGCCAAAGATGGAATAAATGCAGTCAACCCCCGCTGAATCCCCTGAGGAATCGGAGGGCGACACGTGTACAAAGAAGTAAAAAAACGGCTACGGATTCACAGACAAACTGAATCAAGAAACGCCCAAGGGAAAAGGAGCCGGATCTACAATCAACATATCAGCCGATAAAAAAAAGGATGAACGCATGCATCTACCGAGCGAATACACAAGGATATTGTGTAGAAAACTAGGTTCGAGCTTGCCTACCAAGGAGACTACAGGACACTTATCCTCCTGCCAAAGGTCTCTATGGTGAGACAGCCTTACGTCCGCGTGGAAGCAGATTCTGGAGAGCTCGGCCTTACTCCCGGAACAGAGGGGGAGGATCGACCCAACGAGTCTTGGCTGACCCATTGCTTTAAACACCCCTTCAACTTTGCCCTATGCTTCCGAAACAGCTTCACAGTCATGCTACTGTGGTTAAGAGAGGTCCTGATTGAGGTCACTGTTGGATGTCCCAGGGCAAACTAATCCTTAGGCGACGAAGCATGTACTGTAACCGATGCACCTCCCTCTAAAAGATCCTAGCGGACGAACTAAGATCGGAAAAATATGCCCTAAGCTCAACAACGGCCGCATGGGAAAACTCATGAGGAGACGGGGATCAACTCAGCATGCCAACAGTAGACGGTGTAGAATGCCCGATAGACAGGGGCACAAATCGTCAATAGACCGAGTGACCACCATATGTAGACCCCTAGTTTCTACACCTCCCACCAACCACCCAGTTATGATTGGGCCGCATGTTTGATCAGGCAGAGCGATTTATGACATTTCGTAAGTTCGTCGACACGCGATAGCTCAAACAATCGAGTCAACCTCATGGTCGTCATCTACACGCCGATACAGTTGTTTTGACAGTAATTAGAGTTCATTTGGAATCCGGGTCAAAAACCGCTTCCATTTTCTAAACCATCTTAAACCCGAGTCGGAATATTCTGGAATTTTCCGGAGTATTATTCCTAAAATTCTATATTTTATCACAAATATATCTACCTTCCGGAATAAGGAAGCCTACGTCTTCCCTAATTCCTAAATCAACCGCGGAAATCTTTCTTACCAAGAAAGAAACTGCTCAAGAGAGAACGCAACAGGTACTGCGTTTCTTGGAAGGGTCGCAGTTCCTGCTGCGCCTCTTTCTGGGATGATTTTTCTCCAGTTTTCAGATTTCTTCTGGATTTTTTTCCTAATTATACTCTTACCATAATCCCTCCACGTGATTACTATAAATAGAGGCCTCCGCCTCACATATTTCTCACGTGAGTGTCCGCCCTTCTCTTCTCTCTTTGCATTCTAAGACCGCGCTCTTACTTTTTGACGCCTACGTGCTTGCTCTACGCGACCACGTAAGCTCAGATCATTTTGAGTACCAGTCACATTTGCATGACCAACCAATTTGACCACTACATTTTAATCAACTCAATCAATTTATTATAAATCCTCTTAAGAGGGCACTTTCATATTACATCGAGTCGAGCAATCACTAATATGACAACTTAGTTAATCTCACTTCATCAAACATGTAAGTCTAAGGGTGTAAAATCCCAATTTTATTTATTGTATTTTATTTTTTACCAATTAATGTACGGATTTATACCACAAGTATGCTCAAAACCGTAAATAACCAACTCGCAATATTTCGTTTGTAATTCACCTTTATCGCTTTATGACGGTTTCAAATGCATGTAATCTGACTAAATAACCTTCACTCGAGTTATATAACAATAATCAACATTAATTAACCAACAAACAATAACAATTTAATGAGTCTGATTTTCATAGTCAGAACCCAACTCAAGAACAGACGCACGGTTTGATGCGCCTCTTGTAAGTCTTGTAAGGGACGCATCCGATGTTGCGCCTTTTCTAAGGTGGCTTCTGCCTCTGAACTCGACTCGTACAGACGTAGCTTTAGTTTAGGACTTTAACCGACTATTATCTCGTATTACCACTACTAATCCGACATATTTTTATATTTTAAGTTTATTTTCTTTTATTTTCTTTCCAAATCCTTTGTGTTTTTGAGGCGTACTTGTGATGTAAATTCAAGTTATCCGTTGTAATTCAAAAGTAATTAATTTATTTTTATTATTTATCTATTTATTTCCTATTGCTTTTGTATGATTTATTTGCTTGGCAATTCACATGTAATTAATCTAACTTCTAACTTCGACCTAATTGAGTTCTAAATTGTTTGTTCACCGACTTAGTCTATTCTCACATGCTATGATTAATCCGTCTTTGTTGTATTGCATGCATACAACTGATGACATATTAAGTATAAATAATTTCCCTGATCATTAGTAGAGGCCGCTATCGAGGCGGGCGGGATTAGGTGTGCAAATAAACGAGCTTCCTAATACGTACCCTCGCTCCTTACTCAAGATCTCTGTGAACATCCGTGTTCATTGGCATCATCAGAGTCATTCTAGACATAGAATGCTAAGGGTAATGAATTTCTTAGTGTACATGTCACTACTTTGCGTCTTGACATGACGCGAAGTATTCGAACAGTTCCAATTTTCTATAAAAATTGGTGGCGACCCCACAAATGCAGGCTTGTCAACCTTTCACCGGTTTCAATGCCTTTCAAATCGGTTACGGCCCATAACGTGCCTTGGCCTCGCGCCGGAGTTCCATAGGAGAAGTGCCTCCACCTCGAACCCAACATGCGGGTGCGCGTTGTGTGGGTGGCTGTGTCCACAGTTTGGCGGATCCGCTGGGGATGATACACTTAGACTAAGTCTAGTGTTACCTAGCGTGAAACTTGAACAAGGTTAGGGAATAGCTTATATGAGACAGTTGTCAGTTTTCATTACTCAACCTTCTTTGGTCGTTTTGGTCAGCCTTCCTAGGCTTAACCCAACCAATTTGACCAATCGTCCCATCTGGACGGTACAAGTTCCTATTTGTGCCTAAAGATGGATAGTGATTAACGTCAACCATACCACGATGCTTACTCATATTTGTATCAAGAGCTTTCAGTACTCGAGCGAATGGACTTGGAACCGACCCGACTCATATTTGGCACGGACCTCTTCACAGACGAGGGTACGATAGCTTGGTAGGGCAACCCGCTCTTTAAACCAAAACCCTTCTAAAAGCACTCAGCATACCGTTATAATGCCCATGTTTGTGTTTGTAACTTGTACGTTATCACCTTTTGTAAACAAAACCATGACAAAATTTTCAAAATCTTTCTTCAAAATGCAAAAAATGTAGATCTTTCAAAATGGCCTAAAAAGCTGAAAATCAAGAAAGTCAAGTCGAAACTCTGTCAAAATTTCAAAAAAGAAATATTTCAAAAATCAAACTTCAAAATCAACACTCCTACGATCACACAAAATGATTGTCTAGGAAAACATTTCAAAATCAATTTTCTTTAACCCATATGACACACACGTGTCCCCTTTTAGTCAATCCACGAGTCTTGTCTTATTTGAGTAGGTGTGAAAAGTAGTCGAATATGTCTTGATTCTTCGTCGGTTCTTATCCTAAGTCCAAGATGGTCAGAACAAACGAAAGCGCAGCAAGCGTCCATGGTTAACCCGAAGATAATGACCGATATCTCGAAATTCAAGGGGCACGAAAACCCTCTAAACTACATTCATGCTTTCAAATATTACATGTCTATCAAGGGCATCAAGCTGGATATGTTCTTAAGGATCTTTCCTTCATCTCTCGACACAATTCATAAACAGTGGTTCTAATCTCTAGACCACAAGGAGATTTTTACTTATGACGATCCAGCCATCGAGTTCACTAAGCAATACGCGGATAATGCAAAAATTCAAGTCAACATGCGCACTTTAGAAGTTCTTACCCAAAATTAAAAGGAAGGATTCACCGATTTCCTAAGTAGGTGGAGAAAGACTAGTACCCAACTTGTTGAGCTTCCAGACGAGGCCACTCTAATGGAAAAGTTCGTGGACAATCTAAGGCCTACCTATTCAAATCACTTGATGTACCAAAACATCAAGTCTTTCAAAGACTTAACAATACTAGGTATAAGAATCGAAGACGATATTCGCAAATGACTCTTGTCCAAAATGGTGGGACGCGGATATCAAGGGTCAACTTCAACTGGAAGTCGTTCCTACGGTTCCACTAGTAAGATCGACGATGTCAACCTCGTCGAGTCATGCAAGAAAAACAATACACCAAGAAAGTTCACCTTTATTGGTGACACATATACAAATGCGCTGAAAAGATTGACGAAGCAAGAAAGAATCCAACTAATAGCACCTACACCTGACTCAGAATAGAATTCCAAATTATGGGATTACAATGCTTATTGTGAGTATCAGGGGTAAAGGACACGACAAAAAAAACTGCTATAGGCAGAAGCACGCTCTCCAAGACATGATCGAAGATGAGCGTTTGCCTATCCCTCCCGCGAGTAAGTCTAACAATACAAGGAATCCTCTTGGAATTCTAATGATCTTGGATGAGGAATCTACCTTGGATTTCTCACACCTTATCTCTCTAATCAAATATGAGATCAATATGGTCGACCATGGAGAAGCCTACTCTACCATCACACCAACTATTGCAGATTTTGTCGTATGGGCAAGAAGTGTGAGTAGACAGGTTGTTGACCTAGAAGATGGCGTGTCTTCTTTGCAAAAGTCAAAAATCTAACTCAAAGAGCCACGCAAATGGCCATCACCCTATCCGGAATAACACCTTCCCACCATTCAAAAAAGGCCACTCCTAGAAGATACCACTAGGATTAGGATACGAGCCTACAATATCCGAAGCTTTCGAAATGCTCGCTCAAGTTCACGATCACAAACATCGAGGAATCCAAATGCGACCATATCACCCTACACTAAATGGGTACTTTGTCAAGGAAGGAGACCATGAATCTTTTCACGGATTTCCTGAACCTTGGATGTTCAAAGGCAACAAGCTAGCTGGAATCGAGGTGTTCCATGATTGCTATTTCATTTCTAAAGAAATGGTTCCTACCGTCAAAAATAGCCCGACACCTTGTGTCGACGAACAAGTGTTAGCCTTTTGTTCGGAGAAGATCGATTCGCTAAGGCAACCCAAGACGAGATTATTACCATGATACTTCGGGATGACCATTTCAAACCCGCAACGCTCATCACCGATACAAACCCAGCCAACCAGCAGAAAGGATGGAGAAAGTCAATTAAATGGACCAACAATCAAGGAAGGTTGAAGGAGATATGAATAAAACAGCGTTCGTCACCCAGTGGGGTACCTATTGCTACACCGTTATGCCGTTCGGATTGATCAATGCTGGAGCAACGTATCAACGCACCGTGACTAACCTATTACATGACATGATGCACAAAGAAGTAGAGGTATATGTGGATGACATGATTTTCAAGCCCAAGTATAGGCAAGGTCACATCGCGTGCGTCCAACGACTTTGTAGATACCCAGTATCTGCACCTTCCAAAAACCACCCGATGATGATCGGACTACAACCTGTTTTTGATATGCGTGCGTGGATTGGCTATATATGAGATGGTTTAATGCAATATTCGGATATGAAAAATGATTTCGAAATGGTTTTATAACTTCATTTGCACTAAAACAACACTATTTAGAGTTAAAACCGTCATCGGACCCAAAACCGACTCAAAAGCTGCAACCCAAGTCAATCTGAGTCAACTCGAGTCTCGAATGTCGAAAATAATGTCATGAATGGTTTTATCAAGCCATTTGCATTAAAATGACACTATTTAGAGTCAAAACCGACATCGGGCCAAAAATCGGCTCAAAATTCAAATCCCGACTCAACACAAGTCAAACCCGAGTCAAGCATAAAATGCTCACTCCAAATAACACCCAAATATCATCTTATTAGATGACCATATTGTTATACAACATCCTATTTGAATACCATAAATCAAACCAACCAAACAATAGATAGAGGAAAGGCCACGTCCAAATTGAAAAGGACAGGACACCCCATTAAGGCACTAGATGGCTCGCGCCTCTTTAGGCCTCCTCCTTAGCCTCCAAGAAAACTCAACCGACTTACCATCCCACAATCCTCTATAAATACCCACCTTCACACACCATAATACTCACGCGAGCGTCCGCCCCCTCACATCTCCCTTAAACTTCTAGACCTTTCGACTTCGTAAGTCGAAAAATCGACGCGTGTTTTCAACCTACCGATTGAAAACACAAGCCTTACACATTTTGTTTGGTACCGTCGCCGTGCATTCGACCGACCCATTCGACCAAATCATCAACATGTTTTTCAACAACATATTTTCAACACATTTTCAAAATAAAATCCTTTTTAAGGCACTCTTTTAAACTTCTTCTGATACCGAGTAGTCGCATAACGAGAAAACTGTCTCTATAGTCGTCTACCTCACAAACATCGAAACATGTAAGTTTGAGGGTATAAACAACTCACTTATTTCATGTCTTTACTGTTTTATTAGTTCATAAGCATGAACAATGCATAACACGATTCAAACATAAGTTATACGTTAGGTGAGCCAAAACCAAGTTTTGGCTTGAAACAGAAGCTCTTTGCTATGCAAAGAGACTCGCGCCTCTTGTGGCTTCTCGGGTAAGACTCAAACGTGTTTGAGTTCATCTTCCTTTAATACTTTCTTTTATTTTCCTTATTTTTCTTCTACAGTTTTTACCACTTTAATTTATTTTCTCATCAAACTTTTTAACCATAAACCGTAATCACCCTTGGTTCCATATACCTTGACGGTTTAATCTGTGACTCGGAGATATTATTTGGTTAATTACATTTTAAAGGGCATTCTAAAATTCTTTTACTTTACTTAGCATTTTTCCTCACTTATTCACATTTGCAAGCCTTTTCATAATCAGCCTTGGTTCTTTATACCATGTCGGTTTAATACGAGTACGATGATAAATATTGGCTAATTACAAATAAATAAACTTAACATATTTAGTTCTTCTCAAAAATTTCTATTTATTTAATTTAATTTTATTTTATTTAAATCCTTGTTTTGACCATAATGGATATCACCCTTGGTTAAAATAAATACCATGTCGATTTACAAATCAATCATCACAAATACGGTTTTAAACAACCTTTTTTTTAACAACCTTGTAAAACAGATTTAACAACCTTTTTATAAAACCAGAGTACGCCCATTTGTATCGCCCAATGGCTCGCGTCCCTATGGGGCTGCTTGATTTTGTTCTACCTCATTTTTAGCACTTGTCTAGGACGATCCCGACTACAGTTAACCCGAATACATGAGGGATCAGATTGACAAGTTTACATTTTACACTTTATCATTTAAACACACTTCTTTTCCAAATAAATGGATCGTGTTAAGCACCAGAATCCGAATTTGGTAAATGGATGTTTAATTTCCGTTTTGGCATGCAAATTAATCCAAATCCAACTCGACATCAATTACTTGATACTTGGAAAAACAAACCGACTTAGCAAACTTTCACATGTTAGGTTAAAATTTTGGATGCGCATTCTTGCATTTATCGTTTTATCAACTTTTGAACTTAAACAACCACGATCGATCAGTAGAGGCTGCTAACGCGGGCGGGATTGTGTGTCCGATTAAAGGGCTTCTCAATATATACCCTCACCTCTTACTCATAACCTTTGGATAGTGGATGGCTTTATCTAGGGCGTACGAGAGTCATTTTAGCGATAGGATGCTAAAGGGGGATGAGTCCTTATCTTTAGTACCTATGTCAAGCACCGCTTTTTGCCTTGATTGACCATCGAGGTATAAAGTGGGTTCGAACTGTTTCCAGGCATCCCATAATTGCTTGGTGGCGACTCCGAACATCTCTGCATCGTTTTAAGACCTTCATCTAGATGAAATCGACCGATCTAAAACAATCCGGTCGAAAGCATTTCTACGTCACCAAGCATGGCTTTCTAACTACTGCATATCCACAGATTGGCTAGGCGTGCAGGTGGCCCATGTCTATAGACTGGTAGGCGGCCCGCGTCCACAAATGGGTAGGTAGCCTATGTCCACAGCTTGGCGACTCCGCTGGGTAAAACTAGGTCACTTGTGTCTTTGTGATCCTTAGAGGTGAAACTCGAACGAGGTCGTGGTTAAAGTGCATTAATTGATATTACGGTTATAAGTCGGGTTCCTTGTCTGGGCCCACAACCTAACCTTCATCAACCAATTGGCTCGTCTCCTCGGCATGAGTTTTCTCATCCCCGCGGTTCGAATCCCGATTGCGTCAAGCATGTGTAGATACCTCATTTCTACACCTTCCGCCAACCACCCAGTGATGATTGGGCCGCATGTTTGGTACACGGAACGATTTATGACAGTTCGTAAGTTTATCATCAAGTGATAGCTCAAACACTTGTGTCTACCTCTTGGTCGTCATCTACGCACCGGTACAGTCGTTTTGACAGTAATTAGAGTTCATTTGGAGTCCGGGTCAAAAACCGCTTCATGTTCTGATAAACCATTTTAAAATGCCTAGTCGGAATGCTCTAGAATATTCGGATATTTATTCCATAAATTAATTTTATATCTTTTGGTAAAATTTATCCCGTATATCATATTATAAGGAATAAGGAAGTAGAGATCTACTGCAATTCCATAATAGAAACGCGGAAATCTTTCTTCCGCAGGAGGAAACCCTGGGGAAATGACGCAGCAGGCGCTGCGCCTCTTGGAAGGATCGCAGCAGCTGCTGTGCCTCTTCTCCAGCCTGTTTTCGCTGTTTATAGAATTTTTCCGTGATTGTTTCCAAAGTTTGGGTCATTCCATAACTCTTCACATATTTTAGTATAAATAGAGACCTTTGGTCTCCATATTTTTCACGCGAGTGTCCGCCCTTCTCTTCTCTCTTTGCATTCTAGACCGTGCTCTAAGCTTTCAACGCCTACGTGCTTGATCAAACGACCACGTAAGCTCAGATCATTCTAAGTCCCAGTCACGTTGCATGACTAACCAATTTGAACACTACACATCAATCAATCAATTAATCTAAATCCTCCTACGAGGGCACTTTCTACATACATTCGAGTCGAGCAATCACTAATCGTTAACTTAGTTAATCTCGTTTCGTCAAACATGTAAGTCTGAGGGAGTAAATCCTATCTTTTTATTGTATTTTATTTTTGTATCAATTAATGTAAGGTTCACGTCAAAAACACATTCAAAACCGACTTTAAAAACCCTTATTCAAAACTGTTTTTACGAAACAACAGTTACCAGACATCGAGAATAAACGCAGCAGCAGCTGCGCCTCTATGAAGGGTCGCAGCCCCTGCTGCGCCTCTTCCAGAAGATGCCGCTGCTCCTGCTCTTCTTCTTCTTCCTCGGGTTTCTGTAGTTTTGTTCTCTTCTTTTATTTTCTTATTTTATTCCTTTCTTTTATACATTAAACCGTATTTTAGTTATTCCTTTCGATTATTGCGTTTTATTTTCGGCTTAAATCCCTTATAATCAATATTTGCGGGTTTTCGTCATTAAATCAAACCCGGATTTTAGAGCCTCGATTTGTCCATATCAAGTCCCTGGAATTTGTCCTTTGTTCATATTTATGTCGTTTATTCTTCAGTTTATCTTTCAAGGTTTGTTTGTCTTCATAGTTCAACCTAATTCGTTTTATTTCGTTTTAATTCGTTCCTAACCCGTTTTAATCGTTTTAATTTGTGTTTATCGCTTTTATGACGGTTCCATATGTAATAAACCTACTAAATCACCTTTACTTCAGTCTAATATTGACGATCAATCATAAAACATACCAAAGAATGTTAACTACCCGCAGTTCTGACTTCAAAGCCAGAGCTCAACTCAAGAACAGACGCAGGAATAGCTGCGCCTCTTCTAAGAGACGCAGCAGATGCTGCGCCTGTTCTGAGTTGAGTTCTGTCCCTGAACTTCTGTTCTCGCTTTGACCTAGTCTTTAATTACGTGTTTAATTGACTAATAATTGTAATATCACTCTTAATCTGTCTTATTTAGTCTCTTTTATTTCTAACCCTTTTTATTTTCTTTTCTTTTCCAAATTTCCGTTTTGAATGTATTTTTGACGTAAATCAGTTAAATCAATATAATTCATTGTAATTTTAATTATTGCTATTTTGTTTATCGTTATTTATTGTTTATTGTATGATTTATTTGCTTGTTGTTCGCAATGTAATTAATTCTAAACTCCAATTCGACATTATTGTTTGCCAATTACATGTTCACCGACATAGTTAATCTCACATGCTAGGATTAATCTGTGGATATTGCATTGCATGCATATAATCGACAACAGATCAAATACGAACGACTTCCCTAATCATTAGTAGAGGCCGCTATCGAGGTGTGCGGGATTAGGTGTTCAGTAAAAGGACTTCCTAATACGTACCCTCACCCCTTACTCCAGATCTCTGTGAACATCCGTGTTCATTGGCATCCACGAGAGTCATTCTAGATATAGAATGCTAAGGGTAACGAGTTCTTAGTGTTCATGTCACTACTTTGTGTCTTGACATGGCATGAGGTATTCGAACAGTTCCAATTTCCCATAAAAATTGGTGGCGGCTCCACAAATGCACGCTTATTTCATGTGCTTCTGCGCGTGCCGCAGGTGGCCCATGTCCAGAGTTTGGCGACTCCGCTGGGGATAATACACTTACGTGTTACCTAGGGTGAAACTTGAAAGAGGTTAGGGAATAGTTTATACGAGACAATTGTCGGTTTTCATTACTCGACGTTCTTAGGTCGTTTTATTCGGCCTTCCTAGGCCCAACCCAACCCATTCGACCAATCGTCCCGTCTGGATGGTCTATATTATTATCTGGGCCTAAGGATAGATAGTGATTGACGTCAACCATACCGTGGTACATACTCTTGTTTGTATCAAGGGCTTTCACTACTCGAGGAAATGGATTAGGGACCGACTTTACTCATGTTTGGCACGGACCTCTCCACAGACCAGGGTTTGATCGCCTGGTATGGCAACCCACCCTTTAAGCCAAAACCCTTTAAATGCACTCAGCATACCGTTATAATGCCTGTATGTTTGTATCATATATGTGATCACCATTTTGTAAATAAAACCATGACGAAATTTTATAAAATCAAAATCCCTTTTAAAACGTAAATACTTTCAAAAGTGGCCTAAAATAGCTTAAAGTGAGTCGAAACTCTGTTCAAATATCCAGCCAAAATTCGGGCCTCAAAACCCATTTCAAAACTCACCACGAGTCAACACTCCTACAAATACACTATAGTTACTTAGGACAAACATTTCAAAATTTGTCATTTTTAAACCTCACTTAACACAGCACACTCCCACTTCACAAGTCGAGTCTTTCTTTTTTGAGTAAGTGTGCTAAAATGGTCGATCGCGTTTTGATTCGTCATCGTTCTCCTACCCTCAATTTCCAAGATGCCTGAAACTAGTCACGCAAGTGTTAATGGACATCCCAAAAATGGTAATGATCTAATCCTAGCTGCGCTTATCCGTCTCCAAACAAGCCAAGACCAAGCTTGTGATCGCCTTAATGATATTGAAGGCCGAATTGTCGCTGTAGAAACTAGGCTTCCTCTTGTAGAGAACGATATTCCCGATGCGAGCGTGCATGATAACCTTCCACCCTTTGTTGGACAACTAGAAGTCAACCCCCCACTAGGTCTTACTGAAGCTGAAAAGCGACTCCAATACTTGGAGGAGCAACTAATGTACCTTAAGGGAGATGACATCTACAGGGAGAATAATCGCAAGTATGAGGCGGTAAATGCTTAGTTGCCAACCAACTTCAACATGACTGGCATCCCGAAGTTCAAGGGACATGAAAACCCTTTGAACCACATTCGTGCCTTCAAAGATTATATGTCTATCAAAGGTTTTACTCTTCGGAGCACAAGAAAATCGCTACCTGGGATGATGTCGCGATTGAGTTCACTAAATAGTACGCAGATAATGCTGAGATCCAAGTTAACATGCGCACTCTAGAGGTTTTTACCCAAAATGAGAAAGAAGGCTTCACTGACTTCCTAAGTAGGTGGAGGAAGACTAGCACACAACTTGTTGAACGCCCAGATGAAGCTACTGTATGGGTAAAAATACCCTCTCATTTTCATCATGACATGGCAACTCGCTATTGGGTAAAACAGAAGCATACAGATCAATGACAAGCAGCAGACTGCTAGACACCAGAAAGAACAAGAGGGGATGAACCTGGACATTCAAATAAAGCAGAGGCCACATATGAACCGAATAACAAGCAATCAGCAGGAACGTTGAAACAGTCAGCAGGAACATTGCGGTTACCAGCAGTTGCTTTGACAAAGTTAGCAACCACTTCCTATTTCATAGGAAGTGGAGCGTATGGTTGAGAAAACATAGGGACATGTGCGACAGTTCAAGGAAGATTATAAAAGAGCAACAAACAGGAGATTCAAGGATACCGGATTTCTCACTCATCCCACTCAGAGAAACAACATTCATCATCTGCAACAAATAATAATCCACACACCTAGGAACATATACAACATGCATATCATTTGTACTTAGTTGTTTGGAGATTACAGCTCTTCCTCCTGATTGTTCCAGCTAGGTTTACCCTCTAAAACTATTACTACTAGTGGATCATTGGTAGGACACCATCCCCCCCGCGGTTTTTCCCACATTTTGGGTTTTCCGCGTCACCATTTTGCTTGTGTCATTTGCCTTTCGTTCCTTTTCGTTTGCTTTCCTTTCATATTATTTGTTTACTTTCGTTCTCGTTATGTTCTTACTAATAATCTACTTAGGTCCTTAATACCGTATTTTAATTGAAATAGCCGCATTGACTCACAAACCTTTAGTCGGTAAAATCTTACCAAAATAATTTGGCGCCCACCGTGGGGCATTGTTGTTAAATCTAGGTTAAAATACCTCTTTTCGAAATATCATAACATCTCTATAGTTAATCATGTCAGGATCCAATCAGAACGTATCAGATCCGATGAGTACATCAGTGCAAACTCCCGTAATAGAGGCGACGCCAGCAACCTCCAGTGTTCCAACAACGGCAGTCCCTACCACCAGAGTTACTGCAGGCCAGGCTCAGCCCCAAGTATCAGCAAAGCCTCCTTACTCCCCCAAAGTCACAGATCTGGGAGCAGGGAAGGCTGGCAAATCACCAGTTATTAATCTTGTGCCAAAACCTAATAGGGATGGGAGTCTGCAGCGCCCAGGATCACCAGGACACCTGATAGGATCCCGTCTCCCAGGAGCATCACAACCAGATCCGGTACAACAGTTGCTCCAAGGGATGACATCCTTGCAGTAGGCGGTAATAGGGCTGCAAAGGGACAACCAGTCTTTGCAGGAGAAGATAGATGCAGTGTCACCCCTGGGAACGACCCAGCAGATGGCAAGGTCAACACTCGGCCAGGGGAATGCCGGGGAGTACTCAGGGAGGCTACTGCCGCAAAATCTAGTAACCAGGCTCGATAAGAATATGCTACTACCAGGAGTAACCACGTCACCCGAGCAAGTATATCAAGCAGGAACAGTGGCCACCCAAGGTACAATCCAACCACCAGGGGTTTCACCACTACCAAGGGTGCCGCAAACGTACCCCATGGTACTCAATCTTGTGGGATTAGGGGCACTGACTCCAGATTCCATACCAACAACCAGCAGTACGCCGGTAGTACCAGGGAGCAGTCCAGGGGAACAATTAGCAAGAAACGCATACCTCGGGATATGCTCCTATATGCCATATACTCCAGACAGCCAGTTCACGCCTATTGTGAACTCAACACCATTACCTGAAAGCTACATGGTACCTCCTTACATGCCAGGAGGAACACCAAATCGATATGAGGTATACTCAGTACCCCACAACCAGGGTGTGAGGGTAGGAAGCCATGTAGAACGACAGTCGCATGATATCAGGTCCCTACTCAGCAAGGTTCCAGGGTTACCACGTCCCATGGAGGTGGTAACCCTGGAGTGCTATGCGGATTCCCCCTTTGTGGACAACATTGCCCTTGTCAGCATGCCAAAGGGGTTTGCCACACCAACAATGACGTTGTATGATGGAACAGAGGATCCGCTAGAGCACATCAACCAATACGAACAGAAAATGATGGTGGTTGCAGCAACAGGGCCTGAAAAGGAAGCGTTTATGTGCAAAGGATTCGGTTCCACCTTGTCAGGAACCGCACTCCAGTGGTTCGTTAACCTTCCCAACAAGTCTATTTCCAGCTTTGCATGGTTGGTAAACGTCTTCAATCAGCAGTTCGCAAGCAGTCGCAAGCCACAAAAATTATCCAGTGATCTATACCGGATCGTCCAGAGGTTCGAGGAGTCCACCAGGGATTATCTCGCCAGATTCAATGTGGAAAAAATATCTATCCCTAGGTGCGACCCTACAACAGCAGTCAATGCCTTCAGAAGAGGACTACATTGCGACTCTGATTTTTATAAGGATCTCACCAAGCACCCATGTGCCACCTTTGAGGAAGTCAAGCAAATGGCAGAGGCTACTTATTGCCTAGAGGAGGATGACGATAGAAGGGACCTGTACGGAACAGGGTCGTCCAACAGAAAAATCACAATGGAGAAGAAGAACGAAAGAACCAAACCCTACAGCAAGAACACACTGAACAAAGTCTCAGGAGAAACAAAAAGCACCGAGGCTCCACCTAAGCTCAGCGAGTATGGGTTCACCAATGGACTTGCTGGGGTATTGAAGGCAATCAGGGAACTGGGGCAGAGGGCCAGGTGGCCCAAGAAGCCTACCCCCAGGAAGAACGACAGAAGAGATGCCAGCAAAAGGTGTGAATACCATAACGATATTGCCCACAATATAAAAGATTGTGTAGTACTACGAAAGGAAGTAAAGCACCTCTACAGTGCTGGATGCTTGGATCACCCGCTCCCCAAGGGAGCGAAATCTGGAAAGGTCAATACTGCTGACCAGGCGCAACCATCCCCACCTCCACCTTACTCAAAGGTCGTGAGCGTCATCACTGGAGGATCGGAAATATGTGGTCTCACTTATTCAACAGCAAAGCGTCATGCAACCGACACTAAAGGAAATAAACCAGAGTTACCTCTCAGGGTTAGCAGACAGGATCTACCAGCAATCTCATTCGATGAGGCAGACATACCCGATGAGGCAGAACATCACCATGACGCCTTGATCATTACCCTTTCCATAGGTAATTGCCTTGTTAAAAAGATATTGGTAGATATAGGAAGCTCTGTGAATTTGATAATGCTGGAAACCTTGAAGAACATGGGGTTCAGCGAGAAAGACCTGGTGTAGAAGGCAGTACCCTTGGTAGGCTTCAGCGGAGAAACTAAACAATCCCTTGGAGAAATAGTGATTCCTACCTTTGCAGGGGGGTATGAACAAACAGGTACGGTACTTGGTCATTGATGGTCCGTCAACTTATAACGTGATACTTGGCAGGCCTTGGATCCATGAAATGAAAGTGGTATCATCAACGTACCATCACAGCCTGAAGTTCCTTACACCCTGGGGGTACAGGAGATACGGGGAGATCAAAATATCGCTCGGGATTGTTACAAGAACGCTCTGAAACCCACTGCAGCTGGTCCAACATAGCAATTACAGAAAATGTGCGTCCAGAGGGAGTATATCGTACCTCCCCAGGAGGAACTCGACGAAGTAGTCATGGACCCACAGTTTCCAGCAAGAACAGTGCTGGTGGGAGCTGATTGTGCAGATAACATCCGTGAGCAGATAATTGAATTTCTACGTACTAACATGGATTGTTTCGCCTGGTCCCATAGCGACATGATTGGCATAGATCCAAGTGTAATCACACACCGGTTAAATGTAGACCCCAGCTTCCCTCCAGTCCAGCAGAAAAGGTGGAAATTTGCTCCTGAAAGGAACGAGGTGATAAACCAGGAGGTAGACAACCTCCTGGCAGCAAACAAGATCATGGAATTTAACTACCCAGAATGGCTCTCGAATGTTGTGGTTGTACCCAAGAAGAACAACAAGTGGAGAGTATGTGTTGATTTCACAGATCTTAACAAAGCTTGCCCAAAAGACCCGTTCCCCCTACCGCACATTGATTTCATGGTAGACGCAACAGCAGGGCATGAGCTACTTACCTTCCTTGACGCCTGGATCGGGTATAACCAGATAAAAATGGACCCTAAGGATCCGGAGAAAACAGCCTTCAGATCTGACAGAGGCCTGTACTGCTACAATGTGATGCCTTTTGGCCTAAAAAATGATGGTTCCATCTATCAGCGCCTGGTGAACAGAATGTTCAAGGAGGAGATAGGGAGATCAATGGAAGTCTACATTGACGATATGGTAGTCAAATCCGAGAAGGCAGAACAACACATGTCCCACTTAGAAAATACCTTCTCGATCCTTAGAAAATACCATATGAAGCTGAACCTCCTGAAATGCACTTTTGGAGTCTCCTCGGGGAAATTCCTGGGGTACTTGGTGACGCAAAGAGGTATAGAGGCCAGCACGGAGCAAATCAAAGCATTACTCCAGTTAGAATCTCCTCAGAAGCCAAAGGACGTACAGAGGCTCACAGGACGGGTAGCAGCCCTAAACCGGTTCATATCAAGGTCCTCAGACAGGTGCCGACTGTTCTATGACATCTTGAGGAAGAGCCAGAAGTTTGAATGGACGTCAGAGCATGAAAAGGCATTTGGGGAACTCAAGCAGTACCTAAGCACCCCTCATGTTCTCTCCAAGCCAGAACAGGGAAAACCACTGTACTTGTATCTGTCGGTAACGGAGGTGGCTGGAAGTGCTGTACAGGTACGAGAGCACGACGGTATGCGGAAAGTAGTATACTATATAAGCAAGTCTCTGTTACCTGCAGAGACTAGGTACACATCTCTAGAAAAACTCGTTTTAGCACTTGTTACTGCTTCGTACAAATTGCGTCCCTATTTTGAGTCACATACAATTTCAGTTGTGACCAACTACCCCCTGAGAACCATAATGAGGAAACCCGAAGTGTCAGGGAGAATGGTTAAATGGTCTGTCCACCTAAGTGGGTACGACCTGAAATTTGAACCCCAAACAGCCATAAAGTCCCAAGCCCTAGCTGACTTCGTGTCAGACTTTAGCCCCACCCTTCAAGAACAAGCCGACAGTGAAATCTTGACCCTAAGTGAGGCTAAAGGGGAGCAGGTATGGGAATTACATATTGATGGGGCATCCAACACAAAGGGAGGAGGGGTAGGGTTGGTCCTGAAATCGCCTCAGGGGGAATAGATAATACAGGCAGTACAGTGTGAGTTCAAAGCAACGAATAACGAGGCAGAATACGAGGCCCTAATCTTAGGACTCCAACTAGCCTTAGAAATGCAAATCAACCACATCAACGTGTACAGTGACTCCCAACTGATTGTAAACCACGTAAATAACGTGTACACGGCCAGGGATCATAAAATGGTAACCTACCTGGAAGTGGCGAAGGAGCTCAAACTCCGCTTTGCCTCCTTCCACATCCAGCAGATACCAAGGGACTAGAACGTTGAAGCAGATGCTCTCGCCACCCTGGGAGCAGCCTTCACTCCAGGGGCAGTGGGTACTATACCATTCATACATGTCATGAAACCTGCCATACGACAGAATGCACAGCAAGATGCCAGCAAGGCTGCAACCACCCAGTGGACATACGAAGTAGGGATACTATGTACTGCCACACCCCAGGAAGAAACTGATGATTGGTGCAAGCCTTACATTAGTTGGCTACGTGATGAGGTATTACCACCTAACCAGAAAGACGCCAGGAGATTCAAAATGCAATCCTCCAGATTCATACTCATTGATGGTATCCTATATAGGAAGTCCTTGGCAGGACCCTTGATACGTGCATTTTATATAGTCTTTTTAGCCTATTTTATGCACGTATTTCTATGCTTTTATCGTGGTTTCATGCTACGAAATGCCCCGAATTGCATACTTTGGAAGTTCTTGTCTTATTTGCAGGAATGAGCCATAAAGTAGCGAAATCAAGCCTTTTACCGTCCGTTTAGCATGCATTTGGAGGAAGAGATGATTTGGAGTGGGAAATATTGCTGTCTTGGGATGCGTGAAGGTGTTTCGGGAGCTAAAAGGACAAGTCAAAGTCAAATTGACAAGAATGATGGGCTGCTGAAGTCAAGTATCACTTGATCGAGTGATTTATTACTCGATCGAGTGATTTAGGAGTCAATAATCAGTCGATCGAGTAGACTATGTAGTCGATCGACCAGTTCTTTTTACGCACTTACTCGATCGAGGACAATTACTAGTCGATCGAGCAGTTTCTTGCTGGGTTTGCTCGATCGAGTGGTTTTTATCCACTCGATCGAGTGGACTTTGCTACGGGTTGGGCTTTTTAGGTTTAATTCCGTCATTAGGTTTAATCCTATTCCTATTTTCTTATAAATAGGAGTAAAGGTTGTCATTTGTAATCATCCAAGGATCTCTCACACTTTTGCTACATTGCTGATTACTGTTACTCTGTTCTTATTTCCGGATCCTTAATTTCAGTAATTTCGTCTCTCTTTCCTCTCTTTTTATTTAATGTTTATTATTCCCTCTCCCTATTTATTTATTGTACTTATTTATTCCATGTCTAGCTAAATCCCCCTGGTATGTTAGGATTAGGGAAGCCGTGGTAGCGATGCTTTAATTGTATTAAATAGATTAGCCCTGCGATAAGAATTGTATTAGGCAATTTAACTGTTATCCGGTCGAATGAATGCATGCAGGAGACCATAAATCTAGTTAACCCCGACCTAGATCGAAAGATTGGAAGGGAAGGCTTGCTTAATTACAATAGGGTATAGCAGTGAGGGCGAAAGTTAAGCTGTTTACGCTCTAGGGCGGTTTAAGGACCGAAAGGTGACGACCATAGCTCTTCTTATCAATAGTCTAATCGTCTTAGTATTCTCGATAATATAAGATCTGATAGCTGCCACGGTGGACCGACTCCTAGCATACTTCCTTTCTCTTATTGTTAATTTCTCTCATCTTTTTCCCTCGCTTTAGTCTTTAGTTTAGTCAACACGATCAATTCAACCCCCAATTGTGACATCAGACGGATAGAATAGACAAATAGATAGTACACCGCCTCCCTGTGGAGATCGACCCTACTTACCGCTGACTTCTGTTAGTAGTAATTTAGGTATTTATTTTTGGTGTAGAACGACCGCATCAAATTTTGGCGCCGTTACCGGGGAGGCAATCTATTTATTTATTTGTTTAATTTTACCTGTTTTTAGCCTCAGGGGATTTTTCCCTTGAGGCCGTTTTAATCTTTTGTTTAGTGCTGTTTTGATAGGCCTTACAGGTACTACCTAGACAGTTCTAGGTGAAAGACAGTCAAAGGGAAGGCTTGAGTACCTTTGACCCATCACCGATGTCCCATTATATGGAACAATGGGTGATGATCTCGCTACTGGAGATGTGGTTCTGCCGAGCACAATGCAGGTGTAGTTGTGCCGCCACATCCACCCTATCAATGGCCACCGCAACAAGATCCTCCCGATATATACAAGAAGAAGAGATTGCGGAGCTGAAATCCTTTTTGCAGACACTTGCATCTCAATTGCAAGATCGTGACCGAGAGAGGCAAGATCATGATAGACGCACTTCTTCGTGACTTGAAAAGCTCGAAACTGACATTGCTCAGTTAGCGGTGAGATACAAGAAGAAGAGGTTGCGGGCGAGGTCTTTAATGGAGATACTTGCATCTCAAGTGCAGAATTATGATCGAGTGAGGCAAGAGAGTGATAGACGTGCGGATGCTCAAATCCTTGAGCTCGAGTCTGTAGTTGCTCAGTTAGCAGCTGAGATGCAAGAAGAAGGGGTATACCTTGTTGAGAGCGGTTTCTCCCCTGAGAAAACCGTGTTGCCCAATGATGAGGATGACTTCTATGACTCAGACGACGAGTTTCTATCATATTTCACTGCCCCACACGAGGATTTCAGCGCTGTACAGGAGGAATCACTCGATCGAGTGACAATTATTGGTCGATCGAGTGATTTTCCAGGAGAAAGTGCTCGATCGAGTGGAATTTCTACTCGATCGAGTGGCACGCAGGAGGAAACTGCTCGATCGAATGACAATTCTTTTCGATCGAGTAGTCTGGCCATTGGGAGCTTAACTCCGTCACTTGGGTTCATATTGGATGACGAATTTGACGATGATGAAGGTTACGGTGAACCTCCCTTATTCACAGCCGAGTCGGATACACTCGAAGCTGCGATCTACGGGACGGATTCCACTAAGGAGGTTGATGAAGAAGCAGCCGAGACGGTGATTACTCCTAGCACGGAAGAGGTAATGAATTCCTTTATCTATGATCCCGTCATTAAGAGTGATCAACCTGAGGTAGTAAACGGTAATTTCATTATTATTTGTAAATTGCCTCGTCTTATTCATGCTTCCTTTTTCAAAGCTGTACCCCCTCATATGTGGACGCATAATTTAACGAATTTTCACCGTCCTTATCATCTCAAAATTGCTAATCTGAATCGGGACCCTTATATATTGACAGTTGCTCCCGCGCTCCTTTATTATGTGGATAAATTTAGGAGCTTACATAGGAAATTTGTTAGACTCAAAAGGTTGTTTAATTTCATTTCCTATTTCTTGATTCCACTTTGGTGCTACTTATGCTGTTGTGTAGCACATGCGCAGCTATTTGACAGGTTGCTGCGCGCTTTGAGCTGTTTTGATTGTGACTAATTTGAGTGGCTCGAAGAAAAAGAAGGTCGAGCTGGGACCTGACTGAAGCTAGCGCTAACCGGGAGGCAACCCGGCGATTTTATTTTGCATTTTTATTTACTTTAAGTTGTAATAAATGGTTCTATACCATAGACTTCTCAGTATGCTTGTCTTGTCAGTTTGCGGGCTGTTCTTATTGCGTTTTTGCAGGAGATACGATGAGAAGTACTCGATCGAGTACTTTTTGTACTCGATCGAGCACTTGTGCTGCCAAATCCTCTCGATCGAGCTAATATCTACTCGATCGAGTACCTGCAAAGTAAGAAAGCACTCGATCGACCTAGTTTCTTTTCGATCGAGCTGTTCTTGGATGCCCACTCACTCGATCGACCACTGTTGGACGGATATCGAGTGTTTTTGACTTGTATCAGCTTCCTGAGACGGTTTTCCGGGCCTTAGCAACCTCCCATTTCATGGTCGGTTTGGGGAGGTCCCCTTATTCGCGCGTCTTGTAAGTTTTCCGCTTTTACTCTCTTCCTCCTTTAGTTTGCATTTTCCTTTCCATGTTTTGGTACAATGGGGGCATTGTACGGTTTGGTTTGGGGAGGTTATGCATCCATATCTGTGTCTGCATATTGTTTTTATTTGCATTTCTGTTATCACGTTTAATTTTCTGTTTGCATTGTTATCTATTTCATAAAAATTTAAAATTCAATAAAAATTTGAAAAATTGTTGAAAATTTCAAAAATTTCACGTTTATTTTTAGCATATAGGTTGAGTCGGAACGGTAGATTTCAATGATGATATTGCACTGCATTTGTCTTTTTGCTTAAGCCTTGCATTGAACTGTTATCTTTTAGCTTTGTCTTATTGCATAATCTACGAGTTAATGTTAAAATTTAGCTGAACGAATAGACTTGACCTGAAATTTTGGCAACCTACTTATAATTTCTAAGGATTAGAGCCTTTTAAACTGGTGTCATTTATGACCAGTTTCATGTAGGATTGTGAGTAGTTACTCCTTGCATAACATGTTCATTAATTTGCACGTATATGAAATTCAATTGCTTTTTGCCGTCATACATTCGGGTTAGTGGTTGGTGTCACATGCAGGGAGGTGCTTACATTTCCCTTTTCTTTCATTTTTACCCATAAACTCCACATTAGCCAAATTTGCCTGTTGACCCTTAGCTACATTCCAAATTTAGCCTGCCTTGTCAAGCTAGTCTAGATTGTTGTTTTGCGGTATATATTTCATTGTGTCAAGTTTGGCTTGTATCTATTGTTTTGGAGTTGGTTTTTATGAAGAAAAGGAGTTGAAAAAACGTGAAAAAAAAAGAAAAATGAATCGAAAAAAAAAAGAAAAAGAAAAATGAAAAAAAAAGGAATGAAAAAGAAGAAACCGAAAGAAATAGAAAGAAAAGAAAAGAAAAAAAAGATGTTGTTTGGTTGACGGTTTCTACTCCTATGTTCTATCTTATTTCATATGAGGAGTATGTTTGGTTCGGTTTGGTGAGTTTTATGCCAAGTGAAGGGCATGTGTTTATTTCATAATTGAGTTGGAAATGGATGTTGATATATGGTTCTGTTTAGGTACTAGCTTGATCACCTATACCTCCACATTCCCATAATTGTTTTGCCTTTTCTTACCCATTGCCTCACTTAGCCATATTTTCTTTGTAAGCCCTCGGCTGTGACAGGACCTTGTTTGGTTGGAATGTATGAACGGTAGCTAGAATTGTCT
Organism: Silene latifolia; assembly: GCF_048544455.1. Lineage (NCBI taxonomy): Eukaryota > Viridiplantae > Streptophyta > Magnoliopsida > Caryophyllales > Caryophyllaceae > Silene > Silene latifolia. The sequence continues at coordinate 85,621,473 of NC_133535.1, forward strand.
ATCATATTAGTTGCATGCATGTTTATGTGGGTCGTAGTCTAGGTGAGCGACTATTTTTCTTCCTCTCTTACATATATATGCTTGCCTTTGCTTCATGAGAGAAGAGTGACCCGTGAGAGTCCATTGTTAAAGGTCTTGCAAGGTCGACGGTTCAGCTTTATTTACAAACATCTTATAACTCGTTTGCATTTGGCTGTCTTGCTATAAGTGTTAGTTTTCTTGCATTAAATTGGCTTAAGTGGGCATTTGTAGCTAGCTCTGAGTTATCTTTTTCCGTTCAATTAGCGTATAGTTTTGAGTTTACTCGGGGACGAGTAAAGGTTTGGTTTGGGGAGATTTGATACGTGCATTTTATATAGTCTTTTTAGCCTATTTTATGCACGTATTTCTATGCTTTTATCGTGGTTTCATGCTACGAAATGCCCCGAATTGCATACTTTGGAAGTTCTTGTCTTATTTGCAGGAATGAGCCATAAAGTAGCGAAATCAAGCCTTTTACCGTCCGTTTAGCATGCATTTGGAGGAAGAGATGATTTGGAGTGGGAAATATTGCTGTCTTGGGATGCGTGAAGGTGTTTCGGGAGCTAAAAGGACAAGTCAAAGTCAAATTGACAAGAATGATGGGCTGCTGAAGTCAAGTATCACTTGATCGAGTGATTTATTACTCGATAGAGTGATTTAGGAGTCAATAATCAGTCGATCGAGTAGACTATGTAGTCGATCGACCAGTTCTTTTTACGCACTTACTCGATCGAGGACAATTACTAGTCGATCGAGCAGTTTCTTGCTGGGTTTGCTCGATCGAGTGGTTTTTATCCACTCGATCGAGTGGACTTTGCTACGGGTTGGGCTTTTTAGGTTTAATTCCGTCATTAGGTTTAATCCTATTCCTATTTTCTTATAAATAGGAGTAAAGGTTGTCATTTGTAATCATCCAAGGATCTCTCACACTTTTGCTACATTGCTGATTACTGTTACTCTGTTCTTATTTCCGGATCCTTAATTTCAGTAATTTCGTCTCTCTTTCCTCTCTTTTTATTTAATGTTTATTATTCCCTCTCCCTATTTATTTATTGTACTTATTTATTCCATGTCTAGCTAAATCCCCCTGGTATGTTAGGATTAGGGAAGCCGTGGTAGCGATGCTTTAATTGTATTAAATAGATTAGCCCTGCGATAAGAATTGTATTAGGCAATTTAACTGTTATCCGGTCGAATGAATGCATGCAGGAGACCATAAATCTAGTTAACCCCGACCTAGATCGAAAGATTGGAAGGGAAGGCTTGCTTGCTTAATTACAATAGGGTATAGCGATGAGGGCGAAAGTTAAGCTGTTTACGCTCTAGGGCGGTTTAAGGACCGAAAGGTGACGACCATAGCTCTTCTTATCAATAGTCTAATCGTCTTAGTATTCTCGATAATATAAGATCTGATAGCTGCCACGGTGGACCGACTCCTAGCATACTTCCTTTCTCTTATTGTTAATTTCTCTCATCTTTTTCCCTCGCTTTAGTCTTTAGTTTAGTCAACACGATCAATTCAACCCCCAATTGTGACATCAGACGGATAGAATAGACAAATAGATAGTACACCGCCTCCCTGTGGAGATCGACCCTACTTACCGCTGACTTCTGTTAGTAGTAATTTAGGTATTTATTTTTGGTGTAGAACGACCGCATCAACCCTATCTGAGGTGCTTGAGCATACAGAAGACACATGCAGTAATGTGTGATATCCACAGTGGTGATTGTGGAAATCACACAGGGGGTAGGAGCCTGTCCAACAAGGCACTAAGGCAGGGTTACTTCTGGCCTACCATGAGTAAGGACGCCATAGATTACGTCAGGAAATGTGAAGAATGCCAAAAGCACGCCCCTATCAGCCACCGGCCAGCAGAACATATGCATCCGATCATCTCGCCTTGGGCTTTTATGAAATGGGGAATGGACATTGTGGGACCATTACCCCGTGCTTCTGGAAACAGGACGTACATGCTGGCAATGACGGACTACTTCTCTAAATGGATAGAGGCAGAAGCTTTCCCTCAGGTCCTGGAGAAGCATCTAATATCTTTCATCAAGAGGAACATAGCCAGCAGATACGGCATCCCCTCAGAAATCATATGTGACAACGGGTCACAATTCATATCCCACAGAACAGAAGATTACTGCGCCAGGTGGAACATCAAGCTGTTTAAGTCCACTCCTAGGAATCCACAGTCCAACGGTCAGGCAGAATCCAGCAACAAGATAGTCATGAACAACCTGAAAAGAAGGCTAGAGGATATAGGAGCCAACTGGGCAGGCGAGCTCCCCTTCGTACTGTGGTCTGATAGAACCACCCCCAAAGTGGCAACAGGTCAACCACCATTCAGTCTGGTATATGGGGTCGAGGCAGTTATTCCATCTTAGGTACAAATGCAGACATATCGATATGTCAATGCCACCGAAGAAAGGAACTAGGTAGAAATGGCCAGCACCCTGGATACCATTGATGAGCTAAGAACCAGCGCCAAAATCAGGATGACAGCTTACAAGCAGACAGCAGCCAGGAGTTACAACAAAAACGTAAGACTGAGAACACTGCAGGTAGGGAACCTGGTACTCAGGAAGGTATTCCCAAACACCAAGAACCAGAGTGTAGGTAAATTCGCCTATAACTGGGAAGGTCCCTACTACATAGAAGCCATCATGGGTAATGGGGCATACAAGTTGGAGACTATGGACGGGGAAGCTGTCCCTAGGTCCTGGAACATCATTTACCTTAAAAAGTATTATGTCTGAGATTCCAGGTGCAGGACCCAGAAGTTCCACCTCCAGCAGGTACACCCCAGGACCCTTGAATCCCAGCATTCAGTACTCCAGAAACCTTAGAACATGAACTAACTTGCTAAAAGTTTCTTTGACTAAGCAGTTATCGCTTGAAAGGGAACAACCCTAGAACCTAGTTGCTGGAGCCACAACTCACTCTCTCATAAGGTACATACGCAAAGAACTAATCATTTTGTTTCGTACCGCCTGACTATACCACCTGCATTGGTCTAAAAGTTATATCTCTTTTGACAGCAGGAACAACTAAGTCACCAGGCAAGGTCTTTCATTCAGTATAGAGGCAGAAGCTTTCCCTCAGGTCCTGGAGAAGCATCTGATATCTTTCATCAAGAGGAACATAGAAGCTTTGCCTCAGGTCCTGGAGAAGCATCTGATATCTTTCATCAAGAGGAACATAGCCAGCAGATACGACATCCCCTCAGAAATCATATGTGACAACGGGTCACAATTCATATCCCACAGAACAGAAGATTACTGCGCCAGGTGGAACATCAAGCTGTTTAAGTCCACTCCTAGGAATCCACAGTCCAACGGTCAGGCAGAATCCAGCAACAAGATAGTCATGAACAACCTAAAAAGAAGGCTAGAGGAGATATGAGCCAACTGGGCAGGCGAGCTCCCCTTCGTACTGTGGTCTGATAGAACCACCCCCAAAGTGGCAACAGGTCAAACATCATTCAGTCTGGTATATGGGGCCGAGGCAGTTATTCCATCTTAGGTACAAATGCTGACGTATCGATATGTCAATGCCATCGAAGAAAGGAACTAGGTAGAAATGTCCAGCAGCCTGGATACCATTGATGAGCTAAGAACCAGCGCCAAAATCAGGATGACAGCTTACAAGCAGACAGCAGCCAGGAGTTACAACATAAACGTAAGATTGAGAACACTGCAGGTAGGGAACCTGGTACTCAGGAAGGTATTCCCAAACACCAAGAATCAGAGTGTAGGTAAATTCGCCTATAACTGGGAAGGTCCCTACTGCATAGAAGCCATCATGGGTAATGGGGCATACAAGTTGGAGACTATGGACGGGGAAGCTGTCCCTAGGTCCTGGAACATCATTTACCTTAAAAAGTATTATGTCTGAGATTCCAGGTGCAGGACCCAGAAGTTCCACCTCCAGCAGGTACACCCCAGGACCCTTGAATCCCAGCATTCAGTACTCCAGAAACCTTAGAACATGAACTAACTTGCTAAAAGTGTCTTTGACTAAGCAGTTATCGCTTGAAAGGGAACAACCCCGGAACCTAGTTGCTGGAGCCACAACTCACTCTCTCATAAGGTACATACGCAAAGAACTAATCATTTTGTTTCGTACCGCCTGACTATACCACCTGCATTGGTCTAAAAGTAATATCTCTTTTGACAGCAGGAACAACTAAGTCACCAGGCAAGGTCTTTCATTCAGTACGCACGTGCTAAGTCTCCTGAATTTAGCAAGTACTACTAAGGAAATGACAACTTACAACGTATCTTTCAAATCCTTTGAGTCAAAACCCTTTTTCTTATTTTCCCTTGGTGTCAACTTCACAGGTGTCACAAGGAGCAAAATGTGGAAGCAGCGTACTTAGTATTTCAAACGGCCAAAACGAAACTCTCTTTCGTTTAAGTTGGTGTAAAGATTCAAGAGGAACACACTTTGTGCTCCATAAACTATTTTGGATTTATGAAATTGCTTCCATTTTTAAGTTTATCGTTGTTTTTGGATTGAATTTGGATATGGTAAGTTGAATATTAAGGCAATGTCCTAGTAGGCTAACTGATGAACAGGAACTAGCAAATTGTTCCTCTTGCAGGAAGTACCCAATGTGTGCGTGGTCAAAACAGAGGGATTCGAGCATCCTGATGGACAGAACGCTCCCTGAACCACCAAAGGCACCTCAAAAAGTACAAAGTCGGCACACAAACAGAAAGAACAAAATAATTGCTAGCAAAACAACAGAAGGAACGAAACGAAAATTTCATAAAACACCCCTCAAAAAGGGAACTTGAAAAGCTAATATTTTTGCCCCTCCTACGAGGCAAAACAAAAGTACCAAAAGGTGCCAAGCACCAAGAGTCAGATTACAATGGGCCACCACACAGGGTGCCCAGCAAAACATCAAGATAAAAATTAAAATTTAAAATGCCTAAAGTAGGCAGCAGCAGAATTTGGGGCGGCATAAGCAGGAACATCCACGGGGATGTTAGGCTCCACAACAGCCTCTTCTCCAGGTGGACCTTTTCCTCTCTGAGCAATGGAGGCTTCCTCCCTGACCTCCTCATTTGACACGATAGCTGGTTGCTCAGTCCTGGCAATGGTCTCTCCATCATCACCACCCAGAAAGTCATTGATGAGGCTGAAGTACGGCTTGACTGGATATGCGGCATTAAACAGAAGTTCCTCCTCAACCAGGTCCCAGTTGAAGTGCTCACCCGCCTAAAACTCCTTAATGCATTTGATCTTTGTTTCCCAGGCAGAAACCAATGTAGATTCTAAGAGCAGGTGCTTCAGCAGCTCCACCTCCTTGTGAGCCTCTTCCATAAGCCTTTCTGCCACCCTCTCAGCATCCAGCTGTTTCTGGGCAGCTGCCTTCTCCTCCGCCAGCTTCTTCTGGGCAGCCACCTTCTCCCTCCTAGCCAGCGCCAAATCCGCCTCCACCTTCCCCGGGTTGACATTGAGGTTGTTCACCTCCCCCATCAATCTGGCAACCTCCTTGCGCAGGAACAGGCCGTCCTGCAAAACCTGCCAGAGGAACAGTCAGCAGTACGAACATAATAGACCAGCAAAACATAGAGGGAATTAAAAGGTACCTGTAGAGCGCGCCCAGGAGCTTCATCTAGCACAGCAGGGGGGGAGTATTTCGCATAGAATGGACCGCAGCTGAAAGTAGGAACTGTTCCATGTGAGGCCAGAGAGGTACCCCATTGGAGCCATACCCCTTGGGAAGGCAGATTACAGTGAAAGTATTGGGCAGGGGTGGCCTAGGAGCCACTGCGGCCAGAGGAGCAACCTCAATAGGGACAGGCGTGCTAACCGGCTTCATTTCAGCAGGGAGCGATGACCTCTTCCTGGGAGAAGGACCGGAGGAGGCAGAAGCAACTTGCTTCCTCTTTCTATCCAGCAGGGAGAGGGAGGAAACAGGTGGAATAAAACTCTTAGAACTCGATTTTGGATAGAAATTGAATACTAAAACGATTGCAAAATACTAAGGATTGAGTATTGGGATATGACTTAAACCAAGCACAAAGCCAAGGTTTAAGACTAAGAGTTGGTTCAAGCACAAAGCAATGAACTTACTCAGCCCCTAGCACTAAGCAAAGGAGGTTCTTCTAGCACTAAGCAAAAATTATAAGAGAGAAAACTAGGTTTTCACTTGTATTAATGTTCATTCAAATCTGTCGTTTCTCAAGTGCCTAGCTTGGTTTATATAGACCAAGGCTTACAATCTTGACCCTTGATTACTAGTTGCATCTAAGGGCCACAAAAAGAGCAGCTAAAGACCAAAAAAAACGGCAGCCAAGGACTATGACAATGCTGAAATGAAAATGACATAAAGCAAAGAAAGTAAACTAATAGTCCAATCTTCCTTGTTTGTAGCTCAACTTCTTATTTATGATTATATGGACTGGTTGGGGCTTGAGGAAACCGTGTAAGACTCCATGCTGCAGCTAGAAAGTCCCTTGAGCTTTGTTGGAACAAAAGAGGAAAGATTGATAGTGACATTTAGCTCATTGTTCAAAACCGGGTCCCCTTGTACCTTTGCAATGTTTCTTCAATTAAAATCTGAATGGTAGCTTTAAGAGATAAAAGATCCTACACAAAAACGTCCCAAACTCACTCAAGATAAGAATTGGGGCGGTTGGAGCCATAACTTCTTAGACGGTTTTGGTGTTAGACCTCAAATTGTGACGAGGTCCAAAACCGGGTGAAATGAGGCCTTCCTTTGCTTCAATCTCCCCTTCTTGAAAAGGATTTGCCCTCAAATCCTTGAGCTTATCCTCCTCAATTTCTTCATAATAAGGACTTAAATCCCCAACATTGAAAGTTACATGGACTCCATATTCTCCGGGAAGGTTTATCTTGTATGCATTGGACCCGAACTTCTCAAGTACTTCGAATGGACCATCAGCTCTAGGCATTAGCTTATTCTTCCTCTTTTCTGGAAATCTTTCCTTTCTCAAGTGTATCCAAACAAGATCTCCGGGTTCAAAGCTTTTGTTGGCCTTAACACCCTTGGATTTGGCCTTATGAGCCTCATTAGCCTTCTCAATTTGCTTCTTGACTTGTTCATGGATATGGAGCATTTGTTTAACTCTTTTCTTAGCAGCATAATCAATGGTATTCCTCTTGATGGGTGCCAAATCAGTAGGCATAATAGGATTCACGCCATATACCACCTCAAATGGAGACTTGCCCGTGGTTGTGGAAGGGGCTCGGTTGAAGGCAAACTCAGCTTGAGCTAGTTTGAGGTCCCAATCTTTCAATGACCTTGCAACCGTGCATCTAAGGATCCTCCCCAAGGTCTTGTTGGTAACTTCCATAAGGTCCTCCAAAAATGACTCATGAATTTGGAATCCCTATCCGAGACAATGGACTTAGGAATACCATGTAGCTTGACCACTTCCTTGAAATAGAGCTCGGCCACACTAGTTGCATCTTCTGTTTTCTTGCAAGCAATGAAATGAGCCATTTTGCTAAATCTATCCACAACCACCATGATTGAATCCTTCCCTCTTTGAGTTCTTGGCAAAGCAACAATGAAATCCATGCTTATGTCTTCCCATGGCTGATTTGGAACCGGCAAAGGAGTGTAGGGGCCTGTTTGGAAGTAGGATTTTGATTGTTGACAAGGAGCACACCTCTTGATCACATCTTGGACATCCCCTAGCATCTTAGGCCAATAGAATTGCTCTTGGAGTATGTCATAGGTCTTTTGAATGCCAAAGTGTCCGGCAAGGCCATTGGAGTGAACTTCCCTTATCAACAAGTTTCTATAAGGTCCCCTAGGTACACATAACTTATTTCCAAAGAATAAGAACCCATTTTGAACCAAGTATTTGCTCTTGAGTTTGATTTGGCCAGATTGAAGGAGCTCCCATTCTTCTTTAAAATCCGGATCTTCCACATATAATTCCTTCAAGTACTCAAACCCAAGGACTCTTTGCTCCATGAAACTTAACATAATGAACCTCCTTGACAATGCATCAGCCACTACATTATCTTTCCCCTCTATGTACTTGCTTGAGATGTTGAAGGATTGTAAGAACTCCACCCATTTAGCATGCCTATGATTGAGTTTGTGTTGGCCATTAATGTATTTGAGAGCCTCATGATCAGAATGTAGGACAAATGGCCGTGGTTTCAAGTAGTGACTCCAATGGTTTAAGGCTCGAACAATAGCATAAAACTCCTTATCATAGGTTGAGTAATTGAGCTTGGCACCACTCAATTTCTCACTAAAGTAAGCAATTGGCTTGTGCTCTTGAACAAGGACAGCCCCAATGCCAATGCCACTAGCATCACACTCAACTTCAAACAACTTATTGAAATTTGGCAAAGTAAGAATATGAGACTCACATAGCTTCTCTTTGATGATATTGAAGGATGATTCAGCCTTGTCTCTGTTAGAAATCTAAATCTCATTATTTAACATATTCTTATATGTTTCAAATTTATTTAGTCATAAAATAAATTACTAATCTTATGCATGCAAACATCAATAGTTAAGAGAAGAAATCGGTTCCTTACATTGCATGTTTCGGATATTTGGGCACTAGTAAGGTCACCTACCTTACTTAGTTCTTGAGCTTTCCTTATGGATGAACAAGATTCAAAGGTAGAATCTCTCCCAAATATGAATACCCAAGGTAACCTCTTAAAGACTAATATTATTTGAACTAGAAGAATATTAATCTTACTAAAATTTGACCCAAAACTATTGTTTGTCCTCTTGAATATTTCGGTCAAGAGTAGATGAATTTTGGAGTATTTTATCTCTCTAATTTCTCATTAAAATTTAGAGAGGAAATTAAATTTCTTACACTAGAAATTTTTGGTGAAGTTGTGAATGAATAATTACACACTAGCATTTGCATGTAGTGTGTTAGTGTGTCAAATAAGCAAAAACATTTGCTCATCTTCATATGGGAAAACCGAAAAAGGGAAGGAGAGAGAGCCCAATGCATGCTCTCCTTTTCTTCCCAAGAGAAGGCTATGTATGCAAGGCTATGAGTAGTATTCATAATTGTGTTTTCCACTTATAAATAATCAACACAATTTTATCCTCATGCTCCCTCCATTTCGGTATACTCACATAAAATGGATGAGTCCATCTTATTTGTGATTTTGTCAATATGTCAGATGTGACACATTACAAGACATCTTATATATAAAATGTATTTTTAACAATTAAAAATCAACATATTAATAAAATATGTCATTTATAAAAATAACATGGTAATTCACAATTACTTGTACCAAAATGGTTTTCCAATTATAAATCACAATATGTTGTATTTATAATAAATTATTCATTCTGTATCAATTGTTTCCGTAAACAATAATTTCATCTAAGTAATAAAACAATTCGATTACTTAGACCGTATCTTATGATAATCAAATATAATAAGACACGTAAATATTACTTCCAAAAATCGTCCGTCAATTTTAAGTAATTTAATTAACTCGTATCGTCATACGATCAATTAAATAATCAATTAAGAGTGTTACCCTTTAGGTATGACCTAAGGGGATCAACTGATCACCACCGTCGCACGACAGTAATAATTTCAAACTCTAGTCAGCCAATCATTACCGATATATGTGGACTAGTTGACTGTAAATATTACATCCCACATGTATTCTTAAAATGAGATTTAATAATGATATTTAAATCATGTGATCGCACTATTGTTGAGGACACATTTCCCAACAATCTCCCACTTGTCCTCGACAAGTGTGCGTCACCAATTCTCTTGTCCTATTACTATCTCCTACTCAATGCAAGGTGTCTTTCGGGTCGTACTTGCAAGTGATCATATCGAGAGTGGTTTCCTCGATCTGGAGAATAACTGATTGACCAAATTTATCTATCATAGATACCTTCCGAGCGTGGCCACGCATTTCCAGTTCATTACTCCTCGAGTGGCCCTGAGATATTGTTTTAACCCTGACAAGGGGGTGGACAATTCCTATCGCACTTATTCCCTTCGACTAGCCACAGCCATCATAACCCAAAATATGCCCATTTGACCCCATTTACGAAGGTCGTAGTAACACAAATCAAAGTTAATCTGAAACTGTGCCATCTTAGGCGAACAGTCTTTAGTCAAAAGAATTGACTCATTAGAATACTATAGCAGCTCTCGCCACGACCAGGCTATATAAATTGCCAGAACTCTATAAGCGGTCATAAGGCCCGACAAAATGTTCCTAATAGATCGCTATGTGATCGACTAGTCATCCCACATGACTCTATGGCACTTGAACTTGCCATCAATCGCATCACACTCTAGTCACTTCGAGATGTCACCTCATATAAGTGACTATGGGCTAATACTATGTTAATCCGGGTTCACTTTAACGGGGTTCAACGTTGTCTCTACAACCTGTTTGGATGTAACAAAGTATAATAAAAGAGTTTTAAAGTAAAACTCGAACGACAAATGCGATTATCACATATGAATAGTCAATGCCTGATTACTATTTCATGTTCTATAATCTAATTTGATCTTGTACGTAGTTGTTCATTTCAATTCAATTGAAATGACATGACTCATCATGTTTAGCCTTTGAGAAGGCTTTGGTTAGTAGGTTTTATCAATTTCTTGTACCTTACTCAACCTTACTACATACTCGTTTTCCTTTGTAATGTATACATTTGCATTACAAAACTTTCCGAGTACGTGTCGAGATCCAATCAAGACATAGGCCCTCTAGCCTTAGAATAGCTCCCACTGTTTTTACAGTGTGCGGGACTCATCCTTCTTGCACATCTCATGATTGCAAGTGTACTCAATTTCCGTTGTAAATATCTCTCATTGTTCTTTATTGCCTAGAACGATTCTAGAAAATCTATTTCTTAAATACCATAACCACAATGGTATCTTAACCATCCTGATGTGTTTTGATTATGGTTTTGTCGGAAACCATGTGCAATCCCAATTGTCAATTGTCACTTGTGTAACACTCTTACACAAAATTGCATCAAAAACACTTTGCTTTACTTCCTTAATGCTTCTGCAAGCACTTAAGGATAATCTTTATGGCTTACTTGGTAAAGATTACTTAAATTCGATTTTGAAAATAACTCATCATACTCAAAGTATATGAAGTGTTATACATCATTACTCATTTTATTGATCCGGCAGCGGAAGCAAATGAAATCAATCAAATATGTTCAATTTAATTGAACTAGTCATGAATCTTATCAACATAAGACTTCTTATTGACGCTAATATCATGTGGATTTATTTTCATAAATCTGAATATTAAAGATGTATTATAATACTCCAAAAGTCTTAAATCATTCTCAATGATCAATATGTCAACCACATATAAGACTACTAAAATTTCCGTAACTCCCACTAAACTCCATGTATAAACACAACTTCTCGACATATCGAGAAAAGTTTTATAACATGATCAAATCATTGATTCCAACTCATTGATGTCCTACTTAAGATCCTCTCTTAAGTTTCACATTATCTTAGGATTGTAAGAATCTATAAAACTCATGACATGTATTGGATACATTCCTTCTTTTGAAGAAGTGGGTTTTAGATTCACTTGCTTATGTATTTCATAATGAAACACAATCCCTAAGAAGATCCAAATAGACTTAAGCATTTCAACTAGCGCAAAACACTTTGCCACCAACCAAGCTTTGAAATCTCTCTTTATTAGTGCAAAACCCTTTGTCACTAATCAAGCCCTTTAGTTTCGGATTTTCATGGCTCTAAGCCTTGTATTGAGTTGTGACTTAAACACTCTTATGTAAGTCATATGTTCATTACTTTCTAGAAGTAATCAATTTGAATCAAACAATTTCTTTTGTAAGTTATAAGCTCTTTACTTTCTTAAAAGTAGCATGAATTCATCATTTTTAACAAGTGACGAATTTAACCTCCTAGGTTTTAAAGAAACAATATCTTACACAAAACGTCTCATGTAGTCAAGAAAGACCAGTTTCTTGCGACATAACATTCTCTGTGGCATTCTTTGTGGCTCTTGAATAATTTCTCCCACTCTGTCTTCTAGAAATAAACTTGTATTTTAGAAAGACAACTTCACGAGCCGCAAACCCGTCATACTCGTGATAATTGAAAAAGGGGAAAATGAGCATTTGTTTCTTGTGAAAACTTACAAACATGGTACCCTTACCATTTCATATCTCATATGATTCGATTTAGTGGAAAAATAATTTAGACAAAAATGATAAAATCACCAAAAGGATCAAGTAACTCAAAGTAACTTGATTGAAGTCCAAACCATATCGAATAGTGTTTGATTTCTTATCAAACCACACCATTATTCCATAATGCGGGCTAAGAGAGATTAACTTGTGATACTATATCACATTTCCTTTGGCTTATATCAAGGTCTTCACTTTGATAATCCCATCACGACTAAATCGTGATTCCTTGAACTCTTTAAACTTCTTGAAAGATTTCTCTATTTACCTTATTAAGTGAACATATTAGCGTCAACTTAAATCATTGGTAAAAGAAAATGATCAACCTATTTTGGATCGATGATTTACAACCTCGGTCTCCTTTTCAACCAAAAGGCACGAGACATCTTGCTTTGAATACAAGATACACATATACCATTAACAATATAATGATTTCAAGAGTACTCGATAACTCTTTGCGTTCATCATTCCAAAATTTAAGGTTTAATCTTGGGTTACCAATTTGAATCTTACATCATCTACATGATATATCATTCTAGTTTGATTTAGAATATAATCACCTTGATAATGGGCTAGCCATACATCAAATCCTGGTGTATAGGGTCACAAAAGTGAAAACCTCTTTTGTATCTTAACAAGTTTATATTCTTATTTAGAGTTTATGCACTTAATAGTCACAATTAAGTACAACTTTAAATCCAAAAACTAGATTGAGTACACAATTACTCTATCTCTCGACATTATTGTTGCTAGTCGTCATATTCTAATCATCTTATATGTCGAATACAATGATTAAAACCTCCACTGGTTTCTAATATTGACGAAGTGGTACTAGCAAAATTTATGTTTAATCAAATAAAAATTTAAAGAAGAAGGTCCCATTAGATGTCCCACAACTAACTTGTTGATTCTTCAATAATTTGGGGTAGTTTTCTTTCTTGTGTCCAACATTTAAGACAATGGAAACTTTATTGGTCGGGATTGATAGGTTTAGTATCGTCATTTCTCAATGACTTTACTTTTAACAGTACCTAGTATCAATTCCATTATTATCTTTACTTCTTGAACCTCATTCTCATCTTAACGGTTTAAGAGAATGCTCCCACTCATTTCAATGAGTCTTTGCTTTGAGAAGAAAAATTGAATTCGTGAAGATTACTCTTCATTTGTTAGTTTTAGTCTTAAAACTTTCATTGAAGTGGTTGCGTTATTTTGGTCAATTATGAATTCCGAAAATCTAATCACCAAAACAATTTATCGCTTCAAGGTACTTAATTCAATTAAGTATATGAAAAATAATCCATTGTAAGTAGATGTGTTACTCAAGAATCAAAAACCTGTTTGATAATGAATAACTTTAATCTATACTCTTTACAAGAGATCCTTAGCAATGGTTCATTTGAGGTTTTAGAAGCAAATTCATATTTGTCTTTAGTTACGATGTTTTAATGGAGATTTGAATCAAAAATCGAAATGATATCGTATATGAATAGTGGTAAAGAAATAGAACAATATGATAACGGAATAGTGAAAACTTAACATTTATCGTTTTATTAATACTTGTAAATAACAAGTAAAGCATTTACATAGTGACCTCTACCCAACTATGATAAATGATTCCAAGATCCAAATTCATATTAACTTGGGCACGGTAGGGCCGATGAAACCCTTATCAATATAACTCGGTGGATTAACACTTTAATCGATTCTACTTCTAGAACTCTTGGTCGATAAAATTACATTAATATTTATCTATAGCCCGGAACACATGCGGCTACGGTCGCGAATACTTCCGTTGAGCTCAATCCAAATTTCGAATAAATGTGTCCATGATCCAAATCCACATCAACTTGGGCACGGTATGGCCGATGAAACCCTCATCAATATGAACTCGGTGGATAGACATTTATCACCCACTTCCCCTACGTAACAAGGTTTGTACCCCGGTAGGGCCGAGTGCACTCCCTCGCGAAATAGGTTTTCATGGTTTCTACTACTTGGTAAGGCTATGTCTCAATTTATTGTTTTAGCGAGAGGTCATGTCAATTTATTATCTATCACGTTTTAAGTGAACTAAAGCGGTGAACTACGATAATTGTAATTGACACGGTCGAAAAACTCGATTAAAATGATAATGCATGTTTTAGTTATGGCGATTTAGCGATGCATGCAACATATAAATAAAATGCAAAGCATAAAAAAAAATCCTAGTATGGCCTTCCTAAAATAGAAAATCTAATTAACTATTACACATTCGGAAACCAACTCCATTGGTCCCTTGAACTTTGGTTGTTGCACGCATCTCGAGGTAACACCGTCTTTATGTATCTCCATCTTGAAGAAATCCGACTTTGGGAACTCCGAAATAAATAAAATTACATAACAAATTACATAATTTCCTATTATAAATTTGTAACTAAAATAAAATAAATATATTAAATTACAAAACGGTGATACGAGATCACAATAAATTGCAACCGAATCGATATTCCCATACATTTCGGGTAATACCAATTAAAAACTAAGGCCATACTAAGTAAAATTACATAATTCAAAAATTACATAAAATAAAATTATGACAATCATAAATAAAATGCAGCATTATAATATGTATGAACATGCCCAATTTTATGCTAAATCGCCTTTAAGGAGCCAATATCGTATATTAAACGGTTTTTACGGATTTGCGTGATTCAACTTTATAAAATCACAATAAATTACATAAAATCATATTTATGCACAAGTTAATTACCCTAACTTCTTAGGACTCAAAATTAGTCTTCACTAACCATTTGACCATAATTAACTCATATTTCTTAATATTGTTCATAAAAGGACTCAAAATTACAATAAAAATGCTATAAACTTCAAATAAATCACAAAAAATTGAAATTTAAACTCATGAATATTCTGGAAAAATACCATGACACTCATAATGTTCAAAAACTTAGGTTAAAAATTTCGAAAGTTATCGGGAAAAACAATGTTGCGGTTTATCGGATTTATCAATAAAAATCATAAAAACATGAGAAAAATTATATTCATCAACTTTTCAATTTTAGATCTGAAAAAAATAATAAAATGCAACATGTGACGTTTTTCCTTAGTCATGAAATATGTTTTAGCAATTATTCACTAATTAAGTCACTATTTATGCTATTTTTCCATCAAAAATCCATAAATCATGCATGAAGACTTCATTATAGCCTATTATTTTACACACATCTTTTAAAATTGCATGTCACAACATACTAAATTTCTATGACCAGATTCGAAATATTTCTCATATTAACCTATTTTTCATTTAAATTCGATTTTTATCATGAAAAATCCATATTTCGAGCATAATAACTCCAAAAATTTTGAAAATTTCCAGATCATCTAAAAATAATATAGGTGAAAACATATCCAAAAACCACTGGAAAATTCGAAGTTTAGCTAATTTTCGTCCAAAAATGACATTTTTATCATAAAAATCACATTTTAATGTCATTATTATATAAAATGAACAATAAAAATCCATAAATTAACCAAAAAATCCTAAATACATTTTAGGATCAGAACCTTTAACATGCAAAATAAATTTCGTGATATTTCAGAATAAACACAAATTTATAAGTTTTGTTTGTTAATCATATAACTCGGAAAAACAATAACCGATTTGCATGCAAACAACCTTGTGCTCTTGATACCGCTTGTTAGAAATCTATATCTCATTATTTAATATATTCTTATATGTTTCAAATTTATTTAGTCATAAAATAAATTACTAATCTTATGCATGCAAACATCAATAGTTAAGAGAAGAAATTGGTTCCTTACATTGCATGTTTCGGATATTTGGGCACTAGTAAGGTCAGCTACCTTACTTAGTTCTTGAGCTTTCCTTATGGATGAACAAGATTCAAAGGTAGAATCTCTCCTAAAGATGAATACCCAAGGTAACCTCTTAAAGACTAATATTATTTGAACTAGAAGAATATTAATCTTACTAAAATTTGACCCAAAACTATTGTTTGTCCTCTTGAATATTTCGGTCAAGAGTAGATGAATTTTGGAGTATTTTATCTCTCTAATTTCTCATTAAAATGTAGAGAGGAAATTAAATTTCTTACACTAGAAATTTTTGGTGAAGTTGTGAATGAATAATTACACACTAGCATTTGCATGTAGTGTGTTAGTGTGTCAAATAAGCAAAAACATTTGCTCATCTTCATATGGGAAAACCGAAAAAGGGAAGGAGAGAGAGCCCAATGCATGCTCTACTTTTCTTCCCAAGAGAAGGCTATGTATGCAAGGCTATGAGTAGTATTCATAATTGTGTTTTCCACTTATAAATAATCAACACAATTTTATCTTCATGCTCCCTCCATTTCGGTATACTCACATAAAATGGATGAGTCCATTTTATTTGTGATTTTGTCAATATGTCACATGTGACACATTACAAGACATCTTATATATAAAATGTATTTTTAACAATTAAAAATCAACATATT
Source organism: Silene latifolia (assembly GCF_048544455.1). Lineage (NCBI taxonomy): Eukaryota > Viridiplantae > Streptophyta > Magnoliopsida > Caryophyllales > Caryophyllaceae > Silene > Silene latifolia. Next base: position 85,638,202 of record NC_133535.1, read on the forward strand.
AATAAAATATGTCATTTATAAAAATAACATGGTAATTCACAATTACTTGTACCAAAATGGTTTTCCAATTATAAATCACAATATCTTGTATTTATAATAAATTATTCATTCTGTATCAATTGTTTCCGTAAACAATAATTTCATCTAAGTAATAAAACAATTCGACTACTTAGACCGTATCTTATTATAATCAAATATAATAAGACACGTAAATATTACTTCCAAAAATCGTCCGTCAATTTTAAGTAATTTAATTAACTCGTATCGTCATACGATCAATTAAATAATCAATTAAGAGTGTTACCCTTTAGGTACGACATAAGGGGATCAACTGATCACCACCGTCGCACGACAGTAATGTCAAACTCTAGTCAGCCAATCATTACCGATATATGTGGATCAGTTGACTGTAAATATTACATCCCACATGTATTCTTAAAATGAGATTTAAAAATGATATTTAAATCATGTGATCGCACTATTGTTGAGGACACATTTCCCAACAGTCTCCCCACTTGAACTCCCCTTTCTTCATACATTCGGTTATAGGAGCCATACGTGTGCTAAAATCTTTGATGAACCTCCTATAGAACGATGCCAACCCATGGAAACTCCTTACATCCGTGATGTTCTTAGGTATAGGCCATGATTTGATTGCCTTAACCTTCTCTTGATCAACCAATATGCCCCGGTCAGAAATGATAAAGCCCAAGAGTTGGACTTCATTTTGCATAAAAGAACACTTCTCTAGCTTGCCATACAACTTGTGCTCCCTAAGAGTTTCAAACAACACTTGCAAATGCTTGAGGTGCTCTTCCTTGGAAGGACTATAGACCAAGATATCATCAAAGTAAACAACCACAAATCTGCCCAAGTAAGATCTAAGTACCTCGGTCATGAGCCTCATGAAGGTACTAGGTGCATTAGAAAGACCAAAGGGCATCACAAGCCACTCATATAACCCATGCTTAGTTTTGAATGCCGTTTTCCATTCATCTCCTTCTTTGATTCTTACTTGGTGATAGCCTTGCCTTAAATCAATCTTTGAAAACAATTGAGCTCCACTAAGCTCATCCAAGATGTCATCAAGCCTAGGTATTGGGAACCTATACTTGATGGTAATGTTGTTAATAGCTCTACTATCCGTACACATCCTCCAAGACCCATCTTTATTTGGCACTAAGAGGGCCGGGACAGCACACGGACTAAGGGACTCTCTCACAAAGCCCTTGCTCACAAGCTCTCCAATTTGTTGTTGTAATTCTTGAGTAGCTTTAGGATCACTTCTATAGGCAGCCTTGTTTGGTAATGTAGCTCCCGGAATAAAATCAATTTGATGCTCAATGCCCCTAAGAGGAGGCAAGCCACTTGGAAGCTCATTTGGGAACACATCTTCATAGGATTGGAGGAGCTCTTGGACCTCCTTAGGAAGTGAAACATTCTGGCCAAAAACCACATATTTTGCAATAAGAGCATAGACATCTTCATCACCCTTTAACTCTTGGAGCATCTCGGCCTCATTGATCAATAATACCTCTTTTGAAGGCTCAAGCATGGATGGTGGTGTAGTATGCTTAAGGACTGGTGGAAGGGGTGTTAGAATGACCTTTCTTGAGCCAAACTTGAAGGTGTAAGTGTTGTCTCTCCCATGGTGTACCGAATCCCTATCAAACTCCCAAGGTCTCCCAAGAAGAAGATGACAAGCATCCATAGGTAGAACATCACAAAGAGCCTCATCCGAATAGTTCTTGCCAATGGAGAAGGTCACAAGGCATTGCTTATCCACTCTAACTTCTGCCCCCTTGTTAAGCCACCTTAATTTATAAGGACTAGGATGGTCTTGTGTGGGTAATGATAGCTTTTCAATGAGAGTACTAGAGGCTACATTGGTACAACTCCCTCCATCAATGATAAGATTGCAAACTCTTCCCTTAATGGTGCACCTGGACCTAAAGATTTGTTGTCTTTGGTCCATTTCCAAGGGTTGGGGTTGGGTATGCATCACTCTCCAAGTAACCAAGCTAAGACCCGCATCCGGCATAACCACATCAGCCTCCTCATGGTTTGTCCCTCCCTCATTCTCATCACACACAAGGATCTCATCATCACCCCAATGAACCACTTCAAAGCTACTAAGGGCTCTCTTGGTTGGGAATTCTTTGGCAAAGTGACCATAACCTTGGCATTGGTAACATTTTTTGAGAGGCATGGTCTTTTTTTGTGAGGTTTCGGCTGCCTTGCCTTTGTCAAGTATGGGGGTTTTGTTTAAAGGTGGCTGTTTTGGCGGTTGGTTTGGTGGTTATAGCCTTCCCCTTACCCAATTTCTCAACCCTTAAAGCCAAATTAACGGCTTCATCAAAGGACCATACTTGTTGCATTCTAACCCTATGAGCAATCTTAGTATCTAAACCTTCAACAAATCTAGCAATTTTCTGTTCGGGCTTCTCATTGAGTTCACATTGCAAAGTAAGTTGTTCAAAGTCTCTAAGATATGACTCAAATGGTTGTTGGTCTTGTTTAAGTTGTGTGAGCTTAATGAAAATGTCTTGAGTGTACTCTTTAGGTATAAACTTCTCATTAAGCTTCTTTTTCAGTTTTAACCAAGACTTAATAGGTTCCTTACCATCCCTTCTTCTCTGATTTTTTAAGTTCTCATACCAAAGGGAGGCATAGCCTTTGAGTTTCAAGATTGCAACTTTAAAAGCTTTGCTATCGGAATAACCTTTAAACTCAAAGACTCTTTCAATGGTCCTAAACCAATCTAACAAATCCTCGGGGTTTAAACTACCATGAAAATCAGGAATCTCTACCTTTAAGTCTTTGTTGGGCTCTCCATGAAAGGCCTCGGCCATGGATTCCTCCGAATCTGAAAGCTCCTCTTCCTCACGGCCACCATGAGCTCGTCCTCTTCCCATGAGGCCACAGCCTCTACCCCTGCCTCTAGGTGGTTGTCCTCCTCTTGGTGGTGGTGTTGGAATATTAGCCATGATAACATTGAAAGAATCTAGCAACAAATCACATTTTTCAGAAAGTTGAGTAACTTGTGTTTCAATTCCAGCAAGCCTTTCCTCACTCATGGTTGTTTTTTGTGTTTTTAATGTGGTTAGGGTATAATGAACTTACAAAGAAAGGCTTTTGTGTTGTTAACCAAAGCTCTGATACCAATTTGGAATAAAACTCTTAGAACTCGATTTTGGACAGAAATTGAATACTAAAACGATTGCAAAATGCTAAGGATTGAGTATTGGGATATGACTTAAACCAAGCACAAAGCCAAGGTTTAAGACTAAGAGTTGGTTCAAGCACAAAGCAATGAACTTACTCAGCCCCTAGCACTAAGCAAAGGAGGTTCTTCTAGCACTAAGCAAAGAATTATAAGAGAGAAAACTAGGTTTTCACTTGTATTAATGTTCATTCAAATCTGCCGTTTCTTAAGTGCCTAGCTTGGTTTATATAGACCAAGGCTTACAATCTTGACCCTTGATTACTAGTTTCATCTAAGGGCCACAAAAAGAGCAGCTAAAGACCAAAAAAAACGGCAGCCAAGGACTATGACAATGCTGAAATAAAAATGACATAAAGCAAAGAAAGTAAACTAATAGTCCAATCTTCGTTGTTTGTAGCTCAACTTATTATTTATGATTATATGGACTGGTTGGGGCTTGAGGAAACCGTGTAAGACTCCATGCTGCAGCCAGAAAGTCCCTTGAGCTTTGTTGGAACAAAAGAGGAAAGATTGATAGTGACATTTAGCTCATTGTTCAAAACCGAGTCCCCTTGTACCTTTGCAATGTTTCTTCAATTAAAATCTGAATGGTAGCTTTAGGAGATAAAAGATCCTACACAAAAACGTCCCAAACTCACCCAAGATAAGAATTGGGGCGGTTGGAGCTATAACTTCTTAGACGGTTTTGGTGTTAGACCTCAAATTGTGACGAGGTCTAAAACCGGGTTAAATGAGGCCTTCCTTTGCTTCAACAGGAGTATTCCCTAGTACAGGAGCACAGTTAGAATATAAACATAAAATGACCGTGTAGCAACAACAAATACCCAGGAAAAACAAAGCCTTACCAGACGACATCTGGAATTCGGCAGCTGGGGGTTCTTGCTGACTGTTGGAGGTACCAACTTCCTCTTCCTCCACTTCCTCTTCCCTTTATTCTTCTTCCTTCTCTTCTTCTTCCTCTTGCTCTCCTTCACTAATGTCAAGAGGTACGGAGGCAGATGCACCAACAGGGGAAGAAAGTACACCAGGGTAAGAACGAGTTGCAATAGGGAGAGTGAATAAACGGTCAACCACACTATAATCTCTTGAGGGAACTGGCTCCTTCAAACCTGCAGTAGTACACCAGTAAGAACATTAAAGTAAAAGAAAAACAAGAGACACCCAGAAACTAAAATTACCTTTAGAGGCCCTGATGTGACCATAATTAGCGCATATTTAGCCCCCGAATTAGCCTTGTTCCCATGCTTTTTAGTGCATATTTGGGTCATTTATTGTCTTTAGTTCTTTGTTTTGCATATTCTTTGAGATTTTGATCCCTTGGTAGGAAAGGAGTGCAAATCTTGTATTTTCATGGCAAAACGAGACTAAATTGATTAAATTCAATGACCAAGCATTTAGGAGAGACAAGATTAGAAGGCCTTTGTACATATGATAGTAGATGAGCAATGTTGAGGAAGGATACTTGCATCCCCAAGGAAATCCCCAAGGATTTTATGAAGAAAAGGGAAGAAAAGAAGAAGAAACAATGCTGAGCTACAATCCGAGCGGATTGCCTTGAATCCGCCCGTCCTCCACAGCACAATCCGTGCGTCTTCCTTCACAGACGCCCGGGTAAGCAGCCACCAGAATCCGCCCGGATTCCCTTGAAGACGCCCGTCTTCCCCTGCTACAATCCGCCCGTCCCGACACCAATACGCCCGGATTCCAGCCCAGCACAAATTCGTCTCTTCAAGCTTCAAAGAAAGAAGCCCTTCCTTCGAAAAATACCGGCTTCTCCCTGCTCAATCTAAAAAGTGTAATTACTAGTTTAGCCCTTAGTTAACCCTAATGCATCCACCTAATTTCCACTATAAATACACCATTAGTCGAATTAGAAGAGTACGTTCTTCTTATCAATTATTAGAGTAGTTAATATCAATCAAATCTCTCTTTAGTATTGTAATCAACAATTAATCAAGTTTTAATACAAGTTTTATTTCCTTAATCTCTCTTTTGTTCATCCTTTATTTTAGGTAATTGAAGATTATTTGGGTTATTATTGGGAGATTGACAACCTCTCAATCAAGCATCAAGTACTTCTTTTATTCTTTGCTTTATTATTGGAATCATTAGTAGGCATAATTCTCTTAATCCCTTTTTAATTATTGTTAATTACTTTCATTTGTTCATCATGTTTCCTTTTGTTGGTATGATTGACAACCTTGCTAGCATGATCAACATGATAATGAGTGAGTAGTGACCTAGCTAGGGTTAATGGGTAATTAGGGGAAACCAACATGGGGAATGATTCATGCTTAAATTAATATGCTTTCATGGTTTATTTGCTTGCTTGTTTTGATCTCAACTCATGCACATGTTATGTTTGAGGAAATGTGAGCCTATGAATCCTTGCATTTTTTTTACCCATCACCTATCTTTTCAATGAGACTTGTAAGACATAGACCAACTCGAGTCTCATTAGACCATGCATGTTGTTGAGTAGGAAAGACTAAGTCGACTTGTAGGTGTTGTACAATCTAATCGATTCGGCTCCGGGGCCCAAACTTTCCTAGGATTGTAAGATATAACCCAACTCAATCCATCACAACAATAATTGCTTGCTTATAATTTGAGAACATGTTTGTATGATCAATTCCCATGATTCCCCTATGACCCCATGATACCCTAGTGCTTTTTATCAATTGTTTACAACCCTTTTATTTCATCTTGCTTATTTACTTTCATTGCTATTTAGTTAGTGACCTTCTACATCAACCCAAATTGTGACACCCCTAAGACACCACTAGTTTCAATAGAAATCTTATCTCAATTCCCGTCCCTTGGGATCCGACCTTTACTTGCCTCTTTACTAATTGTAGAGTTGTTTGCGAAGCTATAAATTGTGTTTTGATTCGGACGTGACCCAACGACAACATCTATTCAATTGTGAACACGAAACGGACCGATCAAAAATGGCGCCGTTGCCGGGGACGGTGTTAACTTGATTTAGATTTTCTTATATTGCTATTAGTTGTGTCTTTCTTTGCCTTTGGGAAGTAAAACTCCTCAAGGTTTGTTCTAATTGTTTTCGAGTTGTTTGATATTTTGCATGTCTAGAAGGTCACAAGGTGATTTGTTACCTTTTGATCGTGAAATTGAAGGAACCTTGACAAACAATAGGAGATTTGCTAGGAGGAATTTAAGAGGTATTAGTGAGGTTGTGGATATTCAACCAACTATTGAGTTCATCAACCCTTTTGCAAGAGAAGGTGAGGAGAACCCAACACAAAATACCCCACAAAATCAACACACAATGCCTAAGTTTTCATCACATTCCGTACCCACCGAGGAGAACCTACCAAATGGTACTCCCACACCACAACATTTGACCGGAAATTTTATTGCCAAATCCGCCTTTATCCAATTAGTCGAAAGGAGCCAATTTGGGGGGATGCCCAGTGAAGACCCTCATTCTCATATGGAAATCTTTTGTGACTATTGTGATGCGATTTCTCAAACCGGTGTAACTCAAGACCAAATTCGATGGGTATTATTTCCTTTTTCTCTAATTGGCACCGCAAAACAATGGTTGAAGGGCCTTGATAAGGCCACTCTCGGAATTGATTCTTGGAAGAAGTTGGCTCTAGCTTTCTACAAAAAGTTCTACCCACCGGAAAAGACTAACATGCAAAGAGTTCAAATTACGGGTTTTAAGCAAAGGGATGAAGAATCTTTGTATGAAGCTTGGGAGCGGTTCAAGGGAATTTGTCGCTCATGTCCTCACCATGGACTTAGCGAGTGGTTCTTGGTACAACAATTTTGGAACGGTCTATATGAAGATTCAAGGAACATTCTCAACATAGGATCAAATAGAATGTTCACCGAAGTTGATGACAATCAAACATGGAACAAGATTGAGGAAATGGCGGTCCATAAATCACAATATAGTAGACCTCGCAAGGCTACTAGAGGAAGAAGGCATGAAGTGGACTCCGTTACTCAATTGGGTGCTCAACTTAGTGCTCACATTGACACAATCAATTTGAAGTTTGAACAAGCTATGGCTAGACTTGAAGAAGCCTCAAAATCACCAAAGCATCATGTTAATGCCATGACGGCATCCTCATCAATCCCAAGTTTGATATGTGAGAATTGTGGAACTTTGGGACATGACCAAAGTGAATGTAGGGGAACAAATGAACAAGTGAATGCTTTCCAAGCATACAAGAGTGGTACCCCTTATTCCAACTATTACAATGAAAACACCAAGTTTCATCCAAATCTCTCATACAAAAGCCAAAATGTTCAAAACCCTCAAACAACATACACCCAACCTCCCATGAGAAACCAAAATCAAAGACCCTTTTACAACCAAAACCAAGGTTACCAAAACCAAAATCCATACAATCACCAAAATGACCAAGGTTTTGATGCTCAAAAAGCGGTCCTCCAAATGCAAAAGAATCAACAAGAATTTTTCACTCAAATGCAAAAAGATAGTCAAGCAAAGGAAACCACCATCAACAACATTCTAGCTCACACCAAGATGTTGGAAACCCAATTGACTCAACTAGCATCTTCAAGCTCACAAAGACAAAAGGGGCAATTACCACCTCAAAGTAATCCCCCAAGACATGAAATGGTTAGTGCCATTCACTTGAGAAGTGGTACAAGGTATGAAGCACCGAAAAACCAAGTTGAGGATGAAGTTGTGGAAGCTAGTGATAAGGAAGAAATTGTGCAAAACTCCAAAGATGGAGAATCATCAAAAGAAGAAATTTCAAAGAAAAATGAAGACAAGGTCAAGGAGAAGGAGCCCATTGTTATTAGACTTCCTTTTGCAAGTCGTCAAGCCAAGCCCAAATTTGATGACCAACTTGGAAAGTTTATGGAAATTGTGAAGAATTTGGAAGTCTCAATTCCTTTCACGGAATTAATCAATCACGTGCCGGCCTATGCGAAATACATGAAAGACATCCTCACAAAGAAGAAGTCGATCCGGAAACTTGATACTATCGCCTTCACTAAGCTGAGTAGTGCAATACTTCAAGGGAGTTCACCTCCAAAGCTAAAGGATCCGGGAAGCTTCTCAATACCGTGTACCATTGGCGACACCACAATCAACAAAGCCTTATGTGATCTAGGGGCTAGTGTGAGTGTTATGCCGTACTCGGTGAGTAAAAGGTTGGGGATGGGAGAGCTTAAAAGCACCAATATCACACTCCAAATGGCCGATAGGTCGACGAAGACACCATTAGGGATATGGGAAGATGTCCCCGTACGAATTGGGAAGTTTTTCATCCCGGTGGATTTTGTCATTGTTGATATGGAGGAAGATTCCAACATTCCAATCATTCTAGGAAGACCCTTCTTACACACCGCGGGTGCGGTGATTGATGTAAAACATGGTGAGCTCACTTTAGAAGTGGGAGATGAGAGTATCACTTTTAATCTTGACAAGACTATGAGAGCTCCCCGTTTACATGAACCGTGTTTTATGATCGATCATTATAGTCGGAAGGATGAAAGGAAGAAGTCGGAACTCCAATGGAAGAAGAAAATTGAAGATGCTCCATTCAAAGAGCAAGTGAATTGTGACAAGGAGAGCTTGCAAAGCTCACCAAAGTCAAGCAATGAAGAGGATGGCCTTATTGGCCAAGAAAAGGAAATGGGAAAGTTGTCTCCATCAAATCAAGAGATTTTCAATGATCAACTTAATGAAGTTTGTGGTCTTTGGGACGACGAATTTGAAGGGATTTTTAATCCCTACATTGGTAATGTCATCGATCAAGACCGACAACAAGGGCCAAGGTCTATTGAAGACCTCTATCATGATAATGAACAAGCATTTGATTACTTTTTCAAGGTGTTGAGCAACATCAACAACACCTTGAACATGCCCCCTTGACATCTCATCAAGAATGAGAGTTTGGTGGAGTCCTCCCTAAACAACCATTTGTAAATATTTCTAACTCCCTAACTTGCATTTCAATTCTTATATTACATTTTTTGTTATTTTTGGATTTTCATACTTTGATCAAGATAATTATCATGTTTGAGAGAAGTGAGGGAGGGACTAATAATTTCAATTAATGTGTAGAGCTTAAGCTTAGTGCGGGGATGGAAATTGCCTAGGCTATCCATGCCTTAGTAGTGCCCCCACAATGAAGAACACGAGATATGAAGAATAATGGAAAAATGACAAGGGATTGGCAAAGTACACGGATGGAACTAAATCCGGGTACAAAGGGGTCGAATCCGAGCGGATTCAGGAGAATCCGCCCGTCTTCAGGCAATCCGGGCATATTGGATAGAAGACGCCCGACCAACATAAGCTGAATTTTTGAAATTTCTGACTGTCAACGAATCCGGGCGTACTGCATTCGAATCCGCCCGTCTTCAAAAATCCGCCCGTCCTGAAAGGAAGACGCCCGTCTTCTTGGCTGAGCAAAACAAGAAAAATCCCTGTGAAGGAATCCGCCCGTCTTCTATAGAAGACGCCCGTCCCGTGTTTGCAAATCCGAGCGTCTTCACTGAAAGACGCCCGTCTTTAGGCGAGTTTTTCCCAACCCAGAAAAGGCCAAATCCGGGCGTCCCAAGCAGAATCCGCCCATCTTGCCCCTGCAGTTCAAATTATTCGGGTTTTATAAACCCCCTCCCACATTCATTTCTTCATTCCTTCATTCATAACACTACTCATAACCCTCAAAACCCTCATCCTCTCCATTACAAAAACAAGATTCCTCAACAACATTCACCAAAATCAAATCAAAACATCCTTTTAACAACAAATCAATCACTCCTCTTTCAATAAAAATCAAACCAAGCACAAAATCTTCAACCTTTGAGTCGATTTTTGAATTCATAAAGGCAAAGCCTTTCATCTTTAAATTGATTTGGGTGCACTAGAAATTGAAGATTTTTCACTCTTTTCTTGGTTTATTCATCAATGGCAAGGACTAAGGGAGCAACAAAGGCAACAAAGGCAAAGACACTCTCATCAAGACAAAAGAGTCTTCAAGCAAAGAAAGCATTGGCTATGGTGGTAGCTAACCCAAACTTGGAAGTGCAACAACAACAACAACCTCCCATGGAAGCAACAACATCTTCTACTCCAGAAATTGCTCAACTTTCGAATTATCCGGAGGTAATTTTCATTTCCAAATCCCATAGGGACACTTTTGCTAAGTTTGCTAAGAAATCATTCCTATCCACCAAGTTTATTTGTGAAGATACCTTAGAAAAGTTGGGTGTCCTTGAGCAAACTAGAGCCTTCTTTAAAGCCATGAGGTTGGAGAAATTGTTTGAATCAAAAGAATTGACATACCCCTCCCTTACCTTAGAATTTTTGAGTTCTTTGAAAGTTAACAAGGTTGAGACCATGGAGACCATCGAGTTTCGTCTTGCTAATGTTAGTAGGCGCATCTCCTTTGAGTAAATGGGTAAAGCTTTGGGTCTTAGTGATTCATCGAGTTATTTTAAGAATGTTGGCAAGTATGACCCCGACCCTCTTTGGGAGGCGATTTCCGGAAGGAAATTTGAAGACTTTCATGCTTGTCGCGCTCTATTAGTCCACCATCAGGGCATTAGAGTGTGGCACAAGGTCGTAGAGAACACCATCATTGCAAGAAAAGACACCAACCATTTCACCAAACTCGATTTTGTTCTTCTTGAGTCGGCTTTGAACGTTGGTAGGGAATTCACCAAGCCTTTCAACTCTCTAAGGCTCTTGGTGGATAGATGGTTAAATATTGATTGTGGGAAGAAAGGCACCACCGTTATTGTGAATGGAGTCCTAGTCACTATCCTAGCTAAATACTTTGATCCAAACTTCAATAAAGATAACAAGTATGAGGCGAAAGAGGGTGGTCATCTCATTGATATTAATACTATGATATAAAAGTACAAGTGGGTTACCCATAACCCTCTTGACACCAAGTATGGATGGCTCACTAGTGAGGCTAGATCTTTCACTTTGCCTTTAAAGATTTGTCGATTGAGTGTCAACTGGACCAACTATCTACTTCCCCTTTCAAAAGAGGCCGAGTATATTATCCGACAACAAAAGGGTGAAATTGAAATGCCCTCCTCTTCCATTGTCACACCAACCTATCCTTTCGAGTACCAAGAGTTCAAGCCCGAAGGCGTTGAAGCAAGAAATTATTATTTGACTCTTCTCATGCAAGAGATGCACATGCAAGCTTTCGAGGATCGGAAAAATGCTTACTTAGCCCAATATCCACCCCTCTTACACTTAGCTAGGCAAGTACTACTTGACCCTTCATGTCCTTTGCCTAGTTGGGCGGATAGGGAAGTCTTCTTTCCGAGTGCATCTAGGGTTGTTCCGGGTGATAATGAAGTTGTTGGTAATGAAGAGGTTGATGATAACATTGATGAAGAAGCTAGTGAAGAAGGAGAAGAGGATGATGAGCAAGGTGAAGAAGAAAGTGAAGAAGAAAGTGGTGATAAGACCATTTCTAGTGACGAAGGTGAAGATAATGATGATATGATGGAAGATTAGCAAGCTTTAGAGGCTCCTACCCTCTTGAGGTTTGCCTATTTCTCTCTTTATTCTATTTATTAATCTTGATCATTGTTGGAGTAGTCCTAGCACCATTTAGGACTAACACCTCGGCCCCATTGAGGTGTTCTCATTTTATTGTTCCCACCTTTCAAAATCCAAAATGACAAAATTAGTTTCATGCATTGCATAGTGTGTGCATGAACTACACCCATCCTTAGGACATTAGCAATAATGTCTAGATCGGTTTGGGGAAGTTAATGCATACACAACGGGAGGTAATCTAAATTATCCTCCCCGTCATAAACAAAAACCATGCATCATGTAGTGTAGATTAGTATAGCTTGCATTTAGTGTAGAAATCATGCATCATGTTTGCATAATTTCCCATCATTTTGGCCATTGACGACAATGCCCATATTAGTGTGGGGATGGGGAATTCTAACTTAACTTTTATTCAAAAATCCAAAAAAATTGAAAAATTTCGAAAAACCATAAAAATTTGAAAATTGAAAAACCCAAAAACATGTTTATTTCTTTTGTAGTGTAGTTATGTATATATTGTATATTGTTTGTTCTATCCTTGTTCACATTGATTGACTACGCCACATCCGAGACATGAGGATCATGAAGACCGCATGGTATGATCTTTCCAATCTCCTTTTTCCTCTCTATGTTAATGACTATGTGGCTTTATTTTGATTGATGCGGTATAACAATGTGAACTTAGGACTTGCATTTAGTTTATATGTCATATTAGTTGATAGAATCACTTGCATTAGGATGTATATAATAGTTGCATCATGGCATGTAGTTGCATTTAGATAAAATATTTTGAAAAGTGCCTAATTGAGAACTTTGACAAGAGCAACTAAGCCATTACAAATACTTTTTCAACTTAAGACTTTGCCTACTAGAATGGTTGTAAAACACCCTAGATTGTGTCATACTAGTGTGTTTTGACCCATGACCCAAATCCTAGTCAAGGGTTTGCATGTGAGTCACCTATCCAACCCCGTGATGCGATGTGGACTTGGTTAACTTGTCTAGGTGACCTTGATTGACCTTGTGGTAAGGCAACCCAATAATACTTTCTATCAATAAGTTTGAAATGCTCATTTCGAAAATTTTGTTATGTGGAAGTAATTTATTGCTAAGGAAACCTCAAATGTTATGAAATGTTGAAATGTTGAGAAATTTTAGTTGTTTTGATGGAGGCGTACCACTTCGATGTGCTTTGGAGAGGGATCCATTGAATTGGGCCCCCACACGGTTGTGAATTCAACCGCCCAGAGACACAGTGACTATCACCCCGAAAAGCTATTGTGTAGAGGTTAACCGGTTGCCTAATAAGCGATTGGCGACAGCAAAGGACACTAGCCCGGAAGGGACAAACCCCATCTCTAATTTTTGAAATGTGAAAGTTGAATGAGGTCAAATTTTGAATACTAGTCATATCCACCCTTTGTTTATAAAGATTTGAGCATTTCATTCCCAAAAAGCCTTTTGTCAAACCACTTTGTCGAGCTTGAGACGATCCATGACCTTTACTTTTGTAGAGAATTCGAGACTTGTCATGTCATATGCTACTAACATCATAGGGATCATCATTCCACCACCATCCGATCGCTCTTGACGAAAGCATTTGAAAATTGAGGACGAAAGTAGTCTAGTTTAACACCATTTGGAGGTGATTTAGTGTCATCCTCTTAGCCTTAGTAATTTATTGAACTAGTATTTGTGAAGGACTATATGCTCTTAAAATTGTTCTCTCTTAGTTGCCTCCGCCACTTGATGAGGAAGTGGCTATTCCTTTTGTAGATGCATCCATTATTTGATTTTGTGTGCTTAATGTTTAGATGTGTCGCCATTTTGGCAAGACCCACCTTGCCTTGCAAGAAGGCATCCTACCTCATGGTTGTCTTGTTGTGAGTTGAAGGGGTGGAGTGAGACCCGCTAATTGTCTCATATCGGCTATGTTATTAAGTTAGTTTAAATAATGGTCCTAGTCTTTGTCACCTCTTTACTCGGGACGAGCAAAGGTTCGATTTGGGGATATTTGATGTGACCATAATTAGCGCATATTTAGCCCCCGAATTAGCCTTGTTCCCATGCTTTTTAGTGCATATTTGGGTCATTTATTGTCTTTAGTTCTTTGTTTTGCATATTCTTTGAGATTTTGATCCCTTGGTAGGAAAGGAGTGCAAATCTTGTATTTTCATGGCAAAACGAGACTAAATTGATTAAATTCAATGACCAAGCATCAAGGAGAGACAAGATTAGAAGGCCTTTGTACATATGATAGTAGATGAGCAATGTTGAGGAAGGATCCTTGCATCCCCAAGGAAATCCCCAAGGATTTTATGAAGAAAAGGGAAGAAAAGAAGAAGAAACAATGCTGAGCTACAATCCGAGCGGATTGCCTTGAATCCGCCCGTCCTCCACAGCACAATCCGTGCGTCTTCCCCTTCTACAATCCGCCCGTCCCGACACCAATACGCCCGGATTCCAGCCCAGCACAAATTCGTCACTTCAAGCTTCAAAGAAAGAAGCCCTTCCTTCGAAAAATATCGGCTTCTCCCTGCTCAATCTAAAAAGTGTAATTACTAGTTTAGCCCTTAGTTAACCCTAATGCATCCACCTAATTTCCACTATAAATACCCCATTAGTCTAATTAGAAGAGTATGTTCTTCTTATCAATTATTAGAGTAGTTAATATCAATCAAATCTCTCTTTAGTATTGTAATCAACAATTAATCAAGTTTTAATACAAGTTTTATTTCCTTAATCTCTCTTTTGTTCATCCTTTATTTTGGGTAATTGAAGATTATTTGGGTTATTATTGGGAGATTGACAACCTCTCAATCAAGCATCAAGTACTTCTTTTATTCTTTGCTTTATTATTGGAATCATTAGTAGGTATAATTCTCTTAATCCCTTTTTAATTATTGTTAATTACTTTCATTTGTTCATCATGTTTCCTTTTGTTGGTATGATTGACAACCTTGCTAGCATGATCAACATGATAATGAGTGAGTAGTGACTAGCTAGGGTTAATGGGTAATTAGGGGAAACCAACATGGGGAATGATTCATGCTTAAATTAATATGCTTTCATGGTTTATTTGCTTGCTTGTTTTGATCTCAACTCATGCACATGTTATGTTTGATGAAATGTGAGCCTATGAATACTTGCATTTTTTTACCCATCACCTATCTTTTCAATGAGACTTGTAAGACATAAACCAACTCGAGTCTCATTAGACCATGCATGTTGTTGAGTAGGAAAGACTAAGTCGACTTGTAGGTGTTGTACAATCTAATTGATTCGGCTCCGGGACCCAAACTTTCCTAGGATTGTAAGATATAACCCAACTCAATCCATCACAACAATAATTGCTTGCTTATAATTTGAGAACATGTTTGTATGATCAATTCCCATGATTCCCCTATGACCCCATGATACCCTAGTGCTTTTTATCAATTGTTTACAACCCTTTTATTTCATCTTGCTTATTTACTTTCATTGCTATTTAGTTAGTGACCTTCTACATCAACCCAAATTGTGACACCCCTAAGACACCACTAGTTTCAATAGAAATCTTATCTCAATTCCCGTCCCTTAGGATCCGACCTTTACTTGCCTCTTTACTAATTGTAGAGTTGTTTGTGAAGCTATAAATTGTGTTTTGATTCGGACGTGACCCAACGACAATATCTATTCAATTGTGAACACGAAACGGACCGATCAGGCCCTCCACTTATCAAATAAGTACTCAGGGGTGGGGGTAAGAGAGTCAATCTTAACAAAGATGAATTTTGTGTTCCAGCCTTCATCCCTCACTTTGGGAGGAAGGATAACGCTAAGGTTGCTGCGGTCGCAAGACCTCAAGGTAATCAGCCCGGCAACGAATGGCCTGAAAGTATAGAGCAGGGCAAGGTTACCCAGATCAATCCCCAGTTCGTGATCCTCAGCAAGGATACAAAGCGAGACCAGAATGCGCCATGCATGAGGTGCAAGTTGGCAGATTGCCAACCTATAGTGGCGCAGGATCCTTTGCACCAAAGGAGGAAAGGGAAAAGACAAACCCTGGGTAAAAGGGTACTCGTACAGGTACGCCCAACCGGGATTATGGGCATCCGGCGCCTCCCCAGGCTGAGGAATGTAAATCACGAACTCCTAACCAAGGCCAAACCTCTCTCTCTCACCTCCTCGAGGGGGGCGTCAGCAAAAATGGAATCACAGAGATAGTGGTCTGCGAGAATCCCAGAGGATCGGAAGGGAGAGAGAACAGCAGTAGATGGACCCCCACGGGGAGAAGGAGGAGGAATTGTACGACGGATAGACTTTTTGACCATAATTGTGGAGTTTAGAGGCAAAAAAAACTAAGAGAGAGAGTAAAAAGGGAGATGTTACCTAGTGGATAGGGAGATTTTATAAGAGAGGGAGGGTAATAGGGTTTTAGGAAAGAGGTTAATAGAAGACGAAAATAAGGTAAGTGGGAGGTGGAAGGGTGTATTTCTAACAAAAAAGAGGGAGTTAAGAGAAGGAGTTAAGAGAGGAGGTTAGCAGAAGAGAGTTAAGGGAGGAAGTTAGGTTGGGGAGAAATCGAGTGAAGGAAACGTGGGGAAGTGGAGAGTTATTGAGGGGAAATGATTGATTAGACCTCTAACGGTCAGTCTCATTGGATAAGGGTGCAAGTGGGTTGACGTCACACTACGACATCACCACTACATGCAACATCCAGGAGGGAAGCAACTCCCGACATCCATCGAGCGAGAACAGAACCGGGCAGTTGCTTGGGGGTAATTGTATGGGTAAAAATACCCTCTCATTTTCATCATGACGTGGCAACTCTCTATTGGGTAAAACAGAAGCACACGGATTAATGACAAGGCAGCAGACTGCTAGATACCAGAAAGAACAAGAGGGGATGAACCTGGACATTCAAATAAAGCAGAGGCCACAGATGAACCCAATAACAAGCAATCAGCAGGAACGTTGAAACAGTCAGCAGGAACATTGCGGTTACCAACAGGAGCTTTGAAAAAGTCAGCAACCACTTCCTATTTCATAGGAAGTGGAGCGTGTGGTTGAGAAAACATAGGGACATGTGGGACAATTCAAGGAATATTATAAAAGAGCAACAAACAGGAGATTCAAGGATATCGGATTTCTCACTCATCCCACTCAGAGAAACAACATTCATCATCTGCAACAAATAATAATCCACACACTTATGAACATATACATCGTGCATATCATTTGTACTTAGTTTTTTGGAGATTACAGTTGTTCCTCCTGATTGTTCCAGCTAGGTTTACCCTCTAAAACTATTACTACTAGTGGATCATTGGTGGGATACCATTCCCCCCGTGGTTTTTCCCACATTTTGGGTTTTCCGCGTCACCATTTTGCTTGTGTCATTTGCCTTTCGTTCCTTTTCGTTTGCTTTGATTTCGTATTATATGTTTAGTTTCATTCTCGTTATGTTCTTACTACTAATCTACTTAAGTCCTTAATATCGTATTTTAATTGAAATAGCCGCATTGACTCACAAATATTTAGTCGGTAAAATCTTACCAAAACAGCTACTCTTGTGGAAAAGTTCGTAGATAACTTGAGACCTATTTATGAAAACCACCTGAGGTACCAAAACATAAAGTCCTTCAAAGATTTGACTGTGCTAGGTACAAGAATTGAGAGGAAATTCGTAAGGGGCTCTTGTCTAAAATGGTAGGTCGCGGATATCAAGGTTCAATGAGTCGTTCTTATGGCTCCACTAGCAAAACCGATGAGGTTAACCTTGTCGAATCATCTTCTAAGAAGAATAACCTATAAAGAAAATTTACCTATGTTGGTGAATCATATTCCACTGCTCTGAAAAGTCTCGTGAAATAAGGTAAGCTCCAACCCATAAGACCTACACCTGACCCAGAAATGAAGTCTAAATTCTGGGATGAGAATGCATACTGCGAATATCATAGAGGCAAGGGACACGATACAGAGAAATGTTTTAAACTGAAACCTGTCGTTCAGGATATGATCGAAGATGGTCGTCTACCCATACCTCCCAAGGGTAAGCCTAACAATACTCAGAATCCTCTTGGAGTTCTGACTATCATAGATGAAGAGTCCACCTTGGACTGTTCACACCTCATTTCTCCAGTCGAGGATGAGGTTCATGCACTAGAGGAGGAAGGGAGTTATTCCACCATTTCTCCTACCATCGCCGATTTTATCGCATGGGCAAAGAGTGTGAATAGGCAAGTCTCAAAACTGGAAGCTGTGGTGGCATCCCTACGCAGTCCAAGAACCATACCAAAGGGAGACACGCCACTGGCTCCAATTCTATCTCAAGAGTCTACAATGCAAGAGGTAATAGCAGTAGTTGACAATCTGGTCGAGCAACTAATCAATCTAGAAGCTGAAATCATTAAGTTGAGAGAGCTCAATATCGTCAACGAAATATGGGCCGATGAAGATGAAGATGAATACCTCACACAACACTACTTAGTCAAAGCCAGTGAGGATATAGTCAAGGCTAACGAGGACCATGACATAGACCACCTTACTCGCTCAGGACGTCCCTATCAAAATGTCTCTCAGAACGGTCCTACCGTCAATGTTCCAGTTACTAATACCAATGTCATCACACCAAACGATAGCGAAGATACCTCTACAGACTATCTACTGAAACAACTGCAGAAGACAAAGGCTGATCTTTCAGTCTGGCAATTAATTGCGAGTTCTTTTCCCCATCGCCAAGCTTTACGGCAAGCATTGGCTAAACTGAACGTAGCGCATAATTCTACGCCTGACGACGTAGTAAACCTAGTCTTCTAAGACTCAGTTAAGCTAAGTAACCCAGTTACTTTTTCTGATGACGATTTGTCTCCTTTCAGCGCCAGTCATAACCTTGCTCTATATATTACAGTCACATGCTTAAAGAAAAATGTACCAATGACTTTGGTGGATGATGGCTTCACAGTCAATGTCATACCACTAAAGACAACACACAAGTTAGGCATTAAAGAATCAGATTGGACTCCTACCAACCAAGGTGTTCGAGCATATGATGGAACACGACGTAAAGTATTAGGACTAATCAACCTCACTATAGCCACAGGGTCAATCGAGCGAAAGGTTAATTTTCAAATAGTGGATATCGAGGCATCCTTCAATATAATTCTGAGAAGGCCTTGGATTCATGCTTCCAAAGCAGTAACATCCACCTTGCACCAGAAAATCAAAATTCCTCTAGATGGTAAAGTAGTGACGATCACTTCGTTACCTATCAAGGCTGTGATAGAGAAAATATCAAGCAATCAAGTAGTCACAGACCCAGTGTACGAGCTTGGAGGATTTCAGAGTATAAATCTTGTAGAGAGCGAACTGGCACCTCTATACTTCAACCTATACTCCAATATGGTGGTCAACCACATACTCAAGTCCCAGGTATACTTCCCAGGAGTGCCATTAAACCCCCACCAAGAACAATGCCATTGCACCTTACAAAGAAGGAAACTCTCAAACGATACCACTAGGTTTGGGGTACAAACCCACGAAAGAAAAAGCCTTAGAAATTCTCACTCAGTTTCAAAACCATAAGATCAAAGGAATCCAAATGCGATCCTATCTCCCTACCCTAAATGGATATTTCGTTAGAGAAGGGAGTCACGAGTACTTTCATGGGTTTCCCGAACCTTGGCACTATAAGGGAATACAACTAGCTGGAATCGAGGTCTTTCACGATTGCTACTTCATCCCTTCAGAAACGGTTCCTACCGTCAAAACTCGTCAAACACCTTGTTTAGACGAACAAGCTGTTAGCCTTCTATTTGGAGAAGGCCAATTCGTCAGGGCAGCACAGGATGAGATCATTACCATGATACTTCAAGGTGACCATTTTAACCTGACAGCGCTAATTACTAAAACCAGTTCAAATCAGTAGAAAGGATGGAGAAAATCGATCAAATGGACTAACAACCAAGGAAAGCTCTTCAAGGTCACTATTGGAGAAGGAGAGATGTTCAAAGGAGAACCTGAAGATAATGAATTCAAGTCAGAGTCGGAGTCGGAGTCGGAGTCGGAATTAGAGTCAGAGTCTAGAGAAGTCGCTAGAGAGTCTTCTTCTGTCGTCACTCCCCATCCTATTGTTTCTCCTAGAAAAGCATCAAATAGTAACAGTAGCTTGGGAAATGTCCCAGCAGCTGTCCCTTTACCGCCACTGACTACTGAACAAATGACTTCTTTGTTTCAGTTATTTTCAAAATTTAATATGAATAAATCAGATTCTGCTAACTCCTTGTGTTTTTCTGAATGCAATTCTATTTACGATGATAATGAGGATGATCCTTACCCAGACTCGGTGGAACTACCTCGCTATATAGTTAAAGAAATATTATAAGAGGGGAAGGGGCACCAGTTATAGAAAACACCGAACACATCAACGTAGGAACCGAATTAGAACCCCAAGAACTTAGGATAGGGACAACCTTAAACCCAACCGAAAGGGCCGATTTCATCAACATCCTACACGAGTTCAAGGACGTTTTCGCTTGGTCTTACAAGGATATGCCAGGAATCGACAGGGATATTGCAGAGCATCGAATTCCAATAAAACCAGGTTTCAAACCCATAAAACAGAAGCTCCGGCGAATGAGGACCGAATGGGCTCTTAAAATCAAAGAATAAGTCGATAAACAATTCAAAGTCGAGTTCATCAAAGTCTCCGAGTATTCGAACTGGGTGGCTAACATAGTCCCTGTACCCAAAAAGGATTGGCGAATCCAAGTTTGTGTTGATTTCAGAGACCTGAACAAAGCATGTTCCAAGGACGACTTCACTCTACCACACATCGACATATTGGTAGATAATACAGCAGATCACGCGCTGCTATCCTTCATGGACGGGTATGCAGGGTATAATCAGATCAAAATAGCCGTAGAAGATATGCATAAGACAGCCTTCGTCACTCAGTGGGGCACATATTGTTGCACAGTTATGCCATTCGGGCTAATCAATGACGGAGCTACATATCAACGCACCGCGACCACCTTGCTACATGACATGATGCATAAAGTAGTAGAAGTATACGTGGATGATATGATTGTCAAATCCAAAGACAGGAAGGGGCATATCGATAACCTTCGCAAATTCTTCCTAAGATTGCACAAGTACAACATGAGGCTTAATCCTCAGAAATGTGCATTCGGAGTAACGTCAGGCAAGCTTTTGGGATATGTCGTCAGCCAGAGGGGAATAGAAATTGATCCATCCAAGATCAAAGATTTAATCGAAATGCCACAACCTCAAACAGAGAAGGAGGTTAGAGGATTTCTAGGCAAAGTGCAGTATATAAGCTGATTCATATCAAAGCTTACTATGATCTGCGAACCCATTTTCAAAAATCTCAAGAAAACAGATCATACCATATGGGACGACGATTGTCAAAAGGCGTTTGACAAGATTAAGGAGATACTGGCTAAGTCACCAGTGCTAATGCCTCCCCAACGAGATCAACCCTTTGGTTTATATCTCACAGTCACCAAAACAGCCATGGGGGCTATGCTCGCACACATTGTTGGAAAAGAAGAAAGAGTTATCTACTACCTTAGTAAGAAGTTCTTAGAATACGAGTGTTAATACACACCTCTCGAAAAGACATGCCTCGTTCTTGTGTGGGCGACAAAGAAGCTACGCCACTATATGCTTAGCTACTCTGTCAAAGTGTATTCTAAAATGGATCATGTCAAATACCTCTTCGAGAAACCCGTTCTAAACGAACGTTTGACAAGGTGGACCTTAATGCTCTCAGAGTTTGATCTCAAATACGTACCTTTGAAGGTCATAAAGGGGCGCGCCGTTGCAGAATTCTTCGCAGATAATCCTATCAAGGATACTCAGGTAATAGACACACGTGTTCATTTCCAGATGAGGACATCCTACAGACCAATGTAGACTCTTGGGATCTTTATTTTGATGGAGCATCAAATTTAAGAGGATTTGGAATAGGAGTGTTGCTCATTTCTCCTGAAGGCGAGCATACACCACTCTTTGTCAAACTCGACTTCGAGGTGACAAACAATGCAGCAGAGTATGAAGCTTGCCTTATCGATCTACAAGCAGAAGTGAGCTTAGGCATCAAGAATCTTCGAGTTCACGGAGATTCCTCCTTGATCATTAACCAAGTTACGGGATCTTGGATAATTCGAAGCGAAAGTCTAGCACCCTATTAGGCTAGGATAGATAAAGTAGACCAATTCTTCGATCAGGACACTTATCTACACCTACCTCGTGAAGAGAATCAGTTTTCAGACGCTCTTGCGAAACTTACAGCCCTGATCAATATGCTAGACAACATGGTTGAAATGCCTTTATGCATCGAACAACGGTCAGAACCAGCCTATGTACACCACCTTACAGATGAAGAAGAAAGCCTAGAGGAACCCTGGTTCAAAACCATTCTAAACTTCAAACTTAATGGTACATACCCACCAGATATGGATAAGAGGGGACAATGCGCCATACGCCTACTAGCCTCTCAATACCTCCTCATGCAAGAAGAATTGTATAGAACAACACCTCTTGGTGTCATCTTGCGTTGCCTTGATCATTCACAGGCACAAAAGGGATGAAAGAAGTTCATGACGAAGAATGAGGTCCTCACATGAGTGGACCCATGATGGCAAAGAAAATCACACGTCTAGGATACTACTGGACAACAATGGAGTCAGATTGTATTAAATACGTCACACATTCCCATAATTGCCAGATCTTCGGGAATGTGCAACACGTCCCCCCCTAAATGCTTTACACCATGACCTCTCCTTGGCCGTTTTCTGCCTGGGGAATCAACATCATTGGAAAGATCACTCCAGCCGGAATAGGAGGTCACTGTTTCATTTTGGTAGCTAGCGACTATTTCACTAGATGGGTCGAAGCGGCATCCTACACTGGTCTTACAGCTAAACATGTGGCAAAGTTCATACAAATCAATATCATCTGTTGATATGGTTGCCCACACGAGATCATCAGTGACAATGGATCACATTTCCAGGCCGAAGCTGCACAATTGCTAGCCAAATACAAAATCAAGCACCACCATTCCTCGCCTTACAGACCTCAAACTAACGGCGCGGTAGAGGCAACTAACAAGAATGTCGTCATGATCCTCAAGAAAATGATCGACAATTACCAAGATTGGCCTAGAAAAATACCCTTCGCACTATGGGGTTATCGCACATCAGTTTGGACGCCCACTGGGGCTACTCCTTTCTTTTTAACCTATGGCATGGAGGCTGTGCAATCAGTTGAGTTAGAAATTCCATCCTTACGCATTTTGCTTGAAAGTCAAATCCCAGAAGCTGAATGGAATAGGGATCGTTATGAGGAACTCATCCTCCTGGATGAACGAAGGTTGCGCGCATTGCATAATGTGCAAACGTATCAGGCACGTATCAAACGAGCCTTTAATAAACGGGTTAAGCCCAGGAACATCAAAGAAGGAGATTTGGTGCTCAAATCAGTCAGAGCTCTTTTACCTGTCGATCCACGGGGAAATGAGTTTAAACCTAACTGGGTCAGACCTTTTTGTTAGTCAAGTCCATACTCTCAGGGGGTGCAGTTAGAATTACAAACTTAGATGGGAATGAATTTTCTAATCCTACTAGCTTAGACCAATTGAAACGGTACTACCCTTAGCATAGGCCAAGAAAACGCGCCTCGCATAACCCATGTGCCGCTCATGCGACACTAAATAAAATCAGCCCCTGGCCAGTTAAAAGCTTATGTCTCTGTGCTCTTACATTTTGACATTTCGACATCCTCATACCATCAAATAAGTTGAATTGTACTTGGGGGTAAGTAAAGCACTTGCTTACTTTTCTTAAGTTCATTACAAGCTCTTGCTTCGAACTATTATTCTTTTATATTTACTCGAACTACGCACAGGGTTTGATTTCATTTTTTCTATTGAATACGTTGGCAATCCTTCACAGGATACAACCCGTCTTTCTTTAAACAAAAATGTAAATAGAAGGACATTTGCATTTGCATTTGAAATTCGACAAGAATAATAAAAGAAAATCTTAACAGTTTCTTAACTAATAAATCTTTTATTCATTGTTCCATAAATAATAATAATATGCCAAATACATATAAAATAAAAATGCTGGAAATAAATGCTAGGCTAGGATTCTAAAAACCCCGTCGTTTATTACAAAATAATAATAATACTATAATAATAACTAAGGCTATTCTTCCATCTTCCCCTTGCCTTTGTCACCATTGTCATATTTCTTGTCTCGACCATGAGCCGGGCGCTCTTGTGTCGACTCCGACCTAATCACCAGCGGTCGTTCTCTTGGTCTAGTCTTACCATTTTGATCCATCACCATCTCTACGGTAGGAGCAGCTCTCGGTTTCTTCGACGGACGAGTAACTAGGAATCTTGCTTCTTCTTCCTCTTCAGTCAAATACTTTTAATTCTCTTTTACTACTTCGTGGATCTTGTAATCCACAGGCTCGTGTTTCCTCAGCTTCTCGCGTTCTTCGGGAGTACTAGCATTTCTCCATTGCAAATATGAGTCAGATACCCATAAGGAGCCAATAGGAACTGGTATGAACCATATGTTCCTGTGAGCCCACCTAATTGCCCACTCTCGACGAGACTCCGAAGTGTGTGCTAATGCAGTCTGAGGAATAGTGTCAAGTTTCGGGATCTTCTGCCTAAGGCCCACTTGCCTCATCAATCTCTCCGGAAAAATGCAAATCATAATTTCTAAACCAGGGATACGAACAGTCCGTGTCGGGTCCAAAGATGAAACTCCAGTGACTGACCTGAGGTGCCACCAAGGCACAATCCATCGGATCAAGGGACCACCTTTAGTCTTCAACTTATTCTCCCAATAGTTTTATACCCGAGTGAAGTCCACCATGTGGAGCCTGGTTCTCATTGCAATTGATCGAGCATGGTATCCTGGCACATTAACTGGGGGCTCAATCAATCGCAGCCGTTCCATCAGCCAAACCTGCAAAAGAAGACGGGAATTAATGCCCATATTCCAACCATGAAAAAAAAAACGAAAAAGAAAGACAAAAAAAAACGAAAAAAAAAAGAAAAAGAAAAGAAAAACGGTTGAGATATGGAAAGTAGGTTCTTACCTGCAGAATGACGGGACTTCCCAAATAAGGAAGCTCACGGTTGGCCTTTCTGTTATCCAAACCAAGAATGGTCTCCCCTAAGCAAAGGCATGCTGGGCTCTTGCGCAGCTCCATTTGTTCTACTAGGCTTAGAAAACGAGGATCCCCTCTCATGTCATCATCAACATGCCCTCGAAGGACATAGCAACATGCCCTCGAAGGACATAGCAATGAAGTAGACAAAACCCGAAGGCCCTGCATCTCGCAACATAAGAAATAGAAGGGTCTTCCCTATTTATGAATCGATGAATAAAATCAAGCATGCAGACAACTTTTGAAGTCACAAGACGGTCCACCTCGGCCTTGGTCAATCCAAACAAGTCCCTAAATTTATTTTTATATCCTTGAGAGCTAAGGGGTATAGCGGGTAAATTATCTGGAACCCATCCTCCAATAGCAGTTATTTCTTCGGGAAACGGACAAATATTGCCTCCAAGAAAGGCAAACACGTGAAAATTTGGGTCCTAATACTCAAGACATGCATCCAAGAAAGGCTTCACAACTTTCACTAATTTGAGACTCAAGATCAATCCAAGATTAAAAGCACCCGTGTCATGTTTCTCAACATTTTTGAACTTATTTGCCCACTCCTTGAGACGGTTTCAAAAGCATCCATAATTTTGAGAATTTTTTAAGGAGATATAACAGCTTTTATGAAATAGACGGAAGAAAGATGAAGGAATTGTGTGAATAAAAGCTTCCCCGAAGTCTCTATTTATACTATTTTCTATTTCCTAATTTATGTCGAAGTCTGACTAGTCGGGGAGATGACGCAGCACCTGCTGCGCCTCTTCGAAGAGTCGCAGCTCTTGCTGCGCCTCTTTGAAGAGTCTCAGCAAGAGCTGCGACTCTTCCCAGGCCCTTTTCCGTGATTCTCAGCTTTGGATCTTTCCTAAATTGCTTTTTGCCATAAATTCCTATTCCTATAGGATTTTAATTTGGTAATTCCATAAAATTACCAAGTTTTGTGTTTTCTAATTCGTTTCGGGTTCGCTTTTCGAGACAAAAGTCGACATATTCGCCAAACGTGCACACTTACCCATTTTTATTAGTTTTCTTTTTAGGGGAATCATTTCACTCCTATTTTTTCACCGCATTTCACACTTGGCCATTTCTTTTTTCTTTTTTTAGGGGGTAGCCCTCCCTACTGTCTGGTCATTTTTGCTCATTTCTAGGCAGTTTTGCGCATTTCTGAGCAGGTTTTGTCATTTTTTTAGACATTTTTGTCATTTTCGCTCATTTTCGGGCACTTTTTTACTTTTGCATTTTGCGCCAGTTTAGGCCATCTATATGCTATGTGTTCTACGTGTAAATTCTATGTAAATTTCGGCAGCATGACGGCACAAACCGTCACCTACCAAACCTGTTTTTAAGCTAACCTGTAGGAACAACAAACAACCGGCAGCAAAGGCACTCAGGCCGCTATATACACAACCAAAAATACAAGTATCTACATCAAACTGGGGGCTTCCGCCCAAAACAGAGTCCGAAAAGGTCCAAAGTGTACAAAATATACAAGACGACAACAAAAAAGAAAAGCAGCTAGTCCTGGTGGCCTCTCAACTCAGCCACGGTCGCCTCAAGGGAAGCGATCTCAGCGTCTCTGACCTCGAGCTCCCTCAACAGACGAGCCATCTCCTCCCGAGACTGTGCTAGCTCGCGCTCAAAGTCACGCTCTCTCTGCACACAAATGAAGAAATGCCTCATTTCAATCATTTTCAAAAAAATGAAGCAACGTTTTTCATTACAATAAAATTCGAAATGTCGATAAAATGAAATAAGTAAAGGAATTAGAGGTTCATACCTGTCGTCCCCGGGCACCTACGAGTGCCTCGATCGCCGTAGCTCGCAGCCGGTTGGCCATTCTCCACAACACCACGTATCGAGACGGTGCCACATGCGTTCCAATAACAAAGAAGGTTCAAAAAGAATAAACACATTCTTATGCAACGAGACAAAAGAAAGCCAAAGCTGGGGGTTACCCTCCTCACCAGGTGCTGCCACTCCTCCAAACCCGCATCCGTCACCTCCTCGCCGAAGTCGTGGATCTCCAAGATCGTCGTCAAACCCGCCGCGTCAGTGTACTCGAGCGTCTCTGGGTAAGCTGGGGGCTCGACGCCTGCCACCCCGATCTTCTACAAGGTTCAAATGACTCTTTAGTTGACGATCATTCATCGTTTGTCAAGTCAATTCAAGAATAATAAAAGGAAGGATAACTTACCATGATCGGACAGTACGCCAACCTCCGGTGAACAAACTCGGAGTACTCCTCGCCAGGCAGAAGGAGGGCGTCACCACTAGCATCAGCCTCTCTCTCGGCATCAAAAGGCTCACTAAACATCATCCGTAGAGGATCGATGGGGACCGTGAAGGTGTCACGAAAGCACTGCCGATTCAAACGCTCACCCAGGTACCACACGGGTCCCATGGGCGTCCTCAGCAACAACCGACTCGAGCTCCTAGGACGAAGAATCTCGGCCACGAAAGATGGAGACTCAGGGTAGTCCTCCCAAGGCCTAGGCACCCACTAAAAGGCAAACAATGGGTCATTCT
Source organism: Silene latifolia (assembly GCF_048544455.1). Taxonomy (NCBI): domain Eukaryota; kingdom Viridiplantae; phylum Streptophyta; class Magnoliopsida; order Caryophyllales; family Caryophyllaceae; genus Silene; species Silene latifolia. The sequence continues at coordinate 85,665,687 of NC_133535.1, forward strand.
TATGATCGGCTCTAAATGGGAGAGGGATTATTCCTATAATCACTTCTAAAGAAAAAGTATCAAATAAGGATCGAAAGCACTTACGTCGTCCGACTTCAGGGCATTCACGCCCCGTCGACAAACATCGTAAGAAGAGCGCTGGCTCTTCCTACGGCACACCACCCAGTCTCTCACAACTGGGTACGCCCTCGGCTCGGGCTCCGTCCTCTTAGGTGCGAAGCTAGGAAAGTAGGAGTACACCCACGCCTGCAGACAGAGTAATCATTTATTTTCTACGATAATGATCTATCATAATTCACTAGAAATAAAGAAATGACGAAATAATAATCTTTCATAAGCGCAAGTAAAGGTTCGTACCTCCAACAAAAGTCCAGGACCGATAGTAGTATGAGAAGTCCCCTTCTCCATCAGCTCCGGACGTACCATGGCCCTCACGTAGCGAGTGAGGACCGCAAAGCCAGGAGTAACCCAGTCCCACTGACCCAGGCTACTCAAGTCAGAGAGAAAAGGAAGAAGCTTCATCGACAGCCTCTCCCCCTTGTCTTCGAGGTAAATCGAAGACAAGAACTACCACAACCACAAGCGAGCCCTCTACTCTGCAGTACAACGAGGAGGAGGCACCTTCCTCCCATCCAACATCACCGTCGCCGGGGTCCTACCCGCAAAGTAGTCCCTGACGTAAGAACTCAGCACCAACCCAGGAACGCTGGCAGCACCTCCCGCCAGGTTCCAGCCGATTAACCCCCTTGCCTCGGCTGAGTCCACTCTCATGGCCGTCAACGGCCACACCAAAGCCTTCTTTCCGCACGACAGACCCGAGATCATGCCGTAGTCCTCCACAGTGACCCCGACCTCTCGAAAAGGCATATGGAAAATCGAGGTCGTGTCCCAGTACCGATCAAGGAAAGCTCGAATCAGGCTAAGGTTAGCCCGAATCTTCCTCTCCCTGATCGCCCTCCAAGCTCCCACCAAAGCCCCGAAGGCTTTCAACTCGATGATGGCCTTCTCCTCCTCCGACAGTCTCTCGAAGGCATCTATCATCGTCGTTTAACCAGAAAAGGACCTCATGTTCCCGGCCTCCTGTATCAATGCGAAACAAAGCTATCTTTAGCATAAAACGAATGAGAAATGAAACGATGAAACAAACAGAAAGAGTAATAGGAAAAGGCAAGTTTGACACTTACTAGACTCCTCGCCATCCTGTATGACAGGTGGCTCTCTTCCGCCCAAATGAGATGTCTACCATCCCATTTCTCGGCCCACTCGGGTGCACCCACTAGCTGGCGACCCCCTCGTCTCACGTTGGCCCTCTTCGGGACCTCCTCAGCCTCCTCCTCGAGCATCTCCTCCTGTCTCTCACCACCTACGAGAGCAAGAGAAGGGTTGAAGTTTACATCCTTGGGAGCCCTCCCCGATGTAGAGGGAATGTCACCTGCAAAATTAATGTAAATGAGGCCGCGTCAAGCCACGACAAGCCTGAGTGAGGTTATTTCAAGTATTTTCGAGCCCTAAAAGCAGCTTTTCTCGCCATCTTTGGCCACATCTTTCAAAACCCGACCACTCATGTGGTAGGTTAGGGCAAGTCAAGTCTAAGTTCATGCCTAGTCGCGGGTTTGAGTCAAAAATTCGGCAGCATTTGCTATAATAGCGATTATGCCCTAGAAAAGTGTCCTGAAAGAGTTGTCACAAATCAAAATTCGATATGATAGCAAGTTTACCCATTACAAAAGGGTTCCAAAAAACCAAATTTCATCAAAAATGGACAATCCTAAGGCCAATTTCAAAGCGATTTTCGAAACAGCTGAGAAACCTTCTCATTTTCGCTCAAATGCTCATTACTTGAAGAAAATTAAAAAAAAATACATGGTTATGTTCCTAATATTGCCAATTATCCATTTCTAATGTCAATTTTATCAAACAAATCCGTCAGAGACAAAACCCCCAATTTTTCGAAATTAAGGGAAGGGGAAACCCGAATTTTCGGCCCTAATTTGATCAAAACGCAAATTAAAAGCAAGAATGTGATACATACCTCGATTAGTCATGATTAATGGCATGATTTGGTCAAATTTTGACGGATTTTGGGGGGAATTTGAGAGAGTTTGGAAAGAATTGTGTTTTTGTAATTATGAAATAAACAGGGATTTAGTCGTGTTTCCATCCAGACAGGGACAAGCCCTGGAAACGACGCAGCAACTGTTGCGCCCCTTCCAAATGCCGCAGCTCTTGCTGCGCCTATTCCCCAGCATCTTTCCAGCTCAATTTTTGAAAGTTCTTTATAAGTTTGTTATTTGTGGACCGGAGTTTTTGTGCGCCTCTTCTCCGACACCTTATATAATATATTTCGTTCTTTTGGGCATTTCTTTTTTGTCCGGACTCGTATTTTGCTAAACGGCCTACAAAGCCGCCACGAGGTTTTATCTCTCAGCAAGGATTTCTGCTGAACCAACTTCACAAATTTATCGGGACTTCGCTTGCAACAACGAGCGGATTTCCAGCGGTGCTTAGGACGCGCTACCACTAGTCAAGCCTCTTTATTTTCCCCAGCGGTCCTTAAGACACACCCTTAACGACATTTATCATCCAACGAGAGTTTATGATAGCCGATTGCACTTCTCGAGAGATGGAGTTTGTTTGAAAGCAGATACAAGCAGATTTCCCAGAAATGATTCAATCCAGACAGAATCATCAATATATTCCCCAACAAGAGCGCGCTTGAGACCAACGCAAGCAGATTCCTCAGCAGTTTCTACCGACGTCCTGCTGCCCTCAATATTATTTGTTTCCTCCCGGAGCTCGGTAGGGGTGTTGTTCTCCAGTAGTTCCCATACTAACCGTCCTTTTAGGTTCATATACCTAGCACTTTAGTTTCCCAACTACCTAGGTTCATACACCTAGTTTTTTTAGGGTCCCACACCCTAGCACAATCCTTACATATCTTTTAGGTCTTACCCTTAGCTCCTACGCAACTCCAGAGACGTCTCGAGAAAGAAGTCTCAGGTATGGTTTCTTCTTATAGCTGGCGAGCTTCCTTACGTAGTCTAATGGACTTTAAACGACCCTCCCCAATAGTCGACAGACTCTAAAATATTTCCAATGACAGGTCCTTGGCTCAGACCCCTTAAGCCGCCTCTCGTCACCATAGTCGTCAGGTTGTAATTTTCGATTGACCTGATGGTTATACTTTGACTTTTGCCTTGTCCAAGCCTCAGTCAAAGTGGGGGCTCTGTAGATACCTCATTTCTACAGCTTATGCCAACTACCCAGTGATGATTGGGCCATATGTTTGGTAAACGGAACGATTTATGAAAGTTCATTAGTTTATCATCAAGTGATAGCTCAAACACTTGTGTCTACCTCTTGGTCATCATCTACGCATTGGTATGGTCGTTTTGACAGTAATTAGAGTTTATTTGGAGTCCGGGTCAAAAACCGCTTCATTTTCTGATAAACCATTTTAAAATGCCGAGTCGAAATGCTCTAGAATATTCTGGATATTTATTCCATAAATTAATTTTATATCTTTTGATAAAATATATCCCGTATATCATATTATAAGGAATAAGGAAGTAGAGATCTGCCGCAATTCCATGATAGAAACGCGGAAATCGTTCTTCCGCAGAAGGAAACCCCTGGGGAAATGACGCAGCAGGTGCTGCGCCTCTTGGAAGGATCGCAGCAGCTACTGCGCCTCTTCTCCAGCCTTTTTTCGTTGTTTACAGAATTTTTCCGCGATTTGTTTCCAAAGTTTGGGCCATTCCATAACTCTTCACATATTTTAGTATAAATAGAGACCTCCGGTCTCCATATTTTTCTCGCGAGTGTCCGCCCTTCTCTTCTCTCTTTGCATTATGGACCGTGTCTAAGCTTTCGACGCATACGTGCTTGATCAATCGACCACGTAAGCTCAGATCATTCTGAGTCCCAGTCACGTTGCATGACCGACCAATTTGACTACTACACATCAATCAATCAATTAATCTAAATCCTCCTACGAGGGCACTTTCTACATACATTCGAGTTGAGAAATCACTAAACGTTAACTTAGTTAATCTAATTTCGTTAAACATGTAAGTCTGAGGGTGTAAATCCTATCTTTTTATTGTATTTTATTTTTGTATCAATTAATGTAAGGTTCACGTCAAAAACACATTCAAAACCGACTTTAAAAACCCTTATTCAAAACTGTTTTTATGAAACAGCAGTTACCAGACGTCGAGAAGAAACGCAGCAAGCAGTTGCGCCTCTTCAAAGGATCGCAGCCCCTGCTGCGCCTCTTCCAGAGGCTGCCGCTGCTCCTGCTCTTCTACTTCTTCCTCGGTTTCTGTAGTTTTGTTCTCTTCTTTTATTTTCTTATTTTCTTCCTTTCTTTTATACATTAAGTCGTATTTTAGTTATTCCTTTTGATTATTGCGTTTTATTTTCGGCTTAAATCCCTTATAATCAATATTTGCGGGTTTTCATCATTAAATAAAACCCGGATTTTAGAGCCTCGATTTGTCCATATCAAATCTCTGGAATTCGTCCTTGGTTCATATTTCGGTCGTTTATTCTTCAGTTTATCAATTTCTTTCAAGGTTTGTTCGTCTTCATAGTTAAACCTAATTCTTTTTATTTCGTTTTAATTCGTTCCTAACCCGTTTTAATCGTTTTAATTCGTGTTTATCGCTTTTATGATGGTTCCATATGTAATAAACCTGCTAAATCACCTTTACTTGAGTCTAATATTGATGATCAATCGTAAAACATACCAAAGAATGTTAACTACCCGCAGTTCTGACTTCACAGCCTGAGCTCAACTCAAGAACAGACGCAGGAATAGCTGCGCCTCTTCTAAGGGACGCAACAGATGCTGTGCCTGTTGTGAGTTGAGTTATGTCCCTGAACTTCCGTTCTCGCTTTGACCTAGTCTTTAATTACGTGTTTAATTGACTAATAATTGTAATATCACTCTTAATCTGTCTTATTTAGTCTCTTTAATTTCTAACCCTTTTTCTTTTCTTTTCTTTTCCAAATTTCCTTTTTGAATGTATTTTTGGCGTAAATGATTGTAATTCATTGTAATTTTAATTATTGTTATTTTGTTTATCATTATTTATTGTTTATTGTATGATTTATTTGCTTGTTGTTCGCAATGTAATTAATTCTAAACCCCAATTCGACATTATTGTTTGCCAATTATATGTTCACCGACATAGTTAATCTCACGTGCTAGGATTAACCTATGGATGTTGCATTGCATGCATATAATCGATAACATATCAAATACGAACGATTTCCCTAATAATTAGTAGAGGCCGCTATCGAGGAGGGCGGGATTAGGTGTTCAATAAAAGGACTTCCTAATACGTACCCTCACCCCTTACTCCAGATCTTTGTGAACATCCGTGTTCATTGGCATCCACGAGAGTCATTCTAGACATAGAATGCTAAGGTTAACGAGTTCTTAGTGTTCATGTCACTACTTTGTGTCTTGACATGGCACGAGGTATTCGAACGGTTCCAATTTCCCATAAAAATTGGTGGCGACTCCACAAATGCACGCTTATTTCAAGCGCTTCCGCGAGCGCCGCGGGTGGCCTATGTCAACAGCATGCCATTAACGTTACACTCTTTTGTTTCATCAAAGAGCTTTCACTTTCTACGTGAACGAGGCTAGGGCACCTCCTTACACATTTTGTTTGGATTGGTATCCCTCTTGAAGATCGGGGTTTGATCGCTTGGTGTGTAACCACTCTTATTAAGCCACAACTCGTGTCAGCATTATGCATAATGTAATGAATTGCGAGTGCTCATATGCTATGTGATCATAAGTCCTTCCGTGTCATTTCAAAACTTTTAAAACACACCTTTTTGCGCCGTTATAATGACCATTTCTCTAACACCCCTGATTTTCGGCTAAATTAAAATTAACTTTTACATATAAAATGCACCGAAATACAGAGATATTATAATGGGGTTTTCTAACGTGTGCCCTAAGGGCACACATTAATAACCCATTTATGGTAAGATTAACAACAAATTCTCATTAAATATGGTAAAAATGTTTACCATATTTAATGAGAATTTGTTGTTAATCTTACCATAAATGGGTTATTAATGTGTGCCCTTAGGGCACACGTTAAAAAAACTATTATAATTAATATACAGAGTCTCTTCTAACAAATGTTCAAATAAAATATACAAAGATAGAAAATGAAATAAAACTTTCTCAAAGTCTTTAATAAAATTCTTGACTCGAAATCAAATCCTTTTGAACAGCAGCGGGAGTCACCTGAAAATAAGATCAGAAGACAGAAAGAAACTACCCCCATGACGAGTAGCCCAGAAGAGAGAAAAAACGTCAGTTGGAAAGGTGAGTAACAGATAATACCTCAATATAAGCAGAATAGTTTTTGGTCATGGCGTGGAAACATACACACGTAAAAATAAAATTTAACAACCAAAATAATAAAAACACTCCCCATAAACTAAGCTCAATCTCAACTTAATACTCTCCCTCGTTCCGATAATTAACCAAGTCTCATCTCATTACTCCGTCCCACTCATTACTCTGTCCCATAATATAATACTCGAAAAGAGAACCAAGTGTCGCATTCTCAACATCTACCTTAAGACCACGACAAGGGGTGAGTAAACTGGCGGATAAACCGCGAAACAATATTTCCATCTCAATGCCGATATCAAACTCAAAAAATATAACTCAGTAACCTTGGTCACACTGGACCGTAAATACAATATGGCACAAAGGCCCGATAACTCAATACCAGTAACCAATCTCAATACCAATGGCATATTGTTAAATGTTCTTTTTTAAAGAACTGCTCAATACTTAGAGTATAAGGATCTAAGCTACTCACCCACTTAACAAGGTCAGAGAGAATGACAATTCGAACCCAATACCAACATAATCAATAGAATAATCCATCGCTCAAGTTACCAAATTTCTAATTCTCGTAACCGCAGCTCAAGTCAAAGAGTATCTTAAATATAAATTCAAACTGAGCAGATGACCATTAGAGCACATAATAATCACAATAGTAAAACAAAATTACTAAAGATCGCCCCTAAAATACTCATCTCGCCCCTAAAGTTCATTTCTTTTTCTAAGTTTGCCCTTCTCTCTACTGTAACTCTCTAAAATTTGTTTTTTTCCGGAAAAATTTAAATGAGCGACGGAAATCCTTTTTTTAATTATCTCTTTTTTTTTTGGGTAAAGGTAAGCTTCTCATTAAATCAAAAGTATCCCATACAATTACATATTACTCTTTCATACATACTCATCAAGTTTAGTTCTGTCTAATGTAGGCAATCCAAGCTAAAGCACTAGTATTTCTACTGTTAAACTGTAACCGTCCTACGCGCATTTTCACCTCATTCTTGACCCGTTGCAGAATACATTCAGGTCTGCTGACAAAGCCATCCACCAATAATTATCTCTTTAATTCGTACAATAATGATAATTCGTACAATAATGATAATTCGTACAATAATGATAATTCGTACAATAATGATGGATATCGATTTCAAAACGATTGGAATGCCGAACAACATTATCGGTACAACGATCAACAATATAGTTACGGTAATGGTGAAGGTAGTGGTTATGGAGACGGTAGTAATACGAGAAATTATGAGGAAGCTGAAAAATACGCAAGACAATGAAAACACGCAAGACAATGAGGTAAATTTGACGCATTTTTGTACTTGTATTTTTTACACGCGTAGAACATTTTCCAAAAATAACAATTTCGTGTGAGATTCACGAAAGGGTTCAGGAATAATCGCGCAAAAAACACGAAATTCAGGAATAATCGCGCAAAAAACACGAAACTACCCTGGCTAATTCGTGTAAATAACACGAAATGGTCCAGGCTCATTCGTGTGATTTACACGAAATTTCCCAGGTTTTTTCGTGTGATTTACACGAAATGGCCCAGGTTTTTTCGTGTATTTCACACGAATGGTCCCAGGCTGTTTCGTGTATTTCACACGAATTGACCTTTTTTTTTTTACGTTTTTGTGTTTTATTTTTTTTAAATAAAAAAAATGGTGAATGGATTTAATTAGGAAAAATATGAAGATCCCGGTGAAGAGAATGTTGATTACGGTGATATGTTTGTATTTGAGCATCCGTTTAAACATTTGAAGAAGCATTTGATCGTTGTGATGAAGTTGCATATGGGTTAGGCTTTCATTTGGTAAAGGCTAAGTATCACTTGGAAAAGAGTCCTCCGTATAAAATAGTGAAATGTGAGCGATACGGATCTTCTAATAGCAAGGCTAAGGATCCCTTGAAACCGCAAAGAAAATCGAAGACCAAAAAATTTATGTGTCCATTTTCATTAAGAATGATTAAAAAAGGTGAAGGTGTGTGGGTTGTTGTTCCGAAGTGCGGGGTTCACAATCACAAGTTTGGAAAGTTTCTAGAAGGTCATAGGCGTAGAGCGAAATTTACTGAAGAACAGAAAGAATTGATTAAGCAGTATCGGCAATCTCATGTGAAACCGGGGATGGTTAGACACGCTTTTACGCTTCGGTATCCTGATCAACCGCCTCCGATTTTGAAACAAATTTATAATGAGAATGCCCGATTGAGTGCGAAGGATAAAGATGGGAGAAATAGTGTGCAATATATGTTGCATTTAGCGAACCAAGCTAACTACCTTAGTGAGTCCGTCAAACATCCTGAAATAAAAAAACTTACACATGCTTGGTTTACTCATCTAGAGGCGGTGCAGATGTTTAAAGCGTAGCGAAATGTTATTCTTATCGACTCCACCTACAAGACAAATAAATACGGTCTTATATTGGTTCAATGTGTAGGTGTCACACCTGTTGGAAAAAGTGTTTTGATAGGTTACGCGTTAATTGAGAATGAGGATAAAGAAAGATATAAGTGGGTTTTTAGAAGGTTAGAGTCTTTGTTGGAACCAGGTGTGAGGCCAACAGTCATAGTTACGGATCATGAGCGTGGTCTACTTGCTGCACTTCCTGCTGTATTTCGTACTTCCCATCATTTGTTGTGCTTATTTCACGTATACACAGCAATTGAGGCTAGAGCAACGAACATGGAGAGGAATGGTAATTTTGGGAAAGCGTTAGCACACGGTGCTTTGAAGAAAGTTGTTGAAGCTAAAACATTTGATGAATGTACCATGGAGTAGAATGAGTTGCGGAAAAAATATTGTTGTCATCCTGCACTTATCAATTATCTTGAGTTGACTTGGTGGCATAAAATCCATATGTTTGGCAAATGCTTTACTAATTTGGTGCTTCATTTTGGCAACACAACTACGTCTAGAGTTGAGTCCGCTCATGCTCAATTGAAGATGTGGTTAGGATCAGCTGAACTTACTCTTGACAGTATATGGAAACGGGCTGATGTTATGATTCACGGGCAACATATTGAAATTCGTAAAACGCTGGAAGATTCTATAAGCAAGACAGTTGTTATTAATATGTATTATGGGAATATATTTTCAATGTTGAGTAGAAGAGTTTCGGCGACCGCCATTGAAGCAATGTTAGTGGAATATAATCGTGGGACTGATTTGGGTTATTATTTGGAGGAGAATTGTGGTTGCACATTATGGACGACCCATAAGCTATTGTGTGCTTGTCGGTTACATACAGTTTTCCACGAAGGTAAAAGAATTCATCCTGATGATTTACATGTGTTTTGGTCACAGTTAGCCTACACGGATTCCAGTCATCGGCGTTCTCGCCATAATGATGTGATGGAGGACCTTTTCGATAAAGTTCGGGCTTCCCACCATTCGGTCCAAAGAGATGTAATTGAGTCATTGTTCACTAAGTTGTATCCTGAGGACGAGGTTATTGAGGAACCTGAAATAAAAGATACACACTGTGGTCGTCCAAGGAAGTCCAATACCCGTAATAAATCTGCTTTCGAACATTCCAGACGTAGTTACCCGAGTACGACAACCAGTAACGGTGAAGGTATGTTAATATTTAATGTTAATATTTAGTTAATTTAAATTTTTAATAATAGTTTTTGTTTATATATTTACTTAGTTAATTTTTAATGTTAATATGTAGGTGATGGACCCCCCTTGAGCTTAATTATGACTATGTAACAGACGTCGGTCTTTTCGATTATCAGCATTGTATGCCTGAGGCGGTCATTGATGGTTTTTTAGGAGCTTTTAACCCGGAGGGTGATGGTCATTATGGTTTTCGGGTTATGTCGCATGCAAAAACAGGAAATCAAAAAAATTATCTCGAGATGCGAAAACAGTTGATGGTGGAGTTGCAACAGTTAATCTATATGACTATCTACTACGGTGAGCGAAACAGTTCTTGTAGACGAATCAAATGGGCTCATCATAAACCATGTCAAAAGCCAAATTGGATGGAAGCCAATGATTTGCATGGTTTTGCAACATTGTTCAACTGGACAATATGTTTCGTGACTGTCCAACTTAACCTACGCGGTGATCGTGTATGGACCGGTTCTAATACATACCTACCTCTACGACTAGTTCCAGGTGTCAGAGCCCCTTATGGTATTCTATGGATTCTTTTTACAGGTAATCATTGTGTTCGTCTACACATGGATGATAATTATGCCATGCCTCCCATCAGCAATCAGTGGATCAATAATCGGCATGATGACGTCGCGTATTATGAAAACATTTATACTGAAAGACTTGATTTGTTGTGGCAATTTGTATTTTCGGGTATTATGTTTAACCCGTTTACTTAGTTATTGTAATATTTTAGAAATTTGACTTATTGAACTTACTTATTTATAATTTGTTTTTAATTAAGTCCAACCAACTAATATTACAAGTCCAACCAAATTAAAATGTCATGTCCAAAAAAAAAAACAAGTCCAACATCTAAAAAAACAAGTCCAACAAAATAAAAAACAGAAATCCAACAAAATAAAAACCACAAGTTCAACAAAATAAAATGTAGTCCAACAAAATAACAACTAAAAGTCCAACATCTAATAAGTACGCCTACTAGTGGTAGGCTCTGATCTCGACCACCTTTGGGCATCATCGCGGCCTCGACCTCTGCCTCGTCCCGACTCGACCTCCTCCTCATGGCGACCCCTACCACGTCCTCCAGATCGCATGCCTCTCCCCCTACTAACCTCCACAACCGGGGGTCAACCAGTGTACGCACGCATCTGAGGATGAACGTTCCTTATAAAGTTTGCTACTTATGCGGTCACTGTAGGGTCTTCAACATTGTCGTACTGCGCGAACCTCTGAATAAGAGACTATCCAACCTGAAAATTACGATAACAAAGATATTAAAAAATACAAAAAAAAATGCATCACGTAAGGATGCGAATGTGAGACAACAAAGATATTAGTAAATAAAATTAAATATAAGTACCGTAGTCGTAAAGTGGGACCTCGCCAAGGGCACTTGATCAGCATCCCGAGGAACATTCATCACGTAAGGATGCGAATGTGAGACAAACCACTCCATATATCCTACCCCATAGGAATATGGTGGGTGAGCGGGTATCGACACCCTATCCAAATGTGTCATGTGCATCTTCCAATTATTCCATGTGTAGTCTAAATATGCACCGTCATACTGCACATCATAGGAAATGGACTTCACAGGACGGTAAACCTTGTCAGGTCGTGCCATAGGGGTCGGGATGTTCTGCATGTACCCAAACTGTCGAAGACATCGATCTGGCTGATACAGCTCAACAATATCAATAAATCTCAACAACCCGTGGTAAACACTACGCGGGTGCTCGGTCTCCGGGTGGTCAGGGTAAGGTCTCCAAGCTACTGTCTCAATCGGCATCATATCAAGCTGCTCACGATAGGAAACCAAAGCTCTCCTTGCCTCACGTTGTGGCACCGTAGTAGTGGACCACAACATAGCTCTAGGTGCACCCGGAGGGGCCGCCAAAGTACCCATTAGCCTAAATGCCGGAAAGTACTCAAAAATCCAAGACTGTAACAAAGTCAAACAACCGCACAAACCTTTACAATCAGACCTCGTCGCGATCCCCATTTGCCTATATAGATAAGCAAGTGTGTCGGCACCTCAAGCACGCCCAACAATACTACCAACATCTCTAAGCATCGGGAAAGTGTTAGCTCGCACTCTATAACTCGATTTATCAACAAATAACGTCGAACTCAATAAAAGCATCAAGTAGCCCGAGCCTCCGATACCATTCCCTGCTTGTCTCCTTCAACCAAATCTGTCAAAGCTTTTTGTAAAATCAAATTTCTCTTGTAGATCTTTGCATCCTTATCAAGTCCCCACTGACTTCCCAACTCCGCCTCAGTCATAACCAACAACTCCGACATGCCAAGTATCGGATGTGCCATATCAGCATCAGATATGCTACAAGGAAATCCATCAATCTCAATCCCAAAAATCTCCTGCACATCATGTAATAATATCGTCATCTCACCCCATGGCATGTGGAAAGTGTTGGTGTCTGGCTGCCACCTCTCAATAAAAGCACACAACAATGGCATGTTCAAATGTTTATGCATGATGTTGGGCATATGACTAATCCCCGAATCCTCAACTAACTTCCAAGCTGGCGCCGACAATTTCCACGAACGAAACTCGGCCAAATATCGCTCTCTAGTATATTTAGTCAACAAACGCTGCAACTGAGGCTGACTCCACAAAAGGTAAGATATATGTCCACCAAAACTCGGAATCAAATCCGGTACTAATGGTCCTCCCGGTGCTGGCCCTCTCAATAGCCAACTAGTATCTTTCCCTCTAGCCCTTACTTTCCTCCGCGGCTCAGGAATCGTAGTGCTAGACCCCTCACCGTAGACCTCAAATCTACCATGGATCCCCCGCCTAACACGTAAAGTAGAAGTAGCCTCCACATTTCCCGCCTCCACGTTTCCCGCCTCCACGTTTCCCGCCTCCACATTTCCCGGCACCTCATTATCCATCACCTCATTTTCCATCACCTCATTTCCTGCCTCCTCATCTTCCTCTTCCTCATTTTCCGACCCCTCATAATTTCTCATCTCATCCTCAAGCTCTATCTGATATTGCTCGTACTCGCCACCTTCATAAAAATCTGTCTCAGAAGGCATATAAACTTCTCTCGAACCAAAACTAGTACTACCCATCTTGAAAGTAATTTTTCGGCGAGCTGAAGCATGAAGTTTGTTTCGACGTTTATCAGCATCGGCCATCTGCATTAACGAACAATTTAGTTATGTAAAATTACAAATATAATGCTAATTTAAACGTAATAAAAAAAATATTAAACTAATTCAAATCTAATATTACAAATAAACTAATTCTAACGTAAATATAAAAATAAAAGCACGTAATATTCGAAGTAAAAATAGAAAAAAAAAGTAAACGCATTTAAAAAAAATTATTTCAAACACGTAATTATTTGAAGTAAAAATAGAAAAAAAAAAAGTAAACGCATTTAAAAAAAATTATTTCAAACACGTAATTAACGAAAGAAAAAAAATTAAACGGATTTAAAAAAAAAAAAAAAAAAAAAGGTCCATTCAAAGGTCACATTCAAAAGGCCTTACATCCCAAAGCCAAAAGGCGATTAACCCAATGCCAAAGCAAAAACTATTCACCCAAAGCCAACGCAAAACCCATAGCTAGATGCTACCCAGGCGAAGGCCAAGATCCAAACCAAAATCAATACAAAACCAGATTGAAACCCTTCTCGAAAGGCCGAAATCCAAAGAAAGCATCAAACACCAAAAACCTCAGACCGATGAGTCCAAAACACAAAACCCCGGACCAATGAGTCCAACACGAAAACCTCAGACCAATGAGTCCAAACACCAAGTCCAGGACCAATGAGCCCAACACAAAAACCTCGGACCAATGAGTCTAACCACCAAGTGCAGGACCAATGAGTCCAAAACCCAGGACGAATGAGTCCAACACACAAAATCCCGGACTAGTGAGTCCAAAACTCCAAGTCCAGGACCAATGAGTCCAACACACCAAATCTCGGACCGATGATTCCAAAACACCAAACACCAAAACCTCAACCAACACTGTTTCACCCCTAAGTCCTTCTAGAGACTGACGTAGGGAGACCTATCTAGGATTCTGAGGATCCCCCTCAAACTCGTAATATCACACCTTAACCTTTAAAGTCCAGACATGGTATTCTGATCCCACATTGTTTACCAACCATTTCGTGCTCATGCCATATCAAGCCTGAGACCCCATTCTGCACCACATTACAAGTCGTAACCCATCGGCCTTAAATACCACAAATACAAGCTCCAGGTTTTTATCTGTCAAGCAAACCTCTTATTTCCAAGCTTCACATTCCAAAATGCCGAAGCCATTTTCACCTTGACCCAGATACAGAGTCTTCAAAAAAACATTGCTTCCCGGAACGGGACATGTCCATTTCATTCTTAGAGTCCACTTTTTAGTGGCTCACATAACAAGAGACATTTTCACAAACTATGCCTCTTCGATTCATGATTAAGGGAGAATTCTCTCCAATCAAATTTCGAGTCACCAAACGGATTTACCGTCGTGACCCTTATCTCCAGATTTTTTTATGTCAAACAAACCTATTATTACCAGGCTCCACATTCCATAATGTCGAAGCCATTTCCACGCTGACCTAGATACGGAGTCATCAAAACTTTGCTACTCAGAATGGGACATACCTAGTCTACCCTTAGGGTTCACTTTTTAGTGTGCCCACATGATAAGGAACATTTTCACAAATTAGACCTCTTCGATTCATAATCGAGGGAAATTCTATCAAATCAATTTTCGAGTCACCAAACGGCATTTATCGTCGTGACCCTCACACTTTAAGATCCTAACAGTTAGCTTAGGCACACACACCCTGAATTACGAGCATGGTTTGATTTCACTTCACGTGAATACTTAGGCAGTCCTTTAAGGACGCAACCATACACCTCAAAATCAATTATCAACACACACGCAAGAACTACAATCTGGTTTGATTTCACAAACACGTGAATACGTAGGCAGTCCTATTACAAGGACACAACCACACCCCCAAACACATTCAATTTTCACACCTTCAATTTGCATCCCATTTCACACCCAGCAAAAACTACGATCTAGTTTGATTTCGAAAATACGCGAATACGTAGGCAGCCCCCCCAACAAGGACACAACCACATACCCCTTTCACAACCGCACATCCCTCTTCATCCATCACTCCCAACTCACTCAGCCGCATTATAACACCCCCATACTCCAAGTGTCTTACCAGGACCACTTAAGGCATGGAAGTGCTAGCATCTCCGTTACCCGAGGCAATGAATATCAAATAGACCATAAAGAAACATACTTTAATAATTAAGTTTAAAGCGATACAAGTTCAAATCCCAGAACTGATAAAGTACAATACAAATGTTCTCAAAACTGTCAAACCAACTAATCAATATAAAAGAATGTTCGACACATCGAAAGACTTCTAAAACAGCTCGTGATGACTCAACCCAGCTATCCCATGCGCGTAAAATCATACATGCTCAATAAATGCTCACCATCGCCGAATGGATCACCACAGTTTTTAAAATAATTAAACGGGGTCAGTACTGATTACACAAAACAAACAACTGCAATAAAACAACACTACAATCCAATTCAACCAACCCGACCCCGTCTCATCACCACACCTGACTACACACTAAAGTATGTAGTCCTGCCAGAATACTCATCGCAATAAGTATTCCACACCGCCAATGGGGGACCGCAGTCGTTCCCACCTAAGCCCCGCTCATCTCATCCGAGCGATAAACCCAAGTTCCTAAATGTGTACATCCCTTCTGTGGCGGGTTCCATAAAAGACGAATTAAGGGCGTGAAGCCACTCCCGCAAGTGACTCCACTCAGCCGAGGACGCACCTCGCAAACCACAGACGATATAGAATAACCACATTATACTATCAACAATCACCAATTCCAAATCCAATTCCAATAAGATATACAACAACAATAAACAATCAGCAACACATTATGTAACCAATACTGAGTAGGGAAACCCTACCTGGAATAAAAATCACACGAGACCGTCAATCAGCTAATCAGAACTTTTCCTCTACGAATCCTCCTCCTATAACATGCATTCATACGATTACTACCAAATCCACATGATACACCCAAAATCCCCAACATTACCCAATTAGGGTTTTAATCAAACTCATCAAAACGCTATAAAAATTATACAAGAAGCTTACCCTTGACACGACGATCATAACAGTATAATGAACAAGACAATCCGACGATCCTAGCCTTGGGATTTGCTAACAACGCGACGAATGCGAACAACGTAACTCTTGTTCTTCTCTTGGGAGGTTTTTAGAATGTTAAAAGTGTTTAAGAATAATGACGGAAGCCGTTTATATTAATCTCGCTTTATTAACAAAACCCGGCTAAACAATCCCGTAAGACACACTTACTCGATCGAGTAAGTCACTTACTCGATCGAGTAAGTCACTTACTCGATCGAGTAAGTCACTTACTCGATCGAGTGCCCCTTACTCGATCGAGTGTCACACCTACTCGATCGATTACCCATCAAGTCAGCTACTGTTTTGCGTAAAAAGATACTTACTCGACAGAATAAGTCCCACTCGATAGAGTACCCACAGACATAGAAAACCGTAGTATTACAAGCACACTCAATGCTATACCTCTTTACTGGGGGCCCCTTCTTGGATGCGTCACCAATGCTTCCTTTTGCCAAATTTTCACCTTCTCACTCTAGGGGCTTCTCTTCCGAGATGCTACTCGACCTTCATCCCTTGAGTCTAACTAAAGTTCAAAATAAAACACCTTTTGCCTAGTGCTCGGTTTGGACGATGGCAAGATGTTGGTTCCGCTCTATGAATCATCAAAACTCGAGAAGGGATCTCAAACAAGCAAACGAAGGCAAATATGCCTCGAGAAGATAATCAATTCCTGTTCCCCAGCCGAGCGGACCTTCTACTCCAAGGATCTGATGCACGTTGTCACCCTTTCTTGGCTAAGGAGTTGCACACACATAAGCAAAGTCTGTCAGAGTCACCCCTGTGTCGTGTCGATACCGAGTTTGTATCCCGTTCGCGATTGTCTACTTGTCAGTCTGTCTCTATGCGTCCGTGTGAGTTAATGTCGTAACGGTCACGTGTGTCCAACCTATCAAAAATTTGGATCTACGAGCAACACATTCCAACTCTTAATAGCTTTCAAGCTCACTACGCCAAATAAGACATCCAATAACGGTCAAATAATGCAAATTACCGTTTTTAAATAGAAACACGGGACCGTTATTGCAACGACGGTTGTTAAATATATACAACGGTTGTACAAATAACAAGCGACCGTTATATAACATCAAGAACCGTTGTTAAATCTTAAGAACGGTATCAAATCTGTTGTCGTAGTTTACTATTGACAACGTCTTATCGTTCCAAAACCGTTGTTAAATATTATATATGATAACGGTTCATTTTTTTATCTTATTTAATTGAATGTCAAAATTTAACAACGGCTTTATTGCGTGCAAAACCGTTGTAATATTCATCAGTTGACAACGGTATGTAACCGTTATCTATTTATATTGATGAAATTTTGTCAACGGTTCTGCTTAAATAAACCGTTGTAAAATTTTTGAACACGTCAACGGTTATCGTTCGTTATCTTATATTTTGGCGGTTTCAATGGGAGGAAAATATGTCAACGGTTATTTATCTAAATAAAACTATTGTCAAATAAATGTTTGCAACGGGTTGTTTTTAACCGTTATCGTTTTTAATTTTTTTTTTTTTTTAAAATGATTTTAGCCTGTTCTAGCAAATTTCTTTGAAATGCTATTTTTCAAAGAAGTGTTTGTAGCAATTTCTTTGAAATGCTATTTTTTCACCATTTCTTTGAAAAATAGCATTCCAAAGAAATTGTGTGCATGCAAAAATTCAATCTGTATCAAAATACTACACCCCGCAATCAATTAAACCCGTTTAAAAACAAGATAAAATAGGATGATCAACAAACCAAAACACAAATCGCTATTGAGAAAACAAAAGAAACCAATACACAATGGATCTATATATACACACTCGTACATAAAGCATGAGAAAACTATTGAGACCTCGCTAATGAAACAACATAACTGGCCCACATATTTCTCATCTGGTTGATGTCCTCTGGCGAATATTCTGGGGCTTTGTTGAGTATTTGTGGAAACTACAATTCAAAATATACATAATCAAAATAGATGTAATACATGGTGGAAGTATACAGAATTGAACTCAATTTACGTCTGAAATAGTTTTTAAATCACACTAACCCGTATCATAAACATTAATTAAATGATACGAGTAATTACTAAGAATACACTTACTAATGGCATGATAAAATTGGGAACAACGTCGCTTTCATATTTCCCAAGTGGACATAATCTTTTTTTCGCTTCAAAAACACTAAATCATAAATATACACACATGCCATTATTATTTGCATATATATATCTCAAGTCATACAATAACAAATGACATTATTGAAGGTTGTAAACTTACTCAGTTATCATCCTTACACAACTGTCACAGGGTTTGCCTTCGCGAAAGTCAATCCAAAGACAATCGTTTTTGTTTCCACTTGGATTGCCAGTAGCACCCAATGCTTCCTATTCAATTTGGGACATTGAACTGTTAGTTCATTTACACGCATTTAAGCATGTTAGTAATAAATTTATAGAACCGTGATTCATTATAATAATCACGTACTATACATACATATTCTCATTGTAGGGGCAAGCCATAGTTTTTTGGACGACATCAACCGACGAGCGATACTATTGGTTTGTTCTTCATATGAAATTCTGTGCACAGAGAACGCCTTAGGACTCAAGAATCCGTAGGCGTGAAATGGGACCATATTCTCAGCGATCTGATTATTCAGGTACCTATTACGCCACATGGAACAAAGATTGTTATTGTAATTGATAATTTAAACAAACTTCATTATTCGTAAATGAGAATGACTAAATAGTTTTATTAATAAAACTTACTTCATCCAAATTAAAATGTGAACAATATCTAAATTGTCAAGGTCGACGAATTCCATTAGTTGCTTCGCGTCCAGTACGGTTACATCATCTGCGCCCATAATTTCCTGTTCAATGTTAATCATGACTACATCGCCTCTAGGTGAATTCTTTACATCCAAGTTGTGCAAAGCCATCAGCGAAGCAGTTTTCATTTTTTTTCTTATAGTCACACGATTCATAATAAGAATCATAAGCAGGCTTGACTGCAACAACTTCCGTTGACGTAGTAGTAATTGCTTTAGCTGCTGCCATGGCTTTGCTTAACTTCTGCAAATGTAAAGATTAAAGTACTTACGATGTGTTAATATTCGTACCCTAATATATTTAAAGAACAAGTAATAATTAACGTCTGCGTATAGGTACCTCGGGGATGACAACATTTATGAGGTTGTTAGGCCATTGCACATAAGAGCTCAGGGTTTCTTTCAAATACGTGTCCTCCTCAGTAAGAAATGGTACTTGTACTTACCCATACTCGTGTTTATATAATTGGGACACTTCCACTTTACTGCAATTGTGACGAAGGGCTATACCATGAACCTTAACTTGTTGAAGCCGGTCATAAGCGAACACGTATCCCCTGGCAACAACAATGTTTTGTTTCCCCTGTAAATAGAATAGACGACAAGCCACCTTGCAATCGCCCTTCACGACAGCTTTAATCAATTAGTAGACATACATTCACTACCTTTAATAAATTTCATAAGTAAAAAACGTGTACTGAGATGAATAATTATAAACTAGCAGCTATTACCTTTTTCGGTGTAGAGAAGAACGTCTGATCATCAACTACCTCAATCTCTTCCTGTGTCACGGCCTTACTGGCTTCCTCTTCCTCTTCAACTGCCTGATATCAATCCTCGGCTCCCGCCTGAGTCTCCTTTGCCATTTCCTTCTCCCTTGCCATGTCCTCATCGGCTTCCTTCTGTAATTAACACTTGTCCAAGAAATTCGCAATGTTGCCGGAACTGAGCAATTACATGTCCCTGTTGAAATAGAGGAAGAAGAAGAGCTACCACTTGACATAATTTGAGTAATAAGAGAGAGAGAGAGAGAGAGAGAGAGAGAGAGAGAGAGAGAGAAAGAAAGAAATGAAGAACTAAAGAAAAAAAGAAGGTTATTTAAAATAATGTTATTCAGCAATTGCATAATTTAACACGGTTCTTATAAGAACCGTTGTAATTATCTTATTAATATCATCGAATTTCCATTTATTTTTAGAGGTGTTTATGATCTAACACGGTTTTTATACACTACCGTGTCATTTTTAGAGGTGTTTATATTCAAGATGCATGTAATAAAGAGTAGAACTATATATTAAAACGAGCATATATTAAAACGAGCATATTATACAATGGCGAAATAAAAACAAAACAGTACAACAAGGAAAAAAAAGAAACACAGTAAAAAATAAAAACCACAAAAACAAATAGCTAACTAATTAGTAAAATAATTAATCAAACACCCTAACAGGAGGTTGACGAGGAGATGGGTACTGAGGATAAACTTGATTATAAATCAAGCTTACTACATCGGCATCACGACGGTGATCAAAATGAGGCACTTCTAAGTCTTCCCATGATTTCGGTACATTAATAAAACTGTACGGTATGAACCTTCTCATCAGATGAGCGTCCTCAACGGTGGCAACCCATAAGTAAGGCCCAGCGTGTATAACGATCCTTAGGGTCACCGTCATAATAGTCACTTTTGCCCTTTTGTTTGTCAGGTGAGGTATACCTTGCAGCGAGTTGTTTTGCTTGGCGAAAATCAACAAGAACATTCCCTCAAAACACGATCAGAGCATATCCAATAAACCCACGATCAGAAATCCAAGCCGGGTGGATTGCCCTAACATTTGAAAACCCATTCTCAATGAGGATGTCCCTCAATGGGTTAAAAGACTTAGAAGCTCGCTTCCTAGCAGAATCGCGTATGACTGGGAGATTGTGAATTATGCACGTAATCGGGTTGATATAGCGGGTTACCAATTGCTGAGAAGGTGCGACTGCAGATGATGAAGACGACGACATTATTTTAATTATTATATGTATGTATATGTAGATTATTAAAATAGTGAAGTAGAAAGGTTAGTAATAATAAAGTGATTCTTATTGTTACTACAAATGTGATGCTATTTATAGTATAATAAAGCTATAATTACTTAGATTAATTTCATCCATACGTTACATTCAAACTTGTATTAATTGTGCATGCATGCATAAGGTGAATAATGGTCAAACAACCAATAATAATAGGGCATGCATTGGTAAAACCACAAACTTTTTAGTTTTGGATCTGTATTTTAAATGGTCATGAGAAAAACTGTTGTTTATAAGTGTAGTATGACAATGGATTTACAAAAAACCGTTGTTGATATATGAAATATGATAATGGCTTGACAAAGAACCGTTATCTTTTTGTGTTATACATACGGTCAAAGAATCAATACTACAACTTTTAATCAGAAAAAGTAAAAATTACAGGGCATGCATTAGTCAAATCACAAACATTAGAAAATCACAGATAATTAAACAATTTTTTTTAAAACGGATTCTGTCTAACCGTTGTTGATATGTGAAATATGATAACGGCTTAACAAAGAACCGTTATCATTTTATGTTATACATATGGTCAAACACGCAATACTGCAACTTTGAATCAGAAAAGTAAAAATTACAAGGCATACATTAGTCTTGTTAAGTAATTGGACCGTTGTGTTTTTACTAATTGGACAACGGTTTTTTGATAACGTTTTGTGTTTCTTGTTAAGTAATTGGACCGATTCTTATTTAGCTTTTACCGTTTCCACTTTCCAATTCTTAACTTGTTAATTTTCCAATTCTTATCTTATTATTATACCAGTTCCAATTCTTACTATCTTATTATACCGTTTCCAATACAACCTAAACTCATTATAAGTAGAATTATAATTTTCACAATCTTAACTTGTACTGTTTGCACTTTCCAATTCTTAACTTGTTAAGTTCTCCATTAATTTTCCACATCGATTATGTCGTCAAGTTCATCAACTTACAGCGCTTCATATTATTCATCCGCTGATGATGATGATGAAGCATCATATGAACCTCTTGTAGGACCCCCAAGTAGATTTATGTACGCTAAACCCTTTACGTGCATCATTCACAATCTCCCGTATACATAGGACGGGCATGGAAAGGCTATACTCTCGTATAGCCTTGACTGGTTAATAGGTTTGATTCGGTTAGACGGATTGAATTTGGTTCAAACTATCTACCCGGACAATGATGCGCATCATGGCTTCGGGCGGTGTGCCCTCATCGAGTTTGGCGGGGGTGAGGAGCGGGAATGCTTTCGTCAGGCTCGCAAACTTGAGCTGGCATTCTATAACAACGACTCTTCGAGACTCTGGTTTGATCAGGATGAACAGCGGGTAGGCCCATATTTATGGGTTGCGAATGAATCTAACCGTCTCCTACTACTTCCGATTCTGCACCGCCAAGGTCACATTGCCGAGCAGGGGACAGTGCCGTTGCAATGGGAAAACGACTGTGTTGATTGGGATGAAGGTGAAAGAGACATATATGGTGATATTGTCTCTGAATTCCAGAGGATGGGGTTACAAAAAACATACTCCCTCCATTCAACTCCACACTACACATTTGCTTTTTCACGTTTGTCAACACTTGTTTTACGCGATTTTTTTTCTTTAGCTTGATATTTTAATGTACTCCTAAAAACCTAAGTCATTATAATAAAAGTTTGATATTTTTGTGGTGATATTGTCTTTGAATTCCAGAGGATGGGGTAACAAAAAACATAACAAAAAACAAAAATAATTAAACTTTAATTCAAACCACCACCATAATCCAAATACAACTTACAATGCCAGATAATAATTAAAGACTTGATTATTAGAATCTGATGAAGTATTAGGATACTCATTATGAATTTCGGTATAGAGCAAGTCGTAGATCGGCCCTTCATTATCACCGGGAAGCGCAGGTGGAATGGCCTCTCTCTCCCATGACATAGGCACGGTGGGAAGAATGTGATGCTTCCTGCAATGTTTCAGCAGATGATGATCAAGATGGGTCGCAACCCATAGATAAGGGTCTTGTTGTTTATCATCCGAATAGAAGTCCTCTTTTCCCACATCTTCCCCCGCAAATCTAGCCCCTAATTTTCTTGCTTGACGAATACTATCATGGCAGTTGGGTTCGTCAAACACGATAAAAGTAAAGCCTACAAAACCTTGCTTGTTTGTAGACACAGGGTACACTTTTTTAACCGCGGTGAAACCGGAGTTATGAAGCATTTCCGTCAACCACCCAAAATTAGGGTTTAAACCCTTTCCATTCACACCATAATGAACCTGGAGATTATGGAGAATACAAGTAAAAGGTTGTGTGTAACGAGAACGTGATTGTCGCTCACCAGCCATATTTTTTTAGAGAGATATTTAGAAAGAAATTAGAGTGTAAATGTTTGATAATTTAGATTTTGACCTAAAACATTATGAAGACGTATTTATAGAATTATTTTGGTCAAATTTAATATTATTGGTCAAATTGAATATTTATTAAAGTTCAGTTTTGAATGCAGTAATCAAATTGAAAAATCTAATCAAATACTGACAATGGTTGAATTGAAACACCGTTATCTCATAATAGACAATAATAACGGTTACAAAAGATCCGTAGAATTAACATAACAACGGGTAACAAAAACCATTGCTGGTGTTAATTAGTAACGGTTTTCGAAATGCCGATATCTTAAAACTGGTAACGGTTTTCTAACAATCGTTGATAAGAGTGATTCTATAACGAGTTTTTGGAAACCGTTAAAAGCTTTTGACAACGGTTTGTTAATCAGCCGTTGTCAAATTATAATAACAACAGTTTTCGAGGGTGATGCGTGTCTTTTATATAAGGTTTTCACCTCATTTTCACACGCATTTCTGTACTTTTTATGTAGCATCTAGCTACAAATGCCCCCGAATATCCTACTTTGGTTCGTTTTATGTAATTTGCAGGAATTAACCGAAGAGGAGTTAAATCGAGCCTAATTTGTCCCAATTGCATGCATTCATGGAGAATAAGGAGCCGGAGCTTGGAATCTAACATTTTGGAGACGCGTGAACTGGTTTCGGAAGGCATTTCAAAGTCTAGCGTGCCTATATAGCTCGATCGAGTAGTTTTCTGCTCGATCGAATGCTTCATATACTCAAGATTGATCGATCGAGCAGTTTAAGGAGTCAATCGAGGAGATTTTGCATGAAGTGCTCGATCGAGTGGTTTATTTCCACTCGATCGAGTGGTTTGGTGTTGGTTTGCTCGATCGAGTAGTTTATTTCTACTCGATCGAGTGGTTTTGCCTGCCTTAGTTAATTTCCGCCTAATCATTTTGTGGGCTTTTGTAATTAGTCCATTGATTAGGTTTTAGGATGGATTTTTCGTATAAGATAGAGCAGAGGGACTACGTTACTGCTCTCTCTTCTCACGTTCGTTTTACTCTACCTAAGATTACTGTTCTTGGATTTTTGTTCTTCCTTTACACTTTGCTACTCGGAATTGGATTTTGCGATTGGTATTATTATTCTACTTTTATCTTTGATCTCATTTATTGCTTAAATTCCTTCCCTCTTTTAGTTGTTATCATAATTGCTTTAATTCAATCCTTATTAGTTCTATCATCATGTTTAGTTTTAATTATCTAATTGTCATTATTATTAATTCGATGGTAATAAGTAGCTGATTCCCCCCCCCTGCTAAGACTATAGGGGATCCATAATCATGAGGAAATAGTAGTCGATTTATTGGGTTAATGCGGGTGTAATCTTTGTTGTTTAAATGCTGCAATTAATTGTATCTGTCTGATTGAGTCGACGCGATTAGACATTTATATCTAAGTGACCCTTAACCTGGACGGAAAGGTTGGAAAAGGCGAGACTAGTAGCGAGCAATAGGGTATTATAGTGAGGGCAAAAGCTAAGCTATTTACGCTTTAGGGCGAATTAAGGACCGAAAGGTGACGTTCGTTGCCCCTTAGATCGTATTTGCATTGACCTGAGACCTAGATTACTTGACTGAATGATTATGGTGAACCGTTTGTCTTAGCTGTTTCTCTCTATCTGTTTAATTCCTTTCTTTTATTTTCTTTTTCTTATTCCTGTTAGTTTAGAATATCACATTTAAAAACCCCCCAATTTGGTTACCTTGACGAACTTAGATTAAACTGACAATTTCCTACCTCTCTGTGGATTCGACCCGACTTCCCTAGCTATATTAGTTAGAGCCAGTTGGTATTTTTGACAGGTACGCGACAGACGTGTCAAATTTTGGCGCCGTTGCCGGGGAGGTGGCGCAATTTTGTTGCTTTAATTAAGTTTGCAATTTTGGCACAATTTATTCCTTGAGGCTGATCTCATTTCTGCAAAGTTTTGATTAGTTTTGCAGGTTAGTTGTTGCTTTGAAATTTTAATTGCCAGGATGCCTACGATCATGGAGCATATAGAGCCATGTGGTAGATGTGGCATGGAAGGGCATGACCCTATCGGATGCATGGAAAGTGTAGAGCACGTTCTTGCTTATCAGAAATACAAGCAGGGAGTTCCTTTCTCTCAGCTATATGAAGAAATAAAGAATGTCTCTACCCCTTCCCCTCCAGCCCCGCTACCGATTCCTCCTTCTGCAAGTGAAGAAATTGCCGAATTAAAATCTATTATGATGAGTATATCACGACAATCTGAAACGGTCATATCGGAATTGAAAGAACAAGTCGCGCAGTTAACACTCGCGAAAGACCAAGCCAAGCTTCTTCCAAAATGCGATCCAGTCAGTGCAATGAATTTTCAAAATGACCTTACTCATGAAGAAGACGAGGTTTTGATAGCTGAAGATACTCCGGAGGACGATCTAGATGAATTCTTAACCGAAATACTTGCAGCGTGTAATCAAGATACTCGATCGAGTGAATTCTCTACTCGATCGAGTGAATCAATTCATCCTATCACTCGACCGAGTGAAATTACTGGTCGATCGAGTGGTGCACAATTTGATGTTGGTCGATCGAGTGATAATCTTACTCGATCGAGTAACTTTGCTGAAGAAATCACTCGATCGAGTGATGAAACCGGTTGATCGAGTGAAACAGAAGAAGAGAATGGTCGATCGAGTGATATAAGTACTCGATCGAGTACTTTAAGTGGCGGAGATCCTATTTTGCTATCTAATGCCGCTACCGTGTCATCTTCCCCTGCTGTGGAGACATCACACATTGATAAAGGTAAAGGAAAAGTTGCGGGTCCACTCGTTGCTACCAGGGTACCCTTTCCAGGCCGTCTGAAGGACGCAAAGATCGAGCGACAGTACGGTAAATTTGTTGACATTGTAAAGAACATCCAGGTAACTGTCCCTCTTTCCGAACTTGTTACTCAGGTACCCACTTACGCTAAATTTATGAAAGATATTGTGACGCGTAAGAGAAATTTGAGTGAATTTGAGACGATTTCATTTATGGAAGAGTCTAGTAATTTGCTTTTGAATAAGAGTCCGCCTAAAATGAAGGACCCGGGCAGCTTTTCTATTACCTGTATTATAGGCAACATGGTCATTGATAAGGCCCTTTGCGATTTAGGTGCCAGTGTCAGTGTCATGCCCCTTCCTGTCTGCAAGAAACTGAACATGAGTCATTTTAAAGTGACTAACATTACCCTACAGATGGCTGATAGATCTGTTAGGAAGCCCTTAGGTGTCTTAGAGGACGTGCCTGTGAAAATAGGCAAGCTCTTTATTCCAGTAGATTTCATTGTTTTAGATATAGCTGAGGACACCCGGACCCAAATTATCTTAGGAAGACCATTCCTTTGTACAGCTGGAGCTGTTATTGATGTCAGACATGGGCGTTTGACTCTTGCAGTAGGGGATGACGCGATCACTTTCAGTCTGCCCAGTACTTTGGCTCGACCAATGATAGAGGATACTTGCTATTCGGTTGATATTATTGACGAGTCTATTTATGACTTCTGGTCGGGTTCTTTTATGAAGGACCCACTAGAAGCCCTTATGCTTTTTGATGAGTGTGCAGATAGCGAGACGACGATGACGCTGCGTTGGAATTGCTTGTTGATGATTTGGATGAGCATGAGGGAGAGCAAGTGGAACAAATGATTAGCACTCTTTGCTCCATTGAGGTAAAAGTACCGGAACGTAAGCCTCTCCCTTCTCATCTTAAATACGTTTTCTTAGACGATACAGAGCAATATCCAGTCATTGTTAGTGCCAAGCTTAATGATGATCAGCTGACTTCTTTGTTAGCTGTACTTAAGAAAAACAGGAAAGCAATGGGCTATTCACTGGACGATGATGCGTGTCTTTTATATGATGTTTTACATCCCATTTTACACGCATTTCAGAGCTCATTCTTGTAGTTTATGCTACATTTCTCCCTATTTCCGTCTACTTCCGTATTTTGTACTTTATTGCAGAAATGTGAAGAATTCAACGGGAAATCAAGCCAAATCCGTCCCCGAGTAATCTGCATTGCAAATGACGCAAAGGAACTGCTTAAGGAACGAGCCTGGTGCGCAATTCAAGGCCTAAAAGACAAGTCCACGAGTTAAAAGAAGTCAAATAGCAGCTCAGCCAGTCGATCGACTACCACCTTTAGTCGATCGACCAATGCTCGGGTTCCAGAAGTCAGTCGATCGACCAGCATTATCAGTCGATCGACCAGATTTCTATTCCAGGCCGTGAATCTTGAAGCCCGTGAGGTTTAGGTTTAGGAAATAAGATGTTGCGTTGATTGCTATATAACGTAACATAAAACCATCAGTTTAGGGATCAAGTTTTCAATCTAAGTTTTTTATCCAAGTTTCATTCACAATACAGTGCTTTGAGTTTTAGTTTATTCATTCGAGTAGTTAGGGTTTGGAACGACGGTTAGCATTGGATTTTTCTGTTCTTATTCTTAATCGTTCCTCTGAATCTCGGTATTCCTCCTGCCCTAGTTTCAATTTATTGCTTTACTTTCATTATTAGTATAGAATTGATAGCTAGTGTCCCAAAAGCCAATTATCGTATCATCATTGTCGTTATTTACTCTAAGCATGAATTCATTAATTGTTATTAGTATTATTGTTGTTATTACTTTCATCATGAGTAGCTAATTCTTTAGTGCTAGGATGTAGGCGATTTATGGCATAGGCGGCATTAGATTAGGGAGAACTGTCTCGCGTGTTGGTCGATCGACTGACCTTTTCAGTCGATCGACTGGCCTCGTAGGGTTTATATTCGTTTTAATTGAATTTAATCTTGTATTTAACGAATCGAATGCATGCGACCAGTTAGATACCTATTTCGTGACTGACCCATTAGATCGAAAGATAGGGAAGGTTATTTGACCATCAATTAAATCGACTAAACTGTGCTGAGATCGAAAGATAGGTATAGTTTAGACCGTTAGTCACTTTTCAGGACGAAAGTTAGTATTAGTGACATTAGGGACCTATAGCGAGATCGAGAGATGCTATTTGTTAAGAGTGGACCGAGAGGACCTCTTTGTTTCCCGCCTTACCTAAGTTTGATTCAGACCGACTTAGTTTGCTGCCGCCAAAGCTATAATGACCCGACCATCCTAGTACCCTTCTTTTATCTGTTTAAATCATTTATTTAGTTTACTGTTTTTATTTACTATTAGCTGTAGACCAATTCAACCCAACCTCCACATTTGTTACCTTAGACTAAACATAGAGCAACTAGAATTTACAACTGCCTCCTTGTGGTTCGACCCTGTTACCACTAGCTTAGGTTAGTCTTAATAGGAGATTATAAATTTTATCTTTGGTACTCACAACGACGGGTATCAAATTTTGGCGCCGTTGCCGGGGAGGCAATAGTCCTAATTTTAGTTGTTTTTATTTTTTGTCTTTCTTAGTTTAAGGGACATCCGTTCCTTAAACTTTTCTTATATTCTTTTTGTAGTTTCATCTTATGCGCAGGTCACAGGGTGGAGAATTAGTACCATTGAACCCTGAGCTTGAGAGATCCTTGCGCGAGTTGAGACGAACACAAAGAGTATTACCGACAGAGGAAGAGCTGAGTACTCTGTCAAGCTATCACGAGAACGATCTGTTCAAGAAGACCCACGATCTTCACCCGTTTCCACTTCTTCAGCCGAGACAGTTACTTCTCCGGAAATTCCAGTCATGGCCGAGGAAGCAAGTATAGCTAGTTATTACGAGCCGACAATAGATAACTTATATAAGGGGTTCGAGTTAGGGAGATGCCAGAAATTCGAACCAAAGCCTCCCTACATCACTATGGTTGAGAGAAACTAGTTTGGGAGCTGCAAATGAAGATGCAGACAGGCATATGGAGACCTTTATTGACTCTGTTGCTCCATTCCCCCACCACCGGCGTGACCCGGGATCAAATCAAAGAGACCATGTTCATCTTCTCCCTTCGTGATGCTGCAAGGGAGTGGTATAGAGATTTGGACCGGACCGCTCAGGAGATCACTGATTGGAATACATTGGCATTGGCGTTCTACAAGAAGTACTTTTCTGCTTCAAGGACGATCGCTATTAGAGCTCAAATCACGGGCTTTAAACAAGGGCCAGATGAGAATTTCCACGAGGCATGGGTCCGATTCAAGAAGTTAGTGCAAACCATACCGCATCATGGGTTCGAAAAGTGGAGTTTGTGCAATCATTTCTACAATGGGTTGTACGACGATCGAGGGCCATTTTGGATGCTTTGCGACCAACGGGAGATTTGTTGAAAATTTGGGAGCAACCAAGGGGTGGAAGATCATTGACGATCTAGCTACCCACAAGGCCGAGTATGGGAATTCGAGAGGAAACCGGAGGAGAGCTGCTGAATCCTCTTCTCGTAGCCGCACTTGAGGCTCTTCTGCGAGGTCGACAAGTATGAGCTAGGAGGAGCTTCTAAGGGTGGGATATACCAAGTCAATCTTTGTGTCGACGGTCCCTTCGTCTGTGAAAGGTGTGGAGTTGAGGGCCATGTCTCGAAAAACTGTCCTAGTCCCTTTGAATCTTGTGCTGCCTTTCAACACTATAGGCAGACAAACACCTACTACGAGCCAAGCCACCCAAACTTGAGTTGGAGGAGCCAAAATGTCCAAAATCCAACCCAACATCCGCCGCAGCAACAACCCTATGTGCCCCCTCATCAAAAGCAACAACAATACCAGAAGCCTCCTTATGTGCCACAGTAGCAACAATCACAGAATTCTGAGTTTGCCGAGCTCAAGAACATGTTGCTAAAGGAGTCCCAAGCAAGAGAGGCCGGGATGAAGCTACTAGAGAGCCAAATTGCTCAATTGGCTAGTAAAAATAACACTCGAGCCCCCGGACATTTACCCACTCAACCCGAATAAAAGGAGACTCTAAATGCCATCACTTTGAGGAGCGGGTCCACCCTTGATGGTCTTGCCATGGTTGAGGATGCTGTTGGAAAAGATGAGCCGGAAACGAGTCAAGAGAAAGCTTCAACGAGCAAATCAAAGAAAATGACGTCTGCCAGGTATTTCAGTCGATCGACTGATATACCCAGTCGATCGACTGAAGCACGGGTTACAGGAGCTTCTTGAACTGTACATCTCAGTCGATCGACTGAGGAGAGTGGTCGATCAACTGAGATCGCTGCTGATGCTGAAGAATTTCGTCCTTTAATGCCAAATAACCTCCGAGACCACCTTTTTCGGGGTACCACGGTCCCGAAGATTTTAGGGGCAGACCCGAGTGCTGATGGGTCAGTCCCGGCTCCGAAGTTCGATCCGATGACGGTTAATGGTTCTCATTTGAGACGGTCTGAGGAGGGGTCTAGCTTCAACAAAGAGAAGGTGACGGACTTTCAGCCTAAGTCCAAGGATACCGGCACACGCGACTTAGAAGAGAGGGCTAAGGTGCTCCTTACAGCCCCATATCCGGAGAGGCTTGTGCCGACCAAAGAACAGGTATCTTTCAGTAAGTTTGAGAAAGTTATTCGTAGTTTGAATGTTCAAGTCCCCTTCCTTGAGTTAGTTAACCAAGTACCCGCTTACACTAAATTTATGAAACAACTGTTATCCAAAAAGCGGTCACTTGAAACAGTGCACACTGTCGCACTTACCAAGGAGTCTTGCTCCTATCTGTCTCACACTGCGCCCCATAAGTTAGAGGATCCGGGTAGTTTTTCCGTTCCTTGCAAAATAGGTACCTTCTCAATTGAGAAGGCATTGTGTGACTTAGGGGCCAGTATAAGTGTCATGCCCTTGAGTTTAGCTAGGAAACTCAAGTTGACCCGGTTTGCTATCACAGACATGACATTCGGATGGTGACCGATCTGCGGTCGAGCCTATAGGAGTCCTAGAGGACATACCCGTCCAAATAGGGAAGTTTTTCTTCCCTGTTGACTTTGTTGTCCTTGACATGCCTGAGGATGCCCATATACCGATCATCTTAGGTAGGCCGTTTCTGCACACTGCTGGTGCAGTTATTGACGTCGGTTTAGGAACCTTGACCTTCAAGGTTGGGAAACATTCTATCATTTTTGCCCAACCTGCCAAAAAAGAAGGACGCCATGTGGCACATTTACTTGTAATACGGTCTCGAAAAGAGATCGTACTTTGTGCTTCCCGAATCGACCGTCCCTATTACTACTATGTGTTAACCCCTCCGCCCGGATTGGGAGCAAGAAGGAGGAAGAATCATTATTTTAGATAATGCAAGAGCTGGTTTGGGGAAGGAAGAGTCGTTGGATGCTCCAGCTGCGACAAAGCCTATCATTCAAAGAGGAGGTCTTGGATGCCTAAGCTATGGGACTGATGAGGAAGTGGAAGATGAGCCAGCCAAGGTGAGATGGGCTGATTTGGATTCCGACGATTCCGAGGGAGTCCTTGATTGGGGAGATGACGAAGGCGATCACCGAGATCTCCGATCGTTGAAGCTAAGAAGGGTGCAAAAATGATAAGATGAGCACCATTGAGGCTACCTCTAGTAGCCGGGAAAGCCGTGAAGTGGGCCATACCGTGGTCCTTCTTGATCAACTATTAGTTGATCAAGCTCGTTATAAACTTCTCTTTATTTGCTTTTTTAAGAACAATTTTATTGCTTTTGTGTGCGCGAAACTTCACTTTTATTTTATTTTGCTTAGGATTTTTAAGTACTTTAGACTTCGTTCTGGGTTTTGCGCAATTTTGGCGCGTACTATTGTGCATTTGCAGGTATTTAGAGCTTGTTAGCTCAAATCATTGAGCAATTACGAAGAGATAAGACGCTGCAGCAGTGTTTGCAGTCGATCGACTGGCACCATTGGTCGATCGACTGAATTGCAGGTTTACAGGAGCTACTGTTCACGCCCACCTGGTCGATCGACTGATCTCTTTAGTCGATCGACCACTGCTGCTGCTATATTCGTTCACGACCTCTCCCCTGCTGTGTTTGGTCGATATGCGGACCTAAGGGAGTCTTCTACTCCATTTTATTTTCCGTCGATTATTTATTTCTTCTATTGTCTCATTTGTGCACAATTTTTACGCTTCAAAATTGTTTTCTCAGTCTTATGCGTGGGTTTTAATTGTCTTTTTAGGTCCTTATTGGTAGCACTGCTGGCTACTGAAACCTCCTAGCTCACGCTGGTTTGGGGAGGTTTCCTTTGCTGCGCTTAAAGTCTTGTGAGTTCCATATCTTTCCTTTATGTCTTGCTTATTTATTTTCTCGCAAATTCCCATTTCTCTTTTCTTCTTTATATGATTTTGCACAATGGGGACATTGTGCGATTTGGTTTGGGGAAGGGTTTTGCGTCGCATGTTCAATTGCTTGCATTCACGTTTACTTTCTTGCCTTGCATTGTTTATTTCATTTCTCATATATACCAAAATACCAAAAAAAATTGAAAAAATTTCAAAAAATTTCCATAAAATGCACGTTTATTTTAGCATATAGGTCGAGTCGGAACGGTAGTATTTCTATGATGATTTTGCATTTGCACCTGTTTCGCCTGAGCCTTGCTAGATTAACATGTTATTAGTAGAATCGTAAATGCATATCTGCGAGTTTTCGTTACAGTCTTGCTGAACTTGAGACTTGACTTTGAAAATTGGCAACCTACATCATATTTCTGAGTATTAGAGCCTATAACTGGTGACATTCATGACCGGTTTATCTAGGAATGTGAGTAGTACTCCTTATGAGACATGTTTCCTTAATTCGCATGAATATGAATTTGATCTACTTAATACCTGTACGCATTCGGTCTGTGGTTTGTTGACACATGTGGAAGAGGTTTCCTTTTCTCATTTTACCCATAAGCCCCACACTGCCAAAAATTCCCTTTTTTGTCCCGTTTACTACATCCTACATTTAGCCTACCTTTGTCAAGCTAGTAGTTTGTGTCCTTGGGATTGTTACTCGATTTTTGGTGGCATATGCTCATTTTGAGATGATGGTTGGGAAACGAAAGAAAGAAAAGAAGAAAAAAAAATGAAAAATGAAAAATGAAAAAAAATGATTCGAAAAAGAAAAAAAAAAAGAGGTCCTGTACTGTTCAAATGGGTCGATCAACTGCCACACATGGTCGATCGACTGAAGATCCGAGAAAAGAGATCAATTCGCATAATTTAATCCTTATCTTTTGGCGATTTTTGCTCCCACGTTTCATTTACATCTTATGGGGAGTTTTATTGATTTGATAGTTTGGAGATTGTGAGTTTTGTGCTTGCTATAGCACCTTTTCATTTGTTTATGAGAAAGAAGTTGGATGTTGTCCCTTGGTTCCGTTTTGGTACTAGCTTGATCACCTGTACCTCCACTTTACCATAAAATGTTTTGCCTCTTCTTACCCATACCTCACATATCCCATATATACCTCGGCATTTGTCATTGGTCATCTGTTCGGTTGGAATGCGTATGTACGGTCGTAGAGGTCATTTTCATATTTTATTGTCGGGGCGTGTCTTCATAGGTCGTAGTTAGGTGAGAGTCACTACAAAATTACTGCTTTCTATCTTACATATATTCA
This sequence comes from Silene latifolia, assembly GCF_048544455.1. NCBI lineage: Eukaryota > Viridiplantae > Streptophyta > Magnoliopsida > Caryophyllales > Caryophyllaceae > Silene > Silene latifolia. The sequence goes on from NC_133535.1 coordinate 85,699,742, forward strand.
CCTGTACTTATTGAGTGATTTGAGCGACCCGCGAGAGTCCAATTTGATAAGTCTCTATAGTCAATCTGTTCATTTTTAACGACTTTATAATTCGTTTGCATGATTCACATTACTAATTGATTGTTGGTTGTGCATTAAATTGGTTTAGGCCTACCCTTTGCATTTCGCTCTGAGTTTGAACTCGTTCCATTAGGTCATTAGATCGAGTCTAGTTCTTGCTTGGGGACAAGCAAGGGTTTGGTTTGGGGAAGTTTGATGTGTGTCTTTTATATGATGTTTTACATCCCATTTTACACGCATTTCAGAGCTCATTCTTGTAGTTTATGCTACATTTCTCCCTATTTCCGTCTACTTCCGTATTTTGTACTTTATTGCAGAAATGTGAAGAATTCAACGGGAAATCAAGCCAAATCCGTCCCCGAGTAATCTGCATTGCAAATGACGCAAAGGAACTGCTTAAGGAACGAGCCTGGTGCGCAATTCAAGGCCCAAAAGACAAGTCCACGAGTTAAAAGAAGTCAAATAGCAGCTCAGCCAGTCGATCGACTACCACCTTTAGTCGATCGACCAATGCTCGGGTTCCAGAAGTCACTGTTTGCTGAGGAGCAGTCGATCGACCAACATTATCAGTCGATCGACCAGATTTCTATTCCAGGCCGTGAATCTTGAAGCCCGTGAGGTTTAGGTTTAGGAAATAAGATGTTGCGTTGATTGCTATATAACGTAACATAAAACCATCAGTTTAGGGATCAAGTTTTCAATCTAAGTTTTTTATCCAAGTTTCATTCACAATACAGTGCTTTGAGTTTTAGTTTATTCATTCGAGTAGTTAGGGTTTGGAACGACGGTTAGCATTGGATTTTTCTGTTCTTATTCTTAATCGTTCCTCTGAATCTCGGTATTCCTCCTGCCCTAGTTTCAATTTATTGCTTTACTTTCATTATTAGTATAGAATTGATAGCTAGTGTCCCAAAAGCCAATTATCGTATCATCATTGTCGTTATTTACTCTAAGCATGAATTCATTAATTGTTATTAGTATTATTGTTGTTATTACTTTCATCATGAGTAGCTAATTCTTTAGTGCTAGGATGTAGGCGATTTATGGCATAGGCGGCATTAGATTAGGGAGAACTGTCTCGCGTGTTGGTCGATCGACTGACCTTTTCAGTCGATCGACCGCCTCGTAGGGTTTATATTCGTTTTAATTGAATTTAATCTTGTATTTAACGAATCGAATGCATGCGACCAGTTAGATACCTATTTTGTGATCGACCCATTAGATCGAAAGATAGGGAAAGTTATTTGACCATCAATTAAATCGACTAAACTGTGCTGAGATCGAAAGATAGGTATAGTTTAGACCGTTAGTCACTTTTCAGGACGAAAGTTAGTATTAGTGACATTAGGGACCTATAGCGAGATCGAGAGATGCTATTTGTTAAGAGTGGACCGAGAGGACCTCTTTGTTTCCCGCCTTACCTAAGTTTGATTCAGACCGACTTAGTTTGTTGCCGCCAAAGCTATAATGACCCGACCATCCTAGTACCCTTCTTTTTATCTCTGTTTAAATCATTTATTTAGTTTAATCTTTGTTTTTATTTACTATTAGTCAGTAGACCAATTCAACCCAACCTCCACATTTGTTACCTTAGACTAAACATAGAGCAACTAGAATTTACAACTGCCTCCTTGTGGTTCGACCCTGTTACCACTAGCCTAGGTTAGTCTTAATAGGAGATTATAAATTTTATCTTTGGTACTCACAACGACGGGTATCAAATTTTGGCGCCGTTGCCGGGGAGGCAATAGTCCTAATTTTAGTTGTTTTTATTTTTTGTCTTTCTTAGTTTAAGGGACATCCGTTCCTTAAACTTTTCTTATATTCTTTTTGTAGTTTCATCTTATGCGCAGGTCACAGGGTGGAGAATTAGTACCATTGAACCCTGAGCTTGAGAGATCCTTGCGCGAGTTGAGACGAACACAAAGAGTATTACCGACAGAGGAAGAGCTGAGTACTCTGTCAAGCTATCACGAGAACGATCTGTTCGAAGAAGACCCACAGTCTTCACCCGTTTCCACTTCTTCAGCCGAGACAGTTACTTCTCCTAAATTCCAAGTCATGGCCGAGGAAGCAAGTATAGCTAGTTATTCTGAGCCGACAGCCGATAACTTATATAAGGGGTTCGAGTTACGGGAGATGCCAGAAATTCGAACCAAAGCCTGCCTACATCACTATGGTTGAGAGAAACTAGTTTGGGGAGCTGCAAATGAAGATGCAAAGAAAGGCATATGGAGACCTTTATTGACTACTTTGTTGCTCCATTCCCCCACCACAAATGGCGTGACCCGGGATCAAATCAAAGAGACCATGTTCATCTTCTCCTTCGTGATGCTTTGCAAGGGAGTGGTATAGAGATTTGGACCGGACCGCTCAGGAGATCACTGATTGGAATACATTGGCATTGGCGTTCTACAAGAAGTACTTTTCTGCTTCAAGGACGATCGCTATTAGAGCTCAAATCACGGGCTTTAAACAAGGGCCAGATGAGAATTTCCACGAGGCATGGGTCCGATTCAAGAAGTTAGTGCAAACCATACCGCATCATGGGTTCGAAAAGTGGAGTTTGTGCAATCATTTCTACAATGGGTTGTACGACGATCGTAGGGCCATTTTGGATGCTTTGCGCAGCCAACGGGAGATTTGCTGAAAATTTGGGAGCAACCAAGGGGTGGAAGATCATTGACGATCTAGCTACCCACAAGGCCGAGTATGGGAATTCGAGAGGAAACCAGAGGAGAGCTGCTGAATCCTCTTCTGTAGCCGCACTTGAGGCTCTTACTGCGAGGTCTGACAAGTATGAGCTAGGAGGAGCTTCTAAGGGTGGGATATACCAAGTCAATGCTGTGTCAGACGGTCCCTTCGTCTGTGAAAGGTGTGGAGTTGAGGGCCATGTCTCGAAAAACTGTCCTAGTCCCTTTGAATCTTGTGCTGCCTTTCAACACTATAGGCAGACAAACACCTACTACGAGCCAAGCCACCCAAACTTGAGTTGGAGGAGCCAAAATGTCCAAAATCCAACCCAACATCCGCCGCAGCAACAACCCTATGTGCCCCCTCATCAAAAGCAACAACAATACCAGAAGCCTCCTTATGTGCCACAGTAGCAACAATCACAGAATTCTGAGTTTGCCGAGCTCAAGAACATGTTGCTAAAGGAGTCCCAAGCAAGAGAGGCCGGGATGAAGCTACTAGAGAGCCAAATTGCTCAATTGGCTAGTAAAAATAACACTCGAGCCCCCGGACATTTACCCACTCAACCCGAATAAAAGGAGACTCTAAATGCCATCACTTTGAGGAGCGGGTCCACCCTTGATGGTCCTGCCATGGTTGAGGATGCTGTTGGAAAAGATGAGCCGGAAACGAGTCAAGAGAAAGCTTCAACGAGCAAATCAAAGAAAAAGACGTCTGCCAGGTATTTCAGTCGATCGACTGATATACCCAGTCGATCGACTGAAGCACGGGTTCTGAGCTTCGAATCGTACATCTCGGTCGATCGATCGAGGAGAGTGGTCGATCGATCGAGATCGCTGCGATCTTGAAGAATTTCGTCCTTTAATGCCAAATAACCTCCGAGACCACTTGTTTCGGGGTACCACGGTCCCGAAGATTTTAGGGGCAGACCCGAGTGCTGATGGGTCAGTCCCGGCTCCGAAGTTCGATCCGATGACGGTTAATGGTTCTCATTTGAGACGGTCTGAGGAGGGGTCTAGCTTCAACAAAGAGAAGGTGACGGACTTTCACCTAAGTCCAAGGATACCGACACGCGACTTAGAAGAGAGGGCTAAGGTGCTCCTTACGACCCCATATCCGGAGAGGCTTGTGCCGACCAAAGAACAGGTATCTTTCAGTAAGTTTGAGAAATTTATTCGTAGTTTGAATGTTCAAGTCCCCTTCCTTGAGTTAGTTAACCAAGTACCCGCTTACACTAAATTTATGAAACAACTGTTATCCAAAAAGCGGTCACTTGAAACAGTGCACACTGTCGCACTTACCAAGGAGTCTTGCTCCTATCTCTGCTCTCACACTCGCCCCATAAGTTAGAGGATCCGGGTAGTTTTTCCGTTCCTTGCAAAATAGGTACCTTCTCAATTGAGAAGGCATTGTGTGACTTAGGGGCCAGTATAAGTGTCATGCCCTTGAGTTTAGCTAGGAAACTCAAGTTGACCCGGTTTGCTATCACAGACATGACAGTTCAGATGGCTGACCGATCTGCGGTCGAGCCTATAGGAGTCCTAGAGGACATACCCGTCCAAATAGGGAAGTTTTTCTTCCCTGTTGACTTTGTTGTCCTTGACATGCCTGAGGATGCCCATATACCGATCATCTTAGGTAGGCCGTTTCTGCACACTGCTGGTGCAGTTATTGACGTCGGTTTAGGAACCTTGACCTTCAAGGTTGGGAAACATTCTATCATTTTTGCCCAACCTGCCAAAAAGAAGGACGCCATGTGGCCTGTTACTTGTAATACGGTCTCTGAAAAGAGATCGTACTTTGTGCTTCCTGAATCGACTGTCCCTATTACTACTACTGTGTTAACCCCTCCGCCCCGGATTGGGAGCAAGAAGGAGGAAGAATCTGTTATTTTAGATAATGCAGGAGCTGGTTTGGGGAAGGTAGAGTCGTTGGATGCTCCAGCTGCGACAAAGCCTATCATTCAAAGAGGAGGTCTTGGATGCCTAAGCTATGGGACTGATGAGGAAGTGGAAGATGAGCCAGCCAAGGTGAGATGGGCTGATTTGGATTCCGACGATTCCGAGGGAGTCCTTGATTGGGGAGATGACGAAGCTGATCAGCTGAGATCTCCGACTGTTGAAGCTAAGAAGGGTGCAGCTGATAAGATGAGCACCATTGAGGCTACCTCTAGTAGCCAGAAGCCGGCGAAGTGGGCCATACCGTGGTCCTTCTTGATCAACTATTAGTTGATCAAGCTCGTTATAAACTTCTCTTTATTTGCTTTTTTAAGAACAATTTTATTGCTTTTGTGTGCGCGAAACTTCGCTTTTATTTTATTTTGCTTAGGATTTTTAAGTACTTTAGACTTCGTTCTGGGTTTTGCGCAATTTTGGCGCGTACTATTGTGCATTTGCAGGTATTTAGAGCTTGTTAGCTCAAATCATTGAGCAATTACGAAGAGATAAGACGCTGCAGCAGTGTTTGCAGTCGATCGACTGGCACCATTGGTCGATCGACTGAATTGCAGGTTTACAGGAGCTACTGTTCACGCCCACCTGGTCGATCGACTGATCTCTTTAGTCGATCGACCACTGCTGCTGCTATATTCGTTCACGACCTCTCCCCTGCTGTGTTTGGTCGATATGCGGACCTAAGGGAGTCTTCTACTCCATTTTATTTTCCGTCGATTATTTATTTCTTCTATTGTCTCATTTGTGCACAATTTTTACGCTTCAAAATTGTTTTCTCAGTCTTATGCGTGGGTTTTAATTGTCTTTTTAGGTCCTTATTGGTAGCACTGCTGGCTACTGAAACCTCCTAGCTCACGCTGGTTTGGGGAGGTTTCCTTTGCTGCGCTTAAAGTCTTGTGAGTTCCATATCTTTCCTTTATGTCTTGCTTATTTATTTTCTCGCAAATTCCCATTTCTCTTTTCTTCTTTATATGATTTTGCACAATGGGGACATTGTGCGATTTGGTTTGGGGAAGGGTTTTGCGTCGCATGTTCAATTGCTTGCATTCACGTTTACTTTCTTGCCTTGCATTGTTTATTTCATTTCTCATATATACCAAAATACCAAAAAAAATTGAAAAAATTTCAAAAAATTTCCATAAAATGCACGTTTATTTTAGCATATAGGTCGAGTCGGAACGGTAGTATTTCTATGATGATTTTGCATTTGCACCTGTTTCGCCTGAGCCTTGCTAGATTAACATGTTATTAGTAGAATCGTAAATGCATATCTGCGAGTTTTCGTTACAGTCTTGCTGAACTTGAGACTTGACTTTGAAAATTGGCAACCTACATCATATTTCTGAGTATTAGAGCCTATAACTGGTGACATTCATGACCGGTTTATCTAGGAATGTGAGTAGTACTCCTTATGAGACATGTTTCCTTAATTCGCATGAATATGAATTTGATCTACTTAATACCTGTACGCATTCGGTCTGTGGTTTGTTGACACATGTGGAAGAGGTTTCCTTTTCTCATTTTACCCATAAGCCCCACACTGCCAAAAATTCCCTTTTTTGTCCCGTTTACTACATCCTACATTTAGCCTACCTTTGTCAAGCTAGTAGTTTGTGTCCTTGGGATTGTTACTCGATTTTTGGTGGCATATGCTCATTTTGAGATGATGGTTGGGAAACGAAAGAAAGAAAAGAAGAAAAAAAAATGAAAAATGAAAAATGAAAAAAAATGATTCGAAAAAGAAAAAAAAAAAGAGGTCCTGTACTGTTCAAATGGGTCGATCAACTGCCACACATGGTCGATCGACTGAAGATCCGAGAAAAGAGATCAATTCGCATAATTTAATCCTTATCTTTTGGCGATTTTTGCTCCCACGTTTCATTTACATCTTATGGGGAGTTTTATTGATTTGATAGTTTGGAGATTGTGAGTTTTGTGCTTGCTATAGCACCTTTTCATTTGTTTATGAGAAAGAAGTTGGATGTTGTCCCTTGGTTCCGTTTTGGTACTAGCTTGATCACCTGTACCTCCACTTTACCATAAAATGTTTTGCCTCTTCTTACCCATACCTCACATATCCCATATATACCTCGGCATTTGTCATTGGTCATCTGTTCGGTTGGAATGCGTATGTACGGTCGTAGAGGTCATTTTCATATTTTATTGCTGGCGTGTCTTCATAGGTCGTAGTTAGGTGAGAGTCACTACAAAATTACTGCTTTCTATCTTACATATATTCACCTGTACTTATTGAGTGATTTGAGCGACCCGCGAGAGTCCAATTTGATAAGTCTCTATAGTCAACGGTTCAGCAGTTTTTAACGACTTTATAATTCGTTTGCATGATTCACATTACTAATTGATTGTTGGTTGTGCATTAAATTGGTTTAGGCCTACCCTTTGCATTTCGCTCTGAGTTTGAACTCGTTCCATTAGGTCATTAGATCGAGTCTAGTTCTTGCTTGGGGACAAGCAAGGGTTTGGTTTGGGGAAGTTTGATGTGTGTCTTTTATATGATGTTTTACATCCCATTTTACACGCATTTCAGAGCTCATTCTTGTAGTTTATGCTACATTTCTCCCTATTTCCGTCTACTTCCGTATTTTGTACTTTATTGCAGAAATGTGAAGAATTCAACGGGAAATCAAGCCAAATCCGTCCCCGAGTAATCTGCATTGCAAATGACGCAAAGGAACTGCTTAAGGAACGAGCCTGGTGCGCAATTCAAGGCCCAAAAGACAAGTCCACGAGTTAAAAGAAGTCAAATAGCAGCTCAGCCAGTCGATCGACTACCACCTTTAGTCGATCGACCAATGCTCGGGTTCCAGAAGTCACTGTTTGCTGAGGAGCAGTCGATCGACCAACATTATCAGTCGATCGACCAGATTTCTATTCCAGGCCGTGAATCTTGAAGCCCGTGAGGTTTAGGTTTAGGAAATAAGATGTTGCGTTGATTGCTATATAACGTAACATAAAACCATCAGTTTAGGGATCAAGTTTTCAATCTAAGTTTTTTATCCAAGTTTCATTCACAATACAGTGCTTTGAGTTTTAGTTTATTCATTCGAGTAGTTAGGGTTTGGAACGACGGTTAGCATTGGATTTTTCTGTTCTTATTCTTAATCGTTCCTCCGAATCTCGGTATTCCTCCCGCCTAGTTTCAATTTATTGCTTTACTTTCATTATTAGTATAGAATTGATAGCTAGTGTCCCAAAAGCCAATTATCGTATCATCATTGTCGTTATTTACTCTAAGCATGAATTCATTAATTGTTATTAGTATTATTGTTGTTACTACTTTCATCATGAGTAGCTAATTCTTTAGTGCTAGGATGTAGGCGATTTATGGCATAGGCGGCATTAGATTAGGGAGAACTGTCTCGCGTGTTGGTCGATCGATCGACCTTTTGATCGATCGATCGCCTCGTAGGGTTTATATTCGTTTTAATTGAATTTAATCTTGTATTTAACGAATCGAATGCATGCGACCATTAGATACCTATTTCGTGGATCGACCCATTAGATCGAAAGATAGGGAAGGTTATTTGACCATCAATTAAATCGACTAAACTGTCTTTGAGATCGAAAGATAGGTAAAGTTTAGACCGTTAGTCACTTTTCAGGACGAAAGTTAGTATTAGTGACATTAGGGACCTATAGCGAGATCGAGAGATGCTATTTGTTAAGAGTGGACCGAGAGGACCTCTTTGTTTCCCGCCTTACCTGAGTTTGATTCAGACCGACTTAGTTTGCTGCCGCCAAAGCTATAATGACCCGACCATCCTAGTACCCTTCTTTTATCTGTTTAAATCATTTATTTAGTTTACTGTTTTTATTTACTATTAGCTGTAGACCAATTCAACCCAACCCCCACATTTGTTACCTTAGACTAAACATAGAGCAACTAGAATTTACAACTGCCTCCTTGTGGTTCGACCCTGTTACCACTAGCCTAGGTTAGTCTTAATAGGAGATTATAAATTTTATCTTTGGTACTCACAACGACGGGTATCAGACGATATCAAGGGGATTAGTCCCGATATTTGTATGCACAGGATAGAGCTGGAGGAAGATCACAAACCTTGCAGGCTGGGTCGCCCGAACCCGAAAGATGCGGGTGTTGTGATGGCTGAGGTAATGAAGCTGCTAGATGCAGGTATTATATATTCTGTTGGTAATTCCAAATGGGTAAGTCCAGTACAGGTGGTCCCGAAGAAAGGAGGGACAACTGTAGTTAAGAATTAAAAGAAGGAATTAATACCTACTCGAGTAGTGACTGGTTGGCGGATGTGCATAGATTACAGACAGCTCAATGCCGCCACCAAGAAAGATCACTTTCCCCTTCCTTTTATTGATCAAATGGTAGAAAGGTTAGCTTCTCATAAATTTTTCTCGCTATTTAGACGGGTACCCAGGGGTTCTTTCAGATCCCTATCCACCCGCACGATCGAGCTAAGACTACATTTACTTGTCCTCAAGGCGTTTTTGCTTATCGCAGGATGCCTTTTGGTTTGTGTAATGCCCCTGCCACCTTTCAAAGGTGTATGATGGGGATATTTTCAGAGTATATTGAGTCTATCATGGAAGTTTTTATGGACGATTTCAGTGTGTATGGAAGTGATTTTTCTAACTGTCTGTCTAACCTTGAGAAAGTGTTGCGATCTTTGCATTGAGGTTAACCTTGTCTTTGAATCGGGAGAAGTGCCACTTTATGGTCAACGAGGGAGTTGTTCTAGGGCACTTAGTTTCTGATAGGGGAATAGAAGTTGATAAAGCAAAGGTGGAAGTGATTCAGCAATTACCACCTCCTGTTAATGTTAAGGGGGTGAGGAGTTTCCTTGATCACGCTGGCTTTTATCGCCGGTTCATCAAGGACTTCTCAAAGATTGCTAAACCACTTACACAGTTGCTACTTAAGGATGCTCCTTTTGTGTTTACTAATGATTGTCTTTCCGCTTTTAACAGGTTAAAGCAGGCTTTAGTCTCTGCGCCGATCATACAGCCTCCTGATTGGGACTTGCCGTTTGAGATTATGTGTGATGCGAGTGACTATGCACTAGGAGCGGTGCTAGGCCAAAGGAAAGACAAGGCTTTGAATGCTATCTACTATGCGAGCCAAACTCTGGATGAGGCTCAAGTGAAGTACACTACCACTGAGAAAGAGCTGCTAGCTGTAGTTTATGCCTTAGAGAAGTTTCGTACTTATTTAGTTGGGTCAGAAGTCACTGTTTTTACTGACCATGCAGCTTTGAGGCATCTCCTTGCTAAGAAGGAGGCTAAACCACGGCTACTGAGATGGATACTCCTCCTTCAGGATTTTGATTTGCAGATTAAGGATAAGAAAGGAGAGCCAGAACGTTATAGGCGATCACTTGTCGCGGCTGATGCGACAAGAAGGGGGAGATTCTCTACCTATTGATGATTCTTTTCCTGACGATACTTTAATTGTTGTTATATCGTCTATTGTTAACCAAGAACCTTGGTATGCAGATATAGCTAACTTCGTTGTCAGTGGCAAGCTGCCGCCTGACCTTTCTCATCGCCAGAGGAAGCGTTTTACGTAAACGCTAAGCGATATACGGATGATCCTTACTTATTTAAGGAATGTGCAGACGGTCTCTACAGACGGTGTATTCCGCAGTGGGAGACCAAAATAGTCCTGGAAGGCTGTCACTCCTCTTCATATGGTGGTCACCACGGTCCATTGCGCACCGTGGCTAAGGTACTTCAGTCCGGTTTTTACTGGCCTTCTTTGTTTGCTGATGCTAGGTCTTTTGTTTCAGCTTGTGATGCTTGCCAACGATCAGGGAACATTTCAAAGAGACATGAGATGCCACAAAACTACATCTTAGAGGTTGAGGTCTTCGATGTCTGGGGCATTGATTTTCAAGGACCGTTCCCATCCAGTAAAGGTAACAGGTATATCTTAGTGGTTGTAGACTATGTGTCGAAATGGGTTGAGGCAATTGCCTCACCTCATTGTGATGCTAAGACCGTGATAAAGATGTTTAAAAAGATCATATTCCCCTGATTTGGTGTCCCTAGGGTCGTCATTAGTGATGGGGGAATGCATTTTAAGGAAAAGAAACTCACTTCTATTGTGTCTAAAGTTGGTGTCCAACACCGGCGTGGTTTGGGGTATCACCCCCAAACTAGTGGTCAGGTTGAGGTCTCTAATCGCGAGCTGAAAGAGATCTTGTCAAAGGTAGTTTCTAAATCACGGAAGGACTGGAGTCTTAAGCTAGATGACACTTTATGGGCTTATAGAACTGCCTTTAAGACACCAATTGGTGCATCACCTTATAGGCTAGTTTATGGGAAATCGTGTCACTTACCTGTTGAATTGGAATGTAAGGCCTGGTGGGCAATTCGTGAGCTTAATTATGATCCTAAGTTGTGTGGTCAGAATCGTCTTTTGCAGCTAGATGAGTTAGAAGAGTTTAGGCTTAATGCCTATGATAGCTCACGCATTTACAAAGAAAAGACGAAGAGATGGCATGACAAGAGAATCTTACCTCGTGAGTTTCATGTTGGGCAAAAGGTGCTGCTATTTAATGCCCGATTGAGATTATTCCCTGGTAAGCTGAAGTCCAGGTGGAGTGGCCCTTATACGGTGACGGCTGTTACCAAATTTGGATCCGTGGAGCTCGAAGATTCCGAGGGTCACAGGTTCAAGGTGAATGGCCAATATGTGAAGCATTACCACGAGGCGAACGAAGCGGACAATCGTGTTGAAGTCTTGCACTTTGACGAGTTAGATGCGCCAGTTAATTGATGTCAGAAAGGTCGTGCGGGACCTCTTAAATCAGCGCTCTCCGGGAGGCAGCCCGGACTGTTTCACTGTACTTGTGTTGAACATTTTATTTTCTTTAGCTTTACGTTGAACTTTAGACGCTGTTTTACGAACTCCTTATGCTTTTCTAGCTTTGGAATGCGTGTTTTGCAGGACCAAGTACTCGATCGAGTGGTTTTATACTCGATCGAGCATTTTTTTGGGGAAGTTTTCACTCGATCGAGTGATAATTGTCCTTGATCGACCAAAGTCAATATCACGCTTACTCGATCGAGTCCTTCCCTGCACCAGTTCACTCGATCGAGCTGTTCTAAGTGCTCGATCGAGCAGTTATGCTTCCCAGCTGCTGTTTTACGTCTATGGAGCTACTGCTTGACTTTCTTTGACCTCCCATGTTCATGGTCGGTTTGGGGAGGTTCCTCCTTACGACGTTTTGTAAGTTTTCCGCCTCCATTTATCCCTTTCTCTTCAGTTTGCATTTCTTTCCCTATTCTTGGTACAATGAGGGCATTGTACGGTTTGGTTTGGGAAGATATGCATCCATATCTGTGTCTGCATGTTTTCTTGCATTTTTGCTTTCACGTTTATTGATTTCCGCATGCATTGTTGCTTTAATTAATTCAAAAAATCATAAAAATTCAAAAAAATCACGTTTAAATTGAGTCGGAACGTTTGAACACTGACGCTACATTGAATCTTTACTCGAGCCATGCATATTCTTGACATTTAGTTGGCATGATTATGTGTATAATCTACGAGTTTTTGTTTCTTTCTTATCTGAACGAATAGACTTGATTCATTATGTCGGCAAGCTACATTACATTCTGAGGTTAGAGCTTTATAAACTGGCGACATTCATGACCGGTTTCATTTAGGATGTGAGTAGTACTCTCTTTAAGGCATGTAACATCAATTTGCATAAGCATGAGTCTAGTCTTCTTAATACCTGTATGCATTCGGTCTGTGGATGGTGACACATGTTAGGAGAGGCAGTCCCCTTTATTTCATTCTACCCATGAGCCCCACATAGTCAAATTGCCTTTTTGTCCTATTAACTACTTTCTATAATACTTCCTACCCTAGCTGAGCTAGTGACGAGTAGTTCTTGGAATGTTTTATTGCAATATGGTTATTTTATCTGATTTCAGAAGATGGTGGAAGAATCAAAGGGAAAGAAAAAGAATGTTGAATTGTTGAAAAAAATAAAAGAAAAGAATTGAGAAAAAATAAAAACGAAAAAAAAAGAAGAAGAAAAAAATCATATGTGAAGAAAGAAAAAAAAATGAGAATTATATAATGATTCACACTCCCATGTCTTATTTATATCTTATGGGGAGTTGACGATTCTTGGTGTTTTGTGAGTTTAGTGCATAAATTTTTGCACCGTTTCATCTTGCTGTTTTGAGTACGAAGTTGGGATGCAGTTTATATTTGGATCCGTTGTTGCTAGCCTGGCTATTAACTCCACATATCCTAATTCATCTTAGCCCCTTCTTACCCATTACCTCACTTACCCAAATGTAAGTCCTCGGCATGTGTCTTGGTCATTAGTATGGTTGGAATGCATATGTACGGTTGTAGAGACTTTATTCATGTTAACTGCATGCATGTTCTTATGGATCGAGTTAGGTGAGTGTCTTTACTTCTTCCTATCTTTCACATATTTACTCACCCTGTGCCTAATTTTGAGTAACGAACGACCCGTGAGAGTCCGATATCTTTTGAGTCTTGCAAGGTCGACGGTTCAGTATGTTTGAAACATTGATTTAACTGGTTTGCACTTCTCATTTGCCATTTTGTCATTGTGTCGCATTAAATTGGTTCTAGTGGATGATTTGTAGCTGATGCGTTGGTCCCGTTCCATTGTTTATTCTTAGTTGCATTCATATTTGCTTGGGGACAAGCAAAGGTTTGGTTTGGGGAGATTTGATGCGTGTCTTTTATATAAGGTTTTCACCTCATTTTCACACGCATTTCTGTACTTTTTATGTAGCATCTAGCTACAAATGCCCCCGAATATCCTACTTTCGTTCATTTTATGTAATTTGCAGGAATTAACCGAAGAGGAGTTAAATCGAGCCTAATTTGTCCCAATTGCATGCATTCATGGAGAATAAGGAGCCGGAGCTTGGAATCTAACATTTTGGAGACGCGTGAACTGGTTTCGGAAGGCATTTCAAAGTCTAACGTGCCTATATAGCTCGATCGAGTAGTTTTCTGCTCGATCGAATGCTTAATATACTCAATATTGATCGATCGAGCAGTTTAAGGAGTCAATCGAGGAGATTTTGCATGAACTGCTCGATCGAGTGGTTTATTTCCACTCGATCGAGTGGTTTGGTGTTGGTTTGCTCGATCGAGTAGTTTATTTCTACTCGATCGAGTGGTTTTGCCTGCCTTAGTTAATTTCCGCCTAATCATTTTGTGGGCTTTTGTAATTAGTCCATAGATTAGGTTTTAGGATGGATTTTTCGTATAAGATAGAGCAGAGGGACTACGTTACTGCTCTCTCTTCCCACGTTCGTTTTACTCTACCTAAGATTACTGTTCTTGGATTTTTGTTCTTCCTTTACACTTTGCTACTCGGAATTGGATTTTGCGATTGGTATTATTATTCTACTTTTATCTTTGATCTCATTTATTGCTTAAATTCCTTCCCTCTTTTAGTTGTTATCATAATTGCTTTAATTCAATCCTTATTAGTTCTATCATCATGTTTAGTTTTAATTATCTAATTATCATTATTATTAATTCGATGGTAATGAGTAGCTGATTCCCCCCTGCTAAGACTATAGGGGATCCATAATCATGAGGGAATAGTAGTCGATTTATTGGGTTAATGCGGGTGTAATCTTTGTTGTTTAAATGCTGCAATTAATTGTATCTGTCTGATTGAGTCGACGCGATTAGACATTTATATCTAAGTGACCCTTGACCTGGACCGAAAGGTTGGAAAAGGCGAGACTAGTAGCGAGCAATAGGGTATTATAGTGAGGGCGAAAGCTAAGCTATTTACGCTTTAGGGCGAATTAAGGACCGAAAGGTGACGTTCGTTGCCCCTTAGATCGTATTTGCATTGACCTGAGACCTAGATTACTTGACTGAATGATTATGGTGAACCGTTTGTCTTAGCTGTTTCTCTCTATCTGTTTAATTCCTTTCTTTTATTTTCTTTTTCTTATTCCTGTTAGTTTAGAATATCACATTTAAAAAGCCCCCAATTTGGTTACCTTGACGAACTTAGATTAAACTGACAATTTCCTACCTCTCTGTGGATTCGACCCGACTTCCCTAGCTATATTAGTTAGAGCCAGTTGGTATTTTTGACAGGTACGCGACAGACGTGTCAGAGGGAAACCGTAATTCCTATTAGCGCGGTCTAGGTTTCCGCCAATATTTGGAAAACGGTAATCTAAGTGTCGTTATTAAATGCATTATACCGTTGTGATACGGTCCTTATTGATTGCCAGATTTGGCGTAGTGGCTTCACAACTTTCAAAACTTCTATCTCCCCTCACGCAAGATATTACGTGCTAATTGCTTACATGCTTATATGCTTATGTGTGCTTATATGCTTGCGTACTACGTGCTTGTCTATGCGACTGCGGATTTGAGTGGCCATTAACTATGCAGATAATCTTGAGAAGAAAAATGCACTCCAACTGAGTACTGGGTTCTTCCCAACAAACGCCGACCCGTCAAGGCCAAGCATTTTAACCACGTTGATTACATCGCATAGGCTACCTCTCAATGAGCGGCAACTCATATCCGCAGCGAGTCCTGAGAAGTTTCTAACTCCCCAGCGATTGTCGATTTTCAAATGGAAGTCACACAGGTCTTTCAAAGATCCTCACAACATCCTTCATGATCCCGACGCAGCGTTCTCCCTAAATGGCTTTCCAGAGAGCCTTGCTTAGATGATTTATCCCCACGGAGTTCGGTTAGGACCCCCATCAAGTTGGAGTTCGTTGCTCCCTAGTCAAACCTATCAACGTCAACCTGATTGGAAGTCATTACCGGACAATATCTTGAAATAAGCCCGATGTTTCAGGCAATTTCCCGCAGTCGATCATTCGACCATCGATGGATGGCGAGCCTCTACACACCTTTGATGGCTGGCGAGCCTCTACGCATGAACAAGAAGCAATTTAAGGACATATCCCGAAGATGCCTCAAGTATGACTCCTTCTTATGGCAGGCGAACCTTTATACGTAGTCTAATGGAATTTAAACAACCCGCATCGACCGTCGATAGACTCTAAAATGTTCCCGACGGCAGGTCCTTGACTCGCGTCTCCGAGATGCCTCGACATCGCCCTTCTTGGTGGCAGGTCCTTGGCTAAAACCCTTTGAGTCATCTCGACGTCGCAATGGTCTTCAGGCTGTAATATTCGATTGACTTGGAGGCTATACTTTGACTTTCGCCCCGTCCAAGCCTCAGTCAAAGTGTTTTTGATATCTATGCGTGGATTGGTTATACATGAGACGGTTTAATGCATTATTCGAATATGAAAAATGATTTCAAAAATGATTTTATAACTTCATTTGCATTAAAACAACACTATTTAGAGATAAAACCGTCTTCGGACCCAAAACCGACTCAGAAACCCACAACCCGAGTCAATCTGAGTCAACCTGAGTCAACCCGAGTCTAGAATGTTGAAAATAATGCCATGAATGGTTTTATCATGCCATTTGCATTAAAATGACACTAATTAGAGTCAAAACCGACATCGGGCCAAAAACCGACCCAAAATTCGAATCCCGACTCAACACGGGTCAAACCCGAGTCAAGCACAAAATGCCCACCATAAATAACACCCAAATATCATCTTATTAGATGACCATATTGTTACAAGACATCCTATTTGAATACCACAAATCAAACCAACCAAACAATAGATAGAGGAAAGGCCACGTCCAAATTGAAAAGGACAGGACACCCCATTGAGGCACTAGGTGGCTCGCGCCTCTTTAGGCCTCCTCCTTAGCCTCCAAGCAAACTCAACCGACCTACCATCCCACAATCCTCTATAAATACCCACCTTCACACACAAAAATACTCACGCGAGCGTCCACCCCCTCACATCTCCCTTAAACTTTTAGACCTTTCGACTTCTTAAGTCGAAAAATCGACGCGTGTTTTCGACCTACCGATTGAAAACATAAGCCTAACACATTTTGTTTGGTACCATCACCGTGCATTCGACCGACCCATTCGACCAGCTCAACATCAATCAACATGTTTTTCAACAACATATTTTCAACACATTTCCAAAATAAATCCTTTTTTAAGGCACTCTTTTAAACGTCTTTTGATACCGAGTAGTCGCATAACGAGAAAAACGTCTCCATAGTCGTCTACCTCGGAAACATCATAACATGTAAGTTTGAGGGTGTAAACAACTCACTTATTTCATGTCTTTAATGTTTTTATGAGTTTATAAGCATGAACAATGCTTAACACGATTCAAACATAGGTTAGATGAGCCAAAACCGAGTTTTGGCCTGAGACAGAAGCTCTTTGCTATGGAAAGAGACTCGCGCCTCTTGTGGCTTCTCGGGTCAGACTCAAACGTGTTTGAGTTCATCTTCCTTTAACACTTTCTTTTATTTTTCTTATTTTTTTTCTACGGTTTTTATCACTTTAATTTATTTTCTCATCAAACTTTTTAACCATAAACCGTAATCATCCTTGGTTCAATATACCATGACGGTTTAATCCGTGACTCGGTGATATTATTTGGTTAATTACAGTTTAAAGGTAATTCTAACATTCTTATCTTTTACATAGCAATTTTCTTCACTTATTCACATTTGCAAGCCTTTTCATAATCAGCCTTGGTTCTTTATACCATGTCGGTTTAATCCGAGTATGATGATAAATATTGGCTAATTACAAATAAATGAACTTAACATATTTAGTTCTTCTCAAACATTTCTATTTATTTTATTTTATTTTATTTTCATCCTTGTCTTGACCATAATGGATATCACCCTTTGTTAAAATAAATACCATGTTGATTTAATTCGAGTACGGTGATAGAACGGTTAAGCACACACATTTTACATTTTTATTTATAAACTATATTTTCCAAGCTTGCAAATATGAATCCGACGACGAATATTACTAAAATAATGGTAATCATTCTGAGTCATGAAAACAACATTTACAAATCATTCATCACAAATACGGTTTTAAACAACCTTTTTTTAACAACCTTTTAAAACGGATTTAACAACCTTTTTATAAAACAAGAGTACCCCCATTTGTACTGCCCTATGGCTCTCGCCCCTATGGGGCTGCTTGATGCTGTTATGCCTCATTTTTAGCACTTGTCTAGGACGAACCCGTCTACGGTTAACCCGAATTCATGACGGATCAGATTGATAAGTTTACGTTTTACACTTTATCATTTAAACACACTTCTTTTCCAAATAAATGGATCGTGTTAAGCACCATAATCCGAATTTGGTAAATGGATGTTTAATTTCCGTTTTGGCATGCAAATCAATCTAAATCCAACTCGACATCAATTACTTGATACTTGGATAAAAAAACCGACTTAGCAAACTTTCACATGTTAAGTTAAACTTTTGGATGCGCATTCTTACATTTACCGTTTCGTCAACTTTTGCACTTAAACAACCACGATCGATCAGTAGAGGCCGCTAACACGGGCGGGATTCGATGTCCGATTAAAGGGCTTCCCAATACGTACCCTCACCCATTATTCAGAACCTTTGGATAGTGGATGACCTTATCCAGAGTGTACGAGAGTCATTTTAGCGATAAGATGCTAAAGAGGGACGAGTCCTTATCTTTAGTACCTATGTCAAGCACCGCGTTTTGCCTTGATTGACCGAGGTATAAAGTGGATTCGAACGGTTTCCAGGCATCCCATAATTGCTTGGTGGCGAGTCCGAACATCTCTAGATCGTTTCGAGACCTTCATAGAGACAAAACCGACTGATCTAAAATGATCCGGTCGAAAGCATTTCTACGTCACCAAGCGTGGCTTTCCGACTGCTGCATGTCCACAAATTGGCTTGGCGTGCAGGTGGCCCGTGTTTACAGACTGGTAGGTGGCCCGCGTCGACAGACCGGTAGGTGGCCTATGTCCACAGACTTTTATTCCATACTTCTAAATGATCTTTCATTTATAAATAGTTCGATCATTTCTAAATCAAATGAAAAATAAAGGAAGATTCATAACTCCAAAATGAGATCTGGACCGACAGTAGCAGAAGAAGTCCCATTCTCTATTAGCTCGGGACGAACCATGGTCCTTATGTACCGTATGAGGACCGCAAAACTAGTAGTAACCCAGTCCAAATGACCCATGCTACTCAAGTCATCAATAAAATGAAGAAGCTTCGTCGATAGCATCTCCCCCTGTCTCCGAAGTAAATCGAAGAGAAAAACCACCAGGGCCACAGTCGAGCTCGCTGCTCAGCTGTACACGGTGGAGGAGACACCATGCCACAACCTGCAGTCATCTGCACCCTCGTCGGAGTCTTGCCGTCAAAGTAATCCTTGATGTAAGAACACGGAACTAGGCCGGGTACCCTAGCCGCAGCCTTGGCCAGGTTCCAGCCGATCAAACCCTGATGAGAGTGTCGTTGGGCCTCTCAATCAAACACATTTATATTCTCAACAAAACAACTAGTTAGTGGTTAAGTCGAGGTCGATCCATGGGACGGTGTGCTTTGGGTTCTAAGTCTATTTATCTCAATTTATGCTAGTGTCACAATTGATTTGGGTTTGTAGTTGGTGAGTCTAAACTAATGCAAGCAATGGAAAGTTAACAAGCAATAAAAGGAAGGATGTAAACAAATGATTAAAAGTGCTAGGATATCATGGGTTCATAGGGGCTTCATGAGAGTTAACCATATGGTCGGACTCTCTTGGAGCTTAATTTTCGGTTACTTGTCGTTAGGAGCACCTAGACCAAAACAATATTTATAGCTTCACAAACAACTCTACTATTAGTAAAGAGGCAAGTAAAGGTCGGATCCCAATGGACGGGTATTGATGTAGGATTTTCGATTGCAAGTAGCGGTGTCTAGGGGTGTCGCGATTTGGGTTGAGATGAGAAGATCACTAAACTAAATAGCAATAAAAGTAAATAAGCAAGATGATTAAAATGAGATGTAAACAATTGATTAAAAGCACTAGGGTGTCATGGGGTCATAGGGGATTCATGAGAATTGATCATACAAACATATTCTGAAATTATAAGCAAGCAATTATTGTTGTGATGGATCGAGTTGGTTTATATCTTACGATCCTAGGTAGGTTTGGGTCCCGGAGCCGAATCGATTAGATTGTACAACACCTACAAGTCGACTTAATCCTCCCTACTCATCTATATACATGGTCTAATAAGACTCGAGTTGGTTTATGTCTTACAAGTCTCGTTAAAAAGGTAAGTGATGGGTAAAAAATGCAAGGATTCATAGGCTCGCATTTCATCAAACATAACATGTGCATAAGTTGAGATCACAACAAGCAAGCAAATAAACTATGAAAACATATTAAATTAAGCATGAATCATCCCCCATGTTGGTTTCCCCTAATTACCCATTAACCCTAGTTAAGGAAACTACTCACTCATTATCAAGTTTAACATGTTAACAAGGTTGTCAATCACATTAACAAAGCAAAACATGATGAACAAGTAAGAAAGATTAACAATAACTAAAAAGGGATTAAGAGAATTATACCTACTAATGATTCCAAAATAAAGCAAAGAATAATAGAAGTACTTGATGAATGATTGGAAGGTTGTCAATCTCCCAATAATAACCCAAATAATCTTCAGAACAAAAGAGAAATTAAGGAAATGAGATTTGTATTAGTATTTGATTAGAAGTTGATTACAAGATTAAGAAGAGATTAGAATGATATAAACTAAACTAAAGATTGATAAGAAGAACATGAATATCTAATTTAGACTAATGAGGTATTTATAGTGGGGATTAGGTACAGAAATTAGGGTTTACTAAGAGCTTAAATGACGATTAAGTCCTTGAGGAATCGCTCCTCTCAGAAAAGATGCGAGTCTCCTTTTTGCCGGTCTTTCATAAATATGCGCATCTTTCATGGAGGGAAGAAGAGGACGTGCGGGACTGTAAGAGAATCCGAGCGTCCAAGAGGACGGAACGGGCGGATTTCATGGTGGCTGGACGGGCGGATTGGTGCGCTGGACGAGCGGATTGTGGTGTGGTTGGACGGGCGTCCCTCTGGCAAAGACGCTTGGATTCCTGAAGTGTTGGACGGGCGTCTTGCCTGGTTGGACGAGCGGATTGTGTTCCAGCCTTCTTTTCTTCTTTTCTTCCTCTCTTCTTCCAATAATCCTCCGGGATTTAGTCGGGGATGCAAGGATTTCTTCATCATTTCCCATCTACTATAATATGTACAAAGGCCTTCTAGTCTTGTCTTCTCTTTGATGCTTGGTCATTAGATTCGATCAATTTAGCTCTATTTTGCCATGAAAATGCAATGTTTGCACTCCTCTCCTACAAAGGAAACAAAACCTCAAAGAATATGCAAAACAAAGGACTAAAGATAGTAAATGACCCAAATATGCACTAAAAAGCATAGGAACGAGGCTAATTCGGGGACTAAATGTGCTCAAATAATGGTCACATCACCATACAAACATGTTCATAAAGTTTCAAGCAATTAATGTTGTAAAGGAACTGAGTTGGTGTATGTCTTACGGTTCTTAGGAAGAGTTGGGTCCCGGAGCCGAATCGATTAGATTGTACAACACCTACAAGTCGACTTACTTTCCCCCTAATCACTTATATGCATGGTCTAACTAGACTCGAGTTGGTTTATATCTTACAAGTCAAGTTGAGTAGATAAGAGATGGTTATAAACGCAAGGATTCATAGGCTTAGCATTTCATCAAACATAACATGTGCATAGGTTGACATCACAACAAGCAAGCAAATTTATTATGAAAACATATTAGATTAAGCATGATTATTCCCCATGTTGGTTTCCTCTAATTACCCACTAATCCTAATTTAGTAACTACTCACTCATTATCATGGAGAACATGTCATTAATGGTGTCAATCATTACAACAAGTGTCAACATGATAAGAGAATGAGGAAATAAACAATAAAGAGTAAATGGTAAAAGAGTTATACCAAACTTGAGATGATTCCAAATAATAAAGCAAAGAATAAAAGAAGAGAACTTGATTGATTGATGAAGAGTTGTCGATTCTCCAATAATAACCCAATAATCTTCAATTACCCAATAATAATAAACTTGAACAATAATTAAGGAAAGATTAATGTATAATTTGTGGAAACATTAAAGAGTAATCTATTCTATTCTACTCCTAATCTAATCTAAGAGGAATTTCTAATATGGGACTTTGGTTCAGAGAGCTTCATCCCTTTGATTATTACAACTGGGGTATTTATAGTAGGGATTAGGTGCACAAATTAGGGTTACTAAGGGCTTAAATGACGATTAAGTCCTTGAGGAATCGCTCCTCTCAAGAAAAGATGCGGGTCTCCTTTTAGCTAGTCTTTCAAAAACATGCGCATCCCGAGCGTCTAGGCAGTAGGGACAGTTGGCACTGGAGAGGAATCTGAGCGGCCAAGGAGTCGGGACGCTCGTCCTATAGCAGGGGGAGACGAGCGGATCAAGCACGGGACGCTCGGATCTTAAGGCCTCAAGACGAGGGTCCTGGAAGGGAGGACGAGCGTCTTGTCTCAGGGAACGAGCGTCTTAGTCTCGGGACGAGCGGATTGGCGGACATCTTCTTTGTTTGAGCTCGGATTGTAAAACGGACGTCATTTTCTTATCCGGACTCCTATTGGAGTGATTCAAAAGCCTAGATCACTTGATTTTTCGACGCCGTTTCATCTAGCATAATGTCAGAGTCAAAGGATCAACTCTTGGTTTGGGTTCCGAGCAATTTATTCATGTAATGGTTTCCTTGCTTTTCCTCCTCTTGCATACTAGTCCATCCAATATCATCAAAAATCTTCCAAATATGCTCAAGAGACGGGAATTTCCGCCTAATTGTCTCCTTTCCTACAAAACATATGAAATGCACTAGGAAAGCAAAATAGAAAGCATTTGACGGGCAAAATGGCTATGGAATGTTATAATAGTATGCAAAATAGGCTCAATTAGGGGACTAAATGTGCGCAATTATGAGTCACATCAAATATCCCCAAACCGAACCTTTACTCGTCCCGAGTAAAGAGGTGACTAAAACTAGAACCCTTATTCAAACTAACCTACTAATATAGCCGATGTGAGACAATTAGCGGGTCTCACTCCGCCCTTTCAACTCATAAGAAGACAACCATGAGGTAGGATGCCTTCTTGCAAGGCAAGGTGGGTCTTGCCAAAATGGCGACACATCCAAGCATTAAAGCACATAAAACAAGTAATGGATGCATCTACAAAAGAATAGCCACTTTCCTCATCTTAGTGGCGGAAATTATCTACAAGGGAAGCAATTCAAGGGTACACACTCCTTCATAGATATGGTTTCTTCAAACTACTAAGCCTAGAAGGATACCAATAAATCACCTCCAAGTTGTGTCAAGCTAGGTTACCTTTGTCCTCAATCGTTAAATGCTTTTGTCAAGAATAGACTCCCTATGGTGTTAGAAACACCGGAGGATCACGGAATTCCCCTTCTTGCCTAGACAAGAAGAAGGGTCGTCCCCTCTCTACCATGCACAAAAGTGGATATGATGGATAAAGGGATCAATAGTATTTGAGTTTCATGTGGGAGTTTGCTTTTGTTGTTTTTTTTTTTTTTTTTTTCAATTTCTTGTGGCATTTGACATTTGAGAACACTTTCTTTTTGCCATTTCTTTTGATTTTTGGCATTTCAATACTTAACAACTTTCAACTTTTGCATTTTCTTTTGAACATTTTCAAAGTCACCCCAATTAGTAACGAGGGTGCCTTATATTTGAAGCATAGGAGTCTATTTTTGCTCCTCTTTTCTTTTGATGCCATTTTGCAAACTTTTTGACATTTCGTTTCACTTCTTGAACTCAAATTTTGAACAATTTTTGTGCCCATTTCCTTTGATGACAAAATGTATGGTAGAATATGGATGATGGTTGCATGGTTTCAAGGGTCACCTTGGAATAAACGGTAGCCAATGAGTTATCACACCACAAGGTACTCTTGACTAGGCCTTAATCCATGGGTCAAAGGATACTAGCATGACACATCCTAGGGTGTTTTATAAGTATTCTAACAAGCAAAGTCTTAAGAAGAAAAAGCATCTACTAGGGCCTATGTACACTTGTCAAGCTTCCCAAATAGACGGTTTCACAAAATTTTTCTAACATGCAAACTACATGCCATGATTCAACTAACATTTATACATCCTAATGCATATGCTTCTACCAACTAGTATGCCAAATAATCTAAATGAAATCCTAAATTCACATTGTTTATACCGCATCAATCAAAATAAAGTCACATAGTCATTAACATAAAGAGGAAAAAGGAGATTGGAAAGATCA
Organism: Silene latifolia; assembly: GCF_048544455.1. Taxonomy (NCBI): domain Eukaryota; kingdom Viridiplantae; phylum Streptophyta; class Magnoliopsida; order Caryophyllales; family Caryophyllaceae; genus Silene; species Silene latifolia. The sequence continues at coordinate 85,723,769 of NC_133535.1, forward strand.
TACCATGCGGTCTTCTATATCCTCATGTCTCGGTGATAAGTGCATATTTTATACATTTTAACCCCTTATATTAGTTTGATTTTACATATCATTTAGCACTTATCAAAGTGTTTTTAAGCTAATATTGTGTTTCTAGTGCAATTGTGTGTTCAAGTGTGTTTTGTAGGAAAATGAGCTAAATGAGCTAAAGTACTATAAAATGTGCCAACACTAGAAGCAAGGCTAAGTATGAGAGCAAGATTGGACTAAGTGTTGGAAGTGCATGGAATTTGCATGAAGAAAGTGTTGGATCAAAATGAAAATGCAGACAAAGTCAATATGCAAGTCAAGCCCAAATTCAAAGTCCAAATTATGGTGGAAAATATTGGATTCTAAGAAGCTTTGGATGCTAATATCACATTTAACCATGTGATTAAAGAGACATTAAGAATTTGCATGGGATTTCTTTTGGCAATTACTCAAGAATTGAAGGAAAATTAAGAGTGTGCCTAGGATGCCATTTTGGGATTCCTCTACAAAAGTTTACTCCCTTATTTCCTATATATGGGGTGCTAATCTCACACATCTTTTACCACCATTCACATACACATATTTTTCCATCTAAATTCTCTCTAAATCTTAGTAGTTAGTTTAGGTTAGCTTAGTTTAGTTTAGTTTGTTTACATTTCCTTTTAGCAATTACATTACAATTACATTACAAGTTTAATTCCAAGTTACATTTCAAGTTTGTTCTAGTTTCATTGTTCTTCTATTTCCATTTCCATTTCCATTCAAGGTAATTCTTATTCTATCACATGTTTGCATGATTAAGTAATATGTAAATGTGAAAATAAGGATAAGTTAATATTGTATAATTGTTTCTATCACATGTTTGCACCATAATGTTTAATCTATGTTTAAAGGCCTTATTCATTGATTAAGTTTGTTCATTCGTTCTAAAAGTCGAGAGGCATGGAACCGAATTAGACTAAGCATGTGTAGTAGGACGACCTAGTCATGGACGAGAGTTTCTCTAGGACCCGGTCTATGGTTGACACTAATACCGTAAGGTGGGTGTCTTTAAGCCTAAACATTTATCGTAAAATCAACTTCCTAACTTAACATGAGTATTTACATAATTAGCATGTGTGACCCGACCTCCCTAGACATTCTCTTTATTATTGTTTTATCATCACATCAAACCAAACTAATCAATTAACCGTTAATCTACCAAGGTAAAATTCAACCCATAACAACTAATTAGAAACTCTCGTCTCTCTGTGGTTCGACCCCTACGTACTACATTCATTTATTTTGTTAGGGTATAAATATTATTTTTGCATAGGTGTGTGATAGCCTATCACTCGGATGTGGCGTAGTCAATCAATGTGAAAAGGATGAACAAACACAATATATACAAAACAATATATATACAAGACTACACTACAAAGGAAATGAACATGTTTTTGGATTTTTGAATTTTTCAAATTTTTATAGTTTTTATGATTTATGAAATAAAAAGACATGTTTTTGTATTTTTCAATTTTTATCATTTTTGGAATATAAATTCTCATCCCCCACTTTATTTTGGACGTTGTCCTCAATGTACATGTAGGAGTAGGAATAAAAAGGAAATACATGTTTTTGGATTTTTGAATTTTTCAAAGTATAGTACAAATGCAATGATATGATATGAATGCATGCTCTAACTAAATGCAATTCTATATGACATATATAACAAATGAATGCAATCTAAACTATACTAAATGATGCATGTTTTATAGTAAACTATGGTCACCTATGATCAAACCTCCCCAAACCGATTTAAACACTATTTCTAGTGTTGAAAAGAATAGGATTGGCCATTAGTGACTATGCATGAATTCTAATCTATATGCAATTATTTACATGAATCATGTGAGATATATTACAATGCAACTATACTTTATGAACTAACTAATGTAAATGCAATATGAAATATAATACAAATGCAAGTGAAGCCTAAACTAAATGCAATGCACTATACAAAAGAGAGAGGGAGAGAAAAGTATTATACAAATGGAGGTGGTGAGGTGGGCATCTCTCACACGTCATCATCATCTTTGTGGTAGCCATACCTACTAGAACTTCCTCCTTGGTCATACCCTCCTCCTTGACCAGAGTATCCTCCACCTTGACCATCAAAGTTCCTGGCTTGGTTCCCTTGATTAGGGAACAGAAGGTGTGGTTGAGCCCAAGATGGTCGAGAGCCATTAGGGTCAATATACCCTTGTTGTGCCATTTGTTAGTACTGAGGATAAAGGGCCATGTAGTTATCAACCCGCCCATCGTGTACTCCGAGATCAACCTTCTTCATAAGGTTCATCAGGTCATGCATATCCGGAGCATTGGGGACTTGTGGTGTGAATGGCGTATGCGGAGTAGGGTATGGTGGGATAGGCATATAGGACGGCGGGGCAATGGGCCTTGCCAGCATCCCGCGAGGCAGTGGAGGTTGGCGGGGTACTTATTCTCTTTGAGGGGGGTTGAGGTTGATTTGGATGTCGAGAAGGTAGCTCGGCCTAGGTGAATACGGGCTTAACCTTGGGTCGGTACCGGGTATATTCCACCCCGAAAGAATAATAGAGGAACACCCTTTTGTGAACCATTCTACACTCCCATTTTGAGTGTAGGCACCCCACCGGTGGTGGTTGAAGACGGCGTCCTAATCAATCAAAGTACTACCCTCAAGAGGTGTATAAGTCCCATGGGTGTTGAACCCGGGACAAAGGTAGTTAGCCAAGATAGTAATTAGACCTCCCATCACGAAGGTCTTAAGTTGGGAGTTCCCTTGAGAGAAATCATAGAATCTTTTAAGCATCTCAAGGGGGGTATTGAAGTTGTACCTCCTTGTCCCCCGAACATTTAGATAGGACTCAAGGAATGTCAAATCGAGGAGAGTGCACCTATCTTTCTCATATCTCCCATTAATGGTGCCGGCTACGAAACGTTCGATGTTCCGAATCACCGGGTGTTGAATAGCAAAGGTGTAGCATTGTTTTTGGTGGATGAAATCCATCCCGGAAATAGCCTTCCAAACTAGGTCCACATCAAAGTCGGAGGGTTTGTTGATGTTCCTTGTTGGTACAACAAGACCAAAAATTTGAGCAAATTGGTCAAGTGATAGGCTATGGTCAAGGTTGCATAACCGGAACTCCATACCAACATTGTTCCGTGTGTTCGAAACAATACAAAGGCTACTCAAAAATTCCAAGGTAAGGCTAAGGTATGTCTCTTCATGGGCATGGAGTAATTTCCCAATCCCCAAACCGTCAATGAACATTTCGGTTTGGTACCTTATACCTAGGATTTCTAACACCCTAGTGTCAATAAACTGAGTCGGTTCGTAATGCTTACCTAGCAACTTGACGAACTTAGCACGGTGTTCATCGGATGTGAAGAGTACCTCTGGAAAGTACTCAAGTTGCTCCACTCCTCCTCTTATCACGGGATGGAAGCTTCTTGGTACCATCATTTCTTGAGGGGATGAAGAAGATGAGCCCTTGCGTTTCTTGGTAGCGGCTTCAATGAGCTTCTTGGCTTTTCCCTTGAGATTCATCATTTTTTATTTGGGAAAGTTAGGGTTTGGTTAGTTTTTGTTGTGAAGGGAGTGTTTGGAGATGAAGATGAGTGGATTAGGTTTAGATAAGATGAGGAAATGAGGGATGGTGGGGAAGTTTTTATAGAAAAGTGGGGTGGGACGAGCGGCTGAGGTCCGGCTCGGGCGGATTAGTCGAGGTAAGTGTAGGAATCCGAGCGTCTTCATGGTCGGGACGAGCGTCTTGCTGCATTTGGTCCGAGCGTCTTAGCAAAAATCCGCTCGGATTTCATTCCAGGGATCCTGCTTCAGCTGGGATGGAGAAAAGACGAGCGTACCGAGCTTGGTATGGGCGGCTGAACTGAGACGAGCGTCTTCTTCAGAATCCGCTCGGATTCTAGCCAAGTGTGAAATTTTTCTTCAGGTGTCCTACAGGACGAGCGTCCAACTGATAATACGGGCGTCTTTTTCTGGACGAGCGTCTTCCTGTATGATCCGCTCAGATTTCATGTCAGCGCCTAACAGTACCCTGAGGATGGCTGAGGACGAGCGTCCCTCGCTGCTTTTCAAACTTTCCTTTCTTTTCTTTTCAAGATCGTACCCTTGCACCCTTTTGTCATTCCTCCTTATCGTTTTTCTGAAGTTTTGCTCAATAAAAATGTAAGGAAACTCTCTCTCACTACTCTCATGCAAGAAATTATAAATAAAAGTGCTAAAATGTACAATATTATATAAGTCAAAGGTTCGAGAAATATCTTACAAATGGTGGTTTGAGATAGGACTCCACCAAACTAATTCAAATTGTAGAAATTCTTATCCATAGAGCTCAAGGCTCTTAGAAGGAGATCGAAAGCTTGTGAACAAGCTCCAAATAAGCATGAGTATGGTTTGCTTAACTTCAAGACGAAGCTTGGCCAAGGAATTTTGTCATTCATTCTTGTTTTCTTCCTTTTCTTGGCACTTGAATATTTGCGATGCTTCAAACCGATTAGCCCATGATTCTTGTTAGCGTAAGGTAGGAAGTATGGTTCATGGTTGTCCGAAGACTTCTACTCAATACCTTTTTCTTCAACTTCGGTGATGATGATATCTTTTGAATTCATCAATCCTTCAAGAGTAGAAGGAGAATTCTCCCAACATTGATGACCGGATACCTTAGGAATTGATGTTGTGGGTGCCAAATTTTCACAAGTAGCTTCACGTGCAAGTTTCTTTTTGAGCTTTTCCACCAAGTATCCTTTGTATGATGTCTTGACCTTCTGGAGGAGATCCACCATATCGTCGTTAACAATCATAGGTTCCATAGTGGGTGTAAAGTAGTCTTCATGGGTGATAGGGAGGGAACATTCTTCTTCATGATAAGATATCTCAAATTTCTCAAGGATAGGCTCCTCAAGGAGAGCAACCTCATACACTTCCGTTTCCTGACCCCATGAGTTCTTGCAAAGCACGATTTTATCATCATAGCTATCTTCATAAGAATCATAGATAGGCGCTTCATTCAGCTCTTTCTCCAACATCTCAAAGTTCACATCAAAAGACACACCCTCATACTCACAAAGGCTAAGAGTATTTGGCTTACTCAACCTCATATCTTCCTCATCAAACACCACACTTTCATATTCACAAGAGCTCAAGGAGATTGGCTCTTCCCACTTCTCATTTTCCATATCAAAGATTACTACTTCAAATTCACATTCATGATCAATGTCCAAAGAATGGTGGGGAGTGATTGCTTGGGATTTTTTCATTTGGGCAATTTGAATCTCCAATTCCTCACCTCGGCCAACAATGCCTTGAAGAACATTGTCCCTATTTTGGCTTTCCTCTAGCATTTGTTTGAAGAAGTTTTGTTGATCTCCCATCATTTGGAGAATCGTATTTTTAATGGGTTCTTCTTCTTGTTGCGGGTGGGTGTGAAAGTGGTTGTATTGTGGCAATTGAAATTGATTATGAAGTGGGTATTGGGTGGGTGGTTGTTGTGGATATTGGATGTGGTGATTTTGGTGGAAAAAATTGGGGTAGTGGTTAGGATTTTTATTGTACAAATAGTAAGGTAGGTTTGTGTTGACTTGCTTCTCAAACTCCCCATACCCATAGTCATACTCAAAGAATCTACCACATACTTCATATGTCAAGTCTTGAGCCATCATAGCTAAGACAAGGAAACAACTACAAGCATGGAAACTAAACAAAAACGGTAAGAACAATCCTTGAGGAACAAGTTCCTCAAGGTGAAAGCAAAATCAAAATAGACAAACAAGTAAGAACTTACTAACATAACACCGTCCCCGGCAACGGCGCCATTTTGATGAGAGTGTCGTTGGGGCTCTCAATCAAACACATTGATATTCTCAACAAAACAACTAGTTAGTGGTTAAGTCGAGGTCGATCCATGGGACGGTGTGCTTTAGGTTCTAAGTCTATCTATCTTAATTTATGATAGTGTCACAATTGATTTGGGTTTGTAGTTGGTGAGTCTAAACTAATGCAAGCAATGGAAAGTAAACAAGCAATAATAAAAGGAAGGATGTAAACAAATGATTAAAAGTGCTAGGATATCATGGGTTCATAGGGGCTTCATGGGAGTTAACCATACAAACATGTTCACAAAGTTGCAAGCAATTAATGTTGTAAAGGAACCGAGTTGGTGTATGTCTTACGGTTCTTAGGAAGAGTTGGGTCCCGGAGCCGAATTGATTAAATTGTACAACACCTACAAGTCGACTTACTTTCCCCCTAATCACTTCTATGCATGGTCTAACTAGACTCGAGTTGGTTTATATCTTACAATTCGAGTTGAGTAGATAAGTGATGGTTATAAATGCAAGGATTCATAGGCTTAGCATTTCATCAAACATAACATGTGCATAGGTTGACATCACAAGAAGCAAGCAAATTTATTATGAAAACATATTAGATTAAGCATGATTATTCCCCATGTTGGTTTCCTCTAATTACCCACTAATCATAGTTTAGTAACTACTCACTCATTATCATGGAGAACATGTCATTAATGGTGTCAATCATTACAACAAGTGTAAACATGATAAGAGTGAGGAAATAAACAATAAAGAGTAAAGGGTAAAAGAGTTATACCAAACTTGAGATGATTCCAAATAATAAAGTAATGAATAAAAGAAGAGAACTTGATTGATTGATGAACAGTTGTCGATTCTCCAATAATAACCCAATAATCTTCAATTACCCAATAATAATAAACTTGAACAATAATTAAGGAAAGATTAATGTATAATTTGTGGAAAGATTAAAGAGTAATCTATTCTAATCTACTCCTAATCTAATCTAAGAGGAATTCTAATATGGTACTTTGGTTAAGAGAGCTTCATCCCTTTGATTATTACAACTGGGGTATTTATAGTAGGGATTAGGTGCACAAATTAGGGTTACTAAGGGCTTAAATGACGATTAAGTCCTTGAGGAATCGCTCCTCTCAAAAAAAGATGCGGGTCTCCTTTTAGCTAGTCTTTCAAAAATATGCGCATCCCGAGCATCTAGGCAGTAGGGACGGTGGGCACTGGAGAGGAATCCAAGCGGCCAAGGGGTCGGGACGCTCGTCCTGTAGCAGGGGGAGACGAGCAGATCAAGCACGGGACGCTCGGATCTTAAGGCCTCAAGACGAGCGTCCTGGAAAGGAGGACGAGCGTCTTGTCTCAGGGGACGAGCGTCTTAGTCTCGGGACGAGCGGATTGGCGGACAGTTTCTTTGTTTGAGCTCGGATTGTAAAACGAACGTCATTTTCTCATCCGGACTCCTATTGGAGTGATTCAAAAGCCTAGATCACTTGATTTTTGGACACCGTTTCATCTAGCATACTTTCAGAGCCAAATGAGCAACTCTTGGTTTGGGTTCTGAGCAATTTCTTCATGTAATGGCTTCCTTGCTTTTCCTCCTCTTGCATACTAGTCCATCCAATATCATCAAAAATCTTCCAAATATGCTCAAGAGACGGGAATTTCCGCCTAATTGTCTCATTTCCTACAAAAGACAGATTGGTATGGTTTATTGAGACATAAAGCATGTTTTGTGAGATGAGATGAGCGATATGTTTGTATGTTGAGTAATGCAAAAGTAATTGAATGTGGGCAAGGGATGACGTGAGTTTATGGAACGTGAGAATGAAAAGATTGAAATGAGGGACGCAAATGGCGGCAGCTTGAGATGTGTTAAGAATCATGGAGGGGGAGTGTTAGGAGTCGTGTGGGTTAAGAATATACACAGTGAAAGTTCGTTTTAAAGGGGTTGAGAAGAGTAGTATATAGTGAACTTTGTGGAGACATGTCGCGAGGTGGATTTGTAGACAGTGAGTGAGTTTGGAAGATTTGGTTTATTAAGAGGTGAAACTACGTGTGATTTCTTTTGGCATTTAACGGTATGAAATAAATTTTGATTTCTAGAGATGTACGAAGTAGATGCAATTGTTTGAACAGTGAACGTTGATTTTATGGATAGATTAGTGGCAAGTGTGAGTGATAGGATAATAAGAGAAGATCCATGGTAAGAAAGAGTGAGATGATATCGATATAAAATAATGAGATGTGAGTCTTGGAGCAATGAGAAAGTAACCGGAACACTAAAGAGTTAGGAAGAAGTAATAAGGAGTTTTATGGTTAATTGATTTTGTCGAGAGTAAAAGAAAAGAATGAGGGGAGTAAAACTAGAAAAATGTTGACCGGAGTTATGTGATATAAAAGTAAGGAATCGTCAAGATGTATGATACTATCATGGGGATTTGAGTTAATGGTTACATAGGAGTCTCGGGACAACATGATTATTCATGGGTTTTGAGGAATTAAGGGAGTAAGAGGTTGATAGAGTATCTGCACGATATGAGATATTGGTGGAGAGTTAGATGACGATACGATTAAGGATAGTGTTGGGAAGAATGTTGAGGTAAATTTTGTTGGTGGATTTGATGTTCCTTATTTGGAATGTTAACCAAAGATAGGAAAGAAACCGTGAGGCTTAGAGATGAGTGTAAGAGGTTTGATGTCCGGACAGTGGTAGTGTTATGGTTTGTGACTCATGGTTAAGAGTGATGGTATATTAGAAAGGTAGCAATTCTAAAGAGGTTGTTTTGGTAGGGACCTGATTGTTGTGTATGATTGTGAGAGGGTATAAGATGTGGTTAGATGAGGCGGGTGCTAATAGTGGAATAGTAATGGTATAGTTATACTTGGCATGAGGTGATGGTTATGCGAATGGGGGAATATGTTATGAGGGGCATATGAGTTAAGCTCGGGCGGCAGGTAACCTTTATCGAGTGGTAACTTACGTGATCAGGACTGACCAGTTGGATGTGATTACGGGTTTATGATGTGTATAAATGCTTGTGTGAGGTTCTGACCCCACGGGAAGTGGTATGGTGTGATAGTTATAAAGCTGTTATCTGAGTGTTCTGTAATATATGTTGGACACGGTAATTTAATTTAATGATATTCAAAAAAGTAATAATTTGATTGATCTGGCATGACTGGTTATACTTGTATGTATTCATGATATATGTTATTCCGTGATGTGGTAAGGGGATGATGTTCATGAGGTTATTATCTGTTTAATTCATATAATATGTTGCTTTGTGATTTAGTAAAGTGGATTTGAGTAAGTTTTTCTTGTCCGAGAAGTTATGTTGAGTCAGTGCTTATGGGATTGTGTAAGTTGTGATGACAATCGATGTGGTTGTGGTGCCTCGTGTGGTGATCCGGGCACGGTATTTAGTGTTGTAATGCGGGTATTTTCGCACTGCGGTGTGGCTGTTGGTGGCGGTGTTGCGATGCCATCACCGGTTGTGGTGGAGTAGGCGGGATGATTATGATTCGAGTTTCGAAAGTACATACCAGTCATACATAGATTGTTGTTTTGTTTGATGTTGCTTCCTGTGAGTTTCAGTTTGTGCAGATAGACAGTTGTTTTATTATTAATGTTTTCTTTACCAGGTTAAGTTTGGGAATGAGGGTAGAGTACGATATGAAATACACTTAGTCACCTAAACATATTCATAATCACAAAATTCATATTCTCATGCAATTGCTACTCCATCTTTTCCAATCAATTCATCCATGTCCAACACATTACTCATCATTCTCATACACTTTTCTAACAATTCCAACCAACATTGTAAACCAACTATCATGCAACATGCTTTCAATCAACAACATACGAAATCACATTATCACCATATTTTCTATACATTCCCCATTCTCCACATACATACATCCACTGATTCATGCCACACATTACCATATAGGTACACAATTCACAGGATAAACACATAGCAATCCCGACTCATATCCCATGGTGACCGGTTCAAAATTGTAGGGCGAGTTCGCAACTTTAGGACGTCTCCCAAGTCTTTGCATTAGCTCCTACAACCTTTACCCCGGGTTCATTTTAATTGACTCCCTATGTTCATTGGATTCATTGGTTACAGGTTTCAGGATCGTCGCTCTGATACCATTTGTAACACCCCCATACTCCAAGTGCCTTACCAGGACCACTCAGGTATGAAGATATTACCATCTCGGTTACCCGAGGCATGATATTCATAAGACAATAATGAAACAACTTAAATAATATAACTTTAGTGAAAAGTACAACTGAAACCAAATCCCAAAATACGGGTACAAGTTCTTAAAACCAACTGTCTACTGAAATACTGAAATGTCATAAAACTAAAAAACTACAGCGGAAGACTTCTATCGTCAGACGGTGGCACATCCCAGCTATCCCAGTACTCAACTCAAACCTGCTCAAACCTGCTCAATTACTGCTCACCATCCCCGAATGGATCACCGCAGGTTTACAAAACAACAACCGGGGTCAGTACTAATCACACAACTAAATATATCAACAATAAGATAAACAGACAACTTAGCCGTCACACACACACAATCACACCAATCCCAACAATCTCAATCACTGACTGTCCACTGGAGCAGCCCTGCCAGTGGGGGACCGCAGTCGTTCCCACCTAAGCCCCGCTCATCATACCGAGCGATAACCTTGTCCATTAATGTGCACATCCCCTTCCGTGGCGGATTCCACGAAGGGCGAAACTAGGGCGTGAAGCCACTCCCGCAAGTGACTCCACTCAGCCGAGAACGCATCTCGAGAACCATAGACAAACAACCACAATCACAATCACAGCCGTCACAATACAATTACTATATCAAACAATCAATCTCAACACATCAACAATTATCCCATTATGGGACTAATATTGAGTAGGAAATCCTACCTGGAAAGCACAACTATCAGACGGTCTCTACATCTGTATCAAAAAGCTTCTTCTACGAAACCTCCTCCTATCATACAACATACAAATGCTACAAAATCACAAACTACTCAAAACCCCCCAATTCTACCCAATTAGGGTTTTAAACAAACTCAAAGAAACAATATAAAATTGGTATGTAGATCTTACCCTTGACGCAAGGAACACTATGATGCAAAGAACAAGATGATCCGACACTCCTAGCCTTGGGGATTTGCCAAAAACGCGACGAGAGAGAACTACGTAACTCCTTTTTCTTTTGAAGGGTTTAGAAAGGTTAAAAGTGATTAAATAAACTGACGGAAACCTTTTATATCAAACTCGCGTTATTAGCAAAACCTGTCAAAACATTCCCCGTAAACCGGCTACTCGATCGAGTAGCTAAGGTACTCGATCGAGTGCCCCCTTACTCGATCGAGTATCTACGTTACTCGATCGAGTACCCAACAGGTCAGAAACTATTTTAAAACGCAACACACCCTTACTCGACAGAGTAAGGCCTACTCGATAGAGTACCCAGAGACTCATAAAACCGTAGTATTACAGTCTTCCTTCCTTAAAAAGAACTTCGTCCCCGAAGTTCAACCCATACATATAAACAACCATACTAACTCGACCAAGACACAACAACATAACTAAGAACTCAAGAACTCGACCAAACATAAAACATGAACTCTTAACACCCACTCCACCAACTATGTTTACTTCCTTAACATGACTCACGATATCGTATCCACCACATATATATCTCTCACAACACCAACTCCATACATAACCAACTACCATCCTCTAACGCTGCTAGCTCCATAATATCATCCACTATCAAATCCAAAATCAAGACACTCATAGACATCAAACGGAATGTTACATTCTACCACCTTTAAAAGGAACTTCGTCCTCGAAGTTTACTAACACTCATAAACATCATCATCCAATTGTCGACACTTGTAAAATATTCTCACACTCCTAAACATCGAACTACTACAAGCACAGTCATGACCTTTAACAAAATTAACCACAACATGAATCAACCTTTTATTCGACATCAAGACTCAAACTTCCAAATATATTACCATATGCACACCCATCAAAATCTCTTTTATCGCATCCTACTCCTCTTAAGATAAATGTTACGTCCTCGTAACTCGCTAATACTAAATCCCAGATATATCTTTTCATTATCCTCATCACCACCGCATGTCAAAGATAACCACCTATAATCTAAACACTCGCCATGCACATATCCAAGGCTCTCTTACTTAAACAACTCTCATACTTCACTTCACTCGTCACACCACCTAACCTATACCACAAAATCCTTAGCTTAACCCAAAACTTCACTTGTTCCCTATTACAGCAACATGACACACCTCTCTATATAAACTATATAAAACTCTTATCGCCAAAAGCATAACTCACGATCCACACTTGTTACGTACACTCACACTAGATCCTCAAGTTCCTTTCTTTCATTACCGCAAGACTCATACACAACTTAACATGACACTAATTCCTCCAAACACCCTACACTCACTGTCTCAATAAAGGATTATGAACCACCTGCATCTTTCAGGTCATTACCACACATGTTTTACGAATCACTTGCCATTACCATGTCTACTAAAGCCTTATCTAGAACAAGATCAAAATTACTGTAACAACCTCTCACAATCGTGTCCCATCAACAAAATATCACTATACCATGATAACAACGAAAACATATACAACTCTATTTCATATCGTACTCTACCCTCATTCCCAAACTTAACCTGGTAAAGAAAACATTAATAATAAAACAACTGTCTATCTGCACAAACTGAAACTCACAGGAAGCAACATCAAACAAAACAACAATCTATGTATGACTGGTATGTACTTTCGAAACTCGAATCATAATCATCCCGCCTACTCCACCACAACCGGTGACGGCATCGCAACACCGCCGTGCCTCGGGTGGTGATCCGGGCACGGTATTTAGTGTTGTAATGCGGGTATTTTCACACTGCGGTGTGGCTGTTGGTGGCGGTGTTGCGATGCCGTCACCGGTTGTGGTGGAGTAGGCGGGATGATTATGATTCGAGTTTCGAAAGTACATACCAGTCATACATAGATTGTTGTTTTGTTTGATGTTGCTTCCTGTGAGTTTCAGTTTGTGCAGATAGACAGTTGTTTTATTATTAATGTTTTCTTTACCAGGTTAAGTTTGGGAATGAGGGTAGAGTACGATATGAAATAGAGTTGTATATGTTTTCGTTGTTGTCATGGTATAGTGATATTTTGTTGATGGGACACGATTGTGAGAGGTTGTTACAGTAATTTTGATCTTGTTCTAGATAAGGCTTTAGTAGACATGGTAATGGCAAGTGATTCGTAAAACATGTGTGGTAATGACCTGAAAGATGCAGGTGGTTTATAATCCTTTATTGAGACAGTGAGTGTAGGGTGTTTGGAGGAATTAGTGTCATGTTAAGTTGTGTATGAGTCTTGCGGTAATGAAAGAAAGGAACTTGAGGATCTAGTGTGAGTGTACGTAACAAGTGTGGATCGTGAGTTATGCTTTTGGCGATAAGAGTTTTATATAGTTTATATAGAGAGGTGTGTCATGTTGCGGTAATAGGGAACAAGTGAAGTTTTGGGTTAAGCTAAGGATTTTGTGGTATAGGTTAGGTGGTGTGACGAGTGAAGTGAAGTATGAGAGTTGTTTAAGTAAGAGAGCCTTGGATATGTGCATGGCGAGTGTTTAGATTATAGGTGGTTATCTTTGACATGCGGTGGTGATGAGGATAATGAAAAGATATATCTGGGATTTAGTATTAGCGAGTTACGAGGACGTAACATTTATCTTAAGAGGAGTAGGATGCGATAAAAGAGATTTTGATGGGTGTGCATATGGTAATATATTTGGAAGTTTGAGTCTTGATGTCGAATAAAAGGTTGATTCATGTTGTGGTTAATTTTGTTAAAGGTCATGACTTTGCTTGTAGTAGTTCGATGTTTAGGAGTGTGAGAATATTTTACAAGTGTCAACAATTGGATGATGATGTTTATGAGTGTTAGTAAACTTCGAGGACGAAGTTCCTTTTAAAGGTGGTAGAATGTAACATTCCGTTTGATGTCTATGAGTGTCTTGATTTTGGATTTGATAGTGGATGATATTATGGAGCTAGCAGCGTTAGAGGATGGTAGTTGGTTATGTATGGAGTTGGTGTTGTGAGAGATATATATGTGGTGGATACGATATCGTGAGTCATGTTAAGGAAGTAAACATAGTTGGTGGAGTGGGTGTTAAGAGTTCATGTTTTATGTTTGGTCGAGTTCTTGAGTTCTTAGTTATGTTGTTGTGTCTTGGTCGAGTTAGTATGGTTGTTTATATGTATGGGTTGAACTTCGGGGACGAAGTTCTTTTTAAGGAGGGAAGACTGTAATACTACGGTTTTATGAGTCTCTGGGTACTCTATCGAGTAGGCCTTACTCTGTCAAGTAAGGGTGTGTTGCGTTTTAAAATAGTTTCTGACCTGTTGGGTACTCGATCGAGTAACGTAGATACTCGATCGAGTAAGGGGGCACTCGATCGAGTACCTTAGCTACTCGATCGAGTAGCCGGTTTACGGGGAATGTTTTGACAGGTTTTGCTAATAACGCGAGTTTGATATAAAAGGTTTCCGTCAGTTTATTTAATCACTTTTAACCTTTCTAAACCCTTCAAAAGAAAAAGGAGTTACGTAGTTCTCTCTCGTCGCGTTTTTGGCAAATCCCCAAGGCTAGGAGTGTCGGATCATCTTGTTCTTTGCATCATAGTGTTCCTTGCGTCAAGGGTAAGATCTACATACCAATTTTATACTGTTTCTTTGAGTTTGTTTAAAACCCTAATTGGGTAGATTTGGGGGTTTTTGAGTAGTTTGTGATTTTGTAGCATTTGTATGTTGTATGATAGGAGGAGGTTTCGTAGAAGAAGCTTTTTGATACAGATGTTGTAACACCCCCATATCCAGAGGAGCCTTAACTAGGCCTTCCTTAGCATATAAGGGCGTTACCATCTCGGTTACCCGAGGAAAGTAGTTATCAAACGTCAATAAAAGAACTATAAAGCTTTAATTACAAGTGATTCAAACCAAAATACAATACAAAGTACAACTCAAAGACTACTCGCTATGACCATCATATCTCGTGAGGACTCATCCCTGCCCGGACTCCAGCTATCCACAACATCAACACCTGCTAAGACCGACTGCTCACCATAAGGGATCACGGCAGACACATAACAAACAAACAACCACACAAGGTCAGTACTGAGACAAGATAAAACAATGGCAACTACAATCAGCAATACAAACAACACTACCAACTCCAACCGCAATCACCACAATCCACTCAACTCTGTCACTGACTGTCCACTGGACCAGCCCTGCCAGTGGGGGACCGCAGTCGTTCCCACCTAAGCCCCGCTCATCATACCGAGCGATAACCCCGTCCCATTAATGTGCACATCCCCTTTCGTGGCGGGTTCCACGAAGGGCGAAACTAGGGCGTGAAGCCACTCCCGCAAGTGACCCCACTCAGCCGAGAACGCATCTCGAGAACCATCAACAGCCATCACAACCACAATCACAACACACACAAATACTATATCAAACAAGCACAACACTACCACAACGACCGACACACTAGACCGTCAACAGAAACTGAGTAGGCGAACCTACCTTTAAGCAACCGCAACCAATCCACGCTGACAGATAACATATCCAGCGACCAAGCAAAGCCTATTACCATCACACAAACATCTATTACTAACAAGCAAACCCTAGCTATAGAGACAAAGGCACGGATGATGATTGTGACATACCTAGTAGGGGGAAACTCAGCAAAAGACCGCTACCCGACTCAAGAGGCGCTCTCCTAGGCACAAGAATCTTCAAAAGACATCCATGGAGGTTTTGAGGTGAAGGGAAGGGAAAGGGGCGACTGAAGGATAGGAAGAAAGTGGCGGAAGTGATTTGCGGATTTGACAAAACGCGATATAAAACCCTCGCTGAAAACCCGGTACTCGATCGAGTACCCAACCTACTCGATCGAGTGGCCCCCTACTCGATCGAGTACCCTAGCTACTCGATCGAGTAGCCTCTACTCTATCGAGTACCACTCTTATTACGCAGCTCAGACAGGTTTTTGGCATACTTTCTTAAGACTACCTCCGCTCCCAAGGTCGGTCAACGACGGTCAAAGGGTCCCTAAAAGGGCGGGTATTACAGTCTTCCCCCCTTAAAAAGAACTTCTTCCCCGAAGTTCACCTCCCCCATCTCCCGCTCGAGACACGAGAACAACACGTCCTCACTCCTCCTCCCGCTCACTCACTACACCCTGGAATATCATTCCCCCCCCCCCCCCCCCCTATGTCACCATCATTACCGTCTATACTTATATCTAATGACTTTTACTATTATCATGCGAGCACTATTACCGTTAACCGTTACTTTATATACATGTAAACATCTAACTCTCCATGCGAATCACCACCTACGATCACTTGACATACGGTATCGACATACCGTATCGACTATCAAACTAACGATCAGGACATGTCTCATATCAATTAGCATATGGTACAACCAATGCCACCATGTTACTTGGCAACGTGATTCGAGTACGATTTATCACACTATAACTATTTTTCATGACCGTCTCTTTAAACATACAACCCTTTCACTTTAAATAACTAAAGTAATTCGCTATATCTCCGAAATTTTTGTAACTAAAGCAAAACATAATACCAACAACATTGTAAACAAGCAAAGCATTATTCAAAAACAGCCTTTTTTTATTTCGCGACATTACTCTTCCCCTCTAAAAAGGAACTTCGTCCCCGAAGTTCACCACCCAAATATCAACGCGTATTACCTATTATTTGTATCTTAACATTAAAGGAAACCCTATTATTTGTTGTGGACATTACTCGCTAACTACATACTCGTTAATTTAGAAATCATACGCAAGTCACCGGAATAACTAGTTACCGTTGACAACACACGTTAAAATGATATGCACAAATATAGGCGGAGTTACAACTCCGATAAGTAGATCGTAATGAGGCGTATGCAATATTAAAGTGACAAGAAAATGATTACCGCCTCACTAATCGTGACAACTATGCTCATAAAAGTTCAACCACAACTTGCAACATATGAATTAACGGTTTAAAGGTGTTACTACGCACTCACAACTACTTTAAACATTAAACTCGCAATTATAAAACAATTGAACATTTTTAATTTTCGAAAATTTTCTGTAACAGTGCTACTCGATCGAGTAGGTAACGGTACTCGATCGAGTGCCATGCTACTCGATCGAGTGTCTTGGCTACTCGATCGAGTAGCCCGAGATCGAATGTTTCCTTTCTTCCTTTCCCCGCACTACTCGATAGAGTGTGGGGTACTGTCGAGTACCGCAGCCAAGTGCCCTACACAACCTGTCATAGACCGACATATATACACCCAATTGTCACACAAATTGAGTCGGGATGATGCCCCGACTCTTAATTATCCTGCAAAAGGTTAGAGTAGCAAATCCGGCCTTATGGCCCAACGATACAAGTTCTCAAATAAAGTTTCCACTAAAAGAAAACAACCGAAAAATCTAACTCCGCTACCAACAATTACTACTAATAACAATCATGAATGAAGATAGAAACAAGGAGTATCACTCCTCCTGCTGCTGCTGCTGCTCGATCATCACCTCATCATCACCACCACCACCTCCAGCCATACCCGCACCTGATGAACCCACTCCCGCATCACCTCCTGCTCCTGCTCCCGGGTCCACGTACCACGGGGTCAAGCCACCGTAAGGGAAGGACTGAGGTGCCCCCCATGTCGACTGATCCACCCCGTAGGAATGGAAAACCCCTGTGTAGTCCCCGACTCCACTCCACCACACTGGTGCGGTCCCTCGGTCCCCTATCCCCGAGCGTAGGCCATCTCGTGCATGTTTCGGAGTGTCAAGGTAGATGACACTCTCTCCGCCGTAATCGGATCGCGTCTCCGGGTGTCGAGGTAGGGGTAGCATGGAAAGGGCTCGCTGCTGCGATGCTACTGTTTGTGACCTAGTCTCCGAGGCCCTCTCTCTCACTCGACGGGGTCCCCTCACCACTCGGGTCTCTCCCCACCCGCACTCCCGCATTCTCACCCTTCGTCGGCTCCGGCATCTCCGTGAGAATGGCGCCGTCGATGAGATAGGTCTGTAGCCGCGGGGGTCCGTCCTCATCCTCCTCCTCCTGATCATCGGAGTCCACCGTCACTACTGTCGGCTCTAAGGGCTCCGTGGGTGGGAGGTGCTCGGGAGCTGGAATTTTCATCCAACTCATCCCATGCACCCTCCATGCTAGGCAAATCGTCGACCAAGGTCCTCAACCATTTCAGGTCGAGATAGTATTCACGATCCATGGTAGGCACTGGGTAGCTAGAGGCACGTACGCCGAAGAAGCCTCAAAGGAGGTTAGCTTTTCACTAACCGAGTGGCAATGGCACCACAACTCGTGTACCGGGAAGAGGAAGAAGCCATCAAGGCAAGGGCAAAGACAAACTATAGAAGGAGCATTAAAGACCACTTTCCTGGCCCGCTCCGGGTTGAGGTACGACATCAAAAGTAAAACCTCATGGTTATTCAACTTACTGATATCCTTTCGGTCATAGAGGAGGTTCGAGAGAGAACGGAGGAAGACCCTCAGGGTAATGTGCTTTGAACATCATTAATCAAAGATGTTTGCTCGAGGTGGGAGCTTGCTTCCCGATCAAGCAAGGCATTAGGCGGCGACGCCGCACTCACCGGGATGTCGGTAAAGGAGTCCTTGGGAGGCTTGGCCAACCCAAGGTGAGAGGCAAACAGGTCCATAGTCAACAGGAAGCTGGTATTCATCAATCTAAACTCGACATCGACCCTGGGTCATAGTTAAAAGAGCTCATGAACTCCAAGGTAAGAAAAGGGTAAGTATGCTTCCTCAGCCTATACAAACCCGTAAAACCCAAGGTCTCGAATATGTGACGGACATCCGTCTCTATCTCTAACTCCTCTAATACACTGGTGTCTATACACTTTGTAGGTCTCAATTTGCGTTTTTGTAAGGCTACAAAATGCTCCCTTTGCTTAAAGTCAACAAAAACAACTGTAGGGTATTCGGGGACTGCGGGTACCATAGGCCCACTTCCTTCCCCTAACTCAGGTGGGTTACCCCTCCCTCGTTTGCTTTGGCGTAGTCCAAGGTTCAGTCTCGGCATCTGCTTAAGGCATATGGTCAAACAATTTGTATAAAACATGTAGGCATATATTCATACGATTTGAGTTCTATTTACTTAGCAAGTTCACTAATTCATCAACTAGTTCCATATTTGAAGCACATAAATCATGCCATTAAACTTAGATGCTCAGCTAGGTACACACATTTCATCAATAGTTCCCTCAATTTTAACATATAGCCTCTATTTGTAGTCACTTATAAACCGCAATTATGAAAATTTGGCATGTGAACACATATACTCAGCAATTCAAATATCCTAGCATGCTTCTAGAGGTCGTTCCGTTTACATTGCTAATTACATGTTACTAATTCAAGAGAAAGAATAATTCATGGTATATCATCATCACTTTCATATTATATTTAACAACCCAACTAAAATTTTCAGACGGTCTTTACAGCTGTGAAAATTTCGGCATATATTCATCACCCATCGGCTCTATTAGCATATTGAAGTTCAACTCTTGCTTATACTGTCAATTACAACATCAATTTTTCAGTTATAAATCACGAATTTCCATTTAAGGCACTTTTAAGACGGAGTTTTAAGGCAACTTTCCAAGGGTAAAATCATCAAAATCTATCTTCCAACATGATATAAACAATACTTAAGGCTCAATTCTACCATCAAATCATTGTAAAACAACCAAAAATCAATTTCAATTTTGGAAACCCTAGAAATTTCGATTTCAACTTTGCAAATTTCTAATCTAGTTTACAGCAATTAATCACCAACAAGCATGAATAGGAGGCATATGAACCATATTTCACCCATCAAAAACAACAACTTACTAATGTGAGCCGAGACTTTCAGATTATTTTATCATTCTAACACATTCAAAGTAACAAATCACATAAATTAAGAAGAATAACATACCTTGATTGATTAGTAAGGTAAATAAACGAATTAAACAAGAAAATCAACCCCAAGAATCACTACTAACCCAAGAGAAAGAGAGGATTTGTGAGGGGGATTTGAGAGTGATTTAGGATGGGTGTGTCGAAATATAGAGGAATAAGAAGAAGAAATAAAAAAGATGGAGGGTTTTAAGAAAACCCGTAGGAATTACTGCACAGTAACCTACTCGATCGAGTGCTTGGGGTACTCGATCGAGTACCACCCAACTCGATCGAGTAGGGGCTAAATCGTCGAGTATCTGCAGGAAGTTTTCCAAATCCCGACGTTATCGCCTCCTAACTAGATCGAGTGAGGTCTACTCGGTCAAGTAAGCACTCGCACTTGGTCAAGTATAGTTAAGTACTTGGTCATAAGTACGAAGTAACTTGAAGATTCCTGCAAAAACAACACCGCGTGTCGATTCCAACTAAGTTCGGAATTCGGCACTCATTATCAAGTTCGTTCGCGCATTACTATTATTAACAAAGCCTACCATATTGTCAAACAAATGAAGTTCATTCCACGTACACTACACCCATTACTCTACTCGGTTTACCTGCTACCGAACCTTCCGTAAACATAATTAAGTCATCGTATTACATTTAAGCCTACTTTATATATTACTACTAAATTGAAACTTTTAACTTACCATTAGCTCATTCTTTCATTTGTCATGTAGTTGCATAATTTTCATAATAAATGAATCTATCACCTCTCGCATAAATGCTTACTTTTAAACAAGCTATTCGATCATGTCTTACACTCTATCATAAGAAATTCACCTTGCACGAATCAAATATTACGCAGCGGAAAAATTTCGACCATCCTATAAGGCAATAACGCATTACCATACGCTATATCTCGAATTATAACTCACTATACTATAATTACCATCATGTAGCTACATAAATTTTCGTCACATATCTCATAACCATCATGTAAGCTCACTACTCATCCAACGAGCTTCAATAATCTTATCAATAATCACCATACTCGGCCCAAACATTGCTACCCCACTTCTATTAATTCTAACAAAACTTAACCGGAGGTAGCTCCGGCACAATTAACACCCATAGCACACACAGACACACGGACTCCACATTCCCATCCCATGTGACTGGCTTAAGTGTCATGGGGCCAAGATTTTGAAATGAGGGCGCCTACTCACCCAAAATCTAGCATCAGCCGGGGCTCCCATTACACATACACCAGGTTCATTTTATTAGACTCTCTACGTTCATTATGTTCATTTGTTACAGGTTCTAAAATCGTCGCTCTGATACCACTTTGTAACACCCCCATATCCAGAGGAGCCTTAACTAGGCCTTCCTTAGCATATAAGGGCGTTACCATCTCGGTTACCCGAGGAAAGTAATTATCAAACGTCAATAAAAGAACTATAAAGCTTTAATTACAAGTGATTCAAACCAAAATACAATACAAAGTACAACTCAAAGACAACTCGCTATGACCATCATATCTCGTGAGGACTCATCCCTGCCCGGACTCCAGCTATCCACAACATCAACACCTGCTAAGACCGACTGCTCACCATAAGGGATCACGGCAGACACATAACAAACAAACAACCACACAAGGTCAGTACTGAGACAAGATAAAACAATGGCAACTACAATCAGCAATACAAACAACACTACCAACTCCAACCGCAATCACCACAATCCACTCAACTCTGTCACTGACTGTCCACTGGACCAGCCCTGCCAGTGGGGGACCGCAGCCGTTCCCACCTAAGCCCCGCTCATCATACCGAGCGATAACCCCGTCCCATTAATGTGCACATCCCCTTCCGTGGCGGGTTCCACGAAGGGCGAAACTAGGGCGTGAAGCCACTCCCGCAAGTGACCCCACTCAGCCGAGAACGCATCTCGAGAACCATCAACAGCCATCACAACCACAATCACAACACACACAAATACTATATCAAACAAGCACAACACTACCACAACGACCGACACACTAGACCGTCAACAGAAACTGAGTAGGCGAACCTACCTTTAAGCAACCGCAACCAATCCACGCTGACAGATAACATATCCAGCGACCAAGCAAAGCCTATTACCATCACACAAACATCTATTACTAACAAGCAAACCCTAGCTATAGAGACAAAGGCACGGATGATGATTGTGACATACCTAGTAGGGGGAAACTCAGCAAAAGACCGCTACCCGACTCAAGAGGCGCTCTCCTAGGCACAAGAATCTTCAAAAGACATCCATGGAGGTTTTGAGGTGAAGGGAAGGGAAAGGGGCGACTGAAGGATAGGAAGAAAGTGGCGGAAGTGATTTGCGGATTTGACAAAACGCGATATAAAACCCTCGCTGAAAACCCGGTACTCGATCGAGTACCCAACCTACTCGATCGAGTGGCCCCCTACTCGATCGAGTACCCTAGCTACTCGATCGAGTAGCCTCTACTCTATCGAGTACCACTCTTATTACGCAGCTCAGACAGGTTTTTGGCATACTTTCTTAAGACTACCTCCGCTCCCAAGGTCGGTCAACGACGGTCAAAGGGTCCCTAAAAGGGCGGGTATTACAGATGTAGAGACCGTCTGATAGTTGTGCTTTCCAGGTAGGATTTCCTACTCAATATTAGTCCCATAATGGGATGATTGTTGATGTGTTGAGATTGATTGTTTGATATAGTAATTGTATTGTGACGGCTGTGATTGTGATTGTGGTTGTTTGTCTATGGTTCTCGAGATGCGTTCTCGGCTGAGTGGAGTCACTTGCGGGAGTGGCTTCACGCCCTAGTTTCGCCCTTCGTGGAATCCGCCACGGAAGGGGATGTGCACATTAATGGACAGGGTTATCGCTCGGTATGATGAGCGGGGCTTAGGTGGGAACGACTGCGGTCCCCCACTGGCAGGGCTGCTCCAGTGGACAGTCAATGATTGAGATTGTTGGGATTGGTGTGATTGTGTGTGTGTGACGGCTAAGCTGTCTGTTTATCTTATTGTTGATATATTTAGTGGTGTGATTAGTACTGACCTCGGTTGTTGTTTTGTAAACCTGCGGTGATCCATTCGGGGATGGTGAGCAGTAATTGAGTAGGTTTGCGCAGGTTTGAGTTGAGTACTGGGATAGCTGGGATGTGCCACCGTCTGACGATAGAAGTCTTCCGCTGTAGTTTTTTAGTTTTATGACATTTCAGTATTTCAGTAGACAGTTGGTTTTAAGAACTTGTACCCGTATTTTGGGATTTGGTTTCAGTTGTACTTTTAACTAAAGTTATATCATTTAAGTTGTTTCATTAATGTCTTATGAATATCATGCCTCGGGTAACCGAGATGGTAATATCTTCATACCTGAGTGGTCCTGGTAAGGCACTTGGAGTATGGGGGTGTTACAAATGGTATCAGAGCGACGATCCTGAAACCTGTAACCAATGAATCCAATGAACATAGGGAGTCAATTAAAATGAACCCGGGGTAAAGGTTGTAGGAGTTGATGCAAAGACTTGGGAGACGTCCTAAAGTCGCGAACTCACCCTACAATTTTGAACCGGTCACCATGGGATATGAGTCGGGATTGCTATGTGTTTATCCTGTGAATTGTGTACCTATATGGTAATGTGTGGCATGAATCAGTGGATGTATGTATGTGGAGAATGGGGAATGTATAGAAAAGATGGTGATAATGTGATTTCGTATGTTGTTGATTGAAAGCATGTTGCATGATAGTTGGTTTACAATGTTGGTTGGAATTGTTAGAAAAGTGTATGAGAATGATGAGTAATGTGTTGGACATGGATGAATTGATTGGAAAAGATGGAGTAGCAATTGCATGAGAATATGAATTTTGTGATTATGAATATGTTTAGGTGACTAAGTGTATTTGTAATGTTGTTGTATTAGTAACATGGAAATAGGATTTGTAAGGTATGAGAATGTTGTGTTACGAAAAGTTATAAAATTTAAAGTATGCGGTTAGTACATGACTAATGAGTTAAATAATATATGTGCATGATGGATGTTGTTGCTTGATTTTTGAAGATGGTAACATGAGATTAGCAATACTGGTTTTATGAGTACTGAGTCGTTTTGTCTACCTTGTTGTTGTTTAAGTCGTTTGGGAAGTAAAAATCAATAGTTGTGTTTTTCGTTTATAAAGAGGGTGTCTTTAAACTGTTATAACTTGAGATGCATAAATGATTTTGATGTGATTCCAATTGGAGGTGATAACTTGTCCTTTTACGATTCTAACGATAGGTCACACGCCCAAAACGACTAAGAAACGAGTGAGTTATGACTGTTTTACGAAAACTGGACAGTGCTGAGAAATGCCTAGGTACTCGATCGAGTAGCCTTGGTACTCGATCGAGTAGGGTGGGACTCGATCGAGTACGTCAGTTACTCGATCGACTGGCCCTGGTAATTTGTTTACGTGCTTCTGATCTTCACCTACTCGATCGAGTAAATCGCTTACTCGATCGAGTGGCATGTACTCGATCTAGTGACTCCTGTTTTGGGTCATATGCTTATCTTTTGAATTCGTTGCATATTATGTTTAATTCAAAGATGTTATTTTACTTCTTTATGGATTGTTTTACATGTATGTTGGTCTTGATACGTAAGTTACCCAATCTTATGGTGAAGTGAGTGGCACCTGTGGTGAGTAGGAGTTCGGTGGGAGGACATGAGTTATATGTGTTGTGATAGACAGTGGGAAAAAAAAAAAGACAGATTGGTATGGTTTATTGAGACATAGAGCATGTTTTGTGAGATGAGATGAACGATATGTTTGTATGTTGAGTAATGCAAAAGTAATTGAATGTGGGCAAGGGATGACGTGAGTTTATGGAACGTGAGAATGAAAAGATTGAAATGAGGGACGCAAATGGCGGCAGCTTGAGATGTGTAAAGAATCATGGAGGGGGATGGTTAGGAGTCGTGTGGGTTAAGAATATACACAATGAAAGTTCATTTTAAAGGGGTTGAGAAGAGTAGTATATAGTGAACTTTGTGGAGACATGTCGCGAGGTGGATTTGTAGACAGTGAGTGAGTTTGGAAGATTTGGTTTATTAAGAGGTGAAACTACGTGTGATTTCTTTGGGCATTTAACGGTATGAAATAAATTTTGATTTCTAGAGATGTACGAAGGAGATGCAATTGTTTGAACAGTGAACGTTGATTTTATGGATAGATTAGTGGCAAGTGTGAGTGATAGCATAATAAGAGAAGATCCATGGTAAGAAAGAGTGAGATGATATCGATATAAAATAATGAGATGTGAGTCTTGGAGCAATGAGAAAGTAACCGGAACACTAAAGAGTTAGGAAGAAGTAATAAGGAGTTTTATGGTTAATTGATTTTGTCGAGAGTAAAAGAAAAGAATGAGGGGAGTAAAACTAGAAAAATGTTGACCGGAGTTATGTGATATAAAAGTAAGGAATCGTCAAGATGTATGATACTATCATGGGGATTTGAGTTAATGGTTACATAGGAGTCTCGGGACAACATGATTATTCATGGGTTTTGAGGAATTAAGGGAGTAAGAGGTTGATAGAGTATCTGCACGATATGAGATATTGGTGGAGAGTTAGATGACGATACAGTTAAGGATAGTGTTGGGAAGAATGTTGAGGTAAATTTTGTTGGTGGATTTGATGTTCATTATTTGGAATGTTAACCAAAGATAGGAAAGAAACTGTGATGCTTAGAGATGAGTGTAAGAGGTTTGATGTCCGGACAGTGGTAGTGTTATGGTTTGTGACTCATGGTTAAGAGTGATGGTATATTAGAAAGGTAGCAATTCTAAAGAGGTTGTTTTGGTAGGGACCTGATTGTTGTGTATGATTGTGAGAGGGTATAAGATGTGGTTAGATGAGGCGGGTGCTAATAGTGGAATAGTAATGGTATAGTTATACTTGGCATGAGGTGATGGTTATGCGAATGGGGGAATATGTTATGAGGGGCATATGAGTTAAGCTCGGGCGGCAGGTAACCTTTATCGAGTGGTAACTTACGTGATCAGGACTGACCAGTTGGATGTGATTACGGGTCTATGATGTGTATAAATGCTTGTGTGAGGTTCTGACCTCACGGGAAGTGGTATGGTGTGATAGTTATAAAGCTGTTATCTGAGTGTTCTGTAATATATGTTGGACACGGTAATTTAATTGAATGATATTCAAAAAAGTAATAATTTGATTGATCTGGCATGACTGGTTATACTTGTATGTATTCATGATATATGTTATTCCGTGATGTGGTAAGGGGATGATGTTCATGAGGTTATTATCTGTTTAATTCATATAATATGTTGCTTTGTGATTTAGTAAAGTGGATTTGAGTAAGTTTTTCTTGTCCGAGAAGTTATGTTGAGTCAGTGCTTATGGGATTGTGTAAGTTGTGATGACTATCGATGTGGTTGTGGTGCCTCGGGTGGTGATCCGGGCACGGTATTTAGTGTTGTAATGCGGGTATTTTCGCACTGCGGTGTGGCTGTTGGTGGCGGTGTTGCGATGCCGTCACCGGTTGTGGTGGAGTAGGCGGGATGATTATGATTCGAGTTTCGAAAGTACATACCAGTCATACATAGATTGTTGTTTTGTTTGATGTTGCTTCCTGTGAGTTTCAGTTTGTGCAGATAGACAGTTGTTTTGTTATTGATGTTTTCTTTACTAGGTTAAGTTTGGGAATGAGGGTAGAGTACGATATGAAATAGAGTTGTATATGTTTTCGTTGTTGTCATGGTATAGTGATATTCTGTTGATGGGACACGATTGTGAGAGGTTGTTACAGTAATTTTGATCTTGTTCTAGATAAGGCTTTAGTAGACATGGTAATGGCAAGTGATTCGTAAAACATGTGTGGTAATGACCTGAAAGATGCAGGTGGTTCATAATCCTTTGTTGAGACAGTGAGTGTAGGGTGTTTGGAGGAATTAGTGTCATGTTAAGTTGTGTATGAGTCTTGCGGTAATGAAAGAAAGGAACTTGAGGATCTAGTGTGAGTGTACGTAACAAGTGTGGATCGTGAGTTATGCTTTTGGCGATAAGAGTTTTATATAGTTTATATAGAGAGGTGTGTCATGTTGCTGTAATAGGGAACAAGTGAAGTTTTGGGTTAAGCTAAGGATTTTGTGGTATAGGTTAGGTGGTGTGACGAGTGAAGTGAAGTATGAGAGTTGTTTAAGTAAGAGAGCCTTGGATATGTGCATGGCGAGTGTTTAGATTATAGGTGGTTATCTTTGACATGCGGTGGTGATGAGGATAATGAAAAGATATATCTGGGATTTAGTATTAGCGAGTTACGAGGACGTAACATTTATCTTAAGAGGAGTAGGATGCGATAAAAGAGATTTTGATGGGTGTGCATATGGTAATATATTTGGAAGTTTGAGTCTTGATGTCGAATAAAAGGTTGATTCATGTTGTGGTTAATTTTGTTAAAGGTCATGACCGTGCTTGTAGTAGTTCGATGTTTAGGAGTGTGAGAATATTTTACCAGTGTCGACAATTGGATGATGATGTTTATGAGTGTTAGTAAACTTCGAGGACGAAGTTCCTTTTAAGGGTGGTAGAATGTAACATTCCGTTTGATGTCTATGAGTGTCTTGATTTTGGATTTGATAGTGGACGATATTATGGAGCTAGCAGCGTTAGAGGATGGTAGTTGGTTATGTATGGAGTTGGTGTTGTGAGAGATATATATGTGGTGGATACGATATCGTGAGTCATGTTAAGGAAGTAAACATAGTTGGTGGAGTGGGTGTTAAGAGTTCATGTTTTATGTTTGGTCGAGTTCTTGAGTTCTTAGTTATGTTGTTGTGTCTTGGTCGAGTTAGTATGGTTGTTTTTATGTATGGGTTGAACTTCGGGGACGAAGTTCGTTTTAAGGAGGGAAGACTGTAATACTACGGTTTTATGAGTCTCTGGGTACTCTATCGAGTAGGCCTTACTCTGTCGAGTAAGAGTGTGTTGCGTTTTAAAATAGTTTCTGACCTGTTGGGTACTCGATCGAGTAACGTAGATACTCGATCGAGTAAGGGGGCACTCGATCGAGTACCTTAGCTACTCGATCGAGTAGCCGGTTTACGGGGAATGTTTTGACAGGTTTTGCTAATAACGCGAGTTTGATATAAAAGGTTTCCGTCAGTTTATTTAATCACTTTTAACCTTTCTAAACCCTTCAAAAGAAAAAGAAGTTACGTAGTTCTCTCTCGTCGCGTTGTTGGTAAATCCCCAAGGCTAGGAGTGTCGGATCATCTTGTTCTCTGCATCATAGTGTTCCTTGCGTCAAGGGTAAGATCTACATACCAATTTTATACTGTTTCTTTGAGTTTGTTTAAAACCCTAATTGGGTAGATTTGGGGGTTCTTGAGTAGTTTGTGATTTGGTAGCATTTGTATGTTGTATGATAGGAGGAGGTTTCGTAGAAGAAGCTTTTTGATACAGCTGTAGAGACCGTCTGATAGTTGTGCTTTCCAGGTAGGATTTCCTACTCAATATTAGTCCCATAATGGGATGATTGTTGATGTGTTGAGATTGATTGTTTGATATAGTAATTGTATTGTGACGGCTGTGATTGTGATTGTGGTTGTTTGTCTATGGTTCTCGAGATGCGTTCTCGGCAGAGTGGAGTCTCTTGCGGGAGTGGCTTCACGCCACGGAAGGGGATGTGCACATTAATGGACAGGGTTATCGCTCGGTATGATGAGCGGGGCTTAGGTGGGAACGACTGCGGTCCCCCACTGGCAGGGCTGCTCCAGTGGACAGTCAGTGATTGAGATTGTTGGGATTGGTGTGATTGTGTGTGTGTGACGTTAAGTCATGTGTTTATCTTATTGTTGATATATTTAGTTGTGTGATTAGTCTTGACCCGGTTGTTGTTTTGTAAACTGCGGTGATCCATTTGGGGATGGTGAGCGAGAATTGAGCGAGTTTGAGTTGAGTCTTTGGGATAGCTGGGATGTGCCACCGTCTGACGATAGAAGTCTTCCGCTGTAATTTTTTAGTTTTATGACATTTCAGTATTTCAGTAGACGGTTTTAAGAACTTGTACCCGTACTTTGGGATTTGGTTTCAGTTGTACTTTTCACTAAAGTTATATCATTTAAGTTGTTTCGTTATTGTCTTATGAATATCATGCCTCGGGTAACCGAGATGGTAATATCTTCATACCTGAGTGGTCCTAGTAAGGCACTTGGAGTAGGGGGGTGTTACAAGGCAAGCCGGAGATCATGTCGTAAACCTCCAAAGTAACCCTGATCTCTCCAAAAAGCATATGGAAATTCGAGGTCGTGTCCCAAAAGCGATCTAGGAAAGCTCGAATCAGGCACATGTTGGCCCGAATCTTCTTCCCTTTGATCTCTAGCAAGCCCCTCATCAAGGATCCGAAGGCCCCACGCTTGATGATCACCTTCTCCTCCTCCGACATTTTCTCATAGGCCTACATCATGGTCGTATTCCGGGAAAATGACCTTATATTCCCGGCCTCCTGCATTTTCAAAATTTTATTAGTTTCTTAGCTATGTAAAGCAGATAATATAAAGAAAGACTTAATGCAATGCAAGAAAAAGATTTAAATCTCACCATGCTTCGTGCCGCACGGTACGACAAGTGACTCTCTACTGCCAAAATGGGATGCCGACCATCCCATTTATCAGCCCACTGAGGCGCAGGCGTAAGCTGGCGCCCTCTCCTCCTCACGTTGACCCTCCAGGCCGCTTCTTCCTCTCCCACCATTTCCCCCATGAGAACTACCATGGTCGTAAGGGGATCGACATCTACCTCCATAGCGTCTCGTCCCGACGTGGAAGGTATGTCATCTGCAAAGGAAGCAAAATCAAAGCATTTAGAGGCCGTCTTAAGCCGTTTTCAAGCCATTTTTCTCGAGCCCTACCATCAAGCAAGTCGACAAAAGTGATAAAATCATGTTCCTACGTGTTTAAACTAAGCTTAGTCATGGACACGAGCCGAAATTTCGGCAGCATTTCGCTACTATGGCCAAAATCCATACAAAAAGTGTCCCGGAAGACCTATCACAAACCAAAATTTTGATATGATAGGAAGTTTACCAATCATCCAAGGATTCCAGAACATCAAGTTTCATCAAAAATCGACTAGTTTAAGGCCATTTTCGAGCCCTTTGAAGCGGTTTAGCAAAGATCGTCTTATTTTGGTCTCATTTCATGAAAACTCAACGAAAATTCAAAATGAATATATGGTTATACTCCTAGCATGTTCAATTATGCATTTCTAATGTCAATTTCAAAGGACAAATTCATTCGGGATGGAACCCCCAAATTTTCGATTGTTTTTGGGCATAAAAACCCTAATTTCCTATCCAATTCAAGCTACAAATGCAGTTTAAAGTAAAGAAAAGATACATACCTGGATTTGTCATAATTTGTGGCGTATTTTGATCAATTTTTTGTGAAATTTGGTTGGGTATACGGTTTTATCGAGAGGAAGAAGAAGAAGAAGAGTTTGGTTTAAATGAAATAAGAACTCGTGCCGAGTTCTATTTTACTCAGGCACGAACAAGCTCGGGAGAAAACGCAGTGTTTGCTGCGCCTCTTCCTCAGGCCTATTCTCTGCTGCGCCTCTTCTTCAGTAGGTTTTAAAGCAACTGTTCTTTAGTTCATTGCAAGTTTGTTATTTGCGGGCCCAAGCCCCATATATTTTTCCACTCTTGGATATTTCCTTTAGTGCTAGGGGTATTTTTACTCCGTATATTTCCTGCGGGCGTATTTCTTCACCAAATTGGTCTACATTTTTTCGAGCGGTTGCAATATTTTATTCCCCAATGAGAGGTCGTTGCCACTATACAGCCCATGTATTTCCTTAAATACAAACCTCATTTTCTATAAAATAAAATAAATCTCAAGCATTTGGCTCTCGGAAAGTCCCATTCTCAAGACAGTTATTATCCAGTAGTTCTCAGAATGATCTATCTTCTACAAATCAGTTATTCTTCAGCGTTTTTCGAAAAGTCTCGCCCTCTACCAAAGTTAATTATTGTCAGCAGTTCTCGGAAAGTCCTGCCTTTTCTCAGCAGTCCTCGGAAAGTCCTGCCTTTTCTTCAAGCTTTCTCGGAAAGTCTCGTCTTCTACTCAAGTCAATTATTCTTTAGTGGCTCTCGGAATGTTCCGCCTTCAACCAAAATAAGTATTGATTAGCGGCTCTCTGAAAGTTTCGTTGCTTCAAGCATTCTCAGAAAGTCTCGCTCTACTATAAACGTCAAGTTTGCTCAGCGGTTCTCGGAAAGTCCTGCCCCTTCATTGTTGGTTCTCAGAAAGTCCCAGTTTGCCTACATCTCAGGTATGATTTCTTCTTGTGGCTGGTGGCTTCCTCACGTAGTTTAATGGACTTTAAACGAACTTCCTCGAAAGTCGACAAACTCTAAAATTTTCCCGACGACAAGTTCTTGGCTCAAACCCCTTGAGCCGCCTCGCGTCGCCATTGTCTTCAGGTTGTAATCTTCGATTGACCTGAATGTTATACTTCGACTTTTACCTTGTCCAAACCTCAGTCAAAGTGGGGGCTCTGTAGATACCTCTTTTCTACACCTCCCGCCAACCACCCAAGGATGATTGGGCCGCATGTTTGATCATGCGGAGTGATTTATAACATTTCATAAGTTCGTCGACACGAGACAACTCAAACAGTCGAGTCAACCTCATGGTCGTCATCTACGTGCCGATACGGTCGTTTTGACAGTAATTAGAGTTCATTTGGAGTCTGGGCCAGGTCAAAAACCGCTTCCATTTTCTCAATCGTCTTAAACCCGAGTCGGAATATTCGGGAATTTTCCATAGTATTATTCCTAAAATTCTATCTTTTATCACGAAAATATCTACCTTGTGGAATAAGGAAGCCTACGTCTTCCCTAATTCCTAAATTAACTGCGGAAATCTTTCTTGCCAAGAAGGAAACTGTCCAAGAGAGAACGCAGCAGGTACTGCACCTCTTGGAAGGATCGCAGTTCCTGTTGCGCCTCTTCCTGGGCTGCTTTTTGTCCCGTTTTCATATTTTTTTCGGATTTCTTTCCAATTCTACTCGTACCATAATTCCTCCACGTGATTAGTATAAATAGAGGCCTCCGCCTCACGTATTTCTCATGCGAGTGTCCGCCCTTCTCTTCTCTCTTTGCATTCTAAGACCGCGCACTTGCTTTTCGACGCCTATGTTCTTGCTCTACGCGACCACGTAAGCTCAGATCATTCTAAGTAGCAGTCATGTTTGCATGACCGGCCAATTTGACATCTACACTTTAATCAACTCAATGAATTTGTTCTAAATCCTCTTAAGAGGGCACTTTCAGATTACATCGAGTCGAGCAATCACTAATATGACAACTTACTTAATATCGCTTCGTCAAAGATGTAAGTCTGAGGTGTAAAATCCCAATTTTATTTATTGTATTTTATTTTGCACCAATTAATGTACGGATTTATATCAGAAGTATGCTCAAAACTGCTTTCAAAATCATCCTTTCAAAACTATTTTTCAAAACAGCAGCGAAAGACGTCCTAGAAGAAACGCATGTAACAATACGGTTTTCTGTGCTATTGGGTACTCTATCGAGTAGGGCTTACTCTGTCAAGTAAGTAAGTTTGGTTTCGAAAAAGTAGTCTGCCTGATGGGTACTCGATCAAGTACGTATGACACTCGATCGAGTAAGGGGCACTCGATCGAGTAAGTCACTTACTCGATCGAGTAAGTCGGTCTTACGGGTTATTTTGTCGGGTTTTTTTAGCAATGCGAGAATGATATAAAAACATAAGTCGTCAGTTACTTTTCACTTTTACCCTGATCTAAATTCATAAGAGACAAAAACAAGTTACGTTACTTCTTCTTCTTCGCATTGCTATCAAATCCCAAGGCTTGAGTCGTCGGAATTCAATGTTCTTTACGCCGTTGAGTCCATAGCATTGTGGGTAAGAACCTAGTATAATTTTTATGTTGTTTCATTGATTTTGGTTGAAAACCTAATTGGGTAAATTGGGGGTTTTGGGAGTATTGTGTTTATTAGATGTTGATTGTATGATTGTATGTTTGATAGGAGGTGATTTCATTGAAGAACGATTTTGATTAGCTGATTGTGACGGTCTTGGTGATTGCTTTTCCAGGTAGGGTTTCCCTACTCAGTTATTGTATAAATGGTTATAACATGGTTGTTTGGTTGATTAGCATGATGATTATATCGTAATTGGTATTGGCATTGATTTGAATTGATATTGTGATTGGTTGTTTTTGATTGTCTGTGGTTCGCGAGGTGCGCCCTCAACTGAGTGGAGTCACTTGCGGGAGTGGCTTCACGCCCTTGATTCGCCTTCTTTGGAACCTGCCACAGAAGGGAATGTGCACATTAAGGAACATGGGTTATTCGCTCAATGGAGATGAGCGGTGCTTAGGTGGGAACGGCTGCGGTCCCCCACTGGCGGTGAAGAATATCTGTTGCGATGGATATTCTGGCAGGAGTGTGTAGTCAGATGATTGGTGATGTGACGGTGTTGGAGATTGTGATTATGTATCTGTTGTTGTTTATCTTATATTGTTTATGCAGTAACTGACCCCGTTTAAATGTTTTAAAAACTGTGGTGATCCATTCGGAGGTGTTGAGCAGTTATTGAGCAGGTATGATTTGGATGCGCAAGGGACAGCTGGGCATGTGTCACCATGAGTCTATTAGAAGTGTTCCGCTGTTATGTCAAACATTGTATTCACATTAGTTAGTTTTGGTTTTGGAACGGTTGTATCATACTTTATAGTTTTGGTTTCAGACATGTTTCACTTAAAATTACTTGTTAAAGTACGTTTCGTTATTGTCTATTTGATATACATTGCCTCGGGTAACCGAGATGGTAGCACTTCCATTTGCTAAGGTAAGCCTTGGTAAGGCACTTTGGTAGATGAGGGTGTTACAAAGTAGTATCAGAGCGACGATTTTGGAACCTGTAACTAATAAGCCCAATGAATATAGAGAGTCAAATTAAAATGAACCCGGGTAGGAGTTGTTAGGAGCTAATGCAAAGACTTGGGAGACGTCCTTTAAACTTTGGGATGTCAGTGAGCACAAAGTTCTTAGGGAGTTCATCTTGGACTGGAGCATAGGTCCTAGAGTTCTCATAATGGATGCTCTCCCTCTGAGAGCTTCAGTTTATCTTCAATGAGCTTGAACCATTTTTCTAATTCAGTCATTTCGGGTGGGGTAGTCACAATGTTTTCCCCATTGATCTTAGCCTCAATGGCTCCCAGTCGAGTCATCATCAACTCCAAAGTCTTACCCAGCTTAGTGACGACGGCTTCCATTGATTTCTTTCGGGTTTGAGGTGGCCTTTATACAAGAAAAACCCCGAACCAATCAATACTCGAATCAAAACTCCCTGCACAAATAAGGACTCGACACACAGACTTGACCTTTGACTCAAACTTGACTCAAAGACAGAATTAGACCCATGAAATGAGCTAAGTGGATCACTTGTAAAGGGTTCACATAGGAGAGGGGTCTAGACCTAACTGTTGGAATTCATTAATCTCATTAATTTACATATTCATATATAAATTAATTTATTTAGTCATAAAATAAATGCTAGATCTTATGCATGCAAACTAAATAAAAGGAGACGAGAAAAACCGATTTCTCACCATCTAATTTTCTGCCATTTTGGGCACAAGTGAAGTCTCCTACATCACTTGTTCTTGAGCTTTCCATATGTTAGGATGATCCCCAAAATACTTCAAGTATAGAAGCCACTCCTCTTGATTGCACCCAAGATTATCCCTTATCTCTACTAAATAATATGGGCTAGATATTTGTTTAGTAGTTTACCTTAAAATTGATTACTAATACTCATATATTACATTAATAATATTAGTAATGTGATTGAACAAATTTAATCATCATTTCTCTAGTTTTAGAGAAAGATGAACAAGAATAAGAGAGAGGAAAAGCTTTTACATCTAATGAATGGAATATGGAGAAGAGTAAAAGTAAGAACAAAAGCTTGTAGGTTAGTGTGTATGGTCACACGGTTTTGGAGGGTTGGAGGACCAATATTTGGTCCTTCACTTTTTCTTTTGTTCTTATCAAAACCTTAGGCATGTAAGGCTAGGTGTAGATTAGGCATTATTAGCTTATTTTATCCCATAAAATAATTCACCCACTAACACCCATCACTCTCATTATTTCGGTCCATGTACCATAAAATGGACTACCATTTTATTTTGTCAATTTGTCATTTGTCACACAATATGTCACATGTAGTATGTTACATATTATTAATTAATTTAATGCATATTTATCACATAAATATCATTTTATAAATTAATTAAATTACATACAATAAATTGACTATTGATACTTGATCACATAAATAAAATGGATCATTTAATTATAATTCACAACATCTTATAATTATAATTAACCATTCATTCTTATCTTTATTGTTTCTCAAACAATAAACAATTTTAATAATGAAGTATTTTTATTACTAAAATAAATCTTATTTAATCTCATTACAATAAGATATCACTATTCTCTCTCACAATTGAATTGTTCAATTTTAAGGAATTGATCACCTTGTATCGTCATACAATTAATCAACTTTACATATTAGGGCATCATCCTTTAGGTGTGACCTTAAGGGATCAACTGACCACCACCGTCCCACGACAGTAACGTCAAACTCTAGCAAGCCAATCGTTACCAATTCATGTTTATCAGTTGACTATATATAATGAATCATCCCTTACGTATTCTTAAAAAATGAGATTTAAACATGTGATCATCATGATCGACAATTGTGACTGCATTATTGTCGGGGACACTCCAACAATCTCCCACTTGTCCTCGACAAGTGTGCGTCACCAATTCTCTTGTCCTATTACTATCTCCCACTCAATGCAAGGTGTCTTTCAGGTCGTATTTTCAAGTGATCATATCGAGAGTGGTTTCCTCGATCTGGAGAATAACTGATTTGACCGGAATTATCTACCATAGATACCTTCCGAGCGTGGCCATGCATTTCCAGTTCATTACTCCTCGAGTGGCCCTGAGATATTGTTTTAGCCCTTACAAGGGGGTGGACAATTCCTATCGCACTATTCCCTTCGACTAGCCACAGCCATCATAACCCAAAATATGCCCATTTGACCCCATTTACTAAGGTAGTAGTAACATAAATCAAAGTTAATCTGAAACCATGTCACCTTAGGCGAACAGTCTTTAGTCAAAAGAATCGACTCATTAGAATACTATAGTAGCTCTCGCCACGACCAGGCTTTATAAATTTGCCAGAACTCTATAAGCGGTCATTGCCCGACAAAGTGTTCCTAACAGTCTGCCTATGTGATCGACTAGTCATCTCACATGACTGTATGGCACTGAACTTGCCATCAATCGCATCACACTCTAGTCACTTCGAGACGTCACCTCGTACAAGTGACTATGGGGGAATACTATGTTAATACGGGTTCACTTTAACGGGGTTCAATATCGTCATACAACCCGTTTGGATGTAACAAAGTATAATAAAAGAGTTTTAAAGTAAAATTCGAACGACAAATGCGATTATCACATATGAATAGTCAATGTCTGATTATTATTTCATATTCTATAATCTAATTTGATCTTGTATGTAGTTGTTCATCTCAATCCAATTGAAGTGACATGACTCATCATGTTAAGCCTATGAATAGGCATTGTAAGTAGGTCTCAGCAACTCCCTGCTCAACCTTGCTACATACTTGTTTTCCTTTCGTAATGTATACCTTTGCATTATAAAACTTTCTGAGTACGTGTCTAGATCCAATCTAGACATAGGCTTTCTTGCCTTAAAATAGCTCCCACTGTTTTCATAGTGTGCGGGACTCATCCCTCTTGCACATCCCATGATTGCAAGTGTACTCAATTTCCGTTGTAAATATTTCTCATTGTTCTTTATTGCCTAGAACGATTCTATAAAATCTATTTCTTAAATAACATAGTCACAATGGTATCTTAACCATCCTAATGTGTTTTGATTATGGTTTTGTCGGAAACCATACGCAATCTCAATTGTCAATTGTCATTTGTGTAACACCCTTACTCAAAATTGCATCAAAAACACTTTGCTTTACATCCTTAATGCTTCTGCAAGCACTTAAGGGTAATCTTTATGGCTTACTTGGTAACTATTACTTAAATTCGATTTGAAACAATTCATCATACTCAAATATATGAAGTATTATACATCATTTCCTATTTAATTGATTCGGCAGCGAAAGCAATTGGAATCAATCAAATATGTCCAACTTGATTGAACTAGTCATGAATCTTATCAACATAAGACTTCTTATTTGACGCTAATATCATGTTGATTTATCTCCATAAATCTGGATATTAAAGATGTATTATATATCTCCAAGTCTTAAATCATTCCCAATGATCAATATGTCATCTACATTTTAGACTAATTAAAATTATTGTAACTCCCACTAAACTTCATGTATAAACACAACTTCTCGACTTATCGGGAAAATTTTTATACCATGATCAAATCATTGATTCCAACTCATTGATGTCCTACTTAAGACCCTCTCTTAAGTTTCACATTATCTTAGGATGGCAAGAATCTACAAAACTCAAGACATGTATTGAATACATTCCTTATAATTGAAGAAGTGGGTTTTAGATTCACTCGCTATATATCTCATAATGAAACACAATCCCTAAGCAGATCCAAATAGACTTAAGCATTTCAACTAGTGCAAAACCCTTTGCTACCAATCAAGCTTTGATATCTAACAATTCACTTGGAATTTATTTCGGATTTCCATGGCTCTAAGCCTTGTATTGAGTTGTGACTTAAACACTCTCATGTAAGTCATATGTTCATTACTTTCCAGAAGTAATTAACTTGAATCAACCAATTTCTTTGTAAGTTGCAAGCTCTTTACTTTCTAAAAGTAACATGAATTCATCATCTTCAACAAGTGATGACTTTAACCTCTTAGGTTTTGAAGAAACAACGTCTTACACAAAACGTCTCATGTAGCCAAGAAAGACCAGTTTCTTGCGACATACAATTCTTTTGTGGCTCTTGAATATTTTCTCCCACTCTGTCCTCTAGAAATAAACTTGTATTCTAGAAAGACAGCTTCACGAGCCACAAACTTGTTGTACTCGTGATTATAGTAAGGAAAAATGAGCATTTGTTTCTTTTGAAAACTTACAAGCATGGTACTCTACCATTTCATATCTCATATGAATCGTTTTAGATTTAGTGGAAACAATAACTTAGACAAAATGATAAAATCCCCAAAAGGATCAAGTAACTCAAAGTAACTTGATTAAAATTCAAACCATATCGAATAGCGTTTGATTTCTTATCTAATCACCCATTATTCCATAATGCATGCTAAGAGAGATTAACTTGTGATACTATATCACATTTCCTTTGGCTTATATCAA
Organism: Silene latifolia; assembly: GCF_048544455.1. Classification (NCBI taxonomy): domain Eukaryota; kingdom Viridiplantae; phylum Streptophyta; class Magnoliopsida; order Caryophyllales; family Caryophyllaceae; genus Silene; species Silene latifolia. The sequence goes on from NC_133535.1 coordinate 85,762,232, forward strand.
GGTTTTCACTTTGATAATCCCATCACGACTAAATCGTGATTCCTTGAACTCTTTGAAATTCTTCAAAGATTTCTCTTTTTACCTTATTAAGTGAACATATTAGCGTCAACTTAAATCGTTGGTAAAAGAAAATGATCAACCTATTTTGGATCGATGATATACAACCTCGATCTCCTTTTCAACCAAAAAGCACGAGACATCTTGCTTTGAATACAAGATACGTATATACCATAAGATTAACAATCTAATGGTTCCAAGAGTACTCGATAACTCTTTGCGTTCATCATTTGAGAATTTAAGGTTTAATCTCGGGTTACCAATTTGAGTCTTGCATCATCTACATGATATGTCATTCTAGTTTGGTTTAGAATATAATCACCTTGATAATGGGCTAGCCATACATCAAATCATGGCGTATAGGGTCACAAAAGTGAAACCTCTTTTGTATCTTAACAAGTTTATATTCTTATTTAGAGTTTATGCACTTAATAGTCATAATTAAGGTATAAATATAAACCCAAAGCTAGATTGAGTACACAATGACTCTATCTCTCGACATTATTGTTGCTAGTCGTCATATTCTAATCATACTATGTATCAAATACAATGATGAAAACCACCACCGGTTTCTAATATTGACGAAGTAGTATTAGCAAAATTTATGTTAATCAAATAAACATTTAAAGAAGAAGGTCCCATTAGATGTCTCACAACTAACTTGTTGATTCTTCAATAATTTGGGGTAGTTTCCTTTCTAGCGTCCAATAATTAAGACAATGGAAACTTTATTGGTCGTGATTGATAGGTTTAGTATCGTTATTCTCAATAACTTTGCTTTTAACATTACCCTGTATCAATTCCATTCTAATTTTACTTCTTTGAACTTCGTCCTTTTCTTAACGGTTTAAAAGAATGCTCCCACTCATTTCAATGAGTCTTTTCTTAGAGAAGCAAAATTGAATTTCATGAAAACTACTCTTCAATTCATGTGTTTAGTCTTAAAACTTTTATTGAACTGGTTGCGGTATTTTGGTCAATTTTGATTTCAAACAAATCTAGTTACCAAAATGATGTAACGTTTCAAAGTACTTAACTCAATTAAGTATATGAGAAACAATTCATTGTAAGTAGATATGTTAGTCAAGAATCAAAAACCCTTTTGATCACAAAAACTTTTATTTATACTCTTCACAAGAGATCCTTACAAAGGATAATACAAGGTTTTTAGAAGAAAAATTCAAATTTTGTCTTTAGTTACGATGTTTTAATGGAGATTTGAACTAAAATCGAAATGATATCGTATATGAATTGTGGTAAAGAAATAGAACAATATGATAACGGAATAGTGGAAACCTTAACATTTATCGTTGTATTAATACTTGTAAATAACAAGTAAAGCATTTACATAGTGACCTCTACCCAACTATGATAAATGATTCCAAGATCCAAATTCATATTAACTTGGGCACGGTGTGCCGAAATACCCTTTATTAACATGACTCGGTGGATTAACTCGTTAATGGATGCTACTTTTAGAACTTTTGGTCGATAAAATTACATTAATATTTATCTCTAGCCCGAAACACATCCGGAAATCGTTGTGAATACTTTCATTGAGTTCAATCCAAATTTTGAATAAATGTGTCCATGATCCAAATTCATATTAACTTAGGGCACGGTGTGCCGAAATACCCTTTATTAACATAAATTCGGTGGATAGACATTTATCACCCACTTCCCCTACGTAACAAGTCTTGTACCCCGGTAGGGCCGAGTGCACTCCCTCATGAAATAGGTTTTCATGGTTTCTACTTTTTGGTAAGGCTAAGTCTCAATTGTTTATTTTAGCGAGAGGTCATGTCAATTTATTATCTATCACGTTTTCAGTGAACTAAAGCGGTGAACTACGATAATTGTAATTGACACGGTCGATAAACTCGATTTAAAATGCATGTTTAGTTATGGCGATTTAGCGATGCATACAACATATAAATAAAATGCAAAGCATAAAAATAAAATCCTAGTATGGCCTTCCTAAAATAGTAAATCTAATAAACTATTACAAATTCGAAAACCAACTCCTTTGGTCCCTTGAACTTCGATCTTCGCACGCATTTCAAGGCAACACTTTCTTTGATGGATCGCCTTCTCGAGTGGCACCGTCTTCAAGGTACTCCGGAATAAATAAATTGCAAAATGAATTACATAATTTCCTATTATACATTTGTAATTAAAATAAAAATAAATCTATTAAATTACAAAACGGTGATACGAGATCACAATAATTACAACCGAATCGATATTCCCATACATTTCGGGTAATACCAATTAAACTAAGGCCATACTAAGTAAAATTACATAAAATTAAATTATGACAATCATAAATGAAATGCATCATTATAATATGTATGAACATGCTAGATGTTATGCTAAATCGCCTTTTAAGAGCCAATATCGTATATTAATCGGTTTTTTACGGATTTGCGTGATTTAACCTTTTAAAATCACAATAATTACATAAATTCATATTTATGTACAAGTTAATTACCCTAACCATCTTAGGACTCAAAATTAGTCTCCACTAACATTTTGACAATAACAAATCTTGATTTCTTAATATTGTTCATAAATGGACCTAAAATACAAAATTATGCTATAAACTTCAAATTAAATTATAAAAATTTCAAATAAATTAGAAATTTGAAATTTAAACTCATGAACATTCTGGAAAAATACCATGACACTCATAATGTTCAAAACTTAGGTTAAAAATTTCAATAATTGATCGAGAAAAACAATGTTGCGGTTTATCGATTTTAACAATTATGATCATAAGAATATGAGAAAAATTATTTTCATCAACTTTTCACTTTTAGATCTGAAATATATGATAAAATACAACATGTGACGTTTTTCCTTTAGTCATGAAGTATGTTTTAGCATTATTACTAATTATAGTCACTATTTATGTGTTTTTTCATCAAAAATTCATAAATCATGCATAAAGACTTCATTATAGCCAAATATTCTACACACATATTGTAAAATTTCATGTGACAACATACTAAATTTCCATGACTAGATTCGAAATATAACTCATATTAACCTATTTACCCATTTAAATACGAGTTTAACTTGAAAAAACCATATTTCGAGCAAAACAACTCATTTTATCATGACAATTTACAAGCCATCAGTAGATAATATATTTGAGAACATATCCAAAAACCACTGAAAAATTCGAAGTTTAGCTATTTTTCGTCCACAAATGACATTTTATCATAAAAAATCACATTTTAATGCCAATATTATATAAAATGAACAATAAAATCCATAAATAAACCAAAATGTCCTAAAAATCACTTAGGACCAGAAACTTTTAACATGCAAAGTTATTTTAAGGTTTATCTTCATAAATCCAAATTAATTAGTTTTGTATGTTAATCATATAACTCGGAAAAACTATAAAGTGATTTGCATGCAAAAAATCTAAGGCTCATGATACCGCTTGTTGGAATTCATTAATCTCATTAATTTACATATTCATATATGAATTAATTTATTTAGTAATAAAATAAATGCTAGATCTTATGCATGCAAACTTAATAAAAGGAGATGAGAAAAACCGATTTCTCACCATCTAATTTTCGGCCATTTTGGGATCAAGTGAAGTCTCCTACCTTTGTTCTTGAGCTTTCCATATGTTAGGATGATCCCCAAAATAGTTCAAGTATAGAAGCCACTCCTCTTGATTGCACTCAAGATTATCCCTTATCTCTACTAAATAATATGTGCTAGATATTTGTTTAGTAGTTTACCTTAAAATTGATTACTAATACTCATATATTACATTAATAATATTAGTAATGTGATTGGACAAATTTAATCATCATTTCTCTAGTTTTAGAGAAAGATGAACAAGAATAAGAGAGAGGAAAAGTTTTTACATCTAATGAATGGAATATGGAGAAGAGTAAAAGTAAGAACAAAAGCTTGTAGGTTAGTGTGTATGGTCACACGGTTTTGGAGGGTTGGAGGACCAATATTTGGTCCTTCACTTTTTCTTTTGTTCTTATCAAAACCTTAGGCATGTAAGGCTAGGTGTAGATTAGGCATTATTAGCTTATTTTATCCCATAAAATAATTCACCCACTAACACCCATCACTCTCATTATTTGGGTCCATGTACCATAAAATGGACTACCATTTTATTTTGTCAATTTGTCATTTGTCACACAATATGTCACATGTAGTATGTTACATATTATTAATTAATTTAATGCATATTTATCACATAAATATCATTTTATAAATTAATTAAATTACATACAATAAATTGACTAGTGATACTTGATCACATAAATAAAATGGGTCATTTAATTATAATTCACAACATCTTGTAATTATAATTAACCATTCATTCTTATCTTTATTGTTTCTCAAACAATAAACAATTTTAGTAATGAAGTATTTTTATTACTAAAATAAATCTTATTTAATCCCATTACAATAAGATATCACTATTCTTTCTCACAATTGAATTGTTCAATTTTAAGGAATTGATCAACTTGTATCGTCATACAATTAATCAACTTTACAGATTAGGGCATCATCCTTTAGGTGTGACCTTAACGGATCAACTGACCACCACCGTCCCACGACAGTAACGTCAAACTCTAGCAAGCCAATCGTTACCGATTAATGTTGATCAGTTGACTATATATAATGAATCATCCCTTTCGTATTCTTAAAAAATGAGATTTAAACATGTGATCATCATGATCGACAATTGTGATCGCATTATTGTCGGGGACACTCCAACACTAACAAGGGCTATGACTCGACTCAAATAACTTCTTGACATCGACTCGGCGTGACTAACCCGTGATTAAACCATACATGGTTCATGGAAAACGTCCTAGGTGGTCTAAATTGGACGTTTGGTGGTTGGACTTTGACCAAATGGTCGATATACTTGACTTGGACCCAAGAGGTGGCTTGGGTGACCCACTAGGGTCGTGTATTGGCTAGACACACGGTTCACTTGAACCTACGACACGACCAAACTTGACTCGAAACATATTCTATGCTCGGGAACGGTTCGGTGGAAAAAACATTTTGGAATCGATTTGAAAATGGATGATTTGAAAATGAGATTTTAAATGGGCAGCATGCTGGCTATAAAAAGCTCATTTTGGTCGAAAAACCTACATCTATTTCGGCAGCATTTCGAGTTTGAAAACAGGCTTGATTTGAAGATGGTTTTCGAAAAAACGGCTTTGACAAAACAGTTGAGATTTTCGAAAAAAGGCATGGAGGATGATCACATAGCACATAACCATTCACATATAAATTGTGCATGAATTTAGACTCTTCTGAGTCTCGGTCGATCCTCCAATTGGGTCTATGCCAATGATCCACCTTATCAAATAAAGTCAAGCATCCTATAAGCAAAAAGTGTGCAATATGGTAAGAGCACGTACTTGAAGATCACGGCGGTACGATCTTGATATTTAAATCAGCTTAGTGGACGTCACCTCCTAACCATTGAAATCGACCAAATGGGTGAAGTGGTCCTCCTAAAGTCTCAAATGGGTAATGCATGTATGCAAAACGAATCATAGTGTTAGTCCTATTAGCCATCATTTTCCTTTTCAAGTTACAATTCCCCAACGGAGTCGCCAAAATGTGGATGTGGGAAAATGGAGGTTATTATCCACGGGGTTGAAAATCGTCTTGGAGTCGCCACCAAATTTAAGGAAATTTGGGAACCATTTTGATTTGAGTTCGTTATTAAAAGTACGTGATGGGAAGTTCGTTAATAAAATACCCACCCACTACACCAAATAAGACCTTCAATAACGGTCAAATAATGCAATTATCGTTTTTAAATAGTAACACGGGACCGTTATTGCAACGGCGGTTGTTAAATATATATCACGGTTGTACAAATAACACGCGACCATTATATAACATCAAGAACCGTCATAAAGACTATTAAGAAACCGTTATTAAATCTTAAGAATGGTTTCAAATCTGTTGTCATAGTATACTATTGACAACGTCTTATCGTTCCAAAACCGTTGTTAAATATGATATATGATAACGGTTCATTTCGTTATCTTGTTTTATTGAATGTCCAAATTTAACAACGGCTTTATTGCATGTAAAACCGTTATTATATTCATCTGTTGACAACGGTATGTAACCGTTATCTATTTTTAGTGATGAAACTTTGACAATGGTTCTGCTTAAATAAACCGTTGTAATGGTTATTGTTCGTTATCTTATATCTTTGGCGCTTTGAATGGGAGGGAAAAGATGTCAACGGTTATTTATCTAAATAAAACCGTTGTCAAATAATTGTTTGCAACAGGTTGTTTTTAATCGTTATCTTTTTTAATTTTTTTTTTTTAAAATGATTTTAGCTTGTTCTAGCAGCTGCTGAAATGCTATTTTTTCAGCTGCTGCTGAAAAATAGCATTCTAGCAGCTGTGCAGTGCAAAAATTCAATCCTGCATCAAAATATTACACCCCGTAATCAATTAAACCCAGTTTAAAAACAGTACAAACAGAATGATCAAAAGCTAAAACACAACTTCCTCAGAAAAACAAAAGAAGCCAATACACAATGGCTCTATATATACACACTCATACATAAAGCATGAGAAAACAATTGAGACTCAGCTAATGAAACAACATAACTGGCCCACATATTTCTCAACTGGGTGATGTCCTCTGGCGAATATTCCCGGGCTTTTTTGAGTATTAGTGGCAACTACAATTCAAAATATACATAATCAAAATAGATATAATACATAAAAGTATACAGAATTGAACTCAAGTATGCTCTCTGCGGTCCTACAAAGAACACCTTGCCCTGAAAGAGAAAAGAGAAATGGACTCACGATCCCTGCGGTCCTACAAAGAACACCTAAAAAGAGAAAAGAACACCTACAAAGACAGAGGGTCTTTGTAGGTGTTCTTTGTAGGGCCGCTTGGTCTTGCACTCAATTTCTCTTTTTTCGTCATTTCAATTGAACTCAAGTATGCTCTATGCGGTCCTACAAAGAACACCTACAAAGACCCTCTCCAACATATTCGGTCCTACAAAGAACACCTTGCCCTGAAAGGTGTACCTGCAAGTATTCTCTCTACAATCTTTGCTCAGTCTTTGGGGGAACACCCAAGGGCCTGGTTTTATAACCTTGAACTGAAGAACTACCCTACGTTAGAGGACATCACCGTAGAGTTTTGCAAACATTATGCTGATAACGCAGAGATCCAAACCACTATGAGGACTCTGGAAGTTATGAATCAAAATGAAAAGGAAGGGCTCACTGATTTCCTGGCCCGATGGCGTGCAAATAGCGTGAAGATAGCCAGGAAACCCGAAGAAACAGAAATGGTAGATAAATTTGTGAAGAAATTTCGACCCGTCTACCGTGATGTATTGAAGTATCAAAACTTTAGCACTTTTAAATAATTGACAAGATGTGGGAGCAAAATCGAAGATGACCTCCGAGCTGCTGAGATGGAGAAACCGAAGAGGTATACTAAGGCCTCTTCCTCTAAATCAAAGGCACATGCTAGTGCCAACCATATTCAAGCTATTAGCCTTACGGGAGGAACTTCCAAAAGGCCTCAACGCTCTAGTCCAAGAGCATTTACTGACATAGGGTGTACCTACACATACGCCTTAAAAAGGCTCATGGCCCAAGGGAAATTGAACCTCATTGGCCCAACTCCTGAACCACCGTTGGAACAACGAAATAAATGATACAAGCCTGACGCGTATTGTGCATACCATCAAGGCAAGGGGCATGACACGAAAAAGTGTTTCCGTCTCAAACATGAAATACAAGATATGATCAAGAGTTGAACACTGCCAACCCCGACGGTCAAACCCAACAACGTGACCAACCCATTTGGTGATCACACGAATGCCGTATTTGTCGAAGACAATATTGATATGACCCATTTGATCCGGCCCGTTTGTCGCTTAAAAGGTTTCTTTGTAGGGAAGGAGTTCATTGATTGTTCAAAGTACCTTCCAAGCCCGAAGAACGAAGTTCGATTTGGGGATTTTGGTATCTATTGCACACCATACATTCTTCGGAGTGGGAATGAAATTCATGGAATTTGGGACGATAATAAAGATGATATCTACCTTATCAAAGGAGTGATTGTCCCACGAACTCAAGATGAAATCTTGAAACTAAGGAAGGATGTCCTTGAGTCCAATCATTTGACTCGATCTGGGCGCCCCTACCAAGTTGAGAAAGCGAGCCACACTTCTATTGCCAAGGATGTTCTAGATAAGGGATCCTCAAAAGAACCTACTTTAGTCGAGGCACTTATTGAAGGGTCGACCTCATAGGCTTCCCTCATTAAGCAGCTCCAAAGGACTAAGGCTGATGTCTCCATTTGGCAACTAATCTTAAGCTTATTTCAGCACTGTCAAGCTTTACTGCAAGCACTAATGAACATGACCGTATCCCCAAGTACTACTTCAGATGATATGGTCACCTATGTTGCCCAAAGTCAACCACGACTCACTAATGCCGTGACCTTTTCAGATGAAGACTTACCTCCATTTGGGCCAAAGCACTGTTTGGCCATATATATTGCGGTGGTGTGCCTCCAAAAACACATCCCAATGACCCTTGTTGATGACGGGTCAGCTGTCAATGTCCTACCATTAAGAACTGCCCACGTGTTGGGCCTGGACAAGAAATATTTCACTTCAACTACCCAAACGGTTCGAGCATTTGACGGGACGATCCGTTGGGTATCTGGAATCATCGACTTGGTAATTCATACAGGATCCATTGAAAGGAAGGTGGGTTTCCAAATGATCGATGTAGCCTCATCCTTCAATTTGTTATTGGGAAGGTCGTGGATCCATGCAGTAAGGGCCATGTCCTCCACCCTACACCGAAATATCAAGATCCCTTTCAAAGATGGAACCATCACCATTGACGCCACGCCCATCGTGGTGGCCGGAGGGGATGTCACCTCCTAAGTAAGTCTCGAAAACGCTAATGATACTTGTGGTTTTAAAGTCATAAGCATGATCGAATCTAACCCCAAGTTAAGAAACATGGACCTATACACGGGAAGTCACGTTTGTGAGACAGTCCTCAAAACGGGAAAGTACTTCGGTTTTTCTATGTACCTCAGAAGGAAGGCCACGTCTGTGCTAAAACCGGCAGTCCTTGAAAGAACAACATTTGAGCTTGGATATGAGCCCGTTGAAAAAGATCTTTTGACAAAGAAGAAGAAATCGGTCGAAGGCCGAGAAATTAAGATGGAGCCATACCTATTGACGCTAAATGGGTATTTCGTAAGGGCCGGAGAAGATGAACCATGTTTGGACTTTCTCGAACCCATTAACGACAGGAAGAATAAAAGGATGGTTCCTGGAATTGAAATATTCCATGACTATTACTACATCCCCAAAGATGTGCTTGCCGTAGTACTAGAAAGGAACGATTTGACCCCTATCGAAGATGGGAGGGCATTGGGTCTCCTTTTCGGAGAAGAAAGAAATAAGGTAACACCGAGCGAAGACTTGGTTAACATGATCCTTCGAAGTGACAAGTTCGATCCATCTACCCTCATCACTGATGTAGATCCTAAAATGACTATCTCTGGATGGCGGAAAATTGTTAAATGGGCCGACAATAGCGGACTCTTATTCAAGTTGACTACGGGAGAAGGAGAAATGTTCAAGCTGGATTATGGTTCCGAGTCTGAGTCTGAGTCTGAGTCCGAGTCTGAGTCTGATAAGAGTCCTAAGTTTGAGTCTAAGGAGTCAGGTGTCGAAGCCACCCCCTCCCAAGTCTTTCCTTTCAATGCACCCTTTTTATGTTGGGAAATGTGTCCTCAACAATAGTGCGATCACATGATTTAAATATCATTATTAAATCTCATTTTAAGAATACATGTGGGATGTAATATTTTACAGTCAACTGGTCCACGCATATCGGTAATGATTGGCTGACTAGAGTTTGACATTACTGTCGTGCGACGGTGGTGATCAGTTGATCCCCTTAGGTCATACCTATAGGGAAATACTCTTAATTGATTATTTAATTGATCGTATACCGATACGAGTTAATTAAATTGCTTAAAATTGACGGATGATTTTGTGAGTATAATTTACGTATCTTATTGTAAATATGATTAAATGAGACACGGTCTAAGTAATCGAATTATTTTATTACTTAGATGAAATTATTGTTTACAGAAACAATTGAAACGGAATGAATAAATTATTATAAATACAGAATGTTGTAGTTTGTAATTTGGAAACATTTTTGGTACAAGTAATTACGAATTACTAGTCGATTTTGTAAATGACATATTTTATGAGTATGTTGATTTTTAATATGTTAAAAATACATTACATTGTGACATGTCATGTAACATGTCACATGTGACAAATTTGACAAATGACAAAAAAAATAAAATGGATTCTCCATTTTATGCCTAAAAACCGAAAATGAGGAGGGAGTGTAAGATATGTATTGTGTTTTTATCTTGAGTGGAAAACACAATTATCATATCTAAATATTAGCCATGCACACCTACCTTTTAGAGAAGAGCAAAAATGAAATGCATTGGGCATACTACCCAATGCATTTTTCGGCCACTCCAAAAGAAAAGAGAGAAGAGCTTTTCTCTTACATATCATCATTCATTCTTCCCATCTAATTTTCTAGAGTAAGAAAATGCAATAAAAACTCTCTACAATTTATGATAATTCTAGAGAAATAAACTCACATATACTCCCTCTTGACCGAGATTTTCAAGAGTAAAATGCAATTTATTTTGTGTCAATTTTATAATAAAACTAATATTATTACTAGATCTAAATAATATTAGTTATTAAGATATTTCCTTGGGTATATGCTTTTGGGAGGGATTCTATACTTGAATCCTTGTTCTTCCATTTGGAGAGCTCAAGAACAAGTGAGTAGGTGAACTCACTTGTGCCCATAAATCCGAAAATCACAATGTAAGATGATGGTTTCTTCTTTATATTGTTTATTAGTTTGCATGCATAAGATCACTCATTAATTTTATGACAAATTAAATTAAAACATATATGAATATGTTAGTATAAAGATCTACTTTTCCTTCATTTTAATTCTGGTATCCCGGGCCCTGTCTCGGGTACCTCTGTTGCCTCGCCACTGACCTCTAATCAGTTGGCTCAAATGTTAGCGCATTTTGCGCAGTTTTAAATTAATAATAAGATGAACCAATTTGCTTACGACTTGTTTTATTTACATTGAAATTCATTTTTTGAAAATAAGTGTTTTAGTAGTGACATTGAGAATGAGGCCGAATGCGAGCAGATTGAAGAAGAGGAAGAGGAGGTAGAACCACCTCCACAATTGGTTAGAGGGTTAGAATAATATGACCAAAGAAAATCGGTGATCGAAGATATCAAAACTATCAATGTGGGAACCACCCTCGAACCACAGGAGCTTAAGATAGGAACTACCTTTGATCCCGTAGAGAGACAAAGGTTCATTGACCTGCTGATTGAGTTCAAAGATGTTTTCACATAGTCTTAAAAAGACATGCCGGGAATCGATAAGGAAACTGCAGAGCACAGGATCCCAATCAAACTAAGGTTCGAACCAGTAAAGTAGAAGCTACGCAGAATGCGTTCGGAGTGGTCTTTAAAAGTTAAGGAAGAAATTAATAAACAACTCAAAGCCGGGTTCATCAAGGTGTCAAAATATTCGGATTGGGTCGCCAATTTAGTGTCAGTACCGAAAAAAGATGGTAAGGTTCGCGTGTGCGTGGACTTTCGGGATCTGAACAGAGCTAGTCCGAAGGACGACTTTCCATTACCTCACATCGGTATTTTGGTTGACAATACCACAAATTATGCATTACTATCTTTCATGGATGGATATGCCGGTTACAATCAGATTAAGATGGCCAAGGAAGATATGCATAAGACAACATTTACGTCACAATGGGGAACCTATTGTTACACAGTAATGCCTTTCGGTTTGATAAATGACGGGGCCACGTACCAGAGAACGGCAACGACGTTTCTACATGATATGATGCACAGAGAAGTTGAAGTTTATGTCGATGACATGATAGTCAAGTCAAAGGAACGTGGTGGCCATATTGGGGCACTACCAAAATTTTTTGGAAGATTGCGAAAATACAACATGAGACTGAATCCGCGGAAGTGTACTTTTGGGGCCACCTCTGGCAAACGGTTGGGTCATATCATTAGCCACCGCAGCATCGAGGTAGAACCAGCAAAGATAAAAGCCATTATGGAAATGCCCCATTCCGAGACCAAGAAAGAAATTCGAAGTTTCCTGGGAAGATTTCAATACATAAGTCATTTCGTCGCGAAGTTGACGATGATTTGTGAGCTGATCTTTAAGAAACTGAAGGTTGGAGAACACGTTATATGGGATGACCAGTGTCAGGCCACGTTCGATAAAATAAAGGAAGTGTTATCTTCTTCACCAGTTTTAAACCCACCAGTAGCCGGGCTGCCGTTATCACTATATCATACTGTTACGGATACATCAACGGGGGCTATGTTAGCCCAAACAGTTGACAAAGAAGAAAGAGTTATTTACTACATCAGTAAAAAGTTCTTAGACTATGAAGTAAAGTATACAACTCTTGAAAAGACGTGTTTGGCCCTAGTCTGGGAAACGAAGAAATTAAGACATTACATGCTTAGAAACAGTGTGAGTGTCTACTCCAAAATGGATCCAATAAAGTACTTGTTTAAAAAACCTGTGCTAAATGGAATAATGTCGAGATGGACTCTCATGTTATCAGAGTTCGATCTCAAATATGTACCTTTGAAAGTGATCAAGGGAAGGGCGGTTGCCGATTTCCTCGCCGACAATCCAGTCGAAGAAATAGAAGTCGTCGACACTTGGTCATTTCCCGACGAAGATGTGGGTCACGTCGAGAATGACGTATGGGATTTGTATTTCGATGGAGCATCGAACTATATGGGATATGGAGTGGGAATTCTCCTTATCTCGCCAACAGGTGAACATGTGCCCGTATCCATCAAACTGGATTTCAATGTCACAAACAACGCCGCTGAAATGAAGCAGTTTGCTTGGTTTACGCAGTGCTCTTTACTTGGGTGTGAAGAAGTTTTTAGTACATGGAGACTCGTCCCTTGTGATCAATCAAGTGGGTGGGTCATGGAAAATTAAGAGTCAAAGTTTGGCCCTATATCAAACCAGGATCGAAGAATTGGAAAAGTACTTCAAGGATATTCGATATGTTCACCTCCCGAGAGAAGAAAATCAGTTTGCAGATGCGTTGTCCAAGCTAGCAGTCCTGATCAACATTCCCGACCACATAGACAGTATGCCAATCACCTACCTATGTGAATGTAATCAATGATGCCATGAAAGGTGAAACCGAACCCTGGTACACAGCCATTTTGAAATTCAAGGAAACAGGAGAGTATCCTCCCGACCTTGACACGCGTGAGAAGCACGCTCAGGAATGTTATCCGCTCAATTTATTAAGACCGATGATGGGCAATTGTACAAGAAGATGGCTCAAGGTGTTTTGTTGCGATGCATCGATAAACCAACGGCTGAGAAGGTTATGGAGGAAGTCTTTGACGGTGAATGTGGGCCACACATGAATGCTCATATGTTAGTCCGTAAGATCATAAGGCTTGGTTATTATTGGACAACGATGGAAACAGATTGTTGCAAATATGTCAGGCACTATTACAATTGTCAGATATTCGCGAATGTATAGCATGTGGCACCTTCTATGTTATACACTAGGACATCACCCTGACCATTTTAAATTTGGGGAATCGACATCATTGGAAAAGTAAACCCATCAGGAACTGGAGGGCACTGTTTTATCCTTGTTGCAATTGACTACTTCACGAAGTGGGTAGAGGCTAAGTCTTACAAGGTGCTAAAAGCGAAGCAAGTAGCACAGTTCATTCAAAATCGCATTATTTGCCGGTACGGAGTACCACATGAGTTCATCAGCGATTACGGAACTTATTTCCAAGCAGAGACCGCAGTTATACTTGAAAAGTATAAAATCAAATATCACAAGTCATCACCATACCGACCACAGACGAATGGTGCGGTAGAGGCTGCTAATAAAACAGTTACAGTCATTTTGAGGAAGATGTCTGACAACTATAGGGAGTGGCCAAAGAAGATACCCTTCGCATTGTGGGGGTATAGAACTTCAATTACAACAGCAACCGGTGAAACCCCGTATTACTTGGTATACGGAATGGAAGCGGTTCAACCAGTTGGGCTAGAAATACCATCCTTAAGGATCCTACTGGAAAGCCAGGTTCCTGAAGTAGATTGGTTTCAAGCAAGATATGACTCACTCGTTATGCTTCATGAGTGGCGTTTCAACGCGTTATACCACGTCCAACTCTACTAGAAAAGGATAGAGAGAGCTTTTAACAAAAAAGGTGAAACCAAGGGGGATTAACGAAGGAGACTTAGTTCTCAAGTCGGTTAGAGCTTTGTTACCTATCGACTCAAGGGTTAAGTTTAAACCAAACTGGGCAGGCCCTTATTTGGTAAAGAAGATTTTGTCAGGAGATGATGTTCGGTTAATAGATTTGGATGGGAATGACTTCACAAATCCTACGAATTTGGACCAGCTGAAGAAATATTATCCTTGATAGCCTCATTCTCAAACGTTATGAAATAATTTTTGAATTGCAAATGTTTTTAGAATAAGTTGTGAGTTGTTTGTCAACACTGCATGAAATATTTTATGTGAGAACTACGGACTCGGTTTCATTCTGTTGCAAAGCAGATACGTAGGCAACTCTTAGTTAAGAGTACAACCGAAACATGTAAAACAAAAATGAAATTTTTGATGCAGAAAATTGGGGATTTCTAATAAATAATAAGTTTTTATTTATTCTAAATTCCGGGCGAAGCCCGTTACAATATTTTATTCCGAGCGAAACCCATCACACATAACTAAAAGGAAAGCATACAAACAGTAATAGTAAATAGTAATGTCGATGACTACTCTCTGCTACCCTCAGCCGGGCCACACGTCCCCTCACGACGAGACGAAGTCTCACCCATCATCACTCGGGCTCTTTTCTTCGGAGGAATCATCAATTCTTCACGAGGGCCCAATCTGTCTTTCACACTAGGTCAAGGACCAAGTCTTTCTGGAAGTATCAACCCACTTTCATTACTCGGACCTAACCTCTTCCACACATCTGAAACCAAAGAGTCGGCCCTAGAAGTCGAGTTAGTCTCTGTTTCGGGCCTGGATGAAATCGGGGTCGTCCCAATAAAGAATTCTCGGTTCTTCTCCCCTTCCTTGTGGTATTTTTAGTCAATGGCTTCATTCTTGTAAAGATCCCTTCGGGCCTTTAAAGAAGGTTCAATAGTCTACTGCAAATAAGAAGGTGACACCCAACTAGAGGCAAACGGTTAATATGCCAAATAGTCCTCCGAGTCCAGGACTCCAACCATGCGTTGCACCTCACAAGAGTCACTTCCTTGACTTGGCCGCGAACATGCTCAATGGCGGGAATCCGTTGCTGACGACCAACCTGTAGAAGAACACGGTCCGGGTAGATATGGGTGGACCACTCCAAGCCCAAAAGAGTGATATGTCTGGTTCTATCAGTTTCAGACAAACCAGTAACTGCAGTAAGGCGGAGCCAAGGTAAGGCTCATCTAACATGTAACCCAGCATTCGCAGAAAGCCGCTGTCGCCAGAAAGGCTCCTTCTTCCCAGTAGAAAATTGACGGTGACGTGAAGTCAAGCTTCTCACCTCATATGTATCCGGAGCCTTCGGTGGATCAACCAACTCGAGTATCTCACATAGCCAGATCTATGAAAAAGGGCCGAGAAAATGAATTAAACTACAGGAAATGATGTCAAACCCACTAAAAATAAAGGAGGTGGGCAAAGAGTAAAAAACAAAAAAAACGCTGCAAAAAAAAAAAGAAGAACAGCGAAAAAGACATACCTGTAGAAGACGGGTTGATCCAGTGTAAGCAAGGTTTGGGTTGGTCTTCCGAGCATTTAACCCAACAATAATTTCAGCAAGAATGAGCCAAGCGAGGCTCCTGCGTTGCGCCATCTGTTCAACAATTCAGATGAACTTCGCTTTACCATAACAAGTCGATACCTCAATATCCCTTTCAAAAGTATAAAGATGGAGCATAATCAATCCAAAAGCCCTGCGACGGAATGCCGTGGGATTCAATGGGTCATCGGCATGACCAAATTTCTTAGCAATGGCGAGTAAGTTTACTCGTTCCCCTTCAACAAAGGTGATGTGACCATAATTGGCGCATATTTAGCCCCCGAATTACCATTGTTTTCATGCTTTTTAGTGCCTATTTGGGTCATTTCTTATCTTTAGTTCTTTGTTTTGCATATTCTTTGAGATTTTGATCCCTTGGTAGGAAAGGAGTAAGAATCTTGCATTTTCATGGCAAAACAAGGCTAAATTGATCATATTCAATGACCAAGCATCAAGGAGAGACAAGACTAGAAGGCCTTTGTACATAGCATAGTAGAAGAGCAATGTTGAGAAAAGGATCCTTGAGTCCCCAAGGAAATCCCCAAGGAATTCATGAAGAAAAGGGAAGAAAAGAAGAAGAAAGGATGCTGACAAACAATCCGAACGGATTGTACACAATCCGTCCGTCCGTCCAAGCCCAATCCGAGCGTCCCACAAAGGAATCCGCTCGGATTCCCCCTCGCCAATCCGAGCGTCTTGCCCAAGAATCCGCTCGGATTCCTCAGCCCAGATCCGGCCGTCCCGACTCCCATCCGCACGGATTGCGGACAAAGACGTTTTCACTCTTCTAGCAACGATAAGAGAAGCCCTTCTCTCGGAGAATCCCGAGTCTCCTTGCTCAACTTAAAAAGTGTAATTACTAGTTTAGCCCTTAGTTAACCCTAATGCATCCTCCCTAATTTTCACTATAAATACCCCATTAGTCTAATTAGAGGAGCATGTTCTTCTTATCAATAATTAGTGTAGTTAATATCAATCAAATCTTTCTTCAATATTGTAATCAAATATTAATCAAGTTTTAATCCAAGTTTTAGTTCTTTAATCTCTCTCTTGTTCTTACTTTATTTTGGGTAATTGAAGATTATTTGGGTTATTATTGGGAGATTGACAACCTCTCAATCTAGGATTCAAGTACTTCTATTATTCTTGCTTTATTATTGGAATCATTAGTAGGTATAATCTCTTAATCCCTTTTTAATTATTGCTAATTACTTTCATTTATTCATCATGTTTCATTATGTTAGTATGATTGACAACCTTTCTAGCATGATCAATATGATAATGAGTGAGTAGTCTCTTAGCTAGGGTTTAATGGGTGATTAGGGAAACCAACATGGGGAATGATTCATGCTTAAATTAATATGCTTTCATATCTTATTTGCTTGCTTGTTTTGATCTTAATACATGCACATGTTATATTTGATGAAATGCTAAGCCTATGAATCCTTGCATTTACTATCATCTTCTATCCTTTCAACTTGACTTGTAAGACATAACCCAACTCGAGTCTTGTTAGACCATGCATGTGTTAAGTAGGGAAGATTAAGTCGACTTGTAGGTGTTGTACATTCTAATCGATTCGGCTCGGGACCCAAACTTTCCTAGGATTGTAAGATATAACCCAACTCAATCCATCACAACAATAATTGCTTGCTTATAATTTGAGAACATGTTTGTATGATCATATCCCATGATTCCCCTATGACCCCATGACACCCTAGTGCTTTTAATCAATTGTTTACACCCCTTATTTTATTTACCTTGTTAGTTTATTTTCATTGCTATCTTAGTTTAGTAACCTTCTACATCAACCCAATTTGTGACACCCCTAGACACCACTAGTTACAATAGAATCTTCATTTCAATACCCGTCCCTTGGGATCCGACCTTTACTTGCCTCTTTACTAATTGTAGAGTTGTTTGTGAAGTATAAATTGTGTTTTGTATCGACCATTGACCAACGACCACATATGCTTAATTGTGAACACGAAATGGACTCGATCAAAAATGGCGCCGTTCTTAGGGGACGGTGTTTAATTGATTTAAGATTTCTTTTATTGTTTTTAGTTGTGTCTTTTTCACCTTGGGAAGTAAAACTCCTCAAGGTTTGCTCTAATTGTTTTCTAGTTGTTTGATATTTTGCGAGAATGGATTTCATAGATTGTTTTGTAGAGGACCACTTGAGTATCCCTTACTTCAAGGATCCCATGCAAGCATTAGAGGCCTTAGAAGCAAGTAAGGCTAAGAGCATGTATTGGGAATTGGAGGTGGATCTCTTTGAGGCCGCTCTAGCTAACAAAGAACTCACTCATGCACAATCCGAGTTGGTGCATAATATTCTAGTAGAAGCATGTCAACCCATAGAGGATGAGCAATCCATCCTAGAGGATATTCTACAAACTCAAGAGCAAGAGGAACCCATCATGGAATTCGAATATGATGAGGTTCATGAAAGTGAAGAAGAATATGTCATGAGAATGGAATGTTTAATGGAGATGGAGCAAATTCTCAATGAAACTCCAAAGGAGGAAAGTGAGGTACAAACTCCTACTTTAAAACCCCTTCCCCAAATTTGAAATATGCTTACCTTGATGAATCAAAGACCAAACCCGTGATTGTTAATGATAGACTTGATGATGACCAATTGGGAAAATTACTTGATGTGTTGAAACAACATGAGAAGGCTATAGGTTATAGTCTAGATGACCTTAAGGGGATAAGTCCCAACTTTTGCATGCATAGGATTCATCTAGAAGACGACCATAGACCTACCATTCAACCCCAAAGAAGATTGAACCCCCACATGCAAGAAGTTGTCAAAGGAGAAGTCATGAAATTACTTGATGCGAGAATCATATATCCCATATCGGATTCTTTGTGGGTTAGCCCCGTCCAAGTGGTACCTAAGAAAGGAGGTACTACGGTAGTGACAAATGAAAAGAATGAATTAATACCCACAATAATGATCACCGGTTGGCGTATGTGCATTGACTACCGTAAATTAAACTCCGCAACAAGGAAAGATCACTTCCCCTTACCATTCATTGACCAAATGCTTGAAAGGTTAGCCTCTAACAAATTCTTTTGTTACCTTGACGGGTATTCCGGATTCTTCCAAATCCCTATACACCCGGATGACCAACATAAGACCACCTTCACATGCCCCTATGGCACTTTTGCATATAGAAGGATGCCTTTTGGATTATGTAATGCCCCCGCTACTTTCCAAAGATGCATGATGAGCGTCTTCTCCGATTATCTAGAGACCATAATGGAAGTTTTTATGGATGATTTTAGTGTTTATGGAAAGGACTTTGACTCATGCTTGCATAATCTTTCTCTTGTATTGCAAAAATGTGAAGATGTTAGTCTTGTTTTAAATTGGGAAAAGTGTCATTTCATGGTCAATGAAGGAATTGTTTTGGGCCACTTGATTTCGGAAAAAGGCATCGAGGTCGATAAAGCTAAAGTTGAGGTGATAGAGAAACTCCCACCTCCCGTGAATGTTAGAGGGTGAGAAGTTTTCTCGGTCACGCAGGTTTTTACCGTCGTTTCATAAAAGATTTTTCTAAAATAGCAAAACCCCTCACTCAACTTTTGCTTAAGGATGCCCAATTCCAATTAATCTCGACGAGTGTGTTGAAGCTTTTAATAGAATCAAAGAAGCATTGATCTCGGCACCAATCATCCAACCCCCAAATTGGGAGTTACCTTTTGAGATTATGTGTGACGCTAGCAACTACGCCGTTGGAGCGGTACTTGGCCAACGGGTAGGGAGAGCTCTTCATGCCATCTATTACATAAGCAAAACCCTCGACCCTTCTCAAGTGAATTATGACACAACCGAAAAGGAGCTCCTTGCCATTGTATATGCTTTGGATAAATTCCGATCCTACTTACTCGGATCCAAGGTGATTGTATTTTCGGATCACCGTGCTCTTCGGCATCTCTTGATAAAAAAGGAGGCAAAAACAAGGTTGTTGAGATGGATTTTGCTTCTTCAAGAATTTGACTTGGAAATAAGAGACAAGAAAGGAGCCGAGAACGTAGTGGCGGATCACTTGTCAAGGATCCGGTTTCACGATGAGAATGGAGAAACCCCGATCAATGACTCATTCCCCGACGATATTTTGATGGCTATTCAAACTCAACTTGAAAGGCACATCACCCCATGGTTTGCCGATTATGCTAACTATATTGTTGGAAAAGTGCTCCCTCCAAACTTGAACCACAACCAAAGGAAGAGATTCCTATTCGAAGTGAAGAGGTACTTTTGGGATGATCCAAACCTCTACAAGGAGTGTAGTGATGGGCTCTACCGGAGATGCATCCCTCAATGGGAAATCCAAGGAATCTTGGAAGGATGTCATTCATCACCCTACGGTGGCCACCATGGAGCAAGAAGAACCGTTGCAAAAATCCTCCAATCGGGTTTCTATTGGCCCACAATGTTTCAAGATACAAGAGAATTCATCATTCATTGTGATGCTTGTCAAAGAACGGGAAATATATCTTGGAGAAACGAAATGCCGCAAAGGGGCATTCTAGAGGTGGAGATTTTCGATGTTTGGGGAATTGACTACCAAGGACCCTTTGTGACATCTAACGGGAACAAGTACATCCTTGTGGCCGTAGATTATGTTTCAAAGTGGGTGGAGGCAATTGCCACCCCAATTGATGATGCGAAAACGGTCACCAAGCTTTTCAAGAAGATAATTTTTCCACGATTTGGAGTTCCTAGAGCTATCATTAGTGATGGAGGAACACATTTCCATGAGAAGAAGCTTGCATCCCTTTTGACCAAGTACGGTGTTCAACATCGAACGGGCTTCGGATATCATCCTCAAACAAGCGGTCAAGTGGAAATTTCAAATAGAGAGATCAAACAAATTCTTGAAAAAGTTGTGAACAAGACTCGGAAAGATTGGAGCACAAAGCTTGACGATGCTCTTTGGGCTTATAGGACGGCCTATAAGACTCCTATTGGTGCCTCCCCCTACAAGCTTGTCTATGGAAAAGCATGTCATTTGCCAATCGAATTGGAGTACAAAGCTTATTGGGCAATCCGAGCACTCAATCTTGATCTCAAATTGAGCGGTCAAAAGAGGATGATCCAAATCCAAGAGTTGGAGGAATTCCGACTACAATCCTATGAGAATGCAAAGATTTACAAAGAAAGAACAAAATTGCTTCATGATAAGAGAATTCGACAAAAGGCCTTGCACAAGGGAGACAAAGTCCTTCTATTCAATTCCCGCTACCGACTCTTTCCGGGAAAGTTGAACTCTAGATGGATGGGTCCCTATGTGATAACCGAAGTTGGGAAATATGGAGATTTCGAACTCAAGGCCGAAGATGGAAGCAAGTTCAAGGTAAATGGTCAAAGGTTGAAGCCATACTATGAAGGAGCATTTGTTGGAGAGGTCGAGGCTACCTACCTCGGACCTCCTTCCCCTTGAAAGAACCATCTAAGGGAGAGTTTGGTGGAGTCCTCCCTAAACCACCAATTGTAAATATACTAACCCTCTAACTTGTATTTATTATTTAATTGCATTTGTTTAATAGCATAAATTCTTTTCATGAGTGTAAGTGAGGGAGGGTTACTAACAAGTTTTTGAATGAAGAAAGGAGCAAATTCCTAAGTGTGGGGATGCATTGAAAGAAAGGAGAAAAAGTCAAGGCTCGCAGCTAGAATCCGAGCGTCTCTCCGGAAATCCGGGCGTCCCGAAAGAATACGGACGTCCGGGGGAAACCGCACGTCCAGCTGTGTTGAGAAATTGAAGGTTTCTGGACTGATGAAGAATCCGAGCGTCCCATGGAAGAAGACGCCCGTCTGAGAGAATCCGGCCGGATTAGTGGAAAGACGCTCGTCTTTTCCCCTGAACATTTAAGAAAATTCTCTGTCAGAGAATCCGTCCGTCTTCTCAAGAAGACGCCCGTCCTGACCCTGAAGAATCCGAGCGTCTTATGCTCGGGACGCTCGTCTTGAGGCGAGAAAAATTCTGGGATTTTACTCTGTGGCAGAATCCGGGCGTATTGCCAAGAATCCGCCCGTCCCGTGAGGGGAGAATCCGAGCGTCTTAGCTTCGAATCCGCTCGTCTCCCTGCCCGATTTTCGACCCGACTTTTCTCGATTAAATTACACCCCACCACCCATATAATGACACATCACTACTCCTTCCACTTACCCTATAAAAACCACCTCCTTATGACTCCCATACATATCCAATTCACTCCCTTCACCCACAAAATTAAAAGTCCCCAATTTTCTAGGGTTTCCAATTCTCAATCAACAAAGAACAACCTTAGCAAATCTTCAAACAAAATAACCCAAATCAAAAGAACTCAAGAATGGCACCTAGAAGATCCTCCTTTCGAAGCGAAAGAAGACCAAGGATGGTGGGAAGTTCCTCTACCTCACATCTCAACACCATTAGAAGAGAGCATGTGGAGATTGTAGACCTCACAAGGCTCGATGATTTCTCGAATGTGGAATTCCTTGATGATGTGCAACGATTGGTCTTCCATCGACTCTTAAGTAAGAATATTCTTCCCACTAAATTCCTTTGTCATGATACTTTGAGAAAACTTGGAATCTTTCACCAAGTAGAGGCACTCTTTGAGGTTTTTGGTCTTTCGACTCTCTTTCGCATGTATGAACCCACCTATCGGTCTCTTGTGCTCGAATTCTTGAGTTGCTTAAAGATTACAACTTCAAACAAAGTGGTTTGCATAGAGTTTAGGTTGGAAAATGTCTCTAGAACAATGACCCTTGTGGAATTTGCGAATGTGTTCGGGCTTGATGTTTCGCCTACCCGAACATCAAGACCCAAAAAGTATAGTGTCGCACCTTTGTGGAGGGCCATGACGGGCCGGGACTTCATTCTTACCAAGGAGTGTCTTGCTTTTCACATCCAAAACCCGATCTTGAGGCTCACATACCGATTTCTTTCGGGTACCCTCTTCGCCCGCCGAGATCCGGCTATTGTGAATCAATTGGACCTCATGTTCATGGAATCTTATCTAAACATTCAAGGAAGAGACGGGTATCATCTCAATGCACCTCTAGTTTTGCTAGAAAAGTGGGCAAAATTTCGAAATGGAGATGATGATGGGAAGAAGCATATAGTGAATGGTGGACTCATAACAAGACTTGCAAAGCACTTTAATCCTAGGTTCAATGAGAACAATGAGTACACTCCACTCTCGGGAGGAATGAGAATTAATGAAGACCTCCTTGTTGTCCAACACCATTGGGTAACCCTTGAGGGGGTTGATAAAAGGATCAAATGGTTGACGAAAGGAAGTGATCCTATCTACCTTCCGATAGCCGACCTACCTCGAATTTCCCCAAGGAGAGGACGCTTGTCCCCAATACCCTCCTACCTCATTCAAAGTCAAGAAAGGCAAGCTCCACCCCCACAAGCTCCCCCACCGCAACAACAAGAACAACAAACCCAAGGTGAAAAGATAAAGGTGCCTCCCTACCCCTTTCCCTACCAAGCTTACAACCATCCGAATCCCTTCATCCTCCCCCGTGACGACTTTGTCACGGGAATCTTGCAAGACTTGCACTACCGTCAATATGAAACCAAGGTGGACAACTATTATGCTCTTTACCCCCAATACCACGACATGGTTCAAAAGGGACGGATAAGTGAAGAAGGAGCTTTTCCTTCATGGGCTCAAATGGAGTTGCTCTTTCCCAATTCGGAGAAGGCCAATGAAGGGGCAAACGGTCGCAAAGGGGAAGAAAGTGGCGACTCTTGTGGAGGTGATACGGTGAAGCTTGAGAGTGAAGAAGAAGATGAATTCATGGATCCAAGTTTAAGTGATGCTTCTAGGGATATTTGGGATACCGATATTGAAGGAGATGATGCCGATATCTAGGAGATTACTTCATCACTAGGTGGAGCGGGCAAGAGGCACCCACCTTAGTTCAAGTGAAGTTTTCTCAACTCTCCTCTTTATCTTTATTTTTCATGAAAAGAACTTTGCATCTTGTTTGTTTGTATTTTATTTAACTTTGACTAATTGTTGGTTTAGTCCTAGCAACATCAAAGGACTCACACCTCGGTTCAATTGAGGTGATCTTTTATTGTTCCCATTTGGAAAATCCAAAATGACAATCTAGTTTCATGCATAGCATAGTGTGTGCATGAACTCCCCCATGCTTTGACATTAGCAATAGTGTCTTAGTTGGTTTGGGGAAGTTAATGCATACACAACGAGAGGTAATCTAAATTATCCTCTCCGTCATAACAAAAACCATGCATCATGTAGTATAAGCTTAGTGTAGAATTGCATTTAGTATAGAAATCATGCATCATCTTTGCATAATTTCCATCATTTTGGCCATTGAGGACAATGCCCATATTAGTGTGGGGATGGGAATTCTAACACTTAACTTTTATTCAAAAACCATAAAAATTGAAAAATTTCAAAAAAATCATAAAAATTGAAAAATTGAAAAACCAAAAACAAGTTCATTTCCTTTGTATATATTGTCTTGTATATATTGTGTTTGTTTATCCTTGTTCACTTTGATTGACTACGCCACATCCGAGACATGAGGATATTGAAGACCGCATGGTATGATCTTTCCAATCTCCTTTTTCCTCTTTATGTTAATGACTATGTGGCTTTATTTTGATTAATGCGGTAAAACAATGTGAACTTAGGATTGCATTTAGTTTATATGTCATATTAGTTGGTAGAATCATTTGCATTAGGATGTTTATATGCTAGTTGCATCATGGCATGTAGTTGCATGTTAGAAAATTTTGCGAAACCGTCTATTTGGGAAGCTTGACAAGTGTATATAGGCCCTAGTAGATGCTTTTTATTCTTAAGACTTTGCTTGTTAGAATACTTGTAAAACACCCTAGGATGTGTCATGCTAGTATCCTTTGACCCATGAAGCCGAGTCAAGAGTACCTTGTGGTGTGATAACTCCTTGGCTACCGTTTATTCCAAGGTGACCCTTGAAACCATGCATACTTCCATCATTCATCCATATTCTACCACATTTTTTGTCATCAAAGGGAATGGGCACAAAAAGAAATCAATTTGAGTTCAAAGAAATGAAAAGTGAAAGAAAGTTTGCGAAAATGCATCAAAAGAAAAGAGGAGCAAAAATAGAACTCCTAAGCTTCAAATACAAGGCACCCTCGTTACTAATTGGGGTGACTTTGAAAATGTTCAAAAAGAAATGCAAAAAAAAAAGTTGTCAAGTATTGAAATGCCAAAAATCAAAAGAAATGGCAAAGAAAGTGTTCTCAAATGTCAAATGCCAATGAAATTGGGGGGAAAACAAAAACAAAAGCAAACTCCCAAAGTGAAACTCAAATACTATCGATCCCTTTATCCATCATATCCATTTTTGTGCATGGTAGAGAGGGGACGACCCTTCTTCTTGTCTAGGCAAGAGGGGGAATTCCGCGATCCTCCAGTGTTTCTAACACCATAGGGAGTCTACTCTTGACAAAAGCATTTAACGATTGAGGACAAAGGTACCCTAGCTTGACACAACTTGGAGGTGATTTATTGGTATCCTTCTAGGCTTAGTAGTTTGAACAAATTGCATCTATGAAGGATTGTGTACCCTTGAATTGCTTCCCCTATAGATAATTTCCGCCACTTAGATGAGGAAAGTGGCTATTCTTTTTGTAGATGCATCCATTATGTGTTTTTGTGTGCTTAATGTTTGGATGTGTCGCCATTTTGGCAAGACCCACCTTGCCTTGCAAGAAGGCATCCTACCTCATGGTTGTCTTGTTGTGAGTTGAAGGGGCGGAGTGAGACCCGCTAATTGCCTCATATCGGCTATTATTATTAGGTTAGGTTAGTATTGGTCCTAGTCTTTGTCACCTCTTTACTCGGGACGAGCAAAGGTTCGGTTTGGGGATATTTGATGTGACCATAATTGGCGCATATTTAGCCCCCGAATTACCATTGTTTTCATGCTTTTTAGTGCCTATTTGGGTCATTTCTTATCTTTAGTTCTTTGTTTTGCATATTCTTTGAGATTTTGATCCCTTGGTAGGAAAGGAGTAAGAATCTTGCATTTTCATGGCAAAACAAGGCTAAATTGATCATATTCAATGACCAAGCATCAAGGAGAGACAAGACTAGAAGGCCTTTGTACATAGCATAGTAGAAGAGCAATGTTGAGAAAAGGATCCTTGAGTCCCCAAGGAAATCCCCAAGGAATTCATGAAGAAAAGGGAAGAAAAGAAGAAGAAAGGATGTCTTTGACAAACAATCCGAACGGATTGTACACAATCCGTCCGTCCGTCCAAGCCCAATCCGAGCGTCCCACAAAGGAATCCGCTCGGATTCCCCCTCGCCAATCCGAGCGTCTTGCCCAAGAATCCGCTCGGATTCCTCAGCCCAGATCCGGCCGTCCCGACTCCCATCCGCACGGATTGCGGCACGAAGACGTTTTCACTCTTCTAGCAACGATAAGAGAAGCCCTTCTCTCGGAGAATCCCGAGTCTCCTTGCTCAACTTAAAAAGTGTAATTACTAGTTTAGCCCTTAGTTAACCCTAATGCATCCTCCCTAATTTTCACTATAAATACCCCATTAGTCTAATTAGAGGAGCATGTTCTTCTTATCAATAATTAGTGTAGTTAATATCAATCAAATCTTTCTTCAATATTGTAATCAAATATTAATCAAGTTTTAATCCAAGTTTTAGTTCTTTAATCTCTCTCTTGTTCTTACTTTATTTTGGGTAATTGAAGATTATTTGGGTTATTATTGGGAGATTGACAACCTCTCAATCTAGGATTCAAGTACTTCTATTATTCTTGCTTTATTATTGGAATCATTAGTAGGTATAATCTCTTAATCCCTTTTTAATTATTGCTAATTACTTTCATTTATTCATCATGTTTCATTATGTTAGTATGATTGACAACCTTTCTAGCATGATCAATATGATAATGAGTGAGTAGTCTCTTAGCTAGGGTTTAATGGGTGATTAGGGGAAACCAACATGGGGAATGATTCATGCTTAAATTAATATGCTTTCATATCTTATTTGCTTGCTTGTTTTGATCTTAATACATGCACATGTTATATTTGATGAAATGCTAAGCCTATGAATCCTTGCATTTACTATCATCTTCTATCCTTTCAACTTGACTTGTAAGACATAACCCAACTCGAGTCTTGTTAGACCATGCATGTGTTAAGTAGGGAAGATTAAGTCGACTTGTAGGTGTTGTACAATCCAAGAGATTCGGCTCCGGGACCCAAACTTTCCTAGGATTGTAAGATATAACCCAACTCAATCCATCACAACAATAATTGCTTGCTTATAATTTGAGAACATGTTTGTATGATCATATCCCATGATTCCCCTATGACCCCATGACACCCTAGTGCTTTTAATCAATTGTTTACACCCCTTATTTTATTTACCTTGTTAGTTTATTTTCATTGCTATCTTAGTTTAGTAACCTTCTACATCAACCCAATTTGTGACACCCCTAGACACCACTAGTTACAATAGAATCTTCATTTCAATACCCGTCCCTTGGGATCCGACCTTTACTTGCCTCTTTACTAATTGTAGAGTTGTTTGTGAAGTATAAATTGTGTTTTGTATCGACCATTGACCAACGACCACATATGCTTAATTGTGAACACGAAATGGACTCGATCAAAAGGCACGCGCCTCATCACGTGACAAACCAAGGAAGTCACGATACTTGTTAGCCCATCCCTTCTGAAAGTCGGGAACAACAGGAGTTAACCCAATCTTCCAACCTCTTAGAACGACAATTTCTTCCGGAAAGGGACAAATCTCTCCTTCAGGAAAGGCAAAAACATGGTGGATAGGATCCCGGAATTTTAAGCACTCATCAAGAAAAACAATTTCAGGCAGGACCTGCCTAAGCGGGACTAGTTGTTTCAATCCCGTATCAACAAGTATTTGAGATTCCAATCCTATGAAATCAGAAGCCCGAGATGTCATAGCTTTTCGAAGAGAATTCATGTTTAACAGGAAGTTTTGTGTGAAGGAAAGAATAAGAAGTTATGGTTTGCCTCTTATTATTATCTCCTAATATAGGAAAATAAGTAGAGGGTTTTAACAAGGGTTTTAGGAAACCCTTGCTTGCCGCCCAAGTAACACGGCCAAGGGCCTTGGGGCGTGGGCCTCCAGGCTTCATCATCACCCTTTATCGCTTGTTACACCAAAGTTCGTTGTCGCGGGCTTTATTTGTGTTTCGCGGGCCAGAATGGCCAATCTATATTTTTATCCCCAGGAAGTCAATATTAGAATTAAAAACCCGTACACACTTACGGATTTTTTTTATGTGTTGCGGGCTATGTTTATTTATGGGTCGATCACCCGAGTCGGAAATTCGAAACAAGCCTACCTGCAAAGCTTGTCCAAATTTCAAAATCCATAGCTTTTTTCGAAAACGTTATGTCCGGGCGAAGCCCATTTCTATTTTCAAATGATAGTCCGGGCGAAGCCAATTTTCAAATGTCAAGTTCTGGGCGAAGCCCATTTTCAAATAATAATTCCGGCTGAAGCCCATTTTCAAAATGACATGTCAATCCCGGGCGAAGCCCATCTTCATATGTCAAATCGGGTCATAAACCCAATTCAGTGTTTTAGTTCGGGCCTCGAGCTCATCCATGTTTTGCTATGATTTCCGAAAGTTCGGGATAGCATTATGAGATTTCTGTTATGATATATGTCCAAGTTTAAGCAGGTACGCATCAGCTAGGCACCCTAAAGTCGAAAAATTTAGACCCAATGCAACTGGGGGCTCTGTCGCTTTCAGCTCCAGAGGCCGCTATAATGATGAACGGAGATGTCTCCACCAAGAAAAGTAATCCACGTCGGGTTGCTAAGATGAAAATATTCCCCAACGGAATGCAACCAATGATATTACAACAACGTTGCTCAGATGTTGGGCACTAATGATGAAGAATTGCAGCTCAAGTGAGCTAATTCACATGCAACTCGAAGATTATAGACATCATGGGAGAGGTATCTCGAAAGTATGATGGCAACCTCCTTTCGGAAAGCTCCGTTTCCGGCTGAGACTGCAGAATGCCAAGGCCAAGGAATGCCGAACTACGATGCGGGTTTGATTCCGTCACAACAGATACGTAGGCGCCTAAGGATATGGCTCAACCCACCATATATGCAAGTTTATGAGTCGATGACCAATGATGATGATTTGACACAACAAAAGCAAGAGTCAATCCACGGCGAAGTTTCAGGTATGATCTCTTCTTATGGCTGGCGAGCTTATATACGCAAGTGTATCGGATTATAAACGACGCACGGAATCCTCAGGTCGAGAGGGACCTGGGGTATACTTTGACTTTCGCCTTGTCCAAGCCTCAGTCAAAGTGGGGGCTCTGTAGATACCCGTATCCGTCGATATTGGAATTCACTGAAATCCCGACAAAACACCCGATGATGATAGGACACATGTTTACTTACATCGCTCGTTAGCGGATTCCGTTTTGTGATGCGGGACAAGCGTTATTTGACAGTTTTAATAATTTCGAAATAAATGAAATTTATTTCATCGGTTTTCATATTTTCGAGTTTATTTAAAAATTTAAAGCTTTTATAATTTATTTGAAAAATAAATTATTCTTCAAAGTTTTTATTTTAAATTTATTTGAAATAAAATGTGTGACGATTTCGTATTTGATCGCTTTATTTTAATTCGAAGAATTGATTTTTTAAGCGGTTTTAAATGAGGTTTTTGAGACGGTTTTAAGCTCATTTTTTGAACGGTTTTGAGCATGAGTTTCGAGGTATAGCTTTGGCGTGTCCCATACCCCTTTCGTTCCAGGTTCGAACCCACATAGACACCACCCATCCCCTTCCTTTTCTTCCCCAAACTCGCGGTCCAACCCTCCCCTGTTTTTCGAGCACAACCCGCAACCCAAAATACCACCATTCCCAACCCAACACCTAGCTTAACCACCCACCATCACCTAGCCCACAACCCCACACCTATCCTAGCCCAAACCCACGTCCAAAACGGCATCAAACCCACACCCAAAAGCCCAACCCGAGCCCCTGTTTTTGCGAGACAAAACAGGGAGCTCTCAGTCCCTTTTTCGAGCCCTCATCCAAAAAATCCCCTTCCCCTATTTTCTCTTGCTTATTCCCCAAGTAAGCCATATCCCAACCAGCTCACAAGATCTCTCTAATAACCGAAACAATCCCCTCCATTATCCTCTCCATATCCTTTCCAAAACTAACTCATATCTCCTCTACACTCCATATTCTAACCAAATTCACTTTCCCCTCCCTCAAGCAAGCTATATTATAAGAAAACCTAACCCTAAGAGCACCCCCATTCCCCATTTCTATATAAACAAACACATACACACCGAAAAAGGGGACGAAAGAACACGATTTTGAGAGCACTCAAAACCCTAGCAATTTCCCTCCTTTCTCACGTAACAAAACAACCCTTAACTCCTCTCATACCCAGAAATAAAGCACAAAGTTCACACAAGAGATTAGACGAACATTAGAGCATCCATTTGCTCTCTTTTTCGTGTTCTCTCGCGTTCTAGACGGCTCCTGTTCTCGTCCATTTTGAGTCATTTTACAATCGTTTTTGGTCTGGTGTTTTGTTAAAAATCAAATCTTTGGAGTCTAAGTATTGAAGAACATCTTTCGGATTTAAATTTGAGTAAGAAACGAAGTCACAATCTTCATTTGAAAATCGCTGCACGAAGTGCCCTTTTACGCGAGAAATTGTTTTTGTTTTTGAAATTGATTTTGTTAAATTGTTTCGATATTTTTTTTACATCGTCGAAGACGCGCTTTCTAAGCAACACTTGCATACAGGATCCCGAGTGGTGTCCATGTCTACATGTAAGTTGAGGGTGCACAAAATCCCATCTCAATTCCTTTCTTTTGCTCGTGTGGTACACGAGCTTATCATTGCTTTTATTTCGCCATATAATTATCGTCTCATGTTTGTTAATATGTTTCATAATTATGATGCTAATGATGTTTAATTGCTATTTAGAATAAATAGTATGTTAATCATATGTTCGTTTTTCAATTCATAACGATAACATGTTTAGTTAGAATAATTATCATGTTTAATATCATAATATGAAATAATTTGCAATCGCATGACGATAACATGTTTTAAATTGATTAAAATGAAATTTTAGTTAGTTTAATTCATTTCCACATGTTTTACACCTTGTTTAATTTTAATTACGAAGTAATTACATTAATTCACATGCTTAATGACTTGTTTTAGTTTTAATTATGAAATAGTTAAGATTAAATCACATGTTCATTTGCTTTAGTCGATTTATGATGTATATATGTTTATTTGTATCGTTATCGTTGTTAAATCGTAACTTGGCCGAATTAATATGTAGAAAGCATATTAATTGAATTAGACATTCAATAGGTCATACAAAACCCGACATAGGATTTTAAATGAATTTCTTTAAAAGTTTAAATGAATTCATCTCATCTTATCTTATGACGATTTCTCGCTGGTTGAATTGTGCATGCTTAGCATCCGATTCTTGACGCTCAATGACTAGAATACTCAATTTTGACCTCTCCTTGGCCGTGTGTTTGGCCGTGTGATGCCTCGACCTTCGTGCCATTTTTTGGATCGGTTTTGTTTGTTTTGTTTAATTATTACGGTTTATTTCAATTGTTATTGTTATTTAATCATTGTAATTATTTCATTATCACTCAAGCAATGTAATTTGTACTTTAAATATGGGTTGATAAGGTCGTTTCTGTACAAAAAATAAATACCTAAGTACAACTAACTGAAGTCAACGGTAAGTAGGGTCGATCTCCACAGGGAGGCGGTCACTATCTACTTGTCTATTCGGTCTGTCTACGGTCACAAGATGGGGGGTTTTAAATATTTGAACTAAACTAATAAGATTAAGGAAAGAGAAAAATTAATAAGAGAATTTAAGAGAAGAAAGAGGGAACTAGGATATCAGCTCATCAATGAATGTCAGTCAATTGCAGTCAAGGTCACAGATTAGTTGATGTGTCGGTCTAAGGGGCAATGAATATCTCCTTTCGGTCTCAATTCGCCCTAAAATGCTATTAGCTTAACTTTTTCCCTCATTAAAGCATCCTATTGTTCACTGTGAGTCTCACCCATTCCAACCTTTCGGTCCAGGTCAAGGTTTACCAAAATTAAAAGGCTAATCGCATCGATTCAACTAGCAGGATACAATTAAAGCGGTGATTAACAACGTAGACTAAAACAACAACGACAATCTATGAACCTAATTAGCAATTAACATTCATTCATTGAAACACCTAATCCTAGAAGAGATAATTAGCTAAACATAATAAAAGAAAGAACAGAAATAAAGGGGAGAGAAATAAACATTAAATAATATGAGAGAAAAGGGAAAAGAGAAAGTTACAGTGGAAAGGATCCGGAAAATGGAGAGAAAGTAGTATTAAACAGTAACCAGAGGAAAAGTAACGTGTGATAGTGTGAAGTATGATAAGAGAGCCCCCTTAACCTAATTATGAAAGCTTAAATAGGAAAACAAAAGTCTATCCCGAAATTAAGCCCAACATGGGTTAATTAATCCCGCGTAACATCAAAACCACTCGATCGAGTAACTTTAAATCACTCGATCGAGTAAAATTAAGCTTAAACCACTCGATCGAGTAAAAAATCTACTCTATCGAGTAAACCTTAAATTGAATCTACTCGATCGAGTAGAAAAAAGGACTCGATCGCACATAAATTTACTCGATCGAGTACT
Source organism: Silene latifolia (assembly GCF_048544455.1). Classification (NCBI taxonomy): domain Eukaryota; kingdom Viridiplantae; phylum Streptophyta; class Magnoliopsida; order Caryophyllales; family Caryophyllaceae; genus Silene; species Silene latifolia. The sequence continues at coordinate 85,795,091 of NC_133535.1, forward strand.
TTCCAACACACAATTTCCTGCTTTGCGCACTGAACTTCAAACGGCTGCCATTTCTTCGTTACTTGGGCAAACAGGGCGATTCCGGTGGTGTTGGAAACCTAAGAGGACAAGATTTCATCTCCAATTGGAATCGCCTGAATATCAGTTGTAGAAATCGAGATATGGCTCTTCAAAGTAGGCACTAGCAATTTGAAGTTCTTCCCTTGCTCGCCTAGCTATCTTTCTTCTTTGCGCATCTCAAAATAGCTACATTCCCGCTCCAAATTCACTCTTCCTCCAAATGCATGCTAAACGGACGGTAAAAGGCTTGATTTCACCACTTTCTGGTCCATTCCTGCAAATAGAACAAAACAAACCAAAGTAGCATATTCGGGGCATTTCGTAGCATAAAACTACGATAATAGCATAGAAATACGTGCATAAAAAGGCCAAAAAGACTATATAAAATGCACGTATCAATTCTCCCCAAACCAAACCTTTACTCGTCCTCGAGTAAACTAAATGCAAACTAATGGAACGGAAAAGATAACTCAGAGCTAGCTATAACTTGTCTACTTAAACCAGTTTAATGCAAACTAAAATCAACAGTTACAGCTACAATGGTCATTATGCAAACGAATTATAAGATGTCCATAAATAAAGCTGACCTATCAACCTGCAAGACCAACAAAATCGGACTCTCACGTGGTCGCTCTTCTCTCATGAAGCAAAGGGTGAAATTATATGTATAAGAGAGAAAGAGAAAACAGTTACTCACCTAGACTGCGACCTACATAACATGTATGCAACAAAAACGATAGACGATTCAAGTACTACACATACATTCCAACCAACAATGTCCGTCACAGCTGAGGGCTTACAAATGATATGGGAAAGTGAGGTTCAGGTGGAATAAGGCAAAACAAGTTATGGAAATGTGGAGGTAAAAGCGTCAACCTAGTTCTTAAACAGGGCCATATAAGACCGTCCGAATCTCAACTGACTAAGAAATAAACACAAGTGCCCTTCTTTGGCACAAAACTCACTACCCAATACACAATCTCCTCAAAATGATGTAGATAAAACAGAGGAGTAAGACCGTCACAAGATAGAGATAAACACAGTCGGTCTCTTTTATTCATACAACTCAATTCAATTTTTTTCTTTTTTCTTTATTTTCTTCTTTCTGTTTCACGTGAACTTCAACTTTTTTCAATTTTTTTTTCTTTTTTTTTTCATTCACGTTTTTCTCATATTTTTTTCTTTTTCAATTTCTTATTTTTTTCTTCCTTTCTTCAATTTCCACCAACTCCAATCATATACACACGGGCCAAACTGCAGACGGAAAAATATACCAAAAAAAGACATGCTAAACTAGCTTGACTAGGCAGGCTCAGTTTGGGATGTAGCTAGTGGGTCAAAAAGGCAAGTTTTGGCTTAAGTGGTGCTAAATGGGTGAAAAATATAAGAAAAAGGAAATTTGCAAGCACCTCCCTGCATGTGACACCGACCACAAACCCGAATGTATGCAATTGACAAGAAATCGAATTTCATAAATGTGCAAAAGTAATAGACATGTTATGCAAGGAGTACTACTCTCAATTCCTATGTAAACCGGTCATGAATGACACCAGTTATAAGGCTCTAAAACTCAAAATTTATAGAGTAGGTTGCCAATTTATCAGGTCAAGTCTAAACAGTTAGCTAAATTTTTGACATTAACTCGTAGATATGCGCAGGACTAAACTAATAACTGTCAATTAGATGCAAGGCTCAAGTAAAAATGACAAGTTAAAGTGCAATTTCGTCACAGAAATCTACCGTTCCGACTCAACCTATATGCAAAAATAAACGTGATTTTTTTTTTCGTTTTTTTTTTTTTTTTAATTTTTGGAAAAATAAAGAACAATGCATACGAAAATTAAGCGTGACAACAGAAATGCAATAAAAACAAGATACAGACACATATATGGATGCATAACCTCCCCAAACCAAACCGTACAATGCCCTCATTGTACCCAAAAATAGGGAAAGGAAATGCAAACTAAAAAAAGGAGAGTGAAGATGCGGAAAACTTACAAGATAACGCGAAGAAGGGACCTCTCCAAACCAGCCAGCAACATGGGAGGTCGCAAACTGCTTCATAGTGGCGTCATAGGAAGCGAATCAAAGCAAGAAAACTCGATCGAGAGAACCGATTATTAAACAAAATAAAAACTGAAATGTTTGAAAAAAAACAAAAAATCTCCGGGTTGCCTCCCGGGTAGCGCTAGTTTCAGACAGGTCCCAGCTCGACCTTCATTCTTCATCCAGCTGCTCCAGTCAGTTACAATCAAAGCAGCTCAAAGCTCTTAGCATGAGATCATATATCTGCGCATGTGCTACACAAGAGCGTAAGTAGCACCATGATATAAAAATAAAATAGGAAATTGAAATATGCGACCGTTTAAGCCTGACAAATTTCCTATGACAGCTCCTAAATTTATCCACAAAATAAAGGAGCTCGGGAGCAATTAATATTAATCTAGGGAAGCGTTTCAGATTAACAAAATTGAGATGACAAGAACGGTGAAAAACTGTTAAATTAACTGACCAACTGGGAGGGGGTATAGCACTAAAAGAAAAAACACGAGTCATACGAGGTAGCGTACTATTAATATTAACAACAATAAAATTATCGCTAACTACCTCAGGTGGGTTGCTCTCAATGTCGGAATCATTGACAAAAGAATATAGTACCATATCCGTGCTAGGAGCAATTACCGACTCAGCTGTCTTCTCGTCACCCTCCTCTGGATATCGTCCCGTAAATCATAGCCTTCAAGTGCATCTAGCTCGGCCTTGAAAAGGGGGGGGTTCACCGTATCCATTATCATCATCAAAATCGTCATCTAGAACAAACCCACATGACGAATCAATGCTCTCACTGGCCAAATCAGTCGATCGAGTAGAATTGTTACTCGATCGAGAACTTTCCTCTTGATAATCACTCGATCGAGCATATGAAATAGCTCGATCGAGTACTTCCTCTAAGCAGCTGTTCGATCGAGTGGAATAAAGTGCTCGATCGAACGATTCTTCAGGTATTTCACTCGATCGACTAATATATGTCACTCGATCGAGTAATTCTTCTTTGTCTGATCTTTGAAATCCTCGTGTAAGGCATCATTATCGATAGAACTTCGTAATCCGAGTCATCCCAGTCATCAGAAATAGCTAACTGAGCTATTTGAGACTCGAGCTTATCAAATCGCGCACAAGTGTGTCTATCACCTTCTTGCACTTGGAGTGCAAACGCCTTCATCAAAGATTTCAGCTCCGCAATCTCTTCTTTCTGTTTATCAGGAGGAGGAGCTTGTTGCTGCGGTGGCCAGACAAACGGAGACTGTTGATAGCCTCGTTGATAGGGTAGATGTGGCGGCACAACTACAGTAGAGTGGCTAGCTTGTCCACGCTGCTTGAACGCATAGACCTCGTCGCGCCAAATTTTGACACGGTCGTTTCCCGCTAAGCAAACAGGCTGTATCATGCCCAAAAAGACACCACATCTCTCACACAAAACCACCGCGCGCCATAGAATGGGACATAGGTGGAAGGTCAAAGGTACTCAAGCCTTCCCTTTGACGATCTTTGACCTAGAATTGTCTAGGTAGGACCTGTAGGACCTATCAAAACAGCACTAGAGAAAAAGATGAGAAAGGCCTCAAGGGAAAAAAATCCCTTGAGGCTAAAAACAGACAAAATAAAACAAGTAAATAAATAGTTGCCTCCCCGACAACGGCGCCAAAATTTGATACGGTCGTTTCTGTACCAAAAATAAATACCTAAGTACAACTAACAGAAGTCAGCGGTAAGTAGGTCGATCTCCACAGGGAGGCGGTCACTATCTACTTGTCTATTCGGTCTGTCTACGGTCACAAGATGGGGGGTTTTAAATATTTGAACTAAACTAATAAGATTAAGAAAAGAGAAAAATTAATAAGAGAATTTAAGAGAAGAAAGAGGGAACTAGGATATCGGCTCATCAATAAATGCCAGTCAATTGCAGTCAAGGTCACAGATTAGTCGATGTGTCGGTCTAAGGGGCAATGAATATCTCCTTTCGGTCTCAATTCGCCCTAAAATGCTATTAGCTTAACTTTCGCCCTCACTAAAGCATCCTATTCTTCACTGCGAGTCTCACCCATTCCAACCTTTTGGTCCAGGTCAAGGTTTACCAAAATTAAAAGGCTAATCGCATCGATTCAACTAGCAGGATACAATTAAAGCGGTGATTAACAACGTAGACTAAAACAACAACGACAATCTATGAACCTAATTAGCAATTAACATTCATTCATTGAATCACCTAATCCTAGCAGAGATAATTAGCTAAACATAATAAAAGAAATAATAAAAATAAAGGGGAGAGAAATAAACATTAAATAAAATGAGAGAAAAGGGAAAAGAGAAAGTTACAGTGGAAAGGATCCGGAAAATGGAGAGAAAGCAGTATTAAACAGTAACCAGAGGAAAAGTAACGTGTGATAGTGTGAAGTATGATAAGAGAGCCCCCTTAACCTAATTATGAAAGCTTAAATAAGAAAACAAAAGTCTATCCCGAAATTAAGCCCAACACGGGTTAATTAATCCCGCGTAACATCGAAACCACTCGATCGAGTAACTTTAAATCACTCGATCGAGTAAAATTAAGCTTAAACCACTCGATCGAGTAAAAAATCTACTCAATCGAGTAAACCTTAAATTGAATCTACTCGATCGAGTAGAAAAAGGACTCGATCGAACATAAATCTACTCGATCGAGTACTTTCCAACACACAATTTCCTGCTTTGCGCACTGAACTTCAAACGGCTGCCATTTCTTCGTTACTTGGGCAAACAGGGCGATTCCGGTGGAGTTGCAAAGCTAAGAGGACAAGATTTCATCTACAATTGGAATCACCTGAATATCCGTTGTATAACTCGAGATATGGTTCTTCAAATTAGGCACTAGCAATTTGAAGTTCTTCCCTTGCTCGCCTAGCTATGTTTATTCTTTGCGCATCTCAAAATAGCTACATTCCCGCTCCAAATTCACTCTTCCTCCAAATGCATGCTAAACGGACGGTAAAAGGCTTGATTTCACTACTTTCTGGTCCATTCCTGCAAATAGAACAAAACAAACCAAAGTAGCATATTCGGGGCATTTCGTAGCATAAAACTACGATAATAGCATAGAAATACGTGCATAAAAAGGCCAAAAAAAACTATATAAAATGCACGTATCATGGGTCAAGTTAGTCCTTTATTTTGAGTCAAAATGATCTTATAAAACCTTTGTTTTAGTTGGTTAAATTGAAGTATTTAATAAATTAAATCGAAGTGAGTGCGCAAAATGATGATGAGGCTAAGGACGAAGTCCTATGTGAGTTGTGGCCTTACCATATGGCATGAATTTTGAGGCCTAAGTAGGCTAGTTTGTGTCGTGTGTCAAGTGTCATGTTTAGCAATTTTATTCAGATTGAGTTGTATCTTTAATTCAATTGTTTGCAAATCGAGTCGACGAGAATCGTGTGGGTTGTAATAACTTAGCTCCCCAACGGTTCCCCAACTCCCATCTAAGCCATGTCATGAATGCTTGTTAGTATAGTTCAAATCAACCTCACATGCTAAATCACTTGGACAAAGTAGATTAAATGCATTAAACGATTAGAAGCCAAGCTCACATGTTAGAATCAAAATGGTGTTTTGCACTCTCATATAACGATCGTACTCTTATCCAATTAGCCATCATAGTCCCAAGTAGAGGCCGTTATTGCAATGGGGAAGGGTGGGTATTTTATTAACGAACTTCCCATCACGTACTTTCAACAACGAACTCAAATCTTATTTTCAAAATGGTTTCCAAATTTCCTTAAATTTGGTGGCGACTCCAAGACGATTTTCAACCCCGTGGATAATAACCTCCATTTTTCCACATCCACACTGTGAGGTAACTAAGACAGGGTTTTTTTTCTATATTGTAGAGAGAGAGGATATTGTGAATAGTGCTTACTCGATATTAGTTGGATATTTATATGCCAGAAATTGTACTATACTTTCATACCCGTGACAAGATTGCCATATAACGTCACCGAAGCCTCAACGGGCTTAGTCGACGTCTCTTGGGGATCCGTGTATGATGCAGACTACTTATGGTTGTTCTTCTAATCATAATTTGGGCTTATGAGTTGTGCTCGTAGCTTGATGTAATCTCGATTAGCAATAGAGTGGCATCCCTATGACCTCCGACCATTTTAGGCTCTGTGTGTTCATTGTTGGTGCCTCATCAAGCCTAATCACCTAATACTTTCCACCCAAAATAAAACAAACAATATAACAGCCGACTCACCACCGTCGTAACATAACCCCAATAAGATGCGACGTGCCCCTTTTGGCCCATTTATCCTTACTTAATCCCAAAAGCACAAAGACTTGTTACTAAGTAGTAGGTGAAAATTCTTTTAAACATATCACAATCCCCTTATCTTCCTGATGTAGGAGAACTTATTCTTATAACCTCATAGGGTGTTACAAACAATTTGTTATTAATAGTAAAAAAAAAAAATCAAACTAACTTAATATCTCACATATATCACATTGATTGTTGAATTTTGCATCTACCATGGTTATTGGTTTTATGAACACCCATTCATATAGAGTCGTATAGCAGCAAGTATGCAATAGGTACAATTTGAGTTTATATTTATGGAGCTAACACGTGGTAATTTAACGACCTAATAACACATGGCCTATCGGCTTCTATTTTAATGGCCTACCAATTTTTGTTTTAATATAAAAAATATATGATACTTCCCTATTCATATCCAAGCACATCAGAATTCCTTGCAATATGTAAGAACAAAAATATAGTCATGCGGGATCTTGTTTGATTCACTTTTACGAGTACGTAACGAGGGGTTTGTCACGCTTCCCCCAAAATCAAACAAATAAGAACAACCAAACTATGTAGTTAGGTGATACGGTGTCGAATCCACATGAATGGTGAGTTAGGCTATATTTCTTCGTCGTGTCTTAGCTCATTTTACTATTTAATTAGAAATAATTAATTTTATTAGAACAATTGTTAGTAATCGTTATATATCGATAATTGGTACTGCGTTTTGTTATTTTGTTTTTGTAGGAATCGGATTCGCAAATGAAGAATGGAACATCGCAAGTTGTGGGGAATTGTGTTGTCATGTGTGTGTCGTGGCATTGGGGTAGAAGACAAAGCAAATTTTTCTACCTTATTCATTTTTGTTATTGCCTTTTTATTACTTAGTTTCCTAATATTTGAAGATGACAATTCCACCCTTAATGACTCCATCTATATAAATATGTAGACCTCAAATTAGAAGGGATCTTAATGGGACTCTCACTTTAGTTTAGACTAGAATAATTTCAGACTTATTTTCTAGGGTTCCTCTCTTATTTTCCTCCTTTTTAGTCTAGATTAGAAACCGATTTAGCCAATTAATTTGGGTTCAAGATTTGGTCTTTATGGAATCAACTTTTAGATCTACTTCCTTTATTCATTTATCTTACAAGTTTGATATGAATTTATCTCTACATCTTTATTTATGTTGTGGTGGAATGACTTCCTCTACTTAATAACTAAAAAACTATTATTAAAAACCTCTCTCTAAAAAACGAGAGCTTTTCTCCCAAGAAAAAGGGGAGCCTCTTTCACATTTATCGATTAATTCTTATTGCCTATTGGGGGTGATTCAATCTTCCTTTTCTGAAAAGCCTTATCCTACCTAATCTTTCATTCTATGCTTCTTATTTAGGGTTTATTTTCAATGATTGTTTGGCAGTGCATTTAATTCGGGGTTTTGGGGAATCATGCCTAGCTTCTGCTTTTTCTGGGTTATTATTCTTCAAATCGTTTGCTATTCCTTCATCATTGCACTGCTGGAATTTTAATTGGGGTTTAATTTTGGGTGGCTCGAGTTATCCTTCACCCAATCAGTAAATCAATTGGGTTTGCCAAGGAACGCTTGGGTTTCCTGGGTTTCTAGGGTTCTTCTATAAATTGGGAAAATGGGACTACTTTCTCAATCAATCCCTTCATCACCTCCTCAGTCATCCTTTCATAAAACACATATTCAATCTCTTCTCTAACACTACTTGCAAGAGCTTCAATCAAGCTCAATGGATTTCGAAAATCAATTTGGGCATTTTGGAAACGCTGATGAGGGTATAAACGGTGATCATCAGAGGAATGACGCTCATCAGAATTTCTACAACCACCAGAACTATCATCAAACCCATCAAAATGCTGATTTCCAACCAATGAACCCGCTGCACATCAATCTCTGGCGCTTCCCTAGGTCGGGGGGGGGGGGGGGTGATGAATGTGGATCCTACTCCTCTTGGGAAATCCAGGGAATTCTGGGGGAAGTGCATTTTGGGCTTCCTGGTTGACTATCGCCTTTTTGAAGCTGAAATGGTCAACGACATTATTCGAAAGAAATGGAAAAAAAAGGCAAGGGTTAAAGCTTATAAAATGGGAGAAATATATGTACTCTTTTGTGAGGATGCTGAGGACAAAGAGGGGCTCCTGGAAAGGAGCACTGCTACAATTGACGGTGCTATCATGGTTTTTGTTCATTGGTATCCTGACACGGTTCCAAGGACTGTTTGGTTTCCCTATGCGGATATCTGGGTCCGTGTCTGTGGACTTCCATTTGAATACTTAACCATGGATGTAGCTAATGTGGCGGGTAAGTTGCTTAGTCAACGCTTTTTTGTCGAACCTTTTGAAGTAGTACCTGATCATGACTATCTTAGGCTGAGGGTGGGTATTAAGTTAAATGAGCCTCTTGTACCTGGCTTTTTCCTAGCCATGGAGGCAGGCTATTTGTTATGGGTTCAGTTCCGCTACGAGGAGATTTTTAAATACTGCATCAAATGTGGGAAAGTGGGTCACAAGGGAGTTCAATGCAGAGAGAGTATCACAACTATTGTGTCTAGTATAAATGGTATGTTGGATAGGACGGAGGAAAAGGGTTTTGTAGTTTTTCAATCTAACAGTAATCACACTATGTTCAATTTGGATTTAAGGGCTACTCCACCCACTACTAGGTTCATTAGTTCAAAAGTTCGTCTAAGAAATGACGTTGATAGGGGGTCTAGGCAGGGGAGGGAGTCATCTGAACGGGTGATTGATTTTGACCTGGGTATTACTCCAGGTGGTAGGGTCTTGCCTGGGATGCTTTTTGCTGTAACAGCCCAGCCTTTTGCTGGTCATGTTGTTTTCCAGGTAGGAGATGAGGGGATGGGAGTAAATGGTGGCTATGGTCAGAGTCAGGAGCAGGCACTGCCTCATCTGGGTGATGCCATTATGATTGATGCTCAGGATAGCGTCCTAACCAATGAGGGCAATGCACCTGATCCAAATGACGTTTAAACCGACAATCAGGATCTGGAAATGGGTACTGAGCAGCAGGCTGAGGGTGTTGGATCTGAGGAAGGCATCAAGGGGACTGAAATCTCAAATGATGGTGGGGGAGTTTCTGGTGCTGGGGGGTGGTTGGGAGATGAGCACATTCTGACTCCTCCCAATGAGGACTTTCATAGTGTTAGTGAGGACTTTGACTAACAAGGAGATGTGACTATGGCTCAATTGGATCAACTTCATCAAATGCAACAAAATGACCCATATCTCATTTATACTGGGCAAGGTAACTTGAGTGGCGTTCTTGATAGAGACCTAAGAATTCAGGAGGAAATCCTTAACAGAGTTGAGGGAGATGTTGACTGGGCTCGCATGGATGATGACCACAGGGGCTATAACCAGACTTTTGACCCTCCTCCTGGGGGGTTGCCTATTAGATATCATCAGCCTGATGGTACTGTGGTGCATATTGAAGTTGGAGCTCAAGCTGAAAATGGTGAAGGGGCATTTCATGGGGACCTGGCTTTGCAAGTGACCTCTGATGCTGTCAATCAGGTTAATCAATTTCTCAATGAGGTTATTTATATCAGTGACTCTGATTCAGGGACTGCTACTCCTCTTCCTGAAGGCACCCCATATCAGAGCTTGATTCATTGGGATACCCCTTCCCAAGACCCTTCTGATTTTAGTCAAGCTATTAACTTGATTTCTGCTGATGATATTCACTCTGAACCTGTTGCTGCTGTGGTTCACCAAACTCCTGCGAAAGTTTGCGCAAATGCAATCAACCCTGACCTGGTTCTCACAGTGGGCTATAGCGGGGCTGTGAAGGCAGAGGGTAATGTTGACATTCTGAAAATGAATACTGCAAATTATGATCTCTCTTCTACTGCTATAACCAGAAAAGGTAAAGATTTGGACCTGGGTTCCTCATCTCTTCTTCCTCTAGCGGATTTCTTAAAGGGCGTTGAGGTTAATGCTGGCTTCAAATCTGATGCTGGGCATGCTTCTGATGCTGGTCATATTGCTGCTGCTACTGGAGTTGTTGGTGACAGGTTCTTCCCTATTCCAGCTATTGGGAATACAGCAAACTTATTTGATAACATTGAAATTCAAGGTTCTTCTGATGGGTGTATGGGACTGGCAGATGTTTATTGTCACTCTGACCTGGATTCCAGTTTGAAGGAAGTGATTAGGATGGCCAAAAAACGAAAATGCTGCACTGAGGTTACTAAGGGCTTGGTCAGCTCTGATTATGTCTGTTCCTTATGTCGTGCTAAAGACTACCTGGGAAATTTGGCGAAGAAAGGATGCTGGAATGAAGGAATTACTGGGAAGTAAAAGCAGACTATGGCTGTGCAGGTAAAGACGGCTAGTTTTTGTATCAAGATTGCTGATGAAGATGAAGATATGATGGAGTCTGACTCCTCTGTGAACTTTGATGGTGGCTTTGCGGAGGTTGGGCCTTCATAACCTCCTCTATCGCCATGAACGGCCTCATCTGGAATTGTAGGGGACTTAATAACGCGCTCGCCCCTACGATTCCTAAACTACGAGCGCTAATTAGTAGTACTTATTATGATTTCCTATTTCTAATCGAAACTAAGTGTAATGTAAATAGTGTTAGCCCTTTATTTCGCCCTTTTAGTTTTGTTAAGGCCGCCGGTGTTGATGCTAATGGAGTTGCGGGTGGTCTTTGGGTTGGTTGGAAGAAAGAGGCTAGGATGAGCCTTATAGAGGCGTGTAATAATTTTATGGTTTTATCCGTCGAGAAATTAAATGGGCGTTTATGGTATCTTATTTTGTTTTATGGTGCTTCTAAATTTGAGTTAAGGGAAAAGGTTTTCGAGGAATTAGAGGATTACTTGCAACAACTAAATCATCCATACCTTATTGTGGGGGATTTCAACCAAGTGGAGTATGGGAGCGATAAGTTAAGTACTCGGAATGACTACATACGCGGTGCTTGTTCCTTTAATAATTGGAAATTGCGGAGTGAGCTTTTAGATATACCCTTTAAGAGGCCTAGGTTTACTTGGTGTAACAATAGGAAAGGTGAACATAGGGTTTATGAGCGCCTTGATAAGGCTCTAGGATCTAAGGAATGGTTTACTATTTTTCATGACATGGGTATTAAACATTATCCGATTCAGATTTCTGATCATGCACCTATTGAAATTGATTTAAACCTTACCACTATCAAGGGAAAGAAACCTTATAAGTTATATGCTTGGGTTTTGGATTACTCGGGAGTGTATACAGGTTATTAGGAGGGTCTGGAATTTTAATGATGTTGGCTCTCCTGCTTTCCGGGTGGCTAGGAAACTTGCGAGGGTACGTCAACATGTAAAAATGTGGGCTCTTGATAAGCGTAATAGCTGGTCCGGAAAGTGGGACGATTTTGGTAAGAAACTGGAACATGGTATTGAATTAGCTTCTTCGGGGGAGGGCGAGTCGGCATATGAGCTAATTAATGCGGAAGTGCGTGAGTTTGCAAAAGCGGTTGCCATCTATTGGAAACAACGGGCTAAGTTGAAATGGATGGTTGATGGTGATACTTGTACAAAGTATTTCTTCAACTGGGTCAAAGGACGCGCGGGACGAAACTATATCCTGGGAATCAAAAGGAGCGATGGCTCTTGGACCTACAACCCCGAAGAGGTTAGCGACTGCTTTCAAGAAATTCTGTAAAAAATTTTGCCCTACCTCAGCAAACTCAACATACCCAACTTGATCAAGAAATCAATCCTACCTCCTTTTCACATGTTCTAAAGAACCTTCACCTGCGGGTTTCGAATGATGATATGGACTCTTTGGGTAAGCCCTTCACTGCTAAGGAAGTCCGACGAGCCGTGTTTCAGATGGGGCCAACAAAATCACCAGGACCGGATGGTATTCCGGCTATCTTTTACCAAAGATGTTGGCACCTCGTGAAGAAAGATTGCACGAAAGCTATCCTTTCCACCCTAAATTCTGGGATTATCTTGCGAGAAATGAATAAAACTTTCATTGCACTAGTTCCTAAATATGATAGTCCTGAAGAGGTGAAGGACTACCGACCTATTAGTCTCTGCAATGTTTTTATGAGAATTGTGACCAAATGCATCACTAATCGGTTACAGAGAGTTATGGGTTACCTTGTTGGAGATTATCAAAATGCTTTCCTTGAGGGAAGGAGTATTTGTGATAATATTCTTCTAGCTCACGAAGCGATTCATATGGTTAGCACGCATAAGCGGGGAAAATATGGTCTGTTTGCTTTCAAGGCAGATATGAGCAAAGCTTTTGATCGGGTGAAATGGGATTTCCTCCGGGCGGTGCTTCTTAAATTTGGTTTCCCGGAGAAGTTGGTTAATCTGATTATGAGCTGTGTTTCCACGGTGAGTTATGAAATTTTATATAATGGATCCCCCCTTTCTCCTTTTAGGCCGCAACGTGGTCTTCGTCAAGGGGATCCCTTATCGCCATACCTTTTCATTCTGTGTATGGAGGCCTTATCTTGCAATGTGGAGTACGCTCGAAGAGCGGGTTTGATTCATGGTGTACGGCTTTGTCGGGGCGTGACACCCCTAACACATTTATTCTTCATTGATGACTCGGTTTTCTTCCCCCAAAACAAAGGTATGACTATCAATCATCTTAAACGTCTTCTCGCTGATTACTGCACTGCCTCAGGCCAGGTTATTAACGAGGATAAATCGGGAGTGATCTTCAGTCCTAACACCACCCTTCGGAAAGTCAGGACTTGCTTGCGGACTCTTAAAATTAGGAATAATAAGGGTTTTGGGAAATACCTTGGTCTCCCAACTGAATTCCAATTGACTAAAAAAGATGTCTTTAAAGGCCTTGTGGAATCTGTCTCCAAAAGGATCTCTTCTTGGAATGGGGTTTTTCTATCGTCGGCTGGGAGACTTACCTTGATTTCCTCTATCTTATCAAATCTCTCCATTTACTTTCTATCGGCGTTCAAAATGCTGGTAAGTGTGACTAAGAAGATTGGTTCTCTTTTGTCACATTTTTGGTGGGCGGGATGCAAATCAGGTAGGAGTCTTCACTGGTGTAGCAGAACTTTTACAAGTCTTCCGAAACGGGAAGGGGGGCTTGGTTTTCGCAATGTGGATTGCCTTAATCAAGCTCTCCTTGCAAAGCATGCGTGGAGGCTCATGTCAAACGAAGAGTCTTTGTTCTGTTCAATTTTTCGGGAGAAGATTATGGGCAAGTTGGGAATTAAAAATAGTAGGTGGCTTTGTCGTAAAGGCGCCTTTTCCTGGGGGGCCCGAAGCATTATTCATGGCTTAAAATTCGTTAGGGAGCATATTGGCTGGAAGCCAGGTATTGAGTCTAACTTGAATGTGTGGGACAAAAAGTGGGTTAATGGACAGGTTCCGGAACCAAAGGATTATCTTCTTGACACAAGTTTTATTTTCTTGAAAGATCTTCGTGTCAAAGACATCTGTCTTAATAATGGAGGGTGGAATGAAGGACTCATAAACCTTCTTTTTGAGGAGGAATGTGTGAATCAGATTCTGGCTATCCCTCTCAATCAAACACAAACTCATAATGAGGTTTTATGGCCTTACACAAGGAGTGGCTCCTACACCGTTAAAAGTGGTTAGGGTATCATCTTCAGCAATTTCTTCGAGGAAAATGGGTCTCGAAAGGACAACTGTCGGGTGAACTCTAATTGGAAGTCTTTTTGTAAACAAAGGTTATGGCGTCTTCCAGGCCCTCAAACTTGGAAAATTCTTATTTGGAAGATCATCACATGTTCGCTTCCCGTTGGCAATGAATTTGTGAAAAGGAACATGTCTTGGGTTTCTTCTTGTGTCCTCTGTGATAATGAGGGGGATTCTTCTTTGGAATCTCTTGACCATCTTTTTAGGGATTGCATTATAAGTTCTAGGATCTGGGCAGGATCAGTGATGGGCATTAATACGGGATAAGCTACTAGTGTTGATGTCAGAGACTGGATTGTAAATTGGATCCTCTACTTATTAAAGCTTGATGATGGCTTTGTTCAGGTTCTTCACTTTCTTGTGATCTTGGTTGGCATATGGAACCTAAGAAACAATGTTATTTTAAGGGGGAAAGATTTAATCCTAATATTTTCTTCCTGAAAGCTCGCCTTTTGGCTCGGGGTGTCCTTCAATCAAGGGTTAAGAATAAAAGAGGGGATTTGGAGCCACCTGGTTTTGAGGTTTGTGATCCGGGTCACTTTTTAAATGTGGATGTCGATCTTCACGCGCTTCAAGCGGGCAACCTTTTTATGCTATTGGAAGCTTTTCCTCCTGTTCACTTGTGCGAATCTATGTGGATGCAAGCTGGAAAGTCTCTGGACTTGCCGGCTTTGGGTGGGTTATTTTTGAGTCCGGAGGGGAGATCGTTTTTAGGGTTGTGTGCGCGGCAGGGCTGAATTGCCTCTCCAAGCGGAAGCCCTGGGGATCAAGCATGCTGTTTCTTGGGCTCATCGTGCGGGCATCCTTCATCTGGAGATTTCCACCGACTGCCTTCAACTTTTGTCACAATGGATGGGGAAGGAAAGCACTCACCATCAAGTCAAAGGAACCATGGACGACATTACTTTTATCTCTTCCTCTTTTCATTGTCTATGTTTTAGCTATGTATGCAGGAATCAGAACAGTAGGGCTCATGGCTTTGCAAAGAAAGCCATGAGAATGCATTAGGAACCTTTCTTTTCAGCTACCAAAAAAAAAAATCTTTATTTATGTTAATTACTTTCAAGTTCTCATCTTTATTAGTTTTATGTCTAATTAGTGCAAATTCTCATCTTTATTATGTTAATCATGTTTAGTATTGCAGTATTATTAGTGGGTAATTTATTTAGTGTAGTTTCTATAATGATTATTGAGTAGTCTTTGCTTTGGTTAGGGGAAAAAATATTAGAGTTCTTGAGTTAGTTCCATCATTGGACATTTATGTTTCTATCTTAACCATTTTAGAGACTAGAATTAATATTTCAATGGTTTAGTTAATTATTCGGTTAAGGTGACGATGCGACCCGGGTAATTGTAAATTTGACCGAGTAAGAAATTCCGAGGTCAACATCTTATTTTAGATGACCTTTTTCTAAATGCTCCTTGGGTCGGCATTGTATTGAATTTCACATTATTCGCTCAATTTTCCTACAAAATCGCCTAAAAACACATAAACATTAGAGGAAGCGAGTGGAGTAGATGTAACACCCCCATATACCAAGGTGCCTTACCAAGGACCACCCTAGCATATAACGATGCTACCATCTCGGTTGCCTGAGGTAAGTATATCAAAAGTGACCATCAAAGAACATTTATTAAAGTATAGTGTTAACTAAATACATCGACTCAAAACTGAAAACCAAAGTAGTAGAACATAAATCCAAATACAACACAACCAAGTATCTAAAACTCGTGACAGCGGAAGCTAAGACTCTAAGTGATGACATCCCATCCTCGTGCTCGCAACTAATATGAAATCATCACCTGTCACAATCCGCTCACCTACCTTATCACTGATCTGAATCACAAGTACACAGCGGAAGCTAGAATTGTTCCTCTACGAATCCTTCACCTAATAACAGTCACAACAATACTAATCACAAACATGCCAATCAACAATTTCCCTAAATCTAATCATTAGGGCATAACCCTAAGAGACTATTCTAATCAAAAGACACCAAACTAGCAACTTACCGACGAAACTGATGCGAAAGGGATGAACAAAAGACTCACGAATGATCAATTGCCTTGAGAGTGATTAAGTATGATTATAGGAGTGAAGAACATAGTTTATGTTTTGGTAAAATGAATAGAAACTGTTAAATACGATTTATATAATCTTTAATCACCCTTAATCAAATCGCGGAAATTAATCCCGTCAGACCGGTTACTCGGTCAATTACCTGGAGTACTCGACCGAGTACCCCTTACTCGGCCGAGTATTACACTACTCGGCCGAGTGTTCCTGGGCAGTAGCCTGACCAGAAAACACACGACACCTTACTCGGCCGAGTTAGCCCTATTCGGCCGAGTAAGCTAGACTTAGAAAACCGTGGTATTAAAGTCTTCCCTCCTTTAAACGAACTTCATCCCCGAATTTATACCATACCCAAAACAAAACGATACAAAGCAACACTATCTACTCAAAGACAACACCCATAACTACTCAGAAGAACCACTCAAACCGACTATGAACAACAAAACAACATATCCAAAGCTCAAGGATACCAACAACACGACCATGTGGACCTCCCACTAACTCAAAACATGCATGCGACCATCTCCTACCCCCCTTAAAAGACAACGGTTACGTCCCCGTAACCAAACATACCTGATCAAAAAGATGAGGAAAGCGCTCTCTTATAGATTGTAATACCCTTTCTTTTAGAGACCGTTGACCATCGATTGACTTACCTTAGACACTTATCTAGACCTTCGGAAACCTTACGAGCTAACCTTGTGACATTATAACCCTTTGATGAATTGGTTACTCGATCTAGTGGAGGTTAGTCGATCGAGTAGCTTAGTCACTCGATCGAGTAGAGGCCACTCGATCGAGTAAGTTGTTTACTCGATCGAGTAACGGGAGTTCAGCGGGGAATTATAAATCGTGATATCGTGAAACCCAAATCATTTCTTCTCCTTCTCTCCTAAACCTAGATGCCGTCATACCACTTCTCCTTCAACATGGTTTATCTCCTTGAGGCCTTTGAGAGTGGTTACACTTTAGGGGTGGGATGCTTGAGTCGGATAGCGGTCTTGACGCTAGATTGCTTTGTATAGGTATGTTGTCATCATCATCATCGTCTTCCTTGGATTTAGTTGTGTTTATGGTAGTAGTAATAGATGGTTATGCTGGTTGTTATAGGTGGTTATGGTGATTGCTAGCTGTCTTGTGGTCGTGCGTGGAATCGCTGCGGTTTGCTAAAGGTAGGTTTTCCTACTCAGTACTGTTGGTTGTCTAGAGTGTCTATTGTTGTTGTATAATTGGTTTATTGTCGTTGTTGATGGTAAAGATTGGTTATTGCTGATCATTGTTATTGTTTAATGTAGTTGGTTGTGATTGTTTGTCTGTGGTACTCGAGGTGCATCCTCGGCTGAGTGGAGTCACTTGCGGGAGTGGCTTCACGCCCTTGATTCGCCCTCTGTGGAACCCGCCAGAGAAAGGGATGTGCACATTAAGAAACATGGGTTATCGCTCAAATTAGATGAGCGGGGCTTAGGTGGGAACGGCTGCGGTCCCTCACTGGCGGTGTGGATTACTGGTGGCAGCTGGTAATCTGGCAGGACTGGACCTTCCGGCAGTCAGAGTTGTGAGGTTCATTGGAAGAGGTGGTGTATGTGTGTTATTGTATTTGTTGTGTCTGCTTTTATATTTATTCCTTCAGTTGCTGACCTTGTGTGGTGTTGTTGTGTTGTCTTCTTGTGTTGTGTCTGCCGTGATCCACTATAGTGAGCAGTCATTCTTAGCAGGTTGATGTTTGGATCGTAGCTGAGTGCTTGGAGGGACGAGTCTACCACGAGTCATGGCAGAGATAGTTTTACATAGTTGATAGTAGTCACGACTTGTACTTTTGTTTTGTTTAAATCACTTGTAATTTAATATAACTGTTATTTTATCGACATTTGATTATTACTGTCCTCGGGCAACCGAGATGGTAACGCCCTTTTCTGTTGGGGAAGGTCTTGTTAAGGCTTCTTGGTAGATGGGGGTGTTACAAAGTGGTATTAGAGCGACGATTTTGGAACCTGTAACTAATGAGCCCAATGAACGTAGTGAGTCTAATAAAATGAACCTAGTGTATGTATGTTGGGAGCCCCGGCTGATGCTTAATTTTGGGTGAGAAGACGCCCTCATTTCAAAATCATGGCCCTAATATGTTGGGGCTGGTGTCCTCCACAGTTAGTGCAATGACATATAAATCTCTAAAAGGATTAAAGGGTATACTTTTGTATTATTATCAGTTGGTCCACGTTTATCAATAACGGTTGGCTTGCTAGATAAGTTTGACGTTATTGTCATACAGATGGCGGTGATCAACTGGTCCCTAAAAGTCACACCTATAAGATACGTTTGAGAGATGTGACGGTATGAAAATACAGTCATGTTGATGCCTAATATGACTAAGCAGTTAGTCGGAGTTATTGACTAAAAATTAGTCAAACGCGATGTTGAGATACTTATTTAATACGGATTAAATAATAATGGCTAAGGTGAATTAAGCGGTTAATTCGTAAATTGAATATAAACGATTATATTTAATTAATGTATATTGAATTAATTAATTATACAATATTGTCATTGTCGGACATGTATTAATATGTCGACTAATTCATGTTACTAGTCGATATTTTAATATCCGATATAGAATGATGATTTATAATTAAAACCCGTCATATACATTTTAGCGAAACGAGTCGGACCACGAATTAAATAAGGAGAAAGTGGAAAGCCCACTCCCCCTTTGAGCTCACGGTTTGGCCGAACAAAAGGAGAGTCCCTCTCTCCTTTTGACCTAATCATTGTCATTTGCACAAAAATTAGGGTTTTGGAGTAATTTCCTCTGAAATTCTAGATCTCACATCAAAACCTCACAAAAGCTCTCTCAATATTGCAAGGCAATCAGAGAGCAATTTCTAGCACAAGGGGCATAGTCTCAGACGATCTTGGGTGCAACAATTAGGAGGAAATCTATATTGATTTCTGTTCTTAGGCCGAAATTCACAGGACCCGAGGTTGATTCTTGTTCCTTTATCGTTTCTCTTGTTTTTCGTTTATGACAATTAATCACATGATAATTTGCGTTATAGTCCTTAATTTTAAGGGGTTTTATACGGATATTACCCTACAAGTGGTATCAGAGCGAGGCCACGTAAATTTTTCATTGTGATTTTCATAAAACGATTTGAATCGATAATTTTTGCCTTTAAAAACCGCACGGCCGAACTGTTTTTTTACTGTTCACGTTTGTTTTTTTTCGTGCCTTGAAAACCGTGTCATACGGTTCATGTCTGATCAGTCGATCGAGGACTGTTAGTGCCTCGATCGATTGGTTTTGTTTGCGATTTTTTGCATATTGTTATTATAATCGGTCTTTATAGCAATATGTTAAAGCTTTATCAACTGTAGATTTAATTTTATACGAATTAAGTCTAAATTGCAATTGGTTTTATTTTGTCAAATCGATTTCACGAAGGTTTTGGCCGCGCTGAAATTTTGAGCCGCTGAATTTTTTTTTTTTTGAGTTTTATTTTTTTGCTGCTCTCGGTCCAGCCGTGAAAGAAAAAAAAAAAATTTACTGTTTTATTTTTCCCGGCCATATAATGTACATTATACGGATGTTGTACACTCGCTTGATTGTGAAACGGTTCACTCACGTACCATTTAGTTATTTTAAAGCAATTTAAAGTAACGGATTGTAATGAATTAAAATTAAGTTGATAGAAGCGGTTCTGTCACATAATTTTAATCGTTAAAAGGTGGTTTGGATAAATTTAACATAGTTACGGAATTATGTCACGAATAAATTTTGTTTTAGTTGATGCATTTTTATTTATCGTTACTTTTGAATGCCATGAATATTTTTTTTATTACGTATTTAATTTTTCAATCGGTTGTAACTTAGTGTGGCCTTAGTAGAACGTGTTACCGTAATGATGGAACACGGTCTTGGTTGTATTTTGAGATCTCGCATCTCCGTTTTGGTTTTTTCCTTGTAATTACAGTTTTAATTTAGAATGTAAATAGGTTTATATTTTGTAAATTTTAAATTGTAATTTTGAGAAGACCAAAGATGGAGATCGGATGCTCACTCCCGCTGCATGGATCAAGATGGAACATCAAGACAAGCTTCTCGGGTCCAACGGTGGATTCCAAAGTTGTATTATGTTTATTTTGCTAGGATAGGCCACACTAGGACTTTTATTTACGTTTTGCATTTTTTTTATGTTTTTCATCGTAACGATAGTTTGCATCATATTCCGCCTAAAACCAAACCACCTAATATTTGCATGAAAACTGACTCATATAGAGGTTACGCGTTAGTTTTCTATGACATACAGATGTCACACGGAATTAATAAGTCATCACCTAAGTTAATTCATTCACGTAATGCTAGACTTTCGTTCACTTTAAATGAATTAAAACTAAGTTGATGGGATCTTCCTCGTATAACCAAAAATTGAGAATAGTCTTCATAGGTCAAACTCCAATGAATCCCTTCTTCGTCGGTAGGCATAATATGACCCCTTCTACGTCGGGTAAGTTGGAACTGATTGACCTATTTTATCTCAACACTATGGTCACTCGTACGATCCTGTGATTATGGTGAACTACAGATAGGATTTACGGAAATCTATCGACCGAGAGTTCTAACGGTAGAACTAGCCAAACAGTTGGCTTATCAATTTACGGAAATTGAGTCTTGGGATCATTTGTATTATTCTTGAGGTAGATCGATTATACAAATGCAATGAGTCTACACGTTAAAATGAATTTTAATTAGACTTAAATCACCTCGATGAGTTGCTTATTTCGTTTTGTTTTTCTTTCTTTTTCAGTGTAGAACACGATCATTTAAACTGCTAATAACAAAATGGCTGGCCGTATGAACGACCCAATGCCAAGTGCCACATTGGACCGTGAGTCCTGGCTTCGGATCTTCATGAATCGGATGAATCGCTACTCGATCAAGAATGATGGATCAAACTTCGCGGACGGGAGGCGGCATTACGGAATGCCGCCATTGCTGACGGGAAGCTCAAATATCTGATAGAGCCCATCACGCCAAACCCAGGCCCCACGGCTGGAGCTAACGAGATCGCCACGTATAGCGATTTCGTCATGGAAGCGGGTGCGATAAAGAACGTACTCATTTTTGCAATGAAATCCAATTTGCAGAAACGCTTCATAGCCCAAGGTGCAAACAAGATTTTCACCACGCTCACTAAGGAATTCTCGAAAGCACCGAGAATCGTGACCTATGAGCATACCTGTCGCTTCTTTGAAGCGAAACTCCAGAAGGGCCAACCGGTTAGCCCACACATTCTCAGCATGATTGAGAATGTCGAGAAACTGGAGGCACTTGATTGTAAGATCAGTGAGAACATCGTGATTGACCGCATGCTTCATTCACTCCACGATGGTTTTGCGCTCTTTAGAGCCAATTACTATATGAATGATTTCAAGAAAAGTCCTCATGCACTACACTCCCTTCTCGTACAGACCGAGAAGGACATGAAGTTTAGTGGGAGCCTGAAAAAGGATGTTCTCGTTGTGTCAAACAAGGGCAAGGGTAAGGGCAAAGCTCAGGCAGACCTAACAGTAGGCAAGCCGAAGTTTAAGAAGTCGGGATCGGGTAAGAGTGGGCCTGGTGAGTCGAGCACCTCACCAGGCGCGACAAAGAGCAAGACCGGTAACATGGAATGCCATCATTGCCACAAGACTGGGCATTGGAGGCGTACATGTCCTGTATACCATGAGGACATAAAAGCAGGTCGCGTTACTCCTGTTGGTATGTCTTCTTCTTCTTCTACTTTTGTTCATATGATTGAGATTAACCATGCAAGTTACGAAACTTGGGTACTAGATACTGGTTGTGGTTCTCATCTGTGCAATCATGTGCAGGGGCTCCGAAACATCGAACCCCTCGTAAAGGGTGAGGTGGACCTGCGTGTCGGGAATGGAGCACGAGTGGCTGCCGTCTCGAGGGGAACATATGTGATCCACTTCCCAAATGATTTGAGTTATTTTTATATAATCGCTATTATGTACCAAGTCTATCTAAAAACATTATTTCGGTTTACGCACTTGACAAACTTGGTTTTTCATTTGTAATAGAGAATAATAGCTGCATTTTCTCGTTACACGATATGATTTATGGCAAGGCAGTCTCCATGAATGGAATTTATGTTTTAGATCAGACCACTGAAATATTGCACGTAATGAATAAAAAGTTAAAGGTTGGTGACAAAGATCAAACTTATCTATGACACTGCCGTATGGGACACATTAATGAGAAACGCGTTAAACAGCTCATAAAGAATGGAGCTATCTCGGCCTTTGATTTTGAATCATTTGGCACGTGTGAATCATGTCTCATTGGTAAGATGACTCGAATTTCCTTCAAAGGGGTTGGAATGCGCGATGCTGACCTATTAGGACTCATACATACGGATGTGTGTGGACCTATGTCAATCACCGCACGAGAAGGCTATAGGTATTTCATCACTTTCACGGACGATTTAAGTAGATATGGCTATGTCTACTTAATGAAGCATAAAAGTGAGTCCTTTGAGAAATTCAAAGAATACCAGAATCGGGTACAGAACCAACTGGGTAGAAAGATTAAAACACTACGATCAGACCGTGGTGGCGAATATCTTTCACACGAGTTTGATCAACACCTGAAGGACTGTGGGATTGTCTTACAGTTAACTCCACCTGGAACACCTCAGTTGAATGGTGTGTCCGAACGGAGAAATTGAACACTACTTGATATGGTTCGATCCATGATGAGTCACACCGTATTTCCTGATTCATTGTGGGGTTATGCTCTTAAATCGTCACCGCTTCTAATACTTAACCAAGTCCGTCTAAAGTCATTGACAAGACTCCATATGAACTATGGAAGGGAACGGTCCCTAACTTGTCCTTTATACGGGTTTGGGGCTGCGAGGCTTATGTCAAGTGGAGACACGAGGATAAGCTCGGCCCGCGATCGGTCAAGACATACTTTATAAGTTATCCTAAAGGAACATTTGGTCATTACTTCTATTCACCAACCGAACAACGTGTATTTGTTGCGGCTAGTGCGACATTCTTAGAGAAGGAGTTTCTCAAGAATGCGAAGAGTAATAGAACCTTCGAGCTGTCGGAGATTCCAGAACCAAATACCGAGCAACCATTGGAGGAACCAGTTCCTTCAATCCCGGCTGCGGTTAGTATTCCTGAGGAACCTAGGAGGTCGGGAAGAGTCTCCATTCCTCCGGATAGATACATAGGTATGGTCGAGGAACATGACATAGATGACATTCTGCTCTTAACGAGTAGTGAACCCGCAACCTATAAAGGTGCCATGACCAGTTCCGACTCAAAGCTATGGCTTGAGGCCATGCAATCCGAGATGGACTCCATGTATGAGAACAACGTATGGGATCTTGTTAACTTGCCAGCTAAGGTTCGTCCCCTTCAATGCAAATGGCTTTACAAGATAAAGCATTCTGTGGAAGGTCAACAAGATATCTATAAAGCACAATTAGTTGCTAAAGGTTTCACCCAAGTGCCAGGTTTGCACTACGATGAAATTTTTGCACCCGTAGTCATGCTGCGTTCCATTCGGATTATCTTAGCGATTGCCGCTTTTCATGACTATGAAATTTGGCAGATGGATGTGAAAACCGCCTTCTTAAACGGTTATTTGGAGGAAGAGTTGTACATGGTACAACTCGAAGGTTTCATCGATCCTGAACATCCTAAGAAACTGTGCAAGCTTAAGCGTTCCATTTATGGACTTAAGCAAGCTTCTCGGAGTTGGAATCATCGTTTCGACCAAGTGATAAAAGAAAATGGATTTACTCGATCGGTCGAGGAACCATGTCTATATATCAAGTCGAGTGGGAGCAAGATTGTCTTCCTAATATTGTATGTCGATGACATACTCCTGATTGGGAATGACATACCTCTCTTAACTTCGGTAAAAGTATGGTTGAAGAACCATTTCCAGATGAAAGATCTGGGTGAGGCACAAAGAATTTTGGGCATCCGTATCTATCGAAATAGATCACGTCGGATGTTATCTCTCGATCAGAGTCTTATATAGACAAGATTCTAGAGAGATTCAGCATGACTAACTCCAAAAAGGGGTTTCTTCCTATGGCTCCAAGGGTGCATTTGAGCAAGTCTCGGGCACCAGACACAGAAGAGAAAGAGCGCATGACCCGGATTCCTTATGCTTCGGCTATAGGATCAATCATGTATGCCATGATATGCACACGTCCGGACGTGGCATATGCATTGAGTATGACAAGTCGATTCCAACAAAGATCCAGGTGAATCACATTGGATGGCTGTCAAGAACATTCTTAAGTACCTACGGAGGACTAAAGATTGGGCATTGACTTATGGAGGCGAACAAAAGCTATGCGCAACCGATTCGCAGATGCTAGCTTCCAAACGGATCGAGATGACTCGAAATCTCGATGCAGGGTTCGTTTTTACTCTTAATGGCGCTGCAGTCAACTGGAAGAGTTCCAAACAAAGTGTTACAGCAGATTCTACGACCGAGTCCGAGTACTATGCCGCGTCGAAGCGCAAAGGAAGCGATATGGATGCGTCAATTCTTACAAGGACTATTCGTAGTGCCTAGTTCGAATGACCCGATCACCATCTATTGCGACAATAGAGGTGCCATCTTCCAAGCTAAGGAGCCTAAGTCTAGCAACAAGTCTAGACATGTACAACGGAAAGCTCATCTAATCCGAGATTACGTGGAGCAAAAGGAGGTAGTGATAGAAAAGATTGCTACAGATGATAATATAGCAGATCCTCTCACTAAACCATTACGACAAGATAAGTATGAAGGGCATGTTATTTCCATGGGAATTAAACGTGTTCCTGAGTTGTAGTACTCTTTTATGGATTAGATTCTTTTTCTCGTGTACTCTATACGTCATCATCGTTTTGATATTTATATATTTTGTTTTTCATGTGGAGTTGTACGACAATTTTTGAACACCACAAAGTGAACTGAACAAACATTATATTATGGTCCTTAATTGCCCACGTGATCTGATAACTCTGGCAATTATTTTGTGACGTTGGTTGATGGTGGGTTCAACGAGCCATAAGTCAAACGGTTGACTGACCAATCACAGAAGCGAGTTATACGGATATCTCGTAGGACACAATTGTGACAACGACGTGGAGTCCTAAATGTTTTATAACATTCGGTGCCAGGTCGTGGATAGGACCTCCATGGTGATCCTAAGAGTCGATTCTTTTGACTATCGACTGTCTCTTGAGATTAAGGCAGATTTTGGGTGACTTTTGTTTCTTTCTCACGGTCATCCGTAACAGGGGGCCAAGTAGATTGTTTCGGGTCATTTCATGTCAGCTTAGATCGGCAGGAGTCAAGTTGAAGGAAATATTCACCTTTATCGTGTACTCGATACTTCTCGGGGCCACTCGAGGAGTCAGAATCGAAATGCATGGCCATGCTCGGATACGGATTCGTTTTATCGGTTAAGTTACTCTCTAGTCGGGAAACCACTCATGATACGGTCGATTGTAAAATACGACCTTTGCGGATACGGATCTGCAAATTGTTTTACATTGAGTGGGAGAAATTTTAAATGGATATGAGAATCGGTTATCGCACATACACTTGTACGGACAAGTGGGAGTTTGTTGGAGCCGGTGTCCTCCAGTTAGTGCGGATAACGTTATTGCACGTACACTTGTACGGACAAGTGGGAGCTTGTTGGGGCTGGTGTCCTCCACAGTTAGTGCAATGACATATAAATCTCTAAAAGGATTAAAGGGTATACTTTTGTATTATTATCAGTTGGTCCACGTTTATCAATAACGGTTGGCTTGCTAGATAAGTTTGACGTTATTGTCATACAGATGGCGGTGATCAACTGGTCCCTAAAAGTCACACCTATAGGATACGTTTGAGAGATGTGACGGTATGAAAATACAGTCATGTTGATGCCTAATATGACTAAGCAGTTAGTCGGAGTTATTGACTAAAAATTAGTCAAACGCGATGTTGAGATACTTATTTAATACGGATTAAATAATAATGGCTAAGGTGAATTAAGCGGTTAATTCGTAAATTGAATATAAACGATTATATTTAATTAATGTATATTGAATTAATTAATTATACAATATTGTCATTGTCGGACATGTATTAATATGTCGACTAATTCATGTTACTAGTCGATATTTTAATATCCGATATAGAATGATGATTTATAATTAAAACCCGTCATATACATTTTAGCGAAACGAGTCGGACCACGAATTAAATAAGGAGAAAGTAGAAAGCCCACTCCGCCCTTGAGCTCACGGTTTGGCCGAACAAAAGGAGAGTCCCTCTCTCCTTTTGACCTAATCATTGTCATTTGCACAAAAATTAGGGTTTTGGAGTAATTTCCTCTGAAATTCTAGATCTCACATCAAAACCTCACAAAAGCTCTCTCAATATTGCAAGGCAATCAAAGAGCAATTTCTAGCACAAGGGGCATAGTCTCAGACGATCTTGGGTGCAACAATTAGGAGGAAATCTATATTGATTTCTGTTCTTAGGCCGAAATTCACAGGACCCAAGGTTGATTCTTGTTCCTTTATCGTTTCTCTTGTTTTTCGTTTATGACAATTAATCACATCATAATTTGCGTTATAGTCCTTAATTTTAAGGGGTTTTATACGGATATTACCCTACACAATATGTTTAAGCCAGCCACCGAGTATGGGGATATCGAGTCGGGAATTGTGTGCATAGATGTGTACGATAAATAGGTTAAAAATAGTTGTGATGGAGTCTATGGTAATGTGTACTCCGTGCAAATAGTAACGATGAACTGTGAAGGTTGGTGTATTGTTGGAAGTGCGTGTGTAGATGCGGTAAAGATGGTGTATATGCTAGGAGTTGCATACGAGTATTGGATAATGTGGTGATGATAATGAGTTATGAGTCTTTATATGCGTTTTAGTTAATAAAAGTTGTTGAATAATAATTGGAATTGCAATGGATGAATTATCGTGACATGTTTGATATTTTTGCAAACTTGAGTAGTATATGATAGTTATTTCTAGATGGATGCTTAATGCAGTGTAATCACCTTTTGAATGACTGAATTTGCATGTGCGTAAGTAACCGTGGAATAATGTGTTGATTGTGCATATGTATAAATCGATAATATAGTTGAATTGTTTTGCTTAATAATTGGTATGGGACGGAAGGATATGTGTAATGTTTGGATGAAATAGTTTTGTTATGTTTGAGTAGTAATAATGTATCGTAATTAGATGAAATAACCGGTGACGAGCTCCAAATATACTTTGGAATCGACACGAGTTGTTGTTTTGCAGGAATCGTTAACCAAACTCGTAACTTTTGATCTCGTTCCTAACCTTACTCGACGAGTACGAGTGCCTATACGACCGAGTAGACCTTACTCGATCTAGTTAAGTTATTAGATCGAAGAAGTTGGAACTGCCAGCGAAAACTCGATCGAGTAGCTCCAACTCGATCGAGTAGAGGCCACTCGATCGAGTACCCAACTCACTCGATCGAGTAAGTGCTACAGTACCCGTAATAACACGGGATTATTATACCTTTCCCATCTTCTTTCTTCCCTTATTCTTCATAATCTAAACCCTAATTCTCTTTAATCACTCCTTTTCTCTCAAAATCTTCGTGGATTTGTGCTTGACTTGCTTGTTTTCTCCTTGATTAATTTGTTCTATTCACTTGCTAATCATTCAAGGTAAGAATGCTCATCTTTTTCTTTGTTTTTAATCAATTAAAACTATATAAAAGTGTTAGATTTTCTGAAAATTCGATTTATACTCATGTATTTTTGTTTATAATTGTTGTAATATGGTATATTTGCTCTAGTTTATTGATTATTGATTCTAAAAGTAGAAAAATCGAATCAATATGGGGGTATATGTGGACCAAAATTTCTAGGGTTTGGGTTGCAAATTGAATTTTGATTTGTCTTTTGAGTATGGAAGGGGGGAAATTGAGTAATGTATGTTGTGGGTATCATGTTTAGTGTTGATTTTGATTAGTTTTGCCCAAAATTTTGTCTTAAAACTCCGTCTTAAAAGTGCCCCAAACTGAAATTCGCCCCAATTCTTTATGATGTTTACCCTTTTTGTGAAACTATTTTGGAAAGATTAATACTTTAATTTGTTAATTGATGTTACAATTTTCGTATTTTTGAAAGTTATAAAGACCGTCTGTTATGAATTGTGGAAGTAGCATGTTTCAAACTTTTGGTGGTTTCGGTGGAAGTGTTTACATGGTTATTTCTTTCTCCATAAGTATGCATAAAAAGTTTATTTTCTTCAAGTAAGTGTCCGTTTGTGTGCCTAAATGTATGTTGAAACAGATGCCGAGACCTGCAGCTGGCACCCGTCAGAGTAAGAGGGGGAGGGCTTCCGAGCCCGAGGTTGGTGAGGGGAGTCAGGGACCCACTGTCCCACCAGTACCTGAGTATCCTACCATTGTCTTTGCTGATTTCAAGCAAAGAGATGCTTTTGTTGAGTTACAAAAACGCCGTATGAAACCAGCTCGCTGTATCGACACTGTAACACCACCCATTTATTTAGGAGTCTTTAGCAAGACATTCCCAATAATTAGGATTGTTACCATCTCGGTTGCCTGAGGTAAATGATACAAATTAAAAGAAGCAAAAGTACTTTAATAACTTTAACTGAAATAACGGTTTAATTACATTGCCAACCGATTAAATTTAAACCTTAACTTTATAATTTACTACGCAGCGGAAATTACATAAATAAAGTTGTATAAGTCAACTAAGTGATCTAGACAGCAACTATGGTCCAAGTCGAGCTCACGTCCCAATGCTCCCAAGTCAGCTAATCTTAAGCACCTGCAAGTCTGCTCCCCATTTATGGTTCATCACAGGTGTTCACGAATACACTGTCAACCATGAGGTTGAGTAGGACAACAATCTCAAGACAGATAATATAAATAATACAAATATTCAAACACAAATGCCCAATCAACTACTCTCCCAATACACCACCACGAAGGTATTAAACGGTGTCTGCCAGTAAGTTTATAATACATCACCCGAATTCTCTTACCATGATGTCTACCTCAGCCACTAAGTTTATATAATATCATCCAAAGGCTCTTACCATGATGCCTACCTCAGCCAGGCTAAACCTGATATCCAACTCATTATCAAACCAATTGTAGGAACAACAATGGCTACCTACCACACCGTCTCAAGAATATCCAATACAACCCCTTCCAATCACAATATACAAGATATGTATAATCCAATTATCAAAACAGTTCAATTCAATTAACACAACATCCAATTAAATAAGAAGATATACAATTAATAGGTCCAGTAGAATCGTTATCCTACCTTTTCAGCAATTACTCCCAAATAGCAATCCAATAATATACTTAGAAATATTCCACTTCAAAACCGTCTCAACAATTCCACCACATAATAAGATATCATTACTCCAATATTAATTCATTTATACTTTTATTTAATAATTATAAATTATATTAATTATTCATTATTATTACAAGTTTAATTGCATTACGATATTCAAAGACTCGCTTCAAATATTACAAAATCGGGTCACCCAACTCCCAAATAAAACCCGACTCAACTAAACTAACCCCGAGAATACCCATGTAACCCACCCATACCCACGTACATTAGCACACCAACAACAATATCAACTGACAGTAACCTATGCAACAAGCTCCACCGTGAGGCACCACATCCAACAACCCAGCCTCACGACAAACACCAGAAAAACCATCAAGACACGGCCTCTCAACCACGTCCTAGCAACCATACACGACGCCCACAACAACAAACACGAATACCACAAATACCGAAAACCCGACATCGTCAACCACCGCGTATAAAGCTCCTCGCCGGCACCACCTCAGCCACCAAAACCACCTCTGACGACCACCGATGTCACCACTGACACACGGTGACTCCAGGGCTGGTCCCCTTTCCCTGGTTAGTCAACAAAGACGGCCACGGTAACCGTCTTAAGACGGTCAAGCGCAATAGTACGATTTCCCCTGTTTTCCCCCTGTTTAATCGCAATTCCGGCCACTACCTATGCAAACCACCACCCCCGACCACCTTATTGCCACCACTAGACTCGCCCTACCACCACGAGTCCAACCATACCAGATTCAAGTCTAAGTCAAGTCACAATAGAGGTTAACCCGTGTTTTATCCGAATTAAGCAACCATATAACCACCCACGAAAATCCGTCTGAAACACCCTTCTCCCATCGATCAATGGTGGTCAATGAGGTCAACAGTGGTCCCTGGTGGTCCACGGTCCCAACAATGGTCACGGCTTGTCCTACGGTGGTTTAGTTTACAAGTTATGGCATAGAGAAGAGTATACATGAGACGGTCTTACCTCGAATTAATTAGCGATGTAAATTCCGTCTTTATTCCTTCTACGTCTCCTCCTCTTCTCTCAAATTTTCAGTTTTCATATCATAAACTAGG
Source organism: Silene latifolia (assembly GCF_048544455.1). NCBI lineage: Eukaryota > Viridiplantae > Streptophyta > Magnoliopsida > Caryophyllales > Caryophyllaceae > Silene > Silene latifolia. The sequence continues at coordinate 85,825,754 of NC_133535.1, forward strand.
GCAAGGTATTTATCTTATAGTTGTTCATGGGTCATCCCGCCCATTAGCCTGTCCCGTCCAGCCCGCTTATTACGTGGGCTTGGACAAGTACTTTTTACCCAGAAAATTAAAAGGGCGGCCAAGCCCAGCCCACCAAGTTAAATGGGCGGGTATGGAAAATAAGAAAATTCCATGGGCCGGCCCATTAGGCCCGTTTACTATTTAAATCTGTTACATTTACTCCTAAAAAAAGACATTTTCAAAGAAAATTGTATCAATTTTATAACAATGTGGAATACTAAAATAATACGTAAACTATAAAGGTTAAATAAAACAAAAATATTTATATATTGGATACCCTTTCATATTTTAATTAATAAAACATCTAAATTGAAGGTTCATGTTACGGCCCATTAGCCCATGGGCCGCCCGACTTTTGACTAAAGGGCGGGCAAGGGAAAAGATAATTGGCCCATAATTAAGGTCCGACCCGCCCACTAAGTCTTAAAGGGCAACTTTTTCTCACGGCCCGGCCCATATCCGGCCAAACCCGCATTTGAACAGCTCTAATTTTATCTATTTATAGGGTAGGTTTAGATCTATAAGAGAGAAATTAGGAAATTATGTAATTTGCCATATTATTAATATTATACAATTAATTCTATTATTATTATTATACAATTACACATGTTATTATTATTATTATTATACAAATACGATTTTATTATTACTACTATTAAAATCACGAGTACACACGGCCCAAGTTGTAACCCAATCCAATTCCCGTCTTGCTTTATTATTTTATTATTTAATTACCGTTCTTGTATACAATTATTAATTATAACGCCTTTAATTAATTATTTGATTCACGTAAATTAGTTATATGGATTCCATTAAGTTACGGGGTATTACAGACACCACCATCTTAGAGGACCTTGGGGTAGAGACGGATGTGAGGCATATCTTTGAGACCTTGGGTTTGACTGGTTTGTACCGCCTTAGGAAGCATTCCTACTCCTTCTTGACCTTGGAGTTCATGAGCTCTTTCAACTAAGATGCGGCAGCTAAGACCGTACAATTTCGTCTGATGAACACTTGTTTCCTCTTGACCATGGACATGTTTGCTACCCATCTTGGCCTTGCCCGACCGGAGAAGGGAGCCCTTAGGGATGTCCCGACTGAGTTTGGGGCTAGTAGTTACATGTCTTGTTTTACCGATAAGAACGCCCCCACCTCAAGTAACATGTTGATAAATGACTTTCAACATGTCACTTTGAAGATCTTTCTTCGTCCCTTGACTTGTCTGCTTTATGACCGGAAGGATGTGAGTAAGTTGAACTCACATGAGGTAATGTTGCTAGTTGCCTATCTCAACCCCACCCGAGCCCCGAGAGTTTCTTACAGTGCCCCGGCCATAGTCTGTGCTAGCCTAGCTTTTATGGCCACCTCTAGGACCCGATACTTGAGTTGTGGTGCCATTCCCACACGGTTAGCGGAGCGGTTGACCACCTTTGAGGCCTCCTCGGCCCTTACACCTATGGCTCCATCTGTGCCTACCTTGGACCGAGACTACTTCCTCGACCAGAAATGGTTGAGAACTTTGGAGGGTGGTGGTTTGGCTTGGAGAATATGGGGTATGGGCTGGATGAGGATACCTGACCCCGAGCACCTTCCTTTGACTGAGCCCTTGACGGCGGCGGTAGTGGCATCGGATTCCGATGATGATGAGGAGACTCCTACTCGGCAGTACTACCTTATTGATGCAGATATTTTAGAGGTGATGCAAGAGCCGACTAAGGGGGATCAGGCTAGACCTGAGGATCGGCAACCTAGAGTGGGGAGGGGTCCGAGACGGGTGAGGGAGAGAGTCGTTGAGACCCAGCCACAGCAGCCCGTGCCTCCACAGCATCAGTTTCCCAGCTTCCCGTCGTTCTTTAGTCCTGAGATGCGGGTGAGTGAGCTCACAGAGAAGGTATCTGCCACTTTGACGCTCCGGAACCTACACGAGATGGCATATGTGCAAGGCATTGGGACCGCCTCGGCCCAACCGGTGTGGTAGAGAGGTGTTGGAGATGATAGTGGAGTCTTTCACTCCTTTGGTATGGATCTGACTGCATGGGGGGACCCTAGGAGTTACTCTTACGGTTGCTTGGCACCATGGCGAGTGGGAGCAGATTCTGGTACAGGTGCTACCATGGGCGAGGGTGCAGTTGGAGCAGGCACATCCGAAGGAGGAGGCAGAGATGAGGTGATGGAGGAGCCGGCCTTGGAGTGATGTTCTTTCTTTGTTTTTTATATATATATATATATATATATATATATATATATATATATATATATATATATATATATATATATATATATATATATATGTATATATATATATATATATATATATATATATATATATATATATATATATATATATATATATATATATATACTATCTCATGGATTTGTCGTAGCTAGTACTTGGTTGGTTGGTGTTTTGATACTCTTTGGTTTGTATTTGGCCATAAGGCCGTATTTTGGATGATTTTAGGACTTGTTATGCAGGTGGTTAGTGTCGAAAATGAAATTCCGACTTAAATATGTTTACTTGGTGTTGCAATGTAGCAATTTGGAGAATTTTGACCTGTGACTACTCGATCTAGTGCCCCTCACTCGATTGAGTAACTGCAGGAGTGATTTAGAAATTCTCTCTGGACTCGACGTACTCGATCAAGTAGCTGATGAACTCGATCGAGTAACGTCAACTCGATCGAGTGACTTCTAAGCTCGATCGAGTGCCCCTGTATGTTGGTTATTTCGTCCAAAATTGTTTTAGGTCTTCATGCTTATGGATCTTGTTGATAGTATGTTCCTTTGTCGTGGTTGGTGATAGGATCATAGTGTCTCAAGTATGGTTCATAAGGTTATATATACGTGGTTTACACAATATAAGTATGCTTTATACACTTTGCATGCTAAATTGAATTGCCTCAAGTAACATGTTGAATGGTGGTTTTGATTTTGTTGCATGTTTTGTAATGTCGCTTAAGAGATTAATCGATGTCGTATATAATAACGGGATGACGGAATGCGTAATTATATTGTCCACTTTTCATATGGTATTAGTATGCAAGGTTCATATTTTTGGTAATAGCAAGAAAGTGCCATGTTCGTTGTGAGTCTCAACGTATAGTATAATTTGTTCATAATGTCAATGTGGGATAAAAGTTAATGTCGTGTGTAATGGTTATAGTCGTCTTGAAGGTGAACTTCGGGGACGAATTTTCTTTTAAGAGGGGAAGGGTAATGTCGCATGGGAAAATGACAAAATTATGACAATCTCATAGTATTTTGAGTAGCTGTTTGAGTAATTGGTAGTGATTGTTGTATAATTGTTGGCAATTGTTGATTAAATTCATCATGTGGTTGTATTTCGTTTCCATGTAATGGTTCGCAAAGTTGTTAAGTAATTGAGTTATTACTCATGTTTGAGTAATAGAAATGATTAAAAGGGATTAATTTAAAATGAATGCTATTTTGGTTGTTGTGTAAGTGATCGATAATCTACTATTTTTGGGTGATTGATAATTAATTACTGTTGACAAGTAATTGATGGAGAAATAAACAGATAGTCGTGTTGGTTTGTGCTTGAGTAATGACATGAGATAAGTGGAAGTAACGGTTGTGTCGATTTGTTCTCATGTATAATGTATGTTTGGTGACTTGCTAGGAAGCCGTGTTGGATGTTGTGTGTGTTGCGGTAGATGATGATGATGATGGGTGGTGAGCGTTCATAACTGGGTGGTAGATACGAACGGTTGTGTTTGTCCTTGTCGGGATGGATAGTTGTAGGTTGCCTTAGTTCCTTTTACCTTGTGTCGTGGGGGAGGATGAGTTGAACTTCGGGGATGAAGTTCTTTTTAAGGGGGGAAGACTGTAATACCCGTCCTTTTAGAGACCGTTGACCGTCAATTGACTGACCTTAGACACCTATCTAGACCTTCGGAAACCTTATGAGCTAACCTTGTGACATTATAACCCTTTGATATGTTGGTTACTCGATCTAGCGGAGGCTACTCGATCGAGTAGCTTAGTCACTCGATCGAGTATAGGCAACTCGATCGAGTAACAGGAGTTCAGCGGGGACTTATAAATCGTGATATCGTTAAACCCAAATCATTTCTTCTCCTTCTCTCCTAAACCTAGATGTCGTCATACCACGTCTCCTTCACCATGGTTCATCTCCTTAAGTCCTTTAAGAGTAGTTACACCTTAGGGGTGGGATGCTTGAGTCGGGTAGCGGTCGTGACGCCGGATTACTTTGTATAGTTATGTTGTCATCATCATCATCGTCTCCCTTGGATTCAGTTGTGTTTATGGTAGTAGTAATAGATGGTTATGCTGGTTGTTATAGGTGGTTATGGTGATTGCTTGTTGTCTTGTGGTCGTGCGTGGAATCGCTGTGGTTTGCTAAAGGTAGGTTTTTCTACTCAGTACTGTTGGTTGTCTAGAGTGGCGATTGTAATTGTATAATTGGTTTATTGTCGTTGTTGATGCTAAAGATTGGTTATTGCTGATCGTTGTTGTTGTTTAATGTAGTTGGTTGTGATTGTTTGTCTGTGGTACTCGAGGTGCGTCCTCGGCTGAGTGGAGTCACTTGCGCGAGTGGCTTTACGCCCTTGAGTCGCCCTCTGTGGAACCCGCCACAAAAGGGGATGTGCACATCTTGGAACATGGGTTATGATGCGTGTCTTTTATATAAGGTTTTCACCTCATTTTTACACGCATTTCTGTGCTTTTTATGTAGCATCTGGCTACAAATACCCCCGAATATTCTACTTTGGCCCGTTTATTGTAATTTGCAGGAATTGACCAAGGAGGAGCTAAATCGAGCCTTAATTGTCCCAATTGTATGCATTCATGGGAAATATGGAGCCGGAGCTTAGGAATTTCACACCTGGAGTACGCATGAGCTGAGCAAAGGGAGAAGCTCAAGTCCTGACGCGCTTATGTAGCTCGATTGAGTCCTTTAGTGCTCGATCGAATGCTTATTACACTCACTACTGGTCGATCGACCAGTTCATGGAGTCGATCGAGGAGGTTCAGCAGGCAGAGCTCGATCGAGAGGATGTCCTAGCTCGATCGAGTGACTTGGACGTCGATCGAGTAATCATCTTACTCGATCGAGGGGATTTCGTGTGTTTTTGGTTTATTTCCGCCTAATCTTCTATGGGCTTTTGTAATCAGTCCATAGATTAGGTTTAAGATGTTTTTACAGTATAAGATTGAGGAGTACACTACGTGACTCCCATCTCCTTTACTACGTACATTTTTCATCTGTCACTTTGGTCACTGTTCTTTTGGAATTCTACTCTCTACCTTGCTACTCGGAATCGGTATTATCAATTTAATTATTTCTTTATCGCATTTATTGTTTCTAATTCCTTTTCTCTCTACCTTATAATCGCTCAATCAATTAGATTATTCATCATGTTTAGTTTTAATTGCTTGGTTATTGTTATTGTTAATCTGACAATTATGAGTAGCTAATTTCCTATGCTAAGACTATAGGGGACCCATGATTTGAAGGGAGAGTAAACGATCCACTAGGTTGATACCGGCATCGTCTTTGTTGTTTAAATGCTACAAATAACTGTAATTGCCTAATTGAGTCGACGCAATTAGACCTTTATCCTTGGTGGACCTTGACCTGGACCGAAAGGTTGGAAGAGGGAGACTAGTAGCGAACAATAGAATATTGCAGCGAGGGCGAGAGTTAAGCTGTTTACGTTTTAGGGTGAATTAAGGACCGAAAGGTGACGTTCGCTACCCCTTGGACCGTGTTGTATTGACCTGGGACCTAGATTACTCGACCAGATAATTATGGTGAACCGCCTGTCTTAGCTATCCTCTTTTATCTGTTAACTCCTCCTTTTATTTCTCTTTTCCTTACTCTGTTAGTTTAGAAATCACAATTTTATAACCCCCAAATTGGTTACTTAGACGAGCCTAGTTTTAGCAGTCAATTTCCTACCTCTCTGTGGATTCGACCCGACTTCCCTAGCTATATTAGTTAGTTGGCCAGTTGGTTATTTTTGACAGGTACGCGACAGCCGTGTCAAATTTTGGCGTCGTTGCCGGGGAGGTGGCGCATATTTGTTGCTTTAATTAAGTTTGTCTCTCGTCTCAAGGAATTCATTCCTTGAGGCTGATCTCATTTTCGCGAAGCTTTGATTAGTTTTGCAGGTTAATAGTCTATTCGTCAAGATGCCTACGATTACAGAGCATACAGAGCCATGTGGAAGATGCGGTGAAGAAGGACATGACCTTTACGAATGCACGGCAGGTGTAGAGCGTGCCCTTGCATATAAGAAGTTCAAGCAGGGAGTTCCTTTCTCCCAGCTATACGACGAGATAAAGAGCATTTCTGCCCCTTCTGAACCCGTCCCACAACCGGTCTCTCCTTCTTCAAGAGAGGCAATTGCCGAATTGAAATCCATCATGTTGAGTAGGTCAGAGCAATCTGATGCTGTTATATCGGAATTGAGAGAACAAGTCGCGCAGTTAACACTCGCGGCAGACCAAACCAAGACTCCTCCAATTTGCGATTCCGTCAGTGCCATGAAATCTCAAAATGACATTATTCATGGAGAGAATGAAGTTTTGGCAGTTGATGATGACTCAGATGACGATCTAGACGAGTTTCTACAGGAGATGCTTGCTGCGTGTGCAGTAACCACTCGATCGAGCAACACAACCACTCGATCGAGCGGTTCTAGCCATCCAGTCACTCGATCGAGTGACAATGATTGTCGATCGAGAGACCATGCTGAAGAAGACACTCGATCGAGTGTCAAGATAGGTCGATCGAGTGATATTGAAGAAGAAACTGGTCGATCGACCAGTAAAGGCACTCGATCCAGTGCATTAAGTGGCGGAATTCCTAATTCAGTATCTAATACCGCCACCGTGTCATCTCCCCCTGCTGTGGAGATGTCACGCGTTGATAAGGGTAAAGGCAAGGTTGCGGGACCACTTATCGCTACCAGGGTACCCTTCCCAAGTCGTCTGAAGGACGCAAGGATCGAAACAGCAACAAAGATGGTAAGTTCGTGGACATCGTGAAGAACCTTCGTAATCTGTCCCTTTTTCTGAACTTGTTACTCAAGTTCCCACTTACGCTAAGTTTATGAAGGATATTGTGACGCGTAAGAGGAATTTGAGCGAATTTGAGACGATTTCATTTATGGAAGAGTCTAGTAACCTACTGTTAAATAAGGCCCCTCCAAAAATGAAAGACCCGGGCAGCTTTTCTATTACTTGTGTCATAGGCAATATGATTATTGATAAGGCACTTTGCGATTTAGGTGCCGTGTTAGTGTCATGCCCCTTCCCCGTCTCGCAAGAAATTGAAACGAGTCACTTCAAAGTGACCAACATTACCCTACGAGATGGTGATAGATCTGTTAGGAGACCTTTAGGTGTCTTGGAGGATGTGCCCGTGAAAATAGGCAAGCTTTACATCCCAAGAGATTTCATTGTTTTGGATATAGCCGAGGACACCCGACCCAGTTATTTTAGGAAGACCGTTCCTTTGTACAGTGGGGGCCGTGATTGATGTCGACAGGGCGTCGACTCTTGCGATAGGAGATGACGCTATCACATTCAGTTTGCCCACTACTTTAGCCCACCCAATGATAGAGGACACTTGCTATTCGGTCGATATCATTGATGAGTCTATTTATGACTTCTGGTCGGGTTCTTTTATGAAGGACCCACTAGAAGCTCTCATGCTTTTTGATGAGTGTGCGAGATAGCCCGGAGAGGACGATGACGTTGCATTGGATTTGCTTGTTGATGATTTAGATGAGCATGAGGGAGAGCGGGTGGAACAAATGATCAGCACTCTTTGCTCCATTGAGGTAAAGGTACCGGAACGTAAGCCTCTCCTTCTCATCTTAAATATGCTTTTCTAGACGATACGAGCGGTATCCAGTCATTGTTAGTGCTAAGCTTAGTGATGATCACCGACTTCTTTGTTAGTCAGTGTTAAGAAAAACAGGAAAGCAATGGGCTATTCACTGGATGATATCACGGGATTAGTCCCCATATTTGTATGCACGGGATAGAGCTGGAGGAGGATCATAAACCTTGCGGGCGGGGTCGGCGTCGGTGAACCGAGAAGATGCGAGGATGTTGTGATGGCTGAGGTAATGAAGTCTGCTGGATGCGGTATTATCTATTCGGTAGGTAATTCTAGATGGGTAAGCCCGGTGCATGGTAGTCCCGAAGAAAGGAGGGACAATCGTAGTTAAGAATGAGAAGAATGAGTTAATACCTACTCGAGTAGTGACTGGTTGGCGGATGTGCATAGATTACAGACAAGTGAATGCCGCCACCAAGAAAGATCACTTTCCCCTTCCTTTTATTGATCAAATGGTAGAAAGGTTAGCTTCCCATAAATTTTTCTGCTATTTAGATGGGTATTCGGGGTTCTTTCAGATCCCTATCCACCCGACGATCGAGGCAAGACTACATTTACCTGTCCTAAGGGCGTTTTTGCGTATCGCAGAATGCCTTTTGGTTTGTGCAATGCCCCCGCCACCTTCCAAAGGTGTATGATGGGGATATTTTCAGAGTATATTGAGTCTATCATGGAAGTTTTTATGGATGACTTTAGTGTATATGGAAGTGATTTTTCTAACTCGTCTGTCTAACCTTGAGAAAGTGTTGCAGTATTGTATTGAGGTTAACCTTGTCTTTGAATCGGGAAAAGTGCCACTTTATGGTCAACGAGGGAGTTGTCTTAGGGCACTTAGTTTCTGATAGGGGAATAGAAGTTGACAAAGCAAAGGTGGAAGTGATTCAAAGAATTACCACCTCCTGTTAATGTTAAGGGGGTGAGGAGCTTCCTTGGTCACGCCGGTTTTTATCGCCGGTTTATCAAGGATTTCTCCAAAATTGCTAAACCACTTACACAATTGTTGCTTAAGGATGCCCCTTTTGTGTTTACTGATGCTTGTCTTTCTGCTTTTAACGAGGTTAAAGCGGGCTTTGGTCTCCGCGCCGATCATCTGACCTCCCAACCGGACTTGCCGTTCGAGATCATGTGCGACGCGAGTGACTATACACTAGGAGCGGTGCTAGGCCAGAGGAAAGACAAAGCCTTGAATGCTATTTACTATGCGAGCCGAACTCTGGATGAGGCTCAAGTGAAGTACACTACCACTGAGAAGGAGCTTTTAGCTGTAGTTTATGCCTTAGAAAAGTTCCGTACTTATTTAGTTGGGTCAGAAGTTACTGTTTTTACTGACCATGCAGCTTTGAGGCATCTCCTTGCTAAGAAAGAGGCAAAACCACGCTCGAGGTGGATACTCCTCCTTCAGGAGTTTGATTTGCGAGATCAAGGATAAGAAAGGAGCCGAGAACGTTGTAGGCGATCACTTGTCGCGGTTGATGCGACAAGAAGGGGAAGATTCTCTACCCATTGATGATTCTTTCCCTGACGATTCATTAATTCTTTGTTATATCGTCTATTGTTGACCAGGAACCCTGGTATGCAGATATAGCTAACTTCGTTGTCGGTGGCAAGCTGCCGCCCGACCTTTCTTCTCGGCGAAGAAGCGTTTTACGTATAACGCTAAGCGATTTCCAGGATGACCCTTACTTGTTTAAGGAATGTGGAGACGGTCTCTACAGACGGTGTATTCCGCAGTGGGAGACCAAAATAGTCCTGGAAGGCTGCCACTCCTCTTCATATGGTGGTCACCACGGTCCATCGCGCACCGTGGCTAAGGTACTTCAGATCTGGTTTTTACTTGGCCTTCTTTGTTTCTTTGACGCTAAGTCTTTTGTTTCACTGTGATGCATGCCAACGATCCGGGAATATTTCGAAGAGACATGAGATGCCACAAAACGGCATCCTAGAGGTTGAGGTTTTCGATGTCCGGGGCATTGATTTCCAAGGACCGTTCCGTCCGATAAAGGTAACAGTACATTTTAGTAGTCAGAGACTATGTGTCAAAATGGGTTGAGGCAATTGCTTCACCTCATTGTGATGGTAAGACCGTGATAAAAATGTTCAAAAAGATCATATTCCCCCGCTTTGGTGTCCCTAGGGTCGTCATTAGTGATGGGGGATGCATTTTAAGGAAAAGAAACTCACTTCCATACTGTCTAGAGTTGGTGTCCAACACCGGCGTGGTTTGGGGTATCATCCCCAAACTAATGGTCGAGTAGAGGTCTCTAATCGCGAGCTGAAGGAGATCTTGTCTAAAGTAGTTTCTAAATCACGGAAGGACCGGAGTCTTAAGCTAGATGACACATTATGGGCTTATAGAACCGCCTTTAAGACACCAATTGGTGCATCACCTTATAGGTTAGTTTATGGGAAATCGTGTCACTTACCTGTTGAAGTGGAATGTAAGGCCTGGTGGGCAATTCGTGAGCTTAATTATGATCCTAAGCCGTGTGGTCGAATCGTCTTTTGCAGCTAGATGAATTAGAGGAGTTTAGGCTAAATGCCTATGACAGCTCGCGCATTTACAAGGAAAAGACGAAGAGATGGCATGACAAGAGAATCCTACCTCGGGAGTTTCATGTGGGGCGGAAGGTGTTGCTTTTTTAATGCCCGATTGAGATCAAGCTTTCTGGCAAGTCAAGTCCAGTGGACTGGTCCATACACGGTGACGGGTGTTACCAAATTTGGATCCGTGGAGCTTGAAGATTCCGAGGGTCATAGATTCAAGGTGAATGGCCAATATGTGAAGCATTACTATGAGGCAAGTGAAGCAGACAACCGTGTTGAAGTCTTGCGCTTCGACGAGCTCGACGCGCCAGTTACTTGATACCAGAAAGGTCGTGCGGGACCTCTTAAACCAGCGCTCTCCGGGAGGCAGCCCGGACAGTCTTTTTGTACTTTTTGTTGAACTATTTGTTTTTTTTTCTTTAGCTTTACGTTAAACGTTAGACGCTGCTTTATGAACAATTTTTGTGCCTTCCTTGCGTTTTTGCGTCCTTTGCAGGTTAAAGTGCTCGATCGAAGGGTTTTTGTGTTCGATCGAGCATTTTCTGATGAGGCTGCTACTCGATCGAGGGTGATGTCCTCGATCGACCATATCCCTGTCCGTGCTTACTCGATCGAGTCCATTTCTGCTGCAAAACACTCGATCGAGTGATTATGTACTCGATCGAGTAGCTATGACTTCCAGCCGCTGTTGTTACGTCTACAAGGCCACTGTTGACTTTCTTTGACCTCCCATGTTCATGGTCGGTTTGGGGAGGTCCCGCTATATGACGTTTTGTAAGTTCCCGACTCCACTTCTCCTGTTCCTTTCAGTTTGCATTTCTTTCCCTATTTTTGGTACAATGAGGGCATTGTACGGTTTGGTTTGGGGAGGTATGCATCCATATCTGTGTCTGCATGTTTCTTGCATTTTCGCTTGCACGTTTATTTAATTCCGCATGCATTGTCGTTTTAATTACTTCATATAAAAATCATAAAAAAATCATAAAATTCAAAAATTTTGACAATTTTTCATGTTTAAATTGAGTCGGAACGTTTGAACATTGACGCTACTTTAAATCCTTACTTGAGCCTGGCATTTTCTTGACATTTAGCTGGCATGTTTATGTGCATAATCTACGAGTTTTTGTTTCTCTCTTACCTGAACAAATAGACTTGATTCTTTATGTCGGCAAGCTACATTACATTCTGAGGTTAGAGCTTATTAAACTGGTGACATTCATGACCGGTTTCATTTAGGATGTGAGTAGTACTCTCTTTAAGACATGTAACATCAATTTGCATAAGCATGAGTCTAGTCTTCTTAATACCTGTATGCATTCGGTCTGTGGATGGTGACACGTGTTAGGAGAGGCAGTTCCCCTTGTTTCATTCTACCCATGAACCTCACATAGCCAAATTGCCTTTTTGTCCTAACAACTACTTTCTATAATATTTCCTACCCTAGCTGAGCTAGTAACGAGTAGTTTTTGGAATGTGTTATTGCAATATGGTTATTTCATCTGATTTCAGAAGATGGTGGAAGAATTGAAGGGAAAGAAAAGAAAATGTGTTGAATTGAAAAAAAAAAAAAGAAAAAAAAACAAACAAAAAAAAAAGAAAGAAAGCGAAAAAAAAAGAGACAGAAAAAATTCAAATGAAAAAGAGAATGAAAGAAGAAAAAAATGAGAATTACACATTGTTTCACACTCCCATGCCTTATTTATATCCTATGGGGAGTTGACGACTTTTGGTCTTGTGAGTTCAGTGCATAATTTTGCACCGTTTCATCTAGCTGTTATGAGTACGAAGTTGGGATGCAGTCTATATTTGGATCCGTTGTTACTAGCCTAGCTTTTAACCCCACATATCCAAATTCATTTTAGCCCCTTCTTACCCATTACCTCACTAACCCAAATGTAAGTCCTCGGCACGTGTCTTGGTCACTAGTATGGTTGGAATGCGTATGTACGGTTGTAGAGACTTTATTCATGTTAACTGCATGCATGTTCTTATAGGTCGAGTTAGGTGAGTGTCTTGCTTTTTCCTATCTTTCACATACATCCTCGCCTTGTACCTGGTTTTGAGTGACGAGCGACCCGTGAGAGTCCGACATCTTTGAATCTCGCAAGGTCGACGGTCCAGTAAACTTGAAACATTAATTTAACTCGTTTGCACTTTTCAGTTGCCGCTTTGTCATTTTGTTGCATTAAATTGGTTCTGGTGGATTATTGTAGCTGATGCGTTGGTCCCGTTCTATTGTTCACCCTTAGTTGCATTCATATTTGCTTGGGGACAAGCAAAGGTTCGGTTTGGGGAGATTTGATGCGTGTCTTTTATATAAGGTTTTCACCTCATTTTTACACGCATTTCTGTGCTTTTTATGTAGCATCTGGCTACAAATACCCCCGAATATTCTACTTTGGCCCGTTTATTGTAATTTGCAGGAATTGACCAAGGAGGAGCTAAATCGAGCCTTAATTGTCCCAATTGTATGCATTCATGGGAAATATGGAGCCGGAGCTTAGGAATTTCACACCTGGAGTACGCATGAGCTGAGCAAAGGGAGAAGCTCAAGTCCTGACGCGCTTATGTAGCTCGATTGAGTCCTTTAGTGCTCGATCGAATGCTTATTACACTCACTACTGGTCGATCGACCAGTTCATGGAGTCGATCGAGGAGGTTCAGCAGGCAGAGCTCGATCGAGAGGATGTCCTAGCTCGATCGAGTGACTTGGACGTCGATCGAGTAATCATCTTACTCGATCGAGGGGATTTCGTGTGTTTTTGGTTTATTTCCGCCTAATCTTCTATGGGCTTTTGTAATCAGTCCATAGATTAGGTTTAAGATGTTTTTACAGTATAAGATTGAGGAGTACACTACGTGACTCCCATCTCCTTTACTACGTACATTTTTCATCTGTCACTTTGGTCACTGTTCTTTTGGAATTCTACTCTCTACCTTGCTACTCGGAATCGGTATTATCAATTTAATTATTTCTTTATCGCATTTATTGTTTCTAATTCCTTTTCTCTCTACCTTATAATCGCTCAATCAATTAGATTATTCATCATGTTTAGTTTTAATTGCTTGGTTATTGTTATTGTTAATCTGACAATTATGAGTAGCTAATTTCCTATGCTAAGACTATAGGGGACCCATGATTTGAAGGGAGAGTAAACGATCCACTAGGTTGATACCGGCATCGTCTTTGTTGTTTAAATGCTACAAATAACTGTAATTGCCTAATTGAGTCGACGCAATTAGACCTTTATCCTTGGTGGACCTTGACCTGGACCGAAAGGTTGGAAGAGGGAGACTAGTAGCGAACAATAGAATATTGCAGCGAGGGCGAGAGTTAAGCTGTTTACGTTTTAGGGTGAATTAAGGACCGAAAGGTGACGTTCGCTACCCCTTGGACCGTGTTGTATTGACCTGGGACCTAGATTACTCGACCAGATAATTATGGTGAACCGCCTGTCTTAGCTATCCTCTTTTATCTGTTAACTCCTCCTTTTATTTCTCTTTTCCTTACTCTGTTAGTTTAGAAATCACAATTTTATAACCCCCAAATTGGTTACTTAGACGAGCCTAGTTTTAGCAGTCAATTTCCTACCTCTCTGTGGATTCGACCCGACTTCCCTAGCTATATTAGTTAGTTGGCCAGTTGGTTATTTTTGACAGGTACGCGACAGCCGTGTCAGGTTATCGCTCGGATTATATGAGTGAGGCTTAGGTGGGAACGGCTGTGGTCCCCCACTGGCGATGTGGATTACTGGTGGCGGCTGGTAATCTTGCAGAACTGGACCTTCGGGCAGTCAGAGTTGTGAGGTTTAGTGGAGGAGGTGGTGTATGTGTGTTACTGTATTTGTCGTGTCTGCTTTTATATTTAATCCTTCAGTTACAGACCTTGTGTGGTGTTGTTGTGTTGTCTTCTTGTGTTGTGTCTGTCGTGATCCACTATGGTGATCAGTCAGTCTTAGCAGATTGATGTTTGGATCGTAGTTAGGTGCTTGGAGGGACGAGTCTACCACGAGTTATGGCAGAGATAGTTTTACATAGTTGATAGTAGTCACGAGTTGTACTTTTGTTTTGTTTAAATCACTTGTAATTTAATATAACTATTCTTTTATCGACATTTTATTATTACTGTCCTCGGGCAACCGAGATGGTAACGCCCTTATCTGCTAGGGAAGGTCTTGTTAAGGCTCCTTGGTAGATGGGGTGTTACATAGACTCCTCCGGTTCCCATGTGGCCTCTTCCACATTGTGATTAAACCAAAGTACCTTAAGTAAGACGGTCTCACCATTCCTTGTCTTGCGTACCTTTTGATCCAAGATCTCCTTAGGAAACTCTACATAAGTTAAAGACTCGTCCAACTCTATGTTCTCAACCTCAAGTACATGTGATGGATCACTCACATACTTCGGGAGATGTGATACATGAAACACGTTGTGGACCCAATTAAGCGATGGTGGTAAAGCTAGCCGATAAGCTACTACACCTACCCGGTCTATAATCTCATAAGAACCGATAAAATTCTGAATCAACTTTTCTTTGTTGCCAAACCTCATCACTCCTCGCATAGGTGACACTTTCAAAAGGACCTTATCACCTACCGTGAACTCGATGTCCTTACGTTGCAAATCTGCGTAACTTTTTTGTCGATCCTGAGCTGCTTTCATCTTTTGGCGAATCAAGTGAACTTGCTCATTCATATATTGCACCATCTGTGGTCCCAAAACCACAGCCTCGGCACTATCATCCCAACATACTGAACTCCTGCACTTCCTGCTATACAAAGCCTCAAAAGGTGTCATCCCAATATTAGTGTGATAGCTGTTGTTGTATGAAAACTTGATCAAATCTATTCTATCTATCCAACTTCCACTAAACTCCATGGCACAAGCTCACAACATGTCCTCTAAAGTCTTGATAATCCTTTCGGTTTGACCACCTATCGTAGGATCAAAATGCTGTACTCATCTTTAAGGTAGTTCCCATCAAGTCTTGCAACTCTTTCCAAAACCGTGATATGAACCTCGCATCTCGATCCGACACTATATCCTTTGGTACCCCATGTAACCGAACCACATACTTCCTGTATCCCAAAGCTAGCTACATCTTAGTCCAAATCATATTGTTACCATGCTAAGTCCTTGGTAACCCCACGATGACGTCCATAGAGATCGACTCCCATTTTCAATCCGGTACCTCAAGTGACTGAATCTTACCTTGTGGTCTCCATTATTCACCCTTTACTCTCTGACAGGTTAAACACTTAGCCACAAACTCCGCCGCATCTTTCTTCATATAAGGCCACCAAAACGTCTTCTTTAAGTCCGTGTAGAGCTTGTCACCACCCGGATGTACTGAAAAAGGAGTGCAATGAGCCTCCGTCATGATCAACCTCTACAAGTCGACGTCACTAGGTACACACCATCTCCCATCAAAACGAACACTCCCATCTTTATGGATAGAAAACCTCGAAACTATGCCACTCTCTACCCTTAAATTCCACTCTTGAATCTTGGGATAAAGTTCATGTTTCTTCTTTATGTCATCATATAAATCCCGTTCGATAGTCAAGTCACCGATGGCATCGCCCTTTCGAATCATATGGATCCCCATCTTAGACATCTCATCCCTCAGGTTCATCAAAGACATAGCCATGTACAACGAATGTACACTATTCCTACTCAAGGCATCTGCCACCACATTAGCTTTACCCTCATGATAGATGATTTCCATGTCATAGTCCCCAATCAACTTCATCCATCTCCTCGGTCGCATGTTCAGCTCTTTCTGTGTGTAGATGTACTTCAAGCTCTTATGATCGAAAACACCTTAGAGGTCGCCCCATAAAGATAGTGCCTCCAAATCTTTAGAGCAAAAACTACGGCGCCCAGTTCTAAATCGTGAGTAGGATAGTTCTCTTCATACGATTTCAGCTGCCTCGATGCATTAGCGATAACCTTCCCATTCTACATCAACACACAACCCAAACAGTTCTTTAAACCATCAGTATAAACCTTGAAGTTTTCACTTCCCTCAGGTAGAGCTAGAATGGGTGTTGTGGTCAAACGCTCCTTTAATGTCTGGAACGTCGTTTCACAACTCTCATCCCAACGAAACTTGGCCTTTTTTTCTCATCAAAGCTGTCATAGGTCTGGCGATCTTAGAAAAGTCTTTCGCGAACCTCCTATAGTAGCCAGCTAAACCCAAAAAACTCTGAATCTCATCTACATTCTTTGGTGTTTCCTAGTTTGTCACTACCTCAATCTTGCTAGGATCCACCGACACACCCTCTTTTGATATCACGTGGCCTAGAAAAGCCATTTTCTCTTGCCAAAACTCGCACTTAGATAACTTAGCATACAACTGATTATCTCGCAAGGTCTGTAGTACCTACCTCAAGTGTTCCTCATGCTCCTCCTTAGTCTTATAGTAGACCAATATGTCATCAATAAAGACGACCACAAACCTATCCAAGAACAGGCTGAAAATATGGTTCATAAGATCCATGAAAACTGTCGGTGCATTAGTCAACCCAAAAGGCATCACCAAATACTTATAGTGACCATACCGTGACCGAAAAGTTGTCTTTGGAATATCCTCATCTAATATCCTAAGCTGGTGATAACCCGACCTCAAATTGATCTTAGAAAACACTCCTGCACCACTCAGCTGATCAAAAAGATCATCAATCCTTTGTAAAGGATACATGTTCTTCACGGTGACATGGTTCAACTCTCTATAGTCGATGCATAGCCTCATACTCTCGTCTTTCTTTTTCACAAACAAAATTGGTGCACCCCAAGGCGATACCATAGGTCGAATGTATCCCTTGTCTTGCAACTCATCCAGCTGCTTCTTCAGCTCTTCTAACTCTTTAGGCCCTATTCGGTACGGTTCTTTAGATATAGGTCACATCCCCAGTTTGAATTCAACACTGAATTCGATGTCCCTCTTAGGAGGTAACCCCAGTATCTCATCTGGAAAAACGTCACCAAACTCCCCAACTACTAGTATGTCAGAATGCCGACGACCCCTCCACACGCATATCCCTCACATGACAAAGGATTAAAGGGCACTTCTTCCTCAAACATGACTTTAAAGTTAATACCGTGATCAACTTCATCTTAGGTTTTACTATGAACCCCCTATATGATACATTGACTCCCTTAGGCCTCTTTAAGGACACCCTCTTTTGCCGACAATCTATCTTAGCCTCATACTTGTCCAACCAGTCCATCCCGACGATAACCTCAAATCCATACATAGGAAACTCTAACAGGTTGACAGGTAAGTCTACTTCCCCCATCATCATGGACACCCCTTTATAAAACTTATAACATGACACTGACTCTCCCGAAGGTATAAACACATGATCTTTTACCAATTCATATTCTCCCAAACCCATAGCTAAGGCATGATTCTTAGACACAAAAGAGTGGGTTGCCCCCGAATCAAGCAGAAAAAAATATGGTGTGTTATGAACAAGAAAAGTACCGGTAACAACGTGAGCATCATCCTCCGCTTCCTGCTTGCCAATCATAAAAAGTTGACCACTACTCTTATGGCCTCCACCTTGAACCGTGGTAGTCGAAGTAATCGGCTTGGCTACCGATTTCTGCGTCACACTGTTATTCGAACGCTGATATGATCCTCCATTATTGTGGTTGTAGCCTTCATTGTTGTTGTTATGTCCTCCACGATTACCCCATGACCCAGCTTGTAACACCCCCATTTAACTAGGAGTCTTTACTAGACATTCCCAATTAAATAGGTGTGCTACCATCTCGGTTTTTTGAGGTAGTGAATAACAAAGTCCAACTCACCAAAGTAATTTAAATAATACTTTAGCGATTACATGTTTATTACAAATTAACCAACTAAAACTTAATATAAATTAAAGTGCAACTCACAGCGGAAGTAAATAAATTGATTGAATAATCTATGTGGTCTAGACTTCTAGGTAGACTGGCCAAGTCCTCACACATTCCCAATAGCTCCCAACACAGCTAATCTTTAGTACCTGTCAAATCTGCTCCCAATTATGGTTCATCACATGTGTTCACGAATACACTGGCAACCACGAGGTTGAGTGGAATAGCCAAACAACAACAATAATTGGATACAAGAACGATATTAAATGCAAATGCAATGCATGCTCATGATCAATCCTCTGACGCACTTGTTCATCCTGCAAATCCATGGCCGGGGTAGTCTCATCATCCCAACCAAAGTTGAGGTAGTCTCATCATCCCAGTAACAAGTCCTGCGGTAACATTCCGTTCGGTGGTTGATCTTGCTTGGTGGATTGTCTTGATATTAGATTTTCTAGTGGATAATATGTTAGTGAGACGGAGTTAGCGGCGTTTGTGGATGGTATTTGGTAGTGTATGGAGTTAATGTCGAGAGGCTATAATGTGGTGGACACGATATCGTGAGCCATGTTTTGGGGGTAGGCATAGTTGGTGGATTTGGCGTTAAGAGTTCATGTTTTATAGGTTGGGGTTTGAACTTCGGGGATGAAGTTCGTTTTAAGGAGGGAAGACTGTAATACTACGGTTTTATGTGCTGTTGAGTACTCTATCGATTAGGGCTTACTCTGTCGAGTAAGTAAGTGTTGCATGCGAAACAGTGTACTGCTGATGGGTACTCGATCGAGTAGGTGGGTTACTCGATCGAGTAGGCGGCACTCGATCGAGTAAGTCAGTTTTACGGGTTATTTGTCGGGTTTGATAGCAACGCGTGAAAAGGTTATATAAGCTTCTCCGTCAGTTTCTTTTTACTTTTTACTTTTTACCAAGTTTTAAACATTTTTACAAGAAAACAAACATCGTTGCATTCTCTTTTCGCATTGCTATCAAATCCAAGGGCCTAGAGTCGTTGGAATTCAGAGTTCTTTATATCGTTGAGACCGTCGTATTGGTGGTAAGATTCTTGTACAGTTTTTATGTCATTTCATTGATATTAGTTGAAACCCTAATTGGGTAATTTGGGGGTTTTGGGCGTATTTTGATACTAGATAGTGTTTGTATGATTGTATATTTGATAGGAGGTGATTTCGTAGAGGAACTTTGATGATTCGCTATTTCGACGGTATTGGTGATTGCTTTTCCAGGTAGGGTTTCCCTACTCGGTTATTGATTACATAGTTCTTCGTGATGGTTGTGTTTATTGTTGATCTTTAACATATTGGATTGTATTGGCGTTGTTGTTGTATAATTGGTTATGTTGTGTTTTTCTATAGTTCGCGAGGTGTGTCCTCGGCTGAGTGGAGTCACTTGCGAGAGTGGCTTCACGCCCTTGATTCGCCCTCTGTGTAACCCGCCACAGAAGGGGATTTGCATATTAAGGAACTTGGGTTTTCGCTCGGAAAAGATGAGCGCGTGTTTGGTGGGTACGGCTGCGGTCCCCCACTGGCGGCGTGGATTATCTGTTGCGATGGGTATTCTGGCAGGGCTACACACTTTAATGTGTAGTCCGATGTGTGGAGATGTGACGGAGTAGGGTGATTTGTGTATTGTTATCTTTTTTATCTTGTTTTGTGTAATCAGTAACTCAACTCATTTAAATGTTTTAAAAACGGTGGTGCTTCATTCGGGGGTGGTGAGCAGTTGTCCAGCTGGTATACTATGGGTGCGCGCGGGATTAGCTGGGGATGGAGTCGCCACGAGTTGGTTTTATAACAGTTGTATTTTCCTTTACTGTTCGTTTTGATGTAAGTACGTTAAACTTTATGCTTAAACTATGTTTCTTGATGGTCACTTTTGATTATTATGCCTCGGGTAACCGAGATGGTAGTACTTCCATGCGTTAGGTGGTCTTGGTCAGGCACCTTGGTGTATGGGGGTGTTACAAAGTGGTTTCAGAGCGACGATTTTGGAATCTGTAACTAATGAGCCTAATGGATATAGAGAGTCAAATTAAAATGAACCCGGTAGGAGCTGTTAGGAACTAATGCAAAGACTTGGGAGACGTCCTAAAGTTGCGAACTCAACCTACAACTTTGAACCGGTCACTACGGGGTGTCATGGGATCGTTGTGTGTTTACTATTGTTCATGTGCATATGTTAGATGAATAGGTTGGATGAAAATGTTGGATGAGTATGTTGGATGAATATGAGGTATGATGAATGAATTGGTTGGAAAAGATGGAAGTAGTAATTACATGAGGATATGGAAATTATACTGGAGCATGTTCATGTGACGAAGTGAATTTCTGATGTGGTCATATTAGTAACATGTGATTAGGGGATGTGATGTTATATATATTTATGATTTTGTTTTACGTAAAGTTATAGAATAAAGCATGTGGGTAATACATAATTGACAAGTTGAACAATATAAGTGCATGATGGATGTTGTTGCTTGGATTTTTTCGATAGTAACATGTTGTTAGGGATACTGGTTTATGAGTATTGAGTTGTTTTTGTTTACCTTATTGTTGTTTAAGTTGTTTGGAAGTAAAAATCTAGTAGTTATGTTGTCCGATTATAGAGAGGTCGTCTTTAAACTGTTATAACTTGAGATGTATATATGATTTTGATGTGATTCCAATTTGAGGTGATAGCTTATCTTTTACAATTCTAACGATAGGTCACACGCCCAAAATGACCAAGAAACGAGTGAGATATGATCTTTTTACGAAAATTGGACAGTGTTGAGAACTGTGTAAGGTACTCGATCGAGTTGCCCTTACTCGATCGAGTGCACCTCTTGTTACTCGATCAAGTACCCCTTACTCGATCGAGTAGCTCTGGTAATTTATTATATGTGCTTCTGACCTTCACCTACTCGATCGAGTAGGCTGTACTCGATCTAGTGACCCCTGTTTTGGGTCATATGCTTATCTTTTTACCTCGTCGCATATCATGTTTAATTCAAAGGTGTTCTTTTGCTTCTTTATGCATTGTTTTACGTATGTGTTGGTTCTGATGCGTAAGTTACCAGATCTTATGATGTAATGAGTAACACCTTGTGATGGGTATGAGTTCGGTGGGGAGGGCATGAGTTATATGTGGTTGTGATGGATAGTGGAAAAAGGAAATGGAGATTGATGAGCTTATCGAGGCAGGGAGCATGTTTTGTGAGATGTGGTGAGTGATATAGCCGCGTGTTGAGTAATGTAAAAGTAAGGGAATATGGGTAAGGGGGTGATGTAAGTTATGGAACGTGAGAATGAAAAGATTGAAATGAGGATGCAAATGGTGGTAACTTGGGATGTTTAAAGATTATGAAGAGAGATAGTTATAACTGGGTTGGTTAAGGATATATGTAATGGAAAGGTCGTTGTAGATAGATGGAAAAGAATGGTGTATAAAGAGCTTAGATTGAGTTATGTCGCGATGTGGATTTGTAGATAGAGATTTAGTTTGGGAATTTGGATTATCAAGAGGTGAGCCTAGTGTGTAATTTCCTTGGGCAATTACCGGTATGAAATGAGTTTTGGTTTCTAGAGGCGAAAAAGGGGGGTAGTTGAACAGTAAACGTTGATTTTGTGGATTGATTAGTGGCAAGTGTGAGTGAGTAAAATGATGAGAGAGGACCCATGGTAAGAAAGAGTGAGAAGGTACCGATGTGAATTAATGGAATTTGAGTTTTGGAGCAACGAAAAGGTAACCGGATTACCAGAGAGTTAGGTAGAAGGAGTAAGGAGATGAACTAATAATTGGTATTGTTGAGTGTAAAGGGAAGAGAAGGATGAAAGTAAGCTGAGAAAAACGTTGACCAGAGTTAAGAAACATGAAAGTAAGGAATCATGGAAATGTGTGATAGCATCATGAGAGTGTGTGAGTTAATGGTTATATAAGAGTTTGAGGACAACATGTTAGCCATGAGTTTCGAGGAATTAAGGGGAGTAAAATTTGGTAGAGTATTTGCACGATATGAGATTTTGGTGGTGAGTTAGGTGGCGATACAATTAAAGACATAATTGGATGAATGTTCAGGTAAAGTTTGTTGATGGGTTTGATGTTCGTCATTTGGGATGTTAACCGAAGATAGGAAAGAAACCGTGATATTTAGAGATGAGTGTAAGAGATTGGATATACCAACGGTGGTAGTGTTGAGGTGTTGTCACTAGAGGTTAAGGGTGATGCTAAGTAGGAAAGATAGCCATTCTAAAGAGGTTGATTTGGTAGAGACCAGATTGATATGTATGGTTGTGAGGAAGTATAAGATGTGGTTATAGGAGGCGGTTGCTAGTAGTTGAGTAGTAATGGTATGGTTACATTTGTCATGAGGTGATAGTTACGCGAATGGGAGAATGTGTTCTGAAGGGCATGCGAGTTAAGCTCGGGCGAGAGATAACCTTTATCAAGTGGTAACTTACGTGATCAGGATTGACTAGATGGATGTGATTACGGGTCTATGATGTGTATAAATGTTTGTGTGAGGTTCTGAACCCACGGGAAGTGGTATGGTGTGATAGTTATAAAATTGTTATCTGAATGTTCTGTAATATTTTTTGGGTACGGTAACCTAATGGAATGATATTCAAAAGTGATAGTTTGGGTAATCTGGCATGGCTAGTTATACTTGTAAGTGTATTCATGATATATTTTTATTCTGTGAAATGGTATGGATGATATCCATGAAGTTCTTATTTGTTTATTCCGTGTAATATGTTGCGTTGTGATCTAGTAAAGCGGTTTTGAGTAAGTTTCTTTTCTGGGAAGTTATACTGAGTCACTGTTTATGGGATTGTATAAGTTGCGATGACTATCGATGTGGTTGTTGTGGCTCGGGTGGTGATCCGGGCACGGTACTTCGTGTTGTGATGCGAGTATTTTCGCGCTGCGGTGCGGCTGTTGGTGGCGGTGTTGCGATGCCGTCATCGGTTGTGGTAGAGTAGGCGGGATGATTACGATACGAGTTTTCGAAAGTACATACCAGTTATACATAGATTGTTGTTTTGTTTACTGTTGTTTCCTGCGAGTTCCGGTTTGAGCAGATAGACGGTTGTTTTGTTTATTGATGTTTCTTACCAGTTTCGGCTTGGGAGTGAGTGTAGAGTATGATATGGAAGAGAGTTGTGTATATTTCCGTTGTTGTCATGGTATAGTGATATCCTGTTGATGGGACACAGTTTCGAGAGGTTGTTGGAGTAGTTGTGATCTTCTTTTAGAGGAGGCATTGGTTGACATAATAATGGCAAGTGATTTGTGGAACATGTGAAGTACTGATCTGGAAGCCGCAGATGGTTAATAATCTTTTATTGAGACAATGAGTATAGGCTGTTGGGAATTAGTATCATGTTAAGTTATGGATGAGTTTTGCGGTAATGAAAGAAAAGAACTTGAGGATCTAATGTGAGTGTGTGTAACAAGTGTGGATCGTGAGTTATGCTTTTAGAGATAGGTGCTTTATTATATAGAGAGGTTTGTCGTTTTGCGGTAATGTGGAAGAGTTGGAATATTGGTTATGCTAAGGATTTTGTGATATTGCTTGGTGGATTGTCTTGATATTGGATTTTCTAGTGGATAATATGTTAGTGAGACGGAGCTAGCGGAATTTGTGAATGGTATTCGGTAGTGTATGGAGTTAATGTCGAGAGGCTAATGTGGTGGATACGATATCGTGAGCCATGTTGTGGGGGTAGGCATAGTTGGTAGAGTTGGTGTTAAGAGTTCATGTATTATAGGTTGGGGTTTAAACTTCAGGGACGAAGTTCGTTTTAAGGAGGGAAGACTGTAATACTACGGTTTTATGTGCTTTTGGGTACTCTATCGAGTAGGGCTTACTCTGTTGAGTAAGTGAGTGTTGCGTGCGAAACAGTGTACTACTGATGGGTACTCGATCGAGTAGGTGGGCTACTCGATCGGGTATGGGGCACTCGATCGAGTAAGTGACTTACTCGATCGAGTAAGTCAATTTTACGGGTTATTTGTCGGGTTTGATAGCAACGCCTGAAAAGGTTATATAAGCTTCTCCGTCAGTTTCTTTTTATTTTTTACCAAGTTCTAAACATTTTTACAAGAAAACAAACATCGTTGCATTCTCTTTTCGCATTGCTATCAAATCCAAGGGGCTAGAGTCGTTGGAATTCAGAGTTCTTTATACCGTTGAGACCGTCGTATTGTGGGTAAGATTCTTTTACAGTTTTTATGTCGTTTCATAGATATTAGTTGAAACCCTAATTGGGTAATTTGGGGTTTTGGGCGTATTTTGATACAAGAAGGTGATTGTATGATTGTATTTTTGATAGGAGGTGATTTCGCAGAGGAACTTTGCTGATTCGCTAATATGACGGTATTGGTGATTGCTTTTCCAGGTAGGGTTTCCCTACTCGGTTATTGATTATATAGTTGTTGGTGATGGTTGTGTTTATTGTTGATCTTTAACGTATTGGATTGTATTGGTGTTGTTGTTGTATAATTGGTTGTGTTGTGTTTGTCTGTGGTTCGCCAGGCGTGTCCTCGGCTGAGCGGAGTCACTTGCGAGAGTGGCTTCACGCCCTTGATTCGCCCTCTGTGGAACCCGCCACAGGAGGGGATGTGCATGTTGGAATATGTGTCCTCCGACAATAATGCGATCACAACTGTTGATCATGATGATCACATGTTTAAATCTCATTTTAAGAATACATGTGGGATGTAATATTTTACAGTCAACTGGTCCACACATATCGGTAATGATTGGCTGACTAGAGTTTGACATTACTGTCATGCGACGGAGGTGATCAGTTGATCCCCTTAGGTCATACCTAAAGAGTGACACTTTTAATTGATTATTTAATTGATCGTATGTCGATACGGGTTAACTAAATTGCTTAAAATTGACGGACGATTTTGTGAGTACAATTGACGTGTCTTATTGTAATTCGATTAAATAAGATACGGTCTAAGTAATCAAATTGTTTTATTACTTAGATAAAATTATTGTTTACGAAACAATTGAAACTGGATGAATAATTTATTATAAATACAAGACGTTGTGATTTATAATTGATAAACCGTTTTGGTACAAGTAATTATGAATTTACTAAGTTGATTTTGTACATGACGTATTTTCATTAATCCGTTGATTTTTAATATGTTAAAAATACATTACAATTTCACATGACTAGTAACATGTGACAATTGACAAATGACAAATATAAAATGGACCTCCCATTTTATGTAAGTGCCGAAAAATGGAGGGAGTATTAGGTTTAAAATTGTGTTAATTATTTTTAAGTTGAAAACATGATGATTGCAACCTAGTATAGGCATGCATACCTATTCCTTCTTGGGTAGAATAACAAGCTCATGCATTGGCTCTACTCTCCCCATGCCAACCGGTTTTTGAAGGTGAAAAAGGCCAATGGTTTTTCTCTTAATTATTCACTATATCACAATATAATTTCTAGTGTAAGAAATTATTAAAACTCTCTCTACATCTTATGAAAAATTAGAGAAATAAAATCTCCAAAATCTTCCTCTCTTGGCCGAAATTACAAGAGACCAAAATAAATATTTTGGGTCATTTTTAGTAAGATTAATATTGTTCTAAATCAAATAATATTAGTCTTTTAAGAAGTTACCTTGGGTATAAACTTTTAGGAGGGATTCTTCTTTGGATCCTTTGTTCATCCATATAAGGAAAGCTCAAGAACAAGTGAGAAGGAGAACTCATTTGTGCCCAAAAATTCGAAACTCCCATAGTAAGAAAGACGATTTCTTCTCTATTCTTATTCAAGTTTGCATGCATAAGATCTAGTTTTAATTTTATGACTAAATTAAAATGTCACATATATGAATATGTTAAATAATGAGATTAATAATTCCTAACAAGTGGTATCAGAGCCTTAGGTTGTTTGCATGCAAATCGGTTTATAATTTTTCTGAGTTATTTAATTAACATACAAAACTAATTAATTTGGTTTTATGAAGATAAACCTTAAAATAAATTTGCATGTTAAAAGTTTCTGGTCCTAAGTGATTTTTAGGACATTTTGGTTTATTTATGGATTTTATTGTTCATTTTTTATAATATTGGCATTAAAATGTGATTTTTATGATAAAAATGTCATTTTTGGACGAAAAATAGCTAAACTTCGATTTTTTCAGTGTTTTTTGGATATATTTTTACATATATTATCTGCTGATGGCCTGTAAATTTTCATAATAAAATGAGTTGTATTGCTCAAAATATGGATTTTTCAATTTAAAATCGTATTTAAATGGGTAAATAGGTTAATATGAGTTATATTTCGAATCTGGTCATGGAAATTTAGTATGTTGTCACATGCAATTTTACAAGATGTGTGTAAAATATTTGGCTACAATGAAGTCTTTATGCATGATTTATGAATTTTTGATGAAAAATCACATAAATAGTGACTTTAATTAGTAAAAATGCTAAAACATACTTCATGACTAAGAAAAAATGTCACATGTTGCATTTTATCATATATTTCAGATCTAAAAGTGAAAAGTTGATGAATATAATTTTTCTCATATTTTTAGGATCATAATTGTTAAATCCGATAAACCGCAACATTGTTTTTCTCGATCAATTATTGAAATTTTTAACCTAAGTTTTGAACATTATGAGTGTCATGGTATTTTTCCAGAATGTTCATGAGTTTAAATTTCAAATTTTGAAATTATTTGAAATTTTTATGATTTAATTTGAAGTTTATGAGATAATTTTGTTTTTTTTAGGTCCATTTATGAACAATATTAAGAAATCTAGGTTAATTATTGTCAAATGTTAGTGGAGACTAATTTTCAGTCCTAAGATGGTTAGGGTAATTAACTTGTACATAAATATGATTTTATGTAATTATTGTGATTTTAAAAGGTTAAATCGCGCAAATCCGTAAAAACCGATTAATATACGATATTAGCTCTTTAAAGGCGATTTAGCATAAAATCGAGCATGTTCATACATATTATAATGCTGCATTTTATTTATGATTGTCATATTTTAATTTTATGTAATTTTTGAATTATGTAATTTTACTTAGTATGGCCTTAGTTTTAATTGGTATTACCCGAAATGCATGGGAATATCGATTCGGTTGTAATTATTGTGATCTCGTATCACCGTTTTGTAATTTAATAGATTTATTTTATTTTAATTACAAATGTATAATAGGAAATTATGTAATTCATTTTGTAATTTATTTATTCCGGAGTTCCTTGAAGACGGTGCCACTCGAGAAGGCGATCCATCAAAGAAAGTATTGCCTTGAAGTGCGTGCCAAGACCGAAGTTCAAGGGATCAAAGGGGTTGGTTTCCAAATTTGTAATAGTTTATTAGATTTACTATTTTAGGAAGGCCATACTAGGATTTTAGTTATGCTTTGCATTTTATTTATATGTTGCATGCATAGCTAAATCGCCATAACTAAACATGCATTTTTAAATCGAATTTATCGACCGTGTCAATTACAATTATCGTAGTTCACCGCTTTAGTTCACTTAAAACGTGATAGATAATAAATTGACATGACCTCTCGCTAAAATAAACAATTGAGACTTAGCCTTACCAAAAAGTAGAAACCATGAAAACCTATTTCATGAGGGAGTGCACTCGGCCCTACCGGGGTACAAACCTTGTTACGTAGGGGAAGTGGGTGATAAATGTCTATCCACCGAATTCATGTTGATAAGGGATGAATCGGCCCTACCGTGCCCAAGTTGATGTGGATTTGGATCATGGACACATTTATTTGAAATTTGGATTGAGCTCAACGGAAGTATTCATGACCGTAGTCGCATGTGTTCCGGGCTAAAGATAAATATTAATGTAATTTTATCGACCAAGAGTTCTAAAAGTAGAATCGATTAAAGCGTTAATCCACCGAGTTATATTGATAACGGATGAATCGGCCCTACCGTGCCCAAGTTAATATGAATTTGGATCTTGGAATCATTTATCAAGTTGGGTAGAGGTCACTAGATAAATGTTATAAAACTTATTTAAATTAAAATTTACGAGTATTATTATTATTTTGAAAACGACAAATGTTTTATTCCTTCTATTTTGTTTTGTAGACCACTTTTATTTCTCATAACAAATGGCCGCACCTAACACCAACGCCGCACCTCTCACTAATGTTTCATGGCTCCGATCCTTCATGGATCGTTGTAAATTTGAAAAGAATGGGTCAAATTTCTCCGATTGGGATGCCCAACTCAAATTAGCCGCCCAAGGTGACGACAAGCTTCGTTACCTCACCGAGGCCTCTCCACCCGAACCTAATGCTAGGTCGAGTGCCGCCACTAGGGAAGCATATGAGGCTTACCACAAAGACTCCACCGCTATGAAAAATGTGTTAATTTTTGCTATGGAGGCGGATCTCCAAAGGAGAGCCTTTAAAATGGGCACCGCTAATGAAATCTATTCCAAACTTGTGACAATGTTTTCACAAACACCGAGGATCGTCCAATATGAGGCGGCCTCGGCATTTTTTGATCTCGATTTCAAGGAGGGCCAAAAGGTTAGCCCTCACGTACTCAAATTGTTGGAGCTAGTCGAGACTTTGAAGATTCAAAAAGTTTAAATCCCCAAAGAGCTCGTTGTAGATAGGATTCTACACTCCTTATCCAAAGTTAAAGCGTATGTTCAATTCCGGGTGAATTTTAACATGCAAGACAAGGACGTGTCTCTTGAAGAGTTGCACAAGTTACTTGTGCAAGCCGAAAGAGACATGGGGTTAAATGTTAACCCACCTAAGGACGTGCTTAATATAAGCACTAAGAGCAAAGGGAAGTTCAAAAAGAATGGAAAAAAGGGTAAGAGGCAAGTTCCCATGTCCACCAAGGCTAAGACTTTTGAAGCTAGCACTTCCAAAACCAAGAAGGGTCCTTTTGACAAATGCCATTATTGTAATGGTGTTGGACATTGGAAGAAGAATTATTCCAAGTACCTTGGTGACATCAAAGCTGGAAACATCACTCCAGTAGGTAAATGACTATCCTTTCTTTTATGTTTCTAATTCAACTATGGTATTTTGATACAAAGTTGTGATAATGTATCCCCTTTTTATTGTAAATAGGGCCTTCTCCAAGCAAAGACAAAGGAAAGGAAAAGCAAGCTTGAGAAATCATCAAGGAGCTAGGAGTAGCTACCAATGAAGCTTGGCTTTTATTGTCTTATTTTAAGTTGTGTTTCGGATTTTTAGAACTATTTTGATTTTCGTGTTCGACATGGAAATGGTTGATCATTTCTAAACAATGGTTGTATTTTGGATTATGGTGGCTTGGTTTGCAACCCAAGTCACCCCTTTTATCGTATTTGTTTGTTCTAAAAATTCGTCTTTATATGCTTGCACATAGAAACATATGATCATCTACTAAAGTGATCCAATAGACAACTATAATGATGGGATTCATTATATGTCCACAAGCTTAAGGCTTGTCTATGATCAATTATAAAGTGATGTTGAGTTGATGAACTCTCCTAAAGGAATGTCAATTACCAAGTACACTCATCAAATCTAAAATCTATTAGTCAATCTATGAGATAGTCCTCCCTCTACTTCAAGATCATCAACTGTGTCTCATAAATTATCTTTAAATATCTACTGTATTTATTATAAAGATAGAGTGGGAGAAAAATGAAGACACAAAGAATACAAAGAATAATTTGTATGCTTGAGTAAATGAGATCTACGAAAGAAGGAATGATTTGTATACCTAAATAGATAGTATACATGAATAGATGAGATCTATGGTCTCGAATAGATGAGATGTACATGACAAAAGAGACCAAGTGAAGTAATCAAAAGACTATGTTCTTAAGATAACTACACGAGGAGACCAAAAGAAAGTTTTGAAAGAAAATGACTAAATAAAGGTCTCTACAAGAGATTTTGCTAGTTTATGACCTAGATATAAATAGAGTTTCAATGTTGATATTTACTTAAGAGCCTAAATGAAACAAAGTTGCATCCTTGAAAATAAATGAGATTTATGACTAAAAGTTGCAAAGAAAGATATGCCGATATCTACAAGAGCTAAATTAATTGTTAACCACGCTAGTGTCATTACTTAACCTCATTATGAAAATAAAATGGTTAAACCTCCTTCCGGAAAAGGGGTATTTTGAGAAGGACGTATATTAAATGGAATTTCACATTTAAATAATGACATTGCTACGCATCATTATAAAAATGAACGAGTTAGAGATTAAAATCTCTTTCCATAAGTTTAAGATTGAAATCTCTTCAAAATAGGTGTTTTGAAAGGATATGTTGGGAACATATATACTTTTAATCTTAATAACTTGGCAAAGCAAAATGTATTTCAATTCTTGAAATGTTTCGATTGAGTAGTCAATTACAAAACATGTGGAATTGAGTGGGAGTTTGAAATTATCATGTGAAGACATGAAATTTAGTGGGAGCAATCATCTTGTAAAATTTATAACTCATTACTCATTGAGAATGACGAGCTAGTACTATCTTCACAAAGAAGTATTTGAGTTTTCAATTCTGGATGAAAATGGACTATGATGAATCCAATCACATCATGGGATGTTGGATAAGTATTGAGATATACACATCAAATCAACGAGAAACGTAGGTTATTCATATCGATGAAAATGGAATTACCATAAGCAGTCATGGTTATTCATTGAACCTAAGAATGGTTGATCACATGATTAAAAATTACTGTTGTTTTTGTCATTAGAATAATCATGCACATGTCCTATAATGAATCATATGCTTAAGAGCATGATGAGTCATTGGTAAGTCATAGAAGAATTGTCATGAATTCTCAAGAAGAATTAATGAGCTATTCTAGTGTTTGACAAAACACTCTGTTATGTGACAAGAAGTTGCACATATTGAAGTTCAAAAACGCATAAGGATTCATGAAAATCCTAAGCTATTTAAGCTAAAAGGAGAAATAAGAAGTTTGAAAAGATACTTGGTTATAGTAAGAAGTTACCCAAAACTAGTATTTTCAAAATTTGCTAGGACTTATGAGAAGTACTAGGCTAATCATCTTGACAATTGTTGCAAGATCCTACAAAACATATACCTGGTACATTATGAGTTGGAAGAACACTTGACTAGTGTGAGTTATGTCGACCACCATAATTCGTTTGTTATGTGATAAACAACAAGAAAGTTCTCTCAAGTAAAGAACCTATACCTAGTTTGGGAAACTAGATATGTACTTGGTAAGATTCATGATATGTGAGACAAACATGAAAATAAAGGAAAATGCAATTCAAGAGTTTGAACACATGGTATGTTAAACTCATGTTGCAAACGACTAGTGTTTACACACTTACGATATACATCACAAGGTTGTAATATGATATTGACTACCCGGATGTGATGTCGACATTTGTCGCTTGAGTTATTATTAACTCAACTTGTACTTTGTTACATCCAAACGGGTTGTAGAGACAATTGAACCCCGTTAAAGTGAACATGGATTAGCATTGTATTCGTCCATAGTCACTTACATGAGGTGACGTCTCGAAGTGACTAGAGTGTGATGCGATTGATGACAAGTTCAAGTGCCATTGAGTCATGTGAGATGACTAGTCGATCACATAGGCAGACTGTTAGGAACACTTTGTCGGGCTAATGACCGCTTATAGAGTTCTGGCAAATTTATATAGCCTGGTCGTGGCAAGAGCTACTATAGTATTCTAATGAGTCGATTCTTTTGACTAAAGACTGTTCGCCTAAGCTCGCACAGTTTCAGATTAACTTTGATTTATGTTACTACGACCTTCGTAAATGGGGTCAAATGGGCATATTTTGGGTTATGATGGTTGTGGCTAGTCGAAGGGAATAAGTGCGATAGGAATTGTCCACCCCTTGTCAGGGTTATAACAATATCTCAGGGCCACTCGAGGAGTAATGAACTGGAAATGCGTGGCCACGCTCGGAAGGTATCTATGGTAGAAAATTCCGGTCAATCAGTTATTCTCCAGATCGAGGAAACCACTCTCGACATGATCACTTGCAAGTACGACCTGAAAGACACCTTGCATTGAGTGGGAGATAGTAATAGGACAAGATAATTAGTGACGCACACTTGTCGACGACAAGTGGGAGATTGTTGGAATATGTGTCCTCCGACAATAATGCGATCACAACTGTTGATCATGATGATCACATGTTTAAATCTCATTTTATGAATACATGTAGGATGTAATATTTTACAGTCAACTGGTCCACACATATTGGTAATGATTGGCTGACTAGAGTTTGACATTACTGTCGTGCGACGGTGGTGATCAGTTGATCCCGTTAGGTTATACCTAAAGGGTGACACTCTTAATTGATTATTTAATTGATCGTATGTCGATACGGGTTAATTAAATTGCTTAAAATTGACAGACGATTTTGTGAGTATTATTGACGTGTCTTATTGTAATTCAATTAAATAAGATACGGTCTAAGTAATCAAATTGTTTTATTACGTAGATAAAATTATTGTTTACGAAACAATTGAAACTGAATGCAAATTTATTATAAATACAAGACGTTGTGATTTATAATTGATAAACCGTTTTGGTACAAGTAATTATGAATTACTAAGTCGATTTTGTACATGACGTATTTTCATTAATACGTTGATTTTTAATATGTTAAAAATACATTACAATTTCACATGACTAGTAACATGTGACAATTGACAAATGACAAATATAAAATGGACCTCCCATTTTATGTAAGTGCCGAAAAATGGAGGGAGTATTAGGTTTAAAATTGTGTTAATTATTTTTAAGTGGAAAACATGATGATTGCAACCTAATATAGCCATGCATACCTATTCCTTCTTGGGTAGAATAACAAGCTCATGTATTGGCTCTACTCTCCCCATGCCAACCGGTTTTTGAAGGTGAAAAAGGCCAATGGTTTTTCT
Organism: Silene latifolia; assembly: GCF_048544455.1. Lineage (NCBI taxonomy): Eukaryota > Viridiplantae > Streptophyta > Magnoliopsida > Caryophyllales > Caryophyllaceae > Silene > Silene latifolia. The sequence continues at coordinate 85,859,067 of NC_133535.1, forward strand.
CTTAATTATTCACTACATCACAATATAATTTCTAGTGTAAGAAATTATTAAAACTCTCTACATCTTATGAAAAATTAGAGAAATAAAAACTCTAAAATCTTCCTCTCTTGGCCGAAATTACAAGAGACCAAAATAAATATTTTGGGTCATTTTTAGTAAGATTAATATTGTTCTAAATCAAATAATATTAGTCTTTTAAGAGGTTACCTTGGGTATAAACTTTTGGGAGGGATTCTTCTTTGGATCCTTTGTTCATCCATATAAGGAAAGTTCAAGAACAAGTGAGAAGGAGAACTCATTTGTGCCCAAAAATCCGAAACTCCCATAGTAAGAAAGACGATTTCTTCTCTATTCTTATTCAAGTTTGCATGCATAAGATCTAGTTTTAATTTTATGACTAAATTAAAATGTCACATATATGAATATGTTAAATAATGAGATTAATAATTCCTAACAGTGCACATTAAGGAACTTGGGTTTTCGCTCGGAATATATGAGCGGGGAATTGGTGGGTACGGCTGCGGTCCCCTACTGGCGGCGTGGAATATCTGTTACGATGGATATTCTGGCAGGGCTACACACTTTAGTGTGTAGTCCGATGTGTGTTGATGTGACGGTTGGGTGATTTGTGTATGGTTATCTTGTTTATCTTGTTTTGTGTAATCAGTAACTGACCCCATTTAATTGAATTTAAAAACTGTGGTGATCCATTCGGGGGTGGTGAGCAGTTGTCCAGCAGGTATACTATGGATGCGCGCGGGATTAGCTGGGGATGGAGTCGCCACGAGTTGGTTTTATAACAGTTGTACTTTCCTTCACAGTTGGTTTTGATGTAATCACGTTAAACTTTATGCTTAAACTATGTTTCTTGATGGTCACTTTTGATTACTATGCCTCGAGTAACCGAGATGGTATCACTTCCTTGCTTTAGGTGGTCTTGGTAAGGCACCTTGGTGTATGGGGGTGTTACACCTGCAGAACCAGTTATGGGGAATCCAATGCAAGTGCTCATGATATGAAAATGCAAACAATTGAGTAACACAATAATCTTACCATCTCAGACACAAAGTTGAGGAATCCAATAATCAATATAATCATCTCAGTCACGAGCTGAGGTAGTCAATAATTAAATCATCTTAGACACGAGCTGAGGTAGTCATAAATCGAATCATCTCAATGCAACCAACCAATAACCATATAGCATCCATCACAATTCCAAATAATTCAACTAATACGATAAGATAATATCATTTAAGTGAACATTAAAGTGATTGAGTAGTTATCCTACTTAGCAAGCAACTCCAAATAAACAGCTTAAAGCGATCCAAATAATTAAAGCAACCGAACCCGATTGTGATTTCTTCACAAATCGTAACATAAATATTATAACTTAATTATTTATTATGTAACTCATTATATTAATTCACTCAATTTAATTATTTATTATATTCAAAACCCGATTAACATATAAACCCGAGTCAAACACAAGTATACCCATTTAACCCCAAGTCAACCCCACATAAAACCTTATAAACTAATAACACACTTTGACTCCTCAAAATACACGTCCTAAACCGTGTACCCACACAACCTCTAAGCCCAGCAGCCCACAGACCCCACCACCACCGTGGCCACCACCACTCCTTACCCTGCCACAGTGGTCATCAGACCTGACCCACATCATCCCCAACCACGATTTCCACGCAGCTCTAGCACCGATCAACATACGAACCCGACATAATGTATACAAAAGACACGGTTTTAACCTCCATTCACGACCACCACCGCCACTACAGACTACCACCTGTAACTCCCCCTGCCACCCTAGACATGACACCCACCGACACGACCCAACCAGTCGCGGCCAACCTCAATCGTGCCCTAGCACATCACCCACGACACAAACAACAAGGCAGCTCGCTACATTCAACAACCACAACCACCCCACACAACTAGTGGCCACCACCGTGGTCTCCATTGAACCACAGTGGTCCCACCAGTAGCCACAATGACCCAGGTAAGCCCATGGTCAACCCAAGACACCCACGACTCTTACCACACAAACACCCACAAACAACCAATAATATCTCGACACCACCGCACCTACCACCACCTGCAAGCACCTAGACACCACCACTAAGACCACCCATAACCGACATATCCAACCACCCAGGTCCCACAACCATACGACAACCACACAAGGCACTAGCTTCGTCTTAAAGCTCACGGCAACCTCCCTTTAGACGCCCATTCCGCCACCCACGGTGGTCAACATGGGTCAAGGTCGGTCTTACTAGAGTCACGACGGTCAAAGGCAACTACTAAGGTTATCGTCATTGTTCCCGGTGGTCCATACAGTGTATAAACATTAACTTAAATTATTAAGACGATATAAACATAAATTACGACGATCTTTTACCTTTTATCGCTAATTGCTCCTCCCGTCTCTTAAATCTCCTTCTTCTTTCTTTGTGAATTATTTTTCAGATATCATGGTATTTATAGTCGAAGACTAGAGAGTATATGAGGCCAATTAGGGAACTATTTCCTTATTTCGATTATTATTAGGAATTACGATATTATTATTATACTTATTATATTATTATTAAATCCCACTTCAAATCCCGACTACTACACATACTAGGCCTAACATAATCAGCCCATTAATCCATATCACACGGCCCAAGGCTTAACTGGCTTTAAGTCCAATTTCCGACTCGCTTACTTACTTTATTATTTAATTAACATCTTATTTGTAATTATTATTAGAAATGCCATTAATTAATTATTTAAATTACATAAATTATTCTCATAAACTATTATTAAATTACGGGATATTACAGTCTTCCCCCCTTAAAATGAACTTCGTCCCGAAGTTCGCCCATAACTACTATAATAACATCTATAAACATCCACACAACTGAGCACCATCCAACTTATGATAGCACAATTATCCATTTACTATTATCAACTACACCAATCTTATCACAAGATGTCACAATAATAACTCAAAACATTTGTAGTATCACATTCCTTCCCCCTAAAAATAAACTTCGTCCTTGAAGTTCGGAATAACAAACAATAGGAACAACCAAACCATTTGTTGTAACGCCACAAAACATGAAACACACATTGTAACATAAGACAACTATTATTTCCAACACAACATCGATTGAGGGATAAATGAATAAGAACAATCTTCGAATTACTTTTAAATAGCAAAACCACATTGTATAGTATATTCAAACTAACTTTTCTTTAAACTTATTTAATTACTGGTGAATACATTATTAGGATAAATAACAATCTATAACCAAAAAAATAAGCATAAATGTTTAAATTTACTTGCGCGTTTAATTCTTACTAATGACATCTAACTGAAACATGCATGGAATAATGTAAATATATATAGGTTTAGGGCAACACATTCCGCATATCACTAGACATGGTAATCTACTTCATATATTTTACAACATCCGAATATCAAAAGATGAGAAAATAACTTTTAGAAACTTTAGCATAAAACTTCCATTTTCAAGGATAACAAAACATGTTACAACTTCCAAAAATCATTAGTAAATAATAACTTGATTACTCCTTGAGTAATTATACTTTTTAGAAAAGACAGATAATTAGTAAATAATGAGAGAAAGAATCAAGTCAAAAACTCGTAAGGTCAATTTATAAAGCATTTTACAAATTATTTGGTCGAAACAGAAATTTTACAGCAACTTGTCAGAAACTTAGGTCAACTTATAAAAATCACTATTACGTGGCTTATCAATTTAGAAACATATACGAATCTTTTAAACAGTAAAGTTGGAATCACACACCTAAACAATAAGTAAGTTTTAAATGGCAAATTTAACAAAACATGAACGAAAACATAACTATATAGGAATATTTTGACCACTGTCCACTAAAATATTTATTTCTCTTAAACCGTATATTATTTAAGCATCAAACTAGAGGCATATGAAATCTAACTCACAAGGCTATCACACATAAAAGTTTCGTGAAAGGAAATCAAATAGGCAATAAATGCTAATCAAAGTAATCAAGGGTAAAATTACGAGAAATCAACCAAGTCACATTCTTCACAATTCCACGCATTTTCCATAGTACTACACATGTTAATCATAATTACGCCTCCCACATACATGCCAACATATTTTCTCATATCCACATGTTTATACCAATGCTTAAAATCATATTACACCCCCTCTCCTTAAAAGCAAGGTTACGTCCCTGTACCGCAGTCATCAATGAAAACAATACTCAAATAAGGCAAACAAAAATTCCTAAGACAAAATAAACAATATTCATTTTAAATTACCCCACAATGTAATATCTCTCAAGGTAACCAGTTCAAAACTGAAAGGTCTAGGGTACGAATTAAGGGCGTCTACTTAACCGCACTAAGAGGGACTCCTAACAGTTTCTACCCGAGGTTCATTTTATTAGACTCATTCTACATTCATTATTGTTCATTGGTTTAGGCCTAAGGATTGTTTTGCTCTGAGACCACTTTGTATCACCCCCATTTAACTAGGAGCCTTTACTAGACATTCCCAATTAAATAGGTGTGCTACCATCTCAGTTTCTTGAGGTAGTGAATAACAAAGTCCAATTCACCAAAGTACTTTAAATAAAACTTTAGCGATTACATGTTTATTACAAATTAACCAACTAAAACTTAATATAAATTAAAGTACAACTCGCAGCGGAAGTAAATAAAGTGATTGAATAATTTATGTGGTCTATACTTCTAGGTAAACTGGCCAAGTCCTCACGCATTCCAAATAGCTCCCAAGTCAGGTAATCTTTAGTACCTGTCAAATCTACTCCCCATTATGGTTCATCACAGGTGTTCACGAATACACTGTCAACCACGAGGTTGAGCAGGAATAGCCAAACAACAACAATAAATGCATGCTCATGATCAATCCTCCGACGCTCCCGTTCATCCCGCCAATCCCTGGTCGGGGTAGTCTCATCGTCCGAACCGAAGTTGAGGTAGTCTCATCATCCTAGTAACAAGTCCTGCAGATCCAGTTATGGGGTATCAAATGCAAGTGCTCATGATATGAAAATGCAAACAATTGAGTAACACAATAATCTTACCATTTCAGACACGAAGCTGAGGAATCCAATAATCAATATAATCATATCAGTCACGAGCTGAGTAGTCACCAACTAAATCATCTCAGATATGAGCTAAGGTAGTCATAAATCGAATCATCTCAATGCAACCAACCAACAACCATATATCATTCATCACAATTCCAAATAATTCAACTAATACGATAAGATAATATCATTCAAGTAAACATTAAAGTGATTGAGTAGCTATCCTACCTGGCAAGAAACTCCAAATAAGCAGCTCAATGCGATCCAAATAATTAAAGCAACCGAACCCGATTGTGATTTCTTCACAAATCGTCACCTAACATAAATATTATAACTTAATTATTTATTATTTTTACTGATTATATTAATTCACTCAATTTAATTATTTATTATATTCAAAACCCGGTTAAATTATAAACCCGAGTCAAACCCAAGTATACCCATTTAACCACAAGTAAACCCCACATAAAACCTTATAAACTAATAACACACTTTTGACTCCCCAAAATACACGTCCTAAACCGTGTACCCACACAACCTTTAAGCCCGGCAACCCATAGACCCCACCACCACCGTGGCCACCACCCCTCCTTACCCAGCTACGGTGGTTAAAAGACCTGACCCACATCAGCCCCAACCACGATTTCCACACAGCTCTAGCATCGATCAACATGCGAACCCGACGTAATGTATACCAAAGACACGGTTTTAACCTCCATTCACGACCACCACCGCCACTACAGACTACCACCTGTAACTCCCCCTGCCACCCTAGACACGACACCCACCGACACGACCCAACCAGTCGCGACTAAACCCAATCGTGCCCTAGCACATCACCCACGACACAAACAACAAGGCAACTCGCGACATTCAACAACCATAGCCACCCCACACCACTAGTGGCCACCACTGTGGTCTCCAATGACCCACACTGGTCCCACCAACAGCCGCAACGACCCAGGTAAGCCCACGGTCAACCCAAGACAGCCACGACTCTTTTACCACACAAACACCCACAAACAACCACTATCTCGACTCCACCGCACCAACCACCACCTGCAACCACCTAGACACCACCACTTGGACCGCCCATAGTTGACATATCCAATCACCCAGGTCCCACATCCATACGACAACCACACAAGGCACTAACTTCATCTTAAAGCTCATGACAACCACCCTTTAGACGCCAATTCCGCCACCCACGGTGGTCAACAGTGGTCAAGGTCGGTCTTACTAGAGTCACGACGGTCAAGGGCAACTACTAAGGTCATCGTCACTGTTCAGGGTGGTCCATACGGTGTATAAACGTTAACTTAAATTATTAAGACGATGTAAACATAAATTACGACGATCTTTTACCTTTTATCGCTAATTGCTTCTTCCGTCTCTTAAATCTCGTTCTTCTTTCTTTGTGAATTATTTTTCAGATATCATGGTATTTATAGTCTAAGATTAGAGAGTATATGAGGCCAATTAGGGAACTATTGCCTTATTCCGATTATTGTTAGGAATTGCCATATTATTATTATACTTATTATATTATTATTAAATCTCGCTTCAAATCCCGACTACTACACATACTAGGCCTAACATAATCAGTCCATTAATCCATATCACACGGCCCAAGGCTTAACTGGCTTTAAGTCCAATTCCGGACTCGCTTACTTACTTTATTATTTAATTAAAATCTTATTTGTAATTATTATTAGAAATGCCATTAATTACTTATTTAAATTACATAAATTATTCTCATAAATTATTATTAAATTTCTAGGTATTACACAGCTGGCTTGTTACTAGCAAAGCTACTCTGGCTTGGAGCAGGCGAAATGTTCCCTGATATGCCCTGGAAAACCCCATCCTCCTCTAGCAGCAGTTGTACACTCATACCTCTTATGACCCGATCCACCACAGTTGAAACAGGTAAGATTTGAGTTATCACTAGTACTCCAGCCGCCTTCTCTTCCCCAAGTTTGATATCCCCTTGTATAACTAGATCCTCCAGAAAAGGTCCTAGCCTGATTGTGATTGCTCTTCTTGTGACTCGACTGGTTGTCGCCCTTACTCTCATCCTTTCTTTTCTCTCATTCCTTTCCTTAGCCTCCTTGGCCAAGTCCACTAGCCTCTCAGCGTGCCCCACCCTTGCATATACCCCTTTCAGATCTATGAGTACTCCAGCTGGTAGTCTATTCATGATCTTCGGTGCCAACCCCTTTTCAAAGCGAAGAGCCAAACTCCGTTGGCCCAACTGCATATTCTCCGCGTATCGTAACAGCTCTATAAACTGGTGATAGTACTCTGTGACAGTCATGTTATCAGCCATGGAAAAGGAATCGAACTCGGCTCTCAACTTATGGCGAATGTGTTCCGGCACGAAGTGTTCTCTCATAGCACTCTTGAAACCTGCCCATGGGATAGCATTCTGCCCCCGGTTCCTGTAGTATGCCCGAGCCTCCTCCCTCACGTTCTGCCACCATACCCCAGCCTCATCCCTTAGGTAGAACACAACCTGTTCCACCATCATATCCACCGGACACTTCACCACCTCTAGAAAACTCTCCATCTCACGGTACCAATTGTCAAGTAGCTTTGTCTCACCGGTGCCCTCATAGGTAGAGGGGTGGAACCAAGAAATGGTGGTGCTCAGCTGAGATGCATCCATCGGTTTATCCACTCCCTTACCCACATTATTAAGTGCCTCCATGAGCGCACCTTGCTGCCCAATCATTCTGAAAATCTCCTCAAGACTCATCTCAGTAGCTTGGTTGTATGCAGTTGATCTCTTTGGCGGCATTTTGAGCTGATATAACCAAGAAAACGTAAGCACATAGCCTACGGCTCAAAATAAACAAATCACCCGCCAAATAAGTACTTGGCTGAGTACCGGGAAGTACTCGGTCGAGTACTGAGACTACTTGGTCGAGTATCCTACTCCAGTAGCTGATCTCTAAATCACATAAAACATACTCGATCGAGTACACGAGGTACTCGGTCGAGTATGCCCCACTTGGTCGAGTGCTCCTCTTACTCGCCCGAGTGATCACAACCAATAGCTATTGTTCTAAACACACGAACCCACACTCGGTCAAGTGCTTCGTTAATCGGCCGAGTATCCCCTACTCGGTCGAGTACCTGCCCTACTCGGCCGAATCATGCCAAAACGAGCTACCCTTCAACTGAAAAACGTATATAACCATATATATACCATCTCTAAACATGTTACTACCATCCAAAATCCAAGTAATAACATCCAATCATGCTTCATATATCACAATGTTCAACATATACATACAATCATATACTTTTTTCCGTCCAACAACTTCATAAGAAACATATATATAACGCACATAACGACTTCCTAAGACATCCCATAGTGACCATATCAAAGTTGTAAGGGCCAAAATGCGACTTTGGGACGTCTCCCAAGCCTTTGCGGTAGCTCCAAACAACTCCTACCCGGGTTCATTTTAATTAGACTCCCTATGTTCATTTTAATTCATTTGTTTTAGGTTCCAAAATCGTCGCTTTGATACCACTTTGTAACACCCCCATATACCAAGGTGCCTCCATATAACGATGCTACCATCTCGGTTTCCCGAGGTAAGTATATCAAAAGTGACCATCCAAGAACAATTATTAAAGTATAATGTTAACTGAATACATCGACTCAAAACTGAAAACCAAAGTAGTAGAACATAAATCCAAATACAACACAACCAAGTATCTAAAACTCGTGACAGCGGAAGCTAAGACTCTAAGTGATGACATCCCATCCTCGTGCCTGCAGTTAATATGAAATCATCACTTGTCACAATCTGCTCACCATCCCCGAATGGATCACCACAGTTTTATTGATGTGACTCATAATTGCGCACATTTAGTCCCCTACTTGAACCTATTTTGCATATTATTATAGTGTCCCATAGCTATTTTACCCGTCAAATGCTTCCTATTCTGCTTTCCTATTGCTTTGTGTTTGATTTGTAGGAAAGGAGACAATCAGGCAGAAAATTCCCGTCTCTTGAGCCTATTTGGAAGGACATTGACAATCTTGGTTGAAAGAGTATTGAAGGAAGGGCAAGAACTAAAGACCAACATTGCAAGAATAAGAAGGATGCGAAGGGAAAGATTCTGAAGAGGAATCCGAGCGTTCAAGGAGCTAAGACGCTCGTCCAAGGAACCCTCAATCCGAGCGTCCCGACTCTGCAGCTGCTCGTCCCTCCATGCAGCAATCCGAGCGTCTTACCTCTTGGACGAGCGGACCATGGCGCCTTCAGCAAAGATGCCTATCTCTCCGAAATACTTGTGATTCCCTGCTTAGAACTTAGAATTGTTAATTACTAGTTTATCCTTAGTTAACCTAAGGAGGCACTACTATAAATACCCCATTTTGATGATAATCAAGAGGAGGCTTCCACATTAGAAAATCCTCTTAGAATAGATTAGAAGTAGATTAGATTAGATTACTCTTTAATCTTTCCACAAAATTACACATTAATCTTTCCTTAATTATTGTTCAAGCTTATTATTCAAGTTTATTATTGGGTAATTGAAGATTATTGGGTTATTATTGGGAGATTGACAACCTTCCATCAATCAATCAAGTTCTCTTCTATTATTCTTTCCTTTCCATTTCTTCATCTTAAGTTTGGTATAATTCCTTTACTCTTTACTCTTTATTGTTTATTTCTTCACTCTATTATCGTGTTTATACTTGTTGCAATGATTGACACCATTAATGACATATTGCCCATGATAATGAGTGAGTAGTTCTTTGGCTAGGGTTAATGGGTAATTAGGGGAAATCAACATGGGATATTAATCATGCTTAATTTAATATATTCACATGATTTAATTGCTTGTTTGTTGTGATGTCAACCTATGCACATGTTATGTTTGATGAAATGCTAAACCTATGAATCCTTGCATTTTACCCATCTTACCTTTTCAACAAGACTTGTAAGACATAAACCAACTCGAGTCTTGTTAGACCATGCATAGAAGTTGAATAGGAGGAAAGTAAGTCGACTTGTAGGTGTTGTACAATCTAATCGATTCGGCTCCGGGACCCAACTCTTCCTATGAACCGTAAGATATAAACCAACTCGGTTCCTCCACAACATTAATTGCTTGCAACTTTGTAAACATGTTTGTATGATCAACTCCCATGAATCCCCTATGAACTCATGATATCCTAGCACTTTTAATACTTGTCTACACCTCTATTTATTTTATTGCTTTCACTAGTCTAGCACACAACTACAAACCCCATCAATTGTGACACTAGCATAAATTGAGATAGATAGACTTAGAATCCAAAGTACACCGTCCCATGGATCGACCTCGACTTAACCACTAACTAGTTGTTTGTTAAGAATATAAATGTGTTTGATTGGGAGACTCGACGACACTCTACCCATCAAAATGGCGCCGTTGCCGGGGACGGTGTTATGTGGTTAAGTTCTTACTTGTTTGTCTATGTTGATTTTGCTTTAACCTTGAGGAACTTGTTCCTCAAGGATCGTTCTTACCGTTTTTGTGTAATTTCCTTGGTTATAGTTGTTTCCTTGTCTTAGCTATGATGGCTCAAGACTTGACTTATGGAGTATATGTTGGATCTTTTGAGTATGACTACAATGGGTATGGGGAGTTTAAGGAGCAAGTCAACACAAACCTTGTAGGTAAATATCCGTATACTACCCTTCGAATTAAGGATTATAACGTAAAATTTATATGTAGTTTATAGTCATAAAACGAAAAACATGATGAAAACGATAAAGATATAGAAATAACCTTCGGTCCTAGTGCAAAAGGCAATGAGAGATCAAGTTAGACCTCCTCCTAAACGATGCACCCAAGATAGTCCGAGATATGCCCTTGTGCTAGATCAAATCCTCTAATTGCCTTTGCAATATTGAGAGGATAGTTTTTGTGAATTGTGTTGGATGTGAGATCCGAGTTCTGAGAGGCACAATTTCCCAAAACCCTAATTTTGATTAGCAAATGAGATTTGGTTAGACAAGAGGAGGAAACTCCCCTTTTGTCTTTGTGATTCTCGGCCAAACCGAGTGAGTAAGAGGAAATGGGCTTTTCATTTCCTCTTTACTTAAACTCGTGGTCCGGTCCAAAGCTTGCTAAGTGTATACGACGCGGTCGATTATAAAACTGTTATCGGTTATCGGAAATTAAGGCATCAACTAATAATACGGGTTAGTTGAATTATTAATACATGTCCGACAAAACAGTATTGTATAATTATATTCAATATACATTTTAATTAAATATAAAACGCTTATATTTAATTTTACGAATTAATCGTTAGTTCGCCTTTAGCACATGATATTTAATCCGTATTAAATATAATATCTCAACATCCCATTTTGACTAATTATTAGTCAAATAACTCGAACTAACTTTGGTTAGTCAAATTTGCATCTACATGATCGTATTTTCATACCGTCACATCACTCAAACGTATCCTATAGGTGTGACTTTTAGGGACCAGTTGATCACCGCCATCTCGTATGACAATAACGTCAAACTTATCTAGCAAGCCAACCGTTATTGATAAACGTGGATCAACTGATTATGATACAAAGTATACCCTTTGATCCTTTTAGAGGTTTATAAGTCCTTGCACTAACTGTTAAGGACACCAACCCCAACAAGCTCCCACTTGTCCGTACAAGTGTATATGCAATGACGTTATCCGCACTAACTGGAGGACACAAGCTCCAACAAACTCCCACTTGTCCGTACAAGTGTATGTGCGATAACCGATTCTCATATTCATTTAAAATTTCTCCCACTCAATGTAAAACAATTTGCAGATCTGGATCCACAAAGGTCGTATTTTACAATCGATCCGGATCAAGAGTGGTTTCCCGACTAGAGAGTAACTTAACGATAAAACGAATCCGTCCGAGCATGGCCATGCATTTCGATTCTGACTCCTCGAGTGGCCCTGAGAAAAATCGAGTACCTGATAAAGGCTGAATATTTCCTTCAACTCGAACTCCTTCCGATCTAAGCACGACATGAAATGACCCGAAAACAATCTACTTGGCCCCACATTACGGATGACCGTGAGAAAGAAACCAAAGTCACCCAAAATCTGCTTTAGTCTCTAGAGACGTCGATAGTCAAAAGAATCGACTCTTAGGATCACCATGGAGGTCCTATCCACGACCGGGCATCGAATGTTATAAAACATTTAGGACTCCACGTCGATGTCACAATTGTGTCCTACGAAATATCCGTATAAAACGCCTCTGTGATTGGTCGATCAACTTTGTTGACTTATGGCTAGTTGAACCCACCATCAACCAACGTCACAAAATAATTGCCAGAGTTATCAGCTCATGTGGGCAATTAAGGACTAAAAAAATATAATGTTCTTGCAGTTCACTTTGTGGTGTTCAAAATTTGTCGTACAAATCCACATGAAAAACAAAATATATATATAAAATATCAAAACGATGATGTTGTATAGAGTACAAAAGCGAATGAATCTAATCCATAAAAGAGTACTACAACTTAGGAACACGTTTAATTCCCATGGAATTAACGTGCCCTTCATGCTTATCTTGTCGTAATGCTTTAGTGAGAGGATCTGCTATGTTATCATCTGTAGCAATCTTTTCTATCACTACTGTCTTTTGCTCCACGTAATCCCGGATTAGATGAGCTTTCCGTTGTACATGTCTAGACTTGTTGCTAGATTTTGGCTCCTTAGCTTGGAAGATGGCACCACTATTGTCGCAATAGATGGTGATCGGGTCATTCGAACTAGGCACTACAGATAGCCCATGTAAGAATTGACGCATCCATATCGCTTCCTTTGTAGCTTCGGCGCGGCATAGTACTCGGACTCGGTCGTAGAATCTCTGCATAACTTTGTTTGAACTCTTCCAGGTGATCTGCAGCGCCATTAAGAGTAAAAACGAATCCAGACTGAGATTTCGAGTCATCACGATCCGTTTGGAAGCTAGCATCTGCGTAACCAGTTGCGCATAGCTTTTGAGAGCCTCCATAAGTCAATGCCCAATCTTTAGTCCTCCGTAGGTACTTAAGAATGTTCTTGACAGCCAGCCAATGTGATTCACCTGGATGCTGTTGGAATCGACTTGTCATACTCAATGCATATGCCACGTCCGGACGTGTGCATATCATGGCATACATGATTGATCCTATAGCCGAAGCATAAGGAATCCGGGTCATGCGCTCTTTCTCTTCCGGTGTCTCTAGTGCCTGAGACTTGCTCAAATGCACCCACGGAGACATAGGAAGGAACCCTTCTTGGAGTTAGTCATGCTGAATCTCTCTAGGACTTTGTCTATGTAAGACTCTGATCGAGAGATAGCATCCGTCGTGATCTATCTCGATAGATACGGATGCCTAGAATTCTTTGTGCCTCTCCCAGATCTTTCATCTGGAAATGGTTTTTCAACCATACTTTCACCGAAGTTAAGAGAGGTATGTCATTCCCAATCAGGAGTATGTCGTCAACATACAATATTAGGAAGACAATCTTGCTCCCACTCGACTTGATATATAAACATGGTTCCTCGACTGATCGAGTGAATCCATTTTCTTTTATCACTTGGTCGAAGCGATGATTCCAACTCCTTGATGCTTGCTTAAGTCCATAAATGGAACGCTTAAGCTTGCACACTTTCTTAGGATGTTCTGGATCGATGAAACCTTCGGGTTGTACCATGTACAACTCTTCCTCCAAAAAACCGTTTAAGAAGGCGGTTTTCACGTCCATTTGCCAAATTTCATAGTCATGAAAAGCGGCAATCGCTAAGATAATCCGAATGGAACGCAACATGACTACGGGTGCAAAAATCTCATCGTAGTGCAAACCTGGCACTTGGGTGAAACCTTTAGCAACAAGTCGTGCTTTATAGATATCTTGTTGACCTTCCACAGAATGCTTTATCTTGTAAAGCCATTTGCATTGAAGGGGACGAACCTTAGCAGGTAAGTCAACAAGATCCCATACGTTGTTCTCATACATAGAGTCCATCTCGGATTGCATGGCCTCAAGCCATAGCTTTGAGTCGAAACTAGTCATGGCACCTTTATAGGTTGCGGGTTCACTACTCGTTAAGAGTAGAACGTCATCTATATCATGTTCCTCGACCATACCAATGTATCTGTGCGGAGGAATAGAGACTCTTCCCGACCTCCTAGGTTCCTCAGGAATATTCACCGCAGCTGGGATTGAAGGAATAGGTTCCTCCAATGGTTGCTCGGTGTTTGGTTCTGGAATCTCCGACAGGTCGAAGGTTCTATCACTCTTTGCATTCTCGAGAAATTCCTTCTCTAAGAATGTCGCACTAGCCGCAACAAAAACACGTTGTTCGGTTGGCGAATAGAAGTAATGACCACGTGATCCTTTAGGATAACCTATAAAGTATGTCTTGACCGATCGCGGGCCGAGCTTATCTTCCGGTCTCCACTTGACATAAGCCTCGCAGCCCCAAACCCGTATAAAGGACAAGTTAGGGACCGTTCCCTTCCATAGTTCATATGGAGTCTTGTCAACGACTTTAGACGGACTTGATTAAGTATTAGAGCAAATGACACAAAGAGCATAACCCCATAATGAATCGGGTAAAACCGTGTGACTCATCATGGATCGAACCATATCAAGTAGTGTTCGATTTCTCCGTTCGGACACACCATTCACCGAGGTGTTCCAGGTGGAGTTAACGTAGGGCGATCCCACGGTCTTTAAGGTGTTGATCAAACTCGTGAGAAAGATACTCGCCACCACGATCCGAACGTAGTGTTTTTATCTTTCTACCAAGTAGGTTCTGTACCCTATTTTGGTATTCTTTGAATTTCTCAAAAGATTCACTTTTGTGCTTCATTAAATAGACATAGCCATATCTACTTAAATCATCCGTGAAAGTGATGAAATACCTATAGCCTTCTCGTGCGGTGATTGACATAGGACCACATACATCCGTGTGTATGAGCCCTAATAGGTCGGCAGCGCGCATTCCAACACCTTTGAAGGAAATACGAGTCATCTTACCAATGAGACATGATTCACACGTGCCAAATGATTGAAAATCAAAGGCCGAGATAGCTCCATTTTTAATGAGCTGTTTTACGCGTTTCTCATTAATGTGTCCCATGCGGCGATGCCATAGATATGTTTGATCTTTATCACCTACCTTTAACTTTTTATTCATTACGTGTAATATTTCGGTCGTCTGATCTAAAACATAAATTCCGTTCAAGGAGACTGCCTTGCCATAAATCATATTGTGTAAAGAGAAAATGCAAGCATTATTTTCTATTACAAATGAAAAACCAAGTTTGTCAAGTGCGAAACCGAAATAATGTTTTTCGAAAGACTAGGAACATAATAGCAATCATATAATGATAACTCAAATCCGCTAGGAAGCTGGATCACATATGTCCCCTTTGAGATGGCAGCCACTCTTGCTCCATTCCCAACACGCAGTCAACCTCACCCTTTACGAGAGGCTCGAGATTTCGGAGGCCCCGCACATGATTACACAGATGAGAACCACAACCCGTATCTAGTACCCAAGTTCCGTAACTTGCATGGTTAATCTCAATCATATGAATAAAAGTAGAAGAAGAAGACATACCAACCGGTTTAACGCGACCCGCTTTTATGTCCTCATGATAAACAGGACATGTCCGCCTCCAATGCCCGATCTTGTGGCGGTGATGGCATTCCATGTTTTCGGTTTTGCTCTTTGTCGCGCCTGATGAGTTGCTCGACTCACCAGGCCCACTCTTACCCGGACCCGACTTCTTAAACTTCGGTTTACCTCTTGCTAGGTTTGCACGAGCTTTGCCCTTACCTTTCCCTTTATTTGACACAACGAGAACATCCTGTTTCATGCTCCCACCGAACTTCATGTCCTTCTCGGTGCATACGAGAGGGAGTGCGGTTCATGGGGAGTTTTCTTCAAATCATTCATATAGTAATTCGCTCTAAATTGCGAATAACCATCGTGGAGTGAGTGAAGAATGCGGTCGATAACAATGTTCTCGCTGATGTTACTGATTAAAGGTCTCCGGTTTCTCGACATTCTCAATCATGCTGAGAATGTGTGGGCTAACCGGTTGGCCCTTCTCGAGTCTCGCATCAAAGAAGCGAGTGGTATGCTCATAGGTCACGATTCTCGGTGCTTTCGAGAATTCCTTAGTGAGCGTGGTGAAAATCTTGTTTGCACCATGGGCTATGAAGCGTTTCTGCAAATTGGATTCCATTTCAAAAATGAGTACGTTTTTAATCGCACCCGCTTCCATACGAAATCATTAAACTTGGTGATTTCAAAGACTCTAGCCGTGGGACCTGGGTTTGCGGGAGGGGCTCCAATAGATATTTGAGCTTCCGTCGGCGGCGGCAGATTCCGTAATGCCGCCTCCCGGTCTCCGGTTGGATCCATCATTCTTGATCGAGTAGACCGATTCATCCGATTCATGAAGATCCGAAGCCGGGACTCACGGTCCAATGTGGCACTTGGCATTGGGTTATCGGTAGAACCACCATTTGATATTAAGCGGTTTAAAATTTCGTGATCTACACCGAAAAAGAAAGAAAAACAAAACGAAATAAGCAACTCATCGAGGTGATTTAAGTCTATTTTAAAATTCATTTTAAACATTTAGACTCTAGCACTTGCATAATTGATCTCCCTCAAGAATGATACAAGTGATCCCAAGACTCAATTTCTGTAAATTGATAAGCCAACTGTTTAGCTAATTCTTCCGGAAGAACTCTTGGTCGATAGATTTCCGTAAATCCTATCTATAGTCCACCATAGTCACAGGATCGTACGAGTGACCATAGTGTTGAGATAAAATAGGTCAATCGGTTCCAATTTACCCGACGTAGAAGGGGTCATAGTATGCCTACCGACGAAGAAGGGAGTCATTGGAGTTTGACCTATAAAGACCGTTCTCAATTTTGGTTTATACGAGGAAGATCCCATCAGCTTAATTATAATTCATTTTAAGTGAACGAATAACTAGCGTTTGCGTGAATGAATTAATTTAGGTGATGGCTTAAAATCGTGTGACATGCGAATGTCAAAGAAAACTAACTCGTGACCTCTATATGTGTCAGTTTTCATGCAATTATTAGGTGGTTTGGTTTTTAGGCGGAATATGATGCATACTATCGTTGCAATAAAATAAATAAATGAATGCAATACGTAAATAAAATTTCCTAGTGTGGCCTATCCTAGTAAAAAAAACAAAATACAACTTTGGAATCCACCGTTGGACCCGAAAAGCTTGTCTTGATGTTCCATCTTTATCCAAGTAGCGGGAGTGAGCATCCGGTCTCCATCTTTAGTCTTCTCAAGAATTACAATTTAAAATTTACAAATATAAACCTATTTACATTCTAAATAAAAACTGTAATTAAAAGAAATAAAATGGAGATACGAGATCTCAAAATACAACCAAGACCGTGTTCCATCATTACGGTAACACGTTCTACTAAGGCCACACTAAGTTACAACCGTTTGCAAAATAATTAAATACGTAATTAAAAGGCATTCAAAACATTCAAAATATAAACAAGAACGATAAAATAAAATGCATCAACTAAAAATTAAATTTATTCGTGACATAATTCCGTAATTATGTTAAATTTTTATCCAAACCACCAAAGATAATTAAAATTACATGACAAAACCGCTTTAGTCAAGTTAATTTTAATCCGAGATAATCCGTTACAATAAATCATGTTAAAGTAACTTTATTTTACGTGGGTGAACCGTTTCACTAACAAGCGAGAGCATAAAAACGTTTTATGCATTAAAAAAAAGGCCGAAAAAAAACAAAATTTTTTTTTTTTTTTTCTTCTCTGTACTGTACGTGAACAGTACCAGGGGCCAAAAAAAAAATTTTTTTTTTTTTTAAATAGGCAGAAATGCCGAGAGCCTCTAAAGGCAAAAAAAATTTTTACACGGCTCAATTTTTGAGCAATGAAAGATCAAAACAAAACGGTTTGATTAAAACACAATTGCAATTTACTCTAATCCGGATTAAAATAAAAATGCAATTGACATGTTCTTCACATTTTGTTGTAATTATCGATTAAAACAACAAATCGCTAAGAACAACACGAAAACAAGAGATCGAACGATCTAACAAAAATGTGTGGCACGCAAATCAATGCAAAAACAGAAAAAACAGGCCGTGATACATGAAGCACGGTTTTCCAGAATTTTCGAGATAAAAATTTTGCCACACGAAATTTGATGCAATCATTTTGACGGATCTTCTTTATATCGCAATGAATATCGATTACAATGTAATATGCAAAGATTAAAATGAAAAACAAGACAAAATCACAACCGTGTAAACTAGACACGGATCCCAACACAAAGGAAAAAAACGCAGCAAATTTTTTTTTTTTTTTAAAAAAAATGCCGAGACAAAAAATAGGCAGCCGTGACCCTTTTTGAACAAAAATTCATCGTTTCAACAATCGTTTGATGAAAAACACATATAAAAAATTACGTGGCCTCGCTCTGATACCACTTGTAGGTAAATATCCGTATACTACCCTTCGAATTAAGGATTATAACGTAAAATTTATATGTAGTTTATAGTCATAAAACGAAAAACATGATGAAAACGATAAAGATATAGAAATAACCTTCGGTCCTAGTGCAAAAGGCAATGAGAGATCAAGTTAGACCTCCTCCTAAACGATGCACCCAAGATAGTCCGAGATATGCCCTTGTGCTAGATCAAATCCTCTAATTGCCTTTGCAATATTGAGAGGATAGTTTTTGTGAATTGTGTTGGATGTGAGATCCGAGTTCTGAGAGGCACAATTTCCCAAAACCCTAATTTTGATTAGCAAATGAGATTTGGTTAGACAAGAGGAGGAAACTCCCCTTTTGTCTTTGTGATTCTCGGCCAAACCGAGTGAGTAAGAGGAAATGGGCTTTTCATTTCCTCTTTACTTAAACTCGTGGTCCGGTCCAAAGCTTGCTAAGTGTATACGACGCGGTCGATTATAAAACTGTTATCGGTTATCGGAAATTAAGGCATCAACTAATAATACGGGTTAGTTGAATTATTAATACATGTCCGACAAAACAGTATTGTATAATTATATTCAATATACATTTTAATTAAATATAAAACGCTTATATTTAATTTTACGAATTAACTGGTTAGTTCGCCTTTAGCACATGATATTTAATCCGTATTAAATATAATATCTCAACATCCCATTTTGACTAATTATTAGTCAAATAACTCAGACTAACTGGTTAGTCAAATTTGGCATCTACATGACTGTATTTTCATACCGTCACATCACTCAAACGTATCCTATAGGTGTGACTTTTAGGGACCAATTGATCACCGCCATCTGTATGACAATAACGTCAAACTTATCTAGCAAGCCAACCGTTATTGATAAACGTGGATCAACTGATTATGATACAAAGTATACCCTTTGATCCTTTTAGAGGTTTATAAGTCCTTGCACTAACTGTTAAGGACACCAACCCCAACAAACCTACCTTACTACTCATATAATGAACATCCTAACTGCTACCCCAAATTTTCCAACCAAAATCCTCACATCCAATATCCACAACAACCATCCACCCAATACCCATTTCAAAATGAATTCCAAATGCCACAATACAACCATTTTTACACCCACCCACAACAAGAAGATGAACCCATTCCAAATGTGATTCTCCAAATGATGGGAGATTAACAAAACTTCTTCAAACAAATGCTAGAAGAGAGCCAAAGAAGGGACATTGTTCTTCAAGGCATTGTTACCCAAGGTGAGGAGTTGGAGATTCAAATTGCCCAAATGAAAGAATCCCAAGCAATCACTCCCCACCGTTCTTTGGACATGGATCATGAATGTGAATTTGAAGTAGTAACCTTTGATATGGAAAATGAGAAGTGGGAAGAGCCAATCTCCTTGAGCTCTTGTGAGTATGAAAGTGTGATATTTGATGAAGAAGACATGAGGTTGAGTAAGCCAAATACTCTTAGCCTTTGTGAGTATGAGGGTGTGTCTTTTGATGTGAACATTGGGATGTTGGCGAAAGAGTTGAATGAAGTCCCCACTTACGATTCATATGAAGATAGCGATGATGACAAGACCATAAAAGAGGCTTATGAAGAATACGTGTCTTACAAGGACCTTTGGAATAGGGGAGAGGAATGGAATTGTGATATCACCTTGCTTGAGGAGCCTATCCTTGAGATATTTGAGATATCTTATCATAAAGACGAATGTCCCTTCCCTATTTCCCATGAAGACTACTTGGCACCTACCATGGAGCCAATGATTGTTGGAGATGACATGGTGGACCTTCTTCAAAAGGTCAAAGGATCATACAAAGGGTACTTGGTGGAAAAGCTCAAAAAGAAACTTGCACGTGAAGCTACTTATGGAAATTTGGCACCCACAATGTCAACTTCTAAGGAGCTCGGTCATCAAGGTCATGAGAATTATCCTTCTACTCTTGAAGGATTGATAAATTCAAATGCTATCATCGTCACCAAAGTTGAAAAAGAAGGTAGTGAGTGGAAATCTCCGGATAACCATGAACCATACTTCTTACCTTATAATGACAAGAATCATGGGCTAATTGGTTTGAAGCATCGTGAATATTCAAGCGCCAAGAAGAGAAAGAAAACAAGAATGAATGCCAAATTCCCTTGGCCAAGCTTCATCTTGAAGTTAAGCAAACCATACTTATGCTTATTTGGAGCTTGTTCACAAGCTTTTGATCTTCTGCTAAGAGCCTTGAGCTCTATGGACAAGAATCTCTACAATTTGAACTAGTTTGGTGGAGTCCTATCTCAAACCACCATTTGTAAGATATTTCTAGGACCTTTACCCTGTATAATATTGTACATTCTTCGCATTTTTATTTACAATTTCTTGCATGAGAGTAGTGAGAGAGAGTTTTCTTACATTCTTATTGAGCAAAATTTCAGAAAAAGATAAGGAGGAATAACAAAAGGCTGCAAGGGTACGAAATTGAAAAAGAAAAGAAAGAAAAGTCTGAAGAGCGGCGGAAGACGCTCGTCCCGAGGCCTGGACGCTCGTCCTCAGCCTCCCTCCAGGTGGTGTTCAATTCTGACACGAAATCCGAGCGGATTGTATACCAAGACGCTCGTCCTGAGAAAGACGCCCGTATTCCAAGTTGGACGCTCGTCCTGTTTGATACCGGAAGAAAATTTTGGGACTGAACTATAATCCGAGCGGATTCTGAAGAAGACGCTCGTCCAAATTTCAGTCGCTCCTCCCAGAAACAATACGCTCGTCTTTTCTCCTTCCAGCTAAGCAAGATCCCTGTATTGAAATCCGAGCGGATTTTTGCTAAGACGCTCGGACCAAATAAAGCAAGACGCTCGTCCCGTATATGAAGACGCTCAGATTCCTGCGTTTTCCTCGGATTATCCGCCCAGGCCCAACCCAACTTAAGACCTTCCTTGAGTCGGCACAATTAATGGGAGATATGAGCAAGATAGGTGCACTATCCTCGATTTGACATTCCTTGAGTCCTATCTAAATGTCCGGGGGACAAGGAGATACAACTTCAATACCCCCCTTGAGATGCTTACGAGATTCTATGATTTCTCTCAAGGGAACACCCAACTTAAGACCTTCGTGATGGGAGGTCTAATTACTATCTTGGCAAACTACCCTTGTCCCGGGTTCAACACCCATGGGACTTATACACCTCTTGAGGGTAGTACTTTGATTGATGAGGACGCCGTCTTCAACCAACACCGGTGGTGTGCCTACACTCAAGATGGGAGTGTAGAATGGTTCACAAAAGGGTGCACCTCTATTGTTATTTCAGGGTGGAATATACCCGGTACCGACACAAGGTTGAGCCCGTATTCGCCTAGGCCGAGCTACCTTCTCGACATCCAAATCCTTGCCAACCCCCCTCACAGAGAAGAAGTACCCCGCCAACCTCCATAACCTCGTGGGATACCGGAAAGGACCATTCCCCCACCATCCTATGTGCCTATCCCACCGTACCATACTCCTCATACGCCATTCACACCACAAATCCCCGATGCTCCGGATATGCATGACTTGATGAAACTTATGAATAGAGTTGATATTGGGGTGCATGAAGGGAGGGTCGATAACTACATGGCCCGTAGTCCCCATAGTCCCCCCCCCCCCCTTCTTATGTTTTATGCTTAGACAAATCCTTTATGAATCATTCTATGTGGGCTTGAATTATTGTATCCTTTGGGCATCATCTCTTGCATCTTTTGGACTCTGTTTTTAATTCTTGTTGGACTCACTTACTTGCTTCTTTTAGACTCATTTGGTTGGTGGGTTTGGGCTCACCACCATTAAATTGGTGGGCTTACCACAATTTAATGGTTGGGCCCATCTCGCCTCTTATATGGAAATTTTGTGTGCCTTCCGTAAATTTTCACATGACGTAAACTACTCATTACCGCTTGTTATAATTTATTTAACCGACATGTTTAAATATGAAATGAAATATGTATTTTTGTGTTATAAGTATGAAAAGATTATTATAAATAATTACTTGTTGTGAGTCGTATTCTTGTAGGAATGCCATGATACTTGATGCGTGTCCTTTATATGATGTTTTACATCCCATTTTACACGTATTTCAGAGCTCATTCATGTAGTTTATGCTGCCATTTCCCCTATTTCCGTCTACTTCCGTATTTTTGTACATTATTGCAGAAATGTGAAGAATCCAGCGGAAATCGAGCTAAATCCGTCCCCGAGTATCCTGCATTGCATATGACGTGAAGTATTCACCCGAGGAACGAGCTTGGTGCGCAATTCAAGGCCCAAAAGATAAATCTACGAGATTATAGAAGTCAAGTAGCAGCTCAAGCAGTTGATCGACCACTACCATCAGTCGATCGACCAACCTGCGGGTTCCAGAAGCTACTGTATACTGAAGATCAGTCGATCGACCGCCATGCTCAGTCGATCGACCAATCTGCTATCCCAGACGAGAATTAAAAGACCGAGGAAGCGCAAGCCCATTGAGTTTAGGTTTTGGAAATAAAAGTTACGTATGTTTGCTATATAACGTAACTTAGAACACCAGTTTTAGGGATCCGATTTCTATCAAGTTTTTACATTAAGTTTTACACAGTAACATTGAGTTTTATTAGGGTTTGGAATATTGTTAGGATTAGAATTTTCGCTCTTGTTCTTAATCGTGCTTCTGCTATTCTCGGTATTCTTCTGCCCTATTTCAATTCACTTCTATTTCGTTATTAGTATAGAATTGCTAGTTAGATTCCCGAAACCGTTTTATCATTGCATGTTAATTGTTTGTCCTACCGCATTAATTATGAATTCAGTACTTTTATGCCCTAATTTTATTGTTGTTATCACTTTCAGCATGAGTAGCTAAATAGTTTGTGCTAGGATGTAGGGGAATTATGGCGTAGGCGGCGTAGTATTGAATTGGACTGAATCGCATGTCAGTCGATCGACTGCCTTACCCGGTCGATCGACTGACCACGTGAGGTTACCTCTCGTTTTAATTGATTTTAATGCTTTATTTAACGAATCGAATGCATGCGACCAGTTAGATGCTTAATTTATGACTGACCCATTAGATCGAGAGATAGGGACAGTTGTTAGACCACCAATTAAAATGACTAAACTGTGCTGAGATCGAAAGATAGGTATAGTTTAGACCGTTAGTCGCTTTTCAGGACGAGAGTCAGTATTAGTGATATTAGGGACTTATAGCGAGATCGAAAGATGCTATTTGTTAAGAGTGGACCGAGAGGACCTCTTGTTTCCCGCCTTACTTGTGTTCGATTTAGACCTGTTTAGTATGCTGCCGCCGAAGCTATAACGAACCGACCATCCTAGTACCCCTTCTTTATCTGTTTAATCCGTCTTTTTAGTTTACTGTCTTTATTTATTCTTAGCTATAGACCAATCCAATCAAACCCCCCACCTTATTGTTACCTTAGACAATTTAAACAACTAGAATTTACGTCCCTCTCTCGTGGTTCGACCCGATTGCCGCTAGCTATAGTTGTAGTTGGAAATTATAAATTTATTTTTGACACCTCACGACGGGTATCAAATTTTGGCGCCGTTGCCGGGGAGGCAATAGTTCTAATTTTAGTTGTTTTATTTTTAGTCTTTCTTAGTTTAAGGGACTTCTATTCCTTAAACTTTTCTTATATTCTTTTTGTAGTTTCCTCTTATGCGCAGGTCACAGGGTGGTGAACTAGTACCATTCAATCCTGAGATTGAGAAATCTTTGCGCGAGTTGAGACGATCACAAAGGGTATTACCGAAGCGAGAGGAAGAGCCGAGTACTCTGTCAAGCTATTACGAGAACGAGCTGTTCGAGGAAGACCCACATTCTTTACCCGTTTCCACTTCTTGGTACCGAGACAGTCACTTCTCCGAAATTCCAGTCATGGGCGAGGAAGCGAGTATAGCTAGTCATTCCGAGCCGAACAGCAAATTTATATAAGGGGTTCGAATTACCAGGAGATGACAGGAAGTTCGAACCAAAGCCTTCGTACATTAATATGGTTGAGAGAAACCAGTTCGAGGGAGTTGCAAATGAAGATGCAGCTAAGCATATGGAGACATTTATTGATTACTGCTGTTCCATACCCCCACCAGCCGGCGTGACCCAAGACCAGATCAAGGAGACTATGTTTATCTTCTCCCTTCGTGATGCTGCAAGGGAGTGGTATAGAGATCTGGACCGAGCCGTTCATGGGATCACCGATTGGAATTCATTGGCTTTGGCATTCTACAAGAAATACTTTTCTGCCTCAAAGACCAATGCAATTAGAGCTCAAATCACGAGCTTTAAACAAGGGCCGGACGAGAACTTCCACGAAGCATGGGTCCGTTTTAAGAAGTTGGTGCGAACCATACCGCACCATGGGTTCGAAAAATGGAGCTTGTGCAATCGATTCTATAACGGGTCAGTATGACGATCGAGGGCTATTTTGGATGCTGCACCAAAGTGGCGATTTGCTTTGAGAATTTGGGAGAAACCAAGGGGTGGAATATCATTGATGATCTAGCCACCCACAAGGCTGAGTACGGGAATTCCAGAGGGAATCAAAGGAGGAGCGCTGAATCTCCTTCTGTAGCTGCACTTGAAGCTCTCACTGCGAGATTTGACAAGTATGAACTAGGAGGAGCTTCAAAGGGGGGTATTTACCAAGTAAATACTGTGTCAAACGGTTCTTTCGTCTGTGAAAGGTGCGGAGCTGAGGGACACGTTTCGAAGAATTGTCCTAGTCCCTTTGAGTCTTGTGCTGCCTTTCAACATTATAGGCAGACAAACACCTACTATGAGCCTAATGTTCATCCCAACCTGAGGTGGAGTAGCCAGAATGTCCTAAATGCAACTCCGTCTCCGCAGCAGAACCCTATGTGCCCCCTCATCAAAAGCAACAACAATATCAAAAACCTCCTTATATGCCACAACAGCAACAACAATCCCATGGTTCTGATTTTGCTGAGTTCAAGAACTTGTTGCTGAAGGAGTCCCAAGCAAGAGAGGCCGGGATGAAGCTACTAGAGAGCTAAATTGCTCAATTGGCTAGTAAGTGTACCACTCGGGCTCCGGGACACTTACCGACTCAAACCGACCAAAAGGAGACCCTAAACGCCATCACGTTGAGGAGTGGGTCTATCCTGGAGGGGCCTGCCATGGTCGAGGACGCTGTTGCAAAGAATGAGGCGGATCCGAGTCAAAAGAAAGCTGTAACGAATAATTCAAAGAAAAAGGCGTCTACTGGGTATATCGGATCGATCGATACATCCGGTCGATCGACTGATAAGCGGGTTACAGCAGCTTCTGGAACTGTACACCTCGGTCGATCGACTGAGGATAGTGGTCGATCGACCAATATCACTGCTGATAGCGAGATTTTTCGTCCTCCGATGCCCGATAACTTGAGGGACCATTTGTTCCGGGGCACGACAACTCCGAAAGTGTTAGGGTCAGACCCGAGTGCTGATGGGTCCATCCCAATTCCGAAGTTCGATCCGATGACGGTTAATGGCTCACATTTGAGACGGTCTGAGGAGGGTTCGAGCTTTAACAAGGAGAAAGCAGTGGACTTCCAGCCTAAGTCCACGGATGCCGGCATGCGCAACTTAGAGAAGAGGGCTAAGGTACTTCTTACAGCCCCATATCGGGAGAGACTAGTGCCGACAAAGGAACAGGTATCTTTCAGTAAGTTTGAAAAAGTTATTCGTAGCTTGAATGTACAAGTACCCTTCCTTGAGTTAGTTAATCAAGTGCCAGCCTACACTAAATTCATGAAACAACTCCTGTCTAAGAAAAAGTCACTTGAACATGTTCATACTGTCGCATTAACCAAAGAGTCATGCTCTTACTTGTCTCACACTGCACCTCACAAGCTAGAGGACCCGGGTAGCTTTTCTGTTCCTTGCAATATAGGTACCTTCTCTATTGAGAAGGCATTATGTGACTTAGGAGCTAGTATAAGCGTCATGCCTTTGAGTCTAGCTAGGAAGCTCAAATTGACTAGGTTCGTAGTGACAGATATGACAGTACAGATGGCTGACCGATCTGCGGTCCAGCCAATAGGAGTCTTAGAGGACATCCCTGTCCAAATAGGGAAGTTCTTCTTCCCCGTCGACTTCGTGGTACTTGACATGCCTGAGGATGCCCATATTCCCATTATTTTGGGTAGGCCATTTCTGCACACTGCTGGTGCAGTCATAGATGTCGGTCTAGGAACCCTGACTTTTAAAGTGGGCAAGCATTCTATCGTTTTTGCCCAGCCATCTAAGAAAAAGGACCCCATGTGGCCTGTGACTTGTAATACGGTTTCTGAAAAGAAATCGTACTTTGTGCTTCCTGATTCACCTATCTCTATTCCTGTTGTAACCCCTCCGCCCTAGACTGGGAGCAAATTGGAGGAAGATTTGTCTATTTCTGATAATGCAGGAGCTGGTTTGGGGAAGGAAGAGCTGCAGGTCACTCTAGCTGTAAAGAGGCCGATCATTCAAAGAAGAGGTCTTGGTTGCCTTAGCTACGACATTGATGAGGAAGTTGATGACGAACCGGTCAAGGCACGGAAGTCCGACTTGGACTTTGATAAGCAAGAAGAGGTCATTGACTGGGGAGATGATGAAAGAGTTGATCCGTTGAGCCATACGGACGTGGACGCTAAGAAGGGTGCAGCTGCTAAGATAAGCACCGTTGAGGCTACCTCTAGTAGCCAGAAGCCGACGAAGTGGGCCATACCGTGGCCGTTCTTGATCAACTACTAGTTGATCACATGTTTCCAAACATTTTATTTGCTTTTGTTAGACACTTTTTATTGCTTTTGTGTGCGCGAAACTTTGCATTTTATTTTGCTTGCTTAGGATTTTATACGTTTGAGACTTTATTTTGGGTTTTGCGCAATTTTGGACGCGTATTACTGTGCACTTGCAGGTTTTTAGACCTCATTAGCTCAAGTAATTGAGCAAATACGAAGAAATAAGGAATACAACAGTATTTTCAGTCGATCGACTGGCTACATTGGTCGATCGACTGAGTTGCACTTTCCAGGGAGCTACTGTTCCTGACTC
This sequence comes from Silene latifolia, assembly GCF_048544455.1. Lineage (NCBI taxonomy): Eukaryota > Viridiplantae > Streptophyta > Magnoliopsida > Caryophyllales > Caryophyllaceae > Silene > Silene latifolia. The sequence goes on from NC_133535.1 coordinate 85,886,827, forward strand.
ATTGGTCGATCGACTGCCGTCCTAAGTCGATCGACCAAGGATGCTGCTGTACCTATTCACGACCTCTCCCCTGCTGTGTTTGGTCGATATGCGGACTTAAGGGAGTTTTCTACTCCACTTTACTTTCCGTCCAATTATTTATTTCTTCTAACTTTCTCATTTGTGCACATATTTACCGCTTCAAAATTATCTTCTCGATTTTATGCGTGGGTTTTATTTGTCTTAAAGGTTTCTTTTAGTAGCACTGCTGGCTACTGAAACCTCCTAGCTCACGCTGGTTTGGGGAGGTTTCCTTTTGCTGCGCTTAAAGTCTTGTAAGTTCCCGATTTTCACTTCATGTCATTTTTATTTATTTTTCCCGCAAATTCCCATTTCTCTTTTCTTCATTACATGATTTTGCACAATGGGGACATTGTGTGATTTGGTTTGGGGAAGGGTTTTGCGTTGCATTTCATTTGCTTGCATTCACCTTTACATTTTGTCTTGCATTGTTGTTTCATTTCCCTTATATATACAGAAAATTCAAAAAATTTGAAAAAATTCAAAAAAATTCACGTTTATTTTAGCATATAGGTCGAGTCGGAACGGTAGTATTTCAATGATGACATTGCATTTGCAGCTGTTTATGCCTAAGCCTTGCTAATTGACATGTTATTAGTAAAATCAATATGCATATCTATGAGTTTTCGTTAATTTACTCGCTGAATCTTTAAACTTGACTTTGAAAATTGGCAAACTACATCATATTTCTGAGATTTAAAGCCTATAACTGGTCACATCCATGACCAGTTTATTTAGGAATGTGAGTAGTACTCCTTATGAGGCATGTCACATAAATGTGCATAAATATGAACTTAATCTGCTTAATACCTGTACGCATTTGGTCTGTGGTTAGTTGTAACATGTGGTAGAGGTTTCCCCTTATTCGTTTTGCCCATGAACCCCACACTGCCAAAAATATCCCTTTTTGTCCCATTTACTACATCCTACATTTAGCCTGTCCTTTGTCAAGCTAGTAGTCTGTGTTTTTGGGGTTGTTACTCATTTTTGGTGGCATATGCTCTGTTGAGACGTTATTGGGAAGATGAAATAAAGGAAGGAAAGAAACAAAGTTGAAAAGAAAAGAAAAAAAAAAAAGATGAAAAAATGATTCGAAGAAAAAAAAAAGAGTTCTGTACTGTTCGTGCAGTCGATCGACTGGCATTATAGGTCGATCGACTGGCATTATAGGTCGATCGACTGAGGTTCGAGAAAAAGAGAAAGAATCAATTCGCATAATTCAAGCCTTTATCTTTTGGCGATTTTTGCTCCCATGTATTATTCATATTTTATGGGGAGTTAGTTGATTACTTTTATACCTGGAGATTGTGAGATTTGTGCTTGCTATAGCACCGTTCCATTTGTTTTTGAGCAAGAAGTTGGATGTTGCTATATGGTTCCGTTTCGGTACTAGCTGGATCACCTGTACCTCCACTTTCCCATAAATGTTTTGCCTCTTCTTACCCATACCTCACATATCCACATATATACCTCGGCATGTGTCATGCTCTCTTGTTGGTTGGAATGCATATGTACGGTTGTAGAGACTGCTTTCATATTAGACTGCAGGCATGTTCTTATAGGTCGTAGTTAGGTGAGCGTCATTACATTTACTTCTTTCTATCTTATATATTCACCTGTGCTTATGAGTGATTTGAGCGACCCGTGAGAGTCCAATTTGATAAGTCTTTACAGTTGACGGTTCAGCAATATCTAATGACTTCATAACTCGTTTGCATGATTCATTTGCTAATTGATTGTTGGTTGTGCACTAAATTGGTTTAGGCTTTACATGTTGCATTTCGCTCTGAGATTGAACTCGTTCCATTAGGTAATTAGATCGAGTCTAGTTCTTGCTTGGAGACAAGCAAGGGTTTGGTTTGGGGAAGTTTGATGCGTGTCCTTTATATGATGTTTTACATCCCATTTTACACGCATTTTAGAGCTCATTCATGTAGTTTATGCTGCCATTTCCCCTATTTCCGTCTACTTCTGTATTTTTGTACATTATTGCAGAAATGTGAAGAATCCAGCGGAAATCGAGCTAAATCCGTCCCCGAGTATCCTGCATTGCATATGACGTGAAGTATTCACCCGAGGAACGTGCTTGGTGCGCAATTCAAGGCCCAAAAGACAAATCTACGAGATTATAGAAGTCAAGTAGCAGCTCAAGCAGTCGATCGACCACTACCATCAGTCGATCGACCAACCTGCGGGTTCCGAGGCTATCAGATATCGAAGATCGGTCGATCGACCGCCATGCTCGGTCGATCGACCAATCTGCTATCCCAGACGAGAATTAAAAGACCGAGGAAGCGCAAGCCCATTGAGTTTAGGTTTTGGAAATAAAAGTTACGTATGTTTGCTATATAACGTAACTTAGAACACCCGTTTTAGGGATCCGATTTCTATCATGTTTTTACATTAAGTTTTACACAGTAACATTGAGTTTTATTAGGGTTTGGAATATTGTTAGCATTGGAATTTTCGCTCTTGTTCTTAATCGTTCTTCTGCTATTCTCGGTATTCTTCTGCCCTATTTCAATTCACTTCTATTTCGTTATTAGTATAGAATTGCTAGTTAGATTCCCGAAACCGTTTTATCATTGCATGTTAATTGTTTGTCCTACCGCTTTAATTATGAATTCAGTACTTTTATGCCCTAGTTTTATTGTTGTTATCGCTTTCAGCATGAGTAGCTAAATAGTTTGTGCTAGGATGTAGGGGAATTATGGCGTAGGCGGCGTAGTATTGAATTGGACTGAATCGCGTGTCAGTCGATCGACTGCCTTACCCGGTCGATCGACTGACCACGTGAGGTTACCTCTCGTTTTAATTGATTTTAATGCTTTATTTAACGAATCGAATGCATGCGACCAGTTAGATGCTTAATTTATGACTGACCCATTAGATCGAGAGATAGGGACAGTTGTTAGACCACCAATTAAAATGACTAAATTGTGCTGAGATCGAAAGATAGGTATAGTTTAGACCGTTAGTCACTTTTCAGGACGAGAGTCAGTATTAGTGATATTAGGGACTTATAGCGAGATCGAAAGATGCTATTTGTTAAGAGTGGACCGAGAGGACCTCTTGTTTCCCGCCTTACTTGTGTTCGATTTAGACCTGTTTAGTATGCTGCCACCGAAGCTATAACGAACCGACCATCCTAGTACCCCTTCTTTATCTGTTTAATCCGTCTTTTTAGTTTACTGTCTTTATTTATTCTTAGCTATAGACCAATCCAATCAAACCCCCCACCTTATTGTTACCTTAGACTGAATTTAAACAACTAGAATTTACGTCTGCCTCTCTGTGGTTCGACCCGACTGCCGCTAGCTATAGTTGTAGTTGGAAATTATAAATTTATTTTTGACACCTCACGACGGGTATCAATACTATCATATATGCTTGGTCTACACTTACGCTTTACTTGTGCCATTCTGCCAAGTATTGGTTTACGCCGCTCTCGTGCCGTTCTGCCGGGAGTTGGTTGATTTATGTTTTTCCCGCCTCTTTCGGACTGTTCTTCCGATTGTGGGTTACCTCATATCGTATTCTGGAGACAATGCTTTTATGCTATACATTTTGCTTGACTTGTCTTTACACCTCTTTTGGACTGTTCTGCCGATTGTGGGTTTAGCTCATATTTTCTGCCTCTTTCGGACTGTTCTGTCGATTGTGGGTTCTCGACTTCTGTTCTGTCGATCGGGTCCTGGATGCAGACTGTTCTGCCGCATGTCGAATCGGGACCGTTCTGCCCCGAGAGTCTGGCCAGATTTAGACTAGGACTGAGTCTTGGGAGTACCATTGTCGTCCTAGCAGGGGAATTATATATTTATATATGAGTAGTAAAGGTCTTGCTTGGTTATAGGTATTGGTATTTGTCTTTCAAGGTAAGAGTTATGCCATGTGTTGTTTGTCTTGGTCCTATCGGATACTAGGGGTGAGCTATAAGCCCTCTAGTTGTGATATGATCGTCGGGATTAATATTCCCATCCGTTCTTATGGTGAGATTCAAGCCATAAGTATGAATGTGACATTAGTAGCCACGTCCCGTACAATGGTTGCTAAGTGGTTTTCCCAAATAATGGCTACGATTTCTATTCTTGTATTTTGCATTGGTTGATCCCTTACTTAACTGCTTCACATGATTCGGATTCTAATCTCATATATATGCTGTAATTCCTTGAAATGCGTGCTTTTGCATAAATGCCCGTATTCTTATCTTTTATATTATTTAATTATTTCACATGAATAATGAGTCTCCATTATGCTAATATTGATCTATCGTATTCCATCTCATTTAATTGACATGTTTAAATATATAAACTTGATGTTCATATCTTTTGTATGTATATTACATGAATTATCTAATTGAGTTCTTTGTTATGTTCGTTTCGACATTTTGTGGCTAGGAGAACCTTGAGTTACTCCCCACTGACTGTGGCGTTCATGTTTACATGAATGACAGGTGGTGAAGATGCTTACGTGGGGAAGACGTGTGGGCTAGCGAGAACTACACCCTTGGACCTTAGTTTCTAGTTTAGAAACCTCTTATATGTTTATTCGTGGGATATCTTTTCCCCGTTTTCTAGACTTGGATTGTAATAACCTAAGTCTGCCTATTATTGTATTTGTTTCATTTCATTTTTGGCACCCGCGTGTTAATCTTTAGATAGTAATTTAAAAGTTTTCAGATTATCACAAATTTCCGCTTTAATTTATTAGTTATATTTTCCGCGTTATCGCGGGGTGTCACAGTTGGTATGTAACACCCCCATTTATTTAAGGGCCTGCGCTAGGACTCCTCAGATAAAGAAGGGTGTTACCATCTCGGGAATCCGAGGCAGTAGATAACAAAGAGAAAGATAACAGTACTTTAAATTAAAGTTTATAATGTTTACAACGGAAATAAAACATGTCTTAACTTGAAAATAAAGTCTGACAACTAAACAAAATAAAAGTGGGCTAGCTCTAAGTCAGGTGATCCATGCTCTCTCCCTGCCAGCTCCCAATGTCTCAACAACCTGTCAATCTGCTCCCCATTAAAGGATCATCACAGGCATACACGAATACACAGGGTCAACCGCGAGGTTGAGTAGGTAATACGATACATTAAAGAATGCAATGCAATGCTCCTTCATTCAACTCCACCACACACATCCCCAGAACGCCCAGCCATACCGATCCCCGGTAGACTATATATCGACCGTAGTCGATCTGCCAGCTCACAGCTGAGGACACCAGGGCAAGTCCTGCAGAACCCGCCTGGGCCTTAATCACAATAATCTCATCTCCTCCAACTCCAACTCCGATGCAAATGCAATGTATGAAACGTAGGAAACAATAATGCTCAACGAGATAAATAAGATAAGCAGATATGTCATATAATCACCAAACATGCCAACTCTTTTTAATCGTAAGAATTCAATCAGTGTATTCCCCTACCTCAGTACTGCAGTCAAAAGTCGGGTGCTCAGTAATATTCCACAACAAATTCGCCCTCTGAAAGATAAATAAATAATAAACGATTACTTAAACCATTCCCGTTCCCAAAATAGAAAGTTACTAAAAATAGAAACTTCTTAAAATGGAAAGTTTCCTTAAATGGAAACTTTCCCGATCTAACAGTTTTCTATTTTACCAACCCGACTCAAACCCATCTCTAAACATTTAAATGACTCGTGAATTAATTAGCTAAACAAGTTATACGTTTAAAAGAATCAAAACAACACTAACTAACCCTATCATCCCGTCTCCTACACCCGCACCTTCACTCTCTCTCACACCCCTCACGCGCCACCTTAAACCACTACGAACACCACCAGGCCTGCTCCCCTCTTCGACCCCACCACCAACAACCGACCCCAGCCAGGTCGACTGCCGCCGGTGAGTCGAACCAGAGCCGTCATTTGGCCTGGTTCACCACCGTGCCTCACCAACACCCTCCTGTCCTCGACACACAACCACCGCAGCCATCCCCTAACCTCTGCCCAGACCACCACAGCCCTGCTCGCCGTCAGCCCCCGCACCCAGACACCGTGACACCACCATTTCGACCTCCCCCGAGTCCACGGTGGTGCCACCCCAACCTAAGCATCTAAAACCCGCCTGAAAACCCCCTGCTAAAACCCGTGTGACCTACCCTGTCAACAACACCCCTCGCCGCCAATTCTGCCACCAAGAAACTCCCTAACCACCACCAACAGAGACGACTCACACCACCCAATACCATATCCCCGACACCAGTCACCACACCCCCTCCCTGAGTCACGACAACCCAAACAAAAACCTGACAGAAAACGAAAATAAAAAAGAAGGTTGCACCCATACCTTTTTCCGCCACCTCAACAGCCACCAGGGTTAACTATGGACGTCGACTACCACCCTAAGGCCCTCCTTGCTGCTCCGACAGTACCCACGCTCACTCTCCCTCTCTCGATTTGTGTGTTTGTTGGGAAATGTGCCGCTGCAAAATGATAGGCGGGTGAGGGAGTGGGGTTTTGTAGGGTTAGGGTAGAATTAGGTTAAACTTAGGTTAATTGGTGAATTGGGTCATGGGTAAATGGGCTTGGGTCAACGGGTAAATGGGTAAGTTTTAGAAAAGGAATTAGTTGACGTGATTCGTTCAGTTAAACCCGTCTTAACAAGTTTACGATAACTCGATCTTACGATATCAATACGACTAAACAATTAACTCGACTCAATTAACGATATAAAATACAACTCAATTAACGATATAAAATACGGAGTATTACAGTCTTCCCCCCTTAAAATGAACTTCGTCCCGAAGTTTACTCATCTAGCCAACCCCCACACGCATCGATGTGGGCCCCAAAACAAATTCCCTAAGGTAAAAGACACATGGATTTCGGTCGGAAACAAAATGTTACATTCTACCCTCCTAAAAAGAAAGTTACGTCCCGGAACTTACCTCATGCAAGTAGGTGTGGATAGCTTTCCCTCATGGAAGCCTCAGTCTCCCATGTAGCTTCCTCAACATTGTGGTTAGTCCACAAGACTTTCACCAAAGCTGTCTCCCCATTCCTGGTCTTCCTCACCTTCCTGTCCAGAATCTCCTTGGGTGTCTCCAAATAGGACAATCGCTCATCCACCTCGATCACCTCGGGACTCAACACATGTGATGGATCGCTCGGTACCTCCGCAAATCGGGAAACATGAAAGACATTGTGAACTCTGGCTAACGCTGGTGGCAAAGCTAAACGATAGGCCACCTCTCCAACTCTGTCCAAAATCTCATAAGGTCCGATGAATTTCTGACTCAGCTTCCCTCTCTTCCCGAACCTCATAACTCCCTTCATTGGCGACACTTTGAGTAGTACTTTCTCTCCTACTTCGAAAGAAATCTCACTTCTCCTAGTGTCAGCATAGCTTTTCTGTCTGTCCTGAGAAGCTCTCATCTTTTGCCTGATAATCTGTACTGTTCAACCATCTCCCGAATCATCTCTCGGCCCCAAAACGACAAATATTCAACGATCATCCCAACACACAGGACTCCTGCATTTCCTACCATAAAGTGCCTCAAAAGGTGCCATCCCAATGCTAGTATGATAACTGTTGTTGTAAGAAAACTCGATCAATCCCAGCCTGTCCTCCCACGATCCGCCAAACTCTAGAACACAAGCTCTCAACATATCCTCGAGGGTCTGAATAGTCCTCTCTGTCTGACCGTCGGTAGCAGGATGAAAAGCGGTGCTCATCTTCAGTTGAGTACCCATCAGTGACTGCAATTCTTGCCAGAACTTGGATAGAAACCTAGAATCTCTATCGGAAACGATATCCTTAGGCACACCGTGCAACTTAACCACGTGCTGCACATAAGCCTTAGCCAACTCAGCCTTACTCCAAGTATCTTTCATGGGAATAAAGTGAGCTGACTTGGTCAATCTGTCGACGATCACCCAAATCATGTTGTTACCCCTTTGAGTCCGAGGCAACCCGACGATGAAATCCATGGAGATACTCTCCCACTTCCACTCTGGCACGTCTAGCGGCTGAACTTTCCCTTGTGGTCTCTTGTGCTCACCCTTCACCCTCTGGCATGTCAAACATCGAGATACGAACTCTGCGACTTCCTTCTTCATATTAGGCCACCAAAACGTCTTTTTGAGGTCCTTGTATAACTTATCCCCTCCAGGGTGTACAGAATATGGAGTAGCATGTGCTTCTGTGAGAATTTTCTTCTTCGATTCCTCATTAGGCGGCACACACCACCTCCGCCCAAACCTCAAGCTCCCATCCGAATGGATACCGAATTTAGAGTAAGGCTCCGCACTTTTGCTCTACCTCATTGCGCCATTTCTGGATTCTAGCATCCTCTTTTTGTAGCTCTCGGATCTCCTCGTACAACTCCGGCTCAACTGTCATATCTCCAACGGTCTCACCTCGTCGGATCATGTAAATCCCCATCTGCCTTAGCTCACCGACCATTCTCACCCTGGATCTGGCACTGGTTAGGGCATGGATAGACTTCCGACTTAAAGCATCGGCTACGACATTCGCTTTCCCTTCATGATAGAGTAAGTCCATGTCATAGTCGCCAATCAACTCGATCCATCTCCTTTGTCTCATGTTCAGCTCCTTCTGAGTATAGATATACTTCAGGCTCTTATGGTCAGAAAATACCTTGAAGGTCGCTCCATAGAGATAATGTCGCCACAATTTAAGAGCAAAAACCACGGCCCCCAACTCTAGATCATGGGTAGGGTAATTCTCCTCATAGGTCTTCAGTTGTCGCGAAGCGTACGCGATTACCTTCCCGTTCTGCATCAACACACACCCCAACCCCTTCTTGGAAGCATCAGTATACACTTCGAAGTTATCATTCCCATCTGGCAAAGCAAGGATAGGAGCTATGGTTAGGCGCTCTTTGAGTGTTAAGAAAGCCTTCTCGCAACTCTCGTCCCAAATAAACCGGTTCTCCTTCCTCATTAGAGACGTCAGTGGTTTTGCTATCTTCGAAAAATCTTTGACAAACCTCCTGTAGTACCCAGCTAGTCCCAAGAAGCTTCGAATTTCGCCCACATTCTTTGGGCTCTGCCATCTAGTCACGGCCTCGATCTTGCTAGGATCCACTGACACCCCTTCCTTGGAAATCACATGCCCCAGAAAGGCAACTTTCTTCAACCAGAACTCGCACTTACTCAACTTGGCATACAACTGATTCTCTGCCAGAGTTTTTAACACTATCCTGAGATGCTCCTCGTGCTCTTCCTCATTCTTGGAGTAAACCAAAATATCATCGATGAATACGACCACGAACTTGTCTAGGTAAGGACTGAACACCCGATTCATCAGGTCCATAAACACAGCTGGCGCATTGGTCAATCCGAAGGGCATGACCACGAATTCATAGTGTCCATATCTGGTTCTGAAAGCAGTCTTAGGGATATCCTCGTTCTTTATCCTCAGTTGATGATAACCCGACCTCAAGTCAATCTTCGAGAATACTCCAGCCCCACTCAATTGATCAAACAAATCATCAATCCTTGGCAATGGATATCGGTTCTTGATGGTCACGTTGTTCAACTCTCGGTAATCCACACACAGCCTCAAACTCCCATCCTTTTTCTTGACGAATACGACAGGTGCTCCCCAAGGTGAAACACTGGGTCGAATATAACCCTTCTCAGCCAACTCATCCAGTTGCTTCTTTAATTCTTCCATCTCTTTTGGTCCCATACGGTACGGTGGTTTAGAAATAGGTCCAGCCCCCGGCTTTAGATCAATGGAGAAGTCCACGTCGCGCTTAGGTGGTAGCCCAGGGATCTCTTCCTGAAATACCCCCTCAAAGTCTCTCACCACGGTATGTCGAAAATCCTAGGGGTCTCGGACTCTCTATCCCACATCTGACACAAGATCAACTGGTCTCCCTTCCTCAGACTCGATTTTAGGGTGTTTACAGAGATAAATTTGACTTTGGGTTTGATCATGTATCCCTTGTAGGTTACTCTGACTCCCTTTGGTCCTCTCAGAGATATCTTCTTTTGGTGACAGTCAATGAAAGCTTTGTACTTCACCAACCAATCCATCCCTAAAATCACCTCGAACCCACCCAAAGGAAACTCCATAAGGTCACAGTGAAAGACAACCTCCCCAATCTGAATAGGTACACGGGTATAGATTTTATCACAAGGCACAGACTCTCCCGAAGGTACTATAACAGAATCGACCACTCTATCATATGTAGTAAGGTTTAAGGCTCTAACATGCTCCCTAGATATGAATGAGTGTGTGGCACCAGAATCGAATAACACAAAGGTGGGTTTAGAGTTGACAAGAAATGTACCAGTCACGACATGTGCATCCTCTTTTGCTGCTTCCTTTCCCATGGCAAAGAGCTTGCCACTGGACTTAGCTCCAGACTGACTCGATGAAGCGGTATTGGGTTGCTTGTTCCCCTCGTTCTGATTCCTCTGGAAATTACCACCCCATTGGACTGGTTTTGCTGGCTACGGTTCTGGTAGTTGTTGTAGCTTCCTTGATAACTGTTACTTACCCCAGATCGGGCACCTCCTCCATAGCCAGTGTTAGGAGTACGGTAGCTGCTGTATTCTGATCCCACTCTCCGAGACCCACTGAACCCAGATGTAGGTGTTCGGAAGCCCCCAGATTGGTTTCCTCCAGAACTTCGGCACTCAAATTTCCTGTGTCCCAACTTCCCACACCCGAAACAAGTGATCCTGGACGCATTACCTCCAATACTAGCACCTCTGAAACTGCCTCCGCTTTGGTTCCTCATTCCCCCAGGAGCACTATTGGTGGTGTATCCACTGAACTTGCCTGAATTCGGCTTCTTGGCCCCAGTATTATCACTGACAGTTTCCGACTTTTTCTTCTCAGCTTTTCCTTTCTTATCCTCCTTGATCTGCTCGGAGAGCCTTTCAGCAGCACCGGCCCTTAGATAGATGTCCTGAACGGTGGTAGGTGGAGCTGCCGTGAGTCTCTTTTTGATATCCACCGTCAAACCCCTCTCAAACCTCATAGCCAGCATGGTCTCGTTCTTTGAAAATTCATCGATATATGAAGCCAACAGTCGGAACTTCCTATGGTATGTTTCCACTGTCATGTCCTCTGTCATCTTAAACGTATCGAACTCTTCCCTCAGCTTAGCTTTCCTGAACTCTGGCATGAACTGGTCCGTTAATATCACTTGAAATTCTAACCAAGACACGTACCCTTCCTCAACATCCCTAGCAACATGTCGAATTTCCGCCTTGTTCCTATTCCACCACTCCCCAGCTGTGGCCCTGAGGTAATGTGCAGCTTGGTCTACTTGCAGCTCTTCAGGACAAGCTATCAGCTCGAATAGGTTGGTGAACTCCCGACACCAATCTCCCAGCAAGTGAGGTTCCCCCTCTCCAGTGAAGATGGTAGGGTTATGCCTCGCCACTATTGTACTCATCTTAGCAGGGTCCATTCTTTTAGCCTTTAGGGCCTCATTCTCAGCCAGTAGCCGGTCTAACTCTTCCTGGGTGATGTTTACAGCCGTGTTCCTTTTTGGAGGCATGACTACAAGAAAGTTTTAGGAATTAGCTGCAACACAGAAACACCTTGGCAATTCTAGCCAATCCTATCACTCTTATCCTACTTGTCTATCTAGCATGGTTTAGGGGTCACATAACCGCATATCACTAGACATAGCCTTCTAACACAACTTTATAGGGGTATAAGTATAAATTAACCTTAAAACATGCAAAGTATTATGCCACAACCTCCTACCAACTCTTTATGCAACAATTAACATATTAATCAGTTAACACCTAGGCAACGATATATGAAGTTATGCTCTACATCATGCAACTTCTCTACCCTTCCTCTCATTTGCACTCAGGGTTCCCGGGTCAAACTGAGAGGGCCAATGGTTCGGTGTGAGGGGGCCCCTAACTCATCCCTTACCTTTAGTGTGCTCCTAACAGTTTTGTCCCGGGGTTCATTTTATTTAGACTCTTCCTATATTCATTGGATTCATTGGTTTAGGCCTGAGAATCGTTCGCTCTGATACCACTTTGTAACACCCCCATTTATTTAAGGGCCTGCGCTAGGACTCCTCAGATAAAGAAGAGTGTTACCATCTCGGGAATCCGAGGCAGTAGATAACAAAGAGAAAGATAACAGTACTTTAAATTAAAGTTTATAATGTTTACAACGGAAATAAAACATGTCTTAACTTGAAAATAAAGGCTGACAACTAAACAAAATAAAAGTGGGCTAGCTCTAAGTCAGGTGATCCATGCTCTCTCCCCGCCACTCCCAATGTCTCAACAACTCACAATCTGCTCCCCATTAAAGGATCATCACAGGCATACACGAATACACAGGGTCAACCGCGAGGTTGAGTAGGTAATACGATACATTAAAGAATGCAATGCAATGCTCCTCCATTCAACTCCACCACACACATCCCCGGAACGCCCAGCCATACCGATCCCCGGTAGACTATATATCGACCATAGTCGATCCGCCCACACCACGTGGGACACCAGGGCAAGTCTGCGAACCCCCGCCCGGGCCTTAATCACAATAATCTCATCTCCTCCAACTCCAACTCCGATGCACATGCAATGTATGAAACGTAGGAAACAATAATGCTCAACGAGATAAATAAGATAAGCAGATATGTCATATAATCACCAAACATGCCAACTCTTTTTAATCGTAAGAATTCAATCAGTGTATTCCCCTACCTCAGTACTGCAGTCAAAAGTCGGGTGCTCAGTAATATTCCACAACAAATTCGCCCTCTGAAAGACAAATAAATAATAAACGATTACTTAAACCATTCCCGTTCCCAAAATAGAAAGTTACTAAAAATAGAAACTTCTTAAAATGGAAAGTTTCCTTAAATGGAAACTTTCCCGATCTAACAGTTTTCTATTTTACCAACCCGACTCAAACCCGTCTCTAAACATTTAAATGACTCGGGAATTAATTAGCTAAACAAGTTATACGTTTAAAAGAATCAAAACAACACTAACTAACCCTATCATCCCGTCTCCTACACCCGCACCTTCACTCTCTCTCACACCCCTCACGCGCCACCTTAAACCACCACGAACACCACCAGGCCTGCTCCCCTCTTCGACCCCACCACCAACAACCGACCCCAGCCAGGTCGACTGCCGCCGGTGAGTCGAACCAGAGCCGTCATTTGGCCTGGTTCACCACCGTGCCTCACCAACACACCCTCCGTCCTCGACACACAACCACCGCATGACCATCCTCTAACCTCTGCCCGGACCACCACACACCACCTGCTCGCCGTCACCCCCCCGCACCCGGACACACCGTGACACCACCATTTCGACCTCCCCCGAGTCCACGGTGGTGCCACCCCAACCTAAGCATCTAAAACCCGCCTGAAAACCCCCTGCTAAAACCCGTGTGACCTACCCTGTCAACAACACCCCTCGCCGCCAATTCTGCCGCCAAGAAACTCCCTAACCACCACCAACAGAGACGATTCACACCACCCAATACCATATCCCCGACACCAGTCACCACACCCCCTCCCTGAGTCACGACAACCCAAACAAAAACCTGACAGAAAACGAAAATAAAAAAGAAGGTTGCACCCATACCTTTTTCCGCCACCTCAACAGCCACCAGGGTTAACTATGGACGTCGACTACCACCCTAAGGCCCTCCTTGCTGCTCCGACAGTACCCACGCTCACTCTCCCTCTCTCGATTTGTGTGTTTGTTGGGAAATGTGCCGCTGCAAAATGATAGGCGGGTGAGGGAGTGGGGTTTTGTAGGGTTAGGGTAGAATTAGGTTAAACTTAGGTTAATTGGTGAATTGGGTCATGGGTAAATGGGCTTGGGTCAACGGGTAAATGGGTAAGTTTTAGAAAAGGAATTAGTTGACGTGATTCGTTCAGTTAAACCCGTCTTAACAAGTTTACGATAACTCGATCTTACGATATCAATACGACTAAACAATTAACTCGACTCAATTAACGATATAAAATACAACTCAATTAACAATATAAAATACGGAGTATTACATGGTATCAGAGCATATGTTGCTCCCGACGCACACACGTGTACCCCGAATTTAATTGGAACTTGACCTTGAATAATGAATGAGAGATGGGTAGACTTAAAGACCTAAGATGGTAGTCTGTAGTGTGTTTTCTCTTTGTTAGGTTCTAACATGTTTGTTGATTGCCATTTAATTATTGTTGTGCCCTTGGATCAATGACTGTGAGCTTACCAACGTGAAGATCAAGATTTGGTGCCTATTGTTGAGGATTGAAGATTTGTTCAACCTTTGAAGAATGCTTCTACTTCCTCGAAGATGTTTCTCATTCTCTGTGTATCTTGCCTTATATCTCTTGGTGCTTATCCTTCTTCTAAACTCTCTTCCGTTTTGCTTGAAAGCTACTCTTGTACCCCTAACTTGTCCTTTGTTCCCTGCTTATCCTCCCTTAACGCCTTTTTGACGGTATCCTTACTTTTGAGGAATGTTGACCTTGATTGGAAAATTTGACTTTTGAGGAGATTGTTTGTGTTTAACCCATAACCCTGATTTTGAGAGGTTGTGATGTTGGAAAGACTTAGGTTGTGTGATGAGACATACTTAGTGATTCTTAGACCTAGATCCTTGATAAAATGAGCATATTTGATTGGTGGATTCTGTGTGTCAAGTGTGAGTTGCATTTGTTACTAAGGTTATAAAACTTGGCTTTGTTGTTTGTGTCTGGGATTTGAAAACCTTGGGTAGTGTAGTGAGACGTGTCTTGGGATACTAGTGCTTAGTACTTGACATGATGGGATGATGTTGTAGAAGAGTGTAGTAGAGTGGACTTTCATGGAAGAAGACTTTAGGTTGACTTGTTACTACCTTACCCTATATGAGAACCTTGTGGAATATTTGAGGAACCTTTTCTGGGAATTTAGAGCTTGGTATTAGGATCCTTGATTAAGGATTTTACTATTCTGAGGAACCCATTTGACCCTAGTTGGATATGAGAGTAGCTTTGTTAGGAGATTTGACCATGAAATCGTGGAAGTGGTTTGTAGATGTATG
The DNA here is from genome assembly GCF_048544455.1 of Silene latifolia. NCBI lineage: Eukaryota > Viridiplantae > Streptophyta > Magnoliopsida > Caryophyllales > Caryophyllaceae > Silene > Silene latifolia. The sequence continues at coordinate 85,901,920 of NC_133535.1, forward strand.
AGGATTTAGAGTGGTGAATCACACTTATAGTGAAGTACCTTGTTTCATGGAATAACATAGGATGGAGTAACATAAGTGTTTCGAGGAAACCCTTGAGTGTGTTGTAGTCATAAGTTTTGTTGTTAGGAAGTTTTTAGAACCACTTGGATGATGTCGTTGTTTGAGATTTGAGTATCTGGCGTTTCCTTGTTGTCTAATCTCCCTTCTTCTTTGACCATAAGTGTTACCGTTCATACCTCTCTTCCTCGCTTCATCATACCTCTCCGTTAAGTTTGACACTCGTAACTTGTGAAACTCTATCTTTGACCTCCTTGTTGACCTTACTTCGAACCTTACCCCCATGAAATTCATCATAGCTCTTTTGATTAGTTAAGTTTGAATCCTCTTAGCATACTTGTATCTACGATGTCTAAGTTACTTTTCTTTTGTCCAATTCCTAAACATTTCAAACTACCATTTTTGATTCGCTGTTAAGAATCTATATTACTCTTATAAAATTTACCTATTTTAAAAGGGTTAAAAATGAAAATTAGATTTAGTTTCCTATTTGTTCTTTGAAGTATAAACATACTTATCGTGATTTTGATGGCTAAACCAGAGATTTATTTAAATTTTACCCAATTTCTGTTAACTTTGATCTATTTATGATTTCTTTGTCAAAGTTAATATTACATTTTCAGAAATTTGACTCCCTTTTGAGTTTAAAGGTGAAACTTTCATTTTTATTTTGGCTTTTGCAAAAGAAAATTTGAGTGAATTACCTTTTTGTTCTGAATTTAACGTTGATCGGATGTTAGAACTCGTTATTGGAGACGTTTAATAACTTGTTCTACGCTTGTCGGCGAATGATTTTTGTTTTAAATCTGTCTTTGACTTGGAAAGTTAGCTTTCTTGTGTGAACGACAAGAGCAATTTCGTTCCATGAATGAGACTTATACTTTTGAAAACTCTTCATTAATGTTTTTGAAAGTATTTTGATTTTGATTTATACAAATGATTTGCCTTTCGACATGGTTTTGTCGGAAAATTTTAGTTGAAACTTTTGAAAGAATTTTAATTATTACGATAAGTAACCTTTTAAATGTTTTGGCCACCGATTCCCAATTCCACTTTTATTTTATATAACCTTTCATTTCTATTTTCAAGTTTCGAGGACGAAACTTTTTAAAAGATGGGGTGATTGTAACACCCGCGAATTTCCCATTTTGACATTTAAAATTTATTAAACCGTTTGATTGCTTTATTTTATATTTTTGAATTATTCAATTTAATTAATTTTATTTCAAATACGATTTTTATAAAAGTAATATATATAAAAGCTCATTTATATAAAAATACGTATTATTAAATTAAATTCTTGAGGCATAATTTATATAAGAATTTATGTATACATATTTTTGGTCGGACAATAGTAATAGTGACAGTAATAATATTAGTTTCCGTCTCAAGTTAATATAGACTCGAGACATTTTTCCGTCTAGCTGTAGACCATCACATTTCCACTTGTGAGACTAATCTTTTCTCGACCTATCCTATATCGACAACACACCACTTACCTTTTCCACCTAACTAGTCTAATAATTATCCACTCATACACTCACCCTACATTTATATATTATTATTATTATTATTTTTTTTTTTTTATTATTATTATTATTATTATTATTATTATTATTATTATTATTATTATTATTATTATTATTATTATTATTATTATTATTATTATTATTATTATTATTATTATTATTATTATTATAAAGGATGCGCGCAGCTTTCATTAAATGAAAAACAAAAGTTTACATGAAATTGGTGGGGAGCCGAGAAACAAGTCAGCTCCCACACCCTTAGCAACAAAGAAAGCTAAGTCTAGTAAAAATGTAAGCGGCCACCCGAGCCCCCGCATCCTGAGATACCGAGAATTTCTGGATCCGCTTGAGCAAGGCAACAGCATCCGAACCCAAGTCCCCAAGAGATGAGAAAGAGAATGGAAGGAAACCATAACCCGCTGCCGCGCACAAATCCCCATACTTAGCACACTTCCGCTGAGCAGCATCAGCAACAACCCGGCCAGGCACAAAATTCGCCATCCCAGTCTGAGTCAAAGGAGAAGACCCGGTCAAGTCAACGCACACATCACGCCCCCTGTCCCAAGAATAAAGCAGCAAATCCGCAGGACGAAGAGAACCCCCATGCCCGTCAACCAAACCAACATCAACCTCCTTTCCCGCAGAAATTCCAGATCTATAGCAGATGTCGAAAAGAGTGTCACGGACGAGATTATGCCGATGTTTAACGCCTACAGTACCAGTACAAGAAACAGCGTGGTCCCCAAAAACATCATCAGCAAAATCCCGAGAGCAAGCTGGACAGGGCCTAGAGACCGTGAATAACGGAACACCCAGACGATACCCAAGCACACTACGGTACGTCCTCCCGTTCATAGTCTGACCCAACCCCGAGATAGGAACCGCACGCAACCAATCAGAGGAGTGGGAACCCTGCTGAGACTGCCACAAAGCAAGCTGGCGAGGTGTCAAAGAGAAAACAGACCACGAGGCAAAGAAAGAACCGTCGCGAAATAAATGTCCGCCAATTTCTTCATAAGTTTGGGGGCGAGCAATTTCACTAGGGTTACCTAAGATACCGAGCCTCGTAGTCGCGTAAAACCTCGCGCGCATCATCAAAAGCAGGGCCAGCAGCTACAATACCAGAGGGTCCGAGGAGCTTAGCCTGCAAATCAACAGACTGCAAACGGGACGTAATAAAAGCATAATGTAAAACATCCCCTGCCGCATAGACACCAAGACCACCAAGATGAAAAGGGAAAGTAGCAAGGCGTCACTGCCAATCCCCAAAACCCGGGCCAGACGCGGTGACGATACGTTCCAAGCTGGAACGAAGAGCAGCATCAAAAGGAAGATGGACGGACCCAAAAACACTAGGGGAGCAAGTACGAAGGGAGAAATAGAGCTTAGAAATACCAGTACAAGCTCGAAGTAGAAGCAACTCACTTTGTGGGTCCTCAATCCTCGCAACCAAGTCCATTAGCTCAATGGTCTTAGTTACTCTCCTCGCCACAACCTCACTGCTAAAACCAGGGCAAGTACTGACAGGTCCACCCAAAACAGTAACACCCCTCGCGGGCCGAGCAATGGAGGGGGGAAAAACCCCAGGGAGCCGACTCTGAGGATCCTCAATAGGCCAAAAGACCTCCGTCTTGGAGACATTAAGGTGTAGTCCAAAACGGGGGCCATCCGCCATAATCAAATCCAAGACTCTCCCCACCTCCAAAGTATCCCCCACAATGGTGCCATCATCCAAGTACCATGCCTGCATAGAGAGGTCATTATTATTATTATTTAATGTTGTTGTTGTCCTACTGCCCCCACCCCCACACTTTCTTCCTCCTCTTTCTTTCGACAAAACAAGAGCAGCAGCAATGGACAGCAGAGCCCGTACACCCATTTCCGTCGACCTACAATCCCAGATTTCCCCTTCGTTTCTCAACCAAATCCTCTGATTTTTACACCATTAGCTTCCCCTTTTCATTCTTCATCTTTTGAGGTAAGAAAGGTCCCTGCTTTCTTCCAAAATCGCGACTGTCATCCTTATTAAGACTCGAATCTCGTACTATTTTCTTTCGTCTTCGTGTTTAGGGCAAGCTTTGACAACTCGGTATGATTTTGAATCGAATTCGTGCCCATTAAAGAAGTTATAAGGTAACGGTGATAGGTTACTTGACAAAATGTCGGGAACTCACCCCTCCTACTCGGTTTTTGCCTTAATTTATCGTAAAGTTTTAAGTCTTTATGCGTTCCTCATGTATGTTGTTGATTTTGGAGTGTTTGTGGTCAGTTTACATGGTTGCTGGGAGTCTCCCTATGGCTTAGTTTTCTGTATACAGCCGGTTAAGAACTTCGAGCGTGGTGTTACTCGTCTTCTCTTCATGTATATGCGTATTTTCTTGCTGGAATTTCTGGGTTGTTCATGGCAGAAATTTGGTGATGTTCAGTCAATTTTTTTAGCATGCTCAGTCCCGTCTTAACTTGCCTTCATTGTCCGTCTCGAGTTTGTTCTATAATAGGCTGCTAGAACTCGGTTTTGTGTTGGACAGTTGATGTTTTGCTTCTGTTTTGGGAAGGGACGAATCAGTGACTCGAAGTGGTTTTCGTGCTCATTTTATTCATGTTAGGATCGTCACATGTACACTTGATTTTCCCGCTTTAATCTCGTCTTAAAACGGAGTTGAAATAAGAGCTTTAAAATTCGGTTTTAAATTGTTCCATGCTAGTTTCGAACTCTATTTTGAGACGAATTAAACGGTTTCTCGGATCTGTTTTTCTTACTTTATCTTTATGCTAAAGTTGCCCCATGTATACTTGTTGTTTCTCCACCATGAAAACTCGATTTTGGTATGTTGGTGCCCTGTTTTGGATGCCGAGTCTAGCACTGGTTTCTCCCTATTTTGGGACTATTTTTGTGCGGGTGAATGATGGCCTGAAGAGTGTGTTTGGCCGCGGATGTGGACTGACCATGGGCGGCAGTGGCCACGGCATGGCTGTGAGTTGAATGGCCTCCTCCATGGCTCGGTTTTGTCGAGTTGTAGTCGGAGGAAGTGTTTTCTATTTCCCGTAGTCCCCATAGTCCCCCCCTCCCCCTTATTATGTTTTATGCTTAGACAAATCCTTTATGAATCATTCTATGTGGGCTTGAATTATTGTATCCTTTGGGCTTCATCTCTTGCATCTTTTGGACTCGGTTTCTAATTCTTGTTGGACTCACTTACTTGCTTCTTTTAGACTCATTTTGTTGGTGGGTTTGGGCTCACCACCATTAAATTGGTGGGCTTACCACAATTTAATGGTTGGGCCCATCTTGCCTCTTGTATGGAAATTTTGTGTGCCTTCCGTAAATTTTCACATGACGTAAATTACTCATTACCGCTTGTTATATTTTATTTAACCGGCATGTTTAAATATGAAATGAAATATTTATTTTTGTGTTACAAGTATGAAAAGATTATTATAAATAATTACTTGTTGTGAGTCGTATTCTTGTAGGAATACCATGATACTATCATATATGCTTGGTCTACACTTACACCTTACTTGTGCCGTTCTACCAAGTATTGGTTTACGCCGCTCTCGTTCCGTTCTGCAGGGAGTTGGTTGATTTATGTTTTTCCCACCTCATTCGGACTGTTCTGCCGATTGTGGGTTACCTCATATCGTATTCTGGTGACAATGCCTTTATGCTATACATTTTGTTTGACTTGTCTTTACGCCTCTTTCGAACTGTTCTGCCGATTGTAGGTTTAGCTCATATTTTCCGCCTCTTTCGGACTGTTCTGCCGATTGTGGGTTCTCGACTTCCGTTCTGTCGATCGAGTCTTGGATGCGAACTGTTCTGCCGCATGTCGAATCGGAGACCGTTACGCCCGAGAGTCTCGCGATTTAGACTAGGACTGAGTCTTGGGAGTACCATTGTCGTCCTACCAGGGGAATTATATATTTATATATGAGTAGTAAAGGTCTTGCTTGGTTATAGATATTGGTAATTGTCTTTCAAGGTAAGAGTTATGCCCCGTGTTGTTTGTCTTGGTCCTATCGGATACTAGGGGTGAGCTATAAGCCCTCTAGTTGCGATATAATCGTCGGGATTGATGTTCCTATCCGTTCTTATGGTGAGATGCAAGCCATAAGTATGAATGTGACATTAGTAGCCACGTCCCGTGCAATGGTTGCTAAGTGGTTTTCCTAAATAATGGCTACGATTTCTATTCTTGTATTTTGCATTGGTTGATCCCTTACTTAACTGCTTCACATGATTCGGATTCTAATCTCATATATATGTTGTAATTCCTTGAAATGCGTGCTTTTGCATAAATGCCCGTATTCTTATCTTTTATATTATTTAATTATTTCACATGAATAGTGAGTCTCCATTATGCTAATATTGATCTATCGTATTCCATCTCATTTAATTGACATGTTTAAATATATAAACTTGATGTCCATATCTTTGGTATGTATATTACATGAATTATCTAATTGAGTTCTTTGTTATGTTCGTTTCGACATTTTGTGGCTGGGAGAACCTTGAGTTACTCCCCACTAACTGTGGCGTTCATGTTTACATGAATGACAGGTGGTGAAGATGCTTACGTGGGGAAGACGTGTGGGCTAGCGAGAACTACAGCCTTGGACCTTAGTTTCTAGTTTAGAAACCCTTTATATGTTTATTCGTGGGATATCTTTTCCCCGTTTTCTAGACTTGGGTTGTAATAACCTAAGTCTGCCTATTATTGTATTTGTTTCATTTCATTTTTGGCACCCGTGTATTAATCGTTAGCTAGTAATTTAAAAGTTTTTAGATAATCACAAATTTCCGCTTTAATTTATTAGTTATATATTCCGCGTTATCGCGGGGTGTCACATACTCGGCCTAGTTAGCCTTATTCGGCCGAGTAAGTTAGACTCAGAAAACTGTGGTATCACAGTAGAGGCTACGAAAATATGTCATATGAGTAGAATAATAATATCAAACGTTTTTATTTTTTTATAATTTAAAACTAAATTTTTTTGTTACAATTAAAAATATTTATGATACAAATTATGCATTAATTTAAATAGGGTGTATGACATAACACAAATTCTCATTCAAGGTAGGTATATATGTCACAAGCTGAAGACGGGTTAAGTAATACCCAAGTGGGTAGATAAGACAAAAGCAGAATGTTATCCACTTGGGTATTACTTGACCCGTCTTCAGCTTGTGAAGGATATGCCAGTATTCAATAACACTTGCTTATAATATAATCAATCAATACATACATATATATATATATATATATATATATATATATATATATATATATATATATATATATATATATATAAATGAGAAACTTTTCGAGCGATATCAGAGAGTCCAACTTTTTTAGAATTCCTATGATTTAAATGAAACTTTAATAAAATTATCCTAGTAAGAGTAGGTTTCGAAACAAATTTAATAAATTTATCCTAATAAAAGTAGATTTCTTAATACTTAAAACAACTTTTAATAAAATTATCCTAATATAAGCATATCAAATATATTTAATAAAATTATCCTATTATAAGTAGATTAAAATTATCAAAATAGATAAAGACATTTATAATAGTTCAAGTTATCATTTTTATTTTCCCCACTTATGGTCTCATTGATTTGTAGTTTATAATAGTTCAAGTTATCGTTTTTATTTTTTTCCCACTTAAGGTTCCGTCAAAATATAATTAACAAATAATTATTGGAGTGTGTATATAAATCAATAATGCCTCCAAATACATTAAAGTGATGAATACATATAAAACAATTCGATTTATATATGTTTCTATTTTGTTTCATTAATTTGCTCTTTATAAAAATGTTATTTTGTTTCATTAATTTACCCTCTATAAGAATGTGTAGATCATTAGATAAAGGAACAAAATCGAGAAGAACTGAAGAAAAAATTTGGTGGTTTATACAACTTAAAACTTTTGTGTAACAATGGAGCAACTCATATTATTATTCTTATGATAAATTGATGATATGTTCTAGACTCGCGCATTCCTAGATTTCGAATAAGAGTAAGTTTGCAAGAGTCTTAATTTTAAGATAAATTGGACCAGAACTATTTTAAGATATAAACAAGTTAAGGTGGTTATGGTTTGAAATTTTTACCCACGACAGATAGTGCAACAACTAGGGGGCATGTAATTTTTTTATTAAATACGGGTATGAGAAGACCTACATCTGGTCATGTCCCCTCCCCCGTATGAAATCTTTACTTTTAAGAGTCATTTTTTGTTTTCATTATGCAAGACTTGGCAGAGTACTTTAGCCGAGTTAGATCTTTTGTATTCTTTTTGCATAGTCGTCAATGCGGTAGTTTGACCATGATTTTCGACATATTAATGGTCAAAGTTAAAAAAGTTTGACCCCCAAGAAGTAAGGTGGAAGATGTTTAAGAAGCGAAGAGAGTATACATTATAATTTTTTTAATATAACTCATAATGGTAAGCTCTAATAAGTATGACACGTCGTTCAGGGGAGGAGGCACTAGGTTGCAAGGGGTCTCAGCTCTTACCCTAAAGAGAAAAAAATATCAATTAAGACGATGAAGTTTTGCTACCCCTGAGCTGAACGTTTATGAAATAATAATAAAGAGCAAATGCAAAAACAAAACACTGACTTTGTTGTGTTTCAGTGGTAAGAGTTGAGTTCCACAAGTTGTGTGAGTTCGAATCCGCTTATAAGCATGTTGCTATTAATTTTTTTTAATGTTAGTATCCTTTAGGGGCGTGCCTAGGGGTGCGCACAACACCCCACATGCGCACCCTTGGTTGGTCGATTTTTTTTATTTTTAAAAGAGGCCAAAATCATGTATGAATACAAATTACGCGTCAAATGGAATCAGAAGTGCTAAGTGGTTCAGCAGGAAAGGCTAGTGGCATTTAGGTTGGTGCTTCCGTGTTCAATTTCTTATAAACCATTTTTTTTCTTTTTTCTTTTTTCTTCCTTCTGGCCACAACTTCCCTTCTTTTCTTTCGTCCCTTTTATTCAATTTGGTGTAAATTGCTCAACTTTCAAACTCTAATTTCAAAATTTAAATTCATCTTCCCAATTTTTTTTATTTATTAAAATTAGATTTTTTAGTTTCAAATTCTATTTGATTGATTTATTTTATGAATATTTTTTTACTTTTGTGTTAATTATTTGTTGTCTATTTGTAATTTTATATTGTGTGATTACTTATTACTTTAACTAACATCCTCAAATTTAGATTCATAAATCCTTAGTTACTAAAATTTCAATTTGTGAATTGTGCCCTGTTTTAAGATTCATCATTACAATTTACCGATTTGAAATCCCAATTATGTAAATATATTATTTTTCATTTTAGATTAATAGAAAAAATACAAGAATTTCGAGTTTTTTTAAATCCACGAAGAAAAAGACACATATAAAATCTCAAATTTTTTTCGGTATATAAAATCTCAATTGGTAGTGTTCAAAATCAAGATAGAGAGGATTACACCTTTTTCATTAATTAAAAATCTTAATATATATAGTTTAAAAGACATTGATTTTTCCCTCACTGGATGCCTTCAAATCCGTAGAATTTGTTGTTTTTTTTAGCATGATGTTTACTATCTAATGAACATAATGGAATTTAATCATCTTGTTATATTGTTTGATTATTTTTTTTAATTGTGCACTCCCACTGTCAAGATCCTGGGTCCGCCACTGGTATCCTTATTAAATAATTTTGTTTCAAATGAGAGAGCAATCTCATATAATTCCGCTAAGCTTCCACTGAGTTAGTTCAATAAGTAACTTTTTTAATTTAATTTCCCTCTGAATAATTTGTTGTTTTTTTATTTTTTTTGCCAATTTTCACATTTATGATGTTCGTTATTGGGTACTAACCTAATAATCATGTAGGTGTAAATTTAATGGTAAATGTTTCATTTATAAAAATACAAAGTAAGAGTCAAAATTGTTATCAAAAAGTAAAATGAAGTTAAGTGTTTCAATTATAATATGCAAATTTTAAGTCAAGTTGTATCAAGGTATAAATTAAAATGAAATTAAATAAATAAACTATAAATATCTAAGATCCTATGTGTAGCAGGAGCTGGATAAGGGGTTCACAACCCTGACCAAGGCCAGGCAACATCCAATGCTCCACCCCCAACACAACCAGTTAAGAGCTTCACTAGGTCCAGTTTTCAGCTGCCAATATGGCCAGCTGGGGTGAGCCTAAAATAAGTCCATCAAGAGTCTCAAACATCCAAGATCATCCAAGAAAATGCAAAGGGAACTCATCACAGAAAACAAGCAAGGACATCCAGTCACATGTTGCTGAAAAGATTGATAAAGCATGAAGCATTCTTTCTATTTTGGTGAGGCAATTGTGAGGCTGTTGTAGGAGGACCACTGCACCATTCTTCCACGAAATCAACTATAGAAAACTACAAGAAGCCTTGACTTTAGAAAGTACCCAGCTAGCCAAGAAGATAACAACAACCTGTGCACAATGGACAAATATCAGTCTGCATCCTGCTTTTTTTCAGTCTGTTTTACCCCATTGCTTTTAAATTTTACTTATTCTGTAACACCCGCTTTTTCCTGCTATAATATTCGTTAATGGCGAGTTTTAAATTTTATTAAATGATGTTATATATTTTCTAAGTTGACGTATTTATTTAATATAATAGTACGTCTTTTTATAATTCGTATTTATTTGAAATGTTAGTTCATTTTTTATAATATATTTATTAACTATTTTGAACTCATATTTTAATAGCGAAATACGCATTTATTTTAAATAGACCGCGTTATTTTGTGTAGTGTTAGACCGTCTAGAGACCGAGTTTCATCTCTATGTTTCATAAAGAACCGTAACGGATTGACCGCATATCTTTATCAAGTGGACAGTTAAAATAACAAACCCACTTTTCTCCTAGGTTAATGGATATCTCTCGTATTCTTAGGGTTAAAATAATATATAATGAGGAGTTGTTATCAAACAAAGTCCTTATTTCCGCAAACCAATCCTCTTCTACTTCTTCGTTATTCTAGCTTAGCGAACTCCCATTTTCGGCAGTTCCGTTCTCTCTCGTTTCTTAACGGTTTTCAGTAATTTTTGTGCCATTCTCTTCATCTCGCGGTAAGCTTTCCATTCGTACCATTTCCGTTTTACTTCGCCTCATATTATAGGTTGCCCAGTAGCTTTAAAATGTGTATGTTTAACGCCGTTTCCGTTCCGATTTCGACGTAGGCTCAAACTCGGACGATCCGGACGCCGACTCTTACGTTGTTGACGATTCCATTGAATATTAAGCGCTAAAAAGGTAACGTCGACGACTGTCCTCGGTATTACGTCGCGGTTTTGCGATCTTGTATGCTAGATTGATTGATAATGCCCAAATAAATGTATGTTTCGTTATAGTTGTTTTATGCTATGAATTGATTTTGTGCTTGTTCCTTAAGATGGTTGACTGATTACCAATTTCTTCGAATTCTGGTAAAATTGGTTAGAGACTTGATTAAAGTAATTTTAGCTATGGGTTGTTTACTGTTGCGTGAGACATTGCCATGTCTTGCATTTACTCCGTATGATTAAATATGCATAGTGGTCATACTTCTTTGTGGCACTATATTTATATCTTCTTCATAAAAATGTATGCAACAAGTATTGTAGTACGTACATGTCTCTCTTATCTTTGATCATCATTAAAATGACTAGGGTTCGTGTGTTTGATGATACTGTATAATAAACTAACAACAATCCCTATGCTTGGCTGGTTTACATGCTTTTGTCTGTTTCGTTATCCATTAAATTGGTCTTTGTGGAAGGAAGTTTTGTGTGGGTGATAGGTAAAGGAATCTTGTAAGTATTATTAATATATTCATTGGTAGTAGTGGGCTCGTTTGAGTGGTATATAGTCGATTAATGAGTATACAAACAGAGAACATGTGGTGAGTTGATTATAAGGGTATTCCCATGTTAATTGCACACGATTCCTAATTTTTAATTGGGTAAATTCTCATGGTGTCTTACGTTCATTTTTCTATTATGAGATGCAGTGGCCTTGTATGAGTTTATTATTGTCTTAACTCGTAACTCTCGTAACGTTTGAGTTTTCAGTTTTTAGTAATTAGTTTCCGACTCGAGTAATAAGAATCGTCTTCTATTATCCACTTCACTTGTATCCTAGTAGCTGTGTGTATAGGCAGTCTAGGCAGGTCGGAGTTGTCCTATTAGCCCGGTTGTTTATAGGCTAATGTGGAGTCTATGGGGTCATCAGCCTGGATGTTTATAGGCTTGGTGATCGTCGAATCGGGGTTGTTTGTCCCGAGAGTGTGGCCATACTTAGACTGGGACCGTATATTTATCGTAGTCCTACCGTAGGGATAAGGTAATAGTGATAGGTTGCCTTGACGTTTTGCCTTACTGAGTGGTAACTGATTTAATATGTTTGGTTTGATAAATTTTACGTTGGTCAAATGAGTCACTTGATTTATTTAGTTTCAAGGGTGATTAATTTATAATGAGCTTATAATTTTTATTGTATAATATGTTTATTGGTAGGTCATTTGTTCATTATTGATCTATTTTAATTACTTGGTTGCTTTATCGTGATGTAATATGGCTGGGAGGACGTCTGAGTTACTCCCCACTGACTGTGGCTGTCATTCTTATGACTGACAGGTGGATGATGGTTGCTTATTTTGTCTGGGGTTGCATCGAGTGAGCTAGCGAGCGCCTTTGTTTAGCGCACTCTATTAGTTTTATTTGACTTTGGTTAAAACTTTTATTTCATTTTGGTTATAGGGGTATTTATTCCCCGTAGACCTTGTATTTCCATTTGAGTACTTGGTTTATATTCTGTAGCTACCGCGGTGTTAAGGTGTTTCCGCCACCTTGAACTTAATTTACATTCTTATTTTACCGTGGTTGTTACAGTTGGTATCAGAGCATGGTTGCTCCCGACGCTTACACTCGGTAAACCCAAATAAAATATTAAATTTTAAGCTTAACCTTAATGACTAAAGTGAGAGATGGGTAGACAGTTAAGGACCTAAGGTGGTAGGTTGCATGTGTTTGTTTGCTTGGGTGATTAGCACCATTGTTAGGGTCTAACCTTGGCTTATTTTGAGTAAAGATGACAGGCAGACCTGGTAACGTGAACAATGCGATTCTCCAAGCTCTTACTCAATTGCTCCAGGATCAGAACAATAACAACAACAACAACAACCACCACCACAACAACAACAACAACAACCAGAACCAGTATACCAATATTACAAGCCGGATTGCGAGGAGTAACGCCAAGATTTATGATGGAACTGTTGATCATATGCTGATGTCAGAGTGGACCAGAGACATGGAGAAGAATTTCATTCTGTACCGTGTTGCAGAGGCTGATAAAGTTAACATTGCTGCACATTTTCTCGAGAAGGAAGCTGATCGTTGGTGGGCTATGACTGGTCCCACTGCTACTTTGGAACCAGGTTTTGGCTGGGAGAGATTCAAGACTCTTTTGGAAGCAAGATTCTATCCTGCTCAATTGAAACACCAGAAGATGGCAGAGTTCCTGAATTTCAAGTAAGGGAATTTGTCCGTACAGGAATATACTGACCAGTTTAATGCTCTAGCCCATTTTGCTGAACCTATGATTCCTAATGAAGCACAGAAGACTTTCTTTTTCAGGCAGGGGTTAAAGGCTAAGATCCAAGGTATGGTGAGAAGGGATACTGATACATTCGCGCGTGTTTACGATGAAGCTCTTTGGGCTGAGGGTGCTATTGAAGCTGTCAGACTTGAATCGGTAGCTGAGACTACTAAATCTTCCAAGAGGCCGTTTACTCCTTCTACTTCGTAGTCCTACAGTTTCAAGAAGGGCAAGCATGGGAACCAGAAAGGATTTCAGAAGAATGTTCCGAGCAAAGACAAAGTATGCTAAAGTTGCCAGAAGACCTACCATCCTGGGAGGGACTGTAAGGGTAATCCTTTGGGATGTTATAATTGCAAAAAATAGGGTCACAAAGCTGCTGATTGTCCCAAGAAAGATACTACTCCTGCTGCAGCGAATGTCCCTAAGCCGAAGGGACGTATCTTCGTGATGAGCCGTGCTGAGGCTGAGGCACACCCAGATGTGATTACTGGTATGTTTACAGTTTCAGATATTCCTGCTTATATTTTATTCGATACTGGCGCATCTTTATCTTTTATATCCGTATCCTTTGCCAAGAAAGCTGCTCTTGTTTCCCATTCTGCTGAGACCACTCCTATATCTTTACCGTCGGGAGAAGTTGTTTCATGTTCCACGGTATTCAAGGATGTTCCTATCTCTATTGTGGGATCTATCCTCCCAGCTACTCTTATTAGTTTCTCTTTAGCCGAGTTTGACATCATTCTAGGCATGGATTTGTTATCCCGTTACGATGCTAGATTTCAATGCCGAGACCAGAAGATTTTTCTTAAGAGCCCGTGTGGTACGAAGTTGACTTATAAGGGAATGAGAATGCAATCAAGTATCAAGTTAATTTCAGCAATGAAGCTTATTGGCATGCAGAGGAAAGGACATAAAGTGTATTTATGTGTGGTGACGAGTGCTCCATCGTTACCGAAACTTGAAGATGTTCCGGTTGTCAGTGAATATGCAGATGTTTTTCCAGATGAGCTACCAGGTATAGCTCCGGAGAGGGATGTTGAGTTTGCTATCGATCTTGTACCAGGGACCGGACCTATTGCGAAGGCTCCATATTGTATGGCTCCTATCGAATTGCAAGAATTGAAGAAGCAGTTAGATGAGATTATCGAGAAGGGTTTTATCCGCCCGAGTGCTTCTCCTTGGGGTGCTCCTGTTTTGTTCGTCAAGAAGAAGGATGATAGTATGAGATTGTGTATAGACTACCGTGAGCTGAACCGCGTGGCCATCAAGAATAAGTACCCGTTGCCCAGGATTAATGATTTGTTCGATCAGTTGAGGGGTGCAGGTGTGTTCTCCAAGATTGATTTGAGATCGGGCTATCATCAGATTCCAGTTAAAGAGGCTGACATCCCGAAGACAGCTTTTAGTACAAGATATGGTCATTATGAGTTTAAGGTGATGCCTTTTGGTTTGACAAATGCTCCTGCAGTTTTCATGGACCAGATGAATAGGACTTTCAGGGAGTTTTTGGATAAGTGTGTGGTGGTTTTCATTGATGACATCTTGATCTATTCCAAGGATGAGAACGAGCATAAAGTGCATCTTCGCGCAATACTCGATATTCTTTGTAAACAAAAATGGTATGCAAAGTTTTCTAAGTGTGAATTCTGGTTAAAGGAGGTGTCGTTTTTGGGGCATATCATCTCAAAGGAAGGTGTAATGGTGGATCCTTCTAAGGTGGAGGCTGTTTTGGAATGGAAGAGTCCAACTAATGTCAATGAGATTCGAAACTTCTTGGGTTTGGCTGGTTATTACCGCAGATTTGTCAAGGATTTTTCTAAACTGGCGAGACCGATGACTCGATTCTTTGAAGAAGGAATCAAAGTTTATTTGGTCTGAGGCATGTGAGAAACCTTTTCAAGAGTTGAAAGCAAGACTGACTACTGCTCCTGTTTTGACCTTACCCGAAGATGGTGTTGAGTTTGACATCTTTTGCGATGCTTCTAAGAATGGGTTGGGTTGTGTCCTGATGCAAAATAGAAAGGTGATTGCTTATGCTTCAAGACAGTTGAAAGTTCACGAGGTGAATTATCCGACGCACGATATAGAGTTAGCAGCTGTGGTACATGCTCTTAAGATATGGCGACACTACTTGATTGGAGTTCAATGCCGCATCTACACCGACCACAAAAGTCTCAGGTACATTTTCACTCAGAAGGACTTAAACGCGAGACAGAGACGCTGGTTTGAGTTGGTTAATGATTATGATGTGGAGTTGCTTTATCATGAAGGGAAGGCCAATGTTGTAGCTGATGCTCTCAGTAGGAAGACCGTTCATTCTGTTAACTCTATCAGAATTTTGCCAGATGATTTGTGTGCAGAGTTCAGGAAGCTTAATTTGGAATTTGTGGAACCTAGTATTGCATGTCTGAATGCCATGGTGGTTGAACCGGAGTTGTTCCGGGAGATCCGAGAGAGACAGGTAGTTGATTCTAAGTTAGCTGAGATCCGTTCTAAGTTGGATATTGGTAAAGCTGTTGGTTTTGAAGTCAATCCAGATGGGGTTCTTAAGTTTCGAGGTAGATGGTGTATCCCTGACGATGTCGAGTTGAAAGTAAAGATTTTGAGTGAGGCGCATAACACACCGTTTTCAGTGCATCCAGGTGGTGATAAGATGTATCAGATTTGAAGCTCCAGTTTTGGTGGCCCCGCATGAGGAATGACATTGCTGAGTATGTGAGTGTCTTACTTGTCAGCAGGTTAAAATTGATCATAAGAGACCAGGTGGTTTGTTGCAACCGTTGGCGATTCCTACTTTGAAGTGGGAGTCTATCACTATGGACTTTGTGATGGCATTGCCAAGAACTGTTGGTAGTAAAGATGTTGTTTGGGTGATCGTGGATCGTCTGACGAAGTGTGCTCGTTTCGTGCCAATCAAGGAGACTTGGAGTTTAGATCATTTGGCAAGTGCTTATGTGAATGAGATAGTAAGATATCACGGTGTTCCTTTGGAGATTGTGTCCGATTGAGATCCAAGATTTTGTTCCCGTTTTTGGCAAGCGTTGTAGAAGGCTATGGGTAGCAAGTTAATGATGAGTACAGCTTTTCATGCCGCTACAAATGGACAGGCGGAGAGAACTATTCAAACCCTTGAAGACATGCTCCGTGCTTGTGCCTTGGATTTTCAAGCGAGTTGGGAGAAGAATTTACCTTTGGTCGAGTTTTCCTACAACAACAGTTATCATGCAAGAATCAAGATGGCTCCTTATGAGGCTTTGTACGGGAGGAAATGTCGCAGTCCATTATGTTGGGATCAAGCTAGTGAAGTCCGTGAATTGGGTCCTGAGAAGCTACAAAAGACCATTGATGGCGTCAAACTGATTCGAGAAAGGATGAAGGCAGCACAAGATAGACAGAAATCTTATGCAGATATAAGACGACGACCTTTAGAGTTCGAGGTGGGTGACAAGGTGTTTCTCAAAGTTTCTCCGATGAAGGGTGTTAAAAGGTTTGGGATCAAAGGGAAGCTGAGTCATAAGTATGTGGGTCCTTATGAGGTGATCAAGAGAATTGGTCCAGTGGCGTATAGGTTGGAGTTGCCAGCTAGTCTTGGGAAGGTTCATGACGTGTTCCATGTTTCTCAGCTGAGGAAGTACATTAGCGATCCTAGTCACGTCCTGCGGACTGAAGTCTTGGAAATTGAGCCTAACCTAACCTACGAGGAACGACTGATTCGTATTTTGGATAAGAAGGAAAAGCGCCTTAAGAATAAGGTTGTGCCTTTAGTTAAAGTTCTTTGGAGGTGCGACAAGTTCGAGGAAGAGATATGAGAAGCAGAACACTCGATGCGAGCGAAGCACCCACATCTTTTTGAGAGAGGTGATTAATTATTATTGTCCTATTTAATTCGATCCTTTCTTTCTTTCACATATTTAAGTTCGTTTTCTCGTGTTAAGTTTCGAGGGCGAAACTTTTTAGAAGTAGGGGAGACTGTAATACCCGCTTTTTCCTGCCATAATATTAGTTAATGGCGAGTTTTAAATTTTATTAAATGATGTTATATATTTTCTAAGTTAACGTATTTATTTAATATGATAGTACGTCTTTTTATAATTCGTATTTATTTGAAATGTTAGTTCATTTTTTATAATATATTTATTAACTATTTTGAACTCATATTTTAATAGCGAAATACGCATATATTTTAAATAGACCGCGTTATTTTGTGTAGTGTTAGACCGTCTGGAGACCGAGTTTCATCTCTATGTTTCATAAAGAACCGTAACAGATTGACCGCATATCTTTATCAAGTGGACAGTTAAAATAACAAACCCACTTTTCTCCTAGGTTAATGGATATCTCTCGTATTCTTAGGGTTAAAATAATATATAATGAGGAGTTGTTATCAAACAAAGTCCTTATTTCCGCAAACCAATCCTTTCTACTTCTTCGTTATTCTAGCTTAGCGAATTCCCATTTTGGGCAGTTCCGTTCTCTCTCGTTTCTTAACGGTTTTCAGTAATTTTTGCGCCATTCTTTTCATCTCGCGGTAAGCTTTCCATTCGTACCATTTCCGTTTTACTTCGCCTCATATTATAGGTTGCCCAGTAGCTTTAAAACGTGTATGTTTAACGCCGTTTCCGTTCCGATTTCGACGT
The DNA here is from genome assembly GCF_048544455.1 of Silene latifolia. Classification (NCBI taxonomy): domain Eukaryota; kingdom Viridiplantae; phylum Streptophyta; class Magnoliopsida; order Caryophyllales; family Caryophyllaceae; genus Silene; species Silene latifolia. Next base: position 85,919,765 of record NC_133535.1, read on the forward strand.
AGGCTCAAACTCGGACGATCCGGACGCCGACTCTTACGTTGTTGACGATTCCATTGAAGATTAAGCGCTAAAAAGGTAACGTCGACGACTGTCCTCGGTATTACGTCGCGGTTTTGCGATCTTGTATGCTAGATTGATTGATAATGCCCAAATAAATGTATGTTTTGTTATAGTTGTTTTATGCTATGAATTGATTTTGTGCTTGTTCCTTAAGATGGTTGAGTGATTACCAATTTCTTCGAATTCTGGTAAAATTGGTTAGAGACTTGATTAAAGTAATTTTAGCTATGGGTTGTTCACTGTTGCGTGAGACATTGCCATGCCTTGCATTTACTCCGTATGATTAAATATGCATAGTGGTCATACTTATTTGTGGCACTATATTTATATCTTCTTCATAAAAATGTATGCAACAAGTATTGTAGTACGTACATGTCTCTCTTATCTTCGATCATCATTAAAATGACTAGGGTTCGTGTGTTTGATGATACTGTATAATAAACTAACAACAATCCCTATGCTTGGTTGGTTTACATGCTTTTGTCTATTTCGTTATCCATTAAATTGGTCTTTGTGGAAGGAAGTTTTGTGTGGGTGATAGGTAAAGGAATCTTGTAAGTATTATTAATACATTCATTGGTAGTAGTGGGCTCGTTTGAGTGGTATATAGTCGATTAATGAGTATACAAACAGAGAACATGTGGTGAGTTGATTATAAGGGTATTCCCATGTTAATTGCACACGATTCCTAATTTTTAATTGGGTAATTTCTCATGGTGTCTTAGGTTCATTTTTCTATTATGAGATGTGATGCGTGTCATTTATATGATGTTTTACATCCCATTTTACACGCATATCAGAGCTCATTCATGTAGTTTATGCTACATTTCTCCCTATTTCCGCCAACTTCCGTATTTTTGTACATTATTGCAGAAATGTGAAGAATCCAGCGGAAATCGAGCTAAATCCGTCCCCGAGTATCCTGCATTGCATTTGACGTGAAGTATTCGCTTAAGGAATGAGCTTGGTGCACAATCCAAGGCCCAAAAGACAAATCCACGAGATTATGAAAGTCAAATAGCAGCTAAAGCAGTCGATCGACCACTACCTTCAGTCGATCGACCAAATCACGGGCTCCAGAAGCTACTGTACATTGTTAGTCAGTCGATCGACCACCATGCTCAGTCGATCGACCACATCGCTGCTTCAGACGAGAATTAAAAGATCGAGGAACTTGAAGCCCATTATGTTTAGGTTTTAGGAATTATGTTACGTATACTTTCTATATAACGTAACCTAGAACATCAGATACAGGGATCCAGTTTTATTCATCAAGTTCTATACATACAATTCAATAAATTAGTTTTAGTTTATTCTTTCATCAATAAAGTTTACTTTTGCAATCAGGTTTGATCTTTCCTCTACAATTCCTATACGCGGTATTCTTTTGTTCTGATATTTCGTTTATTGTTTTCATTCGTAGTATAGAATTGCCAAGTTAGATCTCCTGAAGCCAATTTATTGTTTTATGTTAATCGTTCATTTAATCAGTTTAAGCATGAATTCAGTAGATTATTTAGTCAATTTTATTGTTGTAGTTATTTCTAGCATGAGTAGCTAAATTAATTGTGCTAGGATGTAGGGGAATTATGAAGGAAATGTAGATCTATATACACTAACATACTCATATATGTTTAAATTAATTTGTCATAAAATTAAATACGGATTTTATGCATGCAAACAAATAATATAATAGAGGAGAAATCATGTCCTTATATTGGTGATTTCGGTTTAATGGGCACAAGAGAGATCACCTTTCTCTCTTGTTCTTGAGCTTTCCCTTATGGAAGAACCAAGATCCAAGTATAGGATCTCTCCCTAAGCTTAATACCCAAGGCTTTCTCTTAATTAAAATTAATACTATGAATACTAGATAATATTAATTTTTTGTGAAAAATTGAACCAAAATAATTTGGTATTTTGATCTCCCAAAACCGGTTGAGAGAGGAGAGGAGAGGAAGTTTTTATCTTTCTAAAATTCTTATTTTAGATGAGTTAGAATTAGTGAATGAATAATACACTCATGCATGTAGTGTATAGGAAAAATATAGAGCAAAAACCCTTTGCTTTTCCCTTGTGAAAAACCGGGCAAGAGGAGGTGAGAGGAGCCAATGTATGCCCTTGTTGGTCTTTACAATGAACCATAGGGTTGCATGGCTAGATAATTAGGGTTAATGATTGTGTTCTCCACTAATTAAACAAACACAATATTAGCTTAATACTCCTCCAATTTTTCGGCACATTGGTTAATATGGATTCCATATTATTTTTGTCAATTGTCAATATGTCACATGTCATATGTAACATAAATTTGTTATGTATTTTTAACATATTAAAAATCAACGTATTAATAAAAATACGTCACATACAAAAAACGACTTAGTAATTTCAAAATTACTTGTGCCAAAATATTTTACCATTTATAAATCACAACAGATTGTATTTATAATAATTCATTCAATTTCGATTGTTTCTTTAAACATTAATTTCATCCGAGTAATGATACAATTCAATTACTCAGACCGTATCTCATTTAATCACATTTCAATTTGATACGTAAATTTTACTTCCAAAAATCGTCCGTCAATTTTCAAGTAATTTAATTAACTCGTAACATTATACGATTAATTAAATAATCAATTAAGAGTGTTGCCCTATAGGTATGACCTAGGGGTCAATCGATCACCACCGTCGCACGACGAATGTCAAACTCTAGTCACCAATCATTACCGATATATGTTGACCGATTGATGAAGAACAATATTACTTCTCAATTGTATTCTTTATAATGAGATTTAAACATGTGATCATTATTATCAACAGTCGTGATCGCATTATTGTCGGAGGACACATATTCCAACAATCTCCCACTTGTCCTCGACAAGTGTGCGTCACCAATTCTCTTGTCCTATTACTATCTCCCACTCAATGCAAGGTGTCTTTCAGGTCGTACTTGCAAGTGATCATATCGAGAGTGGTTTCCTCGATCTGGAGAATAACTGATTGACCGGACTTATCTATCATAGATACTTTCCGAGCGTGGCCACGCATTTCCGGTTCATTACTCCTCGAGTGGCCCCGAGATATTGTTATAACCCCGACTAGGGGTGGACAATTCCTATCGCACTCATTCCCTTCGACTAGCCACAACCATTATAACCCAAAATATGCCCATTTGACCCCATTTACGAAGGTCGTAGTAACACAAATCAAAGTTAATCTGAAACTGTGCCATCTTAGGCGAATAGTCTTTAGTCAAAAGAATCGACTCATTTGAATACTATAGTAGCTCTTGCCACGACCAGGCTATATAAATTTGCCAGAACTCTATAAGCGGTCATTAGGCCCGACAAAATGTTCATAATATCGCCTATGTGATCGACTAGTCATCTCACATGACTCTATGGCACTTGAACTTGCCATCAATCGCATCACACTCTAGTCACTTCGAGACGTCACCTCATATAAGTAACTATGGGCAAATACAATGTTAATCCATGTTCACTTTAACGGGGTTCAATTGTCTCTACAACCCGTTTGGATATAACAATGTACAAGGTGAGTTAATAATAACTCAAACGACAAATGTCGACATCACACTCGGGTAGTCAATATCATATTACAACCTTGTGATGTATATCATAAGTGTAAACACTTATTGATTGCAATAGAAGTTTTAACATGCCATGTGTCCATGTGTTCAAACCTCTTACACTTGCAATTTCCTTTACATTCATGTTCTCTCTCATAGCATGAATCTTACCAAGTACACATCAAGGTTCCCGACCTTGGTTTTGGTTCTTTAACTTGAAAGAACTTTCTTATCGATTATCTCATAACGAACGAATTTGTGATGAGTGATATAACTTGTACTGATCAAGTACTCCATCCACACACAATGCACTAGGTATATGTTTTGTAGATTCTTGTAACAATTTGTCAAGATTATTAGCCTAGCACTTCTCACAAGTCCTAGCTTACTGGGAAAGATTATTTTTGAATAACTTCTTATTCGACCAAGCATCTTTCCAAAACTTCTTATTTCTCTTTCTAGGTTTGAAAGATTTGGGATTCTCATAAATCCTTATATGTGCTCGGATTTTCCACAATATGTACAACCTCTTAACACACAATGGAACATTCCGTCAAACACCGAAATCGCTCATCGGATTCTACTTGAGAATTCATGACGTTTCTATTATGGCTCACCAATCAATCATCATGCTCTTATGCATATGATTCATAATTGGACATGTACATGATTATTCTAATGGCGGAAACATTAGTTACTAATAATCATGAGATCAACCGTTCATAGGTTCAATGAACGACCATGACTGCTAATGGCAATTCCATTTTCATCTACATGAATAACCTATGTGAATGTTGATACGATGTGTATCTCTTAATACTAATCCGACATCCCTTGATGCAATTGGATTCATCATTGTCCATTTTCATCCAGAATTGAAAACTCAAAAGCTTCTTTATGAAAGAAGGTATTAGCTCGTCATTCTTTAATGAGTGATGAGTTGTAAACATTCAAAGGATGATAGCTCCCACTAAATTTCATGTCTTCACATGAGAATTTCCTAACTCCCACTCAATTCTACATATTTCGAAATTGACTTCTCAATCGAAACTTTTATTAAGAATTGAAATATAAATTGCATTGCCAAGTTATTAGGATAAAACCATATATGTTCCCATCATATCCTTTCAAAATACCTATTTTGAAGTGGTCTCATCTTAACCTTACGGAAAGAGATTTTAAATCTCCAACACACTCATGTCATAATGATGTGTAGTAATGTCATTATTCAAATATAAACAATATCTAGAATACGTCCTTCGCAAATACCCTTTTGAAAGGAGGTTTAACCATTCCATAGTGAGGTTAAGCAATGACATTTGCGTGGTTAAAACTTTGGTCATTGAAGATATCGGTATATCGATCTATGCAACTCGATCATAACTTAGTATGTAATTTTGATTCATTTAGGCTCTTAAGTAAATCTCAAGGTTGAAACTATTGGTCAAATGTTTCATAAACTTAGTCAAAAACTTGTTAAGACTTTACATTAGTCATTTTTCTTCCAAAACTTTCTTTTGGTCTCCTCATGTAGTTATTTTGAGAATCTTCTCTTATGATTACTACACTTGGTCTCTTTAGTCATATAGAACTAACTTGAGATCATAGATCTCATCTATTCGGCATACTATTTAAATAAATATACCTTCATTCAAATCATTCTCTCTTGCGTAGATCTTCATTTACACAAGTACACAATTTTATTTCGTCTTGTGTGTTGTGTCCTCATTTTTCTCCCACTCTATCTTTAGAATAAATACACTATAGATTCAAAGATAGCATATGAGACACAAATAATGATGTTGAAGTATAAGGAGAACTATCTCATAGATAGACTAATAGTTATTGATTTTTATATGTGTACTTGGTGGTTGACATTCCTTTAAGAGAGTTCATAGACTCAAAATCGCTTTATAAATGATCATACACAAGCCTTAAGCATGTGGACATATAATGAAACCCGTCATTATATTTGTCTATTAGATCACTTTAAGTGACTAATCTTATGTTTCAAAGTGCAAGCATTTAAAGATGAATTTTAGAACATAAAAGGATAAATGATAAAACGGGTGACTTGGGTTTCAAACCAAGTCACCATCATCCAAAAAACAAACCATTATCCAAAATACCTTTCCATGTCAAACATGGAAACTTAAAGTTCTAAAAATCCAAAACATAAATTAAAGTAAGACAATGAAAAGCAAAGCTCCATAAAAGCTATCCTTCGCTTCTCCATGGTTTCTTATGCTTGCTTTTCCTTTCCCTTGTCTTTGCTTGGTGGAGGCCCTATTTACAATAAAAAGGGAGATACATTATCACAACTTTGCATCATAATACCATAGTTGAATTTAGAAACATAAAAGAAGGTTAGTCATTTACCTACTGGAGTGATCTTTCCAGCTTTGATATCACCAAGGTATTTGGAACAATTTCTTTTCCAATGACCCATGCCATTACAATATTGGGATTTATCAAGAGGACCCTTCTTGACTTTTGAGGTGCTAGCTTCATTAGGCTTAGCTTTGGTGAATGTGGGAGCTAGCTTCTTGCCCTTTCTCCCATTCTTCTTGAACTTCCCCTTACTCTTAGTGCTTATGTTAAGCACATCCTTGGGAGGGTTCACATTTAACCCCATGTCCCTCTCGGCTTGCACAAGTAACTTGTGCAACTCCTCAAGAGACACATCCTTGTCTTGCATGTTGAAATTCACCCGGAATTGCACATATGCCTTGACTTTGGACAAGGAGTGTAGAATCCTATCTACGATGAGTTCTTTGGGGATTTCAACCTTTTGAATTTTCAAGGTCTCGACAAGCTCCATGAGTTTGAGCACATGAGGGCTAACCTTTTGGCCCTCTTTGAAGTCGAGATCAAAGAATGCCGCGGCCGCCTCATATTGGACGATCCGCGAAGTTTGTGAAAACATGGTCACAAGTTTGGAGTAAATCTCATTAGCATTGCCCATTTTAAAGGCTCTCCTTTGGAGGTCCGCCTCCATCGCAAATATTAAGACATTTTTCATTGCGGCGGACTCCTTTTGGTAAGCCTCATAAGCTTCCCTAGTGGCCGCGGTGGACCTAGTGGAGGGTTCGGGTGGAGAGGCCTCGGTAAGGTAACGAAGCTTGTCGTCACCTTCGGCGGCTAATTTGAGTTGGGCATCCCATTCGGAGAAATTTGACCCATTCTTTTCAAGTTTACATCGATCCATAAAGGATCAGAGCCATGACGAACTAGCGAGAGGTGTGGCATTAGGAGTTGGTGTTGGTGTTGCCATTGTTATGAAAAAGAAGTGGTCTACAAAACAAAATATAAGGAGTAAAACAATTGTCGTTTTAATAATACTCGTAAAAATGTATGATTTAAACAAGTTTTATGCATTTTTCTAGTGACCTCTACCCAACTAGATAAATGATTCAAAGACCCAAATTCATATCGACTTAGGCACGGTGGGGCCGATTCATCCTTTATCAATACAACTTGGTGGATTAACGTTTAATCGATTCTACTTTTAGATCCCTTGGTCGATAATATTACATTAACAATTATCTTTAGCCCAAAACACATCCGACAAGGGCACGGTGGGGCCGATACATCCCTTATCAAAAACTTTTGTTGAGTTCAATCCAAATTTCGAATAAATGTGTCCATGATCCAAACCCACATTAACTTGGGCACGGTGTGGCCGATACATCCCTTATCAACATGAATTCGGTGGATTAACATTCATCACCCACTTCCCCTACGTAACAAGGTTTGTACCCCGGTGGGGCCGAGCGCACTCCCTCGCGAAATAGGTTTTCATGGTTTCTACTATTTGGTAAGGCTATGTCTCAATTAATTGTTTTAGCGAGAGGTCATGTCAATTTATTATCTATCACGTTTTAAGTGAACTAAAGCGGTGAACTACAATAATTCTAATTGACACGGTCGATAAACTCGATAAAATGACAATGCATGTTTAGTTATGGCGATTTAGCGATGCATGTGACATAAAATAAAATGCAAGCATAAAGATAAATAAATCCTAGTATCGCCTTTCCTAAAATAGAAAAAACTATTTAACTATTACATATTCGGAAACCAACTCCATTGGTCCCTTGAACTTCGGTTGTGGCACGCATCTCGAGGTAACACCGTCTTTATGTATCGCCATTCTTGAAGAAATCCGTCTTTTGGAACTCCGGAATGAATAAAGTTTCATAATAAATTACATAATTTCCTATTATACATTTGTAACTAAAATAAAATAAATCTATTAAATTACAAAACGGTGATACGAGATCACAATAAAATTACAACCGAATCGATATTCCCATACATTTCGGAAAATACCAATTAAAATCTAAGGCCATACTAAGTAAAATTACATAATTTAAAAATTACATAAATTAAAATTATGACAATCATAAAGAAAATGCAGCATTATAATATGTATGAACATGCCCAATTTTATGCTAAATCGCCTTTAATTAGCCAATATCGTATATTACTCGGTTTTTACGGATTTGCGTGATTTCAACCTTTTATAATCACAAAAATACATAAACTCATATTTATGCATAAGTTAATTACCCTAACCTCTTAGGACTCAAAATTTAGTCTTCACTAATAATTTGACCATAATTAACCCATATTTTATAAAATTGTTCATAAATGGACCAAAAATTAAAAAAATAAGCCATAAACTTCAAATAAATCACAAAATTTCAAATAAATTCAAAATTTGAAATTTAAAATCATGAACATTCTGGAAAAATACCATGACACTCATAATATTCAAAATCTTAGGTTAAAAATTTCGAAATTTTTCCGGAAAAACAATGTTGCGGTTTATCGATTTTAACTAAAATAATCATAAAAACATGGAAAAATTATTTTCATTAACTTTTCAATTTTAGATCTGAAAAAGATAATAAAATGCAACATTAGACGTTTTTCCTAAGTCATAGATTATGTTTTATTAATTTTTCACTAATAATGTCACTATTTATGCTATTTTTCTTCAAAAATTCATAAATCATGCAAAAAGACTTCTTTATAGACAATTATTTTACACACATCTTGTAAAATTGCATGTGACAACATATTAATTTTCTATGACCAGATTCGAAATTTAACTCATATTAACCTATTTTTCACCTAAATCCGAATTTAATAATGAAAAAAACCATTTTTCGAGCATAACAAGTCCAAAAATTATGAAAATTTACAGGTTATCTCAAAATAATATATGTGACAACATATCCAAAAATCAATGGAAAATTCGAAGTATAGCTAATTTTAGACCAAAAATGACATTTTTACTCATAAAATCACATTTAAATGCCATTATTGTAAATTATGAACAATAAAAATCCGAAAAATTAACCAAAATATCCTAAAACATTTTAGGACCAGAAATATTAACATGCATGGATTAATTTCGTGATATCTCATAATAACACAAATTTTACAAGTTTTATATGTTATTCTTATAACTCGGAAAAACTTTTAACCGATTTGCATGCAAACAACCGTGGCTCTTGATACCGATTGAAGGAAATGTAGATCTATATACACTAACATACTCATATATGTTTAAATTAATTTGTCATAAAATTAAATACGGATTTTATGCATGCAAACAAATAATATAATAGAGGAGAAATCATGTCCTTACATTGGTGATTTCGGTTTAATGGGCACAAGAGAGATCACCTTTCTCTCTTGTTCTTGAGCTTTCCCTTATGGAAGAACCAAGATCCAAGTATAGGATCTCTCCCTAAGCTTAATACCCAAGGCTTTCTCTTAATTAAAATTAATACTATGAATACTAGATAATATTAATTTTTGTGAAAAATTGAACCAAAATAATTTGGTATTTTGATCTCCCAAAACCGGTTGAGAGAGGAGAGGAGAGGAAGTTTTTATCTTTCTAAAATTCTTATTTTAGATGAGTTAGAATTAGTGAATGAATAATACACTCATGCATGTAGTGTATAGGAAAAATATAGAGCAAAAACCCTTTGCTTTTCCCTTGTGAAAAACCGGGCAAGAGGAGGTGAGAGGAGCCAATGTATGCCCTTGTTGGTCTTTACAATGAACCATAGGGTTGCATGGCTAGATAATTAGGGTTAATGATTGTGTTCTCCACTAATTAAACAAACACAATATTAGCTTAATACTCCTCCAATTTTTCGGCACATTGGTTAATATGGATTCCATATTATTTTTGTCAATTGTCAATATGTCACATGTCATATGTAACATAAATTTGTTATGTATTTTTAACATATTAAAAATCAACGTATTAATAAAAATACGTCACATACAAAAAACGACTTAGTAATTTCATAATTACTTGTGCCAAAATATTTTACCATTTATAAATCACAACAGATTGTATTTATAATAATTCATTCAATTTCGATTGTTTTTTTAAACATTAATTTCATCCGAGTAATGATACAATTCAATTACTCAGACCGTATCTCATTTAATCACATTTCAATTTGATACGTAAATTTTACTTCCAAAAATCGTCCGTCAATTTTCAAGTAATTTAATTAACTCGTAACATTATACGATTAATTAAATAATCAATTAAGAGTGTTGCCCTATAGGTATGACCTAGGGGTCAATCGATCACCACCGTCGCACGACGATAATGTCAAACTCTAGTCAGCCAATCATTACCGATATATGTTGACCAGTTGACAGTAACAATATTACTTCCCAATTGTATTCTTTATAATGAGATTTAAACATGTGATCATTATTATCAACAGTCGTGATCGCATTATTGTCGGAGGACACATATTCCAACAAATTATAGTGTAGGCGGCATTAGAATTAGGGAGCCCTAATCGCGTGTTGGTCGATCGACCACCCTACCCGGTCGATCGACTGGCCTCGTGAGCTTTATTACTTTTTAATTGTTTTAATTGTTTCGTTCAACGAATCAAATGCATACGACTAGTTGAATGCTTAGTAATTGACTGACCCATTAGATCGAAAGATAGGGAAGGTTATTAGACTACCAATTAAAATGACTAAACTTTGCTGAGATCGAAAGATAGGTATCGTTTAGATTTTTAGTCACTTTTCAGGACGAAAGTCAGTATTAGTAGTATTAGGGACCTGTAGCGAGATCGAAAAATGCTACCTGTGAGAGTGGACCGAGAGGACCTCTTATTTTCCCGTCTCACGTGATTGTTTTAGACCTACCTAGTTTGTTGCCGCCGAAACTATAGTGAACCGACCATCCTTGCACCCTTTTAATATCTGTTTTCATCAGTTTATTTAGTTTATTGTCTTTTATTTGCCTTTAGCTATAGATCAACTCAAATCAAAACCCCCACTTTATTGTTACCTTAGACCGAAATTAAGACAGTTAAGAATTACATCTGCCTCTCTGTGGTTCGACCCGACTGCCGCTAGCTATAGTTGTAGTTGGAGATTATAAATTTATTTTTGACACCTCACGACGGGTATCAAGATGCAGTGGCCTTGTATGAGTTTAGTATTGTCTTAACTCGTAACTCTCGTAACGTTTGAGTTTTCAGTTTTTAGTAATTAGTTTCCGACTCGAGTAATAAGAATCGTCTTATATTATCCGCTTCACTTGTATCGTAGTAGCTGTGTGTATAGGCAGTCTAGGCAGGTCGGAGTTGTCCTATTAGCCCGGTTGTTTATAGGCTAATGTGGAGTCTATGGGGTCATCAGCCCGGATGTTTATAGGCTTGGTAATCATCGAATCGGGGTTGTTTGTCCCGAGAGTGTGGCCATACTTAGACTGGGACCGTATATTTATCGTAGTCCTACCGTAGGGATAAGGTAACAGTGATAGGTTGCCTTGACGTTTTGCCTTACTGAGTGGTAACTGATTTAATATGTTTGGTTTGATAAATTTTACATTGGTCAAATGAGTCACTTGATTTATTTAGTTTCAAGGGTGATTAATTTATAATTAGCTTATAATTTTTATTGTATAATATGTTTATTGGTAGGTCATTTGTTCATTATTGATCTATCTTAATTACTTGGTTGCTTTATCGTGATGTAATATGGCTGGGAGGACGTCCGAGTTACTCCCCACTGACCGTGGTTGTCATTCTTATGACTGACAGGTGGATGATGGTTGCTTATTTTGTCTGGGGTTGCATCGAGTGAGCTAGCGAGCGCCTTTGTTTAGCGCACTCTATTAGTTTTATTTGACTTTGGTTAAAACTTTTATTTCATTTTGGTTATAGGGGTATTTATTCCCCGTAGACCTTGTATTTCCATTTGAGTACTTGGTTTATATTATGTAGCTACCGCGGTGTCAAGGTGTTTCCGCCACCTTGAACTTAATTTACATTCTTATTTTACCGTGGTTGTTACATATTCACCTTAATTCCAGCTTGTAATATATTTAATGTTGATTGTACTCATCCTAAAAGAGATCTTGGCCGTTGGATGCTAGGTTATTCGAATTGTAATGCAAGACAAGGCCTATATAAGGACCTGTGTCTCAACTGTTAGAAGCAGATTATTTTGAATGAAAAATTAAGCCTTGAGACTTCTCTCATTTCTTTCAAATTTGTGTTAATCTGTAGTTTGAATCCCTGGCCTTATAATTAACCTGTGATCTCTGTGGTTAGTTGATTAAAGTCAGATTGGCATTATTAAGTTGAACATGTGCTTGACTCTGGTTTATTTTAATTATGTTGAGCAAAGCTTAAACTTTAATCCTGTGTTTGTTGTGGATTTGAGTCTAAATTTGCTAAGTTAATATCTTGGATTTCCTGTGAATTTTCTGTGGAAATTTAGGATCTTGACTATATCATGTTTCCATATAAACAAGTCCCAGAATTCAGTTGAGTCTGTTGTCTGCAATTCAGGACATTCAGGTTGTTTCAGTCAATATTAAAAATACTTAGAATCCCTCAAAAATTATGAGATTTGGCACAGTTTTAGTTTGATATTAAAACTTAATTGTCACAAAAATTCAGAATTTTTAAAAGTCATTTGGTATTTTTAAACTGTCTTGCATGCTAGGTAGCATTATTGCATGTCCCTAGTCTTTGTACTGCACTATGTAGTGTTCATTTGATTGTTGGTTGTGAATTTGTAATATTTATATGTTACGCAGCCTTACGCTTGACATTTGTTGGGATTTTCGTTTGTTTTTTTTAAATAATTAAACTTAATAATTTGTTACCCCAAACATGAAGTTCTAGATTTACCCCTAATGTCGTTTATGTTGTTGAGGAATACTAACTCCTAAAAAGGATTATCTAATGGGACCTATCTTATTATCAATCGCTTTGGAAAATTCATAATAAAAAGGGAAGATAATTACGAGTTAAAAAGTCGGCAAAAAGTACTAAACCCGAGGATAGTATTGACTTTCTCAGATACAAAGATTCCTTTCATTTTTAAGCGGAGGCATTCACTTAATAATGTTGAAATTTATTTGCCAAAACCAGTTTTTAGTAATGGCCAGCTTTATGTAAAAGCGTCAAGAATAACGTCATCCGGGGGATGAAGGTTCTCATCAATAATAGAGATCAAATGTATCAAGTAAGGTCACATGGAAGGACATTGTTTACAAAGAAAATTTCACAAATTTACCAAATTAAGTATCGTATTATATACTTTACATGAAACTTCTATAGACATGTATTCTTAACTGTAATTAGTTAAAGACAATTTCTGTTAAAAACTGATGGTGCGTAGAGACAATAAGAATGGTAACTCTATCATCCAAATATATCTTTCAATGTTATACAAGTGATATTGTTAATACCAAATGCCACAACGTTTTCATTGCATTTTGTTATACAACTGATGATTAATCAAACATCATCTAAATCAACCCCTGAATTTTGTTTGTTCCCATTTTTAACATGGTTTGACTTTTTGTTAAATTTAATGGTTTTTTTATATTACCAAACCATGGTAACGTAAACCAACGCTTTCAGCGATGCCCTAAAATACTAACTGACCCTTACATTCTATGTAATAGAATCACATATATTTTTTTTATTGTTGTTTAGAGACTGTTAATCCTATTGAAATTTTGTTTGAATTTGATTTTACGAGAAGTTTATAAAGATCAAATACTTTTAATTGTAGATAGTAAAGGTAAAATTATGTTGTAAGAGATCTGACGTTTATTCTCTACACATTATATATATCTAATTATTATACCTGTTGTTTTAAGTAACATCATTCAGTATTACGTAGTTTTTTTTTAGGAAAAAGGGAGGCCGAGCCAGGTTACATAGCTATAGATCGAGCTACACTAAAGCCTTGTGCATCATGGAGCATTATGGACTGAACCCCATGCGGAGGAGCATGAAGCTCATGGTCACCAAGAGGAAACCTAAGTGCCAAATTTGATAACTTATCGGCACAAAAATTTGCTTCCCTTACACATGCCGGAGTACATATTCCTCGCCATCAGCTAATAATCGTTTGCAATCATTAATAAGGGAGCCATAGCTAAGGTTGTCTTCAGTATTACCATTAACAAGGTTCACCAAAATATTTGAATCCGACTCCACAACGAGTTGTCTTTCTCCGATTCTTCTAGCCAGTTTAAGGCCAAAACATAAACCGCGAAGCTCAGCTAGAGTCACGGTAGCATAGCCAAGGTTTAAGACAAAGCCAAAAACCCATTCTCCATTAATGTTACAGTATAAACCTCCGGCGCCAGCTAATCCAGGATTTCCCTTTGAGCATCCATAAACATTTAGCTTCAAAGTATCGAGTGGAGGAGGCTCCCATCTAACCATTTTCTACCTCATAAGTCTGTTCATTCCCTCGTGGTAATATTCAAGTCAAGCCCTAGACATTTCACCAGCTTGCTTCAAGATAAAACTCCGCGCATTATAAGGACGAGCCTTTGATTGAAAAATGGCATTGCATCGCCACTTCCAGAGCCACCAACAAGTAGTTGCAAAGACAATATTCCAAGCTACGCATTGAATTTTGGTACCGACCTGCGAAAGATTTTTCTCCAGCCACAAGTAAAACTTAGTAACATAGAAATTATTTTTATCACTTCCAACCAAGAGTTGATCCCATATGCTTGTAGCCTTATAACACTCAAATAAAATGTGGCGGACATCCTCACTTGGGCACGAGTAAAAGTGACATCTCGCATATGATGTCATTCTCCTTTTCATACGTTGTTCATTAGTAGCTAACTTGCCAAGCACCGCACGCCACAGAAATAGGCGAACCTGCTGAGATGTTTGGTAATACCATAGGTTTCGGATCTTAGGGGACTCGGTCGAGTAGGGCCTACTCAGCCGAGTATGTGTTCTGGTGTCGTGATTTTGGGTTCTGAAGTATCAGTACTCGACCGAGCATGTTGGTACTCGGTCGAGTAGGTCGTACTCGGTCAGGTACTCGGCCGAGTGCCCGGTCTGTTACGGGTTATTTCTGCGGTTTTGATTAAAATGATTAGAGATTATATATAAGTCGTTTGTCAGTTCTAAAATCATTTCTTCCAAAACCTAAACTACATTTCATTCTCCTCTAATCATCTTCATCAATTTCAAGGCAAAGGTCGTCGATTGTGGGTTCTAGCATCTTATTCCGTGTCAATCGTCGTAGTAAGTATCTTGTCTTTGTCGATCTACTGTTATTCTTATAAGTTAGCAAACCCTAGTTTGGGTTAATTTGGGGGTTTAGGGTTTTGGTCATCGTATGTGTTGTTGATTGTTGATTATCATTGTTGTAGGTGATGATGTGTTACTGATGTGACTCATATTTGCGCACATTTAGTCCCCTAATTGAGCCTATTTTGCATACTATTATAACATTTCATAGACATTTTATCTGTCAAATGCTTTCTATTTTGCTTTTCTAGCGCATTTCATATGTTTTGTAGAAAAGGAGATAAATTAGGCAGAAATTCCCGTCTTTCGTGCATATTTGGAAGCTTATTGACGACATTAGATGGACTAGTATGAAGAGGAGGCGAGAACTAAAGACTAATCTTGCAATAATGGGAAGTAATCGAAGAGAAGGATTCTGAAGTAGAATCCGAGCGTCCAAGCCTTGAAGACGCTCGGATTCCCTTGCTACAATCCAAGCGGATTTGCTCAAAGACGCTCGTCCACCCCTGCAACAATCCGAGCGGATTCCCCTCCTGGACGAGCGGATCATGGCGTCTTCAGCTGAGATGCACATCTCTCCGAAAAGACTAGCAATTCCCTGTTTAGAACTCACAAATGATAATTACTAATTTAGCCTTAGTTAACCTAATGAAGCTCTACTATATATACCCCACTTGTAGATAATCAAAGCATGAAGTTTTTAGAGTAGAAAGCCTCCACATTAGAAATTCTTCTTAGATTAGATTAGGAGTAGATTAGAATAGACTACTCTTTAATCTTTCCACAAATCTCACATTAATCTCTCCTTAATTATTGTCCAAGTTTGTTACTTTTGGGTAATTGAAGACTATTGGGTTATTATTAGAGGATTGACAACCCTTCATCAATCAATCAAGTTCTCTTCTTTTATTCTTTGCTTTATTATTTTGGAATCATCTCAAGTTTGGTATAATTCTTTTACCCTTTACTCTTTATTGTTTATTTCCTCATTCTCTTATCATGTTTACACTTGTTGTGATGATTGACACCATTGATGACATGTTTTCCATGATAATGAGTGAGTAGTTTTTTTTTTTTGGTGAAATGTGAGTCATTTTATTATATATCAAAACAAAAATCGTATCATTTACAAGGATATTAGATAGATAGGCTCCCAATCAAGCTACCAAAAATAATTATCCTACTGCAAGCCAATATTCCTTAGCATAGCTAGGCTAGCTTGATCCATGGTTGGACCAGCTTTAAATTTGATACGTCTCATGGCTTCCTCTTCAATCCGTTTGGCAACAATTTCAGGTCTGGTGATGAAGTTATTTATCCTTGCATTATTTCTCTGCAGCCAGACATTATAGCAGTAAGCATTCATCACCACTGCCATTATCTTCCACTGAATTGACGCTGTGTTACCTGCTACCATATCATTGACATCAGGTATGGGTCTGCC
Source organism: Silene latifolia (assembly GCF_048544455.1). Lineage (NCBI taxonomy): Eukaryota > Viridiplantae > Streptophyta > Magnoliopsida > Caryophyllales > Caryophyllaceae > Silene > Silene latifolia. The sequence continues at coordinate 85,936,452 of NC_133535.1, forward strand.
AAGCCAACTTTCCAGCTTACCTCTGATCCTGCTGCTGTAAGGACAGTAGATAAAGAGGTGTTCGTGAGTTTCAGGCATACTGTCACAGCAACAACAGTGATTATCATTGCTGCAGCCAATTCTAAACAATTTATCTTTGATGTTCAATCCTCCATGGAGAGTAATCCAGGTTATCATTGAATGCTTAGGAGTGTTCCAGCTATTCCGCACTTGACTTAGTCCATCCGGATAGGATGAGGCATGACCAGCCACTCATATCCTCCTCTGATGGAATACCCATGAGTTTGAGCAGTCCAGGTATCATCAGTATATCCATCTTTCAGCAACTCTTTTACTTTACACACATTTTTCCAGGACCAAGGGGCAGTTACAGGAGGCTTATGAGTGAGTAATTTCCTTAAATAGGATTAGTGGATAATTAGGGGAAACCAACATGGGGTTAGTCATGCTTAATCTAATATGTTTTCACAATTAAATTGCTTGCTTGTTGTGATGTCAACTTTATACACATGTTATGTTTGATGAAATGCTAAGCCTATGAATCCTTGCATTTACAACCATCTCTTATCTACTCAACTTGACTTGTAAGATATAAACCAACTCGAGTCTTGTTAGACCATGCATAGAAGTTGAATAGGAGGAAAGTAAGTTGACTTGTAGGTGTTGTACAATCTAATCGATTCGGCTCCGGGACCCAACTCTTCCTATGAACCGTAAGACATAAACCAACTCGGTTCCTCCACAACATTAATTGCTTGCGACATTATAAACATGTTTGTATTATCAACACCATGAATCCCCTATGACCCCATGATATCCTAGTGCTTTTAGTCATTTGTTTACATTTCTTAGTTTATTATTTGCTTTACTTTGTTACTTTCATTATTTAGAATACAACTACAAACCCCATCAATTGTGACACTAGCATAAATTGAGATAGATAGACTTAGAACCCAAAGCACACTGTCCCATGGATCGACCTCGACTTACCGTTAACTAGTTGTTTGTTGAGTATTATAAATGTGTTTTGATTGGGTGTACAACGACACGCTCACGTCAGTTACTCGTTGTGCATTTGTATGATTGGCTGCGGCATAACAGATTGTGCTAAGGTAAGGTTTCCCTACTCAGTTACTATTTAATTGATTTAAGATATGCGTTGTGATTGTGGTACGATTGATATTGTGATTAACTGCTGCTGTTGGAATGGGGTTTGGTGTTGGTGTGGAGATGGTTGATGATGATGTTCGCGAGGTGCGTCCTCGGCTGAGTGTAGTCACTTGCAGGAGTGGCTTCACGCCCTAGTTTCGCCCTCTGTGGAACCCACCACAGGAGGGGATGTGCATATTTATGAACAGGGTTATCGCTCGTTGATGAGCGGGGCTTAGGTGGGTACGGCTATGGTCCCCCACTGGCAGGGCAACACACTTTTGTGTGTAGTCAGTTACGTGATAAGATTGGGAGTTGGAGGTGGTTTGTGAACAGCTGTTTATCTTTATCGTACTTATCTTATTTTCATAATGCAGTGAACTGACCCTGTTGTTGTTTTGTAAAATCTGTGGTGATCCATTCGGGGATGGTGAGTAGATTGTGACAGGTGATGATGGTCTTTAGCTTTGGGGACGACATGGGAGTCATCACTTCGAGTCTAGCTTCCGTTGTCAGGAGATTAGCTGTTTTAGTTCCAGTTGTTTGAGCACTAGTGAACTTTTATTTTGGATTTGATTTTGGAACATGTAATCGTTAACTTTAACCTTATACTTAATTAAATGTTTTGGAATGGTAACTTTGATATACCAGCCTCGGAAAACCAAAATGGTAGCAGTCTCCCATGCTAGGGTGGTCTTGGTAAGGCACCTTGGTATGTGAGGGTGTTACAAAGTGGTATCAGAGCGATGATTCTGGTACCTCAAACCAATGAACAAATGAACTTAGGGTGTTTAATTAAAATGAACCCGGGTAGGAATTGTTTGGAGTTACCGCAAAGGTTTGAGAGACATCTCGAAACCGCAATGTTGCCCATACAAGTTCAAGCCGGTCACTACGGGGTGTTTTGTGGGCATCGGTGTATGCTTATGTTTGTTGTTATTACTTATAGTATGATATGCATGTTGTGGTTCGAGATGAGATGGTTGAGTGGCTTTATGTGTTGCGAAAAGTGGAGATGATAGTATGGCATGTTAGTAGAAAAAGTATGTTTTGTTTGTTAGGTAATAGAATCATGTACATAAGATTTTGGTATGATGAAAGCTCATCTGATATACTATTTTTAAAAGTATTGAGTTGTCTGTATTCGCTTTGTTTTTGTTTATGTTGTTTGGGCAAGAAAAAGTGAATTGTATGGAGTTTAATTTTCGTAAGGCTGTCTTTATTTGGTCATAATTAGAGTTCTAGAAATGATATTGCTATAATTTCAAATTGAGGTGATAACTTGTCTTCTTACGATTCCAACGATAGGTCACACGCCCAAAATGACCAAGTAACGAGTGAGATATAACTGTTTTAGGAAAACTGGACGTTGCTGAGAACTGTGCCGGTACTCGGCCGAGTATCTTTCATAATCGACCGAGTAACCCATATTCGGCCGAGTAATCTTCCCGTGATAATTTTGTTCAGCTTCTGGAGTCGTGAACTCGGTCGAGTAGTCTTATCACTCAACCGAGTGTCCTGTACTCGGCCGAGTAAGTCATGTACTCGACCGAGTACCTCTTTAGGCGGTTGTTTTGAGACGACGGCTACGTTCTTACATATGTTTTGAGTCGTAGGTTATGTGCACAAGTATGTTTTGGATCTTAAAGCATTCTTTTACATATGTGATGGTCTTGATCCGTAAGTTACCAGATGCTATGATGTGGAGAATGCCGGCTTATGAGGGGTATGTGTTGGGTAGGGAGGACGTGAATTATATGTGGTTGTGAGGGATAGTGGAAAAGGAAAGAGAAGATTGATGGGCTTATCGAGGCAGGGAACATGTTTTGTGAGATATAGTGAGTGATATAGTCGCGTGTTGAGTAATATAAAAGTAAGTGTATATGGGCAAGGGTGATGTAAGTCTAAAGAAACGTGAGAGTGCAAAGATTGAGATGAGGGACGCGAATAGTGGCAAATTGGGAGGTGTAAGGATTTAGGGAGGGAGACGGTTAGGACTGTGTTGGTTAAGGATATATGTGATGGAAGGCCGTTATAGGGAGATAGAAACGAATGGTGTATAGTGAGATCGATTTATGCCGCGATGTGTAGGTAGTGGCCGAGTTTGGCAATTTGGATTATCAAGAGGTGAGCCTAGTGTGTAATTCTTTGGGCAATTAACGGTATGAGATGAATTTTTGGTTTTCTAGGGATACGAAAGGGAGATACAACTAATTGAAGAGTAATCGTTGGTTGTGTGGACTTGATGGTGACAAGTGCGAGTGAGTAGTATGATGGGAGAGGATTATTATTTAAGTTGTGGAGCAACAATAAGGTAACCGGATTACTAAAGAGTTAGGTAGAAGAAGGAAGGAGATGGATTATTAATTGGTATTATTGAGTGAAAAGGGGAAAAAGGGATGGAAGTAAGTTGAGAGAACGTTGACCGGAGTTAAGAAGCATGAAAGTAAGGAGTCATAGAGATATACGATAGCATCATGAGAGGGTGTGAGTTAATGGTTATATAGGAATTTCAGGACAACATGTTAGCCATGAGCTTCGAGGAATTAAGGAAAGTAAAATTTGGTAAAGTATTTGCACGATATGAGATTTTGGTGGTGAGTTGAGTGACGATGCAATTAAGGATAGAATTGGAATGAAGGTTCAGGTAATTTTTGTTGATGGATTTGATGTCTGTCATTTGGGATGTTATCCAAAAAATAGAAACCGTTATATGCAGAGGTGAGTGTAAGAGGTTTGATATACTAAACAGTGGTGGTGTTGTAGTGTTGTCACTAGTGGTTAAGGGTGATGATAAATAGGAAAGATAGCCATTCTAAAGAGGTTGATTTTTGTGGAGGCCGGATTGATATGTATGGTTGTGAGGGGGTATGAAATGTGGTTATAGGAGGCGAGTGCTAGTAGTTGAGTATTAATGGTATGGTTACATTTGTCAGGAAGTGGTAGTTATGAGAATGGGAGAATGTGATAGGAGGGGCATACGAATTAAGCATGGGTGAGTGGTAACTTACGTGATCAGGATTGGCTAGTTTGATTCGATTATGGGTCCATGATATGTGTAAATATTTGTGTGAGGTTCTGACCTCATGAGTAATGGTATGGATAATATTCATAAGGATAGTATCTATGATTCCATGTAATATGTTGCGTTGTAATCTAGTAAAGCGGTTTTAAGGAAGTTTTCTGGTCAAGGAAGTTATACTGAGTCAGTGTTTATGGGATTGTATAAGTTGCGATGACTATCGAACTGGTTGTTGTGCCTCGGGTGGTGATCCGGGCACGATACTTCGTGTTGTGATACGATTATTTTCGCGCTGCGGTGCGGCTGTTGGTGGCGGTGTTGAGATGCCGTCATCGGTTATGGTGGAGTAGGTGGGATACTGATGAGACGAACTTTCGAACGTATATATCAGTTATATAGATTGTTTTTTTGTTTATTAATGTTTCTTACCAGTTTCGGCTTGGGAGAGATGGTAGGGTATGATATGTAAGAAAGTTGCGTATGTTTCCGTTGTTGTCATAGTATAGTGATATCCTGTTATTGGGACATAATTATGGCAAGAGTTTGGTGGAATGGGTGTGTGTTGAGCCGGAAGCGGTAAGTGGTTCGTGATCCTTATTGGGGCAGTGAGTATAGGGTGTTGGGAACTAGTATTATGTTGAGTTATGGATGAGTTTTACGGTAATAAATAGGAGAACTTGAGGATCTAGTGTGAGTGTGTGTAACAACTGTGGATCGTGAGTTATGATTGTGGAGATAAGTGCATGTATAAAGAAGTATGTCATTTTGTGGTAATGGTTATGCTAAGGATTTTGTGGTATAGGTTAGGTGGTGTACCGAATGAATTGAGGTATGAGAACGACTAGAGTGAGAGAGCCTTGGATATAGGAATGGATGTAGGTAGGTGTTGAGGCTATAGGCGGTTATCGTTGACATGCGGTGATGATGAAGATAATGAGAAGATATAGCTAAGGATCTAGAATTAGTGAGTTACGAGGACGTAACATTTATCTTAAGAGGAGTATGATACGACAAAGAGAGTTTGATGGTTGTACATGTTGTAGTATAATTGGAAGTTTGATTGTTGGTGTAGAATAAAGGATGGATTGGGTGATGATGTTTATGTGTATGAGTAAACTTCGATGACGAAGTTCGTTTTAAGGGTAGTAGAATGTCACATTCCGTTTTGGTGGTCGATCTTGTTTGGTGGATTGTCTTGGTATTGACTTTGCTAGTGAGCGTTATGGGAGTAAGACAGAGTTGGCAACACTTATGTTGTTGGTATTCAATGGTATTATGAAATTAGAGAGGCTATTATATGGTTGATGCTAAGTTGAGTGACGTTGTTGAGATAGGCCTGGTTGGGTGAGTTAGTGTCAAGGTTAGGGGATGAGTGTTGAGTGGTGTTGGTTGGTGGAGTGGTATGTGTGCATGCTAAGTAGGTAGGGGTGTGAACTTCGAGGACGAAGTTCGTTTTAAGGAAGGAAGACTGTAATACCACAGGTTTCGGATATTAAGGGACTCGGTCGAGTAGGGCTTACTCAGCCGAGTATGTGTTCTAGTCTAGTGAGTTTGGGTTCTAGAGTGTCAGCACTCGACCGAGCATGTTGGTACTCGTCGAGTAGATCATACTCGGTCGAGTACGTCAGGTACTCGGCCGAGTGCCCGGTCTGTTATTGGTTATTTTCGCGGTTTTGATTAAAATGATTAGAGATTATATATATGTCGTTTGTCAATTATAAAATCATTTCTTCCAAAACCGAAACTACGTTTCATTCTCCTCTAATCATCTTCATCAATTCCAAGACAAAGGTCATCGATTGTGGGTTCTAGCATCTTATTTCGTGTCAATCGCCGTAGTAAGTGTCTTATCTTTGTTGATCTACTGTTGTTCTTATAAGTTAGCAAACCCTAGTTTGGGTTAATTTGGGGGTTTAGGGTTTTGGTCATCGTTTGTGTTGTTGATTGTTGATTATCGTTGTTGTAGGTGATGATGTGTTACTCGTTGTGCATTTGAATGATTGGCTGTGGCATAACAGATTGTGCTAAGGTAGGGTTTCCCTACTCGGTTACTGTTTAATTGATTTAAGATATGCGTTGTGATTGTGGTACGATTGATATTGTGATTAACTGCTGCTGTTGGAATGGGGTTTGGTGTTGGTGTGGAGATGGTTGATGATGATGTTCGCGAGGTGCGTCCTCGGCTGAGTGGAGTCACTTGCTGGAGCGGCTTCACGCCCTATTTTCGCCCTCTGTGGAACCCGACACAGAAGGGGATGTGCACATTAATGAAGAGGGTTATCGATCATTGATGAGCAGGGCTTAGGTGGGTATAACTATGGTCCCCCACTGGCAGGGCTATACACTTTAATATGCAGTCAGTTACGTGATGAGATTGCGAGTTGGAGGTGGTTTGTGAACAGCTGTTTATCTTTATCGTACTTGTGTTATTTTGATTATGCAGTGAACTGGCCCCGTTGTTGTTTTGTAAAATCTGTAGTGATCCATTTGGGGATGGTGAGAAGATTGTGACAGGTGATGATGGTCTTTAGCTTTAGGGACGACATGGGAGTCATCAGTTCGAGTCTAGCTTCCGTTGTCACGAGATTAGCTGTTTTAGTTTCAGTTGTTTGAGCACTAGTGAACTTTTGTTTTGGATTTGGTTTTGGAACTTGTAATCCTTAACTTTAACCTTATACTTAATTAAATGTTTTGAAATGGTAACTTTGATATACTAGCCTCGGGAAACCGAGATGGTAGCAGTCTCCCATGCTAGGGTGGTCTTGGTAAGGCACCTTGATATGTGAGAGTGTTACATGTTTTCAGTTTCCATCTAACGTCCCAAGATATATTTGAACCACTGGTATCATTTTTTGAGAGAAATTTTTAAGCTGATGCAGCCGAAAAAGACCCCGAGTTAGTCCCACACCATATCAGCTTATCTTCTTCATCATTATCCATAAGAACCGGTATCCCTGCAATTTTTAAAATCAAAGCGTAAGGCATCTTATTATCAAAAAGAGACCAATTCAACATACCATTCGGTAGGATCATGTCACAGATCCTCAAATGTATCTTAGTATCCGAAATCGTTGAAGAAGCCAAATTAATACGAGGAGGTTCATCCATTCAAGGGTCAGCCCAAAAATGCACACGCTTGCCATTTCCAATGGCCTATCGAACACCCTTTTTAAGAACATCCAGCCCACGATAGATACTTTTGCCCACACATGACGTACTTGGTTTGCGAGTTCCTTCAGAAGGGTCATTGTTCTTAAAATACTTGTGTAGGCATGGGCCACGTCTCGGTCTGTGGATTTGGGCCACCTACCAATCCTTAGTCACGGGCCACCTGCACGCCAAGCCAATCTGTGGACATGCAGCGGTCTTTTGAAAGCCACGCTCGGCGGCGTAAAGATGCTTTTGACCGGATCATTTTAGATCGGTCGGTTTCGTCTCGATAAGGGTCTCGAAACCATTAGAGATGTTCGGAGTCGCCACCAAGCATTTGTGGGATGCCTAGAACCCGTTCGAAATCCACTTTATACCTCGGTCAAATCGAAGCACAAAGCAGCGTTTGACATAGGTACTAAAGATAAGGAAATCGTCCCTCTTTAGCATCCTATCTCTAGAATGACTCTCGTACGCCTGGATAAGGTCGTCCACTATTCAAAGTTTCTGAGTAAGAGGTGAAGGTACGTATTGGGAAGCCCTTTAATCAGACACCCAATCCCGCCCGCGTTTAGCGGCCTCTACTGATCGATCTTGGTTGGTTGAATGCAAAAGTTGATAAAACGGTTTAAATGCATGAATGCGCATCCAATGATTTAAACCTAACATGTGAGAGCTTTCTAAGTCAGTTGATTTAATCCAAGTATCAAGTATAAGATGTCGAGTTGGATTAATGATTAATTTGCGTGCAAGACGGAAATTAAACATCCATTTACCGTATTAGGTTTAGGGTGCATAACATGATCCATTTGTCTTAGTAAGGCATTTTGCAAATATGGTTTTGAATAATCGAATAGTCATCTGATCCGTCCTATATCCGGGCTAACCGGAGTCGGGATCGTCCTAGACTAATGCTGGAAGGGAACAAGCCCTGTACCAGACGGCTATAAGAGGCGCGAGCCAGTCGGCGGTGTAAGGGGCCTCCCTCTGGTTTTGAAAATGGGAAATGGGGAGCCTGCTTGAGGCGCGGGTTAGCCAACGGTTGTATGCCGTATTCTGACTATTTAGAAAACGTTATAAAACGTGTTGAAAATGGGTATTTGAACCCGGTTTGATTTTGAAAGGGTCGTTTAGACCGCATTTGTTGATTTGAAGAACTAGACTCGAATAATCATCATTATTTGATAATATTCGGTGTCGGGTTCGATTTGACAAACTTGACATGAATAGTTTTGAAAAATGATTATGGACTAGTTGTTTTAAGTCCATTTTGAATGTAATTAGTCGATACTCGTCATCGTACCCGGGTTAAAATCCGGCATGATATGTAGAACCAAGGATGATTTTGTGTTGGTGACTAATATGTTTGTTTGAAAATGTGAGGAAATGAAATAAAAGGCTTTAAAATGCCTTCTAAATGTCATTAACCAAATATTATCACCGAAACACGGATTTAACCGCCATGGTATGAGGAACCAAGGGTGAAAAATGTTTTATGGTTAAAACATGTGAAATGAAACAAAAAGGTTTCGGAAATACTTGAAATGGTAAAAACCGATTACAAATATGAAAAATGGATTAAGGGAAATGACGAGAACAAACACGGTTGATTTCTGGTCTGAATACCCCATTTAGGCGGGAGCCAGTTGGCGACCTAAGGGGCTTCTGCCTCAGACCAAAAATCAGTTTTGGCTCGTTTATTCCATGTTTTGGTTCATGTTATGCATGTTTTAGCATGTTAGAGTCATGAAACAAATGAAAACATAATAAAAGAGGATTTTTACACCCTCATACTTACATGTTTGGTTATGGCGAGTGACCGACGTAAGTGTAACAACTCGTTTGATCGGAAAAAACTCGGTTTAAAACCATTTTGGTAAGTAAAAAGAGTGTTTTAAAAGTTTAGTGATGGTGTAGTGGTCGAAGTGGTCGGTCAAGTGATTTAATGCACGATGACGGTACCAAACAATGTGTAAGGCTCGTGTTTACGATCGGTAGGTCGTAAATACGCGTCGGATTGTGACTTAAGAAGTCGAGTCGAGAATTTTAAGGGAGAAAAGAGGGGGCGGACACTCGCGTAAGTCTCAAATGGGTGGCATTTGAGGGGTATTTATAGGAGAATGAGTGGTTATGTGAGTTTTGAGCGACGTGGCCACCTGGGCTGTGAAGGAAATGTAGATTCATATACATACTAACATACTCATATATGTCGAAATTAATTTGTCATAAAATTAAATGTGGATTTTATGCATGCAAACAATATAATAAAATAGAGAATAAATCATATCCTTACATTGAAATTTCGGTTCAAATGGGCACAAAAGAAATCTCCTTTTCTTTTGTTCTTGAGCTTTCCTTTAATGGAAGAACAAGATCCAAGTATAGGATCTCTCCTTAGGAATAATACCCAAAGCTAACCCTTAATCTAATTAATATTATTTGATCTAGTATAATATTAATCTTGTGAAAAATTGAACCAAAAATGTTTGGTTTTAGGCTCTCAAAACCGGTTGAGAGAAGAGGAGAGGAAGAGGAATTATTTTTTTTTTTGTCTCACTAAAATAATTTTTTGATGAGAATAAATAATAATTTTTCACACACTACTCCATATAGTGAATGATAAAAATAATAAGTAAAAGAACCCTTGTTCTTTTCTATGTAGAACCGGGTAGGGTGAAGGGAGATGGCCAATGCATGGTCTTTGTGCTCTTACACAAAAGACACTAGGTGTGCATGCCTAAATTAGAGAAATAATGATGAATTCCACTAATCTAAATTTAACACAATATATTAATTATGCCCAATATTTCGGTCCATATTGTAATATGGATTCCATATTATTTTTGTCAAATGTCAATATGTCACATGTCATATGTAACATAAATTGTTTATGTATTTTTAACATATTAAAAATCAACGTATTAATAAAAATACGTCATATACAAAATCGACTTAGTAATTCATAATTACTTGTACCAAAATATTTTACCCTTTATAAATCGCATTTATAATAATAATTCATTCAAATCCAATCGTTTCTTTAAACAATAATTTCATCCGAGTAATGATACAATTCGATTACTCAGACCGTATCTCATTTAATCACATTTCAATTTGATACGTAAATTTTACTTCCAAAATCGTCCGTCAATTTTTCAAGTAATTTAATTAACTCGTAACATTATACGATTAATTAAATGATCAATTAAGAGTGTTGCCCTATAGGTATGACCTAGGGGGTCAACTGATCACCACCGTCACACGACAGTAATGTCAAACTCTAGTCAGCCAATCATTACCGATATATGTTGACCAGTTGACAGTAAAAATACTTCCCAATTGTATTCTTTAAAATGAGATTTAATAATGATATTTAAATCATATGATCGCACTATTGTTGAGGACACATTTCCCAACAATCTCCCACTTGTCCTCGACAAGTGTGCGTCACCAATTCTCTTGTCCTATTACTATCTCCCACTCAATGCAAGGTGTCTTTCGGTCGTACTTGCAAGTGATCATATCGAGAGTGGTTTCCTCGATCTGGAGAATAACCGATTGACCGGACTTATCTATCATAGATACTTTCCGAGCGTGGCCACGCATTTTCCAATTCATTACTCCTCGAGTGGCCCCGAGATATTGTTATAACCCTGACTAGGGGTGGACAATTCCTATCGCACTCATTCCCTTCGACTAGCCACACCATCATAACCCAAAATATGCCCATTTGACCCCATTTACGAAGGTCGTAGTAACACAAATCAAAGTTAATCTGAAACTGTGCCATCTTAGGCGAATAGTCTTTAGTCAAAAGAATCGACTCATTTGAATACTATAGTAGCTCTCGCCACGACCAGGCTATATAAATTTGCCGAACTCTATAAGCGGTCATAAGGCCCGACAAAGTGTTCCTAACATCTGCCTATGTGATCGACTAGTCATCTCACATGACTCTATGGCACTTGAACTTGCCATCAATCGCCTCACACTCTAGTCACTTCGAGACGTCACCTCATACAAGTGACTATGGGCAAATACTATGTTAATCCGTGTTCACTTTAACGGGGTTCAATTGTCTCTACAACCCGTTTGGATGTAACAATGTATAAATTAAAGATAAAAGACAAATGTGATTATGAACATGAACAAAAACAACACTTTTTATTTCATTTCAAAATCTAACAAAAACTTGGTACACGTTTAAGTCTCATGGACGTAACATGTCCATCATGTTTAGCCTGCGATAAAGGCTTGGTGAGCGGATCGGCTATGTTGTCATCCGTCCCAACCTTACAAATCGCAATTTCCTTTCTTTCAATGAAATCTCTTATTACATGATACTTTCTAAGTACATGTCTAGATCTATTACTAGACTTTGGCTCCTTAGCTTGGAAGATCGTCCCACTATTATCACAATAGAGAGTGATGGGATCATTGGCGGTAGGTACTACTTTTAGACCTTCCGTGAATTGCCTGATCCACACAGCTTCCTTGGCAGCTTCTCCAGCTTACGGCACCACCATTGAGCATGAACACGAAACCAGCTTGTGATTTCAAGTCATCTCTATCTGTTTGAAAACTTGAGTCCGTGTATCCCTTAACACGCAACTCGGTGTCTCCTCCAAACACAAGGATAGAATCCTTAGTTCTTCTCAAGTACTTAAGGATGTTCTTGACTGCAATCCAGTGACTCTCACCTGGATTTCCTTGATATCTACTCGTCATGCTCAAGGCATACGAGACATCAGGACGTGTGCATATCATGGCATACATGATTGATCCAACAGCGGAAGCATAAGGGATCAACTTCATGCGTTCAACATCATGGGGCTCGGAGGGAGATTGAGTCTTGCTCAATATCGTCCCGGTTACCATAGGTACCAAACCCCTTTTGGATTTGTCCATGCTGAACCGTCGAAGAATCTTATCGACATAAGACTCTTGACTTAGTGCCAATATCCTCTTGGATCTATCTCTATAGATCCGGATACCTAATATGCGTTGTGCCTCTCCTAAATCCTTCATTTGGAAGTGGTTACCTAACCACTTCTTAACAGAAGACAACATTGGAATATCATTTCCAATGAGTAGTATGTCATCGACATACAAGATTAGGAACACAACATTGATCCCACTGAATTTCATGTATAAACATGGTTCCTCAACACTTCGAGCGAAACCATTTTCCTTTATCACATGATCGAATCGATGATTCCAACTTCTAGATGCTTGCTTAAGACCATAAATGGATCTCTTAAGCTTGCACACTTTGTTAGGATTTTTAGAATCAACAAAACCTTCGGGTTGTATCATGTACACCTCCTCTTCTAAATGCCCATTTAGAAAAGCGGTTTTGACATCCATTTGCCATATTTCATAATCATGAAATGCGGCGATCGCTAACAAAATCCGTATGGATCTTAGCATGGCTACGGGGGCGAATGTCTCATCATAATGGAGACCTTGGACTTGGGTAAATCCTTTTGCCACTAGCCTAGCTTTGTAGACATCATCATGTCCTTCTATGCCATTCTTGACTTTGAATATCCATTTGCATTGAAGGGTCTTGCCCCTTTAGGCAAATCTACCAAGTCCCAAACTTGGTTTTCATGCATAGAATCCATTTCGGATTTCATGGCTTCAAGCCATAAGGAGGAATTTGGACTAGAGATTGCGGCCTTGTAGGTGGCGGGCTCGTCACTTTCCATAAGTAACACATCGAGTGTTCCATCTTCCTCGATAAGTCCCACATATCGATCTGGATGGCGAATTACTCGGCCCGTCCTTCTTAGTGGAGGAGGTACAACCGCGTTAGACGACGAAGGAACATCTTCTTGCGTCTCTATCTCGGTTTGTGGCTCTTGAACTTCATCAAGTTCAAAATTTCTCCCACTCTGTCTCTTAGAAATAAATTCTCTTTCTAAGAAGACAGCCTCGCAAGACACACACACTTTATGATCTTGAGGTTTGTAGAAGTAATATCCTCGAGAGGTCGAGGGGTAACCTACAAAGATGCATTTTTCGGATCTTGGGGCAAGCTTGTTGTCGTTCTTAGTTTTGACGTAAGCATCACATCCCCAAATCTTCATATAGGATATATTGGGAACTTTTCCCGTCCACATCTCATATGGAGTCTTTTCGGTGGACTTAGTGGGGCTATTATTCAAAGATCGAATTGCGGTTTGAATTGCAAATCCCCAAAACGAGTTCGGTAACTCGGTTTGACTCATCATGGATCGAACCATATCAAGTAGGGTTCGATTCCTCCTTTCGGCAACACCATTGAGTTGTGGTGTTCTGGGTGGAGTAAGTTGTGATATAATACCACAACCTTTCAAGTGTGAATCAAATTCAAGGCTAAGGTATTCACCACCACGATCGGATCGTAGTGCCTTAATCCTTTTGTTCAATTGGTTCTCTACTTCGTTTTGAAATTCCTTGAATTTCTCAAACGCTTCACTCTTGTGTCTTATTAAATAGATATACCCATATCTACTCAAGTCATCGGTGAAGGTTATAAAGTAGTCATAATTACCACGGTGATACTCATTGGTCCGCTACATCGGTGTGTATGAGTCCCAATAGTTCACTAGCTCGTGTCCCTTTACCACTAAAAGGATTACGAGTCATTTTGCCAAGTAGGCAATATTCGCATGTACCAAATGATTGATAATCAAATGGTGTAATCACATTAGTTGAAATTAATCTTTTGATGCGATTCTCGTTTATGTGACCTAATCGACAATGCCAAATGAACGCTTCACTTGGTTCACTTGATTTGAGTTTCTTTGATTGAATGTTATAAATATCATTCGTTGGATTTGAGGTCTCTAAAATGTATATGCCATTAATGGAAGAAGCTTGGCCAATAACCAAATCATTCCTAGAAATAGTACAACGATTGTTCTTAATGACAAAACAAAAACCGTCCATGTCTAGCATGGCGATTGAAATAATGTTTTTAGAGAGCGTAGGCACATAAAAACAATTATGCAAATACAACTCAAATCCATTTGGCAAAGCTAAAACATAAGTTCCCTTGGATTCGGCCGCTACCCGAGCTCCATTTCCAAGGCGTAGATCCACATCTCCCTTGCTAAGCCTCTCCACATCTCTTAAACCCTGTAAATGATTACATAGGTGAGAACCACAACCGGTATCTAGTACCCATGTTGTAGTGGAAGTATAATTTATATCAATAACATAAATTTTTTTAGGAATTGTACCTTTTGGAGTAATGAGTCCTTCCCTTATATTTCGCAAATATATCGGACAATTCCTAAGCCAATGTCCCATGCCATAGCAATAATGGCACTCATCATTAACTTGCTTGAAGTTTTTGATTTTCTTTCCTTTCTTCTTGAACCTCTTGCCCTTTGACGCAAGAACTTGATTGCTAGAGCTCCCACTAGCTTTGGCATCTTTATCTTCCAGAGACAAAGACCCTATAGATCGTATGAGGTAGTCTTCCTAAGACGGACTCACACGAGGTCTAGTAGTAGTGGGTGGTTTAGAAGAAGTGATGAAGTTAAGGTTTCCATCCGAACCTATCCCAAAATGAAGTTCTCTAGTTGTATCGAAATTGTTGTTGGAGCAAACGTCGTCAAGAACATTGTGATATGACTCAATAGTTATCGGTGCGGTAGCATTTGATGGATTCATTGTAAAGAACTACAAATATGGAGGAAAAGGAAATATTAACATTTGTCTTTTTAAATCATACTTGCAAATTTAACAAGATATGAACATTTATATAGTGACCTCTACCCAACTATAATAAATCATTCCAAGACCCAAATTCATATCGACTTAGGCACGGTGGGGCCGATACATCCTTTATCAATATAACTCGGTGGATTAACGTTTAATCGATTCTACTTTTAGAACTCTTGGTCGATAACATTACATTAACAATTATCTATAGCCCAAAACACATCGACAAGGGCACGGTGGGGCCGATACATCCCTTATCAAATACTTTTGTTGAGTTCAATCCAAATTTCGAATAAATGTGTCCACGATCCAAACCCACATTAACTTGGGCACGGTGTGGCCGATACATCCCTTATCAACATGAATTCGGTGGATTAACATTCATCACCCACTTCCCCTACGTAACAAGGTTTGTACCCCGGTGGGGCCGAGCGCACTCCCTCGCGAAATAGGTTTTCATGGTTTCTACTATTTGGTAAGGCTATGTCTCAATTAATTGTTTTAGCGAGAGGTCATGTCAATTTATTATCTATCACGTTTTAAGTGAACTAACGCGGTGAACTACGATAATTTTAATTGACACGGTCGATAAACTCGATAAAATGACAATGCATGTTTAGTTATGGCGATTTAACGATGCATGTGACATAAAATAAAATGCAAGCATAAAAATAAATAAATCCTAGTATGGCCTTCCCTAAAATAAAAAAAACTATTTATCTATTACATATCCGGAAACCAACTCCATTGGTCCCTTGAACTTCGGTTGTGGCACGCATCTCGAGGTAACACCGTCTTTATGTATCGCCATTCTTGAAGAAATCCGTCTTTGGGAACTCCGGAATGATTAAAATTACATAATAAATTACATAATTTCCTATTATACATTTGTAACTAAAATAAAATAAATCTATTAAATTACAAAACGGTGATACGAGATCACAATAAAATTACAACCGAATCGATATTCCCATACATTT
Source organism: Silene latifolia (assembly GCF_048544455.1). NCBI lineage: Eukaryota > Viridiplantae > Streptophyta > Magnoliopsida > Caryophyllales > Caryophyllaceae > Silene > Silene latifolia. The sequence continues at coordinate 85,952,469 of NC_133535.1, forward strand.
CGGGAAATACCAATTAAAATCTAAGGCCATACTAAGTAAAATTACATAATTCAAAAATTACATAAATTAAAATTATGGCAATCATAAAGAAAATGCAGCATTATAATATGTATGAACATGCTCAATTTTATGCTAAATCGCCTTTTAATTAGCCAATATCGTATATTACTCGGTTTTTACGGATTTGCGTGATTTCAACATTTTATAATCACAAAAATACATAAACTCATATTTATGCATAAGTTAATTACCCTAACCTCTTAGGACTCAAAATATAGTCTTCACTAATAATTTGACCATAATTAACCCATATTTTATAAAATTGTTCATAAATGGACTAAAAATTACAAAAATAAGCTATTAAACTTCAAATAAATCACAAAATTTCAAATAAATTTGAAATTTGAAATTTAAACTCATGAACATTCTGGAACAATTCCATGACACTCATAATGTTCAAAATCTTAGGTTAAAAATTTCGAAATTTTTCCGGAAAAACAATGTTGCGGTTTATTGATTTTAATAAAATAATCATAAAAACATGGAAAAATTATTTTCATTAACTTTTCAATTTTAGATCTGAAAAATATAATAAAATGCAACATTAGACGTTTTTCCTAAGTCATAGATTATGTTTTATTAATTTTCCACTAATAATGTCACTATTTATGCTATTTTTCTTCAAAAATCCATAAATCATGCAAAAAGACTTCTTTATAGCCAATTATTTTACACACATCTTTTAAAATTGCATGTGACAACATATAAATTTTCTATGACCAGATTCGAAATTTAACTCATATTAACCTATTTTTCACCTAAATCCGAATTTAATAATGAAAAATTCAATTTTCGAGCATAACAAGTCCAAAAATTATGAAAATTTACAGGTTATCTCAAAATAATATATGTGACAACATATCTAAAAACCAAGTGAAAATTCGAAGTATAGCTAATTTTAGACCAAAAATGACATTTTTACTCATAAAATCACATTTAAATGCCATTATTGTAAAATATGAACAATAAAAATCCGTAAAATTAACCAAAATATCCTAAAACATTTTAGGACCAGAAATATTAACATGCATGGATTAATTTCGTGATATCTCATAATAACACAAATTTTACAAGTTTTATTTGTTATTCTTATAACTCGGAAAAACTTTTAACCGATTTGCATGCAAACAACCGTGGCTCTTGATACCGATTGAAGGAAATGTAGATTCATATACATACTAACATACTCATATATGTCGAAATTAATTTGTCATAAAATTAAATGTGGATTTTATGCATGCAAACAATATAATAAAATAGAGAAGAAATCATATCCTTACATTGAAATTTCGGTTCAAATGGGCACAAAAGAAATCTCCTTTTCTTTTGTTCTTGAGCTTTCCTTTAATGGAAGAACAAGATCCAAGTATAGGATCTCTCCTTAGGAATAATACCCAAAGCTAACCCTTAATCTAATTAATATTATTTGATCTAGTATAATATTAATCTTGTGAAAAATTGAACCAAAAATGTTTGGTTTTAGGCTCTCAAAACCGGTTGAGAGAAGAGGAGAGGAAGAGGAATTATTTTTTTTTTTTGTCTCACTAAAATAATTTTTTGATGAGAATAAATAATAATTTTTCACACACTACTCCATATAGTGAATGATAAAAATAATAAGTAAAAGAACCCTTGTTCTTTTCTATGTAGAACCGGGTAGGGTGAAGGGAGATGGCCAATGCATGGTCTTTGTGCTCTTACACAAAAGACACTAGGTGTGCATGCCTAAATTAGAGAAATAATGATGAATTCCACTAATCTAAATTTAACACAATATGTTAATTATGCCCAATATTTCGGTCCATATTATTTTTGTCAAATGTCAATATGTCACATGTCATATGTAACATAAATTGTTTATGTATTTTTAACATATTAAAAATCAACGTATTAATAAAAATACGTCATATACAAAATCGACTTAGTAATTCATAATTACTTGTACCAAAATATTTTACCCTTTATAAATCGCATTTATAATAATAATTCATTCAAATCCAATCGTTTCTTTAAACAATAATTTCATCCGAGTAATGATACAATTCGATTACTCAGACCGTATCTCATTTAATCACATTTCAATTTGATACGTAAATTTTACTTCCAAAATCGTCCGTCAATTTTTCAAGTAATTTAATTAACTCGTAACATTATACGATTAATTAAATGATCAATTAAGAGTGTTGCCCTATAGGTATGACCTAGGGGGTCAACTGATCACCACCGTCACACGACAGTAATGTCAAACTCTAGTCAGCCAATCATTACCGATATATGTTGACCAGTTGACAGTAAAAATACTTCCCAATTGTATTCTTTAAAATGAGATTTAATAATGATATTTAAATCATATGATCGCACTATTGTTGAGGACACATTTCCTAACAGGTTGCTCAAAGAGGCGCGAGCCACATCGCGGGTCTTCGAGTTGTGTTCTCGCTTTCACAACAAACGCAATCATGATTTATTCTATCCTAGGATTTGTAGTCATATGTTTGGTACTTGACCATTCATAAATCCGGGAAATCTTAGCATAGAAGGTTTGAAATGTTTGTTTTTTGTGTTTGACTCGGTTTGACTCGTTGTTTGAGTCGGGATTTGAATTTTTGAGTCGGTTTTTGGTCCGGTGTCGGTTTCGACTCTAGTTATTGTCATTGTGACCCCGTCGTCGTGCATTAAACACTCCAGTTATTTTTGAAATGTTTTGAAATGTTTTATTTTCGAAATCGTTTTAAATTTTCCGACGTAAAGTTGTACACAAACTGTCGATCAAACGCCGCGATTCCAAAACATGTTGTAGTCCGATAATCATCGGGTGTTTGTTGGAGTCTCGGCGAGATCACGGGTATCTCTGAGCCCCCACTTTGACGAGGCTTGGACGGGCGAAAGTCAAAGTAGAGCCCCCAGGTCAATCGAAGATTACAACCTGGAGACCCAAGCGACGTCGAGGCGGCTCGAAAGGATTCGGGCCAAGGACCTGCCGTCGGGAAGGGCGACGCCAAGGCGACTCGAGGGTACGAGTCAAGGACCTGTCGTCGAGAACAGTTTAGAGTCTGTCGACTGTCCGTGCGGGTCGTTTAAAGTCCGTTAGACTACGTACAAAGGCTCGCCAGCCATAAGAAGGAGTCATACCTGAGGCATCTTCGGATATGTCCTTGCACGTTTGCGGATAAAGGCTCGCCAGCCACTGGTAAGGAAATGTACCCGAGGCATCTTCGGGATGTGTCCTTGAATTTTTGCGGACAAAGGCTCGCCAGCCATGGTAAGGAAATGTACCCGAGGCATCTTGGGGATCTGTCCTTGAAAGGTTGCGGACAAAGGCTCGCCAGCCATGGTAAGGAAATGTACCCGAGGCATCTTCGGGATATGTCCTTGAATGCTTGCGGACAAAGGCTCGCCAGCCATGGTAGGGTCGGTTAATGGACCATGGGAGTAGCCGCGTCGAATGGGCTCGTTTTGAACGTAGCGAACTCATGATGTCGCCGGGGAAATAGTGAGTACGGATTCTCACTATCACCAATTTTGGAATGAGTGGGTTCCGCGAGGAAGCCCCTTGCTGGTATTCGAAAGAATAGTGAATTGGCATCTTCACCGTTCGTCGGCTTGAATTTGCAGTGGCGGTTTTGATCGCCGTTTGTTCTAATTTTTAAGGAAAATAGCAAATTTGAGTTTGCTATAGCGTTTGAAGTGACGGTTTATGTGCCGCCGTTGACATTTGACAGAAATAGTGAATTTGGAATCTTCACTATTGATTGAAGTGACGGTTTATGTGCCGCCGTTGACATGTGATGGAAATAGTGAATTTGGAATCTTCACTATTGATCGAAGTGACGGTTTATGTGCCGCCGTTGACATGTGATGGAAATAGTGAATTTTGAATCTTCACTATTGATCGAAGTGACGGTTTATGTGCCGCCGTTGATTGAAATTTGGAGAAATAGCGGTTTTTTGAATTTTCGCTATTATTTTTGAAATTGACGGTTTTAATTGCCGTCGTTCGGATTTTGAGAAAATAGCGATTTTGAATTTTCGCCATTATTTTTGAAGTTGGCGGTTTTGATCGCCGTTTGCTTGAAATTTTTTGAAAATAGCGAATTTAAATTTTCACTACTTGGTTTTGTTTGTTTTTGAGGAAATGACGACATTCAATATCGTCAACGAAAATCCGAATTTGTTGTGTGGAAATTGGGCTAAAGCCCAAATTTCGCTGAAGAGGCAAGGGAGAGGCCTGGTTTAGGCGCGAGCCATCTGGCAATGGAAGTCGGCTTCCCTATTTTCTGTTAAAAAGACGCGAGGTTGAGCTGCGGATGATTATTCATCTTCAACCTCAAAATCTCGCAAAATCGCCATTAAGGGACCTTCTTGCGTGTTCGAGTTCTTGCCTTTCATCAACAATGTCATCTCAAGGTAAGTATTTCCTCTTGAATCCATTCAAATTTGTTGATTTTTAGCTTGATTGAATTAGGACGAAATTTTGCCCTAAAAATCGAATTGGGCGTTTTTGATTGAGCCAATTTCGAGTGAAATTGATGTTTTCATTAGGTTAGAAACCTGTTTAGGAGCATAGGGGTGCTTTTAGTTTGCATTTTGGTCCCCGTTCCCGCTCCCTATGCTCGAAAAATGTGAGTGAGGCGAGAAACCGTCTCATTTCACAATGCCAAGTTTATTTGGTTGGGTAGTGGGTCCCACTAGGTTGCATTGTAGTTGGTAAAACCCGTGTTTGCCATCTAAGGACCTTCGTTGGATGTTTGTGGGCAAAATTGGATTTTTGCCTTTTGCGACGGTCTTACGTCTGACAAAATAAGCACCTGTTTGGGCTTGAATTGAGTCAGTTTGCCTTGAAATGGACCTTATTGGTATTTTAGGTCACCTTGAGGCGTGATAAAATCACGTTTGCCTTTTTGCGGTCGTTTTTGGATTTTTGACCGGTTTGGGCTCAAATTAGCGTATGAATTGCCTTTTTGAACCGTAGAAAAATCCCCATTGTGTCGGGAATGTATTTTGGGTTGTTGGCGGACCTTGTATGGGTCTTGAAATGCCGTTTTTGTGATTTTGACTCATCTTTTGCTTGAAAAGAGGGGCGAGTCGTTTTTGTGTTTTTTTGTGAATGGTTTGGGGCGGGATTGCCCCTTGTTTTTGTATTGCAGGTTGTGTTTTTTGTTTGGATTTATCCATTTCATGCCGTCGTAATGCCGAAATTTTGGCTGACGTTTTTGTTTGTTGTTTTTTTTATCACAGGGTATTGTTTGGGACCTATGGGGTCCGTCGTTGAGGCTTTGGAGGAGGAAGCCGACCCTGGAGGGGCTGTAGCGGCCGAGGAGGCTGCCGTATTCGAGGCGGTGGTGGAGGATGCTTCCGTAGAGGAGGATAAGCGGCTGATATGGCCGGTTTGTCCTTTTCGTTGTGGCTCATAGACAGGGTGGCTGATGAGTGGGGTTCAATATCGGAATGGTGCATCGCATCATGGTTCTTGGCCTCCTCATCATCCGAAGTCTGCAAGACACTGTCTTTTTTTTTGTCATGGAGCAGGAGTGGAGGGTTATCGTCATGGTAACCTCCTCTGCTTTCACTGTTGCTCCTCTGTTTCCCCTGTTGCTCTCTTTCTTTTCCGTTTGAGAGGATAGAGAGTGCTTAGTTCGGTAGGTGGCGGATAGCCCCTAGTTCGTTGTCTTAAGCCAGTGTCTGTATGATAGACGTTTATTTTAGGCCAGTGTCTATATGATAGACGTTTGTTTTAGGCCAGTGTTTGTAAGATAGACGTTTGTTTTAGGCCAGTGTCTGTATGATAGACGTTTGTTTTAGGCCAGTGTCTGTATGATAGACGTTTGTCGATGTATTTTGCGTAAGGCGGTTTGTATATATGTGTTTTTGGATTGTGGTTTATTTTGTGATTTTCGGCTTTTTTTGTTTTGTGTTGTGTTTCGGAGGAGCGCTGTCGGTTGTTGATTTTCCTTTTGCTTTGCACCAGTTCCTGCATCGTTAGCTGTAGAAAACAGGCAACAGATAGCACATACGCATAAACGCAAACACGTAGAAGCATTTGGTTAAAAACACGTAAAGCATTTGTTTGAAAATCAAAATTAACCAAGATGACTTGAAGTTAAAATTTGAAATTTTGAAAATTCCATGACAAATCGTCGCGTTTGGAATTCAAAAGGAATTGATTTGAGATTTTGAGCAATTAACTCGTGTCGTGAATTAAATTGCATCGAAATTTTTGAAAATTGACTCGAAAAATATAAAACTCAAACCGTCAGGAAAGAATTTTAGAAAAGGATTTTTGCGAGTATATTTGGCTTTTGATGTCAAGACTCGAATTTGTGAGTGCTTGAATTTTGAGGAAAATTGATGTCGTGTTATCAATTTTCAATTTTGATTTAGCCGGAAAATTGCGAAAAAGCGAAACAATTTCGGCCTTTCGACTGACATGGAAACGATCCATCGTGGATCGGGGCGACTAGCCCTTCCCCTCTTTAAAAAAAAGAAAAAAAAATCCGTATGTTAAAAGCTGCGTCATGGAAACCGTGTCGGATTTCTTAAAACGCGAAAACAAGGAAATGTGAGTGTGAGGAAACACAAAATTTCCTGAATCATCCCGAAGAGGCGCGAGGTTCCTAGCGGGAGGTTTGAGGTGTCAGGAGAAAACACATGTTGAAAGAGACAAGTCAACAGCAGGAATCCTGGAGGAGCCTCAAAGAGGCGCGAGCAGCCTGGCGATGGAAGCTGGCTCTCCCCTTTTTCTAAAAAATGCGCTGATCATTTCGTATAAATAGAGACGTTTGCGCTTCATTGTTTCATCATCCGAAACACAAAAACATCTCTACAAAACCTCTTCTTCTTCCACAAAAATATTTCATGGATGCTTTTGAGAACGCATTGCGACAATGGTGCCGGGATTTGTCGACTCCCGAAAAGCATCAACTCGTTTGCATGGGAGTTGGTCAATTGTTGGTGCTTCGTCAAGTCAAGGTGCAACCTTCGTTTCTTGAAGCATGTTCTCGGTTTTGGGATTCGAAACATCATGTTTTCGTTTTCCCGAAAGGCGAGCTTTGTCCTCTTGCCGAAGAAGTTGGAGCCATTGGTGGGTGGCCGGGTTGTGTTTCGGTGCTTCCTCCGACTCGGTTGTGCTACAAGGAGAAATTCTGTTCCATGTTGGGCTTATCAACAAGCCAAGTCAACTTTCTTCTTGCTCCACATGGTGTGGATATGTTGGCTTTTATCAACATCTTTTCAAACCGATAGATGCTAATGTCTCGGAGGTGGCTAGGAGAAGGGCTCTTGCATTTTGCCTTGTCCATGTGTACCTCTTTGTTGATGTCTTGAAGAAGGAGGGGCCAAGATGCCATGGTAGCATGACCCTCATCCATGTGATTGAGCAAATGGAGCATGGTAGAGATCCATCATGGTTGGTGCTTGGGGAAATTATCCAAGCTTTGGACAAGGAAGGCTCTTGTGGAGAAGCTCCCTCTTTTGGATCGCCAAGGATCCTCCAAGTGTGGCTATTGGAGAGGCTAAGGTATGTACAGCCTCCGGTTGATTCTTCTTCTTATTCCTTCCGTCACCTTACCATGAGGAGGAAGTTGTACCCGGATAGTTTTGCTTCCACCGAGGCCTATTGGGCCGCAAGATTGGCGGAGGAGGGTGGTCCTCATATCCGTTGGGTGCTGTCGTGGTGGCACTTGAGGTCCTTCACGGGGTTGCCCGCTTCGGGTGCTAGTCCTCGTTCTTTGATGGTGGTGGGTTTGAAAGTTGTTTCCTTCATTTATCCCGAAAGGCTCATGAGGCAAATAGGGCGTCAACAAAAGGTGCCCGCTCAAGATACTCTTGTCCAAGAGAATATTTTCCGGAACTCCGAGCTTGTGGAGTTCTTTGAAAGATGGTGGGCCACTCGGCCACTTTGGGAGGTGCCAAACCCCGTTGCCACGACATGGGTGACTCCCGCTTATGTCAAGTGGTCACGTGCTCCGTCCCTGGAAGAGAGATCCAAATTTAGTAAGGACGAGGTTGTCGATTTGAAGTACCGAGAGGTTGGCAAGGCCAACCGTGCCTTCTTCGAGGAGTATGTTGATGGAGCTACCCTCGACGTGATGAGACCACCGAAGAGGAGGAGTTCCGGCCCCAAGAGTATGGTGGGCCGTGCATTGGCTCGTCTTGGGTCGAATATGGGGTCTTGTGCTAGACCGGAGGCCGTCACCGTCTTAGACCCGTTGAGGATCCGTTCCGAGGAAGAAGTCCATGCTAGGCGGGCCAACAAGAAGAACAAGGGGAAGATGTACCCCGAAGGAAAAGGCAAGGGTAGAATGGAAGAGTGAAGACCTCCATTAGCCACTTTATTATTATGTTGTATTATTGTTGTGAGTTTTTATTATGTTGTACTAGCTAGTTATTGTGTGTTTTGTGCTAGTTTTACTATGTGAGGTGCGTTAGTTGACACCTTAGCTTCGACAAGTTGTAGACTCGTCGAGCTTTATTTGTTGTTGAAATTGTAATCCTTCCCATTATTAATTAATTAAGAGGATTGCTCGTGTCGAAAATTGTGAACGCTTGTTTCTTCCATCCATTTTATGAAGGCAATTCGATTTGAATCGTCCTAAATGTTTGCACTTGGAAAGTGGTATTTTGTGGAAAGGTAGAAAGGCTCATTTTTGTATTTTTGTGGGAAAGGGAATGGTTTCCCTTCCTCTTTTTTTGATAGGGATTTTTGTATGGGAATGATTGTATTTGATTGTGGGAATGGTTGTATCCTTCTTGTGTAAGAAAGGACTGCCTACGTATTCACCGGGAGAGGTGAAATCAAACCATGATCGTAGTTCGAAATGTTTTGTGAATTTGATTGGGTTTTGTGAATTTGATTAGGTTTTGTGGTTGTATCCCTCATGCATAAGAGGGACTGCCTACGTATCCACCTGAAGAGGTGAAATCAAACCATGCTCGTAGTTCAGGGGGTTCGTTTTTGTTTTAGTGCAAATGGACGTCGCCTTTGACGGATCAAAGGACATTCGAAATGGGCAAGGTGCCGCAGCTTAGACTCGATAAAACATGCAATTCCAAATCAGAACATATTGAGGAACTTGACTTGAAAAGGGTTGAGGTCGATGCTAGTTGTAAAACTAGGCTAGGTTGTTGGTTGCTAGGGTTCAAGGGTAGTATTTCTTGAGTTGGTCTAGGTTGGTCGGGTTTGTAAAGTCCTCCCCGTCTAGGTCACTCAGTCTCACTGCGCCCCCCGAAAGTATTTTCTTGACCAGGTATGGCCCGGCCCAGTTGGGTTTGAATTTTCCCCTCGGATCGACGGGTAATGGTGCTCGAACTGACTTGAGGACCAAGTCTGCCTCCCGGATGTTTCTGGGTTTGACCTTCTTGTTGAATGCCCGTTGTATACGTTGTTGGTATAACTGGACGTTGTGCAAAGCGTTGAGTCGTCGTTCGTCTAGAAGAGTGAGTTGTTCGTACCTTCGACGGGTCCATTCCGCCTCAGGGACATGACTCTCTAGTAGGATGCGTAGAGAAGGGACCACTAATTCTACCGGTTGAACCGCCTCCATACCATACGCTAGGTAGAAGGGTGTGGCGCCTGTCGGTGTTCGAATGGAGGTTCGGTATCCCCAGAGTGCGAATGGGAGTTTGCTCGGCCAATCGCGGTAGTTGTCTTGCATTTTCTTGATAATGGTAACAAGAGTTTTGTTCGCTGCCTCCACGGCTCCGTTAGTTTGAGGACGATATGGGGATGATCGATGCCGTTTGATCTTGTATTTGTCCAGCAAAGCTTGAGTTTCCGCCCGGAAGTGAGAGCCTTGATCGCTGATGATTTCGTGGGGTACCCCGTATCGGCAGATGATGTTGTTTTGGATGAATTTGGCCACTTGTTTGGCGGTCAAGACTGCATATGACTGTGCTTCCACCCATTTGGTAAAGTAGTTGATGGTGACAAGGACGAAGCAATGCCCCTTGGTGCCTATCGGGTTGACTTTCCCGATGATGTCGATGCCCCGGGTTGAGAAAGGCCAGGGCGACGTCATGGTGTATAAAAGGGATGGTGGTATGTGTTGTATGTTGGCGAAGATTTGGCAATTATGGCAATGTTTGACGTAGTTACGGCAATCGGCTTCCATGGTGGTCCAGTAGTAACCTAGCCGCGTGATTTTCCGTGTAAGCATCATTGCACTCATGTGAGGGCCACATTCTCCTTCGTGAACCTCTCCCATGACTTTTTTGGCTTTGTGATGGTCAATGCAAAGGAGGAGAATTCCTTGGGGTGTTCTTTTGTAGAGTTGATTTTGGTTTATCACGAATTGTGATGCAAGTAAACGGATGGCTCTTTGTCCTCTTTGATCAGAGTTGGGAGGGAATTCGTTTTTGGTTTTGTAATTGAGAATGGCTTGGTACCAAGGTTCATCATGGTTTTCCTCGTCGTCGATAATGGCACAGATGTGAGCTGGCTCGCTCCGTCTTTCGACACATAGGGGCATTGATGTCATGTCGTCAGGTATGTTGACGAGTGCGGCAAGTTTTGCCAGGGCATCAGAAAATTGAATTTCCTCTCGCGGCAAATGTAAGTAGTCGACTTGGTCGAAGAATTTGGCCTCTTGATTGATCTTTGCTCGGTAGGGAGCTAAGCTTTCAGATCGGATTTTCCATGATCCGGATACCTGATTGATGATGAGTGAGGAATCGCCATGGACCCTCAGTCTCTTGATGCCAAGTGTGATGGCTGCTTGTAGGCCGATGAGACATGCTTCATATTCAGCGGCATTGTTGGTGACGGCGAAGTCTAGCTTGACCGAGATCGGAACATGTTCTCCCTCTAGTGATATTAGAAGGATTCCTACCCCGAAGCCTCTCAGATTAGATGCACCATCAAAGTATAGGTCCCATGCGTCGGAGTCGGCACAAAGGATGTCTTCATCAGGAAGTGACCATGTGTCGGTCGTTGGATCCTCATTGACGGGATTTTCTGCTAGGAAATCGGCGACTGCTCTTCCCTTGATAACCTTGAGGGGTACGAACTTGAGATCAAATTCGGACAGCATGAGTGTCCATCTAGACAGCCTTTCGTTTAGTACGGGTTTTTTGAAGATGTATTTAACCGGGTCCATCTTGGAGTAGATGTGGACCGAGTAGCTGAGCATGTAATGCCGCAACTTCTTTGTTGACCATACTAGGGCAAGGCATGTCTTTTCCAGTTGGGTATACCTCGTCTCGTACTCAATGAACTTTTTGCTGATGTAGTAGATGGCTCGCTCCTCGTTGCCAACTGTTTGTGCTAGCATTGCTCCCATGGCCGTGTTGTGTTGGTAACGATCGGGTATAGGGATAGAGGAATCCCCGGTTGAGGTGGCATGAGGACAGGAGGTTTGGATAGGATTTCCTTTATCCTGTCGAATGCCTTCTGACAGTCGTCGTCCCAATCGGTGTGATCGGAGGCACGAAGCTTCTTGAATATCGGTTCACAGATCATAGTGATCTTGGCAATGAACCAGCTGATGTATTGAACCTGACCGAGAAATCCCCGAATCTCCTTCTCGTTCCTAGGCCGAGGTATTTGTTGAAGGGCTTTGATTTTGGTTGGATCAATCTCAATGCCTCTTTTGCTGACGACATGTCCCAAGAGTTTTCCGGAGCTGACCCCAAATGCACACTTCTGAGGATTTAGTCTCATGTTATATTTCCGCAGACGAGCGAAGAATTTCCGGAGGGCATTGATGTGGCCGTCCCGTTCTTTTGATTTGACAATCATGTCATCAACATATACCTCTACCTCCTTGTGCATCATATGATGTAGCGGTTCTTTGATAGGTCACTCCGGTGTTGATGAGGCCGAAAGGCATGACCGTGTAGGAATATGTACCCCACTGTGTGGTGAACGCAGTTTTGTGCATGTCTTCCTCAGCCATTTTAATCTGGTTGTACCCGGCATACCCGTCCATGAATGATAGGAGAGCATGTTCGGCAGTGTTGTCCACCAGAATGTCAACATGTGGCAAAGGGAAGTCGTTCTTTGGACTTGCCTTGTTCAAATCCCTGAAGTCGACGCAAACCCGAATTCTTCCGTCTTTCTTTGGTACCGGCACAATGTTGGCCACCCAATCCGAGTATTCGGACACTTTGATGAACCCAGCCTTGAACTGTTTGTCCACCTCTTCCTTGATTTTTAGGGCCCACTCAGGACGCATCCGGCGTAGCTTCTGTTTCACAGGTTTAGCTCCGGGTTTAATGGGTATCCGGTGCTCTGCAATTTCTCTGTCAATCCCAGGCATGTCTCTGTAAGACCAGGCGAACACGTCCTTGTATTTGTGGAGGAGGTCAATGAACTGTTGTCTTTCCGAGGGGTCCAGGGTTGTCCCTATCCTAAGTTCTTGAGGTGTATTGTCGGTTCCTACGTTAATAGGTTATGTTTCCTCAATGATGGGGGTTCTGTTTTCCCGGTTGTCAAGTTCTTTGGCTAAGTGAGGTGGGTAGTCACTCAAGTCAAATTCCTCATAATCATTCAGAATTGCATTGCAGTTAAATTGGGACGAGTCATTAGCAAACTTAGCGTTCATTAAGTTGACACGAGCGAATAGCTCGGAAGGGACAGACATCTTGTGGTCAGTCAGAGGCCACACGATAGAGGAAGTGGCCCCTGGAACAGGCTCCAGGTTGTCACCATTCATGGGAGTGGGGGTGACCTTATTAGACACAACCTCTGAATCAGCCACGACTTTGTGATAAAACAGTGGGAAGGGGACCTTGACTGGGACATCCGGAGTGTTAGGAGCTATGACAGACTCTGACTCCGACTCAGACTCAGATCCTTCTTCACCTCCCTCCTTGAACATAGGGCCTTCTCCAGTTGTTATCTTGAGAGTGCGGCCTTGGCGATCGGTCCATTTGATGGTTTTCCTCCAGCCCTGGGTAGCTTTCTCCGGGTCAGTATCGGAGATCAAGGCGGTTGGATCAAATTGGTTATCTTTCAGGGCGATGTTGATAATGTCCTCATAGTCGAGGTGTTTGACGTTATCTTCCCCAAATAGGAGTGTGACAGCTTGTCCGTCAAGGCATAGTGACGGTTTGGACTCGGTTGATGCAGCTTCGATGTTGTCGGGGATAAAGTAGCAGTCCTGGAAGACTTCCACTCCCGGGTATCTAGCCCTGGCCACATAGTCGTAGACCGGCTCCGGAAAGCCGTGGTAGAGTTCAGACTCTCCATCGGGGACAAAGTATCCGTTGGGAGTCAGGTAGTATGGACGGAGGATGACTCCGTGCTTCTTGCGTTTTCGGATTAGGAGGTTCATCTCCTGGATGTCTTCATTGGTAGGTTCGTATCCCAGCCCAAAGGGAATGTTAGGGACCTTAGCCTGTTTCAAGGGAGGCAATAGGTCCTTTAGTGGATTGAGTGGCAAACCCGGGAAATAATCTTGACGCATCATGATACGGTTGATCGTGAGGTTGGTGAACGGGTCACACTCAGAGGTTGCAGGTTCATCAGTTATGGTGTTTACGGCTTGGAAACCCCACATTTCATTGTCGTCCTCCTCAATGGCTTAGGAGGCTACCCCTCTTCTCATAACTGCTTTGATTGGGGAAGCGGGGATCGTGATCGTTTTCCCGTTGAAGGGGACCCTGATCTTTTGGTGGAGCGTTGAGGTGACCGCCTTGACGGCGTGAATCCAGGGACGTCCCAGGAGCATGTTGAAGGACGCGTCGATGTCGACCACTTGAAAACTGGTTTGTCTTTCTAATGGCCCGGTTGCGACGGTCAAAGTGACTAGCCCAGCGACCTTGCGACGAGTGCCGTCGTAGGCGCGTACTCCTTGATTCATTGATATTAAATCAGATTCCTTGATACCCAGCCTGTGGGCAGTTTTGAGAGGAATGACATTCACGGCGGAACCGTCATCCACGAGGACCATTGGTATATTCTTTTGGAGGCATTGTACGGTGATGTACAGGGCCAGGTTATGATTGGCTCCGAACAGGGGAATATCCTCGTCCGAGAAGACGACCGGGTTACTCAGATCAGGGGCGTCTCTCGTCATGTGTGCCATTATTTCTTCTGGGGAAGAGGTGGAGGGCACAGTTAGTTTTCCCAAGGCCTGCAACAAGGCCTGTCGATGCTCAAAAGACGTTGCGATTAGTTGCCAAATTGAGATTTCGGCTTTTGCTTTACGGAGTCAAGTTTCGAGATTGAGTTCTCGGGGGCCTTTGGCTGAGTGTCCACCTCTGGGACGATTTGGTCATTAGTTGTTGGAACGACCGTTGAGTTGCTCGGATTCTGATAGGGACGTCCGGACCGGGTGAGATGTCCGATTTCCTTCGTCCGCTTTTCCTTCCCCGGAAGGATATAGACGTCCTCAACATCATCTCGCCATATGCCGTTAATTTCAGGGTCTCGAGGATACCTTGGAGGGGTATTCTTCGGTGGGTAATTCTTGTGGGGAATACTTTTGTGAGGGCGATTTTTATGGGGGTAGTTATTTTGAGGGTAGTTATTTTGAGGGTAGTTAGTTTCGTGAGGTCTATGCCAGAATGGTCGCGGGAGCAATCCATCCTGGGGTGGGTAGTTTTGAATGCTTGGGGAATTCTCCCTCAGACGCGGTGTTGGCGGATTGAAGATGAGTCGACGGTAGGCGTCGTCGAGTCGGGTGATTCTCTCAGAGAGGCTGGCTATGGCCTCTTCAACTTGCTGAAACATAGTGAGCATGGTGGCAGCACTGAACACGAACACTCCGTCTGAAGGATCCTTTTCCAGAACATTCACCTCGCCGTCAATCGGCAAGATGAGATGAGAGCAGTCTAGGGTCGGCTCATCGTCAGAGATGGCGTGAATTCCCAGGGGATTTGTTTTGTTGTTCGGCTTAGTTGGTGGGGGTATAGGCAAATCTCCCTTCTCAATCATGTCTTGAATGAGGTACTTGAGTTTGAAGCAATTTTCGGTATCATGCTCTTTCCCTCGATGATACTGGCAGTAGGCGTTGGGGTTCCAAAATCGGGATTTCTTGCCGTCGCCCGGGTCCGGGGTGGGCCCGGTCGGTTGTAACTTCCCTTGGTTCATGAGCCTTTTCAAGGCACTTGCATAAGTCGACCCTATGTTGGTGAACACTCTCTGGGGGCGTTCAGTTTTCTTGGCAGATGGTTCGACGAGGTTAACCTTATCAATCTTGTTTGTCTGACCGTAAGGGCGAGATCCGGTTGAGGTGGATCCTTGATAACCCCTGCCAGTGGTCTTTGCTAAGCCACCCTTTCGGAGGTCGTCCTCAATACGTGTCCCCAGAATCTGCAGATCTTGAAAAGTTTTGATATTCTGATACCTCAGTAGGTTGGCATAAACCGGGCGGAGGTTGTTGACAAATTTTTCGACCAGAGTTGATTCACTCGGCTTACTGACCAACTGAGTGCTCACCCTTCTCCAACGGGTTAGGAACTCAGTGAACCCTTCCTTGTCATTTTGGGTTAGCACTTCGAGAGTACGGGTGTTGGCCTGGATCTCGACATTGTCGGCATACTGTTTGGCAAACTCAACTGCGATCTCATCCCAAGTAGTAAGGTTTTTCGGATCCAAGGAGTAGTACCATTGGCGAGGAATCGGCTCCAGAGAGGATGGGAAGATCCGGGTAAAGAGCTCCTGTTTGACCCCTTTAATGGCCATGTAGTCTTTGAAAGCACGGATGTGGTTGAGTCGGTCCTCCACTCCCTTGAACTTAGGCACATCGGTCAGGGTGAAGTTGTCAGGTAACTGATCCCCAACAGGTTCGAACCTTCGGTTATTTTCAAGGTGGATATTGTTACCCGGGCTGGAGTCGTTCTTCCAAGAGTTTCACCTCTTCTCGGTTTCGATCGAGGTGGGGTATTATGTTCCCCAATTTTCTTGTTCTCCGGGCGTCGATACGGGTCTCGACGCGATCCGAGTGACCTTAAGAGCGGTAAGCAGGCTGGCTAGCTGATCAGTTGTGACATCTCTGTTGTTATCATTGTTGTTGTGGTTGACAGACGAAGTTGAAGACGGGGCCATGGCTCTGAGGCAGAAAAACGGCTAACATTACAACTCAATCTGACACGGTTCTAAGACTAAACGCAGACAACACAGAGGACGAGACAAAGATCGACTCAACAAGACAGGGTGACCGTGTGTGGTCTCTCGGTGCTGACTCGATTTATGACGTGACGGTGTTTGACCGAACCTTTGACACGAGTCCAACATGACGGCGTGACGCCATTGGACGGGTCTCGTGATGAGACGTGACACGTCTGTCGCGTACCTGTCAAAAATACCAACTGGCTCTAACTAATATAGCTAGGGAAGTCGGGTCGAATACACAGAGAGGTAGGAAATTGTAGCTTAATCTAAGTCCGTCAAGGTAACCAAATGGGGGATTTTAAAATGTGATGTTCTAAACTAATAAGAATAAGGAAGAGAAAAAGGAGGAAGGAATTAATCAGATAAGGAGAAACAGCTAAGACAGACGGTTCACCATAATCATTTAGTCAAGTAATCTAGGTCTCATGTCAATGCAAATACGGTCTAAGGAGCAGTGAATATCTCCTTTCGATCTCAATTCGCCCTAAAGCGTAAATAGCTTAGCTTCCGCCCTCACTACAATACCCTATTGTTCGCTACTAGTCTCGCCTTTTCCAACCTTTCGGTCCAGGTCAAGGATCACTAAGAATTAAATGTCTAATTGTGTCGACTCAATTAGACGGATACAGTTAATTGTAGCATTTAACCAACAAAGACTATACTAGCAATAACCCAATAAATCGATTACTATTCCCTCATGATTATGGATCCCCTATAGTCTTAGCATAAGGAAATTAGCTACTCATTATTACTAAATTAACACTAACGACATATAAATAATTGAAACTAAACATAATGACGGAACTGACAAGGATCGAATTAAAACAATTATGATAAAAACCAGAGAGAAGGAATTAAAGGAATAAAAATGTATTAAGGGATTAAAGTAGAATAATAATACCGATCGTATCCAAATCCGAGTAGTAAAGTATAAAGGAAGAACAAAATCCAAAGAACAGTAGCAAGGTGTACAGTGAAAAATGAACGAACCAAGAGAGACTCTAACGTAGTCCCCCTGCTCTGTCTTATACGAAAAACCATTCAAAAACCTAATCCATGGACTAATTACCAAAGCCCATAATATAATTAGGCGGAAAAAGTCTTCAGAAGGGTAAACCACTCGATCGAGTGGAAATAAACCACTCGATCGAGTGGAAATAAACCACTCGATCGAGTAACTATGCATCCAACCACTCGATCGAGTAGAAATAAACTACTCGATCGAGCACTTCTTGCTAAATCTCCTCGATTGACTTCTTAAACTGCTCGATCGATCAATCTTGACTATATAAAGCATTCGATCGAGTAGAAAACTACTCAATCGAGCTATATAGGCACGCTAGACTTTGAAACGCCTTCCGAAACCAGCTCACGCGTCTTCCAAATGTTAGACTAACAAGCTCCGGCTCCTCATCCTCCATAAATGCATGCAAATGGGTCGGATTAAGGCTCGGTTTAGCTCCTCTTTGGTCAATTCCTGCAAATTACAATAAACGGACCAGAGTAGAATATTCGGGGGTATTTGTAGCTAGATGCTACATAAAAAGTACAGAAATGCGTGTAAAAATGAGGTAAAAGCCCTATATAAAAGACACGCATCAAGACGACTCATAAGTAAAGACCCATAACTACGTTTGCTTTGACTCGATGGACACGAGGCGGAATTGGAATGGTGGACTGAAGTTTTCGAAAATAGGAATTTCCAAAAAGATTCATTTGTCGCTTAAATTGACGGCTTCCGAAGATAGAGATCTCCGCAAGTCGATCAGTTGAAAAGGGTTGTCTTAAGTTTATTTGCAAAAGACGGTTTGAGTTTGAGTCGGCTCGGAAAACAGTGTGTTGTTTCCCAAGACCGTTTTGAAATTCAAAATTGTATGTTTTGAAAATCGAGTTTGAAATGTTTGAAAAGGTCTCGGGGACGGTGTATGGTCCTCGGGATCTGAAAGTGTCTCGAGAAAAGGGTGTGTGTTTTTCTCGGGTTTTGAAAGAAAGCCATTGTCGGCGCGAAACGGGTTAAAATCCGTGTCTAGACGCGGCGATTATAACGGCGTAAAAAGGCGATTTGAAATGGTTATACAAAACCGGGTTTGAAAATCGTCATTACGATGGCCTAGAAGGGCGTGCTGAAGTGGTTATACAAAATCAGGTTTGAAAATCGTCATTACGACGGCCTAGTTAGGCGTGTTGAAATGGTTATACAAAACCGGGTTTTGAAAATCGTCATTACGACGGCCTAGAAAGGCGTGCATCGGTCGGTGAAAGACCGAGGTTTGAAATGGCCATTATAACGGCGCGAAAAGAGTGTTTTTTGAAAGTTTGAAAATGACACGGAAGGACTTATGATCAGATAGCACATAAGCACTCACAGTTCATTATATTATGCATCATGCTGACACGGGTTTTGGCTTAGAAGGGTGGCTTACACACCAAGCAATCAAACCCCGATTTGCGAGAGGGATACCAATCCAAACAAAATGTGTAAGGAGGGTGCCCTAGCCTCGTGCTCAAAAGTGATGAAAGCTCTTTGACGAAACAGAAATGTGTAACGTCAACGGTATGCTTGACTCAATCGGGATTCGAAACGCGGGGATGAGAAAACTCACGCCGACGAAACGAGCCAACTGGTCGAAAAGGGTTAGGTTGTGGGCCCGGACAAGGAAACCCGACCGTGACCGTAATATTAATTAATGCATTCCAACCAAGACCTCGTTCGAGTCTCACCATCTAGGGATCACAAAGACGTAAGTGTCCTAGTTTTCCCCAGCGGAGTCGCCAATCTGTGGGCATGGGCCACGTCTCGGTCTATGGATTTGGGCCACCTACCAATCCGTAGTCACGGGCCACCTGCACGCCAAGCCAATCTGTGGACATGCAGCGGTCTTTTGAAATCCACGCACGGCGGCGTAAAGATGCTTTCGACCGGATCGTTTTAGATCGGTTGGTTTCGTCTCGGTAAGGGTCTCGAAACGATTAGAGATGTTCGGAGTCGCCAACAAGCATTTGTGGGATGCCTGGAACCCGTTCGAAATCCACTTTATACCTCGGTCAAATCGAAGCACAAAGCAGCGTTTGACATAGGTACTAAAGATAAGGAAATCGTCCCTCTTTAGCATCCTATCTCTAGAATGACTCTCGTACGCCCTGGATAAGGTTGTCCACTATCCAAAGTTTCTGAGTAAGAGGTGAAGGTACGTATTGGGAAGCCCTTTAATCAGACACCCAATCCCGCCCGCGTTTAGCGGCCTCTACTGATCGATCTTGGTTTGTTGAATGCAAAAGTTGATAAAACGGTTTAAATGCATGAATGCGCATCCAATGATTTAAACCTAACATGTGAGAGCTTTCTAAGTCGGTTGATTTAATCCAAGTATCAAGTATAATATGTCGAGTTGGATTAATGATTGATTTGCATGCAAGACGGAAATTAAACATCCATTTACCGTATTAGGTTTAGGGTGCATAACATGATCCATTTGTCTTAGTAAGGCATTTTGCAAATATAGTTTTGAATAATCGAATAGTCATTTGATCCGTCCTATATCCGGGCTAACCGGAGTCGGGATCGTCCTAGACTAATGCTGGAAGGGAACAAGCCCTGTACCAGACGGCTATAAGAGGCGCGAGCCAGCCGGCGGTGTAAGGAGCCTCCCTCTGGTTTTGAAAATGGGAAATGGTGAGCCTGCTTGAGGCGCGGGTTAGCCAACGGTTGTATGCCGTATTCTGACTATTTAGAAAACGTTATAAAACGTGTTGAAAATGGGTATTTGAACCCGGTTCGATTTTGAAAGGGTCATTTAGACCGCATTTGTTGATTTGAAAAACTAGACTCGAATAATCATCATTATTTGATAATATTCGGTGTCGGGTTCGATTTGACAAACTTGACATGAATAGTTTTGAAAAATGATTATGGACTAGTTGTTTTAAGTCCATTTTGAATGTAATTAGTCGATACTCGTCATCGTACCCGGGTTAAAATCCGGCATGGTATGTAGAACCAAGGATGATTTTGTGTTGGTGACTAATATGTTTGTTTGAAAATGTGAGGAAATGAAATAAAAGGCTTTAAAATACCTTCTAAATGTCATTAACCAAATATTATCACCGAAACACGGATTTAACCGCCATGGTATGAGGAACCAAGGGTGAAAAATGTTTTATGGTTAAAACATGTGAAATGAAACAAAAAGGTTTCGGAAATACTTAAAATGGTAAAAACCCGATTACAAATATGAAAAATGGATTAAGGGAAATGACGAGAACAAACACGGTTGATTTCTGGTCTGAATACCCCATTTAGGCGCGAGCCAGTTGGCGACCTAAGGGGCTTCTGCCTCAGACCAAAAATTAGTTTTGGCTCGTTTATTCCATGTTTTGGTTCATGTTATGCATGTTTTAGCATGTTAGAGTCATGAAACAAATGAAAACATAATAAAAGAGGATTTTTACACCCTCATACTTACATGTTTGGTTATGGCGAGTGACCGACGTAAGTGTAACAACTCGTTTGATCGGAAAAAAACTCGGTTTAAAACCGTTTTGGTAAGTAAAAAGAGTGTTTTAAAAGTTTAGTGATGGTGTAGTGGTCGAAGTGGTCGGTCAAGTGATTTAATGCACGATGACGGTACCAAACAATGTGTAAGGCTCGTGTTTACGATCGGTAGGTCGAAAATACGCGTCGGATTGTGACTTAAGAAGTCGAGTCGAGAATTTTAAGGGAGAAAAGAGGGGGCAGACACTCGCGTAAGTCTCAAATGGGTGGCATTTGAGGGGTATTTATAGGAGAATGAGTGGTTGTGTGAGTTTTGAGCGACGTGGCCACCTGGGCTGCTCAAAGAGGCGCAAACCACGTCGCGGGTCTTCGAGTTGTGTTGTCGCTTTCACAACAAACGCAATCATGATTTGTTCTATCCTAGGATTTGTAGTCATATGTTTGGTACTTAACCATTCATAAATCCGAGAAATCTTAGCATAGAAGGTTTGAAATGTTTGTTTTTTGTGTTTGACTCGGTTTGACTCATTGTTGGAGTCGGGATTTGAATTTTTGAGTCGGTTTTTGGTCCGGTGTCGTTTTGACTCTAGTTAGTGTCATTGTGACCCCGTCGCCGTGCATTAAACACTCCAGGTATTTTTGAAATGTTTTGAAATGTTTTATTTTCGAAATCATTTTAAGTTTTCCGACGTAAAGTTGTACACAAACTGTCGATCAAACGCCACGATTCCAAAACATGTTGTAGTCCGATAATCATCGGGTGTTTGTTGGAGTCTCAGCAGATACCGGGTATCTACAACTTGTTTTTAACAACTTCAACCCATAACGCATTATCACCATTAATTAGTCTCCAGCCCAACTTTGCAAGCAATGCATCGTTAGCGACTTTAGTTTGACGAAGACCGAGGCCTCTTTCCCCTTGAGGTTTACACATTTGATCCCACGAAACCCAACAAGCTTTCCTCTCCATATTAGACCCTCTCCAAATGAATTGTCTAACAAGCTTATCAATGTCATTACACAAAGTTACGGGAAGCTTTATGGATTGTGACAAATAGGTGGGAATGGCCGTCAACACAGATTTAGCCAATATCACTCTTCCAGCAAAGGACAAACAATTAGCTTTCCAAGAGCTCAACTTCTTATGCATTTTTTCCAGAAGCCAGCAATGAGTTGAAGGAGTAACCCTCGTATGTACAATAGGGGCCCCAAGATAGCGACCCATATCGTCCACTATTAGTATACCACATTCCCTACTGATCAAAGAGCAAACGCTAGAGCAAGTATTAGGGGAAAAATATATAGAAGATATTTCCCAATTAATTACTTGTCCGGATTCCTCTCCAAAACTTTGAAGCATATGAATTATCGGTCCTGTTTGGTAAACAGCGGATTAATTTCAATATAAGCAGATTGCAAAAGCAGATTATAAATGACAGATTTTATCAGAAGGTTTGACTAGCATATTATAATTAGCAGAATTGATTTGAGTGTTTGGTAATTGGCAGATTACGGTTAGTAGATTGTTAGTTTTCTTTGTAAAATGGAGAAAAATTTCCTATTTTACAATATGCTAACCAATATCTTTGGGGTAAGCGATATTGTAAAACAAAAAGATATTGACCCCAAATATGCTGTTTCAATATGTTGTTTACCAAACACTAAAATTAGCATATTGATTGGTCAAACATGCTAAAAGCCTTGAATATACTAAAATTTGGCCAATATGTTGCTTACCAAACAGCGCCATCATCTTTATTTGGCTAACAGAAGCTTCGGCAAAAAACATGAGATGGTCAGCAAAGAAGGCATGAGAGATTTTTTGCCCTTGTCTACTTGTCTTAACGGGTCTACAATGCCCCCCCCCCCCCCCCCCCCCCCTCACCCCCCCCTCCCCCCCCGACACAGCACCAAACACAAGTTAAGATAACCGTTATATACATAAGTTAAAAATATAAGGGCTTAAAGAATCTCCCTGTCTTAACCCACGAACGGGTAAAAAGTATCGGAAGTATTATAATTCCAGAGAATTTGAAATGAGGCTGAAGAGATAATGTCAATGACAAGAGATATCCATTTCTCGGGTAGCTGGATGGATTCCAAGGTATCACGAATGAAACTCCACCTTAAATGATCATAAGCCTTTGAAAGATCCACTTTAATAGCCATGTAGCCACTTTGTCCTTGTTTAAGCTTGAAGGAATGCATCACCTCTTGCACAAGGAGTATGTTATCAGTAGTACCTCGTCCCGGCAGGAAGCTAGATTGAGCGAGCGAAATCAGAGTATCCAAGAGAGGCCTAAGTCTGTTAACAAGAACCTTGGTAATAGCTTTAGGGGATACATTCAGCAAACTAATAGGTCGGAAGTCAACAATTCTTTCTGGATTAGGAACTTTAGGAATCAAACGGATAAAAGTATGATTTATATCCTGCAGAAGACACCCTGAATCAAAAGCAGTTCTGACTAAATCGCAAACTGAATCACCTAAAATGTGCCAGCTCTTTTGAAAGAAAATAGGTGAAAACCCATCCGGCCCGGGAGCTTTAAAGGGGCCCATATCAAAGATTGTTGTTCTTATCTCTTCATCAATTAAGTGGGTTGTAAAAGAACATAAGATAGTTGGACATATAAGCGGGAACTTTGCAGGGGAAAAATTAACTCCCAAGCTGTTATCATCGGTAAATAGAGCAAGAAAGTGCTCCTTTGCCATTGTCATGCACAGCTTCTCATCATCGACCCATGTACCAAACTGATCAACAAGACCACTAATTTTGTTTCTTCCCCTGCGAATAATGGTAGAAAGATGACAAAAAAACGAGTATTGCGTTCATCCTCAACAAAAAATTGACCCTTGTAACGTTGCTTCCAATAAATCTCCTCCTCACAAAGAATATCATTATACTAATCCCGAAGCCTTAAGTACCCATTACACCGAATCTCAAGAGCTTTAAGAATACCCTCTAGTCTAGCCTGGATCCGTCTCTTTCTTCTATGAATACTCTGAAATATAGTACGAGCCCAAACAGACAGCTTTTCTCGGCAAGAAATGATATTAGAATTCCAATCCGTCGCGCCCCAGCTGTCAGTTAGGCAATTAAGAAAATCAGTATGGTCAAACCAAGCTGCTTCAAATTTAAAGCTTTTAATATTTATAGCAGAACTAGTCTTACTAGTAAAATTCAATAACAAGGGTGCATGATCTGAAGACCTTCTCGGCAAATTAACAAGAAAAGCATCAGGAAAAAGTAAACGTCAAGTAGTATTAGCGTGAGCTCTGTCTAAACGTTTCATATGACGTCTACCCATGTCCCACGAATTCGGCCAGGTAAAACGTGGACCGGAAAACCCAATATCAATTAAACCGCGACAGTCCATCCAAGACATAAAATATTTCATGTCCCTTGTAAAACATTGCCCCCCCCCTCTCTCATTTTATCTTCCAAGCAAGCAATTTGATTAAAATCACCTACAACAAGCCAAGGGTAGTCATGATTACGAGCCACTTCAACAAAAGCCTCCCAAAGAAGCTCACGAATAGTAGGATAAGGACTAGCATAAATGACAGATAAAAGCTAATTAGACTCCGCGTGCACAAGAACATTTATAACTTGTTTGCCCCCCGAAAGGAGAGTGAGTTTTACCTCTTCCTCCTTCCAGAGAAGCCAACTTCCACATGAAATCCCTTCTGCTTCAACCCTAATGGACCTAAAAAAACTCGCGTGACTGAATAATATTGTGAGCTCTATCGCCACTAACCTTAGGTTCAAGCAGAGCTACAATACTAGGTTTGTGCAAGGCAACCAAATCTTTAAGATGGAGGTGACAGTCATCATTTGCTGCCCCTCTGACATTCCAAACTAAAAGACTCTTCATAACAAATAAATAAAAACAGATAAACAAATAGAAACAAGAGCTACAAAAAAGCTAGATAGAAGTGACTTAGCTGGTTAACATAAGTAAAAAAGACATGCTTAAGGCAAAGAGGAGGATGACTCAGCGTGACGAGAGCCATCTCCAGCATGATCACTTTCCCCACCGGGATTAGTAAACTCCGCCGATTATATGTTATCTCAAGGATTGTTGTTCCGTAACACAATGTCTTTATTTGGGCGTTGACCTTTAGAGCTTCTTATGAAATCACCCAAAGTGGCTTTGGGTAGCGGTTTGGCACTACTAGAAGGTCGATTTCGCCTTGTTGTACCTTGGGTGTCCTTCGGAGCAACCTGATGGCTATTCTGACTTGACGTTTCACGAGGCACTAGCGTTCTTTCATGTCTAAACATGGGATTGCGGATTACGACATATGCACCTATAGTATCCGTTATTTCTTTGGGGTTGGTAGCAGTTATGTTATTGTCTCGATCCTGATGTTGTAATATAGCCGAGTCCGTTTGACCCTTCTCACCATTTTCTTTGTCCAAACTTTTGTCATCATTGTGTGGCTTATTAAGCAAAACATTATTGTTGGCAAGCACTCCAAAACGAGAGCTTGAGCCCCCCGGCTCCAATCGGGTCTTATGCATTCGTTCAGTTTGTGTTGTACCTCTACCCACAATGTTGGTGTTTACAGGAATAACAGATTTTGAAGAAGATTTGCTAACACTGACATTTCTCCTTGTAACTTTTTTTTACAACCATCCAACTCCCAAATTTGGTTCCTTCCTCGCCATTCACATCTCATTTGTTGGGGTGGCTCTGATGGGTGTGACTTATGTGGTTTGTCTGACTCAACATGGTTAATCAAAGGGCAATCAGCATGTTTATGACCATAACAATCACAATTAAAGCAAATAAGATGTATTCCTTCATATTCCACCCTTTGAATTGTCTTACGAAGTCTAAACTTTGACAACAAAGGTTTTGATAAATCAACTTGTACTGCAATACGAGCATAACTACCACGAGCAACCCCCTCAGTTGTTTGATCAATTTTTACCGTTTTCCTAATTAAATTCCCCATTTTCAAAAGCATATTGTCCCGATAATAGTCAATTGGGAGTTCTGGTAACCGCACCCAAACAGTAGTGTCTATAATTTTAGCGGTAGCAGGATGAAAATCCGGCCCCCATTTACACACAATCAAATAATAATCAAATATCATCCAGGGGCCTCCTTGAGAGCAAAATCATAGTCTGCAAAATTCGAGAATTTCACAACATAGAACCCTAATCCTAAATCGGTGATCTTAATTTGTCCGGAGCAACACCATAATTTTTCCACCTTTTCTCTCAATAATTTAAAATGGACTGACCTGCCCATTAATTTGATAATCAGAGCATTCCTCCATGGCTTACGTAGGGAAGCTTTCTCCTCTTTGGTGAGGATCAATTTTGGTACAGAGGTATCCATAGCCTCATCGTCATCCGAATCGTCAGCTTGGTGATTTGGAAAATCCTTTTCTTCAAAAGTTGGTCCGGAAGTCAGGCCCTTTGCAGCATCGCGGTATGAACCATTCTTAGGAACCGGATGTGTTGACGAAAGCATCGTTACATCTGCCTCAGAAACATCAATTGAATTATCATCCTCCACCATTAAATCAATCGGGGTTTCAACAGGAATTCCTCCTTCAATTCGCAACTTCTTTGTATTACGAGGAGGGGTGGAATCCAACAGAGAGTCTGGTGGTTTCTGCCCGCAGTCGTCGGAGTTATCCATGGCCAGGGCGGCCGACATGATCGGAGTAGGAGACAGGGGAAACCCTAAGGCGGTGTAGCGGCGTTATTCGCAAGCGAGGTTTTTTTTATACACGATCTACTAGTTGCTATGCCGACAGGGATATTGTGTGTTACTCTTCAGTATTACGTACGTAGTTGTTGTAGGTGAAAATCATTTGCAAAACTCATAAAGGCATGTGATTCGTCATGGTGCGCTGCAACATGTTTATAGACATAACGTTTTGTATTTAATCAAAAACCTGATGTTTTTGAACAATGAAAAAGCTAACTACATACTATAAGTATATCACTTGATGTTATAGTAATGAAGGGCAAAAATTTTATGATAAAAATACAAATAATGCATCGGTGATAAACTAGACAACTACTAATACCATCCACGAATTTTTTTCACCAATGATTCAACATAATTGGACTTTTTTTTATCAAGTTATATATTTTCATAGATAATTCTAATGAGAGTTCCTTACATCGCACCGACTTTCCAGCTAGTATGGTATGAAATCTATATAAAAATATAATAGAGAAACCATTATACATTTATCTGTACACATGTCACTCTCTCCTTAACTTTTTTTCCACCTAACGAAAAACTGTGCCAATCCTAATATCATCTTTCTTCTGCCGTCTCTTTACTGCCCTCCCTCTGAAATTTACCGATTATCAATATTTATAGCATAACACTGTTCTTTCTCTTTAAGCCGACTCCTCCCTCAAGCTTTCTCTATCACATAAATGAATCTACATAATTTTTTATCTATGTTGTTTATTCTGGCCACTTCCTACAAAACAAGAATCTCAAATCTTCCCAATAAGACATAGTATCAAATAATGTATAAGCCTTTCTACATGGTTTTCGCCTTTCTACATGGTTTTCATCGTCATCTCTTTTGCTAGCTTAATCATATGCTCATTTGTAGATTGACTCCAAAATGCATGGACTTGAGGGTTTTGAAAAAAATCAGGTAAAATGTTTTAATTAATGTAATCTAATTTGTTATGAATTGAGTAGATGAGATGAATCTAATTATGATAATCATCATAATACGTTATACATTTCCGATTTAACCAACCAGCATACTGCCACTCAAATCAATTCTGAATTGATTTACGCGTTTCACTGATCATCTCGATTAATTGTGTTTGTTCTCCTTATGAATCTGCAAGTCTAATATGGAGAAGTGTCAACAACATAATTGTCGATTAAGGAAGGTACAATTACAATTAAGGCAGGTTTGTGCAGAAGTGTCAACAACATATTTTTTCAAATTTATGCAAATACAATTACACAATTGATTTTCTGTTTGTTAATTATATCTTTAGTTTTCAGATCATTTCTAATTTGAGGTTTGTTATTTAGTACCTCATATAGCCACAAACTCGCAATTATTCAGTGAAATTACACGATTTAATCTTGACATAATCTGATCATGGATCATTGATTATATTTCTATTTACAAGGAACCAAGTGTAACACCTCCATCTACCAAGGAGCCTTAACAAGACCTTCCCTAGCAAATAAGGGCGTTACCATCTCGGTTGCCCGAGGACAGTAATAATCAAATGTCGATAAAAGAACAGTTATAATAAATTACAAGTGGTTTAAACAAAACAAAAGATACAACTCATGATAACTATCAACTAGGTGAAATTATCTCTGCCAAGAATCGAGTAGCCTCCGCTAGATCGAGTAACCAAAACTTCAAAGGGTTATAACGTCACAAGGTTAGCTCGTAAGGTTTGCGAAGGTCTAGATAGGTGTCCAAGGTTAGTCAACGACGGTCTACGAGTCTCTAAAAGGACGGGTATTACATCAAGCATGAACCTATTCTCTTCAGTATTTTCTGGTACTATAACATCTCTCAAAATCACTCAACTTTCAGTTTGATTTGATGTCGAATTCTGTATTCCTATCTCTTGAATTGAAATGCAAATTACTCAGATATACGGTAACAAATTTATGGGAAATTTATTAAGTATTTAGTCAAAGAATTTGATGTTGCACGTCTGACTTCTCTTACCATTAGTTTTTCAAATTTTTTATCGGGTGTTATCCATTAGTTTTTCAATTGATATGGGTCTTCTGTCCATTATAGCTGAATTTTCATGTTGCAGAAACTCCGAGACGCACCTATGGAATGGAATTGTATTATGTATGACATGATATTATGAGAGTCCTCATGGATTTGTGGATTTAAAGAGATGTCTCATAAGTTTTAATGTTTTTCCAATAACTTCATTAGTGTACTCCATACTAATGAACCGGTCTAGTTATTGCTAGCAAGGGAGTTCAAGATCATTTGTCAAAACATGAACAATGTATGTAGGAGTGAGTAGGACTAAAGAGTTTCTTGTGAATGAAATCGAGAAGTTATGGATGACAATTTATGAGAAGGTAGTGTTCTCGCATTGTGGTATGATAACGAAGAGTTCACGAACAAGTAATATGTGGCCACACCTTATTAATGTATATAGTCATGATTGTTTATTTTCTCTTATTAATACCACAATTTGGTGATATTCCCCCCCCCCCCCCTTTTGTAACTAAATTGAAATGTTTTTCATCATACGGAGTAATATGTTATTTTTTCTAAGATTACCCATCATTATCATGAATTGGCTATAATTGCACTTCAATATATATTCTCGGCTCTCGAGCTAATCTAATCTGATCACACTTATTACTTCATATTCTTAGAATACGTTGGAGACAAGGCCGCAGCGGGTCAACATGTGATCACACGGGTTGATACATAAACCTAGACCCGAAATAAAAACAAACGAGCAAATTGAGTAGCACTCATCTACAAAGAATTGTGTTTTTTTTACAGTTACAAAAAATTGTTGGTGTAAAACTAAATTTCATGAGAAATGTAATCCCTTACAATTGTTTAAATTTTATGAGATAAAATTTTGATTGGTTTGTCAATTTTGACATGTAGTATTAGTTGCGAGTGTATATGTTATTCAATTAGATTTTTAGATTATATAATTTTGAGTGTTTTTTCCTCCCTTCATCTTGGCATTTGTTTATCTTTGATTTTTGTACAAAGACCAAGGGGAGGGGAGGGAACCATTTATGATGGCTTGGCATGTGTATAATCAAATTACTTACAAAAAACTTACCTAATATAGAAAGGTAAACACATTAATGAGACACCCTAAAATGTAATACGTAAACAATCGACCGGGACGGAGGGAGTAATTTATATTATAGCCATAAATTCTTTTAGAAAAACCCTTGCTTTATATATAGGTTTTATGCATTATCTATATATATTCGTGCAATTTTGTACGGGTCTAAGCTAATATATGATACTCCCTCCAATTCAATCCAAACTACCCATTTGACTTTTCACGGTCTACGAGAGGACACTTTGACCACATTTTTCTTCATTTATATAGTATTTTTTTGCGTCGAAATTATAATTTCCAAAACCTCTTTTTTTAACATACGTAAATATGTCAATTTTACGTATAAATTTTAAAAATTTGATTGAGAGGGTTGACTTTAAAAAATGAATGGATAGTTTGGATTGGATTGGATTGGATTGGATGGAGTATATGATTTGCTAATTAGTCTCCCTTGTGACATAGAGTATCTGTCACAAGGGAGAGACGGGTCGATTTGATATCGGTTTATGCTATATGGATAAAGTAGATGGGTAAAATTTTAAATGTGATTTGACCCCACTAAAATAAACAAATAATAAAAAATGGATGGAAGGGGAGCTTGCCCATACGGACGGGAAAAAAGAGGGAAGATTAGCTTGTGAACTGTGCTAATCACTGCATACACTCTCTCATCAAATCTTCACCAAATCGTTCTCTTTCATCATCCAAATTTTCATCAACTCCTCTCCAACAAATCCAAACTGATTTAAAAAAAATACACGATTACATCTTCGTCTACGGGCTACTCTCCATCTCGCCGAGCTTCCGTCTGTGTGGTAACATTTGATTAATCTCCTGAAGACGATGGGCAAGAAACAAATGGCTAGGAGGACACCCCCGAAGAAAAATATGGAAGGTATGATATTATTGCATTTGTTGAATGTTGTTTATTGTTAAATGGTGTGTCATGTCAGATTAGGTAAAAAAAAATGGTCTTTATTGTTCAATGTTGTGTATTAACCATGCATGCATGAGTAGATGTAATCAATGGAGTTGTTGAACGTTGATTTTTATTTACTAAGAAATGGTGACATTAATGTAATTAAAATGGTTAAAAAAAGGTCAGATTTGGTTTTGTAACTGTTGTTTATATGGATGTTGTAAAAACGGTCAAGTCAGATTCTGTTAAAGAAATTATTTTGGTTGATAAAATTGATTAATACCAATATTCATGGATATGTAGATGAGAAAAAAAGAAAAGGGAAGCAGCCGATGCAGAAGGGTAAAGAGAATGTGAAATATGGGATTTCATTTAGAGAGTCGGTGGAAACGGGTGAAAGGGAAGAAAGTGATGAATCATAGGACATTTCAGAGGAGACTGAAACCAGTGGTGAGAAAGACGGGGAAGCTAGTGGTGAGGGGGAAGGCAGTGGTGACGAGGAGAGGGAAGACAGTGGTGAGGAGGAGAAGCAGGTGTCGGAATCCGAAGATGATGGTTTGGCAGAGGTGTTGAATAAAGTCGTGAAAATGGCAGCTGCTCTTGGTGCAAAGAAGATGAGAAAGGAAGACACAAGCACGGTATATGGTAAGTTGTCAGTGATTTATCTAAGAAATGTGACCATTTTATCGAGAAATGTCACTGGTTTATCGAGAAATGTGACGTAGTCAGGGTTACGTGGCTCCGTTTGGGTTTTTTTACCAAACTTTAACAGGGTTACAGATATGCTTAAAACATGGCAACATATTAGTCATCTTTAAAATGTTACCACTTTGATAAGTAGGTCTCCATATCTATTGTGATGAATAAAACTGAATACTATAACATATCCTTGTGGTATGTATTTAGTCTGAAATATGACCATTTTAGTGTAGACTAAATATCTGAGCATGGTAACATAACAGAGTAGAGATATTGTGACATGAACTTAACATTATAACATGTATACTTACACATAGTGACATATATTGCTTAACACTGTGACATATGTATTGTTGTTTAAAAAGTGACCATCATAGTTTAAAAATGTACGTATGTGTTGAGTTTTTTGAACATTGTGATAAAATGTGCCCACTTTATTGTACAATAAATATCTTAACATGGTTACATAATAGAGTGAAGATGTGACATGAACTTAACAGCATAACATATCTACATAATACATAGTGACATATTATAAAATGTTTATTATGTGACCACTTTTTGTAGAAAATGTACTTTTGTCAGAGATTTCCATAAATCTTAACATGGTGACATATATTGGTTAACAGTGTGACATATGTATTGTTATTTAAAAAGTGACCACCATAGTTTAAAAATGTATGTATGTATTGAGTTTTCTGAACATTGTGATGAAATGTGACCACTTTAGTGTACAGTAAATATCTTAACATGGTTACATAATATAGTGAAGATATTGTGACATGAACTTAACAGCATAACATATCTACTAACACATAATTACATATTATAAACTCTTTATTATGTGACCAATTTTGTTTGAAAATGTACTTTTGTCTGAGATTTCCTTATATCTTAACATGGTCACA
This sequence comes from Silene latifolia, assembly GCF_048544455.1. NCBI lineage: Eukaryota > Viridiplantae > Streptophyta > Magnoliopsida > Caryophyllales > Caryophyllaceae > Silene > Silene latifolia. The sequence continues at coordinate 85,984,413 of NC_133535.1, forward strand.
TATATTGCTTAACATTGTGACATATGTATTATTGCTGAAATAGTGGCCACCATAGCTTAGCTTAATTTGGTGACATCTATGAAGAACATGGTGACATATTTATTAGTAGTGGAAATGTGATCATCTTAATGAGTTGATGTACTTATTTTTGGATGTGGTTGATTATATTTGAGAGTATCTAAAAATACTAAAAAGGTAATCATAGTAAGTAATTATGGTGACATATTCTTTAGTGTTAACATGTGACCATCTTGCATTATAGAAGTCATTCTAAAATGGTTACAATGTTATCTTAGAATGGTAACATCTGTGATATGCCTGTTTAGGGTTATCAGGTGACCATCTTACTACTGATATGTCTGTTTGTTTTAGTGAGATTAAGATTCTAAAATGGTAACATCTGTGACATACTTTGATTCTAACATGGTGACATCTGTGATTGTAACTTGCACATATATTATTTGACCATCAACCCTTTTATGTGCAAGCAGAGGCTCTCAAAGTGGCAGCTGTTGGGCAAAACTCGAAGGAGGTGGAGGTTAGCCAAGACTCAAAGAGAAATTTAACAGATGGGGCAGTGGCTGGGAAAAAAACGACAGAGAGAGGAAGGAACGTATGTTTACAATCCTTTAAACTATGTTACCATTTGATTGAGACTGCTTTGACTGTTCCTCTTCATGTAACCATGTTAACTGTTTTCTTTAACGACTAATTGATTGTGTCCGCATATAAGAAATTGAATGGAGTGGAGGGACATAGGTCACCAGCTTCCCTACACTATGTCATCGAGCACTTATCGACAGCTCAGAGGAAGGACATTGAAGATATTGGCTTCGGAGGGCTTCTTGAGTTGAAGGCATCTAAGTTTATTCATACCATGGTAGATTGGTTGTTGGAGCGTTATGATACGCATACTAGGCTGATGTTGTTTAATAGGTTTGTCCACTTCGCAATCAGTAAACATGATGTTTATGATGTGTTCATGTTGCCGTGTGAGGGGAAGGATGTGCCGCTGGTTAAAGACGATAAAGAGATAGTGCAGTCTTGGAGAGAGAGGTTCGGTGCTTTGCCGAAGAAAGACATACAATTGGACAAGGTTAGAGGTGAGATGCTGCAATAAGTAGAAGGTGGATCAGATTTTAAGAAAATGTTTGTGTTGTTTGCAATGGGATCATTCTTGGCCCTAACCGTTCACAATCGAGTTGACACGAGGTTAATTGGCACGGTGGAGGATGTAGCTGCCATTCCGAAGATGGACTGGTGCTCTTACGTTCTCGATCATTTTGACCATTCAGTGGAGTCATGGAAGGACAAGGAATCCAAAAGCATTGGGGGATGCCTAATGTTCTTTCAGCTACTCTACTTTCACCGACTGACATAGAGGGGTGAACCTGCACTGAGTACACTACCCTTGATACAGCATTGGACCTATGACGAACTGAAAAAGCGAGTTAAAGAGGAATGCAAAGCTTACACTGTCCATAGGGGGTTTGGTATAGGGGTGTGGGATCTGAAGACATATGATGCGGTCGTTTCTACACCAAAAATAAAATACCTAGATTACTGCTAACAGAAGTCAGCGGTAAGTAGGGTCGATCTCCACAGGGAGGCGGTGTACTGTCTATTTGTCTATTTATCTGTCTAATGTCACGATGGGGGTTGAATTGATTGTATTAACTAAACTAAAGACTAAAGCAAGGGAAATAAAAAGGAGAAATTAACAGAAGAAAAGGGAGTATGCTAGGAGTCGGTCTACATGCGGCAGCTATCGGATCTTATACTATCGGGAATATTAAGGCGATTAGACTATTGACAAGAAGAGCTATGGTCGTCACCTTTCGGTCCTTAAACCGCCCTAGAGCGTAAAACGACTTAACTTTCGCCCTCACCGCAATACCCTATTGTAATTAAGCAAGCCTTCCCTTCCAATCTTTCGATCTAGGTCGGGGTTAACTAGAATTATGGTCTCCTGCATGCATTCATTCGACCGGATAACAATTAAATTGCCTAATACAATTCCTATCGCAAGACTAATCTATTTAATACAATTAAAGCATTGCTACCACGGCTTCCCTAATCCTAACATACTAGGGGGAAATTAGCTACACATGGCTCGGGGTACTACACTAGCAATTGCTAATCTAATAACATAAGACATGGCAACTAAAAGGAGAAACAATAAAAGCAATAAAAGAAAAAGGAAGAATAAAAGGGAAGAAATAAGTTCTTGATTTAATGATCCTAATTAAGAGAACAAGGTAACAGTGTATTGGAACAAATAAGAGAGGAGAAAAGAGAGTAGTGAAGTGTGTCGTACATCGACATAATGACTCCCTATTTATAAGAAAATAGGGCTTATTAAACCTAATGACGGAATTAAACCTAAAAAGCCCAAAATTGTCGGCTAAATCCACTCGATCGACTAACTAAGGCACTCGATCGAGTGGTATTCCTTAGCATTCCTCTCGATCGAGAACAATTCCTCTCGATCGAGAACTTCTTTCCCTTTAATCACTCGATCAAGAATAGGTAGCTCTCGATGGAGCAAATTGGCTCTCGATCGAGCACTTCTCAACGCGTAATTCCTGCTTCGCGCACTGAACTTCAAACGGCTGCCATTTCTTCGTTACTTGGTCAAACAGGGTGATTCCGGTGGCATTGGAAAGCTAAAAGGACAAACTTTCATCTCCAATTGGAATCACCTGAATATCTGTTGTAGAACTCGAGATATGGCTCTTACAAGCAGGAACTAGCAAATTGACGCACTCTCTTGGCTCGCCTAACTTCCTTACTCCAATGCGCATCTCAAAATAGCTTCATTTCCACTCTAAATTCACTCTTCCTCCAAATGCATGCTAAAAGGACGGTAAAAGGCTCGATTTCACTACTTCCTGGTTCATTTCTGCAAATAAGACAAAATAACCCAAAGTAGCATATTCGGGGCATTTCGTAGCATAAAACCACGATAAAAGCATAAAGATACGCGCATAAAATAGGCTAAAAAGACTATATAAAATGCACGTATCAAATCTCCCAAACCAAACCTTTACTCGTCCCCGAGTAAACTAAAATGCAACTAAGGAACGGAAAAAGATAACTCCGAGCTAGCTACAAATGCCCACTTAAGCCAATTTAATGCAAGCAAACTAACACTTATAGCGAGACAGTCAAATGCAAACGAGTTATAGGATGTTTATAAATAAAGCTGAACCGTCGACCTTGCAAGACCTTTAACAATGGACTCTCACGGGTCACTCTTCTCTCATGAAGCAAAGGGTGAACATATATATGTAAGAGAGAAAGAAAAATAGTCGCTCACCTAAACTACGACCCACATAAACATGCATGCAACTAATATGATAGACAATTCTAGCTACCGTACATACATTCCAACCAACAAGGTCTGTCACAGCCGAGGGCTTACAAAAATATGGTAAAGTGAGGCAATGGGTAGGAAAAGGCAAAACATTTATGGGAATGTGGAGGTATAGGCGGCCAAGCTAGTACCTAAACAAAACCATATGACAACATCCGATTCCAACTCAATTATAGAATAAGCACAATGCCCTTCATTTGGCATAAATCTCACCAAACCAAACTGATATTACTCCTCAAATGATGTAAGATAGAACATAGGAGCAGAAACCGTCAACCAAACAACATTTTTTCGAATTTTTCTTCTTTTTTTTTTTTTTTTTTTTTTTTTTTCTTTCTTTTTTTTTTCACGGTTTCTTTCTTCACATTTTTTTCAACTTTTTTTTTTTTTTTTTCATGTCATTTTTTCATCATCAATTCTTTTTTCATCATCCTCCTTTTCTTCTTAGATTACCAACTCCGAATCAACAGAATACGAACCAAACTTGGCACAATAAAATATATACCGCAAAACATACACTAAACTAGCTTGACAAGGCAAAATTGAATTTGGATGTAGCTAAGGGTCAACATGCAAATTTGGCTAATGTGGAGTTTATGGGTAAAAATGAAAGAAAAGGGAAATGTAAGCACCTCCCTGCATGTGACACCAACCACTAACCCGAATGTATGACGGCAAAAAGCAATTGAATTTCATATATGTGCAAATTAATGATACATGTTATGCAAGGAGTAACTACTCACAATCCTACATGAAACTGGTCACAAATGACACCAGTTTATAAGGCTCTAAATCTTAGAATTTATAAGTAGGTTGCCAAAATTTCAGGTCAAGTCTATTCGTTCAGCTAAATTAAACATTAACTCGTAGATTATGCAAAAGACAAAGCTAAAAGATAACAGTTTAATGCAAGGCTTAAGCAAAAAGACAAATGCAGTGCAATTTCATCATAGAAATCGACCGTTCCGACTCGACCTATATGCTAAAATAAACATGAATTTTTTTGAATTTTTAACAATTTTTTGATTTTTATTGAATTTTTTGAATTTTAATAAATAACAATGCAAACAGAAAATTAAACGTGATAACTGAAATGCAGATAAAACAATATGCAGACACAGATATGGATGCATAACCTCCCCAAACCAAACCGTACAATGCTCTCATTGTACCAAAACATGGAAAGGAAATGCAAACTGAAAGAGGAAGAGAAAGTAAGTGCGGAAAAACTCACAAGATAGCGCGAATAAGGGGACCTCCCCAAACCGACCATGAAATGGGAGGTTGCTAAGGGCCCGGAAAACCGTCTCAGGAAGCTAATCCAAGTTAATAACACTCGACCAAGAGGAATAGCAGCTAATCGAGTAGAGTGGGCGTCTAAAACGGCTCGATCGACCGGGATGGTGGTCGATCGAATGGTTTTCTTTTCGCAGGCACTCGATCGAGTAGATATTTGCTCGATCGAGAGGATTTGGCAAAGACAGTGCTCGATCGAGTACAAAGAGTACTCGATCGAGTGATCCTCAAACGTATTCTGCAAAATGCAATGAAAAACAGCCCGCAAACTAACAAGACAAGCATACTGAGATAGTCTATGGTATAAAAACCATTTATTACAACTGAAATAGAATAAAAATGTAAAATAAAATCGCCGGGTTGCCTCCCGGGTAGCGCTAGCTTCAGTCAGGTCCCAGCTCGACCTTCTTTTTCTTTGAGCCTCTATAATTAATCACGATCAAAACAGCTCAAAGCGCGCAGCAACCTGTCAAATAGCTGCGCATGTGCTACACAAAAAAGTAAGTAGCACCAAAGTGGAATAGCAAGGTAGGAAATAAAGATATGTAAACATTTAAGTCTAACAAATTTCCTATGGGCGCTCCTAAATTTATCCACAAAATATAGGAGCGCGGGAGCAATTGACGATAATATAGGGCTCCAATTCAGATTAACAATTTTATAATGATAAGGACGGTGAAAAATCGTTAATTTGTGCGTCCACATATGAGGGGGTATAGCTCTGAAAGAAACAGCGCGAGTTAAACGAGGCAAAATACTATTAGAACAAACAATAATAAAATTATCGTTTACTACCTCAGATTGGTTGCTCTTGACCACGGAATCATAGGTAAAAGAGTTTATTACCTCTTCCGTGCTAGGAGCAATTACCGTCTCAATCGCTTCTTCATCAACCTCCTCGGTGGAATCCATCCCGTAAATCGCAGCTTCAAGTGTATCCGACTCGGTACCGAATAGGGGAGGTTTACCGTAACCTTCATCATCGTCGGACTCGTCATCCAAATCAAACCAAAATGACGAACCAAAGCTCCCAATGGCCATTTCGATCGATCGAGCGAATAATCACTCGATCGACCAACTTCCTCCCGCATCTCACTCGATCGAGTAACAACATCACTCGATCGAGAACTATCCTCCTGCATGTCACTCGATCGAGAAGGGATATTACTCGATCGAGGATCGTCTTCTGAAATTCACTCGATCGACCATTATAAGTCACTCGATCGAGTGATTCTTCCTGCATAGAGCTGAAATCTTCACGTGGGGCAGTGAAATATGAAAGGAACTCGTCGTCCGAGTCATAGAAGTCATCCTCATCATTGGGCAACATGGTTTCCTCGGGAGAAAAAACCGCTCTCGGAAGGTAAACCTCTTCTTCTTGCATCTCACCGCTTGCTAACCGAGCTATTTGTGACTCCGATTCGAGGGATTCGAGCGTCCATATATCTATCACTCTCTTGCATTTGTGATACAAGCATTCTCATTAAATATGTCGCTCTGCGATCTCTTCTCTCTCCATCTCACCGCTAATTGAGCAACTGCAGACTCGAGCTCATCAAATCGCGAGACATATTCTTGCACTTGGAATGCAAGTGCCTCCATCAAGAATTTCAGCTCCGCAAGGTCTTCTTCTTGTATATCGGGGGAATCTTGTTGCGGTGGCCATTGATAGGGCGGATGTGGCGGCACAACTACTACGGCTGCATTGTGCTCGTGAGAACCACATCTCCGTAGCGGATCACCGACTGTTCCATATAATGGGACATCGGTGATGGGTCAAAGGTACTCAAGCCTTCCCTTTGACTGTCTTTCACCTAGAACTGTCTAGGTAGTACCTGTAAGGCCTATCAAAACAGCACTAAACAAAAGATTAAAACGGCCTCAAGGGAAAAATCCCCTGAGGCTAAAAACAGATAAAATTTAAACAAATAAATAACTAGATTGCCTCCCCGGCAACGGCGCCAAAATTTGATGCGGTCGTTTCTACACCAAAAATAAAATACCTAGATTACTGCTAACAGAAGTCAGCGGTAAGTAGGGTCGATCTCCACAGGGAGGCGGTGTACTGTCTATTTGTCTATTTATCTGTCTAATGTCACGATGGGGGTTGAATTGATTGTATTAACTAAACTAAAGACTAAAGCAAGGGAAATAAAAAGGAGAAATTAACAGAAGAAAAGGGAGTATGCTAGGAGTCGGTCTACCGCGGCAGCTATCAGATCTTATACTATCGGGAATATTAAGGCGATTAGACTATTGACAAGAAGAGCTATGGTCGTCACCTTTCGGTCCTTAAACCGCCCTAGAGCGTAAACAGCTTAACTTTCGCCCTCACTGCAATACCCTATTGTAATTAAGCAAGCCTTCCCTTCCAATCTTTCGATCTAGGTCGGGGTTAACTAGAATTATGGTCTCCTGCATGCATTCATTCGACCGGATAACAATTAAATTGCCTAATACAATTCCTATCGCAAGACTAATCTATTTAATACAATTAAAGCATTGCTACCACGGCTTCCCTAATCCTAACATACTAGGGGGAAATTAGCTACACATGGCTCGGGGTACTACACTAGCAATTGCTAATCTAATAACATAAGACATGGCAACTAAAAGGAGAAACAATAAAAGCAATAAAAGAAAAAGGAAGAATAAAAGGGAAGAAATAAGTTCTTGATTTAATGATCCTAATTAAGAGAACAAGGTAACAGTGTATTGGAACAAATAAGAGAGGAGAAAAGAGAGTAGTGAAGTGTGTCGTACATCGACATAATGACTCCTATTTATAAGAAAATAGGGCTTATTAAACCTAATGACGGAATTAAACCTAAAAAGCCCGGCCCACGCTAAATCCACTCGATCGACTAACTAAGGCACTCGATCGAGTGGTATTCCTTAGCATTCCTCTCGATCGAGAACAATTCCTCTCGATCGAGAACTTCTTTCCCTTTAATCACTCGATCAAGAATAGGTAGCTCTCGATGGAGCAAATTGGCTCTCGATCGAGCACTTCTCAGCGCGTAATTCCTGCTTCGCGCACTGAACTTCAAACGGCTGCCATTTCTTCGTTACTTGGTCAAACAGGGTGATTCCGGTGGCATTGGAAAGCTAAAAGGACAAACTTTCATCTCCAATTGGAATCACCTGAATATCTGTTGTAGAACTCGAGATATGGCTCTTACAAGCAGGAACTAGCAAATTGACGCACTCTCTTGGCTCGCCTAACTTCCTTACTCCAATGCGCATCTCAAAATAGCTTCATTTCCACTCTAAATTCACTCTTCCTCCAAATGCATGCTAAAAGGACGGTAAAAGGCTCGATTTCACTACTTCCTGGTTCATTTCTGCAAATAAGACAAAATAACCCAAAGTAGCATATTCGGGGCATTTCGTAGCATAAAACCACGATAAAAGCATAAAGATACGCGCATAAAATAGGCTAAAAAGACTATATAAAATGCACGTATCAACATACCCGGTCTCCATTAATCCGGAAAAGTCGTTCTACCGACAGACGGTTGAAAGGGTGGGTCCTGAAGTTGAAGCTATTGTGCAGGAAGCAGCTCGTCCGGCCCAGAACAGTGCAATTGTAGATGATAAAGGATGTAGGACTGTGTCTTTACCACTACCAGATGACCTCCCTACTGACGAGGATCTCCGCCGTCTATATAACGACGTAAGTACCAGCACTTGTCTAGCCTTCAAAATCAATTTATACTGTATGATATATGAAGACGACCCTTAATCAGCATGTAATGTGTTGAAAACTGAAAATGGTGACATTTTTACTAAAGTTAATTACATTTTGATTTAATCTTTAAATTTGACCATCATAGTATGAAATATGACAGCATGTTGTGTGTCATTTTAAAACTTAAAATCTTGACATTCTGGGTTAGGATGGTTACATTATGATTTACTTTTTAAATGTGACCATAGTTGTTGTGATATGTAGTTGTTTTAGTATGAAATGTGACACCATGTTCTGTGTGTGTAAAACTCTAAAGATGGTTAAAATCTTATGGACTGTTAAAAAGGTGACATTGGGACTTAAGATGGTTACATTCGGAACACATTACTCTAAAGATGGTTACAATCTTCTGGGTGTGTGGAACACTTAATATGGTGACATTGGGACTTAAGATGGTTACATTGTGATTTACTTTTAAAATGTGAGCCTGGTTGTTTTATAATGTGACCCTGGTTTAGTATAAAATGTGACCCTGTGTGTTTAAAACTCTCAATGTCACCATTTTGATAAACAATGGATACATTCTCGTGGACTGTTAACATGTGACCATCATAGCTGGGATATGTAGGTGTTGTAGTATTAATTGTGACAGCATGTGGTGTGTGTGTGTGTGTGTGTGTGTGTGTATAACTTAAAATGGTGATATTCTGAAATAAGATGGTTACATTATGATCTAATGTTAGAATATAGCAATGGTAGTTGTGATATAAAGTTCTTTTAGTATGAAATGTGTCAGCATGTTCTGTGTGTATAAAACTAAAAAAGATGGTCACATATTGACTAAAGATGGTTACATTCTTATGGACTGTTGACATGTGACCATCGTAACTGTGATATGTAGGTGTTTGTTGAGAACTTAAAATGGTGACATTCTGACTAAATGTTGTTACATGTTAAAAGGTGAGCTTTATAGCTGTGATATGTAGTTCTGTTTAAATGTGACATTATATGTATGTGTGTTGAACATTATATTAGTGTATTCAAGTTAGTTAAATATGCTCATAATCGATATTGGTGAATGTGTAGGCGCGTGTACTGAAATGGTACCAGTCCAAGAGGAACCAGCAGTTGGTATCACGCTTACATCGTGAAATGGCAGCTGAAATGACGGCGGATCCTCCCCTGTCTCAGCAGGCGCGGCAACAGCAGCCCGCGGATGTTGGAGAGACGGGAGAAGTAGCAGAGACGTTGACGCAGAAGTTGGATAACGAACCCGTATTCTATGTTGACTTCATTGTCATGCTTGTTCAGGTGGACCAGGCTTTGGAGAACGTGGTTCTCCCACCCTCGTTTGACTTGGGGATAGATGACATTGGAAGACAAGCACCAGCCTGCTCGTACGAGCTTAGGTACACTCGTGCTAGAGACCGTCCACCAGGAGGTCCTGTTTATAATTGCCCTAATGATGTCACCCGTGCCCCGAGCCGTCTAGCAACAAAGCCTATCGGTAAGAAGAAGTGAAGTAGGGTCACATAACTGTCGTTTGTTGATAATGATATAGTATTTTGGGACACCACTTTTGGTCCTTCGTGCTATGAAGGGATTGTTCAATAGTCCTCGTTTTTTTAACAACTTATGATCTACCAATGTGTAGACTAATTTGGTATTAGTATTACCAGTACTGTAGTAACATTTTGAAGTTGTTTGACACTCCTCCTATTGTAACAACCTTATGATGTACGAATAGTGTGACATATGTGAACAAACATGGTCACATTGTTGAGTAAAGTAGTAACATTTTGATGTTGACCATAAATGTCAGCAAGTTATAAAGCACGGTTGTTATCATGACCATAAATGTCAGCAAGTTATAAAGCTCGCCTTTTAACATGTAACAACATAGGAACATGTCTCTGCTAGGGTGGTCAAATTTTTAACAATGACATACATGTCACCATGATTAGTCACTGATGTTCCCATGTTAACAGTTAAGTCACAATATTAACTTTAGTATATAACCAAATGTTAATAAAAGTTTGTTAAACAATGGTATCAACCATAGCTAAATTGCCCTCATATTGATCAACAGAAAGCCACTTTTGAAAGCTGGCAAAGGAACCAAAATAAAATTAGTTTATGACAAAAAATGGTGACATTTGAGTATAACTAATAATGTCACCTCCTTCTTTTACAAATGCGATCAGGGTAACCCATATTTTTAACAGAAGCACAAATATTGAAGGCCGCAAATTATCCAAAATAAACATCCATACACTAAACTTCAAGTCAAAATACTTAGTTTATGACTAAAAATGGTGACATTGGAGTATAACTAATAATGTCACCACCTTGTTATACAAATGTGACCAGTTTGTAGCATCATAATATGGTAACATGTATGAACGCAGATATATCAATCTGATTTCATATATGTTACAGCTTATATGAGTACAGTGTTAACACAAAATTAACTGGTCTAACAAACAGTTCATCTTTAGCCAAAAAACTTCCCAAAATGTTTCAGCTATTTCATGTGGAACCGTGTAATTCAAATCAGGCGCGGAACAGGGGTGTACATGGTACTGCCTTCTTCAGTCGCTTTCTTAGCCTTCTTCTTTGGGCCCAAATTCCTTTTTTTACGTGCACTACAACCCTTTGTCGTACAACGTACTGGATCTAGAATTAGGGGACCAGTCAGCTCTACGTTGGGTAGATCTTCGTTACGCAGTTCTTCTTCCATACTAAGTTTGGACAGTAACGACTGCACTTCTTCATTAGCCTTCACACACAACTTCTCAAAAACAATTATTGCCTTAACCACATTGTGGCATTTAGTGATAAGGTGGTTTGTAGCTATCAACATTGAACGATGCCAGTTGATGGCGTCATTAGCAGCGCTTCTTCGAATGTCGCTTGGGAGGAGCCTCTCTCACATAGTTGTTTTTAAAAATTTAGTCCATCTGCGTAATATATACCTGGACGGTATCTCCCCCACAGAATGCATGTGGAGGACGCGGATGATGTGACTGCAAAACATACCCATAACTTGGAACTTTAGGCAAGTACATTCAATTAACTGATTAGAGCAATCATACGTAACATGATGTGGCCCTTCCTCAGAAACAGCAGGTTGGACGCAGTACACTAACAGAGGATCATCGACTGGTAAGATAGTGTCCCGAGTTCCCATGGCAAGAGCGAATTCTCTCTTAAAGATGCGAAAGATCTCGACAGTATAAACTTGAGATGCATGCAGCAACAAATCAGCAAGAGGGTACACGGAGGTTGGGGTAGATCTTATACCGTTGAATTCTTTCCGCTCCTCCTCACTTCTCCATCTTTTCACCGTGGTTTCAAATATCCTAAAGAAAGTGGTGACTGAAGTGGTCTTTGAAGCTTGGAAACCCATAGCATGGTTTGTGCTCTCGCTCCTCTGAGACGATAATATCCCGGCTGAAAAGTATTCATTGTTCAATGCAGTGCTCCATTTCACTCTATGTTGATATAATCTCTTAAACCATGAATGGCCCTCTAGCCCATAGTCTTTCAACATTTTCCGCCAAGTTTCTTCAAATTCAGGCTCATTGTAACAACCATTAAGACATTTGTTGAATAAGTTCTGGAACGGCCGATCACCTTTTAATTTACCAAAGTGAGATATTGCGTTTTGTTGAATGTGCCACTGGCATAACCTATGTCTTGATGTGGGATAGACCTGTGGACATATCACCATTATTAGTGGAAATATTTGATCACCAAAATATACATTAAGATGGTTACATCTGCTTTGTTCATGGTTTAGTGCATAAATGTAACCATTTTAATGGCCAGTAATGTGTCCACTTTCGAGTATGTAAAATATAACAATTGTAAAAATGGTAACATGTTAATTATAAATATAAATTTTGATAGGTTAGACAATATTGTAAAGATTATAAAAAAATTATTTATATGATGTGTCAAGATCTTATACCGACAACATTTATAAATGAACAAGGTGACATCTGATAAATGTGGTACAATGTTAGTGTCAAAGTCGTTTAAATGTAACCACTTTTCAGATTGATAGCAGGAGGAACATATATCAGGTCATATGGCAACATGTTAATGAGAAATAGAAAATGTTGGTAGTTTAGACAGTAATGAAAGGATTATAAAAAAAAAAAATTATGAAGTGTCAAAAACTTATACTAGTAACATTTATAAATGAAAATTGTGTAATTTGATAAAAGGAGGCGCATATATGAGCTCAGATGGTGACATGGTAATTACAATAAGAAATGTTGGTTGCTTAGACAGCAATGTAAGCAGTATCAAAAATTATTTATATTGATAACATTTATATATGAAAATGGTGTCATCTGATAAATGTGTTACAATGTTATTGTCACAGGGTTTAAATGTCACCACTTTTCATATTGATAGCAGGAGGAACATATATCGGTCATATAGCAACATGTTAATTAGAAATAGAAATGTTGGTAGCTTAGAAAGTAATGTAAGCAATATAAAAGATTATTTATATAACGTGTCAAAATCTTATACTAGTAACATTTATAAAGCAAAATGGTGTAATTTGATAAAAGGAGGGACATATATCGGCTTAGATGGTGACATGGTAAATACAATTAAAAATGTTGGTTGCTTAGACAGTAATGTAAGCAGTATGAAAAATTATTTATATGAAGTGGCAAAATCTTATACTTAGAACATTTAGTCTGAAAATGGTGTCATCTGATAAATGTGTTACAATGTTACTGTCACAGTGGTTTAGATGTTACCACTTTTAAGATTGATAGCAGGAGGAACATATATTAGCTTAGGTGGTGACATGGTAATTACAATTAGAAATGTTGATAGCTTAGACAGTAATGTAAGGTGAACTTGATAACATATATATGCAAAGATGGCGACATGGTCTGTTTATGCGTAATGTTGTCAGCTCTAATGAGATAATGTCAAACCTCTTTGATGGCATTTGCTATTGCTTGGTCTTGGTCAGTGAAGATAGAGACTGGTCGGATTTCATCTCCCATGGATTCATTGAAGACTTTGAATAACCATTCAAATGATTCTTGATTCTCGTTGGACAGGAAAGCACACTCAAACATAACATTCGACCAATGATTGTTGATACCAACAAAGGCGCCACAAATAAGATTGTACCTATTCGTACGATAGGTAGTATCAAATATGATAACGTCTCGGTATAACAAATAGTCCTCTCTCATCATCGAGTCCCGCCAAAATATGTTACTTAATCTTTCTTCTTCATTAAATTGAACACAGAAGACGAATCTTGGCTCCTCCGCTTGCCTACTTGTCAACAGGTTGATCAATGTTGCTGATGTGAGTCATAATTACGCACATTTAGTCCCCTAACTAAGCTTCATTTTGTATACTAATATAGCATTTCATAGCCATTTTATTCGTCATTTGCTTCCTATTTGCTTTCCTAGAGCATTTTATATGTCTTTTTTTTGTACCCTTAGATTGCTTCCCTTTTAGATGATTTCTGCCACTTAGATGAGAAAAGAGGCTATTCTTTTATAGATGCATCCTTTTACTTGATCTTGTGTGCTTAAATGTTAAGATGCATCGCCATTTTGGCAAGCCTCACCTTGCCTTGCAAGAAGGCATCTTACCTCATGGATGTCTTGTTGTGAGTTGAAGGGGCGGAGTGAGACCCGCTAATTGTCTCACATCGGCTATATTAGTATTATTAGTTTAAATAAAGGTCTAGTTCTAGTCACCTCTTTACTCGGGACGAGTAAAGGTTCGGTTTGGAACCATTTTATTTTTTATTTGCTTCATATTTGCTTTCCTAGTGCATTTTAAATGTCTTTTAGGAAAGAAGATAATGAGGCGGAATTTCCGTCTCTCGCGCATAGTAAGAAGCTTGTTGACGATCTTGGATGGACTAGTATGAAGGGGAGGCAAGAATTATGACCAAGGATGATAGGAATAAAGAGTATATGAAGGCATATTAGGCATAAAAGCAAGAAAAAAGGATTCTACGGCTCAACCCGCTCGGGTCATGACCAACCCGCTCGAGTTATCCTTCAACTCGCTCGGGTCATTCTCAACCCGCTCGGGTTGAAGCTCGGGACGCTCGTTTTCAGCCTAGATCGAGCGGATTGTTTGGCAGGGAGATTGCCTTCGCATTGGGGAGTCGTGGGGCTCCTCCTATGACTTGCAAGGCTTTATTCAACACCTAAGCATATTATTTCCTAATCTACCCTTGCTTAACCTAATGATGTACCACTATATATACTCCATTTGTAATCTATATATATTTATAAAAGAGGCTTTTTTCGAGCGATTCTAAGCTATCCACATCATCAAAAATCAATTTAGGAAAGTTTCATAAATAATAATTTTTGATGTAAAGAATAAAGTGGAGAATCTTTTAATTATTATAATATAGTATATAGTATATAATATATATTTCCTAATGTATATTCAAGTCACGTTTCTATTTTTTTACATGAAAACTTTTACATTTCATTTGACAAAAAACCATTATTTATAAAATTATGAAAATAATATAATTAGATTCTTGGTAAAAAAAATGCTATCATTAGAGCATAAATTTTATATAATTTGCAAATGCTAAGTGTATTTCATAGTATGTTATATGTCCCACTTTGAAAAATAATGTTGGTGAGGTAAATATACTATGTATAACCGTATAAATAATAGAATTGTTCCACATCGAAAGATTAGCATAAAGTTGGGTGATCATATGATTATAAATAGGAGGCATCTTTGGAACATAGGTATTAACCCAAAATCTTTTAAGTCTTTTAAGTATTGTCTTAGAAAGATCTTAAAAGTTTATATCATCATCTCCAAAATATGATATATATTTTCTAAATTATATTTAAGTGAAGTTCATAATTTTTATATAAAAACTCATACCATTTGACAAAAAAGCATCGTAAAAAAAGTATGAAAATTATATAATTAAATTAGTGGTAAAAAAAATGGTATCATTAGAGTATTGGTTTCATATCATTTGCACACATTTTAATTATGATAAAAAAAAATAGAAAAAAAAAAAACGTATGAATATTAGTAGATAGTATAGTATTTGCTTATTCTTAAATCGGGTTGGATGTCAAAGTAGGTTCGAAACATATGGTGTATTTCTAAGTATATTATTCGTTCTACATTGAAAAATAATAGAGGTGTTATGAATATACTACGTAAAAATAGTTGAATTGTCCTACATTAGAAAATATTTTGAGTCTCTCAAGTATTGTCTTTGAGAGCTCTTACAATATGATATATAAAAAATAATGTGAAGAATGTTTTAATTATTATAATACACATTTCCTATATTATATTTAAGTGATGTTTATAATTTTTATATAAACACTTATACATTTTTTTTGACAATAAAGTATCGTAAAAAACTAAAATTGTGGAAATTATATGATTAGATTCGTGGTAAAAAAAATGCTACCATTAGAGTATATATTTCTTATTATTTGCACATATTTTAACTATGATAAAAAATAGAAAACAAAAACGTACGAACATAGTATAGTACTAAGTACGAAAAAGATGGTGTATTTGTTGGTATGTTATTTGTCCCACATTGAAAAATAATATGGATATGGTTAATATATAAAGGATAAAGAGCCGAATATGGGTGATCCTATATTCCTATGATTATAAATATGAGTCATCTTTGAACTTACGTGTCAGCAACCTAAAAATTTTTGAGTCTTAAGTATTGTCTTAGAGGTATCTTATTAGAGTTTTTATTATTATCTCTACAAGAGCGAAATTTAATTATTATTTGTTTTTCTCACATAAATAATAAACGGTAGGTGTGTATGTATTTATTTTCCATTTTCATTGAAAGAAATATTGTAATCATATGTAAACAAATAATTATATGTAAAAATTAAAACCTTATAATATTTATTTTCATTATAAATAAGTTAATTACCCCGTGCAACGCACGGGCTTTCAACCTAGTAATCAAGAGATTAAGCTTCCTTAGTTTAGATTAAGCTCTCATTAGGAGTAGATTAGAATAGATTAGCACTTAATCTTTCCACAAATTACACATTAATCTTTCCTTAATTATTGTTCAAGATTTATTATTGGGTAATTGAAGATTATTGGGTTATTATTGGAGAATTGACAACTCTTCATCAATTAATCAAGTTCTCTTCTATTATTCTTTGCTTTCCATTTGTTCATCTTAATATTGGTATAATCTCTTTACTCTTTACTCTTTATTGCTTATTTCTTCACTCTTTCATCATGTTTATGCTTGTTAAGATGATTGACATCATTGATAACATGTCTTCTATGATAATGAGTGAATAGTTCCCTATCTAGGATTAGTGGGAAATTAGGGGAGTTAATCATGGGATAGATTTATGCTTAATGAATTTATATGAATGCTTGCTTATTGTTTTTCAATTTATGCACATATCATATTTGATGAAATGCTTGATTGACAACCTAGCATGTTTCTCTTATCTTTTCAACAAGACTTGTAAGACATAAACCAACTCAAGGCTTGTTAGACCATGCATATAGTTGATTAGGAAGAATTAAGTCAACTTGTAGGTGTTGTACAGTCTTGACGGACTCGGCTCCGGGACCCAAATCTTCCTAGGACTCATTTTTGATATCTCACCATGAATAGGAAAAACCAAAGTCGACTTGTAGGTGTTGTACAGTCTTGACCGACTTGGATCCGGGACCTAAGTTTCCCCTAAGAATTGTAAGAGGTACACTAAATTGATTCCAACAATAATAATTTCGTCTTGCATCTATATGATTCATTTATGCTATCTTACCATAATTCCCCCTATGATCCCATGACATCCTAGTGCCTTTTATCATTTGTTTACATCTTTTTATTTATTGCTTATTGCTTTCATTAGTTTAGAATCTTCAACCCTTTTCAATTGTGAAAACCCTTAGTGCAACTACAATTAGATTGAAAAATTTGAGTACCCCCGTCCTTTGGGTTCCACCCCGACTTGCTTGCTATGCTAGTAGTTGGGTATAAATGTGTTTGACAGCGGATAACGACACGCTCATCAAAATGGCGGCGTTGCCGGGGACGGTGTTGTGTATTTGAATCGTTCTTTTGTCTAGTTTTAGTTGTGCTCCTTCTTGAGGAACCTTGGTTCCTTGAGGATTTTATTTCTTGTACTTGTCCTATTGATGTGTAAGATTTAACGATAGGGTCAAGTCGCTTACCACCAACAAAATTAACCCAATTTAAGCGCAAATCGGGGTCGAATCACAAGGATGGAAGAGGTTTCTACTTAGTCTAAGTAAGAGTCTAGTCTAGTCAAAAACGAAGAAAAAAGGGTTTGATTTAAACTACTTGATGCAACTAAACAAACTATTGAAGAAATATGGGTTCAATTGATTAAAGGCTAGGGTTTTCGGGGTTATCTAAATGAACTATGGGCAAACAAGTCGATTTAAATAGTCTATGATGAAGGTTTGTCCTAGGATGGGAATCAATCTCTTGATTATCCTAAAGGTGATTACCAACTCTCATTGAGCAACAACCCATTCTAAAGCATGCAACAAGACCACCACAAACTCTCATTTAATGGAGGAATTAAGCAACTAAGACAAAAGGCACAAGTTCTCACTTACACAATTCATCAAACACCTTGTATGCAATACTAAGAAAGACAAATTCTACACCAAAGACTCAAAACAATCAACCTATCATGCCCAATAATCCGATTTAGACTCCCCCTAAACCCTAGAAGGGTAACTACTCACTCATGTTTAAATTGTTCAAGCAAATGAATGGGGAAGACCAAACAACAAAAAGAGAAGACGTAGTAATGATTCTAGCAATTATAAAAGACAAATCAAAATGTAAATAATTGATTAACAAAGTAAATAAGAGAAGAGATGTACCAACAAAAGTAAAGATGATTGCTTTGATTGAATAAATTAAGGAAATCCTCCAAAATCTCCCAATACAATCCTCAAAAACAAGTGTAAACAATTGATAATTACTAGTACTAACTAATTTTTACTAAATAATTAATAATAATTGTGGAAAGATTAAAGCTTGATTAAGGAAAGACTACAATAATTAGGGAAAGTTTTCAGATCTAGGGTTATGTCTACAATTGATTAGGGGAGGGGTATATATAGTGTTTCATTGGATTAAGGGAGTAAATGAGGAAAAAGCCCATTTGCGTGCTGTAAGTCCTGTGCCGGCCAGCCGGCTGCCGGCCACACCAACCGGCAGCGCCATCTTGAGTTTTCAGAGTGAATTAGGCCTGTTGATATTCCCTGCCGGTGGGCCGGCTGCCGGCCTTCCGGTAGAGGATACCTTTTCTTCAAATTCTCTTCTTCATTTCTACACTCCTGCTGCTCCATGCCGGCTACCGGCTACCTATGCCGGCAGCGAGTCTCTCAAATTTTGGCTCAAAAACTTTTCTTCAAAAATTCTAAGTATAGGCTGGTGTTCCCTGCCGGTGGGCCGGCTGTCGGCCTGCCGGCAGAGAATTCTCCTACCTTCTTTTCCTCCTTTTCTCCTCACAGCAGTATCCTCTACCGGTGGGCCGGCTGCCGGCCTGCCGGCAGAGGACTATCCTCAGCGCCTTATCTCCTTTTTCTTCATGTAAAGGCATTGAAATGCCTTCCTTGCCCCAATTCCTCTATACTCGACTCGATTCCTGCATGAGGATACACCAAATCACAGGTACGGGGATTGGGCACAAAATGCAAGGAAAGGCACATGAAACCGACTCGATATGAGTCGGAATGCGTAAAAGAAAGAGGGAAATTCGGCGCAAATAAATCATATATCAAACCTCCCCACACTTGAACATTACTCGTCCTCAAGTAAGTCCAAAATCAATGCAAGAGTCACTACTATGATGGAAATCAAGAGTGTGTGCACAATATAAGCATCACTCAACCAATCTACAAATAATATCCGAATGAGTATTAGCGCACTTAACGCCCCTTCAACTCACAATTTGACACCCATGAGGGAAGAGTGCCCTATTGCAAGGCAAGTTGGGTCTTGCTACAAAATTGCGATGCATCTATCATGAAAGCACGTAACCAAGCAATAGAATGCATCTAACAAAATGGTCCACTTTCCTCATCTAAGTGGCCGGATTTTCAAACAACAAAGCATGGTCTTGATCGGGAGTACCGTCTCAGAAGTTCCAACGGAGGTGCCAACCCCCTAAGCATGACTCAAGCAACCCTCGTGTGACCAATGCTCAAGAAAAAAATTCGAGAGCGGGGTAAGGGGAAGCAGGCAAGTCCGCCGAGAATTACCCAACCGATACGAGATTCAACCCAAAGACCCATGATCAAGGGGACCTAGGCAACGACATCCTCACGATTTCACTCGTCACTCATTTAAAGACCGGGTGATTTTTGTGATAAATAGTAACCGAAATCACTCTCCTAACTCGACTAGCGAAAACGTTCCCGCAATCTAATGTGTAAGACCGTCCTATGTCAAATGAAATGCAAACAATGGTAAAATGCACACAATATGAAACAAAGGGTTGTAACGGGGCTAGGGAGTAGGTCGAAACGGGATTGGTGCAAGCACCGTTTGGATATGTGGAGTTCAAATCAAGAATTGCCGACACATCGTAACCCATTTCTTATTGCAACACATGAGACACGTCTATGCCCTAACATAGCATGGATCACCAAAACTATGCAAAAATTGCATAAACCCAACTCAAATTGGAAAAACTCAAAGGTACTCCTCTTATTTCAAAAAATGGTAACGTCTACACCGTAACAAAGGCTCGATTTCCCAAGCCATGCAAAAAATGTGTAAACCCGACTCATTTTGGAAAAATATCAATTTGCCCTTTTATTTAGCAACGGCTTTTTCTACCCCGTTTAATGATGAGGAGGGGTGTTGCTTGCCTTTTCTTTTCTTGACAACATATATACAACACAAGTAACTCTTTTTTTCGATCTTTCATGACTTTTTCAATTTTTTTTTTATTTTTTTTTCATTACTTTTTAAAAACCTCTTATTTATATACAATGCCAAAAACACCAAGCTTTTGACCCGAGTGGACATGTACACTATCCACTATCATGACCCAAATCACCTCCTACAACACAACTACAAAACCGACCAATTCTTGATTAAGGAAGGGTGGTTATGGGATGTAGTTATTTTGGTGGGTTGCCAAATGGAAAGGCCAAAGCTCAAAGGGGTGAATCAAAAAGGGAGATGATGGAGGGGAGAAAACAAGGCTATTTGGCTATGTGAGGTTCATATGCAACGGATTTTTGCTTCATATCATGTGCACAAAAAATGTAATGCAATTTCACAGCCTAAGGACAAAATGACACACTTATGCGTCTTGATGTGACACGCCTCGCGAGGAGGCCTACTCTCAAACCTAGATGAGGGCGGGGTATGAATGTACCCGCCCTAGGAGGCTCTACCTTTTCCTTTGAGTAGCTAAGTCGAGCCTAAGGTCTAGTCTACGGCTCTAGATCTCACAAGATCGGTCTAAACTCATTAGTCAAGCCTGCCTCCCTCGGCTAACTAAGAGGTCACGGGTGCGAGTCACGGAGAGGGGAAAGGCACAATTGGATGCATAACTCATCATGGGGGTACTTGGTTCCCTTCCTAGATCATGTTCAAGCAAAACATTTATTTACAAACGGATGCGAGGCCTCAAATTGAAAAACATGTATATACAAGAACATATGCATGCGAGAATTGAAAATAACAAGGATAGAAACATGCAACAAGTTAACTAAATCTAATAGCACATCAATCACCAATTATCCAACAGTTCCCCAAAGGAACATCCAAGGCACAAAAACCCGTCCTCCTCCATATTATACAACAATATAAAAAGAGAGAGAATGGAAAAGGAGAAAGAGATAGGAACGTGTATACCGCGGTCTTCTAGTCTCCTTTTTGCCTCAAATGGTTGATGTTTATGCCAAAGGTTAGCCAACAAACAACATATATATACAATGCAATGTTTTTGTAAATTTTTTTTGAAATTTTTCAATTTTTAGGCATTTTTTGAATTTTTGTCAAATTTAAAGGTATATACAAATATAAACAAATATTCACAAAGTGGATATTTCCCTCCCCACACTTGAACATTACTCGTCCCCGAGTAAGTCTCCAATGGAACAAGTCTAGGGAGAGAAGAGGGAAAAGAAAGGAACATATTTTTGTATTTTTTCAATTTTTGAAAATAAAAATAACATATTTTTGGTATTTTTGTTTTTGAAAATGAAAATACATGTTTTTGTGTTTTTTTTTAGGCCCTCCCCACACTTATTCATTTACGTGGGAGGGCATGTTGGAGAAATAAAAGAACTTGTTTTTGGATTTTTGAATATTTGAAAATAAATAACATATTTTTGTATTTTTAAATTGATGGAATTTCCTCCCCACACTTATTTATTTACATATTTCCAATGGAAATAAATGTGTGGAGGAAATTCGGAAATGAAATACATGTTTTTGGTGATTTTTGATTTTTCAAATTTTTAGTGGTTTTCAAATAAGCATGCAATGCATGATCTAATCTATATGCAATATTGAAATACGATGCAAGCTATACTATATGGATGCAATAACTAAATGTGACAATATTTTACAAAATTAAAATCTAATGCAATATAGATGAATGCAACTATGTGCCTACTAACTAAATGCATACAAAATTGAAATATGAATGAGAAGTTTGGATTGTTGGGAAACATACTTGACATTTGGATTGGGAAGGGAGCAAAAATAGGCCAAGTGCGAGGCCGTTTAGGACTCATGGTCCCCATCATCATCATCATCGTCCCCGTCCACCGTTCCAAACTCGGACTCCCTAAGGAAGTCGTCGGTGTTCATGGGAGCGGTGGAAGCGCCGAAACCCACGTCGGACGCGATGAAGCTACCCGTGGCCGCCCCCAAGGCACTCCCAACCTCAGGGTTGGAGAATATGGAGGGGGTACCTCCATACCATTGAGCATCATGCCCCTCCTCTTGAGAAGCGGGAGGGGGAAAGACCGGGGCGGCAAAGTAATCCGGCCGAAGATTGATGTCGGCGTAGACAAACCTCCCATCCTTGTGGTATCCACCATCCGGCTCAAGGTAGTAAGAGGGGTGGAGGTGGGAAGGATGCTCGTAGTTCCTTCTCATGTAGTCGTCGTAGACCGGAAATTGACCCACGGAGTTGTCATAGTAGATCCGGTCCAACCTTTGTTCAATGCCCCGCCTCTCACTAGCGGCGGTTTGCAAACCCAACCACATATCACTCATAAATGTGATCAAATCGGCATGTAGAGGAGGCGGGGGAGGAGGAACGTTGCTAGAAGAGCCTTCACCAAAATTACCCCCCCCCCCCCCCCAAGGTTGAGGTTGGAAGATGGGTGGTTGGAAGGAGGGGGGTGGCATGAAGTAGTGGAGGGTGGAGGGAGTCTCCCTCCGGTTGTCACGACCATAGGTGATTGGGTGAGTCGGGGGAGGTTGGGTCTCATCGGCCTTTTCCTCAATCTCAAGGAGGTATGACGCCTCTCCGGGCTTGATTTTGAATTTTGAAGCATTGGGAATTGGGACATAATTTTTCTTTTGCACTTGCCAATAATCGATCCCATCAAAAAGGTTGGTTTTAATCCACTCTAACTTTTTTGTTATCCAATCCTTGGTGATGTAGGTCTCCCCCCGGATCCACCTCAAGTTGGTCAAGTCCACCGGACGGTCTAGGCACCTAGCAATTCGGGTGATTATCCCACCCACATGAAGAGGGACTTTTTGCCCTAGCGAATTAGCAAGTTTGGCCAAATGGAGAGCCAAATGGTGACCCACATTATTTTCATAGGGGGCCGGGGTGGTGAGTAAATAAGACCCCAAAATTTCCAATTCAACAACTCGGAAAACCCATGGCTCATGGGTCACAAAGATTGAACCCCCCCACAAATCGATGCCATATGCGAATGGGGGCATTGTGGCACGCAATTTCCGGCCTCTTAACGCCATTTTGATCATCCAATCCCGAAATGGCTTTCCACACCCTAGAAAAGTGATCGGTCTCGGGTGGTTTAAAGTTTGGGGGATTGGTGAGGCCGAAAATTCGGCATAATCTACAAGGGACAAAGAGTGATCACGGTTCATCAATCGGAAGTGAATTTGTTCGACCATACGGGTTTGTCGGTGCTTATCTAGGCGGAAGCTACTAAGGAATTCCCATGTGAGACGGGGATAAGTTTCCTCGTGCAAATCATACAAGCCTTTCATTCCGACACCTTTAAACAATTCGAAAGTTTCCCCGTCTAAACCCATATTCCTCATAGCCGGTCTACAAATGAATTTAGTCGGGGTTAAGGGGCGATTTTTGAACAAGATAAATTTACCTTTTTGCGTTTGTGTGACAAACTCGACATCCGGGAAATCGGGATCCGGGTTAGTGTCGTTCGCCGCTGCCTCAACCAAACGCTGTTGTGCTTGCGCCATTTCTGCCCTTGTCCTCTTGTTTGCCATTGTTGTTGAAGGGTTGAAGGATTAAAAAGGAAGGAGGAGTAAAGGATTAATGGAGGAAGGATGTATGAAGGTTGATGAATGGAGGTTGAAGGTGGATTGATGGTGATTTGGAGTGAATTGGTGGTAATGGAGAGGAGGAATGAGGGAGAATAGTGAAGAAGAAAATTAGAAAAGAATGAGAAAATAAGGGGGTAGACGGGCTGTTTATGCGTATTGTGTGTGTCCCTGCCGGTTGGTGAACCGGCAGCCGGTCTGCCGGCAGGGAATTTGCCCAAAATCTTCAAAAAAATCAAATTGTCTCAGTTTAAATTCAACTCGCTGCCGGTCCACCGGCAGAGCGTACCCCTATTCCCTTTTTAGGCCTTCAGCAAATCCCCTACCGGTGGGCCGGCCTGCTGGCAGGGAGATCTCCTCTTCTTCAATTCTTCACCTTTCTCCTAAATACGAGCTCCTCTTCCGGTAGGGATTCCTCCTTATAAGGTTTCCTTCCTTTTTCTGCAAGACATGTGCTCCTCTACCGGTGGGCCGGCTGCCGGCCTACCGGTAGAGGATTCTCCTCCTTCAGAATTTTTGCTTTTTCATCAAGTGTGGATCTCCCTGCCGGTGGGCCGGCTACCGGCCTGCCGGCAGGGACTTCTCCTCAGTATAATTTCTTCAAATTTCCATCAAAAAATTTCAACTCGCTACCGGTGGAGGGCACCGGCTGTCGGTCCACCGGCAGGGAGTTACACAATCTCATTTTCAACTTGTTTTTCTCTATTGACTCAACAATCAATTCTCGACTCCTACACTTGCCCATTTTTTGAGTTTTCATCTTTCAAACCGACGGTTTATGTCGGGGTTTTGGGCAAGGCTAAGGGTTCCGCCTTCCAATCCAAATTCTTCAAGAATATTTAATCCAAACTATCTCAAATGCTATCTACATGCATGCTATTTACAAGTGGTGGTTATTGAGGAACTCCACCAAACCAAAGCTTTCTCAATTTTGAATTAATCATCCCCCAAGGATGGGGGGTCTTCAAAATCAACTTCATTTTGGGTCTCAATGGGTAGACCTTCATAGAAGTACTTAACTCGATGACCATTCACCTTGAAACATTCTCCCTTGTCATTCTTCAACTCAAAGGAACCGTAAGGAAACACGGTGACTACTTCAAATGGTCCCGACCATCTAGACCTCAACTTTCCGGGAAATAGTTGAAAACGGGAATTGAAAAGTAGCACCTTGTCACCCACAACGATCTCCTTTCTTGTAATTTTTGAGTCATGCCATTTATTGGTCCTTTCCTTGTAAAGTATTGCACTCTTGTAGGCATCCATCCTCAACTCGTCAAGTTCATTAAGTTGAAGAAACCTCTTGTTTCCCGCGACATCTAAGTCATAGTTGAGCTCTTTGAGGGCCCATCTTGCTTTGTGTTCCAACTCGAGAGGTAAGTGGCAAGACTTATCATAGACCAACCGGTAAGGAGTAGTGCCGATTGGGGTCTTGTATGCGGTTCTTAGAACCCACAACACATCGTTGAGCTTGGCACTCCAATCTTTCCTAGACTTGTTCACAACTCGCTCCAATATAGCTTTGATTTGTCTATTGGAGACTTCCACTTGCCCATTTGTTTGGGGGTGGTAAGCTAGAGCTATTTTATGCCGGACACCGTACTTCTTGAGGAGTGCATAAATGGCGCGGTTGATGAAATGTGACCCACCATCACTTATAACGGCCCGGGGTACTCCAAAACGGGGGAAAATATAGTCTTTGAAAAGCTTGGAAACAACCTTTGAGTCATTGGTAGGGGTGGCTATTGCTTCGATCCATTTGGACACATAGTCCACCGCAACTAATATATATTGGTTGCCAAATGAAGATGGGAATGGTCCCATGAAATCCACCCCCCATACATCGAAAAGCTCAACTTCTAAGATGTTGTTCAATGGCATCTCATCTCTCCTTCCAATGTTACCTCTCCTTTGACAAGAATCACAAGAGTGTACCATGGCATATGCATCTTTGAATAAGGAGGGCCAATATAAGCCACAATGAAGAACCCGAGCTTGGGTCCTAGATGTGGACAAGTGCCCTCCATAAGTGGTGGCATGGCAAGCTTGGAGAATTGCACGGCCTTCTTCTTGAGAGACACATCTCCGGTAAATCCCATCATTGCACCTTCTATAGAGGTAAGGGTCCTCCCACACATATCTCTTTGATTCATATCTCAACTTCTTCCTAGCTTGGTTATCAAATTCTTCGGGGATAAAGCTAGAACTCAAGAAATTGGCTATATCCGCATACCAAGGGGTGTAATGGGTAATAGCAAGGATAGAATCGTCGGGCAACCATTCATCAATGGGGACCCCATCGTATTTATCCCCTCGGGACTCTTTAGTTAACCTCGAAAGATGATCCGCCACAAGGTTTTCGGATCCCGGCTTGTCCTTAATCTCTAGATCAAATTCTTGAAGGAGTAGCACTCATCTCAAAAGTCGGGGTTTAGCGTCCTTCTTCACCATCAATTGTCTTAAGGTGGTGTGGTCGGAGTAAACCACCACCTTAGACCCAACAAGGTATTGCCGAAACTTTTCCACGGCATGGACAATTGCTAGCATTTCTTTCTCGGTTGTGGAATACCTGCATTATGTTTGATAAAGGGTTTTACTTGTATAATATATCACATGGTGCTTCCTATCCACCATTTGACCAAGTACCGCACCAACCGCGAAGTCCGAAGCGTCACACATGATCTCAAAGGGAAGGCTCCAATCCGGAGCCCGAATTATTGGGGCCGTGACCAATGCTCTCTTCAACCTAAGAAAAGCTTCAAGACAAGATTCATCAAACACAAAGGGGGCATCTTTGAGGAGTAATGAGGTCAATGGTTTTGCTATCTTTGAAAAATCTTTAATGAAACGCCTATAGAATCCGGCGTGGCCTAGAAAACTTCTCACTCCCTTTACATTGGAAGGAGGTGACAAGTTCTCTATAACGGCAACCTTAGCACCATCAACCTCAATACCCCTACTAGAGACAACGTGACCGAGTACAACCCCTTCCTCTACCATAAAATGGCATTTTTCCCAATTAAGGACGAGGTTGTGCTCCTCACATCTCTTCAACACATTAGTCAAATTTTCAAGACCATGCTCAAACGAGTCCCCATGGACACTAAAGTCGTCCATGAAAACGTCCATGCTTTTCTCTAGAAAGTCCGAAAAGATTGCCATCATGCACATTTGAAAGGTGTTGGGCGCATTGCAAAGCCCGAATGGCATCCTACGATAAGCATAGACTCCTATTGGACAAGTGAATGTTGTCTTCTCTTGGTCGTCCGGGTGGATGGGAATTTGGAAGAACCCGGAGTAACCGTCTAGAAAGCAATAGTATGCATGGCCCGCGAGCCTCTCTAGCATTTGGTCTATGAAGGGAATCGGGAAATGGTCTGTTGGGTAAGGGTGGCGGCATTAAGTTTCCTATAGTCAATACACATGCGCCACCCGGTCACCGGTCTAGTAGGTAGGGTGGTCCCATCCTCTTGTTCAACCATTTGTACCCCCCCTTTCTTTGGTACCACGTGAACCGGACTAACCCATTTGCTATCGGTTATTTGGTAGATAATCCCGGCCTCTAGTAATTTCAACACTTCATTTTTAACCACCTCGGCCATTTTAGGGTTTATCCTCCTAAGACCATCTACCTTGGGTTGACTACCCTCTTCCAAAACAATTCTATGCATGCACAAACTCGGGCTTAAGC
Source organism: Silene latifolia (assembly GCF_048544455.1). NCBI lineage: Eukaryota > Viridiplantae > Streptophyta > Magnoliopsida > Caryophyllales > Caryophyllaceae > Silene > Silene latifolia. Next base: position 86,012,026 of record NC_133535.1, read on the forward strand.
CCTTGATGTCATCAATGCCATACCCAAGTGCCCCTCTATGAGTTTTCAAGATTTGCAAAAGCTTCTTTTCTTGGGACTCACTTAGGTTAGCATTTATGATCACCGGGTAAGCCTCCCCCTCATCAAGGAAAGCATACTTGAGTGAGGTAGGTAGGGGTTTGAGTTGTACCTTTGGAGGGAGAAAACCCTCTACTTTCTTCAATAGTTCCTCATCAACTTCATGATCTTCCTTCATAGCCTCATCATGCAAGGGGATTTGAAAAACCTCTTACATCTCCGCTTCTTCACGGGCTACTTCATGTACTACCTCATCTATCAACTAAATAGTGCTCAACCTTTCCATCTTTGTTCCTTTCATCAAATTCGGTAGGTTAAATTCGACGTTGTTGCCCTCAATTTGGAAGGTTAGCCGCCCATTCTTCACATCAATGAGTACTCCTCCGGTAGCCAAAAATGGCCTACCTAGGATGATGGGAGTATGGCTATCCTCCGGAATATCAAGGACAACAAAATCGGCGGGAATTAAAAGCTTTCCAACCTTGATGGGTACGTCTTCAAGCACCCCCATAGGGTGCTTGACAGACCTATCCGCCAATTGGAGAGTCATTGAAGTGGGAGCAAGGTTTTGAATGCCGATTTTCTTTGAAACCTTTAAAGGAATAACGCTCACACTTGCTCCCAAATCACAAAGAGCTCTAGATATGGGAACACCACCAACTACACATGGGATTGAAAAGTTTCCCGGGTCACCAAGCTTAGTGGGCATTTTATTAAGGATATGAGCACTACATGCCTCTTCCATAGCCACTATTTCTTGGTCACCCAAGACTTTTTTCTTTGTCAAAATATCTTTTAAAAATTTTGAGTAGGTTGGCATGTTCATAATCACCTCCGTAAAGGGTAGGGTAACCTCAAGTTTCTCAAGCATATCACAAAACTTGACATACTTAAGGTTTTCCCTACTCTTTATGGCTCTTGAAGGGTAAGGAATTTTCGGAACAAGTTGAGAATTGGAAGGTACCTTTGGAGGAGCCGAATTCTTTGTTACCTTTTTAGAGTGTTGCAAAGGTACTTCTTCAATAGCTTCTTCCTCATAAGGGAGGTCTTCCACATATCCATCAACATCCTTGTCCACTTGAATTCCCTTTCTAGACAAATCTTCACAAGCTTTCTTCCCTTTCTTGTCTTCACTAGCTTTACCCGACGGTTCAATGGGTGAGCTTTCCTCTTCACCATTAATTTCCAACTCATTCCCCTTGGGATCTTCATCAACTTCCACCACAAGGTCCTTGTAGGGGTCCTCAAGCTCTACACCGCTCCTTAACACTATCCCTACATGAAAACTCTTACATTTCATTTGACAAAAAACCATTATTTATAAAATTATGAAAATAATATAATTAGATTCTTGGTAAAAAAAATGCTATCATTAGAGCATAAATTTCATATAATTTGCAAATGCTACGTGTATTTCATAGTATGTTATATATCCCACTTTGAAAAATCATGTTGGTGAGGTAAATATACTATGTATAACCGTATAAATAATAGAATTGTCCCACGTCGAAAGATTAGCATAAAGTTGGGTGATCATATGATTATAAATAGGAGGCATCCTTGGAACATAGGTATTAACCCAAAATATTTTAAGTCTTTTAAGTATTGTCTTAGAAAGATCTTAAAAGTTTATATCATCATCTCCAAAATATGATATATATTTTCTAAATTATATTTAAGTGAAGTTCATAATTTTTATATAAAAACTCATACCATTTGACAAAAAAGCATCGTAAAAAAAGTATGAAAATTATATAATTAAATTAGTGGTAAAAAAAATGTTATCATTAGAGTATTGGTTTCATATCATTTGCACACATTTTAATTATGATAAAAAAATAGAAATATGTTATTCAATTTCATAAAAACAAAACCCATAAAAATTTGAAAATTTGAAAATTTAAAAATTCCAAAAACATGTTCTTTCCTTTGTAGTATAGAATTATATATATTGTATATATTTGTTTGTTTGTTTGTCACTCTTATCACATTGGGTCAACTACGCCACATTCGAGGCACGAAGGAAATAGAAGACCGCATGGTATGCTCTTTCCAAATCTCCTTCCTCCTTTTTATTTGTTAATGATAACGTGGCTATCTTTTGATTGATGCGGTATGAACCAATATGTTCTTAGGAGTTGCATCTAGGTTATATGGCATTTTAGTTGATAGAAGCATATGCATTAGAGTTGTATATATGTTAGTTGCATCATGGCATGTAGTTTTCATGGTTAGAAAATTTTGTGAAAATGCCTATTTGGGAAGCTTGATAAGTGTGTGTATATAAGGCCATTGTAGATAATTTTTCTCCTTGAAACTTTGTTTGCTATAATACCCTCAAAACACCCTAGGATGTGTAATACTAGTATCTTTTGACCCATGGACTAAGGCCTAGTCAAGAGTGCCTTGTGGTCCTTGTGGTGTGATAACTCCTTGGCTACCGTTTATTCCAAGGTGACCTTTGAAGCCATGCAACCGTTCTTACACTTATATCATCATTTTTTGTCAACAAAAAGGGAATCGGCACAAAAATGTCAAATTGAGTTCAAGTACCAAATCGAAATCAAATGTTTGAAAAAATTGCATCAATGAAAAGAGGAGCAAAAATAGACTCCTATGCTTCAATAAAAGTACCCATGCTACAAATGGGGTTACTTTGAAAAATGTTCAAAAATGCAAAGATTGAAAAATTTGCCAAGTATCAAAATGCCAAACATAAAAAATGGCAAAGAAATATTCTCAAAAAGTCAAATGCCACAATAATTTGGGGGGAAAAACAAATCAAAAGCAAACTACCATTGTGAAACTCATGCATCTTGAAACCCTTTCTATCCTTTGATGATCCTACTTTGTTGTATGGTGGAGAGGAGACGACCCTTCTTCTTGTCTAGGCAAGAGGGGGAATTCCGCGATCCTACAGTGTTTCTAACACCATAAGGAGTCTACTCTTGACGAAAGCATTTAGCGATTGTGGACAAAGGTACCCTAGTTTGACACAACTTGGAAGTGATTTGTTGGTATCCTTTTAGACTTAGTAACTTGGAGAAATAATATCTACAATGGAACGTGTACACTTAGATTGCTTTCTTTTTAGATGATTTCTGCCACTTAGATGAGGAAAGAGGCTATTCTTTTGTAGATGCATCCTTTTACTTGATCTTGTGTGCTTAAATGTTAAGATGCATCGCCATTTTGACAAGCCCCACCTTGTCTTGCAAGAAGGCATCTTACCTCATGGATATCTTGTTGTGAGTTGAAGGGGCGGAGTGAGACCCGTTAATTGTCTCACATCGGCTATATTAGTATTATTAGTTTAAATAAAGGTCTAGTTCTAGTCATCTCTTTACTCGGGACGAGTAAAGGTTCGGTTTGAGGATATTTGATGTGAGTCATAATTACGCACATTTAGTCCCCTAACTAAGCCTCATTTTGCATACTAATATAGCATTTTATAGCCATTTTATTCGTCATTTGCTTTCCTAGTGCATTTTATATGTCTTTTAGGAAAGAAGATAATGAGGCGGAATTCCCGTCTCTCGCGCATAGTCAGAAGCTTGTTGACGATCTTGGATGGACTAGTATGAAGGGGAAGCAAGAATTATGACCAAGGATGATAGGAATAAAGAGTATATGAAGGCATCTTAGGCATAAAAGCAAGAAAAAAGAATTCTACGGCTCAACCCGCTCGGGTCATGGCCAACCCGCTCGAGTTATCCCTCAACTCGCTTGGGGTCATTCTCAACCCGCTCGGGTTAAAGCTCGGGACGCTCGTTTTCAGCCCAAATCGAGCGGATTGTTTGGCAGGGAGATTGTCTTCGCAATGGGGAGTCGTGGGGCTCCTCCTAGGACTTGCAAGGCTTTATTCGACACCTAAGCATATTATTTCCTAATCTACCCTTGCTTAACCTAATGATGTACCACTATATATACTCCATTTGTAATAATCAAGAGATTAAGCTTCCTTAGTTTAGATTAAGCTCTCATTAGGAGTAATTAGAATAGATTAGCACTTAATCTTTCCACAAATTACACATTATTCTTTCCTTAATTATTGTTCAAGATTTATTATTGGGTAATTGAAGATTATCGGGTTATTATTGGAGAATTGACAACTCTTCATCAATCTATCAAGTTCTCTTCTATTATTCTTTGCTTTCCATTTGTTCATCTTAATATTGGTATAATCTCTTTACTCTTTACTCTTTATTGCTTATTTCTTCACTCTTTCATCATGTTTATGCTTGTTAAGATGATTGACACCATTGATAACATGTCTTCTATGATAATGAGTGAATAGTTCCCTATCTAGGATTAGTGGGGAATTAGGGGAGTTAATCATGGGGTAAATTTATGCTTAATGAATTCATATGAATGTTTGCTTATTGTTTTCCAATTTATGCACATATCATGTTTGATGAAATGCTTGATTGACAACCTAGCATGTTTCTCTTATCTTTTCAACAAGACTTGTAAGTCATAAACCAACTCAAGGCTTGTTAGACCATGCATATAGTTGATTAGAAAGAATTAAGTCAACTTATAGGTGTTTTACAGTCTTGACCGACTCGGCTCCGGAACCCAAACCTTCCTAGGACTCATTTATGATATCTCACCATGAATAGGGAAAACCAAAGTCGACTTGTAGGTCCTGTATAGTCTTGACCGACTCGGCTCCGGGACCTAAGTTTCCCCTAAGAATTATAAGAGGTACACTAAATTGATTCCAACAATAATAATTTCTTGCATCTATATGATTCATTTATGCTATCTTACCATGATTCCCCCTATGATCCCATGACATGCTAGTGCCTTTTATCATTTTTTTTGCATCCTTTTATTTATTGCTTATTGCTTTCATTAGATTAGAATCTTCAACCCTTTTCAATTGTGACAACCCTTAGTGCAACTACAATTAGATTGAACAATTTGAGTACCCCCGTCCTTTGGGTTCGACCCCGACTTGCTTGCTATGCTAGTAGTTGGGTATAAATGTGTTTGAGAGTGGACAACGACACGCTCATCAGTTGCTGCATCACCTCCTTCAATTTTTTTCATCCGTAGTCTGTTAACATAGTTAATATGATCTCGCTTTGTGTGCCCAACAAACTCATCACCATCAGCAGCAGCCGCAACAACTCTGAATTACACAGAAGGGGGCACGTGCGCTTCAGTCATTGCCTTTATTAACTCGCCCTCCGCTTCTGAAATTTTACGCTCAGACCTATGGTGATGCTGCCACTCGGGGGGGGGGGGGGGGGAGGGGGTTAACCGGTGATTATGTTCGATCTCATGCTGTAGTACCTCCCATAATCCTTCCTCATTTACTTGCGTCCTGACACAAGCCTTGCACTCACAACGAGTAATTGAAATATTCCTTAAATTGCTGTTGAAAAATTCAACGCCACCATTTAAACCACCTTTACTCTTGGTGCCGTGTTTCCCTTCGCAAGAACATCGAAAGTATCGCTCAATGAACGGTCGATCTTTCTTGTTATCCCTACGAGATGTAGATTTCTTGACACTAAATCCAATCTGTTGCGAATGTTTGATATGGAGAGCGTAAATATGCTCCCATTTCGCAGCTCTGATTCCAAGAAGAGACCTAGAAAGGTCAGTACCTGCGACAAGAAATACCAAATTAACCACATCCTTTTAGAACAATAACAGAAAAACCTACTCCGCTCAAAATAACAAAACAACATACAGTGTATTATAAATTGTAAACAAAACTGACAGAAAAATCACAGTAAATTAACAACAACAAGATGAATACATAAACTGTTGTTCTTGTTTGTAACATTTCGAAAATCATGTTCATTAAACAACAAAGGGATGAAAATATTTTGAAGTAAGATACAGTAAATTACAATCTTAAGAGTATTATCATCATCGTCCCATATTCATCATCCTCAGAAATCCATTAACGACAACGCTTTATTAGCCACATAAAAAATTAACAACTTAGAATATTATGTAGAAGACAACAAATATAGAACACAAAAAAATGAAGAACACAAAAAATTTTGCCCTAGATTGAGCTATAATGCCCTAAATATCATCAACAAACACAACAAAAACATTTACCGTCATAAAAAGGGACAAAAACAAACCTTTATTTATCATCATCGTCACAAATTCATCGTCAGTAACGACTGGCACCACACTATCATCGTTATCAACAACACCCATATGATCTTCTAAAACCGTCTCTAAAACCAAGCAAACATCTTCCTCTGCCATTTTTTTAGTGAATAATATTTGTAGAATAAGTTGTTATTTTGAGTGAAGATTTACATAATTTTACAGAACAAATTATGGATCAAAGAAAGAAGTTCACAGAAGATGAAGATTGCTGAGGATTTATTTTTTGAAAGTTGATTTGAGTGTGACTAACGTCAACACAAAGGGTGATGGGTTTGGGTTAGTGTGGGGTTGGGTTGTTAATAGAATAATATGTGTTGCACAAAAATCGAGAGTTTCACAATATAATAATAAGCCCACTAGCAACCCACCCTCCTCCCATTTCAGCCGAATATGCAACTATTTGACCCGACTTTTCCTTGTGACGGATATAGGCGGTCTTCAATGAGAATTTGTGATGATTTGCCCTATTTCAAAAGTTTAAAAACTTATTTCTATCTTAACGGAGTATCGTTTGGCAGGTAACTCAAAAAAGGTATTGGGATAATAACCGATTCTTTCTACCTCTCTTCTCCGCCAATTTTACTTCCATCTTCCTTCTAGTATCACTCACTCTCATTCTTCCTCCGTCTGCCGTTCTTCGTTTTTCTGTAAGTCTCTTTCTTTCTCATCCTCTGGCTCTTAATTATTCGCTACATTACAAATGAACCTTAAATTCTTAATTAAATAATCGCTGTATCAACTTTGAATCGATAATCTAATCAATTTCTATGTTTCTGTATTCTGCTTACATGATTATCAATCTAACTACTGTTATTGATATGGATTTTTGTAATGTAGGTTACGAATTTTCGCAATTACTATTCATAATGTCGGATAAGAATAGGAAAAATGCTAAAATTAGGGATGAGATTGAATTCAAATGGTTGAAAAGGCGAGGGCGAGCCCCTGGTGATAAAGATGTATGTTTTTATCAGTCTTTTATGTTTGATGGTGTTGAGTACTCTCTCTACGATTGCGTTTACCTTTTCAAGAGAGGCCAAAGCGAGCCGTATATTGGTAAACTTGTTAGAATTTGGGGGAATGCCAAGACTGAAGAAAGGAAGGTTAAAGTTCTTTGGTTTTTTCGGCCTTCTGAAATTTCTAATCACTTGCAAGGTGTGAATGTGCTTAAGAATGAAATCTTTTTGGGAACTGGTGTCGGCCCTGGCTTGACCAATATTAATCCCCTGGTAATACTCTTGTTTATCTGTGTTATCCTTGATGATTTATGCTTTATCTCTCTTTAATTTGCTTGATTATGTTCCCCGTGTGGTATATAGTTGAGTTGTAGTTAGGTTTTCGTATTTTTTCTTACTTGCCACTAGTTTTCCCTGATTTTTGTTGATTGATTGATTGTTAGCATGCTTTTGGACTGCCAATTAGACGTGTTTACATTTTTCTTCCCTTGGTGTTGGTATGACTGGAAGGTTATGAGTTACTGGAGGCGTAGTCTCTTCTTCATTGACAGGTTTTTATTTTGGGGTGGATTATAGGCTTTGGTTTTAAAGTATACGGGAAATTATTTTGTGGAGTAAATCGTTGGAAAAATGTATTGGCTGAAACTTGTAAGGAAGATTCATAATAAGTTATGTTTTAGGAGACCCATGGAAGCATATGTTCCAGGAAATGGATGTACTCACATGAATCTCATCAAGGATCAGAACCCAATCAAAAACAGCAGAGCAATCCCACAATGATTTGAGGTCTACTGCACGATCATCATATAAAAGTGGATATAGGTGTAATAATGACTGATTTTTTTTTATATTAAAACAGACGATAAAAACAATCTATATAATACTCCCTCCAATTCCATATTTTCTTCCCATTGTTTGTGGGCACGGGTATTAAGGAGAAGAATAAAATAAGAATAAAAGAGTTGGGTGGGGTTTGGTGATAGGAGAGCGGGATGAATAGTTAGGAGTTAAATAAGGAATTGTGGGCCACAAACATTAAGGGAAGGAAAAAATTAGTAGTAAAAGAGTTGGGTGGGCTTCGGTGATAGGAGATAGGGATGAATAAAATAAGAGTAAAAGTTTCCAAAATAAGAAAGAGGGAGAAAACCTGAATAATCCGTTTTAGGAAATAAGGAAGAAAATATAGAAAATGAGGGAGTAGTAAATTAGTCAGAACAAGAAAGCATAGAAAAGTAAAAACCCTTTTTTTTTTTTTGGTAAAGTAGCAATTGGGAAAAAGAAGCAATAACAAAAATAATAATATCAACCAAACAATAAGATGCATAAAAAAGGATTACTAGGAAAAAAAAGAGTAAACTAACATTAATATTAAAAAAGATTGTGAAGTGCGTAATTTGTTCTCACATCAAGTAATAGGATTTGGTTTAGAATGTATTGAAAGATGGATAGTCTCATTGAAAATATTTTTTTTAATGGTAAGGCTTAAATTAAACTATTTCTCCATATGATTCTAAGATTTGTATTTGTCAATTCTTTTGGTTGGTGTGAGCTTTCACCGCCATACGTGACTTGTTATTTTATATGATAACTTTGCAAACATAATCTTTCTTGGTACCGTTCATTGTTGTTTGCTTTGCATATTTGAAGCTACAATAGTGTTTTGTTATGGAAATACCTTACCCAGCCATTTGCGAAATTGCGGGAGCCTTTGAGGTATAGGTTTAATGTTATTGTTTATATAATAGAATAGATCTATGTGAAAATTTTTCTCGTAGTTATTTGTACTTTGTGGTATCTACTGACATGATTATACTAGAGTGGGATTCATGAAGTTTAAATGATAAAAAAGGAGAGCTTGTCTTGTTGTAGAAATGTGCTTAAAAATTAAGAGAATACTGTTATAACTTAGGGGGCGTTTGGTTCGCGCGTGGGTGTGAATTTGGAATTAGGAATCATACCCGGGTGCTATGGGTTTGGAACTTGATTCCTCATACCTTGCGTTTGTTTCCATTTTGGATGGAATGTGGATGACCTTAATCAAAGTTAAAAAAAACTAAAATACAACATTAAAAATAATTATTTTTGATATTGAAAAATCATGAAAATGAAGATTTGATCAAATAAATGTAAAAAAAATTCACTTAAAATGTTCCAGTTTTTGCCAAACAAACACCTGCTATGGGCTTGGCTCATTCCAAACTCATACCTCATACCTTTATGAATCGAAACAAACACCCCCTTAAAGAGTTTTGGAAAGAATTGAAGCAAACGAAGAAAATAGCTAATAATGTAGAGAACAATCTTCTGTGCAACTCCTTGTTTTTTTGGGATGCTAATGGATAATAGTAATCTCTTACATCATGGGCTCTTACAATGGCCAAGCTAAGGACCTATTGAGAAATGTAATGCCCAATATTGGATAATAGTAATATCTTACATCATGGACTCTTACAATGGCCAAGCTAAGGACTTATTGAGAAATGTAATATCTTACATCATGGGCTTTTACATTACTACTTCTAAATTGCCTTTTGGAGTTCTTTATTCTCTAAAACCTTGTTTGGATAAGTGGACTTGGAAGGAAAGGAACTAGAGAGAAATGGAGGGAAGTTATTTTCTTTATTTGGGTAGCAAAATGGAGGTGGAGGGATTTGAAGGGGAGGATAATGAATCCACAAGTTAAATATCTCTACTAAAGAAAAGACGTGGAGAGAAACTCTCCCCCTCCATTCACCCTCCATTCCGTTCCTTCATTCCACGTCTCCTCCCTTTCCCTCCCTTTTCCTATCCAAACTTTGAGACTAAAATTTTCATGGTGGATGATTTTAGGAAGAAACTAGAGATATAAGAAATGGTGGAGAAATGATATTATAAAAGTGAACTTTCAAAGTTTGGAACTTATATAAGTGCTTAAGCTTTTAGACAAGTGCAAGCGCAACGAAAACCTCTACTCTGTTGAATAAAGTGATAGACAAACTAACTTTTGTTTTGAATTAAAATAGTGACACATTTTTTTATGAGGGTGAATGCTTCACGATAATTGCGTATGCTATGTATTGGATTAGGTGCTAATTGTTTATTGGGTTGGAGTACATCAAATATGTGCGTTGTAAAAGTAAGTTAAAGTGAGCCTTTTACCGTGCATGAGGATGTGTTTTCTTGGGGTTGCATCTTGTTTTTGCAAATTGAAGTTGTCATAGAGACATTTGGGTAAGACTCTTTTCTACAATATGGTGGAGAATAGGCTTTAAGGAATTACCTTCTTACCTCTCGGCTATCTCACTTTCACATTAGTTGGTGACGTGTTTTCTTCAGCTTTCTCATTTGCCTTTTATTACAAAACAAAGAATGAGAATCTATATCCGGAATTTATCCAAAATGATTAATTAACATCATGATCACTCGTATTATAAAGCAAAATCGATCATATGTATGAAACGTGGATTTACATCAAGTTGCGATGAGATGATGTTGAATTTCATGCCATAATGTAAAGGTATTGTAATGTTGCCCTACATTGAAGCACAATATCTCTTGTGAATCTATGTCTAAGAGAGATAACGGTGATGGTGGAAGCTCAACAAGCTCCAGTTCGTTTGGTTAAGTTTTGTGGCTTCTCCTTAAACTTAATCGTGTATTTGTTGAGCTTGTTAAATCTATTTCATTAATCCAAACCTAAGCTCATAATTCCCATTGCTTAATCACATAAGCTATCTTGAATTTATGGAAGCTATGTTTTCTTGTAATGTCATCAACTAATGAGTGGCGCACTAGCCAAAATGTCTCGTTGCACATTAAATATGCCATCTAGATAATGGATAACTAGCAAGGGATACTATGATTCAATTTTCATATTTTTTTCCCTTTCTTTTATTTTGCCCTTCTCTTTGGAACACTATAACTACTTTTACACTTTAATGTGTTCATCCTCTTTAATTTCCAAAAAGGCAATTTTCTTTTTCAAAAATGGCACGCCTCTCATCGTGTGTCGTATCGTGCGTGACCCTTATTGGGTTTTTGTTCACCCAATTCTAGGAATAATTTATACATGATACTATAACAAGAATGTAGAGTGCCTTCAGATTCTAGATTGTTGCCTATGTTGGAGTAAAGGGTTGGATGCGTGTACAAAAGACTCATTTGTTGTTTTCCAATGACCAATGAGGAAAGGTACATTGTAAATTACCACGAGAGAAGAATGCGTCACAATAAAAAGAAACACATATAGAGTGGGTTGTTTGATTAATTCCTCCCTACTCTAGAGATAGAGATGTGGGTTGTTTGATTAATTCCTCCATACTCTGTAAATACAACATTTGATAGTATGAGAGTTGTGTTTCGTGATGATTAGCCACAACTTTTTTAAATCACTCTATGTTGTAATATGACTTGGTCGGTTTAACTCGCTTGCACTTTGAGAGTTGAGCTTTGATCTCGCTAACCTTGACTATGTAGCGCCAACCCCTACAACACAAACTCTACTGAGAATACAACATTTAATATTATGAGAGTTGTGTTTTGTGATGATTAGGCACAACTTTTAAAACCACTCTTTGTTGTAACATGACTTAGTCGGTTTGCCTCGCAGCAGCTGAGCTTTGATCTCGCTAACCTTGACGATAGAGCTATTCATGGACGGGACGATTAGGCGGTCCCGTTCGGCCCGCTAACAAAGCGGGTTTAGACAACGTATTTTCCAAAATTTACAAAGGCTGGGCCCACGAACCTGCCCAAAACCCGTTAACCCGCATGTCTGTGGGCCAAAAAAGTCATGTTAGACCGGCCCGCATCCGGCCCAAGCCCGCATTTGATCACCTCTACTTGACGACTATTTTGCTCTCATGTGGAAGTGTCTAACACAACATGTTGTTGATGTTGTAGGGTTAGGCATGACTATTATTTGAAGCAATTCATGTTTTAATTTAAAATGATGTGTCACGTGTCATGTCGTGTCGTGCCGAGATGTTAGATATTGGACTCACAACTCGTAGGCTAAAGTGAATTGTCAAAGTAACATAGCTCGAAGTATTTGATGTGTTGGATTGGCACCATTACACATCTATGTAAGGGGAGTTGGGTATACACAATGTCCTCACTCTTACTATGACGAAGTTGAAAGGGACGTTGTGGCATTCATTTGAGTTTGCAAACCCTCTCATGGGGGTCCATACGTGACTCTTTAAGAAAGGTCTTTTGCCTTTTAAGAAGAGTTTGCTGTGCCCGCTGATTCTGTTCATGTCAATTCAGGAAGCAATTGCTGGAAAGTGCAATGTTATGTGCATCTCAAAGGATGACAGGAATCGACAACCATCTAACGACGAACTTGAGTTGGCGGACTATGTGTTTTATCGCACCTTTGATGTCAAAAATCTTTCAATTTCAGATAAGCTGGATGAAAAGATAGCCATGATAGATGGTGTGTCCTTGCGTTTCGAAATCTGTTCAGTTATTACTTTTGTGAGAGCCATTTTGTAGTGACGCTTTTCTTTTATCTGCTTATCTGTCACAGTTGAATTGTTGTTGAACAAAAAAAATCTTCAATCAGTGGACCTTGCTAAGTTAGATAGTGCGAATGTGACAGCTGATGTGAAATCATTGATTTCTGCCAAAGATGATGTTGCGGCAGATACATTAGTAGATGTGGCTAATAATTCTGTTTTGGTAGCGGGTGTAGAGAAAATGGGAACTCGAAATAAAGACACTGAGGACAGTGATAGAGATATTAAGTTTGATGCTGGTTTAGGTTCGTTATTGGGTTATGAAAAGAAGCAATTAACAGAAAAAGGTGATGTTGCTACAAATGAGAATTTGAGTGTGGTTCCTTCTACATCTAAATGTCTGTTGGGAAGTGGTCAGCAAATCAATTCAAAGTCTCCTGATTCAAAGCAAACTGAATTGAATAAGGATGGTGAAGGTACAGTGACTGTTACTGCCACTGAAAATGGAAAGTCAGAACCAAACAATGATGTTAAAAAGAGCACTGTTGTTGCAGATAAAGATAAAGCTAAGTCTGAGGATAGACCATCTAAGAAACTTAAGCTTGATGTTACTGCTAAAAAATCGATCGTCAGTGGTACTAAGAAATCTGTCAATGTTTCTCCGGCCAGTAATAATGTTTTACGATCTGTTGCGTGTGCTGCTGAAATTGCTGATGGAGGCAAGTTGATTAGTGAGTCTGAAAGTATAAGTGGTACTCCTCTTGGGAAGCAGAAGTTCAATAGTCCGGTAAATGGCAAATCTGGTGACAGACCTGACAAAGTATCTGTAAAACAATCAAAAGACAAAGACTTAGATAACTGTGTCAGTAAGGCTCCTCATCGTCCAAATAGAGCTGCAGAATCCAAGGATAGAGTAAAGTTATTAAGAGAGCGGGATGCTACAAGCGAAGGAATTTCCAAGAAAAGGAGGACCAATAATTTTAGTGAACATCAATCTACTAACAAAGTGGGTAAAGAGATCAAACAACCCAAAGATGGGGAGGTTGGAGGTTATGCCCAAGTTAAAGAAGTCACTCTCCCACCACTCGTAAGTTCTATTGCTTTTATCTACGTGATTTACAATCCCATGCTAGCCTCGTAGTCTTAATTAAATATGATTAGATAACTATTTTTTCATTCATTCTCCATTTGACTCCTTTCCGTCCTTTTTTTGCGTCCACTATCAACGATCAAAGCTAATATAGTAAAACCTTGGTATTTTATGGATTAGAGTTCAAGATCCTTGACTTATTTATAGAAGCATCCCGACAAATGGTTGTTCAATTAGGTTAAATATATATTGTGTGTGAGAGAATGCGGACTAATGAACACCTCAAACCCAATTAAATCAAATCAGTGTTAGAGGTGATGAGTATACAAAAGACAAAGATGATTAAGTTCTTAAGCCCTCGTGAGTAATATTTCGGACAAAGAGAAGAGAAGTTCACGGTTAGGTGAAGGTGAAGGTGAAGGTGAAGGTGAAGGTGAAGGTGAAGGTGAAAGTGGAACATTTAACTCCCAACGGAGAAGCAAACAACTTATGAAGTATAATTTCAATTCTAACGCACAAAAGGAATATATGATCAAACATATGACCAAAGTTATGTTTCGAGTGTCACACGTGTCGTTTTAAAAAAAATGCGACACTTGAATACGGTTAACAACGTATCTCGATTGTAAGTAGACACTAGACACACACATGACTAAGACAGTATGGGCATGTGAGGCATGTGAGGCGAAGACCAATTAATGCCCCTGTTAGGAGGCTCAGAAATTGGTGAACGGAAAAGATTGCGGAGGGATAAGACATGGATAAAGTATTGTAAATGATGATTCATGTTAACCCATCCGAAATCATTTTGGGACTAAGACTTTGTTAACCCATCCTCCCCATTTTCACGGTTGTAAAAATTATGGATCTTCATTTTTTAAGTGGCTTTGATTTATGGCGGGAATTCTTCTTAAGCTCTCAATGTTCCTCAAGGCCCCAACAAACAATCTATGGGGAATTCACTTGTTTACTTCTTTAACGAACCTTTAGGTCTATTTGCCATTGGCAATTACATGTTTAAATGATGAAGATTTATTTTCCTTTTTATGAATACGGTAAACACTCCATTTTCACAAATAAGTTTGATTTTGAACCAAATTATGTTTTTTTTTTCGTAATTTTTAACATTATTTATAAAAAAAGATTCAATAGTCTTAGTACACAAAATATTGAACCGAATTGTATCACAAATTTACCTAATCCAGCTCTTATTTATCATTTCTTGTAAGCCTAAAGATACAATGATAAATGTCATATAAGGAAGACTCATTCGGTATAAAGCACAAAAATGTCATTGGATTCTTCGCCTCGACTTCTCAAGCATGTCGTTTATTCATAGAGTTGCGTATGCTTCGTTGGATGTGTGGCCACACAAGAAATGATAACAAATAATATAGGTTGAGGAACGAGGTGGTTCGAGAGAAAGTAGGCGTTGCGTCGATTGAAGATAAGATGAGGGAAACCCGTTTAAGGTGGTTTGGCCATGTGCGGCGGAGAGCACCGAAGGCACCAGTGAGGAGAATTGAGAGCTGGGGAATGGATAATATTGTTAGGGGAAAAGGAAGACCGAAACAAACATGGTTAAAAGTAATTGAAAGCGATATCTTTTGGGAATTAATAAGAGTGGCAAGTGAGAGGGTATTGTGGAGAGAGAATCCATGTTGAAGATTTAGTTTGAGTTTTTGGAATTTACTTAAAGATTTATCAATCTTTAAGTAAATACTCCTCACATATATTAGAGAAAGGGAAGATACATATCACTTAGAGGCAATCTTTAAGTAAATACTGCTCACATATATTAGAGAAAGGGGAAGATACATATCACTCGGAGGGAGTATCATTTTTACTTAAAGATTTATTTATTTGTTTTTAAAACTGTTTTGCCGCTATAATCTTGGTTTTCACGTTTTTCTTACTTTTTATTTTAGTTTTTGCAAACACACTTGTTTTGTTTATCATTTATCTATTTTACCTTACTTCGTTTATTTACCTTTGACTATATAGGCGGATTCAAACCTATACAGATTCAGATAATGATTCATGATTCACGTTAGTTATGATTCATGTTAGTTGGGCTCAACTTTGAGCCTATTGATTCATGTTAGCAACTGAGAGACTATAATAACTTATGAATTAAATTAAAATCACCTCGGCCAAGCGACCACCACATGTGCATATCGGCACACTTATCCCCTTCCTCACTTCCACACTTCCTTCTCCTTTTTCTCTTCCTCCGATTTGCTTTACCAACCGCCACAACGGGTCCAGGGACGAGGGAATTAACCCGCCATCACATTTGGTGAGTTCTCTTTTCTGCGTCTCCTTTTCGTCTCCGTTTCGGTCGTTAACCGTGGGGGTCTAGGTAAGAGGGTGAGGTTGTTATAGTGGGTGGTTAAAAATTAAGTTAGGTTAAGGTTAGTGGGTAATGACTTTGATTATAACGGGTTAAGTTCACTTAGTAATGTAATTCTTACCAAATAAGGGAAGTGATAAATCTTTTTGAAATTGCCCAGGAAATGTGGCAAATCTTTGTGAAGTAAACGTTTAAGGAAATGTGTAAAATCTTTATGGGGAGTAATAATTATCGAAGTCAAAACTAAGATTTTCACTTAATAACATTGATTCACTTGAACGGGATTCAAATCTTAAGTGTTTGCGAGATCTAGTAGCCTTCTATAGGAAATATCCACTCCAAAAGTTCTCTACATTTTTGCCGTATCTATTTCTATCATTTTCCTTGTCTTGTAGTGTCACATACATGCAACATTTCATATTATATTCTCTCTTTCTCAAACCACTTTGTAATAGTCATACCTAAAGAATCTTCATATATTCAACTAATATGCAAAATTTTTTACACGCGATTAGTAATGAAGAATTAAAGTTCTTAATTTACATGTTACTCTAAATGTTGCTAGAACTGTCAAAACATGACCGGACCCCTAGACCCGACATGACCCGGTATTTTTAGCGTCAAAGGCCCGTAAATCCTAACCCGCGATCCAAAATGACATGTTATTTTAGGGTCAAAACCCAACCCGGCCCAATGGGTCAAAGATAAATTATGAATATTATTAAAATATTAATATTTTTATATTATATTTGAAATGATATATAAATAATTATTTTAATTAAATAATTAAATAATTAATTTTATATCATTAAATAATAAAATAATTTTAAAATAATGAATATAATAATATTATTAGTTATTAAATACTCCCTCCTATTTCATTTGTTGTTCCCCTTTCCTTTTCCATCCAATTCCGGTTTTGTTCCCTCTTTCTATTTTTAGACAACTTATATGGTCCAAAATCAATTTGATGTGGGTTCATGTGTATTGTGTGGTCCAAATTGATTCCCTTAATTATTGTGCTAAAGAGAAAGGGGAACAACAATAAATAAGAGGGAGTATGATTTAATTTTAAAAATTATGTTTTTTGGGTTGGAAAATGATAAAATAAAACACGTCGTAAACTTTTTGCCGGCCTGTATTCCGATCATAACCCGACATGAGATCCGTATGACCAAACCCTTATATGATCCGTCCCGTATTCGATCAACCTCACATGTTGGACCCGTTTGACACCGTTTGAGTGTCACTATTTATCGTGGCTTATTTTTGCATCACTCATGTAAGCCATGTCGATCTAGAATTGGCTTGAATAGCCTTGTATCGGCTAAGTCATGTGTAATATTTGCAATTGTTCAAAGTTTGTGTATTGGAAAATATTAGGGCGGAAACTTGAACATCTGTTATGTATGGTCGCATAACAACCGGGGTTTAATACCATAATATTCCTGATTCAAGCTTCACGAATATGATATGTTATATGGTGGGAGTCACACGAGTGGAGATTGAAGAAAAAGCGAGTGAAGATGTGACATTTGCTGGGAGATGTTAACAATATTAAGATGGTAAAGGATAAAGCAAGAGTGAGTTTGGGAAGTCGGTTTAGGATTGGATAAGATTAAGATTAAGTTGATTGTAATAAGGTAGCTACGTAACTCAGGGGAGGCAATGTTTTGGTTTGAGAAACTTGAAGTGGTTACACTAAAAGACCCAAAATTTGGTGAAGAAAATTGTTAAATGGTTGGATTAGATATCCAAATTATCCTTTTTTGTACACTTTTCCTAAGTATCTTTAACTTTTTGGATTTAAATAAGATCATGCTCATATTTTTTATATTCGAACTATTTGCACCTACTAGTAGTTATTAATAATTAGAATATTAACCTAGTGGTTTCACCAAAACCATTAATTTTAACTATCGATTTTAGGTTTTTGGTGGGATGATCCTCTCACATGTTATAGAGTCTTGTCGGCGAGCTCAAGCCAATCTCGAGCTTGAAAAAATTGTGCTCGTTACCAGGCTTGGCTTGAGAGCTTTAAGGCAAGCGCAAGCCTTAAGGCGAGCTCGAGAAACTCGAGCTTTATTCAAGCCTATATATAGTTGTTAAATTTTCCTTTTTTTCTTTCGATATTGACAAGGCTCGAAGGTTAACGTTTGGCAAATCAATGAAACATTTTATTTGTGCGATACACAAATATAATAAGGATAAACTCTTTAAATAAAATATAGGCAATATTTTATTTAATCACATAAGTTCGAGCCGCACGCGAACTTTTCGAGCCGAGCCAACGTTAGCGGCTTCACTAGTTAAGCTCTTGTCCCGAGCCCGAGCCCAAGCCCGAGCCCTAGCCCGAGCCGAGCTTTGGCCATTGCTCGCTAGCTGTCTTGTCTCATTATCATCCCTAATTAGGATATTAAACCATTAATTGAGTCCTAACCGTCTGTGGAGCCTTAAAACACTCTAATCTAAGTAATCTAACTACAATCATGTAGATGGTACATTAAAACACCGTAATCTGAGTAATCTAACTAAAGTCATGCAGATGGTACAAATACGATTGAACACCTTAGAAAGATAACTAAGAAATTATCTACTTTACCCAAGACCATCATAACAAAGTGAGTGAATCTCGTGATCAATTTAATTCAGACCCTTCTAACCTTAACAGTATAAAATATGACAACATGAAAGGATCTTATGGTGCAAGTAGTTTATTTGTTATTTCGACAAGTTTTTGTTCCAAAGGCGTTTCTTATGTTATTTAAATATCTAAATTCTATTACTTATCAAGACCTTTACGTTGGTAAACCATGTGACTCAAGATGGACTCAAATTGCAAAACTATGCTAAAAATATGACTAAAGTATAAAAAACAATAGTGGATAGTAAACATCCATAGTGACCATATTAAAAAGAAGACCATAGAAAGTACTTTAAACACTCATTATTTAAAAAAGGTCACCCAAAATAGTCTCACCATCTAAAACTTTAAGCTCCTTAACATTGTTCTTTTCGTCCTTCATTCATTTTGTCAGCAAACAGTGTCATGAAATGGAAGCATCTTGTCCTACCCCCATCTAGACCTTATTTGTTCATTCATCTTTGTTGTTGTATCATATTCAGTATCTATGCACGGTTTAAAATCACGGTATCGGTCGTGGTAACGGTGTCCGGAATCTTGGTTGACATTTATTTTAAAAGCTTTCGTAGATACTTTATCGTCCATTTGTCTATTTCATATGAAGCGAAGATTAAATCTATTCACGATAATTAGTCTAACCTACAAATTGCAACTTTGTAGTCTTTTTCTTAACAAAATTTGGCCAGTTCAAATTCTAACTTGGTCATCTCCGTTTTTCACGGGCCAAGCTGGGCAAATAGGCCTATTACGCGTTATAAATTGGTAGTGATACATCTCAGGCTATACGCTATACGTGATGTATCAGAGAAGATTTTAAACCATGTGCCTATGTGCATTCTGCCTTAATTTTTGGACTGTAAAGAATTTCTGGCAAGAACCATCAGCCTCGCATTTGAAATAGTTTGATGAAGTGGAATGGGATATTTTAAAATGTGGCAACTATGTAAAACAATTGTGAACATAATTGTTGTCAGGAACATGCAGTTTCTTAAGGAGCCTAATTTAAAAAAAAAAAATCTACCTATAATCAATAGCTTATCCCTTAGTGGTGATTTTCTAGTATAACTAAATCTGGTTCATATAGAGTAATTTATTTGTATCATTCTTCTTTGGGTTTTCTGCAAAGGTTTTCGTTTTTTTGTTGTTTTTGTTTTTGTGTTCTTGTTCTTTTGTACACTAACTTTCAATGCTCACTGTTTATGTGTTTACAGGACAAGACCAAATGGTTTACAGATGGTGTAAGTATGCTTCTTCATGCTGAGCTCTATATTTATTTGCTAAATATAAGCCTAAGCTCTTTACTTGCTTTAGATTGACCTTTTATTGTTGCAAAGATTAAAATAGTGGTGTTTCTTAGTAATCAAGGTAAGCTGGGATTTGGTAGTTTATTTGTATGGTTGTTGACAAGAATATGAGGCTACAATTTTCTCCATCAATTGGTCTCACTTAAGATTGTTGTATAATATCTATGGATCATCATTGAGAAACAGATACATCTCCTTGAGGTATTTAAATAAATGGGATGATTTGGGCATGTTTTACATTGAGACTCATACATGGCCTTTGTGAGGATGTGTTTCTCCATATGTTGGTTATTATTGATTTTTTAAAAGTTACCTGCGTGATCCTTTTATCTGAAATCATGAGTTCAGGTCTGACTACACATTAACCAGCGGGCGCGCGGGTGTGTGTGTGTTTGACACTTGAGTATGTAGGAAAGTACTATAAATTATATACTTCAATGCGCTGGGTTAATCAGTTGCAGCTAATGCTTTCTGTCTCTTTATTGGTCATGCATATGGAACTCTGGGTAATTGGATTATGCGATATTTATTGGCCATGTACTTGAATTAAATGACCGTGTTTTCTATAAGCCGGGGTTGTTGATCATCATTTTGGCTGTTTGTCTATGAGATTTCTACAAGTGCTCAGAGGTCAGAAGTAATATCTTTTGATGCATTTTGGGACACTATTTTACAAATATTATGTGCATATCGACAATTTGCGGTAATTTTTTGAAGGCAAATTTAACAAAAATAACCCAACGTTTGTTAAGTATTCTGAAAATAACCCATCCTTTTGATTTTAACAAAAATAATCTAACGTTTACTTTTATGTTACAGAAATGTCCCGACATCTAACTTATATTTCGTAAAATGATAATTCAATCAATCCATTAACTTGACCATATTTTGCAAAAGTAATTATACAAGTGATGAAAAAATAATTTAAGAATAATTTTAAAACATGGAAAAAAATTGAAAAGAATTTATAGCACGGTTCAAAATCCTAAAAGGCGTAAATTATATGGTTTAAAAAATTAAAAGTATATCTGTCATAAGTATTTCCACTAATTTAAAATCTTATCTTATTTCTTTTCAAAAAATTATATATTTGTTTTATTAATTAATTTTTCATTTACAAACTAAGGAAAATATAACAAAATAGAACTTTTCCAATTTTTTGGTTATGAAATTTTTTTACATATGATATCACAAAATAGACTAATGATTTATGAAACTATTTTACCAAATACTCCCTCCCATTCACAATAAACCTCCCATTTCATTTTGGCACAAAAATTAAGGAAACACACTACCCCATTTCATAAATCATTTTGTGACAAAAATACAAATGTTGGATTATTATTATTTAAGTTAAAAGGTTGGGTTATTTTGGGAAGACTTATCAAAAGTTGGGTTATTTTTTGTTAAATTCGCCTTTTTTGAAATATCTCTGTTAATCATGTAGTTTCATGCCATCAAGCAAGGTGTTTGATTCTTTAACACCTTGTATAGTCTATTTGTGTTTTTCCTGACTCTTTTTTTTTTACATAACCTTGGCTCATCTTCTATTACTTATCCAAAACTTACTCATATCTTTCTGGATCTTTTATTTATCTTAACTTTCATCAAAAATTTACCCAACTTTCTTTTCTCGTAGCTTTGGGAAGACAGGATTAACGGTGCTAATGATCAAGGAAAGCTTGTTCTTCTTCAGAACTTGGATCCTACATACAGCGCGGATGAAGTGCAGGTGTGAAGTTATGATAATATATGTTGTTTGATATGTTATGTTTCTTTGTCCTGGGGGTATGGGCCAAGTTTTCTTATCAGATGTTATGTTGTGACATTCTATGTTAAAAATCAATGCATCTGCTTTGTGTATGGAGTCACAAGTATCTGAGTGTGACTAACGGCACATTCTATGTAAACTTATGAGATATTGTTTCTACCCTTTTATTGGATTATAAGCTTTAAAGTTTTGTTATCTCTGTGTTAATTTTCCCCAGGGTATAATTTTGGATGGTTTTCATGAAAGGTGTACAGTAAAAATAGTGCAACATACTGCGACATCTAGCCCGCATGCTGGTATGTCAGAATCTCTCTCTTTTTTTCACTGCTGATGCCTAATCTTCGTTTGAAGATATCATTTTTCCTCTACCATGACCTCGCCTCTGTTCGTTTAACATTCTCTTTGCTTTTAAAGCCCACCCAGTGTGATAATTAAAGTTACTAGGCTACACGAGGTGAAAAAGGCACTCTTCTTTAATTAAGCTATTTAATTTTTCTTGTAGGACAAGCTTTTGCCATCTTCAGCAATCGAGAAGTTGCAGAGATGGTCATGCGAAAGCTGGAACAAGGTTGCTTGATGCTCCCTAATGGAAGGTTTGTACGAGTTTTCTTTTTTATTCTTTTCCCCTTACCTGCTTTCTATTCGGGAGGAGGGGGCTAGGTGATTAATTGGTAAAAGATCTTGTAAGAATTGAATTATTGCCACCCATTGTGGAAGTTGATTTGTTTTTTAGCAGCCTATTGTTAATTTGATCTAGAATTATTTTCTTACCTGATTTTGGCATTTAATTCTTTGTGCTCTCAAACTGTCTCTGTAGTGTATCAGTTACAGATTATGGAACTGTAAAATGTGGGCTAAGGTTCTACATTTTCTTATAGACACTACTTGTCTTGTTCTGTGAGAAGCAGATTAGTTACGTTATCGAAGTTGTCTTATACTATTTCTGTAATTTTGTGTCTGATGAGTGATGCTGTCAATGTCCGTATCATAAAGATGTGCTTAACAATAATGTCCCCCCCCCCCCCCCGAGAGGATTGTTTTTATTAGACTTTTTCAGTCTTTGAGCATGGTTAGCTAATGAGATTTTAAGCAAGCTTTTCATTTAGTCTATTTCCAAATGCATTTAGTGAACCATAATTTTGGCTTCTGGTACAATTTTGTGATACTTTGAAACGATCCGACGATCCCTAGAAGTAGTAGAAGTGTTAAGTGTGCATCCAATGGGTTTTGGCTTCTCTCATCAAAGAAGTAGGTAAAACAGAACTAGAAATGCTGTGAAAGCATTTTTAGTTTCTCAAAGCTCCTTGTTATGTTACTTCGACACTTCATATGAGCTCGCATACCCCATGTGCGACACGTGAAACTTGGACAGTGGTATGACACTCTGCCACTTCATTTTTCAAACCAAGAACTTGAATTTTTATAATGAAATAGTAGAGTCTGACTCTTGGGTACGCACCCGTTTCCTACCCTTTGAAGTTTGAACCAAATCTGAGTAACCTCTTGCATTTAGTGGTGTAATCAGATTCTTATGGTTCTGCTTAATCAAATGCTTTACATATTTAATTTCAGTGTTCCTCCATTTTCATAGCTTTATAATTGACTTCTTATATCTGAACTATACAATTCATCATCTTTTCGGTATTGCTTGCTGAAAATGGATTGTCAACTATCCAGGAAGAAACTAGGAAGGGCAGTGCTGCCAAAGTTGGGGATTCAGATTGTGTGTAGTTGTCTTTTGTTTTGGATCACACATTCTTTCTCGTGCCACATCTTTCTCTATTACAATTTTTTTGTAAATAAATTTACTGAAATGCCTTCATTTTATTTTGTTAGTAAAGTGAATATATTAATTTATCGGCTGATATAAAAGTTTAAGATGCGTATGTTGGTGAATGTGCGGCCATACAAGGAAAGATCGATTAAGGAATGAGGTGATTAGGGAAAAGGTGAAAGTGGGGCCAATAGAGGACAAGATGATGGAAAACCGACTAAGATGGTTTGACCATGTGAGAAGGAGACCTATGGACGCACCAGTTAGGAGGGTCGAGACTTGGGGAACAGAAAAGGTTGCTAGGGGTAGAGGGAGACATAAACAGACGTGGCTGAGAGTGATAGAGCATTATATAAGATTTCTCGGGTTTGATGAGGTGACGGAGAAGGCACAATGGAGGGAAATGATATATGTGGATTTTTAGTATTTGACGTTATTTGATATATTTAATGTTTTTATTTAGTTTTTAAAAATGTATTTGTTCTTTTCAGATTTATTACACCTTTTTACCAACAACTCTCTTATATATTAATACTTGGTTCACTTTTAAGGTAAAGTATTCTGGAACCTTAAGTTTTACTTTGGTTTTCAAAATCGTTTTAATCTTTATTCTCGATTTAAATTCTATGTTTTTATAAAAGAAATCCGGACTTCGATTTTAAAACCTTAAGTTTACCTTTTTTTGTATTATGTTTCTCTACCCTCTTGTTTTTCACTTTTTCTTTTCTATATTTTCGCATTCTGAGGTGTGCGTTCACCCATGGACGGTTCTAAAGGATGATTCATGTCAGCCGACCCCAATTCATTTTGGGCTTAAGGCTCTGATGTTGTTGTTCAAGAGTGTTCCAATTATCGGGCATTAAACTTATGAGTCATACGATGAAGTTATGAGAGCGGATAATAGAGCAAAGGCTTAGGAAAGGTGTAGACATCTCGGATAACCAATTTGGATTTATGCCTGGGAGATCGACTATGGATGCGATTTTTATCATGAGACACTTGATAGAACACCATCGGGACAAGAAGAAAGACTTGCATATGGTTTTTATTGACTTGGAAAATGCATATGATAGGGTACCAAGAGAAGTACTTTGGTGGGCTTTGGCAAGAAAAAGTGTGTCTCGAAAATATATTGACCTCATAAAGGACATGTATGAGGGGGCTAGTGCAAGTGTTTGCACTAATGTTGGGAGAACGGAAGAATTTCCCATTACCATCGGGGTGCATCAAGGTTCCGCACTTAGTCCTTTTATCTTTGCTATAGTTATGGATGAGTTGACAAGGGATATTCAGGACACCATCCCTTGGTGTATGATGTTTGCTGTTGATATTGTGTTGATTGATGAGACAAAAGAGGGGGTGGAGAGAAAGTTGGAATTGTGGAGGCATACTTTAGAGACTCGTGGGTTTAGGCTGAGCAGGAATAATACCGAGTATTTGAGGTGTCAGTTCACTAACGTGGCGGGGTCGAGATCGACAGAGGTGGAGAGTGTTATTTTCGATGGGAATGTTGTTGAGGGGTCGAATTTCTTCAGATATCTAAGATCTATTATTAAAAAAGATGGGGAGTTAGACGGTGATGTTGCATCACAGAATTAAAAAGCGTGATGGTTGAAATGGAAGAGTGTTTCAGGGTTTTTATGCGATAAAGATATGCCCCAAAGATTAAAGAGAAAATTTTATTGCACGGCAATTAGGCCTGCCTTACTTTACGGTTCCGAGTGTTGGGCCGTGAAACATTGTCACGTTCAAAAGATGAGTGTGGCGGAGATGCGTATGTTGAGGTGGATGTGCGACCATACAAGGAAAGATCGATTAAGGAGTGAGGTGATTAGGGAAAAGGTAAAAGTGGCGCCAATAGAAGACAAGATGATGGAAAATCGACTAAGATGATTTGGCCATGTGAGAAGGAGACCTATGGACGCACCGGTTAGGAGGCTAGAGACTTTGAGTTCAACTTGGAGAACTGAAAAGGTCCCTTGGGGTAGAGGGAGACCGAGACAGACATGGTTGAGAGTGATAGAGCACGATATGAGATTTATGGGCTTGAGGAGAATATGGTGACGGAGAGGGCATAATGGAGGGAAAGGATACATGTGGACTTTTAGTATTTGATGTTATTCGACAGATTTAGTGTTTTTATTTAATTTTTTAAAAAAAAATTATTTCTTCTTCTCTCCTTTATTACACCTTTTTACCAACCACTTTCTTATATATTTTACTTGGTTTACTTTTAAGGTATTTCGGATCCTTAAATTCTATTTCGGTTTTCAAAATCGTTTTAATCTTTATTCTCGATTTAAATTTTAAGTTTTTATAAATGAAATCTGGAATTCGATTTTAAAACCAATAAGTTTACCTTGACTTTGTATTATGTTTCGCTCATTTTTTCGCATTTTGAGGTGTGCGTTCACCCATGGACGATTCTAAAGGATGATTCATGTCAGCCGACCCCAAATCATTTTGGGATTAAGGCTCTGATGTTGTTGTTGTTGTTGTTGTTGCTCTGATGTTGTTGTTTTCCTCTTCTAACATGATAAGTTTGTGTTTATAAATTGCTGCTACCTTGAGCCTTTTCACCCTAGCTCGAGAATGGGTATGCGAGAAGTGTCATACGTGCCATGACACAATATTATCGATACGTGGATTGTTGTTCCAAACTGGAGGAAACTTATGTGAGGACACGTTTTTAAACTTGTTATTCATAAATTTGAATATTTCAAGTTTTTTGTAAAGTGGACTAGGGAGTTGCTAGTTAAATAACACTTGTGGTGTGTTTTTTTAAAATATCCTGTTAAATGCTTCACAAACACCCTTTTGACTTTTCGAGGACTGACGAGTTGGTTTGCGTCAAGTGAGTATTTACCAGTTAAACAGTTACAGCCTTATGATTTAAGAGTTAAAGCATGATAGTTCTTCATCATGATGTTAACTCTCGGTATGAAACATTATTTCGGAATTGGTTGCCGAGACTGAGTCTCGGTCACTGTGTTGTAAATGTCAGCAACATTTAAAACAGTGATAAATTGATCGCGGTTCAGTCAATACCTTGTCACTATTTGATTGGTATTTGATTCGTGAAACTTTTGTAGCTGGATCATGATTTGCTTTTCTATATGTTTGCAGGCCTCTTGTTGGGACCAACCATAGTATGACTCTGCATGGAAAGCAATCTCAATATTTTGGTCACATAGTCCTTGAAAAAACTAGACAACAAAAGCAGAAGGTTATGGTAGAGTTCATATTTGCAATTCTAGCTATTTTCTGATAGGGCTAGTCTGCTCCATGTGTTAATCCAAAAAATTGAAACTCGTTGGTGTTCTCTTCAATTTTGTTTAATGTCCCTTTTAATTTTTTCTTCCAGAGAGAAGCAGTGTCCACCTCACATTCATCTCAGTCAAATACCCTTGAGTATGAGATGGCTCTTGAATGGCAATTACTGCAAGATAGATCAGATTTGTGTTGGAAATATTTGTATCAGGTTTACCAATTACGGTTGACTAAGATTTATCTTGTTCTTTGATTGGTCAAAATTGCCTGAGTCTTTTTCCTCATCTTTCTGCAGCATCAAGGGGGTGAAATGAGAAAACTGAACACGCAACTCAAGTCTAAGTGAGCCTACAATCTGGCTCCCAATAGGGTTTAATCCAAGCTGAAAATCATATCTAAAGAACCGGTATGTCCTCCATCCTGGTGCATATTTGCCACGTGAATTTGTCAGTGAAATTGATGGTCAGCTGATCATTCTCGTGTAAATGCTGAAGAGACTGCCGTGATATGTTAGGAACTAGAGATCACATTTTGGCGAAAAGTTGAGCATGAATGCATGCAATATCGAAAGCAGATATTTCCAGTTCCAGACTATCAGTTGCCTTTGGTGCCACTCAAATCTTTTATAATGTTTTTTTGTTCACCATCTTGCTTATGGTTGAGAGCTGGCATGACTACCGATTAGTGATCAGTATATGTACATACATGTAAATGAGCTTCATGTTGGCTATTGGTAATAGCAATTCTTGTTTTAGTAATGATATCACAAGTAGTTTCCTGTCACTTGCCTCCAGAGCTGCTGATATCTTGTGTCCTACTTCTGGAAGAGTTGGAGATAACATTGTTGTCTAGTTTGGCATTTCTGATGTCTCCACTAACGCCATTGCTACTGTGTCAGTGTCCCTAAGCAGGCTTTGCGAAATCGTACAAAATTGGAGATTTGGAGTATGTCATTAAACTTTACCCCCTAGTGTGTAGAGTTGGCAATTGATCCAATTTTCCAAGACTTGCGAGCCTGCCCTCCATACCGGGCTGGTTCAAGGTTGCATTTCTCGAGCCCGCCTCGCCAAGGCGCTAACATATATTAATTGCCTTTGATGTCATGAAGGATTCTCATTCCTCGTAAAATACGATACTTTAATTGAGTTTAATTTTTGTTTGTTTTTACTATTTCTTTTGATAATGCTATGGCCAGTATTAAATAGACATGGTTCATCAAAAGGGACCTAAGTAGCACCAAAACGGACACCGACACGGCACCTCATGAAATTTACGACATGGAACACGTTATTTAAATTTAATAAAATATACATTCTATAGTTATAAACGTTTGATTTTTTTTAAAAAGTATTTGATATTAAATTTACTCAATTTATTTTTGCAGTACGTTTTTCTACTCGACTTGGTACTTTTTGCGCATTACTTTCCATTTCCATACCCTCGATGTGAAAGTAGCTCTAAGCCATAATTCGCTTCGTAATTAACCAACAAACCCCCAATTTCATCAATTTTTTTCATAATTTCAATATAGGTCAGTTATTTAATTCATAAACTGCAAATTATTATCGAATTAATGATATTTTTATGGGTTTTTGGCACTTCTTTAATTCCAGGGTTTACTTTGCGGTTATATAATCATTGTATATATGGTCATCGGCTGGCAACGTGAGCGATAGTGGTCTGCCAGCGTGGGTAGAGGTCGGTAGGAGAACCACGACGCAAGGGGGTGGCAGAGCTGATGGTCGGATATCCGGTGGGTGATAGGGAAGGTGGTGGTTATTAATGTTGATAACGAAATCGTCGATTGATAAATTCATTTTCTTTATATCATAACCCCGTCCATATTATTATGATGAACAAAACTTAGATCAATGTTGATCAAGAGTGACATCATGCTGATTAATTATCAAGTGCCAGGTTGTCAGCCGTACGACCGCCATGATTACAAGGCTAACATGGCTGACATATAGTGAGCGGTCATCAGCAGTGGCGGGCATGGTGGTAGTTTCCAGTGGAGGATGGTGGGTGGTGGTAGATGGGGTAAATTGTGACACCCCGCGATAAAGGTTTAGCATGCGGGATTCACTAAAATTCAACGGAGAAAAAGTACGCGGAAATAAACATAGGTTCATACAAACGTGATAGTCAAAAATGGGGAAAATATATCCCATGAATGACAGCACAAGAATAGCAAACGATAAATAAAGTCCAACGGTCAAGGTACTCGCTAGCTTACACATGTCTCACCCCATATAAGCACCAACTAATACCTGTCATTCATGAAACATGAACGCCACAGTCAGTGGGAAGTAACTCAGGGTTCTCTCAGCCACATTATGTTAAAATAAACGTAACAAAGAACTCAATGAAGCAAGGCATAGAAAATAATCGTAAGCAATATGAACAGATAAATGCCATGGGATAAAACTCATCAATTGATGAAAGAGAGCAAAGTGACTAATACTAGTATAACATAAGTTCATCTGATCACGTGAGACATTTGAATACGTTTAATTAGTCATGGACACGTATCCCAAGTAAAGTGACATATATGCAATCATCCAAAATGCAAGACATTTACTACTCTTAGACTATAATTTTCCCCGGGTAGGACTACGATAATAATACGGTCCTAGTTTAAACCTGACCAGACTCTCGGAATAAATAATTCCGATTCGAAATACGGCAGAACAACCCGTATCCAAGACTCGATGACATAATGGAAATCGAGTACCCCAATCACCAGAACAACACGAAAGTGACGGAATGACTAAGATACAACTCACTTGTCATAACAGCACAAGTGGCCAAAACCGTACTTGCCAGAACATCACAAGTAGACAAACCCGTACTTGCCAGAACAGCACAAGTAGGGCGCAAATATAAGTCAAGCAAAAGGTGTAGCAAAATGACAAATTCACATGGACACGACCCAATTTAATTAAATAAGTAGAATAAATCACTCGTATTTGACATACGATAAATAAATGAGAATGAATGGATTAAAGCTCATGTTATGGGAAAATTAAGACATTTCATATAATTATGACATGAATAAATAGTAAATTCCAAATTTATGATTAATGTGAGAAATATATATAAATGAATGGTAAATAAAGAATTTAGGACGCAAAAACATGTGACGGAAATTAAATAAATTAAACCCGAGCTCAAGTATTTCACGGTAAAAAATTAACCCAACCGAGGCTACGACCTTGCCATGACCAGCCCAGCCTAGCCGCACCCCATCACTGCCAACCACGGCCTGTACAAACGGGCAACATCTGCATAGTTCACAACCAGACAGCACGTTCCAGCCAAAAATACGCAGCATTCCCGCCCTTTTCCAACCATCTTAGGACGGTTTCCTAGGCCTGAACAAGGCGGATTTCACCCGTAAAAAAGACCCAATCTACACATGTACATATACTTGAGACGTAAGAAAGAAAATTGGTTCAATTTAGCATAAAGAAACCCATCAAAACAGTCCGAGAAAACTGCCCAACAAAACCCATTTTCACGGTTTCAAGAGGCTAATTTGTGACCGTCTTAAGACGAAATTTTAAGCATGAAAAGGGTGGAATTTATCACATACAAGCAACTCATTACATACATGGATATACACATGAGACGGAAATTAACTAATTGGCTCAAATCATCCGTGAAATCGACTAAAAAACAGTCCACAAAAGTCATCCATCAACAACCTATATACATGGTTTCTAGACAATTTGTGAAGCCGTCTGAAGACAAGTTTTTAAGCATGTTAAAAGGCGGAATTCATCCAAACAAAAGACCCTATTCATTCATGTATATGCACACAAGACATGAGCTTTCAAATTGACTCGAACCAACAACAATTTCAGCCTAAAAATCGCGTCCAAAACTAACCCAATGCAGCCCATTTCCACGGTTTTTACTTCCATTTTTTAGACCGTCTTAATACGAAATTTTGAGCATGAAAATGATAGTATTCATCCAAATAAATCACCCAACATAATTACCCACTTCACCATGAATCCAAAGGTATCAACTTTTCTCAAAATAGATAAGTAAAACTCGAATACAAGCGTCTCAAACAAACACCACATAAACTCAGCAAGAAGGAAACTTTATATGATAAAAGAGTAACACCACACGTAAACACATATAAATTTTGAAAAGAATAATATCAAGGCATATTCCATAATATGCTTGGGATTATTCTTATGAATATTTGTAGTATATGTAATCTTATTGTTCAAGGATAGATATTATTAGTTGCTATTTTGTAGGAGTTAAAAGTAGGAAAGGAGATTATGAGGATTGTATATTGTAGTGTATATAAGCTAAGGTTCTATCAACATTTGAGGTATGAAGAAATAACATATTCATCATCATTCTGGTATCATAATTTTCTCATGGTATCCTGAGCCTAAAAGATCCAAATTTATTTTTTCTCTCACAAAATTCACAACGAAAATATTAAAATCATCTTGCTCCATCATGCCTGGAGATGATGTAAAATCGAAAGGAGGTGGGAGTGGTCCAAAGACAATTCCCATGACATCTCCTCTATATCTTCATCCTTCCGACAGTCCTAGTTTGAATGTCAAGCAAATAATATTCGATGGCACAAACTATGATATGTGGTCAGATGCCGTGAAGAATGGATTGGATGCGAAGAATAAATTAGCATTCCTTGAGGGAAACGTAAAAAACCAGTGAGCGATGAAGAAGAAGACAACCTTGAATTAGTCGCGTGCCGACAATGCAACGCGATGTTGCGAGCGTGGCTTCGGAATGTGATAGATCCGAAGTTACATCCGAGTATCACTTTTGCTCAACCAATTGAAGATGTTTGGGAGGAGCTAGGGGGCAGGTACTCGGCTGGGAATGCTCCCAGAGTTCATCAACTCAAGAGCGAGTTGAATGAATGCAAGCAAGACCAAGAGACGGTGGTTGAATATTATACCAGGCTTAAGATCATTTGGGACGAGTTAGCAAAATACAGTAAAATAAAAGACTGTAATTGCGGAGCAGCGGTTTCCATAGCAAGGGAGAAAGAGGAAGAGAAGGTACATCCGTTTTTGATGGGGTTGGATTCGAAGTTGTATGGACAGGTTCGAACAAACTTGCTGAAGGTGGACCCAATTGCTAATTTGAACCGTGTCTATGCCATGGTACTGAGAGAAGAACGACATGCCTCGTTCACCAAAGTGAAAGAGGAACGCAATGATGTTGCAATGTCTGTCAAATTTCATAGCGGGAAAGGAAGGAGCAATTATGCCAGAGATGATGCGGAGGAATCAGAGAAGCCACCACCACCACAATGCACTCATTGCAAGAAATACTATCATACGAAGGAGAATTGCTAGGATAAGCATGTTGGGAAATGTGTCCTCAACAATAGTGCGATCACATGATTTAAATATCATTATTAAATCTCATTTACAAGAATACGCTTGGGATGATTCTATTATATATAGTCAACTGACCAACATTTATCGGTAATGATTGGCTGACTAGAGTTTGACATTACTGTCGTTTGACGGTGGTGGTCAGTTGATCCCTTGAGGTCACACCTAAAGGACGATTCCCATAATAGAAAAGATTAATTAATTGTATGACAATACGAGTTAATTAATTCCTAAAAATTGACTAAAAGGTAGTCGAACAAATTATTTAGAGAGAGTTCGAGTTTTGAACTCAAGGCACGGAAATTATTATTTTTATTATGCGATAATTGAATAATGAATTATTTGAGACAGGAATTAATAATTAAGCGGTTGATTATTAAATTTGTACTAATCGATTAATGTGATTAATATTGGTACGTAAAATATATGTGCAGTTGTACACGTATATTTGCGGAGTAATGTTAGACGAAATTAATTGGGAATTATTTAAAACATGAGACGATGTTTAAAATAAAATTACACGTATTTGTGCGACAAATATAAGAACCAAAATGGACCCGTAAATGGGTCATTTTGGACCGTGTAAAATGTGCCTTGAATTGTGTGCACTAGACACAATTAGACACACATGAGACAAGCCATTGTTTTTGATTGGCTTTTGTCTTTTCCATATTTTTCTCTAATCCATGCCAAAAGCTATTGGGCATAAATAACATCAAAATTGCACTCCCCATGTCTCCCTCTTTGAACCGTCCCTCCCTCCTCATTTAGGAGAGTGGTGTTTTTCATTTTTCATATGTTTTAAAAAGGAAATACTCTAACTTCTCTCTAAATACATAAAATTGTTTTTATGGAAATTTGTTCTTAATTTCTAATATATTCTCAAGATTACAAATGTAGTAATCATAAAATATTAGAATAATTTTAAGGTTACTTATATTATTATCTAGTTAATAATAGTGTAAGGATTATGGGATTAGTCTTGGGTGCAACTAATTGGAGGCATTCTACTTTGAGTGCTTGGAGGATCATCCTAAAATATGGAAAGCTCAAGATCAAGTGGAGGAAGGAGTTCTCCACTTGTGCCCTTTATGATCCGATTTTTATGGTGAGAAAATTATTTTTCTTCCTTAAATTGTTTATAAGTTTGTATGCATAAGATCACTTTTAATTTTATGACAAATTAAAATAAAACATATATGAATGTATTAAGTTTATAGATCTACTTTTCCTTCAAAGAATGGGTACGAGGAGGTGAAGGAACGGGAAAGAGGAAGAGAAAGAAGAGGAAGCGGAGGCAGCCGTGGGAGTGGAAACCGTGGCCGTGGCAGGGGACGCGAGAACCACCAGGCGAATGCTGTAACAAGGGCAGGAAAAACAGAGGATCAAGGGAAGTCCAATATTCTGTTTACCAATGCAGAAATAGAGAGGTTGCATATTCTGTTGAATGCGATCCCCGAGGGAAATGAAAAACTCCAAGGTATGAAATTAACCGTTGACATTGAGTGGTTAGTTGACAGCAGAGCATCTCACCATATGACGGGAAAGCAAGAGTACTTAGAGAATACGTGGACAGAGGACTATTCCACTGTGAGTCTACCTGATGGTAGACGTGTTGAGGCCACAATTCATGGGGAAGTGAGATTAAGCTAGAATTTCGTGTTGAAAGAAGTGTTATTTGTGCCATCTCTTACTTGCGATCTTATTTCCGTCCAGCAGCTAATTCATGAAAATAATTGTCTAATTACCTTTTTATCCGGATTATTGTGAAATACAGGATCGGACTACGAAGATGATGATTGGACGGGGTGAGCATAGAAGAGGGGTATATTATTATCAATCGGACAAGATCAAGGTTGCGGGTTGAATAACGGTTGAAAAGGATAGTCGATTGTGACATAGAAGGGTTGATCATCCTTCAAAGAGTATATTTTCTCAGTTTTCTAATTTGGTTGGACATAATTTGATTTGGAATTCTGATGAAATTTGTAATTCATGTTGTCGTGCAGAACAATCACGTACTCCGTTTAAGCCTAGTAATGGTAGATGTGATGTTTTATTCGGTCTTATACATTGTGACATTTGGGGGCAATACAAGGTAGCGAGCTTGACCCGTGCACATTATTTTCTCACCATAGTCGATGACCATAGTCGGGGAGTATGGGTTTATTTAATGAAAGAAAAGAGTGAAACGGGGGATTACATGAAAATCTTTTGTCAGAAGGTAAAGAATCAATTCGAGAAAAGTGTGAAAATAATACAAAGCGATAATGGAACGGAGTTATTATCCGGTCCTATGCAAAGTTATTACGAGGAAAATGGGATATTGTTTCGCACTAGTAATGTAGATATACACCCAACAAAATGGCCGGGTTGAGAGAAAGCACCGTCACATACTCGAGAAAGCAAGGGCCTTATGTTTTCAAGGGAGGTTACCTTTGCATTTTTGGGGGGAATGTATTATGACCGCGGTTTATTTAATAAACCGAACACCCACCCCTTTACTCGATGGAAAAACCCCATTCGAAATTTTATATCGTAAGCAACCTAAGCTCGATAATTTGAAAGTCTTGGGTTATTTATGGTATGCTCATAATAAGGATCGAACCGAGATAAGTTCGGGAATGAGGAAAGAGGTGTGTTTTTATTGGGTATCCACATCATAAGAAAGGGTGGAAGGTTTACGACTTGAAAGAAAAACGGGTATTTGTTTCACGAGATGTCATATTTTACGAAAATGTTTACCCTTATTCTGTTTCAACGAATGAATATTTATCACAACAAGACCTAAATAACAATCACGAAATCACTCTTGGCAACAATCAAATTGTCGAGTACAGTAGCGATGACGATAAGGATCTTGTTGTGAGGGGGAGTGACGAAACAGGTTCAGAAACAGAGACTTGAACATGGGTAGAAAATGCAGCTACTGATGATGAAGAAAACCCGACAGAAGAACAACAGGTTGAGGTGACGGGTGCACAACCTGGGCAGGAAACGATGGGTAGAGGAGCAAGGGAAAAATTTGAACCCGCGTGGAAGAAGGATTATTATTGTAAGTCGAAAAGAATAATTACCCCAAGCTCTAATGCTCATCACGCCCAATCAAAGTCTTCAAAGTCAGGTACTCGCTATCCTCTAGACAATTATGTTGTGACAAACTTTTTTTCGAATACTCACAAAGCTTTTCTAGCCACCATTGACAAAGGGCGAGAGCCAACCTGTTATAGTGAAGCAGTGAAGGACAGAAAGTGGAGAGAAGCAATAAGTAAGGAAATAGAGGCGTTGGAGAAGAATGAAACATGGAAGATTGTCACATTGCCAAAAGGAAAAAAACCCATAGGATGCAAATGGGTGTACAAAATTAAGTACAAAGCAGACGGTACCGTGGAGCGATACAAAGCTCGATTAGTGGCACAAGGCTTTACTCAAGTGGAGGGAGTCGATTTTCATGAAACCTATGCACCGGTGGCGAAGATGACAAGTGTGCGATGTATGCTAGCTGTGGCCGTGTCAAAGGGTTGGGCCATCTAACAATTAGATGTGAACAATGCGTTTTTACACGAAGATCTTGAGGAAGAAGTATACATGAGAATACCTCAAGGATTTGAAAAAGGAGGAGGAAATAAGGTATGTAAATTACTCAAATCAATGTACGGTTTAAAACAAGCCTCACGTAATTGGTTTGCGAAATTAACAATTTCCATGAAGAAATATGGCTTCATTCAATCGATGGCGGATTATTCTCTTTTTACTTACAATTGAGATGGCAGTTTTTTCGGAGTACTTGTTTATGTGGACGACATGATTGTGGTGTGTAATAATCAAGAAGCATGTGCGAAGTTCAAAGCATTCTTGGATAGAAGTTTCGGAATCAAGGACATGGGAAGACTGAAATTCTTCCTCGGGATAGAAGTGGCTCACGGTAAAAATGGCTTATTTATTAATCAACGGAAGTATGCTATGAGCATCATAGAAGAGACGGGAATGAAGGGAGCTAAGACGGCATATACACCAATACGGCAGAGGCACAATTTGTCACTAGCCAAAGGATATGTATTAAAGGATATTATGAAATATCGTCGCCTAATTGGAAGGTTAATATACTAAACCATTACAAGGCCGGACCTAGTATACACAGTGTACATACTTTCACAATTTGTCAACGAACCAAGAAAGGAACATTGGGAAGCGGCTTTGAGAGTCGTGAGGTACATAAAGCGAAATCCGAGCAAGGGTATCACAATGAAGAAGGGGACTGACTTGCAAATTAAAGGATATTGTGACTCGGATTATGCAAGTTGTCCGTTGACAAGAAGATCGATAAGTGGTTATTTTGTCTCGTTGGGACAATCACCTATCTCATGGTAAGCCAAGAAACAGCTAACAGTGGCGAAGTCATCGGCTGAGGCCGAATATAGAGCCATGGGGGCTGCAACAAAGGAATTGATATGGGTAAAATCTTTTCTCGCATCTTTAGGCGCCTTTCACACTAATCCGATAGAATTATATTGTGATAATCAAGCAGCTATTTACATAGCTAAAAATCCGGTATTCCATGATAGGACAAAGTACATTGTGATAGACTATCATTTTGTGCGACAACACCTTGTCTCGAAAGAAATCAATACGTCACATGTAAGAAGTAAAGAGCAAATAGCGGACTTGGTCACAAAGGCGCTAGGCGGAGAAACGTTCGATCATTTGCAGTTCAAGTTGGGACTCGGTATACCTAGAGCTCCAACTTGAGGGGGAGTGAAAAGAATAATATCAAGGCATATTCCATAATATGCTTGGGATTATTCTTGTGAATATTTGCTATATATGTAATCTTATTGTTTAAGGATAGATATTATTAGTTGCTATTTTGTTGGAGTTAAAAGTAGGAAAGGAGATTATGAGGATTGTATATTGTAGTGTATATAAGCTAAGGTTGTATCAACGTTTGAGGTATGAAGCAATAACATATTCATCATCATTCTGGTATCATAATTTTCTCAAATTTCAACATAATGTCGAGTAATCCCATCACCGTTACCTTGAATGCTTTTCAATCCTCGAGTGTGTCATCCGCAACTTTATTACCTTGAATGATGGAGGAAGAAAAGGGGAAGAATTTGGCGCAAGAATTACGGAAATTGGTCGAGAAACGAAGGAGAAATCTTGATTTTTAAGCTTGAAAAATGGTGTTTATGGTGGAGCTTGGCTTTGGTCGTTCACCACGAAAGCAAAGGTGGAAGGGGATTGGATTTCCAAAAAGTGAGGGAGAGTATTGATAGGTCATGAGTGGAAAAAAAATGAGTTCTTTAGAAAATTCGGCCCAATTAGCTAAATGAAATGGTTTTTATTAAAAACACGCCTCATAAATAACGATACGATTATGCTTATCATAATAATAATTATTAGGATTACTATATACCAAAGGTTATATTTTTATGAAAATAAGTTTTGAAAATATAATTAATTAAATAAATAAACTAGTTTGAAAAAGTAATTAAATCATTTCATTTAAAGTCGTATTAAGCGCGGGTGTTACAATCACCCCTCCTTTTAAAAAGTTTTGCCCTCGAAACTTGAAGTAAGGGAGATTACCTTATGATAACAAACTAGGGTACTTGATACGCATGGTAGCTTCCGGTTCCCACGTCTCTTCTTCCACATTACCACACTTCCACAACACTTTTACCAAGGGCACAACTTTACTCCTCAACTTCTTATCCTTCTTATCTAAAATGCGAATCGGTATCTCTTCAAAAGAAAGACTAGGCTCAAACTCGAGAATTTCATTTTTCAACACATGACTTGGGTCGCTAATGTATTTCCTAAGTGGAGACACATGGAACACATCATGAACTTTACCCAAATTCGGGGGCAAATCTAATTTGTAAGCCACGGCACCAATTCTTTTCACAACATCATAGGGTCCAATGTACTTTGGACTCAACTTTCCTTTGACTCCAAACCTCTTTTGGGATTACTTAGCTTCGGTGATTCTTGGAAGACCAAGTTGACTACATCTTCGGGTGTCGAGTTATGTGCTACATTTAGCTTGGCCAAAGCTTGCAGTAAAGCTTGGCGATGTGGGAATGAGCTTGCTACTAATTGCCAGACTGAAAGATCAGCCTTTGTCTTCTGTAATTGCTTGAGCAAATGGTCAGTGGAGTCATCTTCGTTATCATTTGGTGTGACAACGTTGGTTGGACCATTTTGAGTAGTGTTTTGATATGGACGCCCCGAACGAGTTAGGTGGTCCACATCTTGGTCTTCACCATTTTGGACTATTTTCTTGACTAGGGAGTTTTCAATGAGGTACTCGTCCTCATCATCATCGGCCCATACTCCATTGATCGTAGCTAGTTCCCTCATTTTCATGATTTCATCTTCTAGTCGTATGATTTGGTCGACTAATTTATCAACCATGGCGACTATTTCTTGCATAGTAATGTTTTGAGAGAAGATTAGTGGCACATGCTCCTTGGGTGTTGCGTTGGGATCATGTAAAGTTGTCACCACATTTTCTAATTCCCAAACTTGTCTATCCACACTCCTTGCCCATGTGATGAAGTTGGAAATGGTAGGGGAGATAGTAGAGTGGAACCCCTCACTCTCGATTGCATGGATCTCATCTTCAATTGGAGAAATGAGGTGTGAACAATCTAAGGTAGATTCATCACTTGTAATCACTTGAACTCCAAGAGGAGAGTGTTGTTGGGTTTACCTCCCGGCGCTATTGGTAGTCGACCATCTTCAATCATGTCTTGAAGCACATTTTTCAATTTGTAGCATTTTTCTGTGTCATGCGCCTTGCCCCTATGGTACTCACAGTACGAGTTTTCGTCCCAGAATTTGGATTTCTTTTCGGGTTCGGGAGTAGGTCCAATGGTTTGGAGTTTGCCTTGTTTCATTAACCTTTTTAGAGCATTGGAGTAAGTGTCCCCAAGATTTGTGAATTTCCTTGGTGGGGTACTTTTCTTGGATGGCTCGAGAAGGTTAACTTCATTAGTCTTGCTAGTGGAGCCGTATGAACGACTAGTTGAGCCTTGGTATCCTCGACCTACCGTTTTGGACAAGAGCCCTTTACGGATGTCATCTTCAATCCTTGTCCCTAGTACGGTTAAGTCCTTGAAAGTCTTGATGTTTTGGTATCTCAAATGATTGGCATATATGGGTTTGAGATTATCCACGAACTTCTCCATAAGGGTAGCCTCATTCGGGCGTTCAACTAGTTGGGTACTAGTCTTCCTCCACCTACTTAGGAAGTCGGTAAATCCTTCTTTGTCATTTTGGGTAAGAACCTCTAGAGTGCGCATGTTAACTTGGATCTTAGCATTATCCGCGTATTGCTTAGCAAATTCGATCGCGGCATCTTCCCAAGTAGCGATCTTCTTGTGTTCTAAAGAGTAGAACCATTGCTTTGGGATGGTGTTAAGAGATGAAGTAAAGATCCTTAAGAACATCTCGGGTTTGATGCCTTTGATAGACATGTAATCCTTGAAGGCACGGATGTGGTTCAAAGGGTTTTCGTGTCCCTTGAATTTAGGGATATCTGTCATATTGAAGTTGGTTGGCAATTTGGAGTTGACGGCCTCATACTTGCGATTATTCTCCCTATAAATGTCATCCCCTTTAAGGTACATCAATTGCTCCTCTAAGTATTGGAGTCTTTTCTCAGCTACAGTTAGTCCCATGGGAGGATTTTCGTCCCTGGATTCACTTGCGAAGTCACCTACTACTTCACTTTCGTGAGGAGGCAATCTCCCCTCTACGGCGTAGATCCGACCCTCGATGGTGTCAAGGCGATCGTACACTTGGTCTTGAGTAACTTGGATTTGGGCTAGCGCGGCTAGGATTCGATCATTACCATCTTGAAGTTGGTTGAGGTTCGTGTCGCTGGTTCCAGGCATCTTGAAAACTGGATAAGAGATCGATGACGAATCAAAACACGATCGACCATTCTAACACCCTTGCTAAAAGAAGAAATGT
Organism: Silene latifolia; assembly: GCF_048544455.1. Lineage (NCBI taxonomy): Eukaryota > Viridiplantae > Streptophyta > Magnoliopsida > Caryophyllales > Caryophyllaceae > Silene > Silene latifolia. The sequence goes on from NC_133535.1 coordinate 86,052,209, forward strand.
TTTGACTCGTGAAGTGGGTGTGTGCCACTTGTGTTGAGTGAGCTTTGAAGAAAGGACAAAGTTTTGGAAAATGTGTATCCTAGTCAACTATAGTGTAGTTGTAGGAGTTGACTCAAAGTGAGGTTTTGAAATGGGTTTGTGGCCCGAATTTTGACTCGACAAACGGACAGAGTTTCGACTGGGTTTTGCGCTAATCGAATGGCCTTTTTCGAAATTTTGATTAAAAAAAAGGTTTTGATTTTTGCAAAAATCGTCATGGTTTCGTTTAGAAATGGTGATCACGTAAGGTACAAATATTTATACAAGCATTATAGCGGGATGCTGAGTGCTTTTAAAAGGGTTTTGGTTTAAAGGGTGGGTTGCCATACCGAACCATCAAACCCGAAGTCTGTGGAGAGGCTCGTACCAAACAAGAGTAAGGCCGATTCCTAGTCCATTTCCTCAAGTAGTGAAGGCCCTTGATACAAACAAGAGTAAGCATCATGGTATGGATGACGTCAATCGCTATCCATCCTTAGGCCCAAATAAGAATTAGGACCGTTTAGACGGGACGATCGGTCGAATGGGTTGGGTTGGGCCTAGGAAGGCCGAATGAAACGGTCTAGGAAGACCGAGTTATGAAAACCGACAATTGTCTTGTACAAAGTATTCCCTAACCTTGTTCAAGTTTCACCCTTTTGGCTACACGTAAGTGTATTATCCCCAGCGGAGTCGCCAAACTGTGGACAACGGAGGCCCACGGGGGCGCTTGGGAGGAAGAGAACAAGAGTTTGCATTTTGTTGGAGTCGCCACCAATATTTATGGGAAATTGGAACCGTTCGAATACCTCGTGTCATGTCAAGACACAAAGTAGAGACATGAACACCAAGCAATCGTTACCCTTAGCATTCTATGTCTAGAATGACTCTCGTGGATGCCAATGAACACGGATGTTCACAGAGATCTAGAGTAAGGGGTGAGGGTACGTATTAGGAAGCTCTTTTGATCGAACACCCTATCCCGCCCGCCTCGATAGCGGCCTCTACTAATGATTAGGGAAATTGTCTATACTCGATATATCGTCGATTATATGCATGCAATGCAACATCCAAGTTTTAATCCTAGCATGTGAAGATTTAACTAAGTCGGTTGACACGTAATTTAGCATACAATTGGGTCAAAGTAGGGATTTAGATTGATTGCATGTGAAAACACGTAAATGACACAAGAAATATGATAAATAAAATAAAATAGAATTACAATAAAGAAAATTACAATAATTACAATGGATTAAGCGATTTATGTCGAAAATACCTTTAAAACGGATAATTTGAGAAAACGAATAAAAAAGAGAAATAACGAACAAATCAGAAGGTGATAATACGATTAATAGTCCATTATACGTAAACTAATTAAACTAGGTCAGGCAACAACGGATTTCAGAGACAGAACTCAACCTGGAACAGGCGCAGCAGGACTGCGCCCTTTGGAAGAGGCGCAGCAGGTGCTGCGTCTGTTCCAAGGGTGAGTTCCTGCTGTCAAGCCGTAACTGCAAATCGTTAATATTCGTTGGTGATTTTAAGGATTTATTACGATATTTACTCGGACGAAAGTGATTATCAGGTTATTTACATGTGATTGATAGTCATAAAAGCAATAAACATGGATGAAACTAATTAAAACTAATTATATACAAGATTAATAAGGTTAATAATTACAAATTAATAAACTAAACAAATTAATTAGGTTAAACAAGTTATTAATGACGAACTAATGATGGTGACGATAAATAACAGTTGCAAATATGTCAATGATGAATTCCAGAGACTCAATATTGACGAATTGAATCTCTAAAACCCGAATTGATTTTAATGACGAAAACCCGCAATTATGAGTTACTTGGGATTTAAGCCGAGTTTTAATGATGGATTAAACGTGTTAAAGATGAACAATAATATACAGGTGAAATTATTATGCTATTGTATCAAAGAATTAAAAAAAACAAATGAAAACGAACAAAAGTTGACGAATTACAGAGGACGAAGGATGAAGAAAGGAAGCAGGAACTGCGGCAGCCTCACGAAGAGGCGGCAGAGAATCTAACGCTCCTTCAAGAGGCGCAGGCGATTCTTTGCGTCCTTTCTCGACGGTCTGTCTTCTGGAAATCCGTAAAAAGGGTTTTAAACACGGTTTTAGAAATCGGTTTTAACAAGTATTTTCGACATAAACCTTACATTAATGATGATACAAAAGTAAAGAATAATAAATAAAAGAGAGATTTACACCCTCAGACTTACATGTTTGACGAAACGAGAAGGACTAAGTTATCGATTAGCGATGCTCGACTCGAACTATAATGCAAATATGAAAGTGCCCTCGTAAGAGGAAAACGATTAGATTAATTAAGTTGATTGATTGTGGAGTTGGTCAAATTGGTCGGTCATGAAAACGAGGCTGGTACTCAGAAGGATCCGAGCTTACGTGGTCGAATGTTCAAGCACGTAGATGCCAAAAAGTAAGAACAAAGGTCTAGAATGCAAAGGGAGAAGAGAAGGGCGGACACTCGCGTGAGAAATATGAGGAGCGAAGGCTCCTATTTATACTAATCACGTGAAGGAATTAGGGTTTCAGAGAGTCTTTGGAAGTGAATCTCGGAAAGATATGAAAAAGATACGAAAATTACGCAGAAAAAGACCTGGGAAGAGGCGCAGCAGCCACTGCGTCTCTTGGAAGAGGCGCAGCACCTGGTGCGTCTGTTCCCAAGTGGTTTCCTCCTGCGGAAGAAAGATTTCCGTATTTAAGTTATGGTAGGACGGAATATTTTGGTTTTCCTTAATATTTTGTATGAATATTACGGGAAATTGTTTACCAAAGGATAAACATTGCGAAATATTTATAAAATATGGAATAGAAATATCCGGAACATTTCAGAACATTCTGACTCGGGATTTAACGGTTATCAGAAAATGAAGACGGTTTTAGGCCCGGACTCCAAATGTACTCTAATTACTGTCAAAACGACCGTATCGGCGCGTAGATGACAACTAAGAGGTAGACATTAATGTTTGAGCAATCGTTTGACGATAAACTTACGAACTGTCACAAATCGTTCCGCGTACCAAACATGCGGCCCAATCATCACCGGGTGGTTTGCGAGCGGTGCAGAAATGAGGTATCTACACTTCCGAAGTTTATTTGAAGACGACCTAAGCAGATTTCTCCCAGCAGTTCCCGCCTATGTCCTGCTACCCACAATATTTCCTGTTTCCCCACAGAGTGCGATAAAGGTGTCGTTCTCCAGAGGTTCCCAGACCAGCAGAGTTCTTACACTCGAGCCTTACTTACCCCTCAGTTTGAATTATATTTTGGGGCTCCTTCCCGTTGATGCTCTCCTTTAGGGTCCCACACCCTAGCACAATCCTGATATATCTTTTAGGTCTTATCCTTTAGCTCTTACGCTTATTCTTTAGTTCCTACGCTTAACCTTAGCTCCTATGCACCTACGGAAACGTCTCTCAAGAAGTTTCAGGTATGATCTCTTCTTATGGCTGGCGAGCCTCCTTACATAGTCTAATGGACTTTAAACGACCCTCCCTGATAGTCGACAGACTCTAAAATGTTCCCGACGACAGGTCCTTGGTTCAGACCCCTTGAACCGCCTCGCGTCGCCATAGTCGTCAGGTTGTAATCTTCGATTGACCTGATGGCTATATTTTGACTTTCGCCTTGTCCAAACCTCAGTCAAAGTGGGGGCTCTGTAGATACCTCATTTCTACACCTCCCGCAAACCACCCGGTGATGATTGGGCCGCATGTTTGGTACGCAGAACGATTTGCGACAGTTCGTAAGTTTATTGTCAAGTAATTGCTCAAACACTGATGTCTACCTCTTAAAGGTCATCTACGCGCCGATACGGTCATTTTGACAGTAATTAGAGTACATCTGGAGTCCGGGCCTAAAACCGTCTTCATTTTCTGATAACCGTTAAATCCCGAGGCAGAATGTTCTGGAATGTTCCGGATATTTCTATTCCATATTTTATAAATCTTTCACAATCTTTTATTCTTTGGAAAAGTATTTCCTGTAATATTCATACAAAATATTAAGGAAAATAAGATTATCCCGTCATTCCATAAACCAAACACTGCTGCGCCTCTTCCCAGGTCCTTTTCTGCGTATTTTTTCGTATCTTTTAATATCTTTTCGAGATTCACTTCCAAAGTTTCTCCGAAAACCCTATTCCTTCACGTGATTAGTATAAATAGAAGCCTTCGCTCCTCATATTTCTCACGCGAGTGTCCGCCCTTCTCTTCTCCCTTTGCATTCTAGACCACGTTCTTACTTTTTGACGTCTACGTGCTTGAACATTCGACCACGTAAGCTCGGATCCTTCTGAGTACCAGCCTCGTTTGCTTGACCGACCAATTTCACCAACTCCACAATTAATCAACTTAATTAATCTTAATCGTTTTCCTCTTACGAGGGCACTTTCGTTACATTCGAATCGAGCATCACTAATCATAAACTTAGTTCATCTTGTTTCGTCAAACATGTAAGTCTGAGGGTGTAAATCTCTCTTTTATTGTTGTTATTTACTTTTTGTATCATTAATGTAAGGTTTATGTCGAAAATACTTCTTAAAACCGATTTATAAAACCATGCTTTAAAACCCTTTTTACGGATTACCAGAAGATGACCGTCGAGAAAGGACGCAGCAACTGCTGCGCCTCTTCGAAGGGACGTAGCACCTGCTGCGCCTCTTCGTGAGGCTGCCGTAGTTCCTACTTCCTTTCTTCTTTCTCCGTCCTCTGTCAATTCGTCTTTCGTAATTTGTTTTCGTTTATTCTTCAATTCTTTGACATACAATCACAATAATTTCACATGTATAATGTTTATCATCATTAACGCATATAATTCATCATTAATCCCGACTTAAATCCTAAGTAATCCAATATTTGCGGGTTTTCGTCATTAAAATCAATCCGGGTTGTAGAGATTCGATTCTTTCATATTGAGTTTCTGGAATTCGACCTTTGGTATATTTTCATCTGTTATTTATCGTATTCATCATTAATTCGTCGTTAATTCATCGTGTTTAACCTATTTAGTTCACCTATGTCACTAATAAATCTTTCATTCATGTAATTAATTCGTTTACATTCGTCTTATCCATGTTTCGTTGCTTTTATGACCCATTCGCATGTAATTAATCTGTTAAATCACTTTCATCCGAGTCGAATATCATAACTAATCCTTAAATTCATCAATTAACATTAACAATTTGCAGTTCCGGCTTCACAGCCATAACTCACCGTTGGAACAGACGCAACATCTGCTGCGCCTCTTCCAGAGGGCGCAGCTCTGCTACGCCTGTTCCAGGATGATTTCTGTCTCTGAACTTCCGTTCTGCCTTGCCTAGTTTTATTAGCTTACGTATTAATCAACTATTAATCGTATTATCGCCTAATTCCTGTTCGTTAATTTGTTTATTTTGTTCTTTCTCAAATTATCCGTTTTGGAAGTATTTTCGACATAAATCAATTGAATCCGATATAATTATTGTATTTTTTTCTTTATTGTAATTTCATGATTGTATTTATTGTTTCATTTGTATGCCTTCACATGTAATTGAGCTTAAATCCCAACTTTGGCCCAATTGTATGCTAAATTACATGATAACCGACTTAGTTAATCTTCGCATGTTAGGATCAAAACTTGGATGTTGCATTGTATGCATATAATCGACAATATATCGAGTATAGACGATTTTCCCTAATCATTAGTAGAGGCCGCTATCGAGGCGGGCGGGATTAGGTGTTCGATCAAAAGAGCTTCCTAATACGTACCCTCACCCCTTACTCCAGATCTCTATGAACATCCGTGTTCATTGGCATCCACGAGAGTCATTCTAGACATAGAATGCTAAGGGTAACGAGTTCTTGGTGTTCATGTCATTACTTTGTGTCTTGACATCGCACGAGGTATTCGAACGGTTTCCAATTTTCCACAATAAATTGGTGGCGACTCCACAAATGCAAACGCTTGTTTCCCAAGCGCCCCCGTGGCCCCCGCGTCCACAAGTTATAATGTTACATCCGATGTCTAATTATTTGTTTACGCGTCAGTTAAAACAATCACATAAAAATATTAACACATGTGCAAATAATATGAAATCTATACTGTAATGATTACATTTTTTTACCAGGAATCTAATTATATAATTTTCATAATTTTTTTACAATACTTTTTTGCCAAATATAAAAAAAAACTTATAAGCATCACTTGAATATAGCATTGAAAATATATATCATATTGTAGAGATAAATACACTATCTTATAAGCTCTCTAAGACATACTGGAAAACTCAAAATATTTCGAATTGACACCTAAGTTCTAGTGATGCCTGATGTGCGCTTATTTTGCATCGTTTTCCCTTTCTTCCCTATGCATTTTGTCCCTAATCTAGACGGTTTTTGACCTCTTTAGGTTACATTTTATATCCTTAGTCCCGTTCTACGAGTCTTATGTCTGTTCTTGCAGGTTTTGAGCCCGAGAGGACTAAAGCAGCTAGCAAAGAACCTCACAAAGCAAGCATGGGGAAGAAGGTTGAAGGAAAGTGAAGAAGGACTCCCGGCCGGTCGGCCGGCAGCCGGTCGACTGGCAGCCGGTCCACCGGCTGAGAGTCCCCTCAGGAGTCGGTCCATGGCCGGCGATCGGTCAGCCGACCCAACATAGCTGCTATTCAAGAAAATATTGGGATTTCCCAGCCGACCTTGGAATGGCGGCCGGTTGGCCGGCCATGACTCCTCTCCCCGCATTTTCAACTCTTGTAATTTTTGACCTAATTTGGTTGTAAACATTAAATACCCCCTTCCTAATATCATTCGACACATTACCCTAAATCTAGAATTCTCTCTAAATTTATGCAACTTTCTTAAGCAAAGTGTTAATCTTTCCTTAATCAAAACTTAATTATCTACTTAATTAGCATAGATCTACTTTGTTTCATTAGTTTATTCTTGAGTATTTGGGTTGTAATTGAAGAAGATTGAAAGATTTCTTCCATTATTAATACATGACTCAACCTTTCTTCATTGTTGATATAATTACTTCTCTTGTTAAGTTTATTTATCAATTGTTTACATTTCTTATTACATCTTTATTGTTGTTTCAACTTATTATCATGTTTACCACCGTGTTTAGTTGCTTCTTTTCAATTTTTTACATTTGCTCTTTGAATATGTGTGAGTAGTGACCTCTAGGGTTTAGGGGGAACCTAAGTAAAGATTAAGGGATGAATTTGGTGTGTTAATGTTGGTAATTGGGTAAATTATTTGGTTTTTGTTAACATGAATAGAAGGTGTTTGTAGGAATGTGTGAATGAAAGTTCATGTTTTTCTCCATTATATGCTTAATGTCTTGTAGAACGAAAGTTTACATAGATGCTTGATAGTGTTTTTACATCAAATTTGGATGCTTTGTGAGAGCTTTGTGTCCATGTTTAGGAAAGTGTAAGAAATTAACTTTCTTGACCAATAATTACCCATTACCCTAGTTTTTAATCAATAGTTTACATCTTCTCAGCTTATCTTGCTTGTTTTTAATTGCCTAGCTTAATCAATTTCATCAACCTCTTTATTAATTGTTTGACTAAACTTAGACTTAGACAATTTAGGTATAAATCCACCCCATCCTTGTGGTTCGACTCCGATTATACTACCATAGTTGGGTTAATTTTTGGTGCGGAAATCGACGACTTAATTCCGTTCTTCAATGCCTCATATTTATAATCATAGAATCACCTCATCTTATGCTAATCTTTCGGTGTGAGATAATTCTATTATTCATATGTAGTATATTAACCACACCTACATTTTTTTTAATGTGAGACATTACATACTAAGAAGCGCACATTTTTTTAATATGTGCAAATTATATGAAATCTGTACTCTAATGATAACATTTTTTTTACCATGAATCTAATTATATTATTTTCATAATTTTTTAAATAAATATATTATAATATCACTAATATATAATTGCCTTTATAAATATATATGTGCATAATATTTGTATGTTATTGTTTGTATTATGACAATACTTGAGAGATTCAAATTTTTTTGTGTTGATACCTAAGTTCAAATGATGACTCTTATTTATAATCATAGTATCACCCCACCCTATGATAATCTTTTGATGTGTGACAATTCACCTTATGAAAATATTTTGATGTGAGACAATTCAACTATTTATTCGTAGTATATTTATCACACCTACATTATTTCTCAACGTGGGATAAATAATATATTTAGAAGTACACCATATTTTTCGCACCTAATTCGACATCCAACCCGATTTCATAATGAGCAAATACTATACTATCTATTAATACACGTACATTTTTTTAATCATAATTAAAATATGTGCAAATGATATAAAACCTATACTCTATTGATAATATTTTTTTTACCACGAATCTAATTTTATAATTTTCATAATTTTTTTACAATAATTTTTTGCCAAAATATATAAGTTTTATATAAATAAAAATTATAAACATCGTCACTTGAAGATAATATAGAAAATTATATCATATTGTGGAGAGAATGATACAAACTCTTAAGAGGTCTCTAAGACGATATTGACTCAAAAGATTTTGGGTTGATACCGGAGTTTCAATGATGTCTTCTATTTATAATAATAGAATCACTCCATCATATGCTAATCTTTGGATGTGAGACAATTCTATTATTTATATGTAATATATTCACCACACCTGCATTATTTTTCAATGAGGGACATATTACATACTTAGAAATACAACATTTTTTTCGCACATAGTTCGACATCGAACCCAAATTACGAATACGGCCAATTGCTATTTCAATATATGTAAGTTATATACCATCTATTAATATTCGTACGTTTTTTTTCTATTTTTTTATCATAATTAAAATATGTGCAAATAATATGAAATTTATACTCTAATGATAGCATTTTTTACTACCAATCTAATTATATTATTTTCGTAATTTTTTTCGATACTTTTTTGTCAAATGAAATGTAAAAATTATAAATATTGAATATAACATAGGAAATATATATTATATTATAATTATAATAATAATTATAATATTTTCAACTATATTTTTTATATCAAAAATATTATTTCGGATACTTTCTTAAATTAATTAATTAACTAATTTTTAATAATACAAACTGTTAAGAGTCCTCTAAGACAATACTTAAGAGACTAAAAATATTTTTTGCTTAATATCACGAGGATTTCACTCTCCATCCCGCCTTATCACCCTTGACAAAGCAACTTAGTATATGTGAATGAAACGTACTAATTTTACACAACTAGGAGATGACTCGTTTCTATAGTCCTAGGCTTAGTTCTTTGTAAAACTAGTAACTACATCGGAATTAATGTGCTTAGATTGTTTCCTTGTTAATTGGTTTCTCGCCTTGATGAGGGAGGTGACCTATTTTGATAAGAAATGACCATTATATTTGATTTCGTGCTTAAAGAATGGTTGTTTCAAAAATTTTTTAGCAAGACCTCGCTTGCCTTGCAATAGGGCACTATACCTCGTGAGTGTCAAATTGTGAGTTGAAAGGGCTACTGGTGTAGCTAAACCCGATTCGGATTTTATAATAAAGCATTTTCGCTATTTGCTTAAATTTACATTAAGGGTCTTTAGTTTAGTATATTGTTGTGATCTTACTCGAGGAAGAGTAAGAGATAAGTGTGGGGAGATTTGACAACACATTATTTTACGTGTTTTAAGCTCACATTTTATCTCTTATTTGATTCAATTAATAACTCAATTTGCGATTATTCACTTACTTTTGGAATAAATTAGTTTATTATTGTCTCATGTTAATTAATGTCAATATTATATTATTTTCTTGGAATTGTGGTAGCGGTTTTGGATGTTTTACTTTGTAGGTACCAAATCAAGTGAAGACGGAATAATTAAGTCGGGTTAAAACCGAGTCAAGTGAATAAAGACGGAGTCACATTGAAGAAATTGAGAACAATCATCCAAATAATTTCAAGTTCACAAATGGAATTCCCAAAACCAATATTGCAAATAAACCCCCTGCAAATATGGTCCTCGTCAATTTTAATTGACAACAAAACCTTATTCCTCCATTAAAATCAACCATTTCACTCTCCTTGATCCACAATACCCACCAGTTACAAATTCATCCATAATTCCATAAACTTCATCTACATCCACCATCATCACCATAAGACCATCACCTATTCACGTCACATCTTCATAATTAACCCATTACCATTGCCATCCTCTTCGTCGAAAACCCGACTTTGAAATTCGTCTACCGCAACCCAGTTTCAACGACCGCTGCCTGCCGCTCCTTCGTGCTCCACCTCATCCCAGTAACCCGCCGCAGCCGATGTTCGGGCCAATCAATTTGTCACCACGAGCATCCCACCTTTCTACTGCCTCAGTTCTGTTCTCTTTCGAGCAACCCTGATTCGAGCATTGAGCCATCCGGTGTAACGTGATCAGCCCTGGCGTAACTCGACTTGGCCGGTGCAAATGAAAGACGACTGGTGTATTGCTTGTTGCAATTTATGTTGAACTTTGACTGATTGTCACGTGTTATATGGTCTTAGACTCTTAGTTGTGCTAGAATTTTTGTTTAGAGTGTTTAGTGGGCCATTGGACTTATTAGAGGTCATTTGTAGTATTTATTGGGTCCATATAAACACCAAATACTCTAAAAAAGAAGAGAGCCCCAATTTTTGGAATTTATTTAGGGTTCTAGTCTTATTTCTCTCCAAATCTCTCTTTAAATTAAGTAGTACTCGTAGTATTTTAGTTAGTGTTTAAGCTTTAATCTTTTGGGTATGTAAGAGTAGATCTACCTTCTTTATGCACATTTCTCTCAATTATTGGTAATTTGGTATTAATTTTTTAACTTTCTCCTTTTCTCATTATTATTTCAATTATTGTTATATTTATTAGATTAATTTAAAGTTCATGTCTTTATTGTCTTATTATATTTGGTTTCATGTTTAAAGTGATTATAAGTGTGTTTTGAATTAGATTAGTAATAGTTAAAAGTTGTCACCTTTATATTAGTTATGCTTAATTTTATGGTTAGCATAATTATAAATATGTCTTATGTTGGATTAAATATTATTAGTAAGTAGTATTTTCATTAGGATTCGATTTAACCCCGACATGTGTAAGTTACTTGATTAAATTCCATTATCATTAGTTGTTGGAGTGTTGGTTAAGGAAGATTGAAGGATTTGACTTGTTATAGTCTTATTTGTTGTTGGTGATTGACTTTTGACCCTTGACCATTGGTGAGAACCAATTAGGTTGGGAGTGAGACCACCTCATTTGGATTAGTTGTTAACCTAGGTTGAACCCGAGAGGGAGAATCGAGGGAGGGTGTCTTCAATCCTGAGTTTGAAATCGACCCTCAAGAGAGGGAGTGGGATGACTTGGAGACCAACGCGGGTTTAATAACCTTGACCAATACTCGGGTATATGGGTATTGAATTAGGGAGTCCGAGTCACGAACCCGGGAGGGAGGTGAGTCGGGGATACTAGTTTCCTATTATGAGCCCGAGAGGGAGTTAATAGACGAATTAGAGGCGTTTCCCCTTAACACGTCTCCTTCACAACTAATTGACGGATTTATGATAGTAAATGAACATGTTGGTGGAGAAAATCAGACCATAGGCCTTTCTTTATTGCTTACACAATTATTATTTCTATTGTTGCTTTCTTACTTTAGTTGTCTTAGTAGTTATTAATTTAGTTAATTAGTTTAATATCAACCAATTTCTTGATTCACGTAGCTAACTTATAATCTAAGACAAAACTAGTACTCGACCTTGATCTCCTTGTGGTTCGACCTCTACTACCCTACTACATTAGTTGAGAATTGTTTGATTGGGGGAGTGCGACAAACTCCACTATCAATAATCAAGACGGTTTTTGACCTCTTTAGCTTGCATTTTATATCCTTAGTCCCGTTCTACGAGTCTTATGTCTCTTCTTGCAGGTTTTGAGCCCGAGAGGACTAATGGAGCTAGCAAAGAACCTCACAAAGCAAGCATGGGGAAGAAGGTTGAAGGAAATCAAAGAAGCACTCCCGTCCGGTCGGCCGGCAGCCGGTCCACCGGCTGAGAGTCCCCCCAGGAGCCGTTGAGCCGGCCCTGTTGGAGTATGTGTCCTCGACAATAATGCGATCACATGTTTAAATCTCATATTAAGAATACTAAAGGGAAATTAATATTTTATTGTTAACTGATCCACATTAATCGGTAATGATTGGCTGATTAGAGTTTGACATTACTGTCGTGTGATGCTAGTGATCAGTTGATCCCTTAAGGTCATACCTCTACGGAAACATTCTTAATTGACTCATTAATTAATTGTATAACGATACAAGTTAATTAATTCCTTAAAGTTGAACAAATGATTTTGTGAGAAATAATACGTATCTTATTGTAATTCGATTAAATGAGATTCGTACTAAGTAATTAAATTGTTTTATTACTTAAGGTTTATTTATTGTTTATGAAACATTTAAATTAAAGAATGAAATGTTTATTATAACTACAAGTAGTTGTGATTTATAATTATATGACCCATTTTAAGTAATTGTAATTGTGAATTACTAGTTAATTTTTGTATGTGATTTATTTCATTTATATAATGATTTTTAATTTGTTAAAAATGCATTATTTAAATGACATGTCTAGTAACATGTCCAATTTGTCACACAATACAAATTAACAAATTGACAAAGTTAAAATGGATCCATATTACACACATGAACCGTGTAAAATGGGAGAGGAAGGAGGATTTGTGTTTTGTTATTTTAATTAGTGAGTAACATCATGATTACCTACTAATGATAGGCATGCAAACCTAAACTCTTGAGAAGAGTAACTAGCAAAGTTATTGGGCACTCTTCCCTTCCTAACCACCCGGCCACCCTAATCAATTAGAGGAGTTTTTTCTCTTCTAAAAGGATTTTCATTCATTCATATAAGTTCTTACATGAATAAGAACTCACATCTTTAGTTTTGTTGTTGAACAAAATAATAAACTCTCACTAAAATCTCTAATATTATTCATATATTACTAGAAGTAGTAATCACTTAATATTAGTATTTTTAAGGGAACAAATATTAATTTCTAGTAACAAAATTAATATTTGTATTAAGAAGGATTTCCTTGGTACAATCCTTGAGGAGTAGATCTTGCAATTAGATCTAAAGTTTTGGGGCATTTGGTATATACTTAAGAAGACTAATTTGGTAGGAGACTAAATTAGTATAAACCGTTTTTCGGCCCTTAATGTAAGAGTAACCATTTTTCCTTCTTACTTTCTAATTTTGTTATGCATGCATAAGTTCCTTTTAGTTTATGACTAAACTAATAAACACTTAGTTATTAGAAGTGTCTAATAAAAGATATACGAATCTTTCAATTGGTATCAGAGAAAGAGTTGTTGCATGCATAATCGGTTTTGTTTTCCCGAGTTAATATGTGAACATATAAAACTTAAAATTTGTGATTTATGAAGATAAATGCCACGAAAATTTTGCATGTTAAACCTTCTGGTCCTAAATTGATTTTAGGTCATTTTGATGATTTATGGTAATTTATTGCTCTTTAAAATGATTATTTGTATTTTTATTACATTTTATTGAGTAAAATGACATTTAAAATGCTAAAAATAGTTAGACTATGATTATGACCTTGAAATTTTTACACGACCTCACATGAATATTTTACAAGTTGTATGTAAAATTTCATATAAAATGGTTTTGTATAGCATGATTTATGATTTTTACATATTAAAAGTCGATTAAATAGAGGTATTTATGCTAAAAATGGTTTGACTTTGTTCCTGCCCATAAAAATTTAGTATGTTGTCGCATGCAATATTTACACACTGTATGTAAATTTTTAGATCAAATGATTTAATTTTGCATGATTTATGATTTTTAGATGTAAAAATCGAATAAATAGTGTCTATTTTGGCAAAAATAGCTAAAATAAATATTATGGCATGATAATTTTTCCCATTGTTGTATATACGATATGAACTTCAGATCTAAAGTTTCATGGTAATTTTCGTACGATTTTATCGGTTATTAATTTTTATGGAATATAAATTGATAAATAGCAACTTTATTAGTCATTAAAATAAAAATTCGACTTTCGGGCTTAAAATTTGTCATTTTCAGGTTCTAGAAACTTGTTCAAAATATTCAAAATTTTAATTTTGATTTATTGCATAATTTTATGTCTAATTTGGAATTAAAGGGTTAAAATTATGTTTTATACGATTTATTTGTGAAGTAAATTAAAGGGAAAATTTTATTAAAATTTTGGGATGTTGGGAATTTTCCAGAATATACAAAATTATGATTTTGAATTGTTCGAATTTTTTATGACTTTTTGGGAATTATTTCCTTATTATTATGAATAATAGTGATTAAAGAGCAATTGAATAATATCAAGTTGAATTATTGTCAAATGTTTAGTGAAGACTAAATTTTGAGTCCTAAGAGGTTAGGGTAATTAACTTGGACGTAGTTGTGATTTATGTAATATTTTGTGATTTTAATAGGTTAATTGTCACAATAATCCATAAAACCGGACCATATATACGATATTAGCTTAAATAGGACGATTTGACACATAACATGACATATTTTATACATATATTAATGCTGCATTTTTAGTATGATTGTCATATTTTATTTTATATAATTTTGAAGTATGTAATTTGTACTTAGTATGACCTTAGTTTAGTTGGTATTTTCCGAAATGAATGGGGATATCAATTCGGTTGTAATTATTTTGATCTCGTATCACTTTTATTTTATTTAGTTTTGTTTTTTATTTTATATTGTATAAAGTAGAAAAGCTTTGTAATTTATTTATTCTGGAGTTCCTTGAAGACGGTGCCATTCGAGGAGGCGGTCCATCAAAGACGGTGTTGCCTAGAAGTGCGTGCCATATGAAGTTCAAGGGACCAAAAGAGTTGGTTTCCGAATTTGTAAATAGTTTATTTGATTTACTATTTTAGGAAGGCCATACTAGGATTTTATCGTTTTTGTTTTGCATTTGTTTTATATGTTTGCATGCATAGCCAAATCGCCATAACTACACATGCATATCATTTTATCGAGTCATCGACCCTGTCAATTATAATTATCGTAGTTCACCGCTTTAGTTAACTTAAAACGAGATAGATAATAAATTGACAAGACCTCTCACTAAATAATAATTGAGAATTAGCCTTACCAAATAGTAGAAACCATGAATCCCAATTTCATAAGGAAGTAGGCTCGGCTCACCAGGGTGCTAAACTTGTTACGTTGGGTAAATGGGTAATAAAATGTTGTTACATCTAAATTTGGATTGAGCTCAAAAGAAGTATTCGTGACCGTAGTCGCATGTGTTCCGGGCTAAAGATAAATATTAGAGTAATTTTATCGACCGAGAGTTCTAAAAGTAGAATCGATTAAAGAGTTAATCCACCGAGTTATATTGATAAGGGATGAATCGGCTCACCGTGCCCGAGTTGATATGAATTTGGATCTCGGGATCATTTATAATAGTTGGGTAGAGGTCACTATACAAATGCTTAAAACTTGTTAAAAATGTTTACAAGTATTATTAAAATAATAGATGTTTATTAATTCCTTCACTTTTATTTTTTTAGTCAAATTTGTTTTCTCAATTGCAATGGCAACTCCAAATTCAAACGCAACCACTAGCTCGAACACTCTCACCAATGTTTCATGGCTCCGATCCTTCATGGATCGTTATAAATTAGAGAAGAATGGGTCCAATGTCGCCGATTGGGATGCACAACTTCGCTTGGCCGCGGAGGGTGACGACAAGCTTCGTTACCTTACCGAGGCCTCTCCTGCCGCATCTACCGCTAGGTCTAGCCCTGCCGCTAGGCAAGCCTATGAGACTTACCAAAAGGAATCGGCCGCGATAAAAAAATGTGTTGATCTTCTCAATGGAGGCCGAACTCCAAAGGAGTGCTATAAAGATTAGCACCGCCTATGCGATCTATACGAAGCTTGTGACCATGTTTTCACAAGCTCCGAGGATCATTCAATATGAAGCGGCATCCGCATTCTTCGATCTCAACATTAAGGAGGGCCAAAAAGTTAGCCCTCATGTGCTCAAGTCGATGGAGCATGTTTAGACCTTAAAATTGCAAAAGGTAGAGATTCCCGAGGAACTCATCATTGATCGAATTCTTCATTCCTTGAACAAGGTTAAAGCATATGTCCAATTCAGGGTGAATTTTAATATGCAAAACTTGAAAGTATCCCTCGATGAATTGCACAAAATGCTTGTGCAAGCCGAGAGGGACATGGGGCTAAATGCTAGCACCACCAAGGATGTGCTCAACATTAATCATAAGAACAAAGGGAATTTCAAGAAGAGTGGAAACAAGGGAAAGAAGCAAACTCCCTACAAGAACAAAGGAAAAGCTTGTGAAGCTAGCTCCTCTAAGCCCAAGAAGGGTGCCCCGTCCGGGGACAAATGCCACTATTGTAATGACGTTGGGCATTGGAAGAGGAATTGTCCTAAGTACTTAGGCGACATTAAAGCTGGAAAAGTTATTCTAGTAGGTAAATAAATATCCCTATCTTTTTATGTTTCGATCTCAACTTTGCTATTTTGATACAAGTTGTGATGATTACCCCCTTTTTATTGTAATTAGGGCATCAGGGAAAGGACAAGGGCAAAGAAAAGCAAGCCTAGAAGTGTGGACAGCGTGGGCCCACGGGGGCGCTTGGGAGGAAAAGAGAAACAAGCGTTTGCATTTTTGTATGGAGTCGCCACCAATTTTTATGGGAAATTGGAACCGTTCGAATTAATTCGTTTAATTCCGTCTTATACCTGCAGAAGCCTCACGAAGAGGCGCAGCAGGAACTGCGCTCCTTCGAAGAGGCGCAGCAGTTGCTGCGTCCTTTCTCGACGGTTATCTACTGGAAATCCGTAAAAAGAGGTTTTAAAGCATGGTTTTAGAAATCGGTTTTAATGATATTTTCGACATAAACCTTACATTAATGGTACAATAAATAAATATAATAAATAAAAGAGAGATTTACACCCTCAGACTTACATGTTGACGAAACGAGAAGGACTAAGATATCGATTAGTGATGCTCGACGCGAATGCAAAGAAAGTGCCCTCGTAAGAGGAAAACGATTAGATTAATTAAGTTGATTGATGTGGAGTTGGTCAAATTGGCCGGTCATGCAAACGAGGCTGGTACTCAGAAGGATCCGAGCTTACGTGGTCGAAAGTTCAAGCACGTAGACGCCAAAAAGTAAGAACAAAGTCTAGAATGCAAAGGGAGAAGAGAAGGGCGGACACTCGCGTGAGAAATATGAGGAGCGAAGGCTCCTATTTATACTAATCACGTGGAGGAATTAGGGTTTCGGAAATAATTCGGTTTTCCTTAATATCTTATGTGAATATTACGGGAAATTGTTTACCAAAAGATAAAATTAATGAAATATGGAATAGAAATATCCGGAACATTCCAGAACATTCTAACTCGGGATTTAACGGTTATCAGAAAATGAAGACGGTTTTAGGCCCGGACTCAGAATGTACTCTAATTATCACAAAACGACCGTATCGGCACGTAGATGACAACTAAGAGGTAGACATTAATATTTGAGCAATCACTTGACGATAATCTTACGAATTGTCACAAATCGTTCCGCGTACCAAACATGCGGCCCAATCATCACCGGGTGGTTTGCGAGAGGTGCAGAAATGAGGTATCTACAAGAAGATCTTGATGGAAGCTAGATGTAGCCGCCCATGATTCTAGATCGATGGAAGCTTGGCTTTATCTTATTTTTTCTTTACATTTTTATGTTGTATTTTGAGATTTTAGATCTTTTTTATTTCCTCGTCCGACTTGGAAATTGGTTATTTCCTTAAACAATGGTTGTATTTTGGATTATTGTGACTTGTTTTGCAACCCAAGTCACTTACTTTATCGTATCATTTGTTCTAAGATTTATCATCATACACTACTTGCATCTAGAAACATAAAAAATATCGACTTAAATTGATCAAATAGACAATTATAATGGTTGAGTCATTATATGTCCATAAGTTATGAATTCGATTCTCCTTATGCCATTGTGGCCAAATGTCATAACTTACTTTTATAAGATCAATTATGAAGTTATAATTGAGTTGTTGAACTTACCCAAGGGAACGTTGCTAACCTTGTTTGATACACCTATCAATTTAAATCACCTACTCTATATTATAAGTTTATCCTCCTTCACCATCATTATTTGTGGCTCAAGGACTATCTTTGGAGAAAAAGGGCATTTTTCCTAAAGATAGAGTGGGAGTGAATTTAGCCACAAACTCTTCACAACTCTTCACATGAGGAGACCAAAAGAAGATGTTCTTGAGGAAACTACGTGAGGAGACCAAAGAAACAACGTAAGGAGACCAAAAGAAGATGTTCTTGGATTGTAAGATTTTGATCGATGGAGGGATATAACTAGAGATTTTAAAATCCGACATTTTACTTAAGAGCCTTATGAAACTAAAATGGCATCTATGCAAGTAAATGGATTTATTTGGGATTGTTAAGACCAATCCAAAGTAAATAGATATTTATGATTAAGAGTTGCATAGAGAGACATGTCGATGTCTACGAAAGCTAAGTTAATTGTTAGCTATGCTAAAGATTCAAATACATTGCTATACCTCATTATGAAAATGAATAAGTTAAATATTAAAACCTCTTTCCAAATGGGTATTTTGAAAGGGATATGTGAATGAGATATATGGTTTTAACTAACACTTAGAAAAGCAATGATTATTTCAATTCATAAAATGCTTCGAATGAGTTGTCAAAAACGAAACATGTGAAATTGAGTGGGAGTCAGTGACAGTCATGTTTAGACATGAAGTTTAGTGGGAGAAATCATCCTTCATGAATTGCATAACACATTACTCATTGGGAATGACGAGCATATACTGTCTTTTATAAACAAGTATTTAGGTTTTCAATTTGGGATGATATTGGACATCATGTGAATCTAATAAAACATGGGATATTGGATTGGCACATAGATAAGTATCTTATTATGATCCTTCATCTTAAAGAAATCAATCAGTTAAGTAGGTTATTCATGTCGATGAATATAGAATTACCATGATAGAGTCATGGTTATTTACTGAACCTAAGAACTGTTGTCTACATGAATTCGATAACCAATGATTCCGCCATTGGTATAATCATGTAATGCCTATATGCACATGTCTTAGATGAATTAAATGCTTAGAGCATGATAAGTCGATAACAAGTTAACCCATATGAGAGTCATTGGTAAGCTTCAAGGAACCGTCATGAATTCTCAAGGAGAACTAGTGGTCTGTTCTGGAGTTTGGAAGGATACTTAGTTGTGTGTTAAGAGGTTACACAAACTCAAGTTTCCGAACTCATTTGGATTTGTGAAAATCCTAGGCAATTATTGACATAAGGAGTAAGAGACTAGAAAAGTGTATTTTATTGTCATCCATTGTAAGATTCTACGAAATGAACCTAAGTACGTTGTGATTGGGTGGTGAAATTTAAAACTACAAGTAGTGTTGTCCACCGAAACCCACATCACAAGTTATGTGATAACAGTAAGAGTTTCTCTTAAAGCTTAAGAACCTATGTCTAGACATGTACTTAGCAAAATTCATGCTATAAGGGATAACATGAAATTGAAGGAAATCGCAATTCACAAAGTTTGAACACTTGGACACATGGTATGTTCACAAGCAAAATTTTTATTGCGTTATACAAGTGCATGAGTACACTTATGATTATAAGACATAGAGTTGCAATATGGTATTGACTACTTATGTGTGATAATCACATTTATTGTTTGAGTTATCGTTAACTCATTTTGTACTTTGTTATATCCAAATGAGATTGTTGAGACAATATTGAACCCCATTAAAGTGAACTGGATTAACATAGTATTCGTCCCTAGTTACTTATATGAGGTGACATCTCGAAGCAACTAGAGTGTGATGCAATTTATGGCAAGTTCAAGTGCCATAGAGTCATAAGGGATGACTAGTCGATCACATAGGCAGACTGTGAGGGACACTCTGTCGGGCTTATGACCGCTTATAGAGTTCTGGCATTTTTTATAGCCTGGTCGTGGCGAGAGCTACTATGGTATTCTTATGAGTCGATTCTTTGACTAATGACTGTTCGCCTAAGATGGCACAGTTTCAGAGTGACTTTGATTTATGTCCGGCGACCTTCGTGATTGGGGTCTAATGGGCATGTTTTGGGTCATGATGAGCTGTGGCTAATCGAAGGGAAGAGTGCAATAGGAATTGTCCATTCCCGTCAGGGTTATTTTATATCTCAAGGCCACTCGAGGAGCAATGAACTGGAAATGCGTGGCCACGCTCGGAAGGTATCTATGACCAGCTCGAGGAAACCACTCAAGATATGATCAAATATAAGTACGACCTGCAATACACCTTGCATTGAGTGGGAGATTGTAATAGGACAAGAGAATTGCTGACGCACACTTGTCGCGGACAAGTGGGAGATTGTTGGAGTATGTGTCCTCGACAATAATGCGATCACATGTTTAAATCTCATATTAAGAATACTAAGGGGAAAGTATCATTTTATTGTCAACTGATCCACATTAATCGGTAATGATTGGCTGACTAGAGTTTGACATTACTGTCGTGTGACGGTGGTGATCAGTTGATCCCTTAAGGTCATACCTCTAGGGAAACATTCTTAATTGACTAATTAATTAATTGTATGACGATACAAGTTAATTAATTCCTTAAAATTGAACAAATGATTTTGTGAGAAATAATACGTATCTTATTGTAATTCGATTAAATGATATTCGTACTAAGTAATTAAATTGTTTTATTACTTAAGGTTTATTTATTGTCTATGAAACAATTAAATTAAAGAATGAATTGTTTATTATAAATACAAGTAGTTGTGATTTATAATTATATGACCCATTTTAAGTAATTGTAATTGTGAATTACTAGTTAATTTTTGTATGTGATTTATTTCATTTATATAATGATTTTTAATTTGTTAAAAATGCATTATTTAAATGACATGTCTAGTAACATGTCCAATTTGTCACACAATACAAATTAACAAATTGACAAAGTTAAAATGGATCTATATTACACACATGAACCGTGTAAAATGGGAGAGGAAGGAGGATTTGTGTTTTGTTATTTTAATTAGTGGGTAACATCTTGATTACCTACTAATGATAGGCATGCAAACCTAAACTCTTGAGAAGAGTAACTAGCAAAGTTATTGGGAACTCTTCCCTTCCTAACCACCCGACCACCCTAATCAATTAGAGGAGTTTTTTCTCTTCTAAAAGGATTTTCATTCATTCATATAAGTTCTTACATGAATAAGAACTCATCTCTCTAGTTTTGTTGTTGAACAAAATAATAAACTCTCACTAAAATCTCTAATATTATTCATATATTACTAGAAGTAGTAATCACTTAATATTAGTATTTTTAAGGGAACAAATATTAATTTCTAGTAACAAAATTAACATTTGTATTAAGAAGGATTTCCTTGGTACAATCCTTGAGGAGTAGATCTTGCAATTAGATCTAAAGTTTTGGGGCATTTGGTATATACTTAAGAAGACTAATTTGGTAGGAGACTAAATTAGTATAAACTGTTTTTTGGCCCTTAATGTAAGAATAATCATTTTTCCTTCTTACTTTCTAATTTTGTTATGCATGCATAAGTTCCTTTTAGTTTATGACTAAACTAATAAACACTTAGTTATTAGAAGAGTCTAATAAGAGATATACGAATATTTCAGGCCCAACATAGCTGCTATTTAAGAAAATATAGGGATTTTCCAGCCGGTCCTGGACCGGCGGCCGGTTGGCCGGCCCAGACTCCTCTCTCCGCATTTTCAACTCTTGTAATTTTTGACCTAATTTAGTTGTAAACTATAAACACCCCTTCCTAATTTCATTCGACACATTACCCTAGATCTAGATTTCTCTCTAAATTTAAGCAACTTCCTTAAGCAAAGTCTTAATCTTTCCTTAATCGAACCTTAATTATCTACTTAATTTGCATATATCTACTTAGCTTCATTAGTTTACTCTTGAGTATTTGGGTTGTAATTGAAGAAGATTGAAAGATTTTTTCCATTATTAATACAAGACTCAACCTTTCTTCATTGTTGGTATAATTACTTCTCTTATTAAGTTTATTTATCAATTGTTTACATTTCTTATCACATCTTTATTGTTGTTTCAATTTATTATCATGTTTACCACCAAGTTTACTTGCTTCTTTTCAACTGTTTACATTTGCTCTTTGAATATGTGTGAGTAGTGACCCCCTAGGGTTTAGGGGGAACCTAAGTAAAGATTAAGGGATGAATTTGGTGTGTTAATGTTGGTAATTGTGTAAATTATTTGGTTCTTGTTAACATGCATAGAAGGTGTTTGTAGGAATGTGTGAATGAAAGTTCATGTTTTTCTCCATTATATGCTTAATGTCTTGTAGAACAAAGTTTACATAGATGCTTGATAGTGTGTTTACATCAAATTTGGAAGATTTGTGAAAGCTTTGTGTCCATGTTTAGGAAAGCGTAGGAAATTGTAAGAAATTAACTTTCTTAACCAATAATTGCCCATTACCCTTCAATACCGATTACCTTGTCCTACTAAGGGGAACCCGACAACCCTAGTTTTTAATCAATAGTTTACATCTTATCAACTTATGTTTATTGTTTTTTAATTGCTTAGTCCTAGCTTATTCAATTTCATCAACCTCTTTATTGTTTGACTAAACGTAGACTTAGACAATTTAGGTATAAATCCACCCCATCCTTGTGGTTCGATCCCGATTATACTACCATAGTTGGGTTAATTTTTGGTACGGGAATCGACGACTTAATTCCGTTCATCAAATGACGCCGTTGCCAGGGATGGCGCTAGGTTATACCTAATTTGTAAAAGGTCTTAGCTTTAGTCTTAGTTTACTTGTTTGTTTGCTTTTGTAGTTGTATGCTTCTTGTAGAGTGTGTGATTTTTGGCTTACCTTAGTGTGTAAAAGCACTAGGAGTCTTACGGTTTGTCAAGTTGCATGCCTAGGAGGAACCATCACGCTTTGCTCTTTGACTCCAACCTCGAAAGCCTTAAGGAATACTATTGCAAGGGTTAGAAACTCTCCTCAAGAAACTTTGGACCAAGCAATTTCACCCACCCAACCTCTCATTGAAGACACCACCACAACAAGCAATACAACATCATTGATTCTCAACTAGAAAACCCATTTTACAATCTCCAAATTCCAAACACACCCCCTCAAACACCACCTCCATATATACTAATTCCATAACCACAAATGGCGGCTTTACGTGACCACAACCTCCCCAACCACAATGATGCTTGCAATCCCATTAACTTTGGCACCATGGCCCCAAACAACTTCGAAATGTATCAGGCTCAAGTTGGCTTGATTGAGAAGGATAGTTTCGGTGGGAATATTGATGAAGATGCTCATGCCCATCTAAAGAAGTTCAAAAACAAGGTTGCCATGATGAAATGGAATGGAGTGTTCGAAGACACATTAAGGTTGATGTTGTTCCCACTTTCTTTAATAGATAAAGCGGATCGTTGGTTGAATGTGCATCCTCCGAACACATTTACTACGTGGAATGCCTTAGTCAAGGCGTTCTTAGCCAAGTATTACCCGTCATCCAAGACC
Source organism: Silene latifolia (assembly GCF_048544455.1). Taxonomy (NCBI): domain Eukaryota; kingdom Viridiplantae; phylum Streptophyta; class Magnoliopsida; order Caryophyllales; family Caryophyllaceae; genus Silene; species Silene latifolia. The sequence goes on from NC_133535.1 coordinate 86,076,030, forward strand.
GCTATGCTCCGTAATGAGATTCATACATTCCAACAAGAAGATGGGGAGTCCTTGGGTGAGGCATGGGATATGTACCAAGATGTAATTGCTAGTTTTCCTCACCATGGAATACCGGCTTGGTACGTTACCCAAACTTTCTTTCAAACTTTGTTTCCAAGAACCAAGGAAATGGTGAATGCCTCCGCGGGAGGGGGATTCGATCATTTGGGTGATGATGAGGGCATGACTCTCATTAAAAAGATGGTGGACTCGGAGTCCAACTATGGTTCAAGGGGCAACATGCTAAGAAGGAATAACTGGTACCCCAAAGAGAACTCTTCTACTTTAAATGCTGAGACCAATGCCAAGCTTGACCTTCTTACCAAGAAACTTGATCAAATGCAAAGAAGTCAAGTGCATCAAGCTAGTGCCTCCCATGGTCCACCCATGGAGGAGGTAATCCCAAACTCTTCTTGTGAACTATGTGGGGGAAATGGTCATACTTTCGATGTGTGCGCCAAAAACAACTATAATGTGGGAAATGAAGACAATATTCAAGATGTTAATACTTTTCAAAGCTACATACAACAACAATGTGAGGCCACCACGACCACCCTACAACAACCCAAATGCCTACAACCAAACTCCAATTTCTATCACCCGGGTTTGAAAAATCACCCAAAATTTAGCTACAAAAGTACCAATGTTCAAAACCCGCAACACCTCCAACCACAATTACCCAACACCAACCTACCCGGGTTTTCTCAACCTATAAGTGGATACCCAAACCAAAGAAATAATTTCGGCAATTAAAACCAATGGCCAAGAAACAACCAACACCAAAATGTTGGGAACCAATCTCAAGGGTACCAAGATTTTGGGGGTAACCAAAACAACCAAGGGTTCTATCAAGGGAATCAAAGTAACCAAGCTAACCAAGGGTTTGGCCAAGGTTTTGTTCAAGGCTTTCAAGAGCAAGGGCAAGGATCCAACTTCAATAATCAAGGTCCTAAGGGGAACAACCAAGGGGGACAACACAACAACAACAATCAAGGTCCCAACACTCGAAATGATTATGGATTCCCTTTACCCTTAACTAATCAACCACATCAAGAGCCATCCATGGAATCCCAATTTGGTGAGTTGATAAAGGTGGTGAAGAATATGCAATATCTCAACACCAAGACATGACAAAATTCAAGAAAGACATGGAAGCTCGGTTGGCACCTCAAAGACTGCCGTGTGGTTTCCTATCCCAAGGTCAAAGCTCAAAAGACATTTCCGCAAATCATCGAGCACATGCGGTAGTCTTAAGGAGTGGGATTGAGCTCGAAGACCCTTACAAGGACCTTGAAATTAAAGTGGATGCAGATCCCAAAAGGAAGCGGTTGGTAATGAATGGTGATGGGGAAAGCCCACCAATGACTCCATCAGCAAGGGTAGCTGAAGCCAAAAAGGGGAAGACTACAAGTGAAGGATCCAAGGGAAAGGCTCCACAAGAATATCATGAGGATATATTTTTGAAGACCTTCCTTACGAAAGGGAGGTTGGTGAAGAAGCTAGAGAGGAAGCCCTCGTACAACCTTCTACTAAGGTAATAAGCAAAGCCACTTCATCCAAGGTATCCTCTAATTCTCAACTTGTCATTAACATCCCTTATCCCACTAAAGCTTTGAGGTCTAGAGAAAACTTCAAGTATACCAATTTTTGCGAAATGTTAGAAAAACTTGAAGTAACTCTACCCTTCACCAAAGTAATATTGAACATGCCAACATACACCAAATTTTTAAAAGACATCTTGAAAAAGAAAAGAACCTTGGGTTATCAACAAATTGTGGCAATGGAGGAAGAGTGTAGTGCTCTTCTTCTTAACAAGATGCCACATAAAGTTGGTGAACTGGGTAGCTTTTTAATTTCTTGTGTGGTTGTGGTGTCCCGATATCAAGGGCTCTATGTGATTTGGGAGCAAGTGTGAGTGTTCTTCCTCTAAAAGTTGCAAAGAAAATTGGCATTCGCAATCTTCCCCATACTACTATGACTCTCTAATTGGCAGATAGGTCTGCCAAGCGTGTAGTACCCGCCCTTTTAGAGATCCGTTGACTAGCTTTGACCGACCTTGGGAGCAGTAATAGTCCTTAGAAGTGCGTACCAAAGTTATCCTGTGCTTTGAGTTATGGGTGGTACTCGATAGAGTAGAGGCTACTCGATCGAGTAACTTGGATACTCGATCGAGTAGGGGCCACTCGATCGAGTAAGTGGGTCACTCGATCGAGTAGCGTCTTTTCAGCGAGGGTTTATAATCGTGTTTTGTTAAAATCGCAAATCATTTCTGCCTCATTTCTTCAGATCTTTAGGTCGCCTCCTTCTCTTCCCTTCCCCATATACCTTCCATGGGATCCTTTGAAGGTCCTTGTTCCTTAGGAGTACATAACTTGAGTCGGGTAGCGATCATTTGCCAGGTTTCCTCATGTAGGTATGTCGTCATCATCATCCGTATATTTGCCTTTGCAGTTAGGGTTAGCTTGGTAGTGATAGATGTTTGTATTGTGTGGATAGGTGTTTCTTGTGTGCTGGGCATTGCGTGTGTGGGCATGGAATCGTTGCAGTCGCTTAAAGGTAGGTTCACCTACTCAGTTCTTGTGGACGGTCTAGTGTGTCGATTGTTGTGTCGCGGTTGTCGTGTTGTTGTTGTGTTTGTGTGGCAGAGTATATGCGGTAATCGGTTGGAGTATACAGTTCGTTGGTTGTTGTTGTATTGTAGCTGTCTGTGATTGTTTGTCTCTAGTTCTCGAGGTGCGTCCTCGGCTGAGTGGAGTCACTTGCGGGAGTGGCTTCACGCCCTAGTTTCGCCCTCCATGGAACCCGCCACGAGAGGTGATGTGCACATTAATGGGATAGGGTTATCGCTCGGTACGACGAGCGGGTCTTAGGTGGAAACGGCTGCGGTCCCCCACTGGCAGGGCTAGTCTAGTGGACAGTCGGTGACGGAGATTTATTGGTGTGGGTATGATTGTGTAAGACTGGCTGTGTTTTGTTTTGTGTTGACAGTTGATGTTGGTTAATGTTGTGTCTTGTCTCAGTACTGACCTTGTGTGGTTGTCTTGTTTGTTTATGTGTCTGTCGTGATCCCTTATGGTGAGCAGTCTGTCTTAGGGGGTGTTGATGTGGTTGATAGCTGGAGTCCTGGTAGGGATGAGTCGTCACGAGTTCCGATAGAGATAGTGTGTAGCTGACGAGTTGTATCTTTATTTTGTTAGTTGGTTGTAACACTTGTAAATTTAACTATATCTGTTCTTTTATCGACTTTTGATGGTTACTTATCTCGGACAACCGGGATGGTAATGCCTCTATATGCCAAGGAAGGTCTGGTAAGGCTCCTCGGTATATGGGGGTGTTACAAAGGGGTATCAGAGCGACGATTTTGGAACATGTAACAAATGAACCTAATGAATGTAGTGAGTCTAATAAAATGAACCTGGTGTATGTGTAATGGGAGCCCCAGCTGATGCTAGATTTTGGGTGAGTAGGCGCCCTCATTTCAAAATCTTGGCCCCATTGTGCTTAAGCCAGTCAATGGGTACGGGAATGTGGAGTCCGTAAATATGTGCTTAACGTGTATATTGATTATGTTGGGACTGTCTGTGGTTGAGTCTTTGTTGAAGTTAATGTAGGCACAGTAGTTGCGTCAGGGTCATGAATGATGAAGTTTCGGTGGTGTCAGTGTGTGTATGTGGTGATAATGAGGAACGTGGAAGGTTTTATGTGATAGAAGTGCGTGAAAAGTGTAGAAGTGTATGCTGTGGTATGAAATGTGGTAATATTAGTGTTTGTTTCAGGTTGTTAGTGATGGTGATCCTATACGAGTTTATAAGTCCTACAATAGCCAAATAATGATAGCTAAAGAAGTGTTGAGTTATAGTATGAGAAATATCAAAATAGTAGTGGGTATATACATGTTTAATGGTTGAAATTTTCCGCTGTGTGGTGATTAATTCGTGTAGAATAATTTGTTTAAGTTAAAGCGTGAACGTGTTGATAATACACTTAGATGACATGTGGAAAATTTATTGTTAATTATGTGTTTTGATTAACGTAAGTATAAGTTTGCTAGCAATGTGGTAAGACGAGTTTAGACATGATACAATGACATAATTGCCTATACGGATGACTCGGTAGCAGGTAAACCATGTTGTGTGAAGTTTGTTGTAGCGTAATGTGATATGAATCTTATCTGATGAGACGGTATGATATATTTGAGCATTAATGGTGATATATGAGAGAGTACGATAACCAGTGACGATCTCCAAACTTAGTTTGGAATCGACACGTGATATTGTTTTGCAGGAATCTTCAGTTAAATTTTGTAATTCTGACCGAGTACTCAACCTTACTTGACCGAGTGCGAGTGCTTACTAGACCGAGTAGACCTCACTCGATCTAGTTAGGAAGCTATGACGTCGAGATGTAGGAATTTTCTGCGGATACTCGACGAAATAGCACCTACTCGATCGAGTAGAGGGCACTCAATCAAGTACCCTAGGCACTCAATCGAGTAGGCTACAGTACAGTGGCTTTCACGGGTTTCATAAAACCCTTATTCTTTCTCATTCTTCTCATTCTTTCTTCCTATTTCGAAACCCTAACCTCCTAAACCTCTCAAAATTCTTATAACTTGTGTTTGTGGTGATTAATTTGGGTAGTTTTCTTTGCTTTGATTCGTTCTTTCACTTCCTATTTGATAAAGGTATGAATTTCCTTCCTATTTTCATGTTTTCATCACTTAGAATCTATTGGAATGGTAGAATAATCTGAAATTTCGATTCATATGGAAAAGTTGCTTGTAATTGTTGTAATATGATCCACATGCTTCCCTTTCATGATTATTGATGATTATTGTGCTAAAAATAGAATAGAAATTGCAAATTTGGGGACGAATTTTCTAGGGTTTGTGAAATCAAATTGATTTTTGGGTGTCTTTTACATGGTTGAATGATGAAATTGAGTAGTATATGTTGCCTATATCATGTTGAAAGTTGAATTTTGTGATTTTCACCTTAAAATTTGCCTTAAAACTTTGTCTTAAAAGTGCCCCAAATTGAAATCCGTTTTCTATAATTTAGATTTTGTGTTGAATATGAACATATGTGTAAGAGTTAAACCTTTGATATAGTAGTGGTGATGTTAATTCTTGCTAAATATGTCAAAATTGTTACAGCTGTAGAGACCGTCTGACTATTTAATTGAGAAGTTTGCTCATAATGTTGAATGTCGGTGATGGTGTGTACTTAGTTGCCCTTTTATGGGCATACATGAATGTTTCATATGTTTTCAGGTATATATGGAGTAGTATTTGAGCCATGTTTTGACAGTTGTAGTAGTCGATTAAATCATGTTTATCCATGCGAAAATTTTCACAGCTATAGAGATCGTCCGAAATGCTATAAACTGAATTTATATATCAAAATTGGGAATTTGTTGGTGAAAGTGTGTACATAGATGATTATTCAATGTTCAATTTGTGAAGATTATATGTTTTGAGTGCCTATGTAAGTACGTTAAGTTGTATGCTGAAACAGATGCCGAGACTAAAGTTGTAGACCCGTCAGAGTAAGAGGGGAAGGGCTTCACAACCCGAAATTGGGGAGGGTAGCGGACCGGTCGTACCATCTGTACCTGAGTATCCTTCGGTAGTCTTCGTGGACTTCAAACAGAGGGAGAGGTTTGTAGCGTTACAGAAACGCAAAATGAGACCCACCCGTTGTGTGGATACCACACTTCTTGATGACCTGGGGATTGAGACGGATGTCTGTCATATCTTTGAGACCTTGGGGTTCACGGGGTTGTATCGTTTAAGGAAGCATTCCTATCCTTTTCTGACTTTGGAGTTTATGAGCTCGTTTAAATACGAGCCAGCTGAACAGTCTGTTGAGTTCCGTCTTATGAACACGAGTTTCGTGTTGACCATGGAGCTCTTTGCTTCTCACCTTGGTTTGGCTAAGCCTCCCAAGGATTCCATCATCGAGATTCCAGCTGTGTGCGGGGTTTGCCGCCTTATGCCTTCTCTTTCTGGGAAGTCAACTCCCACCGCCAACAACATGTTGATTAACGATGTTCAACATGTCACTTTAAGGGTCTTTCTTCGTTCTATATCGAACCTCCTTTATGAGAGGCCGGATATGAGTAAGTTGAACAATCACGAGTTGTTGCTTTTGATGTCTTATCTTAACCCGGAGCGGACTGAGAGGGTGGTCTTCAATGCTCCTGCCATGGTCTGTGCTAGCCTTGCTTTGATGGCTACTTCTACCACTCGGTACTTGAGTTGTGGTGCTTTCGCCACCCGGTTAGCTGAAAAGCTAGCCTCCTTTGAGGCTTCTTATGAGTACGTTCCCCTAGCCACACCGGTGCCTACCATGGACAGAGACTACTACCTCAACCTGAAATGGTTGAGAACCTTAGAGGATGGTAGCCTAGCTTGGAGGGTGTGGGGTATGAGCTGGATGAGGATACCGGCTCCTGAGCACCTCCCACCGACAGAGCCGTTAGATCTAGTGGTAGTAGCTGTGGACTCCGATGAGGAGGAGGAGGATGATGATGTACCTCGACAGATACAGACATACCTCATTGACGACACGATCCTTTAGGTGATGCCCGAACCGAGGAAGGGGGAGAATGTGAGAGCGGCCGAGGATAGACCCAGGCTAGGGAGAGGACCACGTCGTGTGAGGGAGAGGACAGCTGAGACCAGACCACAACCAGCAGCACCACAGCAGCACCCTTTTCCTTGTTACCCCTACCTCGATACCCCGGAGACACGTTCGAGCTACTTGGCAGAAAGAGTGTCCTCTACCTTGACACTCAGGAACATGCATGAGATGGCGTATGCTCAGGGTATTGGGACCGAGGGACCACATCCAGTGTGGTGGAGCGGAGTTGGGGACTACAATGGGGTTTTCCACTCTTACGGGGTTGACCAGACAGCATGGGGGCACCACAGTCCTTTGCTTTTGGTGATTTGACCCCATGGTTTGAGAGTCCTGGAGTTGGGGCAAAGGTCGATGTAGGTCTGGGATCATCAGAAGCAGGCACCTCAGGAGGGAATGGTGGTGGAGATGAGATGATGGATGAGCAGCAGCAGCAGGAGTGATACTCCTTTCTTTCTCTTTGTCTATGGTTTGGTTGTGTTGGATAGTAGTAGTCGTTTTTAGTTAGTACTTTTATACTTGGTTTGTATGGATGGCCATAAGGCCGAATTTTCTTAGTTTGAACTTGTTTGCTGGATTTTGAAGGGTCGGGTTGTCATCCCGACTCGCGTTTCTCTGACATCTTATATATATATATATATATATATATATATATATATATATTGTGATGACGGGAAAATTTTGAAGGTTTTGACCTGTGGCCACTCGACAGAGTGCCCCTCACTCGGTCGAGTAGCTGCAGGTGTGACAAGGATGGAGTATTCTGATCTCAGGCTACTCGATCGAGTAGCCAAGGCACTCGATCGAGTAGAGGGCACTCGATCGAGTACCCTATATACTCGATCGAGTGGCACTGTTACAAGACCATTTCGTTATTTATAATTGTTTTAATGTTAATATCATTACATGTTTTGGTGTTTAACATGGTTATTGATGATTAGTAACATGTTTGAACCGTAATTTCATATGTTGGGAGTCGTGTTTGTGTTTTGGATGCGTATTCGTAACGAACAGTGCAAGTAGTAGTTGGTTCTTATTGCATTCATTTTACATCCGTAATGTCTAATAATTATATTTCACCGGAGTTATGTCTTTCCATATACATATACAAATGATTTATACATGCATTCGTGACTGTGGCTAGTTATTCGAATAAAGTTGCATATGCTTTTATGAATTAATGGTTGTATGAGTAATGAGTAATGTCAATAACGAATCATATGTGTTGGGTACATGTCAAGAGGTAAGTTTTAAGTAATATGTGTAGTAATTCGGTGGTGAATTTCGGGGACGAAGTTCCTTTTTAGAGGGGAAGATTAATGTCGCAAAATAAAAAGGCCGATATTACAATCGTTTTGTTGTTTATTTATAGTGTTTTCTATTATTTCGGTTACATTTCTTCTACGAAACTATAATTGTTCTCACGTGTTCGTTGAGTAATTTGTATGTTGAAGTAAAGGTTGAATAGTGTGTTATGAAAAGACGGTCATAAAGAGATAGTTATGATGTCATGTGTTGGAATAGAATCGTATCGTTAAGTAACATAGTAGTGTTAATGTGACATGCTTCGTGTTGATGGTTGTGTACTAGTGAAAGTGTAATCTCGTAGCGCGTGGCTAAGAGTTGTGAGCAGCAGTGTAGTCGTTGGTTGTGTTGGTCCATGTTGTGAGGTTGGTATTTCAAGTGGTAGGTTGTAGAGGTCGATCTATATGGAGCGTTAGACAGTTGATGATGATGACATGGAGGATAGTATTTCCGGGGAGTAGTAACCTATGTCGGAAGAGTAGTGATGTCGTTTGGTTTCCGTACCTTGTGCTTTGTGATAGGTGAGTTGAACTTCGGGGACGAAGTTCTTTTTAAGGAGGGAAGACTGTAATACCCGCCCTTTTTAGAGACCCGTTGACCAGCATTGACTGACCTTGGGAGCAGTAATAGTCCTTAGAAGTGCGTACCAAATTTATCCTGTGTTTTTAGTTATGGGTGGTACTCGAAAGAGTAGAGGCTACTCGATCGAGTAGCTTGGATACTCGATCGAGTAGGGGCCACTCGATCGAGTAGGTGGGCCACTCGATCGAGTAGGTGGGCCACTCGATCGAGTAGCGTCTTTTCAGCGAGGGTTTATAATCGTGTTTTGTTAAAACCACAAATCATTTCCGCCTCATTTCTTCAGATCTTTAGGTCGCCTCCTTCCCTTCCCTTCACCATATACCTTCCATGGGAGCCTTTGAAGGTCCTTGTGCCTTAGGAGTACATAGCTTGAGTCGGGTAGCGATCCTTTGCCAGGTTTCTTCATGTAGGCATGTCGTCATCATCATCCGTATCTTTGCCTTTGCAGTTAGGGTTAGCTTGGTAGTGATAGATGTTTGTATTGTGTGTATAGGTGTTGCTTGTGTGTTGGGTATTGCGTGTGTGGGCATGGAATCGTTGCAATCGCTTAAAGGTAGGTTCGCCTACTCAGTTCCTGTGGACGGTCTAGTGTGTCGATTGTTGTGTCGTGGTTGTCGTGTTGTTGTTACGTTTGTGTGGCAGAGTATATGCGGTAATCGGTTGGAGTATACAGTTCGTTGGTTGTTGTTGTATTGCAGCTGTCTGTGATTGTTTGTCTCTGGTTCTCGAGGTGCGTCCTCGGCTGAGTGGAGTCACTTGCGGGAGTGGCTTCACGCCCTAGTTTCGCCCTCCGTGGGACCCGCCACGGGAGGGGATGTGCACATTAATGGGACAGGGTTATCGCTCGGTACGATGAGCGGGGCTTAGGTGGGAACGGTTGCGGTCCCCCACTGGCAGGGCTGGTCCATTGGATAGTCGGTGACGGAGATTTATTTGTGTGGGTATGATTGTGTGTGACTGGTTGTGTTTTGTTTTGTGTTGATAGTTGATGTTGGTTAATGTTGCGTCTTGTCTCAGTACTTACCTTGTGTGGTTGTCTTGTTTGTTTATGTGTCTACCGTGATGCCTTATGGTGAGCAGTCTGTCTTAGCAGGTGTTGATGTGGTTGATAGCTGGAGTCCTGGCAGGGATGAGTCGTCATGAGTTCCGATAGAGATAGTGTGTAGCTGACGAGTTGTATCTTTATTTTGTTAGTTGGTTGTAACACTTGTAAATTTAACTATATCTGTTCTTTTATCGACTTTTGATGGTTACTTACCTCGGGAAACGGGGATGGTAATGCCTCTATATGCTAATGAAGGTTTGGTAAGGCTCCTCGGTATATGGGGGTGTTACAAAGTGCTCTTTGGGGGTACTTGAGGACATACCCGTCAAAGTTGGAAAGTATTTATTCCCGTCCGACTTTGTAGTCCTTGACATCCCAGAGGATAGACATACCCCCATCATCCTAGGTAGGCCATTCTTGGCTACCGGAGGAATTCTAATTGATGTGAGAGATGGGCGGCTAACCTTCCGGATAGAAGGAGACAAAGTCGAATTTAATCTTCCAAATATTGTGAAAGGACCCAAAGTTGAAAAAGCATGTACAATTGAGGTGATTGATGAAGTGGTTGAAGAAGTAGCTCGGGAAGAGTCAGAGATGGAAGAAGCCTTCCAAATCTCCTTTCATGATGAAGAAATGGAGGAAGACCATGAGATAAATGATGAGCTCTTGAAGAAAGTGGAGGGATTTCTCCCTCCAAAGGTACAACTCAAAACCCTTACCCCCTCACTTAAATATGCCTTTTTAGGTGAGGGAGAGACTTATCCGGTGATTATTAATGCTAATCTTAGTGAGGACCAAGAACAAAAAAATCTTAAAGGTTCTTAAAACTCACATGGCCTCCTTAGGATATAGCATTGATGATATCAAAGGATTGAGTCCAAACTTGTGTATGCACTACATTAACCTTGAAGAGGGGAGCCGACCATCGGTTGAGGGACAACAGAGGTTGAACCCCAAGATGGCCGAGGTAGTCAAGAATGAAGTCTTGAAACTACTTGAGGCGGGGATCATCTATGAAATCACCGATAGTAAGTGGGTGAGCCCTGTCCATGTGGTTCCCAAAAAGGGTGGAGTGACCATGGTAGAGCAACCGAACGGAACTTGTGTGCCTACATGCTCGATTACCGGGTGGCGTATGTGTATTGATTACCGGATATTGAACTCCGCAACCCTTAATGACCATTTTCCCATCCCTTTTATCGATCAAATGCTTGAAAGGTTGTCGGGACACGCTTATTATTATTTTTTGGATGGATATTCCGGGTTCTTTCAAGTGCCAATACACCCGGAAGACCAAGAAAAAATAACTTTCACGTGTCCCAATGGTGTTTATGCTTATCGTAGGATGCCATTCGGGTTGTGTAATGTATCCGATACCTTTCAAAGGTGCATGATGGCTATCTTTGCGGATTTTCTTGAAAATGTTGGAATATGTGTCCTCCGACAATAATGCGATCACGACTGTTGATCATGATGATCACATGTTTAAATCTCATTATAAAGAATACAATTGGGAAGTAATTTTGTTACTGTCAACTGATCAACATATATCGGTAATGATTGGCTGACTAGAGTTTGACATTACTGTCGTGCGACGGTGGTGATCAGTTGATCCCCTAGGTCATACCTATAGGGCAACACTCTTAATTGATTATTTAATTAATCGTATAATGTTACGAGTTAATTAAATTATTTGAAAATTGACGGACGATTTTGGAAGTAAAATTTACGTATCATATTAAAATGTGATTTTATGAGATACGATCTGAGTAATTGAATCGTATCATTACTCGGATGAAATTATTGTTTAAGGTAACAATTAAATTTGAATGAATTATTATAAATACAATCTGTTGTGATTTATAAATGGTAAAATATTTTGGTACAAGTAATTATGATATTACTGAGTCGATTTTGTATGTGACGTATTTTTATTAATACGTTGATTTTTAATTTGTTAAAAATACATAACAAATTTATGTAACATGTGACATGTTACATATTGAGAAATTGACAAAAATAATATGGACTCCATATTATGATTGTACCGAAAATAAAAGGGGTATTAGGTTAATATTGTGTTGATTAATTTATTAGTAAACACAATGATTACCTAATTGTCTAGCCATGCAACCCTATTAACATTGTTAAGAGCAATAATTGCATGCATTGGCTCACCCAAAAAGCCCCCTTCCACCCGGTTTTTAAGAGAGAAAACCATTATGGTTTTTGATCTAATTAACCTAATAATATACAAAAGGTTGTAGATTACTAATTCATTCCATCACTTATCCAAAATATAATTCTAGAGAGAAAAATAATTCTCTTCTTCTTCTCTCTATAAACCGAAAATATTAAGTGTATTATAATATTTTTGGGTCATTTTTTACCAGATTAATATTGTACTAGTTCTCATAATATTAATCTTAATTAAGAGAAAGCTTTGGGTATTAAGCTTAGGGAGAGGTCCTATACTTGGATCTTGGTTCTTCCATTAAAGGAAAGCTCAAGAACAAAAGAAAAGGAGATTTCTTTTGTGCCCATAAAACCGAAACATCCAATGTAAGAACATGATTTCTCCTCTATTTTACTCACTTGTTTGCATGCATAAAATCCATATTTAATTTTATGACAAATTAAATTAAATCATATATGAATATGTAAGTATTTAGATCTACTTTTCCTTCAATCGGTATCAAGAGCCATGGTTGTTTGCATGCAAATCGGTTAAAAGTTTTTCCGAGTTATAAAGATTAACATATAAAACTTGTAAATTTTGTGTTATTATGACATATCACGAAATTAATTCATGCATGTTAATATTTCTGGTCCTAAAATGTTTTAGGATATTTTGGTTAATTTTACGGATTTTTATTGTTCATATTATACAATAATGGCATTTAAATATGATTTTATGAGTAAAAATGTCATTTTCGGTCTAAAATTAGCTATACTTCGAATTTTCCAGTGATTTTTGGATATGTTGTCGCATATATTATTTTGAGATAACCTGTAAAGTTTCATAATTTTTGGACTTGTTATGATCGAAAAATGGATTTTTCATTATTAAATTCGGATTTAAGTGAAAAATAGGTTAATATGAGTTGAATTTCGAATCTGGTCATAGAAATTTAATATGTTGTCACATGCAATTTTACAAGATGTGTGTAAAATAATTGGCTATAAAGAAGTCCTTTTGCATGATTTATGGATTTTTGAAGAAAAATAGCATAAATAGTGACATTATTAGTGAAAAATTAATAAACATAATCTATGGCTAAGGAAAAACGTCCATTGTTGCATTTTATTATCTTTTTCAGATCTAAAATTGAAAAGTTGATGTATACAATTTTTCCTCATATTTTATGATTATTTTAGTTAAAACCGATAAACCGCAACATTGTTTTTCCGGAAAAATTTCGAAATTTTTGACCTAAGATTTTGAACATTATGAGTGTCATGGTATTTTTCCAGAATGTTCATGAATTTAAATTTCAAATTTTGAATTTATTTGAAATTTTGTGATTTATTTGAAGTTTATAGCTTATTTTTGTAATTTTTGGTCCATTAATGAACAATTTTATAAATATGAGTTAATTATGGTCAAATTATTAGTGAAGACTAGATTTTGAGTCCTAAGAGGTTAGGATAATTAACTTATGCATAAATATGAATTTATGTAATTTTGTGATTATAAAATGTTGAAATCACGCAAATCCGTAAAAACCGAGTAATATACGATATTGGCTAATTAAAGGCGATTTAGCATAAAATTGGGCATGTTCATACATATTATAATGCTGCATTTTCTTTATGATTGTCATAATTTTAATTTATGTAATTTTTGAATTATGTAATTTTACTTAGTATGGCCTTAGATTTTAATTGGTATTTCCCGAAATATATGGGAATATCGATTCGGTTGTAATTTTATTGTGATCTCGTATCACCGTTTTGTAATTTAATAGATTTATTTTATTTTAGTTACAAATGTATAATAGGAAATTATGTAATTCATTATGTAATTTTATTCATTCCGGAGTTCCCAAAGACGGATTTCTTCAAGAATGGCGATACATAAAGACGGTGTTACCTCGAGATGCGTGCCACAACCGAAGTTCAAGGGACCAATGGAGTTGGTTTCCGAATATGTAATAGTTAAATAGTTTTTCTATTTTAGGAAAGGCCATACTAGGATTTATTTATTTTTATGCTTGCATTTTATTTTATGTCGCATGCATCGCTAAATCGCCATAACTAAAACATGCATCCTTATTTTATCGAGTTTATCGACCGTGTCAATTAAAATTATCGTTGTTCACCGCTTTAGTTCACTTAAAACGTGATAGATAATAAATTGACATGACCTCTCGCTAAAACAATTAATTGAGACATAGCCTTACCAAATAGTAGAAACCATGAAAACCTATTTCGCGAGGGAGTGCACTCGGCCATCCCGGGGTACAAACCTTGTTACGTAGGGGAAGTGGGTGATGAATGTCTATCCACCGAATTCGTGTTGATGAGGGTTTCATCGGCCATCCCGTGCCCAAATTAATGTGAATTTGGATCATGGACACATTTATTCGAAATTTGGGTTGACCTCAACGGAAGTATTCGTGACCGTAGTCGCATGTGTTCCGGGCTATAGATAAATATTAGAGTAATTTTATCGACCAAGAGTTCTAAAAGTAGAATCGATTAAACGTTAATCCACCGAGTTATATTAATAAGGGTTGCATCGGCTATCCCGTGCCTAAGTTGATATGAATTTGGGTCTTGGAATCATTTATCTAATTGGGTAGAGGTCACTAGAAAAATGCATAAAACTTGTTTAAATCATACATTTTTACGAGTATTATTATTAAAACGACATTTGTTTTACTCCTTATATTTTGTTTTGTAGACCACTTCTTTTTCATAACAAATGGCAACACCAACACCAACTCCAAACGCCACACCTCTCGCTAGTTCATCATGGCTCCGATCCTTTATGGATCGATGTAAACTTGAAAAGAATGGGTCAAATTTCTCCGATTGGGATGCCCAACTCAAATTAGCCGCCGAAGGTGACGACAAGCTTCGTTACCTTACCGAGGCCTCTCCACCCGAACCTACTACTAGGTCAACCGCCGCTACTAGGGAAGCATATGAGGCTTACCAAAAGGAGTCCGCCGCAATGAAAAATGTCTTAATATTTGCGATGGAGGCGGACCTCCAAAGGAGAGCCTTTAAAATGGGCAATGCTAATGAGATTTACTCCAAACTTGTGACAATGTTTTCACAAGCTCCGCAGATCGTCCAATATGAGGCGGCCGCGGCATTCTTTGATCTCGACTTCAAAGAGGGCCAAAAGGTTAGCCCTCATGTGCTCAAACTTATGGAGCTTGTCGAGACCTTGAAAATTCAAAAGGTTGAAATCCCCAAAGAACTCATTGTAGATAGGATTCTACACTCCTTGTCTAAAGTGAAAGCGTATGTTCAATTCCGGGTGAATTTTAACATGCAAGACAAGGATGTGTCTCTTGAGGAGTTGCACAAGTTACTTGTGCAAGCCGAAAGGGACATGGGGTTAAATGTGAACCCACCCAAGGATGTGCTTAACATAAGCACTAAGAGTAAGGGGAAATTCAAGAAGAATGGGAGAAAGGGCAAGAAGCAAGCTCCCACATTCACCAAAGCTAAGACTTGTGAAGCTAGCACCTCGAAGATCAAGAAGGGTCCTCTTGATAAATGTTATTATTGTAATGGCATGGGACATTGGAAAAGAAATTGTTCCAAATATCTTGGTGATATCAAGGCTGGAAAGATTACTCCAGTAGGTAAATGACTATCCTTCTTTTATGTTTTTAATTCA
Source organism: Silene latifolia (assembly GCF_048544455.1). NCBI lineage: Eukaryota > Viridiplantae > Streptophyta > Magnoliopsida > Caryophyllales > Caryophyllaceae > Silene > Silene latifolia. The sequence continues at coordinate 86,091,499 of NC_133535.1, forward strand.
ACTATGGTATTATGATGCAAAGTTGTGATAATGTATCTCCCTTTTTATTGTAAATAGGGCCTCCACCAAGCAAAGACAAGGGAAAGGAAAAGCAAGCATGAGAAACCATCGAGAAGCTAGGGATAGCTTTTATGGAGCTTTGCTTTTCATTGTCTTATTTTAAATTTATGTTTTGAATTTTAGAACTTTAGTTTCCGTGTTCGACATGGAAAAGTATCTTGGATAATGGGTTGTATTTTGGATAATGGTGACTTGGTTTGCAACCCAAGTCACCCGTTTTATCATTTATCCTTTTATGTTCTAAAATTCATCTTTAAATGCTTGCACTTTGAAACATAAGATCATTCGCTTAAAGTGATCTAATAGACAAATATAATGACGGGTTTCATTATATGTCCACATGCTTAAGGCTTGTGTATGATCATTTATAAAGCAATTTTGAGTTTATGAACTCTCTTAAAGGAATGTCAATCACCAAGTACACATATGAAATCTAAAACTATTAGTCAACCTATGAGGTAGTTCTCCTTATACTTCAACATCATTATTTGTGTCTCATATGCTATCTTTGAATCTATAGTGTATTTATTCTAAAGATAGAGTGGGAGAAAAATGAGGTACAACACACAAGGCAAGATAAAATTGTGTACTTGTGTAAATAAAGATCTACGCAAGAGAGAATGATTTGAATAAAGGTATATCTATTTACAATTGTATACCGAATAGATGAGATCTATGGTCTCAAGTAAGTTCTATATGACTAAAGAGACCAAATGAAGTAATCGAAAGAACTTATTCTTGAGATAACTACGTGAGGACACCAAAAGAAAGTTTTGGAAGAAAAATGACTAATGTAAAGTCTTAACAAGTTTTTTGACTAAGTTTTATATGATAAATTTTGACCAATAGTTTCAACCTTGAGATTTACTTAAGAGCCTAAATGAATCATAGTAACATACTAGTTGTGAACGAGTTGCAAAGATGATATACCGATATCTTCAATGGCCAAAGTTTTAACCACGCAAATGTCATTGCTTAACCTCACTATGAAATGGTTAAACCTCCTTCCAAAAGGGTATTTGCGAAGGACGTATTCTAGATATTGTTTATATTTGAATAATGACATTACTACACATCATTATGACATGAGTGTGTTGGAGATTTAAAATCTCTTTCCGTAAGGTTAAGATGAGACCACTTCAAAATAGGTATTTTGAAAGGATATGATGGGAACATATATGGTTTTATCCTAATAACTTGGCAATGCAATTTATGTTTCAATTCTTGAAAAGTTTCGATTGAGAAGTCAATTTCGAAATATGTGAAATTGAGTGGGAGTTAGGAAATTCTCATGTGAAGACATGGAATTTAGTGGGAGCTATCATCCTTTGAATGTTTACAACTCATCACTCATTAAAGAATGACGAGCTAATACCTTCTTTCATAAAGAAGCATTTGAGTTTTCAATTCCGGATGAAAATGGACTATGATGAATCCAATTACATCAAGGGTGTTGGATTAGTATTAAGAGATACACATCGTATCAACATTCACATAGGTTATTCATGTAGATGGAAATGGAATTGCCATTAGCAGTCATGGTCGTTCGTTGAACCTATGAACGGTTGATCTCATGATTATTAGTAACTAATGTTTCCGCCATTAGAATGATCATGTACATGTCCAATTATGAATCATATGCATAAGAGCATGATGATTGATTGGTAAGCCATAATAGAAACGTCATGAATTCTCAAGTAGAATCCGATGAGCGATTTCGGTGTTTGACGGAATACTCCATTATGTGATAAGAGGTTGCACATATTATAGAAAGTCCGAGCACATGTAAGGATTTATGAGAATCCCAAATCTTTCAAGCCTAGAAAGAGAAATAAGAAGTTTTGGAAAGATGCCTGGTTGAATAAGAGGTTATTCAAAAATAATCTTTTCTAGTTAAGCTAGGACTTGTGAGAAGTGCTAAGCTAATAATCTTGACAAATTGTTACAAGATTCTACAAAATATATACCTAGTGCATTGTGTGTGGATGGAGTACTTGATCAGTACAAGTTATATCATTCATCACAAATTCGTTCGTTATGAGATAATCGATAAGAAAGTTCTTTCAAGTTAAAGAACCAAAACCAAGGTCGGGAACCTTGATGTGTACTTGGTAAGATTCATGCTATGAGAGAGTACATGAATGTAAAGGAAATTTCAAGTTTAAGAAGTTTGAACATATGGACACATGGCATGTTAAACTTCTATTGAAATTAATAAGTGTTTACACTTACGATATACATCACAAGGTTGTAATATGATATTGACTACCCGAGTGTGATGTCGACATTTGTCGTTTGAGTTATTATTAACTCACCTTGTACATTGTTATATCCAAACGGGTTGTGGAGACAATTGAACCCCGTTAAAGTGAACACGGATTAACATTGTATTTGCCCATAGTTACTTATATGAGGTGACGTCTCGAAGTGACTAGAGTGTGATGCGATTGATGGCAAGTTCAAGTGCCATAAAGTCATGTGAGATGACTAGTCGATCACATAGGCAGACTGTTAGGAACTTTTTGTCGGGCTAAATGACCGCTTATAGAGTTCTGGCAAATTTGTATAGCCTGGTCGTGGCGAGAGCTGCTATAGTATTCAAATGAGTCGATTCTTTTGACTAAAGACTATTCGCCTAAGATGGCACAGTTTCAGATTAACTTTGATTTGTGTTACTACGACCTTCGTAAATGGGGTCAAATGGGCATATTTTGGGTTATGATGGCTGTAGCTAGTCGAAGGGAATGAGTGCGATGGGAATTGTCCACCCCTAGTCAGGGTTATAACAATATCTCAGGGCCACTCGAGGAGTAATGAATCGAAATGCGTGGCCACGCTCGGAAAGTATCTATGATAGATAAGTCCGGTCAATCAGTTATTCTCCAGATCGAGGAAACCACTCTCGATATGATCACTTGCAAGTACGACCTGAAAGACACCTTGCATTGAGTGGGAGATAGTAATAGGACAAGAGAATTGGTGACGCACACTTGTCGAGGACAAGTGGGAGATTGTTGGAATATGTGTCCTCCGACAATAATGCGATCACGACTGTTGATCATGATGATCACATGTTTAAATCTCATTATAAAGAATACAATTGGGAAGTAATTTTGTTATCACAACTGATCAACATATATCGGTAATAATTGGTGACTAGAGTTTGACATTACGTCGTCGTGCGACGGTGGTGATCAGTTGATCCCCTAGGTCATACCTATAGGGCAACACTCTTAATTGATTATTTAATTAATCGTATAATGTTACGAGTTAATTAAATTATTTGAAAATTGACGGACGATTTTGGAAGTAAAATTTACGTATCATATTAAAATGTGATTTTATGAGATACGATCTGAGTAATTGAATCGTATCATTACTCGGATGAAATTATTGTTTAAGGTAACAATTAAATTTGAATGAATTATTATAAATACAATCTGTTGTGATTTATAAATGGTAAAATATTTTGGTACAAGTAATTATGATATTACTGAGTCGATTTTGTATGTGACGTATTTTTATTAATACGTTGATTTTTAATTTGTTAAAAATACATAACAAATTTATGTAACATGTGACATGTTACATATTGAGAAATTGACAAAAATAATATGGACTCCATATTATGATTGTACCGAAAATAAAAGGGGTATTAGGTTAATATTGTGTTGATTAATTTATTAGTAAACACAATGATTACCTAATTGTCTAGCCATGCAACCCTATTAACATTGTTAAGAGCAACAATTGCATGCATTGGCTCACTCAAAAAGCCCGCTTCCACCCGGTTTTTAAGAGAGAAAACCATTATGGTTTTTGATCTAATTAACCTAATAATATACAAAAGGTTGTAGATTACTAATTCATTCCATCACTTATCCAAAATATAATTCTAGAGAGAAAAATAATTCTCTTCTTCTTCTCTCTATAAACCGAAAATATTAAGTGTATTATAATATTTTTGGGTCATTTTTTACTAGATTAATATTGTACTAGTTCTCATAATATTAATCTTAATTAAGAGAAAGCTTTGGGTATTAAGCTTAGGGAGAGGTCCTATACTTGGATCTTGGTTCTTCCATTAAAGGAAAGCTCAAGAACAAAAGAAAAGGAGATTTCTTTTGTGCCCATAAAACCGAAACATCCAATGTAAGAACATGATTTCTCCTCTATTTTACTCACTTGTTTGCATGCATAAAATCCATATTTAATTTTATGACAAATTAAATTAAATCATATATGAATATGTAAGTATTTAGATCTACTTTTCCTTCAGAAAAGTGCATGGAGGTCTTCATGGATGACTTTAGTGTCCATGGAGACTCATTTGAACATGGATTAATTAACTTCTCTAATGTCTTGAGACGATGTGAGAAGCACAACTTAGTCCTCAATTGGGAAAAGTGCCGCTTTATGGTGGAAGAAGGAGTTGTGCTTGGCCACATTGTCTCCAAGAGAGGGATTTAAGTTGATAGTGCTAAAGTTTCGGTCATAGAGAACTTGTCACCTCCCACAAATATGAAGGGGGTGAGGAGTTTTCCAGGACATGCCGACTTTTATAGGCGGTTCATAAAGGATTTTTCAAAGATAGCAAAACCATTAACTTCACTCCTTCTCAAAGACGCCCCTTTTGTGTTTGATAATGTTTGCCTTGAGTCCTTTCATAGGTTAAAGCTTGCTCTCACCAAGGCTCTAATCATCCGGGCTCCGGATTGGAGTCTCCCGTTTGAAGTAATGTGTGATGCATCAGATTACGCCGTGGGAGCGATTCTTGGTCAAGTGGTTGACAAGAAGCATCACGTCATCTACTACTCTAGCAAGACCTTGGACCAAGATCAAAGAAACTACTCAACAACGGAGAAAGAGATGCTAGCCATAGTTCATACTATTGAGAAGTTTAGGCAATACCTTATGGGATCCAAGGTGATGGTTTACATCGACCACACCGACCACACCGCCTTGAGATAATTGATGATCAAGAAGGATGCAAAGCCTAGACTTTTGAGATGGGTTCTATTGCTTCAAGAATTCGATCTAGAGATAAGAGACAAAGCCGGGGCCGAAAATGCGGTGGCCGATCATTTATCACGGCTTATGGTGGAAGACCATGGAATAGTTGATAATAGTGGTCCAATTGATGAATAGTTAAGGCAAAATGCATTGATGGAAGTTAAAGTGAAGGTGCCATGGTTTGCAGACTTGGCAAATTATGTAGTTAGTGGCTTCATTCCCGATGAAGTGGAGGCTAGGGAAAGAAGGAAATTAAAGCACGATGCTAAGCGGTACTTTTGAGACGACCCCTATTTGTTCCGTAAGTGCGGGGACGGTATGTTCCGAAGATGTGTATCTAGGGAAGAGAGAATGGAAATTGTGGATAGAGTGCATAATTCGGCCTATTGGGGACACTTGGCCACCTCAAGAACCATTGCCAAGGTCCTCCAAGGCGGGTTTTATTGGCCCTCAATATTTAAAGACATACACTATTTGGTAAAGTCTTGTGATGCTTGTCAACGAACTGGAAACATTGGAAAAAGGAATGAGATACCCCTCAATAACATTCTTGAGATTGAGCTTTTTTATTGTTGGGGTATAGACTTCATGGGCCCATTTCCAAACTCTTGCATAAATGAATACATCTTGGTGGCCGTGAACTATGTTTCAAAATGGATTGATGCGGGTGCGTTACCAACTAACGATTCCAAGGTTGTGATGAAATTTTTCAAAGGCACAATCTTTCCTCGGTTTGGAACCCCACGAGTGGTGATAAGTGACGGTGGCTCTCATTTCTGCAAAAGCACATTCAAAACCTTGTTGGAGAGCCACGGAGTACGACACAAGACTGCCCTTACCTACCACCCCCAAACGAGTGGGCAAGTGGAAGTGTCTAATCGTTAAATCAAAGCAATTCTTGAAAAGGTGACGAATAAGAATAGGAAGGATTGGTCACAAAAATTACCGGATGTCTTATGGGCTGTTCGAACGGCATTCAAGCACTAAGCCAAATCTAGCAATCAATAAGGAGTGTATCTTAACGGTTTAATGCATTTAATAACGACACTTAGATTACCGTTTTCCAAATATTGGTGGAAACCTAGACCGCGCTAATAGGAATAACGGTTTCCCTCGAAAACCGTTGTTATTATAATTTGACAACGGCTTCTTAACAAATCGTTGTCAAAACGTTTAACGGTTTCTAAAAACTTGTTATAGAATCACTCTTATCAACGGTTGTTAGAAAACCGTTACCAGTTTAAGAAATCGGCATTTCGAAAACCGTTACTAATTAACACCAGCAACGGTTTTTGTTACCCGTTGTTATGTTATAGCTACGGATTTTTTGAAACCGTTATTATTTTCTATTATGAAATAACGGTTTTTCAGTTCAACCGTTGTCAGTATTTGATTAGTTTTTTTAGTTTGACTACTGCATTCAAAACTTTATCAGAACTTTAATAAATATTCAATTTGACCAATAATATTCAATTTGACAAAAATATTTCCATAAATATGTCTTCATAATGTTTTAGATCAAATTCTAAATTATCAAAGATTACTCTTTAATTTCTCTCTAAAAAAATATGGTTGGTGTATCAGAACTAAAATCACATTCTCATTACACACAGCCTTTTACTTGCATTCCCCATAATCTCCCGGTTCATTATGGTGTATGGAAAGGATTTAAACCCTAATTTTGGGTGGTTGACGCAAATGCTTCATGACTCCGGTTTCATCGCGGTTAAAAAAGTGTACCCTGTGTCTACAAACAAGCAAGGTTTTGTAGGCTTCACTTTTATCGTATTTGACGAAGCCAACTGCCATGGTAGTTTTCGTCAGGCAAAAAATTAGAGGCTAGATTTGCGGGGGAATATGCGGGGAAAGAGGACTTCTATTCGGATGATAAACAACGAGGACCTTATCTATGGGTTGCAACCCATCTTGATCATCATCTGCTGAAACATTGCAGGAAGCATCACATTCTTGCCATCGTGCCTATGTTATAGGAGAAAGAGGCCATTCCACCTGCGCTTCCCGGTGATAATGAAGGGCCGATCTACGACTTGCTCTATAGCGAAATTCATGATGAGTATCCTAATACTTCATCAGATTCTAATAATTAAGTCTTTAATTATTATCTGGCATTGTAAGTTGTATTTGGATTATGGTGGTGGTTTGAATTAAAGTTTAATTATTATGTTTTTTGTTACGTTTTTTGTTACCCCATCCTCTGGAATTCAGAGACAATATCACCAGAAAAATATCTAACTTTTATTATAATGACTTAGATTTTTAGTACATTAAAATATCAAGCTAAATATATTTATCGCGTAAAACAAGCGTTGACAAACGTGAAAAAGCAAATGTGTAGTGTGGAGTTGAATGGAGGGAGTATGTTTTTTGTTACCCTATCCTCTGGAATTCAAAGACAATATTACCATATATGTCTTGTTCACCTTCAGCCCAATCCACACAGTCGTTTTCCCATTCCAACGGCACTGTCCCCTGCTCGGCAATGCGACCTTGGCGGTGCAGAATCAGAAGTAGTAGGAGACGGTCAGATTCATTCACAACCCATAAATATGGGCCTACCCGCTGATCATCGTGATCAAAACAAAGTCTGAAGATTCATTGTTATAGAATGCCCGCTCAAGTTTGCGAGCCTGACGAAAGCATTCGCGCTCCTCACCCCCGCCAAACTCGATGAAGGCACACCGGCCGAAGCCATCATGCACATCATTCTCCGGGTAGATAGGTTGAACCAAATTCAATCCGGCTAACCAAATCAAATCTATTAACCAGTCAAGGCTATACGAGAGTATAACCTTTCCATGCCCGTCCTCTGTATACGGGAGATTGTGAACGATGCACGTAAAGGGTTTAGCGTACATAAATCTACTTAGGGGTCTTGCAAGAGGTTTATATGATGCTTCTTCATCATCATCATCATCATCATCAGCGGATGAATAATTTGAACCACTATAAGTTGATGAACTTGAAGACATAATCGATGTGAAACATTAATGGAGGACTTAACAAGTTAAGAATTGGAAAGTGCAAACGGTACAAGTTAAGATTGTGAAAATTATAATTCTACTTATAATGAGTTTGGGTTGTATTGGAAACGGTATAATAAGTGATACGTGCCTAATATATAATCTTTTTAGCCTATTTCAGCACGTATTTCCATGCATTTTTATTCTGTTTATATAGTATTTTGCCCCGAATTGGCTACTTTGGTTCGTTTTGTCCGTTTTGTAGAAATGAACGCGAAAGTAGTGGAATCGTACCATTTTCTGTCCTTTTTGCATGCATTTAGAGGAGCCGGGATTTTCCAGAGTGAGATACTACATTGAAGTGCGTCAAGGCACGGTTTACGAGGTAGTCGGTGACGAGTCTAAGCTGAAATGAAGACAGAAGACTCGATCGAGTGGTTTATTTACTCGATCGAGTGGTTTCTTCATCCCCAGTTGGTCGATCGAGTAGTTTTCTACTCGATCCAAAGGTGCTGAAAAGAGAGTTACTCGATCGAGTAACTATTCTACTCGATCGAGTAGATTGTCCTGAGTTTTGCTCGATCGAGTGGTTTTATTCCACTCGATCGAGTAGTTTTATTCCACTCGATCGAGTGGTTTCTGCTGTCATGGGCTTTAATTAGCCCGTGAGTTGTTTTATTTCGATAAACTTAGTTATTTTCCTATTTAAGCATTACGTTACTAGGTTATTAGGCATCTAATTTCTATCTATCTATTATCTAATTTTTTACTATCAAACTTTACTGCGTTACTTTTGCTCTTCACTGTAACTTTACTTTGGGATTTATTTTGCTCGGATTCGATTGTTCTTTACGCCGGATTCGCACGATTGTAATTCCTTTCTCTTCTCTTAATAATAATCAATCGTTTGTTTGCTTTAATTCCTTGTTTACTTCATTTATTCCTTTGCCCTAATTTACTTTTATGCATTTTATTTGTTATTTCATCATGTTTATTGTTAATTCGTCATTTGTTATTAGTCTTGATATTAATAGCGATATGAGTAGCTAAATTTAATGCATGTTGGGATTAGGGGATCTGCGGTAGAAATGTGACGATGTAGTAAATGAAATAGATGAATTGATTGTAAGATTCTGTCACCATAACAATTTAATTGTATTTATCGACTTAGTTGAGTGCACGCTTCTGAGTCATCTCTTTAATCTGGCTAAAATTAATCCTAGATCAAAATATTGGACTAAATAGGCTTGCTATGAACAGTAGACTACCCTGACGAGAATGAAAGTTAAGTTAGTGGTATTTTAGGATAGAAAGTGGACCGAAAGGACCTTTCCACATCCGTCTTGCATTAATTCGTCTGAGTTGTTTACAGCTGAGTCACTAGACTACCGTAGTGAACCGAATTCCCGACATGTCCCTTCTCTATCTGATAGTTTAATCTTATTTTCTTGCCTTTACTGCTCCTGTCTCTACTTCTCTTCCTTTAAACTTTGTAGTTTAGAAAACAATTCAAACAACCCCCCCCCCCCTTCCCCCCCCCCCATTTGTGACCAAATAGACGAACTTCTACAGATATCTTGCCTCCCTGAGGAGATCGACCTGACTTCCCTAGCTATATAGTTAGTTTAGTTAGTTTATTTTTGATAGGTACACGACAGACCTATCAATAAGATAGTAAGAATCGGAACCGATATAATAATAAGATAATAATTGGAAACTTAACAACTTATGAATTGGAAAGTGGAAACGGTACAAGTTAAATAAGAATCGGTCAACTCTACCGTGTTAAACATATAAGCTTAGAACAACTATCCAAAAAACCGTTGTTCAATGAGTAAAAACACAACGGTTATCAAAAAACCGTTGTCCAATTAGAAAAATAATACGGTTATCAAATAACCATTGTCCAATGACTAAAAACACAACGGTATTGATTTGATTAATGCATGCCTTGTAATTTTTACTTTTTCTGATTCAAAGTTGCAGTATTGCGTGTTTGACCATATGTATAACACAAAATGGTAACGGTTCTTTGTTAAGCCATTATCATATTACATATATCAACAACGGTTGGACAGAACCCATTTTTAAATAAAATGTTTAATTATTTGTGATTTTCTAGTGTTTGTGATTTGACTAATGCATGCCCAGTAATTTTTACTCTTTATGATTCAAAGTTGCAGTATTGATTGTTTGACCGTATGTATAACAAAATATGACAACGGTTCTTTGTTAAGCCGTTATCATATTTCATATATGAACAACGGTTATTGCAAAGCCGTTGTCATATTACACCAATAAACAACGGTTTTTCTTATCACCGTTGTAAATACAAATCCACTGTAAAAACGGAAAAGTTTTTGGCTTTACCAATGCATGCCCTATTATTATTCGTTGTTTGACCATTATTCATCTCATGTATGCATGCACAATTAATAGAAGTTTGAATGTAACGTATGGATGAAATTAATCTAATTAATTATAGCTTTATTATACTATAAATAGCTTCACATTTGCAGTAACAATAAGAATCACTTTATTATTACTAACCTTTCTACTCCACTTTCTAAATAATATACATATACATACATATCATAATTAAAATGTCGTTGTCTTCGTCATCCGCAGTCGCACCTCCTCAGCAATCTGTAACCCGCTATATCAACCCGATTACGTGCATAATTTACAATCTCCCAGTCATACGCGATGCTGCTGGGAAGTCAGCTTCTAAGTCTCTTACCCCATTGAGGGACATCCTCATTGAGAATGGGTTTTCAAATGTTAGGGCAATCCACCCGACTTGGATTTTTGGTCGTGGGTTTCTTGGATATGCTCTGATCGAGTTTCGAGGGGATCGTCTTGACAATTTTCGCCAAGCAGAACAACTCGCTACAACGTATGCATCACGTGACCATCAAAGGGGCTAAAGTGACTTTTATGCCGACGACCCTAAGGATCGTTATGTACATGTTGGGCCTTACTTATGGGTTGCCACCGCTGAGGACGCTCATCTGATGAGAAGGTTCATTTCGTACAAGTTTATTAATGTACTGAAATTATGGGAAGACGAAGAAGTGCCTCATTTTGATCTCCGTCTTAATGCCGATGTAGTAAGCTTGATTTATAATCAAGTTTATCCTCAGTACCCACCTCCTAGTCAAACTCCTGTTAGGGTGTTTAATTAATTTACTTAGTTAGCTGTTTGGTTTCGTGGTTTTTTATTTTTTATTGTGTTTCCTTTTTTTTCCCTTATTGTACTGTTATTTTTTTATTTTTTTTGCGCCATTGTATAATATGCTCATTTTAATATATAGTTCTACTCTTTATTACATGCAAATGCTTATTAACATAGATTTTAAATAACTTGCGAACAGACAAATGAATAAAACAATAACATATAATATAATGACAACGGTAATGCATAAGAACCGTGTTAGAATATAAACACCTCTAAAAATAAATGGAAATTGGAAGATATTAATAAGATAAATACAACAGGTTCTTATAAGAACCGTGTTAGATTATGCAATTGCTGAATAACATATATTTTAAATAACCCTCTTTCTTTATTTATTTATTTATTTATTTATTTATTTATCTTCTCTCTCTCTCTCTCTCTCTCTCTCTCTCTCTCTCTCTCTCTCTCTCTCTCTCTCTCTCTCTCTCTCTCTTATTTCTCAAATTATGTCAAGTGGTAGCGCTTCTTCTTCCTCTATTTCAACAGGGACATGTAATTGCTCAGTTCCGGCAGCATTGCAGACTTCTTGGACTTTGCAAAATCCGGTTAGAAAGTTTCTTACTTGCAAATTCTATAATCCCGAGACTAAAATGCGTGGACGCAATTACTTCAAGTTGGTTGATGAACCAATAACTTAGTGGCAGAGGAAGGTTATAAACAGGTTGGTGAATGAGAAAAAGAGCATGAATATCGAGATTACTCAAGTGAGAAGTATACTACAACAACTTGAAGAATCGAAGCGGGGAAATGACAATGAAATATTGAAGGCAAAAGAAGAATGCAACAAGTTAACCATGGATATCCTAGAACTAAAAAATAATGAGGCATGGTTTAAGTTAATTGTCAAATTTCTTCTTCTAATTGTTATTTACCTAGTTTATTATGTATGGTGGTAGTTTGTACTCTTTATGTTTAAACTTATAATCCTTTAAATTAATGGAAATAAGTAAGATTTTCTGAGAAACATATTGTAATTATCTGGCATATACTAAATGATGCTTTATTTCTTAGCTGTAAAATCAAACACAATGAAATATAAAAATAAAATGGTTATACCTAACCCGTTGTTCAGGATGTATACAGTTATAACGGTTCAGGCCGTTGTTATGTATATAAAAATGATACTTTATTTTTTGGCGGGAAAATCAAACAAAATGAAAACCTTAAGACAACGGTTATTTCTAACCCGTTGTAGATAATACTAATCAATTACGGTTTCAAACAAAACCGTTGTCTTTTTGGAAACAAAATATAACGGTTTTTCTTATATCGTGTTTATTACTTTCAGATAAACAAGGTCTTGCAAGTGTTATATCACACATATATACTCTGAGCTTCCCCTCCCACACATAATATCCTCAAACACTGAGCTTCCCCTCAACCACCAGCCTACCCCATCGTCGTCGCAGTCAGCGTCATCATCGCCATTACCGCCGCCAGATCAATCCAGATTCTCCTCTTTAAAGAAGTAATAAACACTCCTCTCTAGAGATTTGTTTGTTATTATATGTATGCATTGTTATTATTTGTTTATTAATTTCCGCTTTAGATATGGCCGAAAAGCAGAAAAGAAACGATGGAAATGCGTCAGGCGATGACTCAGGTGATGAGAATAATTTGCAACACACAGCTGGTCGAATGCGCCACAGAGTTTCCCTAGAAGCAATAAATTCAAAGATACCTAATCCTTTACAATGGGATAAAGATACGGGGCTGCCATATGGTGAGAATACCGGGTATTTTGTGTAAGAAAGTATATGCCTCTCGGTACGCCGCGTATCAGCGAACTGAACAAAATACGGACCATCATGCTAATAAACAAAATAGAGGTATGTATATACAATAATAAATATTTTAGCTGAAATTAAGTTACTACTTAATATGTGTATTAGCCGAAGCACTTGTACCAACTATGCTCATCATATATGCAGTTAGCTTACGTTGTCCCCGAAAAGTATGATAAGTACCAAAAAAAAAGACAGGGGAAGCGCTCAGTTCTTGGAAGTTAAAGATTGCTGAGAACCACTTGTTCAACAAGGAAACCGAGGAGATGAACAAGAAACCATCAACAAAGAATTATCCGTATGTCAGTTAAGACCATTGGGATAGCTATATCGCTTATAGGCAGTCTGAAAAATTTAATGTAACTTAATAATAATAAGTAAAGAAGTATACTTAGTTTAGTGTTTGGTCATGCTTACGTTTCTTGATACAATTTATTTGATGAAGGCTATGAGTGAGAGGAACAAGGCGAACATTTCAAAGAAAAAGACCATCTTTTACGACTCCTGAGGTGGTTATAGATTGATTAAGACGAAACTTGTAAGTACATAATTCTTATAGTATTAGACTATTAGGTGTTTTAGTCATATGTTATATATGTTCATAGTAATCATACATATTTTGAGAGGATATCAATGTGATAAATGAATTGTAGGCAAAGCTTGGAATATTGAGTCGTCACGACGCTTGGGTGGAAGGTCACACTCCTAAGAACGGAAAGACGGAAACTGAATATGATAAGGACATCAAAGAGAAAATTGTAAGTTTGACTTAATATGTCACTGCTACGGCAAACTGGTGGTCGGAGTTATATAATTGTGAGTTTAAATAAAATTTAGTTGCTTAATGGTTTTCTGTGTATGTAGAGGATCTGTGTGAAGGAGGTATAGGAAGGAAAATGGATGTCTCAAGGACATGATGACATTCTTGATAGGGCAATCGGCCAAGCAGAGCATCCGGGTCGTGTGAGAGGGGTATCGGCGCATGTTGGTATTACTAAGTATTTTGGGAAAACTACTCGAAGTGGTGATGATTCCAAGAAGGTAATATATAAATACTGTTTTGAACCAACGTAATTTATAACTATATATGCTTACATTAACTTGTACTACACAGCTACAGAAAATAGCCAGGTTGATGGTGAGAATGTTGGAAACTGGGGAAAAGCCATCAGAAAAAGAGTTGGATATGGTTCAGGAAGTCATAAAGGAAGTAGAGGAGTAGGAGGAGGAGGAGGAGAAAAAAGAGGTAATAATATTTATGTCTTATATATATACAATGTGTTATATGATTTTGAAAATCAGTACGTGTTATATGAACAAGTGTTAATGTACAGAAGGAAGCCGAGGAGGACATGTCATGGGAGAAGGAAATGTCAAAGGAGACTGAGGTGGGAGCCGAGGATCGATATCAGGCAGTTGAAGAGGAAGCGGAAGCAAGGAAGGCCGTGACACAGGATGAGATTGAGGTAGTTGATGATGAGACTTTCTTCTCAACACCGAAAAAGGTAATAACTGCTAGTTTATAATTATTCATCTCAGTACACGTTTTTTACTTATGAAATTTATTAAAGGTAGTAAATGTATGTGTACTAATTGATTAAAGATGTCGTGAAGGGCGATTGCAAGGTGGCTTGTCGTCTGTTCTATTTATAGGAGAAACAAAAAGTTGATGTTGCCAGAGGATACGTGTTCACTTACGACTGGCTTCAACAAGTAAAGGTTCATGGTATACCCCTTCGTGACAATTACATGAAAGTGGAAGTGTCCCAATTATATAAAGACGAGTATGGGGAAGTAAAAGTACCATTTCCTAATGAGGATATCACTTATTTGAAAGAAGCCCTAAGCTCTTATGTGCAATGGCCTAACAACCTCATCAATGTTGTCATCCCCGAGGTACCTATACGCAGACGTTAATTATTACTTATTCTTTAAATATATTAGGGTAGGAATATTAACATATCGTAAGTACTTTAATCTTTACATTTGCAGAAGTTAAGCAAAGTCATGGCGGCAGCTAAAGCAATTACTACTACGTCTAGGGAAGTTGTTGCAGTCAAGCCTGCTTATGATTCTTATTATGAATAGTGTGAATATAAGAAAAAAATGAAAACTACTTCGCTGAAGGCTTTTCACAACCTAGCTGTAAAGAAGTCACCTAGAGGGGATGCAGTCATGATTAACGTTGAAGAGGAAATTATGGGCACGGCTGATATAGCCGTACTGGACCCGAAGCAACTTATAGAATTTGTTGACCTTGACAATTTAGATGTTGTTCACATTTTGATTTGGATGAAGTAAGTTTTATTAATAAAACTATTTAGTCATTTCCATTTACGAATAATGATGTTTTTTTTAAATTATCAATTACAATAACAATCTTCGTTCCATGTGGCGTAATAGGTGCCTCGATAATCAGTTCGCTGACTGGAAGGTCCCAATTCACACCTACGGATTCTTGAACCCTAAGGCGTTCCATGTGCACAAAATTTCATAGGAAGAACAAATCAATAGTATCGCTCGTCTGTTGATGTCGACCAAAAAACTATGGCTTGCCCCGTACAATGAGAATATGTATGTATAGTACGTGATTATTGTAATGAATCATGGTTCTATAAATTTATTATTAACATGCTTTAATGCGTGTAAATGAACTAATAGTTCAATGTCCCAAATTGAATAGGAAGCATTGGGTGCTACTGGCAATCCAAGTGGAAACAAAAACAGTGCACTGGATTGACTCTCGCGAAGGTAAACCCTCTGGCAGTTGTGTAAGGATGATAACTGAGTAAGTTTACAACCTTCAATAATGTCATTTGTTATTGTATGACTTGAGCCATATATATGCAAATAATAATGGCATGTGTGTATATTTATGAATTAGTGTTTTTGAAGCAAAACAAAGATTATGTCCACTTGGAAAATATGAAAGCAACGCTGTTCCCAATTTTATCACGCCATTAGTAAGTGTATTCTTAATAATTACTCGTATCATTTAACTTATGTTTTTGCGAGAGGTTGATTATCTAATTCAGCTGATTTGTGTGTGATTTATATAATAGTCTCCTAAAGCACCAGACGACAAACAATGCGCCTTTTACGTTTGTCAGTCCATATGGGAGGTTATCAACAGAAAACTTTCTACCATTCCGATACGGGTTAGTGTGATTTAAAAACTATTTCAGACGTAAATTGAGTTCAATCCTGTATACTTTCATATATTATATCTATTTTGATTATGTATATTTTGAATTGTAGTTTCCACTAATACTCAACAAAGCCCCAGAATATTCGCCAGAAAACATCACCCAGTTGAGAAATATGTGGGCCAGTTATGTTGTTTCATTAGCGGAGTCTCAATAGTTTTCTCATGCTTTATGTATGAGTGTGTATATATAGAGCCATTGTGTATTGGCTTCTTTTGTTTTTCTGAGGAAGTTGTGTTTTGGGCTTTTGATCATCCTGTTTGTACTGTTTTTAAACTGGGTTTAATTGATCACGAGGTGTAATATTTTGATGCAGGATTGAATTTTTGCACTGCACAGCTGCTGGAATGCTATTTTTCTGCAGCAGCTGAAAAAATAGCATTTTAGCAGCTGCTACAAACGCTGTTGAAAAAATAGCATTTCAGCAGCTGCTAGAACAAGCTAAAATCATTTTTAAAAAAAAAAATTAAAAATGATAACGGTTAAAAACAACCCGTTGCAAAAAATTATTTGACAACGGTTTTATTTAGATAAATAACCGTTGACATCTTTTCCCTCCTATTCAAACCGCCAAAAATATAAGATAACGAACGATAACCGTTGTCGAGTTTAAAACTTTTACATTGGTTTATTTAAGCAGAACCGTTGTCAAAGTTTCATCAATAAAAATAGATAACGGTTACATACCGTTGTCAACAGATGAATATAACAACGGTTTTGCACGCAATAAAGCCGTTGCTAAATTTTGACATTAAATTAAATAAGATAACGAAATGAACCGTTATCATATATAATATTTAACAACGGTTTTGGAACGATAAGACGTTGTCAATAGTAAACTACGACAACGGATTTGAACCGTTCGTAAGATTTAATAACGGTTTCTTAAAAGATTTTATATTGGTTTTTGATGTTATATAACGGCCGCGTTTATTTGTACAACCGTGGTATATATTTAACAACCGTCGTTGCAATAATGGTCCCGTGTTTCTATTTAGAAACGGTAATTTCATTATTTGATCGTTTTGAAGGTCTTATTTGGCGTAGTGAAGACACCTTTAGGCACTACGCCCTACAAGCTTGTCTATGGAAAAGCTTGCCATTTGCCCGTCGAATTGGAGCACAAGGCTTGGTGGGCTCTAAAGAAGATGAACTTTTATTTTAATGCGGCCGGTGAAATTAGGTTTCTTCAAATGAATGAGTTGGAAGAATTGAGATTGGAGGCTTATGAAAACTCGAAAATTTACAAAGATCAAACTAAGAAATGACATGAGTCCAAGATTGTCAAGAAGGATATCCGCGTGGGAGACTTTGTTCTCCTTTTTAATTCAAGAGTGAAAGTGTTCCCGGGCAAGCTTTGATCAAGGTGGTCGGGACCTTTCAAAGTAACACAAATTTCCCCTGTGACGCATTTGAGTTATGGTGCGAGGATGGTGGAAGCTTCAAAGTCAATGGTCAAAGGGTGAAGCGATATTACAACGGAAATGATCTAGGAAAGGTTGAAGTGCTCTACCTCGGGGACCCCTTCCCCGAGGAGAAATCCGAATGAGATCAAATTCGAGTTGATAGGTTTGGTGAATTTCCTCAAGAACCACCATTTTGTTTTGTAAATATTGCATTCATGTTAGTGTAGGTGCATGGTAGTTACATGGATTACTCGGGGTTATCATCACTTGGAGTTGCGGTTGGAGTTTTGGAGGAGTTCTCATGGTTCAATTGTGTTTGGGAGAATCGATTTTTGAAGTGGACCGTCATTGGTGAATGTTTGATGCTTGAAACATAAGATATGCCCAAAGTGCTTTTGAGCCTATGCACAGGCGGCCTGTCTAGGTCAGGCTTAAAACCCGCTGGAAATTTTGGGCATTATTCAAGTGAGAAATGAATGATAAAATGAGAAAAAGGAGTTCCAGCCGGTAGACCGGCGGACGGTCCATCCTCGGCTGGGAAACTCCTGTATATTTGGTGAAATTTTGGAGGAAGAAAATGAAGGACTCCCAGCCGGTCGGTCAGCAGCCGGTCCCCCGGTTGAGATTCACTATATAGGAGGATTTTCGATGGAGATTTTGAGGGAGGACTGCCAGCCGGCGGCCGGTCCCTGACCGGCCCAGAACCACTACCTGGCCCCTTTTACCATTCTCTACCACTCATTTTCTCATCACTCTCTAAAAATCTCTCTCTCTCTCTCTCTACAAAACTCAAACACAAACACCATTTTTCTGCTCACCAACTCCACCTCAAATCATCAAAATCATCATCAAATCATCAATTTTATGAACACAAAATACCTTTTAACCATATATTTTCATTCCAAACCCCATTTTTCAACATAAAAACATAAAAAATCAACACTTACAAATCTACGTTTAGCAAAATCCAAAAATTCAACATCATTTTTCGGGTAAGATCTATACTCTAGCATTGTTTGTTTAAGGTTTATTTGTCATTTTAAACCTTTTGGTGAGAAAAATTTGGGTCTTTACTTGGGTTAAGAAGGTAAGGTAACTATTTGTGAAAGATGGCACCAAGCAAGAGAGCTAGGGCCGAGGCTAGTACAAGTGGAACCGGAGTGGAACCCGACCCATCCTTTCCGGAAGTCATCTTCATTAGCGAAAAGCATAAGGTAAGGTTTGCTCACCTAAAATATAGTTTAATTTTTCCTACTAGATTCATTTGTCGCAATACTTTGAGGAGGCTTAGGTGGGACGCGGAATGTAAGAAATTGTTAAAAGGGGTCGGGATGGGAGCATTGTATAATTTACATCGCCAAACTTTTGAAAGAATCACACTTGAATTTTTATGCTCTCTTGAAGTGGAAAAAAATAAGACTACTAAAAAAATAACCGGTATATCTTTCTGGTTAATGAACAAGACGGTAAAAATTACCCTTGCTAGGTTTGGGAAAATTTTTGGGTTGACATGTATGGGAAATCATTTTGCCCTGACGAGGTTTGACCAAAAGGAATTGTGGATGGCAATTTCGGGGAAAAGTACCGATGATGAGCCGAAAATGAAAGAGAGCCACATCCATAGCCCAATCATCCGAACTTGGCATCGCTCTATGGGGTGGACCGTATTTGGGAGGCATAAGCCTCACAATATGCGCTCCGATGAGCTTTTTATCCTTGGAAGTTACCTAAGACAACATACCGCCCCATACCAAATTAACATTGCCCACTTGATGATTCTTCATATGCAAAAGATCGGAAACAATATCCGGAACAATTCGCCAAGTGTGATATGGGGTTTGATCACCCAAATTGAAACGGTGGGTTTTGTAGAGTCGCGGCATCGGCTGGTTGAAGGAATCACTACCATCAACAACGACCACTTAACCTCGCTTGACTTTATAAGATACGATTGGGATGATAATAAAACCTACCTCTTGATCCGGAAATGTATGACCTCCATTGCCCTCCCAAACGCCGACAAACTTACTCTTGAGCCGGACCAAGCGAGGTATCTCCTTCCACTAGCCCAAGCTACCGCTCCAACGGCTCGACAACAAGCACGTAATGCTCTAACTTACGGAAGAAATGCCCAAGGGCCAACCCAATAATGTTTCACCTTTGATACCCCTCCTAATGTCAATACTTCTACACCCGACCAACCACCTCAATACCACATCGTGGATCCCCTGGTCATGGAGCTTATGGAGCGAATGAACCTCGGGATCGGAAAGGTGCAAACCTCACTTGATGACTTCTTCATCCATGTTGACTCCCGCTTTGAGCAAGTCGACGACTCCTTGGGCCGTGCTCACCAAAAGATTGATAGGCTTTATGTGGACCAAGCCCTAGGTAATTACCCGGTCTATGAAGACTACGCTTCTCGAAGCATTGTACCGCCCGATGGCCCTTTCCCTTCATACTTCAACTTTCCAAACGGAGGGTATACCCATCCGGGAGTTCATGGAGGGCTCAACTTACGACCCGACTACTATAGTGCCCCTCCTTCCAAACTAGTGGAGGGTATGACTACAACCAAGGAGGAGGTGGTTATGGTGGGTCGGGAGCGGGTTACCATGACCAAGGAGGTTCGGGTTCGGGAGGCTGCAACGCCACCATCGATGTTGATGCTTTATATGGTGGTCAAGGAAGTCAAGGTGATTATGAAGATCACGGTGGATATGGTGGAGGAGGTAGTTATGGAGGAGGTAGTGGATATGGTGACGGGAGTGTGTATGTTGACCAAGGAAGTGACTTTGGAGGAAGTGGATATGGTGGCGGAAGTGGTTATGGCGGAGGAAGTTGTTTTGGAGGACATGGTGACGGTGGATACCAAGGAATTGGCGGCTATGATGATGGAGGTCGTGGCAAAGGAAAATTAGTTGATAATGATGAAGAGGAACTCGTGGATTATTGGTCGGATCTTAATTAATCCTTGCATTTTGCTCCCCACTTGAAAATCTAAAACACAAGTATTATTCCCTTAATCAAAATCTTTCATGCATAATTAGATTAGTTTGAATTTAGTTAATCTCATATAGTTGCATTCATATAGTGTAATTTGGATTGTACTTCAATTTTGCAATTAGATTTAAAGCATGCATTCCTTTAACTAAAAACCACTAAAAATTTGAAAAATCAAGAAAATCTTCAAAAAAAACATGTATTTCATTTCTAAATTTCCTCCACACATTTATTTCTATTGGAAATATGTAAATAAATAAGTGTGGGGAGGAAATTCTATCATTTAAAAATCCAAAAAACATGTTATTTATTTTCAAAAATCCAAACAAATCCAAAAATATGTTTTTTTAATTTCAAAATTTGCCTCTTAACCACACTTCCTCCGTCATTGGAGGTTGAAGTGTGGGGAGGAGACCCAAAAAAAGGGTTATTTAATGGGAATACTCAAAACTATTGTGGTGCTTCTCAAAATACTCCAAACTATAATTAACTACCAACACAACCAACTATTACACTCATTTGCTTTTAATATAATTGGCCCTTTATAAACCTGTGATAGCAGGTAAAAAGTCCCACCTTTCTCATTATAGATGATCTTTATCTTCTCTACTCTAAAAAATTCAAAAACCTTAAAAGATGGGATCGAAGGAACATCGTGATTAACAAATGGGTTTCTTCCAAATTACATGGAAAAATTAACACTAAACCAAATTTTTAAAAATAAATAAATAACAGTCACATAATTGACCATTTTAGTTACATCAGTAGTAGAAGGAAATTCCTTCCATAAATCCTGTAAAACGCAACAAACCAGGAAAAAAAAAAGTTGTAATCTTTAATTTACACACACAAAAATAACACCAAAAAACTAAAAAAGAAATAGCTTGTATCGATTTGAGAAAGCTTTCCTTCATCTAAAACATTGAAAAGGGCAAATCATGCTGAAGTTTCAAAGAGCACCAACATAATGCAAACCCTTTGAAGATTCAAACTTTATCCTGCTTTCAAATGATATGATAATTATAAGAACAAATTAGAATTAGGGATTCAAAGTGTAACCCTAAATTAAAATGCAGAAATTAGTTGGTAGTTAGAGAAGGTTTCATTGTGTTCATCTGAATTAAGGTCAATTCTTATGTTTCCCATTAATTACCTAGAATACCAAACACTAAAGTTCTAACAAAATATCCATAAAAGCAGTACAAATCCAGAATACCGAATCTTATGTTTCCCATTAATTACCAAATCAGATGCAAATAACTTCGTCTTTAAGCGCTTCCTGCTAATTCCTATAAATAGAAGCTGATGAAGGAGTTTTAAGGTAGATGATGGTCATAAGAATAATGGAAAAAAGTATTAATTGGAGGAAATCAATGGGGTTTTGATGTTCTAGAGAAGAAAGATTAATGGTGTTAATAAAGTAAGGGGAAGAAAGAGAAGGGATAAAATAAAAACCGATTGAGCATGTAGCGAATCCACTCGTTCTAGTAAAAGAGAATAGATGTGAAAGTTGAGTATATTGGTAGTTAAAATAAAGTTTGGAGTATTTTAAGAAGCACCCCAATAGTTTGTAGTATTGTCATTAAATAACCCCAAAAAAAAAAAATTCAAACATGTTATTTCAATTTCAAGAAAATTTCAAAAATCACAAAAGAAAGTTTTTAATTTTAACAAAATTATCAAAAACACAAAAACATGTCTTTTAGTTTCCCTATTTCTTCCCTACATTTCGTTCCATCGAGGACGATGTAAATTTCAAGTGTGGGGAGGAAAATATCCACTTTGTGTATATTTGTATATATTTACTTGTAAATTTGAGAAAATTAAAAAAATGCCTAAAAATTTAATTATTTTTTCAAAACTCCAAAAATATTGCATTGTATATATGTGTGTTTGGCTAACAAAGTGACATAGATACATTGACTATCCAAGTTAAAAAGGAGACTAGAAGACCGCTTGGTATAGACATTCCTATTTATTTCTCCTTTTCTGTTCTTTCTCTTTTTATATTGTTGTATAACATGGAGAAGGATGGAATTTTGAGCCTTGGATGTTCCCTTGGGGAACTTGTGGATTGTTGGTGTTGATGTGTTGCTAGGACTAGTCAAACTTGTTGCACGTTTCAATTCATGTTTGTTTAATTTCCGCATGCATTTGTCCCTTTTATATAGGTGTCGGTTTTCAATTATAGTCTTGCACTTAGTTTGTACATAAATGTTTTGCATGAAATGTGGTCATGGGAGAGAAATAAATACCCCAAGGATGAGTATGTACCAATTGTGCCTTCCCCCACTCCGTGGCTCGCACCTGTGACCACTTGGTTATTCTTGGGAAGAGGAGTTTGTCCAACGAGTCTAGACCGCCTTGTGAGATCAAATACCGTAGGCTAGGCCTAGGTCTAGACCTAGCGAGCCTCCTAGGGTCGGTGCATTCATACCCGACCCCCGTCTAGGATTGTGAGTAGGTCTCCTCGCGAAACGTGTTATGCCTAGACGCATAAGTGTGTCATTTCGTCCTTAGACCGTGAGTTGCTTTCTTTTTATGCACATCTTATGAAACGAACTTGTTTACATATACTTGTACCTCACATAGCCTAAATAAACGTTGTTTTGACCCTTGCATTAGTTCCCCTTTTGATTCACCCCTTTTGAGCCTTAGCCTATTTAGTTTGGCATAACCACAATACAAGCTACCTTCTATAAATAACCTTCCTTGATCAAGAACGAGTCATGTTTGTAGTAGTGAGCTAGGAGGTGTCTTGGGTCCTAGTTAGTAGATGGTATATGCATTCACTTGGGTCGGAATATTGGTTTTTATTTGGCATTTGCACATAAACAAGAGGTTTGAAAAATAAATGAAAAACAAAAGAGAAAATTAGAAAAGTTTTAAAAAATACCAAAAAGAGATAGTTTGTGATTGTAAGATACTTGTTTTAGAAATAGAGAAAGAGCAAGCAACACCCCTATTCATCATTTAAGCGGTAGAAAAAGTCGTTGCTAGAATAAAGGGCATATGATGTTTTTCCAAAGTGAGTCAAGTTTACACAATTTTTGCTTGATTTTGGGAAGCCGAATTCTTGTTAGGGTGTAGACGTTACTCATTTGTTGAAATAAGGGGAGAATTTCATGTTTTTCCAATTTGAGTCTGGTTTATTTAATTTTTCCATAGTTTTGGTAATCAAATCTATGTAATGGTATAGACGTGTCTCATGTGTTGTAATAAGAAGTGGGAAAAGCGGTATGTTGACTATTCTTGATTTGAACCTCACATATCCAAACGTTGCTTGCAACAATCCCGTTTCGCCCTTCTCCCTAACCCCGTTACAACCCTTGTTTCACATTATGTGCATTGTCCCATTTTTGCATCTCACTTGGTCATAGGATTGTCTTACTGACGTGACTCGTATCTACGCACATTTAGTCCCTTAACTAGCCCTGTTCCTATGCTTTCTAGCATCCATTAGGGTTGTTTCTTATCTTTAGCTTCCTACTATGCATATTCTATGAGGTTTTGTGCCCTTGGTAGGGAGTAGCGCTAGCCTTGCTTATATGGGGCAAAACGGAGCTAAATTGATAGCATCTAACGACCAAGCAACAAGGAGGAGACCGATACTAAAGGCCTTAGTTGATAGAACAAATAAATGGGCAATGATGAAGGACCCCCATGACCCATGAAGGATCCCCACGAGTTAGGGGATAGCCAAATGAAGAAGAAGCAAATATGCCCTTCAGGACGGGCGTCCCAAAACCAGGACGGGCGTCCCCAAGCTCAGACCGAGCATCCCCAAAGCAGGACGGGCATCTTTCAATGCAGGATGGGCATCCATCAAGAGGAGGTCGTGCGTCCCATGCCAGGGCTTGCAAGGCGTTGGACTTCATTTAAGGGGCTTAATCGTCATTTAAGCCCTTAGTTATCCTTATACTTGTACTCAGTATAAATACTCCCTTGTAATAGGAGATTAGCACCAAGTCATTAGAGTAGATTAGACATCAATTAGCATAATTATATTTTAATCCTTCCTCTTAATTATTGTTCAAGAATTCTTAGATCTAGTTGGGTAATTGAAGATTATTTGGGTTTATTGGAGAATTGACAACTCTTCATCATCAATCAAGTTTTCTTCTATTATTCTTTCCTTTTCATTTGTTCATCATAAGTTTGGTACAATTTCTTTACTAATCTTTGTTTATCGTTTTACTCTTCCATCATATTTATGCTTGTTAAGATGATTGACACCATTTTTAACATGATTTCCATGATAATGAGTGAGTAGTTCCCTAACTAGGGTTAGTGGGGGATTAGGGGAGTTAATCACGGAGTAGATCTCTACTTAATAAGTTCATATGAATGCTTGCTTGTTGTAGTTCCAACTTATGCACATGTTATGCTTGATGAAATTCTTGATTGACAACCTAGCATGATTCTCTTATATTTTCAACAAGACTTGTAAGACATAAACTAACTCAAGGCTTGTTAGACCATGCATATAGTTAAATAGGGAGAATTAAGTCGTTGTAGGTGTTGTAAAGTTGTGACCGACTCAGCTCCGAGACCCAAAACTCCCTAGGAATTGTACGATATAAACTAACTCGATTCCATTACAACAATAAAATGCTTGCATCTATGTAACTTATTTATGTGATCTCATCATGATTCCTTTATAAACCCATGACACCCTAGTACCTTCAATCAATTGTTTACACCCCCATTTACTTACTTTGCTTTGCTTCCCTTTTGTTTACATTTCTCTTGTTAAGTAGTGTAGATTACATTCTCAACTCAACCCCAATTGTAACTTAAAGGCATAACTACTTGCATTTGATAGCTTAATCCAATACCCGTCCATTGGGATCCGACCTTTACTTACCGCTCTACTAAGAATAGTTTGTTGAGATTATAAATATTGTTTGATTGAGGGCTTAGACGACAATACTTCCCATCAAAATGGCGCCGTTGCCGGCGACGGTGTTCAATTGAATTGTTATCAATCATTGTTTTTAGTTGTGTTTTTCTTTACCTTAGGGAAAAAACATTTCCTCAAGGTATTTCTCACCTTTTCCACTTAGTTTACATTGCAAGATGGACCTTATAGATTGTCGTAGAGGACCATGTGGGTTCTACTCTCATAAAAGACCCCTTCGAAGCATTCGAGGCCTTGGAAGCAAGTGAGGCCAACGGTAAACATTGGGCATTGTAAGTAGATCTCCTTGAAGCCGCTCTAGACAACAAAGAGCTCACCTATAAGCAATCCATGAGAATAGATGGCATTCTAACAACCCATCAAGATGGAACAAGCAATGAGGGTAGAAAGTGTAATAGAGGTGGAAAGCGTAATGGAGGTAAAAAGTGTTCCCAACGAACCATCAAAGGTGGAAATTAAGGTACAAACCCCATCTTTAAAACCCCATCCCCCAAATTTGAAGTATGCTTACCTTGATGAGTCTAAAACCAAACCCGTGATTGTCGATGCAAAACTTGATGAATGTCAATTGGAAAGTTTGCTTGGTGTGTTAAAATAACATGAAAAGGCTATAGGTTATAGTCTAGATGATCTTAAGGGAATAAGCCCCGACTTTTGCATACATTGGATACATTTAGAAGAAGACCATAGGCCTACCATAAAAGGCCAAATGAGACTAAATCCCCATATGCAAGAGATTGTAAAAGCGAAGGTTATGAAATTACTTGATGCGGGAATCATCTACCCTATATCGGATTCTATGTGGGTTAGCTCCGTTCAAATGGTAACTAAGAAAGAAGGTACCACGGTGCTGAAAAATTACAAGAACGAGCTAATACCCATAAGGAAGATCACTAATTGGTGAATGTGTATTTATTATCGTAAGTTGAATTCTGCAACAAGAAAGGATCATTTCCCTCTCCAATTCATTGATCAAATGCTTGAGAGGCTAGCCTTCTACAAGTTCTTTTTTTACCTTAACGGGTATTCGGGATCCTTCCAAATCCCGATACACCCGTATGACCAACACAAGAACACTTTCACATTCTCCTATGGTACCTTTGCCTATAGGAGAATGCCCTTCGGGCTATGTAATGCTCACGCCACTTTTCAACGTTGCTGATACGTGCATTTTGTATAGTCTTTTTAGCCTATTTTAGCACGTATTTCCATGTATTTTTGTACCGTTTATATTGCATTATGCCCCGAATTGGCTACTTTGGTTTGTTTTGTCCGTTTTGTAGGGATGAACACGAAAGTAGTGAAATCGTACCATTTTCGTCCTACTTTGTATGCATTTTGAGGAGACGGGATTTTTCAGAGCGAGATCTTGCATTGGGATGCGTGAAGGAACGGTCTACGAAGTAGTCGGCTACGAGTTTGGAGCTGTTCAGAGGAAGAACACTCGATCGAGCCCTTTTATTGGTCGATCGAGTGGTTTTTGTGGCTGAGTTCGTCGATCGAGTGGTTTGTTTTACTCGATCGACAGTGCTGGAATTAAAGGTTACTCGATCGAGCTCTATTTCTACTCGATCGAATGGATTGCTTGGACAAGTACTCGATCGAGCTGTTTCAAACTGCTCGATCGAGTGGTTTGGTCTTTGATGGGCTTTAATTAGTCCGTGAACTTATAATTAGCTTGTGGACTTAGCTTGTTTCTATTTAAACGCACAATAATTAGGTTATTAGCATATAATCATCTATTATTCATTTTTAGGATTACGTTTACTGCTTTACACTTTCTTCTCTTAAAAACTCTATACTATAACTTTTGCTTTCGGATTATTTCACGCTCGGATTTAGTTGTTCTTTACGCCGGATTCTTGCGATTGTAATATATCTCTCTTCTTTAATCTTAATCTTTTATTTATTTACTTTAATTACTTGTTTTGTTTCCTTTAATTTCTGCCCTAATTTATTTATGCACATTTATTATTGTTTTATTATGTTTAATGTTAGTTATTTCATTGTTATTAGTCTTGACAATATTAATAGCATGAGTAGCTAAATATTTTCATGTTAGGATTAGGGGATCTACGGTAGAAATGTGACGATGTAGTGAATATGTTAGATGAATTATTTGTGAGACTCTGTCCCCATAGCAATATAACTGTATTTACCGATTTAGTTGAGTGCACACTTCTGAGTCACCCTTTAATCTGGTTAAATTTAATCCTAGATCGGAAGATTGGACTAAATACACCTGCTATGAACAGTAGACCACCCTGACGAGGACGAAAGTTAAGTTAGTGGGAATCTAGGATAGAAAGTGGACCGAAAGGACCTTTCCATGTCCGTCTCACAGTAATTTATCTAGACTATTTGCAGTTGAGTCACTAGACTACCGTAGTGAACCGAAGTCCTGACATGTCCCTTCTTTATTGATAGTTTATCTCTACTTTCTGCCTTCACTGCTCTTTCCTTGCTTCTCTTTCTTTTACACCTTTTAGTTTAGAAAATCAATTATAAACCCCCCCCATTTTGTGACCAAATAGACGGACTCTTTACAGATATCTTGCCTCCCTGAGGAGATCGACCTGACTTCCCTAGCTATATAGTTAGTTTAGTTAGTTATTTTTGATAGGTATACGACTGTCCTGTCAAATTTTGGCGCCGTTACCGGGGAGGCAATTGCCCTATCTGTTTTTTTTTTGTTTCGTTTATTTCATCCGTCTCAGGGAATTCTTATTCCTTGAGACAGTTCTTATTTATTTTCTTTCAGTGTTGTGTATGCCCATGTCAAACAGGTTGGAGTTAGTTTCATCTGATTCTGAGCCAGAGAGACTGTTCAGGCATAGACTTCATCTGGAAAGAGAATCACGAAAGGAAGACTTGAGTACTTTCGAACTCGAACTTCCGCATTTCCTATTTACAGAAGATTAATCTTTAGTAGAAGATAATCTTAGTTCTGTAAACCAACCAGTAAAGATGCCAAATATTGCAAGTCATTCGGAGCCTAAAGCATCATCTATTCCTAAGGGTTTCAATCTCCAGACTGAGGATGGGAATACTTTTGACATCCGTCCGTCCTATATCAATCTGGTGGAGAGAAATCTCTTTAGAGGTGTGGCAGGTGAAGACCCGAGGAAGCATATGGAAGTCTTGACAGACTACTGTTCTACTATCCCCGCCACAAAGGGGGTAACTCAAGACAAGATTAAGGAGGTGCTGTTTCCTTTTTCTTTGACTGACTCAGCTAGGGAGTGGCTGACTGACTTGGACCGTACAGCCGCGGGGGATCACAGACTGGGAGACCCTTGCTGTTGCTTTTTATAAGAGATATTTCCCTCCGCAGCGCACTAATTAGCTGAGGGCCAAGATCACTAGTTTCCAGCACGCGCCGGATGAAACTTTCTATGAAGCTTGGTGCCAGTTCAAGAGGTTGGTGAGGTCTCTTCCTCACCATGGTTTTGATTTGTGGTTTCTGTCCAATCAGTTCTACAATGGGTTCTACGATGACCACAGAGCCATACTTGATGCCTCATCCAACGGAAGATTCCAAAAGAATACTGATGATGATAAGGGATGGGCGATTATTGAGGAGATGGCGACCCATTGTGCTGAGTATGGGAACCCGAGGGATGGTATTCGAACAGTTCATGCGGTTGATAAGGCAGTCGTGGCTCAGCTGGAAGCCATGAATGCTCGTTTTGATAAATTGGAGCTGCATTCTGCTGGGGAGCCTCAGACGGTCCATTTGGTTACTAGAGGGGAGACCGTCACATGTGGGAGATGTGGGAGCAACGACGGTCATACTGTTGTTGACTGTCTTACAGAGAAGGAACAGGTCCTTGCTTTTCAACAATACAGGCAAGGAGGGGGTTCCTATTATAATAACCAAGGGGCAGTCCATCCCAATTTGAGGTGAACAAGTCAAAATGTGCTCAATCCTACCCCTCCTCCACAACAGCAGCAGCCATATGTCCCTCGTCATATGGCTCAACAAGGCTTTCAGAAGCCCCCTTCCTTTCCTACACCTAATCACGGTGCATCATCCTCAGGTGGGGTGAGCGAGTTATCTGAGTTGAAGACGATGCTGCAGTCTTTGACAAAGCAGTGGCAACTAAGTGACCAACAGAAAGATGCATCCATCAAGTCACTTGAAACTCAAGTTGCCCAGTTAGCCGCGAACCAATCCACGAGGAAGCAGGGTCATTTACCGTCACAAGCTGATAAGAATCCACACGTGATGGTGAATTTAATAAATATGAGAAGCGATCGTTCATATGAGGGACCGAAATTGTTGAATTCAGACCTGAGGAAGGTAATTACTGCTGATGAACAGTGTACTATTGATGAAAAATAGCTGACGACAAAGAAGATACTCGATCGACTGGTATCAGGTGGTCGATCGAGTGAAAAAACTGAAGAAAGGACTCGATCGAGTGGAATTTATGCTCGATCGAGTAACCAGGAAAAAGAACAGCTCGATCGAGTAAAACAAACAGCTCGATCGAGTGATTTTATTGAGGATTCTGCTCGATCGAGTGATATTTTTGCTCTATCGAGTGATGCTGATAAAGAAGACCTCGATCGAGAGCCTGCTAGTGCTCGATCGAGTGAAATATCGCCTGAAAGACCTCGTTCGAGAGGAAAGAAGTCTCGATCAAAGGATGTAGAGCTTGATCCAGCTGATACGTTGGAAGAGAGGAACAAGGGGCTCGAAATACCCATTACGGTGCCCTTCCCGAGGCGATTACAGAACACAAAGGCTAATCAACAGTTCGGTAAATTTGCCGAACTCCTGAAAAGCTTGCAAGTCACCGTTCCGTTCGCCGAATTGCTGACACAGGTACCCTCTTACCTTAAATTTATGAAAGAAATTTTATCACGTAAGAGGCACATTAACGACCATGAGACAATAGCTTTGACCGAGGTAGGGACGACCCTAGTTCAGAATAAGTTACCTCCCAAACAGTCAGACCCGGGTAGTTTCTCGATTCTGTGTCATATTGGTACCCACTTAATTGATGACGCGCTATGCGATCTTGGCGCTAGCGTGAGTCTCTTACCGTTGTCTCTTGCTAAGAGACTTGGTTTGACCAAGTTTAATTGCACAAATATGACTGTTCCGATGGCCGATTGTAGTATATCACGACCGTTAGGTGTCATAGAAGAAATACCTGTTAAGATAAGGAGATTCTTTATTCCCGTTGATTTCATTGTACTTGACATCCTCGAGGACACACATACCCCTATCATTTTAGGGAGACCATTTTTATTCACTGCCCATGCAGTGATAGACGTCGGGGGCAAGACATTGACTTCTCAGGTTGGGGACGAGGAATTGATTTTCCATCAGTCTAAGTGGTCGTGATCCCTCGTGGGGTTTAGTTTTCAGTACTTGTCGTTAGGAGCACCTAGACCAAAACACAATTTATAACTTCACCAACAACTCTACAATTAGTAAAGAGGCAAGTAAAGGTCGGATCCCAAGGGACAGGAATTAAGATGAGATTTTTATTGCAACTAGTGGTGTCTTAAGGGTGTCACAATTGGGGTTTAGAGTAGAAGATCACTAAACTAAAAAACAATGAAAGTAAACAAGCAAGATGAATTAAAAGGGATGTAAACAATTGATAAAAAGCACTAGGGTGTCATGGGGTCATAGGGGATTCATGGGAATTGATCATACAAACATATTCTCAAGTTATAAGCAAGCAATTATTGTTGTGATGGATCGAGTTGGTTTATATCTTACAATCCTAGGAAAGTTTGGGTCCCGGAGCCGAATCGATTAGATTGTACAACACCTACAATTCGACTTAATCTTCCCTACTCAACAATATACATGGTCTAATGAGACTCGAGTTGGTTTATGTCTTACAAGTCTCATTGAAAAGATAAGTGATGGGTAAAAAAATGCATGGATTCATAGGCTCACATTTCATCAAACATAACATGTGCATAAGTTGAGACCACAACAAGCAAGCAAATAAACTATGAAAGCATATTAATTTAAGCATGAATAATTCCCCATGTTGGTTTCCCCTAATTACCCATTAACCCTAGCTAAGAAAACTACTCACTCATTATCATGTTGAACATGCTAGCAAGGTTGTCAATCATACCAACAAAGTAAAACATGATGAATAAATGAAAGTGATTAACAATAATTAAAAAGGGATTAAGAGAATTATACCTACTAATGATTCCAATAATAAAGCAAAGAATAAAAGAAGTACTTGATGCTTGATTGGAAGTTTGTCAATCTCCCAATAATAACCCAAATAATCTTCAATTACCCAAAATAAAGGATGAACAAGAGAGATATTAAGGAAATAAAACTTGTATTAAAACTTTATTAATTATTGATTAAAAGATTAACGAGAGATTTGATTGATATTAACTACACTAAAGATTGCTAAGAAGAACGTTAACATGCTCATCTAATTAGACTAATGGGGTATTTATAGTGGGGATTAGGTACATAAATTAGGGTTTACTAAGGGCTTAAATGACGATTAAGTCCTTGAAGAATCGCCGGTCTCTAGGGAGACTCCGGTCTCTTTTTCGCCGGTCTTAGAAAAAGATGTGCATCCTTCCTTGAAGCTTGTAGAAGACAAAATGGGACTGTCTGGGAATCCGGGCGTCTTTAGCACGGGACGGGCGGAATTGGGCGTTCTTGGACGGGCGTCCAGAGGGTGAAGACGGGCGTCTTCTGGAGGTTCTGCCCGGGCGTCTTGCTGAGGAAGACGCTCGGATTGTAGGCCTTGGACGAGCGTCTTCAGGTCAATCCGCACGGATTGTCAGGCAGTTTCGTCTCTTCTTCTTTTCTTCCTTTTTCTTCATAGAATCCTTGAGGATTTCCTCGGGGATGCAAGGATCTTTCCTCATCATTGCCCATCTAGTACAGTATGTACAAAGGCCTTCTAATCTTGTCTCTCCTTGATGCTTGGTCATTGAATTCAATCAATTTAGCCTCATTTTGCCATGAAAATGCAAGGTTTGCACTCCTTTCCTACCAAGGACACAAAACCTCAAAGAATATGAAAAAAAAGAACTAAAGACAATAAATGACCCAAATATGCACTAAAAAGCATGGGAACAAGGCTAATTCGGGAACTAAATATGCTCTAATTATGGTCACATCAAATATCCCCAAACCGAACCTTTGCTCGTCCCGAGTAAAGAGGTGACAAAGACTAGGACCATTATTTAAACTAACCTAATAACATAGCCGATATGAGACAATTAGCAGGTCTCACTCCGCCCCTTCAACTCACAACAAGACAACCATGAGGTAGGATGCCTTCTTGCAAGGCAAGGTGGGTCTTGCCAAAATGGCGACACATCCAAACATTAAGCACACAAAATCAAGTAATGGATGCATCTACAAAAGAATAGCCACTTTCCTCATCTAAGTGGCGGAAATTATCTACAAGGGAAGCAATTCAAGGGTACACATTCCTTCATAGATGCAATTTCTTCAAACTACTAAGCCTAGAAGGATACCAATAAATCACCTCCAAGTTGTGTCACGCTAGGGTACCTTTGTCCTCAATCGTTAAATACTTTTGTCAAGAGTAAACTCCCTATCGTGTTAGAAACACTGGAGGATCGCGGAATTCCCCCTCTTGCCTAGACAAGAAGAAGGGTCGTCCCTCTCTACCATGCACAAAAATGGATACGATGGATAAAGGGATCAATAGATATTTGAGTTTCACTTTGGGAGTTTGGTTTTGTTTTTGTTTTTCCCCCCAATTTCTTGTGGCATTTGACATTTGAGAACACTTTCTTTTGCCATTTCTTTTTGATTTTTGGCATTTCAACACTTGACATCTTTTCAACTTTTTGCATTTCTTTTGAACATTTTCAAAGTCACCCCATATGTAGTGAGGGTGCCTTATATTTGAAGCATAAGAGTCTATTTTTGCTCCTCTTTTCATTTGATGCATTTTTTTTTGCAAACTTTCTTTCACTTTTCATTTCATTGAACTCAAATTGATTTCTTTTTATGCCCATTCCCTTTGATGACAAAAATGTGGTAGAACATGGATGATGGATGCATGGTTTCAAGGGTCACCTTGGAATAAACGGTAGCCAAGGAGTTATCACACCACAAGGTACTCTTGACTAGGCCTTAATCCATGGTTCAAAGGATACTAGCATGACACATCCTAGGGTGTTTTACAAGTATTCTAAGAAGCAAAGTCTTAAGAAGAAATAGCATCTACTAGGGCCTATATACACTTGTCAAGCTTCCCAAGTAGACAGTTTCACAAAATTTTCCTAACATGCAACTACATGCCATGATGCAACTAACATATAAACATCCTAATGCAAATGATTCTACCAACTAGTATGACATATAAACTAAATGCAAGTCCTAGATTCACATTGTTATACCGCATCAATCAAAATAAAGCGACATAGTCATTAACATAAAGAGGAAAAAGGAGATTGGAAAGATCATACCATGCGGTCTTCATGATCCTCATGTCTCGGATGTGGCGTAGTCAATCAATGTGAACAAGGATAAAAAAAACACAATATATACAACAATATATACATGACTACACTACAAAGGAAATGAACTTGTTTTTGGATTTTCAAATTTTTTAAATTTTTATGGTTTTTCAAAATTGTTTTGATTTTTTTGGATTTTTGAATAAAAGTTAAGTTAGAATTTCCCATCCCCACACTAATATGGGCATTGTCCTCAATGGCCAAATGATGGGAAATCATGCAAGCATGATGCATGAATTCTACACTAAATGCAAGCTATACTAATCTACACTACATGATGCATGGGTTTTTGTTTATGACGGAGTGCGTAATTTAGATTACCTCCCGTTGCGTATGCATGTACTTCCCAAAACCGAGATAGACATTATTTCTAATGTCCTAAAGTGGGGGTAGTTCATGCACACAAGATGCAATGCATGAAACTAAATTTGTCATTTCGGATTTTCAAAAGTGGGAGCAATGAAATAAGAACACCTCAATGGGGCCGAGGTATTAGTCCTCTATGTTGCTAGGACTCTCCAACCATAGACAAAGTCAAATAATGTACAAGTTAACAAAACATAAACTTCTTTCATGAAACTTGAAGATTAAAGAGAAGAGATGAGGAAACTTCACTTAAGCTTGAGATGGGTGCCTCACGCCCGCTCCATCTAGCTATGAAGAGATCCTCTAGAGATCGCCGTCATCTCCCTCTAGATCACTATCCCATATTTCCTTGGATGCATCACTTGTATTCGGGTCCATGAACTCATCCTCTTCACTTCCAAGCTCCACAGTGTCCCCTTCGCAAGAATTGTTGCTCCCTTCCTCTTGTCGTCCGTTTGCCCCTTCATTTGCCCTCTCCGAATTGGGGAAGAGTAAATCCATTTGTGCCCAAGAGGGAAATGCTCCCTCTTCACTAATACTTCCCTGTTGAATCTTATCGTGGTATTGAGGATATAGTGCATAATAATTGTCCACGGTAGCTTCATATTGTCGGAAGTGCAAATCTTGCAGAATTACTGTTACAAAGTCATAACGGGGAAGGATAAAGGGGTTGGGATGGTTGTACGGTTGATAAGGAAATGGGTAGGGAGGCACTTTGATTTTCTCATCTTGAGGTTGTTGCTCTTGTTGTTGTTGTTGTTGTTGTTGTTGTTGGGGATTTGGAGGTGGTGGTGCTTGCCTTGCTTGGGTTGGGTTTGGAGGGATGAGGTAGGATGGGATTGGTGATAAAGGTCCTCTTCTGGGTGAGATTCTTGGTAGGCCGGTCATTGGTAGGTATATTGGATCACTTGAAGGAAATGTAGATTCATATACATATTTAACATACTCATATATGTCTAATTAATTTGTCATAAAATTAAAACGGATTTTATGCATGCAAACATTAATAAAAGAGAAGAGAAATAATGTCCTTACATTGTATATTTCGGCTATTAGGGCACAAGAGAGATCTCCTTTCTCTTCTTGTTCTTGAGCTTTTCCAATGGAAGAACAAAGATCTAAGTGTAAGATCTCTCCCTATGTATTATACCCAAGGCTTCCTCTTAATCAAATTAATATTACAAGTACTAGTGTGATATTAATTTTGTAGAAAAATTGAACCAAAAATATTTGGTTTTGAGCTCTCAAAACCGGTTGAGAGAATAGGAGAGGAAGAGTGATTATTTTGTCACACTAAAATAATTTTTGATAAGAATGAATGAATGAATATTTTCACACACTAATCCATATAGTGCATAATAGAAAATAAGAAAAGAACCCTTGTTCTTTCTATGTGAAACCGGGTAGGGTGAGGAGAGATGGCCAATGCATGGTCTTTGTGGTCTTACACAAAAACACTAGGTGTGCATGCCTAAATTAGAGAAGCAATGATGAATTCCACTAATCCAAATTAACACAATATGTTAATTAAGCCTCATTATTTCGGTCCATAATGTAATATGGATTTCATATTATTTTTGTCAAATGTCAATATGTCACATGTCATATGTAACATAAATTGTTTATGTATTTTTAATATATTAAAAATCAACGTATTAATTAAAATACGTCATATACAAAATTGACCTAGTAATTCATAATTACTTGTACCAAAATATTTTGCCCTTTTATAAATCGCATTTATAATAATTCATTCAAGTCCAATCGTTTCTTTAAACAATAATTTCATCCGAGTAATGATACAATTCAATTACTCAGACCGTATCTCATTTAATCACATTTCAATTTGATACGTAAATTTTACTTCCAAAATTGTCCGTCAATTTTTCAAATAATTTAATTAACTCGTAACATTATACGATTAATTAAATGATCAATTAAGAGAATTGCCATATAGGTATGACCTAGGGGTCAACTCGATCACCACCGTCACACGACAAAGAATGTCAAACTCTAGTCACCAATCATTACCGATATATGTTGACCATTGACAAGAATAACAATATTACTTCCCAATTGTATTCTTAAAATGAGATTTAGTAATGATATTTAAATCATGTGATCGCACTATTGTTGAGGACACATTTCCCAACAATCTCCCACTTGTCCTCGACAAGTGTGCGTCACCAATTCTCTTGTCCTATTACTATCTCCCACTCAATGCAAGGTGTCTTTCGGTCGTACTTGCAAGTGATCATATCGAGAGTGGTTTCCTCGATCCGGAGAATAACTGATTGACCGGATTTATCCACTCGGATACCTTCCGAGCGTGGCCACGCATTTCCAGTTCATTGCTCCTCGAGTGGCCCCAAGATATTGTTATAACCCGACAAGGGGTGGACAATTCCTATCGCACTCATTCCCTTCGACTAGCCACAACCATCATGACCCAAAATATGCCCATTTGACCCCATTTACGAAGGTCGTAGTAACACAAATCAAAGTTAATCTGAAATCGTGCCATCTTAGGTGAATAGTCTTTAGTCAAAAGAATCGACTCATTAGAATACTATAGCAGCTCTCGCCACGACCAGGCTATATAAATTTGCCAGAACTCTATAAGCGGTCATTAGGCCCGACAAAATGTTCCTAACAGTCTGCCTATGTGATCGACTAGTCATCTCACATGACTGTATGGCACTTGAACTTGCCATCAATCGCCTCACACTCTAGTCACTTCGAGACGTCACCTCATATAAGTAACTATGGGCAAAACAATGTTAATCCATGTTCACTTTAACGGGGTTCAATTGTCTCTACAACCCGTTTGGATGTAACAAAGTATAAATTAAGGATAAAAGACAAATGCGATTATGAACATGAACAAAAACAACACTTTTATTTCATTTCAAAATCTAACAAAAATTTGGTACACGTTTAAGTCCCATGGACGCAATATGCCCATCATGCTTAGCCTGCGATAAAGGCTTGGTGAGCGGATCGACTATGTTGTCATCCGTCCCAACCTTACAAATCGCAATTTCCTTTCTTTCAATGAAATCTCTTATTACATGATACTTTCTAAGTACATGTCTAGATCTATTACTAGACTTTGGCTCCTTAGCTTGGAAGATCGTCCCACTATTATCACAATAGAGAGTGATGGGATCATCGGCGGTAGGTACTACTTTTAGACCTTCCGTGAATTGCTTGATCCACATAGCTTCCTTGGCAGCTTCGATGCTTTGCTATGTACTCACCTCCGTTGTTGAATCCGCGATTCTGACTTCCTTGAAGCTTCTCCACTACGGCACCACCGTTGAGCATAAACACGAAACCAACTTGTGATTTCATGTCATCTCTATCTGTTTGAAAACTTGAGTCCGTGTATCCTGTAACACGCAACTCGGTGTCTCCTCCAAACACAAGGATAGAGTCCTTAGTTCTTCTCAAGTACTTAAGGATGTTCTTGACGACAATCCAGTGACTCTCACCTGGATTTCCTTGATATCTACTCGTCATGCTCAAGGCATACGAGACATCGGGACGTGTGCATATCATGGCATACATGATTGATCCAACAATGGAAGCGTAAGGGATCAACTTCATGCGTTCAACATCATGGGGTTCGGAGGGACATTGAGTCCTGCTCAATATCGTTCCGGTTACCATAGGTACCAAACCCCTTTTGGATTTGTCCATGCTGAATCGTCGAAGAATCTTATCAACATAAGATTCTTGACTTAGTGCCAATATCCTCTTGGGTCTATCTCTATAGATCCGGATACCTAATATGCGTTGTGCCTCTCCTAAATCCTTCATTTGGAAGTGGTTACCTAACCACTTCTTAACAGAAGACAACATTGGAATATCATTTCCAATGAGTAGTATGTCATCGACATACAAGATTAGGAACACAACATTGCTCCCACTGAATTTCATGTATAAACATGGTTCCTCAACATTTCGAGTGAAACCATTTTCTTTTATAACATGATTGAATCGATGATTCCAACTTCTTGATGCTTGCTTAAGACCATAAATGGATCTCTTAAGCTTGCACACTTTGTTAGGATTTTTAGAATCAACAAAACCTTCGGGTTGTATCATGTACACCTCCTCTTCTAAATGCCCATTTAGAAAAGCGGTTTTGACATCCATTTGCCAAATTTCATAATCATGAAATGCGGCGATCGCTAACAAAATCCGTATGGATCTTAGCATGGCTACGGGGCGAAGGTCTCATCATAATGGAGACCTTGGACTTGGGTAAATCCTTTTGCTACTAGCCTAGCTTTGTAGACATCGTCATGTCCTTCTATGCCATTTTTGACCTTGAATATCCATTTGCATTGGAGGGGTCTTGCCCCTTTAGGCAAATCTACCAAGTCCCAAACTTGGTTTTCAAGCATAGAATCCATTTCGGACTTCATGGCTTCAAGCCATAAGGTGGAATTAGGACTAGAGATTGCGGCCTTGTAGGTGGCGGGCTCGTCACTTTCCATAAGCAACACATCGAGCATTCCATCTTCTTCGATAAGTCCCACATATCGATCGGGATGGCGAATAACTCGGCCCGTCCTTCTTAGTGGAGGAGGTACAACCGCGTTAGACGACGAAGGAACATCTTCTTGCGTCTCTACCTCGGTTTGTGGCTCTTGAACTTCGTCAAGTTCAAAATTTCTCTCACTCTGTCTCTTAGAAATAAATTGACTTTCTAAGAAGACAGCCTCACAAGACACAAACACTTTGTTTTATTGAGGTTTGTAGAAGTAGTAACCTCGAGAGGTCAAGGGATAACCTACAAAGATGCATTTTTCGGATCTTGGGGCAAGCTTATTGTCGGGTTTAGCCTTGACGTAAGCATCACATCCCCAAATTTTCATATAGGATAGATTAGGAACTCTTCCTTTCCATGTCTCAAATGGAGTCTTTTCGGTGGCCTTAGTAGGACTATTATTTAAAGATAGAATTGCAGTTTGGATTGCAAATCCCCAAAACGAGTTCGGTAACTCGGTTTGACTCATCATGGATCGAACCATATCAAGTAGGGTTCGATTCCTCCTTTCGGCAACACCATTTAGTTGTGGTGTTCCGGGTGGAGAAAGTTGTGATATAATGCCACAACCTTTCAAGTGTGAATCAAATTCAAGACTAAGGTATTCACCACCACGATCGGATCGTAGTGCCTTAATCCTTTTGTTCAATTGGTTCTCTACTTCGTTTTGGAATTCCTTGAATTTCTCAAATGCTTCACTCTTGTGTTTCATTAAATAGATATACCCATATCTACTTAAGTCATCGGTGAAGGTTATAAAGTAGTCATAATTACCACGAGCGGTGATACTCATTGGTCCGCATACCTCGGTGTGTATGAGTCCTAATAGCTCACTAGCTCGTGTCCCTTTACCGCTAAAAGGATTACGAGTCATTTTGCCAAGTAGGCAATATTCGCATGTACCAAATGATTGATAATCAAATGGTGTAATCACATTAGTAGAAATTAATCTTTTGATGCGATTCTCGTTTATGTGACCTAATCGACAATGCCAAATGAACGCTTCACTTGGGTCACTTGTTTTGAGTTTCTTTGATTGTATGTTATAAATATCATTTGTTGGATTTGAGGTCTCTAAAATGTAAATGCCATTAATGGAAGTAGCTTGGCCAATAACCAAATCATTCCTAGAAATAGAGCAACGATTGTTCTTAATGACAAAACAAAAACCGTCCATGTCTAGCATGGCGATTGAAATAATGTTTTTAGAGAGCGTAGGAACATAAAAACAATTATGCAAATACAACTCAAAACCGTTTGGCAAAGCTAGAACATAAGTTCCTTTGGATTCGGCCGCTACCCGAGCTCCATTTCCAAGTCGAAGATCCACATCTCCCTTGCTAAGCCTCTCCACATCTCTTAAACCCCGTAAATGATTACAAAGGTGAGAACCACAACCGGTATCTAGTACCCATGTCGTAGTGGAAGTATAATTTATATCAATAACATAAATTTCTTTAGGAATTGTACCTTTTGGAGTAATGAGTCCTTCCCTTATATTTCGCAAATACATAGGGCAATTCCTAAGCCAATGTCCCATGCCATAGCAATAATGGCACTCATCATTAACTTGCTTGAAGTTTTTGATTTTCTTTCCTTTCTTCTTGAACCTCTTGCCCTTTGAAGCAAGAAATTGATTGCTAGAGCTCCCACTAGCTTTGGCATCCTTATCTTCCAGAGATAAAGACCCTATAGATCGTATGAGGTAGTCTTCCTGAGACGGACTCACACGAGGTCTAGTAGTAGTGGGTGGTTTAAAAGTGGTGATGAAATTAAGGTTTCCATCCGAACCTATCCCGAAATGAAGTTCTCTAGTTGTATCGAAATTATTGTTGGAGCATACGTCGTCAAGAACATGGTGATATGACTCAATGGTTATCGGTGCGGTAGCATTTGAGGGATTCATTGTAATGCACTACAAATATGGATGAAAGGAAATATTAACATTTGTCTTTTTAAATCATACTTGCAATTATAACAAGATATGAACATTTATATAGTGACCTCTACCCAACTATAATAAATGATTCCAAGACCCAAATTCATATCAACTTAGGCACGGGGTAGCCGATGAAACCCTCATCAATATAACTCGGTGGATTAACTTTTAATCGATTCTACTTTTAGAACTCTTGGTCGATAAAATTACTCTAATATTTATCTATAGCCCAAAACACATCAACAAGGGCACCGGGTAGCCGATGAAACCCTTATCAATTACTTTTGTTGAGTTCAATCCAAATTTCGAATAAATGTGTCCATTATCCAAACCCATATCAATTTAGGCACGGGGTAGCCGATGAAACCCTCATCAATATGAATTCGGTGGATTAGACATTTATCACCCACTTCCCCTACGTAACAAGGTTTGTACCCCGGGTAGCCGAGTGCACTCCCTCGCGAAATAGGTTTTCATGGTTTCTACTATTTGGTAAGGCTATGTCTCAATTAGTTGTTTTAGCGAGAGGTCATGTCAATTTATTATCTATCACGTTTTAAGTGAACTAAAGCGGTGAACTACGATAATTCGAATTGACACGGTCGATAAACTCGATAAAATAACAATGCATGTTTAGTTATGGCGATTTAGCGATGCATGCGACATAAAATAAAATGCAAGCATAAAAGTAAATGAATCCTAGTATGGCCTTTCCTAAAATAGAAAAACTATTAATCTATTACAAATTCGGAAACCAACTCCATTGGTCCCTTGAACTTCGGTTGTGGCACACATCTCGAGGTAACACCGTCTTTATGTATCGCCATTCTTGAAGAAATCCGTCTTTTGGAACTCCTAATGAATAAAATTACATAATAAATTACATAATTTCCTATTATACATTTGTAACTAAAATAAAATAAATCTATTAAATTACAAAACGGTGATACGAGATCACAATAAAATTACAACCGAATCGATATTCCCATACATTTCGGGAAATACCAATTAAAAATCTAAGGCCATACTAAGTAAATTACATAATTCAAAATTACATAAATTAAAATTATGACAATCAAAAAGAAAAAATGCAGCATTATAATATGTATGAACATGCTCAATTTTTATGCTAAATCGCCTTTAATTAGCCAATATCGTATATTACTCGGTTTTTACGGATTTGCGTGATTTCAACATTTTATAATCACAAAAATACATAAACTCATATTTATGCATGAGTTAATTACCCTAACCTCTTAGGACTCAAAATATAGTCTTCACTAATTATTTTGACCATAATTAACTTTTATTTACAAAATTGTTCATAAATGGACCAAAATTACAAAAATAAGCTA
The DNA here is from genome assembly GCF_048544455.1 of Silene latifolia. Lineage (NCBI taxonomy): Eukaryota > Viridiplantae > Streptophyta > Magnoliopsida > Caryophyllales > Caryophyllaceae > Silene > Silene latifolia. The sequence continues at coordinate 86,133,837 of NC_133535.1, forward strand.
TTAAACTTCAAATAAATCCAAAAATTTCAAATAAATTCAAAATTTGAAATTTAAATTCATGAACATTCTGGAAAAATTCCATGACACTCATAATGTTCAAAATCTTAGGTTAAAAATTTCGAAAATTTTCCGGAAAAACAATGTTGCGGTTTATCGATATTTAATAAAATAATCATAAAAACATGGAAAAATTATTTTCATTAACTTTTCAATTTTAGATCTGAAAAATACAATAAAATGCAACATTAGACGTTTTTCCTAAGTCATAGAATATATTTTATTAATTTTCACTAATAATGTCACTATTTATGTCATTTTTCTTCAAAAATTCATAAATCATGCTAAAAGGTTTCTTTATAGCCAATTATTTTACACACATCTTGTAAAATTGCATGTGACAACATATAAATTTTCTATGACCAGATTCGAAATTTAACTCATATTAACCTATTTTACTCTTAAATCCATATTTAATAATGAAAAATTCATTTTTCGAGCATAACAAGTGCAAAAATTATGAAAAATTACAGGTTATCTCAAAATAATATGTGTGACAACATATCCAAAAACCAACTTATAATTCGAAGTATAGCTAATTTTCGACCAAAAATGACATTTTTACTCATAAAATCACATTTAAATGCCATTATAGTAAATTATGAACAATAAAAATCCGAAAAATTAACCAAAATACCCTAAAACACTTTAGGACCAGAAATATTAACATGCATGTAATTATTTCGTGATATATCATAATAACACAAATTTTACAAGTTTTATTTTGTTATTCATATAACTCGGAAAAACTTTTAACCAATTTGCATGCAAACAACCGTGGCTCTGATACCGATTGAAGGAAATGTAGATTCATATACATATTTAACATACTCATATATGTCTAATTAATTTGTCATAAAATTAAAACGGATTTTATGCATGCAAACATTAATAAAAGAGAAGAGAAATAATGTCCTTACATTGTATATTTCGGCTATTAGGGCACAAGAGAGATCTCCTTTCTCTTCTTGTTCTTGAGCTTTTCCAATGGAAGAACAAAGATCTAAGTGTAAGATCTCTCCCTATGTATTATACCCAAGGCTTCCTCTTAATCAAATTAATATTACAAGTACTAGTGTGATATTAATTTTGTAGAAAAATTGAACCAAAAATATTTGGTTTTGAGCTCTCAAAACCGGTTGAGAGAATAGGAGAGGAAGAGTGATTATTTTGTCACACTAAAATAATTTTTGATAAGAATGAATGAATGAATATTTTCACACACTAATCCATATAGTGCATAATAGAAAATAAGAAAAGAACCCTTGTTCTTTTCTATGTGAAACCGGGTAGGGTGAGGAGAGATGGCCAATGCATGGTCTTTGTGGTCTTAAACAAAAACACTAGGTGTGCATGCCTAAATTAGAGAAGCAATGATGAATTCCACTAATCCAAATTAACACAATATGTTAATTAAGCCTCATTATTTCGGTCCATAATGTAATATGGATTTCATATTATTTTTGTCAAATGTCAATATGTCACATGTCATATGTAACATAAATTGTTTATGTATTTTTAATATATTAAAAATCAACGTATTAATTAAAATACGTCATATACAAAATTGACCTAGTAATTCATAATTACTTGTACCAAAATATTTTGCCCTTTTATAAATCGCATTTATAATAATTCATTCAAGTCCAATCGTTTCTTTAAACAATAATTTCATCCGAGTAATGATACAATTCAATTACTCAGACCGTATCTCATTTAATCACATTTCAATTTGATACGTAAATTTTACTTCCAAAATTGTCCGTCAATTTTTCAAATAATTTAATTAACTCGTAACATTATACGATTAATTAAATGATCAATTAAGAGAATTGCCCTATAGGTATGACCTAGGGGTCAACTCGATCACCACCGTCACACGACAAGTAATGTCAAACTCTAGTCGACCAATCATTACCGATATATGTTGACCATTGATGAACAATATTACTTCCCAATTGTATTCTTAAAATGAGATTTAGTAATGATATTTAAATCATGTGATCGCACTATTGTTGAGGACACATTTCCCAACATCACTTCCTTTCGTTATCCACTTGATCCTTTTATCAAGCCCCTCAAGGGTTATCCAATGATGATGAATAAGAAGAAGGTCTTCATTTATCCTTGTATTTCCGAAAAGAGGAGCATACTCATTATTCTCATTGAATTTTGGATTGAAATGCTTTGCAATCTTCGTAATGAGCCCTCCATTAACAATGTGTTTCATCCCATCATCATCACCGTTCCTAAACTTTGCCCATTTTTCAAGTAGCACAAGAGGCGCATTGAAGCGGTACCCACCCCTTCCTTGGATATTGAGATAAGACTCCATGAACACAAGGTCAAGTTCGTTCACTAATGCCGGATCTCGGCGAGCTAGAAGAGTGCCGGAAAGGAACCGGTAATTAAGTCTCAAAATAGGATTTTGAATGTGGAAAGCTAGACACTCCTTGATGTACATGAAATCTCTGCCGGTCATGGCCCTCCATAGGGGTGAAACACTATATCTCTTCGGTTTTGATGTCCGGGTAGGCGAGACATCGAGACCAAGCACATTAGCAAATTCCACTAGAGTCATCATTCTTGAAACACTTTACAACCTAAATTCTATGCATATTGTTCTATTCAAGGTTGTAATCTTCAAGAAGCTCAAAAATTCAAGCACAAGGGATCGGTAAGTTTGCTCATGCATGTGGAAAAGGGTAGAGAGACCAAACAACTCAAAAAGAGCTTCCATTTGGTGATAAATCCCAAGTTTCCTTAAAGTATCATGACATAAAAACTTAGTAGGGAGAATGTTTTTACGAAGAAGCCGGTGGAAAACGAGTCTTTGCACATCATTGACGAATTCAACATTTGAGAAATCATCAAGTCTTGTAAGATCCACAATTTATTCATGCTCCCTTCTTAATGTGTTGATATGGGAGGTAGAAGAGCTTCCTCTTACCCTTGGTCTTCTCCTATCCCTAAAGGAAGATCCTTTTGGTGGCATTCTTTGATTGTTGAGCTGGAATTTTTGATTTGTTAAAGTATAGAGATGCTCTTTGTGGATTGAATGTTGCCTTTGGAACCCTAGTAAATTGGGGCTTTTTGATTTTGTGAGGTAAAAGAGTGATTGGGATATGCTTTGGAGTCATAAGGAGTTGGGTTTTTATAATACAAGTGGAAGGAAAGGTGATGTGTCACAAATTGTGTGGTGGGGTGTAATAAAATTAGGAAAATCGAGGTTGATTTAGCGCAGGAAGACGAGCGGATTCGAGCATAAGAAGCTAGGATTCAAGCATTTCGGGACGAGCGGATTTAAGGGAAGACGCCCAGATTCTGTCACCGTTGATTCTCTAAAAATATGACGCCGCCAAGAGGAGCGTCTCGAGCCTAAGACGCTCGGATTTTCTGAAAGGAGACGGGCGTCTTTTCCCAAAGACGGGCGGATTCTGAGACAGTAACCTATCTTGAAATGCACTGGCAAAAAGACGGGCGTCTTTTTGCAAAGACGGGCGGATTCCTCAGGACGAGCGTCTTCTCTACCAGGACGCTCGGATTCTTCGACAGTCCCAAAATTTCAATTTCACAGCCTAAAAGGACGTACGGTTTCTGCCAAATATGTCCGGATTCCAGCAGGACGGGCGTATTCTAGGGAAGACGCTCGGGTTCCTTGCTGCGGATTTTTCTTTGTTTTCCTTGACAAATGCTTCCCCACACTTGATGATTGGTTCCTTCCTTCATTCAAAATTCGTTAGTGACCCTCCCCCACTTACTCTCATGGAAAGAGTTTATGTTTATAATTAAAGGAATGCAATAAAATTATAAATACAAGTTAGAGGGTTAGTATATTTATAAGTGGTGGTTTAGGGAGGACTCCACCAAACTCTCCCTTTTGATGATTCTTTCAAGGATGAGAAGGCCCGAGGTAGGTGACCTCGACCTCTCCAATAAACGCTCCCTCATAGTATGGCTTCAATCTTTGACCATTGACCTTGAACTTGCTTCCATCTTCCGCCTTGATTTCAAAATCCCCATATTTTCCAACTTCGGTTATCACATAGGGACCCATCCATCTAGAGTTAAATTTTCCCGGAAAGAGTCGGTAGCGGGAATTGAATAGAAGGACTTTATCCCCTTTGTGCAAGGCTTTTTGCTTAATCCTCTTGTCATGGAGCAATCTTGTCCTTTCCTTGTAGATTTTGGCATTCTTATAGGATTGTAGTCGGAATTCCTCCAACTCTTGAATTTGAATCATCGTCTTTTGACCACTTAATTTGAGATCAAGGTTAAGTGCTCGGATTGCCCAAAAAGCTTTGTACTCCAATTCGATTGGCAAGTGGCATGCTTTTCCATAAACAAGCTTGTAAGGGGAGGCTCCTATGGGAGTCTTATAGGCCGTCCTATAAGCCCAAAGAGCGTCATCAAGCTTTGTGCTCCAATCTTTTCGGGTCTTGTTTACAACTTTCTCAAGGATTTGCTTGATCTCTCTATTCGAAACTTCAACTTGACCGCTTGTTTGAGGATGATATCCCAAGCCGGTTCTATATTGGACACCATATTTGGTCAAAAGACATGCGAGTTTCTTTTCATGAAAATACGTTCCTCCATCACTTATGATTGGTCTAGGAACTCCAAATAATGGGAAGATTATTTTCTTGAAGAGCTTGGTGACCGTTTTTGCGTCATCGTTTGGAGTGGCAATTGCCTCCACCCACTTTGAGACGTAGTCTACGGCCACAAGGATGTACTTATTTCCATTGGATGTCACAAACGGACCTTGGTAGTCGATCCCCCAAACATCGAAGATCTCCACCTCTAGAATGCCCTTTTGTGGCATTTCGTTTCTTCCACGAGATATTCCCCATTCTTTGACAAGCATCACAATGAATGATGAATTCCCTTGTGTCTTGAAACATTGTAGGCCAATAGAAGCCCGATTGAAGAATTTTCGCAATGGTCCTCCTCGCTCTTTGGTGCCCACCGTAGGGTAATGAGTGACACCCTTCCAATATTCCTTGGACTTCCCATTGAGGGATGCATCTCCGGTAGAGCCCATCACTACACTCCTTGTAGAGGTTTGGGTCATCCCAAAAGTACCGCTTTACTTCGAATAAGAACCTCTTTCTTTGGTCGTGGTTCAAATTTGGAAGGAGTACTCTTCCAACAATATAGTTGGCATAATCGGCAAACCATGAGGTGATGTGCCTTTCAAGTTGTGTTTGAATGGCCATCAAGATATCGTCGGGAAATGAGTCATTGATCGGTGTTTCTCCATGTTCATCATGAAACCGGATCCTTGACAAGTGATCCGCCACTACATTTTCGGCTCCTTTCTTGTCTCTTATTTCCAAGTCAAATTCTTGAAGAAGCAAAATACATCTCAACAACCTTGGTTTTGCCTCCTTCTTTATCAAGAGATGTCGGAGAGCACGGTGATCCGAAAAGACAATCACCTTGGATCCAAGTAAGTAGGAACGGAATTTGTCCAAAGCATAGACAATGGCAAGAAGCTCTTTCTCGGTGGTATCATAATTCACTTGGGAGGGATCAAGAGTCTTGCTTATATAATAGATGGCATGAAGAGCACTTCCTACCCATTGGCCAAGAACCGCTCCAACGGTGTAGTTACTAGCATCACACATAATCTCGAACGGTAGTTCCCAATTTGGAGGTTGAATGATTGGTGCCGAGATTAGTGCTTCCTTCATTCTATTAAAGGCTTCAACACACTCATCAGTGAAATGGAATTGGGCATCTTTAAGTAAGAGTTGAGTGAGGGGTTTCGCTATTTTTGAAAAATCTTTTATAAAACGGCGATAAAAACCCGCGTGACCGAGAAAACTTCTCACCCCTCTAACATTCACGGGAGGTGGGAGTTTCTCTATCACCTCAACCTTAGCTTTATCGACCTCGATGCCCTTTTTCAAGATTAAATGACCCAAAACAATTCCTTCATTGACCATGAAGTGACACTTTTCCCAATTTAAAACAAGACTAACATCTTCACATTTTTGCAATACAAGAGAAAGATTATGCAAACATGAGTCAAAGTCCTTTCCATAAACGCTAAAATCATCCATAAAAACTTCCATTATGGTCTCTAGGTAGTCGGAGAAGACACTCATCATGCATCTTTGGAAAGTGGCGGGGGCATTACATAAGCCAAAAGGCATCCTCCTATATGCAAAAGTACCATAAGGGCATATGAAGGTGGTCTTATGTTGGTCATCCGGGTGTATAGGGATTTGGAAGAATCCCGAATACCCGTCAAGGTAACAAAAGAATTTCTTAGAGGCTAACCTCTCAAGCATTTGGTCAATGAATGGTAGGGGGAAATGATCCTTTCTTGTTGCGGAATTCAATTTTCGATAGTCAATACACATACGCCAACCGGTGATCTTCCTTGTGGGTATTAGCTCATTCTTTTCGTTTGTCACCACTGTGGTACCTCCTTTCTTAGGTACCACTTGAACGGGGCTAACCCACAAAGAATCCGATATGGGATATATGATTCCCGCATCAAGTAATTTCATAACCTCTCCTTTGACAACTTCTTGCATGTGGGGGTTTAATATTCTTTGAGGTTGAATGGTAGGTCTATGGTCTTCCTCTAGATGAATTCTATGCATGCAAAAGTTGGGACTTATCCCCTTAAGGTCATCTAGACTATAACCTATAGCCTTCTCATGTTGTTTCAACACATCAAGCAATTTTCCCAATTGGTTCTCATCAAGTCGATCATTAACAATCACGGGTTTGGTCTTTGATTCATCTAGGTAAGCATATTTCAAATTTGGGGGAAGGGGTTTTAGAGTAGGGGTTTGTATCTCACTTTCCTCCTTTGGAGGTTCATTGAGAATTTGCTCCATCTCCATTAGACATTCCATTCTCATGGCATATTCAACTTGTTCTTCATTCTCATCAATCTCATCACATTCGAGTTCCACGATGAATTCCTCTTGCTCTTGAGCTTGTAAGATGTCTTCTAGGATGGATTGCTCATCTTCTATAGGTTGACATGCTTCCACAAGGATGTTATGCACTAATTCAGATTGTGCATGAGTAAGTTCTTTGTTAGCTAGAGCGGCCTCAAAAAGATCTACCTCCAATTCCCAATACATATTTTTAGCCTCACTTGCTTCCAAGGCTTCTAATGCTTGCATGGGGTCTTTGAAGAAAGGTATACTTAAGTGGTCCTCTACAAAACAATCTATAAGGTCCATCTTGCAAATTATCAAACAACTAGAAAATAATTAAAACAAACCTTGAGGAGTTTTACTTCCCCAAGGCAAAGAAAGACACAACTAATAACAATGCAAGAAAATCTAAATCAAGTTAACACCGTCCCCGGCAACGGCGCCATTTTTGGTCGTGATCCCTCGTGGGGTTTAGTTTTCAGTACTTGTCGTTAGGAGCACCTAGACCAAAACATAATTTATAACTTCACCAACAACTCTACAATTAGTAAAGAGGCAAGTAAAGGTCGAATCCCAAGGGACGGGAATTGAGATGAGATTTCTATTGCAACTAGTGGTGTCTTAAGGGTGTCACAATTGGGGTTTGGAGTAGAAGATCACTAAACTAAAAAACAATGAAAGTAAACAAGCAAGATGAATTAAAAGGGATGTAAACAATTGATAAAAAATACTAGGGTGTCATGGGGTCATAGGGGATTCATGGGAATTGATCATACAAACATATTCTCAAGTTATAAGCAAGCAATTATTATTGTGATGGATCGAGTTGGTTTATATCTTAAAATCCTAGGAAAGTTTGGGTCCCGGAGCCGAATCGATTAGATTGTACAACACCTATAAGTCGACTTAATCTTCCTTACTCAACAATATGCATGGTCTAATGAGACTCGAGTTGGTTTATGTCTTACAAGTCTCATTGAAAAGATAAGTGATGGGTAAAAAATTGCAAGGATTCATAGGCTCACATTTCATCAAACATAACATGTGCATAAGTTGAGATCACAACAAGCAAGCAAATAAACTATGAAAGCATATTAATTTAAGCATGAATCATTCCCCATGTTGGTTTCCCCTAATTACCCATTAACCCTAGCTAAGGAAACTACTCACTCATTATCATGTTGAACATGCTAGCAAGGTTGTCAATCATACCAACAAAGTGAAACATGATGAATAAATGAAAGTGATTAACAATAATTAAAAAGGGATTAAGAGAATTATACCTACTAATGATTCCAATAATAAAGCAAAGAATAAAAGAAGTACTTGATGCTTGATTGGAAGGTTGTCAATATCCCAATAATAACCCAAATAATCTTCAATTACCCAAATAAAGGATGAACAAGAGAGAGATTAAGGAAATAAAACTTGTATTAAAACTTGATTAAATGTTTATTACAAGATTAAAGAGAGATTTGATTGATATTAACTACACTAAAGATTGCAAAGAAGAACGCTAACATGCTCTTCTAATTAGACTAATGGGGTATTTATAGTGGGGATTAGGTACATAAATTAGGGTTTACTAAGGGCTTAAATGACGATTAAGTCCTTGAGGAATCGCCGGTCTCTAGGGAGACTCCGGTCTTAGAAAAATATGTGCATCCTTCCTTGAAGCTTGTAGAAGACGAAATGGGACTGTCTGGGAATCCGGGCGTCTTTAGCACGGGACGGGCGGATTTGGGCGTTCCTAGACGGGCGTCCAGAGGGTGAAGACGGGCGTCTTCTGGAGGTTCTGCCCGGGCGTCTTGCGGAGGAAGACGCTCAGATTGTAGGCCTTGGACGGGCGTCTTCAGGTCAATCCGCATGGATTGTCAGGCAGTTTCGTCTCTTCTTCTTTTCTTCCTTTTTCTTCATAGAATCCTTGAGGATTTCCTCGGGGATGCAAGGATCTTTTCTCATCATTGCCCATCTACTATAGTATGTACAAAGGCCTTCTAATCTTGTCTCTCCTTGATGATTGGTCATTGAATTCAATCAATTTAGCCTCATTTTGCCATGAAAATGCAAGGTTTGCACTCCTTTTCTACCAAGGACACAAAACCTCAAAGAATATGCAAAATACAGAACTAAAGACTATAAATGACCCAAATATGCACTAAAAAGCATGGGAACAAGGCTAATTTGGGGACTAAATATGCTCTAATTATGGTCACATCACTGAGTTCCGAAGGGCTCCCATGCAAGCTCAGCCTTGCAATGCCCTCTCTTCTACTGACCATTCTATTGACACTCCAAATAAAAATTTGGAATATTGTGCTGCTATCGTGACCCCTCCGCCTCAGATTGAGAGCAAAAAGGAGAAAAGTTCGTCTTTTTTCCTTGCTGCAGGTACAGATGAAAATATTGAAGGAGCTGTCAATGGTTATTGTGCAATTAATGTCAGTCAAAGTGGGAGTGAGGATACTAAAGCTGGTAAGAAAGGAGTAAGGACGAGGAAAGTTTGCGCGTATGTGGACGTCAACTATTCTCCTCCTAATGATTCAAATACAAGCTCGTGGAGAATGAAGAGGACGGTTAATGTTGCTGAGGTGACGTCCTCCAGTCAGAAGCCCTCCGAGGGGCTGTTGAATTACTTTGAGAAGTGAGCGGGGAAATTCCCCGCGTAATAAATTGTATAAACAATTTTTAATTTCCGTCGGATTTATTTATTGGATTTGATTAGGACAATTAGAATTTAGACATTTTTAGCGTAGTTTAGAAGACTATAGACTGTTACTATTCATATTTGGTATTTTGGGTTATTTTTGCGAGTGTTTTTATGCAGGTTTGTGTAGATTATACGCAAATTCAAAGGCTTACACGAGGAAAAGAGCTCGATCAAGTACTTTTTGTACTCGATTGAGTGAACAATGCTCGATCTAATGGTTCCAGAATACTCGATCGACAAAAGCTAAAAAGGGGAGTACTCGATCGAGTAAATTTTTACTCGATCGAGTGAAATGCATACCAGAGCTCTCGATCGAGTGGTTTAAAAGCACTCGATCGAGTGGATTTGCAAAGGCTACGCAGGAAGTGTCTTCTAAACATCCTATTTTCCTCCTTTACTTCATTATTTCGTTCATTATTCACTCTTTTCCTTTATTTGCGATAAAATCTCCCAAAAACCTCCATTAATCTTGCCTATTTACCAAATCCAACACCTACATTTTGTTCATTTCTAATTACTCAACATTTGCCCTCTATTTTCCCTTTGATTTTCGCTGTTTTACACGGTCAATTAGGGGCTTTAGGGTTTGCGATTTTTCGATCAAAAATCGTCCAAATTTGCTTGTTTGTGTCGATTAATTGCCCTTTGTAGGTTCCTTATCATCAAGTAAGTAATTCCTTTACTTCTTTGCATTTTAATAGTTTTAATTTTGCCTTTCTTGAAGTAAATTAGGAATTAGGGTTTCGGGTATTCATTTTGGGTCGAATTTTTCGACTATTATTGTGATTCAATGCTTAATTTGCTTAACTTGATGATGAATTCCCTTACCTCATTGAAGTTCACATGTTTAATTAGAATTTCTTGAGAAATTTTGTGATTAGGGTTCATATTAGTCGAAATTTTCGACTGTCATTGGATTTTTCATGCTGTTTTGTCGTTATTGTTGTCTGTTACCCTTCACCCTATCGCTGTCTATCTGCTAAGTTCGAATTTTTGAGGAAAAAAATTTGGGAATTAAGGGCTGCCAGTCGACATTTTCGACTGTTTTGGGAAATTCAGTGCTTCTAATTCGTTAATTGCTTATCGTTTTCCCCTGGCCTATTTGACTAGGATGGATTCTAGCTCTATGCCTTCTACTAGCTCGACCGTCAGTCCGTCCTTGTCTGAGACGGTGGTCCCTGCTGCCACCACCGTCTCCGCACCTGCTAGTACCACAGCCACTGCCTTAGTTTTCCTCGTTAGTGTTGTCGGTACTGTCTTTACTCCTGCTAGCACTGCTGCTAGCCCCGTTTCAGCCACAGTTGCTAGCACTGCTGCTAGCCATTCTTCCTCAGTGGCGGTTTCTGCTGCGTCCACTACTGCAGCTTCACTTTTTACCTCAGGTCAGGTGAGCACTTCTGCTGCGTACTCACCTGCAGCCGCAGCTCCTTTCAGAGCGGCCCTAGTACCTCGTATCGTCAGTGGACGGTCTTCTACTTTGGGTTCTAGAGGTCGGGGTCGCGGTCGTGGTCGTGCTACACCCGCTCCTAGCGTCTCTGCTGGCACGGTCACAATTCGAGTGGACGACACCCTCGACTCCCACCCTGAGTACCCGCAGGTAATTTTTTTTAATGGTGTACATCGTGCTAGATTTTATAACTTAGTTGACTGCAAGTTTCTCCCTACGCATTTCCTTTGCTGTACGTCACTTGAGAGGCTCGGTTTCTATGAGCCGGTTTGTGAGCTATTACGGGGCACGGGGATGGCCGGACTTATCACTATGAGTGGCCATACCTTTCGGGAGCTGAGTCTTGAGTTCTTCAGCTCCTTCACCTCTCCTCCGGGGCAAACGATGCTGCCCCCACTAGTCTTTCTGTGTCCTTTCGGTTGTTCAACCGGACGTTTTCGATGACATTGGACGAGTTTGGTACTAGACTCGGACTTTCCTTTACGGGCGCCACTGTTACCCCTAGGAAGGTCTTCCGTCAGCTTTGGCGGATCTTGGCCCAGACCACCTTTCCCCAGCGAAACCTCGCTCAGGTCCACCTTCCCCCTGCCTGTTACTTCCTCAGACTGATGAGAAGTACTATTTTTGGCCGAAAGGAGCCAAGCAACATCAACAACAACGAGCTCTCCATTTTAGGCGGTTACCTGAACATCGACTGTGAGGGTTCCTTTACCCTCAACATCGCATACTTGACCGCCCAGTACTTCCAGGCTTAGGGAGAGAAGATCACGGGCACTATCGTCTGCGGTGGCATAGCCACCATTCTTACCCGCTCTCTCCTTCAGGCCTTGCCTCCTGACCTACCGTATATAGAGGGAGATAGGTACCTGAGCCTAGCTTCTACGCACTCTCAGACCTGGCTGACTTCTGATTACCGGACCTGGAAGATAGATGGTTCCTTGTCCGTAGACCTACCTTGCACCACTCTCCCTCGTCTAGCCCCTTTGCCTACTGTTGCACGGGGCGCCCGACCACCACCTTTACCCGAGTACCACCTACCGGTCCGACCACCTACTACCTTACCCGCTTCTAATAAGCGGCGTAGACTTGAGACCGGAGAGGGATCCGTACCTTCCACGGGTGGCCAGACTTCGACGACCACACCTACCCCGATCCATACTCCTACTCCTACTCCAACTCCCGCGCCTGCTGACTAGACATAGATACAACTAGTCCTACCGGCTAATTTTGTACCTCCTCCACCCTTTGAGGCGTCCTCGGTCATGGACCAAGGGCGCCGTGACGGTTTGTTGATTGAGATTGCAGAGAGACAGGCTCGTATGGAGAGGGACATAGCTTTGACTTTGTTCCCTCGGTACGAGTATCACATGAAGCGACACCGTCCGATCCCAGAGGGTTGGCCACACCCTTCCTTTTACCGGTACCCAGCTGAGGGGTACCCGGAGCTTGCTAGTAAGGACGAGGAGGACGAGGACCCGGCGGCGGCGGCGGCGGCGGAGAGCGCTCGAGCTGAGCAGAGGAGGAGGAGAGAGGAGGAGGTGGATCCGGACTACACTGTGACGGTGGAGGACGTGACGGAGGAGGCTGACGAGTAGCTGCTGGTCTACTCACTTCCCCAGTTTTCAGGCTGGTTTGGGGAATTTCGTGTTTTGTATGTCTATTCTCGCTCTTTTATTTCTTTTGTCTCCTTTTTATTTTATTGTTTTTCATTCTTTATTGGTTGTATATTCCTGTTCCCCTGTATATATCTGCTGGTGTATGCTGGAGGACAATGAGGGCGTTGTCCGTTTTGGTTTGGGGAGGGTATTGCATCCTTTTGAGTCCGCATTTGCATTTGCATTTGCATTTGTTTTGCATTTGGTTTGCATTCATGTTTCTATTTTTCAGCTTGCATTTGTATTTATTTATTTCATTAAAATTCAAAAAAACGAAAAAAAGAAAAAATTAGAAAATTTCAAAAATCATAAAAATATTCACGTTTATTTTAGCATATAGGATGAGTCGGAACAGTTGATTTCTGTGATGATATTGCACTATAACTTGTCATTTTACTTGAGCCTTGCACTTTTATTAACGGTTATTAGCTTTGTCATACGCATAATCTACGAGTTTTTGTTCAAATATAGCCGGATGTTTAGACTTGACCTGATAAATTGGCAACCTACTTTACAATTTCTGAGATTTAGAGCCCATAACTGGTGACATTCATGACCAGTTCATTAGGAATTGAGAGTAGTACTCCTTGCATAGAATGTTCATCATTTTTGCACTTTTATGACATTCGGTTTCTTGTCAAATGCACACATTCGGGTTTGTGGTCGGTGTCACTGATCGGTCCGTTTCGTGTTCACAATTAAAGGTGTGGTCGTTGGGTCACGTCCGAATCAAAACACAATTTATAGCTTCACAAACAACTCTACAATTAGTAAAGAGGCAAGTAAAGGTCGGATCCCAAGGGACGGGTATTGAAATGAGATTTCTATTGAAACTAGTGGTGTCTTGGGGGTGTCACAAATTGGGTTGATGTAGGAGGTCACTAACTAAAATAGCAATGAAAATAAACTAGCAAGATGAATTAAAAGGGGTGTAAACAATTGATTAAGAAGCACTAGGGTGTCATGGGATCATAGGGGAATCATGGGAATTGATCATACAAACATGTTCTCAAATTATAAGCAAGCAATTATTGTTGTGATGGATTGAGTTGGGTTATATCTTACAATCCTAGGAAAGTTTGGGTCCCGGAGCCGAATCGATTAGATTGTACAACACCTACAAGTCGACTTAATCTTCCCTACTCAACAACATGCGTGGTCTAATGAGACTCGAGTTGGGTTATGTCTTACAAGCCTCATTGAAAAGATAGAAGATGATAGTAAATGCAAGGATTCATAGGCTTAGCATTTCATCAAATATAACATGTGCATGAGTTGAGATCAAAACAAGCAAGCAAATAAAACATGAAAGCATATTAATTTAAGCATGAATCATTCCCCATGTTGGTTTCCCCTAATCACCCATTAACCCTAGCTAGGAGACTACTCACTCATTATTATGTTGATCATGCTAGCAAGGTTGTCAATCATACCAACAATATGAAACATGATGAATAAATGAAAGTAATTAACAATAATTAAAAAGGGATTAAGAGAATTATACCTACTAATGATTCCAATAATAAAGCAAAGATAAAAGAAGTACTTGAATGCTTGATTGAAAGGTTGTCAATCTCCCAACAATAACCCAAATAATCTTCAATTACCCAAAATAAAGGATGAACAAAAGAGAGATTAAGGAAATAAAACTTGTATTAGAACTTGATTAATTGTTGATTACAAAACTAAAGAGAGATTTGATTGATATTAACTACTCTAATTATTCATAAGAAGAACATGCTCCTCTAATTAGACTAATGGGGTATTTATAGTGGAAATTAGGGAGGATGCATTAGGGTTAACTAAGGGCTAAACTAGTAATTACACTTTTTAAATTGAGCAGGGAGGAGCCGGTATTTTCCGAAGGAAGGGCTTCTTTCTTCATAGCTTGGAGAAGAGGAAATCGCGCTATGCTGGAATCCGGGCGGATTAAGGTCGGGACGGGCGGATTCTGGCGATGGAATCCGAGCGGATTCAAGAGAATCCGGGCGGATTGTGGAGGTGGGATCCGAGCGTCTTTGTGGAAAGCCGCACGGATTCTGCAGCTGGAGGACGGCCGGATTGGGGACAATCCGCACGGATTATGCCTCAGCAAGGCTTCTTCTTCTTTTCTTCCCTTTTCTTCATAAATTCCTTGGGGATTTCCTTGGGGACTCAAGGATCCTTTCTCAACATTGCTCATCTACTATCATATGTACAAAGGCCTTCTAATCTTGTCTTTCCTTGATGCTTGGTCATTGAATTCGATCAATTTAGTCTTGTTTTGCCATGAAAATGCAAGATTCTTACTCCTTTCCTACCAAGGGATCAAAATCTCAAAGAATATGCAAAACAAAGAACTAAAGATAAGAAATGACCCAAATATGCACTAAAAAGCACGGGAACAAGGCTAATTCGGGGGCTAAATATGCGCTAATTATGGTCACATCAAATATCCCCAAACCGAACCTTTGCTCGTCCCGAGTAAAGAGGTGACAAAGACTAGGACCATTATTTAAACTAACCTAATAACATAGCCGATATGAGACAATTAGCGGGTCTCACTCCGCCCCTTCAACTCACAACAAGACAACCATGAGGTAGGATGCCTTCTTGCAAGGCAAGGTGGGTCTTGCCAAAATGGCGACACATCCAAACATTAAGCACACAAAATCACATAATGGATGCATCTACAAAAGGAATAGCCACTTCCTCATCAAGTGGCGGAGGCACTAAAGAGGAACAAATTTAAGAGCATGTAATCCTTCACAAATACTAGTTCAACAAATTAGTAAGGCTAAGAGGATGGCACTAAATCACCTCCAAATGGTGTTAAACTAGACTACTTTCGTCCTCAATTTCCAAATGCTTTCGTCAAGAGCGATCGGATGGTGGTGGAATGATGATCCCTATGATGCTAGTAGCATATGACATGACAAGTCTCGAATTCTCTACAAAAGTAAAGGTCATGGATCGTCCCAAGCTCGACCAAGTGGCTTGACAAAAGGCTTTTTGGGAATGAAATGCTCAAATATTTATTCACAATGGGTGGATATGACTAGTATTCAAAATTGTCCTCATTTCACTTTCACATTTCAAAAATTTAAGATGGGGTTTGTCCCTTCCGGGCTAGTGTCCTTTGCTTTCGCCAATCGCTTATTAGGCAACCGGTTAACCTCTAGACAATAGCTTTTCGGGGTGATAGTCACTCTGTCTCTGGGCGGCCGAATTCACAACCGTGTGGGGGCCCAATTCAATGGATCCCGCACCAAAGCACATCGAAGTGGTACGCCTCCATCAGAACAACTTAAATTTCTCAACATTCAACAATTCATAACATTTGAGGTTTCCTTGGCATTAGATTACTTCCACATGACAAAATTCTTTGAAATGAGCACTTCAAGCTTATTGTTAGAAAATATTTTTGGGTTGCCTTACCACAAGGTCAATCAAGGTCACCTAGACAAGTTAACCAAGTCCACATCGCATCACGGGGTTGGATAGGTGACTCACATGCAAACCCTTGACTAGGCCTTGGGTCATGGGTCAAAAGACACTAGTATGACACTATCTAGGGTGTTTTACAACCATTCTAGTAGGCAAAGTCTTAAGTTGAACAAGTATTTGTAATGGCTTAGTTGCTCTTGTCAAAGTTCCTAGTTAGGCATTTTTCAAAACATTTCTAACATGCAACTACATGCCATGATGCAACTAATATAAACATCCTAATGCAAGTGATTCTATCAACTAATATGACATATAAACTAAATGCAAGTCCTAAGTTCACATTGTTATACCGCATCAATCAAAATAAAGCCACATAGTCATTAACATAAAGAGGAAAAAGGAGATTGGAAAGATCATACTGTTGGAATATGTGTCCTCCGACAATAATGCGATCACGACTGTTGATCATGATGATCACATGTTTAAGTCTCATTAAAATGAATACAATTGGGAAGTAATATTGTTCACAATCGGTCAACATATATCGGTAATGATTGGCTGACTAGAGTTTGACATTACTGTCGTGTGACGGTGGTGATCAGTTGACCCCCTAGGTCATACCTAAAGGGCAATACTCTTAATTGATTATTTAATTAATCGTATAATGTTACGAGTTAATTAAATTACTTGAAAATTGACGGACGATTTTGGAAGTAAAATTTACGTATCAAATTGAAATGTGATTAAATGAGATACGGTCTGAGTAATTGAATTGTATCATTACTCGGATGAAATAATTGTTTAATGTAACAATTAAATTGAATGAATTGTTATAAATACAATCAGTTGTGATTTATAAATTGGTAAAATTTTTGGCACAAGTAAATATGAAATTACTAAGTCAATTTTTGTATGTGACGTATTTTTATTAATACGTTGATTTTTAATATGTTAAAAATACATAACAAATATATATGTGACATGTGACATGTAACACATAGACAATTGACAAAAATAATATGGAATCCATATTATAGAATGGGCCGAAAATTAGAAGGGTTTATACTAATTATATGTTGCTTGTAATTAGTGGAAAACACAATGATTAAAAGGAAACCTAGCCATGCAAGCCTATTGTTCCTTGTGAAGAACAATTTCTCCATGCATTGGCTCACCCTAAAGCTCCTCTTACACGGTTTTGGGGAAGCAAATGTGATCATTGTTTTTCTTTAATTTTGCCTAATAATATACTAAAGGTAGTGTATTATTTTCCATTCATTCACTCATCCAAAAACACAAGTTCTAGTGAGAAGAAAAATCCTCTCTTCTTCTCTCTTAAAAACCGAAATTTATAAGAGTTTTATAAAAGTTTTGGTTCAATTTTCTACTAAAATTAATATTATACTAGTATTGTAATATTAATTAGATTAAGTGTTAAGCCTTGGGTATAATACATAGGGAGAGATCTTACACTTAGATCTTTATTCTTCCATTGGAAAAGCTCAAGAACAAGAAGAGAAAGGTGATCTCTCTTGTGCCCTAATAGCTGAAATCTACTATGTAAGGACATGATTTCTCCTCTATTTATATTATTGTTTGCATGCATAAGATCCGTAATTAATTTTATGACAAATTATTTAGACATATAAGAGTATGTTAACATGTATATGAATCTACATTTCTTTCAATCGGTATCAAGAGCCACGGTTGTTTGCATGCAAATTGGTTAAAAGTTTTTCCGAGTTATATGAATAACAAAATAAAACTTGTAAAATTTGTGTTATTATGATATATCACGAAATTATTACATGCATGTTAATATTTCTGGTCCTAAAGTGTTTTAGGATATTTTGGTTAATTTTTCGGATTTTTATTGTTCATAATTTACAATAATGGCATTTAAATGTGATTTTATGAGTAAAAATGCCATTTTTGGTCTAAAAATAGCTATACTTCGAATTTTCACTTGGTTTTTGGATATGTTGTTACATATATTATTTTGAGATAACTTGTAAATTTTCATAATTTTTGGACTTGTTATGCTCGAAAAATGAATTTTTCATCATTAAATTCGGATTTAAGAGAAAAATAGGTTAATATGAGTTAAATTTCGAATCTGGTCATAGAAAATTAATATGTTGTCACATGCAATTTTACAAGATGTGTGTAAAATAATTGGCTATAAAGAAGTCTTTTAGCATGATTTATGAATTTTTGAAGAAAAATAGCATAAATAGTGACATTATTAGTGAAAAATTAATAAAACATAATCTATGACTTAGGAAAAACGTCTAATGTTGCATTTTATTATATTTTTCAGATCTAAAATTGAAAAGTTAATGAAAATAATTTTTCCATGTTTTTTTTTTATGATTATTTTATTATAAATTGATAAACCGCAACATTGTTTTTCCGGAAAAATTTCGAAATTTTTAACCTAAGATTTTGAACATTATGAGTGTCATGGAATTTTTCCAGAATGTTCATAAATTTAAATTTCAAATTTTGAATTTATTTGAAATTTTTAGATTTATTTGAAGTTTAATGGCTTATTTTTGTAATTTTTGGTCCATTTTTGAACAATTTTATAAATAAAGGTTAATTATGGTCAAATTATTAGTGAAGACTATATTTTGAGTCCTAAGAGGTTAGGGTAATTAACTTATGCATAAATATGAGTTTATGCATTTTTGTGATTATAAAATGTTGAAATCACGCAAATCCGTAAAAACCGAGTAATATACGATATTGGCTAATTAAAAGGCGATTTAGCATAAAAATTGAGCATGTTCATACATATTATAATGCTGCATTTTCTTTATGATTGTCATAATTTTAATTTATGTAATTTTTGAATTATGTAATATTACTTAGTATGGCCTTAGATTTTAATTGGTATTTCCCGAAATGTATGGGAATATCGATTCGGTTGTAATTTTTATTGTGATCTCGTATCATCGTTTTGTAATTTAATAGATTTATTTTATTTTAGTTACAAATGTATAATAGGAAATTATGTAATTTATTATGTAATTTTATTCATTCTGGAGTTCCAAAAGACGGATTTCTTCAAGAATGGCGATACATAAAGACGGTGTTACCTCGAGATGTGTGCCACAACCCAAGTTCAAGGGACCAATGGAGTTGGTTTCCGAATATGTAATAGATTAATAGTTTTTCTATTTTAGGAAAGGCCATACTAGGATTTTTATCTTTATGCTTGCATTTTATTTTATGTCACATGCATCGCTAAATCGCCATAACTAAACATGCATCCTTATTTTATCGAGTTTATCGACCGTGTCAATTAGAATTATCGTAGTTCACCGCTTTAGTTCACTTATAACGTGATAGATAATAAATTGACATGACCTCTCGCTAAAACTATCAATTGAGACATAGCCTTACCAAATAGTAGAAACCATGAAAACCTATTTCGCGAGGGAGTGCACTCGGCTACCCCCGGGTACAAACCTTGTTACGTAGGGGAAGTGGGTGATAAATGTCTAATCCACCGAATTCATGTTGATGAGGGTTTCATCGGCTACCCCGTGCCTAAGTTAATGTGGGTTTGGATAATGGACACATTTATTCAAAATTTGGATTGAACTCAACAAAAGTAATTGATAAGGGTTTCATCGGCTACCCCGTGCCCTTATTGATGTGTTTTGGGCTATAGATAAATATTAGAGTAATTTTATCGACCAAGAGTTCTAAAAGTAGAATCGATTAAAAGGTTAATCCACCGAGTTATATTGATGAGGGTTTCATCGGCTACCCCGTGCCTAAGTCGATATGAATTTGGGTCTTGGAATCATTTATTCTAGTTGGGTAGAGGTCACTAAAAAATGCATAAAACTTGTTTAAATCATTCATTTTTACGAGTATAATTAAAACGACAAATGTTTTACTCCTTATATTTTGTTTTGTAGACCACTTCTTATTCATAACAAATGGCAACACCAACTCCTAATGCTACACCACTCGCTACTTCATCTTGGCTCCGATCCTTTATGGATCGATGTAAAGTTGAAAAGAATGGGTCAAATTTCTCCGAGTGGGATGCCCAACTCAAATTAGCCGCCGAGGGTGACGACAAGCTTCGTTACCTTACCGAGGCCTCTCCACCCGAACCCTCCGCTAGGTCCACCGCGGCCACTAGGGAAGCCTATGAGGCTTACCAAAAGGAGTCCGCCGCAATGAAAAATGTATTAATATTTGCGATGGAGGCGGAACTCCAAAGGAGGGCCTTCAAAATGGGCAATGCTAATGAGATTTACTCCAAACTTGTGACCATGTTTTCACAAACTCCGCGGATCGTCCAATATGAGGCGGCCGCGGCATTCTTTGATCTCGACTTCAAAGAGGGCCAAAAGGTTAGCCCTCATGTGCTCAAACTCTTGGAGCTTGTCGAGACCTTGAAAATTCAAAAGGTTGAAATCCCCAAAGAACTCATCGTAGATAGGATTCTACACTCCTTGTCTAAAGTCAAGGCATATGTGCAATTCCGGGTGAATTTCAACATGCAAGACAAGGACGTGTCTCTTGAGGAGTTGTACAAGTTACTTGTGCAAGCCGAGAGGGACATGGGGTTAAATGTGAACCCTCCCAAGGATGTGCTTAACATAAGCACAAAGAGTAAGGGGAAGTTCAAGAAGAGTGCAAGAAAGGGTAAAAAGCAAGCTCCCACATTCACCAAAGCTAAGTCTTGTGAAGCTAGCACCTCCAAAGTCAAGAAGGGTCCTCTTGACAAATGCCATTATTGTAATGGCATGGGACATTGGAAGAGGAATTGTTCCAAATACCTTGGTGATATCAAAGTCGAAAGATCACTCCAAAGAGGTAAATGACTAACCTTCTTTTATGTTTCTAAATTCAACTATGGTATTATGATGCAAAGTTGTGATAATGTATCTCCCTTTTTATTGTAAATAGGGCCTCCACCAAGCAAAGACAAAGGAAAAGAAAAACAAGCATGAGAAACCATGGAGAAGCTAAGGATAGCTTTTATGGAGCTTTGTTTTTCATTGTCTTATTTTAAGTTATGTTTTGGATTCTAGAACTTTGAGTTTCCGTGTTCGACATGGAAAAGTATTTTGGATAATGAGTTGTATTTTGGATGATAGTGACTTGGTTTGCAACCCAAGTCACCCGTTTTATCATTTATCCTTTTAATGTTCTAAAATTCATCTTTAAATGCTTGCGTTTTGAAACATAAGATCATTCACTTAAAGGTGATCTAATAGACAATTATAATGACGGGTTTCATTATATGTCCACATGCTTGAGGCTTGTGTATGATCATTTATGAAGTGATTTTGAGTCTATGAACTCTCTTAAAGGTATGTCAATCACCAAGTACACACATGAAATCAATTACTATTAGTCTGTCTATGAGATAGTTCTCCTTATACTTCAACATCATTGATTAGTGTCTCATATGCTATCTTTGAATATATAGTGTATTTATTCTAAAGATAGAGTGGGAGAAAAATAAGGACACAACACACAAGGCAAGATAAAATTGTGTACTTGTGTAAATGTAGATCTACACAAGAGAAAATGATTTGAATAAAGGTATATCTATTTACATAGTATACCAAATAGATGAGATCTATGGTCTCAAGTTAGTTCTATATAACTAATGAGACCAAGTGTAGTAATCATAAGAGTAAATTCTCAAAATAACTACACGAGGAGACCAAAAGAAGTTTTGGATAAAAATGACTAATGTAAAGTCTTAACAAGTTTTGACTAAGTTCTATATGATAAATTTTGACCAAATAGTTTCAATCATGAGTTTTACTTAAGAGCCTAAATGAATCAAAGTAACATACTAGTTATGATCAAGATTAAGTTGCAAAGATTGATATTCCGATATCTTCAATAGCCAACGTTTTAACCACGCAAATGTCATTGCTTAACCTCGCTATGAAATGGTTAATCCTCCTTCCGAAAGAGTATTCCGAAGGACGTATTCTAGATATTGTTTATATTTGAATAATGACATTACTACACATCATTATGACATGAGTGTGTTAGAGATTTAAAAATCTCTTTCCGTAAGGTTGAGATGAGACCACTTCAAAATAGGCTTTTTGAAAGGATATGATGGGAACATATATGGTTTTATCCTAGTAACTTGGCAAAGCAATTTATATTTATATCCTTGACAAATTTCGATTGAGAAGTCAATTTTGAAATATGTTGAATTGAGTGGGAGTTAGGAAATTCTCATGTGAAGACATGGAATTTAGTGGGAGCTATCATCCTTGAATGTATAAAACTCATTACTCATTAAAGAATGACGAGCTAATACCTTCTTTCATAAAGAAGCTTTTGAGTTTTCAATTCTGGATGAAAATGGACAATGATGAATCCAATTACATCATGGGATGTTGGATTAGTATTAAAGAGATACACATCGTATCAACATATACATAGGATATTCATATGAATGAAAATGGAATTACCATTAGCAAATCATGGTAGTTCATTGAACCTGAGAACGGTTGATCTCATGATTATCAATAACTAATGTTTCCGCCATTAGAATAATCATGTACATGTCCAATTTTGAATCATATGCATAAGAGCATGATGATTGGTTGGTGAGCCATAATAGAAACGTCATGAATTCTCAAGTAGAATCCGATGAGCGATTTCGGTGTTTGACGGAATACTCGATTATGTGACAATAGGTTGCACATATATATGAAATCCGAACACAGGTAAGGATTTATGAGAATCCTAAAACTTTCGAGCAAGAAAGAGAAATGAGAAGCCTTGGAAAGATGCTTGGTTGAATAAGAAGTTATTCAAAAACAATCTTTCCTAGTAAAGCTAGGACTTGTGAGAAGTGCTAAGCTGAATGATCTTGTAAATTGTTACAAGATTCTACAAAACATATACCTAGTGCATTGAGTGTGGATGGAACACTTGATCAGTACAAGTTGTTATATTCATCGCAAATTGGTTCGTTATGAGATGAGCGATAAGAAAGTTCTTTCAAATTAAAGAACCAAAACCAAGGTCGAGAACCTTGATGTGCACTTGGTAAGATTCATGCTATGAGAAAACATGAATGTGAAGGAAAATGCAAGTGTAAGAAGTTTAAACACATGGACACATGGGATGTTAAACTTCTATTGCAATCAATAAGTGTTTACACTTATGATAAACATCACAAGGTTGCAATATGATATTGACTACCCAAGTGTGATGTCGACATTTGTCGTATGAGTTATTCTTAACTCACCCTGTACATTGTTATATCCAAACGGGTTGTAGAGACAATTGAACCCCGTTAAAGTGAACATGGATTAACATTGTTTTTGCCCATAGTTACTTATATGAGGTGACGTCTCGAAGTGACTAGAGTGTGAGGCGATTGATGGCAAGTTCAAGTGCCATACAGTCATGTGAGATGACTAGTCGATCACATAGGCAGACTGTTAGGAACATTTTGTCGGGCCTAATGACCGCTTATAGAGTTCTGGCAAATTTATATAGCCTGGTCGTGGCGAGAGCTACTATAGTATTCGAATGAGTCGATTCTTTTGACTAAAGACTATTCACCTAAGATGGCACAGTTTGATTAACTTTGATTTGTGTTACTACGACCTTCGTAAATGGGGTCAAATGGGCATATTTTGGGTTATGATGTCTGTGGCTAGTCGAAGGGAATAAGTGCGATAGGAATTGTCCACCCTTGTCAGGGTTATAACAATATCTCGGGGCCACTCGAGGAGTAATGAATCGAAATGCGTGGCCACGCTCGGAAAGTATCTATGACGATAAGTCCTGGTCAATCGGTTATTCTCCGGATCGAGGAAACCACTCTCGATATGATCACTTGCAAGTACGACCTGAAAGACACCTTGCATTGAGTGGGAGATAGTAATAGGACAAGATAATTGGTGACGCACACTTTTCGAGGACAAGTGGGAGATTGTTGGAATATGTGTCCTCCGACAATAATGCGATCACGATCATTGATCATGATGATCACATGTTTAAGTCTCATTAAAATGAATACAATTGGGAAGTAATATTGTTATCACAACCGGTCAACATATATCGGTAATGATTGGCTGACTAGAGTTTGACATTACTGTCGTGTGACGGTGGTGATCAGTTGACCCCCTAGGTCATACCTAAAGGGCAATACTCTTAATTGATTATTTAATTAATCGTATAATGTTACGAGTTAATTAAATTACTTGAAAATTGACGGACGATTTTGGAAGTAAAATTTACGTATCAAATTGAAATGTGATTAAATGAGATACGGTCTGAGTAATTGAATTGTATCATTACTCGGATGAAATAATTGTTTAATGTAACAATTAAATTGAATGAATTGTTATAAATACAATCAGTTGTGATTTATAAATTGGTAAAATTTTTGGCACAAGTAAATATGAAATTACTAAGTCAATTTTTGTATGTGACGTATTTTTATTAATACGTTGATTTTTAATATGTTAAAAATACATAACAAATATATATGTGACATGTGACATGTAACACATAGACAATTGACAAAAATAATATGGAATCCATATTATAGAATGGGCCGAAAATTAGAAGGGTTTATACTAATTATATGTTGCTTGTAATTAGTGGAAAACACAATGATTAAAAGGAAACCTAGCCATGCAAGCCTATTGTTCCTTGTGAAGAACAATTTCTCCATGCATTGGCTCACCCTAAAGCTCCTCTTACACGGTTTTGGTGAAGCAAATGTGATCATTGTTTTTCTTTAATTTTGCCTAATAATATACTAAAGGTAGTGTATTATTTTCCATTCATTCACTCATCCAAAAACACAAGTTCTAGTGAGAAGAAAAATCCTCTCTTCTTCTCTCTTAAAAACCGAAATTTATAAGAGTTTTATAAAAGTTTTGGTTCAATTTTCTACTAAAATTAATATTATACTAGTATTGTAATATTAATTAGATTAAGTGTTAAGCCTTGGGTATAATACATAGGGAGAGATCTTACACTTAGATCTTTATTCTTCCATTGGAAAAGCTCAAGAACAAGAAGAGAAAGGTGATCTCTCTTGTGCCCTAACAGCCAAAATCTACTATGTAAGGACATGATTTCTCCTCTATTTATATTATTGTTTGCATGCATAAGATCCGTAATTAATTTTATGACAAATTATTTAGACATATAAGAGTATGTTAACATGTATATGAATCTACATTTCTTTCACATACCATGCGGTCTTCATTATCCTCATGTCTCGGATGTGGCGTAGTCAATCAATGTGAACAAGGATAGAACAAACACAATATATACAAAACAATATATACACAAGACTACAAAGGGAAATAAACATGTTTTTGGGTTTTTCAATTTTCAAATTTTTATGATTTTCGAAATTTGTCAATTTTTTTGGATTTTTTGAATAAGAGTTAAATGTTAGAATTCCCATCCCCACACTAATATGGGCATTGTCCTCAATGGCCAAAATGATGGAAATTATGCAAAGATGATGCATGATTTCTATACTAAATGCAATCTATACTAAGCTACACTACATGATGCATGGTTTTTATTATGACGGAGAGGATAATTTAGATTACCTCCCGTTGTGTATGCATTAACTTCCCCAAACCGAGTTAGACACTATTGCTAATGTCCAAGGATGGGTGTAGTTCATGCACACACTATGCAATGCATGAAACTAATTTGTCATTTTAGATTTTGAAAATGGGAACAATAAAATGAGAAGACCTCAATGGTACCGAGGTGTGAGTCCTCTATGGTGCTAGGACTACTCCAACAATGATCAAAATTATAATTAAAACAAAGAGAGAAATAGACAAACCATGAGAGGGTAGGAGCCTCCAAGTCTTGCTAATCTTCCATCATATCATCACCATTATCACTTTCCTCATTAGAAGTGGTCTCAATGCCACTTCCCTCTTCATTTGCCTCTTCATCTTGTTCATCATCTTCTTCACCATCCTTTTCTCCTTCTTCACTTGCTTCCTCATCAATGTTATCATCAACTTCTTCATTACCAACAACCTCATTGTCACCCGAAACGACCCTAGGTGCACCCGGAAATAGGACTTCTCTATCCGCCCAACTAGGCAAAGGACATGATGGGTCAAGTAGTCCTTGCCTAGCTAAGTGTAGGAGGGGTGGATATTGAGCCAAGTAAGCATTTTTCCGGTCCTCAAAGGCTTGCTTGTGCATTGCTTGCATGAGAAGAGTCAAATAATCATTTCTAGCTTCAACTCCTTCCGGCTTGAACTCTTGATACTCAAAGGGGTAAGGTGGTATGACAATGGAAGAGGAGGGCATTTCAAGTTCACCCTTTTGTTGTTGAATAATATACTCGGCCTCTTTAGAAAGGGGAAGTAGATAATTGGTCCGGTGGACGCTTAGACGACAAATCTTTGAAGGTAAGGTGAATGATCTAGCTTCACTAGTGAGCCATCCATACTTGGTATCAAGAGGGTTATGAGCAACCCACTTGTACTTGTGTATCATAGTATGCTAATCAACAAGATGACCACCCTCCTTTGCTTTGTACTTGTTATCCTTATTGAAGTTAGGATCAAAGTACTTAGCTAGGATAGTGACTAGTCCGCCATTGACAATAACGGTAGTGCCCTTCTTCCCACAATCAATGTTGAGCCATCTATCTACCAAAAGCCTCAAAGAGTTGAAAGGCTTGGTGTGTACTCTTCCAATGTTCAAAGCCGATTCAAGAAGAATAAAATCAAGTTTGTTGAAATGGTTGGTATCTTTCCTTGCAATAATGGTGTTGCCTATGACCTTGTGCCATACTCTTATGCCCGGATGGTGGACTAAAAGAGCACGACTCGCATGAAAGTCCTCAAATTTCCTCCCGGAAATTGCCTCCCAAAGAGGGTCGGGGTCATACTTTCCATAATTCTTAAAATAACTTGGTTCATCACTAAGACCCAAAATTTCACTCAATTCCCTAAAGGAAATGCGTCTACTAACATTAGCTAGACGAAACTCGAGATTCTCCCTACTCTCAACTTTGGTGACTTTCAAAGAACTCAAAAATTCCAAGGTAAGGGAGGGGTATGTCAATTCTTTTGATTCAAACAACTTCTCTAACCCCATGGCTTTGAAAAAGGCTCTAGTTTGCTCAAGGACACCCAACTTTCCCAAGGTGTCTTCACAAATAAATTTGGTGGATTGAATTGATTTCCTAGCAAACTTGGCAAAAGTATCTCTATGAGTTTTGGAAATAAAAGTTACCTCCGGATATTGCAAAAGTTGATCGATTTCCGGAGTAGAAGATGTTGTTGCTCCCATAGAGGGTTGTTGTTGTTGTTGCACTTCCAAGTTTGGTGTTGCTACCACCATAGCCAATGCTTTCTTTGCTTGAAGAGCCTTTTGCCTTTGCGAAAGTGCCTTTGGTGCCTTTGTTGCTCCCTTAGTCCTTGCCATCGATGAACTAACCAAGAAAAGAATGAAAAATCTTCAATTTGTAGTGTACCCAAATCGATTTAAAGGTGAAAGGCTTTTCCTTTAGGAATTCAGAAATCGACTCAAAGGTTGAAGATTTTGTGCTTGGTTTTGATTTTTATTGAAAAAGGAGTGATTGATTTGTTGTTAGAAGGATGATTTGATTTGATTTTGGTGAATGTTGTTGAGGGATTTTGTTTTTATGATGGAGAGGATGAGGGTTTTGATGTTTTGAAGTAGTGTTATGAATGAATGAATGAATGAAGGTGGGAGGGATTTTATAAAGACCGAAAAAATTCGAACTGTAGGGGCAATCCGTGCGGATTCTGCCTAATACGGGCGGATTCTGCACTTTTTGGGTTTGATAAAACTCACCTAAAGACGGGCGGATTCAGAAGAAGACGCTCGGATTTGCTTGATACGGGACGGGAGGATTTGCCTGAAGACGGACGGATTTCAGTCCAGGAAATTTTCCTTGTTTTCCTCAGCAGAGAAGACGGGCGTCTTCTATCCAAGACGGACGGATTATCAGAGACGGGCGGATTGCTGTTCAGGGCGCCCGGATTCTCTTACAGTCAAAAATCTTTCAAAATTTCAGCTTATAGGGACGTGCGTCTTCAACCCAGTACGCTCGGATTGCATGAAGACGGACGGATTCTCTTGAATCCGCTCGGATTCTACCCCTGTGTACCCGGATTCAGTTCCATCCGTGCACAATGCATATCCCTTATCAACCTCCTATTCTTCTTCAAATCTTGTGTTTTTCATTGTGGGGGCACTACTAAGGCATGGATAGCCTAGGCAATTGCCATCCCCACACTAAGAGAAAGCACTACACATCAATTTGAGATTGTTAGTCCCTCCCTCACTTCTCTCAAACATGACAAATATCTTGATCAAAGCAAATAAAAATCCAAAGATGACAAAAATGCAATACAAGAATTGAAAATGCGAGTTAGGGAGTTAGAAATATTTACAAATGGTGGCTTAGGGAGGACTCCACCAAACTCTCATTCTTGATGAGATGTCAAGGGGGCATGTCCAAGGTGTTGTTGATGTTGCTCAACACCTTGAAAAAGTAATCGAAAGCTTATTCATTATTATGGTAGAGGTCTTCAATAGACCTTGGCCCTTGTTGTCGGTCTTGATCGATGGCATTACCAATGTAGGGATTAAAAATCCCTTCAAATTCGTCGTCCCAAAGACCACAAACTTCATTAAGTTGATCATTGAAAATCTCTTGATTTGATGGAGACAACTCTCCCAAATTTTTTTCTTGGCCAATGAGGCCATCCTCTTCTTCTTTGGTTGATTTTGATGAGCTTTGCAAGCTCTCCTTGTCACAATTCACTTACTCTTTGAATGGAGCATCTTCAATTTTTTTCTTCCATTGGAGTTCCGATTTCTTCCTTTCATCCTTTCGGCTATAATGATCAATCATAAAACATGGTTCATGCAAATGAGGAGCTCTCATAGTCTTGTCAAGATTAAAGGTTATGCTTTCATCTCCCACTTCTAGAGTGAGCTCACCATGTTTCACATCAATTACCGCACCCACGGTGTGTAGGAAAGGTCTTCCTAGAATGATTGGAATGTTGGAATCTTCCTCCATATCAACAATGACAAAGTCCACCGGGATGAAAAACTTCCCAATTAAATGCGGGGACATCTTCCCATATCCCTAATGGTGTCTTTGTCGATCTATCGGCCATCTGGAGTGTGATGTTGGTGCATTTAAGCTCTCCCATCCCCAACCTTTTACTTACCGAGTACGGCATGACACTCACACTAGCCCCTAGATCACATAAGGCTTTGTTGATCGTTGTGTCGCCAATGGTACACGGTATTGAGAAGCTTCCCGGATCCTTTAGCTTTGGAGGTGAACTCCCTTGAAGTATTGCAATACTCACCTTAGTGAAGGCGATAGTCTCAAGCTTCCGGATCGACTTCTTCTTTGTGAGGATATCTTTCATGTATTTCGCATAGGCCGGCACGTGATTGATTAATTCCGTGAAAGGAATTGAGACTTCCAAATTCTTCACAATTTCCATGAACTTTCCAAGTTGATCATCAAATTTGGGCTTGGCTTGACGACTTGGAAAAGGAAGTCTAATCACAATGGGCTCCTTCTCCTTGACCTTGTCTTCATTTTTCTTTGAACTTTCTTCTTTTGATGATTCTCCATCTTTGGAGCTTTGCACAATTTCTTCCTTTTCACTAGCTTCCACAACTTCATCCTCAACTTGCTTCCTTGGTGCTTCATACCTTGTACCACTTCTCAAGTGAATGGCACTAACTGTTTCATGTCTAGGGGGATTACTTTGAGGTGGTAATTGCCCCTTTGTCTTTGTGAGCTTGAAGATGCTAGTTGAGTCAATTGTGTTTCCAACATCTTGGTGTGAGCTAGGATGTTGTTGATGGTGGTTTCCTTTGCTTGGCTATCTTTTTGCATTTGAGTGAAAAATTCTTGTTGATTCTTTTGCATTTGGAGGACCGCTTTTTGGACATCAAAACCTTGGTCATTTTGGTGATTGTATGGATTTTGATTTTGGTAACCTTGGTTTTGATTGTAGAAGGGTCTTTGATTTTGGTTTCTCATGGGTGGTGGAGTGTATGTTGTTTGAGGGTTTTGAACATTTTGGCTTTTGTATGAGAGATTTGGATGGAATTTGGTGTTTTCATTGTAATAGTTGGAATAAGGGGTACCACTCTTGTATGCTTGGAAAGCATTCACTTGTTCATTTGTTCCCCTACATTCACCTTGGTCATGTCCCAAAGTTCCACAATTCTCACATATCCCACTTGGGATTGATGAGGATGCCATCATGGCATTAACATGATGCTTTGGTGATTTTGAGACTTCTTCAAGTCTAGCCATAGCTTTTTCAAACTTCAAATTGATTGTGTCAATATGAGCACTAAGTTGAGCACCCAATTGAGTAACGGAGTCCACTTCATGCTTTCCTCCTCTAGTAGCCTTGCGAGGTCTACTATATTGTTAGTTATGGACAGCCATTTCCTCAATCTTGTTCCATGTTTGATTGTCATCAACTTCGGTGAACATTCCATTTGATCCCATGTTGAGAATGTTCCTTGAATCCTCATATAGACCATTCCAAAATTGCTGTACCAAAAACCATTCGCTAAGTCCATGGTGAGGACATGAACGACAAATTCTCTTGAACCGCTCCCAAGCTTCATACAAAGATTCTTCATCCCTTTGCTTAAAACCCGTAATTTGAGCTCTTAGCATGTTAGTCTTCTCCGGTGGGTAGAATTTTTTGTAGAAAGCTAGAGCCAACTTCTTCCAAGAATCTATTCCGAGGGTGGCCTTGTCAAGGCCCTTCAACCATTGCTTCGCGGTGCCGATTAGAGAAAAAGGAAATAAGACCCATCTAATTTGGTCTTGAGTCACACCCGTTTGAGAGATTGCATCACAATAGTCGCAAAAGGTTTCCATATGAGAATGAGGGTCTTCACTAGGCATCCCCCCAAATTGGCTCCTTTCAACTAATTGGATGAAGGCGGACTTGGCAATAAAATTTACGGTTAGATGTTGCGGTGTAGGAGTACCATTTGGTAGGTTCTCCTCGATGGGTACGGAGTGTGACGAGAATTTAGGCATTGTAGGTTGATTTTGTGGGGTATTGTGTAATGGGTTCTCCTCTCCTTCTATTACGAAAGGGTTGACGAACTCAATAGTTGGTTGAACAACTTCACTAATACCTCTTAAATTCCTCCTAACAAGTCTCCTATTGTTCGTCAAGGTTCTTTCGATTTCACGGTCAAAAGGTAACAAATCACCTTGTGACCTTCTAGACATGCAAAATATCAAACAACTCGAAAACAATTAGAACAAACCTTGAGGAGTTTTACTTCCCCAAGGCGAAGAAAGACACAATTAATGACAATAAAAAGGAAATCTAAATCAAACAAACACCGTCGCCGGCAACGGCGCCATTTTTGATCGGTCCGTTTCGTGTTCACAATTAAAGGTGTGGTCGTTGGGTCACGTCCGAATCAAAACACAATTTATAGCTTCACAAACAACTCTACAATTAGTAAAGAGGCAAGTAAAGGTCGGATCCCAAGGGACGGGTATTGAAATGAGATTTCTATTGAAACTAGTGGTGTTTTGGGGGTGTCACAAATTGGGTTGATGTAGAAGGTCACTAACTAAAATAGCAATGAAAATAAACTAGCAAGATGAATTAAAAGGGGTGTAAACAATTGATTAAGAAGCACTAGGGTGTCATGGGATCATAGGGGAATCATGGGAATTGATCATACAAACATGTTCTCAAATTATAAGCAAGCAATTATTGTTGTGATGGATTGAGTTGGGTTATATCTTACAATCCTAGGAAAGTTTGGGTCCCGGAGCCGAATCGATTAGATTGTACAACACCTACAAGTCGACTTAATCTTCCCTACTCAACAACATGCATGGTCTAATGAGACTCGAGTTGGGTTATGTCTTACAAGCCTCATTGAAAAGATAGAAGATGATAGTAAATGCAAGGATTCATAGGCTTATCATTTCATCAAATATAACATGTGCATGAGTTGAGATCAAAACAAGCAAGCAAATAAAACATGAAAGCATATTAATTTAAGCATGAATCATTCCCCATGTTGGTTTCCCCTAATCACCCATTAACCCTAGCTAGGAGACTACTCACTCATTATCATGTTGATCATGCTAGCAAGGTTGTCAATCATACCAACAATATGAAACATGATGAATAAATGAAAGTAATTAACAATAATTAAAAAGGGATTAAGAGAATTATACCTACTAATGATTCCAATAATAAAGCAAAGATAAAAGAATTACTTGAATGCTTGATTGAGAGGTTGTCAATCTCCCAACAATAACCCAAATAATCTTCAATTACCCAAAATAAAGGATGAACAAAAGAGAGATTAAGGAAATAAAACTTGTATTTGAACTTTATTAATTGTTGATTACAAAACTAAAGAGAGATTTGATTGATATTAACTACTCAAATAATTGATAAGAAGAACATGCTCCTCTAATTAGACTAATGGGGTATTTATAGTGGAAATTAGGGAGGATGCATTAGGGTTAAACTAAGGGCTAAACTAGTAATTACACTTTTTAAATTGAGCAGGGAGGAGCCGGTATTTTCCGAAGGAAGGGCTTCTTTCTTCGTAGCTTGGAGAAGAGGAAATCGCGCTGTGCTGGAATCCGGGCGGATTAAGGTCGGGACGGGCGGATTCTGGCGATGGAATCCGAGCGGATTCAAGAGAATCCGGGCGGATTGTGGAGGTGGGATCCGAGCGTCTTTGTGGAAAGCCGCACGGATTCTGCAGCTGGAGGACGGCCGGATTGGGGACAATCCGCACGGATTGTGCCTCAGCAAGGCTTCTTCTTCTTTTCTTCCCTTTTCTTCATAAATTCCTTGGGGATTTCCTTGGGGACTCAAGGATCCTTTCTCAACATTGCTCATCTACTATCATATGTACAAAGGCCTTCTAATCTTGTCTCTCCTTGATGCTTGGTCATTGAATTCGATCAATTTAGTCTTGTTTTGCCATGAAAATGCAAGATTCTTACTCCTTTCCTACCAAGGGATCAAAATCTCAAAGAATATGCAAAACAAAGAACTAAAGATAAGAAATGACCCAAATATGCACTAAAAAGCACGGGAACAAGGCTAATTCGGTGGCTAAATATGCGCTAATTATGGTCACATCAGTCACATGCTGGGAGGTGCTTGAAAATTTTCCTCTTTTCTTATATTTTTCACCCATTTAGTTCCACTTAAGCCAATACCTGCCTTTTTGACCCATTAGCTACATCCCAAACTGAGCCTGCCTAGTCAAGCTAGTTTAGTATGTCTTTTGTGGTATGCGTTTTCCGTCTGCAGTTTGGCCCGTATCATTTTGATTAGAGTTGGTGTAAATAAAGGAAGGAGAAAAAGAAAAAACAAGAATTGAAAAGAAGAAAAAAAAAAGGAGAAACGTAAATAGAAAAAAAAAAGAAAAAATGAGGACAAAAAATGAAAAATGAATGATTCACGTAAGTCAGAAAAAGGGAAGAAAGAAAAGTTGAAAATAATATTTGATTTGTATCAGTTGATTCATTAAGACGGTATTAAAAAAAGGAAGTTTGTGACCGTCTAACTCCTCCGTTCTTATTCCATATTTCAAAGGAGATAGTGTATGTGATTAGTGAGTTGTGTGCCAAATGAAGGGCACTTGTACTTTCTTTTTCAGTCAGTTGAGATTCAGACGGTCTGATATGGTCCTATTTAGGAACTAGCTTGGCGCTTTTACCTCCACATTTCCATAACTTGTTTTGCCTTTTCTCACCTGAACCTCACTATTCCCATATCATTTGTAAGCCCTCGGCTGTGACGGACATTATTGGTTGGAGTGTGTGCATTAGTACTTGAATTGTCTTTCATTTTTGTTGCATGCATGCTTTGTAGGTCGCAGTTAGGTGAGTGACTGTTTCTCTTTCTCTCTTTCACATATATTATTCACCCTTTGCTTCATGAGAGAAGAGTGACCACGTGAGAGTCCGATTTTGTTGGTCTTGCAAGGTCGATAGGTCGGCTATATTTCTGATCAACTCATAACTCGTTTGCGTATTGACTGCATAGCTGTAACTGATAATTTATGTTGCATTAAACTTGTTCAAGTAGACAAGTTAAGCTAGCTCTGAGTTTTCATTTCCGTTCCATTAGTTGCATTTTAGTTTACTCGAGGACGAGTAAAGGTTCGGTTTGGGGATATTTGATACGTGCATTTTGTATAGTCTTTTTAGCCTATTTTAGCACGTATTTCCATGGACTTTTGTACTGTTTATATTGCATTATGCCCCGAATTGGCTACTTTGGTTCGTTTTGTCCGTTTTGTAGGGATGAACGTGAAAGTAGTGGAATCGTACCATTTTCGTTCTACTTTGCATGCCTTTTGAGGAGACCGTATTGTTCAGAGCGAGATCTTGCATTGGGATGCGTGAAGGAACGGTCTACGAAGCAGTCGGCTACGAGTTTGGAGCTGTTCAGAGGAAGAACACTCGATCGAGCCCTGCTATTGGTCGATTGAGTGGTTTTTGTGGCTGAGTTGGTCGATCGAGTGGTTTGTTTTACTCGATCGACAGTGCTGGAATTAGAGGTTACTCGATCGAGCTCTATTTCTACTCGATCGAGTGGATTGCTTGGAGAAGTACTCGATCGAGCTGTTTCAAACTGCTCGATCGAGTGGTTTGGTCTTTGATGGGCTTTAATTAGTCCGTGAACTTATAATTAGCTTGTGGACTTAGCTTGTTTCTATTTAAACGTACAATAATTAGGTTATTAGCATCTAATCATCTATTATTCATTTTTAGGATTACGTTTACTGCTTTACACTTTCTTCTCTCAAAAACTCTCTACTGTAACTTTTGCTTTCGGATTATTTCTCGCTCAGATTTAGTTGTTCTTTACGCCGGATTCTTGCGATTATAATCTATCTCTCTTCTTTAATCTTAATCTTTCATTTATTTACTTTAATTACTTGTTTTGTTTCCTTTAATTTATGCCCTAATTCATTTATGCACATTTATTATTGTTTTATTATGTTTAATATTAGTTATTTCATTGTTATTAGTCTTGACAATATTAATAGCATGAGTAGCTAAATCTTTTCATGTTAGGAATACGGGATCTACGGTAGAAATGTGACGATGTAGTGAATAGGTTAGATGAATTATTTGTGAGACTCTGTCCCCATAGCAATATAACTGTATTTACCGACTTAGTTGAGTGCACGCTTCTGAGTCACCCTTTAATCTGGTTAAATTTAATCCTGGATCGGAAGATTGGACTAAATAGACCTGCTATGAACAGTAGACCACCCTGACGAGGACGGAAGTTAAGTTAGTGGGAATCTAGGATAGAAAGTGGACTAAAAGGACCTTTCCATGTCCGTCTCACAGTAATTTATCTAGACTATTTGCAGTTGAGTCACTAGACTACCGTAGTGAACCGAAGTCCTGACATGTCCCTTCTTTATTGATAGTTTATCTCTACTTTCTGCCTTCACTGCTCTTTCCTTGCTTCTCTTTCTTTTACACCTTTTAGTTTAGAAAATAAATTATAAACCCCCCCATTTTGTGACCAAATAGACGGACTCTTTACAGATATCTTGCCTCACTGAGGAGATCTACCTGACTTCCCTAGCTATATAGTTAGTTTAGTTAGTTATTTTTGATAGGTATACGACTGTCCTGTCAGTTGCATGATGAGTGTCTTTTTCGACTACCTAGAAACCATAATGGAAGTTTTTATGGATGATTTTAGTGTCTATGGGGAAGATTTTGAGTCATGTTTGCATAATTTGTCACTTGTCTTGCAAAAATGTGAGGATGTTAGCCTTGTTTTAAATTGGGAGAAGTGTCACTTCATGGTCAATGATGGCATTGTCTTGGATCATTTGATTTAGGAAAAGGGCGTCGAGGTTTATAAAGCTAAAGTTGAGGTGATAGAGAAATTTCCGCCACCCATGAATATCAAAGGGGTGCGTAGTTTTCTCGGTCACGCGGGGTTTTACCGACGATTCATAAAATATTTTTCCAAAATTGCAAAACCCCTCACTCAACTCTTGCTTAAAGATGCCCAATTATAATTTACTCATGAGTGTGTTGAGGCTTTTGATAGGATCAAAGAAGCTCTAATTTCGGCACCGATTATTCAACCGCCAAATTGGGAGTTGCCTTTCGAGATAATGTGTGATGCAAGAAACTAAGCCGTTGGCGCGTTTCTTGGCCAATGGATTGGGAAAGCTTCACATGCCATATACTACTTAAGCAAAACCCTTGATGCTACACAAGGCAAATATGATACCACGGAAAAGGAATTGTTGCTATAGTGTATGCTTTGGACAAGTTCCGCTCCTACTTAGTTGGATCCAAAGTCATAGTATTCCCGGACCACCGTGCTCTTAGACACCTCTTGGTAAAGAAAGAATCAAAACCACGCTTGTTGAGGTGGATATTGTTGCTCCAAGAATTTAACTTAGAGATAAGAGACAAGAAAAGGGCCGAGAATGTAGTTGCGGATCACTTGTCAAGGATTCAGTTTGACAACAATGAAGAAGATACACCAATTAATGATTCCTTTCCCGATGATGTTCTAACGGCCATCCAGACACAACTCGAACGATACACAATACCATGGGTTGCCGATTTTGCAAACTACATTGTAGGAGGAGTTCTTCCCTCGAATTTGAGCTACAATCAACGAAAGAGATTCCTATTTGAAGTGAAGAGGTATTTTTGGGATGATCCCAATCTCAACAAGGTATGTAATGATGGTCTATACCAAAAGTGTGTACCACAATGGGAGGTTCAAGGAGTTTTGGAGGGTTGCCACTCATCCCAATATTGAGGACGCCATGGAGCAAGAAGGACGGTTGCCAAATTCCTACAATCGGGCTTCTTTTGGCCCACCATGTTCGAAGATGCTAGAGAGTTCATCCTTCATTGTGATCCTTGCCAAATAACCGGGAACATATCTTGGAGAAATGAGATGCCACAACGAGCCATATTGGAAGTTGTAATCTTCGATGTATGGGGAATTGATTACCAAGGCCCCTTTATATCGTCCCAAGGTAACAAGTACATTCTAGTTGTCGTTGACTACATATCAAAGTGGGTAGAAGCAATTGCTACTCCAACCGACGATGCAAAGACGGTAACCAAGCTCTTAAGAAAAGTGATCTTTCCAAGGTTTGGAGTCGCTAGAGCTATTATTAGTGATGGTAGGACACACTTCCATGAGAATAAACTTTCATCGTTCTTGACAAAATATTGTGTTCAACATAGGACCAGCTTGGGATATCATCCACAAACAAGTGGTCAAGTCGAAATTTCCAATAGAGAGATCAAGCAAATTCTTGAGAAAGTAGTTAATAAGACTCGTAAGGATTGGAGCATGAAACTTGATGACACTCTTTGGGCTTATAGGACGGCCTATAAGACCCCCATAGGAGCTTCCCGTTACAAGTTAGTCTATGGAAAGGCTTGCCACTTTCCAATTGAGTTGGAATACAAGGCCTTTTGGGCAATCAAAGCTCTCAAACGTGACCTCAAACTAAGTGGAGAAAAGAGG
This sequence comes from Silene latifolia, assembly GCF_048544455.1. Classification (NCBI taxonomy): domain Eukaryota; kingdom Viridiplantae; phylum Streptophyta; class Magnoliopsida; order Caryophyllales; family Caryophyllaceae; genus Silene; species Silene latifolia. Next base: position 86,171,627 of record NC_133535.1, read on the forward strand.
ATCCTACAAATCGAAGAGTTGGAGAAATTTGGACTTCACTCATATGAGAATGCAAAGATCTACAAAGAACGCACTAAAATGCTCCATGACAAGAGGATCAAGCAAAAGGGATTGCACAAGGGAGACAAAGTCCTTCTATTTAACTCTAGATATCGACTCTTCCCCGGAAAGTTGAATTCACGATGGATGGGTCCTTTTGTGATTACTAATGTTGGAAAGTATGGCGACTTTAAGATAATGTCGGGAGAAGGAAATCGGTTCAAGGTCAATGGTCAACAAATCAAGCCTTATTATGAAGGAGCTTTCATAGAAGAGGTTGAGGCCATCCGCATCGAGCCTCTCCCACCATGACAAAGCATTGAAATGGAGGAGAGTTTGGTGGAGTCCTCCCTAAACCACCACTTGTAAATATACTAACTTACGTTCTTGAACTTAACTTCTTTGCATTGTATTTTAATTACCTTGCTTTAAGCATAATTTTTGACATGAGAGCAAGTGAGGGAGGGTTACTAATCAAATTTGAAGTATGAAGGATATGAAATTCAAGTGTGGGGAAGCTATGCCTAGGCTAAGAGAGCCTATAGCACTCACTTCATTGCTAGGAAGCTAGAAGAATGAAGTCTTAGAAGAGCTAAAAGGAGGATCCCCACGAGTTGGCCTCAACTCGTGAGAGTTGGAGCCAAAAAGTCTTGAAGAAAAAATTTCATGTAGCAAAAGATGAGCGACCAGGATTCGACTCGGGCGTCCCAACAATCAGGACGAGCAAGCCAGCTTGAGGACGTACGTCCCTATCTGCTTCCAAGAAAGAAAAACATTTCCTGCAGCAAAAGTCGGGCGACCTGGATTCGACCCGGCGTCCCAATACTCAGGACGGGCGAACCATCTTGGTGACGCACGTCCCTATCTGGGTCTACAAAATTTTCTGCAGCAGGAAACGCACGGCTCGCTCACCAGTCCGTGCATCTCCCTCCTGTGCTCCTCTTATAATGACTACCAACCCTATTTTATTTTCCTCACTTCCACCACACTCATTAAGACACATCAACTTTTCTCTCTTCTAGTAACCAAATCTCCCTCACAAATACTCAAATATCCCCAAACCTCATCTCCAAACAAACAAATCAACCACCCAACATTAGCTCACCCAAAATCTAGGGTTTGATAAATTCCACAAAGCAAAGAGATTCTATTTAGGAGGATTTGATTTCACTCTCAACAACCAAGTTCTTGACTCAAATTAAATGAAGGAAAAAGGGAAGATCATGACAAAGGGGAAAAGAAGATCAACAAGGATAATTGGGAGTTCTTCTTGCTCACACCTTAATACAAGAAGAAGGGAGAATAAAGAAATCATTGATTTCTCAAGACTCGATCTTTTCCCCAATATAGAGTTCGTCAATGATGCACAAAGGATTGTCTTCCATCGGCTAATGGGTAAGAACATCCTTCCTACAAAGTTTGTTTGTCATGATACTTTGAGGAAATTTGAAATTTATTATCAAACCGAGGCATTGTTTGATTTGTGTGGACTCTCAAATATGTTTCACATGCATGAACTCAGTTATCAATCACTTGTGCGCGAGTTCTTAAGTTTCCTAAATATTTCTACTCTTAAAAACACCATTTGTATTGAATTTCGGTTCGCAAATGTCATAAGGATGATGACATTAGTTGAATTTACGGATATCTTGGGTTTAGATGTGTCGACCTCTCTGCCATACAAGCCTAGGAACTATAGTGTAGAACCCTAATGGGCCGTGACATAATTGAGGGGTAATATCCGTATAAAACCCTTAAAAATTAGGACTATAACGTAAATTTAACAAGCGATTTATGGTCATAAACGAAAAACAATAGAGAAGCGATAAAGAACAAGAATCAACCTCGGGTCCTTTGAAATGCGGCCTAAGAACAGAAATCAAAGTAGATTTCCTCCTAATCGATGCACCCAAGACCGTCTGAGACTATGCCCCTTGTGCTAGAAATACTCTCTAATTGACTTGCAATATTTAGAGAGTTGTTGTGAGTTTTACGATGTGAGATCTAGAAATTTCAGAGGAAAATGCCCCGAAACCCTAATGTTTTTGCAAATGAATGATTAGGTTACAAAAAGGAGAGGAGCTCTCCTTTTGTTCCTCATTCGGCCAAACCGTGAGCAAGGGGAGGAAATGGGCTTTCATTTTCTCCTTATTTTAACTCGTGGTCCGATGCTAAAATGTATATGACGGGATTTTATTATAAATCGTCATCGGTTATCGGTTATTAAAATATCAACTAGTAACATGACTCAATCGATATATTAATACTTGTCCGACAATGACAATATTGTATAATTAATTTATTCAATATACATTAATCAAATATAATCGTTTATATTTAATTTACGAATTAACTGTTTAATTCGCCTTAGCCATTATTATTTAATCCGTATTAAATAAAATATCTCAACATCGCGTTTGACTAATTATTAGTCAATAACTCCGACTAACTGCTTAGTCATATTAGGCATCAACATGACTGTATTTTCATACCGTCACATCTCTCAAACGTATCCTATAGGTGTGACTTTTAGGGACCAGTTGATCACCGCCATCAGTATGACAATAACGTCAAACTTATCTAGCAAGCCAACCGTTATTGATAAACGTGGACCAACTGATAATAATACAAAAGTATACCCTTTGATCCTTTTAGAGATTTAAATGTTATTGCACTAACTGTAGAGGACACCAGCCCCAACAAGCTCCCACTTGTCCGTACAAGTGTATGTGTAATAACGTTATCCGCACTAACGGAGGACACAGCTCAACAAACTCCCACTTGTCCGTACAAGTGTATGTGCGATAACCGATTCTCATATTCATTTAAAATTTCTCCCACTCAATGTAAAACAATTTGCAGTCCGGATCCGCAAAGGTCGTATTTTACAATCGATCCGTATCATGAGTGGTTTCCCGACTACGAGTAACTCAACCGATAAAACGAATTCGTATTCGAGCATGGCCATGCATTTCGATTCTGACTACTCGAGTGGCCCCGAGAAATATCGAGTACCTGATAAAGGCTGAATATTTCCTTCAACTCGAGTCCTTCCGATCTAAGAACAACATGAAATGACCCAGAAAAAATCTACTTGGCCCCCTGTTACGGATGACCGTGAGAAAGAAACCAAAGTCACCCAAAATCTGCCTTAGTCTCAAGAGACAGTCGATAGTCAAAAGAATCGACTCTTAGGATCACCATGGAGGTCCTATCCACGACCTGGCACCGAATGTTATAAAACATTTAGGACTCCACGTCGATGTCACAATTGTGTCCTACGAGATATCCGTATAAATCGCCTATGTGATTGGTCAGTCAACCTTTTGACTTATGGCTCGTTGAACCCACCATCAACCAACGTCACAAAATAATTGCCAGAGTTATCAGCTCACGTGGGCAATTAAGGACCAAAAATATAATGTTTGTTCAGTTCACTTTGTGGTGTTCAAAATTGTCGTACAAATCCACATGAAAAACAAAATATATAAATATGAAAACGATGATGTCGTATAGAGTACAAAAGAGAATGAATCTAATCCATAAAAGAGTACTACAACTCAGGAACACGTTTAATTCCCATGGAATTAACATGCCCTTCATGCTTATCTTGTCGTAATGGTTTAGTGAGAGGATCTGCTATATTATCATCTGTAGCAATCTTTTCTATCACTACTTCCTTTTGCTCCACGTAATCTCGGATTAGATGAGCTTTCCGTTGTACATGTCTAGACTTGTTGCTAGACTTAGGCTCCTTAGCTTGGAAGATGGCACCTCTATTGTCGCAATAGATGGTGATCGGGTCATTCGAACTAGGCACTACAGATAGTCCTTGTAAGAATTGACGCATCCATATCGCTTCCTTTGTAGCTTCAGACGTGGCATAGTACTCGGACTTAGTCGTAGAATCTGCTGTAACACTTTGTTTGGAACTCTTCCAGCTGACCGCAGTGCCATTAAGAGTAAAAACGAATCCAGACTGAGATTTTGAGTCATCTCGATCCGTTTGGAAGATAGCATCTGCGTAACCGGTTGCGCATAGCTTTTGATCGCCTCCATAAGTCAATGCCCAATCTTTAGTCCTCCGTAGGTACTTAAGAATGTTCTTGACAGCCATCCAATGTGATTCACCTGGATGCTGTTGGAATCGACTTGTCATACTCAATGCATATGCCACGTCTGGACGTGTGCATATCATGGCATACATGATTGATCCTATAGCCGAGGCATAAGGAATCCGTGTCATGCGCTCTTTCTCTTCCGGTGTCTCCGGTGCCTGAGACTTGCTCAAATGCACCCCGGAGCCATAGGAAGAAACCCCTTTTGAAGTTGGTCATCTTTGAATCTCTCTAGGATCTTGTCTATGTAAGACTCCTGACTGAGAGATAACATCCGACGTGATCTATCTCGATAGATACGGATGCCCAAAATTCTTTGTGCCTCACCCAGATCTTTCATCTGGAAATGGTTCTTCAACCATACTTTTACCGAAGTTAAGAGAGGTATGTCATTCCCAATCAGGAGTATGTCATCAACATACAATATTAGGAAGACAATCTTGCTCCCACTCGACTTGATATATAGACATGGTTCCTCGACCGATTGAGTAAATCCATTTTCTTTTATCACTTGGTCGAAACGATGATTCCAACTCCGAGAAGCTTGCTTAAGTCCATAAATGGAACGCTTAAGCTTGCACACTTTCTTAGGATGTATAGGATCGATGAAACCTTCGGGTTGTACCATGTACAACTCTTCCTCCAAAAAACCGTTTAAGAAGGCGGTTTTCACGTCCATCTGCCAAATTTCATAGTCATGAAAAGCGGCAATCGCTAAGATAATCCGAATGGAACGCAACATGACTACGGGTGCAAAAATTTCATCGTAGTGCAAACCTGGTACTTGGGTGAAACCTTTAGCAACTAGTCGTGCTTTATAGATATCTTGTTGACCTTCCACATAATGCTTTATCTTGTAAAGCCATTTGCATTGAAGCGGACGAACCTTAGCAGGTAAGTCACCAAGATCCCATACGTTGTTCTCATACATGGAGTCCATCTCGGATTGCATGGCCTCAAGCCATAGCTTTGAGTCAGAACTGGTCATGGCACCTTTATAGGTTGCGGGTTCACTACTCGTTAAGAGTAGAATGTCATCTATGTCATGTTCCTCGACCATGCCAATGTATCTGTCCGGAGGAATAGAGACTCTTCCCGACCTCCTAGGTTCCTCAGGAATATTCACCGCAGCCGGGATTGAAGGAATTGGTTCCTCCAATGGTTGCTCGGTATTTGGTTCGGAACCTCGACACTCGAAGGTTCTATCACTCTTTGCATTCTCGAGAAATTCCTTCTCTAAGAATGTCGCACTAGCCGCAACAAATACACGTTGTTCGGTTGGCGAATAAAAGTAATGACCAAGTGTTCCTTTAGGATAACCTATAAAGTATGTCTTGACCGATCGCGGGCCGAGCTTATCCTCGTGTCTCCACTTGACATAAGCCTCGCAGCCCCAAACCCGTATAAAGGACAAGTTAGGGACCGTTCCCTTCCATAGTTCATATGGAGTCTTGTCAACAGCTTTAGACGGACTTCGGTTAAGTATTAGAGCAAATGACGAAGAGCATAACCCCACAATGAGTCAGGCAACACGGTGTGACTCATCATGGATCGAACCATATCAAGTAGTGTTCGATTTCTCCGTTCGGACACACCATTCAACTGAGGTGTTCCAGGTGGAGTTAACTGTAAGGCAATCCCACAGTCTTTGAGGTGTTGATCAAACTCGTGAGAAAGATACTCGCCACCACGGTCTGATCGCAGTGTTTTAATCTTTCTACCCAGTAGGTTCTGTACCCGATTCTGGTATTCCTTGAATTTCTCAAAGGATTCACTTTTGTGCTTCATTAAGTAGACATAGCCATATCTACTTAAATCGTCCGTGAAAGTGATGAAATACCTATAGCCTTCTCGTGCGGTGATTGACATAGGTCCACACACATCCGTATGTATGAGTCCTAATAGGTCAGCAGCGCGCATTCCAACACCTTTGAAGGAAATTCGAGTCATCTTACCAATGAGACATGATTCACACGTGCCAAATGATTGAAAATCAAAGGCCGAGATAGCTCCATTATTTATGAGCTGTTTTACGCGTTTCTCATTAATGTGTCCCATACGGCGATTACCATAGATACGTTTGATCTTTGTCACCAACCTTTAACTTCTTATTCATTATGTGTAATATTTCGGTAGTCTGATCTAAAACATAAATTCCGTTCATGGAGACTGCCTTGCCATAAATCATATCGTGTAATGAGAAAATGCAAGTATTATTCTCTATTACAAATGAAAAACCAAGTTTGTCAAGTGCAGAAACTGAAATAATGTTTTTAGAAAGACTGGGTACATAATAGCAGTTATATAAAAATAACTCAAATCCGCTAGGAAGCTGGATCACGTATGTTCCCCTCGAGACGGCAGCCACTCGTGCTCCATTCCCGACACGCAGGTCCACCTCACCCTTTACGAGGGGTTCGATGTTTCGGAGCCCCTGCACATGATTACAAAGATGAGAACCACAACCAGTATCTAGTACCCAAGTTCCGTAACTTGCGTGGTTAATCTCAATCATATGAATAAAAGTAGAAGAGGAAGAAGATATACCAACAGGTTTAACGCGACCTGCTTTTATGTCCTCATGGTAAACAGGACGTGTACACCTCCAATGCCCAGTCTTGTGGCAGTGATGGCATTCCATGTTTTCGGTCTTGCTCTTTGTCGCGCCTGATGAGTTGCTCGACTCACCAGGCCCACTCTTACCTGACCCTGACTTCTTGAACTTCGGTTTACCTACTGCTAGGTCTGGCCGAGCTTTGCCCTTACCCTTGCCCTTGTTTGACACAATGAGAACATCCTGTTTCGTGCTCCCACTAAACTTCATGTCCTTCTCGGTCCGCGAGAAGGAGTGTAGTTCATGGGGACTTTTCTTCAAATCATTCATATAGTAATTCGCTCTAAAGAGCGCAAAACCATCGTGGAGTGAATGAAGCATGCGGTCAATCACGATGTTCTCGCTGATTTTACAATCAAGCGCCTCCAGTCTCTCGACATTCTCAATCATGCTGAGAATGTGTGGGCTAACCGGTTGGCCCTTCTGGAGTCTCGCATCAAAGAAGCGAGTGGTATGCTCATAGGTCACGATTCTCGGTGCTTTCGAGAATTCCTTAGTGAGCGTGGTGAAAATCTTGTTCGCACCTTGGGCTATGAAGCGTTTACAAAATTGGATTCCATTGCAAAAATGAGTACGTTTTTAATCGCACCCGCTTCCATGACGAAATCGTTATACTTGGCGATCTCGTTAGCTCCAGCCGTGGGGCCTGGGTTTGACGGGATGGGCTCTGTCAGATATTTGAGCTTCCCGTCAGCAGCGGCAGCATTCCGTAATGCCGCCTCCCAGTCCGCGAAGTTTGATCCATCATTCTTCAGTCGAGTAGACTGATTCATGAAGATCCGAAGCCAGGACTCACGGTCCAATGTGGCACTTGGCATTGGGTCGTCAGCACGGCCAGCCATTTTGTTATTAGCAGTTTAAGTGATCGTGATCTACACTGAAAAAGAAAGGAAAAACAAAACGAAATAAGCAACTCATCGAGGCTATTTAAGTCTATTTAAAATTCATTTTAATCGTGTAGACTCATTGCACTTGCATAATTGATCTCCCTCAAGAATAATACAAGCGATCCCAAGACTCAATTTCCGTAAATTGATAAGCCAACTGTTTAGCTAGTTCTATCGTTAGAACTCTTGGTCGATAGATTTCCGTAAATCCTATCTATAGTCCACCATAATCACAGGATCGTACGAGTGACCATAGTGTTGAGATAAAATAGGTCAATCAGTTCCAACTTACCCGATGTAGAAGGGGTCATATTATGCCTACCGACGAAGAAGGGATTCATTGGAGTTTGACCTATAAAGACTATTCTCAATTTTTGGTTATACGAGGAAGATCCCATCAACTTAGTTTTAATTCATTTTAAGTGAACGAAAAAACTAGCATTTGCGTGAATGAATTAATTTAGGTGATGGCTTATAAAAACGTGTGATATCTGTATATCAAAGAAAACTAACGCGTGACCTCTATATGAGTCAGTTTTCATGCAACTATTAGGTGGTTTGGTTTTAGGCGGAATATGATGCAATCTATCGTTACGATAAAATAAATAAAAGAATGCAAAACGTAAATAAAAATTCCTAGTGTGGCCTATCCTAGTAAAAAGAACATAATACAACTTTGGAATCCACCGTTGGACCCGAGAAGCTTGTCTTGATGTTCCATCTTTGTCCAAGCAGCGGGAGTGAGCATCCGATCTCTATCTTTGGTCTTCTCAAAATTACAATTAAAATTTACAAAAATAAACCTATTTACACTCTAAATAAAAACTGTAATTACAAGGAAAAAATCAAAATGGAGATACGAGATCTCAAACTACAACCAAGACCGTGTTCCATCATTACGGTAACACGTTCTACTAAGGCCACACTAAGTTACAACCGTTTGTAAAAATTAAATACGTAATAAAACATTCAAGGCATTCAAAATAACGATAAATAAAAATGCATCAACTAAAATAAAATTTATTCATGACATAATTCCGTAATTATGTTAAATTTATCCAAACCACCTTTAATGATTAAAATTATGTCACAAAACCGCTTTAATCAACTTAATTTTAATTCATTACAATCCGTTACTTTAAATCGCTTTAAAATAACTAAATGGTACGTGAGTGAACCGTTTCACTATCAAGCGAATGCATAAAGTCCGTATTATGCATATGTTATGGCCAAAAGAACGAAAAAATTTTTTTATTTTTTTTTTATTTTTGATGCAAATGCCGAGAGCAAAAAAAACAAAAACATAATTAATTTTTTTTCTTCTTCTCACGGCCAAACAGAGAGGTGCCCAAAAAATTTTTTTTTTTTTTAATCAATGGCTCACGCCGTGAACAAAAACACGAAAAAAAAAAAATTATGTAGGCTGCCTCATGCCGTGAGCAACATAGCCAAACACAAAATCGATATGACAAAACCCAATTGCAATTTGAACATAATCCGTATTAAAACAAAATTACAATTGACAGGATCTTAACATATTGTTATAATTATCGTTTAAAACAACAATATGCAAAGAACAAATTGAAAGCAAAACATCGTCTGATCAGCATAAAGCCGTGTGGCACGATTACCAATGCCAAAATATTGTCACGGTTTGCTAAAAAAAAACAAATTAGCCGAGACATAAAAAAAAAATCTGCCGCACGCAATTTTATGCAAAAAAAAAAAATATCGATTCAATTTCGTTTGATGAAAATCACAAAGAAAAATTTACGTGGCCTCGCTCTGATACCACTTGAGGGGTAATATCCGTATAAAACCCTTAAAAATTAGGACTATAACGTAAATTTAACAAGCGATTTATGGTCATAAACGAAAAACAATAGAGAAGCGATAAAGAACAAGAATCAACCTCGAGTCCTTTGAAATGCGGCCTAAGAACAGAAATCAAAGTAGATTTCCTCCTAATCGATGCACCCAAGACCGTCTGAGACTATGCCCCTTGTGCTAGAAATACTCTCTAATTGACTTGCAATATTGAGAGAGTTGTTGTGAGTTTTACGATGTGAGATCTAGAAATTTCAGAGGAAAATGCCCCGAAACCCTAATGTTTTTGCAAATGAATGATTAGGTTACAAAAAGGAGAGGAGCTCTCCTTTTGTTCCTCATTCGGCCAAACCGTGAGCAAGGGGAGGAAATGGGCTTTCATTTTCTCCTTATTTTAACTCGTGGTCCGATGCTAAAATGTATATGACGGGATTTTATTATAAATCGTCATCGGTTATCGGTTATTAAAATATCAACTAGTAACATGACTCAATCGATATATTAATACTTGTCCGACAATGACAATATTGTATAATTAATTTATTCAATATACATTAATCAAATATAATCGTTTATATTTAATTTACGAATTAACTGTTTAATTCGCCTTAGCCATTATTATTTAATCCGTATTAAATAAAATATCTCAACATCGCGTTTGACTAATTATTAGTCAATAACTCCGACTAACTGCTTAGTCATATTAGGCATCAACATGACTGTATTTTCATACCGTCACATCTCTCAAACATATCCTATAGGTGTGACTTTTAGGGACCAGTTGATCACCGCCATCAGTATGACAATAACGTCAAACTTATCTAGCAAGCCAACCGTTATTGATAAACGTGGACCAACTGATAATAATACAAAAGTATACCCTTTGATCCTTTTAGAGATTTAAATATTATTGCACTAACTGTAGAGGACACCAGCCCCAACAATAATAAGGATAAAGGATTGTTCGGCTTCTCACATACAAAACCCCATTATACGATTGACATACCGTTTCATCACGAGCACCCTACTATCTCGATGTGACCCGACCACAGTCAACAAGGTCGATCTTACCTTCATGGAATCATATTTGCAAATACAAGGGAAGAGCGGGTACAATTTCAATGCCCCTTTGCTGTTGCTTGAACGGTCGGCACGGTTTAGAAATGGATATGATAATGGGATGCATCACATTGTAAATGGAGGCTTGATAACAAGAATTGCCAAGAGGTTTAATCCGAATTTCAAAAATGACAACTCATATGTCCATCTTCCAGGTAATACTCGACTCAATGAACAACTTCTATTCCAACAACATCATTGGATAACGTATGAAGGGTATGAGCGGCATTTCAAATGGTTAACAAAAGGGAGCACCCCCCCCCCCCCCCCCGCCCCTAAGCCTTCCAAGAGAAGAGTTAACTAGAATCTCACAAAGAAGAGGGCCCCTTTCCCGATTACCATCATACCTAGTGCCCGGAAGTTCAACTGAAGAAGAGCAATCTACCCCTCCTACTCAACGACAAGCACATGAGCAATAACAAAATTAGGGGGATCGAATCATTATTCCTCCCTACCCCTTTATTTACCAACCCTACAACCACCCTAACCCGTTTATTCTACCGAAGATGATTTTGCTACGCGTTTACTTCAAGCAATGCATAGGTAATAGTACGATGATCGGGTGGATGCTTACTATGCTCTTTACCCCAATTTCCATCAACTGGCCTGCCAAGGGCGGATTATTGAGGAAGGAGCGCTTCCTTCATGGGCTCAAATTGACAACTCGTCCCTACTTTGGCCCATGGGAATTAAGGAGCTAGTGGCAATGGTGACGGGAAGGCGGAAGTCTCAAATGATGGTGACACCGTGGAGGTGAATAGTGAGGGGGATGAGCTCATGGACTTTTATGAAAGTGATGAATCAAGAGTGAATTCGAGAGATGAGCTTGGAAGGGATAATGATGATAAATGAGAGAGTTCCTTGACATTCGCTTGGTAGAGGAGGGCAAAGAGGCACCCACTATGGCTTTTGTAATCTCCTTCTTCCTCTCTTATTCCCATGTCAAAAGTTAATTTGCATAATAATATAGTTTAGATTAATTTTCCACCTTAGCAACATCAAGGTGAAGACAAATTTTTCTCCCACAAGGAAAATCCAAAATGACAAGTTTGCATAGCATGCATGGCCTTGTGGCCAAACTCCCTACATAGCTTTAACCGGTTTGGGGAAGTTTGGTCACAAGCATCCCGAGTTAATTTAAATTAGCTCTCCAACCTAATCGAAAGCATGCATCATATAGTATAGTTTAGTTTGCATCATATGTAAATATATTTTCATGTAGTATGCATTTAGTATAGAATTCATGCATTTCATATAGCTTCATACATTTGCATTTGCATAATTTCATATCGTTTTGTCCATTCAGGACAATGTCCATACTAGTGTGGGGATGGGAAATTTTAACATCTAACCTTTATTTCAAAAATGATTAAAATCGAAAAATTTAAAAGTTCCAAAAACATGTCCTTCCTTTGTAGCATAGAATTGTATATATTTTGTTTGTTTTTCACTCTTATCACATGGGGACAACTACGCCACATTTGAAGCATGAAGGATATAGAAGACCGCATGGTATGATCTTTCCAAATCTCCTTCTCCCTCCTTATATGTTAATGACAATGTGGATACTTTTTGTTGATGCGGTATGAACCTATGTGTTGTTAAGATTTTGCATCTAGTTTATATTGCTTATTAGTTGATAATTTAGGCATTTTATATAGCTTCATGCATTTGCATTTGCATAATTTCCTATCATTTTGTCCATTCAGGACAATGTCCATACTATTGTGGGGATGGGAAATTCTAACATTTAACCTTTATTTCAAAAATGATAAAAATTTCAAAATTTCAAAATTTCAAAAACATGTTCTTTCCTTTGTAGTATAAAATTGTATTTATTTGCTTGTTTGTCACTCTTATCACATTGGGACGACTATACCACATTCGAGGCATGAGGGATAAAGAAGACCGCATGGTATGATCTTTTCAAATCTCCTTCTCCCTTATTATCTGTTAAGGAAAATGTGGCTACTTTTTGTTGATATGGTATGAACGTATGTGATGTTAGGAATTGCATTTAGTTTATATGGCATTTTAGTTGGTAGAAGCATATGCATTAGAGTTGTATATATGTTAGTTGCTTCATGGCATGTAGTTGCATGGTAGAAGATTTTTGTGAAAATGCTATTTGGGAAGCTTGACAAGTGTATATAAGGCCCTTGTAGATAATTTTTCTCCTTGAGACTTTGTTTGCTAGAATACTCTCAAGACACCCTAGGATGTGTCATACTAGTATCTTTTATCTCATGATCTAAGGCCTAGTTAAGGGTTTGCATGTGTGTCACCTATCCAACCTTATGATCTGATATGGACTTGATCCACTTATCTATGGGACCGTGATTGACTTGGTGGTTTGGCAACCCAAAAATACTTTTCATTAATAAGTTTGAAGTGCTCATTTCTAGAGTTTTGTGATGTGGAATCGTTTTTAATTGCCAAAGGGACCTCAAATGTTTTAAATTGTTGAATTGCCGAGAAATTTGATGGAGGCGTACCACTTCAATGTGCTTTGGTGAGGGATCCATTGATGTGGGCCCCACACGATTATGAATTTGACCGCCCAAAGACAAAGTGACCATCACCTCAAGAGCTATTGTCTAGGGATTAATCGGTTGCCTATTAAGCGATTGACGAAAGCAAAGGACACTACGAAATGAGGGACAAACCCCATCTCAAAGTTTTGAAATGTGAAATGCAGAAGTTGAAATGAGGCCAAATTTTGAATGTTAGTCAAATCCACCATTTTTGTTTTAATTGACTTGAGCACTTCATTCCCAAAAACCTTTTTGTTATGCCACCTTGTTGAGCTTGGGACGATCCTTGGCCTTTACACTTGTAGAGAATCCGAGATTTGTCATGTCGCACGCCACTAACATCGTAAGGATCATCCTTCCACCCCATCCGATTGCCCTTGACGAAAGCATTTGGCAATTGTGGACGAAAGTAGCCTAGTTTTGCAAAACTTGGAGGTGACTTGTTTGTATTCTCTTGGACTTAGTAACTTGGAGAAACAATATCTATTGTGGAATGTGTACACTTAAATTGCTTCCCTTTTAGATGATTTCCGCCTCTTAGATGAGGAAAGTGGCTATTCTTTTGTAGATGAATCGTTTTACTTGTTTTTGTATGGTTAATGTTTGGATGCATCGCCATTTTGGCAAGCCCCACCATGCCTTGTAAGAAGGTATCTTACCTCATAGATGTCTTGTTGTGAGTTGAAGGGCGGAGTGAGACCCGCTAATTGTCTCACATCGGCTATGTTATAAATAAAGGTCATAGTTTTAGTCACCTGTTTACTCGGGACGAGCAAAGGTTCGGTTTGGGGATATTTGATGTGACTCATATCTACCCATATTTAGTCCCTTAATTACCACGTTCCAATGCTTTCTAGCATGCATTAGGGTCGTTTCATATCTTTAGCTTTCTACTTTGCATATTCTATGAGGTTTTGTGCCCTTGGTAGGGGAGAAGCGTTAGCCTTGCTTTATGGGGCAAAACGGAGCTAAATTGATCGCATCTAACGACCAAGCAACAAAGAGGAGACCGATATCAAAGGCCTAAGTTGATAGAACAAATAAATGGGCAATGACGAAGGACCCCCATGACCCATGAAGGATCCCCACGAGTTAGGGGACAGCCAAATAAAGAAGAAGCAAATCTTCCCTTCAGGACGGGCGTCCTAATGAGGAGGACGGGCGTTCCCTAGCTCAGCCCGAGTGTAACACCCCCGTTTATTTAAGGGCCTGAACTAGGACTCCTCAGATAAATGACGGTGTTACCATCTCGGAAACCCGAGGCAGTAGATAACAAAGGAAAGAAACACAGTACTTTATTAAAATGTTTATAGTGAGATAACAACTGGAATTAAAACAAAGCCTCCAAAATATGACCAAAAGATAAAGTCTGATAAAACTACTAATAAGACTAAGGTGGGCTAGGAACTAAGTCAGTCATCCAAGCTCTCTTCCCGGCCAGCTCCCATCAGTCTTTGAAATACCTGTCAATCTGCTCCCCAATAATTGGATCATCACAGGCGTACACGAATACACAGGGTCAGCCGCGAAGCTGAGTAGGGAAAACAATGAAACAATAAAATATGATATGCATGCTCCCCCGTCACCTCCATCTCCATCTCAACTCATATCTCATATCTCATATCTCATACCCCGGACAACCCAGCCATACCGATCCCCGGTAGACTATATATATATCGACCGTAGCCGATCTGCCAGCTCGCAGCTGAGGACACCAGGGCAAGTCCTGCAGAACCCGCCTGGGCCTTATCACAACTCACATCGTATCTCAACATCGCCACTCCTACACCATCCTCCAACTCCAATGCATATGAGATGCTCAACATAAATTAATGCAACACAATATATATATATATATATATATATATATATATATATATATATATATATATATATATAAATCACTGAACTGATAAATCATAAAATCATGCCGGTTACTCGATGTTGTGATATCATACTCAATACGATCAATTCAGTCAATCACCTTCCCATATATGAATCATAACGTAAATCAACAACCACGAATCAAGTCAACACAATTAAACAACAACGATAGTAAGTCAAGTGTATTTCCCTACCTCAAAGTGCCAGCAAATCCAATTAAGTAGTTCAAGCAGTCCAGAAAATAAAGCAACGAATCTGATTATCGATCCTTCACGAATCCGTCACCTAAAACAATTATAATACTTATAATTACTAACTACTAAATATAGAAATCTCCCAAAATAGAAGCTTTCCCGAAATACAATCCCGACACCAAACTTATGTCCAACTGATAACTAAAATAACCCGATTAGTATTTGACCCAACTTCCCAAAATAGAAGGTTACTAAAAATAGAATTTCTTAAAATGGAAACTTTCCCGTTATAGTAACTTTTCTCTTTTAACAAACCCGACTCGAAACCCGTCTTTAATTATTTAAATAACTCGGAAATTAAATTAAATAAATTATTTAGAAGACTCGGGAACTAAATTAATTAATTAAGAATACGACCGATTAACGAATTATAACGATTAAACTAATAAAAACTCGTTTCGAAATCAAAACAGCCCGTCATCAACACTACCCCCTTCACACGCACCCACTCTCCTCACGCGCCACCTATACCACCGCGACAACCACCAGCCGTGGTCCCCACTTCAACCCAGCCACCAACAACCCAAATTTCACTAGGTCGACTGCCGCCGGCGAGGCGAACCACGGCCGTCAACTGGCCTGGTTCACCACCGAGCCTCACCAAACGCCTCTGTTTCTCTCTTACCACCACCACCACCACCGCAACCAACAACTACCCTCTGCCCAAACAACCACCATTCGACTCGCCATTAAGCAGTGCACCCAGACACAGTGGCACCACCGTTTCGACCTCCCCCAAGTCCACGGTGGCGCCACCCTAAAACTACCCATCTAAACCCGTCTGAAAACCGTGTATAAACCCGTTGCTACCCCCCTGTTGCTGCCGCCTTTCACGGCCACTACCACCTCCTAAAACCACCCTAACCACCACCACTACATTCGTCACATACCACCCATTTCCCCTACCCCGTCAACAACCACCATAAACGCCCCTATCGGACACCTAAACAACCACCCAAAACCCCGACATAAACAATGAAAACAGAGAAGGGTTGCCCTTACCTTTTCCTGCCGCCATAACAGCCACCACGGTCGTCTATGGTCGTCGCCAAACACCCCTAGCTCTTCCTTGCTGTGCCGTCAACCACCCGCTGCCACTCTCTCTCTCTCCCTATGCGGGTTCGTGATGATTGGTGTAGATGAAGGAGGGAGGCGGGTTGAGGGAGGCGGGATGAGGGAGGTCATTTTTAGGGTAGGTTACTATTAGGGTTAGGGTGCTTATTAGGGTTAGGGTTATGTGGGCTGGACGTGTATTGGGCCAGCTCAAATGGGTCAATGTTTAATTGTTTAGCTCACCTTTCGAATTCCTTATAAACCCGTCTTAAATAACTTAGCTCGATAACTTAACATAATTCTCGACTAACAATTAACCCGACATAATTAATATTATAAAATGTATAATAATTAATATATAATAATATCCGTTTAATTGATTATATTATATAAAATACGGGGTATTACAGTCTTCCCCCCTTAAAATGAACTTCGTCCCAAAGTTCGCTCCCGTACCCAAACCTCAGAAGGGTATTGCATATCGTACATACGGACGTCACACATTTCTAACACGGTTAACACACACTTTTGACACATCAATTAAACATAACAAATACGAAATGTTACATTCTGTCCTCCTAAAAATAAACTTCGTCCCGAAGTTTAACTCGTCTTTACTTAACCCAACTAACTACGACTAATAACTACCTGAAAACACCAATGTATAACAACTTAAATAAACACCTGAGAACACCGTCATCTTCCATCTAAATTCCGATCTCAAACTCAAGTAACTCAATAATCATGGTCACACTTTGGACCGTAAACATAACTCACTCATAGGCTAACTCATAACTCATTACCGTGGTTTAACTACACTCTCCTTTTACACATCAACCAACTAACAGACGTAGGAACAAAACATATAGAACTCATTTGCATAGGTACCCCACAACGAAACATCTACTTGATCAAAACTACCATCTACAACCAAGTGCAATATAAACATTAAGATTTTACAATCCTACCCGACTAGAAACATGGTTACGTCCTCGTAACCCCTTTTAAATTTTCATATACATATGCAACAAAATCATTATCAACCACATGTGACAGGAAGGGATACATGACAAGAGGTTGCGCATCAACATTAAGGTCGAAACAAGGTTTTATTAAGGAATTAACTGATTGTCAACAAGTAACATTTATTACTAGCTCCTGCTTAACTTAAAACACAACATCAACCTAAAAGAACAACAAGAAAGGAACCAAGGTTTACACGGTTTCACAACTAAACAAATTTGATGATCAATTATAGACTATGAACGAGCGAGAGCAAAATCAACAACATACTCATAATTCATATTTTAAATTATAAAAATTGTTTGCACGATATCAATTCTGAAGGCATATTTCCCAATAAAAGTAACTACATATGATCTACGACAACAACAACATCACCTTCATATCACACATATGTTTCACATTTTAGCAATCATATCCTTCAATTGTGTCTAGCAACTTAGTATACTCATTTTCAGCAAAACAAAAGATATCGTATAAATAACTTAGACATATACGTTTATCATCATATACTTGTAGAACACTAGCTATGATTAAAGATTAGCAACTTGAATAACTTCTTTGATTTGCATGATTTGAATAATTAGGCAACTCGTAGGCTCAATTAAATGTAACTATAACGACTATCATTTAAACCAATGCATATCATGTGATTCTCAAAGGGTTATCCTATAATAATTGTCAATATGGTTACCATAACAATCATTATTATAATATAAGTGATAGTAACAACTCGAGAATATAGATATGCCAATTGTCGTGTTATATCAAACAGTTTCCTTTATATCACACCCATACAATTGCAAGAATCACTTTAGCATTTTATGACAATGTAATAACGAACATATTCAATAAGAAACAACAACACTGTTTATTATCATGTTATAGGTTTAGGTTCAACTGAAATAATTTAATGAAATGAAAGTTATAAGTATAACTATAGGCACACCGACTCACCTAAAAGACATTAGAACTCAGATGACATTCTACATGTGTGAACATTTAGACATACTCATTACTAACATCCATGTGTAAACATTTAAACATAATTATTATAATTATTCATGCGAGTATATTAGAACAAGTAAATTAACACTTAACGCCATCAACTTTACCAAGATATGACAATATAGTTTTATATTTATATATATCCGACCACTATGCAATTATGATGAACACACTAGAGATATTACAACATGCCAAACATACATAAAATATGCAACAACTGGACTCGTATAAAATATTTCACCCTTGATTGAGAATCAATTTAAGCTATTCAATTTCACTCATACTATCATGCCAACAACGTTATCAACTAGACTTTAATTTTATCACTTGTTAAGATACACAACTACCGAACATGCGTGCTACTATCATCATATAAGGACATTATAAATTTACATTACTAAAGCTCATGAATTAACCAAACAATCGTATGAAAATTCAACATAGAACGCACATTTTAAATGTTTTGATTCACGTTGTAACTTCCAAAAATCACGAATAAATAACCGTTCGATTAAAACTCGATTCATATTACTTTTATAAAATACGGAGAGTTAAAAACACAGGGGAAAAAGAATTAGGTCTAAAGTACAAGAATTCCATTCTTAAAGGATTTTACAACTCAGTTGGTCCAAACAAACATGTGACAAAGAATAGGTCTAAAATCAAATCAATTTGCAAAATTTACCGTTTAATATAGAGACATCCAGAATTTTCATGGCTTTTTAATTTGAAAACATATGTGACTCTTTTGGTCGATGGAGTTGGAATTATGTAAAAATTATTAATACGATTTAAATGAGGATTTTCACAAAATCGTTGGTCGAACATCACTGCACAGGAACTTCCTAACCACAGCTCACTAAAATATTTATTACTCCTAGTCTGTATATCATATAAGCATGAAACCAACGCCAAACGAACACTAACTCCCAAGACTATCTCTCATAAAATTTTCATCCATAGGCAATAAACAAAAAAAAGAAATGGCAGTAAGGTCAATTAAAGAGTAAAATCAAACAAAACGAGTTTCAGCACTAAGTCGTTCATTTTCTATGTCCCAAACTCTTACAACCCTACTATCGATACTAACTCATCCTAACTTAAATCTCACACTGTACTTACGTAAACATCTATTCCATAGAATCCTTTCGCATCTCGATCTACTCCGTACAGCTAATTCATGATTGCTATGACTATAAACATGCAATTCAACAAATGTTTCTAATTACTATAACAAGACTATACTAGTATGGCTTTGGGATCACATAACCGCATATTACTAGACATAATAGTACTATCAGCACATCATTCAACATCCACCTAGGTAACTATCATCGACTCGCAATTATTTTCATGCTCACGACTAGCACAACACTTCATTGATTGTTAACCTGAACTCGAAATTTTATTTCTCATTTCCACAACATTATATGATCACGTCATCATTCATACAAAATACTTACCGTAGCGTTGTCCTGCAGAATGGTTAGAATATATGGGTCTCAAGGTTTACATCAACTCGATTATGCAATAATCAATGTATCAATCAGTTAATACTTAGGCAACGATTATTTGAATTTCATGTTCAACCTCAAGCGACTTTTCTACCCTTTCTCTCATATACACTCGGGGTTTCCGGTCAAATCGAGAGGGCCGCTGTTCGGTGTGAGGGGGCCCCTAACTCATACCTTACCTTAGTGTGCTCCTAACAGTTCTATCCCGGGGTTCATTTTAATTAGACACATCCTATGTTCATTGGGCTCATTGGTTTAGGCCTGAGGATCGTTCGCTCTGATACCACTTTGTAACACCCCCGTTTATTTAAGGGCCTGAACTAGGACTCCTCGGATAAATGACGGTGTTACCATCTCGAAACCCGAGGCGAGAGATAACAAAGGAAAGAAACACAATACTTTATTAAAATGTTTATAGTGAGATTACAACTTGAATTAAAACAAAGCCTCCAAAATATGACCAAAAGATAAAGTCTGATAAAACTACTAATAAGACTAAGGTGGGCTAGGAACTAAGTCGACATCCAAGCTCTCTTCCCCTGCCAGCTCCCATCGGTCTCGAAATACCTGTCAATCCGCTCCCAATAATTGGATCATCACAAAGGCGTACACGAATACACAGGGTCACCATGAAGCCGAGTAGGGAAAACAATGAAACAATAAAATATGATATGCATGCTCCCCCGTCACCTCCATCTCCATCTCAACTCATATCTCATATCTCATATCTCATACCCCGGACAACCCAGCCATACCGATCCCCGGTAGACTATATATATATCGACCGTAGCCGATCTGCCATTTCGCTAACTGAGGACACCAGGGCAAGTCTTGCGTAACCCGCCCGGGCCTTATCACAACTCACATCGTATCTCAACATCGCCACTCCTACACCATCCTCCAACTCCAATGCATATGAGATGCTCAACATAAATTAATGCAACACAATATATATATATATATATAAATCACTCAATCGATAAATCATAAAATCATGCCGGTTACTCGATGTTGTGATATCATACTCAATACGATCAATTCAAATCAATCACCTTCCCATATATGAATCATAACGTAAATCAACAACCACGAATCAAGTCAACACAATTAAACAACAACGATAGTAAGTCAAGTGTATTTCCCTACCTCAAAGTGCCAAAGAAATCCAATTAAGTAGTTCAAGCAGTCCAGAAAATAAAGCAACGAATCGATTATCGATCCTTCACGAATCATCACCTAAAACAATTATAATACTTATAATTACTAACTACTAAATATAGAAATCTCCCAAAATAGAAGCTTCCCGAAATACAATCCCGACACCAAACTTATGTCCAACTGATAACTAAAATAACCCGATTAGTATTTGACCCAACTTCCCAAAATAGAAGGTTACTAAAAATAGAATTTCTTAAAATGGAAACTTTTCCGTTATAGTAACTTTTCTCTTTTAACAAACCCGACTAAACCCGTCTTTAATTATTTAAATAACTCGGAAATTAAATTAAATAAATTATTTAGAAGACTCGGGAACTAAATTAATTAATTAAGAATACGACCGATTAACGAATTATAACGATTAAACTAATAAAAACTCGTTTCGAAATCAAAACAGCCCGTCATCAACACTACCCCCTTCACACGCACCCACTCTCCTCACGCGCCACCTATACCACCGCGACAACCACCAGCCGTGGTCCCCACTTCAACCCAGCCACCAACAACCCAGCCCCACTAGGTCGATCGCCGCGAGGTGAACCACGGCCGTCAATCGCCTGGTTCACCACCGAGCCTCACCAAACGCCTCTGTTTCTCTCTTACCACCACCGCAACCAACAACTACCCTCTGCCCAAACAACCACCATTCGACTCGCCATTAAGCGGTGCACCCGACACGGTGGCACCACCGTTTCGACCTCCCCCAAGTCCACGGTGGCGCCACCCCAAAACTACCCATCTAAACCCGTCTCAAAACCGTATAAACCCGTTGCTACCCCCCCATGCCGCCGCCGCCTTTCACGGCCACTACCACCTCCTAAAACCACCCTAACCACCACCACTACATTCGTCACATACCACCCATTTCCCCTACCCCGTCAACAACCACCATAAACGCCCCTATCAGACACGAAACAACCACCCAAAACCCCGACATAAACAATGAAAACAGAGAAGGGTTGCCCTTACCTTTTCCTGCCGCCATAACAGCCACCACGGTCGTCTATGGTCGTCACCAAACACCCCTAGCTCTTCCTTACTGTGCCGTCAACCACCCGCTGCCACTCTCTCTCTCTCTCCCTATGCGGGTTCGTGATGATTGGTGTAGATGAAGGAGGGAGGCGGGTTGAGGGAGGCGGGATGAGGGAGGCTGTTTAGGGTAGGTTACTATTAGGGTTAGGGTGCTTATTAGGGTTAGTGTTATGTGGGCTGGACGTGTATTGGGCCAGCTCAAATGGGTCAATGTTTAATTGTTTAGCTCACCTTTCGAATTCCTTATAAACCCGTCTTAAATAACTTAGCTCGATAACTTAACATAATTCTCGACTAACAATTAACCCGACATAATTAATATTATAAAATGTATAATAATTAATATATAATAATATCCGTTTAATTGATTATATTATATAAAATACGGGGTATTACACCGAGCGTCCCCAAAGCAGCACGGGCGTCTTTCAATGTAGAATGGGCGTCCATCAAGAGGAGGTCGTTGTAACACTCCCATATACCAAGATCCCTTACCAAGGACCACCCTAGCGTGAGAAGTTGTTATCATCTCGGTTGCCCGAGGTTAGTATATCAAAATTAACCATTCCGAAACATTAATTAAAGTATAAAGTTTAAACGATTACATTGTTTCAAAGCAAAACCAAAAGAAAGTGTATATGAATCTCAATACAACTAAAAACTAAAAAAATTACTCGCAACAGCGGAAGCTAGACTCGATGTGATGACATCCCATCTTGTCCCCATAGCTACAGACAACCATCACCTGTCACAATCTGCTTACCATCCTCGAATGGATTACCACAGTTTTACAAAACAACAACAGAGTCAGATCAGTGTATAATTAAGATAAGCAAATTACAATAATAGGAATGATAACAATTCCACAATCATTCTCCATTTCCATCCATGTCTCATAACTGACTACGCACATAAGTATGTCTTCCTGCCAGATTACTGTGGTGACATATAATCCACACCGTTAGTCGGGGACCGCAGCCTTGCCCAGCTAAACCCCGCTCATCACAACGAGCAACAACCCATGTTCCTTAATGTACACATCCCCTCTTGTGGCGGGTTCCACAAGGGGCGAATCAAGGGCGTGAAGCCACTCCCGCAAGTGACTCCACTCAGCCGAGGATGCACCTCACCATAATAATCAATCCACCACAACACCAACAATTAAGAATACAAATCAACAACAATACTTATCATATCAATTAAAATAACAATCATCACATCTTAAATTAATTTTGCAATCAACTGAGTAAGGAAACCCTACCTTAGCACAAATCCGATTATGAGTCAATAAGCGGAAGCTAGAACTGCTCTTCTACAAATTCTCCACCTAACAACAATCATAACAATCTAATCACAACATGCAATCACCCTTTTTTCCCCAATTTCCAATACTAGGGTAAAACCCTAAAAGACAAAACTAACAAAAGGTATAAGACTAGTGACTTACGGACGCAAGAGAGAAATGAATAAGGACTCACGAACAATCAAAAATCTTGGAAGAGATTAGGGATGATTAGAGTACGTAGAAATGTTTTAGGTTTTGGTAAAAGTGAAAAGTGAAACTGTTAAACGTAATTTATAACTCTAGTCATCCTTAACCAAACCGCTGAAATAATTCCCGTCAGACCGGATACTCGGTCGAGTACTGAGAGTACTCGGTCTATTAACCCTTACTCGGCCGAGTATTACCATACTCGGCCGAGTGTTCCTGGATAGTAGCTTGACCGGAAAACACACGACACATTACTCGGTCGAGTTAGCCCTATTCGGCCGAGTGACAGAACCAAGAAAACCGTGGTATTAAAGTCTTCCCTCCTTAAAAACAACTTCGACCCTAAAGTTCATACCATACTCAAAACGAAATACCCAATATAACACTAACTGCTCAAAGATAACAACCACAACTACTCAAAGGTACCAACAACTCCAACTATACATGACAAAACACTTAACTCAAACTCGAAAGATGACAAAAACACAACTATGTCAACCTCAACTAACCCAAAAATAAGCATGTGACCATCTCCTAGCCCCCTTAAAAGACAACGGTTACGTCCCCGTAACCAAAAATACCTGATCGAAAAGGTGAGGAAAACGCTCCCTCATCGACTCCTATGGTTCCCATGTGGCCTCTTCCACATTGTGATTATTCCAAAGTACCTTTAGTAAGACGGTCTCACCGTTCCTTGTCTTGCGCACTTTTTGGTCTAAGATCTCCTTGGGAACCTCCGCATAAGTTAGAGACTCATCTAACTCTATGTTCTCAACCTCAAGCACATGTGATCGATCGCTCACATACTTCCGGTGTTGTGAAACATGAAACACGTTGTGGACCCGATCAAGCGATGGTGGTAAAGCTAGCAGGTAGGCTACTTCACCTATCCGGTCTAAGATCTCATAAGGACCGATAAACTTCTGGCTCAACTTCCCTTTCTTGCCAAACCTCATCCCCCTCGTATAGGTGACACTTTCAAAAGGACCTTGTCACCTACTGCGAACTCAATGTCCCTGCAGTGCAAATCTGCATAACTCTTTTGACGATCTTGAGCTGCCTTCATCTTTTGGCGAATCATGGAAACTTTCTCAATCATATCCTGCACCATCTGTGGTCCTAAAATCACGGTTTTAGCATTATCGTCCCAATAAATGGGACTTCCGCACTTTTTGCCATACAAAGCCTCAAACAGTGCCATCCCAATGCTGGTGTGATAGTTGTTGTTGTATGAAAACTCAATCAAGTCCAGCCTATCTTCCCAACTTCCACCAAACTCCATGGCACAATCCCTCAACATGTCTTCCAAAGTCTTGATAGTCCTCTCCGTCTGACCATCTGTCACAGGATGAAAAGCTGTACTCATCTTTAAGGTAGTTTCCATCAAATCCCGCAACTCTTGCCAGAACCGTGATATAAACCCCGCATCTCGATCTGACACTATGTCCTTTGGCACCCCAGGTAACCGAGAGATCGACTCCCATTTCCACTCTGGTACCTCAAGTGACTGAATCTTACCTTATGGTCTGGGTTGTTCATCCATTACTCTTTGGCAAGTTAGACACTTAGCCACGAACTCGGCCACATCTTTCTTCATATTAGGCCACCAAAACATTTTCTTTAAGTCCTTATAAAGCTTATCACCACCCGGGTGAACTGAATAAGGAGTCCAATGAGCCTTCGTTATAATCAACCTCTTCAAGTCCATATTACTAGAAACACACCATCTCCCATCAAAACAAACACTCCCATCTGTGTGGATAGAAAACCTTAAAAGTGTGCCACTCTCTACCCTTGACTTCCACTCTTGAATCTTGGGATCAAGCTCTTATTTCCTCTTTATGTCATCATACAAGTCTAGTTCGATAGTCAAGTCCCCGATGGCATCCCCCTTTTGAATAATATGAATCCCCATCTTACACATCTCATCCTTGAGTTTCAGCAAAGACATAGCTGTACACAACGAATGTACACTCTTCCTACTCAAGGCATCTGCCACCACTTTAGCGTTACCCTCGTGATAGATGATCTCCATGTCATAGTCCCCAATCAACTCCATCCACCATCTTTGTCGCATGTTCAGCTCTTTCTGTGTGTAGATATACTTTAAACTCTTATGATATAAAAACACCTTAAAGGTTACCCCATAAAGATAGTGCCTCCAAATCTTTAGAGAAAAAACAACTGCACCCAGCTCCAAATCATTAGTAGGGTAGTTCTCCTCATACGGCTTCAGCTGCCTCGATGCATAAGCTATAAATTTCCCATTCTGCAACAACACATAACCCAAACCATTATTTGAAGCATCGGTGTATACTTCAAAGTTCTCACTTCCCTCAGGTAGAGCTGGAATAGGAGTTGTGGTCAAATGCTCCTTTAAGGTTTGGAACGCCGTCTCAGAACTCTCATCCCAGCAAAATCTGGTCTCTGTCTGCATCAAAGCTGACATAGTTCTTGCGACCTTAGAAAAGTCTTTCAGGAACCTCCTGTAGTAGCCAGCTAAACCCAAGAAACTCCGAATCTCAGCAACATTCTTCGATGATTCCCATTTAGTCACTGCCTCAATCTTGCTAGGATCCACCGACACACCCTCCTTTGATATCACATGACCCAGAAAGGCCACTTTATCAAACCAAAACTCTCACTTAGATAGCTTGGCATATAAATGATTATCTCGCAAAGTCTGCATAACTAATCTCAGATGCTCCTCGTGCTCCTCCTTAGTCTTAGAGTAGACTAAGATGTCATCAATAAAGATGACCACAAACCTATCCAAGAACGGGCTAAAAATCCGGTTCATGAGATCCATGAAAACTGCTGGTGCATTCGTCAACCCAAAAGGCATCACTACGTACTCATAGTGACAATATTGTGACCGAAAAGTTGTCTTAGGAATATCCTCATCTGCTATCCTCAACTGATGATAACCCGATCTCAAATAGATCTTAGAGAACACTCCTGCGCCACTCAGCTGGTAAAAAAGATCATCAATCCTTGGCAAAGGATACCTGTTCTTCCCCGTGACATGATTCAGCTCCCTGTAATCGATGCATAGCCTCATACTCCCATATTTATTTTTCACTCACAACACTGGTGCTCCCCACGGTGACACACTAGGCCGAATATACCCTTTGTCTAACAGGTCATTCAGCTGCTTCTTAAACTCTTCCAACTCTTTAGGCCCCATACGGTACGGTGCTTTAGATATAGGCCTCGTCCCCGGTTTGAGCTCAACATTAAAGTCGATATCTCTCTTAGGTGGTAACTACGGTATCTCATCTGGAGAAACATAACCAAACTCCCCAACCACAGGTACATCAGACGCCGACGGCTCCTCCACACGCATATCTCTCACTTGACAAAGAATCAAATGACACCTCTTCCTCAAACATGACTTTAAAGTCATCACCGCGATAAACTTACACTTATGTCTCACTATAAACCCCCTATATGATACCTTGACTCCATTAGGCCCCATTAGAGATACCCTCTTTTGTCTGCAATCTATCTTATCATCATATTTGCCCAACCAGTCCATCCCGACGATGACCTCAAACCCATCCATAGAAAACTCTAACAAGTTGACCGGTAAGTCTACCTCCCCCACCAACATGGACACATCTATATACAACTTAGAACATGACACTGACTCCCCTGAAGGTATAAACACACTATCTTTTTCCAGCTTATACTCTCCCAAACCCGTAGCTAAGACATGACTCCTAGACGCAAAAGAGTGGGTTGTCCCCAAATCAAACAGGACAAAAGATGGCATATTATGAACAAGAAAAGTACTGGTAACAACATGAGCATCGTTTTCTGCCTCCTGCTTGCCCATCATAAAGAGCTTCCCACTACTTTTCTGACCTCCACCCTGGACCGTGGTAGTCGAAGTAGTTGGCTTGGCTGCCGAGTTTTGTGTCATACTGTTTCTCGGACGCTGATAAGACACTCCATTGTTGCGGTTGTAGCAACCATTGTTGTTGTCCTACCCTCCACGATTCCCCCACGACCCAGATAGCCTGTTAGTGACTTTGGCTTGGAGCCTGAGAAAAGTTTCCCAGATAAGTCCCCGGAAAGCCTCCTCCTCCTATAGCACTGGTGCACTCATGCCTCTTATGACCCACTCCGCCGCAGTTGAAGTAGGTAAGATTAGAGTTATCACTAGCATTCCGTCCGCCTCCTCTTCCCCAAGCTCGAGATCCCCATGCATATCCGGATCCTCCAGAAAAAGCCCTAGCCTGACTGTGATTACCCCTCTTGTGGCCCGACTGGTTGCCACTCTCACTCTCCGCCTTTCTCTTCTCAGCATTCCTTTCCTTAGCCTCCTTGGCTAAGTACACTAACCTCTTAGCATGCCCAGCTCCTGCATATACCTCTTTCAGATCTATGAGTACCCCAGCTGGTAGTCTATCCATGATCTTTGGTGCCAACCCCTTTTCAAAGCGAAGAGCTAAACCTCGTTGACCCATATGCATATCCTCTGCATAGCGTGACAACCTTAGGAACTGGTGATAGTACTCTGTGGCGGTCATATCATCAGCCATGGTGAAAGAATCGAACTTAGCTCTCAGCTTGTGACGGATGTGCTCTAACACAAAATGCTCCCTCATGGCGCTCCTCAAGCCAGACCATGAGATAACGCCATACCCCTGATCCTTATCGTATGCCCTAGCATCCTCCCTCACATTCTGCCACTAGACCCCAACCTCATTCCTTAGGTAAAACATAACCTGTTCTACCGCCATCTCTGCCGGACACTTCACGACCTCTAGAAGACTCTCCATCTCATGATGCCAATTATCAAGCAGCTTTGGCTCACCGGTACCCTCATAGGTAGAGGGATGGAAGCAAGAAATGGTGGTGTTTAGCTGGAATGCGTCCACCGGTTTCTCACCTCCCTTACCCGCGTTCTTGAGTACCTCCATGAGTGCATCTTGTTGCTCAATCGTACGGGCAATCTGATCCACAGTCATCTCAGTAGCTTGAACATAAGCAGCTGACCTCTTTGGCGGCATTTTGGGCTGATATAACCAAGGAAACGTAAGCACATAGCATATGCCTCAAAATAAACAAACCATCCGCCAAAGAAGTACTCGGCCTAGTACTGTGAAATACTAAATCGAGTAAGGACTACTCGGTTGAGTACTGAGACTACTCGGCCGCGTATTCCACTCTAATAGCTAACCTCTAAAACACATAAAACATACTCGGTCGAGTATGTATGTTACTCAGTCGAGTATGCCTCACTCGGCCGAGTACCCCTCTTACTCGGCCGAGTGATCAGAATCAGTAGCTACTCCCTCGTATATACAAACAAACACTCAGTCGAGTGCTTAGTTACTTAGCCGAGTATCCCCTACTCGGTCGAGTACCCGCCCTGCTCGGCCGAATCATTCAAAAAATGAGCTTAACTAATACGGAAAACATACTTAACCACGTATACGATATATATAACATATTATTACCCTTCCAAAGCCAATTAATAACACATAATCATGCTCAAGTACTACCATGTTCAAGATATGTAATTAACCTTCTCAATTCATCAAACAACTTTACAAGAATCACAGTTATAGATACAACACATATTACTTCAAACACACAACGATTCCCAAGATACCCCCATGTTGACCGGCTCGAAGTTGTAAGGGCCTCAATGCGACTTTAGGACGTCTCTCAAGTCTTTGCGGTAGCTCCAAACAACTTCTACCCGTGTTCATTTTAATTAAACTCCCTATGTTCATTTGGTTCATTGGTTTTAGGTTCCAAAATCGTCGCTCGGATACCCCTTTGTAACACCCCCACATACCAAGGTGCCTTACCAAGAACCACCCTAGCATGAGAAGTTGTTACCTCTCGATTGCCCGAGGTTAGTATATCAAAAGTAACCATTCCAAAACATTTATTAAAGTATAAAGTTTAAACGATTACATTGTGTTAAAGCAAAACCAAAAGAAAGTGTATATGAATCTCAATAAAACTGAAAACTAAAACAACTACTCGTAACAGCGGAAGCTAGACTCGAAGTGATGACATCCCATCTCGTCCTCGTAGCTAGAGACAACCATCACCTGTCACAATTTGCTCACCATCCCTGAATAGATCACCACAGTTTTAAAAAACAACAACGGGGTCAGTTCACTGTAAAATTAAGATAAGCAAATTAAATATTAGCAATGACAACAATTCCACAATAATTCTCCGTTTCCATCCATGTTTCATAACTGACTACACACTTAAGTGTGTAGTCCTGCCAGATTACTGCCGCGACAGATAATCCACACCGCTAGTGGGGGACTGCAGCCTTGCGCACCTAAGCCCCACTCATCGCAGCGAGCAACAACCCATGTTCCTTAATGTGCACATCCCCTCTTGTGGCAGGGTCCACAAGGGGCGAATCAAGGGCGTGAAGCCACTCCTGCAAGTGACTCCACTCAGCCGAGGACGCACCTCACCATCATAATCAATCCACCACGACACCAACAATTAAGAATACAAATCAACAACAATACTTATCATATCAATTAATCACAATCATCACATCTTAAATTAATTATGCAATCAACTGAGTAGGGAAACCCTACCTTAGCACAGATCCGATTACGAGTCAACAAGCGGAATCTAGAATTGCTCTTCTACAAATTCTCCACCTTACAACATACATAACATTCCAATCACAACATGCAATCACCCCTTTTCCCCAATTTCCAATACTAGGGTAAAACCCTAAAAGGCAAAACGCCCGTTCTTTAAATGAGAGATGAGTGAAAACCGTGAGGATGTCATTGACCTAGGGCCTTTTAGTCATGGGTCTTCAGTTGAATCTTGTGTCGGTTATGTAAATCTCGGAGTGTTTCTTTAGCTTTAGTGGTCACATTAGGGTTGCGTGGGCCACCCTTAGGGGGTTGACACCTCCGTTGGAATTCTGAGACGGTATTTCCCGACCAAGACCATGTTTTTGAGATGAAAACTCGGCCACTTAGATGAGGAAAGTGGACCATTTTTGTTAGATGCATTCTATTACTTGCTTATGTGCTTATATGTTGGATGCATCGCCATTTTGGCAAGACCTCACTTGCCTTGTATGGGAGCACATACTTTATTGTGTTTCATTGTGAGTTGAAGGGACGACGAAGGCCCGTTAATTGCCTATCATCGAATATTATTAGCCTAAATGAGGTAGTGGGGCAGATAAGAGTCACAAGTTTTGCTTACTTACTCGGGGACGAGTAAGGGTTAAGTGTGGGGATGTTTGATGTGTGCTTATTTTATACCGTTTTCCCCTTCTTCCCTATGCATTTTTTCCATAATTGACAACACATTATTTTACGTGTTTTAAGCTCACATTTTATCTCTTATTTGATTCAATTAATAAATCGATTTGCGATTATTCACTTACTTTTGGAATAAATTAGTTATTATTGTCTCATGTTAATTAATGTCAATATTATATTATTTTGTTGGAATTGTGGTAGTGGTTTTGGATGTTTTACTTTGTAGGTACCAAATCAAGTGAAGACGGAACAATTAAGTCGGATTAAAACTGAGTCAAGTGAATAAAGACGGAGTCACATGGAAGAAATTGAGAACAATAATCCAAAGAAATTCATGTTAACAAATGGAATTCCCAAAACCAAGATTGCAAATAAACCTCCTGCAAATATGGTCCTCGTCAATTTTAATTGACAACAAAACCTTCTTGCTAGTTTAAAATCAACCATTTGATTCGGTCAAATTTTGTCGTCTAAGCTCCCAATCAAACCCTATTTTTATTCTCAACAAACTACTCTTAGTGGAGTGGTAAGTAAAGGTCGGATCCCAAGGGACGCGTATTGTATTGACTTATCGGTTGCAGAAAGCTATGTCTTTGGTGTCACAATTTGGATTGAGGTTAAGATTTGCAATCTAAACTACTTAACAAAAGCAAAGTAAATAAATGAAAGCAAAGCAAAGGAAGCAAATGGGGTTTGTAAACAATTGATTAAAACACTAGGGTGTCATGGGTTCATAGGGGAATCATGATAAGATCACATAAATAAGTTTCATAGATGCAAGCAATTTATTGTTGTAATGGAATCGAGTTAGTTTATATCTTACAATTCCTAGAGAGTTTTGGGTCTCGGAGCCGAGTCGCTCAAGACTTTAAAACACCTAAAACGATTTAATTCTCTCTATTCAACTATCTGCATAGTCTAACAAGCCTTGAGTTGGTTTATGTCTTACAAGTCTTGTTGAAAGGATAAGAGAATCATACTAGGTTGTCAATCAAGCATTTCATCGAGCATAACATGTGCATAAGTTGAAACTACAATAAGCAAGCATTCATATGGACTTATTAATTAAAGATCTACCCCATGATTAACTCCCCTAGTCCCCCATTAACCCTAGTTAAAGAACTACTCACTCATTATCATAGTGAACATGCTAATAATGGTGTCAATCATCTTAAAAAGCCTAAACATGATGAAGGAGTAAAACAATAAACAAGGATTAAGTAAAGAGTAAAGAAATTGTACCAACTTAGGATGATCAAATAGAAAGCAAATAATAATAGAATAAAACTTGATTGCTGATGAAGAGTTGTCAATTCTTCAATAATCCCAAATAATCTTCAAATTACCCAACTAGATCTAAGAATACTTGAATAATAATTAAGGAAAGATTAAGATTTAATTAAGATTGAATTGTGTAATTGAATTGTATTAATCTACTAAATAACTTGAATTAATCTAAGATAACATGAATTTTACTTGCTAATACAAGGGAGTATTTATACTAAGTACAAGTATTAGGTTAACTAAGGACTTAACTGACGATTAAGCCCCTTAAATGAAGTGTAAAGCCTTGCAAGTCCTACTATGGGATGCACGACCTACCCTTGTTAGACGATCATCTTGCCTTGAAGGATCCAAATCTTGCTTTGGGGACGCCTGAACGGAGCTTGGGGACGCCCTTCCTTCTCTTACGGACGCCCGGACTGCTTCTGGGACGCCCGTCTCAGAGGGCAGTTTTCCTTCTTCTTCAATTGGCTGCCTCATAATCCGTGGGGATCATTGAGGACTCGTGGGGGTCCTTCATCATTGACCATATACTTGTTTTATTGACTTAGGCCTTTAGTATTGGTCTCCTCTTTGTTGCTTGGTTATTAGATGTGTAACAACCCGGATTATAAAACAAAGGAAAAACATACTATAAAGTAAATATCAGAGTACGATACTGATAAAAGGGTCAAGGTGGCGGAAACACCTGACCAATCCGGTTCTCTCCTAAATCCAAAACAAACTAATACATTATTAATGGTTCTCAAAACATAAAAACAAACTCTTAATTTATTATTCGTCTTGCCCCTCGATGCATCCCAAACATCTTCCAAACAACGATGAGCATTCAACCAGAGAATGGGGGTCGACAATCAGTCGGGAGTAACTAGATGCTCTCCCAGTCATGTTTACAATAATTGAATATAACCAACAATCAATAACAATTAAAATGCATAACAAGTAAACATGTAAGATCATCTATACTCATGAAAACTTGATGCCAACTAATCATTAATCAACGATATACGAAGATATAAACACAACGTAACAACATTTCTACCCATATAAAATCAATAACGAAAGAACCAAATAACCAACCACGGAGCGTATAACAACTGCCTCCAATTACCTAAGCATAGTGTATAGAACGAACACCGTTAGAGCGTATAACAACTGCCTCTAACTGTCAGAGCGTATAACAACTGCCTCTGAACGGACGGAGCGTATAAAAACTGCCTCCATCGGTGTGGATCCTATAACAACTGCACCCACGGTACTATGTATAGCGTATATCAACTGCCTATATGCCTAAGACCTGGCCAGACTCTCGGTGCAATAACTGTACACCGAACGACACACGGGGACCAGAGCGTATAACAACTGCCTCTAGCCAATACCGAACATAGACCTTTGGCAAGTCCCACAAGGGGTAGCATTTGCTCATTCCGATCGGTATGTAACTGATACCTCACGTCATCTATACAACTAGCCCATAAACAATGCACGGTATAACTGACCATACATACAAGTGAATAGCGTCACTATCAAATCATCATAGGATAATATAGCTGACCATCCTACAATTATATGAACAAGAGTGATAAACAATATATGCAAACATAGCATTATATAATGAAACTGAACACCACATAACATGTGAAAGAAGTATCAACCATTCAATGTTATAGTACTCTAGCTATAACTTTTAACATTAGTCATTCAATGTTATAGTAACCCTACCCATAACATGAACTCTGGATGCGAGGTTATAGTAACCTCGACTATAACTTCAACATATACGACTTGAAGTTATACTTACCTCCACTATAACCTTGACACAAAACTCAAAGTTATACTAGTTCCAACCATAACCTTGAGCCATAAATCTCAGGGTACGTTAGTTCCAGCTATAACCTTAACTCGTTCTTCAATGTTATAGTAGTTTCAGCTATAACCTAGAATCATATTTCCAAGGTTATGCCTCAAACAGCCATAACTTGAGTAACAACCCAAAGTTGTACTAACTTCAGCTATAGCACTTGAATCATCATCAAGGTTATACTAGCTTAGGCTATAACTTGGGAGAGCACTATTGGCCGCCTATCATGCCGCCACTAGGGTTTGATTCGTAAACCCTAATTGCGCACATAACACCCATAATTTAATGCATAAGCAACATATGATATATAATTAATGCATAAAAACATATACAAACATGCGAAACATATTTAATCATGATAACAAATAATCAAACATGTACCAATCATGCAAAACAATCATTAAATCATATTAATTACATCAATTGGCATAAACACAATTAAAAGAGAAACACCTAATTACCTTTTTAGCAATTAATGAAAACCTCCATAAAGAAAACGACCAACAAAGCCTTGTCTTCAACATGTGTCAACGTCCTCAAAATCGACAATAAAGAATATACCCGAATCTAAATCCACTAAATCACCATAAAAGATTCTTCTTCTTCTTTACCCATTAAAAATAAGAGATCTTAAAGGTAGGTCCAAAGGTCCATACAAATAATCCCCATAAAAATATTTGTAGATAAATATGTTGTAAGGATAAGAACACAGTATGAAACGACCCAGTGAAAATCTGCTTAGCCTCCTGTTACGGTCGACCATGAGAAAGAAACCAAAGTCACCCAAAAACTGCCTTAATCTCAAGAGACAGTCGATAGTCAAAAGAATCGACTCTAGGAACACAATGGACGTCCAATCCACGACCTGGCACCGAATGTTTTTAAACATTTAGGACTCCATTACGTTGTAACAATTTTGTCCGACGAGGTATCGTTATAACTCGCATCTGTGATCGATCAGCCAACCGTTTTACTTATGGCTCGTTGAACCCACCATCAATCAACTTCACAAAATAATAGCCAGAGTTATCAGCTCATGTAGGCGATTACGGACTAAAACAAATATAATGTAATTCAGTTCACTTTGTGGCGTTTAATGTTGTCGTACAATCCACATGAAAAACAAAATATGAAATAAAACGATGAAGTTATAAATAGCATATGAAAAAGATAATGTATCGAATCCAT
The DNA here is from genome assembly GCF_048544455.1 of Silene latifolia. NCBI lineage: Eukaryota > Viridiplantae > Streptophyta > Magnoliopsida > Caryophyllales > Caryophyllaceae > Silene > Silene latifolia. The sequence goes on from NC_133535.1 coordinate 86,206,853, forward strand.
AATTAACTAGTACAACTCAGGAACACGTTTAATTCCCATGGAAATAACGTGCCCTTCATGCTTATCATATGACAATGGTTTAGTGAGAGGATCCGCGATGTTGTCATCCGAAGCTATCTTGTCAATCACTATCTCCTCTTGCTCCACGTAATCACGGATCAGGTGAGCCTTCTGATGTACATGTCTAGACTTGTTGCTAGACTTAGGCTCCTTAGCCTGGAATATGGCACCTCTATTGTCACAATAGATGGTGATTGGGTCATTCGAACTAGGAACTATGGTTAGTCCTTGTAAGAATTGACGCATCCATATAGCTTCCTTTCTTCGCTACGAAGCGGCATAGTACTCGGATTCAATAGTAGAATCTGCTACAACATCCTGTTTGGAACTCTTCCACCTGACCGCACACCATTAAGAGTAAAGACGAATCCAGGTCCGAGATTTCGAATCATCTCGATTCGTTTGGAAGCTAGCATCTGCGTAACCGATTGCACATAGCTTAGTATCTCCTCCATAAGTCAATACCCAATCCTTAGTCCTCCGTAGGTACTTAAGGATGTTTTTAACAGCTATCCAGTGTGTTTCACCTGGATTGCCTTGGTACCGACTCGTCATACTCAATGCATATGCCACGTCTGGACGTGTGCATATCATGGCATACATGATTGATTCTATGGCTGATGCATAAGGAACACGACTCATGCGCTCGACCCCTTCAGGTGTCGTGGGTGACTGAGACTTGCTCAAATGCATCCCAGACGTCATTGGAAGGTTCCCCTTCTTGGATTTGGTCATGCTGAACATTTCAAGAATCTTATCTAAATAAGACTCCTGACTCAGTGATAACATCCGTCGTAATCTATCTCGATAGATACGGATTCCCAATATGCGTTGTACCTCACCCAGATCTTTCATCTGGAATGGTTCTTCAACCATCCTTTTACCGAAGATAAGAGAGGAATGTCATTCCCAATCAAGAGTATGTCATCGACATACAATATCAAGAAAACAATCTTGCTCCCACTCGACTTGATATATAAGCATGGTTCCTCGGCCGATCGAGTGAAACCATACTCTTTTATCACCTGGTCGAAACGATGATTCCATCTCCGAGAAGCTTGCTTAAGTCCATAAATGGAACACTTAAGCTTGCACACTTTCTTAGGATTTTCAGGATCTATGAAACCTTCGGGTTGTACCATGTACAACTCCTCCTCCAAATAACCATTTAAGAAGGCGGTTTTCACATCCATCTGCCAAATTTCATAGTCATGAAAAGCGGCAATCGCTAAGATTATCCGAATGGAACGCAGCATAATTACGGGAGCAAAAATTTCATCATAATGCAATCCGTGCACTTGAGTGAAACCTTTTGCCACTAGACGTGCCTTATAGGTATCTGGTTGCCCGTCTACAGAATGCTTTATTTTGTAAAGCCATTTACACTACAGAGGTCGTACCTTATTAGGTAAATCAACAAGATCCCATACGCCATTCTCATACATGGAGTCCATCTCGGATTGCATGGCTTCAAGCCATAGCTTAGAGTCGGAACAGGTCATGGCACCTTTATAGGTAGCGGGTTCATTACTCTCTAGGAGCAAAACGTCATTATCCTCGACCATACCAATGTATCTGTCTGGAGGATTAAAGACTCTACCCGACCTCCTAGGTTCCTGAGGAATGTTAACCGTATCATTAGTTGAAGGAACAACTTCCTCCATCTGTTCCTCGGTTGTTGGTTCTTGAATCTCCGACAGCTCGAAGGTTCTATTACATGACTTGTTCTCGATAAATTCTTTCTCTAAGAACTTTGCACTAGCCGCAACAAAAACTCGATGTTCTGTAGGCGAATAGAAGTAATGACCAAACATTCCTTTTGGATAACCAATAAAGTATGTCTTGACCGATCGCGGGCCGAGCTTATCCTCGTGTCTCAACTTGACATAAGCCTCGCAGCCCCAAACCCGAATAAAGGATAAGTTAGGGACCGTTCCCTTCCACATTTCATATGGAGTCCTGTCGACAGCTTTAGACGGACTTCGGTTAAGTATAAGAGCAGCTGACAAACGAGCAAAGCCCCATAATGAATCAGGTACTACCGTGTGACTCATCATGGATCGAACCATATCAAATAGTGTTCGATTTCTCCGTTTGGACACACCATTCAATTGAGGTGTTCCAGGTTGAGTTAACTGTAAAACTATTCCACAGTCTTTAAGGTGTTGATCAAACTCATTTGAAAGATATTCGCCACCACGATCTGAACGCAGTGCTTTAACCTTTCTTCCCAGTTGGTTCTCAACCTTATTCTGGTATTCCTTGAATTTTTCAAAGGACTCACTTTTATGCTTCATTAAGTAGACATATCCGTATCTACTCAAATCGTCCGTGAAAGTGATAAAATATATATAGCCATCTCTAGCGGTGATTGACATAGGTCCACATACATCAGTATGTATGAGTCCTAATAGGTCACTAGCGCGCATTCCAACACCTTTGAAGGAAATTCGAGTCATTTTGCCGATAAGACATGATTCACACGTGCCAAATGTAGAAAAATCAAATGTGGGAATAGTCCCATTCTCAATGAGTTTCTTTACACGGTTTTCATTTATGTGTCCCATTCGACAATGCCATAGATAAGTTTGATCTTTGTTACCAACATTTAATTTCTTATTATTCACATGTAATATATCTGTGGTTTGATCTAAGATATAAATTCCATTCATGAAAACTGCTTTGCCATAAATCATTTCATTAAAAGAAAAAATACAGCTATTATCCTTTATTGAAAATGAAAAACCGTCTTTATCAAGTACGGAAACAGAAATAATATTCTTAGATAAACTGGGTACATAGTAACAGTTATATAAATATAACTCAAAACCACTAGGGAGCTGGATTACGTATGTTCACATTGAGACTGCAGCAACTCGTGCTCCATTCCCGACTCGCAGGTCCACATCACCCTTTGCGAGAGGTGTGATGTTTTTTAGGCCCTGCAAATGATTACACATATGAGAACCACAACCAGTATCAAGTACCCAAGTTCCGAAACTTGCATGGTTAATCTCAATCATATGAATATAAGATGACATACCAACAGGATTGACGCGGCCTGCTTTTATGTCCTCACGGTACACGGGACAGTTCCTCCTCCAATGCCCAGTCTTGTGACAATGGTGGCATGATACGTGCATATTGTATAGTCTTTTTAGCCTATTTTAGCACGTATTTCTATGCATTTTTGTACTTTTTATATAGTATTATGCCCCGAATTGGATACTTTGGTTCGTTTTGTCCGTTTTGTAAAAATGAACGCAAAAGTAGTGGAATCGTACCATTTTTCGTCCTTTTTGCATGCATTTAGAGGAGACGGGATTTTCCTGAGTGAGATACTGCATTGTGAAGCGTGAAGGCACGGTTTACGAGGCAGTCGGGCATGGATTTGAGCTGAATTGAAGACAGAAGACTCGATCGAGTGGTTTTATTACTCGATCGAGTGGTTTCTACATCCTTGGTTGGTCGATCGAGTGCTTTTCTACTCGATCCAGAAGTGCTATAAAGAGGGGTTACTCGATCGAGTAACTATTCTACTCGATCGAGTAGATTTTATGGAGTTTTGCTCGATCTAGTGGTTTTATTCCACTCGATCGAGTGGTTTCTACTTGTGTGGGCTTTAATTAGCCCGTGAATTTATTTTAGCTTATGGACTTAGTTGTTTTTCTATTTAAGCATTACGTTACTAGGTTATTAGAATCTAATTTTCGACTATCAAAGTTATCTATCATTCAAGACTGCGTACTACTTTCTTCTTCACTGTAACTTTATTTTGGGATTTATTTCGCTCGGATTTGATTGTTCTTTACGCCGGATTCGCACGATTTTAATCTCTTTCTCCTTTCTTAATAATAAACTTCATTTCATTTGCTTTAATTCTTCGTCTTGCTTTATTTACTTTTTGCCCTAATTTACTTTTTATGCAATTTAATCATCGTTTTAATATGTTGAATGCTGGTTATTTATCTGTTGTTAGTTTTGATGGTATTGATAGCAATATGAGTAGCTAAATCTAATTCATGTTGGGATTAGGGGATCTACGGTAGAAATGTGACGGTGTAGTAAATAGGTTAGATGAATTAATTGTGAGATTCTGTCACCATAGCAATTTAATTGTATTTTACCGACTTAGTTGAGTGCACGCTTCTGAGTCATCCCTTTAATCTGGCTAAAATTAATCCTAGATCGAAAGATTGGACTAAATAGGCCTGCTATGAACAGTAGACTACCCTGACAAGGATGAAAGTTAAGTTAGTGGTAGTTTAGGATAGAAAGTGGACCGAAAGGACCTTTTAATACCCGTCTTACATTAATTCGTCTAAGTTGTTTACAGTTGAGTCACTAGACTACCTTAGTGAACTGAATTCCTGACATGACCCTTCTCTATCTGATAGTTTAATTCTATTTCCTGCTTTTACTGCTCTTTTGTTTACTTCTCTTTCCTTTAAACCTTTAGTTTAGAACACAATTAAAAAACCCCCCCATTTGTGACCAAATAGACGGACTTCTACAGATATCTTGCCTCCCTGAGGAGATCGAACTGACTTCCCTAGCTATATAGTTAGTTTAGTTATTTTCTTATTTGATAGGTATACGACAGACGTATCAAATTTTGGCGCCGTTGCCGGGGAGGCAATTGCCCTATCTGTCTTTGTTTCGTTTATTTTATCCGTCTCAGGGAATTTTTATTCCTTGAGGCAGTTCTTATTTATTTTCTTTCAGTGTTGTTTATGCCCAGGTCAGACAGGTTTGAGTTAGTTTCAGCTGATTCAGAGCCAGAGAGACTATTCAGACATAGACTCCGTCTGCAGAGAAAATCACAAAAGGAAGACTTGAGTACTTTCGAGCCAGAGCTACATCATTCTCTTTTCGCAGAAGACAATCCTATTTCTGCCGATCAACAAGTAAAGATGCCAAAACTTTCCAGTCATTCGGTACCTAAAGCATCCTCAATTCCAAAGGTTTTCAATCTCCAGACTGAGGATGGGAATACATTCGACATCCGTCCTTCCTACATCAATCTGGTGGAATGAAATCTTTACAGAGGTGTGGCAGGTGAAGACCCGAGGAAGCACATGGAGGTCTTTACTGACTACTGTTCTACAATCCCCGCCACAAAGGGGGTAACTCAAGACAAGATTAAGGAGGTTTTGTTTCCTTTCTCTTTGACCGACTCAGCCAGGGAGTGGCTGACTGATTTGGACCGCATAGCTGCAGGAGTTACAGGTTGGGAGTCTCTTGCTCTTGCTTTTTACAAGAGATATTTCCCTCCACAGCGCACCAATCAGCTGAGGGCCAAGATTACCAGTTTCAAGCAAGCTCCCGATGAGACTTTATATGAGGCGTGGTCCCGATTCAAGAAATTGGTGAGGTCTATTCCTCACCATGGTTTTGACCCATGGTTTATATCTAACCAGTTCTACAATGGGCTGTATGATGACCACAGAGTCATACTTCATGCGTCATCTAATGGGAGATTCCAGGAAAATACCGACGATGATAAGGGATGGGCCCTTATTGAACAGATGGCGAATCATAGTGCTGAGTATGGAAACCCGAGAGATGGTATTAGAACAGTTCATGCAGTTGATAAGCAGGTTGTTGCTCAGCTGGAAGCCATGAATGCCAGATTTGACAAGTTGGAGTTACATTCTGTTGGGGAGCCTCAGATGGTCCATGTGCTTACTAGGGGGAGACCGTCACATGTGAGAGGTGTGGGAGCAATGATGGTCACACTGCTGTTGGTTGTCTTACGGAGAAGGAGCAAGTCCTTGCCTTTCAACAATATAAGCAAGGAGGGGGTTCCTATTACAACAACCAAGGGGCAGTCCATCCCAATTTGAGGTGGACTAGTCAAAATGTGCTCAATCCTACCCCTCCTCCGCACTAGCAACAACCGTATGTTCCTCCACATAAGAATCAACAAGGCTTTCAGAAGCCTCCTTCCTTCCCTCCTCCCAATCACGGAGCATCATCTTCTGAAGGGGTGAGTGAGATTGGTGAGCTGAAGACTATGCTGCAATCTTTTACAAAGCAGTGGCAGTTGAGTGATCAACAGAAAGATGCATCCATCAACGCACTTGAAACTTAAGTTGCCCAATTAGCCGCGAATCAATCTGCAAGGAAACCGGGTCATTTACCGTCACAAACTGACAAAAATCCACATGAGACGGTAAATTTAATCAATTTGAGAAGCGGTCGTTCATATGAGGGACCAGAAGTATTGAAATCAGACCCGAGGAGGGAAATAATAGCTGATGAACAGTGTTCTGTCAAAGGAAATGAGCTGACGGCTAAGAAAGGTCTCGATCGACTAGTTTCTGGAGGTCGATCGAGTAGATTTGCTGAAGAAAGTACTCGATCGAGTGAAATTCCTACTCGATCGAGTGAACAGGAAAAGGCGACTGCTCGATCGAGTGAATTTTCTACTCGATCGAGTGATACTATTGAAGAAACTACTCGATCGAATGGGAATTTTGGTCGATCGAGTAGTATGGACGACGGGCAGATTGATCGAGAGCCTGCTAGTGCTCGATTAAGTGACAAATCGCCTGAAAGACCTCGTTCGAGAGGAAAGAAGCGTCCAAAGGATACAGAGCTTGATCCGGCTGACACATTGGAAGAGAGAAACAAAGGACTCGAGATACCCATCACGGTTCCCTTCCCGAGGCGTCTGCAGAATACTAAAGCTAATCAACAATTCGGCAAATTTGCCGAGATCCTGAGAAGCTTGCAGGTCACTGTACCATTCGCCGAATCTGCGACACGGTACCCTCTTACCTTAAATTTATGAAAGAAATTTTATCGCGTAAGAGACATATTAGTGATAATGAGACGGTAGCCTTGACTGAGGTAGGGACGGCCCTAGTTCAGAATAAGTTACCTCCCAAACAGTCAGACCCAGGTAGTTTTTCGATTCCGTGTCATATTGGTACCCATTTGATTGATAACGCGTTATGCGATCTAGGCGCTAGCGTGAGTGTCTTACCGTTGTCTCTGGCTAAGAGACTTAGTTTGACAAAGTTTAATTGCACCAACATGACTGTCCAGATGGCCGACCGTAGCATATCACGGCCACTAGGTGTAATAGAAGACGTACCTGTTAAGATCGTGAGGTTCTTTATTCCCGTCGATTTCGTTGTACTTGACATCCCCGAAGATGCACATGCCCCTATTATTTTAGGGAGACCATTTTTATCTACTGCCCGTGCAGTAATAGATGTCGGGGGCAAGACATTAACTTTTCAGGTTGGGGACGAGGAGCTGATATTCCATCAGTCTAAATTCCGGAGCGCTCCTATGCAAGCTCAGCCTTGCAATGCCCTCTCTTCTATTGACCCTATTATTGACACTGCAAATGAAAATTTGGAGCATTGTGCTGCTATTGTTACCCCTCCGCCTCAGATTGAGAGCAAAAAGGAGGAAAGTCCGTCTGTTTTCCTTGCTGCAGGTACAGATGAAAACAATGAAGGAGCTGTCAAAGGGCATTGTGCAATTAATGTCAGTCAAGTTGGGAGTGACAGTGTTACAGCCGGTGAGAAAGGAGCAAGGGTGAGAAAAGTTCGCGCATATGTGGATGTGAACTATTCTCCTCCGAATGATTCAAGTTCAAGCTCATGGAAGCTGAAGAGGACGATCAATGTTGCTGAGGTGACGTCCTCCAGTCAGGAGCCCTCCGAGGGGCTACTGAATTGCTTTGGGAAGTGAGCGGGGAAATGCCCCGCGTACCAACTTGTATAAACAATTTTTAATTTTTCGTTGAATTTCTTTTATTGCTTTTAATTAGGACAATTAGAATTTAGACATTTTTTAGCGTAGATAAAGACTATAGACTGTTACTATGCGTATTTGGTATTTTGGGATATTATTGCAAGTGTTTTTATGCACGTTTGGGGAATTTTTACGCAAATATAAAGGAAGAATGACGAATTCAGGAGCTTACACGAGAAAAAGAGCTCGATCGAGTACTTTTTGTACTCGATCGAGTGGATTCTGTTCGATCGAGTAATGCATTACCAGTCGATCGAGTAAAGCAGAAATGGGGAGTTCTCGATCGAGTAAATTTTTACTCGATCGAGTAGATGGATTGTTAAAGTGCTCGATCAAGCAGTTCTAAACCACTCGATCGAGTAAAATGGGAATCGACACGCAGGGAGTTTCCTTTAACTCCTTTACTTTTGATTCTAATTTCATTTTTCCCCAAATTTTCGACTCTCCTCCTATATTGAGATCAAAAAAATCCCCAAATCCATCATTTTTCTTGCCCTTTTTACCAAATCCGTCTCCTACATTGTGTTCATTGTTAATTAATTGACAAAAGCCCTCTACTTTTCCCTTGATTCGTGTTGCTTTACTCGGTTTATTGAAGGAATTAGGGTTCCGCGGTTTTCGTTCCAAAATCGCCTTATTTGCTTATTTATTGTCAATTAATTCTTCTTTGTAGGACATCTAGCATCAAGTAAGTAATTCTTACACCTCATTGCATTTTAATTTCTTTTATTTCGCATTTTTATGAGGTAAATTAGCTTAGGGCTTCGAAATTCCTTGCTTAGTTGACTTCTTCGACTATAACTGTTATTGGTTGCCCTTATTTGTATTACTTGATGATCAATCCCCATTCCTCATTGCTTTTACATGTTTAATTTCAAATTTTGCGAGAAATATGCGATAAAGGCTCAGTACAGTCGAAATTTTTCGACTGTCAGACTGGGTTCTCATACTGTCAACTTGGTTTTCATGCTATCATGCTTAATTTACATCAGTTGTCGCTGAATTTCATGCTTAGATGCTTGCTACCTCGCTCTATCGCTGTTTATACGCCTTCATTCGAATTTTTGAGGAATATTGGGAATTTTTGGGCTGAAGTCGAATTTTTTCGACTATTTGGGGATTTGTCATGCTGTTACCATGCTGATTTTCATGTTGTCTAGCTGTTTTTCTTATCAAATCCTCTGCCCTTTGTATACAGGATGGATTCTAGCTCTCTGCCCTCCACTAGCTCGACTTCTAGTCCATCCCTGACTGAGACGGTGGTCCCTACTGTTACCACCGCCTCCACTTCTGTTAGTACCGCAGCCCCTAAGTTCTTAGTCTCTGTTGCAGGCACAGTTTTTATGCCAGCTAGCACTGCTGCTAGCTCTGTTTCGGCTGCCACTTCAGTTACGGCCACCACCACTGCTAGCACCGCTGCTAGTCTTTCTTCTTCAGTGGTGGCCACAGCAGCCACAGCCTCTACTCCAGCCGCTGTTTTCACACCTGTGGCGGACTCACCTGCAGTTGCAGCTGCCTTTAGAGCGGCCCTAGTTCCTCACACCGTCACTGGACGGGCTTCTACTTTGGGTTCTAGAGGTCGGGGCCGAGGTCGTGGACGTGCTCGTGCTACACCAGCTCCTGCCACCTCTACTTCTGCCGCTCCCTCCACTTCAGCTGCTTCTCCTTCTGGAACGATCACTGTTCGAGGGGATAACTCCCTCGACTCTCACCCAGACTACCCGCAGGTAATTTTTATTAACGCCATACATCGTAAGAGGTTTTATCACCTCCTAGGCTGCGAGTTTGTACCTTCCCGGTTTTTAGATAAACCGGCACTTGAGAGACTCGGCATCTACGAGTCAGTTTGTGAGCTTCTACGGGGCACGGGGATGGCCGGACTCATCACTATGAGTGGCCGTACCTTCCTGGAGTTGAGTCTTGAGTTCCTCAGCTCCTTCACCTTCTCCTCCGGGGCACACGATGCTGCCCCACTAGTACTTCTGTGTCTTTCCGCTTATTCAACCGGACTTTTTCGATGACTTTGGAGAAGTTTGGTGGCAGACTTGGCCTTTCCTCTACGGGCGACGCTACCGCCCCTAGGAGGGTCATCCGTCAGCTTTGGAGGCCCTTGGCCCAGACCAACTTTCCCGAGCGAAAGCTCGCACAGGTCCACCTTCCCCCTGCCCGTTACTTTCTTAGATTGATGGGGAGCACCATTTTTGGCCAAAAGGAGCCAAACAACATCACCAACACCGAGCTCTCCATCTTGGGCGGTTACCTGAACATCAACTGTGAGGGTCCTTTTACCCTCAACATTGCCTACTTGACCGCCCTGTACTTTCAGGCCCAGGGGCTGAAGGAGACAGGATCTATTGCCTGCGGTGGCATAGCCACCATTCTTGCCCGTTCCCTTTTCCCCGTCTGGCCCCGTGACTTGCAGTACCTTGAGAATGAGAGGTATCTGAGTCTGGATGTCATGCTTTCTCAGCATTGGCTGACCACAGACTACCAGACATGGACGATAGACGGTTCTTTGTCTGTGGACCTACCCTGTAACACTCTCCCCTGTCTAGCCCCTTCGCCTACAGTCGCTAGGGGCGACCGACTGCCACCTCCACCGGACTACCACCTTCCACTCCGACCACCTCCCACTTTACCCACCGCCAAGAAGCAGCGTAGACTTGAGACTGGAGAGGGGTCCACACCTTCTGGGAGTGCCCAGCCTTCCACGGCTACTCCCATCCTGACCCCTACTCCTACTCCTACTCCTGCACCCACCGACCAGACACAGGCACAGCCGGTCCTACCGGCTACTTTCGTACCACCTCCACCCTTTGCGGCGTCCACGGTCATGGACCAAGGGCGCCGTGACGATTTGTTTCTTGAGATTGTAGAGCGACAGGATCGTATGGAGAGGGACTTAGCTCTTACCTTACACCCTCTGTACGAGTACCACTTGAGGCGACACCGTCCGATCCCAGAGGGTTAGCCACACCCTTCCTTTTACCGGTACCCAGCTGAGGGGTACCCGGAGTCTGCTGAGGAGGAGGAGGACCAGGACCCTGCGGTGGCAGCGGAGAGAGCTCGAGCTGAGCAGAGGAGTACAGAGGTGGAGGAGGATCCGGAGTTCCGGGTGGAGGACATCCGTGACGAGGAGGCTGATGAGTAGCTACTGGTCTACTCACTTCCCCAGTTTTCTGGCTGGTTTGGGGAAGTTCGTGTTTTGTATGTATATCTAACTCTTTTATTTTTATCTCCTTTCTATTTTATTGTTTTTATTCTTTATTGGTTGTATATTCCCGTTCCCCTGTATATATCTGCTGGTGTATGTTGGAGGACAACGAGGGCGTTGTCCGTTTTGGTTTGGGGAGGGTATTTCATCCTTTTGAGTCTGCATTTGCATTTGTTTGCATTCACGTTTATTTATTTCAGCTTGCATTGTTTGTTTATTTCATTAAAAATTCAAAAAAAAAAAATTAGAAAATTTCAAAAATCCAAAAATATTCACGTTTATTTTTGCATATAGGTTGAGTCGGAACGGTAGATTTCCGTGATGAAACTGCACGATAACTTGTCATTTCACTTGAGCCTTGCACTTCTGTTGATAGTTATTAGCTTTGTCATACACATAGTCTACGAGTTTCTGTTCAAATATAGCTGACTGTTTAGACTTGACCTTATAAATTGGCAAACTACTCCATAAATTCTGAGTTTTAGAACCCATAACTGGTGACATTCATGGCCGGTTCATTAGGAATTGAGAGTAGTACTCCTTCCATAACATGTTCATCATTTTTGCACTTTTATTACATTCAATTTCTTGTCAAATGCACACATTCAGGTTTGTGGTTGGTGTCACATGCAGGGAGGTACTTGCAAATTTTCCCATTTCCTTATATTTTTCACCCATTTAGCTCCACATAAGCCAAAACCTGCCTTTTTGACCCATTAGCTACATCCCAAATTGAGTCTGCCTAGTCAAGCTAGTTTAGTATGTCTTTTGTGGTATGATTTTCGATCTGCAGTTTGGCCCGTATCTTTTTGCATGGAGTTGGTGAAAATTAAGAAAGGAGAAAAGAAATAAAAAAAACATGAAAGAAAGAAAAAGAAAATAAAAGGGAAGCTGATTCACGTGAAAAAGTAAAAAAAAAGAAAAAAAAAGAGTTTGATTTGATTCATTTAGATGGTGTTAAAAAAAGGGAAGTTTGTGACCGTCTGACTCCTCCATTCTTATTCCATATTTTTGAGGAGAATGTGTATGAGTTTAGTGAGCTGTGTGCCAAATGAAGGGCACTTGTACTTAGTTTTTCAGTCAGTTGAGATTCGGATGGTCTTATATGGTCCTGTTAGGAACTGGCTTGACGCTTTTACCTCCACATTACCATAACTTGTTTTGCCTTTTCTCACCTCAACCTCACTATTCCCATATTATTTGTAAGCCCTCGGCTGTGACGGACATTATTGGTTGGAGTGTGTGCATTAGTACTTGAATTGTCTTTCATTTTTGTTGCATGCATGCTATGTAGGTCGTAGTTAGGTGAGTGACTGTCTTTCCTTCTCTCTTTTACATATAACATTCACCCTTTGCTTCATGAGAGAAGAGTGACTACGAGAGAGTCCGATTTTGTTGGTCTTGCAAGGTCGATAGGTTGGCTATATTTCTGAACAGCTTATAACTCGTTTGCGTATTGACTCCTTAGCTATAACTGTTAGTTTTTGTTGCATTAAATTGGTTCAAGTAGACAAGTTAAGCTAGCTCTGAGTTTTCATTTCCGTTCCATTAGTTGCATTTTAGTTTACTCGAGGACGAGTAAAGGTTCGGTTTGGGGAGATTTGATACCTGCATATTGTATAGTCTTTTTAGCCTATTTTAGGACGTATTTCTATGCATTTTTGTACTGTTTATATAGTATTATGCTCCGAATTGGCTACTTTGGTTCGTTTTGTCTGTTTTGTAGAAATGAACGCAAAAGTATTGGAATCGTACCATTTTTCGTCCTTTTTGCATGCATTTAGAGGAGACGGGATTTTCCTGAGTGAGATACTGCATTGGGAAGCGTGAAGGCACGGTTTACGAGGCAGCCGGGCATGGATTTGAGCTGAATTGAAGACAGAAGACTCGATCGAGTGGTTTTATTACTCGATCGAGTGGTTTCTACATCCTTGGTTGGTCGATCGAGTGCTTTTCTACTCGATCCAGAAGTGCTATAAAGAGGGGTTACTCGATCGAGTAATTATTCTACTCGATCGAGTAGATTTTATGGAGTTTTGCTCGATCGAGTGGTTTTATTCCACTCGATCGAGTGGATTCTGCTAGCGTGGGCTTTAATTAGCCCGTGAATTTATTTTAGCTAATGGACTTAGTTGTTTTTCTATTTAAGCATTACGTTACTAGGTTATTAGAATCTAATTTTCGACTATCAAAGTTACTATCATTCAAGACTGCGTACTACTTTCTTCTTCACTGTAACTTTATTTTGGGATTTATTTCGCTTGGATTTGATTGTTCTTTACGCCGGATTCGCACGATTGTAATCTCTTTCTCCTTTCTTAATAATAAACATCATTTCATTTGCTTTAATTCTTCGTCTTGCTTTATTTACTTTTTGCCCTAATTTACTTTTTTTGCAATTTAATCATCGTTTTAATATGTTGAATGCTGGTTATTTATCTGTTGTTAGTTTTGATAGTATTGATAGCAATATGAGTAGCTAAATCTAATTCATGTTGGGATTAGGGGATCTACGGTAGAAATGTGACGGTGTAGTAAATAGGTTAGATGAATTAATTGTGAGATTCTGTCTCCATAGCAATTTAATTGTATTTTACCGACTTAGTTGAGTGCACGCTTCTGAGTCATCCCTTTAATCTGGCTAAAATTAATCCTAGATCGAAAGATTGGACTAAATAGGCCTGCTATGAACAGTAGACTACCCTGACGAGGATGAAAGTTAAGTTAGTGGTAGTTTAGGATAGAGAGTGGACCGAAAGGACCTTTCAATACCCGTCTTACATTAATTCGTCTAAGTTGTTTACAGTTGAGTCACTGGACTACCGTAGTGAACCGAATTCCTGACATGACCCTTCTCTATCGATAGTTTAATTCTATTTCCCCTTTTACTTGCTCTTTTTTCTTTACTTCTCTTTCCTTTAAACCTTTAGTTTATAAAACAATTAAACAACCCCCCCCCCCGTTTGTGACCAAATAAACAGACTTCTACAAATATCTTGCTTCCCTGAGGAGATCGACCTGACTTCCCTAGCTATATAGTTAGTTTAGTTAGTTTATTTTTGATAGGTATACGACAGACGTATCATGGCACTCAACGTTACCATCCTTGCTCTTTGCCTTGCCTAGTGAGCCACTAGTCTCACCAGGCCCACTCTTACCGTTTCCTGACTTTTTAAACTTTGGCTTTCCTACAGTTAGGTCGCCGTGAGCTTTGCCCTTACCCTTATTCTTGTTGGAAATCATGAGAACATCTTGCTTCATGTTCTCACTCAATTTCATATCCTTCTCGGTCTGTACTAGAACTGAGTGTAGCTCATGAGGACCTTTCTTCATGTCATTCATGTAGTAATTTGCCCTGAAAAGGGCAAAACCATCATGAAGTGAATGAAGCATACGGTCAATGACTATGCTCTCACTGATTTTGCAATCAAGTGCCTCTAGTTTCTCGACATTCTCAATCATGTTAAGAATGTGTGGGCTAACCGGTTGGCCCTTCTGGAGTTTTGCATCAAAGAAGCGACAGGTATGTTCATAAGTAACGATTCTCGGTGCTTTTGAGAACTCATTAGTGAGCGTGGTGAAAATCTTGTTTGCACCTTGGGCAATGAAGCGTCTTTACAAATTGGTTTCCATTGCAAAAATGAGTACGTTCTTTATCGCACCTGCTTCCATAACGAAGTCACTATAAGCAATTGACTCGTTAGCTCTTGCATTGGGGCCTGGGTTTGGCGATATTAGCTCAGTTAAGTACTTGAGCTTACCGTCAGCAATGGCAGCATTCCGTAATGATGCCTCCCAGTCCGCAAAGTTGGACCCGTCATTCTTCAGTCGTGTGAACTGATTCATGTGGTCCATGAAAGCTTTTAGCCAGGACTTGCGTCCAAGTGTGGCACATGGCATAGGGATATCATTATTTCCAGCCATTTGTTGTAAGCAGTATTATCAATATAAAATGAATTCTACACTGCGAAAGGAAAAAAAATATAATAAGTATACTCATCGTTATGATTTAAGTCTAATCCAATATTTTTATAACGCGAAGACTCAAGCATTTATACAATTGACCTTCCTCAAGAATTATATAAATGATCCCAAGACTCAATTATCTGTAAATTGATAAGCCAACCTTTTGGCTAATTCTACTTTTAGAATTCTTGGTTGATAAATTTCTGTAAATTCTATCTATAGTCCATCATAATCTCGAGAAACTCTTCGGATTATAATGTTGAGGTAAACAAAGTCAACACAAACTACTTACCCAACGTAGAACGGGTCATCTGGAGAGTAAGGTCCTATATGCCTATCGACGAAGAAGGGATTCATAGCTGTTTGGCCTATAAAGACTAGTCTCAATTTCAGTTTTAGAGGAAGATCCCATCAACTTTATTTTTAATTCATTTTAAGTGAACTAATATCTAGCATGCGAGAATGAATAAACTAAGATAATGGCTTAAAATTGTGTGACATCTTTATGTCCATGATAACTAACATTCAATTTATATGAGTCAATTTTCATGCATATAAGTAGTAGGTGGTTTGGTTTAGGCGGAATATGATGCACTAATTATCATGCGAATGAAAAACAACGAGAATGAAAAACGTAAAACAAAATAAAGTCCTAGTGTGGCCTATCTACCAAAATGAACATAAATACAACTTTGGAATCCTTCCTAGGACCCGAGAAGCTTGTCTTGATGTTCCATCTTGGACCATGTAGCGGGAGTGAGCAATCCAATCTCCATCTTTAGTCTTCTTTAAAATTACGATTAAAATTACAAAATAAACCTATTTACATTCTAATTTCAAAAACATAATACTAAAGAAAATTAAAGGAGATTCGAGATCTCAAAATTACATTAAAATTATGTTTCCATCATTACGAAAACATAATTAACTAAGGCCACACTAGGTATTACAAATTAAAACCGATTGCAAAAATACGTAAATAAACCATTCAACAAAACATTCAACTAAATAAAAATGCATCAACTATAAATTAATCATTCAAGACATAATTCCTTAATTATGTAGAGTAATTTATCCAGACCACCTATTTTAGTATTATCAAAATTATGTGACAATTCCTCAATTACTCACAATAATTCCAATTTTAATTCACATTAACCTATAATATGAATTAATCTAATATTATTTTAAACTTCTTTAAAATAATTTGGGTATCTCAAAATTGTGAACCTTTTCACAATAATTATTATACATTATAGATAATAATGTATAATCAATATTGGCCAAAACAAAACAAAAAAAAATTTCTTTTGCTCTCGGCATAATTAAAAAAAAAAAAACAAAAAAACAGTTTTTTTATTCTCGGCATTTAGCCCTAAAAAACACAAAAAACAGATTTTTTTTCTTCTTTCTCGGCATTTAGCAAAAAAAAAAAAACAAAAAACCAGTTTTTTTTTTCTTTAGTGCTCTCGGCAAATGCCAAAAAAAAAACAAAAAAAACAGATACTTTTTTTTTTAACTTCTTGCGGCAAATGCCCTAAAACCAAATAGTTTTTTTTTCCGAGAAAAATAACCCTTTTAAAATGAACGAATTTGTTTAATGTTGCTACTAGAACAAGATTGACATAATCATCAACATTTAAATTAATGAATCATGATCTTAAACAACAATTTAACATCATGTGAGCCAAAAACTATATAGCAAAAACAAATAATCATCATTAAAACAATTTCCATTTACATTTTAATTTAATTCTCATTAAATCAAAACATCTACAAATTTATCATATTATCATCTTAACTAATTAAAACAACAATACGAATAAATCAAAATGGAAACAAAAACATCAAAAACCAAAAATCAACTCGGCAAAAAATTTTTTTTCTCTCGGCCGAATTTTCTTTTCTTCCAAAATTTTTTTTGTTTAAATCCATTTATGAAAATCATATAAAATAATTTCGTGGCCTATGCTCTGATACCACTTGTAGGAAATATCGGTATACTTCATCAAGAAAAATTCGGATTATAACGAATTATGATATATGAAATTGCTAGTCATAAACGAATTGCATAAACAAAAGAATAGAGAGTTAGAATTAACCTTTGGTCCTAGTAATTTGGCGTATGAACAATATCGAAATCTATATTCTCCTAATCGTTGCACCAAAATGCTTTGAGAAATGCCTCTCAATTTGCTAGAATGAGATCCCTAATTTCTAATTAATTTTTAGGGTTTTTTGTGTGATGAGTGAATTAGGTTAAGGAAAAACAAGTAAGAAAAAAAGATCTCCCTCCTCCCTATTATAACCGAGTAAGGAGAGAAAAGAGGAAGATTTTTCTTTCTTTTTTTTTTCTTACTTTGACCGAATAACCCACCCAAAAATAAGGAGAGAAATCTTCTTATTTTTGGTAGTTATCATATTGTATAAAATGCGTATAATTATCAATTGTCATTTATGTTGTCAAGTATTTAATAAGTCTACACACAACAGTTTGCAGTCGATTTATTAATACCGGTCTGTCAACATTTATTATGACAATTTCGTATAATATATACTTTAACTATAAATATCGCATATTTATAATTTGCTAATTAAATATAACCGATTACGTTTAACTACGAATTAACATCTTAATTCGTTTAAGCTAACATTATATACATTAATTAAATATAACAGTTTATATTCAATTTACGAATTAACAGTTAATTCGTCTCAGCTAATATTATTTAATTATATTAAATAATCGTCTCATCATCACATTGACTAACTGTTTAGTCAAATACATGAACTAACCTTTTAGTCATATAAGGCATCAATGTGATTATATTTTCATACAATCACATCTCTCAAACACATCCTTTAGGTGTGACTTTTAGGGACCAGTTGATCACCGCCATCAGTATGATAATAACGTCAAACTTCTAGCAAGCCAACCGTTATTAAGTAAACGTTAATCAATTGATAAAATACTAAGTATACCCTTGTGAACCTATAAGAGATTTATATATGTTATCACACTAACTGTGGAGGACACAAGCTCCAACAGGAAAGATAGACAATAATGGAGTCAAAGGGAGAAAAGAAGAACAAAAGAGAGAAATAGAGGAGGAGGACGTACGACAGAGTTCACGTGAAAAGAAAAGGATTGACCTAGTTACTTGCTAGGTTAATTCTATTTAAAAGGAGATTAACTAATGGGCTTTGGGTCCATTAGCTCATACAATGGATTATCTGATTACAAAACCAATCGCATATTATTAAAACGCTAGGAGAGCTTAAATAAGAAAAGTAATTATTAAATTAAAATAGTCAAATCGTACACGGACATATTAACCCAATCAAAAGTAGGCTAAAACGACAAATAATAAAATAGAGAACGAAGACGATAAATATAAATATTTTCAAAATACATTATTAAACATCAAAATAATTAATTGAATAAAATAGTTTTATAATAAAATATTATTATAAAATACGGGGTGTTACAATCCAACCCCCTAAAAAGAAGTTTCGCCTCGAAACTGGAAATTAAAAGACAAGATCAAAACAAGGTAAGAATTACAAGTGATCAGTAATAAAGGTTATCTCGGAATCCTAACCGCTGCGTACTCTTATCCATATCCACACTCAAACCAAAGAAAATATCCTAAATCATCAATGTTAATATCATCTTCACACACTCTGACACCCCAAACTCAAACCATCTAAGTCCATAAAGATCACTAAGCCAACATCTAGTCCTCACATTTCAAACACTCATCCAACTACCATTAACCATCATTAAACAACATATATGACCTCTCAATATTGTGAACTCGTTACCATTATCCCAAATCCACACAACCATTAACAAATAAACCAATTCTAGTTTGCCATTCACAACATGATCTAACATTAACCAAAACCCCATACAGATAATCTCTAAACCAAAGTATCTTTCGAATGAGAAAACTCTTCCATTAACGAGTCCCATTATAATTACTGCATCCTATATTAATATCCTCAAATCGAGTAGTGCTTAAAATCATCCAAAACTCTTAAGCTAAAAAAGGCTTCAACAAATCTCGATGATTCTCTTTATATATATCCAGTATCCAAAGTCATCAATCTCAAACCTCAAACTCTGACTAAACTGTCAAAATTTTATCCAACCTCAATCTCATGACAAAATCATCAGTCACACTCGCAAGACCCAATCGTAATTCCTCTGAACACTTATGATCACAATATTCCTAAGAACCCAAGGAACCATACACCTTTAGTTAAGCAAATCCCTATTGTACCATAAACCACTTGCCATCCATAACGCATTTCCATCAAAGCAAAATAATAGCATCATACAACTCTCATCACATGTGCTCATATATTTACAAAACTTATAAACTCAATTGTAGTTACAGTCTACTATCCATGGCCATTATCTTTGCATCACGAATTCACCACAAGACTGTATGAATCTATGTCCTTCAATTAATCACTCATACACTTTAAATGAAACATCTTTAACCCCAGATAGAACAAACAAACATCTATATATCCTCAATGTAATAACACCCTCAAATTTTCTTAGCTCATTATAAGACCTTTAATACTCCTTTTCCAAAACTTTAAATGTTATCCCAAAGCATACTCACATGCAACTATGTCTCTATGATCTCAACCTCAAATAACCAAAGTTAGCTTCATCTCAAAAGTCTATAATCCCAAAAAAAACTTATTCGTTACCAAACTCATAATAATAAATGTTCATTCCTTTCATACTTGAACGTCCACAACTACCATCAAACCTAACTTGTTGCCCCAAAAATCCAAACCACAAGGGCTTAGCCTCAAAGTCACCTCAAACAAGGACAACACCACCAAATGATTCAAAAGGATGACAGTACGATAAGAGTAATGTTCGGGTTACCAAGGATTAAAAGTTTTGACAAACATATAACCAAATGCACGATACATAACATGTAAGAAACATTTTCAAAACTGGTCAGCTTTAAAATCAACAATACATGATCAACGGTCATAGTGAACAACACATTTAATACACTTACTAACGGAATAACACATCAAGTTACAAACAACGCAATATATAAACTATATATTTAATACAATTAATATCGATAAACATTAGGACATAAACAAACATATACATGAACATAACATTTAAAACTATAAATAACAATATGAAATATTAAGGCACAAATAAGCCAGTACATGAACAACACATGTAATACAATTAATATCGATGCAAAACATCAACACATAATCAAACAAGTACATGATTGACAACCTATGTACAAAAATTAATAACAATGAGAAACATTAAGGCATAAACAAATAAGTACAAGAACAATACATGTAATACAATTAATAACGATATGAAACATTAAGACATAAATAAACAAGTCCTTAATTGTTTCTACCTCATTTACTCTCACTCATTTACTAAGTCAATTTATTTTAGTCATTAACTACGCGAGAGTTGGGAGCGTATTCGCTTTGATACCAACTGTAACAACCCAGATTATAAAACAAAGGAAAAACATACTATAAAGTAAATATCAGAGTACGATACTGATAAAAGGGTCAAGGTGGCGGAAACACCTGACCAATCCGGTTCGCTACTAAATCCAAAACAAACTAATACATTATTAAAGGTTCTCAAAACATAAAAACAAACTCCTAATTTATTATTCGTCTCGCCCCTCGATGCATCCCAAACATCTTCCAAACAGCGACGAGCCTTCAACCTGAGAATGGGGGTCGACAATCAGTCGGGAGTAACTAGATGCTCTCCCAGTCATGTTTACAACAATTGAATATAACCAACAATCAATAACAATTGAAATGCATAACAAGTAAACATGTGAGATCATCTATACTTATGAAAACTCGACGGCAACTAATCATTAATCAACGATATACAAAGCTATAAACACAACGTAACAACATTGCTACCCATATAAAATCAATAACGAAAGAACCAAATAACCAACCACGGAGCGTATAACAACTGCCTCCACTTACCTAAGCATATTGTATAGAACGAACGCCGTTAGAGCGTATACCAACTGCCTCTAACTGTCAAAGCGTATAACAACTGCCTCTGAACGGACGGAGCGTATAATAACTGCCTCCATCGGTGTGGATCGTATAACAACTGCATCCACGGTACTATGCATAGCGTATATCAACTGCCTATATGCCTAGGACCTGGCCAGACTCTCGGTGCAATAACTGTACACCGAACGACACACGGGGACCAGAGCGTATAACAACTGCCTCTAGCCAATCCCGAACATAGACCTACGACAAGTCCCACAAGGGCTAGCGTTTGCTCATTTCGATCGGTATGTAACTGGTACCTCACGTCATCTATACAACTAGCCCATAAACAATGCACGGTATAACCGACCATACATATATGTGAATAGCATCACTATCAAATCATCATAGGATAATATAGCTGACCATCCTACAATTATATGAACAAGAGTAATAAACGATATATGCAAACATAGCGTTATATAATGAAACTGAACACCACATAACATGTGAAACAAGTATCAACCATTCAATGTTATAGTACTCTAGCTATAACTTTTAACATTAGTCATTCAATGTTATAGTAACCCTACCCATAACGTGAACTCTGGATGCGAGGTTATAGTAACCTCGACTATAATATCAACATATACGACTTGAAGTTATACTTAACTCCACTCTAACCTTGACACGAAACTCAAAGTTATACTAGTTCCAACCATAACCTTGAGCCATAAATCTCAGGGTACGTTAGTTCCAGCTATAACCTTAACTTGTTCTTCAATGTTATAGTAGCTTCAGCTATAACCTTGAATGATATTTCCAAGGTTATGCCTCAAACGGCCATAACTTGAGTAACAACCCAAAGTTGTACTAACTTCAGCTATAACACTTGAATCATCATCAAGGTTATACTAGCTTAGGCTATAACTTTGGAGAGCACTCTTGGCCGCCTATCATGCCGCCTCTAGGATTTGATTCGTAAACCCTAATTGCGCTCATGACACCCATAATTTAATGCATAAGCAACATATGATATATAATTAATGCATAAAAACATATACAAACATGCGAAACATATTTAATCATAATAACAAATAATCAAACATGTACCAATCATGCAAAACAATCAATAAATCATATTAATTACAACAATTGGCATAAACACAATTAAAAGAGAAACACCTAGTTACCTTTTTAGCAATTAATGAAAACCTCCATAAAGAAAACGACCAACAAAGCCTTGTCTTCAACACGTGTCAACGTCCTCAAAATCGACAATAAAGAATATACCCAAATCTAAATCCATTAAATCACCATAAAAGATTCTTCTTCTTCTTTACCCATTAAAAATAAGAGACCTTAAAGGTAGGTCCAAAGGTCCATACAAATAATCCCCATAAAAATATTTGGAGATAAATATGTTGTAAGGATAAGAGCAAGGATTATGAAAATATAATTTGTGTATGAGTTTGGAAGAAGGAAAGATAAACAATAATGGAGTCAAAGGGAGAAAAGAAAAACAAAAGAGAGAAATAGAGGAGGAGGACGTATGGCAGAGTTCACGTGAAAAGAAAAGGATTAACCTAGTTGCTTGCTAGGTTAATTCTATTTATAAGGAGATTAACTAATGCGCTTTGGGTCCATTAACTCATACAATGGATTATCTGATTACAAAACCAATCGCATATTATTAAAACGCTAGGAGAGCTTAAATAAGAAAAGTAATTATTAAATTAAAATAATCAAATCGTACACGAACATTTTAACCCAATCAAAAGTAGGCTAAAATGACAAATAATAAAATAGAGAACGAAGACGATAAATATAAATATTTTCAAAATACATTATTAAACATCGAAATAATTAATTTAATAAAATAGTTTTATAATAAAATATTATTATAAAATACGGGGTGTTACAAGATGCGATCAATTTAGCTTCATTTTGCTCCATGTAAGCAAGGCTGGCACTCCTCTCCTGCCAAGGGCACAAAACCTCATAGAATATGCAAAATAGGAAGCTAAAGATAATAAACGACCCTAATTCATGCTAGAAAGCATAGGAACGATGCTAGTTAGCGGATTAAATGTGCGTAAATATGAGTCACATCAAATATCCCCAAACCGAACCTTTGCTCATCCCAAGTAAAAAGCTGACTAAAACTATGACCTTTATTTAAACTAATACTACTACTATAGACGATGTGAGACAATTCGCAGGTCTCACTCCGCCCCTTCAACTCACAACAAGACATCTATGAGGTAAGATACCTTCTTGCAAGGCAAGGTGGGGCTTGCCAAAATAGTTGTGCATCCAAACATTAAGCGTACAAAAACAAGTAAAAGGATTCATCTACAAAAGAATAGCTACTTTCCTCATCTAAGTGGCGGAAATCATCTACAAGGGAAGCAATTTAAGGGTACACATTCCATCATAGATATTAGTTCTCCTAGTTACTAAGTTCAAGAGGATACAAACAAGTCACCTCCAAGTTGTGTTAAACTAGGCTACTTTGGTCCACAAGTGCTCAATCCTTTTGTCAAGGGCGATCAGATGGGGTGGAAGGATGATCCTTATTGTTGGAACATATGTCCTCCGACAATAATGCGATCACAACTGTCGATCATGATGATCACATGTTTAAATCTCATTTTAAGAATACATGTGAGAAGTAATATTTTACAGTCAACTGGTCCACACATATCGGTAATGATTGGCTGACTAGAGTTTGACATTACTGTCGTGTGACGGTGGTGATCAGTTGATCCCCTTAGGTCATACCTAAAGGGTAACACTCTTAATTGATTATTTAATTGATCGTATGTCGATACGGGTTAATTAAATTGCTTAAAATTGACGGACGATTTTGTGAGTATTATTTACGTGTGTTATTGTAATTCGATTAAATAAAGATACGGTATAAGTAATCAAATTGTTTTATTACTTGGATAAAACTATTGTTTACGAAACAATTGAATCTGAATGAATAATTTATTATAAATACAAGACGTTGTGATTTATAATTGATAAACCATTTTGGTACAAGTAATTATGAATTACTAAGTCGATTTTTGTACATGACGTATTTTTATTAATACGTTGATTTTTAATATGTTAAAAATACATTACATTGTGACTTGTCATGTAACATGTTACATATGACAAATTGACAAATAACAAAATATAAAATGGACCTCCCATTTTATAAGTGCCGAAAAATGGAGGGAATAAGGTTAATATTGTGTTTTGATTATGTTAAGTGGAGAACATGATGATTAACCTAAATGACTAGCCTTACATGCCTAGTCTCACCTTGGGAAGAACAAGGCCATACATTGGCTTCCCTTGTCCCTCCTCCACGGGTTTTCTAGAGCTAGATATAGGGTCTTTCCTCTATCAATTATTCATTCACAACGTGAATTATTTTCTAGTGTAAGAAAATAAAAATTCTCTCTAATTTATAAAAGCTTAGAGAAATAAAATCTCTCAATATTCATCCTCTCTTGGCCGAAATTTCAAGAGGACAAAAACAAATTTTTGGGTCAATTTTAGTAAGATTATTATTATTTTAGATCAAGTAATATTAATCTATTAAGAGGTTATCTTGGGTATTCATCTTTGGGAGGGATTCTATCTTTGAATCCTTATTCTTCCATTTGTAAGGAAAGCTCAAGAACAAATAAGAAGGAGATCTTACTTGTGCCCTATAATCCGAAACTTTCATAGTAAGAAAGACGATTTCTTCTCTATTTCCATTTATGTTTGCATGCATAAGATTTGTAATTATTTTATGACTAAATAATTTCTCACATATTTGAATATGTAAATTAATTAGATTAATAATTTCTAACAAGCGGTATCATGAGCCTTAGGTTGTTTGCATGCAAATCGGTTATTGTTTTTTCCGAGTTATAAGATTAACAAACAAAACTTATAAATTTGTGTTTATTATGAACTATCACGAAATTTATTTTCATGTTAAAGTTTCTAGTCCTAAAATGTATTTAGGATATTTTGGTTTATTTATGGATTTTATTGTTGATTTTATATAATAATGGCATTAAAATGTGATTTTTATGATAAAAATGTCATTTTTGGACTAAAAATAGCTAAACTTTGATTTTTTTTAGTGGTTTTTGCATATGTTTTCACATATATTATCTACTGATGGCCTGTAAATGTTCATAATAAAATGAGTTGTTATGCTCGAAATATGGTTTTTTCAAGTTAAAATCGTATTTAAATGGTTAAATAGGTTAATATGAGTTATATTTCGAATCTGGTCATAGAAATTTAGTATGTTGTCACATGCAATTTTAAAAGATGTGTGTAAAATATTTGGCTATAATGGAGTCTTTATGCATGATTTATGAATTTTTGATGAAAAATCAGCTAAATAGTGACTTTAATTAGTAAAAATGCTAAAGCATACTTCATGACTAAGGAAAAATGTCACATATTGTATTTTATCATATATTTCAGATCTAAAAGTGAAAAGTTAATAAAAATATTTTTTCTCATATTTTTATGGTAATAATTGATAAATCCGATAAATCGCAACATTGTTTTTCTCGATAAATTTTCGAAATTTTTAACCTAAGTTTTGAACATTATGAGTGTCATGGTATTTTTCCAGAATGTTCATGAGTTTAAATTTCAAATTTTGAAATTATTTGAAATTTTTATGATTTAATTTGAAGTTTATGACATAATTTTGTAGTTTAAGTCCATTTATGAACAATATTAAGAAATATAGGTTAATTATTGTCAATATGTTAGTGGAGACCAATTTTGAGTCCTAAGTTGATTAGGGTAATTAACTTGTACATAAATATGAATTTATGTAATTATTGTGATTTTAAAAGGTTAAATCACGCAAATCCGTAAAAACCAATTAGTATACGATATTGGCTCCTTAAAGGCGATTTAGCATAAAATTGTGCATGTTCATACATATTATAATGCTGCATTTTATTTATGATTGTCATATTTTAATTTTATGTAATTTTTGAATTATGTAATTTTACTTAGTATGGCCTTAGTTTTTTAATTGATATTACCCGACATGTATGGGAATATCGATTCGGTTGTAATTTATTGTGATCTCGTATCACCGTTTTGTAATTTAATAGATTTTTTTTATTACAAATGTATAATAGGAAATTATGTAATTTATTATGTAAATTTATTTATTCCGGAGTTCCTTGAAGACGGTTCCACTCGAGAAGGCGATCCATTAAAGAAAGTGTTGCCTTGAAATGCGTGCCAAGACTGAAGTTCAAGGGACCAAAGGAGTTGGTTTCCGAATTTGTAATAGTTTATTAGATTTACTATTCTAGGAAGGCCATACTAGGATTTTATTTATGCTTTGCATTTTATTTATATGTTGCATGCATCGCTAAATCGCCATAACTAAACATGCATTTTAAATCGAGTTTATCGACCGTGTCAATTACAATTATCGTAGTTCACCGCTTTAGTTCACTTAAAACGTGATAGATAATAAATTGACATGACCTCTCGCTAAAAATAAACAATTGAGACTTAGCCTTACCAAAAAGTAAAAACCATGAAAACCTATTTCGTGAGGGAGTGCGCTCGGCTACACCGGGGTACAAACCTTGTTACGTAGGGGAAGTGGGTGATAAATGTCTATCCACCGAATTCATGTTGATAAGGGATGAATCGGCTACCCCGTGCCCAAGTTAATGTGAATTTGGATCATGGACACATTTAATTGAAATTTGGATTGACCTCAACGGAAGTATTCGTGACCGTAGTCGCATGTGTTCCGGGCTATAGATAAATGTTAGAGTAATTTTATCGACCGAGAGTTCTAAACGTAGAATCGATTAAAGAGTTAATCCACCGAGTTATATTGATGAGGGATGAATCGGCTACCCCGTGCCCAAGTTAATATGAATTTGGATCTCGGAATCATTTATAATAGTTGGGTAGAGGTCACTATATAAATGTTCATATCTTGTTAAATTATTTACAAGTATGATTAAAAATGACAAATGTTAATATTTCCTTTTCCTCCATACTTGTAGTTCATTACAATGAATCCATCAAACGCTACTACACCGATTACTATTGAGTCTTGCCACAATGTTTTTGACGACGTTTGCTTCAACAATGATTTCAACACTACTAGAGAACTTCATTTTGGGATAGGTTCGGATGGAAACATAAACTTCATCACTTCTTCTAAACCTCCTACTACTGCAAGATCTCTTGTGAGCCGGTCTCAGGAAGACCGACTCATAAAACCTATAGGATCTTTGTCTTTGGAAGAGAAAGATGCCAAGACTAGTGGGAGCTTAAGCAATCAAGTTATTGCTTCCAAGGGCAAAAAGTTTAAGAAGAAGGGAAATAAAGGGAAAAACTTCAAGCAAGTTGAAGATGAGTGCCATTATTGCTATGGCATGGGACATTGGCTTAGGAATTATCCCGTATGTTTGCGAAATATAAGGGAAGGAATCATCGTTCCAAAAGGTAAAATTCCTAAGGAAATTTATGTTATTGATGTAAATTATACTTCCACTACGACATGGGTACTGGATACCGGTTGTGGTTCTCACCTTTGTAATCATTTACAAGGGTTAAGAGACGTGAAGAGGCTTAGCAAAGGAGATGTGGATCTACGCCTTGGAAATGGAGCTCGAGTAGCGGCCGAATCCAAGGAAACTTATGTATTAGCTTTGCTTAATGGATTTGAGTTGTATTTACATAATTGTTTTTATGTGCCTACACTTTCTAAAAACATTATTTCTATCGCTATGTTAGACATGGACGGTTTTTGTTTTGTCATTAAGAACAATCGTTGTACTATTTCAAGGAACGACTTGGTTATAGGCCAAGCTCCTTCCATTAATGGCATTTACATTTTAGAAACCTCGAATCCGACTAATGAGATCTACAACATTCAATCAAATAAACTCAAATCAAGTGATCCAAATGAATCGTTCATTTGGCATTGTCGATTAGGTCACATAAACGAGAATCGCATCAAAAGATTAATTTCGAGTAATGTGATTACACCATTTGATTATCAATCATATGGAACATGCGAATATTGTCTTCTTGGCAAAATGATTCGAAATCCTTTTAGTGGTAAAGGGACACGAGCAAGTGAACTATTGGGACTCATACATACCGATGTATGTGGACCAATGAGTATCACCGCTCGAGGAAATTATGACTACTTCATAACCTTCACCGATGACTTGAGTAGATATGGGTATATCTATTTAATGAAGCATAAAAGTGAAGCTTTTGAGAAATTCAAGGCATTTCAAAACGAAGTAGAGAACCAATTGAACAAAAGGATAAAGGCACTACGATCCGATCGTGGTGGAGAATATCTTAGCCTTGAATTCGATTCACACTTGAAAGGTTGTGGTATTATATCACAATTTTCTCCACCCGGAACACCACAACTCAATGGTGTTGCCGAAAGGAGAAATCGAACCCTACTTGATATGGTTCGATCTATGATGAGTCATACCGAGTTACCGAACTCGTTTTGGGGATTTGCAATCCAAACTGCAATTATATCTTTGAATAATAGTCCTGCAACGGCAGCCAAAAAGACTCCATTTGAGGTATGGAAAGGAAGAGTTCCTAATATATCCTACATGAAGATTTGGGGATGTAATGCTTACGTCAAAGCAAAGACCGACAACAAGCTTGCCCCAAGATCCGAAATATGTATCTTTGTAGGTTACCCCGTGACCTCTCGAGGATATTACTTCTACAAGCCTCAAGAAAACAAAGTGTTTGTGT
Organism: Silene latifolia; assembly: GCF_048544455.1. Taxonomy (NCBI): domain Eukaryota; kingdom Viridiplantae; phylum Streptophyta; class Magnoliopsida; order Caryophyllales; family Caryophyllaceae; genus Silene; species Silene latifolia. The sequence goes on from NC_133535.1 coordinate 86,235,702, forward strand.
CTTGCGAGGCTGTCTTCTTAGAAAGAGAATTTATTTCTAAGAGATAGAGTGGGATAAATTTTGAACTTGATGAAGTTCAAGAGCCACAAACCGAGGTAGAGACGCAAGAAGATGTTCCTTCGTCATCTAGCGCGGTTGTCCCTCCTCCTCTTAGAAGAACGGGAAATTTTGAACTTGATGAAGTTCAAGAGCCACAAACCGAGGTAGAGACGCAAGAAGATGTTCCTTCGTCATCTAGCGCGTTTGTCCCTCATCCTCTTAGAAGAACGGGCCGAGTTATTCGCCATCCTAACATCACATAGGTTCATACCGCATCAACAAAAAGTAACCACATTGTCATTAACATATAATAAGGGAGAATGAGATTTGGAAAGATCATACCATGCGGTCTTCTTTATCCCTCCTGCCTCGAATGTGGCATAGTCGTCCTAATGTGATAAGAGTGACAAACAAGCAAATATATACAATTTTATACTACAAAGGAAAGAACATGTTTTTGAAATTTTGAAATTTTTATCAGTTTTGAAATAAAGGTTAGATGTTAGAATTTCCCATCCCCACACTAAGTATGGACATTGTCCTCAATGGACAAAATGATAGGAAATTATGCAAATACAAATGTATGAAGCTAATATGAAATGCCTAAATTCTATACTAAATGCAAACTACATGATAAATATTTACATATGATGCAAACTAAACTATGCTATATTATGCATGCTTTCGATTAGGTTGTAGAGCTTATTTAAATTAACTTGAGTTGCCTATGAATGAGCTTCCCCAAACCAAACAAAACACTATTTCTAGTGCAAAAATAGGGAAGTTTATTTACAAGGCATGCAATGCAATGCATGAAAAGTGACTTGACATTTTGGATTCTTTATGGTGGGAGTAAAAGAGATAGTCACCTAAATATTATCGAGGTGTGAGTCCTTTGATGTTGCTAGGACTCAAAAACTCTTAGCCATCAAAGAGTCCAAAATGACTCTCTAAATGTTCTAAACTACATGTTATACAAGTTATGCAAATTATGAGATAAAAAACAAAGCAAAAGGAGGGGTAGGAGACTCGCAATGGTTGGTTGAGATGCTAATGTAAGCCACCAATCCCTTAGTTGGTCGTCCTCCTTCATGCTTTGTTCAACCATCAACTATCACTCATGGTAATATCATCATCATCATCATCATCATCATTCTCCATGGAACCGGAGGCATCATCATCTTCTTCACTTGAAATTTGCTCATTGTCATCATGGCTTGATCCACTACCTCCCCCGTCCTCATCATCAACATCCTCCTCACTCCTACCAACCCGGACATCCCTTTCTTCATCTTGAGAAGCTTGAGGAAAGAACACCTTCTTATCCACCCAATCCGACAAAGGACTCTTCGGGCAAGAAGTCATTGCCTAGCAATATGAAATAGGGGTTGATATTGGGCGTAGTAAGCATTCACCCGATCCTTGTAAGCTTCTATATGGATATAGTTCATTAACTTGGTCAAACAATCATCGTCTTCCACAACATTTGGGCCATTAGTTGTGAATTTTTCGAAGGTAAAGGGACAAGGCGGTATAACAATGGAGGAGGGCTCTTCAATCGGATTTTGTTGTTGGTTAATGATGGTCTTGGCAAGCTTGGAGACCGGGATAAAGTAGTCGCTTTGGCGAATAGAAATGCGGCATATTTTACTTGGCAAGATAATAGAATCGGCTCCCTTGATTATCCATTCATATCCCGGGGCAGAGTTATCATGCTTCACCCAATGAAATTTGTGAATCAATGTGCTCATATAAAGGAGATTACCACATTTAACCGGTTTGTATGCTTTGTTTTCATTAATTTCGGGTTAAAGGGTTTGGTCAACCTCGTTATCATGCCTCCATTAAGAATAAAAGCCGTCTTTTCTTTTCCTTCTTTGATGTCCAACCACCTCTCCAACAACAATTGGAGAATATTGTAATAATTCTTGAACTTTCCATGGACATTCATTCTAGACTCCAAGTAGGTAAGATCAAGTTCGGTCATGTGGGTTGCTTCCTTTCTCGCTATCAACGTGTTTGAAATGGACCTATATCAATACCGAAAACCCGGATGGTGGATATACAAGGAATTGCATTCTCTTAATGTGGTTAATTCTCTCCCGACAATTACCTTCCAAAGGGGTTTGGCATCAAGATTGAGGGGTTTCTTGAAGAAATCTAAATGGTTAAAAAGTCCAAATACCTTCCCGAAATTATCCTTAATCATTCTCCTACTTTGGTTTTCAAGCCAAAATTCAACATATCTTAGAGTCTCAATCTTATACTCCCTCAAAGAACTAATGAATTCCAAGGTAAGGGAGGGGTAAGTCAATTCATTCATCTCAAATAGGGTAGATAACCCCATAGACTCGAAGAATGCTTCGGTTTGGTCAAGCACTCCCAATTTTTCCAAAGTATCTTGGCAAACAAACTTTGTGGCAATGGCTTTCTTTTTGGCAAGGGATTCGAATGTAATTCTATGGTCACTAGAAATAAACGTTACCTCCGGATAGTCCTTAAGTTGTTCGGCCTCTGGTATTATTGTAGCAACTTCCTCAATGGCCTCAATAGGCTCCCTTGCTTGCTCCCTAGCGCTTATTCCACTACCACCAAAGCCTTAGATACTAGAACTTTTTGCCTTTTTGATAGAGTTGGGGATTTTGATGCTTGAGTGTTACCTTTTTTTCTTGCCATGATGATTCCTCCTTGTAATTGATTTCAACAAACATTTGATATGCTTGAATGTTCTTCTTTTTTTCCAACTTCAATCAATTTCTCAATCAATTTACGGGTTTTTGAAATTGCCTTAACCCTAGAAATTTTTGATTGATTTTGGGATGATTTTGATGTTTGTAGGTCTAAATATTGACAAAGGAGTGATTTCAATTGAATTTGAGCAAGTTTGCAATGATTTTTGATGAATTTGGTTGAGTATGTTGTGTTTTTGATGATTTGGTTGAGTGTTGTAGTAAGGGAACGTGTTTGTGTTTGTGAATGGATAAGATAGAAATGAGGATTGAAGGTTGAAATCCCTTGTTTTAAGTCTATAAGAAGGTAGGGACACTCGAGCTGTTCTGGGGACGGGCAGATTCTGATTCACGACTTTTGCTTGTTCTTTGGGGACGCCCGTCCTGAGTTGGGGTGAGCGAGTTGAGCTCTGGGACGCTCGTCTTTCTTCCAGCTCGGGCAGATTGCAGCAAAGCTCCTTTTTTTTTGTTTCTTTGCTTTGCTCCAATCCTCACGGGCTCAGGTCTGCTCGTGGGGATCCTTTTCCCGCGACTTTGATTCTTTATTTCCTATCGTTCCGGTATTAGGTCGCACTAGAAAGGCTTGGTTAGCCTAGGAAATTGCTTCCCCACACTTGATCATCACCCACTACATATTTCAAACACATTAGAAACCCTCCCTCACTTGCTATCATGTCACAAAAATTCCTAAAACAAAGCATATAAGATGCCATGCAAAAATAGAGTAATGTACAAATTAAATGAAATGCAAGTTAAGAGGTTAGAATATTTACAAATGGTGGTTTAGGGAGGACTCCACTAAACTCTCCTTCATTTGAGAGATGTCAAGGGGGTAAAGTAAGGGCATTGTTGATGTTGCTCAACGCCTTGTAGAAGTAATTAAAGGCTATCTCATTCTCATGATATAAGTCTTGTGTAGACCTCGGTACATAGTTGTCTTCATTAATGTAGAAATCCGAGTCGATGTGGTGACAAGGATCTACAAAGCCTTGGTCTAGGGTCATAGCATTTCCAATGTAAGGATTAACCAATCCGTCAAATTCGTCATCCCATAGACCATATACTCCTTTTGATTCTTCCCCTATGTTGAGAGGATTATGAGTTGGCAAGAGTAACTCCTCTTTCTTGTTGTCATACGCCAATGAGGCCTTTATTGATACTTGTCATGACGGGTGAGCTTTGCAAGCTCTCATTCTTGTTATGAAAAATTCCATGCTCTCCGAATAGAGCCACTTCTTTCCTCTGTAAGAATATGCGTACCTTAAAGCGGAATAGGTACGGAAGATCGACGTGCCGACTTTCTACCCTCGAAACCCGATTCCGACAATACTAGAGTCTCGGTGATAGTTCACACCCCAAGTTCCAAAAGCTCTAACAATGGTGACTTTTATGTGATTGTATGTTACTGTGTTTATGTGATATTGAGTGTGTTGTATTCTCACAGAATACTCACTATATAAGGCTTCCAAAGAGCTGTTACGAGGAGGAGAATAAGGGAGAAATAATGGCCATTAAAACTAATTTAATGGGATATTATTTCACCTTAATCACAGCCATTATGTGAGTCATTATTCACATAATATTGGCTCCAAAAGATTCCTTGAAATAGCCATATCAAAAGGTCGTTCAAATTACAATACTCCCACTCGGCTACACAACCGAGTCAATCCTCCCACTTGGTCACACAGCCAAGTTTATCACAGAACTATCAATCACAACTCATACAGGAAAATAGGGGGTGCGACCAATATGTAACAAGTAGCGTTATATTAAGTCACCATCAAACTAACATAACACTTTGAAAATAACGATTCCCCGGATCATTCAAACAACACCGCAGCATACACTGTCCTTTTATGCTATAACATGTTACGTAGGTATATACACAATATAACCGCCGACCGGGCTTAACATGGTGTAGTTGAATTGACCATTCCTTAGACACTAATGAAAATCCATCTCAACTCGACTGCTTTCTTAACATGACCCGTTGAACCAACGACTTTATGATTCTACGAAATCACGCCAAAGTAGCAACATCAAATCTCAATTTCATTTCACAGCTCCAAGTCAAAGGGCTTCGTATCAAAATAGCGCTCACACAGTAACAGATTAGGGATTCATTTGTCACTCCTTACGGTCGACAAAACACACATAGTATGATATATGTGTCACAACATAGCTCCCACTACGATGGGAATGCAACTCTTCTATGTCGTGCGAATCAAAAGTCTAGATACTACACAAGTATCTAACCCGAGTCGCCTGATTGGCATACTCAATGCTCAATCCTTCACTCAAGATTCGGTTTCAAAAGCTTTAGTATGAAAGACATGTTTTTCATACTCGACTCTTTTAGAATCTCATCTTAGACATACTAAGGCGATTATGCAACGAGTCAATAGACTACTTATTATATTACACAAGTATAAATTCCGTCATCCATACACACAAAGTGTTAACGTGACTCAGTCTCATATTGATGCTCCACTAGCATCAAGGCGATTACCTGTGTGACTAGGTATCATATAGCTTGGTGACATCTCTAACGTGCCTTAGCGTGCAGCATATGCTCATAAAAATTTTATAGAAGAAAAATAAATTTTATTCCAGAATGCTTAATACAAGTCCATTATCCAATACATTTAAAAAAAAACATTAAACAAGATTACAAGCTAAAAAACTAAAACCTTTGGAAACCTAAGCTCCTCACATGAGCTCGGAACACATCTCTAGCAATAGGTTTAGTTAACGGATCAGCTATCATCTTATTAGTTGATATATACTTAATGGCTATCTCTTTATTCTTTATGGCGTCTCGAACAAAATGATAACGTCTCTTAATATGTTTGGTCTTTCTATGGAATTTCGGATCTTGAGCAAACTGGATAGGAGCAGTATTGTCACAAAATATTTCAACAGGTTCATCAACTTTAGGAGTAAGTTTCAAATCCTGGAGAAAACACCTTAGCCACATTGCCTCTTGAACGGCAAGGCTAGCAGCGACATACTCTGCTTTCATGGTTGACAAAGCAATAAAATCTTGCTTCTTAATGCACCAAGATATTGCACCTCCACCAAGTATAAAGGCATATCCTGAGGTTTATTTAGACTCATCTAAATCACCACCCCAATCGGCATCCGAATAACCCTTTAGCCTCAAGTATCCACCTTGAAAACAGAGGACTAGATCACTTGTACCACAAAGATAACGCATGATTCTCTTGACTCCTCGCCAATGCGCAAGTCTCGGGTTGCTTTGGAAACGACTCACCAAACCAACCGCATAGCAGATATCTAGCCGTGTACACAACATGGCGTACATCAAACTACCAATCGCATTAGCATATGGAACTTTGCTCATTTGTTTCTTTTCTGAATCTGTTTTAGGACATTGATCAAGGCTTAAAGTTTTACCCTTTTCAACTGGAGTGTCAATAGGTTTGGAATTATGCATATTAAATCGTTCCAACACCTTTTTAATATATGACTCTTGAGACAAACCAAGAAGTTTCTTAGAACGATCTCTCATAATTTCCACGCCTAGGACATACCTAGCTTCACCCATATCCTTCATCTCAAAGACAGAGGATAGCCACTGCTTAGCAGCATTAATCATCTCCAAGTTGTCACCAGCTAGTAATATATCGTCAACCTACAATGAGAGAAACACAATCCCCTTTGCAGTTTTATGGACATACACAGAATGATCTTCATCTACCATATAAAAGCCAAATTCAGTAATAGCTTCATGGAATCTGAAATACCATCGTCTAGAATATTGCTTAAGACCATATATAGATCTTTTAAGATGAGACACTTTGCCATCTTCACCTTTTGAGACAAACCCAATAAGTTGATCCATATAGATCTCTTCCTCAAGCGTCCCATTGAGGAAAGCAGTCTTTACATCCATTTGGAACAACTCCAAGTCCAAATGGGCAACTAGAGCTAGCAAGAGGCGAATAGAGGCAAGTCTCACCACAGGAGAAAATGTCTCATCATAGTCTATACCCTCAATTTGGGTAAAACCTTTCGCTACCAATCGGGCCTTGAACTTATCAATTGACCCATCCGCTTTACGTTTTACTTTGAAAACCCATTTGTTCCCAATTGACTTACGATTAGGCGGAAGGTCAACAAGTTCCCAAACTTCATTCCTTGTTATAGAGTCCATCTCATCCTTCATAGCATCCATCCACTCTTTACTATTGGGTGAATCCATAGCTTCTTTAAAAGAAGTAGGCTCATCGATCTCTGTAATAGCACAAAGGAACGCTGCTCGCTCTTCGATATCAAAATATCTTCAAGGAACTCTCCCTCGTTCACTCTTACGTTCCATACCATTAAGTGAAGAATCTATCCCACTATCTTCTAAAGAAATGGGATCTTGAACTTGAGTACTAATCTCATGTTCTACACTTGAGGGTTGAGGACTTACCTCAATTTCAAGTGGATCTTCACTTATAGGAAAATTTCCATCTTCTTGAATAATGCTACCTGTTACATATTGGTCGCACCCCCCATTTTCCTGTATGAGTTGTGATTGATAGTTCTGTGATAAACTTGGCTGTGTGACCAAGTGGGAGGATTGACTCGGTTGTGTGGCCGAGTGGGAGTATTGTAATTTGAACGGCCTTTTGATATGGCTATTGCAAGGAATCTTTTGGAGCTAATATTATGTGAATAATGACTCCCATAATGGTTGTGATTAAGGTGAAATAATATCCCATTAAATTAGTTTTAATGGCCATTATTTCTCCCTTATTCTCCTCCCCGTAACAGCTCTTTTGGAGCCTTATATATAGTGAGTATTCTGTGAGAATACAACACACTCAATATCACATAAACACAGTAACATACAATCATATAAAAGTTACCATTGTTAGAGCTTTTGGATCTTGGGGTGTGAACTATCACCGAGACTCTAGTAGTGTCCGAATCGGGTTTCGAGGGCAGAAAGTCGGCACTTCGATCTTCCGTACCTATTCCGCTTTAAGGTACGCGTACCTTAAAGCGGAATAGGTACGGAAGATCGAAGTGCCGACTTTCTGCCCTCGAAACCCGATTCGGACACTACTAGAGTCTCGGTGATAGTTCAAACCCCAAGATCCAAAAGCTCTAACAATGATGACTTTTATATGATTGTATGTTACTGTGTTTATGTGATATTGAGTGTGTCGTATTCTCACAGAATACTCACTATATATAAGGCTCCAAAAGAGCTGTTACGGGGAGGAGAATAAGGGAGAAATAATGGCCATTAAAACTAATTTAATGGGATATTATTTCACCTTAATCACAACCATTATGTGAGTCATTATTCACATAATATTGGCTCCAAAAGATTCCTTGCAATAGCCATATCAAAAGGCCGTTCAAATTACAATATCTTCCAATTGGGCTGTGTTTCCTTGCCCTCCTTGCTATTATTTCCATGTTTGACTTGACCTTTGAATGGGGATTCCATTTTATTCTTGTCACCTTCCCGGCTATAGTGATCAACCATAATGCATCGCTCAAGTAAGTTGGGAGCTCTCATAGTCTTATCAAGATTAAAGGTGATTGTTTCATCACCATCTTCAAGTGTGAGCATCCCATGCTTTACATCAATCACCGCTCCGGCGGTGTGTAGAAATGGTCTTCCTAGAATGATCGATATATTTGAATCTTCCTCCATATCAACAATAACAAAGTCCACCGGTATGAAAAACTTTCCAATTCTCACGGGCACATCTTCCTATACCCCAAGTGGTTTCTTTGTTGTTCGGTTCGCCATTTGTATAATCATATTAGTGCACTTGAGTTCTCACACTCTTAGCCTTTTATATATCGAGTATGGCATGACACTCACATTTGCACCAAGATCACATAGTGCTTTGTTGATTGTAATGTCACCAATGGTACATGAAATGGAGAAACTTCCCGGATCTTTGAGCTTAGGTGGGGAATTCCTTTGAAGTATTGCACTACTTATCTTTGTGAATGCGATGGTCTCCAACTTCCTAATGGACTTCTTCTTGGTAAGGATATCTTTCATGTATTTTGCATAGGCTGGCATATGGTTGATCAACTCCGTGAATGGGATGGAAGCCTCTAGGTTCTTCACAATCTCCATGAACATTCCAAGTTGATCATCAAGCTTAGGCTTGTCTTGGCGACTTGGAAACGGAAGTCTAATCACAATAGGTTCTTTTTCAACCTCTTTGGCCTTCTCTTTATTTCTCTTCTTCAATGAGTCATTGGTAGTTGGTTCCACTACCCTGGGATTTCTCCTCAATGGTTCCATCACATCTCTTGTCTTGACACTTTCCTCAATAATATCCTCTTCAATTGGCTCCTTAGGTCCCTCATATCGTGTACCACTCCTCAAGTGAATGGCATTGATGGTTTCATGTCTTGTAGGAGGATTACCTTGAGGAGGTAATTGTCCTTTTTGCCTTTGAATTGGGAATTTGAATAGGCCAATTGGGATATTTGTGTTTCCAACATCTTGGTATGAGGAAGGATATTGTTGATGGTAGTGTCTTTGGCATGACTATCTCTTTGCATTTGAGCAAAGAAGTCTTGTTGGCTCTTTTGCATTTGAAAGATTACTTTTTGAACATCAAAAGCTTGGTCATTGGATTGATTGTAAGAGGGTTGATTTTGGAATCCTTGGTTTTGGTTGAAAAAGGGTCTTTGAGTAGGATTTCTCATTGGAGGTGGGGTGTATGTTGGTTGAGGATTTTGAACATTTTGGCTTTTATATGAGAAGTTTGGGTGAAATTTGGTGATTTTCGTAATAGCTGGAGTAAGGGGTGTCATTCTTGTATGCTTGGAAAGCATTCACTTGCTCATTTGTGCCCCTACGCTGTTGTTGATCATGTCCCAAAGTTCCAAAATTCTCACATACTCCATTTGGAATAGAAAATATCGCCACCATGGCATTAACTTGTTGATGTTGCTTGGGTGATTGAAAGGCTTCATTCATCTTGGCTATGACTTTTTCAAATTTCAAGTTCATTGTGTCAATATGGGAGCTTAGTTGGGCACCCAAATAGGCACTCAATTGTATGACGAAGTCCACTTCATGTGTCCCTCACCTAGTAGCTTTTCTTGGCCTACTATATTGAGAGTTTTGAACCGTCATATTCTCTGTCTTTGCCCAAGTTTGGTTATCATCTACCCCGGTGAATCTTCCATTAGAACCCATGTTGAGTACATTCCTTGAATCTTCATACAACCCATTCCAAAATTGTTGAACTAGAAACCATTCGCTTAACCCATGATGAGGACAAGAGCGACATGTATCTTTGAATCTTTCCCATGCCTCATATAGAGACTCTTCATCTCTTTGCTTGAACCCGGTGATTTGGGCTATTAACATGTTGGTTTCCTCCGGAGGGTAGAACTTCTTGTAAAAGGCAAGTGCTAACTTCTTCCATGAATAAATTCGAAGAGTGGCCTTGTCTAGGCTCTTTAACCATTGCTTTGCTGCTCCGATCATGGAAAAAGGAAACAATACCCATCGAATTTGATCTTAAGTTACCCCCGTTTGGAAAATTGTATCACAATAGTCACAAAAAGTCTCCATGTGTAGATGAGGATCCTTACTAGGCATCCCTCCAAATTGACTTCGTTCAACTAATTGTATGAATGCGGATTTGGCAATTAAATTACCGGTCAAGTGGGGTGGTATTGAGAGTACCATTGGGTAGGTTCTCCTCGGTTGGTACAGAATGAGATGAAAATTTATTCATTGTAGGTTGATTTTGTGGCTGGTTTTGAATTGGGTTATCCTCTCTTTGTCTTGCAAAAGGGTTGGTAAACTTAACACTATCCGTTTGGATGATATCAATGTCCATAAGTTCTCCAATGCCCACAATTGTTGAAGTCCCTCTAACGGTTATTCTAATATTTGTCAAAGTTTTCTCGATTTCGAGACCAATACGCAAAAGACCGCCTTGAGATCTCCTAGACATGCAAAAATCAAACAACTAGAAAACAATTAAAACTACCTTGAGGAGTTTGACTTCCCCAAGATTAAGAAAGACACAACTAAAAATAACAAATGATAACAACGCAATTGAACACCGTCCCCAGCAACGACGCCATTTTGATTCGGTCGAACATTGTTGTCTTAGCTCCCAATCAAACACTATTTATATTCTCAACAAACTACTCTTAGTAGAGCGGTAAGTAAAAGTCGGATCCCAAGGGACGAGTAATGTATTGACTTATCGGTTATAGAAAGCTATGTCTTTGGTGTCACAATTTGGATTAAGGTTGAGATTTGTAATCTAAACTACTTAACAAATGCAAAGTAAATAAATGAAAGAAAAGCAAAGTAAGGAAATGGGGTTTCTAAACAATTGAGTAAAACACTAGGGTGTCATGGGTTCATAGGGGAATCATGATGAGATCACATAAATAAGTTTCATAGATGCAAGCAATTTATTGTTGTAATGGAATCGAGTTAGTTTATATCTTACAGTTCCTAGAGAGTTTTGGGTCTCGGAGCCGAGTTGGTCAAGACTTTACAACACCTAAAACGACTTAATTCTCTCTATTCAACTATATGCATGGTTTAACAAGCCTTGAGTTGGTTTATGTCTTACAAGTCTTGTTGAAAGGATAAGAGAATCATGCTAGGTTGTCAATCAAGCATTTCATCAAGCATATCATGTGCATAAGATGAAACTACAATAAGCAAGAATTCATATGGACTTATTAATTAAAGCTCTACCCCATGATTAACTACCCTAATCCCCCATTAACCCTAGTTAAAGAACTACTCACTCATTATCATGGTGAACCTGCTAATAATGGTGTCAATCATCTTAACAAGTCTAAACATGATGAAGGAGTAAAATAATAAACAAGGATTAAGTAAAGAGTAAAGAAATTGTACTAACTTAGGATGATCAAATAGAAAGCAAAGAATAATAAAACAAAACTTGATTGATGATGAAAAGTTGTCAATTCTCCAATAATCCCAAATAATATTCAAATTACCCAACTAGATCTAGAATACTTGAACAATAATTAAGGAAAGATTAAGATATAATTAAGATTGAATTGTGTAATTGAATTGTATTAATCTACTAAATAACTTGAATTAATCTTAGATAACATTATTTTTACTTGCTAATATAAGGAATTATTTATAATAAGTACTAGTATTAGGTTAACTAAGGGCTTAAATGACGATTAAGCCCCTTAAATGTAGTCTAATGCCTTGCAAGTCCTACTATAGGACGCACGACCTGCCCTTGTTAGACGATCATCTTGCCTGGAAGGACGCCCGAAATGAGCTTGGGGACCCTCGCCTTTCTCTTAGGGACGCCCGGACTGTTTCTGGGACGCCCGTCTTAGAGGGCAGTTTTGCTTCTTCTTCATCATAATCCGTGGGGATCATTGAGGACTCATGAGAGTCCTTCATCATTGCCCATATACTTATTTTATTGACTTAGGCCTTTAGTATTGGTCTCCTCTTTGTTGCTTGGTCGTTAGATGCGATCAATTTAGCTCCGTTTTGCTCCATGTAAGCAAGGCTAGCACTCCTCTCCTACCAAGGGCACAAAACCTCATAGAATACGCAATATAGGAAGCTAAAGATAAGAAACGACCCTAATGCATGCTAGAAAGCATAGGAACGAGGCTACTTAAGGGACTAAATGTGCGTAAATATGAGTCACATCACTATTTCACCCTCCTTTATCCACAATACCCACCAATCACAAATTCATCCATAATTCCATAAACTCCATCTACATCCACCCTCATCACCATAAGACCATCACCTATTCCCGTCATTCTCATCTGCACAATTAACCCATCACCATTGCCATCCTCTTCGTCAAAAACCCGACATCGGAATTCGTCTACTGCAGCCCAGTTTCAACCACCGCTACTTGGTGCTCCTTCGTGCTCCACCTCATCTCAGTAACCTGCCGCAGCCGATGGTCGGGCCAATCAATTTGTCACCACGAGCATCCCACCTTTCTACTGCCTCGGTTCTGCTCACTTTCGAGTAGCCCGGATTAGAGCATTGAGCCGTCTGGTATAACGTGATCAGCCATGGCGTAACTCGACTTTGGCCGGTGCAAATGAAAGATGGTCGGTGTATTTTTTGTTACAATTTATGTTGAACTTTGACCGATTGTCATGTGTTATATGGTCTTAGACTCTTAGTTGTGCTGGAATTTTTGTTTAGAGTGTTTAGTGGGCCATTGGACTTATTATAGGTCATTTGTAGTGTTTATTGGGTCCATATATTCAACAAATACTCTCAAAACGAAGAGAGCCCCAATTTTCATAATTTATTTGGGGTTCTAGTCTTATTTCTCTCCAAAAAAATCTCTCTTTAAATTAATTAGTAGTAGGTTAATTAGTATTTAAGCTTTAATCTTTTGGGTATGTAAGAGTAGATCTACCTTCTTTATGCATATTTCTCTCAATTATTGGTAATTTGGTATTAATTTCTTAACTCAATCCTTTTCTCATTGTTATTTCAATTATTGTTATATTTATTAGATTAGTTTAAAGTTCATGTCTTTATTGTCTTATTATATTTTGTTTCATGTTTAGAGTGATTATAAGTGTGTTTTGAATTAGATTAGTAATAGTTAAAAGTTGTCACCTTTATTATTAATTATGCTTAATTTTATGTTTGGAATAATTATAAATGTGTCTTATGTTGGATTAAATATGATTAGTGAGTAGTATTTTCATTAGGATTCGATTTAACCCCGACATGTATAAGTTACTTGATTAAATTCCATTTTCATTAGTTGTTGGAGTGTTGGTTAAGGAAGATTGGAGGATTTGACTTGTTATAGTCTTATTTGTTGTTGGTGATTGATTTTTGACCCTTGACCATTAGGGAGAACCAGTTAGGTTGAGAGTGTGACCACCTCATTTGGACTAGTTGTCGGCCTAGGTTGAACCCGAGAGGGAGAACCGAGGGAGGGTACCATCAATCTTGAGTTTGAAATCGACCCTCGAGAGAGGGAGTGGGATGACTTGGAGGCCAACGTGGGTTTAATAACCTTGACCAATACTCGGGTATTGAATTAGGGAGTCCGAGTCACGAACCTGGGAGGGAGGTGAGTCGGGGATACTAGTGTCCTATTATGAGCCCGAGGGGGAGTTAGTAGGCGAATTCGAGGTGTTTCCCCTTAACACGTCTCCTTCATAACTAATTGACGGATTTATGATAGTAAATGAACATGTTGGCGGAGAAAATCTGATCCTAGGCCTTTCTTTATTGCTTAGACCATTATTATTTCTATTGCTTGCTTTCTTACTTTAGTTGTCTTAGTAGTTATTAATTTAGTTAATTAGTTTAATATCAACCAATTTCTTGATTCACGTAGCTAACTTATAATCTAAGACAAAACTAGTAATCGACCTTGATCTCTTTGTGGTTCGACCTCGACTACCTTACTACATTAGTTGAGAATTGTTTGATTGGGGGGGGTACAACAATTCTGACTATCAAAATGGCGCCGTTGCCGGGGAGATCAACGGATTGATATTAGTTTAGTCTTAGGTTTGTTTGACTACGTATTTGTTACTTAACTTGTTACTTGTTCCATGTTACTTAAGTGTTGTAGTACTTGTTTTCTTGTGACTTGTCTCTTATTTATCACTTCTTTGAGCACACATAACAATGTCTTGCATACGCGATCATTGTACACCAAACCTTACTCATATTAACCGGCCTATTAATATTTGGATTGTCAAAGTTGATTATGAGTTTGATATAGATCTTATTGAGTTGATTCGGTAAGATGTCTTTTGTGGTTTAGAGAGCGATGAAGCAATTGACCATTTAGAGACTTTTGAGGCGATTTGTGATCTTGTTAAGGAGAGATTATTGGACTAAACCACTAAACTCTTACTTTTTCCCTTTAGTCTTAAGGGTGAAGCTAAGAGATGGTTATATTCTCACCCTTCAAGTATCTTTTGCACTTGGGATGAGTTAGCTCAAGCCTTTTTAAACAAGTTTTACCCTCCCTCTAAAACCGCCTTTAGGAAACTTGAAATTTATAATTTTCGACAAGGCGAGTTTAAGACCTTGAGTGAGACTTGGGATAGGTTTAAGGGTTTATTGAGAGCTTGTCCCCATCATGGTATTTCACCTTGCCAAATCATGCTTATTTTCTTTGATAATTTGCTTCCTTCTCTTAGAAACTTTGTAACTATATCATCCGGAGTTGGGGCATTTGATTAGTTGAGCGTTGATAAGGCTAAGGATTTAATTGAGAACATATCTCGTATCGATAAGCATCAGAATTCTTTTTGGGCTACATTTGAGAGGGGACCACGAAGTAGTGTTAAACGTAATGATTATTCTTTGTTTGATGCTATAAGTGGAAATGTGGACTTCACGTCTCCTATGGATGTGCCTTATGTTCATGATCACCATGTTCCTCTTTCCCCCATGGATGTGGAATCTATGCACGAGTTAACATTGTCTTATGAATCTTGTTGTGATGACGCTAATTCTTGCCTTTCTTATGCATCTCCACCACTTGTGAATTTGAATGTGATGAATAATGTTAATGATGATATGCATGCCTTTGACCCTTCTTTTGTACCACCTAACCCTTTTCCAAGAGAGCTTCACACCCCTTATTCCAATCTACACCTCACTTAGTGAATGTTGTTGATGATTGTGAGTTGGAAAGGGTGAAATTTGATGATGATGATGATGATGATGATGATGATGATGATCGGTTGAATGAGCCAAATAATGTTCTTAGTGAAAGTTTTGAGGAATTTGGTTTGTGTGAGTTTGAGAGAGTGTCTTTTGAGGTGGACTATACGGTAGTGAAGAAGGAGTTGATTAAAGAATGTTTTGAGGAAAGTTGTATTTTCAATGATTCTTGGGATAAAGAGAGTTTGCAAATATTTAATAAAAGGCTTGAGGTTAGATGGGATGATGATGATGTGGACTCTTTAGGATAACCCATTTTTGAGAGATTCGTTGAAGAAACTTTTGATATTATCCCTCTTATCATGAATGACTCTCTTACTTCCATTGATTGTCTTTCCCTTGACCTTCTTGCCCCTTGTTATGAATTCATGATTATTGATGAGGATTGGGAGGATCCTATCAAAGAGTTGTCACTTGAGGATACTGTGATTGAGGTGTTAGAAGATGAGAATGACAAGGAAAGTTTCATTGTTGAATTTGAGAGCTTTAACCCTCTTTACATGGTATTAGAACCAAGTGATAAGACATGGAGTGACTATGAGGTATTTGGTGTGCGCATTGTTTCTCACAAGTCGCTTTTTAGCCTTCTTACCTCTTAAGGTTTCTATTTGTGATGCTTGTTGCTTTGGATTTCATATGCCCACTTTTGTGAGGATTAGTCCACCTCATTTGACAAGCTAATGAGATCTTTGACGGGATTTTAAAATGACTTACGTGTTTGATATATTTTGTTATACATATTTTCTTTGCTTTGTTTTGTGTTTGTTTGGTTTTAATGTGTGTAGGTATGATTTGTGAACTCCAAGAACCAACAAGATGATGGTGAGTTGACATAGAAGCACCAATATCACTTCACCTAGTGGAATGGCCGAAATTGAGTTTGAAACGGTAAAATTCTTCACTTACCTTCTCTTTTTGTCCTCCCTTATTCTTAGACATTGGGAACAATGTCAAGTTCAAGTGTGGGGAGGTTTGTTGTTGTTGGTTATGGAGTAGTTGTGTTGGATTGTGTATGGATATTGGTGGTGTTAGTATTGTGTATATGTGTTGTGAAGTTGGAGTGGATAGTAATTTGGTGGTGTTTTTGTTGTGGACATGTTTATTGTATTTGTTTATATTCTTTACCTTTGTGACATGTCTTGCGTTGTGTTTTATTTTCCCTAAATTTTTGAAAATATCTAAAAATTTGAAAATTCTTTGGAAAATGCCTAATTTGGAGACTTGACAAGCATGTATAGGCCGATGTAGATACTCTTTTTGCTTAGCACTTTGCCTATTAAGATATACTTTAGACACCCTTTGTTGTGTAATTTTAGTGTTGTTTCGATCCGTTTCCTAAGGCCTAGTCAAGGGCGTTAATTTGACCACTATGTTCACCCCCGTGATGTGATAATTCCTTGGTGATCGGCTTCCTAGGCGACTTTTAAGACCATGCAACCATCCTACTATCCTTGTTTACCATCCATATCATTTTACCAAAGGGAATGAGCTAATACAATTGTCAAAGTTGAGTTCAATGTGCCAATGAAAGCCAAAAGTTTGCTATTTTGTCGAGTTACCAAAAGTACCCTCGCTAGATATGGGGTCACTTCTTTTGCCAAAGTGCTTAATGTCAAATGTTTTTTTTTTACAATCGGGTTAACAAGATCTACATTTTAATAGCACGCTTAGCTAATCTATGAGCGGCTTTATTAAAAATTCTAGAAACATAAACAAAATAAATACAATGAAAATAAGCAGTTAGATCGGTTAGATCGTCGGTAGTATTCCTAGTCCAATGTTTGAGTTGAGAAAACTATAGGACTTGGGCAAGAACCTGTAGACAATCAGATAAAATGTTAATATGAAGTATGTTGCGAGAGAGCACCCACTTTAAGGCTTCCCTAATTGGCAAAGCTTCTGCTTGTTCAGCATTCTCACCAATTCCCTTGATACAGAATTCAGAAACAACATCATTATCAAAAATGATACACCCACCAAACCCAGCAACAAGCTCCTTAGACCACGCGGCATCCACATAAATATTAGACCGAGAGCAGGTCACATAACTCTGAATCAAAGGAAAGGGTGCTTCATTCCTAAGTTTAGTCAAGTCTTCCTCCATAGGTCTTTGGAAAACTATGGACCCCGGTTTCCCATTTTCAATAGAAAGGGCTAAGTTAAGGAATCTTGATATAAAAAGATAGCACCAATAGGGGAACACTCGGTATTATCAAAGATCTTTCTGCACCTTACCACCCAAATAGTCCAAAAAGTACTCAAAAAAGAGAGGTAAGCCTCTTGCTTATTATTAGCTTTAAACATCACAGAAAGCTAATTGCAAACCCAAGTCAGGAGGCTCAAATTATCCCCTGATTGTGCCCGAATCCCCAGAAGACTTCCAGCCCAAACTCTATTAGCAAATGAACAATCACGGAAAAGGTGGTCAGGTGATTCCGCTTCTTGGGAATCACAAAGCACGCAAGTAAAAGGGCCATCAAAACCCCTCTTTAAGAATCGTTCCTGGTCGGACTCTCTTGAGAGGTTTAGTTTTCGGTACTTGTCGTTAGGAGCACCTAGACCAAAATACAATTTATAACTCCACAAACAACTCTACAATTAGTAAAGAGGCAAGTAAAGGTCGGATCCCAAGGGACGGGAATTGAGATGAGATTTTCAATTGCAACTAGCGGTGTCTAGGGGTGTCACAATTTTGGGGTTTGAAGTAGAAGATCACTAAACTAAATAGCAATGAAAGTAAACAAGCAAGATGATTAAAAAGGGATGTAAACAATTGATAAAAGGCACTAGGGTGTCATGGGGTCATAGGAGATTCATGGGAATTGATCATACAAACATATTTTCAAATTATAAGCAAGCAATTATTGTTGTGATGGATCGAGTTTGTTTATATTTTACAATCCTAGGAAAGTTTGGGTCCCGGAGCCGAATCGATTAGATTGTACAACACCTACAAGTCGACTTAATCTTCCCTACTCAACTATATGCATGGTCTAATGAGACTCGAGTTGGTTTATGTCTTAAAAGTCTCATTAAAAAGATAGGTGATGGGTAAAAAATGCAAGGATTCATAGGCTCGCATTTCATCAAACATAACATGTGCATAAGTTGAGATCACAACAAGCAAGAAAATAAACTATGAAAACATATTAATTTAAGCATGAATCATCTCCCATGTTGGTTTTCCCTAATTACCCATTAACCCTAGCTAAGGAAACTACTCACTCATTATCATGTTGAACATGCTAGCTTGGTTGTCAATCATACCAACAAAGTAAAACATGATGAATAAATGAAGATGATTAACAATAATTAAAAAAGGATTAAGAGAATTATACCTACTAATGATTCCAATAATAAAGCAAAGAATAATAGAAGTACTTGATGATTGATTGGAAGGTTGTCAATCTCCCAATAATAACCCAAATAATCTTCAATTACCCAAAATGAAAGATGAACAAAGGAGAGATTAAGGATATGAGATTTGTATTAAGACTTGATTAAATGTTGATTACAAGATTAAAGAGAGATTAGATTGATATAAACTACACTAGAGATTGCTAAGAAGAACATGATAATCTAATTAGACTAATGGGGTATTTATAGTGGGGATTAGGTACACAAATTAGGTTTTACTAAGGGCTTAAATGACGATTAAGTCCTTGAGTAATCGTTCCTCTCAAAAAAATATGCGAGTCTCCTTTTTGCTAGACTTTCCCGAGGTATGCGCATCCTTCATAAAACATGTAGAAGACGAAATAGCTGTCACACAATCCGAGCGTCCAGAGCACGGGACAAGCTGATTGTCTTCTTGTTGGACGAGCGGATTGTGGTGGTGGACGGGCGGATTGTGGTGGTTTTGGACGAGCGGCCTTCTGAGGAAGACGCTCAGATTGCTTGTCTTGGACCGGCGGATTGTGGGCAATCCGCTCGGATTGTAGATCAGCTTCTTCCTTTCTTCTTTTGTTCCTTTCTCTTCATAAAATCCTTGAGGATTTCCTCGGGGATGCAAGGATCTTTTCTCATCATTGCCCATCTACTATAGTATGTACAAAGGCCTTCTAGTCTTGTCTTCTCTTTGATGCTTGGTCATTGAATTCAATCAATTTAGCTCCATTTTGCCATGAAAATGCAAGGTTTGCACTCCTTTCCTACCAAGGGATCAAAACCTCAAAGAATATGCAAAACAAAGGAATAAAGATAATAAATGACCCAAATATGCACTGAAAAGCATGGGAACAAGGCTAATTCGGGGAATAAATATGCTCAAATTATGGTCACATCAAATATCCCCAAACCGAACCTTTGCTCGTCCCGAGTAAAGAGGTGACAAAGACTAGGACCGTTATTTAAACTAACCTTATAGCATAGCCTATATGAGACAATTAGCGGGTCTCACTCCGCCCCTTCAACTCACAACAAGACAACCATGAGGTAGGATGCCTTCTTGCAAGGCAAGGTGGGTCTTACCAAAATGGCGACACATCCAAGCATTAAAGCACATAGAATCAAGTAATGGATGCATCTACAAAAGAATAGCCACTTTCCTCATCTAAGTGGCAGAAATTATCTACAAGGGAAGGAATTCAAGGGTACACACTCCTTCATAGATGCAATTTCTTCAAACCACTAAGCCTAGAAGGATACCAATGAATCACCTCCAAGTTGTGTTAAGCTAGGGTACTTTTGTCCTCAATCGTTAAATGCTTTTGTCAAGAGTAGACTCCCTATGGTGTTAGAAACACTGGAGGATCGCGGAATTCCCCCTCTTGCCTAGACAAGAAGAAGGGTCGTCCCCTCTCTACCATGCACAAAAATGGATACGATGGATAAAGGGATCGATAGATATTTGAGTTTCATTTGGGAGTTTGCTTTGTTGTTGGTTTTCCCCCCAATTTCTTGTGGCATATAACATTTGAGAACACTTTCTTTTGCCATTTCTTTGGATTTTTGGCATTTCAACAGTTGACAACTTTTCAACTTTTTGCATTTCTTTTTGAACATTTTCAAAGTCACCCCATATGTAGTGAGGGTGTTGTTTTTGTAAATTTCTACCAATTAGGGTTAATGTGACCGCTCTTTTTAGCCTTGTATCGGGGGGTTAAATTATATGTGATTTGTGACGGAATATGTATGTAATTAAGATGGAGTAACGATGTAAGCAAAGTAAAGGACGAAATAAGAAAATAATGACACAAGAGATTTTGGTGACGCGGAAAACCCGATGTGGGAAACAACCGCGGGGGGAGTCGGAATCCCGCCAATAGTCCACTATATGATAATTGGAGTACAAGTGCATTATATAGTATATTGTGGATCTAATGTCAAATGATCAGATCAGTGTATAAACGGGTCAGACGGTACGCCGAATGGACTTCAGTGGCTATTATGATGTTGAAAGTGGGATTGATGGTGGAAATTCTATGGGTAATACGTGGGTTTATAGTTTAGATGACAAGGTAATGATGATACTTGGTTGTTTGTTATTGGTTTCACAATGCAGCAGCTTGCTTACTAGCTCTTCCAGGTTGTGTGAGTTTGTGGCTAGGTCAATGATGACGGCGCAGGTTTGATTATATTTCTCTGGTTGTACGTCGTCTTTTGGGTGGAGACTTGGTATTATTTGTCGTAGGGTCAATGAGGGATCCCTTCTCTTCCTTGTCTTCCTTATATTTATAGTGAATAAATACTAGTGGGTTTATTAGGGTTCCCCACTTAATTGTCTTGTTCCTCAAGGTAGAGTTTGGTAACAACTTGGACTTTCCTTATTCAGAATACGGCAATAATTAGGATTTCCTTATTTTACCCGATATCTTATTAGTATCTTAGTCCAAGTCGAACTCTTCTTCACTTGTTGTCCTTCCCGGATTATCCTGCTTCCTGGCCTGCCTCCCTGGCACGGTCCATGGGCCCGACTCCCCATGTATGTAATGGGTCCATTGCTCGTTAATTACCCACTTATCTCGTGCAACGTAGCCCAGGCAAAATACGGTAATTTTGGCCCTAACAATTGCCCCTAATTTCGCTTCTTAGTTTTGTTGAGGAGGGAAATTGATTCTTTAAGCTCTGCCTACTGTTGCTATTCTGCTACCGATAAACCGTTGCTATCTTTCTGGATTATGCTGTTATTCTACTGGAAGGAGGTGCAACCAACCTACTATGACGGACCACTGGAACAGATCGTCAAGCTCGATGGAGAAGTCTCTGAATTTCTCTTTGGAGCAAGTCAGGTGCTTGCTGGATCCGCTCCCGCTATATATACTTGAGATAATTCTGCATCCTTACTCTGTACCAAGAATTCTGGTACCCTGGCCTGCTTGATTCTGCTGAATCGTACTCTGTTGTCCTTGTAGACTGATTTCTGGCTCTCCTTGGTTCTGCTGATCGGGAAGTAGATGTAAGCTGATTTTTTACTGATGTACACTCGTGGACTCTTGTTAACAGACTTTTCAGCAAGCGGATTTCTGCTGGAGGATGCTCAGAACAACTGGTGGACTCTAGGATCCTGATCGCTGACGTTGGGGTCCTGATGGCTATTGCGGGGAATCAGGCGGCTGGTTCTGGAGTCTGGCAGATGGCTTTGGGAATCAGACGGTTGATGTTGGGCGCCTGATGGCTGAATTTGGGAACCAGACGGCTGACGCTGGGGACCAGGTGGCGATGGATCTTTGGGATTCGATGACTGGTCCTGGAACTGACGACGCTCTGGGAACCAGAAAGATGATGCTGGGAGCCAGACGACTGAGTCTGGAAACTAGATGGCTGACACTGGGGACCAGAAAGTTGATGCTAGGAGCCAGGCGGCTGAATCTTGGGAAGCACTTCCCACCTGTCCTTACCATTCTGTTATCTGGTCACCAAGGGTGAATCTGGTGGTTGGAGCATTCGGCATAAGTTTGTTATACACTTGTTATGTAGGTGATACCTGCAAAATGTTAGTAGCAATGCATGTGCATGCATTGACTCTCTAATGTATGATGCGGACTATATGATGATTAGACATGCTGTAGACTATCATATGTCGTGAATGCAATGTCAACCATGACTATATGCTGTGTCTCTGTCATTTCGTTTGTCTTTGTCTGGAGTTTAGTTCCCACTTTTGATTTGCCAGGAGGCTGACCTAGTTCCAGTTGCACAACCTCTGCCCCTGGTGGCAGATGTTTGATAAAATATTTTACCCATGACGTAAAATATTTTATCAATAGGATAGCTAGTTAAAGCGTACCTCTCATTGAATGTTTCTGACTAACAAGGAATGTTGCGTTCCCTGTGGTTCCAGCGTTTGTATTTTCGTGCGTGCACATTTTGCTCTACGTCATAGCTATGGATTTACTGAGATTAACGTTAAGGTATGGGTGGTCTTAGTATGCCGTACCCTGCGCGCTACCTCGGCGTATGCTCCCCATGTGGCTTGACTTAAGTTAAACATCTCTCGGCCTCACATGGCAAAAATGGACCCTCAAAGTGTCCTTTGCCTAACAAGCAACCAACATTAGTGTCAAAGCCTTTCTTCCTAGAAGCGTGAAAGATAACCAAATAGTACAAATACCTGGTACTATCTCATGGTGTTCCAGGGCAACATCCGGATCCAGGAAGCCACAACATGTACCACTTGGGTTTTTAGAAAATATTTTGTTTTAAATAAAGAGGAATAAATAAAAATAAAATAAAATAAAACAAAAACAAATTTTGAAACTCGAAAGAGGACTCGATAAAACAAAAGATATTAGTAAAAAGGTTTTTGCTTCATGGATTGTTGAAAGGTACTCCGTACACTAAGGTTTTAGCATTTTGTCAGACAAAGTACTGTCGGGGATTATACAATATTTAACCTTGCATAGACATCAATCTGTACACCCTATTACCTGGTGCTTTCAGCCTGTCATTGTCCTTTCCGATTGTAAGCAAATTTTCAGCCGTGTGATTTTTGGTATTTTCAAATTCCCTTCATAGCACTAGGTCCCCTACTGCGAGAGTCTTGATTCTGATGTTGTTATCATATACGCTTCCTGTTGATTGCTTGTACGATGTCATGCGTATGTGAGCACTTCTTAGTTCAGCTATTGTGGCTCTTTCTTTTTGCTATCGTTTCAGGTTCTTAACATCGGGTTTGTTGTTTGACCAAGATTGCTCGAGGGACTATTGGCTTCTGGCTGTCACGTGAGGGATGTAGTCTCTGCCCCCTGCATGACTTTCACGTCTTTGTTGTGGATGGCATGCAAAATAGTATGAGGCTCACGCTTGCTTTTTACTTTCTTGCTCAGGGTAATGTCATTTCTTCTTATCATTTGTTATTTCATGTTCTGGTTCCCAGGGAACCAGGCTGGTGGCAGCATGTGTTGTGATTTTTCACTTTGGGAAGTTGATGCAAGGATGTGTTCTGCAGCATTCTGGCTGCTGCCTGTCTCCTATATATTCAGGGTGCTAGGAGCTTTTATGTACCAGCGGTACGTTGATTGAATTGCCCCTATGCCATTGATTCATATCCTGCAAGCTGCTGTCGGAGCTACCTGTCCCGCTGGCCCGACCTGTGCGCGGGGAGGCTGTTTCTGCAGGCCGAAAATTTGTTGCAGGGAGCGCTCTGCATTCCGCATCCTGCGTCCTGCATTCTGCATCCTGCATTCTGCGTCCTGCGTCCTGTATTCTGCATTCTGCGTCCTGTATTCTGCATACTGCGTCATGCGTTCTGCATATTGCGTCCTACATCCTGCGTCTTGCATTTTGCGTTCTGCGTCACATGCTGCAGGAGGAGCGATTTGATATGGGGAAGGAGTGGCAGGTTCTGGAGCCTGAGTAACCACTCCTGTTGGTAGGGAGATCTCCTGCAAGAAATTATTCTAATAGGGCCAGCAGATGGCATAGCCAACGACCTTCCAAATCTCAAGACAGTAGTTATTCAAAATATAACAGGGGAAGCAAGATTACGAAGTTACAAATTACTTTAAGAGTGACATATGGACATGAATCTTCTGTCCTCTGTTTACCGATGGTTTTAGCGCATGAATGATAAACATAAGTGATAAGATACCTAGCTTGAATGCTACCCCCAGGTTGTAATGACGTCTGCCACTAGGTTCTGGTTTGTGGCTCCTGGCTGGGGACCTATCTGGTTTAAGATATTTTCAGGTGCCTGACTCTTAGGGTCGCTACAAGCTCGGACTATTAGGTTCCCTGCTGGTCCCCTTGCGGGGACCTGGGTACCAAGCCTACTCTTGTCCCTCTTATTGGAAATTCTACTAGTGTTTTCATGTACAACTCTGGTTCCTATTTCCCTTCTAGGTTCCCTATGTTTTCATCCACCTAGGTCTGTGGTGCTGGACTAGAGTCAGGTGCAAAGTCTACCGTGGTTTGTGACTTAACTGTCATTCGAGGTTCGAACTTCAGGGTGTGTGCACTTAGGCGTATGGTTCAATTGGTCATTGTTCATTCATCCTAATAGCTCTAGTTTTCTCATATAGGCTTTCAGGGGATAGTCAATACCACATGGATATGATGGAACTAAAATAAGAAAGCAATTTACAGAAAGCTATAACAAGTGCAAGAAACAATTTTTCAAGTGACGTGTACCTCCTGCAGAGACTTATTGAGATAATATTCTGGGTGTCAGTATGATGCTAACTGAAGCCTTGGTTACCAACAGGTATGAGGACCAGGTGCTGGGACCAGGCACGGTGAATCAGATACAGGGACCGGGTGTGGGATCCAGGTACTGCGACTAGGGCTCTTCTGGTTCCAGGCTGGATGATAGTGGTAGTACCAGGGTTCCCCTAGTTCTGTTTCCTTTGGATGATGCCTCCTACAAATGGGTTATGCTGAAGTCTGGCTCACCCTGGGTTATGCCCTCCATCTAGTCCGCTGCTAGATTCTAATTGCCTGGGTTGCTGGCGAAAGGGTTGTTGTGACAACTAATCCTGGTTGTCGTTCTGGTGTCTGCTAACTGATTTCTGCTTCACGTTTCCTGCCTCCTCAGGTTTTGCCTCTGCTTCCTCCTATATCCTGCTTCCGACTTCCTGCTTCCTGGATTTACATTTCTGGTTCCTTCTATTTCCTGCCTCCTGGAAGTTAAGAGGATATAGGTGGTCGAGACTTCTTTATTCTACTAGATCTCAGCGTCTTGGGGATCTAGTTCCGGGTGCTGATGAGGTCAGCTCCCCGAAAATGTTGCAGAGGCAACTACTTTCCTGAGCCAGAGCTAGTTCCTGTAAGAGAAGGTCAAACACAGCAAGCTAGAAATACTGGTGTAGCTGCTGCCGAGGAGAGAATCATATTAGGAAGACCTCTCCTCCAGCCTGTTTGTACTCTCGTTTTTGAGTGCCTGGCGACTTGGCCCTTTTTATTTTGCTTTGTTTCTCTGCGAGCTCTAATAGTTCCCATGTTGACTGAGTTTCTACGAACTTTGTTGTGATGAGAGCATCACGGTGGTGTTTTTGAGTCTAGGCGATCTCTTTTTGTTTCTGTGGTCATGCGTTTTTCGCCTTTGAGTATTTTAGGCTGTAAATTTTTGATCCACATGTTGTCACGTTAATTATTCTAGAACAAATAGGGGTGCAAAGGATAGAACTTGACTCGCGGAGCTTATTTCACTGGACCTCCCCCCACGTGATAACAGGTGGTCGCGGCGCCAGGCTTTCTGATCCTGCAAGTGGGTTAGGGACAGGAAAAATAGTACCAAATATGTTACAACCTAACAACACTTTTGCAGAGGCCTGCCCCCAGGGTCGCTGGCTAATGGAGTTGTAGCGACACTGGTTCAATTCGACATTCTGGTTCCTGATGGCTGAAAGTTCCAGCAGCAGGGAGGAATTTAGCTCCAACAGAACAAAACTACGAGATACGGTGTTACCTGATGCTGTCTCCATTCTGGTCAGCATGGGAGAGTAGTAGGATGCTAGGCATCCAGGGTATAGTCTGGTGTCCTCCGCTTACTACAAGCTCCAGATTGTCTCTCTGTAACTTGCTTCTGAGTTTCCATCTGGAGCACCAGCACGACGTCTAAGGATCTATGGTCCAGAGATTTTGGAGGTCCTGATCTGCCCCCATCCTGGTACCTTCGAGTTTGCACCCCTGTACTGAACATTCCTATTGGTCCATCTTCTGCTGGGACACTTGTTGCTGGTACGCTGCTGGTGGTTTCTGGTGCACTGACCATTCCTGCTCTGGTAGCTAGAGGTTGGAGGGACTCTGGCATCCATATCTGCAATAGGACTCTAGAGGAACTCTAGGGAGTAGTTCTGCTGCCGGCATCTGGATGAATACTGGGACCAGATCTGCTGGAGGGCCCTGGTAAACTCTGTTGGAGCTTGTGTCCTCCACAAATTAGTGTGATAACATTTATAAATCTCTTATAGGTTCACAAGGGTATACTTCGTATTTTATCAGTTGATTAACGATTACCTAATAACGGTTGGCTTGCTAGAAAGTTTGACGTTATTATCATACAGATGGCGGTGATCAACTGGTCCCTAAAGGTCACACCTAAAGGATGTGTTTGAGAGATGTGGTTATGGAAATGTAATCACATTTATGCCTTATATGACTAAACAGTTAGTCAATGTGTTGATGAGACGATTATTTAATGTCGATTAAATAATAAGTAGTTGAGACGAATTAACTGTCAATTCGTAAATTGAATATAATAAGTTATATTTATTTAATGTAGATAATGTTAGCTTGGACGAATTAATATGTTAATTCGTAATTAAATGTAATCGGTTATATTTAATCAGCAAATGATAATTATACGATATTGTCATAATAATTATTATTGACCCGAATTAATAAATCAACCGCAAGTTGTTGTGTATAGACTTATTAATACGGAATGATATAAATGATAATATATAAATAATGCATTATCTACATGGTCGATCGACCGGTTGTGTCAGTCGGTCGACTGATATATCTGTTTCGGTATTTGGGCCGAAAATTTAAAGAGAAAAATATCCATCCGGCCTAATCACTTGTGTTACACGGTTTAAAGGAGATCAAGGGGAGAATTTTTCAAACCTAATTTTTTTCAACTCATTCTTGCCTCTCATCAGAAAAACACAAAATAACCTAAAAGTTTTACAGAAAATTTGAGGGATCGATTCTAGCAAGAAGCAAGGGCATATCTCATATCGTCTTGGGTGCAACTGATAGGAGAATATCATTGCGATATTGTTCATAGGCCGAATTAGCTAGGACCGAAGGTTATTTCTAATTCTCTACCTTTTGTTTATGTAATTCATTTTATGACTAGTAATCGTCTTATAAATTCGTTAGAATCCTTTAAGTTAAAGGGATGCATACAGATAAATCTCACAAGTGGTATTAGAGCCAAGGCCACGAATTTTATTTTGATGATTTTCATAAAATTGTATGTAAACAAAAAAAATTGGTCTCGAAATATTAGGGTTTCGGCTGTAAATTTTTTTTTGCCGTAGCTGTTTTCGTTTCTCGGTTTGGTCGATCGACCACTACCCCTTTTTGACCGACTGCCTCGTCTGATCAACTGAAATTTTTTTTCGTTTTTGATATTTTTATTTCCATTTGATTCATACATATTATTGTTTTAATCAGTTAAGATGATAATAAAATGAATTTGTAGATCCTTTGATTTAATTCGGATTAAATTAAATTGTAAATGGAATCGTCATGTTGATGATATAAAATTCGGTTTTGCTATATAGTTTTTTAGCATATACGGTTAATCACGTTTCATTAATTCATATGCTAATTGTGTTCTAATAGCAACTATAAACGATTTTCTTCATCTTAGTTTTTTTTGTTTTGGGGCATTTTTGCCGCAAGAAAAAAATATATGACGACTATTTTATTAGGGTTTGCCGAGAGCCCCAAAGAAAAAAAAAAGGTTCTTGTTTTTGTTTTTTTTTTGGGTATTGACGAAAAAAAAATTGTTTTGTTTTTTTATCCAGCCGAGAAAAGAAAAAAAAAAGGACTGGATTCGGTTTTTGCATAATTACCGAAAGAAAGAAAAATTGTTTTTGATTTCTGTTTTTTTCTTTTTCGGCCGAGCTGAAAAAATAAAAAAAAATAAAAAAAAAAATTCTGTGTTTTTTTTTCGTTTTGCCGAGATCAAAAGAGAAAAAAAAAGGATTTTTGATTGGTTTGTTTTGGCCTAGAAAGATTATACATTAAATTTACAATGTATAATAAATTATTGTGAAGCGGTTCATAATTCACAGATACCTAATTATTTTAAAGAAGTTTAGAATAATGAATGGATTAAATTCATATTACAAGTTTAATGTGAATTAAGATTAAAATTAATGTGATTAATTGAGGAATTGTCACTTAATTTGATCAATTAAATAGCTGGTTTGGATAAAATTAATCTACATAATTAAACAATTATGTCTTGTATGTTTAATTTTTTTTTAGGTGATGCATTTTATTTAGTTGAATGAATCGTTTGAATGGTTTCATTTACGTATTTTTGCAATCGGTTGTAATTTGTAATACTTAGTGTGGCCTTAGTCAAATTATGTTTTCGTAATGATGGGAACATAATTTTTAATACAATTTGAGATCTCGAATCTCCTTTATTTTTCTTTAGTTTTTGTGTTTTGAAATTAGAATGTAATAAATAGGTTTATTATGTAAATTTATTTATTGTAATTTTCAAAGAAAACTAAAGATGGAGATTGGAGCTCACACCCGCTACATGGATCAAGATGGAACATCAAGACAAGCTTCTCGGGTCCATGGATGGATTCCAAAGTTGTATTTATGTTCATTTTGATAGGATAGGCCACACTAGGACTTTATTTTGTTTTACGTTTTACCGTTCTTATTGCTTTTCTTTCACATGTTAGTTAATGCATCATATTCCGCCTAAAACCAAACCACCTACTAAAATGCATGAAAATTGACACATTTAGGTTGTATGTTAGTTTTCATAGACATACAGATGTCACATGTTTATTAAGCCATCACCTTAGTTTATTCATTCACGCATGCTAGATATTAGTTCACTTAAAATGAATTAAAATAAAGTTGATGGGATCTTCCTCTAAAACGGAAATTGAGACTAGTCTTTATAAGGGCAAACAACTATGAATCCCTTCTTCGTCGGTAGGCATAATATGACCTCTTCTACGTTGGGTAAGTAGTTTGTGTTGACTTAGTTTATCTCAACATTATAGTCCGAAGAGTTTCTCGTGATTATGATGGACTAAAGATAGAATTTACATAAATTTATCGACCAAGGATTCTAACAGTAGAATTAGCCAAAAGGTTGGCTTATCAATTTACAGATAATTGAGTCTTGGGATCATTTATATAATTCTTTAGGCAGGTCAATTGTATAAATGCATGAGTCTTCGCGTTATAACAGTATTACATTAGACTTAAATTAAAATCGATTCACATGCTTATTATTTATTCTTCTTTTCGCAGTGTAGAACATGTTTATTTTACTGTTACAACAAATGGCTGGAAATAACGAAATAACAATGCCAAGTGCCACACTTGGACGCGAGTCCTGGCTGAAAGTTTTTATGGACAACATGAATCAGTACACGCGACTGAAGAATGATGGGTCCAACTTTGCGGACTGGGAGGCAGCACTACGGAATGCTGCCATTGCTGACGGTAAGCTCAAGTACTTAACTGAGCTAATACCGGTAAACCCAGGCCCCAATGCGGGAGTTAACAAGTCACTTTCTTATAGTGATTTCGTTATGGAAGCGGGTGCGATAAAGAACGTACTCATCTTTGCAATGGAAACCAATTTGCAGAGACGCTTCATTGCCCAAGGTGCGAACAAGATTTCCACCACGCTCACTAACGAGTTCTCAAAAGCACCGAGGATCGTTACTTATGAGCATACATGTCGCTTCTTTAATGCGAAACTCCAAAAGGGCCAACCGGTTAGCCCACACATTCTTAACATGATTGAGAATGTCGAGAAATTGGAGGCACTTGATTGCAAAATCAGTGAGAGCATTTTCATTGACCGAATGCTTCATTCTCTTCACGATGGTTTTGCCCTTTTCAGGGCGAACTACTACATGAATGACTTGAAAAAGAGTCCTCATGAGCTACACTTCCTTCTCGTACAGACCGAGAAGGATATGAAATTGAGTGGGAGTATGAAACAGGATGTTCTCACGATTTCCAACAAGGGTAAAGGTAAGGGAAAAGCTCCAGGTGACCTAACTGTAGGTAAGCCAAAATTCAAGAAGCCAGGAAACGGTAAGAGTGGGCCTGGTGAGACTAGTGGCTCACAGAGCAAGGCAAAGAGCAAGGGCGGTGACATTGAGTGCCACCATTGTCACAAGACCGGACATTGGAGGAGGAACTGTCCCATGTACCGTGAGGACATTAAAGAAGGCCGCGTCGTTCCTGTTGGTATGTCATCTTATATTCATATGATTGAGATTAACCATGCAAGTTTCGGAACTTGGGTACTTGATACTGGTTGTGGTTCTCATCTGTGTAATCATTTGCAGGGCCTAAGAAACATCACACCTCTCGGAAAGGGTGATGTGGACTGCAGTCGGGAATGGAGCCGAGTTGCTTCAGCTTGCTGTCTCTCGAAGGGAACATATGTAATCCAACTCCCTAGTGGTTTTAAGTTATTTTTAAATAATCACACTATGTACCCAGTTTGTCTAAGAATATTATTTCAGTTTCCGTACTTGATAAAGACGGATTTTCATTTTTAATAAAGGATAATAGCTGTATTTTCTCTTTCAATGAAATGATTTATGGCAAAGCGGTTTCCATGAATAGAATTTACATCTTAGATCAAACCACGGAAGTATTACACGTGAATAATAAGAAATTAAAGGTTGGTGACAAAGATCAAACCTATCTATGGCATTGTCGAATGGGACACATAAATGAGAAACGCGTAAAGAAACTTGTCGATAATGGGACTATTCCCGCATTCGAATTTTCTACATATGGCACGTGTGAATCATGTCTCATTGGCAAAATGACTCGAATTTCCTTCAAAGGTGTTGGAATGCGCACTAGTGACCTATTAGGACTCATACATACTGATGTTTGTGGACCTATGTCAATTAACGCTAGAGATGGCTATAGATATTTTATCACTTTCACGGACGATTTGAGTAGATATGGATATGTCTACTTAATGAAGCATAAAAGTGAGTCCTTTCAGAAATTCAAGGAATACCAGAACAGGGTTGAAAACCAACTGGGTAGAAAGGTTAAAGCACTCCGTTCAGATCGGGGTGGCGAATATCTTTCAAATGAGTTTGATCAACACATTAAAGACTGTGGAATCGTTTTGCAGTTAACTCCAGCTGGAACACCTCAATTAAATGGTGTGTGCGAACGGAGAAATCGAACCTTACTTGATATGGTTCGATCCATGATGAGTCACACGGTAGTGCCTGATTCATTATGGGGTTTTGCTCTTTTGTCAGTTGCTCTTATACTTAACCAAAGTCCGACTAAAGCAGTCGACAAGACTCCATATGAAATGTGGAAGGGAACGGTCCCTAATTTGTACTTTATTCGGGTTTGGGGCTGCGAGGCTTATGTCAAGTAGAGAAACGAGGATAAGCTCGGACCGCGATCGGTCAAGACATACTTTATAGGTTATCCAAAAGGAACATTTGGTCATTACTTTTATTCGCCTACTGAACATCGAGTTTTTGTTGCGGCTAGTGCGACGTTCTTAGAGAAAGAATTTCTCGAGAACAAGACAAGTAATAGAACCTTCGAGCTGTCGGAGATTCCAGAACCAACAACCGAGGAACAGATGGAGGAAGTTGTTCCTCCAACTGATGATACGGTTAGTATTCCTGAGGAACCTAGGAGGTCGGGTAGAGACTCTCATCCTCCGGACAGATACATTGGTATGGTCGAGGAGAATGACGTTTTGCTCCTAGAGAGTAATGAACCCGCTACCTATAAAGGTGCTATGGCCTGTTCCGACTCAAAGCTATGGCTCGAAGCCATGCAATCCGAGATGGACTCCATGTATGAGAATGACGTATGGGATCTAGTTGATTTACCTAATAAGGTAAAACCTCTACTGTGCAAATGGCTTTACAAAATAAAGCGTTCTGTAGACGCGCAACCAGATACCTATAAGGCACGACTAGTGGCAAAAGGTTTCACTAAAGTACACGGATTGCATTATGATGAGATTTTTGCACCTATAGTCATGCTACGTTCCATTCGAATAATCTTAGCGATTGCCGCATTTCATGACTATGAAATTTGGCAAATGGATGTGAAAACCGCCTTCCTAAACGGTTATTTGGAGGAAGAGTTGTACACGGTGAAACCCGAAGGTTTCATAGATCCCGAACATCCTAAGAAAGTATGCAAGCTTAAACGTTCCATTTATGGACTTAAGCACGCTTCTCGGAGTTAGAATCATCGTTTCGACCAGGTGATAAAAGAGTATGGTTTCACTCGATCGGTCGAGGAACCATGCTTATATATCAAGTCGAGTGGGAGCAAGATTGTATTCTTGATATTGTATGTCGATGACATACTCTTGATTGGGAATGACATTCCTCTCCTATCTTCGGTTAAAGAATGGTTGAAGAACCATTTCCAGATGAAAGATCTGGGTGAGGCACAACGCATTTTGGGAATCCATATTTACCGAGATAGATCACGACGGACGTTATCACTTAGTCAAGAGTCTTATTTGGATAAGATTCTTGAGAAGTTCAGCATGACCAACTCCAAGAAGGGGAACCTTCCAATGACGTCTGGGATGTTGTTGAGCAAGTCTCAGTCACCCACGACGCCTGAAGGGATTGAGCGCATGAGTCGTGTTCCTTATGCATCTGCAATAGGATCAATCATGTATGCCATGATGTGCACACGTCCAGACGTGGCATATGCATTGAGTATGACGAGTCGGTACCAAAAGAATCCGGTGAAACACACTTTGGATAGTCTGTTAAAAATATCCTCAAGTACCTACGGAGGACTAAGGATAGGGTATTGACTTATGGAGGCGATACTAAGCTATGCGCAATCGGTTACGCAGATGCTAGCTTCAAAACGGATCGAGATGATTCAAAATCTCAGTCCGGTTTCGTCTTCACTCTTAATGGTGTTTGCGGTCACCGGAAGAGTTCCAAACAGTGTTGTAGCATATTCTACCACCACCGAATCCGAGTACTATGCCGCTTCAGAAGCAGCTAAGGAAGTGATATGGATGCGTCAATTCTTACAAGGACTTACGATAGTTCCTAGTTCGAATGACCCGATCACCATCTATTGTGATAATAGAGGTGCCATCTTCCAGGCTAAGAAGCCAAAGTCTAGCAACAAATCTAGACATGTACATCATAAAGCTCACCTGATCCGTGATTATGTGGAGCAAGAAGAGATAGTGATTGACAAGATTGCGACGGATGACAACATCGCGGACCCTCTCACTAAACCGTTGAATTTTGATAAGCATGAAGGGCACGTTATTTCCATGGGAATTTAACGTGTTTCTGAGTTGTAGAAGTTGATTATGGATTTGATACATTATCTTTTTCATATAATATTTATAACTTCATTGTTTTATTATAATATTTTGTTTTTCATGTGGATTGTACTGAAAACATTAAACGCCACAAAGTGAACTGAATTACATTATATTTTGTTTGGTCCGTAATCGCCTTAATGAGCTGATAACTCTGGCTATTATATTGTGCAGTCGATTGATGGTAGGTTCAACGAGCCATAAGTCAAACTGTTGACTGATCGATCACAAATGCGAGATTATAACGATACCTCGTAGGACAAATTTTGTGACAACGTAATGGAGTCCTAAATGTTTAAAAACATTCGATGCCAGGTCGTGGATAGGACATCCATTGTGTTCCTAAAGTTGATTCTTTTGACTATCGACTGTCTCTTGAGATTAAGGCAGTTTTTGGGTGACTTTGGTTTCTTTCTCACGGTCTGCCGTAACTGGAGGCTAAGTAGATTTTTTCGGTCATTTCATACTTTGTGCTTACATCTGCAGGTTTCGGGTTGAGGAAAATATCCAACCTTTATCGGTATAGTTATTTCTCGGGGCCACTCGAGGAGTTGTAAATCCAAATGCATGGCCATGCTCGAATGATGATTCGTTTATCAGTTAAGTTACTCTCTAGTCGGGGAAACCACTCTTGATACAGATCGCTTGTAAAATACGACCTTTGTGAATACAGATTTCGCAAATTGTTTTACATTGAGTGGGAGAAATTTTAGGATATGAGAATCGGTTATCGCACATACACTTGTGAGGACAAGTGGGAGTTTGTTGGAGCTTGTGTCCTCCACAAATTAGTGTGATAACATTTATAAATCTCTTATAGGTTCACAAGGGTATACTTCGTATTTTATCAGTTGATTAACGATTACCTAATAACGGTTGGCTTACTAGAAAGTTTGACGTTATTATCATACAGATGGCGGTGATCAACTGGTCCCTAAAGGTCTCACCTAAAGGATGTGTTTGAAAGATGTGGTTATGGAAATGTAATCACATTGATGCCTTATATGACTAAACAGTTAGTCAATGTGTTGATGAGACGATTATTTAATGCCGATTAAATAATAATTAGTTGAGACAAATTAACTGTCAATTCGTAAATTGAATATAATAAGTTATCTTTAATTAATATATAATGTTAGCTTGGACGAATTAATATGTTAATTCGTAATTAAATGTAATCGGTTATATTTAATCAGCAAATGATAATTATACGATATTGTCATAATAATTATTATTGACCCGAATTAATAAATCAACCGCAAGCGGTTGTGTATAGACTTATTAATACAGATTGATATAAATGACAATTTATAAATAATGCATTATCTACATGGTCGATCGACAGGGTGTGTCAGTCGGTCGACTGATATATCTGTTTCGGTATTTGGGCCGAAAATTTAAAGAGAAAAATATCTACCCTAATCACTTGTGTTACACGGTTTAAAGGAGATCAAGGGGAGAATTTTTCAAACCTAATTTTTTTCAACTCATTCTTGCCTCTTATCAGAAAAACACAAAATAACCTAAAAGTTTTACAGAAAATTTGAGGGATCGATTCTATCAGGAAGCAAGGGCATATCTCATATCGTCTTGGGTGCAACTGATAGGAGAATATCATTGCGATATTGTTCATAGGCCGAATTAGCTAGGACCGAAGGTTATTTCTAATTCTCTACCTTTTGTTTATGTAATTCATTTTATGACTAGTAATTGTCTTATAAATTTGTTATAATCCTTTAAATTAAAGGGATGCATACAGATAAATCCCACAAACTCCATGTACCAGATCTGTTGGAGGACTCTGAGGAACAACAGGGACCAAATCTTCGGCTTCGGGGAGCAGATACGGCTCCAGATAGAAAATCTACTCTTGGATTCCGGAGGGATTCCGGGAACCAGACCTGCTGTCGGACTCAGGCCTCTGAAGGAACTTCGGGGGCCAGATCTGCTGCCGGACTTTGGGGCCAGATCTGCTGCCGGACTTCTAGAGGAACTACGGAAGCAGATCTACTGCTGGCTCCTGGGGAGGGTCCCAGGAAGCAGATCTACGGCTGACTTCTGGAGGAACTCCGGAAGCAGATCTGCTGCTGGCTTCCGAGGAGGGTCCCAGGAAGCAGATCTGCTGCTGACTTCTGGCGGAGGATCCCAGGAAGCAGATCTGCTGCTGGCTCCCGGGGAGGGTCCCAGGAAGCAGATCTACGGCTGACTTCTAGAGGAACTCCGGAAGCAGATTTGCTGCTGGCTCCCGGGGTGGGTCCCAGGAAGCAGATCTGCTGCTGACTTCTGGCGGAGGATCCCAGGGAGCAGATCTACTGCTGGCTCCCGGGGAGGGTCCCAGGAAGCAGATCTACGTCCCACTGAGAAACTCCGGGCGGTCTGCTGCGCTCCCGGGGGCCGGTCCCGGAAGCGGTCTGCTGCGACTTCGCGGAGGATCCCAGGAAGCAGATCTGCTGCTGTCTTCTGACGGAGGATCCTAGGAAGCAGATCTGCTGCTGGCTTTCAGATGACTTCATGGATAGTGATAAGATCTTGCTCGCTAGGAGATATGGCACCGGAGACTCACTTGATGACAACTTAGCTGTAGAGATCGATCACCATGCCCCACGGTGGGCGCCAAACTGTTTTGGTAAATTTCTACCAATTAGGGTTAAAGTGACAGCTCTTTTTAGCCTCGTAAAGGGGGGTTAAATTATATGTGATTTGTGACGGAATATGTATGTAATTAATATGGAGTAACGATGTAAGCAAAGTAAAGGACGAAATAAGAAAATAATGACACAAGAGATTTTGGTGACGCGGAAAACCCGATGTGGGAAACAACCGCGGGAGGAGTCGGAATCCCGCCAATAGTCCACTATATGATAATTGGAGTACAAGTGCATTATATAGTATATTGCGGATCTAATGTCAGATGATCAGATCAGTGTATAAACGGGTCAAACGGTACGCCGAATTGATTTCAGTGGCTATTATGATGTTGAAAGTGGGATTGATGGTGGACATTCTGTGGGTAATACGTGGTTTTGTAGTTGAGATGACAAGGTAATGATGATACTTGGTTGTTTGTTATTAGTTTCACAATGCAGCAGCTTGCTTACTAGCTCTTCCAGGTTGTGTGAGTTTATGGCTAGGTCAATGATGACGGCGCGGGTTTGATTATATTTCTCTGGTTGTACGTCGTCTTTTGGGTGGAGACTTGGTATTATTTGTCGTAGGGTCAATGAGGTATCCCTTCTTTTCCTTGTCTTCCTTGTATTTATAGTGAATAAATAATAGTTGGTTTATTAGGGTTCCCCACTTAATTGTCTTGTTTCTCAAGGTAGAGTTTGGTAACAACTTGGACTTTCCTTATTCAAAATACGGAAATAATTAGGGTTTCCTTATTTTACCCGATATCTTATTAGTATCTTAGTCCAAGCCGAACTCTTCTTCACCTGTTGTCCTTCCCGGATTATCCTGCTTCCAGGCCTGCCTCCTTGGCACGGTCCATGGGCCCGACTCCCCATGTATGTAATTGGTCCATTGCTCGTTAATTACCCACTTATCTCGTGCCACGTAGCCCAGGCAAAATACGGTAATTTTGGCCCTAACATGTGCCTTATATTTGAAGCTTTAGGAATCTATTTTTGCTCCTCTTTTTATTTGATGCATTTTGCAAACTTTCTTTCACTTTTTATTTCATTGAACTCAAATCAATTTCTTTTTGTTTCCATTCCCTTTGATGACAAAAATGTGGTAGAACATGGATGATGGATGCATGGTTACGAGGGATACTAGTATGACACATCCTAGGGTGTTTTACAAGTATTCTAACAAACAAAGTTTTAAGAAGAAAAAGCATCTACTAAGGCCTATATACACTTGTCAAGCTTCCCAAATAAATTGCTTCGCAAAATTTTCTAACATGCAACTACATGCCAGGATACAACTAACATATATACATCCTAATGCAAATGATTATACCAATTAATATGCCATATAATCTAAATGCAAGTCCTAAATTCACATTGTTTATAACGCATCAATCAAAATAAAGCCACATAGTCATTAACATAAAGAGGAAAAAGGAGATTGGAAAGATCATACCATGCGGTCTTCAATATCCTCATGTCTCGGATGTGGCGTAGTCGATCAATGTGAACAAGGATAGACAAACATAATATATACAAACAATATATACAAGTCTACACTACAAAGGAAATGAACTTGTTTTTGGATTTTCAATTTTTCAAATTTTTTTGATTTTTCGAAACTTTTTTTTTTTTGGTGTTTTTGAATAAAAGTTAAGTTAGAATTTCCCATCCCCACACTAATATGGGCATTGTCCTCAATGGCCAATATGATAGGAAATGATGCAAGTATGATGCATGAATTCTATACTTAATACAAACTACACTAATCTACACTACATGATGCATGGGTTTTTGTTTATGACGGAGAGCGTAATTTAGATTACCTCCCGTTGCGTATGCATGTACTTCCCCAAACCGAGATAGACATTATTTCTAATGTCTTAAATTATGGGGTAGTTCATGCACACAAGATGCAATGCATGGAACTATATATTGTCATTTTGGATTTTCCATGTGGGAACAATAAAAGAACACCTCAATGGGGCCGAGGTGTTAGTCCTCATGTTGCTAGGACTCTCTGATGTGACCATAATTAGCGCATATTTAGTCCCCGAATTAGCCTTGTTCCCATGCTTTTAGTGCATATTTGGGTCATTTATTGTCTTTAGTTCTTTGTTTTGCATATTCTTTGAGGTTTTGTGTCCTTGGTAGGAAAGGAGTGCAAACCTTGCATTTTCATGGCAAAATGAGCCTAAATTGATTGAATCCAATGACCAAGCATCAAGGAGAGACAAGATTAGAAGGCCTTTGTACATATTATAGTAGTTGGGCAATGATGAGGAAAGATCCTTGCATCCCCAAGGAAATCCCCAAGGATTTTATGAAGAAAAGGGAAGAAAAGAAGAAAGTACGCTGCATGACAATCCGCCCGTCTTCCCCTGAAGACGCCCGTCTCCAGGACCACAATCCGTGCGTCTTCCATCAAAGACGCCCGGGCAGAGACACAGGAATCTGGCCGTCCCGTGCCTAAGACGCACGGATTCCAAGACAACGTAAATTCGTTTCTTCAAGCTTCAAGAAAGATGCCCTTCCTTCAGAAAATACCGGCGTTTCCCTAAGTAGGGACTTAATCGTCATTTAAGCCCTTAGTTAACCCTAATGCATCCACCTAATTTCCACTATAATTACCTTCTTAGTCTAATTAGAAGAGCATGTTCTTCTTATCAATTCTTAGAGTAGTTAATATCAATCAAATCTCTCTTTAGTTTTGTAATCAACAATTAATCAAGTTTTAATACAAGTTTTATTTCCTTAATCTCTCTTTTGTTCATCCTTTATTTTGGGTAATTGAAGATTATTTGGGTTATTATTGGGAGATTGACAACCTCTCAATCAAGCATCAAGTACTTCTATTATTCTTTGCTTTATTATTGGAATCATTAGTAGGTATAATTCTCTTAATCCCTTTTTAATTATTGCTAATTACTTTCATTTGTTCATCATGTTTCACTTTGTTGGTATGATTGACAACCTTGCTAGCATGTTCAACATGATAATGAGTGAGTAGTTCCATAGCTAGGGTTAATGGGTAATTAGGGGAAACCAATATGGGGAATGATTCATGCTTAAATTAATATGCTTTCATGGTTTATTTGCTTGCTTGTTTTGATCTCAACTCATGCACATGTTATGTTTGATGAAATACGAGCCTATGAATCCTTGCATTTTTTACCCATCACCTACCTTTTGAATGAGACTTGTAAGATATAAACCAACTCGAGTCTCATTAGACCATGCATGTTGTTGAGTAGGGAAGACTAAGTCGACTTGTAGGTGTTGTACAATCTAATCGATTCGGCTCCGGTACCCAAACTTTCCTAGGATTGTAAGATATAACCCAACTCAATCCATCACAACAATAATTGCTTGCTTATAATTTGAGAACATGTTTGTATGATCAATTCCCATGAATCTCCTATGACCCCATGAAACCCTAGTGCTTTTTATCAATTGTTTACAACCCTTTCAATTCATCTTGCTTATTTACTTTCATTGCTATTTAGTTTAGTGATCTTCTACATCAACCCAAATTGTGACACCCCTAAGACACCACTAGTCTCAATAGAAATCTCATTTCAATTCCCGTCCCTTGGGATCCGACCTTTACTTGCCTCTTTACTAATTGTAGAGTTGTTTGTGAAGCTATAAATTGTGTTTTGGTCTAGGTGATCCTAACGACAAGTTACCGAAAAGATAGTAGATCCGACCAAAAATGGCGCCGTTGCCGGGGACGGTGTTATCTTGATTTAGATTTTCTTATATGGTTATTAGTTGTGTCTTTCTTTGCCTTGAGGAAGTAAAACTCCTCAAGATTTGTTCTAATTATTTTCAAGTTGTTTGATATTTTGCAAGATGGACCTTATAGATTGTTTTGTAGAGGACCACTTAAATATACCCTTCTTCAAATATCCCATGCAAGCATTGTAAGCCTTGGAAGCAAGTGAGGCTAAAAATATGTATTGGGAATTGGAGGTAGATCTTTTTGAGGCCGCTATAGCTAACAAAGAACTCACTCATGCACAATCCGTATTGGTGCATAACATCCTAGTGGAAGCATGTCAACCTATAGAAGATGAGCAATCCATCCTAGAAGACTTCTTACAAGCTCAAGAGCAAGAGGAATCCATCATGGAATTCGATTATGATGTGGTTGATGAGAATGAAGAACAAGTTGAATATGCTATGAGAATGGAATGTCTAATGGAGATGGAGCAAATTCTAAATGAAACTCCAAAGGAGGAAAGTGGGGTACAAACTCCTACTTTAAAACCCCTTCCCCCAAATTTGAAATATGCTTACCTTGATGAATCAAAGACCAAACCCGTGATTGTTAATGATAGACTTGATGAGAACCAATTGGGAAAATTGCTTGATGCGTTGAAACAACATGAGAAGGCTATAGGTTATAGTCTAGATGACCTTAAGGGGACAAGTCCCAATTTTTGCATGCATAGAATTCATCTAGAGGAAGACCATAGACCTACCATTAAACCTCAAAGAAGATTGAACCCCCACATGCAAGAAGTTGTTAAAGGAGAAGTTATGAAATTACTTGATGCGGGAATCATATATCCCATATCGGATTCTTTGTGGGTTAGCTCCGTCCAAGTGGTACCTAAGAAAGGAGGTACCACGGTAGCGACAAATGAAAAGAATAAACTAATACCCACAAGGATAATCACCGGTTGGCGTATGTGCATTGACTATCGAAAATTAAATACCGCAACAAGAAAGGATCATTTCCCCCTACCATTCATTGACCAAATGCTTGAGAGGTTAGCCTCCAACAAATTCTTTTGTTACCTTGACGGGTATTCGGGATTCTTTCAAATCCTTATACACCCGGATGACCAACATAAGACCACCTTCACATGTCCTTATGGTACTTTTGTATATAGAAGGATGCCTTTTGGTTTATGCAATGCCCCCGCCACTTTCCAAAGATGCATGATGAGTGTCTTCTCCGATTACCTAGAGACCATAATGGAAGTTTTTATGGATGATTTTAGCCTTTATGGAAAGGTGACTCATGCTTGCATAATCTTTCTCTTGTATTGCAAAAATGTGAAGATGTTAGTCTTGTTTTAAATTGGGAAAAGTGTCACTTCATGGTCAATGAAGGAATTGTTTTGGGTAATTTAATCTCGGAAAAGGGCATCGAAGTCGATAAAGCAAAAGTTGAGGTGATAGAGAAACTCCCACCTCCCGTGAATGTTAGAGGGGTGAGAAGTTTTCTCGGTCACGCGGGTTTTTATCGCCGTTTCATAAAGGATTTTTCAAAAATAGCGAAACCCCTCACTCAACTTTTGCTTAAAGATGCCCAATTCCTTTTCACTGATGAGTGTGTTGAAGCCTTTAATAGAATCAAGGAAGCACTAATCTCGGAACTGATCATTCAACCCCCAAATTGGGAACTACCATTCGAGATTATGTTTGATGCTAGTAACTACGCCGTTGGAGCGGTTCTTGGCCAACGGGTAGGAAGAGCTCTTCATGCCATCTATTATATAAGCAAGACTCTTGATCCCTCACAAGTGAACTATGATACCACCGAGAAAGAGCTTCTTGCCATTGTCTATGCTTTGGACAAATTCCGTTCCTACTTGCTTGGATCCAAAGTAATTGTCTTTTCGGATCACCGTGCTCTCCGACATCTCTTGATAAAGAAGGAGGCAAAACCAAGGTTGTTAAGATGGATTTTGCTTCTTCAAGAATTTGACTTGGAAATAAGAGACAAGAAAGGAGCCGAGAATGTAGTGGCGGATCACTAGTCAAGGATCCGGTTTCATGATGAAAATGGAGAAACCCCGATCAATGACTCATTTCCCGACGATATTTTAATGGCCATTCAAACACACTTTGAAAGGCACATCACCCCATGGTTTGCCGATTATGCTAACTATATTGTTGGAAGAGTACTCCCTCCAAATTTGAACCACAACCAAAGGAAGAGATTCCTATTCGAAGTGAACAGGTACTTTTGGGATGACCCAAACCTTTACAAGGAATGTAGTGATGGGCTCTACCGGAGATGCATCCCTCAATGGGAAGTCCAAGGAATCTTGGAAGGATGTCACTCATCACCCTACGGTGGGCACCATGGAGCAAGGAGGACCATTGCAAAAATTCTTCAATCGGGCTTCTATTGGCCTACAATGTTTCAAGACACAAGAGAATACATCATTCATTGCGATGCTTGTCAAAGAACAGGGAATATCTCTTGGAGGAACGAAATGCCACAAAGGGGCATTCTAGAGGTAGAGATCTTCGATGTTTGGGGAATCGACTACCAAGGGCCCTTTGTGACATCCAATGGAAATAATTACATCCTTGTTGCCCTAGACTACGTCTCAAAATGGGTAGAGGCAATTGCCACTCCAAATGATGATGCAAAAACGGTCACCAAGCTCTTCAAGAAGATAATATTCCCAAGATTTGGAGTTCATAGAGCAATCATAAGTGATGGAGGAAAGCATTTTCATGAAAAGAAACTTGCATCTCTTTTGACCAAGTATGGTGTCCAACATAGAACCGGCTTGGGGTATCATCCTCAAACAAGCGGTCAAGTTGAAGTTTCAAATAGAGAGATCAAACAAATCCTTACGAAAGTTGTGAACAAGACCCGAAAAGATTGGAGCACAAAGCTTGATGATGCTCTTTGGGCTTATAGGACAGCCTATAAGACTCCCATAGGAGCCTCCCCTTACAAGCTTGTCTATGGAAAAGCATGTCATTTACCAATCGAATTGGAGTACAAAGCTTTTTGGGCAATCCGAGCTCTTAATCTCGATCTCAAGTTAAGTGGTCAAAAGAGGATGATTCAAATTCAAGAGTTGGAGGAATTCCGACTACAATCCTATGAGAATGCCAAGATCTACAAAGAAAAGACGAAATTACTCCATGACAAAAGGATTAGACAAAAGGCCTTGCACAAAGGGGACAAAGTCCTTCTATTCAATTCCCGCTACCGACTTTTTCCGGGAAAGTTGAACTCTAGATGGATGGGTCCCTATGTGATAACTGAAGTTGCAAGATATGGAGATTTTGAACTAAAAGCGGAAGATGGAAGCAAGTTCAAAGTCAATGGTCAAAGATTGAAGCCATACTATGATGGAGCGTTTATTGGAGAGGTCGAGGTCACCTACCTCAGGCCTTCTCATCCTTGAAAGAACCAACAAAGGGAGAGCTTGGTGGAGTCCTCCCTAAACCACCACTTGTAAATATTCTAACCCTCTAACTTGTATTTATAATTTTATTGCATTTCTTTAATAATAAACATAAGCTCTTTTCATGAGAGTAAGTGAGGGAGGGTCACTAACGAATTTTGAATGAAGGAAGGAACCAATTTTCAAGTGTGGGGAAGCATCTATGAGAGGAAAGGAAGTTAAAGGAAGAATTCACAGCTTGAAGACGTGCGTGTTCTCTGGAATCCGGCCGTCTTGCAAGAATCCGGGCGGCCTGTGAAGAATCCGTCGGGCCTTCTAAACTGAGAAATTGAAAATTTTGGACTGTAGAAGAATCCGAGCGTCTCAGAAGGGAAGACGCTCGTCCTGAAGAATCCGGCCGGCTTTGCAGAAAGACGCCCATCTTGCTACCTGTGCATTTCAAGAAAAATCCCTGGAAAGGAATCCGGCCGTCTTCAGCAGAAACCGCCCATCCCGCATTTGAAGAATCCGAGCGTGTTAGGCTCGGGACGCCCGTCCTTGTGGCGTCATATTTTTGGAAAATTTGCTGTGACAGAATCCGGCCGTGTTACTGAGAATACGCCCATCCCGATAAGAAAGAATCCGAGCGTCTTCTGCTCGAATCCGCCCGTCCTCCTGCGGTGATTTGACCCATCTTTTCTTAATTAAAATACACCCCACCACACATTTAGTGACACATCACCCTTCCTTCCACTTGGATTATAAAACCCACCTCCTTATGACTCCCAAGCATATCCAAATCACTCTTTTACCCCACAAAATCAAAAAGCCCCAATTTTCTAGGGTTTCCAAAGGCAACATTCAATTTACAAGGAGCATCTTTATTCTTTAACAAATCAAAATTCCAGCTCAATAATCAAAGAATGGCACCAAGGAGATCCTCTTTTAGGAATGGGAGGAGACCAAGGATGAGGGGAAGTTCTTCCACCTCCCATGTAAACACATTAAGAAGGGAGCATGAAGAAATAGTGGATCTTACAAGACTTGATGACTTCTCAAATGTTGAGTTTATCAATGATGTGCAAAGACTAGTCTTCCACCGGCTTCTAAGTAAGAACATTCTCCCTACTAAGTTTTTATGTCATGATACTTTGAGGAAACTTTGAATTTATCACCA
This sequence comes from Silene latifolia, assembly GCF_048544455.1. Lineage (NCBI taxonomy): Eukaryota > Viridiplantae > Streptophyta > Magnoliopsida > Caryophyllales > Caryophyllaceae > Silene > Silene latifolia. The sequence continues at coordinate 86,280,612 of NC_133535.1, forward strand.
AGTGGAAGCCCTCTTTGAAGTATTTGGACTCTCTACCCTTTTCCACATGCATGAGCTAACTTATCGATCCCTTGTGCTTGAGTTTTTGAGCTTTTTGAAGATTACAACTTTGAACAAAACAATTTGCATAGAATTTAGGTTTGAAAATGCTTCAAGGATGATGACCCTTGTAGAATTCGCAAATGTGCTTGGACTCGATGTTTCGCCTACCCGAACATCGAAGCCAAAGAAATACATTGTTGAACCTTTGTGGAGGGCCATGACCGGCCGAGATTTCATACACAACAAGGAATGTCTCGCTTTTCATATTCAAAATCCGATCTTGAGACTTACTTACCGATTCCTCTCGGGCACTCTCTTTGCCCGCCGAGATCCGACGATCGTGAACCAATTAGACCTTGTGTTTATGGAATCCTACCTCAATATTCAAGGAAGAAGTGTGTACCACTTCAATGCACCTCTAGTGTTACTTGAGAAATGGGCAAAGTTTAGGAATGGTGATGATGACGGGATGAAACACATTGTGAATGGAGGACTCATTACTAGGCTTGCAAAGCATTTCAATCCGAGGTTCAATGAGAATAACGAGTATGCTCCTCTTTCGGGAAACACAAGGATAAATGAAGACCTTATTCTCATTCATCATCATTGGATAACCCATGAGGGGGTTGAAAAGTACATCAAGTGGATAACGAAAGGAAGTGATCCGATTCATCTTACAATGACCGGCCTACCACAGATTTCCCCGAGAAGAGGACCTTTGACTACAATACCATCCTACCTCATCCCTCCAAACCCAACCCAACCAAGACAAGCACCACCACCTCCAAATCAACAACAACAACAAGAACAACAATCCCAAGATGAGAAGATCAAAGTGCCTCCCTACCCATTTCCTTATCAACCGTACCACCATCCCAACCCCTTCATCCTCCCCCGTGACGACTTTGTCGCGGGAATTATACAAGATTTGCACTACCGCCAATACGAAACCAACATGGACATTTACTATGCACTCTATCCTCAATACCTCGATATGGTTCAAAAGGGAAAGATTAGTGAGGAGGGAGCATTTCCCTCATGGGCTCAAATGGACTTAATCTTCCCCAATTCGGAGAGGGCAAACGAAGGGGAAAATGGGAGACAAGAGGAGGGGAGCAACCATTCTTGTGGAGGGGACACGGTGGAGCTTGAAAGTGAAGAGGACGAGTTCATGGACCCAAGTTTGAGTGATGCATCAAAGGAGATATGGGATATCAATCTAGAAGGAGGTGATGCCGATCTCTAGAGGATTACTTCATAGCTAGGTGGAGCGGGCAAGAGGCACCCACCTAAGTTTAAGTGAAGTTTCCTCATCTCCTCTCTTTAATTTTCAAAGTTTCATGAAAAGAAGTTTGTGTTTTGTTAGCTTGTATTTTATTAATCTTGATCATTGTTGGAGTAGTCCTAGCACCATAGAGGACCAACACCTCGGCCCCATCGAGGTGTTCTCATTTTATTGGTCCCACCTTTTAAAAATCCAAAATGACAAATTTAGTTTCATGCATTGCATAGTGTGTGCATGAACTACACCCAACCTTAGGACATTAGCAATAATGTCTAACTCGGTTTGGGGAAGTACATACATACACAACGGGAGGTAATCTAAATTATCCTCTCCGTCATAAACAAAAACCATGCATCATGTAGTGTAGATTAGTGTAGCTTGCATTTAGTGTAGAAATGATGCATCATGTTTGCATAATTTCCCATCATTTTGGCCATTGAGGACAATGCCCATATTAGTGTGGGTATGGGGAATTCTAACCTAACTTTTATTTAAAAATCCAAAAAAATTGAAAAATTTCGAAAAAACCATAAAAATTTGAAAATTGAAAAACCAAAAACAAGTTCTTTTCCTTTGTAGTGTAGTCAAGTATATATTGTGTTTGTTCTATCCTTGTTCACATTGATTGACTACGCCACATCCGAGACATGAGGATATTGAAGACCGCATGGTATGATCTTTCCAATCTCCTTTTTCCTCTTTATGTTAATGACTATGTGGCTTTATTTTGATTGATGCGGTATAACAATGTGAACTTAGGACTTGCATTTAGTTTATATGTCATATTAGTTGGTAGAATCACTTGTATTAGGATGTATATAATAGTTGCATCATGGCATTTAGTTGCATTTAGATGAAATATTTTGAAAAGTGCCTAATTGAGAACTTTGACAAGAGCAACTAATCCTTTACAAATACTTTTTCAACTTAAGACTTCGCCTACTAGAATGGTGGTAAAACACCCTAGATTGTGTCATACTAGTGTCTTTCGACCCATGACCCAAAGCCTAGTCAAGGGTTTGCATGTGAGTCACCTATCCAACCCCGTGATGCGATGTGGACTTGGTTAACTTGTCTAGGTGACCTTGATTGACCTTGTGGTACGGCAACCCAAAAATACTTTCTATCAATAAGTTTGAAGTGCTCATTTCAAAGATTTTGTATGTGGAAACGTTTTATTGCCAAGGAAACCTCAAATGTTATGAAATGTTGAAATATTGAGAATTTTAGTTGCTTTGATGGAGGCATACCACTTCGATGTGCTTTGGAGAGGGATCCATTGAATAGGGCCCCCACACGGCTGTGAATTCAACCGCCCAGAGACAGAGTGACTATCACCCCAAAAAACTATTGTCTAGAGGTTAACCGGTTGCCTAATAAGCGATTGGCGAAAGCAAAGGACATTAGCACAGAAGGGACGAACCCCATCTCTAATTTTTGAAATGTGAAAGTTGAATGAGGTCAATTTTTGAATACTAGTCATATCCACCCTTGTTTATAACGATTTGAGCATTTCATTCCCTAAAAGCCTTTTTGTCAAGCCACTTTGTCGAGCTTGGGACGATCCATGACCTTTAGTTTTGTAGAGAACTCGAGACTTCTCATGTCATATGCTACTAGCATCATGGGGATCATCATTCCATACCATCTGATCGGTCTTGACGAAAGTATTTGGAAATTGAGGACGGAAGTAGTCTAGTTTAACACCATTTGGAGGTGATTTAGTGCCATCCTCTTAGCCTTAGTAATTTGTTGAACTAGTATTTGTGACGGAATATATGCTCTTAAATTTGTTCTCTTTTAGTTGCCTCCGCCACTTGATGAGGAAGTGGCTATTCCTTTTGTAGATTCATCCATTATTTGATTTTGTGTGCTTAATGTTTGGATGTGTCGCCATTTTGGCAAGACCCACCTTGCCTTGCAAAAAGGCATCCTACCTCATGGTTGTCTTGTTGTGAGTTGAAGGGGCGGAGTGAGACCCGCTAATTGTCTCATATCGGCTATATTATTAGGTTAGTTTAAATAATGGTCCTAGCCTTTGTCACCTCTTTACTCGGGACGAGCAAAGGTTCGGTTTGGGGATATTTGATGTGACCATAATTAGCGCATATTTAGTCCTCGAATTAGCCTTGTTCCCATGCTTTTAGTGCATATTTGGGTCATTTATTGTCTTTAGTTATTTGTTTTGCATATTCTTTGAGGTTTTGTGTCTTTGGTAGGAAAGGAATGTAAACCTTGCATTTTCATGGCAAAATGAGACTAAATTGATTGAATCCAATGACCAAGCATCAAGGAGAGATAAGATTAGAAGGCCTTTGTACATATTATAGTAGTTGGGCAATGATGAGGAAAGATCCTTGCATCCCCAAGGAAATCCCCAAGGATTTTATGAAGAAAAGGGAAGAAAAGAAGAAAGTACGCTGCATGACAATCCGCCCGTCTTCCCCTGAAGACGCCCGTCCCCAGGACCACAATCCGTGCGTCTTCCATCAAAGACGCCCGGGCAGAGACACAGGAATCCGGCCGTCCCGTGCCTAAGACGCACGGATTCCAAGACAGCGCAAATTCGTTTCATCAAGCTTCAAGAAAGATGCCCTTCCTTCAGAAAATACCGGCGTTTCCCTAAGTAGGGACTTAATCGTCATTTAAGCCCTTAGTTAACCCTAATGCATCCACCTAATTTCCACTATAAATACCCCATTGGTCTAATTAGAAGAGCATGTTCTTCTTATCAATTCTTAGAGTAGTTAATATCAATCAAATCTCTCTTTAGTTTTGTAATCAACAATTAATCAAGTTTTAATACAAGTTTTATTTCCTTAATCTCTCTTATGTTCATCCTTTATTTTGGGTAATTGAAGATTATTTGGGTTATTATTGGGAGATTGACAACCTCTCAATCAATCATCAAGTACTTCTATTATTCTTTGCTTTATTATTGGAATCATTAGTAGGTATAATTCTCTTAATCCCTTTTCAATTATTGCTAATTACTTTCATTTGTTCATCATGTTTCACTTTGTTGGTATGATTGACAACCTTGCTAGTATGTTCAACATGATAGGGTTAATGGGTAATTAGGGGAAACCAATATGGGGAATGATTCATGCTTAAATTAATATGCTTTCATGGTTTATTTGCTTGCTTGTTTTGATCTCAACTCATGCACATGTTATGTTTGATGAAATGTGAGCCTATGAATCCTTGCATTTTTTACCCATCACCTACCTTTTCAATGAGACTTATAAGATATAAACCAACTCGAGTCTCATTAGACCATGCATGTTGTTGAGTAGGGAAGACTTAGTCGACTTGTAGGTGTTGTACAATCTAATCGATTCAGCTCCGGGACCCAAACTTTCCTAGGATTGTAAGATATAACCCAACTCAATCCATCACAACAATAATTGCTTGCTTATAATTTGAGAACATGTTTGTATGATCAATTCCCATGAATCCCCTATGACCCCATGACACCCTAGTGCTTTTTATCAATTGTTTACAACCCTTTCAATTCATCTTGCTTATTTACTTTCATTGCTATTTAGTTTAGTGACCTTCTACATCAACCCAAATTGTGACACCCCTAAGACACCACTAGTCTCAATAGAAATCTCATTTCAATTCCCGTCCCTTGGGATCCGACCTTTACTTGCCTCTTTACTAATTTTAGAGTTGTTTGTGAAGCTTATAAATTGTGTTTTGGTGTAGGTGCTCCTAACAACAAGTTACCGAAAAGATAGCAGGTCCGACCACTCTCCAACTATGATCAAGATAAAAATAAAGAAAACAAAGAAAGAAGTAGACAAACCTCAAGAGGGTAGGGGCCTCCAAAGTTTGCTAGTCCTCTACCATATCATCATTGTCATCATTTTCCTCCATAGAAGCGGACTCATCTCCACTCTCATCTTCACTTCCATTTCCTTGCTCACTTCCTTCATCATCTTCATTAGTCTCTTCTTCTTCTTCTTCTTCTTCATCTACCTCTTCATCAACACCCTCATTATCAACAACCTCATCATCGACATTCTCATCTTCACCCGGTCTTTCACCCCTAGATGTGCTTGGAAAGAAGACTTCCCTATCCGCCCAACTAGGCAAAGGACATGAAGGATCAAGTCGTCCTTGCCTAGCTAAATGAAGGAGGGGTGGATATTGGGCCAAGTATGCATCTACTCGATCATTGTAAGCTTGTTTATGCATCTCTTGCATAAGTAGAGTCATGTAGTCATTGCCCACTTCAACATCTTTGGGTTTGAACTCTCGATATTTGAATGGATAGGGTGGTGTGACAATGGAGGAGGAGGGCTCTTCAATCTCTCCCCTTTGTTGACGGATGATGTACTCGGCGCCCTTGGAGAGTCGAAGAAGGTAGTTTGTTCGATGAGCACTCAACCGGCATATCTTGGAAGGCAAAGTGAAAGATGTAGCATCATTGGTTAGCCACCCATAGTTGGTGTCAAGAGAGTTATGCTTGACCCATTTGTACTTGTAAATCATGGCATCCATGTCAATGAGATGACCCCCTTTGATCGCCACATTGGTGTTATCCTTGTTGAAATTTGCGTCAAAGTGCTTGGCCAAGAGAGTAAATAGACCTCCATTTACAATATGAGCGGTGCCTTCCTTGCCACAATCAACATTAAGCCATCTTTCCATCAAAAGCCTTAGAGCATTGTAAGGCTTTGTGAATTACCTTCCAACATTTAAGGCCGACTCAAGTAGAACACAATCGAGCTTTGTAAAGTGATTAGTGCCTTTTCTCGCAATTATAGTATTCCCGATGACCTTGTGCCACACTCTAATGCCCGGATGGTGGACTAATAGAGCGTGACACGCATGAAAGCTCACAAATTTCTTCCCGGAAATCGCCTCCCAAAGAGGAGCGGGGTCATACTTTTCGGGCATGTTGTGATAATATGGTGTATCACTAAGGCCTAATGCTTTACTCATAACATCAAAGGTGATGCGCCTATTCACATTGGCAAGGCGAAACTCGATGTATTCTCTAGTCTCTACCTTAGTCACTTTCAATGAACTTCAGAATTCCAAGGTAAGGGAGGGGTATGTCAATTCTCTTGTAGTAAACAATTTTCCCAACCCCATGGCTTCAAAGAAGGCTTTTGTTTGTTCATGGACACCCAATTTGTTCAAGGCATCTTCACATATGAATTTGGTGGGTAGAATGGCTTTCTTAGCATACTTGGCAAATGTATCCCTATGGGAGTTAGAAATGAAAATTACCTCCGGATAGTTGGGTAATTGAGCGATTTCCGGAGTTGTTGTTGTTGTTGCTTCCAAGGGAGGATCTTGTCGTTGTTGAACTTCCAAGTTTGCATTAGCAACCACCATAGCCATTAAAGCTTTCTTTGCTTGAAGGCTTTGTTGCCTTTTTGAGAGTGCCTTTGCCTTGAGTGCCTTTGTTGCTCCTTTTATCCTTGCCATTGTTGATTATACCAAGAAAAGGTTGAAAATCTTCAATTTCTAATTATACCCAAATCGATTTTAAGATGAAAGGATTTGTCTTTGTATTTCAAAAATCGATTCAAAGGTTGAAGATTTTGGTGCTTGGAATGATTATCGTTGCAAAAGGAGTGATTAATTGTTGTTGTAAGGAAGTTTGCATTTGATTTTGTTGAATTTGGTTGAGGAAATTTTGTTTTTTGGTGATGGAGAGGATGAGGGTTTTGAGGTTTTATAGGTAGTGTTTGAATGAATGAATGAATGAATGAATGAATGTGGGAAGGGGTATTTAAAACACCCGAAAATTTCAAAACTGCAGAGGGAAGACGAGCGGATTCCTGTTGGGACGCTCAGATTCTGCTCAATTTGGCTTCAGGAAAACTCGCCTAAAGACGAGCGTCTTTCAGTGAAGACGAGCGGATTCTGCAAGTAAGACGAGCGGATTACCTTAAAGACGAGCGGATTCTCTTACAGGAACTTTGCTAAATCTGCACTGGCAAAAAGACGAGCGTCTTTTTACAAAGACGAGCGGATTCTTTCAGACGAGCGTCTTCTCAGCTAGGACGCTCGGCTTCTCTAACAGACCAAAATTTTTGATTTTGCAGCTCATTTGAACGGACGTATTCTCCCACAAACGCTCGGATTCCTATGAGACGAGCGGATTACCTAGAAGACGCTCGGATTCCACCTGGTCTACCCGGATTCAGGACCATCCGTGCACTTGCATATCCCGTGTCATTTTCATTCTTCAAATCCTATGTTCTTCATTATAGGGGCACAACAAAGGCATGAATAGCCTAGGCAATTGCTATCCCCACACTAAGTTAAAGCACTACACATCAATAAATAATTAGTCCCTCCCTCACTTCTCTCAAAAATGATGAATATCTTGATCAAGGCACAAAAATCCAAAAATGACAAAAATGCAATGTAAGAATTAAAATGCAAGTTAGGGAGTTAGAAATATTTACAAATGGTGGTTTGGAGAGGACTCCACCAAACTCTCATCCTTATGTCATGGGGGGCATGTCCAAGGTGTTGTTGATGTTACTCAACACCTTGAAGAAGTAGTCAAAAGCTTGTTCATTATCATGATAAAGATCCTAAATAGATCTTTGCACTTGTTGTCCTTCATGTTGGTCTTGATCGATAGCATTACCAATGTAGGGATTGAAAATCCCTTCAAACTCATCGTCTCATAGACCACAAACTTCGTCTACTTGATCATTAAAAATCTCTTGAGTTGATGGAGACAACTCTCCTCCTTTCTTATCTTGGCCAATGAGGCCATCCTCTTCACTTCTCATGGGTGAGCTTTTCAAGCTCTCTTTGTTACAATTCACTTGCTCTTTTGATGGAGCATCATCAACTTTCTTTTTCCATTGGAATTCCGACTTCTTCCTCTCATCCTTCCGGCTATAATGATCAACCATAAAACATGGTTCATGAAAACGGGGAGCTCTCATGGTCTTGTCAAGATTGAAAGTTATGCTTTCATCTCCCACTTCTAGAGTGAGCTCTCCATGCTTCACATCTATTACCGCACCCGCGGTGTGCAAGAAAGGTTTTCGATGAATGATTGGAATATTGGAGTCTTCTTCCATGTCAACAATGACAAAGTACACCGGGATGAAATGTGACACCCTCATTTATTGCGGAAAAATAAACACATAATTCTAGAATAAAACTGCATGGATATGTTTGTAATAGGTTCATTTGGGTAAAAACCTGTAATTTTTAAAACCTGAACCTGTTATAAATATATCCAAATTGGAAGGTGTCAAACATACAAGGTCTAACTAGAAGTTTCACAACATAACCATCGCTAAAGTCGCGAATAGCAAATTATACAACCAAATGTAAAGAGGGAGACATATGTCCCTAAAATGTATGTGACATAAAAAGTGTTTAAGGGTCACAATAAAATAAGCCAATCTAGGTCCCAAGGTTACTTTGCTCGCTAGCTCGTCCATGTACCCCATATATGCATCACCTACCTGTCATTCGCATTTTATACAAATACGAAAGCCACAAATCGTGGGGGAGTAACTCCGAGTTCTCCCGACCACGAAATGTCATAATTAATATAACATGTAAACATAAGAATATGAATACGAATCACACAATGCCTTAGCATATAGATGCTAGACAATCGTGCTTATCATGTGAACAACAATATAACCACACATAGTCCTAGCATGTGAATACTAGACCGACTCATACTACACTATCATGTGAATCACATAACATCCAGGAATCCAAACTCTATCAACCATAGCCGGCTTGCATCTCACCTTCTATGATTCATAGAATCATCAAACAAGAAAGGGCAATATATCAAAGACAGGCATAAGTTCTTAGTCCGTCAATAGTCACTCTGTAACTCGAGTCTATACCACGAGGTAGGGAAGGTAATCGAACCGGTATCTTGGCTCAGAGGTTCTATCAAAACATGGCCAAGACACAACACAACCCTAGCCTAAAATTTGCGCAGACCTAGACATGCGGATACACACCACCGCACCCAAGACCCACAATTTTTCTAAAACAAAGTGAGTACCCTAAGGAGTCCACCAAAGGGTTGGCTAGTACTTAAGCTGACCACTTACTCTCAAAATAAGTAACGAGGTCATGCCCCAACTTGGATATAAACCCACCAAGTCAGGAACACAGAGGCTATTAAGCAGTGAACATACACTCGTCAAAGACTATAAAGACCTATCTATGATGAAGGCCGAAATACTCACCTAGGACCTAAATAAAACCAATCTAGGTCCCAGCTTGAATATTTTAGCCCACACCACACAAGACAAATAGGACACACACTTAACCATAAGAGGGCAAAGAGTCCAACTTACCAACATAAATGCTAACATTCTATCATGTGAAAGGCTATATAAATGTCTATTCAGCAGACAATCCAACAATATCCTCAATATCAATAATAATCCAAACTCCAAAAACCGTTAATCTCATAATTCATGAGAACAAGCTAAAATGGCAACAAGACAAGAAGACTCAAGTATAAGGCAACCAATTCATCCAACAACCAACATGTGAAATGATAATTACAAATATCAAGGCATAACATAAAACATCCAATCTCACCTCAAAGACAAACCCTCGACCCGAGTCCCGCGACGGGTCATCGGTCAAATCGAGGCTGACCGGTTTAAACCTAGCTTGACCAAACTCGTTCGGTCAATCAGGCCCAGCTCAGAGTCTTGGCCTACTTTGGCCCAAATCACAAAATTTATCACAATATTATTCTCATGTTATTTCCAATTTCTATCATGTGAAAAACGAAAGTAAAACATTATCAATCACCTAAACACTTAACAAACAACAAACACCACATCAACTACTAATGTGACATTAATTCGTCGAGTAACTCGGAATAGTTACCTTAAGCTAGAAAAAGGCAAGCAATAAACTTGAGAAAGATTCTAAAACCCAAAATTACTCTTCATCTTCAACCACATATGAGTCACCTAAAATAATTATGTGAAGGGACGATATTAACGAATTATCGTTATATAAAATATGAGACGGAAATTAATTTAAATCAATACATGTAAACATATTCATTAGCTACTGTCTTATGTTCATAAACCATTATGACCCTCCCTTTTGACAGGCATACCAAGAAAATTGTCACAACTTTTACGCCCTAGAAACAGTCCCATAAAGCACCATTTTATCCGTCCCAAAATCGAGCCCAAAACCACCACTGTCACGGCTCCCAAAACCGAGGCCAAAACAGCCCACACGGCCTCCGTTTCGATCGTCCCAAAACAGTCAAAGGCTGCACAAAAATGATACCAAAACAGAGTTCAATCAATCCTAAACCAGTCCTAAACCGAGTCAAAACAGTCCCAAAAATGTCCCAAAGTACTGCAGCGGACTCAAAAACAAATCCTAATTTCTTCGCACAATACCACAACTAAACAAGATCCCAAATAGCATCCCAAAACGATCCCTACATGTCAAGATACACCGTCTTAAATATACCACTTACTAGCTAGCATTCCAAATGATCCCTAGAGGTCGGTATATACACCATCTCAATCATCTCCACATATCAGTATACACCGTCTCAACTATACAACTGACTAATTAACATCCATAAGGATCCCTATATATAATTATACACCGTCTCAACTATAAAACAGACTAACAAATCTTCTACCAGACCGTCTATTTTAGTACATACAACCGTCTTATAATAAATAAAGCTGAAAATATAAATGGGTTTGTAAAAATAAATGACGAAAATGAATTTCACTTACAACGGATTGACAGGAACGATGAAAGCAACACTATGGAACGAAAATCATTGATAACGGATGACAAACGGAGTGGCAGAATCAATTTAAAATTAAAAATAAAAATAAAAATGAAAAGAACGAAAAAGAAGAAAAAGGAAGGGAGAAGAAGAAATGTTGCGTGAGAAATGAGGGAGCAGCCTGCCTGCCTGCTATTTATTATACGTACGTTTCTTCATCGTTAAGTAATTTCACTCGTTTTTAAAACCGTCTCGAGTTAAATTAAACCGGTTTTGATTCGTTTTGACGGAAAGTCAAATTATTCGTCAAACCCGATTTTCGAAAACGCTAAAGTTTTTAAACACGAGTTTACTAGAAAATTAAGTACCCATATGCCCTATATCCTAACTCATTTACCCAACGATCGTAAGAAATAGAAAATCCCATGTTTACGACTTTTCATCGAAATAACCTTTTATTAAAGAAAAGGTTCAAATATAGTTTAAATTACTTTTAAACATTTCCAAACTATCAAAAATAATTATATTACTTCAAAATAAAATAAAATTATATTTTATCGAATTATTATTATTTCAAATAAATTAATATTAAATTAAAGTTGATTTAAAATATTACTTTTAAAATATAATAACGGTCCAAATTTACGGGTGTTACAATCACCCCATCTTTTAAAAAGTTTCGTCCTCGAAACTTGAAAGTATAAATGAAAGGTTATAAAAATAAAACTTAAATTGGAATCGGTAACCAAAACATTTAAAAGGTCACTTATCGTAAGAATCAAAATTCTTTCAAAAGTTTCAAATAAAATTTTCTCGACGAAACTGATTCTCATCGAGAGAAACGGAAGTGTTCTCATTGCGCATTCAAGAACATCACATTCCAAATCCAAGATAAGGTCAAAGGCAAATCATTTGTATAAATCAAAAATCAAAATACTTTCAAAAACATTAATGAAGAGTTTTCAAAAGTATAAGTCTCATTCATGGAACGGAAATTGCCCTTGTCGTGCACACAAGAACGCTAACTTTCCAAGTCAGAGACAAATTTAAAACAAAAACTATTCGCCGACAAGCGTAGAACAAGTTATCAAACGTTTCCAATAACTAGTTCTATCATCCGATCAACGTCAATATCAAAGAAAAAGGCAATCCACTCAAATTTTCTTTTGCGAAAGACAAAATAGAAATGAAGGTTTCACCTTTAAACTAAAAGGGGAGTTAAATTCCTAAAATATAATATTAAACTTTGACAAAGGCATCATGATTAGATCAAAGTGAATAGAAATTGGATAAAATTTACAAAAATCTCATGTTTAGCAACTCAAAACCATGATAAAGAAGTCTATACTCAAAGAACAATTAGAGAATTAAATCGAATTTTCATTTTTCCAAATCTTTACAAGTAGGGAAAATTTTGTAATAATAACATAAATTTTTAACAACGAACCAAAAATGGTAGCTTGAAATATTTAGAAATTGTGCGAAAAGAAAAGTAAGTTAGACATCATAGATACAAGTATGCTAAGAGGGTTCAAGCTTAACCAACAAAAGAGGTATGATGAACTTCCTAGGGATAATAATTGAAGTCAAATTTACAAGGATGTCAAAGATAGAGTTTCACAAGATACGAGTGTCAAACTTAAAGGAGGAGCAAGATGAAGCGAGGAAATGAGGTATGAACAGTAACGCTTATGGTCATGGATAAAGGGAGATTAGACAACAAGGAAACGCCAGACACTCTTATCTCAAACAACAACATCACTCAAAACGGTTCCGAAAACTTCCTAACAACAAAACTCATAACCACATCACTCCCAAGGGTTTCCTCAATCGCTTATGTTACCTCAATCCTAATCTATTCCCTGAAACAAGGTACTCCACTATAAATGTGATCTCATCGCTCCAAATCCTCAAACATCCAGAAACAACTTTCACAAGCCTAAGGTCAAGGCTTCCAACAAAGCTATATTCGTATCCAACCAGTGACAACTATGGGTTCCTTAAAAAAAGTAAACCTTCAATCAAGAATCCCAATACCAAGCTCTAAACTCCAAGAGAAGGTTCCTCAAATATTCCACAAGGTTCTCATTTCAAAACAAGGTAGTAACATACCAACCCCAAAATCTGAAAAATCAATAGGATCTCAAGTTTCTCTATCCTTTTACTTATCAAGGATTCCCAAAAGCGGAACTACACTCAGCTACGACATCATCCCATCATCTCAAGTACTCAATGCGACCTCAAGGTCTATACAACTATAGGGTTAACAAATTCTTCTCAATACTAAGTCTCTCTCAACTCAAGAACTCTCAATAGCCAACTAATACCAAATCACATCACCAATCCATTATGGTCATCAACATCCCAAGGAGTATTCTTTCAAATTTGACATCCTAAAACTTACTTACCATCAAATTCCCAAGAAACAAGGTCTTAATTGTAACAACACTTTATCACCTCAAAGTTCATAAAACCATAAATTGAAACTATGTTCTTTAACCTAACAATTGGTGTCAACCATACCCATTTCTAGTTATTAAAACAAGTGCTAAAACTTCCCAATAATGTAGCTTACTCTCACTCTCATACCATACCTCAAGTAGTAATCAATATCACTTACTAAAACCAACTAATAATCCCACCATTAGCTTTTCTCATATGGTCATACACATTATCAAACTCTCATGTCCAAAGTGATTATGGAAGCCAATCACAACTCGACTTACTTAGTCAATCCTATATCCTCAAACCCACCATTTAGTTTCATCCCTTTTAAGTCAAGTACTAAGCACTAGTATCCCAAACATAAACAACAATGCCATGTTCCATAACCTTAGTAACGAATGCAACTCACACTTGACACACAAAATCCACCAATCCAACGTACTCACTTTATCAAGGATCTAGGTATAAGAATCACTAAGTATGTCTCATCACCTTACCTAAGTCTTTCTAACATCACGACTTCTCAAAGCCAGGGTTAAGGGTCAAACACAAACAATCTCCTCAAGAGTCAAGTTTTCCAACCAAGGTCAACATTCCTCACAAGAAAGAGTACTATCAAATGGCGTTAAGGGAGGATATGCAAGGAACAAAGAACAAGTTAGGAGTACAAGAGTAGCTTTTAAAGTAAAACAGAAGGGAGTTTAGAAGGAGGATAAGCACCAAGAGATTAAGAATAAGGCGAGATACAAAAAGAACGAGAAACATCTTCAAGGAAGTAGAAGCATTCTTCAAAGGTTGAACAATCTTCAATCCTCAGCAATAGGCACTAAATCTTGATCTTCTTAAAATATAAGTGTCCTTTCAATGGAACGGAGATACTCTTGGCGATCACTCAAGAACATCAATATTCGAATTAAAAGACATAAATATACATTTTTACACCAACAAATGATAAAACTAATTATCAGACGTCTCCAATAACAAGCTTTAACACTAATTGACGTTAAAACCAGTGAAAAACATTAAAATATTTTCAAAACCTTTAGTTCAAAATTTTTTTTATAATAAGGGTAATAACTCCATTAGCTATAGATAAGCTCACGGTCATTGATCCAAGAACGCAACAATTATTAAATGACAATCAACAAACAGGTTAGTACCTAACAAAGAGCAAACACAAAGAGACTACAACATAAGGTCCTAAGTCTACCCATCTTACCCATCTCTCAAGTTTATTATTTCAAGGTCAAGTTATTTATATTGGGGTGCACAAACGTGCGTCGGGAGCAAATATGCTCGATACCAACCGTGACACCCTCATTTATTGCGGAAAAATAAACACGTAATTCTAGAATAAAACCGCATGGATATGTTTGTAATAGGTTCATTTGGGTAAAAACCTGTAATTTTTAAAACGTGAACTGTTATAAAGATATCCAAATTGGAAGGTGTCAAACATACAAGGTCTAACTAGAAGTTTCACAACATAACCATCGCTAAAGTCGCGAATAGCAAATTATACAACCAAATGTAAAGAGGGAGACATATGTCCCTAAAATGTATGTGACATAAAAAGTGTTTAAGGGTCACAATAAAATAAGCCAATCTAGGTCCCAAGGTTACTTTGCTCGCTAGCTCGTCCATGTACCCCATATATGCATCACCTACCTGTCATTCGCATTTTATACAAATACGAAAGCCACAGTCAGTGGGGAGTAACTCCGAGTTCTCCCAGCCACGAAATGTCATAATTAATATAACATGTAAACATAAGAATATGAATACGAATCACACAATGCCTTAGCATATAGATGCTAGACAATCGTGCTTATCATGTGAACAACAATATAACCACACATAGTCCTAGCATGTGAATACTAGACCGACTCATACTACACTATCATGTGAATCACATAACATCCAGAATCCAAACTCTATCAACCATAGCCGGCTTGCATCTCACCTTCTATGATTCATAGAATCATCAAACAAGAAAGGGCAATATATCAAAGACAGGCATAAGTTCTTAGTCCCGTCAATAGTCACTCAGAATCTCGAGTCTATACCACGAGGTAGGGAAGGTAATCGAACCGGTATCTTGGCTCGAGGTTCTATCAAAACATGGCCAAGACACAACACAACCCTAGCCTAAAATCTGCGCAGACCTAGACATGCGGATACACACCACCGCACCCAAGACCCACAATTTTTCTAAAACAAAGTGAGTACCCTAAGGAGTCCACAAAAGGGTTGGCTAGTACTTAAGCTGACCACTTACTCTCAAAATAAGTAACGAGGTCATGCCCCAACTTGGATATAAACCCACCAAGTCAGGAACACAGAGGCTATTAAGCAGTGAACATACACTCGTCAAAGACTATAAAGACCTATCTATGATGAAGGCCGAAATACTCACCTAGGACCTAAATAAAACCAATCTAGGTCCCAACTTGAATATTTTAGCCCACACCACACAAGACAAATAGGACACCCACTTAACCATAAGAGGGCAAAGAGTCCAACTTACCAACATAAATGCTAACATTCTATCATGTGAAAGGCTATATAAATGTCTATTCAAATGAGACAATCCAACAATATCCTCAATATCAATAATAATCCAAACTCCAAATTTAACCGTTAATCTCATAATTCATGAGAACAAGCTAAAATGGCAACAAGACAAGAAGACTCAAGTATAAGGCAACCAATTCATCCAACAACCAACATGTGAAATGATAATTACAAATATCAAGGCATAACATAAAACATCCAATCTCACCTCAAAGACAAACCCTCGACCCGAGTCCCGCGACGGGTCATCGGTCAAATCGAGGCTGACCGGTTTAAACCTAGCTTGACCAAACTCGTTCGGTCAATCAGGCCCAGCTCAGAGTCTTGGCCTACTTTGGCCCAAATCACAAAATTTATCACAATATTATTCTCATGCTATTTCCAATTTCTATCATGTGAAAAACGAAAGTAAAACATTATCAATCACCTAAACACTTAACAAACAACAAACACCACATCAACTACTAATGTGACATTAATTCGTCGAGTAACTCGGAATAGTTACCTTAAGCTAGAAAAAGGCAAGCAATAAACTTGAGAAAGCTTCTAATACCCAAAATTACTCTTCATCTTCAACCACATATGAGTCACCTAAAATAATTATGTGAAGGGACGATATTAACGAATTATCGTTATATAAAATATGAGACGAAAATTAATTTAAATCAATACATGTAAACATATTCATTAGCTACTGTCTTATGTTCATAAACCATTATGACCCTCCCTTTTGACAGGCATACCAAGAAAATTGTCACAACTTTTACGCCCTAGAAACAGTCCCATAAAGCACCATTTTATCCGTCCCAAAACTGAGCCCAAACCAGCCTGTCACGCTCCCAAAACCGAGGCCAAAACAGCCCACACGGCCTCCGTTTCGATCGTCCCAAAACAATCAAGGTCGCACAAAAATGATACCAAAACAGAGTTCAATCAATCCTAAACCAGTCCTAAACCGAGTCAAAACAGTCCCAAAAATGTCCCAAAGTACCCGCAAAGCGGACTCAAAAACAGTCTAATTTATCGCACAATACCACAACTAAACAAGATCCCAAATAGCATCCCAAAACGATCCCTACATGTCAGTATACACCGTCTTAAATATACCACTTACTAGCTAGCATTCCAAATGATCCCTAGAGGGCAGTATACACCGTCTCAATCATCTCCACCTATCAGTATACACCGTCTCAACTATACAACTGACTAATTAACATCCATAAGGATCCCTATATATAATTATACACCGTCTCAACTATAAAACAGACTAACAAATCTTCTACCAGACCGTCTATTTTAGTACATACAACCGTCTTATAATAAATAAAGCTGAAAATATAAATGGGTTTGTAAAAATACATGACGAAAATGAATTTTACTTAGGAACGATGAAAGCAGCACTATGGAACGAAAATCATTGATAACGGATGACAAACGGAGTGGCAGAATCAATTTAAAATTAAAAAAAAAAATGAAAAGAACGAAAAAGAAGAAAAAGGAAGGGAGAAGAAGAAATGTTGCGTGAGAAATGAGGGAGCAGCCTGCCTGCCTGCTATTTATTATACGTACGTTTCTTCATCGTTAAGTAATTTCACTCGTTTTTAAAACCGTCTCGAGTTAAATTAAACCGGTTTTGATTCGTTTTGACGGAAAGTCAAATTATTCGTCAAACCCGATTTTCGAAAACGCTAAAGTTTTTAAACACGAGTTTACTAGAAAATTAAGTACCCATATGCCCTATATCCTAACTCATTTACCCAACGATCGTAAGAAATAGAAAATCCCATGTTTACGACTTTTCATCGAAATAACCTTTTATTAAAGAAAAGGTTCAAATATAGTTTAAATTACTTTTAAACATTTCCAAACTATCAAAAATAATTATATTACTTCAAAATAAAATAAAATTATATTTTATCGAATTATTATTATTTTAAATAAATTAATATTAAATTAAAGTTGATTTAAAATATTACTTTTAAAATATAATAACGGTCCAAATTTACGGGGTGTTACATGAAAAATTTCCCAACTCTTACGGGAACATCTTCCCATATCCCTAATGGTGTCTTCGTCGATCTATCGGCCATTTGGAGTGTGATATTAGTACATTTAAGCTCTCTCATCCCTAACCTTTTATTTACCGAATAGGGCATAACACTCACACTAGCCCCTAGATCACATAGGGCTTTGTTGATCGTTGTGTCGCCAATGGCACACGGTATTGAGAAGCTTCCCGGATCTTTAAGTTTCGGAGGTGAACTCCCTTGAAGGATTGCACTACTCACCTTAGTGAAGGCGATAGTCTCAAGATTCCGGATCGACTTATTTTTCGTAAGGATGTATTTCATGTACTTTGCATAGGCCGGCACGTGATTGATTAATTCCGTGAAAGGAATCGAGACTTCCAAATTCTTCACAATTTCCATAAATTTTCCAAGTTGGTCATCAAATTTGGGCTTGGCTTGATGACTTGGAAAAGGAAGTCTAATCACAATGGGTTCCTTCTCCTTGGCCTTGTCTTCATTTTTCTTCGAAACTTCTTCTTTTGATGGTTCTCAATCCTTGGAGTTTTGCACGACTTCTTATTTGTCACTAGCATCCACCACTTCATCCTCAACTTGCTTCTTTGGTGCTTCATATCTCGTACCACTCCTTAAGTGAATGGCACTAACCGTTTCATGTCTCGGGGGATTACTTTGAGGTGGTAATTGCCCCTTTTGTCTCTGTGAGCTTGAAGATGCTAGTTGAGTCAATTGGGTTTCCAACATTTTGGTGTGGGCTAGGATGTTGTTGATGGTGATTTTCTTTGCTTGACTATCCTTTTGCATTTGAGTGAAAAACTCTTGTTGATTCTTTTGCATTTGGAGGACCGCTTTTTGAACATCAAAACCTTGGTCATTTTGTTGATTGTATGGAGTTTAATTTTTGTAACCTTGGTTTTGGTTGTAAAAGGGTCTTTGATTTTGATTTCTTATGGGAGGTGGGGTGTATGTTAGTTGAGGGTTTTGAACATTTTGGCTTTTGTATGAGAGATTTGGCTGGAATTTGGTGTTTTCATTGTAATAATTTGAATAAGGGGTACCACTCTTGTATTCTTGAAAAGCATTCACTTGTTCATTTGTTCCCCTACATTCACGTTGGTCATGTCCCAAAGTTCCACAATTTTCACATATCCCACTTGGGATTGATGAAGATGCAGTCATGGCATTAACATGTTGCTTTGGTGATTTTGAGGCTTCTTCAAGTCAAGCCATAGCTTTTTCGAACTTCAAATTGATGGTATCAATGTGAGCACTAAGTTGAGCACCCAATTGAGTAATAGAGTCCACTTCATGTTTTCCTCCTCTAGTAGCCTTGCGAGGTCTACTATATTGTGAATTATGGACCGCCATTTCCTCAATCTTGTTCCAAGTTTGATTATCGTCAACTTCGGTGAACATACCATTTGATCCCATGTTGAGAATGTTTCTTGAGTCTTCATAAAGACCATTCCAGAATTGTTGTACCAAGAACCACTCGCTAAGTCCATGATGAGGACATGAGCGACAAATTCCTTTAAATCGATCCCAAGCTTCATACAAGGATTCTTCATCTCTTTGCTTAAAGCCCGTAATTTGAGCTCTTAGCATGTTAGTCTTTTCCGGTGGGTAGAACTTTTTGTAGAAAGCTAGAGCCAATTTCTTCCAAGAGTCAATTCCGAGAGTAGCCTTATCAAGGCATTTGAACCATTGTTTTGCAGTGCCAATTTGAGAAAAAGGAAATAAGACCCATCGAATTTGGTCTTGAGTTACACCGGTTTGTGAAATCGCATCACAATAATCACAAAAAGTCTCCATGTGAGAGTGAGGGTCTTCACTAGGAATCCCCCCAAATTGGCTTCTTTCGACTAATTGGATAAATGCAGATTTGGCAATAAAATTTCCGGTGAAGTGTTGTGGTGTGGGAGTACCATTGGGTAGGTTCTCCTCGGTTGGTACGGAATGTGATGAAAATTTAGGCATTGTGGGTTAATTTTGTGTTGGATTTTGTGTTGGGTTCTCCTCACCTTCTCTTGCAAAAGGGTTGACGAACTCAATAGTGTTTGGTTGAATATCTACAACCTCACCAATACCTCTCAAAGTTCCTCTAGAAAGTCTTCTATTGTTTGTCAAAGTCCTTTCAATTTCGTGATCAAAGGGTAACAAGTTACCTTGTGATCTTCTAGACATGCAAAATATCAAACAACTTGAAAATAATTAGAACAAACCTTGAGGAGTTTTACTTCCCCAAGGCAAAGAAAGACACAACTAATAACAATCTAAGAAAATCTAAATCAAGTTAACACCGTCCCCGGCAACGGCGCCATTTTTGGTCGGACTCTCTTGAGAGGTTTAGTTTTCGGTACTTGTCGTTAGGAGCACCTAGACCAAAACACAATTTTTAACTCCACAAACAACTTTACAATTAGTAAAGAGGCAAGTAAAGGTCGGATCCCAAGGGACAAGAATTGAGATGAGATTTTCAATTGCAACTAGCGGTGTCTACGGGTGTCACAATTTGGGGTTTGAAGTAAAAGATCACTAAACTAAATAGCAATGAAAGTAAACAAGCAAGATGATTAAAAAGGGATGTAAACAATTGATAAAAGGCACTAGGGTGTCATGAGGTCATAGGGGATTCATGGGAATTGATCATACAAACATATTTTCAAATTATAAGCAAGCAATTATTGTTGTGATGGATCGAGTTGGTTTATATCTTACAATCCTAGGAAAGATCGGGTCCCAGAGCCGAATCGATTAGATTGTACAACACCTACAAGTCGACTTAATCTTCCCTACTCAACTATATGCATGGTCTAATGAGACTCGAGTTGGTTTATGTCTTACAAGTCTCATTAAAAAGATAGGTGATGGGTAAAAAATGCAAGGATTCATAGGCTCACATTTCATCAAACATAACATGTGCATAAGTTGAGATCACAACAAGAAAGCAAATAAACTATGAAAACATATTAATTTAAGCATGAATCATCCCCCATGTTGGTTTCCCCTAATTACCCATTAACCCTAGCTAAGAAAACTACTCACTCATTATCATGTTGAACATGTTAGCAAGGTTGTCAATCATACCAACAAAGTAAAACATGATGAATAAATGAAGATGATTAACAATAATTAAAAAGGGATTAAGAGAATTATACCTACTAATGATTCCAATAATAAAGCAAAGAATAATAGAAGTACTTGATGATTGATTGGAAGGTTGTCAATCTCCCAATAATAACCCAAATAATCTTCAATTACCCAAAATGAAAGATGAACAAAGGAGAGATTAAGGAAATTAGATTTGTATTAAGACTTGATTAAATGTTGATTACAAGATTAAAGAGAGATTAGATTGATATAAACTACACTAGAGATTGCTAAGAAGAACATGATAATCTAATTAGACAAATGGGGTATTTATAGTGGGGATTAGGTACACAAATTAAGGTTTACTAAGGGCTTAAATACGATTAAGTCCTTGAAGAATCGCTCATCTCAGAAAAATATGCGAGTCTCTTTTTTGCTAGTCTTTCCCGAGGTATGCGTATCCTTCATAAAACATGTAGAAGACGAAATAGCTGTCACACAATCCGAGTGTCCAGAGCACGGGACGAGCGGATTGTGTTCTTGTAGGACGGGCGGATTGTGGTGGTGGACGGGCGGATTGTGGTTGTTTTGGACGAGCGGCCTTCTGAGGAAGACGCTCGAATTGCTTGTCTTGGACGGGCGGATTGTGGGCAATCCGCTCGGATTGTAGATCAGCTTCTTCCTTTCTTCTTTTCTTCCTTTCTCTTCATAAAATCCTTGAGGATTTACTCGGGGATGCAAGGATCTTTTCTCATCATTGCCCATCTACTATAGTATGTACAAAGGCCTTCTAGTCTTGTCTTCTCTTTGATGCTTGGTCATTGAATTCAATCAATTTAGCTCCATTTTGCCATGAAAATGCAAGGTTTGCACTCCTTTCCTACCAAGGGATCAAAACCTCAAATAATATGCAAAACAAAAGACTAAAGATAATAAATGACCCAAATATGCACTAAAAAGCATGGGAACAAGGCTAATTCGGGGACTAAATATGCTCAAATTATGGTCACATTACTTCCCCAATGGGCAACGATTCAGTGAGAAGTTTCCAAATAAGAATGATCCAACTTTTCGGTCCAGGTAGGTTCCATAGGATTTTCTGAAAAACTCCCATACACGCAGCAAGAACTCTTGAACGGTCCTTCGGAGTAGCTGAAGTATTCCATGAATTTTATAGTGCAATGTGATAGCCAATCTTAACTGAGTAATTCCCGGACGACGAAGCCAACCAGTAGAAGGTGTCGCTGCTTTCAGAACATCGAATCGGAATAGCAAGAATTTTATTCTCAGAAGTTTCATCAAAAGACATAGACAAGACTCTATGGTCCCAACACTTACTGTTACAAATAAGATCCTTGATTTTCAAATTACTCATATCAGGTGATTCAATTAGAAGTTCTAAATATCATGGTTTCGGCACCGTTCCATGAACCCATTTAGTATTCCAAACACCAAGATTAGAAAAAGGACAGATGTTCCACATTAAAAGAGGTTTTATGAGTTGAAGGCCCCAAACAATACCTTTCCATCCCCACGAAGAATTACTCTTGCCATCATTAAACAGCAGGTCACCATCTCGCCACTTTAGGCCATATTTAGCGCCAATAAACTTACTGAGAATAGAATCCGGATGAATGATCATTCTCCATCCAATCTTTGATAGACGTGCTTGATTAAACTTCTTCATACGTCTAATACCCAGACCACCATTCCCTTTAGGTTGGCTTAGGAAAAGCCTACTACACCAGCTAATAAAAGAAGATTTATTATTACCCGCCCACCAAAAATGTGAAGCATCTAATCTTTTTGTCACACTTACCGGTATTTTAAATACCGATAGAAACTAAACTGAAAGGGAAGACAAGATAGAAGAAATCAACGCCAATATACCCACCGACGATAGAAGAATACAATTCCATGAAGATAATCGTTTCCTAACCTTGTCTATGATAAACTCAAAAATTTCTCTTTTACTTTTATTACCACCTGAGAGTCCCACATCAGTAGGAATACCTAAGTAAGTACCCATATTAGCGCCACATGGAATATTAAAAGTTTTCAGGCATTTTCGAGCAAAGGATAGAGTATAGCACGAGCTTAACGTCATCGACGACTTATTATCATTGATAACATGACCGGAGGCATGATAATAGTCCTTAATAACTTTGTCCAGACTTTCGCACCTCTTTGAATTACCTTCATTAAAAACATAGAATCATCCGCAAAAAGCATATGAGATATAGGGATACTGTTTTTGCTGACCTTATTTCTTGTTTAAGCCCATCCTTCTCCATACGTAGAATGTTTAAAGAGAGAATTTCAGTACACATAACAAAAATATAAGGAGAAAGAGGATCGCCCTGACGAAGACCGCAGCTCGGGTAGATAAGTCTTGAAGGAACTCCATTAACCAATATTTCATAAGACACCGTCGTGATAAACTTCATAATTAACTGAATGAAGTTATGAAGTAATCTCATCAAGACCAGCGTACCTCTGATAAAGTTTCAGTCCAAACGGTCATAGGCTTTGCTCATGTCTGCTTTAAAAGTCATCCTACCCATCCTACCATTTTTAGATGAAGAAATTTTTTGTAATATTTCATTAGTAATTAAAATATTATCACCAGTATTCCTCCCGGGAACAAATGCATTTTGGAAGTCACCCACTAGTTTTCCCATGAACTTCTTCAATCGATTAGTGATACATCTTCTAATGATTTTCATTATAACATTGCACAGACTAATCGGGCGGAAGTTATCAACCGTTTCAGGGGCACTAGATTTAGGGATAAGAACTAATAAAGTCTTATTCAGGAATTCTGGTGAACTATTACCATTGAGCATAGCCAAGACAGTCCCAATAACATCATGCTTAATAAAGTGCCAACATTTATGGAAGAAAAAAGCAGGCATACCATCGGGTCCCGGTGATTTTAACGGACCAAGTTGAAACACAGCCGTGTAAACCTCCTTAGGAGTGAAACGAATACCAAGTGCATCTCTGCCATCAGGAGAAAGGAACCCTTTATTGACACTGAACAAATTTTTGACAGTGTGGAAGTACTCCTCAAAAGTGATCTGGTCGCTCCTTCCTTAAAAAGTCTAGAGTAAAATTGGACAAATAATCCCTTAATGACCTCACTGTCAAAATTTCATTCCCCACTATCCATTTTAATCCCAGCAATGTAATTTCTGCATGCCCTTCCCTTAACCCAATTAAAGAAGTACTTGGAGCAAGTGTCTCCCTCTATGTTCCATTTAATCTTGGCACGCTGTTTCCAATACTTAGCCGAGACCTTAGCATACTCCACCTGGCTAGAATATGCATCAGTGAAAGTCTGAGTCACTCCCTTTGTCTCAATTTCATGGAGACCTTTTACCAAAGTGTCATCAAAATCACTCCATTTCTTATTCCATTCTTTCCTCTTAGAAATAGACCAAATACGCATACAATTTCTAGCTCTTGATAATTTACGTATCATTATAACTGTAACAGAGCCTGAGATAGGGTCAGGTCATTCGTTATGTACCAATCGAATACATTCCTCATAATCCAGATTCCAAGCGTCCATTCAATAAGGTCTTCTATCATTACAAGTAAGTAAATCTATTTCAAAGATATTAGGCGCATGATCTGAAACTTAAATAGGAAGGTGAGTAATACCTGAATTCGTAAAGATATCATTCCAATCCCACGATCCATAACCTTTATCAAGTCGTTCTAACACTATACTATGATCTTCCCTCTTGTTACACCATGTAAATCTTGGCCCTTTATACGGAATATCCATCAAAAAGTGCTCAGCCTTCCATTTATTAAAAAATGCAGCTCCCTGGATCCGACCCTTACTACCTCCCCATTTATCTTCTCGATAACAACTTGGTTAAAGTCCCCTATAAGTGGGAAAGGGTTTTCTAAAGAGCGAATCCATTGACTAAGATCATTCCAAACAGCTTCTCGTTTATGAGTGACCGGTTCGCCATAGATAAGACATAAATACCAACAACTACCGTTGCATTGTAGGACTTTGATGATAATGAAATTTTGACATGCAAAAGAACTCTCAAAATGTGCCTCGGGTCTAAAGCCAAACCACAGGCCTCCTTTGGTTTCATAAGCATTAACACCAAAACTTCAAGAAAACCTAAAAGATTAACCAAACAAAGGATCAATTAAGTCTACATTACATTTTGTTTCAGCTAAGAATATAAAATCAAAATAAGTACTGGAAAGAATCGCCCTAGTCTTTGCAATTATAGGGGCAAGAGGTTATTTAAACGCCTTACATTCCAACAAAGTCCTTTCATGAAGATGAAAACCACCACAGCAAGACCAACCAGCACTACACCCGGCTCATATCGACATAACCCAACGATTCACCCAAACAAAAATCCATCCCATAAAGGCTCGCCACAGGCGATCGGAAGAAACAATAACCATCCATAAGTCTCACAAAAAATCGACTGAAAAAAGGAACGATATATGGACCAACACCATCCCCAAGCAAATCAGTCCAATAAAACACACTACACCACCAGCACCCACTTGACTAGAGAACCAATAAAACAAACCGCAACAAACACAGACACTTTAAGGTATAAAACTCTTGACTTCAACCACCCCAATTGTCAATAGAACAGCAAGACAAGGGCCAACACAGCCCCAAACCATATTGAGGCAAAACACAGGGAGCACAGGATTGCTCAGGAACCCCGCAAAAGACACCCAATTTCACCTAACGACACCTTCCAGGACCACCGCCATACATGCAACACGACCAGAAAAAAAAAAGACGACAGAGACAAAACACTAGTGACACACGAAAAGGGCCAATAGGTGGGGGGAAAGGGGGGAACACCAAATCAGCCCCAAAACATCACCACTAAGAAACACAGCAACACTACTCCGTAGAACAATGGACGAGCTAAATTCATCAACACATTCTTGTTGGAGCATGTGTCCTCCACAGTTAGTGCGACTACATACTAAATCTCTTAAGGGATCACGAAGGGATACTTTGTATATAAATCAACTAATTAACGTAAATCAGTAATGGTTGGCTTGCTAATAGTTTGATGTTATTGTCATATGATGGCGGTAATCAGTTGATCCTTATCGGTCACACCTATAGGATGGTTCTAAGAGATATGATTATATATTGATATAATTACATTGATGCCTAAATGACTAAATGTTAGTCATGGAAATAATAAGAATGCTTATTTAATACGATTAAATGATTATTAGGAGAAATGAATTAAATGTTAATTCTAAATAAATAAGTATAAATGTTATATTTATAAGTAGTATGTATTTATGAATATATAATATTCATAAATAATATAAGTTTTAATATGTGCTATTAAAATTAATTGATTATACGATAATTAATTATATTCTCCTAAAATATTTTTATATATATATGTTAAATTATAATATTGGACTAGTCTCGGAAAAACCTTTCCCGACTTGACTGAAATAAATCGAACCACATGGTTCATGTATGTGGTTATTTTTCGGTTTTGTGAAACAATCTTTCACACTTACCATTCATTATTATTTAAAATTAAAATATATAAATATATATTATGGATAACCATAACATGGACCAACATATAAAAAGACAAAAAAAAAATCAGTTTTTTTATGTATGTGTGCCGTGAGAATTGAGAGAAGAGGAAGAAAATGTTCTTGTTCATTTTCTCTTAAATTACATATTATTTCCATATTAATATATATTTATTGTAATATATTATATACAATCGATCTAGCAACGATTAAGGTATATCGAAGATCATCTTGGGTGCAATCGGTTGGAGGATTTCTACATTGAAATCTGATTGAATTAGGATGTTCTTAGGCCTTTATAACGAAGATATAAAGGTTATTTCTATACTTTTTATGTCGATTTAATTACGTATGTTGCATTTATATTAAAGTATATTTTGATATAATCCTAAAGATGACATTAATATGATTAATGTAATAGCGAAATATATGATATTTCCTACAAGTGGTATCAGAGCATGGTCTCAAAATTATTTTAATATGAATGTTCTTTATACCCGGTTTTATACATGATATTAAATCGAATTTTGACATTGATTAAATAAAATTTTTTATGTCTTGGCCGTTTTTTTTATATAATTGTTGGTTTAAATGTTGTATTAACATAATTAAAGAGTTTAATTGTTGAAATACTATAGATCAGAATCAACATGTATTAAATAGGTCTTTATGTGATAAATATCCTCTCGGCAAATCTTGTTCATTACATCTCTTATATGATAATTAATGCATTAATACAACTTGTACGATTTAATTTATTATATGATAATAAATATATATGAAAAGAAAAAAAATCTGCAGTTTTTGTTCTTTTCACGGCAGCAGCAAATTTTTTTCCTACCAAGTCTTTTTCACGGCAATTTTTTATTATTTTGCCCGAATTCTGTTATCATTGTTTGACTAAAAATTTGCCATTTTATTTATATTGTAAGATGTTTACGATATTTATATGGATGATACCTTATTATTTTAAAATGTTTAGAATAATGGTGAATTAATTCATTGTCTATGATATTTTTGGATTAATTATGGATTATAGAACATGTATGATTAGATTTGTGAGAATTTACGGAAATTTTCACATATTCTAATTTGTGTAACAGGTGATTTGGATAAATTTATTGCATTACGAATGTTTTATATTTATATTGTTGATGATTGCATTATTTTTCGATGAATGGTTTAATATTTCCAAGCATTGAAATATTATGTAATCTAGTGTGGCCTTATTTTTGATTACTTTTTCGTAATGATGGAAAAGTAATCTGTGATGTAAATAATGAGATCGCGTATCTCCTTTTTTCATTTTTATATTTCATTATATTTTATTAGAATGTAAATAGGATTTCGGACATGTAATGTAATTTATTTTGAAAGAAGAAATTTCAGGAAATTTGAAGCCGTTCATCCCACTACATTGATGCATCACAAGTATGGAGATTCCACCAAGCTTCTCGGGTCCAATACGATTGGATTCCAAAGTTGTATACTCTAGATAGTTAGGCCACACTAGAATTTTTTGTTGTTTATTTTTTTTCCATTTCATCGCTCGTTAGTTCATCATATGTTTGAATGCTTGCATGTCATCATATTCCGCCTAACCAAACCACCTAAATGCATGAAAATGGACCATATAGTTTAAGTTGATGTTTTCATCGACATATGATGTCAACAGAGCCGTCATTTATTCCTATTCACTTATAAATTTTGTTCACTTAAAATGGATTTAAAATAGATGATGGGATCTCTCTCTTAATTAAATTGAGATTAGCCTTTCTAGATCGATCGATTATGAATCCCTTGTTTGTGGGTGGGCATATAGGACACATTACTCTCCATATGGACCCCTTCTACCTTGGGTAAGTAGCGCGTATTGATTTAGTTGAACTCAACATTGTAATTTAAAATATGTTTTGGATTTTTATGGACTATGAGATATATTTGAGAAATTTGTCGACCGAGAGTTCTAAATATAGAATTAGCTAAATAGTTGGCTTACCAATTTAGAGAAATTGGGTCTTGAAATCATTTATGTAATCCTATGAGGGAGGTTGATACTAATTACTGAAATTTAAATGAAGTTTAAAATAGATATTAAAAAGCAGCTAGGAACTTCGGTTCACCATGGCCTAAGGGTCAGTCAAGTAAAGTCAAGGTCTGTCCAATACCGTCTCAGGATGTCAAATAGGTCCTCTAAGTCTCTATTCGAACTAAGCCTCACGGTCTTCTTTCACCCTAGAATGAAACTAGATTGCTTTCGCTCTACTAGTCTTTCCAATTACTTGTAAGAAATCTAACTCCGCTAATCTCTCAATGTAGCAAAGGGGTAATTTCTCACAAAAGTAAATAAGGTCGGTACGGGTTCAACCTAAACTTAATAATAGCAACTCATGACGCCAAGGATTCACTAATTCCTAGCATAGGAATTTAGCTACGCATGATTAAGAATATGACAATTGCAAAATTAAAGATACGGAATAAAATTGACATGATTGAATTAGAATTAAAAATTAAGGGATTAATTGAATTGCTTAAACATAAATTGGAAGAAATTAGAAATAAATAAACAAGAATAGGAGAAGATTGAAATTGAATTAAAGCTTACTAAAGAATTCGATGAACAAACAATTGATCGTAATCCGTAGCCTCCGTTTCGCGTTCCTCAAAACTAGGTCTAAAAAACTTGAGTTGTTGAATAAAAAGCATAACCTAAATTGTTTGTTACGTCCTACAAATAATAGTTCTGCCCAAAAGATAAATTACAAGTGGGCTTTCAAAAGACAATCGTGTAAAAGAAACCGCAACCTCGAAATAGAGTCGATCGACCAGGTGACGCGGTCGATCGTCTGCCCAATACAGTGTTAGCAACTTCCTTCCTCTGCTGAACTCCTGGGTCGAGAGACTGGAGTCTCTGGTCGATAGACCAGTTGCGCTGTAGCAGCTTCTCTCTGCTCTAGCAAACAGCCCTCCAACTTCATGCACGTATTCCGAGACGATCGATTTCCGAGCTTCTAACTTCATAGTTTCCATAAAATGCCCCCGGGAACAGATAAAAGCTTGATTTAGCTTACTTCTGATCATTCCTACAATAAAGACATAGGAAATCCAAAGTAAACCGTTTCGGGAGAAATAATAGCTTAAAGCTAACAATTACGCATAGAAATACATGCCAAAACCGCTAATAAAGTGTATAGAATATGCACGTATCAAATCTCTCCAAACCAAAACTTGCTTGTCCCCAAGCAAGCACTAAGACTCGACTAAAGACTTCTAATGGAACGGATTTCATTCTCAGAGCTAATACACACTATCATGCCCAACCAATTTAATGCATCTAATAACATCCAAGCATTTTGTCAAGCGCAAACGAGTTGAACATGTTCAAGAATTTACCAAACTTTCGACCTTGCAAGACTCGTATATATCAGACTCTCACGGGTCCCTCATTCACTCAATTTTAAGAATAGGATGAGAATTTAATTGTGCAAGATAGAAGAATGATTGAAATAAGTCTCTCATCTAACTACGACCCATAAAAACATGCATGCAGTCTAACATGAATAAAATCTCTACAACCGTACATATGCATTCCAACCATTTAATGACCATGACACATGCCGAGGCGATTTGGGATTGTGAGGCTACGGGTAAGAAGGGGCTAAAATAAGTTTGGATAAAAGGAGATAAAGCCAAGCAAGTAACTTCTAAACACCAAATTTCTGAATACTTCCCAACTTCGTACTCGAGAGAAAATCAAAACGGTGCTACTAAAAGAACATATCTCACAATCTCCCAAAATAATAATAATTCCCCAAATAATATAAATAGCAACATGGGAATAAAAATCACCATCCAAAAATTATTCTAATCATGTGATTTTTTTCTTTTCTTTATTTTTCTTTTTCTTTCTGCCTCTTTTTTTTTTTTCAAAACCTGATCTGGCAGTCGATCGACTATGTGATGCAGTCGATCGACCGCCCCTTTTGACATGAACCTCCTCTGCTTCAGTTTAGTTTCTCTCTTTTTTTTTCAATTCAAAGTTTCCCTTCATTTCCCAACATATCACCCAAAACTGATGCATTTCTCACACGAGACAATAAAAACCAAATCGCAAAATAATATTCCCGAATACCTACCTTTACTAGCTAGGCTAGGGTGGCTAAATTTGGAATGTTGTTTATGAGACAAAAAAGGCAAATTTGGCTTTTGTGGGGCTTATGGGCAAAATGAAATAAAGGGAACCTCTTCCACATGTGTCACCAAACCGCAAAACCGAATGCATACAGGTATTAAGCATATAAAATTCATGTTTATGCAAATTTATGTTACATGCCTTACGAGGAGTAACTACTCTCATTCCTACATGAAACCGGTCATAAATAACACCAGTTTAAATAAGCTCTAACCTTAGAAATTTTAAGTAGTTTGCCAATATTGAGTCAAGTCTATTCGTTTAGTAAAATTCCAACAAAAACTTGTAGACTATGCAAGTGACATACTCAACGACATTAAAGTGCAAGGAAGGGCAATGAGCTAGTACGTAAAGAAATTTTATCATTCAAATCCATCCATTCCGACTCGACCTACATGCAAAAGTAAACGTGATATTTTTGTTTTTTTGTTTTTGTTTTTTTTAAAAGAAATGCAAATGCATGCGGAAATGCAATAAACATGACCTAAAAATGCGAGTAAAATAATGCAAATGTGACAAGCATATGCATATACCCTCCCCAAACCAAAACGCGCAATGCCCTCATTGCGCTCATCAACTAAAACAACAGCAGCATCCAAAATAACAGGGAGGAATATAAACATCTACAGAAGAAATGGAAACTAATGAAAAAGAAATGGAAACTCACTAAATACGGCCTCCCCAAACCAGCCATAAAAAAGGGGAGGCATACAGCTGCTACTGATCCTCCTCTGGCTCATACTCGAAATCGCTCGCCTCATCTGACCCTGAACCACTCTGCTCCTCCTCGTCGTCGCCCCCAACAATAGCAGCCCTCCCCGGAGGATAGCCGCCCTCCGGGGGAACAAAGAAGTACGGGTGAGTCCATGGGCCCTGTGGAAGCATCCCATGTCGGAGCAAACTCCTCATAAACTGGGTACATGGCAAGAGCCATGTCTATCCGATACTGATCAAAGCTCCTACATAAATCACCCAACAAACGTAAAACCGCCCTTTGGTCCATGACCGCAGGGATAACAATAGGTGCAGGAGGTCGAAAAGTAGCCGGGAAACCCGGCCCAGGAGTAGGAGTGGAGGAGGAAGGAACCCGGGAAGAAGAGGTACGAGCTCCTCTCGAGGTGGAAGCATGAGAGGAGCCTGCCCTAATAGGGAGCCTATAGCTAGGCAAGGGCGGTCGAGTCTTCCCCTCAACAGTAGTAAAGGGTAAAGTAGGAGGAAGGGCAAGGATAGGAATGGGGTCGAAAATGAAAGAATCGATCTTCCACCGACCCCGAGTATCGACCCACTTCACGGAATTGACGTAGTAAAAGTCCATGAAGCGTGCAAGAGGGTCGAGAGGAGCCTCCTCTAGAGGAAAGACAGGAACTAGACAGTGGTCTATACGAGTCACTAGCCCACCACAGACTATAGTAGTCAGAGAGGTGCCCTCACTTATAGTGTTGAAGTGAGAGGCAGTCAAATAAGCAATGTTATAAATGCGGGCTACCCGGCTCTCGATGTTCAGGTAACCTGTCAAAATAGACAATTCAATTGTATTTATGTTATTTGACTCTTTTCGGCCAAAGATGGTGTTGCCCATCAGCCGGAAGTAGTAACGAAAAGGGGGTAAATGGACGGAACTGCCCTTCCTCTTAAGGCCGTCCAGGTCGGACATGCACGGCCACATAACCCTATGCACATCAGACGACTCTGAGGTGTTACCCTCGAAACTCAGACCCAAATAACTAGCAAACTCAGCTAGTGTCAAGGAATAAGTGACATTAAACAGCCTAAAAGAGCCACAAGAGCTATTTTTATCAGTTTCAAAAGAAGTTTGGTCGAAAACAAAGGAAGAGAAAAACTCAAGAGTCAAAATACGTATGTGAACTCAGCGATGTCCACCAAGCCTGACATCCCTGTCCCATTTAACAGGGAAACAACAGAGTCGAGACACCCTAGCTTTTCTAAAGTCGGTTTATGCATAAAACGGGTTGCTTGAACTGAATACCGTTCGACCAAAGTAAGAAATTTAGCTCTCTGTGAAGGGGAGGAGAAAATCACATGCGGATAGCCAGGTAGACTATCAGTAGTTAACTCGACAATGAGCGTCGTAATCCGCGACCGATTTGCTGTGCCTTTACTCGGGTGTCCCTGGTCCACTGCCCTCTTTCCTTTCGTCATTCTTCTGCTCACAAAAAATAGCAAACTCAACAACTAGGTTCCCAAAATCTTGAACAATGAAAGTTAATAAACCCTAAGTTACAATCAGAAATCAATCATCACACTAGGGTTTAGAAAAATTTGGGGAAAACGAAATGAAACCCCTCCTAGTCGCTGAGATGGCTCGAAAATCAAGGGAAAAGGATAACAAACGCAATTAAAGCACAAATTCGCAAGAAGTTAGCCCTAAATCGATTTTCTCGAAACCATGTGAGGTTGCTCGAATTTGGGCATAAATATACAACATAAGTCGAATTAAAGGACTAAAAGATAATTAGAAACATACCTTTGATGTAACCTTGGATATTTTGAGCAAGAAATCGAAATTAAAGGGGAGATTGAGCAAAAAAATCGCAAGGTGAAGAAAGGTTAAAAGGGGTTTTATTTTTTCTTTCTTTTTCTTTGTTTTAATGAATGAATTAAGGAATGAAGGAAAGAAATTAGAATAAAAACTCCCTGTTAAAACACTGATGTCGCGTCGCGGTCGATCGACTACCCAGTATGGTCGATCGACTGGTCTTTCTCCTGGAACAGTTCCTGATTGTTGGCGTCATATAATCATCAGTCGATAGACTGATGCACTTGGTCGATCGACTGAGGATACTGGCAATAGTCACATACGCTAAAAATTCCCTTTCAACTTCAAACTTCCGCCTTTCTTTCACAATCATCTAGCATATCACTCTACGCACTTTGCATAAAATAATTACTTGCAAACACTCACAAAGGCGCACGTCTTCCAATAACAGTAATCGCTAACTAAACTAAAATAAATCTAAAGCTCCTAATGAGATGTAAGCTAAATAAACGGTAAAGTTCCTAATTACAAAAGAAAATTACAAGCCGGGTTGCCTCCCGGTTAGCGCTGGTTTAAGAGGTCCCGCTCGACCTTCTTACCTCAATTTGCAGCTTTTAAAAGTGGGTCAAAGTATAGTACTTCGACCTGCCCAACAAATTCGTCTGCACCGTGATACTGTTTCACGTATTGAACATTCACTTTGAATCGGTCTCCAGAGGAGGTCTCCAATTCAACTGATCCGAATTTTGTCACCGTTGTGTCCGTATAAGGGCCACTCCACCTGGATTTCAGCTTACCAAGAAATTAACGGATACGAGCATTAAAAAGGAGTACCTTATCACCGACATTAAACTCGCGCTTGATGATTCTCTTATCGTGCCAGCGCTTCGTCTTCTCTTTGTAGATCCTAGCATTATCATAGGCCAGCAACCTAAATTCCTCTAACTCATTCAACTGCGTCATACGTTTCTCACGAGAGAGGTTAGGATCTAAATTCAAATCACAAATTGCCTACCAAGATTTACGTTCTAATTCCACAGGCAAATGACATGTTTTACCATAAATCAATCGGAATGGTGACATCCCAATTGGCATTTTAAACCCGGTCCTATAAGCCCACAAGACATCATCCAATTTAAGACTCCAATCTTTCCGTGATTTGGACAGAACTTTAGCTAACATTTCTTTCAATTCCTGGTTAGAAATCTCAACTTGACCACTAGTCTGGGGATGATACCCCAAACCTCTAAGATGTTGGACACCGAATTTAGTCAACATAGCACAAAGTTGTTTTTCTTTTAAATGCATGCCTCCGTCGCTAATGACAACCCTAGGGACACCAAAACGAGGGAAGTTTATCTTTTTAAACAGCTTAATCACGGCTTTTGCATTGCAATGAGGGGTAGCAACAGCTTCTACCCATTTGGACACATAATCTACGGCTACGAGGATATATTTATTACCTTGACTGCTCGGAAAGGGTCCTTGATAATCAATGCCCCAGACATCGAAAATCTCAACCTCTAGAATACTTACCTGCGGCATCTCTTGTCTCTTTGAAATATTCCCCAATCTTTTACAAGCATCACACTCAGCAACAAAATTCCGACTATCTGCATGCAAAGTTGGCCAATAGAAACCAGATTGGAGTACCTTAGCCACAGTCCGAGACGGACCATGGTGACCACCATAGGCAGAAAAGTGGCAAGCTTCTAGGATATCCTTGACCTCCCATTGAGGCACACATCTCCAGATAAGACCGTCTGCACATTCTTTGAAAACAAATGGATCATCCCAAAAGT
Organism: Silene latifolia; assembly: GCF_048544455.1. Classification (NCBI taxonomy): domain Eukaryota; kingdom Viridiplantae; phylum Streptophyta; class Magnoliopsida; order Caryophyllales; family Caryophyllaceae; genus Silene; species Silene latifolia. Next base: position 86,315,885 of record NC_133535.1, read on the forward strand.
ATTGTCTAGCATCATAAGCGAACCGCTTTCTTCACGCCATGAAAGCTTGGGTGGTATTTTACCTGTCACTGCAAAATTAGCATAATCAGCAAACCACGGAGGTGGATAAGACACCGAATTAGTAATAACTAACAGACTCTCATCAGGAAAAGAATCATCAATGGGTAATGAATCTTCCCTTTCTTTCAGCTGCAGACGAGATAAATGGTCAGCCACCACATTCTCTGCACCTTTCTTATCTTTAATCTCCAAATCAAACTCTTGCAGAAGGAGTATCCACCTCAAAAGCCTCGACTTCGCATCCTTCTTAAGAAAGAGAGTCTTCAGCGCTGCATGGTCAGTATAAATAATAACCTTAGAACCCAGCAAATAAGACCGAAATTTATCTAAGGCAAAAACTACAGCTAGAAGCTCCTTCTCAGTTGTGTAATAATTAACTTGAGCCTCATCCAGAGTTCGACTCGCATAATATATGGCATTCAAAACTTTATTTTTCCGCTGTCCTAAGACTGCACCAATCGCATAATTGCTAGCATCACACATAATCTCGAATGGGAGGTCCCAATCAGGCGGCTGAATGATTGGCGCAGAAACTAAAGCCTCCTTTAACCTGTTAAAAGCTAAAAGGCACTCATCAGTAAACTCAAAAACAGCATCTTTAAGAAGCAATTGTGTAAGTGGTTTAGCAATTTTCGAAAAATCCTTAATGAACCGCCGATAAAAACCAGCATGGCCAAGGAAACTCGTCACTCCTTTAACATTCACAGGAGGGGGCAGTTGCTCAATCACTTGCACTTTTGCTTTATCAACATCTATGCCCTTATCAGAAATCAAGTGTCCCAACACAACTCCCTCATAGACCATGAACTGACATTTTTCCCAGTTTAAAACAAGATTAACATCAATACAACGCTGCATGACTTTATCAAGGTTAGCTAAACAACGATCAAAGTCATTACCATAAACTAACAAAGTCATTCATAAATACCTCTATAATATTCTCTATATAATCATAAAATATCCCCATCATGCACCTCTGAAAGGTAGCTGGGGCGTTACACAATCCGAAAGGCATTCTGCGGCATACAAAAATACCCTATGGACAGGTGAATGTGGTCTTACTCTGATCATCCGGATGAATAGGGATATGAAAGAACCCTGAATATCCGTCTAAGAAACAGAAAAATTTATTAGAAGCTAGTTTTTCAGTCATCTGGTCAACAAAAGGGAGGGGGAAATGGTCTTTTTTTGTGGCGGCATTTAACTGTCTGTAGTCAATACACATCCGCCAATCTATTACAACTCGAGTTGGTATTAATTCATTTTTCTCATTTTGTACCACAGTGGTCCCTCCTTTCTTCGGGACTACCTGAAATGGGCTAACCCACTTGGAGTTGCCAACTGTATAAATAATACCTGCATCGAGTAGTTTCATCACCTCAGCCATGACAACCTCCAGCATCTTCGGATTCAGCTTGCGCTGACCCTGTCTGTAAGGCTTGTGACCCTCATCCAACTCAATTCTGTGCATACAAATGTGAGGGCTGATGCCCTTAATATTATCCAAAGAATAACCTAAAGCTTTCCTGTATTTATTAAGTACACACATCAAAGCAGAAAGCTGGTTATCGTCAAGCTTAGCACTAACAATAGCTGGGTATTGCTCTGTATCATCTAAAAAGACATACTTAATATTTGGAGAAAGTGGCTTACGCTCTGGCACCTTTACCTCATCTTCTTCCTCTGTGAGCTCGTGGCATTCCATTACTGCTTCCAAAACATCCAGCTCATCAGCATTCTCTGCTGGATTAACTGCACACTCATCTAAAAGGGTTAAATCAATTAGAGGATCCTTGGCTAAGGATTCCCTCCAGTTAACAATTAACAGCCCTGTCAACAATATCAACAGAATAACACGTATCATCATCAGCAAGTTCAGTCGCAGTGCGAGCAAGACTGAACTCAATTGTGTCATCCCCTACCTCCAAGGTCAAGACTCCGCGTTTGACATCTATCACGGCCCCAGCCGTATGTAAAAATGGTCTACCTAAGATAATAGGTATCTGACAATCCTCAGCAATGTCTAAAATGACGAAATCGACAGGAATAAAGAACTTACCCACTCGAACGGGTACATCTTCTAAAATACCTAAGTGTCTCTGAATCGATCTATCTGCCATATGAAGGGTTATATTGGTCACCTTAAGGTTACCTATATTTAACTTTTCACACACAGAATACGGCATAACACTGACACTGGCCCCTAGATCAGGAAAGAGCTTTCCCAAAATCATGGTTACCTATAGTACATGGAATCGAAAAACTATCCGGGTCTTTTAATTTAGGTGGTATGGTGCTTTGTGAAAAAACATTACACTCCTCCGTGAAAGCAATAGTACCAACATCATTAAAATTCTTCTTACGAGTCAAAATATCCTGCATAAACTTAGTGTAAGAAGGTACATGGGTAATTAAGTCAGTGAAAGGAATGGTTACCTCAAGATTCTTGACGATCTCCAAAAACTTACCGAACTTACAATTCAACTTTGTATTCTTTAAACGCTCCGGATACGGGACCGCAACACTTGTCGTAGGGTCGACAATTTTCGTCTTCCGAATGTTTAAAATCTCCGTCAAATCGTCACTAGCGGAGGTATTTCGCAATTCAATTGATGGATTTTCATTCAGCACTGGCGACCCAGTCGATCGACCATGGGGCTCGGTCGATCGACCAAGTTCACTGGGTTCGAATAGTTCCTGATTGTCAGAAACTTTTTCGTCAGAGATTCTGGTCGATCGACTGATGTTGTTGGTCGATCGACCACTGGCACTGGCAGTAGAGTTTGTTTTCGCACCAGAATTTAAATCTGACTTTCACCATTTTCCGAGTCTTTTCTTGGCTTATCAGGACCGTCATATGAGAGACCACTGCGGAGATGAATTGCATTAAGTGTCTCAATAGGAACCTCACATTTTCTTGGAGAATTGGCGACTTGGTTAGCCGCTAGAATCTCCAACTGCTTCTCAAAATTCCTTGTAGATTCAATCCTAGCTTCTTCTATTTTCGTAACTTGAACCAAAAGAGCTTGGACTATTTCTCTCAATTCCGTGGTCTCATTTGAGTTATGAACAGGAATTTCAATTTTCTTCTCGGAAGCCTTAGAAAACTCGAGCTTTTCGAACCGGGAATTAATAGAAGCTTCAAGTGCCGCAACGGCACTCATTTCATCACTTGGCTTTCGCGAATTCCCACGCGAACTCCCATATTCAGCTCTATGAACTGCCATCTCCTCAATAGTGTTCCAACCTTTATTAGAATCCACATTGTTTTGGAACCTACCATTTGCAGCCGCATCAAGGATGACTCTGTAGTCATCGTACAAGGCATTATAAAATTGGTTGCCAAGGTACCACTGCTGAAAACCGTGGTGAGGAACAGATCGAACTAATTTCTTGAAACGGACCCATGCTTCATGTAATTCTTCACCGGGTCCTTGCTGGAAACTTGTAATTTGACTTCTTAAAGCATTGGTTTTCACAGGGGGATTTGTAACTCTAGCTGCTACCTTATCAAGGTAGCGGTACCATTCACGCGCAGAATCTTTGACGGAGTATAGAAATAATGTCTCCTTTACTTCATCTTGGGTCACTCCGGCCGGTACAGATATGGAACAACAATAATCCGTGAAGATATCCATATGCGTCCCAGGATCTGCATCTGGTAATCCCCCAAACAGGTTCCGCTCCACTAAACAGATGTGAGAGGGGCGGATATCAAAAGTCCCATGTGTAGGAACAGGGAGGCTAAATCCCTAAAGAATATCTTGTACCTTTAGCTGAGACTGATCGTATATTGTTGGCATGATTGTAGAAAAATCGGGAGTACTCAATTTTTCCTCTCGAAATCTTCTTCTAACTGTGCACAAGCAAAACTAGAAGGAAAAGGTAAGCAACGGCCTCAAGGAACCAAAGTTCCTTGAGACAAGAAAAATAAACTAAAAATAAAGCAAACAGAATTACACCGTCTCCCCGGCAACGGTGCCAAAATTTGATACCGTCATTTTGTATCAAAGTTAAATTTATAAACCAAACTAAAACTATAGCTAGTGATAGTCAAGGTCGAACCACAGAGAGACAAGATCAATTCTATTTGCTATTTTTAATCTATTGAAGTAACAATTATTGGGGGGGGGGGGGGGGGGGGTTGGTTGGTTGATTCTAAACTAATTACTGAAATTTAAATGAAGTTTAAAATAGATATTAAAAAGCAGCTAGGAACTTCGGTTCACCATGGCCTAAGGGTCAGTCAAGTAAAGTCAAGGTCTGTCCAATACCGTGTCAGGATGTCAAATAGGTCCTCTAAGTCGCTATTCGAACTAAGCCTCTCGGTCTTCTTTCACCCTAGAATGAAACTAGATTGCTTTCGCTCCACTAGTCTTTCCAATTACTTGTAAGAAATCAAACTCCGCTAATCTCTCAATCTAGCAAAGGGGTAAATTCTCACAAAATTAAATAAGGCCGGTACGGGTTCAACCTAAACTTAATAATAGCAACTTATGACGCCATGGATTCCCTAATTCCTAGCATAGGAATTTAGCTAAGCATGATTAAGAATATGACAATTGCAAAATTAAAGATACGGAATAAAATTGACATGATTGAATTAGAATTAAAAATTAAGGGATTAAAATTGAATTGCTTAAATATAACTTGGAAGAAACTAGAAATAAATAAACAAGAATAAGAGAAGATAGAAATTGAATTAAAGCTTACTAAAGAATTCGATGAACAAACAATTGATCGTAATCCGTAGCCTCCGTTTCGCGTTCCTCAAAACTAGGTCTTAAAAACATGAGTTGTTGTATAAAAAGCATAACCTAAATTGTTTGTTACCTCCTACTAATAATAGTTCTGCCCAAAAGATAAATTACAAGTGGGCTTTCAAAAGACAATCGTGTAAAAGAAACCGCAGCCTCGAAATAGAGTCGATCGACTGCCCAGTACAGTGCTGGCAACTTCCTTCCTCTGCTGAACACCCGGGTCGATAGACCGGAGTCTCTGGTCGATAGACCAGTTGCGCTGTAGCAACTTCTCTCTGCTCTAACAAACAGCCCTCCAACTTCATGCACGCATTCCGAGACGATCGATTACCGAGCTTCTAACTTTATAGTTTCCATAAAATGCCCCCGGGAATAGATAAAAGCTTGATTTAGCTTACTTCTGATCATTCCTACAATAGAGACATAAGAAATGCAAAGTAAACCGTTTCGGGAGAAATAATAGCTTAAAGCTAACAATTACGCATAGAAATACGTGCCAATATCGCTAACAAAGTGTATAGAATATGCACGTATCAAATCTCCCCAAACCAAACATTGCTTGTCCCAAAGCAAGCACTAAGACTCGACTAAAGACTTCTAATGGAACGGATTTCATTCTCAGAGCTAATACACACTACAACCAATTTAATGCATCTAATAACATCCAAGCATTTTGCCAAGCCCAAACGAGTTGAACATGTTCAAGAAGTTACCAAACTTTCGACCTTGTAAGACTCGTATATATCGGACTCTCACGGGTCGCTCATTCACTCAATTTTAAGAATAGGATGAGAATTTAATTGTGCAAGATAGAAGAATGATTGAAATAAGTCTCTCACCTAACTACGACCCATAAAAATATGCCTGCAGTCTAACATGAATAAAATCTCTACAACCGTACATATGCATTCCGACCATTTACTGACCATGACACATACAGAGGCGATTTGGGATTGTGAGGCTACGGGTAAGAAGGGGCTAAAATAAGTTTGGATAACAGGAGATAAAGCCAAGCAAGTAACTTCTAAACACCAAATTTCTGAATACTTCCCAACTTCGTACTCGAGAGAAAATCAAAACGGTGCTACTAAAAGCACAAATCTCACAATCTCCCAAAATAATAATAATTCCCCAAATAATATAAATAGCAACATGGGAATAAAAATCACCATCCAAAAATAGCAATTTTATCATTGAAATCCATCCATTCCGACTCGACCTACATGCAAAAGTAAACGTGATATTTTTGTTTTTTTGTTTTTGTTTTTTTTTAACAGAAATGCAAATGCATGCGGAAATGCAATAAACATGACCTAAAAATGCGAGTAAAACAATGAAAATGTGACAATCATATGCATATACCCTCCCCAAACCAAAACGCGCAATGCCCTCATTGCGCTCATCAACTAAAACAACAGCAGCATCCAAAATAACAGGGAGGAATATAAACATCTACAGATGAAATGGAAACTAATGAAAAAGAAATGAAAACTCACTAAATACAGCCTCCCAAAACCAGCCATCAAAAAGGGGAGGCATACAGCTGCTACTGATCCTCCTCTGGCTCATACTCGGAACCGCTCGCCTCATATGACCCCGAACCACTCTGCCCCTCCTCGTCGTCGCCCCCAGCAGCAGCAGTAGTGGTGACGGTAGCAGCAGCCCTCCCCGGAGGATAGCCGCCCTCCGGGGGAACAAAGAAGGATGGGTGAGTCCATGGGCCATGTGGAAGCATCCCTGTCGGAGCAAACTCCTCATAAACTGGGTACATGGCAAAAGCCATGTCCATCCTATGCTGATCAAAGCTTCTGCATAAATCACCCAACACACGTGAAACCGCCCTTTGCTCCATAACCGCAGGGATAACAATAGGTGCATGAGGTCGAAAAGTAGCCGGGAAACCCGGCCCATAAGTAGGAGTGGAGGAGGAAGGAACCCGTGAAGAAGAGGTACGAGCTCCTCTCGAGGTGGAAGCATGAGAGGAGCATGTCCTAATAGGGAGCCATAGCTAGGCAAGGGCGGTCGAGTCTTCTCCTCAACAGTAGTAAAGGGTAAAATAGGAGTAAGGGCAAGGATAAGAATGGGGTCGGAAATGAAAGAATCGATCTTCCACCGACCCCGAGTATCGACCCACTTCACGGACTTGAAATAGTCAAAGTCCATGAAGCGTGCAAGAGGGTCGAGAGGAGCCTCCTCTAGAGGAAAGACAGGAACTAGACGGTGGTCTATACGAGTCACTAGCCCACCACAGACTATAGTAGTCAGAGAGGTGCCCTCACTTATAGTGTTGAAGTGAGAGGCAGTCAAATAAGCAATGTTATAAATGCGGGCTACCCGACTCTCGATGTTCAGGTAACCTGCCAAAATAGACAATTCAATTGTATTTATGTTATTTGACTCTTTCAGGCCAAAGATGGTGTTGCCCATCAGCCGGAAGTAGTAACGAAAAGGGGGTAAATGGACGGAAGTGCCCTTCCTCTTAGGGCCGTCCAGGTCGGATATGCACGACCACATAACCCTATGCACATCAGACGACTCCGAGGTGTTACCCTCGAAACTCTAACCCAAATAACTAGCAAACTTAGCTAGTGTCAAGGAATAAGTGACATTAAACAGCCTAAAAGAGACACAGGAGCTATTTTTATCAGTTTCAAAAGAAGTTTGGTCGAAAACAAAGGAAGAGAAAAACTCAAGAGTCAAAATACGGTATGTGAACTCAGCGATGTCCACCAAGCCTGACATCCCTGTCCCATTTAGCAGGGAAACAGCAGAGTCGAGACACCCTAGCCTTTCTAAAGTCGGTTTATGCAGAAAACGGGTTGCTTGAACTGAATACCATTCGACCAAAGTAAGAAATTTAGCTCTCTGTGAAGGGGAGGGGAAAATCACCTGCGGATAGCCAGGTAGACTATCCGTCGTTAACTCGACCATGGGCGTCGTAATCCGCGACCGTTTTGCCGCGCCTTTACTCGGCTGTCCCTGGTCCACTGCCCTCTTCCCTTTCGTCATTCTTCTGCTCACAAAAAATAGCAAACTCAATAACTAGGTTCCCAAAATCTTGAACAATGAAAATTAATAAACCCTAAGATACAATCAGAAAACAATCATCAAACTAGGGTTTAGAAAAATTTGGGGAAAATGAAATTAAACCCCTCCTAGTCGCTGAGATGGCTCGAAAATCAAGGGAAAAGGATAACAAACGCAATTAAAGAACAAATTCGATAAGAAATTAGCCCAAAATCGATTTTCTCGAAACAATGTGAGGTTGCTCGAATTTGGGCATAAATATACAACATAAGTCGAATTAAAGGACTAAAAGATAATTAGAAACATACCTTTGATGAAACCTTGAAGATTTTGAGCAAGAAAATCGAAATTAAAGGGGCGATTGAGCAAGAAAATCGTAAGGTGAAGAAAGGTTAAAAGGGGTTTTATTTTTTCTTTCTTTTTCTTTGTTGTTAATGAATGAATTAAGGAATGAAGGAAAGAAATTAGAATAAAAACTCCCTGTTAAAACAATGATGTCGCATCGCGGTCGATCGACTACCCAGTATGGTCGATCGACTGGTCTTTCTCCTGGAACAGTTCCTGATTGTTGGCGTCATATAATCATCAGTCGATAGACTGATGCACTTGGTCGATCGACTGAGGATACTGGCAATAGTCACATACGCTAAAAATTCCCTTTCAACTTCAAACTTCCGCCTTTCTTTCACAATCATCTAGCATATCACTCTACGCACTTTGCATAAAATAATTACCTGCCAACACTCACAAAGGCGCACGTCTTCCCATAACAGTAATCGCTAACTAAACTACAATAAATCTAAAGCTCCTAATGAGATGTAAGCAAAATAAACGGTAAAGTTCCTAATTACAAAAGAAAATTACAAGCCGGGTTGCCTCCCGGTTAGCGCTGGTTTAATAGGTCCCGCACGACCTTCTTACCTCAATTTACAGCTTCTAAAAGTGGGTCAAAGTATAGTACTTCGACCTGCCGAACAAATTCGTTTGCACCGTGATAGTGTTTTACGTATTGACCATTCACTTTGAATCGGTCTCCAGAGGAGGTCTTCAATTCAACTGATCCGAATTTTGTCACCGTTGTGACCGTATAAGGGCCACTCCACCTGGATTTTAGCTTACCAGGAAATAATCGGATACGAGAATTAAAAAGGAGTACCTTATCACCGACATTGAACTCGCGCTTGATGACTCTCTTGTCGTGCTAGCGCTTCGTCTTCTCCTTATAGATCCTAGCATTATCATAGCCCAACAGCCTAAATTCCTCTAACTCATTCAACTGCGTCATACGTTTCTCACGAGAGAGGTTAGGATCTAAATTCAAATCACAAATTGCCCACCAAGATTTAGATTCTAATTCAACAGGCAAATGACATGTTTTACCATAAATCAATCGGAATGGTGACATCCCAATTGGCGTTTTAAACGCGGTCCTATAAGCCCACAAGACATCATCCAATTTAAGACTCCAATCTTTCCGTGATTTAGACACAACTTTAGCTAACATTTGTTTCAATTCCCGGTTAGTAATCTCAACTTGACCACTAGTCTGGGGATGATACCTCAAACCTCTACGATGTTGGACACCACATTTAGTCAACATAGCACAAAGTTGTTTTTCTTTAAAATGTATGCCTCCGTCGCTAATGATGTAATACTACGGATTTGATAGACTTTGGTGGTAGCTGGGAACAGAGGTTGGATTTGATAGAGTTTTCTTACAACAACAGCTACCACACTAGTATTGGCATGACACCGTTTGAGGCTTTATATGGGAGGAGATGCAGGAGTCCGATTTGTTGGGACGACAATGCTGAGGCAGTGGTTCTAGGACCAGAGATGGTACATGACATGGTTGAACAGATTAAGATGATCAGGAAACGGATGAGAGCATCTCACGATAGGCAAAAGAGTTATGCAGATCTACATCGCCGGGATATAGAGTTTCAGGTTGGGGATAAGGTTCTTCTGAAAGTGTCTCCTATGCGTGGGGTTATGAGATTTGGGAAAAAAGGCAAGCTAAGTCAGAAGTTCATCGGGCCTTATGAGATCTTAGAGCGGGTTGGAGAGGTTGCATATCGTCTGGCTTTACCAGCTGCGTTAGAGAGAGTGCATAATGTGTTTCATGTATCGCAGCTGCGGAAGTATGTGAGTGACCCGTCACATGTGTTAGAGGCAAAGAGCTTAGAGCTAGATGAGTTCTTATCATATCTTGAGGTACCTAAGCAGATTCTTGACCGGAAGGTTAGGAAGACTAGGAGTGGTGAGACAGTTTTGCTTAAGATCCTTTGGTCTAACCACGAGACTGAGGAAGCTACATGGGAGGCAGAGGAGGCCATGAGAGAGCGTTACCCTTTCCTTTTTGATCAGGTATGTATGGTTACGGGGACGTAACTTTGTTTCTTTTAGGGGGGTAGGAGATGATCACAAAGAGTTTTAAGAGTTTTATACCCTTTTTATGTTGTGTCGGTATGGTCGTTGTCGTTGAGTCGGGTTGAGTTTGGGTTAGTAACATGTTTTATGTTGAGTTTGTTTTGGTTATTGAGTCGAGAGTGTTGTAGTGTGAGTCTTTGTTTTGATGTGGTTTGAACTTTGGGGACGAAGTTCTTTTTAAGGAGGGAAGACTGTAATACTACGGATTTATGAGTCTCTGGGTACTCTATCGAGTAGGCCTTACTTTGTCGAGTAAGGGTGAGTTGCAGTTTAAAATAGTTTCTGACCTGTTGGGTACTCAATCGAGTAACGTAGATATTCGATCGAGTAAGGGGGCACTCGATCGAGTACCTCCGCTACTCGATCGAGTAGCCGGTTTACGAGGGATGATTTATCGGGTTTTGTTAATAATGCGATTAAGTATATAATAACTTCCGTCACTTTTATTAAAACCCTTTTAAAACCTAATTACTTTCAAAGAGAGAAATCAAACTACGTTCTTCGCATCAATCGCATTGTTGGCAAATCCCGGAGCTTGTAAGGTCGGATTTTACCTTTCTTTATGCCGTTGTAATCCTTGCGTCGAGGGTAAGATCTATGTACCGTTTTTATAGTATTTCATTAAAGTTGGTTAAACACTAGTGTTGGGATTTGGGGGTTTTGTTGTATTTTATGATTGGTAGTGATTATATGTTTGTATGTTAGGAGGAGGATTCGTAGAGGAAGCGTTTTGATATCAGCTGTGAGATCGTCTGATTGTGTTGTGCTTTCCAGGTAGGGTTTCCCTACTCAGTATTAGTCCCATAATGTGTTGTGGTATTTTGTGGTTGTTGAATATTATCATACTCGTATTGTGGCGATTGCTGGATTTGGTTGCTGATAGTAGTTGTGATTGATTGTATCTGTCTGTGTTCTTCGGGGTGCGTCCCTGGCTGAGTGGAGTCACTTGCGGGAGTGGCTTCACGCCCATGATTCGCCTTCTGTGGAACCCGCCACAGAAGGGATGTGCACATTAAGGGATTTGGGTTTATCGCTCGATCGGGATGAGCGGGGCTTAGGTGGGAACGGCTGCGGTCACCCACTGGCGGCGAGGAGTGACCTGTTGCGATGGGCACTCTGGCAGGGCTACACACTTTAGTGTGTAGTCAGGATTGTGGAGTTGGGTTTGGAGTTCGGAGGATATCCGTGATGATTGAGCTGTTTTTTTTTCTTTGTATTGTTGGTTTATATAAATTGTGTGATTAGTATCGACCCGTTTAATGTTTTAAAAACTCGTGGTGATCCATTCGGGATGGTGAGCGATTATTGAGCGGTATGAGTCGAGTTCTTCGGGATAGCTGGGATGTGCCACCGTCTGATGATAGAAGTCTTCCGCTGTAGCTTAGTAGTTTAATAAACATTTCAGTTAACTCAGTAGACAGTTGGTTTTGAGAACTTGTATTCGTATTTCGTATTTTGGTTTTGGTTTCGGATTGTAACCTTTCGCTAAAGTATTCCTATTTATGTGTTGTTTTGTTATTGTCTATTTCATGATCATTGCCTCGGGTAACCGAGATGGTAGCATCCTTATACCTGAGTGGTCCTGATAAGGCACTTGGAGTATGGGGGTGTTACAAATGACAACCCTAGGGACACCAAAACGAGGGAAGATTATCTTATTAAACAGCTTAATCACAGCTTTTGCATCGCAATGAGGGGTAGCAACAACTTCTACCCATTTGGACACATAATCTACGGCTACGAGGATATACTTATTACCTTGACTGCTCGGAAAGGGTCCTTGATAATCAATGCCCCTGACATCGAAAATCTCAACCTCTAGAATATTTACCTACGGCATCTCATGTCTCTTTGAAATATTCCCCGATCTTTGACAAGCATCACACTCAGCAACAAAATTCCGACTATCTGCATGCAAAGTTGGCCAATAGAAACCAGATTGGAGTACCTTAGCCACAGTCCGAGACGAACCATGGTGACCACCGTAGGAAGAAGAGTGGCAAGCTTCTAGGATATCCTTGACCTCCCATTGAGGCACACATCTTCAGATAAGACCGTCTGCACATTCCTTGAAAACAAATGGATCATCCCAAAAGTATTGTCTAGCATCATAAGCGAACCGCTTCTTCTGCTACCATGAAAGCTTGGGTGGTATTTTACCTGTCACTGCAAAATTAGCATAATCAGCAAACCACGGAGGTAGATACGACCCCGAATTAGTAATAACCAACATACTCTCATCAGGAAAAGAATTATCAATGGGTAATGAATCTTCCCTTTCTGTCAGCTGCAGACGAGATAAATGGTTAGCCACCACATTCTCTGCACCTTTCTTATCTTTAATCTCCAAATTAAACTCCTGCAGAAGGAGTATCCACCTCAAAAGCCTCGACTTCGCATCCTTCTTAAGAAAGAGAGTCTTCAGCGCTGCATGGTCAGTATAAATAATAACCTTAGAACCCAGCAAATAAGACCAAAATTTATCTAAGGCAAAAACTACAGCTAGAAGCTCCTTCTCAGTTGTGTAATAATTAACTTGAGCCTCATCCAGAGTTCGACTCGCATAATATATGGCATTCAAAACTTTATTTTTCCGCTGTCCTAAGACTGCACCAATCGCATAATCGCTAGCATCACACATAATCTCGAATGGGAGGTCCCAATTAGGCGGCTGAATGATTGGCGCAGAAACTAAAGGCTCCTTTAACCTGTTAAAAGCTAAAAGGCACTCATCAGTAAACTCAAAAACAGCATCTTTAAGAAGCAATTGTGTAAGTGGTTTAGCAATTTTCGAAAAATCCTTAATGAACCGCCGATAAAAACCAGCATGGCCAAGGAAACTCGTCACTCCTTTAACATTCACAGGAGGGGGCAGTTGCTCGATCACTTGCACTTTTGCTTTATCAACATGTATGCCCTTATCAGAAATCAAATGTCCCAACACAACTCCCTCATTGACCATGAACTGACATTTTTCCCAGTTTAAAACAAGATTAACATCAATACAACGCTGCATGACTTTATCAAGGTTAGCTAAACAACGATCAAAGTCATTACCATAAACTGAGAAGTCATCCATAAATACCTCCATAATATTCACTATATAATCATAAAAAATCCCCATCATGCACCTCTGAAAGGTAGCTGGGGCGTTACACAATGCGAAAGGCATTCTGCGGTATGCAAAAACACCCTGTGGACAGGTGAATGTGGTCTTACTCTGATCATCCGGATGAATAGGGATATGAAAGAACCCTGAATATCCGTCTAAGAAACAGAAAAATTTATTAGAGGCTAGTCTTTCAGTCATCTGGTCAACAAAAGGGAGGGGAAAATGATCTTTTTTTATGGAGGCATTTAACTGTCTGTAGTCAATACACATCCGCCAACCTGTTACAACTCGAGTTGGTATTAATTCATTTTTCTCATTTTATACCACAGTGGTCCCTCCTTTCTTCGGGACTACCTGAACTGGGCTAACCCACTTGGAGTTGCCAACTGTATAAATAATACCTGCATCGAGTAGTTTCATCACCTCAGCCATGACAACCTCCTACATCTTCGGATTCAGCTTGCGCTGACCCTATCTGTAAGGCTTGTGACCCTCCTCCAACTCAATTCTGTGCATACAAATGTCAGGGCTGATGCCCTTAATATCATCCAAAGAATAACCTAAAGCTTTCCTGTTTTTCTTAAGTACACACATCAAAGCGAAAAGTCAAGTTATCGTCAAGCTTAGCACTAACAATAGGGGTATTGCTCTCGTATCATCTAAAAAGACATACTTAAGATTTGGAGGAAGTGGCTTACGCTCCGGCACCTTTACCTCAACAAAGATAGGCGAGAATCAGCTTCAATGGCATAGCAAGTGTTTACCAAATTCGCGTTGGCCAGGCTTATGATCATCTCATCTTCTTCCTTTGTGAGCTCGTGGCCTTCCATTACTGCTTCCAAAACATCCAGCTCATCAGCATTTTTTGCTGGATTAACTGCACACTCATGTAAAAGGGTTAAATCAACTAGAGGATCCTTGGCTAAGGACTCCCTCCAGTTATAATTAACAGCCCTGTCAACAATATCAACGGAATAACACGTATCATCATCAGCAGGTTCAGTCGCAGTGCGAGCAAGACTGAACTCAATTATGTCATCCCCTACCTCCAAGGTCAAGACTCCGCATTTGACATCTATCACGGCCCAGTCGTATGTAAAAATGGTCTACCTAAGATAATAGGTATCTGACTATCCTCAGCAATGTCTAAAACGACGAAATCGACAGGAATAAAGAACTTACCCACTCGAACGGGTACATCTTCTAAAATACCTAAGGGTCTCTGAATCGATTTATCTGTCATCTGAAGGGTTATATTGGTCACCTTAAGGTTACCTATATATAACTTTTCACACACAGAATATGGCATAACACTGACACTGACCCCTAGATCACAAAGAGCTTTCCCAAATTCATGGTTACCTATAGTACATGGAATCGAAAAACTACCCGGGTCTTTTAATTTAAGTGGTATGGTGCTTCGTGAAAGAACATTACACTCCTCCGTGAAAGCAATAGTATCAACATCATTAAAATTCTTCTTACGAGTCAAAATATCCTTTATAAACATAGTGTAAAAAGGTACCTGGGTAATTAAGTCAGTGAAAGAAATGGTTACCTCAAGATTCTTGACGATCTCCAAAAACTTACCGAACTTACGCTCCAACTTTGTATTCTTTAAACGCTCCGGATACGGGACCGCAACACTTGTCGTAGGGTCGACAATTTTCGTCTTCCGAATGTTTAAAATCTCCATCAAATCGTCACTAGCCGAGGTATTTCGCAATTCAATTGACGGATTCTCATTCAGCACTGGCGACCCAGTCGATCGACCATGAGGCTCGGTCGATCGACCAAGTGCACTGGGTTCGAATCGTTCCTGATTGTCAGAAACTTTTTCGTCAGAGATTCTGGTCGATCGACTGATGTTGTTGGTCGATCGACCACTGGCACTGGCAGTAGAGTTTGTTTTCGCACCAGAATTTAAATCTGACTTTTCATCATTTTCCGAGTCTTTTCTTGGCTTATCAGGACCATCATATGAGAGACCACTGCGGAGATGAATTGCATTAAGTGTCTCGATAGGAACCTCACATTTGCTTGAAGAATTGGCAACTTGGTTAGCCGCTAGAATCTCCAACTGCTTCTCAAAATTCCTTGCAGATTTAATCCTAGCTTCTTCTATTTTCGTAACTTCAACCAAAAGAGCTTGGACCATTTGTCTCAATTCCGCGGTCTCATTTGAGTTATGAACAAGAATTTCAATTTTCTTCTCGGAAGCCTTAGAAAACTCGAGCTTTTCGAACCGGGCATTAATAGAAGCTTCAAGTGCCGCAACGGCACTCATTTCATCACTTGGTTTTCGCGAATTCCCACGCGAACTCCCATATTCAGCTCTATGAACTGCCATCTCCTCAATAATGTTCCAACCTTTATTAGAATCCACATTGTTTTGGAACCTACAATTTGTAGCCGCATCAAGGATGACTCTTTAGTCATCGTACAAGGCATTATAAAATTGGTTGCAAAGGTACCACTGCTGAAAACCGTTGTGAGGAACAGATCGAACTAATTTCTTGAAACGGACCCATGGTTCATGTAATTCCTCATCGGGTCCTTGCTGGAAATTTGTATTTTGACTTCTTAAAGCATTGGTTTTCACAGTGGGATAATATCTTTTGTAGAAAGCCAAAGCTAGAGATGTCCAGTTTGTAACTCCAGCTGCTACCTTATCAAGGTAGAGGTACCATTCACGCGCAGAATCTTTCAAGGAGTATAGAAATAATGTCTCCTTTACTTCATCTTAGGTCACTCCGGCCGGTATAGATATGGAACAGCAATAATCCGTGAAGATCTCTATATGCGTCCCAGGATCTTCATCTGGTAATCCCCCAAACAGGTTCCGCTCCACTAAAGAGATGTGAGAGGGGCGGATATCAAAAGTCCCATGTGTAGGAACAGGGAGGCTAAATCCCTGAGGAATATCTTGTACCTTTGGCTGAGACTGATCGTATATTGTTGGCATGATTGTAGCTAAATCGGGAGTACTCAAGTTTTCCTCTTGAAATCTTCTTCTAAATCTGCACAAGCAAAACTAGAAGGAAAAGGTAAGCAACGGCCTCAAGGAACCAAAGTTTCTTGAGACAAGAAAAATAAAATAAAAATAAAGCAAACAGAATTACACCGTCTCCCCGGCAACGACGCCAAAATTTGATACCGTTGTTTCGTATCAAAGTTAAATTTATAAACCAAACTAAAACAATAGCTAGTGATAGTAAGGGTCGAACCACAGAGAGACAAGATCAATTCTATTTGCTATTTTTAATCTATTGAAGTAGCAATTATTGGGGGGGGGGGGGGTGGTTGGTTGATTCTAAACTAATTACTGAAATTTAAATGAAGTTTAAAATAGATATTAAAAAGCAGCTACGAACTTCGGTTCACCATGGCCTAAGGGTCAGTCAAGTAAAGTCAAGGTCTGTCCAATACCGTCTCAGGATGTCAAATAGGTCCTCTAAGTCTCTATTTGAACTAAGCCTCTCGGTCTTCTTTCACCCTAGAATGAAACTAGATTGCTTTCGCTCCACTAGTCTTTCCAATTACTTGTAAGAAATCTAACTCCTCTAATCTCTCAATCTGGCAAAGAGGTAAATTCTCACAAAAGTAAATAAGGCCGGTACGGGTTCAACCTAAACTTAATAATAGCAACTCATGATGCCATGGATTCCCTAATTCCTAGCATAGGAAATTAGCTACGCATGATTAAGAATATGACAATTGCAAAATTAAAGATACGGAATAAAATTGACATGATTGAATTAGAATTAAAAATTAAGGGATTAAAATTGAATTGCTTAAATATAAATTGGAAGAAACTAGAAATTAATAAACAAGAATAAGAGAAGATTGAAATTGAATTAAAGCTTACTAAAGAGTTCGATAAGTAAACAATTGATCGTAATCCGTAGCCTCCGTTTCGCGTTCCTCAAAACTAGGTCTAAAAAACTTGAGTTGTTGAATAAAAAGCATAACCTAAATTGTTTGTTATGTCCTACTAATAATAGTTCTGCCCAAAACATAAATTACATGTGGGCTTTCAAAAGACAATCGTGTAAAAGAAACCGCATCCTCGAAATAAAGTCGATCGACCAGGTGACGCGGTCGATCGACTGCCCAGTACAACGCTGGCAACTTCCTTCCTCTGCTGAACTCCTGGGTCGATAAACATGAGTCTCTGGTCGATAGACCAGTTGCGCTGTAGCTGCTTTTCTCTGCTCTAACAAACAGCCCTCCAACTTCATGCACGCATTCCGAGACGATCGATTTTCGAGCTTCTAACTTCATAGTTTCCATAAAATGCCCCCGGGAACAGATAAAAGCTTGATTTAGCTTACTTCTGATCATTCCTACAATAAAGACATAGGAAATCCAAAGTAAACCATTTCGGGAGAAATAATAGCTTAAAGCTAACAATTACGCATAGAAATACGTGCCAAAACCGCTAATAAAGTATATAGAATATGCACGTATCAAAGGTCGATTATATAAATGCTTAAGTCGTTGATAAAACTGTTTACATTGACTTCATTTTTCGATGTTTTACTTACTTTCTTCTTTATCGTATTGTAGATTTTTTAAACTATTGTCAATATGAATGACTGTGACGTTAATGCTGGCCCTTATGCCACACTCACCCATGAATCATGGCTCCGATCATTTATGGTCCACATTAATCAGTCCACTCGACTAAAGAATGATGGGAGCAACTTTGCCGACTGGGAGGCAGCATTACGGAATGCTGCCGTCGCCGATGGCAAGGTCAAGTATCTGATTGAGCTAATGTCAGCTGAACCCACCGCGAGGACTGGGGCCCAGAGAACTGTATATGATGAGTTCGCCCGTGAAGCAGGTGCGATTAAAAATGTTTTGATTTATGCAATGGAATCCAATTTGCAACGCCGCTTCATTACTCAAGGTGCAAATAAGATTTTCACCACCCTTACTAACGAATTTTCGCAAGCTCCGAGGATTGTTAAGTATGACTGTGCTATTCGCTTCTTTGAGGCGAAACTCCAAAGGGGCCAATCAGTTAGCTCTCACATTCTCAATATTATTGAGAATGTTGAGAAATTGGAGACATTACAGTGCAAGATCAATGAGGATATCATCATTAACTCCATCCTCCACTTTCTACATGATGGGTTTACCCAATTTAGGGTGAACTACTACATGAATGACATGAAGAAAAGTCTTCATGAGCTCCATTCTCTGCTCGTGCAAGCAGAGAAGGATCTTAATTTGAGTGGGAGAAACAAGCGGGTGTTGGGATTCATTAATCTCAAAAGTTTACATATTCATAGTATGATAGTTTAATTTAGTCATAAAATTAAATCGGATCTTATGCATGCAAAACAATTACAAGTATAAGGAGAAAATCAATTCTTACATTGATGATTTCGGAATATGGGCACTAGTAAGTTCACCTTCTTACTAGTTCTTGAGCTTTCCAAAGGTGGAAGAACAAGATTCAAGTGGAGAATCTCTCCTAAGGAATTATACCCAAAGTAACACCCTTAATAATTTTAATTAATATGATCTAGTATTAATTAAAATCTAACTTAAAAAAAACACAAAATATTGATTTTGACCCTTGAGAATTTTGGACAAGGGGAGTAATTTTGTGAGGTTTCTTTCTCTAAGTTAATTTCACAAATTGTAGAGAGTAGTTAATTTTCTTACACTAGAAAATTATATATATTGAATGGTTGAATAATAATAGAAAAACTCTTAGCTTTTCTTATGCAAAAACCGGTTGGAGGGAAGGGTAGAGGGCCAATGCATGAGCTTCACATTCTACCCAAGACAAACTAGGCATGCATGGCTATAAGTAGAGTATAATCATTGTGTTTCCATTTAAAATAAACAACACAACATAAACCCTAATACTCCCTCCATATTTTGGCACATACACATAAAATGGAAAGTCCTTTTTTTTGTCATTTGTCAATTTTGTCATATGTCACATGTTACATGACATGTTACAATATAATGTATTTTTAACATATTAATAAAATATGTCACATACAAAATTAACTAGTAATTCTTAATTACATGTACCAAAATGGTTTATCAAATTATAAATTAAAACAACTTGTATTTATAATAAATTATTCAATCTGTTTCAATTGTTTCGTAAACAATAAATTAATCTAAGTAATAAAACAATTTGATTACTTAGACCGTATCTTATTTAATCGAATTACAATGAGACACGTTAATTTTACTCACAAAATCATCCGTCAATTTTAAGCAATTTAATTAACTCGTATCGGCATACGATTAATTAAATGATCAATTAAGAGTATTACCCCATAGGTATGACCTCAGGGTATCAACTGAACACCACCGTCGTATGACAGTAATGTCAAATTCTAGTCAGCCAATCATTACCGATATGTGTGGACCAGTTGACTGTAAAATATTACTTTCCCTCTGTTGGAATATGTGTCCTCCGACAATAATGCGATCACAACTGTCGATCATGATGATCACATATTTAAGTCTCATTTTAAGAATACAATTGGGAAGTAATATTTTACTTTGTCACAATCTGGTCGACACATATCGAAATGATTGGCCGACTAGAGTTTGACATTCTTGTCGTCGACGGTGGTGATCTGTTGATCCCCTTAGGTCATACCTAAAGGGTAACACTCTTAATTGATTACTTAATTGATCGTATGACGATACGGGTTAATTAAATTACTTAAAATTGACGGACGATTTTGGAAGTAATATTTACGTATCTCATTATAATTTGATTAAATAAGATACGGTCTAAGTGATCGAATTGTTTTATTACTTAGATGAAATTATTGTTTAAGGAAGCAATTACATTTGAATGAATAATTCATTATAAATACAAGATGTTGTGATTTATAATTGGTAAATTATTTTGGTACAAGTAATTATGAATTACTAAGTCGATTTTGTATATGACGTATTTTTATTAATGCGTTGATTTTTAATATGTTAAAAATGCATAACAATTTTACATGACATGTGACATGTGACAAATTGACAAATTGACAAAGATAAAATGGAATCCATTTTATCTCAAATGGACAGAAAAAATGGTGTATTAGGATAAATATTATGTTGATTAATTAAGTGGAAAACATAATCATTTTTCCTAAACCTAGCCATGCATACCTAATGCCTCTTATGAAGAACACCTTGCTCATGCATTGGGCATCAAAACTCCCCCCCCTTACCCGGTTTTGTCTATAGAGAAAGGCAATGGGTTTTCTCTACAATTTGCCTATTACACTACTTAAAAGTTTAGGGCATTATTATTCATTCAACCATCTAAAAATATTGTTTTTTAGAGAGATAAAAATTCTTTCTCCTTCTCCCTTTCTCTTAGCCGAAAATTAAGAGAACAAAATAATTTTTGGGTCAATTTTATTCAAATTAATATTGTTCTAGTATCAATAATATTAATTTTATTAAGAGATTACCTTGGGTATTATTCCTTGGGAGGGATTCTATACTTGAATCCTTTTTTCTTCCATTTAAGGAGTGCTCAAGAACAAGTAAGAAGGAGATCTTACTTGTGCCCAATAATCCGAAATATCAATGTAAGAATGATGATTTCTCCTTAATATTTACTTATGTTTGCATGCATAAGATCTAATTAATTTTATGACTAAATTAATTTTGAAACATATATGAATATGTTAAGTAATGAGATATAGATTTCAAACAAGCGGTATCATGAGCCTTAGGTTGTTTGCATGCAAATCGGTTATACTTTTTCCAAGTTATACGATTAACATATAAAACTTATAAATTTGTGTTTATTATGATATATCACGAAATAAATTATGCATGTTAAAGTTTCTAATCCTAAAATGTATTTAGGATATTTTGGTTAATTTATGGATTTTATTGTTCATTTTATATAATAATGGCATTAAAAATGTGATTTTATGATAAAAATGTCATTTTCGGACTAAAATTAGCTAAACTTCGAATTTTCCAGTGGTTTTTGGATATGTTTTCACATATATTATTTTTAGATGATCTGTAAATGTTCATAAATTTTGGAGTTTTGATGCTCGAAATATGGATTTTTCATGTTAAAAATCGAATTTAAATGCAAAATAGGTTAATATGAGAAATATTTCGAATCTGGTCATAGAAATTTAGTATGTTGTCACATGCCATTTTGAAAGATGTGTGTAAAATAATAGGCTATAATGAAGTCCTTATGCATGATTTATGAATTTTTGATGAAAAATAGCATAAATAGTGACTTTAATTAGTGAATAATTGCTAAAACATACTTCATGACTAAGGAAAAACGTCACATGTTGCATTTTATTACTTATTTCAGATCTAAAATTGAAAATTTGATAAATATATTTTTTCTCATATTTTATGATTATATTTGATAAATCCGATAAACCGCAACAATGTTTTTCCCGATAAATTTTCAAAATTTTAACCTAAGTTTTTTTAACATTATGAGTGTCATAGTATTTTTCCAGAATGTTCATGAGTTTAAATTTCAAATTTCAAATTTATTTGAATTTTTTATGATTTATTTGGAGTTTATGGCATTTTATTGTAATTTTGAGTCCATTAATGAACAAATTTTAAGAAATAAAAGTTAATTATTGTCAATATGTTAGTGGAGACTAATTTTGAGTCCTAAGTTGGTTAGGTTAATTAACTTGTGCATAAATATGATTTTATGTAATTTATTGTGATTTTAAAATGTTGAATCACGCAAATCCGTAAAAACTGATTAATATACGATATTGGCTCCTTAAAGGCGATTTAGCATAAAATTGGACATGTTCATACATATTATAATGCTGCATTTTATTTATGATTGTCATAATTTTATTTTATGTAATTTTTGAATTATGTAATTTTACTTAGTATGGCCTTAGTTTTTAATTGGTATTACCCGAAATGTATGGGAATATCGATTCGGTTGTAATTTATTGTGATCTCGTATCACCGTTTTGTAATTTAATAGATTTATTTTATTTTAATTACAAATGTATAATAGGAAATTATGTAATTTGTTATGTAATTTATTTATTTCGGAGTTCCTTGAAGACGGTGTCACTCAAAGAAGGCGATACATAAAAGACGGTGTTACCTCGAGATGCGTGCCAAAACCGAAGTTCAAGGGACCAATGGAGTTGGTTTCCGAATATGTAATAGTTAATTAGATTTTCTATTTTAGGAAGGCCATACTAGGATTTTATTTATGTTTTGCATTTTATTTATATGTTGCATGCATTGCTAAATCGCCATAACTAAAACATGCATTATCTTTTTAATCGAGTTTATCGACCGTGTCAATTAAAATTATCGTAGTTCACCGCTTTAGTTCACTTAAAACGTGATAGATAATAAATTGACATGACCTTTCGCTAAAAATAAACAATTGAGACTTAGCCTTACCAAATAGTAGAAACCATGAAAACCTATTTCGTGAGGGAGTGCACTCGGCCACACCGGGGTACAAACCTTGTTACGTTGGGGAAGTGGGTGATAAATGTCTACCCACCGAATTCATGTTGATGAGGGATGAATCGGCTACACCGTGCCCAAGTTAATATGGATTTGGATCATGGACACATTTAGTCGAAATTTGGGTTGAACTCAACAAAAGTATTGATAATCGGCTACACCGTGCCCTTGTCGGATGTGTTTTGGGCTAAAGATAAATGTTAATGTAATTTTATCGACCAAGAGTTCTAAAAGTAGAATCGATTAAAGCGTTAATCCACCGAGTTATATTGATAAGGGATGAATCGGCAACACCGTGCCCAAGTTAATATGAATTCGGATCTTGGAATCATTTATCAAGTTGAGTAGAGGTCACTAGATAAATGCAATAGAACTTGTTTAAATTAAAATAAATTTTTACGAGTATTATTATTTTGAAAACGACATATGTTTTATTCCTTCTATTTTTGTTTTGTAGACCGCTTTTATTTCTCATAACAAATGGCCACTCCAAACACCAACGCCACACCTCTCACTAATACGTCATGGCTCCGATCCTTCATGGATCGTTGTAAACTTGAAATGAATGGGTCAAATTTCTCCTACTGGGATGCCCTACTCAAATTAGCCGCCCAAGGTGACGACAAGCTTCGTTACCTCACCGAGGCCTCTCCACCCGAACCTAATACTAGGTCGACTGCCGCTACTAGGGAAGCATATGAGGCTTACCACAAGGAGTCCGCCGCAGTGAAAAATGTGTTAATCTTTGCGATGGAGGTGGATCTCCAAAGGAGAGCCTTTAAAATGGGCACTGCTAATGAAATCTATTCCAAGCTTGTGACAATGTTTTCACAAACTCCGCGGATCGTCCAATATGAGGCGGCCGCGACATTCTTTGATCTCGACTTTAAAGAGGGCCAAAAGGTTAGCCCTCACGTGCTCAAATTGATGGAGCTAGTCGAGACCTTGAAGATTCAAAAGGTTGAAATCCCCAAAGAACTCATTGTAGATAGGATTCTACACTCCTTATCCAAAGTCAAAGCGTATGTTCAATTCCGGGTGAATTTTAACATGCAAGACAAGGACGTGTCTCTTGAAGAGTTTCACAAGTTACTTGTGCAAGCCGAAAGAGACATGGGGTTAAATGTTAACCCACCTAAGGATGTGCTTAACATAAGCACCAAAAGCAAGGGGAAGTTTAAGAAGAATGGGAAGAAGGGTAAGAAGCAAGCTCCCACTTTCACCAAAGCTAAGACTTATGAAGCTAGCACTTCCAAGCTTAAGAAGGGTCCTCTTGATAAATGCCATTATTTTAATGGTGTTGGACATTGGAAAAGAAATTGTTCCAAATATCTTGGTGACATTAAAGCTGGAAAGATCACTCCAGTAGGTAAATGACTATCCTTTCTTTTATGTTTCTAATTCAACTATGGTATTGTGATAAAAAGTTGTGATAATGTAGCCCCTTTTTATTGTAAATAGGGCCTCCACCAAGCAAGGATAAGGGAAAGGAAAAGCAAGCTTGAGAAACCATCAAGAAGCTAGGAGTAGCTTCTATGAAGCTTGGCTTTTTATTGTCTTATTTTAATTATGTTTCGGATTTTAGAACCTTTTGATTTCCGTGTTGAACATGGAAATGTTTCATCCTTTCTGAAACAATTGTTGTATTTTGGATTATGGTGGCTTGGTTTGCAATCCAAGTCACCCGTTTTATCGTATTTTATCCTTGTTCTAAAAATTCGTCTTTATATGCTTGCTCATAGAAACATATGATCATTCACTTAAAGTGATCTAATGGACAAACTATAATGATGAGATTCATTATATGTCCACAAGCTTAAGGCTTGTATATGATCAATTATAAAGTGATATTGAGTTGATGAACTCTCTTAAAGGAATGTCAATCACCAAGTATACTTATCAAATCTAAAACAATTAGTCACCCTATGATATAGTCCTCCTTATACTTCAAAAATCATTATTTGTGTCTCATATGCTATCTTTGAATCTCTAGTATATTCATTCTAAAGATAGAGTGGGAGAAAATGAAGACACAAAGAACACCAAGCAAAATTTGTGTACTTGTGTAAATGAGATCTACACAAGAAAGAATGATTTGTATACCTATACAGATAGTATACTCGAATAGATGAGATCTATGGTCTCGAATAGATGAAATATACATGACAAAAGAGACCAAGTGAAGTAATCAAAAGAATATGTTCTCCAGATAACTACATGAGGAGACCAAAAGGAAGTTTTTGGAAAAAGAATGACTAATGTGAAGTCTTAACAATAGATTTGACTAGTTTATGATAAAATTTGACAAATAGTTTCAATATTGATATTTACTTAAGAGCCTAAATGAATCAAAGTTGCATCCACGAAAATAAATGAGATTTATGACTAAAAGTTGCAAAGAATGATATGTCGATATCCACAAGAGCTAAGTTAAGTATTAACCACGCTAATGTCATTACTTAATCTCATTATGAAAATGAAATGGTTAAACCTCCTTCCGAAAAGGGTATTTTGAGAAGGACGTGTATTTGATATAATTCACATTTAAATAATGACATTGCTACGCATCATTATAAAATGAATGAGTTAGAGATTAAAATCTCTTTCCATAAGGTTAAGATTGAAACCTTCTCAAAATAGGTATTTTGAAAGGATATGATGGGAACATATATGGTTTTATCTTAATAACTTAGCAAAGCAATATATATTTCAATTCTTAATATGTTTCGATTGAGTAGTCAATTGCGAAACATGTGGAATTAAGTGGGAGTTGGAAATTATCATGTGAAGACATGGAATTTAGTGGGAGCAATCATCTTGTAAAAGATTATAACTCATTACTCATTGAGAATGACGAGCTAATACTTTCTTTCACAAAGAAGTATTTGAATTTTCAATTCTGGATGAAAATGGACTATGATGAATCCAATCACATCATGAGATGTTGGATAGGTATTGAGATATACACATCGAATCAACAAGAAACGTAGGTTATTCATGTCAATGAAAATGGAATTGCCATTAGCAGTCATGGTCGTTCATTGAACCTAAGAATGGTTGATGCCATGATTAAAAGTTACTAATGTTTCCGCCATTAGAATAATCATGCACATGTCCAATAATGAATCATATGCATAAGAGCATGATGATTCATTAGCAAGCCATAAAAGAATCGTCATGTATTCTCGAGGAGAATCCGATGAGCGATTTCAGTGTTGGACAGAACACTCTGTTATGTGTCAAGAGGTTGCACATATTAAAGTTCGAACACGCGTAAGGATTTATGAAAATCCTAAGCTTTTCAAGGTAAAAGGAGAAAAATAAGAAGTTTGGAAAGATACTTAGTTGAAGTAAGAAGTTACTCAAAACTAATATTTTCTAAAATGCTAGGACTTGTGAGAAGTGCTAGGCTAATCATCTTGACAATTGTTGCAAGACTCTACAAAACATATACCTAGTGCATTGTGAGTGGGTAGAGTACTTGACCAGTGCAAGTCAAATCATCCACCACAAATTCGTTGGTTGTGTGATAAACAACCATAAAGTTCTTTCAAGATAAAGAACCCAAACCGAGGTTGGGAACCTATATGTATACTTGGTAAGGTTCATGCTATGAGAGATAACATGAATATAAAGGATAATGCAATATAAGAAGTTTGAACACATGGACACATAGTATGTTAAACTTCTATTGGAATCGACTAGTGTTTACACACTTACGATATGCATCACAAGGTTGTAATATGGTATTGACTACCTGAATGTGATGTCGACATTTGTCGTTTGAGATATTATTAAATCACCTTATACTTTGTTACATCCAAACGGGTTGTAGAGACAATTGAACTCCATTAAAGTGAACGCGGATTAACATTGTATTCGCCCATAGTTACTTACATGAGGTGACGTCTCAAAGTAACTAGAATGTGATGCGATTGATGGCAAGTTCAAGTGCCATGAAGTCATGTGAGAATGACTAGTCGATCACATAGGCAGACTGTTAGGAACACTTTGTCGGGCCTTATGACTGCTTATAGAGTTATGGCAAATTTATATAGCCTGGTCGTGGCGAGAGCTACTATAGTATTCTAATGAGTCGATTCTTTTGACTAAAGACTGTTCGCCTAAGATGGCACAGTTTCAGATTAACTTTGATTTGTGTTACTACGACCTTCGTAAATGGGGTCAAATGGGCATATTTTGGGTTATAATGGCTGTGGCTAGTCGAAGGGAATAAGTGCGATAGGAATTGTCCACCCCTAGTCAGGGTTATAACAATATCTCTGGGCCACTCGAGGAGTAATGAACTGGAAATGCGTGGCCACGCTCGGAAGATATCTATGGTAGAAAAATCCGGTCAATCAGTTATTCTCCAGATCGAGGAAACCACTCTCGATATGATCACTTGCAAGTACGACCTGAAAGACACCTTGCGTTGAGTGGGAGATAGTAATAGGACAAGAAAATTGGTGACGTACACTTGTCGAGGACAAGTGGGAGATTGCTGGAATATGTGTCCTCCGACAATAATGCGATCACAACTGTCGATCATGATGATCACATGTTTAAGTCTCATTTTAAGAATACAATTGGGAAGTAATATTTTACTGTCAACTGGTCCACACATATCGGTAATGATTGGCTGACTAGAGTTTGACATTACCGTCGTGCGACGGTGGTGATCAGTTGATCCCCTTAGGTCATACCTAAAGGGTAACACTCTTAATTGATTATTTAATTGATCGTATGACAATACGGGTTAATTAAATTACTTAAAATTGACGTACGATTTTGGAAGTAATATTTACGTATCTCATTATCATTTGATTAAATAAGATACGGTCTAAGTGATCGAATTGTTTTATTACTTAGATGAAATTATTGTTTAAGGAAGCAAATACATTTGAATGAATAATTCATTATAAATACAAGATGTTGTGATTTATAATTGGTAAATTATTTTGGTACAAGTAATTATGAATTACTAAGTCGATTTTGTATATGACGTATTTTTATTAATGCGTTGATTTTTAATATGTTAAAAATGCATAACAATTTCACATGACATGTTACATGTGACAAATTGACAAAGATAAAATGGAATCCATTTTATCTCAAATGGACCGAAATAATGGAGTATTAGGATAAATATTATGTTGATTAATTAAGTGGAAAATATAATCATTTTTCCTAAACCTAGCCATGCATACCTAGTGCCTCTTGTGAAGAACACCTTGCTCATGCATTGGGCATCAAAACTCCCCCCCTTACCCGGTTTTGTCTATAGAGAAAGGCAATGAGTTTTCTCTATAATTTGCCTACTACACTACTTAAAAGTTTAGGGCATTATTATTCATTCAACCATCTAAAAATATTGTTTTTTAGAGAGATAAAAATTCTTCCTCCTTCTCCCTTTCTCTTAGACGAAAATTAAGAGAACAAAATAATTTTTGGGTCAATTATATTCAAATTAATATTGTTCTAGTATCAATAATATTAATTTTATTAAGAGATTACCTTAGGTATTATTCCTTGGGAGGGATTCTATACTTGAATCTTTTGTTCTTCCATTTAAGGAGTGCTCAAGAACAAGTAAGAAGGAGATCTTACTTGTGCCCAATAATCCGAAATATCAATGTAAGAATGATGATTTCTCCTTAATATTTACTTATGTTTGCATGCATAGGATCTAATTAATTTTATGACTAAATTAATTTTGAAACATATATGAATATGTTAAGTAATGAGATATAGATTTCTAACACCCTCATGCATTCTTAAATGTGAGATTTAAACATGTGATCATCATGATCGATAATTGTGATCGCATTATTGTCGGGGACACTCCAACAATCTCCCACTTGTCCTCGACAAGTGTGCGACACCAATTCTCTTGTCCTATTACTATCTCCCACTCAATGCAAGGTGTCTTTCGGGTCATACTTGCAAGTGATCATATCGAGAGTGGTTTCCTCGATCTGGAGAATAAAGTGATTGACCAGAATTATCTACCATAGATGCCTTCTGAGCGTGGCCACGCATTTTTAGTTCATTACTCCTCGAGTGGCCCTGAGATATTGTTTTAACCCTGACAAAAGGTTGGACAATTCCTATCGCACTATTCCCTTTGACTAGCCACATCTCATCACAACCCAAAATAAGCCCTTTAACCCCATTTACGAAGGTCGTAGGATCATAAATCAAAGTTACTCTGAAACTGTGCCACCTTGGGCGAACAGTCTTAAGTCAAAAGAATCGACTCATTAGAATACTATAGTAGCTCTTGACATGACCAGGCTATATAAATTTGCCAGAACTCTATAAGCGGTCATTAGGCCGACAAAGTGTTTCTAACAGTCTGCCTATGTGATCGACTAGTCATATCACATAACTCTATCGCACTTGAACTTGGCATCAATCGCATCACACTCTAGTCACTTTGAGACGTTACCTCATACAAGTAACTATGGGCAAATATCATGTTAATCCGGGTTCACTTTAACGGGGTTCAATATTGTCTTTACAACCTGTTTGGATGTAACAAAGTACAAGATGAGTTAATGATAACTCAAACGATAAATGTAGACATTTTATTTGAGTAGTCAATACCATATTGCTACCATATGTCTTACAAGTGTGTTAACCCTTGTTGATGCAATAAAAGTTCAACACACCATGTGTCCACGTGCTCAAACTTTCGAATTGCGATTTCCCTTATTTTCATGTCATCTCTCATAGTATGAACTCTACCAAGCACATGTCTAGTCTTCAAACTAGACTTTGGTTCTTTAATCTTGTAAGAAACCCTTTTTGTTGTTATCACATAACCAACAATTTGGATTATGGTGGATGGTACAACTTGCACTAGTCAAGTGTTCCACTAACTCACAATGCACTAGGTATATGTTTTGTAGGATCCTGCAACAATTGTCAAGATGATTGGTCTAGGGCATCTCACAAATCCTTGTATTTTAGAAAATACTAGTTTTGTGTAACTTCTTACCACAACCAAGTATCCTTCCAAATTCTTATTTCTTTCTTAGCGTAATTGGCTTAGGATCTTCATAAATCCTTATGTGTTTGGAAACTCTAGCATGTGTAACTTCTTATCACACAACTGAGTGTTCTTCCAAACTCTAGAATAGCTCATTAGTTCTCCTCGAGAATTCATGACGATTCTTATATGGCTTACCAATGACTCATCATGCTCTAAGCATATGATTTATTTAGGACATGTGCATGATTATTCTAATGGCGAAAACATTAGTGATCTCAATCATGTAGTCAATAGTTCTTAGGTTCAATGAATGACCATGACCATCTCATGGCAATTCCATCTTCATCAATATGAATAACCTACGTATCTTGTTGATTTGATGTGCGCATCTTAATGCTAATCCAACATCCCATGTTTCAATTGGATTCATCTTAGTCCACATTCATCCAGAATTGAAAACTTAAGTGCTTTGTTTTTCAAAGATAGTATATGCTCGTCATTCTCATTGAGTAATAAGTTGTAAAATTCATGGAGGATGATTACTTCCACTAAATCTCATTTCTACACATGACAATTTCAAATTGCCACTCAATTCCACATGTTTCGTTTTTGACCACTCAATCGAAACATTTCATGAATTGAAATCATTTTTGCTTTGCTCGGTTGTTATGATAAAACCACATACGTTATCAACATATCCTTTCAAAATACCTATTTGGAAAGAGGTTTCGATCTCT
Source organism: Silene latifolia (assembly GCF_048544455.1). Taxonomy (NCBI): domain Eukaryota; kingdom Viridiplantae; phylum Streptophyta; class Magnoliopsida; order Caryophyllales; family Caryophyllaceae; genus Silene; species Silene latifolia. The sequence continues at coordinate 86,346,500 of NC_133535.1, forward strand.
AACAATGGAAAGAATTTTAATCTCTAACTTATTCAAGCGAAGCAATGTCATTACTAAAAGTAAAATTCAACATGGAGTTCATACGTCCCTTTCAAAATACTCATTTCGGAAAGAGGTATAACTTGTCCATTTTTATGAAGTTTAGCAATGACTCTAGCATGGTTAACTATTAACTTAGCTATTATTGACATCGATATGTCTTTCTATGCAACTCTTAATCATAAATCTCATTTATATTGATCGGTCCGTTTCGTGTTCACAATTTAAGGTGTGGTCGTTGGGTCACGTCCGAATCAAAACACAATTTATAGCTTCACAAACAACTCTACAATTAGTAAAGAGGCAAGTAAAGGTCGGATCCCAAGGGACGGGTATTTAAATGAGATTTCTATTGCAACTAGTGGTGTCTTAGGGGTGTCACAAATTGGGTTGATGTAGAAGGTCAATAAACTAAAATATCAATGGAAATAAACAAGCAAGATGAATTAAAGAGTTGTAAACAATTGATTAAAAAGCACTAGGGTGTCATGAGATCATAGAGGAATCATGGGAATTGATCATACAAACATGTTCTCAAATTATAAGCAAGAAATTATTGTTGTGATGGATTGAGTTGGGTTATATCTTACAATCCTAGGAAAGTTTGGGTCTCGGAGCCGAATCGATTAGATTGTACAACACCTACAAGTCGACTTAGTCTTCCCTACTTAGAGTACATGCATGGTCTAATGAGACTCGAGTTGGGTTATGTCTTACAAGTCTCATTGAAAAGATAGGAGATGGTGGTAAATTCAAGGATTCATAGGCTTAGCATTTCATCAAATATAACATGTGCATGAGTTGAGATCAAAACAGGCAAGCAAATAAAACATGAAAGCATATTAATTTAAGCATGAATCATTCCCCATGTTGGTTTCCCCTAATCACCCATTAACCCTAGCTAAGAGACTACTCACTCATTATCATGTTGATCATGCTAGCAAGGTTGTCAATCATACCAACAAAATGAAACATGATGAATAAATGAAAGTAATTAACAATAATTAAAAAGGGATTAAGAGAATTATACCTATTAATGATTCCAATAATAAAGCAAAGATAAAATAAGTACTTGATGGTTGATTGAGAGGTTGTCAATCTCCCAATAATAACCCAAATAATATTCAATTACCCAAAACAAAGGATGAACAAAAGAGAGATTAAGGAAATAAAACTTGTATTATAACTTGATTAATTGTTGATTACAAAATTAAAGAGAGATTTGATTGGTATTAACTACTCTAAGAATTGATAAGAAGAACATGCTCTTCTAATTAGACTAATGGGGTATTTATAGTGGAGATTAGGGAGGTGCATTAGGGTTAACAAAGGGCTAAACTAGTAATTACACTTTTTAGATTGAGCAGGGAGGAGACGGTTTCGAAGGAAGGGCTTCATTCTTTGTAGCTTGGAGAAGACGAAAATGCGCTGTAGAGGAATCCGAGCGGATTAGTGTCGGGACGGGCGGATTCTGGCGGTGGAACTCGAGCGGCTTAGGAGGAATCCGGGCGGATTGTGGCAGTGCTAACCCGAGCGTCTTGGGATGAAACCGCACGGATTGTGCAGGTGGAGGACGGCCGGATTGTAGTTAATCCGCATGGATTGTTCGTCAGCAAGATTTCTTCTTCTTTTCTTCCCTTTTCTTCATAAATTCCTTGGGGATTTCCTTGGGGACTCAAGGATCCTTTCTCAACATTGCTCATCTACTATAATATGTACAAAGGCCTTCTAATCTTGTCTCTCCTTGATGCTTGGTCATTGGATTCGATCAATTTAGTCTCGTTTTGCCATGAAAATGCAAGATTCTTACTCCTTTCCTACCAAGGGATCAAAATCTCAAAGAATATGCAAAACAAAGAACTAAAGATAAGAAATGACCCAAATATGCACTAAAAAGCATGGGAACAAGGCTAATTCGGGGGCTAAATATGCGCTAATTATGGTCACATCAAATATCCCCAAACCGAACCTTTGCTCGTCCCGAGTAAAGAGGTGACAAAGACTAGGACCATTATTTAAACTAACCTAATAACATAGCCGATATGCGACAATTAACGGGTCTCACTCCGCCCCTTCAACTCACAACAAGACAACCATGAGGTAGGATGCCTTCTTGCAAGGCAAGGTGGGTCTTGCCAAAATGGCGACACATCCAAACATTAAGCACACAAAATCACATAATGGATGCATCTACAAAAGAATAGCCACTTCCTCATCAAGCGGCGGAGGCACTAAAGAGGAACAAATTTAAGAGCATGTAATCCTTCACAAATACTAGTTCAACAAATTACTAAGGCTAAGAGGATGGCACTAAATCACCTCCAAATGGTGTTAAACTAGACTACTTTCGTCCTCAATTTCCAAATGCTTTCATCAAGGGCGATCGGATGGTGGTGGAATGATGATCCCTATGATGCTAGTAGCATATGACATGACAAGTCTCGAATTCTCTACAAAAGTAAAGGTCATGGATCGTCCCAAGCTCGACAAAATGGCTTGACAAAAAGGCTTTTTGGGAATGAAATGCTCAAATCTTTATACACAAGGAGTGGATATGAATAGTATTCAAAATTGTCCTCATTTCACTTTCACATTTCAAAAATTTTAGATGGGGTTTGTCCCTTCCGGGCTAGTGTCATTTGCTTTCGCCAATCGCTTATTAGGCAACCTGTTAACCTCTAGACAATAGCATTTCGTGGTGATAGTCACTCTGTCTCTGGGCGGCCGAATTCACAACCGTGTGGGGGCCCAATTCAATGGATCCCGCACCAAAGCACATCAAAGTGGTACGCCTCCATCAAAACAAATTAAATTTCTCAACATTCAACAATTCATAACATTTGAGGTTTCCTTGGCATTAAATTACTTCCACATGACAAAATTCTTTGAAATGAGCACTTCAAGCTTATTGATAGAAAATATTTTTGGGTTGCCTTACCACAAGGTCAATCAAGGTCACCTAGACAAGTTAACCAAGTCCACATCGCATCACGGGGTTGGATAGGTGACTCACATGCAAACCCTTGACTAGGCCTTGGGTCATGGGTCAAAAGACACTAGTATGACACTATCTAGGGTGTTTTACAATCATTCTAGTAGGCAAAGTCTTAAGTTGAACAAGTATTTGTAATGGCTTAGTTGCTCTTGTCAAAGTTCCTAATTAGGCATTTTTCGAAACTTTTATCTAAATGCAACTATATGCTATGATGCAACTAATATAAACATCCTAATGCAAGTGATTCTATCAACTAATATAACATATAAACTAATTGCAAGTCCTAAGTTCACATTGTTATACCGCATCAAACAAAATAAAGCCACATAGTCATTAACATAAAGAGGAAAAAGGAGATTGGAAAGATCATACCATGCGGTCTTCATGGTCCTCATGTCTCGGATATGGCGTAGTCAATCAATGTGAACAAGGATAGAACAAACACAATATATACAATAATATAAAGAAGACTACACTACAAAAGGAAATAAACATGTTTTTGGCTTTTTAATTTTTTCAATTTTTATGATTTTCAAAATTTTTCAATTTTTATCATTTTGGAATATAAAGTTAAGTTAGAATTCCCCATCCCAACACTAATATGGGCATTGTCCTCAATGGCCAAAATGATGGGAAATTATGCAAAGATGATGCATGATTTCTATACTAAATGCAATCTACACTAGTCTACACTATATGATGCATGGTTTTTGTTATGACGGAGAGGATAATTTAGATTACCTCCCGTTGTGTATGCATTAACTTCCCCAAACCGAGTTAGACACTATTGCTAATGTCCAAGGATGGGTGTAGTTCATGCACACACTATGCAATGCATGAAACTAATTTGTCATTTTGGATTTTGAAAGTGGGAACAATAAAATGAGAACACCTCAATGGTACCGAGGTGTGAGTCCTCTATGGTGCTAGGACTACTCCAACAATGATCAAGAAAATAATTAAAACAAAGAGAGAAATAGACAAACCATGAGAGGGTAGGAGCCTCCAAGGATTGCTAATCTTCCATCATATCATCAACATCATCACTTTCCTCATTAGAAGTGGTCACATTGCCACTTCCCTCTTCATTTGCTTCTTCACCTTGCTCATCATCTTGCTCACCGTCCTCTTCTCCTTCTTCACTTGCTTCTTCATCAATGTTATCATCAACCACTTCATTACCTACAACCTCATTGTCACCCGAAATGACCCTAGATGCACCCGAAAATAGGACTTCTCTATCCGCCCAACTAGGCAAAGGACATGATGGATCAAGTAGTCCTTACCTAGCTAAGTGTAGGAGGGTTGGATATTGAGCCAAGTAAGCATTTTTCCGATCCTCAAAGGCTTTCTTGTGCATTGCTTGCATGAGAAGAGTCAAATAATCATTTCTTGCTTCAACACCTTCCGGCTTGAACTCTTGGTACTCAAAAGGGTAAGGTGGTGTGACAATGGAAGAGGAGGGCATTTCAAGTTCACCCTTTTGTTGTCGGATAATATACTCGGCTTCTTTTGAAAGGGGAAGTAGATAATTGGTCCGGTGGACGCTTAGACGACAAATCTTTGAAGGCAAAGTAAACGATCTAGCCTCACTAGTGAGCCATCCATACTCGGTGTCAAGAGGGTTATGGGCAACCCACTTGTACTTGTGTATCATAGTATGCATATCAACAAGATGACCACCCTCCTTTGCTTTATACTTGTTATCCTTGTTGAAGTTAGGATCAAAGTATTTAGCTAGGATAGTGACTAGGCCGCCATTGACAATAACGGTAGTGCCTTTCTTCCCACAATCAATGTTGAGCCATCTATCAACCAAAAGCTTTAAAGAGTTGAAAGGCTTGGTGTGTACTCTTCCAATGTTCAAAGCCGATTCAAGAAGAATAAAATCAAGTTTGGTGAAATGGTTGGTATCTTTCCTTGCAATAATGGTGTTTCCTATGACCTTGTGCCATACCCTTATGCCCGGATGGTGGACTAAAAGAGCATGACTCGCATGAAAATCCTCAAATTTCCTTCCGGAAATTGCCTCCCAAAGAGGGTCGAGGTCATACTTTCCATAATTCTTAAAATAACTCGGTTCATCACTAAGACCCAAAATTTCACCCAATTCCCTAAAGGAAATGCGTCTACTAACATTAGCTAGACGAAACTCGAGGTTCTCCCTAGTCTCAACTTTGGTGACTTTCAAAGAACTCAAAAATTCCAAGGTAAGGGAGGGGTATGTCAATTCTTTTGATTCAAACAATTTCTCTAACCCCATGGCTTTGAAAAAGGCTCTAGTTTGCTCAAGAACACCCAATTTTTCTAAGGTATCTTCACAAATAAACATGGTGGATTGAAATGATTTCCTAGAAAACTTGGCAAATGTATCTCTATAGGTTTCGGAAATAAAAGTTACCTCCGGATAATGCAAAAGTTGATTAATTTCCGGAGTCGTAGATGTTGTTGCTCCCATAGAAGGTTGTTGTTGTTGTTGCACTTCCAAGTTTGGGGTTGCTACCACCATAGCCAATGCTTTCTTTTCTTGAAGAGCCTTTTGCCTTTGTGAAAGTGTCTTAGCCTTTGATGCCTTTGTTGCCTTTGTTGCTCCCTTAGTCCTTGCCATTGAAAGAATTAACCAAGAAAAGAATGAAAAATCTTCAATTTGTAGTGTACCCAAATCGATTTAAAGGTGAAAGGCTTTGCCTTTATGAATTCAAAAATCGAATCAAAGGTTGAAGATTTTGTGCTTGGTTTTGATTTTTATTGAGAAATGAGTGATTGATTTGTTGTTAAAAGGATGATTTGATTTGATTTTGGTGAATGTAGTTGAGGAATTTTGTTTTTGTGATGGAGAGGATGAGGGTTTTGATGTTTTTGAGTAGTGTTATGAATGAATGAATGAATGAAGGTGGGAGGGGTTTTATAAAGCCCGAAAAAATTCGAACTGCAGGGGCAATCCGTGCAGTTTATGCTCAAGACGGGCGGATTCTGCACTTTCTGGGTTGGGAAAAACTCGCCTAAAGACGGGCGTCTTTAAGAGAAGACGCTCGGATTCGCTGACACAGGACGGGCGGATTCTTCAGAAGACGGACGGATTTCAGCCCAGGAATTTTTCTTGTTTTCCTCAGCAGAGAAGACTGGCGTCTTTAAGAGAAGACGGGCAGATTTTCAGAGACGAGCGGATTGCAGTTCAGGACGCCCGGATTCTCTTACAGTTAAAAATCTTTCAAAAATTCAGCTCATAGGGACGTGCGTCTTATACCCAATACGCTCGGATTGTCTGTAGACGGGCGGATTCTCCTTAATCCGCTCGTATTCGACCCCTTTGTACCCGGATTCAGTTCTATCCGTGTACAATGCATATCCCTTATCATTCTTCCATTCTTCTTTATATCTTGTGTTCTTCATTGTGGGGGCACTACTAAGGCATGGATAGCCTAGGCAATTGCCATCCCCACACTAAGCTAGAGCACTACACATCAATTGAAATTATTAGCCCCTCCCTCACTTTTCTCAAACATGACAATTATCTTGATCAAAGTAAATAAAAATCCAAAGATGACAAAAAATGCAAGAATTGAAATGCGAGTTAGGGAGTTAGAAATATTTACAAACGGTGGTTTAGGGAGGACTCCACCAAACTCTCATTCTTGATGAGATGTCAAGGGGGCATGTTCAAGGTGTTGTTGATGTTGCTCAACACCTTGAAAAAGTAATCAAAAGCTTGTTCATTATTGTTATAGAGCTCTTCAATAGACTTTGGCCCTTGTTGTCGGTCTTGATCGATGGCATTACCAATGTAGGGATTAAAAATCCCTTCAAATTCGTCGTCCCAAAGACCATAAACTTCATTAAGTTGATCATTGAAAATCTCATGATTTGATGGAGACAACTCTCCCAAATTCCTCTCTTGGCCAAAGAGGCCATCCTCTTCTTCTTTGATTGATTTTGATGAGCTTTGCAAGCTCTCCTTGTCACAATTCACTTGTTCTTTGAATGGAGCATCTTTAATTTTCTTCTTCCATTGGAGTTCCGATTTCTTCCTCTCATCCTTTCGGCTATAATGATCGATCATGAAACACGGTTCATGCAAACGAGGAGCTCTCATAGTCTTGTCAAGATTAAAGGTTATGCTTTCATCTGCCACTTCTAGAGTGAGCTCACCATGTTTCACATCAATCACCGCACCCGCGGTGTGTAGGAAAGGTCTTCCTAGAATGATTGGAATGTTGGAATCTTCCTCCATATCAACAATGACAAAGTCCACCGGGATGAAAAACTTCCCAATTCGCACGGGGACATCTTCCCATATCCCTAATGGTGTCTTCGTCGATCTATCGGCCATTTGGAGTGTGATGTTGGTGCATTTAAACTCTCCCATCCCCAACCTTTTACTCACCGAGTACGGCATAACACTCACACTAGCCCCTAGATCACATAAGGCTTTGTTGATCGTTGTGTCGCCAATGGTACACGGTATTGAGAAGCTTCCCGGATCCTTTAGTTTTGGAGGTGAACTCCCTTGAAGTATTGCACTACTCACCTTAGTGAAGGCGATAGTCTCAAGTTTCCGGATTGACTTCTTCTTTGTGAGGATATCTTTCATGTATTTCGCATAGGCCGGCACGTGATTTATTAATTCCGTGAAAGGAATTGAGACTTCCAAATTCTTCAAAATTTCCATGAACTTTCCAAGTTGATCATCAAATTTGGGCTTGGCTTGACGACTTGGAAAAGGAAGTCTAATCACAATGGGCTCCTTCTCCTTGACCTTGTCTTTATTTTTCTTTGAAATTTCTTCTTTTGATGATTCTCTATCTTTGGAGTTTTGCACAATTTCTTCCTTATCACTAACTTCCACAACTTCATCCTCAACTTGCTTCTTCGGTGCTTCATACCTTGTACCACTTCTCAAGTGAATGGCACTAACCGTTTCATGTCTTGGGGGATTACTTTGAGGTGGTAATTGCCCCTTTTGTCTTTGTGAGCTTGAAGATGCTAGTTAAGTCAATTGTGTTTCCAACATCTTGGTGTGAGCTAGAATGTTGTTGATGGTGGTTTCCTTTGCTTGACTATCTTTTTGCATTTGAGTGAAAAATTCTTGTTGATTCTTTTGCATTTGGAGGACCGCTTTTTGGACATCAAAACCTTGGTCATTTTGGTAATTGTATGGATTTTGATTTTGGTAACCTTGGTTTTGATTGAAAAAGGGTCTTTTATTTTGGTTTCTCATGGGTGGTGGAGTGTATGTTGTTTGAGGGTTCTGAACATTTTGGCTTTTGTATGAGAGATTTGGGTGAAACTTGGTGTTTTCATTGTAATAGTTGGAATAAGGGGTACCATTCTTGTATGCTTGGAAAGCATTCACTTGTTCATTTGTTCCCCTACATTCACTTTGGTCATGTCCCAAAGTTCCACAATTCTCACATATCCCACTTGGGATTGATGAGGATGCCGTCATGGCATTAACATGATGCTTTGGTGATTTTGAGACTTCTTCAAGTCTAGCCATAGCTTTTTCAAACTTCAAATTGATTGTGTCAATATGAGCACTAAGTTGAGCATCCAATTGAGTAACGGAGTCCACTTCATGCTTTCCTCCTCTAGTAGCCTTGCGAGGTCTACTATATTGTGAGTTATGGACCGCCATTTCCTCAATTTTGTTCCATGTTTGATTGTCATCAACTTCGGTGAACATTCCATTTGATCCCATGTTGAGAATGTTCCTTGAATCTTCATATAAACCGTTCCAAAATTGTTGTACCAAGAACCATTCGCTAAGTCCATGGTGAGGACATGAGCGACAAATTCCCTTGAACCGCTCCCAAGCTTCATACAAAGATTCTTCATCCCTTTGCTTAAAACCCGTAATTTGAGCTCTTAGCATGTTAGTCTTTTCCGGTGGATAGAATTTTTTGTAGAAAGCTAGAGCCAACTTCTTCCAAGAATCTATTCCGAGAGTGGCCTTGTCAAGGCCCTTCAACCATTGTTTCGCGGTGCCGATTAGATAAAAAGGAAATAAGACCCATCGAATTTGGTCTTGAGTCACACCGGTTTGAGAGATTGCATCACAATAGTCGCAAAAGGTTTCCATATGAGAATGAGGGTCTTCACTAGGCATCCCCCCAAATTGGCTCCTTTCGACTAATTGGATAAAGGCGGATTTGGCAATAAAATTTCTGGTTAGATGTTGTGGTGTAGGAGTACCATTGGGTAGGTTCTCCTCGGTGGGTACGGAATGTGATGAGAATTTAGGCATTGTAGGTTGATTTTGTGGGGTATTGTGTAATGGGTTCTCCTCTCCTTCTATTGCGAAAGGGTTGATGAACTCAATAGTTGGTTGAACAACCTCACTAATATCTCTCAAATTCCTCCTAGCAAATCTCCTATTGTTCGTCAAGGTTCTTTCAATTTCACGGTCAAAAGGTAACAAATCACCTTGTGACCTTCTAGACATGCAAAATATCAAACAACTCGAAAACAATTAGAACAAACCTTAAGGGGTTTTACTTCCCCAAGGCGAAGAAAGACACAACTAATAACAATAAAAGGAAATCTAAATCAAGTAAACACCGTCCCCGGCAACGGCGCCATTTTTGATCGGTCCATTTCGTGTTCACAATTTAAGGTGTGGTCGTTGGGTCACGTCCGAATCAAAACACAATTTATAGCTTCACAAACAACTCTACAATTAGTAAAGAGGCAAGTAAAGGTCGGATCCCAAGGGACGGGTATTGAAATGAGATTTCTATTGCAACTAGTGGTGTCTTAGGGGTGTCACAAATTGGGTTGATGTAGAAGGTCACTAAACTAAAATATCAATGGAAATAAACAAGCAAGATGAATTAAAGAGTTGTAAACAATTGATTAAAAAGCACTAGGGTGTCATGGGATCATAGGGGAATCATGGGAATTGATCATACAAACATGTTCTCAAATTATAAGCAAGCAATTATTGTTGTGATGGATTGAGTTGGGTTATATCTTACAATCCTAGGAAAGTTTGGGTCCCGGAGCCGAATCGATTAGATTGTACAACACCTACAAGTCGACTTAGTCTTCCCTACTCAACAACATGCATGGTCTAATGAGACTCGAGTTGGGTTATGTCTTACAAGTCTCATTGAAAAGATAGGAGATGGTGGTAAATGCAAGGATTCATAGGCTAAATAATCACGGCAAACAAAAAACCCTAATGATAGGCGATTTTGAGGCGATTTTGAAGACGACTTGCAGCCAAAATTAGGGCTTGATTTCTCTTCAATATGGCTCGAAATTCTGCAAAGAAATCAAGCAATAAGAAATCTACGAATACTAAACGTGTTAATTCTAATAAAACAAAGAGTAGCAGCCGTATTGAGAGAAGGAAACATGGACCATCGGAGGAGGATGTGATACGTACGAAACCTATGCATGATGTTAATGGAGTCCCTGGACTGTCTTTTGATGATGAAGAGACACCCTCTGAAAATACTCAGTGGGTTACACAACGAGGTAAGAAACCTAGTTCAATAGTGCAAACTGATACACAGCCTGAAACAGAGGTTCCCTCTGTTTTGGAGCAACCAACAGAAGTGACATCACAGATCCTTCAGTTTTCCAAAGAAGATGTGCAGGAGGAAGTAGAATATTGGAATCAAGCAGTGATATGCTTTGTGTTAGGAGCCAATCCTCCATGGGAGGTATTGGAAGGATTTATTCATCGAATATGGAATAAATATGGCATTGATAAGATTTCTTTTTTACCAAATGGTATATTCTTGGTTCGGTTTAAGGAAATGAAGAATAGGGATGCAGTCTTGCAGGCTGGATACCATATGTTTGACAATAAACCATTAGTGGTTAAGCCGTGGCAAAGTGATGTTGATCTGTTAAAAGAAGAGGTTAAGGTGGTACCAGCATGGATGCGATTGTATGGTTTGCGTTTGAAATTTTGGGGTAAATGCTTGCCCAAGATAGCTGGTCTAGTGGGCCCATTTATTAAGACTGATCAAGCCACAGAGGAGAAAACTAGATTGGGATATGCTCGAGTAATGGTTGAATTGAATGTACGGCATAAATTTCCAACTAGTGTGCAATTCAAGGATGAGCATGGCACTCTATTGAAGATCAAGGTGGAATATGAATGGAAACCGAGTATTTGTTTGAAATGTAAAGGTATGGGACATGAAACTAATGAGTGTAGGAGGTCTCAAAATAAACAACATCCAAAACCAAGTGGGAAAATGGTTTGGAGACAGGTCCCTAAAGTCAATAATGTTTTATCAGACAAGGAATATCCTGTGCTTCCACCTAAAACTCCAACAAAGATTCAGAGTGAGGAGAATGAGGAGAGTGAACTGGAAGACATAATTGATCTGGATGCTATTGAGAGAGAACAGAATCAGGTGACACAAACTGGTGACCCTCCTCAACAACCTGTTTCTAATGAATAGCATTGGTTTTTGGAACGTGCGAGGTCTTAATAATGTAAATAAATAGAAGTTGGTTAGATGCTTTATGAATAATCACTCAGTAGGCCTTTTTGGTTTACTTGAGACTAAAATAAATGGAACTAATGTGAGTAATATTTCTCTCAATATGTTTGATGGTTGGTGTGTTACTACCAATTGTCATACACATAAGGGAGGTAGGGTGCGGTTGTTATGGAAACCTCATCTATTTGATGTTTGGGTGCTGCATTATGATCCTCAATTCATTCATGCTAAAGTTCAAGTCAAAGCTACTGCGAAATTTTTTTTCTTAACTATGGTATATGCTTTTAATGAAGGAACTGACAGAATTGGGCTATGGAACTGTTTGAATAACTATGCTGCTGGATGCACTGATCCTTGGGCTATTGTAGGTGATTTTAACACAGTGATGAACCCTGATGAAAGGCTAGGTGGTCAGACTAAGCCTGAAGATATGGAAGCTTTTGTGGATTTTATGAACAATTGTGATATGGTTGATATTCAGGCTACTGGGGCATTCTTCACTTGGATGAATAAACAAGATGATATGCATAGGAAATATAGTAGGTTAGATCATTTTCTTATCAACTCATACTGGACTACCATCTTTCCTGAAATGGTTGGGCATTTTTACCCTGAAGGAGTGCTGGATCATACCTCATGTGTTGTTTATAACAACAAGCTAACTATTCAGAAAAATAGGAGTTTCAAATATTTCTCTATGTGGAGTGGGGCTGCAGAATTTTTGCCTAAAGTCCAGGAGGTTTGGGACAGGAATATCCTAGGCACCAAGATGTTTTGTATTGTGAAAAAGCTTAAGGAATTGAAAACAGTCCTTAAAGAATTGAACAAAACCTGCTATGCTGATATTGAAGTTCAAACTGTGGAGACTGAGAAAGAACTAAATACTATTCAGCTGCAGTTAAGTGGGAACCCCACTAGCTCTGATCTGATTAGCCAGGAGATTGGTTTTATGGAAAACTCAAGAGACTTCGTAAGGATAGAGACAGCTTCCTACAGCAGAAAGCCAAGGCTCAATGGCTAGAGGAGGGGGACACAAATTCAGTGTACTTCCATGGTATTATCGGGAAAAAATGCATGAGAAACACTGTCATCCAAATTGAAGATCAGCATGGAATTGTTTGTTCAGATAGTAGTAGCATTCAGAATGCCTTCTTGGAATACTATCAAGGTTTACTTGGAAGTAAAAAGACTACTGAGGGTGTGAGGGATGCTGTCTTGGCTTATGGTAATGTCTGTAGTGAGGAGAATGTTGAGATTCTGTCCAAGCCAGTGACTTTTGAGGAGGTGAAACAGGTGGTGTGCTCTATTCCCATAGACAAAGCCCCAGGACCTGATAGGTTTTCAAGTGGCTTCTTTCGAGATGCTTGGAGTGTGATTGGGCAGGATGTCTTTGAGGCAGTCAAGGAATTCTTTGTAACTGGTCAATTACTTGGCCAGATAAATGCAACCAATGTGTGCCTGATCCCCAAACGTGAGAGACCAACTTCTGTGAAACAATTTAGGCCCATTGCATGCTGCAATTTGTTATACAAAATCATTTCTAAACTCCTTTGCAACAGATTAGCTCTAGTATTGCCAGATATTATTCATGAATGTCAGGGAGCATTTGTTCAAGGGAGGTCCATCATTGAAAACGTCTTGATTTGCCAAGATATTGTGCATCAGTACTCCAGGAAGAATGTGTCACCTAGATGCCTGTTTAAAATAGATTTGCAAAAAGCGTATGATACAGTTGAATGGGAATTTGTGGAGCAAATGTTGACTGGTTTGCTGTTTCCAAAACATTTTATTACTCTGATTATGGCTTGCATTCAATCCACTTCCTTTACTTTGTTCTTGAATGGGAATAATTTTGGATATTTCAGAGGTATGAGGGGTCTGCGTCAAGGAGATCCTGTGTCTCCTCTCATTTTTACAATCTGTATGGAATACTTGACAAGACTCATTAAGTTTTCTACAGCAAGATGGACTTTTCATTATCATCCTTTATGTAAGGGACTCAAGCTCACTCACCTTATGTTTGCGGATGACCTGTTGATGTTTAGTAAAGGGGATGCTCCTTCTATTCTCCTACTTTTGAGAGCTTTCAGTTCCTTCTCTAAAGCTTCAGGATTAAGCATGAATAACAGTAAGTCAGAAATATTTTTTAATGGGATGCAGGAGGACTTACAGAAGGACATCCTTGCTGTGTCTGGTTACCAGGAAGGCACAATGCCTTTTAAATATCTGGGAGTACCCATACAGCCAGGGAAGATGAGCAAGAAGGATTGTAATTGCCTGATAGAAAAAATGGTGGCAAAAATTCGTAGCATTGGTGCAAAGAAGCTATCTTATGCAGGAAGAGTGGTTCTAATAAACTCAGTACTTAACACTCTTTACAATTATTGGGCTGCCATGTTCATTATCCCAAAGAGTGTGATCAAAAGAGTAGAAGCTATCTGCAGGAACTTTCTATGGAGTAGCTCATCTGATTACCACAGAGTTCCACTGGTGGGATGGGATAGAGTTACATTGCCAAGGGATGAAGGAGGTCTAGGAATTAAAAAAGCAGAGCTGTGGAATACTGCCTCAGTGGGGAAATTGGTGAATTGGCTATATATCAAGCCTGACAGGCTTTGGATCAAATGGGTTGCTAATGTGTATTTAAAGGGAGTTGAATGGCATGATTATACTCCTGGAAGTGATACCCTCTGGACCTGGAAGAGCATTTGTAAGGTTAAGGAAAGGATTAAGAGTGGTTTTCATGGTAATCTTTGGATTTCTTCGACCAAAGGATACTCTATACGTAATGGATATGAATGGTTGATGGGTCAGCACCCCAAAACTGCCTGGTCTAATCTTGTATGGAATAATTGGAACATCCCTAAACACTCTGTTGTTGCTTGGATGGTTATGCAAGATGGACTAAATCTTAGAACCAAGCTATATGCTATTGGTTTGTGTCCTGATGATGACTGCATCTTATGTGGGGAACAGCCAGAGACAAGTGACCATCTCTTTTCAGAGTGCAGGTTCACTAGTAAGGTTAAGGATAGTATTGCAGATTGGATAGGTAAGCCAATGCCTGATCCTACTGCATTAATATCTGCAAACAGGAACAGACTGCAATGGAAGGCTTCTGCGTGTGTTCAAACAGCATTCTGGTATACCATATGGTTTCAGAGAAACAATGCGAGACATCTGTTGTGTGTTCAGAGACCTGACATTATAGCACAAAGAATCAAGCGATTAATTCAGAGGAGAATTCGTAGCAAAATGTGTAATCTAGAAAGCAATGGTGCCATTGACTGGCAGGCAAGCATAGGATTTATGTGTTAGAATGCCTTAGCCGGGATTCGAACATTGTCCTTGTAATTATGGCTGTTTTTTTATATAATTTATATACTCACATTTTACCTAAAAAAAAAAGGATTCATAGGCTTAGCATTTTATCAAATATAACATGTGCATGAGTTGAGATCAAAACAGGCAAGCAAATAAAACATGAAAGCATATTAATTTAAGCATGAATCATTCCCCATGTTGGTTTCCCCTAATCACCCATTAACCCTAGCTAAGAGACTACTCACTCATTATCATGTTGATCATGCTAGCAAGGTTGTTAATCATACCAACAAAATGAAACATGATGAATAAATGAAAGTAATTAACATTAATTAAAAAGGGATTAAGAGAATTATACCTACTAATGATTCCAATAATAAAGCAAAGATAAAAGAAGTACTTGATGCTTGATTGAGAGGTTGTCAATCTCCCAATAATAACCCAAATAATCTTCAATTACCCAAAACAAAGGATGAACAAAAGAGAGATTAAGGAAATAAAACTTGTATTATAACTTGATTAATTGTTGATTGCAAAATTAAAGAGAGATTTGATTGGTATTAACTACTCTAAGAATTGATAAGAAGAACATGCTCTTCTAATTAGACTAATGGGGTATTTATAGTTGAGATTAGGGGGATGCATTAGGGTTAACTAAGGGCTAAACTAGTAATTACACTTTTTAGATTGAGCAGGGAGGAGCCGGTATTTTTCGAAGGAAGGGCTTCTTTCTTTGTAGCTTGGAGAAGAAGAAAATGCGTTGTAGAGGAATCCGAGCGGATTAGTGTCGGGACGGGCAGATTCTGGCGGTGGAACTCGAGCGGCTTAGGAGGAATCCGGGCGGATTGTAGCGGTGCTAACCCGAGCGTCTTGGGATGAAACCGCACGGATTGTGCAGGTGGAGGACGGCCGGATTGTAGTCAATCCGCACGAATTGTTCTTCAGCAAGATTTCTTCTTCTTTTCTTCTCTTTTCTTCATAAATTCCTTGGGGATTTCCTTGGGGACTCAAGGATCCTTTCTCAACATTGCTCATCTACTATAATATGTACAAAGGCCTTCTAATCTTGTCTCTCCTTGATGCTTGGTCATTGGATTCGATCAATTTAGTCTCGTTTTGCCATGAAAATGCAAGATTCTTACTCCTTTCCTACCAAGGGATCAAAATCTCAAAGAATATGCAAAACAAAGAACTAAAGATAAGAAATGACCCAAATATGCACTAAAAAGCATGGGAACAAGGCTAATTCGGGGGCTAAATATGCGCTAATTATGGTCACATCAAATATTCAAGGATGCATTTCGTTTCATTAGGCTCTTAAGTAAACGTTAACGTTGAATCTTATTTTTTAGTTTGATCATAATCAAACAAGAATCTTTATGTTAAGTCTTTTCATTAATCATGTTCCATTAAGTATTTTCTTTTGGTCTCCTCACTTAGTTTCCTTAAGAACATCTTCTTTTGGTCTCCTCACGTAGTTACCCTAAGAACATCTTGTTTTGGTTTCTTCACATGGATCCATCTATACATAATTAGTAATGTATACAAATTATTTTCTCTTATATAGATCTCATCTACTCAAGGTATACAAATCATACAAATCATTCTTTGTGTCTTAATATTACTCCCACTCTATCTTTAGAATATATACACTAAATATTCAAAAGATAGCTTTTGTGAGACAAATGATGTTTCGATGAAGAAGGAGAGATATCACATAGGTTAATAGCCTCATTTGATTTTAAATATTTAATGGGTGTATGTAGGTTATTAGGTTTCCCTTAAGTGAGTTCATTAACTCAATATCACTTTATAATCGATCATACACAAACTCCAAGCTTATGGACATATAATCAATCTTATCATTATAATTGTCTATTGGATCAATTTTAAGTAGATATTCATATGTTTCTATGTCAAACATATAAAGATGAATTTTAGAACAATTAAAAAACGATAAACGTAGTGACTTGGGTTGCAAACCAAGTCACTATTAATCCAAAATTACAACCATTGTTCAAAGGATTAAAACAAATTTCCATGTTAAACAAGGAAATTAAAATAGTTATAGAAATTCAAAATACAACATGATAATAAAGACAACAAATAAAGCCAAGCTTCATGGGTGGCTACTCCTAGCTCCCTCACGATCTCTTAAGCTTGCTTTTCCTTGCCCATGTTGTTGCTTGGAGGAGGCCCTAATTACAATAAAAAAGGGGATACTTCATCACAACTTGTATCAAAATACCAAAGTTGAATTAGAAATATAAAAGAAGGGATAGTCATTTACCTACTGGAGTGATCTTTCCAGATTTGATGTCACGAAGATATTTGGAACAATTCCTCTTCCAATGTTCAATGCCATTACAATAATGGCACTTGTCAAGGGGACCCTTCTTGGGTTTGGAAGTGCTAGCTTCAAAAGTTCTAGCCTTGGTTTTCATGGGAGCTTGCCTCTTGCCCTTTTTGCCACTTTTCTTGAAGGTTCCCTTGCTCTTATTGCTTATATTGAGCACATCCTTAGGGAAGCTAGCATTTAGCCCCATGTCCCTTTCGGCTTGCACAAGTAGCTTGTGCAACTCTTCAAGGGACACATCCTTGTCTTGCATGTTGAAATTCACTCGGAATTGCACATATGCTTTGACTTTGCTTAAGGAGTGAAGAATTCTATCAATGATGAGTTCTTTGGGAATTTCAACTTTTTGAATCTTCAATGTCTCGACATGCTCCAACAATTTGAGCACATGAGGGCTAACCTTTTGGCCCTCTTTGAAGTCGAGATCAAAGAATGCCGAGGCCGCCTCGTATTGGACGATCCTCGGTGTTTGTGAAAACATTGTCACAAGCTTAGATTAGATTTCATAGGCGGTGCCCATCTTAAAGGCTCTCCTTTGGAGATCCGCCTCCATAGCAAATATTAATACATTTTTGATTGCGGCGGACTCTTTGTGGTAAGCTTCATATGCTTCCCCAGTGGCGGCACTTGACCTAGCATTAGGTTCGGGTGGAGAGGCCTCAATGAGGTAACGAAACTTGTCATCACGTTGAGCGGCTAATTTGAGTTGGGCATCCCAATCGGAGAAATTTGACCCATTCTTTTCAAGTTTACATCGATCTATAAAGGATCGGAGCCATGAAACATTAGTGAGAGTGTTTGTGTTGGTGTTTGGTGCGGCCATTTGTTATTGAGAAACAAAAGCGGTCTATAAAACAAAATAGAAGGAATAAAACATTTATCGTTTTAATAATAATACTCGTAAATAATTTAAATTTAAACAAATTTTATTGCATTTATCTAGTGACCTCTACCCAACTATGATAAATGATTCCAAGATCTAAATTCATATCGATTCGGGCACGGTGAGCCGATTCATCCCTTATCAATATAACTCGGTGGATTAACTCTTTAATCGATTCTACTTCTAGAACTCTCGGTCGATAAAATTACTCTAATATTTATCTTTAGTCCGGAACACATGCGACTACGGTCACGAATACTTCCGTTGAGCTCAATCCAAATTTCAAAGTAATAACATTTTACTACCCACTTACCCAATGTAACAAGGTTTGTATTACGGTGAAGCCGGATTAACTCCCTTATGAAATTGAGATTCATGGTTTCTACTATTTGGTAAGGCTAAATCTCAATTATTAATTTAGCGAGAGGTCATGTCAATTTATTATCTATCACGTTTTAAGTGAACTAAAGCGGTGAACTACGATAATTATAATTGACACGATCGATGACTCGATTAAAATACAGTGCATGTTTAGTTATGGCGATTTAGGGATGCATGCAAACATATAAAGAAAATGCAAAGCATAAATATAAAGTCCTAGTATGGCCTTCCTAAAATAGTAAATCTAATAAACTATTACAAATTTGGAAACCAACTCCTTGGTCCCTTGAACTTCGGTCTTGGCACGTATCTCGAGGCAACACCGTCTTGTAGGAATGCCTTTCCAAATGGCACCGTCTTCAAGGATCTCCGGAATAACAAGTTTTATTTGTTAACTAATTAACTCGGAAAAACAAACCCGATTTTGCATGCAACAACCTTGTGCTCTGATACCACTTGTTGGGATTCATTAATCTCAAAAGTTTACATATTCATAGTATGATAGTTTAATTTAGTCATAAAATTAAATCGGATCTTATGCATGCAAAACAATTACAAGTATAAGGAGAAAATCAATTCTTACATTGATGATTTCAGAATATGGGCACTAGTAAGTTCACCTTCTTACTAGTTCTTGAGCTTTCCAAAGGTAGAAGAACAAGATTCAAGTGGAGAATCTCTCCGAAGGAATTTTACCTAAAGTAACACCCTTACTAATTTTAATTAATATGATCTAGTATTAATTAAAATCTAACTTAAACAAAACACAAAATATTGATTTTGGCTCTTGAGAATTTTGGACAAGGGGAGTAATTTTGTGAGGTTTCTTTGTCTAAGTTTATTTCACAAATTGTAGGGAGTAGTTAATTTTCTTACACTAGAAAATTATATATATTGAATGGTTGAATAATAACAGAAAAACTCTTAGCTTTTCTTATGCAAAACCGGTTGGAGGGAAGGGTAGAGGGCCAATGCATGAGCTTCACATTCTACCCAAGACAAACTAGGCGTGCATGGCTATAAGTAGAGTATAATCATTGTGTTTCCATTTAAAATAAACAACACAATATAAACCCTAATACTCCCTCCATATTTTGGCACACACACATAAAATGGAAAGTCCATTTTATTTTGTCATTTGTCAATTTTGTCATATGTCACATGTTACATGACATGTTACAATATAATGTATTTTTAACATATTAAAAACAACATATTAATAAAATATGTCACATACAAGATTAACTAGTAATTCTTAATTACTTGTACCAAAATGGTTTATCAAATTATAAATTACAACAACTTGTATTTATAATAAATTATTCAATCTGTTTCAATTGTTTCGTAAACAATAAATTAATCTAAGTAATAAAACAATTTGATTACTTAGACCGTATCTTATTTAATCGAATTACAATGAGACACGTTAATTTTACTCACAAAATCATCCGTCAATTTTAAGCAATTTAATTAACTCGTATCGGCATACGATTAATTAAATGATCAATTAAGAGTATTACCCTATAGGCATGACCTCAAGGTATCAACTGATCACCACCGTCGTACGACAGTAATGTCAAACTCTAGTCAGCCAATCATTACCGATATGTGTGGACCAGTTGACTGTAAAATATTACGTTCCCTCATGCATTCTTA
This sequence comes from Silene latifolia, assembly GCF_048544455.1. Taxonomy (NCBI): domain Eukaryota; kingdom Viridiplantae; phylum Streptophyta; class Magnoliopsida; order Caryophyllales; family Caryophyllaceae; genus Silene; species Silene latifolia. Next base: position 86,366,596 of record NC_133535.1, read on the forward strand.
AATGTGAGATTTAAACATGTGATCATCATGATCGACAATTGTGATCGCATTATTGTTGGGGACACTCCAACAGCGGGATGTCCTCATAATCAAGTCCAAGGGGAAGGGTAAGGCTCTGGCTGAATTAAGTGTTAAGAAGTCGTTCTTCAAAAAGCCGGGTCAATCAGAGACTAAGAGTGGGCCTGGTGAGACCAGCGGCTCAAAGAGCAAAGCTAAGAGTAAGGGGAACGATATACAGTGCCACCATTGTCAAAAGTTTGGCCAGTGAAGGAGGAACTGCCCCAAGTACCTTGAGGATATTAAAGCTTGTCGTGTGACGCCCACAGGTATATCTTCTTTTATTCACATGATTGAAATAAATCACGATAGTTCCGCGACTTGGGTATTTAATACTGGTTGTGGTTCTCATTTGTATAATCATTTGCAGGGCCTAAGGGACGTGCGACGTCTAACTAAGGCCTAAGGGAATGGAGCAAAAGTTGCTGCTGTTTCTATTGGAACTTATGTCCTTAGACTCCCTAGTGGATTTAAATTGTATTTAAATAATTGTTATTTCGTTCCTTCGTTATCTAAAAACATTGTGTCAGTATCCATGTTAGACATGGAAGGATTTGATTTTAATATTAAGAACAACTGTTGTACTTTCTCATTAAATAATATGATTTATGGTAAAGCAGTTTCCATAAATGGCATTTATGTTTTAGATCAAACGACTGATATTTATCATGTGAATAATAAAAGGCTTAATGTAGGTGACAAAGATCAGACTTATCTATGGCATTGCCGAATGGGACACATAAATGAAAAACGCGTAAAGAAACTCATTAAGAATGGGACAATTTCACCATTTAATTATGAATCATATGGTACGTGTGAATCATGTCTCATCGGAAAGATGACTCGTATTTCTTTTAAAGGTATTGGAATGCGAGCTAGTGACCTTCTAGGGCTCACACATACTGATGTGTGTGGTCCTATGTCTATCACAGCTAGAGACAGCTATAAATACTTTATCACTTTTACGGACGATTTGAGTAGATACGAGTATGTCTACTTAATGAAACATAAGAGTGAATCCACTACTAGAATTTATGGAAAAGAAACCATTGAAAAGTAACCAATAATTGTTCAACATGGTCTCTTTGGTGAAAAACACCTATCTTGATAGGTGAATGGTGTCTTATGTATGATAGGGGTCCACCAAAAAAACCAAAGAAACCATTCTAAATAAATAAACGATCTCTTGAAAAAAAAAAGTTAAAAAAAAATTACAAAAAGGATATTGGTATTATTTATATAACTGTTATATCCCAAAACCCAATTTTCTCGTCATATACTTCTTCAAAAGTTAATCCGGTCTCGCACTTCTTCCCGCTTTCACTTGCCAACCACCGCCACATACCACGTAGGGTCGTCGTCAGCCACTCTCCTCCACCGCCATTCATCCACTCGTTGTCATACCTTAGGCTTTCAGCCTCAGTTCGTTCAGTTTTTCCCCCAAATCTCAATTTTATTTATAACAAAATTAGGGTTTACTCCTCCAATTGTATGTTTTTCGAATTAATTTTTTGTTGGTTTACTTAAATTCTTAATTAATCTTACCCTAGTTTAGTATTTGATAATTAATTTCATTTTCATTTTTATCCTAGTTTTTGATTTTTTTTTTCCTCATTAGTTATCTGAAGAGTTTGGTAATGTATTTGTTTGGGCATGAATCTTGTATTTCAAAGTAAGCCTTCTATGAATCCGTAGTTTTCCATTATTATAAGACGGATGAACTAGGTAACAATTAGGATTGCAACTGAATTTGGGTTACTTTGTTTAGTTGGGAAAGAAAGAACGTGTCCTATTATTGGGTTGGTTTCCAAAGAGCTGTGACCTCTAGTGATATTCCAACGCCGGCTTGTTTGACATGACCAAATTAAAGGTATTGTTTATCTATTTGCAGCCTAACAATTTTCTCAATAGAAACTACTTGCAGTTTCATTGTTTGTATCAGTCATGACGGGTCTGAATTGTAACAGTTCAGATACACATAAGTGGTAAATATGCCCATTAATTTTGTTCAATTGTAAATCCAAACTCCTTCAATTTTAGTTGCGAGCCTATTTGAATTATGATCTTTAATGCAAAGGCAGTACAATTCCCTAGTAAAAAAAAGACTTTACAGTCCTCCATACTATCTTATAAGATATCCTTAAGACTGAATTTTAGTTTTTATGTTCTCTTTAACTTTGGTCTATTGATTTCTAGCTAGCTATATGACTGAATTTCATTTTCTCTACACATACTTGTTGTATTAGAGTTTAATCCGAGACTTGTTGCGGTAGTATTTGCTATTTTTTTTTATTTTTTAACATTCGATCTCGACAAGGAATTGTTTTTAGATGCTTGGGGCATTATTCTGCATCAATAATAATTGTCACTACCATTATTGTTTCGCTTTTTGGGTAGTTTTATGGCCATAATGAAAAAGGCGTAATACATTTCGAGTAATTTTGGTCCATGTGGATTGTTTTATTGCAGGTTAAGGGTGTATGAGATCGGGTTATCATGGGATTCACCAAGTTCAGCCTAACTATGGCCACAACATATCAATTAAGAATCGGCTAGTTTTCTTCGAGCCTAAATTGTTTCTAATGTTCTGAATCAGGCATCATTTACAACTTCATTTACTACTCGGCTCATGCCAATTTTCCATGTCTACCTGATCTTGTGAAATTAACACAACCCCACAATAATAGAACCTACTTATCCACAATATGCTAATGACTGATTGTCAGATGGTCTAGTATTTTTACATATTTGCTCTTCTGTCATAGTGATTTTTGGGAATAATAATAATGACTAAATGATCTTTATTTCCAATTAATATGCCCCAAGTTGACTGAAGTTGTAGCTACCATCTATCTATTAAGCAAACGAATTTTTTTTAATAATATACGATTATCTTATCTATTATGTGCAGGAACTTTTCTAAGAGCTTACCATGAGAACTAGTAGCATCAATGTCATTGGCTGTTGCTCAGAGATTCATTGAAGTAGGAGAGTTATCCAGGGTAGGTATATCTCTACTTTATATGGCTTATGAGTTGCATATAGCTAAGGACTCTGCCATTGGTTTGTTGTTCTTGTGTGCAATTTTGCCGGCTTCCAAATGAATTTATAGATCTGTCTCAGTGATCAGTCTTTGTCTCAGTGATCAGTCTTTAGGAACTGGAATTTGTAGTTGGACTCATGCTTAGTTTAAAAAAGCGCACCTTGGATGAGGCACAAACCAAAACGCCTCCGTGCGTTTTAGTTGCGCCTTTTAGATAAGGCTCGCCATCGCCTTGTGCTTTGTGCCTCATCGCCTCTGCCCCTTAGCGACTCGGTGCGCCTTGCCCATTTTCAAACGAAGGATTCATGAAACAGTGACGGACCTTGAAAGAAAACGGGGCCAGGGTTTAAACCTCCTATTTCTTATGTGAGCTACCACTGAACTGAATGGGGTGTTTGTGATGAGGTTCTATAGGATTTACCATGTTAAGCACAACTATGGCCGCATCATGTCATTTAAGAAACCAGGTTCTTGGTGGAACGAAAATTGTCTCTAAACTAGCTATCAAGTACTGACTTAGGTTAGGCCAATTCGCCATGCCTAATATGCTCTTTTTTGCACAAGGGTAAATGATGAATTTGCTAAATTGTGGGTTCTATTCTTCATACTTTCTGAATTTATTATTGAACTATAATGTGTAGGAGGGAGCAAAGTCTCCTTGTTAATGCTTAATTTGTTGTTTGGGCTTTGACCCTTTGATTATGCTCTTCGTGAATTTTCTAAACCAGCTATTAGTAATGTTTCTTAGTTGATATGAACATTATTTTTTTGTAGGTTAGGAAAATGTGGATTACATTTGGTCTCAAACGAAAGGAGGTAGAGGAGGATGAAGATGGAACCGAAGTTGATCAATGAGAGTTAGATTTTTTTATGTAATTTGTTAAGAAAATATTGTCATCTTTTTTGTATTTGTTGCACAAAAATTACTTTCTTCAAGTGATTGTAAAATCGGTACACTTTATTTTATATATATGGTTTCTTTTTAAATTAGGATGGTATGTCTGTTTTGTTGCATGGAACACGAGTATGCGCACAATCGACTTATTATGGCACTAATATGTAATGTGCCAGTGCACTATGTCAGGCGAAAAAAAAATAAAAAAAAAAATCAAAGAGACCATATTTCTCTAATCCTTGGTTTCAGGAAAGAAACCATCTATCTTTGTTGTTTGGTTTGTAATTTTAAGTTAAGAAACCATTTTTTTGACTTTAATGGTCTCTTTTTTAGTTGACAAAGAAACCATTTATCTATGAGGGATGCTTTCTAACTTTTATTCAAAGAAACCATTTTTATTTACATGGTCTCTTACCCTAAGAGACCTTTGACCTTGAGACCATCTCTATATTGGTTTCTTAGGTCAATTTCCAATGTTCTCTTTGGCATTTTTTCTAGTAGTGATCCTTCGAAAAGTTCAAGGAATTCCAAAACAAGGTTAAGAACCAATTGGATAGGAAGATAAAAGCGCTTCGATCAGATCGTGGTGGCGAATACCTTTCGACCGAATTTGATCAACACCTAAAAGACTGTGGTATTGTATCACAGTTAACTCCACCTGGAACACCGCAATTGAATGGTGTGCCCGAACGGAGAAATCGAACTTTATTAGATATGGTTCGATCCATGATGAGTCACACGGTTGTACCGGATTCATTATGGGGATTTGCTCTTCAATCAACAGCTTTAATACTAAACCGAAGTCCGACTAAAGCTACAGATAAGACCCCATATGAGATATGGAAAGGAAAGGTTTCGGACTTGTCTTTTATTCGGGTTATGGGCTGTGAAGCTTATGTCAAGTGGAGACACGAAGACAAGCTAGGCCCGCGATCGGTCAAGACTTACTTTGTAGGTTCTCCAAAAGGAATTTTTTGTCACTACTTTTATTCACCTACCGAACACCGAGTATTTGTTGCGGCTAGTGCGAAGTTCTTGGAGAAAGAGTTTCTCTCGAACAAACAATATAGTAGAACTTTTGATTTATCAGAGGTTCCAGAACCAATAACCGAGCAAGTAATGGAGGAATATGCCTTCCACTTCTACTGCGGTTTCTATTCCTCAAGAGCCTAGGAGGATGGGTAGAGTCTCTCACCCTCCAGACCGATACATTGGTATGGTCGAGGAGGCAGGTGGAGAAGACATATTACTCTTGGAGAGTGATGAACCCGCTACCTACAAAAGTGCTATGACCTGTTCCGACTCAAAGCTATGGCTTGATGCCATGCAGTCCAAGATGGATTCCATGTACGAAAATGATGTATGGGATTTGGTTGATTTGCTTGATAAGGTAAAACCTCTTCAGTGCAAGTGGCTTTATAAGATAAAGCGTTCATTAGATGGACAACCCGAGACCGATAAAGCGCGACTTGTTGTTAAAGGTTTCACTCAAGTGCAAGGGTTGCACTATGATGAGATTTTTGCACCCGTCGTTATGCTTAGATCTATCCGGATTATCTTAACGATTGCTGCATTTCATGACTATGAGATATGGCAAATGGATGTGAAAACCGCTTTCTTAGACGGTTATTTAGAGAAAGATTTGTATATGATACAACCCGAAGGTTTTACTGATCCTAAAAATTCTAAGAAAGTTTGAAAGCTTAAGCGTTCCATTTATGGACTTAAGCAAGCTTCGAGGAGTTGGAATCAGTATTTTGACCAGGTGATAAAAGAGAATGGTTTCGAACGTAATATTGAGGAACCATGCTTATACATCAAGTCAAGTAGGAGTAAAATCGTGTTCCTTATTTTGTATGTAGATGACATACTTTTGATTGGAAACGACATCCCCATGCTCTCTTCGGTTAAAGTATGGTTACATAACCATTTCCGGATGAAAGATCTTGGTGAGGCACAAAGGATTCTAGGCATCCGAATCTATAGAGATAGGTCTAAAAGGATGTTAGCATTAAGTCAGGAGTCTTATATTGATACGATTCTTGAGAGGTTCAGCATGTCAAACTCCAAGAAGAGGTACCTTTCGATGGTTCATGGGGTGAATTTCAGTAAAGCTCAGTCACCTAAAACACCGGAAGAAAAATAGCGCATGAATCGTATTCCTTATGCATCAGCAGTAGGATCGATCATGTATGCAATAATGTGCACACGTCCAGATGTGGCATATGCACTTATTATGACGAGTCGATACTAGCGTACTCCAGGTGAGAGTCACTGGATGGCCGTAAAGAACATTCTTAAGTACTTACGAAGGACTAAATATTGGGGCTTGGTATACGGCGGAAACACCGAGCTTTGTGCTAAGGGTTACACAGATGCTAGTTTCCAAACAGATCGGGATAATTCCAAGTCCCAATCCGGATTCGTCTTTACTCTAAATGGTACAGCGGTCAGTTGGAAGAGTTCCAAACAATCAGTGACAGCAGATTCTACAACCGAATCTGAGTACATTGCAGCCTCTGAAGCTGCAAAGGAAGCTATATGGATGCGTGATGTGACAATAATTAGCGCATATTTAGCCCCCGAATTAGCCTTGTTCCCATGCTTTTTAGTGCATATTTGGGTCATTTCTTATCTTTAGTTCTTTGTTTTGCATATTCTTTGAGATTTTGATCCCTTGGTAGGAAAGGAGTAAGAATCCTGCATTTTCATGGCAAAACGAGACTAAATTGATCGAATCCAATGACCAAGCATCAAGGAGAGACAAGATTAGAAGGCCTTTGTACATATTATAGTAGATGAGCAATGTTGAGAAAGGATCCTTGAGTCCCCAAGGAAATCCCCAAGGAATTCATGAAGAAAAGGGAAGAAAAGAAGAAGAAATCCTGCTGAGGTACAATCCGTGCGGATTGTCTACAATCCGGCCGTCCTCCTCCTGCACAATCCGTGCGGTTTCACCACAAGATGCTCGGGTTTAACCACCACAATCCGCCCAGATTCACCTGAATCCGCTCGTGTTCCACCACCAGAATCCGCCCGTCCCGACTCTAATCCGCTCGGATTCCAGCACAACGCAATTTCGTCTTCTCCAAGCTACAAAAAAAGAAGCCCTTCCTTCGAAAAATACCGGCTCCTCCCTGCACAATCTAAAAAGTGTAATTACTAGTTTAGCCCTTATTTTGGGTAATTGAAGATTATTTGGGTTATTATTGGGAGATTGACAACCTCTCTTTAATTTTGTAATCAACAATTAATCAAGTTCTAATACAAGTTTTACTTCCTTAATCTCTCTTTTGATCATCCTTTATTTTGGGTAATTGAAGATTATTTGGGTTATTATTGGGAGATTGACAACCTCTCAATCAAGCATCAAGTACTTCTTTTATCTTTGCTTTATTATTGGAATCATTAGTAGGTATAATTCTCTTAATCCCTTTTTAATTATTGTTAATTACTTTCATTTATTCATCATGTTTCATTTTGTTGGTATGATTAACAACCTTGCTAGCATGATCAACATGATAATGAGTGAGTAGTCTCTTAGCTAGGGTTAATGGGTGATTAGGGGAAACCAACATGGGGAATGATTTATGCTTAAATTAATATGCTTTCATGTTTTATTTGCTTGCTTGTTTTGATCTCAACTCATGCACATGTTATATTTGATGAAATGCTAAGCCTATGAATCCTTGCATTTACCACCATCTCCTATCTTTTCAATGAGACTTTTAAGACATAACCCGACTCGAGTCTCATTAGACCATGCATGTTGTTGAGTAGGGAAGATTAAGTCGACTTGTAGGTGTTGTACAATCTAATCGATTCGGCTCCGGGACCCAAACTTTCCTAGGATTGTAAGACATAACCCAACTCAATCCATCACAACAATAATTGCTTGCTTATAAATTGAGAACATGTTTGTATGATCAATTCCCATGATTCCCCTATGACCCCATGACATCCTAGTGCTTTTTAATCAATTGTTTACAACCCTTTAATTCATCTTGCTTGTTTATTTCCATTGATATTTTAGTTTAGTGACCTTCTACATCAACCCAATTTGTGACACCCCTAAGACACCACTAGTTGCAATAGAAATCTCATTTCAATACCCGTCCCTTGGGATCCGACCTTTACTTGCCTATTTACTAATTGTAGAGTTGTTTGTGAAGCTATAAATTGTGTTTTGATTCGGACGTGACCCAACGACCACACCTTAAATTGTGAACACGAAACGGACCGATCAAAAATGGCGCCGTTGCCGGGGACGGTGTTTACTTGATTTAGATTTCTTTACATTGTTATTAGTTGTATCTTTCTTTACCTTGGGGAAGTAAAACTCCTCAAGGTTTGCTCTAATCGTTTTCAAGTTGTTCGATATTTTGCGAGATGGATCTTATAGATTGTTTTGTAGAGGACCACTTAAGTATACCTTTCTTCAAGGATCCCATGCAAGCATTGGAGGCCTTGGAAGCAAGTGAGGCTAAAAATATGTATTGGGAATTGGAGGTGGATCTTTTTGAGGCCGCTCTAGCCAACAAAGAACTTACTCATGCACAATCCGAATTAGTGCATAACATTCTAGTGGAAGCATGTCAACCCATAGAGGATGAGCAATCCATCCTAGAAGATATTTTACAAGCTCAAGAGCAAGAGGAACCCATCATGGAATTTGAATATGATGAGGTTGATGAAAATGAAGTTGAGTATGCTATGAGAATGGAATGTCTAATGGAGATGGAGCAAATTCTCAATGAAACTCCAAAGGAGGAGAGTGAGGTACAAACTCCTACTTTGAAACCCCTTCCCCCAAATTTGAAATATGCTTACCTTGATGAATCAAAGACCAAACCCGTGATTGTTAATGATAGACTTGATGATGACCAATTGGGAAAATTGCTTGATGTGTTGAAACAACATGAGAAGGCTATAGGTTATAGTCTAGATGACCTTAAGGGGATAAGTCCCAACTTTTGCATGCATAGAATTCATCTAGAGGAAGACCATAGACCTACCATTCAACCCCAAAGAAGATTGAACCCCCACATGCAAGAAGTTGTCAAAGGAGAAGTCATGAAATTACTTGATGCGGGAATCATATATCCCATATCGGATTCTTTGTGGGTTAGCCCCGTCCAAGTTGTACCTAAGAAAGGAGGCACCACGGTAGTGACAAATGAAAAGAATGAATTCATACCCACAAGAATGATCACCGGTTGGCGTATGTGTATTGACTATCGAAAATTAAACTCCGCAACAAGAAAGGATCATTTTCCCCTACCATTCATTGACCAAATGCTTGAGAGGTTAGCCTCCATTAAATTCTTTTGTTACCTTGACGGGTATTCGGGATTCTTCCAAATCCCTATACACCTGGATGACCAACATAAGACCACCTTCACATGCCCCTATGGTACTTTTGCATATAGGAGGATGCCTTTTGGTTTATGTAATGCCCCCGCCACTTTCAAAAGATGCATGATGAGTGTCTTCTCTGATTACTTAGAGACCATAATGGATGTTTTTATGGATGATTTTAGTGTTTATGGAAAAGACTTTGACTCATGTTTGCATAATCTTTCTCTTGTGTTGCAAAAGTGTGAAGATGTTAGTCTTGTTTTAAATTGGGAAAAGTGTCTCTTCATGGTCAATGAAGGAATTGTTTTGGGTCATTTGATTTCGGAAAAAGGCATCGAGGTCGATAAAGCTAAAGTTGAGGTGATAGAGAAACTCCCACCTCCCGTGAATGTTAGAGGGGTGAGATGTTTTCTCGGTCACGCGGGTTTTTATCGTCGTTTCATAAAGGATTTTTCAAAAATAGCAAAACCCCTCACTCAACTTTTGCTTAAAGATGCCCAATTCCAATTCACTGATGAGTGTGTTGAAGCTTTTAATAGAATCAAGGAAGTATTAATCTCGGCACCAATCATCCAACCCCCGAATTGGGAGTTACCTTTCGAGATTATGTGTGACGCTAGCAACTACACCGTTGGAGCGGTTCTTGGCCAACGGGTAGGGAGAGCTCTTCACGCCATCTATTACATAAGCAAGACCCTCGACCCCTCCCAAGTGAATTATGACACAACCGAAAAGGAGCTTCTTGCCATTGTATATGCTTTGGATAAATTCCGTTCCTACTTGCTTGGATCCAAGGTGATTGTATTTTCGGATCATCGCGCTCTCCGACATCTCTTGATAAAGAAGGAGGCAAAACCAAGATTGTTGAGATGGATTCTGCTTCTTCAAGAATTTGACTTGGAAATAAGAGACAAGAAAGGAGCCGAGAATGTAGTGGCGGATCATTTGTCAAGGATCCGGTTTCATGATGAAAATGGAGAAACCCCGATCAATGACTCATTCCCCGACGATATTTTGATGGCCATTCAAACACAACTTGAAAGGCACATCACCCCATGGTTTGCCGAGTATGCCAATTATATTGTTTGAAAGGTACTCCCTCTAAATTTGAACCACAACCAAAGGAAGAGATTCCTATTCGAAGTGAAGAGGTACTTTTGGGATGACCCAAACCTCTACAAGGAGTGTAGTGATGGGCTCTACCGGAGATGCATCCCTCAATGGGAAATCCAAGGAATCTTGGAAGGATGTCATTCATCACCCTACGGTGGGCACCATGGAGCAAGGAGAACCGTTGCAAAAATTCTCCAATCGGGCTTCTATTGGCCTACAATGTTTCAAGATACAAGAGAATTCATCATTCATTGCGATGCTTGTTAAAGAACGGGGAATATCTCTTGGAGGAACGAAATGCCACAAAGGGGCATTCTAGAGGTGGAGATCTTCGATGTTTGGGGAATCGACTACCAAGGGCCCTTTGTGACATCCAATGGGAATAAGTACATCCTTGTGGCCGTAGATTATGTCTCATAGTGGGTGGAGGCAATTGCCACCGCAAATGATGATGCAAAAACAGTCACCAAGCTTTTCAAGAAGATAATTTTCCCAAGATTTGGAGTTCCTAGAGCGATCATTAGTGATGGAGGAACGCATTTCCATGAGAAGAAGCTTGCATCCCTTTTGACCAAATATGGTGTCCAACATAGAACCGGCTTGGGATATCATCCTCAAACAAGCGGTCAAGTTGAGATTTCAAATAGAGAGATCAAGCAAATCCTTGAGAAAGTTGTGAACAAGACTCGGAAATATTGGAGCACAAAGCTTGATGATGCTCTTTGGGCTTATAGGACGGCCTACAAGACTCCCATAGGAGCCTCCTCTTACAAGCTTGTCTATGGAAAAGCATGTCATTTGCCAATCGAATTGGAGTACAAAGCTTATTGGGCAATCCGAGCACTTAATCTTGATCTCAAATTGAGCGGTCAAAGGAGGATGATCCAAATCCAAGAGTTGGAGGAGTTCCGACTACAATCCTATGAGAATGCGAAGATTTACAAAGAAAGAATAAAATTGCTTCATGATAAGAGAATTAGACAAAAGGCCTTGCACAAGGGAGACAAAGTCCTTCTATTCAATTCCCGCTACCGACTCTTTCCGGGAAAATTGAACTCTAGATGGATGGGTCCCTATGTGATAACCGAAGTTGGAAAATATGGAGATTTCAAACTCAAGGCGGAAGATGGAAGCAAGTTCAAAGTAAATGGTCAAAGGTTGAAGCCATACTATGAAGGAGCATTTGTTGGAGAGGTCGAGGTCACCTACCTCGGGCCTCCTCACCCTTGAAAGGACCATCTAAGGGAGAGTTTGGTGGAGTCCTCCCTAAACCACCACTTGTAAATATACTAACCCTCTAACTTGTATTTATTGTTTTATTGCATTTGTTTTAATAAATAGCATGAACTCTTTTCATGAGCGTAAGTGAGGGAGGGTTACTAATGAATTTTGAATGAAGGAAGGAACGAATTCTCGAGTGTGGGGACGCATCTAAGAGAGGAGAAAAAGTCAAAGGAAGAATTCACAGCCTGAACACGTGCGGATTCCCTGGAATCCGGGCGTTCTGAGGAGAATCCGTCCGTCCAGCTACACTGAGAATTTGAAGATTTTTGGACTGAAGGTGAATCCGAGCGTCCAAGGAGGGAAAACGCCCGTCTTGAAGAATCCGGCCGGATTTGAAGAAAGACGCCCGTCTTTCTACCAGTGCATTTCAAAGAAACTTTCTGTAGAGGAATCCGTCCGTCTTCAAAAGAAGACGCCCGTCCCGATGGAAAAGAATCCGAGCGTCTTATGCTCGGGACGCCCGTCTTTGAGGCGTCAAATTTTGGAAATTTCGCTGTGACAGAATCCGGGCGTATTGCCCAGAATCCGCCCGTCACGAGGAGCACCAATCCCAGCGTCTTCAGCTCAAATCCGCTCGTCCTCCCACGGTGTTTTGACCCGACTTTTCCCTAATTAAATTACACCCCACCACACATACAGTGACACATCACTACTCCTTCCACTTGCACTATAAAACCCACCTCCTTATGACTCCCATACATATCCAAATCACTCTCTTAACCCACAAAATCAAAAAGCCCCAATTTTCTAGGGTTTCCAAAGGCAACACTCAACCAACAAGGAACATCCTTACCCTTTCACAAATCAAAAGAATCCAACTTAAGAATCAAGAATGGCACCAAGGAGATCCTCTTTTAGGAATGCAAGAAGACCAAGGATGATGGGAAGTTCTTCTACCTCCCATCTCAACACATTAAGAAGGGAACATGAAGAGATTGTAGATCTTACAAGGCTTGATGACTTCTCAAATGTGGAATTTGTCAATGATGTGCAAAGATTAGTCTTCCACCGGCTTCTAAGTAAGAATATTCTTCCCAGTAAGTTTTTATGTCATGCTACCTTGAGGAAACTTGGGATTTATCACCAAGTGGAAGCTCTCTTTGAGGTTTTTGGTCTTTCAACCCTTTTTCGCATGTATGAACCAACCTATCGGTCTCTTGTGCTTGAATTTTTGAGCTTTTTGAAGATTACAACCTTGAACAAAGTGATATACATAGAGTTTAGGTTGGAGAATGTTTCTAGGATGATGACCCTTGTAGAATTCGCGAATGTGTTTGGACTCGATGTTTCGCCTACCCGAACATCGAAACCCAAAAAGTATAGTGTTGAACCTTTGTGGAGGGCCATGACGGGCCGGGATTTCATTCATACCAAGGAATGTCTTGCTTTTCATATCCAAAACCCGATCTTGAGGCTTACTTATCGATTTCTTTCGGGCACTCTACTTGCCCGCCGAGATCCGGCCATCATGAACCAATTAGACCTTGTGTTTATGGAATCCTACCTCAACATTCAAGGGAGAAATGCGTATCACTTCAATGCACCTCTAGTATTTCTAGAGAAATGGGCAAAGTTTAGAAATGGGGACGATGATGGAATGAAGCACATAGTAAATGGAGGACTCATTACTAGGCTTGCAAAGTACTTCAACCCGAGGTTCAATGAGAATGATGAGTACACTCCACTTACGGGAAACACGAGGATTAATGAAGATCTCCTTCTCATCCATCACCATTGGATAACCCTTGAGGGGGTTGATAAGCGGATAAAAGGGTTGACAAAAGGAAGCGATCCGATTTATCTTCCAATGCCCGATCTACCACGTATCTCCCCAAGAAGAGGAAACTTGTCTCCAATGCCATCCTACCTCATCCTAAGTCAAACAAGGCAGGCACCACCTCCAAATCCACCACAACAACAACGAGAATAACAAACTCAAGATGAGAAGATAAAAGTGCCTCCCTACCCCTTTCCCTACCAACCGTATAACCATCCAAATCCCTTCATCCTCCCCCGTGATGACTTTGTCACGGGAATCTTACAAGATCTACACTACCGTCAATACGAAACCTCCGTGGACACTTACTATGCACTCTATCCTCAATATCACGAGATGGTTCGAAGAGGACGGATTAGTGAGGAAGGAGCTTTCCCCTCATGGGCTAAAATGGATTTGCTCTTCCCCAACTCGAAGAGAGCTAATGAAAGGGAGAACGGTAGACAAGAGGAGGGGAGTGGTAATTCTTGTGGAGGTGACACGGTGGAGCTTGAGAGTGAGGAAGACGAATTCATGGACCCAAGTTTGAGTGATGCTTCAAAGGAGATTTGGGATAGCGATGTAGAGGGAGATGATGCCGATGTCTAGAAGACTACTTCATCACTAGGTGGAGCGGGCGAGAGGCACCCAGCTAAGTTTAAGTGAAGTTTTCTCATCTCTCCTCTTTATTTTTCAAAGTCTCATGAAAAGAAGTTTGTGTCTTGTTACCTTGTATTATTATTAATTTTGATCATCGTTGGAGTAGTCCTAGCACCATAGAGGACTCACACTTCGGTACCATTGAGGTGTTCTCATTTTATTGTTCCCACTTTCAAAATCCAAAATGACAAATTAGTTTCATGCATTGCATAGTGTGTGCATGAACTACACCCATCCTTGGACATTAGCAATAGTGTCTAACTCGGTTTGGGTAAGTTAATGCATACACAACGGGAGGTAATCTAAATTATCCTCTCTGTCATAACAAAAACCATGCATCATGTAGTGTAGCTCTTAGTGTAGATTGCATTTAGTGTAGAAATCATGCATCATCTCTGCATAATTTCCATCATTTTGGCCATTGAGGACAATGCCCATATTAGTGTGGGGATGGGAATTCTAACATTTAACTCTTATTCAAAAAAATCCAAAAAAAATTTTGAAAAAGTTCGAAAATCATAAAAATTTTGAAAATTGAAAACCCAAAAACATGTTTATTTCCTTTTGTAGTCTTGTGTATATATTGTTTTGTATATATTGTGTTTGTTCTATCCTTGTTCACATTGATTGACTACGCCACATCCGAGACATGAGGATATTGAAGACCGCATGGTATGATCTTTCCAATCTCCTTTTTCCTCTTTATGTTAATGACTATGTGGCTTTATTTTGATTGATGTGGTATAACAATGTGAACTTAGGACTTGCATTTAGTTTATATGTCATATTAGTTGATAGAATCACTTGCATTAGGATGTTTATATTAGTTGCATCATAGCATATAGTTGCATTTAGAAAAAGTTTTGAAAAATGCTTAATTAGGAACTTTGACAAGAGCAACTAAGCCATTACAAATACTTGTTCAACTTAAGACTTTGCCTACTAGAATGGTTGTAAAACACCCTAGATAGTGTCATACTAGTGTCTTTTGACCCATGACCCAAGGCCTAGTCAAGGGTTTGCATGTGAGTCACCTATCCAACCCCGTGATGCGATGTGGACTTGGTTAACTTGTCTAGGTGACCTTGATTGACCTTGTGGTAAGGCAACCCAAAAATATTTTCTATCAATAAGCTTGAAGTGCTCATTTCAAGGAATTTTGTCATGTGGAAGTAATTTAATGCCAAGGAAACCTCAAATGTTATGAATTGTTGAATGTTGAGAAATTTA
Source organism: Silene latifolia (assembly GCF_048544455.1). Lineage (NCBI taxonomy): Eukaryota > Viridiplantae > Streptophyta > Magnoliopsida > Caryophyllales > Caryophyllaceae > Silene > Silene latifolia. The sequence continues at coordinate 86,381,992 of NC_133535.1, forward strand.
AATTGTTTTGAATGAGGCGTACCACTTCGATGTGCTTTGGAGCGGGATCCATTGAATTGGGCCCCCACACGGTTGTGAATTCGGCTGCCTAGAGACAGAGTGACTATCACCCCGAAAAGCTATTGTCTAGAGGTTAACCGGTTGCCTAATAAGCGATTGGCGAAAGCAAAGGACACTAGCCCGGAAGGGACAAACCCCATCTAAAATTCTTGAAATGTGAAAGTGAAATGAGGACAATTTTGAATACTAGTCATATCCACTCGTTGTGTATAATGATTTGAGCATTTCATTCCCAAAAAGCCTTTTTGTCAAGCCACTTTGTCGAGCTTGGGACGATCCATGGCCTTTACTTTTGTAGAGAATTCGAGACTTGTCATGTCATATGCTACTAGCATCATAGGGATCATCATTCCACCACCATCCGATCGCTCTTGACGAAAGCATTTGGAAATTGAGGATGAAAGTAGTCTAGTTTAACACCATTTGGAGGTGATTTAGTGCCATCCTCTTAGCCTTCGTAATTTGTTGAACTAGTATTTGTGAAGGATTACATGCTCTTAAATTTGTTCCTCTTTAGTGCCTCCGCCGCTTGATGAGGAAGTGGCTATTCCTTTTTGTAGATGCATCCATTATGTGATTTTGCGTGCTTAATATTTGGATGTGTCGCCATTTTGGCAAGACCCACCTTGCCTTGCAAGAAGGCATCCTACCTCATGGTTGTCTTGTTGTGAGTTGAAGGGGCGGAGTGAGAGCCGCTAATTGTCTCATATCGGCTAAGTTATTAGGTAAGTTTAAATAATGGTCCTAGTCTTTGTCACCTCTTTACTCGGGACGAGCAAAGGTTTGGTTTGGGGATATTTGAGGTGACCATAATTAGAGCATATTTAGCCCCCGAATTAGTCTTGTTCCCATGCTTTTTAGTGCATATTTGGGTCATTTCTTATCTTTAGTTCTTTGTTTTGCATATTCTTTGAGATTTTGATCCCTTGGTAGGAAAGGAGTAAGAATCTTGCATTTTCATGGCAAACAAGACTAAATTAATCGAATCAAATGACCAAGCATCAAGGAGAGACAAGATTAGAAGGCCTTTGTACATATTATAGTAGATGAGCAATGTTGAGAAAGGATCCTTGAGTCCCCAAGGAATTCATGAAGAAAAGGGAAGAAAAGAAGAAGAAATCCTGCTGAGGCACAATCCGTGCGGATTGTCTACAATCCGTGCGGATTGTCTACAATCCGGCCGTCCTCCTCCTGCACAATCCGTGCGGTTTCACCACAAGACGCTCGGGTTTAACCACCACAATCCGCTCGGATTCACCTGAATCCGCTCGTGTTCCACCACCAGAATCTGCCCGTCCCGACTCTAATCCGCTCGGATTCCAGCACAGCGCAATTTCGTCTTCTCCAAGCTACAAAGAAAGAAGCCCTTCCTTCAAAAAATACCGGCTCCTCCCTGCTCAATCTAAAAAGTGTAATTACTAGTTTAGCCCTTAGTTAACCCTAATGCATCCCCCTAATCTCCACTATAAATACCCCATTAGTCTAATTAGAAGAGGATGTTCTTCTTATCAATTCTTAGAGTAGTTAATATCAATCAAATCTCTCTTTAATTTTGTAATCAACAATTAATCAAGTTCTAATACAAGTTTTACTTCCTTAATCTCTCTTTTGTTCATCCTTTATTTTGGGTAATTGAAGATTATTTGGGTTATTATTGGGAGATTGACAACCTCTCAATCAAGCATCAAGTACTTCTTTTATCTTTGCTTTATTATTGGAATCATTAGTAGGTATAATTCTCTTAATCCCTTTTTAATTATTGTTAATTACTTTCATTTATTCATCATGTTTCATTTTGTTGGTATGATTAACAACCTTGCTAGCATGATCAACATGATAATGAGTGAGTAGTCTCTTAGCTAGGGTTAATGGGTGATTAGGGGAAACCAACATGGAGAATGATTCATGCTTAAATTAATATGCTTTCATGTTTTATTTGCTTGGTTGTTTTGATCTCAACTCATGCACATGTTATATTTGATGAAATGCTAAGCCTCTGAATCCTTGCATTTACCACCATCTCCTATCTTTTCAATGAGACTTTTAAGACATAACCCGACTCGAGTCTCATTAGACCATGCATGTTGTTGAGTAGGGAAGACTAAGTCGACTTGTAGGTGTTGTACAATCTAATCGATTCGGCTCCGGGACCCAAACTTTCCTAGGATTGTAAGACATAACCCAACTCAATCCATCACAACAATAATTGCTTGCTTATAATTTGAGAACATGTTTGTATGATCAATTCCCATGATTCCCCTATGACCCCATGACACCCTAGTGCTTTTTAATCAATTGTTTACAACCCTTTAATTCATCTTGCTTGTTTATTTCCATTGATATTTTAGTTTAGTGACCTTCTACATCAACCCAATTTGTGACACCCCTAAGACACCACTAGTTGCAATAGAAATCTCATTTCAATACCCGTCCCTTGGGATCCGACCTTTACTTGCCTCTTTACTAATTGTAGAGTTGTTTGTGAAGCTATAAATTGTGTTTTGATTCGGACGTGACCCAACGACCACACCTTAAATTGTGAACACGAAACGGACCGATCAATGCGACAATTCTTACAGGGACTAAAGGTAGTTCCTAGTTCGAATGAAGCAATCACCCTTTATTGTGTTAATAGTGGTGTCATTTTCCAGGCTAAGGAGCCTAAGCCTAGTAACAAATCTAGACACGTACTCAGGAAGTCTCACTTGATACGGGATTATGTGGAGCAAAAGGAGATAGCGCTATTCAAGATAGGGACGGATGACAACATTGCGGATCCTCTCACGAAAGTATTGCCGCATAGTAATGATAGAAGAAATACTAGGTCGCTAAATACTAGAATTAAACTACCAAATTAACAATTTATAATCCAAACTATACTCTAGATTACTCTAATGGATAAAGTAATATAGTGCAAGTAAGGGTCGATCCCAAGAGAAGGACTTTTAAGCTAAATACTTGAATTGTAAACTATTGAATACTAATGACAAGTTTATTAACAAACAATGGTTATCAACAATAACAAACAATCGATAAACATAGATAAATGGGGGTTTTTGAGTTGATTGGTGACATGAAACAAAATAAAATTGCAATCTTTGTCTAACAAGCAATATAACAAACACTTGGTGAGCAAGAGAATTCAATATTAAAGAGGACTTGGTGCAATCCTTCCTTAGTAACCAACAATAGTAAAGTTTGACTCTTTTATAACTCTCCTCTTATTATCCACCCAATACTTTCAAATCAAGATGTTAACACACACAAAATAAACCATCCATGTATGTCCTTCAAGTTTAAACAACAATTCATTAAACCATGAGTGCAAATCAAATATGACCATTAAGAGTTGTGCCAAGATAAGAAGCTAGGATCAATTCTCACAAGATTAAACCATACAAATGAGAAAAGACATGAAATTTGCTACTTATTGCATGAATCCTTTAAACCAAATCAACATACAACAAGCTTGCTCTAAATAATCCTAGATAGATTAAACCATTTCTCTAGAATTTGCAATAGTTGGGTAAATAAAATGCAAAAGTGATCAATTCTAACATTCATCTACTCAACATAAGAATTAAGCTCAAGGAAAGATCAATAGATAAATAAGAAGAGATCAAAAGAGTCTTACAATACCAAAGTTGGAGACTTTGGATGAACTAAACCAAGCAAAGAAGGATTAGCCTTCCATATCCTTAGAAAAACCCAAGAATTGTGGAAAGATTAACATCCAATGCCAAAAGATTACAACTTTCCTCCTAAAAATACCAAGTTCTCTTAACAAAACAAGTTTTTGAAATTATTGCTAAACAAGATGAGATTTAGGTCTCCAAAATGTGAACTATTTATAGGGCTGCACCCCCATCTAGGTTAAACACGGATTTGCTTTCACCCAAAGGCTTAAGCACGGAAATCAACTTCACAAAGCTGAGAGGGACGCAGGCTGCGTCACATTCCGCAAGCCTGCTTAAAAGGGCGCAGACTGCGTCATATGACGCAGGCTGCGTTTTGGTCTGCCTCCGCGCTTCAAAGCTTCACTTCCTTTTGCAACTTCTTCAAGATTTACCCTCCAATCTTCCTATCAAGGGATGATGACTCCAAAGTTGGTCAATCCAATGCCATTTCCACGTGATTGCTTGTCTACGAGTGTGGCTAGAGGCTCGTTCTCGGGACTTCGGGTCTTCCTCTTATACAAAGCTCCACACTTTAGTCAAAATGCTTTAGTCATAACAATCATTGGGAAGGGAAGATTAACTCACTATTCCGACTAACAAGACCCTTAATTTAAACAAACTTGGCCTAAAAAGGCCCTAGTGACTCGACACTTTTTGACTCTATCAAACTCCCCCAAACTTGGACTTTTGCTCGTCCCGAGTCAAACTCAAGGAAGGCATTTGGCAAGTCCATAAGCGGGTGTGAGGTTGAATGATCACTCTTCCCTTTCCACACCATTCTTATATCACCCTCTTTGAACAACCACCAATAAAAAGGGAAAATCTAGACTCAAAGTTTTTGACGCTCTCTCTTCACTCACTCCCCCGCCTTATCTCATTCCTCAAACAAATACACGACAAACCACCAACTCCGACTCCTCATTCAATTCCACCCTTCTTATCTCTCCAAAGTAGTAATGGTCACCCTTGTCTTATCCCAAGGCAATAGCAAGGTGACCTCTCATCCTCCTATTACAATTCATATCACTTATCACCACTTATAACACCCCTTTATCACTCCATGCAATGAAAATTATTCTACTTGGTTGGCCAAACTCCATTAAACATAAACAACACAAGTAGCCAAATTAAAAATCCACCAATTTGGGACAAATTTTCGTGACTTAAAAGAAATTAAATCCTAAACCTAGCCTCCTTCCAAGACCCTCCTTATCACTCCCTTCTTATCCCTCCATTTTTTTTTTTGAAAATCCCTCATTTTGCCTAAGGTGCCCTTTCGGGTTTTCACCTTAGCTTTTCCTTACTCCTCATGGTGGCTCGCAACTCGTTTATTCATTTTACCCGGAACGCCCTTTTGGGTTTTCGTTCCGTCCTTGGCCACCTTCCCATTCTTGCCTTAGGTGCCCACCCTTGTGGGTTTTCACCTAGCCGAGATTTATTTTTATTTTTTTGCTCAAAATTACCACGAAAGCTCCTTCCCCCTCATAATTCTGGAACCCCTTCTCCTTCCCATAATCAAAAACCCTTTTCAAACTCACTTCCAATTTCCCTAAACTACCTTCAAATCCCACAAATCATCACCTTGAAACTTTTCCCCTTGTCACAAATCACTCCATTTTGTGATTACCACCATCAAATACCTCCCTCTACACACTTTTGACAAATTTTTCCCAAAAACCTCAAGAACCCTAGCTTTTGAGAATCCATTAATTCAAGCTTGAAGTTGGAATTCAAGGGTCCAAGACGGGTTTGGGAGCAACTAAGAGGATCAAGGAGCATTTCTTTGTGGAAATCGAGAAGGTATAACAACCTAACTCCACTTTCAATTTTATGCTCTTGTATTAATCCGAAAATTGCTTTGCTTCGTATCTTTATAGGATTTTTGTTGATCTCTTGTTGCTAAGTTTGTTGTTGGTGATCAAATTTTTCTGGGTGAGGTAGAGGAAATCATCAGACACAAATTTTTCAGAAATTACAAAGTGTGCACACCAAGTGTTTGTTGATTTGCCTCATTGAGTGAAAAACTGTTTTGAGTGGTATTTGCATTGCTTTTAATCTTGCAAGGAAGTGTAATAATGGCTCCCAAGATGTCAAAGTTATTTGGAAAAGGGAAATCTAAGAAAAGACATGTTGAAGCATCCGATTCGGATGTTGAGGAAGTTTTCATGGGGCATGAGGGCATGACCGCCGCCCAACTGAAAATTTTGTACAAGTTTTTCGCTCCTAAGCCACAAAATGTTGTCACAACCAAATTTTTATGCCCCACCACTTTGAAAAAGCTTGGCCTCTATGACTCCACATTCCCTTAACTTGCTAAGGTGGGGTTAGAGGCATATCTCCAAAATGAAACTTGGGACAACACATACCGCTCATACACTTACGAGTTCCTAACCACATTGATCGAACTTGACATGGATGAGAGTGGTGAGCGGTCCTACAAGTTTAGACTCCATCAAAAATGGTATGAGTGCACCCTTTCACAAGTGAGGGAGATACTAAAAATAACCAAAAATCCCGAACCCATCATGGCTAGCAAAAGAACCACCTTGGATTTTTAGGATGCACTAACCGACCAAACTTCCACCACCAAAGATCACAAAATATCCGCCCTAACCAATCCCCCGCTCCGCATACTTGCCCGTTTCCTTATCACACTTTTCACGGCCGTGGGAGAGCCAACCAAAGTGAGTGACCCGGTGAAGCTTTATTTGTGGACTATGCTCCCCGAGGGGGTGGGTATTCCGGATTGGGAAGCTCTTCATGGATGCATGCTTGCATCATAAATTGAAAACGGCGGGTGGAAACATACATTTTGGTGGACTTGTGACCTTTTTTGTCAGCCATTTTCATGGTCAAATTCCCGAAAGCTAAGCGGCAAATGAAGCTAGGGGCATTTGTTACTACAATGTATTTGCCCTTCAAGAGTGCCACATGTTTTGAATTATTCCAACATTACCACTTTCGGGTCATTGGCTTGGACGAAATGGGTTGTCCTACCTCCGGCTACCTCCCATTACACCTCTCCCTAGGGGACCCACGGGTCATCATTTCTATTGCCGCCGGGATTCCGACATTGATAAAGAACAAGGGGAAGCACCACCTAAAAGGAGGGTGGATCAAATGGTGGCGGAGAGACAATGGCAAGAAAGGGAGGAATAAAGAAGAGAAGAAGAGAGGGAGCTTGAGAGAATGACAAGTTTTAACCATCAACTACCGGTTACACAATCAACTTTTGTGCACGATACTCAAATGCACGAAGCCGGAGGGTCCTCCAATCCCAACGTGGAACCTTGGCAACAAAAGATGTTTCAATACTTTGAAGACACCTGGGGGACTCTAGAGGCAATTAGTGGGAGGGTTCAGAGCTCCCATTCTTGGCAACAACTACATGGGCCAAGATTGGAGAGCTTGGAACAATTTCTAAATGCTTTTGAAGAGCATAAACGGTTGGGGGATGAGGCCGAATTGGCCCAAATGAAGATGCTTGAAGGAATAGCAAAGAGGCAAGAAGAGTCTTCCACTTGGCAACAACAACAAGCGAAGCTTTAGGAAGACAATCAAGCTATGTGGAGAGCTCAAAACGAGTGGCGAGAGCAAGTGAGTCAACAATTTGGGGTGCAAAACGAAAGGCACCACCAATATATTAAAGATTCCTACCATGATGCTCAAGCCCAAGAGGATTCCTTTGGCCTCATTCAAGGCCTATTTGGCATGACCCTCCACCAACATGAACCCCCAATACCAACCCACCATTAGTGAGTCCCAAGTTGATGAAGCCTACATGAGGGCTAAGAGAGAAAGAGAAAGGAGAAACAAGAAGAAACCAATGGGCCTATGAGTAAGGTGAAGGCTCGGGCCCCTCCAACAACTACTCTTGAGAAGGTGATGACACTCCTCCACATTGAGGACAATGTGGCATGTAAGTGTAGGGGAGTGAGATGTTTGTAACATATGTACATTCATGTTTTTGATGTAAAAAAAAAAAATCTAGGGTTCTTGAGGTTTTTGGGGAAAATTTGTCAAAAGTGTGTAGAGGGAGGTATTTGATGGTGGTAATCACAAAATGGAGTGATTTGTGACAAGGCGAAAAGATTGAAAGTGATGATTTATGGGATTTGAAGGTAGTTTAGGGGAATTGGAAGTGAGTTTGAAAAGGGTTTTTGATTATGGGAAGGAGAAGGGGTTCCAGAATTATGCGGGGGAAGGAGCTTTCGTGGTAATTTTGAGCAAAAGAACCGCACTGTTCAGCCTAGGGCGCAGGCTGCGTCATACAGTGCAGGCCTGCGTAGGACGATGCAGGCTGCATCATATGACGCAGGCTGCGTTTGAGTCTGCCTGTATGCTCAAAATTTGGCTTTTGGAATTTTTCTTTCTTATGGTATAGTGAGTCTCCCCCACACTTAGCTTATCATTCACATCCAAATTGCCGAGTCGACCCTTTTCAACGCGTTTTCCCATGCTCACTAGACCATCAAATCTCCACAAGAGCATTTGTAACTTCCAAGTATTTTTGATGCAATTTAATTTTTAACAAGGATTTAAATGTACGGAATTTAAATGACAATAATGTAAATTCTATCTAGGAAAGCGGTAAATTCTACACTAGAAAGGGAATATTTACAAACTTGTGCCGTATTTTTAATGTCGATGGCTCGACGTAGTCATTTGCTTGAGAATTAATCTTTGTAAATTGGATCTTCTAAAAGAAGATCCTCTTCACCTTGCAACTCCACTTCCTTGAAGTAATGCTTCAACCGTTGTCCATTGACCTTTATCACTTTTCTCGAGGTCGGGTTTTCCACCTCCACCGCCCCATGTGGAAAAACTTTCTTGACTTTGTAAGGTCCATACCATATCGACCTTAGTTTGCCGGGAAAGTTCTTGAGACGACTTTGGAACACCAAAACATCTTGTCCCTCTTCAAAAATTCTTCTTGTCACCATTTTATCATGCCAAGACCGAGCTTTCTCCTTGTAAATGCTAGCATTGTCATAAGCATTTTGTCTAAGCTCTTCCAATTCTTGAATTTGAAGCTTTCGGTGCAATCCCGCCTCATCGACATTTTGGTTGAAAGCTATGATCGCCCAATAGGCTTTGTGTTCAACTTATACGGGGAGGTGACATCCTTTCCCATAAATTAGCCTATATGGAGACATGTCGATTGGGGTCTTATAGGCCGTTCTATAAGCCCATAGAGCATCTTCAAGCCTCTTGCTCCAATATTTTCGGTCGGGATTGACCGTTCTTTCCAAGATATGCTTAATCTCCCGGTTACAGACTTCTGCTTGGCCATTTGTTTGGGGGTGATAGGCCGTAGAAATCTTGTGGAGCACACCATATTTTTGAGGCAAAGTCGAGATCACCTTGTTGCAAAAATGAGTTCCCATATCACTAACAATTGCCTTTCAGAATCCAAACTTTGAAAATATGTTGCTTTTGACAAATGCTTTCACCGTCTTCGCAGCATCACATTTCGTGGGAATGGCCTCCACCCACTTAGACATATAATCAACCGCCAAGAGGATGTAGAGGAATCCATAGGAATTAGGGAATGGCCCCATGAAATATATTCCCCACACATCGAAAACCTCGAAATAAAGCATCGGTTGTTGAGGCATTTCTTTTCGTCGTGAGATGTTGCCAAAACGTTGGCATCTATCGCAAGTATTGACGAAAATGTGAGCATCCTTGAACAACTTGGGCCAATAAAACCCGCACTCTAGAATCTTCCGTGTCGTTCTATGAGGCCCAAAGTGACCCCCACAATCGTACTCATGGCAATGTTTGAAGATAGATGGGATTTTTAAATCCGGTACACAACGCCGAATGACTTGATCTTGGCACATCTTCTATAGGTACGGGTCATCCCATATGTAGAATCGAGTATCGGCCTTGATCCTATTTCTTTGACTTGATGAAAATGAGGGTGGAAACTTCTTTGTTACCATGTAGTTTACCAAATTTGCATACCATGGTTCCGTCATTCTCAAACCATAAAGAGACTCATGAGGTAAACTTCCATCAACTATCCCCATTTGTTGCATTTGATGATCATTGAGTTGTAGTCGACTTAGGTGGTCGGCCACCACATTTGCGAATCCCTTTTTCTCTCTAATCTCTATGTCAAACTCGCTTAGGAGGAGAACCCATATCTTTAGTCTTGGTTTGGTATCCTTCTTGCTCACAAGTTGAGTGATGGACTTGTGATCGGTGTATACAATAACCTTGACTCCTAGCAAGTATGATCGAAACTTCTCTAAAGCATACACTACCGCCAAGAATTCCTTCTCGGTGGTAGTGTAATTCCTTTGGGCATCATTGAGGAGGGATGAAGCATATTGAATGACATATGAAGCTTTATTATCCTATTGTCCTAATACGGCCCCAATGGCAAAGTCGCTTGCATCGGTCATGATATCAAAGGGCCGATCCCACTTGGGTGCTTGAATGATTGGGGCCGAAACAAGTCTCTCCTTCAATAGGTCAAATGCTTCCCTACAATGAGCATCAAACACAAACTCCACATCCTTGTGCAAAAGATTGCACAATAAATTAGCGATCTTGGAGAAATCCTTAATAAATCGTCTATAAAAGCCTGTGTGTCCCAAGAACGACTTCATGTATCGAGTATTAGATGGATACGACAAGGTCTTAATAACCTTCACCTTAGCTGTTGGAATATGTGTCCTCCGACAATAATGCGATCACAAATGTTGATCATGATGATCACATGTTTAAGTCTCATCATAAAGAATACAATTGGGAAGTAATATTTACTGTCAACTGGTCCACACATATCGGTAATGATTGGCTGACTAGAGTTTGACATTACTGTCGTGCGACGGTGGTGATCAGTTGATCCCCTAGGTCATACCTATAGGGCAACACTCTTAATTGATCAATTAATTGATCGTATAACGTTACAAGTCAATTAATTTAATTAAAATTGATGGACGATTTTGGAAGTAATTTTTACGTATCTCATTGAAATTTGATTAAATGAGATACGGTCTGAGTAATCGAATCGTATCATTGCTCGGATGAAATTATTGTTTAAGGAAACAATTGAATTCGAATGAATAATTATAAATACAAGTTGTTGTGATTTATAAATTGGTAAAATATTTTGGTACAAGTAATTATGAATTACTAAGTCGATTTTTGTATATGACGTATTTTTATTAATACGTTGATTTTTAATATGTTAAAAATACATAACAAATTTATGTTACATATGACATGTGACATAAGACAAGTTTGACAAAAATAAAATGGGTTCCATTTTATGAAGGTGCCGAAATTAGGAAGGGGATTAGGCTAAATATTGTGTTTATAATATAAGTGGTAAACATAATGATTACTTACCTTACTAGCCATGCAACCCTAGTTTACATTGTGAAGATAAACAAAGGCATGCATTGGCTCCCTTTGCCCCTCCTACCACCCGGTTTTTAAAGGCAAAAACCACTTGGTTTTTCCTCTCAATTTTACCTTATACACAATAATGTTATTGTCTTTTTTTATTCATTCATTCATCTCATCAAATATTTTTAGAGAGATAAAAAGATTTCTCCTTCCTCTTCTCCTCTCTTGAAACCGGTTTTTAGGAGACCAAAAACAAAATTATTTTGGGTCAATTTTCTACAAAGTTAATATTATCTAGTACTCATAATATTAATTTTAATTAAGAGTGTGCTTTGGGTATTTAGCTTTGGGAGAGATCCTACACTTGGATCTTAGTTCTTCCACTAAAGGAAAGCACAAGAACAAGAGGGAAAGGTGATCTCTATTGTGCCCTATAAACCGAAAATCCAATGTAAGAACAATGTTTCTTCTTTATTTTGTTTAAGTGTTTGCATGCATAAGATCATCCATTAATTTTATGACAAATTAAATTAAAACATATATGAATATGTTAAGTATATAGATCTACTTTTCCTTGAATCGGTATCATGAGCCATGGTTGTTTGCATGCAAATCGGTTAAAAGTTTTTCCGAGTTATAAAGATTAACATATAAAACTTATAAAATTTGTGTTATTATGATATATCATGAAATTAATTTATGCATGTTAAAATTTCTGGTCCTAAAATATTTTTAGGATATTTTGGTTATTTTATGGATTTTTATTGTTCATATTACATAATAATGGCATTAAAATATGATTTTATGAGTATAAATGTCATTTTCGGACTAAAATTAGCTAAACTTCGAATTTTCCAGTGATTTTTGGATATGTTGTCACATATATTATTTTGAGATAACCTGTAAATTTTCATAATTTTTGGACTTCATGCTCGAAAAATGGGTTTTTCATTATTAAAATCGGATTTAAGTGAAAAATAGGTTAATATGAGATAAATTTCGAATCTGGTCATAGAAATTTAGTATGTTGTCACATGCAAATTTACAAGATGTTTGTAAAATAATAGGCTATATTGAAGTCTTTGTGCATGATTTATGATTTTTGGAAGAAAAATAGCATAAATAGTGACATTATTAGTGAAAAAATAATAAAACATAATATATGACTAAGGAAAAACGTCACATGTTGCATTTTATTATTTTTTTCAGATCTAAAATTGAAAAGTTAATGAATATAATTTTTATCATGTTTTTATGATTATTTTGTTAAAAAAAACCGATAAACCGCAACATTGTTTTTCCGGAAGAATTTCGAAATTTTTAACCTAAGTTTTGAACGTTATGAGTGTCATGGTATTTTTCCAGAATGTTCATGAGTTTAAATTTCAAATTTTGAATTTATTTGAAATTTTGTGATTTATTTGAAGTTTATAGCTTATTTTTGTAATTTTTGGTCCATTAATGAACAATTTTAGAAATATGAGTTAATTATGGTCAAATAATTAGTGAAGACTAAATTTTGAGTCCTAAGAGGTTAGGGTAATTAACTTATGCATAAATATGAATTTATGTATTTTTTGTGATTATAAAATGTTGAAATCACGCTAATCCGTAAAAACCGAGTAATATACGATATTGGCTAATTAAGGCGATTTAGCATAAAATTGGGCATGTTCATACATATTATATTGCTGCATTTTCTTTATGATTGTCATAATTTAATTTATGTAATTTTTGAATTATGTAATTTTTCCTTAGTATGGCCTTAGTTTTAATTGGTATTTCCCGAAATGTATGGGAATATCGATTCGGTTGTAATTTATTGTGATCTCGTATCACCGTTTTGTAATATAATAGATTTATTTTATTTTAGTTACAAATGTATAATAGGAAATTATGTAATTTGCTATGTAATTTAATTTATCTCGGAGTTCCCCAAGACGGATTTCTTCAAGATGGCGATACATAAAGACGGTGTTACCTCGAGATGCGTGCCACAACCGAAGTTCAAGGGACCAATGGAGTTGGTTTCCGAATATGTAATAGTTAAATAGTTTTTCTATTTTAGGAAGGCCATACTAGGATTTATTTTATGTTTGCATTTTATTTATATGTTACATGCATCGCTAAATCGCCATAACTAAAACATGCATCTTCTTTCATCGAGTTTATCGACCGTGTCAATTAGAATTATCGTAGTTCACCGCTTTAGTTCACTTAAAACGTGATAGATAATAAATTGACATGACCTCTCGCTAAAACAATTAATTGAGACATAGCCTTACCAAATAGTAGAAACCATGAAAACCTATTTCGCGAGGGAGTGCACTCGGCCCTACCGGGGTACAAACCTTGTTACGTAGGGGAAGTGGGTGATAAATGTCTATCCACCGAGTTCATATTGATAAGGGTTTCATCGGCCATACCGTGCCTAAATTGATGTGGATTTGGATCATGGACACATTTATTCGAAATTTGGATTGAACTCAACAAAGGTTTTTGATAAGGGTTTCATCGGCCATACCGTGCCCTTGTCGGATGTGTTTTGGGCTAAAGATAATTATTAGAGTAATTTTATCGACCAAGAGTTCTAAAAGTAGAATCGATTAAAACGTTAATCCACCGAGTTATATTGATAAAGGTTTCATCGGCCATACCGTGCCTAAGTCAATATGAATTTGGGTCTTGGAATCATTTATCTAGTTGGGTAGAGGTCACTAGAAAAATGCATAAAACTTGTTTAAATTATACATTTTTACGAGTATTATTATTAAAACGACATTTATTTTACTCCTTCTATTTTGTTTTGTAGACCACTTCTTTTTCTCATAACAAATGGCAACACCAACCCCTAACGCCATGCCTCTCGCTAATACATCATGGCTCCGATCCTTCATGGATCGATGTAAACTTGAAAAGAATGGGTCAAATTTCTCCGATTGGGATGCCCAACTCAAATTAGCCGCCCAAGGTGACGACAAGCTTCGTTACCTTACCGAGGCCTCTCCTCCCGAACCTACTACTAGGTCGACCGCCGCCACTAGGGAAGCATATGAGGCTTACCAAAAGGAGTCCGCCGCAATGAAAAATGTCTTGATATTTGCAATGGAGGCGGATCTCCAAAGGAGAGCCTTTAAAATGGGCAACGCTAATGAGATTTACTCCAAGCTTGTGACAATGTTTTCACAAACTCCGCGGATCGTCCAATATGAGGCGGCCGCGGCTTTCTTTGGTCTCGACTTCAAAGAGGGCCAAAAGGTTAGCCCTCATGTGCTCAAACTTATGGAGCTTGTCGAGACATTGAAAATTCAAAAGGTTGAAATCCCCAAAGAACTCATTGTAGATAGGATTCTACACTCCTTGTCCAAAGTCAAAGCGTATGTTCAATTCCGGGTGAATTTTAACATGCAAGATAAGGATGTGTCTCTTGAAGAATTGCACAAGTTACTTGTGCAAGCCGAGAGGGACATGGCGTTAAATGTGAACCCACCAAAAGATGTGCTTAACATAAGCACTAAGAGTAAGGGGAAGTTCAAGAAGAATGGGAGGAAGGGTAAGAAGCAAGCTCCCACTTTCACCAAAGCTAAAGCTAATGATGCTAGCACTTCCAAAATCAAGAAGGGTCCTCTTGATAAATGCCATTATTGTAATGGTATGGGACATTGGAAAAGAAATTGTTCCAAATACCTTGGTGATATTAAGGCTGGAAAGATCACTCCAGTAGGTAATTGACTATCCCTTCTTTTATGTTTTTAATTCAACTATGGTATTATGATACAAAGTTGTGATAATGTATCTCCCTTTTTATTGTAAATAGGGCCTCCACCAAGCAAACACAAAGGAAAGGAAAAACAAGCTTAAGAAACCATCAAGGAGCTAGGAATAGCTTTCATGGAGTTTCGCTTTTTATTGTCTTATTTTAAATTATGTTTTGGATTTTTAGAACCTTAAGTTTCCGTGTTTGACATGGAAAGGTATTTTGGATAATTGGTTTTATTTTGGATAATGGTGGCTTGGTTTGCAACCCAAGTCACCCGTTTTATCCTTTGTTCTAAAATCCGTATTTAAATGCTTGCTCTTAGAAACATATGATTATTCACTTAAAGTGATCTAATAGACAAATATAATGACGGGATTCATTATATGTCCACATGCTTAAGGCTTGTGTATGATCATTTATAAAGTGGTGTTGAGTCTATGAACTCTCTTAAAGGAATGTCAATCACCAAGTACACTTACGAAATCTATAACTATTAGTCAATCTATGAGATAGTTCTCCTTATACTTCAACATCATTACTTGTGTCTCATATGCTATCTTTGAATCTCTAGAGTATTTATTCTAAAGATAGAGTGGGAGAAAAATGAGAAAACAACACACAAGGCAAGATAAAATTGTGTACTTGTGTAAATGAAGATCTACGCAAGAGAGAATGATTTGAATGAAGGTATATCTATTTATATAGTATACCAAATATATGAGATCTATGGTCTCAAGTAAGTTCTATATGACAAAAGAGACCAAGTGAAGTAATCGAAAGAACATATTCTTAAGATAACTACATGAGGAGACCAAAAGAAAGTTTTGGAACAAAATGACTAATGTAAAGTCTTAACAAGAGTTTTTGACTAAGTTTATGAAAATTTTGACCAATAGTTTCAATCTTGAGATTTACTTAAGAGCCTAAATGAATCAAAGTAACATACTAGTTATGATCGAGTTGCAAAGATTGATATACCGATATCTTCAATGGCCAAGTTTTAACCACACAGATGTCATTACTTAACCTCATTATAAAATGGTTAAACGTCCTTCCGAAAGGGTATTTCGAAGGACGTGTTCTAGATATTATTTATAATGACATTGCTACACATCATTATGATATGTGTGAGTTAGAGATTAAAATCTCTTTCCATAAGGTTAAGATGAGACCACTTCAAAATAGGTATTTTGAAAGGATATGATGGGAACATATATGGTTTTATCTTAATAACTTGGCAATGCAATTTATATTTCAATTCTTGAAAAGTTTCGATTGAGAAGTCAATTTCAAAACTTGTGGAATTGAGTGGAAGTTAGGAAATTATCATGTGAAGACATGGAATTTAGTGGGAGCTATCATCCTTTGAATGTTTACAACTCATCACTCATTGAAGAATGACAAGCTAATACCTTCTTTCATAAAGAAGCATTTGAGTTTTCAATTCTGGATGAATTAGGACTATGATGAATCCAATTACATCAAGAAATATTGGATCAGTATTAAGAAATACACATCGTATCAACATACACATAGGTTATTCATTTAAATGAAAATGGAATTGCCATTAGCAGTCATGGTCGTTCCTTGAACCTAAATATAGTTGATAACATGATTAAAAGTTACTAATGTTTCCGCCATTAGAATAATCATGCACATGTCCAATGGTGAATCATGTGCATAAGAGCATGATGATTCATTGGTAAGCCATAATAGAAACGTCATGAATTCTCGAGTAGAATCCGATGAGCGATTTCGGTGTTTGACGGAATGCTCTATTGTGTGTCAAGAGGTTACACATATTATAGAAAATCCGAGCACATGCAAGGATTTATGAGAATCCTAAACCTCTTCAAGCTAGAAAGAGAAATAAGAAGTTTTGGAAAGATACATAGTTAGAGAATAAGTTGCTCAAAACTAATCTTTCCTAATATGCTAGGACTTGTGAGAAGTGCTAGGTCAATCATCTTGACAAATTGTTGCAAGACTCTGCAAAACATATACCTAGTGCATTGTGTGTGGATGGAGTACTTGATCAGTACAAGTCATATCATTCATCACAAATTTGTTCGTTAAGTGATAATCGACAAGGAAGTTCTTTCAAGATAAAGAACCAAAACTAAGGTCGGGAACCTTGATGTGTACTTAGTAAGGTTCATGCTATGAGAGAGAACATAAATGTAAAGGAAAATGCAAGTATAAGAAGTTTGAACACATGGACACATGGCATGTTAAACTTCTATTGCAATCAATAAGTGTTTACACTTACGATATACATCACAAGGTTGTAATATGGTATTGACTACCCGACTGTGATGTCGACATTTGTCGTTTGAGTTATTATTAACTCACCATACACTTTGTTACATCCAAACAGGTTGTGGAGACAATTGAACCCCGTTAAAGTGAACATGGATTAACATTGTATTTGCCCATAGTTACTTACATAAGGTGACGTCTCGAAGTGACTAGAGTGTGATGCGATTGATGGCAAGTTCAAGTGCCATAGAGTCATGTGAGATGACTAGTCAATCACATAGGCAGACTGTTAGGAACATTTTGTCGGGCCTTATGACCGCTTATAGAGTTCTGGCAAATTTATATAGCCTGGTCGTGGCGAGAGCTACTATAGTATTCAAATGAGTCGATTCTTTTGACTAAAGACTGTTCGCCTAAGATGGCACAGTTTCATATTAACTTTGATTTGTGTTACTACGACCTTCGTAAATGGGGTCAAATGGGCATATTTTGGGTTATGATGGCTGTGGCTAGTTGAAGGGAATGAGTGCGATAGGAATTGTCCACCCCTAGTCAGGGTTATAACAATATCTCAGGGCCACTCGAGGAGTAATGAACTGGAAATGCGTGGCCACACTCGGAATGTATCCATGGTGGATAAATCCGGTCAATCAGTTATTCTCCAGATCGAGGAAACCACTCTCGATATGATCACTTGCAAGTACGACCTGAAAGACACCTTGCATTGAGTGGGAGATAGTAATAGGACAAGAGAATTGGTGACGCACACTTGTCGAGGACAAGTGGGAGATTGTTGGAATATGTGTCCTCCGACAATAATGCGATCACAACTGTTGATCATGATGATCACATGTTTAAGTCTCATCATAACGAATACAATTGGGAAGTAATATTTACTGTCAACTGGTCCACACATATCGGTAATGATTGGCTGACTAGAGTTTGACATTACTGTCGTGCGACGGTGGTGATCAGTTGATCTCCTAGGTCATACCTATAGGGCAACACTCTTAATTGATCAATTAATTGATCGTATAACGTTACGAGTCAATTAATTTAATTAAAATTGACGGACGATTTTGGAAGTAATTTTTATGTATCTCATTGAAATTTGATTAAATGAGATACGATGCGAATGTCGAATCGAATCGTATCATTGCTCGGATGAAATTATTGTTTAAGGAAACAATTGAATTCGAATGAATAATTATAAATACAAGTTGTTGTGATTTATAAATTGGTAAAATATTTTGGTACAAGTAATTATGAATTACTAAGTCGATTTTTGTATATGACGTACTTTTATTAATACGTTGATTTTTAATATGTTAAAAATACATAACAAATTTATGTTACATATGACATGTGACATAAGGCAAGTTTGACAAAAATAAAATGGGTTCCATTTTATGAAGGTGCCGAAATTAGGAAGGGGATTAGGCTAAATATTGTGTTTATAATATAAGTGGTAAACATAATGATTACTTACCTTACTAGCCATGCAACCCTAGTTTACATTGTGAAGATAAACAAAGGCATGCATTGGCTCCCTTTGCCCCTCCTACCACCCGGTTTTTAGAGGCAAAAACCACTTGGTTTTTCCTCTCAATTTTACCTTATACACAATAATGTTATTGTCTTTTTTTATTCATTCATTCATCTCATCAAATATTTTTAGAGAGATAAAAAGATTTCTCCTTCCTCTTCTCCTCTCTTGAAACCGGTTTTTAGGCGACCAAAAACAAAATTATTTTGGGTCAATTTTCTACAAAGTTAATATTATCTAGTACTCATAATATTAATTTTAATTAAGAGTGTGCTTTGGGTATTTAGCTTTGGGAGAGATCCTACACTTGGATCTTAGTTCTTCCACTAAAGGAAAGCACAAGAATAAGAGAGAAAGGTGATCTCTCTTGTGCCCTATAATCCGAAAATCCAATGTAAGAACAATGTTTCTTCTTTATTTTGTTTAAGTGTTTGCATGCATAAGATCATTCATTAATTTTATGACAAATTAAATTAAAACATATATGAATATGTTAAGTATATAGATCTACTTTTCCTTCATTAGCCGTATCCACCTCAATCCCTCTTCGCGACACTATATGCCCTAACACGATACCGCTACTCACCATTAAGTGGCACTTTTCAGAATTTAAAATGAGGTGAGAGTCTATGCACCGTGATAGGACCATAGCGAGGTGGTCTAGACACGAGTCAAATGAGTCTTCGTGGACGGTGAAGTCATCCATGAAGACTTCCAAGATACGCTCCACATAATCCGAGAAGATGTTCATCATGCACCTTTGGAATGTGCCGGGGGCGTTGCACAATCCAAAGGGCATGCGGAGGTAAGCATAAGTACCAAATGGGCAAGTAAATGTTGTTTTGGATTGATCCTCGGGGTGTATGGGGATTTGAAAATACCCGTAGTACCCGTCCAAAAAACAATAGTACTCTTTCTCTCCTAACCTTTCTAGCATTTGATCTAGAAAGGGTAGGGGAAATGGTCCTTCAAAGTAACTTGGTTGAGGCGGCGATAATCGATACACACCTTCTATCCCGTTTGTAAACGGGTGGGGATCAATGCCCCTTGGGAGTTTTCGACTACCGTCACCCCCCCTTTTTTAGGCACGACTTGAGTAGGACTTACCCATTGGGAATCACTAATGGGGTAGATGATTCCCATTTAAAGTAGCTTGATTACCTCTTCTTTCACCACCTCCATCATAGGTGGATTGAGTCTTCTTTGTGGTTGTCTCACGGGTTTAGCCTCTTTCTCTAACCGAATCTTGTGCATGCAAGTGCTTGGACTTATTCCTTTAATGTCGGCAATGCTCCACCCAAAAGCTTCCTTATGCTTTTTCAACATGTCGACTAATCTCTCCTCTTGCTGTTCTTTGAGTTGGTTTGAAATGATTAATGGAAGGGTATTGTCTTCCCCTATGAAAATGTATTTGAGATGATTTGGGAGGGGTTTTGGTTCATGTTTTGTGGGTTTTAAGATAGAGGGGAGTGGTCTTTCAAGGTTAGCATCCAAGGGGAGAAAAGGTGTAAGGGATCTATGTTCTTGAGAGGCCAACATTTCAGCCGTAACCAGAGGAGAACGCAGGTTGCGTTCAGGGGCGCAGGCTGCGTTGTATGACGCAGGCTGCGTCTCAGACTGCCTCGTGGACTTTCTTCTTGCTCTTTTGACAATGACTCCCCATCTTCAAGTTCTTCTTCTTTGTCCAAGTCCTCCGAATATTCCTGCACATCATTAGACAACACTACCCGCAAACCTTCTTGCTCCAAATCGTTAGTGAGGGCAACCTCAAGGGGGTCCCTTTGACACATATTATACACTTGTGAAACAATTGGTTCAAAGATATCCAAGAAATAACATGAATGTGAATCGCTAGGTTGTTTCATGGCATCATATATGTTGTAAGTGAGTTTCTTTCCATCAAACTCCATAGTTAGGTTTCCGTTAGACACATCAATATTGGTCTTAGAGGTATTCATGAAAGGCCTCCCCAAAAGGATTGGAGTGGCCCTCGAGTCGGCTTCCATGTCAAGAACATAGAAGTCGGCCGAAAAGGTTAAGTGATCTACCTCTACCAACACATCTTCCACCATCCCCCTCAGGTATATGCTTGAGCGATCCGCAAGTTGGATCACTACATCGGTTTTATTCAATCCCAAGGTCTCATAAAGGGCATAGGGCATGACGTTGATTGATGCACGAAGGTCTAACATAGCATGAGTGAAACTCTTATCCCAATTGAGCATGGTATAGTGAACATTCCCGGGTCGCCACACTTTTTGGGAAGTGATTTTTTAAATATGGCGGAGACATGTTCACTCACCCGTACACTTTGGGTTCCCTTCCTTGGGCTTCTCCTAGGTGTACAAAGTTCCTTGAGAAACTTTCCATACCTCGGAACACCCTTCAAAACATTTAGCAAAGGAATGTTTACTTCACACTTTCTAAAAGTTTCATAGAGATCTTCATCTCTTTCGACCCTCTTAGAACGTGTGAGAGCATTCAGAAACGGTACCTCCACAAAATATTCTCTTTCGATCTCCTCAATTTGAGCTTCAGCGTTGTTGCTTCCTTGCTTTTCTGTGTCCTTGCTCAAAGGACTCTTCTCCTCTTCTCCATTAGCTTTAGAGGGTGTCTCTTTCTCCTTTTCAACTACAAGCTCTTCTTCAATATGTTCCTCAATTTGAATGATCCTCTCATGTGACTTGGCCCTTATCTTCTTCTTTAGAGGGGATTCTAAAGTTCTCCCCTTCCTCAATGTCATAGCACTAGCATTTTCCCTAGGAGGGAATGTAGTGGAGGGAATAGAAGTGGAATTCCTTTGGTTTTGTTTGGCAAGTTCTAGGGCAATTTGTCCAAGTTGGACCTCAAGGTTGGCAACCTTGGCATCACTAACACCCTTGTCGGCTTCAATCTTGTCAAACCTCTTGTTTGTTTTAACTTGCTCTTGCAAAATGTTCTTAAGCAAGTCTTGAATACTTGGTTCCTTTTGAGAATTGGTGTTGTTGCCTTGGTTGCCGAATTGGAATGATTGACCTTGGCTTTGGTTACGACCTTGGTTGTTGGAATTTCCATTCCTATTTCCTTGAAAATTGGAACCTTGACCTTGTCGGGAATTTTGGTCTCTCAAGTGATTGAATTGGCCAATAACAAAGCTTTTAGAAGTGTCACCACCCCAACCAAGATGAGGGTTTTCTCTACTCCCAACATTGTAGGTATTTCCATTAGGGTCATAATTGTAATATCCTCCCCCGGAAGGATTCCTAGCATTGTAATTTCCATAACCCATTGCACTCACATTTTCCACCCCAATTCCTTCTTCTATCATAATGGGGCAAGCTTCCTCCAAATGACGACCTTGGAAATAGTTGCATTCCACTTGATTCCCGTGACTTCCTTCCTTGTTTGGAGTGTTTCCTATCATGTTTTTCACTAGGTGAGTTAGGTCATTCACACTTTGCTCAAGATTTTGAGTAGATGAGGAGGTGGTTCCCATTGAAGATGCATTTCTTGATCCCTTTTGACTTCTACCATAATTTCTTGTGGTTGAGGCAAGTCTCTCAATGATCTCCTTAGCATCCGCTTTGGAATAATTCTCCAAACCTCCCCCGGTGGCGGAATTGACCATCCTTTGATATTCTTGGCCTAAACCTTCATAAAATTTAAAAGAAGGTCATCCTCACTCAACCCATGGTATGGGCATTGAGCGACCAACCTCTTAAATCTTTCCCAATATTCATACATGGTTTCCCCATGGTCTTGCTCTATTGTGGTGATTGCCTTTTTTGCACGGTTGTGGCATGAGTCGGGATACAATTTCTCAAGGAAGGCCGCTTTCATTTCTTTCCAAGTACTTATGGACCCCGGAGTAAGATAGAAAAGCCAATCCTCAGCCGCATCCAACAAGGAAAACGGAAAGGCACGAAGCTTAAATTGGTCCTCCGTCACTCCATTTGGAATGGCTCCTTCACACATCATGTGAAACTCCGATAAGTGCCGGTTAGGATCATTTCCCACGTGCCCATGGAATTTGGGTAGGTTGTGAATGAAGAAACCCTTAAGTTCAAAGTTGGCATTTGCTCCCAAAGGAGGGTATGTGATGCATAAAGGTTGTTCATCGCAGTTCCTTTCCCTTATCTCACGAATGGTTCTATTATCGTTCGCCATTCTAGGATATTCTACTTCAATGGGGTTCACCGAAAGTGGTTCTTCTTTAACTTGGGTTTCCCTAGGTCGTCTTTGATACCACGGGTTTGTAAACAACCAAGAGTATGCTCCGAATGAGTCTTCTTCAACGGGAGTTGATTCACCACTTTGTTGAGAACTAAACATAAACTTGGATACTACACAAAACAAATTAGATCTTCCACTTACTTCTAACAACAAAAAGAGTATAAAAACAACTAAGCATAAATTCACAAACTCAAGTTCTAGCTATGTTGCCCTTCCCCGGCAACGACGCCAAAATTTGATACAAGAAATACTAGGTCGCTAAATACTAGAATTAAACTACCAAATTAACAATTTATAAGCCAAACTATACTGTAGATTACTCTAATAGATAAAGTAATAAAGCCAACCTCTTCAGTGCAAGTGGCTTTATAAGATAAAGCGTTCATTAGATGGATAACCTGATACCTATAAAGCGCGACTTGTTGCCAAAGGTTTCACTCAAGTGCAAGGGTTGCACTATGATGAGATTTTTGCACCCGTCATTATGCTTAGATCTATCCGGATTATCTTAGCGATTGCTGCATTTCATGACTAGGAGATATGGCAGATGGATGTGAAACCCGCTTTCTTAAACGGTTATTTAGAGGAGGATTTGTATATGATACAACCCGAAGGTTTCACTGATCCTAAAAATACTAAGAAAGTTTGAAAGCTTAAGCATTCCATTTATGGACTTAAGCAAGCTTCGAGGAGTTGGAATCATCATTTTGACCAGGTGATAAAAGAGAATGGTTTCGAACGTAATGTTGAGGAACCATGCTTATACATCAAGTCAAGTGGGAGCAAAATCGTGTTCCTTATTTTGTATGTAGATGACATACTTTTGATTGGAAACGACATCCCCATGCTCTCTTTGGTTAAAGTATGGTTACATAACCATTTCCGGTTGAAAGATCTTGGTGAGGCACAAAGGATTCTAGGCATCCGAATCTATAGAGATAGGTCTAAAAGGATGTTAGCATTAAGTCAGGAGTCTTATATTGATAAGATTCATGAGAGGTTTAGTGATGCGTGTATTTTATATAAGGTTTTTACCTCATTTTTACACGCATTTCTGTATTATTTACGTGGCATCTACCTACAAATACCCCCGAATATTCTACTTTGGTTCGTTTTATGTAAATTGCAGGAATAAGCCAAAGAGGAGATAAATCTAGCCTAAACTCGTCCCATTTGCATGCATTTATGGAGAACAAGGAGCCGGAGCTTGGAATCTATCACTTTGAAGACGCGTGAGCTAGTTTCGGAAGGTGTTTAGTGCCTAAACGTACCAAGATAGCTCGATCGACTACTTTTCTAGTCGATCGAATGCTTTATATACTGAAGGATACTCGATCGAGCAGTCCCAGTATTCAATCAAGTAGGCA
Source organism: Silene latifolia (assembly GCF_048544455.1). Taxonomy (NCBI): domain Eukaryota; kingdom Viridiplantae; phylum Streptophyta; class Magnoliopsida; order Caryophyllales; family Caryophyllaceae; genus Silene; species Silene latifolia. Next base: position 86,406,238 of record NC_133535.1, read on the forward strand.
ATGCAAGGAGTTACTCGATCGAGTGGTTTAATTCCACTCGATCGAAGGGTTTGATGCTTAGTTACTCGATCGAATGGTTTATTTCCACTCGATCGAGTGGTTTTGCCTGTATTAAAGTTTTTTCGCCTATTTTCGTATGGGCTTTTGTAATTTAGTTATGGATTAGGTTTAGAGGAGGATTTTCGTATACTACAAAATACAGTAGACTGCGTAACTCCTCCTCATTCACTTTTCACTAAGAAAAACTTCTAATGTTTCTTTATTTTTTACCTTGCTTCTACCCTTTTGCTACTTGGATTCGATCTTGCATTCGGTATCATTACTCCCTTTTGATTCTTGTTCTTATTCTTGATACAATTAGTGCTTTTATTTCCCTTCTTCCTTTATTTTGCAATTGCTTATTTGTTTCCCTCTTATTTTATTATCATGTTTAATTTCTATTATTTATATGTTATTATTGTTGATTCAGTAATGTGTAGCTAATTCCCTTTTGCTAAGACTAGGGGATACATGATTATAAAGGAATAGTAGTTGCCATATTAGGTTAATGCTTGTGTAGTCTCTGTTCTTAATCGCTACAGGTAATTGTATCTGTCTAATTGAGTCGACGCAATTAGATATTTTTATCATAGTAAACCTTGACCTGGACCGGAAGGTTGGAAAGGGTGAGACTCGTAGCGAACATTAGGGCACTTTAGTGAGGGCGGAAGCTAAGCTATCTATGCTTTAGGGCAAACTGAGACCGGAAGGAGATATTCACTGCTCCTCAGACCATACCTGCATTGACCTGAGATTTAGACTACTTGACTGAATAATCATGGTCAACCGTCTGTCTTAGCTGTCTTCCTTATCTGTTTAATCCTTTTTCTCTGCCTTTTCTCTATCTCATCCTTATTAGTTTAGAACAACAACCCAATTAAAACCCCCATTTTGGTTACCGTGACAAACTTAGACAAAGCTGACATTTTCCCATCTCCCTGTGGAGATCAACCCGACATCCCTAGCTATATTAGTTAAAGACAGTTGGTTATTTTTGATAGGTATATGACAGACGTATCATTCAGCATGACAAACTCCAAGAAGGGGTACCTTTCGATGGTTCATGGGGTGAATTTGAGTAAAGCTCAGTCACCTAAAACACCGGAAGAAAAAGAGCGCATGAGTCGTATTTCTTATGCATCAGTAGTAGGATCGATCATGTATGCAATGATGTGCACACGTCCAGATGTGGCATATGCACTTATTATGACGAGTCGATACTAGTGTACTCCAGGTGAGAGTCACTGGATGGCCGTAAAGAACATTCTTAAGTACTTACGAAGGACTAAAGATTGGGTCTTGGTATACGGTGGAAACACCGAGCTTTGTGCTAAGGGTTACACAGATGCTAGTTTCCAAACAGATCGGGATAATTCCAAATCCCAATCCGGATTCGTCTTTACTCTAAATGGTGCAGCGGTCAGTTGGAAGAGTTCCAAACAATCAGTGACAGCAAATTCTACAACCGAATCCGAGTACATTGCAGCCTCTGAAGCTGCAAAGGAAGCTATATGGATGCGACAATTCTTACAGGGACTAAAGGTAGTTCCTAGTTCGCATGAAGCAATCACCCTTTATTGTGTTAATAGTGGTGCCATTTTCCAGGCTAAGGAGCCTAAGCCTAGAAACAAATCTAGACACGTACTCAGGGAGTCTCACTTGATACGGGATTATGTGCAGCAAAAGGAGATAGCGCTATGCAAGATAGGGACGGATGACAACATTGCGGATCCTCTCACGAAAGCATTGCCGTATAGTAATGATAGAAGAAATACTAGGTCGCTAAATACTAGAATTAAACTACCAAATTAACAATGTATAATCCAAACTATACTCTAGATTACTCTAATGGATAAAGTAATATAGTGCAAGTAAGGGTCGATCCCAAGAGAAGGACTTTTAAGCTAAATACTTGAATTGTAAATTATTGAATACTAATGACGAGTTTATAAACTAACAATGGTTATCAACAATGACAAACAATCGATAAACATAGATGAAGGGGGGTTTTTGAGTTGATTGGTGACATGAAACAAAATAAAATTGCAATCTTTGTCTAACAAGCAATATAACAAACACTTGGTGAGCAAGAGAATTCAATATTAAAGAGGACTTGGTGCAATCCTTCCTTAGTAACCAACAATAGTAAAGTTTGACTCTTTTATAACTCTCCTCTTATTATCCACCCAATACTTTCAAATCAATATGTTAACATACACAAATTAAACCATCCATGTATGTCCTTCAAGTTTAATCAACAATTCATTAAACTATGAGTGCAAATCAAACATGACCATTAATAGTTGTGCCAAGATAAGAAGCTAGGATCAATTCTCACAAGATTAAACCATACAAATGAGAAAAGACATGAAATTTGCTACTTATTGCATGAATCCTTTAAACCAAATCAACATACAACAAGCTTGCTCCAAATAATCCTAGATAGACTAAACCATTTTTCTAGAATTTGCAATAGTTAGGTAAATAAAATGCAAGAGTGATCAATTCTAACATTCATCTACTCAACATAAGAATTAAGCTTAAGGAAAGATCAATAGATAAATAAGAAGAGATCAAAAGAGTCTTACAATACCAAAGTTAGAGACTTTGGATAAATTACACCAAGCAAAGAAGGATTAGCCTTCCATATCCTTAGAAAAACCCAAGAATTGTGGAAAGATTAACATCCAATGCCAAACGATTACAACTTTCCTCCTAAAAATACCAAGTTCTCTTAACAAAACAAGTTTTTGAAATTATTGCTAAACAAAATGAGATTTAGGTCTCCAAAATGTGAACTATTTATAGCGTTGCACCCCCATCTAGGTTAAACACGGATTTGCTTTCACCCAAAGGCTTAAGCACGGTAAATCAACTTCACAAAGCTGAGAGGGACGCAGGCTGCATCACATTCCGCAGGCTTGCGTAAAAGGGCGCAGGCTGCGTCATATGACGTAGGTTGCGTTCTGGTCTGCCTCCCCGCTTCAAAGCTTCACTTCCTTTTACAACTTCTTCAAGATTTACCCTTCAATCTTCCTATCAAGGGATGGTGACTCCGAAGTTGGTCACTCCAATGTCGTTTCCACGTGATTTCTTGTCTACGAGTGTGGCTAGAGGCTCGCTCTCGGGATTTCGGGTCTTCTCATGCTTGTCGTTGTATGCACCAAAAATAATATTTATAGTCCAAACTACTACTATAGCTAGTGGCAGTCAGGGTCGAACCACAAAGAGGCGATGCAATTAATAGTTGTTTTATTAAGTCTAAAGTAACAAATTTGAGGGGGATTGGATTTGAGTTGGTCTATACTAATGGCAATAAAATAAAGAAATGAATGAAAGCAAATATTAAAAGGGTGCTAAGATGGTCGGTTCACTATAGTTTCGGCGGCAGCATCCTAGGTAAGTCTGAAACAATCGCGTGAGACGGGAAAATAAGAAGTCCTCTCGGTCCTTTCTTAACAGGTAGCATCTTTCGATCTCGCTACAGGTCCCTAATATCATTAATATTAACTTTCGTCCTGAAAAGTGATTTAAGAGCCTAAATTAACTTACCTTTCGATCTCATTAATCTAGTCGTCTTAATTAAGTAGTCTATCTCCCTCCCCTATCTTTCGATCTTTATTGGGTCGGTCAATTCCTAGGCATTCAACTAGTCGCGTGCACTCGATTCGTCAAACATAGCAATTAAATTAATTAAAACGAAGCATATCTCACGTGGCCAGTCGATCGACCATGGTATGCGGTCGATCGACCGTGGCGCGATTCCAGGTCTTCCTATTCTAATGCCGCCTAACCTACAGATCCCCTACATCCTAGCACATGGGGTTTAGCTACTCATACTGGAAACAATAATAATAATACAATTAACTAATAAAGCGATAGAATTCATGATCAAAATAACTAAATAAGCAAATAACATGAAATGATACTTGGCTTTTGGGAAACGATTCTAGCAATTCTATACTACGAACAAAATAAAAGCAATAAAACTGATTAATGGAACAGCGGAAATACCGTATGAAAATAGGAGAGAAGAATTGCAGAACAAAGATCCAGAAACCGAATGCAAAAGTAAATTGTATTGAAAATGAAACAATCTTGAGAACCCTAATTACTGATGATAAAATATTTGATAAAACTGGATAAAAGCTTGATAATTATTCTGAAAAACTAGGTTACGTTATATAGGAATATATCGTATCACTTATTCCTAAACCTAATATACAATGGGCTTTGAAATTCTCGTTCTATTTCTTTAATTTGCGCGTCAGCTCGTATGATGGTCGATCGACCATGCAAGGCAGTCGATCGACTAGTCTACACTGAACAGTAGCTTCTGTAAGTCGCGCTCTGGTCGATCGACTATGGAGGTCAGTCGATCGACTGGAGTAGCTGGTACTTGGCTTCTAAATTCTTCATAAAGTTGTCTTTCAGGCCTCGAAATGCGCACCAAGTTCATTCCTTGTGTAAATACTTCATGTCAAATGCAGTGCAAGGTACTCGGGGACGGATTCGGGTCAGTTTCTACTCATTTCCGCATAAATCTGCAATATTACATAAAAATACGAAAGTAGACGAAATGGGGCAAATAGTAGCATAAACTACCTAATTGAGCTCTGAAATGCGAGTAAAATAGGGTGTAAAACACCATATAAATGACACGCATCATCTTCCTCTTATACAAAGCTCCACACTTTAGTCAAAATGCTTTAGTCATAACAATCATTGGGAAGGGAAGATTAACTCACTATTCCGACTAACAAGACCCTTAATTTAAACAAACTTGGCCTAAAAAGGCCCTAGTGACTCGACACTTTTTGACTCTATCAAACTCCCCCACACTTGGACTTTTGCTTGTCCCGAGTCAAACTCAAGGAAGGCATTTGGCAAGTCCATAAGCGGGTGTGAGGTTGAATGATCACTCTTCCCTTTCCACACCCTTCCTTATATCACCCTCTTTGAACAACCACCAATAAAAAGGGAAAATCTAGAAACAAAGTTTTTGACGCTCTCTCTTCACTCACTCCCCCGCCTTATCTCATCCCTCAAAAAAAGACAAGACAAACCACCAACTCCGACTCCTCATTCAATTCCACCCTTCTTATCTCTCCAAAGTAGTAATGGTCACCCTTGCCTTATCCAAATCAATAGCAAGGTGACCTCTCATCCTCCTATTACAATTCATATCACTTATCACCACTTATAACACTCCTTTATCACTCCATGCAATGAAAATTACTCTACTTGGTTGGCCAAACTCCACTAAACATAAACAACACAAGTAGCCAAGTTAAAAATCCACCAATTTGGGACAAATTTTCGTGACTCAAAAGAAATTAAATCCTAGACGTAGCCTCCTTCCAAGACCCTCCTTATCACTCCCTTTTTATCCCTCTATTTTTTTTTTTTTGAAAATCCCTCATTTTGCCTAAGGTGCCCTTTCGGGTTTTCACCTTAGCTTTTCCTTACCCCTCATGGTGGCTCGCAACTCGTTTCTTCATTTTACCCGGAACGCCCTTTCGGGTTTTCGTTCCGTCCTCGGCCACCTTCCCATTCTTGCCTTAGGTGCCCACCCTTGTGGGTTTTCTCCTAGCCGGGATTTATTTTTATTTTTTTGCTCAAAATTACCACGAAATCTCCTTCCCCCTCATAATTCCGGAACCCCTTCTCCTTCCCATAATCAAAAACCCTTTTCAAACTCACTTCCAATTCCCCTAAACTACCTTCAAATCCAACAAATCATCACCTTCAATCTTTTCCCCTTGTCACAAATCACTCCATTTTGTGATTACCACCATCAAATACTTCCCTCTACACACTTTTGACAAATTTTTCCCAAAAACCTCAAGAACCCTAGCTTTTGAGAATCCATTAATTCAAGCTTGAAGTTGGAATTCAAGGGTCCAAAATGGGTTTGGGAGCAACTAAGAGGATCAAGGAGCATTTCTTTGTGGAAATCGAGAAGGTATAACAACCTAACTCCACTTTCAATTTTATGCTCTTGTATTAATCCGAAAATTGCTTTGCTTAGTATCTTTATAGGATTTTTGTTGATCTGTTGTTGCTAAGTTTGTTGTTGGTGATCAAATTTTTCTGGGTGAGGTAGAGGAAATCACCAGACACAAATTTTTCAGAAATTACAAAGTGTGCACACCAAGTGTTTGTTGATTTGCCTCATTGAGTGAAAAACTGTTTTGAGTGGTATTTGCATTGCTTTTAATCTTGCAAGGAAGTGTAAGAATGGCTCCCAAGATGTCAAAGTTGTTTGGAAAAGGGAAATCTAAGAAAAGATGTGTTGAAGCATCCGATTCGGATGTTGAGGAAGTTTTCATGGGGCATGAGGGCATGACCGCCGCCCAACTGAAAATTTGGTACAAGTTCTTCGCCCCTAAGCCACAAAATGTTATCACAACCAAATTTTTATGCCCCAACACTTTGAAAAAGCTTGGCCTCTATGACTCCACATTCCCTTTACTTGCTAAGGTGGGGTTAGAGGCCTATCTCCAAAATGAAACTTGGGACAACACATACCGCTCATACACTTACGAGTTCCTAACCACATTGACCGAACTTGACATGGATGAGAGTGGTGAGGGGTCCTACAAGTTTAGACTCCATCAAAAATGGTATGAGTGCACCCTTTCACAAGTGAGGGAGATATTAAATATAACCAAAAATCCCGAACCCATCATGGCTAGCAAACGAACCACCTTGGATTTTTGGGATGCACTAACCGACCAAACTTCCATCACCAAAGATGACAAAATATTCGTCCTAACCAATCCCCCGCTCTGCATACTTGCCCGTTTCCTTATCACACTTTTCACGGCCGTGGGAGAGCCAACCAAAGTGAGTGACCCGATGAAGCTTTATTTGTGGACTATGCTCCCCGAGGGGGTGGGTATTCCGGATTGGGCTAAGCTCTTCATGGATGCATGCTTGCATCAAAAATTGAAATCGGCGGGTGGAAACATACATTGTGGTGGACTTGTGACCTTTTTTGTCCGCCATTTCCATGGTCAAATTCCCGAAAGCTAAGAGGCAAATGAAGCTAGGGGTATTTGTTACTACAATGTATTTGCCCTTCAAGAGTGCCACATGTTTAGAATTCTTCCTACATTACCACTTTCGGGTCATTGGCTTGGATGAAATGGGTTGTTCTACCTCCGGCTACCTCCCATTACACCTCTCCCTAAGGGACCCATGGCTCGTCATTTCTATTGCCGCCAGGATCCTGACATTGAGAAAGAACAAGGGGAAGCACCACCTAAAAGGAGGGTGGCTCAAATGGTGGCGGAGAGACAACAACAAGAAATGGAGGAAGAAAGAAGAGAAGAAGGGAGGGAGCTTGAGAGAATGACAAGTTTTAGCCATCAACTACCGGTTACACAATCAACTTTTGTGCACGATACTCAAATGCACGAAGCCGGAGGGTCCTCCTGTAACACCCGCGAATTTCTCCATTTGACAGTTAAAATTTATTAAACCGTTCGATTACTTTATTTTATATTTTTTTGAATTATTCAATTTAATTAATTTTATGCCAAACACGATTTTTATAAAGGAATATTCTAAAGCTCGATTTATATAAAAATACGTATTTTAGTCAGACAATAATAATAGTGACAGTAATAATATTAGTTTCCGTCTGAAGTTAATATAGACTTGAGACACTTTTTCCGCCTTTTATGAGACCGTCACATTTTCACTTGTGAGACTAATCTTTTCTCGACCTATCGTATTTCGACAACATACTCACCTACCCTCTTACACTCTACCTTTATATATTATTACATATTATTGTATATTATTATTACTACTACTATTATATACTCCCTCCTATTCTACATAAACTTCCCTCTTTCCTTTTTCATTTATTCACAATTCCTTCCCTATTTCCTTATTTAGAAAAGTTTTATACTTATTTTAATCACCTAACCCCACAACAATACCCCACCTCCACAACAATACGTATTTTAATCAACTTACCCCACAACAATACTTATTTTAATCACCTCACTCATAATAATACCCCACAATACCTTCCCTCTCTCCAATTACCAAACTCCACTATAATACTTTACCTTATTTTAATTTCCCTCCTTAATTCTAGTGCCCCCCATGAATAGGGAGGTTTATGTAGAATAGGAGGGAGTATTTTTCTTCTTATTATTAAATATTATTGTTATTGTGGTTGTGGTTATAATGTTATGTCCCACCCCTCCCCCTCATTTTATTCTTTTGTTTCCTTTCTCTTTTCGTATCACCTGCAACAACGAAACACAACAGCAACAGCAACACCATACAACGCCATTTTCGTCTACCTTCAAACCAAGATCCCTCCTCCATTTCTCAACCAAACTCCCTTATTTTTGTACCATTAGCTTCTCCTCCTCATTCTCCTTCTTTCTATGTAAAAAAGAGCCAAACTTTCGACTGTTGCATTTCGGTCGTCTTTCAAAGGATCCGATTTTAGAGCTTTTCTGTGCCATTTTGGGGTTTAATATCATCGTAGGGCGATTTCTTGGACGTTTAGGAGAGAAAAAAGGTAACGGTGATAGGTTACTCGACAAAATGTCGGGAATCCGTCCTTCCTACTCGTTTTTACCTTCATTTATCGTAAAGTTTGAGTCTTTGTATGTACCTCATGAATGGGGTTGATTTTGTTCCGTGTATGAGTTGTTTTGGTCCCTGTTTTAGGACGGACAAATCAGTCTCGTGGACTGGTGTTCTCGCTTATTTTGCCTCGCATTAATGCGGTCTCATGTGTACTTATTTTTCCCGCTTTGAAAACCTCGTTTTGGACTGTTGAGCCTTGTTTTTACCGGGTCTTGAACTGCTTTACCTCTGTTTGAGGACTGTTTTTTGGTGCGGGGAAAGACGAAGTGCGGTCTGGCCGCGACATTGGACTAACTGTGAGTGGCAAGGGCTGGTGGTTGTACGGCCATAAAGTGGCTGATGACCAGGCTTGTTGGTCACGGTGCCAAGCCATACCCCTCCCTTATTTCCTCCTCTGATTGTGGTTTCGTTTTGTGTGTGATGGTGGGTGTTGGGCTCACTGACTTTTACTTCGTGGGCTCAACTCCTCATATTTGTTGGACCCAAATTCTTAAAAGTTTTGGACTCATATTCTTATCTCATTTGGACTCACTACTTTTGTATCTTTGGACTCACGTTGTCACATGTATTCGATTGTATGCATTTCGTAAATTTTCATATAACGTAAATTATTCATTATCATTCATTATGTCTTATTTAATCGGCATGTTAAATTATAAAATGAAATATTTATCTGGATAAGACAAGTATGAGATATTTATTGTTACATAATTATTAGTGAAGGGTCATACCCTTGATAATGTCTTGTATTGTTCGGTGGTGTGAGTCGTGGTCCTATCGGACACTAGGGGTGAGCCATAGGCCCTCTAGTTGTGATATGATCGTCGGGACCGATGTTCCCATCCGTACTTATGGTGAGATGCAAGCCATAAGTATGAGTGTGACATTAATAATCCCGTCCCATGTACTTGTTTGTTGTACTTGTTTATTCTATTTAACCGGCATGTATAATTATGAAAGGAAATGTTTATTTATATGTTACAAGCATGAAAAGGTTATTATAAATATTTACTTGTAAGAGTCGTATTCGTGTAGAAATGCCATATTACCATCGTATGTGCATGACATACATTTTTGCCCTGCTTGTGCTGTTCTTGCAAGCACGGGTTTGACCTACTTGTGTTGTTCTGGCAAGTATGGCTTTGCCCTACTTCTGCTGTTCTGGCAAGTACGGCTTTTGGCCACTTGTGTTGTTCTGGCAAGTGAGTCTTATCTTAGTCTTTCTGCCACTTTCGTACTGTTCTGGCGATTGGGGTACTCGGTCTCCTTAGTAGTCGAGTCTTGGGTCCGTGCTGTGCTGGCGCACGTCGAATCGGGATGTACACCCGAGAATCTGCAGATTTAGACTAGGACCGTATTATTATCGTAGTCCTACCCGGGGAAATTATAATCTAAGAGTGATAAATGTCTTGCATTATTTGGATGGTTACTTTGGTCATATCTCCTTGAAATACGTGCTCGTGGTTAAGTGGTCGTGTATGTTTCCTTGTCTTTTTTCTCCATCTATTTATTGTTGCTTATACCTTACCTGTTTATTCCATCATTTCTTTATTCCTTGTTGGTTTAAACACGTATGATCCCATGTTTAGTTATGAATCGATACACTCATGTCTTATCTAATATGATTGTTTGTTTATGTTCTTTGTTATGTTCGTTTTGACATATTGTGGCTGGGAGAACCTTAAGTTACTCCCCACTGACTGTGGTGTTCATGTTTACATGAATGACAGGTGGTGAAGATGCTTACGTGGGGAAGACGTGTGGGCTAGCGAGAACTAAACCCTTGGACCTTAGTTGCTAGTTTAGAAACACTTTATATGTTTATTCATGGGATATCTTTTCCCCGTTTTCTAGACTCGGGTTGTAATAACCTAAATTTGTCTATTGTTGTATTTGTTTCTTTTCGATAGTGGCACCCGCGTGCTATTCTTTAACTAATAATTTTAAAAGTTTTTAAAATCTCAGAAATTTCCGCTTTAATTTATTAGTTATATTTTCCGCTTTATCGCGGGGTGTCACAGTTGGTATCAGAGCCTATGTTGCTCCCGACGCACACACGTGTACCCCAAATTTAAACTTGAACTTGACCTTGAATAATGAATGAGAGATGGGTAGACTTAAGGACCTAAGGTGGTAGTCTGTAGTGTGTTTGCTCTTTGTTAGGATCTAACATGTTTGTTAATTGTCATTTAATATTTGTTGTGCCCTTGGACCAATGACCGTGAGTTTAGCTACATGAAGATCAAGATTTGGTGCCTATTGCCAGAAATTGAAGATTTGCTCAACTTTGAAGAATGCTTCTACTTCCTTGAAGATGTTCCTCATTCTTGGTGTACCTTGTCTTATTCCTTATCTCTTCTGTTTATCCTTCTTCTAAACTCTTTTTTGTTTTACTTTGAAAGCTACTCTTGTACTCCTAACTTGTCCTTTGTTCCTTGCTTATCATCCCTTAACGCCTTTTGATGGTACTCTTTCTTTTGAGGAATGTTGACCTTGGTTGAAAATTTGACTTTTGAGGAGATTGTTGTGTTTGACCCTTAAACCTGGTTTTGAGAGTATTTGATGTTGAAAAGACTTAGGTAGTGTGATGAGACATACTTGATGGTTCTTATACCTAGATCCTTGATAGAGTGAGTATATTTGACTGGTGGATTTTGTGTGTCAAGTGTGAGTTGCATTGGTTACTAAGGTTATAGAATTTGGTTTTGTTGTTTATGTTGGGATACTAGTGCTTAGTACTTGACCTAAGGTGGATGAAATTGAATGGTGGATTTGAGGATATAGAATTGACTAAGTAAGTCGAGTTTTTGATTGGCTTCCATAATCACTTTGGACATGAGAGTTTGATAATGTGTATAACCATATGAGAAAAGCTAATGGTGGGATTATTAGTTGGTTTAAGTGAGTGATATTGATTACTACTTGAGATATAGTATGAAAGTGGGAGTAAACTACATTGTTGGGAAGTCTTAGCACTTGTTTTAGTAACTAGAAAGGATAATGGTATGGTTGACACCAATTGTTAAGTTAAAGAACATATTTTCAATTTATGGAGTCAGAATGAGGAAATATGAGGTGATAAAGTGTTGTTACAACTAAGACCTTGTTCTTGAGAACTCGATGGTAGGTAAAGTTCTAGGATATCGGATTTGAAATAATATACCTTGGGATTTTGATTGAGGATTTTACCATTTTGAGAAACTCATAGTTGACACTTGTTGGATATGAGTATATAGCTTTGTTGGAAGTTTTGACCTGATCTTGTGGAAGTCGTTTGTAGATGTTTGATGTTTTGGAGTAGTGAGATCACACTTATTGTGGAGTACCTTGTTTCATGGAATTGCTTAGGATGAAGTAACGTAAGTGTTTCGAGGAAACCCTTGGAAGTGTTGTGATTATAAGTTTTGGGGTTAGGAAGTTTTCGGAACCATTTGGATGATGATGTTGTTTGAAATATGAGTACCTGGCGTTTCCTGCTTGTCTAATTTCCTTTCTTCTATGACCATAAGCTTACTGTTCATACCTCTCTTCCTCGCTTCATCGTGCTCCTCCTTTAAGTTTGATGCTGGTAACCTATAAAGCTCTATCTTTAACATCCTTGCTGATTTGACTTCGAATCTTGCCCTATGAAATTCGTCATAGCTCTTTTGATTAGTTAACTTTGAACTCTCTTAACGTACTTTGTTTTTATGCTATCTAAGTTACTTTACTTTTGAACAACTTCTAAACTTTCAAGCTACCAGTTTTGATCCGTTGTTAAAAGTTTATGTTACTTTTGCAAAACCTTACCTATTTAAAAATTTGAAAAAAAAAATGAAAATTTGATTTAATTCCATATTTGTTCCTTGAGTATAGACTTCTTTATCATGATTTTAATGGCTAAACCCGAGATTTCTTTAAATTTTACCCAATTTATGTTAACTTTGATCTATTTTTGACTTCTTTGCCAAGTATCATTTTACATTTTCAGGAATTAGATTCCCTTTTGAGTTTAAAAGTGAAACTTTTATCTCCAACCTGGCTTTTGCAAAAGGAAATTTGAAGTAGACTATCTTTTTCTTTTGATTTTGACGTTGATCAGATGTTAGAACTCGTTATTGGAGACGTTTGATAACTTGTTCTACGCTTGTCGGCGAATGATTTTTGTTTTAAATTCGTCTTTGACTTGGAAAGTGAGCGTTCTTGTGTGCACGACAAGAGCAATTTCGTTCCATGAATGAGACTTATACTTTTGAAAACTCTCCGTTAATATTTTTGAAAGTCTTTTGATTTTGATTCATACAAATGATTTGCCTGTCGACTTGGGTCTGTTGGAAAATTTTTAGTTGAAACTTTTGAAAGAATTTTAATTCCTACAAGTAACCTTTTACCGTTTTGGTTACCGATTTTAAAAGTCAAGTTTTATTTTCATATAAACTTTCACTTCAACTTTTAAGTTTCGAGGACGAAACTTTTTAAAACATGGGGTGATTGTAACACCCGCTAATTTCTCCTTTTGACAGTTAAAATTTATTAAACCGTTCAATTACTTTATTTTACATTTTTTTTTGAATTATTCAATTTAATTAATTTTATGGCAAACACGATTTTTATAAAAGGAATATTCTAAAGCTCGATTTATATAAAAATACGTATTTTAGTCAGACAATAATAATAGTGATAGTAATAATATTAGTTTCCGTCTGAAGTTAATATAGACTTGAGACACTTTTTCCGCCTTTTATGAGACCGTCACATTTTCACTTGTGAGACTAATCTTTTCTCGACCTATCGTATTTCGACAACATACTCACCTACCCTCTTACACTCTACCTTTATATATTATTACATATTATTGTATATTATTATTACTACTACTATTATATACTCCCTCTTATTCTACATAAACTTCCCTCTTTCCTTTTTCATTTATTCACAATTCCTTCCCTATTTCCTTATTTAGAAAAGTTTTATACTTATTTTAATCACCTAACCCCACAACAATACCCCACCTCCACAACAATACTTATTTTAATCAACTTTCCCCACAACAATACTTATTTTAATCACCTCACTCATAATAATACCCCACAATACATTCCCTCTCTCCAATTACCAAACTCCACTATAATACTTTACCTTATTTTAATTTCCCTCCTTAATTCTAGTGCCCCCATGAATAGGGAGGTTTATGTAGAATAGGAGGGAGTATTTTTCTTCTTATTATTAAATATTATTGTTATTGTGGTTGTGGTTATAATGCCGTGTCCCACCCCTCCCCCTCATTTTCTTCTTTTGTTTCCTTTCTCTTTTCGTATCACCTGCAACAACGAAACACAACAGCAACAGCAACACCATACAACGCCATTTTTGTCTACCTTCAAACCAAGATCCCTCCTCCATTTCTCAACCAAACTCCCTTATTTTTGTACCATTAGCTTCCCCTCCTCATTCTCCTTCTTTCTATGTAAAAAAGAGCCAAACTTTCGTCTGTTGCATTTCGGTCGTCTTTCAAAGGATCCGGTTTTAGAGCTTTTCTGTGCCATTTTGTGGTTTAATATCATCGTAGGGCGATTTCTTGGACGTTTAGGAGAGCAAAAAGGTAACGGTGATAGGTTACTCGACAAAATGTCGGGAATCCGTCCTTCCTACTCGTTTTTACCTTCATTTATCGTAAAGTTTGAGTCTTTGTATGTACCTCATGAATGAGGTTGATTTTGTGTTGAAAATGGTCATTTTGCACGGTTGATTGGAGGTCTTGGACTCGTTTCAGACTGGAATCGGGTATGGGGGTAGTTGTTGAGTTCAGTACTCACTCCGTGTTTGTAAGTTGCTGCCATTCCCGTTTCTGCCCTTTTTTTAGTATTCTTGGACGACATTGGTGCTGGTTATTTGTATCGAAAGCATGTTTGATCCGTCTTGCCTTGCCCTCGATTCTACGTCTTAAATTTAGACAAAAAGGGCTGCTAGAACTCCCTTTTTGTACCGTGTATGAGTTGTTTTGGTCCCTGTTTTGGGACGGACAAATCAGTCCTGTGGACTGGTGTTCTCGCTTATTTTGCCTCGCATTAATGTGGTCTCATGTGTACTTATTTTTCCCGCTTTGAAAACCTCATTTTGGACTGTTGAGCCTTGTTTTATACCGGGTCTTGAACTGCTTTACCTCTGTTTGAGAACTGTTTTTGGTGCGGGGAAAGGCGAAGTGCGGTCTGGGCGCGACATTGGACTGCCTGTGAGTGGCAAGGGCTGGTGGTTGTACGGCCATAAGGTGGCTGATGACCAGGCTGTTGGTCACGGTGCCAAGCCATACCCCTCCCTTATTTCCTCCTCTGATTGTGGTTTCGTTTTGTGTGTGATGGTGGGTGTTGGGCTCACTGACTTTTACTTCGTGGGCTCAACTCCTCATATTTGTTGGACCCAAATTCTTAAAAGTTTTGGAATCATATTCTTATCTCTTCTGGACTCACTACTTTTGTATCTTTGGACTCACGTTGTCACATGTATTCGATTGTATGCATTTCGTAAATTTTTATATAACGTAAATTATTCATTATCATTCATTATGTCTTATTTAATCGACATGTTAAATTATAAAATGAAATATTTATCTGCATAAGACAAGTATGAGATATTTATTGTTACATAATTATTAGTGAAGGGTCATACCCTTGATAATATCTTGTATTGTTCGGTGGTGTGAGTCGTGGTCCTATCGGACACTAGGGGTGAGCCATAGGCCCTCTAGTTGCGATATGATCGTCGGGACCGATGTTCCCATCCGTACTTATGGTGAGATGCAAGCCATAATTATGAGTGTGACATTAATAATCCCGTCCCATGTACTTGTTTGTTGTACTTGTTTAATCTATTTAACCGGCATGTATAATTATGAAAGAAAATGTTTATTTATATGTTACAAGAATGAAAAGATTATTATAAATATTTACTTGTAAGAGTCGTATTCTTGTAGAAATGCCATATTACCATCGTATGTTCTTGACATACATTTTTGCCCTGCTTGTGCTGTTCTGGCAAGCACGGGTTTGACCTACTTGTGTTGTTCGGGCAAGTACGGCTTTGGCCTACTTGTGCTGTTCTGGCAAGTACGGCTTTTGGCCACTTCTACTGTTCTGGTAAGTGAGTCTTATCTTAGTCTTTCCGCCACTTTCGTGCTGTTCTGGCGATTGGGATACTCGGTCTCCTTAGTAGTCGAGTCTTGGGTACGTGCTGTGCTGGCGCAAGTTGAATCGGGATATACACCCGAGAATCTGCAGATTTTGACTAGGACCGTATTATTATCGTAGTCCTACCCGGGGAAATTATAGTCAAAGAGTGATAAATGTCTTGCATTATTTGGATGGTTACTTTGGTCATATCTCCTTGAAATATGTGCTCGTGGTTAAGTGGTCGTGTCTGTTTCCTTGTCTTTCTTCTCCATCTATTTATTGTTGCTTATGCCTTACCTGTTTATTCCATCATTTCTTTATTCCTTGTTGGTTTAAACACGTATGATCCCATGTTTAGTTATGATTCGATTCACTCATGTCTTATCTAATATGATTGTTTGTTTATGTTCTTTGTTATGTTCGTTTTGACATATTGTGGCTGGGAGAACCTTAAGTTACTCCCCACTGATTGTGGCGTTCATGTTTACATGAATGACAGATGGTGAAGATGCTTACGTGGGGAAGACGTGTGGGATGGCGAGAACTAAACCCTTGGACCTTAGTTGCTAGTTTAGAAACACTTTATATGTTTATTCGTGGGATATCTTTTCCCCATTTTCTAGACTCGGGTTGTAATAACCTAAATTTGTCTATTGTTGTATTTGTTTCTTTTCGATAGTGGCACCCGCGTGCTATTCTTTAACTAATAATTTTAAAAGTTTTTAAAATCTCACAAATTTCCGCTTTAATTTATTAGTTATATTTTTCGCTTTATCGCGGGGTGTCACACCTCCATTCCCAACGTGGAACCTTGGCAACAAAAGATGTTTCAATACATTGAAGACACCTGGGGGACTCTAGAGGCAATTAGTGGGAGGGTTGAGTGCTCCCATTCTTGGCAACAACTACATGGGCCAAGATTAGAGAGCTTGGATTAATTTCGAAATTCTTTTGAAGAGCATAAAAGGTTGGGGGATGAGGCCGAATTGGCCCAAATGAAGATGCTTGAAGGAATAGAAAAGAGGCAAGAAAAGTCTTCCAATTGGCAACAACAACAAGCCAAGCTTTGGGGAGACAATCAAGCCAGTATATTGAAGATTCCTACCATGATGCTCAAGCCCAAGGGGATTCCTTTAGCCTCATTCAAGGCCTATTTGGCATGACGCTCCACCAACATGAACCCCAATACCAACCCACCATTAGTGAGTCCCAAGTTGATGAAGCCTACATGAGGCCTAAGAGAGAAAGAGAAAGAAGAGAAAGAAGAAGAAGAAGAAACCAAGGGGCCTATGAGCAAGGTGAAGACTTGGGCCCCTCCAACAACTACTCTTGAGAAGGTGATGACACTCCTCCACATTGAGGACAATGTGGCATGTAAGTGTTGGGGAGTGAGATGTTTGTAACATATGTACATTCATGTTTTTGATGTAAAAAAAAAGTTAGGGTTCTTGAGGTTTTTGGGGAAAATTTGTCAAAAGTGTGTAGAGGGAGGTATTTGATGGTGGTAATCACAAAATGGAGTGATTTGTGACAAGGGGAAAAGATTGAAGGTGATGATTTATGGGATTTAAAGGTAGTTTAGGGGAATTGGAAGTGAGTTTGAAAAGGGTTTTTGATTATGGGAAGGAGAAGGGGTTCCGGAATTATGAGGGGGAAGGAGCTTTCGTGGTAATTTTGAGCAAAAGAACCGCACTGTTCAGCCTAGGGCGCAGGCTGCGTCATATAGCGCAGGCCTACGTAGGAAGATGCAGGCTGCGTTTGAGTCTGCCCGTGTGCTCAAAATTTGGCTTTTGGAATTTTTCTTTCTTATGGTATAGTGAGTCTCCCCCACACTTAAATCATCCTTCACATCCAAATTGCCGAGTCGACCCTTTTCAATGCCTTTTCCCATGCTCACTAGACCATCAAATCTCCACAAGAGCATTAGTAACTTCCATGTATTTTTGATGCAATTTAATTTTTAACAAGGATTTAAATGTACGGAATTTAATTGACAAGAATGTAAATTCTATCTACGAAAGCGGTAAATTCTACACTAGAAAGGGAATATTTACAAACTTGTGCCGTATTTTTAATGTCGATGGCTCGACGTAGTCATTTGCTTGAGAATTAATCTTTGTAAATTGGATCTTCTAAAAGAAGATCCTCTTCACCTTGCAACTCCACTCCCTTGAAGTAATGCTTCACTGGTTATCTATTGACCTTTATCACTTTTCCCGAGGTCGGGTTTTCCACCTCACCACCCCATGTGGAAAAACTTTCTTGACTTTGTAAGGTCCATACCATATCGACCTTAGCTTGCTGGGAAAGTTCTTGAGATGACTTTGGAACACCAAAACATCTTGTCCCTCTTCAAAAATTCTTCTTGTCACCATTTTATCATGCCAAGACCGAGCTTTCTCCTTGTAAATGCTAGCATTGTCATAAGCATTTTGTCTAACCTTTTCCAATTCTTGAATTTGAAGCTTTCGGTGCAATCCCGCCTCATCGACATTTTGGTTGAAAACTTTGATCGCCCAATAGGCTTTGTGTTCAACTTCTACGGGGAGTTGGCATCCTTTCCCATAAATTAGCCTATATTTAGACATGTCGATTGGGGTCTTATAGGCCGTTCTATAAGCCCATAGAGCATCTTCAAGCCTCTTGCTCCAATATTTTCGGTCGGGATTGACCGTTCTTTCCAAGATATGCTTAATCTCCCGGTTAGAGACTTTCGCTTGGCCGTTTGTTTGGGGGTGATAGGCCGTAGAAATCTTGTGGAGCACACCATATTTTTGAGGCAAAGTCGAGATCACCTTGTTGCAAAAATGAGTTCCCCTATCACTAACAATTGCCTTTCGGAATCCAAACCTTGAAAATATGTTGCTTTTTACAAATGCTTTCACCGTATTCGCATCATCACATTTTGTGGGAATGTCCTCCACCCACTTAGACACATAATCAACCGCCAAGAGGATGTAGAGGAATCCATAGGAATTAGGGAATGGCCCCATGAATTCTATTCCCCACACATCGAAAACCTCGAAATAAAGCATCGGTTGTTGGGGCATTTCGTTTCGTCGTGAGATGTTGCCAAAACGTTGGCATCTATCGCAAGTATTGACGAAAATATGAGCATCCTTGAACAACTTGGGCCAATAAAACCCGCACTCTAGAATCTTCCGTGCCGTTCTATGAGGCCCAAAGTGACCCCCACAAGCTTACTCGTGCCAATGTTTGAGGATAGATGGGATTTTTACATCCGGTACACAACGCCGAATGACTTGATCTTGGCACATCTTCTATAGGTACGGGTTATCCCATATGTAGAATCGAGTATCGGCCTTGACCCTATTTCTTTGACTTGATGAAAATGAGGGTGGAAACTTCTTTGTTACCATGTAGTTTACCAAATTTGCATACCATGGTTCCGTCATTCTCAAACCATAAAGAGACTCGTGAGGCACACTTCCATCAACTACCCCCATTTGTTGCATTTGATGATCATTGAGTTGTAGTCGACTTAGGTGGTCGGCCACCACATTTGCCAATCCCTTTTTCTCTCTAATCTCTATGTCAAACTCTCTTATGAGGAGAACCCATCTCATTAGTCTTGGTTTGGTATCCTTCTTGCTCACAAGTTGAGTGATGGACTTGTGATCGGTGTATACAATAACCTTGACTCCTAGCAAGTATGATCGGAACTTCTCTAGAGCATACACTACCGCCAAGAATTCCTTCTCGGTGGTAGTGTAATTCCTTTGGGCATCATTGAGGAGGGATGAAGCATATTGAACGACATATGGAGCTTTATCATCCTTTTGTCCTAATACGGCCCCAATGGCAAAGTCGCTTGCATCGGTCATGATCTCAAAGGGCCGATCCCACTTGGGTTCTTGAATGATTGGGGCCGAAACAAGTCTCTCCTTCAATAGGTCAAATGCTTCCCTACAATGAGCATCAAACACAAACTCCACATCCTTGTGCAAAAGTTTGCACAAGAGATTAGCGATCTTGGAGAAATCCTTAATAAATCGTCTATAAAAGCCTGCGTGTCCCAAGAACGACCTCACGTCTCGAGTATTAGATGGATACGGCAAGGTCTTAATAACCTCCACCTTAGCCGTATCCACCTCAATCCCTCTTCGCTACACTATATGCCCTAACACGATACTGCTACTCACCATTAAGTGGCACTTTTCAAAATTTAAAATGAGGTGAGAGTCTATGCACCGTGATAGGACCATAGCGAGGTGGTCTAGACACGAGTCAAATGAGTCTCCATGGACGGTGAAGTCATCCATGAAGACTTCCAAGATACGCTCCACATAATCCGAGAAGATGCTCATCATGCACCTTTGGAATGTGCCGGGGGCGTTGCACAGTCCAAAGGGCATGCGGCGGTAAGCATAAGTACCAAATGGGCAAGTAAATGTTGTTTTGGATTGATCCTCGGGGTGTATGGAGATTTGAAAATACCCGTAGTACCCGTCCAAAAAATAATAGTACTATTTCCCACCTAACCTTTCTAGCATTTGATCTAGAAAGGGTAGGGGGAAATGGTCCTTCAAAGTGACTTGGTTGAGGCGGCGATAATCGATACACACCCTTTATCCTGTTTGTAAACGGGTGGGGTTCAATGCCCCTTGGGAGTTTTCGACTACCGTCACCCCCCCCCCCCTTTTAGGCACGACATGAGTTGGACTTACCCATTGGAAATCACTAATGGGGTAGATGATTCCCATTTAAAGTAGCTTGATTACCTCTTCTTTCACCACCTCCATCATAGGTGGATTGAGTCTTGTTTGTGGTTGTCTCACGGGTTTAGCCTCTTTCTCTAACCAAATCTTGTGCATGCAAGTGGTTGGACTTATTCCTTTAATGTCGGCAATGCTCCACCCAAAAGCTTCCTTATGCTTTTTCAACATGTCCACTAACCTCTCCTCTTGCTCTTCTTTGAGTTGGTTTGAAATGATTAATGGAAGAGTATTGTCTTCCCCTACGAAAATGTATTTGAGATGATTTGGGAGGGGTTTTGGTTTATATTTTCGGGGTTTTAAGATAGAGGGGAGTGGTCTTTCAAGGTTAGTATCCAAGGGGAGAAAAGGTATAAGGGATCTATGTTCTTGAGAGGCCAACATTTCAGCCGTAACCAAAGGAGAACGTAGGTTGCGTTCAGGGGCGCAGGCTGCGTTGTGCAACGTAGGCTGTGTTGTATGACGTAGGCTGCATCTCAGACTGCCTCGTGGACTTTCTTCTTGCTCTTTTGACAATGACTCCTCATCTTCAAGTTCTTCTTCTTTGTCCAAGTCCTCCGAATATTCCTGCACATCATTAGACAACACTACCCGCAAACCTTCTTGCTCCAAATCGTTAGTGAGGGCAACCTCAAGGGGGTCCCTTTGACACAAATTATAAACTTGTGAAACAATTGGATCAAAGATATCCAAGAAATAACATGAATGTGAATCGCTAGGTTGTTTCATAGCATCATATATGTTGTAAGTGAGTTTCTTTGCATCAAACTCCATAGTTAGGTTTCCGTTAGACACATCAATCTTGGTCTTAGAGGTCTTCATGAAAGGCCTCCCCAAAAGGATTGGAGTGGCCTTCGAGTCAGCTTTCATGTCAAGAACATAGAAGTCGGCCGAAAAGGTTAAGTGATCTACCTCTACCAACACATCTTCCACCATCCCCCTCGGGTATATGCTTGAGCGATCCGCAAGTTGGATCACTACATCGGTTTTATTCAATCCCAAGGTCTCATAAAGGGCATAGGGCATAACGTTGATTGATGCACCAAGGTCTAACATAGCATGAGTGAAACTCTTGTCCCCAATAGAGCATGGTATAGTGAACATTCCCGGGTCGCCACACTTTTTGGGAAGTGATTTTTTAAATATGGCGGAGACATGTTCACTCACCCGTACACTTTGGGTTCCCTTCCTTGGGCTTCTCCTAGGTGTACCAAGTTCCTAGAGAAACTTTTCATACCTCGGAACACCCTTCAAAACATTTAGAAAAGGAATGTTTACTTCACACTTTCTAAAAGTTTCATAGAGATCCTCATCTCTTTCGACCCTCTTAGAACGTGTGAGAGCATTCGGAAACGGTACCTCCACAACATATTCTCTTTCGATCTCCTCAATTTGAGCTTCGGCGTTGTTGCTTCCTTGCTTTTCTTTGTCCTTTCTCAAAGGACTCTTCTCCTCTTCTCCATTAGCTTTAGAGGGTGTCTCTTTCTCCTTTTCAACTACAAGCTCTTCTTCAATTTGTTCCTCACATGTGACTTGGCCCTTCTCTTCTTATTTGGAGAGGATTCTAAAGTTCTCCCCTTCCTCAATGAAATAGCACTAGCATTTTCCCTAGGAGGGAATGTAGTGGAGGGAATAGAAGTGGAATTCCTTTGGTTTTGTTTGGCAAGTTCTTGGGCAATTTGTTCAAGTTGGACCTCAAGGTTGGAAACCTTGGCATCACTAACACCCTTGTCGGCTTCAATCTTGTCAAACCTCTTGTTTGTTTTAACTTGCTCTTGCAAAATGTTCTTAAGAAAGTCTTGAACACTTGGTTCCTTTTGAGAATTGGTGTTGTTGCCTTGGTTGCCGAATTGGAATGATTGACCTTGGCTTTGGTTACGACCTTGGTTGTTGTAATTTCCATTCCTATTTCCTTGAAAATTGGAACCTTGACATTGTTGGGAATTTCGGTCTCTCAAGTGATTGAATTGGCCATTAACAAAGCTTTTGGAAGTGTCACCACCCCAACCAAGACGAGGGTTGTCTCTACTCCCAACATTGTAGGTATTTCCATTAGGGTCATAATTGTAATATCCTCCCCCGGAAGGATTCCTAGCATTGTAATTTCCATAACCCATTGCACTCACATTTTCCACCCCAATTCCTTCTTCTATCATAATGGGGCAAGCTTCCTCCAAATGACGACCTTGGCAATAGTTGCATTCCACTTGATTCCCATGACTTCCTTCCTTGTTTGGAGTGTTTCCTATCATGTTTTTCACTAGGTGAGTTAGGTCATTCACACTTTGCTCAAGATTTTGAGTAGATGAGGAGGTGGTTCCCATTGAAGATGAATTTCTTGATCCCTTTTGACTTCTACCATAATTTCTTGTGGTTGAGGCAAGTCTCTCAATGATCTCCTTAGCATCCGCTATGGAATAATTCTCCAAGCCTCCCCTGGTGGCGGGATTGACCATCCTTTGATCTTCTTGGCCTAAACCTTCATAAAAGTTAACAAGAAGGTCATCCTCACTCAACCCATGGTATGGGCATTGAGCCACCAACCTCTTAAATCTTTCCCAATATTCATACATGGTTTCCCCATGGTCTTGCTCTATTGTGGTGATTGCCTTTTTTGCACGGTTGTGGCGTGAGTCGGGATAGAATTTCTCAAGGAAGGCCGCTTTCATTTCTTTCCAAGTACTTATGGACCCCGGAGTAAGATTGAAAAGCCAATCCTTAGCCGCATCCAACAAGGAAAACGGAAAGGCACGAAGCTTGAATTGGTCCTTCGTCACTCCATTTGGAATGGCTCCTTCACACATCATGTGAAACTCCGATAAGTGCCGGTTAGGATCATTTCCCGCGTGCCCATGGAATTTGGGTAGGTTGTGAATGAAGAAACCCTTAAGTTCAAAGTTGGCATTTACTCCCAAAGGAGGGTATGTGATGCATAAAGGTTGTTCATCGCAGTTCCTTGCCCTTATCTCATGAATGGTTCTATTATCGTTCGCCATTCTAGGATATTCTACTTCAATGGGGTTCACCGAAAGTGGTTCTTCTTCAACTTGGGTTTCCCTAGGTCATCTTTGATACCACGGGTTTGTAAACAACCAAGAGTATGCTCTGAATGAGTCTTCTTCAACGGGAGTTGATTCACCACTTTGTTGAGAACTAAACATAAACTTGGACACTACACAAAACAAATTAAAACTTCCACTTACTTCTAACAACAAAAACAGTATAAAAACAACTAAGCATAAATTCACAAACTCAAGTTCTAGCTATATTTCCCTTCCCCGGCAACGGCGCCAAAATTTGATAGAAGAAATACTAGGTCGCTAAATACTAGAATTAAACTACCAAATTAACAATTTATAAGCCAAACTATACTCTAGATTACTCTAATGGATAAAGTAATATAGTGCAAGTAAGGGTCGATCCCAAGAGAAGGACTTTTAAGCTAAATACTTGAATTGTAAACTATTGAATACTAATGACAAGTTTATAAACAAACAATGGTTATCAACAATGACAAACAATCGATAAACATAGATCAAGGGGGGTTTTTGAGTTGATTGGTGACATGAAACAAAATAAAATTGCAATATTTGTCTAACAAGAAATATAACAAACACTTGGTGAGCAAGATAATTCAATATTAAAGAGGACTTGGTGCAATCCTTTCTTAGTAAACAACAATAGTAATGTTTGACTCTTTTATAACTCTCCTCTTATTATCCACCCAATACTTTCAAATCAAGATGTTAACATACACAAATTAAACCATCCATCTATGTCCTTCAAGTTTAATCACCAATTCATTAAACCATGAGTGCAAATCAAACATGACCATTAAGAGTTGTGCCAAGATAAGAAGCTAGCATCAATTCTCACAAGATTAAACCATACAAATGAGAAAATAGTTGAAATTTCCTACTTATTGCATGAATCCTTTAGACCAAATCAACATACAACAAGCTTGCTACAAATAATCCTAGATAGATTAAACCATTTCTCTAGAATTTGCAATAGTTGGGTAAATAAAATGCAAGAGTGATCAATTCTAACATTCTTCTACTCAACATAAGAATTAAGCTTAAGGAAAGATCAATAGATAAATAAGAAGAGATCAAAAGAGTCTTACAATACCAAAGTTGGAGACTTTGGATGAATTACACCAAGCAAAGAAGGATTAGAATTCCATATCTTTAGAAAACCCCAAGAATTGTGGAAAGATTAACATCCAATGCCAAAATATTACAACTTTCCTCCTAAAAATACCAAGTTCTCTTAACAAAACAAGTTTTTAAAATTATTGCTAAACAAGATGAGATTTAGGTCTCCAAAATGTGAACTATTTATAGGGCTGCACCCCCATCTAGGTTAAACACGGATTTGCTTTCATCCAAAGGCTTAAGCACGGTAAATCAACTTCACAAAGCTGAGAGGGATGCAGGCTGCGTCATTTTCCGCAGGCCTGCGTAAAAGGGCGCAGGCTGCGTTATATGACGCAGGCAGCGTTCTGGTCTGCCTCCCCGCTTCAAAGCTTCACTTCCTTTTGCAACTTCGTCAAGATTTACCCTCCAATCATCCTATCAAGGGATGGTGACTCCGAAGTTGGTCAATCCAATGCCGTTTCCACGCGATTGCTTGTCTACGAGTGTGGCTAGAGGCTCGCTCTCGGGATTTCGGGTCTTCCTCTTATACAAAGCTCCACACTTTAGTCAAAATGCTTTAGTCATAACCATCATTGGGACCGGAAGATTAACTCACTATTCCGACTAACAAGACCCTTAATTTAAACAAACTTGGCCTAAAAAGGCCCTAGTGACTCGACACTTTTTGACTCTATCAAGTAAGCATGAAGGGCACATAATCTCTATGGGGATAAAATGTGTTCCTGATTTGTATTAGTTAGTTATGGATTGGATAATGTATCTTTTTTATATATTAATAAAATTCATCGAATTTATATTTTGTTTTTCATGTGAATTATATGACAATATTGAATAACACAAAGTGAACTGAAATATATTATATTTGTTTTATCTGATAATCACCAATTGAGCTGATAACTCAGGTGGTTATAATGTGGATTGGTTGATGGTAGGTTCAATTAGCGATAAGGTCAAAGGTTGACTGATCAATCACATATGCGAGCTATATGATACCTCGTAGGACACGATGACCTCTAAATGGAGTCCTAAACGTATAGCAATTTGTAGCCTGGTCATGGATAGGACGTCCATCGTGTTCCTAGAGTCGATTCTTTTGACTATCGACTGTCTCTTGAGATAAAGGCAGTTTTTGGGTGACTTTGGTTTCTGTCTCATGGTCATACCATAACATGGGCCTAAGTAGACTTTTTTATGGGTCATTTCATACTGTGCTTTCATCGGCAGGATTCGAGTTAAAGGAAATATCCAGCCTTTATCAGGTTTTTATCTCAGGGCCACTCGAGGAGTAGTGACTGAAATGCATGGCCATGCTCGAATGCTATCTATGGTAGATACATTCGTATATCAGTACTGTTACTCTCTAGTCGGGGAAACCACTTTTTGATAAGATCGCTTGTGAGATACGACCTTGTGAAGTACGACTTTGCAAATTGTCTTACATTGAGTGGGAGAATTTATGGATATGAGAATCGGTAATCGCGCACACACTTGTAGGACAAGTGGGAGATTGTTGGAGCATGTGTCCTCCATAGTTAGTGCGACTACATACTAAATCTCTTAAGGGATCATAAAGGGATACTTTGTATATAAATCAAATAATTAACGTAAATCAGTAACGGCTGGCTTGCTAGAAGTTTGACGTTACTGTCATATGATGGCGATAATCAGTTGATCCCTATCGGTCACACCTATAGGATGGTTCTAAGAGATGTGATTATATATTGATATAATTATATTGATGCCTAAATGACTAAATGTTAGTCATGGAAATAATAAGAATGCTGATTTAATACGATTAAATGGTTATTAGGAGAAATGAATTAAATGTTAATTCTAAATAAATAAGTATAAATGTTATATTTATAAGTAGTATGTATTTATGAATATATAATATTAATAAATAATATAAGTTTTAATATGTGCTATTAAAATTAATTGATTATACGATAATTAATTATATTCTCCTAAAATATTTATATATATATGTTAAATTATAATATTGGACTAGTCTCGGAAAAACATTTCCCGACTTGACTGAAATAAATCGAACCACATGGTTCATGTATGTCGTAATTTTTCGGTTTTGTGAAACAATCTTTCACACTTATCCATTCATTATTATTTAAAATTAAAATATATAAATATATATTGGATAACCATAACATGGACCAACATATAAAAAGACAAAAAAAAAATCAGTTTTTTGATGTATGTGTGCTGTGAGAATTGAGAGAAGAGGAAGAAAATGTTCTTGTTCATTTTCTCTTAAATTACATATTATTTCCATATTAATATATATTAATTGTAATATATTATATACAATCGATCTAACAACGATTAAGGCATATCGAAGATCATCTTGGGTGCAATCGGTTGGAGGATTTCTACATTGAAATCTGATTGAATTAGGTTGTTCTTAGGCCTTTATAACGAAGATATAAAGGTTATTTCTATACTTTTTATGTCGATTTAATTACGTATATTGCATTTATATTAAAGTATATTTTGATATAAACCTAAAGATGACATTAATATGATTAATGTAATAGCGAAATATATGATATTTCCTACAATTCCAACAAAACAATAAAACGACAGGCCATACCAAGGGGTGGGGGGAATGGGGGGATCACTCCTAGCTTGCATGCACGGTTTACAGTGACAGGACGAGGGTAAGGAGGGACGGGAATTCGACACAGATGGGGCATCAACTAAAGACTTGTAACCAAGATATCTGAAGCTATTGGCTAAGACATCAAATTAAAGGGCTGTCATAAAAATAGACAAGATCATATCTCTTCGATCATTTAAAAAAAAGGCATGGAAGTTATGAATACCCTTCGAATCGAGCTTGACGCAAAACACACAAGGCACGCACACCACTCATGCCCGATCCCCCTCGCACCCATCACAAATATAGGGTATGAAACGACCGTGTTCTGGTCAAGAAGGAGGTCGCAGAAACGACGACACCAGCGGCAACAATGGCATAAAGGATTATAAGTGCGATTACTATTCCATTGATTGGAATCAATAGACGGACATGCTGGCTGTAGTAAAAGAATAAGGTTTATATCTTGAAGTAGCTGAAGGTAGTGGTGCAAAAGAGACGGAGCTTGAGCCACAACAACGACATTCAAGGTGAGACGATGATGTACCGTACTTCTCGACCAAAGGTGAACCGCTCATGGGGAGTGGAATAAAACAAAGTGAGGGGAATTTGTAATACTACGGTTTTCTGTGTCTATGGGTACTCTATCGAGTGGGGCTTACTCTGTCGAGTAAGTATGTTTTTATACGAAACAGTAGTCTGCCTGATGGGTACTCGATCGAGTAAGTGTGACACTCGATCGAGTAAGGGGCCCTCGATCGAGTAAGTCACTTACTCGATCGAGTAAGTCACTTACTCGATCGAGTAAGTTGGTTTTACGGGTTGTTTTAGCCAGGATTTGTTAATAACGCGTGATTAGTATTTAAGGATTTCCGTCACTTTCTTAATTACTTTTACTTTTCTAAAAACATTTCAAAGAGAGAAAAGAGTTACGTTGCTTTGTTCTTCGCGTTATTGTCAAATTTCAAAGGCTAAGGTTATCCGATCGTCCTGCTCTTTACGCCGTTGAGTTCGTCGTGTCAAGGGTAAGATCCTTGTATAGTTTTTATATTGTTTCGTTGATTTTTTTTAAAACCCTAATTGGGTAAATTGGGGGTTTGGGAGTATATTGTTGTATTAGATGGTAATAGCATGGTTATGTGATTATAGGAGGAGGTTTCGAAGAGGATCATTATTGATTAGCTGCGTGTGACGGTCTTGTGATTGCTTATTCAGGGTAGGATTTCCTACCCAGTTATTGGTTACATACATGTTGGTTGGTTGATTGATTGTTGGTGGTTGTTGATTAATAACATTTGTTTATATCGTATTGGAATTGGTGATTGTTGATTTTGTAGTTGGTTGTGATTGTTTGTCGGTGGTTCCCGAGGTGCGCCCTCGGCTGAGTG
Source organism: Silene latifolia (assembly GCF_048544455.1). Taxonomy (NCBI): domain Eukaryota; kingdom Viridiplantae; phylum Streptophyta; class Magnoliopsida; order Caryophyllales; family Caryophyllaceae; genus Silene; species Silene latifolia. The sequence goes on from NC_133535.1 coordinate 86,434,936, forward strand.
GAGTCACTTGCGGGAGTGGCTTCACGCCCTTGATTTGCCCTCTGTGGAACCCGCCACAGAGGGGATGTGCACATTAAGGAACATGGGTTATCGCTCGGATGAGATGAGCGGGGCTTAGGTGGGAACGGCTGCGGTCCCTCACTGGCGGTGTGCAATACTTGTTGCGATGGGTATTCTGGCAAGACTACACACTTTAGTGTGTAGTCATGTGTGTGGAGTTGCGATGGAGATTGGGTGATTTGTGTATTGTTTCCGTTGTATTGTATTTGTGTGATCAGTAACTGACCCCGTTCAAATGTTTTGAAAACTATGGTGATCCATTCGGGGATGGTGAGCAGTTATTGAACACGTATGAGATGGACGCGCATGGGATATATAGTTGGGTTGAGTTACCACGAGATGTCTAGAAGTCGTCTGTTGTGTCTTTAAACATTTATTTACTTTAGTTGGTTTGGCATTTTGGAAACAGATGTATTTTCATTTGACAGTTTGGTTTGGACATGTATCGTTTTAAATTTATTTAATAAAGTACGTTTCATTATTGTATATTTGATATACATTACCTCGGTAAACCGAGATGGTAGCATTCCCATGCCTTAGGTGGTTCTGGTAAGGCACTTGGAGTGTGGGGGTGTTACAAAGTGGTATCAGAGCGACGATTTTGGAACCTATAACTAATAAACCCAATGAATCTAGGGAGTCAAAATAAAATGAACCCGGGTAGGAGTTATTAGGAGCTAATGCAAAGGCTTGGAAGACGTCCTAAAGTTGTGATCTCACCCTACAACTTTGAATCGTTCACTACGGGGTGTGTCATAGGATCGCTATGTGTTTATTTATGTTATGTTGCATGTCTATATTGAAAATGTGTTGTATGAATCGGTGGGTGAATGAATGTGGAGAACGGAGAATGTGGTAGGGAGAGGTATGTAGAATGTATGATTGTATGTTGTTGTGGATAATGAAGATTGCATGATAATTGATTTCTAATGTGGCTTATTAGAAACATGTGAATAGGATGTTGCTTGTTGTATATACGTATGTATATCGATATATATATATAGTGTTGTAGAAAGTAGTTGAGTTGAGCATGCGGGTAACTTACGAGTCAGCATGACTCGATCGAGTAGGGGGCACTCGATCGAGTAGGTGAGGGACTCGATCGAGTGGGGTGTATATCATTTTTGAACAATCGCTGCTGTTTTTGGGCACTCGATCGAGTAGGTTGGGGACAAGATCGAGCGAGGGCTACTCGATCGAGTATGTTAGGGACTCGATCGAGTGAGGTTTTTGATGCTTTCTGGGCAGGTTCTGGAGTCGAGGCACTCGATCGAGTAAGTGGGCAACTCGATCGAGTGGTTATATTGCTCGGTCGAGTGTGAGCTTCTCAAGTCGTATACGTGTTTAAGTTATAGGATGTGTGTTTATGTTTACCTCTTCTCTTATATAGTTCAAAGATGCCGCCAAAGAGATCTGCCTTGTATGCTAGGGCCGAGATGATGAGTATAGATGAAGTAGCCAAAATGCTTGAGCATCAAGAGGCGCTTACTGAGGCCTTGTAAAAGTTTGGGAAGGATAAAGAGGCTGGGGTAGATTTTGCTAAGATGAGTACTACCATAGCCCGTTTCAACCCAAAGGAATACATGGGTACCGGAGCGCCAATTTTGCTCGACAATTGACATAGAAAGATGGAGAATATTCTAAATGTGGTTCATTGCCTTGAGGATTTTAAAGTGGAACAAGATGCGTTCTACTTGAGAGATGTGGCTGGAGAGTGGTGGGACAAGGTAAGGGAGAGTGTCTTAGATCTATATGTGAGACCGGGGAAGTCAGCTATACCTTGGAGTGAGTTCAAGAGAGCTATGCGCCGAGAGTTTGTACCTGAGCATGTCCGTAGTAAGCTGAGAGAGGAGTTTGATGATTTCAAAATGACTCCGGATATAACAGTGGCTGAGTACTATCACAAGTCCAATGAGAAGTCTAGGTATGCTGAGGATATGGGGTTGAACCAGGAGAACTTAGCGTTGAGGTTTGAGAAAGGCTTGACCTATAAGATTATGGAGAAGTTACATGTAGGAGTTTTTACTGACGTTAAGGAAGTGTATGAGCGAGTCGGGAGAGCTGAGAGTTGGTCGAGATGGCCAAAGAGAATAGGGAGATAGGTCCCAAGAAGAGGAAGGCTAAGAGCGAGCGTGGTGGTTAGTCTAGTTACAGAAGGGGAAACCATAACCAAGCGAGGGCTTATTCATCGGGGTCGGGGTTCAGTGGTGGAGTTTCATATGGGCGTGGCTGAGGTGGTGGTAGTAGCAGCTTGGGAATGTCTTTCTTTAACTGTGGCGGTGTAGGCCACAAGAGACATGAGTGCAACAGTGCTATAGGTAGGGGTTTTCAGAGGCCATCAAAGGGGATTTTCTCTCAGAGTCCGTCTCAGAGTTATGCTAGTAACAGGCCGGCTGGGTCATGGAACAATTAGTGTGGTCAGAGTAACAACAACAGTGGGGCTAACCGCAATGACGGTAATTTATATCAAAAACCGACAACAAACAACAACCAGGGGTCGGCTGCCATGCCGTCTATTTCTTCTGGTACTGTCTAGGGAGGTGGACAGAAGACCAGTGGCAAGCTTTTATTCATGATGGACAAGAAAGCTGCTGATGATGATGCTCACGTGATCACGGGTACTTTTCTTGTTAATGGTGTCTTTACCTTTATTTTGTTTGATACGGGGGCGTCACATTCTTTTGTATCACCTAGTCATGCTAAGCTTTTGGGTTTGAGAGAGTTTGAGTCTGTAAAATATGGAAGTTTTTATACCGTCGGGTGAGTCTGTATCTTGTGGGAGGTTGTATAAGGGTGTGTCTATGATAGTTGGGCAGGTTGACCTTCCAGTGGATTTGTTAGAGTTTCCTATGGATGATTTTGAGATGATAGTTGGCATGGATTGGTTAGGTAAGTACAAAGCTAGAATAGACTGTCACCAAAAGAGAGTCTCTTTGAGGGGTCCTAAGGGAGTTAGTGTGTCTTATCGTGGGTTTGTTGTCAAACCCAAAGTCAAAGTGATTGCAGCGGTGACATTGAAGTCTTATCTGAGGAAGGGGTGTCCTTTGATTCTATGACATGTGAGAGACCATAGTAAGGTGAGTTCGACAGTTGATCAGATACCAGTGGTGGGATAGTTTCCAGATGTTTTGCCGGAGGAGATACTAGGTTTACCACCAAAGAGGGAGATATATTTCAGTGTGGAGCTGAAACCAGGGACGGGATAAATCTCTAAGGCCCCGAACCACATGGGTCCTAAGGAGTTGGAGGCGCTGAAGAAGCAACTGGATGATTTGATTGATAAGGGATGCATTAGACCTAGTTTATCATCCTGGGGAGCACTAGTTCTGTTTGTGAAGAAAAAGGATGGGAGTTTGAGGTTGTACATCGACTACAGAGAGGTGAACAGGGTTACAGTGAAGAATAAGTATCCTTTGCCAAGGATAGATGATCTGTTTGACCAGTTGAATGGGGCAGCAGTCTTTTGCAAGATTGACTTGAGGTCGGGTTACCATTAGGTGAAGATTCAGGATGAGGACATACCAAAGACAGCTTTTACATCTAGGTATGGTCACTATGAGTACGTGGTGATGCCGTTTGGGTTATCTAATGCACCTGCAGTGTTTATGTATTTGATGAACCGGGTCTTCAGTTAGTTTTTAGATCGGTTTGTGGTGGTGTTCATAGATGATATCTTAGTCTACTCCAAGACTAAGGAGGAGCATGAGGAGCACTTGAGGTTGGTGTTGCAGACTTTGCGTAACAATCAGCTATATGTAAAGTTGTCTAAGTGTGGGTTCTGGCTCGAGGAGGTTGCCTTTCTGGGGTATGTGATTTCCAAGGATGGTGTAGCTGTGGATCCGACAAAGATAGAGGCAGTGTCTAAGTGGGAGGCACTGAAGAATGTGGCAGAGATCAGGAGTTTCTTCGGTTTGGCAGGGTACTATCGTCGGTTTGTGAAAGACTTTTCTAAGATAGTCAGACCTATGTCAGCGTTGATAAGGAAAGAGAACAGGTTTCGTGGGATGAAAGTTGTGAGACGGCGTTCCAAACAATAAAGGAGCATTTGACCAGAGCTCCAGTCTTAGCATTACTGTGGACACGAGGCCACGGGGGGCGCTTGGGACAAGCGTTTGCATTTGTGGAGTCGCCACCAATTTTCATGGGAAATTGGAACCGTTCGAATACCTCATGTCATGTCAAGACACAAAGTAGTGACATGAACACTAAGAACTCGTTACCCTTAGCATTCTATGTCTAGAATGACTCTTGTGGATGCCAATGAACACGGATGTTCACAGAGATCTGGAGTAAGGGGTGAGGGTACGTATTAGGATGTCCTTTTACTGAACACCTAATCCCGCCCGCCTCGAGAGCGGCCTCTACTAATGATTAGGGAAATCGTTCGTATTTGATATGCTGTCGATTATATGCATGCAATGCAACATCTAACGTTTTGATCCAAACATGTGAAAATTAACTAAGATGGTGAACAAATAATTAGCACTTACTAATGTCGAATTAGAGTTTAGAATTGATTACATGTGAAAAACAAATAAACATCCATAATAAATACAATAAATAAATAACGATAATTAAAATTACAAAACAATACAATGATGTAATTGATTTACGTCAAAAATATACTTAAGACGGAAAATTTGAGGAAAATAATTAAGGTTAGAAAATATGGACAGATTAAGGGTGATATTACGGCTAATAGTCAATTAATTACATAATTTAAGGATTAAGTCAAAGCAAGAACGGAAATTCAGGGACAAAACTCATCCCGGAACAGGCGCAGCATTGTTGCGTCCCTTGGAAGAGGCGCATCTATCACTGCGTCTGTTCCTGAGGTGAGCTCTGGTTGTGAAGTCAGAACTGCGATTAGTTAACATTCATTCATGTGTTTAATGATCGATTATCGATATTTGACTCAAATGAAAGTTATTTAACATGTTAATTACATATAAAACCATCATAAAAGTGATAAACACGAATGAAAACGGATCAAAATAGATTAAAGACGAATTACAAACGAGTTAGAACGAATTAGATTTATATACGAAGGCGGAAACGATTTTGAAAGGACGTAATAAACTGGAAATAAGCAATGAAAACATGTACAAACGACGAATTCCAGAAACTTGATATGAACAAATCGAGTCTCTAAAAATCCGGGTTTAATTTAATGACGAAAACCCGCAAATATTGATTATAAGGGATTTAAGCCGTAAATAAAACATGATTATTAAAAAAAGAATGTATTAAAATTTATTTATGAATGAAGAAAAGAGAGAAAATAAGAAAGTAAAAACAAAAGGGACGAAACAACAGAGAACCGAGGAAAAATAAGAAGAGCAGAAACAGCGGCAGCCTCTAGAAGAGGCGCAGCAGATGCTGCGACTCTTCGAAGAGGTGCAGCTGTTGCTGCGTTTCTTCTCGACGTCTGGTAACTGCTGATCCGTAAAAACGGTTTGATAATAGGGTTTTAGAAGTCGGTTTTAAACATACTTTTGACGTAAATCTTACAATAATTAGTACAAAAGAATAAAATATAATAAAAGATGGGATTTACACCCTCAGACTTACATGTTTGATGAAACGAGATTAACTAAGTTAACGTTTAGCGATTGCTCGACTCGAATGTATGTAGAAAGTGCCCTCGTAAGAGGATTTAGATTTTGATTGATGTGTTGTGGTCAAATTGGTCGATCATGCAACGTGACTGGAACTCATAATGACCTGATCTTACATGGTCGATTGATCAAGCACGTAGGCGTCGAAAGCTTAGAGCACGGTCTTAGAATCAAAAAGTAGAAGAGAAGGGCGGACACTCGCGTGAAAAATATGTGGAACGAAGGCCCCTATTTATACTAAAAAATATGAAGAGTTATGGAATGACTCAAACTTTGGAAAGAAATCACAGAAAAATATGAAAACAGGCAGAAACGAGCTGGGGAAAGGGCGCAGCAACTGCTGCGATCCTTCCAAGAGGCGCAACATCTGCTGTGTCATTTCCCTAGAGGTTTCCTCCTGCGGAAGAAAGAATTCCACGTTTCTTTTAGGGAATTGCGGTAGATCTCTACTTCATTATTCCTTAAAATAAGATTTATGGGATATATTATACCAAAAGATACGAAATTAATTTATGGAATAAATATCCGGAATATTCTAGGACATTCCGACTCGGCATTTTAAACGGTTTCTTAAAAAATGAAGCGGTTTTTTACGCGGACTCCAAATGAACTTTAATTACTGTCAAAATGACTGTATCGGTGCGTAGATGACGACCAAGGGGTAGACATAAGTATTTGAGCTATCACTTGACGATAAACTTACGGGCTGTCATAAATCATTCCGCGTACCAAACATGCAGCCCAATCATCACTGGGTGGTTGGCGGAGGTGTAGAAATGGGGTACCTACAGAGCCCTCACTTTGACTGAGGCTTGGACAAGGCGAAATTCAAAGTATAGCCATCAGGTCAATCGAAGATTACAACCTGACGACTATGGCGACGCGAGGCGGCTCAAGGAGTCCGAGCCAAGGACCTGTCGTCGGGAACATTTTAAAGTCTGTCGACTATCGGGGAGGGTCGTTTAAAGTCTGTTAGACTATGTAAGGAAGCTTGCCAGCCATAAGAAGAAATCATACCTGAGGCACCCCTGGTTGAAACGAGTCTGGAGACGCTTCGACAAGACTCTTTCGTCTGAAGATAACTTGATGTCTGAAAGCATTAGGGGTTATAAGGATTCTAAAGGTTACTGAAAATTGTCTGAAACAAATAAATATTGAGAACACCAGGACGTCGGTAGAAACTGCTGGGGGGGAATTTGCTTGCGTCGGTCTCAAGCGAACTCTCGTCGGGGAATATGCTGATGATTCTGTCTAGATTGAATCATTCCTGGGAATCTACTTGTGTCTGTTTCCAAACAAACTCCATCTCTCGAGAAGTGCAATCGGCTATCATGAACTCTCGCTGGATAAAAAGTATTGATAAAGGTGCGTCTTAAAACACCGTCAAAGAGGCTTGACTGATAATGGCGCGTCCTAAGCACCGTTGGAAATCCGCTCGTTGCAAGCGAAATTCTGATGAACGGCCCTTGTTGGGAGATAAAAACATCGTGACGGTTTGCAGTCTGTCTTGGCAAAATACGGGTCCGGACAAAAGTAAATGTCCAAAAGAACCAAATATGTAATATAAGGTGTCGGAGAAGAGGCGCACAAAAAATGGGCCCACAAATAACAAATTTATAACGAACTTTTGAAAATTGAGCTGGAGGGAAGCTGGGGACAGGCGCAGCAAGAGTTGCGGCTCTTGGAAGAGGCGCAGCAGGTGCTGCGTCTTTTCCTGGGCTTGTCCCTGTCTGAGTAAAAACTCGAAAAAGCCGTGTGTTACTCATAATTAACAAAAAACAAATCCTCTCTAAACTCTCTCAAATTCCAACTAATTTCCGTCAAAATTTGATCAACTCGTGCCATTAATCATGATTAATAGAGGTATGCATCTTATTCTTGCTTTCAATTCTTGTTTTTGATCAATTAGAGCCGAAAAATTAGGGTTTCCCCTCCCCTTTATGTCGAAAATTTGGGGGTATTGCCCTTAATGGATTTGTTTGATAAAATTGACATTAGAAATGGATAATTGGCAATGTTAGGAACATAACCATGTATTCTTTTTGAATTTTCGTCAAGTATTGAGTATTTGAGCAAAATTGAGACGTTTTCTCAGTTGTTTCAAAAATTGCTTCCAAAATGCCTTTAGGGTTGTCCATTTTTGATGAAATTTGGTTTTCTGGAACCCTTGTGTAATGGGTGAACTTCCTACCATGTCAGATTTTTGATTTGCGATAACTTTTTTAGGACACTTTTCTAGGGCATAATCGCTATTATAGCGAAATGCTGCCAAATTTTTGCCTCAAACCCATGACTAGGCTTGAACTTAGACTTGACCCATTATTCCACATAAGTGGTCGGGTTTTGAAAGAAATGGCCAAAGATAGCGAGAAAAGGCCAATCTTAGGGCTCGAAAACACATGAAAATGACCTTATCAAGGCCTGTCGTGGCTTGACATGGCCTATTCTACCTTAATTTTGCAGGTAACATTCCTTCTACGTCGGGGAGGGCTCCCATGGACGTAAACTTTGACCCTTCTCTAGCTCTTGTAGGGGGAGAGAGAGAGGAGGGAGGTGGTTGAGGAGGAGCCTGAGGAGGTCTCGTGGCGTGCCAACGTGGGACGTGGTGGTCGCCAGTTAGTGGGCCAGTTAGTGGCGTGCCACCTGTCCTACAAGACGGCGAGGAGTCTGGTAAATTTTGAACTTATCATTTATTATTCACCTTCCTTACTCGTTTATCGTTTCATTTCTTACTTGCCTTATGCAAAAGATTGTGTTTGCTTCGAATCAATGCAGGATGCCGGAAACATGAGGTCCTTTTCCGGCTACACAACGATGATGGATGCCTTCGAGAGACTGTCGGAGGAGGAGAAGGCCATCATCGAGTTGGGAGCTTTTGGAGCTTTGGTGGATGCGTGGAGGCCGATCAGGGAAAGGAAGATTCGGGCTAACCTTTGCCTGATTCGAGCTTTCCTTGATCGGTACTGGAACACAACCTCAACCTTCCATATGCCTTTTGGAGAGGTTATGGTCACCTTGGAGGTCTACGGCATGATCTCAGGCCTGCCGTGCGGAGAGGAGGTGTTGGTGTGGACGTTGACGGCCATGAGAGTGGACTCAGCCGAGGCGAGGAGGCTGATCGGCTGGAACCCGGCGGAGGGTGCTGCCAGCGTTCTTGGGTTAGTGCCAAGTTCTTACGTCAGGGACTACTTTGCGGGTAGAACCCCGACAACGGTGATGATGGATGGGAGGAGAATGGCTCCTCCTGCTTGTACAGCAAAGCAGAGGGCTCGTTTGTGGTTGTGGTGGTTCTTGTCTTCAATTTACCTCGGAGACAAGGGGAGGCTGTCGACGAAGCTTCTTCCTTTTCTTTCTGAGTTGAGTAGCCTAGGTCGGTGGGACTAGGCTACTCTTGGCTTTGTGGTCCTCACTCGCTACATGAGGGTCATGGTACGTCCTGAGCTGATGGAGAAGGGGACTTCTCCTGCTACCGTCGGTCCTGGACTCTTGTTGGAGGTATGAACCTTCTTTTACATTATGAAAGATCATTATTTCTTCATTTATTTTCATTTCTGTCGAATTATGAAAGATCATTATCAATTAATTTTGTTTTGCACGCGTGGGTATACTTCTACTTTCCCGGCTTCGCTCCCAAGAGGACAGAGCCTGATCCGAGGGCGTACCCGGTTGTGAGGGACTGGGTAGTGTGCTATAGGAAGAGCCAACGCTTTTCTTACAATGTCTGTCGGAGGGGCGTGAATGCCCTGAAGTTTGAGAGCGTAAGTACCTTTGATTACTTTTCCTTTGATTATGTTTTTATTATTATTTAGAAGCGATCATAGGAATGACCCCCCTTCCCTACTTAGAGCCGATCATAGGAATGACCCCTCGTTTGCTTGTTTTAGTAGGTGCCTAGACCCTGGGTTGACTACCCTGACGTTCTAGCCTTCGTGGCTGACGTCCTTCATCCCAAGAGCTCGAGTCGGTTGTTGCCGAGGACGTCCATGGGACATGTGTGGTACCTGGGCGAGCGTTTGACTCGTTAGTGCTCTCGTGACACTTTCGCGGTTCCCATTGATCCTCCACGGATGATGTTTAGAGAGCCTTATGACGCCGAGAGAGAGGCTGACTTGGCGGACGCTAGCGGTGATGCCCTTCTCCTCCCTGGCGAGGAGTACTCCGGGTTTGTTCACCGGAGGTTGGCGTTCTGGCCGATCGTGGTAAGTATCTTACTTTTATGCTTTTGAATTTATTTTGACAAATGATGAATGATCGTCAAATAAAAATCTATTTGAAACTCGTAGGAGATCGAGGTGGCAGGCATCGAGCCCACAGCTTACCCAGAGACACTCGAGTACACTGACGCAGCGGGGATGATGACGATCTCGGAGATCTGCGACTTCTGTGAGGAGGTGACGGACGCGGGCCTAGGAGAGTGGCAGCACCTAGTGAGGAGGGTAAGCCCCCAGCTTTGGCTATCTTACTTGTCTTATTTGCATAAGAATGCTTTTATTCCTTTTTCTTGAACCTTTTTGTCATTTTAAAATGCAGGTGGCAACATCTCAGTACGTGGCGCTGTGGAGGATGGACAACCGACTAGGGGCTACGGTCATCGAGGTACTCGTATTTTTTTCGAAATGATTGAAATGAGGCATTTCTTCATCACTTGCAGAGAGAGCGCGACCTGGAGCACGAGCTGGCGCAGTCGCGAGAGGAGACAGTTATTCTGTTGAGGGAGTTGGAGGTCAGGGACGTTGATATCGCTACTCTCGAGGCGACCCTAGCTGAGCTGAGTGGTGACCAGGAGTAGCTACTTTCCCTTTTTGTTGTTGTCTTGTATATACTTTGTACATTTTGGACTTCGTTTTGGATTTTTCGGACCTGTTTTGGGCGAGAGCCCCCAGTTTGATGTATATATCGCTTTTTTGTTGTACATATGATGGCCTGAGTGCCTTTGTTGCTGGTTGTTTGCTGTTCCTGGAGGTTAGCTTAAAAACAGGTTTGGTAGGTGACGGTTTGTGCCGTCATGCTGCCGAAATTTACACAGAATTTATACGTGAAACACATAGCATATGGGTGGCGTAAATTGGCGCAAAATGAGAAAAGGTACAAAAAGTGCCCGAAAATGAGCAAAACTGACAAAAATGTCCAAAAATGCATAGAAAATGCGAAAAAATGAGTGATAATAACCGGACAGTAGGGAGGGCGACCCCCTAAAAAAACTTAAAAAGAAATGTATAAGTGTGAAAAATATTAAAAACGAGGAGTGAAATGATTCCCCTAAAAAAGAATAAATAAAAAAATGGGCAAGTGTGCTCGTTTGGCGAAAATGTCGAGTTCGTCTCGAAAAGCGAACCCGAAAAAATTAGGAAATATAAAGATGGTAATTTGGCGGAATTACCAAAAGAAAACCCTATAGGAATAGGAAATTATAGCAAAAGCAAATTAGGAAAGATCCAAATCTGAAAATCACGGAAAAACGCCTGGAGAAGAGACGCAGCAAGTGCTGCGACTCTTCGAAGAGGTGCAGCAGATGCTGCGCCATTTCCCCAGCTGATCATACCTCGACATTAATTAGGAAATAGCGATTAGTATAAACAGAGACTTCGGGGAAGCTTTTATTCACACAATTCCTTTATCTTTATTCCTTCTATCTCATAAAAGTTCTCATATCTTCTAAAAATTTCAAAATTATGGATGCTTTTGAAAACCGTCTCAAACAGTAGATGAACGAGTTCACGAATGTTGAGAAACATGACATGGGTGCTTTTAATTTGGGATCGATCTTGAGTCTCAAATTAGTGAAAATTGTGAAGCGTTTCTTTGATGCCTATCTTATGTATTGGGACCCAAATTTTCATGTGTTTGCCTTTCCTGGAGGCGATATTTGTCCTTTCCCGGCAGAAATAGCTGCTATTGGAGGATGGGACCCGTAGAATTCATCCGATATACCGCTTAGCTCTCAAAGATATATAAGTAAATTTGGAGACTTGCTCGGATTGACCAAGGCTGAGGTGGACCGTCTTGTGACCTCGAAAGGAGTTCGTATGTTTGATTTTATTGACCGATTTATAAATAGGGAGGACCCTTCTATTTCTTATGTTGCGAGGCGCAGAGCTTTTGGGTTTTGTCTACTTCATTGTTATGTCCTTCAAGGGCATGTTGACAAGGAGATGAGAGGAGATCCTCGTTTTCTGAGCCTAGTGGAACAAATGGAGATGCGCTAGAGCCCGGCGTGCCTAGTTTTAGGAGAGACCATTCTTGGTTTGGATAACAGAAAGGCCAACCGCGAGCTTCATTTCTTGGGAAGTCCCATCATTCTACAGGTAAGAACGCACTTTTCATTTTTTGTATCTGTCAACCGTTTTTTCTCTTTTTTTTTCGTTTTTTTTTCTTTCTTTTTTTTCGGTTGATGAAAGGGGATTGACTCCCGTCTTCTTTTGTAGGTTTGGCTGATGGAGCAGCTGCAATTGATCGAGCCCCTAGTTAATGTGCCAGGATATCATCCTCGATCGATTGCAATGAGAACCAGGCTCTACATGGTGGACTTCACTCGGGTTTGCAATTACTGGGAAAATAAATTGAAGAATGAAGGAGGTCCTCTGATCCGGTGGATCGTGTCATGGTGGCATCTCAGGTCAGTCACTGGAGTCTCATCTTTGGACCTGACACGGTCAGTTCGTATCCCTGGCTTGGAATTCATGATTTGTATTTATCCGGAGAGGTTGATGAGGCAAGTGGGCCGTAGACAGAATATTCTGAAGCTTGATATCGTACCTCAAACTACATTGGCACATACTACAGAGATTTGTCGGGAGTGGGCAATCAGGTGGGCTCAGAGGAACATGTGGTTCATACCAGTTCATATTGGCTCCTTATGGGTATCTGACTCATACTTGCAATGGAGGAAGGATGGTACTCCTGAAGAGCGTGAGAAATTGAGGAAACACGAGCCTGTTGACTACAAGATTCGTGAGTTATCAAAGGAGAACCAGAAGTACTTGACTGAGGAGGAAGAAGAGGCGGGATTCCGAGTCATTCATCCGTCGAAGAAACCGAAGACCTCTTCTGCCGTAGAGATGGTGATGAATCGAAATGGCAAGGTTAGACCGCGAGAGAGACCTTTAGTGATTAGATCGGAGATAGAATAAGAGTGCCCGGCTCGTGGTCGAGATAAGAAGTATGACAAGGGTGACAAAGGCAAAGGGAAAATGGAAGAATAGCCTTAGTCATTTATTATAGTATTTATTTATTATTATTTAAGTTGTAATAAACGGCCGCTTTTTTAGAATCCTAGCCTAGCATTTTATATTATTTGGCGTACTATTATTATTTATGGAACAAATGAATAAAAGATTAATTAGTTAAGAAACTATTATGATTTCCTTTTATTATTCTTGTCGAAATTCAAACGCAAATGCAAATGTCCGTCTATTTACATGTTTTAATAATGGGTTGTATCCTGTGAATGATTGCCTACGTATTCATTAAAAATGAAATCAAACCCTGTGCGTAGTTCAATAAATGTAAAAGAATAATTGTTCGAAGCAAGAGCTTGTAATGAACATTAGAAAATAAGCATGAGCTTTACTTACTCCTAAAATACAATTCCATTTATTTGATGATATGAGGATGACGAAGTGTCAAAATGCAAGAGCAAGGTTACATAGGCTTTCTTTCAGCGGGCCAAGGGCCATTTTTATTTTGTGTCACATGAGCGGCACGTGGGTGTTTACGCGAGGCGCATTTCCTATCCTGTACTAAGGGTAGCATCGTTTCAGTTGGTCGAGGTTAGTTGGGTTAGCAAATTTATTCCCATCTAGGTCTGTAATCCTAACCGCACCCCTCGAGAGTATGGACTTGACTAGGAAAGGTCCGGCCCAGTTGGGTTTAAACTTTCCACGTGGATCGACAGGTAGGAGAGCTCTGACTGATTTGAGGACCAAATCTCCTTCTTTTATGTTCCTGGGCTTAACCCGTTTAGTGAAGGCTCCTTTGATACGTGCCTAATATGTTTTCACATTATGTAATGCTCGCAACCTTCGTTCATCTAAGAGGATGAGTTCTTCATAACGATCCCTATTCCATTCAGCTTCTGGAATTTGACTTTCAAGCAAAATGCGTAAGGACGGGGTTTCTAGTTCAAGTGGTTGCACAGCTTCCATGCCATAGGTCATAAATAAAGGAGTAGCCCCAGTGGGTGTCCTAACTGACGTGCGATAACCCCATAGTGCGAAAGGTATTTTGCTAGGGCAATCTCGATAATTGTCGATCATTTTCTTGAGGATCATGACGACGTTCTTGTTAGCTGCCTCTACCATGCCATTGGTTTGAGGTCTACAAGGCGAGGAATGGTGGTGCTTGATTTTGTATTTGACTAGCAATTGTGCAGCTTCGGCTTGAAAATGTGACCCATTGTCACTGATGATCTCATGTGGGCAACCATATCGACAGATGATATTGGTTTGTATGAACTTTGCCACATGTTTAGCTGTAAGAGCAGTATAGGATGCCGCCTCGAGTGCCATTGATGTATATATCGCTTTTTTGTTGTATATATGATGGCCTGAGTGCCTTTGTTGCTCGTTGTTTGCTGTTCTTGCAGGGTAGCTTAAAAACAGGTTTGGTAGGTGACGGTTTGTGCCGTCATGCTGCCGAAATTTACATAGAATTTATACGTGAAACACATAGCATATGGATGGCATATATTGGCGCAAAATGAGAAAAAGTAAAAAAAGTGCCCGAAAAAGAGCAAAATTGACAAAAATGTCCAAAAATGCATAGAAAATGCGCAAAAATGCCCAAAAATGAGCGAAAATGACCGGACAGTAGGGAGGGCGACCCCCTAAAAAAACTTAAAAAGAAATGTATAAGTGTGAAAATTATTGAAAACGAGGAGTGAAATGATTCCCCTAAAAAAGAATAAATAAAAAAATGGCTAAGTGTGCTCGTTTGGCGAAAATGTCAAGTTCCTCTCGTAAAGCGAACCCGAAAAAATTAGGAAATATAAACATGGTAATTTGGCGGAATTACCAAAAGAATACCCTATTGGAATAAGAAATTATAGCAAAAGCAAATTGGGAAAGATCCAAATCTGAAAATCACGGAAAAACGCCTGGTGAAGAGACGCAGCAAGAGCTGCGACTCTTCAAAGAGGTGCAGGAGATGCTGCGCCATTTCCCCAGCTGATCATACCTTCACAGAAATTAGGAAATAGCGATTAGTATAAACAGAGACTTCGGGGAAGCTTTTATTCACACAATTCCTTTATCTTTATTCCTTCTATCTCATAAAAGTTCTCATATTTTCTAAAAATTAAAAAATTATGGATGCTTTTGAAAACCTTCTCAAACAGTAGATGAACGAGTTCACAAATGTTGAGAAACATGACATGGGTGCTTTTAATTAGGGATCGATCTTGAGTCTCAAATTAGTGAAAATTGTGAAGCCTTTCTTGGATGCTTGTCTTATGTATTGGGACCCAAATTTTCATGTGTTTGCCTTTCCTGGAGGCGATATTTGTCCTTTCCCGGAAGAAATAGCTGCTATTGGAGGATGGGACCCGGAGAATGCACCCGCTATACCCCTTAGCTCTCAAGGATATAAAAGTAAATTTGGAGACTTGCTCGGATTGACCAAGGCTGAGGTGGACCGTCTTGTGACCTCGAAAGGAGTCCGTATGTTTAATTTTATTGACCAATTTATAAATAGGGAGGACCCTTCTATTTCTTTTGTTGCGAGGCGCAAAGCTTTTGGGTTTTGTCTACTTCATTGCTATGTCCTTCAAGGGCATGTTGACAAGGAGATGAGAGGAGATCCTCGTTTTCTGAGCCTAGTGGAACAAATGGAGCTGCGCAAGAGCCCGGCGTGCCTAGTTTTAGGAGAGACCATTCTTGGTTTGGATAACAGAAAGGCCAACCGCGAGCTTCCTTTCTTGGGAAGTCCCATCATTCAACAGGTAAGAACCCACTTTTCATTTTTTGTATCTGTCAACCGTTTTTTCTCTTTTTTTTCGTTTTTTATCTTTCTTTTTGTTCGGTTGATGAAAGGGGATTTACTCCTGTCTTCTTTTGTAGGTTTGGCTGATGGAGCAGCTGCGACTGATCGAGCCCCTAGTTAATGTGCCAGGATATCATGCTCGATCGATTGCAATGAAAACCAGGTTCTACATAGTGGACTTCACTCGGGTTTGCAATTACTGGGAAAATAAATTGAAGAATAATGGAGATCCTCTGATCCAGTGGATCGTGTCGTGGTGGCATCTCAGGTCAGTCACTGGAGTCTCATCTTTGGACCTGACACGGTCAGTTCGTATCCCTGGCTTGGAATTCATGATTTGTATTTATCCGGAGAGGTTGATGAGGCAAGTGGGCCGTAGACAGAAGATTCCGAAGCTTGATATCGTACCTCAAACTGCATTAGCACATACTACAGAGATTTGTCGGGAGTGGGCAATCAGGTGGGCTCAGAGGAACATGTGGTTCATACTAGTTCCTGTTGGCTCCTTATGGGTATCTGACTCATACTTGCAATGGAGGAAGGCTGGTACTCCTGAAGAGCATGAGAAATTGAGGAAACACGAGCCTATTGACTACAAGATTCGTGAGGTATCAAACGAGAACCAGAAGTACTTGACCGAGGAGGAAGAAGTGGTCGGATTCTGAGTCGTTGATCCGTTGAAGAAACCGAAGATCGTTTCTGCCGTAGAGATGGTGATGAATCGAAATGGCAAGGTTAGACCGCGAGAGAGACCTTTAGTGATTAGGTTGGAGATCGCACAAGAGCGCCCGGCTCGTGGTCGAGACAAGAAGTATGATAAGGGTGACAAAGGCAAAGGGAAAATGGAAGAATAGCCTTAGTCATTTATTATAGTATTTATTAATTATTATTTAAGTTGTAATAAACGGCGGGGTTTTTAGAATCCTAGCCTAGCATTTTATTTTCAGCATTTTATATTGTTTGGCGTATTATTATTATTTATGGAACAAATGAATAAAATATTAATTAGTTAAGAAACTATTATGATTTCCTTTTATTATTCTTGTCGAAATTCAAATGCAAATGCAAATGTCCGTCTATTTACATGTTTTAATAATGGGTTGTATCCTGTGAATGATTGCCTACGTATTCATTAAAAATGAAATCAAACCCTGTGCGTAGTTCGAATAAATGTAAAAGAATAATTGTTAGAAGCAAGAGCTTGTAATGAACTTTAGAAAATAAGCATGAGCTTTACTTACTCCTAAAATACAATTCAATTTATTTGATGATATGAGGATATCGAAGTGTCAAAATGCAAGAGCAAGGTTACATAGGCTTTCTTTCAGCGGGCCAAGGGCCATTTTTATTTTGTGTCGCATGAGCGGCACATGGGTGTTTACGCGAGGCGCATTTCCTATCATGTACTAAGGGTAGCATCGTTTTAGTTGGTCGAGGTTAGTTGGGTTAGCAAATTCATTCCCATCTAAGTCTGTAATCCTAACCGCACCCCTCAAGAGTATGGACTTGACTAGGAAAGGTTCGGCCCAGTTGGGTTTAAACTTTCCACGTGGATCGAAAGGTAGGAGAGCTCTGACTGATTTGAGGACCAAATCTCCTTCTTTGATGCTCCTGGGCTTAACCCGTTTAGTGAAGGCTCATTTGATACGTGCCTAATATGTTTTCACATTATGTAATGCTCGCAGCCTTCATTCATCCAAGAGGATGAGTTCTTCATAACGATCCCTATTCCATTCAGCTTCTGGAATTTCACTTTCAAGCAAAATGCGTAAGGACGGGGTTTCTAGTTCAAGTGGTTGCACAGCTTCCATGCCATAGGTCATAAATAAAGGAGTAGCCCCAGTGGGTGTTCTACCTGACGTGCAATAACCCCATAGTGCGAAAGGTATTTTGCTAGGCCAATCTCGATAATTGTCAATCATTTTCTTGAGGATTATGACGACGTTCTTGTTAGCTACCTCTACCGCGCCATTGGTTTGAGGTCTATAAGGCGAAGAATGGTGGTACTTGATTTTGTATTTGACTAGCAATTGTGCAGCTTCAGCTTGGAAATATGACCCATTGTCACTGATGATCTCATGTGGGCAACCATAACGACAGATGATAATAGTTTGTAGGAACTTTGCCACATGTTTAGCTGTAAGAGAATAATAGGATGCCGCCTCGGCCCATTTATTAAAATAGTCGATAGCTACCAAAATGAAACAATGACCTCCAGTTCCAGGTGGAGTGATCTTCCCGATGATGTCGATTCCCCAAGTAGAAAACGGCCAAGGAGAGGGCATGGTGTAAAGCAGTGAGGGAGGGACGTGTTGCACATTCCCGAAGATTTGGCTATTATGGCAATGTCTGACGTATTTAATACAATCTGACTTCATTGTGTTCCAGTAATATCCTAGACGCGTGATTTTCATTGCCATCATGGGTCCACTCATGTGAGGACCGCATTCTCCATCGTGAACTTCATCCATCACTTTTTGTGCCTGTGAATGATCAAGGCAACGCAAAACTACACCAAGAGGTGTTCTTTTGTACAATTCTCCTTACATGAGGAGGTATTGAGAGGCTAGTAGGCGTATGGCATGTTGTCCCCTCTTATCCATATCTGGTGGATATACCATTGAGTTTGAAGTTTAGGATGGCTTGGAACCAAGGTTCCTCTGGGCTTCCTTCTTCCTCTGTAATTTGGTGTACATAGGCTGGTTCTGACCGCCGTTCGATGCATAAAGGCATTTCTACCATGTTGTCTGGCATATTAATCAAAGATGCAAGTTTCGCAAGAGCTTCTCCAAATTGATTCTCTTCACGAGGTAGGTGTAGATAACTGACTTGATCGAAGAATTGGGCAACTTGATCTATCCTAGCCTGATAGGGTGCTAGACTTTCACTTCGAATTTTCCAAGATCCCGTAATTTCATTAATGATCAAGGATGAGTCCCCGTGAACTCGAAGATTCTTGATGCCTAAACTTATTACTGCTTGTAGACCAATGAAGCAAGCTTCATATTCTGCTGTGTTATTTGTCACCTCGAAGTCGAGTTTGACAGAAAGTGGTGTAGGCTCGCCTTCAGGAGAAATAAGCAACACTCATATTCCCAATCCTCTTAAATTTGATGCTCCATCAAAATAAAGATCCCAGGAGCCTACACTGCTTTGTAGGATATCCTCGTCTGGGAACGACCACATGTCTATTGCTTGGGTGTCGTTGATAGGATTGTCTGCAAAGAACTCGGCAATAGCGCGTCCCTTTATGACCTTCAGAAGTGCGTATTTGAGATCAAACTCTGAGAGTATTAGGGTCCATCTTGCCAAACGTCCATTGAGAATAGGTTTCTCGAAGAGGTATTTGACGGGATCTATTTTGGAATACACCTTGACAGAGTAGAGAAACATGTAGTGGTGTAGCTTCTTTGTTGCCCACACAAGAGCGAGGCATGTCTTTTCGAGAGGTGTGTACTTACACTCATATTCCAAGAACTTCTTACTAAGGTAGTAGATAGCTATTTCTTCTTTCCCAACAGCTTGTGCGAGCATACCCCTGTTTTGTGTGGATTTTGCGCAAGGCAAGATCAGGTCAGGGTTGATATAGGTAGGGTTAACAAGCTCTATATGGTTTATTAGTCAGATTGTCAAGGCAGAATAGAAAGATATAAAGATGATAAAAATAACAATAACAAGACAAAGAATTTTGTACGTGAAAAACCCTTAAATGGGAAAAAACCACAGGCACCAAGCCAGGAGAGGATTTCACTATTGTATTATATGTTTAGCACAATGGGACGTAAGTATGTAAGATTTGTATATCAATATTGTCTGCTATTTCTCGTCTTGTATATCTGTGGACATGGCCCACCTGCGAGCCCACTTCGATCTGTGGACATGCAACGGTCTTTTTTAAAGCCACGCTTGGCGGCGTAAAGATGCTTTCGACCGGATCGTTTTAGATCGGTCAGTTTCGGCTTGGTAAGGGTCACGAAACGATTAGAGATGTTCGGAGTCGCCACCAAGCATTTGTGGGATTCTTGGAACCCGTTCGAAATCCACTTTATATCTCGGTCAAATCGAAGCACAAAGCAGCGTTTGACATAAGTACTAAAGATAAGGAAATCGTCCCTCTTTAGCATCATATCTCTAGAATGACTCTCGTACGCCCTGGATAAGGTCGTCCACTATCCAAAGTTTCTGAGTAAGAGGTGAAGGTACGTATTGGGAAGCCCTTTAATCAAACACCCAATCCCGCCCGCGGTAGCGGCCTCTACTGTTCGATCTTGGTTGGTTGAATGCAAAATTTGATAAAACGGTTTAAATGCATGAATGCGCATCCAATAATTTAAACCTAACATGTGAGAGCTTTCTAAGTCGGATTATTTAATCCAAGTATCAAGTATAATATGTCGAGTTGGATTAATGATTGATTTGCATGCAAGACAGGAATTAAACATCCATTTATCGGATTAGGTTTAGGGTGCAAAACGTGATACATTTGTCTTAGTAAAGCATTTTACAAATATGATATTGGAATAAACAAATAGTCATTTGATTGATGTGACCATAATTAGCGCATATTTAGCCCCCGAATTAGCCTTGTTCCCATGCTTTTTAGTGCATATTTGGGTCATTTATTGTCTTTAGTTCTTTGTTTTGCATATTCTTTGAGATTTTGATCCCTTGGTAGAAAAGGAGTGCAAATCTTGCATTTTCATGGCAAAACGAGACTAAATTGATTGAATTCAATGACCAAGCATCAAGGAGAGATAAGGTTAGAAGGCCTTTGTACATATGATAGTAGATGAGCAATGTTGAGAAAGGATCCTTGCATCCCCGAGGAAATCCCCAAGGATTTTATGAAGAAAAGGGAAGAAAAGAAGAAGAAATAGTGCTGAGCTGCAATCCGAGCGGATTGTCCTGAATCCGCCCGTCCTCCACAAGCACAATCCGTGCGTCTTCCTTCAAAGACGCCCGGACAGCAGTCACAGAATCCGCCCGGATTCCCCTGAAGACGCCCGTCTTCCCCTGCCTGAATCCGCCCGTCCCGACTCCAATACGCACGGATTCCAAGATGCAATAAATTTCGTCTTCTCCAAGCTACAAAGAAAGAAGCCCTTCCTTCGAAAAATACCGGCTTCTCCCTGCTCAATCTAAAAAGTATAATTACTAGTTTAGCCTTTAGTTAACCCTAATTCATCCACCTAATTTCCACTATAAATACCCCATTAGTCTAATTAGAAGAGCATGTCCTTCTTATCAATAATTAGAGTAGTTAATATCAATCAAATCTCTCTTTAGTATTGTAATCAACAATTAATCAAGTTTTAATATAAGTTTTATTTCCTTAATCTTTCTTTTGTTCATCCTTTATTTTGGGTAATTGAAGATTATTTGGGTTATTATTGGGAGATTGACAACCTCTCAATCAAGCATCAAGTACTTCTTTTATTCTTTGCTTTATTGTTGGAATCATTAGTAGGTATAATTCTCTTCATCCCTTTTTAATTATTGTTAATTACTTTCATTTATCCATCATGTTTCCTTTTGTTGGTATGATTGACAACCTTGCTAGCATGATCAACATGATAATGAGTGAGGAGTGACCTAGCTAGGGTTAATGGGTAATTAGGGGAAACCAACATGGGGAATGATTCATGCTTAAATTAATATGCTTTCATGGTTTATTTGCTTGCTTGTTTTGATCTCAACTCATGCACATGTTATGTTTGATGAAATGTGAGTCTATGAATCCTTGCATTTTTTACCCATCACCTATCTTTTCAATGAGACTTGTAAGACATAAACCAACTCGAGTCTCATTAGACCATGCATGTTGTTGAGTAGGGAAGATTAAGTCGACTTGTAGGTGTTGTACAATCTAATCGATTCGGCTCCGGGACCCAAACTTTCCTAGGATTGTAAGATATAACCCAACTCAATCCATCACAACAATAATTGCTTGCTTATAATTTGAGAACATGTTTGTATGATCAATTCCCATGATTCCCCTATGACCCCATGACACCCTAGTGCTTTTTATCAATTGTTTACAACTCTTTTATTTCATCTTGCTTATTTACTTTCATTGCTATTTAGTTTAGTGACCTTCTACATCAACCCAAATTGTGACACCCCTAAGACACCACTAGTTTCAATAGAAATCTCATCTCAATTCCCGTCCCTTGGGATCCGACCTTTACTTGCCTCTTTACTAATGTAGAGTTGTTTGTGAAGCTATAAATTGTGTTTTGATTCGGACGTGACCCAACGACAACATCTATTAAATTACGAAAACGGAATCGGACCGATCAAAAATGGCGCCGTCGCCGGGGACGGTGTTAACTTGATTTAGATTTTCTTACATTGTTATTAGTTGTGTCTTTCTTTGCCTTGGGGAAGTAAAACTTCTCAAGGTTTGTTCTAATTGTTTTCGAGTTGTTTGATATTTTGCATGTCTAGAAGGTCACAAAGTGATTTGTTACCTTTTGATCGTGAAATCGAAAGAACCTTGACAAACAATAAGAGATTTGTTAGGAGGAATTTGAGAGGTTGTAGATATTCAACCAACTATTGAGTTCATCAACCCTTTTGCAAGAGAAGGTGAGGAGAACCCAACACAAAATACCATACAAAATCAACCCACAATGCCTAAATTTTCATCACATTCCGTACCCACCGAGGAGAACCTACCCAATGGTACTCCCACACCACAACATCTAACCGGAAATTTTATTTCCAAATCCGCCTTTATCCAATTAGTCGAAAGGAGCCAATTTGGGGGGATGCCTAGTGAAGACCCTCATTCTCATATGGAAACCTTTTGTGACTATTGTGATGCGATTTCTCAAACCGGTGTGACTCAAGACCAAATTCGATGGGTCTTATTTCCTTTTTCTCTAATCGGCACCGCGAAACAATGGTTGAAGGGCCTTGATAAGGCCACTCTCGAAATTGATTCTTGGAATAAGTTGGCTCTAGCTTTCTACAAAAAGTTCTACCCACCGGAAAAGACTAACATGCTAAGAGCTCAAATTACGGGTTTTAAGCAAAGGGATGAAGAATCTTTGTATGAAGCTTGGGAGCGGTTCAAGGGAATTTGTCGCTCATGTCCTCACCATGGACTTAGCGAATGGTTCTTGGTACAACAATTTTGGAACGGTCTATATGAAGATTCAAGGAACATTCTCGACATGGGATCAAATGAAATGTTCACCGAAGTTGATGACAATCAAACATGGAACAAGATTAAGGAAATGGCGGTCCATAACTCACAATATAGTAGACCTCGCAAGGCTACTAGAGGAGGAAGGCATGAAGTGGACTTCGTTACTCAATTGGGTGCTCAACTTGGTGCTCACATTGACACAATCAATTTGAAGTTTGAACAAGCTATGGCTAGACTTGAAGAAGCCTCAAAATCACCAAAGCATCATGTTAATGCCAGGTCGGCATCCTCATCAATCCCAAATGGGATATGTGAGAATTGTGGAACTTTGGGACATGACTAAAGTGAATGTAGGGGAACAAATGAACAAGTGAATGCTTTCCAAGCATACAAGAGTGGTACCCCTTATTCCAACTATTACAATGAAAACACCAAGTTTCATCCAAATCTCTCATACAAAAGCCAAAATGTTCAAAACCCTCAAACAACATACACCCCACCTCCCATGAGAAACCAAAATCAAAGACCCTTTTACAACCAAAACCAAGGTTACCAAAATCAAAATCCATACAATCACCAAAATGACCAAGGTTTTGATGTTCAAAAAGCGGTCCTCCAAATGCAAAAGAATCAACAAGAATTTTTCACTCAAATGCAAAAAGAAAGCCAAGCAAAAGAAACCACCATCAACAACATTCTAGCTCACACTAAGATGTTGGAAACCCAATTGACTCAACTAGCATCTTCAAGCTCACAAAGACAAAAGGGGCAATTACCACCTCAAAGTAATCCCCCAAGACATGAAACGGTTAGTGCCATTCACTTGAGAAGTGGTACAAGGTATGAAGCACCGAAGAAGCAAGTTGAGGATGAAGTTGCGGAAGCAAGTGATAAGGAAGAAATTGTGCAAAACTCCAAAGATGGAGAATCATCGAAAGAAGAAATTTCAAAGAAAAATGAAGACAAGGCCAAGGAGAAGGAGCCCATTGTGATTAGACTTCCTTTTCCAAGTCGTCAAGCCAAGCCCAAATTTGATGACCAACTTGGAAAGTTTATGGAAATTGTGAAGAATTTGGAAGTCTTAATTCCTTTCACGGAATTAATCAATCACGTGCCGGCCTATGCGAAATACATGAAAGACATCCTCACAAAGAAGAAGTCGATCCGGAAACTTGAGACTATCGCCTTCACTAAGGTGAGTAGTGCAATACTTCAAGGGAGTTCACCTCCAAAACTAAAGGATCCGGGAAGCTTCTCAATACCGTGTACCATTGGCGACACCACAATCAACAAAGCCTTATGTGATCTAGGGGCTAGTGTGAGTGTTATGCCGTACTCGGTGAGTAAAAGGTTGGGGATGGGAGAGCTTAAATGCACCAATATCACACTCCAAATGGCCGATAGATCGACGAAGACACCATTAGGGATATGGGAAGATGTCCCCGTGCGAATTGGGAAGTTTTTCATCCCGGTGGACTTTGTCATTGTTGATATGGAGGAAGATTCCAACATTTCAATCATTCTAGGAAGACCCTTCTTACACACCGCGGGTGCGGTGATTGATGTAAAACATGGTGAGCTCACTCTAGAAGTGGGAGATGAGAGTATAACTTTTAATCTTGACAAGACCATGAGAGCTCCCTGTTTACATGAACCGTGTTTTATGATCGATCATTATAGTCGGAAGGATGAAAGGAAGAAGTCGGAACTCCAAAGGAAGAAGAAAATTGAAGATGCTCCATTCAAAGAGCAAGTGAATTGTGACAAAGAGAGCTTGCAAAGCTCATCAAAGACAAGCAATGAAGAAGATGGCCTCATTGGCCAAGAAAAGAAATTGAGAGAATTGTCTCCATCAAATCAAGAGATTTTCAATGATCAACTTAATGAAGTTTGTGGTCTTTGGGACGACGAATTTGAAGGGATTTTTAATCCCTACATTGGTAATGCCATCGATCAAGACCGACAACAAGGGCCAAGGTCTATTGAAGACCTCTATCATGATAATGAACAAGCTTTTGATTACTTTTTCAAGGTGTTGAGCAACATCAACAACACCTTGAACATGCCCCCTTGACATCTCATCAAGAATGAGAGTTTGGTGGAGTCCTCCCTAAACCACCATTTGTAAATATTCCTAACTCCCTAACTTGCATTTCAATTCTTATATTGCATTTTTGTTATTTTTGGATTTTTAAACTTTGATCAAGATAATTATTATGTTTGAGAGAAGTGAGGGAGGGACTAATAATTTCAATTAATGTGTAGTGCTTTAGCTTAGTGTGGGAATGACAATTCCCTAGGCTACCCATGCCTTAGTAGTGCCCCACAATGAAGAACACGAGCTATGAAGAAGAATGGAAAAATGACAAGGGATTGGCAAAGTACACGGATGGAACTAAATCTGGGTACAAAGGGGTCGAATCCGAGCGGATTCAGGAGTATCCGCCCGTCTTCAGGCAATCTGGGCGTGTTGGGTAGAAGATGTACGTCCCTCTGAGCTGAACTTTTGAATTATTTTTGACTGTAAGCAAATCCGGGCGTCCTGCATTCAAATCCGCCCGTCTTCAAAAATCCGCCCGTCCTGAAGGGAAGACGCCCATCTTCTTGGTTGAGGAAAACAAGAAAAATCCCTGTAAAGGAATCCGCCCGTCTTCTGCAGAAGACGCCCGTCCCGTGTTTGCAAATCCGAGCGTCATCACTAAGAGACGCCCGTCTTTAGGCGAGGATTTCCCAACCCAGAACAGACCAAATTCGGACGTCCCGAGCAGAATCCGCCCGTCTTACCCCTGCAGTTCAAAATTTTCGGGTTTTATAAACCCCCTCCCACCTTCATTTCTTCATTCCTTCATTCATAACACTACTCAAAACCCTCAAAACCCTCATCCTCTCCATCACAAAAACAAAATTCCTCAACAACATTCACCAAAATCAAATCAAAACATCCTTTTAACAACAAATCAATCACTCCTTTTTCAACAAAAATCAAAACCAAGCACAAAATCTTCAACCTTTGAGTCGATTTTTGAATTCATAAAGGCAAAGCCTTTCACCTTTAAATCGATTTGGGTGCACTAGAAATTGAAGATTTTTCACTCTTTTCTTGGTTTAATTCATCAATGGCAAGGACTAAGGGAGCAACAAAGGCAACAAAGGCAAAGGCACCAAAGGCAAAGACACTTTCATTAAGGCAAAAGACTCTTCAAGCAAAGAAAGCATTGGCTATGGTGGTAGCAAACCCAAACTTGGAAGTGCAACAACAACAACAACCTCCCATGGGAGCAACAACATCTACTACTCCGGAAATTGATCAACTTGCAAACTATCCGGAGGTAATTTTCATTTCCAAATCCCATAGAGACACTTTTGCCTAGTTTGCTAGAAAATCATTTCAATCCACCAAGTTTATTTGTGAAGATACCTTAGAAAAATTGGATGTCCTTGAGCAAACTAGAGCCTTTTTCAAAGCCATGGGGTTGGAGAAATTGTTTGAATTAAAAGAATTGACATACCCCTCCCTTACCTTAGAATTTTTGAGTTCTTTGAAAGTTAACAAGGTTGAGACTATGGAGACCATCGAGTTTCGTCTAGCTAATGTTAGTAGATGCATCTCCTTTGAGGAAATGGGTAATGCTTTGGGTCTTAGTGATTCTCCGAGTTATTTTAAGAATGTTGGCAAATATGACCCCGGCCCTCTTTGGGAGGCGATTTCCGGAAGGAAATTTGAAGACTTTCATGCTAGTCGCGCTCTATTAGTCCACCATCCGGGCATAAGAGTGTGGCACAAGGTCGTAGGGAACACCATCAATGCAAAAAAAGACACCAACAATTTCACCAAACTCGATTTTGTTCTTCTTGAGTCGGCTTTGAACGTTGGTAGGGAATTCACCAAGCCTTTTAACTTTCTAAGGCTCTTGGTGGATAGATGGTTAAACATTGATTGTGGGAAGAAAGGCACTACCGTTATTGTGAATGGCGGCCTAGTCACTATCCTAGCTAAATACTTTGATCCTAACTTCAACAAAGATAACAAGTATGAGGCGAAAGAGGGTGGTCATCTCGTTGATATGCATACTATGATACACAAGTACAAGTGGGTTGCCCATAACCCTCTTGACACAAAGTATGGATGGCTCACTAGTGAGGCTAGATCTTTCACTTTGCCTTCGAAGATTTGTCGATTGAGTGTCCACCGGACCATTTATCTACTTCCCCTTTCAAAAGAGGCCGAGTATATTATCCAACAACAAAAGGGTGAAATTGAAGTGACCTCCTCTTTCATTGTCACACCACCCTACCCTTTCGAGTACCAAGAGTTCAAGCCGGAAGGTGTTGAAGCAAGAAATGATTTTTTGACTCTTCTCATGCAAGAGATGCACAAGCAAGCTTTCGAGGATCGGAAAAATGCTTACTTAGCCCAATATCCACCCCTCCTACATTTAGCTAGGCAAGGACTACTTGACCCATCATGTCCTTTGCCTAGTTGGGCGGATAAGGAAGTCCTATTTTCGAGTGCATCTAGGGTTGTTCCGGGTGATAATGAGGTTGTTGGTAATGAAGAGGTTGATGATAACATTGATGAAGAAGCTAGTGAAGAAGGAGAAGAGGATGATGAGCAAGGTGAAGAAGAAAGTGAAGAAGAAAGTGGTGATAAGACCACTTCTAATGAGGATGATGATGATAGTGATGATATGATGGAAGATTAGCAAGCTTTGGAGGCTCCTACCCTCTCAAGGTTTGTCTATTTCTCTCTTTGTTTTAATTATTTTTCTTGATCATTGTTGGAGTAGTCCTAGCACCATATAGGACTCACACCTCGGCCCCATTTAGGCGTTCTCATTTTATTGTTCCCACCTTTCAAAATCCAAAATGACAAAATTAGTTTCATGCATTGCATAGTGTGTGCATGAACTACACCCATCCTTGGACATTAGCAATAATGTCTAGATCGGTTTGGGGAAGTTAATGCATACACAATGGGAGGTAATCTAAATTATCCTTCCCGTCATAAACAAAAACCATGCATCATGTAGTGTAGATTAGTGTAGATTGCATTTAGTGTAGAAATCATGCATCATGTTTGCATAATTTCCCATCATTTTGTCCATTGAGGACAATGCCCATATTAGTGTGGGGATGGGGAATTCTAACTTAACTTTTATTCAAAAATCCAAAAAAATTGAAAAATTTCGAAAAACCATAAAAATGTGAAAATTGAAAAAACCCAAAAACATGTTTATTTCTTTTGTAGTGTAGTTATGTACATATTGAATATTGTTTGTTCTATCCTTGTTCACATTGATTGACTACGCCACATCCGAGACATGAGGATCATGAAGACCACATGGTATGATCTTTTCAATCTCCATTTTCCTCTTTATGTTAATGACTATGTGGCTTTATTCTGATTGATGCGGTATAACAATGTGAACTTAGGACTTGCATTTAGTTTATATGTCATATTAGTTGATAGAATCACTTGCATTAGAATGTATATAATAGTTGCATCATGGCATATAGTTGCATTTAGATAAAATATTTTGAAAAGTGCCTAATTGAGAACTTTGACAAGAGCAACTAAGCCATTACAAATACTTTTTCAACTTAAGACTTTGCCTACTAGAATGGTTGTAAAACACCCTAGATAGTGTCATACTAGTGTCTTTTGACCCATGACCCAAAGCCTAGTCAAGGGTTTGCATGTGAGTCACCTATCCAAGCCCGTGATGCGATGTGGACTTGGTTAACTTGTCTAGGTGACCTTGATTGACCTTGTGTTAAGGCAACCCAAAAATACTTTCTATCAATAAGTTTGAAGTGCTCATTTCGAAAATTTTGTCATGTGGAAGTAATTTATTGCTAAGGAAACCTCAAATGTTATGAAATGTTGAAATGTTGAGAAATTTAGTTGTTTTGATGGAGGCGTACCACTTCGATGTGCTTTGGAGAGGGATCCATTGAATTGGGCCCCCACACGGTTGTGAATTCGACCGCCCAGAGACAGAGTGACTATCACCCCTAAAAGCTATTGTCTAGAGGTTAACCGGTTGCCTAATAAGCGATTGGCGAAAGCAAAGGACACTAGCCCGGAAGGGACAAACCCCATCTTAAATTTTTGAAATGTGAAAGTTAAATGAGGACAATTTTGAATACTAATCATATCCACTCTTGTTTATAAAGATTTGAGCATTTCATTCCCAAAAAGCCTTTTTGTCAAACCACTTTGTCGAGCTTGGGACGATCCATGACCTTTACTTTTGTAGAGAATTCGAGATTTGTCATGTCATATGCTACTAGCATCATAGGGATCATCATTCCACCACCATCCGATCGCTATTGACGAAAGCATTTGGAAATTGAGGACGAAAGTAGTCTAGTGTAACACCATTTGGAGGTGATTTAGTGCCATCCTCTTAGCCTTAGTAATTTGTTGAACTAGTATTTGTGAAGGATTATATGCTCTTAAATTTGTTCTCTTTTAGTTGCCTCCGCCACTTGATGAGGGAGTGGCTATTCCTTTTGTAGATGCATCCATTATTTGTTTTTGAGTGCTTAATGTTTGGATGTGTCGCCATTTTGGCAAGACCCACTTTGCCTTGCAAGGAGGCATCCTACCTCATGGTTGTCTTGTTGTGAGTTGAAGGGGCGGAGTGAGACCCGCTAATTGTCTCATATCGGCTATGTTATTAGGTTAGTTTAAATAATGGTCCTAGTCTTTGTCACCTCTTTACTCGGGACGAGCAAAGGTTCGGTTTGGGGATATTTGATGTGACCATAATTAGCGCATATTTAGCCCCCGAATTAGCCTTGTTCCCATGCTTTTTAGTGCATATTTGGGTCATTTATTGTCTTTAGTTCTTTGTTTTGCATATTCTTTGAGATTTTGATCCCTTGGTAGGAAAGGAGTGCAAATCTTGCATTTTCATGGCAAAACGAGACTAAATTGATTGAATTCAATGACCAACCATCAAGGAGAGACATGATTAGAAGGCCTTTGTACATATGATAGTAGATGAGCAATGTTGAGAAAGGATCCTTGCATCCCCGATGAAATCCCCAAGGATTTTATGAAGAAAAGGGAAGAAAAGAAGAAGAAATAGTGCTGAGCTACAATCCGAGCGGATTGTCCTGAATCCGCCCGTCCTCCACAAGCACAATCCGTGCGTCTTCCTTCAAAGACGCCCGGACAGCAGCCACAGAATCCGCCCGGATTCCCCTGAATCCGCCCGTCTTCCCCTGCCTGAATCCGCCCGTCCCGACTCCAATACGCACGGATTCCAGTACAACGAAATTTCGTCTTCTCCAAGCTACAAAGAAAGAAGCCCTTCCTTCGAAAAATACCGGCTTCTCCCTGCTCAATCTAAAAAGTGTAACTACTAGTTTAGCCCTTAGTTAACCCTAATGCATTGACCTAATTTCCACTATAAATACCCCATTAGTCTAATTAGAAGAGCATGTTCTTCTTATCAATAACTACAGTAGTTAATATCAATCAAATCTCTCTTTAGTATTGTAATCATTAATTAATCAAGTTTTAATACAAGTTTTATTTCCTTAATCTCTCTTTTGTTCATCCTTTATTTTGGGTAATTGAAGATTATTTGGGTTATTATTGGGAGATTGACAACCTCTCAATCAAGCATCAAGTACTTCTTTTATTCTTTGCTTTATTATTGGAATCATTAGTAGATATAATTCTCTTAATCCCTTTTTAATTATTGTTAATTACTTTCATTTATCCATCATGTTTCCTTTTGTTGGTATGATTGACAACCTTGCTAGCATGATCAACATGATAATGAGTGAGTAGTGACCTAGCTAGGGTTAATGGGTAATTAGGGGAAACCAACATGGGGAATGATTTATGCTTAAATTAATATGCTTTCATGGTTTATTTGCTTGCTTGTTTTGATCTCAACTCATGCACATGTTATGCTTGATGAAATGTGAGCCTATGAATCCTTGCATTTTTTACCCATCATCTATCTTTTCAATGAGACTTGTAAGACATAAACCAACTCGAGTCTCATTAGACCATGCATGTTGTTGAGTAGGGAAGATTAAGTCGACTTGTAGGTGTTGTATAATCTAATCGATTCGGCTCCGGGACCCAAACTTTCCTAGGACTGTAAGATATAACCCAACTCAATCCATCACAACAATAATTGCTTGCTTATAATTTGAGAACATGTTTGTATGATCAATTCCCATGATTCCCCTATGACCCCATGACACCCTAGTGCTTTTTATCAATTGTTTACAACCCTTTTATTTCATCTTGCTTATTTACTTTCATTGCTATTTAGTTTAGTGACCTTCTACATCAACCCAAATTGTGACACCCCTAAGACACCACTAGTTTCAATAGAAATCTCATCTCAATTCCCGTCCCTTGGGATCTGACCTTTACTTGCCTCTTTACTAATTGTAGAGTTGTTTGTGAAGCTATAAATTGTGTTTTGATTCGGACGTGACCCAACGACAACATCTATTAAATTACGAAAATGGAATCGGACCGATCACTGATCCATCTTATATCCAGGCTAACCGGAGTTGGGATCGTCCTACACTAATGCTGGAAAGGGAACAGGCTTTGTACCAGACGGCTACATGAGGTGCGAGCCAGCCGACAGTGTAAGGGGCCTCCCCCTGGTTTTGAAAATGAGAAAGAAAAGGCCTGCTTAAGGCGCGGGTCAGCCTACGATTATATGTCGTGTTCTGACCTTTTGAAAACGTTAAAAAACGTGTTGAGAAATGGGTATTTGAACCCGATTTGGTTTGAAAGGGTCGTTTAGACCGCATTTGTTGATTTGAAGAACTAGATTTGAATAATCATCATTATTTTGATAATATTCGGTGTCGGGTTCGACTTGACAAGCTTGACATGAATAGTTTTGAAAATAATTATGAACTAATTGTTTTAAGTTCATTTGAATGTAATTAGTCGATACTCGTCATCGTATCCGGGTTAAAATCCGGCATGGTATATAGAACCAAGGATTACTTTGTGTTGGTGACTAATATATTTGTTTGGACAATGTAAAGAAATGATGAAAGGCTTTAAAATACCTTCCAAAATGTAAAGAAATGAAATGAAAGGTTTTAAATACGTTTTAAATGACATTAACTAAGTATTATCACCGAAACACGGATTTAACCGTCATGGTATGAGGAACCAAGGGTCAAAAATGTTTTATGGTAAAAACAAATGAAATAAAATAAAAAGGGTTTGAAAATATTTGAAATGGTAAAAACCAATTACAAATATGAAAATGAATTAAAGGGGAAAGACGAGAACAAACACGGTTAAGTTCTGGTCTGGACACCCTATTTAGGCGTGGGTAAGCTTGCAACCGAAGGGGCTTCTGTCTCAGACCAAAACTCAGTTTTGGCTCGTTTATCCCATGTTTTGGACCATGTTATGCATGTTTTAGCATGTTATAGTCATGAAATAAGCAAAGACGTGATAAAAGAGGATTTTTACACCCTCATACTTACATGTTTGGTTATGGCGAGTGACCGACGTAAGTGTAACAACTCGTTTGGTCGGAAAAAACTCGGTTTAAAACCGTTTTGGTAAGTAAAAAGAGTGTTTTAAGATTAGTGACGGTGTAGTGGTCGAAGTGGTCGGTCAAGTGATTTAATGCACGATGACGGTACCAAACAATGTGTAAGGCTTGTATTTATGATCGGTAGGTCGTAAATACGCGTCGGATTGTGACTTAATAAGTCGACTCGAGAATTTTAAGGGATAAAAGAGGGAGCGGACACTCGCGTAAGTCTTAAATGGGGCATTTGTGGGGTATTTATAGGGAAATGAGTGGTTGTGTGAGTTTTGAGCGATGTGGCCACCTGGGCTGCTCAAAGAGGCGCGAGACACGTCGCGGGTCTTCGAGGTGAGTTGTCGCTTTCACACAAAAACAATCATGATTTGTTCTATTCTACGTTTTGTAGTCATATGTTTGGTACTTGACCAAACATAAATCCGGGAAAACATAAGGTAGAAGGTTTGAAATGTTTTGTTTTTGGTGGTTGACTCGGTTTGACTCGTTGTTGGAGTCGGGATTTGAATTTTTGAGTCGGTTTTTGGTCTGGTGTCGGTTTTTACTCTAGTTATTGTCATTGCGACCCCGTCGTCGTGCATTAAACACTCCAGGTATTTTTGAAATGTTTTATTTTCGAAATCATTTTAAGTTTTCCGACGTAAAGTTGTACAGAAACAGTCGATCAAACGCCGCGATTCCAAAACACGTTATAGTCCGATAATCATCGGGTGTTTTTTGGAGTCTCAGCAGATACTGGGTATCTACAGAGCCCCCACTTTGACTGAGGCTTGGACACGGCGAAAGTCAAAGTAGAGCCCCCAGGTCAATCGAAGATTATAACCTGGAGACCCAAGCGACGTCGAGGCGGCTCGAAAGGATTCGGGTCAAGGACCTGTCGTCGGGAATAGTTTAGAGTCTGTTGACTATCCGTGCGGGTCGTTTAAAGTCCGTTAGACTACGTATGAAAGCTCGCCAGCCACAAGAAGGAGTCATACCTGAGGCATCTTCGGATATGTCCTTGCGTGTTTGCGGACAAAGGCTCGCCAGCTCTGGTAAGGAGTTGTACTTGAGGCATCTTCGGGATATGTCCTTGGGTGTGTGCAGATAAAGGCTCGCCAGCTGTGATAAGAAGCTGTACCTGAGGCATCTTCGGGATATGTCCTTGGGTGTGTGGGGACAAAGGCTCGACAGCTATGGCGCGTGGTAAGGCTCGCCAGCCATGGCGCATGGTGAGGCTCGCCAGCCATGGCGTGTGGTAAGGCTCGCCAGCCATAGCCCGTGGTAAGGCTCGCCAGCCATGGCGCGTGGTAAGGCTTGCCATCCATGGCACGTAGTAAGGCTCGACAGCGATGTCGCGTAGTAAGGCTACGCTCGCCAGCCATGGCGCATAGTAAGGCTCACCAGCCATGGCACGTAGTAAGGCTCGCCAGCCATGGCGCGTAGTAAGGCTCGCCAGCCATGGCGCGTGGTAAGGCTCGCCAGCCATGGCGGCCGGTTAATGGACCGTGAGAATAGCCGCGTCAAATGGGCTTGCTTTGAAAGTAGCGAACTCATGATGCCGCCGTGAAAATAGTGAATTTTGAATTTCACTATCAATGTTGTTGAAATAAGCGGGTTCCGCGAGGAAGCCCCCTGTTGACATTTGAAGGAATAGTGAATTTGAACTTCCAGTACTCGTTTGTTTGAATTTGCAGTGGCGGTTTTGATCGCTGTTTGTTTGAATTTTGAAAGAAATAGCAACTTTTTAAATTTTTGTACTGCGTTTGGAGTGACGGTTTATGTGCCGTCATTGACATGAGATGGAAATAGTAAATTTGGAATCTTCACTATTATTTGAAATGACGGTTTATGTGCCGCCGTTGACATTTGATGAAATAGTGAATTTGGAACCTTCATTATTGATTGAAGTGGCGGTTTATGTGCCGCCGTTGACATTTGATGGAATAGTGAATTTGGAACCTTCACTATTGATTGAAGTGACGGTTTATATGCCGCCGTTGACATTTGATGGAATAGTGAATTTGGAACCTTCACTATTGATTGAAGTGACGGTTTATGTGCCGTCGTTGACATTTGATGAAATAGTGAATTTGGAATCTTCACTATTATTTGAAGTGACGGTTTATGTGCCGCCGTTGACATGTGTGGTGAAAATAGTGGAATTTAATTTCCAACTAATATTTTGGGAATGACGGTTTTAATTGTCGTCGCTTGAAATAGTGAATTTTGAATTTTCACTATTATTTTTGAAATTGGCGGTTTTGGTCGCCCTTTGTTTGAAATTTTCGAAAATAGCGAAGTTAAATTTTCACTATTTGTTTTTGCCTCTGAGAGAATCACGATCTTTGATATCGTCAATGAAAATTTGAAGTTTGTTATGTGGAAATTGGGCCAAAGCTCAAAATTCCCTGAAAGAGTAAGGGACGCCTGATTGAGGCGCGAGCCACCTGGCGAACCAAAGGGGCTTCCCTTTTTTCTGTAAAAAGACGCGAGGTTTGGATGCTCTTCATTCCTCATTCATCTTCAACCTTCGACATAAAAACCCGCAAAGAATCGCCATTGTTGGACTCTTGCTAGCTTCCATTCGTGCCATCAACAATAATGTCGTCTGAAAGTATGGATTTCCTCTCGAATCCATTTGTTTTTGTTGATCTTTTGGCTTACTTGAATTAGGGTGGTCCTTTACCCTAGAAAGTCGATTTGGGCATTTTTGATTGAGCCCATTTCGAGTGAAATTGATGATTGCATTAGGTTAGAAACCTGTTTAGGAGTATAAGGGTGCTTTTAGTTTGCATTTTGGTCCCCGTTCCCGCTCGCTATGCTTGAAAAACGTGAGCGAGGTGAGAAACCATCTCATTTCACAATGCCAAGTTTATTTGCTTGGATAATGGGTCCCACTAGGTTGCATTGTAGTCAGGAAAGATCGCTTTTGCCATTGTGGACCTTTGTTGGGTATTGTGGGCAAAATTGGAATTTTTGCCTTTTGTGACGGTCTTATGTCTGACAATATAAGCGTCTGTTTGAGCTTGAACTGAGTCAGTTTGCCTTGAAATGGACCCTATTGGTAGCTTAGGCCTTGAGGTGTGATAAAATCACCTTTGCCTCTTTGCGGTCGTTTTTGAATTTTTGACCGGCTTGTGCTCAAATTGGCGTATAAATTGCCTTTCTGAGCCGTAGAAAAATTCCTCACTGCGTTGGGAATGTATTTTTGGTTCATTTGCGGACCTTGTATGGGTCTTGAAATGCCGTTTTTTTTGTGGTGGTTTTGACTCGTCTTTTGCTTGAAAAGATGGGCGAGTCGTTTTTTTTGTGCGTTTTTTTTTGTGAATTGTTTTGTTTGGTTGGATTTGGGCAGGATTGCCTTTGTTTTTCTTTGCAGGTTGTTGTTGTTGATTTCTTTTGGATTGTTCCATTTATGTCGTCATAATGCCGAAATTTCGGCTGACGTTCTTTGTTTATTCTTTTGATCGCAGGGTACCATTTGGGACCTATGGGGACCGTTGTTGAGGTACTGGAGGAGGAGGATGATCTCGGAGGAGCTGCAGTGACCGAGGAGGCTGCCGAATTTGAGGCGGTGGTGGAGGATGCTTCCGTAAAGGAGGAGAGGCGGCTGACGTGGCCGGCTTGTTCTTTTCATTGTGGCTCATAGACAGGATGGCTGATGATTGGGGGTCAGCTCCGGGGTGGTGCATCGCATCATGGTTCTTGGCCTCCTTATCATCCGAAGTCTGCAAGATACTGTCTTCATTTTTCTCGTGGAGCAGGAACGAGGTATTACCATAATGGTAATCGCCTCTGCTTCCGCTGTTGCTCCTCTGTTCCTTATGTTGCTCCCTTTCTTTTCTATATTGGAAGGGTAGGGAGTGCTTAGTTCGGTGGGTGGTGGATAGCCCCCAGCTCATTGTCTTAGGCAGTGTCTGTATGATTGATGTCTGCTTTAGGCCAGTGTCTATATGATAGATGTCTGTACTGGATCCTGTTTGTACAGTCATTTGTCCGTATCAAACGCGTGTCGATGTATTTTGCTTGAGACGGTTGGTATATATGTGTTTTTGGATTGTAAGTCATTTTGTGATTTTTGGGTTTTTGTGTTGTGGTTCGGAGGAGCGCTGTCGATTGTTGATTCTCTTTTTGTTTAGCATCAGTTCCTGCATCGTCAATGTAGAAAACAGGCAACAGGTAGCGCATATGCATAAACGTAAACACGTAAAAGCATTTGATTGAAAAAAAAATTAACCAAGATGACTTGGAGTTAAAATTTTGTTCAAAAATTGAAATGAATTTTGAAAAATTCCGCAACAAGTCGTCACGTTTGGAATTCAAAAGGAATTGATTTGGAAATTTGAGCAATTAATTCGTGTCGTGAATTTAATTACGCTTCAAATTACTGAAATTGATTTGTGACTCGAAAAATTCAAACTCAAACCGTCAGGGAATGAATTTTAGAAAAGATTTTTACGAGTGTATTTGATTTTTGTGGTCAAGACTCGAATTTGTGAGTGCTTGAAAGTTTGAGTAAAATTGACGTCGTGTTATCAATTTTCGATTTGTATTTTGATGGAAAATTGCGAAAAAGCGAAAAAATTTCGGAATTTCGACTGACATGGAAACGATCCGTCGCGGATCGGGGCGATTAGCCCTTCCCCCCTTAAAAAAAAAAGAAAAATCCGTATGTTTAAAGCTGCGTCATGAAAACCGTGTCGGATTTCGTAAAACGTGAAAACAAGGAGATGTGAGTGCGAGGAAGCACAAAAATGTCCTGGATCATCCCGAAGAGGCGCGAGCGTCCTGGCGGGAGGTTTGAGGTGTCAGGAGAAAACATAAGTTGAAAGAGACAAGTCAACAGCGAGAATCCTGGGGAAGCTTCAAAGAGGCGCGAGCAGCCTGGCGATGGAAGCCGGCTCTCCCCTTTTTCTGAAAAACGCGCTGATCATTTTTGTATAAATAGTGATGTTTGCACTTCATTGTTTCATCATCCGAAACACAAAACATCTCTACAAAACTTCTTCTTCTTCTTCCACAAAAATATTTCATGGATGCTTTCGAGAATGTATTGCGACAACGGTGCCGGGATTTGTCGCCTCCCGGCAAGTATCAACTCATTTGCATGGGAGTTGGTCAATTGTTGGTGCTCCGTCAGGTCAAGGTGCAACATTCATTTCTTGAAGCATGGATTCGAAACACCATGTTTTTGTTTTCCTGAAGGGCGAGATTTGTCCTCTTGCCGGCGAAGTTGGAGCCATTGGTGGGTGGCCGGGTTGCGTTCCGGTGCTTCCTCCGACTCGATTGTGCTACAAGGAGAAATTCCATTCCATGTTGGGTTTGTCGACAAGTCAAGTAAACTTTCTTATTGCTTCACATGGTGTGGATAAGTTGGCCCTTATCAACATCTTTTCAAACCGATTAGATGTCAATGTCTCGGAAGTGGCTAGGAGAAGGGCTCTTGCCTTTTGCCTTGTCCATGTGTACCTTTTTGTTGATGTTTTGAAGAAGGAGGGGCCAAAATGCTATGGTAGCATGACCATTATCCACGTGGTTGAGCAAATGGAGCATGGTAGAGATCCATCATGGTTGGTGCTTGGCGAGATCATCCAAGCTTTGAACAAGGAAGGCTCTTGTGGAGAACTTCCCTCATTTGGGTCCCCAAGGATCCTTCAAGTGTGGCTATTAGAGAGGCTAAGGTATGTAGAGCCTCCGGTTGATTCTTCTTCTTACTCCTTCCGTCACCTTACCATGAGGAAGAAGTTGTACTCGGATAGTTTTGCTTCTACCGAGGCTTATTGGGCCGCAAGATTGGCGGCGGAGGGTGGTCCTCACATCCGTTGGGTGGTGCCGTGGTGGCATTTGAGGTCTTTCACGGGGTTTCCCGCTCCGGGTGCAAGTCCTCGTTCCTTGATGGTGGTGGGTTTGAAGGTTGCTTCCTTCATATATCCCGAAAGACTCATGAGGAAAATGGGGCGTAAACAAAAGGTGCCCGCTTAAGATACTCTTGTCCAAGAGAATGTTTTCCGGAACTCCGAGCTTGTGGAGGCCTTCGAAAGATGGTGGGCCACTCGGCCGCTTCGGGAGGTACCAAACCTCGTCGCCACGACATGGGTGACCCCCGCTTATGTCAAGTGGTCACGTGCTCTGTCCTTGGAAGAGAGGTCTAAATTCCGTAAGGACGAGGTTGTCGACTTGAAGTACCGAGAGGTTGGCAAGGCTAACCGTGCCTTCTTTGAAGAGTATGTTGATGGAGCTACCCCCGATGTGATGAGACCACCGAAGAGGAGGAGTTCCGGCCCTAAGAATATTGTGGGCCATGCATTGGCTCTTTTTGGGTCGAACACGGGGTCTTGTGCTAGACCGGAGGCCATCGCCGTCTTAGATCCGTTGAGGATCCGTTCTGAGGAGGAAGTACATGCTAGGCGGGCCAACAAGAAGAACAAGGGGAAGATGTACCCCGAGGGAAAAGTCAAGGGTAGAATGGAAGTATGAAGACCTCCATTACCCGTACTATTATTATGTTGTATTATTGTTGTGGGTTTTTATTATGTTGTACTAGCTATGTTTTGTGTGTTTTGTGCTAGTTTTATTATGTGAGGTGTTTTAGTAGACACCTTAGCTTTAAAAAGTTGTAGACTCATCGAGCTTTATTTGTTGTTGAAATTGTAATCCCTCCCATTATTAGTTAAATAAGAGGATTGCTTGTGTCAAAAATTATGAACGCTTGTTTCTTCCATCCATTTTGTAAAGGAGATTCGATTCGAATCGTCCTAAACATTTGCACTTGGGAAGGTGGTATTTTGTGAGGAAGGGAGAAAGGCTCATTTTGTATTTTGTGGAGAAAAGAGAATGTTGTTCTCTTTCTTTTTTGATGGGGATGTTTTGTATGTGGGTGATTTTTGTTTTTATTATGGGGATGGTTGTATTTGATTGTGGGGATGGTTGTATCCTTCTTGTGTAAGAAAGGACTGCCTACGTATTCACCTGAAGAGGTGAAATCAAACCATGATCGTAGTTCAAAATGTTTTGTAGAATTTGATTGGGTTTTGTGGTTGTATCCCTCAGGTATAAGAGGGACTGCCTACGTATCCACCTGAAGAGGTGAAATCAAACCATGCTCGTAGTTCAGGGGTTTTTGTTAGTGCAAATGGATGTTGCCTTTGACAGATCAAAGGACATTCGAAACGGGCAAGGTGTCGCGGCTTAGACTCGATAAAACATGCAATTTCAAATCAGAACACGTTGAGGAACTTGACTTGAAAAGGGGTTGAGTTGGTTGCTAGTTGTAAAACTAGGCTTAGGATCAATGGTTGCTATGGTTCAAGGGTAGTATTTCTTGAGTTGGTCTAGGTTGGTCGGGTTTGTAAAGTCCTCCCCATCTAGGTCACGCAGCTCTCACCGCGCCCCCCCGAAAGTACTTTCTTGACCAGGTATGGCCCGGCCCAGTTGGGTTTGAATTTCCCCCTCGGATCGACGGGTAATGGTGCTCGAACTGACTTGAGGACCAAGTCGCCCTCCTGGATGTTCCTGGGTTTAACCTTCTTGTTGAATGCCCGTTGTATACGTCGTTGGTATAGCTGGACGTTGTGCAAGGCGTTGAGTCGCCGTTCGTCTAGAAGAGTGAGTTGCTCGTACCTTCGACGGGTCCATTCCGCCTCGGGGACTTGACTCTCCAGTAGGATGCGTTGAGAAGGGCCTCTAACTCTACCGGTTGAACTGCCTCCATACCATATGCTAGGTAGAAGGGTGTGGCGCCTGTCGGTG
Source organism: Silene latifolia (assembly GCF_048544455.1). NCBI lineage: Eukaryota > Viridiplantae > Streptophyta > Magnoliopsida > Caryophyllales > Caryophyllaceae > Silene > Silene latifolia. The sequence goes on from NC_133535.1 coordinate 86,475,036, forward strand.
TTCGAATGGAGGTTTGGTATCCCCAGAGTGTGAATGGGAGTTTTCTCGGCCAATCGCGGTAGTTGTCTTGCATTTTCTTGATAATGGTGACAAGAGTTTTGTTTGCTGGCTCCACCACTCCGTTAGTTTGGGGATGGTAGGGGGATGATCGATGTCGTTTGATTTTGTATTTGTCCAGCAAGGTCTGAGTTTCCGCCCGGAAGTGAGAGCCTTGATCGTTGATGATTTCATGGGGTACCCCATACCGACAGATGATGTTGTTTTAAATGAACTTGGCCACTTGTTTGGCGGTCAAGACTGCATATGAGTGCGCTTCCACCCATTTGGTGAAGTAGTCGATGGCGACGAGGACGAAGCAATGCCCCTTGGTGCCTACCGGGTTTACTTTCCCGATGATGTCGATGCCCCAGGTTGAGAAAGGCCAGGGTGACGTCATGGTGTATAAAAAGGATGGTGGTATGTGTTGTATGTTGGCGAAGATTTGGCAATTGTGGCAATGTTTGACGTAGTTACGGCAATCCGCTTCCATGGTGGTCCAGTAGTAACCTAGCCGTGTGATTTTTCGAGTAAGCATCATTGCGCTGATGTGAGGGCCACATTCTCCATCGTGGACCTCTCCCATGACTTTTTTGGCTTTGTGATGGTCAATGCAAAGGAGGAGAATTCCTTGGGGTGTTCTTTTGTATAGTTGATTTTGGTTTATCACGAATTGTGATGCAAGTAAACGGATGGCTCTTTGTCCTCTTTGATCAGAGTTGGGAGGGAATTTGTTTTTGGTTTTGTAGTTGAGGATGGCTTGGTACCAAGGTTCATCGAGGCTTTCCTCATCGTCGATGATGGCACAAACGTGAGCCGGCTCACTCCTTCTCTCAACACATAGGGGCATCGATGTCATGTCGTCGGGTATGTTGACGAGTGCGGCAAGCTTTGCCAGGGCATCGGCAAATTGATTTTTCTCTCGCGGAAAGTGGAAATAATCGACTTGGTCGAAGAACTCGGCCTCTTGATTGATATTTGCTCGGTAGGGAGCTAAGCTATCGGATCGGATTTTCCATGATCCGGACACCTGATTGATGATGAGCGAGGAATCACCGTGGACTCTCAGTCTCTTGATGCCAAGTGTTATTGCTGCTTGTAGGCCGATGAGACATGCTTCATATTCAGCGGCATTGTTGGTGACGGTAAAGTCTAGGTTGACCGAGATCGGAACATGTTCTCCCTCCGGTGATATTAGGAGGATGCCTAGCCTGAAGCCTCTCAGATTAGATGCACCGTCGAAGTATAGGTCCCGTGCGTCGGAATCAACACAAAGGATGTCTTCGTCAGGAATTGACCACGTATCAGTCGTTGGATCCTCGTTGACGGGATTTTCGGCTAGGAAATCGGCAACTGCTCTTCCCTTGATAACCTTGAGGGGTACAAACTTGAGATCAAACTCAGACAGCATGAGCGTCCACCTAGACAGCCTTTCGTTTAGTACGGGTTTTTCGAAGATGTATTTGACCGGGTCCATCTTGGAGTAGATGTGGACCGTATAGCTGAGCATGTAATGCCGCAGCTTCTTTGTTGACCATACTAGGGCAAGGCATGTCTTCTCCAGTTGGGTATATCTTGTCTCGTACTCAATGAACTTTTTGCTGATGTAGTAGATGGCTCGTTCTTCGCCGTCGACTGTTTGTGCTAGCATAGCTCCTATGGCTGTGTTGGTAACAGTCAGGTATAGGGATAAAGGAATCCCCAGTTGAGGTGGCATGAGGACAGGAGGTTTGGATAGGATTTCCTTTATCCTGTCGAAGGCCTTTTGACATTCGTCGTCCCAATCGGTGTGATCGGTGAAGGAAATGTAGATTCATATACATATTAACATACTCTTATATGTCTAGATAATTTGTCATAAAATTGAAACGGATCTTATGCATGCAAACAATATAATAAGATAGAGGAGAAATCATGTCCTTACATAGTAGATTTCGGCTATTAGGGCACAAGAGAGATCATCTTTCTCTTCTTGTTCTTGAGCTTTTCCAATGGAAGAACAAAGATCTAAGTGTAAGATCTCTCCCTATGCTTTATACCCAAGGCTTTCTCTTAATCTAATTAATTTTATTTGATCTAGTATAATGTTAATCTTATAGAAAAATTGAACCAAAATGTTTGTATTGGGTTCTCAAAAACCGGTTGAGAGAGAGAGATTTTGGAGGATTTTTATCTTTCTAAAACTTAATACTTTTAGAAGTGTAATGTTATGAATGAATAATGCACTCTTGCATGTAGTGTATGTTAAAAATTAAAAGACAAAAAAACTTTGCCCTTTTTCTTTTTCAACCGTGTAAGAGGAGAGGAGAGGGGAAGAGAAAGACCCAATGCATGCATTAGTTTGCCTTCACAAGGTAAATAGGGTTGCATGCCTACTCTCCTAATATAATCATTATGTTTACCACTAATTGTAAACACAATATTAATCCTAATCCTCCTCCAAATTTTCGGCACATTTGTATAATATGGATTCCATATTATTTTGTCAATTGTCAATATGTCACATGTTACATGTCACATAAATTTGTTATGTATTTTTAACATATTAAAAATCAACGTATTGTCAAAATACGTCACATACAAAAATCGACTTAGTAATATCATAATTACTAGTACCAAAATTTTACCAACTTATAAATCGCATTTATAATGATTCATTCAAATCCAATCGTTTCTTTAAACAATAATTTCATCCGAGTAATGATACAATTCGATTACTCAGACCGTATCTCATTTAATCACATTTCAATTTGATACGTAAATTTTACTTCCAAAATCGTCCGTCAATTTTTCAAGTAATTTAATTAACTCGTAACATTATACGATTAATTAAATGATCAATTAAGAGTATCGCCCTATAGGTATGACCTAGGGGTCAACTGATCACCACCGTCACACACGACGAATGTCAAACTCTAGTCACCAATCATTACCGATATATGTTGACCATTGACAAATAACACAATTACTTCCCAATTGTATTCTTCAAAATGAGATTTAATAATGATATTTAAATCATGTGATCGCACTATTGTTGAGGACACATTTCCCAACAATCTCCCACTTGTCCTCGACAAGTGTGCGTCACCAATTCTCTTGTCCTATTACTATCTCCCACTCAATGCAAGGTCTCTTTCAGTCGTACTTGCAAGTGATCATATCGAGAGTGGTTTCCTCGATCCGAGAATAACCGATTGACCGGACTTATCTGTCATAGATACATTCCGAGCGTGGCCACGCATTTCCAGTTCATTACTCCTCGAGTGGCCCTGAGATATTGTTATAACCCTGACAAGGGGTGGACAATTCCTATCGCACTCATTCTCTTCGACTAGCCACAGCCATCATAACCCAAAATATGCCCATTTGACCCCATTTACGAAGGTCGTAGTAACATAAATCAAAGTTAATCTGAAACTGTGCCATCTTAGGTGAATAGTCTTTAGTCAAAAGAATTGACTCATTCGAATACTATAGTAGCTCTCGCCACGACCAGGCTATATAAATTTGCCAGAACTCTATAAGCGGTCATTAGGCCCGACAAAATGTTCCTAACAATTTGCCTATGTGATCGACTAGTCATCTCACATGATTGTATGGCACTTGAACTTGCCATCAATCGCCTCACACTCTAGTCACTTCGAGACGTCACCTCATATAAGTAACTATGGGCAAAACAATGTCAATCCATGTTCACTTTAACGGGGTTCAATTGTCTCTACAACCCGTTTGGATGTAACAAAGTATAAATTAAGGATTAAAAGACAAATGCGATTATGAACATGAACAAAAACAACACTTTTATTTCATTTCAAAATCTAATAAAAATTTGGTACACGTTTAAGTCCCATGGACGCAACATGCCCATCATGCTTAGCCTGCGATAAAGGCTTGGTGAGCGGATCGGCTATGTTGTCATCCGTCCCAACCTTACAAATCGCAATTTCCTTTCTTTCAATGAAATCTCTTATTACATGATACTTTCTAAGTACATGTCTAGATCTATTACTAGACTTTGGCTCCTTAGCTTGGAAGATCGTCCCACTATTATCACAATAGAGAGTGATGGGATCATCGGCGGTAGGTACTACTTTTAGACCTTCCGTGAATTGCTTGATCCACATAGCTTCCTTGAGCCTCGATCTTGCTATGTACTCACCTCCGTTGTTGAATCCGATTCTGACTTCCTTGAAGCTTCTCCACTTTACGGCACCACCATTGAGCATGAAAACAAAACCAACTTGTGATTTCATGTCATCTCTATCTGTTTGAAAACTTGAGTCCGTGTATCCTGTAACACGCAACTCGGTGTCTCCTCCAAACACAAGGATAGAGTCCTTAGTTCTTCTCAAGTACTTAAGGATGTTCTTGACGACAATCCAGTGACTCTCACCTGGATTTCCTTGATATCTACTCGTCATGCTCAAGGCATACGAGACATCGAGACGTGTGCATATCATGGCATACATGATTGATCCAACAAATGCGGAGCGTAAGGGATCAACTTCATGCGTTCAACATCATGGGGTTCGGAGGGACATTGAGTCCTGCTCAATATCGTTCCGGTTACCATAGGTACCAAACCCCTTTTGGATTTGTCCATGCTGAATCGTCGAAGAATCTTATCAACATAAGACTCTTGACTTAGTGCCAATATCATCTTGGGTCTATCTCTATAGATCCGGATACCTAATATGCGTTGTGCCTCTCCTAAATCCTTCATTTGGAAGTGGTTACCTAACCACTTCTTAACAGAAGACAACATTGGAATATCATTTCCAATGAGTAGTATGTCATCGACATACAAGATTAGGAACACAACATTGCTCCCACTGAATTTCATGTATAAACATGGTTCCTCAATATTTCGAGTGAAACCATTTTCCTTTATAACATGATTGAATCGATGATTCCAACTTCTAGATGCTTGCTTAAGACCATATATGGATCTCTTAAGCTTGCATACTTTGTTAGGATTTTTAGAATCAACAAAACCTTCGGGTTGTATCATGTACACCTCCTCTTCTAAATGCCCATTTAGAAAAGCGGTTTTGACATCCATTTGCCATATTTCATAATCATGAAATGCGGCGATCGCTAACAAAATCCGTATGGATCTTAGCATGGCTACGCTACGGCGAAGGTCTCATCATAATGTAGACCTTGGACTTGGGTAAATCCCTTTGCCACTAGCCTAGCTTTGTAGACATCATCATGTCCTTCTATGCCATTCTTGACTTTGAATATCCATTTGCATTGAAGGGGTCTTGCCCTTTAGGCAAATCTACCAAGTCCCAAACTTGGTTTTCATGCATAGAATCCATTTCGGACTTCATGGCTTCAAGCCATAAGGAGGAATTTGGACTAGAGATTGCGGCCTTGTAGGTGGCGGGCTCGTCACTTTCCATAAGTAACACATCGAGTGTTCCATCTTCCTCGATAAGTCCCACATATCGATCGGGATGGCGAATAACTCGGCCCGTTCTTCTAAGAGGAGGAGGAACAACCGCGTTAGATGACGAAGGAACTTCTTCTTGCGCCTCTATTTCGATTTGTGGCTCTTGAACTTCATCAAGTTCAAAATTTCTCCCACTCTGTCTCCTAGAAATAAAATCACTTTCTAGGAAGACAAAGATCGCGAGACACAAATACTTTGTTCTCTTGAGGCTTATAGAAGTAATAGCCTCGTGAGGCCATGGGATAACCTACAAAAATGCATTTTTCGGATCTTGGGGCAAGCTTGTTGTCGTTCTTAGTTTTGACGTAAGCATCACATCCCCAAATCTTCATGTGGGATAGATTTGGAACCTTTTCTTTCCATATCTCATATGGAGTCTTTTCAGTTGCTTTGGTTGGACTCACGTTCAAAGATTTTATTGCGGTTTGAATTGCAAATCCCTAAAACGAGTTCGGTAACTCGGTTTGACTCATCATGGATCGAACCATATCAAGTAAGGTTCGATTCCTCCTTTAGGCAACACCATTGAGTTGTGGTGTTCCGGGTGGAGTAAGTTGTGATATAATGCCACAACCTTTCAAGTGTGAATCAAATTCAAGGCTAAGGTATTCTCCACCACGATCGGATCGTAGTGCCTTAATCCTTTTGTTCAATTGGTTCTCTACTTCGTTTTGAAATTCTTTGAATTTCTCAAATGCTTTACTCTTATGTTTCATTAAATAGATATACCCATATCTACTTAAGTCATCGGTGAAGGTTATAAAGTAGTCATAATTACCACGAGCGGTGATACTCATTGGTCCACATACATCGGTGTGTATGAGTCCCAATAGTTCACTAGCTCGTGTCCCTTTACCACTAAAAGGATTACGAGTCATCTTGCCAAGTAGGCAATATTCGCATGTACCATATGATTGATAATCAAATGGTGTAATCACATTAGTCGAAATTAATCTTTTGATGCGATTCTCGTTTATGTGACCTAATCGACAATGCCAAATGAACGCTTCACTTGGGTCACTTGTTTTGAGTTTCTTTGATTGTATGTTATAGATATCATTTGTCGGATTTGAGGTCTCTAAAATGTAAATGCCATTAATGGAAGTAGCTTGGCCAATAACCAAATCATTCCTAGAAATAGAGCAACGATTGTTCTTAATGACAAAACAAAAACCGTCCACGTCTAGCATGGCGATTGAAATAATGTTTTTAGAGAGTGTAGGTACATAAAAACAATTATGCAAATACAACTCAAATCCATTTGGCAAAGCTAAAACATAAGTTCCCTTGGATTCTGCCGCTACCCGAGCTCCATTTCCAAGGCGTAGATCCACATCTCCCTTGCTAAGCCTCTCCACATCTCTTAAACCCCGTAAATGATTACAAAGGTGAGAACCACAACCGGTATCTAGTACCCATGTCGTAGTGGAAGTATAATTTATATCAATAACATAAATTTCTTTAGGAATTGTACCTTTTGGAGCAATGAGTCCTTCCCTTATATTTCGCAAATACATAGGGCAATTCCTAAGCCAATGTCCCATGCCATAGCAATAATGGCACTCATCATTAACTTGCTTGAAGTTTTTGATTTTCTTTCCTTTCTTCTTGAACCTTTTGCCCTTTGTAGCAAGAACTTGATTGCTAGAGCTCCCACTAGCTTTAGCATCTTTATCTTCCGAGACAAAGACTCTATAGCTTGCATGAGGTAGTCTTCCCGAGACGGACTCACACGAGGTCTAGTAGTAGTGGGTGGTTTAGAAGTGGTGATGAAATTAAGGTTTCCATCCGAACCTATCCCGAAATGAAGTTCTCTAGTTGTATCGAAATTATTGTTGGAGCATACGTCGTCAAGAACATGGTGATATGACTCAATAGTTATTGGTGCGGTAGCATTTGTTGGATTCATTGTAAAAACTACAAATATGGAGGAAAGGAAATATTAACATTTGCCTTTTTAAATCATACTTGCAAATAAACAAGATATGAACATTTATATAGTGACCTCTACCCAACTATAATAAATGATTCCAAGACCCAAATTCATATTAACTTAGGGCACGGTGTGCCGAATTACCCTTTATTAACATAACTCGGTGGATTAACTTTTTAATCGATTCTACTTTTAGAATTCTTGGTCGATGATGTTTACATTAATATTCATCTCTAGCCCGAAACACATCCGGAAATCGTCGTGAATACTTTCGTTGAGTACAACCCAAATTTCGAATAAATGTGTCCATAATCCAAACCCATATCAATTTAGGGCACGGTGTGCCGAAATACCCCTCATTAACATGAACTCGGTGGATAAACATTCATCACCCACTTCCCCTACGTAACAAGGTTTGTACCCCGGTGTGGCCGAGTGCACTCCCTCGCGAAATAGGTTTTCATGGTTTCTACTATTTGGTAAGGCTATGTCTCAATTGATTGTTTTAGCGAGAGGTCATGTCAATTTATTATCTATCACGTTTTAAGTGAACTAAAGCGGTGAACTACGATAATTCGAATTGACACGGTCGATAAACTCGATAAAATAAGGATGCATGTTTAGTTATGGCGATTTAGCGATGCATGTGACATAAAATAAAATGCAAGCATAAAGATAAATAAATCCTAGTATGGCCTTTCCTAAAATAGAAAAACTATTAATCTATTACATATTCGGAAACCAACTCCATTGGTCCCTTGAACTTCGGTTGTGGCACGCATCTCGAGGTAACACCGTCTTTATGTATCGCCATTCTTGAAGTAATCCGTCTTTTGGAACTCCGGAATGAATAAAATTACATAATAAATTACATAATTTCCTATTATACATTTGTAACTAAAATAAAATAAATCTATTAAATTACAAAACGGTGATACGAGATCACAATAAAAATTACAACCGAATCGATATTCCCATACATTTCGGGAAATACCAATTAAAACTAAGGCCATACTAAGTAAAATACATAATTCAAAATTACATCAATTAAAATTATGACAATCATAAAGAAAAATGCAGCATTATAATATGTATGAACATGCTCAATTTTTATGCTAAATCGCCTTTAATTAGCCAATATCATATATTACTCGGTTTTTACGGATTTGCGTGATCTCAACATTTTATAATCACAAAAATGCATAAACTCATATTTATGCATAAGTTAATTACCCTAACCTCTTAGGACTCAAAATATAGTCTTCACTAATAATTTGACCATAATTAACTTTTATTTACAAAATTGTTCATAAATGGACCAAAATTACAAAAATAAGCTATTAAACTTCAAATAAATCACAAAATTTCAAATAAATTTGAAATTTGAAATTTAAATTCATGAACATTCTGGAAAAATTCCATGACACTCATAATGTTCAAAATCTTAGGTTAAAAATTTCGAAATTTTTCCTAAAAACAATGTTGCGGTTTATCGATTTATAATAAAATAATCATAAAAACATGGAAAAATTATTTTCACTAACTTTTCAATTTTAGATCTGAAAAATATAATAAAATGCAACATTATACGTTTTTCCTAAGTCATAGATTATATTTTATTAATTTTCACTAATAATGTCACTATTTATGCCATTTTTCTTCAAAAATTCATAAATCATGCAAAAAGACTTCTTTATAGCCAATTATTTTACACACATCTTGTAAAATTGCATGTGACAACATATAAATTTTCTATGACCAGATTCGAAATTTAACTCATATTAACCTGTTTTTCTCTTAAATCCGAATTTAATGATGAAAAATTCATTTTTCGAGCATAACAAGTCCAAAAATTATGAAAATTTACAGGTTATCTCAAAATAATATATGTAACAACATATCCAAAAACCAAGTGAAAATTCGAAGTATAGCTATTTTTAGACCAAAAATGACATTTTTACTCATAAAATCACATTTAAATGCCATTATTGTAAATTATGAACAATAAAAATCCGAAAAATTAACCAAAATATCCTAAAACATTTTAGGACCAGAAATATTAACATGCATGTAATGATTTCGTGATATATCATAATAACACAAATTTTACAAGTTTTATTTTGTTATTCATATAACTCGGAAAAACTTTTAACCAATTTGCATGCAAACAACCGTGGCTCTTGATACCGATTGAAGGAAATGTAGATTCATATACATATTAACATACTCTTATATGTCTAGATAATTTGTCATAAAATTGAAACGGATCTTATGCATGCAAACAATATAATAAGATAGAGGAGAAATCATGTCCTTACATAGTAGATTTCGGCTATTAGGGCACAAGAGAGATCACCTTTCTCTTCTTGTTCTTGAGCTTTTCCAATGGAAGAACAAAGATCTAAGTGTAAGATCTCTCCCTATGCTTTATACCCAAGGCTTTCTCTTAATCTAATTAATATTATTTGATCTAGTATAATATTAATCTTATAGAAAAATTGAACCAAAATGTTTGTATTGGGTTCTCAAAAACCGGTTGAGAGAGAGAGATTTTGGAGGATTTTTATCTTTCTAAAACTTAATACTTTTAGAAGTGTAATGTTATGAATGAATAATGCACTCTTGCATGTAGTGTATGTTAAAAATTAAAAGACAAAAAAACTTTGCCCTTTTTCTTTTTCAACCGTGTAAGAGGAGAGGAGAGGGGAAGAGAAAGACCCAATGCATGCATTAGTTTGCCTTCACAAGGTAAATAGGGTTGCATGCCTACTCTCCTAATATAATCATTATGTTTACCACTAATTGTAAACACAATATTAATCCTAATCCTCCTCCAAATTTTCGGCACATTTGTATAATATGGATTCCATATTATTTTGTCAATTGTCAATATGTCACATGTTACATGTCACATAAATTTGTTATGTATTTTTAACATATTAAAAATCAACGTATTGTCAAAATACGTCACATACAAAAATCGACTTAGTAATATCATAATTACTAGTACCAAAATTTTACCAACTTATAAATCGCATTTATAATGATTCATTCAAATCCAATCGTTTCTTTAAACAATAATTTCATCCGAGTAATGATACAATTCGATTACTCAGACCGTATCTCATTTAATCACATTTCAATTTGATACGTAAATTTTACTTCCAAAATCGTCCGTCAATTTTTCAAGTAATTTAATTAACTCGTAACATTATACGATTAATTAAATGATCAATTAAGAGTATCGCCCTATAGGTATGACCTAGGGGGTCAACTGATCACCACCGTCACACGACAGTAATGTCAAACTCTAGTCAGCCAATCATTACCGATATATGTTGACCAGTTGACAGTAACACAATTACTTCCCAATTGTATTCTTCAAAATGAGATTTAATAATGATATTTAAATCATGTGATCGCACTATTGTTGAGGACACATTTCCCAACAATCGGAGGCGCGAAGTTTCTCGAATATTGGTTCACAAATCATGGTGAGCTTGGCAATGAAGTGGCTGATGTATTGGACGTGGCCGAGAAATCCCCGAATCTCTTTCTCGTTCATAGGCCGAGGCATTTTCTGAAGGGCTTTGATTTTGGTTTGGTCAATCTCAATGCCTCTTTTGCTGACGACATGTCCCAAGAGTTTTCCGGAGGTGACCCCGAATGCACACTTCTGAGGATTTAGTCTCATGTTATATTTCCGCAGACGGGCGAAGAATTTCCGAAGGGCGCCGATGTGGCCGTCCCGTTCTTTTGATTTGACAATCATGTCATCGACATACACCTCTACCTCCTTGTGCATCATATCATGTAGGATATTAGTAGCGGTTCTTTGATAGGTTGCTCCGGCGTTGATGAGGCCGAAAGGCATGACCGTGTAGCAATATGTACCCCACTGTGTAGTGAACGCGGTCTTGTGCATGTCTTCCTCAGCCATTTTAATCTGGTTGTACCTTGCATACCCGTCCATGAATGATAGGAGGGCATGTTCGGCGGTGTTTTCCACCAGAATGTCAACATGTGGCAATGGGAAGTCGTCCTTTGGACTCGTCTTGTTCAGATCCCTGAAGTCGACGCAAACCCAAATTCTTCCGTTTTTCTTTGGTACGGGCACAATGTTGGCCACCCAATCAGAGTATTCAGACACGTTGATGAAACCAGCCTTGAACTGTTTATCCACTTCTTCGTTGATTTTTAGGGCCCATTCAGGACGCATCCGGCGTAGCTTCTGCTTCACAGGTTTAGCTCCGGGCTTAATGGGTATCCGGTGCTCTGCAATTTCCCTATCAATCCCAGGCATGTCCCTGTAAGACCAGGCGAATATGTCCTTGTATTCGTGGAGGAGGTCAATGAACTGTTGTCTTTCCGAGGGGTCCAGGGTTGTCCCTATCCTAAGTTCTTGAGGTGTATTGTCGGTCCCTACGTTAATAGGTTCGGTCTCCTCAATAACGGGGGTCCTGGTTTCCCGTTTGTCAAGTTCTTTGGCTAGGTGAGGTGGGTAGTCACTCAAGTTAAATTCCTCATAGTCATTCAGAATTGCATTGCAGTTAAATTGAGACAAGTCATAAGCAAACTTAGCGTTCATTAAGTTGACACGAGCGAAAAGCTGGGAGAGGACAGACATCTTGTGGTCAGTCAGAGGCGACACAACAGAGGTGGTGGCCCCTGGAATAGGCTCTAGGTTGTCACCTTTCATGGGAGTGGGGGTGACCCTAGTAGACTCAGCCTCTGAATCAGCCACGACTTTGTGATATAATAGCGGGAAGGGGACCTTGACCGGGGCATCAAGAGTGTTAGGATCTACGACAGACTCTGACTCCGACTCAGACTCAGATTCAGATTCAGATTCTTCTCCACGTCCCTCCTTGAACATAGGGCCTTCTCCAGTTGTGATCTTGAGAATGCGGCCTTGGCGATCGGTCCACTTGATGGTCTTCGTCCAGCCCTGTGTAGCTTTCTCTGGGTCAGTGTCAGAGATCAAGGCGGTTGGGTCAAATTGATTGTCCTTCAGGGCGATGTTGATAATGTCCTCATAGTTGAGGTGCTTAATGTTATCTTCCCCAAAGAGGAGAGTGACAGCTTGTCTATCGAGGCATGACGACGGCTTAGACTCGGTTGAAGCAGCTTCGTTGTTGTTGGGGATGAAGTAGCAGTCCTGGAAGACTTCCACACCCGGGTACCTAGCCTTGGCCACACAGTCATAGCTCGGCTCCGGAAAGCCATGGTAGAGCTCTGACTCTCCCTCGGGGACAAAGTATCCATTGAGGGTCAGATGATAGGGACGGAAGATAACCCCGTGCTTCTTGCGTTTTCGGACTAGGAGGTCCATCTCCTGGATATCTTCATCGGTAGGTTCAAATCCAAGTTCGAAGGGAATGTTGGGGACCTTAGCCTGTTTCAAGGGAGGTAAGGTGCTCTTCAGTGGATTGAGGGGCAAACCCGGGAAGTAACCCTGGCGCATCATGATGCGGTTGACTGTGAGGTTGGCAAACGGGTCACAATCAAAGGGTGTTGATTCATCAGTTATGGCATTCACAGCTTGGAATCCCCACATTTCATTATCGTCTTCCTCAATGGCCTGGGAGGCTATTCCCTTTCTCATGACAGCTTTGATCGGGGAAGCAGGAATTGTGATTGTTTTCCCGTTGAAGGGGACCCTGATTTTTTGGTAGAGAGTTGAGGTAACCGCCTTGACGCCGTGAATCCAGGGACGTCCCAAGAGCATATTGAAGGAGGCGTCGATGTCGACCTGACGTGGGCGTGTCGTTGTACACCCAATCAAAACACATTTATAATACTCAACAAACTACTAGTTAGCGATAAGTCGAGGTCGATCCATGGGACGGTGTGCTTTGGGTTCTAAGTCTATCTATCTCAATTTATGCTAGTGTCACAATTTGGTTGGGTTTGTAGTTGTGTTCTAGACTAATAAAAGCAATAAAGTAAAACAAGCAATAAAAGGAAGGATGTAAGCAAATGATTAAAAGTGCTAGGATATCATGGGGTCATAGAGGATTCATGGTTTTAATCATACAAACATGTTTACAATTATATACAAGCAATTAGTGTTGTGGAGAAACCGAGTTGGTTTATGTCTTACTGTTCATAGGAAGAGTTGGGTCCCGGAGCCGAATCGATTAGATTGTACAACACCTACAAGTCGACTTACTTTCCTCCTATTCAACTTCTATGCATGGTCTAACAAGACTCGAGTTGGTTTATATCTTACAAGTCAAGTTGAGTAGATAAGAGATGGTTGTAAATGCAAGGATTCATAGGCTTAGCATTTCATCAAACATAACATGTGCATAAAGTTGACATCACAACAAGCAAGCAATTTGATCATGTGAACATATTAGATTAAGCATGAATCAATCCCATGTTGGTTTCCCCTAGTTACCCATTAATCCTAGCTAAAGAAACTACTCACTCATTATCAAGTTTAACATGTTAATAAGGTTGTGAATCATACTAACAAAGCCAAACATGATGAACAAGTAATAAAGATTAACAATAATTAAAACAAGGATTAAGAGAATTATACCTATGGAGATTCCAAAATAATAATGCAAAGAATAATAGAAGAACTTGATGATTGATGGAAGGTTGTCAATCTCCCAATAATAACCCAATAATCTTCAATTACCCAATAATAAACTTGAATAATAAACTTGAACAATAATTATGGAAAGATTAAAGAGTAATCTATTCTAATCTACTCCTAATCTAATCTAAGGAAGGATTTTTCTAGCTAAAAAGATGTGTGCTTTTGATTACTACAAATGGGGTATTTATAGTAGGGATTCATTAGGTTAACTTAGGCTAAATTAGTAATTACACTTTTTAGTTTAGAGCAGGGAGACGCCGGTATTTTTCGGAGGAAGGGCATCTTTCTTTGAAGCTTGAAGAAACGGATTTGTGCTGGGCTGAAATCTGTGCGTCTTAGGAACGGGACGGCCGGATAGTAGCAGGGGAAGACGGGCGGATTTGGGTGAAGACGCACGTCTTCTGTAGTTTGGGGACGGTCGGATTCTAGAGAAGCCGCACGGGTTGGATTGCAGTTCCCGTTTTCTCTTCCATTCTTCCCTTCCCTTCACTTCCATTTTATTCTTGTGGGATTTGGTCTTTAGTTCTTGTTTCCTCTTTAATCTTAGCTCATCAAATATCGCCAAATAGCTTCTAAACATGCACGAAAGACAGGAACTTCCGCCTTATTCTCTTCTTTCCTACAAAATACAAGAGATGCACTAGGAAAGCAAAATAGAAAGCATTTGACGGATAAAACGGCTATGGAATGTTATAATAGTATGCAAAATAGGCTCAATTAGGGGACTAAATATGCTCAAATAATGGTCACATCAAATATCCCCAAACCGAACCTTTACTCGTTCCGAGTAAAGAGGTGACAAAAACTAGACCTTTAATTAAACTATCCTAATAATATAACCGATATGAGACAATTAGCGGGTCTCACTCCGCCCCTTCAACTCACAACAAGACAACCATGAGGTAGGATGCCTTCTTGCAAGGCAAGGTGGGGCTTGCCAAAATGGCGACACGTCCAAACATTAAGCACATAAAATCAAATAATGGATGCATCTACAAAAGGAATAGCCACTTCCTCATCAAGTGGCGGAGGCAACTAAAAGAGAGCAAATTTAAGAGCATATATTCCTTCACAAATACTAGTTCAACAAATTACTAAGGCTAAGAGGATGGCACTAAATCACCTCCAAATGGTGTTAAACTAGACTACTTTCATCCTCAATTTCCAAATGCTTTCGTCAAGAGCGATCGGATGGTATGGAATGATGATCCCTATGATGCTAGTATCATATGACATGACAAGTCTCGAATTCTCTACAAAAGTAAAGGTCATGGATCGTCCCAAGCTCGACAAAGTGGCTTGACAAAAAGGCTTTTTGGGAATGAAATGCTCAAATCGTTATAAACAAGGGGTGGATATGACTAGTATTCAAAATTGACCTCATTCAACTTTCACATTTCAAAAATTAGAGATGGGGTTTGTCCCTTCCGGGCTAGTGTCCTTTGCTTTCGCCAATCGCTTATTCGGCAACCGGTTAACCTCTAGACAATAGCTTTTCGGGGTGATAGTCACTCTGTCTCTGGGTGGTTGAATTTACAACCGTGTAGGGGCCCAATTCAATGGATCCCTCTCCAAAGCACATCGAAGTGGTACGCCTCCATCAAAACAACTAAAATTTCTCAACATTTCAACATTTCATAACATTTGAGGTTTCCTTAGCAATAAATTACTTCCACATAACAAAATTTTCGAAATGAGCACTTCAAACTTATTGATAGAAAGTATTTTTGGGTTGCCTTACCACAAGGTCAATCAAGGTCACCTAGACAAGTTAACCAAGTCCACATCGCATCACGGGGTTGGAATAGGTGACTCACATGCAAACCCTTGACTAGGATTTGGGTCATGGGTCAAAAGACACTAGTATGACACTATCTAGGGTGTTTTACAACCATTCTAGTAGGCGAAGTCTTAAGTTGAAAAAATATTTGTAATGGCTTAGTTGCCCTTGTCAAAGTTCCCAATTAGGCACTTTTCAAAAAAATTTATCTAAACGCAACTATATGCCATGATGCAACTAATATATACATCCTAATGCAAGTGATTCTACCAACTAATATAACATATAAACTAAATGCAAGTCCTAAGTTCACATTGTTATACCGCATCAATCAAAATAAAGCCACATAGTCATTAACATAAAGAGGAAAAAGGAGATTGGAAAGATCATACCATGCGGTCTTCATTATCCTCATGTCTCGGATGTGGCGTAGTCAATCAATGTGAACAAGGATAGACAAACATAATATATACAACAATATATACAAGACTACACTACAAAAGAAATAAACTTGTTTTTGGTTTTTCAATTTTCAAATTTTTATGGTTTTTGATTTTATGAAATTTTCAATTTTTGTGATTTTTTTGATAATATATACAACAATATATTTTTGTGATTTTTCAAAAATTTTCAATTTTTATGTATTTTGGAATATAAATTCCCATCCCCCACTTTATTTTGGACATTGTCCTCAATGTACATGTAGGAGTAGGAATAAAAAGGAAATACATGTTTTTGGATTTTTTTTGATTTTATGGAAATTGAAATACAAATGCATTGATATGATATGAATGAATGCATGCTCTAACCAAATGCAATTCTATATGACATATATAACAAATGAATGCAATCTAAACTATACTATATAATGCATGATTTATAGTAAGCTATGGTCACCTATGATCAAACCTCTCCAAACCGATTTAAACACTATTTCTAGTGTAGAAAAGGAATAGGTTTGGTCATTAGTGCCTATGCATGAATTTTAGTCTATATGCAACTATCTACATGAATCATGTGAGATAAATACAATGCACACTATACTATATGAACTAACTAATGCAAATGAAATATGATACAAATGCATGCGAAAACTACACTAAATGCAATGTATATACAAAAGAGAGAGGGAGAGATGGGTATCATACAAATGGAGGTAGTGAGGTAGGCCTCTTTCACTAGTCATCCTCATCTTGATCATAGCCATAACGATGAGAACTCCCGGCTTGGTCATACCCGCTTGCTTGACCCCAATACCCTCCTTGGTCAAACTCTCCTCCTTGACCCGAGTACCCTCCACCTTGGCTAGGATACCCTCCGCCGTCGCGATCCCAAGCTTGGTTCCCTTGATTAGGGAACAAGAGCTCCGGTTGTGCCCAAGAGGGCTTAGGACCATTGGGGTCAACATACCCTTGTTGAGCCATGTTATAGTATTGGGGGCAAAGGGCCAAGTAGTTGTCGACCCTCCCTTCATGTACCCCGAGGTCCACTCTATTCATAAGTGCCATCAAATCATTAATACCCGGGGTATTGGGGATTGCCGGCCTAAATTCGGTATATGGGGTAGGGTATGGTGGGATAGGTACATAGGAGGGTGGGCGAATAGGCCTTCCCGGTGCTCCACGAGGTATTTGGTGGTGCGGTTCTTCCGTTTGAGGGGGATTGTCAAGAATTTGGATATCAAGGAGGTAGCTTGGTGGAGGCGAATATGGGCTCAATCTTGGGTCAATGCCCGGTATCTTCCAACCTTCAAGGATGATTGAAGTGAATCCTTTGGTGTACCACTCTACACTCCCGTCTTGAGTGTAGTTACACCATTGGTGATGGTTGAAGATGGTGTGCCCATCAATCAAAGTCCTCCCCTCAAGAGGAGTATAGGTCCCTCGGGCATTGAACCCGGGACAAAGGTGGTGGGCCAAAATAGTAATTACACCTCCCATCACGAAGGTCTTGAGTTGGGTGGTCCCTTGAGCAAAATCATGAAACCTAGTAAGTATCTCAAGTGGCGTATTAAAGTTATAACGCCTCACCCCTCGAACATTCAAATAGGATTCAAGAAAAGTTAAGTCAATGAGAGTACACCTATCTTGTTCGTACCTCCCGTTGATGGTACCGGCCACAAAGCGCTCGGTGAATCGAATCACCGGATGTTGGATGGCGAAGGTATAGCATTGCTTTGGATGGGTAAAATCCCTCCCGGAGATAGCCTTCCAAAGAAGGTCCACACCAAAATTATCGGGTTTTTCGGTATAGTTGGCGGGCACTTCAAGACCGAAAATGTAGGCGAATTCCTCAAGTGAAAGATGATGGTCTAGGTTGCACAACCTAAACTCCATGCCCACATTGGTGTGGGTATTCGTTACAATGCGAAGGCTACTCAAAAATTCAAGGGTGAGACTAAGGTACGTCTCCTCATGGGCATGGAAAAGTTTCCCAATGCCAAGACCATCAAAGAACATCTCGGTAGGGTACCTTATCTTAAGGATTTCCAACACCCTAGTATCTACGAATTGAGGGGTTCGTAGTTCTTACCTAGTAATTTGACAAAGTTCTTGCGGTGGTCATCGGATTCGAATAGCACCTCTTGGAAGTAGTCAAGTTGTTCAATTCCTCCCCTCATTATGGGGCGGGAGGTCCTTGGTAGCACTTCCTCCCGCGGAAATGAAGAGGATGATCCCTTGCGTTTATTTTCGGTGGATTCAACCAACTTCTTGGCCTTGCCTTTGAGGTTCATCAATGGCGCCATTTTGATGTGGGGGAAGTGTTTTTGAGGGGGGGTGTGATTTTGAGGAAGGAGATGAGTGTTTTAGGGTTTGATAAGGTGAAGAAATGAGGGAGAAAGGGGGTGATTATATAGAAGAAAGGGGGAATCCGAGCGGATAAGGGTGGGCCCTGTCGGGTTTATCTGAGAAAAATGGGACAATCCGGGCGGGTTCTCTTCGGGACGGGTGTCTTGTGAGAATAGAAGACGGGCGTCTTGGCCTGAATCCGGGCGGATTCTAATGCAGGGATTTTTCCAAGTTGAGAGCAGGAAGAAGACGGGCGTCTTGGGATTTGGGACGGGCGTCTTGGTCGGGACTGGCGTCTTGGATTAAATCCGCCCGTCTTCTGGTGCAGCGCAATATCTTATTTTGGGTGACATACGGGACGGGCGTCCTGTGAAGAATACGGACGTCTTGTCCCAGGTCGGGCGTCTTGGAATAAATCCGCCCGTGTTCTGCTACAGCGCCAACCATCCTTCTGACGTGGGTCCTGGACGGGCGTCCAGGCCTCGGGACGGGCGTCTTCAGCTCCCTTTTCTTCTTTTTTTTTTCCTTGCAATAACATACCCTTTCACCGATTTTCCATTCCTCCTTATCTTTTCCTGAAATTTGCTCATTAAAAATGTAAGATGACTCTCTCTCTCACCACTCTCATGCATGGAATTAAATGCAAATGCAATAATGTACAATATTATACAAAGTAAAAGGGTCCAGGAAATATCTTACAAATGGTGGTTTGAGATAGGACTCCACCAAACTAGTTCAAATCGTAGAAGTTCTTATCCATAGAGCTCAATGCTCTTAATAAGAGATCAAAAGCTTGTGAACAAGCTCCAAATAAGCATAAATATGGGTTGCTCAACTTGAATATGAAATTTGGCCCAAGGAAGCTTGTAGAATGTTCTTTTTCTTGCTTTGTCCTTGGCATTAGAGCTTTCCCAATGCTTCCAACGAACAAGCCCATGATTCTTGTCAACACTAGGCATGAAGTGTGGTTCATTTTCATCCGTAGACTTCCACTTACCAACTTCTTCTTCAATCTTTGTGATGATGATAGCATTTTGATTTTTCAATCCTTCCAAGGTGGAAGGAGAATTTTCATGGCATTGATGATTGAGTTCCTTAGAAGTTGTCATTGTGAGCGCCAAATCTTCACAAGTGGCTTCACGAGCAATTTTCTCTTTGAGCTTTTTCACCAAGTAGCTCTAGTATGATACTTTGGCCTTTTGAAGAAGATCTACCATATCCTCTTCAATGATCATTGGCTCCATGATAGGTGTCAAGTGGTCTTCATGAGAAATAAAGGAAGGACGTTCTTCTTCATGATAGGGTATCTCAAATGTCTCAAGGATAGGCAACCTCAAGCAAGGTGATATTATGAGTCCATCCGTTAGGCTCATCATCATTGTTGCTATCTTCATACGAATCATAGATGGGGGCTTCATTTAACTCTTTCTCCAATTGTGGACAAGGCCCACGGGAACTGCGTCCGCGGGATCCACACCAGGCATAATCGACTCGAGGTTCTTTCGAATCGAATTAAGACAAATTAGAGTCGCCACCAAGTTTTTTGGGAACTTGGAACCGTTCAAGTCAACTTTACACCTTTCATCGAAAAGCATAAAGCCAATCGACTACGAGTGATTAAAGATAAAGACTTGTACCCTATATCACTCGATTTGAATGACTCTCGTAATCCAATGGTATTTAGACGGATCCACAAACCATAGATCTTGAGTAAGGGGTGAGGGTACGTGTTAGGAAGCCCATAAGGACACCTAACCCCACCCGTCAATAACGGCCTCTACTAAGTCAAGTGTCGGATTTCAAACAAGGTCATAGCTACTACGATATATGATATGCAAACATCGTTTTTAAAACCCTAACATGTGAAGTTTCTGTGTCGATTTAGATGCAACTAAACTAACTTTGTCAAAGTTGTAATTTAGCATGTGGGTTGATTGATCTAACAACATACAGAACAAAGCAAACAAGGCTTAGGGGGAATGGGGGAGCCGTTGGGATCTATCCTATTACAACCCAAGCATTTCATGCCGACGCAACGAGGAATTAAAGATACAACTCGATCTAAATACAATTGCTATATACAACACCGTACATGACACATTACACGGACAATTCGGCCTAGGGAAACGTGCACAAAGGGGTGGCCCACGGCTTACATGACTCACGGCCTTGGGTCACTCCTCGTGATGCGTGCTTTCACTTAATCTCATCGAATTAGACATAGGGCTACGCATCAAAGCATGCATTAGCATAAATCGGGCCATGTTGCTTTAAACAACATGCGATTTACTACGCTCTTACATGCATTGGGGCACAACCGTCTAACCAAACAAGACTAAGGTTTTTGGAAGAGGTTTTGACTCGATAAAAGAAAGCTAACTTGAAAATTACAACTCGATGAACAAACGATGAATTACGAGCGGCAAAACAATAAAGAACAAACGATGTAAAACAAACGAAACAAGAAAGACCAAAGGACACGGCCAAGCCATGGCCACTCTAGACACGGCTACCCTAGGTCCTATGTCAGGTTCATTAGTTAGATCAATTGATTGCGAAACAAGTTCGAAAGCGGGCTAGAAAACAAGTTAGAAACGACGTTGATCGATTGAGATGATGTCGCGCAAAGGTGTATTCTACACGGCCTAAAGGGGGTCAAATTAGGTCAAGTTCGCTAATTAAGTTAACTCATCGAGTGTTAATAAGAAGGTGCTAATCACGCACTCTTATACTAGCGAGAAATTATGTGAAAGAGAGAGATGCATTCGATTTAAGTTACAGAATCGTCGATTGATTTTAAAAGCTATGTCGAAGCACCCTAACATGTCTAATTAGGTTATTTAAATGATCGAATGTCGCCTAAATAAGTCATATGTTAACAATCAGAGGTCATACTAACATGTAAATGGTCCTAGGGTGTGTCGAATTGGCCGAAACAAACAAAGGGTCAAAAACGAGGAGCGAAGTTAGAGGTTCGTTTTATTTATGTCCTACCTTGAACACGAGGATATGTAAATGAGACGGGGGTGTACGACCGACTGATGTAGCGGTTTCTTTCCCATCTCAAGTCAACGCGGGTGTTCATGGTGGTACTTTAACTCATACTCGGACTAAACTAGTTTCGTAGTTAATTAGAACAAACGATAAACAAACAAAAACAAACTATAAAAAAACAAACATAAAAAACGAAATAAAAGGGAGAAAGAAGAGGATTTGATGCACCCTCAACCTACATGTATCGTTGACACCGTCTTGGGTCGTAATCGATGATAGATTTTATCTCGAGAGGCCGTCGTCGACGAAGAAACAAAGCAAACAACACGTTTTTATCGAATCTGGACAGCAACTTTCAAACAGGGATTTCTCTCTCGTTTCACGGTGAAAATTCGATTTAAAAGATGTTTTGAAAACTAGAAAGAGTGGAGAACAGAGATCTTAAAGCAACGCCTGCTCGTTTTGAGTTATTGGGCACGAAAAACGAGCACAAACAGAACTGGACAGACAGGAAAAAGCCGCGAAAACAGAGTGTATAACACTCTGTTTTTCAAGGGAATTCGTGTACTCTCAAGGGCAATTTGGCTCGTAAATCTTTGTCTAATGTGTAGATGGATGTTGTATGGTTAATTTGGAATAAGAAACTCGAATTTTGATGGATGTTTGAAGGAGGAACGAATTGTTTTTCGAAGAGGACACACAAACTGTTCCAGTTTGGATGTCGATTTTGTGGAGGGTTTTTGAGAGGCAATTAGGGTTTGTTTCTGGAGTTTAAAGCTTGTAAGTGACGGTTGTATGTATGGAGAACTTAGAGAAATGAATGTATGGTGAAGGGTGGGTATTTATAGGGAGTTAAAGTAGGGTAAAAGGGAGGAGAGGCAGACGGGCTCGGCTGAGCATAGCTGCTGTCCAGCAGCTTTTGGGGGGTTTTCTAGGGTTCGTATGGGGGGTTTTCTTGGTGGTTAAGGTAAGGTAATATGGGTAGGATATTAGGGTATGGGTTAGGGTTAATGGGCACGGGTTTTGGTGGTGTTTGGAGCGGGTTTTGGACTCGGGTTTGAGCTGCAAAACAGGGGGGCTGCTTCGTGTTTTTGCGGGCTGTTGGGGGTGATTTGGGGCATGATTTGGGCCGTGGTTATGGGGTTCGAACTGGGGTTGGATGGGTAGAGGCTTAGGTTGGTTAGTGTACTCGATATTCGTGCCAACTCGTAAAGAAAACGGGCTCAAAAACCAAGCTAAAATCGCGCTCCAAAACGCGTGTTCAAAACGAGTTTTTCTCGATTTTTAAATCGATTTTTCAAATCAATTAACACATTAAAATAAATGATTTTTCAAATCAAATATACTCATAAAATGATTTTTCAAATCAAATATTTATTTTATTTTCAATAAAATAAACTTGGGAAAATAAATTCAAAATAAAATAAAATAAATTGAATTCACCTAAAAAAAGCTTTAATTTAAATATCATTTAAATTAATAAAATACTCCGTCGACAACGCTCATTCTACATCGTAAAACGAAACCAAATAATGACAATGACAACTAAAGAATACATGTGTCCTATCATCATCGGGTGTTTGTCGGGTTCTCTATAAATTCCAATATCGACGGATACGGGTATCTACAGAGCCCCCACTTTGACTGAGGCTTGGACAAGGCGAAAGTCAAAGTATACCCCAGGTCCCTTTCGACCTGAGGATTCTTCGGGTCGTTTATAGTCCATTAGACTTGCGTATATAAGCTCGCCAGCCATAAGAAGAGATCATACCTGAAACTTCGTTGGGGATTGACTGCTTCTGTTGTGTCAAATTGTCATCGTTGGTCGTCGACCCATAAAACTGCATATATGGTGGGTTGAGCCTTATCCTTAGGCGCCTACGTATCCGTTTCTGATGGAATCAAACCCGCGTCGTAGTTCGGCCACTGCTGACACTTGCCCAAAGTTTATCATCTGCTGGCATTTGTCCGAAATTCATCATCTGTTGACACTTGCCCAAAGCTTATCATCTGCTGGCAGGTGCCCAAATGGGACGGGACTTTCCAAGGAGGTTGCCGCCGCTTTCATCATTTGCTTTCAGCTACGGAATTCTTCCATTTCATACTCTTGTATTGAATTGAATTCTTGGTGGATATCATCCTTTACATCTTGATAATGGTCTCTGAAGCCAAGTTTGCAATGGCTCTAAAGTCGAAGACTTTAGAGCCCCCAGTTGAAGCATATCCTGCTACATTTGAAACAAAACAACGTACTAGCAATAATCATCACATAAGCACATTTGGATCATCGATCCTAAAATTAGATCATTTGAAAGATAGGGTCATCGACCCGAAAATTGAATTTGAAAATTTTGAATAATTGGGTCATCGACCCGAATTTTGAATTTGACATCACTTGGAATGTTGGGTCATCGACCCGAAATTTGAACATGTTGAAAATTTTGAATAATTGGGCTATCGACCCAAATTTTGAATTTGAAATGAATCACTTGGATGTTGGGTCGTCGACCCAAAATTTGATTTTGAACTTTGAGATTTGAACCTTGACTTGGATCATCTATCCATAATGCGCAAAAAGTTTTTGAAATTTTGAAATTTTGAAATTTTTGAAATCGAACCTTGACGGGTGAGCATGAAATACGACTCACACTCCGTATGACCCGTAAACAACGTGGGCGTAGCCCGCTACCGTAAAACAAAAAAGGAAAATAAAACCGCAAGTGTGCACGGGCTTGAATTCAAATATGGACTTGCTGGGGGTAGAAAGGTAAATTAGCCAATCCGGCGCACCAAAAGATGGCAAATGGGAATCACAAGGTCGTCGAACTTGGGACGAAGATATCGTATGGCATGGTCGTGCTCCCGAGGGCACATGGGAATCAAGATCACTTGGCATTGACAGGGTGGATTAAACTCACGGAGCAACAACGTTGGCTTCGCCCAGACACTAAACACAGACTGATTTTATGAGAACAGTTGGACATCACACATCACTCTTGTTGGGAACATTCTGCTACTCTTCTCCTCCCCTCCTTTCTTTTCAGCGAGTATTCATCATTTCTTGCCACCGCCTTCTTTCTTTTCAGCGGGCTTTTACTATTTTTCTTCCACACCTTCTTTCTTTTCAGCGGGTTTTTCATATTTTCTGTTCCCAACAAAAACCCACACCTATCTGACTGAGCATCTTTGCCTACACCGTTAGATAAAGCTCATTCCGAGATTTGACACTACTCATCTGAACCTATATCCTTATCCTAGCCTACATCGAGTGCTAAGACCGACTCAAACAAAGGTGGCTTCATTTGGACTTGGTTCAGACCCGTAAGAAACCGACAAGATGACAACTTGGTTGATGAGTGGATTGAATCCCTTATTCTGAAGGACTGCCTACGTATTCGCGTGGAGCGAAATCAAATCCGACGTAGTTCGATCATGGTGCATAAAATTGGCATTTTGATTGTGTGTACACACTCGAAGGTTTCACCTAAGGTATCATGTCATATCCCATTCTAGCCTGTAAGGTACTGTTAAATCCCGTGTCTAGGGTTGGTACAAAAGGCTGTGGTTCTTTGGGATGTGGAGCTTGGTAAAAATAAGTTTACAAGGTAAACCATCATTCTGAAGGTTCGTTTTGTGGTGCTAAGGCTAAGGGCTATGGCTGCTGATGTGGATGGAGATGGTGTCTCAGGTTGGATGAAACGTGAGTATAAATGGGTTGGAAATCGATGTGGGTTCAAATTTCCATGTCTGGATCCTAAAGGCTTGGGTTTACTAACACAAGCTAACTGATTCTCAGAATCCCTAACTATTCCCTCGTAAATGCCTCGGGAAGGACTTAGGGGTATGGATGACTGTTGATGGCACTACCTGACCATTTTGGCTTCGCCTTTGAACTTCGATCAACATTTTGACATTTCTTTTTCTTTTCTTCTTCTTTTCTTTTTTCTTTCCCTTTTTCTTCTTCTTTTTCATATCCTCTTTTTTCATTTTTCATTTTTTTCCTTTGCTTTTTTTTTCGTCCTTTTTTTCCTCATCTTTTCATTCTTTTTCATCTTTTTTTTCCTTCTCTTCTTGAAAATGGTCTTATATTCATTCCCTTAGTCACAAATGGATACACCTTAAAAACTGGGCTTCGCCAACTAAATTGGGTTAGAACTGACAATTCCTTGTTAGAACGGCTTGGTTTCTTCTCTCTTTGAGAGGGGATGATTTTGTTGGGGAAAAAGGCTTGCCTTCCGTCATCGATATGGAAAACAAGTGATACCCGTCGCTGTGAGTACCAAAGATAGAATTTATAATCTTCTATTAAGACTAACCTAGGCTAGTGGTAACAGGGTCGAACCACAAGGAGGCAGTTGTAAATTCTAGTTGATCTATATTTAGCCTATGGTGACAAATGTGGGGGTTGGTTTGAATTGGTCTACAGCTAAAAGAGAATAAAGGCAATAAACTAAATAAACGATTTAAACAGATAAAAGAAGGGTACTAGGATGGTCGGTTCATTATAGCTTCAAGAGAACAAACTAAGTCGGTCTGAATCAAACTCGTGTAAGGGGAAATAAAGAGGTCCTCTCGGTCCACTCTTAACAAATAGCATCTCTCGATCTCGCTATAGGTCCCTAATGTCACTAATACTAACTTTCGTCCTGAAAAGTGACTAACGGTCTAAACTATACCTATCTTTCGATCTTAGCACAGTCTAGTCGATTTAATTGATGGTCTAATAACTTCCCCTATCTTTCGATCTAATGGGCCAGTCACGAAATAGGCATCTAACTGGTCGCATGCATTCGATTCGTTAAATACAAGATTAAATTCAATTAAAACGAATATGAACCCTACGAGGTCAGTCGATCGACTGACAAGGTCAGTCGATCGACCAACACGCGAAACAACCTTCTCTGACCTAATGCCGCCTAAACCATAAATCGCCTACATCCTAGCACTATGGAATTAGCCACTCATGCTAAAGGTAAAAACAACAATAAAGCTAATAACAATTACTGAATTCATGCTTAAAGTAAATAACAACAATGTTAATACGATAATTGGCTTTCGGGACACTAACTATCAAATCTATACTAATGAAGAAATTAAAACAATAAACTGAAATTAGGGCAGAATGAATACCGAGATTTAAGAGGAAAGATTAAGAACAAGGGCAGAATTCCAATGCTAAAATCGATATCCCAAACCCTAATTACTCGAATAATCTAAAACTGAAAGTACTGTATTGTGATAAAAACTTGGATAAAAACTTAGATAATCAAACTGATGGTTTTATGTTACGTTATATAGCAATCAACGTAACATCTTATTTCCTAAACCTAAACTTCACGGGCTTCAAGATTCACGGTCTTTCAATTCACGTCTGGAATAGAAATCTGGTCGATCGACTTATAAGGCTGGTCGATCGACTGCTCCTCAGAAAACAGTAGCTTCTGGAACCCGAGCATTGGTCGATCGACTGAAGGTGGTAGTCGATCGACTGGCTGAGCTGCTACTTGACTTCTTAAAACACGTGGACTTGTCTTTTGGGCCTTGGATTGCGCACCAAGCTCGTTCCTTAAGCAATTCCTTTACGTCATTTGCAATGCAGATTACTCGGGGACGGATTTGGCTTGATTTCCCGTTGAATTCTTCACATTTCTGCAATAATGTACAAAAACACGAAAGTAGAGGAAAATAGAGAAATATTGGCATATATTGCACATTTGAGCTCTGAAATGCGTGTAGAATAAAGTGTGAAACATCATATTTTAGACACGCATCAAATCTCCCCAAACCAAACCTTGCTTGTCCCCAAGCAAGAACTAGACTTGATCTAATGACCTAATGGAACGATTTTAATCTCAGAGCGAAATGCAACAAGTAAAGCCTAAACCAATTTAATGCAGAACCAACAATCAATTAGTAATGCGAATCATGCAAACGAATTATGAAGTCGTTAAAATTATGCCGAACTGTTGACTGTAAAGACTTATCAAATTGGACTCTCACGGGTCGCTCAAATCACTCATAAGCATAGATGAATAATGTATAAGATAGAAAGAAGTAATTCTGTAGTGACTCTCACCTAACTACGACCTATGAAACATGCCAGCAATAGAATATGAAAATGACCTCTACGACCGTACATACGCATTCCAACCGAACAGATGACCAATGACACATGCCGAGGTATATATGGGATATGTGAGGTATGGGTAGGAATAGGCAAAACGTTTTATGGTAAAGTGAAGGTACAGGTGATCAAGCTAGTACCAAAACGGAACCAAGTGGCAACATCCAACTTCTTGCTCATAAACAAACGAAACGGTGCTATAGCAAGCACAAAACTCACAAACTCCAAAATAGAAGTAATCAACTAACTCCCCATAAGATATAAAAAAAATATGGGAGCAAAAATCGCCAAAAGATAAAGGATTAAATTATGCGAATTTGATTTCTTTCTTTCTCACGATCCTCGGTCGATCGACCTATGATGCCAGTCGATCGACCCATTTGAACAGTACAGAATTCTTTTCCTTTTTCGAATCATTTTTTTTTTCATTTTTTTTTTTCCTTTTTTTTTTTTTTCCTTTCCTCTTTCGTTTTCCAATCATCATCTCAACAGAGCAAATGCCACCAAAAACGAGTAACAATCCCAAGAACACAAACTACTAGCTTGACAAAGGTAGGCTAAATGTAGGATGTAGTAAACGGGACAAAAAAGGGTATTTTTGGCAGTGTGAAGCTTATGGGTAAAATGAGAAAAGGAAACCTCTACCACATGTGTCAACAAACCACAAACTGAATGCATACAGGTATTAAGTAGATCAAATTCATATTTATGCAAATTAAGGAAACATGTCTCATAAGGAGTACTACTCACATTCCTAAATAAACCGGTCATAGATGTCACCAGTTATAGGCTCTAATTCTCAGAATATATGATGTAGTTTGCCAAAATTCTAAGTCAAGTCTAAAGTTCAGCAAATAAATTAACGAAAACTCGTAGATATGCATTTACAATTCTACTAATAACATGTTAATCTAGCAGGGCTCAGGCAAAATAGGTGCAAATGCAAAATCATCATAGAAATACTACCGTTCCGACTCGACCTATATGCTAAAATAAACGTGCATTTTATGGAATGTTTGAAATTTTTCTCAATTTTTTTTTTTGGATTTTTGTATATATATAGGAAATAAACAAGCAATGCAAAACTGAAATGTAAACGTGAATGCAAGCAAATGATATGCGACGCAAAACCCTTCCCCAAACCAAATCGCACAATGTCCCCATTGTGCAAAATCATGTAATGAAGAAAAGAGAAATGGGAATTTGCGAGAAAATGAAGTAAATAAGACATGAAGGAAAGAAATCAGGAACTCACAAGACTTTAAGCGCAGCAAGGGAAACCTCCCCAAACCAGCGTGAGCTAGGAGGTTTCAGTAGCCAGCAGTGCTACCAATAAGGACCTGAAAAGACAATTAAAAACCACGCATAAGACCGAAGAAAATAATTTTGAAGCGTAAAAATTGTGCACAAATGAGACAATAGAAGAAATAGTTAATTCGACGGAAAATAGAGTGGAGTAGAAGACTCCCTTAGGTCCGCATATCGACCAAACACAAATAGGGGAGAGGTCGTGAACGAATATAGCAAGAGCGGCGGGGTCGATCGACCACGGAGATCGATCGATCGACCAGGTGGGCGTGAACGAGCTCCTGTAAACTCAATTCGATCGATCGACCAATGGTGCCCGATCGATCGATCAAAACATCTCTTTGCGCGTCTTATTTCTTCGTAATTGCTCAATGATTTGAGCTAACAAGCTCTAAATACCTGCAAATGCACAATAGTACGCGCCCAAAATTGCGCAAAACCCAGAACGAAGTCTAACGTACTTAAAAATCCTAAGCAAATAAAATAAAAGCGAAGTTTTCGCGCACACAAAAAGCAATAAAATTGTCTTAACAAAGCAAATAAAGAGAAGTTCGTAACGAGATTGATCAACTAATAGTTGATCAAGAAGGACCACGGTATGGCCCACTTCGTCGGCTTCTGGCTACTAGAGGTAGCCTCAATGGTGCTCATTTTATCAGTTGCACTCTTCTTAGCGTCGACGGCCAGAGAGCTCAATGGATCAACTTCGTCATCTCCCCAATCAAGGACTCCCACGGAATCGTCGGAATCCAAATCTGCCCATCTCACCTTGGCTGGCTCATCTTCCACTACCTCATCAGTCCCATAGCTTAAGCAACCAAGGCCTCCTCTTTGAATGATAGGCTTCTTTACAGCTGGCACAACTTGTAGCACTTCCTTCCCCAAACCAGCTCCTGCATTATCTAAAACAACAGATTCTTCCTCCTTCTTGCTCCCAATCCGGGCGGAGGGGTTAACACAAAGCGAGAGTAATAGGCAGGCACATCAATTCAGGAAGCACAAAGTACGATCTCTTTTCGAGACCGTATTACAATGTAACAGAGCCACATGGCGTCCTTCTTTTTAGCAAGTTGGGCAAAAATGATAGAATGTTTCCCAACTTTGAAGGTCAAAGTTCCAGAGCCTACGTCAATAATCGCACCAAAGAAGTGTGCGAAACGGCCTACCTAAGATGATCGGTATATGGGCATCCTCTGGCATGTCAAGGACAACAAAGTCAACAGGGAAGAAAAACATCCCTATTTGGACGGGTATGTCCTCTAGGACTCCTATAGGCTCGACCGCAGATCGGTCAGCCATCTGAACTGTCATGTCAGTGATAGCAAACCGGGTTAACTTGAGTTTTCTAGCTAAACTCAAGGGCATGACGCTTATACTAGCCCCTAGGTCACATAATGCCTTCTCAATTGAGAAGGTACCTATTTTGCAAGGGACAGAAAAGCTGCCCGGGTCCTCTAACTTATGGGGCGTGGTGTGAGACAGATAAGAACAAGACTCCTTAGTAAGTGCGACAGTGTGCACTGTTTCAAGTGACCGCTTTTTGGACAACAGTTGTTTCATAAATTTAGTATAAGCGGGCACTTGGTTAACTAACTCAAGGAAGGGGACTTGCACATTCGGACTACGGATAACTTTCTCAAACTTACTTGAAAGATACTTGTTCTTTGGTCGGCACGAGCCTCTCCTGGATATGGGGTCATAAGGAGTACCTTAGCCCTCTCCTCCAATTCACGCGCACCAGCATCCTTGGACTTAGGCCGAAAGTCCGTCACCTTCTCTTTGTTGAAGCTAGACCCCTCCTCGGATCGTCTCAAATGAGAACCATTAACCGTCATTGGGTCGAACTTGGGACCGGGACCGACCCATCGGCGCTCGGTTCCCCCCAAAATCTTCGGATCGTGGTACCCCGAAACAAGTGGTCTCGCAGATTATTTGGCATCAAAGGACGAAATTCTTCAAGATCGCAGCGATCTCGATCGATCGACCACGCCCCCTCGATCGATCGACCGAGATGATGTCTGATTCCGAAGCTCCTGTAACCCGTGTTCCAGTCGATCGACTAGGTATGTCAGTCGATCGACTGAAATACATGGCAGACGTCTTTTTCTTTGATTTGCTCGTTGAAGCTTTCTCTTGACTTGTTTCCGGCTCATCTTTTCCAACAGCATCCTCAACCATGGCAGGACCATCAAGGGTGGACCCGCTCCTCAAGGTGATGACATTTAGGGTCTCCTTTTGTTCCGGTTGAGTGGGCAAGTGTCCGGGAGCTCGAGTGTTATTTTTACTAGCCAATTGAGCAATTTGGCTTTTCAGTAGCTTCATCCCGGTCTCTCTTGCTTGGGACTCCTTTAGCAACAGATTCTTGAGCTCGGAAAATTCAGAATTCTGTGGTTGTTGCTGCTGCGGCACATAAGGAGGTTTCTGGTATTGTTGTTGCTTTTGATGAGGGGGCACGTAGGGTTGTTGCTGCGGCGGATGTTGGGTTGGATTTTGGACATTTTGGCTCCTCCAACTCAAGTTTGGGTGGCTTGGCTCGTAGTAGGTGTTTGTCTGCCTATATTGTTGAAAGGCAGCACAAGATTCAAAGGGGCTAGGGCAGTTTTTCGAGACATGGCCCTCACCTCCACACCTTTCACAGACGAAAGGACCGTCTGACACAGCATTGACTTGGTACATCCCACCTTTAGAGGCTCCTTCTAGCTCATACTTGTCAAACCTCGCAGTAAGAGCCTCAAGTGCAGCAACAGAGGAAGATTCAGCAGCTCTCCTCTGGTTCCCTCTCGAATTCCCATACTCGGCCTTGTGGGTAGCTAGATCGTCAATGATCTTCCACCCCTTGGTTGCTCCCAAATTTTCAGCGAATCTTCCATTGGCTGCAGCATCCAAAATGGCCCTCTGATCGTCGTACAACCCATTGTAAAAATGATTGCACAAACTCCACTTTTCAAACCCATGGTGCGGTATGGTTCGCACTAACTTCTTGAATCGAACCCATGCCTCGTGGAAATTCTCATCTGGCCCTTGTTTAAAGCCCGTGATTCGAGCTCTAATAGCGATCGTCCTTGAAGCAGAAAAGTACTTCTTGTAGAACGCCAATGCCAATGTATTCCAATCAGTGATCTCCTGAGCGGTCCGGTCCAAATCTCTATACCACTCCCTTGCAAAGATCACGAAGGAGAAGATGAACATGGTCTCCTTGATTTGATCCTGGGTCACGCCACCGGTGGTGGGGAATGGAGCAAAGAGAGTCAATAAAGGTCTCCATGTGCTTAGCCGCATCTTCATTTGCAGCTCCCCCAAACCGATTTCTCTCGACCATAGTAATGTAGGCGGGCTTTGGTTCGAACTTCCCGGCATCTCCCTAATTCAACCCCTTGTATAAATTGTCTCACTGTCGGCTCGGCTCAATAACTAGCTATACTTGCTTCCTCGGCCATGACTGGAATTTCCTGAGAAGTAACTCGTCTCGGTGAAGAAGTGGAAACAGGCGAAGATGGTGGATTATCTTCGAACAATTCATTCTCGTAGTAGCTTGACAGAGTACTCGCTCTTCCTCTCGTCGGTAATACCCTTTGTGTTCGTCTCAACTCGCGCAAGGATCTTTCAAGCTCAGGGTTCAACGGTACTAATTCTCCACCCTGTGACCTGCGCATAAGAAGAAACTACAAAAAGAATATAAGAAAAGTTTAAGGAACGGATGTCCCTTAAACTAAGAAAGACTAAAAATAAAAACAACTAAAATTAGGACTATTGCCTCCCCGGCAACGGCGCCAAAATTTGATACCCGTCGCTGTGAGTACCAAAGATAAAATTTATAATCTCCTATTAAGACTAACCTAGGCTAGTGGTAACAGGGTCGAACCACAAGGAGGCAGTTGTAAATTCTAGTTGATCTATATTTAGCCTATGGTGACAAATGTGGGGGTTGGTTTGAATTGGTCTACAGCTAAAAGAGAATAAAGGCAATAAACTAAATAAAAGATTTAAACAGATAAAAGAAGGGTACTAGGATGGTCGGTTCATTATAGCTTCAAGGCAAAGAAACTAAGTCGGTCTGAATCAAACTCAGGTAAGGCGGGAAATAAAGAGGTCCTCTCGGTCCACTCTTAACAAATAGCATCTCTCGATCTCGCTATAGGTCCCTAATGTCACTAATACTAACTTTCGTCCTGAAAAGTGACTAACGGTCTAAACTATACCTATCTTTCGATCTTAGCACAGTCTAGTCGATTTAATTGATGGTCTAATAACTTTCCCTATCTTTCGATCTAATGGGTCAGTCACGAAATAGGCATCTAACTGGTCGCATGCATTCGATTCGTTAAATACAAGATTAAATTCAATTAAAACGAATATGAACCCTACGAGGTCAGTCGATCGACTGACAAGGTCAGTCGATCGACCAACACGCGAAACAGCCTTCTCTGACCTAATGCCGCCTAAGCCATAAATCGCCTACATCCTAGCACTATGGAATTAGCTACTCATGCTAAAGGTAAAAACAACAATAAAGCTAATAACAATTACTGAATTCATGCTTAATGTAAATAACAACAATGTTAATACGATAATTGGCTTTCGGGACACTAACTATCAAATCTATACTAATGAAGAAATTAAAACAATAAACTGAAATTAGGGCAGAATGAATACCGAGATTTAAGAGGAAAGATTAAGAACAAGGGCAGAATTCCAATGCTAAAATCGATATCCCAAACCCTAATTACTCGAATAATCTAAAACTGAAAGTACTGTATTGTGATAAAAACTTGGATAAAAACTTAGATAATCAAACTGATGGTTTTATGTTACGTTATATAGCAATCAACGTAACATCTTATTTCCTAAACCTAAACTTCACGGGCTTCAAGATTCATGGTCTTTCAATTCACGTCTGGAATAGAAATCTGGTCGATCGATCGATAAGGTCGGTCGATCGATCGCTCCTCGAAAGAAACAAAGAGCTTCGAACCCGAGCATTGGTCGATCGACTGAAGGTGGTAGTCGATCGACTGGCTGAGCTGCTACTTGACTTCTTAAAACACGTGGACTTGTCTTTTGGGCCTTGGATTGCGCACCAAGCTCGTTTCTTAAGCAATTCCTTTACGTCATTTGCAATGCAGATTACTCGGGGACGGATTTGGCTTGATTTCCCGTTGAATTCTTCACATTTCTGCAATAATGTACAAAAACACGAAAGTAGAGGAAAATAGGGAAATATTGGCATATATTGCACATTTGAGCTCTGAAATGCGTGTAGAATAAAGTGTGAAACATCATATTTTAGACACGCATCAACAAGGAGCTAGTCCGGGTTCGTCCTAGAATCATCTAAAAGCTTGTCACAAACATTGGTTCAGATGGAGGTTTTCTACCACCAGACATGGAACAGGTATTAGAATCAAACACGGAATCCTATTGTACCTTACATTTTGAAACGGGACATATTTCTACCCCAGGGATGCCTTTGAGTGTGTTGTGCGTTTTATCATGTTTTCGAAATGACTGAGGATTGGAAACAAGACATATTTGGAAACGAAACTGCGACTTTTATTGGAATGACAAATGCTTAACAGACTCGAAGGAACGATTCCTAGGACACACCCTAGGTCATCGTGGAACCAAAGACTCAACTTCAGGAAAAGAAAGTCCTAGACTCGACTTGACTAAGATAAGAAAACAGATCGCGACTCATAATTTTCAAATCTGGTCTTGAGCTTTCTCTTGTTCAGCTGTCAGCTTAGATGCTCGGCTCTTGTCCACGATCCCTTTGATGATCGGCCTCCATCCCGAGGTAGTCCTCTGAGGATCTACGCCAGTGATGAAGGTTGGTGAATCGAATTGTCTTTTATTAACTTCGTTAATGAGAGGAGTACATTCTAGAGCGAGACTCCCGATTTGAATTTCATTCTTCGGGTTTGGCAAGAATTCACAGCAATCCACAAATATTTTCCCGATAAACACCCCTTTCAAGTGACATGGGCGGATAAGATGGGAATAATCGACATTGTCTTCGACAGAAACAAAGTTGGCGTGATCGCCAAATGGATTGGTGATGTTATTGGGTTTAACAGTTGGGATTGGGAGCGTTCCGTTCTCAATCATGTCTTGAGTTTTGTGCTTTAGTCTAAAGCACCTTTCAGTATCGTGTCCCTTCCCTTGATGGAAAGCACAGTAGGCATTTGGTTTATACCATTTACCTTGTTGATCAGCGGGAGGGTCCGGAGTTGGACCAATAGGCTTTAGCTTTCCTTGGGCTATGAGCCTTTGGAGAGCGTATGTATAAGTGCATCCGATATCGGTGAATGCCCTTGGTGTTTGGCGCTGCGGATTCTTCGATTTCCCTTCTTAGAGATTGATGGCTTCATCAACATGGGTCGTTGCTGGGGCCTTGGCCTTAGACGATGAGGCCCCTTGGTACCCTTTTGGCTTTTCAGCCTCTGCCCTTATGACATCATCTTCTACCTTTATCCCGATTCTTATCAATTCTTTGAAAGAGCCAAAATTTTGGTATTTCAGAGCATTGCGGTAAATGGGTCGCAGATTCTTTACGAACTTATCTACCATTTCAACTTCGTCAGGCTTCTTGGCTAGTTTCACGCTTTCAGCGCGCCATCTTGCAAGGAATTCAGTAAAGCCTTCTTTTTCTTTCTGTGTCATCACCTCCAATGTTCTTATGTTGGTTTGAATCTCGACATTGTCAAAGATAGTGCTTACGTAACTCCACCGTAATATCTTCGAAAGTGGGGAAGTTCTTAAAGTCCAGTTGTAGAACCACGCCTTCGGTGTTCATCCGGAGATTGAGCGAAAATTTCGAGAGCATGTCGGCGGTACTCCCTTCAATGCTAAGTACCCCTTATAGGCCTTAACATGGTGGACTGGATCTTCTGTGCCCTTAAACTTTGGGATGTCGGTGAGTACCATGTTCGTGGGCAACTTATCTCGCACCGGGCATAGGCCCTAGCATTCTCATAGTGAATGTTCTTCCCCTTGGAGAGTTTCAAACGGTCTTCGATGAACTTGAACCGTTTCTCCGGATCGATCGAGGTGGGAGGGGAATCTTCACCCACTTAGATTCGATTGCATCCATTCGGGTCATCATGAGGTTCACGGCCTCAGTGAGCTTGTTAACAGCATCTTCCATTGCTTGACGTCGGGTTTTTGGCGGCCTTTCTACAAGAAAACCCCGTACTGAGTCAATATTTAAAGTAAGAGCCCCTGCACACTTAAGGACACGACACCAACTTGACTCAAACAAAGACTCGACTTGAGACTGACTAACCAAAGGTTCGACTCACGGTTGGATTTAGACCTTGGTTCATTTTAGACTCGGCAAAACGACATGACTCAAACTGTCATAGCACGATTCTAAACCGGACTCGGTGTGACTAAACCCGTGATTGGACCAACATAGTCCTTAGGTTCGGGTGAAACGTCCTAAAGCGCCTAGCTTGGACGTGTCTGTGGACTATCCTAGACCAAATGGTCGACCAACATGACTCAAAGCCCAAGAGGTGAGCTTGGGTGACCCAACAGGGTCACGTTCTAGACTCTTAGAACGAAACACACCCGGCCTAACACGGCCATGACCCGGACACGACTCGACGCATTTCATGCTTGGTTGAGGTTCGAGAGGCATTTTGGATTGATTTTGAAAAACGAATGATCGATTTGAAAAATGAGATTTGAAATGGGCAGCATGCCGGCTATAAAAGCTTGTTTTGGCCGAAATTTCTAGTCCTATTTGGGCAGCATTCCGCGTTTTTAAAACCATGCTAATTTTGAAAGTAAGTTGTTCAAAAGTTCGGTTTTGAAATGGACATGGAAAATTTTGAAAAGACTCGGGAAAACAACTTGCACATTGTCATTCTCATGTTATAAGGATGTATGCTCCTAGACATCTCTAAGTCTCGGCAAGTCTTCTACAAGAAGGTCTATGCCCTCCATCCTTTTGCGGTCTTATAGAGCAAGGGCCTTAAGGTAAAGTACCTAGAAGAGCGTCCCCACCATCAAGAACCACGCGAGGTGAAGTGGAAGCGAGCAATGTGCAGCTTCCTAGCATAGTGGGACGTCGCCCCCCACGCATCACAAAGAAACGCTGGGACGGCCCGGGAAAATCCTTAAGGGTTTATGCATGAATCGTAGCACTATGAGTAATGTTTTACTTTCCAACACTTTCTTTTCAAGTTTCACCTCGGAGGAAAAGACCCTAAAAACAAAGTGTAACTAGTCCTCTTTTCCCCAGTGAGTCGCCAAATCGTGGACAAGGCCCTCGAATGCGTCCGCGGGATCCACACTATGCATAATCGACTCGAGGTTCTTTCGAATCGAATTAAGACAAATTAGAGTCGCCACCAAGTTTTTTGGGAACTTGGAACCGTTCAAGTCAACTTTACACCTTTCATCGAAAAGCATAAAGCCAATCGACTACGAGTGATTAAAGATAAAGACTTGTACCCTATATCACTCGATTTGAATGACTCTCGTAATCCAATGGTATTTAGACGGATCCACAAACCATAGGTCTTGAGTAAGGGGTGAGGGTACGTGTTAGGAAGCCCATAAGGACTGTAACACCCCCATATCCAGAGGAGCCTTAACTAGGCCTTCCTTAGCATATAAGGGCGTTACCATCTCGGTTGCCCGAGGAAAGTAATTATCAAACGTCAATAAAAGAACTATTAAGTTATATTACAAGTGATTTAAACCAAAACACGATACAAAAGTACAACTCAAAGACTACTCGCTAAGACCATCATATCTCGTGAAGACTCATCCCTGCCCGGACTTCAGCGATCAACATCATCAACACCTGCTAAGACCGACTGCTCACCATAAGGGATCACGGCAGACACATAACAAACAAACAACCACACAAGGTCAGTACTGAGACAAGATAAGACAATGGCAACTACAATCAACAATACAAACAATGATATCAGTCCCAACCGCAATCACAATAATCCAATCAAATCATCATCGATCGTCCACCGGACCGATCCTCGCGATGGGGACCGCAGCCGTTCCCACCTAAGCCCCGCTCATCATACCGAGCGATAACCCTGTCCATTAATGTGCACATCCCCTTCCGTGGCGGGTTCCACGAAGGGCGAAACTAGGGCGTGAAGCCACTCCCGCAAGTGACCCCACTCAGCCGAGAACGCATCTCGAGAACCATCAACATCGACCACAACCATTACGATACAATAACTATAGCAAACAACCAAACACAACACAAACACAATATCCGACACACACTAGACCATCTACAGAAACCGAGTAGGCGAACCTACCTTTAAGCAACCGCAACCAATCCACGCCGACGGATAACATATCCAAAGAACCAAGCAAAGCCT
This sequence comes from Silene latifolia, assembly GCF_048544455.1. NCBI lineage: Eukaryota > Viridiplantae > Streptophyta > Magnoliopsida > Caryophyllales > Caryophyllaceae > Silene > Silene latifolia. The sequence continues at coordinate 86,513,424 of NC_133535.1, forward strand.
ATAACCACCATACAAATATCTATTACTAACAAGCAAACCCTAACTATAGAGACAAAGGCACGGATGATGATTGTGACATACCTATTAGGGGGAAACTCAGCAAAAGACCGCTACCCGACTCAAGAGACGCTCTCCTAAGGCACAAGAATCTTCAAAAGGCTTCCATGGAGGTTTTGAGGTGAAGGGAAGGGAAAGGGGCGACTGAAGGATAGGAGGAAAGTGGCGGAAGTGATATGCGGATTTAACAAAACGCGATATAAAACCCTCGCTGAAAACCCGGTACTCGATCGAGTACCCGACCTACTCGATCGAGTGGCCCCCTACTCGATCGAGTAACCTAGCTACTCGATCGAGTAGCCTCTACTCTATCGAGTACCACTCTTAACACGCAGCTCAAACAGGTTTTGGCCTACTTTCCTAAGACTACTTCCGCTCCCAAGGTCGGTCAATGATGGTCAAAGGGTCCCTAAAAGGGCGGGTATTACAGTCTTCCCCCCTTAAAAAGAACTTCGTCCCCGAAGTTCGCCTCACCCATCTCCCGCTCGAGACACGAGAACAACACGTCCTTACTCGTCTTCCCGCTCAACCCATTACTCCCTGGAAATACCATTTTCCCCCCCATGTCATCATCATCACCGTCCACACTTATATCTAATGACTTTTACTACTATCATGCAAGCACTATTACCGTTAACCGATACTTTATATACATATATAAAGCATCCAACTCGCAATGCGAATCGCCACGCACGATCTCCCAACATACAATAATTACTATCCAACCATCAATCTAGCACATGTCTCATATCAACTTTCATGTGGTACAACTAATGCCACCATGTTACTTGGCAACGTGATTCGAGTACGATTTACCACACTATAACTATTTTTCATGACCGTCTCTTGAAACATACAACCCCTTCACTTTAAATAACTAAAGTAATTCGTTATATCTCAGAAATTTTTGTAATTAAAGCAAAACATAATACCAACAACATTATAAACAAGCAAAGCATTATTCAAAAACAGCCTTTTTATTTCGCGACATTACTCTTCCCCTCTAAAAAGGAACTTCGTCCCCGAAGTTCACCACCCTAATTTCAACGCATATCATTTATTATTTGCATCTTAATCATTAAAGAAGACCATATTATTTGTTGTGGACATTACTCGCTAATTATACACTCGTTAAGTTAGAAATCATACGCAAGTCACCGGAATAACTAGTTACCGTTGACAACACACGTTAAAATGATATGCACAAATATAGGCGAAGTTAAAACTCCGATAAATAGATCGTAATGAGGCGTATGCAATATTAACAAGAAATCATTACCGCTTCACTAATTGTGACAAATACGCGTATAGCACTTCAATCACGACTTGTAACATATGAAATTAACGGTTCAAAGGTGTTACTACGCACTCACAACAACTTTAAACATTAAACTCGCAATTATAAAACAATTGAACATTTTTAATTTTCAAAAACCTCCAGAATAAAGATGCTACTCGATCGAGTAGGTAGCGGTACTCGATCGAGTGCCATGCTACTCGATCGAGTTTCTTGGCTACTCGATCGAGTAGCCCGAGATCAGAATGTTTCCTTTCTTCCTTTCCTGCAGCTACTCGATAGAGTGTGGGGTACTCTGTCGAGTACCTGCAGGTCAAGTACCTTACATAACCCGTTATAGACCAACATACATAAACATGACTGTCACATAAATTGAGTCGGGATGATGCCCCGACTCTCAATTATCCTGCAAAAGGTTAAAGTAGCAATTCCGGCCTTATGGCCTAACGATACAAGTTCATGAATAAAGTTTCAACTAAAACAACCGAAAGTCTAACCACACTACCAACAACAACTACTACTAGCAATCATGAACGAAGATAGAAACAAGGAGTATCACTCCTGCTGCTGATGCTGCTGCTCAAACATCACCTCATCATCCCCACCGCCCGACGTACCTGCTCCTGCCGACCCGATCCCCGCATCCACTCCTGCTCCTGCTCCTGCTCCTGGGCCCATGTACCATGGGGTCAAGCCACCGTAAGGGAAGGACTGAGGTGCCCCCCATGTCGACTGATCCACCCCGTAGGAATGGAAAACCCCCGTGTAGTCCCCAACTCCTCTCCACCAAACTGGATGCGGTCCCTCGGTCCCTATCCCCTGAGTGTAGGCCATCTCGTGCATGTTCCGGAGTGTCAAGGTAGATGACACTCTCTCCGCCAGGTAACTGGATCGCGTCTCCGGGGTGTCGAGGTAAGGGTAGCATGGAAAAGGCTGCTGCTGCTGTGGTGCTACTGGCTGTGGCCTAGTCTCCGAGGCCCTCTCCCTCACTCGACGGGGTCCCCTCACCACTCTGGGTCTCTCTACCACCTGAACTCCCGCATTCTCGCCCTTCGTCGGCTCCGGCATCTCCTCAAGGATGGTACCGTCGATGAGATAGGTCTGTAGCTGGCGGGGTCCGTCATTATCCTCCTCCTCCTCGTCATCGGAGTCCACCGTCACTACCGTCGGCTCCAAGGGCTCCGTAGGTGGGAGGTGCTCAGGAGCTGGAATCTTCATCCAACTCATCCCATACACCCTCCATGCTAGGCTACCGTCGGCCAAGGTCCTCAACCATTTCGGTCGAGATAGTATTCACGATCCATGGTAGGCACTTTGGGGTAGCTAGAGGCACGTCGCCGAAGAAGCCTCAAAGGAGGTTAGCTTTTCAGCCTAACCGAGTGGCAATAGCACCACAACTCGTGTACGGGAAGGGGAAGAAGCCATCAAGGCAAGGGCAAAGACAAACTACGAAGGAGCATTAAAGACCACTTTCCTGGCCCGCTCCGGGTTGAGGTACGACATCAAAAGTAAGACCTCATGATTGTTCAATTTACTGATATCCTTTCGGTCATAGAGGAGGTTCGAAAGAGAACGGAGAAAGACCCTCAAGGTAATATGTTGAACATCATTAATCAGCATGTTGCTCGAGGTGGGAGCTTGCTTCCCAGTCAAGCAAGGCATTAGGCGGCAAACGCCGCACTCAGCTGGAATATTAGTTTTGGAATCCTTGGGAGGCTTGGCCAACCCAAGGTGAGAGGCAAACAAATCCATCGTCAACAGAAAACTGGTATTCATCAATCTAAACTCAACAGTCTGACCCGCTGGGTCATAGGTAAAAGAGCTCATGAACTCCAAGGTAAGAAAAGGGTAAGTATGCTTCCTCAGCCTATACAAACCCGTAAAACCCAAGGTCTCGAATATGTGACGGACATCCGTCTCTATCTCCAACTCCTCTAACACACTGGTGTCTATACACTTTGTAGGTCTCATTTTGCGTTTTTGTAAGGCTACAAAACGCTCCCTTTGCTTGAAGTCAACAAAAACAATCGTAGGGTATTCGGGGACTGCGGGTACCACAGTCCACTTCCTTCCCTAGCTCGGGTGGGTTACCCCTCCCCGTTTACTTTGGCGGGTTCCAAGGTTCGATCTCGGCATCTCGCTTTAGGTATAAGTTCAAACAATTTGTATAAAACATGTAGGCATATACTTCATACAATTTGAGTTCTATATACTTAGCAGGTTCACTAACTCATCAACCAGTTCAATATTTGAAGCTCATAAATCATGCCATTAAACTTAGATGCTCAGCTAGGTACACACATTTCATCAATAGTTTCCTCAATTTTAACATATAGTCTCAGTTTGTAGCCACTTAATAACCGCAATTATGAAAATTTGGCATATGAACACATATACTCAGCAATTCGAATATCCTAGCATGCTTCTAAAGGTCGTTTCATTTACATTGCTAATTACATGTTACTAATTCAAGAGCAAGAATAATTTATGGCATATCATCATCACTTTCATATTTTGTTCAACAACTCAACTAAAATTTTCAGACGGTCTTTACAGCTGAGACAATTTTGGCATATTTTCATCAAGCATCGTTTCCATTACTATATTGAAGTTCAACTCATACTTATAATGTCATTCACAACATCAATTTCCAACTATAAATCACGAATTTCCATTTGAGGCACTTTTAAGACGGAGTTTTAAGGCAACTTTCTAAGGTAAAATCACCAAATTCTATCCTCCAACATGATATAAACAATACTTAAGGCTCAATTCTACCATCTAACCATTGTAAAACAACCAAAAATCGATTTCAATTTTGGAAACCCTAGAAATTTCGGGTTCAATCTTTGCAATTTCTAATCTAATTTACAGCAATTAACTACCAACAAACATGGAAAGAGGGCATGTGAATCATGTTTCAACAATTAAAAGCGCCAAATTGGTCATTATAATCGAAAATTTCAGATTGTTTTACTTTCCTAGCACATTCAAAGCAACAAACCATGTACATTAGGAAGAATAGCATACCTTGATTGATGAACAAAGTAGAGAAACGAAATTAAACTAAGAAATCAACCCCAAGAATCACTACTAACCCAAGAGAAAGAGAGGATTTGAGAGGAAATAAGGAATTGAGAGTGATTTAGGTGTAGGTGTGTCGAAATATAGAGGGATAAGAAGAAGAAATAGAAAGATTAGGGGTTTTAAGAAAACCCGTAGGATTCGCTGCACAGTAACCTACTCGATCGAGTGCCTGGGGTACTCGATCGAGTACCACCCTACTCGATCGAGTAGGAGCTAAATCGTCGAGTATCTGCAGGAATTTTCCCACATTCGACGTTATAGCCTCCTAACTAGATCGAGTGAGGTCTACTCGGTCAAGTAAGCACTCGCACTCGGTCAAGTATAGTTAAGTACTCGATCATAAGTACGAAGTAACTTGAAGATTCCTGCAAAAACAACACCGCGTGTCGATTCCAACTAAGTTCGGAATTCGGCACTCATTATCAAGTTCGTTCGCGCATTACTATTATTAACAAAGCCTACCATATTGTCAAACAAATGGAGTTTATTCCACTTACACTACACCCATTACCCTACTCGGTCTACCTGCTACCGAATCTTCCATAAACATAATCACGTCATCGTATTACATTTAAGCTTACTTTATATATTACCACTAAATTGAAACATTTAAATTAACATTAGTTCATTCTTTCATTTGACATGTAATTGCATAATTTTCATAATAAATTAATCTATCACTTCTCGCATAAATACATACTTTTAAACAACTTATTCGATCATGTCTTACATTCTATCATAAGCAATTCACCTTGCACGAATCAAATATTACGCAGCGGAAAAATTTCGACCATCCTATAAGGCAATAACGCATTACCATATGCTATGTCTCGAACTATAACTCACTATACTATAATTATCATCATAGCAATTACATAAACTTTCGTCACATATCTCATAACCATCATATGAGCTCACTAATCATCCAAAGAACCTCACTAATCTCATCGACAATTACCATACACGGTCTAATATATCACTAATACTCCCCTATCAATTCTAACAAAGACTTAACCGGAGGTAACTCCGGTACACTTAACATACATAGCACACATAGACACACGGACTCCACATTCCCATCCCATGTGACTGGCTTAAGTGTCATGGGGCCAAGATTTTGAAATGAGGGCGCCTACTCACCCAAAACCTTGCATCAGCTGGGCTCCCATTACACATACACCAGGTTCATTTTATTAGACTCCCTACGTTCATTACGTTCATTTGTTACAGGTTCCAAAATCGTCGCTCTGATACCACTTTGTAACACCCCCATATCCAGAGGAGCCTTAACTAGGCCTTCCTTAGCATATAAGGGCGTTACCATCTCGGTTGCCCGAGGAAAGTAATTATCAAACGTCAATAAAAGAACTATTAAGTTATATTACAAGTGATTTAAACCAAAACACGATACAAAAGTACAACTCAAAGACTACTCGCTAAGACCATCATATCTCGTGAAGACTCATCCCTGCCCGGACTTCAGCTATCAACATCATCAACACCTGCTAAGACCGACTGCTCACCATAAGGGATCACGGCAGACACATAACAAACAAACAACCACACAAGGTCAGTACTGAGACAAGATAAGGCAATGGCAACTACAATCAACAATACAAACAATGATATCAGTCCCAACCGCAAACACAATAATCCAATCAAATCTGTCACTGACTGTCCACTGGACCAGTCCTGCCAGTGGGGGACCGCAGCCGTTCCCACCTAAGCCCCGCTCATCATACCGATCGATAACCCTGTCCATTAATGTGCACATCCCCTTCCGTGGCGGGTTCCACAAAGGGCGAAACTAGGGCGTGAAGCCACTCCCGCAAGTGACCCCACTCAGCCGAGAACGCATCTCGAGAACCATCAACATTGACCACAACCATTACGATACAATAACTATAGCAAACAACCAAACACAACACAGCCACAATATCCGACACACTAGACCATCTACAGAAACTGAGTAGGCGAACCTACCTTTAAGCAACCGCAACCAATCCACGCCGACGGATAACATATCCAGCAACCAAGCAAAGCCTATAACCACCATACAAATATCTATTACTAACAAGCAAACCCTTACTATAGAGACAAAGGCACGGATGATGATTGTGACATACCTATTAGGGGGAAACTCAGCAAAAGACCGCTACCCGACTCAAGAGACGCTCTCCTAAGGCACAAGAATCTTCAAAAGGCTTCCATGGAGGTTTTGAGGTGAAGGGAAGGGAAAGGGGCGACTGAAGGATAGGAGGAAAGTGGCGGAAGTGATATGCGGATTTAACAAAACGCGATATAAAACCCTCGCTGAAAACCCGGTACTCGATCGAGTACCCGACCTACTCGATCGAGTGGCCCCCTACTCGATCGAGTACCCTAGCTACTCGATCGAGTAGCCTCTACTCTATCGAGTACCACTCTTAACACGCAGCTCAAACAGGTTTTGGCCTACTTTCCTAAGACTACTTCCGCTCCCAAGGTCGGTCAATGATGGTCAAAGCGTCCCTAAAAGGGCGGGTATTACAAGGACACCTAACCCCGCCCGTCAATAACGGCCTCTACTAAGTCAAGTGTCGGATTTCAAACAAGGTCATAGCTACTACGATATATGATATGCAAACATCGTTTTCAAAACCCTAACATGTGAAGTTTCTATGTCGATTTAGATGCAACTAAACTAACTTTGTCAAAGTTGTAATTTAGCATGTGGGTTGATTGATCTAACAACATACAGAACAAAGCAAACAAGGCTTAGGGGGAATGGGGGAGCCGTTGGGATCTATCCTATTACAACCCAGGCATTTCATGCCGACACAATGAGGAATTAAAGATACAACTCGATCTAAATACTATTGCTATATACAACACCGTACATGACACATTACACGGCCAATTCGGCCTAGGGAAACGTGCACAAAGGGGTGGCCCATGGCTTACATGACTCACGGCCTTGGGTCACTCCTCGTGATGCGTGCTTTCACTTAATCTCATCGAATTAGACATAGGGCTATGCATCAAAGCATGCATTAGCATAAATCGGGCCATGTTGCTTTAAACAACATGCGATTTACTACGCTCTTACATGCATTGGGGCACAACCGTCTAACCAAACAAGACTAAGGTTTTTGGAAGAGGTTTTGACTAGATAAAAGAAAGCTAACTTGAAAATTACAACTCGATGAACAAACGATGAATTACGAGCGACAAAACAATAAAGAACAAACGATGTAAACCAAACGAAACAAGAAAGACCAAAGGACACGGCCAAGCCATGGCCACTCTAGACATGGCTACCCTAGGTCCTATGTCAGGTTCATTAGTTAGATCAATTGATTGCAAAACAAGTTCGAAAGCGGGCTAGAAAACAAGTTAGAAACGACGTTGATCGATTGAGATGATGTCGCGCAAAGGTGTATTCTACACGGCCTAAAGGGGGTCAAATTAGGTCAAGTTCGCTAATTAAGTTAACTCATCGAGTGTTAATAAGAAGGTGCTAATCACGCACTCTTATACTAGCGAGAAATTATGTGAAAGAGAGAGATGCATTCGATTTAAGTTACAGAATCGTCGATTGATTTTAAAAGCTATGTCTAATTAGGTTATTTAAATGATCGAATGTCCCCTAAATAAGTCATATGTTAACAATCAGAGGTCATACTAACATGTAAATGGTCCTAGGGTGTGTCGAATTGGCCGAAACAAACAAAGGGTCAAAAACGAGGAGCGAAGTTAGAGGTTCGTTTTATTTATGTCCTACCTTGAACACGAGGATATGTAAATGAGACGGGGGTGTACGACCGACTGATGTCGCGGTTTCTTTCCCATCTCAAGTCAACGCAGGTGTTCATGGTGTTACTTTAACTCATACTCGGACTAAACTAGTTTCGTAGTTAATTAGAACAAAGGATAAACAAAAAACGATAAACAAACAAAAACAAACTATAAAAAAACAAACATAAAAAACGAAATAAAAGGGAGAAAGAAGAGGATTTGATGCACCCTCAACCTACATGTATCGTTGACACCGTCTTGGGTCGTAATCGATGGTAGATTTTATCTCGAGAGGCCGTCGTCGACGAAGAAACAAAGCAAACAACACGTTTTTATCGAATCTGGACAGCAACTTTCAAACAGGGATTTCTCTCTCGTTTCACGGTGAAAATTCGATTTAAAAGATGTTTTGAAAACTAGAAAGAGAGGAGAACAGAGATCTTAAAGCAACCCCTGCTCGTTTTGAGTTATTGGGCACGAAAAACGAGCACAAACAGAACTGGACAGACAGGAAAAAGCCGCGAAAACAGAGTGTATAACACTCTGTTTTTCGAGGGAATTCGTGTACTCTCAAGGGCAATTTGGCTCGTAAATCTTTGTCTAATGTGTAGATGGATGTTGTATGGTTAATTTGGAACAAGAAACTCGAATTTTGATGGAGGTTTGAAGGAGGAACGAATTGTTTTTCGAAGAGGACACACAAACTGTTCCAGTTTGGATGTCGATTTTGTGGAGGGTTTTTGAGAGGCAATTAGGGTTTGTTTCTGGAGTTTAAAGCTTGTAAGTGACGGTTGTATGTATGGAGAACTTAGATAAATGAATATATGGTGAAGGGTGGGTATTTATAGGGAGTTAAAGTAGGGTAAAAGGGAGGAGAGGCAGACGGGCTCGGCTGAGCATAGCTGCTGTCCAGCAGCTTTTGGGGGGTTTTCTAGGGTTCGTATAGGGGGTTTTCTTGGTGGTTAAGGTAAGGTAATATGGGTAGGATATTAGGGTATGGGTTAGGGTTAATGGGCACGGGTTTTGGTGGTGTTTGGAGCGGGTTTTGGACTCGGGTTTGAGCTGCAAAACAAAACAGGGGCTGCTTGTTTTGCGAGCTGTTGGGGGTGATTTGGGGCATGATTTGGGCCGTGGTTATGGGGTTCGAACTGGGGTTGGATGGGTAGAGGCTTAGGTTGGTTTGTGTACTCGATATTCGTGCCAACTCGTAGAGAAAACGGGCTCAAAAACCGAGCTAAAATCGCGCTCCAAAACGCGTGTTCAAAACGAGTTTTTCTCGATTTTTAAATCGATTTTTCAAATCAATTAACACATTAAAATAAATTATTTTTCAAATCAAATATACTCATAAAATGATTTTTCAAATCAAATATTTATTTTATTTTCAATAAAATAAACTTGGGAAAATAAATTCAAAATAAAATAAAATAAATTGAATTCACCTAAAAAAAGCTTTAATTTAAATATCATTTAAATTAATAAAATACTCCGTCGACAACGCTCATTCTACATCGTAAAACGAAACCAAATAATGACAATGACAACTAAAGAATACATGTGTCCTATCATCATCGGGTGTTTGTCGGGTTCTCTATAAATTCCAATATCGACGGATACGGGTATCTACACCAATGTCTCAACATTCACTTCAAAAGACACACCCTCATACTCACAAAGATTAAGAGTATTTGGCTTACTCAACCTCATGTCTTCCTCATCGAACACAACACTTTCATAGTTACAAGAGCTCAAGGAGATTGGCTCTTCCCATTCTTTGCCTTTTATGTCAAAAGTTACTACTTCAAATTCGCATTCATGCTCAATGTCCAAAGAACGGTTGGGAATGATTGCTTGGGATTCTTTTAATTGGGCAATTTGAATCTCCAATTTCTCACCTTGGGCAATAATGCCTTGAAGAACATTATCCCTCTTTTGGCTCTCCTCTAGCATTTGTTTGAAGAAGTTTTGTTGATCTCCCATCATTTGGAGAATCACATTTTGAATGGGTTCATCTTCTTGTTGTGGGTAAGTGTGAAAGTGGTTGTATCATGGCAGTTGAAACTCATTATGAAGTGGGTATTGGGTGGGTGGATGTTGTGGATATTGGATGTGGTGATTTTGGTGGGAAAAATTGGGGTAGTGGTTAGGATTTTCATTGAACAAATAGTAAGGTAGTTTTGTGTTGACTCGCTACTCAAACTCCCCATACCCATAGTCATACTCAAAGAATCTACCACATACTCCATGTGTCAAGTCTTGAGCCATCATAGCTAAGACAAGGAAACAACTACAAGCATGGAAACTACACAAAAACGGTAAGAACAATCCTTGAGGAACAAGTTCCTCAAGGTGAAAGCAAAATCAAAATAGACAAACAAGTAAGAACTTAATCACATAGCACCGTCCCCGGCAACAGCGCCATTTTTGACGTGGGCGTGTCGTTGTACACCCAATCAAAACACATTTATAATACTCAACAAACTACTAGTTAGCGGTAAGTCGAGGTCGATCCATGGGATGGTGTGCTTTGGGTTCTAAGTCTATCTATCTCAATTTATGCTAGTGTCACAATTTGGTTGGGTTTGTAGTTGTGTTCTAGACTAATAAAAGCAATAAAGTAAAACAAGCAATAAAAGGAAGGATGTAAGCAAATGATTAAGTGCTAGGATATCATGGGGTCATAGGGGATTCATGGTTTTAATCATACAAACATGTTTACAATTATATAAAAGCAATTAGTGTTGTGGAGAAACCGAGTTGGTTTATGTCTTACGGTTCATAGGAAGAGTTGGGTCCCGGAGCCGAATCGATTAGATTGTACAACACCTACAAGTCGACTTACTTTCCTCCTATTCAACTTCTATGCATGGTCTAACAAGACTCGAGTTGGTTTATATCTTACAAGTCAAGTTGAGTAGATAAGAGATGGTTGTAAATGCAAGGATTCATAGGCTTAGCATTTCATCAAACATAACAAGTGCATAAAGTTGACATCACAACAAGCAAGCAATTTGATCATGTGAACATATTAGATTAAGCATGAATCAATCCCATGTTGGTTTCCCCTAGTTACCCATTAATCCTAGCTAAAGAAACTACTCACTCATTATCAAGTTTAACATGTTAATAAGGTTGTCAATCATACTAACAAAGCCAAACATGATGAACAAGTAATAAAGATTAACAATAATTAAAACAAGGATTAAGAGAATTATACCTATGGAGATTCCAAAATAATAATGCAAAGAATAATAGAAGAACTTGATGATTGATGGAAGGTTGTCAATCTCCCAATAATAACCCAATAATCTTCAATTACCCAATAATAAACTTGAATAATAAACTTGAACAATAATTATGGAAAGATTAATGTGTAATTTGTGGAAAGATTAAAGAGTAATCTATTCTAATCTACTCCTAATCTAATCTAAGGAAGGATTTTTCTAGCTAAAAAGATGTGTGCTTTTGATTACTACAAATAGGGTATTTATAGTAGGGATTCATTAGGTTAACTAAGGCTAAATTAGTAATTACACTTTTTAGTTTAGAGCAGGGAGACGCCGGTATTTTTTGGAGGAAGGGCATCTTTCTTTGAAGCTTGAAGAAACGGATTTGTGCTGGGCTGGAATCCGTGCGTCTTAGGAACGGGACGGCCGGATTGTAGCAGGGGAAGACGGGCGGATTTGGGTGAAGATGCACGTCTTCTGTAGTTTGGGGACGGCCGGATTCTAGAGAAGCCGCACGGGTTGGATTGCAGTTTCCGTTTTCTCTTCCATTCTTCCCTTCCCTTCACTTCCATTTTATTCTTGTGGGATTTGGTCTTTAGTTCTTGTTTCCTCTTTAATCTTAGCTCATCAAATATCGCCAAATAGCTTCTAAACATGCACGAAAGACAGGAACTTCCGCCTTATTCTCTTCTTTCCTACAAAATACAAGAGATGCACTAGGAAAGCAAAATAGAAAGCATTTGACGGATAAAACGGCTATGGAATGTTATAATAGTATGCAAAATAGGCTCAATTAGGGGACTAAATATGCTCAAATAATGGTCACATCACGACCACCTGAAAACAGGTTTGTCTTTCCAGTGGTCCGGTTGCGACGGTCAGAGCGATGAGCCCCACGATCTTGCGACGAGTGTCGTCGTAGGCGCGTACTCCTTGATTTGTCGGGACCAAATCGGCTTCCTTAATACCTAACTTGTGAGCAGTCTTGAGGGGAATGGCATTCACCGCGGATCCGTCATCCACAAGGACCATGGGCACATTCTTCTTGAGACATTGTACGGTAATGTACAGGGCAAGGTTATGATTGGCTCCGAAGGGAGGGATATCTTCGTCAGAAAAGACAACTGGGTTGTTCAAGTCAGGGGCGTCCCTTGTCATATGTGCCACTATTTCTTCAAGGGAAAAGGTGGAGGGCATGGTTAATTTTCCCAAGGCCTGTAGCAAAGCCTGTCGATGCTCAAAGAACGTTGCGATCAGTTGCCAGATTGAGATCTCGGCTTTTACCTTCTGAAGCTGTTAGAAGATTGAATTCCCAGGAGCCCTCGGTTGAGTGTCTACTTCTGGGATGACTTGGTCATTCGTCGTTGGAACGACCGTTGGATTGTTCGGGTTCTGATAGGGGCGTCCGGACCGGGTAAGGTGGCCGATCTCTTTCGCCCGTTTATCTTTCTCCCGGACAAGGTAGACATCTTCAACGTCATCTCTCCATATGCCGTTGATTTCAGGATCTCGAAGGCACCTTGGAGGTGTATTCCTTGGTGAGTAGTTTTTGTGAGGGATATTTTTGTGAGGGTAATTTTTGTGGGGGTAGTTTTTGTGGGGTTGATTATTGTGAGGTGCATGCCAGAATGGTCGCGGGGGCAATCCGTCCTGGTGTGGGTAGTTTTGGGCGCTCGGGGGACTTTTCCTCGGGCGTGGTGGCGGAGGATTGAAGATAAGTCGACGGTAGGCATCGTCAAGTCGGGTGATCCTCTCGGAGAGACTGGCTATGGTTTCCTCAACCTGTTGGAACATAGTGAGCATAGTGGCAGTACTGAACACAAACACTTCGTCTGAGGGATCTTTCTCCAAGGCATTCACCTCGTCATCAACTGGCAGGATGAGGTGTGTGCAGTCAAGAGTTGGCTCATCGTCGGAGATGGCGTGGATCTCCAGAGGGTTTGTTTTGTTGTTTGGCTTAGTCTGTGGGGGTAAAGGCAAATCCCCTTTCTCAATCATGTCTTGGATGATGTGTTTGAGTTTGAAGCAGGTTTCAGTATCATGCCCCTTCCCTTGGTGGTACTGACAGTAGGCATTGGGGTTCCAGAACCGGGATTTCTTAGCATCGGTCGGATCCAGGGTGGGTCTGATTGGTTGTAACTTTCCCTGGTCCATGAGCCTCTTCAGAGCACTTGCGTAAGTTGACCCTATATTAGTGAACACTCTCTGGGGCGCTCAGCTCTCTTAGCAGATGGTTCAACGAGGTTGACCTCATCGATTTTGTTCGTTTGGCCGTAGGGACGGGATCCGGTTGAGGTGGATCCTTGGTAGCCTCTGCCAGTAGTCTTGGCCAAGACACCCTTCCGGAGGTCATCTTCAATGCGTGTCCCCAGGATTTGCATATCCTGGAAGGTCTTAATATTTTGATACCTTAGTAAGTTGGCATACACTAGGCGGAGATTGTTGACGAACTTTTCCACCAAAGTTGATTCACTCGGTTTACTGACCAATTGAGTACTCACCCTCCTCCAACGGGTTAAGAACTCGGTGAACCCTTCCTTATCGTTTTGGGTTAGAACCTCAAGAGTACGGGTATTGGCTTGGATTTCAATATTGTCAGCGTATTGTTTAGCAAATTCAACTACGACCTCATCCCAGGTGGTATGGGTTTTCGGATCAAGGGAGTAATACGACTGGCGAGGGATCGGTTCCAAAGAGGATGGAAATATCCGGGTGAAAAGTTCCTGTTTGACACCTTTAATGGCCATGTAGTCTTTGAAGGTACGGATATGATTGAGCGGGTCCTCCACTCCTTTGAACTTAGGTACGTCAGTCAGAGTAAAGTTGTCGGGTAATTGATCCCCAACAGGCTTGAACCTTCGGTTGTTCTCAAGATGGATATTGTTACCCCGGGCTAGGAGCTGTTCTTCCAAGAGCTTTAGCCTCTTCTCAGTTTCAGTCAGAGATGGAGCATTATGTTCTCCAGTTTCTTTGTTTTCCAGGGCGTCGATACGGGTCTCGACGCGATCCAGGGTGACCTTAAGAGCGGTGATGTGAACCCCCGCAATAACGCGGAAAATATAACTAATAAAATGCGAAATTTTTGAAAACTTTTAAAATTTAAAGCGCGGGTTCACCAAAATCTAAAACATAAATGAAGAGTGCGGAAATAAAGATTTTAAATTATACAAACGTGATAGTCGAGGTGAGGGAAAATATATCCCTCGAATGACAATACAATAAAAGGTAGGTCTAAACAATCCTAATAAACCAACTACTAGGCCGAAGTGCTCGCTAGCTCACACATGTCTTCACCCCATGAATGCATCACTAATACCTGTCATTCATGTAAACATGAACGCCACAGTCAGTGGGGAGTAACTCAAGGTTCTCCCAGCCACAAAATGTCGAAACGAACATAACAAAGAACTAAAACATGTAAGTCATGTAAGACTCTTACAAAAACATGGATATCAAGTTTATGTTTAAACATGGTGATTAAATGAGATGGAACAAGATAGATCAACATTAACATGATAACGGTTAGACTATTCATGTGAGACAATTAAATAATATGAAAGACAAAAAAAACAGACACGGCCACTTAGCCACGAGCACGTATTTCAAGGAGATATGACCAAAGTAACCATCCAAATAATGCAAGACATTTATTACACTTAGACTATAATTTCCCCGGGTAGGACTACGATAATAATACGGTCCTAGTCTAAATCTGCAGATTCTCGGGTGTACATCCCGATTCGACGTGCGCCAGCACAGCACGCACCCAAGACTCGACTACTAAGGAGACCGAGTACCCCAATCGCGAAACAAAGACGAAAGTGGCGGAAAGACTAAGATAAGACTCACTTGCCAGAACAGCACAAGTGGCCAAAAGCCGTACTTGCCAGAACAGCACAAGTAGGCCAAACCGTACTTGCCAGAACAGCACAAGTAGGTCAAACCCGTGCTTGCCAGAACAGCACAAACAGGGCAAAAATGTATGTCAAGCTCATACGATGGTAATATGGCATTTCTACAAGAATACGACTCTTACAAGTAATTATTTATAATACCCTTTTCATGCTTGTAACATATAAATAAACATTTCATTTCATAATTATACATGCCGGTAAAATAAAATAAACAAGTACAACAATCAAGTACATGAGACGGGATTATTAATGTCACACTCATACTTATGGCTTGCATCTTACCACAAGTACGGATGGGAACATCAGTCCCGACGATCATACCGCAACTAGAGGGCCTATGGCTCACCCCTAGTGTCCGATAGGACCAAGACTCTCACAACCGAACAATACAAGACATTATCAGGGTATGACTCTTACCAGTACTTATAGTAAATATCTCGTACTTGTATTATATTAATAATTATTCCATTTCATAAACTAACATGCCGGTTAAGTAGAATATAATAAGCAATAATGAATAATCTACGTTATATGCAATCACGGGATAAATTATGACCAAGCTCATGAGACTCACTCATAAACCCAACATGTGAACCATCATAAGCCCAAACAAAGAAATAAAGTGAGCCCAACCAAATTAACAACACAAGCCCAAATAAATAAAAATTTCAAACCCAATTGTTAAAATCTAACAAGCCCCTTTGATAATTAACAAGTCCAAAAAAAATGGAATATGGAGAGCTCAACAATTTAATTTTATGAGCCCAACACCAAAACCGTACACACCTAGACAACAAACAGCAAGAGAAGGGGAGAGTATGGCTCAGACCGTGACCACAGCCGGGCCATCAGCCATGTCATGACCGCACAACCGCCAGCCACACCACCCTTCACCTTTCCCGCACAAACCCAGTCCTCAAAACAGGGGCAAGGCAGTCCAGAACATGGTATAAAACAGGCTTCGACAGACCGAAACCCGAGTTTAGCAATTCCCTTTAACAACCATGGCAAGACGGATTCACATTCCACTAACAAGACATGCTCATGTACTTATTTAAGACGGAAACTCAATAACTTACACACGACAACCACACCCAATATAGACCATACTGACCACTGAATGTCGCCAGAAACAGCCCATACGAGGCAGCGTCTTACTATTGTGCACATTACAAGTAGCTTTTCATATGTTAACAAAAGAGTGTTCTAACCAATAAGACATGTTTATGATATGTCCCTAATTATTCAAAGTGCACAGCTTTTCTAACTAAACCGAGTGCTTGCAATTCACAAAGTCCCAACAAATGCTCCGTATTTCATAAATATTCTTGTCTTAAGTTTCACTATTAGTTTGGTAATACTCAGATATGTTCTATGTATAACCCAAGTCAAGTTGCATCCGAAAGCAAATAAAATCGTCAAACAAATTCATTACCACTTTCCAAAGAAAAAAGCAGAACATTTGGATGCATAGCCGGATAGAAATTGTCATGTACAAAGCAAGCTCAAAACAGTCTTGAAAGACCACATAAACCGTTCCAAAACAGTCCAAATAAGAGCGCATTGAGACAGGGATTCGTCATATAGAGCACAAGACACTAAAATACCTCAAGTGAGCATACAAGTCGAGTATTATTCCGGACACATTCAACCATTCATATGAGGAAAGCATAAAGAACCAAACTTTATCTCACAAGAGCATGTAAAACGACCCATAGGACGAAATTTCGACATTTTTGTCGAGTAACCTATCACCGTTACCTGTTTATGAGCTCTTAAACGTCCAAGGAACCATCCAAGGGTGATTCTAACCCAAAAATGGAAGAAGTTAGTCCCGAAACCGCATCCCTTGAAAGACGACCGAAATGGAACATACGAAAGTTTGGCTCTTTTTTATATAGAAAGAAGGAGAATGAGGAGGGGAAGCTAATGGTACAAAAATAATGGAGTTTGGTTGAGAAATGAAGAAGGGATCTGAGCTTGGAGGTCAACC
This sequence comes from Silene latifolia, assembly GCF_048544455.1. Classification (NCBI taxonomy): domain Eukaryota; kingdom Viridiplantae; phylum Streptophyta; class Magnoliopsida; order Caryophyllales; family Caryophyllaceae; genus Silene; species Silene latifolia. The sequence continues at coordinate 86,530,776 of NC_133535.1, forward strand.
AAAATGGTGGTGTACGGGCTCTGTTGATTTGGTTGTTGTTGCTCTGTTCATACGAAAAAGAAGAAGAAAAGTGGGGTTGGGGACGCTTTATAACTACAACAATAATAGAGTACTAATCATAATACGTGTACTATGTAATAATATATAATAATCATAATAATAATAATAATAATAATATATAAATATGTATATAAAAAGGTAGAGTGTAAAATGTTAGGTGGGTGTGATGTGTTGTCGGATTCTGGTTGGTCCGGATTAAAGTAGGTACAAAGAGAAATGTGACGGTTTATAGCTAGACGGAAATTAAGACGGGAATTACTCTTATTACAGTCACTGTTACTGTCCGACCAAAAATATGTATACATATATTCTTATATAAATTATGACTCAAAGATATAATTTAATCGTACGTATTTTTATATAAATGAGCTTTAAAATATTACTTTTATAGAAATCGTATTTGAAATAAAATTATTTAAATTGAATAATTCAAAAATATAAAATAAAGGAATCAAACGGTTTAATAAATTTTAAATGTCAAAATGGGAAATTCGCGGGTGTTACAATCACCCTACCTTTTAAAAAGTTTCGTCCTCGAAACTTGAAGGTAGAAATGAAAGGTTATAAAAATGGAACTGAGCCTTTTTTTTTTTTTTTTTTTTTTTTTTTTTTTTTTTGAAATTGGTAACCAGCCATTTAAAATGTTACTCACTTGTAAGAATCAAAATTCTTTCAAAAGTTTCAAATAAAATTTTTCGACAGAACCCGATCGAAAATTAAATTATTTGCATAAATCAAAATCAAAATACTTTCAAAAACATTAATGAAGAGTTTTCAAAAGTATACGTCTCATTCATGGAACGAAATTGCTCTTGTTGTGCACACAAGAACGCTAACTTTCCAAGTCAAAGACAAATTTAAAACAAAAATCTCTCGCCGACAAGCGTAGAACAAGTTATTAAACGTCTCTAATAACGAGTTCTAACATCCGATCAACGTTAAAATCAAAAAAGAAAGGTAATTCACTCAAATTTTCTTTTGCAAAAGTCAAAATAGAAATGAAGATTTCACTTTTAAACTCATAAAGGAGTCAAGTTCCTGAAAATATGATATTAAACTTTGTCAAAGAAATCATAAATAGATCGAAGTTATCAGAAATTGGGTAAAAACTTAAAGAAATCTCGAGTTTAGCAATCAAAATTATGACAAATGAGTTTATACTCAAGGAATGAATAGGGAACTAAATCAAATTTTCATTTTCAAATCTTTAAAATAGGGTAGGTTTTGCAAAAGTAACATAAACTTTTAACAACGAATCAAAATTGGTAGCTTGAAATGTTTAGAAATTTTACGAAGTGAAAAGTAACTTAGACAGCATAGAAACAATGTACGCTAAGAGAGTTCAAACTTAACTCATCAAAAGAGTTATGATCAATTTCATAGGGCAAGGTTCAAAATTAAAATCAACAAGGATGTCAAAGATAGAGCTTTATAGGTTACTAGCATCAAACTTAAAAGGGGAGTGTGATGAAGCAAGGAAAAGGGGTATGAACGGTAACGCTTATGATCAAAGAAGAAGGGAGATTAGACAACAAGAAAAAGCCAGGTACTCAATCCTGAAACAACAACATCATCCTAAACGGTTATGAAAACTTCCTAACAACAAAACCTATAATCACAACACTCCCAAAGATTTCCTCAAAACACTCATGTTACATCATCCTAATCTGTTCCCTAAAACAGGGTACTCCACTATAAGTGTGATCTCACCACTCCAAATCCTCAAACATCTACAAACCACTTCCACCAGATCAAAGTCAAGGTTTCCAACAAAGCTATACTCATATCCTACTAGTGTCAACCATACTATTATCCTTTCTAGCTACTAAAACAAGCGCTAGGACTTCCCAACAATGTAGCTTAGTCTCACTCTCATACCATACCTCAAGCAGTAAACAAGATCACTCACTTAGACCAACTAATAATCCCACAATTAGCATTTATCACATGGTAACATATACATTAAACCCTCTTATCCAAAGCAACTACGAAAGCCAATCACAAACTCGACTTACTTAGTCAATCCTACATCCTCAAATCCACCATTCAATTTCATCCACCTTAGGTCAAGTACTAAGCACTAGTATCCCAAACATAAACAACAAAGTTAAGTTTTATAACCTTAGTAACCAATGCAACTCACACTTGACACACAAAATCCACCAATCAAATATACTACTTTATCAAGGAACTAGGTATAAGAATCATTAAGTATGTCTCATCACACTACCTAAGTCTTTCCAACATCAAATCCTCTCAAAACCAGGATTAAGGGTCAAACAAAACAATCTCCTCAAAAGTCAGATTTTCCACCAAGGTCAACATTCCTCAAAAGAAAGAGTACTATCAAAAAGGCGTTAAGTAAGGATAAGCAAGGAACAAAGAACAAGTTAGGGGTATAAGAGTAGATTTCAAAATAAAAGAGAAGAGAGTTTAGAAGAAGGATAAGCATCAAGAGATAGAGTATAAGGCAAGATACACAAAGAGTGAGAAATATCTTCGGGGAAGTAGGAGCATTCTTCAAAGGTTGAACAAATCTTCAATCCTTGGCTATAGGCACCAAATCTTGATCTTCACGTTGGTAGGTTTACGGTTATTGATCCAAGGGCACAATAATTATTAAATGACAATGAATATACATGTTAGAACCTAACAAAGAGCAAACACACTACAGACTACCACCTTAGGTCCTTAAGTCTACCCATCTCTCATTCATTATTCAAGGTCAAGTTCAAATTTAAATTTGGGGTACACGTGTGTGCGTCGGGAGCAACATAGGCTCTGATACCAACTGTGAACCCCCGCAATAACGCGGAAAATATAACTAATAAAATGCGAAATTTTTGAAAACTTTTAAAATTTAAAGCGCGGGTTCACCAAAATCTAAAACATAAATAAAGAGTGCGGAAATAAAGATTTTAAATTATACAAACGTGATAGTCGAGGTGAGGGAAAATATATCCCTCGAATGACAATACAATAAAAGGTAGGTCTAAACAATCCTAATAAACCAACTACTAGGCCGAAGTGCTCGCTAGCTCACACATGTCTTCACCCCATGAATGCATCACTAATACCTGTCATTCATGTAAACATGAACGCCACAATCAGTGGGGAGTAACTCAAGGTTCTCCCAGCCACAAAATGTCGAAACGAACATAACAAAGAACTAAAACATGTAAGTCATGTAAGACTCTTACAAAATCATGGATATCAAGTTTATGTTTAAACATGGTGATTAAATGAGATGGAACAAGATAGATCAACATTAACATGATAACGGTTAGACTATTCATGTGCGACAATTAAATAATATGAAAGACAAAAAAAACAGACACGGCCACTTAGCCACGAGCACGTATTTCAAGGAGATATGACCAAAGTAACCATCCAAATAATGAAAGACATTTATTACTCTTAGACTATAATTTCCCCGGGTAGGACTACGATAATAATACGGTCCTAGTCTAAATCTGCAGATTCTCGGGTGTACATCCCGATTCGACGTGCGCCAAAGACAAAGACGCACCCAAGACTCGACTACTAAGGAGACCGAGTACCCCAATCGCCAGAACAGCACGAAAGTGGCGGAAAGACTAAGATAAGACTCACTTGCTAGAACAGCACAAGTGGCCAAAAGCCGTACTTGCCAGAACAGCACAAGTAGGTCAAACCCGTGCTTGCCAGAACAGCACAAACAGGGCAAAAATGTATGTCAAGCTCATACGATGGTAATATGGCATTTCTACAAGAATACGACTCTTAAAAGTAATTATTTATAATACCCTTTTCATGCTTGTAACATATAAATAAACATTTCATTTCATAATTATACATGCCGGTAAAATAAAATAAACAAGTACAACAATCAAGTACATGAGACGGGATTATTAATGTCACACTCATACTTATGGCTTGCATCTTACCATAAGTACGGATGGGAACATCAGTCCCGACGATCATACCGCAACTAGAGGGCCTATGGCTCACCCCTAGTGTCCGATAGGACCAAGACTCTCACAACCGAACAATACAAGACATTATCAGGGTATGACTCTTACCAGTACTTATAGTAAATATCTCGTACTTGTATTATATTAATAATTATTCCATTTCATAAACTAACATGCCGGTTAAGTAGAATATAATAAGCAATAATGAATAATTTACGTTATATGCAATCACGGAATAAAGTATGACCAAGCTCATGAGACTCACTCATAAACCCAACATGTGAACCATCATAAGCCCAAACAAAAAAAATAAAGTGAGCCCAACCAAATTAACAACACAAGCCCAAACAAATAAAAATTTCAAACCCAATTGTTAAAATCTAACAAGCCCCTTTGATAATTAACAAGTCCAAAAAAAATGGAATATGGAGAGCTCAACAATTTAATTTTATGAGCCCAACACCAAAACCGTACACACCTAGACAACAAACAGCAAGAGAAGGGGAGAGTATGGCTCAGACCGTGACCACAGCCGGGCCATCAGCCATGTCATGACCGCACAACCGCCAGCCACACCACCCTTCACCTTTCCCGCACAAACCCGGTCCTCAAAACAGGGGCAAGGCGAGTCCGAACATGGTATAAAACAGGCTTCGACATCAAACCCGAGTTTAGCAATTCCCTTTAACAACCATGGCAAGACGGATTCACATTCCACTAACAAGACATGCTCATGTACTTATTTAAGACGGAAACTCAATAACTTACACACGACAACCACACCCAATATAGACCATACTACGACCACTTTGAATGTCGCTGAAATGCTTGACCATACGAGGCAAAATTGTCTTACTATTGTGCACATTACAAGTAGCTTTTCATATGTTAACAAAAGAGTGTTCTAACCAATAAGACATGTTTATGATATGTCCCTAATTATTCAAAGTGCACAGCTTTTCTAACTAAACCGAGTGCTTGCAATTCACAAAGTCCCAACAAATGCTCCGTATTTCATAAATATTCTTGTCTTAAGTTTCACTATTAGTTTGGTAATACTCAGATATGTTCTATGTATAACCCAAGTCAAGTTGCATCCGAAAGCAAATAAAATCGTCAAACAAATTCATTACCACTTTCCAAAGAAAAAAGCAGAAAATTTGGATGCATAGCCGGATAGAAATTGTCATGTACAAAGCAACCTCAAAACAGTCTTGAAAGACCACATAAACCGTTCCAAAACAGTCCAAATAAGAGCGCATTGAGACAGGGATTCGTCATATAGAGCACAAGACACTAAAATACCTCAACTGAGCATACAAGTCGAGTATTATTCCGGACACATTCAACCATTCATATGAGGAAAGCATAAAGAACCAAACTTTATCTCACAAGAGCATGTAAAACGACCCATAGGACGAAATTTCGACATTTTTGTCGAGTAACCTATCACCGTTACCTGTTTATGAGCTCTTAAACGTCCAAGGAACCATCCAAGGGTGATTCTAACCCAAAAATGGAAGAAGTTAGTCCCGAAACCGCATCCCTTGAAAGACGACCGAAATGGAACATACGAAAGCTTGGCTCTTTTTTATATAGAAAGAAGGAGAATGAGGAGGGGAAGCTAATGGTACAAAAATAATGGAGTTTGGTTGAGAAATGAAGAAGGGATCTGAGCTTGGAGGTCAACTAAAATGGTGGTGTACGGGCTCTGTTGATTTGGTTGTTGTTGCTCTGTTCATACGAAAAAGAAGAAGAAAAGTGGGGTTGGGGACGCTTTATAACTACAACAATAATAGAGTACTAATCATAATACGTGTACTATGTAATAATATATAATAATAATAATAATAATAATAATAATAATAATAATAATATATAAATATGTATATAAAAAGGTAGAGTGTAAAATGTTAGGTGGGTGTGATGTGTTGTCGGATTCTGGTTGGTCCGGATTAAAGTAGGTACAAAGAGAAATGTGACGGTTTATAGCTAGACGGAAATTAAGACGGGAATTACTCTTATTACAGTCACTGTTACTGTCCGACCAAAAATATGTATACATATATTCTTATATAAATTATGACTCAAAGATATAATTTAATCGTACGTATTTTTATATAAATGAGCTTTAAAATATTACTTTTATAGAAATCGTATTTGAAATAAAATTATTTAAATTGAATAATTCAAAAATATAAAATAAAGGAATCAAACGGTTTAATAAATTTTAAATGTCAAAATGGGAAATTCGCGGGTGTTACAATCACCCTACCTTTTAAAAAGTTTCGTCCTCGAAACTTGAAGGTAGAAATGAAAGGTTATAAAAATGGAACTGAGCCTTTTTTTTTTTTTTTTTTTTTTTGAAATTGGTAACCAGCCATTTAAAATGTTACTCACTTGTAAGAATCAAAATTCTTTCAAAAGTTTCAAATAAAATTTTTCGACAGAACCCGATCGAAAATTAAATTATTTGCATAAATCAAAATCAAAATACTTTCAAAAACATTAATGAAGAGTTTTCAAAAGTATACGTCTCATTCATGGAACGAAATTGCTCTTGTTGTGCACACAAGAACGCTAACTTTCCAAGTCAAAGACAAATTTAAAACAAAAATCTCTCGCCGACAAGCGTAGAACAAGTTATTAAACGTCTCTAATAACGAGTTCTAACATCCGATCAACGTTAAAATCAAAAAAGAAAGGTAATTCACTCAAATTTTCTTTTGCAAAAGTCAAAATAGAAATGAAGATTTCACTTTTAAACTCATAAAGGAGTCAAGTTCCTGAAAATATGATATTAAACTTTGTCAAAGAAATCATAAATAGATCGAAGTTATCAGAAATTGGGTAAAAACTTAAAGAAATCTCGAGTTTAGCAATCAAAATTATGACAAATGAGTTTATACTCAAGGAATGAATAGGGAACTAAATCAAATTTTCATTTTCAAATCTTTAAAATAGGGTAGGTTTTGCAAAAGTAACATAAACTTTTAACAACGAATCAAAATTGGTAGCTTGAAATGTTTAGAAATTTTACGAAGTGAAAAGTAACTTAGACAGCATAGAAACAATGTACGCTAAGAGAGTTCAAACTTAACTCATCAAAAGAGTTATGATCAATTTCATAGGGCAAGGTTCAAAATTAAAATCAACAAGGATGTCAAAGATAGAGCTTTATAGGTTACTAGCATCAAACTTAAAAGGGGAGTGTGATGAAGCAAGGAAAAGGGGTATGAACGGTAACGCTTATGATCAAAGAAGAAGGGAGATTAGACAACAAGAAAAAGCCAGGTACTCAATCCTGAAACAACAACATCATCCTAAACGGTTATGAAAACTTCCTAACAACAAAACCTATAATCACAACACTCCCAAAGATTTCCTCAAAACACTCATGTTACATCATCCTAACTGCTCCCTAAAACAGGTACTCCACTATAAGTGTGATCTCACCACTCCAAATCCTCAAACATCTACAAACCACTTCCACCAGATCAAAGTCAAGGTTTCCAACAAAGCTATACTCATATCCTACTAGTGTCAACCATACTATTATCCTTTCTAGCTACTAAAACAAGCGCTAGGACTTCCCAACAATGTAGCTTAGTCTCACTCTCATACCATACCTCAAGCAGTAAACAAGATCACTCACTTAGACCAACTAATAATCCCACAATTAGCATTTATCACATGGTAACATATACATTAAACCCTCTTATCCAAAGCAACTACGAAAGCCAATCACAAACTCGACTTACTTAGTCAATCCTACATCCTCAAATCCACCATTCAATTTCATCCACCTTAGGTCAAGTACTAAGCACTAGTATCCCAAACATAAACAACAAAGTTAAGTTTTATAACCTTAGTAACCAATGCAACTCACACTTGACACACAAAATCCACCAATCAAATATACTCACTTTATCAAGGAACTAGGTATAAGAATCATTAAGTATGTCTCATCACACTACCTAAGTCTTTCCAACCTCAAATCCTCTCAAAACCAGGATTAAGGGTCAAACAAAACAATCTCCTCAAAAGTCAGATTTTCCACCAAGGTCAACATTCCTCAAAAGAAAGAGTACTATCAAAAAGGCGTTAAGTAAGGATAAGCAAGGAACAAAGAACAAGTTAGGGGTATAAGAGTAGATTTCAAAATAAAAGAGAAGAGAGTTTAGAAGAAGGATAAGCATCAAGAGATAGAGTATAAGGCAAGATACACAAAGAGTGAGAAATATCTTCGGGGAAGTAGGAGCATTCTTCAAAGGTTGAACAAATCTTCAATCCTTGGCTATAGGCACCAAATCTTGATCTTCACGTTGGTAGGTTTACGGTTATTGATCCAAGGGCACAATAATTATTAAATGACAATGAATATACATGTTAGAACCTAACAAAGAGCAAACACACTACAGACTACCACCTTAGGTCCTTAAGTCTACCCATCTCTCATTCATTATTCAAGGTCAAGTTCAAATTTAAATTTGGGGTACACGTGTGTGCGTCGGGAGCAACATAGGCTCTGATACCAACTGTGAACCCCCGCAATAACGCGGAAAATATAACTAATAAAATGCGAAATTTTTGAAAACTTTTAAAATTTAAAGCGCGGGTTCACCAAAATCTAAAACATAAATAAAGAGTGCGGAAATAAAGATTTTAAATTATACAAACGTGATAGTCGAGGTGAGGGAAAATATATCCCTCGAATGACAATACAATAAAAGGTAGGTCTAAACAATCCTAATAAACCAACTACTAGGCCGAAGTGCTCGCTAGCTCACACATGTCTTCACCTCATGAATGCATCACTAATACCTGTCATTCATGTAAACATGAACGCCACAGTCAGTGGGGAGTAACTCAAGGTTCTCCCAGCCACAAAATGTCGAAACGAATATAACAAAGAACTAAAACATGTAAGTCATGTAAGACTCTTACAAAAACATGGATATCAAGTTTATGTTTAAACATGGTGATTAAATTAGATGGAACAAGATAGATCAACATTAACATGATAACGGTTAGACTATTCATGTGAGACAATTAAATAATATGAAAGAAAAAAAAACAGACACGGCCACTTAGCCACGAGCACGTATTTCAAGGAGATATGACCAAAGTAACCATCCAAATAATGCAAGACATTTATTACTCTTAGACTATAATTTCCCCGGGTAGGACTACGATAATAATACGGTCCTAGTCTAAATCTGCAAATTCTCGGGTGTACATCCTGATTCGACGTGCGCCCAAAGACAAAGACGCACCCAAGACTCGACTACTAAGGAGACCGAGTACCCCAATCGCCGAAACAAAGACGAAAGTGGCGGAAAGACTAAGATAAGACTCACTTGCCAGAACAGCACAAGTGGCCAAAAGCCGTACTTGCCAGAACAGCACAAGTAGGTCAAACCCGTGCTTGCCAGAACAGCACAAACAGGGCAAAAATGTATGTCAAGCTCATACGATGGTAATATGGCATTTCTACAAGAATACGACTCTTACAAGTAATTATTTATAATACCCTTTTCATGCTTGTAACATATAAATAAACATTTCATTTCATAATTATACATGCCGGTAAAATAAAATAAACAAGTACAACAATCAAGTACATGAGACGGGATTATTAATGTCACACTCATACTTATGGCTTGCATCTTACCATAAGTACGGATGGGAACATCAGTCCCGACGATCATACCGCAACTAGAGGGCCTATGGCTCACCCCTAGTGTCCGATAGGACCAAGACTCTTACAACCGAACAATACAAGACATTATCAGGGTATGACTCTTACCAGTACTTATAGTAAATATCTCGTACTTGTATTATATTAATAATTATTCCATTTCATAAACTAACATGCCTAAGTAAGTAGAATATAATAAGCAATAATGAATAATTTACGTTATATGCAATCACGGGATAAAGTATGACCAAGCTCATGAGACTCACTCATAAACCCAACATGTGAACCATCATAAGCCCAAACAAAGAAATAAAGTGAGCCCAACCAAATTAACAACACAAGCCCAAACAAATAAAAATTTCAAACCCAATTGTTAAAATCTAACAAGCCCCTTTGATAATTAACAAGTCCAAAAAAAATGGAATATGGAGAGCTCAACAATTTAATTTTATGAGCCCAACACCAAAACCGTACACACCTAGACAACAAACAGCAAGAGAAGGGGAGAGTATGGCTCAGACCGTGACCACAGCCGGGCCATCAGCCATGTCATGACCGCACAACCGCCAGCCACACCACCCTTCACCTTTCCCGCACAAACCCAGTCCTCAAAACAGGGGCAAGGCAGTCCAGAACATGGTATAAAACAGGCTTCGACAGACCGAAACCCGAGTTTAGCAATTCCCTTTAACAACCATGGCAAGACGGATTCACATTCCACTAACAAGACATGCTCATGTACTTATTTAAGACGGAAACTCAATAACTTACACACGACAACCACACCCAATATAGACCATACTGACCACTGAATGTCGCCAGAAACAGCCCATACGAGGCAGCGTCTTACTATTGTGCACATTACAAGTAGCTTTTCATATGTTAACAAAAGAGTGTTCTAACCAATAAGACATGTTTATGATATGTCCCTAATTATTCAAAGTGCACAGCTTTTCTAACTAAACCGAGTGCTTGCAATTCACAAAGTCCCAACAAATGCTCCGTATTTCATAAATATTCTTGTCTTAAGTTTCACTATTAGTTTGGTAATACTCAGATATGTTCTATGTATAACCCAAGTCAAGTTGCATCCGAAAGCAAATAAAATCGTCAAACAAATTCATTACCACTTTCCAAAGAAAAAAGCAGAACATTTGGATGCATAGCCGGATAGAAATTGTCATGTACAAAGCAAGCTCAAAACAGTCTTGAAAGACCACATAAACCGTTCCAAAACAGTCCAAATAAGAGCGCATTGAGACAGGGATTCGTCATATAGAGCACAAGACACTAAAATACCTCAAGTGAGCATACAAGTCGAGTATTATTCCGGACACATTCAACCATTCATATGAGGAAAGCATAAAGAACCAAACTTTATCTCACAAGAGCATGTAAAACGACCCATAGGACGAAATTTCGACATTTTTGTCGAGTAACCTATCACCGTTACCTGTTTATGAGCTCTTAAACGTCCAAGGAACCATCCAAGGGTGATTCTAACCCAAAAATGGAAGAAGTTAGTCCCGAAACCGCATCCCTTGAAAGACGACCGAAATGGAACATACGAAAGTTTGGCTCTTTTTTATATAGAAAGAAGGAGAATGAGGAGGGGAAGCTAATGGTACAAAAATAATGGAGTTTGGTTGAGAAATGAAGAAGGGATCTGAGCTTGGAGGTCAACTAAAATGGTGGTGTACGGGCTCTGTTGATTTGGTTGTTGTTGCTCTGTTCATACGAAAAAGAAGAAGAAAAGTGGGGTTGGGGACGCTTTATAACTACAACAATAATAGAGTACTAATCATAATACGTGTACTATGTAATAATATATAATAATCATAATAATAATAATAATAATAATAATAATATATAAATATGTATATAAAAAGGTAGAGTGTAAAATGTTAGGTGGGTGTGATGTGTTGTCGGATTCTGGTTGGTCCGGATTAAAGTAGGTACAAAGAGAAATGTGACGGTTTATAGCTAGACGGAAATTAAGACGGGAATTACTCTTATTACAGTCACTGTTACTGTCCGACCAAAAATATGTATACATATATTCTTATATAAATTATGACTCAAAGATATAATTTAATCGTACGTATTTTTATATAAATGAGCTTTAAAATATTACTTTTATAGAAATCGTATTTGAAATAAAATTATTTAAATTGAATAATTCAAAAATATAAAATAAAGGAATCAAACGGTTTAATAAATTTTAAATGTCAAAATGGGAAATTCGCGGGTGTTACAGGTGAGCAGGCTGGCTAGCTGATCAGTCGTGACATCCCTGTTGTTATCATTGTTGTTGTGGTTGACAGGCGAAGTTGAAGACGGGGCCATGGCTCTGAGGCAAAAAACGGCTCACATTACAACTTAATCTGCCACGGTTCGAAGACTGAACGCAGACAACGCAAAAGACGAGACAAAGATCCGACTCAACAAGACGAGGGTGACCGTGTATGGTTCCTCGGTGCTGACTCGATTTATGACGTGACGGTGTTGACCGAACTTTTGACATGTGTCCAATGTAATGGCGTGACGCCATTGGACGGGTCTCGTGGTGAGACGACTCATAAGTAAAGACCCATAAGTACGTTTGATTTGACTCGATAGACACGAGGCGGAATTGGAATGGTGGACTGAAGTTTTCGAAAATAGAAATTTTCAAAAAGATAGAGATCTCGGCAAGTCGATCAGTTGAAAGGGTTGTCTTAAGTTTATTTGTAAAAGACTATTTTGAGTTCGAATCGGCTCGGAAAACAGTGTATTGTTTCCCAAGACGGTTTTTTTGAAATTCAAAATTGTATGTTTTTAAAATCGAGTTTGAAATATTTGAAGAGGTCTCGGGGACGGTGCATGGTCCTCGGGATCTCGAAAGTGTCTCGAGAAAAGGGTGTGGGCTTTTCTCGGGTTTTGAAAGAGCCATTATCGGCGCGAAACGGGTTAAAATCCGTGTCTAGACGCGGCTATTATAACGGCGTAAAAAGATGAATTTGAAATGGTTGTAGAAAACCGGTTTTGAAAAATCGTCATTACGACGGCCTAGAAAGGCGTGTCGAAACGGTTATAAAAACCGCGTTTGAAAATCGTCATTACGACGGCCTAGAAAGGCGTGTTGAAATATTTATAAAAACCGGGTTTGAAAAATCATCATTACGAAGGCCTAGAAAGACGTGTTGAAATGGTTATAAAAAAACCGGGTTTGAAAATCGTCATTACGACGGCCTAGAAAGGCGTGTTGAAATGGTTGTAAAAACCGTGTTTGAAAATCGTCATTACGACGGCCTAGAAAGGCGTGTTGAAATGGTTATAAAAACCGGGTTTGAAAAATCGTCATTACGACGGCCTAGAAAGGCGTGTAACGGTCGGCGAAAGACCGAGGTTTGAAACGGCCATTATAACGGTGCAAAAGGTGTTTTTTGAATGTTTTGAAAATGACACGGAAGGACTTATGATCAAGTAGCACATAAGCACTCACAGTTCATTATATTATGCATTATGCTGACACGGGTTTTGGCTTAAGAGGGTGGGTTACACACCAAGCAATCAAACCCCGATTTGCGAGAGGGATACCAATCCAAACAAAATGTATAAGGAGGGTGCCCTAGCCTCGTGCTCGAAAGTGAAGAAAGCTCTTTGACAAAACAGAAATGTGTAACGTCAATGGCATGCTTGACTCAATCGGGATTCGAAACGCGGGGATGAGAAAACGCACACCGACGAGACGAGCCAACTTGTCGAAAAGGGTAAGGTTGTGGGCCCGAACAATGAACCCGACCGTGACCGTAATATCAATTAATGCATTCCAACCAAGACCTTATTCGAGTCTCACCATATAGGGATCACAAAGACGTAAGTGTCCTATTTTTCCCCAACGGAGTCGCCAATCTGTGGACATGTCCCACCTGCGAGCCCACTTCGATCTGTGGACATGCAGCGGTCTTTTTTAAAGCCACGCTCGGCGGCGTAAAGATGCTTTTGACCGGATCGTTTTAGATCGGTCGGTTTCGTCTCGGTAAGGGTCTCGAAACGATTAGAGATGTTCGGAGTCGCCACCAAGCATTTGTGGGATGCTTGGAACCCGTTCGAAATCCACTTTATACCTCGGTCAAATCGAAGCACAAAGCAGCGTTTGACATAGGTACTAAAGATAAGGAAATCGTCTCTCATTAGCATCCTATCTCTAGAATGACTCTCGTATGCCCTGGATAAGGTCGTCCACTATCCAAAGTTTCTGAGTAAGAGGTGAAGGTACGTATTGGGAAGCCCTTTAATCAAACACCCAATCCCGCCCGCGGTAGCGGCCTCTACTGATCGATCTTGGTTGGTTGAATGCAAAAGTTGATAAAACGGTTTAAATGCATGAATGCGCATCCAATAATTTAAACCCAACATGTGAGAGCTTTCTAAGTCGGTTGATTTAATCCAAGTATCAAGTATAAGATGTTGAGTTGGATTAATGATTGATTTGCATGCAAGACAGGAATTAAACATCCATTTATCGTTAGGTTTAGGGTGCATAACGTGATCCATTTGTCTTAGTAAAGCATTTTGCAAATATGATTTTGGAATAAACAAATAGTCATCTGATCCGTCTTATATCCGGGCTAACCGGAGTTGGGATCGTCCTAGACTAATGCTGAAAAGGGAACAGGCCTGTACCAGACGGCTACATGAGGCGCGAGCCAGCCGGCGGTGTAAGGGGCCTCCCCCTGGTTTTGAAAATGAGAAAGAAAAGGCCTGCTTGAGGCGCGGGTCAGCCTACGATTATATGCCGTGTTCTGACCTTTTGAAAACGTCAAAAAACGTGTTGATAAATGGGTATTTGAACCCGATTTGGTTTGAAAGGGTCGTTTAGACCGCATTTGTTGATTTGAAGAACTAGACTCGAATAATCATCATTATTTTGATAATATTCGGTGTCGGGTTCGACTTGACAAGCTTTACATGAATAGTTTTGAAAATAATTATGAACTAATTGTTTTATTTCATTTGAATGTAATTAGTCGATACTCGTCATCGTATCCGGGTTAAAATCCGGCATGGTATGTAGAACCAAAGATGACTTTGTGTTGGTGACTAATATATTTGTTTGGACAATGTAAAGAAATGATGAAAGCCTTTAAAATACCTTCCAAAATGTAAAGAAATGAAATAAAAGGTTTTAAATACCTTTTAAATGTCATTAACTAAGTATTATCACCGAAACACGGATTTAACCGTCATGGTATGAGGAACCAAGGGTGAAAAATGTTTTATGGTAAAAACAAATGAAATAAAATAAAAAGGGTTTGAAAATATTTGAAATGGTAAAAACCAATTACAAATATGAAAATGAATTAAAGGGGAAAGACGAGAACAAACACGGTTGAGTTCTGGTCTGGACACCCCATTTAGGCGCGGGTAAGCTTGCAACCTAAGGGGCTTCTGTCTCAGACCAAAACTCAGTTTTGGCTCGTTTATCCCATGTTTTGGACCATATTATGCATGTTTTAGCATGTTATAGTCATGAAATAAGCAAAGACGTGATAAAAGAGGATTTTTACACCCTCATACTTATATGTTTGGTTATGGCGAGTGACCGACGTAAGTGTAACAACTCTTTTGGTTGGAAAAAACTCGGTTTAAAACCGTTTTGGTAAGTAAAAAGAGTGTTTTAAGATTAGTGACGGTGTAGTGGTCGGTCAAGTGATTTAATGCCCGATGACGGTACCAAACAATGTGTAAGGCTTGTATTTACGATCGGTAGGTCGTAAATACGCGTCGGATTGTGACTTAAGATGTCGAGTCGAGAATTTTAAGGGAGAAAAGAGGGGGCGGACACTCGCGTAACTCTCAAATGGGGGCATTTGAGTGGTATTTATAGGGAAATGAGTGGTTGTGTGAGTTTTGAGCGACGTGGCCACCTGGGCTTCTCAAAGAGGCGCGAGCCACGTCGCGGGTCTTCGAGGTGAGTTGTCGCTTTCACACAAAAACAATCATGATTTGTTCTATCCTAGGTTTTGTAGTCATATATTTGGTACTTGACCAAACATAAATCCGGGAAAACTTAAGGTAGAAGGTTTGAAATGTTTTGTTTTTGGTGGTTGACTCGCTTTGACTCGTTGTTGGAGTCGGGATTTGAATTTTTGAGTCAGTTTTTTGTCTGGTGTAGGTTTTGACTCTAGTTAGTGTCATTGCGACCCCGTCGTCGTGCATTAAACACTCCAGGTAGTTTTGAAATGTTTTGAAATGTTTTATTTTCGAAATCGATTTAAGTTTTCCGACGTAAAGTTGTACACAAACAGTCGATCAAACGCCGCGATTCCAAAACATGTTATAGTTCGATAATCATCGGGTGTTTGTTGGAGTCTCAGCAGATACTAGGTATCTACAATATCTCCTCAAATGATTTCTAAATGCTCTTTATTTAGGCACTAGTTGAACGACTGCTTGATCCTGGCATTAATGTGGAATATTCTCCTTAATTACTCGCAATAATTCTCAATATTACGTCCTTAATTGCTACATTAATTACGAGATCTTCCTATTCAATGTTGCGCGTATATTCCTCTTGTAATATAAGCTCTTGGTCTGATATCGTCCTGATATTTTGACCGTTGTCCTCTCCATGGCCTGGCGCCTGTCTTCATGTGTCCTGATAGCCTGACACCCTGGCAGCCTGATAGTTAGGTTAAGGTGATACATTGATTCAGGGATATCTGTGGATTTCTAGGCCTAACAATTGCCCCTTATCTCCTTATCTTTGATGTGTCAGGTCAAAAGATAAGGAGATAACTTTAATCTCTGGAAAATTACTCAACGGTTGAATCATGCGTAATCAGTTCCTGTAACGGCTACTTTCTTCAATTTATGACTCTTGTAGTTTTTACTGCAACCTCTTCAATGATTATCCATCCACTTGCGGTTCAAACCCTAATTTAATCTACTATAAATACTTATTCACTTCATTAAGTTAATCTCCATCAGAATAGCCTCATTTCTTCTTTTTTAATAATCTTCCTCCTTAATCTTCAGTTTTTTAATCTTTAATTAACTTTTCATAATCTTTCAATAATGGCTGCGAAAAAGAAATCTACCAGGGCGGTGACTCCTGGGACTTCTCCTCCCCAAAATCCTGAAGAAACCTCTTCTGAAAATTTGCCTCCTTCTTCTATTGCACAATCTTCTGTGGTTGATAATCCAAGTGATTCTCCTATGGAGATGATCTCAATTTTTCATGGCGATTTCCAGTTTAAGCCTACAAAGGCTTTGAAAGATGACCAGTCTCTTGCAAACCATTTGAAGCCTGAGTTCGAGAAGGTGCTGAAGGATAAGGGGATCATCCCTGCTGATGCTGAATTCTGTATCCCTGAGAATTCTCCTATCAGGGCTGACTGTGCATGTCCTGGTTGGTTCTATATTCATGACTGGGCTTTCAGGGCAGGCTGTAAGCTTCCTTTCTCCCCTCTTATGGTTGAGGTTATCAAGAAAATTGGTGTTCCATCTTATTAGTTGATGCCCATGGTTTGGAAGGTGGTTTGTTCTGTTGAATACCTTTTGCAAGAAACACAATATCGCGTTTTCTCTTAATGATCTGAAGGCTTGTTATGCTGTCAAAACTAACAGCCCTGGCCGTATAAGTTTTAAGGTCAGGGCTTCCAGAACTCTCTTTATGAGCAATCTGGATAGCGGCCCTGATAAGAACTGGGCTGCTGGATACATGTTTGTCAGGACCAATTCTGTGGGTCCTGATCTGGCGTATTTAAATTACGAAGCTTGTGTTGCTGATGAGTTTTTTATCTTTGCTCTTATCCTGCATGTTTTATTCATTAGTAAAAATAAAATGAAATTTATAACAAGCCATACCTCTTACGGGTGCAGTTGATGATTGGGTTACTGAAACTGAGTATCCCACTGCAAATATTTCTGCTTTCCTTGCTATTCCTCCTTTGGAGAGGTCTTGGCCTCTCTGTTGTGGGGCTGGCCATCTTCCTCGCTGTTTGAAGGCTGATGGTACTGCCAGGGTGGCTAGACCTTCAAGGGCTGTTAGTGCTTCTACTTCAGGCAGTAAGTCCATCGTATCTTCTTTTTTCTTCTTATTCTGGTTTCTTTGGTGATGCTTAGTTTATATTGCTAATGTAGTGTTTCGTGTTGTAGCTACTAGGTCATCTACTGACCTTGCCAGGTTTGGTATGGCTGACCTCTCAGCCAGGTTGGCTAAGATTAAGGAGGAAGGCTCCCACGAAAGCGGAGATGCTGAGCCTGTTATTGATCTGACTGAATAGCCTGATGCTTCTAAGGTTACTGCCATTCCTGCTGCCTTTGCTGAAACAGGTTCAGCAGCCTAGAAAAGAAATATTGAAGACGTTGATGTATCTGCCCCAGTCCGGGAAGTGAAAGCCATGGTGGATAATATGGAGGCTGCTAGGGTGAAGATCAGGGATTATGCTGCTTCCAAGTCAGACGTTATGCTTACCCTTGACCCTGTTGAAACTGCTACTCAGGCGGTTGCTTCGGTGGATCACTCAGTCAGCCTTTTGGCGGGTGTCGTGGCTGCTGTGAGGGAGGTACGCTATCTTTATTTTTATGTGTATTTTGATTATTTTGTTTGGTAATTTTATTATTAGGGTATAATATTCATATTATTTTTTCTGTTTTTGGTCAGGGCGCTGCGGCCTGTCTCCATAACGCCTATCAGGCTATTTATTTGGTTGCCAGGATTGATCTGATGAGATCAGATTATGATAGATCAAGTCTCGAATCGGATTTCACACGGCCGATCTCGCGCCGCCAAAGCCGACTTGACTTGGTGAGGGTGCGGTGAGAAGGATCTTGCTAAGGCCGAGGCGGTTCGAGTAAGCGGCTCTTGCAGGAAGCTTTGGACAGGAATGAAGAGCTCACCCAGGAGAGGGATGAATTGGAGTTCAAACTTGATGATGCGTCCCTTTATTTCTATATTAAGGGGAAGGTTGCTGCCATGCCAGAGCCTGTCGAGGCCAAGGCAAAATGGAAGCCTGAAGCTGAGATGGCTTTTGCTGCTTCATAGTATCCTGACCTGCATAACATGGGAAATGAACAGGAGGTCGATTCTCCAGGGGAGCAGGACGTTGATCTTGATCCAAACTAAGAGTGGGAGTCTTTGGTCTTTGTTTCCAAGGAGAAGCAGTAATTTGATTTTTTCTTAATTGATATTTGGCCCATCCAGGGGGGATGTCCCTGGACAAACAATTTTATTTCTTCTGTCTCTATCCAGGTCAGGGAGACTATCCCTGGCCCTTATGAATATTTTGGTGCCTTTGCCCCAGGGGGTAAGGGCTTTATTAATATAATCGTTGTGGCCTTCTTTGGCTGATTCTGCTTATTTGTTTGAACCTGTGAATTTTGCTTTTTCCAATCCTGTTGGACCTGTCAAAATTTTTGTTTGGTTAATCTGCAAAGTATTTTTGACTTATCCTGTTATTTGAATTGTCGTGAGTAATTCAACCAAGTATGGTTTTTTGCCATAATGGTTGAAGGGGTGGGAAAACCGGCCTGTCAGGAGGGCTTATGTCCCCTGCCTGACTGGAGGGCTTGGTATTCGGCTTGTCAGGAGGGCCTTTAGACTGATGGTCGGGAGAGAACACCCTTGCACCTGTCTTGCTGCGTCCAGCCAATTATTTCATGCCTTATTGGTCCTGACATTTACTGTATCCGGTGGTGGTTACCAACTCGTCAGGCACAGTTAAGTTCAAAGTTTTGTTTCAGAATTTTGATATATAGTAGAGTAGCCCTCAATCCTGAATATTTATGCATATAAACATCTATCATGTATAATTGTTCAGGATTCAAAAAGTGAGAGAAAATGGGATAGTTAAATATATAGATATGAGTTGCATACAGAGCATATAAAACACATAATTTTTCAGGTAGCACATCAGGTTGAGTAATGATATGAGTTTGTACCTGACTGTGGCCTGATCTGGATTTTACATATGGAATAATTTTAAATGGGTTATATTCCAGGATCTTGGGATCATTTCTCCTTCTAGTGTTTGGAGTCGGTATGCCCCTTGTCCAACAATTGAATCAATTAAGTAAGGGCCTTCCCATGTGGGGGCCAGCTTGCCTGCTGATTTTTCTTGTTTATTCGGAAAAACTTTGCGTAAGACGAGGTCTCCTTCCCTGAAAACTCTGATTTTGACATTTTTGTTGTAAGTCCTGGCAACTTCTTGTTGGTATGATGCTATCCTGATTTTGGCAGCATCTCTTAGCTCTGCTGTTAAAACCAGGTTATCTTGCATCAGGTCTCTGTTTGTTTCTACATTGTTCAGGCTGTACCTTGATGTTGGCACCCGTACTTCTGCAGGAATGACAACTTCACAGCCGTACACCAAGGAATAAGGTGTTTGTCATGTTGATGTCTTTGGAGTTGTCCTGTCTGCCCATAGTACTAATGAGAGTTCTTCAGCCCATCTGCCTCGTCTTCTTTTTAGCTTCTTTTTTAGGCAGCTTATGACCACCTTGTTGCTGTATTCGGCCTAGCCATTAGCTTTTGGGTATCCAGGAGTTGACGTTACCAGGTTGATATTCCATTCTTGGCAATATGCTTGGGTATTTTTCCCCCACAAATTGGGTTCCATTATCACATACTATTTCTGATGGGACTCCATATCTGCAAATGATGTTTGTCCTGATGAAGGATATTACTTATTTTTCAGTTACTTGCCTGAAAGAGTCAGCCTCAATCCATTTGGAGAAGTAATCAGTCATAGCCAACATGAATACTTTTTGTCCTGGAGCTACGGGCAGTTTTCCCACACTATCCATGCCCCACTTTATGAATGGCCAGGGTGCGGAAATTGAATTAAGAAGCTCAGATGGCTAATGTATGATTGGTGCATGGACTTGGCAGGCTTCGCATTTTGATGAATATTCCAAGCAGTCAGCCCTTAGTGTAGGCCAGTAGTAGCCTGTCCTTAGAACTTTACTTGCCAGGCTCTTTCCTCCTTTGTGGTTACCACAGTGTCCATCATGTATTTCTTGAAGTACTAGTTTGGCTTCGTCAGGCTCCAAGCATCTCAGGTATGGTCCAGCCTGCGATCTCTTGAATAGAGTGTTATTGATAATAGCATAAGTTGAAGCTCTAATTTTAAGAGCCCTTGCTTCGTGTCTTCCCTGAGGTAATATTCCTCGGAGAAACCAATCATAATAGGGTTTGGTCCAAGAATTACTATCCTGTATGATAGGGTTGACTTGTTCAGGCTTACTGATGGCCGTCTATAATAAATGAACAATTGGTATTTTATCGAAAACTGTAGGGGTAAAATTTGAACCTAGGCTGGCCAAAGCATCAGCCTGGGTGTTCAGGTCTCTTGATATTTGATCTATATCAATTAAAGCAAATTTAGTGGTAAGGTTTTTGCATATTCTAAATACGAAATCATTTTTGCATCCTTAGCCGTATAAATTCCCTTTATTTGATTAGCAATTAGAAGTGAATCAGTTTTTACCTTTAGGTTTTGAACACCGAGGTCTAGACATACCTTTAAGCCTGCTATCAGAGCTTCACATTCTGCTTCACTGTTTGTAACTTTGAACTCACAGCTTATAGCCTATGCTAACATATCTCCCTGTGGTGATTTGAGCAGTAATCCTAACCCTGTCCCCCTGGCGTTGGATGCCCCATCTATGAACAAGGTCCATTCTTGGTCTAGGGTTTTATTTTCTAATTGGTTGACCTCTTTTTTCAGGTCAGATTCCAGGTTAGGGCTAAAGTCAGCCACAAAGTCTGTTAGGGCCTGCGATTTGATCGCTGCCCTGGGTTCAAAGGGGATATCGTATATGCTAATTTTCACTGACCATTTGGCCATCCTGCCTGATAATTCAGGCTTACGTAGGACAGATTTTATGGGTACGTTGGTCCTGACTATAATGGGGTGACTTTCAAAATAAGGTCACAATTTAGTACATGACATATTCAAAGCTAAAACATATTTCTCAAGTAATCCATACCTCATCTCAGCATCCAGCAGGCTTTTACTTACAAAATAAACCGGGTGTTGTTGGCCATCCTGTTCTTTTACTAGGACTGCACTGACTACTGTGTCAGTAACGGATAAGTATACTGACAGGGGTTCTCCCTTCTCTGGTTTAGCCAGTAAGGGTGGAGATGATAAATAAGAATTCAGGTCTTGAAAGGTTGTCTCATGTTCATCCGTCCATTGGAATTGTTTATTCTTTCTTAGGAGGTTGTAAAATGCTTTGTACCTCTCAGAGGATCTTGATATGAAATGGTTCAGGGCAGCTACCCCGCCTGTCAATTTTTGGATATCCTTGACAGATTTGGGTGACTGTAGTTCCAGGATAGCTTTTATCTATTCAGGGATGGCTTCTATGCCTCTCTTTGTGACCATGTATCCAAGAAAGTTTCCTGCAGAAACTCCGAAGTGGCATTTTGCAGGGTTGAGATTCACATTGTCTTTTGCATTTTTGGATTTCACCACCATCTCGTCTATGTACACCTCTGTTTTGGTAAATTTCTACCAATTTAGGGTTAAAGTGATCTTAGCGTTAGGTCCGTATTATGATTTGATTGTTTGTTGTATGTTAATTTGAATACGCAATGTAAATAAAGAACACAAGCAATTTTGGTGACGCGGAAAACCCAATTTGGGAAACAACCGCGGGGGGGCACGGAATCCCACCAAGATTTTCACTATAATTCGGGAGGAAGTACAGTTCGTGTGCTATGCTATGAATGCTAGGGTGTCGTTCTCGTATTTTCTGATGATCTTTATTCTTTGCGTTGAGGCTCTTTATATAGGGGAGCTTGGTTAGCTAGGGTTTCTTGCTTCCCCTCCAAGTTATTCCTAATTTGATACAGAATAGGACTTTCCTTCCTTGGATATGGTAAGTAATAGAACTCTCATATGCTTCTTCTATGCGGATCAAAGCCCACGTTCTGCGCTGCACGCTGATGCTGTCACATTGGCTCCCTGATGTCCTGCGTCCCACACTGCTTCCAGACTTGCTGCCCCAGATCAGCCCATATCCAGATTTTGGGCCTAACAGTTTGCCCCCAATTTTCCGCAAAAGCGCAACCCTAATTATTTGAGCGGGAAATTGCAATGTATCGTTGAGTGCCTTCTTGCATACTTCATTCCAACTCACATTTTTCAAAACTCCAACTACCCTCTTTTATTTAATCTCACCCGTCCCCTTCTTTCTCTTTCATCATCATTTCATTTCCTCAAAATTTTCAAATTTTCGTCTCCCCAAACCCTTCTTCTTCAACGTCCTTTCACTGTCAGCGCCGCCTCCTCCCGTCTTTTCAGGTACTCTTGCTTCTCTCTCCTTACTTGTCATGGCAAAAACCCGTCTCACGTCATCTTCATCCGCCGCCATTGACCTTATAGAGGACGACGACTTCCCTTCACAGGGAGTCTCAAAAGACCACATTCCGGTGATTCTCACCTAACCCAAGAGGACATCCCTAGGATCAAAGCTTTGCTTGGCCTAGGTAACGATGTGGTGATCCTCATCCCCAAACCCAGTCAGAAAGCAGACGCCTTTTGTGCGGGGTGGATCTACTTGTACACTTACCCTTTCGTCCTTGGTTTTAAATTTCCCTTTCCCCCGATGATCTAAGAGTTCATCCGCCTGAACTCTCTTCCCTTGGCCCAAATTGCCCCTTATGCATGGAGGATCCTCTTGTCTACTGTTGCTTTAAACAACAGTCTGGGCGCCGAGATTGGATTGTTAGATCTGGCCCATGGGTTTGAGTGTCGATCGTTGGGGAATGGCCAGTACAACTTCAGGGCCGTGGAGAAGACTGAAAACTTCCTCCAGTCGGCGGCTAAAGGGAAGGACGATGGGTGGTACGAGGATTTATTCTATGTCAAGCTTGAATCTCTTCCCATCCAGGCTGATTACTTGTTCGAGCACTGGGTTTTTGCCAAGAGTAAGTGTATTTGCATGTCTATTTTTGATTGCCCCTGTCGCTCACTATTCTTACTCTTTAATTTGATGCAGAACTCAAGAACCCTGAGAAATCTGAAGACGAAGCAATCTCTGTTGCCAAGCTTTTCTCCATCCCTGAGGACCGTAGGCTGTTTCCCCTCCTGCTCTCTGGTTTAGACGATTCTGCCACTGAAGAAACCATGTCTTATGGTAAACATCCTCTTTTAATCTTTAGAAGCTTCCTTACCCATTGGCTCTCTATTCTGATCTATTGCGTCTGGGTGCCTCCGTAGGAAGTGCTAGACCCTCTGCTTCTGAGATCCTGATGCGTCAAGCCAGGAAAAGAACTGCTGACTCCTTTACCTCTCCTGCTTCCTCAAGAAAGAGATCCACCTCAAGGCCTGCTCCAGAACCCATCGAAGTGACCCCAATATCACGTGCCCCTGGGTCCCCTGTCCATGCTGATGAGTTGTTGCTGCGCCTCCCTTCTAACTTTGGGGATGCTGATCATGCCAACTACTGGCCTGCACTGGAGAGGCTCCTGACTCCAGCTTGCTCCAGAGCATTTGATTCGACTGCCCCCCAGGAGATGACTGACCTGGCTGCTGAACATTGCTTCCTTGTGAGTCTTCCTTTACTGGCCCCTTACTTTCTCTGCCCCTGTGCTTCCTTGACTAATGGTTTTCTTCATTGCAGGCTCTCCAATCATCCCTCTATCTTCGCAAGATGCTGCAGAGGGCCAAGACTGAGTGTCTGGCTTCCGTGGGGAAGAACAAGGAGCTTACAGCTACCTGTGCCAAACTGAGGGAGCAGCTCCATGCGGCCAAAAAGGAGAAGGAGGCAGTCAAAGACCAGCTGGCGAGGACGCAAGAGGCTAACTGCGTTCTGACTTCTGGGCTGACAAAGGCAGAGGCCCGTGCTGAAGAGATGGCTGAGCTAGCCACAAACGTGGGAGCCTACACTGCTTTTGAGGGGCGGATTGACTGCATCCGTGCTTACACTGAGGGGAGGCACATATCCTGGAACCTGGAGGTAGAGCTGGACGATTTTGCCCGTGCATTTCCCAATGGTATGGATTTGAGCGCCCTATTTCCTCCTGAAGCTGAGGCTGCTAATCCGGAGCCTGATTTCATCGCCATGGATATCTCTGGGGCTATCTCTAGGGCTGTAGAGGAGATCCTGGCGGAGCAGACTGGTGAAGGTGCTGCTGCAACTCCTGAGGCTGTTCAGGTACCTGCAACAGAGAAGCAGATGGAGCACGGGGAGCATAGCACTTGTCAGGATGCAGTTGTCGAGAGGATTGACCTCTCTTAAATTTTAAGTTGTCTGGGGACTTGGCCCTGTGGTGCAAGTTTGTAAAAAACTCTTTTTCGTTTTTTTTTATTTTGGCTCGTTTTGTGCCTGCTGGTATGCAGGCTTTAAACTCTGATGGTTCCTACTACAGGTAGCAGGTGCCTTAACTTAAAGTAGTTCTGAGCCCAGGGTATAGGCCCTCCTTTTGTTATACCTGCGTTTTTTGCCATTTATTTCTGGAGTTGTGATTCCACATAGGTATATCCAGGAAGCTGACCTGGTTCCAGGTGCACAGCTCTTGTTCCTGGTGACAGGTTTTTGATAACATATTTTACCCATGACGTAAAATATCTTATCACTAGGATTAGCTGACTGGAGCGTACCTTCACTGATTGTTTCTGACTAACAAGGAATGTTGCGTTCCTTGTGGTTCCAGACGTTTGAAATTCCTTGTATGCACCTTTTGCTCTACGTCATAGCTTTGGAATTACTGAGATTAACATTAAGGTATGGGTGGTCTTAGTATGCCGTACCCTGCGCGCTACCTCGGCGTATGCTCCCCATGTGGCTTGACTTAAGATAAACGTCTTTGCAGCCTCACATGGCAGGGGCTGGACCCTCAAAGTGTTCCTTATCTGACAAGTAACCAACATTAGTACCAAAGCCTTTCTTCGTAGAAGCATGATAAATTCCAAAGTAGTGCAAATTACCTGGTGCTATCTCATGGTGTTCCAGGGCAACACCTGGATCCAGGAAGCCACAGCCTGGACTACATGGTTTAAAAACGACTCCATTTGATTTTTTCTATTTTAAAAAAGAAAAACTAGGGAAAACAAAAGAAAAAAGTTTTCTGAAACACACCAATACCTAAAGCATATAATAACCCCCAGCCTTTTTTTTTTTTTTGCTTCACGGACTTTTGAAAGGTCCTTTGTACACTAAAGTTTTGGCACTTTGTCAGACAAAGTACCGTTTTAAGTGACGAATGTTCCAGGGTTTATCCAGGATTTGACCGTGCATGGTCATAAACCTGTATGCCCCATTCTTGACAATGCTTTCGACCTGATATGGCCCTTCCCATTTGTAGGCAAACTTGCCTGCTTTGTGGTTCTAGGTATTTTCGAATACCCTTCTGAGTACGAGGTCCCCTACTTCAAGGGTCCTGATCTTGACATTTTTGTTATATGTCCTTGCTACAGATTGTCTGTATGACGTCATACGTATGTAGGCGCTTTCTCGCAGCTCATCAACTGTATCCAGGCTCCTAGCCATTTCGACCTTGTTCTGCTCTGTCGTCTGACAACCGTATCTGTGCGTGGGCACCAGAACTTCTGAGGGTATCACTGCCTCTGCTCCGTATACGAGGCTAAATGGAGTTTGGCATGTTGCCATTTTCGGTGTTGTTCTGTCTGACCAGAGTACTAAAGGTAGTTTATCTGCCCATTTTTCCCCCAACTCTTCCAGCCGTTTTCTGAGGTTCTCCACAATGATTTTGTTGCTGGACTCGGATTGGCCGTTGGTTTGTGGATATCTGGGGGCTGATTTTCTCAGTGTTATGTTCAAGCGTGAACAGAAGCCCTCGGTGTTATCTAATATGAACTGGGATCCATTGTCACATATGATCCCAGATGGTATCCCAAATCTGCTAATGATGTTGTGCTTGATAAAAGAGATCACCTTCCGTTCTTTTACCTCTGTCATTGCCTCTGCTTCAATCCATTTTGAGAAGTAATCAGTCATAACTAGCATATACACTCTGTTTCCTGGAGCCATGGGCAACTTACCTACTATGTCCATGCCCCACATCATGAATGGCCATGGAGAGATAATCGGTTGCATTGGTTCTGCTGGCTGGTGGATTGCTGGAGCCGCCTTTTGACATGACTCACAGCGTTTGACATGATTAATTGCATCCATGCGCATAGTGGGCCAGAAATACCCCTGTCTCAAGATTTTTTTAGGCAAGCTCCGTCCTCCAGCATGGTTCCCGCATTCTCCGCCGTGTACATCTTGCAGCACTGTCTCTGCTTCCTCTTTGTTCAAGCACCTGAGGCATGGTCCTGCCAACGATTTTCTAAAGAGGATGTTATCAATCAAGATATACCTGGAGGCTTTTATTCTAAAACTTTGTGCTTCCTTTCAATCCTCAGGGAGTGTCCCATCCCTTAACCAATTTATGTACGGTACCCTCCAATCTGGATCCTACTGCCCTACTGTGGAAACCAGAGTCCTGGCTCCCTGCGTATATTGCATGTGTACAGCCTCTTTCACCGGATTCTGATCTGGCTTCTTCTGGATGGCTGGGGTTAATACATGGGTGATAGGTATATTTGACAGTTCTGTGGGCTGGATGGTAGCCCCTAACGTTGCCAGGGCGTCTGCTTCCACGTTCTGATCTCGCGGCACCTGAGTTATCATGAACGTTCTAAACTTTGACTTTTGCTCTGTGGCTATCTTCAAGTAGGTTATCATCTTTGAATCACGTGCCACATATTCGTTGTTTACATGATTTACCACAAGTAAGGAGTCACTATACACCCTCAGGTTCCTTACCTTAAGCCCCGACGCCATCTGCATCCCAAGTATAAGGGCTTCATACTCGGCTTCATTGTTGGTTGCCTTTAACTCACACCTAATAGCTTGTACTATCATATCACCTTTAGGTGACCGAAGGACCAAACCTACACCGGCTCCCCTTGCATTTGAGGCTCCGTCAATGTATAGGGTCCATATCTCGCTATCCTGACTCCCCATTATTGTCAACATTCCTTCTTCTGCCTCCCCACGGGTAGCAGGGCAGAAGTCAGAGACGAAATCTGCTAGGGCCTGGGATTTTATCGTTGTTCTGGGTTCGAATTGTAAGTCATACCCACTAAGATGTACTGACCATTTAGTCATTCTGCCCGAAAGTTCAGGCTTCCTCATAATAGTCTTTAGCGGGTAGTTGGTTATTACGTGGATGGTGTGAGATTCAAAGTATGGCCGCAGTTTATAGGAAGTAGTAACCAAAGCCAATGCTAGTTTTTCAAAGGAAATGTACCTGGTCTCTGCAGGAAGCAGAGACTTGCTAATGTAATACACAGGATGCTGCACTCCTTCTTGTTCCTTGACCAAGACCGCACTTATAGCTGCTTCCGAGACTGACAGGTATAGGAATAGTGGCTCCCCTTGCTCCGGCTTCGCGAGTAACGGTGGCGTGCTTCGATAGCTTTTGAGTTCCGCGAATGCCTTTTCATGTTCTTCGGTCCATTCGAATTTCTGACTTTTCCTCAATATATCATAGAACAGCTTGCACCTATCTGAAGCCCTTGATATGAACCTGTTTAGGGCCGCCACCTTCCCTGCCAGCCTCTGCACATCTTTTGGCTTCTGCGGTGATTCCAGCTGGAGTATTGCTTTTATCTTCTCCTTGCTTCTTTTAATTCCTCTCTGGGTCACCATATATCCTAAGATTTTTCTCGAGGATACTCCAAACGAGCACTTGGACGGATTAAGCTTCATTTTAAACTCCCTTAATGTCTGGAAGGTGTCCGCTAAGTGTTCCATATGCATTTATGCTTTTCTGGACTTCACTACCATGTCGTCTATGTATACTTCCATGGTCTTTCCTATTTGCTGTTTGAACATTTTATTTACCAATCGCTGGTAAGTGGACCCGGCGTTCTTTAGGCCAAAAGGCATGACATTGTAACAATATATGCCTCTTTCTGACATGAATGCTGTTTTCTCTTGATCTTGTGGATGCATCTTGATCTGATTGTAGCCGCTCCAGGCGTCAAGGAAAGTAAGTACCTCGTGTCCTGCGATGCGTCCCACTATTGCATCGATATGTGGTAGTGGAAAGGGGTCCTTGGGACAAGCTTTGTTTAAATCGGGGAAGTCTACGCATACCCTCCACTTGCCGTTCTTTTTGGGCACAACTACCACATTAGAAAGCCATTCGGGGTAGCTAACTTCTTTAATTTTACCTGCTGCCAAGAGACTGTCTACTTCTTTGTTAATGACTTCGTTTCGTTCTGCCGCGAATTTCCTTCTCTTCTGCTGTACTGGGGTGTAGCCTGGGTTCACACTTAGCTTATGTGAAATAACGGATGGGTCTATCCCTACCATATCGTCGTGGGACCAGGCGAAACAGTCCATGTTGGTTTTCAGAAATTGAGTCAGCTGGCTGCGTAGCTCTTCACTGCAAGTTGCTCCAATTAATACTGTCTTATCCGGGTGCTCCTCGTCTAGGTGGACCTGGTCTAGTTCCTCTGAGGGAGGCTCCTTGTATTCTTTCGAGGTGCCCCAGTCCTGTAATTGCTATGAGGGGAGCCTGGTTGTAGCTTTGAGGGCTTGAGCGTAGCAGTTCCTGGATTCCTCTCGATCCCCTTTTACTATGACCGTACCCCATGGTGTTGGGAACTTGAGACACTGATGATATGTTGAGGGCACCGCCTTCATCTGATGCAGCCATGGTCTTCCTAGTATCACGTTGTAAGTGGTCGGACCCTCAATGACTAAGTACCTTACCAGTTTATAACTCCTTCGATGTACGTTGGGATGGTTATCTCACCCACCGAATGCGCAGTCTCACCACTGAATCCCACCAGGGGTACAGATTTCTTTATCAGGTTCTCTTTATCAAAACCCATGGTTTTAAGGTTTCAAGCATTATGAGGTTCACAGAACTCCCTGTATCCACTAATGCTTTTCGTACGGTGCAATTGCCAATGGATAACGTTATAGTTAGGGCATCGTCGTGTTGCTCTGCACCGCTTTCTATGTCAGTTTTGTCGAAAGTTACCGTGGGTAAATTGCTCTGGCTTACTCTGTATGAAGTTTCTGGATGATCCCCTTTACTTCCGGTGGCTTTCCTCTTAGCGGCGGAATATGTCAAACCTGATAGCTCGGACCCGCCTGTTATCACGTTAATAATTTCCGTGCATATGGGTGGAGCAGAAGGAAGCACCTAATTTGCTGCTTCTCTCCTGTCCTGCTTGCCCCCACGTGATAACAGGTGGTCCAAGTTTCCCCTGCGTACCTGGAACTTTACTTCCTTTCGCAACCTGTAGCAGTCTTCTGTCCTGTGACCTATGTCCTGATGCCATTCGCATCTCTTGCTGCTGTCTCTGTCGTCGTTGGGTCGATCCTGAGTGGGAGGCTTTGGCCACCTAACCTGATCACCTAGGCCTCTTAGCGCTTTCAGCAATCCTTCCATTCCCGTGTTGAATCCGTACTCAGATAGCTTAGGAGGATGCTGGGAGTCGTCAACTTGCTGGGTTTTTTCTGCTATTTTGCTGATATTAGGTCTGCTGTATGGCTTAGCTCGCTCGTCTTTCTTTTCTGTTAGGATTTTCCTGCCAGGTTTGTCGAAGTTTGTTATTCCCTTTCTAGCTTGTATATCTTCTTCCAATCTTAATGCTGCTGTAGCTCTCTGCTGGACTTCTTCAAATCTCTCACAAGGGTACATCGTTAATTCTTTGTAGAGGTTTGACTCCTTATCCAAGCCTTGCCTGAAGGCGTTGATGGTCGTGGACATAGCGCATCCTCGAATTGAAACTTTCATTGCATTGAACCTGGTAACGTAATCCTTGATTGATTCACCTATTTCCTGAACAATCCTATACAGATCACTTGGCTGCTTTGGTGTTCTCCGGCTGCTGGAGAACTGCTGATTGTACGCGTTGACCAAATCGGCGAATGAAGATATGGTCCCGTTAGGCAAGCCGACGAACCATTGTAGTGCTGCTCCGGTTAGGGTCGAACCAAATCCTTTACACATACATGCCTCCTTTGAGGCTTCTGTGGCAGTGGTAATCATCATTTTCTGCTTGAATTGGCTAATGTGATCGCAGGGGTCTGTGGTTCCATCGAAGAGGGTCATTGTTGGGACATTAAATCCTTTTGGTAAGGCCATTGTAGCTATATCGTCAGTAAACGGCGAGTCAGCGTAGCTTTCTGGTACGGCCATCTCCATAGGCAGCGGCATTCCTGGGACCCTTCGGAGGAGGCTTCGTAGTTCCTGGTATTGTTGTTCTATGTATGTCTCTCTCCCGGCAGGTCGCAGGTGCTCTTGTGACTGATGTTCGGCTCCTCGTACGAAGTTCTGTTGTCCCAAGACTGCTGGTTGGCGCATCTGCGATGCTGCTGCAGCCGGGCCACTTTCCCAGGTATACTCAGCTTGATTTGTAATCGGGACCCTGATCATCGGGACCACAGTTGCTCTGCTCTGCTGGCGTCCTTCTGCATCTGACGTGGGTGTTGGCTCTTGGTGGGCTGGCTCCTCATCTGGTATTAATGTCACCAGCCTTGTTGGGACCAGGCCTCCTCTCGGCTGTGGTGTTGCGTCCATGTCCAGCCTAAGTGCCACTTCGCGTGGCAACACCCGCGTCTGCCTCCGATCCCCACTTTCTCCTGGTGGCCTCCCGGATCTATCTTCCTGCATCCAAAGGGCCGAATTAGCGGCATGGCTTCTTAACTCGTTGATCAATGCTCGGAGGAGATTGTTGTCCTCTTCCATCTTGGATATCATGCTTCTATTCTCGTTCTACATAGTCCGGATTGTCCTTGCTAATGTGTCCAATCCGCTTATCATGACGCTGGTGGGACTCGGAGGAGCCTGAGCCTGTTGCCTAGATTGTGTTCCTCTTTAAGGTTGTGCGACTCCTTGCCGTCCTTGGACGACTCCTGAAACTCTAGTCTGGACTCTCTCCGAAGATGGGCTTGCTGCTACCTGGGAACTTTGGCTTTGCTTAACTGCTGGTATCTGGGCAGCAGTGGCGGTCTGGATCGAGGTAGCGCGTGCTGCTTTTACCGAGGGAGATGGTACCTGTGTTGCTGCCGAGGGGGGCGGTACCCGCGTTGCTGGGGCACCGCTGGTGCTGCCTGGGTTGGTTTCTTTGTGTCCGGACATGTTATGCTTGCTGTGTAGACTGGCTAACGAAGACAACCACTATGCCCCACGGTGGGCGCCAAACTGTTTTGGTAAATTTCTACCAATTTAGGGTTAAAGTGATCTTAGCGTTAGGTCCGTATTATAATTTGATTGTTTGTTGTATGTTAATTTGAATATGCAATGTAAATAAAGAACACAAGCCATTTTGGTGACGCGGAAAACTCAATTTGGAAAACAACCGCGGGGGGAGACGGAATCCCACCAAGATTTTCACTATAATTCGGGAGGAAGTACAGTTCGTGTGCTATGCTATGAATGCTAGGGTGTCGTTTTCGTATTTTTTGATGATCTTTCTTCTTTACATTGAGGCTCTTTATATAGGGGAGCTTGGCTAGCTAGGGTTTCTTGCTTCCCCTCCAAGTTATTCCTAATTTGATACAGAATAGGACTTTCCTTCCTTGGATATGGTAAGTGATAGAACTCTCATATGCTTCTTCTATGCGGATCAAAGCCCACGTTCTGCGCTGCACGCTGATGCTGTCACCCTGGTTCCCTGATGTTCTGCGTCCCACACTTCTTCCAGACTTGCTGCCCCAGATCAGCCCATATCCAGATTTTGGGCCTATCAAAATCCATGATATCACCTATTTGGTCTTTAAACATCATGTTGACCAGGCGCTGGTACATTGCCCCTGCATTCTTCAGGCTGAAAGGCGTGGCAGTGTAACAGTATATGCCTCGGTCTGTAATGAATGCAGTACTTTCCTGGTCAGCAGGGTGCATCTTTATTTGATTGAATCCACTGGAAGCATCCATGAATGTCAGCATCTCATGGCCTGCTATGGCGTCTACCATGGCATTAATATGGGGGTAAAGGAAATGGATCTTTGGGACAAGCTTTGTTCAGGTCAGTGTAGTCTACACAGACTCTCCACTTTCCATTCTTTTTCTGCACAACAACCATGTTAGCCAGCCATTCAGGGTACATTACTTCCCTGATCATTCCCATATCCAAGAGTTTTTCCACTTCCTCAATAATTATGGCATTTCTTTCAGCTGCAAATTTTCGTCTTTTCTGTTGTACGGTCTTAAAAGATGGGTCAACATTGAGTTTATGTGTAATTATATCAGCACTAATTCCAGTCATATCAAAATGTGACCAAGCAAATCAAGATGATTTATTTTTAAGAAACTTTACCAGTTGGGGTCTGACACTATCTGGGGCGTCATATCCTACTAAAACATACCTGTTAGGGTACTTAGGGTCCAAAATTACCTGAGCTGTTTCCATTCTGGGAGTTGCTACATAAGTGCTCCTAACAACGTACTGTAATTGTTATGCAAGGGACTTACCTGCCTTGAAAGGTTTTATGGCTGTTGTGTAGCATTCCTGGGCTGTCTTGTGATCCCCTTTGACTGTGGCTATGCCCCAGTCTGTTGGTATCTTGATACACTAGTGATAGGTTGATGGCACGGCCTTGACATTATGAATCCAAGGTCTACCCAAGATTGCGTTGTAAGACGACAGGCAATCAAGGACTCCAAATTTCTCGTAAGATTAGACTCCTTCAACGTAGGTTGGGAGGTGGATTTCCCCTAGAGTGCTTCTGGTTTCTCCACTGAATCCTACCAAAACACTGGACTTTTTGGTAATTTGGTCCTTGTTGATTTTCATGGCTTTCACCATGTCAAGCATGATCAAGTTTACTGAGCTGCCTCCATCTATCAGAATCCTTCTCACTGTAGCGGTTCCAATCTGCATAGAAATTACCAGGCCATCATGATGAACATCAGGGATACCTACCAGGTCACAATCATTGAAAGTGATTGTTGGGATATGATCTGGTTTGCAGGATGAGACAGTCCTTGGCGTCCTCGCTATTTTTTTTGCTGCTGAACTGGTCAGGCCGCAGATTTCTGATCCACCAGATATGAATTTTACTTCATATATTGGAGGTGGTGGAGGGAGGCTGCGATCCTGGTTGTGCTCCTGATCCTCTTTGCCCTAGTTCGCATTCCTGCCTTTCCTCTTGATCAGGTCTTTTAAGTATCTGGATTTCAGCAGATAAGCCACTTCTTTCCTCAGGGTGAAACAGTCATCCGTCGTGTGTCCAATGTCCATGTGGAATTCGCACCATTTGGAATTGTCCCTTCTAGGGTTGGGAGACTTCCTGGGCCATCTGACTACTGATCCCATGTTGTCAAGTCTCTGGATTAATCCTACAATATCAACACTGAAGTTATGTTCGGAAATAGGTGGAAAAATTTTAGCCTTACCTTCATACTCATGAGCCAGGTTAACTTCTGAATGATCTGGCCTGGAATATGGAGTAGGCCTGTAGTTGTTTCCTTTGTTGCTTTTCCTGTCGCTCTTTTCATAATCCTTTGGTCCACTGGGTGATCCAAGTTTATAGCTCCTGTCTTCTTCTAGCCTGATAAAAGCAAGAGTCTTAGCCTGGACATCTTCGAAGGTATGGCAGGGATACTTAGTGAGCTCATTGTATAAGTCACTGTGTGGTAGCAACCCCTGTCTGAATGCCTCCACTGCTGTTCCAACGTCACACCTAGGAATAGATACTTTCTCTTTGTTGAATCTCGAAAGGAATGTCCTGAGAGTTTCATCAGGCTTCTGTGTAATCCGGTAAAGGTCACTGGATCGTTTCTCCAACTCCCTGCTACTCGCAAACTAGCTTGGTTGAAGTTGTTGATCAGGTTGGCGAAGGAATGGATGCTCCCAGTTGGCAGGTTGATGTACCATTGTAGAGCAGGGTCGGTCAGGGTCGTTCCAAATCCCTTACACATGCAAACTTGTCTGAATTCGCTGGGAATAGATGCAACCAGCATTTTTTGCTTGTAGAGAGCTACATGATTTTGTGGATCTGTGGTTCCATCATAGATTTTCATAGATGGGACCACAAACTTCTTGGGTAAATCTATTTTTGCTATTTATTCTATGAAAGGCGAATCAGCATAGCTGTCAGGGGCAGCTTCTTCCATGTTGGCAGGTACTCCGGGTATCTTGTCGAATTTTTCATTGAGTTTCTTGATCTCCTGAATTACTGCCATCATGATGGCTGCTGCGGACTCATCAGGTTTCTCATTATCATTCTTTGGTTCATCATCACCATCAACATTGATAAATTTAGAACCGCTTGGGCTCCCAAAACTTGAGAAATCGATGCTTTTGATGATTGATGCAAATGGGGTTCCTGGCTGGCATCTAGAGCCTGCTCCTTGGGTTTTTTCTAATTTTTGCTTCAGAGCTGACTCAGATTCTCTTAATTGCAGGATCTCTGCCTCAGTTTGGGCCACTTTTTCTTTCAAGCTTTCCAACTCAGCGATTTGTTGAAGGGTTGCGTTCAATTGTTCTTCAACTGTAGGCTGGGCCATTTGTGTGGGATTTTTGAATTTTTGTAAGATGAGAAAAAAGGATTTAAAGAGCTAGATGCCCCGCGGTGGGCGCCAATTGTTTTGTGTGGATTTTGCGCAAGGGAAGATCAGGTCAGGGTTGATTTAGGTAAGGTTAACTAGCTCTATATGGTTTATTAGTCAGATTATCAAGGCAGAATATAAAGATATAAAGATGATAAAAATAACAATAACAAGACAAAAAAATTTGTACGTGGAAAACCCTTAAATAGGAAAAAACCACGGGCACCAAGCTAGGAGAGGATTTCACTATTGTAATATATGTTTAGCACAATGGGACGTAAGTATGTAAGATTTGTATATCAATATTGTCTTCTATTTCTCGTCTTGTATATCTCCTCAAATGATTTCCAAATGCTCTTTATATAGGCACTAGCCGAACGGTTGCTTGATCCTGGCATTAATGCGGAATATTCTCCTTAATTACCCGCAATAATTCTCAATATTACGTCCTTAATTACTGCATTAATTACGAGATCTTCCTATTTAATGCTGCGCGTATATTCCTCTGCGGATTTCCAGACCTAACAGCCCCCATGGCAGTTTCAGTGACTGTGAGAAATAAACCAAGAGGTTGATCTTGTTGAGAAGGCATTATCACTGGTGGCTTAGCCAGTATCTTCTTAATTCTGTCAAATGCCTTTTCACAGTCGTCCCACATGGTATGATCTGTATTCTTGAGCTTCTTGAAAATGGGTTCGCAGATCATAGTAAGCT
The DNA here is from genome assembly GCF_048544455.1 of Silene latifolia. Classification (NCBI taxonomy): domain Eukaryota; kingdom Viridiplantae; phylum Streptophyta; class Magnoliopsida; order Caryophyllales; family Caryophyllaceae; genus Silene; species Silene latifolia. The sequence continues at coordinate 86,566,732 of NC_133535.1, forward strand.
TCGATATGAAGCGGCTTATATACTAGACTTTGCCCAGAAATCCTCTAACCTCCTTCTCTGTTTGGGGTTGTGGCATTTTGATTAAAGCTTTGATCTTGGATAGGTCAATTTCTATTCCCCTCTGACTGACGACATATCCCAGAAGCTTGCCTGACGTTACCCCGAATGCACACTTCTGAGGATTGAGCCTCATGTTGTACTTTCATAGTTTTAGGAAGAATTTGTGAAGGTTATCAATATGCCCCTTCCTATCTTTGGACTTGACAATCATATCATCGACGTACACTTCTACTTCTTTATGCCTCATATCATATAGCAATGTGGTTGCAGTGCATTGATATATAGCTCCAGCATTGATTAGTCCGAATGGCATAACAGTATAACAATATGTGCCCCATTGAGTAACGAAGGCGGTCTTATGCATGTCTTCTATGGCCATTTTGATCTGATTATACCCTGCATACCCGTCCGTGAAGGATAACAACGCGTGGTCAGCTGTATTATCTACCAATATATCGATGTATGGTAAAGGGAAGTCGTCTTTGGGACTTGCTTTGTTTAAGTCTCTGAAATCAACACAAACTCGTATTCGCCCTTCCTTTTTGGGTACGGGGACTATGTTAGCCACCCAGTATGAATACTCGGAAACTTTGATGAAACCGGCTTTGAGTTTTTTATCGACTTCTTCTTTGATTTTTAAAGCCCATTCGGTCCTCATTCGACGAAGCTTCTGTTTTACAGGTTTGAAACCTGGCTTGATTGGAATTCTGTGTTCTACAATATCCTTGTCGATTCCTGATATGTCTTTGTAGGACCAAGCAAAAACGTCCTTGAACTCATGTAGGAGATCTATGAAATTGGCCCTTTCAGTTGGGTTTAAGGTCATTCCTATCCGAAGTTCTTGGGGTTCTAGTTCGGTTCCTACATTGATGGGTTCGGTGTTCTTTATAACTGGTGCCCCTTCCCCCTCTTGTAATATTTCTTTAACTATGTAGGGAGGTAATTCGACTGAGTCTGGGTCAGGATCATCCTCATTATCATCATAAATAGAGTTGCATTCAGAATAACACAAAGCGTAAGCAGAATCTGATTTATTCATATTAAATTTTGAAAAGAGTTGAAACAAAGAAGCCATTTGTTCAGTAGTCAGTGGTGGTAAAGGGACAGCTGCTGGGACATTTCCCAAGCTACTGTTATTACTTGATGCTATGCTAGGAGAAACAAGGGGATGGGGAGTGACGACAGAAGATGACTCTTTAGCGACTTCTCTAGACTCAGACTCTGACTCCGACTCTGACTCATATTCGTTGTCTTCAGGTTCTCCTTTGAATATCTCTCCTTCTCCAGTGGTGACTTTGAAGAGCTTTCCTTGGTTGTTAGTCCACTTGATCAACTTTCTCCATCCTTTCTGCTGATTTGAACTGGTTCTGGTAATTAGAGCTGTCGAGTTGAAATGGTCATCTTGAAGTATCATGGTAATGATCTCATCCTGTGTTGCCCTGACGAATTGGTCCTCCCCAAACAGGAGGCTAACATCTTGTTCGTCTAAACAAGTTGTTTGATGAGTTTTGACGGTAGGAACCGTTTCTAGAGGGATGAAGTAGCAATCGTGGAAGAACTCGATTCCAGCTAGTTGTATTCCCTTTTAGTGCCAAGGTTCGGGAAACTTATGAAAGTACTCCTGACTCACTTCTCTAACGAAGTATCCATTTAGGATAGGGAGGTAGGGTCGCATTTGGATTCCTTTGTTCTTACGGTTTTGAAACTGAGTGAGCATCTCCAAAGCTTCTTCTTTCGTGGGTTTGTATCCCAATCCTAATGGTATCCTCTGAGAGTTTTCTTCTTTGTAAGGTGCGAAGGTATTTTTCTTGGCAGGATTCAATGGCAATTCTGGGAAGTATCCATGGGACTTGAGTATGTGGTTGACCACTAAATTGGAGTATGGGTTGAAGTATAGAGGCGCCAGTTCGCTCTCTACAAGGTTTATGCTCTGAAAGCCCCCAAGCTCGTACACTGGGTCTGTGATTACTTGGTTACTTGACATTTTCTCTATTACTGCCTTGATAGGTGACAAAGTAATCGTCACTACTTTGCCATCTAGAGGAATCTTAATCTTCTGGTGCAAGGTGGATGTTACCGCTTTGGAAGCGTGAATCTAAGATCTTCCCAGAAGTATATTGAATGATGCTTCGATATCCACTATTTAAAAATTAACCTTTCGCTCAATTGGCCATGTGGCTATAGTGAGGTTGATTAGTCCTACTACTTTACGTCGTGTTCCATCGTATGCTCGAACGCCTTGGTTGGTAGGAGTCCAATCTGATTCTTTCATGCCCAATTTATATGCTGCCTTTAGTGGTATGACATTGACTGCAGAGCCATCATCCACCAAATTCATTAGTACGTTCTTCTTTAAGCATAAGACTGTAATGTATAGAGCTAGGTTATGACTGGCGTCGAAGGGAGGTAAATCTTCGTCTGAGAAAGTAACTGGGTTACTTAGTTTAACTGAATCATGGAAAACCAAGTTGACTATGTCGTCAGACGTAGAGTTGTGTGCTACGTTAAATTTAGCTAATGCTTGCAGTAAAGCTTGGCGATGAGGAAATGAACTCGCAACTAGTTGCCAGACTGAAAGATCAGCCTTTGTCTTCTGCAGTTATTTTAGCAAGTGGTTAGTGGATATATCTTCGTCATCATTTGGTGTGATGACATTGGTGTTAGTAACTGGACCATTAGTCGTAGGACCGTTCTGAGGGACATTTTGATATGGACGCCTTGAACGAGTAAGGTGGTCTACATCTTGATCTTCACTAGCCTTGACTATATCCTCACTAGCTTTGACTAGATAGTGTTCTGTGAGGTATTCATCTTCATCGTCATCGGCCCATATTCCGTTGACGATACTGAGCTCTCTCAACCTGATGATCTCGGTTTCTAGACTGATTACTTGCTTGACAAGATTTTCAACTACTGCGATTACCTCTTGCATCGTAGACTCTTAAGATAGACTTGGGGTTAGTGACACGCTTTCCCTAGGTATGGTGTCGGGATTGCGTAGAGATGCCACTGCAGCTTCCAACTCCGAAACTTTCCTATTCACACTCTTTGCCCATGAAATTAAATCGGCAATGGTAGGAGAAATGGTGGAATAACTCCCCTCATCTTCTAGTGCATGAATCTCATCCTCGATTGGAGAAATGAGGTGTGAGCAATCCAAGGTGGATTCTTCATCTGTGATCATCAGAACTCCAAGAGGATTCTGAGTATTGTTTGGCTTACCTCCGGGAGGTATGGTTAAACGACCATCTTTTATCATATCCTGAAGGACATGTTTAAGTTTAAAACATTTCTCTGTATCATGTCCCTTGCCTCTATGATATTCGCAGTATGCATTCTCATCCCAGAACTTAGACCTCTTTTATGGGTCAGGTGTAGGTCCTATGGGTGGAAGCTTACCCTGTTTCATCAATCTTTTCAGAGCGTTGGAGTATGAATCACCAATGTTTGTGAACTTCCTTTTGGGCTATTCTTCTTAGATGATTCGACAAGGTTAACCTCATCAGCCTTGCTAGTAGAGCCATAAGAACGACTCGTCGAACCTTGATATCCACGACCTACCGTCTTGGAAAAGAGTCCTTTACGGATGTCATCTTCAATTCTTGTCCCTAACACAGTCAGATCTTTGAAAGACTTTATGTTTTGGTACCTCAAGTGGTTTGCATAAATAGGTCTCAGGTTATCCACAAACGTTTCCACAAGAGTGGCTTCGTCTGGACATTCAACAAGTTGTGTGCTAGTCTTCCTCCACCTACTTAGGAAGTTGGTGAAGCCTTCTTTTTCATTTTGGGTAAGAACCTCTAGAGTGTGCATGTTGACTTGGATCTCAGCATTATCCGCGTATTGTTTAGTGAATTCAATTGCGGCATCATCCCAAGTGGCAATTTTCTTGTGCTCCAAAGAGTAAAACTATTGCTTGGGAATGGTGTCGAGAGATGAAGGAAAGATCCTCAGGAACATCTCAAGTTTGATGCCTTTGAGAGACATATAATCTTTAAAGGCACGAATGTGGTTCAAAGGGTTTTCATGCCCCTTGAACTTTGGGATGTCAGTCATATTGAAGTTGGTGGGCAATTTAGCATTTAATTACCGCCTCATACTTGCAATTATTCTCCCTGTAGATGTCATCTCCCTTAAGGTACATTAGTTGCTCCTCCAAGTATTGAAGTCGCTTCTCAGCTTCAGTAGGACCTAGTGGGGGATTGGTTTCTTGTTGTCCAATAAAGGATGGAATGTCATCATACACGCTCGCGTTTGGAACATCATTCTCTGCAGGAGGAAGCCTAGTTTCTGCAACAAAAATCCGACCTTCAATAGCGTTGAGGCGAGCATAAGCTTGGTCTTGGCTTGTTTGGAGATGGACGAGCGCAGCTAGGATTAGATCATTACCATTTTGAGGTTGTCCATTAACACTTGCGTGACTAGTTCCAGGCATCTTGGAAACTGGATAAGAGATCGACGACGAATCAAAACACGATCGACCATTTTAGCACACTTACTCAAAAAGACTCAACTTGTGAAGTGGGAGTGTACCACTGTGTTAAGTGAGGTTTAAAAATGACAAAGTTTTGAAATGTTTGTCCTAAGCAACTGTAGTGTAGTTGTAGGAGTGTTGACTCGAAGTGAGGTTTTTAAATGGGTTTTGAGGCCCGAATTTTGACTGGAGATTTGGACAGAGTTTCGACACATTTTGCGCTGATTTAGGCCATCTTTGAAAATGTTTACTTTTGAAAAGGATTTTATTTTACAAAATTTCGTCATGGTTTTGTTTACAAAATAGTGATCATGTAGGATACAAGCATTCATACAGGCATTATAACGGTATGCTGAGTGCATTTATAAGGGTTTTTGGCTTAAAAGGTGGGTTGCCATACCAAGTAATCAAACCCTGGTCTGTGGAGAGGTCCGTGCCAAACATGAGTAAGGTCGGTTCCTAGTCCATTTCCTCGAGTAGTGAAAGCCTTTGATACAAACATGAGTATGTACCACGGTATGGTTGACGTCAATCGCTACCTATCCTTAGGCCCAGATAAGAATTTGGACCGCCCAGACGGGACAATTGGTCGAATGGGTTGGGTTGGGCCTAAGAAGGCCGAATAAAACGACCTAAGAAGGTCGAGTAATGAAAATCGACAACTGTCTCATATAAACTATTCCCTAACCTTGTTCAAGTTTCACCCTGGGTAACACGTACGTGCATGTTCCCCAGCGGAGTCGTACAAGGGGCCACGGGGGGCGCTTGGGACAAGTGTTTGCATTTGTGGAGTCGCCACCAATTTTTATGGGAAATTGGAACCGTTCGAATACCTCATGTCATGTCAAGACACAAACCAGTGACATGAACACTAAGAACTCGTTACCATTAGCATTCTATGTCTAAAATGACTCTCGTGGATGCCAATGAACACGGATGTTCACAGAGATCTGGAGTAAGGGGTGAGGGTACGTATTAGGAAGTCCTTTTACTGAACACCAACGTTTTGATCCTAACATGTGAAAATTAACTAAGTCGGTGAACAAATAATTAGCACTTATTAATGTCGAATTAGAGTTTAGAATTGATTACATGTGAAAAACAAATAAACATCCATAATAAATACAATAAATAAATAACGATAATTAAAATTACAAAACATTACAATGATGTAATTTATTTACGTCGAAAATATACTTAAGAAAGACAATTTGAGGAAAATAAAGGAAAATAAATAAGGTTAGAAAATATGGACAAATTAAGGGTGATATTACGGCTAATAGTCAATTAGTTACGTAATTTAAGGATTAAGTCAACGCAAGAACGGAAATTCAGGGATAGAACTCATCCCGGAATAGGCGCTGATGCGTGCATTTTATATAGGTATTTCGTACTTTATTTGCACGCATTTCAATGCATTTTGTGTAGTGTTTGGTAACAAATGTCCCCCGAATTGTCTACTTTGGTTTGTCTTGTATTATTTGCAGGTATGAACCGGAAATGAGCATAATCAAGCCTAAAACATGTCCCTATGCATGCATTTAGGATATGAGTTGAGTCGGAGCTTCAAACTACTATTTTGAGATGCGCAAAGAAGTAAGATAGCTAGGCGAGCAAAGGAAGAACTTCAAATTTCTAATACCTAATTTGAAAAGCCATATCTCGTGTTCTACAACTGATTTTCAAGTTATTCCAATTGGATATGAAATCGTGTCCTCTTAGATTTCCAACGCCACCGGAAACGCCATGTTTTCCCAAGTAACGAAGAAATGGAAATCGTTTGAAGTTCAATGCGCGAAGCAGGAATTGTGCGCTGGAAAGTACTCGATCGAGTACAATTGTGTTCGATCGACTCCTTTTTCTACTCGATCAAATGGGGCCTTTTTGATAAGTGTTCGATCGAGTATCTAAAGTACTCGATCGAGAGGTTTTAGCTTAGTTTTGCTCGATCGAGTGATATAAAAGTCCTCGATCGAGTATTTAGCTATTATACTCGGGATTTTTATCCCGAGATAGGTTTAGTTTTGTTAATTTTCACATCCCTATATAAGGGAGTCGTCATTAGGTCTAAACATCTCTTTTTATCTCTTTTTTCTCCCTTTTTGCAACCGGATACTGTTGAATGTTATTTTGCTCTTTCTTCCAGATCTGAACTCTTGTAATCTCTCTTGCTTTTTATTCTAAGTATTATTTCTCTTCCTTTAATCTTTATATTATGTTTACCATTTCTTTATCTCTCTCTATTGTTTTAATTACTATTATGCATAGCTAATATCTTAATGCTAGGATTGGGGTAGTCATGGTAGTATAGCAATGATGCGATAGTTGGTTTAGGAGAATTAATGTGAGAATTGCTTCATTAACAATTTTATTATAATCGTTTAGTTGAATGCATGCTTTTAAACCCGTTAATTTGGTTAATTTAAATCCTAGATCGGAAGATTGGAGTGAATAGACCTGTTATGAGAAATAGACTACACTAGTGAGGGCGGAAACTAAGATAGTTGTACTTTAGGGCGGATAGCGGACCGGAAGGACCATTCCTTTACCCTTCTCACATTAAATCGACTGACCTACCTTTAGCTGACTTGTGAATCTATCATGATAACCCGATATCCTAGCATCTCTCTCTTTATTTTCTCTCTACCCTTGCTTTTATTAGTTTAGTTCAACAATTAAAACCCCCATCTTGTGACCTCAGACGGACTAAATTGACAAGTAGATAGTGACCGCCTCCTTGTGGAGATCAACCCTACTTACCGCTGACTTCTGTTAGTTGTACTTAGGTATTTATTTTTGGCACTGAAACGACGGTATCAAATTTTGGCGCCGTTGTCGGGGAGGCAACTATTTTATTTACTTGTTTATTTTTGTCTGTCTTTCGCCTCAAGGAATTTATTCCTTGAGGCAGTTCTCATCTTTTTCTTTGAGTGATGTTTTGATAGGTCCTACCTAGACAGTTCTAGGTAAAAGATCGTCAAAGGGAAGGCTTGAGTACCTTTGACCTCCACCTATGTTCCATCCTATGGCGCAGCAGGTGGTTTACTGTAAGAGATGCGGTGCTGCTGGGCACAATGCCACTGTTTGTTTGACAGGGAACGATGAAGTTTGCGCGTTTAAGCAACGTAGACAAGCCAGTCAACCTTTTTCAATTGTGCCGCCACATCCGCTTTATTAACGGGGCTATCAAAAGCCCCCATTCATTTGGCCAGCGCAACAACAAGCTCCTCCTCCTGATAGACAGAAAGAAGAGATTGCGGAGCTGAAATCTTTGATCAAGACATTTGTATTTAAAATGCAAGAGTATGATAGATACACGTACGCTCAGATCGATGAGCTTGAGTCTGAAATAGCTCAGTTCGCCGCTGAGACGACCTTTAGGCACACAGAGAGTGGTTTTCCCCATGAAGGACTTGAACTGCCTATCGATGATGGTGATTTATATGACTCGGAATGTGATTATCTATCCGAAAATGAAGCAAGTTACGAAGATTTCTGCACTGCACTAGAGAAATCACTCGATCGAGCTAGTAATAGTGTACGATCGAGTAGATTATCAGAAGAAGTGTTCGATCGAACAGAATATTCCACTCGATCGAACAGCTGTTATGAGGAAGTCCTCGATCGAGCAGTTCAGGATGTTCGATCGAGTGAAATGCAGGAGGAAAGCTCTCGATCGAGTACTATTTTTACTCGATCGACTAGTTTGGCCATGGAGAGCAATGATATGTCACTTTGGTCCGTTTTGGATGACGATTTTGCTGAAGACAATGGTTACGGTGAATCTCCCCTTTTCAAAGCCGAGTTGGATGCTTTAGAGCCTGCGATTTACGGGAAAGAACCCACGAAGGAGGGGAATGAGAAGACAGCTAAGTCAGTAATTGCTCCTAGCACGGAAGAGGTAATATATTCTTTTACCAACGATTCCGACAGTGAGAGCAACCAAATTGAGGTAGTTAACGATAATCTCATATGACTCCTATTTTTTCTTCCGATGCTCGACCTCCTACCGTATGGACGAGTAAGTTACTAAATTTTCACCATTTTTGTCGTCAGAAATTCGTTAAACTGAAACGGTGCCTTAGACTATTCTTAATTGCTCCTGAGCTCCTATATTTTATGGACAAATTTAGGAGCTATCATAGGAAATTTGTTAGACTTAAACGATTGTACACGTTTTTTTCCTATGTTACTATTATACTATGATGCTACTTACAGTTTTGTGTAGCACATACACAGCTATTTGATCGGTTGCTGCGTGCTTTGAGCTGTTTTGACCAGGCCAAATTAGAGAGGCTCATTGAAGAAAAGAAGGTCGAACTGGGACCTGTCTGAAACTAGCGATGTCCGGGAGGCAACCCGGAGTTTAAGCTTTTTAGTTTTTTTTCGAACATTTCAGTTTTTATTTTGTTTAATGATCGGTCTTCTCGATCGAGTTCTTTACTTCCATCGATCGAGCACTTCAACGGCCCATTTCACTCGATCGTGTAATCTACTCTCTCGATCGAGTTTTCTTGCTTTGATTCGCTTCCTATGACGCCGCTATGAAGCTGTTTGTGACCTCCCATTTTGCTGGCTGGTTTGGGGAGGTCCCTTCTTCGCGTGTTCTTGTGAGTTTTCCACATTCAGTCTCTCCTTTTTAGTTTGCATTTCTTTCCCTTATTTTTGAGTACAATGAGGGCATTGTACAGTTTGGTTTAGGGAGGTTATGCATCCATATCTGTGTCTGCATATTGTTTTTATTGCATTTTTGTTATCACGTTTAATTTCTGTATGCATTGTTGTTATTTTTATAAAAATTCAAAAATCTCTTCAAAAAAAAACGAAAAATCAAAAATCAAAAAAAAATTGCACGTTTATTTTTGCATATAGGTTGAGTGGGAACGGTAGATTTCCGTGATGATATTGCACTGTAACTTGTCATTTTTACTTGAGCCTTGCACTTTATTGACAGTTATTAGCTGAGTCTTACGCATATCTATGAGTTTTTGTTCAAATTTAGCTGACCGTGTAGACTTGACCTGATAAATTGGCAACCTACTCTATAATTTCTGAGATTTAGAGTCATATAACGGGTGACATTCATGACCGGTTTACATAGGAATTGAGAGTAGTACTCCTTGCATAGCATGTTCATCACTTTTGCATATTTATGAAATTCGATTTCTTGTCAATTGCATACATTCAGGTTTGTGGTCGGTGTCACATGCAGGGAGGCGCTTGCAAAATTCCCTTTCTTTCATTTTTCACCCATTTAGCTCCACTTAAACCAAATTTAGCCTTTTTGACTCATTAGCTACATCCAAAATAGAGCCTGCCCAGTCAAGCTAGTTTAGTTGTGTCTTTTGTGGTATGTTGATCCGTTGCGAGTTTGGCTCGTTTTTGTTGATTGGAGTTGGTAGAGGAATGAGAAAGGAAGAAAAAAAACATGACAAAAAAGTAAAAAAGAATGAGAGGTGTGGAAGAAGAAAATAAAAAAAAACAAAGAATTGAGGAAACACACGTGAAACTAGAAGAAGAAAAAAGAAAGAAAAATTGAAAAAGTTGAGTTGTTGAATAAAAGAGACTGTATATGATAATTTTTATCTTGTGACGGTCTCACTCCTCCGTTCTATTCATATATATATTTAATGAGATAGTGTATTGGATAGTTAGAAGTGTGCCAATAAAGGGCACTTAAGCTTTATTTTCTAGACAGCTGAGTTTTGGATGGTCTTATATGGTCCTGTTTAGGAGCTAGCTTGACGCTTTACCTCCACATTTCCATAATCTATTTTGTCTTTTCTCACCTGTATCCTCACTTTCCCATACTATTTGTAAGCCCTCGGCTGTGACGAACATTGTTGGTTGGACTGTATGCATAGGACTTGAATCGTCTATCATTTTTGTTGCATGCATGTTATGTAGGTCGCAGTTTAGGTGAGTTACTGTATTCTCTTTCCCTCTTACACATAATTATTCACCCTTTGCTTCATGAGAGAAGAGTGACGATGTGAAAGTCAGATTTTGTTGGTCTTGCAAAGTCGATAGGTCAGCCTTGTTTATGGACATCTTATAACTCGTTTGCGTATTGACTGCTTTAACTGTGACTGTTAATTTTTGACTGCATTAAATTGGTTCAAGTAAACAAGTTATAGCTAGCTCTGAGCTTTCTTTTTCCGTTCCATTAGTTTTGCATATAGTTTGCTTGGGGACAAGTAAAGGTTTGGTTTGGAGAGATTTGATGCGTGCATTTTATATAGGTATTTCGTACTTTATTTGCACGCATTTCAATGCATTTTGTGTAGTGTTTGGTTACAAATGTCCCCCGAATTGTCTACTTTTGTTTGTCTTGTATTATTTGCATGTATGAACCGGAAATAAGCATAATCAAGCGTAAAACATGTCCCTATGCATGCATTCAGGAGATGAGTTGAGTCGGAGCTTGCAAACTACTATTTTGAGATGCGCAAAGGAGTAAGATAGCTAGGCGAGCAAAGAAAGAACTTCAAATTACTAGTGCCTACTTTGAAGAGCCATATCTCGAGTTCTACAACTGATTTTCAGGTGATTCTAATTGGAGATGAAAGTTGTCCTCTTAGCTTTCCAACGCCACCAGAAACGCCCTATTTTCCCAAGTAACAAAGATATGGCAGCCGTTTGAATTTAAGTGCGCGAAGCAGGAATTGTGCGCTTGAAAGTACTCGATCGAGTACAATTGTGTTCGATCGACTCCTTTTTCTACTCGATCAAATGGGACCTTTTTGATAAGTGTTCGATCGAGTACCTAAAGTACTCGATCGAGAGTTTTAGCTTGGTTTTGCTCGATCGAGTGATATAAAAGTCCTCGATCGAGTATTTAGCTATTATACTCGGGATTTTTATCCCGTGATAGGTTTAGTTTTGTTAATTTTCACTTCCCTATATAAGGGTGTCGTCATTACGTCTAAACATCTCTTTTTCTCTCTTTTTTCTCCCTTTTTGCAACCGGATATTGTTGAATGTTATTTTGCTCTTTCTTCTAGATCTGAACTCTTGTAATCTCTCTTCCCTTTTATTCTAAGTATTATTTCTCTTCCTTTAATCTTTATATTATGTTTACCATTTCTTTATCTCTCTCTATGGTTTTAATTACTATTATGCATATCTAATCTCTTTATGCTAGGATTAGGGTAGTCATGGTAGTATAGCAATGATGCGATAGTTGGTTTAGGAGAATTAATGTGAGAATTGCTTCATTAACAACTTTATTATAATCGTTTAGTTGAATGCATGCTTCTAAACCAGTTAAGTTCAATCCTAGATTGGAAGATTGGAGTGAATAGACCTGTTATGAGCAATAGACTACACTAGTGAGGGCGGAAGCTAAGCTAGTTGTACTTTAGGGCGGATAGCGGACCGGAAGGACCTTTACTTTACCCTTCTCACATTAAATCGATTGACCTACCTTTAGCTGACTTGTGAATCTATCATGATAACCCAATATCCTAGCATATCTCTCTTTATTTTATCTCTACCCTTGGTTTTATTAGTTTAGCTCAACGATTAAAATCCCCATCTTGTGACCTCAGACGGACTAAATTGACAAGTAGATAGTGACCGCCTCCCTGTGGAGATCGACCCTACTTACCGCTGACTTCTGTTAGTTGTACTTAGGTATTTATTTTTGGTACTGAAACGACGGTATCAGGCGCAGCAATGCTGCATCCCTTGGAAGAGACGCAGCTATCACTGCGTCTGTTTTTGAGGTGAGTTCTGGCTGTGAAGTCAGAACTGCGAGTAGTTAACATTCATTCATGTGTTTAATGATTGATTATCGATATTTGACTCAAATGAAAGTGAATTAACATGTAATTACATATAAAACCATCATAAAAGCGACAAACACGAATTAAAACGTTATCAAAATAGATTAAAGACGAATTACAAACGAGTTAGAATGAATTAGGTTTATATACGAAAGCGGAAATGATTTTGAAAGGACGTAATAAACTTGAAATAAGCAATGAAAACATGTACAAAGGACGAATTCCAGAAACTTGATATGAACAAATCGAGTCTCTAAAAATACGGGTTTGATTTAATGACGAAAACTCGCAAATATTGATTATAAGGGATTTACGCCGTAAATAAAAACATGATTATTAAAAAAAGAATGTATTAAAATTTATTTATGAATGAAGAAAAGAGAGAAAATAAGAAAGTAAAAACAAAAGGGATGAAACAACAGAAAACCGAGGAAGAAGAAGAAGAGCAGAAACAGCGGCAGCCTCTAGAAGAGGCGCAGCAGATGCTGCGTTTCTTCTCGACGTCTGGTTACTGCTGATCCGTAAAAACGGTTTGATAATAGGGTTTCAGAAGTCGGTTTTAAACATACTTTTGACGTAAATCTTACAATAATTAGTACAAAAGAATAAAATACAATAAAAGATGGGATTTACACCCTCAGACATACATGTTTGACGAAACGAGATTAACTAAGTTAACGTTTAGCGATTGCTCGACTCGAATGTATGTAGAAAGTGCCCTCGTTAGAGGATTTAGATTAAATTGATTGATGTGTAGTGGTCAAATTGGTCGGTTATGCAACGTGACTGGAACTCAGAATGATCTGAGCTTACGTGGTCGATTGATCAAGCACGTAGGCGTTGAAAGCTTAGAGCACGGTCTTAGAATGCAAAAGGAGAATAGAAAGGAGGACACTCGCGTGAAAAATATGTGGAACGAAGACCCCTATTTATACTAAAAAATATGAAGAGTTATGGAATGACTCAAACTTTGGAAAGAAATCACGGAAAAATCTGAAAACAGGCAGAAACGAGCTGGGGAAAGGGCGTAGCAGCTGCTGCGATCCTTCCAAGAGGCGCAGCATCTGCTGCGTAATTTCCCCAGAGGTTTCCTCCTGCGGAAGAAAGAATTCCGCGTTTCTTTTGGGGAATTGCGGTAGATCTCTACTTCCTTATTCCTTAAAATAAGATTGATGGGATATATTTTACTAAAAGATATGAAATTAATTTATGGAATAAATATCCGGAATATTCTAGGACATTCCGACTTGGCATTTTAAACGGTTTCTTAGAAAATGAAGCGGTTTTTGACCCGAACTCCAAATGAACTCTAATTACTGTCAAAACGACCGTATCGGTGCATATATGACGACCAAGGGGTAGACACAAGTATTCGGAAGGTGTAGAAATGAGGCATCTATAATTAACTGATGGGTGTGAGAACTTTGAGGTATATACAGATGCTTCGAAGAATGGTTTGGGATGTGTGTTGATGCAGAATGGGAGAGTAATTGCCTATGCTTCTAGGAAATTGAAGCCTTATGAGGAGAACTATCCGACACATGATCTAGAGTTGGGTGCAGTTGTGTTTGCTCTCAAGATTTGGAGGCACTATCTTTATGGGGCGACCTTTAAGGTGTTTTCAGATCATAAGAGTCTCAAGTACATCTTCACTCAAAAGGAGATGAACATGAGATATAGGAGATGGATGGAGCTGATAGGGGATTATGACATGGATATTATATACCACGAAGGGAAGACAAACGTGGTTGCAGATGCGCTGAGCAGGAAGAGTGTGCATTCTCTATGCACAGCTATTTCTTTGATGAGATTGAGAGATGAGGTGGGGAAGATGGGGATACATGTGATACAGAAAGGGGATGCTAGAGGGGACTTGACAATGAAGCCAGATCTTTATGATGACATTCGCAGGAAACAGGCTTTGGATCCTAAGATTGAGGAGTGGAGAGCTGGAGTAGAGAAAGGGACAGTGTCTCGGTTCTCTATTCATACAGATGGCAGTGTGAGATTTGATGGCAGATGGTGTGTTCCTAAGGATAAGGAGTTGAGAAAAATAATCATGACAGAGGCTCATTGCACACCATATTCGGTACATCCAGGTGGTGACAAGTTGTATAAAGATTTGAAGAAGACTTTCTGGTGGCTTAGGATGAAGAAGGAAATAGCTGAGTTTGTGGCTCGATGTTTGACATGTCAGAGGGTTAAGGGAGAGTAGCAATGACCACAAGGTAAGATTCAGTCTCTTGAGTTACCTATGTGGAAATGGGAATCTATCTCTATGGACTTTATAGTGGGTTTGCCAAGAAGTCAACAGGGTAACAACATGATATGGGTAATAGTTGACCGTTTGACCAAGTCAGCTCATTTTGTTCCGATGAAAGATACTTGGACCAAGATACAGTTAGCTTTGGCTTATAGGAAGCATGTGGTTCGTTTGCATAGGGTGCCTAAGGATATAGTATCAGATAGAGATGCGAGATTCATATCACGGTTTTGGAGAGAGTTTCAAGATTTGATGGGAACTACTTTGAAGATGAGTACTGCTTTTCATCATGCGATAGATGGGCAGACATAGAGAACTATCAAGACCTTGGAGGACATGTTGAGGGCTTGTGTGATGGAGTTTGGTGGTAGCTGGGAAGATAGGTTGGATCTGATTGAGTTTTCTTATAACAACAGCTACCACACGGGTATTGGGATGACACCGTTCGAGACTTTGTATGGGAGGAGGTGTAGGAGTCCGATTTGCTGGGATGATAGAGCTGAGGCCGTGGTTTTAGAACCACAGATGGTACAGGAGATGATAGAACAGGTCAAGCTGATCAGGCAAAAGATGAAAGCGGCCCAGGATCGACAAAAGAGTTATGCAGACTTACACCGCCGTGACAACGAGTTTCAGGTTGGGGACAAGGTAATTTTGAAAGTGTCTCCTATGCATGGGGTTATGAGGTTTGGTAAGAAAGGGAAGCTGAGTCAGAAGTTTTATCGGACCATATGAGATTTTGGATCGTGTGGGTGAGGTTGCTTATCGGTTAACGTTACCAGCAGCTTTGGATAGGGTGCATAATGTGTTTCATGCGTCTCAGTTATGGAAGTATGTGAGCGACCCTTCACATGTGCTAGAGGAGGAGAAAATAGAGTTGGATAAGTCCTTGTCTTATCTTGAGGTCCCAAAACAGATTCTGGATCGCAAGGTTCGGAAAACTAGGAATGGGGAAACAGTGTTGCTTAAGGTTCTAAGGTCTAATCATGAGGTTGAGGAAGCTACTTGGGAGGCGGAAGAGCCTATGAGAGAGCGGTATCCGTCTCTTTTTGATCAGGTATGTGTGGTTACGGGGACGTAACCATATTTCTTTTAGGGGGGTAGGAGGCGATCGCATAAGGTTTTGGTATGCTTTATGTTGGTTTTGGTAAAGTTACTAGTTGCTTTGAGTCGGTTTGAGTTTTAGTTGGTAGTTTTGTTTTGAGTTTTTTGTTACGTTGTTGTGTCGTGGTTGAGTTAGTATGTTTTGTTTTTTTGTATGGGTTGAACTACGGGGACGAAGTTCTTTTTAAGGAGGGAAGACTGTAATACTACGGTTTTCTATGTCTATGGGTACTCTATCGAGTGGGTCTTACTCGTCGAGTAAGTATGTTTTTATATGAAACAGTAGTCTGCCTGATGGGTACTCGATCGAGTAAGTGTGACACTCGATCGAGTAAGGGGCACGAGTAAGTCACTTACTCGATCGAGTAAGTTGGTTTTACGGGTTGTTTTAGCCGGGATTTGTTAATAACTCGTGATTAGTATTTAAGGGTTTCCGTCACTTTCTTAATTACATTTAATTTTCTAAAAACCTTTCAAAGAGAGAAAAGAGTTGCGTTGCTTTGTTCTTCGCGTTATTGTCAAATCCCAAAGGCTAAGGTTGTCGGATCGTCGTGTTCTTTATGCCGTTGAGTTCGCCGTGTCAAGGGTAAGATCCTTGTATGATTTTTTTATTGTTTCGCTGATTTTATTTAAAACCCTAATTGGGTAGATTGGGGGTTTTGGAGTATATTGTTGTATTAGATGGTAACAGCATGGTTATGTGATTATAGTGTTGGAATATGTGTCCTCCGACAATAATTCGATCACAAGTGTCGATCATAATGATCACATGTTTAAATCTCATTTTAAGAATACATGTGGGATGTAATATTTTACAGTCAACTGGTCCACACATATCGGTAATGATTGGCTGACTAGAGTTTGACATTACTGTCGTGCGACGGTGGTGATCAGTTGATCCCCTTAGGTCATACCTATAGGGAAATACTCTTAATTGACTATTGAATTAATCGTATGCCGATACGAGTTAATTAAATTCCTTAAAATTGACGAGTGATTTTGTGAGTAAAATTACGTGTCTTATTGTAATTTGATTAAATAAGATTCGGTCTAAGTAATCGAATTGTTTTATTACTTAGATTAATTTATTGTTTACGAAACAATTGAAACAGATCCCTGTATGATTTTTTTATTGTTTCGCTGATTTTATTTAAAACCCTAATTGGGTAGATTGGGAGTTTGGGAGTATATTGTTGTATTAGATGGTAACAGCATGGTTATGTGATTATAGTGTTGGAATATGTGTCCTCCGACAATAATGCGATCACAAGTGTCGATCATAATGATCACATGTTTAAATCTCATTTTAAGAATACATGTGGGATGTAATATTTTACAGTCAACTGGTCCACACATATCGGTAATGATTTGCTGACTAGAGTTTGACATTACTGTCGTGCGACGGTGGTGATCAGTTGATCCCCTTAGGTCACACCTATAGGGAAATACTCTTAATTGACTATTTAATTAATCGTATGCCGATACGAGTTAATTAAATTCCTTAAAATTGACGAGTGATTTTGTGAGTAAAATTACGTGTCTTATTGTAATTTGATTAAATAAGATTCGGTCTAAGTAATCGAATTGTTTTATTACTTAGATTAATTTATTGTTTATGAAACAATTAAAATTGAAATTGAATGAATAATTTATTATAAATACAAGACGTTGTAATTTATAATTTGATAAACCGTTTTGGCACAATTAATTACGATTTACTAGTCGATTTTGTATATGACATATTTTATGAGTATGTTGATTTTTAATATGTTAAAAATACATTACAATTTCATATGTCAAGTAACATGTCACATATGTTACAATTGACAAATGACAAAATAAAATGGACCTCCCATTTTATATATGTGCCGAAAATTGGAGGGGATTATGGTTGAAATTTTGTTAATTATTTTTAAGTGGAAAACACAATGATTACCCATTGTCTTAGCCTTGCATACCTATGATTTCTTGGATAGAAAAACTAGCTCATGCATTGGGCACCCTCTCCCTCACCACCGGTTTTCCAAGAGGAAATAACAAGAGTTTTTTCCTCCATCATTTCATTCATCACTTCAACTATAATTTCTAGTGTAAGAAATTATCACTCTCTCTACATCTTATAAAATATTTTAGAGAAATAAAAACCTCACAAAAGCTCCTCTCTTGACCGAAATATTCAAGAGAAAATACAAATTATTTTTGTGTCAAATTTTAAGTAAAACATATATTATTACTAGTTCATAATAATATAAGTTATTAAGGGATTTCCTTGGGTATATACTTTTGGGAGAGGTTCTATTTTGGACCTTTTATTCATCCATTATAAGGAAGCTCAAGAACTAACAAGAAGGAGATCTTGTTGGTGCCCTAATATCCGAAATCCCAAAGTAAGATAGACGATTTCTTCTCTTATCTCGTTTTAGTTTGCATGCATAAGATCTAGCATTTATTTTATGACTAAATAAATTAATACCTATATGAATATGTATACTAATGAGATTAATGAATCCAAACAAGTGAATACATTCCTTCTAATCACGAGATATGAAATGGTAGGGTACCATGCTTGTAAGTTTTCACAAGAAACAAATGCTCATTTTTTCCTTACAATAATCACGAGTACAACGGGTTTGTGGCTCGTGAAGCTGTCTTTCTAGAATACAAGTTTATTCTAGAAGACAGAGTGGGAGAAAATATTCAAGAGCCACAAAAGAATTATGTCAAAAATGAATTGTGTCAAAAATTGTATGTCACAAGAAACTGGTCTTTCTTGGCTACATGAGACGTTCTGACGTTATGTGTAAAACTTTGTTTCTTCAAAACCTAGGAGGCTAAATTCATCACTTGTTGAAGATAATGAATTCATGTTACTTTTAAGAAAGTAAAGAGCTTACAACTTACAAAGAAATTGTTTGATTCAAGTTACTTCTGGAAAGTAATGAACATATGACTTACATGAGAGTGGTTAAGTCACAACTCAATACAAGGCTTAGAGCCATGAAAATCCGAAATAAATTCCAAGTGAATTGTTAGATATCAAAGCTTGATTAATTGCAAAGGGTTTTGCACTAGTTGAAATGCTTAAGTCTATTTGGATCTTCTTAGGGATTGTGTTTTATTATGATGATATACATATGGCGAGTGAATCTAAAACCCACTTCTTCAATAAGAAGGAATGTATTCAATACATGTCTTGAGTTTTGTAGATTCTTGCAATCCAAAGATAATGTGAAACTTAAGAGAGGGTCTTAAGTAGGACATCAATGAGTTGGAATCAATGTTTTGATCATGTGATAAAACTTTGCTCAATAGGTTGAGAAGTTGTGTTTATACATGAAGTTTAGTGGGAGTCACGGTAATTTTAATTAGTCTTATATGTGGATGACATATTGATCATTGGGAATGATTTCAGACTTTTGGAGTATTATAATACATCTTTAAATATCCGGATTTATGGAGATATATCTACATGATATTAGCGTCAAATAAGAAGTCTTATGTTGATAAGATTCATGATTAGTTCAACCGAGTTGAACATATTTGATTGATTCCATTTGCTTCCGCTGCCGGATCAATTAAATGAGTAATGATGTATAACACTTCATACACTTTGAGTATGATGAATTGTTTCAAAATCGAATTTAAGTAATAGTTACCAAATAGCCATATAGATTATCCTTAAGTGCTTGTAGAAGCATTAAGGGTATAAAGTTAAGTGTTTTGTTGCAATTCACAAATTTGTGTAAGGGCTTACACTAATGACTGTTGAGATTGTATAAGGTTTCGGACAAAAACCGTATTCAAAACACCTAAAGATGGTTAAGGAACCATTATGGCTATGTTATTTAAGAAATGGATTTGTTAGAATCGTTCTAGGCAATAAAGAACAATGAGAGATGCTTACAACGGAAATTGAGTACACTTGCAATCATGATATGTGCGAGAGGGATGGGTCCCGCACACTGTAAAAACAGTGGGTGCTATTCTAAGATTAGAGAGCTTATGTCTAGATTGCATCTAGACACGTACTCAGAAAGTTTTTGTAATACAAATGTATATATTACAAAGGAAAACGAGTATGTAGTAAGGTTGAGTAAGGTACAAGAAGTTGATAAAACCTACTAACCAAAGCCTTCTCATAGACTTAACATGATGAGTCGTGTCATTTCAATTGGATTGAGATGAACAACTACATACATGATCAAATTGGATTATAAAAATATGAAGTAGTAATCAGGTATTGACTATTCATATGTGATAATCACATTTGTCGTTCGAGTTTTTAAATCTAAAAACTCTTTTTATACTTTGTTATATCCAAACGGGTTGTAGAGACAATATTGAACCCCGTTAAAGTGAACTCGGATTAACATGGTATTTGCCCATAGTCACTTGTATGAGATGACGTCTCAAAGTGACTAGAGTGTGATGCGATTGATGGTAAGTTCAAGTGCTATAGAGTCATGTGAGATGACTAGTCGATCACATAGGCAGACTGTTAGGAACACTTTGTCGGGCCTTATGACCGCTTATAGAGTTCTGGCAAATTTATAAAGCCTGGTCGTGGCGAGAGCTACTATAGTATTCTCATGAGTCGATTCTTTTGACTAAAGATTGTTCGCCTAAGGTGGCACAGTTTCAGATTTACTTTGATTTATGTTACTACGACCTTCGTAAATGGGGTCAAATGGGCATATTTTGGGTTATGATGGTTGTGGCTAGTCGAAGGGAATAGTGCGATAGGGCCACTCGAGGAGTAATGAACTGGAAATGCGTGGCCACGCTCGTAAGGTATCTATGATAGATAAGTCCGGTCAATCAGTTATTCTCCAGATCGAGGAAACCACTCTCGATATGATCACTTGAAGTACGACCTGAAAGACACCTTGCATTGAGTGGGAGATAGTAATAGGACAAGAGAATTGGTGACGCACACTTGTCGAGGACAAGTGGGATATTGTTGGAATATGTGTCCTCTGACAATAATGCGATCAAAACTGTCGATCATAATGATCACATGTTTAAATCTCATTTTAAGAATACATGTGGGATGTAATATTTTACAATCAACTGGTCCACACATATCGGTAATGATTGGCTGACTAGAGTTTGACATTACTGTCGTGCGACGGTGTTGATCAGTTGATCCCCTTAGGTCATACCTATAGGGAAATACTCTTAATTGACTATTTAATTAATCATATGCCGATACGAGTTAATTAAATTCCTTAAAATTTACGAGTGATTTTGTGTGTAAAATTACGTGTCTTATTGTAATTTGATTAAATAATATTCGGTCTAAGTAATCGAATTGTTTTATTACTTAGATTAATTTATTGTTTATGAAACAATTAAAATAGAATGAATAATTTATTATAAATACAAGTTGTTGTAGTTTATAATTATATGACCCATTTTGGTACAAGTAATTATGAATTACTAATTATTTTTGTATGAGACATATTTAATTATATGATGATTTTTAATATGTTAAAAATACATTATAATGTAACATGTCAAGTAACATGTCACATATGGGTGATCGAAATTGGAGGGGATTTAGGGTTGTTTTATTTGAATTATTTTATTCTACAAACACAATCATAACCCTAGGGTGTAGGCATGCAAGGCTAAACATCTTGAGAAGAACAAACCTAAAACTAGGGTTGCATGCTTGTCTCTTGTGAAGAGCAAAAATGAAAGGCATTGGGCATGCTACCCAAGGCCAATTTTTCGGCCAACCATGAGAGAAAAGGAAAGAGTTTTTCTTTTCAATTTTTATCATTCATTCTAGTCAAAATTTCATTATTCTCTCTAGTTTTTGAGAAGAAGCTTAAGAGCAAAATAAAACTCACACATTACTCCCTCTTGAACCGATTTTTCAAGAGCAAAAATAACAATTTATTTGTGTCATTTTAAGGAAGGATTTTATTAATACTAGTCATATGTTAATAAAATCTATTATGGGTATTCCTTGGGTATATGCTTTTGGGAGATGTTCTAATTTGAACCTTGTTCATCCATTGTTGGAAAGCTCAAGAACTAACAAGAAGGAGATCTTGTTGGTGCCCAAATGGCCGAAAATAAGATGGTGAGAAATCGATTTTTCCATCTCCTTTTATTAAGTTTGCATGCATAAGATCATGTATTTATTTTATGACCAAATAAATCAATTCATATATGAATATGTAAACTTATGAGATTAATAAATCCTAACATATAGGAGAAAGTTTCGTGGAGGAGCATTATTGATTAGCTGCTTGTGACGGTCTAGTGATTTCTTATTCCAGGTAGGATTTTCTACTCAGTTATTGGTTACATACATGTTGGTTGGTTGATTGATTGTTGATGGTTGTTGATTAATAACATTTGTTTATATCGTATTGGAATTGGTGATTGTTGATTTTGTATTTGGTTGTGATTGTTTGTCTGTGGTTCTCGAGGTGTGACCTCGGCTGAGTGAAGTCACTTGCGGGAGTGGCTTCACGCCCTTGATTCGCCCTCTGTGGAACTCGCCACAGAGGGGATGTGCAAATTAAGGAAGATGGGTTATCGCTCGGATGAGATGAGCGGGGCTTAGGTGGAAACAGCTGCGGTCCCCCACTGGCGATGTGGAATACTTGTTGCGATGGGTATTCTGGCAGGACTACACACTTTTGTGTGTAGTCAGGTGTGTGGAGTTGTTATGGAGATTAGGTGATTTGTGTATTGTTTCCATTGTATTGTTTTTGTGTGATCAGTAACTGACCTCGTTTAAATGTTTTGAAAACTATGGTGGTCCATTCGGGGATGGTGAGCAGTTATTGAGCATGTATGAGATGGACGCGCATGGGATAGCTGGGTTGAGTCACCACGAGATGTGTATAAGTCTTCTGCTGTGTCTTTAAACATTTATTTACTTTAGTTGGTTTGGCATTTTGGAAACAGGTGTATTTTCATTAGACAGTTTGATTTGGACATGTATCGCTTTAAATTTATTTAGTAAAGTACGTTTCGTTATTGTCTATTTGATATACATTACCTCGGGTAACTGAGATGGTAGCATTCCCATGCCTTAGGTGGTCCTGGTAAGGCACTTGGAGTATGGAGGTGTTACAGAATCATTCCGCTGGAGATGAGCAAAGAAACCGCCTCATCTCCGGTGGACGGTCGATTGATAAAGGAGCGCGAGTGTCAGGCGGTGGTGGTTGTATGTGGTGGGTCAGATTAGGTTAAATTGGGGGGTTTTTGATTTTGGGGGTTTTTTGTCTTTCGCGATTGACTGCTTTTTGTCACACAATACAAAGCAATATGAACTTAGATTATGGAAGGGAAAAATGGGAAAAGCCAATAGTTATCAAACGAAAAAAAAGTGCCCAAATGCTTAATGATATTCAATGGAAAAAAATAACCCAAGCAAACCAATAAAAGAGGAACTCCAAACCTATATATTTCCTTCACCGGTGGTCTATCCTTTTGTTGCATGGTCGAGGAGGGACGACCCTTCCTTCCACATAGATGGAAGATGGAATCCCAAGCCTATAGTGTCTTCTAACATCACGGAGATTTCACTCCCCATCCCGGCTTATCACCCTTGACAAAGCAACTTAGTAGATGTGAATGAAACGTACTAATTTTACACAACTAGGAGGTGAATCATTTCTATAGTCCTAGGCTTAGTTCTTTATAAAACTAGTAACTACATCGGAATTAATGTGCTTAGATTGTTTCCTTGTTAATTGATTTCTCACCTTGATGAGGGAGGTGACGTATTTTGATAAGAAATGACCATTATATTTGATTTCATGCTCAAAGTGTGGTTGTTTCAAAAAATTTGTAGTAAGGCCTCGCTTGCCTTGCAATAGGGCACTCTACCTCATGAGTGTCATATTGTGAGTTGAAAGGGATACGGGTGTCGATAAACCCAATTCGGATTTTATAATAAAGCATTTTCACCATTTGCTTAAATTTACATTAAGGGTCTCTAGTTTAGTATATTGTTGTGATCTTACTCAAAGGAGAGTAAGAGATAAGTGTGGGGAGATTTAATAACACATTATTTTACGTGTTCTAAGCTCACATTTTATCTCTTATTTGATTCAACTAATAACTCAATTTGCGATTATTCACTTACTTTTGGAATAAATTAGTTTATTATTGTCTCATGTTAATTAATGTCAATATTATATTATTTTGTTGGAATTGTGGTAGTGGTTTTGGATGTTTTACTTTGTAGGTACAAAATCAAGTAAAGACGGAACAACTAAGTCGGGTTAAAACCGCGTCAAGTGAATAAAGACGAAGTCACATTGAAAAAATTGAGAACAATCATCCAAAGAAATTCAAGTTCACAAATGGAATTCCCAAAACCAAGATTGCAAATAAACCCCCTGCAAATATGGTCCTCGTCAATTTTAATTGACAACAAAACCTTCTTCCTCCATTAAAATCAACCATTTCACCCTCCTTGATCCACAATGCCCACCAATCACAAATTCATCCATAATTCCATAAACTCCATCTACATCCACCATCATCACCATACGAGCATCACTTATTTACATCATTCTCATCTTCACAATTAACCCATCACCATTGCCATCCTCTTCATCGAAAACCCGACATCGGAATTCGTCTACCGCAGCCCAGTTTCAACCACCGCTACCTGCTGCTCCTTCGTGCTCCACCTCATCTCAGTAACCCGCCACAGCCAATGTTCGGGCCAATAAATTTGTGACCACGAGCATCCCACCTTTCTACTGCCTCGATTCTGTTCTCTTTCGAGCAGCTCGGATTCGAGCATTGAATCATCCGGTGTAATGTGATCAGCCCTGGCGTAACTCGACTTTGGCTGGTGCAAATGAAAGACGGCCGGTGTATTGCTTGTTGCAATTTATGTTGAAATTTAACCGATTGTCACGTGTTATATGGTCTTAGACTCTTAGTTGTGCTGGAATTTTTGTTTAGAGAGTTTAATGGGACATTAGAATTATTAAAGGTCATTTGTAGTTTTTATTGGGTCCATATATACACCAAATACTCTAAAAAAGAAGAGAGCCCCAAATTTCAGGATTTATGTAGGGTTCTAGTCTTATTTCTCTCCAAAACATCTCTCTTTAAATTAAGTAGTAGTAGTTTAATTAGTGTTTAAGCTTTAATATTTTAGGTATGTAAGAGTAGATCTACCTTCTTTATGCACATTTCTCTCAATTATAGGTAATTTGGTATTAATTTCTTAACTCTCTCCTTTTCTCATTGTTATTTCAATTATTGTTATATTTATTAGATTAGTTTAAAGTTCATGTCTTTATTGTCTTATTATATTTGGTTTCATGTTTAGACTGATTATAAGTGTGTTTTGAATTAGATTAGTGTTTGGGCTAAACTCTGCACTTTAGTTTGACAACGGGAAAGCTCACTTAATTCCATCTGAAGAAATGGGCCGCAAGGGTAGAACAATCGCAGGAAGCCCAAAAGCAAGAGGAGACCGTCTAAGGAGTTGGGCCGGGATAACAAGCAACGGAGAGGAAGCCCGCTGATGGAGAAGTCCCGTATTTTGGAAAGTCTTCAGGGAGAATTCAGGGAGATTAGAGGGAGACGACTCGTTATGGAAAGAGT
Source organism: Silene latifolia (assembly GCF_048544455.1). Taxonomy (NCBI): domain Eukaryota; kingdom Viridiplantae; phylum Streptophyta; class Magnoliopsida; order Caryophyllales; family Caryophyllaceae; genus Silene; species Silene latifolia. Next base: position 86,592,017 of record NC_133535.1, read on the forward strand.
TGGAATAGAAGTAATATTCCTTTCCATAAACAAGGTAGGACATATCTAGGGTTCCTACCCTATAAATAGCCAAAGGAGCAATCAAAAAAGGACATTCAAGATCACACGCAAAATACATTGTGCTAGCTAGATTTACATTCCGCCTCCATTGTACTCATTCCCCAATTAACAAGCTAGTGCAATATTTGGAAGGGTACCGTCCCTTCCCGCGGTTGTTCTCACATTGGGTTTTCCGCATCACCAAATCTTACGTGTCAATCCTTATTTACGCATTTAATTCCTTTAATTATCATCGAATAAAATCATACAAACAATACGCAACGAGTAAGACCTCATTGACCTCATACAATCTAATCCGGTAAAAATTACCAAAACAGTTTGGCGCCCTCCATGGGCCATTGTGGTCGTCAATCGTTGATTACTTAAAATGGACAAACAAACATCAACAGCCATGTTAGGGAGCGGTCAGCCGTTGATACCACCAAACCCTATTCAAAATCCGGCATCGACGGCACCAACTCAGACTCCTGGGCACACCTCAAGAACCACACTCGTGACAAAAACCTCTTTACCTCCAAAATCCCTTGCTGCCACAACACAACCCAGATCGGACAGGAGCACAGTAAGTTCAGGACTCACTCCACCACCTAGTCCGATGAAAACCCTGCTTAGTGGCATGGAAAACCTCCAAAAAGTAATGGAAGATATGCGAGAAAACCAGAGGAAGGCAGAAACCGAAGCAAAGAGGAGGGACAGGGAACTCTGGGCACAAATAGACTTTCTGAAGTAGCAGACCAGCACTCCAGCCAGCACGGGGGATGGCGGTCGGGCCCCAGTAGTAGATCTCACACATGGGGCATCAGGCAGCAGGAGCCAGCTTCGACAGATACCAGCCGAGCTGGTAACGAGAGTAGATCTGACAGCAGTGTTAGCAGGAGAAAGAATAACCCCACAAGGGTTAGGATATCTCACACAAGACAGCTGGCAGCTAGCCAGCCGCGTGGAAGCACAACCAGGTAACCTCCCTGTTAACAATTTCGTGGTAACTTACCAGACACCTGGTGCAGGATTCGCAGGTAGCCCGCGGGTAAGTTGGCATCAAGGAACACTCATAACCTCAACACCATTAGCCGCCACGCCACACCGGGACCCTCAAGAGATCACGCCAAGAAGCAGCACCCCAAGTCAGCAGGTAGCAGAGAGACAAGACCAAGACTCCGGAAGTCTAACCAACCAGCAGTACCTGGAGCTGAGGAGGATGCTGAGCAGGGTCCCAGAATTGCCACCTCCACTAGAAAAGGCGGCACCCGACAGTTATGCTGACTCATCATTCGTGGATGCCATATCCGTTATTGCCATGCCAAAGGGATTCACGAATCCAAACATGCCCCTCTTTGATGGTACTACAGATCCCTTTGACCATATGAGCCAATACAAGTAGAAAATGATGACAGTGACGGCAGTAGGACAAGTAAAAGAAGCCTGTATGTGTAAGGGGTTTGGATCCACGTTGACGGGGCCAGCACTCCGGTGGTTCGTAGGCTTGCCTAACAGGTCGATATCCACATTTGCCGATCTGGTAAACGCATTCACTCAGCAATTTGCAAGCAGTCGAAAGCCGCAAAAGTATGCAGGAGACTTGTACAGAATTTTCCACGGAGCTGGCGAAACCATTGGAGAGTACAACACCAAATTCAATAATGAGAAGGTGGCAGTACGAGAGTGTGACGTGTCGACAGCAGTAGAAGCCTTCAGAAGAGGCCTTCATCATGAATCTGATCTTTACAAGCAGCTAACTATGCATCCTTGTCATAGTTTCGAGGCGGTACAGGAGAAAGCAACAGCTGCAATCAGGTTGGAAGAGGACACCCTAGCCAGAGCCAGCATACCAAGTACGCCAAGCGTAGTAAGCACATCAGCCATGGAGAAATCAAGCAGGAAGCAGTCAACTAGCAAGAAGGATGAAAGGTACAGGCTATATGGGAGGGGAGTTAACAGGGTCAACAACAGAGAGGAGAATCAGCAACTCCCCACACTGGCAGAGTATGGATTCACAACTGGCGTCGGAGGAATCCTAAAAGCACTCAGAGAGATGGGAGACCGAGTAAGATGGCCCAGACCACCAGTAGAAGAACAAGCATGGTGAAAGGACAGCAAAGAGAAGTGTGAATTCCATCGTGACATCAGGCATAACATAGAAGACTGCTACACATTACGCAGGGAGATCAGACGCATGATTGAACAGGGAGATCTGAGCCACCTATTACCACGTGGGGGCAAACAGCAGGATAAGGTGGGTTCCACAAAACCTGCAACTCCACCCAAATGAACCAAAATAATAAACGTGATAACAGGCAGCTCAGACATAAGTGGGTTAACATATTTAGCAGCCAAAAGGCGTGCGACTGAGACCAAAGGACATAGGCGAGAGACTTTTTGCAGAATTTCTCATAGTGATCTACCTGCGGTTGCTTTTGACGAAGGAGATGTGCATGACGAGCAGGAGCACCACGACGCACTCATCATAACTCTATCAATGGCCAACTGCACAGTCAGAAAGGTCCTGGTAGACACCGATAGCTCGGTCATCCTGATCATGTTGAAGACCATAGAAAACATGGGATTCTGCGAGAAGGATTTGCAGAAGAAGATTATTCCTCTGGTAGGGTTCAGTGGAGAGACGGCCAGCTCGTTGGGCGAGATAGTAATCCCAACCTACGTGGGAGGAATCAACAAGCAGGTTAGGTACTTAGTCATAGATGGACCCTCTACCTACAACGTCATTCTAGGAAGACCGTGGCTGCACCTGATGAAAGCAGTTCCCTCAACATACCACCAATGCATAAAATTCCCCACACCATGCGGAGTAGAAACAATACGAGGAGACCAGGAGGAAGCTAGAGGTTGCTATAAGAAAGCACTGAAGTGCACAGCCAGCCCCCCAGCATAGCAATTACAGAAGCAGCACGTCCAGGACGAATACATTGAGCCTCCAGCTGAGAAGCTAGATAAAATCAACCTGGACAAGCTACACCCATAAAGGACCGTGCTAATTGGAGCCGAATGCACGGGAAACCTAAGGCAACATCTAATCGAATTTTTACAAGCTAATATGGATTGCTTTGCATGGTCACATGACGACATGATAGGGATAGATCCGTCCATCATAACACATAAACTCAGTGTGGACCCAACATGCAAACCCATCCAGCAGAGACGAAGGAAGTTCGCAGCTGAGAGAAATAAGGTGATCAACCAGGAGGTAGACAGCCTGCTGGCAGCAAACAAAATAAGAGAGTTAAAATACCCAAAGTGGCTGTCAAACGTAAAACTGGTACCTAAGAAGAATGGAAAATGGAGAGTGTGCGTGGACTTCACTGACCTCAACAAGGCATGTCCCAAGGATCCCTTCCCGCTACCACACATCGATGCAATGGTGGATGCAACAGCTGGACATGAGATGCTGACATTCCTGGATGCCTGGAGTGGGTACAATCAAATCAAGATGGATCCATCAGATCAAAAAAAGACAGCGTTCATGTCTGAAAGAGGAATATATTGTTACAATGTAATGTCATTCGGCCTAAAGAACGCAGGATCCACATACCAGAGGCTAGTCAACCGTATGTTCAAAGAGCAAATAGGAAGAAACATAGAGGTGTATATTGACGATATCGTGGTAAAATCAGAAAAAGCTATGGACCACATGCGGCATCTAGCAGAAACTTCAGCACCCTTAGAGAATACAAAATGAAGCTGAATCCGTATAAATGCACCATTGGAGTGTCCTCCGGTAAGTTCTTAGGTTACATTGTAACCCAGACGGGGATAGAAGCTAGCATCGAACAGATCAAGGCTGTATTACAGCTGGAGTCACCTGAAAAACCAAAGGACGTGCAGAGACTAGCTGGCAAGGTAGCAGCTTTGAGCAAATTCATCTCGAGGTCCTCGGACAAATGCATATTATTCTACGATATACTAAGGAAGAGCCAGAAGTTCAAATGGACTGTAGACCAGGAGCAGACATTCAGGGAGCTAAAACATTACCTCAGCAGCCCACCATTACTATCAAAGCCGGAGCCAGGAGAACCATTGTTCCTCTACTTAGCTGTCACAGAGGTAGCAGTAAGCGCGGTTCTAGTCAGAGAGCAGGATAACGAGCAAAAGCCAGTCTACTACGTAAGCAAGTCTCTGCTTCCAGCAGAGACCAGGAACACATCTCTTGAAAACATAGTACTAGCACTGGTAGTTGCATCTTACAAACTGCGCCCCTACATTGAATCCCACACCATACATGTCGTAACTAATTACCCAATGAAATTAATAATGAGGAAACCTGAGCTATCAGGCAGAATGTCAAAGTGGTCTGTGCACCTTAGTGGATATGACATCAGATATGATCCTAGGACAGCAATCAAGTCACAGGCACTGGGAGACTTTGTATCAGACTTCAGCTCAGCTATCCAGAACCTGGCAGACGAGGAGATTTTGACCCTCAAAGGAGATAAGGGAGCAGAAGTCTGGCAGATGCACATCGATTGAGCTTCCAACCAAAGGGGAGCAGGCATAGGACTAATCCTGCGGTCACCGCAGGGAGATCTGATAGCACAAGCAGTACGATGTGAATTTAAAGCAACTAACAATGAAACAGAATACGAAGCCTTATTATTAGGAATGCAGCTAGCCCTGGAGTTAGGGGTTAAGAACCTAAAAATATTCAGTGACTCATTGCCAATAGTTAATCATGTGAATGATGAATTCATAGCCAGGGATTCAAAGATGATCGCCTACTTAAAAGTGGCAAAGGAGCTGAAACAGAAATTCAAAAACTGCAACCTCAAACAGATCCCCAGAGACCAAAATGTGGAAGCAGGCGCCTTAGCAATTCTGGGGGCAACCTTCAAGCCAACCGAGCTGTCCAACATTCCCACCGCGCACATGCTGGAACTATCTATCCAAAAATTAGAAGAAGTAGACAAGGGAGAATTGGAGGACCAACAAGATGAGCTGGCGGTTCAGATAACAACAGAAGGCCAGACAGCTTCCCAGCCAGACAACCAGACGGCTGACCATGCGGCTGGCCAATCACAAGATCAGTCAGCTACCCAGGCGGATGACTGGGATTGGCGTCACCTTACTTAGATTGGCTACAACATGGCAAGCTGCCAGACGACAAAAAGGAGATAAGAGGTTTTAAAATGAAAGCCTCCAAATTCATACTAATTGATGACATACTTTTCAGGCAGTCAGCAGCAGGACCTTACCTACGATGCCTGGACAAGCAAGAAGCACAGACTGTGTTGCATGCCCTCCACAGTGGCGAATGTGGAAACCATGCAGGGGGCAGGAGTCTGTCAAACAAAGCCCTCAGACAAGGCTACTTTTGGCCCACGATGAGGGCAGATTCAGCTGAATATGCTCGCAAATGTGATGTCTGCCAGCGCTTAGCACCAATGATCCATCAGCCGGCAGAGCCCTTACACCCCATCATTTCTCCTTGGCCATTTATGACGTGGGGAATGGACATAGTGGGTCCTCTGCCTAGAGCCACAGGAAACAGGATATGGATGCTAGAAATGACAGATTATTTCTCCAAGTGGATAGAGGCAGAAACATTCACAGAAGTAAAAGACAAATATGTCATCTCTTTTATTAAACGATATCATCTGCAGGTTTGGTATCCCATCAGAAATCATATGTGACAACGGCTCATAATTCATCTCCAACGATGCCAAAGGATACTGTGCCAGATGGAACATCACTTTAAAAAAGTCAGCACCCAGGACCCCAAAGTCCAATGGGCAAACTGAGTCCAGCAACAAAATAATCATGAATAACTTGAGAAGGAGATTACAGGAGTTAGGAGGAAAGTGGGCAGATGAGTTGCCACTAGTGTTATGGTCAGATAGAACGACGCCAAAGATAGCAACAGGCCAAACACCTTTCAGCCTGATGTTCGGTGCGGAAGCAGTGATTCCATCAGAGGTTCTAATTCCAACCCACAGGTATGGATGTATGACAGGGGAACTCAACAGTGCAGAGATGATCAGGAGCCTGGACACGATAGATGAACTGCGAGCAAGCGAAAAGATGCGTTTGGCTGCCTACAAGAAGTCAGTCGCCAGAAGTTACAACAAGAATGTGAAAGTCAGACTCCTGGAGGTAGGAGACCTGGTCCTCCGTGAAGTGTTTTAAAACACAAAGAATCGTAAGGCAGGAAAATTTGCCTATAAATGGGAAGGACCATACCAGGTAGAAGGATTTGTTGGCCATGGGGCGTACAGATTAATGACCATGGACGGTCAGATCATACACAAACCATGAAACATACTTCACCTAAAGAGGTATCAGTTTTAATAATAAGTAGAAATTAGTGTGTAGAGTAGTGTGTGAAGAAAAGCCAAAAAAAAACGGTAGTAGGCATACTACCAATTTCGTGTCAATTTCTTTTTTCTTTATTTCTTTCAAAATTCAAAAACTATTGGAGTTGTGTGGTCTGTAAGCTTCCTGGGACCATAATTGCTCTGATACCCCATGAGATGGCATCAGGTACTTCACATCGCTCTGATAAATTTCTATTTTCAGGCTTCTCTAAATGCATCTCTCTAAATTCTAACGTCTATGGTACATTGAAAGGGTAACTAGCAGGACTATCAACTGCAAACGTGGGGTGACAAGGCACACGGCACTCCAACATGCCTATCCTACATTTCTCCATTAGGAGCACCCTCACCAGGCGGCCTGTGGAACATACGAAAGGGAGCCTGGCAGACAGCTGAAAGCTTATCCAGCTACCCCTGATACCACCCCTAGAAGCAGCTCGCAATAAACGCAATTAATCAGGGACCCAGCATACATGAACATACATATGGAGCGCAGGGATCTCTGAGCTACCAGAATCCTGTAATATTCCATCGGTCCTAGAATGACGATAAACTTGCCTAAGGTACGCCCATGTTGGCTTTAAACATGATGAACACACCTTGCGTCATGAACAAGGTTAAGTAGTCAAACTGCGGCATACGCCTAAATCAGTCATCAGACTAACACGGCAGCTAGCTGAGTCTAAATCAGCCTCTTCAGGCTGACACAATTGGTCTAAATAGCCTCAAAGGTTGACACGGCCACCCCCCCCCCCCCCCCCCCCTATAATGCGGCATACGCCTAAATCAGTCATCAAACTGACACGGCAGCTAGCTGAGTCCAAGTCAGTCTTTTCAGGCTGAAAAGACTAGTCTAAATCAGCCTCAAAGGTTGACACGACCACCCTCACCCTATAATGCGGCATAAGCCTAAATCAGTCAACAGACTGACACGACAGCTAGCTGAGTCTAAATCAGCCTCCTCAGGCCGACACGACTAGCCTAAATCGGCCAGCAGGCTGACGCGGCAAACCTCCTAAGCGAGATGTGTAAATCAGAATGCACAAGATATAATGAAACTTGCCAAACCAAGGCTAGGGGCATTTCAAAATATTGGCCTAAAAGTATGGCCCTAAGTTCAAAACTGCCACCAAGGCAGACAAACCAAAAGCAAGAAAGTGTTTAAAATTTTACAAGTCTGCACCACACTGGGTCAGACCGTCGTGCAACAAATTTGAAAATGAATTTATGTCACATTGATGACCTCCACTTCTGGCACTTCTCTTGCCACCTCCTACTGACTTTCCATTTCAGGTACAGGACCAACTTGCGCACCCTCGGCAACAGCGGCCTCCTGAGCTCCCTCAGCGACATCAGCTTCCCGAAATGAGCTGGCCTCTTCAATAGCCATCTGCTCCGCCAGTGCAGGAGAATTCACCTCGCCAACCTCAGGCATCAGCACACTCAGATCAGGTTGGATGGGGTAAAGCATCTCCAACTGTCTCTCTGATGTGAACATTATTTGCACACATTTAGTCCCCTAATTGAGCCTATTTTGCATACTATTATAACATTCCATAGCCATTTTATCCGTCAAATGCTTTCTATTTTGCTTTCCTAGTGCATTTCGTATGTTTTGTAGGAAAGAAGATAATGAGGCGGAATTCCCCGTCCTTCGTACATATTTGGAAGCTTATTGATGACATTATATAGACTAGTATGAAGAGGAAGCGAGAACTAAAGACCAATCCTACAAGAATAAAAAGAAAGTGAAGAAAAAGGATTCTGAAGCAGAACCCGAGCGGCCAAACAGGCAAGAGGCCCGTCCAGAATGACAATCCGAGCGTCCAGGCAGCAAATCCGCTCGGATTCCTCTACTACAATCCGAGCGGATTTGCAGAAAGACGCCCGTGCACCCCCTCAAGAATCCGAGCGTCTTCCCTTCCTGGACGGACGGACCGCAACGTCTTCAGCCGAGATGCTCATCCCTCCAAAAAGACTAGCATTTCCCTGCTTAAAACTCAAAAATGTAATTACTAATTTAGCCTTAGTTAACCTAATGAAGCTCTACTATATATACCCCATTTGTAAATAATCATGGTATGGAGTTTTAGATTAGATTAAGCCTCCACATTAGAAATTCCTTTTAGATTCATTTAGGAGTAGATTAGAATAGATTACTCTTTAATCTTTCCACAAATCTCACATTGATCTCCTCTTAATTATAGTTCAAGTTTGTTACTTTTGGATAATTGAAGATTATTGAGTTATTATTGGAGGATTGACAACCCTTCATCAATCAATCAAGTTTCTTCTTTTATTCTTTGCATTATTATTTTGGAATCTCCATAGGTATAATTCTCTCAATCCTTGTTTTGATTGTTGTTAATCTTTCTTACTTGGTCATCATGTTTTACCTTGTTAATATGATTGACAACCTTGTTAGCATGTTAAACTTGATAATGAGTGAGTAGTCTCTTAGCTAGGATTAGTGGGTAATTAAGGGAGACCAAACATGAGATTGATTCATGCTTAATCTAATATGTTCACATAATTAATTTGCTTGCTTGTTGTGATGTCAACTTTATGCACATGTTATGTTTGATGAAATGCTAAGCCTATGAATCCTTGCATTTACAACCATCTCTTACCTATTCAACTTGACTTGTAAGATATAAACCAACTCGAGTCTTGTTAGACCATACATAGAAGTTGATTAGGAGGAAACTAAGTCGACTTGTAGGTGTTGCACAATCTAATCGATTCGGCTCTGGGACCCAACTCTTCCTAAGAACCGTAAGATATAAACCAACTCGGTTCCTCCACAACACTAATTGCTTGCTTATGATTGTAAACATGTTCGTATGATCAACACCATGAATCCCCTATGATCCCATGATATCCTAGCACTTTTAATCATTTGTTTACACCCTTCCTTTTATTGTTTGCTTTACTTTATTGCTTGCATTAGTCTAGACACAACTACAAACCCAAACAAATTGTGACACTAGCATAAATTGAGATAGATAGACTTAGAACCCAAAGCACACCGTCCCATAGATCGACCTCGACTTACCGCTAACTAGTTGTTTGTTGAGTATTATAAATGTGTTTGATTGGATGTGTGACGACCAACTCTTGTGCCGATCACTCTTCTCCTCCTCTATAGCCTACTGGGTTGGAGCCTCCTCAAGAGGAGCATGCATTCCGCTGATCTTTCCCCGCCAGGTAGCATAGGCAATAATATTGGTGGCCAGGGTGACCAGCTCGCTGATTCTCTCCTCAGAGCGCTTGAGGGAGTCAGAGAAGGTGGTGCATACTTCTTGTGTGCGCGCTAACTGGTCAGCTCCCTCCTTTATCTTCTTCTTGGCTCCATTGAGCTCGGCATTCAGCTCCACCACCCGTCCTCTCAGATAAGCACGCTGTTGTTCCAGCTCGGCGATAGTTCCAGTCAGCTCCTGATTTCTGGCACTGGTGGCCCTACTGGTAGTCTGGACCACATTGATCATCTTCCTATTATACAAGGCAGACTGAAAGGCCTGCAGGCGGGAAAATGAAGAGTTAGCTGGCTTGTCATTTTTAAAGAAAAGGGGTTGAGAACAAGCAACAGAAAAAGGATACTCACCATGAAGGCATTATGCACGTCATTCTCAGCCATATTCTCTGGGAAAACTCTAAGAAAGCTTCCACTGTGGAAGGGAAGAGGATCTGGTCGATTTCATGCCAATAGGGCACCTTGTCAATATTTCCAAAACCATCAGGGAAGTGAGCAATGATGTCACCACTGGCAGCAACAGGAGGACTAGAAGGTGGCGTAGGAGGATGACGGGACAGTACAGCGGGCTAACGTCTAAAGGTTCAGGACGCGTAGTGTTGGAAAGAGTAAAAGGAGACTGGAAGGATGCGGCAGGGGCACTCCTCTTATAGGTAGAAGCCACGTCAGGACTCGCAGTAGATCTTTTTCTTTTAGCACTCTGAAGGATGGCCTCCAAAGGGTCAACTCTTGAACCTACAGGCAGCCAAAATGTCGAATGTCAGAAGTACCAGATAGGCAGCAAGATTATGAACAAAGATAGTGTGAAGTGGCTTACCAGAAGACATGTTGTGGGCTGATTGATGTGGGTTGGAGGAAGAAGCAGGTGAGAAACCAGGAAGCGGTCGAAACTTTCTCTCGGGCCGGGGATGCGAACGCATTTGTTGCGGCGGCTCTACGGGTCGCCCAGGCGAGCCAGGAAGCAGGGACCTGCATGAAAGGAAGAAGTAAGCCAGTAAGCATTAAGATGAACAAATCAGGCATCAGAAGAACTACTTACTCGAGGTAATGATCCAGTCCTCAAAGATGTAGTCAGCAGGCGGCTGGATGGAAGCCTTCCTCACATAGAAGAAGTATTCAAACCATTTCTCATCCCTGGACTTTGACACGTGTCTGAAAGGAGTCTCCCCAAAGCCCCGGAAAGAAAACTGGCCTCTTCCCAGGGATCGGATCTGGTACATGTGGGCTATCTCGCCCAGGGAGATTTAGCCACTGGTATTCTGACTAGCAGTCAGAGAGTAGAGGAGAACCCTCCAGATGTTGGCAGAAATTTATACCATGGCAAATTTGTTGGTACGAAGGAAGTCTTGTATAAGCTTTAGAAAAGGAAAACGAAGACCGTATCTAAACGGATAAAGGTAGAAACAAACCCATCCCGGCCGAGCGGCATCTGCTTTTGGCCTGGTTCAGGGATCACTATTTCGACCCCATTGCCAAGACCCATTAATTCCTTTATTAAAGGAATGTCACCGGTGGAAAGAGAGGAGTCGCAGTCATGAGGGTGGACGAGGAGATTCCGGGAAGGAAAAACGGGGTCTGGGTTCGGGTCGATTGGGGCAGAGGTAGAAGCAATGTGACGGATTTTACCCATATTTAGAAGAAATAGAAGAAGGAGAAGTTAAAGAAGGGTGGTGAGAAAGGAATACCTGGGGAAGAGTGGCGGCGAGAAATGGCGGCACAGTCCGGTGACAGAAAAACAAAAAGAAGAAGGAGGGTTTTGGAGAGGAGAGAGTTTTGGAAGAGGAAGGGTTTTTGAGATTGTGGGGTTGAGTTGGGGGTTGAGGTTATAAAGGAAGAGAGAGAGGGAGAGCGCGAGAAATAATGGAGTAAGGGGACAAGAGCAATGATGAGTACATTGGAAGAAGTGCAAAAGACGGCGCAGGGCTTCTCAAAAAATATATATACGTAATTCCTTATTCGACGCCTGGAGACGTATCTCACAAGGAATTAGGGGAAAACTGTTTGGGCTAAAATCTGCACTTTAGCTTGACAAAGGGAAAGCCCACTTAATTCCATCTGAAGAAATGGGCCGCAAGGGTAGAACAATCGCAGGAAGCCCAAAAGCAAGAGGAGACCGTCTAAGGAGTTGGGTCGGGATAACAAGCAACGGAGAGGAAGTCCGCTGATGGAGGAGTCCCGTATTTTGGAAAGTCTTCAGGGAAAATTCAGGGAGAATTTAGGGAGATCAGGGAGATTGGAGGGAGACGACTCGTTATGGAAAGAGTTGGAATAGAAGTAATATTCCTTTCCATAAACAAGGTAGGACATATATAGGGTTCCTACCCTATAAATAGCCAAAGGAGCAATCAAGAAAGGACATTCAAGATCACAAGCAAAATACATTGTGCTAGCTAGATTTACATTCCGTCTCCATTGTACTCCTTCCCCAATTAACAAGCTAGTGCAATATTTGGAAGGGTACCGTCCCTTCCCGCGGTTTTTCCCACATTGGGTTTTCCGCGTCACCAAATCTTACGTGTCAATCCTTATTTACGCATTTAATTCCTTTAATTAGTATCGAATACAATCATACAAACAATACGCAACGAGTAAGACCGCATTGACCTCATACAATCTAATCCGGTAAAAATTACCAAAACAATTAGTAATAGTTAGAACTTGGCATCTTTATTATTAATTATGCTTAATTTTATGTTTAGAATAATTATAAATGTGTCTTATGTTGGATTAAATATGATTAGTCAGTAGTATTTTTATTAGGATTCGATTTAACCCCGACATGTGTAAGTTACTTGATTAAATTCCATTTTCATTAGTTGTTGGAGTGTTGGTTAAGAAAGATTGGAGGATTTGACTTGTTATAGTCTTATTTGTTGTTGGTGATTGACTTTTGACCCTTTACCATTGGTGAGAACCAATTAGGTTGGGAGTGAGACCACCTCATTTGGACTAGTTGTCGACCTAGGTTGAATCCGAGAGGGAGAACCGAGGGAGGGTGTCTTCAATCTTGAGTTTGGAATCGACCCTCGAGAGAGGGAGTGGGATGACTTAGAGACTAATGCGAGTTTAATAACCTTGACCAATACTCGGGTATTTGGGTATTGAATTAGGGAGTCTAAGTGTAATACACGTCCTTTTAGGGACCCGTTGACCGACGTTGACTGACCTTAGACACCTACTTTGACCTTTGGAAACCTTAAGAGTGATGACTTGTGATGATGTGAGTCTTTGTGTGCGTGTTACTCAATCTAGCTGAGGCTACTCAATCGAGTAGCTTGGGAGCTCGATCGAGTAGATGCCACACGATCGAGTAAGTTCGTTACTCGATCGAGTAACGGGTTTGCAGCGGGGAATTATAAATCGTAAATCGTGAAACCCAAATCATTTCTCTACCTTTCTTTCTAAACCTAAATGCCGTCATTTCACTCCTCCTTCACCATGGTTCACCTCCTTGATGCCTATGTGGGTGAGTACACCTTAGGGATGGGATGCTTGAGTCGGGTAGCGGTCTTGATGCCAGATTGCTTTGTATAGGTATGTTGTTATCATCATCTCCGTCATCGTTGATTTCAGTTATGGTTATGGTAGTAGTAATAGATGGTATGATGGTTGTTATAAGTGATTTTACTGGTTGATTATTATCTTGTGATCGGACGCCGAATCGCTACGGTTTGCTAAAGGTAGGTTCGCCTACTCAGTACTGTTGATTGTCTAGAGGGTCTGTTGTTGATGTATAATTGGATTAGTGTCATTGTTGATGGTCGGTTGTGGTAGTTGGTTAATATTGTGTTGAAATAGTAGTTGGTGATTGTTGTTTGTACAGCTGGTTGTGATTGTTATTTGTGGTTCTCGAGGTGCGTCCTCGACTGAGTGGAGTCACTTGCGGGAGTGGCTTCACGCCCTTGATTCGCCTTCTGTGGAACCTGCCACAGAAGGGATGTGCACATTAAGGAACATGGGTTTATCACTCGGATAGATGAGTGGGGCTTAGGTGGGAACTGCTACGGTCCCCCACTACTAGGACTGGACCCTCGGGAAGTTAGAGGTGTGTGGTTAGTTGGAGGAGGTGGTGTGTATGTATTGCTGTAATTGTGTTGTGTTTGATTTTGTACTTGTTACCTCAGTTGCTGACCTTGTGTGGTTTTGTTGTGTTGTCTTTATTTTGTGTCTGCCGTGATCCACTATGGTGAGAAGTCAGTTATAGCAGGTGGATGTATGGATCTTAGCTGGATGCTTGGAGGGATGAGTCTATCACGAGTCATGGCGGAGATAGTTTCACATAGCTGATAGTAGTCTTGAGTTGTATCTTTTGTATCGGTTGTTTGGTTAAATCACTTGTAATCAATATAATTGTTCTTTTATCGACATTTGATTATTACTGACCTCAGGTAACTGAGATGGTAACGCCCTTATCTGCTAGGGAAGGTCTTGTTAAGGCTCCTTGGTAGATGGGGGTGTTACAAAGTGGTATCAGAGCGACGATTTTGGAACATGTAACTAATGAGCCCAATGAACGTAGTGAGTCTAATAAAATGAACCTGGTGTATGTATATTGGGAGCCCAGCTCATGCTTGATTTTGGGTGAGAAGGCGCCCTCATTTCAAAATCACGGCCCCATTATGCTTAAGCTAGTCACCGGGTATAGGAATATCGAGTCGGGAATTATGTGCCTAGTATGCATGATAGATAAGTTTGAAACAAATGTGATGGAGTCTATGGTAAGGTTTAGTGCGTGTAATTCGTGATGATGAACTGTGGGGGTTCGTGGTCGAGTGGAAGTGTGTGTGGATGTAGTAGATATGGTGAAAGTATTGATTGTTGCAGATAGTATCGGATAATGTGATGATAATAATGAGCTCTAAGTCTTGGTATGGGTACTAATTTATAGAGGAATTGTTAAGTCTTTGTATATGGTGATAATAGTGAGTTGTAAGTTTTGTGCTAGTTGTAGTGTTGGTCAAGTAGTAATTGGAATTGCGATGGATGAATTTATTGAGTACCTTTGTGATATGGCATAATTGAGTTGGATATTTGGTTGATGAATTGTTGTGGCATAATGGGAATTTTTGCAAACTTAAGTAATATAGGATGGTTTATTGCTGGATGGATGCTTAGAGTAGTGTATACATAAGTTGGATAGTTGAATTTGCATGTGCTTAAACAATTGAGAAGCAATGTGTTGATTGCATGTACGAATAAGTTAATGGTATGGTGAATCATTTTGCGTAATGTTTGTTATAGGATGGAGTGATATGTGTCATGTTCGGATAAAATAGTTGAGTTACATTTGAGTAGTAATAATGTGTCGTGAATGAATGTAATAATCTGTGACGATTTCCAAATATACTTTGGAATCGACACGAGTTATTGTTTTGCAGGAATCGTTAACTAAACTCGCAACTTTTGACCTTGTTCCTAACCTTACTCGACCGAGTGCGAGTGCCTACTCCACTGAGTAGACCTCATTCGATCTAGTTGAGGAGTTATAAGATCGAAAAAAAACTGGAACTGCCAGCGAAAACTCGATCGAGTAGCTCCAACTCGATCGAGTAGAGGCCACTCGATCGAGTGCCTTACTTACTCGATCGAGTGAGTGAACAGTACACGAGTTTATACGGGATTCTTATACCTTTCCCAATTCTTTTCTTATTTACTCTAAATATCTCTTCTTCTCTCAAGAACTTGGTGATTTTGTGTTGATTCTTTGGTTTTCTTCTTGTTTATTTCGTCCTTTCCACTTGCTAATCATTCAAGGTAAGAATGTTCATCCTTTTCTATGTTTTTAATCGATTAGAAACATGTAAAGTGTTGGTGTTTTTCTGAAAATTCGATTTATAGACATGTATTCTTGCTTATAATTGTTGTAACATGAAGTAATTGCTTTAATTTGCTGATTACTGATGCTAGAAATAGAAAAATCGAATCAATATGGGGGTTTGAATGGACCGAAATTTCTAGGGTTTGGAAATTCAAATTGAATTTTGTTTGTCTTTTGCATATGAAAAGGGGAAAATTAAGTAATATAGGTGATGAGTATCATGTTTAGTGTTGATTTTGATGAATTTTGCTCGAAATTTTGTCTTAAAACTCCGTCTTAAAAGTGCCCCAAACTGAAAATCGCCCCAATTCTTTTAATGGTTACTTATTTGGAAAGCTAGTTTGAAAGTTAATACTTTAAAGTTAATAAGTTGAAGTATTAATTGAGGTCATACTTCTCATAATTTTGATAGCTGTAAAGACCGTCTGATGGAAATTTGAAAGTTGTATACTTGAATCTTTTTGGATTGTTTGTTGAAAGTGTGTATATAGTTATTCTTTTTCTATAGCTATGCATGAAAGTTTATGTACATTCAAGTAAGTGTTTGTTTGTGTGCCTAAAATGTGTGTTGAAAACAGATGCCGAGACCTACAATTGGTACCCGTCAGAGTAAGAGTAGGAGGGCTACTGACCCTGAGGTTGGTGAAGGGAGTGGGGGACCTACGGTCCCACCTGTGCCTGAGTACCCTACCATTGTCTTTGCTGATTTCAAGCAAAGAGATGCTTTCGTTGAGTTACAGAGACATCGTCTGAAACCTACCCGTTGTATCGACACCACACTCTTAACGGACTTAGGGGTGGAGACGGATGTGAGGCACATCTTTGAGACTTTGGGTTTGACCGGGTTGTATCGTCTTAGGAAACACTCTTATGCCTTCTTGACTTTGGAGTTCATGAGTTCTTTTCTTTATGATGCGGCGGAAAAGACCATCCAGTTCTGTCTCATGAACACTAGTTTCCTTTTTACCATGGATACGTTTGCCACCCATCTTGGCCTTGTCCGACCGGAGAAGAGAGCCCTTAGGGACATCCCAACTGAGTGTGGAGCCAGTAGTTTCATGCCTTGCTTTACCGGTAAGAATGCCCCCACCTCTAGCAACATGTTGATCAATGATGTACAACATATCACCTTGAAGATCTTTTTTCGTGCCTTGACTTGTTTACTCTATAACCGGAGGGATGTGAGTAAACTTAACTCACATGAGTTGATGTTGCTTGCTGCCTACCTTAACCCCACCCGAGCCCCCAAAGTCTCTTTCAGTGCCCCGGCCATAGTATGTGCTAGCCTAGCTTTGATGGCCTCATCCGACACCTGTTTCTTGAGTTGTGGTGCCATTGCCACACGGTTGGCGGAGAGACTGGCCACCTTTGACGCCTCCTCGGCCTATATATCTTTGACCCCACCGGTGCCTACCTTGGACCGTGAGTACTTTCTCGACCAGAAATGGTTGAGAACTTTGAAGGGTGGTGGGTTAGCCTGGAGAGTTTGGGGGATGAATTGGATGAGAATACCTGCCCCCGAGCACCTTCCCGTGACCAAGCCTTTACCGGCGGCAGTAGTGGCAGTAGATTCTGACGATGAGGAGGAGGCTCCTGCTCGGCAGTTTTACCTCATTGATCCGGATATATTGGAGGTGATGCCTAAGCCGACAAAGAGGGATCAGGCTAGACCCGAGGATAGACGGCCTAGAGTGGGGAGAGGATCGCGACGGGTGAGGGAGAGGATGGTTGAGACCCAGCCAGAGCAGCATATGCCTCCACAGCATCAGTTTCCAAGCTATCCTTCCTTCTTCAGTCCTGAGATGAGGGTGAGTGAGCTCACAGAGAGAGTGTCTGCCACCTTGACACTCCGGAACCTCCATGAGATGGCTTATGTTCAGGGCATCGGGACCGAGGCGGCCCAACCGGTGTGGTGGAGGGGTGTTGGAGATGACAGCGAAGTTTTTCACTCCTTTGGTGTGGACTGGACTACTTGGGGAGAGCCTCCGAGTTACCCCTACGGTTGCTTGGCCCCATGGCAAGTGGGAGCAGATTCTGGCACTGGTGGCATCGCGGGTGAGGGTACAGCTAGAGCGGGCACATCTGGAGGCGGTGGTGGAGATGAGATGATGGATGAGAAGACCTTGGAGGGATGATGTCCCTTTTCTTTCTATCTCGTTTGCATGGATTTGTAGTATTTAGTGCTTGTTTGGTTGGTACATTTGTTAGACCTTGGTTTGTATTGTGGCCATAAGGCCATATTTTGGTTGTATTTAGGACTCGTTATGCAGGTGATTGATGTCGAAGTTGACATTCGGACATATATATATACTCCCTTGATTTTTCAAGTGATCGTGGGGAGGATTTGGACCTGTGGCTACTCGAGCGAGTGCCCTCACTCGATCGAGTATCTACAAATGTGAATTAAAATTGCATTTTGATCTCGACGTACTCGATCGAGTAACTGATGAACTCGATCGAGTAACTTCAACTCGATCGAGTAACTCACAAGCTCGATCGAGTGCCCCTGTAGACTGGTAATTCCGTTTTTAAATGTGTTGTAGCTTCGAATTGGTGGTTCTTCTGATAATGTTTCTTGTTTTGGGTGGGTGACATCATTGACGAGTATCAAATGTGGTTATATGGTTGTAAATATTTGTGTGGTTTATACAAATTAGTATATAATTTCACATGCTAAATCAAATTACCTCAGGTAATACAGAGTATAATGGTTATAATTTTTGTTGCAGAATTTGTATGGTCGCATAAGAAATTAATTGATGACACGGATGATAGTTGATGACAGGGTGTCTTGTTGTGTTGTTCTCTTTGCCGATAGTTTCATATAAATGAGTCATATTTATGTAATGTCAAGGAAGTATCGTGGTTGATAGGAATCCAGATGTATAATATGATTTGTTCGTAATGTTGATGTGGAATAAGAATTTATCGCTTGTGTAATAATTAAAGTTGTTTTGATGGTGAACTTCGGGGACGAAGTTCCTTTTATGAGGGGAAGAGTAATGTCGCATGGGAAAATGACGTAATTATGCCAATTTTATAGTGTTTTAAATAGTTGATTGGGTAATTTCGTAGTGGTTATTGTATAATTGGGTAATAGTTTGCAATTGTTGAATAAATTAGCATGTTGTTGCATCTTGTTTTCAAGTGATTGTTCACTATGTTGTCATGTAATTGTACGTTAGTGGTTAAATAATAGAATTGTTGTTGCACGATTGAGTAATAGAGATGAGTTAAAAGAATTAATATGAATGAGTGGAATGAATGATATGTTATTGTGTATCAGTAATAGAACCGTTGCTTTTGGGTGTTTTGTAACATATGGTTGTTGGCAAGTAATTGATGGAGGAATAGACTTATGGTTGTGTTGGTTTATATTTGAGTAATAACATGAGATGAGTGCAAGTAATAGTCGAGCTGGTTGTCCTTGTGTACAATGCGCATTTGGTGATTCAATAGGAAATTGGTGATTTGATAGGAAGTCGTGTTGTGTAATATGTGCTAAGGTAGATGATGATGATGATGATTAATGAACATTCGTAGCGGGATTGTATTTCTAAACGGTGGTGTTGACCTGTGTCGGGTGGATAGTGGTAGTTGCCTTGGTTCCTTTGACCTTGTGTCGTGGGAGAGGATGAGTCGAACTTCGGGGACGAAGTTCTTTTTAAGGGGGGAAGACTGTAATACCCGTCCTTTTAGGGACCCGTTGACCGACGTTTACTAGCCTTAGACACCTACTTTGACCTTCGGAAACCTTAAGAGTGATGACTTGTGACGATGTGAGTCTTTGTGTGCGTGTTACTCAATCTAGCTGAGGCTACTCGGTCGAGTAGCTTGGGAGCTCGATCGAGTAAGTTCGTTACTCGATCGAATAACGGGTTTGCAGCGGGGAATTATAAATCGTAAATCATGAAACCCAAATCATTTCTCTACCTTTCTTCCTAAACCTAAATGCTGTCATTTCACTCCTCCTTCACCATGGTTCACGTCCTTGATGCATATGTGAGTGAGTACACCTTAGGGATGGGATGCTTGAGTCGGGTAGCGGTCTTGACGCCGGATTGCTTTGTATAGGTATGTTGTCATCATCATCAATCGTCATCGTTTATTTCAGTTATGGTGATGGTAGTAGTAATAGATGGTACGATGGTTGTTATAGGTGGTTTTCCTGGTTGATTATTATCTTGTGATCAGACGCGGAATCGCTGCGGTTTGCTAAAGGTAGGTTCGCCTACTCAGTACTGTTGATTGTCTAGAGGGTCTGTTGTTGATGTATAATTGGATTAGTGTCATTGTTGATGGTCGAATGTGGTAGTTGGTTAATATTGTGTTGAAATAGTAGTTGGTGATTGTTGTTTGTACAGCTGGTTGTGATTGTTGTCTATCGTTCTCGAGGTGCGTCCTCGGCTGAGTGGAGTCACTTGCGGGAGTGCCTTCACGCCCTTGATTCGCCTTCTGTGGAACCCGCCACAGAAGGGATGTGCACATTAAGGAACATGGGTTTATTGCTCGGATAGATGAGCGGGGCTTAGGTGGGAACATCTGCGGTCCCCTACTGGTAGAACTGGACCCTCGGGCAGTCAGAGGTGTGTGGTTGGTTGGAGGAGGTGGTGTGTATGTATTGCTGTAAATGTGTTGTGTTTGCTTTTGTACTTGTTACCTCATTTGCTGACCTTGTGTGGTTTTGTTGTGTTGTCTTTGTTTTGTGTCTGCCATGATCCACTATGGTGAGCAGTCAGTCTTAGCAGGTGGATGTATGGATCTTAGCTGGGTGCTTGGAGGGATGAGTCTATCACGAGTCATGGCAGAGATAGTTTCACATAGCTGATAGTAGTCTTGAGTTATATCTTTTGTATCGGTTGTTTGGTTAAATCACTTGTAATCAATATAATTGTTCTTTTATCGACATTTGATTATTACTGACCTTGGGTAACCGAGATGGTAACGCCCTTATCTGCTAGGGAAGGTCTTGTAAAGGCTCCTTGGTAGATGGGAGTGTTACACCGATCACGAACCCGGAAGGGAGGTTAGTCGGGGATACTAGTGTCCTATTATGAGCCCGAGAGGGAGTTAGTAGGCGAATTAGAGGCTTTTCCCCTTAACACGTCTCCTTCACAACTAATTGACGGATTTATGATAGTAAATGAACATTTTGGTGGAGTAAATCGGATACTAGGCCTTTCTTTATTGCTTTGACCATTATTATTTATATTGCTTGCTTTCTTACTTTAGTTGTCTTAGTAGTTATTAATTTAGTTAATTAGTTTAATATCAACCAATTTCTTGATTCACGTAGCTAACTTATAATCTAAGACAAAACTAGTACTCGACCTTGATCTCCTTGTGGTTCGACCTCGACTACCCTACTACATTAGTTGATAATTGTTTGATTGGGTGAGTGCGACAAACCCCATTATCACTAATCTAGGCGGTTTTTGACCTCTTTAGCTTTTATTTTATATCCTTAGTCCAGCTCTACGAGTCTTATGTCTCTTCTTGCAGGTTTTGAGCTCAAGAGGACTAAAGGGGCTAGCAAATAACCACACAAAGCAAGCATGGGGAAGAAGGTTGAAGGAAAGCGAAGAAGGACTCCCGGCCAGCAGCCGGTCCACTGGCTGAGAGTCCCCTCAGGAGCCGGTCCATGGCCGGCGGCCGGTCAGCCGGCCTAACATAACTGATATTCAAGAAAATATAGGGATTTCCCAGTCGGTCCTGGACCGGTGGCCGGTTGGCCGGCCCAGACTCCTCTCCCCGCATTTTCAACGCTTGTAATTTTTTACCTAATTTGGTTGTAAACTATAAATACCCCCTTCCTAATTTCATTCGACACATTACCCTAGATCTAGAATTCTCTCTAAATTTATGCAACTTCCTTAAGCAAAGTCTTAATCTTTCCTTATTCAAACCTTAATTATCTACTTAATTAGCATAGATCTACTTAGTTTCATTAGTTTACTCTGGAGTATTTGGGTTGTAATTGAAGAAGATTGAAAGATTTCTTCCATTATTAATACAAGACTCAACCTTTCTTCATTGTTGGTATAATTACTTCTCTTGTTAAGTTTATTTATCAATTGTTTACATTTCTTATTACATCTTTATTATTGTTTCAATTTATTATCATGTTTACCACCATGTTTACTTGCTTCTTTTCAATTATTTACATTTGCTCTTTGAATATGTGTGAGTAGTGACCCCTGGGTTTAGGGAAAACCTAAGTAAAGATTAAGGGATGAATTTGGTGTGTTAATGTTGGTAATTGGGTAAATTATTTAGTTTTTGTTAACATGCATAGAAGGTGTTTGTAGGAATGTGTGAATGAAAGTTCATGTTTTTCTCCATTATATGCTTAATGTTTTGTAGAACGAAAGTTTACATAGATGCTTGATAGTGTGTTTACATCAAATTCGGATGCTTTGTGAGAACTTTGTGTCCATGTTTAGGAAAGTATAAGAAATTAACTTTCTTGACCAATAATTACCCATTACCCTTCAGTACCGATTCTTACCTTGCCTTGCTTAGGGGGACGCGACAACCCTAGTTTTTAATCAATAGTTTACATCTTATCAACTTATCTTGATTGTTTTTAATTGTTTAGTCCTAGCTTAATCAATTTCATCAACCTCTTTATTGTTTGACTAAACTTAGACGTAGACAATTTAGGTATAAATCCACTCTATCCTTGTGGTTCGACCCCTATTCTACTACCATAGTTGGGTTAATTTTTGGTGGGGAAATCGACGACTTAATTCCGTTCATCAATGCCTAATATTTATAATCATAGAATCATCTCATCTTATGCTAATCTTTCGGTGTGAGATAATTCTATTATTCATATGTAGTATATTAACCACACCTATATTATTTTTTTATGTGAGACATTACATACTAAGAAGCGCACATTTTTTTAATATGTGCAAATTATATGAAATTTATACTCTAATGATAACATTTTTTTTCACCATGAATCTAATTATATTATTTTCATAATTTTTTAAATAAACATATTATAATATCACTCATATATAATTGCATTTATAAATATATACGTGCTTAATATTTGTATGTTATTGTTTGTATTATGACAATACTTGAGAGACTCAAAAAAATTTGTGTTGATACCAAAGTTCAAATGATGACTCTTATTTATAATCATAGTATCACCCCACCCTATGATAATCTTTTGATCTGGGACAATTCACCTTATGACAATCTTTTGATGTGAGACAATTCAACTATTTATTCGTAGTATATTTATCACACCTACATTATTTCTCAACGTGGGATAAATAATATATTTAGAAGTACACCATATTTTTCGCACCTAATTCGACATCCAACCCGGTTTCATAATGAGCAAATACTATACTATCTATTAGTACCCGTACGTTTTCTAAATCATAATTAAAATATGTGCAAATGATATAAAACCTATACTCTAATGATAATATTTTTTTTACCGCGAATATAATTTATAATTTTCATACTTTTTTTACGATACTTTTTTGCCAAAATGTATAAGTTTTATATAAATAAAAATTATAAACATCGTCACTTGAATATAATATAGAAAATTATATCATATTGTGGAGAGAATGATTCAAACTCTTAAGACCTCTCTAAGACGATATGGACTCAAAAGATTTTGGGTTGATACCTGAGTTCCAATGATGTCTTCTATTTATAATAATAGAATCACTCCATCATATGTTAATCTTTGGATGTGAGACCATTCTAATATTTATATGTAATACATTCACCACACCTGCATTATTTTTCAATGTGGGACAAATAATATACTAAGAAATACAACATCTTTTTCGCACATAGTTCGACATCGAACCTAAATTCCGAATACGACCAATTGCTATTTCAATATATGTAATAGTTATATACCATCTATTAATATTCGCACGTTTTTTTCTATTTTTATCATAATTAAAATATGTGCAAATAATATTAAATTTATACTCTAATGATAGCATTTTTTACCACCAATCTAATTATATTATTTTCGTAATTTTTTTTCGATACTTTTTGTCAAATGAAATGTAAAAATTATAAATATTGAATATAATATAGAAAATATATATTATATTCTAATTATAATAATAATTAAAATATTTTCAACTATATTTTTTATATCAAAAATATTATTTCGGATAATTTCCTAAATTAAATAATTAATTAATTTTTAATAATACAAACTGTTAAGAGTCCTCTAAGACAATAATTAAGAGACTCAAAAGATTTTTTCTTAATATCTAAGTTTTAACGATGATTGTTCTGCTTGACTATCTACGTTTCTATTTATGAATATTTTTTGATCAGACCTACATACCGTTGTCTACTTTTATACCTTTCGGTGGGTGGGTTCCAAAATATGAGAGGCTGAGAGTAGTTGTGTACGTCAACATATGTAAAGTAGAAAGATCTCATTTTCTTAATATTTGTGCAAAAAGTAAATGTAAACAATTCATGGAAGGGAGGAAGTAGTAAATAATACAAAAATTGTACTCAAATGAAAGCATTTTTCGCTACGAATCCAAATATCTATGTTTCTAAATGTTTTGCATTATAATTTTTGGTTAGATTGATAATCAAACAATTCTTTTATGTAAAAAATATAGCTTTGATATTAAAAATATTACATAGTATCTTTGTCATAATCTTGGAAGATCTTATAATATACTTTCTTAAAATTAAAAAAAGATGATGTGGACGCTCTAATATCGCTCGAAAAAAGTCTCTTTTATATCTATATATATATATATATATATATATATATATATATATATATATATATATATATATATATATATATATATATATATATATATATATATATATATATATATATAGGGATGGCAATGGATTGGGTTGGATCGGGTTTTGCGAGATCCAAACTCGATCCACTTATTTATTGGATCACCGTTTCCTATCCAAACCCGATCCATATCCAAAATATTGAAATCCATACCCGATCCATTATACCTTTTTCATGTCCATACCCGATCCTCCATATAATCCATAACCCGATCCAAAACTTGCTTTGGCCATATAAAAAATTCATCTAATACGACAAATTTGAAATTTCAAGCTTAATAAAGCCTAACTTTTCAAAAATATTTGAATAGATCGGGTTTGAATTTGGTTCGGATTTTCCAATGGTGGGTTTGGATATGGGTTTTTGAATAGTGGATCAGTTATGGTTTTCAAAAGTTGGATTTGGATCGAACTTCTTCCTTCGGCTGGGTTCGGTTTGGGCCACTATTGCCATCCCTAGATATAGATTAATAGACCGTTAGGTGAAGGAGATATATTGACTTGATCTAGAGATTTGGAAAACTTAAAATAAATAAAAGGGTAAATTGATAACTTATACCTAGTATAATCCATTTTTCAAATCTTATACCTAAGATAATTTTCTTTTAAAACTTATACCAAAAAAATTCATTTCTTCAAAACTTAATACCAAATCTCAAAAAAGGACCTAAAATGACGGTTTTACCTTTATTAATTAGACCAACACCACCATTTTCCCACAATTAACAACACACCCCATACCCCACCACCCATCACCATGATCCGTCTTTTCCCTCCGCCAGCACCACCGTCGGCGTCAGACTCCACCGCAAATGCCCTCTTGCCGGAAAACCCTCCTACTACCACCCCATTAACCACCCACAATCTCCGCAACCAACTACACCCACCTACCCAAAAACCCAACTCGCGGACCCCAACTACACCTCACCACCGTCACATGTGTAACAACCCAGTTTCTCTAATGACTTAATTAACGAAAGTGGAAAGAAAGATAAGTCATAAAAATCAGTAAAATTTAAAACCGTGAACTCATAATGAGTTGCATCATAAAACTGGATGTTTAGAACATAAAACAAGGTTTAATATCCAAATTAAAAATTAAAGCAAGGTCCGACTTTAATAAAAGTTTGCTACATAAACTCATGAAGGATCAACATTAGATGTTTTATTCTCTCGACAAACCCCTCCTAAGTCCAAGTCTTCAAGATCCATGTTACCTGAAACATCATTAAAATAAAACTGTCCCACTTAGTGGGAGTAACCTAACCGTCCTCTATCAACGGCCTCTATCATAGAGAATATTAGTAATGCAATTAGGCGGTTAAACGTACAACTCCAATCACATTACAACATCGACGTGTACACATGTGATATGTACATGAAGTAACACATTGGTTCATATTGGCATATGACATAATAAACATGTGAATATAACGACATTGTTCAACAATATGTTATATCAATCAGCATATGGTAAATCCAAGTAGACGTTATGCGGATAAAAACTTGTAGTCATTTCTTTTTAAAATATTGATTTTCTTCACAAAAAGCACGGGACGTGACTACTAATATCACACGCATACTCACGGCTTGCATCTCACCTTGAGTACGAGTGGGAGCATCAATCCCGTCGATCATATCGATACTAGGAGGTTTACATCTCACCCCTAGTGCTCAATTGGACCGGACAACTAAATTGACTTGGTTTAGCAACCAGAATCGTGGGGAAGAACAGATGGCTAATGAATGGACTCAGAGGTCCCATTTAAGTGACATGTCCCATACACTTCGAGGCACCAAGACAATCGTAACTGTCAAGGTCTGCACACGATCGCAACCGTGAAATAATAATTGCCAAGATATCTGAAAGGTAGTAAAGTTGATCAAGCTCCTGTCAAAATATGAGCATATACCCACTCCATAACTTCTTGGAACACGCAGCTCCTCAATGGCAGCTGGTCGACTACTATCCTAACGACAATCCCTCGACACGCAGCTTCGGGATGTGCTGTTCGTACTTGTATAGCATAAGCTCTCTAAGCATTCTTCCGACACGTCAATCCCTAAAACTTACCAAGGTAGCGCCCAACATATAGCACAAAAGACTCACAGATGTCTCATAGAGACGATGATACATCGATATGCGGATCATCCCAACATATCGAAAATACAGCGGTACTTGGCTCAGAGGTCCCATTCAAGGGGCATACCCAAGATAACCGAAATTAGCATACCGATTCAGAGGTCCCATTTAAGTGGCATGTTTGTCATCTAGGATAACATGGCGATAAAATGATACCGGGCTTACACACTCCCGCAAGCCTAGTCCAAGTTGTGGAAAACGCCTTTACTCCATGGGAATTTCATGGGTATTAATCTTAACCGATTAGTGTTCGTATTTGAGATTTGGAACATCTTATTCATGTAATATATTAGAAAGTATTCATTATTTCTAATTCGTTATTCAAGGATCTAAATTGCTAGGTACATTATTTTCATGTATAAATTAACTTTGACTTAGTAACTCTTAACTAATTTAATTAGTCGATGGTTAACCAAGGTCGTCATAGTCAACTCACAGCTTAACTAATATTTTAATTAGTCAAGGCATGACTAGATACAAGTCCTTAAGTTTTTATTTAATATTCAAATAAGGTCCTTATAATTATCATATTGATTTACTCGAAATTTAATGGTGAAGACGAGTATTTTAAAATAAAACCTTGAAAGGCATTTGAGTCCAAAATTTAATAATTTCATCAAAATTGCTAAGAATCACGTTTACACTTGTTAAGATCTTTAAAGGTTATTTCTACAACGGTTTTTTAGAATAAAATTTACTTGAACTCTTAAAACAATTATTAAAATAACTAAGCAAGGTGGTTTTAGTTTAAAAAGAATAATTTAATATAATTATTTTTAATAAGGTGTTTGTATATTTTCCTTGCTATATTACGCTTGAATAAAGTTTTATTTTTATAAAGTAACTTCACCAAATAAATTTAAGGTATTAAATTCGGATTAGACTATAAAGTGACCTTTTTGTTCATTTTTGAAAAGGGGTCTAAACGAAGTATTTTATAACAAAATTTTACCAAGTGATTCCCCATAATATAAATGAACTCCTGTAATTGTTTTATGATTTTTAAAAGGGTACATAATTTACTGAATTCCGTACACTATTCAGGCTTGTAGGAATTTTATAAAATAGAATAAAAATCGTATTGATACAAGATCTACGCCCAAAAATCCTATAAATCAGAAGGTAATATATATAAACATTTGAACTCCATATCTTGCATGAAACGAAATGAGTGCAAATAAGAAGCTTCATCATTTTCCATAAAAGTTAGCATATACATACAAATTTTCATTTTGACTTTGTTTTAGTGGGTCTAACATGTGAGTGCATAGTAAATAATTTATTCAAAGGTATATTTTTCATGTGAGGTGATAACACAATTATTAAGCTTATAGACATAATTGGCACATTGTCAATTTTCCACATAATAATTTATTTAAGTGATTTATTCAAGGTGGGCAGTAACATGCATGTAACAAGCAATATTATATTGCACTAAAATACATATATGACACTAGTTAGAAAGACTTATCCTACCAAGATATGTCTATTTGCCTCCTGACTAGATTACTAGTATTCTACAATTACGAGGCAGAGGGTTAGGTTAGGTTAGGTTACCTTAAAGGTTATCCGGGTCTTGAATGTAGTCAAAGATGCTTAGATCAACAGGCTATTCCTCTTCCTCCCCTAATTTGATTCCATGATAACAACAAAATAACAAACAAGTTAGTAATAAATTATCTACTTAATTAATCTAGTAATTATAATCAAGGAAGAGTTAAGAAAAGAAAAGGGAATGAAAAGTATACAAGTTTTAACTTAGGCTTTGTGGGATATGGAAGATGTGAGTATGCAAATATCGTAAGGAGCTTTGAGCAAGTGAAGCAAGGTGTGAAATAAGTGAACTTAGGTGCTTTAAATAGGATGTAAATCTACTCACTCCATGTGTTTAAGTTCACGGATCATTTTCATGCAACTGGAAATCATCACAAAAGACAAAGGTCATGTTTTGTGTAAGAGTGAAAGGTCTAGTCCATGCACAAGAATGAAGAAAGAAACAAAAGTTGATGGAAGATTAGACTCCTCATAAGAATGGATGTATTGGGGTAGGAGAAAGAGTCACAAGCTGCTGCCCTTCTTAAATAGGGGAGGTAACAACAAATCCTTGTTTGTTTGCAAGGTCATCATGGAATTAATTATAAACACCATGATTTTATGAAGGCTCTTTGCACAACCGAGCAGGTTTGAGATTTTAAAGTTGTTAATGGCAAAATAAAATATTACCATTACGTCGGGCTCGGAAAAATAATAAATTTAGGCTTTTGTTTCGCCTCAATCGGAGTCCGGATGAGCAATTAGGGGCCAGAATACGAAGACGGATTAAAGTTACGCGCGAATGAAAAGTCGCAACTTCTAATGATTGTTTCGAAGGCTAAAAAGGTATTGAATGAATTTTCAAGTTTCTCTTCTAAAATTAAAATATCGGGATTAATTATGTAAATATGCTATTAAAAACACGGGGTGTTACAGTACATCCCCCTTAAAAGAATTTCGTCCTTGAAATTAACGATAACTAAAGATGTGCAAACTACCTAATCAAAAAGTTCGGGGTATCTTTCACGCATGGACTCTTCGGTCTCCCAAGTAGCATGGTCGCGGTTTTGGCTTAGCCATCGAACTTTGACTAAAGGTACCGACTTCCTCCTGATTATCTTGGTCTCTCGGGCCAGAATCTCCACCAGTCTTTCAGAGTAAAGAAGGTTGGGTTCGATAGCGACTACATCAGATGTAATGACATGTGATGGATCGCTTCTATACTTCCGCAGCTGGGACATATGGAACATGTTATGCACCTTTGATAGGTTTGGTGGTAATGCTAAACGATAGGCCACTTTGCCAATTCTCTCGAAGATTTCGTACGGTCCGATGTACTTTGGGCCGAACTTCCCCTTTAGGCCAAATCGTCTTAATTATGTCATTGGTGATACCTTTAGGAAAACATGATCTCCCACGGCAAACTCGATCGGTCTTCAGTGTTCATTGGCGTAGGCTTTCTGTCAATCTTGCGCTGCTTGTAGTCTTTCTCGGATGATCTTAATCTGTTCAATCTGGTCTTGAATAGTTTGAGGTCCTAACGTCAGATGATTGCTGGCATCATCCCAGCATACTGGACTTCGACACTTCCTCCCGTAGAGTGCTTCAAAAGGTGCGCAACATAAACTCGCATGGTGACTGTTGTTGTAGGAGAGCTCTATCAAGGGTAGTTGTTTCTCCCAACTGTCATTAAATTCTAGGACACATGCTCTCAGCATATCTTCTAGTGTCTGAATTGTCCTCTCCGTTTGTCCGTCCGTTTGAGGATGGAACGCGGTTCCCAAGTTGAATTTACTCGCCATGCATTTCTATAGTCTTCCCCATAAGTGTGAAACAAATCGAGAGTCTCTGTCAGATACGATGTCCTTTGGCACTCTATGTAGTCAAATGATCTCCTTCAGGTAAGATTTTGCTAGTTCCTCCATGCTCCAAGTCTCTTGTATTGGAATGAAATGTGCCACCTTAGTCAAACTACCCAAATCGCATCCTTGTTGCTTTGGGTTCGCGGTAGTCCCATCACAAAATCCATGGAGATGGAATCCCACTTCCTCATTGGAATATCCAAGGGTTGCAGTAGGCCTCCAGATCTTTGGTGTTCGAACTTCACCTTCTGACAAATGAGGCACTTGGCTACATATTCTGCTACATCCCTCTTCATCTCGTGCCACCAATATTGTAGCTTCAAGTCCTTGTACATCTTATCAGACCCTGGGTGAATGGAATATCTTGAACTGTGTGCTTCCCATAATATCTTCTTGCGAATGGCTTCATAATAAGGCACACACCATCTTCCTTTAAATCTCAAGCTCCCATCGGGATAAATTTCAAATCCTTTGAATTTTCCCTGTGGTATACCCTCTCTAATCTTCACTAACTCTGGATCTTCCCATTGCAGAGCTCTAAGTTCATGATACAAATCGGGTTCAGCAGTCATGGCATTTAAGGTTAACTTTCCTTTATTCACAACCTCAACTTCCAACTTCTCTAAGTCTCGTACTAGCCCGTGAGCGGTCTTCCTACTCAGGGCATCGGCGACGACATTTGCCTTCCCCTCATGGTATTGCAACTCAATGTCGTAGTCCTTGATGAGTTCTAACCACCTCCTTTGTCTCATGTTTAACTCCTTCTGGGTGAAAATATACTTGAGGCTCTTGTGGTCCGTGTAGAAGTTACATCTAACTCCATATAAATAATGCCTCCAAATTTTCAAAGCAAAAACTACAGCTGCTAGCTCTAGGTCATGAGTTGGATAATTTTTCTCATGCACCTTCAACCGTCGAGATGCATAAGCAATCACTTTCCCTTTCTGCATTAGCACACATCCTAGACCATTCAAGGATGCGTCGCTGTAGACGTTGTACTCTTCTCCGTCGGTTGGTAAAGTTAGGATTGGGGCTGAGGTAAGTCGGGTCTTTAGCTCCTGGAAGGCCTTCTCACACTCCTCGGTCCAAATGTACTTAAACTCTTTCTGCAAAAGTTTGGTCATAGGTCTCGCGATCTTTGAAAAGTCTTGGACAAACCTTCGGTAATAACCTGCTAAACCTAAGAAACTTCGGACTTCAGAGACATTCTTTGGGGATCGCCATTCTTCCACGGCCTTGATCTTGGCGGGGTCTACTTTTACTCCCTGATCTATTATGATATGTCCCAGAAATGCCACTTCCTTCAACCAAAACTCACACTTGGATAGTTTTTCATACCACTTCTGTTGTCGCAACTTGTCGAGAATTGCGCGAAGATGAACCTCGTGTTCAAACATAGTTTTAGAGTATATTAAGATGTCATCGATAAAGATAACGACACACTTATCTACGTACTCTCTAAACGTGCGATTCATCTGATCCATAAACATTGCTGGTGCGTTGGTCAATCCAAAAGGCATTACGTTAAACTCATAGTGACCATATCTGGTTCTGAAAGCTGTCTTCGGAATATCCTCTTCTCTTACAGAAATTTGATGATAACCAGATCTAAGATCGATCTTGGAGAATAATCTCGCTCCTTTCAGCTGGTCGAAAAGATCATCGATACGTGGTAAAGGGTATCGGTTCTTAATGGTGACCTTGTTCAAGTCGCGATAGTCGATACACATCCTCATACTCCCATCTTTCTTCTTCACAAATAGCACTGGTGCTCCCCATGGTGATGCACTAGGTCGGATAAAACCCTTCTCGATGAGTTCCTCTAGTTTAATCTTCAACTCTTTTGGGGCCATACGATATGGTGACTTTGAAATTGGGGCGGTGCCTGGCACTAGGTCGATTGAGAACTCTACATTGCGCTCTGGTGGTATTCCAGGTAATTCCTCGGGAAATACCTCAAGAAATTCTCGGACTACGGGTATGTCCTCGATCCTGAGCTTTTCCTCTCCTATGGAATTTATGTTGCACAGGAAGGTATGTTCTCTTTTACGCATCTGGCTTACTAGCTTCATGGTGTTGATGACCTTAACTCGGGTGTTCGGTATGTAACCTTTATAAGTTACTCTTGCTCCGAGCGGGCTCCTTAGTGAAATATTTTGGTCTCTACACTCAAACTTGGCGTGGTGCTTTGCTAGCCAATTCATTCCCAAAATGATGTCGAAACCAGGTAAGTCGAGCCTAATGAGGTTAGCCGGAAAGGTCGATCCAAGGATGATAACAGGAACGCCTCGGTACCTCGCTTTGCAGTTTAAGGTCTAACCGTTAGGAATCGCAATGGATACATGGATAGCTTCGGGATTTGGAAGTTTAGCCTTAGCTACGAAGGTCGGTAATACGTGTGATAGAGATGCTCCTATGTCGAAAAATATGTAAGCCATACAAGAATTAACCATAAATTTACCAGTGATTGTATCAGCTTGTTCCTCTTCTCCACCATCGATCATCATGTAAGCCCTTCCCTGAATCAGTGGGGTTCCCATCTTCTTGGGACAGACGTAAGACTTGTGACCTTCCTCTTTACAGAAAAAGCAGATGATGGGTTTTCCATTGCACTGTTTACGAGGGTGTGAAGCCTGTTTGCATAGGTAACCTTTTGAATTCGAGCCCTGGGTATCGTCATTGCCGGTATTGTCGCCCCTGGGGAAGATCTTGTTCGATAAGTTGGCCTGAAATTTCTTGGAAAAAAGGTTTTGACTTCTGGTGAAAAGGTTTTTGATGACGAGGTTTCTGGTAAAGGGATTTCTGATAATGAGGTTTTTGGTAAAGGGGTTTCTGAATGAAACTGTTATGAGACACTATAAGGGTGAAGGTTTTCTTCTTCTTCTTGTTCGCATTCTGGATAGCAGCAAATATGGCCATGGCTTTCTCATAGGCGACTTGGAAAGTTGGGAAGTAATATCCCACCATCAACTAGTTCAAACTGGGCTCCATTTGATGTACATACTGATTGATGCGTGTCTCCTCATCTGGTACCAGTCTCTTGGCGAATTTAGATAGTTCATTAAACTTGCGGGTGTACTCAGCAAGAGTCATAGCTCCCATCTCTAGGTTTTGCAACTCTTGTTCCTTCTGATGCTTCATGGCTAGAGGATAGTATTTCTTCTCAAGGCTGGCTCTAAATTCATTCCATCCGTATCCAGAGGTTGTCTTTAAAGCTTATTGAGCGATTGTCCACCAGTCATTCGCTGCTCCCTTGAGGTAGTAGGATACTATCTCAATCTTTTCCTCTTCGAGAGTGTGGCTTAGCCTCAGCAGTTTCTCCATTTTCGCTAGCCAATTTGCAAGATCATTAGGATCGTCGGAGCCATGGTAAGATGGAGGTCGATGCCTCGAGAACTTATCGAAAGCGGAGGGGTGGTGTTGGTGTTGGTTCTGGTTCTAGTTCTAGTTCTAGTTCTAGTTCTAGTTCTGGTTCTGGTTGTTCTGGTTGTTGAGTAGCTGCGTGATTGTCGCTTGTGATGCAGCTAGTTGAGCAGCCATCTGAGTCATAGCCTCCTCATATCCTTGTCTCCGTAAGTCCTCTTGGGGATTTTCGTTTCCATTCCCGTTGCTTCTTGTTACTGTCATCTGCTCGAGGTGTGGTATCATCAGCACAAGTAAATGAAAATACATGCACAAACCAGAAGTGAGATAAAAGTAGAACTAAACAAGAAGAACAAGAATGAATTTCATTGTTAACTTTCTTATTACAAGCTAATGCTAGGTAGCTTCATAAGGTGGAGGTTACAATGAAATCTATAACCAACATAAAAGAACGCATTAATCCTACGGTAGACTGAGCTAGGGTTTAGGTTTCCTAGTCTCTATCTAGTACAGAAATCTTGCTCCTTTCTCGATTGATCTGGCACAGGCATTGAGTGCTAACTTGAACTCATACCAATCATAGTAATGGTCCTCTTGGCCTCCTCTGGCTAAGATGCGGTTCCACCATAATTTTGCCTTCCCTATCAGCTTGGTGGTGGCGAACTCTACCTTCCAGCTGGGTGGTACATTAAATTCCTTAAATCTCCATTCACAAACTCTGATAAAGTTTGGGTAGTCTGGCCTCTCGAAGAAGAAAATTGGGCCATTGCCATATAAGTTTGCTCGGGCATTGTCCTTTTTCTTTGTAGCAGCTTCTAGCTTGGGGTTCCTCTCCCGGCGCGTGAAGGGAAAATTATTGGCATCACCTTCCTAGTCAGTAGTCCGATTTTGGTGTCGATTTAATCCTTCTTATCTTGTTAGAGTGATCCCTAAGCCACTTCTTGAATCTCTCCTTCCTTTCTACTTCTGCAACTTCTTCCTTGGTCATTTCCATGGGTCTCTTACTTGATCTCACCATCTAGATGAAATTCAAGTCAGGTTCTAATGCGGCGGTATTCCTAGATTGGGGTCCATTCTAAGTTGCTAAGGATAGCGGTTATACATACTAAGTTAGATAGTTAATCAGATAATTCTAGCAAGTAATCAACACAGCATGCAGAAGGTAACACAAACATTGATCCCTATGACGGTTAGGATCTTTCAGGTAATTCTACCCTCCCAAACATATACCCTTGTTTATTATTCGTCGTAAAGGTTAGATATTGATTCTCTCATTTTAGTGATCTAAGAGTTCTAGTTATTACATTTTATTTGACCCTAAAGTCATGAGTCCCGGATGCTTCCTCGATAGGTAAAATAATAATGTATCTCACAATTACTATTCACGGTCTCATGGTCGCTCTGATACCAACTGTAACAACCCAGTTTCTGTAATGACTTAATTAACGAAAGCGGAAAGAAAGATAAGTCGTAAAAATCAGTAAAATTTAAAACCGTCAACTCGTAATGAGTTGCTTCATAAAACTGGATGTTTAGAACATAAAACAAGGTTTAATATCAAAATTACAAATTAAAGCAAGGTCCAGCTTTAATAAAAGTTTGCTACATAATTAAACTCATGAAAGATCAACATTAGATGTTTTATTCTCTCGAAAGTCCCCTCCTAAGTCCAAGTCTTCATGATCCATGTTACCTGAAATATCATTAAAATAAAACTGTCCCACTTAGTGGGAGTAACTTAACCGTCCTCTATCAACGGCCTCTATCATGGAGAATATTAGTAATGCAATTAGGCGGTCAAACATACAACTCCAGTCACATTACAACATCGACGTGTACACATGTGATATGTACATGAAGTAACACATTGGTTCATATTGGCATATGACATAATAAACATGTGAATATAACGACATTGTTCAACAATATGTTATATCAATCAGCATATGGTAAATCCAAGTAGACGTTATGCGGATAAAAACTTGTAGTCATTTCTTTTTAAAATATTTATTTTCTTCACAAAAAGCACGGGACGTGACTACTAATGTCACACGCATACTCAGGGATTGCATTTCACCTTGAGTACGAGTGGGAGCATTAATCCCGTCGGTCATATCGATAATAGGAGGTTTACATCTCACCCCTAGTGCTCAATTGGACCGGACAACTAAATTGACTTGGTTTAGAAACAAGAATCGTGGCGAAGAATAGACGGCTAATGAATGGACTCAGAGGTCCCATTTAAGTGACATGTCCCATACACTTCGAGACACCAAGACAATCGTAACTATCAAGATCTGCACACGATCGCAACCGTGAAATAATAATTACCAAGATATCTGAAAGGTTGAAAAGCTGATCAAGCTCCTGTCAATATATGTGCATAAACCCACTCCACAACTTCTTGGAACACGCAGCTCCTCAGTGGCAGCTGGTCGACTACTATCCTAACGACAATCCCTCCATACGCAGCTTCGAGATGTGTTGTCCGTACTTGTATATCATAAGCTCTCTAAGCATTCTTCCGACACGTCGATCCCTAAAACTTACCAAGGTAGCGCCCAACATATAGCACGAAAGACTCACAGATGTCTCATAGAGACGATGATACATCGATATGCGGACCATCCCAACATATCGACAATACAACGGTACTTGGCTCAGAGGTCCCATTCAAGGGGCATACCCAAGATAACCAAAATTAGCATACCGATTCAGAGGTCCCATTTAAGTGGCATGTTCGGCAGTTAGGATAAAATGGCGGTAAAATGATACCGGACTTACAGACTCCCGCAGGCCCTAGTCCAAGTTGTGGAAAACACCTTTACTCCATGGGAATTTCATGGGTATTAATCTTAACCGAGTAGTGTTCGTATTTGAGATTTGGAACATCTTATTCCAGTAATATATTAGAAAGTATTCATTATTTCTAATTCGTTATTCAAGGATTGAAATTGCTAGGTACATTATTTTCAAGTATAAATTTACTTTGACTTAGTAACTCTTGACTAATTTAATTAGTCGATGATTAACCAAGGTGGTCATAGTCAACTCACAGCTTAACTAATATTTTAATTAGTCAAGGCATGACTAGAGACAAGTCCATAAGTTTTTAGTTAATATTCAAATAAGGTCCTTATAATTATCATATTGATTTACTCAAAATTTAACGGTGAAGACGAGTATTTTAAAATAAAACCTTCAAAGGCATTTGAGTCCAAAATTTAATAATTTTATCAAAATTGCTAAGAATCACGTTTACACTTGTTAAGATCTTTAATGGTTGTTTCTAAAACGGTTTTTAGTATAAAATTTACTTGAACTCTTAAAACAATTACTAAAATAACTAAGCAAGGTGGTTTTAGTTTAAAAAGAATAATTTAATATAATTATTTTTAATAAGGTATTTGTATATTCTCCTTGTTGTATTACACTTGAATAAAGTTTTATTTTTATAAAGTAACTTCACCAAATAAATTTAAGGTATTAAATTCGGATTAGACTATAAAGTGACCTTTTTGTTCATTTTCGAAAAGGGGTCTAAACGAAGTATTTTATAACAAAAATTTACCAGGTGATTCCCCATAATATAAATAAACTCCTGTAATTGTTTTATGATTTTTAAAAGGGTGCATAATTTACTGAATTTCGTACACTATTCAGGCTTGTAGGAAACTTATAAAATAGAATAAAAATCGTATTGATACAATATCTACGCCCAAAAATCCTATAAATCAGAAGGTAATACATATAAAAATTTCAACTCCATATCTTACATGAAACGAAATGAGTGCAAATAAGAAGTTTCATCATTTTCCATAAAAGTTAGCATATACATACAAATTTTCATTTTGACTTTGTTTTAGTGGGTCTAACATGTGAGTGCATAGTAAATAATTTATTCAAAGGTATATTTTTCATGTAAGGTGATAGCACAATTGTTAAGCTTATAGACATGATTGGCACATTGTCAATTTTCCACATAATAATTTATTTAAGTGATTTATTCAAGGTGGGTCGTAACATGCATGTAACAAGCAATATTATGTTGCACTAAAATACATATATGACACTAGTTAAAAAGACTTATCCTACCAAGATATGTCTATTTACCTCCTGACTAGATTACTAGTATTATACAATTACGAGGCAAAGGGTTAGGTTAGGTTACCTTAAAGGTTATTCGGGTCTTGAATGTAGTCAAAGATGCTTAGATCAACAGGCTCTTCCTCTTCCTCCTCTAATTTGATTTAATGATAACAACAAAATAACAAACAAGTTGGTAATAAGTTATCTACTTAATTAATCTAGTAATTATAATCAAGGAAGAGTTAAGAAAAGAAAAGGGAATGAAAAGTATACAAGTTTTAACTTAGGCTTTGTGGGATATGGAAGATGTGAGTATGCAAATATCGTAAGGAGCTTTGAGCAAGTGAAGCAAGGTGTGAAATAAGTGAACTTAAGTGCTTTAAATAGGATGTAAATCTACTCACTCCATGTGTTTAAGTTCGTGGATCATTTTCATGCAACTGGAAATCATCACAAAAGACTGTAGATACCTCATTTCTACACCTCTCGCAAACCACCCGGTGATGATTGGGCCGCATGTTTGGTACGCGGAACGATTTGTGACAATTCGTAAGATTATCGTCAAGTGATTGCTCAAATATTAATGTCTACCTCTTAGTTGTCATCTACGTGCCGATACGGTCGTTTTGACAGTAATTAGAGTACATTTGGAGTCCGGGCCTAAAACCGTCTTCATTTTCTGATAACCGTTAAATCCCGAGTCAGAATGTTCTGGAATGTTCCGGATATTTGTATTCCATATTTCACAAACTTTATCTTTTGGTAAACAATTTCCCGTAATATTCACATAAGATATTAAGGAAAACCGAATTATTTCCGTCCTACCATAACTCAAACACGGAAATCTTTCTTCCGCAGGAGGAAACCCCTTGGGAACAAACGCGGCGAGTCTTTGCGCCTCTTCCAAGAGACGCGATTCTTCTGCTGCGCCTCTTCCCAGGCCCTTTTCTGCGTATTTCTCGTATCTTTTTCATATCTTTCCGAGATTCACTTCCAAAGAGTCTCCGAAACCCTAATTCCTTCACGTGATTAGTATAAATAGGAGCCTTCGCTCCTCATATTTCTCACGCGAGTGTCCGCCCTTCTCTTCTCCCTTTCCATTCTAGACTTTGTTCTTAGTTTTTGGCGTCTACGTGCTTGAACTTTCGACCACGTATGCTCAGATCCTTCTGAGTACCAGCCTCATTTTGCATGACCGACCAATTTGACCAACTCCACATCAATCAACTTAATTAATCTAATCGTTTTCCTCTTACGAGGGCACTTTATTTGCATTCGCGTCGAGCATCACTAATCGATATCTTAGTCCTTCTCGTTTCGTCAACATGTAAGTCTGAGGGTGTAAAATCCTTCTTTTATTATTGTATTTACTTATTGTATCATCAATTGTAAGGTTTATGTCGAAAACATCATTAAAACCGATTTCTAAAACCATGCTTTAAAACCTCTTTTTTACGGATTTCCAGTAGATAACCGTCGAGAAAGGACGCAGCAACTGCTGCGCCTCTTCGAAGGAGCGCAGTTCCTTCTGCGCCTCTTCGTGAGGCTGCCGCAGTTCTTGCTTCCTTTCTTCTTCGTTCGTCCTCTGTTATTCGTCAAGTGTTTCTTATTTGTTTTCGTTTGTCTGTTAATTCTTCATCGTGATAGCATATAATTCACGAGATATCTGTGAACACCCGTGTTCATTGGCATCCACGAGAGTCATTCTAGACATAGAATGCTAAGGGTAATGATTGCTTAGTGTTCATGTCTCTACTTTGTGTCTTGACATGACACGAGGTATTCGAACGGTTCCAATTTCCCATAAAAATTGGTGGCGACTCCATACAAAAATGCAAACGCTTGTTTCTCTTTTCCTCCCAAGCGCCCCCGTGGGCCCCCGCTGTCCACAGTTTGGCGACTCCGCTGGGGATAATACACTTACGTGTAGCAAGGGTGAAACTTGAACAAGGTTAGGGAATAGTTTGTATAAGACAATTGTCGGTTTTCATAACTCAGTTTTTATAACTCGGTCTTCCTAGACCGTTTTATTCGGCCTTCCTAGGCCCAACCTAACCCATTCGACCAATCGTCCCGTCTAAACGGTCCTAATTCTTATTTGGGCCTAAGGATGGATAGCGATTGACGTCATCCATACCATGATGCTTACTCTTGTTTGTATCAAGGGCCTTCACTACTTGAGGAAATGGACTAGGAATCGGCCTTACTCTTGTTTGGTACGAGCCTCTCCACAGACTTCGGGTTTGATGGTTCGGTATGGCAACCCACCCTTTAAACCAAAACCCTTTTAAATGCACTCAGCATCCCATTATAATGCTTATATAAATGTTTGTACCTTACGTGATCACCACTTCTAAACAAAACCATGACGAGTTTTCAAAAATCAAAACCCGTTTTCAAACAAAATTTCGAAATAGGCTTTCAATTAGCGCAAAATCCGGTCAAAACTCTGTCTGTTTGTCGTGTCAAAATTCGGGCCACAAGCCCATTTCAAAACCTCACTTCGAGTCCACTCCTACAACTACACTATAGTTGACTAGGACACACATTTTCAAAAACCTTGTCTTTCTTCAAAGCTCACTCAACACAAGTGGCACACACCCACTTCACGAGTCAAAACATTTCTTTCTTTTAGCAAGTGTGTTAGAATGGTCGATCGTGTTTTGATTCGTCGCTGATCTCTTATCCAGTTTTCAAGATGCCTGGATCCAGCGAAACAAACCTCCACCAACTTCAAGATGGTAATGATCGAATCCTAGCCGCGCTAGCCCAAATGCAAGTCACCCAAGACCAAGTCTATGACCGCCTTGAACTCATCGAAGGCCGTATCTATGCCGTAGAGGGAAGGTTGCCCCCTCATGAAAGTGAAGTAATAGGTGATTCTGATAATGAATCCAAGGATGAAAATCCTCTCATGGGGATGATCAGAGGCGAGAAAAGACTCCAATACTTAGAGGAGCAATTGATGTACCTTAAGGGGGATGACATTTATAGGGAGAACAATCGCAAGTATGAGGCCGTCAATTCCAAATTGCCAACTAACTTCAATATGACGGATATCCCTAAGTTCAAGGGGCATGAGAACCC
This sequence comes from Silene latifolia, assembly GCF_048544455.1. Taxonomy (NCBI): domain Eukaryota; kingdom Viridiplantae; phylum Streptophyta; class Magnoliopsida; order Caryophyllales; family Caryophyllaceae; genus Silene; species Silene latifolia. The sequence goes on from NC_133535.1 coordinate 86,632,374, forward strand.
TTTGAACCACATCCGTGCCTTCAAGGATTACATGTCTATCAAAGGCATCAAACCCGAGATGTTCTTAAGGATCTTTCCTTCATCTCTTGACACTATCCCAAAGCAATGGTTCTACTCCTTAGATCACAAGAAGGTCGCTACTTGGGAGGATGCCGCAATCGAGTTCTCTAAACAATATGCGGATAATGCCGAGATCCAAGTCAACATGCGTACTCTAGAGGTTCTTACCCAAAATGACAAAGAAGGATTCACCGACTTCCTAAGTAGGTGGAGGAAGACTAGCACCCAACTAGTTGAAAGCCCGGATGAAGCTACCCTTGTGGAGAAGTTTGTGGATAATCTCAAACCCATCTATGCCAATCATTTGAGATACCAAAACATCAAAACTTTCAAGGACTTAACCGTACTAGGGACAAGGATTGAAGATGACATCCGTAAAGGACTCTTGTCCAAAACGGTAGGTCGAGGATATCAAGGTTCCACAAGTCGTTCATACGGCTCTACTAGCAAGACCGATGAAGTTAATCTTCTCGAGCCATCCAAGAAAAGCACCCCACCAAGGAAATTCACAAATCTTGAGGACACTTACTCCAACGCTCTAAAAAGGTTAATGAAGCAAGGTAAACTCCAACCCATTGGACCTACTCCCTAACCTGAAAGGAAATCCAAATTCTGGGACGAGAACTCGTACTGTGAATACCATAGGGGCAAGGGGCACGACACAGAAAAATGCTACAAATTGAAAAACGTGCTTCAAGACATGATTGAAGATGGTCGACTACCAATACCACCGGGAGGTAAGCCCAACAACACTGAGAATCCTCTTGGAGTTCTAGTGATCACAAGTGATGAATCTACCTTAGATTTCTCGCATCTCATCTCCCCGAAACAAGAGGTCATTAATGGGATATGGACGGATAGTGAGGAGGACGTCTATCTCCAAGATCTTCCCTTAATCAAAAGCGCCGAAAGCATCAAAGATGAGATCATTGCCACGCTTGGGACTGCAGGAACCAACGCAAGACAGCAGAAAGGATGGAGAAAATAAATCAAGTGGACCAACAATCAAGGAAGACTCTTCAAGCTCACCACTGGAGAAGGAGAGATGTTCAAAGGAGAACCAGAAGACGATGAGTTCGAGTCGGAGTCGGAGTCAGAGTCGGAGTCTAGAGAAGTCATTAGAGAGTCTACTCCCGTCGTCATCCCCACTCCCTTTGTTTCTCCTAGCTTAGCCTCGAGTAGTCACAGTAGTTCGGGAAATGCCCCAACCACTGTCCCTTTGCCGCCACTGACCATGGATCAGTTGGCTTCTTTGTTTCAACTTTACTTAAATTTTAATATGAATAAATCAGGTTCTGCTTACTCTTTGGTTATCTTGAGTGCAATTCTGTTTACGATGATACTGAGGATGGCCAAGACCCGGACTCGATCGAAATACCTCCCTACGTAGCCAAAGAAATACTACAGGAAGGGGAAGGGGGACCAGTAATAGAGGACACCGAACCCATCAATGTAGGAACCGAACTAGAACCCCAAGAACTTAGGATAGGGACTACCTTGAGCTCTACCGAAAGGGCCGATTTCATAGACCTCCTAAATGAATTCAAAGACGTTTTCGCTTGGTCCTACAAAGACATGCCAGGGATCGACAGGGATATCGCCGAACATAGGATTCCGATTAAGCCAGGTTTCAAACACAGTAAAATGAAGCTTCGACGAATGAGAACAGAATGGGCTCTAAAGATTAAGGAAGAAGTTGACAAACAATTCAAAGCCGGGTTCATCAAAGTTTCCGAGTATTACATTGGGTAGCTAACATAGTACCCGTACCCAAAAAGGATGGGAGAATCCGTGTTTGTGTTGACTTTAGGGACTTAAACAAAGCAAGTCCAAAAGATGACTTCCCTCTACCTCACATCGACATATTAGTGGACAATACCGCTGACCACGCGTTACTATCCTTCATGGATGGGTATGCGGGTTATAATCAAATCAAAATGGCCATGGAAGATATGCATAAGACCGCCTTTGTCACCCAATGGGGAACCTATTGTTATACGGTAATGCCGTTTGGATTGATCAACGCCGGAGCTACATATCAACGCACCGCAACTACACTCCTACATGACATGATGCACAAAGAAGTTGAGGTATACGTAGATGACATGATTGTCAAATCCAAGGAAAGAGAGGGACATATTGCGAACCTTCGCAAATTCTTCGCAAGGCTACGAAAGTACAACATGAGGCTCAATCCTCAGAAATGCACCTTCGGGGTAACATCTGGCAAACTCCTGGGATACGTTGTTAGCCAACGAGGCATAGAAATAGATCCTTCCAAAATCAAAGCTCTGATCGAAATGCCACAACCTCAAACAGAAAAAGAAGTCAGAGGATTCCTGGGAAAAGTACAATATATAAGTCGATTCATATCGAAACTTACGATGATTTGTGAGCCTATCTTCAAGAAACTCAAGAAAACAGACCACACCATGTGGGATGATGATTGTCAAAAGGCATTTGACCGGATCAAGGAGATATTGGCTAAACCACCAGTGCTCATGCCACCACAACGAGATCAACCTCTTGGTTTATATCTCACAGTAACCGAAACGGTCATGGGTGCCATGCTGGCTCAAACTGTAGGAAGTGAAGAAAGAGCTATCTACTATCTTAGTAAGAAGTTCTTGGAGTACGAGTGCAAATACTCACAACTCGAAAAGACATGCCTCGCTCTTGTGTGAGAAACAAAGAAGCTACGCCATTACATGCTTAGCTACTCCGTCAAAATATACTCCAAAATGGATCCAGTCAAATACCTCTTCGAGAAACCCGTCCTCAACGGACGTCTAGCAAGATGGACCCTGATGCTCTCAGAATTCGACCTCAAATACGTGCCACTAAAAGTTATAAAAGGTCGCGCCGTCGCCGAATTTTTCGCAGAAAATCCTATCAATGACGCACAAACAATAGATACTTGGTCATTTCCAGACGAGGATATACTCCAAACTGATGTAGACTCCTGGGACCTATACTTTGATGGAGCATCGAACTTAAGAGGATTCGGAATAGGAGTGTTGCTCATTTCTCCTGAAGGCGAGCATACACCAATTGCTGTCAAACTCGACTTCGAGGTGACAAACAATGCTGCAGAATACGAAGCTTGTCTCATTGGACTACACGCGGCAGTGAGCTTAGGCATTAAAAACCTCCGAGTACATGGGGATTCATCACTGATCATTAACCAAATTACAAGATCTTGGAAAATCCGAAGCGAAAGCCTCGCACCTTATCAGGCTAGAATAGACCAAGTCGCCCAATTCTTTGATCACGTAACCTACCTACACCTACCTCGGGAAGAAAATCAATTTGCAGACGCTCTTGCGAAACTCGCATCTCTGATTAATATGCCGGATCACATGATGGAAATGCCTTTGTGCATCGAACGATGGTCAGAGCCGGCTTATGTCCACCAAATCACCGATGAAGAAGAGATCGCGCAGGAACCCTGGTTCCAAGAAATCCTGAATTTTAAGCTTAATGGTACATATCCATCGGATATGGACAAGAGGGGACAACGTGCTATACGCCTACTAGCTTCCCAATATGTTCTCATGCAAGGAAAATTATACAAAAGAACACCTCTTGGTGTAGTCCTACGTTGCCTTGATCATTCACAGGCACGAAAGGTGATGGAAGAAGTCCACGACGGAGAATGCGGTCCTCACATGAGTGGGCCTATGATGGCGAAGAAAATCACACGTTTGGGATATTATTGGACCACAATGGAATCCGATTGCATCAAATACGTAAGACATTGCCACAATTGCCAAATCTTCGGGAATGTACAACATGTCCCTCCTTCATTGCTCTATACAATGACATCCCCTTGGCCATTTTCTGCATGGGGAATTGACATTATCGGGAAGATAACCCCAGCCGGAACAGGAGGTCACTGTTTCATTCTAGTAGCAATCGACTATTTCACCAAATGGGTAGAAGCGGCTTCCTACACTAGTCTTACAGCTAAAAATGTGGTAAAGTTCATACAAAACAACATCATCTGTCGATACGGTTGCCCACATGAGATCATTAGTGACAATGGATCACATTTCCAAGCTGAGACCGAGCAATTGCTAGCCAAATACAAGATTAAGCATCACCACTCTTCGCCCTATAGACCACAGACTAACGGCGCGGTAGAGGCGGCAAACAAGAATGTTGTCACGATTCTCAAGAAAATGATTGACAACTATAGAGATTGGCCAAGCAAGATACCCTTTGCTTTGTGGGGATATCGTACATCTGTTAGGACGCCCACTGGGGCTACTCCTTTCTATTTGACATACGGCATGGAAGCTGTACAACCAGTCGAGCTAGGAATACCATCCTTGCGTATTTTACTAGAAAGTCAAATCCCGGAAGCCGATTGGAAGAAGGATAGATATGAAGAACTCATCCTCCTGGATGAACGTAGGCTACGCGCCTTACATAATGTCCAAACATATCAAGCACGTATCAAACAAGCTTTCAACAAAAGGGTTAGGCCAAGAAACATCAAAGAGGGAGACTTAGTGCTCAAATCGGTTAGAGCTCTTTTACCTGTTGACCCACGGGGAAAATTCAAACCTAATTGGGCCGGACCATTTTTAGTCAAATCCATACTCCCAGGGGGTGCGGTTAGAATAACAGACCTAGACGGGAATGAGTTTTCAAACCCAACAAACCTTGACCAACTAAAACGATACTATGCCTAGAATAAGAACGAAAAGGCGCCTCGCGTAACCCCACGTGTCGCTCTTGTGGCACTAAATAAACGGCCCCTGGCCAAGCTGAAATAAGATAATGTCACTGTGCTCTTGCATTTTGACAAATTTGTCATCCTCGTATCATCAAATAAACTAAATTCGCACCTTCAGAGTAAGCAAAAGCTCATGCTTATTTTCTCAATTCATTACAAGCTCTTGCTTAGAACAATTATTCTTTTACATTTACTCGAACTACGCGCAAGAGTTTGATTTCATTTTTTTAAGTGAATCTGTAGGCAATCCTTCACAGGATTCAACCCATTATATCTAAAATGTAAATAGAAGGACATTTGCATTGCATTTGAAATTCGACAAGAATAATAAATAGAAAATCACAAACGGTTTCATAACCATTTAACCTTTTTATTTCATTCATTTCTAATAATAATAGTAAGCTACATAATAAAAATAGAATAGGCTAGGATTCTAAAAACCCCACCTTTTTATTACAACGATAAATAATAATAATAATAATCAAATAATAAATAAAGACTCGGGCTATTCCTCCATCTTCCCCTTGCCCTTGTCGTTCTTATCATATTTCTTGTCACGACCTCGAGCCGGACGCTCTTGCGCCACTTCAGACCTAATCACCAACGGTCTTTCTCGAGGCCTAGACTTTCCATTCTTGCCAATCACCATTTCCGCGACAGGAGTAGTCTTTGGTTTCTTCGAAGGATGAACAACTTGAAACCCGGCTTCTTCTTCTCCCTCTCACGGTGCTTCTCTTTCTCTTTCTCTACCTCGCGCACCTTGTAGTCAACGGGCTCGCGCTTCCTCAGTCTCTCGCGCTCTTCCGGAGTAGTAGCCTTTCTCCATCTCAGATAAGAATCCGACACCCACAAGGCATTGGCAGAGAAATTCAAGAACCACATGTTTCTTTGGGCCCATTTAATGGCCCACTCTCTTTGGCTATCTGTAGTAAGCGCCATAGCAGTCTGCGGGACGGTGTCAAGCCTCGGGATCGTCTGTTTCAGCCCAACTTGTCTCATCAACCTTTCCGGGAAGATACACACCATAAACTACAATCCAGGAATGCGCACGGACCTAGTGGGATCCAAAGAAGACACTCCAGTGACGGATTTGAGGTGCCACCACGGTACGACCCACCTAATCAACGGGCCATCGTCGCTCTTCAGCTTGTTCTTCCAGTAATCACAGACCCGAGTGAAGTCCACCATGTACAACCTCGTCCTCATCGCAATCGAGCGGGCATGATAGGAAAGCACATGAACTGGGGGCTTGATCAATCGGAGCTGTTCCATAAGCCAAACCTGCCAAAAGCGGGTATTAGACATCAATCAAAAAAAAAAAAAAAACGTCTTTTACCTGCAGACGGACGGGGCTTCCCAAATACGGTAGATCGCGGTTGGATTTCCTATTATCCAAGCCCAAAATAATCTCTCCTAAGCATAAGCAAGCTGGGCTCCTGCGCAGCTCCATCTGCTCAACAAGGCCCAGAAGACGAGGATCACCTCTCAAGTCTTCATCAACATGCCCTTGGAAGACATACACATGCAACAAGCAAAAGCCAAACGCCCTCCGCCTAGCAACATGGGAAACGGTGGGGTCGGCCCTGTTGATGAATCGATCTATGAAGTCCAGCATCCTAACGCCTTTCGAGGTAACTAGACGGTCCACCTCAAGTCTAGTCAATCCAAGCAAGTCTCTAAATTTGCTCTTGTACCCTTGCGAAGTAGAAGGAATGGCAGGCAAATGTTCGGGATCCCACCCACCAATAGCAGCAATTTCTTCAGGAAATGGGCAAATATCACCTCCAGGGAACGCAAAAACATGGTAATTCGGGTCCCAATAGTCAAGGCAAGCATCCAAGAACGGTTTAACAACCTTGATGAGTTTTAAACTCAACAAAGACCCAAAATTATAAGCACCCATATCATGCTTCTCCATATTCGAAAATTCGTTGGTCCATTCCTTCAAGCGGATCTCCAAAGTATTCATGACGAAAGAATTTATTTTGAGAATTTTATGCAAGAAGACGAAGAGGAGACGGAATATTTATGTGAATAAGAGCTCCATCGACGTCTCTATTTATACTAATTTCTGTTTCCAAAAATCCGTCAGAGCAGAAAACCTTGGGAACAGGCGCAGCACCTGCTGCGCCTCTTCAACGGGACGCAGCTCATGCTGCGCCTCTTCCTCAGCTTCACTTCTGTGATTTTCCGCGTTGGATCTTTCCTAATTCCGTGACAAATAGTTTCCTATTCCTACGGGTTATTATTTTGGTAAATACGAGAAGATTACCATGTTTCAGGTTTCCCAATTTCGCGGGCACGCATTTCGAGGCGACATCGACATTTTTGCCATTTTATCACACTTGTATATTTTCATTTTAGGAAGTAATTTTCATTTTTTTTAGAGAATAATTTTCGTTTTAATATTTCTCATTTAATTCATTTATTTTACCAAATCTCAACATTTTTATATTACTTTCAATTTCTTAATTTCATTTCAACATTTCTAACTTATAGTTTTCTTTTTTCCTTTTTTTTAGGGGGTAACCCTCCCTACCGTCCGGTCATTTCCGGCAAAATTTTTGCATTTTTTTGCATTCTTTTGAGTCACTCGTTTTGCGCTAATTAAGGCCATATGTATATATAAATGTATGCTTTGCGTGTTTTCTATGTAAATTTCGGCAGCATGACGGCGTAAACCGTCATCTACCAAACCTGTTCAAAACTAACTGCAGATACAAGCAAGACAACCCAAAGAAAAAGGCACTCAGGCCGTCGTATATACACCAAACAAAGGAAATGTGCAACAAACTGGGGGCTCGAGCCCCAAACAAAGTCCAAAAATGTTCAAAATCAATGTCCAAATGCACAAATGTACAAAATACGGCAAAAAGCTACACAAAACTACTGTTGGGCGCCCTCCAACTCTACAACTCTCGCCGTAAGAACGGCGATCTCGGCGTCCCGAACCTCGAGCTCCCTCAACAAGCGAGCTGTCTCCTCCCGAGACTGGGTCAACTCTCGCTCCAGCTCGCGGTCACCCTGTAAACAATAAATTGGCTCATGTCAATCGATTCAAGCAAAATCGGAAAATCAAAAATCAAAAATGAAATAGGCGTAAGGTTCATACCTGACGACCTCGACCGCCGACAAGTGCCTCGACGCAGAGAGCTCGCGCAGCCGGTTGGCCACCCTCCACAACGCCACAAACCGAGACGGCGCAACCTGCATTTTCAAAAAGAAATTCTCAGCAATTGAACAAACTCAATCAAATGTGTTCTTACACAAAGGTTATACAAGTTAGAGGCTCACCCTCCGAATCAGATGTTGCCAATCGTCCAGGCCAGCATCCGTCACAGCTACGTCAAAGTCACGCAGCTCGGAAATCGTCGTCCTCCCGGTCGCGTCAGTGTACTCGAGGGTCTCGGGGTACTCTGGAGGCTCGATGCCCGCCGCCTCGACCTCCTGCAAAGACAAATGGTTCTCACTAATCGATGATCTTTCATCATAATTCTAAAAATCAAATCAAGAGGAAAAATAAAAGATGTTCACCACTACCGGCCAGTACGCCAACCTCCCGTAAAGGAACGCCGAGTAGTCCTTGCCAGGCAGAAGGAGGGCGTCACCACTAGCACCAGCCAAGTCCGCCTCCCTCTCAGCCTCAGAAGGCTCCCTAAACATCGTCCTGGGAGGATCGACGGGAATCGTCAACGCGTCCCGAAAACACTGACGAGCCAAGCGCTCGCCCAAGTACCACACAGGACCCATCGACGTTCTCAACAGCAGCCGGCTCGGGCTCCTAGGCCGAAGGACCTCAGCCACGAAAGGAGGCGCTCCAGCGTACTCCGCCCAAGGTCTGGGCACCCACTGTGACAAGATAAAAAGGATCATTCCTATGATCAATTAAAAGTAAATATAAGAAGCATGAGTGAATATAAGTGAGATACTCACGCTGTCCAGCTGAAGAGCGTTCACGTCCCGCCGATAGACGTTGTGAGAAGAACGCTTGCTCTTCGTCCGGCACATCACCCAATCCCTCACCACGGGATAAGCCTTCTCCAGCGGCTCCGTCCTCTTGGGCGCGAGGCTCGGGAAGTAGGAGTACACCCACGCATGTAAAGCAAAATAATCAATGACGATCTTTCGTGATTTGATAAAGAAAGGAATTTACTTTGTTCTAAAGGAAGGTTCATACCTCCAGCAGTAGTCCAGGCCCGACAGCACCAGGAGAAGTCCCCTTCTCCATCAACTCCGGACGAACCATGGCCCTCATGAAGCGGATGAGGACCGCGAAACCAGCAGGACCCGGTCCCAACGCCCTAGGGAACTCGGTCGAAAAGGAAGGGAAGAAGCTTCATCGACAGACCTCTCGCCCTTGTCTCCGAGGTAAATCGAAGACGAAAACCACCGAGCCACAAACGAACCCTCTCTCGGTGTGTACAGGGAGGAGGAGGAGCCGTCTCCTCCCGTCAATCGTCAACAGCGCCGGGTCTTTCCCGCAAAGTAATCTCGAACGTAGGAACCGGGTATCAAACCCGGATCGAATGTGACCTTCGGCGACAACAGTTCCACCAATCAATCTCCTCGCCTCGGCCGAGTCCACCCTCATGGCGTCTCGGGCCACTCCACCTCCTCGGTCCCGCACGCGGACCGTAAAATCATGCCGTAGTCCTCCAGAGTGACTCCCACCTCACCGAAAGACATGTGAAACGTGGAAGTCGTATCCCAGAATTGGTCCAATAAAGCGCGGACCAGGCTAAGGTTAGCCCGCAGCTTCCTCTTCGCGATGTCCCTCTAGACCTGCACCAAAGGACCGAACGCTCCACGCTCGATCATGGCCCGCTCCTCCGCCGACAGCCGCTCGTAGTGCTCCATCGCTGTCGTGTAACCCGAGAACGACCTGATGTTCCCGGCCTCCTATTGTGATTTGAAACAAAAGCTATCTTTAGTTTTGAATAAAATTTGAAAGGAATTTGAACAAATGAATGAAAGAGGATGAGTAATGAGTAGTGAATTCCTATTTACCAAACTCTTCACCGTCCTGTAGGACAGGTGACCCTCTGACCCACAAAGGTGCCTACTCTCCCAAGTCTCGGCCCACGCAGAGCTCCTCTCGGCTAACGACCTCCTCGTCCGACGTTGGCCCGTCTCGGGCCTCCTCCTCCTCGACACCTCCTCCTCGTGAACCTCGTCCCCGGCCCATCACCGCGGCGGTGGCTTTGCTCCAAAGCCTCCTCGACAGTAACAACGTCTATCTCCATGGGAGCTCTCCCAGAAGTAGAAGCCTCATCACCTGCAATATTAAAGCAAATTTAGGCCGCGTCACGTGACGACAAGCCTTGGTTAAGGGATTTTCGAGCCTTCGGAAGCCCTGAAATCGCTCTTTTCTTGCCATCCTTGGCCATATTCCCATCAACCCGATCACTCATGTGGTAATTTGGGTCAAGTCAAGCCTAATTTGAAGCCTAGCTCCGGATTCGAGTCAAAATTTCGGCAGCATTTCGTTATAACGGCGATTATGCCCTAGAAAAGTGTCCTGAAAAAGCTGTCACAAACCAAAATTCCGAGATGGTAGAAAGTTTACCCATCATTCAAGGATCCCAAATATCAAGTTTCATCGCAAATGGGCAATCCTAAGGCTATTTTCGAAGCAATTTACGGTTTAGCTGTGAAACCGTCTCAAATTTCACTCAAAGGCTCAAAACTCGACAAAAATTCGAGACAAATACATGGTTATGTTCCTAATATTACCTATTATCCATTTCTAATGTCAATTTGACAAGGCAAATGCGTTTGGGGGAAAAGCCCCAAAATTTCGATCAAATGGGTCATAAACCCTAATTTTTTCGGCTCAAAATTGAGTAAATGTAGACGATTAATGCAGGAATGAGACACATACCTCGATTAGTCATGATTAATGCAAACTTTTGGATCAAACCTTGGCGGAAATGGTGAAGATTTGAGAGAGAAATTGTGTGATTTGTGTTTCGAAATAATGAACATAAACCTCTGATTATCGCGTTTTTACGTAGAAATAACACTTTGGGGAATAGACGCAGCAGGCTATTTTCAAAATTCGTTATGAGTTCGTTATTTGTGGGCCCATCTTTGGTGCGCCTCTTCCCCGATGCTATTTTATTCTTTTGGTCCGTTTGACGATTTTCTTTCGTTCCGGCCCGCATTTCCAAGCCAGCAGCAGACTGTCGCACGTTATTTATTCCTTCCAAGACCTTTTGCTTGTCGCAACGAGCATTTATTCCTTCACAGAATTCGACACACCTTCATTATGTCTCCAGCGAGAGTAAGCGGATATACTTTCCCTCTCATGACAAGAAGAATAATTCCCAATCATGTCTCCAAATGAGAGTAAGCGGACGTACTGTCCCTCTCAAGACATGAGGATTGACATCTACCTAAGCAGATTTCCCCTCAGCAGTTCCCGCTTGTGTCCTGCTACTCGCAATTATTTCTCGAAGACTACCCAAGCAGTTTTCTCTCAGCAGATCCCGCCTGTGTCCTGCTACTCACAATATTTCGTGTTTCCCCGTGGAGTTCGACAAAGGTGTCGTTCTCCGGAAGTTCCCAAACCAATAGAGTTCCTATACCCAAGCTTTAGTTACCCTTAAGTTGAATTTATATTTGGCCTCCTTCCCGTCAATGCTTTCCTTTAGGGCCCCACACCCTAGCACAATCCTTATATATCTTTTAGGTCTTACCCTTAGCTCCTACGCTTAGCCTTAGCTCCTATGCACCCCGGACGCATCTCGAGAAGAAGTCTCAGGTATGATCTCTTCTTATGGCTGGCGAGCCTCCTTACGTAGTCTAATGGACTTTAAACGACCCTCCCCGGAAGTCGACAGACTCTAAAATGTTCCCGACGACAGGTCCTTGGTTCAGACCCCTTGAGCCGCCTCGCGTCGCCAAAGTCGTCAGGTTGTAATCTTCGATTGACCTGATGGCTATACTTTGACTTTCGCCTTGTCCAAGCCTCAGTCAAAGTGGGGGCTCTGTAGATACCTCATTTCTACACCTCTCGCAAACCACCCGGTGATGATTGGGCCGCATGTTTGGTACGCGGAACGATTTGTGACAATTCGTAAGATTATCGTCAAGTGATTGCTCAAATATTAATGTCTACCTCTTAGTTGTCATCTACGTGCCGATACGATCGTTTTGACAGTAATTAGAGTACATTTGGAGTCCGGGCCTAAAACCGTCTTCATTTTTTGATAACCGTTAAATCCCGAGTCAGAATGTTCTGGAATGTTCCGGATATTTCTATTCCATATTTCACAAACCTTATCTTTTGGTAAACAATTTCCCGTAATATTCACATAAGATATTAAGGAAAACCGAATTATTTCCGTCCTACCATAACTCAAACACGGAAATCTTTCTTCCGCAGGAGGAAGCCCCTTGGGAACAGACGCAGCAGGTGTTGCGCCTCTTCCAAGAGACGCGATTGCTGCTGCGCCTCTTCTCAGGCCCTTTTCTGCGTATTTCTCGTATCTTTTTCATATCTTTCCGAGATTCACTTCCAAAGAGTCTCCGAAACCCTAATTCCTTCACGTGATTAGTATAAATAGGAGCCTTCGCTCCTCATATTTCTCACGCGAGTGTCCGCCCTTCTCTTCTCCCTTTGCATTCTAGACTTTGTTCTTACTTTTTGGCGTCTACGTGCTTGAACTTTCGACCACGTAAGCTCAGATCCTTCTGAGTACCAGCCTCGTTTTGCATGACCGACCAATTTGACCAACTCCACATCAATCAACTTAATTAATCTAATCGTTTTCCTCTTACGAGGGCACTTTCTTTGCATTCGCGTCGAGCATCACTAATCGATATCTTAGTCCTTCTCGTTTCGTCAACATGTAAGTCTGAGGGTGTAAAATCCTTCTTTTATTATTGTATTTACTTATTGTATCATCAATTGTAAGGTTTATGTCGAAAACATCATTAAAACCGATTTCTAAAACCATGCTTTAAAACCTCTTTTTATGGATTTCCAGTAGATAACCGTCGAGAAAGGATGCAGCAACTGCTGCGCCTCTTCGAAGGAGCGCAGTTCCTGCTGCGCCTCTTCGTGAGGCTGCCACAGTTCCTGCTTCCTTTCTTCTTCGTTCGTCCTCTGTTATTCGTCAAGTGTTTCTTATTTGTTTTCGTTTGTCTATAAATTCTTCATCGTGATAGCATATAATTCACATGTATATTATAATCACCATCATTAATATGTTTTAATTCGTCACAAATCCGACTTAAATCCCTTATAATCTCATATTTGTGGGTTTTCGTCATTAAACTCAATCCGGGTTGTAGAAATTCGATTTGTTCATATTGAGTTTCTGGAATTCATCATTGACATATACTTTCATCTGTTTATCGTCATATTCGTCTCATATTCGTCATTAATTCATCATGTTTAGTTTCATCCAATTGATTTGTTTCATTTGTTAATATCTTTCACTCCTGTAATTAATCTATCTTAATTCCGTCTTATTCATGTTTTACTGTTTTTATGACCCATTCACATGTAAATAACCTACTAATCACTTTCATCCAAGTAAATATCATTAATCAATCATTAAATTCACCCACGAACATTAACAACACGCAATTCCGGCTTCACAGCCAGAATTCAGGTCAGGAACAGACGCAGCAACTGTTGCGCCTATTCCAAAGGACGCAGCTCTGATGCGCCTGTTCCGGGTTGAATTCTGTCCCTGAACTCCGTTGTTGCCTTGACCTAGTTATTTAGTTTACGTATAATTGACTATTATTTGTATTATCACCTTCTGTTTTGTTCGTTAATTCATTCTTTTATCCTTTTTCTCAAATTATCCGTTTTAAAGGTATTTTCGACATAAATCGCCTAATCCGTTGTAATTATTGTAATTTCCTTTATTGTAATTCATAATTATTGTATTTTGTATCATTTGTATGTTTTCACATGTAATTGAGCATTAAATCCCTAATTCGACCTAATTGTTTGCTAAATTAATTGTCCACCGACTTAGTTAATTCTCACATGCTAGGATCAAAACTTGGATGTTGCATTGCATGCATATAGCCGACGATATATCAAGTACGAATAACTTCCCTAATCATTAGTAGAGGCCGCTATCGAGGCGGGCGGGATTAGGTGTTCGATCAAAAGAGCTTCCTAATACGTACCCTCACCCCTTACTCCAGATATCTGTGAACACCCGTGTTCATTGGCATCCACGAGAGTCATTCTAGACATAGAATGCCAAGGGTAACGATTGCTTAGTGTTCATGTCTCTACTTTGTGTCTTGACATGACACGAGGTATTCGAACGGTTCCAATTTCCCATAAAAATTGGTGGCGACTCCATACAAAAATGCAAACGCTTGTTTCTCTTTTCCTCCCAAGCGCCCCCGTGGGCCCCCGCTGTCCACAAAGACAAAGGTCATGTTTTGTGTAAGAGTGAAAGGTCTAATCCATGCACAAGAATGAAGAAAGAAACAAAAGCTGATGGAAGGTTAGACTCCTCATAAGAATGGATGTATTGGGGTAGGAGAAAGAGTCACAAGCTGCTGCCCTTCTTAAATAGGGGAGGTAAAAACAAATCTTTTCCCTAAATAGGTATAAGTTATGAATTTACCCTAAATAAAAAAAGGGCGCTAATTTTCGCAGGAAACATTTCTCTCATCCCATTATATTATTGATAATTGAACCCCTTATATTTTCCCTCTATAATTTCTCTCTAATTAAACACATCCATCCACCTCTAATTTCAAAAAATCGTTCACTACAAGAATTCCTGTTTCGGGCGACTTAAAATGGTTACTGATTAAAACAGTCGCCACATCATTGGCGACTGAAAAAAAATTCGGGCGATTACTAACAGTCGCCAATTTGGCGACTACCAAATTCCTCCCAATTATTAGAGCGGGCGACTGATTTTCAAAGTGGTGACTGAAATCAGTCGCCAAAATGGCGACTACCCCGTTGCGGTCGCCAAATCGGTCGCCCTTTTGTTTTTTATGTTGAAAACACGGGACTCTTTCCCCATCTCTCTTACTTTACTAAAACACAAACACACATCAAACGCAAACACACGCCGGCACTCTGACCACCACTGCGACCACCACCACTGCGACCACCTCGACGCCGGCAAGCTTTCCTTCTCCCTTATTTCGCTTCATCCTAACCTATTTGAAGGTATAATATATTTGTTTTAAATTTCAATTTCTTTGTTTAATTTTAGATTAATTTGTTATTGTAATTAGTATTAAGATGATTTGATATGTTTATATAAACATTTGTGTTACATTTGTGTTGATTATTAGGTTTTTAAATGTAATTTAATTAGATTTTGGTGAAATTGGGATTAAGGGTTATGTAAATTGTGGGTTTTGATAGTGATGATTGTGGTTAGAGTAGTGCTGTTGATTTTGATTAGTATTAGTTTTGTTAGTGTTGTTGATTTTGTTTATTGGTGATATTGTTTAGTGAATTAGTATAATGTTAGTAAGGTGGAAGTTAGTATATGTTAGTAATGTTGAATATAGTAAGTTAGTATAAAGTTTGTATTGTTGAAGGTAGTAAATTATTATAATTAGCTTGATGTGGAGTATTCTTAAAGGTAGTAATAAATTAGTAAAGTTAGTATAATTTTAGTTAATTAGTATAGTTGAAGTTAGTAATAAAGTATGATTAGTATAATGTTGTATGGATTATTGTTAAATATGGTTCTATCTTTTATTGTTAAAATTATGGTTTATCTATTATTTAGATTAAAATGAAGAGATTGGAACGTGGATGGATGTACGAAGAAAGAGTTGATCAGAAGAGACGTCCTACCGCTAGATTTATAAAGGGGGTTCGTGGATTTATTGAATTTGCTAAACAAAATGATAAATATGATTTGGTAGAAAATAAACTTAGATGTCCTTGTACTAAATGTAAAAACTTGAAATATCTACATGACATAGAGGTAGAAGGACATCTTTATACAAATGGGTTTTGTCCAAACTATTACAATTGGATTTCTCATGGAGAAGCATATTCTCCCAAACAACCTCAAATCCAACAAAATGAGAACCCATATAGAGATATGGTTGTTGATGCCTTGGAGTCTAATATTTTCAATAATGACGATCATCTTGCAATGAATGAAGAAGAACCGCCAAATCCACAAGCAAAGGCCTTTTTTGACATGTTAAAAGCTTCTGAACAACCATTATATGAAGGGAACAAAATGCCATTATTACAAGCCGCCTCTAGGATAGTAACCTTGAAATGTGAGTTTAATATGCCATTTAATGTCGATGATAGCATTGCTTCTTTGCTTGAGGATGTTATCCCCGAAAATAATGTCATGACTCAAAATTTCTACAATACCAAAAAAGTAATTAAAGGTCTTCAACTTCCACATCAAAAGATTGATGCATGTCCCAAAGGATGTATGCTCTTTTGGAAAGATGATACTTCCCTTGACAAGTGCAAGAAATTTCAAAGAGATAGATATGAGACAAGTGAGAGAGATATTGTTTTGAAGGGAAAAAAGGCAATAAGGGTAATAAGAGAGGTGAAAAGAGTAGGAAACCAATATCAATAAACCCGCCATTAATTTACTTTCCTCTCGCTCCAAGACTTCAAAGAATGTATGCAACAAAAAATATTGCCGAACAAATGAGATGGTACAAGGAAAATCCTCGTACTCCGGGAAAGATGTGTCATCCGAGTGATGGAGATGAATGGAAGCATTTTGATATGATGTATCCTGATTTTGCTGATAACCCCGCAATGTGCGGCTTGGCTTGTGTACAGATGGGTTTTCTCCATTCGATCAGTTTGGTAAACCTTATTCATGTTGGCCCGTAATGATCACTCTATACAACTTACCACCTTGGTTGTGCTTGAAAAAACAATTTATCTTCTTGTCACTTATTGTTCCCGGTCTAAAGAATCCAAAAAGTAATTTAGATGTTTATTTACAACCGTTGGTGGAAGAGTTGAAACATTTGTGGAAAGTTGGTGTGCAAACATATGATGTGTCCAAAAAGCAAAATTTTCAATTAAGAGCTTCACTTTTATGGACAATAAATGATTTTCCCGCTTATGGAATGTTATCGGGTTGGTATACTGCTGGACAAAAGGCATATCCTTATTGCATGGAAGAGAGTAAAGCATTTTATCTCCCTAATTTCAAGAAAATAAGTTGGTTTGATTGTCATAGACACTTCTTATCAAAAAGACATGGACATAGGAGGAACAAGAAAGCTTTCTTAAATGATAAAGAGGTGCGTGATGATGCTCCGGATCGAATTCCGGGGGATGAGGTATGGGAATTGATATGTGATTTGCCAACTACTGTTGATGGTACAGAAGAAGAGTTTAAAGAGTTGGAAAAAAAAATGGTTGGTTTAAAAGAAGCATTTTTTGGGACCTTCCGTATTGGAAAACAATGTTAATTAGGCATAACTTGGATGTAATGCACATAGAAAAAAAACTTCTTTGAGCTACTGATTCACACGATTATGGATGTAGAAGGAAAGTCATGTGATACTATTGGTGCAAGAAAATATATAAAGAAATTTTGTGACCGTCCCAAATTGCACATTCGCAAAGACGGGTCAAAGCCAAAATCCCTTTTTACTCTTGACAAAGCTCAAAGGAAGGTATTGTGTGAGTGGTTACGAAAGTTGAAGTTTCCTGATAGATATGCATCGGATTTTAAACGATGTGTTGATATGAAGAAGCTAAAGTTGCAAGGCTTGAAAAGCCATGATTGTCATGTCTTCATAGAACTATTATTACCCGTTGCTTTGAAACATTTTCTCCCGACTACCGTGTGGAATGCAATTGTTGAGATTAGTCAATTTTTTCGAGATTTATGTTCCTCCTCAATATGCGTTGATGACATGATACGTCTCAAAGAGCAAATACCGGAAATATTGTGTAAACTTGAGATGATCTTACCTCCTACATGTTTTAATTCCATGGAGCATCTACCGGTTCACTTGTCTTACGAAGCCAAAGTTGGAGGACCCGTCTAATACAGGTGGATGTATCCATTTGAAAGGTAATAAAAGTTACCTAGTATTATTAAAATTATAACTATTATTGTTTTATACACTTTAATTTTTTAACTTTATCAACTTTTAATTAAGCTCTACAATTATATTATAGGTTTCTTAAACACATGAAGAAAAAAAAATGGTAACAAAGCTCGGGTAGAAGGTTCTATATGCAATGCCTATTTAACAGAAGAGATTGCAAATTTTTGCTCTCTTTACTTTGAAAAACATATAGAAACCAAGGCAAAATACTTGAACATTGACAAAGAGGATGAAATTGATACAAGTTTACCCGAGTTTTTTCAAACTCATGATGATTAAGGTTGCTCAACAATTGGGGGAACAAGATATTTGGATGACAAAGAATATAATCGTGCTCACCTTTACATTCTATCTAATTGTGAAATATTAGAGCCATATGAAACGCAGTTTGTGACTGATTTCATGAAAAAGCATCCTAATGTGAGCAAGGATGATGTTTGGAATAAACACGAGGAGCAATTTCCATCATGGTTTAAGAAGCATGTTATTGAGTTGAATATCGAAGATGATTTGATAAGGAGTTTGGCCTCTGGTCCTTCACAAATGATTAGAACCTGGAATCGATACCTAGTTAATAGATTCAATTTACATACATTCAACTACGGTAAAAATAAGGCTAGATGCAATTATGGTGTCATTATTTCTTCTCTTGATGACAATGACTATTATGGTATAGTAGAGGAAATCTTTGAGATGTGTTATAATGGGTGTGACCGTGCTTATAAGACTGTCTTATTCAAGGTTGAATGGAAGGATAATTCTGTGGCCGGAACAAGAGTACATGAACGTTAAAAACTCGTAGAAATAAATCATACTCTAACATATTCTAAGTATGACCCATTTATACTCGCACATCAAGCTCATCAAGTGTATTTCTCTTCTTATGCATGCACGAGGAATGATAGAAATCAAAAGCAATGGTGGGCAGTCTTTAAGACAAAGGCAAGATCAAAAATAGATACCTCTTTTTTCCAAGAAGAAGTAGTACCAACTAGCACAATTTTGTCTCCAATTGAAGAAATTGGTTATGAGAATGGGAATGAAGAGGGTGAAGAGCTGGAAGATGAGGAAGAGGGGGAAGAGAATGGAGAAGATATAGAGTTGGAGGAGAGGGAGGAGGAAGTGGATAATGATGATGATGACGACGATGATGATAATGATGATGATGATGATGATGATGATGTTGATGATGATGATGATGAAGAGGAGGAGGATGAGAATGAGGATGTGGATGAAACTGATAAAGAGGATGATGAGGATTAGTGTTAGTTACACTGGTAAAAAAAATTTATTTTATTTTTTATTTTATTGTAATTATGTTTTTATTTTACTAACAATACTTTTTAATAATTTTTTTTTGCAATTGTAGATGGCAGGAGGTCGCGCAGGACGAGGTAGACAGCGAGGCGGTAGTAGTCAGCGTCGTAGCGCGTCTTCTTTAGAGGATGAGGAGACGGAGATTGAGCAACCGTCGGTCGAGGAATCGACCAATGATGACTCATCAGATCAGGGACCCGAGATTTAGTGGACTCGGAATGGGAAGATGATACTTGATCCGGCGGGTCTTTGGTAAGATATATGTTACTCATATGTTCGTTTCACATACTCCATTAAAGTTACAACATTCACACTTTGTTTAATATAAATGCATACTTGTACTTAACATATTGTATTTTAGGTTTAACTGCAGAACGATTGTAGGAGATTGTTCGGCTAGTACGAAATAAAAGATGATGGGGCATGTTCCTACTTGTTGGACTGACGCTACGCCCCAACAAAAAAAAGAATGGTTCAACATATTTCGGGTATGTTTTTGTATATATTTAATTTGTTAATTTATATCTAATTTTCAATTATTAATTTATACTAATAAAAATCTTTTGTAGAAATCCTTTGATTGGCCGTCAGGATTGGAGTATGTAGTCCGTGAAAGGTACAATGCTATTTGTACTAAAAGATATAGGGACAATAACTATAAGACCGTGAGGAGAAAAAAGGAGCCCGAACATATGAAAGGTGTGTATTATTTTATTATTTTGATTACTTGTATTTAGTTATAATTAATTTACGTGACCATTTTATTTTTTCAACGCTATTTTAAATTTTAGGTGAGGCATATCAGGGTCTAATGAAGAAACGTTCAACCCCCGAATTTAAGGCCAAGTCGGAACAAGCTTCACTCAACAAAAGGGGAGGAAAGAAAGAAAGCATTGTTGAGGCTACTCACTGCGGGGGATCTCGTTCTTTCTTAGACCATGTTTTTGGAGTAAGTCTACATAACAACACCTTAGATTATTATTAAAAAAAATTAACTGTGAAAACCACGAATTTATGCCTTGTTTGTTTTTTAGAAGGGGAAAAAAAATAAGGTAGAGATGACGGCTCCGGAGCTCTTTGTAGACACGCATAGCAAGCTTGACGACAAGGATAATAGGCATTGGACTAAGGTGAAAGACAAGGAATTATATGTAAGTTTCATTAAATTAGTCAATTTCCCTTAATAAGATTATTTATTATAGGTAAATTTTTCATGTAACAATAACCTTTAATTCTATTTGCGTTGTTGTTTTTTTTTTTTTTTGTAGGATGCTTATTTGCGTGAAAAAGAGAACAACCCCAATAGGTCCGATAATGATATTTGGTTTGACTTGGTTGAGGGGTACAAAAAGGGCCCGGTGTATGGAACCGGAGAAGCTCATGGAGTTTTCTACAAGGCGCCAAAAGCAAGGACTTCTTCAAAGTCCAAACAAACTTATGAGCCGCGAATCGTAAGTGTCTTACAAGCACAACCTGATGAAGAAAGGAGAGGAAACGCTGAAAGGGATCAACAAATGCGGGAAATGAAAGAAAAGTTTGACAAGATGGAAGCCTACTTTGCTTCGTGCAACTCCGGTCCCCGTCCCCATTGGCAAGATCCTAATGATCCATCCGGAGGAGGCGGTTTTGGCGCGGGTGCTTCCTTTCCTTGTGCTTGACTTAGGTGCCCCTTTCCCAAAACCTAAGAACATGGTAGTGTAAGTTAGGCTTGTGACGGATTTGGTTTGATTAGGATTTGTTGGTACACTTGTAAACTTGGTTTATTCTCATTTTATATATGAGATTTGGTTATTGGTGTTCCATTTGTGTTGTTAGTTTGGTTTGCATTGGTGTTGTAGCAATACAAATGTAGGTACGAGCAATGAAATGGATTGGGTAGTAGGAAAACCGAATTTTCATGCAAAATTACACTGAAAATGGCGACTGAAATGTATTTTTGGCGACTGATATCAGTCACCAAAACAGAGTACCCAAAGCAGTGGCCACTGGTTTGCCAGTACCAATGGCGACCATTTGGCGACTGAAAGTAGTCGCCAAAATGGCGACTAATAGCAAAGTAGTCGCCAAATTGGCGACTGAAAGTCAACCTCTGGCGACTGAAATCAGTCGCCAAAATGGCGACCACTTTGACTTTCAGTCACCAATTTGGGGACCACTGTCAGTCGCCATTTTGCGTGTTTGGCGACTATTTTGTCAGTCGCCAAATTTGGCGACTGAAATCCGTCGCCCGAATTCCATTTGGCGACTAAGGCATGCGACTGTGTTATGGCGACCATTTTCAGTCGCCAATATTGTTTTAGCGACTGATTTCAGACGCCAATTGTAGTCGCCCGAAACAGGAATTCTTGTAGTGGTTAAATATGATTACTATTGTTGACGTTGGGGGAGAGGTTCGTCGGTCGACTAGGTCGCCGATGGGGAGTCGATAGTGATGTTGAACTGGGGGATGCGGGGTTGGAGGGTAGGGGTTGAGAAATTGGGAACACCGGTGGTGGATTAAGCCGACGAGGGAGTAAGTTGTCGGCCAACTAGGCCGCGTGGGTGAGGATCAATGGGGTTCCCCTGGCGGGTCGGAGGTTGGCATGGGCAAGGGTGGTGGCGTGGGGTCGAGGTTTCTATGTTGAGTGTTACGTGTATTGGAGTACTACTATCAAAGTCAGACGGCCGCGACAATAAAAACCCCAAACCATCCCACACCAATTAACCCCTAATTAATTTCAACATAAACCCTAATTATAGTACTTCAGATACAAATTTTTGATAAAGAATCAATTTAATTAGTAATATTGAATTAATAAAAATACCTGCTCTATAATCGAATAATCATTCATAATTGGAGAATTTGAAGAAGGTTGAATGATTCAACAATATAGAGAATGAAGAGAGAATTAATTTGATGTTTTTTAGCCAGGGTAAACATGGTGAAAAAGTATTATTATGAGTAAAAACTTTATTGTGAAAATAATCTACGAAAAAGAACAGATATTATCATTATCTCGTGGTGAAAATATATTTGTCATACGATTATTTGGGTGTGATCATGTCATCACTAATTCATCAAACGTCATTTGAACTACGGATTTAAGTGTACAAGGAAAAAGGAAAGGGTATGCTTGCTTAATTAAAACACATGAAAGGAGACAAATCAATTTGCATAATGAAAATAACCAACATAGAAAAGAGACGAACGCGAGCAAATGATTGAGACGCTCAAATATGGAAAATTACAAAAAAATGAGCGGGAAAGTGAGAGTAGTAATGTGATGCTAATTAATAGTATGCTACTCAATATCATTAAAGTTGTTAGAGCGTTCATTATTACTTTGTATGTATTTATAGGTATCTAATACGTCTGGTAGTGGGTTAATTCATACGACATCAAGAAAACAGAGGAGCTCAACGAAGATAATACATTTGAGTAAGTTAAGGAATTACTATAATTTGTCGACACATGATTTTAAAGGTCTATTCATGTCTATCGTATCGTTGCAACATTGAGTAAAGAGCCAATGAAACAAGTCATTTTATATTACACAAAGTATTACAATATCAAACCCTAGTAAAACAATTTCCTAGAGAGAGAAAAACCCTAGAGAGAAAAACTCTTCTTTTTGAATGCTCGATCCAAGTACGGGTCTCCCGCCGGAGGCCCCTCACCCTATCACGAACACTGCTAGTCCCACTGCCAACACTGAAAATGTGATCGGCGATAGCATGGTATTTACTGCACTACCAAATCAGAAAAATGCTAAGAGGAAAACGATGCATGTCGAAGAATTTCTCGCGAATTCGACATTGGTGAACTCATCGACGGCCGTCATTTCGAGTCAGAGCATTCCTGAAGTTCGCAGTGAGGCCGTTCCTTCTCAAACAATGAACCCACCCATGTCATACAAGTCAATGGTGCAAGGATTTGGGAATGGTGAAACATCTTTCGATCCATTGTCTCTGGAGGACTTCGAAGAAGATTCCGAAGACGATGATGAACTAGTGGACGATGAAGAGGAAGAGGTTTGCCCACGGATCCATCTAACGAAGGACAAAAAATTTATCCTTCGTAAACCATGGCGTCACTCTTTAATCATCAAGATGTTCGATAAAAAAATCGGATATCTTGCGCTTATGAGGAAATTACAGGCTAAATGGTCCATTAAAGGTAAAATCTCTTTGACGGATCTTACGTGCAATTATTATGTTGCGAGGTTTTCCACAAAACAAGACTACGATTTCGTCATGACTCAAGGTCCTTGGATGATTGACGATCACTACCTAACGATCAGAAAATGGGTCCCTAACTTCGTCTCGTCGGAAGACAATATTAGGTTCCTGACAGCTTGGGTCCGTATACCTAATCTACCTGTTGAGTATTTCAATGAGCTATTTCTTAAGAAAATAGGATCAAAGGTAGGAAAAGTCATTCGAGTGGACAAAAATACGGCCTCAGCAGAGCGAGGACAATTTACTAGGCTCAGCGTTGAGGTCGATATATCGAGACCCCTACTCTCGAAATTTCGACTAAATGGCAAGGTATACTGTATTCAGTATGAGGGATTGAAAATGATCTGTTTCAAGTGTGGCCGTCTCGGGCACATAAAAGATCAATGTCCCAAAAATCAAACAATCGAAGTCGAAAGAAGTCTCGAAGAAGGATCATCTGAAATGGTTAATGCCAATCCAGAAATAGCAGCCAATTCATTGGAAGCAGGGCTTCGTCCGGAGGAAAAAGATGATTTCGGGGATTGGATGATGGTTAGGAAGCCACCTAGGAGAAAACCAGAAGCTAATTTGGGAAGAGCAGGTGTTCCCGCCAATGTCGAAACCCAAGTTCCCGGACCGGACAAAGCTCGAATACTTCAGGTTCGAGATTTAATATCCTAGCGAATAATCAAGTTATTACTGAAATCCCTAATCAAAGGAATCAGCTAATACGGGTAATATTATTCCGACTTTTACTCAATCCCACAATATTGCACAATCTTCTAGAGTCAATCAAAGAGCTCTATCTTTGACCAAGAAAACAAATAAATCTATTCTCAATAATATCCCTTCCAAAAACCAAGCTAAATATATTCCAAAAAATAAGAATATTTTGTCCCCTAAAACAACCAGTATCTCCAATATTATTCCTAATAATATTCCTACTCAATCATCTACCCTAAAAGATATTACTAATTTACCTATTCCTCCCAATAATCCTTCTCTCGCAAACAAGAACGTACAACCCTCAAACAATAATTCTGAAAACACAGTGCCAATAGTCCAGATAAACGACACTCAACCTCAACATGAATCCACACCCGTACTTTTCCTATCTAGACCGCCCCCTTCCACAACTGAGATGCCTACCACAGAACCCACACTTAGTGGTGGTTCCACCAACCCAACGGACATCGATAGCAGTGTGGCCGGAGATGGCCGCTCCTTATATGGGGGTGATGATTTCGGAGTGCCCAGTGATGGATGTCAAACTCGAATCAATGAAGGGATTTCCCTCGAAGCTAGAGATGGAGTTATCGATACCATGGAGTATTGATAAACTACTCAAACTCGTAAGTCGTGCCTATCTATCTTCTTTAGATTATTTACCGGATCACATGAATACACGAATTCCGAATTTGTGTCCCAATTTACCCCATATCAAGTTTATGGTATGGAATGTTCAAGGAACTGGAAACAAAAAAAAGATAAATGCTATAAAGGAAGTAGTTAAAACTTATCGACCATCTGTCCTTGCTTTGGTCGAGACACACATGGGTCCTGATCATGCAGTGAAATTAGGCGAAATTCTTGGTTACGATGGACAATCACGGGTCAATGCAATTGGCTTTAGTGGTGGTATTTGGCTATACTGGAACACGAACATAGTTACTGTAAATCCAATCATGGAACACGAACAATTTATTACCATCGAAGTGGCTCGTAATGGAGAGGTTCCATGGTTCTTTTCTGCTGTCTACGCCAGCCCGGACCCATCAAACAGACGGGAATTATGGTCCGAGTTGGAAAACTTTGCCAAATCAAATAATCGTCCGTGGCTTCTAGCTGGGGATTTTAATGAAACAAGGTCGTTGAATGAAAGGCATGGAGGGGATCGAAACATGGCTAGAAGGTGCGAGAAATTTAACGACTGGATTGAGGATTGCGAACTTAATGAACTTGCCTTTTCGGGTCCACCTCACACCTGGGCTCGAGGGAATACAGCTGATACGAGACAGAGTGCTAGGCTGGACAGAGCCCTTTGCAATTCGGATTGGGGGACCTTATTTGAAGACGCGATGGTTAAACATCTCCCGGCTTTTCAGTCTGACCACTGCCCACTCTTGATTTCACCAAACGGGTTCGCCCCAATGGCAGCTATTAACAAACCCTTACGTTTCCAAGCTTGCTGGATGTCCCATGAGAATTTTAAAGAGTTTGTGGAGGAAAATTGCCCAAATGAAGGAATTTTCCCCACTCGGCTAGAGGAGCTATCGACAAAGTTACAGGATTGGAATAAACAGGTTTTTGGTAATATCTTCAGACAAAAGCGCGAACTTAAAGCACGCATCGAAGGTTGCCAAAGGGAACTTTCGAACCAGCGAATTCCTTATCTTATTAAACTGGAGGCTCGACTTAGGAGGGAATTAGACGAGGTCCTTGATAGAGAAGAAGCTCTTTGGTACCAAAAATCCCGCATGGATTTCATCAAAGATGGCGATCGCAATACGTCATATTTTCATGTTAGCACCTTGGTTCGAAGATGGAGGAACCGGATCACATCGCTGAAAAATGGTGATGGTGAATGGGTCGATGAACCATCTGAAGTGAAGAAAATTATTGTTGACTTCTATCGATGGCTGTATACCGAGGAGCAATCAGAGGAAGTTGAAGATAAATTGCCTTGGAACCTTTTCCAAGATTTCTCTAGCAAGGATTGGGAGTGGCTTACGCGACCGTTCTCAATTGCCGAAATTGAAAAAGTTGTCAATAATATGGGAGCGTTGAAAG
The DNA here is from genome assembly GCF_048544455.1 of Silene latifolia. Classification (NCBI taxonomy): domain Eukaryota; kingdom Viridiplantae; phylum Streptophyta; class Magnoliopsida; order Caryophyllales; family Caryophyllaceae; genus Silene; species Silene latifolia. The sequence continues at coordinate 86,658,547 of NC_133535.1, forward strand.
CTCCGGGTCCGGATGGATATCAAACTTTATTTTATCGAAAGAATTGGGATATTGTAGCTGAGTCTCTTTGTTCGATGGTAATCAAAGCATTGGAGGGTAAAGGAATGCCGGAGGGGCTCAACGATACTTACTTAGTCCTTATTCCGAAGGTTACTGCACCGGAGACCATCTCACAGTTTAGGCCCATCGGCCTGTGCAACGTGGCATATAAGATAATCAGTAAAACTCTTGCTAATCGTATAAAACGAGTGTTACCACACCTAATTTCAGAAACTCAAAGCGGGTTTGTACCGGGCAGACAAATCACGGACAATATCGTAGTCTTTCAAGAGGCTATACACTCTATGAGGAAGCGAAAAGGCAAGCAAGGTTTTATGGCCATAAAAATCGATTTAGAAAAAGCCTATGACAGGCTCCGCTGGTCTTTCATTCACGACACCATGAAGGATATGGGCTTCCCAGGTTTACTTGTCGACGTGGTTATGGAGTGTGTCACCACTACGAGAATGCAAATTCTATGGAATGGGGAACCGACTGAGCAATTTACTCCAACACGGGGTGTAAGACAAGGTGATCCTCTATCATCATATCTATTTGTTATGTGCTTGGAAAAGTTACAGCAGGCTATCGATCTCGAAGTGCGTAATAAGAATTGGAGACCCATTACTATAGGTCGAAATGGACCTAAGGTTACCAATCTATTCTTCGCAGACGATATGGTCTTATTTGGGGAAGCAAATGAAGAGCAAGCTCTTGTTATGCGTATTGTCCTCGATAACTTTTGTGAGGCTTCAGGAGAAAAAATAAGTGTCACAAAATCAAGGGTCTTCTTCTCAAGTAATACGGATGAAGGTACTAGACGCAGGGTCAGTTCAGTACTCGGTTTTGAAGAGACGGCTGATTTGGGTACTTATCTTGGAATGCCCACCATCAATGGTCGGTTAACGCGTCATACTTTCGAGCATTTGGAGGATAAAATTAACAACAGACTGGCAGGCTGGTCTACGAAGAAGCTTTCTTTGGCAGGACGAGAGACTTTAGTTAAATCGACCCTCTCAACTATTGCTAATTATAGCATGCAGACGGCTAAAATTCCACGGACGATTTGTGATTCTATAGACAAGAAAGCACGTCGTTTCCTTTGGGGAGGAGATGAGAATAAGAAGTCCATCCACTTAATTAATTGGGAAACAATACAGCAGCCGAAGTCTCGTGGAGGGCTAGGTATTGTTTCAGCAAGGCAAGCAAATGCAGCCTTTCTTACAAAACTTGGATGGAGAGTTTTAGCTGAGCCTCATAGTTTATGGTCAAGGGTTCTCCGGGCCAAGTATTGCAACAACAGGTGTGACATCGATATCTTTCAATCAAAGAGCAGCATGTCAAATATATGGGCTGGGATATCGTCTCAATCGAGAACCATAGTGAGGGGCACAGCGACGGCAGTCGGCAATGGAAGACGGACCCTTTTTTGGGACCATGCTTGGGTTGATGGGGTTTGTTTATCAGATAATGTACTAGCTCCTATTCCAGACAACATTCTAGGGGCAACAGTTAGCGAGATGTGGTGTGAATCTAACGGTTGGAAATGGGACTTGTTTGCCGATTATTTACCACAAAACGTGCTGCTCAAGATCGCGTCAATTTCACTCGTCAATGATCCGAGCTTGGAGGATTCGTTATATTGGCAGGGCTCCTCATCGGGTAAGTTCACTATTAAATCCGCCTTAGGTTATTTGAAGGGTATCGACTATGATCAAATTCCTGAACCACCAGTATGGCGTACTATTTGGCGTCTGCCGGTACAACCAGTGGTGGAGCCAGGGAGGGGCTAGCAGGGGCGGTCGCCCTCGCTGGCGTTTGAAAATTTCGAAATTTTTAGTTAAAATTTTCAAATTTTTATTGAGCTCCCCTTATAATATTACCGTTTCGCCCCCGCTGAAAAATTTCGCCCCCGCTCACATAAATTCCTGGCTCCGCCACTGGGTACAACAAAGGGTTCGGGTTTTCCTTTGGGTAGCAGCACACGACAGGCTGATGGTTAATGTCAATCGGGTTAGAAGAAATATGGGAGACGACCCATTATGTCCTAGATGTCACGGCTCAGAGGAAACTGTAGAGCATTTGCTCCGTTCTTGCTATGTCTCGAAACAAATTTGGCAACTAGTCGGGATCGATCCTTCCAATAACTTCTTTTTCGACACTCCTTTTTTAACTTGGATCACGCAGAATGCTAGCAATGATATCGAATCATCCATCGAAGACTGGCCCATGTACTTTGCTCTCACATGTTGGTGGATATGGAAATGGAGGAATAACATTGTTTTTGGAAGGGATAATGACAACCCTCTACACCCGCGGGATTTTTTGTACCAACAATTCCATAGCACAAAGCAAGCATTAGATCGTCACAGTATATTTGTGCCTATTCCACGCAGTCCAAGAACGGAGATATTCATCCGTTGGTCACCTCCTCCCCACGGGTGGACACTCCTAAATACAGACGGAGCCTCTAAGGGTAACCCCGGACCAGCAGGAGGTGGAGGTATCTTTCGCGATGAAACGGGTAATTTTATTACTGCTTATTTCTTTTCTTGTGGGCATTGCACTTCTATGAAGGCGGAACTCCTAGCATTACTAGCGGGTCTAGAAAGAGCTAAGTCTCTTAATATTTCGAAGCTGCTCATCAATATGGACAACTCTCCCTGCGTCAACCTCATTAATGAAGACCAGCTGGTTAGCAATGGGTTGCAATTCATTGTTAGACGCTGTAAGGATCTTATACGAGGAAGACATTGGAGCGTCAAGCTGGAACACTCGTTCAGAGAGGCGAACAAAGCAGCGGATTTCTTGGCCAATAAAGGAGTTAACGCAAGTACTTTAATTACGCACTTAGATATTCCTTTTAATGAACTCCGTCCTATCCTTAGGGAGGATGTCTTTGGAGTCACAACTCCACGTGTAATCGCTAATAGGTAGTTTTGGGGCTGCGCCCCTCTTACGCACCAAAAAAAAAAAATATTACACAAAGTATTTTCATGAGGTATTACAATATATAAAAATCGATCAATTTAATTAAAAATCTTTAACAAAATCGATCAAGTAAAATAAGATCCCAAAAAAATTCATGGACTGATTTAATCAAGTCCAACAATCACATCAAAATATGTTACCAAGAGTTTTCATGAAATCTTCTTCTTAATTTGAAAATTCCAATCTTCTTATAGTAATCCAAGCATAGTTGGGTACTTGGGTGTATTGGAGTAGAAAAAGTTTTGTTTCTTCCGGGAATACCCATACTCCTTACCCCTAACCTTTTATAATATTAGGAGAACACCAGAATTTTGGTTAGACTACTGGTTGTTTGTTGGGCACAATAAGCACTTGTTACAACCAAAAACTAAACCCCTCAAACATTCTGCAGAGAGTCAAGCATTGGCAAAAAAATACAAGCAAAATCAGGCAGGAAAAAAAATACCCACATTCATTCACTACCCTTTTCTCTCTTTCACAGTTTCGCCTGTCCTGTCACATGCGTTTTCCTGCACAATAAAAAAAACACCAGTATTTTCTTTTTGGGGAAAAAAATCTTGAAAAACCAGTTGCAGAAATATCTGTAGAGGAATTCTGAGAGATACCCACATAAGATTTCTCCACTGATTCTTCAGTTTTTTGGTTACCCATCTAATTTCTCACCAAAAGGTGTTGTTTCTGCCTGTTTATTCTTCTGTTTACCGTTTTTATTTTATTTTTTATATTTTCATTCATAGAGTTGAAACTAGTCTAGAGTATGATTCTTTGTTTATTACTTTAGATTAATTTGTTTGATGTTTCTGGGCTTATTTAATGTAGATTGTATGAATTTATGCAGTTTTTGGTTGTTAATGTATGAATATATGGGGATCCATGTCATGTTTGATGCGTAGATGAGTTTGTATTTGTCATTGTCTGATTATTATGTTCCTGCTGCTGTCTGTGTTAAAGCAATGTATTTGATTGATGATGCATTTGAGGAAGGGAGAATTTAGACTTGGAGCAATGTTAATTGCACAATACCTGCATTTTGATTTATCTCAATTTGTGTTGTATTTAAATGTTCAGGTTCTTCTATTATCAATAAAGTGGGTTTGTTTTGATCTCGGAGACGGTGGAACGTGAAGGAGGGTAGGGTTTTGAGGGAAACTGTAAGGTTTATGCGACCGAATCTCCGGTGAATATGTTGCTGAAATGGTTCTTTTCTAGTTCGTCGACGATGATTTTTGTATCGTATCAGATATTTGGGTGAAAGGCTGTTTGTCTAACTTGATGCCCGCTTCTGAAACGTGGCAAATAAATTCAAGATGAATAATGATTTAGGTCACACATCAATTCCTGGAACCTCAAATAACAGTCTTCAGAAAGGGGATTTTGGATGCTCATTGAGCCATATCCAGAGTTGTAATACGTCTGACTTTTCTCCCCTTAATTTCGTATATCAGAGGAGGAGGCCCCTAAAGAACACTTCTCTTTCTCAGGCTTGTGTTTCTGCAAAGCCATCTCCTGACTCTATAAGTTTTGTTTATGAAAGGCGGAAGCGTCAGAGAAGCGGTGTAACTAATTTTTTTAGTGTAGTATCGGCAAATACATCGCTGAGTGGTGCTTGTAGTTCTTCCATCAGACCAGAAAACCCTATGGCTACATCAATGGAGAAATTAAGAGGCGTTCATGAAGCGGATACCGCTAGATTTTCTTCATTATCTGCAGTAGTCGGCAACAAAGAAATGCGTTTCACAACCTCAGATGCAAATGATGGATGTCCATTTGTCAATCTGGGTTCTATTTCAAAAGATAAAAAGAACAAAATTGTTGAGCTGTATAGTGTAGATGATAGTTGTTCATCATCAATGCTAAACATGGATGGTGGCATAGTTCCCTCGATCACCGAAATTGATGACACAGATGAATGCTCTTCCTCGGGTGCACATGTTACAGATGTGGTGAGGGATGATCTATCATTATCAGTGAAGACGCTATGTGTTTCTATTCTTCAAAGTCACAACCTGCTTAATAGACGTGGCCCTTCTGTTGAAGATGATCCATCCTGTTCCAAGAGTAGTCATTCTCGCTCATGTCATGTTTGTGGCTTAATTGAGACAGCCGAAGAAATGCTAATATGCGACGAGTGTGAAGAAGCATTTCATCTTTCTTGCTTCAATCCAAGCATAAAGAAGATTCCTATTGATGATTGGTACTGTCAATCTTGTGCTAAGAAGCAGCATAACTTGATGAAAGAGAGAGCAGTGACAAAATCATCGATTATTAGAAGTGGAAAGGGTTATGCAACTTCTGTTGGACATTCGAGTCCTATAGAATTAATGTTAAAGGACACTCAACCGTATATAACTGGTGTTCGAGTTGGTAAAGGTTTCCAAGCAATTGTGCCAGAATGGAATGGACCAATGACAAAGTATGTTTACTTGACCTATATCATGTTTTATGAGTTATGACACAGTTTATTGATATTTTTTTGTACACAAGTGTCACCCCTTGGTGTCCATTAATTATTATAATATCTTACTTTTAAAAAAGGACAAAATTCTTGCCCGTTTAGTGATCCTATGAAATCATTGAAGGAGTTATGCTTACTCGTTTCCATATTATGAAGGTAAAAGAAACCAGAACTTCACTGTTCCAATCCCAATTTCGAGGTTATTGTATAACTGGACTCAACTGCTCAATTCTTACTTGACCTTAACTTTTCGTCTCGTTGTAGATAAGATTACTCTCCATAGCGTTTATCGCTTTCCGTTTGTATATAGGCATCACCCCTTGGTATTTTTTTTTCTGTACTTGAGTGTCGCCCCCTTTTGTTTTCTTTAAGTAATATCCTACATCACTGATAAAAAAGAGTAAAGAAACCAGATAGCGTAGCTTTTAAGACAGTACTCTCGCTGCTGATGGACATTGTTAGAGCCTAGAAATATTTAAAACACCGGTTAAGAATCTTAAGATAACTCAGAGGGTGATACAAGTTACTTTCAAAAGAGTACTATCAGGTAATCTTGTTCTGGATGATTAGTTCCACCTTTCATAAAGAGGTGCTTGTTACTCGACAATATAAACTGGTATCCATGGTTAATGTCGGCCGTGACACTGGAAAAGGTTTTGGAGGTTACCAAGACCGCGTATCACCTCATTTTGAGCCGATATTGGCCACATATAGCGAGATTATGCCGCAACAACCTATATTGCAACCATGACTGAAACCAAGATTCCAAGATTCCATATTATGCGGGTAACCACTTTTCTGAAAGGGGTTTTATCTTTCAAACTGAAAGCGGAAGTCTTTGTCTGGATGACTCAAAGATAAATGAAATTGAGGATAAATGGGTAAGCATAGTGATTAGGGAGCAGGACACGCCCTACACGAATATAGAATCTAGGAGTTTTGATATTCATGAAGTCTCTAAGACTCAGATTTGAGATCTAGGCTTGGCCGGGTCTTTTCCCTGTAAATCATCAAGGTTGTCGTGACCCTTTTTTTTTTGAGTTGGAAAAAAAGGGATTGAGTTCCAAGAATTCTCCTTCATGCCTAATATTAGAGTGGGTTGTGACCCTGTTAAGCTCGTCGGAGAAGCCTCGCGACCGACATGTATCGGAGTGTCGGGCACTGTTATTTTCCACAAAATTTTCTTCTTTTGATTTAAAATAAAGTGTCGAAGTATCGTGTCATCTCGGACACTTCAAGTGTTGGACACACGACACGTGATCAAAGTGAAGTGTCGGAGTAACATAGGTAGTCACAACAATGTGGAACTACTTTTTTTGTATTTTATGCTGAAAAGGGGTGCACCCTTAATGAACTCACAAGAAACCATAAGTGGTGGTGACATTACCAATTTAGGTCTAAGGCTTCCATTTAGACTGTCAAGTATTGAGAAGTCGAATTGGTGACATGGAGAGGGGCCTAAGGCATGCCTTTGGAGTTGCATACAGTTGCACATACTTGCAAGCTTATTTGGACGCGTAATGGTCAGCTTGGGCCTTGGGGAGCATGCATTAATACGAGCTTCATTGGGATATTTAGGCAGCTTGATTATCTAAGGAGGATTGTAGATTCTTTATGGATGCGCACAATTACTTTCATATATCACACATTGATAATTCTCTTATATTATCGATTTGCAGTTGCGTTGTTTTTCTGCCTTTTAATATTTGTGGTCTCGTTTGGAAGGCTTTCTTTTAGTCTTGTTTTCTTGCGAGATTCTAGGCCAAATCCTTTTTTCCTCCACTGCTAATTTACTCGCACAAAAAATCCCTAAAGTTGTACCCCTGTTACAGAAAAAATATGTATGAAATAAGTGGCTATGTAGAGGAAGAGAGTTATGTTGGATGTGTTCACAATGATTTCTTGTGTTTTTGATCTAGTTTTCAAACTCGGGTGCAAGTTGTTGGAGACAGGTACATATCCAAGTGTTAGGGTCTTCTTGACTCTTTAGTTAAAATACAAAGAATGTCCTAAAAAGAGGACCACCTTTTCAATGAAGACATTTAATTATAAGCTTGAAATATTATTTTCTATGAGATTTTTGAGATATAAAGCTTAAAAAATGGTTCGTATACCAATCTCTTCCTTTACATTTGTCATGGGGGCCTCTTTTCTTGTCTTGTCAAGAGGTGTTAGATTGGTAAGGATTGAGTATGGATTCCATCACTCATATTTACAGGGGTTGTTTTTTGTTTGATATGGATATGGTTTCGTCGAAGATTCTGATATAGAACAAACACTGGGCAATATATGTAGTGTACTAGACTGATTTATCCATGTCTGTTCGACTGTTCAGAACTTTTTATCATTTGAAAGGGTAGGAAATATATTTATTAAGACGATTGAACTTTAGTTGTACTAAATTTGTCCCTACTAATTTTTATTTTATTTTTCACTAGTACTCCTCGTAATATATGCACTTTACTTTCTGAGCCTGATCACACTCCGGAAGAATAAAAATGGAATAAAATATGCATTTGAACATTAGTACGTTGAAGTGTATCATGCCCTGCCTCTGGTATTGCTATCTCTAGTCAGCGTATTATTTATTGTCTTTGCTTCTCCATTCAAGTTGTTTTGCCCTTGTCTATGAGTGATCACTATTGTTCTTTCTGTGCAGGGGCCTTGACCTCATTCCCAAACCAAAGGAGTTGGATCCGTCATTTGGTGTTAATTTATCTGTAAGGATTATGTGCTTTAATTAATTTTACCGCATGCATTCTATGTTTCTTCTTGGAAGAATTGACCAACTCTCTCCCTTTTTATCTCTCTTTTTTTTTCTTTTATTGGTGGCCGTAACTCAGAGATTGGTTCCTGGAAAGCCGCGTAAGTCCATTTTTATTGGTAATTGGCTTCAATGTAGAGATGTCATTATTGGCATGGGGGACGATGCTGATGGAACTATATGTGGAAAGTGGCGCAGGTACTCTCAATCTATTCTGTTTTGATTTATGGGTTTAATTTGATTGATGTTCTCCAGAGTTATTGAAGCTCTCTTTTCCCTTTTCCATTAACAAATTATGGAATTTTGTTTAGTTGATTGAATTTCTCTCATTTTTGGGTTTCATTTGTGTTGAGATCCTTGGGCCTCTTCTTGTGTGTTCTGTCTTCTTTTATTCACAGAAGGGGATAGGTATAAGTATAAGTACTGGATATGTGAAGCTGGGCAGCTGGCTAATGTGCTTTCTTTTAAAGGAAACGCTTTTCCGAGTTTCTCGTATATGACTCTGTACCTTCTGATTAGGAAAGCTGCATGGTAGATAGTTAATTACTAAATGTTACAGTATGTCACAGAGTTTTTCGTTATCAACTGTACATGGAATTCGCATCTAATATCATGTTTAATAAGATCCATAAAGATGGCATTCCTTAATCTCCTCTTATTGGTTTCATCTTCGATATTCCTGTGTTATTAATGTATTTGGAAACTGTTACACACTGTTTCGATGTTAAAAAAATGGCTGGATTACTATAATTACTGGGAAAAAATCTTACATTGCAGAGCTCCTCTTTTTGAGGTTCAAACTGATAAGTGGGATTGCTTTCGCTCAGTCCTTTGGGATCCAACGTATGCTGATTGTGCTGCGCCTCAGGTGAGAACTGTTTCGCGTTATTGATACTATGGCAGTTTATTATATGACCAGGAGGGGGATTGGCTTCTCCTATCGATTTGGATTATATGTTTGTCTAATCTGAGATTGAAGTGTGACATAGGGTCCTAATACATCTACATTTGCCTAAATTTGTTTGCATGCTGAATTATAACTTTGTAGCTTCTTGTTTGTTCTAGGAGCTTGAAACTGAAGAAGTTTTGAAGCAATTGAAATACATTGAAATGGTAAGTCCTTTCAGCCTATCCCTTATATTTTTCTGATTAGATAACCTATTATGTGATTGAGAAAGGGGCTTTTGTATATGAGTTGACTTTTATGTGTACATCAGTACATGTTCATCAAATGTTTGCTACTTCGCTGAGTCGTGCTATCAGTGAGCAGCTGATAATTTGCCCTCTTTTTTTTTTTCCTCATGATCTTTAAACCACTAAATGGGCTGCGTTAACATATTTTAGTTATACCTTTACTTTGACCATGGTTTGACATGATTTTATAACCAATTTATATTAAAGCTACGGGCTCTGTGCGCTTTTTGCCTGTGTCTTCAAATTTCAATATATATATATATATATATATATATATATAAAGTCGCTGCTGTACTGGCATAATTTGCAAGTTATGTGTGCATATTTGGATGTGTTACTCTTGTGTTTATTTATGGAAAATAGATGATTATTAGTAAAAAGTGAAATACGAAGTTGTTTTTGGGAAGAGGATTATGTAGGCCTTATTCACTAAATCAGGGGAACTCTAAACATAAGTCACTAATCCTTGGAGTTCCATACTATGAAGTTCAATTTTATCAGCCCCCATGCCCCCTGGTTAATAACTCCCCGATTTATAAAGATTACTAGATACGGAACATTTAGTTGATGAACTACAAGTCATTGTTCTGGAAGTTCGCAAATTATCAATTAAAACATTTAAACTATATTTGAAGAGGTAATAATCATTATCACTAGCAAATGAAGGCCAACGGTGGAGAAAGGAAGGCTGTAGATAGGGGCTTTTGATCATTGAACTATATCTCTAATCAAACCCATGAAAGTACCAAAGGAAACGTACTCAAGTCCATAGTCTCTGGACCAGCAACTTCATTATGGAATATTCCATCATTCCTTTACCACTTTTGTAGACATGATAGTTAAGCATGTTGATCGGATGATAGGTTTATGATCCAATTATCTTGACTCTTGACATGATAGACGTATTGTCTCGCGTACCCGTATCCGGCACTGATACAACTCTTAGGCAACATGATTTCTTGTGAAATAGTTGTGTTCGACACTTGACTCGGTGCTTGTATTAGATACTTCTAAATGAGGCCGAGTCATTGACGAAGATTCTCGATGAGAAATTAGTTTTTATTCCCAGTTGTTCATTTGCTTTGTTTGGCTGAATTCATTTGATCTGTCATGCAGCTGAGACCTCGACTGATAGCAAAAAGACGGAAGTTAGAATTATGTAGTGTGAACGGAGCTAATGGGACCCAGGCGGCAACAGAAAATGCAAGCGCCAAGACTGTATAAATGCAACATAGAAGAAGCTTCTTTTTTTGATGACACCGTTGTATGTCTATTGATTTAGTGGTGAAGGTGTAATGGGTCTGATTTTTATTTTTGTTGTGACACAGGCTACCCATGCTTGCTAATCGTCTTGCTAATTATCATTAACATACTAGAATGATCAAAAACTAATGTAGTTTCGGCTGGTTTTCACTGATGTAAAGATCAGCCCCTGCTTTTTTAGCGGTGATAATTTTTCAGGTCATGCATAGTTGGTTTAGCACATGGGTTCGAGAGTGAACGGTTGAGAAAGACTCTTCTCACCCACAGCGACAGGGAACATAAACATTATCTCCGACATCAAATTTGTGCTGTTCAATTGTTACATTGTATGCTAAACATACTACTTCCTTTGAGTTCTACAGTAATTATCAGCTTACTCCTTACGTGAGATTAACTAGGAGTGATGATGTGATCTGTCTTTTAACGACGACAAAAAAAAAAACACAACCTACGTGACATGTAGTTTAAGTTCAAAATAAGGAAGGTAAGATCATTAGAAAGAAAGTTACAGGGACATTATAAAAAAATATGAGGTTGCTTTAATCTCTTATATACTCCGTATAAAAGACTAGTTTGAAAGCCCGTACTTCGTACGAGTTAATGACCTTGATTATTTTAAAACTAAGTGATAGAACTTTATCGAATAGCTGTTTCGAAGTTCAAATCCGAGTGTTACATAATTCTAAAAAAAATGAAATATCTTAATCCCTTATGGTCTCTTGATACGTACTTGATTCTAAGTAGCTTCTAAAGTTTTGTTATCTCGAATTCTAGCAAAATTTATTAAGTACTAATCATCATAAGTGTAAGGGAATCGGGGCGCTTTGATAGCTCTTATGATTAATATAAAGATAAGGTGTGAAATTAATGAATAGTTTACATTTGCTGTATTTTGTGAGGGAGAATAAAGCAAATGTAAACTATTGACTGGGACGGAGGGAGTATATATTTTGTTTGAACCATATACCCACCCTTCAAATATGGACAATTTGCTTACACATATCATGTTTTAAATTAGTCATTTCAATTTTTTCTGTTCAATTAATAAGACCTTACATAATAATAATAATTAATCTTCTAATTACTGATACACAGTTCATTTTTACTCCATATGTTCTTTCTTTCACAAAGCACGTGTAATGTATACTCCTATGATCATCTTATTGCTATCATTCCATCGTAAAGGCATAAAAGATAAACTCATCTATGTTTTTGGTCACTATAAGCAAACATACAATTTAGTGACAACAAAATTATAGTTTGTTAAATTTTAGTTTTAACCGTTAATAATAAAAAAACTCTTAAGAGCTCTCTTTTACAATAGTTAAGTGACTCAAAAGATTTTGGGTTGATTTTCAAGTTTCAAGGATGACTTCTATTTATAATCATAAGATCACCCTACCTTATGTTATTCATTCAATATGGGATAATTCTACTATTTATATGTAGTATATTCACAACACCTTCATTATAGTTCAATATGGGACAAATAACATACTAAGAAATAAACCATCTATTCACACCTAGCTCGATATCCAACCCGATTCCCGAAATACGGACAATTGCTACTCACTATATCTAATACGGAGTAGTAGTTATATTTAATAATATGAGCAAATACTATATGTTAATATTCGTACGCTCAACATCCAATCCGATTAATAACGAGCACATACTAACAAACTAATTTTATCTAGAGTCTAAAGTTTTTCGCACGTATATAGATAACATTTGTGCAATTTTATCTTATTGTTAACAAACTAATGTTATCTAAAGGCCAAAGTTTTTTTAGTATAAAATTAACATTTTTTTCTTATAAATATTAAGTAGTTTTTAAGGGTTGGACTCTCAAGATGAAAAAAATGTTAAAACTTGAAAAATTAACACGAAAAATTAACATTATGTAACATTACTTTTAAAGTCTCTTATATAATAAATATACTACTGATGTATGTTCGTTATTTAAAAATTCAGCTTAAAAATTTAAAATAAATAAATTATTGCTAAACTACTAAATTTGAGTAGAAAAGGAGATGATATAACTATATATAATTATATAATTGTGAAACCACCAAAATCAAAAGTATAATACAAATAAATTTCACTATTGTGGAGGTAATAATACAAACTCTTATAAGAGCTATCTAAGAAAATACTTAAGAGACTCAAAAGATTTTGGGTTGATATTTAAACTCCAAAGATGACTCATATTTATAATCATAGGATCACCCCACATTATGTTAATCTTTCGATATGGGACAATTCTACTATTTATAATAATAAGATCAACACACCTTATGTTAATCTTTCGATGCGGGACAATTTTACTATTTATAATAGGATCGCCCCACCTTTTCTACTATTTATACGTAGTATGTTCACCACATCTACATTATTTTTCAATGTGTGATATATAACATACTAAGAAGTACATCATCTTTTTCACACCTAGTAATAACGATTTGTTCTTTGGAGTCAGGCCTCCTACTCCCCCTTAATTGATATATGAACTCTATTTGTAAGTCTTTTAATTTAAGTACCTATTTAAACAAAAAAAGATTGAAGACATATTATTCCGTCTCAAATAAAAATTCGTGATAATAAAATAAAAATAAATTTGGTATGAAGACTACATAAGCCGTTATGGCCTATGGGTCTTTTAGGAAAATGTTTTTGTAGCATTTTATTATGAGTGTGTTGGTGTTCCTAGAGCTAAGATGGTAGCTGAACCATGAGCTCTTTGCTATACTTGGATTTCTTTAACTGTTGTGCGCTTAATTGTTTGACTAATATTCAGTGACTTGGTCCCATTATAATGAAATCATACCACATTATTTTTTATATCATATTGTGAAGATAATGATACAAACTCTTAAGAACTCTCTAAGACAATACTTGAGAGACTCAAAAGATTTTGGGTTGATAAATAAATTACAAGGATGTCTTCTATTTATAATCATAGGATCACCCCATCTAATGCTAATCTTTCGATGTGAGACAATTTTATTATTTATATATGTTCAGTGTTGAACATATAAAATACTAAGAAGCATATCATCTTTAACATGTGCAAATAATATGAAATCTATACTATAATGATAGCATTTTTTTAGTACGAATATAATTATACTATTTTCATAATTTTTTTTAACGATATTTTTTTCTTCAAATGAAATGTAAAAAGTTTTTATACAAAAATTAGAAAATCACTTGCATATAATTTAGGAAATATATATTATAATAATTAAAATATTTTTTACTTTATTTTTTATATCAAAAAATATTATTTTATGATACTTTCCTAAATTGATTTTTGATGATGTGGACAGCTTAAAATAGCTCGAAAAAAGCCTCTTTTATAAATATACTAGATTTAATGCCCGTGGGATGCACGGGCCTTATAGTATTCACTACTACAAATACATGCAACTATAACGGCCCTTTAATAACGCTTATTCACGAAAATCACCATAAGACGTAGAATGGATGGCGCGAATTTTACCAAACTTAATTACAACGGTTCTATGTTGTTATTGGTTTTAACAACGGGTCATACTTTAAAAACCGTTGTTAATATAAAAACTAATAACAACGGTTGAATCTGTAATACATTTTAACTGTTGTTAATAATTTGGCGCAAAATTAGTGAAAAGTAATTACAACGGTTTTTTTAGAACCCGTTGTTATTAGGTTGTAACAACGGTTGTAGACTGAATACCCGTTGTTATTAATGTTATGCAAATCTTAAGAATAACAGATTTCTTTATTCTGCTATGCGCTACAAAACACAAACACAAGCTAATACTGCTACTATACACTAATATCATCCTCCATTCCTCCCTGATCGTCTCTCTTTCTTCATCTCCGTCACTGTTGTCACCGTCTTCTCTCCCTCATCGTGTTTATCAATCAGGTATATATGTTTCTTAGTAACGCTTATAGATATAGGATTGTATGTTCAATTTCCTGGCCTATGAATGTCGATTATTTTTGAATTTGTGAATTTTTTGGGTTATTATCTAATTTGTTGATAATTTAGCTTAATTGCTTTCCTGAATTTCGTTTATTTGTTTGCCTATTATTGGATTTTTTGAATTAGTTGCTTATATATTACGAATGTAAAAAAATAACTCAAACTTGGATAATTGATGCAAATATGAGTGACCGCAACTATAAGGATGGTTTAGCTGAATATTATGAAGTCGTTTCGAACAATTTGAAAGGTTCTTCTAGTATTGCATGTCCTTGTGAAAGATGTGGTAATATTAGGTATATGGCTTTTCCGGACGTTAAAATACACCTAGAAAAGTGGAGATTTAGTCGATCCTATACACATTGGATTTTTCATGGGGAACCATTAGAGGACGAGAATAGCTTTGAAGAAGATGATGTTGAGGTACACGAAAGGCCAACTGATGATCCCGAGTTTGCCGAGTTTTTTGAGTTGGAAGAGTTGGAAGCAGAGAAGTTGAATGTTGTGTCTATAGATAATGAAGAGAATGATGATGAGTCGAATGCTTTTGAAGATGTAGGTGATGACACTATTAATTGGGATGACCTTAACAACATGTATGAGAAGTTGTGTGAGTCTGAAGCACCTCTGTATCCTGGTTGTAAGTTCACAAAAATGTCGGTTGTGGTGAAGTTGTATAATATCAAGGGGGGTAAATGGGGTGAGTGACACGTGTTTCACTAATTTTTTAGCCTTGATAAAGGAGTTGCTTCCAGATGGAAATGTTCTACCTGTTAAGACATATGAGGCAAAAAAACTAATAAGAGGAGTGGGTATGAAATATGAGAAAATACATGCATGTCCAAATGATTGCATATTGTATCGGAAATTATATCAAAACCTAACCAATTGCCCTAAATGTTTGGAGTGGCGTTATAAGGATAAGGAAGGGATCCCGGCTAAGGTGTTGTGGTATTTTCCATTGATACCAAGAGTCATAAGGATTTATGCAAATCCCGATGATTCAAAAATGTTAACTTGGCATGAAACAGGAAGAATAAATGATGAAAAGCTAAGACACCCGGCAGATGGTATGCAATGGAAATCGTTCGACGCTAAGTATCCCGAGTTCGGCAATGAACCTAGAAACTTACGTCTAGCGCTGTCCACTGATGGAATGAACCCATACGGAAACATGAGTAGCCAACATAGTACTTGGCCATTAGTGTTGGCTATTTATAACTTACCTCCATATGTGTGCATGAAAAGAAAGTATTTGATGTTGTCGTTGTTAATTTCCGGCCCTAAACAACTTGGAAATGATATATATGTCTATTTGGAACCTCTTCTAGATGATTTGCGAATGTTGTGGGATAGTGGGATAGAAGTATTTGATGCATATAAGAACGAAACTTTCAATTTGAGAGCGATGTTATTGTGTACAATATCTGACTATCCGGCTTATGGCGACCTTTCTGGGCACACAGTTCATGGGAAAGAGGCTTGTCCATTGTGTGGGGAGGATATCGAGTCTGAATACTTGAAGTCTTCTCGTAAGTATGTGTATATGGGAAATAGGAGGTTCTTGTATCATGACCATTGTTATCGCAAGAAGCAGAAAGCATTCAATGGAAGACAAGAACTTCGTCAACCTCCTAGAATTTTGAGTGGGCATGAAGTTTATCAGAAAGTAAAGCATATTGAGATATATTATGGGAAGAAGAGCGGCTCTGTAGATACCTCATTTCTGCACCTCCCGCAAACCACCCGGTGATGATTGGGCCGCATGTTTGGTACACGGAACGATTTGTGACAGTTTGTAAGTTTGTCGTCAAGTGATCGCTCAAACATTTATGTCTACCTCTTAATTGTCATCTACGTGCCGATACGGTCGTTTTTGCAGTAATTTGAGTACATTTGGAGTCCGGGTCATAAAACCGTCTTCATTTTCCGAAACCGAGTCAGAATGTTCTGGAATGTTCCGGATATTTCTATTCCATATTTTATAAATATTTTAATCTTTGGCAAACAATTTCCCGTAATATTCACACAAAATATTAAGGAAAACAAAATTATTCCGTTATTCCATAAACTAAACACGGAAATCTTTCTTCCGCAGGGGGAAACCACTTGGGAAAGGACGCAGCAAGTCTTTGCGCCTCTTCCAAGAGACGCAGATGCTCACGCGCGCCTCTTCCCAAGTCCTTTTCTGCGTATTTTTTCGTATCTTTTCATATATTTTCGAGATTCACTTCCAAAGTTTCTCCGAAAACCCTATTTCCTCCGTGTGATTAGTATAAATAGAGACCTTCGGTCTCACATATTTCTCACGCGAGTGTCCGCCCTTCTCTTCTCCCTTTGCATTCTAGACCACGTTCTTATTTTTTGGCGTCTACGTGCTTGAACTTTCGACCACGTAAGCTCGGATCTTTCTGAGTATCAGCCTCGTTTTGCATGACCGACCAATTTGACCAACTCCACAATAAGCAACTTCTTATGAGGGCACTTTCGTTTACATTCGAGTCGAGCATCACTAAACGTATACTTAGTTCATCTCGTCTCGTCAAACATGTAAGTCTGAGGGTGTAAATCCTTCTTTTACTTATTGTCATTTATTTATTGTAATCATATTGCAAGATTTATGTCGAAAGTATTTATAAAACCGATTTATAAAACCATGCTTTAAATTCTTTTTTACGAATTATCAGAAGATAACCGTCGAGAAAGGACGCAGCACCTGCTGCGCCTCTTCGTGAGGCTGCCGCTGTTCCTACTTCCTTTCTTCTTCCTTCATCCTTAGGTGATTCGTTTGTTTGATTTCTTTCTTCAATTGTTCATTGTTCATATGACAATTTAAGCATAATAACTATAACATATAACATATATTCATCATTAATATTTAATTAAACACGTAATTCTCGACTTAAATCCCAAGTAATTCATATTTGCGGGTTTTCGTCATTAAGATCAAATTCGGGTTTTAGAGGTTCGATTCGTCAATATTGAGTCTCTGGAATTCGTCGTTGATATATTTTTCATCTGTTGTTCATCGTATCCATCATTAATTCGTCATTAATAACCTAATTAATTTGTTTAGTTCATTAATTTGTTAATTATTCCGTTGAACCTTGTAATAATTCGTTCTAATCGGTTTCATCCATGTTTATTGCTTTCATGACCATTAATCACATGTAAATAATCTGCTAATCACTTTCACCCGAGTCAAATAGCATAATCAAGCCTTAAAATCACCAACGAACATTAACGATTTGCAATTCCGGCTTCACAGCTAGAACTGAGCCAAGGAACAGACGCGAAAGAATCGCTGCGCCTCTTCTTCAGGGCGCACTCTGCTGCGCTTTGTTCTGGTTGATTTCTGTCTCTGAACTCCCGTCTTGCTTTGACCTAGTTTTAGTTTATGTATTAATTAACTACTATTTGTATTATCACTCTAATTCCTGTTCGTTAATGTGTTTATTTATTTCTTTTCTCAAAATTATCCGTTTTAGAAGTATTTTCGACATAAATCAATTAAACCCGATGTAATTATTGTAATTTTCTTTATTGTATTATTGTAATTTTCTTTGTGTGCCTTCACATGTAATTGAACTTAAATCCCGACTTTGACATTTATTGTATGTTAAATTACGTGATAACCGACTTAGTCTAATCTTCACATGCTAGGATTAATCTAATGGATGTTGCATTGCATGCATATAATCGACAATATATCGAGTATAGATAACTTCCTTAATCATTAGTAGAGGCCGCTATCGAGGCGGGCGGGATTAGGTGTTCGATCAAAATAGCTTTCTAATACGTACCCTCACCCCTTACTCCAGATCTCTGTGAACATCCGTGTTCATTGGCATCCACGAGAGTCATTCTAGACATAGAATGCTAAGGGTAACGAGTTCTTGGTGTTCATGTCATTACTTTGTGTCTTGACATGGCACGAGGTATTCGAACGGTTTCCAATTTTCCACAATAAATTGGTGGCGACCCCACAAATGCAAACGCTTGTTCCCAAGCGCCCCCGTGGGCCTGCGTCCACATTTTGTCGATTCCGCTGGGGATAATACACTTACGTGTAGCCAAAAGGGTGAAACTTGAACAAGGTTAGGGAATAGTTTGTACAAGATAATTGTCGGTTTTCATAACTCGGTCTTCCTAGATCGTTTCATTCGGCCTTCCTAGGCCCAACCCAACCCATTCGACCAATCGTCCCGTCTAAACGGTCCTAATTCTTATCTGGGCCTAAGGATGGATAGCGATTGACGTCATCCATACCATGGTACTTATTCTTGTTTGTATCAAGGACTTTCACTACTTGAGAAAATGGACTAGGAATCGGCCTTACTCTTGTTTGGTACAAGCCTCTCCACAGACCCCGGGTTTGATTGTTCGGTATGGCAACCCACCTTTTAAACCAAAACCCTTATAAATGCACTCAACATCCCTTATAATGCTTGTATATTGTTTGTACCATACGTGATCACCATTTTCTAAACGAAACCATGACGATTTTCGTAAAAAAAATCCTTCTTTAAAATGCAAAATTTCGAAACTTGGGCCTGACATTAGTGCAAAAACAAGCCGAAACTCTGTCCAATTGTCAAGTCAAAATTCGGGCCTCAAAACCCATTTCAAAACCTCACTTCGAGTCCACTCCTACAACTACACTAAAGTTGACTAGGACTAACATTTTTTCAAAACTTTGTCATCTCCTCAAAACTCACTGACACAAGTGGCACACTCCCACTTCACAAGTCAAAACATTTCTTTTCAAGAAAGTGTGCTAGAGTGTTCGATAATGTTTTGATTCGTCGTCGATCTCTTATTCAGTTTCCAAGATTCCTGAAACAAGCGACGCGAACTTCAACCAACTCCAGAATGGTAATGTTCAAATCCTAGCCGCGCTAGCTCGTCTCCAAGTTACTCAAGACCAAGTGTATGATCGCCTTGACACCATTGAGGGCCGAATATATGCCGTAGAAACAAGGATGCCTCCTCGAGAAAGTGAAATAGCCGATGACTTCGTGAACAACTTCAGTGACGAAAACCCTCCCATAGGTATGATTGCAGCTGAGAAACGACTCCAATACTTGGAGGAACAATTGATGTATCTCAAAGGGGATGGCATTTATAGGGAGAACAATCGCAAATATGAGGCTGTGAGTTCCAAATTGCCAACCAACTTCAACATGACGGATATCCCGAATTTCAAGGGGCGCGAAAACCCTTTGAACCATATCCGTGCCTTTAAGAATTACATGTCTATCAAAGGCATTAAACCCGAGATGTTCTTAAGGATCTTTCCTTCATCTCTTGACACCATCCCAAAACAATGGTTCTACTCGCTAGAACACAAGAAAATCGCTACTTGGGACGATGCCGCAATCGAGTTTGCTAAACAATATGAGGATAATGCTGAAATCCAAGTCAACATGCGCACTTTAGAGGTTCTTACCCAAAATGACAAAGAAGGTTTCACCAATTTCCTAAGTCGGTGGAGGAAGACTAGTACCCAACTTGTTGAATGCCCGGATGAAGCCACCCTCGTGGAGAAATTCGTGGACAACCTAAAGCCCATCTATGCAAATCATTTGAGGTATCAAAACATCAAAACTTTCAAAGACTTGACCGTACGAGGGACAAGGATCGAAGATGACATTCATAAAGGGATCTTGTCCAAAACGATAGGTCATGGATATCAAGGCTCAACAAGTCGTTCTTACGGCTCTACTAGTAAGACTGATGAAGTTAACCTCCTCGAGCCATCTAAGAAGAGTACCCCTCCAAGGAAATTCACAAATCTAGGGGACACATATTCCAACGCTCTGAAAAGGTTGATGAAGCTGGGCAAACTTCAACCCATAGGCCCTACACCCGAACCAGAAAAGAAATCCAAATTCTGGGATGAGAATTCATAATGCGAATACCATAGAGGTAAGGGACATGATACAGAGAAATGCTACAAACTGAAAAATGTACTTCAAGATATGATTGAAGACGGTCGTCTACCAATACCACCTGGAGGTAAGCCTAACAACACTCAGAATCCTCTTGGAGTTCTGATGATCACAAGTAACGAATCTATCTTAGATTGCTCACATCTTATCTCCCCAAAAGAAGAGGTGATCAACAGGATATGGACGGATAACGAGGAGGATGTCTACCTCCAGGATCTTCCCTTAATCAAGAGCGCCGAAAGCATCATAAATGAGATCATTGCCACACTGGACACAGAAACCAACACCAATCAGCAGAAAGGATGGAGAAAATCGATCAAGTGGACGAACAATCAAGGAAGACTCTTCAAGCTCACTACTGGAGAAGGAGAGATGTTCAAAGGAGAACCAGAAGACGATGAATTCGAGTCAGAGTCAGAGTCGGAGTCTAGAGAAGTTCCTAGAGAGTCTCCTCTTGTCGTCATTCTCACTCCCCTCGTTTCTCCTAGCTTAGTGTCTAATAGCAACAGTAGTTCGGAAAAGGTCCCAACCGCTGTCCCTTTACAGCCACTGACCACAGATCAGATGGCTTCTTTGTTTCAACTTTTCTCAAATCTTAATATGAATAAATCAGGTTCTGCTTACTCTTCGTATTATCTTGAATGCAATTCTGTTTATGATGATAATGAGAATGACCCAGACCTTGACTCAATCTAAATACCTCCCTACATAGCCAAAGAAATACAACAAGAGGGGGAAGGGGGACCAGTGATAGAAAATACTGAACCCATCAACGTAGGAACTGAACTAGAACCCCAAGAACTTAGGATAGGGACAACCTTGAGCCCCACCGAAAGGGCCAGTTTCATAGACCTCCTACACGAGTTCAAAGACGTTTTTGCTTGGTCCTACAAAGATATGCCAGGGACATTGCAGAGCATAGAATCCCAATCAAACCAGGTTTCAAACCCGTGAAACAGAAGCTTCGACAAATGAGGACAAAATGGGCTCTCAAGATCAAAGAAGAGGTCGATAAACAATTCAAAGCCGGGTTCATCAAAGTTTCCGAGTACTCAGACTAAGTAGCTAACATAGTACCCGTGCCCAAAAAGGATGGGAGAATCCGTGTTTGTGTTGATTTTAGAGACTTAAACAAAGCAAGTCCTAAAGATGACTTTCCTCTACCATATATCGACATATTAGTAGACAATACGGTAGATCACGCGTTGCTATCCTTCATGGACGGATACGCGGGATATAACCAGATCAAGATGGCCTTAGAAGACATGCGTAAGACCGCTTTCGTCACTCAATGGGGAACCTATTGCTACACGGTCATGCCGTTTGGGTTAATCAACGCCGGAGCTACATACCAACGCACCGCAACTACACTCTTACATGACATGATGCATAAAGAAGTTGAGGTATACGTAGACGACATGATTGTCAAGTCCAAGGAAAGAGAGGGACATATTGCGAACCTTCACAAATTCTTCTCAAGGCTACGGAAGTACAACATGAGGCTCAATCCTCAGAAATGCGCATTCGGAGTAACATCTGGCAAACTCCTGGGATACGTAGTCAGCCAACGAGGTATAGAAATAAACTCTTCAAAGATCAAAGCTTTAATTGAAATGCCGCAACCTCAAACAGAGAAAGAAGTTAGGGGATTCCTAGGCAAGGTACAATACATAAGCCGATTCATATCGAAGCTCACCATGATCTGCGAACCCATATTCAAGAAATTAAAGAAAACAGATCACACCGTGTGGGATGATGACTGTCAGAAGGCTTTCGACCGAATCAAGGAAACACTAGCCAAACCACCAGTGCTCATGCCACCCCAACGAGATCAACCTCTTGGTTTATATCTCACGGTAACTGAAACGGCCATGGGCGCCATGCTAGCTCAAACTATAGGAAAAGAAGAAAGAGCCATCTACTACCTTAGTAAGAAGTTCTTGGAGTACGAGTGCAAATACACGCCACTTGAGAAGACATGCTTCGCTCTTGTGTGGGCAACAAAGAAGCTACGCCATTACATGCTTAGCTACTCCGTCAATATATTCTCCAAAATGGATCCTGTCAAATACCTCTTCGAGAAACCCATTCTCAATGGACGTCTAGCGAGATGGACCTTGATGCTCTCAGAGTTCGATCTCAAGTATGTACCTTTGAAAGTCATAAAAGGGCGCGCCGTTGTCGAATTCTTCGCAGAAAATCCCGTCAGTGATACAGAAACGATAGACACCTGGTCGTTTCCGGATGATGATATACTCCAGACGAATGTAGACTCCTGGGACCTCTATTTTGATGGGGCATCGAACTTAAGAGGATTTGGAATAGGAGTGTTGCTCATTTCTCCTGAAGGCGAGCATACACCAATCTCTGTCAAACTCGACTTCGAGGTGACAAATAACGCTGCAGAATACGAAGCCTGTCTCATTGGATTGCAAGCGGCAGTAAGTTTAGGCATCAAGAATCTTCGAGTACATAGGGATTCCTCTTTGACCATCAATCAAATTACGGGATCTTGGAAAATACGAAGCGAAAGTCTGGCACCTTATCAAGCCAGAATAGACCAAGTCGCTCAATTCTTCGATCAAGTAACCTACTTACATCTACCTCGAGAAGAAAATCAATTTGCGGATGCTCTTGCAAAACTTGCATCTTTGATTAATATGCCGGATACATGGTAGAAATGCCTTTATGCATCGAACAACGATCAGAGCCAGCTTATGTGCACCAAATCACCGATGAAGAGGAAATTACAGAGGAGCCTTGGTTCCAAGCAATCCTAAACTTCAAACTCCATGGCACCTATCCACCAGAAATGGACAAAAGTGGACAACGCGCCATCCGTTTGCTAGCTTCCCAATACGTCCTCATGCAAGGGGAGTTATACAAAAGAACACCTCTTGGTGTAATCCTACGTTGTCTTGATCATTCACAGGCACGGAAAGTGATGGAAGAAGTCCATGATGGAGAGTGTGGCCCTCACATGAGTGGACCCATGATGGCAAAGAAAATCACACGTTTAGGATATTATTGGACCACGATGGAATCTGATTGCATCAAATATGTGAGACATTGCCATAATTGTCAAATCTTCGGGAATGTGCAACATGTTCCTCCTTCATTGTTTTACACCATGACATCTCCCTGGCCATTTTCTGCTTGGGGAATCGACATCATCGGTAAAATCACTCCAGCCGGAACAGGAGGTCACTGTTTTATCCTAGTAGCGATCGATTATTTCACCAAATGGGTAGAAGCGGCTTCCTACACCAGTCTTACTACCAAGAACGTGGCAAAGTTCATACAAACCAATATCATCTGTCGATATGGTTGCCCACATGAGATCATCGGTGACAATGGATCACATTTCCAAGCTGAGACTGAATAATTGCTAGCCAAGTACAAAATTAAGCATCACCACTCCTCGCCATATAGACCACAAAACAATGGCGCGGTAGAAGCAGCAAACAAAAATGTTGTCACAATTCTCAAGAAAATGATTGACAACTATAGAGATTGGCCAAGCAAGATACCCTTTGCTTTATGGGGATACCATACATCCGTTAGGACGCCCACTGGGGCTAGTCCTTTCTATTTGACCTACGGCATGGAAGCCGTACAACCAATCGAGCTAGAAATACCATCCTTGCGTATTTTACTCGAAAGTCAAATCCCAGAAGCCGAGTGGAAGAGGGATAGATATGAAGAACTCATCCTCCTGGATGAACGAAGGTTATGTGCATTACATAATGTGCAAACATACCAGGCGCGTATCAAACGAGCCTTCAACAAAAGGGTCAAGCCAAGGAACATCAAGGAAAGAGACTTGGTCCTCAAATCCATTAGGGCTCTTTTACCCGTCGATCCACGAGGAAAATTCAAACCCAATTGGGCCGGGCCTTTCCTAGTCAAGTCCATACTTCCAGGGGGTGCGGTTAGGATCACAGACCTAGACAGGAATGAATTTGCCAACCCAACAAACCTTGACCAACTAAAACGTTACTACGCCTAGAATAGGAGCAAAAAACGTGCCTCGCGTGACCTCACATGTCGCTCTTGTGGCACGAAATAAACGGCCCCAGGCCAAGCTGAATCAAGCTAAATGTCATCTTGCTCTTGCACTTTGACAATTTGTCATTCTCATATCATCAAATAAACTAAATTGCATTTTAGGAGTAAGTAAAGCTCATGCTTATTTTCTAAATTTCATTACAAGCTTTTGCTTAGAACAATTATTCTTTTATATTTACTCGAACTACGCACAAGGGTTTGATTTCATTTTTTTTAAATGAATACGTAGGCAATCCTTCACGGGATACAACCCATTTCATCATTTTAAATGTAAATAGAAGGACACTTGCGAATGCACTTGAAATTAGACAAGAATAATGAAAAGAAAATCACAACGGCTTCATAACCATTTAACCTTTTTTATTTCATTAATAATAATAGTACGTTACATAATAAAACCGTAATAGAAATAAATAGGCTAGGATTCTAAAAACCCCACCTTCTTATTGCAATAATAATAATAATAATAATAAATAATAATAAAGACTTAGGCTACTCTTCCATTTTCCCTTTGCCTTTGTCATTTTTATCATACTTCAGGTCACGACCTCGAGCCGGACGCTCTTGCGTCACTTCAGACCTAATCACCAATGGTCTATCTCGTGGTCTCGCTTTGCCATTCTTGTCAACCACCATCTCGACGGTAGGAGAAGTCTTCGGTTTCTTCGAAGGATGAACAACTCGAAACCCGGCTTCTTCCTCTCCCTCAGTCAGATGCTTCTCCTTCTCCTTTTCCACCTCGCGAAACTTGTAGTCGACAGGTTCACGCTTCCTCAATCTCTCGCGCTCCTCTGGAGTGGTAGCCTTCCTCCACCGCAGATAGGAATCCGACACCCATAGAGCACTGACAAAAGAATTCAAGAACCAAATGTTCCTCTGAGCCCATTTGATGGCCCATTCTCTTCGACTCTCAGTAGTAAGCGCCACGGCAGTTTGCGGGACAGTGTCAAGCTTGGGAATCATCTGGTTCAATCCAACCCGCCTCATCAGTCTCTCCGGGAAAATGCATACCACAAACTCCAAGCCGGGAATGCGAACAGATCGGGTAGGGTCCAGGGAAGATACTCCAGTGACAGATTTAAGATGCCACCATGGTACGATCCATCTGATTAAAGGGCCATCTTCGCTCTTCAGTTTATTCTCCCAGTAATTGCAAACTCGAGTGAAGTCCACCATGTAAAGCCTGGTCCTCATTGCAATTGAGCGAGCATGATAAAAAGGAACATTAACTGGGGGTTCGATAAATCGAAGACGTTCTATAAGCCAGACCTACCAAAAGCAGGTATTAAACGACAAAAAAAACGAAAAAAGAGAGAAAAAAACGAACAAAAAAAAAAGTTCTTGTTACCTGCAAAATAATGGGACTTCCCAGATAAGATAGGTCGCGATTAGCTTTCCTGTTATCCAAGCCCAATAGGATCTCTCCTAAACACAGACAAGCTGGACTCCTGCGCAGCTCCATTTGCTCAATCAAGCTCAAGAGACGAGGGTCGCCTCTCATATCCTCATCAACATGCCCTTGAAGGACATACACATGTAATAGGCAAAACCCGAATGCCCTTCGCCTCGCAACATAAGAGACAGTGGGATCAGCCCTATTGATAAAGCGATCGATGTAATACAACATTCGCACTCCTTTAGAAGTCACAAGACGGTCAACATCAACTCTGGTCAATCCAAGCAAGTCTCTAAACTTATTCTTATACCCTTGAGAAGTGGAGGGAATAGCAGGCAAATGTTCCGGGTCCCAACCACCAATCGCAGCAATTTCTTCGGGAAATGGGCAAATGTCGCCTCCAGGGAAGGCAAATACGTGATAATTCGGGTCCCAGTAGTCAAGACAAGCATCTAGGAACGGTTTGACTACCTTGATCAACTTCAAGCTCAAAAGTGCTCCAAAATTATAAGCACCCATGTCGTGTTTCTCCACGTTGGAGAACTCATTTGTCCATTCTTTTAGACGAATCTCAAGAGTATTCATGATGTATGCTTATTTTGAGAAATTTGTGTAATAAGACGAAGAAAGACAGAAGAATTATGTGAATAAAACCTCCCTCGACGTCTCTATTTATACTAAAAGTTGTTTCCTAAAATAATCCGTCAGAACGGACGCACTGGGGAATGGGCGCAGCAAGTGCTGCGCCTCTTCGATGGGACGCAGCTCTTGCTGCGCCTCTTCCCCATCACTTTTTCTGTGATTTTCCGTGTTGGATCTTTCCTAAATTCCTCAACGAATAATTTCCTATTCATATGGGTTATTATTTTGGTAAAGGCATCAGGTTGCCATATTTTGTGTTTCCTAATTTCGCGGATGCGCATCTCGAGACGACATCGACATTTTCGTCATTTTAGCACACTCATACATTTCTTTCTACTTTTTCTTTTTGGGGAATCATTTCACTCTCCATTTCAAACTTATATGTTTTTATTTTTTTATTTTTTAGCTGGTAACCCTCCCTACCGCCCGGTCATTTCCGACCAAATTTTTGCATTTTCATTTCTGGTCATTTTTTTGCCTTATCGAGTCATTGTTTTGCGCTAATTTAGGCCATATGTACAAATATATGTTCTATGTGATTTCTGTGTAAATTTCGGCAGCATGACGGCGTAAACCGTCATCTACCAAACCTGTCCAAGGCTAACCTGCAGGTACAAACAAAGCAACCCAGCAGCAAAGGCACTCAGGCCATCATATATACGATCAAAAAGGGATATGTACACCAAACTGGGGGCTCGAGCCCCAAAACAAGATCCAAATGTCCAAAGTGGGTCCTAAAGTGTATAAATGTACAGAAATACAACAAAAAAAAAACAAGAAGCAACACGGAAGCTACTGCTAGCCGCTGTCTAGCTCAGCAACTCTCGCCTCGAGAGCAGCAACCTCGGCGTCGCGGACCTCGAGCTCCTTCAGCAGGCGAGCCGTCTCCTCCCGGGACTGGGCAAGCTCTAGCTTCAGCTCACACTCCCTCTGCAAACAACAAAACTGGCTCATGTCAATCACTCCAAACATAAAGGAAGATTAGAAAATTCAAAAATAAAGTAAACGGAAGGTTCATACCTGACGTCCTCGGCCGCCAGCAAGTGCCTCGACGGCAGTAACCCGTAGCCGGTTGGCTACCCTCCACAAAGCCACAAACCGGGATGGTGCAAGCTACATTTCAAAAGAAAGATTCTTAGCGATTGGACAAACTTGAGCAAATGCATTCTTAAGCAAAACTACACGAGTTAGAAGACTCACCCTCCGAATGAGATGCTGCCACTCGTCCATGCCAGCATCTCTCACCGCCACGTCAAAGTCACGCAGCTCGGAGATCGTCGTCATCCCCGTCGTGTCGGTATACTCAAGGGTCTCGGGGTACTCTGGTTGCTCGATGCCCGCCGCCTCGACCTCCTGCAAGGTCAAATGACTTCCGTTAACCGATGATCTTTCATCACATGCTCAAACAATCAAAAATGAAAGAGGATAAGGCACTTACCACAACCGCCCAGTACGCCAACCTCCCGTAGAGAAACGCCGAGTAGTCCTCACAAGGGAGAAGGAGGGCGTCACCACCGACGCCAGCCAGGTCAGCCTCCCTCTCAGCCTCAGAAGGCTCCCTAAACCTCGTTCGAGGAGGATCGACGGGAACCGTCAAGACGTCCCGAGAACACTGACGAGCCAAGCGCTCACCCAAGTATCATACAGGACCCATCGATGTCCTCAGCAGCCGGCTCGAGCTCCTAGGTCGAAGGACCTCAGCCACGAAAGGAGGAGCACCAGCGTACTCCTCCCAAGGCCTGGGCACCCACTAGAAGAAGCAAACGAAGGGTCATTCTTATGATCAGTTGTAAAAGTAAAGGAAGAGAAACAGACAAATGTAAAGTGAAGTACACACGCCGTCCAGCTGAAGAGCGTTCACCTACCGCCGACAAACGTCGTGGAAGGAACGCCGACTCCTCGTGCGGCACATCACCCAATCCCTCACAACAGGATAGGCCTTCTCCACCGGCTCCGTCCTCCTGGGCGCGAGGCCCGGAAAGTAGGAGTACACCCACGCCTGTAAAGCAGATAATCAATAACGATCTCTCGTGATTTGACAAGAAAAGGAAATAATCTTTCATGAGAAGAAGTGAAGGTTCAAACCTCCAACAGCAGTCCAGGGCCGACAGCAGCAGGAGAAGTCCCCTTTTCCATCAACTCCGGACGAACCATGGCCCTCATGAAGCCGATGAGGACCGCAAAACTAGCAGTGACCCAGTCCCAACGGCCTAGGTCGCTCAGGTCAGAAAGAAAGGGAAGAAGCTTCGTCGAAAGCCTCTCCCCCTTGTCTCGGAGGTAAATCGAAGACAAGAACCACCAGAGCCACAAGCGGACTCTCTGCTCCGCAGTGTAGGGAAGAGGAGCCGTCTCCCTCCCCTCGATCACCACCGATGCCGGGGTCTTTCCCGCGAAGCAGTCCCGCACGTAAGAACTAGGCACCAAGCCAGGTACCGCAGCCGCCTTCGGTGCCAAGTTCCAACCGATCAGCCTCCCAGCCTCTGCCGAGTCAACCCTCATGGCTGTCTCCGGCCACTCCACCACCTCAGTCCCACACGGCAGACCAGAAATCATGCTGTAATCCTCCAACGTGGCCCCCACCTCACCAAAAGGCATGTGAAACGTGGAGGCCGTGTCCCAAAACCGGTCCAAGAAAGATCGGACGAGACTGAGGTTAGCCCGAAGCTTCCTCCTCGCAATATCCCTCAAAGCCTGCACCAAGGCGCCGAACGCTCCCCGCTCGATCACGGCTCGCTCCTCAGCCGACAGCCTCTCGTAGCACCCCATCGCCGTCGTGTAGCCCGAGAACGACCTGATGTTCCTGGCCTCCTATGTTGATTTGAAAAAAAAGCTATCTTTAGCTCAAATGAAGAAGAAAAGGAATGACAAACAGAAATGAAAGAAGATGAATGAAGAGTTATGAATCCTATTTACCAAGCTCTTCACCGTCCTGTAGGACAAGTGACCCTCCGCAGCCCAAAGCAGGTGCCTATTGTCCCAGGTCTCAGCCCACGTAGGTGCTCCCCTCAGATGGCGGCCACCCCGTCCAACGTTGGCCCGTCTCGGGACCTCCTCCTCCTCAGCAGCCTCCTGCTTCCGGACCTCGTCCTCAGCAACCATCACCGCAGCGGTGAAAGCCTCCTCCAACGCCTCCTCAAGCACCTGAGAAAGGTCGACAGTAGTGTCCACGTCCACGGGATCTCTCCCAGATGTAGAAGCCTTATCACCTGCAAAATTAAAGTAAATTTAGGCCGCGTCAAGTGACGACAAGCCTTAATTAGGGGATTTTCGAGTTTTCGGAGCTCCGAAATCGCTCTTTTCTCGCCATCTTTGGCAATTTTCCCACAAACCCATCCGCTCCTGTGGTAATTTGGGTCAAGTCAAGCCTAAGTTGAAGCCTAGTCATGGGTTCGAGTCGGAATTTCGGTAGCATTTTGTTATAACGACGATTATGCCCTAGAAAGTGTCCTGAAAAAGCCATCACAAACCAAAATTCCGAGATAGTAGGATGTTTACCCATAACACAAGGATTCCAAATATCAAGTTTCGTCGCAAATGGGCAATCCTAAGGCTATTTTCGAAGCGATTTACGGTTTAGCCGTGAAACCGTCTCAATTTCACTCAAATGCTCAAAACTTAACGAAAATTCTAAACAAATACATGGTTTTGATCCTTATACTACCAATTGGCCATTTACAAAGTCAATTTCGTAAGGCAAAGTTGTTTGGGGGAAAAGCCTCAAATTTTCGACTAATTAGGGTCGAAAACCCTAATTTTGTCGATCCCATTTGATCAAATACGAAAGATAAATGCAAGATTGATACACATACCTCGATTAGTCATGGCAAATGCAAGCTTTTGGATCAAATTTTGACGGAAATGGTTGGAATTTGAGAGAGAAATTGAGGAATTATGTTTCGAACAAATGAAATGAACCCTCTGTTTCATCGGGTTTTTACGCAGAATTGCCACATCCAGGAATAGACGCAGCAGGTGCTGCGCCTCTTCCAGGGGACGCAGCTCTTGCTGCGCCTCTTCCTCAGCTTTCCTTCATACGAATTTTCAAAAATTCGTTATGAGTTTGTTATTTTATGGGCCCGTCTTTGGTGCGCCTCTTCCTTGATGCTACATCGTATATTTGGTCCGTTTGACGTATATTCTTAGCCCGGATCCACCTCTTCCAAGCCAACAGCAAATTATCGCCTTATTTTTATCCAAGACCTAGCTTGTCACAACGAGCGTTCCTTCTTTGACAGGTGTTTCGACACACCTTTATTCTGTTCCCCCAGCGAGAGTACACGGATAAATATTCCCTCTCGAGACATGGAGATCAGTTCCCGATAATCTTACCCCAGCGAGAGTACATGGATAGATATTCCCTCTCGAGACATGGAGATCAGTCCCCGATTATGTTCCCCAGCGAGAGTTCACGACCGAAAGTCATCCTCTCTCGAGACATGGAGATCAACATCGACCCCAAATCCTTCCGAAGTTTGTTTGAAGCTGAACACAAGCAGATTTCTCCCAGCACTTCCAGACTGTGTCCTGCTATCTTCTCCCAATATCGGTTTTTGTTTTCCCTGGAGTTTCAAGGAATTTCAGGTATGGTCTCTTCTTATGGCTGGCGAGCCTCCTCACGTAGTCTAATGGACTTTAAACGACCCTCCCCGATAGTTGACAGACTCTAAAATGTTCCCGATGACAGGT
Source organism: Silene latifolia (assembly GCF_048544455.1). Classification (NCBI taxonomy): domain Eukaryota; kingdom Viridiplantae; phylum Streptophyta; class Magnoliopsida; order Caryophyllales; family Caryophyllaceae; genus Silene; species Silene latifolia. The sequence goes on from NC_133535.1 coordinate 86,689,969, forward strand.
CCTTGGCTCAGACCCCTTGAGCCGCCTCGCGTCGCCATAGTCGTCAGGTTGTAATTTTCGATTGACCTGATGGCTATACTTTGACTTTCACCTTGTCCAAGTCTCAGTCAAAGTGGGGGCTCTGTAGATACCTCATTTCTGCACCTCCCGCAAACCATCCGGTGATGATTGGGCCGCATGTTTGGTACACGGAATGATTTGTGACAGTTCGTAAGTTTGTCGTCAAGTGATCGCTCAAACATTTATGTCTACCTCTTAATTGTCATCTACGTGCCGATACGGTCGTTTTGGCAGTAATTTGAGTACATTTGGAGTCCGGGTCATAAAACCGTCTTTATTTTCTGAAACCGAGTCAGAATGTTCTGGAATGTTCTGGATATTTCTATTCCATATTTTATAAATCTTTTAATCTTTGGCAAACAATTTCCCGTAATATTCACACAAAATATTAAGGAAAACAAAATTATTCCGTTATTCCATAAACTAAACACGGAAATCTTTCTTCCGCAGGGGAAAACCACTTGGGAAAGGACGCAGCAAGTGCTGCGCCTCTTCCAAGAGAAGCAGTGCCTGCTGCGCCTCTTCCCAAGTCCTTCCGTGTGATTACATATTTCTCACGCGAGTGTCCGCCCTTCTCTTCTCCCTTTGCATTCTAGACCACGTTCTTACTTTTTGGCGTCTACGTGCTTGAAATTTCGACCACGTAAGCTCGGATCTTTCTGAGTACCAGCCTCATTTTGCTTGACCGACCAATTTGACCAACTCCACAATAATCAACTTAATCAATCTTAGTCGTTTTCCTCTTACGATGGCACTTTCGTTTACATTCGAGTCGAGCATCACTAAACGTATACTTAGTTCATCTCGTTTCGTCAAACATGTAAGTCTGAGGGTGTAAATCCTTCTTTTACTTATTGTCATTTATTTATTGTAATCATATTGTAAGATTTATGTCGAAAGTATTTATAAAACCGAATTATAAAACCATGATTTAAATCATTTTTTACGAATTATCAGAAGACAACCGTCGAGAAAGGACGTAGCACCTACTGCGCCTCTTCGTGAGGCTGCCGCGGTTCCTGCTTCCTTTCTTCTTCCTTCGTCCTTAGGTGATTCGTTTGTTTTATTTCTTTCTTCAATTTTTCATTGTTCATATGACAATTTAAGCATAATAACTCTAACATGTACCATATATTCATCATTAATATTTAATTAAACACGTAATTCTCGACTTAAATCCCAAGTAATTCATATTTGCGGGTTTTCGTCATTAAGATCAAATTCGGGTTTTAGAGGTTCGATTCGTCAATATTGAGTCTCTGGAATTCGTTGTTGATATATTTTTCATCTGTTGTTCATCGTATCCATCATTAATTCGTCATAAATAACCTAATTAATTTGTTTAGTTCATTAATTTGTTAATTATTCCGTTGAACCTTGTTATAATTCGTTCTAATCGGTTTCATCCATGTTTATTGCTTTCATGACCATTAATCACATGTAAATAATCTGCTAATCACTTTCACCCGAGTCAAATAGCATAATCAAGCCTTAAAATCACCAACAAACATTAACGATTTGCAATTTCGGCTTCACAGCCAGAACTGAGCCAAGGAACAGACGCAGCAACTGCTGTGCCTCTTCTAGAGGGTGCAGCTCTGTTGCGCCTGTTCCTGGTTGATTTCTGTCTCTGAACTCCCGTCTTGCTTTGACCTAGTTTTAGTTTACGTATTAATTAACTACTATTTGTATTATCACTCTAATTCCTGTTCGTTAATGTGTTTATTTATTTCTTTTCTCAAAATTATCCGTTTTAGAAGTATTTTCGACATAAATCAATTAAACCCGATGTAATTATTGTAATTTTCTTTATTGTATTATTGTAATTTTCTTTGTGTGCCTTCACATGTAATTGAACTTAAATCCCGACTTTGACATTTATTGTATGTTAAATTACGTGATAACCGACTTAGTCTAATCTTCACATGCTAGGATTAATCTAATGGATGTTGCATTGCATGCATATAATCGACAATATATCGAGTATAGATAACTTCCCTAATCATTAGTAGAGGCCGCTATCGAGGCGGGCGGGATTAGGTGTTTGATCAAAAGAGCTTCCTAATACGTACCCTCACCCCTTACTCCAGATCTCTGTGAACATCCATGTTCATTGGCATCTACGAGAGTCATTCTAGACATAGAATGCTAAGGGTAACGAGTTCTTGGTGTTCATGTCACTACTTTGTGTCTTGACATGGCACGAGGTATTCGAACGGTTTCCAATTTTCCACAATAAATTGGTGGCGACTCCACAAATGCAAACGCTTGTTCTTAAGCGCCCCCGTGGGCCCGCGTCCACAGGCTCTAAATTGCCTACTCGTGGGGTATAATAAAAGATCCATATTTTTTGATAAACTTCCATATTGGCCTGACTTGGAGGTCAGGCATTGCCTCGATTTCATGCACATTGAGAAAAATGTCTGTGATAATATTATCAATACCCTTCTGAATGTTCCTGGTAAAACAAAGGATAACGCCGCAGCTAGGGAAGTTATGAAAATGATGGGTATTAGGCTAGAGTTGGCACCACAGAAGAGAGGTAATCGTACATTTTTACCGCCAGCAGCTTATACCCTTTCACGGAATGAGAAAAAAGAGTTTTGTGCATGCTTGAATGGAATTAAAGTGCCATATGGTTATTCATCGAACATCAAAAGCCTAGTGTCGATGCAAGACCTAAAACTCACCGGGTTAAAGTCACATGATTGTCACACTTTGATGCAACAATTACTACCTGTGGCTATTCGTTCCATTTTACCTGAAAAGGTAAGATATGCTATAACTAGATTCTGTCTCTTCTTCCAGTCCATATGCGAGAAAGTCATCGATCTCGATGACGCGGATTCATTGCAGGACCTCGTTGTAACCTCTCTTTGTCAGTTGGAAATGTATTTTCCACCCTCTTTCTTCACTATCATGATTCATCTGACCATTCACTTGGTTAGGTAGATTTTGTACCTTGGGCCCGTGTACTTGAGATACCAGTATCCTTTCTAAATATTGATCAAAGTTTACAAGGACTATACATCTAATCGGTATCGTCCGGATGGTTGTATTACTGAACGCGCTATTTTAGACGAAGCGCTTTCATATTGTTACGCTCATCTCTCCCATGAGGAGTTGATTGGCGTTCCTAAGAATCGTCATAGTGACTGGATGACCGGAAAAGGTATTAGGGGCCGGGTTGAAAAAATTGTGACACGTGAAAGGTTGCATTTAGCACATACGTATGTGCTAAACAACGAAGATGAGATGCAACCTTATATTCAACAACACAAATATGAGCTCAAATATGATCACCCAAACAAGACCGAGAAGTAGATTGCAAACGAGCATACGAAGACGTTTGCAGAGTGGTTTAGGAATATTGTCTTAGAGTGTACGATCAAACTGGTGATGACATCTCTCCTAGGTTACTACGTCTTGGTTTAGGTCCAAATGTCAGGGTCACCTTTTACAACAGTTTTGCCATTAATGGGTATAACTTTTACACCCGCGAGCAAGATGAGTTGAGCACAATGCAAAATAGTGGTGTGAGTTCTGAATTTGAGGCAATGCAACTTTGCTACTTCAAAAGATAAAAAGCCTATTTGGGGAAAATACCTTTATTATGGTGTTATTAAAGAAATATTGGTACTAGATTACATTGATTTCACAATGCCTTTGTTTCGATGTAACTGGGTTGATAGCAACATCCATTATGTCCGAAAGGATAAGATGGGATTTACGTTGGTCAATCTGGGTAAGGTTGGCAATAATAAGGATGATCCTTTCATAATGGCATCCCAAGCTAAACAAGTATTCTATGTCACCGATCCTATGGATAAGAAGTGGTCTGTTGTACTGTCTATAAGGAGTAGAAGGAGTAGTCCATCCGATAATGATCAGGATGTCGTTTTTGAGGGAATGGATCACTCTACCACTTTATCTTATTTCGACGATGTTGACACTGATCATGAGGACACTGAAAGCATCTATATGCGTGATGACCATGGTGAAGGTATTTGGGTTAACGAAGAAACTATGACATCCAAGAAACGTCCCAGATCCTGAGATGGTCCATAATGTAAGTTATTACTTCCTCCGTTCTCATATGATCTACCCACTGTATCTTATAATGAAATAGTAGCTTTTATTTTTATTTTTATTTTTTAAAAATATATATATATATATATATATATATATATATATATATCTTCCTTTTAGTTTTTTTTTTAAATAACTATCTCCACTGAACAGATTAGTAGAAGGAACTGCATATTTAATACAAACGTACTGGAAATCTTACAAGACCACAGGGTTACACATTATCTTTATTTAAGTTGCCTTTTCATACAGGCCCACGACACTGCTTATGATAGGCGGATACAGACACACACAGTTTGACACTCAACAAATAACACACGACGTTGCTTGGAAGTTTCAGCCACAGACACGGACACATTTTGTAGGGGTTTTAGGGGTACATTGCTTGGAAAACAGCCACAACCTGGTTGTAGGCATCGACGCTTTCTGACCTGGCCGACTGCTGCCCATCAATGATGGTCGCATACAGTACTTGGACATAGTCCACGGTATTCTTCAGAAGCTCAGCATCCGAATCTGTGGCTACCCAGAGGTATGGTTCGAGTGTTGACCTATTCGGAGCATTCCAGTCGTTCCTGCCATTGCCTCTGAGTTGAAACATCAAGTCAAGCTTAAATGTTGATTCTGCATGTGCAGGTGATGTTCCAAACTGAATGAGTAGACTCCCTTTGAATCTCCATGGCCCCCATTGTGGCTTAACTTTGCTGACCGAGTATCCCAGCTCAATAAGCTTATTCCTCAAAGGATTAAAGCTCTTGGCAGCAAATTTTCCATTGTCTATATCTATGTGGCCTGGGGCATTCATCAGGACACAGTGATATGGACGACCAACATTTTGAGTCATTTTCAGACCAGTAATTTGATGGTTTAATTTATTTGTGAGTTGTGGGGAGCTAATGGGATGCCTCTTTTCTGAATTTATAGCAAATTTGAGATGTGTTGTATGTCTTTAGCTTTTGGTAGCTTTAAAAAGCCAATAGAACCAATGGTCATTGTTAAAGATTCCCAAATTTGCATGGCATGGTAAATCCTGTAGATATGCAGTATGCATGCATGCTGGTGTTGTCTTATTTTCTTGATCTTATTATTAGATGTGGATGTTGTTGTTGAAATTGCTGAATAATGTTGCAGTATATATAGTGCTTCAGCCTGTTATTACGATATGTATTGTTACGTTTTGGACTATAATGGAATTACAAAGAATTTAAAAAAAAAAGTGTTAAACAATAACAACGGTTATATTAAAATTACCCGTTGTTAATACTTTCAACAACGGTTATATTGAAATTACCCGTTGTTATTACTATCAACAACGATTATAGAGACACTACCCGTTGTTATTATTTTCAACAACGGGTGTAGTACCTCTACCCGTTGTCAATGATTTTTTAGACATATTTCATTTTGGCGCAAATTTGGTGAAAATATATTACAACGGGTATATTTTAACCGTTGTAATAAAGTTATGACAACGGTTGAATTTTATTAACCCGTTGTTATTAACATATAACAACGGTTTTGTTTTGAGGACCCGTTGTCAATTGTTTGTCTTAATAAAAAACTAATTTACAAACACATACAGCATACCACATAAACACACACAACATCAGTTCAACCGTTGGTATCCTGAGTTTATTATTCTCTCTTCCCCGCTCTCTACATTCTCGTTGCCGGCCGTCGCCCAGTTTCCGACGCCCAGATTCCATTGCCTTCCCTTATCATCCTGCTCGTTCTCTTTATCATCATCATCATCATCATCATCATCATCATCATCATCATCATCATCATCATCATCAGGTATGTTCACTTTAATTTTGTGTTTCGTCATTAGGGTTTTAAGACGATCATCTGTTTTGTTTTTCATGCATCTGTTTGTTTTTCGTCTTCTTTGTTATCTTTATCATCTCGCATCATCTACTTCATTCCTCTTATTAGGGTTTAGGATTTTAGAAGCTCAAACTGTTATTTTAAATTTTCATTCCTCTTTAGGGTTTTAGATAATACTCTGCATGACGTTGTTAAGTTGTTCATTTACTAATTCATTCATGGGTTTTAGGATTCTCATGGGTGAAAAACGGAAAAGAAGTCAAAAGAATAATAAGCGTGGGGATGATAATAAGCCTGGTGAGAGGGGTGCTACGAAGTGCCCTGCAGCCCTTGCATCTATAGCCGCTAAAGAGCCGCTTAAAATAACATGGAGCTCGAAGGGTTTCCCTACTGGTCCAAATACGGGTTTTTTATCCAGTTGGATTAGATGTTGCACAAGACAGTTTGTGCCTATCCATTTAGATGATGTTAGAAATTTGAATCCAAAATTGGCAGAGTTATACTTGGCTCGTATAAAGGAAGCCTTTGATATTGCCGATGAATGCCATGATAAGTATTTAATGCAGAAGGCAGGAGGTGTCCTAAGGCAGTGGAAGTGTGACGTTGCTAAGGATTTGTTGTATGTAGACAAGGCAACGGGGGATATGCGTAAGAGCCCAACGGCAAACAAATATCCCACAATCAGTCAGGAACAATGAGATCTTTTCAAAGCGATGAGAACTAGTGAGGAGTTTCAGGTTAAATATCCTCGCCTTTTAACGATTTACCTATCATTTTTTTAATTAATGAGTTATTTATATAATCTTTTTATTATCTCATCACTTGCGCTTTTATATAATTTGAAGGCCGTTAGCAGAAGAAATTGTGCTAACATTTCATGCAAGAAGGGGAAATGGTAGGGTTCTCGAGGCGGTTACAGATTGATAGAAGACAACCTCGTAAGTAGCATGCATTCCCCTGTGAGATTTGATTTTTTTAATCACACTTGGACTTGATACACATTTACATGTATAACTGTTACCATGTTAATGTGTAGGTGGAAAAAGGAGTGACCGACTTGGATCGGCATGTAACTTATAAAGAAGGGCACACGCCTAAAGGATCCCGGTCGCGTGACAAATATGATGAGGAAGTGTTGGCCAACATAGTAAGCATTGTTTTATTAAGACGAGTTCATTACTAACTTTATTATTTTAGTCACAATTATAATTTGAAGTTTATTTAATATATTATAGGACAAGGTATTGAAGGAGGTAGAAGAAGGGAAATTCACTCCCAATGGTCATGATGACGTTCTTGCTAGAGCGATCGGCCGACCTGAACATCCAGGTCGATTGAGGGGCGTCCCGTTACAGGTTGGAGTAACGAAATATTATGGGACAACTGCCCCGAAAAAGAAGAAAAGGAAGACTAAGGCCGAGAAGGCTGACACGGTACCATTTATTCTATTATTTTCATTTAAGTTCAATTCACATGTTATTGTTGGGATATTGTAGACACCTCATTTTTGCACCTCCCGCAAACCACCCGGTGATGATTGGGCCGCATGTTTGGTACGCGGAACGATTTGTGACAGTTCGTAAGTTTATCGTCAAGTGATTGCTCAAACACTGGTGTCTACCTCTTAATTGTCATCTACGCGCCGATACGGTCGTTTTGACAGTAATTAGAGTACATTTGGAGTCCGGGCCTAAAACTGTCTTCATTTTCTGATAACCGCTAAAATCCCGAGTCAGAATGTTCTGGAATGTTCCGGATATTTCTATTCCATATTTCACAATCTTTTAATCTTTGGTAAAGAATTTCTCATAATATCCATACAAAATATTAAGGAAAATAAGATTAATCCGTTATTCCATAAATTAAACACGAAAATCTTTCTTCCGCAGGGGGAAACCACTTGGGAACAGACGCAGCAGTTGCTGCGCCTCTTCCAAGGGACGCAGTGCATGCTGCGCCTCTTCCCAAGTCCTTTTCTACGTATTTTTCGTATCTTTTCATATCTTTTCGAGATTCACTTCCAAAGTCTCTCCGAAAACCTTAATTCCTTCACGTGATTAGTATAAATAGGAGCCTTTGCTCCTCATATTTCTCACGCGAGTGTCCGCCCTTCTCTTCTCCCTTTGCATTCTAGACCACGTTCTTACTTTTTGGCGCCTACGTGCTTGAACTTTCGACCACGTAAGCTGGGATCTTTTTGAGTACCAGCCTCGTTTTGCATGACCGACCAATTTGACCAACTCCACCATAATTAACATTAATCAATCTTATTCATTTTCCTCTTACGAGGGCACTTTCGTCTACATTCGAGTCGAGCATCACTAAAACATAAACTTAGTTCATCTCGTTTCGTCAAACATGTAAGTCTGAGGGTGTAAATCCTTCTTTATTATTGTTATTTACTTTTTGTAATCATTATGTAAGATTTATGTCGAAAATACAATTAAAACCGATTTCTAAAACCCTTTGGTTAAATCCTTTTTTATGGATTAACAAAAGACAGACGTCGAGAAGGGACGCAGCAACTGCTGCGCCTCTTGGAAAGGACGCAGCACTTGTTGCGCCTCTTCCCGAGGTTGCCGCCGTTCCTGCTTCTCTTCTTCCTTCGTTCTCTGTTAGTTTCGTTTCATTGTTTTCTTTCGTCATTGTTTGCTCTTGTTTCATTCACATGATAGTTTTGCATATTATTAATCACTGTTAGTATATAATTCATCGTTAAATCCCGACTTAAATCCCTTATAACCAATATTTGCGGGTTTTCGTCGTTAAAATCAATCCGGGTTGTAGAGATTCGATTCATTCATATTGAGTTTATGGAATTCGATCTTTGATATATTCCCACCTGTTTGCCCGTCATTAGTTCTTCATTAATTCGTCATATTTAACCTAATTAGTTCACTCATGTCACTAAGCAATCTTTCATTCATGTAATTAATTCGTTTACATTCGTTTCATCCATGTTTTATCGTTTTTATGACTCATTCACATGTAATTAATGTATTAAATCACTTTCATCCGAGTCGAATATCATAATCAATCACTAAATTCACCCACGAATACTAACGATTTGCAGTTCCGGCTTCACAGCCAGAACTCAGCCTTGGAACAGACGCAAGAATCTGCCGCGCCTCTTCCGAGAGGGCACGATCTGCTGCGCTGTTCCAGTTGATTTACCTCGAACTTCCGTTCTGCCTTGACCTAGTTTAATTAGTTTACGTATTCAATTAATTGTCATTCGTGTTATCGTTAATAATCTGTTCGCTTATTTATTCTCTTTTCCCAAATTATCCGTTTTAAAGGTATTTTCGACATAAATTAATGAAACCGATGTAATTATTGTAATTTTCATTGTTGTATTATTGTATTCCTTTTATCGCATTGTTTGTATGCCTTCACATGTAATTAAATCTAAATCCCTACTTCGACTCAAATATATGTTAAATTAATTGTTCACCGACTTAGTCTAATTCTCACATGTTAGGATTAAAACTTGGATGTTGCATTGCATGCATATAATCGACGATATATCGAGTATAGACAACTTCCCTAATCATTAGTAGAGGCCGCTATCGAGGCAAGCGGGATTAGGTGTTCGATCAAAAGAGCTTCCTAATACGTACCCTCACCCCTTACTCCAGATCTCCGTGAACATCCGTGTTCATTGGCATCCACGAGAGTCATTCTAGACATAGAATGCTAAGGGTAACGAGTTCTTGGTGTTCATGTCACTACTTTGTGTCTTGACATGGCACGAGGTATTCGAACGGTTTCCAATTTTCCACAATAAATTGGTGGCAACTCCACAAATACAAACGCTTGTTTCCCAAGCGCCCCCGTGGCCCATGTCCACAGTTTGGCGACTCTGCTGGGGATAATACACTTACGTGTAGCCAAGGGTGAAACTTGAACAATGTTAGGGAATAGTTTGTACAAGACAATTGTCGGTTTTCATAACTCGGTCTTCCTAGATCGTTTATTCGGCCTTCCTAGGCCCAACCCAACCCATTCGACCAATCGTCCCGTCTAAACGGTCCTAATTCTTATTTGGGCCTAAGGATGGATAGCGATTGACGTCATCCATACCATGGTACTTACTCTTGTTTGTATCAAGGACTTTCACTACTTGAGGAAATGGACTAGGAATCGGCCTTACTCTTGTTTGGTACGAGCCTCTCCACAGACTTCGGGTTTGATTGTTCGGTATGGCAACCCACCCTTTAAACCAAAACCCTTCTAAATGCACTCAGCATCCCGTTATAATGCTTGTATGAATGATTGTACCTTACGTGATCACTATTTCTAAATGAAACCATGACGATTTTTGTAAAATCAAATCCCTTTAAAATGTAAATTTTGAAAAAGCCAATGATTAGCGCAAAACCGAGTCAAAACTCTGTCCATTTGTCGAGTCAAAATTCCGGGCCCAAGCTCATTTCAAAACCTCACTTCGAGTCCACTCCTACAACTACACTACAGTTGACTAGGACCCACATTTTCAAACTTCATCATTTCTTCAAAACTCACTCGACACAAGTGGCACACACCCACTTCATAAGTCAAAACATTTCTTTCTTAGTAAGTGTGCTAGAATGGTCGATCGTATTTTGATTCGTTGTCGATCTCTTATCCAGTTTCCAAGATGCCTGAAACAAGCGACGTAAGCACCGACCAACCCCAGAATGGTAATGATCAAATCCTAACCGCGCTAGCTCGCCTCCAAGTCACTCAAGATCAAGTGCGCGACCGCCACGATACAATCGAACGCCGAATTTATAGCGTAGAAACGAGGTTGCCTCCTCGGGAAAGTGAAGTAGATGATGGCTTTGTGAACAACTTCGGAGAAGAAAACTCTCCCATAGGAATGACTGCAGCTGAGAAACGACTCCAATATTTGGAGGAAAAATTGATGTATCTCAAAGGGGATGATATTTATAGGGAAAATAACCGTAAGTATGAGGCCGTGAATTTCAAGTTGCCAACCAACTTCAATATGACGGATATCCCTAGATTCAAGGGGCACGAAAACCCTTTTAATCACATCCGTGCTTTCAAGGACTACATGCCTATCAAAGGCATCAAATCCGAGATGTTTTTAAGGATCTTTCCTTCATCTCGTGACACCATCCTAAAGCAATGGTTCTACTCTCTAGAACATAAGAAGATTGCTACTTGGGAAGATGCCGTGATCGAGTTTGCTAAGCAATATGAAGATAATGCTGAAATCCAAGTTAACATGCGCACTCTAGAGGTTCTTACCCAAAATGACAAAGAAGGTTTCACCGACTTCCTAAGTAGGTGGAGGAAGACTAGTACCCAACTAGTTGAACACCCAGACGAAGCTACCCTTGTGAAAAAGTTCGTGGACAACCTAAAACCTATCTATGCAAGTCATTTGAGGTACCAAAACATCAAAACTTTCAAAGACTTAACCGTGCTAGGAACAAGGATCGAAGATGACATCCGTAAAGGGCTCTTGTCCAAAACGGTAGGCCGAGGATATCAAGGCTCAACAAGTCGTTCTTACGGCTCCAGTAGCAAGACCGATGAAGTTAACCTCCTCGAGCCATCCAAGAAGAGTACCCCACCAAGGAAATTTACAAATCTTGGGGAGACTTACTCCAATGCTCTAAAAAGGTTAATGAAACAAGGCAAACTCCAACCCATAGGCCCTACACCCGAACCGGAAACGAAATCCAAGTTCTGGGACGAGAATTCATACTGCAAATATCATAGGGGTAAGGGACATGACACAGAAAAATGCTACAAATTGAGAAATGTGGTTCAAGACATGATTGAGGGTGGTCGACTACCAATACCGCCGGGAGGTAAGCCCAACAACACTCAGAATCCTCTTGGAATTCTAGTTATCACAAGTGAAGAATCTACCGTAGATTGTTCACACCTCATTTCTCCAGTCGAAGATGAGATCCACGCGATTGAGAATGAAGGGTTCTACTCTACCATTTCCCCTACCATTACCGACTTCATCGCATGGGCAAAGAGTGTGGATAGGCAAGTTTCGGAATTGGAAAATGTGGTGACAACTTTACATGACCCCAATGCAACACCTAAAGAACATGCGCCACTAATTTTCTCCCAAAATGCTACTATGCAAGAAGTAGTCGCCGTGGTTGATAAACTAATCGACCAAATTACACAATTAGAGGACGAGATCATGAGAATGAGGGAACTAGCTACAGTCAATGGAGTATGGGCCGATGATAATGAGGACAAGTATCTCATTGAACACTCCCTAGTCAAGGAAATAGTCCAAAATGGTGAAGACCTAGATGTGGACCACCTAACTCGTTCGGGGCATCCATATCAAAATACTACTCAAAATGGTCCAACCAAAGTTATCACACCAAATGATAATGAAGATGACTCTACTGACCATTTGCTAAAGCAATTACAGAAGACAAAGGCTGATCTTTCAGTCTGGCAACTAGTAGCAAGCTCATTCCCACATCGCCAAGCTTTACTACAAGCTTTGGCCAAACTAAATGTAGCACATAAATCCACACCCGACGATGTAGTCAACTTGGTCTTCCAAGAATCACCGAAGCTAAGTAATCCTATTACTTTCTCTGATGAAGATTTGCCACCCTTTGGCGCTAGTCACAACTTGGCTCTTTACATCACTGTCGTTTGCTTAAAGAACAATGTGCCAATGACCTTGGTGGATGATGGCTCCGCGGTCAACGCCATACCCTTGAAAACGGCATACAAAATAGGCATGAAAGAGTCGGATTGGACCCCTACCAATCAAGGTGTTCGCGCATATGATGGTACACGATGAAAGGTAGTAGGACTCGTTAACCTAACCATAGCCACAGGGCCAATTGAGCGAAAGGTTAACTTCCAAATAGTGGACATTGAAGCTTCCTTCAACATACTTCTGGGAAGACCTTGGATTCACGCTTCCAAAGCGGTAACATCCACCCTTCACCAAAAGATCAAAATCCCACTAAATGGCAAAGTGGTGACGATCACTTCGTCGCCCATCAAGGCAATAATCGAAAAGAAGTCAAATAATCAAGTCCTTGCGGATCCAGTATATGAACTTGGGGGCTTTCAAAGCATAAGTGTCATAGAAAGTGAGTTGACACCCCTATACTACGATCCCTACTCAAACTTGGTGGTCAACCACATACTCAAATCCCAGGGATACTTCCCGGGAATGCCTTTGAACCCTGCCCGAAGAAACACCTTCGCACCCTACAAGGAAGGCAACTCGAGAAGAATACCACTTGGACTAGGATACAAACCCACTAAAGAGGAAGTTCTCGAGATGCTCGCTCAAGTTCAAAGCCGTAAGCACGTAGGAGTCCAAATGCGACCATATCTCCCTACCCTAAATGGATACTTTGTTAGGGAAGGAAGTCAAGAACTCTTTCACGGATTTCCCGAACCTTGGCACTACCTCGGAAGGAAGCTAGCCGGAATCGAGATCTTTCACGATTGCTACTTCATTCCTCCAGAAACGGTTCCTACCGTCAAGGCTCGTCAAGCACCTTGCTTAGACGAACAAGATGTTAGTCTACTATTTGGAGAAGATCGATTTGTTAGAGCCGCGCAGGATGAGATCATTACCATGATACTTCAAGACGATCACTTCAACCCTACCGCGTTAATCACAGAAACAAACGCGAACCAGCAGAAAGGATGGAGAAAATCAATCAAGTGGACCAACAATCAAGGAAGACTATTCAAGCTCACCACTGGAGAAGGAGAGATGTTCAAGGGAGAACCAGAAGACGATGAATTCGAGTCAGAGTCAGAGTCGGAGTCAGAGTCGGAGTCTAGAGAAGTTACTAGGCAGTCTCCTCCTGTCGTCGTCCCCATTCCCTTTGTTTCTCCTAACTTAGCCTCAAATAGTAACGGTAGTTCAGGAAATGTCCCAACAACTGTCCCTTTACCGCCGCTGACCACAGATCATATGGCTTCTTTCTTTCAACTTTTCTCAAACTTTAATATGAATAAATCAGGTTCTGCTTACTCTTTGTGTTATCTTGAATGCAATTCTGTTTACGATGATACTTAGGATGACCCAGACCCAGACTCAATTGAGATACCTCCCTACATAGCCAAGGAAATACTACAAGAGGGGGAAGGGGGACCAGTAATAGAGAACACCGAACCCATCAATGTAGGAACCGAACTAGAACCCCAAGAACTTAGGATAGGGACTACCTTGACCTCTACCGAAAGGGCCAGTTTCATAGACCTCCTACTCGAGTTCAAAGATGTTTTCGCTTGGTCCTACAAAGACATGCCAGGGATCGACAGTGATATCTCCGAACATAGAATCCCAATTAAGCGAGGTTTCAAGCCCGTGAAACAGAAGCTTCGTCGAATGAGGACAGAATGGGCTCTCAAGATTAAAGAAGAAGTCGATAAGCAATTCAAAGCCGGGTTCATCAAAGTTTCCAAGTACTCTAACTGGGTAGCCAACATAGTACCCGTACCCAAAAAGGATGGGAGAATCCGTGTTTGTGTTGATTTTAGAGACTTAAACAAAGCAAGTCCTAAAGATGACTTTCCTCTACCACATATCGACATATTGGTGGACAATACCGCAGATCACGCGTTACTATCCTTCATGGATGGGTACGTGGGATACAACCAAATCAAGATGGCCATAGAAGACATGCATAAGACCGCCTTTGTCACTCAATGGGGAACCTATTGCTACACGGTCATGCCGTTTGGGTTAATCAACGCCGGAGCTACATATTAACACACCGCAACTACACTCCTACATGACATGATGCATAAAGAAGTTGAGGTATACGTAGACGATATGATTGTCAAGTCCAAGGATAGAGAGGGGCATATTGCGAACCTTCCCAAATTCTTCTCAAGGCTACGAAAATACAACATGAGGCTCAATCCTCAGAAGTGCGCATTCGGAGTAATATCTGGCAAACTCCTGGGATACGTCGTTAGCCAACGAGGTATAGAAATAGACCCTTCTAAGATCAAAGCTCTGATCGAAATGCCACAACCTCAAATGGAAAAAGAAGTCAGAGGATTCCTGGGAAAAGTGCAATATATAAGTCGATTCATATCGAAACTCACCATGATCTGTGAACCTATCTTCAAAAAGCTCAAGAAAACAGATCACACCATGTGGGATAATGACTATCAAAAGGCATTCGACCGAATCAAGGAGATATTAGCTAAACCACCAGTGCTCATGCCACCTCAACGAGATCAACCTCTTGGTTTATATCTCACAGTAACCGAAACAGCCATGGGCGCCATGCTAGCTCAAACTGTAGGAAAGGAAGAAAGGGCTATCTACTACCTTAGTAAGAAGTTCCTGGAGTACGAGTGCAAATACTCACAACTCGAAAAGACATGCCTCGCTCTTGTGTGGGCAACGAAGAAGCTACGTCATTACATGCTTAGCTACTCCGTCAAAATATACTCCAAAATGGACCCTGTCAAATACCTCTTCCAGAAACCCGTCCTCAACGGACGCCTAGCAAGATGGACCTTGATGCTCTCAGAGTTCGATCTCAAATACGTGCCTCTGAAAGTTATAAAAGGGCGCGCCGTTGCCGAATTCTTTGCAGAAAACCCATCAATGATGCACAAACAATAGATACGTGGTCATTTCCAGACGAGGATATACTCCAAACCGATGTAGATTCCTGGGACCTTTACTTTGATGGAGCATTAAACTAAAGAGGATTTGGAATAGGAATATTGCTCATTTCTCCTGAAGGCGAGCATACACCGATCTCTGTCAAACTCGACTTCGAGGTGACAAATAATGCTGCAGAATACGAAGCTTGTCTCATTGGACTACAAGCGGCAGTGAGATTAGGCATTAAAAACCTTCGAGTGCATGGGGATTCATCCCTGATCATCAATCAAGTTACGGGATCTTGGAAAATCCGAAGCGAAAGCTTAGCACCTTATCAAGCCAGAATAGACCAAGTTGCCCAATTCTTTGATCACGTGACCTATCTACACCTACCTCGGGAAGAAAATCAATTTGCAGATGCTCTTGCAAAATTTGCATCTTTGATTAATATGCCAAATAACATGGTGGAAATGCCTTTATGTATCGAACGACGATCAGAGCCAGCTTATCTCCACCAAATCACCGATGAAGAGGAAATCACAGAGGAACCTTTGTTCCAAGCAATCCTAAATTTCAAGCTCAACGGTACCTATCCACCGGATATGGACAAAAGGGGACAACGTGCTATACGCGTACTAGCTTCCCAATATGTTCTCATGCAAGGAGAGTTATACAAAAGAACACCTCTTGGTGTAATCCTACGTTGCCTTGATCATTCACAGGCACGGAAAGTGATGGAAGAGGTCCATGATGGAGAATGCGGTCCTCACATGAGTGGGCCCATGATGGCAAAGAAAATCACACGTTTGGGGTATTATTGGACCACAATGGTATCCGATTGCATCAAATACGTAAGACATTGCCACAACTGCCAAATCTTCGGGAATGTACAGCATGTCCCTTCTTCATTGCTCTATACGATGACATCTCCTTGGCCATTTTCTGCCTGGGAATTGATATAATCGGAAGATAACTCCAGTAGAACAGAGGCCACTTTTTCATCCTAGTGGCAATTGACTATTTCACCAAATGGGTAGAAGCAGCTTCCTACACTAGTCTCACGGCTAAAAATGTAGGAAAGTTCATACAAAACAACATCATCTGTCGATACGGTTGCCCACATGAGATCATTAGTGATAACGGATCACATTTCCAAGCTGAGACTGAGCAATTGCTAGCCAAGTACAAAATTAGGCATCACCACTCTTCGCCCTATAGACCACAGACTAATGGCGCGGTAGAGGCGGCAAACAAGAACGTTGTCACAATTCTCAAGAAAATGATCGACAACTATCGAGATTGGCCAAGCAAGATACCCTTTGCTTTGTGGGGATATCGTACATCTGTTAGGACGCCCACTGGGGCCACCCCTTTCTATTTGACCTACGGCATGGAAGGCTGCATGCCCAATCGAGTTAGAAATACCATCATTGCGTATCTTACTCGAAAGTCAAATCTCGGAAGCCGATTGGAAGAGGGATAGATATGAAGAACTCATCCTCCTGGATGAACGTAGGCTACGCGCATTACATAATGTCCAAACATATCAAGCACGTATCAAACAAGCCTTCAACAAAAGGGTCAAGCCAAGGGACATCAAAGAAGGAGACTTAGTACTCAAGTCGATTAGAGCTCTTTTACCTGTCGATCCACGAGGAAAATTCAAACCTAATTGGGCTGGGCCATTTCTAGTCAAGTCCATACTTCCAGGGGGTGCGGTTAGAATCACAGACCTAGATGGGAATGAATTTGCCAATCCAACAAACCTTGACCAACTAAAGCGGTATTATGCCTAGAATAGGAGCAAAAACGCGCCTCGCGTAACCTCATGTGTCGCTCTTGTAACGGCCCCTGGCCAAGCTGAAATAAGCTAATGTCGCCATGCTCTTGCATTTTGACAATTTGTCATCCTCATATCGTCAAATAAACTAAATTTCACCTTAAGAGTAAGTAAAAAGCTCATGCTTATTTTCTAAGTTCATTACAAGCTCTTGCTTAGAACAATTATTCTTTTACATTTACTCGAACTACGCGCAAGGGTTTGATTTCATTTTTTTAATGAATACGTAGGCAATCCTTCGCAGGATACAACCCATTAATTTCAAAATGTAAATAGAAGGACATTTGCAGTTGCATTTGGAATTCGACAAGAATAATAAATAGAAAGTCACAACGGTTTCATAACCAATTAACCTCCTTTATTTCATTCATTTTCTAATAATAATAATAGTACGCTACATAATAATAATAACGGAATAAAATAGGCTAGGATTCTAAAAACCTCACCTTCTTATTACAATCATAATAATAAATAATAATAAAGACTTGGGCTATTCCTCCATTTTCCCTTTGCCCTTGTCATTTTTGTCATATTTCTTATCACGACCTCGAGCCGGACGCTCTTGTGCCACTTCGGACCTAATCACCAACGGTCTTTCTCGTGGTCTAGCCTTCCCATTCTTGTCAATCACTTTGTCCACGGCAGGAGAGGTCTTCGGTTTCTTCGAAGGATGAACAACTCGAAACCCGGCTTCTTCCTCTCCCTCAGTCAGATGCTTCTCTTTCTCCTTTTCCACCTCGCGCACCTTGTAGTCAACGGGCTCGCGCTTCCTCAATCTCTCACGCTCCTCCGGAGTAGCAGCTTTCCTCCATTGCAGATAGACGTCCGACACCCATAAGACACTAACAGAAGAGTTCAAGAACCATGCGTTTCTTTGAGCCCATTTAATGGCCCACTCCCTTCGACTCTCAGTAGTAAGCGCCACGGCGATCAGGGATGTGTCAAGCTTCGGATTGTCCGCTTCAGTCCAACTGTCTCATCAGCCTCTCCGGGAAGATGCATACCATGAATTGCAAGCCAGGAATGCACACAGATCGGGTAGGATCCAAGGAAGATACCCCAGTGACAGATTTGAGATGCCACCATGGTACAATCCATCTAATCAAGGGGCCATCATCACTCTTCAATTTGTTTTCCCAATAATTGCAGACTCGAGTGAAGTCCACCATGTAGAGCCTAGTCCTCATAGCAATTGAGCGAGCATGATAGGCAGGAACATTAACTGGGGGCTCGATCAATCGAAGACGATCCATAAGCCAAACCTACCAAAAAAAGCAGGTGTTAAAAAAAAAAACAAAAAAAAACAAAAAAAAAGAGAAAAAAGAAGAGAAGAAATTCTTTATTCTTTTACCTGCAAGATAATGGGACTTCCTAAATAAGGTAGGTCACGATTGGCTTTCCTGTTATCCAAACCCAATAGGATCTCTCCTAAACATAAACAGGCTGGGCTCCTGCGCAGTTCCATTTGCTCAACTAGGCCCAGGAAATGAGGATCACCTCTCAAATCCTCATCAACATGCCCTTGAAGGACATATACATGTAACAAGAAAAAACCGAATGCCCTTCGCCTAGCAACATAAGAGATGGTGGGGTCGGCCTTATTAATGAATCGGTCAATAAAGTCCAACATTCGCACTCCTTTCGAGGTCACCAGACGGTCCACCTCAATTCTTGTCAACCCAAGCAAGTCTCTAAACTTGTTCTTATACCTTGTGAAGTAGAAGGAATAGCAAGCAAGTGTTCTGGGTCCCACCCACCAATCACAACAATTTCTTCAGGAAATGGGCAAATGTCACCTTCGGGGAAAGCAAAAACGTGATAATTCGGGTCCCCATAATCAAGACAAGCATCTAGGAATGGTTTGACCACCTTGATAAACTTCAAACTCAAAAACGATCTAAGGTTATAAGCACCCATGTCGTGTTTCTCCATGTTGGAAAACTCATTGGTCCACTCTTTTAGACGAATCTCTAAAGTATTCATGATGAAGGATTATTTTGAGAGTTTTATGTAATAAGACGAAGGAAGAGACGGAAGAATTGTGTGAATAAAACCTCTATCGACGTTTCTATTTATACTAAAATCTGTTTCCTAAACTCCGCCAGGACGGATACACCGAGGAACAGGCGCAGCACCTGCTGCGCCTCTTCAAAGGCACGCAGCTCCTGCTGCACCTCTTCCTCAGCAACGTCTCTGTGATTTTCCGCGTTGGATCTTTCCTAAATTCCTTAGCGAATAATTTCCTATTCATACGGGTTATTATTTTGGTAAATACGTCAAAGTTACCATAGTTCGTGTTTCCTAATTCCACGGGCACGCATTTCGAGGAAATATCAGCATTTTCGTCATTTTAGCACACTTATATATTTCTTTCTATTTTTCTTTTTTCGGGGAATCATTTCTCCAATTTAATGTAATTCATTTCAAACTTATATATTTCTTTTTACTTTTTTCTTTTTGGGGAATCATTTCACTCCCGTCCTACATTACATTTCTAACTTATAGGTTTCTATTTTTTCATTTTTGGGGGGTAACCCTCCCTACCGTCCGGTCATTTCCGGCAAATTTTTTTGCATTTTTGCATTTTTTTGCATTTTTGCACTTTCGAGTCATTCGTTTTGCGCTAATTTAGGCCATATATACAAATGTATGTTTTACGTGAATTTCTATGTAAATTTCGGCAGCATGACGGCGTAAACCGTCATCTACCAAAACTGTTCAAAGCTAACCTGCAGGTACAAACAACGCAACCCAGCAGCAAAGGCACTCAGGCCGTCATATATACAACTCAAAGAGGGACATGTACAACAAACTGGGGGCTCGAACCCCAAGCAAAATCCAAAATGTCCAAAATGTGGGTCCTAAAATGTACAAATGTGCAAGATACAGCCAACAACAAACAAAACAAACAACAACAAAAACTACTGCCGGTCGTCGCCTAACTCCACAACTCTCGCCTCGAGAGCAGCAACCTCGGCGTCGCGGACCTCGAGCTCCCTCAACAAACGAGCTGTCTCCTCCCGAGACTGAGCCAGCTCGCGCTCCCTCTGCAAGCGCAACAATTGGCTCATGTCAATCATTTCAAGCAATCATATGAAAGGTTAGAAAGTTCAAAAATGAAGTAGACGAAAGGTTCATACCTGGCGACCTCGACCGCCGACAAGTGCCTCGACGGCAGTAGCTCGCAGCCGGTTGGCCACCTTCCATAACGCCACAAACCGAGACGGCGCAACCTGCATTTTCAAATAAGAAGTTCTAAATAATTGGATAAGTTCAATCAAATGTGTTCTTACACAAAAATCATACAAATTAAAGACTCACCCTCTGAATAAGATGCTGCCACTCGTCTAAGCCAGCATCCGTCACAGCTATGTCAAAGTCACGCAGCTCGGAGATCGTCGTCCTCGCGGTCGCGTCAGTGTACTCGAGGGTCTCGGGGTACTCTGGGGGCTCAATGCCCGCCGCCTCAGCCTCCTGCAAAGACAAAGGATTGCCATTAAATCGATGATCATTCATCATACTTTCGAAATGGTCATAAGGAGAGTAAATGCTCACCACAACCGGCCAGTACGCCAACCTCCCATAGAGGAATGCCGAGTAGTCCTCACCAGGAATAAAGAGGGCCTCGCCACCAACGCCAGCCAAGTCAGCCTCCATCTCAGCCTCAGAAGGCTCCCTGAACATCGTCCTAGAAGGATCGATGGGAACCGTCAAGACATCCCGAGAGCACTGACGAGCCAAGCGCTCGCCCAAATACCACACGGGACCCATCGATGTCCTCAACAGCAACCGGCTCGAGCTCCTAGGTCGAAGGACCTCAGCCACGAAAGGAGGAGCGTCAGCATACTCCGCCCAAGGCCTGGGCACCCACTGGGAAAAGACAAGCAAGAAATCATTCTTATGATCGGTTAAAAATTAATAAAGAAGTAAAATGAATATAAGTGAGCTGCTCACGCTGTCCAGCTGAAGAGCGTTCACGTCCCGCCGGTAGACACCATGAGAGGAACGCTTGCTCCTCGTGAGACACATCACCCAATCCCTCACAACGGGATAGGCCTTCTCCAGCGGCTTCGTCCTCTTGGGCGAGAGGCTCGGAAAGTAGGAGTACACCCACGCCTGTGAAGCAAGATAGTCAATAACGATCTTTCGTAATTCGATAAAGAAAAGAAGTGATTTTAGTCTAAATGAAGGTTCATACCTCCAACAGTAGTCCAGGGCCGACAGCACCAGGAGAAGTCCCCTTCTCCATCAACTCCGGACGAACCATGGCCCCCATGAAGCGGATGAGGACCGCAAAACTAGTAGTGACCCAGTCCCAACGTCCTAGGGAGCTCAGGTCAGAAAGAAAGGGAAGAAGCTTCATCGATAGCCTCTCTCCCTTGTCTCCGAGGTAGATCGAAGACAGAAACCACCAGAGCCACAAGCGGGCCCTCTGCTCAGCTGTACAGGAAGGAGGAGCCGTCTCCCTCCCATCAATCACAACCAGCGTCGGGGTCTTCCCCGCAAAGTAGTCTCGGACGTAAGAACTAGGCACCAAACCAGGCACTGTAGCAGCCTTTGGCGCCAAGGTCCAGCCGATCAACTTCCTAGCCTCGGCCGAGTCCACCCTCATGGCAAGTCTCCGGCCACTCCACCGCCTCGGTCCCACCCGGCAGACCAGAGATCATGCTGTAGTCCTCCAACGTGACTCCCACCTCACCAAAAGGCATGTGAAAAGTGGAAGTTGTGTCCCAGAATCGGTCCAAGGAAGCGCGGACCAGGCTAAGGGTAGCCCGCAGCTTTCTCTTCGCGATATCCCTCCAAGCCTGCACTAGGGCGCCAAATGCTCCCCGCTCGATCATGGCCCGCTCCTCCGCTGACAGCCTCTCGTAGCACTCCATCGCCGTCGTGTAGCCCGAGAACGATCTGATGTTCCCGGCCTCCTATTGTGATTTGAAACAAAAGCCATCTTTAGTTTGAATGAAATTGGAAAAGATATGAATAAATGAAATGAAAGAAAATGAGTGATGAGTGATGAATTTAAGATTACCAAGCTCTTCACCGTCCTATAGGACAGGTGACCCTCCGCAGCCCAAAGCAAGTGCCTGCTTTCCCAGGTCTCAGCCCACGCAGGTGCTCCCCTAAGCTGGCGACCACCTCGCCCAACGTTGGCCCGCCTCGGGGTCTCCTCCTCCTCCTCCTCGAGGACCTCGTCCTCAGCAACCTCAGCAGCTGCCCCAACAGTAGTGAAAGCTTCCTCGAGAGCACGAGAAGCGTCAACGCCTGTGTCTATGTCCATGGGAGCTCTCCTAGAAGTAGAAGCCTCGTCACCTGCAACATTAAAGTAATTTTAGGCCGCGTCAAGTGACGACGAACCTTGATTAGGGGATTTTCGAGTTTTAGAAGCCCCGAAGTCGCTCTTTTCTCGCCATCTTTGGCCGTATTCCTACAAACCCGATCACTCATGTGGTAATTTGGATTAATTCAAGCCTAAGTTGAAGCCTAGTCATGGGTTCGAGTCGAAATTTCGACAGCATTTCGTTATAACGGCGATTATGCCCTAGAAAAGTGTCCTGAAAAAGCCGTCACAAACCAAAATTCCGAGATTGTAGGAAGTTTACCCATCATCCAAGGATTCCAAATATCAAGTTTCATCGTAAATGGGCAATCCTAAGGCTGTGTTCGAAGCAATTTACGGTTTAGCTGTGAAAGCGTCACAATTTCACTCAAATGCCCAAAACTCAACGAAAATTTGAAACAAATACATGGTTATGATCCTTATACTACCAAATAGCCATTTACAAGGTCAATTTTGCAAGGCAAGATCATTTGGGGGAAAAGCCCCAAATTTTCGACATTTTAGGGTTGAAAACCCTGAATTTTGTCGATCCAATTCGTCCATTATAGAAGATTAATGCAAGAATGATATACATACCTCGATTAGTCATGGCAAATGCAAGTTTTTGGATCAAATTTTGGCGGAAATGGTTGAGATTTGAGAGAGAAATTGATGATTTGTGTTTCGAAATAAAGAAATGAAACCCCTGTTTCATCGCGCTTTTACGCAGGAAAGACACCCCCAGGAAAAGACGCAGCAGGTGCTGCGCCTCTTCCAAGAGACGCAGCTCTTGCTACGCCTCTTCCTTAACTTCCCTTCATACGAATTTTCAAAAATTCGTTATGAGTTCGTTATTTGTAGGCCCATCTTTGGTGCGCCTCTTCCCGATGCCATTTTATCTTTTCTGGTCCGTTTGACGATTATTCTTCGCTCAGACCCGCATTTCTAAGCCAATTGCAGACTATCTGTGACACCTCGCGATAACGCGGAAAATATAACTAATAAATTAAAGCGGGAATTTGTGATTTTTAAAAACTTTTTGGTTATTAGTTAAAAATTAACACGCGGGTGCCAAAATGAAATGAAGCAAATTCAATAATAGACAAAATTAGGTTATTACAACCCAAGTCCAGAAGGCGGGGAAAAGATATCCCACGAATAAACATATAAAGGGTTTCTAAACTAGAAACTAAGGTCCAAGGGTTTAGTTCTCGCTAGCCCACACGTCTTCCCCACGTAAGCATTTTCACAACCTGTCATTCATGTAAACATGAACGCCACAGTCAGTGGGGAGTAACTCAAGGTTCTCCCAGCCACAATATGTCAAAACGAACATAACAAAGAACGTAAACAAACAATCATATTAGATAAGACATGAGTGAATCGAATCATAACTAAACATGGGATTATACGTGTTTAAACCAACAAGAGTAAAAGAAATGATGGAATAAACAAGTAAGGCATAAGCAACAATAAATAAATGGGAAAGAAGGACAAGGAAACCGACATGGCCACTTAGCCACGAGCACGTATTTCAAGGAGATATAACCAAAGTAACCATCCAAATAATGCAAGACATTTATTACTGTTAGACTATAATTTCCCCGGGTAGGACTACGATAATAATACGGTCCTAGTCTAAATCTGCAGATTCTCGGTTGTACATCCCGATTCGACGTGCGCCAGCACAGCACGCACCCAAGACTTGACTACTAAGGAGACCGAGTACCTCAATCGCCAGAACAGCACGAAAGTGGCGGAAAAACTAAGATAAGACTCACTTGCCAGAACAGCACAAGTGGCCAAAAGCCGTACTTGCCAGAACAGCACAAGTAGGCCAAAACCGTACTTGCCAGAACAGCACAAGTAGGTCAAACCCGTGCTTGCCAGAACAGCACAAGCAGGGTAAAAAGTATGTCAAGCACATACGACGGTAATATGGCATTTCTACAAGAATACGACTCTTACAAGTAATTATTTATAATAACCTTTTCATGCACATGGGACGGGATTATTAATGTCACACTCATACTTATGGCTTGCATCTCACCATAAGTACGGATGGGAACATCAGTCCCGATGATCATATCGCAACTAGAGGGCCTATGGCTCACCCCTAGTGTCCGATAGGACCAAGGCTCTCACAACAGAACAATACAAGGCATTATCAAGAATGTGACTCTTACAAGTACTTATAACAAATATCTCATACTTGTATTACATTAATGAATATTCCATTTTATAATTTAACATGCCGGTTAAATAAAATATAATGAGTGATAATGCATAATTTACGTTATGTGAAATATACGGGATAAAATGTGATCAAGTCCAAGTGACCCATTTATGAGCCCAATAAATAGACCATAAGAAATCCAATGAATGGACTAGAATAAGCCCAATAAATAAATCATGTGACAAGCCCAACAGAATAAATAAGTAAATGAACGACATTAACTAATTACGTTATATAAAATGTGAGACGGTTAATTAATCATATTTTAATTAAACCAATTTAGCTCCAAAGCAATTTATAACCATGACTAGCCCAAATTACTAAATTTAGCTAGCCCATTTACTAAAATCAAATGAGCCCAACAAACTAAATCAAATGAGTCCCACAAAATAATTATGTGAAGTCCAATTATTAAATTCAATTGAGCCCAATTATTATAAACATGACAAGCCCACTTATCTAAACATGGGCAACTAATGAGACGAGACCATGCTTGAGACGGGGAAGTAATTAAATAGCGGAATTCCCTAATTATACTTCATGTGAGAAAATATATAAATGAATGAGGTTTAACAAAATCCGTTATATAAAGCATGAGTCGGAGATATAATTAAATAACGAATTGCGTTTTATAAAAACACGAGACGGGCATTCAAATATTTCAAGGAAATCTCAAATAGCGCCAAAGTTACCTCAACCCGCAACTAAAAGGGGCCATTGAACAGTCCCACATCCGTCACCAAACAACTAGCCACCACAGCCCATAAACAGACCGCAAACATCACGGCTCAAGGACCGTTTGGACAGCCCAAAGATACGACCCAACCAGCCGCCACCTATAGTACCCATCCCAACCACGCTCTTTCCTCAAAGCAGCCACCAACTAAGCCCCGACTAACTCCCATAACCATATAAACAAGACCGTCATGTGTAGCCTAAGGAAAGTCCGTGGATGGCCCTCATGACAGTCCCTCAACTGGGTCAAACCACCACCCTTCTCTGCCCAAAACAGAACCACAAAGCAGGCCATTAGACCTGCCATCAACACGACTCGAAAGTTCCGTCTTGGGTTCTCTTGAACCCGACACAGACGTTCATTTGTAAATGAAATTTAGACGGAATTGTTATCATTATTATGACCCTAATTTCTAAACGGAAATAAGAGTAAAACTGAGACGGAAACAACCGCAACTGGAGCGTGAAGGGTAATCATCAAATTCGTTCTATTAATGCTCGAAAATATCGTGAGAGCGGGCCATACGAGACGGGTATGCATCAACAACAATTAAAGAATCAAACTTTACGACAAAGGGGTATAAAAACCGAGTTGAAGGGGGTGAAATATCGACTCATTGTCGAGTAACCTATCACCGTTACCTTTGCTCTCGAATTTTCGGGTGAAAACGTCCAAGGTACGAGCTTTACTTCAGTCTCCAAGGTCTTCAACTAAAAGGAGGGAAAAACGAGTTGCTTTAAGATAAGAAATCGAATTGTCCTTTAAGACGATATTTCGAAACCTCAACAAAATAGAAGATTTCTTACCTTAAAAGAACCAGGAAGGGACGAGGAAGCTAAAGGTATAAAAATGGTGAAGTTTGGTTGAGAATTAAGGGAGAAAATGAAGGTTGAAGGAGACGGGACTGGGTGGTTGTGGTCGCTGCTGCTATGTGTTGTTTATCGCAGGAGAGAAGAAGAAAAGAAATGGGGAAAAGAAGGGGGTGGGTCACGGGATCAAAAACAACAAAGAATAATAATAATAATAATAATAATAATAATAATAATAATAATAATAATAATAATAATATATAATAATATATAAATGAGATATTTAGAGGTTGGGTGTAAGAGGGTAGGTGAGCGTGTTGTCACCTTTTGTGACACCCCGCGATAAGGCGGAAAATATAGCTAATAAATTATAGCGGAAATTTGAGATTTTAAACACTTTTTGTTATAAGTTAAGGATTAACACGCGGGTGCCAAAAACGAAAAGAAACAAAAACAAAAATAGACAAATTTAGGTTATTACAACCCAAGGCTAGAAGGCGGGGAAAAGATATCCCACGAATAAACATACAAAGGGTTTCTAAACTAGAAACTAAGGTCCAAGGGTTAGTTCTCGCTAGCCCACACGTCTTCCCCACGTAAGCATCTTCACCACCTGTCATTCATGTAAACATGAACGCCACAGTCAGTGGGGAGTAACTCAAGGTTCTCCCAGCCACAATATGTCGAAATGCAAGTAACAAACACTTAATTAAACATATTAATCATGCATTATATATGATCAATAAAGAACAAGGAGATATAATGAATAATCAAGATGAGATAGACATATTGCATTCTTAAAGAGATAGGCATGGTACATTATATTAAACATGCATTCAAGGGAACAAATCATGGATATGAGATTAGGCATCGAATCATATGAGGAAGGTAAATAACGGATCAATTAAATAGAAAATACATTGATGGAAACCAATAGCCATTACTTTGAAAACCTCTTAACAATCATAGCACGGGACGTGACTACTAATGTCACATTCATACTTATGGCTTGCATCTCACCATAAGTACGGATGGGAACATCGGCCCCGACGATCATATCGCAACTAGAGGGCCTATGGCTCACCCCTAGTGTCCGATAGGACCACGACTCACACCACCGAATAATACAAGACATTATCAAGGATATGACTCTTACAAGTACTTATATAGAATAAATGTTTCGTACTTGTATTTTATTAAATATTCCATTTTATAATTTAACATGCCGGTTAAATATAATATAACAAGTGATAGTGGATAATTTACGTTATGTGAAACTTACGGAATAAAAAATATGACCAACTCAAGTAAATCATTTATGAGCCCAACAAGCAACCTATCTATGTGAGGCCCAAAGAATTGGTCATGTGAAAACCAACAATTTACTCATGTCAAATCCAACAAATTCAATACAAGAAGCCCAATTCATATAGTGTACTTAGCCCAACCATTAAAATATAAAGAATCCATCATACAACTTATATTGAGTCTAACAACTAAGTAGTAAAGAGCCCCACAAATATAATTTATAAAAATTTCCAAGACAATCAAACAAGAAAAGCAAGGGGCATGGAATTGAGCATTCAAAATGCAACATTGCAACCCAAGTGAGACCGTCTTAAGACGGATTTTTAAGCATGAAATAATACGAAAATTTATCATACAAATGACCCAACTTATACATGGACATGCCCTTAAGACGAAAATAAGAAAGTTAGCTCGAACCACCAACCAAACATTGACCAAAACACGAGATAATTGAAGACAGGGAGGTGCATTATACCCCGTATTACATAATTGCTCAGTTCACATTTAACCACGGTCATGACGATTGAACAATTAGTATATGACGTCAATCTTAAAAGTTTTATATGATTAAGACCACTGCCAAAGTAACTTGTAACAGGAATAGTAATAGAAATGCAAACATTCTGCAATGAAGATGGCCTTTTGCTAATATATGCTACGGAGTATTTTCCTGGGTCATAGACTCATAGCCTTGTTTACGAGATCAGTAAGTTTTATTTTGCGGTTTCCACAGGTCGGACTGACATTGTTGTCATGTCCACCAAAACAGTTCCAAAAATTTCAGCATAGAGACCGTCTTTCACAGCTCCAAGAACGACATCCAAACAGTCCACTTCAACCCATTTTAAGACAACTTTTAAAGCGAGATTTAGACGGAAATTAAACACAACTACCTCATGAATAACAACCAAATTCGAGTATAAAGACGGAATTTAACTCGATAAATCCAAGCATACAAATTAGAAAAGTGTAAAGAACCAAACTTTATCAAACAAGGGCATATGAAACGATAAGTAAAACGGAATTCGACATTCTTGTCGAGTAACCTATCACCGTTACCTTAAACTTTCGAATTTTCGAGTGAAAAACGTCCCAAGTCCGAGCTTTTCTTCAATATTCGAGATCTTCGACTAGAAAAGGAGGAAAAACGAGTCGGTTAAGACAAGAAATCGAGTTGTCGTTTAAGACGGTATTTTCGAACTTCTACAAAATCAAGACTTTATTACCTTAAAAGAATGAGGAAGGAATGAGGAAGCTAATGGTGCAAGAATTAAGGAAAAAGGTTGAGAAACGAAGCCGGGATCTAAGGTTTAAGCTCGACGAAAATGGTGTACGGAGGAGCTCAGTTGTTTGTTGTTGTCGCTGTGCTTGTTTGCAGGAAAAAGAAGAAGAAAAGGGGAATTGCAGGGGTGGGGGTCACGCATCTCACAACAACAATAAATAATAATAATAATTATAATAATTATAATAATAATATATAATGACATAAACAATACTAATAATATAAAAGTAGAGTGAAAAAGAGTAGATGGGTGTGATGTGTTGTCGATAAATGGTTGGTCCGGATTAAAGTGGGTACATGGTAAAATGTGACGGTCTATAGCTAGACGGAAATTAAGACAGAAATTATTATTATTACAGTCACTATCATTAATGTCCGGCTAAAATACGTATACGTTTATTCTAATATAATTTACGCCTTAAAAATGTAATTTACTAATACGTATTTTTATAAAAATGAGCTTTTATATAATACGTTTATAAAAATCGTGTTTGACATAAATTAATTAAATAGAATAATTCAAAATTATAAAATAAAGTAATCAAACGGTTTAATAAATCTTGGATGTCAAAATGGGAAATTCGCGGGTGTTACACCTTTTGATTGGTTCGGGTTTAGATGGGATTCCCCATTGAAATGTGACGGTCTAATGTTAGACGGAAATTGAGACATAAATTATTATCATTACGGCCATTATTATTATCCAACCAAAAATACGTATACATATATTATTATATAAATCATGCCTTAAAAATATAATTTAATCGTACGTATTTTTATATAAACGAGCTTTTATATAATACGTTTATAAAAATCGTGTTTGACAAAAAATTAATTAAATTGGATAATTCAAAAATATATAATAAAGTGGTTAAACGGTTTAATAAATCATAGATGTCAAAGTGGAAAATTCGCGGGTGTTACAATCACCCCATCTTTTAAAAAGTTTTGTCCTCGAAACTTGAAGGTAGAAATGAAAGGTTATATCTAAAAGTAAAATTGGAATTTTGAAATCGGTAACCAAAACATTTAAAAGGTTACTTATCGTAAGAATTAAAATCCTTTCAAAAGTTTCAAATGAAATTTTCCGACAAAACCAGGTCGAAAGGTAAATCATTGTATAAATCAGAAATCAAAGTACTTTCAAAAACAATAACGAGGAGTTTTCAAAAGTAAAGTCTCATTCATGGAACGAAATTACTCTTGTCGTGCACACAAGAACGCTAACTTTCCAAGTCGAAGACAAATTTAAAACAAAATCAATTCGCTGACAAGTGTAGAACAAGTTATCAAACGTCTCCTATAACGAGTTCTAACATCCGGTCAACGTCAAAATCAAAAGAAAATGGTAGTTCACTCAAATTTTCTTTTGCAAAAGTCAAAATAAAAATGATGGTTTCACCTTTAGACTCAAAATGGAGTCAAATTTCCGAAAATGTAATATCAAACTTTGACAAAGAAATCATAAATAGATCAAAGTTAACATAAATTGGTTAAAATTTAAAGAAATATCAGGTTTAGCAATTAAAATCATGATAGAGAAGTCTATACTCAAGGAACAAATATGGAATTAAATCAAATTTTCATTTTCAAACCTTTAAAATAGGTAAGGTTTTGTAAAAGTAACATAAACTTTTAACAACGAAACAAAATGGTAGCTTGAAATATTTAGAAATTGTATGAAATGAAAAGCAATTTAGACAACATAAATACAAAGTACGCTAAGAAGGTCCAGACTTAACCAACAAAAAGAGCTATGATGAATTTCATAGGGTAAGAATTGAAGTAAGGTCAACAAGGATGTCAAAGATAGAGTTTTTATAGGTCACTAGCATCAAACTTAAGGGAGGATCAAGATGAAGCGAGGAAAGGAGGTATGAACGGTAACGCTTATGGTCAAAGAAGAAGGGAGATTAGACAACAAGAAAACGCCAGGTACTCAATCCTGAAACAACAACATCATCCTAAACGGTTCTGAAAACTTCTTAACAACAAAACCTATAATCACAACACTCCCAAAGATTTTCTCAAAACACTCATGTTACTTCATCCTAATCTGTTCCTTGAAACAGGGTACTCCACTATAAGTGTGATCTCACCACTCCAAATCCTCGAACATCTACAAACAACCTCCACAAGATCAAGGTTAAGGTTTCCAACAAAGCTATACTCATACCTCAAGCAGTAAACAAGATCACTCAATTAGACCAACTAATAATCCCACAATTAGCATTTATCACGTGGTAACATATACATTAAACCCTCATATCCAAAGCAACTACGAAAGCCAATCACAAACTCGACTTACTTAGTCAATCCTACATCCTCAAATCCACCATTCAATTTCATCCATTCTAAGTCAAGTACTAAGTACTAGTATCTCAAGACACGTCTCACTACGCTTCCCAAGCCTTTCAAATACAAAACATAAACAACAAAGCCAAGTCCTATAACCTTAGTAACAAATGCAACTCACACTTAACACATAGAATCCACCAATCAAATATACTCACTTAATCAAGGATCTAGGTATAAGAACCATCAAGTATGTCTCATCACACTACCTAAGTCTTTATAACATCACAACCTCTCAAAACCAGGGTTAAGGGCCAGATACAAACAATCTCCTCAAAAGTCAAAATTTCCAACCAAGGTCAACATTCCTCAAAAGAAAGAGTATTATCAAAAAGGCGTTAAGGGAGGATTAGCAAGGAACAAAGGACAAGTTAGGAGTACAAGAGTAGCTTTCAAAGTAAAATATAAGAGAGTTTAGAAGAAGGATAAGCATCAAGAGATAAAGAATAAGGCAAGGTACACAAAGAATGAGAAGCATCTTCAAGGAAGTAGAAGCATTCTTCAAAGGTTGAACAAATCTTTAATCCTCAGCAATAGGCACCAAATCTTGAACACCACATTGGTAAGTTTACAGTCATGGATCCAAGGGCACAACAATTATAAAATGGCAATCAACAAACATGTTAGAACCTAACAAAGAGCAGACACACTACGGACTACCACCTTAGGTCCTTAAGTCTACCCATCTCTCATTCATTATTCAAGGTCAAGTTCAATTTAAATTCGGGGTACACGTGTGTGCGTCGGGAGCAACATAGGCTCTGATACCAACTGTGACACTCCGCGATAACGCGAAAAATATAACTAATAAATTAAAGCGGGAGCACGTATTTCAAGGAGATATGACCAAAGTAACCATCCAAATAATGCAAGACATTTATTACTCTTAGACTATAATTTCCCCGGGTAGGACTACGATAATAATACGGTCCTAGTCTAAATCTGCAGATTCTCGGGTGTACATCCCGATTCGACGTGCACCAGTACAGCACGCACCCAAGACTCGACTACTAAGGAGACCGAGTACCCCAATCGCCAGAACAGCACGAAAGTGGCGGAAAGACTAAGATAAGACTCACTTGCCAGAATAGCACAAGTGGCCAAAAGCCGTACTTGCCAGAACAGCACAAGTAGGCCAAAACCGTACTTGCCAGAACAGCACAAGTAGGTCAAACCCGTGCTTGGCAGAACAGCACAAGCAGGGCAAAAAGTATGTCAAGCACATACGATGGTAATATGGCATTTCTACAAGAATACGACTCTTACAAGTAATTATTTATAATAGCCTTTTCATGCACATGGGACGGGATTATTAATGTCACACTCATACTTATGGCTTGCATCTCACCATAAGTACGGATGGGAACATCAGTCCCGACGATCATATCGCAACTAGAGGGCCTATGGCTCACCCCTAGTGTCCGATAGGAACAAGACTCTCACAACAGAACAATACAAGGCATTATCAAGAATGTGACTCTTACAAGTACTTAGAACAAATATCTCTTACTTGTATTACATTAATGAATATTCCATTTTATAATTTAACATGCCGGTTAAATAAAATATAATGAGTGATAATGCATAATTTACGTTATGTGAAATATACGGGATAAAATGTGATCAAGTCCAAGTGACCCATTTATGAGCCCAATAAATAGACCATAAGAAATCCAATGAATGGACTAGAATAAGCCCAATAAATAAATCAAGTGACAAGCCCAACAGAATAAATAAGTAAATGAACGACATTAACTAATTACGTTATATAAAATGTGAGACGGTTAATTAATCATATTTTAATTAAACCAAGTTAGCTCCAAAACGATTTATAACCATGACTAGCCCAAATTACTAAATTTAGCTAGCCCATTTACTAAAATCAAATGAGCCCAACAAACTAAATCAAATGAGTCCCACAAAATAATTATGTGAAGTCCAATTATTAAATTCAAGTGAGCCCAATTATTATAAACATGACAAGCCCACTTATCTAAACATGGGCAACTAATGAGACGAGACCATGCTTGAGACGGGGAAGTAATTAAATAGCGGAGTTCCCTAATTATACTTCATGTGAGAAAATATATAAATGAAAGAGGTTTAACGAAATCCGTTATATAAAGCATGAGTCGGAGATATAATTAAATAACGAAATTAACGAATTGCGTTTTATAAAAACACGAGACGGGCATTCAAATATTTCAAGGAAATCTCAAATAGCGCCAAAGTTACCTCAACCCGCAACTAAAAGGGGCCATTGAACAGTCCCACATCCGTCACCAAACAACTAGCCACCACAGCCCATAAACAGACCGCAAACATCACGGCTCAAGGACCGTTTGGACAGCCCAAAGATACTACCCAACCAGCCGCCACCTATAGTACCCATCCCAACCACGCTCTTTCCTCAAAGCAGCCACCAACTAAGCCCCGACTAACTCCCATAACCATATAAACAAGACCGTCATGTGTAGCCTAAGGAAAGTCCGTGGATGGCCCTCATGGCAGTCCCTCAACCAGGTCAAACCACCACCCTTCTCTGCCCAAAACAGAACCACAAAGCAGGCCATTAGACCTGCCATCAACACGACTCGAAAGTTCCGTCTTGGGTTCTCTTGAACCCGACATAGACGTTCATTTGTAAATGAAATTTAGACATAATTGTTATCATTATTATGACCCTAATTTCTAAACGGAAATAAGGGTAAAACTGAGACGGAAACAACCGCAACTGGAGCGTGAAGGGTAATCATCAAATTCGTTCTATTAATGCTCGAAATTATCGTGAGAGCAGGCCATACGAGACGGGTATGCATCAACAACAATTAAAGAATCAAACTTTACGACAAAGGGGTATAAAAACCAAGTTGAAGGGGGTGAAATTTGTCGAGTAACCTATCACCGTTACCTTTGCTCTCGAATTTTCGAGTGAAAACGTCCAAGGTACGAGCTTTACTTCAGTCTCCAAGGTCTTCAACTAAAAGGAGGGAAAAACGAGTTGCTTTAAGATAAGAAATCGAATTGTCCTCTAAGACGGTATTTCGAAACCTCAACAAAATAGAAGATTTCTTACCTTAAAAGAACCAGGAAGGGACGAGGAAGCTAAAGGTATAAAAATGGTGAAGTTTGGTTGAGAAATAAGGGAGAAAATGAAGGTTGAAGGAGACGGGACTAGGTGGTTGTGGTCGCTGCTGCTATGTGTTGTTTATCGCAGGAGAGAAGAAGAAAAGAAATGTGGAAAAGAAGGGGGTGGGTCACGGGATCATAAACAACAAAGAATAATAATAATATTAATATTAATATTAATATTAATAATATTATATAATAATATATAAATGAGATATTTAGAAGTTGAGTGTAAAAGGGTAGGTGAACGTGTTGTCACCTTTTGATTGGTCCGGGTTTAGATAGGATTCCCCATTGAAATGTGACGGTCTAATGTTAGACGGAAATTGAGACATAAATTATTATCATTACGGCCATTATTATTATCCAACCAAAAATACGTATACATATATTATTATATAAATCATGCCTTAAAAATATAATTTAATCGTACGTATTTTTATATAAACGAGCTTTTATATAATACGTTTATAAAAATCATGTTTGACATAATATTAATTAAATTGGATAATTCAAAAATATATAATAAAGTGGTTAAACGGTTTAATAAATCTTAGATGTCAAAGTGGAAAATTCGCGGGTGTTACGCTATCGTACATTACTTATTTATTCCAAGACCTTGCTTGTCACAACGAGCAAGTATTCTCTGACAGGTGTTTCGACACGCCTTCATTATATTCCCCCAGCGAGAGTAAGCGTGATGTAAAATAACTTGGACGAACTAGATTGAACAGTGCGACCGTTTGTTCAGGATGAAAAAGTGTAAATCTGACAGTTTGTTTGGCTGTTCGTCTAAGTATTATAGGATTAACGCAGCGAAATTTAACTGAAATTGTTGTAAAACGTAAAAAGTAACAAAGTAACCGGGATAGTATGGTGAATCTCGCTCTCCGCCTCGCAAGGTACGAACTCGAAACACTCAAATGATCAACCTCACAAAGAAGATCTAAAAGCCCAAACTCGCAAGCCTTGAACTCAATTGTTCTCACACAGGGAACGATTTTTATTAAAATTCATAATCTGAAAAATAGGGTTACAACAAAGTCCTATTTAAACTCCTACCTAGCTTGACTAATAAGCTATCTTTCCTAATCCTACTCGATGTCAGAAATCTGACTCGAGATCTAATTCCTTAGCTTGCTCCTCAAGCTATCTACTCCTTCCCTAAACTAACTAGAAAAGTTATTAAACTAATAATAATTAAAATACAATCAGATTTAGGGTATTCTAATTAAACTAGGATTAGGAAATAACAAGTTTTCCTAATATGACTAGAATTAGGATAAGGTAACCTTTCCTAATCTTATTCGAAATTAAATAAAACAAGCTAAAACTAACTCCACACGGTTTAGGAAACCGTGTCTCCACAGCTCGGACTCGGAATCTGTGTTACTTGCATGCCAATTAATCCAGCTCCCTTGCTTGCTCACCAAGTAACCCGTATTTCTTACTTGTCCGACTATGCTCCTGCATCAAAGCGGATAGACAATCCCTCTCGAGACATGGAGATAAGTTCCCGATAAGGTTTCCCCAACGAGAGTTCACGACATACAATCGTCCTTCTCAAGTTCTTCTGAAGTTTGTTTGAAGACGACCCAAGCAGATTTCTCCCGCCAGCCCACTTTGTGTCCTGCTACTCACGATATTTCTTGTTTCCCCACGGAGTGCGATAAAGGTGTCGTTCTCCAGAAGTTCCCAGACCGGCAGAGTTCTTACACTCGAGCCTTAGTTACCCCTCAGGTTGAAATTATATTTGGCCTCCTTCCCATCGATGCCTTCCTTTAGGGTCCCACGACCTAGCACAATCCTTACTTATCTTTTAGGTCTTATCCTTTAGCTCTTATGCTTACCCTTAGATCCTATGCACCTCCGGAAGTATCTCGAGAAAGAAGTTTCAGGTATGGTCTCTTCTTATGGCTGGCGAGCTTCCTTACGTAGTCTAATAGACTTTAAACGACCCTCCCCGATAGTCGACAGACTCTAAAATGTTCCCGACGACAGGTCCTTGGCTCTGACCCCTTGAGCCGCCTCGCATCACCATAGTCGTCAGGTTGTAATCTTCGATTGAACTGATGGCTATACTTTGACTTTCGCCTTGTCCAAGCCTCAGTCAAAGTGGGGGCTCTGTAGACACCTCATTTTTGCACCTCCCGCAAACCACCTGGTGATGATTGGACCGCGTGTTTGGTACGCGAAACGATTTGTGACAGTTCGTAAGTTTATCATCAAGTGATTGCTTAAACACTGGTGTCTACCTCTTAATTGTCATCTACGCGCCGATACGGTCGTTTTGACAGTAATTAGAGTACATTTGGAGTCCGGGCCTAAAACCGTCTTCATTTTTTGATAACCACTAAAATCCCGAGTCAGAATGTTCTGGAATGTTCCGGATATTTCTATTCCATATTTCACAATCTTTTAATCTTTGGTAAAGAATTTCCCGTAATATTCATACAAATTATTAAGGAAAAAAAGATTAATCCGTTATTCCATAAATTAAACACGGAAATCTTTCTTCCACAGGAGGAAACCACTTGGGAACAGACGCAGCAATTGCTGCGCCTCTTCCAAGGGACGCAGTGCATGCTGCGCCTCTTCCAAGGGATGCAGTGCATGCTGCGCCTCTTCCCAAGTCCTTTTCTGCGTATTTTTCGTATCTTTTCATATCGTTTCGAGATTCACTTCCAAAGTCTCTCCGAAAACCCTAATTCCTTCACGTGATTAGTATAAATAGGAGCCTTCGCTCCTCATATTTCTCACGCGAGTGTCCGCCCTTCTCTTCTCCCTTTGAATTCTAGACCACGTTCTTACTTTTTGGCGCCTACGTGCTTGAACTTTCGACCACGTAAGCTCGGATCTTTCTGAGTACCAGCCTCGTTTTGCATGACCGACCAATTTGACCAACTCCACCATAATCAACATTAATCAATCTTATTCGTTTTCCTCTTACGAGGGCACTTTCGTCTACATTCGAGTCGAGCATCACTAAAACATAAATTTAGTTCATCTCGTTTCGTCAAACATGTAAGTCTGAGGGTGTAAATCCTTCTTTATTATTGTTATTTACTTTTTGTAATCATCATGTAAGATTTATGTCGAAAATACAGTTAAAACCGATTTCTAAAACCCTTTGTTTAAATCTTTTTTTATGGATTAACAGAAGACAGACGTCGAGAAGGGACGCAGCAACTGCTGCGCCTCTTGGAAAGGACGCAGCACTTGCTG
This sequence comes from Silene latifolia, assembly GCF_048544455.1. NCBI lineage: Eukaryota > Viridiplantae > Streptophyta > Magnoliopsida > Caryophyllales > Caryophyllaceae > Silene > Silene latifolia. The sequence goes on from NC_133535.1 coordinate 86,727,777, forward strand.
CGCCTCTTCCTGAGGTTGCCGCCGTTCCTACTTCTCTTCTTCTTCCTTCGTCCTCTGTTAGTTTCGTTTCTTAGTTTTCTTTCGTCATTGTTTGCTCTCTTTTTCATTCACATGATAGTTTTGCATATTATTAATCACTGTTAGTATATAATTCATCGTTAAATCCCGACTTAAATCCCTTATAACCAATATTTGCGGGTTTTCGTCATTAAATTAATCCGGGTTGTAGAGATTCGATTCATTCATATTGAGTTTCTGGAATTTGATCTTTGATATATTCCCACCTGTTTATCCGTCATTAGTTCTTCATTAATTCGTCATATTTAACCTAATTAGTTCACTCATGTCACTAATCAATCTTTCATTCATGTAATTAATTCGTTTACATTCGTTTCATCCATGTTTTATCGTTTTTATGACTCATTCACATGTAATTAATGTATTAAATCACTTTCATCCGAGTCGAATATCGTAATCAATCATTAAATTCACCCACGAATACTAACGATTTGCAGTTCCGGCTTCACAACCAGAACTCAGCCTTGGAACAGGCGCAGCAGGACTGCGCCCTCTGGAAGAGGCGCAGCAGTTGCAGCGTCTGTTCCAGGTTGATTTCTGTCTCTAAGCTTCCGTTATGCCTTGACCTAGTTTAATTAGTTTACGTATTCAATTAATTGTCATTCGTATTATCGTTAATAATCTGTTCGTTTATTTATTCTTTTTTCCCAAATTATCCGTTTTAAAGGTATTTTCGACATAAATTAATGAAACCGATGTAATTATTGTAATTTCATTGTTGTATTATTGTATTCCTTTTATCGCATTGTTTGTATGCGTTCACATGTAATTAAATCTAAATCCCTACATCGACTCAAATGTCTGTTAAATTAATTGTTTGCCGACTTAGTCTAATTCTCACATGTTAGGATTAAAACTTGGATGTTGCATTGCATGCATATAATTGACAATATATCGAGTATAGACAACTTCCCTATTCATTAGTAGAGGCCGCTATCGAGGCGGGCGGGATTAGGTGTTCGATCAAAAGAGCTTCCTAATACGTACCCTCACCCCTTACTCCAGATCTTTGTGAACATCCGTGTTCATTGGCATCCACGAGAGTCATTCTAGACATAGAATGCTAAGGGTAACGAGTTCTTGGTGTTCATGTCACTACTTTGTATATTGACATGGCACGAGGTATTCGAACGGTTTCCAATTTTCCACAATAAATTGGTGGCGACTCCACAAATGCAAACGCTTGTTTCCCAAGCGCCCCCGTGGCCCATGTCCATAGATACAAATTGCTGAAACATTACATTCTTGGCACGCAGGTTCAGTTATTGGCATCCATACTACTAAAGATGAATGCTGGAGGCAAGCCTTCCGAAAAAGAATTAAAAATGATGGAGGATGTTATTAAAGAGGGTAAGGTACAATAGATTGGTCAAGAGGCCGAGAACACTACTGCCTTGGCAATACATGAGAAGGAAGTATCGGTCAACGAGATACAGAAAGATCAGGTACCTAATGCTTCTGAAGTTGTAACAACTAAAGCCGATCAGGTACCTAATACTTCCTTATTTTTCTTTTCTTTTTTTGGGTAAGATCAGGGGGTGTGTTATCTGCCAGCTCTAATGTTATAACTTCTGACATCGTGCCATTGGTTAATTTTATTAGGTAAATAATGAGTGTGAAAAGGAGATGCAACTTGAGAAGACGGCTGATTGAAAACAGCAGCATACATCCCCTTCAAATCAGTTCACTGTTTTCAGTAAGGTATGCATGAAGTGTTTAATTAGTTAAATTTATATGAATTCTATTAAATTTTGGGATATAATAATGTATGTGTATTCTTCAGGCCGTAAACAGGAGGGTAGTTATTCTTACTGACCCTAAATTCGAGAAACCAATTGTGCGTGTTGGCCGGGCTCTCGTAGAAGTGCCCACCAAATCAGCAGCGGAAACTGTAGTGGTTGTTCATGGCAAAAAACTTTTGCCGAATCATAGAAAAGTGGAGATAACTGAAGTTTTTCCAGGCCATGAAAACTTTCAACTTTCCCCGAACTGAAAGATGTTAGGAGTTTAAACTCCACAAAATATTCTGGGAAGGATTACATGCTAAAAGTAAGAACGGTGACGATGAGGAAACTGTATTCGGAGGCTAGCAATCGCATAGCAAACGAGCAATTGATAATTATTCCGCTCGAGGAGCATATTGTAGGGGTTGAGCGCGAAGCAATTATGTCATGGGAGATGCTAGCCAATTGGGCTAGCCTAGACGAGATTGATGTCCAACACCTATTTGTTTGGATGAAGTAAGTTTCTTAATAAATCATTTCATATTCTAATATTCTGACTACTCGATAGTGTTTTAAATACCGGAATTAATACCGTAATAATGTAGGATATTGAAATTGAGAGTGATCCCCGAGAAATAGATTTCATGTGATCAATACGGATTCCAGTGCCCATATGTTTTATCTATGGATATCACGATTTTTTCGTTAGAAGATCAGGTAGATTATATTACTCAGCAATTGACGACAACCAAGAAGCTGGTTTTTGCCCCTTATAATGAAAACAGGTAATAAACAAATTAATATTACGTTTCCCCCTACAATTGCATTTTCATAACTAATATATGTACTTTTTAATAATGATGATGTCTCTTGATGTAGGACTCATTGGGTACTAGCAGCCATCATGCCGACGAAGAAGAAAGTTTTTTGGTTGGACTCTTTGCATGGACAACTAAGCAAGACTTTTAAGGGCTTGATTATTAAGTAAGTTATAATACTGATTTATTTATAATAACATTAAGTTTCAATTTTTATTTATAACAAAAAGCTCATTTTTGCCCCCAAAAAAAAGGGGCCTTTGAGAAGAAAAGAGCTAACGAGTAGGATCAACCCACGAAAGATTCTGATGATGGCCCTACTTTTATTACGATAATAGGGGGTACGTGCTCAAATACAGTACCTTAAGTGCAAAAATCTGTGTTTAGTACTAATACAATACCTAAAGTGCAAGATTCTGATGTGGGCCTTCTCTCGTCTCTTTGTTTTTATGTAATAATGGGCCCCTCGCCAGTCGGATAGCATACAATGTGGATACTACGTTTGTCGGTTCATGTTGGAGATTATTATGCGAAGATATATCCTTATTCCAGAAAAGGTTACTAATTTAATAATGTGTTTATTACTTTTTTAAAATTAGAGCTGATGTTGTCTTGCTTGCTGCTATACCTTGATGTTGCTATGCTGAATGATGTATGTTGTTACATTAATGTCTTGTCTTTGTTTTTTCCGCAGTATGTAATCAGCGCGCCACAAGAACTTCAGCAGTACAAATGGCAACATATAGACGAGGTAAGGGACATGTTGGGCAAATACGTCTTAGAATATAGCAATGCTGAAGGCTAAATGCATGATACTCAGAGCTTAGATCAGCTTAGTAAATTTTTTGTTGAAGTTAGGGAATGATCTTAGTTCATGTAAAGTTAACTCCTTGTAAGTATATATGATGCTGCTGTTGTGGTTGAATTGAATCTATTGAGTTCTGATGTACCCAGCTGTGATTTATGTTGGTGCTGATATATGGTGTTGCTGATATATGCAGGTTTTTGAATGGCATGAAACAAATTTAATTTTTATAAAAATTAGGAGTTAAAAATAAAAACGGTTACTAAAACAAAAACCGTTGTAAATACCTTTCACAAATACCCGCCAAAATATTCAACAACATGTTTTAAAATAAGAACCGTTGTAAATACCTTTCACAAATACCCGCGCATAATATTCAACAACAGGTTTTAAACGAAGAACCGTTGTTACTACCTCTTTCAACAACGGTTATTTAGCGTATACCCATTGTTAAAAGTCTTCACAATTTTGGTGGGAAAGATACAACAACGGTTATTTATATGATAACCGTTGTTATATTATTCCCACCAAATTTTTGAAACACTTTCCACAACGGCTTACTCGCAACAATAACGGCTTTTAACCGTGGTGAATACTTTCGACAACGGTTTTAGTAAATAACCTAACCGTTGTAAATACCTTTTACAACGGCCGCTTTAACAACGTCCGCTTTTTGTTTTTACAACGGTTTTTACCCGTTGTTATAGCCTGTATCTGTAGTAGTGATTGGGCTCCTAAAAATTACAATATAACTAAAAAACTATAGATATAAGTTTAGTAAAATTTGGGTTTTGACTTCAAACAAATACTTTGTAATTCAAAAATATAAAAACGCCCATAAAAAATATACATAAGTTCAGTTAAATTTCCGATTCTACCATAAATTCAGAGGTATAATCTGTTTGCCTATCATGGCGCATACGTGTTTTTGGTGGAACTGATTTTTAACTGACATTGTATTGACTGATTTTAAGTCTGCTTCTTTAAATACCAAATAATACACTTCTTATCCTTCAAAACCAAAAGCAATCGTACGAAGTATCAGACGACATTTATACTTAACTTATTCACAACCTAATTGTCATCGAACTAATTGAGTACTCTCTTCTTCTCTCCCTCCATCCCAGTTAATAGTTATATTGACTTTTATATGTGAAAAATTTCAAATAAAGACAACTATCAATTGTAACGAAGGGAATAATAATCATTACGTTGGGATAGAATAGCTATAATACTCGAGAAGCAAATTAATACTTCGTACAAAGAACATAAGAAGCTGGCTTAGTTTATCTATGAATAATTAATATATAATGTGTTTAATTTAAATGCACAAACTCCAATCTGGTTACAAAAATTACTTTTTATTATTCCAAAACGATATTAAAAGTACATTAGGTGTTTGTAAAAAGTTGGACCCTCAAATATAGTTTGAAATTCAACATTTAATGCGAACACTCGAAAAAGGGTTGCGTTTGTTGAATTCTCTGTAACCGCTCGAAATGTCAAAAATAAAAACGATCTAATATATAACTTATTTTGTCTATATTATATGTTATTCTGGTTGATTAGGTTAAGAAAATATTAATTATGCCTTTGTATTTTTTTGTTTGAAACTTACGTTTTATTTCATACTTGTATCTAAATTTTTTTACTTGTTCATAGCTTGAAGCAGTATATGACTAATATTGAATTATATAGTTTCAAAGCTGACAATAATGAGGAAAATAATTAAGTTCGTTTAGACGTTTCGTTACCTATAAAACACTAACACGATTAATTAAGTTTATACTGCCTTTATCCCAGTGAATAATTTACATTTGCTTTATTTTATTGGGACAGAAACTATTAACTGGGACGGAGGGAGTACATCATTGTTTCTCAACACACGTGGATATCAGTACTAAATTTAATCATATTCTTCTTGGCTAAACTTCATCAAGTTATCTATATATACTTCTTTATTTATTTATTTTTTTTTTTTTTTTTTTGGTTTAAGAAACCTATTCTAGAATAAACAGCCAAGTTTCCAAAAAAAAAGAAGAAGAAGAACCCCAAAATTGCATGGTAGATTACATTTATACTTTTACAAACTACAATTACACATGTTTAATTTTTTAAATAATTGGTTTAAATTAGTAAAGTGTTGTCTATATAGATAGAGAAGCCTAATTGAACCATAAAATAAAAAACATGTAAATATAATGAAATTAATCGTAAACTTTTGTTTATTTAGATTAAAGTTAACAAACATGATTTACTATGGATGGTTGTAACTTTAATTTAGTTTAGTACTCCGTATTAGTATTTTTTTTGTTAATAATCCAATGACGGACACTCGTCAAATGAAAGATCCATATTGTATTGTACTCCGTATATGACTTAGTGTCTTACTTCATCGACCACAACAAGTCTCCCTTGTGACGGATATATTCGTCACAAGCTTGCGAGTTGCGACGGGTCAAATACTACCCACATGGGTAAACAAGACAAAACTAGAATTTGTGCATCGACCAAACTCAAGTAAAGGGTAATATATAAAGACCTATACTATGCATTTCTTTACAGGTGAGGACGTAAACATTCAAACTTTACAGTTAAGGAACTCCTAATCCAATTCCATTAACTTAGACGGTAAAACAAACTATTTGCAATATAGATGGTGGGTCATTTAGTATATAGCAGTTAGAGTAAAATTTCCTTTTACCTAATTTCTATGATCTCCCGATTCGCCCCTTTAATTATCCTTGATTATGATTAATTTCTCCATTGACATGCTGCCATTAACAATATTGAGTGTCTGATATTTTAAAGTATAGATGGTTACTAGGTTGTATTATTGTACCAGATTCGTGTTCACGTTAATTTTAAATGATTCATTATCCTCTCAATCTGAATCCAACCGGTTTACATAAAAAGTTCAATTGTCTCAGCCCTAAGTCCCTAACCCGACCCATTATTCGTGTCGAGTTTTTGTCGAAAGATCTCATCCCTAACCCGACTCAAATAAATGTTGTGTTTTGTTCTTGTTAACCCAATACTTAAGGAGATACGACGTGTTAAACTTAACCCGCTAACATTTTGTCTGATTCGCGTTTTCTTTTCGGGTCGGTTCAATAATTACCACTTTTTAAATTATTATATGGTTACCTTCACCTTCCCGACCCAACCAGAGTACTATTTGATAAATGGCTTCATCCATCAACGATTTTCGGAACCAGGCGTAATGGTTACAACCCTCAATCACCATTCATTAAGACATTATTAAGTCATCTAATCAAACATGGCAGATTACCTTCATCAATAATTTCCCTTAGATATTTTCACATATCATCATATTACATGCTTGGCCCAAACATCTATTCATCAATGAAGACTTTGTACGTAAGTCATACTGCCATAATAAGGAGAAATTGGTTAGTAATTAGTATAATTCACACTTCAACCAATAAATACATATTGACATATTGTGAATAGGCATAGATGCACAATATAATCTTAAAGTTGATGAAATCAACACCCATGCAGAACAATCCGATTAAATAAACAGTAGAAAAAATCTATAATGGGGAAGACGATCTAATCTAGATGAACAAATAGAAACGTGAATACAAAAATTTACAGGAGGCAGTGAGTCCGGAGGAATTCATAGTTGATCAACTTGAGTTCAACCATTTGCAATTTTCTTGGAACCATGCTTGTCAATTGTGCAATGCACCTACAAAATAAAATACGTAAAAACAATTGTTAGAAAATTATAAAGCTCAAAAAATTTGCAGTGGAAGAAAACGAACGACGACGCTATGTAAAGAATAAGAATGCACGGTTTACGAAATTTAGAGACAATAAATCATATATATATATATATATATATATATATATATATATATATATATATATGATCAATAATCATGTATTCATGTTGGTTTAGTGTTGTTATCTTCATAAAATTCTAATATGTGAACAACTCAAATTCATACAATATTAATAACAAATTTTATCCCTTAAATGTTCACTTTCTATAGATGTATAACATCTTGTTTTTAATAATTAATATTAATAATATATATTAAAAGTTTATTTGATCTTCAAATTGAGTAGATATCTATTGAAAGCAGTATTCAATTTCTTATAGGTTCATCATAGGATTGTAGTAGTACTCAATTTCTTCTATGGTGATAGTCTATCTAATGTCTTTTTATTGATAGGATTGTAGTAGTACTCAATTTCTTATGTACTGATAGTCTATCTAATATTTTTTTTTTTTATTGAATTTTCTATATTTAATAATTTATTTTAATGCATTAGGTAGTTCGTGGAAGTTAGAGACTCTAATATGGCTCGAAAAAAGCTTCCTTTAATAATATAGATAGATATATAGAATATAGATTAACACTTCTAAAAAATTCCCGCTCAAAATTTCCGCCCATGTATGTTAAAGAATAATGAAAAATTGCACTCAATGTTATATTCTAACGAATTCTTATTTTCTAAATATACTCTAGCCAAATCTTTTCTAAATATAACTAGAGTTAATTGGCTCCACTAATTGGAAACTATATACGCTAAATACATATATACTGAAATTTTTACTTAATTAGATTATCTCGCAAATTCCTTACCTTCTTAATAATATAGTAACTAGTTTTGACACCCGTGTCATGCACGGAATCACTTTAGGCCTCTTATTTGATTATCTTTCCTGTTAAAGATAAATAATTTTTTTAATTTTTTAATAAATGTTAGGAGTTTGAATTGTAAGTTTAATACTTCATAGTACTATCTAAAGATAAAAAAGTGATATTTGTACAACTTAATAACGGATTTGCCCTCTTTCAAAGATATACTTTAGTGCTTAAGACCACCACCATCTCACGCCTTTCTAAGCTCCCCTTTCAGAATGCTCCTTCATTTTTTTACCTCTCTTTTTCTACAATTTTCCTCCCAAACCGTTGCTAATCATCACTGATGTCATCCTTCACCTGCCTCATCCCATATTTATCAATGAAACTTAATCAATTATAGAATTCATTATCAATGTGCAAATTAAAATAAATTAATTTCATATATGCTATGATGCTAATTTGCGTAAATGAAAGATATGTACATTAAAAAGAAAATGAATTCACCCATTTTAAAAAATTAATAATATGAAATTAATAATATAAGTGAAAAAGGATTGAAGTAGTGACTTACAAATTACAACAAACCCTTCCAATTCGATCGTCTTGTTGAAAGTTGAAACCTGGCCAATCACAATGATACAAAGAAAATGAAGTTTAATTTACGTAGAGAAATATCAAATACCAATGAAAAATGGATCTAAAAAAGGTCCACAACATGAATACAACAATTACTTCGTATTACAAAATGTACAACAAAAATCAAGTTAGGGAAATGAGATGGATAAACTAGCAAATGAAGAGGCTAATATATATATATATATATATATATATATATATATATATATATATATGTAATTAGGTTCAAGTGAGTCCCCTTAGATTAGATGAGTCCATGAGTCCCATTCTAGACCTTTGGATCAAAAAAAATGAAGGGCTGAAATTAAAAAAAAAAAAAAAAAAAAGATGACATATAAAAACAAATAAACCCTAATCACACACTACCTCCCATTTCATTTCCTCCCTTCATTTCTTCTCTCTAAACACTCTCTATCTCTCTCTACACCCCTAAAATTGCACCACCGCCGTCAGCCTCTCCTCCCGCCACCACCGCCCTCAGCCTCTCCTCCCGCCGCCTCACCTCTCTCCTTTTCTGCCTCTCGGACTCCACCCGACACCACTTCTCTTCTGCCGCCTCTCCTTTTTTTTTTTTTTTAAATATGAGAAATGGAGTGGCTGTTGTTGTTGGTGTTGTTGGTGTGGGGCTTGTGGGGGTGGTTGGTCAGGCTGCCGCCTCCTCGTTTCTCCTTTTTTTCCCTCAGATTTGTTAGGTGGTGGTGGTGAACGGTGATGTCGCAGGGCTGCTGCTGCTTTTTTTTTTCAATTTGGTGGTGCGCGGTGGTGGTGGGGTCGTGGTCATGGGTGGTGAGTTTTGTGGTTGTGATGGTTTTCGCCGCCCTTTGTCATTTTTTGTTTCAATTGTGTTGGTGGTGGGACGTGGTAAAGGCCGCTGCTTTTTTTTTTTTTTTTTTAATCCATCTTGTAGATCTATGTCGTGGGGTGGTTGTGGGTGTTGGTGGTAGGTCAGGAAGGGTCTCGATCGTGGTTGGTTGGGTGCTAGTGGTGGTTACGGTGGTGGCCTCTCTCCCTTCTTATATCTTTTTTTTTTCAGATCTACAATGGTGGTGGTGATTTCATGTGGCTGCTGCCTTTTTTTTTATTATTTTTATTTTTTTCAAATTGGTGGTGTGTGATTGTGGTGGCTGGTGGTCAGAGGCGGTGGTGGTGTCGTGGTCATAGGTCGGGTGGTTGGAGGAGGATTAATATAAAGTTTTAGTGGCATGGATTAAAGTTACAACCTACATGAACAAAAGTTACGCAATGATATGGACTAATTATTCTCGCCAAGGACTTAAATTACATATAAATAAATTCAAATTAGTATAAAGTTACAATCCTAAAAAAAAAGTTTCAAAAATTATGACTAAAGTTACAATCGTAAAACATTAAAGCTACACATAAAATTACAATATTTACATAAAATTTATAAATTAGTAAAATAAAATAAATTCAAATTTTTATATTAGAAATTGTCTAAAAAAATTAAAGTTTCAATTTTTAGCATTAAAGTTTCACTCGTAAAGCATTAAACTTACATTTATAAATCAGTAAAATTTAATATTTTAAATTTTTATATAAGAAATTATTTTAAAAAATTAAAGTTTCAATTTTTAGCATTAAAGTTTCACTCGTAAAACATTAATTTTACATTTATAAATCGGTAATATTAAATAAATTGAAATTTTTATATTAGAAATTGTCTAAAAAAATTAAAGTTTTAATTTTTAGCGTTAAATTTTTACTCGTAAAACATTAAAGTTACATTTTTAAATGAGTAAAATTAAATAAATTCAATTTTTTATATTATAAATTGTCTAAAAAAATTAAAGTTCAAATTTTAGCATTAAAGTTTCATTCGTAAAACACTAAAATTACAATCAAAAATCAATTTCATATATTTAAAATAAAATTTTATAACATAAATTAAAATTTTTATTTATAAAATGACCTTAAATATTAAAGTTATAATTTTAAAGAATTGAAGTTACACCTATAAATTAAAGTTTCATTTATAAAACAATAAAATTTTCATCTTAAAATTATAAAATCTCAACCATTAATCTTAGAAGATCAATGGCTAGGATTAGGACTTATTGGACTCACCATTTTAGGTGGACTCATTTGAAATTTTCATCTTAAAATTATATATATATATATATATATATATATATATATATATACATATATATATATATACATATATATATATATACATATATATATATATACATATATATATATATACATATATATATATATATAGAAATAGGATCCTGTACGAACCAAATGTTCGGCGCGAACTTACGAACCAAATAGAAGCTGTTAGATTAGAATAAAGAAATATCTACGGCTGATATTAAACCTCTAATTCTAACCTATATTCCCACTTCCATAAGTCTGTAACCCAACATTTCAACACTACTCTCCCTCCAATTCCTCTAACCTCCCGACCAGCTGATGCCGGCGACGATGGCCGACAACCACCGTCGTCGATCGCTCCTTGCCTGGCGTTCATCTCTTCTACCGGCAACCTGCTATTTATTTTCCCCTTTCTAACTCTTTTGAAGCCTTCTCCAGTCATCTACAACTCAAATGTCTCCGGCGACGAGACGACAACGTCGACGGAGGTCATTTTTCTAGCTTAAATTTTCTCGATAACGTCTTTGACGTAGTTAGTCTTTTGAAATCATATCTCGGTATTTGTACATCTGGAATTCAAATTTTATTGTGTGGTCGGATTAAATGTGATATTGTGTATGAAAGATGGTAGAGTATCCGCCGTATTTTTGGTGTCATCGTGCGATGGTTGGGTGACAGGACGCATGTCGTCGATATGATATGATTTGTGGTCCTGGTTTTAATGGCTAATGGTGGTGTAGGGTAGGATTTATTTTGAGAAAGATTAAATTAGGATGCCCCTGTGTTCTTAGGAGTAGTCAGCGCCGTCGCCAGAATAGTAGGGTGGCCGAGCTGTCAACGGTGTTGGGTTGGTTGCGTTGTCTGGTTTTAGTTTGTGATCGTGGAAGTGGTGTTGGTGTTGGTCTGGTGGACTAGGTTGGTGGTAGCTGTGTGGTGGTGGGTTATGGTGGAGGTGGTGGGCTTGTTGGATCATGGTGGTGCAGTGGATACACAAAATACCATTCCGGGTACACATTGTAGTATTACTGGATACACAAATCGATTTGTGTATCTAATAATAATACCATGTGTATTTTGAGGGAGTAACATGTGTATCTGAGTAGTGAATCAGTAACATACAGTTAGTTGATGTCTGAGATTAATCATATCATCAATAAAAGAATCAGGGGTTTCGGAAATCGTAGCTCCAATTGAGAGGACGGGCATCAAGTAATTGTTGAGGAAAATCGTTTGATCCAACTGAAATTGAGAATATTGACTTTTTGGATATGTATTCCTTTGCTTTCAACTCTCTTAACAACTGATCAATTTGTTTCCTTGTGATATTGAAACAATCAACTTGGACGTCTATTCCAATTTTGTTTACCTACTGCGAGGTGTGATTGTGTGAACCATGCTAGAGTACTGATCTATATTACAGATTACAACTGACTTATGGACATAAGCTAAAGGTGTTGGTAGTACTTACTCCCTCCATCTATTCAGGTTTTTCACCTTTGATTAGGATGCCCATGACAAGGTTTAAAAAAGATTAAAAGAAATGATTGAGACGGAGGGAGTACATAATACGCATAGTTCAACTATACTATTAGATACATCAATATTTGTCTCGAAGGGGACAGTGTTGGAAAGCCACAAAATGAAGATTATTAAGAGAAGTAGCTAGTTTAGGTAAAATGGTTAGACAAACAAAGGCACAGATAAGCATACGAGTTCAACTCCATTGTTTCAATTTCCAAGTCATAACGCACATGACACAATCTCTAAACTCTTGTTTGCAATCTCTGTCACCAATATAACTCATTTGATATGTCTTATCTCTTCTGTTTCCCAAGCCCATACATTCATCCCCTTTCTTTCTTTCAAACTAATTTTAATACTTCATGGAAGCGTCATCATCATTCTTGTACACCGAGATACAACAAAATTAAATTCCTCTCTCAGTACTACTTAGATACACAAATCAATATAGCTAGATACACATATCAATACTTCTAGATACATACCTCTAGCTAGCTAGATACATCTTTACCTTGTTAAATACACTCTTTTCCTTACTAGATACATATATATGCCTTGCTAGATACACTTCTTTAAGTTGGTAGATACATACCTCTAACTAGCTAGATACACACCTTTACCTTGTTAGATACACTCTTTTCCTTACTAGATACATATCTATGCCTGGCTAGATATACTTCTCTAAGTTGGTAGATACATACCTCTAACTAGCTAGATACACACATTTACCTTTTTAGATACACATCTTTACCTTACTAAATACACTATTTTTCTTACTAGATACATATCTACGCCTTGCTAGATACACTATATAGAGCCATAAGATAGATCTTAAAATTGCGTGCAATTCGTAAGATGGAAAAATAATCTCAACATAATCCAAGTATTCAATGCTACTACATTTGTTTGAAGGAAATAGGAACCAAACAGTACTATATAATTTGGGATATTCTACATGATACCCCTCAATTTTTCGACTTTCTACATGGTACCCCTACACTTTTTAAAACATACATGGTACCCCTAATTGTTATCATTATCACTAAATGTACCCCTAAACTTTATTTTCCATCAATTAAACTCAGTTTTAGGCGTTAGGTAATGACTTGGACGCGTAACCAAACTTGTCATTTATTATCCCATGACATAAGGACTCTATTAGGCTTAATATCCATATCGATCCTAATATTTATTGATATATATATGGGCTAAAAAAATTTTGACGGAAATTTTATTGATTCCTTACCAAATTATCATGTCCAATGATGGATATTGAGTCTAATAGAGTTCTTATGTCATGCGATGATAAATGACAAGCTTGGTTACGCGTCCAAGTAATCACTTAACGCCTAAAACTGAGTTTAATTGACGGAAGATAAAGTTTAGGGGTACACTTAGTGATAATGACAATAATTAGGGGTACCATGTATGTTTTAAAAAGTGTAGGGGTACCATGTAGAAAGTCGAAAATTAAGGGGTACCATGTAGAATATCCCATATAATTTGATACACGTTTTGATACATTCCGAGGAGTTTGATAATCAGCTACATTTGTCAGAAACAACACCCTGGCATTTTCAATTTCATAGAAATAGATACAATGTAAAAGTTCAAGTTGATTCAATACACAGTTTAATGCAATCATTGTACAGTCCAATAGTCCATACCCTTGTTGTTGCTGCCCATAATGTGTAGCATTCAATCCGATTTTTTAAAATCGCGCACCTGAGACATAGTTTCCGTCCTTCCGATCCAAATTAGATGTTTTAAAGCCATCAGATGAGAATCTGTGTTCAAATAAGTAGTCAGGACTCAGAACTGGTTGAATACCGATCCAGTCTTCTGCACATCCAACGATCTTCCAAGGCAGGACTCGGAAAAAGTTACAGTAAACTAGCCCTCAAGACCTCGTTCAAGATATTACTTCACCAGAAGCGGGAAATGTCATCAAGGGGTTACGTTAGTACTCGTGACTTGGATTAGAGTCTCATCAGTATCAAAACTGTCCTTACGGCGCCCACTGCACCAGAATAAAAATCAGAGGCATTAGTTGTAGTGCAGCATACTGTTAACTGAGCCTTTAGAGAGAACATCAGCTTCCCACTTTCCAAGTCAGAGATAACAGTAAACAGCAATAACAATGGCTAGAATGTCGCTACTTCAGTATTAAGGGAAAAGCGACAATAGCAAAATAGAGAGAGCACGCCGACAAAGCCTTAGTCCCAAAATGATGCTCTGAATATAGAAATGTACAATCTGAAAAACGCAGTTCGACTCAACATAAATTCAGTTAAGTTCACCTCCAGTTAGTTTAACTCGGGTCTAAAAACTTGTATGATTAGTTAAAACACCAATATCGACTTACACCCATCAAGGAGTATACAGAAAGATACTGACATGAGTTTTCACATATCATTCTAAGTTCTAACACTCGGCTTTACTGGCGCCGTTCAATTTCACTCAACTTCTAATGTGGTGTCTACTTGCTGATTGTATGCTCATATGACATTAAAAAGCTAGAAATTACCGGCTTGCTACTTCATCTATGTTACTTGAATGCAAATGTCAGACCGACAATGCCACAATGTTAAACACGACTATTTTTTACAAATAGTATATGAAATGCATGCAAATAAGCAGTAAGGCTTTAAGGATGACCCCCTATTAATCTCTTTTCTATCTATCGACGATGTTGCTCTCTATTTTATCCTTTATCACCATAATGTGCAGGAGATGCAGCAGCCTGTCAGTCATCCTTCCGAACTGCAATCTCAGCGCAACACTCCTCAATCTCCTATCGGATGTCATGCCTTCTCAACAGGACATGGTTATTTCGTGAGTAATATATACATGTATCCAGAGTAATATATAAGTGTATCTAGAAGTACTATTATATGTATCCGCATGCCATCACCATCGAACCCATGACCCATCACCATACATGACTAGTCACCTACTGCCGATAATTTTCCTCTACTGACCACTGACCAACCTCACCCACGACTAACACCTGATCCACCACGTAACACCATCAACTAACCTCACCCATTAACCATCACCACCAATATCAACACCGACCCCTAAACGACGTCGTCCCTACATAACCGACCTTCACAGGCGAACTTCCTCCTACCAGCGACCTCTCCCCTATTCGAATCCCCTCGTCATCGATAGCCCATCACCACGACGGCCAACGCAACCCATGTGTCACTACCACACATCGTAACCACAGGCTAATTAATTTTTTTTCTCACTCGATTGAAATGTTAGATCTACCAAAAACGAAGCAAGATTTCAAAAAATTATTTGATCCCAGGAGGTTATCGGGAAGTTTTGAGCTGCATAATGGTCTCCGTCGATGTCTTCATCGCCGACGAAAGTGACGAATAAAGCTGGCGGTTGGTTGGGTTCGTCGGTGCAGCTAGCAATAGTAAAATCGTCAGATTCCAACAGTTGCCATGATGGCCGGAAGATGCGACGGGTGATGGTGGTGGTTGTTGAAGTGGAGAAGAACGTGAGAGAAGGGAGTTGGGATGGGATGGTGGGTACTGGGTAAGGACGAAGGAAATACTCCCTCCCATCCATCCTTTTTTTCCCCTTTGAAGTGGGCACGGAGATTAAGGGTGGGAGTATAATATTGATAAATATATGAGTGAGGTTTGGTAATTGGAGAGAGGTATGAATAATTATGATTAAATATTAATAAAGAAGATAGGTGGGGTTTGGTTATTGGAGAGAGGTAGGAATAATTAGAATTAAATATTAATAAAGTATATAGTGGGGTTTGATGAGTGGAAAGAGGTAAGAGTATAATATTAATAAAAACTTTCTCAAAAAGGAAAGGGGAAGAAAAACTGAATAATCCGTTTTAGGAAATAGGGAAGAAAAGAGTGGATAGGAGGGAGTATAAATTACTGGTGGGATTTGTTTTTGGACAACTTGAAAATTGGTCTCTTAGAAGGAGTTCGCACGGTTCGTATCGTACTTTAGTTCGCACCTGACCCCGACCCTATATATATATATATATATATATATATATATATATATATATATATATATATATATATATATATATAGAGAGAGAGAGAGAGAGAGAGAGAGAGAGAGGTGGGATCCGGTGAGAACGATCACTCGGTGAGAACAGAGAGAACGAGATTTATAATCAAATTTCACGCGCGTTCTTTGTAGCTGACATTCAAACTTCATTTCTCATTCTCTATTTCTCACCCAATTATCTCTCTCCTCAAACCCTAACCACCCTTCAAAATCCCCAATCACCATCTACCACCATGCCGTTGTCACTTATCACCTACCGTCGCCACCTACCACATGCTGTTGTCGCCGGCGACGTTCACCAACAACTCCGGCGAACCCTTTCTCCTCAAATCACAACCACCCCTTATCTTCCCATAACTAACCCAACAACTGCCGCCGCCGTCAATATCGACCACCAACTAGGCCGGCGAACCACAGTGGAATATCCTCAATGACGGCGCAACTCCGGCAACACTAATGAACACCACGAATCCCCGACATTCTTGATTTGCAAACACAGATCTCGTTTCTCATTTATCTGATTTCGAGTTTCACTCATTTGACCACCGGAGTTGCATTGTTGCGTGCATTAACGCACCTCACTCAGTCTACCGTTGGAATATGTTAAATTTCTGGTTCCAGTATTTAGTTTATGTCGGAAAATGTCCTTGGATTAAGTTGTTGTACTAAGCTAATATTGATAGATGTATACTGTATTTTGATTAAATTGAAGTTTCCACTTGTCTCTCGGTCAGGGCCGTCCCAGGAGTTTTGGGGGCCATGTGCGAAAATTTTTAGAGAGGCCCCTTACCTTATTACTAAAAGAAAAACGAGTAAAATGTATTTTAACTATTGTGGAGAATTTTTATTTTTTGGTGCAATTATGGAGAATTTTTAATTTTTGGCGCAATTATGAAAATTTTTATTTGAAAGGCATTTTTAGAAGAAATCCAAATACAATTACAAATTTATTTTCAAGTTTTACATTATCAAATAAGTAGCATAGTGGGTGGTCAATCAATCTACTATGCAATAATGCGCAAGTTCGATTCCCCCTAACTGCATTTTGCTAATAATTTAATTCCAAAAGAACTTCTGCAAATGTATAAATTTATCAAAATAAAACAGGTGGTAAGAATCGAACCCGGAACTATCAAGTCGAATTAAAAAGCTTCTAACCACTGAACCATACTTACATTCATGCTTATAAATGGCGCTTCAATAATATTAACTTACTACAGCATGTTACGCGAGATTGGGCCCCTTCAATTTAGGGGCCCTGTGCGGCCGCACCGCTTGCACGTGCCTTGGGCCGGCCCTGCTCTCGGTGTGGGAAATTCCGTAAAATGGTTGCAGAAGCCATGGATTCAAATCTATCCATGTTTGAGATCAATGATTTACCAGGGGGTCCACCAGCATTTGATCTAACCAAGTTAGTAAAGGAAAATAAATTGTGAAAGATTAATGTGATGGTGGATTGATCTAGCGAGGATTGTGATTATAGTAGTGGACTAGTGGTGGATAGTTTGCCTCTTATTTACAGTGCTTCAAGATTGATTATTTAACAAGAAAAGGGATTAGTTAATGATTGATTATTTAATATTACCGAGGCTTAGAGAAGATATGAATATGAAGGGTGAAAGCTTAAACTATACCAATTTTGCGGTGGAATTATATAATGCAGGAAAAAAATGTATGTACAGTAGAAAAAATTGTATCTATATTTTAAAAAAGTGTGTATAGAATTTTCGATAAAAAGTGTATCTAATATAAAAAAAAGTGTATCTACATTATTAAAATGTGTGTATAGAATTCTGGTAAAAAGTGTATCTACGATAGTCAAAAAGTGTATCTGAGATTTGGAAAAAAAAAAGTGTATCTACATTGTTAAAAAGTGTATATAAACTTCTGTTAAAAAAAGTGTATCTACGATAGAAAAAAGCGTATCTGAGATTTGGTAAAAAAAAAAAAAGTATATCTACATTATTAAAAAGTGTATACAGAATTCTGGTAAAAAGTGTATCTACGATAGAAAAAAGCGTATCTGAGATTTGGTAAAAAAAAAAAGTGTATCTACATTATTAAAAAGTGTATATAGAATTCTGGTAAAAAGTGTATCTACGATAGAAAAAAGCGTATCTCAGATTTGGTAAAAAAAAAAAAAAAAAAAAAAAAAAAAAAAAAAAAGGATAGCTTGTATTCTAATGTATATAGTGCGTTCTCACCGAGTGATCGTTCTCACCGGATCCTAAATCTATATATATATATATATATATATATATATATATTCGGGATCCTGTGAGAACCATCAAGATAATGAGAACCACTCACAGCCCTTAGATCAAACTTATATTTGACGGTTTTGCCAAAAATCGTCGCACCTCCAAACCTCAAGACTCAATTCATTTTTTCAAATTTCCTTTCTCTCTCATAATTTTCTCTCTCTCTCTCTCTCTCTCTCTCTCTCTCTCTCTCTCTCTCTCTCTCTCTCTCTCTTCGACTATCAAATCTTTCAAGGCATTCTAGCTCCTCCTTTCTCTACGTTCAATCGTCACAAACATTCCGATCAAACTCTTCGACGATCAAAATCTTCCACGCTTCCTCCAGCAATGGATCATGGTACTTCGATGAGGTAAACTTTCGATATTGATTGTTAATTTTTGCCGATATTAAGGTTTATATCTTTTTCACTTTGTAATTTTTTTATTTGTCGATTAAATTAGTTGAATTTAGGCTTTGATTAATGTGTTAAAGTCGTAATGATGAATTATGTTTGTGAAATTAGGATTTTCGTGAATTAGATTGGGGAAACTAAGAAATTAGGGTTGCGGAAGTTGAGAAATTACGTAAATTGGTTGAAATGATGAAATTAGGGACTGGATTTCCAGTAGTTTCCCTAATTTAGCTACTTAATTGTTCTTATATGCAAATTCTTAGTTTCGTAGTCTTATTGTGAATGAATGTATGAATGAATGACTATCCTTCTTTACGCAATTAGAACCAGAAGAACATTTGTATACTTCATAGCATTTATTGAACTCATCCTTTCAATCACTATCTTTGTCCTATTTAACTGAATTATACTCCCTCCCTAGTCCACTTCTTGTTCATTCACTGTTCCCATTCTAATTTTAGCTTATACCGCTCTCATTTATAACATTCTATTTGTATTACCCCGCATTTTGATAATAATTTATCAGAATAATTTATGTAATTCAATAATTAATTAAAGGCATTTCTAATAATAATTACAAGTAAGACGTTAATTAAATAATAGGGTTATTTAATATGAATACTCAAAACTATGAGTGGTCTTCTCAAAATACTCTAACCTTTGATTTAACTCGTATTATACTCAACTATTACACCTATTATCTTCTAATAGAATTGTATTTTTTAAACCTACAGTAGCAGGTTAAGGGTCCCACTTTTGCCCATTTCTTATTTGTATTCATCTTCTACTCTAAACCTGCAACTTTCCCTCTCCTCTCCCCTTACAATTCCTCCATTTTCATCTTCATTAATTAATTATAGTTAGCCTTAATAATTATTAATCAATCATCTCAAATACGGAATCACCTAAATCAATAATAAGGTACTAATAATCTCAAACAAGGTACCACTTAAATCAATGATGAAATCAAGTTTTCAAATCTCACAAAATTCATTCCCAGTAACCCTCATCAACACTTCTGACCAACCACCCTACTGCCCCGCACAACCAAACCGCCTTTCGTCAACTCTAGCCTCTACTCCGTCTCCAACGACAACCACCCTATGGCCCTTAAACAACTCCTCAATTAAAACCGTGAATGTGGTGGGTTGGTCGGCGGAAATTCCAGATCTGACCACTTTACCACCGCAACAAGTGGTTCGAGGTGAAGATGGTATTTGTTAACTGTTATAATAATAATGTCTCATTTGTGTAAGCGAAAGTTAATGTATCGTTTCGAATAGTGATGCTGATGGTGGCTAGAGTGTACGGTTGAGAATTTAATGGTCATAGAGGGCTGGAAGCAAATGGAATGTTTAGCTTCTCATTAATTCTGAGTGTATAGTTACTTGAATATGTTATTATGCTCTGTTGAATTGATTGCAGTTTGTTCCAAAATAATTGATTTTTTTGCATTTGCAAATCTAATTAGAAAATCATACTTCAGCATTCAATTGCTAGATTTTTACGGAGTTGGCCGAACCTTACTACCAGCTATCGCCTTTTTCTAGTATGGAAGATGAAAGTAAAGAGGACGATGAAGGTTGTTGAGATTAATTCAGTTTTAGATGATAAACGAGTAGGTGATACTGAGTAGTTTTTTAAGAGATGACCGAATAAATAGGTAGCAGGTCACCCAATTCTATTACAAGAAGAGGGGGTTAATAGTTGAGTATATTCTGAAATTAAATGAAGTTTGGAGTATTTTGAGAAGACCCCTTATAGTTTGGAGTATTCTTATTAAATAACCCTAAATAATAAAGTAAGAAAGTGAGTCGAGAATTTAATTTGAAGCCAATTAAGCGTTGGGCCGTGTGAAATAAATATGGACTGATTATATTAGGCCTAGTATAAGTTGTAGTCGGGATTTGAAGCGGGATTTAATAATAAAATAATAAGTATAATAATATGGTAATTCCTAATAATAATCGAAATAAGGCAATGGTTTCTTAATTGGCCTCATATGATCTCTAATTCAAGACTATATATACATAATAATCTGAAAAGTAATTTATAAAAATAAGAGAAGGAGATTTAAGAGACGAAAGGAGCAATTAGCGATAAAAGGTAAAGATCGTCACAATTTATGTTTATATCGTCTTAATAATTTAAGTTAACGTTTATACACCGTATAGACCACCATGATACACGAAATTGACCTTAGTAGTTACTTTTGACCACCATGATTCTATTAAGACTGTTTGTGACCCTCGTTGACCACCGTGTATGGCGGTTTGGGCGTCTAAAAGGTGGCTGCCGTGGGTAATTAAGACGGGTTTTAACCCATGTATACATGACGATTTGACCTGGGACTTGGGTGGTTGGTATTGTCGGAAGTGGGCGGTCCTAGGGTTGTAATGGGGTGGTCCGAGGTGGTGTTTCGTACGGTGGTTGCCGGAATTACGACCTAGGGCAGAAACGTGGTATAAACACGATGGAACCATTTAAATACTCATTGCCTTGACCTGGGTATGGTGGGGATGGATGCTGGTGGTGTATTCGACCTCAGGGGTGGTGTCGTGGTGGCCGATGGTGGAGGTTTGTGGTAGTGGTGCCTGGAAAAACGTGAAACAGAGGATAGGGCAATTGGGTTGTTGATGACGGGTTCGGTTGTTGCTGGGGTGTTATTATTTGGGTCGGGTTTGTGCTGGTGGTTCGTGGTGAGTCAAGGGCGTGATGGGTGATTGAGTTGGTGGTCAGTAGTGGAGGTGGTGGTCGTAAGTTTTAGGTTGAAACATTGAGTTGTATAAATTGCGACGGTTTCGGTTGCTGCTAGTGTTAGGGCTGGTGTGAACACGGTTGTGGTGGTTTTCAGGGGTGCTGACCACCGTGGATGGGTAGGGTGATGTAGGAGGTCCATGTTGTTGCGTAGGGATGGAGGTTGTCGTGGTATAGCATGGTGTTTGGGTTGTGTTTAGGAGTGTCGGGTTTTCGGTAATGGTGGGTTGTGTAGGGTAGTTAGGGCAGCGTGGGGAGGCCGTATATGGAGGCTGGTGGTGGTGGGGGTAGTGTGGTAGTATAGGTGGCAAAGGGAGCTCACGGTGGGAGTGTTTGGTGGAGGTGTCGGTGTCGGTTTGATGGTGGTTTAAGGGTGTTTGGGGTGGTTGGTAAACACGGGTGAATGTAGTATGGGGTGGGGTTGTGTCACGTGTTTTGGGGTTTGGGTAGTTGGGTTAGTTGACTTGTTTATTTAAAACGGGTTTTCTTGGGTGACTCGGGATTATATTTGAGTCGGGTTTTTATATCGTGGACCTTTAATAATAATAATTATAATAAGTAATTAGTTTTAATAATTAAATAAAAGGAATAAATAAATAATTGAATAATTATTATAATATTTATGTTAGGTGACGATTTTGTGAAGATATAATAATCGGGTTCGGATTGCTTTCATTATTCGGATTCTTGTTGAGCTGCTCAGTTGGAAATTTGCTATCAAGGTAGGATAGCTACTCAATCACTTTAATGTTTACTTGAATGATATTATCTAATTGTATTGGTTGAATTGTTTGGAATTATGATAGATGATATATGGTTGTTGGTTGGTTGTATTGAGATGATTTGATTTATGACTACCTCGGCTCGTGACTGAGATGATTTGATTATTGACTACCTCAGCTTGTGACTGAGGTGATTATATTGATTATTGGATTTCTCAACTTCGTGTCTGAGATGGTAAGAAATTGTGTTGCTCAATTGTTTGCATTTTCATATTATGAGCACTTGCATTGGATACCTCGGAACAGGTTCTGCAGGACTTGTTTCTGGGATGATGAGACTACCTCAACTTCGGTTGGGATGATGAGACTACCCCGGCCATGGATTGGCGGGATGAACGGGAGCGTCGGAGGATTGATCATGAGCATACATTGCATTTGCATTTAATATTGTTCTTGTATCCATTTATTGTGGTTGTTTGGCTATTCCTACTCAACCTCGTGGTTGACGGTGTATTCGTGAACACCTTTGGTGAACCTTAATGGGGAGCAGATTTGACAGGTACTAAAGATTAGCTGACTTGGGAGCCTATGGGAATGCGTGAGGACTTGGCCAATCTACCTAAAAGTCTAGACCGCATAGAATATTTAATCACTTTATTTATTTCCGCTGCGAATTGTAATTATTTTATATTAAGTTTTAGTTAGTTAAATTTGTAATAAACATGTAATCGCTAAGTTTTAATGTAAAGTACTTTAGTGAGTTGGACTTTGTTATTCACTACCTCAGGAAACCAAGATGGTAACAGTCCTATTTATTTGGGAATGTCTAGCTAAAGGCTTCTGAATAAATGGGGGTGTTACACTATTCCTCCATGTTACCTTGTTCAATGGTAGAGATTGAACTAGTGAATAATCGTATATACTATAGTTTCATTTTCAGTCCAAATAATTCTTCTACATACAAATCTAATGGAGTTCATTGATACTCTAACTAGACCTTGCTTTAACTAGTATAGACATGATTGCCCAATAGCCCGCTGGAGAAACCGAATAGTTACAAATATGTACCTAGAGGGTTCTTCGGTTAGGAGTTAGATCGACTGGATAAGATGCTTCATTTTGATTCGTCGATCATATAAATTGTCATCAGGCTTTGATTATTTATGAATTGTTCTTTATGAAATTTGCAGGTAGTAGCGCAAAAAAAGTGAATCCAACTAAAATCATCTACCATTGTTTCTGGTATAGAACTCCTTATTACATTACGATCTCTTTTGTTTATTTATTTTATAAATTTTTGTTCACAGTTAGTTGTTGCTGATGAGTTTTATACTCGGAAATTGTTGAAGTTTTGATTACCTCACTTTTCTACAGTTTATAATAGTCTGAAAGTTCGATTATTAATACCAACTTATTTTTTTATTCAAATTGTCGTTTATTGTGTTTTTTCGTTGGAATCAATGTTTTGTGTTAATTAGGCTGGATTTTGTCGACTTGCTGCTGAAATTGTTTACATTTCAAGTTGGTAATTACGCTGGATTTTATCGACTTGTTGCTGAAATTGTTTACATTTCCTGTGTAAACAATGCAGATTTAGTTTAGTATAAGCTCTGTGTTTTGAGTTATTCAAAATGTGATTTGTACAACAGTTTGCTTTTGTCTTTTAACTGTCTGAAAATATCACTCAAATCGCTAACAGTTATGCGGCGAAAGACTGTTGCAGTGAAGTAAAAACCACAAATAAAAGGAGTTGGGTCATGAAAAGATTATTTCCCACCAAAATCAACAAATGCAAGTAAGAATGACTTGAGCAAAGTAATCCGAGTATGAATATCTGCATAGTTTTTGTCTTTTTTTTTGTCCTTGATCTCTTCCCAAAAATAATGGCAAGGGTTTAGGGTGCAATAGCCTTATCAGTGCATGAAGTAGCCTTATAAATGCATGAAAAAGCAATATATGTGCATTAAACAACCACGTACATGCACGAAATAAGGTTCTATGTGCATAAAATAAAATTATATGTGCATTAAAAAGTTCTTCATTTGCGTAAGTTGTTTTAATCCCGTCCCTTAAAAAAATGGTTCACTCTTCCTCTCTAGGGTGTCTTTTGGTCTTTTTGCCGTTCGAATGATAATAAGGGTAGTGGTCCGTCTAATCCAACCATAAACCCTTTTCCCGTCCTAAATTTTAGGACACTATTCCCCCATTGTTTTTCCCAATAATAATGGTTAGGGTTTGGGGTGCAATAGACTTATCAATGCATGAAGTAGCCTTGTAGATGCATGAAAAAACAATATATGTGCATTAAACAACTGCGTACATGCATGAAATAAGATTCTATGTGCATGAAATAAGGTTTTGTGTGCATGAAATAAGGTTCTATGTGCATTAAAAAGTTCTTCAGTTGCGTCAGTTGGTTATATTATGATACTAATCACTATTGGTTAATGACATTAATTTTAAGTTAAACCTGCTCATTTAAGTAGTTTGTTTATAGTTGTCTTTCTGATGAATGTAATTTGTTATCTTAACTCAAGTAGTTCATGCTGTGTTCCCTGACCTTTTGAGGCCTGAACACAAAAATGTTTATATTCTTTAGCTTTACATAGTTTAGTTGTGCCATCTTGTGTACAAGATTTAAGTAATTGTGACCGTGGCTCAAACCTAGAATTTTATTTTATGGCAATGATTTCGACTCATTTTTTTTCAGAGGCAGGAATTGATCTTTAATCTCTATGCATTGTGGAGGGAAATACTTGTTGGGATTTATATACAGACTGCCTTGTGACCAGTTCTGATGCTATGGAAATTTGCTGGATGCCTTAGGTGCAATTCCCGAGAGAGAAACTAGTGAGAGAGAGCGATTTCTGATTTCTTCGACTTGCAATGGCGAAACGTAAGAAACAGCAAAATAATCTCAATAAAACTAGTAATAATAATCCTATTAATCAAAAAAATTCACAACAATCAGACTTATCTGAAGCTAGTACTAGTAAGAATAATAATAATCAAAAATCAAGTTCCCCCAAATCTGCAGGACGACCTTCTCTTAGGGTTTCGCCTCTGCGATTTGAGTCGGAGCTTGAACCTATTGTAGAAGATGTGGAATCCGAATCTGATGCTGAAGCGGAAGTGGAAGCACCATTAGAACGTCCTATCCTTCAATTGTTGCCTGGTGATGTTGAAGGTGAGATATCATTTTGGTCAACTGCTGTGTTTTGTTATATTCTTGGAGCTAATCCCCCGAGTTCTGTTATAACTGGATTTGTGAAGAGAGTGTGGCCAAATAATGGCGTTGATAAAGTGTCTTTTCTACCGAATGGGATTTTTATGGTGAGATTTAAAACAAAAGCGCAACAGCAGGAAATTCTAAGAAATGGTCACTTAATGTTTGATAACAAACCCGTTATCATTAAGGAATGGAGTCCTGATGTAGCGCTTATTAAACATGATGTGCAACGAGTACCTATCTGGATGAAATTGTATGGTCTTGAGGTGAAATTCTGGGGGAAAGATAGTCTGAGGAAACTAGGAGAGGAGGTTGGGAGCTTCATTAAATGTGATGACTCTACAGCTAATCGTAGTTTTTTTGGGTTTGCTCGGGTGCTTGTTGAAGTACAAATTGGGCAGTCTTACCCTAAGGAGATTAAGTTCAAGGATGAATTGGGTCAACTTCAGACAGTGCGTGTTGAGTATGATTGGTTACCTCTTCTCTGTACAAAATGTAAGGGGATGGGGCATCTGAAAGAAGAGTGCAGGAAGGGCGAGGTGACAGGAGTCCCAAAAAAAGTTTGGAGACCAAAACCAAAGCCTGCTGTTCCAGTGCAACACCCTCAACAGAAGAATGGTCCTAAACAGAATGTTCCTAAACCTCCTGTGCAGCATGCTACTCCAGCTCCAGTACCTGCCAGTACGCCTGTGTGTACTCCAACACAGCCTGTGCCAGCAAGGATGGAGTCTCCTGTGGATGCTCCTGTGAAGGGGGGTGAAGGACAATCTTTCCCAAGGAGAATCTTATCTAGAATGATGAGACAAGAGTTCCCTGAGAGTAGACAGTATACTCCTCGAGGTATAACTTTTATGGATGCTCTGAATCTCTCAATTTCTAGGAGTGTGAGTGCTGGTAAGAGGGGTCTCATGAAATTGCAGCTTGAGAATGGGTAGTATAGGGTTTTGGAACATTAGGGGTATGAATAGTATAAATAAACAGAATGAAATAAAGTGGTTCCTTAATCAAAATAAGGTGGGACTGTTTGGCTTAATAGAAACTAAAATAAGAAGTAGCAATTGGGTTAAAGCTAGAAACAATATCTGCAATAATTGGTCTATTTGCACTAATAGTAGCAAGCATAAAGGGGGACGTCTCTGGTTAATTTGGCAGCCTAGTCAATTTCTGGTCGATGTTAGGTGTATTAGTGCTCAGGTTATACATACTCTGGTCTGTGATAAACTGAGGGGCATTACCTTTTGGTTTACACTGGTGTATGGGTTTAATAAGGAGCAGGAGAGAGCTGGGCTTTGGGTGAGCTTACTCAGATTAGTAGAGGAGTTGACATGCTTGGATGATCTGTGGTGATTTCAATAGTCGATGAACATCAATGAGAGAATTGGGGGCACTGTCTCTTGGAATGATGTCTTACCAATGAGACAAATGGTCCTGAACTGTAATCTTATTGAAATGAAAACTGTTGGAGCTTTCTTCACGTGGAACAACAAACATGAGAATGGGACCAAGGTTTATAGTAAACTGGACAGAGTGCTTATCAATGCAGATTGGCTAACCACTTTTCCTGAATGTTATGCAAATTTTTTACCAGAAGGGTTGTTTGATCATTGCCCATGCTTGATTAAATTAACTGCTGATATGCCTAGGAAGAGGCCCTCTTTTAAGTATTTTAACATGTGGTCTCTTGTGGAGGAGTTTGAGGAAATTGTTCAGAATAGTTGGTATAAGGATATTCAGGGCACTCCCATGTACAAGGTGGTGACAAAACTTAAGATGCTGAAGAAGGGGCTTAGGGAGCTTAATCATAACAACTTTAGTGACATTTAAAATATCACAAAAGTTGCAGAAATATCCCTTAAAGAGTTTCAGACCCAATTGATTCAGGATCCTCTTAATAAGGGGCTTTGTGATGCTGAATCTGCTTGTGCAAAGGAGTTGATGCTACTGAAGAAAGCAAGGGAGCAGTATCTCCTTCAGAAATCCAAGGAGAAATGGATGAGTGAAGGGGATGAAAATACTGCTTATTATCATGCCAGTATCAAACAAAGGAGAATGAGGAATAAGGTGTATCAAATTAAGGATATGAATGGCAAGCTGTGCACTAAACCTGAGGAGATTCAAGCAGCCTTTGAAAACTATTATAAAGAGCTTCTTGGGACCTCTAAGAAAGTAAGTCCAGTACACAGTCATCTTGTTACCAAGGGTAAATGCATCACTGCAGCTCATCTGGCCATTCTGAATGCTCCAGTAACAGATGAGGAGGTCAGACAGGCTATGTATTCCATTCCTGGTACCAAAGCACCTGGTCCAGATGGTTACAGTAGCCAGTTCTTTAAGGATTCTTGGGCTATTGTAGGAGTGGGAGTGAGTGCTGCTGTGAGGAGTGTCATTCATTCTGGTAAATTGCTGAAGGAGTGTAATAATACTACTATTAGCTTGGTTCCAAAAATAGATGCCCCAGAGAATGTGACTCAATTTAGGCCTATAGCCTGTTGCAACACCATTTACAAGTGTGTTGCCAAGGTTCTTTGTAATAGGCTCAGTACAATTATGCCTGATATTATTAGTCCTTCCCAGAGTGCCTTTGTGAAAGGAAGGGACATAGTTGGGAATATCCTGTTGACTCAAGATTTGGTTAAAATGTATAAGAGAAAAGCTTGCTCTCCCAGACTTTTAATGAAGATTGACTTACAAAAAGCCTATGATAGTGTTGAGTGGTCTTTTCTGCAAGAGATGTTAACAGCTTTGGGGTTTCCTAATCATGTGGTGGGTCTCCTCATGCAGTGTGTGTCTACTCCTACTTATTCTATAGCCCTTAATGGTGAAGTCTTTGGGTTTTTTCAGGGTAAGAGGGGTTTAAGGCAGGGTGACCCATTATCACCTTTGCTTTTTACAATTTGTCTTGAGTACTTAAGTAGGATACTGGAGTGGGTTCAGCAGCAGCCTGACTTCAGGTTTCATCCTTTTTGCAAGAGGGTTCAGTTAAGTCATCTCTGTTTTGCGGATGATTTAATCATGTTTTGCAGGGGGGATAAGAAGTCTGTGGTTTTATTGTTAAGAGCATTTAAATCCTTCTCAAATGCCTCTGGGCTTTGCATGAACCAAAACAAATCTAGCATGTATAGTAATGGTGTTGATGCACAGACTATGATTATGCTGGAAAGGGTGTTAGGGATGAGAAGGGGCACGATTCCTTTTAAGTATTTGGGTGTAACCATTACTCCTAAAAGGCTTGGGGTGGAGGACTGTCATTGCCTCATTGAGAGAATCAGTGCCAGAATTAGAGGATTAGGAGCAAGAAAACTCTCCTATGCTGGGAGGGTTGTTCTTATCAAATCAGTCCTAAGCACGTTGCACAACTACTGGGCTCGTATTTTTATACTCCCAAAGACTATCATCAACAAAATTGAAGCACAATGCAGGCAGTTTCTATGGCATGGGAATGATAGCTCAACCAGACCTGCTTTGGTTGCCTGGAGTCAAGTGTGTCAGTGAACTAAAAAGGGAGGGTTGGGCTTAAAACAACTATACTGGTGGAATCTTGCAGCAATTGCTAAATATGTATGGTGGATTGCGGCCAAAACTGATCATTTATGGGTAAGATGGATTCACTCTCTCTATATAAAACAGCAGGATTGGTTGGATTATAAACCTGGTGTGGGTGTTAGCTGGGCCTGGAAGAAAATTTGTGGAGTAAAGGAAGCAATGAAACCTCTTCTTCTCTTGCAGGGGACTGGGACATATACTATCAAACTGGGGTATGACTGGTTGGTTGAGGAGTATCCTGACAGGGCCTGGCACCCTTGGATTACTAACCACCTGATTATACCAAGACATAAATTTACTGTATGGTTAATTGCTCATAACCGGTTATTGACAATGGATAGGCTAATGAAGATGAACATTGTTCATGAAAATGAATGCTATTTGTGTGGGGATGCAGCTGAGTCCATTGACCATCTGTTCTTTCAATGTGATTTCAGTAAACGATGTTTGATGATGGTTGAACAATGGCTGATGATAAAGATACCTGTACAGGGGGTTATTGAATGGTGGGTGCAGTATAGGGTAAGGTCCCTATTGATGAAGCAGATTGTAGCAATGGTTTTGGCGAGTCTGATGAATCACATATGGGCCAGTCGAAACAGAAGCCGAATAGAGGGGGTTGTGCCACTTCCCAAAAGACTGGTACAGCAATGTATGGTTGAAACTAGAATGAGGATACGTGGATGTGGAAAATGTTCAAACATAGGGAGAGTCCATGATTGGATAGATACAATTTGTAGAGGATGAATGATTTGTAATTAGCATGAGTAGCACAATTTTGTATGGGTGACGATAATTATAATATAATACTTACCTTTTTCCCAAAAAAAAGTATCACGGTATTACTCGTTTATCTACTGGTGCACTTTATTCTGTAACCACTTGTCAGATTTTGACATTTCATCTGCTCGCACCTTACCTCTTATATTCGGAGACAAAGCTTTTTATTAATTTCGCAATGTTGTAGGGGTTTGGTATAAAAGAGTTAATGTTATAAAAGAGAATTTGATTTGTTTCTCAAACTACTATCCTCATATTCCTATCCTACAGTTGTTGGAATATGTGTCCTCCGACAATAATGCGATCACGACTGTTGATCATGATGATCACATGTTTAAGTCTCATTAAAATGAATACAATTGGGAAGTAATATTGTTACTGTCAACTGGTCAACATATATCGGTAATGATTGGTGACTAGAGTTTGACATTACGTCGTGTGACGGTGGTGATCGATTGACCCCTAGGTCATACCTAAAGGGCAATACTCTTAATTGATTATTTAATTAATCGTATAATGTTGCGAGTTAATTAAATTACTTGAAAATTGACGGACGATTTTGGAAGTAAAATTTACGTATCATATTGAAATGTGATTGAATAAGATACGGTCTGAGTAATTGAATTGTATCATTACTCGGATGAAATAATTGTTTAATGTAACAATTAAATTGAATGAATTGTTATAAATACAATCAGTTGTAATTTATAAAAGGTAAAATATTTTGGCACAAGTAATTGTAATATTACCAAGTCGATTTTTGTGTGTGACGTATTTTTGATAATACGTTGATTTTTAATATGTTAAAAATACATAACAAATATATGTCACATGTGACATGTGACATATTTACAATTGACAAAAATAAAATGGATCACTTGTTAATCCATGAATGCCGAAATAAAGGGGTAGTGGAAGCTAATATTGTGTTTGTTTAATTATTATAAGAACACAATGATTACCTACATTCCTAGCCATGCAACCCTAATATTCTTGTGAAGACAAAAGTGTTCATGCATTGGCTCCCCTAAAAGCCCCCCATTCCACCCGGTTTTTTATGTGAAAACCATCATTGGTTTTTCTTATAATTTTACCTATTATTACACTAAAATGTGTTAGTGATATTCATTCAACTAATTATCCAAAAATTAGTATTCTAGAGAGATAAAAAGCTCTCTACATCTCCCTCCATAATACCGAAATATTTATGTGTTTATAAATATTTTGGGTCAATTTTCTACCTTGATTAATATTATAACTAGTATTTGTAATATTAATTATATTAAGAGGAGCCTTGGGTATAAAGCATAGGGAGAGATCTTACACTTAGATCTTTATTCTTCCATTGGAAAAGCTCAAGAACAAGAGAGATAGGTGATCTCTCTTGTGCCCTAATAGCCGAAATCCATTTTGTAAGGACATGATTTCTCCTCTATTTATATTATTGTTTGCATGCATAAGATCCGTTTTAATTTTATGACAAATTAGTTTAGACATATATGAGTATGTTAATATATATATGAATCTACATTTCCTTCAATCGGTATCAAGAGCCACGGTTGTTTGCATGCAAATTGGTTAAAAGTTTTTCCAAGTTATATGAATAACAAATAAAACTTGTAAAATTTGTGTTATTATGATATATCACGAAATTATTACATGCATGTTAATATTTCTGGTCCTAAAGTGTTTTAGGATATTTTGGTTAATTTTTCGGATTTTTATTGTTCATAATTTACAATAATGGCATTTAAATGTGATTTTATGAGTAAAAATGTCATTTTTGGTCTAAAAATAGCTATACTTCGAATTTTCACTTGGTTTTTGGATATGTTGTCACATATATTATTTTGAGATAACCTTTAAATTTTCATAATTTTTGGACTAGTTATGCTCGAAAAATGAATTTTTCATTTTTAAATTCGGATTTAAGTGAAAAATAGGTTAATATGAGTTAAATTTCGAATCTGGTCATAGAAAATTAATATGTTGTCACATGCAATTTTACAAGATGTGTGTAAAATAATTGGCTATAAAGAAGTCTTTTTGCATGATTTATGAATTTTTGAAGAAAAATAGCATAAATAGTGACATTATTAGTGGAAAATTAATAAAACATAATCTATGACTTAGGAAAAACGTGCAATGTTGCATTTTATTATCTTTTTCAGATCTAAAATTGAAAAGTTAATGAAAATAATTTTTCCATGTTTTTATGATTATTTTATTAAAAATCGATAAACCGCGACATTGTTTTTCCGGGGAAAATTTCGAAATTTTTAACCTAAGATTTTGAACATTATGAGTGTCATGGAATTTTTCCAGAATGTTCATGAATTTAAATTTCAAATTTTGAATTTATTTGAAATTTTTAGATTTATTTGAAGTTTAATAGCTTATTTTTGTAATTTTTGGTCCTTTTATGAAAAATTTTGTAAATAAAAGTTAATTATGGTCAAATTATTAGTGAAGACTATATTTTGAGTCCTAAGAGGTTAGGGTAATTAACTTATGCATAAATATGAGTTTATGTAATTTTTGTGATTATAAAATGTTGAAATCACGCAAATCCGTAAAAACCGAGTAATATACGATATTGGCTAATTAAAAGGCGATTTAGCATAAAAATTGAGCATGTTCATACATATTATAATGCTGCATTTTTCTTTATGATTGTCATAATCTTAATTTATGCAATTTTGAATTATGTAATTTTACTTAGTATGGCCTTAGATTTTAATTGGTATTTCCCGAAATGTATGGGAATATCGATTCGGTTGTAATTTTATTGTGATCTCGTATCACCGTTTTGTAATTTAATAGATTTATTTTATTTTAGTTACAAATGTATAATAGGAAATTATGTAATTTGTTATGTAATTTTATTCATTCCGGAGTTCCAAAAGACGGATTACTTCAAGAATGGCGATACATAAAGACGGTGTTACCTCGAGATGCGTGCCACAACCGAAGTTCAAGGGACCAATGGAGTTGGTTTCCGAATATGTAATAGATTAAGAGTTTTTCTATTTTAGGAAAGGCCATACTAGGATTTATTTATCTTTATGCTTGCATTTTATTTTATGTCACATGCATCGCTAAATCGCCATAACTAAACATGCATTGTCTTTTATCGAGTTTATCGACCGTGTCAATTAGAATTATCGTAGTTCACCGCTTTAGTTCACTTAAAACGTGATAGATAATAAATTGACATGACCTCTCGCTAAAACTATCAATTGAGACATAGCCTTACCAAATAGTAGAAACCATGAAAACCTATTTCGTGAGGGAGTGCACTCGGCCACACCGGGGTACAAACCTTGTTACGTAGGGGAAGTGGGTGATGAATGTTAATCCACCGAATTCATGTTGATGAGGGATGTATCGGCCCCACCGTGCCCGAGTTAATGTGGGTTTGGATCATGGACACATTTATTCGAAATTTGGATTGAACTCAACAAAAGTATTTGATAAGGGATGTATCGGCCCCACCGTGCCCTTGTCGATGTGTTTTGGGCTATAGATAATTGTTAATGTAATATTATCGACCAAGAGTTCTAAAAGTAGAATCGATTAAACGTTAATCCACCGAGTTATATTGATAAAGGATGTATCGGCCCCACCGTGCCTAAGTCGATATGAATTTGGGTCTTGGAATCATTTATCTAGTTGGGTAGAGGTCACTAGAAAAATGCAAATAACTTGTTTAAATCATACATTTTTACGAGTATTATTAAAACGACAATTGTTTTACTTCTTATATTTTGTTTTGTAGACCACTTCTTTTTTTCATAACAAATGGCAACATCAACACCCACTCCTAATGCTACACCACTCGCTACTTCGTCTTGGCTCCGATCCTTCATGGATCGATGTAAACTTGAAAAGAATGGGTCAAATTTCTCCGAATGGGATGCCCAACTCAAATTAGCCGCCGAAGGTGACGACAAGCTTCGTTACCTTACCGAGGCCTCTCCACCCGAACCCTCCACTAGGTCCACCGCGGCCACTAGGGAAGCCTATGAGGCTTACCAAAAGGAGTCCGCCGCAATGAAAAATGTCTTAATATTTGCGATGGAGGCGGAACTCCAAAGGAGAGCCTTTAAAATGGGCAATGCTAATGAGATTTACTCCAAACTTGTGACCATGTTTTCACAAACTCCGCGGATCGTCCAATATGAGGCGGCCGCGGCATTCTTTGATCTCGACTTTAAAGAGGGCCAAAAGGTTAGCCCTCATGTGCTCAAACTCATGGAGCTTGTCGAGACCTTGAAGATTCAAAAGGTTGAAATCCCCAAAGAACTCATCGTAGATAGGATTCTACACTCCTTGTCTAAGGTTAAGGCATATGTGCAATTCCGGGTGAATTTCAACATGCAAGACAAGGATGTGTCTCTTGAGGAGTTGCACAAGTTACTTGTGCAAGGCGAGAGGGACATGGGGTTAAATGTGAACCCTTCCAAGGATGTGCTTAACATAAGCACAAAGAGTAAGGGGAAGTTCAAGAAGAATGGGAGAAAGGGCAAGAAGCTAGCTCCCACATTCACCAAAGCTAAGTCTTGTGAAGCTAGCACATCCAAAGTCAAGAAGGGTCCTCTTGACAAATGCCATTATTGTAATGGCATGGGACATTGGAAAAGGAAGTGTTCCAAATACCTTGGTGATATCAAAGTCTGGAAAGATCACTCCAAAGAGGTAAATGACTAACCTTCTTTTATGTTTCTAATTCAACTATGGTATTATGATGCAAAGTTGTGATAATGTATCTCCCTTTTTTATTGTAAATAGGGCCTCCACCAAGCAAAGACAAAGGAAAAGAAAAACAAGCATGATAAACCATGGAGATGCTAAGGATAGCTCTTGTGGAGCTTTTGTTTTTCATTGTCTTATTTTAAGTTATGTTTTGAATTTTTAGAACTTTAAGTTTCCGTGTTCGACATGGAAAGGTATTTTGGATAATGGTTTGTATTTTGGATGATGGTGACTTGGTTTGCAACCCAAGTCACCCGTTTTATCATTTATCCTTTATGTTCTAAAATTTCATCTTCAAATGCTTGCGTTTTGAAACATAAGATTATTCACTTAAATGTGATCCAATAGACAATTATAATGACGGGTTTCATTATATGTCCACATGCTTAAGGCTTGTGTATGATCATTTATAAAGTGATTTTGAGTCTATGAACTCTCTTAAGGTATGTCAATCACCAAGTACACATATGAATACAATATCAATTAGTCTACCTATGAGGTAGTTCTCCTTATAATTCAACATCATTAATTTGTGTTTCATATGCTATCTTTGAATGATTAGTGTATTTATTCTAAAGATAGAGTGGGAGAAAAATGAGGAACACAACACACAAGACAAGATTAAAATTGTGTACTTGTGTATATGAAGATCTACGCAAGAGAGAATGATTTGAATGAAGGTATATCTATTTACATAGTATGCCGAATAGATGAGATCTATGGTCTCAAGTTAGTTCTATATGACTAAAGAGACCAAGTGTAGTAATCATAAGAGTATATTCTCAAGATAACTACACGAGGAGACCAAAAGAAATTTTGGATGAAAATGACTAATGTAAAGTCTTAACAAGTTTTGACTAAGTTCTATATGATGAATTTTGACCAAATAGTTTCAATCATGAGTTTTACTTAAGAGCCTAAATGAATCAATGTAACATACTAGTTATGATCAAGATTAAGTTGCAAAGATTGATATTCCGATATCTTCAATAGCCAACGTTTTAACCACGCAAATGTCATTGCTTAACCTCGCTAGGAAATGGTTAATCCTCCTTCCGAAAGAGTATTCCGAAGGACGTATTCTAGATATTGTTTATATTTGATAATGACATTGCTACACATCATTATGACATGAGTGTGTTAGAGATTTAAAAATCTCTTTCCGTAAGGTTGAGATGAGACCACTTCAAAATAGGCATTTTTGAAAGGATATGATGGGAACATATATGGTTTTATCCTAGTAACTTGGCAAAGCAATTTATATTTATATCCTTGACAAATTTCGATTGAGAAGTCAATTTCGAAATATGTTGAATTGAGTGGGAGTTAGGAAATTCTCATGTGAAGACATGGAATTTAGTGGGAGCTATCATCCTTGAATGTATAAAACTCATTACTCATTAAAGAATGACGAGCTAATACCTTCTTTCATAAAGAAGCTTTTGAGTTTTCAATTCTGGATGAAAATGGACAATGGTGAATCCAATTACATCAGGGATGTTGGATTAGTATTAAGAGATACACATCACATCAACATACACATAGGTTATTCATATGAATGAAAATGGGATTACCATTAGCAGTCATGGTAGTTCATTGAACCTGATGAACGGTTGATCTCATGATTATTAGTAACTAATGTTTCCGCCATTAGAATAATCATATACATGTCCAATTATGAATCGTATGCGTAAGAGCATGATGATTGATTTGTGAGCCATAATAGAAACGTCATGAATTCTCAAGTAGAATCCGATGAGCGATTTCAGTGCTTGACGGAATGTTCCATTATGTGATAAGAGGTTGCACATTTTGTAGAAGATCCGAGCACATATAAGGATTTATGAGAATCCCAAATCTTTCAAACTTGAAAAGAGAAATGAGAAGTTTTGGAAAGATGGTTGGTTGAATAAGAAGTTATTCAAAGATAATCTTTCCTAGTTAAGCTAGGACTTGTGAGAAGTACTAAGCTAATAATCTTGTCAACTATTACAAGATTCTACAAAACATATACCTAGTGCATTGTGTGTGGATGGAATACTTGATCGGTACAAGTTGTATTATTCATCGCAAATTCGTTCGTTATAAGATGATCGATAAGAAAGTTCTTTCAAGTTAAAGAACCAAAACCAAGGTCGAGAACCTTGATGTGTACTTGGTAAAATTCATGGTATGAGAACATGAATGTGAAGGAAATTGCAAGTGTAAGAAGTTTAAACACGTGGACACATGGGATGTTAAACTTCTATTGCAATCAATAAGTGTTTACACTTATGATAAACATCACAAGGTTGTAATATGATATTGACTACCCGAGTGTGATGTCGATATTTGTCGTTTGAGTTATTATTAACTCACTTTGTACTTTGTTATATCCAAATGGGTTGTAGAGACAATTGAACCCCGTTAAAGTGAACATGGATTAACATTGTTTTTGCCCATAGTTAATTATATGAGGTGACGTCTCGAAGTGACTAGAGTGTGAGGCGATTGATGGCAAGTTCAAGTGCCATACAGTCATGTGAGATGACTAGTCGATCACATAGGCAGACTGTTAGGAACATTTTGTCGGGCCTTATGACCGCTTATGGATTTCTGACAAATTTATACACCTTGGTCGTGGCGAGAGCTACTATAGTATTCTAATGAGTCGATTTTTTTGACTAAAGACTATTCACCTAAGATGGCACAGTTTGATTAACTTTGATTTGTGTTACTACGACCTTCGTAAATGGGGTCAAATGGGCATATTTTGGGTTATGATGGCTGTGGCTAGTCGAAGGGAATGAGTGCGATAGGAGTTGTCCACCCCTAGTCAGGGTTATAACAATATCTCAGGGCCACTCGAGGAGTAATGAACTGAAAATGCGTGGCCACGCTCGGATGGCATCCAGAGTGGATAAATCCGGTCAATCGCTTATTCTCCGGATCGAGGAAACCACTCTCGATATGATCACTTGCAAGTACGACCGAAAGACACCTTGCATTGAGTGGGAGATAGTAATAGGACAAGAGAATTGGTGACGCACACTTGTCGAGGACAAGTGGGAGATTGTTGGAATATGTGTCCTCCGACAATAATGCGATCACGACTGTTGATCATGATGATCACATGTTTAAGTCTCATTAAAATGAATACAATTGGGAAGTAATATTGTTACTTGTCAAACTGGTCAACATATATCGGTAATGATTGGTGACTAGAGTTTGACATTACTTTGTCGTGTGACGGTGGTGATCGATTGACCCCTAGGTCATACCTAAAGGGCAATACTCTTAATTGATTATTTAATTAATCGTATAATGTTGCGAGTTAATTAAATTACTTGAAAATTGACGGACGATTTTGGAAGTAAAATTTACGTATCATATTGAAATGTGATTAAATAAGATACGGTCCGAGTAATTGAATTGTATCATTACTCGGATGAAATAATTGTTTAATGTAACAATTAAATTGAATGAATTGTTATAAATACAATCAGTTGTAATTTATAAAAGGTAAAATATTTTGGCACAAGTAATTGTAATATTACCAAGTCGATTTTTGTGTGTGACGTATTTTTGATAATACGTTGATTTTTAATATGTTAAAAATACATAACAAATATATGTCACATGTGACATGTGACATATTTACAATTGACAAAAATAAAATGGATCACTTGTTAATCCATGAATGCCGAAATAAAGGGGTAGTGGAAGCTAATATTGTGTTTGTTTAATTATTATAAGAACACAATGATTACCTACATTCCTAGCCATGCAACCCTAATATTCTTGTGAAGACAAAAGTGTTCATGCATTGGCTCCCCTAAAAGCCCCCCATTCCACCCGGTTTTTTATGTGAAAACCATCATTGGTTTTTCTTATAATTTTACCTATTATTACACTAAAATGTGTTAGTGATATTCATTCAACTAATTATCCAAAAATTAGTATTCTAGAGAGATAAAAAGCTCTCTACATCTCCCTCCATAATACCGAAATATTTATGTGTTTATAAATATTTTGGGTCAATTTTCTACCTTGATTAATATTATAACTAGTATTTGTAATATTAATTATATTAAGAGGAGCCTTGGGTATAAAGCATAGGGAGAGATCTTACACTTAGATCTTTATTCTTCCATTGGAAAAGCTCAAGAATAAGAGAGATAGGTGATCTCTCTTGTGCCCTAATAGCCGAAATCCATTTTGTAAGGACATGATTTCTCCTCTATTTATATTATTGTTTGCATGCATAAGATCCGTTTTAATTTTATGACAAATTAGTTTAGACATATATGAGTATGTTAATATGTATATGAATCTACATTTCCTTCAACAGTGATGTAACATTGATTGTTTCGAGTTGATAACTAATTTTGATTTTAGTTTGTTCAATAAACATTTTAGTGTACATATGTCAGTTATTTAGGCGGCCATAATCATTTCATACGACCATTATTTCATAATCGTATTTGTTTAGCGTATGTTAAAGGTTATTAGCTCAATGGTAGAGCAATATTGATCGGTCCGTTTCGTGTTCACAATTAAATAGATGTGGTCGTTGCGTCACGTCCGAATCAAAACACAATTTATAGCTTCATAAACAACTCTACAATTAGTAAAGAGGCAAGTAAAGGTCGGATCCCAAGGGACGAGAATTGAGATGAGATTTCTATTGAAACTAGTGGTGTCTTAGGGGTGTCACAATTTGGGTTGATGTAGAAGGTCACTAACTAGAATAGCAATGGAAATAAACAAGCAAGATGAATAAAAAGGGTTGTAAACAATTGATAAAAAGCACTAGGGTGTCATGGGGTCATAGGGGAATCATGGGAATTGATCATACAAACATGTTCTCAAATTATAAGCAAGCAATTATTGTTGTGATGGATTGAGTTGGGTTATATCTTATAATCCTAGGAAAGTTTGGGTCCCGGAGCCGAATCGATTAGATTGTACAACATCTACAAGTCGACTTAGTCTTCCCTACTCAACAACATGCATGGTCTAATGAGACTCGAGTTGGTTTATGTCTTACAAGTCTCATTGAAAAGATAGGTGATGGGTAAAAAATGCAAGGATTCATAGGCTCACATTTCATCAAACATAACATGTGCATGATTTGAGATCAAAACAAGCAAGCAAATAAACCATGAAAGCATATTAATTTAAGCATGAATCATTCCCCATGTTGGTTTCCCCTAATTACCCATTAACCCTAGCTAGGTCACTACTCACTCATTATCATGTTGATCATGCTAGCAAGGTTGTCAATCATACCAACAAAAGGAAACATGATGAATAAATGAAAGTAATTAACAATAATTAAAGAGGGATTAAGAGAATTATACCTACTAATGATTCCAATAATAAAGCAAAGAATAAAAGAAGTACTTGATGCTTGATTGAGAGGTTGTCAATCTCCCAATAATAACCCAAATAATCTTCAATTACCCAAAATAAAGGATGAACAAAAGAGAGATTAAGGAAATAAAACTTGTATTAGAACTTGATTAATTGTTGATTACAATACTAAAGAGAGATTTGATTGATATTAACTACTCTAATTATTGATAAGAAGAACATGCTCTTCTAATTATACTAATGGGGTATTTATAGTGGAAATTAGGTGGATCCATTAGGGTTAACTAAGGCTAACTAGTAATTACAATTTTTAGATTGCGCAGGGAGGAGCCGGTATTTTTTTAAGGAAGAGCTTCTTTCTTTGTAGCTTGGAGAAGACGAAATTGCACTGTACTGGAATCCGTGCGTTTTGGAGTCGGGACGGGCGGATTCTGGCGGTGGAACACGGGCGTCTTCAGGTGAATCCGGGCGGATTGTGGTGGCTGCTAACCCGGGCGTCTTTGGAGGAAAACGCACGAATTGTGCTTGTGGAGGACGGGCGGATTGTGGGTAATACGCCCGGATTGTACCTCAGCAATATTTCTTCTTCTTTTCTTCCCTTTTATTCACAAAATCCTTGGGGATTTCCTCGGGGACTCAAGGATACTTTCTCAACATTGCTCATCTACTATAATATGTACAAAGGCCATCTAATCTTATCTCTCCTTGATGCTTGGTCATTGAATTCAATCAATTTAGTCTCGTTTTGCCATGAAAATGCAAGATTTGCACTCCTTTCCTACCAAGGGATCAAAATCTCAAAGAATATGCAAAACAAAGAACTAAAGACAATAAATGACCAAAATATGCACTAAAAAGCATGGGAACAAGGCTAATTCGGAGGCTAAATATGCGCTAATTATGGTCACATCAAATATCCCCAAACCGAGCCTTTGCTCGTCCCGAGTAAAGAGGTGACAAAGACTAGGACCATTATTTAAACTAACCTAATAACATAGCCGATATGAGACAATTAGCGGGTCTCACTCCGCCCCTTCAACTCACAACAAGACAACCATGAGGTAGGATGTCTTCTTGCAAGGCAAGGTGGGTCTTGCCAAAATGGCGACACATCCAAACATTAAGCACACAAAATCAAATAATGGATGCATCTACAAAAGGAGTAGCCACTTCCTCATCAAGTGGCGGAGGCACTAAAGAGGAAAAAATTTAAGAGCATGTAATCCTTCACAAATACTAGTTCAACAAATTACTAAGGCTAAGAGGATGGCACTAAATCACCTCCAAATGGTGTTAAACTAGACTACTTTCGTCCTCAATTTCCAAATGCTTTCGTCAAGGGCGATCGGATGGTGGTGGAATGATGATCCCTATGATGCTAGTAGCATATGACATGACAAGTCTCGAATTCTCTACAAAAGTAAAGGTCATGGATCGTCCCAAGCTCGACAAAGTGGCTTGACAAAAAGGCTTTTTGGGAATGAAATGCTCAAATCTTTATTAACAAGGGTGGATATGACTAGTATTCAAAATTATCCTCATTTCACTTTCGCATTTCAAAAATTTTAAGATGGAGTTTGTCCCTTCCGGGCTAGTGTCATTTGCTTTCGCCAATCGCTTATTAGGCAACCGGTTAACCTCTAGACAATAGCTTTTCGGAGTGATAGTCACTCTGTCTCTGGGCGGCCGAATTCACAACCGTGTGGGGGCCCAATTCAATGGATCCCGCTCCAAAGCACATCGAAGTGGTACGCCTCCATCAAAACAATTAAATTTCTCAACATTCAACAATTCATAACATTTGAGGTTTCCTTGGCATTAAATTACTTCCACATGACAAAATTATTGAAATGAGCACTTCAAACTTATTGATAGAAAGTATTCTTGGGTTGGCTTACCACAAGGTCAATCAAGGTCACCTAGACAAGTTAACCAAGTCCACATCGCATCACGGGGTTGGATAGGTGACTCACATGCAAACCCTTGACTAGGCTTTGGGTCATGGGTCAAAAGACACTAGTATGACACTATCTAGGGTGTTTTACAACCATTCTAGTAGGCAAAGTCTTAAGTTGAAAAAGTATTTGTAATGGCTTAGTTGCTCTTGTCAAAGTTCTCAATTAGGCACTTTTCAAAATATTTTATCTAAATGCAACTACATGCAATGATGCAACTAATATATACATCCTAATGCAAGTGATTCTATCAACTAATATGACATATAAACTAAATGCAAGTCCTAAATTCACATTGTTATACCGCATCAATCAAAATAAAGCCACATAGTCATTAACATAAAGAGGAAAAAGGAGATTGGAAAGATCACACCATGCGGTCTTCATGATCCTCATGTCTCGGATGTGGCGTAGTCAATCAATGTGAACAAGGATAGAACAAACACAATATATACAATATATACAATATAACTACACTAAAAAAGGAAATAAGCATGTTTTTGGGTTTTTCAATTTTCAAATTTTTATGGTTTTTCGAAATTTTTCAATTTTTTTTGGATTTTTGAATAAAATTTAAGTTAGAATTCCCCATCCCCACACTAATATGGGCATTGTCCTCAATGGCCAAAATGATAAGAAATTATGCAAACATGATGCATGATTTCTACACTAAATGCAAGCTACATTAGTCTACACTACATTATGCATGGTTTTTGTTTATGACGGAGAGGATAATTTAGATTACCTCCCGTTGTGTATGCATTAACTTCCCCAAACCGATCTAGACATTATTGCTAATGTCCAAAGATGGGTGTAGTTCATGCACACACTATGCAATGCATGAAACTTATTTGTCATTTTGGATTTTGAAAGTGGGAACAATAAAATGAGAACACCTCAAAAAGTACCGAGGTGTGAGTCCTCTATGGTGCTAGGACTACTCCAACAATGATCAAGATTAATAAAAATACAAGGTAACAAGACACAAACTTCTTGTCATGAAACTTTGAAAAATAAAGAGAGGAAATGAGAAAACTTCACTTAAACTTAGGTGGGTGCCTCTTGCCCGCTCCACCTAGCTATGAAGTAATCCTCTAGAGATCGGCATCATCTCCCTCTACATCGCTATCCCATATCTCCTTTGATGCATCACTCAAACTTGGGTCCATGAATTCGTCTTCCTCACTTTCAAGCTCCACCGTGTCTCCTCCACAAGAATTGTTGCTTCCCTCCTCTTGTCTCCCGTTTGCTCCTTCATTAGCCCTCTTCTAATTTGGGAAAAGTAGGTCCATTTGAGCCCATGAGGGAAATGCTCCTTCCTCACTAATCCGTCCTCTTCGAACCATCTCGTGATATTGAGGGTAGAGAGCATAGTAAGTGTCCACGGAGGTTTCGTATTGACGGTAGTGTAAATCTTGTAAGATTCCCGTGACAAAGTCGTCACGGGGGAGGATGAAGGGGTTTGGATGGTTATACGGTTGATAGGGAAATGGGTAGGGAGGCACTTTGATCTTCTCATCTTGAGTTTGTTGTTCTTGTTGTTGTTGTGGTGGATTTGGAGGTGGTGGTGCTTGCCTTGTTTGACTTGGGATGAGGTAGGATGGCATTGGAGACAAGTGTCCTCTTCTTGGCGAGATACGTG
Source organism: Silene latifolia (assembly GCF_048544455.1). Lineage (NCBI taxonomy): Eukaryota > Viridiplantae > Streptophyta > Magnoliopsida > Caryophyllales > Caryophyllaceae > Silene > Silene latifolia. The sequence goes on from NC_133535.1 coordinate 86,771,549, forward strand.
GTAGGTCGGCCATTGGAAGATAAATCGGATCGCTTCTTTTTGTTAACCACTTTATCCGCTTATCAACCTCCTCAAGGGTTATCCAATGGTGGTGAATAATAAGAAGATCTTCGTTTATCCTAGTGTTTCCCAAGAGAGGAGCATACTCATTATTCTCATTGAATCTCGGGTTGAAATGCTTTGCAAGCCTAGTAATGAGTCCTCCATTCACTATGTGCTTCATTCCATCCTCGTCACCATTTCTAAACTTTGCCCATTTCTCTAGCAATACTAGAGGTGTATTGAAGTGGTACACATTTCTTCCTTGAATGTTGAGGTAGGATTCCATAAACACAAGGTCAAATTGGTTCACGATGGCCGGATCTCGACGGGCAAGTAGAGTGCCCGAAAGAAATCGATAAGTAAGCCTCAAGATCGGATTTTGGATATGAAAAGCAAGACATTCCTTGGTATGAATGAAATCCCGGCCCGTCATGGCCCTCCACAAAGGTTCAACACTATACTTCTTTGGCTTCGATGTTCGGGTAGGCGAAACATCGAGACCGAGTACATTTGCGAATTCTACAAGGGTCATCATCCTAGAAACATTCTCCAACCTAAATTCTATGCATATTGTTTTGTTCAAGGTTGTAATCTTCAAAAAGCTCAAAAATTCAAGCACAAGAGATCGATAAGTTTGTTCATACATGCGAAAAAGGGTTGAGAGACCAAAAACTTCAAAGAGAGCTTCCACTTGGTGATAAATCCCAAGTTTCCTCAAGGTAGCATGACATAAAAACTTAGTGGGAAGAATATTCTTACTTAGAAGCCGGTGGAAGACTTATCTTTGCACATCATTGATAAATTCCACATTTGAGAAGTCATCAAGCCTTGTGAGATCTACAATCTCTTCATGCTCCCTTCTTAATGTGTTGACATGGGAGGTAGAAGAACTTCCCCTCATCCTTGGTCTTCTCCCATTCCTAAAAGAGGATCTCCTTGGTGCCATTCTTGATTATTAAGCTGGATTATTTTGATTTGTGAAAGGATAAGGATGCTCCTTGTTGATTGAGTGTTGCCTTTGGGAACCCTAGAAAATTGGGGCTTTTTGATTTTGTGGGTTAAGAGAGTGATTTGGATATGTATGGGAGTCATAAGGAGGTGGGTTTTATAATGCAAGTGGAAGAAGTAGTGATGTGTCACTATATGTGTGGTGGGGTGTAATTTAATTAGGAGAAGTCGGGTCAAAACACCGTGGGGGACGAGCGGATTCGAGCAGAAGACGCTCGGATTCATGCTTCTCGGGACGGGCGGATTCTGTCACAGCTAAATTTCCAAAAGTTGACGCCTCAAAGACGGGCGTCCCGAGCATGAGACGCTCGTATTCTTTTTCATCGGGACGGGTGTCTTCTTCTGAAGACGGACGGATTCCTTTACAACGATTTTTCTTGAAATGCACAGGTAGAAAGACGGGCGTCTTTCTGCAAAGCCGGCCGGTTTCTTCAGGACGGGCGTTTTACCGTCTGGGGCGCTCGGATTCATCTTCAGTCCAAAAATCTTCAAATTCTCAGCGTAGCAGGACGGACGGATTCTCCTCAGAACGCCCGGATTCCAGCAAGACGGCCGGATTCCGGGGAACACGCACGTGTTCAGGCTGTGAATTCATCCTTTGACTTTCTCTCCTCTCTTAGATGCGTCCCCACACTTGAAAATTGGTTCCTTCCTTCATTCAAAATTCATTAGTAACCCTCCCTCACTTACGCTCATGAAAAGAGTTCATGCTATTTATTAAAACAAATGTAATAAAACAATAAATACAAGTTAGAGGGTTAGTATATTTACAAGTGGTGGTTTAGGGAGGACTCCACCAAACTCTCCCTTAGATGGTTCTTTCAAGGGTGAGGAGGCCCGAGGTAGGTGACCTCGATCTCTCCAACAAACGCTCCCTCATAGTATGGCTTCAACCTTTGACCATTTACCTTGAACTTGCTTCCATCTTCCGCCTTGAGTTCGAAATCTCCATATTTTCCAACTTCGGTTATCACATAGGGACCCTTCCATCTAGAGTTCAATTTTCCCGGAAAAAGTCGGTAGCGGGAATTGAATAGAAGGACTTTGTCTCCTTTATGCAAGGCCTTTTGTCTAATTCTCTTATCATGAAGCAATTTCGTTCTTTCTTTGTAAATCTTTGCATTCTCATAGGATTGTAGTCGGAATTCCTCCAACTCTTGAATTTGAATCATCCTCTTTTGACCGCTCAATTTGAGATCAAGATTAAGTGCTCGGATTGCCCAATAAGCTTTGTACTCCAATTCGATTGGCAAATGACATGCTTTTCCATAGACAAGCTTGTAAGGGGAGGCTCCTATGGGAGTCTTATAGGCCGTCCTATAAGCCCAAAGAGCATCATCAAGCTTTGTGCTCCAATCCTTCCGAGTCTTGTTCACAACTTTCTCAAGGATTTGTTTGATCTCTCTATTTGAAATTTCAACTTGACCGCTTGTTTGAGGATGATATCCCAAGCCGGTTCTATGTTGAACACCATATTTGGTCAAAAGAGATGCAAGTTTATTTTCATGGAAATGCGTTCCTCCATCACTTATAATTGCTCTAGGAACTCCAAATCTTGGGAAGATTATCTTTTTGAAAAGCTTGGTGACCGTTTTTGCATCATCATTTGGGGTGGCAATTGCCTCCACCCACTTTGAGACGTAGTCTACGGCCACAAGGATGTACTTATTTCCATTGGATGTCACAAATGGACCTTGGTAGTCAATTCCCCAAACATCGAAAATCTCCACCTCTAGAATGCCCCTTTGTGGCATTTCGTTCCTCCAAGAGATATTCCCCGTTCTTTGACAAGCATCGCAATGAATGATGAATTCTCTTGTGTCTTGAAACATTGTAGGCCAATAGAAGCCCGATTAAAGAATTTTTGCAACGGTCCTCCTTGCTCCATGGTGCCCACCGTAGGGTGATGAATGACATCCTTCCAAGATTCCTTGGATTTCCCATTGAGGGATGCATCTCCGGTAGAGCCCATCACTACACTCCTTGTAGAGGTTTGGGTCATCCCAAAAGTACCTCTTCACTTCGAATAGGAATCTCTTCCTTTGGTTGTGGTTCAAATTTGGAGGGAGTACTTTTCCAACAATATAGTTAGCATAATCGGCAAACCATGGGGTGATGTGCCTTTCAAGTTGTGTTTGAATAGCCATCAAAATATCGTCGGGAAATGAGTCATTGATCGGGGTTTCTCCATTTGCATCATGAAACCGGATCCTTGACAAATGATCCGCCACTACATTCTCGGCTCCTTTCTTGTCTCTTATTTCCAAGTCAAATTCTTGAAGAAGCAAAATCCATCTCAACAATCTTGGTTTTGCCTCCTTTTTTATCAAGAGATGTCGGAGAGCACGGTGATCCGAAAATTCAATCACTTTGGATCCAAGCAAGTAGGAACGGAATTTATCCAAAGCATAGACAATGGCAAGAAGCTCCTTCTTGGTTGTATCATAATTCACTTGGGAGGGATCAAGAGTCTTGCTTATGTAATAGATGGCGTGAAGAGCTCTCCTTACCCGTTGGCCAAGAACCGCTCCAACGGCGTAGTTTCTAGCATCACACATAATCTCGAACGGTAGTTCCCAATTTGGAGGTTGGATGATCAGTGCCGAGATTAGTGCTTCCTTGATTCTATTAAAGGCTTCAACACACTCATCAGTGAATTGGAATTGGGCATCCTTAAGCAAAATTTGAGTGAGGGGTTTCGCTATTTTTGAAAAATCCTTTATGAAACGGCGATAAAAACCCGCGTGACCGAGAAAACTTCTCACCCCTCTAACATTCACGGGAGGTGGGAGTTTCTCTATCACCTCAACTTTAGCTTTATCGACCTCGATGCCCTTTTCCGAAATCAAATGACCCAAAACAATTCCTTCATTGACCATGAAGTGACATTTTTCCCAATTTAAAACAAGACTAACATCTTCACATTTTTGCAACACAAGAGAAAGATTATGCAAACATGAGTCAAAGTCCTTTCCATAAACACTAAAATCATCCATAAAAACTTCCATTATGGTCTGTAAGTAATCGGAGAAGACACTCATCATGCATCTTTGGAAAGTGGCGGGGGCATTACATAAACCAAAAGGCATCCTCCTATATGCAAAAGTACCATAAGGGCATGTGAAGGTGGTCTTATGTTGGTCATCCGGGTGTATAGGGATTTAGAAGAATCCCGAATACCCGTCAAGGTAACAAAAGAATTTGTTGGAGGCTAACCTCTCAAGCATTTGGTCAATGAATGGGAGGGGGAAATGATCCTTTCTTGTTGCGAAGTTTAATTTTCGATAGTCAATACACATACGCCAACCGGTGATCATTCTTGTGGGTATTAGTTCATTCTTTTCATTTGTCACTACCGTGGTACCTCCTTTCTTAGGTACCACTTGGACGGGGCTAACCCACAAAGAATCCGATATGGGATATATGATTCCCGCATCAAGTAATTTCATAACTTCTCCTTTGACAACTTCTTGCATGTGGGGGTTCAATATTCTTTGGGGTTGAATGGTAGGTCTATGGTCTTCCTCTAGATGAATTCTATGCATGCAAAAGTTGGGACGTATCCCCTTAAGGTCATCTAGACTATAACCTATAGCCTTTTCATGTTGTTTCAATACATCAAGCAATTTTCCCAATTGGTTATCATCAAGTCTATCATTAACAATCACGGGTTTGGTCTTTGATTCATCAAGGTAAGCATATTTCAAATTTGGGGGAAGGGGTTTTAAAGTAGGAGTTTGTACCTCACTTTCCTCCTTTGGAGTTTCATTGAGAATTTGATCCATCTCCATTAGAGATTCCATTCTCATAGCATACTCAACTTCATTTTCATCAACCTCATCATATTCAAATTCCATGATGGGTTCCTCTTACTCTTGAGCTTGTAAAATATCTTCTAGGATGGATTGCTCATCTTCTATGGGATGACATGCTTCCACAAGGATGTTATGCACCAATACGGATTGTGCATGAGTAAGTTCTTTGTTAGCTAGAGCGGCCTCAAAAAGATCCACCTCCAATTCCCAATACGTATTTTTAGCCTCACTTGCTTCCAAGGCTTCCAATACTTGCATGGGATCTTTGAAGAAAGGTATGCTTAAGTGGTCCTCTACAAAACAATCTATAAAGTCCATCTTGCAAAATATCGAACAACTTGAAAACAATTAGAACAAACCTTGAGGAGTTTTACTTCCCCAAGGCAAAGAAAGACACAACTAATAACAATAAAAGAAAATTTAAATCAAGTTAACACCGTCCCCGACAACGGCGCCATTTTTGATCGGTCCGTTTCGTGTTCACAATTAAATAGATGTGGTCGTTGGGTCACGTCCGAATCAAAACACAATTTATAGCTTCACAAACAACTCTACAATTAGTAAAGAGGCAAGTAAAGGTCGGATCCCAAGGGACGGGAATTGAGATGAGATTTCTATTGAAACTAGTGGTGTCTTAGGGGTGTCACAATTTGGGTTGATGTAGAAGGTCACTAACTAGAATAGCAATGGAAATAAACAAGAAAGATGAATAAAAAGGGTTGTAAACAATTGATAAAAAGCACTAGGGTGTCATGGGGTCATAGGGGAATCATGGGAATTGATCATACAAACATGTTCTCAAATTATAAGCAAGCAATTATTGTTGTGATGGATTGAGTTGGGTTATATCTTACAATCCTAGGAAAGTTTGGGTCCTGGAGCCGAATCGATTAGATTATACAACACCTACAAGTCGACTTAGTCTTCCCTACTCAACAACATGCATGGTCTAATGAGACTCGAGTTGGTTTATGTCTTACAAGTCTCATTGAAAAGATAGGTGATGGGTAAAAAATTCAAGGATTCATAGGCTCACATTTCATCAAACATAACATGTGCATGAGTTGAGATCAAAACAAGCAAGCAAATAAACCATGAAAGCATATTAATTTAAGCATGAATCATTCCCCATGTTGGTTTCCCCTAATTACCCATTAACCCTAACTAGGTCACTACTCACTCATTATCATGTTGATCATGCTAGCAAGGTTGTCAATCATACCAACAAAAGGAAACATAATGAATAAATGAAAGTAATTAAAGAGGGATTAAGAGAATTATACCTACTAATGATTCCAATAATAAAGCAAAGAATAAAAGAAGTACTTGATGCTTGATTGAGAGGTTGTCAATCTCCCAATAATAACCCAAATAATCTTCAATTACCCATAATAAAGGATGAACAAAAGAGAGATTAAGGAAATAAAACTTGTATTAGAACTTGATTAATTGTTGATTACAATACTAAAGAGAGATTTGATTGATATTAACTACTCTAATTATTGATAAGAAGAACATGCTCTTCTAATTAGACTAATGGGGTATTTATAGTGGAAATTAGGTGGATGCATTAGGGTTAACTAAGGCTAAACTAGTAATTACACTTTTTAGATTGAGCAGGGAGGAGCCGGTATTTGAAGGAAGGGCTTTTTTCTTTGTAGCTTGGAGAAGACGAAATTGCGTTGTACTGGAATCCGTGCGTTTTGGAGTCGGGACGGGCGGATTCTGGCGGTGGAACACGGGCGTCTTTGTAAGACTACGGATTTTATAGGTTGGTACTCGACCGAGTATGGCCTACTCGGTCGAGCAGAGTGTGTTGGGTATTCTGTTTGGCTACTGCCCAGGAATACTCGGCCGAGTATGGGTAATACTCGACCGAGTAGAGGATACTCGGCCGAGTATACTCTATACTCGACCGAGTATCCGGTCTGAAGGGTAATATTTTCCGCGGTTGATTTAGAAAGGACTAGAGTTATATTGAGACGCATTTTACAGTTTCTAAACATTTTACAAAACCTAAACTACACAACGTAACTCTAATCCTCTCCAAATGTCCCTCTTATTTGCGTGGATTGTTCGTGAGTCTAACGAATCTTGCCTTGCGTCGATTATGTCGGTAAGTGTCTGATTTCATGAGTCTCATTAAGTTGTCTTTTAGGGTTTTGCCCTAATTATTGTTTTGGGTTAATTTGGGGGTTTAGGGTTTGGTCATTATATGTGTGTTGATTGTTGATTATAATTGTTGTAGGTGATGATGTGGTAATTGCTATGCATATTGAATGATTGTTTAGAGCATATCGGATTGCGAAAAGGTAGGGTTTCCCTACTCAGTTACTGTTAATTGATTTAAGACTGTGCTTGTGTTGTAATTGTTGTTATCTGTTGATCATCGGAGTATGGGTGTTGTGATGACGGTGGTGATGTGGTTGTGTTGTGATGGTTGTGGTGTTGTGACAGCTGTGATGCTGTGGTGTTGTGTGATTGTGGTGGAGTCACTTGCGGGAGTGGCTTCACACCCTAGTTCGCCCTCCGTGGAACCCGTCACGGGAGGGGATGTGCACATTAAGGGACAGGGATTGTTAGTCGCTCGTTGATGAGCTGGACTTGGTGGGGATGGGCTGCGGTCACCCATCGTCGGAGTGGATTACCCGTTGCGATGGGTAATCGCGGGGCTACACACTTCGGTGTGTAGTCGGTTACTATGGAGGATGATCAATCGGTTACATTGTTTGTTTGTCTTACATTGATTGAATGGTACCGACCCGTTGTTGTTGTTTTGTAAAACCTGCGGTGATCCATTCGGGGATGGTGAGCAGACTTGACAGGTATTGCATTTAGTGAGCTTGGGCGGTCATGGGGAAGTCGCCATCACCAGTTGTAGTATCACAGTCACGAGTCTTAGCTATGATTTTGTAGTTGTCCTCAGTTGTATTCACTTTATTGGTTTTGGTTTGGATTTGGAATGTTGTAAACATTAATACTTTACAGTACTTCTAATAAATGTGTTTAGGACGGACGCTTTTGATATATACTAACCTCGGGCAACCGAGATGGTAACAGCCTTTCATGCTTGGGTAGTCCTGGTAAGGTACCTTGATATGAGGGGGTGTTATAGTCTTCAGGTGAATCCGGGCGGATTGTGGTGGCTGCTAACCCGAGCGTCTTTGGAGGAAAACGCACGGATTGTGCTTGTGGAGGACGGGCGGATTGTGGGTAATACGCCGGATTGTACCTCAGCAATATTTCTTCTTCTTTTCTTCCCTTTTCTTCACAAAATCCTTGGGGATTTCCTCGGGGACTCAAGGATCCTTTCTCAACATTGCTCATCTACTATAATATATGTACAAAGGCCTTCTAATCTTGTCTCTCCTTGATGCTTGGTCATTGAATTCAATCAATTTAGTCTCGTTTTGCCATGAAAATGCAAGATTTGCACTCCTTTCCTACCAAGGGATCAAAATCTCAAAGAATATGCAAAACAAAGAACTAAAGACAATAAATGACCAAAATATGCACTACAAAGCATGGGAACAAGGCTAATTCGGGGGCTAAATATGCGCTAATTATGGTCACATCAAATATGCAAATTTTGCACAAAGGTATGGGTTCGAGTCCCATATAGCCTATTAAATCGCAAATCCAATGATAGGAACGTGTCATTATGCAAGCAATACAGTACAATTATTTATGAGGCTATAATCATATTCGGGCAATGGCGCGCACACCTCGATCGGACTTAAGCGAGAAGCAACAATGGTAATGAGCCAGTGTAATAGCTTTGCAATGATCATAAGTTCAATACAAGCATTTCATAGACTAGCATATCAAAACTATTACCAAACATGCCATACTGGAAATAGGATTACCAATATGAGGGGGTGTTATAAAGTGGTATCAGAGCCGAAGATTCTGGCACCTAAAACTAATGAACCCAATGAACTTAGGGAGTCTAAATAAATGAACCCGGGGAGAGTTGTTTGGAGCTACCTCAAAGACTTGGGAGACGTCCCGAAGTCGCATTAAGGCCTTTACGATCTCAAGCCGGTCACATGAGGGGAAACTGTTGTATGTTTGAGTTATGTGTGTTTGATATTTATAGTTTGAATCTTGTGCATGGTTGGATGAAATGATGAAAGAAGTGGAATGTGATAGTCGTTGAAAGGTGTATCGAGGATTGTTGATGTTAAACTTTGAGCGTGAATATGTTGGCATGTTAAGTGTTGGAGCATGGTAAAATATGAAAGGTGAATTGTGAATTCGTATCTGATTAATATTGAGCATGAAGAATGTGATCATGTTACCTGTTTAATACAATCTTGAGCATGAAGTATGGTAGTGGTACATGTGCATTTGAACATGATGATGATAATGCTTGATTGTTGGTAGTAGCATATGGTTAAGGTCATGCGTTTATAGATGTGAATGTCGTGTTTAATTTTAATGTGAGTATGATAAAAGTTCAACTACGTACTGGTTTTTAGAGGTTTTAAATTGTTATTGTTGCCTTATGTATGTTCAAGTTGTTTTGACTTACGAAACTTGATCTGTAGAAAGAACGATTACGGAAGGGTTGTCTTAAAACTGTCATAATTCGAGTTCTAGAAATGATATTGATGTAATTCCAAGTTGAGGTGATAGCTTGTCTTCTTACGATTCTAACGATAGGTCACACGCCCAAAACGACCAAGTAACGAGTGAGATATGACTGTTTTACGAAAACTGGACGGTGCTGGGAACTGCGCCGATACTCGACCGAGTAGTCCCTACTCGGCCGAGTATCTTTTATACTCGACCGAGTATTCCATATTCGGCCGAGTAATCTCTCTGTGATAATACTGTTTAGCGTCTGGGGTCGTGAACTCGGCCGAGTAGTCTCATACTCGACCGAGTAAGGTCTACTCGGCCGAGTATTCCCAATATTCGACCGAGTAATCCTTCTGCGACAATTGAGTTTGTTTCTGGAGTCGAAAACTCGACCGAGTAATATAGTTACTCGACCGAGTACCTTGTACTCGACCTAGTATGTTAAGTACTCGACCGAGTACCTCATTGGGCGGCCACTTTGAGTCGATGGCTATGTTCTTACTTTTGTTTTAAGTCGGTGGCCATGTTCTTACTTTTGTTTTGAGTCGGTGGCTATGTTTTTACATAGTTTTGAGTCGTAGGGTATATACACATGTGTGTTTTGAGTCTTAACACATTCTTTTATATGTGAGACGGTCTTGATACGTAAGTTACCGGAAGTTATGACATGGAGAATGACGGCTTATGAGGGACATGTGTTGGGTAAGGAAGACATGTGAGAGATAGTGGAAAAAAAAAAAAAAAAAAAAAAAAAAGGAAGAATGTGAGCTAATTGAGGCAAAGAGCATGTTTTGTGAGATATGATGAGTGATATAGTCGTGTGTTGAGTAATATAAAAGTAAGTATATATGAGCAAGGGTGATGTGGGTGTAAAGAAACGTGAGAAAGAAAAGATTGAGATGAGGGATATGAATAGTGATATAGTGGTATGTGTAAGGATTTATGGAGGGAGACGGTTAGGATTGTGTTGGTTAAGGATATAGGTGGGAAAAGGCCGTTATAGAGGGATGAAAACAAATGGTGTATAGTGAGATCGAGTTATGCCGCGATGGGTAGATAGTGGTCGAATTTGGGAATTGGTGTTATCAAGAGGTGAAACTAACGTGTGATTTCCTTGGGCAATTAACGGTATAAAATGAATTTTGATTTCTAGAGATGTAAAAAGGGAGATGCAATTGTTTGAACAAATAAACGTTGATTCTATGGATGGATTGGTGACAAGGGTGAGTGATAGCATAATAAGAGAATATTTATGGTAAGAAAGAGTTAGATGATATCGATATGAAATAATAAGATGTGAGTTTTGGAGCAATGAGAAGGTAACCGGAGCATTAAAGAGTTAGGTAAGAGGTAATAAGGAGTTGAGTGGTTAATTGCTTTTGTCGAGTGTAAAAAGAAAAGAATGAGGGAGTAAAGCTAAGAAAAATGTTCACCGGAGTTATGTGATATAAAGTAAGGAATCGTCGAGATGTATGATACTATCATGAGGATTTGAGTTAATGGTTATATAGGAGTTTCAGAACAACATGATTAGTCAGGAGTTTCGAGGAATTAAGTAAAGTAAAAGTTGGGTAGAGAATTTACACGATATGAAATCTTGGTGGTGAGTCGGGTAATAATACAATTAAGAATACTATTGGGAAGAACGTTAAGGTAATTTTGTTGATGTATTTGATGTTCGTTATTAGGGATGTTAACCAAAGTTAGGGAAGAAATCGTGAGGTTTAGAGATGAGTGTAAGAGGTTGATGTCCGGACAATGGTAGTGTTATCGTTTGTGACTAGTGGTTAAGGGTAATGGTATATTAGAAAGGTAGCAATTCTAAAGAGGTTGATTTTGTAGAGAACAGGTTGATATGTATGGCTGTGAGAGAGCATAAGATGTGGTTATATGAGGCGGTTGTTAGTAGTTGAGTATTAATGGTATGGTTACATTTGGCAGGGGGTGATGGGTATGCGAATGGGAGAATGTGTTATGAGGGGCATACGAGTTAAACTCAAGCGATAGGTAACCTTTATCGGGGGGTAACTTACGTGATCAGGATTGACTAGTTGGATGTGGTTACGGGTCTATGATGTGTGTAAATGTTTGTGTGAGGTTCTGACCTCACAAGAAGTGGTAGGGTGTGATAATTATAAAGTTGTTATATGAATGTTTTGTAATTTATGTTGGGTACGGTATACTAATGGAATGAGGTTCAAAAGGTAATAATTTGATTGATCTGGCATGGATAGTTAAAATTTTATGTGTATTGATGACACATGTTTATTCCGTGAAATGGTAAGGATGATGTTCATGAGATTCTTGTCAGTTTATTCCGTATAATATGTTGTGTTATAATCTAGTAAAACGGTTTTGAATGAGTTTTCTTGTTCTAAATGTCATACTGAGTCAGTGTTTATGGGAATTATATGCGATTGTGATGATTATCGATGTGGTTGTTGTGCCTCGAGTGGTGGTCCGAACATGGTACTTCATGTTGTGATGCGGGCATTTTCGCATCTTTGGTGCGGGTTGTTGGTGGCGGTGTTGCGATGCCGTCACCGGTTGTGGTGGAGTAGGCGGGATGATTATGATTCGAGTTTCGACAGTACATACCAGTTATACATAGATTGTTGTTTTGTTTGATGTTGCTCCCTGCGAGTTTCAGTTTGTGCAGATAGACAGTTGTCTTGTTTATTGATGTTTTCTTTACTAGGTTAAGTTTGGGAATGAGGGTAGAGTATGATATGAAATGGAGTTGTATATATGTTTTCGTTGTTGTCATGGTATAGTGATATTCTGTTGATGGGACACGGTTGTGAGAGGTTGTTACAGTAATTTTGATCTTGTTCTAGATAAGGCTTTAGTAAACATGGTAATGGCAAGTGATTCGTAAAACATGTGTGGTAATGACCTGAAAGATGCAGGTGGTTCATAATCCTTTGTTGAGACAGTGAGTGTAGGGTATTGGGGAAATAGTGTCATGTTAAGTTATGTATGAGTTTTACGGTAATGAAGGAAAGAACTTGAGGATCTAGTGTGAGTGTACGTAACGAGTGTGGATCGTGAGTTATGCTTTTGGGAGATAGGTGCTTTACATAAAGAGGTATGTTGTTTTGCAGTAATAATGGAGAGTTAGTATGGTGATTTTGCTACGAGTTTTATGGTATAGGTCAGGTGGTGTGCCGAATGAGTTGAGGTATGAGAAATGTTTAAGTAAGAGAGCCTTGGATATATACATGACGAGTGTTTAGATTATAGGTGGTTATCTTTGACATGCGGTGGTGATGAGGATAATGAGACGATATAGCTAGGATTTAGTATTAGTGAGTTACGAGGACGTAACATTTATCTTAAGAGGAGTAGGATGCGATAAAAGAGATTTTGATGGTTGTGCATATGGTAGTATAATTGGAAGTAGAGTGTTGGTGTAGCATAAAGGACGGATATTTGTTTTGATTGATTTTATTAAAGATCATGACCGTGCTTGTAGTAGTTCGATGTTTAGGAATGGGAGAATATTTCAATAGTGTTGACAGTTGGATGAGGATGTTATGAGTGTAAGTAAACTTCGAGGACGAAGTTCCTTTTAAGGGTGGTAGAATGTAACATTCCGTTTCGATGGTTGATCTTGTTTTGTGGATTGTCTTGGTATTGAGTTGCTAGTGAGTGTTATGGAAGTGAGACAAGGTTGGCAACGTTATATTGTGGTTATTCGATAATATTATGGAGTCAATATCGAGAGGATATGTTAACTAGTAAGAGTGGTTGGTGGAGTTAATGTTAGGTGTTCATGTTTTATAGGTTGGGTAGGAACTTCGGGGAAGAAGTTCTTTTTAAGGGGGGAAGATTGTAACACTACGGATTTTATAGGTTGGTACTCGACCGAGTATGGCCTACTCGGTCGAGCAGAGTGTGTTGGGTATTCTGTTTGGCTTGCCAGAATACTCGGCCGAGTATGGGTAATACTCGATCGAGTAGAGATACTCGGCCGAGTATACTCTATACTCGACCGAGTATCCTATTCGAAGGGTAATATTTTCCGCGGTTGATTTAGAAAGGACTAGAGTTATATTGAGACGCATTTTACAGTTTCTAAACATTTTACAAAACCTAAACTACACAACGTAACTCTAATCCTCTCCAAATCTCCCTCTCATTTGCGTGGATTGTTCGTGAGTCTAACGAATCTTGCCTTGCGTCGATTATGTCGGTAAGTGTCTGATTTCATGAGTCTCATTAAGTTATCTTTTAGGGTTTTGCCCTAATTATTGTTTTGGGTTAATTTGGGGGTTTAGGGTTTGGTCATTATATGTGTGTTGATTGTTGATTATAATTGTTGTAGGTGATGATGTGGTAATTGCTATGCATATTGAATGATTGTTTAGAGCATATCGGATTGCGAAAAGGTAAGGTTTCCCTACTCAGTTACTGTTAATTGATTTAAGACTGTGCTTGTGTTGTAATTGTTGTTATCTGTTGATCATCGGAGTATGGGTGTTGTGATGACGGTGGTGATGTGGTTGTGTTGTGATGGTTGTGGTGTTGTGACAGCTGTGATGCTGTGGTGTTGTGTGATTGTGGTGGAGTCACTTGCGGGAGTGGCTTCACACCCTAGTTCGCCCTCCGTGAAACCCGTCACGGGAGGGGATGTGCACATTAAGGGACAGGGATTGTTAGTCGCTCGTTGATGAGCTGGACTTGGTGGGGATGGGCTGCGGTCACCCACTGTCGGAGTGGATTACCTGTTGCGATGGGTAATGGTAGGCGGGGCTACACACTTCGGTGTGTAGTCGGTTACTATGGAGGATGATCAGTCGGTTACATTGTTTGTTTGTCTTACATTGATTGAATGGTACTGACCCCGTTGTTGTTGTTTTGTAAAACCTGCGGTGATCCATTCGGGGATGGTGAGCAGACTTGACAGGTATTGCATTTAGTGAGCTTGGGCGGTCATGGGGAAGTCGCCATCACCAGTTGTAGTATCACAGTCACGAGTCTTAGCTATGATTTTGTAGTTGTCCTCAGTTGTATTCACTTTATTGGTTTTGGTTTGGATTTGGAATGTTGTAAACATTAATACTTTACAGTACTTCTAATAAATGTGTTTAGGACGGACGCTTTTGATATATACTAACCTCGGGCAACCGAGATGGTAACAGCCTTTCATGCTTGGGTAGTCCTGGTAAGGTACCTTGATATGAGGGGGTGTTATAGTCTTCAGGTGAATCCGGGCGGATTGTGGTGGCTGCTAACCCGAGCGTCTTTGGAGGAAAACGCACGGATTGTGCTTGTGGAGGACGGGCGGATTGTGGGTAATACGCCCGGATTGTACCTCAGCAATATTTCTTCTTCTTTTCTTCCCTTTTCTTCACAAAATCCTTGGGGATTTCCTCGGGGACTCAAGGATCCTTTCTCAACATTGCTCATCTACTATAATATATGTACAAAGGCCTTCTAATCTTGTCTCTCCTTGATGCTTGGTCATTGAATTCAATCAATTTAGTCTCGTTTTGCCATGAAAATGCAAGATTTGCACTCCTTTCCTACCAAGGGATCAAAATCTCAAAGAATATGCAAAACAAAGAACTAAAGACAATAAATGACCAAAATATGCACTAAAAAGCATGGGAACAAGGCTAATTCGGGGGCTAAATATGCGCTAATTATGGTCACATCAAATATGCAAATTTTGCACAAAGGTATGGGTTCGAGTCCCATATAGCCTATTAAATCGCAAATCCAATGATAGGAACGTGTCATTATGCAAGCAATACAGTACAATTATTTATGAGGCTATAATCATATTCGGGCAATGGCGCGCACACCTCGATCGGACTTAAGCGAGCAGCAACAATGGTAATGAGCCAGTGTAATAGCTTTGCAATGATCATAAGTTCAATACAAGCATTTCATAGACTAGCATATCAAAACTATTACCAAACATGCCATACTGGAAATAGGATTACCAATTACACTATTTTTCATTTTAGAGTAAAAGAAAGATTTGGTATTTCATAGCCAATATGGGAGTCGAACCCACATCTTGTACATTGCATAATGCTCTCCCATTTGAGCTAATTGACTTTCAAAATAAGTAAACAACTTATACAACACTCGGAAGACAACTTATTAAACAGATATCCCAAGTTGGACATGGACATGGTATATGATTAGAGAAGAGTAATTATATGCTGTATGCGATGCAAATTTTTAAAAGTGTACGGTCTTTGCCTTTTGCCTTTATCACGTACCACATATTTTAGAGTCTACCCTGATAAAATGAGGCAAGATCAAAGTTTCTACCAGTGTACGGTCTTTGTTTTTATCTCTTTATTAAGCAAAGAGACTTGTTTATCGTCACCAGTCAACATACTCAAGCACTTAACACACGGTAATAATGCACCCTAGAAGTTCAACAAAATGAATCATCTTTGTGTATTCATAAGTCCACGAATAAATAATTCAAAGAAAATACGGTTGAATGCTAGCTCATATGCTTGATTTTTCAACCCGAATAAAGCCTAATTTAACCTGAATAATGAAGTTGACCCAATAACACAAACCCGTAAATCAATCCAACGGGCGATATCAATTCCATAAAATCTGAACTGATGCGTGTCGTTCTACACCAAAAATAAATGCCAACAAGCCTATACTATAAATAGCCAGGGAAGTCGGATCGAATCCACAGGGAGGTTTTTCTATTAACTGTAGTCTAATCTGTCGGTCACAACTGGGGGTTTGAATTTGATGTTCTAACTACTAAAATTTAAGGGGAAGAGAAAATAAGGGTATATAAGAGAAAATAGGGAGGAAATGTAAATAAGCTATCAGATAAAGAGAGATATGCCAGGATTTCGGTACGCCGTGTTCTACACACTATCGGAATAACTAGGTCGGTAAGTTTATTAGTAGGAAGGGCTAGGTTATCTCCTTTCGGCCTCAAACCCGACTATACCTTTCGGTCTAAAGTCGCCCTAAGGTCATCCTACTTGACTTTCGCCCTCATAGGAGTTAATTATCAGAACTAAGCAAGTCTACCCTTCCAATCTTTCGATCCAGGTCGGGGTTAACTAAACAGACGGTCTCCTGCGTGCACTCATTTAACCGATCTACAAATAAATTGCTTAGACCTGATTCCTACCGCATAACTACCTTAGTAGTCGTCCTATCATGCTTCTAACACGGTTTCCCTCATCCCGGCATATAAAGAAATTAGCTACGCATGCTAATTATATTAACTAACACAGCTAATAACGAATTGCTAACGGAAAACATGATATGATGATAGTAAAAAGCAATAACGAGATTAGGGCCGAAATTAATAATGGTACTAATAAGAATAAATATAAAACAAAACAAGAGAAGAGATTAAGGGAAAGAATTATACTATAATAGCAAATCCGGCGTAAAGAACAACCAAATCCTAGATCGTAAAATTCCAAGCAGTGAACAGTAAACGCAGTAAAAATGTCTATGGAAAAGTGAATGATAGGTAAAAGATTATTAACCTAATAACTCGTCTTTTTGTTTTTATAACCAAAACTCCCGAGTAGTTTTATTAACCTACGGGCTCTAATAGCCCACGTAAAGGACAACCTTTCGATCGAGAGGTTAAGGCTCTCGATCGAGCACAGGACAGATCGATCGAGCACAGGACAGATCGATCGAGCACAGGACAGCTCGATCGAGGGCTTGACAGCGCGATCGAGCACAGGGCAGCTCGATCGAGGGCTTGTGTTCCTCTGTGTTCTCGATCGACAGCCAAATGTGGTCGATCGAGATCTTCAGTCACTTCTCAGCTTCCGTAGTAGTTCTGACTTGCTTAATTTGGTTAACTTTCGTCTTCACGCTTCCCCATGCATGAGTCCTTCGTCCTCTTTTCCGTCCATCTTCCAGAGATGCTATCTCGAGGCCACAAAAGGTTGGTTTCCGCTACAAATCTGCAAAATAGTAATAAAAGCACAAAGTAGCCTATTCGGGGTATAAAGTGACATAATATCACTCAAATACATAGAAATGCGTGCCAAAAGAGACCGTAAAAGTCTATATAATATGCACGCATCAAACTTCCCCAAACCAAACCTTTGCTTGTCCTCAAGCAAACTAAATGCAACTAAGGACCTAATGGAAAGGAGTAACTTTCAGAGCTAACTACTAGTCAATGCCAAACCGCTTTAATGCACAAAATCAACTACTGCCAAGCTCGAAGCAGGTGAACAAATTTATGCATATCATGGAATTACATTGGATGTTCGACCTTGCAAGACTCATAAATTTGGACTCTCCCGGTTCACTCTTCTCTCAACAAAGCAAATGGTAAGTAAGAAAATGTGTGCAGAGAAAGAAGAAATTGCATACTCTCACCTAGACTGCGACCAACACAACATGTAACGCTAACTAACATGAGTAATGATTCAGTCACCGTACACACGCAAAACCACCGTTCAAGGACTATCACGTGCCGAACAATTGCATAATATGGATATGTGAGGCTCAATTGGTAAGAAGGGGCAAAACAAATATGGAAATGTGAAGGTAAAATAGCCGAGCTAGAACCTAACCAAGACCATAATAAAATACATCCCACTCTTCCAATCATATAAATAACTCAATGCCTTATAATTTAGCATATACAACACAAGAATCCATAAAAAAAAGGTACCTCGTAAAGTATAAATAAGCACGAGAGGTATAAAATATTTTCAGCCATTTTTTTCTTTCTCTTTTTTTTCTTTTCTTTTTACACGGTTTTTTTTTCTTTCTTTGGCTGATTTTTTTTCTTTTTCTTCTTTTTTTTCTCTTTTCTCATTAATACACACTCCAAAATAAGATATACGAGCCAAAATCCGATACATAACAATATATTCCACAAAACTACTAACTAGCTCAGCAAGGGTAGGCTAAATATAGGTTGTAGTTTCGGGGCAACAACCGCGATTTGGCTAATGTGGAGCTCATGGGATAAAATGAGAAAGGGGAATATGCAATAGTTCTCAAAACACGTAATACCGACCACAAACCCATGCGTGCAGGCAAAAAGAAATCAAAACTCATATACATGCGATACAATGAAATGTGGGGAGTAACTACTCTCAATTCCTATGAAAACTGGTCATGAATGTCACCAGTTATGGCTCTATATCTCAGAATATATAAGTAGTTTGCCAAAAATAAATGAGTCAAGTCTAATAATCCGTAGTAAATTCCACAACAAAATTTGAGAAATCACACTTGTTCTTACAAAGCAGTTATGAAAGGCAAGGAATGGCATGTAAACGACTAGCAGTGCAAAGTCATCATTAAAGACTCCAACCCGACTCTGCTATATGCAAAAGGAAACATGATATATTATTTTTTTTTTTTAAAAGTTTGTATGAAAAGCAAAAGCATAAAGCAGTAAACGTGAATGCAAAACAAAATGCAAATGCAGACGCAAAAGGATGCATATACCCTCCCCAAACCAAAACAGACAATGTCCTCATTGTCTTCACAACTAACTAACAGCAGCAAAATGGGAGATGGGGTACGCAAACCTAATACATGCTCCTAAAATACAATAAATAAAAACAAAGATGAAAAAGAAAGGAAGACGGTACTCACAAGACGGCTTCCCCAAACCAGCAACAAACTAGGGGAACCTCTAATCGTCGTCTCCAGCTACCTCCTCCGCACCTGGCGTAAATGGGGGGTCCCTCGCCTCCTCTCGGGCAGCTCGTTGTGCCGCCTGCTCAGCACGCAACCGCAACTCTCGTGCTACCGGTGTCTCCTCCACCTCGTCCTCTGAGTCAGAAGGGAGTGGAGGTACCCACCCTCTGGGTATCGGTAGAAGAAGGGATGCGGCCACCCCTCTGGAATCGGTCGCCGTGCTCGGATGTGGAACTCGTAGATCGGGAATAAGGCGAGGGCCTGATCCCGTCTCATCTCGGAAATGTACCTGCACATATCCAGAAGCAAGGCATCACGACGCCCTTGGTCCATGACCTCGGGCGCCCCTAAAGCAGGAGGGCAAACAAAATTGGCCGGCAAGGCCGATCCAGAAGGAGTAGGGGTAGGTGAGGGCGTGGACGCAGGCGTCGGTCCAGCCTGAGTCTGAGCCGGAGAGCTAGAAGATGCTCCGGCCTCCCGCTTCCTCTTCTTGGAAGAGGTGGATGCAGGGGTGAAAGTAAGGTGGTAGGTGGGTGGAGGTAGCCTCGCTCCTTCAGCAGTCGGGAGCGGTAAAAGTGGGGGTAGGGTAGGGCACTGGTAAAGTAACAGACGTGGAACCACAGATCTTCCACGTCCTCGCGCCCTTCTTCTTTGGGAACCAGGCAAAGTCAACCATGGCAGCCAAGTCAAGGTAAGCCTGCTTATGAGGCGCGGTAAGTCCAGGTTCAGAGGGGTAAAGATGGCGGGCAATCCTAGTCACTAGCCCGCCACAGACAACAGAGGTCTTGACCTTCTTCCCAATTCCGTTCCAATGCTGAGCTACCAAATAAGCAATGTTTAGAACAAACGGGGTACCGTAGTCAATGTTGAGGTACCCCGCGAGAATCACTAGCTCAGTGTTGGTCACGTTATTGGGCTCAGGTCGCCCAAAGATGGTCTCTCCCATAAGTCGCAAGAAGTAACGGGGAGCAGACAAGTGTACGTGGGCTCCTCTCCGCGTGGGGTAGGGAGTGTGAGAAAGTGCAGCCCATAGCGGCTGAAGGATATCCCTAGGCGGCTCGGTGGGGCCGTCACTAACTAGACCAATAACCTCCCCAAACCTGGCCAAAGTCCAATGGTGCGACTCATTGCGGAGTCGAAAGTGAATGCATGGACTAGAGTGGTTAGAAGCGTAAGAGTCGGTGTCAAAAGAGTAGGAGCTGAAAAACTCGTATGTAGGGATACGAATAGCGACCTCTCCCGCAAGGTAATCGTCACCCGACATTCCCGTCCCGTTCAACAAACTACAGACCTCCTCATAAATTCCTAAGGTCTCTAGGTCAGTCCGCGCAATGAAACGGGTGGAGGAGAGAGGGCAACGAAGTAAAGCGGATAACCGAGTCCGGTGATCCGTGGAAGCAAAACGTACCGTGGGCAACTCCGGTAATGGAGTAAGAGTGGCCTCTCTCGCAACTGCAGCCCCAGAAGAGCTGGAAGTAGTGACTAGCTGACTAGCCTGCTGACTCGGCTTAGGTGGCAAAGATACCGGTGTCGGGAATCGAGGCGTGACTCCTCGATTCAAAGATAGAAAAGGGTCCGTAGGGGCGAAAACAAGACGGGTCACCTCTCCCACACCTTGGCTTTTGTGACCTCGGTGGCGGGCTGTGGGTTCCTCCGTCATCATCAGGTAAAAAAGAAATGTAGGCTGCAGTGGTGGTAACCACCGGAGTAACGACACTAACAGAAGAGGCAGCCGTCTGAGTATTAGTAACGGTCTCAGATACGGTCTCAGTGACGGGGGTTTCTTTACTGGAATCCATAACTACAATAGCATTAAGACAAACAATTAAATTACAATTTCAATTGGAAAATTCGTCCTAAACAACCACATAAACCCTAAATCACAAAAAGGGAATGGGGATTGCAATTAATTGAATGAGAAGAGCAAGTTTGAACTTACTTGATGCTAGAATACCCACAAAAGCTTAATTAATCGAAATAAAAAGCACAAATTCGAAAATTTCGAATTGATAAACCCTAAAATCCCGAAAACTCTAATTAATTGAGAAAGATGGAGTTTGGGAGAGGGCTTTTGATTAATTTGGGATGGTAATTATATGGGTAAATTATTGTAGAAGGAATTTGGGCAAGAAAAACTAATTTTGCAAGGTAATTAATCGATTAGAAAATGCAAGAATGAAGTAAATTGGGGTCGAGTAAAGAAAGAAGACGATCGAGAAAAAAACTCCCTTTATATACCCGTTAAGCTTCTCGATCGAGTTACAGGTCCCTCGATCGAGAGCTTTAGCTCTCAGATCCTCTCGATCGAGTTAATTTATACCTCTCGATCGAGAGGTGGCTGTCCCTTGATCTTCCTCTTGCTCGATCGAGAACCTACTACCTCGATCGAGCTCTTTTTCTTCACAAATCCCCTCGATCGAGAGCTTTTCCTGCTGGCACGCACTTTAATGCATTATCTTTTGAGTGCGGCTTTCTGTACCTGCAAAATTGACAGTAAAAATATCCCAAACTACCAGCAAATTGTCTACAGTCCACAATTGTCTTCTACGCTAAAATTGTCTATAGTCTAAGTGTCTAACGAAAATAAAGAAGTTTTAAAAACAATAAATGAAATTCAAAAATCTATTGTCTATTACAATTTGCACGGGGTTGCAAACCCGGTTAATGCTCGATTAAGTCCTTCAGGCCTCTGCTAGGCCTCTGGCTAACGGAGTTACCCTCAGCTGCGGTAACTTCCAACTTTCTTCTCCAAATGTAAGTACCATTTTCCGACGAATGTCCCAACTTGATTTCTTCCGCAAGAATGCGTGTCATATTGCCACCATCGTCCTCTCGCATTCCAACTTTGGAACTCATTTCGCCTTGGTCAAGCGCCAACGCCCCCCATCCAGGTCCTGTGCAAGTAACAACAATAGCACGGTCCTCCTTATCGCTCTCCTTCCGAGGCGGAGGTGTAAGTGTAGCAGGTAGAGTAACAACACGTGGGGGCTCAACATCAACAACGGGGATGGAAGGCGACTCAATCATGGGTGGCGTAACAACACCAACCGCAGGAATAGCATGACACTCCAAAACACGCATAGAACCCCTATGAGTAGCTGTTGGGGTTGGTGTCCTTAACAGTTAGTGCAAGGACTTATAAACCTCTAAAAGGATCAAAGGGCATACTTTGGTATTATTATCAGTTGATCCACGTTTATCAATAACGGTTGGCTTGCTAGATAAGTTTGACGTTATTGTCATACAGATGGCGGTGATCAACTGGTCCCTAAAAGTCACACCTATAGGATACGTTCGAGAGATGTGACGGTATGAAAATACTGTCATGTAGATGCCAAAATTGACTAACCAGTTAGTCCGAGTTATTTGACTAAGTAATTAGTCAAATACGTGATGTTGAGATATTATATTTAATACGGATTAAATATCATGGGCTAAGGCGAATTAACCAGTTAATTCGTGAAATTAAATATACGTGATTTATATTTAATTAAATGTATATTAAAATAATTATACAATACTTGTTTTGTCGGACACATATTAATAATTCAAATAACCCGTATTATTAGATGATGCCTTAATTTCCGATAACCGATAACAGTTTATAATACAAACCCGTCATATACATTTTAGTAATTAACGAACCGGACCTCGAGTTAAAACCAAGAGGAAGTGGAAGCCCACTTCCCTGTGTGGGTCACGGTTCTCGGCCGAATAGGAGAACAAAAGGAGACCTCCTCCTTCTGTAAAACCTAATCATCATTTGAGAGAAAATTAGGGTTTCGAAAGAGCATTCTTCTCTGTAGAAACTGAGATCTCACATCTCGACAAAACTCACAACAGTTCTCCCTATATTGCAAGGCAATCGGAGAACACTGTTCTAGCACAAGGGCATATCTCGGACCAAGTCTTGGGTGCAACGATTAGGAGGGAATCTGCTTAGATTTCTGATCTTTACGCCGCAATTAAAAGGACCCGAGGTTGATTTCTATACACTTATCGTTTCTATTGTTTTATCGCTTTATGACTATAAATTGCATGTAAATTTTACGTTATAGTCCTGCAATTTAAGGGGTAGTATACGGATATTAACCCACAAGTGGTATCAGAGCGAGGCCACGTGAATTTTTCATGTGTTTTTCATAAAATGTCGTTGAAACGATGTATTTTGGTTAAAAAATTATGTCTCGGCAGCCATTTTTTTAACTCGGCAGAAATTTTTTTATTTGCTGCGTTTTTTTTTGGTTGCTTTGGGAACCGTGTCTTGTTTACACGGTTGCTCTTGTTGCTGTTTTGTTTCAAATTTCATGTTGTTTTTACATGTTGTTATTTTATACGGAGATTATAGCAACATGTCAAGTTTTTGTCAATTGTTAAAATTGTTTTGATGCGGTTTTGATCAAAATTACAATTGATTTTGTCTCGAAAATATGTTTTCACGAGGGTTTTTGAAGTTCTGACCTCTTTAGCATTCGATCGAGCGTTTCTACTCGATCGAGTCTTTTTTTGTCTTGTTTTTGATCGATCGAGTCCCTGTTGTACTCGATCGACCCTCTCAAAACCTTTTGCTCGATCGAGTCCTTCTTTGTACTCGATCGACACTTTTCAAAACCCTCTCCGCTTTCGATCGAGTTGTCCTCGTACTCGATCGAGTAGTGTTGCTGATATAGGTACTCGATCGACCACCAGTTTAGTCGATCGAGCACCTCCTGATTAGCATTCCTCTCGATCAACTTGCGCTTCATCGATCGAGCTCCCACCCCTCGATCGAGCACTTATGTCCCTGGATCGAGGGATTTCGTCTTTAACAGCTTTGAAAATTTGTTTCTTTTGATTTAAATTTTCCTTTGGCTTTAATATGTACTTTATCCGGATATAGTACACTCGCTTAATAGTGAATCGGTTCACTCACGTACCATATAGTTGTTTTAAAGTGTTTTTAAAATGACGGATTATAATAGATTAAAATTAAATGATAGAAGCGGTTTTATCACATGAATTTTAATCATTAAAAGGTGGTTTGGATAATTTTAACATAATTACGGAATTATGTCACGAATGAATTTTTTTTAGTTGATGCATTTTATTTATCGTATAATTTATGAATGTCGTGAATGCCATTTTATTACGTATTTAATTTTTGCAAACGGTTGTAACTTAGTGTGGCCTTAGTGGAACGTGTTACCGTAATGATGGAACACGGTCTTGGTTGTATTTTGAGATCTCGTATCTCCGTTTTGGATTTTTCACTTGTAATTACAGTTTTTATTAGAATGTAATTAGGTTTATATTTTGTAATTTTAATTGTAATTTTTGAGAAGACCAAAGACGGAGACCAGATGCTCACTCCCGCTACTTGGATCAAGATGGAACATCAAGACAAGCTTTTCGGGTCCAACGGTGGATTCCAAAGTTGTATTTTGTTCTTATACTAGGATAGGCCACACTAGGAAATTTTTATTTACGTATTGCATTCCTTTATTTATTTTTCGCAACGATTATTTGCATCATATTCCGCCTAAAAACCAAACCACCTATAATTTATTGCATGAAAACTGACACATGTAGAGGTCACGAGTTAGTTTTCATTGACATTCTCATGTCACACGTTTTAAGCCATCATCCAAATAAATTCATTCACGACAGACGCTAGTTATTCGTTCACTTAAAATGAATTATAATTTAGTTGATGGGATCTTCCTCGTATAAACCAAAAATTGAGAACGGTCTTTATAGGTCAAACTCCAATGAGTCCCTTCTTCGTCGGTAGGCATACTATGACCCCTTCTACGTCGGGTAAGTTGGAACTGATTGACCTATTTTATCTCAACACTATGGTCACTCGTGCGATCCTGTGATCATGGTGGACTATAGATAGGATTTACAAAATCTATCGACCAAGAGTTCTTCCTAAGAATTAGCTAAACAGTTGGCTTATCAATTTACTGAAATTGAGTCTTGGGATCACTTGTATCATTCTTGAGGGAGATCAATTATACAAAGTGCAAGAGTCTACATGTTTAAAATGAATTTTAAAATAGACTTAAATCACCTCGATGAGTTGCTTATTTCGTTTTGTTTTTCTTCTTTTTCAGTGTAGATCACGTATTAAACTGCTAAACAACAAATGGCTGGTTCAAGTGATAACCCAATGCCAAGTGCCACATTGGACCGTGAGTCCTGGCTTAGGATCTTCATGAGTCAGATGAATCGGTCTACTCGATCAAGAATGACGGATCCAACTTCGCGGATCGGGAGGCGGATTACGGAATGCTTTGCCGCCGCCGACGAAAGCTCGGTATCTCGCTGAGCCCATGCCGTTAAACCCAGGCCCCACGGGCCGGAATAAACGAGATCGACAAGTATAACGATTTCGCTTTAGAAGCAAAAAGGTAAAGAACGTACTCATTTTTGCAATGGAACCCAATTTGCAGAAACGCTTCATAGCCCATGGTGCAAACAAGATTTTCACCACGCTCACTAAGGAATTCTCGAAAGCACCGAGAATCGTGACCTATGAGCATACCACTCGCTTCTTTGATGCGAGACTCCAGAAGGGCCAACCGGTTAGCCCACACATTCTCAGCATGATTGAGAATGTCGAGAAACTGGAGACCTTTAACTGTAACATCAGCGAGAATATTGTTATCGACCGTATTCTTCACTCACTCCACGATGGTTATTCGCAATTCAGAGCGAATTACTATATGAATGATTTGAAGAAAACTCCCCATGAATTGCACTCCCTCCTCGTACAGACCGAGAAGGACATGAAGTTCAGTGGGAGTTCGAAACAGGATGTTCTCGTTGTGTCAAACAAAGGGAAAGGTAAGGGCAAAGCTCCGGCAAACCTAACAAAGGTAAGGCGAAGTTCAAGAAGTCGGGTTCGGGGAAGAGTGGTCCTGGTGAGTCGAGTAACTCATCGAGCATGACAAAGAGCAAGAGTGATAACATGGAATGCCATCATTGCCACAAGAATGGGCATTGGAGACGCACATGTCCTGTTTATCATGAGGACTTAAAGGCAGGTCGTGTTAAACCTGTTGGTATGTCTTCTCTCTCTTCTACTTTTATTCATATGATTGAGATTAACCACGCAAGTTACGGAACTTGGGTACTTGATATCTTGGTTGTGGTTCTCATCTGTGTAATCATGTGCGGGGCTCAAACATCGAACCCCTCGTAAAGGGTGAGGTGGACCTGCGTGTTGGGAATGGAGCAAGAGTAGCTGCCATCTCCAAGGGGACATATGTGATCCAGCTTCCTAGCGGATTTGAGTTATCATTATATGATTGCTATTATGTACCCAGTCTTTCTAAAAACATTATTTCTGTTTCTAAGCTTGATAAACTTGGTTTTTCATTTGTAATAGAAAACAATGCTTGCATTTTCTCATTACACGATATGATTTACGGCAAGGCAGTTTCCATGAATGGAATTTATGTTTTAGATCAGACCTCGGAAATATTACACGTAATGAATAAAAAGTTAAAGGTTGGTGACAAAGATCAAACGTATCTATGGCACGCTGCGTATGGGACACATTAATGAGAAACGCGTAAAACAGCTCATCAAACATGGAGCTATCTCGGCCTTTGATTTTCAATCATTTGGCACGTGTGAATCATGTCTCATCGGTAAGATGACTCGGATTTCCTTCAAAGGTGTTGGAATGCGCGCTGCTGACCTATTAGGGCTCATACACACGGATGTATGTGGTCCTATGTCAATCACCGCACGAGAAGGCTATAGGTATTTCATCACTTTCACGGACGATTTGAGTAGATATGGCTATGTCTACTTAATGAAACACAAAAGTGAATCCTTTGAGAAATTCAAGGAATACCAAAATAGGGTGCAGAACCTATTGGGTAGAAAGATAATAACACTGCGTTCGGATCGTGGTGGCGAGTATCTTTCTCACGAGTTTGATCAACACCTAAAGGACTTGTGGGATTGCCCTACGTTGACTCCACCGAACACCTCAAATGAACGGTGTATCCGAACGGAGAAATCGAACACTACTTGATATGGTTCGATCCATGATGAGTCACACGGTTTTACCCGATTCATTATGGGGTTATGCTCTATTGTCAGCCGCTCTAATACTTAACCGAAGTCCGTCTAAAGCTGTTGACAAGACTCCATATGAACTATGGAAGGGAACGGTCCCTAACTTGTCCTTTATACGGGTTTGGGGCTGCGAGGCTTATGTCAAGTGGAGACCTGAAGATAAGCTCGGCCCGCGATCGGTCAAGACATACTTTATAGGTTATCCTAAAGGATCACGTGGTCATTACTTTTATTCGCCAACCGAACAACGCGTTTTTGTTGCGGCTAGTGCGACATTCTTAGAGAAGGAATTTCTCGAGAATGCAAAGAGTGATAGAACCTTCGACCTGTCGGAGATTCCAGAACCAAACACCGAGCAACCATTGGAGGAACCTATTCCTTCAATCCCGGCTGCGGTGAACATTCCTGAGGAACCTAGGAGGTCGGGAAGAGTCTCTATTCCTCCGGACAGATACATTGGTATGGTTGAGGAACATGATATAGACGACGTTCTACTCTTAACGAGTAGTGAACCCGCAACCTATAAAGGTGCCGTGACCAGTTCTGACTCGAAACTATGGCTTGAGGCCATGAAATCCGAGATGGACTCCATGTATGAGAACAACGTGTGGGATCTTGTTGACTTACCTGCTAAGGTTCGTCCCCTTCAATGCAAATGGCTTTACAAGATAAAGCATTCTGTGGAAGGTCAACAAGATATCTACAAAGCACGACTAGTTGCTAAAGGTTTCACCCAAGTGCCAGGTTTGCACTACGATGAGA
Organism: Silene latifolia; assembly: GCF_048544455.1. NCBI lineage: Eukaryota > Viridiplantae > Streptophyta > Magnoliopsida > Caryophyllales > Caryophyllaceae > Silene > Silene latifolia. The sequence goes on from NC_133535.1 coordinate 86,799,466, forward strand.
TTTTTGCACCCGTAGTCATGCTGCGTTCCATTCGGATTATCTTAGCGATTGCCGCTTTTCATGACTATGAAATTTGGCAAATGGACGTGAAGACCGCCTTCTTAAACGGTTTTTTGGAGGAAGAGTTGTACATGGTACAACCCGAAGGTTTCATCGATCCAGTACATCCTAAGAAAGTGTGCAAGCTTAAGCGTTCCATTTATGGACTTAAGCAAGCATCAAGGAGTTGGAATCATCGCTTCGACCAAGTGATAAAAGACAATGGATTCACTCGATCGGTCGAGGAACCATGTCTATATATCAAGTCGAGTGGGAGCAAGATTGTCTTCCTAATATTGTATGTTGACGACATACTCCTGATTGGGAATGACATACCTCTCTTAACTTCGGTGAAAGTATGGTTGAAGAACCATTTCCAGATGAAAGATCTGGGAGAGGCACAGAGAATTCTAGGCATCCGTATCTATCGAGATAGATCACGACGGATGTTATCTCTCAGTCAGGAGTCTTACATAGACAAAGTCCTAGAGAGATTCAGTATGACTAACTCCAAGAAGGGGTTCCTTCCTATGTCTCCAGGGGTACATCCGAGCCGTCTCGGGCACCGAGACACCGGAAGAGAAAGAGCGCATGACACGGATTCCTTATGCTTCGGCTATAGGATCAATCATGTATGCCATGATATGCACACGTCCGGGCGTGGCATATGCATTGAGTATGACAAGTCGATTCCAACGAAGAACCAGGTGAACCACATTGGTTGGCTGTCAAGAACATTCTTAAGTACCTCCGGAGGACTAAAGATTGGGTATTGACTTATGGAGGCTCTCAAAAGCTATGCGCAAACCGATTCTGCAGATGCTAGCTTCCAAACGGATCGTGATGACTCGAAATCTCGGTCGGGATTCGTTTTTACTCTTAATGGCGCTTATGATCACCGGAAGAGTTCGAAACAAATCACATAAGCAGATTCTACGACCGAGTCCGAGTACTATGCCGCGTCTGAAGCAACAAAGGAAGCGATATGGATGCGTCAATTCTTACATGGACTATCTGTAGTGCCTAGTTCGAATGACCCGATCACCATCTATTGCGACAATAGTGGTGCCATCTTCCAAGCTAAGGAGCCTAAGTCTAGCAACAAGTCTAGACATGTACAACGGAAAGCTCATCTAATCCGGGATTACGTGGAGCAAAAGATAGTAGTGATAGAAAAGATTGCTACAGATGATAACATAGCAGATCCTCTCACTAAAGCATTACGACAAGATAAGCATGAAGGGCACGTAAATTCCATGGGAATAAAACGTGTTCCTAAGTTGTAGTACTCTTTTATGGATCAGATTCATTCTCCTTTGTACTCTATACGACATCATCGTTTTGATATTTTATATATATATTTTGTTTTTCATGTGGAATTGTACGACAATTTTGAACACCACAAAGTGAACTGAACAAACATCATATCTTGTTAGTCCTTAATTGCCCACATGAGCCGATAACTCGCAATTATTCTCGTGACGTTGGTTGATGGTGGGTTCAACGAGCCATAAGTCAAAAGGTTGACTGACCAATCAGAGAGGCGATTTATACGGATATTTCGTAGGACACAATTGTGACATCGACGTGGAGTCCTAAATGTTTTATAACATTCGTTGCCCGGTCGTGGATAGGACCTCCATGGTGATCCTAAGAGTCGATTCTTTGACTATCGACTGTCTCTTGAGACTACGGCCGATTTTGGGTGACTTTGGTTTCTTTCTCACGGTCATCCGTAACAGGGGCCAAGTAGATTTTTTTCGGTCATTTCATGCTGTGTGCTTAGATCGGAAGGAGTCGAGTTGAAGGAAATATTCAGCCTTTATCGGTACTCGATATTTCTCGGGGCCACTCGAGGAGTCAGAATCGAAATGCATGGCCATGCTCGGATACGGATTCGTTTTATCAGTTAAGTTACTCTCTAGTCGGGGAAACCACTCTAGATACAGATCGATTGTAAAATACGACCTTTGTGGATCCAGATCTGCAAATTGTTTTACATTGAGTGGGAGAGATTTTAAATGAATATGAGAATCGGTTATCGCACCTACACTTGTTCGGACAAGTGGGAGTTTGTTGGAGCTTGTGTCCTCCGGTTAGTGCGGATAACGTCATTGCACATACACTTGTACGGACAAGTGGGAGCTTGTTGGGGTTGGTGTCCTTAACAATTAGTGCAAGGACTTATAAACCTCTAAAAGGATCAAAGGGCATACTTTGGTATTATTATCCGTTGATCCACGTTTATCAATAACGGTTGGCTTGCTAGATAAGTTTGACGTTATTGTCATACAGATGGCGGTGATCAACTGGTCCCTAAAAGTCACACCTATAGGATACGTTCGAGAGATGTGACGGTATGAAAATACTGTCATGTAGATGCCAAAATTGACTAACCAGTTAGTCCGAGTTATTTGACTAAGTAATTAGTCAAATACGTGATGTTGAGATATTATATTTAATACGGATTAAATATCATGGGCTAAGGCGAATTAACTAGATTAATTCGTGAAATTAAATATACGTGATTTATATTTAATTAAATGTATATTAAAATAATTATACAATACTTTTTGTTTTGTCGGACACATATTAATAATTCAAATAACCCGTATTATTAGCCGATGCCTTAATTTCCGATAACCGATAACAGTTTATAATACAAACCCGTCATATACATTTTAGTAATTAACGAACCGGACCTCGAGTTAAAACCAAGAGGAAGTGGAAGCCCACTTCCCTGTGTGGGTCACGGTTCTCGGCCGAATAGGAGAACAAAAGGAGACCTCCTCCTTCTGTAAAACCTAATCATCATTTGAGAGAAAATTAGGGTTTCGAAAGAGCATTCTTCTCTGTAGAAACTGAGATCTCACATCTCGACAAAACTCACAACAGTTCTCCCTATATTGCAAGGCAATCGGAGAACACTGTTCTAGCACAAGGGCATATCTCGGACCAAGTCTTGGGTGCAACGATTAGGAGGGAATCTGCTTAGATTTCTGATCTTTACGCCGCAATTAAAAGGACCCGAGGTTGATTTCTATACACTTATCGTTTCTATTGTTTTATCGCTTTATGACTATAAATTGCATGTAAATTTTACGTTATAGTCCTGCAATTTAAGGGGTAGTATACGGATATTAACCCACAGTAGCGGGTTTAGCAAAAACCAATTCCTCACCACCGACATTAAACGTAAGAGTGCGCAACCCGACATCTATAACCGCTTGCGCAGTGTGCAAGAATGGTCTTCCCAAAATAATTGGGGTGTGATTATCTTCGGGTATGTCTAACACGACAAAATCGACAGGAATAAGAAATCTTCCTATTTGCACAGAATATCTTGCAGCACTCCTAAAGGTCGTGACAAGGTCCGATCAGCCATCTGGACCGTCATGTTGGTGCAATGGAATTTAGTGAATCCTAACCGTTTGGCCAAAGACAAGAGTAACACGCTAACACTTGCTCCTAAATCACACAACGCATTATCAATTAATTGAAGTCCAATGTGACACGGTATCGAAAAACTACCAGGGTCAGCAAGCTTAGGTGGGGTCCTATTTTGGAGGTGTGCAGAACACCCCTCTGTCAGAGCTACTGTCTCAACATCATCTATGGTCCTTTTACGCATTAATACTTCTCGCATAAATTTTAAATATGTAGGTACCTGTTTTAGCAGCTCGATAAACGGAACACTTACGTTCAAACCTCGCACAAGTTCACCGAAACGCGCGAACTCAGGCTCCGTCTTCTTGACCCTCTTCAGGCACCCTGGATATGGAGCATCTTCAATAGGAGCTCCGTTATGCGTGTCACGAATCAAAGCGTTATTAATCATACGCTTGCTCAATGGTCTCGATCGACCACTTTCATCATCAGAATCTCTCGATCGATCACAACTGTTACTCGATCGAGAGACTTCACCAACAGCAGTGCTCGATCGAGCTATAACGGCCTCTCGATCTAGATCTATCTCTCCATTTCCTCTCGATCGAGGAACAAAAACCTCTCGATCGAGAGCTGTCATACTGTCAGCAGCAGTAGCTTTGGAATTCGTGCCAGAAACATCGGTCCAGCAATATCGATCGAAATAAGTCGATCCGCTTCTCAATGTTATCATGTTCAGCGTTTCTTCCCTCTTTTCAGATTGAGAAGGCAGCTGTCCGGGTTGCCTCGTGGATTGATTTGCGGCGACTTGAGCTATTTGGGACTCAAGCAATTTGATAGTAGCATTGGTTGCTTGGTCCGACCTACTCACTTGTGTAGCGAGAGCTTGAATCATGGATTTCAGCTCTCCCACTTCTGAAATTCCTCCAGATGAAGAACTTTCTTGCTGCGGATTTGGAAATTGCGGAGGCTTTTGATAATTTGACACGGCTGTCGCAACTCTGTCAAAAATAAATGCCAACAAGCCTATACTATAAATAGCTAGGGAAGTCGGGTCGAATCCACAGGGAGGCTTTTGATAATTTTGCTTATGCGGCGGCACATAAGCTTGTTGCTGCGGTGGAGGAGTAGGATTAAGGATATTTTGACTCGACCATCGCAGATTTGGATGGACATAACCCGAATTGTACCCTTGACGGTACTGCTGGAAAGAAAAGACTTGCTCCCTATCAGCAAAACAGTCAATAGCAACGTGCCCCAGCTCACCGCATCTCTCACAAAGATTCGTATCGTCTTTTTTTAGCATGTGAACCGTTTGTTGACTCCTTGGAGACTCGCATCTCCAATTGGTCAAACCTAGCATTAAGCCTTTCGAACTTAGCATCCATATCCTCACATTCGACATTAGCTATCGTCCGTGTACCACTCCGCGGATTCCCGTATTCTGCAGTGTGATTAGCCATCTCCTCAATAAGCTTCCAGCCCTTATCATCATCAACCTCGCGCTGGAATCTGCCATTAGCTGCAACATCTAAAATGGCTCTATGATCATCATACAACCCATTATAAAATTGGTTGCACAAAAACCACTGTTGGAATCCATGATGGGGTACCGATCTCACAGCTTTCTTAAAGCGGCACCATGCTTCAAACAGATTTTCAGATCCCGTCTGTTTGAAATTGGTAATCTGGGCCCTCAATGCATTGGTCCTCTGCGGAGGAAAATACTTCTTATAGAAGGCTAGAGCTAGAGTAGTCCAATCCGTGATACCTGCTGCGTCTCCATCCAAATCCGTCAACCATTCCCTCGCATTATCGGTCAGAGAGAAAGGAAAGAGAACTTCCTTTATCTTGTCTTGGGTCACTCCCTTGGATGTAGGGATGGATGAACAGTAATCAGCAAATCTTTCCATATGCTTCCTAGGATCCTCGCCCGAGACCCCCCGATACAAATTCCGTTCGACCAAATTGATGTAGGACGGCCGAATGTCAAAGGTATTGCCGTCCTCATCGGTAGACAACTTGAACCCTTTCGGAATATAGTCAGCAGTAGGCTCCGAATGACTCGCGATATTAGGCATTCTGACTGGAATAATAGTCTCAAGAATAGAAGTTTTCTCAATAACCGAACTGTCAGAAGTACTCAAGACTTCCTCCCGACGAACTCTTTCTAACTCCATCTTTCTGCGTAAAAAGGACCTTTCGGGTTCAGGATCAGCCTCAACTAATTCACCCCTACGAGACCTGCGCATACACAGCTAAAAGGAAATAAATAAGAACAACCTTAAGGAAATTTAATTCCTTAAGACAAGACAGAAATAAACAACACAGATAATAATAAAAATTGCCTCCCCGGCAACGGCGCCAAAATTTGATGCGTGTCGTTCTACACCAAAAATAAATGCCAACAAGCCTATACTATAAATAGCTAGGGAAGTCGGGTCGAATCCACAGGGAGGTTTTTCTATTAACTGTAGTCTAATCTGTCGGTCACAACTGGGGGTTTGAATTTGATGTTCTAACTACTAAAGTTTAAGGGGAAGAGAAAATAAGGGTATATAAGAGAAAATAGAGAGGAAATGTAAATAAGCAATTAGATAAAGAGAGATATGCCAGGATTTCGGTACGCCGTGTTCTACACACTATCGGAATAACTAGGTCGGTAAGTTTATTAGTAGGAAGGGCTAGGTTATCTCCTTTCGGTCTCAAACCCGACTATACCTTTCGGTCTAAAGTCGCCTTAAGGTCATCCTACTTGACTTTCGCCCTCATAGGAGTTAATTATCAGAACTAAGCAAGTCTACCCTTCCAATCTTTCGATCCAGGTCGGGGTTAACTAAACAGACGGTCTCCTGCGTGCACTCATTTAACCGATCTACAAATAAATTGCTTAGACCTGATTCCTACTGCATAACTACCTTAGTAGTCGTCCTATCATGCTTCTAACACGGTTTCCCTCATCCCGGCATATAAAGAAATTAGCTACGCATGCTAATTATATTAACTAACACAGCTAATAACGAATTGCTAACGGAAAACATGATATGATGATAGTAAAAAGCAATAACGAGATTAGGGCCGAAATTAATAATGGTACTAATAAGAATAAATATAAAACAAAACAAGAGAAGAGATTAAGGGAAAGAATTATACTATAATAGCAAATCCGACATAAAGAACAACCAAATCCTAGATCGCAAAATTCCAAGCAGTGAACAGTAAACGCAGTAAAAATGTCTATGGAAAAGTGAATGATAGGTAAAAGATTATTAACCTAATAACTCGTCTTTTTGTTTTTATAACCAAAACTCCCGAGTAGTTTTATTAACCTACGGGCTCTAATAGCCCACGTAAAGGAGAACCTTTCGATCGAGAGGTTAAGGCTCTCGATCGAGCACAGGACAGATCGATCGAGCATAGGACAGCTCGATCGAGGGCTTGACAGCTCGATCGAGCACAGGGCAGCTCGATCGAGGGCTTGTGTTCCTCTGTGTTCTCGATCGACAGCCAAATGTGGTCGATCGAGATCTTCAGTCACTTCTCAGCTTTCGTAGTAGTTCTGACTTGCTTAATTTGGTTAACTTTCGTCTTCACACTTCCCCATGCATGAGTCCTTTGTCCTCTTTTCCGTCCATCTTCCAGAGATGCTATCTCGAGGCCTTAAAAGGTTGGTTTCCGCTACAAATCTGCAAAATAGTAATAAAAGCACAAAGTAGCCTATTCGGGGTATAAAGTGACATAATATCACTCAAATACATAGAAATGCGTGCCAAAAGAGACCGTAAAAGTCTATATAATATGCACGCATCATGAACCTCGAATAATTGGTTCGCCATAACCCATATGGCCATATGTCACTATTATCATTGTTATATCCAGGGCTTGTGGTACAACAACCTCGTACGTGCATGGAAAAACGTTGTATGTGCATTAAACAACCTCGTACGTGCATGAACTATGTAAAATCTCGTTTCCTAATAGACAGTCGTGAGGTTAATTGACAGTCCCCTTTGCACAAACTTACTTATCTGGGAGTGCTACCAACTTTTTAACAATATAATAACAAAGACTAAGTCTACAATCTACATCTCCGTCCATTAAATAAAAAGAATCAATAGTTTAAATGAAGAGAATTGCACCTTGAATAAGTTCGGAAGTCACAAGTTCAGAAACATTGGTTGCAAGTGGAAATATTTCTGATGCATTGACTTCAACAGTCACTTGATTTGAAGAGTTGTCATTGCTGTAACAATAATGAACAATAATGAAGAATAAACACCAACCCTAATTTGACAATTATACAGACTCTTTTTTCATGAAATTAAGTCCCAAATTTCAACATTTCTCCTAATTTGGGTAATTTCTGAACTCCCCATACCCTAATTTCTCAATTGCCCCAATTTCAATTCACGAAACCCTAATTTTGATGCACCTAAACAGAATTAGATACACATAACTAATGCTTTGACGATAATAAAGACTATGTAATTCACGAAATTCAGTCACTGATTTCACGATTTTAACCAATTTAGTAATGTATCAATTTCCCCATCCCTAATTTTCCAGTTTCCACAATTTAATTCACGAAACCTTAATTTATCAAACATAATTCATTTTTATGACTATAAACAAATAATCAAACCCTAAATTCAACTAATTTAATCAACGAATCAAAAAACTAAAAAGATATAAAACCTAATTTCACAAAAAGATTTATTATATTTTACCTCGTCGAAGCATAAGGATCCATTGATCGTCAGGTATGGTTGCTTTAGTCTCGACGATTGAACGTATAAGGCAGAGTTAGTTATGTCGAAGGCTTTGATAGTCGAAGAGAGATAAAGAAATATGAGAGATAAAGGAAAAATGGAAAATGAATGAAATCTGATTGTTTGGGTGTACGTCGAAGGATTTGGAGTTTGGTTGAGTTAATCTCACCTTCCGTAATATTATTAGATCTAAGGGATGTGAGTGGCTCTCATGGTTCTCATTATCTTGGTGGTTCTCACCGGATCCCGACCCCATATATATGTGTGTGTGTGTGTGTGTGTGTGTGTGTGTGTGTGTGTGTGTGTGTGTGTGTGTGTGTGTGTGTGTGTGTGTGTGTGTGTGTGTGTGTGTGTGTGTGTGTCATCGCATCAGTAGTAAATATATTTATCGTCGCGCGAGTAGTAAATGCAGAGGTATAGAATCAGCAAATGAAAAAGTTGTAACCTTTTTTACATTCATTAAGAGGAAGGTAGAGGGTTGAATGTTAAATTTTCATAGTAAACATGGGAAGATGAAGAGTAGAAATGAATATCATCCTATGGAAAATTTAACCTTGTAGGGGAAAATTTTTAAAAGTTGAATAAAATTAAATGTGTTACAGTGATATGAAATAAAATTAAATGTATTACGGAAGCCTTTTAATTAAATAGTATAGATGTTATAGCTATAGTGGGAGTTCAAGAGACCATCATTCATGATGTCGATTCAATTTCTTATGTCATTTAATTGGAGCTTTAAGTAATCAAGCATTCATGAGTTGTACGTAGATTGACTATTTGTAAACAACTATATCGATGTGGCATTTCCCATTTCCATGTGACATTTCCCATTTTCACGTGGCATTTTTTGTCTTGCCTTTTAATAAGATTTTATAGATTCCAAACAGCTTACCTTCTCAATTTCTACCATAAATACATATATACGAATATTGTTTTTATTGGTATTCTTTACAAAGCTAATACGCGTGTTAATTACATCTAACTTAAATCTAACTTAAATGTATTATTAATGTCATAAATTATTCTTAATAGTAAAGTAAAAGTATAATAATATTAATAGTTTAAGGCAAAAATAAATTTCTTTTTATCTCTTACTAATATTATATTAGTACCTTATAACATTAAATTAAAAGTACAGTTAAATTATGCAAATAATTTTATTGAGACTGCCTCTTTATAAATCAAATCTAAAAAATATCGTGTTGTAGCACGAGATCTACACTACTTAAGTAGTAAGATAAGTTACTTATTAAATACTCGACAAGCTACATGAAATGACTTGTTAAATAGAGCCTTACATATATTATGTTTACCTTGACTTTGTATTATGTTTCACTCTTCCTTTTGTTTTTCATTTTTCCTTTTTCGTATTTTGAGGTGTGCGTTCACCATGAACGGTTCTAAAGAATGGTTCATGTCAGTCAACCCCAAATCATTTTGGGATTAAGGCTCTGATGTTGTTGTTGTAAACAGAGCCTTACAAATCCGTTATAACATTCACATTGATATATGCCTCGTAACATTAATCATTTATGAATATTCTGAACAGGTCTGCATTAGGCATTCAATTGAAAGTGAGGGATCCCCGTTTCTGCTAGTTCAACGTTATTTTTTTTTTAATCAATATATGCTCGGTAATATGGAGTAGTTTTGAGGCTTTACGCCATTTGAACGTAAGAAACGGAGTTGTCGCACGTCTGCACGGTTAAGAGGGGTGGCACAAGGGAGAGGACGGCGCCAACGCGGGTGTTAGATGGGAGAGGCGAGGAGATGAGGACTCTTGAAAGAGGATTGGTAATGAGGACGAGATGGTAAAATGTGTATTCATTGAAAAAAATGTGTATTGAAACCATGAATACCAAAAAAAAAGTATCTAAAGAAAATAGTGGATTAAAGCACCTCATATGAAATCCTCATTAATGGTACTCCTATGGAAAAAGTTGAACTTTGCTGTGGGATTAGGCAAGGTGACTCATTATCCCCTTATATCTCCGCGCTTTGTACGAAAGTACTATCTCAAATGATTATCTATGCCCAAGATGGCAACCTCATTAAGGGTATTAAGATATGCAAGAACGGACCGGAAACATCCCATTTATTGTTTGCAGATGATTCGCTCTTCTTCATCCGTGGTGACTATGGGCATATGGATTTTCTTATGAACATAATCGATGAATACTGTGCTGCTTCTGGGCAATGCTTTAATAAAGATAAGTCTTCTATTTTTTTCTGTCCAAACTGCTCACTTATGACGGTCAAGAAGTGCCTGACTGAGTTTAAATTTGCTCCTAAGCATGATCTTGGTAACTATCTAGGCTTACCAACGAGTATTGGGTCTTCTAAGAGGGATTTATTTAAATTTCTGGTTGAAAAAACTAAGCGAAGGCTATCCTCCAGGAATAATATTCTTCACTCTGCGACTGGTAAACTAACTCTTATTCGTTATGTTCTTTCTTCACTATCCATTTTCTCTCTATCGGTATTTCGCATACCGGTAAGTGTAACATCAAAACTTCAGTTTTTGATGGTGCATTTTTGGTGGAGTGGAACTAGAACTAATAAGTCTATTCATTGGTGTAGTAAAGACTTCCTTAGTAGGCCTGTGGGAGAAGGGGGTCTTGGTCTTTGAAATATTAGATGCATTAACCAAGCCTTCCTTGCCAACTCTGCTTGGAGAATCTTATGTGACCCGAGAAGTCTTATTAGTAAAGTTATTGGTCCCAAACTTGGTATTCAAGATGATATTTTTTTCCAGACCCGTTGGAAGGCTCCCCAGGTGTCGTCATGGGCTCTAAAAAGCCTTGTCTGGGGATCCGATCTTATCTACAACAATATTGCTTGGACTATTGGATCTTCTTCTCGCCTTAATGCTTGGAAGAGCAAATGGATAGAGGGTTATAGTCTTCATTATCTTTGTGGGGATTTCATCGATGCTCCTATTAATTCCACGCTACGGGTTAGTGACCTTCATGATAGTCATAGGAGATAGGATCTCTCATCTCTTGGCTTCGATCTCATCTCTTGGCTTCGATTGGGCTGAGGGAGTTACAAAGAAAATTCTCGCAACTTATATCATGTGTCAACCCACATATGACTCTTTCTATTGGAAATTCTCTAAACATGGTGTTTTCACTGTCAAGTCGGGATACTATGTTGCTGTTATGGCCTTATCTAACGGGCCTACCTCGACTGCTGATCGCTCTAGAATGTCTACAGCAATTGTGACTTTTTGCAAATCAAAGCTATGGAAGTTGCCTATCTCTAACAAACTAAAGGTGTTTTTATGGAAATTTATGGCTAATGCCCTTCCAGTGGGCTCTGAATCCCTCAAACGAAAAATGAATTGGCGCTCCTCCTGTACTCTTTGTGATGGCTCGTCTACTTGTGTGGAACCTATTTGTCACCTCTTCAGAGATTGTAGCTTTGCAAAGGCTCTATGGTTTGGCTGTCCTTTAGGACTTAGAATCACTGGGGGGTTGGACATTGATGTTAGGGTTTGGGTCATAAACTGGGTTTCTTATATCCTAATTGGCCCAGATCCTAACACTCTCCTTTTTCCCCTTATCGCTACCCTTTTGACAATTTGGTGTTACAGGAACGATATGGTCTTTAAAAACCGTCGCCTTGGCCTACGAGTGCTCTCAATTCTATTCTTGGTGATATTCATTGTATGAATGAGGTGGTGTGAAGTAAGGATGCTAGCCTCCCTCGTGCGTCTTTGTTGAACTCCTCTCCTGATTTTGGATTAGCTAAGAGGATTAGAAACTCCTTCCCCTTTTGGATTGTTGGTGGACCTGGGTGCGGAAATACTTGCACTGTGAAGTGTAATGCTGCTTAGAGGACTGATAGAAGTGCTGGCATAAGGTGATGCTTGTTGGATGGTAATGGGACCTTAACGAATACTGCCCATGCTCGCTCGCTTGCCTCTTCTGCCCTCCTGCATGCATGCTCAAGGACATGCAGCTATCATGGCGCTCAAATGGGCCTTGAACGAAGGGTACCTTCATGTTAGACTTGTTACAGATTGTCTTGTCTTAGTTATGCAGTTTGCTAGAGCGGAGAAGGTGATTGCTTCTATCAATTGCATTATCCATGATATTAAGTCTATTGCGTCTCAGTTTCACTGTTGCTCTCTTAGTTTCCGTCCTAGGGGAGTGAATAGGGTAGCTCATAATCTTGCTCAGGGAGCTCTTTTGGAAGCTATGCTAAAAAAAAAAAAAAAAAAAAAAAAAAAAAAAAAAAAAAAAAAAAAATCAATAGATATTATCCATTATTCCAAACCAAATATAACACCACTACATCACCAATTGCCTAAGCCATCCCAGGCGCAGCCTAGTATGTCACTCTTCAGTCACCTATAGGCTACAACGGTTAAATGATCCCAACCGACAGCCCCAAAGACGGTACCCATTTAGCTGCATGAAGCGTGAATGACCCTACAAAGTATACACATCTTGTGTCAGCTACAATGGTTAAACGCATTGCCGAAACTGTAAACAGATTGAACACAATTTTTGGTTAGCTAATGTAGACAATTTATAAATACCAGAAAAGTCTACAAAAAGACATCAAAACAATTAATAATGTTAATAAGAAAGGGGGTAGAAGGAAAACGACGTAGTTGAAGTCCAGTTAGAGAAGGCGTTGGGAACGGAGACGGTCATTCAAACCGAACAAGTGGGTTGGATCTGTAATTGGGTCAATCAAGGGGTAAATGAGGCCGCCGAAGATTGGCCAAAGCTCAGCCACATCTGTGGCGAATGGGCTGTGAGATATAGGGAGGAAAAATGGGAGTGAGGTGGCTTTGGTGGTACAAGGCGATGAGCGGTTGGTTGAGTTTAGTTGGGGATTCTAGAGAGCTTTCTCTCTTTAAGTTTTAAGAGATAAGAGTGATGTCAGTATTTCGTAAATAACATGAGGCAGGGAAACTTATTTCTACTTTGTAATTAACAGGAATCGCTGTTAATTCCAATTTACCTTATTGGTACAATTTCTGATGATATAGTATACCAGGTATACCTTTGAATTTTTCGTTGCTAGCCCCTTATCTCTTGTGATTGAGACCTGAACAGTTCCAAGGAAGGCAGCTAGTGTCAGCATATCACCGATACCAATTCATAATTTCGATAATATAAAGCATACATTGGAGAAGCTCTCACTCATACTAACTCCACTATAGCCCTAAGCCATGTATTCGAAATTTAGAATATAACATGTCAGTATAATCAATCAAGTTCTTTCAGGCAAGCAAGCTTGAGTGAGCAGACGTTGCTGTCAACTCACATTAATCACCTAACCATTCTTTGATTTCCCGAAAATAGAAGATACAACTAGATGAGATGAATTAACATATCAAATCATTAATGAATGTACAGACATCATCCAATCTCCCATGTAGCCAGGTTAAGTGATGACTAAACATGGAAATGGGTGCAGGATACGAAAGCATGCCAGGAAGCTGATATATGACGCACCATCTATGTATAACACCTCAGCCAGACCAACCGACACAATAGCCCTCAAGCACTCCGGACTACGTAAGTGTAAACTAAAAGAAACCACAAGGACAATTTTGATGCTGACAGGTTTTGAACCCATGTCATGACTATAACTACCCAATGCTAACAGTTCGTTCAAAACAAGAATCTAATCTCTCTCTAAAAACTTTACTCTCCCCTCTCTCTAAAAACACAAAACTAACCCTAATTTTTTCATTGTTCCGCCGCCTCCCCTCACATCACACTTCCCCTCTGCTCCTCCTACCCTTTCGCCGGAGATGGGTTCAACTTTGAACCTATCTCCGGCGATTGCACCTCTCCCGTTTCTGTTTCTGCCCTATAAGCCTTGATCGCGCCCTCCTCCTTGACGGCGCTCGTCTCTGCCGCGATCGTCCGGCTGGCCGTGATGTTGGTTGTTGTGTCGGTGCTCCGAGGTCGGTCCGTTCCTCCATTCCCCTGTCCTGTCATCGAAGTCTTGCTTGCCCAGAGGTGTTCCCCTCTCCCTCTCCCATTTCCTCATCCCTGGTATGTTCCCCTTGTCGGTGTGTATTCTGTTTTGGTCGATGAGTATATACTCATCTTGTTGTAGTTTTGTTTGTGGTGCTAGTTTTTGGGACGATTTGGTGTTTCCCCTTCCCCTTGCCCCTTGCCCCTTCCCCCACCGATCGGTTCCACTTACTGGTCTTCTAGTGTCGGTCTGAGTCGATCTCTTGGTTGGTGTGTTTGCTTGTAAGCCGATGGTCCTGGGGTTTTTTGTTGGAATTTGGAGTCTCGGTTTATGTCTTAGGTCTTGGGGTCTGTCGTGTGTCTCGTGAAGGCAGGTTGGGGCCGTTTGTTTCTTGGATTGGCGCGACGTCTTGGCTGGGGTGTTTGTCTCGTCTGTTGGAGAGGTGCTGGGTAGGGTGGTGTCGGGTTCTTGGGTAGTGTCGTTGGTGGGTCGGATGCGGTGGTTTCACCATTGATTAATATGTATTTCTGTCTTTTTCTGTTTTTTGTTAATTCAAATAATAAGCTTTGGTTGTTGGTTTGGGGTGTCCTGTCCCCTTACCCCCAGGGTAATTAGGATGAATGGTACTTTAGGGGATGTTTATATGGTTTCCCCCTTTGTTTTCTACCTTTTTACTCGCTCCTCTTGGTTACGAGGTTCTGGTCAGCGGGGGTTGTGTCCTAAAGTGTAGGAGTTTGCTCTCCTCTGGAGACAGATTTTTGTGGTCTGTTTTCTGCTTTTTCTTTCTACGTCCTTGGGGCGTAAGTGCACTTTGTTCTCTCTCGTTGGGTCAAGAGGCTCGTTGGTTTCCAGATAAGGTGTATAACAACCAAGGAGATGAATCTCCGAGACGCTCTCTTAGGTCTTGTTGCAGGTATTTCTCCGAAGTTGTATCATTAAAGACGAGTAACAATGAGTTTGTGGAGGCACGTTGGCTTTCTAAGGAAGATTTTCACAGCCAAGGAGATTCTGAATCTCCGAGACCCTTTCTTGGGTTTTGTTGCAGGTATTTCTCAGACGCTACATCAATCAAGACAAACAAAGATGGGTATTTTCCTTGGGTCGGCGTTGCTCATCCATTAGCGATTGGGGTAGATTTGGATTTTGAAGAGCGTGTTCAGACTTCCGTCTTACGCCATCAGCACTATGTTCTTAACCGATGCAATTTTTACCTTATTTTAGTTTATGTGATTAGTAGTACTCTAGTGTTCTATGTTGTAGTCTATAGGTATGGTTTAGTGAGCCGTACCACTATAATGTAAAACTCTTTCTTCACGGCTGTCAAAAAAAAAAAAAAAAAAAAAAAAAAAAAAAACTACCCAATGCTGGCTGGTACCTGCCACATATTTAGAATATAAAATGCTACTAATTCGATTCAAAAGCCCCTACACAACTTGCGATCAAATTTGAACATTGTCTTATCTTTAGCATAATGATCATTCATCATCATCTGAAAGTGCATGATACGACCAGCAACTCATGATATGAAAGACTAACCTAGTATGTTTGTGCACTATGAAAACATGCTAGTGAATAAAACTGTTTTCACATATGACCATCGAAATGTTATCCAGCACAGAACTCTGAAGCTCAACTATCATTGTCCCGTAGGACTGGTGACTCTTACTCCAACAAGCACCACTTCAGTATGGAGAACGTGAATAGATATTTCGTGAATTCCGGATGTAACTTAGACTCTCATTAAGGGAACAACTAATCTCATCCTCAGTATTTGTTTTCTTTAAGAGGGTGTTTCTAAGATCCTACAAGCTTCATCCCATTTATATTGACCTTTTCAAATTTGATTATCAACTTTGACCATCATCCTCTCCAAATACATGTAAAAGTATGATGTCAAATGTCATGTTTGATATTAAAACACAATTATTTTCACATTCTTTTATAAAAGCTTTGACTACTGTATAGGGTGAGAAAACATGTCAAAACTGAATACCAAAGTCAAAAGGAAACAAAATCCCTCATTTATATAGTAAGTTGGGTTGGAGGAAAATAAAGGAGGGGGAAAAGAGTTTACTCGTACATGCAAAAAAAAAAATATATATATATATATCAACATAGAAAATATTTGGAAGGTAAACATCCTTGCTCCATTGCCCTTCCTCTCGCACCTATCCTCTTCCTTTCCCTCCTAAGATTGTACCAAACAAGCCCTAATGGAAAGGTCTCGACTGGAAAAGGAAGGAAAACTAGGAACTAGTATCAAACTAGAATGGTAGATAATTACTGGCCACGAATTTCATCTTGTCTACGTGGAACTAGTAACATACTAGCATGGAGTAGAAACCACCCATTTCTATCAAACACTCAAGAAAGACACTAGAGCTTGACGTAACACTTACCAAACAAACAATTAAGATCTTCAAGAGGACACTAGAGCTTGACGTAACACTTACCAAACAAACAATTAAGATCTTCAAGAGGGATCTAAGTGCCTGAACTTGCATATACCACGACGCTGTTCTTTGAAGGAGTCACGAATAGACTTGACCAAAGAGCTTATGACCTCAACTTGGCCCAATTCTTCATGCTGCTCCTGAGATAATGTTACAGGTTAATGGAAATTAAAACTGAATTGATTAATTGAAAAAAAAAGTTCAGAAATAATACCACTTCCGTAAGACGATCATCAAAACTCCCAGATTCACCATTAGGAGGCATGAAAATCTTGCGGTAAGCCGCTCTCAAGCTCTTAATCTAAGTCCTTGCAAAGATTTGGATAATAAATATCTAACAAGTACTGAAAATGTAAATAAAACTTGTGACAACTAAATTAAATATCACCACAGATTGAATAGAAGCTAAAACAACATTGTTACCCCAATGTCTCAAGGACTTCTGCAAATTGCAGGGTAAAAGGAAAAAGAGTGTGTGTGTGTGTGTGTGTGTGTGTTAAGTGTACGCACCAATACCCCTGTGTTCGAACAGAGAGTCTGTTTTCAGATTACCCAAAATGAATTGCATCAAAATTGCATCGAATGACTACTACTTCACAATTCCATCAATAATTCATGGCCAAACAAAGAATAATGAATCTTTGGTTCTATTGGAAATAACTAATAACTTCTAGAAAGTCACAGAATAATAGTCTGAATATGATGACACACCATCTAGGACAAGCTAATGTTACAATCGAGGAAAAGTCTACCTTCACTTTCAAATGAGAAAAAACACTTCTAAAGAATTGGAGTGTGAATTTTCGCTGCTATTGTTATTTCAACTTTAAACATACAGACATCAGATATCAAAACCTCTTTCTGTATCACTTGAATACTGAGCTTTTAATAACACCAAATAGCTTAAAAAAGAAGTTCACCTCTGTAACTGAGAACCCACAACGCCTAAGGCCTACTAAGTTCAAACCTCGAATCTCAGTTCTTTCACCGGAAACCATCATGAACATTGGTACATCTTGAGAAACCTTGAACAGTTGAAAGTAACAACAATTTATTCAATCATCCTCTGAAGGTTACAAGAGATCATATAATATCAGCAAACTTCAGGCACATGATAGAAGTAGTACACATACCACCGACCCACCACCAATGAAACAAAATGAGCCAAGGTGGCAGTGCTGATGAACAACCACAGCACCAGCCGTGTGAACATAGTCCTATTTCCAATTTTTTGATGAACGAAAATGAGAATGTTAGTTGAAAGCACTGAAAGAAATGAACATGAACAACAACCGAAATGATTTACTTGAGAGACCACACTCACTTTCACTACTACATGACCAGCCAACAAGGTATTATTTGCTAAAATATTTTTACTTCCAATTTTACAGTCATGAGCAATATGGCATGAACCCATGATAAGATTCTCGTCACCAATGACCTGCAGAAGGGTGGAAGTGGTGAAGACAAGCAAGTTGCCAAGAAGAACAACGCGGAAATTAGCCTAAACAACATAGCATCAGGTGTTTCGATTTGAACTAAAGCCAAACTTCACACCGTCTTATCATCTGGTTTAGACGATCTATGGATTGAGCTATATTCTCTTATGTCATTGTTGTCCCCAACATAGAGGAAACATTCATCCCCAGTCTGCAATCAAGAGAAAGGACAAGTAAGCAACTCTTCTAACTAATGCTATCTTCAACGTAATTTAAAAACGGCAAAAACCAAGACATTTAGCGAAACAAAGATAATAACAAACAATTTCATTACGATGTCGACATGCCCCATCTACACACATCTCTAGCTTTTCTTACTACATTACACTGTTCTATATGTAGTGACAGTCAAGAGAGAGCAATCGGCTTGATAGAGACATAGAGAGAAACAGACAGTTACATAACTCCACGCAAACTAATGATCTAAAAGCTGTACAAAGCATCATAGCTAGAAATTCTCTCTTTCTTTCCCCTTGCCAGTTGGCTGTTACTATTAAGAGTCGTTTGGTTCAACAATACAGAATGGAATGGAATGGAATGGAATGGAGTTTGATAGTATTAGGGGTATGAGGTTCTAAATCCATACTTGCTTAGGGAGGGTTATGGGACACCAAGGGTTTGGGGTGGAGTTAGAATCCTTTAGGTATCGAACTCCATTCTAAGTCACACCAACCAAATAATGGAATGGCTCAAATACATTCCATTCCATTCTAATGGGGCCAACCAAAAGTATTAAGAACCTGATCAAGGAATGAATTACTATCTGATAAGAGCGTGATACCAGACACCTGTTAAGTAGCAACCGAAGATGGCAACCCGTGTTCAAGTAAGTCACATGAAGCCATGAAGATACTTTAGTTTTTAAAAAAATAAAATTGTGAAATAAGAAACTAAAGAAGTTTACTTTGTCATCCTTAATTTTTATTACTAATAAGAATGGTATTATCTTGGCGTACCTCATCAATAGGAGTAAATGAATAAAGATATTATGCATAAATATTGGTGCTATGAAGTATAAGAACGTTTTTATGCCAGTTCAAGATTCAAGGACCAAAAAAATGCCTTAAAAAACTTCCAATATCCAAGAATGACTTCCTCGAGTCCTTTTTTTTTTTTTTTTTTTTTTTAAACTAGAAGAATGGACGGAATCAATAGCACCTTGCATAATATACAAGAGCTTCTTTAACTTAGCACAACATATGAAGTAAACATCTACATATAAAACTTATATAGCTTGACGTTTTTAATGTGAATTTCAGGCACTAGGATAAAAGCACAATCCTTCCATTTTAAAACAAGAAACAACTATGTCAATATACACAAATTGCAAAAGCCAAATATAATTATGGTATCATGGGAAGCCCACTGGACTTTCATTGAATATTGCTTTGCCATACAGCTACCCCAATGCTCGTTTCGGTCATATAGCACCACTGTTACAAAACTCATGCCCAACCACATAGTTCAAAACTACGTTCATAATCCCTATATAATGTTTTTAAACTCCCAAGCAACAATTTTAAACACGTTCTAGAAATCATCTGCTTAACGTCATATTGTACTCAAAAGTATCAACAATTATAGCATCTGTGTATGAATGAAGAAAGAATTAAAAAAGCGACCTTATATTTCAAGTCCTGGCACTTGACACCCACAACAGCATGATGGCCGATCACATTGTTGGATCCGATAACAGTCTTGCCTGGCAGCTCATCACCAACAACAGCACCACTGACCCACCACCAAATAAAATTGAAAACCAATAACCTCCCAATCAAATTACAAATTTATAAAACGGGACGAAAAAAACTAACGTCATAAGCGTGCAGTGATCACCCAATTGGGTATTCCCAAAAATGTGAGTTCCAGAATACAATTTACAAGCATTTCCCAATTTAGCTGATGATCCAACAGTACAAAATGGGCCAATTGACACACCCTAACAAATAAAAACACAAAAATCCCATTTTCAATAAAAGATAAGTACATATTATGAAATTAAATAAGGCGAAGTTAAATTAGAGAAACCCACATGACCAAGTGTTGCATTTGGGTGTACAATGGCAGTTGGATGAATGAGATTTGAAGTCCAAGCTTCTTCTTCTTCATCATCATCAGCTGTTACACCTACATAGTACATACAATCATATTCTAAAATCAATCATAATTATTAATAATAATAATAATAATAATAATAATAATAATAATAATAATAATAATAATAATAATTTGGGGGTGAATTTAGAGAGGGATACGAGAGTGAAGTCTGAAGGAGGACAAAGAAGAGAGTTGGGAAAGTTGCTTGGCGTTGCGCGCTTTTACGAGCAAGTTCATTGTCAAGTACGACTGTACGAGTATCAATCAGACTTTCGAAACACAAATGCACCGGCTGAGTTTTCTACGATACTTCCAAGTCCCAAGTCCTATGTCCAACGCCTTCAACGGCTCCAGTGGGTTCGAACTTGGATGGTTCGGTTTATACGGTAAAGGTAGGCTGAGCAAAAATTTACCATACAATATACGGATACGATAAGATACATGAATTTCGTGTATACGATATGATTTTTCGAAAACCGTATCGGGTTTGGGTTTGGGTTCGAGTTCAGGTTCGACTCTTAACTTAAATGTTAATTCGACGACTTTAGTCTAATTCACATGTTAAGATTAAATGTTAATTCGAAACCGTATCGGGTTTGGGTTCGGGTTCGACCTTCCTTATTGGTTTAAGTGCGTGATAATGTCATACACCGGGTACACCTAAGTATTTTTTTGTTTATTATGACCCTAATGCTTACAAAATTCACCATTCAATCTCTCTAGTCCCACCCTACTATCGTTCACTTCATCTATTTAAAAGAGGACTGATATTCATCGTCGACGTTTTAGTAACTATCGCCGACGTTTTCATTCCAAAAGACGATAATACCCTTTGCACATTTACACGCATTTCTTTCTCTAAACAATTTTCTCTCAAATTCTACTAAAAACCAACTGCATTTCGAACTCCCATTTGCATTAAACCAATAAAAAATGTTAGAAATTAACGCACATTGACTAGACTCAATCCCAACGTAACTCCATGGACCTAACGACAACATCTAACATTTAAAAAAAAAACGTTCACCATGGCACAAACGTTGAAACTCAACGTTGCACCATGGTTACACGTTGAATTCCGACGTTAGCCCGTGGCAGCCACGTTGATATTCAACGTTTCACCATGGCATCCACGTTGAGTTCCAACGTTGCTCCATGGCCAGCCAACCCAACAATCCTTCGACAAACCCAATCGAAAACGAAATACATCAATTAATCTAACAACAAACAACTATTAAAGTCGGGCTATTAAAGTTATACAAATTAATTTTACAATAAAACTAATTACTAAACTAATTTAAACAAAAGAAAAGTGATTAACCCTTTGGTTTTGGACGGCGGTTAGTGGCGTTGTGGTGTCGGTGTAGCTGTGGTAGCAGTGGCGTGACAGTGGTGGCGGCGGCGTGGGATGGAGGTTGAGGAAGGCTTGGGTGTTGAGTTTTTTGGGGTTTTTCAATTAGAGAGGAAATGGGGTTGGTGAGATGCGGTGAAGGGCGTTGTCGTCTTTTGCAATGAAAAGTCGACGATAGTTACTAAAACGTCGACGATGTTTACAAATCGGGATTTAAGAATGTTCTATAATCACGTTTTAAATCCTTTTTTATTTGCAATTGTGGTCGTAATTTGTAAGTCTTATAAATTCAGTTATGGTGTGTTTGGGAACAAAGATTATATTCTCAAATTCAGATTTGGACCAATTTGCATGTTTGGCAAACCTATTAGATTTAGATTTCCAAATCCCTACAAAATCCAAGTAAGGCTAAAATAAATTCATTTGAAATCCAGTATCTAACCCCCCTCATTTCCAAATCTTTATTTCACTTTGCTAAATTTAAAACAGATTTTCTAACATGTGTCCTTAGGGCACATGATAATAAGCTAAATAGGGAAATATTGTTGAGAATAATATTTCATGATAAATTAGAGTTGAAACTCATATTTACCATAATTAGTGTAATAATCTTGAAAATCTTCCCCTATTTAGCTTTTTATCATGTGCCCTAAGGGCACATGTTAGAAAAACCCAATTTAAAATGAGGCATTTCAAATTAAATTCTTGTTGCCAAACACTCTCTTAATGCATTTCAAAACAAATTTTAATATGTCATTAAATGAGACATTTATAACACATTAAAGGCTATTTTTACGTAAGGATTATGAATATTATAACTAGTTTTTGCACCCGTGCTTAATGCACGGATTCAAACGGAGATTTACCATTTCAGAGGGTGAGATGTTACTACTTAGTAAGAATATAGATGATGTTTAAGTCGAGAAAGAGTGGTACATCTTGGACCTATTTTTCATTTTTCTGAGTGGTTAGTTCATATACATGAATTGAATATTCAAAATAAATATTTGTTGTATTATTTCTCTTTTCTCAATAAAAAATAACTATTTTCTCAAGTTTTTACTCGTTGTCCAATTACCATCTATGTTAGAATTAAGAAGTTGTTTGTAATGTCATGAATAGTGTTACTTCCTTTGAATTTCGTTACATTTAAAATGGAGAATCTTAATTTTATAGATTCATTAGCTTTGTGGATAATACTAATGGTTGGAAAAGAAAGATGTGCTTAATTACAAGGTGAATACATGAAAAAAAAATTACAATTATGTCAAAATTTATGAAGACCAAATTATCAACTGTGCTTTCATAACTACTAATATTATTTCATAAGACATTTGTATTATAAAATCCGTTTAATAATATTATTTAATTTGTTCCAAATTTTAAATTGTAATAAACAAAGAGAAATGTAGTAAAATACACAATTGGAGATAAACACTCTCAATGCCATTGTGAAACTTGTTTTTTTTTTTCTAAAATGCCATCTAATATTTCTTCTATAGTCTCCCCTCTAAAATATACTTAGCTTATTTAATTGTCATTGGGTAACATAAAATTTAATAAATAAATAATTTTATTGGAAAAAAAAGGTACTACAACTCCAATATTTATCCCAGGTTCTTAACCTTTTGCTTGGCTGCCAAAAGAAATCAATTGAGTTTAATCAAATGAAGGTATGTTTGGTCAATAATATTGAGAGAGACGGTCTCATACTCACAGTCCTATGATAAAAAAACAACTCATTTATTAGCTATAAATGAATAGTTAATTTATAAAATGATCGTCTCACGGTATAAGACCGCCTTTCAGTATAACCCCATCATATTTTATAATTTGTGATGTTAACTTTGAATTCAATCAGTTTTTTTTTGTTAACACTTGGTAGAGTAACCGTAATTGGTAATTTGGTACACATGGGAAAAATAATAATGGCGCCATGGAAATATATATTCCACATGTCTTGTTCATCAAAAAAATTATTATGTCCTCTGGGAGAACCGTCCTCCTTACACTTAAATGTTATCCACCAAATGGAATATTATAATAGCATAGGTGTAAGGAGTATGTCTCTCCCGGAGGACACGAAAATTTTTCTGTTCATCATATTTTGATTTAAAAAGAGAAAGAAAATGGAAGAATTAAATAAACATTACCATTAATATACTCATGAAAAAAAATTAATACTAGAGTGAGTAACCTGCAATTATAGCTTAAGCAAGTAAGGAAGTGGCAATTAAGCAAATAATGTATAGTCCATAGTAGCATCTATAGAAAAAAGTTTCTACAATGGCAAATTTAGAAAAAAAGAAGTTTTACAATGGCATTGAGTGCATTTTACTCTACGCAATTGTAACTCATATAAGTTGGTAACCAAACTATCTTTTTTTTTGTATGTTCATGGAAATTATTTTTTTCTATTTAAAGCAACCAACATCCTTAATATCAAATATTTATAACAATTGTGTATTTGAATATTTTAGAATTTAAGTTGGGATAATACTATAATAGAGAAAAACTAATCATGAAAGGGTTAAAATTTCAAAATTTCATATGGTATGGAACTTGCTTAATTTAGTACCCAAATGCATTATAAATGTTTGTCCATTGACAAAATATGAAAAAGGCTATAGAAACAAACAACATTAAGCATTAAAATCTACCATACTTTTATAGTCACCTTTTTATATATATCTATGAAAGATAAAACATATAAATATTACAAAATCAAGTTTACTACAAATCTGGCCTTGATGAAAATTTAATCACCAATAATTTACATTTCAAAACTTTATTAAAAATACAAATATTTTAACTTAAATGTCAAGGCATTGTTTATAAAAATGAATATTTTAGATAAGTATGTATTAGAAACCCAAGGAAAAAGAATAGGAAACCATAAAACTTTAATATATCAGATGTGTTAGATTAAAAGTCATGAATAAGGGAATGACAGTTACAAAAGCATAAACCATCACCTAAATTAATTATTGACATAATAACAAAATGTCTTCAATTGATGTAGTTATTTGTTATCAAACTTTGAAAATTTGTTCCATGCACTTTCGCTTTTGTTAAAATGCAATGGTAATTAGAACCTCAACATGAATGTAAGAATTCGTTGTTGATTATAATATGAGAATACACATGTCATTTTGCTTAGACCAAACTCAAAATTTAGCATTTGTCGGTGACAATCATTAATCAAACCAAAATTATTAACCTAAATGAAAGCCAAATGGATCAGATGCTTCATTGCAAGGTTTGAAACTCGTGACGCAAGCAACCCTGAAAATCCACACACTTTTATTAGTAACTAAAATTCTCATATCTACAATACACAAATTAACAAAAAATTAATACAAAAAAAAATACATATTAAATTATGACACTATAGTGAAAATCAAAGCATTTTGAATGATAAAAATAACTCCGTCAACCTAAGTTAGCGTATAAAAATATAAACATATTCATAAAAGAAAAATTAATTAACGAAAATATTGTTAAGGAGAATATGATATTGAAAGAAGCCAGGGAGAGAACTTGTATATCTATCTATACAATAAAATAAAAATGTTTGTTGAGTGCATTCCTATCTGCCATATGGCACTCTCTAATAGCTTTAAAAGGACATTTCGTGCATTTCATAGAGATGTTTTGTGTTTGTAAATCCATTTATTATCTAAAATAAATGACAATTGATCAATTACACTTTTAATGCTCGAGAATAAATGATACTTCATTATTCCACATAACTTGTGCAATCAATGGACCTCCGTTTATTGCTCACCCTTTCTCTACCTCTTCTACTTGACCTTTGAGAAACTAACTTTTAATCTTCCAAAACGCTCATATTCTTGGTACTAATATTTATAGCATCTCCGTAAAAAAAAAAACTCAGAGCATCATTTCATTTCTATCTCATTGAAATATAAAGTTTTTGATTTTTTTTTGTCACCTCTTATTATACATACTGTAATTTATCATTGATTCAACTATTGACTTTCTTATCTTGATGTTCATAGGTACACATATGGGAGTAATGTGATAAATGCAAACCGCATAAAATTATCTCGCACTTAAAGTTCTAGCTAGGTATGAATTTGTTGTCCATTTTGTTACTTTAATTTGTGACCTAAATAGTTTTTAGAAATTGTAGTCGTTTACTCTAACGTCTCAACGTAAATTTTATATTTTTTGTTCTAATAAATGAAAGGTTTTGACTATTGATGGTATTATGGTGCAAAAAGACGCGACTTTTGACATACATTGAAGCTTCGGTCATTCATCGCCATTTGAAATTCACGTGATGCTTTTGGTATAAATTGTTGATTATATTGAGTGTTTCATCGCAAAAGTGTTATCAAATGTATATTATGAATTTAAAAATTAGGGTTCACGTGAAAATTATCGACACATTCTTAATGTAATACTACGGTTTTATGAGTCTCTGGGTACTCTATCGAGTGGGGCTTACTCTGTCGAGTAAGTATGTTTGGTATACGAAACAATAGTCTGCCTGTAGGGTACTCGATCGAGTAGCCTTGGCACTCGATCGAGTACGAGACTTACTCGATCGAGTAAGTCGGGTTACGGGTTGTTATTTGACGGGTTTTGTTAATAACGCGAATTAATATATAACAAGTTTCGTCATCTTCTTTAAACACTTTTACAAAACCTAATTCACTATTAAGAGAGATTTCAAGTTACGTTACATTGTTCTTCCGCATTATTAGCAAATCCCGGAGCTAGAGGTGTCGGTTTCCTTTGTTCTTTACATCGTTGAGATCCTTGCGTCAAGGGTAAGTTCTACGTATCATTTTTATAGCAATTGGTTAATGTTGGTTAAACCCTAATTTGGGGAATTGGAGGTTTTTGATGGTTTGTATTGTTGTAGTAGTAATTGTATGAATGTATGTATAGGAGGAGGGTTCGTAGAAGAGAGGTTTTGAGACAGCTGCTAGATCGTCTGATTCTGTGATTGCTTTCCAGGTAGGGTTTCCCTACTTAGTATTAATTATATGATGTATTTGGTGGTTTCATTGTGATTATTGTTAAAGTATATTGTTGGTGGTTGTGACGGTTGTTGGTTATATTGTTGGTTGTATTGTTGAATAATATCGTTGATTATTATTGTATCTGTCTGTGTTCTTCGGGGTGCGTCCCTGGCTGAGTGGAGTCACTTGCAGGAGTGGCTTCACGCCCTTGATTCACCTTCTGTGGAACCCGTCACAGAAGGGATGTACACATTAATGAAATGGGTTTATCGCTCGATGGAGATGAGCGGGGCTTAGGTGGGAACGGCTGCGGTCCCCCACTGGCGGTGTGGAGTATCTGTTGTAATGGGTACTCTGGCAGGACTACACACTTTAGTGTGTAGTCAGTTGTGTGGAGATTGATTATGGAGACTGGGGTTTGATGTGACGAGCGAGCTGTTTGGCATTTGTTTTATTGTGATTTGTGTTGTGTAATTGGTACTGACCCCGTTTAATTGTTTTAAAAACTGTGGTGATCCATTCGGGGATGGTGAGCAGTTATTGAGCAGGTTTGATATGATGCATATGTGCTAGCTGGGATGAGTCGTCACTTGCAGTTACAAGAGTCTTCCGCTGTGTCAGACAATGTCCTTTAGTTATTCAGTTTTGTTAGCAGACAGTTTTGGTTTGGTTGTATTTCATTTAAAAGTTTTGGTTTGAGACATGTAATCACTTAAACTATATTTACTTTTAAAGTACGTTTCTTTGTTGTCTTATGATTATCATTGCCTCGGGTAACCGAGATGGTGACGTTCCTATACCTGAGTGGTCCTGGTAAGGCACTTGGAGTATGGGGGTGTCACAAAGTGGTATCAGAGCGATGATCCTGAAACCTGTAACCAATGAATCTAATGAATATAGGAAGTCAATTAAAATGAACCCGGGGTAGAAGTTGTAGGAGCTAATGCAAAGGCTTGGGAGACGTCCTAAAGTCGTGAACTCGCCCTACAATTTTGAACCGGTCACATGGGGTACGTGTCGGGATCGTATGTGTTATCTTCTGGTTTGTGTATCCATATAGTAACGTGTGGTGTGGAACAGTGGATGTGTGAATGTGGAGGATAGGAGGTATGGAGTAAATGTTGATCGATATGTGACTTGTATGATTGGATGAAGGCATGTTCTTTGTTTTATAATGTGGCATATTAGTGATATGAAGCAAAGTTATTATGTTGAGTATATAAAGAGCTGCGTTTATACATATGAATTGTTGTTGTTGTTGTTGTTGTTATGTTAATAATATAAAGGTTGTAATGTATAGTTGGGAAAGAAAGATAAGCATGCGGGTAGTGTTTACAAGTCAGCATGGCTCGATCGAGTGGGTCTGACTCGATCGAGTGGGTAGTTTACATTTTCTGGGCAGAATCGAGATTTTGGGCACTCGATCGAGTAAGTAGGGGCACTCGATCGAGTGGGGTCAGCTCGATCGAGTAGCTAGTCAACTCGATCGAGTGTGTTTTTGAGCAGTATTCTGATCAGGTTCTGGAGTCGAGGCACTCGATCGAGTAGGTAGGGCACTCGATCGAGTGGCCTCAACTCGATCGAGTGGGTTTTTGGGACTCCATCGAGTGGGTTTTATACAGGTCGTATGCATGTTTTGGGTTATAGTATGAGTGTTTAAGTCTACCTTTTTCTATATAGTTACAAGATGCCGCCAAAGAAAACCGCCTTGTATGCTAGAGCTGAGAGTATGACGGTTGACGACATAGTAAAGATGTTGGAGCACCAAGATGCTCTTATGGAAGCTTTGAAGAGAGTGGGAAAGGATAAGGAGGTTGATAACTCCAAGATCAATATCCACATATCTAGGTTCAGTCCGAAAGAGTATAAGGGAACCGGGGCGCCAATTCTTCTGGATAATTGGCGCTGAGAGATAGAGAATATCCTGGAGTTGGTGCACTGCCCGGATGAGTTGAAAGTGGAACAAGCTGCGTTCTACTTGAGGGAAGAGGCAGGTGAGTGGTGGGATAAGGTCAAGGTGAGTGCTAGGGAGATGTATATGAAGCAGGGACTACCTGCAATACCTTAGGATGAGTTCAGGAGAGCCATGAGACGTGAGTTTGTGCCAAAACATGTGAGGAGTAAGCTGATGGAGGAGTTCGATGAGTTTAAGATGACATCTGATATGACGGTGGCTGAGCACTACCGTAAGTTTAATGAGAAGTCCAGATACGCTGAGGATATGTGGCTGAGTGAGGAGAATCTAGCTTTGAGGTTTGAGAAGGGGTTGACCCCCAAGATTATAGAAAAGCTACTGGTGGGAGTCCTTACAGATGTTAAGGAAGTCTATGAGAGAGCTGGGAGGGCTGAGAGGTTGGTGGAGATGACCAAGGGAGAGGGGTGCTGAGAAGAGGAAGGCTGAGAGCGAGGGTGGTGGTCAATCCAACTATAAGAAGGGTAACCACACTCAGGCGAGAGCATATTCATCTGGTTCAGGGTTTAGTGCTGGGGCTTCATATGGGCGTGGCCGGAGGAGTGGTAGTAGTAGCTGGGGAATGACCTGTTTTAACTGTGGTGGTGTAGGCCACAAGAGACATGAGTGCACCAGTGCAGTGAGTGGGGGTTTCCAGAGACCGTCACAGGGGAGCTTTTTACAGGGTCCTGCTCAGAGTTATGCGAGTAACAGACCGGCTGGGTCATGGAACAACAACGGAGGTCAGAACAACGGTGGGGGCAACCGCAATGGCGGTAATTCTTATCAGAAACTAGCTACGAACACCAACAACAAACTAGCGTCGGGTGCTAAACCGGCTACCTCAGCTAGTACTGTCCAGGGAGGTGGGCAGAAGACCAGTGGCAAGCTGTTTATGATGGAAAAGAAAGCAGCTGAGGACGACACTCATGTTATCACTGGTACATTTCTTGTTAATGGTGTTTATACCTTTGTTTTGTTTGATTTGGGAGCGTCACAGTCGTTTGTATCATCGAATTATGTTAAAAGGTTGGGTTTGAGTGAATTTGAGTCTGTAAGAGAGGAAGTTTTTATACCTTCGGGGGAGTCTGTATCTTGTGGGAGGTTGTATAAGGGTGTGTCCATGATAGTTGGGCAAGTTGATCTACCTGTAAATTTGCTGGAGTTTCCTTTAGATGGGTTTGAGATGATAGTCGGGATGGATTGGTTGGGAAAGTATAAAGCTAAGATAGATGGTCATCAAAAGAAAGTTTCTTTGAGAGGTCCTAAGAGGATTAGCGTGTCTTATCGTGGGTTTGTTGTCAAACCCAAAGTTAAGTTGATTGCAACAGTGACCTTGAAGTCCTATCTGAGGAAAGGGTGCCCGTTGATCTTGTGCCATGTGAGGGATAACAGAGTGGAGAGTCCGACAGTTGAGCAGATACCAGTTGTGGGGGAGTTTCCAGATGTCTTTCCAGAGGAGATTCCAGGGTTGCCACCAAAGAGGGAGATAGATTTTAGTGTTGAGCTGAAACCGGGGACGTGGCCAATCTCTAAGGCACCGTACCGGATGGGTCCTAAGGAGCTGGAGGAGCTAAAGAAGCAGTTGGATGATCTGATTGAGAGGGGATACATTAGACCTAGTGTGTCACCGTGGGGAGCACCAGTTTTGTTTCTGAAGAAGAAAGATGGGAGCTTGAGGTTGTGCATAGATTATAGGGAGCTGAAAAGAGTGACAGTGAAAAATAAGTATCCTTTGCCAAGGATAGATGATTTGTTTGATCAGTTGAGTGGTGCAGCAGTCTTTTCTAAGATTAATTTGAGGTCGGGTTACCATCAGGTGAAGATTAGAGAGGAGGACATACCAAAGACAGCTTTCACGTCGAGGTATGGTCATTATGAGTATGTGGTGATGCCGTTTGGGTTATCTAATGCACCAGCTGTGTTTATGGGTTTGATGAACCGGGTCTTCAGTCAGTTCTTGGACAAGTTTGTGGTGGTTTTCATAGATGACATCTTAGTCTTTTCTAAGACTA
Organism: Silene latifolia; assembly: GCF_048544455.1. Taxonomy (NCBI): domain Eukaryota; kingdom Viridiplantae; phylum Streptophyta; class Magnoliopsida; order Caryophyllales; family Caryophyllaceae; genus Silene; species Silene latifolia. The sequence goes on from NC_133535.1 coordinate 86,829,967, forward strand.
AGGAGGAGCACGAGGAGCATCTGAGGATTGTGTTACAGACCTTGAGGGAGCATGAGTTATATGCAAAGTTGTCCAAGTGTGAGTTCTGGTTGGAGGAAGTTGCTTTTCTGGGGCATGTGATTTCAAAGAAGGGGGTAGCTGTGGATCCTGCAAAGATTGAAGTAGTTACCAAGTGGGAAGCACCAAAAAATGTAGCTGAGATCAGGAGTTTCTTGGGTTTAGCGGGGTATTATCGACGGTTCGTTAAGGATTTCCCCAAGATTGCTAGACCTATGACAACTTTGATGAGGAAAGAGAACAAGTTTCGCTGGGATGAAAGTTGTGAGATGGCTGATGCGTGTCTTTTATATGATATTTTACATCCCATTTTACACGCATTTCAGAGCTCATTCATGTAGTTTATGCTACAGTTCTCCCTATTTCCGTCTACTTTCGTGTTTTTGTACATTATTGAAGAAATGTGAAGAATCCAGCGGAAATCGAGCTAAATCCGTCCCCGAGTATCCTGCATTGCATTTGACGTGAAGTATTCGCTTAAGGAACGAGCTTGGTGCACAATCCAAGGCCCAAAAGACAAATCCACGAGATTATAAAAGTCAAGTAGCAGCTAAAGCAGTCGATCGACCACTACCTTCAGTCGATCGACCAACTATCGGGTTCCAGAAGCTACTGTACACTGCTAGTCAGTCGATCGACCACCATGCTCAGTCGATCGACCACATCGCTGCTTCAGACGAGAATTAAAAGATCGAGGAACTTGAAGCCCATTATGTTTAGGTTTTGGAAATAAAAGTTACGTATACTTTCTATATAACGTAACCTAGAACATCAGATACAAGGATCCAGTTTTTATCAAGTTTTACATTAAGTTTTACATATAGTTCTTTAGAAATAATTAGGGTTCGAGATTATTTTCGGTATTGAAGACAATTCGCTTTGTCATTCGGCTTTGTTCTTTTCCTTCGCAACTCACACGGTACTCTCTGGTTTTATTCAGTTATTTTGTTTTCGTTCATAGTTATAGAATTGCTAGATCAGTTCCCAAGCCGAATTGCCATCTTTTGTTAATTGTTTATTTTACCGTTTCAAGCATGAATTCTTCTGTCTATCTTATTAGTTTTATTGCTGTTATCGCCCTTAGCATGAGAAGCTAAATAGTTCGTGCTAGGATGTAGGGGAATTGTAGTGTAGGCGGCAATATAATGAACACGGACTGAATCGCGTGTCAGTCGATCGACTGACCACGTGAGGTTTTATTTTCGTTTTAATTGTTTTAATTCTTTATTCGGCGAATCGAGTGCACACGACTAGTTGAATGCTTAGGATATGACTGACCCATTAGATCGAGAGATAGGGTCAGTTATTAGATCACCAATTAAAATGACTAAACTATGCTGAGATCGAAAGATAGGTAAAGTTTAGACCGTAGTCAGTTTTCAGGACGAAAGTTAGTATTAGTGATATTAGGGACCTATAGCGAGATCGAAAGATGCTATTTGTTAAGAGTGGACCGAGATGACCTCTTTATTTCCCGCCTCATGTGTTTGATTTAGACCTGTTTAGTATGCTGCCGCCGAAACTATAACGAACCGACCATCTTAGTACCTCTTTTTATACTTGATTTCATATATTTCATTAGCTTACATTTCTTTTACTGCTATTAGTTGTAGACCAAATTCAATCAAACCCCCACCTTATTGTTACCTTAGACCGAATTTAAACAACTAGAAATTACGTCTGCCTCTCTGTGGTTCGACCCGACTGCCACTAGCTATAGTTGTAGTTGGAGATTATAAATTTATTTTTGACACCTCACGACGGGTATCAAATTTTGGCGCCGTTGCCGGGGAGGCAATTGTTCTAATTTTTAGTTGTTTTTATTTAGTCTTTCTTTAGTTTAAGGGACCTCCGTTCCTTAAACTTTTCTTATATTCTTTTTGTAGTTTCTTCTTATGCGCAGGTCACAGGGTGGTGAACTAGTACCATTAAATCCTGAGATCGAGAAATCCTTGCGCGAGTTGAGACGATCACAAAGGGTATTACCGATAGAGGAAGAGCTGAGTACTCTGTCAAGCTACTACAAGAACGCTCTATTCGAAGGAGATCCACCTACATCTCCTGCCTCTACTTCTTCAGCTGAGACAGTCACTTCTCCGGAAATTCCAGTCATGGCTGAAGAAGCAACCATTGCTAGTCACTCAGAGCCGACAGCTGCGAATCTCTACAAAGGATTCGAACTACCTGGGGAGGCGAGAAAATTCGAGCCAAAGCCTTCTTATATGAATCTGGTTGAGAGAAACCAGTTCGGGGGAGCTGCAAATGAAGATGCAGCCAAGCATATGGAGATTTTTATTGATTATTGCTGCTCTATACCCCCGCCGACCGGTGTAACCCAAGACCAGATCAAGGAGACCATGTTCATTTTCTCTCTTCGGGATGCTGCAAGAGGGTGGTGTAGAGATTTGGACCAAGCCGCTCATGGGATCACCGACTGGAATTCCTTAGCCCTGACATTCTACAAAAAGTACTTCTCTGCCTCGAAGACTAATGCCATTAGATCTCAGATCACGAGCTTTAAACAGGGGCCTGATGAGAACTTTATGAAGCATGGGTCCGTTTCAAGAAACTGGTGCGAACCATACCGCACCATGGGTTCGAAAAATGGAGTCTTTGCAATCGTTCTATAATGGGTCGTATGACGATCGAGGGCTATTTTGGATGTCATTGCACCAATGGCCGATTTGTTGAGAACATGGGAGAGACTAAGGGGTGGAAGATCATCGATGATTTGGCCACTCATAAGGTCAATATAGGAATTGAGAGGAAACCAGAGGAGAGAGCTGCTGAATCTTCCTCTGTTGCTGCACTAGAAGCTCTCACTGCAAGGTTTGACAAATATGAGTTGGGAGGAGCTTCTAAAGGTGGGATGTACCATGTTAATGCTGTTTTAGACGGTCCTTTCGTCTGTAGAAGATGTGGAGCTGAGGGGCATGTGTCAGAGAATTGTTCTGTCCCCTTTGAGTCTTGTGCTGCCTTTCAACACTATAGGCAGACAAACACGTACTATGAGCCGAATGTCCACCCCAACTTGAGGTGGAGTAGCCAGAATGTCCTGAATCCGACTCAACCTCCACAACAAAGAAGAAGAAAAAAAACATATGCCTCCACATAAGCAGCTATATCAAAAACCTCCCTATGTGCCGCAGCAACAACAATCCCAAAATTCCGAGTTCACCGAGTTGAAGAACTTATTGCTGAAGGAGTCCCAAGCTAGGGAGGCCGGGATGAAGATGCTAGAGAGCCAAATTGCTCAATTGGCTAGCAAGAGTACAACTCGAGCTCCGGGACACTTACCGACTCAAACTGACTAGAAAGAGACCCTAAATGCCATAACATTGAGGAGTGGGTCCACCCTGGAGGGGCCTGCTATGGTCGAGGATGCCACTGCGAAAGATGAGGCAAAAACGAGTCAAAACAAAGCTGGAACGAGCAAAGGAAAGAAAAAGGCATCTACCAGGTATATCAGTCGATTGACTGATACACCCGGTCGATCGACTGAAGTGCGGGTTACAGAAGCTTCTGGTCTTGTTCATCTCAGTCGATCGACTGAGATCGCTGCTGATAGTGAGATTTTTCGTCCTCCGATGCCCAACAACTTGAGGGATCATTTGTTTCGGGGCACGACAGTCCCGAAAATATTGGGGAAAGACCCGAGTGCTGATGGGTCAGTCCCGGCTCCGAAGTACGACCCGATGTCGATCAATGGTTCACGTTTAAGACGGTCTGAAGAGGGTTCAAGCTTCAACAAGGAGAAAGTAGTGGACTTTCAGCCTAAGTCCATGGATACCGGCATGCGCGATTTAGAGGAGAGGGCTAAGCTACTTCTTACAGCCCCATACCCGGAAAGACTAGTGCCGACGAAGGAACAGGTATCTTTCAATAAATTTGAAAAAGTTATTCGTAGCTTGAATGTACAAGTACCCTTCCTTGAGTTAGTTAATCAAGTGCCTGCCTATACTAAATTCATGAAACAACTCTTGTCTAAGAAAAATTCACTTGAAAATGTGCATACTGTCGCATTAACCAAAGAGTCATGCTCTTATTTGTCTCACACTGCACCCCATAAGCTAGAGGACCCGGGTAGTTTTTCTGTTCCTTGCAATATAGGTACCTTCTCTATTGAGAAGGCATTATGTGACTTAGGAGCTAGTATAAGTGTAATGCCCCTGAGTCTTGCTAGGAAGCTCAAATTGACTAGGTTCGCAGTGATGATATGACAAGATGGATGGTCGACCGATCTGCGGTCCACCAATAGAGTCTTAGAGGACATCCCCGTCCAAATAGGAAAGTTTTTCTTCCCCGTCGACTTCGTTGTACTTGACATGCCCGAGGATGCCCATATTCCCATTATTTTGGGTAGGCCATTTCTCGCACACCGCCGGGTGCGATCATAGATGTCGGTCTAGGAACCTTGACCTTCAAAGTGGGCAAGCATTCTATTGTCTTTGCCCAACCGTCTAAGAAAAAGGACCCCATGTGGCCTGTGACTTGTAATACGGTTTCTGTCAAAAAATCGTACTTTGTGCTTCCCGATATGCCTATCTCTATTCCTGTTGTAACCCCTCCGCCCCAGATTGGGAGCAAATTGGAGGAAGATTTGTCTATTTCTGATATTGCAGGAGCTGGTTTGGGGAAGGAAGAGCTGCAAGTCACCCTAGCTGCGAAGAAGCCAATCATTTCACGAGGAGGTCTTGGTTGCCTTAGCTATGCCACCGATGAGGAAGTTGATGACGAGCCAGTCAATGTAACGAAGTCCGACTTGGACTTTGATGCGCAAGAAGAGGTCATTGACTGGGGAGATGATGAAAGTGTTGATCCGTTGAGCCATACGGACGTGGAAGCTAAGAAGGGTGCAGCTGATAAGATAAGCACCATTGAGGATACCTCTAGTAGCCAGAAGCCGACGAAGTGGGCCATTCCGTGTCTGTTCTTGATCAACTACTAGTTGATCACATGTTTTCCAAACATTTTATTTGCTTCTGTTAGACACTTTTTATTGCTTTTGTGTGCGCGAAACTTCGCATTTTATTTTGCTTGCTTAGGATTTTATACGCTTTAGACTTTATTTTGGGTTTTGCGCAAATTTGGGCGTGTATTATTGTGCACTTGCAGGTTTTTAGACCTCTTTAGCTCAAATAATTGAGCGAATACGAAGAAATAAGAAGTTACAGCAGTATTTTCAGTCGATCGACTGGCCTGAGTGGTCGATCGACTGGTCTGCAGTTTCCAGGAGCTACTGTTCCTTTCACCTCGGTCGATCGACTGAGTGATGTGGTCGATCGACCGACCGCATCGGCAGATCTGTTTACGACCTCTCTCCTGCTATGTTTGGTCGATTTGCGGAACTAAGGGAGTTTTCTACTCCACTTTATCTTCCGTCACTATTTATTTCTTCTATTTTTCTCAATTTTGCACATAATACCGCTTCATCATTGCTTTCTCGATTTTATGCGTGGTATTTTGTTTGTCTTTTCAGGTACTTATTAGTAGCATCAACTCTTTGAAACCTCCTAGCTCACGCTGGTTTGGGGAGGTTTCCTTTTGCTGCGCTTAAAGTCTTGTGAGTTTCTAAGTCTTTACTTCATGTTTTATTTGTTTATTTTCTCGCAAATTCCCGTTTCTCTTTTCTTCATTACATGATTTTGCACAATGGGGACATTGTGCGATTTGGTTTGGGGAAGGGTTTTGCGTCGCATATCATTTGCTTGCGTTCACGTTTACATTTTGTTTTGCATTGTTTATTTCATTCTTATATACAAAAATCCAAAAAAAATGAAAAATTTGAAAAATTCAAAAAATAAAATGCACGTTTATTTTAGCATATAGGTCAAGTCGGAACGGTAGTATTTCAATGATGACACTGCATTTGCATTTGTTTATGCCTAAGCCTTGCTTGATTAACATGTTATTAGTAGAATCAATATGCATATCTACGAGTTTTCGTTAATTTATTTGCTGAGCTTGAGACTTGACTTTGAAAATTGGCAAACTACATCATATTTCTGAGATTCAGAGCCTATAACTGGTGACATTTATGACCGGTTTATTTAGGAATGTGAGTAGTACTCCTTATGAGACATGTTACATCAATGTGCATAAATATGAACTTAATCTGCTTAATACCTGTATGCATTCGCTTTGTGGTTTTTTGACACATGTGGTAGATGTTTTTCTTTATTCATTTTACCCATAAACTCCACACTGCCAAAAATATCCTTTTTGTCCCATTTACTACATCCTACATTTAGCCTGCCCTTGTCAAGCTAGTAGTTTAGTTGTTGGGATTGTCACTTCGTTTTTGGCAGCCTTTTGCTCGATTGAGATGTTGTTGGGAAGATGAAAATAAAGGAAAGAAAGGAAAAAAGAACTGAAAAAGTTGGAAAAAAGAAAAGAAAAAATGATTCAAAAAAGAGAAAAAGAGTTCTGTACTGTTGAAGCGGTTGATCGACTGGCATCGTAGGTCGATCGACTGAGGTTCGAGAGAAAGAAAAAGAATCAATTCGCATAAATCAAGCCTTTATCTTATGGCGATTTTTTGCTCCCATGTTTTATTCATATCCTATGGGGAGTTAGTTGATTACTTTTATACCTGGAGATTGTGAGATTTGTGCTTGCTATAGCACCGTTTCATTTGATTTTTGAGCAAGAAGTTGGATGTTGCCATATGGTTCCGTTTTGGTACTAGCTTGATCACCTGTACCTCCACATTTCCATAAAATGTTTTGCCTCTTCTTACCCATACCTCACATATCCCATATTTACCTCGGCATGTGTCATGGTCTTTTGTTGGTTGGAATGCATATGTACGGTTGTAGAGATTACTTTCATATTAGATTGCAGGCATGTTCTTATAGGTCGTAGTTAGGTGAGTGTCACTACAAATGAATTCTTTCTATCTTTACATTATTCACCTGTGCTTATTTGAGTGATATGAGCGACCCGTGAGAGTCCAATTTGATAAGTCTCTTTGGTTGACGGTTCAGTAGTTCTTAACGACTCCATAACTCGTTTGCATGATTCGCATTGCTAATTGATTGTTAGTTATTGCATTAAATTGGTTTAGGCTTTACATGTTGCATTTCGCTCTGAGATTGGACTCGTTCCATTAGGTCATTAGATCGAGTCTAGTTATTGCTCGGGGACAAGCAAGGGTTTGGTTTGGGGAAGTTTGATGCGTGTCTTTTATATGATGTTTTACATCCCATTTTACACGCATTTCAGAGCTCATTCATGTAGTTTATGCTACATTTCTCCCTATTTCCGTCTACTTTCGTGTTTTTGTACATTATTGCAGAAATGTGAAGAATCCAGCGGAAATCGAGCTAAATCCATCCCCGAGTATCGTGCATTGCATTTGACGTGAAGTATTCGCTTAAGGAACGAGCTTGGTGCGCAATCCAAGGCCCAAAAGACAAATCCACGAGATTATAAAAGTCAAGTAGCAGCTAAAGCAGTCGATCGACCACTACCTTCAGTCGATCGACCAACTATCGGGTTCCAGAAGCTACTGTACACTGCTAGTCAGTCGATCGACCACCATGCTCAGTCGATAGACCACATCACTGCTTCAGACGAGAATTAAAAGATCGAGGAACTTGAAGCCCATTATGTTTAGGTTTTGGAAATAAAAGTTACGTATACTTTCTATATAACGTAACCTAGAACATCAGATACAAGGATCCTGTTTTTATCAAGTTTTACATATAGTTCTTTAGAAATAATTAGGGTTCGAGATTATTTTCGGTATTGAAGACAATTCGCTTTGTCATTCGGCTTTGTTCTTTTCCTTCGCAACTCACACGGTACTCTCTGATTTTATTCTGTTATTTTGTTTTCGTTCATAGTTATAGAATTGCTAGATTAGTTCCCAAGCCGAATTGCCATCTTTTGTTAATTGTTTATTTTACCGTTTCAAGCATGAATTCTTCTGTCTATCTTATTAGTTTTATTGCTGTTATCGCCCTTAGCATGAGTAGCTAAATAGTTCGTGCTAGGATGTAGGGGAATTGTAGTGTAGGCGGCAATATAATGAACACAGACTGAATCGCGTGTCAGTCGATCGACTGCCATACCTGGTCAATCGACTGACCACGTGAGGTTTTATTTTCGTTTTAATTGTTTTAATTCTTTATTCGGCGAATCGAGTGCACACGACTAGTTGAATGCTTAGGATATGACTGACCCATTAGATCGAGAGATAGGGACAGTTATTAGATCACCAATTAAAATGACTAAACTACGCTGAGATCGAAAGATAGGTAAAGTTTAGACCGTAGTCACTTTTCAGGATGAAAGTTAGTATTAGTGATATTAGGGACCTATAGCGAGATCGAAAGATGCTATTTGTTAAGAGTGGACCGAGAGGACCTCTTTATTTCCCGCCTCATGTGTTTGATTTAGACCTGTTTAGTATGCTGCCGCCGAAACTATAACGAACCGACCATCCTAGTACCTCTTTTTATACTTGATTGCATATATTTCATTAGCTTACATTTCTTTTACTGCTATTAGTTGTAGACCAAATTCAATCAAACCCCCACCTTATTGTTACCTTAGACCGAATTTAAACAACTAGAAATTACGTTTGCCTCTCTGTGGTTCGACCCGACTGCCACTAGCTATAGTTGTAGTTGGAGATTATAAATTTATTTTTGACACCTCACGACGGGTATCAATGGCGTTCCAAACATTAAAGGAGCGTTTGACCACAGCTCCAATCTTAGCATTGCCTGAAGGGAGTGACAACTTTGAGGTGTATACGGATGCTTTAAAGAATGGGTTGGGTTGTGTGTTGATGCAGAATGGGAAAGTGATTGCCTATGCTTCTAAGCAATTGAAGCCTTATGAGGAGAACTACCCTACTCATGACCTAGAGTTGGGTGCAGTTGTGTTTGCTCTTAAGATTTGAAGGCATTACCTATATGGGGCGACCTTTAAGGTATTTTCAGATCACAAGAGTCTCAAGTACATCTTCACTCAAAAGGAGTTGAACATGAGACAGAGGAGGTAGATGGAGTTGATTGGCGATTATGACATAGACATTATCTACCATGAAGGGAAAGCCAATGTGGTTGCAGATGCTTTGAGTAGGAAGAGTGTGCATTCTTTGTGCACAACTATATCTTTGATGAGATTGAGAGATGAGGTGAGGAAGTTCGGGATACATATGATCCAGAAAGGGGATGCTGTGGGAGATTTGGCAGTGCAGCCTGATCTTTATGATGATATTCGCAGTAAACAGGAGTTGGATCCCAAGTTTGTGGAGTGGAGAGCTGGAGTAAATAAAGGGACAGTGTCTAGATTCTCTATTTATACAGATGGTAGTCTGAGGTTCGATGGGAGGTGGTGTGTTCTTAATGATGAGGAGCTGAAAAAGAGGATCATGACAGAGGCTCATTGCACACCATACTCGGTACATCCAGGCGGTGACAAGCTATACAAGGATTTGAAGAAGACTTTCTGGTGGCCTGGGATGAAGAAAGAAACAACTGAGTTCGTGGCTCGTTGTTTGACATGTCAGAGAGTGAAAGGAGAGCAGCGTCGACCACAAGGTAAGATTCAGTCTCTTGAGGTACCTGAGCGGAAGTGGGAGTCCATTTCTATGGATTTTATCATGGGTTTACCGAAGAGTCAACAGGGTAACAACATGATATGGGTTATAGTGGATCGGCTGACAAAGTCAACTCACTTTGTGCCAATGAAAGATACATGGTCTAAGGCACAGTTAGCTATGGCTTATCGGAAGACTGTGGTGAGATTACATGGGGTGCCTAAAGATATAGTGTCTGACAGAGACTCGAGGTTTATCTCACGGTTTTGGAAAGAGTTGCAGGAGTCTTTGGGAACTACCTTGAAGATGAGTATAACATTTCATCCTGCGACAGATGGCCAGACGGAGAGGACCATAAAGACTCTAGAGGATATATTGCGAGCTTGTGTTATGGATTTTGGTGGTAGCTGGGAACAGAGGTTAGATCTGATTGAGTTTTCTTACAACAACAGCAGCTATCACACCAGTATTGCCATGGCGCCATTTGAGGCTTTATATGGGAGGAGATGTAGGAGTCCGATTTGTTGGGACGATAGTGCTGAGGCAGTGGTTTTGGGACCAGAGATGGTACATGAGATGGTAGAGCAGATTAAGCTGATCAGGCAGAGGATGAGAACGGCCCAGGATCGACAAAAGAGGTATGCTGATCTACATCGACGGGATATAGAGTTTCGGGTTGGGGACAAGGTTCTTTTGAAAGTGTCTCCTATGCGTGGGGTCATGAGATTTGGCAAGAAAGGGAAGTTGAGTCAGAAGTTCATCGGGCCGTATGAGATCTTAGACCGTGTTGGAGAGGTTGCTTATCGGTTGGCTTTACCGTCTGCTTTGGATAGGGTACATAATGTGTTTCATGTATCTTAGCTGCGAAAGTATGTTAGTGATCCGTCACATGTGTTAGAGGTAGAGAACATAGAGCTGGATGAGTCCATGTCTTATCTTGAGGTACCTAAACAGATTCTTGACCGGAAGGTTAGGAAAACCAGACATGGTGAGACAGTTTTGCTTAAGGTTCTTTGGTCTAATCATGAGGTTGAGGAGGCTACGTGGGAGGCGGAAGAGGCTTTGAGGGAGCGGTACCCGTCTCTTTTTGATCAGGTATGTATGGTTACGGGGACGTAATCTTGTTTCTTTTAGGGGGGTAGGAGATGGCCGCGAAGAGTTCTTACATGTTTTTATGTTGCTTTTGATATAGTTAGTAGTTGTTTGAGTCGGGTTGAGTTTGGGTTGGTAAGTATGTTTTGGAGTTTTATGTTGAGTTTTGTTTTTGTTGTTGTGTCGGGAGAGTGTTAGTGTGTTTTTGTTTTGTTGTGGTTTGAACTTCGGGGACGAAGTTCTTTTTAAGGAGGGAAGACTGTAATACTACGGTTTTATGAGTCACTGGGTACTCTATTGAGTGGGGCTTACTCTGTCGAGTAAGTATGTTTGGTATACGAAAACAATAGTCTGCCTGTAGGGTACTCGATCGAGTAGCCTTGGCACTCGATCGAGTACGAGACTTACTCGATCGAGTAAGTCGGGTTACGGGTGTTATTTGACGGGTTTTGTTAATAACGCAGATTAATATATAACAAGTTTCATCATCTTCTTTAAACACTTTTACAAAACCTAATTCACTGTTAAGAGAGATTTCAAGTTACGTTGCATTGTTCTTCCGCATTATTAACAAATCCCGGAGCCAGAGGTGTCGGTTTCCTTTGTTCTTTACACCGTTGAGATCCTTGCGTCAAGGGTAAGTTCTACGTATCATTTTTATAGGAATTGGTTAATGTTGGTTAAACCCTAATTTGGGGAATTAGGGGTTTTTGATGGTTTGTATTGTTGTAGTAGTAATTATATGAATGTATGTATAGGAGGAGGGTTCGTAGAAGAGAGGTTTTGAGACAGCTGCTAGATCGTCTGATTCTGTGATTGCTTTTCAGGTAGGGTTTCCCTACTCAGTATTAATTACATGATGTGTTTGGTGGTTTCATTGTGATTATTGTTAAAGTATATTGTTGGTGGTTGTGACGGTTGTTGGTTATATTGTTGGTTGTATTGTTGATTAATATCGTTGATTGTTGTTGTATCTGTCTGTGGTCTTCGGGGTGCGTCCTTGGCTGAGTGGAGTCACTTGCGGGAGTGGCTTCACGCCCTTGATTCGCCTTCTGTGGAACCCGCCACAAAAGGGATGTGCACATTAATGAACATGGGTTTATCGCTCGATGGAGATGAGCGGGGCTTAGGTGGGAACGGCTGCGGTCCCCCACTGGCGGTGTAGAGTATCTGTTGCGATGGGTACTCTGGCAGGACTACACACTTTAGTGTGTAGTCAGTTGTGTGGAGATTGATTATGGAGACTGGGGTTTGATGTGACGAGCGAGCTGTTTGGCATTTGTTTTATTGTGATTTGTGTTGTGTAATTAGTACTGACCCCGTTTAATTGTTTTAAAAACTGTGGTGATCCATTCGGGATGGTGAGCAGTTATTGAGCATGTTTGATATGATGCATATGGGCTAGCTGGGATGAGTCGTCACTTGCAGTTAGAAGAGTCTTCCGCTGTGTCAGACGATGTCCTTTAGTTATTCGGTTTGTTAGCGATGCTTTTGGTTTGGTTGTATTTCATTTAACAGTTTTGGTTTGAGACATGTAATCACTTAAACTATATTTACTTTTAAAGTACGTTTCTTTGTTGTCTTATGATTATCATTGTCTCGGGTAACCGAGATGGTGACGTTCCTATACCTGAGTGGTCCTGGTAAGGCACTTGGAGTATGGGGGTGTCACACTTAAGCTATCATTAAGTATTTATATTTTGCTATAAACGTTTCATTCAAATAACATTTGTTTTATTGCTCATCACATAGATATTGAATCAAATAAAAATATGCCTTAATAGACTATATTTATTTAAGTAAAATAGATTTACGTTTACGAAAATGCTCTTTTGAAAAAACTTTGAACACCTATCATAATTTAAGGAAGAAAGGTTAACATTGCCTTTAATCAACGTTTAAATAGTTTATTATAAAATCATTTCATATACAGCCTACACGATGTCCATTTTTTTTGAGTGATGTGTAGTTAAGTGCACTCTTTAAAACCTTAATTAAACAAATAAAATAGTGGATAATGTGGAGTTAAATGCACTGGCTATTGATCGATGGTACGGAGTTAAATACATAATATCAAAATAAATGAAGTGATGAAAGGAAAAAAAAATAGAAAGCAAATACCTGATATTCCGCATAGAGAAATCTTATAAAAACAAAGTAAACAGTAAACAGAAAGTCAGAAAGATACTAACTTGCCATGGACACTCTTAAAAATTAATAGACATATTGCTCCACATTGTCTCCCCTTCTTTTCCACATCTCTACCACTAACTCGACCACCCCCATTCCAACCTACCATAAACCTACCACACTCTTGTAGAACTATCACCAACCAAAACACCAACGATAATCTTATTCCCCTCCCAACGACACATCTTCCACACCCGACTCAAACACAAGCGCTGCTTATTTACACGATTTACCTCAAACGCACCCGTGATTTTCACGGGTAACAAACTAGTTTATACATTGTTTAGGACATTAAAGATTTGGGTATGCCTCTTCCTCTTCTCTAATATTAAACATAAAAATGAGTTAGGTAATTATATGAGTTTATGAGATTAAATTTTGTCAAATTAATATAAAGATTATTAATTATGTGATTAATGAGTTTTGGGTTTCCATTCTCTTGAACTTCTACAATTGTAAATACATTATTAAACAGTAAAGAAGGAAGATCGAAATTCATGTACAGATAACTACATAAGTAAAAGAATTTCAAAGCGTCTCATTATAGACGGGGAATATCCGTCTATAGCTATACAAATATCCACCCACTTTAAGCAAAACGGGCCAAATGTCACCACCTTAACGCCAAATATCACCAGTACCATTTCCATTTGATAAACTACCTGTTGTAGCTTAGGAAATGACACTGGTAACATTTGGCGTTAATGTGGTGACATTTGGCCCGTTTTGCTTAAAGTGGGTGGATATTTGGCCCGTCTATAACTATAGACAGATATGCGCCGTCTATAATGAGAATTTGTGAAAGAGTTTAGTGCTAGCATGATTTTTCTTTTTTTTTTTTTCCTTTTTTTCAATAAATTAAACGAATTAAATCAATGCCATGTCATAATAAAAAATTGTCACATCACATTAGCATCACATTAATTTGATGTTTTAGATATCCTTTTTAATTAGATTGTATAGATAGATATTTTAGGCACTCTTTTAATTAGATTGTACAAATTCACTTACTATTTTGTTTTTTGCTATTCCATTTTGTTTGTTAATATTATAAATAAATTAAATAATCAATAAAAATGAATAAAAATAAATTAAATAATCAATAAAAATGATTAGAACTTATTAGGGTATGAAAAAGTGATGTGGAATTAAATTGAATGCTAATGCCATGTGGAATTTAATTAAATGTTTTTGTCCAACCTTCTAATTAGATAGTATAAATATTTTGTATAATTTTTTTATTAAAGGCATGTTTCATGTGTCTTTGTTTTTTCCTTATTTAGTTTTGCCTTTTCATAACTGCCACCTCAACTCTAGATGAAAAACTACGATGCCACGTCAGCACCTTTGGCTAATGAATTAGAGAATTAATATATGATGATGATGTAAGTCTAAAGTCGAATAAAAAACCCTATATATAGTAAAGAAAATAATTTGAGAACCTTTTGTCTTTAGGTCTTGCGTCCCACTCTCGAACCTTTTGTTCAGTTAGGGATGACTTTATCTCATTATGGGATCTCTTGCTCTTGTCATGTTTACGCTTTTGTGGTATTGTTGAAAGTTTGGGAAACTAAACAATGCTTCAAATAATCTAAAGCATCAAGCTTAGGTGCCAAATAAAATCAAACCTCTCGAAACTGACGTTGAGCATCTCCTAGCCCACATGAGCACATGTTTCATTATCCCGGCAACATAAACCGAGCACTTCAAACACATATATCTATTATACACTTCACTACTCCTAATCATAATTCACTTAGCCTCCATATCGCATCTAAAATCCTTAAACAACACCAAATACCCATATAACTCTCTATGATGAGTCATAATTATATCATATTTATGCCTCCCCTTAGTTACTTTTGATACGGTTTTCGTGCCAGTTTATATTAATTACATGCCTTTTATGCTAGAATGTCGATACTTCTGCTATTTGGTGTTTAATGCAGGAATGATGCATTTATGGAGCAAAGGAATAAAATGAGCACCGCGGAGTGGGCATGAAGGAATACACGGAGCATAGCACGAGCATCTAGAAGAATAAAGGAAGAGAAGAAAAGAAGACAACACGAAGAAAAGATCTGAAATGGGAAGAATACTCGATCAAACCTAAGCACACTCGGTCAACTGGGAATGTACTCGATCGAGTGCACCTAGGCTCGATCGAGTACACATCAAGCTGAGATTTTTCGCGCAATTTCCTTAAGTCGGTTACACTTTATTATAAATACCCAATTCATACCCTATGTTATTTTTACGCTTGATTTACTTCTAAAACCCTAGAAAGACTCTTAGTTTAGTTTATTGCTATTACTTTCGGATCTACAACTCGTTCTACCTTAATTTGCTACGGTATTTAATCTTTCTTCATTAATTATTCAAATTCATTATTATTGTTCTTATTGCATGTCCTTAATTATGTCTTCTATTATTATTATTATTATTATTATTATTGTTGTTGTTTTTATTCCTTTTATCATGCGTAGCTAATTTCATAATCTAGGGTGAATGGGGATCCAGGTTGTTAGAAGGGGATTATGTTAATGAATTGATAGTTAAAATGGCTTCTTTGTTGTTGTCCAGTTAATTGTTTTGAATCTAGTTGATTAGTTTCTGCAAGATTAATTAACTAGTGTTGCAAACTAGAATTTTCACCGACTGGGTTAAGACTAGTAAAGGCTACAATAACTGAATAGTGTGAACATAGGCCACCTACCTGTCTGTGGACATGGGCCACCTACCAGTCTGTAGGCATGGGTCACCTACACGCCAAGCCAATCTGTGGACATGCAGCGGTCGGAATGCCACGTTTAGAGGCGTAAAAATGCTTTCGACCGGATCGTTTTAGATCGGTCGGTTTCGTCTCGGCAAAGGTCTCGAAACGATGCAGAGATGTTCGGAGTCGCCACCAAGCAATTATGGGATGCTTGGAAACCGTTCAAATCCACTTTATACCTCCGTCAATCAAGGCAAAAAGAGGTGCTTGACATAGGTACTAAAGATAAGGAATCGTCCCCCTTTAGCATCCTATCACTAGAATGACTCTCGTACGTCCTGGATAAGGCCATCCACTATCCAAAGGTTATGAGTAAGGGGTGAGAGTACGTATTGGTAAGCTCTTTAATCAAACACCCAATCCGGCCCGCATTAGCGGCCTCTACTGATCGATCGTGGTTGTTTAAGTGCAAACGTTGATAAAACGGTTTAAATGCATGAATGCGCATCCAAAAGTTTAACCTAACATGGGAAAGTTTGCTAAGTCGGTTTGTTTATCCAAATATCAAGTAATTGATGTCGAGTTGGATTAAGATTTGATTTGCATGCCAAAACGGAAATTAAACATCCATTTACCAAGTTCGGATTATGGTGCTTAACACGATCCATTTATTGTTAAAATGAAAGAATAAAAGGATGAATAAGAAAATGTTAAAATGATTAAAAGAGTGTTAACTCGTCAATATGATCCATTTAGATTCGGATTAACCGAATTGAGATCGTCCTAGACAAGTGCTGAAATCAACGAATCAGAATAGTACAAGGCAGCCCATTAGGGCGCGAGTCATACGGCGAGGCAACAAGGCCTGTTCAGATTTGAAATACAGGAAACAGGAGTTTCCTTAGGGCGCGAGCCATAGGGTAGTCCAAGGGACCTCTTCTGGTTGTTTAAAAGGTTATGAAAAACCGTTTTAAAAGGTTGTTAAAAAACGTCTTTGTTGAAAAGGTCATCAAGACCGCTTTTGTGTTTAATGATTTGCAACTTTGAAAAGTATAGTGTACAAATAAAAATGTAAAAGGTGTATGCTTAACCGTTCCGTTACCGTACTCGAATTAAATCGACATGACATATATATTAGCCACAGATGACATACGATATGTTCAAGACAAAGATGAAAATAAAATGAAATAAAAGTGAAAGGAAAATGTTTGATTTGAACTAAATATGTTAAGTTCAGTTATTTATAATTAGTCAAGTTTGTCATCGTACTCGGATTAAACCGACATGGTATAAGGAACCAAGGATGATTATGAATTATGACTAATATGTTTGCAAGTGTAAATAAATGAGAAAAAGATAAATAAAAGAAAAGAGTGTTAAAATACCCTTTAATTTATAACTAACCAATTAATATCACCGAATCACGGATTAAACCGTCATGGTATAAGGAACCAAGGGTGATTACGATTTATGGTTAAAAAGTTTGTCATAAAAATGAATTGAAATATTTGAAATGGTAAAAACCGATTATAAATAAGAAATGAAACAAAGAGGAAAGACGACAAAAAATACATTTGGATTCTGGCCAGAGACCTCATAAGAGGCGTGAGGTTGGTAGTTATGACTACCAGGCTATGTTTCCAGTCAAAACCCGGTTTTGGCTCATCTAACCTATATTATTTGAATCGTGTTATGCATTGTTCATGCTTATAAACTCATAAAGATAGTATAGATATGATATAAGTGAGTTGTTTACACCCTCAAAATTACATGTTATGATGTTTGCGAGGTAGATGACTTTAGAGACTGTTTTCTCGTTATGCGACTATTCGGTATCAAAAGAAGTTTAAAAGATTGCCTTAAAAAAGGATTTTGTTTTGAAAATGTGTTGAAAATATTGTTTGGTTGGTTTGATTTGATTTGTGGTATTCAAATAGGATGTCGTGTAACAATATGATCATCTAATAAGATGATATTTGGGTGTTATTTTGGGGTAGATGTTTTGTGTGCTTGACTCGGGTTTGACCCGTGTTGAGTCAGAATTTGAATTTTGAGTCAGTTTTTGGCCCGGTGTCGGTTTTGACTTTAATTATTGTCATTTTAATGCAAATGGCATGATAAATCCATTCATGGCATTATTTTTGACATTCGAGACTCAGGTTGACTCAGACTAACTTGGGTTACGGGTTTCTATGTCGGTTTTGGTCCGAGCGGACGGTTTTAACTCTAAATAGTGTTGTTTTAATGCAAATAATGTTAGGAAACCTTTTTTGAAATCATTTTTCATGTCCGAGTAATGTATTAAACCGTCTCATAAATAGCCAATTCACGCACGTATATCAAAAACACATTGTAGTTCGATCATCATCGGGTGGTTTTTGGAAGGTGTAGATACTGGGTATCTATAGAGCCCCCACTTTGACTGAGGCTTGGACAGGGCGAAAGTCAAAGTATAGCCTTCAAGTCAATCGAATATTACAACCTGAAGACCATTGCGACGTCGAGGCGACTCAAAAGGGTTTGTGCCAAGGACCTGCCGTCGGGAAGGGCGACATCGAGGCGACTCAAAAGGGTTTGTGCCAAGGACCTACCGTCGCCAGCTATTGAAGGTGCGTAGGGGCTCGCCAACCATGGAAGGTGGCGTAGAGGCTTGCCAGCCATTGAAGGTTTGTAGAGGCTCGCCAACCATCGATGGTCGAATGACCGACTGCGGCAAATAGCCTGAAACATCGGGCTTATTTCAAGATATTGTCCGATAATGACTAGAATCCAGGTTGACGTTGATAGGTTTGGCTAGGGAGCAACGAACTCCAACTTGCTGGGGGTCCTAAATGAACTCCGTGGGGATAAATTATTTAAGCAAGGCTCTCTTGAAAACCATATAGGGAGAATGCTGTGTCGGGATCATGAATGATGTTGCGAGGATCTTTGAAAGACCTGTGTGACATCCATTTGAAAACCAGCACTCACTGGGGAGTTAGAAACTTCTCAGGACTGGCTGAGGATATGAGTTGCCGCTCGTTGGGAGGTAGCGTATGTGTAACACCCCCTCATACCAAGGTACCTTACCAAGGACTACCTTAGCATGAGAGACTGTTACCATCTCGGTTGCCCAAGGTTAGTATATCAAAGTTACCAATCCAAAACACAATTTAAAGTATAACTGATTAATGTTTACATGCTCCAAAAATCCAAAACCAAAATACAACTGTGAAAGCTAAACAACTAGAAATGAAAGCTAAGTCTCTTGACGACGGAAGCTAGACTCGAATGATGACTCCCCATAACTATCCCATAGCTAAAGAACTGCATCACCTGCCACAATCTGCTCACCATCCCCGAATGGATCACCACAGATTTTATAAAACAACAACGGGGTCAGTTACTGAATAATCAAAGTAAGACAAGTACAAAAAGGTAACCAGCTGATCAACATCCACCTCCATCTCCCGTTCTCACACAATAATCGACTACACACTAAAGTGTGTAGCCCTGCCAGATTACCCATCGCAACAGGTAATCCTCGCCGCCAGTGGGGGCCGCAACCTATCCCCACCTAAGCCCCGCTCATTATTGAGCGATAAACCTGTCCATTAATGTGCACATCCCCTCCCGTGGCGGGTTCCACAGAGGGCAATACTAGGGCGTGAAGCCACTTCCGCAAGTGACTCCACTCAGCCGAGGACGCACCTCGCGAACCATCATCATCATCATCATCATCATCATCATCATCATCACAACGTCAATACCAACCCCAATACTCCAACAACAAGATCCGTAGATAACCTTTATAACAATTACAACGATCACTGATGGGGCATATTCTGCACCCGCTGACCGAGTCTACATATTGAGCAAGGTCAAAGATATCCACAAGCAAGTCAACGACTTAGACAGCCTAACCGACCGACGCCCCGTCGGCTTTGTCTCTTGGGTCTCGGCTGGTACAACTAGCCCCCGGGGCACATATCCGCGAACTCATATCCAAGACCCCTCGGCGGCGAGTCAACAGGGCCCGCCGGCCTGCCATGGGTCCCTCGGCCGAGGGTAGATCAGTCTTTCCACCTGCTAGCCACTTGGCCACTTGGCCACTACGTGACAAAAGGTGAAAGTCTATAAATACTCCTCAACCCTCATTGAGGAAAGGATCCGAAAAATAACCTAAACACCTCATAATCTGGTAATATCTTCCTTATCTCTCTACAATATATACTTCGCCAAGTAACATACGACTTAATCCTTTTAAGTTCACTGACTTGAGCGTCGGAGTGAGTTCGCTTGGTGCAAAGCCGAGCCCTCGGTTTGTTCATTGTTTCAGAGACCGAAAGGAGATTCAATCAAAGACGTCATTCTACAAGCACGGGTGGTAACGAATAATCGCTCGGAATTACACCCGAACAATTGGCGCCGTCTGTGGGGAAAGATACTAGAAGCTAGTCACATTCATTCCCAAACAAAAAAAAAACACAAAACAAAAACCCACCCAAAAAGCTAAGAAGATGTCGAAACAACAAGAAGTATTCGTGATCGACGAAACCGACTTCGCCAAGATGATACCGTCCACAATTCTGAGTTGTGCAACCCCCCCACCGGCCGAGTAACTCACCGGAGTACGGATGCCAATAATACCGGATACACCGCGCCCGCCGACCAAGTCACCATCATGGGACATGTGGTTGATGATGCAACTAAACTAAAGCTACTCCTGGACCTAATAGGTAGCACGCCGACTCACACATCACTCCGACAAGAGCGGCGGCACCCGTCCCGAGAGACCAGGGCCCAAAATGTGACTCCGAGAGACTTGAACGGAGCATTGGAGGAAGCTGGCCCCGTCAAGACGCCGGGAGCCCAGTGCTAGTGGTAGACCTGAGTCCTTCCCGCACTCGCGGGAGGACAGCGTCGCCGCAGCACCGACGAGGCCTGCCCCAGAGGAGTGAAAGAAGTCCGACTCACCAGAGTCGAAGAAGGAGTCCGACTCACCAGAGTCGGAGAAGAAGCCCGACTCACCAGAGTCGGAGAAGTAGCCCTTCCCGCCACGGGGAGAAGAGCCGGACTAGGGATGCGAGGAGCCGATCGCCGCGTGTCATTCGACACGTGGTCAGACAGCCCCTCAACCCCTACGTCCTAGAGGTCCCGGTGCCGACTAAGCTAAAATTGCCACCCATATCATACAAAGGAGAAAGCGACCCAACCGACCATGCCGAGGCTTTCGAGTCTTACATGTCGGTGTGGGAACAGCCTGATGAGGTTTGGTGCCGAGTCTTCCCAACGACCCTGCATGGGATGGCACAAAGCTGGTACAAGGGACTCCCCGATGGGTCGATATACTGCTACGGCGACCTAAGGGACATATTTTTGGCCCAGTATTCTTGCAATAAGAGGAGGGCCGTCGAGACATCGGATCTCCTGACCATCAAGCAGGAGGGAGGCGAGTCTCTCCGAAGTTATGTGAAGAGGTTCGACGCCAAGGTTCAAGAGATTCGGAAGGCCGAACAATGAGTGGCACTTTCGCATCGATGAAAGGCCTCCCAAGAGGAGACTTAAAAAACGAGCTCATCAAGTGCGGAGGCCTGAACTTAGACTCCGCCAGGAAGATGGCCGACCAAGCCATTAAGGTGGAGGACTACCACAAAACCTGGGTAGGCCCCAGCGAGGCCGGGCACTCAGAGAGTAAGAGCCGCCGGGAGGACAACCCGGATGAAAGACGCCGTGACAATAATAGGTCACGGTCCGACAGGTCTGCCAGAAAACAGAACTCGGCGGGCGCCGGGGGGAGTTCGGGACCGTACTACCAAAAGCGGTACAATGATCACACCCCCCTGGTCGTATCTGCTGCCGAGGTCTTCGCCTTGAGCAAGAACGAGGGTCGGAAGTGGGAAAGGCCTCCCGTGCCGAGGGGGACGGTGACACGAGCGATCGTGAGTACCACGGCCACACCGGACACTTAACTGACAACTGCCGGCATCTGAAGAATGCCATTGAAGAGCTGATCCGGAAGGGGAGCCTCGGCAAATATGTTGCCAAAGGCCAAAAGACTGATGCCGGCGGCTCAAATAAGAAATCCGTCTTTGAACGGATAGGAGTAATCCATGTTGTCATCGGGGGCAACGAGAACGGTGGGTCCGCTCATGGGCACAAACGGCACCTGAACGAGCTGTATCAGGCCATCAACTTTGTGCCCAAAACAGCGATCCCCGCTTCCAACATCCCCGATATGACTATTGGAAAGAAGGACTACGAGGGAGTCATCGCCCCTCACAAATACCCACTTGTAGTCCACTTGGACATAGCCAACCACCTGGTCAAGAGGTGCCCGATTGACACAGCGCCTACACAAACATCATGTTCGGGGAGTGCTTTCTCAACCTCGTTCGAAGGTTGAAGACTTGAGCCCCGCACCAATCCGTTGTACGCTTTTTCCGGGGCGGCCGGTACCCCGGGGTCAATCGGGGCCCGCCAAAGTGATGTTCGGCGAAGGGAATGCGGCTAAGAATGTCCTAGCTGAGTTCGTGGTCATTGACGGCTCGTCCGCCTACAACGTTCTCATAGGTCGAGTCACTCTGAGCGAGGCCGATGCAGTGATGTCCATCCGGGCCCTGACACTGATGTATGTCTCGGACCGGGGGGAAGCGCATAAGCTCGTCTCAAAGGACGAGAAGGCGAGGTGGTCAACATCCAGATATCTGCCAGAGGGTGCAACATGCAATCCCTCAAAGTGGCAAAGAAGTCAGAGAAGGGAAAGAGCCCATCCTTACGACAGGAGGGCGACCTCATGGAGGCAACCGTCGGCATGGTTGAAGGAGCCGAGACCGAAGAAGTGGAAATTGACCCAGGGCGTACCGTAACCGTCGGTGTCAACCTGGAGCCAAAATTCAGGGCCGCTCTCCTAGACCTGCTGAGGAAGAACAAAGACGTCTTCGCCTACTCAGCGGCCGAGATGCCAGGCGTGAGCCGGGAGGTAATTGTTCACAAGCTGAACGTACTCCCCACCGCTCGCCCTGTCAAGCAAAGGATGAGGAACTCCTCAGCCGAGAAGGATGAGGCCATCAAAGCCGAGGTAGATAAATTACTAGCGGCAGGCTTTATCATGCCTTGTACTTATCCTGAGTGGTTAGCTAATGTTGTAATGGTGAGGAAGTCATCGGGGGCGTGGAGGATGTGTGCAGATTTTACCAATCTTAATAAAGCGTGCCCCAAAGATTGCTATCCCTTGCCTCGAATAGATAGTTTAATCGATGCCACGGCAGGCTTACACTATCTTTGAGCCTCGCCGGGCGCCTTCTCGTGGTATCATCGGTATTCATGGCCGAGGAAGACATGCCTAAATGCGCATTCATCACCGCTAGCGGCACATACATGTATAAAATGATGCCGTTCGGTTTGAAGAACGTCGGCGCAACCTACACAAGACCGGTGGACAAAGTGTTCCAAAATCAAAAAGGGCGAAACATTGAGGCTTACGTCGACGATGCTATTGTAAAAAGCAAGTCCGACAAATGAGCACTTAGCCGATTTACACGAGACATTTTGTTCACTAAGGAAGTACAAGATGAAACTTAACCCAATGAAATGCAACTTCGGTGTCCGGCAGGTAAGTTCCTCGGCGTACTCGTCGGCGCCGGGGGAATTGATGCCAATCCGAGAGAAAGTCCAAGCAATCCCGGACTGCGGGAGCCGAGGAATCGAAAAGAGGTTATGATGTTGACCGGGAGGATGGCGGCTCTAGCCCGTTTCATCTCTCGGTCGGCCGACAAAAGCACCCCATTCTTCAAAGTGTTGAAGGGGAATAAAGACTTCACTGGGGGAGGAACGAGCACGGCTTTCAAGCAACCGAAAGCTCATCTTCGGACTCTCCCAACCCCGTCCAGCCGATCTTTGGGGAGACGCTATATCTGTACATAGCGATTACCTCGGCCACGGTCGATCGCCGTGATCATCGGGGAAGAAGACAAACAGCAACACCCAATCTACTTTGTCAGCCATACGTTGTTGCCCGCCGAAAGAAATTACCCGCTGATTGAAAAAGCAGCCTTTGCTGTCGTCGTTGCCGCAAGGAAGCTGAAACCTTACTTCGACGCACATCCCGTGACGGTCTTAACCGACCAACCATTGGAGAAAGCATTGGAAAAATTTGAGCAATCCGGCAGGCTCATCAAATGGGCAGTAGAGCTATCCGGCTTCGGCATTCAATACAAGCCGAGGCCCTCGATAAAGGGACAGGCACTTGCAGATTTCCTGGCCGAGTGAACATATCAAGAAGAGCAAAACCCCAGAGTATGGGAAGTATACACCGACGGGTCCTCCACGGCGAACAGCTCAGGAGCCGGCATACTTATCATTAGCCCAAACGGGGACGAGTTTGAGTATGCCTTGAAATTTACCTTCTCGGCCTCAAACAACGAATCCGAGTACGAGGCGGTGATAACCGGAGTCGAGCTAGCTAGGGCTGCCGGGGCAGAGCACATCATTTTGAAAACAGATTCACTTTTAGTGGCTAATCAAATCAGAGGAGAGTACGAGACTCGAGACGACGGGATGGTAAGATACCTGGAAAGGGTAAAAGCTGACACTTCAAAATTGAAATCTTTTCAGATACAATGCATTCCCAGGTCTGAGAACAACCGAGCCGACGCTCTCTCAAAGCTAGCCAGTTCAACCATCAAGAATGTCAGTCGAACCGTGCTGGTGGACATCAGGAATGCCAAAAGCATTACTGAGACCGTCGGCATGGTGGGCGACATAGAGGCCGAGACGACGTGGATGACTCCGATAAAGAGGTACAAACTGACAAGTGAGTTACCGGAGGACCGCAGTCTCTCACAGAAGATAAAGAGGATCGCAGCAAGGTACTTGATGTTTGAAGGAGAATTATACAGGAGGTCCGTAATAAGGCCACTCTTGAAATGTGTCGGCCCGGTAGACGCGGAGCTATCGACAGAAATTCACGAAGGCATCTGTGGTCATCACATGGGGGCAAGAACACTAGCCCACAAAGCTCTCCGAGCCGGCTACTTCTGGCCCACCATGCTTGAGGATTCCAGAGCCAAAACCAAAAAGTGCAACAACTGTCAAATGCATGCTCCGGTGATACATGCACCTTCCCGAGACCTGCAGCCGGTACTTAGTCCCCTTCCTTTTGCACAATGGGGGATGGATCTACTAGGGCCGTTTCCAACGGCATCCAGAGGAAGAAAGTACCTGGTTGTCGCCGTTGACTACTTCACCAAATGGGTGGAAGGCGTAGCGATACTGCGCGAACGACGACGGCGGCCGTAAGAAAGGTAATCTGGGAAAATGTCATAACTCGTTTTGGGTTACCCCAAGTCATGGTATTTGACCACGGCCGAGAGTTTTGGAGTGACACAATAATGAATTGGTTGGAGGAACTTGGTATCAAGTTTGCATACTCCTCCGTCTGCCACCCACAGAGCAACGGACAGGCGGAGGCGGCCAACAAAACAATCCTCAACGGTCTGAAGAAGACAGTCGAAGACCTAAAGGGAAGATGGGCCGATGAACTACCCGGCGTCCTATGGTCCCTCCGGACCACGGAGAAAGAAGCAACGGGGTACAGTCCATTCCACTTAGTCTACGGGTCCGAAGCAGTCCTGCCAATTGAAGCAACGGTGCCGACATTCAGAACATCCACCTTTAACCCGGTTGAAAACGAGGAAGGTCTGAAAGCCTCCCTAGACCTGGTCGAAGAAAGCCGAGATACAGCACGCCTCAACTTGGCAGTATACCAAAACCGAATGAGAAGAGCCTACAACCGAAGAGTCCACAAAAGGGACATAAAAGTAGGAGATCTAGTCCTAAGAAAGTCAGCCGCCACCAACAAAGGGAACATTCATGGTAAATTGACGGCTAACTGGGAAGGTCCCTACAAAGTGGTTGAAGAAATGAGGCCGGGTACATACCGGCTGACAGACATGGAGGGTGTGCCTTTGATGAGCCATTGGAACACTGACAATCTCAGGAAATACTTTGTATAGCGGCGGAGGTGTCCAAGACAACTGTTGGCACCCCGACGCGTGTTTATATCTAATAAAGAATCATCCAAGTTTTCCATCAAAGTGTTTATCCCCTCCGTAGTCATATCGAGGTAGATGCCACGGCCCAAGCCGGGCAGTCACCCCAAGAAGTAGACGCCACGGCAGTCACTACCAGCGCAGTTGATACTCGCGAAAGCGACCAACATGCCTTAGGAACGTATAAGTACAGTTGAGACGCAATTCTAGCCGCCTCGGCCAACCGAAGGCCTGGCAGAGGAAGCGATCAATATGTCTACAGATACGAACGCTGTCGAGCCGTAACCTCTAGCCGCCTCGGCCAACCGAAGGCCTGGCAGGGGACACAACGGTCGATACGCTAACATGTTTACAACGGCGGTTGGAAACGCAAATCGGACGCCTCGGCCAGACCGAGAGTGAAAGAGGAAGCGACCAACATGCTAACATGTTTAAAGGAAAAAGACGTTAAACACAGTTGAGATACACATTCTAGCTGCCTCGGCCAGGCCGAAGGTAAAAACGAAAAAGCGCTCAATTAATAACGCAAGAAGACAAGTGAAGGATTGTGATCAAAACCCCGGCCAAGCCGGGGGCCAATAAACAAACTTTATTAAAAAAAATGATTATAAGTAAGGAGAATACAGACGACGGCCGTCCCCATAGGGATAAGCCAAAACACAACCTACCAAAGTTTTACAAAATACAAGGAAAAGAAAAGCAAAAGGTTACAGACATATCATTTGAAGCGCCAAAAGATGGCAGGGAGGAAAGGCTTAATAATTGGCCCCGAACAGTGAAGCTATCCGAGATGCTTGTGAGCACAGTGACGATCGCCCGTCTCCCTATGCCTGTCTTGCCGCTGCCATCAGAACATTAGCAAAGATCGTCTTTGGTAGGCGACCCTAAGTCGTCTTGGCGGCCTCGGTGTCTTGGCGGCCTCGGCCTCAAGACCTCACCGCCTTCAATCTCTCAGCTTCCTCCTTAGCCGCCCTAGCCTTCTCAGCAAGAGCCGCCTTCTCCGCGGCCTCCTCTTCCTCCTTCTTCACCCTCGCCTCCTCAGCGGCCTTCGCCTCCGCGGCCTTCTCCTTAGCTTCGAGCTTGTCATCAAGCAGCTCGTCAAATCTTTGCCACGGAAAGGAGCCGTCAAGAGGAAAGAGCTCCCCAATCACTTTCCTGGCCGCTTCTTCGGCCAGGTCCCGGTATTGGGCGCACATGTTAGGAAGAATCTCGCGTTGGAGCGTCTCAATGTCCTCCTCCCTCTGGGCGATGATAGCATCCTTATTCCGGACCACCTTCCCCTGGGCCTGAAACATGCCCTTCCATTCGTCCCTCTTCTTAGCATTGAAGTCGGCGACTTGCTGAAGATAATCACGCCCCTCCAGCAGCTTAGCAGCTTCAGCCGCCGCAGCCTCGGCCTTGGCTCTCTCAGCAAGGACTGCCTTTTCAGCGTCCTCCCTAAGTTTCCTCTCGACGGACGTTTCGGCCCAACCTTGGCCCTCTCAGCTTCCTTGTTCGCAGCGTCGAGTTCAAGTCTGAGCCGCTCGAGCCGTGGGGCGGCTTCAAAGAATGGCCTTCTCTTGCTCCACAATAAGAGCACCGGCCGTATCAGCCCACTTCGACAGCATCCTGGCCAAACTTAGGCCCTCCGACCTAATCTGGATGGGGGTAGGCTGAGGGAAGGAGGTGACGACGGTGACATCTTGACCACTTGCCTACGCAGTTTTCTTCTCAGCACGCCGATCAACAGCATGCCCGGTAGACGACAGCGGTTGATCTACAAAAAATTCAATCAAAGCATCCGTGTCAACATACATGGACATACCAGAGAGCCTGTCATCAGGAACGCCTAATGAACCGGCTAAGTCTGAGCCACAGGATAGATCTGTACCATGCTTGGCCTTCTTGGTCGGAGGGCACATTTCTTTGCCGGCCCCGGTAGCGGTAGCAGCAGTAGCAGCAGAAGTATCAGCGGCAGCGGTAGGCTCTTTCCTCTTGCGGAAGAGAGGAGATTCCACTGCCAAGGTGACCACCTCCTCGGCGGTAATATCAACGACCTCCACCGTCTCTTTCTGGACTGAAGGGATGGGAGGTGGAACTGATGTCGACGCCGTCGCCGCCGAAGACTTTGTTTTCCGCGTTCGGCGCGGTATGTTACCAGCAACCTTCGCCTGGGCCGCTGTCGTATTTAAGCCCTTCAGCTGCTGATCCATGAGGTCATTCGGCGACGTTCTGCGATCACGGGCCTGAGCCTTAGGATGCAAATCGACAACGGTCTTGTCCTTGGCAAGCCCCATTCTCCGGATGATATCCTCAGACAGGTCCGGGCCAAAATGGTCTGCAAAGGAAACAAAGCAAGAGTTAAGTAGAAGAAATAAATCAAAGTTCAAAGAAACAGAAACATTAAAAGCAGGAATGGGCCTCACACCGACCCCACTCACCTCGTTCGAGGGCCGGTATGAGGCCGACATGGCAGAGCAGCTCATCCTGAAGAATGATCTGCGTCGGGGGAATCCATCTCTTCGGCACCCCATTCTTCTCCGCCTCAAATGACCTCATCGCGCCGACTTCTCATCCGCATTAAGAGGGACCTTGCAAGTCCATCTTAAGCTTACTCCGGGTGACCCATTTATCATGCTCCGCCTTACTCTCGCACCGCAAATTGACTTGGTCTTTGGAAGGACCGGGCGATGGATAGTCATCCGGAACCTCAACGTACACCCACCGATCTTTCCAGTCCTTGCGGAAGAAAGCTTATCAACGGAGATGTAACCCGCTCCGTCTCGCACGCCGTACCATCCAACGCGACCGGGGGCCGATGGCCGAAGGTGATGGAGCCGGCGAATAAGTTCACCGTCGGACCTCCCCTTGAAAAGGCAGAGCCACACAAAGCCGACTATAGTCCTAATGGCCAACGGGTGCAGTTGGGCCACGGCGACGTTCATGGCTTTAATTATGGTCATACCGTGTTCATTCGTAGAGAAACCGGAGCCCATACTCCAGTGTGTCGATGTATACGCCGATGCAGCCCGGAGGAGGGCAACAGACCGCCCGACCTTCCTCGGAATTACAATATTATACTCCCCGCCGAAGGAGAAGTGACGTTCGAAACGTCGGGACCGTAACAACCGCAAACTTGTGGGTCCAAGCACGGTCAGGGCAGACCTTACAGGCGTCGCCGTGATCCATGATGTATGGCCTCTCCTTATTAGGATGAGCCCTTTCCTCATCATCACCGTCATCATCAACATCATCATCATCCTCCCAATCCTCCAGAGCCTTTGGATCAACTTCGGGAGAAGGAGACCTAGGGCCCCCAGACCTTATCGGAACGGCGGCTAGTGCCTCCTCTTCATCAAGACGCGACGGGGAACCCCCCGGCGCACGGTTACTAGGACCGGCATCAGCAGAAGACATGTTCACAACAAAAAACTTAACAATTAAAAATTAAAAATTTGTTTGTTTACCTTGAAGAAAAAGTGCTACGCCGGAGTAACGCTTCGAAGACTAGAGAGAAGTCTCGTGAAAGAAAGTTAAGCAAGAAGAAAATTTTTGAGAAAATGAATTTGGAAGGCCAAATTCAGGGGCTAACTCTCCTATTTATAGGGCAAAGCCCACTCAATCCGACCAATCAGGGCAAAGCCCATGAAACGTCAACCAATCAACAAAGAGACACATGTCAAGCATGCAGCCATGGAATGTCAATCGACAAACAGTTACAAAGCTTCTTCAACACGCACCTTGACAGAATGCCAATCGACGTATCTTTTTCAAACACGCTCCTTGGTATCTACTTGCCCAACGGCCCGCTGACGAAACCAAGCTTGGCAGCACCGGCTGGGGGCAATCAAAAGCACACGACACTCACAACCTCGGTCTCGGCCAGCGCCACTTTCTTTTCCACATCTGATGTCCATTACACATCCATGTGGAGGGGGGATATGATACGGTACGGCCTAAGCAGAACCAAGCCGAGGTAGAAGAAGCCGGGGCAGAAATTTTTTCAAACTTGCGCAGAATACGCTCAACACTCATCGAAGGTCCATACCACGTCATAGACTACGCTGGGGGCAAATTGATGGGGCATATTCTGCACCCGCTGACCGAGTCTACATATTGAGCAAGGTCAAAGATATCCACAAGCAAGTCAACGACTTAGACAGCCTAACCGACGCAGCCCGTCGGCCTATCTCTTGGGTCTCGGCTGGTACAACTAGCCAGCCGGGGCACATATCCGCGAACTCATATCCAAGACTCCTCGGCGGCAAGTCAACAGGGCCCGCCGGCCTGCCATGGGTCCCTCGGCCGAGGGTAGATCAGTCTTTCCACCTGCTAGCCACTTGGCCACTTGGCCACTACGTGACAAAAGGTGAAAGTCTATAAATACTCCTCAACCCTCATTGAGGAAAGGATCCGAAAAATAACCTAAACACCTCATAATCTGGTAATATCTTCCTTATCTCTCTACAATATATACTTCGCCAAGTAACATACGACTTAATCCTTTTAAGTTCACTGACTTGAGCGTCGGAGTGAGTTCGCTTGGTGCAAAGCCGAGCCCTCAGTTTGTTCATTGTTTCAGGAGACCGAAAGGGAGATTCAATCAAAGACGTCATTCTACAAGCACGGGTGGTAACGAATAACTGCTCTGGAATTACACCCGGAAAAATCACAATACCACATCAATCTTAATTCAATTAAACAGTAAAACTGAGTAAAGAAACCCTACCTTTTCGCAATCCAAGCACACACAAGCAATCAATTATGATCCTTCACATATCCATCACCTACATAACATAATTATGTATAATTACCACCTACTCAATCAATTAATCATGCACATAATGTAGACTCATCATAACTTAATAGGAATATCAACTAGAAGAACAAACACGACTTTTCCTGATTTTCCAGCACATGACAGACTCGGTATAAAATACATAACTAATTCCAGAAAACTCTAATCGATTTAAGGACAATTGGATTAGAACCCCATGAGTCTTAGCTACAAATTATATCTAACAAAGTTTTCTCAAAATCCAAACTTATCAAGGGTTTTCAGACTGATTTCCAAAAGCTGACAGAATCCATCGCATAAAAAGTATTGATTCATAAAACGAGTTTAAAACATTATTTTTCAGAAATTCCAAATCCTATTGTCATCTAGACTGTACAAAGATGATGTATGAAAAAGACCCAAAACTGAATCGATATAAATTAGGGTTTCAAATCATTTTCCACAACCAAATCAGATTCATGGACTTTTCAGCGACATGTTCATAAATAAATCACCTAGGACAAACCATAAGGAATTTGACTAAGAAAATTTGATATACATAAACTAGAATTCAAATAAACAGGACTCTCTTTTCAAACTTTTCGAAGACGACGACTTTAAAATAGTATAAAAAATTGAATGAGATTGACTTACAAACAAGGAAATCGAATTAGGTTGAAATCGGTGAGAAATCTTCAATCAAATGAAGGGCTCGACAAATCCTCTTCCTCTCCCTCTCTCTAGGTTTAGAAATAGTTTTAGAGACGTTCAAATGATTTTAGAAAAAACTTAAGAGTTATAAACAAAACCCTTGGTCAAAACATAATGAAAACCGTCACACTCCCTGAACCGGTTTACTCGGTCAAGTGCACTCGGCCGAGTAACACACACTCGACCGAGTACCAACCAAGTACTCGATCGAGTACTCCAACTAAAATACGGAGTATTACAGTCTTCCCTCCTTAAAAAGAACTTCGTCCCCGAAGTTCACACCAACTACAACCAATGATGAGTCATTTTTATATACACTTTTATGCCTCCCCTTTATATTATTTGAGACGATTTCCATGCTATTTTATGTCATTTACATGCTTATTAAGTTAGAATCTAGTTACTACCGCATTTTGGTGTTTAAATGCAGGAATCATGCATTTGTGGAGCAAACGAGCACACCGGAGCACCGCGGAGCTGGCATATAGGACACACGCTGCATGGCACGGATTTCTAGGAGATAAAGACAAGATTTGACTTGGATTTGTTCGAAGAACAGAAGACCAGAAGCCAAACTCGACCGAGTTTCACCAAACTCGATCTAGTTTCGGCCTGAACCGGCTGACGTGTCTTTTATTTCCGGATGTTTTATTTTACCGAATTTCTATAATATGTACTCGGACGAATTAATTTAGGTTACGCTTTTCATACCGGGAGAATGCTTAGAAGAACTTTTTAGAAGTAAGAAAACTTTCTTAGCATTCAGATCTAGAATTCTTTGCATCCGAATTTACGGTACTTTGTTTATCTTTATTTACTATTAATCAATTTAGTTTCTGTTCAATTATTAGTATCTCTTATTTTCTTTTATGCTTTCAATCATGTCTTCTATAATTATTATTGTTGTTATTTTAATTAGTATGCGTAGCTAAATCCTTCGTCTAGGGAGAAGGGGGATCTAGGTTGATTAAAAGGGGATTAATGAACTAATTATTAGTAAGACCGCTTAAGTTATCGTTTGATTATTATTTTCTTCTAATTATTTGATTTAGGCCTGAATCTCTAATTAGTATATCGAATTGATATTTCACCGACTGGGTTATATTCAATATAGGCTACGGTAATCAGATAGGTAAAGGTTAATTCTAGCGATCGCATGTTAATCTGAATCTAAAGGGCATAATTGAATCGATAGATCTTGTGACCTTAGATAACTTGGTTGACCTTCTAATTCACTAAATTGCATCCCCGGATAATCAACTTAGCGAATCCAATTCCCTAGACTTTTAATCTCCATTGTTTACAAACTTGATTTATTTGCTTAATTAATCACTTAGATACAAACAATCAAAATCTTTAAGAAACTGTTACTTTTCAGACGGACTTAATTAGTAAGCAAACTAGACTTTACAGCCTCCCTGTGGATTCGATACCTTTCTTGCCACTAGCTATTGTTAGTAGTATCATAGGTTTTACTTTGATTTAGGGAAGACGACTTTGCCCTTATCAAATTTGGCGCCGTTGCCGGGGAGGCAACAATTTCCTGTTTGATTTATTATTTAGTTTGTCTTTTATCTCAGGGAACTTCAGTTCCTTGAGACCGTTTCTCACACTTCTCTTGTTAGTTTCGTTTATGCCCAGGTCTCACAGGTCTGAACCTGTTTCTCCAGATCCAGAACCTGAGAGGACTTTTCGCTACAGACGGAAATTTAATCAAGAAGTGGGTCAAGTAGAAGACTTGAGTATACTTGATGTCGAGCTCAGCACAGTCAGCCGATCAGTCCTACAAAGAGGACGACATTCCTATTCCCGAAATCCCAGTCGAAACCCCTATTCCCGAGAATACCATCATGCCTACTCTAGCCAGTCACTCCGAGCCAACCTTAGCTTCTATCCCTCAAGGATTTAAGCTGCCCACTACTGACAATGGAACTTTTGAGATTCGACCATCTTACATCAATTTGGTGGAACGAAACTTATTTGGAGGGGCAGCTACTGAGGATCCTGCGACACATATGGAGAAATTTGTCACCTATTGCTGTTCCATTCCTTTAACAGCTGGAGTGACACAAGACCAGATAAAGCAGGTGCTTTTTCCTTTCTCTTTGAAAGATGGAGCAGCTGAATGGTTGAGAGATCTGGATATGGAGGGTGAAGGAATTACAGACTGGAATACCTTAGCTCTTGCTTTCTACAAGAGGTACTTCCCGCCTCAGAAGACTAATGCACTACGAAGTCAAATCACTAGTTTTAAGCAAGGAGCTACTGAAGATTTGAATGAAGCTTGGATTCGCTTCAAACCTTTGGTCCGATCAGTTCCCCATCATGGTTTCCCTAAGTGGTTTCTTTGCAACCAGTTTTATAACGGGTTGTACGACGATCATCGTGCCCTTTTGGATTCTTCTGCTAATGGGAGGTTTCAGGACAACACCAATGATGATAACGCGTGGAAGTTAATTGATCAGATTGCCACCCATACTGCTAGGTATGGAAATCCTAGGGGAAGCACGCGAGGAACTGGTGTTGATAGTACAGTTGCTGCAAAGTTAGACACTATAACTACTGCAATTGTTGAGTTGCAGACGACCCAATCTTTGGGAAACAAGCAGACGGTTAATGCTATGACTCAACAAGAGGAATCTTGTGCTCGTTGTGGTCTTGATGGTCATATTGCTGCTGAATGTTTAAGTACATTTGAGCAAGTTAATGCCTTCCAATCTTATAAGAAAGGTAATCCTTTCTCTAATTTCTATAATGAAAGGACTAGAGAGCATCCGAACCTCCAATGGTCAAGCCAGAATGTGCAGAACCCGTAACCACAACAACAAAATTCAACATATACTATTCCTCAAAACCGTGGGAATCCAAGGCCGAATCAAGGGGGAAATCAGTTTAATCAAGGGGGTAATCAATTCAATAATCAACGTCAACAACAGTTTCAGCCGTTGCAACCTCCTCCCCTAGCTCCTAATATTGATATGGCCGAGTTGAAAGCTATGTTGCAACAAAGTTTACAGAATCAGCAGAAGCAAGCATCTCAAATTAACGAGCTCATAGCACACAACAAGATTCTAGATACCCAAGTTGCTTAGATGGCTACTCCGATTTCTTTCAGATACCCATACACCCTGATGATCAGGAAAAGACCACATTCACATGTCCATATGGTGTATTTGCTTATAAGAGGATGCCTTTTGGCTTATGTAATACCCCAACTACTTTTCAGCGTTGTATGATGGCCATATTTTCTGATTACATAGAGTCTATCATGGAAGTCTTTATGGATGATTTTAGTGTTTGTGGTACTGATTTTGATGTTTGCTTGAGAAAATTGTCTAAGGTTTTGCAGCGCTGTGAGGAGGCTCATCTTGTACTGAACTGGGAGAAGTGCCACTTTATGGTGACTGAAGGAGTGGTGCTTGGTCACTTGGTGTCTGGACGTGGTATTGAGGTAGATAAGGCTAAGGTTGAGGTAATAGAAAAACTTTCGTACCCGGTTAATGTTAAAAGTGTGCGTAGTTTTCTTGGTCATGCAGGATTTTATCGTCGCTTTATTAAAGATTTTTCTAAAATTGCTCAACCTTTAACGAGGCTCCTTCATAAGGATGCCCCGTTTGTGTTTATTGATGAGTGTGTTAAGTCTTTTGATAGGATTAAATAAGCTCTTATTTCAGCTCCCATTATCCAGTCTCCTGATTGGGATCTACCGTTTGAAGTTATGTGCGACGCCAGTGATTATGCCCTTGGAGCTGTTTTGGGGAAGCGGAAAGATAAAGTGCTTAATGCTATTTACTATGCTAGTAAGACACTTGATGATGCACAAATCAATTATGCTACTACGGAGAAGGAGTTGCTTGCAGTTGTCTATGCTTTAGACAAATTCAGAGCCTATCTTGTGGGTTCTAAGGTGACTGTGTATACTGATCATTCCGCTTTGAAGCATTTGTTAGCCAAGAAGGAGGCTAAACCGAGGTTTATTCATTGGATTCTATTGCTGCAAGAATTCGACTTGTCAATTAGGGATAAGTCTGGTAATGAGAATGTTGGTGCTGACCATTTATCTCGGTTGAGATTTGACGGAGGGGATGTGATTGATGATTCTTTTCCAGATGACCATCTATTGGCTATTACCGCAAATACTCCATGGTTTGCTGATTTTGCCAACTACTTAGTAGGAGGTATTCTTCCTCCTGACTTGCCATATCAACAGAAGAAGAAATTTATGCATGATGTGAAGCGGTAGTTTTGGGATGACTCGTATCTGTTTCGTGAATGTGCTGATGGTATTTATAGACGGTGTATCCCGGAGAGTGAGGTATATGCTATTTTATCTCATTGTCATTCTTCTTCTTACGGTGGTCATCATGGTCCGTCTAGGACCTTTGCTAAAGTAATGCATTTTGGCTTCTTTTGGCCAACTATTCTGAAGGATGCTACTACTTTCGTCCGTTCTTGTGATGCATGTCAAAGGACGGATTATATTACACAAAGGCATGAAATGCCTCAAACTGGGATCTGGAAGTTGAGATTTTTGATGTTTGGGGTATAGACTATCAAGGGCCGTTCCCGTCACCTCATGGGAATCAGTATATCTTGGTAGCTGTGGATTATGTATCCAAATGGGTGGAAGCTGTTGCCACCCCTACTTGTGATGCTAAAGCAGTTGTAAAATTGTTTTAGAAGATTATATTCCCTCGCTTTGGAGTCCCTTGTGCTGTGATTAGTGATGGAGGGAAGCATTTTAATGAACGTCATCTGAATTCTTTGTTGAAGAAATATGGCGTTACACACCGTAGAGGATTGGGTTATCATCCCCAAACAAGTGGGCAAGTGGAGGTTTCTAATCGAGAGCTGAAATCTATTTTGGAGAAAGTAGTTAGCAAGAATAGAAAGGATTGGAGTCGTACGCTTGATGATACTCTGTGGGCTTACCGAACTGCATTTAAAACTCCAATTGATACATCTCCTTACCGTCTGGTTTACGGGAAGTCGTGTTATCTTCAAGTAGAACTTGAGTACCGGGCTATGTGGGCCATTAAAGAGCTGAATATCGATCTCTTACTGGTGGGTAAGAAACGATTGATGTAGTTGAATGAGCTGGATGAGTTTCGACTGCATGCTTATGATAGTGCTCGAGTTTATAAAAAACGAACCAAGAAGTGGCATGACAAGCACATTTTGCAGCGGGAATTCTATGTTGGAGACAAGGTATTGTTATTTAACTCTCGTTTGTGATTGTTTCGAAGTAAGCTCCGTTCTAGGTGGTCAGGACCGTTTACTGTTGCTGAAGTAAACAAATTTGGGTCGATTATGCTGAAAACCGACAAAGGAGAGACTTTTAAAGTGAATGGGCAAAGATTGAAGATCTATTATGATGGTGCATTTGTTGGAGTGATAGAGGTCATTGACCTCTTCACTATTGATTTCTCTTGCTGATGAGGTAATCCGGTCGTGCGGGACCGCTTAAACCAGCGCTACCGGGAGGCAGCCCGGATTTTATTGTAAAACTTTTGTAATTTAGGATTTTAGTTGTATTTTAGTTAAGTATTTAATTGATTTAGAGTGAAGTGAGGGAGAGAATTTCATGTTTTTATTAAGTGCTTTTGTAGATTAGTTGAGAAATTTGACGTAAAGAGACGTTGGGCACTTGGAAGACGTCCTATTCTAAACTTTGATCTAGTTTTAGTAGAACACGATCGAATTTCAAATGGGAAATTAAAAAGACTTTACGCCGTAGCAAAAGAAGTTGGACAAAGTCAAACTCGACCGAGTTTCAATAAACTCGATCGAGTTTCGGTCTGAACCGGGTTCCGTGTTTCCGTTCAGCGCTTATAACGCGAGAGCCATCTTCTTCTTCTACTTGCTATTTCATCTTCCCTAAACTCCTTATCTCTCTAAATCTCTCTACTCCTTAACTCTAATTGCTTCAAATCATCATCTATCTTGTGTTTAATTGTTCCAAAGTTTATTACTTGCTAATTTATTCACTCCTTTGTCTTCAACTTTGCTAATACTCTTGCATCTTGAGGTAAATTGCTATTTTCAGATTTGTTGTAGATGCTTATTCATGGTGTTTCTTCCTTCCTAATTGTTCTAAGTTCATTCTAATTGCTATTACCTTGCTTATTTTACCCTTTATTGTTGAATTTAAGCCCAAAAACTGAAAATTTCAGAATTAGGGTTCTTATTTTCGGGATTAATTTAAGCATTAAATTGAGGGATTTGTGGGTTTATTTGCTGGAAATCTTTAATGTGAATGTTATAATTGCAATTTCCCTAGCTTGAGCATGGTTTATGCGTGATTTTTCGACTAAAAATTGAATTTTCAGACGGTCTCCTGCTGAAAAACGAGACCGATGTTTTGCTATTAAATTGGATTGTGATTGCTTTTCTTGAAATTGTAGGTATGACAAACCCCGAATCCAGCACTCGGAGACCTAGACGGAGGCAAGCATCCGCTTCCCCACCAATTGAAGTTGTTGAGAAAGATGAATATATGGAAGAATAAGAGGAGGAGGATGATGAGATTGAGTGGACGTGGTCGTAGCCGTGGTGGTTATGGAGGTGTTGGACCTTCCTATTCTAGAGGTGATGGTGATGGTGATGATGATGATGAAGCCGCTCAGTAGTGATAGCTGGTCACTACTTCTCCCTTTTCTGCAGCTGGTTTGGGGAAGCTCTTATACATACAGCTAGTACTATCTTTCCTTGTACTTTCTTCTATTGTACTTAGTTAGTTCCTTTTCTCCTTTCTTTATTTGTTAGTAGTGTCCTTTAGGCTGTTGTTGTTGTTGGATTTATGTGATTGCTCTACTGTTAGCGTCACACTGAAGACACTGTGACATTTAGGTTTGGGGAAGGGTCTTTATTTACGTTGTGTGCCTTACAAAACAAAAAAAAAAAACATTTAGGCTGCTGTTTTTTTTTCCTTTTGTTATTTCTTTGTGTGTTTTAGGTAGATTTTTGGTAAATTGGATCACTATGATGATAATTTGCATTGCTTCTGCATTTGAATCCCATCTAAACTTTCCATGTACTTTGTTTTGACCCGTTAGTTTAAGAAAATAAAGCTCATTGAACAAGTTTGACCGTATTTGTCATGCCTCTTACTTAGTAGATTTGACAAAATTAGTTGGTAAACCACTTAATTTCTGAGGTCTTTAGAGCTTCCTAGGCCAGGAACATTAATAAACTGGTCTCCTTGTTATTTAGGCTTGAGTGTGGTTCTCCTTGTGGAATATGTAATATCAAACTGCATAAATGTGAAACTAGTTTCTTGATGCTTTTACAATTTCATTGACTAAGTACATGTGATAGGTAATTCTACCCGTTTATATAAGCCTTACATTACCCTATGTTTAGCCTTTTTGAACCCTTGTAGCATGTTTTTATGCCTTATCTTTAGCTACAATCCTAGAATTTGCCTACCCTTCGGGACAGTCGCAGTTGTTTTTATCATGCCTATGTTGGCTATTATGGTTGGGTTGGGACATGATGTCATTGTGGGTATAGCTACTATTTTTGTTGCAATTGTGTTAATCTCTTATGTCGATAAAGAAAGGTTATGAAGCAAAGAAAAAAAAGAATGAAAAAAAAAGAAAAAAAAGAAAAAAAAAAGCAAAAAGAAAGAAGCAAAAAAAAAAAAAAAAAAAAAAAAAAAAACGAGAAAAAAAAGGAAAAAAAAAGAGAAGAGAAAAAATTGAAAGAATTGATTCATCATATTTGTTAAGAGACTATATGGGTTTTACTAGAGTCTAATGCATATTTGGGGAGTGGCTCATTGCCTCCCATATGTTGTCAAAGTTGAGATTATTTCTCTAGTTGGGATTGTTTATGCTTCTATATGTATTGTTAGAATTGGTTTTGGTTATTGTAGCTGCGACTACCGTCTTAGCCTCACATGTCCATAACGTGCTTCGCACAAGCCTTTTCTACCTAGCCCATTTACCGCCCTTGCTGTCCTAGATACATGTACTTTTGTCTATATATGAATGCGTATTAGTTGTGGAAATTTTTATCACATTCGATTGCATACATGTTTCATAAGTTGAGTGAGTGTACTATTTCTTTCTATCTCACATAAACTCCCCTTTACATATACTTATGAGTGCATGAGTGAATCCGCGAGAATCCGACTATATTTTTGTCTAGCAAGATTGAACGGTAATTGGATTTTGTCTACAATACACTGTCATGTAAATCTTGTGACTTGAGCTGCATTTTCTATTTTCCGGTGCCTTTGAATTTGTTTCATTGGTACACTTTGGTCATTCTTTCGTTCCAGATATGGATAGCTTGGGATTTGTATGTGCTTTAACATTAGCTCTGAGTTATTCCTTTTTACCATTTGTATGTTTGCAATTTGTAATTTGTGATAATTTGCTTGAGGACAAGCAAAAAGATGGTTTGGGGAAGTTTGATGAGTCATTTTTGTATACACTTTTATGCCTCCCCTTTATACTATTTGAGACGATTTCCGTGCTATTTTATGCCATTTACATGCTTATTAAGTTAGAATCTAATTACTACCGCATTTGGGTGTTTAAATGCAGGAATCATGCATTTGTGGAGCAAACGAGCACACCGGAGCACCGCGGAGCTGGCATATAGGACACACGCTGCATGGCACGGATTTCTAGGAGATAAAGACAAGATTTGACATGGTTTTGTTCGAAGAAAAGAAGACCAGAAGCCAAACTCGACCGAGTTTCACCAAACTCGAGTTTCGGCCTGAACCGGCTGACGTGTCTTTTATTTCCGGATGTTCTATTTTACCTAATTTCTATAATATGTACTCGGACGAATTAATTTAGGTTACGCTTTTCATACCGGGAGAATGCTTAGAAGAACTTTTTAGCAGTAAGAAAACTTTCTTAGCATTCAGATCTAGAATTCTTTGCATCCGAATTTACGGTACTTTGTTTATCTTTATTTACTATTAATCAATTTAGTTTCTGTTCAATTATTAGTATCTCTTATTTTCTTTTATGCTTTCAATCATGTCTTCTATAATTATTATTGTTGTTATTTTAATTAGTATGCGTAGCTAAATCCTTCGTCTAGGGAGAAGGGGGATCTAGGTTGATTAAAAGGGGATTAATGAACTAATTATTAGTAAGACCGCTTAAGTTATCGTTTGATTATTGTTTTCTTCTAATTATTTGATTTAGGCCTGAATCTCTAATTAGTATATCGAATTGATATTTCACCGACTGGGTTATATTCAATATAGGCTACGGTAATCAGATAGGTAAAGGTTAATTCTAGCAATCGCATGTTAATCTGAATCTAAAGGGCATAATTGAATCGATAAAACTTGTGACCTTAGATAACTTGGTTGACCTTCTAATTCACTAAATTGCATCCCCGGATAATCAACTTAGCGAACCCAATTCCCTAGACTTTTAATCTCCATTGTTTACAAACTTGATTTATTTGCTTAATTAATCACTTAGATACAAACAATCAAAATCTTCAAGAAACTGTTACTTTTCAGACGGACTTAATTAGTAAGCAAACTAGACTTTACAGCCTCCCTGTGGATTCGATACCTTTCTTGCCACTAGCTATTGTTAGTAGTATCATAGGTTTTACTTTGATTTAGGGAAGACGACTTTGCCCTTATCAAATTTGGCGCCGTTGCCGGGGAGGCAA
This sequence comes from Silene latifolia, assembly GCF_048544455.1. NCBI lineage: Eukaryota > Viridiplantae > Streptophyta > Magnoliopsida > Caryophyllales > Caryophyllaceae > Silene > Silene latifolia. Next base: position 86,870,727 of record NC_133535.1, read on the forward strand.
CAATTTCCTGTTTGATTTATTATTTAGTTTGTCTTTTGCCTCAGGGAACTTCAGTTCCTTGAGACCGTTTCTCACACTTCTCTTGTTATTTTCGTTTATGCCCAAGTCTCACAGGTCTGAACTTGTTTCTCCAGATCCAGAACCTGAGAGGACTTTTCGCTACAGACGGAAATTTAATCAAGAAGTGGGTCAAGTAGAAGACTTGAGTATACTTGACGTCGAGCTCAGCACAGCCAGCCGATCAGTCCTATAAAGAGGACGACATTCCTATTCCCGAAATCCCTGTCGAAACCCTTATTCCCGAGACTACCATCATGCCTACTCTAGCCAGTCACTCCGAGCCAACCTTAGCTTCTATCCCTCAAGGATTTAAGATGCCCACTACTGACAATGGAACTTTTGAGATTCGACCATCTTACATCAGTTTGGTGGAACGAAACTTATTTGGAGGGGCAGCTACTGAGGATCCTGCGACACATATGGAGAAATTTGTCACCTATTGCTGTTCCATTCCTTTAACAGCTGGAGTGACACAAGACCAGATAAAGCAGGTGATTTTTCCTTTCTCTTTGAAAGATGGAGCAGCTGAATGGTTTAGAGATCTGGATATGGAGGGTGAAGGAATTACAGATTGGAATACCTTAGCTCTTGCTTTCTACAAGAGGTACTTCCCGCCTCAGAAGACTAATGCACTACGAAGTCAAATCACTAGTTTTAAGCAAGGAGCTACTGAAGATTTGAATGAAGCTTGGATTCGCTTCAAACCTTTGGTCCGATCAGTTCCCCATCATGGTTTCCCTAAGTGGTTTCTTTGCAACCAGTTTTATAACGGGTTGTACGACGATCATCGTGCCCTTTTGGATTCTTCTGCTAATGGGAGGTTTCAGGACAACACCAATGATGATAACGCGTGGAAGTTAATTGATCAGATTGCCACCCATACTGCTAGGTATGGAAATCCTAGGGGAAGCACGCGAGGAACTGGTGTTGATAGTACAGTTGCTGCAAAGTTAGACACTGTAACTACTGCAATTGTTGAGTTGCAGACGACCCAATCTTTGGGAAACAAGCAGACGGTTAATGCTATGACTTAGCAAGAGGAATCTTGTGCTCGTTGTGGTCTTGATGGTCATATTGCTGCTAAATGTTTAAGTACATTTGAGCAAGTTAATGCCTTCCAATCTTATAAGCAAGGTAATCCTTTCTCTAATTTCTATAATGAAAGGACTAGAGAGCATCCGAACCTCCAATGGTCAAGCCAGAATGTGCAGAACCCGCAACCACAACAACAAAATTCAACATATACTATTCCTCAAAACCGTGGGAATCCAAGGCCGAATCAAGGGGGAAATCAGTTCAATCAAGGGGGTAATCAATTCAATAATCAACGTCAACAACAGTTTCAGCCGTTGCAACCTCCTCCCCTAGCTCCTAATAATGATATGGCCGAGTTGAAAGCTATGTTGCAACATAGTTTACAGAATCAGCAGAAGCAAGCATCTCAAATTAACGAGCTCATAGCACACAACAAGATTCTAGATACCCGAGTTGCTTAGATGGCTACTCCGGTTTCTTTCAGATACCCATACACCCTCATGATCAGGAAAAGACCACATTCACATGTCCATATGGTGTATTTGCTTATAAGAGGATGCCTTTTGGCTTATGTAATGCCCCAACTACTTTTCAGCGTTGTATGATGGCCATATTTTCTGATTACATAGAGTCTATCATGGAAGTCTTTATGGATGATTTCAGTGTTTGTGGTACTGATTTTGATGTTTGCTTGAGAAAATTGTCTAAGGTTTTGCAGCGCTGTGAGGAGGCTCATCTTGTACTGAACTGGGAGAAGTGCCACTTTATGGTGACTGAAGGAGTGGTGCTTGGTCACTTGGTGTCTGGACGTGGTATTGAGGTAGATAAGGCTAAGGTTGAGGTAATAGAAAAACTTTCGTGCCCTTGTTAATGTTAAAAGTGTGCGTAGTTTTCTTGGTCATGCGCAGATTTTATCGCCGCTTTATTAAAGATTTTTCTAAAATTGCTCAACCTTTAACGAGGCTCCTTCATAAGGATGCCCCGTTTGTGTTTATTGATGAGTGTGTTAAGTCTTTTGATAGGATTAAACAAGCTCTTATTTCGCTCCCATTATCCGATCTCCCGATTGGGATCTACCGTTTGAAGTTATGTGCGACGCCGGTGATTATGCCCTTGGAGCTGTTTTTGGGGAAAGCGGAAAGATAAAGTGCTTAATGCTATTTACTATGCTAGTAAGACACTTGATGATGCACAAATCAATTATGCTACTACGAAGAAGGAGTTGCTTGCGCTTGTCTATGCTTTAGACAAATTCGAGCCTATCTTGTGGGTTCTAAGGTGACCGTGTATACCGATCATTCCGCTTTGAAGCATTTGTTAGCCAAGAAGGAGGCTAAACCGAGGCTTATTCATTGGATTCTATTCTTTGCAAGAATTCGACTTGTCAATTAGGGATAAGTCTGGTGCTGAGAATGTTGTTGCTGGCCATTTATCTCGGTTGAGATTTGACGGAGGGGATGTGATTGATGATTCTTTTCCAGATGACCATCTATTGGCTATTACCGCAAATACTCCATGGTTTGCTGATTTTGCCAACTACTTAGTAGGAGGTATTCTTCCTCCTGACTTGCCATATCAACAGAAGAAGAAATTTATGCATGATGTGAAGCGGTATTTTTGGGATGACCCGTATCTGTTTCGTGAATGTGCTGATGGTATTTATAGACGGTGTATCCCGGAGAGTGAGGTATATGCTATTTTATCTCATTGTCATTCTTCTTCTTACGGTGGTCATCATGGTCCGTCTAGGACCTTTGCTAAAGTAATGCATTTTGGCTTCTTTTGGCCAACTATTCTGAAGGATGCTACTACTTTCGTCCGTTCTTGTGATGCATGTCAAAGGACGGGTAATATTACACAAAGGCATGAAATGCCTCAAACTGGGATCTTGGAAGTTGATATTTTTGATGTTTGGGGCATAGACTATCAAGGGCCGTTCCCGTCACTTCATGGGAATCAGTATATCTTGGTAGCTGTGGATTATGTATCCAAATGGGTGGAAGCTGTTGCCACCCCTACTTGTGATGCTAAAGTAGTTGTAAAATTGTTTTAGAAGATTATATTCCCTCGGTTTGGAGTCCCTTGTGCTGTGATTAGTGATGGAGGGAAGCATTTTAATGAACGTCATCTGAATTCTTTGTTGAAGAAATATGGCGTTACACACCGTAGAGGATTGGGTTATCATCCCCAAACAAGTGGGCAAGTGGAGGTTTCTAATCGAGAGCTGAAATCTATTTTGGAGAAAGTAGTTAGCAAGAATAGAAAGGATTGGAGTCGTAAGCTTGACGATACTCTGTGGGCCTACCGAACTGGATTTAAAACTCCAATTGGTACATCTCCTTACCGTCTGGTTTACGGGAAGTCGTGTCATCTTCCAGTAGAACTTGAGTACCGGGCTATGTGGGCCATTAAAGAGCTGAATATCGATCCCTTACTGGTGGGTAAGAAACGATTGATGTAGTTGAATGAGCTGGATGAGTTTCGACTGCATGCTTATGATAGTGCTCGAGTTTATAAAGAACGAACCAAGAAGTGGCATGACAAGCACATTTTGCAGCGAGAATTCTATGTTGGAGACAAGGTATTATTATTTAACTCTCGTTTGTGATTGTTTCCAAGTAAGCTCCGTTCTAGGTGGTTAGGACCGTTTACTGTTGCTGAAGTAAACAAATTTGGGTCGGTTATGCTGAAAACCGATAAAGGAGAGACTTATGACAATTTGGGTCGGCCGAGTTCACAACTCGAGAAGCTGAACAGGATTATCACAGAAATATTGCTCGGCCGAATATGGGTTACTCGGTCGAGTATGAAATATACTCGGCCGAGTAAGGCCTACTCGATCGAGTATCGGCACAGTTCTCAGCAATGTCCAGTTTTCGTACAACAGTTATATTTCACTCGTTACTTGGTCATTTTGAGCGTGTTACCTATTGTTAGAATCGTAAGTGGACAAGATATCACCTCCAATTGGAATTACAGTAATATCATTTCTAGAACTTGACTTATGACAGTTTTAAGACAGCCCTTCCGTAATTGGTTTTCATACAAATCAATTTTTCTTAACAAAACTGTTGTGCGGAAGCGTTAATATCCCGTGTTGGGCCTCTGCTGTATCTATGTCCACAACCCATAATAGTACGATATTGTCCGCTTTGGGCCAAGCCCTCACGGATTTACTCTTGGGCTCCTTCCCAAAAGGCCTCGTACTATTATATTTTCTGGACACTCATAAAGATGATCTTCCATCTTTATTCTACCGATGTGGGATAAGGGTTTGCACCCTAACAATCCTCCCCTCAAACCAAGGACCATCATCTTGACTCGGACCTTGACCTCCATGGAGGACTCTCCCACTCTACAGCCCCAACTTCTAGACACCCGAAACATCACAAGTCTTGATAATCTCCCCTTAGCCGACACACCATGCTACCACGAGCCATCCATGTGCCCTTCTTGGGGATTTGCTACACATGCATATCGAACATCCTCTGCATCCAATATACCCTGGACCGGGTCCGTCACTTCAGAAGTCCTAGAACACAAACGGTCTCTGGCATCCAACCTGGAAAGGACCCACCAGACTTGTGGCACCCAATCTGATAAGGGTCCACCTGATCAACAGTTCTAGTACACAAATGGTCTTTTTGTCCCACAAGACCTATGACGCCTTTCATCCATTTAACCCTGGACCGGGTCTGCTCAAGGACTCACCCCGAGCTAGGAGTTCCATGCCTTACAGTGTACAACTTCAAGTCTTGGGCCTACTGATGCATCCCCGTGTCTAGCCCAAGTCGAACCTTGGGCTCTGATACCACTTGTTGTAACGGATGTAAGAAAGATAAATAAAGAACGTGAAAAAGACAACAGATTTACGTGATTCACTAACAATTGGTTAGCTACGTCCACCGGCAGAAGGGAAGAATATTATTGATCTTGAGGATTACAGATTTCAGAGTATACTCGTTAAGTATTCAGATTTCAGACGACTCAGATTTTTGACAGATTTCTGAATGAATAAAATAGACGGCTTATGAGAGTTTATATAGTACTCTCATAACAGATATTTTCCTTAACAGAATTAGGAAACCCTAATAGATATATGATACCCTATAGCAATTTCCTAAACAGACAAGGAAACTAAATAATAGTTTCCTAAACAGATAAGGAAACTAAATCAGACGCGGAATTCAGAACAGATTCAAGGCATATTCTAACAAATCCCAACCTTGACTTGAATCCTCTCACAACCAGACAGTGTACCAGATGCACCATAACGGTGCCAGATGTACCAGACGCACTAAACTAGTGTCAGATAATTCTCTCCCTTCTACCTCATATATTTACCTAAACGGGCAATCAGAAATTTCCAAATTTTAGCAAGTCCAAACAAAGTTGGAACTTCCTAGGTGGAACTGACCAGAAAATTCTTTTCAAAGCTGCCAATGCGCCTTGCCAGGATCAAACACAAACCTAACAACACTGACACATTGTACAGTATCAGATCTAGTGGAGACAGTAACATACATCAATCTTCCAAATAAGGGAACTCGAGATACATGCTCTTTCTCCTCTAGAACGGCCGTCTCAGCGGTGATTGGATCCGTCGATTTTCTCGCAAACGACACCTTTAGGCCTTCTTGTTTCAACAAGATCCGCATCTTGACCAGCCACGTAATCAAACTATTCCTCCCCGTGAATTTATCAATTTTCACACTAATTCCAGACATCTTTCTTACCAGATTCAGGAGCCCAGATAAATCTGGCTCTGATACCAGTTGTTGTGCGGAAGCGTTAATATCCCGTGTTGGGCCTCTGCTGCATCTATGCCCACAACCCATAATAGTACGATATTGTCCGCTTTGGGCCAAGCTCTCACGGATTTACTCTTGGGCTCCTTCCCAAAAGGACTCGTACTATTATATTTTCTGGACACTTATAAATATGATCTTCCATCTTTATTCTACCGATGTGGGAGAAGGGTTTGCACCCTAACAAAAACAACTTGAACATGAATAAGGCAAACAATAACAACTCAATGCTTCTAAAAACCAGTACATAGGTGAACTTTTACCATAACCATTTGTAAATTAAGTGCAACATTCATATGTATAGACGCATGACCTTAATCACATGCTACTACCAACAAACCAAACATTAATATCACCATAATCATATAAACATACCCCACATCACATTACATATACTCCAATCACTTCCATTCAAACCCAAAAATATACTTCATCCAACAAATACTTAAAGGTACAAGTGCAACACAAATTACTTTCTCACTTCATCCAACAACTTCACAAAAATCACAGCTACAATTAAAACATACATGACTTTAAACACACAACGGTTCCCAAGACTGCCCCATGTGACCGGTTCGAGATCGTAAGGGCCTCAATGCGACTTCGGGACGTCTGCAAGTCTTTGCGGTAGCTCCAAACAACTCTCCCCGGGTTCATTTTATTTAGACTCCCTAAGTTCATTGAGTTCATTAATTTTAAGTGCCAGAATCTTCGCTTTGGTACCACTTTGTAACACCCCCTCATACCAAGGTACCTTACCAAGGACTACCTTAGCATGAGAGACTGTTACCATCTCGGTTGCCCGAGGTTAGTATATCAAAGTTACCAATCCAAAACACAACTTAAAGTATAACTGATTAATGTTTACATGCTCCACAAATCCAAAACCAAAATACAACTAAGAAAGCTAAACAACTAGAAATTAAAGCTAAATCTCTTGACGGCGGAAGCTAGACTCGAGTGATGACTCCCCATAACTGTCCCATAGCTAAAGAACTGCGTCACCTGTCACAATCTGCTCACCATCTCCGAATGGATCACCACAGATTTTATAAAACAACAACGGGGTCAGTTACTGAATAATCAAAGTAAGACAAGTACAAAAAGGTAACCGGCTGATCAACATCCACCTCCATCTCCCGTTCTCACACAATAACCGACTACACACTAAAGTGTGTAGACCTGCCATATTTCCCATCGCAACAGGTAATCCTCGCCGCCAGTGGGGGACCGCAGCCAATCCCCACCTAAGTCCCGCTCATCAACGAGCGATAAACCTGTCCATTAATGTGCACATCTCCTCCTGTGGCGGGTTCCACAGAGGGCGAAACTAGGGCGTGAAGCCACTCCCGCAAGTGACTCCACTCAGCCGAGGACGCACCTCGCGAACCATCATCATCATCATCATCAATACAACGCCAACACCAACCCCAATACTCCAACAACAAGATCCGTAGGTAACCTCTATAACAATTACAACGATCACAATACCACATCAATCTTAAATCAATTAAACAACAAAACTGAGTAGGGAAACCCTACCTTTTCGCAATCCAAGCACACACAAGCAATCAATTATGATCCTTCACATATCCATCACCTACATAACATAATTATGTATAATTACCACCTACTCAATCAATTAATCATACACATAATGTAGACTCATCATAACTTAATAGGAATATCAACTTAAAGAACAAACACGATTTTTCCTGATTTTCCAGCACATGACAGACTCGATATAAAATACATAACTAATTCCATAAAAATCGAATCGATGCAAGGCCAATTGGATGGGAACCCCATGAGTATTATCAACAAATTATATCTAACAAAGTTTTCTCAAATTCCAAATTTATCAAGGGTTTTCAGACTGATTTCCAAACGCTGACAGAATCCGTCTCATAAAAAAAATTGATTCATAAAACGAGTTTAAAACATGTTTTTTCGGAAATTCCAAATCCTACTGTCATCTAGATGTTGGAGCTTGTGTCCTCCACAAATTAGTGTGATAACATTTGTAAATCTCTTACAGGTTCACAAGGGTATACTTCGTATTTTAATTAGTTGATTAACGATTACCTAATAACCGTTGGCTTGCTAGAAAGTTTGACGTTATTATCATACAGATGGCGGTGATCAACTGGTCCCTAAAGGTCACACCTATATGATGTGTTTGAGAGATGTGGTTATAGAAATATAATCACATTGACGCCTTATATGATTAAAAAGTTAGTCAATGTGTTGATGAGACAATTATTTAATGAAGATTAAATAATATTAGTTGAGACGAATTAACTGTCAATTCGTAAATTGAATATAATAAGTTATATTTAATTAAATGTATGTAATGTTAGCTTGGACGAATTAATCTGTTAATTCGTAATTAAATGTAATCGGTTATATTTAATATCAACAAGATGAATGTGTCATAATGGTAATAGTGAGGGTACTCAAACCAAGAGGTCATGGGTTCGATCCTCACTAGATGACAATTTACACATTTTATACATTTTTGGAATAACCGAAAATAAGAGAAATAACTCTCTTAATTTCGGTAAATTGGGCCGGAATTATGGAAAAGAAAATCCACCCTATTTCTCCATATACTCGGTTGTTATAAGGGGAGATGAGGGGATTTTTCTTAACCTAATTCTTTTCCCAATTCTTGCCTCCTCTTATCGGAAGAACACAAAAAAACCTAAAAATTAATCAGTGATTTTTGGATCGATTCTAGCAAAATCAAAGGGCATTTCTCATATCGTCTTGGGTGCAACTGATAGGCTAATATCAATTTTGATATTGTTCTTAGGCCGTTTTTGCTAGGACCAAAGGTTATTTCTTAATCTTTTACAATATTGTTTATGCAATTTAATTTTATGACTAGATTTCATCATCTTATAAATTCGCTATAGTCCTTAAATTAAAGGGATGCATACAGATAAATCCCACAAGTGGTATCAGAGCCAAGGCTACGAATTTTAATTTTGATGATTTTCATAAAATTGTTTGTAAACAATAATTAGGGTTTGCGAAAAAAATATATAATCGGTTGGATTTTTTTTATCCGTGGAATTTTTTTTCCTTCCGTCACGTTACTGTTAACGGATGAACAGTATTTTTATTAAAAAAAAAGAAAAAATTTCTGTTTTTTTTCCTTTCGGTTTTTCCTGAAAAACCGATTAAAGTTTTTTGCGGCTGTTTTTGTTTATGCCGATTTGAAAAGCATCCGAGAAAGGATTTTTTTTTATTTCACGTCACGATCGTTCACAGAGGGACGTTTTAAAAAAAAAAATTTTTTTTTGTCTTGTTTCGGTTTTTTACAGATAAAAACCGTGAACAATATGAGAAACGGGCTGTTTTTTTTGGTTCTTGCTGTTTTTGCCGAAAAAAAAGGGCTTGTTTTTTTTTTTCCTTGGTTTAGCCGAGACATATAAAAAAAAGGATTTTGTTTTTGTTTGTTTTGGCCAATATTAATTATACATTACCTTTACAATGTATGATTAATTGTTGTGAAATGGTTCACAATTTTGAGATACCTAATTATTTTAAAGCAGTTTAAAATATTGATGGATTAAATTCATATTACAAGTTTAATATGAATTAAGATTGAAATTAATGTGATTAATTGAGGAATTGTCACTTAATTTATTTTTAAATAGGTGGTTTGGAAAATTAATCTACATAATTAAAGAATTATGTCTTGCATGTTTAATTTATTTTAGTTGATGCATTTTATTTTAGTTGAATGAATCGATTGAATGGTTTAATTTACGTTTTTTTTTTTGCAATCGGTTGTAATTTGTAATACTTACTGTGACCTTAGTTAATTATGTTTTCGTAATGAAGGAAACATAATTTTTATGTAATTATGAGATCTCGAATCTCCTTTATTTTTTTCTTTAGTTTTGGGTTTTGAAATTAGAATGTAATAAATAGGTTTATTATGTAAATTTTATTTATTGTAATTTTCAAAGAAGACTAAAGATGGAGATTGGAGCTCACTCCCGCTACATGGATCAAGATGGAACATCGAGACAAGCTTCTCGGGTCCAAGGATGGATTCCAAACTTGTATTTTATGTTCATTTTGATAGGATAGGTCACACTAGGACTTTATTATTGCTTTTACGTTTTTCATTCCTATTGCTTTTCATTTACATGATAGTTTATGCATCATATTCCGCCTAAAACCAAACCACCTACTAAAATGCATGAAAATTGACACATATAGGTTGTATGTTAGTTTTCATAGACATACAGATGTCACATGTTTATTAAGCCATCATCTTAGTTTAATCATTCACGCATGCTAGATATTAGTTCACTTAAAATGAATTAAAATAAAGTTGACGGGATCTTCCTCTAAAACGGAAATTGAGATTAGTCTTTATGAGGGCAAACAACTATGAATCTCTTCTTCGTCGGTAGGCATAATATGACCCCTTCTACGTTGGGTAAGTAGTTGTGTTGACTTAGTTTACCTCAACATCATAGTCCGAAGAGTTTCTCGTGATTATGATGGACTAAAGATAGAATTTACAGAAATTTATCGACCAAGAATTCTAATGGTAGAATTAGCTAAAAGGTTAGCTTATCAATTTACAGAGAATTGAGTCTTGGGATCATTTTTATAATTCTTGAGGAAGGTCAATTATATAAATGTTTTGAGTCTTCGCGTTATGACATTAGATCATTAGACTTAAATTAAAATCGATGCACATGCTTATTATTTATTCTTCTTTTCGCATAGAAAACGTTTATTTTACCGTTACAACAAAATGTCTGGAAATAACGCAATCCAAATGCCTAGTGCCACACTTGGACGCGAGTCCTGGCTGAAAATATTCATGGACCAAATGAATCAGTTCACACGTTTGAAAAACGACGGGTCCAACTTTGCGGACTGGGAGGCGACACTACGGAATGCTGCCATTGCTGACGGTAAGCTCAGGTACTTAACTGAGCCAATACCGGTAAACCCAGGCCCCAATGCAGGAGTCAACGAGTCACTAGCTTATAGTGACTTCGTTATGGAAGCGGGTGCGATAAAGAACGTACTCATCTTTGCAATGGAAACCAATTTGCAGAGACGCTTCATTGCTCAGGGTGCAAACAAGATTTTCACCATGCTCACTAACGAGTTCTCAAAGGCACCGAGAATCGTTACTTATGAGCATACCTGTCGCTTCTTTGATGCGAAACTCCAGAAGGGCCAATCGGTTAGCCCACACATTCTTCACATGATTGAGAATGTCGAGAAGCTGGAGGCACTTGATTGTAAAATCAGTGAGAGCGTTGTCATAGACCGAATGCTTCATTCTCTTCACGATGGTTTTGCCCTTTTAAGGGCGAACTACTACATGAATGACTTGAAAAAGAGTCCTCATGAGCTACACTCTCTTCTCGTACAGACCGAGAAGGATATGAAATTGAGTGGGAGCATGAAGCAGGATGTTCTCACGATTTACAACAAGGGTAAAGGTAAGGGCAAGACTCATGGCGACCTAGCTGTAGGTAAGCCAAAGTTTAAAAAGCCAGGAAACGGTAAGAGTAAGCCCGGTGAGACTAGTGGCTCACAGGGCAAGGCAAAGAGTAAGGGCGGTGACATTGAGTGCCACCATTGTCACAAGACTGGACATTGGAGGAGGAATTGTCCCGTGTACCGTGAGGACATCAAAGTAGGCCGCGTCGTTCCTGTTGGTATGTCATCTTATATTCATATGATTGAGATTAACCATGCAAGTTTCGGAACTTGGGTACTTGATACTGGTTGTGGTTCTCATCTGTGTAATCATTTGCAGGGCCTAAAGAACATCATACCTCTCGAAAAGGGTGATGTGGACCTGCAAGTCGGGAATGGAGCACGAGTTGCTGCTGTCTCGAAGGGAACATACGTAATCCAACTCCTTAGTAGTTTTGAGTTATTTTTAAATAACTGTTACTATGTACCCAGTTTGTCTAAGAACATTATTTCTGTTTCCGTACTTGCTAAAGATGGTTTTGCATTTTCAATAAAGGATAATAGTTGTATTTTCTCTTTCAATGAAATGATTTATGGTAAAGCAGTTTCCATGAATGGAATTTACATCTTAGATCAAACCACGGAAGTATTACACATGAATAATAAGAAATTAAAGGTTGGTGACAAAGATCAAACCTATCTATGGCATTGTCGAATGGGACACATAAATGAGAAATGCGTAAAGAAACTCATCGATAATGGGACTATTCCCGCATTCGATTTTTCTGCATATGGCACGTGTGAATCATGTCTCATTGGCAAGATGACTCGAATTTCCTTCAAAGGTGTTGGAATGCGCGCTAGTAACCTATTAGGACTCATACATACTGATGTTTGTGGACCTATGTCAATTACCGCTAGAGATGGCTATAGATATTTTATCACTTTCACGGACGATTTAAGTAGATACGGATATGTCTACTTAATGAAGCATAAAAGTGAGTCCTTTGAGAAATTCAAGGAATACCAGAACAGGGTACAGAACCAACTGGGTAGAAAGGTTAAAGCACTCCGTTCAGATCGGGGTGGCGAATATCTTTCAAATGAGTTTGATCAACACGTGAAAGACTGTGAAATCGTTTTGCAGTTAACTCCACCTGGAACACCTCAATTGAATGGTGTGTCCGAACGGAGAAATCGAACCTTACTTGATATGGTTCGATCCATGATGAGTCACACGGTAGTGCCTGATTCTTTATGGGGTTTTGCTCTTTTGTCAGCTGCTCTTATACTTAACCGAAGTCCGACTAAAGCTGTCGACAAGACTCCATATGAAATGTGGAAGGGAACGGTCCCTAACTTGACCTTTATTCGGGTTTGGGGTTGCGAGGCTTATGTCAAGTGGAGACACGAGGATAAGCTCGGCCTGCGATCGGTCAAGACATACTTTATAGGTTATCCAAATGGAACATTTGGTCATTACTTCTATCCGCCTACCGAACATCGAGTTTTTGTTGCGGCTAGTGCGACGTTCTTAGAGAAAGAATTTCTCGAGAACAAGACGATTAATATAACCTTCGAGCTGTCGGAGATTCCAGAACCAACAACCGAGGAACAGATGGAGGAAGTTGTTCCTCCAACTGATGATACGGTTAGTATTCCTGAGGAACCTAGGAGGTCGGGTAGAGTCTCACATCCTCCGGACAGATACATTGGTATGGTCGAGGAGAATGACGTTTTACTCCTAGAGAGTAATGAACTCGCTACCTATAAAGGTGCTATGGCCTGTTCCGACTCAAAGCTATGGCTCGAAGCCATGCAATCCGAGATGGACTCCATGTATGAGAATGACGTATGGGATCTAGTTGATTTACCTAATAAGGTAAAACCTCTACAGTGCAAATGGCTTTACAAAATAAAGCATTCTGTAGACGCGCAACCAGATACCTATAAGGCACGACTTGTGGCAAAAGGTTTCACTCAAGTGCACGGATTGCATTATGATGAAATTTTTGCACCCGTAGTCATGTTACGTTCCATTCGAATAATCTTAGCGATTGCCGCTTTTCATGATTATGAAATTTGGCAAATGGATGTGAAAACTGCCTTCTTAAACGGTTATTTGGAGGAAGAGTTGTACATGGTGCAACCCGAAGGTTTCATTGATCCTAAACATCCTAAGAAAGTATGCAAGCTTAAGCGTTCCATTTATGGACTTAAGCAAGCTTCTCGGAGTTGGAATCATCGTTTCGACCAGGTGATAAAAGAGTATGGTTTCACTCGATCGGTCGAAGAACCATGCTTATATATCAAGTCGAGTGGGAGCAAGATTGTATTCTTGATATTGTATGTCGATGACATACTTCTGATTGGGAATGACATTCCTCTCCTATCTTCGGTTAAAGAATGGTTGAAGAACCATTTCCAGATGAAAGATCTGGGTGAGGCACAACGCATTTTGGGAATCCGTATCTACCGAGATAGATCACGACGGACGTTATCACTTAGTCAGGAGTCTTATTTGGATAAGATTCTTGAGAAGTTCAGCATGACCAACTCCAAGAAGGGGAACCTTCCAATGACGTCTGGGATGCAGTTGAGCAAGTCTTAGTCACCCACGACGCCTGAAGGGATTGAGCGTATGAGTCGTGTTCCTTATGCATCTGCAATAGGATCGATCATGTATGCCATGATATGCACACGTCCAGACGTGGCATATGCATTGAGTATGACGAGTCAGTACCAAAAGACTCCAGGTGAAACACACTGGATAGCTGTTAAAAACATCCTCAAGTACCTACGGAGGACTAAGGATTGGGTATTGACTTATGGAGACGATACTAAGCTATGCGCAATCGGTTACGCAGATGCTAGCTTCCAAACGGATCGAGATGACTCAAAATCTCAGTCCGGGTTCGTCTTCACTCTTAATGGTGCTGCGGTCAGCTGGAAGAGTTCCAAACAGAGTGTTGTAGCCGATTCTACTACTAAATCCGAGTACTATGCCGCTTCGGAGGCAGCAAAGGAAGCGATATGGATGCGTCAATTCTTACAAGGACTTACGGTTGTTCCTAGTTCGAATGACCCGATCACCATCTATTGTGACAATAGAGGCGCCATCTTCCAGGCTAAGGAGCCAAAGTCTAGCAACAAATCTAGACATGTACATCGGAAAGCTCATCTGATCCGTGATTACGTGGAGCAAGAGGAGATAGTGATAGACAAGATTGCGACGGATGATAACATCGCGGATCCTCTCACTAAACCGTTGAATTATGATAAGCATGTAGGGCATGTTATTTCCATGGGAATTAAACGTGTTCCTGAGTTGTAGTACTTGATTATGGATTTGATACATTATCTTTTTCATATACTATTTATAACTTCATCGTTTTATTATAATATTTTGTTTTTCATGTGGATTGTACTGACAACTTTGAACACCACAATGTGACCTGAATTACATTATATTTGTTTGGTCCGTAATCGCCCATGTGAGCTGATTACTCCGGCTATTATATTGTGCAGTCGATTAATGGTGGGTTCAACGAGCCATAAGTCAAACTGTTGACTGATCGATCACAAATGCGAGATTATAACGATACCTCGTAGGACAAATTTTTGTGACAACGTAATGGAGTCCTAAATGTTTAAAACATTCGGTGCCAGGTCGTGGATAGGACATCCATTGTGTTCCTAGAGTCGATTCTTTTGACTATCGACTGTCTCTTGAGATTAAGGCAGTTTTTGGGTGACTTTGGTTTCTTTCTCACGGTCTGCCGTAACTGGAGGCTAAGTAGATTTTTTCTGGGTCATTTCATACTGTGCTTACCTCTGAAGGATTCGAGTTGAGGAAAATATCCAACCCTTATCAGGTATAGTTATTTCTTAGGGCCACTCGAGGAGTTGTAACTGAAATGCATGGCCATGCTCGAATGATGATTCGTTTATCAGTTAAGTTACTCTCTAGTCGGGGAAACCACTCTTGATAATGATCGCTTGTAAAATACGACCTTTTTGAATACGGATTTGCAAATTGTTTTACATTGAGTGGGAGAAATTTTAGGATATGAGAATCGGTTATCGCACATACACTTGTGAGGACAATGGGAGTTTGTTGGAGCTTGTGTCCTCCACAAATTAGTGTGATAACATTTGTAAATCTCTTACAGGTTCACAAGGGTATACTTCATATTTTAATTAGTTGATTAACGATTACCTAATAACGGTTGGCTTTCTAGAAAGTTTGACGTTATTATCATACAGATGGCGGTGATCAACTGGTCCCTAAAGGTCACACCTATAGGATGTGTTTGAGAGATGTGGTTATAGAAATATAATTATATTTATGCCTTATATGACTAAAAAGTTAGTCAATGTGTTGATGAGATAATTATTTAATGAAGATTAAATAATATTAGTTGAGACGAATTAACTGTCAATTCGTAAATTGAATATAATAAGTTATATTTAATTAAATGTATGTAATGTTAGCTTGGACGAATTAATCTGTTAATTCGTAATTAAATGTAATCGGTTATATTTAATATCAACAAGATGAATGTGTCATAGTGGTAATAGTGAGGGTACTCAAACCAAGAGGTCATGGGTTCGATCCTCACTAGATGACAATTTACACATTTTATACATTTTTGGAATAACCGAAAATAAGAGAAATAACTCTCTTAATTTCGGTAAGTTGGGCCGAAATTATGGAAAAGAAAATCCACCCTATTTCTCCATATACTCGGTTGTTATAAGGGGAGATGAGGGGATTTTTCTTAACCTAATTCTTTTCCCAATTCTTGCCTCCTCTCATCGGAAGAACACAAAAAAACCTAAAAATTAATCAGTGATTTTTGGATCGATTCTAGCAAAATCAAAGGGCATTTCTCATATCGTCTTGGGTGCAAGTGATAGGCGAATATCAATTTTGATATTGTTCTTAGGCCGTTTTTGCTAGGACCAAAGGTTATTTCTTAATCTTTTACAATATTGTTTATGCAATTTAATTTTATGACTAGCTTTCATCATCTTATAAATTTGTTATAGTCCTTAAATTAAAGGGATGCATACAGATAAATCCCACACTAGACTCTATAAAGATGATTTATGAAAAATACCTTAAACTGAATCGACATATAAATTAGGGTTTCAAATCAATTTCCACAACCAAATCAGATTCGCGGACTTTTCAGCGACATGTTCATAAATAAATCACTTAGGACAAACCATAAGAAATTTGACTACGAAATCTGAAATGCATAAACTAGACTTCAAATAAATAAGACTATCTTTTCAAACTTTTCGAAGACGACGACTTTAAAACAGTATAAACAATTGAATGAGATTGACTTACAAACAGGGAAATCGAATTAGGTTGAAATTGGTGAGAAATCTTCAATCAAATGAAGGACTCGACAAATCCTCTTCCTCTCCCTCTCTCTAGGTTTAGAAATAGTTTTAGAGATGTTCAAATGATTTTAGAAATGACTTAAGAGTTATAAACAAAATCCTTGGTCAAAACATATTGAAAATCACACACACTCATTGAACCTAAGTTTACTCGGTCAAGTGCACTCGGCCGAGTAACACACACTCGACCGAGTACCAACCAAGTACTCGACCGAGTAATCCAACTAAAATACGGAGTATTAAAGTATGCCATGTAATCGACGCGGTTAAAGCCCTTGGACTTGACGGGTCGACGTTTATTGGGAAGAACCCAGTACTCGGTTGGAGTGCATTTTTCTTCTCAAGATCATCTGCATGGTTAATGACCACATAAATCCGCAGTCGCATAGACAAGCATATAGCACGAAAACATATAAGCACATAAGCATATAAGCATGTAAGCAATTAGCACTTAATATCTCGCGTGAGGGGAGATAGAAGTTTTGAAAGTTGTGAAGCTTAAATATTGAGTCTTGTTGCTCGTAAATCCGTGATTTGATAGATTGGAGACACGTGACCATTACGACATTGACTCACACGGACGCATACTGACAGACTGACAAACAGACGGTCGTGAACGTGATACAAACTTGGTATTGACACGACACGGGGGTGATTTGACAAACTTTGCTTATATGTGTGCAACTCCTTAGCCAAGAAATGGGTGACAACGCACATCAGATCCTTGGAGTATAAGGTCCACTTGGCTGGGGAATACGAATTGATTATCTTATCCAGACATCTTTGCCTCCGTTTGCTTGTTTGAGATCCTTTCTCGAGTTTTGATGATTCGGACAGCGGAACCAAGACCTTGTCATCGTCGAAACCGAGCACTAGGCTAAATGTGGTTTATTTTGGACTGTAATTGAGACTCAAAAGATGTTTGAGGATAAAGGACGGGTGGCGTCCCGAAAGAGAAGCTCCCAGAGTGAGAAGATGTGAATTTGGCAAAAAGAGGAATGGGCGACGTCTTAAGGAAAAAGCCCCCAGTGAAGAGGTATAAGATTAATTTTTGCAGCTGGGTGGGCCGCTTTTGAGGATTGATGCTGATGGTTGAGATTGAAAGGGGTATGCGGTTGTGTCCTTCTTGGGGGACTTCCTACGTATTCGCGTGTTTGCGAAATCAAACCAGATCGTAGTTCTTGCTGGGTGTGAAAGAGGTTGCAAATTGAAGGTGTAAAAATTGAATGTGTGTGGGGGTGTAGTTGTGCCCTCGTAATAAGACTGCCTACGTATCCACGTGTTTCTGAAGTCAAACCAGATCATATTTCTTACGTGTGTGTTGATAATTGATTTTGAGGTATATGGTTGCGTCCTTGACGGACTGCCTACGTATTCACGTGGTGTGAAATCAAACCAGATCGTAGTTCTACGTGTGTGTTGATAATTGATTTTGAGGTGTATGGTTGCGTCCTTAAAGGACTGCCTACGTATTCACGTGGTGTAAAATCAAACCAGATCGTAGTTCTGCGTGTGTGTTGCTAATTGATTTTGAGGAGTATGGTTGCGTCCTTGAAGGACTGCCTACATATTCACGTAGTTTGAAATCAAACCAGATCGTTGTTCAACAGGTGTGTGCCTAAGCTAACTGTTAGGGCCTTAAAGTGTGAGGGTCACGACGATAAATGCCGTTTAATGACTCGAAAATTGATGAGAGAATTCCCCTCGATTATGAGTCAATGAGATATAGTTTGTGAAAATGTTCCTTATCATGTGAGCCCACTAAAAAGTGGACCCTAATGGTAGATTGGGTATATCCCGTTCTCGGTAGCAAAGCATTCAAGGACTCCGTATCTGGGTCAGGGTAAAAATGGCTTCGACATTATGGAATGTGGAGCTTGGTAATAATAGGTTGGTTTGACAGATAAAAATCTGGAGCTGAGGGTCACGACAGTAAATTCCGTTTGGTGACTCGAAAGCTGATTTGATTGGAGAGAATTCCCTCTTGATCATGAATCGAAGAGGCATAGATTGTGAAAATTTTTCTTGTTACGTGAGCACACTAAAAACTGGACCCTAAGAATGAAATGGGCATGTCCTGTTCCGGTAAGCAATGTTTTTTTGAAGACTCCGTATCTGGGTCAAGGTGAAAATGGCTTTGACATTATGGAATGTGAAGCTTGGTAATAAGAGGTTTGTTTGACAGATAAAAATCTGGAGCTGAGGGTCACGACGGTAAATTCCGTTTGGTGACTCGAAAATTGATTGGAGAGAATTCCCTCTTGATCATGAATCAAAGAGGCATAGTTTGTGAAAATGTTTCTTGTTACGTGAGCACACTAAAAAGTGGACTCTAAGAATGAAATGGGCATGTCCAGTTCGGGGAAGCAATGTTTTTTGAAGACTCCGTATCTGGGTCAAGGCGAAAGTGGCTTCGGCATTTTGGAATGTGAAGATTGGTAATAAGAGGTTTGTTTGAGAGATAAAAATCTGGAGCTTGTATTTGTGGTGTTTAGGCCGATGGGTTACGATTTGTAATGTGGTGTGGAATGGGGTCTCGAGCTTGATGTGGCCCGAACACGAAAGGGTTGGTAAAAAATGCGGGATCAGATTTCCATGTCTGGATCCTAAGGGGTTAAGGTGTGATGTTTCGAGCCTGAGGGGAATCCTCATAAGTCTAGATAGTTCTCCCTATAATAGTCTCTAGATAGACTTAGGGGTGAAGCGATATTGGTTATGATCTTGAGGGGAATCCCCAGGATCCTAGATAGGTCTATATGTAACAGTCTCTAGAAGGACTTTGGGGGAGGGGGGGAAAGCAAAGTTGTGTTTTTTGTTAGTTGACGAGCCTTGAGGTCTTATTTTAGCTCTTTGACATCAGGTTTTGGTGTTTTTGTGTTTTGGGAATATTGGTCCAGGGTTTTGCTGTTTGATGCTTTATTTGGATTTCGGCCATTTAAAAGGGTTTCAATCTTATTTTGTTTTGATTTTGTCTCGGGTCTTGGCCTTCGCATGAGTAGCTTCTTACTATGGGTTTTGCTTTGGTTTTTGCTTTGGCTTTGGGTGAATGGCTTTTGCTTTGGCATTGGGTTAATTGCCTTTTGGCTTTGGGATGTAAGGCCTTTTGAATATGACTTTTGCTCTGGAGAAATGTCGGTGGTATTTATTGTTTGTGCACTGGGTCACGGTCGAATTCACGAACATTACAGAGCTCAAGTCAAACGGATCTTCCTCCGAGGGCATTGGAAGAGTAGACCGTTTTAAGGTTTTGGAGTTTTTTTTGTTTAGGTTAGACTAACATTTTTGTTAGACGTTTGTTTGTGTTTTTGGGGTGTTTTTTTGTGGGAAAAGGGTTTGACTTGGTGGGTCCAGGTCTCACCTTGGAGGCATGTGTTTCTTGTTGGTTTATCGTTTGCTTTGGTAGTTTGTTGCTTGCGGGCTTGCTTTGTTTTGGTGGTTTGCTTCATTTTTGGAATTTGGTAGGCTTAGATCTACTCGTCCTTTGATATCCTTCGTTCGAGGATGGTGAAGGTGCAACCGGGGATGTACCCGGTGGTGAGAGGCTGATTCTTTATGATGGGATGTTTTTGTGGGCAATGGGCTTGCCTTCCGTCATTGATCATGAACAAGGAGATGTTCAGGTTTGTTATCTGGGTTCGTCGTAGAATCCTTTTGATAAAAGCTCGTTCTAAATTGGGTGTTAATGAAGGGTTTCGATTGCTAGACATGGAATAGGTAAAGGGATAGACACGGAGTTCCGGGTCCTCTGCTTACTCGGTACGGAATGTCACTCGAGTGTACTCACATTGAATCGGAATATATGAGGTATTTGTTTTTTTAAAAATCAATTCTCAAATCAATTCTCGTTGTCAACAGGAACTGGTAAAGGTAGAGAGAAGAATATACGTGAAAGTTGTGCTTTTATTTAGACAAATAAAAGGTTAGCACAGACTCGAGGAATACATGTGACTCATGGGGACAACCCCCAGTTTGTCACTTAGAAATAAAAGGACAGACACTAGGATAGATATGAGTAAGCCTAAGACTTGAACTCTGACTCAATCTCAGATACGAACTCCTAATCATCACTTTCCTCTTCGAATGTCTCATTCTCAGCATCCAGTAGCGTGAATGTTTGGTCTTGAGCATTGACCCACTTGAGCACTTCACTCTCATTGTTTGGGACGATATGAGGACAATTGTCCATGAGGCTTTTATCTCCTTGCAGAATGAGACGTTCATTAGGGTTGTTTTCATCACTTGGTTGGCCTAGGGATGAAGCAATCGGTTCATGGTTGTCGATCATATATTGAATAGCATGTTTCAGTATCATGACCTTTTCCTTGATGATATTGGCAATATGCACTGCCGTCCCAGAAACGAGTTTTCCTACATTCAGGCGGGTCCGGAGTGGGCCCGATTGGTTGTAGCTTCCCTTTAATCATGAGCCTTTGAAGAGCTGCGGAATAAGTTGTGTTGAGATTAGTGAATGTCCTTTGAGAACGTTCAACTTTGCTGTTTGACTTGAGACATCCAGGAGGATTGTCTAGACTGTGAGGTTCGACTAGGATTGAGCCTGCTTCGATCATATCTTGAATGACATTCTTCAGCTTGTAGCACGTTTTGGTATCATGACCTTTGCCCTGGTGGTACATGCAGTACGCATTACCATCCCAGAATCGGGTTTTCTTGCATTTAGGCGGGTCCGGAGTCGGACTGATGGGTTGCAGTAATCCTTCTGAAGAAAGTATCCCCAGAGCGGTGCCATATGTTATTCCAGAGTCTGTGAATTCCCTTTGATGTTTTCTCATGGTTTTTGTCAACCCTGAGCGAAAACAGTATTTGGTCGTTGTCAATGGCAAGTTTTTGGGATGTTGCTTGGTATTTTGAAAGGGATTTTGGTGAGGCAATTTCATGTTCTTTGTTGGTGGGTTCATGGGTGTGCGAACCATTAGATGATTCCTCATTTTCAACAGCTGTTGGTTGGTGAATGGAGGGTTGGTCTTCTCCTTGATGGTCAGGTTCATTTTCTGTACTACCAAACTTCTTCACCAAATTTGCTACCCGGGTGTTCAAATCATCGATAGCCACTTGCAGCTTTGAGAATATGTTGTTGATGGAGACGGAGAGTATCATTATACCGCTTTGTATGCCATCCTCATCAATTGCATGATTTTTCTCATCGTCAGGAGAGATAAGATGAGAGCAGTCTAGGAAAGATTCCTAACTGTGTTCAATAGGGATTTCAGGATGGTTGTTCTTGTCATTTGCTGAGGAAGGTAGTGATAATTCTTCTTTTTCGATCATATCAAGGATGACGCCTTTTAGGGGGAGACACATTTCAGTTTCATGTCCGCGACCTTGATGATATTGACAAAACAGTTTTCCGTCCCTTCTACGTCCTCGCTTGTTTGGTAAAGGGTCTGAAGTTGGACCAATCGGTTTGAGCTTTCCTTTGGAAATTAGCCTTTCAGAGGCTGTGGCATAAGGCATACCCAGATCAGGGAAGGGCCCATGAGGTCATCTGGTTTTGGTTGGTGGAGAACCCAAGGAATTGGTTTCAGTGGTTTTGGTAGCCTTCCAACTAGGGTTGGTTTTGTCGTTGGCAAGTAGTCGGCTTTTAAGGACCTTAATCCTTTGCTCAATATCACAAGAGGAAAAATTCCCGGTTATCATTTTGTCCTCAACTTGGGAGAGACGAGTGCCCAAGTCTTCCACGGTAGCTAGGAGTCGAAGGACCACGTTGCTGATTTTGGCAGAAGTCACGATGGATACAGATTGATCGGCTTCTTGAGTTTCTTGT
This sequence comes from Silene latifolia, assembly GCF_048544455.1. Classification (NCBI taxonomy): domain Eukaryota; kingdom Viridiplantae; phylum Streptophyta; class Magnoliopsida; order Caryophyllales; family Caryophyllaceae; genus Silene; species Silene latifolia. The sequence goes on from NC_133535.1 coordinate 86,893,293, forward strand.
TGAAGATCGATGGCACCCAAAGGGATTCCTGTTTGACATATCGATAGGCGTATTAACTTGTCTTGGCAAGGGATCGCACAAACAAAGGCAAGTACGACTTATATGTACAAAAGGTAGGTCTGTCGTGGAGACGCGACGGTGCGACTAGATTTTGAGTTGATTAAAGATCGCGAATGACCTCTTGTGTGCAAACTCAGGGTGCAAGACGCTTGACCTTTGACCCGTAATGTAGGGGAAAGACGGGTTTAATACCCGAGAGGTTTTGACTCTGCTAACGCCATTGAAGATGTCTCGACAATTAGGCAACACGACCTAGACCAGAAGGTAGGTACTAACTTCGGCGGACACTCGACTTTATGTAGACGACTTGACTTGAAATCGACTGGACTCTAATCGACTCGAGGCTGAATCGGAAAGGTGGATTGATATGTTCGATGTCATTATTTGAAAAAGATTTTCGAAAATAGAAAATTTTCAAAAAGCGAGATTTGCTTGAGGTTGTCTTTCAAAAAAAGGTTAAGTTTATTCTCAGAAGACGGGTTTGAAATAATCAGGGGTTGCGACTGCTTAGAAAACGTTGTGTTATTTTCAAAGACGGGTTTCAAAATTCAGAATCACGGATTCGAAAATCGAGAATTGAAGAATTTGGATTCGTCATCACAATGGCCATGAAAACCGCTAAATTTGTTTTCAAAGAATTTGAAGTAGGGTTGAAAATTTGAAAACGGTTAAATTTGTTTTTAAACGATTTGAAAATGAATTGAAAATTTGAAAACGGTTTAATTTGTTTTCAAACGATTTGAAAATGGGTTGAAAATTTGAGAACGGTTAAATTTGTTTTCAAACGATTTGAAAATTTGGTTGAAAAATTTGAGAACAGTTAGATTTGTTTTCAAGCGGTTTGAAACTTGAAAAATTGCAATGGCTTAAATCGTCATTACGGCGGCTTAGAAAACGGTCAAATTCATCTTCAAAAACGCGATTTAAAATTTGGAAAATTGCAATGGTTTAAAAATTGAGGATTTCGAAAATAGAAATTGCCATTATAACGGCGTGGAAAATGGCATTTTGGTTTTGAAACTGATTTTGAATTTCGAAAGTTCATCATTACGATGCATTGGAAAGTAGCGGTTCGGTTTTCGAACCCGGTTTTTGGGATTATGAAAATCGAGTATTGAAAATTCGAAGGGTTGAAATTTTTGAAGCCTAGAAAACATTGTGTTGTTTTCGAGGGCGGTTTTGAAAAAGGTACATTGTTTTCGAGGTGTGAAACGGTCTTGAGAATAGTGTATTGTTTTCGAGGACGGTTTTCGAAATCCAAAAGGTGCGTGTTTTGAAAATCGGGATTTGCAAATTTTAAAACTGTTGTGGTCCTAAAAACAGCGCGCCATATCCGAAGACGTTTTTGAAATGGTTCTCGAAAACAGTGCATCATTCTTGGGATTTGAAACATCCTCGAAAATGGTGCGTTTGTAGATACCTCATTTCTACACTTTCCGCCTACCACCCAGAGATGATTGGGCCGCATGTTTGGTACACGAAATGATTTATGACAGTTCGTAAGTTTATCGTCAAGTGATAGCTCAAATACTTGTGTCTACCCCTTGGTCATCATCTACGCGCCGATACGGTTGTTTTGACAGTAATTATAGTTCATTTGGAGCCCGGGTCAAAAATCGCTTCATTTTCTAAGAAACCGTTTAAAATGCCGAGTCGGAATGTTCTAGAATATTCCGGATATTTATTCCATAATTTAATTTTATATCTTTTGGCAAAATATCATCCATAAAACATATTTTACGAAATAAGGAATTAGCGATCTACCGCAATTCCATAATAGAAACGTGGAAATCTTTCTTCCGCAGGAGGAAACCTCTGGGGAATGACGCAGCAGATGCTGCGCCTCTTGGAAGGATCGCAGCAGCTGCTGCGCCCTTTCTCCAGCCTATTTCGCTGTTTACAAAAATTTTCCGTGATTTGTTTCCAAAGTTTGAGTCATTCCATAACTCTTCACATATTTTAGTATAAATAGAGACCTTCGGTCTCCATATTTTTCACGCGAGTGTCCGCCCTTCTCTTCTCTCTTTACATTCTAGACCGTGCTCTAAGCTTTCGACGCCTATGTGCTTGATCAATCGACCACGTAAGCTCAGATCATTCTGAGTTCCAGTCACGTTGCATGACCGACCAATTTGACCACTACACATCAATCAATCAATTAATCTAAAACCCTCCAACGAGGGCACTTTCTACATACATTCTAGTCGAGCAATCACTAAACGTTAACTTAGTTAATCTCGTTTCGTCAAACATGTAAGTCTGAGGGTGTGAATCCCATCTTTTTTATTGTATTTTATTTTTGTATCCATTAATGTAAGATTCACGTCAAAAACACATTCAAAACCGACTTTAAAAACCTTTATTCAAAACTGTTTTTAACGAAATAGCAGTTACCAGACGTCGAGAAGAAACGCAGCAGCAGCTGCGCCTCTTCGAAGGGTTGCAGCTCCTGCTGCGCCTCTTCCAGAGGTTGCCGCTCCTCCTGCTCTTCTTCTTCTTCCTCGGGTTTCTGTAGTTTTGTTTCTTTTCTTTTCTTTTCTTATTTTCTTCCTTTCTTTTGTACATAAGACCGTGTTTTAAACATGTTTTATCGTCCCCTTCAATTATCACGTTTGTTCTCGACTTAAATCCCTTATAATCGATATTTGCGGGTTTTCGTCATTAAATCAAACCCGGATTTTAGAAGCTCTATTTGTCCATATCAAGTCTCTGTAATTCGCCCTTTGTACATATTTTCTTTGTTTATTTTCAGTTTGTCAATTCCTTTCAAAGTTCGTTCCTTTTGTGTACCTTCATCGCTATTTGAAGAGACCCAATTTGATTAAGTTAATGTTGATGATGCCTTAAGACACATTAATCTCATTGTTATTTAATTGTGTGCCTCTTAAGTTTTAACCATGTAGCATGAAGCTCCAATTGTCAATTCAAGGTTATCAAGAATGTCATCATGAAGATCAAAGACGAAGATTGTCATTAGTGCTAAAGTCATGTGTTGTAAGGTGATCGTTAAACACTAATTTACGTTTAGGTGCAAAAACAACAGTTCAGTCAACTGTTAATTAAGGCTCATCTTTGAAAGAAATATTTTGAAATTATTTAAATCTTTGTTAAAATGCTTTCAAGTATCACAAATGATTTCTGGAAATGTTTTGAAGTCTTTCGGCGGAGTAGTCCAAAGCAAAAGCCTTATTGCGGAGTAGCTTTAAGCATGAAGTCTTTCAGCGGAGTAGCCCAAACCAAAAACCTTATTGCGGAGTAGCTTTAAGTAAGGAGTCTTTCGGCGGAGTAGCCCAAAGCAAAAGTCTTGCAAGCGGAGTAGCTTTTAAGCATTAGCAACCGGAGTAGGTTGGGGAGTTGTTTTATTATTCGGGGTGGTCTTAGTTTGTATGAGTTTACTTCTGAGACATTTAATAAAATAGCGTTGGACGTAGGTCGCGGAGTAGTGACCGAACCAGTTTTTAAAACATCGTTTGTCGTGTCTATTTCGTTTTATTTCCACTGCACACTCTACTTATGTTTTTATCTACAGAATCAACTGTTGAGTACACTGTAACTTCTGCTTGCTGAATCGTTGTTGATTACTTCTAACTCTCTAGTTCTAAGTATCGACTTCTTCTTTCATCTAAGCATTGTTTAAAGTGTTTAAGAGTTTTAAAAGAAGTTTTCATTAAGCGTAAATTTTAAATAGACACCTAATTCACCCCCTCCCCCTCTTAAGTGCTCTCGCCTGTGACTCTTCAATTGGTATCAGAGCCTTGTGCTCTTGATAGCTGGTTAATTACCAGAGAGTTGATCCTATAGTCATGGACGGGAAACATACTAAGTACCTGTAGATACCCAGTATCTGCTGAGACTCCAACAAACACCCGATGATTATCGGACTATAACATGTTTTGGAATCACGGCGTTTGATCGACAGTTTGTGTACAACTTCACGTCGGAAAACTTAAAACTATTTCAAAAATAAAACATTTCAAAACATTTCAAAAATACCTGGTGTGTTTAATGCACGACGACGGGGTCGCAATGACACTAACTAGAGTCAAAACCGACACCGGACCAAAAACCGACTCAAAAATTCAAATCCCGACTCCAACAACGAGTCAAACCGAGTCAACCACCAAAAATAAAACATTTCAAACCTTCTACCTTAAGTTTTCCCGGATTCATGAATGGTCAAGTACCAAACATGTGACTACAAAACCTAGGATAGAACAAATCATGATTGCATTTGTGTGAAAGCGACAACACACCTCGAAGAACCACAACGTGGCTCGCGCCTCTTTGAGCAGCCCAGGTGGCCACGTCGCTCAAAATTCACACAACCACTCATTTCCCTATAAATACCCCTCAAATGCCCCCCATTTGAGACTTACGCGAGTGTCCGCCCCCTCTTTTCTCCCTTAAAATTCTCGACTCGACTTATTAAGTCACAATCCGACGCGTATTTACGACCTACCGATCGTAAATACAAGCCTTACACATTGTTTGGTACCGTCATCGTGCATTAAATCACTTGACCGACCACTTCGACCATTACACCGTCACTAATCTTAAAACACTCTTTTTACTTACCAAAACGGTTTTAAACCGACTCTTTTCCGACCAAACGAGTTGTTACACTTACGTCGGTTTTTCGCCATAACCAAACATGTAAGTATGAGGGTGTAAAAATCCTTCTTTTATCATGTTTTTATTTGTTTCATCACTACAACATGCTAAAACTTGCATAACATGAACCAAAACAGGGGATAAACGAGCCAAAACTGATTTTTGGCCTGAGACAGAAGCCCCTTGGCTCGCCGGCTTGCCCGCGCCTAAATAGGGTGTCCAGGTTAGAACTCAACCGTGTTTGTTCTCGTCATTTCCCTTTAATCCATTTTCATATTTGTAATCGGTTTTTACCATTTTGAATATTTTCAAACCTTTTTTTTTTATTTCACTTGTTTTAACCATAAAACATTTTTCACCCTTGGTTCCTCATACCATGACGGTTAAATCCGTGTTTCGGTGATAATATTTGGTTAATAACATTTAAAAGGTATTTTAAAACCTTTTATTTCATTTTGGGAGGTATTTTAAAGCCTTTCATTACTTCTTTACATTTTCAAAACAAGCATATAGTCACCAACACAAAGTCATCCTTGGTTCTACATACCATGCCGGATTTTAACCCGGGTACGATGACGAGTATCGACTAATTACATTCAAATGAACTTAAAACAATTAGTTCATAGTCATTTTCAAAACTATTTATGTCAAGTTTGTCAAAGTCGAACCCGACACCGAATATCATCAAAACCATGATGATTATTCGAGTCTCGTTCCTCAAATCCACAAATGCGGTCCAAACGACCCCTTCAAACCAAATCGGGTTCAAATGCCCATTTTTCAACACGTTTTATAACGTTTTCTAAATGGTCAGAATACGGCATATAACCGTAAGTTGACCCGCGCCTCAAACAGGCCTTTCAATCCTCATTTTCAAAACCAGGGGGAGGCCCCTTGTATCGCCGGTTGGCTCGCTCCTCATGTAGCCGTCTGGTACAGGGCCTGTTCCCTTTCTAGCATTAGTGTAGGACGATCCCGACTCCGGTTAGCCCGGATATAGGATGGATCAGATGACTATTTGCTTAATCAAAATCACAGTTGCAAAACGCTTTACCAAGACAAATGGATCACGTTATGCACCCTAAACCTAATACAGTAAATGGATGTTTAATTCCCGTCTTGCATGCAAATCAACCATAAATCCAACTCGACATCTTATACTTGATACTTGGATTAAATCAACCGACTTTGAAAGCTCTCACATGTTAGGTTTAAATTATTGGATGTGCATTCATGCAATTAAACCGTTTTATCAACTTTTGCATTCAACCAATCAAGATCGATCAGTAGAGGCCGCTACCGTGGGCGGGATTGGGTGTCTGATTAAAGGGCTTCCCAATACTTACCTTCACCTCTTACTCAGAAACTTTGGATAGTGGACGACCTTATCCAGGGCGTACGAGAGTCATTCTAGAGATAGGATGCTAAAGAGGGACGATTTCCTTATCTTTAGTACCTATGTCAAACGCTGCTTTGTGCTTCGATTTGACCGAGGTATAAAGTGGATTTCGAACGGTTCCAAGCATCCCACAAATGCTTGGTGGCGACTCCGAACATCTCTAATCGTTTCGAGACCCTTACCGAGACGAAACCGACCGATCTAAAACGATCCGGTCGAAAGCATTTTTACGCCGCCGAGCGTGGCTTTCAAAAGACCGCTGTACGTCCACAGATCGGCTTGGCGTGTAGGTGGCCGTGTCCACATATTGGTGACTCCGCTGGGGAGAACTAGGACACTTACGTCTTTGTGATCCCTAGATGGTGAGACTCGAACGAGGTCTTGGTTGGAATGCATTAATTGATATTACGGTCACGGTCGGGTTCCTTGGCCGGGCCAACAACCTAACCCTTTTCAACCAATTGGCTCGTCTCGTCGGCGTGAGTTTTCTCATCCCCGCGTTTCGAATCCCGATTGAGTCAAAGCATACCGTTGACGTTACACATTTCTGTTTCGTCAAAGAGCTTTTATCACTTTTGAGCACGAGGCTAGGGCACCCTCCTTACACATTTTGTTTGGATTAGTATCCCTCTCGCAAATCGGGGTTTGACCGCTTGGTGTGTAACCTACCTACTTAAGCCAAAACCCGTGTCAGCATAATGCATAATATAATTAACTGTGAGTGCTTATGTGCTACTTGATCATAAGTCCTTCCGTGTCATTTTCAAAACTTTCAAAAACACCCTTTTGCGCCGTTATAATGGCTGTTTCAAACCTCGGTCTTTCGCCGACCGTTGCACGCCTTTCTAGGCCATCGTAATGCAATTTTCAAACCCGGTTTTTATAACCATTTCAACACGCCTTTCTAGGCCGTCGTAATGACGATTTTAAACCCGGTTTTTATAACCATTTCAACACGCCTTTCTAGACCGTCGTAATGACGATTTTCAAACCCGGTTTTTATAACCATTTTAACACGCCTTTCTAGGCCGTCGTAATGACGATTATCAAACCCGGTTTTTATAACCATTTCAACACGCCTTTCTAGGCCGTCGTAATAACAATTTTCAAACCCGGTTCTTACAACCATTTCAACACGCCTTTTTAGGCCGTCGTAATGACGATTTTCAAACCCGGTTTTTCACAACCATTTCAAATCACCTTTTTTACGCCGTTATAATCGCCGCGTCCAGACACGGATTTTAACCCGTTTCGCGCCGACAATGGCTCTTTCAAAACCCGAGAAAAGCACACAGCCTTTTCTCGAGACACTTTCGAGATCCCGAGGACCATGCACCGTCCCCGAGACCTCTTCAAACATTTCAAACTCGATTTTCAAACCATATAATTTTGAATTTCAAAACCGTCTTGGGAAACAATGCACCGTTTTCCGAGCAGACTCAAACTCAAAACCGTCTTTTGCAAATAAACTTAAGACAACCCTTTCAACTGATCGACTTGCGGAGATCTCTATCTTCGGAAGCCGTCCACGAAGCGACAAATGAATCTTTTTGAAAATTTCTATTTTCGAAAACTTCAGTCCACCATTCCAATTCCGCCTCGTGTCTATCGAGTCGAAGCAAGTGTACTTATGGGTCTTTAGTTATGAGTCGTCTCACCAGGAGACCCGTCCAATGTCGTCGCGCCGCTATGTTGGACTCGTGTCAAAAGTTCGGTCAACATCGTCACGTCATAAGTCGAGTCAGCACCGAGAAACCATACACGGTCACCCTCGTCTTGTTGAGTCTGATCTTTGTCTCGCCCTTTGCGTTGTCTGCGTTCAGTCTTTGAACCGTGTCGGATTGAGTTGTAATGTGAGCCATTTTTCTGCCCCATAGCCATGGCCCCGTCTTCAACTTCGTCTGTCAACCACAACAACAATGATAACAATAGAGATGTCACGACTGATCAACTAGCCAACCTGCTCACCGCTCTTAAGGTCACCCTGGATCGCGTCGAGACCTGTATCGACGCCCTGGAGAACAAGGAGACTGGGGAACATAATACTCCACCTCTGACTGAAACCGAGAAGAGGCTAAAGCTCTTGGAAGAACAGCTCCTAGCCCGGGGTAACAATATCCATCTTGAGAACAACCGAAGGTTCGAACCTGTTGGGGATCAATTACCCGACAACTTTACCCTAACTGATATGCCTAAGTTCAAAGGAGTGGATGACCCACTCAATCATATCCGTGCCTTCAAAGACAACATGGCCATTAAAGGGGTCAAACAGGAACTTTTCATCCGGATCTTTCCGTCGTCTTTGGAACCGATCCCTCGCCAGTGGTACTACTCCCTTGATCCGAAAAACCTTACTACTTGGGATGAGGTCGCAGTTGAATTCGCCAAACAATACGCCGACAATGTTGAAATCCAAGCCAATACCCGTACTCTTGAGGTTCTAACCCAGAACGATAAGGAAGGGTTCACTGAGTTCTTAACCCGTTGGAGGAGGGTGAGTACTCAATTGGTCAATAAACCGAGTGAATCAACTTTGGTGGAAAAGTTCGTCAACAATCTCCGCCCAGTGCATGCCAACTTACTGAGGTATCAAAATATTAAGACTTTCCAGGATCTGCAAATTCTGGGGACGCGCATTGAATATGACCTCCGGAAGGGTGTCTTGGCCAAGACTACTGGCAGAGGCTACCAAGGATCCACCTCGACTGGGTCTCGCCCTTACGGCCAAACGAACAAAATCAATGCGGTCAACCTCATTGAACCATCTACTAAGAGAGCTGAGCGTCCTCAAAGAGTGTTCACTAATATAGGGTCAACTTACGCAAGTGCTCTGAAGAGGCTCATGGACCAGGGGAAGTTATAACCGATCGGACCCACCCCGGATCCGACCGATGCTAAGAAGTCCCGCTTTTGGAACCCCAATGCCTATTGTCAGTACCATCAAGGGAAGGGGCATGATACTGAAACCTGCTTCAAACTCAAACAAATCATCCAAGACATGATTGAGAAAGGAGATTTGCCTTTACCCCCACCGACTAAGCCAAACAACAAAACAAACCCTCTGGGGATCCACGCCATCTCCGACGATGAGCTAACTCTGGACTGCTCACACCTCATCCTGCCAGTTGATGACGAGGCGAATGCCTTGGAGAAAGATCCCTCGGACGGGGTGTTTGTGTTCAGTGCTGCCACCATGCTCACTATGTTCCAACAGGTCGAGGAAGCCATAGCCAGTCTCTCCGAGAGGATCACCCGACTTGACGATGCCTACCGTCGACTTATCTTCAATCCTCCACCGCCATGCCCGAGGGAGAGTCCCCCGAGCGCCCAAAACTACCCACACCAGGACGGATTTCTCCCGCGACCATTCTGGCATGCACCTCACAATAATCATCCTCACAATAATCATCCTCACAATAATCAACCCCACAAAAATTACCCCCACAAAAATTACCCTGACAAAAATATCCCTCACAAAAACTAAACACCAAGGAATACCCCTCCAAGGTGCCTTCGAGATCCTGAAATTAACGGCATCTTGAGAGACGACGTTGAAGATGTCAACCTTGTCCCAGAGAAAGAGAAACAGGCGAAAGAGATCGGCCACCTTACCGGGTCCGGACGCCCCTATCAGAACCCGAACAATCCAACGGTCGTTCCCACAATGAATGACCAAGTCGTCCCGGAAGTAGACACTCAACCGAGGGCTCCTGAGAATTCAATCTGGCAACTGATCGCAACGTCCTTTGAGCATCGACATGCTTTACTTCAAGCCTTGGGAAAACTAATCGTGCCCTCCACCTCTTCCCCCGAAGAAATAGTGGCACATATGACGAGGGACGTCCCTAACTTGAACAACCCAGTCGTCTTTTCCGACGAAGATATCCCTCCCTTCAGAGCCAATCATAACCTTGCCCTGTACATCACCGTACAATGCCTCAAGAAGAATGTGCCCATGGTCCTTATAGATGACGGATCAGCGGTGAATGTCATTGTAGATACCTCATTTCTGCACCTCCCGCAAACCACCCGGTGATGATTGGGCCGCATGTTTGGTACGCGGAACGATTTGTGACAGTTCGTAAGTTTATCGTCAAGTGATTGCTCAAACACTGATGTCTACCTCTTAATTGTCATCTACGCGCCGATACGGTCGTTTTGACAGTAATTAGAGTACATTTGGAGTCCGGGCCTAAAACCGTCTTCATTTTCTGATAACCGCTGAATCCCGAGTCAGAATGTTCTGGAATGTTCCGGATATTTCTATTCCATATTTCACAATCTTTTAATCTTTGGTAAAGGATTTCCCGTAATATTCACACAAAATATTAAGGAAAATAAGATTAATCCGTTATTCCATAAATTAAACACGGAAATCTTTCTTCCGCAGGAGGAAACAACTTGGGAACAGACGCAGCAGGTGTTGCGCCTCTTCCAAGAGATGCAGTGACTGCTGCGCCTCTTCCCAGGTCCTTTTCTGCGTATTTTTCGTATCTTTTCATATCTTTTCGAGATTCACTTCCAAAGTTTCTCCGAAAACCCTAATTCCTTCACGTGATTAGTATAAATAGGAGCCTTCATTCCTCATATTTCTCACGCGAGTGTCCGCCCTTCTCTTCTCCCTTTGCATTCTAGACCACGTTCTTACTTTTTGGCGTCTACGTGCTTGAACATTCGACCACGTAAGCTCGGATCCTTCTGAGTACCAGCCTCGTTTGCATGACTGACCAATTTGACCAACTCCACCATAATCAACTTACTTAATCTTAATCGTTTTCCTCTTACGAGGGCACTTTCGTTACATTCGAGTCGAGCATCACTAAAACGTTAACTTAGTTCATCTCGTTTCGTTAAACATGTAAGTCTGAGGGTGTAAATCCTTATTTTATTATTGTTATTTACTTTTTGTATCATTAATGTAAGGTTTATGTCGAAAGTTCTTCTAAAACCGATTTCTAAAACCATGTTTAAAACCCTTTTTACGGATTATCAGAAGACAGACGTCGAGAAAGGACGCAAAGAATCGCTGCGCCTCTTGAAGGGACGCAGCACTGCGCGCCTCTTCGTGAGGCTGCGCAGCAGCTCGCTTCCTTTCTTCTTCCTTCGTCTTTTGATAATTCGATCGTTTTGTTTCGTTATCAATTGTTCATTGTTTCTTTAACACGATAATTTTAAGTATAAAAATTTAACATATTATTTATCACTGTTAGTATATAATTCATCATTAATTCCCGACTTAAATCCCTTATAACCAATATTTGCGGGTTTTCGTCATTAAAATCAATCCGGGTTGTAGAGATTCGATTCCTTCATATTTAGTCTCTAGAATTCGATCTTTGGTATATTTCCTTCTGTATATTGTCGTATCCGTCATTAATTCGTTATATTTAGTTCACCGATGTCACTAATCAATCTTTCATTTATGTAATTAATTCGTTCACATTTGTTTCAACTATGTTTTATCGTTTTCATGACTCATTCGCATGTAATTAACCTATTAAATCACTTTCAACCGAGTCGAATATCATAATCAATCATTAAATTCACCCAAGAATATTAACGATTTGCGCTTCGCTTCACGGCCAACTCACCTTTAATAGACGCAGAATCGCTGCGCCTCTTCCAGAGGGCGCAGCTCTGCTGCGCCTGTTCCAGGTTGACTTCTGTCTCTGAACTTCCGTTCTGCTTTGACCTAGTTTAATGAGTTTGCGTATGTAATTAACTTTTAATCGTATTATCGCCTAATTCCTGTTCGTTAATTCCTTTATTCTTTTCTTTCTCAAATTATCCGTTTTGAAGGTATTTTCGACATAAATCATGAATCCGATGTAATTATTGTAATTTTCATTATTGTATTTCTTTTATTGTACCATTTGTATGCCTTCACATGTAATTGAGCTTAAATTTCTACTTTGACATTCATTGTTTGCTAAATTACGTGTTCACCGACTTAGTATTAATTCTCACATGCTAGGATTAAAACTTGGATGTTGCATTGCATGCATATAATCGACGATATATCAAGTACGAATAACTTCCTTAATCATTAGTAGAGGCCGCTATCGAGGCGGGCGGGATTAGGTGTTCGATCAAAAGAGTTTCCTAATACGTACCCTCACCCCTTACTCCAGATCTCTGTGAACATCCGTGTACGAGAGTCATTCTAGACATAGAATGCTAAGGGTAACGAGTTCTTGGTGTTCATGTCACTACTTTGTGTCTTGACATGGCACGAGGTATTCGAACGATTTCCAATTTTCCACAATAAATTGCTGACGACTCCACAAATTCAAACGCTTGTTCTCCTCCCAAGCGCCCCCGTGGGCCCGCGTCCACAGTTTGGCGACTCCGCTGGGGATAATACACTTACGTGTAGCCAAGGGTGAAACTTAAACAAGGTTAGAGAATAGTTGGTACGAGACAATTGTCGGTTTTCATAACTCGGTCTTCCTAGATCGTTTCATTCGGCCTTCCTAGGCCCAACCCAACCCATTCGACCAATCGTCCCATCTAAACGGTCCTAATTCTTATTTGGGCCTAAGGATGGATAGCGATTGACGTCATCCATACCATGGTACTCACTCTTGTTTGTATCAAGGACTTTCACTACTTGAGGAAATGGACTAGGAATCGGCCTTACTCTTGTTTGGTACGAGTCTCTCCACAGACTTCGGGTTTGATCGTTCTGTATAGCAACCCACCCTTTAAACCAAAACCTTTTAAATGCACTCAGCATCCCGTTATAATGCTTGTATAAATGTTTGTACCTTACGTGATCACCATTTCTAAACGAAACCATGACAATTTTTGTAAAATCAAAATTCTTTTAAAGTGTAAATTTCGAAAAAAAGGCCAATGATTAGCGCAAAACCGAGTCAAAACTCTGTCCATTTGTCGAGTCAAATTTCGGGCCCAAGCCCATTTCAAAACCTCACTTCGAGTCCACTCCTACAACTACACTAAAGTTGACTAGGACCAACATTTTTCAAATCTTGTCATTTCTTCAAAAGCTCACTGACACAAGTGGCACACACCCACTTCACGAGTCAAAACATTTCTTTCTTAGTAAGTGTGTTAGGATGGTCGATCGTGTTTTGATTCATCGTCGATCTCTTATCCAGTTTCCAAGATGCCTGAAACAAGCAACGTGAACTCCAATCAACTCCAAGATAGTAATCATCAAATCCTAACCACGCTAGCTCAACTCCAAGTTACTCAAGACCAAGTGTATGATCGCCTTGACACCATCGAGGGCCGGATCTATACCGTAGAAACGAGGTTGCCTCCTCGGGAAAGTGAAGTCGTTGATGACTTCGTAAATGACTTCAGGGACGAAAACCCTCCCATAGTTATGACTGCAGCTGAGAAACGACTCCAATACTTAGAGGAGCAATTGATGTATCTTAAAGGGGATGGCATTTATAGGGAGAATAATCGCAAGTATGAGGCCGTGAGTTCCAAGTTGCCAACCAACTTCAACATGACGGACATCCCTAAATTCAAGGGGCACGAAAACCCTTTGAATCACATCCGTGCTTTCAAGGACTACATGTCTATCAAAGGCATCAAACCCGAGATGTTCTTAAGGATCTTTCCTTCATCTCTTGACACCATCCCAAAGCAATGGTTCTACTCTCTAGAACACAAGAAAATCGCTACTTGGGAAGATGCCGCGATTGAGTTTGCTAAGAAATATGCGGATAATGCTGAGATCCAAGTTAACATGCGCACTTTAAAGGTTCTTACCCAAAATGACAAAGAAGGTTTCACCGACTTCCTAAGTAGGTGGAGGAAGACTAGTACCCAACTAGTTGAACGCCCGGATGAGGCCACCCTCGTGGAGAAATTCGTGGACAACCTAAAGCCCATCTATGCAAATCATTTGAGATACCAAAACATTAAAACTTTCAAAGACTTAACCGTACTAGGAACAAGGATCGAAGATGACATCCGTAAAGGGCTCTTGTCCAAAACGGTAGGTCGAGGATATCAAGGCTCAACAAGTCGTTCTTATGGCTCCACTAGCAAGACCGATGAAGTTAACCTCCTCGAGCCATCTAAGAAGAGTACCCCACCAAGGAAATTTACAAATCTTGGGGACACTTACTCCAATGCTCTAAAAAGGTTGATGAAACAAGGCAAACTCTAACCCATAGGCCCTACACCCGAACCGGAAAAGAAATCCAAGTTCTGGGACGAGAAATCATACTGCGAATATCATAGGGGTAAGGGACATGACACCGAAAAATGCTACAAATTGAAGAATGTGCTTCAAGACATGATTGAGGATGGTCGACTACCAATACCGCCGGGAGGTAAGCCCAACAACACTCAGAATCCTCTTGGAATTCTAGTGATCACAAGTGAAGAATCTACCTTAGATTGTTCGCACCTCATTTCTCCAGTCGAAGATGAGGGTCACGCGATCGAGAATGAAGGGTTCTACTCTACCATTTCCCCTACCATTACCGACTTCATCGCATGGGCAAGGAGTGTGGATAAGCAAGTTTCGGAATTGGAAAATGTGGTGACAACCTTACATGACCCCAACGCGACACCTAAAGAACATGCGCCACTAATCTTTTCCCAAAATGCTACTATGCAAGAAATAGTCGCCATGGTTGATAAACTAATCGACCAAATTACACAATTAGAGGACGAGATCATGAGAATGAGGGAACTAGCTACAGTCAATGGAGTATGGGCCGATGATGATGAAGACAAGTATCTCATTGAACACTCCCTAGTCAAGGAAATAGTCCAAAATGGTGAAGAGCATGATGTGGGCCACCTAACTCGTTCAGGGCGTCCATATCAAAGTAATACTTAAAATGGTCCAACCAACGTTATCACACCAAATGATAACGAAGATGACTCTACTGATCATTTGCTCAAGCAATTACAGAAGACAAAGGCTGATCTTTCAGTCTGGCAACTGGTAGCAAGCTCATTCCCACATCGCCAAGCTTTACTGCAAGTTTTGGCCAAACTAAATATAGCACATAACTCCACGCCCGACGATGTAGTTAACTTGGTCTTCCAAGAATCACCAAAGCTAAGTAATCCTATTACTTTCTCAGACGAAGATTTGCCACCCTTTGGCGCTAGTCACAACTTGACTCTTTACATCACTGTCATTTGCTTAAAGAAGAACGTGCCAATGACCTTGGTAGATGATGGCTCGGCTGTCAATGTCATACCCTTAAAAACGGCGTACAAACTAGGCATGAAAGAGTCGGATTGGACCCCACCAATCAAGGTGTTCGCGCATATGATGGTACAAGACGAAAGGTAGTAGAACTAGTTAACCTAACCATGGCCACAGGGCCAATTGAGCGAAAGGTTAACTTCCAAATAGTGGACATTGAAGCTTCCTTCAACATACTTCTGGGAAGACCTTGGATTCACGCTTTCAAAGCAGTAACATCCACCCTTCACCAAAAAATCAAAATCCCACTAAATGGCAAAGTGGTGACGATCACTTTGTCGCCCATCAAGGCAATAATCGAAAAGAAGTCAAATAACCAAGTCCTTGCGGATCCAGTACATGAACTTGGGGGCTTTCAAAGCATAAGTGTCATAGAAAGCGAGTTGGCACCCCTATACTACGATCCCTACTCCAACTTGGTGGTCAACCACATACTCAAATCCCAGGGATACTTCCCTGGAATGCCTTTGAACCCTGTCCGAAGAAACACCTTCGCACCCTACAAGAAAGGCAACTAAAAAAGGATACCACTTGGCCTAGGATACAAACCCACTAAAGAGGAAGTTCTCGAGATGCTCGCTCAAGTTCAAAGCCGTAAGCACGTAGGAGTCCAAATGCGACCATATCTCCCTACCCTAAATGGATACTTCGTTAGGGAAGGAAGTCAAGAACTCTTTCACGGATTTCCCGAACCTTGGCACTACCTCGGAAGGAAGCTAGCCGGAATCTAGATCTTTCACGATTGCTACTTCATTCCTCCAGAAACGGTTCCTACCGTCAAAGCTCGTCAAACACCTTGCTTAGATGAACAAGATGTTAGTCTACTATTTAGAGAAGATCGATTTGTTAGAGCCGCGCAGGATGAGATCATTACTATGATACTTCAAGACAACCACTCCAACCCTACCGCGTTAATCACAGAAACAAACGCGAACCAGCAGAAAGGATGGAGAAAATCAATCAAGTGGACCAACAATCATGGAAGAATCTTCAAGCTCACCACTGGAAAAGGAGAGATGTTTAAAGGAGAACCAGAAGACGATGAATTTGAGTCAGAGTCAGAGTCGGAATCAGAGTCAGAGTCTAGAGAAGTCACTATGGAGTCTCCTCCTGTCGTCATCCCCACTCCCTTTGTTTCTCTTAGCTTAGCCTCAAATAGTAACAGTAGTTCGGGAAATGTCCCAACAACTGTCCCTTTACCGCCGCTGACCACAGATCAGATGGCTTCTTTGTTTTAACTTTTCTCAAACTTTAATATGAATAAATCAGGTTCTGCTTACTCTTTGTGTTATCTTGAATGCAATTCTGTTTACGATGATATTGAGGATGACCCAGACCCAGACTCAATTGAGATACCTCCCTACATAGCCAAGGAAATGTTACAAGAGGGGGAAGGGGGACCAGTAATAGAGAACACCGAACCCATCAATGTAGGAACCGAACTAGAACCCCAAGAACTTAGGATAGGGACTACCTTGAGCTCTGCCGAAAGGGCCAGTTTCATAGACCTCCTACACGAGTTCAAAGACGTTTTCGCTTGGTCCTATAAAGACATGCCAGGGATCGACAGGGATATCGCCGAACATAGAATCCCAATTAAGCCAGGTTTCAAGCTCGTGAAACAGAAGCTTCGTCGAATGAGGACATAATGGGCTCTCAAGATTAATGAAGAAGTCGATAAACAATTCAAAGCCGGGTTCATCAAAGTTTCCGAGTACTCAGACTGGGTAGCCAACATAGTACTCATACCCAAAAAGGATGGGAGAATCCGTGTTTGTGTTGATTTTAGAGACTTAAACAAAGCAAGTCCTAAAGATGACTTTCCTCTACCACATATCGACATATTGGTGGACAATACCGCAGATCACGCGTTACTATCCTTCATGGATGGGTACGCAGGTTACAACCAAATCAAGATGGCCATAGAAGATATACATAAGACCGCCTTTGTCACTCAATGGGGAACCTATTGCTATACGGTCATGCCGTTTGGGTTAGTCAACACCGGAGCTACATACCAACGCACCGCAACTACACTCCTACATGACATGATGCACAAAGAAGTTGAGGTATACGTAGACGACATGATTGTCAAGTCCAAGGATAGAGAAGGGCATATTGCGAACCTTCGCAAATTCTTCTCAAGGCTACGAAAGTACAACATGAGGTTCAATCCTCAGAAATGCGCATTCGGAGTAACATCTGGCAAACTCCTGGGATACGTTGTTAGCCAACGAGGTATAGAAATAGACCCTTCCAAGATCAAAGCTTTGATCGAAATGCCACAACCTCAAACGGAAAAAGAAGTCAGAGGATTCCTGGGAAAAGTGCAATATATAATTCGATTCATATCGAAACTCACCATGATCTGTGAACCTATCTTCAAAAAGCTCAAGAAAACAAACCACACCATGTGGGATGATGATTGTCAGAAGGCATTCGACCGAATCAAGGAGATATTAGCTAAACCACCTGTGCTCATGCCACCTCAACGAGATCAACCTCTTGGTTTATATCTCACAGTAACTGAAACAGCCATGGGCACCATGCTAGCTCAAACCGTAGGAAAGGAAGAAAGGGCTATCTACTACCTTAGTAAGAAGTTCTTGGAGTACGAGTGCAAATACTCATAACTCGAAAAGACATGCCTCGCTCTTGTGTGGGCAACGAAGAAGCTACGTCATTACATGCTTAGCTACTCCGTCAAAATATACTCCAAAATGGATCCTGTCAAATACCTCTTCAAGAAACCCGTCCTCAACGGAAGACTAGCTAGATGGGATTTGATGCTCTCAGAGTTCGATCTCAAATACGTGCCCCTGAAAGTTATAAAAGGGCACGCCGTCGCCGAATTCTTTGCAGAAAATCCCATCAATGATGCACAAACAATAGATACTTGGTCATTTCCAGACGAGGATATACTCCAAATCGATGTAGACTCTTGGGACCTTTACTTTGATGGAGCATCAAACTTAAGAGGATTTGGAATAGGAGTGTTGCTCATTTCTCCTGAAGACGAGCATACACCGATCTCTGTCAAACTCGACTTCGAGGTGACAAATAACGCCGAGAATCTGGCTTTGTCTCATTGGACTACTACAAAGGCGGCAGTGAGCTTAGGCATTAAAAACCTCCGAGTGCATGGGGATTCGTCCCTGATCATCAATCAAGTTACGGGATCTTGGAAAATCCGAAGCGAAAGCCTAGCACCTTATCAAGCCAGAATAGACCAAGTTGCTCAATTCTTCGATCACGTGACCTCTCTACACCTACCTCGGGAAGAAAATAAATTTGCAGATGCTCTTGCAAAACTTGCATCTTTGATTAATATGCCAGATGACATGGTGGAAATGCCTTTATGCATCGAACGACGATCAGAGCTAGCTTATGTCCACCAAATCACCGATGAAGAGGAAATCACAGAGGAACCTTGGTTCCAAGCAATCCTAAATTTCAAGCTCAACGGTACCTATCCACCGGATATGGACAAAAGGGGACAACGTGCTATACGCCTGCTAGCTTCCCAATACGTTCTCATGCAAGGAGAGCTATACAAAAGAACACCTTTTGGCGTAGTCCTACGTTGCCTTGATCATTCACAGGCACGGAAAGTGATGGAAGAAGTTCATGATGGAGAATGCGGTCCTCACATGAGTGGGCCCATGATGGCAAAGAAAATCACACGTTTGGGGTATTATTGGACCACAATGGAATCCGATTGCATCAAATACGTAACACATTGCCACAACTGTCAAATCTTCAGGAATGTACAGTATGTCCCTCCTTCATTACTCTATACGATGACATCTCCTTGGCCATTTTCTGCCTAGGGAATTGATATAATCGGGAAGATAACTCCATCCGGAATAGAAGGTCACTGTTTCATCCTCGTGGCAATTGACTATTTCACCAAATGGGTAGAAGCGGCTTCCTACATTAGTCTCACGGCTAAAAATGTGGCAAAGTTCATACAAAACAACATCATCTGTCGATACGGTTGCCCACATGAGATCATTAGTGATAATGGATCGCATTTCCAAGCCGAGACTGAGCAATTGCTAGCCAAGTACAAAATTAGGCATCACCACTCTTCGCCATATAGACCACAGACTAATGGCGCGGTAGAGGCGGTAAACAAGAACGTTGTCACAATTCTCAAGAAAATGATTGACAACTATTGAGATTGGCCATGCAAAATACCCTTTGCTTTGTGGGGATATCGCGCATCTGTAAGGACGCCCACTGGGGCCACCCCTTTCTATTTTACCTATGGCATGGAAGCTGTACAGCCAGTCGAGTTAGAAATACCATCATTGCGTATCTTACTCGAAAGTCAAATCCCGGAAGCCGATTGGAAGAGAGATAGATATGAAGAACTCATCCTCCTGGATGAACGTAGGCTACGCGCATTACATAATGTCCAAACATATCAAGCACATATCAAACGAGCCTTCAACAAAAGGGTCAAGCCAAGGAACATCAAGGAAGGAGACTTAGTACTCAAGTCGGTTAGAGCACTTTTACCTGTCGATCCACGGGGAAAGTTCAAACCTAATTGGGCCGGGCCATTTCTAGTCAAGTCCATACTTCCAGGGGGTGCAGTTAGAATCACAGACCTAGATGGGAATGAATTTTCCAACCCGACGAACCTTGACCAACTAAAGTGGTATTACGCCTAGAATATGAACAAAAACGCGCCTCGCGTAACCTCACGTGTTGCTCTTGTGGCACTAAAATAAATGGCCCCTGGCCAAGCTGAAATAAGATAATGTCATCATGGTCTTGCATTTCGACAATATGTCATCCTCATATCATCAAATAAACTAAATTGCATCTTAAGAGTAAGTAAAAAGCTCATGCTTATCCTCTAAGTTCATTACAAGCTCTTGCTTAGAACAATTATTCTTTTACATTTACTCGAACTACGTGCAAGGGTTTGATTTCATTTTTTAATGAATACGTAGGCAATCCTTCACGGGATACAACCCATTAATTTCAAAATGTAAATAGAAGGACATTTGCAGTTGCATTTGGAATTCGACAAGAATAGTAAATAGAAAGTCACAACGGTTTCATAACCAATTAACCTCCTTTATTTCATTCAATAATAATAATAATACATTACATAATAATAATAGTAAAGAAAAGAAAATAGGCTAGGATTCTAAAAACCCCACCTTCTTATTACAATAATAATAATAAATAATAATAAAGACTAGGGCTATTCCTCCATTTTCCCTTTGCCCTTGTCATTTTTGTCATATTTCTTGTCCCGACCTCGAGCCAGACGCTCTTGCGCCACTTCGGACCTAATCACCAACGGTCTTTCTCGAGGCCTAGCATTCCCATTCTTGCCAATCACTTTGTCCATGACAGGAGAGGTCTTCGGTTTCTTCGAAGGATGAACAACTCGAAACCCGGCTTCCTCCTCTCCCTCAGTCAGATGCTTCTCTTTCTACTTTTCCACCTCGCACACCTTGTAGTCAACGGGCTCGCGCTTCCTCAATCTCTCACGCTCCTCCGGAGTAGTAGCTTTCCTCCACCGCAGATAGGAGTCCGACACCCATAAGGCACTAACAGAAGAGTTCAAGAACCATACGTTTCTTTGAGCCCATTTAATGGCCCACTCCCTTCGGCTCTCAGTAGTAAGCGCCACGGCAGTCTACGGGACAGTGTCAAGCTTCGGGATTGTCTGCTTCAGTCCAACTTGTCTCATCAGCCTCTCCGGGAAGATGAATACCATGAATTCCAAGCCAGGAATACGCACAGATCGGGTAGGATCCAAGGAAGATACTTCAGTGACAGATTTGAGATGCCACCATGGTACAACACACCTAATCAAAGGGCCATCATCACTCCTCAATTTGTTTTCCCAGTAATTGCACACTCGAGTGAAGTCCACCATGTAAAGCCTGGTCCTCATTGAAATTTAGCGAGCATGATAAGAAGGAACATGAACTGGGGGCTCAATCAATCGAAGGCGCTCCATAAGCCAGACCTACCAAAAGCAGGTGTTAAAAAAAACGAAAAAAAGAAAAAAAACGAAAAAAAGAAAAAAAAAAAAGAAACGAAAAAAAAAGAAACGAAAAAAAAAGAAGAAAAAAAGAAAGAAAGAAAAGTGTTCTTTTACCTGCAAAATAACGGGACTCCCCAAATAAGGTAGGTCACGATTGGCTTTCCTGTTATCCAAACCCAATAGGATCTCTCCTAAACACAAATAGGCTGGGCTCCTGCGCAGTTCCATTTGCTCAACTAGGCCCAGGAGACGGGGATCACCTCTCAAATCCTCATCAGCATGCTCTTGAAGGACATATACATGTAACAAGCAAAATCCGAATGCCCTTCGCCTAGCAACATAAGAGATGGTGGGGTCGGCCTTGTTAATAAATCGGTCAATAAAGTCCAACATTCGCACTCCTTTCGAGGTCACTAAACGGTCCACCTCAATTCTTGTCAACCCAAGCAAGTCCCTAAACTTGTTCTTACACCCTTGTGAAGTAGATGGAATAACAGGCAAGTGTTTTGGGTCCCACCCACCGATCGCAGCAATTTCTTCAGGAAATGGGCAAATGTCACCTCCAGGGAAAGCAAAAACGTGGTAATTCGGGTCCCAATAATCAAGACAAGCATCTAAGAATGGTTTGACTACCTTGATAAGCTTCAAACTCAACAACGATCCAAGATTATAAGCACCCATGTCGTGTTTTTCCATGTTGGAAAACTCGTTGGTCCACTCTTTTAGGCTAATCTCTAAAGTATTCATGATGAAGGATTGTTTAGAGAATTTTATGTAATAAGACGAAGGAAGAGACGGAAGAATTGTGTGAATAAAACCTCTATCGACGTTTCTATTTATACTAAAATCTGTTTCCTAAAATCCGCCAGGACGGATACACCGGGGAACAGGCGCGCACCTGCTGCGCCTCTTCAAAGAGACGCAGCTCCTGCTGCGCCTCTTCCTCATCAACGTTTCTGTGATTTTCCGCGTTAGATCTTTCCTAAATTCCTTAGCGAATAATTTCCTATTCATACGGGTTATTATTTTGGTAAATACGTCAAAATTACCATATTTCGTGTTTCCTAATTTCGCGGATGCGCATTTCGAGACAATATCGACATTTTCATCATTTTAGCACACTCGTACATTTTTTTTTACATTTTCTTTTCAAGGAATCATTTCACTCTCCATTTCCAACTTATATATTTCTATTTTTTCATTTTTTTTGGGGGTAACCCTTCTTACCGTCCGGTCATTTCCGGCAATTTTTTTGCATTTTTGCATTTTTTTTGCATTTCGGGTCATTGTTTTGCGCTAATTTAGGCCATATGTATGAATACATGCTCTATATGATTTCTATGTAAATTTCGGCAGCATGACGGCATAAACCGTCATCTACCAAACCTGTTCAAAACTAACCTGCAGGTACAAACAAAGCAACCCAGCAGCAAAGGCACTCAGGCCGTCGTATATACAACCAAAAAAGAGATATGTACAACAAACTGGGGGCTCGAGCCCCAAGTAAAATTCAAAATGTCCAAAATGTAGGTCCTAAAATGTACAAATGTGCAAACAAACAACAAAACAAAACTACTGTCGGTCGCCGCCTAACTCCGCAACTCTCGCCTCGAGAGCAGCAACCTCAGCGACGCGGACCTCGAGCTCCCTCAGCAAACGAGCTGTCTCCTCCCGAGACTGGGCCAACTCTCGCTCCAGCTCGCGCTCCCTCTGTAAACAACAAAATTGGCTCATGTCAATCACTTCATGCAATCATAAGAAAAGTTAGAAAACTAGAAAATGGGGTAGACGAAAGGTTCATACCTGACGACCTCGACCGCCGACAAGTGCCTCGACGGCAGTAGCTTGCAGCCGGTTGGCCACCCTCCATAACGCCACAAACCGGGACAGCGCAACCTGCATTTTCAAAAAAAGAAGTTCTTAATAATTGGACAAGTTCAATCAAACGTGTTCTTACACAAAAAAAATCATACAAATTAGAGGATCACCCTCCGAATCATATGCTGCCAATCGTCCAAGCCAGCATCCGTCACAGCCGCGTCAAAGTCACGCAGCTCGGAGATCGTCGTCCTCCCGGGCGCGTCAGTGTACTCGAGGGTCTTGGGGTACTCTGGGGGCTCGATGCCCGCCACCTCAACCTCCTGCAAAGGCAAAGGATGGCCATTAAATTGATGATCGTTCATCATGCTTTCGAAATGGTCATAAGGAGAGTAAACACTTACCACAACCGGCCAATACGCCAACCTCCCATAGAGGAACGCCGAGTAGTCATCACCAGGAAGATGGAGGGCGTCACCACCAACGCCAGCCAAGTCAGCCTCCCTCTCAGCCTCAGAAGGCTCCTCGAACATCGTCCTAGGAGGATCGATGGGAACCGTCAAGACATCCCGAGAGCACTGATGAGCCAAGCGCTCGCCCAAGTACCACACAGGACCCAGGACCCATCGACGTCCTCAGCAGCAACCGGCTCGAGCTCCTAGGTCGAAAGACCTCAACCACGAAAGGAGGAGCGCCAGCGTACTCCGCCCAAGGCCTAGGCACCCACTGGGAAAAGACAAGCAAGAAATCATTCTTATGATCGGTAAAAAGTAATAAAGAAACAAAACAAATATAAGTGAGATGCTCACGCTGTCCAGCTGAAGAGCGTTCACGTCCCGCCGGTAGACACTGTGAGAGGAACGCTTTTTCCTCGTGCGACACATCACCCAATCCCTCACAACGGGATATGCCTTCTCCAGCGGCTCCGTCCTCTTGGGCTTGAGGCTCGGAAAGTAGGAGTACACCCACGCCTGTGAAGCAAGATAGTCAATAACGATCTTTCGTAATTCGATAAGGAAAAGAAGTGATTATTAGTCCAAATGAAGATTCATACCTCCAACTGTAGTCCAAGGCCGACAGCACCAGGAGAAAGCCCCTTCTCCATCAACTCCGGACGAACCATGGCCCTTATAAAGCGGATGAGGACCGCAAAACCAGCAGTGACCCAGTCCCAACGTCCTAGGGAGCTCAGGTCAGAAAGGAAGGGAAGAAGCTTCGTCGACAACCTCTCTCCCTTGTCTCTGAGGTAGATCGAAGACAGAAACCACCAAAGCCACAAACGGGCCCTATGCTCAGCTGTACAGGGAGGAGGAGCCGTCTCTCTCCCATCAATCACCACCCGCGCCGGGGTATTCCCTGCAAAGTAGTCTCGGACATAAGAACTAGGAACCAAACCAGGCACTGTAACAGCCTTCGGCGCCAAGTTCCAGCCGATCAACCTCCTAGCCTCGGCCGAGTCCACCCTCATGGCATTCTCAGGCCACTCCACCTCCTTAGTCCCACACGACAGCCCTAAGATCATGCCGTAGTCCTCCAACGTGACTCCCACCTCACCAAAAGGCATGTGAAAAGTGGAAGTCGTATCCCAGAATCGGTCCAAGAAAGCGCGGACCAGGCTAAGGTTAGCCCGCAGCTTCCTCTTCGCGATATCCCTCCAAGCCTGCATCAGGGCGCCGAATGCTCCCCGCTCGATCATGGCCCGCTCCTCCGCTGACAGCCTCTCGTAGCACTCCATCGCCGTCGTGTAGCCCGAGAACGATCTGATGTTCCCGGCCTCCTATTGTGATTTGAAACAAAAGCTATCTTTAATTTGAATGAAATTGGAAAAGATATGAGCAAATGAAATGAAAGAAGGTGAGTGATGGGTAATGAATTCAAGATTACCAAGCTCTTCACCGTCCTATAGGACAGGTGACCCTCCACAGCCCAAAGCAAGTGCCTGCTGTCCCAGGTCTCAGCCCACGTAGGTGCTCCCCTCAGCTGACGACCGCCTCGCCCAACGTTAGCCCGCCTCGGGGCCTCCTCCTCCTCCTCCTCGAGGATCTCGTCCTCAACAACCTCACCAGCTGCCCTAGCCGCAGCAAAAGCCTCATCGAGAGCACGAGAAGCATCAATGGCTATGTCTATGTCCATGGGAGCTCTCCCAGAAGTAGAAGCCTCGTCACCTGCAACGTTAAAGTAATTTTAGGCCGCGTCAAGTGACGACGAACCTTGATTAGGGGATTTTGAGCTTTGGAAGCCCCGAAGTCGCTCTTTTCTCGCCATCTTTGGCCATATTCCCACAAACCCGATCACTCATGTGGTATTTTGGGTTAAGTCAAGCCTAAGTTGAAGCCTAGTCATGGGTTCGAGTTGAAATTTCGGCAGCATTTCGTTATAACGACGATTATGCCCTAGAAGAGTGTCCTGAAAAAGCCATCACAAACCAAAATTTCGAGATGGTAGGAAGTTTAACCATCATCCAAGGATTCCAAATATCAAGTTTCATAGCAAATGGGCAATCCTAAGGCCATTTTCGAAGCAATTTACGGTTTTAGCTGTGAAACCGTCTCAATTTCACTCAAATGCCCAAAACTCAACGAAAATTCGAAACAAATATATGGTTATGATCCTTATACTACCAATTAGCCATTTACAAGTTCAATTTTACAAGGCAAGATCATTTGGGGGAAAAGCCTCAAATTTTCGACATTTTAGGGTTGAAAACCCTAAATTTTGTCGATCCAATTCGTCCATTATAGAAGATTAATGCAAGAATGATATACATACCTCGATTATTCATGGCGAATGCAAGCTTTTGGATCAAATTTTGGCAGAAATGGTTGAAATTTGAGAGAGAAATTGAGGAATTGTGTTTCGAAACAAATGAAATGAATCCCTGTTTCATCGCGCTTTTACGCAGGAAAGACACCCTCAGGAACAGATGCAGCAGGCGTTGCGCCTCTTCCAAGAGACGTAGCTCTTGCTGCGCCTCTTCCTCAGCTTCCCTTCATACGAATTTTCAAAAATTCGTTATGAGTTTGTTATTTGTGGGCCCATCTTTGGTGCGCCTCTTCCCCGATGCCATTTATCTTTTTTGGTCCGTTTGACGATTATTCTTCGCTCAGACCCGCGTTTCTGAGCGAGCTGCAGACTATCATACATTATTTATTGCTTCCAAGACCTTGTTTGTCACAACGAGCAAGTATTCCCCGACAGGTGTTTCGACACGCCTTCATTATATTTCCCCCAGCGAGAGTAAGCGGATAGACAATCCCTCTCGAGACATGGAGATAAATTCCTGATAAGGTTTCCCCAACGAGAGTTCACGACATACAATCGTCCTTCTCGAGTTCTTCTGAAGTTTGTTTGAAGACGACCCAAGCAGATTTCTCCCAGCAGTTCCCGCCCGTGTCCTGCTACTCACAATATTTCTTGTTTCCCCGCGGAGTGCGATAAAGGTGTCGTTCTCCAGAAGTTCCCAGACCGGTATAGTTCTTACACTCAAGCCTTAGTTACCCCTCAGGTTGAAATTATATTTGGGCCTCCTCCCCATTGATGCTTTTCTTTGGGATCCCACACCCTAGCACAATCCTTACTTATCTTTTAGGTCTTATCCTTTAGCTCTTATGCTTATCCTTTAGCTCTTACGCTTACCCCTTACCTCTTACGCTTACCTTTAGCTCCTATGCACCTTCGGAAGCGTCTCGAGAAAGAAGTCTCAGGTATGATTTGTTCTTATAGCTGGCGAGCCTCCTTACGTAGTCTAATGGACTTTAAACGACCCTCCTCGATAGTCGACAAACTCTAAAATGTTCCCGACGACAGGTCCTTGGTTCAGACCCCTTGAGCCGCCTCGCGTCGCCATAGTCGTCAGGTTGTAATCTTCGATTGACCTGATGGCTATACTTTGACTTTCGCCTTGTCTAAGCCTCAGTCAAAGTGGGGGCTCTGTAGATACCTCATTTCTGCACCTCCCACAAACCACCCAGTGATGATTGGGCCGCATGTTTGGTACGCGGAACGATTTGTGACAGTTCGTAAGTTTATCGTCAAGTGATTGCTCAAACACTAATGTCTACCTCTTAATTGTCATCTACGCGCCGATACGGTCGTTTTAACAGTAATTAGAGTACATTTGGAGTCCGGGCCTAAAACCGTCTTCATTTTCTGATAACCGCTGAATCCTGAGTCAGAATGTTCTGAAATGTTCCGGATATTTCTATTCCATATTTCACAATCTTTTAATCTTTGGTAAAGGATTTCCCATAATATTCACACAAAATAATAAGGAAAATAAGATTAATCCGTTATTCCATAAATTAAACACGGAAATCTTTCTTCCGCAGAAGGAAACCACTTGGGAACAGATGCAGCAGGTGCTGCGCCTCTTCCCAGGTCCTTTTCTGCGTATTTTTCGTATCTTTTCATATCTTTTTGAGATTCACTTCCAAAGTTTCTCCGAAAACCCTAATTCCTTCACGTGATTAGTATAAATAGGAGCCTTCGTTCCTCATATTTCTCACGCGAGTGTCCTCCCTTCTCTTCTCCCTTTGCATTCTAGACCACGTTCTTACTTTTTGGCGTCTACGTGCTTGAACATTCGACCACGTAAGCTCGGATCCTTCTGAGTACCAGCCTCGTTTGCATGACCGACCAATTTGACCAACTCCACCATAATCAACTTAATTAATCTTAATCGTTTTCCTCTTACGAGGGCACTTTCATTACATTCGAGTCGAGCATCACTAAAACGTTAACTTAGTTCATCTCGTTTCGTCAAACATGTAAGTCTGAGGGTGTAAATCCCTATTTTATTATTGTTATTTACTTTTTGTATCATTAATGTAAGGTTTATGTCGAAAGTTATTCTAAAACCGATTTCTAAAACCATGTTTAAAACCCTTTTTACGGATTATCAGAAGACAGACGTCGAGAAAGGACGCACCAACTGCTGCGCCTCTTCGAAGGGACGCAGCACCTGCTGCGCCTCTTCGTGAGGCTGCCGCAGTTCCTGCTTCCTTTCTTCTTCCTTCGTCTTTTGATAATTCGATCGTTTTGTTTCGTTATCAATTGTTCATTGTTTCTTTAACACGATAATTTTAAGTATAACAATTTAACATATTATTTATCACTATTAGTATATAATTCATCATTAATTCCCGACTTAAATCCCTTATAACCAATATTTGCGGGTTTTCGTCATTAAAATCAATCCGGGTTGTAGAGATTCGATTCCTTCATATTGAGTCTCTGGAATTCGATCTTTGGTATATTTCCATCTGTCTATTGTCGTATCCGTCATTAATTCGTCATTAATTCGTTATATTTAGTTCACCGATGTCACTAATCAATCTTTCATTTATGTAATTAATTCGTTCACATTCGTTTCATCTATGTTTTATCGTTTTTATGACTCATTCGCATGTAATTAACCTATCAAATCACTTTCATCCGAGTCTAATATCATAATCAATCATTAAATTCACCCAAGAATATTAGCGATTTGCGATTCGCTTCACGCCAACTCACCTTGAACAGACGCGAAGAATCGCGCGCCTCTTCAGAGGCGCGGCTGCTGCGCCTATTCGAGGTTGACTTCTGTCTCTGAACTTCCGTTCTGCTTTGACCTAGTTTAATTAGTTTGCGTATGTAATTAACTATTAATCGTATTATCGCCTAATTCCTGTTCGTTAATTCCTTTATTCTTTTCTTTCTCAAATTATCCGTTTTGAAAGTTTTTTCGACATAAATCATGAATCCGATGTAATTATTGTAATTTTCATTATTGTATTTATTGTATTTCTTTTATTGTACCATTTGTATGCCTTCACATGTAATTGAGCTTAAATTCCTACTTTGACATTCATTGTTTGCTAAATTACGTGTTCACCGACTTAGTAATAATTCTCACATGCTAGGATTAAAACTTGGATTATATTGCATGCATATAATCGACGATATATCAAGTACGAATAACTTCCCTAATCATTAGTAGAGGCTGCTATCGAGGCGGGCGGGATTAGGTGTTCGATCAAAAGAGCTTCCTAATACGTACCCTCACCACTTACTCCAGATCTCTGTGAACATCCGTGTTCTTTGGCATCCACGAGAGTCATTCTAGACATAGAATGCTAAGGGTAACGAGTTCTTGGTGTTCATGTCACTACTTTGTGTCTTGACATGGCACGAGGTATTCGAACGGTTTCGAATTTTCCACAATAAATTGGTGGCGACTCCACAAATGCAAACGCTTGTTCTCCTCCCAAGCGCCCCCGTGGGCCCGCGTCCACAGTCATTCCCCTCAAGACTGCTCACAAGCTGGGTATTAAGGAAGCCGATTTGGTCCCAACGAACCAAGGAGTACGCGCCTACGACGGCACTCGTCGCAAGGTCGCGGGGCTCATCACTCTGACCGTCGCAACCAGACCACTGGAAAGACAAACCAGTTTTCAGGTAGTCGACATCGACGCCTCCTTCAATATGCTTCTGGGACGTCCATGGATCCACGCCGTCAAGGCGGTTACCTCAACTCTCCACCAGAAGATCAGGGTCCCTTTCAAAGGGAAAACAATCACAATTCCTGCTTCCCCGATCAAAGCTGTCATGAGAAAGGGAATAGCCTCCCGGACCATTGAGGAAGATGATAATGAAATGTGGGGATTCCAAGCTGTGAATGCCATAACTGATAAATCAACACCCTTTGATTGTGACCCGTTTACCAACCTCACAGTCAACCGTATCATGATGCGCTAGGGTTACTTCCCGAGATTGCCCCTCAATCCACTGAAGAGCACCTTACCTCCCTTGAAACAGGCTAAGGTCCCCAACATTCCCTTTGGGCTGGGATATGAACCTACCGATGAAGATATCCAAGAGATGAACCTCCTAGTCCGAAAACGCAAGAAGCACGGAGTTATCCTCCGTCCCTATCATCTGATCCTCAATGGATACTTTGTTCCCGAGGGAGAATTAGAGCTCTACCATGGCTTTCCGGAGCCGATCTATGACTCTGTGGCCAAGGCTAGGTACCCGAGAGTGAAGTCTTCCAGGACTGCTACTTCATCCCTGACAACACCGAAGCTGCATCAACCGAGCCTAAGCCGTCGTCATGCCTCGATGGACAAGCTGACACTCTCCTCTTTGGGGAAGATAACATCAAGCACCTCGACTATGAGGACATCATCAACATCGCCCTGAAGGACAATCAATTTGACCCAACCGCCTTGATCTCCGACACTGACTCGGAGAAAGCTACACAGAGCTGGAGGAAGACCGTCAAGTGGACCGATCGCCAAGGCCGCATTCTCAAGATCACAACTGGAGAAAGCCCTATGTTCAAGGAGGGAAGTGAAGAAGAAGCTGAGTCTGAGTCGGAGTCAGAGTATATCATAGCTCCTAACACTTATGATGTCCCAGTCAAGGTCCCCTTCCCACTGTTTATCACAAAGTCGTGGCTGATTCAGAGGCTGAGTCTACTAGGGTCACCCCCACTCCCAAGAAAGGTGACAACCTGGAGCGTTTTCCAGGGGCCACCTCCTCTGCTGTGTCGCCTCTGACCGACCACGAGATGTCTGTCCTTTCCGAGATTTTCACTCGTGTCAACTTAATGAACGCTAAGTTTACTTATGACTCGTCTCAATTTAACTGCAATGCAATTCTGAATAACTATGAGGAATTTGACTTGAGTGACTACCCACCTCACTGTTGGAGCTTGTGTCCTCCACAAATTAGTGTGATAACATTTGTAAATCTCTTACAGGTTCACAAGGGTATACTTCGTATTTTAATCAGTTGATTAACGATTACCTAATAACGGTGGCTTGCTAGAAAGTTTGACGTTATTATCATACAGATGGCGGTGATCAACTGGTCTCTAAAGGTCACACCTATAGGGTGTGTTTGAGAGATGGGGTTATAGAAATATAATCACATTGATGCCTTATATGACTAAACAGTTAGTCAATGTGTTGATGAGACAATTATTTAATGAAGATTAAATAATATTAGTTGAGACGAATTAACTGTCAATTCGTAAATTGAATATAATAAGTTATATTTAATTAAATGTATGTAATGTTAGCTTGGACGAATTAATCTGTTAATTTGTAATTAAATGTAATCGGTTATATTTAATATCAACAAGATGAATGTGTCATAGTGGTAATAGTGAGGGTACTCAAACCAAGAGGTCATGGGTTCAATCCTCACTAGATGACAATTTACACATTTTTGGAATAACCGAAAAAAAAGAGAAATTAACTCTCTTAATTTCGGTATATGGGCCGAAAATTTGGAAGGAAAATATCTACCCTATTACACCTTATACTCGGTTTTATAAGGGTATGGTAGATCATTATTTTTCTAACCTAATTTTAACCTAGTTTTGCTCATCATTTCTCTCATCAGAAAATCACACAAAAACCCTAATATTTACAGAAAATTGGGGATCTCATTCTAGCAATTTTGAGGGGTATTTCTCGGAGCATCTTGGGTGCAACTGATAGGAGAATATCATTGTGATATTGTTCATAGGCCGAATTAGCTAGGACCGAAGGTTATTTCTAATTCTCTTTACCCTTTTGTTTATGTAATTTAATTTTATGACTAGCATTCATCATGATATATTCGTTATAGTCCTTAAATTCAAAGGGATGCATACAGATAAATCCCACAAGTGGTATCAGAGCCAAGGCCACGAATTTTAATTTTAATGATTTTCATAAAATTGTTTGTAAACAATAATTAGGGTTTGCGAAAAAAATATAATCGGCTGGAATTTTTTTGAGCCGTGGAATTTTTTTTTTCCGTTTCCGTTACTGTTCACGGATGAACAGTATTATTAAAAAAAAAAATTTCTGTTTTTTTTCTTTCTTTTGGTTTCTCCTGAAAAACCGATTAAAGTTTTTTGCGGCTGTTTTTGTTTATGCCGATTTGAAAAGCATCCGAGAAAAGAAAGTTTTTTTTTTTCCTGTTACTGTTCACGTGGTTACTGTTCACAGAGGACAGATTTAAAAAAAAAAAAAAAAATTTGTCTTGTTTCGGTTTTTACAGATAAAACCGTGTACAAAATAAGGAAAGTTGTTTTCTATTTTTAGTTTAGCCGTGCTGAAATTATAAAAAAAAATTTGTTTGGTTTTTTTTACTATTCAGCCGAGACCAAAAAAAAAAAAGGATTTTGTTTTTTTTTGGTTTTGGCCAATTTTGTTTATACATTAAATTTATAATGTATGATAATTTTTGTGAAGCGGTTCACAAATTTTAAAGATACCTAATTATTTTAAAGCAGTTTAAAATATTGAAGGATTAAATTCATATTACATGTTTAGTATGAATTAAGATTAAAATTAATGTGATTAATTGAAGAATTATCACTTAATTTGTTAATTTAAATAGGTGGTTTGGATAAAATTAATCAACATAATTAAGGAATTGTGTCATGTATGTTTAATTTATTTTTAGTTGATGCATTTTATTTTTGTTGAATGAATCGTTGAATGAATTTATTTACGTATTTTTTTTGCAATCGGTTGTAATTTGTAATACTTAGTGTGGCCTTAGTCAAATTATGTTTTCGTAATGAAGGAAACATGATTTTTTATGTAATTATGAGATCTCGAATCTCCTTTATTTTTCCTTTAGTTTTGGGTTTTTAAATTAGAATGTAATAAATAGGTTTATCATGTAAATTTATTTATTGTAATTTTCAAAGAAGACTAAAGATGGAGATTGGAGCTCACTCCCGCTACATGGATCAAGATGGAACATCAAGACAAGCTTCTCGGGTCCAAGGATGGATTCCAAACTTGTATTTAATGTTCATTTTGATAGGATATGCCACACTAGGACTTTATTATTGCTTTTACGTTTTTCATTCCTATTGCTTTTCATTCACATGATAGTTTATGCATCATATTCCGCCTAAAACCAAACCACCTACTAAAATGCATGAAAATTGACTTATATAGGTTGTATGTTAGTTTTCATGGACATACAGATGTCACAGACTTATTAAGCCATCACCTTAGTTTATTCATTCTCGCATGCCAGATATTAGTTCACTTAAAATGAATTAAAATAAAGTTGATGGGATCTTCCTCTAAAACGGAAATTGAGATTAGTCTTTATAAGGGCAAACAACTATGAATCCCTTCTTCGTCGGTAGGCATAATATGACCCCTTCTAAGTTGGGTAAGTAGTTGTGTTGACTTAGTTTATCTCAACATTATAGTCCGAAGAGTTTCTCGTGATTATGATGGACTAAAGATAGAATTTACAGAAATTTATCGACCAAAAATTCTAACGGTAGAATTAGCTAAAAGGTTAGCCTATCAATTTACAGAAAATTGAGTCTTGGGATCATTTATATAATTCTTGAGGGAGGTCAATTGTATAAATGTTTTGAGTCTTCGCGTTATGACAGTAGTTCATTAGACTTAAAAATATAAACGATGCACATGCTTATTTTTTTTATTCTTCTTCTCGCAGTGTAGAACACGTTTATTTTGATAATACTGTTACAACAAAATGTCTTGAAATAACGCAATCCAAATGCCTAGTGCCACACTTGGACGCGAGTCCTGGCTGAAATTATTCATGGACCAAATAAATCAGTTCACACGTCTGAAAAACGACGGGTCCAACTTTGCGGACTGGGAGGCAGCACTACGGAATGCTGCCATTGCCGACGGTAAGCTCAGGTACTTAACTGAGCCAATACCGGTAAACCCAGGCCCCAATGCAGGAGTTAACGAGTCACTCGCTTATAGTGACTTTGTTATGGAAGCGGGTGCGATAAATAACGTACTCATTTTTGCAATGGAAACCAATTTGCAGAGACGCTTCATTGCCCAAGGTGCGAACAAGATGTTCACCACGCTCACTAACGAGTTCTCAAAAGCACCGAGAATCGTTACTTATGAGCATACCTGTCGCTTCTTTGATGCGCAACTCCAGAAGGGCCAACCGGTTAGCCCACACATTCTTCACATGATTGAGAATGTCGAGAAGCTGGAGGTACTTGATTGCAAAATCAGTGAGAGCATTATCATTGACCGAATGCTTCATTCTCTTCATGATGGTTTTGCCCTTTTCAGGGCCAACTACTACATGAATGACTTGAAAAAGAGTCCTCATGAGCTACACTCCCTTCTCTTACAGACCGAGAAGGATATGAAATTGAGTGGGAGCATAAAGCAGGATGTTCTCACGATTTCCAACAAGGGTAAAGGTAAGGGCAAGGCTCATGGCGACCTAGCCGTAGGTAAGCCAAAGTTTAAAAAGCCAGGAAACGGCAAGAGTGGGCCCGGTGAGACTAGTGGCTCACAGGGCAAGGCAAAGAGCAAGGGCGGTGACATTGAGTGCCACCATTGTCACAAGACTGGACATTGGAGGAGGAACTGTCCCGTCTACCGTTAGGACATCAAAGCAGGCCGCGTCGTTCCTGTTGGTATGTCATCTTATATTCATATGATTGAGATTAACCATGCAAGTTTCGGAACTTGGGTACTTGATACTGGTTGTGGTTCTCATCTGTGTAATCATTTGCAGGGCCTAAAGAACATCATACCTCTCGAAAAGGGTGATGTGGACCTGCGAGTCGGGAATGGAGCACGAGTTGCTGCTGTCTCGAAGGGAACATACGTAATCCAACTCCCTAGTGGTTTTGAGTTATTTTATATAACTGTTACTATGTACCCAGTTTATCTAAGAACATTATTTCTATTTCCGTACTCGATATAGACGGTTTTGCATTTTCAATAAAGGATAATAGCTGTATTTTCTTTTTAATTAAATGATTTATGGCAAAGAAGTTTCCATGAATGGAATTTACATCTTAGATAAAACCACAGAAATATTACACATGAATAATAAGAAATTAAAGGTTGGTGACAAAGATCAAACCTATCTATGGCATTGTCGAATGGGACACATAAATGAGAAACGCGTAAAGAAACACGTCGATAATGGGACTATTCCCGCATTCGATTTTTCTACATATGGCTATAGATATTTTATCAGTTTCACGGACGATTTAAGTAGATACGGATATATCTACTTAATGACGCATAAAAGTGAGTCCTTTGAGAAATTCAAGG
Organism: Silene latifolia; assembly: GCF_048544455.1. Classification (NCBI taxonomy): domain Eukaryota; kingdom Viridiplantae; phylum Streptophyta; class Magnoliopsida; order Caryophyllales; family Caryophyllaceae; genus Silene; species Silene latifolia. Next base: position 86,928,482 of record NC_133535.1, read on the forward strand.
AATACCAGAACAGGGTACAGAACCAACTGAGTAGAAAGGTTAAAGCACTCCGTTCAGATCGGGGTGGCGAATATCTTTCAAATGAGTTTGATCAACACACCGAAAGAGACTCGTGGAATCGTTTTGCGCTTAACTCCACCTGGAACACCTCAATTGAATGGTGTGTCCGAACAGAGAAATCGAACCTTACTTGATATGGTTCGATCCATGATGAGTCACACCGTAGTGCCTGATTCATTATGGGGTTTTGCTCTTTTGTCAGCTGCTCTTATACTTAACCGAAGTCCGACTAAAGCTGTCGACAAGACTCCATATGAAATGTGGAAGGGAACGGTCCCTAAATTGTCCTTTATTCGGGTTTGGGGTTGCGAGGCTTATGTCAAGTGGAGACACGAGGATAAGCTCGGCCAGCGATCAGTCAAGACATACTTTATAGGTTATCCAAAAGGAACATTTGGTCATTACTTCTATTCGCCTACTGAACATCGAGTTTTTGTTGCGGCTAGTGCGACGTTCTTAGAGAAAGAATTTCTCGAGAACAGGACGAGTAATAAAACCTTCGAGCTGTCGGAGATTCCAGAACCAACAACCGAGGAACGGATGGAGGAAGTTGTTCCTCCAACTTATGATATGGTTAATATTCCTGAGGAACCTAGGAGGTCGGGTAGAGTCTCTCATCCTCCGGATAGATACATTGGTATGGTCGAGGAGAATGACGTTTTACTCCTAGAGAGTAATGAACCCGCTACCTATAAAGGTGCTATGGCCTATTCCGACTCAAAGCTATGGCTCGAAGCCATGCAATCCGAGATGGACTCCATGTATGAGAATGACGTATGAGATCTACTTGATTTACCTAATAAGGTAAAACCTCTACAGTGCAAATGGCTTTACAAAATAAAGCGTTCTGTAGACGCGCAACCAGATACCTATAAGGCACGACTTGTGGCAAAAGGTTTCACTCAAGTGCACGGATTGCATTATTGATGCGACCATAATTGGCGCATATTTAGCCCCCGAATTACCATTGTTTCTATGCTTTTTAGTGCCTATTTGGGTCATTTCTTATCTTTAGTTCTTTGTTTTGCATATTCTTTGAGATTTTGATCCCTTGGTAGGAAAGGAGTAAGAATCTTGCATTTTCATGGCAAAACAAGGCTAAATTGATCATATTCAATGACCAAGCATCAAGGAGAGACAAGACTAGAAGGCCTTTGTACATAGCATAGTAGAAGAGCATTGTTGAGAAAAGGATCCTTGAGTCCCCAAGGAAATCCCCAAGGAATTCATGAAGAAAAGGGAAGAAAAAGAAGAAGGAAAGCTGCTGAGCTACAATCCGAACGGATTGTAGAGAATCCGTCCGTCCTCGCCAGTCCGAGCGTCCTCACCAGGAATCCGCTCGGATTGCCCATGCCCAGTCCGTGCGTCTTGTTCCTTGATCCGCTCGGATCGTCCATCCCAAATCCGGCCGTCCCGACTCCCAGCCGCACGGATCACAGCACAGCACAGTTTCGTTCTTCAAGCTACGAAATGAAGAAGCCCTTCTCTCGGACAATCCCGGAGGCTCCTTGCTCAACTTAAAAAGTGTAATTACTAGTTTAGCCCTTAGTTAACCCTAATGCATCCTCCCTAATTTTCACTATAAATACCCCATTAGTCTAATTAGAGGAGCATGTTCTTCTTATCAATAATTAGTGTAGTTAATATCAATCAAATCTCTCTTCAATATTGTAATCAAATATTAATCAAGTTTTAATCCAAGTTTTAGTTCCTTAATCTCTCTCTTGTTCTTACTTTATTTTGGGTAATTGAAGATTATTTGGGTTATTATTGGGAGATTGACAACCTCTAAATCTAGGATTCAAGTACTTCTATTATTCTTGCTTTATTATAGGAATCATTAGTAGGTATAATCTCTTAATCCCTTTTTAATTATTGCTAATTACTTTCATTTATTCATCATGTTTCATTATGTTAGTATGATTGACAACCTTTCTAGCATGATCAATATGATAATGAGTGAGTAGTCTCTTAGCTAGGGTTTAATGGGTGATTAGGGGAAACCAACATGGGGAATGATTCATGCTTAAATTAATATGCTTTCATCATCTTATCTTATTTGCTTGTTTGTTTTGATCTTAATGCATGCACATGTTATATTTGATGAAATGCTAAGCCTATGAATCCTTGCATTTACTATCATCTTCTATCCTTTCAACTTGACTTGTAAGACATAACCCAACTCGAGTCTTGTTAGACCATGCATGTGTTAAGTAGGGAAGATTAAGTCGACTTGTAGGTGTTGTACAATCCAAGAGATTCGGCTCCGGGACCCAAACTTTCCTAGGATTGTAAGATATAACCCAACTCAATCCATCACAACAATAATTGCTTGCTTATAATTTGAGAACATGTTTGTATGATCATATCCCATGATTCCCCTATGAACCCATGACACCCTAGTGCTTTTAATCAATTGTTTACACCCTTATTTCATTTACCTTGTTAGTTTATTTTCATTGCTATTTTAGTTTAGTAACCTTCTACATCAACCCAATTCGTGACACCCCTAGACACCACTAGTTACAATAGAATCTTCATTTCAATACCCGTCCCTTGGGATCCGACCTTTACTTGCCTCTTTACTAATTGTAGAGTTGTTTGTGAAGTATAAATTGTGTTTTGTATCGACCATTGACCAACGACCACATATGCTTAATTGTGAACACCAAATGGCTCCGATCAAAAATGGCGCCGTTGCCGGGGACGGTGTTTAATTGATTTAAGATTTCTTTTATTGTTTTTAGTTGTGTCTTTTTCACCTTGGGGGAAGTAAAACTCCTCAAGGTTTGTTCTAATTGTTTTCTAGTTGTTTGATATTTTGCGAGAATGGATTTCATAGATTGTTTTGTAGAGGACCATTTGAGTATCCCTTACTTCAAGGATCCCATGCAAGCATTAGAGGCCTTAGAAGCAAGTAAGGCTAAAAGCATGTATTGGGAGTTGGAGGTGGATCTCTTTGAGGCCGCTCTAGCTAACAAAGAACTCACTCATGCACAATCCGAGTTGGTGCATAATATTCTAGTGGAAGCATGTCAACCCATAGAGGATGAGCAATCTATCCTAGAAGATATTCTACAAACTCAAGAGCAAGAGGAACCCATCATGGAATTTGAATATGATGAGGTTAATGAAAGTGAAGAAGAATATGTCATGAGAATGGAATGTCTAATGGAGATGGAGCAAATTCTCAATGACACTCCAAAGGAGGAAAGTGAGGTACAAACTCCTACTTTGAAACCCCTTCCCCCAAATTTGAAATATGCTTACCTTGATGAATCAAAGACCAAACCCGTGATTGTTAATGATAGACTTGATGATGACCAATTGGGTAAATTGCTTAATGTGTTGAAACAACATGAGAAGGCTATAGGTTATAGTCTAGATGACCTTAAGGGAATTAGTCCCAACTTTTGCATGCATAGGATTCATCTAGAGGACGACCATAGACCTACCATTCAACCCCAAAGAAGATTGAACCCCCACATGCAAGAAGTTGTCAAAGGAGAAGTCATGAAATTACTTGATGCGGGAATCATATATCCCATATCGGATTCTTTGTGGGTTAGCCCCGTCCAAGTGGTACCTAAGAAAGGAGGTACTACGGTAGTGACAAATGAAAAGAATGAATTAATACCCACAAGAATGATCACCGGTTGGCGTATGTGCATTGACTACCGTAAATTGAACTCCGCAACAAGGAAAGATCACTTCCCCTTACCATTCATTGACCAAATGCTTGAGAGGTTAGCCTCTAACAAATTCTTTTGTTACCTTGACGGGTATTCTGGATTCTTCCAAATCCCTATACACCCGGATGACCAACATAAGACCACCTTCACGTGCCCTTATGGCACTTTTGCATATAGAAGAATGCCTTTTGGATTATGTAATGCCCCCGCTACTTTCCAAAGATGCATGATGAGTGTCTTCTCCGATTATCTAGAGACCATAATGGAAGTTTTTATGGATGATTTTAGTGTTTATGGAAAGGACTTTGACTCATGCTTGCATAATCTTTCTCTTGTATTGCAAAAATGTGAAGATGTTAGTCTTGTTTTAAATTGGGAAAAGTGTCATTTCATGGTTAATGAAGGAATTGTTTTGGGTCATTTGATTTCGGAAAAAGGCATCGAGGTAGATAAAGCTAAAGTTGAGGTGATAGAGAAACTCCCACCTCCCGTGAATGTTAGAGGGGTGAGAAGTTTTCTCGGTCACGCGGGTTTTTACCGTCGTTTCATAAAAGATTTTTCTAAAATAGCAAAACCCCTCACTCAACGTTTGCTTAAGGATGCCCAATTCCAATTTACTGACGAGTGTGTTGAAGCTTTTAATAGAATCAAAGAAGCATTGATCTCGGCACCAATCATCCAACCCCCAAATTGGGAGTTACCTTTTGAGATTATGTGTGACGCTAGCAACTACGCCGTTGGAGCGGTACTTGGCCAACGGGTAGGGAGAGCTCTTCATGCCATCTATTACATAAGCAAAACCCTCGACCCTTCTCAAGTGAATTATGACACGACCGAAAAGGAACTTCTTGCCATTGTATATGCTTTGGATAAATTTCGGTCCTACTTACTTGGATCCAAGGTGATTGTATTTTCGGATCACCGTGCTCTTCGACATCTCTTGATAAAGAAGGAGGCAAAACCAAGGTTGTTAAGATGGATTTTGCTACTTCAAGAATTTGACTTAGAAATAAGAGACAAGAAAGGAGCCGAGAATGTAGTGGCGGATCATTTGTCAAGGATCCGGTTTCATGATGAGAATGGAGAAACACCGATCAATGACTCATTCCCCGACGATATCTTGATGGCTATTCAAACTCAACTTGAAAGGCACATCACCCCATGGTTTGCCGATTATGCTAACTATATTGTTGGAAAAGTGCTCCCTCCTAACTTGAACCACAACCAAAGGAAGAGATTCCTATTCGAAGTGAAGAGGTACTTTTGGGATGATCCAAACCTCTACAAGGAGTGTAGTGATGGGCTCTACCGGAGATGCATCCCTCAATGGGAAATCCAAGGAATCTTGGAAGGATGTCATTCATCACCCTACGGTGGGCACCATGGAGCAAGAAGAACCGTTGCAAAAATCCTCCAATCGGGTTTCTATTGGCCCACAATGTTTCAAGATACAAGAGAATTCATCATTCATTGTGATGCTTGTCAAAGAACGGGGAATATATCTTGGAGAAACGAAATGCCGCAAAGGGGCATTCTAGAGGTGGAGATTTTCGATGTTTGGGGAATTGACTACCAAGGCCCCTTTGTGACATCTAACGGGAACAAGTACATCCTTGTGGCCGTAGATTATGTTTCAAAGTGGGTGGAGGCAATTGCCACCCCAAATGATGATGCAAAAACGGTCACCAAGCTTTTCAAGAAGATAATTTTCCCAAGATTTGGGGTTCCTAGAGCTATCATTAGTGATGGAGGAACACATTTCCATGAAAAGAAACTTGCATCCCTTTTGACCAAATATGGTGTTCAACATCGAACCGGCTTGGGATATCATCCTCAAACAAGCGGTCAAGTGGAAATTTCAAATAGAGAGATCAAGCAAATTCTTGAAAAAGTTGTGAACAAGACTCGGAAAGATTGGAGCACAAAGCTTGATGATGCTCTTTGGGCTTATAGAACGGCCTATAAAACTCCCATAGGTGCCTCCCCCTACAAGCTTGTATATGGAAAAGCACGTCATTTGCCAATCGAATTGGAATACAAAGCTTATTGGGCAATCCGAGCACTCAATCTTGATCTCAAATTGAGCGGTCAAAAGAGGATGATCCAAATCCAAGAGTTGGAGGAATTCCGACTACAATCTTATGAGAATGCAAAGATTTACAAAGAAAGAACAAAATTGCTTCATGATAAGAGAATTCGACAAAAGGCCTTGCACAAGGGAGACAAAGTCCTTCTATTCAATTCCCGCTACCGACTCTTTCCGGGAAAATTGAACTCTAGATGGATGGGTCCCTATGTGATAACCGAAGTTGGGAAGTATGGAGATTTCGAACTCAAGGCGGAAGATGGAAGCAAGTTCAAGGTAAATGGTCAAAGATTGAAGCCATACTATGAAGGAGCATTTGTTGGAGAGGTCGAGGCTACCTACCTCGGTCCTCTTTCTCCTTGACATCTCATCAAGAATGAGAGTTTGGTGGAGTCCTCCCTAAACCGCCATTTGTAAATATACTAACCCTCTAACTTGTATTTATCATTTAATTGCATTTGTTTAATAAGCATAAATTCTTTTCATGAGCGCAAGTGAGGGAGGGTTACTAATGAGTTTTTGAATGAAGGAAGGAGAAAATTCCTAAGTGTGGGGATGCATTGAAAGAAAGGAGAAAAAGTCAACACTCGCAGCAAGAATCCGTGCGTCTCTCTGGAGATCCGGACGTCCTGGCAGAATACGGACGTCCAAGGGAAAAACCGCGCGTCCAGCTGTGTTGAGAAATTGAAGGTTTCTGGACTGAAGAAGAATCCGAGCGTCCTAAGGAAGAAGACGCCCGTCTGAGAGAATCCGGCCGGATTAGTGGAAAGACGCCCGTCTTTTCCCCTGAGCATTTCAAAGAAAAATCTCTGTCGAAGAATCCGCCCGTCTTCTCAAGAAGACGCCCGTCCTGACCCCGATGAATCCGAGCGTCTTATGCTCGGGACGCTCGTCTTGAGGCGAGAAAAATTCTGGGATTTTACTCTGTGGCAGAATCCGGGCGGCTTGCCCAGAATCCGCCCGTCCCGTGAGAGGAGAATCCGAGCGTCTCAGCTTCGAATCCGCTCGTCTCCCTGCCCGTTCCTCGACCCGACTTTTCTCAATTAAATTACACCCCACCACCCATATAATGACACATCACTACTCCTTCCACTCACCCTATAAAACTCACCCCCTTGTAACTCCCATACATATTCCAAATCACTCTCTTCACCCTCAAAATCAAAAAACCCCCAAATTTTCTAGGGTTTCCAATTCTCAATCAACAAAGAACAACCTTAGCAAATCTTCAAACAAAATAACCCAAATCAAAAGAACTCAAGGATGGCACCTAGAAGATCCTCCTTTAGAAATGCAAGAAGACCTAGGATGGTGGGAAGTTCCTCTACCTCACATCTCAACACCATTAGAAGGGAGCATGTGGAAATTGTAGACCTCACAAGGCTCGACGACTTCTCGAATGTGGAATTCCTTGATGATGTGCAGCGATTGGTCTTCCATCGACTCTTAAGTAAGAATATTCTTCCTACTAAATTCCTTTGTCATAATACTTTGAGAAAACTTGGAATCTTTCACCAAGTGGAGGCTTTATTTGAGGTTTTTGGTCTTTCAACACTCTTTCGCATGTTTGAACCCACCTATTGGTCTCTTGTGCTCGAATTCTTGAGTTGCTTAAAGATTATCACTTCAAACAAAGTGATTAGCATAGAGTTTAGGTTGGAAAATGTCTCTAGAACAATGACCCTTGTGGAATTTGCGAGAGTGTTCGGTCTTGATGTCTCGCCTACCCGAACATCAAGACCCAAGAAGTATAGTGTCGCACCCTTGTGGAGGGCCATGACGGGCCGGGACTTCATTCTTACCAAAGAGTGTCTTGCTTTTCACATCCAAAACCCAATCTTGAGGCTCACATACCGATTTCTCTCGGGTACCCTCTTCGCCCGCCGAGACCCGGCTATTGTGAATCAAATGGACCTCATGTTCATGGAATCCTATCTAAACATTCAAGGAAGAGACGGGTATCATCTCAATGCACCTCTAGTCTTGCTAGAAAAGTGGGCGAAATTCCGAAATGGTGATGATGATGGGAAAAAGCATATAGTGAATGGTGGACTCATAACAAGACTTGCAAAGCACTTTAATCCTAGGTTCAATGAGAACAATGAGTACACTCCACTCTCGGGAGGAATGAGAATTAATGAAGACCTCCTTGTTGTCCAACACCATTGGATAACCCTTGAGGGGGTTGATAAAAGGATCAAATGGTTGACAAAAGGAAGTGATCCTATCTACCTTCCGATAGCCGACCTACCTCGAGTCTCCCCAAGGAGAGGAAGCTTGTCCCCAATACCCTCTTACCTCATTCAAAGTCAAGAAAGGCAAGCTCCACCCCCACAAGCTCCTCCACCTCAACAACAAGAACAACAAACTCAAGGTGAAAAGATAAAGGTGCCTCCCTACCCCTTTCCATACCAACCTTACAACCATCCGAATCCCTTCATCCTCCCCCGTGACGACTTTGTCACGGGAATCTTGCAAGACTTGCACTACCGTCAATATGAAACCAAGGTGGACAACTATTATGCTCTTTACCCTCAATACCACGACATGGTTCAAAAGGGATGGATAAGTGAAGAAGGAGCTTTTCCTTCATGGGCTCAAATGGAGTTGCTCTTTCCTAACTCGGACAAGGCCAATGAAGGGGCAAACGGTCGCAAAGGGGAGGAGAGCGGCAACTCTTGTGGAGGTGATACGGTGAAGCTTGAGAGTGAAGAAGAAGATGAATTCATGGATCCAAGTTTAAGTGATGCTTCTAGGGATATTTGGGATACCGATATTGAAGGAGATGATGCCGATTTCTAGGAGATTACTTCATCACTAGGTGGAGCGGGCAAGAGGCACCCACTTTAGTTCAAGTGAAGTTTTCTAAATCTCTCCTCTTTATCTTTATTTTTCATGAAAAGAACTCTGCATCTTGTTTATTTGTATTTTATTTAACTTTGACTCATTGTTGGTTTAGTCCTAGCAACATCAAAGGACTCACACCTCGGTTCCTTTGAGGTGTTCTTTATTGTTCCCACTTTTGTAAAATCCAAAATGACAATCTAGTCTCATGCATAGCATAGCATGTGCATGAACTCCCCCATGCTTTGACATTAGCAATAGTGTCTTGCTTGGTTTGGGGAAGTTAATGCATACGCAACGGGAGGTAATTTAAATTATCCTCTCCGTCATAACAAAAACCATGCATCATGTAGTATAGCTTAGTGTAGAATTGCATTTAGTATAGAATTCATGCATCATTCTTTGCATAATTTCCATCATTTTGGCCATTGAGGACAATGCCCATATTAGTGTGGGGATGGGAATTCTAACTCTTAACTTTTATTCAAAAACCATAAAAATTGAAAAATTTCAAAAATCATAAAAATTTGAAAAATTGAAAAAAAACCAAAAACAAGTTCATTTCCTTTGTATATATTGTCTTGTATATATTGTGTTTGTTTCATCCTTGTTCACTTTGATTGACTACGCCACATCCGAGACATGAGGATATTGAAGACCGCATGGTATGATCTTTCCAATCTCCTTTCTCCTCTTTATGTTAATGACTATGTGGCTTTATTTTGATTGATGCGGTAAAACAATGTGAATTTAGGACTTGCATTTAGTTTATTTGGCATATTAGTTGGTAGAATCATTTGCATTAGGATGTATATATGCTAGTTGCATCATGGCATGTAGTTTGCATGTTAGAAAAATTTTGCGAAACCGTCTACTTGGGAAGCTTGACAAGTGTATATAGGCCCTAGTAGATGCTTTTTATTCTTAAGACTTTGCTTGATAGAATGCTTGTAAAACACCCTAGGATGTGTCATGCTAGTATCCTTTGACCCATGGTTTAAGGCCGAGTCAAGAGTACCTTGTGGTGTGATAACTCCTTGGCTACCGTTTATTCCAAGGTGACCCTTGAAACCATGCATACTTCTATCATTCATCCATATTCTACCATACATTTTTGTCATCAAAGGGAATGGGCACAAAACAAAAAGAAATCAATTTGAGTTCAATGAAATGAAAAGTGAAAGAAAGTTTGCAAAAATGCATCAAAAGAAAAGAGGAGCAAAAATAGAACTCCTAAAGCTTCAAAAATAAGGCACCCTCGTTACTAATTGGGGTGACTTTGAAAATGTTCAAAAAGAAAATGCAAAAAGTTGTCAAGTATTGAAATGCCAAAAATCAAAAAGAAATGGCAAGAAAGTGTTCTCAAAAAGTCAAATGCCAAAGAAATTTGGGGGAAAACAAAAACAAAAGCAAACTCCCAAAATGAAACTCAAACATCTATCGATCCCTTTATCCATCGTATCCATTTTTGTGCATGGTAGAGAGGGGACGACCCTTCTTCTTGTCTAGGCAAGAGGGGGAATTCCGCGATCCTAAAGTGTTTCTAACACCATAGGGAGTCTATTCTTGACAAAAGCATTTAACGATTGAGGACAAAGGTACCCTAGCTTGACACATTTTGGAGGTGATTTATTGGTATCCTTCTAGGCTTAGTAGTTTGAACAAATTGCATCTATGAAGGATTGTGTACCCTTGAATTGCTTCCCTTGTAGATAATTTCCGCCACTTAGATGAGGAAAGTGGCTATTCTTTTTGTAGATGCATCCATTACTTGATTTTGTGTGCTTAATGTTTGGATGTGTCGCCATTTTGGCAAGACCCACCTTGCCTTGCAAGAAGGCATCCTACCTCATGGTTGTCTTGTTGTGAGTTGAAGGGGCGGAGTGAGACCCGCTAATTGTCTCATATCGGCTATTATTATTAGGTTAGGTTAGTTTTGGTCCTAGTCTTTGTCACCTCTTTACTCGGGACGAGCAAAGGTTCGGTTTGGGGATATTTGATGCGACCATAATTGGCGCATATTTAGCCCCCGAATTACCATTGTTTCTATGCTTTTTAGTGCCTATTTGGGTCATTTCTTATCTTTAGTTCTTTGTTTTGCATATTCTTTGAGATTTTGATCCCTTGGTAGGAAAGGAGTAAGAATCTTGCATTTTCATGGCAAAACAAGGCTAAATTGATCATATTCAATGACCAAGCATCAAGGAGAGACAAGACTAGAAGGCCTTTGTACATAGCATAGTAGAAGAGCATTGTTGAGAAAAGGATCCTTGAGTCCCCAAGGAAATCCCCAAGGAATTCATGAAGAAAAGGGAAGAAAAAGAAGAAGGAAAGTTGCTGAGCTACAATCCGAACGGATTGTAGAGAATCCGTCCGTCCTCGCCCGATCCGAGCGTCCTCACCAGGAATCCGCTCGGATTGCCCATGCCCAGTCCGTGCGTCTTGTTCCTTGATCCGCTCGGATCGTCCATCCCAAATCCGGCCGTCCCGACTCCCGGCCGCACGGATCACAAAGACAAAGACAGTTTCGTTCTTCAAGCTACGAAATGGAGAAGCCCTTCTCTCGGACAATCCCGGAGGCTCCTTGCTCAACTTAAAAGTGTAATTACTAGTTTAGCCCTTAGTTAACCCTAATGCATCCTCCCTAATTTTCACTATAAATACCCCATTAGTCTAATTAGAGGAGCATGTTCTTCTTATCAATAATTAGTGTAGTTAATATCAATCAAATCTCTCTTCAATATTGTAATCAAATATTAATCAAGTTTTAATCCAAGTTTTAGTTCCTTAATCTCTCTCTTGTTCTTACTTTATTTTGGGTAATTGAAGATTATTTGGGTTATTATTGGGAGATTGACAACCTCTCAATCTAGGATTCAAGTACTTCTATTATTCTTGCTTTATTATTGGAATCATTAGTAGGTATAATCTCTTAATCCCTTTTTAATTATTGCTAATTACTTTCATTTATTCATCATGTTTCATTATGTTAGTATGATTGACAACCTTTCTAGCATGATCAATATGATAATGAGTGAGTAGTCTCTTAGCTAGGGTTTAATGGGTGATTAGGGAAACCAACATGGGGAATGATTCATGCTTAAATTAATATGCTTTCATATCTTATTTGCTTGCTTGTTTTGATCTTAATGCATGCACATGTTATATTTGATGAAATGCTAAGCCTATGAATCCTTGCATTTACTATCATCTTCTATCCTTTCAACTTGACTTGTAAGACATAACCCAACTCGAGTCTTGTTAGACCATGCATGTGTTAAGTAGGGAAGATTAAGTCGACTTGTAGGTGTTGTACAATCCAAGAGATTCGGCTCCGGGACCCAAACTTTCCTAGGATTGTAAGATATAACCCAACTCAATCCATCACAACAATAATTGCTTGCTTATAATTTGAGAACATGTTTGTATGATCATATCCCATGATTCCCCTATGAACCCATGACACCCTAGTGCTTTTAATCAATTGTTTACACCCTTATTTCATTTACCTTGTTAGTTTATTTTCATTGCTATTTTAGTTTAGTAACCTTCTACATCAACCCAATTCGTGACACCCCTAGACACCACTAGTTACAATAGAATCTTCATTTCAATACCCGTCCCTTGGGATCCGACCTTTACTTGCCTCTTTACTAATTGTAGAGTTGTTTGTGAAGTATAAATTGTGTTTTGTATCGACCATTGACCAACGACCACATATGCTTAATTGTGAACACCAAATGGCTCCGATCAATTATGATGAGATTTTTGCACCTGTAGTCATGCTACGTTCCATTCGGATAATCTTAGCGAGTGCCGCTTTTCATGATTATGAAATTTGGCAAATGGATGTGAAAACCGCCTTCTTAAACGGTTATTTGAAGGAAGCGTTGTACATGGTGCAACCCGAAGGTTTCATAGATCCTGAACATCCTAAGAAAGTATGCAAGCTTAAGCGTTCCATTTATGGACTTAAGCAAGCTTCTCGGAGTTGGAATCATCGTTTCGACCAGGTGATAAAAGAGTATGGTTTCACTCGATCGGTCGAGGAACCATGCTTATATATCAAGTCGAGTGGGAGCAAGATTGTATTCTTGATATTGTATGTCGATGACATACTCCTGATTGGGAATGACATTCCTCTCCTATCTTCGGTTAAAGAATGGTTGAAGAACCATTTCCAGATGAAAGATCTGGGTGAGGCACAACGCATTTTGGGAATCCGTATCTACCGAGATAGATCACGACGGACGTTATCACTTAGTCAGGAGTCTTATTTGGATAAGATTCTTGAGAAGTTCAGCATGACCAACTCCAAGAAGGGGAACCTTCCAATGACGTCTGGGATGCAGTTGAGCAAGTCTGAGTCACCCACGATGCATGAAGGGGTTGAGTGCATGAGTCGTGTTCCTTATGCATCAACTATAGGATCAATCATGTATGCCATGATATGCACACGTCCAGACGTGGCATATGCATTGAGTATGACGAGTCGGTACCAAAATAATCCATGTACCAACGGAGGACTAAGGATTGGGTATTGACTTATGGAGGAGATACTAAGCTATGCGCAACCGGTTACGCATATGCTAGCTTCCAAACGGATCGAGATGATTAGAAATCTCAGTCTAGATTCGTTCTTACTCTTAATGGTGCTGCGGTCAGCTGGAATAGTTCCAAACAGGAAGTTGTAGCAGATTCTAGTACTGAGCCATTGAAGTATGATAAGCATGGAGGGCACGTTATTTCCATGAGAATTAAACGTGTTCCTGAGTTGTAATAGTTGATTATGAATTTGATACATTATCTTTTTCGTATACTATTTATAACTTCATCGTATTAATATAATATTTTGTTTTTTCATGTGGATTGTACTGACAACTTTGAACGCAACAAAGTGAACTGAATTACATTATATTTTGATTTGGTCCGTAATCGCCTACAAGAGCTGATAACTCTGGCTAACAAGCCATAAGTCAAACTGTTGACTGATCGATCACAAATGCGAGATTATAACGATACCTCGTAGGACAAATTTTTGTGACAACGTAATGGAGTCCTAAATGTTTAAAAACATTCGGTGCCAGGTCGTGGATAGGACATCCATTGTGTTCCTAGAGTCGATTCTTTTGACTATCGACTGTCTCTTGAGATTAAGGAAGTTTTTGGGTGACTTTGGTTTCTTTCTCACGGTCTGCCGTAACTGGAGGCTAAGTAGATTTTTTCTGGGTCATTTCATACTGTGCTTACATCTGCAGGATTCGGGTTGAGGAAAATATCCAACCCTTATCAGGTATAGTTATTTCTCAGGGCCACTCGAGGAGTTGTAACTGAAATGCATGGCCATGCTCGAATGTTGATTCGTTTATCAGTTAAGTTACTCTCTAGTCGGGGAAACCACTCTTGATACAGATCACTTGTAAAATACGACCTTTGTGAATACGGATTTTGCAAATTGTTTTACATTGAGTGGGAGAAATTTTAGGATATGAGAATCGGTTATCGCACATACACTTATGATGACAAGTGGGAGTTTGTTGGAGCTTGTGTCCTCCATAAATTAGTGTGATAACATTTGTAAATCTCTTACAGGTGCACAAGGGTATACTTCGTATTTTAATCAGTTGATTACCGATTACCTAATAACGGTTGGCTTGCTAGAAAGTTTGACGTTATTATCATACAGATGGCGGTGATCAACTGGTCCCTAAAGGTCACACCTATAGGATGTGTTTGAGAGATGTGGTTATAGAAATATAATCACATTGATGCCTTATATGACTAAACAGTTAGTCAATGTGTTGCTGAGACAATTATTTAATGAAGATTAAATAATATTAGTTGAGACGAATTAACTGTCAATTCGTAAATTGAATATAATAAGGAATATTTAATTAAATGTATGTAATGTTAGCTTGGACGAATTAATCTGTTAATTCGTAATTAAATGTAATCGGTTATATTTAATATCAACAAGATGAATGTGTCATAGTGGTAATAGTGAGGGTACTCAAACCAAGAGGTCATGGGTTCAATCCTCACTAGATGACAATTTACACATTTTATACATTTTTGGAATAACCGAAAAAAAAAGAGAAATTAACTCTCTTAATTTCAGTATATGGGCCGAAAATTTGGAAGGAAAATATCTACCCTATTACACCTTATACTCGGTTTTATAAGGGTATGGTAGATCATTATTTTTCTAACCTAATTTTAACCTAGTTTTGCTCATCATTTCTCTCATCAGAAAATCACACAAAAACCCTAATATTTACAGAAAATTGGGGATCTCATTCTAGCAATTTTGAGGGGTATTTCTCGGAGCATCTTGGGTGCAACTGATAGGACAATATCATTGTGATATTGTTCATAGGCCGAATTAGCTAGGACCGAAGGTTATTTCTAATTCTCTTAACCCTTTTGTTTATGTAATTTAATTTTTTGACTAGCATTCATCATGATATATTCGTTATAGTCCTTAAATTCAAAGGGATGCATACAGATAAATCCCACACTCACCTAGCCAAAGAACTTGACAAACGGGAAACCAGAACCCTCATCATTGAGGAGATCGAACCTATTAACGTAGGAACCGACAACACACCTCAAGAACTTAGGATATGGACAACCCTAGACCCCTCGGAAAGACAACAGTTCATTGACCTCCTACACGAATACAAGGACGTGTTCGCCTGGTCTTACAGAGATATGCCCGGGATTGACAGGGAAATTGCAGAGCATCGGATACCCATTAAACCCGGAGCTAAACCCGTGAAACAGAAGCTACGCCGGATGCGTCCTGAACGGGCCCTGAAATCAAGGAAGAAGTGGACAAACAGTTCAAGGTTGGGTTCATCAAAGTGTCTGAATACTCCGATTGGGTGGCCAACATTGTGCCCGTACCAAAGAAGGACGGAAGAATCCGGGTTTGCGTTGACTTCTGGGATCTGAACAGGGCGAGTCCGAAGGACAACTTCCCTTTGCCACATGTTGACATTCTGGTGGACAATACTGCCGAGCACGCTCTCCTATCATTCACGGACGGGTATACCGGGTACAGCCAGATTAAAATGGCTGAGGAAGACATGCACAAGACTGCTTTCACTACACAGTGGGGTATATATTGCTACACGGTCATGCCTTTCGGCCTTATCAACGCCGGAGCAACCTATCAAAGAACCGCTACCACTATCCTACATGATATGATGCACAAGGAGGTAGAGGTGTATGTCGATGACATGATTGTCGAATCAAAAGAACAGGACGGCCACATCAGCCCCCTTCGGAAATTCTTCGCTCGTCTTCGGAAATATAACATGAGACTAAATCCTCAGAAGTGTGCATTCGGGGTCACCTCCGGAAAACTCTTGGGATATGTCGTCAGCAAAAGAGGAATTGAGACTGATCCAACCAAAATCAAAGCCCTTCAACAAATACCACGGCTTAGGAACGAGAAGGAGATTTGGGTATTTCTCGGTCAGGTCAAATACATCAACCGCTTCATTGCCAAGCTCACCAAGATTTGTGAACCAATATTCAAGAAACTTCGCGCCTCCGATCACACCGATTGGGATGACGATTGTCAAAAGGCCTTCAACATGATAAAGGAAATCTTATCCAAACCTCATGTCCTCATGCCACCTCAACCAGGGATTCCTTTATCCCTATACCTGACTGTTACCAACATAGCCATGGGAGCTATGCTAGCACAAACAGTCGACAACGAAGAACGAGCCATCTACTACATCAGCAAAAAGTTCATTGAGTACGAGACGAGGTATACCCAACTGGAGAAGACATGCCTTGCCCTAGTATGGTCAACAAAGAAGCTGCGGCATTACATGCTCAGCTACACGGTCCACATCTACTCCAGGATGGACCCTGTCAAATACATCTTCGAAAAACCCGTACTAAACAAAAGGCTGTCTAAGTGGACGCTCATGCTGTCTGAGTTTGATCTCAAGTTTGTACCCCTCAAGGTTATCAAGGGAAGAGCAGTTTCCGATTTCCTAGCAGAAAATCCCGTGAACGAGGATCCAACGACCGACACATGGTCACTTCCTGACGAAGACATCCTTTGTGCCGATTCCTACGCATGAGACCTATACTTCGACGGTGCATCTAATCTGAGAGGTTTCGGGGTGGGAATCCTTCTAATATCACCGGAGGGAGAACATGTTTCGATCTTAGTCAAGCTAGACTTTTCCGTCAACAACAATGTCGCTGAATATGAGGCGTGCCTCATCGGCCTACAAGCAGCCATCACACTTGGCATCAAGAGATTGAGGGTCCACGGCGATTCCTCGCTCATCGTCAATCAGGTGTCCAGATCATGGAAAATCCGAAGTGACAGTTTAGCTCCCTACCGAGCAAAGATCAATCAAGAGGCTGAGTTCTTCGACCAAATCGACTACTTCCACTTGCCGCGAGAGGAAAATCAATTTGCTGACGCCCTGGCAAAACTTGCCGCGCTCGTCAACATACCTGAAGACATGACATCGATGCCCATATGTGTCGAGAGATGGAGTGAGCCAGCTCACGTTTGTGCCATCATCGATGATGAGGAAAGCCATGATGAACCTTGGTACCAAGCCATCCTCAACTACAAAACCAAAAATGAATTCCCTCCCAATTCTGATCAAAGAGGACAAAGAGCCATCTGTTTACTTGCATCGCAATTCGTGATAAACCAAAATCAACTATACAAAAGAACACCCCAAGGGATTCTCCTCCTTTGCATTGACCATCACAAAGCCAAAAAAATCATGGGAGAGGTTCACGACGGAGAATGTGGCCCTCACATGAGCGCAATGATGCTTACCCGAAAAATCATGCGGCTAGGTTACTACTGGACCACCATGGAAGCTGATTGCCGTAACTACGTCAAACATTACCACAATTGCCAGATCTTCGCCAACATACAACACATACCACCATCCCTTTTATACACCATGACATCACTCTGGCCTTTCTCAACCTGGGGCATCGACATCATCGGGAAAGTTAACCCGGTAGGCACTAAGGGGCATTGCTTCGTCCTCGTCGCAATCGACGACTTCATCAAATGGGTGAAAGTACAGTCATATGCAATCTTGACCGCCAAACAAGTGGCCAAGTTCATCCAAAACAACATCATCTGCCGATATGGGGTACCCCATGAAATCATCAGCGATCAAGGCTCACACTTCCGGGCGGAAACTCAAGCTTTGCTGGACAAATACAAAATCAAACGACATCGATCATCCCCTTACCGTCCCCAAACTAATGGAGCGGTGGAGGAAGCGAACAAAACTCTTGTCACCATTATCAAGAAAATGCAAGACAACTACCGCGATCGGCCGAGCAAACTCCCATTCGCACTCTGGGGATACCGAACCTCCATTCGAACACCGACAGGCGCCACACCCTTCTACCTAGAATATGGTATGGAGGCGGTTCAACCGGTAGAGTTAGAGGTCTCTTCTCTACGCATCCTACTGGAGAGTCAAGTCCCCGAGGCGAAATAGACCCGTCGAAGGTACGAGCAACTCACTCTTCTAGACGAACGGCGACTCAACGCCTTGCACAACGTCCAGCTATACCAACGACGTATACAACGGGCATTCAACAAGAAGGTTAAACCCAGAAACATCCAGGAGGGCGACTTGGTCCTCAAGTCAATTCGAGCACCATTACCCATCGATCCGAGGGGGAAATTCAAACCCAACTGGGCCGGTTTATACCTGGTCAAGAAAATACTTTCGGGGGGGGGGGGGGCAGTGAGACTGAATGACCTAGATGGGGAAGACTTTACAAACCCGACCAACCTAGACCAACTCAAGAAATACTACCCTTGAACCATAGTAATCAACGACCTCTGCCTAGTTTTACAGCTAACAACCACCTCAACCCCTTTTCAAGTCAAGTTCCTCAACGTGTTCTGATTTGAAATTGCATGTTTTATCGAGTCTAAGCTGCGGCACCTTGCCCGTTTCGAATGTCCTTTAATCTGTCAAAGGCAACATCCATTTGCACTAAAACAAAAACCCCTGAACTACGAGCATGGTTTGATTTCACCTCTTCAGGCGGATACGCAGGCAGTCCCTCTTATGCATGAGAGATACAACCACAAAACCCAATCAAATTTACAAAACATTTCGAACTACGATCATGGTTTGATTTCACCTATTCAGGTGAATACGTAGGCAGTCCTTTCTTACACAAGAAGGATACAACCATCCCCACAATAAAAAAACAACCATCCCCATACGACAAAAACCCCTACATAGAAAAAACATCCCCATCAAAAAAAGAAAAGGGAAAACCATTCCCTTTCTCCACAAAATACAAAAAGAGCCTTTCTCCCTTCCCAAAAATACCACTTTCCCAAGTGCAAACTTTTAGGACAATTCAAATCGAATTGCCTTTACAAAATGGATGGAAGAAACAAGCGTTCACAATTTTCGACACGGGCAATCCTCTTATTTAATTAATAATGGGAGGGATTACAATTCCAACAACAAATAAAGCTCGACGAGTCTAGAACTTATCGAAGCTAAGGTGTCAACTAAAACACCTCACATAATAAAACTAGCACAAAACATACAATAACTAGCTAGTACAACATAATAAAAACTCACAACAATAATACAACATAATAATAAAACGGGTAATGGAGGTCTTCACTCTTCCATTCTACCCTTGCCTTTTCCCTCGGGGTACATCTTCACCTTGTTCTTCTTTCTGGCCCGCCTAGCATGGACTTCCTCCTCGGAATGGATCCTCAACGGATCTAAGACGGCGACGGCCTCCGGTCTAGCACAAGACCCCATGTTCGACCCGAAAAGAGCCAATGCACGGCCCACCATATTCTTGGGGCTGAAACTCCTTCTCTTCGGTGGTCTCATCATATCGGAGGTAGCTCCATCAACATACTCCTCAAAGAAGGCACGGTTGGCCTTGCCAATCTCTCGATACTTCAAGTAGACAACCTCGTCCTTACGGAATTTGGATCTCTCTTCCAAGGACGGAGCTCGTGACCACTTGGCATAAGCGGGAGTCACCCATGTCGTAGCAACGGGGTTTGGTACCTCCCAAAGCTGCCGAGTGGCCCACCACCTTTCGAAGACCTCCACAAGCTCGGAGTTCCGGAAGACATTCTCTTGGACAAGAGTATCTTGAGCGGGCACCTTTTGTTGACGCCCCATTTGCCTCATGAGCCTTTCGGGGTAAATGAAGGAAACAACCTTCAAACCCACCACCATCAAAGAACGAGGACTAGCACCCGAAGCAGGCAACCCCGTGAAGGACCTCAAGTGCCACCACGGCACCACCCAATGGATGTGGGGACTACCCTCCTCCACCAATCTTGCGGCCCAATAATCCTCGGTAGAAGCAAAACTATCCGGGTACAATTTCTTCCTCATGGTAAGGTGACGGAAGGAATAAGATGAAGGATTAACCGGAGGCTCTACATACCTTAGCCTCTCCAATAGCCACACTTGAAGGATCCTTGGGGACCCAAAAGAGGGAGCTTCTCCACAAGAGCCTTCCTTGTCCAAAGCTTGGATGATCTCTCCAAGCACCAACCATGATGGATCTCTACCATGCTCCATTTGCTCAACCACGTGAATAAGGGTCATGCTACCATAGCATTTTGGCCCCTCCTTCTTCAAAAAATCAACGAAGAGGTACACATGGACAAGGCAAAAGGCAAGAGCCCTTCTCCTAGCCACTTCCGAGACATTGGCATCTAAGCGGTTTGAAAAGATGTTGATAAGAGCCAACATATCCACACCATGTGGAGCAAGAAGAAAGTTGACTTGACTTGTCGACAAACCCAACATGTAACGGAACTTCTCCTTATAGCACAACCGAGTCGGAGGAAGCACCGTAACACAACCCGGCCACCCACCAATGGCTCCAACTTCTTCGGCAAGCGGACAAATCTCACCCTTCGGGAAAACGAAAACATGGTGTTTCGAATCCCAAAACCGAGGACATGCTTCAAGAAATGAAGGTTTCACCTTGACTTGATGGTGCACCAACAATTGACCAACTCCCATGCAAATGAGTTGATACTTTTCGGGAGGCGACAAATCCCGGCACCATTGTCGCAATGCATTCTCAAAAGCATCCATAAAATATTTTTGTGGAAGAAGAAGAAGAAGTTTTGTAGAGATGTTTTTGTGTTTTAGATGATGAAACAATGAAGCGCAAGCATCACTATTTAAACAAAAAATGATCAGTGTATTTTTTAGAAAAAGGGGAGAGCTGGCTTCCATCGCCAGGCAGCTCGCGCCTCTTTGGGCCTTCCCAAGGATTCCCGCTGTTGACTTGTCTCTTTCAAATTGTGTTTTCTCCTGACACCTCAAACCTCCCGCCAGGACGCTCGCGCTTCTTTGGGATGATCCAGGACATTTTTGTGTTTCCTCACACTCACATTTCCTTGTTTTCGCGTTTTACGAAATCCGACACGGTTTCCATGACGCAGCTTTAAACATACGGATTTTTCTTTCTTTTTAAGGGGGGAAGGGCTAGTCTCCCCGATCCACGACGGATCGTTTCCATGTCAGTCGAAATTCCGAAAATTCTTCGCTTTTTCAATTTTCCATCAAAATAAAAATCGAAAATTGATAACACGACATCAATTTTCCTCAAAATTTCAAGCACTCACAAATTCGAGTCTTGACCTCAAAAATCAAATACACTCGTGAAAATATTTTCTAAAAATTCATCCCTGACAGTTTGAGTTTGAAATTTTTCGAGTCACAAATCAATTTCGATAATTTCCGATGCAATTTAATTTAAGACACGAGTTAATTGCTCAATTTTCAAATTAATTCCTTTTGGAATCCTAACGTGACGACTTGTCGCAAAAGTTTTCAAAATTCATTTCATTTCAAAATTCAATTTTTAACTTCGGGTCATCTTGGTTAACTTTGTTTCTCAATCAAATGCATTTACGTATTTGCGTTTGTGTATATGTGCTACCTGTTGCCTATTTTTCTACACTAACGATGCAGGAGCTAGTGCGAAGCAAAAAGGAGAATTGACAGCCGACAGCGCTCCTCCGAAACACAACACAAAAAAGCCAAAAGTCACAAAATGAACCACAATCCAAAAACACATATATGCAAACCGCCTCACGCAAAATACATCGACACACGTTTGATACGGACAACTGACCGTGCAAACAGGATCTAGTACATATATCTATCATACAGACACTGTCCTAAGACAACGAACTGGGGGCTATCCGCCACCTACCGAACTAAGCACTCTCTATCCTCTCAAACAGAAAAGAAAGGGAGCAACATAAGGAACATAGGAGCAACATCGGAAGCAGAGGTGATTACCATTATGGTAATACCTCATTCCTGCTCCACGACAAAAATGAAGACAGTGTCTGGCAGACGTCAGATGATAAGGAGGCCAAGAACCATGATGTGATGCATCACCCCGGTGCTGACCCCCAATCATCAGCCATCCTGTCTATGAGCCACAATGAAAAGGACAAGCCGGCCACATCAGCCGCCTCTCCCCCTCTACGGAAGCATCCTCCACCACCGCCTCAAATCCGGCAGCCTCCTCGGTCACTGCAGCTCCTCCGGGATCATCCTCCTCCTCCAATGCCTCCACGACGGACCCCGTACGTCCCAAATGGTACCCTGCGATCAAAAAAAAAAAAAAAAAAAACGTCAGCCGAAATTTCGGCATTACGACGACATAAAATGGACAAATCCAAAAAAACACAACCTGCAAAGCAAAACAAGGGCAATCCCGCCCAAAACCCAGCCAAACGAAATAGCCACAAAAGCAATTCACAAAAAACAAAACACGCACAAAAAAAAACGACTCGCTCCTCTTTTCAAGCAAGGACGAGTCAAAACCACCACAAAAAAAACGGCATTTCAAGACCCATACAAGGTCCTCCAACAACCCAAAAATACATTCCCAATGCAATGGAAAATTTTCCTACGGCTCAAAAAGGCAATTCATACGCTAAGTTGAGCGCAAACCGGTCAAAAATTCGAAACGACCGCAAAAAGGCAAACGTGATTTTATCACGCCTCAAGGTGACCTAAACTACCAATAAGGTCCATTTCAAGGCAAACTGACTCAATTCAAACTCAAACAGACGCTTATTTTGTCAGACATAAGACCGTCACAAAAGGCAAAAATTCCAATTTTGCCTACAATACCCAACAAAGGTCCATAATGGCAAATATGATCTTTCCCGACTACAATACAACCTAGTGGGACCCACTACCTAAGCAAATAAACTTGCCATTGTGAAATGAGACGGTTCCTTCGCCTCACTCACGTTTTTCGAGCATAGGGAGCGGGAACGGGGACCAAAATGCAAACTAAAAGCACCCCTATACTCCTAAACGGGTTTCTAACCTAATGCAATCATCAATTTCACTCGAAATTGGCTCAATCAAAAACGCCCAAATCGATTTTCTAGGGTAAAATTTTGCCCTAATTCAATTAAGCTAAAAGGCCAACAAATTTAAATGGATTCGAGAGGAAATGCATACCTTGAGTTGACATTATTGTTTATGGCAAGAATGGAAGCTAGCAAAAGTCTAGCAATGGCGATTCTTTGTGGGTTTTTGTGTCGAAGGTTGAAGATGAATGAGGAATGAAATGCAGCCAAACCTCGCGTCTTTTTACAGAAAAAAGGGAAGCACCTTTGGTTCGCCAGGTGGCTCGCGCCTCAATCAAGCGTCCCTTACTCTTTCAGCGAATTTTGGGCTTTGGCCCAATTTCCACATAACAAACTTCAAATTTTCATTGACGATATTAAAGATCGTCATTTTCTCAAAGACAAAAACAAATGGTGAGAATTTAAATTCGCTATTTTTGAAAATTTCAAACAAACGGCGATCAAAACCGCCAATTTCAAAAATAATGGTGAAAATTCAAAATTCACTATTTTCTTCAAATGTCAAAATAATAGCGAAAATTCAAATTCGCTATTACTTCAAAATTCAAACGACGGTAATTAAAATCGTCAAATGTCAAAATAATAGTGAAAATTCAAAATTCACTATTTCTTCAAATTTTCAAAAGACGGCAATTAAAACCGTCATTTCCAAAATAATGGTTGGAAATTAAATTCCACTATTTTCACCATACATGTCAACGGCGGCACATAAACCGTCACTTCAATTAATAGTGAAGATTCCAAATTCACTATTTCCATCAAATGTCAACGGCGGCACATAAACCGTCACTTCAATTAATAGTGAAGATTCCAAATTCACTATTTCCATCACATGTCAACGGCGGCACATAAACCGTCACTCCAAGCGTGATAGCAAAATTTAAAATTTGCTATTTCCTTCAAAATTCAAACAGACGACGATCAAAACCGCCACTTCAAAATTCAAAAAAAGAACAACGAATGGTGAAGATCCCAAATTCACTATTCCTTCAAATACCAGCAGGGGGCTTCCTCGCGGAACCCGCTCATTTCAAAAACAGTGATAGTGAAAATTCGACGTCACTATTTCCACGGCGGCATCATGAGTTCGCTACTTTCACGATCCATTAATCGACCGCACCATGGCAGGCGAGCCTTATTACGCCTCATGGCTGGCGAGCCTTACTACGCACCATGGCTGGCGAGCCTTATTACGCCTCATGGCTAGCGAGCCTTATAACGCACCATGGCTGGCGAGCCTTACTACGCACCATGGCTGGTGAGCCTTACAACGCACCACAGCTGGCAAGCCTTACTACGCACCATGGCTGGCGAGCCTTACTACGCGCCATGGCTGGCGAGCCTTACTACGCACCATGGCTGGCGAGCCTTATTACGTCCCATGGCTGGCGAGCCTTACTACACATCGCGGCTGGCGAGCCCTCCTCATGTACGCACCACAGTTTGCGAGCCTTTGTCCGCAAACGTGCAAGGACATATCCGAAGATGCCTCAGGTATGACTCCTTCCTATGGCTGGCACGCCTTTGTACGTAGTCTAATGGACTTTAAACGACCCGCACGGATAGTCGACAGACTCTAAACTGTTCCCAACACCAGGTCCTTGACTCGTACCCTCGAGTCGCCTCGGCGTCGCCCTTCCCGACGGCAGGTCCTTGGCCTGAATCCTTTCTAGCCGCCTCGACGTCGCTTGGGTCTCTAGGTTATAATCTTCGATTGACCTGGGGGCTCTACTTTGACTTTTGCCCTGTCCAAGCCTCAGTCAAAGTGGGGGCTCTGTAGATACCCAGTATCAGCTGAGACTCCAACAAACACCGATGATTATAGGACTATAACATGTTTTGGATTCGCGGCGTTTGATCGACAGTTTATGTACAACTTCACGTCAGAAAACTTAAAACGATTTCGAAAATAAAATATTTCAAAACATTTCAAAAATACCTGGAGTGTTTAATGCACGACGACGGGGTCGCAATGACACTAACTTGAGTCAAAACTGACACCGGACCAAAAACCGACTCAAAAATTCAAATCCCGACTCCAACGACGAGTCAAACCGAGTCAACCACCAAAAACAAAACATTTCAAACCTTCTACCTTAAGTTTTCCCGGATTCATGAATGGTCAAGTACCAAACATGTGACTACAAAACCTAGGATAGAACAAATCATGATTGCATTTGTGTGAAAGCGACAACACACCTCGAAGAACTGCGACGTGGCTCGCGCCTCTTTGAGCAGCCCAAGTGGCCACGTCGCTCAAAATTCACACAACCACTCATTTCCCTATAAATACCCCTCAAATGCCCCCCATTTGAGACTTACGCGAGTGTCCGCCCCCTCTTCTCTCCCTTAAAACTCTCGACTCGACTTCTTAAGTCACAATCCGACGCGTATTTACGACCTACCGATCGTAAATACAAGCCTTACACATTGTTTGGTACCGTCATCGTGCATTAAATCACTTGACCGACCACTTCTACCATTACACCGTCACTAATCTTAAAGCACTCTTTTTACTTACCAAAACGATTTTAAACCGAGTCTTTTTCGACCAAACGAGTTGTTACACTTACGTCGGTTTCTCGCCATAACCAAACATGTAAGTATGAGGGTGTAAAAATCCTTCTTTTATCATGTTTTTATTTGTTTCATGACTACAACATGCTAAAACTTGCATAACATAAACCAAAACATGGGATAAACGAGCCAAAACTGATTTTTGGCCTGAGACAGAAGCCCCTTGGCTCGCCGGCTTGCCCGCGCCTAAATTGGGTGTCTAGGTCAGAACTCAACCGTGTTTGTTCTCATCATTTCCCTTTAATCCATTTTCATATTTGTAATCGGTTTTTACCATTTCGAATATTTTCAAACCTTTTTTATTTTATTTCATTTGTACCATAAAACATTTTTCACCCTTGGTTCCTCATACATGACGGTTAAACCCGTGTTTCGGTGATAATATTTGGTTAATAACATTTAAAAGGTATTTTAAAACCTTTTATTTCATTTTTGGGAGGTATTTTAAAGCCTTTCATTACTTCTTTACATTTTCAAAACAAGCATATTAGTCACCAACACAAAGTCATCCTTGGTTCTACATATCATGCCGGATTTTAACCCGGGTACGATGACGAGTATCGACTAACTACATTCAAATGAACTTAAAACAATTAGTTCATAGTCATTTTCAAAACTATTCATGTCAAGTTTTTCAAAGTCGAACCCGACACCGAATATCATCAAAACCATGATGATTATTCGAGTCTCGTTCCTCAAATCAACAAATACGGTCCAAACGACCCCTTCAAACCAAATCGGGTTCAAATGCCCATTTTTCAACACGTTTTATAACATTTTCTAAATGGTCAGAATACGGCATATAACCGTAGGTTGACCCGCGCCTCAAACAGGCCTTTCAATCCTCATTTTCAAAACCAGGGGGAGGCCCCTAGTATCGCCGGTTGGCTCGTGCCTCATGTAGCCGTCTGGTACAGGGCCTGTTCCCTTTCCAGCATTAGTCTAGGACGATCCCGACTCCGGTTAGCCCGGATATAGGACGGATCAGATGACAATTTGTTTAATCAAAATCATACTTGCAAAACGCTTTACCAAGACAAATGGATCACGTTATGCACCCTAAACCTAATACGTTAAATGGATGTTTAATTCCCGTCTTGCATGCAAATCAACCATAAATCCAACTCGACATCTTATACTTGATATTTGGATTAAATCAACCGACTTAGAAAGCTCTCACATGTTAGGTTTAAATTATTGGATATGCATTCATGCATTTAAACCGTTTTATCAACTTTTGCATTCAACCAATCAAGATCGATCAGTAGAGGCCGCTACCGCGGGTGGGATTGGGTGTCTGATTAAAGGGCTTCCCAATACGTACCTTCACCTCTTACTCAGAAACTTTGGATAGTGGACGACCTTATCCAGGGCGTACGAGAGTCATTCTAGAGATAGGATGCTAAAGAGGGGCGATTTCCTTATCTTTAGTACCTATGTCAAACGCTGCTTTGTGCTTCGATTTGACCGAGGTATAAAGTGGATTTCGAACGGGTTCCAAGCATCCCACAAATGCTTGGTGGCGACTCCAAACATCTCTAATCGTTTCGAGACCCTTACCGAGACGAAACCGACCGATCTAAAACGATCCGGTCGAAAGCATTTTTACGCCGCCTAGCGTGGCTTTCAAAAGACCGTTGTACATCCACAGATCGGCTTGGCGTGTAGGTGGCCGTGTCCACAGTACCCTATCTTCAAAGGGGATAACTACTCCTGGTGGAAGCACTGTATGGAACACTACGTCAAAAGTACGGATTATGAGTGTTGGGTCATTATTCAAAAGGGTCCCCTTGCTATAACGATTCTCGACTACGATGGGAACAAAGTCTGTAAAAAGTGAGGAAAGTTATGTCGAGGCTGACTATCGTAAAGTCGAGAAAAATTCTAAAGCCATGTCCATTATTCAATATGGCATCGGTGGACAAGATATCAATCGCATCTCCGGATGTACCTCGGCTAAAGAGATTTGGGACACCTTAACCTTGCATATGAAGGAACGTCTCAAGTCAAGAAGCATCGTATTGACCTTCTCATGCAACAATATGAGATGTTCAATATGATGAAAGATGAGTCAATCAATTGTCTTTCTTCTCGCTTTTCTAATATTGTCAATGAACTTAAGGGTCTAGGTAGAGAGTTCGAATCCGAGGATATAATCCGAAAGATCCTGCGTAGCCTAAGTGATAAATGGAAACCGAAGGTGACGGCTATTGAGGAGGCTAAAGATCTGTTAAAATTGTCCCTCAATGAGCTAATGGGTTCACTCATGGCACACGAGTTAAGTCTCGCAAAGCGTCGGGTGAAAGTTCCAAGGCTAGAGGTTTCGCTCTCAAATCAACCTCAAGTGACGAGGAAGATGATGGAGATGACGAACAAGCTATGTACTCACGAAACATGGCGGATATGATCAATAGTCACAATCCTAAGAAGTTCAACAATGCTAACAAAAAACATTTTCAAAAGAAAAGATTTTATTCCACGGTGGCTTGTTTCAAATGTGGTGAGAAAGGTCACCATATCAAAGATTGCCCCAAGTGGAATGAGTTCAAATATAGAGAAAAACGAGATTTTGCAAAGAAAGATTTTAAGCATAAAGTCATGTCTGCAATATGGGGTGTATCTGATTCTAATGAGGATGAAGTTCTTGAGGAATAATTAGATGCCAAAGTTTGCATGACAACTCGTCTTGATCTTGACGGACCCAAGTCTTCAAAGAAAGAATCCGCACTCTGCTTTATGGGTCATTCCGACGACTCCAGCGATGACTCCGACACCGAGGTAATGAATATCAAGAACAAGGTGAGAACGAACTCTTTCTAAATAAAAGCTTGGTTTGATGTTTGGTGATGTACTTGATAAGAGTCTTGCAAAAAATGATAAACTCTACGACTTGCAAACTCAAATTGAGGAAATTGCTGAAGAAAATATTGGTCTTAGAGAGTGTCTAGACGAGATAAAAGAAAGTAACATCACTCCATCACTCAGAAAAGAAATTAAGAAATTGAGGAAAGAAAACCTTGCTCTCACGAATATTGCTAGCTCGTCAAAAGCAACAGTTGCCTCAACTGTTGTTTCTGATGTTGAAAAAGAAAACGAGTCTTTAATTATTCAAGTTGATATTTTGATTAAAGAACGAGACTCACTGCTAGCTAACCTTACCTCGTGTCGACATGATAATAAGCAACTTGAACAAATCGCTATGTTGCTTAGTGATGAATGTAGTCATTCTAAATCCGCTTTCGACAAAGTAGGCAAACTAAATCTTGACCATCTTGCTAAAATTGAAACGTTGACCAAAGAGTTGCATGATGCTAAAGAATTTAACAGGAAATGCAAAGGTAGCCAAAACATTCTAGACTCCCTCATAAATCAGTCCCAAAAATCTGAAGAGAAAGCTGGACATGGTTTCAAAAGTAACAGTTCAGTGAACTGTAACTTCCGAAAACAGGAACCAAGCAAGACTGATTTTCGAAGAAGATAATATGCAGGCCTTCCTGAGTATATTCTTTGCAACTTTTGTGGTAAGACAGGTCATGAATTTAATGGTTGTCCTAACAGATTAAACGACTTAAATAGGAACATCAAGGTTACTAAAAAGGAGTGGGTTCGCAAAGATTTGATTAACAATGCAACTCACAAAAAGGGATCCAAATTCGTTTGGATTCCTAAACTAACCTCTTGATTTCTTATAGGCAGTAGTGAGAGGCAGCAACAATTGGTTCTTGGACAGTGGATGTTCATGTCATATGACGGGAAGTAGAAACCAATTTCTCTCACTAGAAGCCAACAATGGTGGCACCGTGATGTTTGGTGACAATAAGAAAGGTGAAATTATTGCAATCGGAAAGGTTGGTAAGTCATCGTCACAATGTGTCGACAAAGTGTTACTTGTCAAAGGTTTGAAGCATAATCTCCTTAGCATATCTCAATTGTGTGATAATGGTAATATTGTTGAATTTTGTGCTAGTGAATGTCGTGTCTTAGATGGTAATACAAGGGAAGTTGTTCTAGAAGGAAAACGTGTTAAAGATGTTTACTTGACTAATCTTTTTGCATTGTCTAGTCGTACCATGTCTTGTATGAGTGCTTTGAAAAAGAACGACCCATGGCTTTGGCATAAGAGATTAGGTCACGTAAATGCTAGAACATTGAACACCCTTAAGCGACTTGACTTAGTCGACGGCATTTCTAACATAAAATTCGACTTTAATAGTTTGTGTGATGATGGTGCTAAGGGGAAGCAAGTAAGAAGCTCCTTTAAATCCAAAAAGTTCTTTAGTACATCTAAACCTCTTGAGTTACTTCATATTGATCTATATGGTCCAATGCGTGTTAGAAGTAAAGGAGGTAGTCGTTTCTTATGTGTGATTATTGACAATTTTTCACGATTTGTTTGGCTTCTCTATTTAAGTTCTAAAGATGAAGTATTTGATGAATTTTTAATTTGGTTGAAAAAGGTCCAAAACAAGTTTGATAAAAAGCTCATATTCTTGAGATCCGACCATGGAACCGAATTTGAAAATTCCTCATTTATTACTTATTGTGATGAGCACGATATTAGTCTTAACTTTTCCGCGCATGCTACACCTCAACAAAATGGGGTTGTAGAGCGTATGAACCGTACACTTGAAAACATGGCTAGGACTATGCTCATTAGTAGTAAGTTGCCAAAGAATTTTTGGGCCGAAGCCGTCAACACATCATGTCACATTTATAACCGTGTTATGATCCGAACAATGCTTAACAAAACACCCTACGAGTTGCTCAAAGGAAGAAAGCCTAATTTATCCTATTTGAAATGCTTTGGAAGCAAATGTTTGGTTCACAATAATGGAAAGGATAATTTGGGTAAATTCGATGCTCGTAGTGATGAGGCCGTATTTTTCGGTTATTCAGATCGTAGCAAGGCTTATAAAGTATATAATAAACGAACCATGAAAATGAAAGAAAGTGCGCATGTCATATTTGATGAGTCTAGTCTTTTTCATTCTAATACACATGACGAGGATGATGAAGATGATGAGGACTATGAGCTTGGAATGATCCGACATGACATGGATGATGTACACGAGGAGAACGAACAAGAGGAGCAGAATCAACAGTCGGATCAACTGTTGATTGAAGGAACTGGCCAAGAGACAGGGGAACAGAACCACTTGAACCACAAAATGAGGCTACGACATCCAGGGGGAATGAGGGTACATTTGAACAAAATGAACAAACAGAAATAAACCCTCAAACACAAAATGAACCAGAAACAACAGTTGAGCGAACTGTTGAGTCAGAACCCCAAGAAGCCTCACCATCCTTAATCGTACCAAAGAAGTGGAAACACCAAAAATCTAACCCCCTTTCTAACTTGACCAGTGACTTAAATTCAGGAAGGAAAGCAAGATCATCCCTCAATGATTTCTTTGCATCTCATGCGTTCCTCTCACAAATTGAACCGACGAACATCACCATGGCACTTTAAGATCTGAATTGGGTGATGGAAATCCAAGAGGAACTTAATCAATTCAAAAGGAATGAGGTATGGCATCTTGTCCCTAGACCTACTGGTTGTACCGTGATTGGTACCAAATGGGTCTTTCACAATAAGCTAGATGATTCGGGCAATATCGTAAGGAATAATGCTAGACTAGTGGTGCAAGGATTTAAACAACAAGAAGGCATTGATTATAATGAAACCTTCACGCCAGTAGCTAGGCTTGAAGCCATACGTATGCTCATAGCTTTTGCAGCTCACAAAGGCATCAAACCTTTTCAAATGGATGTCAAAACGGTTTTCTAAATGGTTATTTAGAAGAAGAGGTCTTTGTGGAGCAACCACCGGGTTTTATGAACAATGAATTTCCAAACCATGTTTTTAAATTGGACAAGGCGCTTTATGGTTTAAAACAGGCTCCAAGAGCTTGGTATGATCGCTTGTCAAAATTTCTTTTGGAAAATGGTTTTGTGCGTGGATCGGTGGATAAGACATTGTTCATAAAGTCACAAAGGTGGTGAACTCGTTGATTGTATGATTTATGTCGATGACATAATATTTGGTGCAACGAATGAACTCCTTTATTTGTACTATTTGGAACTAATGAAATCTGAGTTTGAGATTAGTATGATGGGAGAACTAGGTTTCTTCCTTGGGCTTCAAATCAAGCAAACTCAAGATGGTATAATGATTCATCAACAAAAGTACATAAAGGAGATGCTATGTAAGTTCGGTATGACTAATTCTAAACCCTTCTCTACACCTATGGTTTAATCCACAAAGCTTTACAAAGATGAGAATGGTAACAAAGTTGATGAAATGATGTATCGAGGTATGATCGGTTCATTACTTTATTTGACCGCTAGTCGACCGGATATTTTATATAGTGTATGTCTATGTGCTCGTTTCCAAGCTAGTCCTAGAGAATCGCATTTCATTGCCGTAAAATATATTATTAAGTATTTGGTTGGAACGTCTAATTTGTATCTTTGGTATCCCTCACATTG
Organism: Silene latifolia; assembly: GCF_048544455.1. Classification (NCBI taxonomy): domain Eukaryota; kingdom Viridiplantae; phylum Streptophyta; class Magnoliopsida; order Caryophyllales; family Caryophyllaceae; genus Silene; species Silene latifolia. The sequence continues at coordinate 86,960,667 of NC_133535.1, forward strand.
TCCTTTTGAGCTTTTAGGATACTCGGATGCAGATTATGCCGGAAGCGTTGTTGATCGAAAGAGTACATCGAGGATGGCTACTTTTTTAGGTCCGTGTTTGATCTCATGGGCATCTAAGAAACAAAACACCGTTGCTCTTTCCACCACTGAAAGCGAGTACATAAGTGTCGCATTGTGTTGCGCGCAAGTTCTTTGGGTTCGACAACAACTAAGGGACTATGCTATTATCTTTGATTCAACTCCAATTTTATGTGATAATACTAGTACCATTAACATTTCAAAGAATCCAATACAACACTTAAGAAATAAGCATATTGACATAAGACATCATTTTTTACGTGATCATGTGGAAAAATGACAAATTCGTCTTAAATTTTGTAGAACGGAAGATCAAATAGCCGACATTTTTACAAAACCGCTTGAAAGAGAACAATTCGTAAAACTTCGGTTGGAAATTGGTTTGTTGGATTCCGCATAAAATTTTATGACGACTTGCCCTCAATGATTGACTAGAGTAGATGTTTACATGTTTTTATAAGTGATTATATGTTAATTTTACTCAATGAATTAAATTATTAATTTGCATGTAAATCCAATGGGTAAAGATATTGTTCACATGGAGCCACTCAATTACCATCTAACCATCAAATCTCACTTTCCCCATTACCCATGTCCCTAGCCGCCTAAACCCACACAACCGGCTACACTCACCCTTCCTCTCAACCAATCAAATTAAAAAGCCTAAAACACTATTCATCCACCTCATTTACTACCTATATGATTTTTCAACTCATAAATGATGACCTCCTTTCTTATTTTCAAATATTTCAAAAATTTACATCTTCCCCAAATATTCTCCAAAACCGTCCTACACATCCCCCTACCAACTGTAACTTTTACTTTCACTATAAGAGTCATGCCTCCAAAATCAACTAAGCCGAAAACATTGAAGGAAATCTGAGACTCCTACAAGCCGAAAACTACCTCGGTTGAACCACAAATCGAAAGTCTTGGATCAAAAACTGTCCAAAATCAAAAACCACCAAAGAAACCTAGAGTCTTTGTACCAAACACCCCAATGACAAGACATAAATCAGTTGCTAATCGTCCTAAAACAGCGGCCGAAGCAAGGAGATTCTCAAGTCGGGTTTTCAATCAAAAATTCGGTTTGAATATGCCGCTTGCAACCGAAACCGAGGGTGAAGAAGAAAGCACATGGTTTGTTGGTGAAGTTGATGATGATGGAAATCCAATCATTCAAGAAGTTGAGGAAGTTGATATTGGTGTTGGTAAGGAAAGTGAAAAAGAAGAGGATATTGTTGATGAGGATGTCGAAAAAGAAGGAGAGAAAAACAGTGAGGAAAAGAAAAATGAAAGTGAAGAGGAGAATGAAGAAAACAATGAAAAAGAGAAAGAAAAAAGTGTTGAAAAATCAATTGAAAAAGTGAGGAAAAAGAAAATAGTGTTGAGAAAGTTGTGGAGGAATCGGTTGAGAAAAGCATTGGGAAATCGAAATCGAAATCAAAATTGAAATCGAAGTTAAGTGTTGGTAGTGATGAGATGTTGAAGGATATGGTTGATAATATAAAAGGCGAAAAAAGAAAAGGCAAAACCGTGAGTGAGGCAAAGGTTTTGGAAACGGAAATTGATAAGGAAAAATTAAATGTCGTCTTCAATGATGACGAGTTGTTCAAGGAGGAAACCGTTCCCAAACCGAAAGGCAAAGCAAAGAGAGTGTCCACTCGGTTGATCTTAAAGAAAAGAAAAGTGGAGGAAATGGCAAAGGAAGTTGATGATGAATCGAATAGTGCTATGATTGCTATTGAGCAACCTCTCGATGAGAACAAGTCAAAGGCACTCGAGATTCTTCATGGGTATCGCTTTCCAAAGGAAATCTTTGATTGTTGCAAACATGTCATTCAAGGAAACTTTAAGTCGGGCCATCGCTATGAACTCGAATGGTATGATTCGTCCCCTGCTATTAAATTCTTTAAAGATGCAATTCATGCACAAAAGTGGGAAAGTCTTCTTAATCTCTATAACCGAGTTTATTTAGCAGAGATTATTCAATTTTATACTATGGTCAAAGTTGATGTCCAATCGGGTAGTCTTACCGCCGTGATCAATAACTAACCCTTGTGTCTCAATGTTGAAATTGTCGGGAAATTACTCGGTATTCCTACATCCGGGTTGTCCTCATTTCCCAAGGGTGGTTGGCCGACTATTGATGGTATAAGTTCCTTGACCGTCACAAAGTTTCTAAGTCCCAAAGCTACGTCCCATATCACACTCAAACCGAGAGAAATCAAAATAAACCATCGGTTCTTTTTCAATTTCATTTATAGAACCTTGATTCCATGTAATGAGAGCCGTGGTGTGTGTGGTGTGCTAGAAATGTGGTTGATCTTTTATCTTGCTAAACACCTTCAAATTAACCTACCCGCTTTGATGCTCTTTCACATTGATCATCTTGCTAAGATAGTAGAGAAGCGTAAGGTTGATAGTTCCACCGTGTTAGCATATGGGTTGTGATTATCGGTCATTTTCGAGAAAATGGATATTATGGACTCGACTAGTTTCGGTGTGGATCACATGTGTGACACTATAACCTCGGGAGTTTTATCACAAATGTACTTGAAAATTGATGGTGATAAACTTGCTCTTATTTGGTCGGGTATGAAGACTACGGATGTCGCCTCCTCCTCTACGCAATCGTCTTCCTTGACACGTCTCACTAAGGATGCCAAAGCCTTGTTGGATCTCCAACATACTCAAATGGGTGAGATTGCGGGTCTTCGTTTGGAAGTGACGGGTTTACGTACGGAACTCAAGGAGGTTAAGGGTCAAAATGAAGAACTCTTGGAGATGGTTCACGGGTTGGTTGGAGAAGATGAAACCGAAGAGCCGATGATTGATCTCTTGCTCTATGTCGTGCCTAGCCTCTGCCGTATGTCGTACCAAGCCTTTTGCCATAACCATGCCTAATGCCTAATCAAAACTAAAGCCTTTCTAATCCCTTTTTACCTTGGCTTTATGTTTGTGATATATTATGCTAATCATTGGTTATGTTATTAGTTGTTGAACAATTTGTTTTGTATAACACTAATCCTTATTTAGACTATGTGTTCTTCCTACTTGATGATGTCAAGAGGGGGAAGTTGTTTAAAATTGCAGGTGGTGATTCAATGACTCTTAGGCTTGCATACACCGTAACTATGTTAACTTGGCGATTAAATGTTCTACTTAGGCTAACGAAAAATTTGACTAATTTTCAATGACCATGTATTTATGCATCTTATTTTGATCATGTTTTGACTTGTTAACCTTGACCATGGATTAAGGGGGAATTGCACACTTAATTTTATTTGTCTTGCCATCATCAAAGGGGGAAATTGAAGAGACCCAATTTGATTAAGTTAATGTTGATGATGCCTTAAGACAAATTAATCTCATTGTTATTTAATTGTGTGCCTCTTAATTTTTAACCATGTAGCATGAAGCTCCAATTGTCAATTCAAGGTTATCAAGAATGTCATCATGAAGATCAAAGATGAAGATTATTATTAGTGCTAAAGTCATGTGTTGTAAGGTGATCGTTAAACACGAATTTACGTTTAGGTGCAAAAACAACAGTTCAGTCAACTGTTAATTAAGGCTCGTCTTTGAAAGAAATATTTCGAAATTATTTGAATCTTTGTTAAAATGCTTTCAAGTATCACAAATGATTTCTGGAAATGTTTCGAAGTCTTTCGGCGGAGTAGCCCAAAGCAAAAGCCTTATTGCGGAGTAGCTTTAAGCATGAAGTCTTTCGGCGGAGTAGCCCAAAGCAAAAGCCTTATTGCGGAGTAGCTTTAAGTAAGGAGTCTTTCGGCGGAGTAGCCCAAAGCAAAAGTCTTGGAAGCGGAGTAGCTTTTAAGCATTAGCAACCGGAGTAGGTTGGGGAGTTGTTTTATTATTCGGGGTGGTCTTAGTTTGTATGAGTTTACTTCTGAGACGTTTAATAAAATAGCGCTGGACATAGGTCGCGGAGTAGTGACCGAACCAGTTTTTAAAACATCGTTTGTCGTGTCTATTTCGTTTTATTTCCGCTGCACACTCTACTCACGTTTTTATCTACAGAATCAGCTGTTGAGTACACTGTAACTTGTGCTTGCTGAATCGTTGTTGATTACTTCTAACTCTCTAGTTCTAAGTATCGACTTCTCCTTTCATCTAAGCATTGTTTAAAGTGTTTAAGAGTTTTAAAAGAAGTTTTCATTAAGCTTAAATTTTAAATAGACACCTAATTCACCCCCTCCCCCTCTTAGGTGCTCTCGCCCGTGACTCTTCACAATTAAACCTAATTCGTTTCTAAACCGTTTTAATCGTTTTAATTCGTGTTTATCGCTTTTATGACGGTTTCATATGTAATTAATATGCTAAATCACCTTCACTTGAGTCTAATATTGATAATCAATCGTAAAACACACCAACGAATATTAACTACCCGCGGTTCTGACTTCACAGCCAGAGCTCAACTCAAGAACATACGCAGGAATAGCTGCGCCTCTTCTAAGGGACGTAGCAGATGTTGCGCCTGTTCTGAGCTGAGTTCTGTCCCTGAACTTTCGTTCTCGCTTTGACCTAGTCTTTAATTACGTGTTTTATCGACTATTATTGGTAATATCACCTCTTAATCTGTCCTATTTTTATTACTTTAATTTTTCTAACCTTTTATTTTCCTTTCTTTTCTTCAAATCTCCGTCTTGAGTGTATTTTTGACGTAAATCATTTATCCATTGTAATTCATTGTAATTTCAATTATCGTTATTTATTTACAGTATTTATTTATGTATGATTTATTTACTTGTTCTACACATGTAATTAATCCTAAATTCCTATTCGACATAATTGTTTGCCTAATTACTTGTTCACCGACTTAGTTTAATTCACATGCTAGGTTTAAAACGTTCGATGTTGCATTGCATGCATATAATCGATGACATATCAAGTATGAATAACTTCCCTAATCATTAGTAGAGGCCGCTATCGAGGCGGGCGGGATTAGGTGTTCAGTAAAAGGACTTCCTAATACGTACCCTCAACCCTGACTCCATCTCTGTGAACATCCGTATTCATTGGCATCCACGAGAGTCATTCTAGACATAGAATGCTAAGGGTAACGAGTTCTTAGTGTTCATGTCACTACTTTGTGTCTTGACATGACACGAGGTATTCGAACAGTTCCAAGTTTCCATAAAAATTGGTGGCGACTCCACACATGCACGCTTATTTCAAGCGCTTCCGCGCGCGCCGCGGGTGGCCCATGTCCATAGCACTGTTCTCGGGTTTTCAAATGTCCATTATGTCGGTGCAAAAGTGTTTTGAAACGGTTAGGAAAAAACGGGTTTTGAAATGTCCATTATGTTGGCGCGAAATGTGTGTTTTTGAAATGGTTATGAAAAACCGCGTTTTGAAATCGTTATTACGATGACATTAAAGGTGAATTATGCAATGGTTGGCAAAAGTTCGAGGTTTGAAATGGCCATTATAACGGCATAAAAATGTGCTTTTGTGTTTGAAATGGTTATAAAAAAAACCGGATTTTGAAATCATCATTACGAAGGCGTAAAAAAAGTGATTTTGAAACGATTGTACAAACCGATTTTTGAAATTGCCATTATGACGACGTAAAAGGTTGTTTTGAAATGGTCTGCGAAAAACCGAGGTTTGAGACCGTCATTAAGATGGCGTCAAAAGTGACACAAGGTTTGGGACGGTTTGTAAAAACCAGGTTTTGAAATCGTCATTACGACAGCGTAAAAAGGTTGTTTTTGCAACGGTCGGCAAAAGACCGAGGTTTGAAATCGTCATTATGACAGCGTGAAAAGTGGCACAAAGTTCGAGACGGTTTGTAAAAATCGGGTTTTGAAATCGTCATTACGACGGCGTAAAAATGTTGTTTTTGCAACGGTCGGCAAAAGACCGAGGTTTGAAACGGCCATTATAACGTCGTGAAAAGGGTTTTTGCAAAGTTTTAGAAATGACACGGAAGGACTTATGATCACATAGCACATAAGCACTCACAATTCATTATATTATGCATAATGCTGACGTAGGTTTTGGCTTAATAAGGGTGGTTACACACCAAGCGATCAAACCCCGATCTTCGATAGAGATACCAATCCAAACAAAATGTGTAAGGTTGGTGCCCTAGCCTCGTTCACGTAGGAAATGAAAGCCCTTTGACGAAACAGAAATGTGTAACGCCAACGGTATGCTTGACGCAATCGGTAGTCGAGACGCGGGGATGAGAAAACTCACGCCGACGAGACGAGCCAATTGGTCGATAAAGGTTAGGTTGTGGGCCCGGAAAATGAACCCGACTTATGACCGTAATATCAATTAATGCACTTTAACCACGACCTCGTTCGAGTTTCACCCTCTAAGGAACACAAAAACAGAAGTGTCCTAGTTTTCCCCAGCGGAGTCGCCAATCTGTGGACATAGGCCACCTACCGGTCTGTGGACATGGGCCACCTACCAGTCTGTAAACATGGGCCACCTGCACGCCAAACAAATCTGTGGACATGCAGCGGTCGGAAAGCCACGTTTGGAGGCGTGAAAATGCTTTCGACCGGATCGTTTTAGATCGGTCGGTTTCGTCTCGGCAAAGGTCTCGAAACGATGCAGAGATGTTCGGAGTCGCCACCAAACAATTATGGGATGCTTGGAAACCGTTCGAATCCACTTTATACCTCGGTTAATCAAGGCAAAAAGAGGTGCTTGACATAGGTACTAAATATAAGGACGCGTCCCCCTTTAGCATCTTATCGCTAGAATGACTCTCGTACGCCCTGGATAAGGCCATCCACTATCCAAAGGTTCTGAGTAAGGGGTGAGGGTACTTATTGGGAAGCTCTTTAATCAAACACCCAATCCCGCCCGCATTAGCGGCCTCTACTGATCGATTGTGGTTGTTTAAGTGCAAAAGTTGATAAAACGGTTTAAATGCAAGAATGCGCATCCAAAATTTAACCTAACATGTGAAAGTTTGCTAAGTCGGTTTGTTTATCCAAATATCAAGTAATTTATATGGAGTTGGATTTAGAGTTAATTTGCATGCCAAAACGGAAATTAAACATCCATTTACCATGTTCCTATTATGGTGCTTAACACGATCCATTTATTGTTAAAATGAAAGAATAAATGAATGAATAATAAAATGTTAAAATGTATAAAAGAATGTTAACTCGTCAATCTGATCCATCGAGATTCGGGTTAACCGTAATCGGGATCGTCCTAGACAAGTGCTGAAATTAACGAATCAGAACAGTGCCAGGCAGCCTATTAGGGCGCGAGCCATACGGCGAGGCAACAAGGCCTGTTCAGATTTGAAATATAGGAAACAGGAGGTTCCTTAGGGCGCGAGCCATAGGGAAGTCCAAGGGACCTCTCCTGGTTGTTTAAAATGTTATGAAAAACCGTTTTAAAAGGTTGTGAAAAAATGCCTTTGTTGAAAAGGTCATCAAGACCGCTTTTGTGTTTAATGATTTGCAAGTTTGAAAAGTATAGTTTACAAATAAAATGTAAAAGGTGTATACTTAACCATTTCGTTACCCGTACTCGAATGAAATCGACATGGCATATATATTAGCCAAAGATGACATACGATATGGTCAAGACAAAGATGAAAATAAAATGAAATAAAAGTGAAAGGAAATTTTTTGATTTGAACTAAATATGTTAAGTTCATTTATTTATAATTAGTCAAGTTTTCTATCGTACTCGGATTAAACCAACATGGTATAAGGAACCAAGGATGATTATGAATTATGATTAATATGTTTGTAAGTGTAAATAAATGAGAAAAAGGTAAATAAAAGAAAAGAGTATTAAAATACCCTTTAATTTGTAATTAACCAAATGATATCACCGAGTCAAGGATTAAACCGTCATGCTATAAGGAACCAAGGGTGATTACGATTTATGATTAAAAAGTTTGTCATAAAAATGAATTTAAATATTTGAAATGGTAAAACCCGATTATAAATAAGAAATAAAACAAAGAGGAAAGACGAGAACAAACACATTTGGATTCTGACCAGAGACCCCAAAAGAGGCGTGAGGGGTAGTTGTGACTACCAGCCTCAGTCTCCAGTCAAAACCCGGTTTTGGCTCGTCTAACTTATATTTGAATTGTGTTATACATTGTTCATGCTTATAAAATCATAAAGACAGTAAAGACATGAAATAATTGAGCTGTTTACACCCTCAAGATTACATGTTATGATGTTTGCGAGGTAGACGACTTTAGAGATAGTTTTCTCGTTATGCGACAACTCGGCATCAAAAGAAATTTAAAAGAGTGCCTTAAAAAAGTATTTTGTTTTGAAAATGTGTTGAAAATATGTTGTTGAAAAACATGTTGATTAATGTGCTGAGTTGGTCGAATGGGTCGGTCAAATGCACGACGACTGTACCAAACAAAGTGTAAGGCTTGTGTTTTCAATCGGTAGGTCGAAAACACGTGTCGATTTGTGACTTAGGAAGTCGAGTCTAGAAGTTTAAGGGAAGATGTGAGAGGGCGGACACTCGCGTGAATATTATAGTGTGTGAAGGTGGGTATTTATAGAGGATTGTGGGGGTGGTAAGTCGATTGAGTTTTCTTGGAGGCTAAGGAGGAGGTCTAAAGAGGTGCGAGCCACCTAGTGATAAAAAGGGGTGTCTTGTCCTTTTCAATTTGGATGTGGCATTTGGTCTATCTATTGTTTGGTTGGTTTGATTTGTGGTATTTAATTAGGATGTCATGTAACAATATGGTCATCTAAAAAGATGATATTTGGGAGTTATTTGGGGTAGGTATTTTGTGTGCTTGACTCGGGTTTGACCCGTGTTGAGTCGGGATTTTAATTTTGAGTCGGTTTTTGGCCCGGTGTCGGTTTTGACTCTATTTAGTGTCATTTTAATGCAAATGGCATGATAAAACCATTCTTGGCATTATTTTCGACATTCGAGACTCAGGTTGACTCGGGTTGACTCAAATTGACTCGGATTGCAGGTTTTTGAGTCAGTTTTGGCTCCGAAGAAGGTTTTAACTCTAAATAGTGTTGTTTTAATGCAAATGAAGTTAGAAAACCATTTTTGAAATCATTTTTAATATCTGAGTAATGCATTAAACCGTCTCATATATAGCAAATCCATGCACGCATATCAAAAACACGTCATAGATCGATCATCATCAGGTGGTTTTTGGAAGGTGCAGATATTGGGTATCTACAAATAGAATTAACTTAATGATAGCGACCACATGTTAAGTTAGGTCTAAAGGACATATTAGAATTGACCGATCATATGACCTTAAACAACATAAATTGCTCTATCAATGAATTAAGTTACACCCCGTATAACTACCTAGTGAACCTAATCCCTAGACCTTTTAATATTATTGAATTTGTCTTATTTATTTTATTGCACTTAGTTTTAGCAAACCAAACAAACAAATCCTTCAAGAAATTGGTTACCTTTAATACGAACTTAAATATTAGCAAATAGAACAATTAACTCGCCTCTCTGTGGATTCGACCCTTTCTTGCCTCTAGCTACCAGTTAGTAGTAATTTAGGATTTATTTTGATAGGCCAACGACTGAAAATAACCTTATCAAATTTGGCGCCGTTGCCGGGGAGGTAATAATTTTTTCTGTTTGGTAGTAATTTTTCTGTTTGTTTTTGTTTATTTTTGTCATTTATCTCAGAGAGCATCAGTTCCTTGAGACAGTTTGATATTTTTATGGTTATTTTCGTCTATGCCCAGGTCTAAAAGGTTGGAGATTGTACCTTTTGATCCCGAGCCAGAGAATACTTTACGGTACAGACGAAAATTTCTAAGAGAAATAAGTCAAGTAGAAGGCTTGAGTATACTTGACAGTGATACAAAGCACGTAATTGCGTCAGAAGAACCGTCCTACGAAGAGGACATGCTTATTTCTGACACCCCAGTACCCGTTCTTACATCAACAAAGATGCCTACTCTTGCTAGTCATTCTGAGCCTACTTTGGCTTCTATCCCGAAAGGATTCAAGCTCCCTATTACTGACAAAGGCACTTTTGAGATTCGTCCATCTTACATTAATTTGGTGGAGTGAAACTTATTTGGGGGAGGAGCTAATGAGGATCCGGCCAAGCATATGGAGAAATTTACTGATTATTGTTGCTCCATTCAACTGACTGTAGGAGTAACCCAAGAACAGGTGAAGCAGGTCCTCTTTCCTTTTTCCTTGCGAGATGGAGCGGCCGAATGGCTCCATGACTTAGATATGGAGGATCATAGGGTTACTGACTGTAATACCTTAGCTCTTTTATTCTACAAAAGATATTCGCCGCAGAAAACCAATACTTGAGAAGCCAAATCACTAGCTTTAAACAAGGTCCCACTGAAGATTTGAATGAGGCATGGCTCCACTAAAGATTTGAATGAGGCATGGTTCCCCATCATGGTTTTCAGAAGTGGTTTCTTTGCAACCAGTTTTACAATAGGTTGTATGATGATCATCATGTTTTACTTGATTCTTCAGCTAATGGAATATTTCAGGATAATACTAATGATGATACTGCATGGAAATTGATTGATCAAATTGCTACTCACACTGCTGAGTATGGCAACCTCAGAGGTAGTAAGAGAGGGGGTGGTTCGGATAAAGTTGTCGCGACACAACTGGAGGCCTTAACTGCTCAAATAGCTGAATTGAAGACATCTCAGTCTCTGGGTAGTAAGCGAGAAACGGTTCATGCTATGATTCAACAAGAAGTGTCCTGTGAGAGATGTGGGATTGATGGCCACACTACAGCGAAGTGTATGAGTAAAATTGAACAAGTTCACGCGTTTCAATCTTACAAGCAAGGTACTCCCTATTCTAACTTTTTCTCTGAAAGGAGTCAGAATGTATTTGCTCAAGCCCCACAGCAGAATGCTTATATCATTCCTCAAAATCGTGGTAATCAACCACACAGGAACTTTGTTTGGCAAAATCAAGGAGGTTTTCAACAGATGCAACCTCCTCCACAAGCTCCAAGTAATGACATGGCTGAGATGAAAGCTTTGTTGCAGCAGAATTTGATCAAATTTATGAACTTATAGCTTATAAGAAGATGTTGGATACTCAACTTGCTCAAATGGCGGTTCAAAATCCTTCAAAACAGCCCGACAATCTTCCTCCTCAAGGTAAACAAGCACATGAACAAGTTAATGCTATTTCACTGAGGAGTGGTACTGTAACACCCCCTTCTTACCCGGGCAAGGTAATTGGGAGATGTTACCATCTCGGTTTTCCGAGGCGGTAAATCGGAGATACAATAAAGAAATATTTATTATAAATAAATAATTTTAGTGATTACAAACTGTAAACATAAACAAATGATAAATGAAATACAACTCGTCTAGGACTATATCATCCACCTAGCTGCTAAGTACTCGAGTCCAAAGTCCGTATCGCGGCCTGAAATCCGATCACATCAACAAGCAAAACCTCTACTCAACCTGCTCTCCATATGATCGAAAATATCATATGGATCGACACAGGCCACCCCGGAAATAGGTGACAATTACACAGGCACAACAAACGTCAATTTTAATACATAAATAAATAAAGTCTGACACGACTCAAAGTGTGTGAGTATGTAACATGACTATAACATTAATGAACCATTATCAAACCACCACCACCACGGTACTGGGACACGCCTAGACATACCGACAACCACACTGGTACCGGGACACACCCAAACATACCAACAACCACAAAGAGGTACCAGGACACGCCCAGACGTACCGGGTCCGGAAGCCAACCGGATCCCCTGCCAGACGTCATGTCTCAACCACACGAGTCCCTCCGTGATGACTCAAGCTGAAGACAGTCTCCCAATCGCCTTCCGTCTCCATATAACAAGTTACCAATCAAACCTCCATGTCCTTTGACAAAAAAGACAACACAATAAATACGATATACCATATAACATGCCAATTACCGACTCATTCAATGCAATTGATAACAAATGACCCATTTAGCAAATAGATACAATATTGAAACTGAGTAAGATAAACCTACCTTTTAGCAAATCCCGCTAAACTATAAAGCAACCGGATACAAATACGCTCCTCCAAAAAAGTCGGCACCTTACGGTCGCGAGGCGAGGTGAAGGAATCTCCTTTTCCTCTATTTCTCTCTTCTCTCTTTTGTGTGGTAGAAAATATGATGGTTTGAGATTGTGTTTGGATAAGGGTTGGGTGGATAAGGGTGGAGTGTATAAGGTGAGGGTATATATACATAAGGTAGAATACGAATATGTATACATGCATCGTATTATGTATTATTATTATCATTACAACTTATTATTATTATTATTATTATTATTATTATTATTATTATTATTATTATTATTATTATTATTATTATTATTATTATTATTATTATTATTATTATTATTATTATTATTATTATTGTTATTATTGTTATTATTATTGTTCTTATTCTTATTGTTATTGCTATTCTTATTGTTATTGTTATTATTATTGTTATTATTGTTATTGTTATTCTTGTTATAATTATTATTATTATTATTATTATTATTATTATTATTATTATTATTATTATTATTATTAATATTATTATAATTATTATTATTATTATTATTATTATTATTATTATTATTATTGTTATTATTATTATTGTTATTATTGTTATTATTGTTATTATTGTTATTATTGTTATTATTATTGTTATTATTATTATTGTTATTATTATTATTGTTATTATTATTATTATTATTATTATTATTGTTATTATTATTATTGTTATTGTTATTATTATTGTTATTATTATTATTATTATTATTATTATTATTATTATTATTGTTATTATTGTTCTTATTCTTATTGTTATTGTTATTGCTATTCTTATTCTTATTGTTATTATTATTGTTATTATTGTTATTGTTATTCTTGTTATTATTATTATTATTATTATTATTATTATTATTATTATTATTATTATTATTATTATTATTATTATTATTATTATTATTATTATTATTATTATTATTATTATTATTATTATTTCATTATTTCGTCTCATACATAATTCGTATAAAATACAATAAAATATTATTTATATAATTATAAAATCCGGGGTATTACAGGTACCACTTATCAAAGTCCGGATGTGCCCATTGATGAAGATGAAGTCCCTTATATGCATCTTAAGGGATTGGGCAATCTTAAGTTGAGTGACGACGAGAAAGAATTGAGTAAGGATAAAACACGGGTTTAGAAAAAATACAGAAACACTAGGAGAGCAGTGTGTACTCGATCGAGTACAGGTGGGCTCGATCGAGTACACCCCCTGAAGATGATTTTTCTTGTGTTTCAGCTACGAGATTGGAAGAAAATAGGATCCTCGATCAAGTAAACCCTAGGCTCGATCGAGTACACCCCCTAACTGACGACGATGCTTCTAAAACGATTACTAAAGCAAAAGAAGCAGAGCCAATTAAAATTCAACTACCTTTTCCACACCGATTGCAGAAGTCTAAGCTTGAACAACAATTCAGGAGGTTCATGGAGATAGTGAAGAATCTTCAAGTAAGTGTGCCATTTACTGAATTGGTCACTCAAGTGCTGGCGTATGCTAAGTTTTTGAAAGAGATCTTATCAAAGAAGCGGTCTTTTGATGAAGTTGAGACGGTGGCATTGACTTAAGAGTGCGCAGCCGCATTGCAAGCTAACTCACCACCAAAGCTAAAGGATCCAGGGAGTTTTTCTATTCCTTGTCATATTGGTAGATAGCCATAGATAAAGCCCTTTGCGATTTAGGGGCTAGTGTTAGTGTCATGCCGTATTCTGTATGTAAAAAGTTAAATATGGGTCAACTCCATGTTAGTAATATGACCTTACGGATGGCTGATAGATCTTTAAAGAGCCTTATGGGTGTCTTAGAGGATGTGCCAGTTAAAGTAGAGAAATATTTTATTCCAATTGATTTTATTGTAATGGATATGGCTGAGGATTCACAAGTACCTATTATTCTTGGTAGACGGTTCCTTCACACCGCAGGAGCACTCATAGACGTTAGGGATGGAAGTTTGACACTAAGGGTTGGAGATGACACTATTAAATTTATTCTTGATAATGCTTTAAAGCGTCCCTATTCAATAGCTCCATGTTATATGCTTAATGTTGTTGATCCACCTATTCATGATTCCTTTGCTTTATGTTTGGACAGGAATCAGTCCAGCACTCCTGTTGCTGCGTTAGGACCATAGAGCAAGAAAGTAGATGAGATAGAGAGGTTGATTTATGGAGATGAGCCTCATCCTGAGCCGGTTTATAACTTTGATGACGATGTTGATATAGAAGCTGAGCTGGATGCATTGGAGGCCGATATTTTTAGAGAGGAGCTCGTCAAAGCTTTTGATGAAGCTACCATGACGGATGAAGAACCTCATCTCCTCCCGAAAGATGATAACTTGAAGAGCGATGAGCATGCTTGCTCATATTTTATATTAGATTTTGAGTTTGATGAGCCGGAACTTTATTCGTTGCTTACTTTCTTTGCTTATGCTTTTTATTGGTGCTACTTATGTTTGTGTGTAACACATGCGCTACTTTTTGATTTACTATTGCGTGCTTTAAGTTGTATTGATTATGCCTTGCATGGAATTTGTTTTTAATGCATGAAATTGTCACGCCGGGATGAGTACTCGATCGAGTGGTGATGGGCTCAATCGAGTACCCTTGTGTTTTTGGGTCAGAAACGTAGCTGGCTTGGACTGTATTGCGCGGTTGGTCTTTCTCCCCTATTTTTGCAGCTGGTTTGGGAGAACTCCTACGCTCTTACCCGATATTCTCTTTTCCTACTTTTATTGTATTATCTCTAGTTATTTCCACTTCCTTTTGTTAGATGTGTCCTTTAGGTTGCTGGAAATTTATTTGTGGTTGCTATGGTGTAGGCGTCACAATGAGGACACTGTGACATTTAGGTTTGGGGGAGGTGTCTTTATTTATATTGCGTGATTTACTTCATTGTTGTGTGCATTTAAATATCCAAAAAAATCCATAAAAATTAAAAATTTCAAAATACAAAAACATATTTTTCTTTTGTTTTAGGTCGAGTCTTGGTGAATTAAATAACAATGATGTTATATTGCATTGTTTTTGCATTTGAATCTCAAATAGTTATCCATGAACATTGTTTTGACTAGTTATTCATGAAAACAAAGCTCATAATTTAAGTCTTGACCGTGTTTGACATGCCTTATGCTAATTAGATTTGACAAAATTATGTTGGTAAACTACTTAAATTCTGAGGTCTATAGAGCTTCCTAGGCCAGGAACATCATTAAACTGGTCTCATTGTCAATTAGGCTTGAGTGTGGTTCTCCTTGTGGAATATATAACATCAAACTGTATAAGTGACATTAGTTCCTTAACTTTTACGCGTTCATATGATTAAGTACATAAGGAAAGGCGGTTCTTACCATTCAAATAAGTCATACATTACCCTTTTTTTGTTAGCCCGTTGTGGACATGGGCCACATGCACGCCAAGCCAAAATGTGGACGTACATCGGTCTTTTGAAAGCCACGCTCGGAGGCGTAGAAATGCTTTCGACCGGATCATTTTAAATCGGTCGGTTTCATCTTGGCAAAGGTCTCGAAATGATGCAGAGATGTTCGGAGTCGCTACCAAGCAATTATGGGATGCCTGAAAACCATTCGAAATCAACTTTATACCTAGGTCAATCAAGGCAAAAAGCGGTGCTTGTCATAGGTACAAAAGATAAGGACTCGTCCCCCTTTAGCAGCCTATCACTAGAAGGACTCTCGTATGCCCTAGATAAGGCTATCCACTATCCAAAGGTTCTGAGTAAGGGGTAAGGGTACGTATTGGGAAGCTCTCTACTGATCGATCGTGGTTGTTTAAGTGCAAAAGTTAACGGTTTAAATGCATGAATGCGCATACAAAAGCTTAACCTAACATGTGAGAATTTCCTAAGTCGGTTTGTTTATCCATGTACCAAGAAATTGCTGTCAAAGTTGGATTTAGATTGATTTGCATGTGAAAACGGAAATTAAGCATCCATTTACCAAGTTCAAATTATGGTGCTTAACACGATCCATTTATTTGAAAAAGTGTGTTTAAAGGATAAAGTATAAAATGCAAACTCGTCAATATGATCCGTCACATATTCGGGTTAACCGTAATCGTGATCATCCTAGACAAGTACCAAAAGGAAACAGAACAGTGCCAGGCTGCCCCATGGGGGCGCAAGCCATTAGGCGAGGGAAAAGAGCCTGTTCAGGTTTTGAAATATGAAAACAGATGGCCTCTTGGGGCGCGAGCCATGAGCCGACCCAAGGGGCGTCTCCTGGTTGTTTAAAACCGTATTTGTGATTAAATGGTTTACAAATATGATTTGCATAACTCAGAATAATTATTATTTTGTTAGTAATATTCGTTGTCGGATTTGTGATGGGTGGTGTCGTCGGGTCACATCCAATCAAACACATTTATAATACTCAACATAAAACTAGTTAGTGGTAAGTCGAGGTCGATCCATGGGACGGTGGTTACTCAAATTATTCAATCTAATTATGGTTGTGCTTGGGGTTGTCACAATTATAATGGGTTTATGATTCTA
Source organism: Silene latifolia (assembly GCF_048544455.1). Lineage (NCBI taxonomy): Eukaryota > Viridiplantae > Streptophyta > Magnoliopsida > Caryophyllales > Caryophyllaceae > Silene > Silene latifolia. The sequence goes on from NC_133535.1 coordinate 86,977,341, forward strand.
ATCTAATAGATGCAATAAACAAGCAACAAAAGGAAAGATGTAAACAATTGATTAAAAATGCTAGGATATCATGGGTTCATAAGGGATTCATGAGAACTGATCATACAAACATGTTCTCAAATTATAAGCAGGCAATTATTGTTGTGATGGATTGAGTTGGGTTATATCTTACAATCCTAGGAAAGTTTGGGTCCCGGAGCCGAATCGATTAGATTGTACAACACCTACAAGTCGACTTAGTCTTCCCTACTCAACAACATGCATGGTCTAATGAGACTCGAGTTGGTTTATGTCTTACAAGTCTCATTGAAAAGATAGGTGATGGGTAAAAAATGCAAGGATTCATAGGCTCGCATTTCATCAAACATAACATGTGCATGAGTTGAGATCATAACAAGCAAGCAAATAAACCATGAAAGCATATTAATTTAAGCATGAATCATTCCCCATGTTGATTTCCCCTAATTACCCATTAAACCTAGCTAAGTAACTACTCACTCGTGATCAAGTGTAACATGTTAATAAGGTTGTCAATCATACTAACAAAGCCAAACATGATAAACAAGTAAGAAAGATTAACAATAATTAAAACAAGGATTAAGAGAATTATACCTATGGAGATTCCAAAATAATAATGCAAAGAATAATAGAAGAACTTGATGATTGATGGAAGGTTGTCAATCTCCCAATAAACCCAATAATCTTCTAATTACCCAATAATAAACTTGAATTACTCAATAATAAACTTGAACAATGATTAAAGGAAAGATTAATGTGTAATTTGTGGAAAGATTAATTGATAATCTATTCTAATCTACTACTAATATAATCTAAGGATTGATTTAACCTAATGAAAACTTGATTCTAATCTAATGAAAACTTGATTGTTTGATTATTACAAATGGGGTATATATAGTAGAGCATCATTAGGTTAAGCAAGGGTAAAATAGTAATTACACTTTTGAGTTTTAAGCAGGGAAACGCCGGTATTTTTTGAAGGATGGGCGTCTTTCATTGAGGCTTGAAGAAGACGAAATTGCTGTAGGAGAATCCGGGCGTCCGAGGAGGAAGACGGGCGGATTGTGGTTCACGTAGCAAGGAAAAGTTTCCTGTCCAGGAATACGCCCGTCCCGAGCGAAATATGGGCGTCCTGGGCTTCAACCCGAGCGGGTTGAGCTGTATCTTGAGCTCGGATTGTAAAACGGACGTCATTTCCTCATCCGGACTCCTATTGGAGTGATTCAAAAGCCTAGATCACTTTATTTTTCGACGCCGTTTCATCTAGCATACTTTCAGAGCCAAAGGAGCAACCCTTGGTTTGGTTTTCGAGCAATTTCTTCTTGCAATGTCTTCCTTCTTGTCATCCTTGTTTTTTAGCCTAATATGCCTCTATATACTCTTTATTTCTACTTCCTTGGTCATCATTCTTGCCTCCTCTTCATACTTAGTCCATCAAATATCGTCAACAAGCTTCCAAATATGCACGAAAGACGGGAATTTCCGCCTTATTATCTCCTTTCCTACAAAACATATAGAATGCACTAGGAAAGCAAATAGGAAGGATTTGACGGATAAAATGGTCATGAAATGTTATAAAAGTATGAAAAATAGGTTCAATTAGGGGACTAAATGTGCGCAAATAATGTTCACATCAAATATCCCCAAACCGAACCTTTACTCGTCCCGAGTAAAGAGGTGACTAAAACTAGACCTTTATTTAAACTATCCTACTAATATAACCGATGTGAGACAATTAGCGGGTCTCACTCCGCCCCTTCAACTCACAACAAGACAACCATGAGGTAGGATGCCTTCTTGCAAGGCAAGGTGGGGCTTGCCAAAATGGCGACACATCCAAACATTATAGCACATGAAATCAAGTAATGGATGCATCTACAAAAGAATAGCCACTTTCCTCATCTAAGTGGCGGAAATTATCAACAAGGGTACACACTCCTTCATAGATGCAATTTATTCAAACTACTAAGCCTAGAAGGATACCAATAAATCACCTCCAAATTGTGTCAAGCTAGGGTACCTTTGTCCTCAATCGTTAAATGCTTTTGTCAAGAGTAGACTCTCTATGGTGTTAGAAACACTGGAGGATCGCGGAATTCCCCCTCTTGCCAAGACAAGAAGAAGGGTCGTCCCCTCTCTACCATGCACAAAAATGGATACGATGGATAAAGGGATCGATAGAATTTGAGTTTCATTTTGGGAGTTTGCTTTTGTTTTTGTTTTTCCCCCCAATTTCTTGTGGCATATAACATTTGAGAACACTTTCTTGCCATTTCTTTTTGATTTTTGGCATTTCAACACTTGACAACTTTCAACTTTTCCTTGCATTTCTCTTTGAACATTTTCAAAGTCACCCCATATGTAGTGAGGGTGGCTTATATTTGAAGCATAGGAGTTCTATTTTTGCTCCTCTTTTCATTTGATGCATTTTTGCAAACTTTCTTTCACTTTTCATTTCATTGAACTCAAATTGATTTCTTTTTGTGCCCATTCCCTTTGATGACAAAAATGTGGTAGAACATGGATGATGGATGGATGCATGGTTTCAAGGGTCACCTTGGAATAAACGGTAGCCAAGGAGTTATCACACCACAAGGTACTCTTGACTAGGCCTTAATCCATGGGTCAAAGGATACTAGCATGACACATCCTAGGGTGTTTTACAAGCATTCTAACAAGCAAAGTCTTAAGAAGAAAAAGCATCTACTAGGGCCTATATACGCTTGTTAAGCTTTCCAAGTAGACGATTTCGCAAAATTTTTCTAACATGCAAACTACATGCCATGATGCAACTAGCATATATACAACCTAATGCAAATGATTCTACCAACTAATATGCCATATAAACTAAATGCAACTCCTAACAACACATAGATACACAAACCGCAACAACAAAATACACCACATCCTCCTTGATATGTAAGCCCATCCTCCTCATATGAATAATGAAAAAGAAATGGAAGGGAAATAGAGATTAGAGCGATCATACCAAGCGGTCTTCATTTTCTCTTGCTAATGCCTCAAATATAGTGTTGTATCTATGTGAGAAGAGATAAAAAAACACAAGTATATACAATTCTACACTACTAAATTAAAGAACATGTTTTTGATTTTTTGAATTTTTTCAATTTTTTATGGTTTTTGATTTTATGAAATTAAAGAACATATTTTTGTATTTTTCGAAATTTTTCAATTTTTATGCATTTTTGGAATATAAATTCCCATCCCCCACTTTATTTTGGACATTGTCCTCAATGTACATGTAGGATTAGGAATGAAAAAGAAATACATGTTTTTGGATTTTTTTGATTTTATGGAAATTGAAGTACAAATACAATGATATGATATGAATGAATGCATGCTCTAACTAAATGCAATTCTATACGACATATATAACAAATGAATGCAATCTAAACTATATTAAATTATGCATGATTTCTAGTAAACTATGGTCACTTATGATCAAACCTCCCCAAACCGATTTAAACACTATTTCTAGTGTAGAAAAGGAATAGGTTTGGTCATTAGTGCCTATGCATGAATTCTAGTCTATATGCAACTATCTATATGAATCATGTGGGATAAATACAATGCAAACTAATCTAATCATATATATTACAATGCTACTATACTATATGAGCTAACTAATGTAAATGCAATATGAAATATAATACAAATGCAAGCCTTATAAAATATATGATATATGTATGTCGCTTCATGATTTAACCTCTCCAAACCGATTTTAAACACTATTTCTAATGTAGGAAGAAAGGGGTTTAATCATGAGGCAAATACATAAATGCAACTATACATGAGAGATAGGGAAAGAAAAGGGTTCTTACAATCATTGTAGGAGATGAAGATGGTAGATATGAAGCATATATAGCCATAACACGAGCCAAATGAGAGAAAATGAGGAATTCCAGGGTCAACCCGCTCCAGATAAACTCAACCCGCTCGGGTTGGTAGTGAACCCGCTCCAGATGATTCCAACCCGCTCGGGTTGGCAGCAAAGACGGGAGTCTTTCTTAAAATCCGCTCGGATTCTTGGGCAGGGAACTTTTCTTCTTTTCTTGGCCTTCAACCCGCCCGGATTTATCTCGGGATGGGCGTCTTTTTTGAGATTTTGGTCCAACACCTTTCCCTTGATAACACACTTACTCATAAGCCCAAATTTTCCATTTTCTTCATTTCTTTACATTTTTCATCTTCTCATTTTTATGAATTTCCTTCAAAAACTCAATTAAAAATATGAGATCCCTCCCTTTCATCTCTCATGCAATTTATTAAATGAATGCAAAACTATACTAAATGCATATATACAAATTAATGGTTATTAAGGAACTCCATCAAACCAAAGATTATCAATAAACAATTTCATGGAAAATCATCACTAGCACTCAAAGCACGTAGAAGTCGGTCAAATTCTTGGGAGTGGGACATGAATAGGCATGCATAGCAACACAAGATTATGCAATTGAAAAATGCCCAAGTAAAAGACCGAACAAGCATATCAAGAGCATCATGACAAAAATCATAAGAGAAATGATGGATGGAAGAAACATGAAATGGGTAGTTGGTTGGCAATTCACTCAACTCTTCCTTCAAATAGTCAAAATCACCACATTCAATGCAAGTACTCTCATTATCATCCAAGGTGATTTTAAGGGTGTCTATTTGGGGTTCCCAAATGTCATCATCATATTCCTCATCCCAACAAGGTCCATTATCAAAGGGGTTGTCATAGCAAGGCTCACCAAGCTCGACACAATTGTCTCCCTCAAATATGTCATCCTCAAAGGATGAGTTTTCTTTCAAGCTCACATCCATATCATTCTCACTTTGCCCATTAACATCAAATCCCATAAAGGTTGATTTCATTGAAACACAAGAAGAGTAGGATGACGGCATCCAAGCATTAGTTTCACAATCAAGAATGTACTCCTCCTCATCATCACTCTCCTCATCTAGCACTCCATCTTCCCAAGGTGGGGTAATTTTGTTGGCATAGTAGGTTGACTCAAGGTTATAGGAAGGTTTCTCATCCTCACAAATCTCATTTTCATAGTTTTCCTTAATGAAGTTTTGAAATGTGGCTTTTATCACTTCTATACCTTCCTTGGCACTTTCAAATATGTCATGTATAGTTTGCTTGAGACAATGAATGGTCATAAAGTCAACAAATTCCCAAAATTCCTCACAACTCAGCTCACATATCCTACCACCACTCAAGTGAAATGCCAAGTTACGGGTTTCAAGGTTCATGCCATTATAAACAACACAACATGCTTCATAATTTGAAAGAGTAAAACCATGATGCCAAGCATGAGTTATATAATCTTCAAATCTTGCAACATATTTATCAAATGATTCATTTTCATATTGGCAAAAAGTGAATGTAGACATGATAAACATATAAAATAGAACAAGTACAAGAAATAAAATTCCCAAGAAACCAAGATTCCTCAAGAAGAAGCACAACTAAAACTAGACAAAAGAAAAATTCAAATAAACAGCACCGTCCTCGGCAACGGCGCCATTTTGATGGGTGGTGTCGTCGGGTCACATCCAATTAAACACATTTATAATACTCAACATACAACTAGTTAGTGGTAAGTCGAGGTCGATCCATGGGACGGTGGTTACTCAAATTATTCAATCTAATTATGATTGTGCTTGGGGTTGTCACAATTATAATGGGTTGATGATTCTAATCTAATAGATGCAATAAACAAGCAACAAAAGGAAAGATGTAAACAATTGATTAAAAATGCTCGGATATCATGGGTTCATAAGGGATTCATGGGAATTGATCATACAAACATGTTCTCAAATTATAAGCAGGCAATTATTGTTGTGATGGATTGAGTTGGGTTATATCTTACAATCCTAGGAAAGTTTAGGTCCCGGAGCCGAATCGATTAGATTGTACAACACCTACAAGTCGACTTAGGCTTCCCTACTCAACAACATGCATGGTCTAATGAGACTCGAGTTGGTTTATATCTTACAAGTCTCATTGAAAAGATAGGTGATGGGTAAAAAATGCAAGGATTCATAGGCTCGCATTTCATCAAACATAACATGTGCATGAGTTGAGATCATAACAAGCAAGCAAATAAACCATGAAAGCATATTAATTTAAGCATGAATCATTCCCCATGTTGATTTCCCCTAATTACCCATTAATCCTAGCTAAGTAACTACTCACTCATGATCAAGTTTAACATGTTAATAAGGTTGTCAATCATACTAACAAAGCCAAACATGATGAACAAGTAAGAAAGATTAACAATAATTAAAACAAGGATTAAGAGAATTATACCTATGGAGATTACAAAATAATAATGCAAAGAATAATAGAAGAACTTGATGATTGATGGAAGGTTGTCAATCTCCCAATAAACCCAATAATCTTCTAATTACCCAATAATAAACTTGAATTACTCAATAATAAACTTGAACAATGATTAAAGGAAAGATTAATGTGTAATTTGTGGAAAGATTAAATGATAATCTATTCTAATCTACAACTAATCTAATCTAAGGAAGGATTGATTTAACCTAATAAAAACTTGATTCTAATCTAATGAAAACTTGATTGTTCGATTATTACAAATGGGGTATATATAGTAGAGCATCATTAGGTTAAGCAAGGGTAAAATAGTAATTACACTTTTGTGTTTTAAGAAGGGAAACGCTGGTATTTTTCGAAGGATGGGCGTCTTTCATTGAGGCTTGAAGAAGACGAAATTGTTGTAGGAGAATCCGGGCGTCCGAGGAGGAAGATGGGCGGATTGTGGTTCACGTATCAAGGAAAAGTTTCCTGTCCAGGAATACGCCCGTCCCGAGCGAAATATGGGCGTCCTGGGCTTCAACCCGAGCGGGTTGAATTTGACCCGAGCGGGTTGAGCTGTATCTTGAGCTCGGATTGTAAAACGGACGTCATTTCCTCATCCGGACTCCTATTGGAGTGATTCAAAAGCCTAGATCACTTGATTTTTCGACGCCGTTTCATCTAGCATACTTTCAGAGCCAAAGGAGCAACCTTTGGTTTGGTTTTTGAGTAATTTCTTCTTGCAATGTCTTCCTTCTCGTCATCCTTGCTTTTTAGCCTAATATGCCTCTATATACTCTTTATTTCTACTTCCTTGGTCATCATTCTTGCCTCCTCTTCATACTTAGTCCATCAAATATCGTCAACAAGCTTCCAAATATGCACGAAAGACGGGAATTTCCGCCTTATTATCTCCTTTCCTACAAAACATATAGAATGCACTAGGAAAGCAAATAGGAAGGATTTGACGGATAAAATGGTCATGAAATGTTATAAAAGTATGCAAAATAGGTTCAATTAGGGGACTAAATGTGCGCAAATAATGTTCACATCAATTTGCATGTTTGAAAAACATAGTTTAGAAATAAAAATATAAAATATGTGTGCTTAACCGCTTTATCACCATACTCAAATTAAATCGACATGGTATTTATTTTAACCAAGGGTGACATACGATATGGTCAAGAAAAAGATGAAGATAAAATGAAATAAAAGTGAAAGGAAAATATTTGATATGAACTAATATGCTAAGTTCATTTATTTGTAATTAGTCAAGTTTGTCATCGTACTCGGATTAAACCGACATGGTGTAAGGAACCAAGGATGATTATGAATTATGACTACTATGTTTACAAATGTAAATAAATGAGAAAAATGGTAAATAAAAGAAAAGAATTTCCTTTAAAATGTAATTAACCAATTAATATCACCGAGTCACGGATTAAACCGTCATGGTATATGGAACCAAGGGTGATTATGATTTATGGTTAAAAAGTTTGTCATAAAATAATTTGAAACATTTGAAATGGTAAAAAAAGATTGCAAATAAGAAATGAAATAAAGAGGAAAGACGAGAACAAACACGGCTGGATTAAGGCCTGAGAGGGCATTGAGGCGCGAGCCTCCCTGCTACGCAAGTAGCCTCTGTCTCAGGCCAAAATCCGGTTTTGGCTCGTCTAACCTATGTTTGAATCGTTTTACGCGTCATTCATGCTTATAAACTGATAAAAATAGTAAAGACATGAAGTAAGTGAGATATTTATACCCTCAAACTTATGTGTTTTAATGTTTGCGAGGTAGACGACTTTAGAGACGTTTTTCTCGTATGCGACTACTAGCGATCAAAGAAGTTTAAACGAGTGCCTTAAAAAAAGATTTTGTTTTGAAAATATGTTGTTGAAAAACATATTGATTTATGTTGAGTTGGTCGAATGGGTCGGTCGAATGCACGACGACGGTACAAAACAAAACGTGTAAGTCTTGTGTTTTCGATTGGTAGGTCGAAAACACGTGTCGATTTTTTGACTTAAGAAGTCGAGTCTAGAAGTTTGAGGGAGATGTGAGGGGGCGGACGCTCGCGTGAATATTGTGGTGTGCGAAGGTTGGTATTTATAGAGAAATGTGGGGTGGTAGGTCGGTTGATTTTGCTTGGAGGCTAAGGAGGACGCCCATTGAGGCGCGAGCAACCTAGTGCCTCAATAGGCTGCCCTGTCCTATTCAATTTGGGCGTGGCCTTTCCCCTATCTATTTTTTGGTTGGTTTGATTTGTGGTAATCAAATAAGATGTTGTGTAACAATATGGGCACCTAATAAGATGATTTTGGGTGTTACTTGAGGTAGGTATTTTGTGTGCTTGACTCGGGTTTGACCCGTGTGAGTCGGGATTTGAATTTCGAGTCTGTTTTTGGCCCGGTGTCGGTTTTGACTCTAATTAGTGTCATTTTAATGAAAATGGCAAGATAAAACCATTTGTGGCATTATTTTCGACATTCAAGATTTGGGTTGACTCAGGTTTATTGAGTTGCGGGTTTCTGAATCGGTTTTGGGTCCGAAGACGATTTTAACTCTAAATAGTGTTATTTTAATGCAAATAAAGTTAGAAAACCATTTATGAAATCAATTTTCATATCCGAGTAGTGCATTAAACTGTCTCATGTATAGCCAATCCACGCACCCATATCAAAAACACGTTATAGTCCGATCATCATCGGGTGGTTTTTGGAAGGTGTAGATACTGGGTATCTAGAGAGCCCCCACTTTGACTAAGGCTTGGACGGGGCGAAAGTCAAATTATGGCCTCCGGGTCAATCGAAGATTACAACCTAAAGACCATTGCGACGTCGAGGCGACTCAAAAGGGTTTGAGCCAAGGACCTGCCATCAGGAAGGGCGACGTCGAGGCGACTCGGGGATTCGAGACAAGGACCTGCCGTCAGGAACAGTTTAGAGTTTGTCAACTTTTGATTCGGGTCATTTAAAGTCCATTAGGCTACGTATAAGGGCTCGTCCGCCATAGGAAGGAGTCATAACTGAGGCATCTTCGGGATACGTCCTTGAATCATTTGTGCGCAAAGACTCGCCAGCCGTGTTGAAGGTGCATTTTGAGGCTCGCCAGCCATAGGACGGAGTCATACCTGAGGCATCTTCGGGTTATGTCCTTGAATTATTTGCGCGCAAAGGCTCGCCAGCCGTGTTGGATGTGATGCATTTTGAGGCTCACCAGCCATGTTGAATGTGCGTTGTGAGGCTCGCCAGCCATGTTGAATGTGATGCGTTTTGAGGCTCGCCAGCCATGTTGAATGTGATGCATTTTGAGGCTCGCCAGCCATGTTGAATGTGCGTTGTGAGGCTCGCCAGCCATGTTGAATGTCGAATGATCGACTGTGGAAATGTTGGAGTTAGCGTACTCCACAATAATGCGTGTACATAATAAATTTCATTAAAGGAATATCATCAGGATATTTATTATTTGATCCTCATCAGTTGATTAACGTAGATCGATAACGGTTGGCTTACTAGAGTTTGACGTTATTGTCGTGAGACGACGGTGATCAACTGACCCCTTTCGGTCACACCTAAAGGAACGAAACCCAATTGACAACTAATTCATTGTATGAGATACAATTTATTTAGTCCCTTGATTTATAGACTAAAAGGTTAGTCGATCTAGAGAGATTTCGAGTTGCGAACTCGTGGCGCGGCAGTTATTATTTAATTGTGCGATAATTAAATAATAAATTTTATGAGACGGGTTTTAGTTAATTAATTGTTAATTCACTAAAATTATACTAATTGATTAATGTGATTAATATTAGTACGTAAATAATATGTGTAGCGGTACACATATATTTACGGAGTGTTTTGGACAAATTTATTAGGATGCATTTAAACATAAAACGATGTTTAAAGTAAAATTACACGTATTTGTGCGACAAATATAACAACCGATATGGACCCATAAATGGCACATTGGACCATGTAAATAGAGTATAAATGGATGATTATAAACATAATCATTACACTCATGACTTTGATCTATCCCATCAAACTTTTGTTCTATTTTATGCAGAATGACAATTGGACATAAAATAAAAAGCAAAATCTCTCCCACACTCCACCCTTACCATCCGTCCTCTCCCTCCCATATAGACCAACAATTTTGTTCTTTTATTCATTACTTGCTTGGCATATTTTGCATGTGAATAAAAAGTTGGTTTATCTCTCTAAAACTAATAAGAAATAATTTTACTAAGAAGTTAGTAATCTAATATAAATACTATGTGTATTAGTATTATTTACATATTATCAAGGGTTATATCTAACAAATATCTAGTTAGTATTTGTTAGATTATTGGGTTTTGTTCTTGGGTGCATCTTAAAGGAGATCTTCAATTTTGGAGATTTGTTTTAGGAGGATCATCCATTTCTAATTAGTACAAGAACAATCTAGATAGGTGATCTAGATTGTGCCCATATTACCATCAAATCTATGTAAGGAAATTGTATTTCCTTAATCTTTATTTATTATGCTTTTATATTTACATGTATGTTACATAGATCACATAAAAATTATGAGATAATTTGAAAAACTCAAAAATTGTGTTAGAAGAGGTTTTAGCACGAAAATTTTTGGGCATACATACCTACTGATCTCAAAAGGCTTGTGGTAAAATTTGGTGATTTGTAAAGTTATTTTGCTATTTTTAATGATTTTTGGTAGAAAACCGAGTCAAAAATGCCGTATTTTGGTTAAGAGTTAACTAAAAATAGTTAAAGTTGATTCAGGTCATGAAATTTTATATTGTTTCATGCATATTTTCTACAGATTGTATGTAAAATTTAGAAGGTTGGTTTGAAGTTTTGCATGTTTATTGATTTTATGAGATAAAAGTCGATAAAAGTGAATTAAATTAATCATATATTTGAAACATTTGTTCCTGCCCTTGATAAATTTATGTACATTTAAAAAATATGATTTAAAAGATAAAAGTGAAATTTAAAATGTGATTTCACCTTATTTTGATGTTTATTTGTTTTTGTGGTTAAAAACGATAAATATCGATCTTTTTCTTCATAAAAAGTATCCGAAATTTTTTGGGCAATTTATCTGATATTTTGGTGTTCTTGGGAGTGTTCCAAAATACTTAAAATTTTTAGTTTCAGGTTTTGGTAATTTTTCAATTATTTTGGATTTATTACTTAAAAGTTATGATTTTACCCATTAAATTAGCAAATATCACCAAATCAAACTAATTATTCATCATCAAATTAGTGAGGACTAATTTTGAGGTCCAAAACAGTTTGGACAATTAGTTTGGACTTAAATGAGATTTAAGAGTTGATTATTGATTTTTACAAGTTAAAAATCGATTAAATCCACAAAACCAAGTAAGATACCAACGATTGATTGATAGGGCGATTTTGGCATCATTTTACAGTATTTTAAGCATATTTATTTATGTTGAATGAATGATTGTCATTTATTTAAAGTATTTATTTTGTTGTACCTAGTATGGCCTAGTTTATTTTAATCGTTATTACCCAAAATGAATGGGAATAGCGATTTGTTTGTAATTTAAATACGATCTCGTATCGTCGGTTTGTAATTAATTAGTAGTTTTATTTATTTTATTAATTAATGTATAATAGGAATAGCTATGTAATTTAATTGTAATAGTTATTTTTACCGGCGTTTCCAAAAGACGGATTTACATCGAGACGGAGTCTAATTTTGGAAAGGTGTTCCAAATCTCACAAGAAGGAGCCACTTTTGGAATGAAGAGGCAAGGGACCAAGGAGTTGATTTCCGATATGTAATAGTCTAGTTTTTATTAACTAGGAGGCCATACTAGGATTATTCATATGCTTGCTTGCTTTTATTTTTCCGCCCATGCCAAAATCGCGATTCACATGCATTTTACTTTCGCGGTTGTCAATTCACATCATTTACATTCACATACTTAGTTCACTTATAGGGAATTTATGACTAAATTGACAAGATCTCTCACATAACTAAAATTGAGATAATTAGGGGCTACCGTCTACCAATTTTGGTGGACGTAAGCCGCAATTTTTCTGTTTTTCTTACTAAATATCTATTAATGATTTAATTATATGCAAATAACTCTTGCCTCTCCTTTATTGGAGATTTGTCCTCGCCTTTGTGTGAGTTTGGTCCTCATCTTGTGTGAGATTCATCCCTCTATTTGAGAGGTTCAAGAATTATGTGGAAGATCAATGGTCTTATATGTAGTCATATGGTACTGCAATGGAAATTGGATTATTGCTTACGATTTGTGAGATCGGACAAGATTCATCTCTTTCAAAACTTTATTATCAGATCTATGGATCCCCTCGCAGTTGGTTGTATGAAGAAACAGCGGTATTTTAGAGGGTGGTGTGCATAAGCGCTTTTATCTAATAATGATCTTAGTTTAAGGAAGAGTTTGTCTTGCTTGTGTTTATAAATTTGTATTCAATTAATTTTAATTTTTGTTGCAATTCTTGTATGACATATTATTATTATTAATGAATTTGATCTTTTGCTCAAAAAAAAAACTAAAATTGAGATTAGCCTTACCAATTAGTAACACCTATGAATCCTTTGTTCATTAGAGTCACGCTCGCCCAAGCGAGGTGTTCTCTTTTTACCTCGGGTAAGTAGGGTGGTAAACAGTTATCACGCGCCAAAGTTGGTTGGACTCAACGGGGTATAAGACGGTCTTGTATTCCGGGGCTAGTAGATGGATTTAAGGAAATTCGTCAACCAAAAGTTCTAGAGGTAGAATTAGTCAACCGTTGACTTACCGAATTTACATGATTATGGGATGTTTTGCCCAAGCAATGCTCATTTTTGTTTAAAATTTGGGTCTTGGAATCATTTATATAATTTAGTGGGAGATCATTATATAAATGTTAAAACATGTTAAAGATGTTTCACAAGTAAAATTAAAACAATGAATGTTAATATTTCCTTATTTTGTTGTAGCATTTTAATTCGCAATGGCAACTTCATCAACTCCATCGACTACTACACTAGGCAAAGTTTCATGGCTAAGGTCCGTAATCGACAAATGCATCTTAAAAGATGACGGTAGTACCTTTCTTGAATGGGAATACAACATCAAAAGTGCTGCGTTGTCCGACAACGTGCTCACTTACTTGACCGATGCCCCTCCCGTCGAGCCCGGTCCAAGGGCTTCATCGGCGGTGCGGACCGCCTATGATGACCATGTGAGGATGTCGAATGATATCAAAAATGTGTTGATATGGTCGATGTCCCCAAATCTCAAGCTTTCATGCATTTCTTTGAATGCGTACGAGATATTCACTCGTATGAATACTATGTTTTCACAAACACCAAAAGTCCGCCAATACGAAGAGGCGGCACGCTTCTTTGAAGCAAAGCTTGAGAGGGGCCAAAAGGTTGGTCCCCATATGCTAAAAATGGTCGAATATGTCGACATCCTAGAGCATCTAGGGTGTAAGATTCCTAAGACTGTTGTGGTGGATCGCATCCTCCACTCACATCCTTCCAAGTTTGCCCATTTTAGGGTGAACTATAACATGAATGGCATGGATAAGAGTTATCATGAAATTCATGCGCTCCTCACCCAAGAGGAGAGGGATATGGAAGCTAGTGGGAGTAAAAAAGGGGATGTTTTAACCATGAAGTTAAAGAACATGACCCTTGGAGTTAAGACGGGAAAGGGGAAGGAAAAGTCCCAATTCAAGAAATCGTCAAAGAAACAAGACAAGTGAAAGGGGAAAGCCGTTGAGAATTGCAAACCCAAGGCAAAGAATGTCAAACTCTCTGAGGCCGAATGTTTCCATTGTAATGGGAAGGGACATTATAGGAGGAGTTGTCCCAAATACTTGGAGGACCTAAAGGAAGGGCGTGTGACGCCTATTAGTATGATTTCCTCTCTCTATATGATAGACGTTAATTATACTTGCACATCCACTTGGGTACTAGATACCGGATGTGGCTCTCACCTTTGTAATTATTTACAGGGTTTAAGGGACGTGCGAGCACTAGCAAAAGGTGATGTGGATCTATGCATGGGCAATGGAGCTAGAGTAGCGGCCGTTTCCGTGGGGACCTATGTGCTCACTTTAGCTAGTGGTCTAGAGTTGTATTTAAATAAGTGTTATTTTGTACCAACTTTAACCAAGAACATCATCTCCATTTCCGCGTTAGACGCGGAAGGCTTTTGTTTTATGATTAAGGACAATTGTTGTACTTTTTCGTTGAATGAATTGGTTTATGGCAAGACCATTTCAATTGGAGGTATTTATGTTTTAAATGATGTTAATGACGTTTATCATGTGGAAGCTAAAAAGCTCAAAATGGGTGATCCAAATGAATCCTACCTTTGGCATTGTCGTTTAGGTCACATAAACGAAAGACGCATTAAGAGACTTGCTTCATCAAAGGTGCTCAAACCATTTGATTTCGAATCTTATGGTATATGCGAGTCTTGCCTTTTAGGCAAGATGACTCGTGCACCTTTTGCAGGGAAAGGGACACGAGCTAGTGAGGTTTTGGCTCTCATACATACGGATGTGTGTGGACCATTAACCATCACCGCTAGAGGAGGTTTTCACTACTTCATTACTTTTACTGATGACTTGAGTAGATATGGGCATGTCTACTTGATGAAGAACAAGAGTGAAGATTTTGACAAGTTCAAGGAGTTTCAGAATGAAGTAGAGAACCAATTGGATAAAAAGATTAAGACACTACGATCCGATCGTGGTGGTGAATACCTAAATTCTGAATTTGATTCACACCTGAAAGATTGTGGTATAGTATCACAATGGATTCCTCCTAGCACACCACAATTAAATGGTGTAGCAGAAAGGAGAAACCGAACTTTACTAGATATGGTTCGGTCTATGATGAGTCTAACCGAGCTTCCTGATTCGTTTTGGGGTTTTGCCCTCTTGTCTGCAATATTTTTACTAAATCGAAGCCCGACTAAAGCAGCCGATAAGACTCCATATGAGATATGGACAGGGAAAGTCCCTCATTTGTCATTCTTGCGAATTTGGGGTTGCGAAGCGTACGTCAAGATCAAGTCTGACAATAAACTTGCACCCAGGCCTGACAAATGTCTTTTTATAGGTTATCCAAAGGAAACACCTGGTTATTACTTCTACAATAAACACGAGAACAAAGTGTTTGTGGCTCGTGATGCTGTCTTCCTAGAAAAGGAGTTTATTTCTAGAAGACAGAGTGGGAGAAAATTTGAACTTGACGAAGTTCGAGAGCCACAAACCGAGAATGAGGTAAAGGAGAACGTGAGGGATAACGTTCCGTCCTCCTCTGCAACAGTGATCGTTCCGAGAAAGTCAAGTAAGATTTTTAATCCACCTAACCGCTACCTTGGTAACATCGAAGAGGATGGTGTTTTGTTACTTTTGGAAAGTGATGAACCCACTACCTACAAATCGGCCATGTCTAGTCCCGACTCCTCGCTTTGGCTAGAAGACATGCGGTCCGAAATGGATTCCATGTACGAGAACCAAGTATGGGACTTGGTGGATTTACCTGAGGGAGGGCGACCCCTGAAGTGTAAATGGATATATAAAATTAAGCTCGGCGTGGATAAACATGTAGATGTTTACAAAGCTAGATTGGTGGCAAAAGGTTTCACCCAAGTTCATGGTCTACACTATTACGAAACCTTCGCTCCAGTCGCTATGCTTCGGTCCATTAGGATAATCTTAGCGGTTGCCGCGTTTCATGATTATGAGATTTGGAAAATGGATGTCAAAACCGCCTTCTTGAATGGGATTATAGAAGAGGAAGTGTACATGATACAACCTAAAGGTTTTGTGGATACATCTAACCCTAAGAAGGTGTGTAAGCTCAAGAAGTCCATCTATGGTCTTAACCAAGAATCTTGGAGTTAGAATCATCGCTTTGATCATGTTATTAAACAATACGGTTTCACCCGAAGTGTGAAAGAACCGTGTTTATACATGAAGTTTAGTGGGAGAAAGGTTGTATTCCTTGTCCTATATGTGGATGACATATTGCTCATAAGGAATGATATTCCATCGCTCACTTCCGTTAAGGAGTGGCTAGGGAATCACTTCCAGATGAAGGACTTGGGAGAGGCACAACGAATCTTGGGTATCCGGATCTATAGAGATAGGTCCAAGAGGATACGAGCATTGAGTCAAGAAGCTTATATTGAGAAAGTTCTTGACCAGTTCAATATGAAAGACTCCAAGAGAGGATTTCTACCTATGGGCCAAGGGATTACTTTGAGCAAGTCACGGTCTCCCTCTACCCTTAAGGAGATTGAACACATGAAGATCGCACTTTATGCTTCCGCTGTTGGGTCTATCATGTATGTTATGATTTGCACTCGTCCCGACGTCGCGTATGCCTTGAGCATGACAAGTCGTTATCAAGCCAAGCCTGGTGAGAGTCACTGGATAGCCGTAAAGAACATCCATAAGTATTTGAGAATAACTAAGGATTAGTTCTTAGTGTTTGGAGGAGAAACTGAGTTGCGTGTAAGAGGTTACATGGACGCAAGTTTCCAAACCGATCGGGATGATATGAAATCCCAATCCGGCTATGTGTTTATGCTAAAAGGAGGAGCTGTTTGCTGGAAGAGCTTCAAGCAAAGCGTTACCGCGGATTCTACAACAGAGGCTGAGTACCTTGCAGCATTTGAGGCTGCAAAGGAAGCTATTTGGATTCGGCAATTCATAGAGGGACTTGGAGTAGTCCATTCCACCAAAGATCCGATCACTCTATATTGTGATAACATTGGAGTTATTTTTCAAGCCAAAGAGCCAAAGTCTAGTAACAAATCTAGACACATTGAAAGGAAATACTATGTAATTAGATATTATGTGGAAAGGAAGGAAATAGACATTTGTAAGGTTGGGACAACCAATAATATTGATGATCCTTTAACCAAGCCTTTATCAAAGGCTAAACATGATGATCATGTCATCACAATGGGATTGAGACGAGTACCAAATTTTCTTTAGATTATGGATATATAATAATTGGATAGTGTATCTCTTTATATATATATATGATAATCGCATTCATTGTTTAAGCATTCTTTTATGAATCTTTTATTTAGTGTGACTAAATTTTTAATACCTTGTTTATTTGAATAATTTGTGGAGACAATATTGAACACTATTCAAGTGAATAAGATAAACATTGTGTTTTGTCCCTAGTCACTTAATGAGGTGACATCTCGGAGTGACTAGATTGTAAGTCGATTGATGGTTGTTCAACACCATGAGGTCATACGTAATGACTAGTTGATTACATAGGTAGAGTGTGTGACATTTTGCCGGACAGTGACCATCTAGAGAGTCCCTTAGTTCTATTTTAGACGCCTGGTCGTGGCAGGGATCTCTAAGATATTCCTATGAGTCGATTCTTTTGACTGGAGACTATTATCTAAGTCAGTGCAGTTTCCGAGTGACTTTGGTTTTTGTCCTAGGTCATACCGTGAAAGGAGGCCAAAGGACATCTTCTGTGTCATGATGATCTGTATTGGGCAAAGATAGATAAGGCATACAGGAATTGTCCACCCACGTTAAGTAACTATATCTCAAGGCCACTCGAGGAGTTGTGACTATAAATGCGTGGCCACGCTCGAAAGTAATCTGTGGAAGATTTTTCCGGTCTAGAAGTCATACTCCTGATCGATAAAACCACTCGCGATATGTTCATGTGCAAGTGCAACCTGAAAGACACCTTGCATTGAGTGGGAGATTAAAAACGGACAAGAGAATTGATAGCGCAGTCGGCCAAGTGGGAGATTGTTAGAGTTAGTGTCCTCCACAATAGTGCGTTGAAATAATAAATCTCATTAAAGGAACGTCATCAGGATATTTATTATTTGATCCTCATCAGTTGATTAACGTAGATTGATAACGGTTGGCTAACTAGAGTTTGACGTTATTGACGTGAGACGGCGGTGATCAACTGACCCCTTTTGGTCACACCTAAAGGAACGAAGCCCAATTAACAACTAATTAATTATATGAGATCATGAAAACCGTTTTTCCTCAAACCCTGTTTTATCCTTAGTTCTGATTCTTTTCATGCCGCGACGCGTGCTCGGCAGCTTCAATCAAAGCCATCCATAGCTTCCGTGGACACTCAGAAATCTTCTGGTACCAATTTTGTGGAAAATGATGTAGAATCGGACGAAATTTTACATACCCAGGCTCCACGGAAGAATACTGTGAATGCTCTTATTCAATCCGCCATTGTTGGTAAAGGTTCTACTCCCTCTCTTGCTAAGAAGCCTGTTATTACTCCTGCTCCTTTTCGTATTGCGAATCTTGGATTTACTTCCGGTGCCGTGAGTTCTTCTCGCTCTTCTCCCACAATTTCTCTTACGGATAATGTTCATACTGTTGTTTCTAATACAATTGTGAATTCTGATACTGTTATTCCCATAATTCCTTCTGATAATGTTGAATTAAGACCTGCAACTGTTCTTGTGAATACTACTGTGAATAATCACACTAGTTTAGATACAAATAAAGTGGTTATGGAAGAAATCCCTATTGTTTCTGAAGTTCCTACTGTGGGAAACCCCAAAACAGCCATAGTGGGTGGAAACTGGTGTAAAGCTCTCAATACTCCTGCCAAATTAGGCATGAATCTCTTTTTTTGTGAAGCAAGTGCTAAATCTTCTGAGGTTGATATTGATGCCTCTGATTATGCTGATGAACTAAAATTGTGGTCCAATACTCTAATGGGTAATGTTCTTGGTGGACGACCTACCCTGAAAACAGTACAGGAGTTTGTTACTAAGAGTTGGGCCAATATTGCATCTCCCACAGTTCAGTATTTTAAACAAGGGTGGTTCACTTTTAGATTTGATTCTGATGTTGCATTAAACAATGTTCTGAAGCAAGGCCCTTGGAAGGTGGGTCACAATACCCTGATCTTGAAACAATGGAGTCCTTCCTTTTCTTTGGAGGTCGACAGGGTTGCTAAGGTTCCCATTTGGATCCTTTTCCCAGGCCTTGATCCTTTCTTATGGACTAATAAGGTTCTGAGTAAGATGGCTAGCAAAGTAGGCAAGCCACTTTTTGCAGATCCAGCAACTACTTCTAAGGAAAAATTGTCTTTTGCTAGGGTGCTTGTTGAAGTAGATGTATCCCAGGAGCTTCCTTCTCATGTGGTTATTAACACCCCCCATCTGGGCCAGTATTCTCAAAAAGTTGTGTATGAATGGCTGCCCTACTATTGTAAATGTTGTGGTAAGTTGGGTCACACCTCTGTGAACTGTAAAAGGAATAAGACTGAGGATACTCCTTCTGGGTCTGCTCCTTCCTCTCAGGGACCAGTTTCTCAGCAAGTTCAGTCTCCTCAAAAAAGTGTGGTCACTGAGGTTGTTCCTTCTAATCCTTTGGTTACTGATATCTTAGTCTCTCCCAATTCTTTCCAGATTTTAGGAGAGAACCCTGAAGTTGATCAAGTTGAGCTAGGTGGTACCTCAGCAGCTTCTGGGGCTGTAGTGGGTTCAGTAGAGAGGAATGTAGACTCAGAATGCTCAATGCTAGGTCAGAGATCCTCTCTTGCTGAGCCTATTCCTCCTCAGAAAGCTTCTGAAATGCACTCAGGAAGCTCAACTAAGTCTAAGGGTAAAAAGACATCTAAAACTAAGTCTCAGGGTGTACCTAAATCTGTTTCTGGCCTGAAAGGCAAATCTGGACTAGGTGGTACCTCGGTTTCCATTCAGAATGATGGGTTAGTTGAGGGGAGGAATGTAGGCTCATCAAGCTCTCAGCTAGGCCAGAGATCCTCTTCTCACTTACCCCTCTCATCTGCTTTGGTTTCTGAAATGCATCAAGAATGTCCTATTCTTTCCCCTGGTTTGATAGAATCACCTGATCCTGGTGGTTCTGTTTCTCTAGGGTTAGTCCCTTCAAACCAAGGTAGTGAGAAATCTCCATTGACTGTCCCTGCAGTAGGTCAGTCAGTGTTACAGTCTAACAGTTCTCCAACTGATTTAGTGGATATTCATGGCATTGTTTCCCCTCAATTAAGTTCCCAATGAAGATTGCCTCTTGGAATGTGCGTGGCTTAAATTGTCCTCTTAAACAGAATGTTGTCAGGGATTTTCTTACTCAAAATCACCTTGATGTAGTGGCTCTCTTGGAAACCAGAGTGAAAATTGGTAATGCTCCTCGCATTCTCAATACCAGCTTTAGGCATTGGGACTCTATTTGCAATTATGATCATCATTACAATGGGAGGATCTGGCTTCTCTATAATCCCTTTAATGTTACTGTTAGTGTGCACTCTATTGGTGATCAATGGATCAGTTGTAGTGTGCTTCATAAAGTATCCTCTACCTCTCTTAATCTTACTGTGGTGTATGGAAGTAATGATGCAGCTGAAAGAAATGCTCTTTGGACAGGACTGCAAGCTGCTAGTACTTCTAATCCTTGGTTGGTGATTGGGGACTTCAATGTTGTCAGATGCCCAGCTGAAAAGTTAGGCCCTCATCCTCCTATTCTTCATGAGATGATGGACTTTAATTCTTGTTTGATTTCCTGCAAACTGGATGATATTGCTGGTACTGGTGCTGACATGACTTGGACTAATAAGCAAGATTCCTTAACTAGAGTTTGGTCTAAATTGGATCGAGCCCTTGTCAATCAGCAATGGATTACCTCTTTTCCTACTTCTCATGCTCTCTTCATGGAGTCTGGTCTCTCTGACCATTCTCCTGTGGTGGTTCAGGTCCAGGAGGATATTAAAACTCATAAACGGTTTAGTTTGCTGAATAGCTGGATCCAGCATCCTAACTATGATTCTATTGTTAGAGATGTCTGGGCTCCCCCTATTGCTGGTAATCCTATGTTCAGACTTTTTACTAAACTTAAGAAGGTGAAACATGCTCTTACCTGCTTCCATAGAGAGAACTATAGTGACCTAACTGGTCGTGTTAAAGTTGCTAAAGTACAGCTTAAGGACTGCCAGCAGCAGCTATTACAGGATCCTTTTTCTTCTTCCCTTATTGAAGCTGAAAGAGATTGCTTGGCTAACTATACTTCTCTCAAGAAAGCTGAATTGGCCATGCTTACTCAGAGAGCCAAATTGAATCATATTCAATCCTCAGATACTAGCTCCAAATATTTTTTGCCAAAATTGCTGAAAGAAAGCATCAGCAAAATATTGTTAATATTGTTGATCATAGTGGTTTGCTTCATCAGGGGGCAGATAATGTTAGTCTTGCTTTCCAAGAGTACTACACTCAGTTGTTAGGTCAGACTGCTCCTGTCCATAATATGCCCAATTTATTGGTCAGGGACCTTGTGTTACTGAAGAAGATAAACTTAGACTGGTCCAAGACATTACTTCATCTGAAATCAAAGCTGCTTTGTTTAGCATAGATTCCAACAGCAGTCCTGGGGTTGATGGGTTTTCATCTGGTTTCTTTAAGTCCTCTTGGGATATCATCAAGGGAGATTTTTGTGCTGCTGTTCAAAGTTTTTTTAGGTCTGGTCATATGGCTAAGCAAGCTAACTCAACTTTAATATCCCTGATTCCTAAAAAAGCTACTGCAACTTCAGTCCTTGACTATCGACCCATTTCCTGTTATACTGTTTTCTACAAAACAGTTAGTAAGATCCTTTCTAATAGGATTCAACCTCTCTTGCCTTATCTTGTTGGTGAGGAGCAAGCTGCGTTTGTTAAAGGCAGAAATATCTTTGAGAACATTATGCTTTCACAGTCTCTGATTAAAGGTTATGCAAGGAAGGCTCTTTCTCCTAGGTGTTTAATTAAAGTTGATATTAAGAAGGCATTTGATTCTATCCAATGGGATTTTTTATCCCAAATGCTTCCTAGTCTGGGTTTCCCTCCTATTTTTTCTAAATGGATTATGGGTTGTATCACCAACACATGGTATTCTTTTAAGATCAATGGAGGTATTGCTGGCTTCTTCCCTGGCAAGAGTGGAATAAGGCAAGGTGATCCCTTATCTCCATATCTTTTTGTCCTCAGTATGGAGATTCTTTCCAGATACCTGAGAATTCTTTGTGATCAAAAGAATGTCTCCTACCATCCCAAATGTAGCAAGCTTAATCTCAATCACCTTGTTTTTGCTGATGACTTGATGATCTTTGTTAGGGGAGATGTCCCCTCAGTTGTGGCAGTTAAAGACACCCTTGTTAAGTTTGCTCTCCTTTCTGGTCTTCATGCTAATGTGGATAAAACCAACATCTATTTTGGGGGTGTATCTCCTGAACTTGTTTCTGAAATAATCCAAGTAACAGGCTTCTCTAAGGGGCAGTTTCCCTTCAAATACTTGGGTATTCCTTTATCCACCTCCAGAATCTCTGTTAATATGTTTGATCCTCTTATAACTAAAATTCAGAAAAAAGTTTTCCATTGGTCTTCCCATGCTTTGTCTTATGCTGGCAAACTTCAGCTAATAAGCTCTGTGGTTTTTGGACTTGACAACTATTGGGGAGCTAGTATCCTTCTCCCTGTTGCTATTACCAAACGAGTTGAACAACTCTGCAGACAATTTTTTTGGGGGATACCTGATTCTGGCAGGAAAATGGTTTTCAAGAGCTGGAAAAGTATTTGTTCTCCCTGGTCTGGTGGTGGGTTTAACATTAAGGATCTTTCCTCTTGCAATAGGTCTCTTCTTGTCAAATGGCTTGCTCTTCTTCTTGCTCCTGCTTCTAGTCTCTGGGCAAAATGGCAGCATGCTTATGTGTTAAAAGGAATGGATATCTGGTGTTTGCAAACTAAGGACTCTTTCTCTACTAGTATGAAGGGGATCCTGATAGTCCGAGATTTCCTTGTTGAGTCAGCTGGTTCTATTCAGAATGCTCAACATTTACTTCAATCCTGGGTTCAGGGTTCTCATTTCCATCTTCATCTAGCTTATGATTTCTTTAGGGCTGCTCCTGCTCAAGGAGACTGGACTAAGGGTCTTTCTTATTCGTCCATTTTCCCTAGTCACCGTATTACTTGCTCTATGGCTGCTCAGGGTCAGCTTGCCACTCAGGATAACATTAAAAAGCGGGGTTATCAGTTTGCAAACAGGTGCTGCTTATGTCAAGCCAGTGAAGAAGACCATGACCATTTGTTTTTCTCTTGTCCTTTCACTGCTCAGGTTTGGAGCTCTATTCTGAGTTGGATGAGCCTCCCTCGGTTTTCTTCTTCTTTACTTCATCTTCTTGTTGCCTGTCCGTTTGGTAGCAGCAAAAACAACTGGAGAACTCACTGTTTTTATACTTCTCTTGCTGCTGCTGTTAATCAGATATGGTGGGAACGAAACCAACGATTGTTTTGCCATAAGACTACTGATGCAACAGGGATTCTATGCAAGATCAAGTGCTTAGTTTTGGCTAGACTTTCTATCAAATTTTCTCAGTCCTTATTTAGCCCTTTACTTAATCACCTAGTTCCTTAGTTGCTTTCTTTTAGTGAGTTTTGTTTCTTTAGTTGTTTTGGCAGTCTAGTGGATAGTTTTTTGCAATTGTAGTTTCATTCCTTATTGAAATGAAATGAGAATTTTTTGCAAAAAAAAAAAAAAAAAAAAAAAATAATTATATGAGATACAATTTATTTAGTCCCTTGATTTATAGACTAAAAGGTTAGTCGATCCTTTTTTACAGAGAATTCGAGTTGCGAACTCGTGGCGCGGCAGTTATTATTTAATTATGCGATAATTAAATAATAAATTTTATGAGACAGGTTTTAGTTAATTAATTGTTAATTCAATAAAATTATACTAATTGATTAATGTGATTAATATTAGTACGTAAATAATATGTGTAGCGATACACTTATATTTACGAAGTGTTTTGGACAAATTTATTGGGAAGCATTTAAACATAAAACGATGTTTAAAGTAAAATTACACGTATTTGTGCAACAAATATAAGAACCGATATGGACCCGTAAATGGGACATTAGACCGTGTAAATGGAGTGTAAATGGATGATGATAAACATAATCATTACACTCATGACTTTGATCTATACCATCAAACTTTTGTTCTATTTTATGCACAATAACAATTGGACATAAAATAAAAAGCAAAATCTCTCCCACACTCCACCCTTACCAACCGTCCTCTCCCTCCCATATAGACCAACAATTTTGTTCTTTGATTAACTACTTACTTGGCATATTTTGCATGTGAATAAAAAGTTGGTTTATCTCTCTAAAACTAATAAGAAATCATTTTACTAAGAAGTTAGTAATCTAATATAAATACTAAGTGTATTAGTATTATTTACATATTATCAAGGGTTATATCTAACAAATATCTAGTTAGTATTTGTTAGATTATTGGGTTTTGTTCTTGGGTACATCTTAAAGGAGATCTTCAAATTTGGAGATTTGTTTTAGGAGGATCATCCATTTTTAATTAGCACAAGAACAATCTAGATAGGTGATCTACATTGCGCCCATATTACCATTAAATCTATGTAAGGAAATTGTATTTCCTTAATCTTTATTTATTATGCTTTTATATTTACATGCATGTTACATAGATCAAATAAAAATGAATTATGAGATAATTTGATTTTTAATTAGAGAGTCTAATATGATCTATGATCTTTCAGGGAAATAGCCTAAAATCATATGAGCAAGGCTCTCTGTGTGACTTCCATTTGTAAATCGGTACTCGCTGGGGAGTTAGAAACTTCTCAAGACTCGACGGGGATATGAGTTGTCGATCGTTGCGAGGTAGAGTACGCCATGTAATCGTGCCCTTGGACTTGACGGGTCGTTTTTTGCTGGGAGGAACCCAATACTTAGCTGGAGTGCGTTTGTCTTCTCAAGATTACCTGCATGGTTTGTGACCACACAAATTCGCACTCGCATAGACAAGCACATTGGCATTCAAAC
This sequence comes from Silene latifolia, assembly GCF_048544455.1. NCBI lineage: Eukaryota > Viridiplantae > Streptophyta > Magnoliopsida > Caryophyllales > Caryophyllaceae > Silene > Silene latifolia. Next base: position 87,002,587 of record NC_133535.1, read on the forward strand.
ATATAAGCACGTAAGCACATAAGCATGTAAGCAATTAGCACGTAAGCAACTAGCATATAGTTTGTAAGCAATTAGCGCGTAATATCTCGCGTGAGGGGAGATAGGAGCTTTGAAAGTTGTGAAGCTCAAAATTGAATCTTGTTGCTTGTAGATCCGTGATTTGATAGATTGAAAACACGTGACCATTGCGACATTGACTCACATGGACGAATACTGACAGACTGACAAACAAGATGTCGTGAACGTGATGCAAATTTAGTATCGACACGACACAAGGGTGACTCTGACAGAATTTGCTTATGTGTGTGCAACTCCTTAGCTACGAAAGGGTGACAACGCGTATCAAATCCCTGAGGTAGCAGGTCCGCTCGGCTGGGGAACACGAATTGATTATCTTCTCTAGACATATTTGCCCTCGTTTGCTTGTTTGAGATCCCTACTCGAGGTATGATGATTCGGAGAGCGGAACCAAGACCTTGTCATCGTCTGAACCGAGCACTAGGCTATGCGCGGTTTTATTTTGGACTGTAGTTGAGACTCAAAAGATGTTTGAGGATAAAGGACGGGTGGCGTCTTGAAAGAGAAGCCCCCAGATTGAGAAGATGGGAATTTTACAAAACAAGGAATGGACGACGTCTTAAGGAAGAGGCCCCCAGTAAAGAAGTATAAGATTAATTTTTACAGCTGGGTGGGCTGCTTTTGAGGATTGATGTTGATGGTTGAGATTGAAATGGGTGTGCAGTTGTGTCCTTGTTGGGGGACTGCCTACGTATTCGCGTGTTTGCGAAATCAAACCAGGTCGTAGTTCTATTGGGTGTGAAATGAGTTGAAAATTGAAGATGTGAAAATTGAATGTGTGTGGGGGATGTGGTTGTGTCCTCGTAATAGGACTGCCTATGTATTCACGTGTTTGCGAAATCAAACCAGATCGTAGTTCTGAGTGTGTGTTGATAATTGATTTTGAGGTGTATGGTTGTGTCCATGAAGGTCTGCCTACGTATTCACGTGAAGTGAAATCAAACCAAATCGTAGTTCTGAGTGTGTGTGCCTAAGCGAGATGTTAGGACCTTAAAGTGTGAGGGTCACGACGGTAAATGCCATTTGGTGACTCGAAAAATTGATTTTAGAGAATTCCCCTCGATCATGAATCAAAGAGTTATATTCGAAAAATTGAAGAGATGTAGTTTGTGAAAATGTTCTTTATCATGTGAGCACGCTAAAAAGTGGACTCTAAGAATGAAATGGGAATGTCTCGTTCTGGGGAGCCATGTTTTTTTTGAAGACTCCGTGTCTGGGTCAGGGTGAACATGGCTTCGACATTATGGAATGCGGAGCCTGATAATAAGAGGTTTGTTTGACAGATAAAAATCTGAAGCTTGTATTTTTTGTGTTTAGGCCAATGGGTTACGGCTTGTGATGTGGTGCAGAATGAGGTCCCAGGCTTGATATGGCCTGAGAACGAAATGGTTGGTAAACAATTTGGGATCAGAATCCCATGTCTGGACCTTAAAGGTTAAGGTGTGATATTACGAGCTTGAGGGAATCCTCAGAAGCCTAGATAGGTCTTCTTGTAACAGTCTCTAGAAGGACTTAAGGGTAAAGCGATGTTGGTTATGTTGACGAGTCTTGAATTTCGCTATTTCATTTTCTTGAAAAATGACGGTTTTTTAATTTCGTCGTTTGAAATTGTGGGAAAATAACAAATTTGGAATTCCGCTATTTCATTTTCTTGAAAAATGACGGTTTTTAATTCCGTTGTTTGAAATTTGTGAATTTAGCGAATTTGAATTTCACTATTTGATTTTTGTTTGAAAAATGACGGTTTTTAATTCCGTCGTTTGGAAATGTGGGAAAATAACGAATTTGAATTTCGCTAATTTGTTTTTCGTTTGAAAAGGACGGTTTTTAATTCCGTCGTTTGGAATTGTGAGACAAAAACGAATTTTGAATTCTGTTATTTCATTTTCTTGAAAAGTGACTGTTTTTAATTCCGTCATTTGAAATTGTGGGAAAAGAATTTCGCTATTTCATTTTTGTTTGAAAAAGGACGGTTTTTAATTTCAACGTTTGGAATTGTGAGAAAGTAACGAATTTTGAATTCCGTTATTTCATTTTCTTGAAAAGTGACGGTTTTTAATTCCGTCATTTGAAATTGTGGGAAGATACCGAATTTGAATTTCGCTATTTCGTTTTTTGTTTGAAAAGGACGGTTTTTAATTCCGTCGTTTGGAATTGTGGGAAAATAACAAATTTTGAATTCCGTTATTTCAGTTTCTTAAAAAGTGACGGTTTTTAATTCCGTCATTTGAAATTGTGGGAAAATAACAAATTTGAATTTCGCTATTTCGTTTTTGTTTGAAAAAGGACGGTTTTTAATTCCGTCGTTTGGAATTGTGAGAAAATAACGAATTTTGAATTCTGTTATTTCATTTTCTTGAAAAGTGACAGTTTTTTAATTCCCTCATTTGAAACTGTGGGAAAATAACGAATTTGAATTTCGCTATTTCGTTTTTTGTTTTGGCTTTCGCTTTTGTTTTGGCTTGGATCTACTGGTTCTTTGTTGTCCTTCGTTCGAGGAAGGTAAAGGTACAGACGGGGATATACCCGTTGGTAAGAGGTCGATTCTTTGTGATGGGATGTTTTTGTGGGGAATGGGATTGCCTTTCGTCATTGATCATGAACAAGGAGATGTTCTGGTTTGTTATTTGGGTTCGTCGTAGAATCCCTTTGATAAAAGCGTGTTCTAAATTGGGTGCTAATAAAAGGTTTCTATTGCCAGACATGGAATAGGTAAAGATATGGACACGGAGTTTCGGGTCCTTTGTTTACTTAGTACCGAATGTCATTTGAGCGTACTCATGTTGAATTGGAACATGTTGTTTGTTTTAAGTCAATTCTCAAATCAATTCTCGTTGTCAACGGGAAATGGTAAAGAGGAGAATATACAATAGTTGAAAGTTGTGTTTTTATTTAGATAAATAAGAGGTTAGCACAGACTCGAGGAATACGTGTGACTCATGGGGACAGCCCCCAGTTTGTCACTTAGGAATAAAAGGACAGACACTAGGATAGATATGAGAAAGCCTAAGACTCGGACTCGAACTCTGACTCGATCTCAGCTACAAACTCCTAATCATCACCTTCCTCTTTGAAGGTCTCCTGCGCAGCATCCAACGGCTTGAATGTTCGATCTTGAGCATTGACCCACTTGAGCACTTCACTCTCGTTGTTGGGGACGATATGAGGACAATAGTCCATGATGCTTTCATCTCCTTGCATAACGAGATGTTCATTAGGGGTGTTTTCATTACTTGGTTGGCCTAGGGATGAAGCTATCAGTTCATGGTTGTCGATCATATCTTGAATAGCATGTTTCAGTTTGAAGCATATTTCAGTGTCATGACCTTTTACTTGATGATATTGGCAATAGGAACTACCGTCCCAGAAACAGGTTTTCTTGCATTCAGGAGGGTCCGGAGTGGGCCCGATTAGTTTTAGCTTCCCTTCAGTCACAAGCTTTTGAAGGGCTGCGGCATAAGTTGTGTTGGGGTTTGTGAATGTCCTTTGAGAACGTTCAACCTTGGTGTTTGACTTGAGACATCCAGGAGGATTGTCTTGACTGCGAGGTGCGACTTTGAATTTGCCAGCTTCAATCATATCTTGAATGACATTCTTGAGTTTGAAGTAGGCTTCGGTGCCATGTCCCTTGTCTTGATGGTATTGGCAATAGGCATTACCATCCCATAATCGGGTGCTCATGTGTTCTGGTGAGTCCGGAGTCGAACCAATGGATTGTAACATTTCTTCTGAAGCAAGTATCCCCAGAGCGGTGCCATATGTTATTCCCAGATATGTGAATACCCTTTGATGTTTTCCCATGATTCCAATATTGGCGTTTTTTGGGATGTTTTTGTGAGTTTTATTTTTTTCAACCTTGAGCGAAAACAGGATTTGGTTGTTGTCAATGGGAAGTTTTTGGGATGTTGCTTGGTGTTTTGAAAGGGTATTTAGCGAGGCAATTTCATGTTCTTTGTTGGTGGGTTCGTGGGTTTGCGAACCATTAGATGATTCCTCATTTTCATCAGCTGTTGGTTAGTGAATGGAGGGTTGGTCTTCTCCTTGGCGGTTAGGTTCATTTTCGGTATTACCCAACCTTTTCTCCAAATTAGCTACCCGGGTGTTCAAATCATCGATAGCCACTTGCAGCTTTGAGAATATGTTGTTGATAGAGACAGAGAGCATCATTATAGCGCTTTGTAGGCCATCTTCGTCAATTGCATGAATTTTCTCATCGTCTGGAGAGATGAGATGAGAGCAGTCTAGGAAAGATTCTGACTGTGTTCAATAGGGTTTTTTGGAGGGTTGTTTTTGTTGTTTGTTGAGGGAGGTTGTGGTAATTCGCCCTTTTCAATCATATCATTGATGACACCTTTTAGGGAGAGACACATTTCAGTATCATGTCCGCGACCTTGGTGATATTGACAAAACAGGTTTCCATTCCATCTACATCCTCGCTTGTTTGGTAGAGGGTCTAGAGTTGGACCAATCAGTTTGTGCTTTCCTTTGGAGATTAGCCTTTCCAAGGCTGTGGCATAACGCATACCCAAATCAAGGAAAGACCTATGAAGTCGTCTGGTTTTGGTTGGTAGAGCACGTAAGGAATTGGCTTCAGTGGTTTTGGTGGCCTTCCAACTAGGGTTGGTTTTGTCGTTGGCAAGTAGTCGGCTTTGAAGGAGCTTAACCCTTTGCTCAATATCAGAAGAGGGAAAATTCCGGGTTATCAGTTTATCCTCAACTTGGGAGAGACGAGTGCTCAAGTTTTTCACGGTAGCTAGGAGTCGAAGGACCATGCTGATTTCGGCAGAAGTCATAGCGGATGCAGATTGATAGGCTTCTGGAATTTCTTGTTGACGATCGATGGCACCCAAGGGATTCCTCTTTGACATAATAATAGGCGTTATAACTTGTCTTGGCAAGGCATCGTAGAAACAAAGTAAGTACGACACATATGTAGAAAAGGCAGTTATGTCGTGAAGACGCAACGGTGTGACTAGGTTATGAGTTCATTAAAGATCGTGAATGACCTCTTGTGTTTGAACTCGAGTGTCGACTTTGGCATAGTGATGCCTAGATAAACGACTTCTGACTCAGTTTTGATGTGTGTTGCTGGCATGACGCAGTTGGACAAGACATGTACACAAATGTGACCTTTTACCCGTATTGTAAGGGAAATGCGGGTTTAAAACCCGTCAGGTTTTGACTCTGCTAACGCGGTTGGATATGTCCCGACAATTAGGCGACACGACCTAGACTAGAAGGTAGGTACTAACTTCGGCAGAGAATCGACGTTATCTAGACGACCTGACTTGAATCGACGGACTCTAATCGACTCGAGGCTGAACTGGAAAAGTAGAGTGATATGTTCGGATGTCATTATTTAAAAAGGATTTTTGAAAATAGAAATTTTCAAAAAACTAGATTTGCTTGAGGTTGTCTTTCGAAAAAGGTTAAGTTCATTTTTGGAAGACGGGTTTGAATAATCGGGGTTGCGACGACTTAGAAAACAGTGATTTATTTTCAAAGACGGGTTTCGAAATTCAGAATCACAGAATTTGAAAATCAAGAATTGAAGATATTGGAATCGTCATCACAATGACCATGAAAATGGTTAAATTTGTTTCCAAAGATTTGAAATTGGGTTGAAAATTTGAAAACTGTTAAGTTTGTTTTCAAACAAATTGGGTTGAAAATTTGAAAACTGTTAAGTTTGTTTTCAAACGATTTGAAAATGGGTTGAAGATTTGAAAACGGTTAAATTTGTTTTCAAAACATTTGACTTTGAAAACGGTTAAATTTGTTTTCAAAGATTTGATTTTGAATTGAAATTTGAAAACGGTTAAATTTGTTTTCAAATGATTTAAAATTGGATTTGAAATCTGAAAATGGTTAAATTTGTTTTAAAAGAATTGATTTTGAATTGAAATTTCAAAATGGTTAAATTTGTTTTCAAAAAGGGAATTTCAAAAAAACTTTGAAAATTGAAATCGTAACTATGACGGCTTGGACAAGCCAAATTTGATTTCGAAAACGAGATTTAAAATTTGGAAAGTTGCAATGGTTGAAATCGTCATTACGACGGCTTAGAAAACGTTTTTGTTTGAAAATTGATTTCGAATTTTGAAAATCCCAGGGTAGAATTCATCACGACGACGGCGAGGGACCGAGGTTTGAAACGACCATTATAATGGCGCAAAAATGTGTTTTGAAATGGTTTGGAATCGTCATTGCAACGGCATGAAAAGGTGTATTTGAAATGGTTATGGAAAAACCAAGGTTTGAAAATCGTCATTACGACGGCCTAAAGAAGTTTGTTTTTGTGACGGTCGGCAAAAGACCAAGGTTTGAAACGCCCATTATAACGGTGCGAAAAAATGTGTTTTGTTCAAACGGTTGTAAAACCGGGTTTTAAAATCGTCATTACGACGGCCTAAAAAGGTGTTTTTGAAGCAGTTGTAAAAAAACCGGTTTGAAAATCGTCATTACGATGGCCTAAAAAGGCGTGCTTTTTGAAATGGTTGTAGAAAACCGGGTTTTGAAAATCGTCATTACGACGGCCTAAAAAGGCGCACAACGGTCGGCGAAAGGCCGAGGTTTGAAATGGCCATTATAACGGCGCGAAAAAGGTGTTTTTGAGAGTTGGAAATGACACGGAAGGACTTATGATCACATAACACATAAGCACTCGCAGTTCATTATATTATGCATAATGTTGACACGGGTTTTGGCTTAATAGGGTGGGTTACACACCAAGCGATCAAACCCCAATTTTCGAGAGAGATACCAATCCAAACAAAATGTGTAAGGAGGGTGCCCTAACCTCGTGCACGAAGGAAATTAAAGCTCTTTGACAAAACAGAAATGTGTAACGTCAACGGTATGCTTGACTCAATCGGGATTCGAAACGCGGGGATGAGAAAACTCACGCCGACGGGATGAGCCAATTGGTCGATAAAGGTTAGGTTGTGGGCCCGAACAAGGAACCCTACTTATGATCGTAATATCAATTAATGCACTTTAACCACGACCTCGTTCGAGTTTCACCTCTAAGGATCACTGTAACACCCTCTTCTTACCCGACTAAGGTAATTGGGAGATGTTACCTTCTCGGTTTCCCGAGGTAGTGAAATCGGAGTCGCAATTGAGAAATAATTAACATAAATAAGTGTTTAGTCGATTACATAGACATAAATGAACTAAAGGAAATGAATAATACAACTCATGACTACTAAACTAATCTAACCGACTATGCTAGACTCGAATGTAATCACGGATCGTCCCGTCTCCCGCATGCTACCAAAGCCAACCTGTAAACAACTGCTCCCCATATGATTGGAAATATCGTATGGATCGACACAGGCCACCCCGAAAATAGGTGACAATTACACAGACACAACAAACGTCAATTTCAATGATAAATGCAAGACATGACATAAAAAGGGAATATGCAACATCTTAATTAAATGAATGAGACACAGATAAACCAACAACACACCGGTACCGGGACATGCCCAGTCATACCCCCAACCTCTACTCCGGTACCGGGACACGCCCAGGCATACCGATCATCTCACTAGGTACCGGGACACGCCCAGGCGTACCGGGTCCGGAAGCCAACCGGATCCCTTGCTAGACGTCGTGTCTCAACCACATGCGTCCCTCCGTACTCAAGCCATTAATGTGCACATTCCCCTTGGAGTGGGAAGCTCCAAGGAGCGACCCGAGCGTAAGACGGTTTCCCAACCGTTTTACGTCTCCCCAACGATCCAAGACCACCATCAAAGATCTCCAACACAATCCATTCACAACCATACATAGAAAATGGAAAACCCACATTAAGCATATGACCAATTCATGAATTTCATCCCACATGTTATGAATAACAACCCTTCCAATACCCACATGACATACTAACCAATTCATGAATGCATATGACAAAGAAAGACATACAAACATGCTTATACAACATTGAAACCGAGTAGGATAACCTACCTTTAAGCATAATCCTCAAGCTAATAGAAATCACCAAGTATCCATCTCATAAAACCCTCTCATCCTACATAAATCATGTAATAACTATCACAATTCACTCTATACTATAATAAAACATAAAATCCCTCTTTATTAGTTACTAACTATTAAGACAAAGAGGAAAAGGTGAGATTTCTACTTACAAAGTTAGATCAGGGCATAGGAGGTGTGTTCCACCATTAATCCAAGCTTGAAGGCCAAAGGAAGAGCATTGGAAGCATTTTAGATAGAGGGGAGAGAGTTTGGAGAGATAAGGAGGAAGGTGGAAATGATTTTAGGGTTAGGGCAGAAAGGGGGTAAATCCCGTATTCTGAAAAGAGTGGCACTCGACCGAGTGCCGAGTCCACTCGATCGAGTGGACTCACTCGGCCTAGTAGCACTCCACTCGGCCGAGTCGACTCGCTTGGTCGAGTGTATTATTCACTCGACCGAGTAAACCCACTTGATCCGCTGCAACACCACACGGTCTAAGCTCAGTTCAAGTGTAAGGCTATCCTTTCCTTCCTCTCACATGTCCCAAGGTCTAAGTACAGGTCCCACAAATGCCGGGTATTACAATCTTCCCTCCCTTAAAATGAACTTTTTCCCCGAAGTTCGCCAATCACTCTCTTTCCCAAATATTCCTCGGTCTACTCTTCTTATTCTTTCTCGGTTCTCGTGTGCTCTCATGCCATCATCAATATTATTGTTACATAATTATATCCTATCTATACTAGGTCTAGTTCGTTCTCACTACTTGCCACGTGTCGTGTTCTTTCTTTTTCCGAGTTCTTACATTCACTCCCCCTAAAAGAGAACTTCGTCCCGAAGTTCGCTATAAGTCTCATCTGACACTCTCCCGGTAGCCTACTATTATTACCATAAGCTGTGTATGATTACCATATGTATATATACATATTTATGAGTAATTTTTATGACTAGGCCCAACCATTCTTAATATTCACATGTCGTCCACATATCATATCGAAACGCCACAACACGTACTAGTGTTACAATCTCTTCATGTGATGCGTACCTACTTATATCGCCCACACAATTGACAAGGTCAAGAGTAAACAACTCATAAAGGTCTATCGTGTGGGTTTTTTATGTTCAATCGACTCTTAGTAGGTCGGCATAGTCCAAAATCAAGGTCAATTGCGTCGTAGGTGGTCAAAATTTCCTAGAAAGAGTCAAACTCCACTTACTCTGTTGAGTTCAGCAGTTACTCGGTCGAGTGGGGGTTTTTACAGGAGGTTTTTGGGTCTGTATTTCCGCCTACTCGATTGAGTGGGGATGTCACTCGGTCGAGTGGACCGCCACTCGGTCGAGTGAGAAGGGTAGTCTACATTTTCGGCCACAAATGGCCTCCAAGTTCCCCTATGGTCGAGCATACATGCATTGGGGTCTAAATGGTGATCACTACACCGTCCTACTATGCAAGGTCTACTAATCTTGGCCTTATGGCCGGCTTACAACATAAAAATTAAATCATTCAAAGTTTCAGACGATAAGTAAAAATCTCAAAGGATCTTAAATCATAAGGCTACAACTACTTGGAGGACTTCCTCTTCTTGCCAATGTTAGGCATCCATTTTGCCCATCTGGAGCGACTCTTCACCGTCTTTCTTCCTCATTCCGCTTGTTCCTCCTCCTCTTCTTCATTTTCCTCTTCTTCTTCCGGTCCTTTGCGAACCGCCGCCTCCCACAATTCATCAAGGTCCATGGCTTCCGCCACCGCGGATGTTCCCGCCTCACTTACACTCCCTTGGTAGGTATAGCTAGGATAGATCCCGGCATCACCCATGTATGGGTCACGTAAATGTCCTACGCCGATAGAAAAGTTGATCTCCCAATCCGATGGTTGGATACCATAGGCCTTGAAGACTACGGAAGTGTCTCCGGGTCCGGACCAAAAGCTAGGACGGTGGGCGGGTCGAACTCCTTGATTATAGGTCGCCTCGTGCATATCTCTCAACATAAGGTCGGTGTTCACCCGGTGAATGAGGTACGACATGGGGTAGTTGGAGTCAAAGGTCGGTGGGGCTTAGCCAAAGTTCCCGGCATAAGGTGGAGGCATCATAGTTGTAGGCATGGAGTGGGGAAAAGACGTGGGAGCCTCCTCGACGGGAGCACGAGGAGAGGGAGGTAACGGGGGTGCTTCCCGCTGCTCGGTAGCGTCATCTAGGTTGAAGTTAAGGCTACTAGGGATGGTATACCTTTGGGCCTCAGGACGGGGTGATCCCGCTCTCTCCAAAGGGGAAGTCGGGGGTAGGTCATCATCGGCAGGGAGCTTCATATACCACTCGTCATCAACCCTTCAAGAGTAAGTGTTATCCTCTTCCCCATCTACCACCCATTAGTGAGCTCTCAATAAATCAAAATCAAAGTAAACCACTTCCTTGGACATGGGTACATCCACCGCCCCCGGTTCGTAAGCTAACAAGTTCTTGGCCAATCGAGTCACCAAGGCCCCACAATATAAGGAGCATTGGTCCACCTCGGCCATTCTCGCAAGGGCAAGACGCACCAAAGATACGGCATTGATGTGGAGACGACCCTCATGTCGGGGGTTAAGCTAGGAACTCAAGATTAATAGTTTCGTGGAGTTAAGCTTGCTTGGGTCCTTCCTCCTATAGAGGAGGTTGGTCAAGGAGCGCAAGAAGATCTTTAGGACGGGGTGCTCAATGTCACTAGTCTGCATATTAATCACGCTAACCTTTTCCTTGCTTGTGAAAAGGTGATAGTACTGGAAGCTTTCATGTCCTTCTCGACCTTGTCATGGTGACCCACCACTCGTTTACCCTCCCCTAGATGGTCGGCAAAAGCATCGCTATTTAGGTCGAAAGGGGTATTCTTGATCCTAAAGCTCACCTTATAGGTCTCCTTATTATTAGTGAAGGAGCTCAAGAACTCGAGGGTGAGGTCGTGGTAGCTTATCTCCTCCAAGTTGTACAAACCCTCCAATCCAAGGACCGTGAAGATATTATGTACCTCCTTCTCTATCTCTAGAGCCTCCAAGGTTCTTACCAACATGCACTGTAATACCCCATACACCAAGTGCCTTACCAGGACCAGTCAATGCATGGGAATGCTACCATCTCGGTTACCCGAGGCAATGAATATCAAATAGACCATAAAAGAGCGTACTTTAATAGATAAGTTTAAGTGATTACATAACAAAACCAACTGTAAAGTAAAGTAAAACTGTTCTAAAACCAAACTATAACTAAAGTAACAAAAGGACTCATGATAACACAGCGGAAGACTACTTTCAGACTCGTGGCGACTCCATCCCCAGCTAATCCCGCGCGCATCCATAGTGTACCTGCTAGACAACTGCTCACTACCCCCGAATGGATCACCACAGTTTTTAAAACATTTAAACGGGGTCAGTTACTAATTACACAAAACACAATATATAAGATACAACACACACATTACCCAAACTCCGTCACAACTCCACACACCTGACTACACACTAAAGTATGTAGTCCTGCCAGAATAGCCATCGCAACAGATATTCCTTGCCGCCAGTGGGGGACCGCAACCGTTCCCACCTAAGCCCCACTCATCTCATCTGAACGATAACCCATGTTCATTAATGTGCACATACCCTTCTAGGCCAGGTTCCACAGAGGGCGAATCAAGGGCGTGAAGCCACTCCCGCAAGTGACTCCACTCAGCCGAGGGCGCACCTCGCGAACCACAGACAATTACACAATTAATTATGCAACAACAACTCCCACACAAAACCAACATGTTATAGATCAACAATAAACACAACCACCATCAGCAATTATGTAACTAATAACTGAGTAGGGAAACCCTACCTGGAATTAGCAATCATGAGATCGTCACAAAGCAGCTAATCAATATCGCTCCATTACGAAACCTCCTCCTATAAACACATAACATACAATAACCATCTAATACAACATTATACTCCCCAGACCCCCAATCTACCCAATTAGGGTTTTAAACAAAATCAACGAAACAGTACAAAAATCATACAAGGAACTTACCCACGACACGACGAACTCAACGGCGTAAAGAACACGACGATCCGACAACCTAAGCCTTTGAGATTTGATAGCAACGTAACTTGTTTTCTCTCTTGAAAGGTTTTAGAAAAAGGTAAAAGTGATAAAGAAGGTGACGAAAAGCTTTAAATACCAATCACGCATTACTAACAAAACCCGGCTAAAACAACCAGCAAAACCAACTTACTCGATCGAGTAAGTAACTTACTCGATCGAGTGAGCCTTACTCGATCGAGTCCCCAACTTACTCGATCGAGTGCCCTTCAGTAGAACACTGTTTCGTAAACCAAACATACTTACTCGACAGAGTAAGCCCCACTCGATAGAGTACCCAAAGACATAGAAAACCGTTGTATTACATGCACTTGGTCGGGGTCATCCTCCGAGTGGCTAGGACCTCAAACTTGTCGCGGTGCTCCTCACTCACAAAAGCTATGAATGGGTAGTCGGGAAGGGTGATAGCGGGTGGTGATTCTTCTTGAGGTTGGCGAGCATTCCTTGCAGTACCGGTTCTAGCGTTCCTTGCCATGCTACAAGAAAATCACACACAAGATATGGGATGGGAAAGGTAAGAATTGGAAGTAAATGTTGGATGTGAATGAGGTTTTTTTTTTAACTTTTCAAATTTATGAATACAAAATGAGGAGAATTTCTAAGATAGTTTCCTTGCAAATTTTAACCAACTTTTAAAAAATTTCACATGTTACAAGTTCTTTTTCCGGAAACTAAAGCCTCGTGTGATATAATATGGTTTTTAAATACGACTTTAACTGCATATATTATCTATAGCCATCCTTCAACTTGTCAATTCAACCATGACACACAACACTTTAAAAAAAATTTTACTTAAACAATTACATGTTACTATTATTGTCGACCAAATTTTGTTAAAGTTAGTGGAAATAAAATTTAGCTTGTCTAAATTTGAAAGGAATTCGGGTGAGTAAAATAATTCTTTATCATAAGAAGTTCTTTAGGTTAAACAAGTAGGTAGTAACACAAGTAGTGAATGTAAATTAAATTTTGTGATCGTTAGTATCGGATTTTCAAAAGTTTGAAATAAAATTTCTTTTAATTCCTCTTATAAAGTGATAGTAACCACAAAATTCTTAATATTACCTCATAAGAAGTTCATCATTAAGGCACAAAAATGTATCATTCATGGAAATTTTAGGAGTTTTGAGAGTTTCCACCCAAGTTTTAAGACAAAAATTGGTCTCATGTTGGTTTACATGATACATTATCAACCAAGATAGTAGTCCTATAAGGTGATTAAACTAGGTTTTGCTCATGAAAAATCAAAATTTGGGCATGACTTGTCTAGAATCCGAAAATTTAAGACGAAATTTACAAATATTATGCAAGATCCATTCATGACAACAAAAGTTAAGCCTTTGTTGTCCAACTATATACAACAACAATCACCAAAACCCAATAATTGACCCAAGAACACTAATTTTCGAGTTCTACAATGGTGACCGAAATTTTTCTTCAAAAATTTAATTTTTATCAACAACAATGGTATTAAAAGCTTACTAGTATCATGAATTAAGCAAAACAAACAACCAATTAACAAAACTCAAGGGATTTAAGAGTATATCTAAGAAAAAACAAATTGGGAAAAAAGGTGGAAGAAAATGAACATGCTTACCTTGACTAATTAATGGGGATTAGGTGAGGAAAGTGAAGAAATAGGATGAATTCCAAGCAAAATGGAACAACAATGGAGGTTTTTGGGGATTTTTGGTGAATAAAGAGATGAAGATATGAGGATATGAGGATAAGAATGAAGAATTGGGGAAATAAGGGCTTTAAGCCGAGTAAACCAACCCGTGTGAACCCACTCGGTCGAGTGCCGAGTGCACTCGGCCGAGTATGACTCCACTCGGTCGAGTGGACGACTCACTCGGTCGAGTGACCGGTTTTTCTAGAATGCATAACCCCCTGTAATCAGGTCCACTCAGTCGAGTCAATGGTCCACTCGGTCGAGTGCTCGCTTACTCGACCAAGTTGGTACTCGCACTCGGTCAAGTGATCCCGTTGGGTTTCTTATTCTCACTAATAGCTTATCGACGGATTTCCTGCAAGACAATACAAGGTTTGGGAGTCCACGGTCTAAGGGTGACCCGTCCCGAGTTAGTTCATGTGGCGCCAAGGTTGCCGATCCCTACTCCTTACATCCACACTCGCAGTTACCTTACCGAAATGGTCAAAATTTATATACTCACAATAACACTATCAAGCACAAGATAGTCGCATAACATGAATCAAGGGAATGGGATTATCATTTACCAAGAGATGTCAATACATGTAAATCCATTCATATACATGTGAAATTTCATAGCATGCAAGAGTCTAGCAACAACCATATCATTCATGCAATCATACAACATTGTCAATATCGTTCACACTTACTTCTAACCACTCACGTAGTGACCAACCTAGGCAATAGGCACTAGTTTTGACATGAGGGCGCCCACTCATCCAAAACCGATCTCCTATTGTTCTCGTGTCGGGTTCATTTTATTAGACACACCTAGGTTCATTTTGGCTCATTTGTTTAGGTCCCAAAATCGAAGCTCTGATACCACTTTGTAACACCCCCTTCTTACCCGGCCAAGGTAATTGGGAGATGTTACCTTCTCGGTTTCTCGAGGTAGTGAAATCGGAATCGCAATTGAGAAACAATTGACATAAATAAGTGTTTAGTTGATTACATAGACATAAATGAAATAAATGAAATGAATAATACAACTCATGACTACTAAACTAATCTAACCGACTATGCTAGACTCGAATGTCATCACGGATCGTCCCGTCTCCCACATGCTACCAAAGCCAACCTGTAAACAACTGCTCCCCATACGATCTGAAATATCATATGGATCGACACAGGCCACCCCGGAAAAAGGTGACAATTACACAGACACAACAAACGTCAATTTCAATGATAAATGCAAGACATGACATAATAAGGTAATATGCAACATCTTAATTAAATGAATGAGACACAGATAAACCAACATCACATCGGTACCAGGACACGCCCAGACATACACCCAACCTCTACTTCGGTACCGGAACACGCCCAGGCATACCGATCATCTCACTAGGTACCGGGACACGCCCAGGCGTACCGGGTCCGGAAGCCAACCGGATCCCCTGCCAGACGTCGTGTCTCAACCACAGGCATCCCTCCGTAATCAATCTATTAATGTGCAAATTCCCCTTGGAGTGGGAAGCTCTAAGGGGCGACCCGAGCGTAAGACGGTTTCCCAACCGTCTTACGTCTCCTCAACGATCCAAGACCACCATCAAAGATCTCGAACACAATCCATTCAGAACTATACATAGAAAATGGAAAAGCCACGTTAAGCATATGACCAATTCATGAACTTCATCCCACATGTTATGAATAACAACCCTTCCAATACCCACATGACATACTAACCAATTCATGAATGCATATGACAAAGAAAGACATACAAACATGCTTATACAACATTGAAACCGAGTAGGATAACCTACCTTTAAGCATAATCCTCAAGCTAATCGAAATCACTAAGTATCCATCTCATAAAACCTTCTCATCCTATATAAATCATGTAATAACTATCACAATTCACTCTAATACAACATAAAATCCCTCATTATTAGGTACTAAATATTCATTTTACATAACTAAATACTAATTAATCTCTCTTAATAAACCCTAACTCGAATTTACTCATAAGACAAAGAGG
Organism: Silene latifolia; assembly: GCF_048544455.1. Taxonomy (NCBI): domain Eukaryota; kingdom Viridiplantae; phylum Streptophyta; class Magnoliopsida; order Caryophyllales; family Caryophyllaceae; genus Silene; species Silene latifolia. The sequence continues at coordinate 87,018,440 of NC_133535.1, forward strand.
AAAAGGTGAGATTTTTACTTACGAAGGTAGATCGGGGCATAGGAGGTGTGTTCCACCATTAATCCAAGCTTGAAGGCCAAACAAAGAGCATTGGAAGCATTTTAGAGAGAGGGGAGGGAGTTTGGAGAGATAAGGAGGAAGGTGAAAATGATTTTAGGGTTAAGGGAGAAAGGGGGGTAAATCCCGTATTCTAAAAAAAGCGGAACTCGACCGAGTGCCGAGTCCCCTCAGTCGAGTGGACTCACTCCGCTGAGTAGCACTCCACTTGGTCGAGTCGACTCGCTCGGTCGAGTGTATTATTCACTTGACCGAGTAAACCCACTCGATCTGGTGCAACACCACACGGTCTAGGCTCAGGTCAAATGTAAGGCTATCCTTTCCTTCCTCTCATGCTTCCCAAGGTATAAGTACGGGTCCCACAAATGTCGGGTATTACAATCTTCCCCCCTTAAAATAAACTAATGTTGCAAACTAGGATTTTCACCGACTGGGTTAAGACTAGTAAAGGCTACAATAACTGAATAGTGTGGACATAGGCCACCTACCAGTCTGTAGACATGGGTCACCTGCACGCCAAGCCAATCTGTGGACATGCAGTGGTCGGAAAGCCACGTTTTGAGGCGTAAAAATGCTTTCGACCGGATCGTTTTAGATCGGTTGGTTTCGCCTCGGCAACGTCTCGAAACGATGCAGAGATGTTCGGAGTCGCCACCAAGCAATTATGGGATGCTTGGAAACCGTTCAAATCCACTTTATACCTCAGTCAATCAAGGCAAAAAGAGGTGCTTGACATAGGTACTAAAGATAAGGACTCGTCCCCCTTTAGCATCCTATCACTAGAATGACTCTCGTACGCCCTAGATAAGGCCATCCACTATCCAAAGGTTCTGAGTAAGGGGTGATGGTATGTATTGGGAAGCTCTTTAATCGAAGACCCAATCCCGCCCGCGTTAGCGGCCTCTACTGATCGATCGTGGTTGTTTAAGTGCAAAAGTTGATAAAACGGTTTAAATGCATGAATGCGCATCCAAAAGATTAACCTAACATGTGAGAATTTCCTAAGTCGGTTTGTTTATCCATGTACCAAGAAATTGGTGTCAAAGTTGGATTTAGATTGATTTGCATGTGAAAACGGAAATTAAACATCCATTTACCAAGTTCGGATTATGGTGCTTAACACGATCCATTTATTTGAAAAAGTGTGTTTAAAGGATAAAGTATAAAATGAAAACTCGTCAATCTGATCTGTCACGTATTCGGGTTAACCGTAATTGGGATCGTCCTAGACAAGTACCAAAAGGAGACAGAACAGGGCTAGGCTGCCCCATTGGGGCGCGAGCCATTAGGAGAGGGAATAGAGCATGTCCAGGTTTTGAAATATGAAAACAGACGGCCTCTTGGGGCGCGAGCCATGAGCCGACCAAAGGGGCGTCTCCTGGTTGTTTAAAAGGTTGTTAAAACCGTATTTGTGATTAAATGGTTTGCAAGTATGATTTTCATGACTCGGAATAATTACTATTTTGTTAGTAATATTCGTTCTCGGATTTGCATGTTTGAAAAGCATAGTTTGCAAATAAAAATATAAAATATGTATACTTAACCGCTTTATCACCATACTCGAATTAAATTGACATGGTATTTATTTTAACCAAGGGTGACATACTATATGGTCAAGACAAAGATGAAGATAAAATGAAATAAAAGTGAAAGGAAAATATTTGATATGAACTAATATTCTAACTTCATTTCTTTGTAATTAGTCAAGTTTGTCATCGTACTCGGATTAAACCGACATGGTGTAAGGAACCAAGGATGATTATGAATTATGACTATTATGTTTACAAATGTAAATAAATGAGAAAAATGATAAATAAAAGAAAAGAATTTCCTTTAAAATGTAATTAACCAATTAATATCACGAGTCTCGGATTAAACTGTCATGGTATATGGAATCAAGGGTGATTATGATTTATGGTTAAAAAGTTTGTCATAAAAATGATTTAAAACATTTGAAATGGGCAAAATCGATTGCAAATAAGAAATCAAATAAAGAGGAAAGACGAGAACAAACACGGCTGGATTAAGGCCTGAGAGGGCACTGAGGCGCGAGCCTCCCTAATATGCAAGTAGCCCATGTATCAGGCCAAAATCCGGTTTTGGCTCGTCTAACCTATATTTGAATCGTGTTACGCGTCATTCATGCTTATAAATTGATAAAAAAAGTAAAGACATGAAGTAAGTGAGATATTTACACCCTCGAACTTACGTATTTTGATGTTTGCGAGGTAGACGACTTTAGAGATGGTTTTATCGTATGCGACTACTTGCGATCAAAGAAGTTGAGTGCCTTAAAAAAGGATTTTGTTTTGAAAATATGTTGTTGAAAAACATATTGATTGATGTTGAGTTGGTCGAATGGATCGGTCGAATGCACGACGATGGTAACAAACAAAATGTGTAAGGCTTGTGTTTTCGATCGGTAGGTCGAAAACACGTGTCGATTTTTTAACTTAAGAAGTCGAGTCTAGAAGTTTAAGGGAGATGTAAGGGGGCGGACGCTCGCGTGAATATTGTGGTATGTGAAGGTTTGTGTTTATAGAGAAATGTGGGGCGGTAGGTCGATTGAGTTTGCTTGGAGGCTAAGGAGGACACCCATTGAGGCGCGAGCTATGTAGTGCCTCAATAGGGTGCCCTGTCCTTTTCAATTTGGACGTGGCCTTTCCCCTATCTATTGTTTGGTTGGTTTGATTTGTGATAATCAAATAAGATGTCGTGTAACAATATGGGCACCTAATTAGATGATTTTCGGTGTTACTTGAAGTAGGTATTTTGTGTGCTTGACTCGGGTTTGACCCGTGTGAGTCAGGATTTGAATTTCGAGTCGGTTTTTGGCCCGGTGTCGGTTTTGACTCTAATTATTGTCATTTTAATGAAAATGGCAAGATAAAACCATTTATGGCATTATTATCGACATTCGAGATTCGAGTTGACTTGGGTTGACTCAAGTTGACTCGAGTTGCGGGTTTCTCAGTCGGTTTTGGGTCCGAAGACGGTTTTAACTCTAAATAGTGTTATTTTAATGCAAATGAAGTTAGAAAACCATTTATGACATCATTTTTCATATCCGAGTTGTGCATTAAACCGTCTCATGTATAGCCAATCCACGCACGTATATCAAAAACACGTTATAGTCTGATCATCATCGGGTGGTTTTTGGAAGGTGCAGATACTGGGTATCTACACCCGTTTGAACCCTTGTAGCCCTTTCATAACCTATTTTAATAGCTATGATCTAGAATTTGTCTACCTTATCGGGACAGTCGCAGTTGCTTATTTATCATGTCTATTTTGCTACTATGGTTGAGATTATGAGTATTATTGTCAATTGTGGGTGTAGTAGAATTATTTGGCAATTATGTTGTATCTCTTATGTTGAAAAGAAATAAAAATATGAAGCAAAAGAAAACAAAAAGAGAGAGAAAAAAAAAAGAAAAAGAATTTGAAAAGAAGTGAAAAGAAAAGGAAGAAAAGAAAAATATATGCTTCATTGTCATTCGTTAAGGGAACTGAAGGTTGGTTACTAGAGTCTAATGCATTATTGGAGAGTAGTTCTTTTGGCTCTCATGTGCTGTCAAAGCTGAGATGATTTCTCTAGTTGGGATGATTTATGTTTATTATCATAGATTTGGTTTTTGGTTTTTGGTTTACCGCTGCGACTACCGTCTTAGCCTCACATATCTATACGTGCTATTGGCACAAACCACTTCTATACTATTTGCCCTTTGCCACCTTATTGTCCTTGATACATGTACGTTTATCTATATTGTGAATGCGTATTAGTTGGAGAAATTTATATCACATTAAATTGCTTGCATGTTTCATAAGTCGAGTGAGTGTTCTACTTCTTTCTATCATCACATATAAATCACCCATACTTATGAGTGCATGAGTGAATCCGCGAGAATCCGACTAATTTGTCTTGCAAGATCGAAAGGTAATTGGCATTTGTCTATGGTACGGTGACATGAGACTTGAGCTACGTTTTCTATTACCCGTGCCTTTGAATTTGTTTTATTGGTACACCCTGGTCATTGCTTTGTTACATATATAGGTAGCTTGGTATTTGTATATGCATTAAACATTAGCTCTGAGTTGTTTATTCGCCATTTGTATGATTGTCTTTTGTGTTCTGTGATGCTTTGCTTAAGGACAAGCAAAGAGATGGTTTGGGGGAGTTTGATGAGTCATAATTATATCATATTTATGTCTCCCCTTAGTTACTTTTGATACGGTTTTCGTGCTAATTTATATTAATTACATGCCTTTTATGCTAGAATGTCGATACTTTCGCTATTTTGTGTTTAATGCAGGAATGATGCATTTATGGAGCAAAGTAATGAAATGAGCACCGCAGAGTGGACATGAAGGAATACACGGAGCATGGCACGGGAATCTAGAATAATAAAGGAAGAGAAGAAAAGAAGACAACACGAAGAAAAGAGCTGAAACGGAAAGAATACTCGATCAAACATTCAAACCTAATCACACTCGATCAACTGGGAATGTACTCGATCGAGTGGTGCACTTTCCTTAAGTCGGTTACACTTTATTATAAATACCCAATTCGTATCCTATGTTATTTTTACGCTTGATTTACTTCTAAAACCCTAGAAAAACTCTTAGTTTAGTTTATTGCTATTACTTTCGGATCTACAACTTGTTAAACCTTAATTTGTTACGGTATTTAATCTTTCTTCATTAATTATTCAAATTCGTTATTCAATTGTTATTTTTCTTATTGCATGTCCTTAATTATGTTTTCTATTATTATTGTTGTTGTTATTCCTTCTATCATGCGTAGCTAATTTCATAATCTAGGGTGAATGGGGATCTAGGTTGTTAGAAGGGGATTGATAAGTCCATTTTATATACATTTTGACCCCCTACTTTAGCTCTAATATTTATGTCATTTGCACTAACCTTAGTGTTTTTATGAGCTAATATTGTATTCTAGTTGTCTTTGTATGTTTTGTCACATTTTGTAGGAAGTTGAGCTTTTAGGAGCTTATTTCTAACAAATTTGCAAGAGCTAGTATACAAGGATAAGTGTGGAGAATTAGTTGGACCAACATTGAAGTGTTACATGGATTTGCATGCGTAAATCTATGGATTAAAATGAAAATGCAAAATAAAGTCTTATGCAAAGTCAAGCCCAAGAAATCAAGTCCAACTAGGTGGAAGCTTAGGATGCTAGAGTGCATTGGATGCCAAGCTTAAATATCATTATCGGACGCATAATAGGGCATTTATCGCTAAACATTGGATTCCATAGGCATTAACTAGAGGAATTAAGGAGAACAAGCTGGAAAGCCACGACCCCGATCGGGGTTAGCCCTTTCTTGATTGTTTACGTTACTCCCTTCACCCCTATATAAAGGGTGTTGATCTGGGACTTCCTACACACTTCTTATATACCTTCTAAACTACTTTTATACTCTCATTTTAGTTCTTAGTTTAGGTTAGATTAGATTTCCCTTTATCATTTGCTTTATGTTATAAACAATTTCTTTAAGCATTTTCATTTATATTACAAGTTCACTTACAATTTCCATTTCAAGTATTTGTTCTTCTATATTCAAGTTCTATTTCCATTGTCAAGGTAATTTCACTTTTAGTATCATTTTGTTATTTCTTAGTATGTTTATCTTTATCATTTAATATGTCATTAGATTAGTTTCCACTATGCATAAGTAATTCAATTGTCTAGGGAATAAGGGAAACCATGCATAAGTAGTTCTTGCAATTGTTGAACAAGGATGTTATAATATTGTCTAATTGTTTCTATCACATGTTTGCATTGTCACGTTTAATCTTTGTTTAAAGGCCTTATTCATTGATTAAGTTTGTTAATTCGTTCTATAAGTCGAGAGGCACAGAATCGGATTAGACTAAGCATGTGTAGTAGGACGACCTAGTCATAAACGAGAGTTTCTCTAGGACCCGGTCTATGGTTGACACTAATATCGAGAGGTGGGTGTCTCTAAGTCTAAACAATTAACGATTCATCAACTCCTATAGTTAATTTAAGCATTTATATAATTTGCATGTGTGACCCGACCTCCCTAGACTATATCTTTTACATTATTGTTTTCTTCCATTATCCAACCAATCAATCATACGATAATCGACCTTGATAAAATTCACTCCATAACAACTAGTTTACAACTACCGTCTCTCTGTGGATTCGACCCCTACGTACTACATTCATTTGTGTCTAGGGTATTTATTTTTGCATAGGTGTGCGATAGCCTATCAATTTTTGGCGATGTTGCCGGGAAGCACGGTTTTGTTTGCTAATTAGTTGTTGAATCTTATCTTATTTTATTTTGTCTCGAGGAACACTTGTTCCTTGAGATCTTCTCACGGTTTCTTTGTAGTTTTAGTGCCTATTTTGTAGGTAATAAAGCTTGGCCTTTTATAATGAGTTACGAATTCGTCCTACAACTCCAAGATGAGCCTTTTCATGACTATCTTGACCGATTCTACTACTTTTACGATGGTCTCATCTCCCTTGAGCATGTCCTTGATGGGGATTACTTGGGTCATTTCGTGCTTGGTAGCGTGGATTCTGAGACCCGTGGATTGGCTCTAAAGTTGAGTAATGGGAGTCTCTACAACATGATTGGGTCGAAACTTTGAAATTTCTTAGATTCCATGACTACCGAATGTCGAGAGTTAGCACGCCAATTCGATGTGTGGCGTATCCAAGAGGAGCTCAAAGTGCTTCAAGCTTGTTTGGAACAATTTTCTCAAAAGGAAGCAAGCCAATGTGAGAATATTTCCTCTCCTCATGCTCTCCTAACCTCCCAATATGAGTCTTTCAACCCTAACTATTTTGATTTATTGGATGACGATGACGATGAACCGACCTTCATTATTGAAATGCCTCTTATTGTCGTTCCCAATTTATCATTTCATGGAGGAGGTAGTTGACACACGTGCCATGGATTTCCGGTCTCACTTAGGTGAGCGTAGGTCTCCTTATGGTGTGTGTTATATCAATGACGCACAAGTATGGTTTTAATTTCTTCTCTTTAAGCATTACTCTCATTACATGCTTGCATTTTAAGACATTCACATAGACATTATTGCCCATTTCTAGCCCCTTCTTATACATGTTTTACATCTTATTATCTAGCTACATCATACTTGTATAGCTTGTTAAGCTAGTAGCTATGTCATTGGTGTTAGGGTGCTCATTTGGGATTTGCTAATTTTTTGTCTTTGTGAGCTTGGTTATACCGGATTTGCTAGTTTTCGGAATTGGTTAATGAAAGAAAAGAAGTGAAAAAAGAGTTGTGAAAAAAAGAAGAAGAAAGAAACAAAAAATGAAAAAAATCGCATGAATGAAAAAGAAGAAAAAGAAGCATGAATTGTATTGAGATAAAGAAGAAGAAGTGGAAATTAAGAAAATTCTCATATTGTAATATCATCTTTTGGAGAATGTTCTTATGATTTTTATTGGAATATTGGGTTTAGTTTTGGGATTGAGCATCCTTTCACTTGGTTGTTGCTAGCTTGACTTAACTCCATATACCATAATTCATATGTTCCCCTTTATTGCCCATTACATATTGCCTTCTTCTACCCATTTGCTTCTTTTATATGCTTTCATTTTAATTGTTTTTGACTTATGATTTGAAATGACTACCATATTAGATTGCGGGCACACTCTCATGAGTCGAGGATAGGTGGGTGCTACTCATATAAATATCCTTTCACATATAAAAGAGCTTGCGTGTACTGTGAAAGTCCAAAATCAAAAGATCATGTAAGGGCCGAAAAGTTCATATGAAGTCTTTCATGATACGCCGTCATATAAATCTCATCCATGTTGTTGCTTTTTCCCTATGCCCACGCTTTTTCGGGATTTGGTTCATTAAGCTTTAAAGATTACTTGACAGGAATTTCATTTGGATATGATGATTGTTGCTCGTACCCTTGTCCTTATCATACATTGTATTATGTGCTTGCTTGAGGACAAGCAAGGGTTTAGCTTGGGGGAGTTTGATAAGTCCATTTTATATACATTTTGACCCCTTACTTTAGCTCTAATATTTATGTCATTTGCACTAACCTTAGTGTTTTTATGAGCTAAAATTGTATTCTAGTTGTGTAACACCCCCTTCTTACCTGGCCAAGGTAATTGGGAGATGTTACCTTCTCGGTTTCCCGAGGTGGTAAATCGGAGATACGATAAAGAAACATTTGTTATAAATGACGAGTTTAGTGATTACAAACCATAAACTAATGAATAAATTACAACTCATGGCTACTATACCCATCTAACTAGTTGCGGGGTCGTTTCCCCTCGTACCGCTTCACCATCAAGAGTATAAGCAAGGCTTTTGGGAATGAGGTAGGATCGGGTCGGAGGGCGGGGTGGGGCTAGTTCAGGTAAGTGGGAGGTTTCGGGCAATCTCCCGTTTGCGGGAAGCTTAACGTATAATTCCGTGTTCACTCTCCATGAGTATCCCTTTTTGTCTTTCCTATCCACAACCCAAAACATGCCTTTCATGTAGGCAATGTCGAAGTATGGCACCTCCGTACTCATGGGTCTATCAATTGCCCCCGGTTCTTAACCCAAGAGGTTCTTGAGTAGTCTAGTCACTAGGGCACCACAATTAAAGGAGCACTTATCGGACTTGGTCATCCTTTCAAATGCTAAGCAAACCATAGACACGGGGCTGAAGTAAAAACGCCTCTCATAGTATGGATTGAGGTAGGAGCTTAGAAGTAGTACTTCCGAGGAATTACGTTTACTAGGGTCCTTTCTTCCGTAAAGGAGGTTGGTCATTAGGGGAAAGAAAATTTTCAAAACAGGGTGTTCCACATCATTTATTTTCATGGCGCTAACGTCGGTATTGCAGTTACCCGTGTAAAGGTTGATGTATTTTGTGGCTTTCATTTCCTTCCCCACCTTGTCAAGAGTATGGGTGGTCCTTTTTCCTACACCTAGCCGCTCCACAAAGACATCACTAGATAAGTGAAAGGAGGTGTTCTTGAGTCGAAAGCTCACGGTGTGGTCTTTTGAATTGTAGAGGAAGGAGCTCAAAAATTCTAAGCTAAGGATGCGGTAGCTTATTTCCGCTAAGTTGTACAATCCCTCCATTCCAAGTACGCTAAAGACGTCATGCACCTGCACCTCTATCCCCAAGCCTTCTAAGGCACTCTCTGACACATACCTAGTGGCGTTCATACGTCTCTCGGTGAGGGCTAAGAAGGTATTCCTATGGGGTTCACTCTCAAATTCTAACCCCGGATATCCTGGATGGGTAAGGGCGGGTGGTGCCTCCTGTTCAATTTGGGGTTGACGGTTGCTTCTCCCACGGTTGCTCCTCGTGTTCCTTGACATGCGACAACAGAATTCACACACAACGCATAGAAGGAAAAATGAGACTTGTGACTACCTTTGAAAACGGATGAAATTCTCCCCCAATTCCCAAACTTAATACTTGACCAAGTAGTGAGCATAAAAATGAAGTTTTTGACGTAATGAGTGTTAAACTTTGATAAATTCATTTACATTTTTAAGATGAAACTTTCTTGACCTACCTCATATTGTAATAATAATAACCATCACATTCTTAACTTATCAACACTTCTCAAACCATTTTGGAGACAATATCAAAGTTGTTCATGGATACAGGAAGCTTTAAGAGTTTCACCCAATTTTTAAGATGGAAAACATTTCATTTTGAGACCACATACCGTATTACTAATTAGAATGGTGGTCTTATAAGGCAATTAAACCAGATTTCACTCAAAAAAAATTAAAATTTGGGCAGGACTTGTCTAAAATTTGAAAATTTAAGACGAAGTTTTAAGGCGAATTTTTCATACATTGAACAAAATACATTCATAACAATAAAGGTTAAGCCTTTGTTGTCCAATTACACACATCAACAATAACCAAAATCCACATATAAATTCATCATCAAAATCTCGTTTTCCTTGATGATGACCGAAATGTTTGACACAAAGTTTGATTTTTAGCAACAACTATAATGTAGAAAGCTATTTGTTACTATGAATTAAGCAAAACCATGAAATTAATTGACACACCTCAAGCACACTAGTGTAGATGTAGCAAATTCAAGATGAAGGAGTAAGAAGAAGAATGGTCTACTTACATTGCTAATTAGGAGAGATTTGAGACGAAAATTGTGAGTGGAAAACTTAGCCAAGTAGCAAATCACCAAAAATGTAGTTTTAGAACTATTTTTAGAGGAATTTCAGTGTTGTTGGAATAAGGTGAAAATGAGATATGAAGAAGATAAGGAATGAAGAAAAAGGGAATCAAACCCGTGTAATTCTCAGCCCAATTCCACTCGGTCGAGTGGCGAGTTCACTCGGTCGAGTGAAATTTCACTCGGTCGAGTGAACTTTCACTCGGTCGAGTGGGAGTTTACTCGGTCGAGTGGCCTATTTTCCAGAAGTTTCTACCCTCTGGAAAATGGCCCACTCGGTCGAGTGCACCGTCATTCGGTCGAGTGCGGACTCGTACTCGGTAGAGTGTTTGCTTACGGCTGGAAATTTCGAGTCGAAAGAGAACGATGAAGACCCTGTAACACAAAGAGAAGGTTCGAGAGTCCATCGGCTTTCGTTGACTCACCCGAGTTAGCTTATACGTCATCCCATTTTACCGTCTTTTGTATAAAATTGTAGTACTAATGCTACTCTACCAACATAATTCACCAATCATATACGACAAATACACTAACATGCATTCATTTAGCACACGGTGTAAAATTCAAAAGCAAAGTCATCATTCGTATACCAACATATACTACTATTTCTAAGCATAGTAATCTTAACGACCTAGCATTCAACTTCCACACTTTCATGTATCATGGTAAGCACCATATCATACGAGAACCTAACGTAAATCACACATTCATGCAAGCATACAACTATACAACTTCCACATAGCGTTCACCCATACTTTTAACTACCCACGTAGTGACCAACCGAGACAATAGGCACTAGTTTTGAAATGAGGGCGCCCACTCATCCAAAACCAATCTCCTATCGTACTCAAGCCGGGTTCATTTTATTAGACACACCTAGGTTCCCTTTGGTTCATTAGTTTAGGTTCTAAAATCGTCGCTCTAATACCACATTGTAACACCCCCTTCTTACCTGACCAAGGTAATTGGGAGATGTTACCTTCTCGGTTTCCCGAGGCAGTAAATCAGAGATACGATAAAGAAACATTTTTTTATAAATGACGAGTTTAGTGATTACAAACCATAAACGAATGAATAAATTAAAACTCATGGCTACTATACCCATCTAACTAGTGATACTCATCTCGTGACTCATCAAACTCGTCCCATTTCCCGCGTACTTTTCTACAATATTTATCTAACCTGCTCCCCATATGACCAAAGGACATCATATGGACCAATATAGGTCACCCCAAAAGAGACAAGTGACAAATACATAGATACAACAAACGTCAGTTTCAATGGACAAATAAAAGACGACACAACTAAAGTGTGAACATGCAGTATGACTACTAATGTGAATGACATAATACTAAAAGACCACCACCACGGTACTGGGTCACATCCAGGCATACCGACAACCACACTGGTACCGGGACACGCCCAGTCATACCAACAACCACACTGGTATCGGGACACGCCCAGACGTACCGGGTCCGGAAGCCAATCGGATCCCTTGCCAGACGTCGTGTCTCACCCACACGCGTTCCTCCAAACTCGAGCCATCAATGTGCACATACCTCTTGGAGTGGGAAGCTCCATGAGGCAACTCAAGCATAAGACGGTCTCCTAACCGTCTTACGTCTCCAAAACAACAGCAACAACTACAACAACAACAACAACAACAACAACAACAACAACAACAACAACAACAACAACAACAACAACAACAACAACAACAACAACAACAACAACAACAACAACAACAACAACAACAACAACAACAACAACAACAACAACAACAACAACAACAACAACAACAACAACAACAACAACAACAACAACAACAACAACAACAACAACAACAACAACAACAACAACAACAACAACAACAACAACAACAACAACAACAACAACAACAACAACAACAACAACAACAACAACAACAACAACAACAACAACAACAACAACAACAACAACAACAACAACAACAACAACAACAACAACAACAACAACAACAACAACAACAACAACAACAACAACAACAACAACAACAACAACAACAACAACAACAACAACAACAACAACAACAACAACAACAACAACAACATCAACATCAACAACAACAACAACAACAACAATAATAACTCATCCAATATATGTGATGACGACCAATACATGAATCACAACCAACATATCATAATCATCCTCTTAATGATGTGATTACCACTAAACATGTTATAATGCAAATGCGCTAATTATGCAAGACTAACTACAACATCAACATAAATAACTTTACATCATTGAAACCGAGTAGGATTAATCTACCTTTTAGCAATCTCCTCAAGCTACCCGAATCCGGACCGAACCCTCTCAAGGAACTATCTCATCCTATACAAATCACATGATAACTATCACAATACATCCTATAATAATATACACTATAAAGCCCCTTATTATCACCCCTTAATTACTCCAAATACACCAACTAAACACTAATTAATTACCCATGACGAATTCCTCCAGAGGTTAGAGTTTAAAGACTAGAAAAGGAGAGATCTTTACTTACTAGGTGAAGGAGATGAAGAGGAAGGTGGTAGATCTTCTAATCCAAGCTTGAATCCCAAGTAGAAGGTGTTTCTGAGGGTTTTAGGGAGAGGGGAGGGAGTTTGGAGAGTTAAGGAGGAAGGTGGAAATTATTTTAGGGTTAGGGGAGAAAGGGATTAAATCCCGTGTTCTGAAAGCAGCGGCACTCGACCGAGTCCACTCGGCCGAGTGTACCCTTCACTCGACCGAATAGACCCACTCGATCCGCTGCAACACCAATCGGTCTAGGCTCAGATCTAGTGTAAGGCTATCCTTCCCTTCCGAGTGCTCTCTTATCGGTCTAAACCTCCTCTCACGTGTCCCAAGGTCTAAGTACGGGGCCCACAAAGGCCGGGTATTACAAGTTGTCTTTGCATGTTTTGTCACATTTTGTAGAAAGTTGAGCTTTTAGGAGCTTATTTCTTACAAATTTGAAAGAGCTAGTATACAAGGCTAAGTGTGGAGCATGAGTTGGACCAACATTGAAGTGTTACATAGATTTGCATGAATAAAGCTATGGATTAAAATAAAAATGCAAAATAAAGTCTTATGCAAAGTCAAGCCCAAGAAATCAAGTCCAACTAGGTAGAAGCTTAGGATGCTAGAGGGCATTGGATGCCAAGCTTAAAGATTATTATCGGACGCTTAATAGGGCATTTATCGTTAAGCATTGGATTTCATAGGCATTAACTAGAGGAATTAAGGAGAACAAGCTGGAAAGCCACGACCCCGATTGGAGTTAGCCTCGTCTTGATTGTTTACATTACTCCCTTCACCCCTATATAAAGGGTGTTGATCCGGGACTTCCTACACACTTCTTACATACCTTCTACATTACTTTTATACTCTAATTTTAGTTCTTAGTTTAGGTTAGATTAGATTTTCCTTTATCATTTCCTTTATGTTATAAACAATTTCTTTAAGCATTTCAATTTATATTACAAGTTCACTTACAATTTCCATTTCAAGTATTTGTTCTTCTATATTCAAGTTCTATTTCCATTGTCAAGGTAATTTCATTTCTAGTATCATTTTGTTATTTCTTAGTATGTTTATCTTTATCATTTCATATGTCATTAGATTAGTTCCCATTATGCATAAGTAATTCAATTGTGTAGGGAATAAGGGAAACCATGCATAAGTAGTTCTTACAATTGTTGAACAAGGATGTTATAATATTGTCTAATTGTTTCTATCACATGTTTGCATCGTCATGTTTAATCTTTGTTTAAAGGCCTTACTCATTGATCAAGTTTGTTAATTCGTTCTATAAGTCGAGAGACACGGAATCGGATTAGACTAAGCATGTGTAGTAGGACGACCTAGCCATAAATGAGAGTTTCTCTAGGACCAAGTGTAATACTACAGATTTGTGAGTCTCTGGGTACTCTATCGAGTAGGCCTTACTCTGTCGAGTAAGGGTGTGTTGCGTCTTATAAATAGTTTCTGACCTGTTGGGTACTCGATCGAGTAACGTAGATACTCGATCGAGTAAGGGGGCACTCGATCGAGTACCTCAGCTACTCGATCGAGTAGCCGGTTTACGGGGGATGATTTGTCGGGTTTTGTTAATAATACGATTAAGTATATAATAACTTCCGTCACTTTTCTTTAAACACTTTTAAACCTAATTACTTTCAAAAAGAGAAATCAAACTACGTTCTTCGCTTCAATCGCATTGTTGGCAAATCCCGGAGCTTGGAAGGTCGGATTTTACCTTTCTTTATACCGTTGTAATCCTTGCGTCGAGGGTAAGATCTATGTACCGTTTTTATAGTATTTCGTTAAAGTTGGTTAAACCCTAATATTTTTTTTTTGGTGAAATGTAAGTTTCCATTAAGCACAAACAAAGGTTTTACAACCTATCAATTTTACATACTAACAATTTCAAATAGGGACAAACCCCTATTTACATAAATCAATGCTCTCTAACCATGATCTAGTACAAAGATCTAACTGACTACTGAGCACACTAATTCTCAATTTTGCACTACACTTAGCCTGATGGAGAGCAACAGCCGGTCTGGGTAAATGTAACTCCACCCGAGCCCTGTTCCTCATCATCCAGATTTGATAATAATAGGCCATGAAAGCACACAGCACAATCCCTTTTCTAGCTTTGTCCCATTTCTGATTCCATACCCACTGTAAAATATTCACAGATGGGATATTAATCTGACACAACATAGCCATTCCCTGCAGAACACTCCTACTATAGACACATTGCTCAAACAGATGCACATGTGTCTCAGTAGTACCTCCACAAAGTAGGCAAAGATCATCAGGGCTAATACCAAGCTGAAACAGCTTGCTTTTAACCTGCATAGCATTCCTGACCATCATCCAACAAATAAACCTATGTTTTGGCACACACCACCAGTTCCAGATAACCTTATGCCAAACCACAGGCTGAAACTTCACACGTAACAGCTCATAACCACTCTGCAAGGTGTACCCCTTAGTATCCAAAACCCACTGCCCCTGAACATTGCCCTGGCTCATCTTGTCTCTGACCCTACAAACAGATTTCCACCCCCAGCTCAAATCTCCACTGGGTTGATAATCAGGCCAAGCTTGTCCCTTTAAATAAATCTGGCTAACCCATTTAACCCACAGCTTATCTGGATTAAAATAGACCCACCACACTAGCTTACCAATAGCAGCAGTATTCCACACAAAACTATCTCTAATGCCTGGCCCACCTTTATGCTTTGGTGAACAAATTTTCTCCCAACTGACAGGAGGGACTCTGATATGATCAATGGTCCCATCCCAGAGAAAGTTTCTGCAAATGGAGTTCAGTCTACACAATACTCCTTTGGGAATGATAAAAATATTCATCCAATAAGAATACAAAGAAGTGAGGACTGAATTTATCAAGACCAACCTACCAGAATAAGAGAGGTGTCTAGTGCCAAAACTAGTAATCCTAGCAAAGGAGCTTTTCAATCAACACTTGACACCGAACTCGGTCATTCTACCAGCAGTAATAGGAATTCCCAAATACTTAAAAGGCAAACATCCTTCTTGGAACCCCTATCTGCAAAATATCGCCTTTAACCCCCCCCCCCCCCCCCAAGCACACCATTGAAATAGGCATTAGTTTTGGATGGACTCATCTGCAAACCATATGCCCTGGAGAAAGTTGCAAAGGCTCTCAAAAGAACCATAATAGAGGCTGTATCACCCTTGCTGAATAAGAGGAGATCATCAGCAAACATTAAATGAGAGAGCTTAAGTTTACTGCAAAGGGGATGATACTTGAAGCCCATATTTTCAGTTACATAAGAAAGAACTCTACTCAGGTATTCCATAGAGATTGTAAAAAGGAGAGGGGACAAGGGATCACCTTGCCTGAGCCCCTTCTGACCCTTGAAAAACCCAAAGGAATTTCCATTAAGAACCAAGGAATAACTGGCAGTCCTAACACACTCCATAACCAAGGTAACAAAAGGCTCAGGGAAATCCAAGGCAGCCAACATCCCTTCTAAGAAATCCCAATTGACTGAATCATAAGCTTTCTTCAAGTCAACCTTCATGAGAAACCTAGGAGATACTGACTTCCTATTATATAATCTCACAATATCCTGACAGATAAGAATATTTTCTACAATACTCCTACCTTTGATGAAACCCCCTTGGTTATCACTAATAATATCGAGCAACACCTCGCAAAGTCTATTACAAAGCAGTTTAGAAATGCACTTATAAACCACATTGCAACAAGAAATAGGCCTAAACTGAGTTACATTTTGAGGCATTGCACACTTAGGAATGAGGGTGATGAGGGTATGATTGAGTTGCTTAAGCATCTTACCAGAGTGGAAGAAATCTTGAATAGCCTTACACACAGACCCCCCCCCCCCCCCCCCACAACATCCCAAGCATCCTTAAAGAAGGCACTTGAATACCCATCAGCCCAAAGCAGCTTTATGCCCGGAATAGAAAACATGGCCTTCTTAATTTCATCATCAGAAACTAGAGACATAAGTAACACCCTATGATCAGAAGAACACACCTTCCCCATTCTGACAACCTGTTCACTTAGCTTTAACACATCTTCAGAGGTCCCTAGAAGCTTGACATAAAAATCCAGGAAAGCATCCTGAATCTTTGGAGGCTCCTCACACACATGCCCATAGGAATCCTCAATTTTTATAACTTTATTTTGAACTTGCCTGCCTTTAATGATGCTATGAAAATACCTAGTATTGTCATCTCCTTTGTCAACCTGGTGGCTTTAGATTTTTGCAAAGAAGAACTCATGACAGGCTTGCTCTAAATATCGAACACCGCCACTAGCTTCCAATTCTTGTTCAAGTAATCGAGCATTCGAGAGGATCACCCCGAGTTTTAACTGGATAAACTCAAGGTTCAGCCTAGCTCTAGCAGTGTTATTAACTACATCATCAAAATTATCCTTATTGAGCTGCTTAAGGGGCCATTTAAGACTTTTCAATTTCTTGACCAGATTAAACATAGGAGAACCACCCCAATCCTTATGCCAGACTTGACTAACACAGTTCTTAAAATCAGCAGCCTTACTCCACATATTATAGTATTTAAAGCTCCTCCTTGATTTATCAGAATCCCCAATAGTTTGCACCACACAGGGAGTATGCTCAAAAGTACCTTCAGGATAGAAATGAGCATAAGCTGAAGCATTATCCTGTAGCCAAGAAGAGTTCACTAGCATTCTATCCAGCCTACTAAAAACTCTTGAAGAGGGCTCCTGCTTATTGGACCAAGTGTAGTAAGATCCAATGGCAGAGCAGTCAGTAACCCCACAATCAGCAACACACCTCTGGAAATCATCCATCTCTTCAAAAGTAGAATTACCACCTAATCTTTCAGAAGGGACCAGAACAGTGTTAAAATCCCCACAAATGACCCAAGGACCCTTTAAACTTCTATTATAAGCACCTAAATCCTCCCATAATGCCTTCCTTTCAGTCACATCATTGAAAGCATATATCATGGTACAGAAAAAAGAATAACCAGTGCCTAAGTCTTTAACCTCCATATGAATAGCCTGAGAACTATAATCAAGAAAATTAACACTAAACATAGAAGGATTCCACAACACCCATATTCTACCACCTTTATGATAAGAAGAATTAGTAGACAAACTCCAGGAAGCACACAACTTATTCCTTACATTATTTAGAGACAAAGGTTTAACCTTTGTCTCAAGAAGACCAAATAACCCAATTTGATGCTGATGCAGAAACCACTTGATATTGTTTTGCTTAGATGGGCTATTCAATCCCCTGATATTCCAAAATCCAAAGTTATACATTACCCCCAGAGGGAGGTAATGCACTACCATTTAAACACACCACACCAATTCCAGTAACAGGAGTAGCAGTATTCAGTGATTCAAGGAAAGTATCCTTGCCAAACTTTCCTGAACTCTGCCCCTTATCAATCAGCTCATGCCTACTAAACCTTATGATCTTTTTGGCTGGAGTATTGACAACATGATACTTTCCATTCCTTTCCCAGGATACTTGAAACTGGTTAGGTTTTTCCAGAGGTGTAACCAGACCAGTCTCAGTAGGAGAAACATTAGAGACAGGCACCACCACTGGAGCAATTGGACGCCCCTGTGATACCTTTGGCCTCCATTGCTTCTGAACCTCCTTAGCATTCTTATTCTGCTGAGGCTGGCTAGGTTTTGCTTTCCTACACTTCTCAGATTCATGACCCACTCCCTTACAGTGCTTGCAAAGGGTAGGTTTCCATTCCCACACAACTTTAATGGTGACCACCAGACCATCTTTATCCATAAATTTCACAGACCCAGGGAGAGGTTTACCAAAGGGAACTTCTAGCATCACCCTAGCAAACCCTAACCTAGTCTTGTCCTTAGTAGCCACATCCATTTGAACAAACTTACCCAACAAACCAGCAATTCTAGGTAAACATTTTCCCCAAAACTTCAAAGGTAAATGTTCAAGTCTGACCCAAACTGGAACCTCCTTAACATCATCTTTGTTTAGTTCAACATCAGGACTCCAGGGTCGAACAATCAAAGGTTTGTTATCAAATAAGTAATGTCCTTGCTGCAAGACACGATCTTTCGCAGCTTTCGTATTAAACCTAACAAGGAACACCCCATTGGGGAGGAAAGATACCTTGTCAATTGGAAGATGCCCCCAGATTCGCTTGATGAAGCCGTCCACCACCTCGACAGGAGGATTAGCCCCTAGAATGAAGCAAAACACAGAATTTTGCCAATACTCTAGTTCATCCTTCACATCCTCAGCAGTAAACCTCGGCAAATTCAAAGGCTCCTCTTCAATCACAGTTAATGGTGATTTGCCCTTACGCTTCTTCTGAACCTGCCATTCCGGCTCCTCCTGAATGGAATCCAGATCATAAGGTTGCACACCAACTATTTCATTCACGTTCTTAGTCTTCTGCACATCGTCCGCACTAGGCCCTCCAACAACAGCACCCACTGGGATTTCTGGCATAGAATTTTTGGAACTTGAAGCATGTTTCGATACAGAAGAGACTAGAGGAGGGAATTGTTCAATATCTGAACAATTAATCGACATATTTTTGGAATTTTTTGAGGAAAATTAAGGATTTTGATTGATTTTTTGTAAGTTTTTAGGGTTTAGGGTTTATCGTTCTAATTTCGCACGCTCTCTCTCTATCTCTAACATTTTCTAAAACATCCCCTCTCTTTACATTCGTTAAACCCTAATATTGGGAATTGAGGGTTTTGTTGTATTTTGTGATTGGTAGTGATTATATGTTTGTATGTTAGGAGGAGGATTCGTAGAGGAAGAGTTTTGATATCAGCTGTGAGATCATCTGATTGTGTTGTGCTTTCCAGGTAGGGTTTCCCTACTCAGTATTAGTCCCATGATGTGTTGATTGGTGTTTGTGATTGTTGAATATTATCATACTCGTATTGTGACGGTTGTTGGCTTTGATTGTTGGTTGTAGCCGTGATTGATTGTATCTGTCTGTGTTCTTCGGGTGCATCCCGGGCCGAGTGGAGTCACTTGCGGAGTGGCTTCACGCCCATGATTCGCCTTCTGTGGAACCCGCCACCGAAGGGATGTGCACATTAATGGATTTGGGTTTATCGCTCGATGGAGATGAGCGGGGCTTAGATGGGAACGGCTGCGGTCCCCCACCGCGGCGCAAGGAGTGACTGTGCGATGGGAACTCAGCGGGGCTACACACTTTAGTGTGTAGTCGGGATTGTGGAGTTGGGTTTGGAGTTCGGAGAATATCCGTGATGATTGAGTCTTTTGTTTCTTGTGTTGTTGGTTTATATAAATTGTGTGATTAGTACTTGACCCGTTTAATGTTTTAAAATCGTGGTGATCCATTCGGGGATGGTGAGCAGTTATTGAGCAGGTATGAGTCGAGTTACTGGGATAGCTGGGATGTGCCACCGTCTGATGATAGAAGTCTTCCGCTGTAGCTTAGTAGTTTAATAAACATTTCAGTTAGTTGCTAGACAGTTGGTTTGAGAACTTGTATTCGTATTTTGGTTTTGGTTTTGGATTGTAACCTTTCGCTAAAGTATTCCTATTTAAATGTTGTTTCGTTATTGTCTATTTGATTATCATTGCCTCGGGTAACCGAGATGGTAGCATCCTTATACCTGAGTGGTCCTGGTAAGGCACTTGGAGTATAGGGGTGTTACAAAATGGTATCAGAGCAACGATCCTGAAACATGTAACCAATGAATCTAATGAATATAGGGAGTCAATTAAAATGAACTCGGGGTAAAGGTTGTAGGAGCTAATGCAAAGGCTTGGGAGACGTCCTAAAGTCGCGAACTCGCCCTACAATTTTGAATCGGTCACATGGGGGGGTATATGTCAAGGTCGTATGTGATGTTTGTTAGTTTGTATGTGAATGTGGTGATGTATGCTGTAATTGTTGGATGTTTGGAGTAGAAGGTTGAGTTGTGCATGAAAGGTTGGTAAAATATATAGAACTGTTGTTTGAACAAGAAATATGTTGGATGTTTACTATGTGGCGTTTGATAATATGATATAGTTGTTTTGTTGATCATATGAAAAGCTTGGTAGAATTGCATGCTTAACTATATTATATGTCGAGTTTATAAAGTTGCATAGAATATGTTGGGATATGTGAGATAACATGCGGGTAGTATATACGAGTCAGCATGACTCGATCGAGTAAGGGGGTACTCGATCGAGTAAGTGAGATACTCGATCGAGTGGGTCTGACTCGATCGAGAGGGTATTTGACGTTTTTATAACCAGAATCATGGTTTTTGGGTACTCGATCGAGTACATAGAGCACTCGATCGAGTAGGGGGTCACTCGATCGAGTAGCCTGGCTACTCGGTCGAGTATGTTAGAGATCAGAAGGTCTGTTTGGGGTCTGATGTCGGGGCACTCGATCGAGTATGGTGGGCACTCGATCGAGTAGCCACTACTCGATCGAGTATGTTTAAGCACTCGATCGAGTGTGTTCTGGGCAGTCCGCTTTCGTGTTTTGAGGTTTTAGTGCGTATGTTTATGTCTACCCTTTCTTATATAGTTTTAAGATGCCGCCCAAGAGAAACGCTTTGTATGCAAAAGCTGAGATCATGAACATAGATGATATCGTTAAGATGTTGGAGCATCAGGATGCTCTTACAGACGCCTTAAAGAAAGTGGGAAAGGACAAGGAGGTTGATCACTCTAAGATCAGCCTTTATATAGCGAGGTTTAACCCAAAAGAGTACAAGGGGACCGGGGAACCAAACCTTCTTGACAACTGGCATCGTGAGATGGAGAACATACTAGACCTGGTTCACTGTCCCGATGAGATGAGAGTAGAACAAGCTGCGTTCTACCTGAGGGAAGCAGCTGGCGAGTGGTGGGATAAGGTGAAGGTGAGTGCTAGGGAGATGTATGCGAACCAGGGCTTACCTGCTATACCTTGGGAAGAGTTTCGGAGGGCTATGAGGAAAGAGTTTGTACCGGAACATGTGAGGAGTAAGCTGAGAGAGGAGTTTGATGGGTTTAAGATGACATCTGATATGTCGATTCTTTGAGTACTACAAGCAGTTTAATGAGAAGTCTAGGTATGCTGAGGATATGGGTTTGGAGTGAGGAGAACCTGGCGCTGAGGTTTGAGAGGGGGTTGACCCCTAAGATCATGGATAAGCTACCTGTGTGAGTCCTTACTGATGTTACGGAAGCTTATGAGAGGGCTGGGAAAGCTGAGAGGTTGGTGGAGATGGCTCAGGAGAGAGTGGGTGTTGAGAAAAGAAAGGCTGAGAGTGACGGTGGTGGCCAATCTAGTCACAAGAAAGGCAACCACAATCAAGCTAGAGGGTTTTCTGCTGGGTCAGGGTTCAGTGCTGGGGCTTCCTTTGGGTGTGGCCGTGTGGGTAGTAGTGGTAGTTGGGGGATGACTTGCTTTGGCTGTGGCGGTGTAGGCCACAAGAGACATGAGTGCACGAGTGTACCGGGAGCTTTTCAACGATCGGCTCGGGGGAGCTATTCTCAGGGACCTGCACAGAGTTATGCGAGCAATAGACCGTCTGGGTCATGGTCTAACCGGGGAAGTCAGATTTATCAGGGTGGAGGTAACCGCAATGGCGGTAATTCTTATCAGAAACCAGCTACGAACAACAACAACAACCAGGGGTCGGGTGCTAAGCCGACCACATCACCAAGATCTTGTCCGGGAGGTGGACAAGACCATGGAAAGTCGTTCATGATGGACAAGAAAGCAGCTGAGGATGATGCACATGTTATCACTGGTACTTTTCTTGTTAACGGTATTCATACCTTTGTTTTGTTTGATTCGGGGGCGTCTCAGTCGTTTGTATCTTCGAGTCATGTTAAACGGTTGGGCTTGAGGGTATATGAGTCTGTAATTGAGAAATTTTTTATACCTTCGGGTGAGTCTGTATCATGTGGGAGGTTGTATAGAGATGTGTCTATGATAGTTGGGCAAGTTGATCTACCTGTAGACTTGCTAGAGTTTCCTTTTGACGGTTTTGAGATGATAGTCGGGATGGATTGGTTAGGAAAGTATAAAGCTAAGATAGACTGTCATCAAAAGAAAGTGTCTTTAAGAGGTCCTAAGGGCGTTAGTGTGTCTTATCGTGGGTTTCTAGTCAAACCCAAAGTTAAGTTGATTGCAGCTGTCACCTTGAAATCTTATCTGAGGAAGGGATGTCCTTTGATCTTGTGCCATGTGAGAGATGACCGGATAGAGAGTCCGACAGTTGATCAGATACCAGTGGTGGGAGAGTTTGCAGATGTTTTTCCAGAGGAGATTCTGGGGTTGCCACCGAAGAGGGAGATAGATTTCACCGTTGAGTTGAAACCAGGGACGGGGCCAATCTCTAAGGCACCATATCGTATGGGTCCTAAGGAGATGGAGGAGCTTAGGAAGCAGTTGGATGATTTGATAGAGAAGGGATACATTAGACCTAGTGTATTGCCGTGGGGAGCACCAGTTCTTTTTGTAAAGAAGAAGGATGGGAGTCTGAGGTTGTGCATAGACTATAGAGAGCTGAACCGAGTGACGGTGAAGAACAAGTATCCTTTGCCAAGGATAGATGACCTGTTTGATCAGTTGAGTGGTGCATCAGTCTTTTCTAAGATTGATTTGAGGTCGGGGTACCATCAGGTGAAGATTAGAGAGGTGGACATACCAAAGACAGCTTTCACGTCGAGGTATGGCCATTATGAGTATGTGGTGATGCCGTTTGGGTTGTCTAATGCACCGGCAGTGTTTATGGATTTGATGAACAGAATATTCAGACAGTTCTTGGACCAGTTTGTGGTGGTATTTATCGATGACATCTTAGTCTATTCTAAGACTAAGGAGGAGCATGAAGAGCATCTGAGGATCGTGTTGCAAACTTTGAGGGAGCATGAGTTGTATGCTAAGCTGTCCAAGTGTGAGTTCTGGTTAGAGAAAGTTGCTTTTCTGGGGCATGTGATCTCTAAGGAGGGAGTGGCCGTGGATCCGGCGAAGATTGAGGCAGTGACTAAGTGGGAAGCACCAAAGAATGTTGCTGAGATTAGGAGTTTCTTGGGTTTAGCTGGATACTACAGACGGTTCGTGAAAGATTTATCCAAGATAGCTAGACCTATGACAGCGTTGATGAAGAAAGAGAACAGGTTTCATTGGGATGAGAGTTGTGAGACGGCGTTCCAAACATTAAAGGAGCGTTTGACCACAGCTCCTGTCTTAGCATTGCCTGAAGGGAGCGAGAACTTTGAGGTTTATACAGATGCCTCAAAGAATGGGTTGGGATGTGTGTTGATGCAGAATGGTAAAGTGATTGCCTATGCTTCTAGGCAATTGAAGCCTTATGAGGAGAACTACCCTACTCATGATCTGGAGTTGGGTGCGGTGGTGTTTGCTCTAAAGATTTGGAGACACTACCTTTATGGAGCAATCTTTAAGGTATTTTCTGATCACAAGAGTCTCAAGTACATCTTCACTCAAAAGGAGTTGAACATGAGACAGAGGAGGTGGATGGAGTTGATTGGCGATTATGACATGGAAATCATCTACCATGAAGGGAAGGCCAATGTAGTTGCTGATGCTTTGAGTAGGAAGATTGTACATTCTCTGTGAGATGAGGTAGCGAGGTTTGGGATACATATGATGCAGAAAGGAGATGCCATGGGTGATATGACAGTACAACTTGAGTTTTATGAGGACATTCGAGGTAAGCAGGCGTTGGATCCTAAGATAGTTGAGTGGAGAGCCGGAGTAGAGAAAGGGACAGTGTCCCGATTTTCTATTCATACAGATGGTAGTTTGAGGTTCGATGGTAGGTGGTGTGTCCCTAATGATGAGGAGTTGAAAAAGACTATCATGACAGAGGCACATTGTACACCATACTCAGTACATCCAGGTGGTGACAAGCTATACAAGAATTTGAAGAAAACGTTTTGGTGGCCTGGGATGAAGAAAGAGACAGATGAGTTTGTGTCCCGTTGTTTGACATGCCAAAGAGTTAAAGGGGAACAGCGACGACCACAAGGTAAGATTCAGTCTTTAGAGGTACCTGAGTGGAAGTGGGAATCCATTTCCATGGATTTTATTGTGGGTTTGCCAAAGAGTCAACAAGGTAACAACATGATTTGGGTAATAGTGGATCGACTGACCAAGTCAGCTCACTTTGTTCCAATGAAAGATACATGGACTAAGGCACAATTGGCTATGGCCTATCGAAAGAACGTGCTTAAGTTACATGGAGTCCCTAAGGACATCGTGTCTGACAGAGATGCGAGATTTATATCAAGGTTTTGGAAAGAGTTGCAGGAATCGTTGGGAACAACTTTGAAGATGAGTACAAAGATTTCATCCTGCGACAGACGACGGACAGATCGAGAGAACAATCAAGACTCTTGAGGATATGTTGCGAGCCTGTGTGATGGATTTCGGTGGTAGCTGGGAACAGAGGTTGGACTTGATAGAATTTTCTTACAATAACAGCTATCACACTAGTATTGGTATGGCACCGTTTGAGTCTTTGTATGTGAGGAGATGTTGGAGTCCAATCTGTTGGGACGATAGTGCTGAGGCAGTGGTTTTAGGACCAGAGATGGTGCATGAGATGGTGGAACAGATTAAGATGATCAGGGAACGGATGAGGGCAGCTCAAGATAGGCAAAAGAGTTATGCAGATCTACATCGCAGGGACATAGAGTTTCAGGTTGGGGACAAGGTTCTTCTGAAAGTGTCTCCTATGCGTGGGGTTATGATATTTGGGAAGAAAGGCAAGCTAAGTCAGAAGTTTATAGGGCCTTATGAGATCTTAGAGCGAGTTGGGGAAGTTGCATATCGTCGGCTTTACCAAATGCGTTAGAGAGAGTGCATAATGTGTTTCATGTATCGCAGCTGCGGAAGTATGTGAGTGACCCGTCACATGTGTTAGAGGCAGAGAGCTTAGAGCTAGATGAGTCTTTATCATATCTTGAGGTACCTAAGAAGATTCTTGACCGGAAGGTTAGGAAGACTAGGAGTGGTGAGACAGTTTTGCTTAAGATCCTTTGGTCTAACCACGAGACTGAGGAAGCTACATGGGAGGCAGAGGAGGCCATGAGAGAGCGTTACCCTTTCCTTTTTGATCAGGTATGTATGGTTACGGGGACGTAACCTTGTTTCTTTTAGGGGGGTAGGAGATGGTCGCGAAGAGTTTTTAAGAGTTTTTATACCTTGTTTATGTTGTGTCGGTATGTTTGTTGTGGTTGAGTCGGGTTGAGTTTGGGTTAGTAACATGTTTTATGTTGATTTTTGTTTTGGTTGTTGAGTCGGGAGTGTTGTAGTGTGTGTCTTTGTTTTGTTGTGGTTTGAACTTCGGGGACGAAGTTCTTTTTAAGGAGGGAAGACTGTAATACTACGGATTTGTGAGTCTCTGGGTACTCTATCGAGTAGGCCTTACTCTGTCGAGTAAGGGTGTGTTGCGTCTTATAAATAGTTTCTGACTTGTTGGGTACTCGATCGAGTAACGTAGATACTCGATCGAGTAAGGGGGCACTCGATCAAGTACCTCAGCTACTCGATCGAGTAGCCAGTTTACGGGGGATGATTTGTCGGGTTTTGTTAAAAATGCGATTAAGTATATAATAACTTCCGTCACTTTTCTTTAAACACTTTTAAACCTAATTACTTTCAAAAAGAGAAATCAAACTACGTTCTTCGCTTCAATCGCATTGTTGGCAAATCCCGGAGCTTGGAAGGTCGGATTTTACGTTTCTTTATACCGTTGTAATCCTTGCGTCGAGGGTAAGATCTATGTGCCTTTTTTATAGTATTTCATTAAAGTTGGTTAAACCCTAATATTGGGAATTGGGGGTTTTGTTGTATTTTGTGATTGGTAGTGATTATATGTTTGTATGTTAGGATGAGGATTCGTAGAGGAAGCGTTTTGATATCACCGTGAGATCGTCGATTGTGTTGTGCTTTCCGGTAGGGTTTCCCTACTCGATTAGTCCCATGATGTGTTGATTGGTGTTTGTGATTGTTGAATATTATCATACTCGTATTGTGACGGTTGTTGGCTTTGATTGTTGGTTGTAGCCGTGATTGATTGTATCTGTCTGTTCTTCGGGTGCATCCCTGGGCCGAGTGGAGTCACTTGCGGGAGTGGCTTCACGCCCATGATTCGCCTTCTGTGGAACCCGCCACAGAAGGGATGTGCACATTAATGGATTTGGGTTTATCGCTCGATGGAGATGAGCGGGGCTTAGATGGGAACGGCTGCGGTCCCCCACTGGCGGCAAGGAGTGACCTGTTGCGATGGGAACTCTGGCAGGGCTACACACTTTAGTGTGTAGTCAGGATTGTGGAGTTGGGTTTGGAGTTCGGAGAATATCTGTGATGATTGAGCTGTTTGTTTTACTGTGTTGTTGGTTTATATAAATTGTGTGATTAGTACTGACCCCGTTTAATGCTTTAAAAACTATGGTGATCCATTTGGGGATGGTGAGCAGTTATTGAGCAGGTATGAGTCGAGTTACTGGGATAGCTGGGATGTGCCACCGTCTGATGATAGAAGTCTTCCGCTGTAGCTTAGTAGTTTAATAAACATTTCAGTTAGTTGCTAGACATTATGTTTGAGAACTTGTATTCGTATTTTGGTTTTGGTTTTGGTTTTGGATTGTAACCTTTCGCTAAAGTATTACTATTTAAATGTTGTTTCGTTATTGTCTATTTGATTATCATTGCCTCGGGTAACCGAGATGGTAGCATCCTTATATCTGAGTGGTCCTAGTAAGGCACTTGGAGTATGGGGTGTTACACCAAGTCTATGGTTGACACTGTAGATACCCAGTATCTGTCGAGTCTCCAACAACCACCCGATGATTATCGGACTACAACATGCTTAGGAATCGCAGCGTTTGATCGACAGTTTGTGTACAACTTTATGTCGGAAAACTTAAAACAATTTCGAAAATAAAACATTTCAAAACTTTTCAAAAGTACCTTGAGTGTTTAATGCATGACGATGGGGTCGCAATGAAACTAACTAGAGTCAAAACCGACACCGGACCAAAAACCGACTCAAATTTCAAATCCCGACTCCAACAACCAGTCAAACCGAGTCAAACACAAAAAAACAAAACCATTCAAATGTTTCTATGTTAAGATTTTACCGGAATCTTACATAGTCAAGTACCAAACATGTTCATCCAAATCCTAGACTAAAATAAATCATGATTGCACTTGTGTCAAAGCGACACGATACCTCGAAGACGTGATACATGGCTCGCGCCTCTTTCAGCAGCCCAGGTGGCCACGTCGCTCAAAACTCACACAACCACTCATTCTCCTATAAATACACCTCAAATGCAACCATTTGAGAGTTACACGAGCGTCCGCCCCCTCTTTTCTCCCTTAAATTTCTAGACTCGCCTTCTTAAGTCACAATCCGACACGTGTTTACAACCTACCGATCGTAAACACAAGCCTTACACATTGTTTGGTACCGTCATCGTGCATTAAACCACTTGGCCGACCATCTCGACCACTACACCATCACTAAACTTAATAAAACACTCTTTTACTTACCAAAACGGTTTTAAACCGAGTTTTCCGACCAAACGAGTTGATACACTTACGTCGATTTCTCGCCATAAGCCTAGCATGTAAGTATGAGGGTGTAAAAATTTTCTTTTATCATGCTTTCTGATACTGTCGTTTAGTACCAAAAATAAAATACCTAAGTTACTACTAACAGAAGTCAGCGGTAAGTAGGGTCGATCTCCACAGGGAGGCGGTGTACTATCTATTTGTCTATTTATCTGTCTAATGTCACGATGGGGGTTTTGATTGATTTAACTAAACTAGAGGTTAAGGCAAGGGAAATGAATAAGAGAATTAACAGTAAGAGAAGGGAGTATGCTAAGAGTCGGTCCACCGTGGCAGCTATCAGATCTTAAACTATCGGGAATACTAAGGCGATTAGACTATTGATAAGAAGAGCTATGGTCGTCACCTTTCGGTCCTTAAACCGCCCTAGAGCGTAAACAGCTTAACTTTCGCCCTCACTGCAATACCCTATTGTAATTAAGCAAGCCTTCCCTTCCAATCTTTCGATCTAGGTCGGGGTTAACTAAATTTATGGTCTCCTGCATGCATTCATTCGACCGGATAACAATTAAATTGCCTAATACAATTCCTATCGCAAGACTAATCTATATAAGTCAGTTAAAACATTGCTACCACGGCTTCCCTAATCCTAACATACTAAGGAAATTAGCTCGACATGGAGTAAATAAGAACAATAAATAAAGAGGGAGAGGGAATAATAAACATTAAATAAAAAGAGAGAAAGGAGAGAAGAAATTACTAATATAAATGATCCGGAAAACAAAGTAGAACAAAAGTAACAGTATATGAGAAAAATGATAAGAGACCGGGGAAGAAGAGAGGAAGGCGTCCCGTATATTGATCCCCTTTGATTTATATATAACCTCAAAACATAAAACCTAATCTAAACTTCACGTGAATAGAGGCCCAATAGCTTGTAACTGCTCGATCGAACAATTAAGTCACTCGATCGAACAGTTCCTGCGTCTGTTTACTCGATCGACCAAGAGAAACTGCTCGATCGAACAGTTCTTCCGTCTGTTCACTCGATCGACAAAGAGAAACTGCTCGATCGAGTGGTTCCTGGTTCCAGCTCGTGTTGGTCTTGTAGTTTGGTCTTTGACTTGTCCTCTTAGCTCCCGAAATAGCTTCACGCATCCCAAGACAGCAATATTTCCCGCTCCAAATTATCTCTTCCTCCAAATGCATGCAAAACGGACGGTAAATGACTTGATTTCGCTACTTTATGGCTCATTCCTGCAAATAAGACAAGAACTTCCAAAGTATGCAATTCGGGGCATTTCGTAGCATAAAACCACGATAAAAGCATAGAAATACGTGCATAAAATAGGCTAGAAAGACTATATAAAATGCACGTATCAAATCTCCCCAAACCAAACCTTTACTCGTCCCCGAGTAAACTAAATGCAACTAATGGAACTGAAAAGATAACTCAGAGCTAGCTACAAATGCCCACTTAAGCCAATTTAATGCAAGCAAACTAACACTTATAGCAAGACAGTCAAATGCAAACGAGTTATAAGATGTTTATAAAAGTAGTGAACAAATCGACTTTGCAAGACCTTTAATAATGGACTCTCACGGGTCACTCTTCTCTCATGAAGCAAAGGGTAAGCAAATGAATGTAAGAGAGAAGAAGAAAAATAGTCGCTCACCTAGACTACGACCCACATAAACATGCATGCAACTAATATGATAGACAATTCTAGCTACCGTACATACATTCCAACCAAACAAGGTCCTGTCACAAACGGTAGGGGCTTACAAAAATATGGTAAAGTGAGGCAATGGGTAGGAAAAGGCAAAACATTTATGGGAATGTGGAGGTATAGGCGGCCAAGCTAGTACCTAAACAAAACCATATATCAACATCCGTTTCCAACTCAATTATGAACTAAGCACAATGCCCTTCATTTGGCATAAAACTCACCAAACCGAACCAAACATACTCCTCAAATGATAATGATAAAGCATAGGAGTGAAAACCGTCTCAACAAAACAACATCTTTTTTTTTCTTCCTTTTTCTTTTTCTTTTCGGTTTTTTTTTCTGATTTCTTTTTTTTTCGTTTTCTTTTTTTTTCAACTTCTTTTTCACGTCTTTTTTTTTCTCATCAACCTCCTTTTCTTCATAAATTACCAACTCCAAATCAATATGATATGAGCCAAACTTGATACAATAGACAATATACCGCAAAACAATCTAAACTAGCTTGACAAGGCAGGCTAAATTTGGATGTAGCTAAGGGTCAACTGGCAGATTTGGCTAATATGGAGTTTATGGGTAAAAATGAAAGAAAGGGAATATGTAAGCACCTCCCTGCATGTGACACCAACCACTAACCCGAATGTATGACGGCAAAAAGCAATTGAATTTTATATATGTGCAAATTGATGATACATGATATGCAAGGAGTAACTACTCACAATCCTACATGAAACTGGTCACAAATGACACCAGTTTATAAGGCTCTAAATCTTAGAAATTATAAGTAGGTTGCCAAAATTTAAGGTCAAGTCTATATGTTCAGCTAAATTAAACATTAACTCGTAGATTATGCAATAAGACAAAGCTAAAAGATAACAGTTTATTGCAAGGCTTTAAGCAAAAAGACAGATATAGTGCAATATCATCATAGAAATCTACCATTCCGACTCAACTTATATGCTAAAATTAAACGTGAAATTTTTGAATTTATTGAATTTTTTGAATTTTTATGAAATAAATAACAATGCAAACAGAAAATTAAACGTGATAACTGAAATGCAGTAAAAACAACATGCAGACATAGATATGGATGCATAACCTCCCCAAACCAACCCGTACAATGCCCCCATTGTACCAAAACATGAAAAGGAAATGCAAACTGAAAGGAAAAGAGAGTAAATGCGGAAAAACTCACAAAATGCGCGAATAAGGGGACCTCCCCAAACCGACCATGAACATGGGAGGTTGCTAAAGTCCTGAAAACCGTCTCAGGAAGCTAATCCAAGTCAACACGTGAAAGGGCATCCAAAACTACTCGATCGATTTGGAATAGTGGTCGATCGAGTGGTTCTCTAATCTGCAGGTGGTCGATCGAGTGGAAAATCTGCTCGATCGAAGGGAATTCATCACTACGATGACTCGATCGAGTAGACAAACTACTCGATCGAGTGCTCCTCAATGTAATTCCTGCAAGACGTAATTAAAACAGCCCGCAAACTAACAAGACAAGCATACTGAGATACTCTATGGTATAAAACCATTTATTACAACTGAGATTGAAATAAAAATGCAAAATAAAATCTCCGGGTTGCCTCCCGGGTAGCGCTAGCTTCAGACAGGTCCCAGCTCGACCTTCTTTTTCTTCGAGCCTTTATGGTTAATCACAATCAAAACAGCTCAAAGCGCGCAGCAACCTGTCAAATAGCTGCGCATGTGCTACACAACAGCATAAGTAGCACCAAAGTGGAATCAAGAAATAGGAAATGAAATTAAACAACCGTGTGAGTCTAACAAATTTCCTATGTGAGCTCCTAAATTTATCCACATAATAAAGGAGCGCGGGAGCAATAGACGATATATTGGGGCTCCGTCTCAGATTAACAATTTTGTGATGATAAAGACGGTGAAAAGGCATTAAATTGAACGACCTACTAGGAAGGGGCAAAGCATTAGAATGCAAAACATAAGTCAAACGAGGTAATTCACTATTTAAACAAACAATAAACAAATTACCGTTCAATACCTCAGGTTGATCACTCTCAACGACGGAATCATAGATAAAAGAATTCATTACCTCTTCCGTGCTAGGAATGATTACCGACTCAGCTACCTCCTTGTCACCCTCCTCAGTGGAATTCAGCCCGTAAATCGCAGCCTCAAGTGCATCCAGCTCGGCTTTGAAAAGGGGAGACTCACCGTATCCATTATTATCATCAAAATTGTCGTCTAAAACGACCCCAAGTAACGCATCGATGCTCCCAATGGCCAAGCCAGTCGATCGAGTAGGATAGTCACTCGATCGACCAACTTTCTTCTGAATTCCACTCGATCGAGCAGCAATTTCTCTCGATCGAGCTGCTTCTCCTGGAAAATCACTCGATCGACTAGTATTAGTCACTCGATCGAGTGATTCCTCTGTCTGTATTGAAATCTTCGCGTGGGACAGTGAAATATGATAGGAACTCGTCATCCGAGTCATAGAGGTCATCCTCAGCATTGGGCAACACAGTTTTCTCAGGGGAGAAACCGCTCTCAGCAAGGTATACCTCTTCTTCTTGCATCTCAGCTGCTAACTGAGCAAACTACAGACTCGAGCTCACGGAATCGAGCGTCCATATTTTTATTTCTCTCTTGCATTTGTGATACAAGCGTCACCACTGAATATGTCAACTCCGCGATCTCTTCTAGCTCCATCTCAGCTGCTATCTGAGCAACTACAGACTCGAGCTCAAGGAATTGAGCGTGGAATTGTCCATTAAAATCTTGCTGAGCTTGCACTTGAGATGCAAGTGTCTCCAAATAAGATTTCAGCTCCGCAATTTCTTCTTCTTGTATATCTGGAGGGTCTTGTTGCGGTGGCCATTGATAGGGTGGATGTGGCGGCACAACTACAGCTGCATTGTGCTCAGCAGGACCACATCTCCCACAGCAGATCACCGGCTGTTCCATATAATGGGACATCGGTGATGGGTCAAAGGTACTCAAGCCTTCCCTTTGACGGTCTTTCACCTAGAGCTGTCTAGGTAGTACCTGTAAGGCCTATCAAAACAGCAATAAATAAAAGATTAGAACGCCCTCAAGGGAAAAATCCCCTGAGGCTAGAAACAGATAAAATTAAACGAATAAATAAATAGATTGCCTCCCCGGCAACGGCGCCAAAATTTGATACTGTCGTTTAGTACCAAAAATAAAATACCTAAGTTACTACTAACAGAAGTCAGCGGTAAGTAGGGTCGATCTCCACGGGGAGGCGGTGTACTATCTATTTGTCTATTTATCTGTCTAATGTCACGATGGGGGTTTTGATTGATTTAACTAAACTAGAGGTTAAGGCAAGGGAAATGAATAAGAGAATTAACAGTAAGAGAAGGGAGTATGCTAAGAGTCGGTCCACCGTGGCAGCTATCAGATCTTAAACTATCGGGAATACTAAGGCGATTAGACTATTGATAAGAAGAGCTATGGTCGTCACCTTTCGGTCCTTAAACCGCCCTAGAGCGTAAACAGCTTAACTTTCGCCCTCACTGCAATACCCTATTGTAATTAAGCAAGCCTTCCCTTCCAATCTTTCGATCTAGGTCGGGGTTAACTAAATTTATGGTCTCCTGCATGCATTCATTCGACCGGATAACAATTAAATTGCCTAATACAATTCCTATCGCAAGACTAATCTATATAAGTCAGTTAAAACATTGCTACCACGGCTTCCCTAATCCTAACATACTAAGGAAATTAGCTCGACATGGAGTAAATAAGAACAATAAATAAAGAGGGAGAGGGAATAATAAACATTAAATAAAAAGAGAGAAAGGAGAGAAGAAATTACTTGATATAAATGATCCGGAAAACAAAGTAGAACAAAAGTAACAGTATATGAGAAAAATGATAAGAGACCGGGGAAGAAGAGAGGAAGGCGTCCCGTATATTGATCCCCTTTGATTTATATATAACCTCAAAACATAAAACCTAATCTAAACTTCACGTGAATAGAGGCCCAATAGCTTGTAACTGCTCGATCGAACAATTAAGTCACTCGATCGAACAGTTCCTGCGTCTGTTTACTCGATCGACCAAGAGAAACTGCTCGATCGAACAGTTCTTCCGTCTGTTCACTCGATCGACAAAGAGAAACTGCTCGATCGAGTGGTTCCTGGTTCCAGCTCGTGTTGGTCTTGTAGTTTGGTCTTTGACTTGTCCTCTTAGCTCCCGAAATAGCTTCACGCATCCCAAGACAGCAATATTTCCCGCTCCAAATTATCTCTTCCTCCAAAT
Organism: Silene latifolia; assembly: GCF_048544455.1. Classification (NCBI taxonomy): domain Eukaryota; kingdom Viridiplantae; phylum Streptophyta; class Magnoliopsida; order Caryophyllales; family Caryophyllaceae; genus Silene; species Silene latifolia. Next base: position 87,052,812 of record NC_133535.1, read on the forward strand.
GCATGCAAAACGGACGGTAAATGACTTGATTTCGCTACTTTATGGCTCATTCCTGCAAATAAGACAAGAACTTCCAAAGTATGCAATTCGGGGCATTTCGTAGCATAAAACCACGATAAAAGCATAGAAATACGTGCATAAAATAGGCTAAAAAGACTATATAAAATGCACGTATCACTTTCATTTGTTTTATGACTATAACATGCAAAAACATGCATAACATGGTCCAAAACATGAGAAGAATGAGCCAAAACCGGACTTTTGGTTGAGGCAGAGGCTACTTACGTAACAGATAGGCTCGCGCCTAAAGGACCCTGCCCAGCCTTAAGTCCAAACCGTGTTTGGTCTCTTCATCTCCTTTATTTTCATATTTTTAATCGTTTTTACCATTTCAAATATTTTCAAACCATTTTCTTACAAGTTTTAACCATAAAACATTTTTCACCCTTGGTTCCTCATACCATGACGGTTTAATCCGTGTTTCGGTGATAATATTTGGTTAATTAAAATCAAAAGGTATTTTAAAGCCTTTTATTTCATTTCTTCACATTTTGGAAGGTATTTTAAAGCCTTTCATCATTTCTTTGCATTTTCAAAACAAATGTATTAGTCACCAACACAAAGTCATCCTTGGTTCCACATACCATGTCGGATTTTAATCCGAGTATGATGATGAATGTTGACTAATTATATACAAATGAACTTAAAATAATAAGTTCATAATCATTTTCAAAACTATTCATGTCAAGCTTGCAAAGTCGAACCCGACATCGAATATTGTCAAAACAATGACGATTATTCAAGTCTCGTTCCTCAAATCAATACAAAAGCGGTCTAAACGGTCTTTTCAAAACAAAACGGGTTCAAATACCCATTCTTCAACACGTTTTATAAACGTTTTTCAATGGTCAGAACACGTCTTCCATCGTTGACTGACCCGCGCCTAAACAGGCCACTCCTTTTTCTATTTTTCAAACCAGGGGAGACCCTCTTGCATCGCCAACAGGCTGCGCCTCTTCTGGCTGCCTGATGCAGGGTCTGTCCCCTTTTCCAGCACTAGTCTAGGACGATCCCGACTTTGGTTAACCCAAATACAGGACGGATCAGATGACTAACTTGCTCATTCAAACACCGTATTTGCAAAATGCCTACTAAGATAAATGGATCACGTTATGCATCATGAACCTAATTTGGTAAATGGATGTTTAATTTCCGTCTTGCATGCAAATCCACATTAAATCCAACTTGACATCTTATACTTGATACTTGGATTAAATCAACCGACATAGAAAGCTCTCACATGTTAGGGTTAAACCAATGGATGCGCATTCATGCATTTAAACCGTTTTATCAACTTTTGCATTCAACCAACCAAGATCGAACAGTAGAGGCCACTACCGCGGGCGGGATTGGGTGTCTGATTAAAGGGCTTCTCAATACGTACCTTCACCTCTTACTCAGAAACTTTGGATAGTGGACAACCTTATCCAGGGCGTACGAGAGTCATTCTAGAGATAGGATGCTAAAGAGGGACGATTCCTTATCTTTAGTACCTATGTCAAACACTGCTTTGTGCTTCTTTTGACCGAGGTATAAATTGGATTCGAACGGGTTCCAAGCATCCCACAAATGCTTGGTGGCGATTCCGAACATCTCTAATCGTTTCGAGACCCTTTCCGAGACGAAACCGACCGATCTAAAACGATCCGGTCGAAAGCATTTTTACGCCGCCGAGCGTGGCTTTCAAAAGACCGCTATACGTCCATAGATTGGCTTGGCGTGTAGGTGGCTATGTCCTTAGATTGGTGACTCCACTGGGGAGAACTAGGACACTTGTGTCTTTGTGATCCCTAGATGGTGAGACTTGAACGAGGTCTTTGTTGGAATGCATTAATTGATATTACGGTCACGGTCGGGTTCCTTGTCCGGGCCCACAACCTAACCCTTTTCGACCAATTGGCTCGTCTCGTCGGCGTGAGTTTTCTCATCCCCGCGTTTCGAATCCCGATTGAGTCAAGCATACCGTTAACGATATACATTTCTGTTTCGTCAAAGAGCTTTCATCACCTTCGAGCACGAGGCTAGGGCACCCTCCTTACACATTTTGTTTGGATTGGTATTCCTCTCGCAAATCGGGGTTTGATTGCTTGGTGTGTAACCCACCCTTTTAAGCCAATACCCGTGTCAGCATTATGCATAATATCATGAAACTGTGAGTGCTTATGTGCTATGTGATCATAAGTCCTTCCGTGTCATTTTCAAACTTTCAAAAACACCCTTTCGCGCCGTTATAATGGTCATTCCAAACCTCGGTCTTTCGCCGATCGTTGCTTTTCAACGCGCCTTTCTAGGCCGTCGTAATGACGATTTTTAAACCCGGTTTTTATAACCATTTCAACACGCCTTTCTAGGCTGTCGTAATGACGATTTCCAAAACCCGGTTTTTATAACCATTTCAACACGCCTTTCTAGGCCATTGTAATGACGATTTTTAAAACCCGATTTTTATAACCATTTCAACACGCCTTTCTAGGCCGTCGTAATGACGATTTTCAAAACCCGGTTTTTATAACCATTTTAACACGCCTTTCTAGGCTGTCGTAATGACGATTTTCAAACTCGGTTTTTTTACAACCACTTCAAAACACCTTTTTACGCCGTTATAATCGCCGCGTCTAGACACGGATTTTAACCCGTTTCGCGCCGACAATGGCTCTTTCAAAACCCCAGAAAAGCACACACCCTTTTCTCAAGACACTTTCGATATCCCAAAGACCATGCACCGTCCCCGAGACCTTTTCAAACATTTCAAACTCGATTTTCAAAACATACAATTTTGAATTTCAAAAACCGTCTTGGGAAACAGTACATTGTTTTCCGAGCCGACTCAAACTCAAACCGTCTTTTGCAATTAAACTTAAGACGACCTTTCAACTAGACCGACTTGCGGAGATCCCTATCTTCGGAAGCCGTCCATAAAGCGACAAACGAATCTTTTTAAAAGTTTATATTTTCGAAAACTTCAGTCCACCATTCCAATTCCACCTAGTGTCTATCGAGTCGAACCAAACGTACTTATGGGTCTTTACTTATGAGCCGTCTCACCACGAGAGTCGTCCAACGGCGTCACGCCACCACGTTGGACACGAGTCGGAGTCCGGTCAACACCGTCACGTTATAAATCGAGTCAGCACCGAGGTACCACACACGGTCATCCTCGTCTTGTCGAGTCTGATCTTTGTTTCGTCCTTTGTGTTGTCTGCGTTCAGTCTTTGAATCATGTCGGATTGAATTGTAATGTGAGCCGTTTCTCTGCCTCAGAACCATGGCCCTGTCTTCAACTTCGTCCAACAACAATGACAACATAGATGTCATAACTGCTCAGCTAGCCAGCCTACTCACTGCTCTTAAGGTCACTCTGGATCGTGTCGAGACCCGTATCGACACCCTGAAAAACAAGGAAACTAGAGAACACAACACTCCACCCTTGACTGAAACTGAGAAAAGGCTCAAGCTCCTGGAAGAACAACTCCTAGCCCGGGGTAACAATATCCACCTTGAAAACAATTGAAGATTTGAACCCGTTAGGGATCAACTACCTGACAACTTTACCCTGGCTGATGTGCCCAAATTCAAGGAAGTGGAGGACCGACTCAATCACATCCGAGCCTTCAAAGACTACATGGCCATAAAAGGGGTTAAACAGAAACTTTTCACCCGGATCTTTCCATCATCCTTGGAACCGATCCCTCGCCAATGGTACTACTCCCTTGACCCAAAGAACCTCACTACCTGGGATGAGGTTGCAGTTGAATTTGCTAAGAAATATGCCGACAATGTCGAAATCAAGCCAATACCCGTACTCTTGAGGTCTTAACCCAAAATGATAAGGAGGGATTCACCGAATTCTTGACCCGTTGGAGGAGAGTAAGCACTCAGTTGGTCAGCAAGCCGAGTGAGTCAACTTTGGTGGAAACGTTTGTCAACAATCTCCGACCGGTGTATGCCAACTTACTGAGGTACTAAAACATCAAGACGTTCCAGGATCTGCAAATCCTTGGAACCCGCATTGAAGACGACCTCCGAAAGGGTGTCCTAGCCAAAACCACCGGTAGAGGCTACCAGGGATGCACATCAACCGGATCTCGCCCTTATGGTCAAACGAACAAAATTGACGAGGTCAACCTCCTCGAGCCAACCGCCAAGAGAGCTGAACGCCCTCAAAGAGTGTTCACCAATATAGGGTCAACTTATGCAAGCGCCCTGAAAAGGCTTATGGACCGAGGGAAGTTACAGCTGATCGGACCCACTCCAGATCCGTCTGATGCTAAGAAATCCCACTTCTGGAACCCTAATGCCTACTGTCAATACCACCAAGGGAAAGGTCATGACACAGAAACCTGTTTCAAGCACAAACATGTCATTCTGGACATGATCGAGAAAGGGAAACTACCTTTGCCTCCACCGACCAAACCAAACAACAAGACAAACCCTTTGGAAATCTATGCTATCTCCGACGATGAGCCGACCTTGGACTGCTCACACCTCATCTCACCAATTGATGACGAGGTGAATGCCTTGGAGAAGGATGCCTCTGACGGGGTATTCGTGTTCAATGCCGCAACTATGCTTGCCATGTTCCAACAAGTTGAGGAAGTTATAGCCAAACTCTCCGAAAGGATTACCCGACTTGACGTCGCCTACCGACGACTGATTTTCAATCCTCCAACACCACGCCCGAAGGAGGGTCCCCCAAGCACCCAAAACTACCCTCACCAGGAAGGATTGCTCCCGCGACCATTCTGGCATGCACCTCACAATAATCACTCCCACAATAATCAACCTTACAAAAACTACCCTCACAAAAATTACCCTCACAAAAATCTCCCTCACAAAAATTGCCCACCGAGGAATACCCCTCCAAGGTACCCTCGGGATCCCAAAATCAATGGTATCTGGAGAGATGATGTTTAGGATATCTATATAGTCCCAGGGAAAGAGAAACGGGCAAAAGAGATCGGTCATTATACCCGGTCCAGACGCTCCTGTAAAAACCCGAACAATTCAACGGTCGCTCCAACTACGAATGACCAAACTGTCCCAGACACGGACACTCAACCCAAGGCTCCCGAGAATTCGATCCTCAAACAACTGAAGAAAGCAAAAGCCGATATTTCAATTTGGCAACTGATCGCCACATCCTTCGAGCATCGGTAAGCTCTACAACAAGCCTTGGGAAAACTGACTGTGCCCTCTACTTCCTACCCCAAAGAAGCAGTGGCACACGTGACAAGGGATGTCCCCTACCTGAACAACCCGGTCATCTTCTCTGACGAAGATATCCCTCCCTTCGGAGCCAACCATAACCTGGACCTATACATCACCGTACAGTGCCTCAAAAAGAATGTGCCTATGGTTCTTGTGGATGACGGATCCACGGTAAATGTCATTCCCCTCAAAACAGCTCATAAACTGGGTATTAAAGAAGCTGACTTCGTCCTAACATAACAAGGAGTACACGCTTATGACGGCACTCGTCATAAGGTCGCAGGGCTTATCACTCTAACTGATACGTGCATTTTATATAGCCTTTTTAGTCTTATTTTGCACGTATTTCTATGTATTTTTATACCGTTTTGTATTGCAATATGCCCCGAATTGGCTACTTTGGTTTGTTTTGTCTGAATTGCAGAAATGAACCTGAAAGTGGTGAAACCGTACTCTTTTCGTCCTATTTAGCACCCGTATTGAGGAGACGAGAGTGTTAGAGCGGGAATTATGCCTTGGAGTGCGTGAAGGGTGGTCAACGAAGCAGTCAGAGTTAACTCGATCGAGTGGTTTGGAGGACACGAGAGGTCGATCGAGCACTTTTACTTATTCGATCGAAATGCTGGATTTTGGAGTTCCTCGATCGAGAGGTATTTTGGCTCGATCGAGAGGATTAGCTGATGAAGACCTCGATCGAGTGGTTTTATATCACTCGATCTAGAGGTTTTTGTTATTATGCGGGCTTAGTGACCCGTGATTAGTTTTATTTCGTTAAACCTTTTATTTTCCTATTTAAGCTTTCGCTAATTAGGTCATTAGTACGCTTTTTCATCTGAGAACTCTCTAATCTTTCCTTTATACTCTTTACTGTAAACTTATTCTCTTTCTCTTTAATCTCTTGCTTGGATACTGGATTGTTCTTTACGCCGGATTGCTTGATATTGTAATCATTCTTTCCTTATTGATCTTAATCTCATTGTTTCTTTGCTTTAATTCTTGTTTCTCCCTTAATTATTTCTGCCCTAATTCTGTTTATGCTTAATTATTGTTATTTCATCATGCCTTCAATTAGTATGCCTTATATTATTATTGTTGACATCATTAGTAATATGAGTAGCTAATTTCTTTTATGTCGGGATTAGGGAATCCATGGTAGGATTGTGACGATGTAGCGAATAGACTAAATGATTTATTTGTGAGAACCTGTACCCATAGCAATTTAACTGTAATACCGACTTAGTTGAGTGCACGCTTCTAAGTCACCTTTAATTTGGTTAAATTTACTCCTGGATCGGAAGATTGGATTAAATAGACCTACTATGAACAGTAGACTACCCTAACGAGGACGGAAGTTAAGTTAGTGGAAATCTAGGATAGAAAGTGGACCGGAAGGACTTTTCCTGTATCCTTCTCACAGTAGATTGTCTAGACTATTTGCAGCTGAGTCGATAGACTACCATGGTGAACCGAAATCCTGGCATGCTTTCTCTTATTTGATCATCTTTATTATATTTTCTATCTTTATTACTCTTATTTAATCTCTCTTTCCTTTAATCCTTGTTTAGTTAGAAATCAATAATCAAACCCCCCATTTTGTGACCCTAACAGACGGACCTTTAACAGATATCTTGCTTCCCTGTGATCGATCCTGCTTATCACTAACTTCTTTGTTAGTTTTAATTAGGTTTATTTTTGGTACAAAACGACAGTATCACTAATCGTTGCAACCAGTCCACTGGAAAGGCAAACCAGTTTCTAGGTAATCGACATCGACGCCTCCTTCAACATGCTTCTGAATCCATGCCGTCAAGGCGGTTACCTCCACCCTTCATCAGAAAATCAGGGTCTCCTTCAACGGGAAAACGATCACGATTCCTGCTTCCCCGATCAAAGCCATCATGAAAAAGGGAATAGCCTCCCAAGCCATCGAGGAGGACGACAACGAGATGTGGGGATTTCAAGCTGTGAATGCCCTAACTTATGAATCATCACCTCTGATTGTGACCCGTTTGCCAACCTCACAGTCAACCACATTCTGATGCGCCAGGGTTACTTCCCGGGTTTACCCCTCAATCCGTTAAAGAGCACCTTACGTCTCTTGAAACAAGCTAAGGTCCTCAACATCCCCTTCGGGCTGGGCTATGAACCCACCAGTGAAGATATCCAGGAGATAAACCTCCTAATTCGGAAGCGCAAAAAGTACGGAGTTATCCTCCGTCCCTATCATCTAACCCTCAATGGATACTTTGTCCCCGAGGGAGAGTCCGAGCTATACCACGGCTTTCCGGAGCCGATATATGACTTTATGGCCAAGGTCAGGTACCCGGGTATAGAAGTCTTCCAGGAAGGCTACTTCATCGCCAACAACACCGAAGTTACATCAACCGAGTCTAAGTCGTCCCCATGCCTTGAAGGACAAGCTATCACTCTCCTCTTTGGAGAAGATAACAACAAGCACCTCGACTATGAGGACATCATCAACATTGCTCTAAAGGACAACCAGTTTGATCCCACCGCCTTAATCTCTAATACTGACCCAGAGAAAGCTACACAGGGCTGGAGGAAAACTGTCAAGTGGACCGATTGCCAAGGCCGCGTTCTCAAGATCATAACTGGAGAAGGCCCTATGTTCAAAGAGGGAAGTGAAGAAGAGTCTGAGTCAGAGTCTGTCTTAGCTCCTAACGCTCCTGATGTCCCAGTCAAGGTCCCATTCCCACTGTTTTATCACAAGCTTGTGGCTGCTTCAGAGGCTGAGTCAACTAGGGTCGTCCCCACTCCCATGGAAGGTGACAACCTGGAGCCTGTTCCAGGGGCCACCTCCTCTACTGTGTCGCCTCTGACCGACCATGAGATGTCTGTCCTATCCGAGCTTTTCGCTCGAGTCAACTTAATGAACGCTATGTTTGCTTATGACTCGTCTCAATTTAACTACAATGCAATTCTGAATGACTATGAGGAATTTGACTTGAGTGACTACCCACCTCACTTAGCCAAAGAACTTGACAAACGGAAAACCAGGAACCCTATCATTGAGGAGACTGAACCTATTAACGTAGGAACCGACAACGCACCTCAAGAACATAGGATAGGGACAACCCTTGACCCCTCGGAAAGACGACAATTCAATGACCTCCTACACGAATACAAGGACTTATTCGCCTGGTCCTATAGAGATATGCCTGGGATTGACAGGGAAATTGCCGAGCACCGGATACCCATTAAGACCGGAGCTAAACCCGTGAAGCAAAAGCTGCGCCGAATGCGCCCAGAGTGGGCCCTGAAAATCAATGAAGAAGTGGATAAACAGTCCAAGGCCGGTTTCATCAAAGTGTCTGAGTATTCTGACTGGGTGGCCAACATTTTTCCTGTACCAAAGAAAGACAGGAGGATTCGGGTTTGCATCGACTTCAGGGATCTAAACAAAGCGAGTCCAAAGGACGACTTCCCTTTGCCACATGTTGACATTCTGGTCGACAGTACCGCCGAGCACGCCCTCCTATCATTCATGGACGGGTATGCTGGGTACAACCGGATCAAAATGGCTGAGGAAGACATGTACAAGACTGCATTCACTACACAGTGGGGTACACATTGCTATACGGTCATGCCTTTCGGTCTCATCAATGCCGGAGCAACCTATCAAAGAACCGCTACCACTCTCCTACATGATATGATTCACAAGGAGGTAGAGGTATATATCGATGATATAATTGTCAAGTCAAGAGAACGGGACGTCCACATCAACGCCCTTCGGAAATTCTTCGCTCGTCTGCGAAAATATAACATAAGACTAAATCCTCAGAAATGTGCATTCGGGGTCACCTCCGGAAAACTCTTGGGACATGTCGTCAGTAAAAGAGGTATTGAGATTGATCCAGCCAAAATCAAAGCCCTTCAGCAGATGCCTCGGCCTAATAACGAGAAGGATATTCGGGGAATTCTCGGTCAGGTTCAATACATCAGCCGCTTCATAGCCAAGCTCACCATGATTTGTGAACCGATCTTCAAGAAACTTCGCGCCTCCGATCACACCGATTGGGATGACGACTGTCAAAAGGCCTTCGACAGGATAAAGGAAATCCTATCCAAGCCTCATGCCACCTCAACAAGGGATTCCCTTATCCCTATACCTGACTGTCATCGACACAACCATGGGAGCAATGCTAGCACAAATAGTCGACGGCGAAGAACGAGCCATCTACTACATCAGCAAGAAATTCATCGAGTATGAGACGAGGTACACCCAACTGGAAAAGACATGCCTTGCCCTAGTATGGTCAACAAAGAAGTTGCGACATTACATGCTCTGCTACACGGTTCACATCTACTCCAAGATGGACCCGGTCAAATACATCTTCGAAAAACCCGTACTAAACATAAGGCTGTCTAGGTGGACACTCATGCTATCCGAGTTTGACCTCAAGTTCGTACCCCTCAAGGCTATCAAAGGAAGGACCGTCACCGATTTCCTGGTGGAGAATCCCGTCAACGAGGATCCAACGACCGACACATGGTCACTTCCTGACGAGGACATCCTTTGTGCCGACACCGACGCATGGGACCTATACTTCGATGTTGAATCTAAACTGAGAGGCTTCGGAGTAGGAATCCTTCTAATATCACCAGAGGGAGAACATGTTCCGATCTCGGTCATGCTAGACTTCGCCGTCACCAACAATGCCGCCGAATATGAAGCATGCCTCATCGGCCTACAAGCGGCCATAACACTTGGCATCAAAAGACTGAGGTTCCACGGTGATTCCTCACTCATCATCAATCAGGTGTCCGGATCATGGAAGATCTAAAGTGACAACTTAGCTCCCTACCGAGCAAAAATCAATCAAGAGGCAGAGTTCTTCGACCAAGTCGACTACTTCCACTTGCCACGAGAGGAAAATCAATTTGCTGATGCCCTAGCAAAACTTGCCGCGCTCGTCAACATACCTGACGACATGACATCGATTCCCCTATGTGTCGAGAGAAGGAGCGAGCCAGCTCACATCTGTGCCATCAACAACGACGAGGAAAACCATGTCGAACCCTGGTACCAAGCCATCCTCAACTACAAAACCAAAAATGAATTCCCTCCTAACTCTGATCCAAGAGGACAAAGAGCCATCCGTTTACTTGCATCACAATTCATGATAAACCAAGACCAATTATACAAAAGAACACCCCCAAAGGATTCTCCTCCTTTGCATTGACCATCACAAAGCCAAAAAAGTCATGGGAGAGATCCACGACGGAGAATGTGGCCCTCACATGAGCACAATTATGCTGACCCGAAATATCATGCGGTTAGGCTACTACTGGACCACCATGGAAGCCGATTGCCGTGACTACGTCAAACATTGCCACAATTGCCAAATCTTCGCCAACATATAACACATACCACCATCCCTTTTATACACCATGATATCACCATGGCCTTTCTCAACCTGGGGCATCGACATCATCGGAAAAGTCAACCCGATAGGCACTAACGGGCATTTGCTTCTTCCTCGTTGCCATCGATTATTTCACCAAATGGGTAGAAGCGCAGTCATATGCAGTCTTGACCGCCAAACAAATGGCCAAGTTCATCCGAAACAACATCATCTGCAGATATGGGGTACCCCATGAAATCATCAGCGATCAAGGCTCTCACTTCCGGGCGGAAACACAAGCCTTGCTGGACAAATACAAGATCAAACGACATCGATCATCCCCCTACTGTCCCCAAACCAACGGAGCGGTGGAGGCAGCAAACAAAACTCTTGTCACCATTATCAAGAAAATGCAAGACAACTACCGCAATTGACCGAGCAAACTCCCATTCGCACTTTGGGGATACCGAACCTCCATTCGAACACCGACAGGCACCACACCCTTCTACCTAGCATACGGTATGGAGGCGGTTCAGCCGGTAGAGTTAGAGGTCCCATCTCTACGCATCCTACTGGAGAGTCAAGTTCCTGAGGCGGAATGGACCCGTCGAAGGTATGAACAACTCACACTTCTAGACGAGCGGCGGCTCAACACCTTGTACAACGTCCAACTATACCAACGACGTATACAACGGGCATTCAACAAGAAGGTTAAACCTAGGAACATTAGGGAAGGCGACTTGGTCCTCAAGTCGGTTCGAGCACCATTACCCGTCGATCCGAGAGGGAAATTCAACCCAATTGGGCCGGGCCATACCTGGTCAAGAGAATACTTTCGAGGGGCGGAGTGAGACTGAGTGACCTAGACAGGGAGGATTTTACAAACCCGGCCAACCTAGACCAACTCAAAAAATACTACCCTTGAACCGTAGTAACCAACGACCTCACCCTAGTTTTACAACTAGCGACCACCTTAACCCTTTCAAGTCAATTTCCTCAACGTGTTCTGATTTGAAATTGCATGTTTTATCGAGTCTAAGTTGCGGCACCTTGCCCGTTTCGAATGCCCTTTGATCTGTCAAAGGCAACAGCCATTTTCACTCAAACAAAAAAACCCTTGAACTACGAGCATGGTTTGATTTCACCTCTTTAGGTGGATACGTAGGCAGTCCTTCTTATACATGAGGGATACAACCACAAAACCTAATCAAAATTTACAAAACATCCCGAACTACGATCATGGTTTGATTTCCCCTCTTTAGGTGGATACGTAGGCAGTCCTTTCCTACACAGGAAGGATACAACCATCCCCATCAAAAAACATATTCCCTTATGTTTACCCACATACAAAAAACATCACCCATATCAACTTTCAAAAAAAAGAAGAGGAAAAAAAACGGGAAAAACATTTCCTTTCCCCAAAAAATACAAAAAAGAAGCCTTTCTCCCTTCCTACAGAAATCCCATTTCCCGAGTGCAAATGTTTAGGACAATTCAAACCGAATTGCCTTTACAAAATGGATGGAAGAAACAAGCGTTCACAATTTTGACACAAGCAATCCTCTTATTTAATTAATAATGGGAAGGATTACAATTTCAAAAACAAATAAAGCTCGGTAAGTCTAAAACTTGTCAAAGCTAAGGTGTCGACTAAAGCACCTCACATAATAAAACTAGCAAAAAAACACACAATACATAGCTAGTACAACATAATAAAAACTCACAACACTAATACAACATAATAATAAAATGGGTAATGGAGGTCTTCACTCTTCCATTCTACCCTTGCCTTTTTCCCTCGTGGTACAGCTTCCCCTTGTTCTTCTTGTTGGCCCGCCTAGCTTGAACTTCCTCTTCGGAACGGATCCTCAACGGATCTACAACAGCGACGGCCCCCGGTCTCTTGCAAGACACCATGTTCGGCCCAAAACGAGCCCATACACGGCCTACCACATCTTTAGGACCCGAGCTTCTCCTCTTTGGTGGCCTCATCGCATCCGGGCTAGCTCCATCGACATAATCCTCAAAGAAGGCACGGTTGGCCTTGCCAACCTCTGGATACTTCAAGTCAATGACCTCGTCCTTACGAGATTTGGACCTCTCGTCCAAGGTTGGAGTTCTTGATCACTTGACATAAGCGGGAGTCACCCATGTCGTGGCAACGGGGTTTGGTACCTCCCAAAGCGTCCGAGTGGCCCACCATCTTTCAAAGACCTCCACAAGCTTAGAGTTCCGAAAAAACATTCTCTTGGATAAGGGTATATTGAGCAGGCACTTTTTGTTCACGCCCCATTTGCCTCCTGAGCCTTTCAGGGTAAATGAAGGAAGCAACCTTCAAACCCACCACCATCAAAGAAAGAGGACTAGCACCCGAAGCGGGCTACCCCGTGAAGGACCTCAAGTGTCACCATGGAACCACCCAACGGATATGAGGACCACCCTCCTCCGCCAATCTCGCGGCCCAATAGGCCTCGGTGGAAGCAAAACTATCAGAGTATAACTTCTTCCTCATGGTAAGGTGACGGAAAGAATAAGAGGAAGAATCAACCGGAGGCTCTACATACCTTATCCTCTCCAATAGCCACACTTGGAGGATCCTTGGAGATCCAAATGAGGGAGCCTCTCCACAAGAACCCTTCTTGTCCAAAGCTTGGATGACCTCGCCAAGCACCAACCATGATGGATCTCTACCATGCTCCATTTGCTCAACAACATGCACGAGGGTCATGCTACCATAGCATTTTGGCCCCTCCTTCTTCAAAGCATCAACAAAGAGGTATGCATGGACAAGGCAAAAGGCAAGAGCCCTTCTCCTAGCCACCTCTAAAACAGTGGCATCCAATCGGTTTGAGAAAATGTTGATAAGAGCCAACATATCCACACCATGAGGAGCAAGGAGGAAATTGACTTGGCTTGTTGACAAGCCCAACATTGAACGGAATTTCTCCTTATAACACAACCGAGTCGGAGGAAGCACCGAAACACAACCCGGCCACCCACCAATGGCTCCTACTTCTTCGGCAAGAGGACAAATTTTGCCTTTCGGGAAAACAAAAACATGATATTTCGAATCCCAAAACCGAGATCATGCTTCAAGAAATGAGGATTGCACCTTGACTTAACGAAGCACCAACAATTGACCAACTCCCATGCAAACGAGTTGATACTTTTCGGGATGCGACAAATCCCGGCACCATTGTCGCAATGCATTCTCAAAGGCATCCATGAATATTTTTATGGAAGAAGAAGAAAGGTTTTGTAGAGATGTTTTTCTTGTTTTGGATGATGAAACAATGAAGCACAAACATCCCTATTTATACAAAATAATCAGCGCCTTTTTTCCGAAAAAAGGGGATGCTGACTTCTATCGTTAAGCTACTCGCGCCTCTTTAGGCCTGTTCTCAGGATTCCCACCTTGAATTGTCCCTTTCAAGTTGTGTTTTCTCCTGACACCTCAAACCTCCCGCCGGAATGCTCGCGCCTCTTCGAGACAGTCCAAGACGTTTTGTGTTTTCTCACACTCAAATTTCCTTGTTTTTGCGTTTTACGAAATCCGACACAGTTTCCATGACGCAGCTTTAAACATACGGATTTTTATTTATTTTTTTAAGAGGGAAGGGCTAGTCGCCCCGATCCGCAAAGGATTATTTCCATGTCAGTCGAAATTCTGGAAAATTTTTCGCTTTTTCGCTATTTTCCCAGCAAAAATAAAAATCGAAAATTGATAACACGACATCAGTTTTCCTCAAAATTTCAAGTACTCACAAATCCGAGTCTTGATCTCACAAAAATCAAATCAAATACACTCGAAAAAATCTGTTCTAAAATTCACCCCTGACGGTTTGAGTTTGAATTTTTCGAGTTACAAATCAATTTCAACAATTTCGATGCAATTTAATTCAAGACACGAGTTAATTGCTCAATTTTCAAATCAATTCCTTTTGAGAAGTCCAAACGTGACGACTTGTCGCGGAATTTTCAAAATATCATTTCAAATTTCAAATTTCAATTTTAACTTCGAGTCATCATGGTTAATTTTGTTTTCAATCAAATGCTTGTTACGTATTCACGTTTATGCATACGTGCTATATGTTGCCTGTTTTCTACACTAACGATGCAGTAACTGGTGCGAAGCAAAAAGGGGAACTGACAGCCGACAGGGCTTCTCCGAAACACAACAAAAAAAAGCCAAAAATCACAAAATAAACCACAATCTAAAAACACATATATACAAACCGCCTCACGCAAAATGTAAATATGTACAGACAAGAGTCCAAGACACGGGCAAGCAACTACAACTACTCAGCACCTCCCGTCGGACCAGTCTCGGTCTCATGAGGAGTCGCGGGCAAGGCAGACAAAACCATCTGCTCAGGCTCCCTCTCCGGAGAACTCTCCAACGTCTAGTACTCCATCGTGATGCAAA
This sequence comes from Silene latifolia, assembly GCF_048544455.1. NCBI lineage: Eukaryota > Viridiplantae > Streptophyta > Magnoliopsida > Caryophyllales > Caryophyllaceae > Silene > Silene latifolia. The sequence goes on from NC_133535.1 coordinate 87,067,872, forward strand.
GCTCCTCCGCCGCAGCCATCTGAGCCCTGAGAGAGGCAATCTCTGCATCTCGGCCCCGCAACGCGTCCTCACGATGCCTCAACTCCTGGTATCGACTGGTGATCCCCTACCCATTGGCCTCAATCGTCGACCAAGCTGCATCCAACTCAACACGGACCCAAGCGAGCTCCGCCGGATCCGCAGTACCCTGGAAAACACAATACAGATCATTAAGATCTAAAAACGTAAAATGCAACACAAAATACACAAAAACAACATACAAAAAGTACCTAGGTAAGCCGAATCTCCCTCGCAGCCATGTCACCAGCAAGTGCCCTCCACCAGTTAGCCATCCGCCATAAGGCTTGATGACTAGCGGTCGTCACCTAAAACCAAGAAGGTGTTAGGTTTAGTTACCTATTATTAGACTCCTCTAATAGTGAACTAATTAACTTCTTAATTATTTGTTCTTTAGATCTAGTGCATGCATAACAAAATAAGAGATTTATAAGGAAAAACAATGTGCCTTACATTGTGATATGGTCCGAAATTAAGGGCACAAATAAGGTCACCTTCCTTATTTGTTCTTGAGCTATAATATGTTGGATGATCCTCCAAAATCCCAATGTAGAGATTCTCCTTTGATTGCACCCAAGACTTATCCCTTAAACTAGTATACTAATTAACTAGATTAATACACTAGTACCCTTAAAATTAATTCTAATAATATACTTATTACTACACTAGTAATCCTATATTGTGTTTAAAATTTATGATGAACAATTTATGAAGATTCTAAGACATTTTAGAGAGATGTGAGAGTAGTAAAGAGTTTGCATGCATGAATGAATAATGGTAGTGTGGTGTATGTAATAAGAGAACAAAACTCTCTTAAAAGAGAGTAGTGAAACCGCTGGAGGCAAGAGGAAGGAGCCAAAATTGGCATCTTGCTTTTCACTTTTTCTCTTCACAATACAATAGGCATGTAAGCTAGTCTTTACTAGCCATGATGATGTCTATTTCTCCTAATAAAATAACATCATCCTAACACCCTATACTACCCAATATTTCGGTCCATTTAACATAAAATGGACTACCATTTTATTTTGTCAATTTGTCATTTGTCACACAATATATCACATGTAGTATATTACGTGTTATTAATTAATTTAATGCATATTTATCAAATAAATATCATTTTATAAATTAATTAAATCACACATTACAATTTGACTTGTGATACTTGATCACATAAATAAAATGGGTCACATAATTATAATTCACAACATCTTGTAATTATAATTAACCATTCAAACTCATCTTTATTGTTTCACAAACAATAAACAATTTTAGTAATAAGTATTTCAATTACTAAAATAAATCTTATTTAATCCCATTACAATAAGATATAAATAATCTCTCTCACAATAGAATTGTTCAATTTTAAGGAATTGATTAACTTGTATCATCATACAATTAATCAATTTGTCCATTAAGGGAATTGTACTTTAGGTGTGACCTTAAGGGATCAACTGATCACCACCGTCAAACGACAGTAATGTCAAACTCTAGTTAGCCAATCATTACCGATTAATGACGATCAGTTGACTATATAATGAATCATCCCTTACATATTCTTAATATGAGATTTAAAAATGTGATCTCACTATTGTTGAGGACACATACTCCAACAATCTCCCACTTGTCCGAGACAAGTGTGCGTCACCAATTCTCTTGTCCTATTACAATATCCTACTCAATTCAAGGTGTCTCGCAGGTCGTACTTGCATTTGATCATATCTTGAGCGGTTTCCTCGATCTGGAGTGTAACTGTCTGACCGAAATTATCTACCATAGATACCTTCCGAGCGTGGCCACGCATTTCCAGTTCACTACTCCTCGAGTGGCCTTGAGATTTCAAACAACCCTGATAAGGGGATGGACAATTCCTATCGCATTATTCCCTTTATTCAGCCATAGCTCATCATAACCCAAAATATACCCATTTGACCTCAGTTACGACAGTCGTAGAGCATAAATCAAAGTCAATCAGAAATTTGTGCCAACTTGGGCGAATAGTCTCTAGTCAAAACAATTGACTCATAAGAATACTATAGCAGCTCTTGCCATGACCAGGCTTTATGAATTACCAGAACTCTATAAGCGGTCACTGCCCGACAGAGTGTCTCATACAGTCTGTCTATGTGATCGACTAGTCATCCCGTATGACTCTATGGCACTTGAACTTGCCATCAATCTCATCACACTCTAGTCACTTCAAGACGTCACCTCATATAAGTAACTAGGGGCGAATACCATGTCAATCCAGTTCACTTTAGTGGGGTCCAATTTGTCTTTACAACCCATTTGAATTTAACAAAGTAATGGGTGAGTTTTAATAAAACTCAAACGATAAATGCGATTATCACATATGAATAGTCAATACAATATTACTACTTCATATCTTATAATCTTTAGTGTACCTTTTACACTAGTCGAAATGCAATAAAAGCTTAGCAAGTGGATATACCTTATATCCATATATTCCAACTTTGTCAATTGTTATTTCCTTCTATTCAACGTTATTTCTAATAACATGAATTTATCTAAGTATATGTCTAGACTTCTTACCAGACTTGGGCTCTTTAACTTGAAATATGCTCCCACTATTATCGCATAACTTGTGATAAAGTCATTTGTAGAGGGATTCACCCTTAATCCCTACGTTGACCATTTTATCACAATTTACTTAGATTTGTTTTGTAGAATTTGCAATGCGCAAAACTAAAACACTTTTCTAGTCTCTTACTCCTTAGTCAATAAGACGTCCTAGGATTTCAACAAATCCTTTTCGGTTTGGAAACTAAAGTTTGTGCAACCCTTCAACACATAACTTAGTTTATCATCCAAACATATGAACGAATCCTTAATTCTTCTCAAGAATCTCAAGGATGTTCTTTAAGGCTTTCACAAGCCATATCATGGGAATTATCTTGCCATTGACTTATTATGCTCCTAGCATATACTACATCACGGCGTGTGCGTCTGTTGGCATACATGATTGTTCCAATAGCGGAAATATTAGAAATCGACTTCATGTAATCAACAACTTAATAGGTTCAGTGAATGACCATGACTCCATCATAGTAATTCCACTTTCATCACCATGAATAACCTATTCAACCTTGTTGATGTTGAATAGATACGAAAGATCTTATCATCATAAGACTCTCAATTCTATTCCAATATTCTCTCACATAGATTCGGTAATCTAAAATAGATTGCACCTTTTCCTAGTCTCCCAATCACTCTTTCACAGAAGAGAGCATTGGTACATTATTCTCAATAAGTAATATATCTTCAACATATAAAACATGGAAAGATAATTCTTGCTCCCACTTAACTTCATGTATAATTATGATTCTTCAATCATGTGAATGATACCATTCTCGATTATCACATGAACGAAAAGAATAATCCTTTAATGCTTGCTTAAGACTATTCTAGGATCACTTAAGAAAGCTACGCATAATATGTTAGGATTCTTAGATATTCAACTAAGATTTTGTGTTCCAAACACATTCCTTTTCTAAATTCCCATTTTAGAAAAACGAATCTTTATTATCATTTGTTATTCTTCATTAAAATGAATTGTAGCAATTTCTAACATGATTTATCTTGATCATCTTCATGTCGATATATGCTTTTAAGTACTCTAAAGCTCTATTCACTTTAAAGAGACCCTCGCCTTCAAGTAAATCTACTCCTTGAGTAATAATCTTTGGATTGTAATGTTATGGCTCGTATGTAACAAAGTCGATTTAGGACAATACCATTACTTTCGCAAAGCAATATTTTAATAGCAAGACATGTGTGCTAAACTCCCACTGAACTATACTCCCACTCTATCTTTATAGATTATAGTTTTATTACTTTCACAAAGTAACACATTAACTATAAGACATGTTTGTGACAATCTAATCTACTCCCACTCTATCTCTTAGAAATACCTCTATCTTCTTAAGAGATAGCTTTGTGAGTTACAAACATATGTGGGAAATTAATTTGGAAGTTTGATTCATGTCATATGCGTGTCTGATCCATGATTTGTTAGACTCTCTATTTCAGGTATCTCATGGTTGACCATCCGTTTTAGAATTACGTATCCATTTTGGATTGCAAATTCCCAAAATTGAGTTCAATAACTCAAACTGACTCATATTAGTTTAATCTTATGGGTAGTGACACAAGGTCATAATCCATATTTAATAAATCAGATTCATTACTTAGATCTTTGCCACTACGATCGGATCGTAATGCTTTACTACTTTGTTCAATTGGTTCTCTACGTCATTTAGAAATTCCTTTAAATTTCTCAAATGCTTCACTTTATATTAGATTAAGTAAATATGCCCATATCTACTTAAATCATCGGTAAAAGTAACGAAGTAGTCATAAATTCTCCTTGTGGTGATGCTCATTAGAACATATACATCGGCATGTATTAGTCCCAACAAATCACTTGCTCGTGTCCCTTTACCACTAAAGGAAGTACAAATCATTTTGCAAAGGAGACAAGATTCACATATTCCATATGATTGAAAATCAAATGATCCAATAAATATAGTCGACACTAGCATTTTAATGTGTTTCTTATTTATGTGACTTAATCGAAAAAGTCAAATGTACAATTCATTTGGATCACTAGCTATGAGTCTTTTGGTTTGTATGTTTAGATATCTTTGTTTGAGTTGGAAGTGTCTAAAACATATATATCATAAATAGAAGTGGCTTGGCTCACAGCCAAGTCATATTCAACAAAAATACAACAATTATTTTTGATTGTAAAAGAACAATCCTTCCATGTCTAACATAGAATAAATGTTTTTAGACAAAGTGGGTACATAATAACAATTATGTAGATTATAACTCAAAGCTATTAGCTAAAACAAGTACATAAGTCCCTCTTGAAGTGGCGGCTACCCTAGCTCCATTTCCACGTCGGCGATCCACATCACTCTTGTTTAGCTTTTCCACATTTCCAAGTCCCACTTGGAGTGATAAGTCCAACATTGATATCTTCCAAATACTTGGGGCAATTACTCTTCCAATGGCCCATGACATTACAATAATGATATTCTTCATAAGATTGGGCACCCTTCTTGGTTTTGGTTGTGGTAGTCTCACTATCCATTTCCAATTCATTATCAGGTTTGGGTTTCTTACCCATCTTTGCCTTCCCTTAATAATACCAATACTCCTTTCAGTTGCAAGGACACTCTTGCTAGAACTCCCACTGAATTTAATATTTCTCCTTGTTTCTTCAAACAAGGATGCTTTGAGTTTAGTGAGATTTTCTTCACAAGATTTTCTTACCAAAGTGGTAGGCATTAAAATTGGAGTGGGTAGTGTGGAGGTGGTAAAGAAGCAAAGATTTCCATCCTGACCAATGCGACAGCGTAATTCTCTAATCGTAGCATTGTCATACTCGGAGCATTTTTTTATCGAATGATTGGAGCTATGAATTAAAGATGATTGCTGTAAGAGTATTAGGTGAATCCATTGCGAATAAATAACTACAAAAACGGAAATGAAGGAAATAATAAACATCTATCATTTTAATAATACTTGTAAACAAGTATTGCATTTATATAGTGACCTCTACCCAACTATTATAAATGATTCCGGAATCCAAATTCATATTAACTCGGGCACGGTGAGCCGATTCATCCCTTTTAATATAACTCGGTGGATTAACTCTTAATCGATTCTACTTCTAGAACTCTCGGTCGATAAAATTACATTAATATTTATCTTTTTCCCGGAACACATGCGACTACGGTCACGAATACTTCCGTTGAGCTCAATCCAAATTTTGATGTAATAACATTTTATTACCCAACGTAACAAGTTTAGCACCCCGGTGAGCCGAGCCTACTTCCTCATGAAATTGGGACTCATGGTTTCTATTATTTGGTAAGGCTAATTCTCAATTATTATTTAGTGAGAGGTCTTGTCAATTTATTATCTATCACGTTTTAAGTGAATTAAAGCGGTGAACTACGATAATTATAATTGACACGGTCGATGACTCGATATGATATGCATGTGTTGTTATGGCGATTTGGCAATGCATGCAACATAATAAATTAAATGCTAAGCAATAATAATAAATTCCTAGTATGGCCTTCCTAAAATAGAAAATCAAATAATCTATTACATATTCGGAAACCAACTCCTTTGGTCCCTTGAATCTTCAAGTGGCACGCCTCCCAAGAACACCGTCTTTGTCGGAACGCCTTTCCGAATGGCACCGTCTTGAAGAAGCTCCATAATTACAAATAATAATAAATATACAAAGCTATTTCTATTATACATTTGTAATATGAAAAACTAGTAAAAATAAAAGTGATACGAGATCACAATAAATTACAACTGAATCAATATTCCCTTTCATAACGGGTAATATCGATTAAACTAAGGTCATACTAAGATAAAATTACATAATTCAAAATTATATAAATAAAAAGACATTCAATAATTGAAATATGCAGCATTATAATATGTATCTATCATGCAAAAATATGTGCCAAATCGCCCTATTTAACTTAAATCGTATATATAACCCGGATTTATGGAAATGCGTGATAATAACTTCTTAAAATCATAAATTAACACTTAAATCACATTTAAGCTCAAGTTAATTATCCTAATACTCTTAGGACTCAAATATTAGTCATCACTCAACTTTTGACAATAATTCAACTTGATTTAATTTTATGCTCATTTTTTACTTTAAAATCATAACATTTATGAAATAAATCCAAATTAAATTACAATAATTTCAAATTTTGAATTTTAAATTTTTGAACATTCTGGAATAAATCTATGACACTCATAATGTCAAAAATCATGGTTAAAATTTTCGAATTTATTTCGAGAAAATATAGTTGCAATTTATCGATTTTATCTCATAAAACATCTAAAGTATCCAAAAATTAATCCAATCAATTTTACAACTTTAGATCTGATAAGTGGGATATTTATGCAATCTAAATAATTTTTCTCATACCATGCAATTCATTTTAGCTATTTAGGCTAAAATAGTCACTATTTATGCCATTTTTACTCTAAAAATTCATAAATCATGCAAAATGAAATCATATCATCTCAAAATTTACATAAAGTTTGAAAATCATGCATGTGATAACATATTAAAGTTTCATGGCCTGGTTCAAAAAAACTATTTTTAACTATTTTACCTCTTTTAATCCATTTGTATCTCATAAAAATCATAAATCATGCAATATTAATCAAATTAATAAGATATTTACACACAATTTGTAAAATATGCATGTGAGGTAATATAAAAATTTCAAGGTCATAGAGTAAGTTTAACCATTTTTAATCATTTAACATCCATTTATGCCATTTTTATCACATAAAAATCATAAATCATGAAATATTAATCACATTAATATAAAAATTTTACATACAATACATAAAATATTCATGTAAGGTCATACTAAAATATCATGGCCAGTAGTGAAGGTTAACTTATTTTAGTGAATAAAAGTTCATTTTACTCAAAAAAATGTAATTATTTCACTAAAAATCATAAAAATAAGCAATAAATTACCATAAATCATAAAAATGACCTAAAAATATTTTAGGACCAGAATATATAACATGCATCATTATTTCGTGGCTTAATATTATAAATCACAAATTTTAAGTTTTATATGTTAACATTTTAACTCGGAAAAACAATAACCGATTATGCATGCAACATCCTATGCTCTGATACCACTTGTTAGGTTTAATTATCTATTATTAGACTCCTCTAATAGTGAACTAATTAACTTCTTAATTATTTGTTCTTTAGATCTAGTTCATGCATAACAAAATAAGAGATTTATAAGGAAAAACAATGTGCCTTACATTGTGATATGGTCCGAAATTAAGGGCACAAACAAGGTCACCTTCCTTATTTGTTCTTGAGCTATAATATGTTAGATGATCCTCCAAAATCCCAATGTAGAGATTCTCCTTTGATTGCACCCAAGACTTATCCCTTAAACTAGTATACTAATTAACTAGATTAATACACTAGTACCCTTAAAATTAATTCTAATAATATACTTATTACTATACTAGTAATCCTATATTGTGTTTAGAATTTATGATGAACAATTTATAAAGATTCTAAGACATTTTAGAGAGATGTGAGAATAGTAAAGAGTTTGCATGCATGAATGAATAATGGTAGTGTGTTGTATATACTAAGAGAACAAAACTCTCTTAAAAGAGAGTAGTGAAACCGGTGGAGGCAAGAGGAAGGAGCCAAAATTGGCATCTTGCTTTTCACTTTTTCTCTTCACAATACAATAGGCATGTAAGATAGTCTTTACTAGCCATGATGGTGTATATTTCTCCTAATAAAATAACATCATCCTAACACCCTATACTACCCAATATTCGGTCCATTTAACATAAAATGAACTACCATTTTATTTTGTCAATTTGTCATTTGTCACACAATATGTCACATGTAGTATATTACATGTTATTAATTAATTTAATGCATATTTATCAAATAAATATCATTTTATAAATTAATTAAATCACACATTACAATTTGACTTGTGATACTTGATCACATAAATAAAATGGGTCACATAATTATAATTCATAACATCTTATAATTATAATTAACCATTCAAACTCATCTCTATTGTTTCACAAACAATAAACAATTTTAGTAATAAAGTATTTCAATTACTAAAATAAATCTTATTTAATCCCATTACAATAAGATATAAATAACCTCTCTCTCACAATAGAATTGTTCAATTTTAAGGAATTGATTAACTTGTATCATCATACAATTAATCAATTTGTCCATTAAGGGAATTGTCCTTTAGGTGTGACCTTAAGGGATCAACTGATCACCACTGTCAAACGACAGTAATGTCAAACTCTAGTTAGCCAATCATTACCGATTAATGACGATCAGTTGACTATATAATGAATCATCCCTTACGTATTCTTAATATGAGATTTAAACATGTGATCGCACTATTGTTGAGGACACATACTCCAACAGAAGGTCCTTCAATACAATGTAAGGCAAAACATAAATGAGGAAGAATGTTCGGATCAGGAACTCACCCTCAGAACGCTCAACCTCCACTTCATGCCAACGTCGGTCACCCTCAGCAACCGCAGGCTCTGGCAGGTGCAGCTGTAGCTCCTCACCGCCCGGCCCCTGAAAAGTGGTCTCCGCCGAGAAAACTGGGGGCTGAGTCCTCATCAACGCATTGACCCCCTGCAATTTGGGGTCCACATCGAAGGTAACAAACCCTCCTATCAAAAGAGGCAATGGAAACAAAAGAACAAAGGAAAACATACCTCGATCGGGTACCAGGCAAGCCTCGACAACCGGAAGGTATCGTAGTCGACCTCCCGCCGCAACAGCTCCTCACCTCCCTGACCGTGAAGGTGCTCCTCAACCTAGTCGGGGGTCGACTCCTGGAACAACACCATAGGTGGATCGACCGGTATCATGAAAGTCTCATTAAGGCATTGACGAGCTAAACGCTCACCCAGGTACCAAACTGGCTCGATCATCGTCTCAAGGTACAAACGCTGGGAGCTGCGAGGCCGCAAACGCTCCCTCACAGCGGCCGGCACCTCTGTGTAGTGCTCCCAAGGCCACCCAACGAACTGCACCCAAGGCAAAACTAATCAGCTAACTGGGAGCTTTCTAAGCTACCTAGTCATCCTATCTCTGTCTGTTTCTACAAAATAGAAAGAGTAAGGGACAGCAACTTACGTCAGCAACTCGAAGGGCGTTCACACGACGCCTGCAGTCCTCGTAAGTCGACTTGGTCGACTTCTTTCGAGCCACCGTCCAGGCCCTCACAGCAGGGTACGTCGAAGGGACGCCACCGGTAGTCCCCGGACGCAGGGGGATGAAGTAAGCATACAACCAAGCCTGTAACCAAACACAGCAAACACAAATCAGCCAATCTTTCAAAAAATTGCCAAAATCAAAATCAAAATCAAAATCAAACTCAACAAAAACTACAAAAACGCTCATACCTCCAAGATGAGGCCGGGACCAACCAAAGCAGGAGCACTACCATCTCCCACCGCCTCCGGGCGTACCGCAGCGTGCAAGTACCGGGTGAAACTCGCCAAAGCCGGCGTAACCCAGCCAAACTGACCCAGAGTGTCGAGGTCAGCAAGGAGAGGAAGTACCTTGGTCGACAAGCGCTCACCCTTATCACCAAAGTATGTGGCACCCAAGAAGTACCACAACCACAACCGCGCCTCCTGCGCGTCAGCTCTAGCCTCAGCCTCCGGACTCGCCAACGGCGCCGAAGCGTAACCCACCACTCTCCTTTTGAAGTGATCCCTGACATATGAGCTCGCAATCAGGTACGGAGTGATGTTAGAAGGCTCGGGCAAAAAACTGCCGATCAGACGAGTAACCGCGGGAGAAGACACTCTCTCCGGCGTCTCCAAGAACTCAATAGGTGTCTCGCCACAGGGGAGGCCAGATATCATGGCAAAATCCTCTAAGGTCACACCGACCTCCCCAAACTCCATGAGGAACGACGACGTCATATCCCAGTATCGATCCAACATAGCGCGGATCAGACACAGGTTCGACCTAATCGAAGCCATATGAATATCCCGGCAGGCAGCCACCAACGGCCCAAAAGCCTACCTCTCTATCAATGCCCTCGTACCGGCTCGGAGAACGTCGTTGAAACCCAGACAGGTGGAGAAGCCTGAGAAAGTCCTCATGGTGCCGATCTCCTGAAATCAAAAACAAACAACGTCAGAACACCTATCCAGATCTGAAATGTCATAAATGACGAAAGTTCTATCAAGTGACATGACTCACCAGGCACTCATGCACACGGTAGAAATGTGTCTGTCAAGCCGAAGCAACAGCTGGCTGCCATCAAAACCCTCGGCCCAAGCAGGCGTCGTCCGCAGGTTCAGCCCCTACGGAGTTGTAACCCGTCTAGCCTCCCAACCCGCGACGTGAACGTCGTCCTTGACCGTCTCCTCTCTCCGTCTCTTCTGCCCACGAGACTCCATGTGGCGGATAGGAGGTATCTCAATGACCCTAACGACGTTCTGCAACTCCCGTCTAGTCGGCCGAGGAGCCCTCCTCCTAGTAACCCTTCTCTCGGAGGTACCAGCCTCAGACCCTGTCTGAGCTCTCTCAACGTGAGCAGCCCCAACAACAGGCTCCCTCAGCAGCAGCAGCCTCAACAACGGGCCCCCTCACAAACCTCAGCGGCTCTCTCAACCCTAACGACCTCCTTGAAAGGCCCCTCCTCCTCAGAAGCGTCCTCCACTACCGCCCCAGGCGCACTAGCTGGAGTACTAACTCGCCCGGTCCCAAACAGGTCCAATAGGGTCGCGGCAATGGACCCGATAGGTCTCGAGCACTCTCCTGCAATCAAAGAACGTCAGCCGAAATTTCGGCATTACGACGGCATGAAATGAACAAATCCAAAAAAAAAAACCTGCAAAGTAGAACAAGGGCAATCCCGCCCAAACCCAACCAAACAAAATAATCTACAAAAAAACGCACAAAAAAAAACGATTCGCCCTTCTTTTCAAGCAAAAGACGAGTCAAAACAACGAAAACCAAAAACGGCACCTCAAGACCACACAAGGTCCGCCAACAACCCAAAATACGTTCCCGATGCAATGGGGTATTTTCTACGGCTCAAAAAGGCAATTTTACGCCAATTTGAGCGCAAACAGGTCAAAATTTCAAAATACGACCACAACAAGGCAACGTGATTTTACCACGTCTCAAATCGACCTAAACTACCAATAAGGTCCATTCCAAAGCAAACTGACTCAATTCAAGCCCAAACGGACGCTTATTTTATCAGACATAAGACCGTCACAAAAGGCGAAAATTCCAATTTTGCCCACAATACCCAACAAAGGTCCAAAATGGCAAACACGGTCTTCCCCGACTACAATGCAACCTAGTGGGGCACACAACTCAAGCAAATAAACTTGACATTGTGAAATGAGACGGTTTCTTCGCCTCACTCACGTTTTTCGAGCATGGAGAACGGAAGCGGGGACCAAAATGCAAACTAAAAGCACCCCTATACTCCTAAACAGGTTTCTAACCTAATGCAATCATCAATTTCACTCGAAATTGGCTCAATCAAAAACGCCCAATTCAATTTTCAAGGGTATATGATTTCGCCCTAATTTAATCAACGAAAAGACCAACAAATTCAAATGGATTCAAGAGGAACTACATACCTTGAGATGACATGTTGATAATGGCAAGAAAATGAGCAAAGAAGCAAGTCGACAATGGTGGTTTTTGCCTGTTTGTCGCGTGTTTGGAGAAGACGAAGTGAGAACGGGGAGCTTCCTATTCTCGCGTCTTTTACAGAAAAAAAAGGGAAGCTCCCTTCCCTCGCCAAGGTGCTCGCGCCCAATGAGGCTTCCCCTTTACTTTTCCAGCGGAATTTTGGGCTTTGGCCCAATTTCCCTACATAAACTATCAAACTTCAACAAAGGCGACCAAGACCGCCGTTTCATCTTCAAAAATAATAGTGAAAATTTAAAATTCACTATTCCTTCAAATTTCAAACAACGGCGATTAAAACCGCCATTTCACTTCAAAAAATAATAGTGAAAATTCAAAATTCACTATTCCTACAAATTTCAAACGACGGCGATTAAAACCGTCATTTCATTTCAAACAACAATAGTGAAAATTCAAATTCACTATTCTTCAAAATTCAAACAAACGGCGATTAAAACCGCCATTTCACTTCAAAAAATAAAAGTGAAAATTCAAAATTCACTATTCCTTCAAATTTGAAACGACGGCGATTAAAACCGCCATTTTATTTCAAACAACAATAGTGAAAATTCAAATTCACTATTTCTTCAAATGTCAACGGCGGCAACATAAACCGTCACTTCAAAAACAACAATAGTGAAAATTCAAATTCATTATTTCTTCAAATATTAACGACGGTAATTGAGGCCGTCACTTCAAAAACAATAATAGTGAAATTCAAAATTCGCTATTTCCACGGCGGCGTCACAAGCCCCATCTGTCAAAAACAAGCAGGTAGCGGGATCCAAACCCGCTATCCCCTCAAACATTCAATACAAGCACCAAAGTTCCCCAACAGGATGTCGGGGGCTTTCTCGCGAAGCCCGCTATTTCAAAACAAGCCCATCCAACGTGGCTATTTTCACGGTCGATCAACCGACCCTTCACTGTGGCTGGCGGGCCTTACAATCGCATATGGCTGGCGAGCCTTACAACGCGCAGCGGCTAACGAGCCCCTTCATATACGCACAATGGCTGGCGAGCCTTACAACGCACAGCGGCTGACGAGCCCCTTCATATACGCACAATGGCTGGCGAGCCTTACAACGCGCAACGGCTGACGAGCCCCTTCATATACGCACAATGGCTGGCGAGCCTTACAACGCGCAGCGGCTGGCGAGCCCCTTCATATGTGCACAATGGTTGGCGAGCCTTACAACATGCAGTGGCTGGCGAGCCCCCTCATATACGCACAATGGTTGGCGAGCCTTACAATGCGCAGCGGCTGGCGAGCCCCTTCATATACGCACAATGGATGGCGATCCTTACAACGCACAACAGCTGGCGAGCCTTTGTCTGCAAACAATATACAGATCGAGGACGTATCCCGAAGATACCTTGGGTACGACGCCTCCACACAGCTGGCGAGCCTTTGTCCGCAAACAAGACACAACTCAAGGACATATCCCGAAAATGCCTCAGGTATGACTCCTTCTTATGGCTGGCGAGCCTTTATACGTAGTCTAACGGACTTTAAATGACCCACACGGACAGTCAACAGACTCTAAACTGTTCCCAACGATAGGTCTTTGGCTCGTACCCTCGAGTTGCCTTGGCGTCGCCCTTCCCGACGGCAGGTCCTTGGCCCGAATCCTTTCGAGCCGCCTCGACGTCGCTTGGGTCTCCAGGTTGTAATCTTCGATTGACCTGGGGGCTCTACTTTGACTTTCGCCCTGTCCAAGCCTCAGTCAAAGTGGGGGCTCTGTAGATACCCAGTATATGTCGAGTCTCCAACAACCACCCGATGATTATCGGACTACAACATGCTAAGGAATCGCAGCGTTTGATTGACAGTTTGTGTACAACTTTACGTCCGAAAACTTAAAACGATTTCGAAAATAAAACTTTTCAAAACTTTTTCAAAAGTACCTGGAGTGTTTAATGCATGACGACGGGGTCGCAATGACACTAACTAGAGTCAAAATCAACACCGGACCAAAAACCGACTCAAAATTCAAATCCCGACTCCAACAACGAGTCAAACCGAGTCAAACACAAAAAACAAAACCATTCAAATGCTTATATGTTAAGATTTCCCGGAATCTTACATAGTCAAGTATCAAACATGTTCATCCAAATCCTAGGATAGAAAAAATCATGATTGCACTTGTGTGAAAGCGACAAGACACCTCGAAGACGTGCTACATGGCTCGCACCTCTTTGAGCAGCCCAGGTGGCCACGTCGCTCAAAACTCACACAACCACTCATTCTCCTATAAATAATCCTCAAATGCAACCATTTGAGAGTTACACGAGCGTCCGCCTCCTCTTTTCTCCCTTAAAATTCTAGACTCGACTTCCTAAGTCACAATCCGACACGTGTTTACGACCTACCGATCGTAAACACAAGCCTTACACATTGTTTGGTATTGTCATCGTGCATTAAACCACTTGAACGACCATCTCGACCACTACACCATCACTAAACTTAACAAAACACTCTTTTACTTACCAAAACGGTTTTAAACCGAGTTTTCCGACCAAACGACTTGATACACTTACGTCGATTTCTCGCCAAAAGCCTGGCATATAAGTATGAGGGTGTTAAAATCTTCTTTTATCATGCTTTCATTTTTTTTATGACTATAACATGCTAAAACATGCATAACATGGTCCAAAACATGGGAAGAATGAGCCAAAACCGGACTTTTGGTTGAGGTAGAGGCTACCTACGTAGCAGATAGGCTCGCGCCTAAAGGACCCTGCCCAGCCTTAAGTTCAAACCGTGTTTGGTCTCTTCATCTCCTTTATTTTCATATTTTTAATCGGTTTTTACCATTTCAAATATTTTCAAACCATTTTCTTACAAGTTTTAACCATAAAACATTTTTCACCCTTGGTTCCTCATACCATGACGGTTTAATCCGTGTTTCGGTGATAATATTTGGTTAATTACATTTAAAAGGTATTTTAAAGCCTTTTATTTCATTTCTTCACATTTTGGAAGGTATTTTAAAGCCTTTCATCATTTCTTTGCATTTTCAAAACAAATGTATTAGTCACCAACACAAAGTCATCCTTGGTTCCACATACCATGTCGGATTTTAATCCGAGTACGATGATGAATGTTGACTAATTATATACAAATGAACTTAAAATAATAAGTTCATAATCATTTTCAAAACTATTCATGTCAAGCTTGCAAAGTGTAGATACCCGTATCCGTCGATATTGGAATTTATAGAGAACCCGACAAACACCCGATGATGATAGGACACATGTATTCTTTAGTTGTCATTGTCATTATTTGGAGCTCGTTTTACGATGTAGAATGGGCGTCGTCGATGAAGTATTTTATTAATTTAAATGATATTTAAATTAATGTTTTTTTAAGTGAGTTCATTTTATTAATTTAAATGATATTTAAATTATAGCTTTTTTTTAGGTGAATTCAATTTATTTTATTTTATCTTGAATTTATTTTCCCAAGTTTATTTTATTGAAAATAAAATAAATATTTGATTTGAAAAATCATTTTATGAGTATATTTGATTTGAAAAATCATTTATTTTAATGTGTTAATTGTTTTGAAAAATCGATTTAAAAATCGAAAAGAACTCGTTTTAAACACGTGTTTTAGAGCTCGATTATAGCTCGGTTTTTGAGCCCGTTTTCTTTACGAATTGGCACGAATCTCGAGTACACTAATCAACCTAAGCCTCTACCCATCCAACCCCAGTTCGAACCCCCTATCCACGGCCCAAATCCCGTCCCAAATCACCCCCAACAGCCCGCAAAAACACGAAGCGCCCCCCATTTTTTTGGCTCAAACCCGAGTCCAAAACCCGCTCCAAATACCACCAAAACCCGTGCCCATTAACCCTAACCCATACCCTAATATCCTACCCATATTACCTTACCTTAATCACCAAGAAAACCCCCCATACGAACCCTAGAAAACCCCCCAAAAGCTGCTGGACAGCAGCTATGCTCAGCCGAGCCCGTCTGCCTCTCCTCCCTTTTACCCTACTTTAACTCCCTATAAATACCCACCCTTCACCATACATTCATTCCTCTAAGTTCTCCATACATCCTACCTTCACTCACAAGCTTTAAACCTCAGAAACAAACCCTAATTGCCTCTCAAAAACCTTCCACAAAACCGACTTACAAACTGAAACAGTTTGTGTGTCCTCTTCGAAAAACAATTCGTTCCTCCATCAAACCTCCATCAAAATTCGAGTTTCTTGTTCCAAATTAACCACACAACATCCATCTACACATTAGACAAAGATTTACGAGCCAAATTGCCCTTGACAGTACACGAATTCCCTCGAAAAACAGAGTGTTATACACTCTGTTTTCGCGGCTTTTTCCTGTCTGTCCAGTTCTGTTTGTGCTCGTTTTTCGTGCCCAATAACTCAAAACGAGCAGGGATTGTTTTAAGATCTCTGTTCTCCTCTCTTTCTAGTTTTCAAAACATCTTTTAAATTGAATTTTCATCGTGAAACGAGAGAGAAATCGCTGTTTGAAAGTTGCTGTCCAGATTCGATAAAAACGTGTTGTTTGCTTTGTTTCTTCGTCGACGACGGCCTCTCGAGATAAAATCTACCATCGATTACGACCAAGACGGTGTCAACGATACATGTAGGTTGAGGGTGCATCAAATCCTCTTCTTTCTCCCTTTTATTTCGTTTTTTTATGTTTGTTCTTTTATAGTTTGTTTTGTTTGTTTATCGCTTTTTATTTATCGTTTAAATTAACTACGAAACTAGTTTAGTCCGAGTATGAGTTAAAGTACCACCATGAACACCCGCGTTGACTTGAGATGGGAAAGAAACCGCTACATCAGTCGGTCGTACACCCCCGTCTCATTTACATATCCTCGTGTTCAAGCTAGGACATAAATAAAACGAACTTCTAACTTCGTTCTTCGCTTTTGACATCTCCTCTTCTCTCGTGCAATTCGACCCACCTTAGGACCCGTTGCATGTTAGTATGACCTCTGATTGTTAACATATGACTTATTTAGATGACATTAGATCAAATTAATAACCTAATTAGACACTTTAGGGTACATCGACATAGCTTTAAAAATCAACTAACAATTCTGTAACTCAATGAACGCATCTCTCTTTCACCTAATTTCTCGCTAGTATAAGAGTGCGTGATTAGCACCTTCTTATTAACACTCGATGAGTTAAATTAATTAGCAAACTTGACCTAATTTGACCCCTTTTAGGCCGTGTAGAATACACCTTTGCGCGACATCATCTCAATCGATCAGCGTTGTTTCTAACTCGTTTTCTAACTTGTTTCCTATCCCGTTTTGCAATCAATTGATCTAACTAATGAATCTAACCTAAGAATTAGGGTAGGCTAGAACGTGTAGGCCGTGTTTGGCCGTGTCCTTGTGGTCCTTTTCTCGTTGTTTTCTTATCTTCATTTCGTTATTTCGTATCTTGTATTTACTTTGTTTATCGAGTCATGTTTAGTAGTTTGTTTGTAATTAATTCTCCTTTATCGAGTCAAACGATTTCTAAAAACCTTAGTTTTGTTAAGTTAGACGGTTGTGCCCCAATGCAAGTGAGAGCGTAGTAAATCGCATGTTGTTTAAAGCAACATGGCCCGATTTATGCTAATGCATGCTTTGGTGTGTGACCCAATGTCTAATTCGATAAGATTAAGTGGAAGCACGCATTACGAGGAGTGACCCAAGGCCGTGAGTCATGTAGGCCGTGAGTCACCCCTTTGTGCACGTTTTCCTAGGCCGAATGGCCATGTGTCGTGTATGGTGTCGTATATAGCAATTGTATTTAGATCGAGTTGTATCTTTAATTTATTGTTGTGTCGGCATGAAATGCCTGGTTTGTAATAGGTAGATCCCACGGCTCCCCCATTCCCCCTTAAACCTTGTTTGCTTTGTTTTGTATGTTGTTAGATTAATCAACCCACATGCTAAATTACAACTTTGACAAAGTTAGTTTAGTTGCATCTAAAACGACATAGAAATTGTTGTCACATGTTAGGGTTTAAAACGATGTTTGCATATCATATATCGTAGTAGCTATGACCTTGTTTGAAATCCGATACTTGACTTAGTAGAGGCCGTTATCGACGGGCGGGGTTAGGTGTCCTTATGGGCTTCCTAACACGTACCCTCACCCCTTACTCAAGATCTATGGTTTGTGGATCCGTCTAAATACCATTGGATTACGAGAGTCATTCAAATCGAGTGATATAGGGTACAAGTCTTTATCTTTAATCACTCGTAGTCGATTGGCTTTATGCTTTTCGATGAAAGGTGTAAAGTTGACTTGAACGGTTCCAAGTTCCCATAAAACTTGGTGGCGACTCTAATATGTCTTAATTCGATTCGAAAGAACCTCGAGTCGATTATGCCTAGTGTGGATCCCGCGGACGCAGCCTCCCGAGGGCCTTGTCCACGCTTTGGCGACTCCTGGGGAAAAAAGAGGACTAGTTACACTTTGTTTCTAGGGTCTTTTCCTCCGAGGTGAAACTTGAAAAGAAAGTGTCGGAAAGTAAAACATTACTCATAGTGCTACGATTCATGCATAAACCCTTAAGGACTTGCCCGGGCCGTCCCAGCGTTTCTTCGTGATGCGTGGGGGGCGACGTCCCACTATGCTAGGAAGCTGCACATTGCTCGCTTCCACTTCACCTCACGTGGTTCTTGATGGTGGGGACGATCTTCTAGGTACTCTACCTTAAGACACCTTGCTCTATAAGACCGCAAAAGGATGGAGGGCATAGACCTTCTTGTAGAAGACTTGCCGAGACTTAGAGATGTCTAGGAGCATACATCCTTATAACATGAGAATGACAATGTGCAAATTGTTTTCCCGAGTCTTTTCGAAATTTTCCATGTCCTTTTCGAAACCGAACTTTTGAACAACTTACTTTCAAAATAGCATGGTTTTAAAAACGCGGAATGCTGCCCAAATAGGACTAGAATTTTCGGCCCAAAATGAGCTTTTATAGCCGGCATGCTGCCCATTTCAAATCTCATTTTCAAATCAATCTTTCGTTTTTCAAAATCAATCTAAAGTGCCTCTCGAACCTCAACCAAGCATGAAATGCGTCAAGTCGTGTCCGGGTCATGGCCGTGTTAGGCCGGGTGTGTTTCGTTCTAAGAGTCTAGAACACGACCGTGTTGGGTCACCCAAGCTCACCTCTTGGGCTTTGAGTCATGTTGGTC
This sequence comes from Silene latifolia, assembly GCF_048544455.1. Taxonomy (NCBI): domain Eukaryota; kingdom Viridiplantae; phylum Streptophyta; class Magnoliopsida; order Caryophyllales; family Caryophyllaceae; genus Silene; species Silene latifolia. Next base: position 87,087,416 of record NC_133535.1, read on the forward strand.
GACCATTTGGTCTAGGATAGTCCACAGAAACGTCCAAGCTAGGCCATTATGGACGTTTCATATGAACCTATGGGCTATGTTAGTCCAATCACAGGTTTAGTCACACCGAGTCCAGTTTATAACCGATTTATGACAGTTTGAGTCATGTCGTTTTGCCGAGTCTAAAATGAACCAAGGTCTAAATCCAACCGTGAGTCGAACCTTTGGTTAGTCAGTCTCAAGTCGAGTCTTTGTTTGAGTCAAGTTGGGGTCGTGTCCTTAAGTGTGCAGGGGCTCTTACTTTAAATATTGACTCAGTACGGGGTTTTCTTGTAGAAAGGCCGCCAAAAACCCGACGTCAAGCAATGGAAGATGCTGTTAACAAACTCACTGAGGCTGTGAACCTCATGATGACCAGAATGGATGCAATCGAATCTAAGCTGGGTGAAGATTCCTCTTCATCTACCCCACCTCTGACTGATCTGGAGAAACGGTTCAAATTCATTGAAGACCGTCTAAAACTCTCTCAGGGGAAGAACATCCACTACGAAAATGCTAGGGCCTATGCCCCAGTTCAGGATAAGTTGCCCACAAACATGTTACTCACTGATATCCCAAAGTTCAAGGGCACCGAAGATCCAGTCCACCATGTTAAGGCCTATAAAGGGTACTTAGCACTGAAGGGAGTACCTGCTGACATGCTCTCTGAAATTTTTGCCCAATCTCTGGATGAACACCCGAAGGCGTGGTTCTATAATCTTGACCTTAAGAACTTCCCCACTTTCGAAGATATTACGGTGGAGTTCTGTAAGCACTATGCTGACAATGTTGAGATTCAAACCAACATAAGGACTTTGGAGGTAATGACACAGAAGGAAAAAGAAGGCTTTACTGAATTCCTTGCAAGATGGCGCGCTGAAAGCGTGAAATTAGCCAAGAAGCCTGACGAAGTTGAAATGGTAGATAAGTTCGTAAAGAATCTACGACCTATTTACCGCAATGCTCTGAAATACCAGAATTTTGGCTCTTTCAAAGAATTGATAAGAATCGGGATAAAGGTAGAAGATGATGTCATAAGGGCAGAGGCTGAAAGGCCGAAAGGGTACCAAGGGGCCTCATCGTCTAAGGGCAAGGCCCCAGCAACGACCCATATGGATGAAGCCATCAATCTCTTAGAAGGGCAATCGAAGAAGTCGCAGCGCCAAACACCTAGGGCATTCACCGATATCGGATGCACTTATACATATGCTCTCCAAAGGCTCATAGCCCAAGGAAAGCTGAAGCCTATTGGTCCAACTCCAGACCTTCCCGCTGATCAACAAGGTAAATGGTATAAACCAAATGCCTACTGTGCCTTTCATCAAGGGAAAGGCCATGATACTGAAAGGTGCTATCGACTGAAGCACGAAATTCAAGACATGATTGAGAACGGAACGCTCCCGATCCCAGCTGTTAAACCTAATAACATCACCAATCCATTTGGCGATCACTCCAACTTTGTTTATGTCGAAGACAATGTCGATTATTCCCATCTTATCCGCCCATGTCACTTGAAAGGGGTGTTTATCGGGAAAATATTTGTGGATTGCTTTGAATCCTTGCTAAACCCGAAGAATGAAATTCAAATCGGGAGTCTCGCTCTAGAATGTACTCCTCTCGTTAACGAAGTTAATAAAAGACAATTCGATTCACCAACCTTCATCATTGGCGTAGATCCTCAGAGGACTACCTCAGGATGGAGGCAGACCATCAAAGGGATCAAGGACTAGAACCGAGCATCTAAGCTGACAGCTGAACAAAGGAAAGCTCAAGACCAGATTTGAAAAATTATGAGTCGGGATCTGTTTTCTTATCTTAGTCGAGTCGAGTCTAGGACTTTCTTTTCCTGAAGTTGAGTCGTTTGTTCCGCGATGACCTAGGGTGTGTCCTAGGAATCGTTCCTTCGAGTCTGTCAAGCATTTGTCTTTCCAATAAAAAGTTACAGTTTCGTTTCCAAATATCTCTTGTTTCCAATCCTCAATCATTCCAAAACATGATAAAATGCACAACACACTCAAAGGCATCCCTGGGGTAGAAATACGTCCTGTTTCAAAATGTAAGGATATTTTAGGATCCCGTGTTTGATTCCTTTACCTATTCCATGTCTGGCGGTAGAAAACCTCCATCAAAACCAGTGTTTGTGACAAGCTTTTAGATGATTCTATGACAAACCCGGACTAGCTCCTTGTTTCCCCTATCAATGATGGAAGGCAAGCCTTTTTCCCCAACAAAATCATCCCCTCTCGAAGAGAGAAGATATCAACCCGTTCTAACAAGGAATTGTTAGTTCCTACCCAAATTAGTTGGCGAAGCCCAGTTTTCAAGGTGTATCCATTTATGACTAAGAGAATGAATAGAAGATCATTTTCAAAGAGAGAAAAAAGATGAAAAAGAATGAAAAGATGAAAAGATGAAAAAAAAAAAAAAAAAGGATGAAAGAAAAAAAATGAAAAAAAAAAAAGAAAAATGAAAAAAAGATGAAAGAAAAAGAAAAAAAGAAAAAAAGATGTTGAAGTTGAAGTTATTGCAGAACGCTTTTGGTTGAATGTCGAAGTTACGGAAGCCAGAAGTCAGTCAAGCACCCATAGTTGAAGTTCAATGGGCGAAGCCCAAAAGCGTAAGTAGTAACCTCTTTACCCTCTAAGTCCTTCCTGAGACAGTTACAAGGGGATAGTCGGGAATTTTGAGAATCATTCCGCTTGTGTTGTTATACCTAGCCTTTAGGGTCCAGACATGGAAATTTGAACCCGCATCATTTTCAACCCATTTGCACTCGGATTTCGTCAAAACCGAGACGCCCATTCCAACCACATCAGCAGCCATAGCCCTTGGCCTTAGCACCACAAAACAAACCTTCAGAATGATGGTTAACCATTCCAACTTGTTATTACCAAGCTCCACATCCCAAAAGATCCAAGCCTTTTACACCTAACCCCAAACACGGGATTTAACGGTACTTTACAGGCTAGAATGGGATATGACATGATACCTTAGGTGAAACCTTCGAGTGTGTACACACAATCAAAATGCCATGTTTATGCACCTTGATCGAACTACGTCGGATTTGATTTCGCTCCACGCGAATACGTAGGCAGTCCTTCAGAATAAGGGATTCAATCCACTCATCCTGTACAAGTTGTCATCTTGTCGGTTTCATACGGGTCTTAACCAAGTCCAAATGAAGCCACCTTTGTTTGAGTCGGTCTTAGCACTCGATGTAGGCTAGGATGAGGATATAGGTTCGGATGAATAGTATCAAGTCTCAGAATGAGCTTTATCTAACGGTGTAGGCAAGGATGCTCAGTCAGATAGATGTGGGTTTTTGTTGGGAACAGAAAATATGAAAAACCCGCTGAAAAGAAAGAAGGCGTGGAAGAAAAATAGTAAAAGCCCGCTGAAAAGAAAGAAGGCGGTGGCAAGAAATAATGAAAACTCGCTGAAAAGAAAGGAGGCGAGGAGAAGAGTGACAGAATGTTCCCAACAAGAGTGATGTGTGATGTCTAAGTGTTCTCGTAAAGTCAGTCTGTGTTCAGTGTCTGGGCGAAGCCAACGTTGTTGCTCTGTGGGTTTATTCCACCCTGTCAATGCCAAGTGATCTTGATTCCCATGTGCCCTCGGGAGCACGCCGATGCCATACGATATCTCCGTCCCAAGTTCGACGACCTTGTGATTCCCATTTGCCATCTTTTGGCGCCGGAACGGCCAATTTAGATTTCTACCCCCAACAAGTCAATAATTGAATTAAAACCCGTGAACACTTACGGTTTTATTTTCCTTTTTGTTTTACGGTAGCGGGCTACGCCCACGTTGTTTACGAGTCATATAGAATGTCTGAGTCGCATTTCATGCTCACCTATCAAGGTCCGACTTCAAAATTTCAAAATCACAAAAAAAATTTGCGAATTGTGGATAGATGATCCAAGTAGTGGAATCCTTGTGGGTCGATGATCCAATCCTTCGAAATTCAAAAATTCAAAATTCAATTTTCGGGTCGATGACCCAATCATTCAACATTTTCAAATTCAATTTTCGGGTCGATGACCCAATCATTCAAAATTTTCAAATTCAATTTTCGGGTCGATGACCCAATCATTCAAAATTTTCAAATTCAATTTTCGGGTCGATGACCCAATCATTCAAAATTTTCAAAATTAAATTTTCGGGTCGATGACCCAATCATTCAACATTTTCAAATTCAATTTTTGGGTCGATGACCCAATCATTCAAAATTTTCAAATTCAATTTTCGGGTCGATGACCCAATCATTCAAAATTTTCAAATTCAATTTTCGAGTCGATGACCCAATCATTCAAAATTTTCAAATTCAATTTTCGGGTCGATGACCAAATCATTCAAAATTTTCAAATTCAATTTTCGGGTCGATGACCCAATCATTCAAAATTTTCAAATTCAATTTTCGGGTCGATGACCCAATCATTCAAAATTTTCAAATTCAATTTTCGGGTCGATGACCCAATCTTTCAAATAATCCAACTTTAAGATCGATGATCCAAATGTGCTTATGTGATGATTATTGCTAGTACGTTTTTGTGTTTCAAATATAGCAGGATATGCTTCAACTGGGGGCTCTAAAGTCTTGACTTTAGAGCCATTACTGAAATCGGGGCTCTGAAGCCGTTGGCTTCAGAGACCATTATCAAGATGAAAGGGATGACATCCACCCAGAATTCAATTCAATACAAGAGTATGAAATGGAAGAATTCCGCAGCTGAAAGCAAATGATGAAAGTGGCGGCAACCTCCTTGGAAAGTCCCGTCCCATTCGGACAAGCGCCAGCAGATGATAAATTTTGGGCAAATGTCAGCAGATGATGAATTTTGGACAAATGCCAGCAGACGATAAACTTTGGGCATGTGTCAGCAGTTGCCGAACTACGACGCGGGTTTGATTCCGTCAGAAACGGATACGTAGGCGCCCGAGGATAAGGCTCAACCCACCACTTATGCAATTTATGGGTCGATGACCAACGATGATAATTCGACGCAACAGAAGCAAGAGTCAGTCCCAAAGTTTTCGGTATGATCTTTTCTTATGGTCAAGCGAGCTTATATACGCAAATCTAATGGACTATAAACGACCAAGAATCCTCGGTCGAGAGGGACCTGGGGTATACTTTGACTTTCGCCTTGTCCAAGCCTCAGTCAAAGTGGGGGCTCTGTAGATACCCGTATCCGTCGATATTGGAATTTATAGAGAACCCGACAAACACCCGATGATGATAGGACACATGTATTCTTTAGTTGTCATTGTCATTATTTGGAGCTCGTTTTACGATGTAGAATGGGCGTCGTCGATGAAGTATTTTATTAATTTAAATGATATTTAAATTAATGTTTTTTTAAGTGAGTTCATTTTATTAATTTAAATGATATTTAAATTATAGCTTTTTTTTAGGTGAATTCAATTTATTTTATTTTATCTTGAATTTATTTTCCCAAGTTTATTTTATTGAAAATAAAATAAATATTTGATTTGAAAAATCATTTTATGAGTATATTTGATTTGAAAAATCATTTATTTTAATGTGTTAATTGTTTTGAAAAATCGATTTAAAAATCGAAAAGAACTCGTTTTAAACACGTGTTTTAGAGCTCGATTATAGCTCGGTTTTTGAGCCCGTTTTCTTTACGAATTGGCACGAATCTCGAGTACACTAATCAACCTAAGCCTCTACCCATCCAACCCCAGTTCGAACCCCCTATCCACGGCCCAAATCCCGTCCCAAATCACCCCCAACAGCCCGCAAAAACACGAAGCAGCCCCCCCTGTTTTGCAGCTCAAACCCGAGTCCAAAACCCGCTCCAAATACCACCAAAACCCGTGCCCATTAACCCTAACCCATACCCTAATATCCTACCCATATTACCTTACCTTAATCACCAAGAAAACCCCCCATACGAACCCTAGAAAACCCCCCAAAAGCTGCTGGACAGCAGCTATGCTCAGCCGAGCCCGTCTGCCTCTCCTCCCTTTTACCCTACTTTAACTCCCTATAAATACCCACCCTTCACCATACATTCATTCCTCTAAGTTCTCCATACATCCTACCTTCACTCACAAGCTTTAAACCTCAGAAACAAACCCTAATTGCCTCTCAAAAACCTTCCACAAAACCGACTTACAAACTGAAACAGTTTGTGTGTCCTCTTCGAAAAACAATTCGTTCCTCCATCAAACCTCCATCAAAATTCGAGTTTCTTGTTCCAAATTAACCACACAACATCCATCTACACATTAGACAAAGATTTACGAGCCAAATTGCCCTTGAGAGTACACGAATTCCCTCGAAAAACAGAGTGTTATACACTCTTTTTTTTTTTTCCTGTCTGTCCAGTTCTGTTTGTGCTCGTTTTTCGTGCCCAATAACTCAAAACGAGCAGGGATTGTTTTAAGATCTCTGTTCTCCTCTCTTTCTAGTTTTCAAAACATCTTTTAAATTGAATTTTCATCGTAAAACGAGAGAGAAATCGCTGTTTGAAAGTTGCTGTCCAGATTCGATAAAAACGCGTTGTTTGCTTTGTTTCTTCGTCGACGACGGCCTCTCGAGATAAAATCTACCATCGATTACGACCAAGACGGTGTCAACGATACATGTAGGTTGAGGGTGCATCAAATCCTCTTCTTTCTCCCTTTTATTTCATTTTTTTATGTTTGTTCTTTTATAGTTTGTTTTGTTTGTTTATCGCTTTTTATTTATCGTTTAAATTAACTACGAAACTAGTTTAGTCCGAGTATGAGTTAAAGTACCACCATGAACACCCGCGTTGACTTGAGATGGGAAAGAAACCGCTACATCAGTCGGTCGTACACCCCCGTCTCATTTACATATCCTCGTGTTCAAGCTAGGACATAAATAAAACGAACTTCTAACTTCGTTCTTCGCTTTTGACATCTCCTCTTCTCTCGTGCAATTCGACCCACCTTAGGACCCGTTGCATGTTAGTATGACCTCTGATTGTTAACATATGACTTATTTAGATGACATTAGATCAAATTAATAACCTAATTAGACACTTTAGGGTACATCGACATAGCTTTAAAAATCAACTAACAATTCTGTAACTCAATGAACGCATCTCTCTTTCACCTAATTTCTCGCTAGTATAAGAGTGCGTGATTAGCACCTTCTTATTAACACTCGATGAGTTAAATTAATTAGCAAACTTGACCTAATTTGACCCCTTTTAGGCCGTGTAGAATACACCTTTGCGCGACATCATCTCAATCGATCAGCGTTGTTTCTAACTCGTTTTCTAACTTGTTTCCTATCCCGTTTTGCAATCAATTGATCTAACTAATGAATCTAACCTAAGAATTAGGGTAGGCTAGAACGTGTAGGCCGTGTTTGGCCGTGTCCTTGTGGTCCTTTTCTCGTTGTTTTCTTATCTTCATTTCGTTATTTCGTATCTTGTATTTACTTTGTTTATCGAGTCATGTTTAGTAGTTTGTTTGTAATTAATTCTCCTTTATCGAGTCAAACGATTTCTAAAAACCTTAGTTTTGTTTAGTTAGACGGTTGTGCCCCAATGCAAGTGAGAGCGTAGTAAATCGCATGTTGTTTAAAGCAACATGGCCCGATTTATGCTAATGCATGCTTTGGTGTGTGACCCAATGTCTAATTCGATAAGATTAAGTGGAAGCACGCATTACGAGGAGTGACCCAAGGCCGTGAGTCATGTAGGCCGTGAGTCACCCCTTTGTGCACGTTTTCCTAGGCCGAATGGCCATGTGTCGTGTATGGTGTCGTATATAGCAATTGTATTTAGATCGAGTTGTATCTTTAATTTATTGTTGTGTCGGCATGAAATGCCTGGTTTGTAATAGGTAGATCCCACGGCTCCCCCATTCCCCCTTAAACCTTGTTTGCTTTGTTTTGTATATTGTTAGATTAATCAACCCACATGCTAAATTACAACTTTGACAAAGTTAGTTTAGTTGCATCTAAAACGACATAGAAATTGTTGTCACATGTTAGGGTTTAAAATGATGTTTGCATATCATATATCGTAGTAGCTATGACCTTGTTTGAAATCCGATACTTGACTTAGTAGAGGCCGTTATCGACGGGCGGGGTTAGGTGTCCTTATGGGCTTCCTAACACGTACCCTCACCCCTTACTCAAGATCTATGGTTTGTGGATCCGTCTAAATACCATTGGATTACGAGAGTCATTCAAATCGAGTGATATAGGGTACAAGTCTTTATCTTTAATCACTCGTAGTCGATTGGCTTTATGCTTTTCGATGAAAGGTGTAAAGTTGACTTGAACGGTTCCAAGTTCCCATAAAACTTGGTGGCGACTCTAATATGTCTTAATTCGATTCGAAAGAACCTCGAGTCGATTATGCCTAGTGTGGATCCCGCGGACGCAGTTCCCGAGGGCCTTGTCCACACAAAGTCGAACCCGACATCGAATATTGTCAAAACAATGACGATTATTCAAGTCTCGTTCCTCAAATCAATACAAAAGCGGTCTAAACGGTCTTTTCAAAACAAAACGGGTTCAAATACCCATTCTTCAACACGTTTTATAAACGTTTTTCAATGGTCCGAACACGTCTTCCATCGTTGACTGACCCGCGCCCAAACAGGCCACTCCTTTTTCTATTTTTCAAACTAGGGGAGACCCTCTTGCATCGCCAACAGGCTCGCGCCTCTTCTGGCTGCCTGATGCAGGGTCTGTCCCCTTTCCATCACTAGTCTAGGACGATCTCGACTTCGATTAATCCGAATACAGGACAGATCAGATGACTAACTTGCTCATTCAAACACCGTATTTGCAAAATTCCTTACTAAGACAAATAGATCACGTTATGCATGATGAACCTAATTTGGTAAATGGATGTTTAATTTCCGTCTTGCATTCAAATCCACATTAAATCCAACTTGACATCTTATAATTGATACTTGGATTAAATCAACCGACATAGAAAGCTCTCACATGTTAGGGTTAAACCAATGGATGCGCATTCATGCATTTAAACCGTTTTATCAACTTTTGCATTCAATCAACCAAGATCGATCAGTAGAGGCCGCTACCGCGGGCGGGATTGGTTGTCTGATTAAAGGGCTTCCCAATACGTACCTTCACCTCTTACTCAGAAACTTTGGATAGTGGACGACCTTATCCAGGGCGTACGAGAGTCATTCTAGAGATAGGATGCTAAAGAGGGACGATTCCTTATCTTTATTAGTACCTATGTCAAACACTACTTTATGCTTCGTTTGACCGAGGTATAAAGTGGATTCGAACGGGTTCCAAGCATCCCACAAATGCTTGGTGGCGACTCCGAACATCTCTAATCGTTTCGAGACCCTTGCCGAGACGAAACTGACCGATCTAAAACGATCCGGTCGAAAGCATTTTTACGCCGCCGAGCGTGGCTTTCAAAAGACTGCTATACGTCCATATATTGGCTTGGCGTGTAGGTGGCTATGTCCACAGACACTAATATTGAGAGGTGGGTGTCTCTAAGCCTAAACAATTAACGATTCATCAACTCCTATGTTTAATTTAAGCATTTACATAATTTGCATGTGTGACCTGACCTCCCTAGACTATTTCTTTATCATTATTGTTTTCTTCCATTATCCAACCAACCAATCATACGATAACCGACCTTGATAAAATTCACTCCATAACAACTAATTTACAACTAACGTCTCTCTGTGGATTCGACCCCTACGTAATACATTCATTTGTGTTTATGTTATTTATTTTTGCATAGGTGTGCGATAGCCTATCATGGATTATGTTAATGAATTGATCGTTAAAATAGCTTCTTTGTTGTTGTTCAGTTAATTGTTTTGAATCTAGTTGATTAGTTTCTGCTGGATTAATTAACTAGTATTGCAAACTAGGATTTTCACCGACCGAGTTAAGACTACTAAAGGCTACAATAACTTAATAGAATTAACTTAATGATAGCGACCGCATGTTAAGTTAGATCTAAAGGACATATTAGAATCGACCGATCATATGACCTTAAACAACATAAATTGCTCTATCAATGAATTAATTTACACCTCGTATAACTACCTAGTGAACCTAATCCCTAGACCTTTTAATATTATTGAATTTGTCTTATTTACTTTATTGCAATTAGTTTTAGCAAACCAAACAAACAAATCCTTCAAGAAATTGGTTACCTTTAAGACGAACTTAAATATAAGCAAGTAGAATAATTAACTCGCCTCCCTGTGGATTTGAACCTTTCTTGCCACTAGCTACCAGTTAGTAATAATTTAGGATTTATTTTGATAGGCCAACGACTGAAAATAACCTTATCACTCTAAATGACGGATTATACCAACACGAATATAAAAACACCAAGAACTACTTCCAAAAACACCAAAATCTACCTAAAACTATATGTAAAATGCACACATCAATCTCTCCAATTTACCTACACCGAACTCCATCCTCTGGTTAATACTTCCTTAAATCGCTTGAATAATGATAGAGGTTTAAACTTCCACAACCTAACAAATGAGGGGATTATTTAGTATCTTCATTCTGAAATGGCCCCAATTTTTCAGCATTTCTAATGCAGGTTTTATGTTGATGACTTCTCACGTAAGACGTACTTACTGAGTTCGCATATTTGTAAGACATTGATGTTTCATTTGGTTTTGAGTTTACTTATGGGTGGAAATGTATGCAGATTTCATGTTTAACGTGAAGGAACAAGTTGTTAAATGAATGTTTCAATCTCCTCTTAGTTTTATCTTTCATGTCTCGTGGCTCTGGCAAAGCCATTTCTTATTGTGACGAAATGCTAGTTGTTAATTATTTGTGACGAAATGCTAGTTGTGAATCATCCACTCCACCTCTGTCTCTTTTTATGTGTCCGTTGTTGATTGCCATGCATGCAAACAAAGTATGGAACCTTTTTTCTGTTCAGATCTGAGTTTGTTTATCAATGGGTATATCCCATCCTTTATATATTTAGGTGTTTTATATGGTAGTGTTTTATTGGGCCGGTATGGTGTTCCTGTCCCCTCGCCCATCGGCCATCCCCTATCTATCATGCCCATCTCTGGTGTTGTTTTCAATGTGTTTAAAGGTTTATTTACATTGTCTTGTAGGGCTGAGTGATGCGTACATTTTATATAGACTTTTAGTACCGTATTTGCACGCATTTCTATGCATATTTCGTAGTATTAAGCTACAAATGTCCCCCGAATAGTCTACTTTGGTTTGTCTTGTATTATTTGCAGTTATAAACTGGAGAGGAGCATAATCAAGCTTAAAACTTGTCCCTATGCATACATTTGGAGATGAGTTGAGTCGGAGCTTGGAAACTACTAATTGTGATGCGCGTAGAAGTAAGGTAGCTAGGCGAGCAAAATAAGAGCTTCAAATTCCTAGTGCCTACTTTGAAGAGCCATATCTCGAGTTCTATAACTTATATTCAAGTTATTCTAAGTGGAGGTGAAAGCTTCTCTTCTTAGCTTTCCAACTCCGTAAAAATCGCTTCTTTCCGACAAGTAACGAAGAAATGACGGCCGTTTGAAGTTCAGTGCGCGAAGCAGGAATAACGCGCTGAAACCACTTGATCGAGTACTTTAGTGCTCGATCGAGTACTTTTTGTGCTCGATCGAGTACTTTAAATCTCTCGATCGACTACTTGATTCTTACTGTACTCGATTAAGTGCTTTAGTGCTCGATCGAGAGCCTTTGAGGAAAAAATACTCAATCGACCAACTTTATGTTGCTCGATCGAGCAAAACCAAGTCTGACTCGCATGATTTCTGTCGAGACTTATTATATTTATCTATATTATATTATTAGATAATAAAATCTCTTACTATATAAGAGAAAAGCATTCATTAGGTTAAGAGTTCGGAACTTTTCACTGCTTGAACCTCTATTACGTTGGTTTGTTCTTCTTATTCCGGATCTATACTTGTAATTCTTTTCTCCTTTCTCTCCTTTCTCTTTAGTTAATTTAAACTCTGAAATTCTCTTAATTGTTTTCCTCTTGTGTCTCTTGTTGATTATCCCTCCTTACTCTCTTATCTTAATTAGTTTAATTGTTATTTCAATTTAATCATTATGTTTAGTTTAGTTATCGTTTCAATTATTGTTATTAGCATGATAATTAGTATGAGTAGCTAATCCCCTTGCTAGGATTTAGGGGAATCAATGAATTGGTGATAGCTGCTAATTAGGTTTGCAGATCTGTTGTCAGTATCATATCTTTGTTGTTATAAGTAACATTTAATGACGATTAGACGGTTAATGCGCATAATTGTTCTAGTTGTTTTTGGCAAACTCTGGCCTAGATTGAAAGATTGGAAGGAGTGAGACCTGCTACAATTCTTTAGGATACTCTAATGAGGGCGGAAGCTAAGTTAGTAGTATTTTAGGGTGAATAGCGGATCGGAAGGACCTTTTCATTACCCCTTAGACTGATACATGTGATTGATCTGTGACCTTAGCTGCAATTATCTGGCATTCATTGATGAACCGACATCCTAGTCCATTTCTCTTATCTGTTAGACTCTTTCAATTTTCGATGTTTAGTTTAGTTATCATATCTAAACTCCCATTTGTGACACCGACAGACTTAGATTAGCAAGTAGATAGCAACATAGCCTCCATGTGGATTCGACCCCGACTTTCCTAGTTGCATTAGTTAGAGACCTTTCGGGTTTATCTTTGATAGGGTTACGACAGCCTCATCAAATTTTGGCACCGTTGCCGGGGAGGCGACGCTTTTTTACTTGTTTTATTTGAGTTTGTCTTTAGCCTCAAGGAATTTATTCCTTGAGGCAGTTCTTATCTTCTTTTCTAGTGCTGTTTTGATAGGTCCTACAGGTCTAGCTAAACAGGATTATTGGGAAAAGATCATCAAAGGGAAGGCTTGAGTACCTTTGATCTTCCACCTATGTTCCATCCCATGGCGCAGCAGGTGGCATAATTTTGTGAGAGATGTGGTGTTGTGGGGCACGATGCTGTTACTTGTTATGCGGAGAATGATCGAGTCTATGCCTATCGGCAGTATAGACAAGGTCGTTATGGTTCTCAAAGTGGGGGTTACCCAAACTATTCTCCACTTCCGCCGCAGAATTACTATGCGCCGCCACATCCGATTTAGCAGTGAGGCTTTCAAAAGCCTTCATTTTCTTTTCCGCCGTAGCAGGTTCCTCCCTCTACTATCAACAAGGAAGAGATTGCTGAATTGAAGTCTTTAGTGAAGATGCTTGTACTTCAAGGGCAAGAATATGATAAATCTAGAAAAGCTTATTTCAAGGAATTTGAGTCTCAAATAGCTCAAGTAGATGTCGAGTTCTATTTTAGGCAATCAAAGACGGTATATGATATTTGTACCGAAAGCAGTCTTTCCTATGAAGGAGCTGAGTTGCCTATTGACGATGATGATATGTATGACTCGGAATTCGAAGATCTAGTTGAAAATGAAGCATCATACGAAGATTTCTGCACTGTACAGCTACAGAAATTCGATCGAACTACTTACAATGTTCGATCGAATGACTTATATGAGGAAGTGTTCGATCAAACAGCTTACAATACTCGATCAAACAGTTTGTACGAGGAAGACCTCGATCGAACACCCTACATTGTTCGATCGAGCACTGCTGAGGAAGAAGACCTCGATCGAACAGTCAGCATTGTTCGATCAAGTAGTTTTGGTGAAGAAACCCTTCGATCGAGCACTACTCATTCTCGATAGAATTATTTGGCTATGAACAGTGTCGACTCGTCATTTACGCCTATCCCGGATGACGGTAAGAAGGTAATTGAAGATCAATCTTATCTAACTGGAGGTAATGCTATTCCTTTTATTGATCTCGATGGGGTTCCTTCTAATCCTTCCCTTAAATCATATATTGTTGTTGATTTGACACCTCCGCCCCAGTTTGGGAGCAAGTTGGAGGAATATCCTCTTGTTTCTTCTTATACAGGTCTTAACAGGTTAGAATACCCGAGAGGAGGATTTGAAGATTCCATCCCACATAAGAAGAGGGCGTGGGATAAGGCCAAGAGAAGACGTGGCGTAGTTGATGCTATAAAGAGTCATTGTTCTTCCGATGCTGTGTTGTGGCGACCAAAAGTAAAAATCATGGATGCTGAAGGGACTGCATTCAATCAGAAGCCTTGTTGTAGGCCATTGATTTGCGTGGGTGGATGAAGAAAAGAAGATCGAGCTGGGACCTATCTGAAACTAGCGCTGACCGGGAGGCAACCCGGATTTTCATGTTTTGTTTGGATTTCTTAGACATTCTTTTATTTAGTTTTGTTTGCTTAATAATTAGTTTTCTCGAATATAGATTGCGGAACATTTTAGATTTGGTTTTGGTTGTATTTTTGGGGCGCTATTTGCGTAATTGCAAGTACACCTGCATTCTTTTCGCGAATTGAGTTGATCCGGTGCTGCTAGCTACGACCTCCCATGTTGCTGGTTGGTTTGGGGAGGTCTCTCCCTATTTCGTGCTATCCTGTGAGTTTCTTAGCTCTTTATCTCCTTCATTTTCTTTAGTTTGCATTTTCCCTTTCCCTTTTTGCTGCTTTTGCTAGTTGTTGTGTACAATGAGGGCATTGTACGGTTTGGTTTGGGGAGGGTATATGCATCCATCTCTGTATCTGCATATTGTTTTTATTTCATTTCTGTTAGCACGTTCAATTTTTGCATGCATTGTTTATTTTAATTTCAAAAATTCAAATATCAAAGGTTTGGTTTAGGGAGGTTCGATGCGTGCATTTTACTCCGTTCCATTAGTTAGTTGCATATAGTTTGCTTGGAGACAAGCAAATGTTTGGTTTGGGGAGGTTTGATGCGTGCATTTTATATAAACTTTTTGTACCGTATTTGCACGCATTTCTATGCATATTTCGTAGTATTAAGCTACAAATGTCCCCCGAATAGTCTACTTTGGTTTGTCTTGTATTATTTGCAGGTATGAACCGGAGAGGAGCATAATCAAGCTTAAAACCTGTCCCTATGCATACATTTTGGAGATGAGTTGAGTCGGAGCTTGGAAACTACTAATTGTGGTGTGCGTAGAAGTAAGGTAGCTAGGCGAGCAAAATAAGAACTTCAAATTACTAGTGCCTAATTTGAAGAGCCATATCTCAAGTTCTACAACTGATATTCAAGTGATTCCAACTGGAGGTGAAACCTTGTCTTCTTAGCTTTCCAACGCCGTGAAAATCGCTTCATTCCGACAAGTAACGAAGAAATGGCGGCCGTTTGAAGTTCAGTGCGCGAAACAGGAATTACGCGCTGAAACCACTCGATCGAGTACTTTAGTGCTCGCTCGAGTACTTTTTGTGTTCGATCAAGTACTTTAAATCTCTCGATCGACTACCTTGATTCTTACTGTACTCGATCGAGTGCTTTAGTGCTCGATCGAGAGCCTTTGAGGAAAAAATACTCAATCGACCAACTTTATGTTGCTCGATTGAGCAAAACCAAGTCTGACGCGCATGATTTATGTCGAGACTTATTATATTTAGCTATATTATATTATTAGATAATAAAATCTCTTACTATATAAGAGAAAAACATTCATTAGATTAAGGGTTCAGAACTTTTAACTGCTTGAACCTCTATTACGTTGCTTTGTTCTTCTTATTCCGGATCTATTCTTGTAATTCTTTTCTCCTTTCTCTCCTTTCTCTTTAGTTAATTTAAACTCTAGGATTCCCTTAATTGTTTTCCTCTTATGTCTCCTGTTGATTATCTCTCCTTACTCTCTTATCTTAATTAGTTTAATTGTTATTTCAATTTAATCATTATGTTTTGTTTAGTTATCGTTTCAATTATTGTTATTAGCATGATAATTAGTATGAGTAGCTAATCCCCTTGCTAGGATTTAGGGGAATCGATGAATTGGTGATAGCTGCTAATTAGGTTTGCAGATTTATTGTCAGTATCATTTCTTTGTTGTTATAAGTAACATTTAATGACGATTAGACGGTTAATGCGCATAATTGTTCTAGTTGTTTTTGGCAAACTCTAACCTAGATCGGAAGATTGGAAGGAGTGAGACCTGCTACAATTCTTTAGAATACTGTAATGAGGGCGGAAGCTAAGTTAGTAGTATTTTAGGGTGAATAGCGGACTGGAAGGACCTTTTCATTACCCCTTAGACTGATACATGTGATTGATTTGTGACCTTAGTTGTAGACACAATTACACAATAATAATAATATGTTATATTTTTTTTAAATCTAACTTTAAGATATTGTAAGTTAGTGTTATCATGTAAACTTTGCGGTTTTAAAACTTGTAAATTATGGTAGGAATGGACTAAATTATCTTTTCGAGATAGACAAACCTAAATTGAGGCGGACACTATTATGCATTATAAAACCGAATCGGATCCGGTTTCCGAAATCTGGATATCCAGATTTTCGGATTCCGGATTTCTAGATATCCGAATTATTTGGACTGGATCTGATTCCCAAAAATTCATAATTTTAAAACTGTATTCGATGGTAGTTTTGTGGATCGGATATACGGTTTTAATCAGCCCAATGTCTTGTTGTATGATCATCATGGTTGTTCTCAGGGGTTTCTTTTTGGATTCAATGGTAGCCTTTGTGGTATTCTTGGTGATTGGAGATTTGGAGGCTCTTTGTTGGGTCTCGTAAGGTTTAGTGGGTCGGGCTCTTTCTTTGTTTGGAGTTGGTTTTAGGGTTAATGTAGTCTCAATCTATTGAGGAGCGAGTTCTGCAGGTTTGAGTATAGTAGGGCTTGTCGATGGTCTAGAGGTATCAATCGGGTCACTCGGGTTGGTTACGGGTCGGGTTAAAGCGGGTCGGGTCATATCGGGTTTGGATTATATCGGGTTCATGTCGGGTCGGGTCATCAACGGGTGACAAGTCGGGTCGGGTCATTAGTGGGTCAGTGTCGGGTCAGGTTATCAAGATATATTTTATCTTATATATTTCGTTTTAGATGATAATTTTATGTTTAAATAATGGCTAGGTGTATTAATTGTACTTTTAAATGAAAATAATTAACATGAATGTCAATTTGGTGTTATTTAAATCATTATTAAGCTAGTTCATTATCGGGTCATCTATCGAGTTAAAAAAATATCGGGTCACGGGTCGGGTTGGGTCGGTCGGTTCAGGTCGGGTTCGGGTTGTAAAAAATAAGGCTACTATCGGTTATCGGGTCGGTTCGGTTTCGGTTCACCCAATTTTCGGGTTATATCGGGTCGGGTTTTGGGTGGATCGGGTCGGATTCCTCGAGTCAGGTCAGCTTTTGCCAACTCTATACGATGGAGTTAGTTGGGTTTAATGCGGTGATTTCATCCCTTAATCTAATGTTGTTTAGTCCTTGTTTATTGTTATGTTTGTTTTTCCAAATAATTTCCTCATGGTCATATGGCATCTCTATTTCACCATTAAGACTGCTCTTTCATTCTCAAGAGTGCCCTTTCCACCGAAGTCAACTTCAAAACCTCCATTAAAACGTCGTTGTAGACCTTATCATGTCCTAGGTGACATGCAGGAACGTCCGAGTAGAGCGTTGGTCTTCATAATGTTCCCTGGGCCGGGCGGGCCGGGCTCTCTTGGTCAGACCCGAGCCGGACCCGAGGGAGGGACGGGCTTGGGCAAGCTAGGCTGGGATATGCTTGAACAGGACCAGGCCCGAGGCGGGCCAAGAGCGGGCCGGGCTGACGGACCTTACCAATTTATTTTTATTTCTTATTTTTTTTTTTTGCTAAAATGGCTGGCCAAGGCCGAGCCGGAATTTTAGGACCAGGCCCGGGGCCAGGGCGGGCCACGACCGGGCCGAGCCAGGTCAGGTCAAGTTGCATAAAATAACAGGCCAAGGCGGGTTGGATCCGGGTCGGGTCAGCCCGTGCTGATGGCCAGCTCCACTAAGAAGGAACTCGAAAGTCCCTGTCGCCATTTGCACAACCAATTCAGATTCCCCCAAATGTTTGCAGGTAAGCAACTTGAAGTATCCCCACAACCTCTATCCAAATCCACGTCCATTGTCAACCCCATGTCAATTTCAACAGCGCAGGCATGACTACCACCTTACGACTTACGTGGATGTTCATGTTGTGCAAGGACAAGATGCTGAAGTACAATGCTGATGAAGTTGGAACCGTTGATGAAACTAGCTTTTATATGAAACATTGAAGAGAGTCTATGACAGTTAAAACTCATTTGAAGCCGTCGATGATACTTTTATATATAACATTGAAACAACGGTCTATAACTCGTCGAAAGTATCCAACACAAGTGCATTCTAACTTCCAAATACCTGAACCATTATTTTATGGAAAAAATTAGCTCAATATGACGCATGCAAGTGTTATACCATCTCCTCTCCGAGTGTCAAGTTTCTGACTCAGGCATTATAGGGGATAAGAACACTCCAAGTAACATACAATAACAGAAAGGACATGAATCCAATTTAACAGCAAAACACTATACAAACCTAAAATTATACTTTCCTTCCACCCAATATAACGGCTTACACATTTTTTTCATTGTCCAATAAAACACATTATAGCGGCTTACAAAGTACATAACACTGTACCTGAAGGAAAAAAAATTGTAGATGGCACTGTTGTACAGAAGAATACCTCCGCGACTCTTGCATTATTGTACAAATTGGCATAAATGGTTGGAACCATGGTAAAAATATCAGTTCAATCTCGATCATGGAATCAGCTTTTGTATCCTAATCTCATTCAGTGCGTGATAACTGTGGCCGACATATGCTCAAGATAACCTTCAAAACACTAACAAAGCAATTGCGACACAGCGTCGGCAGCCCAAGTTTGACACCATGGTTGGAACTAATCTACATTGTATCTAAAGGTTTCCCTACCCAATATGTACACACGGATGAATTTACTATTACTATTACTATAGCAGTAACAATAACAAAACTAACCTGTATTGGCCAACACAAATGAGGAACTGCCAACTTACAAGGTATTGGGAGGAAGGGTTATTGTTTCTAGAGGAGTAAATGAAAGGGTTGAAGGATCTGTACAATTTTCAGGATGTACAAGAGGGGTTAGCCGCCGCTCTACCTCTTGACTTTGTAGATTGAACTCGTTGTAAATCCTGGACACAGCAGATTTGCAAGATTCTTCATCCCTAAATGCTAGAGTCCACCTACCGTCTACTAAAGTCCGCCCCTTCACTTGTACAGATTGACCATATTTCAAAGGAACGACTGCCTGTAATGTTGGTGGACGGATCCTTAGATGTAACCATCTCGGGTGCTTATCATCCACTCTCGGCTGGCGCATAAAAGAGAAGACGGGGAGGAATCAGGCTAAAATATCAATAAGCTGTGCTTAGCAACAAAAAACTACTGCCTCTTCTCCAAATTAAGTCATTTGAGTTTGATGGTCATGTCAACTTTTACCACTACTATAAATTCGTCACAGTTTATTTACCAAACTACTATTTTTATTTTACTATTTTTGAAATTTGTAACTCTTGTTTATGTAAAAAATACCAAACTCGTCATCATTTGACCCATAAAGTCACACCAAGACAATCAAATGGCATGAAGGGAGTAAAAGTTTTAAAGAAGCTCATAGAGAAGGAAGGTAGTAGTAACATGTTTGAAAGTTATAGCTGTGGAATACGTACATTACAGGCCGCTAAAGGTGCAACAACTCGAACAACTCCCACATTTTGTCGCAAAGGAAGCTCTTCCAACAGCATAACCCAACCACCAGTACCCATTGACACCGCTTGAAACCAAACATAACGTTCTTTACCTCTTTCAAATGCAATTCGACAAGGAATAGCATCTTCTGCAAGTAATAATAACAAAATGATTTGTACTTTTTGTGTGTATTTGAATTAAGAAAATCAATTGTGAGCATTATTTGAGCAAAGATAGCGAGACATAACAGAGACAAAAGACTAACCAAGTTTCAACTCAATGCCTTGCTTTGGACCGGCTATATCCACACCAATAGCAATAGCTCGAGAGTCTTTTGGTATGTCACCTGGGAGATATGTTGGTGCGTTGTCAGGCAATGTTCTGCCTTGTGAGAATATTTGCAGTTGACAAAGAAGAACAAACGCCTGAATAGGAAAGGAAATTAGAACGATCACTATATAAAGCTCTATAGCCTAAGGGTTAAGAGCTGTAATAATTTTATACTCCCTCTGTTCCAAAGGGAATGATCACTATTCTATTCTGGATTGTCTCAAAAATAACTGATTACTTCTATACCAGAAGTTAAAATTATATTCTTCAAATTAACCCTTTTCAAAAAGATGATATTAAAAGGAACTAGAGACCTATACTTGCAGTGAGCGTAGATATAATGGGTATTTCCACTCATTTTCTGAAAACCCTATTCAAAAGTGCTCAATCATTTAGCGATTGAGAGTTACTTTATTCTAGGAAGGGAGGAGAATCTTTTAAATTGAAACAGGAAAGAAGAATTAAGCACAATAGTTGTGCAATAGTTTCCTCACCTTCACAACTTCACACATTCTCTCTCCAACTGTTGATGATTCGCTTGAAACGACACCTGTGAGAAGGATGGATGTTGCATAACTTTTATTTAAGCACCACACAGAATATCGACAGAAACAATCAGAAATCCAGGGTCTTAAACCAAATACCTTCAGAATACGATGGAGACACCATGCATCTGAGCTCTTTCCTGGGTGAAGAAGACTCCATTGCTACATTAACATAATTACTATGTCAAGATAAACCCATGCAAACTTCATTCAATATGACAGATGATAATGTGTTACCTTTTTTACACTTTCTCCATTCGTCACAAATGACTGAGATAAGGAAATCAGCCCACGCTCCTCTAGTCTCCAGTAGAAGATGACTGGAATATTTATCAAAAGATTCCTGTCAATGGAACATACATGAGTTATTGTAGCAGAATACGGGATTTAAATTGTACATCCCATTCGACTAGAATTTATTTTCATTAACACCAATTTAACAAGTTCTAGTTCTAGTTCTTACTCTAAGTAGTTTAAGATGCTGCCTATTGAACTCGGCTTCGCTGTAAGGAAGCAGCTGACGTAAGAGCCAACCACAGTCCCACAAAGTCTCAGCTGATATATCAGATCGACACAGCAGATTAACCAAAGCATCAAGCACCTGACACAGAAAACTTCCAGTCAAGCACCATATCTTTAACACTCATAGCATAAAACCTTGTTCATCGTTAAGGACCTTTTCATAGAGCAAGGCAAATTGAAACTCGCACAATGCAGAGCATTAAGTTACACAAAAAATAACCATATTAAGTGTAAGGCACATGAGGGTGCACTCATGGTGCTAAACAATGGCTGATTACGGACAATTCGTCTAACGCCTAAAGGATCTTTGTCGTGGTTTATCATGTACCGATTTTCCCATACGTAAAGGATTACAAACAAAATTGCCATATTTAGCGAAGATAGAGGCTTCAACCAATACTTGGCTAACATATGGCAGATACTGCTAATATTAGACCACTATGTCTTAAAAGTGTAATAACCAAAAGGGTAAATTGATAATTTATACCTAATATAACCCGACTTTTTAAATTTAATACCTAAGATAATTTTTTTTCAAAACTTATACCAAATATCTTCATTTTTTCCAAACCTAATACCTAGTTGAAATTCCGGCAAAAAAGATGATGAACTGACCGTTTTACCCTTACCCTTTAAACCATTGACACTGATTTTGCCCACAACTATTTCCCCACCACATAAATCAATCAACGCCCACAACGTCCACCATAAACACACCCTTTCCGAGGTAGTCTCTACCACACCGTCACCAACACCCTTCTTTTCACGGAAACGTCGACCTCAACAACCCTAACCATACGCACTACAACCATCACCTTATCCCTCTCCGAAAACAGGACATCACAACTAGCTAACCTCACCGATCAGAACCCCAAATACACCACTCAACAAGTCACAACCCTAAGAACCACCAAATCTACAATTTCCACAAAGCCAACTTGCTCCGGCGGCCTTAAATATTACGAAGTATTACTTTACCCCGAAATGCAGATATGTGCACAATAAAGCATAAGAAAAGGCGGTGCGTGCTTGCAATTGGGCTCGGCGGCGACAATAGTAGAATGAAGAGAGAAAGGTGAAAATTAGTCAGAAGTGGTGGAGTTTTATTGTCTTAGTAGCGGCAGCAACGAATAGTGGTGGTGGATAAGGATGAGCGAGATTTGGGTCTGGGTGTGAATGTGTGGTGGCTGGTACTTGGTAGTTTGAGAAAATTAAAGTTGAGATGGTGACGGATGGGGGAGGTTGTCGGAGACATCTAACTCTAACTATCTGAGGTGGCCGATAATGTTGTCATGTTTTAGTGGGTGAGTGACGTTAGTGGTGGGCGGTGGTGTTCCTGGGCAATGGTTGTGATTGTGATGGGAGTTGGTGGTAGGTGATGATTATTGGGTTGAGGTCAAGTAAACTTAGGCAAGGGTAAAATGGTCAAATAATAACTTACTTTATCATTAAAAAATGAATTTAACCGGAATTTTGTCATTTTTTTTACCGGGGTTGAGATTTGGTATTAAGTTTTTAAGAAACTGCGATGTTAGGTATAAGTTTTGAAAAAAAAAATATCTTTGGTATAAAATTTAAAAAGTCGGGTTATGTTAGATATAAGTTATCAATTTACCCTAACCAAAACAAAAACAAGGCACGCTTTAACACTATTGGTTGAACCTAATAATCTGTTGTGCCTAAAAGGTAAATGGTCGAACGAACTGACTTTAAGATCTTGTAAGATAAAAGGTATAAAGTTTCCAAAAGGGTTGCCCTGTCATTTGTTATGAGCTGTGTTTCTCCAACTCCAAATGTTCATAGTACCTCACGCACCCATGTACGACAATCAAAGCTCACACAAGGGATGTAGAACACTTCATTTCAAGTCAACATATAACAGTTGAGACAGAGGCTTGGACACATGTATATGGATACTTTTAAACAAGTCCAGATAAGTGCTTTGCAAGGTTTCTAATCTCTATTATAGCCCTTTTTCAAATCTACATAATAAATCTAGACTCGCCTTTATGCAATATAAAAAACAGTTTAGACCTTTTCCTTTTCAGAATATAAAAGTTCCATCAACTGCCTGCTTTGCACCTTTGCAACCATCACAGCATCAAATCGACCCATGCCAGCATCGTACTATGCTCAATGATTTACACACACAATCAAAATAAGATTGCTATGTGTACTATGAAACTATGAAGAACACTATGAGTCAATGGCAATATGTCTCAAAGAACTACCATTCATGTTCAATCTCAAATGAGGCAATGACGGAACATCTTCAGAATTTGAATTACTAAATCGTACATTTACGGAAGCGGTTTAACAGCCAAATGCCTTGTAGATCCCAAGTCAAGCACTCAAGAAGAATAGCCTTTCAAAATTGAATAAACAAAGGTGCAAGATATCCGCAACATCCATCTAGTATCTAACCCAATCACTGCTTGATTCCCCGAAGCAAATGCCTCTTAAAAGGGAGATTGGGACAGCAGTAACTCGTAAAGATAGGGAATGATAAGGTAGACAAGGAACAGCATCACAATAGAGCATAGATTTTACTTTTGCTATTTTCGCGAAAGTGGCAATTAAGCCCCATTACTTTGGCTAATCGTGAGATTAAACCCCTTAAGTTTGAATTGTAGCAATTAGGCCCCATAAGTTATGCAAAAGGTGAAATTAAGCCCCTTACTCAAAATCTCATGATAAATTCAATTTATCATATTACATAAGTGAAATTGATTACACTTGTTACAATATATACAATCAAAATAAAAGTTAACAATGAAATCAAAATTTAAAATAATGAATTAGCATCAATTAGAGAAGATTTTAAATTATTTCATAAGAATAAAAATATTTATGTTTTATTAAAAAACTGAATATTTTTCTTAAATTTGTTAATAATTCTTTACGAAATGAAAAAAAAAAAAATATATATATATATATAATGTTTTTTATTTATTTATTTGTGAAAAGATGAGACATACAAAAATATACGTGCTTAGTTTTTTCTGGGTAATAGAGATATATTTTACTTTTCCAGAATTTTACTTTTCCAGAAGTAAAATGACGATTTTCTCGAAAAAAAGTAAAATAAAATTAAAGTTTTTACTTTTCCAGAATTTTAAAATATGGTCTTTGTTTTCATTTTTTTTTTTTAAAAAAAAGAGAATTTTACACTTTTCTTTTAAAAAAAATATAACCTAATTGAGTTTTTGTGATATGAGAAATTGAATTTATCATTAGATTTTGAGTAAGGGGCTTAATTTCACCTTTTCCATAACTTATGGGGCCTAATTGCTACAATCCAAACTTAAGGGGTTTAATCTCACGATTAACCATTAACCAAAGTAATGGGGCTCAAATTAAGCTCAATTGCCACTTTTGCTATTTTACTTTCTCGAAAGTTACACCCTAAACATTCCTCCACATAAATGTTCCCAATGTACCTAAAGCATGGTATGGAGGTATTCTTATACTCCCTCCCATTTTCTATTTTCTTCCCACTTTCTTCTTTTGCAAATTTTTTTGTTATCTTTTCTTTCCTTTTATGGCATGTTTTTTAGTGTCTAATTCCCAAAGTGCCCTCAACCTTTCCTAAAATTTACCCAACCTATTATTACCCTGCCTCCACCCTCTGCCCTTTCTATCAGTCACTTCCCAAACCACCAGCCAACATCCCTGACAAACCCCGGCCACATTTTGTGACCACCATCAATCACCTTCTCTTTCTAGGTTGCCAACCACCACAGTCGCTGTCCACTCTAGCCTCCGCCCATTCCATTTCAGATCTACATATGGTTGTGGGTTCGTCGGCTGGCCACTGTTGGGTTCGCCGACTGGTGGATTCATGGGTGGTGGGTGGCTCGTAGGGTGGTGGCGGGGTCGTGAGTGACGGGATCATCATCGGGGTGGGGTCCTATCTCGTCTACCTAACCCACTCCGTTAGAAAATCCATCCCCACCATAAAAAAAACCCTAGATTTAGGGGTTCCGACTTTCGAGGGTGGGATGTGATGTCTCGTGGGTGGTGGGAGTGTTTCGATGTGGTTGAGGTGATAGGGGTAAGGGCAGTGCGTAGCGTCACAATGGTCTGGATGGTGGTTGAATGGTGTTGTCGGCAGATAAAAATCCCTAGGACGGAGACGAAGATGGGTTTTAGGTGGCGGAACGTAGTGGTGGGTGGTAACAGAATCGCGATGGCTGATTTAGAGTCGTAGTGTAGGCGTTGGAGAAGGGACATTATTCACATCAGAGAAGAAAATTGGGTTTGACCTTTGGTTAGAGGGAGGGTCAAGGGTGTAGGAAGGGGTAGTTTGGTCAATCGTCCAAACTCCTTAAAATGGTTGGAAAGTCAAATGGGAAGGAGTATGTTGTATATGTACATGTATTGGTCGAATATCGGCTCTCGTAAACCTTGTATTGATATGTATCTATCATGTCGGTTAAATATTGCCCGTTTTGGCAACCCATCTGCTATTTTAAAAACCCTTTACATAACAGAATATATCACAGCAAGCTGAAAATCATTGATGTAAAGTTCAGTACGTCACATAACACATAACTGACAGGATTTAACATCATATTTTCACATGTCCTTACTCCATGAGGATCTTCAAATTGTAGGAATAGCATTATACCTCACATTAAACCTGTCAAACAAGTTGTCGTTCTGGTTTGGATTGGGCCAATTTGGTTTTGGGCTGCTTCTGTTGGTGTATGGGGGAGTATAGGAAGTAGAGTGGAGATTAGTTGTTTGTTAGTTGATTAGTTGAAGGTTGATTTGTTGGAGTTTAGTTTAAAGGAATTAGTTTGTGTATTGATTTGTTGTGAATTTGTTGGGATACACTTGGTTCACTTGGGTTCATTGAAATGGGAGGAGAGGTCCTCTTTTTATAGAGCTCCTCCTCCTTCTCCTACATCCTAAGAACACTCTAGAATAGGACATTCTAGAGTGGCCTAGACACGGAACTCTCTAGAGTTCCTTACCATTTATACACATGTCTAGAAGGTTCTAGGTTGTTCTAGATAAATCTAGAACATACATGACTCTTCAAGATCCTTCTAAACTCTTCTAGACTATTCTAGTTGTTTCTACATTATTCTAGCACATTCCGGATAAATCTAGAACATTCCGGAAACTTCTAGAATATACTAAAAGTCTCATACTTCAACACTCCTCCTTGAGACTTTTGGTGTAACACTCGCCTTGAACGTTCCTCTTCTTTTTCTTTTTTCTTTTGTATCGCCAAACTCGGAGGTTGCTCGATGTACGTCTCTTCCTGGAGTTAGTAGCATGATAAACAACCGGAGCAAATGTATCTCCGTAGTTTATTCCATCTTGTTGGGAGTATATTTTAACTATCAATCTTGCCCAATATTTGTTGATAGAACCGTCGCATTTTAACTTGGTTTCATAAACCCATTTTACACCAATTACCTTTCGATCTCTTGGCTTGTCAACCAACTCCTTTATCATATTTATCTCCTTCTCCATAGGTTCTTGCCACTCCTTGTGTTTGAAAGCCTCATCAAAGTCTTTTGGCTCCTCAAAAGTGAAGTAGCATCTTTCGCACTCTTCTGTATCTTGAATGGAGGGACATTCTACATAAATTTCAGATAGATTTTTCTTACCTTGTGCTCCCGTAGCATTCTCTGAATTGTCATTTGAGGATAGAGAAAGTGTATTAGGAGTTGATGGAGGTGTAGGAGGATCATTGTTGTTGGTTGTGCCAACATCGCCGTCTAAATGTTGTGGATGATCAGGGATTAGGGTCACATTTCTTTCTACCCTCTTTTCTTCCCAATTCCAGATTGCATCTTCGTAAGAAGATTCTCGAGTCTTCATCAATTTCTGATCATCATGGGAAGAAGATGTATCCTCGGAAGAAGATTCTCGAATCTTGAATTTCTGATCATGGGTGTGTAAGGATCCAATTAGCTCCGTCAGAGTGAGCTTCGATACATCCCTTGATTCCTTAATAGCATTGACAATCATGTCGAATTTTTTTGTCAATGTTACGAGAATTTTCTGCACAATCCTCGTGTCGGCGACTTCTTCATCATATATTTTCATTTGGTTAATTGTCTCCATTACTCTCCAAGTGTAGGTTTTTATGTCTTCATTCACCCCCATTTTCAAATTTTCGAAATGTTTTCTTAAGGCAATAAGACGTAATGCCCTTATCCTTTCATCACCATAGAATTCTTTTTGGAGTAAATCCCATGCTTCTTTTGTGGTAGAAGCCCACATTATTTTTGGAAAAATGATCTCCGAAACGGTATCAAAGATGAAACACAGGGCTTTGGCGTCATTTATTTCATCCTCTTTTATTTTCTTTAAGGTGGCTTCGGTGGTTGGAACACCTTCTTGTTGTTTTTGGGGACCATTTTCCACTATCTCCCATAGTGCATTTGCTCTTAAGAAGAGCTTCATTTTAATGCACCAATGGTCATAATTTTCTCCTCTAAATAAATCTAGAAAATCTAGAGGAGCGGGCAATGGAGTGTTTGATGCGGAAGCCATAGTTTTATTTTGTTGCCCTAAGATCTTTAGAGCTCTGATACCACTTGTTGGTGTATGGGGGAGTATAGGAAGTAGAGTGGAGATTAGTTGTTTGTTAGTTGATTAGTTGAAGGTTGATTTGTTGGAGTTTAGTTTAAAGGAATTAGTTTGTGTATTGATTTGTTGTGAATTTGTTGGGATACACTTGGTTCACTTGGGTTCATTGAAATGGGAGGAGAGGTCCTCTTTTTATAGAGCTCCTCCTCCTTCTCCTACATCCTAAGAACACTCTAGAATAGGACATTCTAGAGTGGCCTAGACACGGAACTCTCTAGAGTTCCTTACCACTTATACACATGTCTAGAAGGTTCTAGGTTGTTCTAGATAAATCTAGAACATACATGACTCTTCAAGATCCTTCTAGACTCTTCTAGACTATTCTAGTTGTTTCTACATTATTCTAGCACATTCCGGATAAATCTAGAACATTCCGGAAACTTCTAGAATATACTAAAAGTCTCATACTTCAACAGCTTCAAGGTTTGAATAGGGGTCACAAACATTACCCCTTTACCAATTTAAATTATAAAAATGTATTTTATTATAAAATCATTTCAAATCTAATATTATTTGGTACTCCCTCCATCCCATTTTTATTGTGCCCCTTTCCATTTTATGAGGATTTAAGGAAAAGTAGTGAACTACCAACTTTACCCCTAAAATTAAAGAAGAGTTGAGATATTAATTTTATGGTATTATGGGGGTAGTTAGTTATCTAGGAGTAATTAAAGTTTTTCCTTACTAAATTTAGAAAGGGGATAATAATTTTGAGATAAAATTTGAAGGGAAAGGAGACAATAAAAGTGGGATGGAGGGAGTATTATTTTTTTTATTATATGAACTACTCCCTCCTAATATTTGGAATGTTCCACTTTTTTGAGGGCCAAATTTAGCAAAAGCAAAATGGTCAATATTAACCCCACATTTATTTTCTTTCCTCACCATCTTTCTCCTGCACACCTATCAAATGATCAGCCGCAACTCAACCATCACACCTGTCCAACCCTAACCGACAAGAACATAGCCCAGAACCACCATCCTCCAGCCATGACCCACACCAAGTGTCACCAACCCACCGGAACCTATCCCAAAAGCCAATCTAGTCCACCACCATGAACTCCATTTCACCACTGCCTTTCACACAACCCTTCATCGCCTTTAAAAAGACCCAGATTTTTCGAAAAGGTGTTCCGAAATACTTTTATGGTGGTGGGTCGAGTTGCCAACAATAGTGGTGGGGTCAAGTGGGTGGGATGATTGGTCAAGTAGGTGTCCGCGGTGAGTAGTGGTAGTTGGTGGCGGGGTTGCTAGTGTGGATACACACAAGCCGATAATGATGGTCAGTGGGTCAATTGGGGAAGAAAAGAGGTGAGGTCGAGACAGCCGAGTGGGTTGGGCAATTAGTGGACGTGGTCCCAGTGGTGGATGTAGGTCGGTACGTTGTGGTTTGGTGGGTCATGGGTGGTGGTTTTATAGAAATGGGGTCAGTCATCAGTGATGTCAATTTCACTAAATTAGATACCTAAAATGGAAAGTAGAAGCTTTCAGTGAATCTGCCCTAAAAGGAAATCTAGAGAATAGGAGGGAGTACTTATTTATCGTTCTTCAGCTGAAACAATTACTACCATTAAATCTATAAATACTATTAAAAGGCTACCCTAAAATGTTCAATTAAGTCCACGTAGACAATGCCACATAGGATAAAAAAAGCCACGCAGACATTTGAGCCCACCTCAGCCCCATAACCCAAATGCCACATACACATTCATACCCAATTACCCCGTCTCTTATCATCACTGTTCCTACCGGCAATGACAATCCCCCTTTTTCCGCTCATTTTGTTAACTGACATTAATTTATTATTACATGACATTAATTTAATTCATTTATCTAAAAATTAATTTAGTTCACTTATCTATAATATTAAAAGATATTATCTATATTCTTAAATGATTTTTGTATATTAAATATATTGTTTTTCGAAATTTATGTAACCTTAGAAATTACATCAAAATTTCATAATTTATAGTTAATATTGACATTTTAATTGAATTTTTTGTGATAAAACATGTTAATAAAATTTATAATTTATAATTAAAATTGAAATTTTATAATAAAATATGTTAATAAATTAATTAAAACTTATTAATTAAAACTCTTCATATTACTTACCACCCACCATTTTTATTAACATTTTTTCCTATTTAATTCATTTTTTTAATTACACGAAATAAATTGATTAAAACTCTTCATAATACTTAACACCCACCAAATTAATTAATTTTTTTTTCTGTTTAATCAATTTTTATAATATAATATGTTAATAAATTGATTAAAACTCTTTATATTACTTAACAGTTAACACCAATAATTTTCATTAACATTTTTTCCTATTTAATTCACCTCTTGAGTTTCTCGGCAATCAATTATCTAATTAAATAATACCACAAAATAAATTAAAAATAAAATTAAAATATTGTATTTTATGGTTGTATAATGGCTATAAAACCTATAATAGTTTCTATCTATAAAATCTTATTAAATGGCTAACAAAAAAATGTGACATTGCAAGTTTAATTGTGATGTGATAACTTATAATGTGACATGGTAAAAAAAAAAAGTGATATGGATTACCAATTTAAGAAAATTAAGAAATATAAGGTAAAAGAAGTTAAAAAAATATAAGGGATAAACACACAAAAAAAAAAGAAAAAAAAAATTGTAAACCATTGATCTCCTCTCATAATTTTTTTTATTTATTTACCTTATTTATTTAATAACCATTATTTCCTTTATTTAATGAAATGACCTTTTAACTTTCCCTTCATCATTACTATATATACTCCTATTTATGTACCATATTTTTTTTTATTTTTCTTTCATTCATAAAATTTTGAGAGAATTTGTAATAGAATTTTTCATATATATAACTATTATATTCACCCTAATTTTCAATTTTATTCAAAAAATAGCACCTAAAGTATACATAGAAAAGTAAACTAATTGTTTCATTTTTCATTTTTCTTATGTTTTGTATTAATTTGTTATTATTTTTTGTGTTTGTATTAATATTGCAGGAGAATGAATTTCCAACTTTATTCAAAAAATTGGTAGGTAAGATATAGCTAAAGAACTAAATTAATTATTTCGCTTTTTATTTTTATTATGTTTTGAATTAATTAGAATCTTATTAGTTACTTTTTTGTGTTTATATTAATATTGCAGAGAAATGAATTTTCAACTTTATTCAAAAAATTGGTAGGTAAACTATACAATGAGAACTAAATTAATTGTTTCACTTTTTATTTTTATTATGTTTTGAATTAATTAGAATTTTATTAGTTATTTTTTTGTGTGTGTTTGTATTAATATTATAAGAAGATGACATACTCACATATCAATAACAATGCACGAGATTTGAAATAATGGCTATGGATCTTCTTTACTGATTTGGTTTGGATGACTCTTTCATTTTTGTCGCTTTTTCATTTTTCTACAATGGTGTATTAGAAATATCGAATGGTAGCAAAAATCTTTAATAAGTTGTTGACATGTTGTTGCATTATTGTCCTTCACTCTTTCATACACTTTAGTCTCCTTTGTAACACTTATGTTTTATTTTTACTTTGTCAAACAAGTTACAAATCAAATTGTTTAGCCAAATTACGATACACATGTCAATTTGATCTTATCATAGTGTTATAATATGCATAAATAGTAATTAGTTAGAAAACGATTCTTATTCTCCAATTCATTGTTTTAATTCCAATGTGTAATTAGTTTTGCTCATCTTATACTAATAATAATAATTATTAGAGTTCACCTATAAAGTTTTGATCCTTACTTTACTCTCTTACTTTTTGTCCTATATCTAATCTTATATATACTACGGAGTATATTATTATAACACAAAATGTGATATTTTAAATATATGTAATCTTTCCTTGGAATTATTTGGAATAGTTGTTAAAGTTGCTCACATAAAAGTTCACGACCGTTTCTTTGCAAGATAAACATAGGGCCAAGTACTTTAAAATGCACCAAAACGACAATAAAAACAGTATCTTCATTCAAGCAATAAAGAGGCAAAATGCAATGTTTGTTGGTGAAAAAAACCATTCATATTCTATAATCTTTAAGCCGGTCAAAGCAATGGTTAAATAATAAAGAGACAATTGAAGAATCGCTAATTAAAGAGACAATTGAAGAACCATTAATTGAACAGGTAATTGAAGAATCATTAGCAACTCAAACGAGAGAATTGAGAGTCATTGATTTTCTTTCTATAAAATCTCATCAAAATACCAATTCATATTGTCTTATTTGATACCAGGTTGTCGAAACCAACATTACCCGTCCTTTGAAAACAAGGGACGACAATGGAGCGCAATTTCATGTTCCAATACTTCTATGGCGTCAAGATTGTCCATAAGACCAGAAGTACCGAAAATTCAATTTAACGGATTGTGTCCTCACTTCAAAACAACCAAGCTATTCACATTTTGGTTGCGTACCATCCAGAATCAAAAATTTGGTGTATTAAACTTTTGTTTTAAAATACCGGTCCCCCAGTCGTGTTTATTTATTTACTTTTTTTTTAATTATTTGTGAGTGGTTTTTTAATTAAAATTAAACAAATGATTGAGAGTGGGACTACTCCATATAAGTTATTCACAAATTAAACACTTAAACACAATCAATTATTAACGATCCCGTGATTTTCACGGGTTCCAAAACTAGTTAGCTTAATAAACACTCTACATCTAAAACTATACAATAACGAGATTTTATTTATACTCGCGATCCAGAAATCTTAATTTCATATAATCACTAATCAGAAGCTTAATTTAATATAACTATACATCAGATTAAGAGCATGTTTGGCCTAACTTGTTAAAAAAGAGTTTTTGTTTTTGAAGCTTAATTTTCTAGAAGTGCTTTTCATAATCATAAGCATCAAATAGTGGTTTCTATTTTTAAGGACAAAAGGATAGTTTTTGAGCTTTTAAAAAACTACTTTTAACCTTTTAGAAAATGGTGTGCTTGGCCAATTTGTGTTTTTAGCCAAAAAAACACTTTCAAAAGCTAGGCCAAACACACACTAAATATTGATTATTGTTTACTTAATATATATGCTCCAAATAAATAACATCCTGTGAATTTATCTAGGTCGCGGGTTGAGTTGGGTCACTTCTTCCCTAATTTGTTGGGTGGTTCAGGTTCTGGTTCATGACTCTTAATAAGGTGCGCATCTCAAGCGAACATTACGTCTATCTTATCGTATGGATTCTGGTTTACATCATCACAATTAGCCACAGTATTCATGTAAAAGAGAAATATTACCATGTATCTCAATAGCTCCAGACTATGACGAGACAAGAGGGTCAAATGTAGGCAACCTAACCCATGAGTTGGCAACACGGAGTTTTGCCAATGAAGCAATGAACCAAAAGACCAAAATGAAAATTGCGTCAAAAACTTGCATAGATCTACTTTTACATCATAATATTAGAAGCGGGAATAGTTATTACTTTCCCTTCATTGGTAATATTTCATACAATTCAACAATGTCTTAATTTATACCTGAAATCTGCATGAACGAGGGCTAGACTTTTTGTCAACTGCAGAATAAGAAACTCCATATTCCTGTAAATATAAACGGATAAAGGATAAAGTTGGAGCTCCACATGATGATGAAGGCAGAACGAACCATTTGCCATTTTATGGTATGTACGCCTATAGGGCAATAGACAAATGATGCTGTACAGCATACACAATGACACTGAATAGCAAACAGAACAAATATTGTTTCAAATAAGGCTTGGTCTAATGCAATGTCAACTATGTTAGTTGATAAAGTCATGAGAGGTGATGCTCATATCTGGATGTGCTCATAAAACTTATCCTACTAGTCTACTACCACTATTTGGAACGTCAAATTGTGCTGTATATTTCCAATCAGGAACTTGTACCCATATTATTAGCCTCAAATGCATTTACTAGAAGACAATCTTGTCCCAACTTTCTGTCTTAAACATCCAGGACATGATGGACAAGGAAGAAAAAAAACCTACAGACGCTGCTACAACCTTGAGTTTTTGTAAGTAGAAATCCAGCTCACTAGTAAATCCACCCCTGAGCGAGTTACTTCCGGATGAAAATAGCTGTTCTTCACCAGAGCTCTCACCGACCAAAGCTTGCTGGAAAACAAAAGCCAAGAATAATATTACATATCAATAACATATATCCCATCCTTAACAAACCAAAAAGTAAGTAATGAGATTAGCACACAATAGATGTATGTAGTTGCTCTTTTATGGACAAAATTTACTCTTTCACGGACTTTTTGCCATAATATTTCCTTGCCATGGAGAGAAAATCGAAAGGTTAATAGAAATAAGGAAAAAATAGGAGAGAAGGGTGTTGAAATGGGAGGGGTAAAATGGTCAAACATGTCCATGATTGAGTAAATCATGTCCATGAAACCCATCACACGGTCATTGATCTAATAGGACAACAAAGAGCTATAGCCAGAAGTCAGAAGAAGCCAGAAGCCAGAAGCTATCTTCATCCGTGATTAACTTAGTTTTTACTTTTTAAGCAACCATTTCACTGTTTTAGTGTCTCATCTATTTCTAGACGAGTGACATCCCTACACTTAAAACACCTAGAAACATTACCCAGATTATCAAATTACTTTTATTTCAAATAAAAAGGAAGGGCAGCCAATGAATTGACCCATTTTGCTTCATTCCATCACAATCCAAAACAAAAGAATAAGTCATTACGTCTATTTCCATTGGAAATGGGCATCCTTATGCTTCATCTCAAAAAGAAAATTATGTCGACAGAAAGAGACCGGAAAACGTGAAATAGATTAGCCGTAAATTGATTTATGGATCCTTTAAAGAAGTAGAAAAGTGTTTTCACAAACTGGAGTATAGTAGAGGTCTCTCAAGTCTCAGCAGAACAAAGATGGGACCAAAACAATATTTCCACATCTATAGGCCAATCTCTTTGCTTAGCTATGTTACTCCGACACTTCACTTAACCGGCGTATCCGCGTTTTGCGCGGACACGACACATGACACCCGTCATACACCACTTTCAGACACGACACCGACACTTCACTAATGACACCTGATTTGGTTTTAGTGGTGTACTGGTGTCAAAGAAGAGTGAGATGAGAAAAAAGGTAAAAGGAGAATGACATACTCATAATAACCCAAAAGGGCTTTTTAATCTTTTTAACAATTGGTATTTAATAATTCAACTTTGTTTTCCTTTTCTCCAGTTTCAAAAAACATCCATAAGAAGTGTCGTATCCATGCCTACAAAATTGGTCACACACTAGTTTGACCGAGTTCCCGTATCAAATTTCAAACTTCACACTCCGACACGTGTCGAACACAACACCTTCTCTGCCAAGTCGGAGTAACATAGGCTTTTAGAACTAGGGCAGAAATCAACAGCACATTGTGTTCTAAACAAGCAGAGAGAGAGAAAAAAAATAAAAAACAAGCATCACACTAACCAGTAAGAGCTTTTTGTGTTGTTTCCGCTGAGGAAGAATTCCAAGTGCATCTAGCATTGACTCTTCCAGTTCTAAGATGAGAAAGAATTAGTGAGAACAAACACATCATAAAGTATAAAGCCCTTTTTAAGAAAGTGTTACCTTTGGTTTGCAACAAAGTAGCCATTAAACTTAGAGATCCCAAGGCTTGTATATCACTGCCAATATTAAGATAAGATAGTACAACCTCCCTACACAGCACAAATTTCAACATAGAATTCATTAGTAATCAGTTGACTCACACCGTAAAACAAGTTACAGTAATATCCCCTGCCCTATTAAAGACAATGGAAATTATGAGACCGGATTGTTGTAACAGTAAACATCTTATGAAGTAAGTCACTTCTCTTTCTTTCCTCTAATGGAATGTTTTTTGTGACACTTCACCTAATTACCCTAATCAGCTTATTAAAATTACGACATTATAAATTCGCCCAAATTAAAACAAACCCCGTTTTATTAGCATCTCAGTCCAACCTTCCGCCACATCTTCCACCACCTCCTCCCTTCTTCATCCCCTACCACCACTACCCGTATCATTTATCTCCATAATGTTCTCTCCATCCCCATGTCCTTATCAATCCCAGGGAAAGAGAAAAAAAAAACCCTCCATAATGTTCACCCGTATCATTATCTTCTACACAGTACAAATTTTAATTTATACTCGTAATAAAACAGCACAGAGCATAACATTCACCCGTATCCAGGGTTATCCAGTAACAGATTGACTCTATCATGTTCTGTCTCGAACTGTAAGTTTAAGTTATATGTGGCTTCTGAATGAGGAGAAGACTAGAAGACCCGTGTCAGTTGAGGAAAGAGAGAGAAAATGTTCAGCATATAGATCAAGCCTAGGGGAAGTAATAAAATCAGCGCATAAATTTCGCAAGCTTCTGGGTGCTACTGGACACATGAATAATCAAAGCCGATCCCCTTCTTGAGCGATTCAACTAGCACACTTCCTCTTCACTCCAACAGCAAGCCTTGTAGGTTCTAAATAACTACTTTGAAACATGCATTGTACTGCTAGAGGAACAAAATGTTGACATTGTGTATGAAGCTACAATTGATGCAATGTTCTACCAGAAGATGCCTAATACCGTATGTAATACGGTAATCCCCAGGTAACGCAATCAAAAAACTTGTATCGTCTTTCAGAAGCTCCAACCCCAATAGGCAATATGAATGCTTTCATCTGATAGTCGAGAGACATGACTCTGACAAAGCAGATCAGTAGAGTCAAGGAGCTACAAAAGACTGCAAAGATGCCTGCTGGAGTACACATGAAATGAAACTAAGGCCTAATGGTGATGGCATTCTGCCAACTACGTGCTTAACATTTTCCACAGAGGGACTGTAACTCTTGGTAGCAAAGAATACGGTCAGTCAGCTGAGCTTAGCGCATCGAACAGATAATCACTACTTGTGTCAAAAGTTTATTATAGAAGGAAGGGTTAATATGGATTATGGAGTGAGAATAGTAAAAATCAAATGCTAATTTGTGAGAGGCTGAGCGCTATAATCTCAACAAAGCCTTATGGCATTTCCTTAGTCATTGATGATATGCTGTTAGACTATAACTAAGGTTATTTATCTGTTTATTTGACCCCTTGACTGTACATTTTTTTTGGTAAAACCCCTTGACTGTACATTCTTATCTAATATTATTACACTTTTATCTAAACAAAAACCAGATAAAAATCAAGATCATGGAATCCTAATATCAGAAAGATTGTTTCTGCAATTTAGATCAATAGGACTGTTCAGATTGTTCAACTATTAGTTTGGTTCACTTTTGCTGAAGAGGAAATAAGCAAGATTCAAAGCCTGAGAACTCTCAATGGACTGATTAAAAAACAGACTAAACAAGATAGACATTCACGTCAAAATAAAACAGTATGTTCATTAGCACATTAGTCATCCTATCAAAGATAAGCGGAAAGTGAAATTGCCAAAGGACGCATGCAGCGGGTTGCAGAATAAAAGAAATGAAACAAAAATTGTGCATGTGTAATATAAAAATAATTAAAAATAAATAATAGTAATAAATAAATAAAATACCTCAGAGACAGTTGCACATCATTGGAACTATCTTGCAAGCTGGTATTGTCAGGAATGAAAACTTCCAAATTTCTTCCACCCTCTAAAGTAGCACCATTTTGCTCTTTAGATGATGTATGCTGAACTTTGTGAAAGGTCAAATCGCCATTTGATTTAGTACCATGAATGGACAAAAAGACATCACGCGTACAAAACAGAGATGCACAAACTGTATTCGCCAAATCTTTGATTTTGACTATCCTCAATATGCAACAAAGTAGATATAATGATGTGACTGCTCCAATCGGCATATCCTGGATAGAAAAGCTACAGTAGGTAAATAAAACAAGTTTACTTCATAAGTAAAGGCATGTTATAGCAACAAAAGACTAAGTCCCTGTAACATTGGATCTTTAAAATTGACTCAACCCTAGGTGTGGTTGCACAACCACGTGAATGCCAATCAACATAAACACCACCACTTCGATTGACGCGTATCATCGAAATTTTGATGATATTGGTCCTACGTATAAGGATCTCAAAGTTTGCTTTTTGAAGTTGACGTATAGTTGGAGTCAGGTGATCCACTCTCACCAAAACTTGATTTTTCTTCCTTTAATAGCTAAGATTACTGGCGAGAGCTCAAGAACTGAAGCATCGAGCACTTGTTTTGTGTGCAGGCATCACCTCCTTAACGTCTTTTCTTACATGGGTGTCATCCACCTTTAACGACATATTGACTATTAGAATAACAACACTGCCCCAATGCCTCGAGGTCTCCCACAGATGACGAGGCGACAGGGTCAGATGTTTGCACCCTTACCCCCTGTGTTACAAACAGGGAGAGGGATGACCAACGATGACTTGTGTCAAGAATCACATTAATTGACGCGACTATACAATAAAAACATGCGTGTCCATTTAAGTGAGCAACTCTGATTTATTCCATCACAATTCATAGCCTAAGAATATCGATTATTACTTGTCAAAAAAATATAAAACCAACAAAACCTCTTTACTAAAAAGCAAAAGGTGAATTGTTGAAGAACTACATTTATATAAATCAACAGCAAGCACGAATTACAAATTTGAAAAAAAAAAAAAAAAAATTGACACAGCAACAAATAAGTACATCTTTTTTTATAAGTTAGAGATACAACCAGGAAGTACAGTAAACCGACAAAGAAAGAGCTGTCAATCTGACGTCAAACCTACAAGAGAAATATTTCCAAACTTACAGCTTCAATTGTCAGAGAAGGCAGCAACAAAGGCAATATCAAAAGCCGCAACAAATTGTCTGTTATCAAACTATCAACATCTGGGATTCCCGCTGAGATAACATCGCTAAAATAGTACAAATTGTCTTCGATTTCATCCATGGAAGCAATTATACTTGAAGACGTTTCTTGACTATGTTCCCTATTCTCATATAGAAGAAAATATGCTCAGTAAGTAAGAAAGTAAATGTCAACTTACGTTGATCCAGCAAAATATAATTAGTAACTCACTTTGAAGCACCGAAGACCAAGTCATTTAACATGACACACTGCTTCTTAAAGAAGGAAACAAGGCCAACAAAGTACTCGCCAAGCGGTCCGCTGGTAACATATTTATTTACACTCTCATCTCCAACTAGATACAAAAGAACAAAAAATATTTACAAAAAAAGGCATTAAAATGAAAAAGAAAAAAATCTATCTAAAACTCAGTGCATAATATAAGAAAAAACTGACCATGGTAAACATTGAGAGTTAGTGCACGTACAGCAATACGTATCATGCTCTCTTCATGTGAAGCAAATCGGATAGCTTCATCATATAAAGGAAAGCAGACAACATCATCCTACATCAATAATTGAGAAAGTGAACTATATTGATTAATACAGCCAGGAATACCATACATAAACAAAAGACAAAGTCCAATTAAACTTTTTTGTCCTAATTTTTTGACAACTTAGTCACAACATAAACTTGCATTACTTTTTTTGACAAGCGCATAAACTTGCATTGTTTAATCATAAGAGCAATTCAAGACAAGAATGTGGAGACTTGAGAACAGTCGAAGCAAAATGTACAAAACTACATATACCTATTACAACAGTTCATCCTTTCATATCCCACGGTCTTTGCCACTGTTACATATATTTAACGAGTTGAACTGGAATAATGCAAAGAAAAGCTACGGCAGCAGGTACAGGTAAAAAGTTCTAGTTAAAATAAGAAGCTAAATCTCGTGTACAGGGTAGTTTCAATAACCACCAAGCTTCCTAATCTGTCCACTTTTTCATCAAACTTGCCACATTTCAATGCTGATTTGTATTCGTGAAAGGGTCCTTAACACCAGCCATGACTCGGACAAATTATTTTTTCCTTGAAAACTTTTGCTAACAGTCTAGCATGTCACTGTCCAAACTTTGGTGGACATCTGAGCATATTTGAGCTGACAATTCATTCAAACTGATAAACAAATGAATACAACATTACAACCTCCATTTCAATAAATTTAATTTGACTTTTCAACGACGAGAGAAAACAAAAAGTAAAACGAGGTTTATTCATTAAAATAGAGGGAGTAATACGCATCACTATCACACAGATAAAGCAAAAAGAATCAACAACCAGAAAAATAGCAATTCTAGTTTGGTCCTGCCTACGATCAATCTAAACTGACTGCACTTTTCTTTTTCATTTATGGCAGTTTGTACATTGCGAATCCTAGTACCTACGTTGTATCACCATTACACAGAGAATAAAGTAGAAGTTTGGTAAGCATATTCATGTACAATTAAAGTTCAGTCTAAGCAGGAAGAAACACAAAGAGAGATTCAAAATTTGACGGGAAAGGAGATTTAAAACCAAGCAGAGCATGGTTGAACTTACATCCTGAGTTTTTACGAGCAAGGATATTGTGCCCTTGTTCAGATGCCCACTTATAGCTCTTGAGTAACCAATTCCAAAACAAATAAAAAATCATCAAAACTTACAGTTGTACCAAGCATCTTGGTAGAAAGAAAGAAGGCAATTAATATATAATCAACATAATGCATATGAAAACAAACCTCAAGAAAGATATATAATATGATAATAGCTCTTCATTACGAAAGTCAAATGAATAAGTTATGAGGTAGTTAATGTGCTCATTACTGAAAAGATAATCTGCAAATATCAAAAAGATTTATAGTCAATTAATAGAAGAAAAAAAACAATGCAACTTGGCTCACTACACGATGTTAGCCATTGTTAAGGACACGGTTAACTAGAACTCAGAGTGACAACTTACATATAGCATGCTCATGTTTTATGTTTTGTATCATGATGCTCATGGTCTGAAGTAACTGTAGCGAAACCATGATAGTTCTACTGATCTTCAAAATACGTACGAACTCCCCCAGGACTTGCTTCTCCATAAAAAAACTGCAGGTTATCAAAAACATCAGCATCCAGAAGATTATATAGAAAATCAGCATCTCCATGAATCGCCCAATAGTAATCTGTCCATTTTAATAATTTAATCCCGAATTGATATTTTGTGAGGAAAAAAAAGGTTAAATTGGCGCACATTCACATAAATGGAGCCTACTGAGGGAGTGTTAAATTCAACACTTTTTTGGTGTTGTGTTCAGAAAGAGCCATAATTACTTTGTTGTCGGTACAATTGCAACAAGATCTAATCACTGGTCAAGTCTCTGCAGGGTTTAACACTACACGGACACACACTTATATCTCCCCACTTCTCACCCCTCACATATTTTGAAAAGTGGGAAGATAAAATTAGAGTGGAGTACGAAGAAAAAACTTCAAAATGAAAAATCAAACTCTAAACCGTATTATAGGAAAGTGAACTCCACAGAGAAAGCTAGATAGACTAGAATTGTCTCCTTTAAAACTCAAAAGGCTGACTTTCTTTTACTAAAAATCCAACATCCTTTATATATTCTAAAGGACTTTTCTCAAAGGTCTGTAGGAGGATCGTATCTCCTCTTAACTACTCTTCCTTTCTTGGTCCTCAGTCCTCACACAAAGAAATGATCTGTGTTTGAACATTAAAGTCCCTCGTTACAGACAAAAACAAGTGTTTGTTTGGGCGGTAGGTGGGAGACATAGCAGGTATGATGATCTGGAATGCAAAGGAGAATGTCTAGAAATAATGGCTTTATAATGTCCAATATTCATAAATCATAACCCCTTTTATGTTGATATGTCTCTACTCAGAATTTGCATCACAACCTAATGCATCTTCACACAAGAGAAAGCACCACTAGTGCTTAGATAGGCTAAAGAGACGAAAGAGGAGAAGAAAAAAATAAGTATTAGGAAACATCTCTATACAATCTTTTCAGATAAGATTGATCCAAAGTACTCCGTCCCATTTTCATTGTCCCCTTTTCCCTTCAAATTTATCCTAAACTAATTGTCCTCTTTCTAATTTAGTAAGTATAAATAGTGAACCTCCAAAATTGCCATTACTTAGGTAATTACTCCATCATAATAAATTATCCCCGGCTATCCTTAAGTCAAAGCGTAACATTGTTATTTTCCCACTTTCTGTTAAATCATCCAAAAAAGAAAGTAGGGCAATAAAAATGGGTTGGAGGGAGTACTTAATTACAGACTCGTCTAGGACCATGACAGCTCTCCGAATGAATTTGCGATATCAAATGAGTTCCATGATTTCGCACCCCGCCCATAAGTTGGTGTTGTTTAAATCTAGTTGAGAGATTGCAATGGCATCAACAAATCCCCGGGATATTAGGCATTATAAGCCACCATGAAGTGCTCAAGGTTAACTAATGGCTTCAAAAGGGCATAAACCCTAATCGGGATTCCAAAGCTCAAACCAACCGATTATATTCAATACTGTTCACCTTAACAGGAATGTGCTTTCTCCAACATTTTCAGAAACAACTTTCAACTATAGAAAAATGAATTTTATTCGATGTTACTCTGACGCTTGACATAGCTGCCGTGTCGCGTGTCCGACACAACACGACACTTGGGACACCTCACTCTAGACTAGGAAACAGAAAATGTCGAACAAAATAGCTGACACATGTCAGACACGGCACTGTGTTGAAGAGTGAGAGTAACACAGACTGTATTCAGTATGTCGATTTCACAATAGATATTCTGCAATTGACAAAGATGTTATCTTACTCGAAGAAGGCTGCGTCATGCTGGTCTCCGTAAGTTACCAATTCCGCAATCGATCTGAGTGCTTCAATAACAAAATCCTTGATGCCAAGAAACACTCATTAGAAGATACCCACAACAGTACAAGAGTAGCAGAGAAAAAGGTGATTCACTAACCTTGTTAACTTCATTCACAACTTGAACCTTTTGTAGCTGATCAGTTAGATATCTGTATGAGCGGCGAAAGGACAGTTAGATTGTTGCAACCCATTTGTCATTTAATTTAATTAAGAATAGACGACGACAGAGGCATTGTTGTAAAGTTAATCTCTAAAGTATGACCAGCAAATAAGCAAATTCATCAAATTCTGGGTAGTGCACAAGGGAGAAGAGTCATAGAAATTAGATTCGAAAACTAATGTGATTCTTTTATTGTCAACACAGTAACATTATAAGAATCATCTATCTAGCTTTGACTAGGCGGTTCATCAACTACAATTTTGAATATAAACAGAAGAAATAATCCTAAAAAAAGAGAAATCAGTAGTTAAATTGACATACTTAAGTTCATCCAAGGAGAATCGATTACGGGATTTCCAGAAGGACCACATGATCCCTAAATTATGAAATCAGTAGCTAATATGATCATTCTCCGGATCAAGTGTGTGTTGATAGCAGAGCAAAACGAATTGAGATGATTGGGAAAATTGAGCAGTTTAGGGTTTACGATGATAATTGGGGATGAACAGGATGATGATGATGATGATGATGATGATGATGGAGATTGTGATTGATCATACGGTGGGTAGAGTCGTATAGAGTAGAGATAATAATAAAATAAAAAGGGAATAATAATCAAGGGAGAGTCTAAACTGGGATTTGTGTCGCCGGAAAGGTAAGAAAGGAAGGACAGCAAAGTGTGCGTTATTGCTTTCCTTTTTTGTTTTTTTATCCACTCTTTAATTTTCAGTACTTCGTATTATTATTGTTATATATATAGCGTGTCAGAATATAGAGAGCAGAAAGGTATTCAGCTTTATTCATACTAGTATTGGTGTCCGGCTTTGCCCGAGCTACCTCTACAATCTACTTATCATTAATTTTTTTTTTCATTAAATAAAACTACTTAAAGTTGCATAAACCCTAAATTTATCATTAATATATTTTTCTATGACATATCCTAAAATTACGATGAAATAAATTTTGCGACAAATTCACTACTCCCGCTATTAATATTTTACTCTTATTAATGAAACAATAATAATAACATTTCACTATTAGCTCGTAATCATTGTTACTTTTACTACTTCCGTTGTAATTATTGTTACTGTCACTACTGCCGCATTAATATTGATAATTTCACTACTCCCGTTGTAATTATTGTTACTTTCACTATTGCGGCATTAATATCGATTATTTCACCACTCCCGTTGTTGTTTCTACCACTTTCACTAATCTCGCTGATAATATTATTACTTTTACTATTCAAATGAGTGATTACTATCATATAACTATATCCAATGTTACTACAATTCTTTTCTTTACTGACGAAATTACTTTTACTACTTAGGCATGCAATTTTAAGAGAATTATATATTTATATAAATATATTACATATATGCATTAAATCAAATCGGAAGAATTATGCAATATTATATATTATGGAATTTAACTTGAACTATTTATAACCTACTTATATTATATTTTTGTATGTTAAATAATTAACATCTCTATACATCTAATAAACTATAAAGTTTAATAAAATTACATAGATTTTAAATTTAATATATAATTTTATGATGATAATAATTAATACCATAAGTGTGCATGTTTATACTAATTAATTATTTTATTTTAAGAAAATTGACCATCTTCTAGTCTTCTATAAATATTTAGGAAAATTACCAAGCATCTTCTTTCTTTTAGTCTCCTTGAAATTCACCATCTTAATTAATTATTTTATTTTAAGAAAATTGAACATCTTAATTAATTATTTTATTTTAAGGAAATTGACCATGTTTTAGTCTCTTACAAATTTTTAGGAAAATTACCAAGCTTCTATATAATTTAATTTTAACCCAAACTATATAATATTTGCATTGAGATCCCTTAATCGGGTCCATCACACGGTGCTATTGATTTAAAACTATATAGTATAATTAATTTGTATAACTTTCTTTAATTACATTGAAGTCCCTTGGTTTCTGGATTTAATATATAGTATTGATGAAGGTTATATATAGTATAAGAGTACATATGCAATATGGTAATAGAATATCTCCTAAAGATACGGTAATATATGGACATCCATATAATATCTCTAGATATTTCGTAACACTCCCCCTTGGATGTCCATCATCGGAGAAAATGCTTCGTTAAAACCTCTACCAGAAAAACCCTATGGGACAAAAATCTAATAAAGGAAAAAGAGTACAATAATCTCCGTAATA
The DNA here is from genome assembly GCF_048544455.1 of Silene latifolia. Lineage (NCBI taxonomy): Eukaryota > Viridiplantae > Streptophyta > Magnoliopsida > Caryophyllales > Caryophyllaceae > Silene > Silene latifolia. The sequence goes on from NC_133535.1 coordinate 87,132,227, forward strand.
CGCACTAGGTGTTGCCTCGTTAAAAACCCTTGCCTGGAAAACTCAGTGGGACAAAACCATGGCTAAGGGAAAAAGAGTGCAACGCGTATTTACTCCCCTCATTAAAACATCGCTTGACATCCTTGAGACGACGTAGCCCAAGTTGATTGATTAGCTTCTCAAATGTCTTGCTCGGAAGTGCCTTGGTAAAAATATCTGCGAGATTTTCACTAGAGCAGATTTGTTGAACACTAATGACACCATCTTTTGGAAGATCATGAGTAAAAAAGAATTTCGGCAAAATGTGCTTCGTTCTATCACCCTTGATGAATCCTGCCTTGAGTTGAGCGATGCACGCAGTATTATCTTCATGTAAAATAGTTGGTGACTTATTTCTTGGAGATAGATCGCATGCTCCTTCAATATGATGAATAACTGATCTCAACCATACACATTCTCGACTAGCTTCATGAATTGCTAACAACTCGGCATGATTTGAAGAAGTAGCGGCTATAGTTTGCTTCACAGAGCGCCATGAGATAGGAGTATTACCACATGTAAACACATAGCCAGTTTGCGAGCGACCATTATGTGGATCAGGAATATAACCTGCATCTGCAAAACCAACTAACTCTGTTTTACATTTATTAGAATAATATAAACTCATATCAGACGTACCTCGAAGATATCGGAGTAAATGTTTGACTCCATTACAATGCCTTTGAGTTGGAGAAGAACTATATCTTGCTAAAAGATTTACTGAAAAAGATATGTCGGGTCGTGTATGACTAGCAAGATACATCAAAGCTCCAATTGCACTCAAGTACGGTACTTAAGAACCAGGGACTTTCGCATTTTTTTCACGAGGTCGAAACGGGTCGTTCTTTACATCAAGTGTTCTTACAACCATAGGAGTATTCAACGGATGTGCTTTATCCATTTTAAACTGTTTTAGCACTTTATCAATATAGGTCCCTTGATGTAACAAAATTCCACTATCAAGATCTTCAATTTGCAGACCAAGACAAAATTTTGTCTTTCCTAAATCTTTTATCTCAAATTCTTTCTTCAAACATTCGACGACTTTTGTAATTTCTTCAGAAGTTCCAACAATATTAAGATCATCAACATAAACAGCAATAATCACAAATCCGAATTTTGACCTCTTTATGAATAGACACGGACAAATAGGGTCATTTTTATAACCTTCTTTTAACAAATATTCACTAAGACGGTTATATCACATACGCCCGGATTGTTTCAAACCATATAAAGATTTGTTTAGCTTGATTGAATATTCCTCTCTTGGACTTGATTTTAATGTGTCGGGAAGCTTAAAACCTTCAGGGAGTTTCATGTATATGTCATTATCAAGCGAGCCATACAAATAAGCTGTGACAACGTCCATAAGACGTAAATCAAGTCCTTCCTTGGTAGCCAAACTAATCAGATATCGAAAAGTAGTTGCATCCATTACAGGAGAATATGTCCCTTCATAATCAATACCGGGTCTTTGTGAAAAACCTTGTGCAACTAAACAAGCCTTATATCTAACTATCTCGCCTTTTTCATTTCTTTTTCGCACAAACACCCATTTGTAGCCTACTGGCTTTACTCCACTGGGTGTGCGAATTACTGGCCCAAATACTTCTCGTTTAGCCAGTGATTTTAATTCTGCTTCAATAGCATCTTTCCATTTAGGCCAATCAATTCTACGTCTGCACTGATCAATAGACTTTGGTTCATGATCCTCATTTTCATGCATGATATTAAGCGCTACATTAAATGCAAAAACACCATCATCGACGTCGACTTTATTTCGGTTCCATGTTTTTCTAGACATGACATAATTTCTCGAGATCTCTTCACAATTTTTATTTTCAGGTACCTGAATCTCTTCTAGATTAATATTATCAGTCATGTCTCCAAGCTTTTCAAGAGGCTTTTCAAAAGCTATTTTATCCTCAATATTGCCATTATCAACTTTTGCTCCTTTTTGTTTTCGACGATTTTTATCTTTGGAACCAATAGGTCTACAACGCTTCATGCGTGCTTTAGACTCATTTGCAATTGAAAGTCCTTCAGGGACATTAATTTTAGCTGGAGCATTTACAGCTGGTATATGAGATTTTATCACTCCTTTTGGATCAGTGAAGGCATTTGGCAGTTGGTTTGCTAACCGTTGTAAATGAATTATCCTTTGAACTTCAAGTTCACATTCTTTAGTACGAGGATCTAAATGAGATAATGATAATTCATGCCAACTTATCTCTTTTACCAGTTGCTTATTTTCTCCCCCTAATGTTAGGAAAAGTGATTCATCAAAATGACAATGAGCAAAACGGGCCGTAAATAAATCTCTTGTAGATGGCTCTAAAAATTTAATAATTGATGGAGATTCGAACCCGACATATATTCCCAACCTTCTTTGGGGTCCCATCTTTGTACGTTGTGGTGGACTAATAGGAACATATACACCACAACCAAAAATTCTTAGATGAGAGACATTTGGTTCGTGACCAGAAACCAACTTTAGGGGAGATGATTTATGATAACTCGTTGGCCTGATGCGAATTAGTGTCACATGTGTAAACAAAGATGCCCCATGCCGAAATAGGCAATTTAGACCTCATAAGCATTGGTCTCGCAATTAATTGAATGCGTTTTATTAATGGCTCAGCAAGGCCATTTTGAGTATGAACATGTGCTACAGGATGTTCAACACTTATCCCAATAGACATACAATAATCATCAAAAGTTTGTGAACTAAATTCACCAGCGTTGTCAAAATGGATAGTCTTAATGGGATAATCTGGAAAGTGAGCTCTTAATCTTATCAATTGAGCTAGTAATCTTGATGTGAACATTATTTGCACATATTTAGTCCCCTAATTGAGCCTATTTTGCATACTATTATAACATTTTATGGCCATTTTATTCGTCAAAACCTTCCTATTTGCTTTTCTAGCGCATTTCATATATTTTGTAGAAAAGGAGATAAATGAGGCGGAATTTCCCCCTCTTGCATGCATATTTGGAATATTTTTGATGATATTGGATGGACTAGTATGAAGAGGAGGTAAGAATGATGACCAAGTATGTAGGAATAAAGAGTATATAGAAGGATCATAGGGTTAAAAGTAAGAATGACGAGAGGGAAGGCATTACAAGAAGAATTTGCTCGAAACCCAAACCAAGAGTTGCTCCTTTGGCTCTGAAAGTATGCTAGATGGAACGGCGTCGAAAAAACAAGTGATCTAGGCTTTTGAATCACTCCAATAGGAGTCCGGATGAGAAAATGACGTCCGTTTTACAATCCGAGGTCAAACAAAGCAGCTGTCCGCCAATCCGCTCGTCCCGAGACCCAATCCGCTCGTCTGCTACAGGAATCCGCTCGTCCACCCTCCAAATCCGCTCGTCTTCCCTTCTTTTTATCCGAGCGTCCCGTGCTTGAATCCGCTCGTCCTCTGCTCCAACAATCCGAGTGTCCCGACCCCTTGGCCGCTCGAATTCCCTTATAGCAACTTTCGTTTTCTTCTTTCTCCATGAAAGATGCGCATATTTTTGAAAGACTGGCAAAAAGGAGACTAGCATCTTTCTTTGAGAGGAGCATTTCCCTACTCAACAATTAGCATTGTTAATTACTATTTTACCCTTGCTTAACCTAATGAATCCCTACTATAAATACCCCATTTGTAATAATCAAAACCAAGCTCTCTTAACCAAGTTCCCATATTAGAAATTCCTCTTAGATTAGATTAGGAGTAGATTAGAATAAATTACTCTTTAATCTTTCCACAAATTACACATTAATCTCTCCTTAATTATTGTTCAAGTTTATTATTCAAGTTTATTATTGGGTAATTGAAGATTATTGGGTTATTATTGGAGAATTAACAACTCTTCATCAATCAATCAAGTTCTCTTCTTTTATTCTTTACTTTATTATTTGGAATCATCTCAAGTTTGGTATAATTCTTTTATCCTTTACTCTTTATTGTTCATTTCCTCATTCTCTTATCATGTTTACACTTGTTGTGATGATTGACACCATTAATGACATGTTTCCCATGATAATAAGTGAGTAGTCTCTTAACTAGGATTAATGGGTAATTAGGGGAAACCAACATGGGATTAATCATGCTTAATTTAATATGTTTTCATAATTAGTTCGCTTGCTTGTTGTGATGTCAACCTATGCACATGTTATGTTTGATGAAATGCTAAGCTTATGAATCCTTACATTTTTACCATCTCTTATCTACTCAACTTGACTTGTAAGATATAAACCAACTCTAGTCTTGTTAGACCATGCATAAAAGTTGAATAGGAGGAAAGTAAGTCGACTTGTAGGTGTTGTACAATCTAATCGATTCGGCTCCGGGACCCAACTCTTCCTATGAACCGTAAGACACAAACCAACTCGGTTCCTTTACGACATTAATTGCTTGCAACTTTGTAAACATGTTTGTATGATCAACACCATGAATCCCCTATGACCCCATGACATCCTAGTACTTTTAGTCATTTGTTTACATTTCTTAGTTCATTGCTTGTTTTACTTTATCGCTTGCATTAGTTTAGATACAACTACAAACCCCATCAATTGTGACACTAGCATAAATTGAGATAGATAGACTTAGAACCCAAAGCACACCGTCCCATGGATCGATCTCGACTTACCACTAACTAGTTGTTTGTTGAGTATTATAAATGTGTTTGATTGGGAGACCCGACGACATCTAACCCATCAAAATGGCGCCGTTGCCGGGGACGGTGTTATGTGATTAAGTTCTTACTTATTTGTCTATTTTTATTTGTGCTTTAACCTTGAGGAACTTGTTCCTCAAGGTTCGTTCTCACTATCTTTGTGTAGTTTCCTTGCTTGTAGTTGTTTCTTTGTCTTAGCTATGATGATGGCTCAAAACATGACTCGTGGAGTATGTGGTGGATCTTTTGAGTATGACTACAATGGGTATGGGGAGTTTGAGGAGCAAGTCGACACAAACCTACCTTACTACTCATACAATGAAAATCCTAACTACTACCCCAACTTTTCCCACCAAAATCACCACATCCAATATCCACAGCAACCACCCACTCAATACCCACTTTGCAACCAATTCCAAATACCACAATACAACCACTTTCACACCCACCCACAACAAGAATATGAGCATGAATTTGACATTCAAAGTATGGTTCTCCAAATGATGGGAGATCAACAAAACTTCTTCAAACAAATTCTAGAGGAGAGCCAAAATAGGGACAATGTTCTTCAAGGCATTGTTACCCAAGGTGAGGAGTTGGAGATTCAAATTGCCCAAATGAACGAAGCCCAAATAACTACCCCTCACCATTCCTTAGATCATGAATGCGAGTTTGAAAGAGTTGCCTTTGATGACAAGTGGGAAGAGCCAATCTCCTTGAACTCTTGTGAGTATGAAAGTGTGGTATTTGATGAAGAAGACATGAGGTTGAGTAAGCCAAATACTCTTAACCTTTGCGAGTATGAGGGTGTGACCTTTGATGTGAATGTTGAGATGGTGGAGGAAGAATTAATGAAGAAGAATGAAGCCCCCATTTATGATTCATTTGGAGATAGCGATGATGACAAGCCTATGGAAGAAGCTTATGCGGGATATGTGTCTTGCAATGAAGAAGAGGAATGGAGTTGTGAGATTGCCTTACTTGAGGAGCCCATCCTTGAGAAGTTTGAGGTATGCTTCCATGAAGAAGGTGAATTCCTCTTTCCTATTGACCATGAAGACCTTTTCGCACCCACCAAGGAACCTATGATTGTTGGAGATGATATGGTGGACCTTCTCCAAAAAGTCAAATTATCATATAAAGGGTACTTGGTGAAAAAGCTCAAGAACAAACTTGCAAATGAACGTGCTTGTGGAGATTTGGCACCCATAATCTCAACTATTAAGGTATCCGATCATCAATGTTATGAGAATTCTCCTTCTACCTTGGAAGGATTGAATAATCAAAGTGCTATCATCATCACCGAAAGTGAAAGAGAAGGTGGTAAGTGGAAGTCTCCGGACGAAAATAAACCATACTTCATACCTAGTGTTGATAAGAATCATGGGCTTATTGGTTTGAAGCATTGGGAAAGCTCTAGTGCCAAGGACAAGGTGAAAGAAAGAACATATGACAAACTTTCTTGGCCAAATTTCATGTTCAAATGGAGCAACCCATACTTATGCTTATTTGGAGCTTGTTCCCAAGATTTTGATCTTCTTCTAAGAGCCTTGAGCTCTATGGACAAAGCAAAAGAACTTCAACAATTCAACATAGTTTGGTGGAGTCCTACCTCAAACCACCATTTGTAAGATATCATTTCCTTTCACTTTGCATTACATTTCCACTTGCATTTAGTTATTTACATATACATTTAGCTTGCATTTGTATTATATTTCATATTGCATTTACATTAGTTAGTTCATATAGTATAGTTTGCATTGTAATATACCTCACATGATTCATGTAGTAAGTTACATATAGACTAGAATTCATGCATAGTCACTAATGACCAAACCTATTCATTTCTACACTAGAAATAGTGTTTAAATCGGTTTGGGGAGGTTTGATCATAGGTGACCATAGCTTACTAGAAATCATGCATCAACTAGTATAGTGTAGATTGCATTCATTTGTTATATATGTCATATAGAATTACATTTAGTTAGAGCATGCATTCATTCATATCATTGCATTTATTCAAAAATTCAAAAACATGTATTTCCTTTTTATTCCTACTCTTACATGTACATTGAGGACAATGTCCAAAATAAAGTGGGGGATGAGAATTTATATTCCAAAAATGATAAAAAATTGAAATTTTTTGAAAAATACAAAAACATGTCTTTTTTGTTTCATAAACACAAAACCCATAAACATTTGAAAAATTTAAAAATTCAAAAACATGTTCATTTCCTTTTTAGTGTAGTCTTGTATATATTGTTTTGTATATATTGTGTTTGTTCATCCTTATTCACATTGATTGACTACGCCACATCCGAGACATGAGGATATTGAAAACCGCATGGTATGATCTTTCTAATCTCCTTTTTCCTCTTTATGTTAATGACTATGTGGCTTTATTTTGATTGATGCGGTATAAACAATGTGAATTTAGGATTGCATTTAGATTATTTGGCATACTAGTTGGTAGAAGCATATGCATTAGGATGTATAAATGTTAGTCGCATCATGGCATGTAGTTGCATGTTAGAAAAACTTTGTGAAACCGTCTATTTGGGAAGCTTGACAAGTGTACATAGGCCCTAGTAGATGCTTTTTCTTCTTAAGACTTTGCTTGTTAGAATACTTGTAAAACACCCTAAGATGTGTCAAGCTAGTATCCTTTGACCCATGGATTAAGGCCTAGTCAAGTGTACCTTGTGGTGTGATAACTCTTTGGCTACCGTTTATTCCAAGGTGACCCTTGAAACCATGCAACCATCATTCATCCATGTTCTATCACATTTTGTCATCAAAGGGAATAGGCACAAAAATTGTTCAAATTTGAGTTCAAGAAATGAAAAGAAAAGTAAAAAAGTTTGCAAATTGCATCAAATGAAAAGAGGAGCAAAAATAGACTCCTAAAGCTTCAAATATAAGCACCCTCACTACATATGGGGTGACTTTGAAAATGTTCAAAAGAAAATGCAAAAGTTGAAAATTGTCAAGTATTGAAATGCCAAGAATCAAAAGAAATGACAAAACAAAGTGTTCTCAAATGTTATATGCCACAAGAAATTGGGGAGAAAAACAACAACAAAAGCAAACTCCCAAATGAAACTCAAATACTATCGATCCCTTTATCCATCGTATCCATTTTTGTGCATGGTAGAAAGGGGACGACCCTTCTTCTTGTCTAGGCAAGAAGGAGAATTCCGCGATCCTCCAGTGTTTCTAACACCATAAGGAGTCTACTCTTGACAAAAACATTTAACGATTGAGGACAAAGGTACCCTAGCTTGACACAATTTGGAGGTGATTTATTGGTATCCTTCTAGGCTTAGTAGTTTGAAGAAATTGCATCGATGAAGGAGTGTGTACCCTTGAATTACTTCCCTTGTAGATAATTTCCGCCACATAGATGAGGAAAGTGGCTATTCTTTTGTAGATGCATCCATTACTTTGTTTTGTGTGCTTAATGCTTGGATGTATCGCTATTTTGGCAAGACCCACCTTGCCTTGCAAGAAGGCATCCTACTTCATGGTTGTCTTGTTGTGAGTTGAAGGGGCGGAGTGAGACCCGCTAATTGTCTCATATCGGCTATATTAGTAGGTTAGTTTAAATAAAGGTCTAGTTTTTGTCACCTCTTTACTCGGGACGAGTAAAGGTTCGGTTTGGGGATATTTGATGTGAACATTATTTGCACACATTTAGTCCCCTAATTGAGCCTATTTTGCATACTATTATAATATTTTATGGCCATTTTATCCGTCAAAACCTTCCTATTTGCTTTTCTAGCGCATTTCATATGTTTTGTAGAAAAGGAGATAAATGAGGCGGAATTTCTCCCTCTTGCATGCATATTTGGAAGATTTTTGATGATATTGGATGGACTAGCATGAAGAGGAGGCAAGAATGATGACCAAGTATGTAGGAATAAACAGTATATAGAAGGATCATAGGGTTAAAAGTAAGAATGACGAGAGGGAAGGCATTACAAGAAGAAATTGCTCGAAACCCAAACCAAGAGTTGCTCCTTTGGCTCTGAAAGTATGCTAGATGGACCGGCATCGAAAAAACAAGTGATCTAGGCTTTTGAATCACTCCAATAGGAGTCCGGATGAGAAAATGACGTCCGTTTTACAATCCGAGGTCAAACAAAGAAGCTGTCCGCCAATCCGCTCGTCCCGAGACCCAATCCGCTCGTCTGCTACAGGAATCCGCTCGTCCACCCTCCAAATATGCTCGTCTTCCCTTCTTTTTATCCGAGCGTCCCGTGCTTGAATCCGCTCGTCCTCTGCTCCAACAATCCGAGCGTCCCGACCCCTTGGCCGCTCGGATTCCCTTACAACAACTTTCGTTTTCTTCTTTCTCCATGAAAGATGCGCATATTTTTGAAAGACAAAAGGAGACTAGCATCTTTCTTTGAGAGGAGCATTTCCCTACTCAACAATTAGCATTGTTAGTTACTATTTTACCCTTACTTAACCTAATGAATCCCTACTATAAATACCCCATTTGTAATAATCAAAACCAAGCTCTCTTAACCAAGTTCCCATATTAGAAATTCCTCTTAGATTAGATTAGGAGTAGATTAGAATAGATTACTCTTTAATATTTCCACAAATTACACATTAATCTCTCCTTAATTATTGTTCAAGTTTATTATTCAAGTTTATTATTGGGTAATTGAAGATTATTGGGTTATTATTGGAGAATTGACAACTCTTCATCAATCAATCAAGTTCTCTTCTTTTATTCTTTGCTTTATTATTTAGAATCATCTCAAGTTTGGTATAATTCTTTTACCCTTTACTCTTTATTGTTCATTTCCTCATTCTCTTATCATGTTTACACTTGTTGTGATGATTGACACCATTAATGACATGTTTCCCATGATAATAAGTGAGTAGTCTCTTAACTAGGATTAATGGGTAATTAGGGGAAACCAACATGAGATTAATCATGCTTAATTTAATATGTTTTCATAATTAGTTTGCTTACTTGTTGTGATGTCAACCTATGCACATGTTATGTTTGATGAAATGCTAAGCCTATGAATCCTTGCATTTTTACCATCTCTTATCTACTCAACTTGACTTGTAAGATATAAACCAACTCGAGTCTTGTTAGACCATGCATAAAAGTTGAATAGGAGGAAAGTAAGTCGACTTGTAGGTGTTGTACAATCTCATCGATTCGGCTCCGGGACCCAACTCTTCCTATGAACCGTAAGACATAAACCAACTCGGTTCCTTTACAACATTAATTGCTTGCAACTTTGTAAACATGTTTGTATGATCAACACCATGAATCCCCTATGACCCCATGACATCCTAGTACTTTTAGTCATTTGTTTACATTTCTTAGTTCATTGCTTGTTTTACTTTATCGCTTGCATTAGTTTAGATACAACTACAAACCCCATCAATTGTGACACTAGCATAAATTGAGATAGATAGACTTAGAACTCAAAGCACACCGTCCCATGGATCGACCTCGACTTACCACTAACTAGTTGTTTGTTGAGTATTATAAATGTGTTTTATTGGGAGACCCGACGACATCTAACCCATCAAATCTCGCAAACTCCAGGTTGCGAGTTGACAACAAGGACACATGTGACCATCTAGTTGATGCATCAATTAATATCATAAAGTATCGAAATGGTCCACTTGGTGGATGTATAGGTCCACAAATATCACCTTGTATCATTTCCAGAAATGTAAGGGATTCATTCCCTATCTTTGTAGGTGATGGCCTAATAATTAATTTGCCTTGTGAACAAGCGGCGCATGAAAACTCACTAGTTTGAAGAATCTTATGATTCTCTAATAAATGTCCACATGAATTTTCAATGATTTTTCGCATCATTAATGATACGGGATGGCCAAACCGGTCATGCCAAATAATAAAGTTGTTTTTATTTGTAAACTTTTGGTTTACTAGTGCATGACATTCAACTGCACAATTTTTCATATAATACAAGCCAGAAGATAACGCTTGTAGTTTTTCCAACACACTTTTCTTGTTTAAATTTGAATGTGTGATATATAGGTATTCAACCCCATTTTCATTTGCTGTCTCAACATGAAATCCATTTCTACGGATATCATTAAAACTCAGCAAATTTCTTTTTGACTTAGGAGAATACAAAGCCTCCAGTATTTCAATATTTGTTCCATTAGGCAACAAAATATTAACTCTTCCGGAGCCCTCAATTAATTTTGTACTGCCAACAATTGTACAAAAATTTATCTTTTGCTCTTTCAGACAAATAAAATACTTCTTATCTTTAAAATTGTGTGCGTAGTTGCACTATCCGCGAGACATACATCTTCATGTGTAACTCCCATAATCTTCATAAAATAAATTACATGTGATAAGATACATGCATAAATAAAATAAAATAAGTGAATAAAGAAAATTGCTAAAATTAGTAAATAACTAAATCGATATCATGCGCATGTGAATATTATATGTACATGTTAACCGGATTGATCCACACATTGTCCGTGTATTATCATCTAACAGTTGCTAATATACATGCATGTCTGACAATTTGCCAGAGATAAGGCCTAACACTAATTGAAAAGTCAAAAGGGCTTATTCTCATACATGCTTACCTGATGAAACAAAGTACTATCATTGACTTAGTGTGTTTTGCATGCTAGGAAACTCAATCTAGCTAAACGAGATTAATGAGTATAAGATTAATGACTATAAGATTACTCACTTCAGTCGGTTGGTTAGTCAACGTTGAAAAACAAGCACAATAATAAGTCATCATGAGTTTACTGAATAAGGAGTATGAAAATAAATTTAACCAGTGTAATTGATAAATGAAAAAGAAAGTATAGAATAGGGTAGGCGTAAAAGTACGAACAAACATACTAGTAGTGTTTATAAAAGAAACTTAACAAACATACTTGATAATATCCGAAAACAAAGTACAAATAGTAGCTAAATGGAACAAAAAATAAATAACTTAAGTAATACAAATAAATTTAGTCCAATTTTGGGACACTTCCATCACCAATCAAAGGGCCAATTTCTCCATTAGGATCAATGGTCATGAATTCTGAGATGTACAAATCCATAAATTTGCCAGATATGAAAGGTAGATTGTTATCACCATCAGCATAATTCGTCTCAAAATTTCCATGCTCAGCAGCAAAATTTGCTTCTATATTCTTCCCTTTATTATTTTTCAGAGACTGCTTGTAAAGATCAACAAGATGTTGCGGCGTACGACAAGTATTAATCCAATGTCTTGTACTGCCACAATGGTGACATGGATTTTCACCAGTTTTCTTTATCCTATCATGTGAATGATCTTTTGGTTCCCCCTTTCGGTGAGAATACGATCTTTTAAATTTTTCACCTCTACCACCACGAAAATTATTTCGTCCTCGTCCACGTCCAGGGCCACTACCTCTAGTGTGACCCGAATATTTATTTGTCGCATTCACTATAGGGAATGGACTAGAAACTGTCGCATTCACTTCTCGAAATGGATCAGTGCCACTAGGACGAGACTGGTGGTTTTTTAACAGGATTTGATTATTTTGCTCAGCCACCAATAAGCATGAAACTAGTTCAGAGTATTTTTTAAATTCTCTGTGACGATATTGCTGTGAAAGTAGCAATTGTGAACTATGAAAAGTCTGATATGTTTTTTCCAACATATCCGCATCAAATATCTTTTCTCCACACAAAGTTAATTGTGAAGCGATTCTGTGCATGGCTGAGTTATACTCAATAACGGATTTGAAATCCTGTAACCTTAGGTGAATCCAGTCAAATTTTGCTTTAGGAAGAATTATTGTTGTAAGATGGTCATACCTTTCTTTCAGATTTTGCCATAAGATCAAAGGATCTTTCATAGTTAAATATTCATATTTGAGTCCCTCATGGAGATGACGACGGGGAAAAATTATGGCCTTGGCCTTATTTTGTTCGGATGCTGTATTCTCAACTTTAATAGCATCACCAAGGGCATAAGACTTAAGATACATCTCGGCATCTAACACCCATTCAGAATAATTACTTCCAGAGATATCCAAGGCCGCAAAATCAAGTTTGGTCAAATTCGACATAATTAACTACTAAGAAAATAAAACAAATGAATTATAATACAATTAAAACAAATAATTAACAATAATAAGACAAATGACAAGGGAAAGATGGTAATTTATGCATGACCAAAACGTGGAACTTATGCATGTGGATTGTACTTATTGATGGATTGTAGTGTATGCATGACCAAAAGCGTGGACTTCTCATGGATTATTCATAACTCTCTAATACTTTGTATAGAAAAACTTATGCATGTTGATTCGTGTAAAATTACGGTAGCGAAAATGATTAGGTAAATTGCAGTAGCTTTTTTTTCTTTTTTTTTTCTTAACAAACAATCTGTGTCTATGAGAATAAAATTTAAACTAGGAGTTCTTACCAAGTTCTTACCGTTTCGGTGAACAAAATATAGACTAGGGTTAGAGACTCGTGCTGATAACGTGTTATGAATAATAGAGAGTTATGAGAGAATATAGAGAGCAGAAAGGTATTCAGCTTTATTCATATGAAGGGTATATATAGTATAAGAGTACATATGCAATATGGTAATAGAATATCTCCTAAAGATACGGTAATATATGGATATCCATATTAATATCTCTAGATATTTCGTAACAATCTTCTATTTGACGTGCGAGTTTATGCCCAATTACGGGCAACTCTACTTGTACACAACTAGGAGACTAGGACTAGGACTTTTTCAAGTTGTATCGAGTGGCGGATCCATGTAGACACCTCGTTTCTACACCTCTCGTCAATCACCCAGTGATGATTGAGCCGCATGTTTGATACGCGGAACGATTTATGACAATTCGTAAGTTCATCGACAAGTGATAGCTCAAACACTCGAGTCCACCTCATGGTCGTCATCTACGCGCCGATACGGTCGTTTAGACAGTAATTAGAGTTCATTTGGAGTCCGGGTCAAAAACCGCTTCATTTTCTAAAAACCATTTAAATGCCGAGTCGGAATATTCCGGAGTGTTCTAGAATTCTCTAGATATTTATTCCTAATTAAATTTAAATATTTTTAAGGAAATATATTCCGCATATTGTGTTTCACGGAATAAGGAAGTGTATATCTACCGAAATTTCATAAAAAAACGCGGAAATCTTTCTTGCTGAGGAGGAAACCTCTGGGGAAATGACGCAGCAGGTGTTGCGCCTCTTCCAAGGGTCACAGTGGCTGTTGCACTTCTTCCCAAGCCCTTTTCCATGCTTTCCAGAATATTTCCGTGATTTGTTTCCGTATCCGTGTCATTCCTAAACTCCTCCATAGGTTTAGTATAAATAGAGACCTTCGGTCTCCATATTTGGCACGCGAGTGTTCTTCCCCTTCTTTCTCTCTCTTTGCATTCTAGACTACACTATTGCTTTCGACGCCTACGTGCTTGATCAATCGACCACGTAAGCTCAGATCATTCTGAGTACTAGTCACGTTGCATAGACCGACTAATTTGACTAACTCCACTCAATCTAATCAATCAATATTTTGAATCCTTTAACAAGGGCACTTTCCACGCATATTCGAGTCGAGCAATCACTAAACGTTAACTTTAGTCAATCTCGTTTCGTCAAACATGTAAGTCTGAGGGTGTAAAAACCTATTTATTTATTGTACTTTTATTTTGTATCGTCTAATGTAAGGTCTATATCAAAAACACGTTCAAAACCGTCCTAAAATCCATCTTTTAAAACCGTATTTACAAAACAGCGGAGATCTGACGTCGAGAAGAAACGCAGCAGCAGCTGCGCCTCTTCTTGCCGCTGCCGTTGCTCCTGCTCTTCTTCTTCTTCCTCGACCTTCTGCAATTTCCTGTTTTTCTCTTATTCTTTCGTTTCTTTTGTTTGTTTCAGTACATAAACATGATTTTAATAATTCCTTTTCAAATTATAATGCATAGTTCGACATAAATCCCTTAGAATTCAATATTTGCGGGTTTTCGTCATCTATTCAAACCCGGATTTTAAAGGGTCGATTTCCTCATACCGATTCTCTGGAAATCGTCATTGGTACATAGTTTTCCTTATTTATTTTCAGTTTATCAAAATTAATTCCGTTTTCAAGTTCAAAGTTTCGACCTTTATAAAACCCGACATCGTATAATCATTAATAATGTAAATCACTGTATTACTTTGTTTAACTCATTCTTTAATTTGAGTTGTGATGATATTAGTATGTACATAAACATGCTAAATCACTTTCAACTCGAGTCTTAAATCAATAATCGACCTTAAATTTACCAATGAACATTAACAATTCGCGATTCTGACTTCACAACCAGAATCCAACTCAAGAACAGACACATGAAGTGTTGCTCCTGCTCTTCTTCTTCTTCCTCGACGTTCTGCAATTTTCTGTTTTTCTCTTATTCTTTCGTTTCTTTTGTTTGTTTCAGTACATAAACATGATTTTAATAATTCCTTTTCAAATTATAATGCATAGTTCGACATAAATCCCTTATAATTCAATATTTGCGGGTTTTCGTCGTCTATTCAAACCCGGATTTTAAAGGGTTGATTTCCTCATATCGATTCTATGGAATTCGTCATTGGTACTGTTTTAGCAGGAATTCTCACGGAGATAATGTTCTGCCAGGGCAGAATTTGCAGGGTGATCTAACTCAAAACAAATAGCCTGACTAGTATAATAGAATGAATAAAGGAATAAATGTAAAAGTATGACACAGAGATTTATACGTGGAAAAACTCTGGGAATAAGGGAAAAAACCACGGGCATCAAGCCAGGAGGGATTATCACTATGAATTTTTATACCCTGACAGGGAATGTATATGTCAGGCGAATTATATAGTACAGCTGCTAAGTAGTAATGCTAAAATATTTGGTTGAATACAAGTATGAGAGTGAAGTGAGAGTAAGTAAATGTGTAAAATGGCGATCCTCTTCTTTTCTTCTTCTCTTCTATTTATAATAGCTTTGCAACGGCTTCTCCAGGGTAATTTTAGGGTTTCCTGGTAAATAGGACTCGTGCCCTATTTACCCGGGGGTGGTTGCTTGACTTGTGTAACCCTCCAGCCGTTACCCTTGCTTAGTCAAATCTTCTATGCCTTCGTGTGGAATATTGAATGGGTCTTCCTTGAATATAGGAACTGTTTTTCTAAGTCTTGACCATGCTTTAATCGTTGCCTGTCTTGCCCTGATTATGCTGACTTTGTGGCTAACGTGATATCCCTTCAGGTCAGGCCTAGTAGATCCCTCTCTTGTCTTTCCCTCCTGGTTGGTGCCTGATCAGGCCTTCTGATTTCTTTGTATGAGATGACTTTCATTCAGGCTTGGCTATGGGTATTACCTGACTCATGTCTGACTGGGCAAGATAATTCTGGGCCCAACAATTGCCCCTTATCTTCTTATTCCAATGGATCTGGCCAGGAATAAGGAGATAAAAGTTCGGGCCAGGCAAAAAGTGTATAAGATTATTTTACCGGAAAGAGTTTGAGTTTGCTTCAACTTCTATAACGGCTAGTTTCCATAAATGAGGTAGGTTCATCAAACCCTAAGAGAGTCATGATTAGGTTTGTCCACTTGTGTTATCCATTTGTGTCTTTGCGGCTATAAATACTTTTGCACCGTTTACTTTGCTTTCACATTCTCATTCTCTAAACTCTTCTTTCTTTCTATATAATTTTCTTTGTGAATTTGCCTTCTAAAAAAAAATCAATCTTCAATTCCAACTAAAAAATAGCCGAGGGAAGAAGAAAGACAACTGTATCCAAGGCTGCCGCTGAGGTTGAAAAGGTTCCTGTTGTTGTTGACGTTCCTGAAATCATTCCTGAGGATAAAGTTGTGGAAGTTCTTCCTCTTCCTGAGATTCTGTCCATGACGCACATGGGAGTTACTTATACCCCTGTGAAGTCTTTGTCTGCCTCCTTTTCTGAGGCTAATCAATTGAAGCCTTCTTTTGAGCATTATTTGAAGGGTACGGGTCTTCTCCCTGCTGAGGCTGAAGTTTGGATTCCTGAAAGCGGTCCAGTCAGGGCTAATTGGTGCAGTCCTGGCTGGTTTTATATTTTTGAGTGGGCATTCAAAGGGGGCTGTCAGCTTTAACTTTCTCCATTTATGGCTGAAGTTCTCAGGGCCGTCAGGGTTCCTCCTTTCCAACTCATGCCAATGGTTTGAAAAATTGTTCATTCTGTTGAACAACTGTGTGCCAAGCACAAGTTGGTGATTACTTTTGAAGATTTTAAAAATGTCTATCATCTGAAGAGCAATTCTACTGGGCGTTTCAATCTTTGAGTCAGGTCAAAGATGGCTCATTTGATCACCAATTTTGACTCAGGTGATGACAAAGGATGGGCACAGAATTATATGTTCATCAGGGCTGATTCTATTGCCCCTGACTTGGATTACCTCAGCTATCCTGCCGTTGAGGGAGGTAATTTCTTTTTCCTGCATTCAATTTTGGTTAGAAATAACTTATTAATTTTTTGAAAATAAGCTTACTTGATTTGTCCTTGTTGGCTGATTGGGCTAATAATCCTGATGTTGAGGGATCGGCTGATCGAATTACTGCTTTTATGGCCCTGCCTGATGAGGAGAGGACGTGGCCTGCCTGTCTGGGGTAAGCACCTATGCCTCGTTTCAAGTAGGCTAAGTTGAGCACCTATAAAGATGTTAAGGGTGCCAAAGCTTCAGGGGCTTCTTCGTCAGGCAATAAGTTTGTTGCCTTTGCTTTGTGGATTATTTTGTTTGAACACATGTTAATATTACTGATATAGGGTCTCGTCGTGTAGCTACCAGGGCTTCTGCCAGGATTGCTGGCTTTGGGCTGTCTTTGGTGAAGGCAGGCGTTTCCCAGATTACAGGGGAGAAATCGCGGAGCAGTGAGGCTACAGGGAGTGACAGCACATTGCAAGTCCAGGCGCCTACCCAGCAAACTCAATTGGTGTCTCCCCTAAAGTTTGTGGTTGATGAGCCTGGTCGTGCTGAAAAGAGGAAGAGGCCTGATGAGACTTCAGAGGGAGTTGATGAGGTTAGGGGGGTTAGGGCTAGGCTTGACGAGGTCCAATTTGCCAAGGAACAAATCCGGGCCCATTCTTTCTTGGTTGATGATCCCTTCTATAAGTATCAGGCTGAGGAGTTATCTGCTCGTGCTTTGGCTACTATGTACCATTCCAGGGATTATGCTGCTAACCTGGTTACTATGCTGCAGGAGGTAATGATTCTATTTTCCTTAATTTTGTTTTGGATGTGTGTTTTTTGTTTTGTTTTGCCTGATTGGTGGTCTTTTTGTAGTATGTGAATGATATGTTAAGGGGTGCCTTCCAGCTGGAATCTGCAAATGGTGTTAAGGATACTTTGGACTGGGAGGTGTAGTGCCTGAAGAAGGATGTTGCATCCCTAAAAACAGATTTGGAGGTGGCCAAAGCGGAGAATGAATCTTTGAAGAAAGATAATGAGGCAGGGAAAGCGCGGTTGGTTGTGGAGACATCAAAGCTGGGTTCTGCTCAGAATGCTGTGAAGTCTATCCAGGCCAAGCTTGACATTGTTCAGGAGGAGTTGATGGCTGAGAAGCAGGCTATGCAGGATCAGTTGAAGGTGAATGAGGAGCTAGCTGCTACGAGGGATTTGGTGTAGGGTTAATACAAGGATGCTGCCTTGTACTTCTTTGGCAAAGGTCGTGTGGATGCCATGAAGGAGCCCATTGAAATTAGGCCATACTGGAACCCTGATCAGGAGATGGCTGATCTTAACGCCACTTATTCCGACCTCTGCAAATTGCATGCTGTCGATGAGGTTGATTCTCCCCCCATCCAAGGAAAACAGTGGTGAGCCTGATGATGAGGAGGATGATGAACAGGAGGAGGAGCCAACTGATGAAGGTATTAGTTCTGCTACTGCTTCCAAGGCAGGCTAATTAACTTAGTTTTTAGAATAGCTATTTTTGGCCCATCCAGGGGGGGATGTTCCCTGGACAAACAATCTTTAGATATTTGCTGGTATTTTGTCCTACCCAAGAGGGATGTTCCCTGGGCAATTTTGGATCTGTTTTCTTCGGTTTGATTCAATTTGAAGGTGTTTTCCTTTTCCTTTAAATATCTTGGCTTGGTACCTGAAATAATGTAGTTCAAAATATTTTGTTAGGGAAATGCCTGTCAGGAGGGCTTATGGCCCTCAATCCTTTTTAGGAAATTATGGCTTTTTGCCTGTCAGGAGGGCTTTTTTTTGGGTAAGAGGGGTGGTTGCCAGTCAGGAGAGCTTATGGCCCTCAGCCTGTCAGGAGGGCTTTTAGACAAGTGGTCTGGTCTTTTCTTCCATCGTACTTGTCTTTTTATTTTTTGTACTGAGCTCAGTTTTTTGGGTCAAGCAGGCAGATGCCAAGTTTTGTGAAGCATTTCTAAGATGCTGTTCAGGTTGGGTGGAGTGACCCTCAATCCTGAATATTTGTTTAAGCATGTGTGTAATATATAAGTTATGGAAAAAAAAAGGTGTAAACAAGTTTTCAGGATTTAACATAACAAAGATATAATAGGCAGACATAGTAGAATTTGTACTTAAGTAAAGCAGGCAGATATTCAGGCCAGATGGCAGTTAGCAAGAAAGACATAGCGTGTTAAGGTCACATGATTTTATTCAGGGGTTTTTCGTATGAAACTTTAGCCAGGCAAGAGACAAAGTTAATGGTTTTACCTGATTTGGATCATAGGATATTAGGTTTATACATGGAATAGTTTTAGGTGGGAAATGTTCCAAGATCTGGGGATCATTTCTCCGTCAAGAGTTTGTAGCCTGTAGGCTCCCTATCCTACTATTGAATCAATCAGGTAAGGTCCTTCCCATGTGGGAGCTAGCTTGCCAGCATTTTTGTCCTTGGTATTAGAGAAAACGTTTTGCAGGACCAGGTCTCCTTCTTTGAATACCCTGATGTTTACATTTTTGTTGTAGCTTCTGGCTACTGTCCTACCATAGGAAGCTATCCTGATCTTGGCTGCGTCTCTTAATTCTTCAGCCACGGTCAGGCTATCTTGCAGTAGTGACCTGTTCTCCTCTATAGTGTTCAGGCTACTTCTAGTGGTTGGTACATGGATTTCTACTGGGATTACTGCTTCACAACCATAGACCAGGGAGTAAGGGGTCTGGCCTGTGGATGTCTTAGGTGTGGTCCTGTCAGCCTAGAGGACTAAAGGGAGTTATTTAGCCCATCTGCCTTTTCTTCTTTTTAGGTTTTTCTTCAGGCAGCTAATTACCACTTTGTTGCTGGATTCTGCCTGACATTGGCTGTTGGGTAGCCTGGCGTGGAGGTTACCAGGTTGATGTTCCATTGTGTACAAAAAGCCATTGTCCTTTTTCCCACGAACTGAGTACCATTGTCACAGACTATTTCTGAGGGGATGCCATATCTACATATGATGTTGCGTTTGATAAATGATATGACATCCTTCTTTTTGACTTGCCTGTATGAATCTGCCTCTATCCATTTTGAAAAGTAGTCAGTCATGGCTAACATAAAAACTTTTTGTCCAGGAGCTTGGGGTAGTTTGCCTACAATGTCCATTCCCCACTTCATAAACGGCCACAGAGCTGAGATGGAGTGTAGTAGTTCTGATTGTTGGTGGATGAATGGAGAATGGATTTGGCAGGCTTCGCACTTGGAGTTGTAAGCTATGCAGTCAGCTCTGAGGGTTGGCCAGAAGTAGCCTGTCCTTAGAACTTTGCTTGCCAGGCTCCTGCCACCTTTGTGATTTCCACAGTATCCATCATGTATGTCCTCAATAACCTGTTTAGCTTCATGAGGTTCCAGGCATCGCAGATAAGGTCCAGCCTGAGACTTTTTGAACAACATGTTATTTATAATAGTATAGGTGGAAGCTTTGATTCTAAGGGCCCTTGCTTCATGCCTGTCTTTAGGCAGTGTCCCCGTAAGAACCAATCGTAGTATAGTCTGGTCCAAGAGTTTGTGTCCTCATTGATGGGACAAGTTTGGTCAGGCTTTTCAATGGTTGGTTCTAGCAGATGAACAATAGGTATTTTAACAAATACAGCAGGGCTGAAATTTGATCCTAGGCTGGCTAGGGTATCAGCCTGAGTATTTAAGTCTCTTGGTATTTGATCATTGTCAAATGAACTAAACTTTTTGCAAAGGTTTTTGACGTAGTCTAAATAAAGAATCATTTTGGAATCCTTTGCAGCATATGTTCCTTTGAATTGATTGGAAATTAAAAGGGAGTCAGTTTTTACCTTGAGATTTTTCACACCAAGTTCTATACATACCTTGAGTCCAGCTATCAGGGCTTCATATTCAGCTTCATTGTTTGTTACTTTGAATTCATAACTAATAGCTTGAGCAATTAGGTCTCTCTGTGGTGATTTTAGTACTAATCCTAGGCCGGTTCCTCTCATGTTTGTTGCTCCATCTACGTGTAAGGTCAATTTCTGGCCTGATTTATAGGTGTCTAGATGGTTGACCTCTTTTATGAGGTCTTGTTCTAGGTTGGGACTAAATTCAGCCACAAAGTCTGCTAATGCCTGAGATTTAATTGCTGTCCTAGATTCAAAGGTTATGTCATAAGTATTTAGTTGTACTGACCATTTTGCCATTCTGCCTGAAAGCTCAGGTTTTCTCAGGACAGATTTGATAGGCAGGTTGGTCCTGACAATTATTGGGTGACTCTCAAAATAAAGTCTAAGTTTGGTACAGGATATAATTAAAGCAAGCACATATTTTTCAAGCAGTCCATACCTTGTTTCTACATCCAGGAGACTTTTACTTACATAGTAGACAGGGTGTTGTTAGCCTTCAACCTCTTTGGTTAGGACTCCACTCACTATTGTTTCAGTGACTGATAAGTAAACCGTCAGGGGTTCTCCTTTGTTTGGTTTGGCCAGTAGTGGAGGAGTAGCCAGGTAGGTTTTTAATTCTTAGAAGGCTGCTTCGTGTTCAGGCAACCATTTGAATGATTTGTTCTTTCTGAGGAGGTCATAGAAGGATCTGCATCTTTCTGATGACCTGGATATGAATCTATTCAGAGCTGCAACTCTTCCTGTTAATCTTTTGATATCTTTAACTGATTTGGGAGATTCCAATTCCAGGATGGCTTTTATCTATTCTGGGCTGACTTCAATCCCTCTTTTTGTCACCATGTATCCAAGGAATTTGCCCGAAGAGACTCCAAAGTGGCATTTGGAAGGGTTGAGCTTCATATTGAATTCTTCCAGGATCTTGAAGGCTACTTCTAAATCTTTTACATGATCTTCAGCCTTTTTTGATTTAACCACCATATCATCAATGTAGACCTCCATTGTATCACCTATTTGATCTTTGAACATCATGTTGACCAGGTGTTGGTAGGTTACCCCTGCATTCTTCAGGCCAAAGGGCATTGCTGTGTAACAATATATGCCCCTTTCCGTGATGAATGCAGTGTTTTCCTGGTCAGCTGGGTGCATGTTGATTTGGTTGAATCCGCTGAAGCATCCATAAACGTTAATAGCTCATTCCCTACTGTAGCATCTACCATGGCTTCAATATGAGGAAGTGGGAATGGATCCTTTGGGCATGCTTTGTTTAGGTCTGTATAGTCTACACAAACTCTCCACTTGCTATTTTTCTTTTGTACCACAACCACATTTGCTAGCCATTCAGAGTACATTACTTCTCTGATCATTCCCATATCTAGGAGTTTGTCCACTTCTTCATTAATGATAGAATTGCGTTCAGGGGCAAACTTCCTCCTTTTCTGTTGCACATGCTTAAATAATTTGTCAATATTGAGTTTATGGGAATAATATTGGCATCTATACCAGTCATATCAAAGTGGGACCAGGGAAAGCATGGAAATTTATTTTTAAGAAAACTTACTAGTTCTGGTCTGATATTGTCAGGGACATCAGATCCTACCAGTACATGTCTGTCAGGATACTCAGGGTCTAAAATTACCTGATTTGTTTCCATTTTGGTTTCTGCTACATAAGTGCTCCTGACAGGGTACTGTAATTGCTAGGCGAGAGACTTACCTGCCTTGAAAGGTTTTAATGATTCAGTATAACATTCCTGGGCAGACTTTTATTCACCTTTGATGGTTGCTATTCCCCACTCTGTTGGTGTCTTGACGCATTGGTGATAAGTTGAAGGGATAGCTCGGACATTATGGACCCAAGGTCTGCCTAGGATGGCATTGTAGGATGACAGGCAATCCAGGACTCCAAACCTCTCATATGAGGAGACTCCTTCAACGTATGTTGGCAGGTAGATTTCTCCCAGAGTGTTCTTTGTTTCACCACTGAATCCTACCAGGACATTTGATTTCTTAATGATCTGGCTTTCATCAATTTTCATTGCTTTCAGGACATCAAGCATGATTAGGTTGACTGAGCTGCGCCCATCTACTAAAATTCTGAGGACACGTACGGTTTCTATTTGCATTGTAATGACCAGGCCATCATGATGAACATCAGAGATTCCCTACATGTCAGTATCATCAAAAGTAATTTGAGGTAAATTTCTAAGTTTAAAAGGAGATTTCATTTTTGACTCCCTGGCTATTTTCTTTGCAACAGAGCTGGTTAGGCCGTAGATTTCAGATTCTCCATTGATGAACTTGACCTCATAGATGGGTGGTGCTGGAGGCAGGTCACATTGTGGTTTATCTTGGTCCTTTCTTGTTCCATTGTCTTCCCTGCTCTTTGATGGAATTAGATCTTTCAGGTAGCCTTTATTTAATAGGTAAGCCACTTGCCTGCGTAGTCCCAAGCATTCCTCTGTTGTGTGTCCTATGTCCATGTGGAACTCACACCATCTTGTTGTGTCTTTTCTTGAGTTAGGGTTATCTGTCTTTTTTGGCCACTTGGCAATGTCTCCCATGTTGTCAAGCCTTTTGATCAATCCTGCAGTGTCAACAGAGAAGTTATATTCTTGAATAGGGGGATAAGTATAGGAGTTACCTCGTTGTTCTTGTGCATAGTTGACTTCTGATCTGTCAGGCCTGGTATAAGGGGATGGCCTGGAACTGCTTCCTTTATGATTGGAACTTTTCCTGTTGGACCTGTCATATCCTGAATTGTTATCAATGGTATCTGCTTTGAAACCTTTATCCTCTTCCAGCCGGATGTAGCCAAGGGTTAATGCCTGGACGTCTTCAAAGGTCTGGCAAGGCTTCATAGTCATTTTATCATAGAAATCACTGTCCAATGGCAGCCCTTGCCTGAAAGCTTCCACGGCTGTTCCAACATCACATCTGGGAATTGATACTTTCTCTTTGTTGAATCTGGTCATGAATGCTTTGATTGATTCACCAGGCTTTTGCTTGATCCTGTACAGGTCACTGGATCTCTTTTCAAGTTCCC
Organism: Silene latifolia; assembly: GCF_048544455.1. NCBI lineage: Eukaryota > Viridiplantae > Streptophyta > Magnoliopsida > Caryophyllales > Caryophyllaceae > Silene > Silene latifolia. The sequence continues at coordinate 87,156,280 of NC_133535.1, forward strand.
TGCTGCTGGCGAATTGGTGGTTGAAGGAGTTTATCAGATCAGCAAAGGACTTGATGCTTCCATTTGGTAGATTTATGTACCATTGTAGGACAGGTCCATTCAGGGTTGTTCCAAATCCCTTACACATGCAAACTTGTCGTAGTTCACTAGGTATGGAGGCTGCCAACAGTCTTTGTTTGTAGTAGGCTACATGATTTTGTGGGTCTGTAGTTCCATCATAGACTCTCATTGATAGTACCACAAACTTTTTTGGTAGATCTATCTTTGCTATCTCATCCACGAAGCGTGAGTCAACATAGCTTTCTAGATTTGCTTCTTTAATAGGTGTGGGTACTCCAGAGATCTTCTCAAATTTCTCATGGAGTTTCTGGATTTCCTGGAGCATGGCCATCATTATTGTTGTGTTGGTTTGATCTGGTACAGCCTCTTCATTTGGGATCTCTTCTGAGTCTGTGTCACCTTCTCCTGCTCTGGATTTTGATGGAGTTGGAGTACCAAAGTTGGAGAAATCAATGTTCCTGATGATTGAAGATAATGGTGTGCCAGGCTGAATTTTTAACTTTGAGCCTGAGGCTTTGTCTCCTAGCCTTTGTTTCAGACTGGATTCTGATTACTTTAGTTTCATAACTTCAGCTTCAGCCTGGGCCATTTTCTGTTTCAGTTGTTCCATTTCCAACAATTGTTGTTGGACAACAGCCAGTTGTTGTTCAATGCTATCTCCAGTCATTTTTTGAAATTGTTTTTGTGTTGTTTGGATTTAGGTTTTGATTATTTTTGAGCTAGATGCCCTATGGTGGACGCCAATTGTTTTAGCAGGAATTCTCACCGAGATAATGTCCTGCCAGGGAAGAATTTTCAGGGTGATCTAACTCAAAACAAATAGCCTGACTAGTATAATAGAATGAATAAAGGAATAAATGTAAAAGTATGACACAGAGATTTATACGTGGAAAAACCCTGAGAATAAGGGAAAAAACCACGGGCACCAAGCCAGAAGGGATTATTACTATGAATTTTTATACCCTGACAGGGAATGTGTATGTCAGGCGAATTATATAGTACGGCTGCTAAGTAGTAATGCTAAAATATTTGGTTGAATACAAGTATGAGAGTGAAGTGAGAGTAAGTAAATGTGTAAAACGGTGATCCTCTTCTTTTCTTCTTCTCTTCTATTTATAATAGCTTTGCAACGACTTCTCCAGGGTAATTTTAGGGTTTCCTGGTAAATAGGACTCATGCCCTATTTACCCCGGGGTGGTTGCTTGACTTCTGTAACCCTCCACCCGTTACCCTTGCTTAGTCAAATCTTCTATGCCTTCGTGTGGAATGTTGAATGGGTCTTCCTTGAATATAAGAACTGTTTTTCTAAGTCTTGACCATGCTTTAATCGTTGCCTGCCTTGCCCTGATTATGCTGACTTTGTGGCTAATGTGATATCTCTTCAGGTCAGGCCTAGTAGATGCTTGTCTTGTCTTTCCCTCCAGGTTGGTGCCCGATCAGGCCTTGTGATTTCTTTATATGAGATGACTTTCGTTCAGGCTTGGCTATAGGTATTGCCTGACTTATATCTGACTGGGCAGGATAATTCTGGGCCCAACAGGTACATAGTTTTCCTTATTTGATTTCAGTTTGATAAATATAATTCCGTTTTCAAGTTCAAAGTTTCGACCTTTATAAAACCCGACATTATATAATCATTAATAATGTAAATCGCTGTATTACTTTGTTTAACTCGTTCTTTAATTTGAGTTGTGATTATATTAGTATGTACATAAACATGCTAAATCACTTCAACTCGAGTCTAAAATCAATAATCGACCTTAAATTTTCCAATGAACATTAACAATTCGCGGGATTATAACGAATTTAATGATGACGATCACTAGTCATAAAATTAAAATACATAAACAAAATATAGGATTCAGAAATAACCTTCGGTCCTAGCAAATACGGCCTAAGAACAATATCAAAGTAGATATTCGCCTATCAGTTGCACCCAAGACGATATGAGATATGCCCTATTGATAATGCTAGAATCGATCTAAAATTTTCTGTAAAATTTAGTTGTTTTGTGTTTTTCTTCTGATGAGAGAGGAGGCTAGGTCAAAAAGAATTAGGGTAGAATAATGATCTCCCTTTCCTTCTTATTCTCACCGAAATATGGGAGTCAATTAGGAAGATATAATGTTCCCTAATTTCGGCCCATATAACCGAAATAAGGAGTGTAATCTCCTTATTTTTGGTTATTCCAAAAATGTATAAAATGTGTTAATTTGTCATCTAGTGAGGATCGAACCCATGACCTCTTGGTTTGTGTACCCTCACTATTACCACTATGACACATTCATCTTGTTGATATTAAATATAACTGATTACATTTAATTACGAATTAACAGATTAATTCGTCCAAGCTAACATTACATACATTTAATTAAATATAAATTATTATATTCAATTTACGAATTGACAGTTAATTCGTCTCAACTAATATTAGTTAATCTTCATTAAATAATTGTCTCATCAACACATTGACTAACTGTTTAGTCATATTAGGCATCAATGTGATTATATTTCTATAACCACATTTCTCAAACACATCCTATAGGTGTGACCTTTAGGGACCAGTTGATCACCGCCATCTGTATGATAATAACGTCAAACTTTCTAGCAAGCCAACCGTTATTAGGTAAACGTTAATCAACTGATTAAATATACGAAGTATACCCTTGTGAACCTGTAAGAGATTTACAAATGTTATCACACTAATTTGTGGAGGACACAAGCTCCAACAAACTCCCACTTGTCCTCACAAGTGTATGTGCGATAACCGATTCTCATATCCTAAAATTTCTCCCACTCAATGTAAAACAATTTGCAAATCCGCATTCACAAAGGTCGTATTTTACAAGCGATCAATATCAAGAGTGGTTTCTCCGACCAGAGAGTAACTTAACTGATAAACGAATCAACATTCGAGCATGGGCATGCATTTCAGTTACAACTCCTCGAGTGGCCCTGAGAAATAACTATACCTGATAAGGGTTGGATATTTTCTTCAACTCGAATCCTGCAGATGTAAGCACGAGATGAAATGACCCGAAAAAATCTACTTAGCCTCCGATTCACAGGCCGTGAGAAAGAAACCAAAGTCACCCAAAACGCGCTTAATCTCAAGAGACAGTCGATAGTCAAAAGAATCGACTCTAGGAACACAATGTATGTCCTATCCACGACCTGGCACCGAATGCTTTTAAACATTTAGGACTCCATTACGTTGTCACAAAAAGTTGTCCTACGAGGTATCGTTATAATCTCGCATTTGTGATCGATCAGTCAACCGTTTGACTTATGGCTCGTTGAACCCACCATCAATCGACTGCACAATATAATAGCCGGAGTTATCAGCTCACATTGGGGATTACGGACCAAAACAAATATAATGTAATTCAGTTCATTTTGTGGCGTTCAATGTTGTCAGTACAATCCACATGAAAAACAAAATATTATAAATAAAACGATGAAGTTATAAATAGTATATGAAAAAGATAATATATCAAATCCATAATCAAGTACTACAACTCAGGAACACGTTTAATTCCCATGGAATTAAAATGCCCTACATGCTTATCATAATTCAACGGTTTAGTGAGAGGATCCGCGATGTTATCATCCGTCGCAATCTTGTCTATCACTATCTCCTCTTGCTCCACATAATCACGGATCAGGTGAGCTTTCCAATGTACATGTCTAGATTTGTTGCTAGACTTTGGCTCCTTAGCCTGGAAGATGGCACCTCTATTGTCACAATAGATGGTGATCGGGTCATTCGAACTAGGAACTACTGTAAGTCCTTGTAAGAATTGACGCATCCATATCGCTTCCTTTCTTTGCCTCCGAAGCGGCATAGTACTCGGATTGATGGTAGAGAATCTGCTACAACACTCTGTTTGGAACTCTTCCAGCTGACCGCAACACCATTAAGAGTGAAGACGAACCCGGACTGAGATTTTGAATCATCTCGATCTGTTTGGAAGCTAGCATCTGCGTAACCGATTGCGCATAGCTTAGTATCGCCTCCATAAGTCAATACCCAATCCTTAGTCCTCCGTAGGTACTTGAGGATGTTTTTAACAGCTATCCAATGTGTTTTACCTGGAGTCTTTTGGTACCGATTCGTCATACTCAATGCATATGCCACGTCTGGACGTGTGCATATCATGGCATACATGATCGATCCTATTGCAGATGCATAAGAAACACGACTCATGCGCTCAATCCCTTCAGGCGTCGTGGGTGATCGAGACTTGCTCAACTGCATCCCGATCGTCATTGGAAGGTTCCCCTTCTTGGAGTTGGTCATGCTGAACTTCTCAAGAATCTTATCCAAATAAGACTCCTGACTAAGTGATAACGTCCGTCGTGATCTATCTCGGTAGATACGGATTCCCAAAATGCGCTGTGCCTCACCCAGATCTTTCATCTGAAAATGGTTCTTCAACCATCCTTTAACCTAAGATAAGAGAGGAATGTCATTCCCAATCAAGAGTATGTCATCGACATACAATATCAAGAATACAATCTTACTCCCACTCGACTTGGTATATAAGCATGGTTCCTCGACCGATCGAGTGAAACCATACTCTTTTATCACCTGGTCGAAACGATGATTCCAACTCCGAGAAGCTTGCTTAAGTCCATAAATGGAACGCTTAAGCTTGCATACTTTCTTAGGATGTTCAGGATCTATGAAACCTTCGGGTTGCACCATGTACAACTCTTCCTCCAAATAACCGTTTAAGAAGGCGGTTTTCACATCCATTTGCCAAATTTCATAATCATGAAATGCAGCAATCGCTAAGATTATCCGAATGGAACGTAGCATGACTACAGGTGCAAAAATCTCATCATAATGCAATCCTTGCACTTGAGTGAAACCTTTTGCCACAAGTCGTGCCTTATAGATATCTGGTTGCGTGTCTACGAACGCTTTATTTTGTAAAGCCATTTGCACTGTAGAGGTTTTACCTTATTAGGTAAATCAACTAGATCCCATACGTTATTCTCATACATGGAGTCCATCTCGGATTGCATGGCTTCGAGCCATAGCTTTGAGTCGGAACAGGCCATAGCACCTTTATAGGTTGCGGGTTCATTACTTTCTAAAAGTAAAACATAATTCTCCTCGACCATACCAATGTATCTGTCCGGAGGATGAGAGTCTCTACCCGACCTTCTAGGTTCCTCAGGAATATTAACCGTATCATCAGTTGGAGGTACAACTTCCTCCATCTGTTCCTCGGTTGTTGGTTCCGAATCTCCGAAACGACTCGAAGGTTCCATTACTCGACTTGTTCTCGAGAAATTCTTTCTCTAAGAACGTCGCACTAGCCGCAACAAAAACTCGATGTTCGGTTGGCGAATAGAAGTAATGACCAAATGTTCCTTTTGGATAACCTATAAAGTATGTCTTGACCGATCGCAGGCCGAGCTTATCCTCGTGTCTCCACTTGACATAAGCCTCGCAGCCCCAAACCCGAATAAAGGACAAGTTAGGGACCGTTCCCTTACACATTGATGCGTGTCTAAAATACGATGTTTCACACTCTTTTCTACACGCATTTCAGAGCTCAAATGTGCAATATATGCCTATATTTCCCTATTTTCCTCTACTTTCGTGTTTTTGTACTTTATTGCAGAAATGTGAAGAATTGAGCGGAAATCGAGCCAAATCCGTCCCCGAGTAATCTGCATTGCAAATGACGTAAAGGAATTGCTTAAGGAACGAGCTTGGTGCGCAATCCAAGGCCCGAAAGACAAGTCCACGAGTTAAAAGAAGTCAAGTAGCGACTTAGCGATCGACCGACCAACCTAGTCGGTCGATCGACCAAGGCTCGGTTTCGAAAGCTACTGTTGTTTGAGGAGCGATCGATCGACCAAAGATCTTTAGTCGATCGACCAGATTTCGATTCCAGACGAGATTTAGAAAGCCCGTGAAGTTTAGGTTTTAGAAAGAAGTTGTTGCGTTGATTGCTATATAACGTAACACCAGCATCTAGTTTTGAGATCGAATAATATATCAGAGAATAGATTAAGTTTCTATCACAATACAGTACTTGTAGTTTTAGCTTATTTCCGAGTTAGGGTTTTGGGTTATCGACTTTAACATTGGATTTCTGCCTTTGCTCTTAATCTTTCCTCCTTAATCTCGGTATTGACTCGCCTAATTTCAGTTTTATTGTTTTATTTCCATTGTTAGTATAGAATTGATAGTTAGTGTTCCCAAGCCAGTTATCGTTTCATCATCATTGCTATTTATTTTAAGTATGATTGTCATTAGTTTTATTGTTGTTTTTACCTTCATCATGAGTAGCTAAACCTCTAGTGCTAGGATGTAGGCGATTTATGGCATAGGCGGCATTAGATTAGACACGGCCTGAACCCGCGTGTCAGTCGATCGACTGACCTTGTTGGTCGATCGACTGACCTTGTAAGGTTATCCCTCGTTTTAATTGTCTTTAATCTTGTATTTAACAAATCGAATGCATGCGACCAGTTAGATACCTATTTTGTGACTGACCCATTAGATCGAAAGATAGGGAAAGTTATTTGACCATCAATTAATTCGACTAAACTGTGCTAAGATCGAAAGATAGGTATAGTTTAGACCATTAGTCACTTTTCAGGACGAAAGTTAGTATTAGTGACATTAGGGACCTATAGCGAGATCGTGAGATGCTATTTGTTAGGAGTGGACCGAGAGGACCTCTTATTTCCCGCCTTACCTGTGTTTAATTCAGATCGACTTAGTTTCTTTGCCGCCGAAGCTATAATGACCCGATCATCCTAGTACCTTTCTTTTATCTGTTTAAATCATATCTTTAGTTTATTTTCTTCTTATTGTTATTAGTTATAGACCAATTCAAATCAACCCCCATAATCGTTACCTCAGACTGAACGTTAATCAACTAAAGTTTACAACTGTCTCCTTGTGGATCGACCCTGTTACCACTAGCCTAGGTTAGTCTTAATAGGAGTTTATAAATTTTATCTTTGGTACTCACAGCGACGGGTATCAATTTTGGCGCCGTTCTTGGGAGGCAATAGTCCTAATTTTAGTTGTTTTTATTTTCAGTCTTTCTTAGTTTAAGGGACTTTTGTTCCTTAAACTTTTCTTATATTCTTGTTGTAGTTTCATCTTATGCGCAGGTCACAGGGTGAAGAATTATTACCATTTGACTCTGAGATAGAGAAATCTTTGTGCGGGTTGAGACGAGCACGAAGGATATTGTCGACAGAGGAAGAGCTGAGTACTCTGTCAAGCTATCTCGAGCACGATCTGTTTGAGGAAGACCAACAGTCTTCACCCACCTCTTCACCAAAACAGTTATTTTCCCAGAAATTCCAGTCATGGCCGAGGAGGCAAGTATAGCTAGTTTTTCCGAGCCGACAGTGACAACTTATACAAGGGGTTCGAATTACGGAGATGCCGAAAAATTCGAACCAAAGCCTCGCCTACATCACTATGGTTGAGAGAAATCGGTTTGGGGAGCTGCAAACGAAGATGCGGCTAAGCACATGGAGACCTTCATAGACTCTCGCTGCTCCATTCCTCCACCAATCGGCGTGACCCAGGACCAGATCAAGGAGACAATGTTCATCTTCTCCCTTCGTGATGCTGCAAGGGAGTGGTATAGAGATTTGGACCGAGCTGTCCAAGGGATCACTGATTGGAATACATTGGCATTGGCGTTCTACAAGAAGTACTTTTCTGCTTCAAGGACGATCGCTATTAGAGCTCAAATCACGGGCTTTAAACAAGGGCCAGATGAGAATTTCCACGAGGCTTGGGTCCGATTCAAGAAGTTGGTGCGAACCATACCGCATCATGGGTTCGAAAAGTGGAGTTTGTGCAACCATTTCTACAATGGGTTGTACGATGATCGAGGGCCATTTTGGATCTTTGCAGACCAACGGAAGATTTCTTTGAAAATTTGGGAGCAACCAAAGGGTGGAAGATCATTGACGATCTAGCTACCCACAAGGCCGAGTATGGGAATTCGAGGGGAAACCGGAGGAGAGCTGCTGAATCCTCTTCTCTGCTGCGCTTGAGGCTCTCACCGCAAGATTTGACAAGTATGAGCTAGAGGGAGCCTCTAAAGGTGGGATATACCAAGTTAATGCCGTGTCGACGGTCCCTTCGTCTCTGTGAAAGGTGTGGAGTTGAGGGCCATGTCTCGAAAAATTGCCCTAGCCCCTTTGAATCTTGTGCTGCCTTTCAACACTATAGGCAGACAAACACCTACTACGAGCCACCGCATCCGAACTTGAGTTGGAGGAGCCAAAATGTCCAAAATCCAACCCAACACCCGCAGCAGCAACAACCATATGTGCCGCCTCATCAAAAGCAACAAAAGAATATCAAAAGCCTCCTTATGTGCCGCAGCAAAGAAAATCACAGAACTCGAGTTCTCCGAGCTTAAGAATCTGTTGCTAAAGGAGTCCCAAGCAAGAGAGGCCGGGATGAAGTTACTTGAGAGCCAAATTGCTCAACTGGCTAGTAAAAGTAACACTCGAGCTCCCGGACACTTACCCACTCAACCCGAACAAAAAGAGACCCTAAATGCCATCACCTTGAGGAGCGGGTCCACCCTTGATGGTCCTGCCATGGTTGAGGATGCTGTCGAGACAGATGAGCCAGAAACAAGCCAAGAGAAAGCTTCAACGAACAATTCAAAGAAAAGACGTCACAGAAAATCGGTCGATCGACTGAAGTACCTAGTCGATCGACTGAAACACGGATTCCAGGAGCTTCTGGAACTGTGCATACCAGTCGATCGACTGAGGAGGTTGGTCGATCGACCAATATCGCTGCTGATATTGAAGAATCTCGTCCTTTAATGCCAAATAATCTACGAGACCACTTGTTTCGGGGTACCACAGTCCCGAAGATTTTAGGGGCGGAACCGAGTCTTGATGGGTCGATCCGGCTCCGGTTCGATCCAATGACGGTCAATGGGTCTCATTTGAGACGGTCTGAGGAGGGGTCTAGCTTCAACAAAGAGAAAGTGACGGACTTTCACCTAAGTCCAAGGATACTGCACGCGCGCGACTTAGAAGAGAGGGCTAAGGTGCTCCTTACAGCCCCATATCCGGAGAGACTCGTGCCGACCAAAGAACAGGTATCTTTCAATAAGTTTGAGAAAGTTATCCGTAGTTTGAATGTGCAACTCCCCTTCCTTGAGCTAGTTAACCAAGTACCCGCTTACACTAAATTTATGAAACAACTGTTGTCCAAAAAGCGGTCACTTGAAACAGTGCATACTGTCGCACTCACCAAGGAGTCTTGTTCTTATCTGTCTCACACTGCGCCCCTTAAGTTAGAGGACCCGGGCAGCTTTTCTGTCCCTTGCAAAATAGGTACCTTCTCAATTGAGAAGGCATTGTGTGACTTAGGGGCCGATAAGTGTCATGCCCTTGAGTTTAGCTAGAAACTCAAGTTGACCCGGTTTGCTATCACGAGATGACAGTTCGGATGGTGACCGATCCGCGGTCGAGCCCATAGGAGTCCTAGAGGACATACCCGTCCAGATAGGGAAGGTTTTCTTCCCTGTTGACTTTGTTGTCCTTGATATGCCTGAGGATGACCATATTCCCATCATTTTGGGTAGGCCGTTTCTGTACACTGCTGGTGCAGTTATTGATGTCGGTTTAGGAACCTTGACCTTCAAGGTTGGGAAACATTCTATCATTTTTGCCCAACCTCGCTAAAAAGAAGAAGGACGCCATGTGGCTCATTACTTGTAATACGGTCTCGAAAAGAGATCGTACTTTATGCTTCCCGAATCGACCGTCCCTATTACTACTGGCGTCAGTATTAACCCCTCCGCCCCAGTTGGGAGCAAGAAGGAGGAAGAATCATTATTTTAGATAATGCAGAGCTGGTTTGGGAAGGAAGAGCCGTTGGATACTCCACGCGACAAAGCCTATCATTCAAAGAGGAGGTCTTGGATGCCTAAGCTATGGGACAGATGAGGAAGTGGAAGATGAGCCAGCCAAGGTGAGATGGGCTGATTTGGATTCCGATGATTCCGAGGGAGTCCTTGATTGGGGAGATGACGAAGCTGATCAGCTGAGTTCTCCGGCTGTCGAAGCTAAGAAGGGTGCAACTGATAATATGAGCACCATTGAGGCTACCTCTAGTAGCCAGAAGCCGACGAAATGGGCCATACCGTGGTCCTTTTTGATCAACTATTAGTTGATCAAGTTCGTTATAAACTTCATTTTATTGCTTTCGAACTATTTTCTATTGCTTTTGTGTGCGCGAAAACTTCGCCTTTATTTCGTTTGCTTAGAATTTTCAAGTGTTTTAGACTTCGTTCTGGGTTTTGCGCAATTTTGGGCGCGTACTATTGTGTATTTGCAGGTATTTAGAGCTTATTAGCTCAAATCATTGAGCAATTACGAAGAAATAAGACACTGCAGCAGTGTTTTCGATCGATCGACGGCACCATTGGTCGATCGATCAATTACGGGTTTACAGAGCTCTTGTTCTCGCCACAGTCGATCGATCGCCTCTTTAGGTCGATCGACCATCTTCTTCTTGCTATATTCGTTCACGACCTCTCCCCTCTTTGTTTTGGTCGATATGCGGATCTAAGGGAGTTTTCTACTCTACTTTATTTTCCGTCGAATTATCTATTTCTTCTTTTGTCTCATTAGCGCACAATACTTACGCTTCAAAATTGTTTTCTTCGGTCTTATGCGTGGTGTTTTCTGTCTTTCAGGCACTCTTGTTGGTAGCACTGCTGGCTACTCAAACCTCCTAGCTCACGCTAGTTTGGGGAGGTTTCCTTTGCTGCGCTTAAAGTCTTGTGAGTTCCCAAGTCTTTACTTTATGTCATTGTGTTTTTATTTCCCTTTCCTCGCAAATTCCCATTTCTCTTTGCTTTCATTACATGATTTTGCACAATGGGGACATTGTGCGATTTGGTTTGGGGAAGGGTTTTGCGTCGCACTTCATTCATTTGTTTGCATTCAAATTTCAAAAATTTCCATAAAATGCACGTTTATTTTAGCATATAGGTCGAGTCGGAACGGTAGTATTTCATGGATGATTTTGCAATTGCACCTGTTTTGCCTGAGCCTTGCTAGATTAACATGTTATTAGTAGAATCGTAAATGCATATCTACGAGTTTTCGTTACATTTCTTGCTTAACTTGAGACTTGACTTTGAAAATTGGCAAGCTACATCATATTTCTGAGTTTTAGAGCCTATAACTGGTGACATTCATGACCAGTTCATCTAGGAATGTGAGTAGTACTCCTTATGAGACGTGTTTCCTTGATTTGCATGAATATGAATTTGATCTACTTAATACCTGTATGCATTCGGTTTGTGGTTTGTTGACACATGTGGTAGAGGTTTCCTTTTCTCATTTTACCCATAAGCTTCACTATGCCAAAAATATCCTTTTTGTCCTATTTACTACATCCTACACATAGCCTGTCCCTTGTCAAGCTAGTAGTCTGTGTTTTCGGGATTGTTACTCAGTTTTTGGTAGCATATGCTCTGTTGAGACGATAGTTGGGAAATGAAATGAAAGAAAAAGGAAAGAAAGAAACAAGAGAAAAACGAAATGAAAAAAAAAATGATTCGAAAAAGAAAAGAGGTTCTGTACTGTTCAAATGGGTCGATCGACCGCTCCTTTTGGTCGATCGACTGTGATTCGAAAAGAAAATCAATTCGCATAATTTAATCCTTATCTTTTGGCGATTTTTGCTCCCATATTTCATTTATATCTTATGGGGAGTTAGTTGATTACTGTTAGTTTGGAGATTGTGAGTTTTGTGCTTGCTATAGCACCGTTTCATTTGATTATGAGAAAGAAGTTGGATATTGTCCTTTGGTTCCGTTTTGGTACTAGCTTGATCACCTGTACCTCCACTCTACCATAAAATGTTTTGCCTCTTCTTACCCATACCTCACATATCCCATATATACCTCGGCATGTGTCATTGGTCATCTGTTTGGTTGGAATGCATATGTACGGTTGTAGAGGTCGTTTTCATATTTCATTGCTGGCATGTCCTCATAGGTAGTAGTTAGGTGAGAGTCTTTACAAAATTAATGCTTTCTATCTTACAAATATATCACCTGTGCTTAATTGAGTGATTTGAGCGACCCGTGAGAGTCCAATTTGGTAAGTCTCTATAGTCAAGGGTGCAGCAGTTTTTGACGACTTTATCACTCGTTTGCATGATTCACATTACTAGTTGATTGTTGGTTGTGCATTAAATCGGTTTAGGTTTAGCAGTTTGCAATTCGCTCTGAGATTGAACTCGCTCCATTAGGTCATTAGATCGAGTCTAGTTCTTGGTTGGGGACAAGCAAGGTTTGGTTTGGGGAGATTTGATGCGTGTCTAAAATACGATGTTTCACACTCTTTTCTACACGCATTTCAGAGCTCAAATGTGCAATATATGCCTATATTTCCCTATTTTCCTCTACTTTCGTGTTTTTGTACTTTATTGCAGAAATGTGAAGAATTGAGCGGAAATCGAGCCAAATCCGTCCCCGAGTAATCTGCCTTGCAAATGACGTAAAGGAATTGCTTAAGGAACGAGCTTGGTGCGCAATCCAAGGCCCGAAAGACAAGTCCACGAGTTAAAAGAAGTCAAGTAGCAGCTTAGCCAGTCGACCGACCAACCTAGTCAGTCGATCGACCAAGGCTCGGTTTCGAAGCTACTCGTTGTTCTTTGAGGAGCAAATCGATCGACCAAAGATCTTTAGTCGATCGACCAGATTTCGATTCCAGACGAGATTTAGAAAGCCCGTGAAGTTTAGGTTTTAGAAAGAAGTTGTTGCGTTGATTGCTATATAACGTAACACCAGCATCTAGTTTTGAGATCGAATAATATATCAGAGAATAGATTAAGTTTCTATCACAATACAGTACTTGTAGTTTTAGCTTATTTCCGAGTTAGGGTTTTGGGTTATCGACTTTAACATTGGATTTCTGCCTTTGCTCTTAATCTTTCCTCCTTAATCTCGGTATTGACTCTGCCCTAATTTCAGTTTTATTGTTTTATTTCCATTGTTAGTATAGAATTGATAGTTAGTGTTCCCAAGCCAGTTATCGTTTCATCATCATTGCTATTTATTTTAAGTATGAATTCCGTAATTGTCATTAGTTTTATTGTTGTTTTTACCTTCATCATGAGTAGCTAAACCTCTAGTGCTAGGATGTAGGCGATTTATGGCATAGGCGGCATTAGATTAGACACGGCCTGAACCCGCGTGTCAGTCGATCGACTGACCTTGTTGGTCGATCGACTGACCTTGTAAGGTTATCCCTCGTTTTAATTGTCTTTAATCTTGTATTTAACAAATCGAATGCATGCGACCAGTTAGATACCTATTTTGTGACTGACCCATTAGATCGAAAGATAGGGAAAGTTATTTGACCATCAATTAATTCGACTAAACTGTGCTAAGATCGAAAGATAGGTATAGTTTAGACCATTAGTCACTTTTCAGGACGAAAGTTAGTATTAGTGACATTAGGGACCTATAGCGAGATCGAGAGATGCTATTTGTTAGGAGTGGACCGAGAGGACCTCTTATTTCCCGCCTTACCTGTGTTTAATTCAGACCGACTTAGTTTGTCACGCCGCCTATAATGACCCGATCATCCTAGTACCTTTCTTTTATCTGTTTAAATCATATCTTTAGTTTATTTTCTTCTTATTGTTATTAGTTATAGACCAATTCAAATCAACCCCCATAATCGTTACCTCAGACTGAACGTTAATCAACTAAAGTTTACAACTGCCTCCTTGTGGATCGACCCTGTTACCACTAGCCTAGGTTAGTCTTAATAGGAGTTTATAAATTTTATCTTTGGTACTCACAGCGACGGGTATCACACATTTCATATGGAGTCTTGTCGACAGCTTTAGACGGACTTCGGTTAAGTATAAGAGCAGCTGACAAAAGAGCAAAACCCCATAATGAATCAGGCACTACCGTGTGACTCATCATGGATCGAACCATATCAAGTAAGGTTCGATTTCTCCGTTCGGACACACCATTCAATTGAGGTGTTCCAGGTGGAGTTAATCGCAAAACGATTCCACGATCTTTCGGTGTTGATCAAACTCATTTGAAAGATATTCGCCACCCCAATCGAACGGAGTGCTTTAACCTTTCTACCCGGTTGGTTCAGTACCTGTTCGGTATTCCTTGAATTTCTCAAAGGACTCACTTTTATGCTTCATTAAGTAGACATAACCGTATCTACTCAAATCGTCCGTGAAAGTGATAAAATATCTATAGCCATCTCTAGCGGTAATTGACATAGGTCCACAAACATCAGTATGTATGAGTCCTAATAGGTCACTAGCGCGCATTCCAACACCTTTGAAGGAAATTCGAGTCATCTTGCCAATGAGACATGATTCACACGTGCCATATGTAGAAAAATCGAATGCGGGAATAGTCCCATTATCGACGAGTTTCTTCACGCGTTTCTCATTTATGTGTCCCATTCAACAATGCCATAGATAGGTTTGATCTTTGTCACCAACCTTTATTTTCTTATTATTCACGTGTAATACTTATGTGGTTTGGTCTAAGATATAAATTCCATTCATGGAAACTGCTTTGCCATAAATCATTTCATTGAAAGAGAAAATACAGCTATTATCCTTTATTGAAAATGCAAAACCGTCTTTAGCAAGTACGGAAACAGAAATAATGTTCTTAGACAAACTGGGTACATAGTAACAATTATTTAAAAATAACTCAAAACCACTAGGGAGTTGGATTACATATGTTCCCTTCGAGACAGCAACAACTCGTGCTCCATTCCCGACACGCAGGTCCACATCACCTTTTTCGAGAGGTATGATGTTCTTTAGGCCCTGCAAATGATTACACAGATGAGAACCACAACCAGTATCAAGTACCCAAGTTCCGAAACTTGCATGGTTAATCTCAATCATATGAATATAAGATGACATACCAACAGGAACGACGCGACCTGCTTTGATGTCCTCACGGTAGACGGGACAGTTCCTCCTCCAATGTCCAGTCTTGTGACAATGGTGGCACTCTATGTCACCGCCCTTTCTCTTTGCCTTGCCCTGTGAGCCACTAGTCTCACCAGGCGCACTCTTACCGTTTCCTGGCTTTTTAAACTTTGGCTTACCTACAGCTAGGTTGCCATGAGCCTTGCCCTTACCTTTACCCTTGTTGGAAATCGTGAGAACATCCTGCTTCATGCTCCCACTCAATTTCATATCCTTCTCGGTCTGTACGAGAAGGGAGTGTAGCTCATGAGGACTCTTTTTCAAGTCATTCATGTAATAGTTCGCCCCGAAAAGGGCAAAACCATCGTGAAGAGAATGAAGCATTCGGTCAATGACAATGCTCTCACCGATTTTACAATTCAAAGGCCTCCACTTCTTGAAATTCTCAATCATGTGAAGAATGTGTGGGCTAACCGGTTGGCCCTTATGGAGTTTCGCATCAAAGAAGCGACAGGTATGCTCATATGTAACGATTCTCGGTGCTTTTGAGAACTCGTTAGTGAGCGTAGTGAAAATCTTGTTTGCACTTTGGGCAATGAAGCGTCTCTGCAAATTGGTTTCCATTGCAAAGATGAGTACGTTCTTTATCGCACCTGCTTCGATAACGAAATCACTATAAGCGAGTGTCTCGTTGACTCCTGCATTGGGGCCTGGGTTGACCGGTATTGGCTCAGTTAAGTACTTGAGCTTACCGTCAGCAATGACAGCATTCCGTAGTGCCGCCTCCCAGTTCGCAAAGTTGGACCCGTCGTTTTTCAGATTTGTGAACTGATTCATCTGGTCCATAAAAATTTTAAGCCAGGACGCGCGATCAAGTATGGCACTAGGCATTGGGATTGAGTTATTTCCAGCCATTTTGTTGTAACAGTATTATGAAAAATAATCGTGTTCTACACTACGAGAAGAAGAATAAAAATAATAAGCATGTGCATCGTTTATATTTTTAAGTCTAATGAACTACTGTCATAACGCGAAGACTCAAAACATTTATACAATTGACCTCCCGCTTCATGGATCAAGATGGAACATCAAGACAAGCTTCTCGGGTCCAAAGAGGATTCCAAACTTGTATTTATTGTTCATTTTGATAGGATAGGCCACACTAAGTCTAAAATCAATAATCGACCTTAAATTTTCCAATGAACATTAACAATTCGCGATTCTGGCTGATTCTGACTACACAGCCAGAATCCAACTCAAGAACAGACGCAAGAAGTGTTGCGCCTCTTCCAGAGGACGCAGTAGATGCTGCGCCTGTTCTGGGTTGGCTTCTGTTCCTGAACTCTTTCTCGCTTTGACGTAGCTCCTAATTACGGTTTAAATCGACTATTATCCGTATTATCACCTCTAATCTGACATATTTTCATACTTTAATTCCTAATTTTATTTTCTTCTTCAAAATCTCGTTTTGAGTGTGCTTTTGACGTAGATCAAATAGACTTTTTAATTATTATAATTTTAATTATTTTAATTCATTTATTATTATCTTGTATGATTTATTTACTTGGCTTTCACATGTAGTTAATCTAACATCAACTTCGACCCAATTGTTTGCTAAAATACGTGTTAACCGATATAGTCTAATTTCACATACTCGGATTAATCTATGTTTGTTGCATTGCATGTATTACATCGATGACATATCGAATATGAACAATTTCCCTAATCATTAGTAGAGGCCACTATCGAGGCGGGCGAGATTAGGTGTTCGATTAAAGAGCTTCCTAATACGTACCCTCATCCCTTACTCCAGTTATCTCTGGACATCCGTGTCCATTGGTATCTTCGAGAGTCATTCTAGACATATAATGCTAAGGGTAACGAGTTCTTAGTGTCTATGTCACTACTTTGTGTCTTGACATGACATGAGGTATTCGAACGGTTTCCAATTTTTCCACAATAAATTGACGGAGACTCCACAAATGCAGGCTTATTCAACCTTTCACCGGTTTTAATGCCTCACAAATCGGTAACGGCCCATGACATGCTTTGGCAAACCAAGGTTCCGTGGGAGAAGTGCCGCCGCCTCGAGACCAACGTTCGGGTGACCCATGTCCACAGTTTGGCGACTCTGCTGGGGATGATACACTTACGTGTTACCCAGGGTGAAACTTGAACAAGGTTAGGGAATAGTTTATACAAGACAGTTGTCGGTTTTCATTACTCGACCTTCTTAGGTCATTTCATTCGGCCTTCCTAGGCTTAACTTAACCCATTCGACCAATCGTCTCGTCTGGATGGTCCAAATTCTTATCTGGGCCTAAAGATGGATAACGATTGACGTCAACCATACTATGGTACATACTCATGTTTGTATTGAGAGCTTTCACTACTCGAGGGAATGGACTAGGAACTGACCTTACTCATGTTTGGCACGGACCTCTCCACAGACCAGGGTCTGATTTCTTGGTATGGCAACCTACCTTTTTAAACCAAAACCCCTTAAATGCACTCAGCATACCGTTATAATGGCCATATGTATGTATCATATACGTGATCATCCATTTGTAAACAAAACCAAGATGAAATTTTGTAAAATAAAATCCTTTTCAAAATGTAAATATTTTCGAAAATGGCCTAAAATAGCGCAAAATAAGCCGAAACTCTGTCCAAATGACGGGTCAAAATTCGGGCCTCAAACCCATTTCAAGACCTCACTTCGAGTCATCACTCCTACAACTACACTATAGTTGTCTAGGACAAACATATAGAAATTTGTCATTTTCAAATCCCACTTGACACAGTGGCACACACCTACTTCACGAGTCAAGTCTTTTTTGAGTAAGTGTGCGAAAATGGTCGATCGTGTTTTGATTCGTCGTCGATCTCTTATCCTCAGTTCTAAAATGGTGGGAACTAGTCATGGAAGCGTTAATGGTCAACCCCAACCGTCCGTAAATGGTAATGATCAAATCCTAGCTGCACTCATTCGTCTTCAGACAAGCCAAGATCAAGCTTATGCTCGCCTTAACGCCATCGAAGGCCGTATTGTCGTTGTAGAAGCTAGACTTCCTCCAGTAGAGGATGATATTCCTGACATGGTTTTACACGATAATATTCCACCCTTTGTTAGACAACCATAAGTCAATCTTCCACCAGGTCCTACTGAAGCTGAAAAGCGACTCCAATATTTGGAGGAACAACTGATGTACCTTGACAGGGTTGTCGTATGCCTATAAAAAATAACTAACTAAACTAACTATATAGCTAGGGAAGTCAGGTCGATCTCCTCAGGGAGGCAAGATATCTGTAAAATTCCGTCTATTTGGTCACAAAATGGGGGGTGTTTAAATTTGTTTTCTAAACTAAAAGGATTAAAGGAAGAGAGATAAAGAAAGACCAATTAAGGCAGAAAATGAGTTTAAACTATCAATAGAGAGGGGACAGGTCATGATTTCGGTTCACTACGGTAGTCCAGTGACTCAACTGTAAACAACTTAGATAAATTACTGCGAGACGGATATGGAAAGGTCCTTCCGGTCCACTTTCTACCCTAAACTTCCACTAACTTAACTTCCGTCCTCGTCAGGGTAGTCTACTGTTCATAGTAGGTCTATTTAGTCCAATCTTCCGATCCAGGATTAAATTTAACCAGATTAAACAGGTGACTCAGAAGCGTGCACTCAACTAAGTCGGTAAATACAGTTATATTGCTATGGTGACAGAATCTCACAATTAATTCGTCTAACTTATTCACTACATCGTCACATTTCTACCGTAGATCCCCAAATCCCAACATGAAACTAGTTTAGCTACTCATATCGCTATTAATATTACCAAAACTAATAAAGATGAATGAACTAACAATAAACATAATGAAACGATAATTAAATTGCATAAAAGTAATTAGGGCAAAGGAAGAAATGAAGCAAAACAAACAATTAAAGTAAATGAAAGAGAGATTATTATTAAGAAAGGAGAAAGAGATTACAATCGCAAGAATCCGGCGTAAAGAACGACAAAATCCGAGCTAAATAACCCCGAAAGCAAAGTTACAGTGAAGGATGAAAGCAACGAAGTCTTCTAAAAATGATAGATAATGAATTAGATAAAATCTGATTAATAATGACCTAATTAATGTAAGCTTAAATAGGAAATAAACTAAGTCCAACAACTTAAACACACTTACCGACTAATTAAAGCCCATAACAACTAAAACCACTCGATCGAGTAGTTTGAAACCACTCGATCGAGTAAAACTCCAGATAAGTTACTCGATCGAACATAAATGTTACTAGATCGAGTAACTCCACTTTCCAGCACTTCTTGATCGAGTAAAAATCCACTCGATCGATCAACCAAGGCAACAGAAACCGCTCGATCGAGTAATAAAACCACTCGATCGAGTCTTCTTCCTTCAAAACAGCTCAAATTCGTGGCCGACTGCCTCGTAAACCGTGCCTTCACGCATCCCAATGCAGAAACTCACTCAGGAAAATCCCGTCTCCTCAAAATGCATGCAAAAAGGACGAAAAATGGTACGATTCCACTACTTTCGCGTTCATTTCTACAAAACGGACAAAACGAACCAAAGTAGCCAATTCGGGGGCAAAATGCAATATAAACAGTATGAAAGTACATAGAAATACGTGCTAAAAAAGGCTAAAAAGACTATATAAAATGCACGTATCAAATCTCCCCAAACCGAACCTTTACTCGTCCTCGAGTAAACTAAAATGCAACTAATGGAACGGAAATGAAAACTCAGAGCTAGCTTAACTTGTCTACTTGAACCAATTTAATGCAACAAAAATTAACAGTCATATCTAAGCAATCAATACGCAAACGAGTTATAAGCTGTTCAGAAATATAGCCAACCTATCGACCTTGCAAGACCAACAAAATCGGACTCTCACGTGGTCACTCTTCTCTCATGAAGCAAAGGGTGAATATTATATGTAAAAGAGAGAAGGAAAAACAGTCACTCACCTAACTGCGACCTACATAGCATGCATGCGACAAAAATGAAAGACGATTCAAGTACTAATGCACACACTCCAACCAATAATGTCCGTCACAGCCGAGGGCTTACAAATGATATGGGAATAGTGAGGTTCAGGTGAGAAAAGGCAAAACAAGTTATGGTAATGTGGAGGTAAAAGCGTCAAGCTAGTTCCTAACAGGACCATATAAGACCGTCCGAATCTCAACTGACTGTAAAATAAAGTACAAGTGCCCTTCATTTGGCACACAACTCACTAACCAAAAACACTATCTCCTCAAAAAATATGGAAAAAGACGGAGGAGTGAGACCGTCACAAGATAGAAATAAGCACAGACGGACTCAAAATGCAAACCAGCTAAGATACTTTGATTTCCATTCTTTTGGTTTTCTTCCTGTACACGTGATTCTTGATCTTTTTCATTTTTTTTTTCCTTTTTTTTCTTTCTCACATTTTTCTCTTTTTTTTTTTTAAATTTCAATTCTTTTTTTTTTCTTTTCTTTTCTCCCTCCTTATATACGCCAACTCCAATCAAAATACACACGGCCAAACTGCAGACGGAAAAAATATACCACAAAAGACAAACTAAACTAGCTTGACTAGGCAGGCTGAGTTTTGGATGTAGCTAATGGGTCAAAAAGGCAAGATTTGGCTTAAGTGGAGCTAAATGGGTAAAAAAAATATAAGAAAAGGGGAAAATTTGCAAGCACCTCCCTGCATGTGACACCGACAACAAACCCGAATGTATGCATTTGACAAGAAATCGAATGTCATAAAAGTGCAAAAATGATAAACATGCTATGCAAGGAGTACTACTCTCAATTCCTAATGAACTGGTCATGAATGTCACCAGTTATGGGCTCTAAACCTCAGAAATTGTAAAGTAGGTTGCCAATTTATCAGGTCAAGTCTAAACAGTCAGCTATAATTGAACAAAAACTCGTAGACTATGCGTATGACAAAGCTAATAAACAGAAGTGCAAGGCTCAAGTAAAAATGACAAGTTATAGTGCAATATCATCACGGAAATCAACCGTTCCGACTCAACCTATATGCAAAAATAAACGTGAATATTTTTGAATTTTTTGAAATTTTCTATTTTTTTTATTTTTGTGATTTTTAATGAAATAAATAAACAATGCAAGCTGAAATAAGTAAACGTGAATGCAAAAAAAAAAAAAAAAACGAATGCAGACTCAAAAGGATGCAATACCCTCCCCAAACAAAAACGGACAATGCCCTCATTGACCCCCAACATACACCAGCAGATATATACATGGGAACGGAATATATTACCAATAAAGAATAAAAAATAAAATAAAATAAAAAGGAGACAAAATAAATAAAAGAGTGAGAAGGACATACAAAATACGAACTTCCCCAAACCAGCCAGAAAATTGGGGAAGTGAGTAGACCAGTAGCTACTCGTCAGCCTCCTCGTCGCTGTCACGCACGTCCTCCACCGTCACCCTGAAGTCCGGGTCTACCTCCTGCTCTCTCCTCCTCCTCTGCTCACCACGAGCTCTCTCCGCCGCCGCCGCCGGGTCCTCGTCCTCCTCCTCCTCCTCGTCCTCCTCGTCCTTCTCCTCAGCAGACTCCGGGTACCCGTCAGCTGGGTACCGGTAAAAGGAAGGGTGTGGCCAACCCTCTGGGATCGGACGGTGTCGAATCATGTGATACTCGTATAGAGGGAACAAAGTCAAAGCTAAGTCCCACTCCATACGAGCCTGTGTCTCTGCAATCTCAACTAACAAACCGTCACGACGCCCTTGGTCCATGACCGAGGACGCCTCAAAAGGTGGTAGAGGTACAAAATTAGCCGGTAAGACCGGCTGTGTCTGTGTCTGGTCGGCGGGTGCGGGTGTAGGAGTAGGAGTCGGGATGGGAGTAGCCGTGGAAGGCTGGGCGCTCCCAGAAGGTGTGGACCCCTCTCCGGTCTCAAGTCTACGCCGCTTCTTAGCGGCGGGTAAAGTGGTAGGTGGTCGGATCTGGAGGTGGTAGTCAGGTTGTGGTGGAAGTCGGGTGCCCCGTGAGACAGTAGGCAAAGGGGCTAGACGAGGCAGGGTGTCACAAGGGAGGTCCACGAACAAGGAACCGTCTATCTTCCAAGTTCGGAAGTCTGTGGTCAGCCAATGCTGAGAATGCATGGCGTGTAGGCTCAGATACCTCTCTCCCTCGAGGTACGGTAGGTCACGAGGCCAGACAGGGAAAAGGGAACGGGCAAGAATGGTGGCTATGCCACCACAGACAATAGATCCCATGATCTTCTCCCCCTGGGCCTGGAAGTACTAGGCGGTCAGATAGGCAATGCTGAGGGTGAAAGGACCCTCGCAGTCAATGTTCAGGTAACCGCCTAAGATAGAGAGCTCGTTGTTGTTGATGTTGTTTGGCTCCCTACGGCCAAAAATGGTGCTCCCCATCAGTCTAAGAAAGTAACGGGCAGGGGGACGGTGGACCTGTGCGAGCTTTCGCTCGGGAAAGGTGGTCTGGGCCAAGGTCCGCCAAAGCTAACGAATGACCTTCCTCGGGGCAGTAGTGTTGCCCGTAAAGGAAAGGTCGAGTCTGGTACCAAACTCCTCCAAAGTCATCGAAAAAGTCCAGTTGAACAACCGGAATGACACGGAAGGACTAGTGGGGGCAGCGTCGTGTGCCCCGGAGGAGAAGGTGAAGGAGCTGAGGAACTCAAGACTCAGCTCCAGAAAGGTATGGCCACTCATAGTGATAAGTCCAGCCATCCCCGTGCCCCGTAAAAGCTCACAAACCGACTCGTAGAAACCGATTCTCTCAAGTGTCGGCTGGTCTAAGAACCGGATAGGGAAAAACTCACAGCCAACTAAGTGATAAAACCTCTTATGATGTACACCGTTAACGAAAATTACCTGCGGGTACTCAGGGTGAGCGTCGAGGGAGTCTTCCCCTCGGACAGTGACCGTGCCAGAAGGAGCAGCAGAAGTAGAAGTACTAGGCGCTGGCGTAGAACGAGCACGTCCACGACCTCGGCCCCGACCTCTAGAACCCGAAGTAGAAGCCCGTCCAGTGACGGTGCGAGGAACTAGAGCCGCTTAGTAGCGATTGCAATCTTTGGTGAGTCCGCCACAGTGTGCTCACCGTGGGTCGAAGTAGAGGCCGTGGGTCGCCGTAACCATAATCGAGGAAGAAAGACTAGCAGCAGTGCTTAGCGGTGGTAGTGGCGTGGATCAAGTGGCAACAAAACAGGGCTAGCAGCCGGTGCTAGCAGGTGTAAAAACTGTACCAGCAGCAGAGACTAAGAACACAGGGGATGCGGTACTAACAGAAGTGGAGGCGGTGGTGACAGCAGGGATCACCGTCTCAGACAAGGATGGGCTAGAAGTCGAACTAGTGGAGGGCAGAGAGCTAGAATCCATCCTGAATCAAAAGGGCAGGGGAATTTGATAAGAAAAAGCATGAAAATAGCATGATAATTAGCCTGAAAACAACAGAAAACTCCCCTAAACAGTCGAAATTTCCGACTGACAGCCCTAAAATTCCCAAATTTTCCTCAAAATTTCGAAGAAAAGCATGTAAACAGCGATAGGAGAAGGGTACCAGATGACAGCAGCAATAATTTACGCAACAATGTAGATAAATTGAGCAAAAGACAGCAGCAAAACCAGGTGACAGTCGAGAATTTCGACTGAAATTTGCCCTAATCTTAAATTTCTCACAAAAATTCGAATTTAACAAGCAAAAATCAACGAGGCATGGGAATTAAGCATCAAGTAGTGTAAATTAAACATGGAGTCGAAATTTTTGTCGAAAATTTCGACCCAAAACTGAAATCGAAACCCTAATTCCTAATACACTTCATAAAAGGCATAATTAATGAAATTAAAATGCAATGAGATGTAGGAATTACTTACTTGATGCTAGAGATCCTACAAATTGCAATTAATCGACAAAGAGCAAGCAGAAAATGCGATTTTTGATCGAAAAGACGCAAACCCTAATCCAACTAATAAACCGTGTAAAACAGCACAGATCAAGGGGAAAACAGAGGGCTTTGAACGATTAATTAACAAAGAGCAAAATGCAGGTGATGAATTTGGTAAATGGGCAAGAAAATGGAGGGATTTTTGGGGTTTTTGATCGCAAAAGGGAAGGGCTTTCGAAAAATTGGGGGTTAAATGAAATAACAATGAAAAAGAAAGGAGTTAAAGAAAACTCCCTGCGCGTCATTTCCCATTTCACTCGATCGAGTGGTTTAGAACTGCTCGATCGAGGACTTTATGGATCCATCTACCCGATCGAGTAAAAATTTACTCGATCGAGAACTCCCCTTTTCAGCCCTACTCGATCGAGTAATATGGAATCACTCGATCGAACACATTTCACTCGATCGAGTACAAAAAGTACTCGATTGAGCTCTTTTCCTCGTGTAAGCTCTTGAATTCGTCATTCTTCCTTTGAATTTGCGTAAAATTCCCCAAACCTGCATAAAAACACTTGCAAAAATATCCCAAAATACCAAATACGCAAATTAACAGTCTATAGTTTCTAATCTACGCTAAAAAATGTCTAAATTATAATTGTCCTAATTAAAAGCAATAAATAAAGTTCAACGGAAAATTTAAAAATTGTTTATACAAGTTGGTACACGGGGCATTTCCCCGCTCACTTCCCAAGGCAATTCAGTAGCCCCTTGGAGTTTTCCTGACTGGAGGACGTCATCTCAGCAACATTAATTGTCCTCTTTAATTTCCACGAGCTTGAACTTGAATCGTTAGGAGGAGAATAGTTGACGCCCACATACGCGCGAACTTTTCTCATCCTTGCTCCTTTCTCATTGGCTTTAACATTGTCACTCCCACCTTGACTGACATTAATTTCACAATGTCCTTTGACAGCTCCTGCATTATTTTCATCTGTACCTGCAGCAAGGAAAACAGACGAATTTTCCTCCTTTTTGCTCTCAACCTGAGGCGGAGGGGTCACAATAGCAGCACAATGCTCCAAATTTTCATTTGGAGTGTCAATAATAGGGTAAATAGAAGAGAGGGCATTGCAAGGCTGAGCTTGCATGGGAGCCCTCCGGAATTTAAACTGATGGAATATCAGCTCCTCGTCCCCAACCTGAAAAGTCAATGTCTTGCCCCCGACGTCTATTACTGCACGGGCAGTAAATAAAAATGGTCTCCCTAAAATAATAGGGGTATGGGCATCTTCGGGGATGTCAAGTACAATAAAGTCAACGGGAATAAAGAACCTCCCGATCTTAACAGGTATGTCTTCTATTACTCCTAGTGGCCGTGATATGCTATGGTCGGCCATCTGAACAGTCATGTTTGTGTAATTAAACTTTGTCAAACCAAGTCTCTTAGCCAGAGACAACGGTAGGACACTCACGCTAGCGCCAAGATCGCATAACGTGTTATCAATCAAATGGGTACCAATATGACACGGAATAGAAAAACTACCCGGGTCTGACTGTTTGGGAGGTAACTTATTCTAAACTAGGGCCGTCTCCACCTCGGTCAAAGCTACCGTCTCATGATCATTAATGTGCCTCTTACGCGATAAAATTTCTTTCATAAATTTAAGGTAAGAGGGTACCTGTGTCAGCAGTTCGGCGAGTGGCACAGTGACCTGCAAGCTTCTCAGGAGTTCGACAAATTTGCCGAATTGTTGATTAGCTTTAGTACTCTGCAGACACCTCAGGAAGGGAACCGTGATGGGTATCTCGAGTCCCTTGTTCCTCTCTTCCAACGTGTCAGACGGATCAAGCTCCAAGTCCTTCGGACGCTTCTTTCCTCTCGAACGAGGTCTTTCAGGTGATTTTTCACTCGATCGAGCACTAGAAGGCTCTCGATCGAGCTATTCCTTATCCATACTACTCGATCGACCAAAAATACCATTCGATCGAGTAGTTTTTTCAACAAAGTCACTCTATCGAGTAGAAATTTCACTCGATCGAGCAGTTTTTTTCCTGTTAACTCGATCGAGTAGAAATTCCACTCGATCGAGTACTTTCTTCAACACTTTTACTCGATCGACCCCCAGAAACTGGTCGATCAAGTACTTTCTTCACCGTCAGCTCCTTTTCTTCGACAGAACACTGTTCATCAGCAATATTTTCCTTCCTCGGGTCTGATTTAAACACTTCCGGTCCCTCATATGAACGACCGCTTCTCAAATTAATTAAATTTACCGTCTCATGTGGATTTTGTCTGTAATACTACGGTTTTATGAGTCTCTGGGTACTCTATCGAGTAGGCCTTACTCTGTCGAGTAAGGGTGTGTTGCGTTTTAAAATAGTTTCTGACCTGTTGGGTACTCGATCGAGTAACTAGGATACTCGATCGAGTAAGGGGGCACTCGATCGAGTACCTTAACTACTCGATCGAGTAGCCGGTTTACGGGGAGTTTTTCTCGGGTTTTGTTAATTATGCGATTAGGTATATAATCATTTCCGTCATTGTACTTAAACACTTTTCAAAACTTATTTACTGTCAAGAGAGAAAACAAAACATCGTTCTTCGCCTTAATCGCATTGTTAGCAAATCCCGGAGTTTGGAAGGTCGGATTTCACCTTTCTTTATACCGTTGAGATCCTTGCGTCGAGGGTAAGATCTATGTACCATTTTTATAGTATTTCCTTTAAATTGTTTAAACCCTAATATGGGGAATTGGGGGTTTTGTTGTAGATAATGATTGGTAGTGGTTATGTGTATGTATTATAGGAGGAGGATTTGTAGAAGAGGCTTTTTGATACAGCTGTTGAGACCGTCTGATTGTTGTGCTTTCCAGGTAGGATTTCCTACTCAGTATTAGTCCCATAATGGGATGATTGATGATTTGTTGAGATTGATTGTTTGATATAGTAATTGTATTGTGACGGTTGTGATTGTGATTGTGATTGTTGTCTATGGTCCTCGAGGCGTGTCATCGGCTGAGTGGGGTCACTTGCGGGAGTGGCTTCACGCCCTAGTTATGCCTTCTGTGGAACCCGCCACAGAAGGGATGTGCACATTAATGGACATGGTTATCGCTCATTATGAGGAGCGGGGATTTGGTGGGTGCAGTGCGGTCCCCCATCGGCGGTAGTCCAAAGGACGATCGGTGATTGAGATTGATGGGACTGGTGTGATTGTGTGTGTGTGACGTTAAGTATGCATTTATCGTATTGTTGATATATATAAGTTGTGTGATTAGTACTGACCCCGGTTGTTGTTTTGTAAAACCTGCGGTGATGCATTCGGGGATGGTGAGCAGTAATTGAGCAGGTTTGAGTTGAGTCACATGGGATTGCTGAGATGTGCCACTGTCTGACGATAGAAGTCTTCCGCTGTAGCTTAGTAGTTTTATAAACTTTGCCTTTAGTTGTTTAGACAGTTGGTTTGAGAACTTGTACCCGTATTTTGGGATTTGGCCTTGGTTGTACTTTTCACTAAAGTTATATCATTTAAAGTTGTTTCATTATTGTCTTATGAATATCATGCCTTGGGTAACCGAGATGGTGGCATCCTTGTACCTGAGTGGTCCTGGTAAGGCACTTGGAGTATGGGGGTGTTACAAATGGTATCAGAGCGACGATCCTGAAACCTGTAACCAATGAATCCAATGAATATAGGGAGTCAATTAAAATGAACCCGGGGTAAAGATTGTAGAAGCTAATGCAAAGACTTGGGAGACATCCTAAAGTCGCGAACTCGCCCTACAATTTTGAACCGGTCACCATGGGATATGAATCGGGATCACTATGTGTTTATCTAGTGAATTATCTACCTATATGGTGATGTTTGGCATGAATCAGTGGATGTATGTATGTGGAGAATGGGGAATGTGTAGAAAAGATGGTGATAATGTGATTTCGTAAGTTATTGATTGAAAGCATGATAGTTGGTTTACAATGTTGTTTTGAATCGTAGGAAAAGTATATGAGAATGATGAATGATGTGGTAGAAAAAGGAAGTAGTTCATATGTGATGATATGTGATGAGTAATAATGTTGCAGGATGGATGATTCATAATGTGACATAATAATAACATGTGAATAGAATGTTGTGTTGTATACGTATATCTTATTTGCATAGAGTTGTATGATAAGTTTATGTACTTGTCCACGATTGTTCATGTGTATATGTTGTAAGAAGTGTGTAGCTGTAATGGATGAATTGGTTGAAAGAGATTAAGTAAGTAATTGCATAAGAATATGAAATTCATGTGTGGAACATGTTTATGTGGGTAATGGATTGTATAATGTTGCAATGTTAGTAACATATGATTAGGAATACTGGTGCTATGAGTTTTGGATTGGTTTTGTTTGCTTGGTTGTTGTTTAAGTTGTTTGGAAGTAAAAAAATCAAATAGTTATGTCGTCTGATTACAGCAAAGTTGTCTTTAAACTGTTATAACTTGAGATTCATAAATTATTTTAATGTGATTCCAATTGGAGGTGATAGCTTGTTCTTTTACGATTCTAACGATAGGTCACACGCCCAAAACGACCAAGAAATGAGTGAGTTATGACTGTTTTACGAAAACTGGACAGTGCTGAGAATTGGGGTACTCGATCGAGTATCCTTGGTACTCGATCGAGTAAGGGGGCACTCGATCGAGTACGTTAGTTACTCGATCGAGTAGCCCTGGTGATTTGTTTTAGGTGCTTCTGATCTTCACCTACTCGATCGAGTAAGTCACTTACTCGATCGAGTGGCCTGTACTCGATCTAGTGACCCTGTTTTGGGTCATATGCTTATCTTTTAACATTTGTTGCATATTATGTTTAATTTAAAGGTATTAATTTGCTTCTTTATGCACCGTTTTACATGTATGTTGATCCTGATGCGTAAGTTACCCAATCTTATGATGTAAAGAGTGGCACCTATGATGAGTATGAGTTCGGTGGGGAGGACATGATTTATATGTGTTGTGATCGGTAGAGGAAAAAGAAAAGGAAGATTGGTAAGGCTTAATTGAGGCATAGGGCATGTTGTGTGAGACGAGATGAGTGACATGATTGTATGTTGAGTAATGAAAATGTAAGTGAATGTGGGCAAATGGATGATGTAAGTTTAAAGAACGTGAGAATGAAAAGATTGAAAGAAAGGATGTGGATAGTAGCAACCTGAGATGTATAACGAATTATGGAGGGAGATGGTTAGAAATAGCGTTGAGTAAGAATATATGTAATGAAAGGTCGTTTTAGAGGAATTGAGAAGAGTGGTATATAGTGAACTTAATGGAGAC
Organism: Silene latifolia; assembly: GCF_048544455.1. Lineage (NCBI taxonomy): Eukaryota > Viridiplantae > Streptophyta > Magnoliopsida > Caryophyllales > Caryophyllaceae > Silene > Silene latifolia. The sequence goes on from NC_133535.1 coordinate 87,185,521, forward strand.
ATGTCGCGACGTGGATTTGCAGATAGTGACTGAGTATGGAAATTTGTGTTATCGAGAGACGAAACTAATGTGTGATTTCCTTGGGCAATTAACGGTATAAAAAGAATTTTGATTTCTAGAGATGTCAAAAGGGAGATGTAATTGTTTGAACATTAAACATTGATTTTTTTTTATGGACAAATTAGTGGCAAGTGTGAGTGAGTGGAGTGATGAGAAGGGACCCATGGTAAGGAAGAGTGAGATAAGATCGATAAGAAATAATGGGATTGGAATTTTGGAGCAATGAGAAAGTAACCGGAACACTAAAGAGTTAGGAAGAAGTAATAAGGAGTTGAATGGTTAATTGCTTTAGTCGAGTGTAAAAAGAAAAGAATGAGGGGAGTAAAACTAAGAAAATGTTCACCGGAGTTATGTGATAAAAGTAAGGAATCGTCGAGATGCATGATACTATCAAGAGGAATTGAATTAATGGTTATATAGGAGTTTCGGAATAACAAGATTAGTCTTGAGTTTTGAGGAATTAAGGAAAGTAAGAAGTTGGTAGAATATCTGCAGGATATGAGATTTTGGTGGAGAGTTAGATGATGATACAATTAAGGATAGTATTGGAAATAATGTTGAGGTAATTTTGTTGATGGATTTGATGCTCGTTATTGGGGATGATAACCAAAGATAGGGAAGAAACAGTGATGTTTAGAGATGAGTGTAAGAAGTTTGATGTATGAACGGTAGGTGTGTGGAGATGTTGTCGCTAGTGGTTAAGGTTAATGATAAATAGGAAAGATGGTAATTCTAAAGAGGCTGATTTTGTAGAGATTGAATTGATAGGTATGGTTGTGAGGAAGTATAAGACATAGTCTTAGGAGGCGGTTTCTCATAGTGAGTGTTAGCTGTGTAGTTATGTATGGCAGAAGGTGCTGGTTATGCGAATGGAAGAAGGTGATGAGGGGCATGCGAATTAAGCTCGGGTGAGAGGTAACTTTTATTTAGTGGTAACTTACGTGATCAGGATTGACTGGTTGGATGTGATTACGGGTCTGTAATATATAAATGTTTGTGTGAGGTTTTGACCTCACAAGACGTGGTATGGTGTGATTATCATAAAGTTGTTATTTGAATGTTCTGTAATGCATGTTGGGTACGCTAATCTAATTGAATGATATTCAAAAAGGTAATAATTTGAGTGATCCGCATGATGGTTATACTTGTATGTATTCATGATACATGTCAATCTGTGATATGGTAAGGGGATGATATTCACGAGGTTATTATCTGTTTAATTCATAAAATATGTTGTGTTATGATTTAGTAAAGTGGATTTGAGTAAGTTTTTCTTGTCGGAGAAGTTATTCGAGTCGGTATTTATGGGAGTTGTATGCAATTGTGATGACTATCGATGTGGTTGTGGTGCCTCGGGTGGTGATCCGGGCACGATATTTAGTGTTGAGATGCGGGTATTTTTTTTTCGCATGACTGCGGTGTGGTCATTGGTGGCGGTGTTGTGATGCCGTCACCGGTTGTGGTGGAGTAGGCGGGATGATTATGATTCGAGTTTTGAAAGTACATACCGGTCATACATAGATTGTTGTTTTGTTTGATGTTGCTTCCTCCGAGTTTCGATTTGTAGAGATAGACGATTGTTTTGTTATCGATGTTTCTTACCAATTAAGTTTTGGAATGAGGGTAGAGTATGATATGAAAGAGAGTTGTACATGTTTTCGTTGTTGTCATGGTATAGTGACATTACGTTGATGGGACACATTGTGAGAAGTTATTCTGATAATTTTGATCTTGTTTTAAGATGAGGCATCGATAGTCATAGTCATGGCAAGAGATTCGTAGAACATGTGTGGTAATGATCTGATATATGCAGGTGGTTCATAATCCTTTGTTGAGAGAGTTAGTGTAGGGTGTTGAATAATAAGTGTCGTGTTAAGTTATATATAAGTCTTGCAGTAATGAAAGAAATGAACTTGAGGATCTAGTGTGAGTGTACGTAACAAGTGTGGATCGTGAGTTATGCTTTTGCCGATAAGCGTTTTAGATAGTTTATATATAGAGAGGTGTGTCATGTTGCGGTAATAGGGAACAAGTGAAGTTTTGGGTTAAGCTAAGGATTTTGTGGTATAGGTTAGGTGGTGTGACGAGTGAAGTGAAGTATGAGAGTTGTTTATGTAAGAGAGCCTTGGATGTGTCCATGGCGAGTGTTTAGATTATAGGTGGTTATCTTTGACATGCGGTGGTGATGAGGATAATGAAAAGATATATCTAGGATTTAGTATTAGCGAGTTACGCGGACGTAACATTTATCTTAAGAGGAGTAGGATGCGATAAAAGAAATTTTGATGGGTGTGCATATGATAATATATTTGGAAGTTTGAGTCTTGATGTCGAATAAAAGGTTGATTCGTGTTGTGGTTAATTTTGTTAAAGGTCATGACCGTGCTTGTAGTAGTTCGATGTTTAGGAGTGTGAGAATATTTCACCAGTGTGGACAGTTGGATGATGATGTTTATGAGTGTTAGTAAACTTCGAGGACGAAGTTCCTTTTAAGGGTGGTAGAATGTAACATTCCGTTTGATGTCTATGAGTGTCTTGATTTTGGATTTGATAGTGGATGATACTATGGAGCTAGCAGCGTTAGAGGATGGTAGTTGGTTATGTATGGAGTTGGTGTTGTGAGAGATATATATGTGGTGGATACGATATCGTGAGTCATGTTAAGGAAGTAAACATAGTTGGTGGAGTGGGTGTTAAGAGTTCATGTTTTATGTTTGGTCGAGTTCTTGAGTTCTTAGTTATGCTGTTGTGTCTTGGTCGAGTTAGCATGGTTGTTTCATGTATGGGTTGAACTTCGGGGACGAAGTTCTTTTTAAGGAGGGAAGACTATAATACTACAGTTTTATGAGTCTCTGGGTACTCTATCGAGTAGGCCTTACTCTGTCGAGTAAGGGTGTGTTGCGTTTTAAAATAGTTTCTGACCTGTTGGGTACTCGATCGAGTAACTAGGATACTCGATCGAGTAAGGGGGCACTCGATCGAGTACCTTAACTACTCGACCGAGTAGCCGGTTTACGGGGAGTTTTTCTCGGATTTTGTTAATTATGCGATTAGGTATATAATCGTTTCCGTCATTGTTCTTAAACACTTTTCAAAACCTATTTACTGTCAAGAGAGAAAACAAAACATCGTTCTTCGCCTTAATCGCATTGTTAGCAAATCCCGGAGTTTGGAAGGTCGGATTTCACCTTTCTTTATACCGTTGAGATCCTTGCGTCGAGGGTAAGATCTATGTACCATTTTTATAGTACTTCCTTTAAATTGTTTAAACCCTAATATGGGGAATTGGGGGTTTTGTTGTAGATAATGATTGGTAGTGGTTATGTGTATGTATGATAAGAGGAGGATTTGTAGAAGAGGCTTTTTGATACAAATTGAGACCGTCGATTGTTGTGCTTTCCGGTAGGATTTCCTACTCGCATTAGTCCCATAATGGGATGATTGATGATGTGTTGAGATTTATTGTTTGATATAGTAATTGTATTGTGACGGTTGTGATTGTGATTGTGATTGTTGTCTATGGTCCTCGAGGCGTGTCCTCGGCTGAGTGGGGTCACTTGCGGGAGTGGCTTCACGCCCTAGTTTCGCCTTCTGTGGAACCCGCCACAGAAGGGATGTGCACATTAATGGACAGGGTTATCGCTCATTATGAGGAGCGGGGATTTGGTGGGTACGGCTGCGGTCCCCCATCGCGGTGGGTCCAAAGGACGATCGATGATTGAGATTGATGGGACTGGTGTGATTGTGTGTGTGTGACGGTTAAGCTCGTCATGCATTTATCGTATTGTTGATATATATAAGTTGTGTGATTAGTACGACCCGGTTGTTGTTTTGTAAAACTGCGGTGATCCATTCGGGGATGGTGAGCGATAATGAGCGAGTTTGAGTTGAGTCACATGGGATTGCTTTGGGATGTGCCACTTGTCGACGATAGAAGTCTTCCGCTGTAGCTTAGTAGTTTTATAAACTTTGCCTTTAGTTGTTTAGACAGTTGGTTTGAGAACTTTTACCCGTATTTTGGGATTTGGCCTTGGTTGTACTTTTCACTAAAGTTATATCATTTAAAGTTGTTTTATTATTGTCTTATGAATATCATGCCTCGGGTAACCGAGATGGTGGCATCCTTGTACCTGAGTGGTCCTGGTAAGGCACTTGTTGTATGGGGGTGTTACATTGTCAGCTTGTGACGGTAAATGACCCGGTTTCCTTGTGGACTGGTTTGCGGCTAACTGGGCAACTTGAGTTTCAAGTGCCTTTATAGATGCATCTTTTTGTTGGCCGCTTAACTTCCACTGCTTTGTCAAAGACTGCAACATCGTCTTCAACTCACCTATCTCACTTACCCCACCAGAAGATGAGGCACCTTGATTAGGTGTAGGAAAGGAAGGAGGCTTCTGAAAGCCTTGTTGAGTCTTATGTGGAGGGACATATGACTGCTGCTGGTGCGGAGGAGGGGTAGGATTGAGCACATTTTGACTTGTCCACCTCAAATTGGGATGGACTGCCCCTTGGTTATTATAATAGGAACCCCCTCCTTGCCTGTATTGTTGAAAAGCAAGGACCTGTTCCTTCTCTGTAAGACAGCCAACAGCAGTGTGACCGTCGTTGCTACCACACCTCTCACATGTGACGGTCTCCCCTCTAGAGAGCATATAGCCGTCGGAGGCTCCCCAGCAGAATGCAGCTCCAACTTATCAAACCTAGCATTCATGGCTTCCAGCTGAGCCACAACTTGCTTATCGACTGCATGAATTGTTCTAATACCATCCCTCGGGTTTCCATACTCAGCACAGTGGTTTGCCATCTCTTCAATAAGAGCCCATCCCTTATCATCGTCAGTATTCTCTTGGAATCTTCCGTTAGATGACGCATAAAGTATGGCTCCGTGATCATCATACAACCCATTGTAGAACTGGTTAGACAGAAACCACGGATCAAAACCATGGTGAGGAATAGACCTCACCAACTTCTTGAAACGGGACCACGCTTCATATAGAGTTTCATCAGGATCCTGCTTGAAACTTGTGATCTTTGCCCTCAGCTGATTGGTGCGCTGTGGAGGGAAATATCGCTTATAAAAAGCAAGAGCAAGGGTCTCCCAGTTTGTAACCCCTGCGGCTGTGCGATCCAAATCAGTTAGCCACTCCCTGGCTGAGTCAGTCAAAGAAAAAGGAAATAGGACCTCCTTAATCTTGTCTTGAGTTACCCCCTTTGTGGCGAGGATAGTAGAACAGTAGTCCGTAAAGACCTCCATGTGCTTCCTCGGATCTTCACCTGCCACACCTCTATAGAGATTTCTCTCCACCAGATTGATATAGGAAGGACGGATGTCAAATGTATTCCCATCCTCAGTATGAAGATTGAAACCCTTTGGAATTGATGCTGCTTTAGGCTCCGAGTGACTAGCAATGTTCGGCATCTTTACTAGTTGGTTTACAGAACTGAAAGTATCTTCTTCAAAAGATGGATTTTCTGCAAATAGAAAATGCTAAAGCTCTGGTTCGAAAGTACTCAAGTCTTCCTTTCGTGATTCTCTTTGCAGACGGAGTCTATGCCTAAATAGTCTCTCTGGCTCAGAATCAGCTGCAACTAACTCAAACCTGTCTGACCTGGGCATACACAACACCGAAAGAAAATAAATAAGAACTGCCTCAAGGAATAAAAATTCCCTGAGACGGATAAAATAAACGAAACAAAGACAGATAGGGCAATTGCGTCCCCGGCAATGGCGCCAAAATTTGACAGGGCTGTCATATGCCTATCAAAAATAACTAACTAAACTAACTATATAGCTAGGGAAGTCAGGTCGATCTCCTCAGGGAGGCAAGATATCTGTAAAAGTCTGTCTATTTGGTCACAAAATGGGGGGTGTTTAAATTGGTTTTCTAAACTAAAAGGTTTAAAGGAAGAGAGATAAAGAAAGAGCAATTAAGGCAAAAAATGAGTTTAAACTATCAATAGAGAGGGGACATGTCAGGATTTCAGTTCACTACGGTAGTCCAGTGACTCAACTGTAAACAACTTAGATAAATTACTGCGAGACGGATATGGAAAGGTCCTTCCGGTCCACTTTCTACCCTAAACTTCCACTAACTTAACTTCCGTCCTCATCAGGGTAGTCTACTATTCATAGCAGGTCTATTTAGTCCAATCTTTCGATCCAGGATTAAATTTAACCAGATTAAAGAGGTGACTCAGAAGCGTGCACTCAACTAAGTCGGTAAATACAGTTATATTGCTATAGTGACAGAATCTCATAATTAATTCATCTAACTTATTCACTACATCGTCACATTTCTACCGTAGATCCCCTAATCCCAACATGAAACTAGTTTAGCTACTCATATCGCTATTAATATTACCAAAACTAATAAAGATGAATGAACTAACAATAAACATAATAAAACGATAATTAAATTGCATAAAAGTAATTAGGGCAAAGGAATAAATGAAGAAAAACAAACAATTAAAGTAAATGAAAGAGAGATTATTATTAAGAAAGGAGAAAGAGATTACAATCGTAAGAATCCGGCGTAAACAACGACAAAATCCGAGCAAAATAACCCCGAAAGCAAAGTTACAGTGAAGGATGAAAGCAACACAGTCTTCTAAAAATGATAGATAATGAATTAGATAAAATCTGATTAATAATGACCTAATTAACGTAAGCTTAAATAGGAAATAAACTAAGTCCAACAACTAAAACACATTTACGGACTAATTAAAGCCCATAACAGCTAAAACCACTCGATCGAGTAGTTTGAAACCACTCGATCGAGTAAAACTCCAGATAAGTTACTCGATCGAACATAAATGTTACTCGATCGAGTAACTCCAATTTCCAGCACTTCTTGATCGAGTAAAAATCCACTCAATCGATCAAGCAAGGCAACAGAAACCGCTCGATCGAGTAATAAAACCACTCGATCGAGTCTTCTTCCTTCAAAACAGCTCAAATTCGTGCCCGACTGCCTCGTAAACCATGCCTTCACGCATCCCAATGCAAAAAATCACTCAGGAAAATCCCGTCTCCTCAAAATGCATGCAAAAAGGACGAAAAATGATACGATTCCACTACTTTCGCGTTTATTTCTACAAAACGGACAAAACGAACCAAAGTAGCCAATTCGGGGGCAAAATGCAATATAAACAGTATGAAAGTACATAGAAATACGTGCTAAAATAGGCTAAAAAGACTATATAAAATGCACGTATCATACCTCAAGGGAGATGACATCTACAGGGAAAACAGCCGGAAGTATGAGGCAGTAAACGCTCAACTGCCCACTAACTTCAATATGACTGACATCCCGAAGTTTAAGGGGTATGAAAACCCGTTGAACCATATTCATGCCTTTAAAGATTATATGTCTATCAAAGGCATCAAGCGAGAGATGTTCCTAAGGATCTTTCCTTCATCACTCGATAATATCCCTAAGCAATGGTTCTACTCCTTGGACCACAAGAAAATTGCTACTTGGTATGATGCTGCAATTGAGTTCACCAAACAGTATGCAGATAATGCTGAAATTCAAGTCAATATGCGCACTCTAGAGGTTCTTACCCAAAATGAGAAAGAACGTTTCACCGACTTCTTAAGTAGGTGGAGAAAGACTAGCACATAACTCGTCGAATGCCCAGACGAGGCTACTCTTGTTGAAAAGTTCGTGGACAATTTAAGGCCAATCTACGCGAACCATCTGAGGTACCAAAACATAAAGTCTTTCAAAGACTTAACAGTGCTGGGGACGAGAATTGAAGACGACATCCGTAAAGGACTCTTGTCCAAAATGGTGGGTCGCGGATACTAAGGCACAATGAGTCGTTCTTATGGCTCCACTGGCAAGACCGACGAGGTCAACCTTGTCGAATCATCTACCAAGAAGAATAACCCGCAGAGGAAGTTCATCAATGTTGGTGACTCGTACTCCAATGCTCTAAAAAGATTGATGAAACAAGGTAAACTCTAACCCATAGAACCTACACCTGACCCAGAGAGGAAGTATAAGTTCTGGGATGAGAATGTCTACTGCGAGTACCATAGAGGCAAAGGGCATGATACAGAGAATTGCTTCGAATTAAAACATGTCATTCAGGATATGATTGAAGATGGGCGCCTGCCTATACCTCCTGCAAGTAAGCCTAACAATACTCAGAATCCTCTTGGAATTCTGATGATCACAGACGAGGAATCCACCTTGGATTGTTCACATCTCATTTATCCAACTGAAGATGAGGTCAATGCAATAGAAAAAGAGGAGAATTATTCGGCCATCTCCCCTACTATCGCTGATTTTGTCACATGGGCAAAGAGTGTAAGTAGACAAGTTTCAGAGCTAGAAGTTATAGTGGCATCCCTACGCGATCCAAGCACCATACCTAGGGAAAACAGGCAAGTGGTTCCAATCTTATCTCAAGAATCCACAATGCAAGAAGTGATCGCAGTGACCGACAATCTGGTCGAGCAAATAATCAGCCTAGAAGCTGAAATCATAAGCTTGAGAGAGCTCAATATCGTCAATGGAATATGGGCAGATGACGATGAAGATATTTACCTCCAAGAACACCCTCTAGTCAAGGCTAATGAAGATCAAGATGTGGACCACCTTACTCGCTCGGCACGTCCATATTAAAATGTCGCTCAAGGACAAATGAGTGGTCTAGTTACTGTTAACACCAATGTCATCACACAAAAAGATGGCGAAGATACTTCTCCTGACCGTTTATTGAAGCAACTTCAAAAGACAAAGACTGATCTTTCAGTCAGGCAACTAGTTGCAAGTTCATTTCCTCAACGCCAGGCTTTACTGCAAGCATTGGCTAAATTAAACGTAGCACATGACTCTACACCCGACGACGTCGTCAACCTAGTCTTCCAAGACTCAGTCAAGCTAAGTAACCCGGTTACTTTCTCAGATGAGGACTTGCCTCCCTTTAGTGTCACTCATAACCTTGCTCTATACATCATAGTCACATGCTTGAAGAAGAATGTACCAATGACTTTGGTAGATGATGGCTCCGCAACCAATGTCATACTACTAAAAACAGCATACAAGTTAGGCATGAAAGAATCAGACTGAACTCCTACTAACCAAGGCGTTCAGGCGTACGATGGAACGCGACGTAAAGTAGTGGGGCTAGTCAACCTTACTGTGGCCACTGGGCCAATCGAGCGAAAGGTTAATTTTCAGATAGTGGACATCGAGGCATCTTTTAATATACTTCTGGGTAGGCCCTAAATTCATGCTTCCAAAGCAGTAACATCCACCTTACACCAAAAGATCAAGATCCCTCTAGATGGCAAGGTAGTGACGATCACTTCGTCACCTATCAAGGCCATGATAGAGAAAATGTCAAGCAACCAAGTAGTTGCAGATCCAGTGTACGAGCTTGGAGGATTTCAAATCATAAACCTTATAGAGAGCGAGCTGGCTCCCTTATACTTCAACCCATACTCCAACTTAGTGGTCAACCACATTGTCAAATCCCAGAGATACTTCCCAGGAATGCCACTAAACCCTATCAGAAATAATACCTTTGCACCTTACAAAGGAGATAACTCCCAAAGGATACCACTAGGCTTGGGGTATAAGCCCACAAAGGCCGAGATTCTCAAAATGCTTGCTCAAGTTCAGAATCGCAAAAGTCAGGGAATCCAAATGCAACCCTATCTCCCTACACTAAATGGATACTTCATCAGAGAAGGGGATTGTGAACATTTTTATGCATTTCCCATACCTTGGAGGTACAAAGGCATTCAACTAGCTAGAATTGAGGTCTTCCACGATTGCTACTTCATTCTTCCAGAAACGGTTCCTACCGTCAAAACTCGTCAGACACCTTGTCTCGACGAATAGGCTGTTAGCCTTCTGTTTGGAACAAAAGTGAACAGCAGCAACAAGATCCGGCTTAGAAGATCGATTCGTCAGGGCAGCGCATGATGAGATCATTACTATGATACTTCAAGACGACCATTTCAACCCTACAACACTGATCACTAACACCAACTCAAATCAGCAGAAAGGGTGAAGAAAGTCGATCAAGGGGACCAACAGTCAAGGAAAGCTCTTCAAGGTCACTACTTGAGAAGGAGAGATGTTCAAAGGAGAACCCGAAGACGATGAATTCGAGTCAGAGTCAGAATCAGAGTCGGAGTCGGAACCTAAGTCTAAAGAAGTCGCTAGAGAGTCTCCTCCTGTTGTCACTCCCCACCTTTTTGTTTCTCCTAGCATAGCATCGCCTAGTAACAGTAGCTTGGGGAATGTCCCAGCAACTGTCCCTTTACCGCCACTGACTATTGCGAGGATGGCTTCTTTGTTTCAGCTATTTTCAAACTTTAATATGAATAAATCTGATTCTGCTTACTCCTTGTGTTATTCTGAATGAAATTCTATTTACGATGATAATGAGGATGACCCTGACCCAGATTTAATTGAATTACCTCCCTACATAATTAAAGAAATACTGGAAGAGGGGAAAAGGGCACCAGTCATAAAAAATACCGAACCTATCAACGTAGGAACGGAATTAGAACCCCAAGAACTTAGGATAGGGACGACCCTAGACCCAACTGAAAGAGCCAATTTCATTGACATCCTACACGAGTTCAAAGAGGTCTTCGCTTGGTCTTACAACGACATGCCAGGGATCGACAGGGATATTGCAGAACATCGCATTCCAATCAAACCAGGTTTCAAGCCTGTAAAGCAGAAGCTTCGTCGGATGAGGACATAATAGGCTCTTAAGATACTTAAGCAATTCAAAGCCGGATTCATCAAAGTTTCCGAGTATTCAGACTGGGTGGCTAATATAGTCCCCGTACCCAAAAAGGATGGGCGAATACGGGTTTGTGTTGATTTCAGAGACTTGAACAAAACAAGTCCTAAAGACGACTTCCCTCTACCACACATCGATATATTAGTAGATAATACAGCAGATCACGCGTTGTTATCCTTCATGGATGAGTATGCATGGTATAACCAAATCAAAATGGCCGTGGAAGATATGCACAAGACAGCCTTCGTCACACAGTAGGGCACATACTGCTATACTGTTATGCCATTTGGGCTAATCAATGTTGGGGCTACGTACCAACGCACTGCGACTACTTTGCTACATAACATGATGCATAAAGAGGTGGAGGTGTACGTGGACGACATGATTGTCAAATCCAAGGATATGAAAGAGCACATCGATAACCTTCGCAAATTCTTCCTCAGATTGCAGCAAATATAACATGAGACTCAATCCTCAGAAATATGCATTCGGAGTAACGTCAGGCAAGCTTCTGGGATATGTCGTCAGCCAGAGGGAGATATAAATTGATCCATCCAAGATCAAGGCCTTAATTGAGATGCCCCAACCCCAGACAGAAAAGGAGATCAGAGGATTCCTGGGCAAAGTGCAATACATAAGTCGATTCATATCGAAACTCACTATGATTTGGGAGCCTATCTTCAAAAAGCTCAAGAAAACAGACCATACCATATGGGACGAAGACTGTCAAAAGGCATTTGACAGGATAAAGGAGATATTGGCCAAACCACCAGTGCTAATGCCTCCCCAACGAGATCAACCTCTTGGTTTATATCTCACAGTCATCGAAACAGCCATGGGGGCTATGCTCGCCCAGATCATTGGAAAGGAAGAAAGAGTTATTTACTACCTTAGTAAGAAGTTCTTAGAGTACGATAATAAGTATACGCCTCTCGAGAAGACATGCCTCGCTCTTATGTGGGCAACAAAGAAGCTACGCCATTACATGCTTAGCTACTCTGTCAAGGCATATTCTAAAATGGATCCCGTCAAATACCTCTTCGAGAAACCCGTTCTCAATGGACGCTTAGCAAGATGGACCTTAATGCTCTCAGAGTTCGATCTCAAATACGCACCTGTTTTGTATGGATTTTGCGCAAGGCGAAATCAGGTCATGGTAAGTCTAGGTGGGGTTAACTAGCTCTGATCAGTCTGTGAATCAGGTTGTCAGGGTATAATGTAAGAAAATTAAAGTACAATAAAAGAATAACAATAAGACAAGTAATTTTATACGTGGAAAACCCTTAAATGGGAAAAAACCACGGGCACTAAGCCAGGAGAGTATTTCACTATTATATGGAATATTTAGCACAAATGATCGTAATTAACTTAAGTATCGTAAGAGAATATTGTATGCTTGTCTATATACTGTTCCTCTTTTCGAATGATTTCCAAGTGCTCCTTATATAGTAGTGCTGAACGGCTGGATTATCTCATCATTAATGCCAAATATTCCGTCTTAATTGCCCGTAATAATGTCCATTATTGCGTCCTTAATTCCTGCCTTTAATTGCAGAATCTTTCCAATTAATGCTGTTAATTACTGCGCGTATATTATTCTTATAATATGACTTCCTGGTCGAATATCGTCCGGATATTTTGACCGTTGTCATCTCCATGGCCTGGCGCCTATCTTCATGTGTCCTGGTAGCTTGACATCCTGACACCCTGGCAGTCAGGCCAAGATAAGATACTGATCAGGGATATCTGCGTATTCCAGGCCCAACAATTGCCCCTTATCTCCTTATTTTCGATGAGTCAGGACAAAAATAAGGAGATAACTTCCAACTATGGAAAACTGCTCAACGATTGGATCGTGACTAATCAGTTTCTGTAACGGCTAGTTGATCAGTTTATGACATATGTTGCACTTACTGCAACCTCTTCAATAATTACTCTTCCAAGTTGTGGTTGAAACCCTAGTTTCACCGACTATAAATACTCTTTTACTTCATTGAATTGATCTTCACCAAAAAATCTGCTCTATTCTCTTCTAATAATCTTCTTCTTCAAGTTCCTTAATTTCCAGTTTTTAATCTTCGATTAATTTTTAACAATCCTTCAACAATGGCCGCAAAAAAAGAAATCTTCCAGGGGGGCGGTGTCTCCTGGAACTCCACTTGTCCAAAACCCTGAAGATACTACTTCTGAAAATCTCCCTTCATCTTCTGCTGCTCAACCTCCTGTGGTTGATAAACCGAATGATTCTCCTCTCGAGATGATTTCAATTTTCCATGGTGATTTCCAATTCAAACCCACAAAAGCTCTGAAAGATGATCAATCTCTCTCAAATTGCACAAGCTTTGAATTTGAAAAGGTCTTTGAAAGACAAGGTAATTATTCTGTTGATTCCGAAGTTTGGATCCTCGAAAATTCTCCTATCGTGGTGCCGATCGGCCTGTCCTGGTTGGTTCTGTATTCATGATCGGGCCTTCGGGGCAGGTTGTAAGCTTCCTTTCTCTCTCTCTTATGGTGGAGGTTATTAAAGAAATCGGTGTCCTTTCTTATCAACGATGCCTATGGTATGGAAAGTAGTCTGCTCCGTTGAGTATCTCTCGCAAAAACACAATATTTCGTTTTCCCTTGATGACCTGAAGACCTGTTATGATGTCAAGACCAATAGCCCTGGCCGTATAAGCTTCAAGGTCAGGCCTTCCACTACTCCCCTTCTCAGCAATCTGGATAGTGGGCATGACAAGAACTGGGCTGCTGGGTACATGTTTATCAGGACCAATTCTGTGGGCCCTAATCTGGCATATTTGAACTAAGAAGCTTGCGTTGCTGGTGAGTACTCTGGCTTTTCCTTTTATCCTGCATGTTTATTCGTTAGTAAAAAATAAAATTATATTGAATCATACCTCCTTTGTGCGTAGTTGATGATTGGGTTACTGAGACTGAGTACCCTACTGTAAACATTTCTGCTTTTCTTTCTATTCCTCCATTGGAGAGGTCTTGACCTCTCTGTTTTGGGGCTGGCCATCTTCCTCGCTGCCTGAAAGCTGATGGTGATACCAGGGTGGCTAAGCCTTCGAAGGTTGTTAGTGCCTTTACTTCAGGCAGTAAGTCTATTTTGTTTTCTTTTTTCTTCCTATCTTGGCTCTTCCATGATAGTTAGTTTTTATTGCTAATGTAGTGTTTCGTATTATAGCCACCAGGTCATATACTCACCTTGCTAGATTTTGTATGGCTGATCTTTCTTTCAGATTGGCTAAGATTAAGGAGGAAGGCTCCCAGGAAGACGGTGATGCTGAGCCTGTTGTTGATTTAATCGAGTTGTCTGATGCTCCCAAGGTTTCTACTATTCCTGCTGCCCCTGCTGAAGCAGCTCAGAAGAGAAAAATAGAAGATGTTGATATGTTTGCCCCAGTCAGGGAAGTGAGAGCCAGGGTAGATAATTTGGAGGCTGCTAAAGTAAAAATCAGGGATTATGCTGCTTTCAAGTCAGATGTCATGCTCACCCTTGATCTTATTGAGACTGCTACTCAGGCAGTTGCTTCAGTAGATCACTCTGTCAGCCTTTTGGCAAGTGCCTATCCTACTGTAAAGGAGGTACGCTATTTTTATTATTATGTATATTTCGTAATATGTGCATTTTATTTGGAGGTTTTTATTATTATGACATAATATTTATACTATTCTTTTTGTTTTTGGTTAGGGTGTCGCGGCCTGTCTCCACAACGCTTATCAGGCTACTTCTCTGGTAGCCAAGATTGATTTTATGAGGTCCGATCATGATAAGCTGAAGTCTGAACTGGATTTTTCTCGGTGACCTGGCTGCTAAGGCTGCTGATTTGGCGAAGGCGAAGGCGCAGGCTGAGAGGGATGCTGCTAAGGCTGAGGCAGGCTCAAACAAACAGCTTTTACAGGAGGCGCTGGACAGGAATGAAAAGCTTACCCTGGAGAGGGATGATTTAGAGTTCAAGCTTGATGATGCCTCCCTGTATTTTTATATTAAGGGTAAGGCAGCTGCTATATCGGAGCCTGTGGAGGCTAGGGCGAATTGGAACCCTGAAGCTGAGATGGCCTTCGCTGCCTCTAAGTATCCTGATCTGCACAACATGGGCAATGAACAAGAGGTCGATTCTCCAGGGGAGCGGGATGTTGATCTTTGAGGCTAGTCGGGCCAAGAGTAGGAGTCCGATCTTTGTTTCTAAGGAGAAGCGGTAATTTGAATTTTCTTTGCTGGTATTGGCCCATCCAGGGGGGATGTCCCTGGACAAACAATTTTATTTTCTTTGTTTCTGTGTAGGTCAGGGAGACTATCCCTGGCTTAATGAATATTTCGTTGCCTTTGCCCTAGGGGGTAAGGGCTTTATTAATATGATAGTAATGGCCTTCCTTGGCTAATTTTGCTTATTTCCTGATGTTCTGTTTGCTTTTGAATTTTTTTGAACCTGTGAACTTTGTTTTTCCAATCCTGTGGACTTGTCAAAATCTTTATTTTGTTAACCTGTAAGACATTTTTGAACTTGTCCTGTCATTTGAAGTATCGTGAGTAATTCAACCAAGTATGGTTTTTGCCATAGTGGTTGAAGAGGTGGGAAAACCGGCCTGACAGGAGGGCTTATGTCCCCTGCCTGACTGGAGGGCTTGGTACTCGGCCTGACAGGAGGGCTTTTTAGACTGATAGTCGGGATAGCACACCCTTGCACCGTCTTGCTGCGTCCAGCCGGTTGTAAATATGTGCAGTAAACCTAGTCAGGTCAGGCAATTATTTCATGCCTGATTGGTCCTGACATTTACTATATCCGGTGATGGTTACCAACTCATTAGGCACAATTAAGTGCAAAATTTTGTTTCAGAAATTGATATATAGTAGAGTAGCCCTCAATCCTGAATATTTATGCATATAAACATTTATCATGTATAATTGTTCAGGATTCAAAAATAAGAGAAATTGGGTTAGTTAAATAGACATGGATTGCACATAGAGCATATGAATCATGTAATTTTTCTGATAGCATGTAAGGTTGAATCACTGATAGTAAAGATAAAGTTTTTTTACCTGATTTTGGCTTGACGTTGGTTTTATACATGGAATAATTTCAAATGTGTTACATTCCAAGATCTTGGGATCATTTCTCCTTCTAATGTTTGGAGCCTGTATGCTCCTTGTCCAGCGATTGAATCAATTAAGTAAGGTCCTTCCCATGTGGGGGCGAGCTTGCCTGCTGATTTTTCTTTTTTTTTTTTGTTTGGAAAAAAAGGTCTCCTTCGCTGAAAACTCTGATTCTAATGTTTTTGTTGTAAGTCCTGGCTACTGCTTGTTGGTATGATGCCATCCTGATTTTGGCAGCGTCTCTTAGTTCTTCTGTCAGGACCAGATTGTCTTGCATCAAGCCTCTATTTGCTTCAACGTTGTTCAGGCTATATCTTGATGTTGGCACCCGTATTTTTGCCGGAATGACAGCTTCGCACCATACACCAAAGAATAGGGTGTTTGGCCTGTTGATGTCTTTGGAGTCGTCCTGTCTGCCCATAGCACTAATGGAAGTTCCTCAGCCCATCTGCCTAGTCTTCTCTTTAGTTTCTTCTTTAGGCAGCTTATGACTACCTTGTTACTGGATTCAGACTGGCTGTTAGCCTTTGGATATCCAGGAGTTGATGTTACCAGGTTGATATTCCATTCTTGGCAAAATGCTTTGGTCTTTTTCCCCACAAATTGGGTTCCATTGTCACATACTATTTCTGATGGGATTCCATATCTGCAAATAATATTCGTTCTGATGAAGGATATTACTTCTTTTTCGGTTACTTGCCTGAAAGAGTCAGCTTCGATCCATTTGGAGAAATAATCAGTCATAGCCAGCATGAATACTTTCTGTCCTGGAGCTACAGACAGCTTTCCTACAATATCCATGCCCCACTTCATGAATGGCCAGGGTGCGGAAATTGAGGGAAGGAGCCCAGATGGCTGATGTATTATTGGTGCATAAACTTGACAGGCTTCGCACTTTGAAGAGTATTCCAGGCAGTCAACCCTCAGTGTAGGCCAGTAGTAGCCTGTCCTGAGTACTTTACTTGCCAGGCTCTTTCCTCTTTTATGGTTACCATAATGTCCATCGTGTATTTCTTGAAGTACTTGTTTGGCTTCGTCAGGGTCCAAGCATCTCAAGTATGGTCCAGCCTGCGATCTATTGAATAGAGTGTTATTGATAATAGCATAGGTTGAAGCTCTGATTTTAAAAGCCCTTGCTTCGTGTCTTCCCTGAGGTAGTATTCCCCGGAGAAACCAATCATAATAGGGTTTGGTCCAAGAATTACGATCCTGATTGACAGGGTTGACTTGTTCAGCCTTGCTGATAGCCGGCTCTAATAAATGAACAATTGGTATTCTATCGAAAACCGCGGGGTTAAAATTTGAACCTTGGCTGGCCAAAGCATCAGCCTGCGTGTTCAGGTCTCTTGATTTTTGATCTATATCAAATAAAGCAAATTTAGCGGTAAAGGTTTTTGCCTATTCTAAATACGAAATCATTTTTGCATCCTTGGCCGTATAAATTCCCTTTATTTGATTAGCAATTAAAAGTGAATCAGTTTTTACCTTTAGGTTTTGAACACCGAGGTCTAGACATACCTTTAAGCTTGCTATCAGAGCTTCATATTCTGCTTCATTGTTAGTAACTTTGAATTCACAGCTTATAGCCTGAGCTATCATGTCTCCCTGTGGTGATTTAAGCACTAATCCTAACCCTGTCCCCCGGCATTAGATGCCCCATCTATGAACAAAGTCCATTCTTGGTCTGGGGTTTTATTTTCTAATTGATTAACCTCTTTTATCAGGTCAGGTTATAGGTTAGGGCTGAAATTAGCCACAAAGTATGCTAAGGCTTGCGATTTGATCGCTGTCCTGGGTTCGAAGGAAATATCATATGTACTAAGTTGAACTGACCACTTGGCCATCCTACCTGATAATTCAGGCTTGCGTAGGACAGATTTTATGGGTAAGTTGGTCCTGACTATAATGGGGTGGCTTTCAAAATAAAGATGTAGCTTAGTACATGACATAATTAAAGCTAAGACATATTTTTCAAGTAATCCATACCTCATCTCAGCATCCAGCAAGCTTTTACTTACATAATAGACAGGATGTTGTTGGCCTTCCTGTTCTTTTACAAGGACTGCACTGACTGCTGTGTCAGTGGCAGATAAGTATACTAACAGAGGTTCTCCCTTCTCTGGTTTAGCCAGTAAGGGTGGAGATGATAGATAAGATTTTAGATCTTGAAAGGCTGCTTCATGTTCATTCGTCCACTGGAACTGCTTGTTTCTTCTGAGCAGGTTGTAAAATGTTTTACACCTTTCAGAGGATCTTGATATGAACCGGTTCAGGGCGGCTACCCGGCCTATCAATTTCTGAATATCTTTGACAGACTTGGGTGACTGAAGTTCCAGGATAGCTTTTATCTGTTCTTGTAACACCCCCGCACACCAGAACGCCTTACCAAGGACCATCCCAGTGTATGAAGGTGTTACCATCTCGGTCACTCGAGGTAGTAGATCAAATAGACAATAAAAGAACATTTATAATTAATTACTTTAACACTTTACAACCACGGTACAAAACTGAATACGAGTGATAACTATGACTGCTAAAGAACTCATGCGTCTGACACCTATGCCGGTAGCGTGGTGACTCGATTCCCTCCATGCCCAACATCAACAACCAACTGTACCTGCTAAGCCAACTGCTCACCGTCTCCGAATGGATCACCACAGTTTTGAAAACATAACACGGGGTCAGTTACCGAACAATTAAGATAAGACAAGTACGATAAATAACCAGCTGATTATCCACCAAACCCGGTCTCCCGATCTCACACAGTAACCGACTACACACCAAGGTGTGCAGCCCTGCCAGACTACCCATCGCAACAGGTAGCCCACGCCGCCAATGGGGGACCGCAACCCATCCCCACCAAGTCCAGCTCCTCAACGAGCGACTAACAATCCCTGTCCCTTAATATGCACATCCCCTCCCGTGACGGGTTCCACGGAGGGCGAACTAGGGCGTGAAGCCACTCCCGCAAGTGACTCCACCATAATCACACACACCACAACATCACAGCTGTCACAACACCACAACTGTCACAACACAACCACATCGCCATCGTCACCACAACACCCATACTCCGATGATCAGCAGATAACAACAATTACAAAACAATCACAATCTTAAATCAATTAACAGTAACCGAGAAGGAAAACCTTACCTCGTCGCAAACCCTGAAAAGTATCCACACATAGCCAAGCAAGACTCCAATATGCATCCTACAACGATAGCCATCCCCTATTATACAACTATCCTCAATAACCTACTATAAGACACGAGGCAGAGACTTACCTAATGAAGCGAATCAACGATGACACTGATGACGACCACGCATGCAACCTTCCTAAGCGAATCCCGTCTTTCCCATGGTGAAGATGTAGGCTATATATATGAGAGTATATGGAGGTAGGGGTGATAGGAGAGAGTGGCAGGCTAGGGTTAGAGAAAGAGGAACTGTCGAGAAAAAGAGAAATGAAATGAACCTCGCAAACTTGCGTTTTATATTAACACGTCAATAGCAGCCATACTCGATCGAGTACTGGAGTACTCGGCCGAGTAGGCTCTACTCGGTCGAGTATAGGCGATGCTCGGCCGAGTAGTCTCTGCTAGGTCGAGTAATCAATCCTATCAGGTTCATGTCCCAAACTTAGTCCATCACCCATTCCTCCGTAAGGTCTTCCTCGGTCAACATGGTCGGTCAACAAAGTCCTAAAATATCCTGGGTATTACAGTCTTCCCCCCCTTAAAACGAACTTCGTCCCAGAAGTTCAGTCCCCACGACACCAACAGCAAGGTTACGCATTATGAACACAATCCACATACATAAAGACATACGAACTCTGGCCATCCTTGATACCACCACCCCACCACATTATTCAAACAAACATTCATACCACCATAACTATTCTCCCATGTATTACCGGCCAACAACTATCACACACAAAACATACAGGGAAATAATCCTATCACAGATTTACAGCAAAATATGTTCCTATCCCATACTACCTGTTTTTCATTATACACCATCTTATTAAAAGTAACACAACGACCAGCAAAGATACACATCCGCGAAACTTCAATGCAACTTCAAGGAATCATACATCCAACTTCAAGGAATCATACATGCAACTTCAATGCAACTTCAATACATGTAATATAAATGTAATTTCAAATACTATAGACATAACTTCATCATTTGATTTGCTTTTGCGACATTACTCTTCCCCTCTTAAAGGAACTTCGTCCCCGAAGTTCACTACTAACAACCTCACCGTTCCCAAAATAGACACTTATATCGTAATAGTGACATTAATCACAAACTGCGACTAACCTTGATTCATGCTACGAAACTCAATTTATGACGTTACACAATTATGACCAATAATAATATAATGTGACGGAAATTAAGTAATCTATATATATATATATATATATATATATATATATATATATATATATATATATATATATATATATATATATATATAGAGAGAGAGAGAGAGAGAGAGAGAGAGAGAGAGAGAGAGAGAGAGATTGTCACCGAATAATAATAGCGCTACCAATTAACCGTTATCTAGTGACGTAACGACCATTAAGTTTCACTCATCCAGTTGGACCTGCTATAATTTTAACCAATTACTAACACCACGGAAGATTGCATTAAATAACCAAGCATATATATGTACAAGACTTATGACAGCTACGACACCTTCTTGTCATTACGTCATTATTCACACATCATGTATATATATATGTTTATATATCGAATTGCAGCACCTTGAACAAGATAAGAGCCTTCATGTTGACCATGGCAATGTGAAGAAACATTCATATTTTGACATATTATCCAAGCACATGCATACATGTAACATGATCGTAGTCCATTCTTGGACAATTAGTTACGCTAAGCGATACTATGAGGCACCCCCACACTTGACACACCAATAATCAGATAGATCTGATGGTTCGGAAAATATCAAACCCAAAAGGTTCCTGTAACAGTCACATTCGGTCGAGTATGAGTGGCTACTCGGTCGAGTAAACTCTACTCGGTCGAGTATAAGCGATGCTCGGCCGAGTAGCCTCTGCTAGGTCGAGTAATCAATCCTATAAGGTTCATGTCCCAAACTTAGTCCCTCACCCATTCCTCCCTAAGGTCTTCCTTGGTTAACAGGGTCGGTCAACAAAGTCCTAAAATATCCTGGGTATTACAGAGATGGGAGGCGGAAATAAGAAAAGAAGGGATGAAAATAGGGTTTTTGTATAACCCGGATGAGTACCGATAAAGCAGTACTCAATCGAGTACTGGGTATACTCGGCCGAGTGTCGACTACTCGGTCGAGTATTCTATATACTCGGTCGAGTTTTTAAGAGCAGTAGCGATTTTGATTTTCCACAAACTGAGCACTCGGTCGAGCACATTCATACTCGGCCGAGTGTGGTCTACTCGGTCGAGTACGAATTTCTATTCGGTCGAGTGTCTAAGAGCTGAGATGAAATCTGAATTTTAATGTTCCTGCGAAACAGATAGCATAGTTCGGAGTTCCGTGCAAACGGCTCGTCACTGTTAGAGCTTACTTCTATCACATAAACACGCATCAACACGAATTTTTGCACATCCATTACCAATTCGATAATCATTTCTACTTACATACCTTACTTTGCTATAAGAACAACTTACATGTCACCCTTAAGCATATGTAACAATTAACTACTGCACCCGCAAAGTTTAACTCATATATCACATTATTACACATTCCACCGATCATATTGTACTCACCTTAAACTAAACGTTTACAAGACAGCAATCATCACATAACGCAGCCATTGACAAACAAATTATTTGACTTTCCCCTTGTCACACATTTCAGCAAACCCCTTCACCGATTCCAGGCTTTTCCACGCACATTGATACACATTATTAAACCACCGATGCACACAACAACCATCATTAGGCAACGACTCTTACTAGCTACCCTTTTTCCCGTGTCTGGCTTAAGCACGATGGGGCCATGATTTTGAAATTAGGGCGCCTACTCACCCAAAATCTAGCATCGGCTGGGGCTCCCAACGCACATACACCAGGTTCATTTTAGTTGACACCCTACATTCATAGGATTCATTGGTTTAGGTTCCAAAATCGTCGGCTCTGATACCACTTTGTAACACCCCCGCACACCAGGACGCCTTACCAAGGACCATCCCAGTGTATGAAGGTGTTACCATCTCGGTCACCCGAGGTAGTAGATCAAATAGACAATAAAAGAACATTTATAATTAATTACTTTAACACTTTACAACCATGGTACAAAACTGAATACGAATGATAATTATGACTGCTAAAGAACTCATGCGTCTGACACCTATGCCGGTAGCGTGGTGACACTACAAGAAAATCTGAAACAGGCGACCGAAATTTGGCGACTGAAATAAGTAGTCGCCAAATTGGCGACTGATTTTTAAATTGGCGACTGAAATTAGTCGCCAATATGGCGACCGACTTTTTCAAAAAAGGAATCAAACTTGGCGATCGAAACTTTCAATTTGGCGATCGAATTAGATATAGTCGCCAATTTGGCGATCAAACTCGCCGCCAAATTGACAATCGATCGCTAAAATTTTTAGTACAAACCAGTGTCATTTTAAAAAGGAATCATTTTTGGCGATCGACTTATGGAATTTGGCGATGAAAATAGGGTAGTCGCCAAATTTGGCGATCGATTTTCGATCGCCAAATTCAAAAAGTCGGTCGCCAAATTTTTAATTACTTTCAGCCCCCTCTCTCCTACTTTACTCTTTGCGAAAAAAAAAAAAAAAAAAAAAAAAAAGAGTCGAAGCAAAACATTTGGCGAACGACGGACGACACCAACCAACAACACCACACAACCACCCTTCCACCGCCATTTCCACCGCCACATCCACCCTCTTTAATTAGGTTTGTTGTTTTTGTTTAATTTCAGTTTATTTAGTTTAATTTATTAGATTAATTTATAGTTAGTTTGATTAATTTGTGGTTAGTTTGTTAGATTTATTTGTAGTTAGTATGTTAGATTAATTTGTAGTTAGATTTAGTTTAATTTGTGTTTGAATTAAAAGGGAATGATTAAGGGGGTTTGTGTTTAGGTTTAGGGTTATGGGTGGGGGTTTGGTCGTCCGTGGGTGGTGGCGGTGGGGGAAGGGTGGCCGTGGGCCACGGTGGTGGCGGTGGGGGAAGGGTGGCCGTGGGTGGTGGCGGTGGGGGAAGGGAATTATTGTTATTATTATTAGTATTAGTATTATTATTAGTATTAGTATTATTATTATTATTGTTATTATTATTATTATTATTATTATTATTATTATTATTATTATTATTATTACTAATTAAACCGCCTTATTATTATTAATGTTAAGCTAAGTGAAACCGTCCTTTGCATTAATGGAATTAGCTAAGTGGAACCGTCTTTTGGATTAAGAGAAATTATCTATTAGCTAAGTAGAACCTTCTTTAGGACTTGATTTTGATAAATTTAGTTTGATAATTCATGTTATTGATGAATTGAGGTAGAATAACCTTGTTATTTTTGTTTTTCTTTTCTCTTTTCGGGGTTGTCACCTACCGCTAGGCACCACCGCACGCTGTAGTCGTTGTTGCTTCTTGTTTTCTTTTCATTTTTGCTTTTACTTGATTAGGTAACCTCCTCTTACCAGTTACTTTTTAAATTTACTAATTTTAGTTCAAATTATGTTACGGACTTTAGGATAGAAGCCTTTACTATGTGGTTGAATTGGGCTATTGATTGACTTAATTAATTTAGTACTTGATTGTGTTGTTGTTTGATTTGATGTTGACTTAGTACCCGTTCAAGAATTACTCATTAGGAGTAATTCTTGAATAGTCCCCATTTTGGGATTGTCTTTGTGCGTTTCAAGTCATTTAGGTAGTAAACACGTACTTGTGATTTATTAATGAGGAATGAGTTTGGTGGCGATCCCTTTAATGTTCTCCGAATACATGTATATGTGTATTTGGAGAATCAAGGGAATTGCTGCCGAATATTTTCCTCATTAATAAATTACAAGTGTGTTTGCTAGTGACTTGAAACGTACATTGACGGGTTTAGGTTGGAGTGATAAGGACCCCATTCGAAGATGGATTACTTATTGACAATATTTATATATTGTTTTCATATGTTTATTGTATAATGTGGAGTATAATGTTTAAATTTTGTATTTAATATTATTGTTATTTTTTAAAAATGTTTAAATTTCTTTGGGGTCTTCTTTAGATTAAAATGAAGAGATTGGAACGTTCATGGATGTATGAAGGAAGATTAGACCATTCCAATAAGAAAAGACGTCCTACCGCTAGATTTATAAAGGGTGTTAGCGAGTTTATTGAATTTGCTAAACAACAAGATGAATATGACTTGGTAGACAAAAAACTTAGGTGCCCTTGTGCCAAATGCAAAAACCTGAAATACCAGTTTGACATTGTAGTAGAAGAACATCTCATTATAAACGGGTTTAAGCCAAATTATTACAATTGGATTTCACATGGAGAAGCATATTCTCCAATTCATGAACAAACTCACACCCAACAAATACAAAATGATGAGAACCCATATAGAGAGATGGTTGTTGATGCTATGGATTCCACTATTTTTAATAGTGATGACCATACAACTATTTCTGAAGAACAACCGCCACACCCACAAGCAAAAGCCTTTCTTGACATGTTAAAAGCCTCAGAAAAACCCTTGTATGAAGGAAGCAGAATGACATTGTTACAAGCCGCTTCTAGGCTAATTACCTTGAAATGTGAGTTCAATATGCCATTTGTTGCTGTTGATGGCATTGCCTCGTTCCTTGAGGAATCTTTTCCCGATGATAATATCATGACCCGAAGTTTCTATACTACCAAAAAAGTAGTTAAAGGTCTTGATTTACACATGAAAAGATTGATGCATGTCCTGAAGGATGTATGCTATTTTGGAAAGATGATGCTTTGCTTGACAAATGTAAAGATTGTGGGGCGGATATATATGAGACAAGTGAAGGAGATACAGTTTTGGTGTTGAAAAAAGGCAACGGTAGTAAGAGGGCCAAAAAGAGTAAGAAACCAATAGCATGTAACCAATTGTTTTACTTTCCTCTCGCACCAAGACTTCAAAGAATCTATGCCACCAAAAACATTGCCGAACAAATGAGATGGCACAAAGAAAACCCACGTGCTCCAGGGAAGATGAGTCATCCTAGTGATGGGGAAGAATGGAAACGATTTGATCGGATGTATCCCGATTTTGCCAAGGAACCCCGCAATGTACGACTTGGCTTGTGTACGGATGGATTTGATCCTTTCGGTAATTTTGGGAGGAAGTATTCTTGTTGGCCCGTTATGGTCACACCATACAACTTACCACCTTGGTTATGTATGAAAAGACCATTTATCTTCTTGTCACTTATTGTTCCCGGACCAAAAAGCCCGAAACGTAATTTGGATGTTTATTTACAACCATTGGTGGAGGAGTTGAAATATTTGTGGGAAGTTGGGGTGGAAACTTATGATGTGTCTAAAAAACAAAATTTTCAACTTAAAGCTTCCCTTTTGTGGACAATAAATGATTTTCCCGCCTATGGTATGCTATCTGGGTGGACTACACAAGGACAAAAAGCATGTCCTTGTTGCATGGAGGAAAGTAAAGCATTTTGGCTTCCCAATAGCAAGAAAATAAGCTGGTTTGATTGTCATAGATGCTTCTTACGAGAGGGAAATCCACATAGGAAGAACAAGAAAGCTTTCACAAAAGGTAAAGAGGTGCTTGATGCCCCTCCGAAACGAGTGCCTAGGGATGAGATATGGAAGACGGTATGTGATTTACCATCCCCTATTGATGGTACCGAGGAAGAATTTAAAGAATTGAAAAAGCAGAAAAACGGTTGGTTTAAAAGAAGCATTCTTTGGGACCTTCCTTATTGGAAGACAATGTTGATAAGACATAATTTGGATGTAATGCACATAGAAAAGAATTTCTTTGAGCAACTAATTGACATGATCATGGATGTAGAAGGTGAAAAATGTGATAGCATTGCTTCTAGAAAAGATTTGCAGAAATTTTGTCATCGTCCCAAATTACACATTCGCGGCGACGGGTCTAAGCCAACATCCATTTTCACTCTCGACAAAGCTAAGAGAAAAGTATTGTGTGAGTGGTTACAAAATTTGAAGTTTCCTGATGGGTATGCATCAGATTTTAGTCGATGTGTTGATCTTAAGAAGCTGAAGTTGCAAGGCTTGAAAAGTCATGATTGTCATGTATTCATGGAGCGATTATTACCCGTTGCTTTGAAACACCTCGTGCCGACAAACGTTTGGAATGCAGTTGTTGAGATTAGTCAATTCTTCCGAGATTTATGTGCCTCTTCAATATGTGTTGATGACATGATTAAATCTGGAAGAGCAAATACCACAGATATTGTGTAAGCTTGAAATGATCTTTCCTCCTGCATTTTTTAACTCCATGGAGCATCTACCGGTTCATTTGCCATATGAAGCCAAAGTTGGGGGACCCGTTCAATATAGGTGGATGTATCCATTTGAAAGGTAATTAAGATAATCTAGCTACTTTTAAATTAAAATTAATAATAATAACTAATCTATTTATTATATGTTAACTTTATTATTAATAAAACTCATCATTAACTTTTATAGGTTTCTTAATCATTTGAAGAAAAAAATTGGTAATAAAGCTAGGGTGGAAGGTTCTATATGCAATGCTTATTTAACGGAAGAGATTGCAAACTTTTGTTCTCTTTACTTTGAAAAACATATAGAAACCAAAGCAAAAAACTTGAATGTTGAGAAACCGGATGAAGTAGACGGAAGTTTACCCGAATTTTTTCAAACTCAAGATGATGAAGGGTGTTCATCAAAGGGGCAAACACGATATTTGGATGATAAAGAGTATAATCGTGCCCACCTTTACGTGCTATCTAATTGTGACCTCTTGGAGCCATACGAAACACAGTTTGTTAATGATTTCATTCTGAGGAATCCTAATATAAGTAAGGATGATGTTTGGGACAAACATGAGGACCAATTTCCATCATGGTTTCAAAAACATGTAATTGAGTTGAATATTCAAGATGATTTGATAAGAAGTTTGGCTTTTGGTCCTTCAAAAATGGTAAGAACGTGGAATCGATACTCGGTTAATGGGTTTAATTTTCAAACATTCAACCACGGTAAAGCTAAGGCTAGGTGCAATTGGGGGGTTACTATTTCTTCTCTTGATGACAACGAATACTATGGTATAGTTGAAGATATCTTTGAAATTAGTTATAGTGGACGTGACCGAGCTTATAAAACTGTCTTATTCAAGGTTGACTGGAAGGATAATTCTGTGGCTGGAATGAGAGTACATGAACAATACAAGCTTGTAGAAGTGAATCGTACTAGAACATACTCTAAGTATGATCCATTTATACTTGCACATCAGGCTCATCAAGTGTATTTTGCTACTTATCCAAGCACAACAAATGATAGAAATCAAAATGCGTGGTGTGCAATCTTTAAGACGAAGGCACGGTCACAAGTTGATACAACTTTTTTCCAAGAAGAAAACGTTTGGCGACCGACTTTAGTCGCCATTTGTGGTATTTGGCGACTGATTTGTCAGTCGCTAAATTTGGCGACCGACTTTAGTCGCCAAAGCTAAAAAAGGCGACTAAGGTCCGCGACTGACGTTTGGCGACTGATTTCAGTCGCCAAATTGATTTTGGCGACTGATTTCAGTCGCCAAAATCAGTCGCCTGTTTTAATTCTTTTTGTAGTGTGACTCGATTCCCTCCATGCCCAACAACAACAACCAACTGTACCTGTTAAGCCAACTGCTCACCATCCCCGAATGGATCACCACAGTTTTGAAAATATAACACGGGGTCAGTTACTGACCAATTAAGATAAGACAAGTACGATAAATAACCAGCTGATCATCCACAAACCCCGGTCTCCCAATCTCACATAGTAACCGACTACACACTAAGGTGTGCAGCCCTGCCAGACTACCCATCGCAACAGGTAGCCCATGCCGCCAGTGGGGGACCGTACCCCTTCCCCACCAAGTCCAGCTCCTCAACGAGCGACTAACAATCCCTGTCCCTTAATGTGCACATCCCCTCCCGTGACGGGTTCCACGGAGGGCGAACTAGGGTGTGAAGCCACTCCCGCAAGTGACTCCACCACAATCACACACACCATAGCATCACAGCTGTCACAACACCACAACCGTCACAACACAACCACATCGCCACCGTCACCACAACACCCATACTCTGATGATCAGCAGATAACAACAATTACAAAACAAACACAATCTTAAATCAATTAACAGTAACCGAGTAGAGAAACCCTACCTCATCGCAAGCCATGAAAAGCATCCACACACAGCCTAGCAAGACTCCAATATGCATCCTACAACAATAGCCATCCCTTATTTTACAACTATCCTTAATAACCTACTAGAAGACACAAGGCAGAGACTTACCTAATGATGCGAATCAATGATGACACGGACGACGACCACGCACGCAACCTTCCTAAGCGAATCCCGTCTTTCCCATGGTGGATATGTAGGTTATATATATGAGAGTGTATGGAGGTAGGGGTGATAGGAGAGAGTGGCAGGCTAGGGTTTGAGAAAGAGGAACTGTCGAGAAAAAGAGAAATGAAATGAATCTCGCAAACTTGCGTTTTATATTAACAGGTCAACAGTAGCCATACTCGGTCGAGTACTGGAGTACTCGGCCGAGTAGGCTCTACTAGGTCGAGTATAGGCGATGCTCGGCTGAGTAGCCTCTGCTAGGTCGAGTAATCAATCCTATAAGGTTCATGTCCCAAACTTAGTCCCTCACCCATTCCTCCCTAAGGTCTTCCTTGGTCAACAGGGTCGGTCAACAAAGTCCTAAAATATCATGGGTATTACAATTATGGGCTGGCTTCTATGCCTCTCTTCGTAACCATGTAACCAAGGAACTTACCTGTAAAGACTCCAAAGTGGCATTTTGCAGGGTTGAGCTTCATGTTGTATTTTTCCAATATTTGGAACGCTACTTCCAAATGCTTCACATGATCTTTTGCATTCTTAGAGTTTACCACCATGTCGTCTATGTAGACTTCCATGATATCACCTATTTGATCCTTGAACATCATGTTGACCAGGCGCTGGTACGTTGCCCCTGCATTCTTCAGGCCGAAAGACATGGCTGTGTAACAGTATATGCCTCGGTCTGTAATGAATGCAGTACTCTGCTGGTCAGCAGGGTGGATTGAATCCACTAGAGGTATCCATGAATGTCAGCATCTCATTGTTGGGGCTGGTGTCCTTAACAGTTAGTGCAAGGACTTATAAATCTCTAAAAGGATCAAAGGGCATACTTTTGGTATTATTATCAGTTGATCCACGTTTATCAATAACGGTTGGCTTGCTAGATAAGTTTGACGTTATTGTCATACAGATGGCGGTGATCAACTGGTCCCTAAAAGTCACACCTATAGGATACGTTTGAGAGATGTGACGGTATGAAAATACAGTCATGTAGATGCCAAATTTGACTAACCAGTTAGTCTGAGTTATTTGACTAATAATTAGTCAAAATGTGATGTTGAGATCTTATATTTAATACGGATTAAATATCATGGGCTAAAGGCGAATTAACCAGTTAATTCGTAAAATTAAATATAAGCGTTTTATATTTAAATTAAATGTATATTGAATATAATTATACAATATTTTTTTGTCGGACATGTATTAATAATTCAACTAACCCGTATTATTAGTTGATGCCTTAATTTCCGATAACCGATGACAGTTTATAATGAAACCGCGTCGTATACACTTAGCGCATTATGGACCGGACCACGAGTCAAAAACAAGGAGAAGATGAAAGCCCATATTCCCCTTGTCCACTCGGTCTTGGCCGATTTAGAGAAGTGATAAGGAGAGCTTTCTCCTTCACTTTTTAACCTAATTCATTTTTACTAAAATTTTAGGGTTTTTGAGAATAGCTTGCCTCTCAAAGATTCGGATCTCTCATCTAAGAAAAACTCACAATACAATTCTCTCAATATTGCAAGGCAATTAGAGAATTCTCTTCTAGCACAAGGGCATAATCTCAGACGGTCTTGGGTGTTTCAATTAGGAGGAAATCTCTGTTGATTTCTGTTCTTTACGCCGCACTACAAAGGACCCGAGGTTGATTTCTATTGCTTAATCGTTTCTTTATGATTTTCGTTTTATGACTATAAACTACATATAAATTTTGCGTTATAATCCTATAAAGAAAGGGTTTTATACGGATCTAACCCTACAAGTGGTATCAGAGCGAGGCCACGTAAATTTTTATATGTGTTTTTCATCAAACGATTGTTGAAACGATGAATTTTGGTTAAAAAAATTGCCACGGCTCAAATTTTTTTTTACTCGGCAGAAATTTTTTTTTTTTTGCTGCGTTTTTTTCTTGTTTTATGCCTTGTGATCCGTGTCAAGTTTACACGGTAATATTTATCTTTTGTTTTGTGTTCATTTTCGATCTTTGCATATTGTATTGTAATCGATATTCATCGCTATATGTTAAAGATCGGTCAAAATAATTGCATAAAATTTCGTGTGGCAAATTTTGTTTCGGCAAACCTGTTTTTTTTAATGAAAACCGAGTGGCCTTCAAGTTCACGGCCTGTTTTCTGTTTTTTTTTTTATTGCATTGATTTGCGTGCCACAAGTTTTTGTTAGATCGTTTGATCTCTTGTTTTTATTCGATCTTCGCATGTTGTAATTTTAACGATAATGATTGCAATATGTTGAAGATATAACAATTGTATTTTGTTTTCTATACGGATTAGATTAAAATTACAATTGTGTTTTATCAAACCGTTTTGTTTTGATCTTTAGTTGCTCATGAATGAGCCGTGTAAAATTTTTTTTGGACTTTTAATGCTCTCGTTTTTTTTTTTACAGCATTTAAAAAAAAAAAAAAATTTTTTTTGGCCCCTGGTACTGTTCACGTACAGCAGTACAGAAGAAAAAAAAAAAAATTTTTCGTTTTTTTTTTTCGGCCATTTTATGCATAAAACGTTTTTATGCTCTCGCTTGTTAGTGAAACGGTTCACTCACGTAAACTAAAGTTACTTTAAAACGATTTAAAGTAACGGATTATATCGAATTAAAATTAAGTTGATGAAGCGATTTTGTCACATAATTTTAATTATCTTTGGTGGTTTGGATAAAAATTTAACATAATTACGGAATTATGTCACGAATAAATTTAATTTTTAGTTGATGCATTTTAATTTATCGTTCTTGTTTATATTTTGAATGTTTTGAATGCCTTTTAATTACGTATTTAATTATTTTGCAAACGGTTGTAACTTAGTGTGGCCTTAGTAGAACGTGTTACCGTAATGATGGAACACGGTCTTGGTTGTATTATGAGATCTCGAATCTCCATTTTATTTCTTTTAATTACAGTTTTTATTTAGAATGTAAATAGGTTTATATTTGTAAATTTTAAATTGTAATTCTTGAGAAGACTAAAGATGGAGACCGGATGCTCGCTCCCGCTACTTGGATAAAGATGGAACATCAAGACAAGCTTTTCGGGTCCAACGGTGGATTCCAAAGTTGTATTTTGTTCTTTTTACTAGGATAGGCCACACTAGGAAATTTTTATTTACGTATTGCATTCATTTATTTATTTTATTGTAACGATAGTATGCATCATATTCCGCCTAAAAACCAAACCACCTAATAATTGCATGAAAACTGACACATATAGAGGTCACGAGTTAGTTTTCTTTGACATTCGCATGTCACACGATTTTAAGCCATCATCCAAATTAATTCATTCACGCAAACGCTAGTTATTCGTTCACTTAATATGAATTATAATTTAGTTGATGGGATCTTCCTCGTATAAACAAAAATTGAGAACGGTCTTTATAGGTCAAACTCCAATGAGTCCCTTCTTCGTCGGTAGGCATAATATGACCCCTTCTACGTCGGGTAAGTTGGAACCGATTGACCTATTTTATCTCAACACTATGGTCACTCGTACGATCCTGTGACTATGGTGGACTATAGATAGGATTTACAGAAATCTATCGACCAAGAGTTCTTACGGAAGAATTAGCTAAACAGTTGGCTTATCGGTTTACGAAATTGAGTCTTGGGATCACTTGTATCATTCTTGAGGGAGATCAATTATGCAAGTGGGAGAGTCTACATGTTTAAAATGAATTTTAAAATAGACTTAAATCACCTCGATGAGTTGCTTATTTCGTTTTTGTTTTTCTTCCTTTTTCGATGTAGATCACGTTTTTAACCGCAAATAACAAATGGTCTGGTTCTACGATAACCCAATGCCAAGTGCCACATTGGACCGTGAGTCCTGGCTTCGGATCTTCATGAATCGGATGAATCACCACTCGATCAAGAATGATGGATCAAACTTCGCGGATCGGGAGGCGGCATTACGGAATGCGCGCGCGACGACGGAAGCTCAAATATCTCTTAGAGCCCATCCCGGCAAAAACCCGGTCCCACGGCTAGAGTGCTGAAATCACCAAGTTTAATGATTTACGTATGGAAGCGGTGCGATTAAAAACGTACTCATTTTTGCAATGGAACCCAATTTGCAGAAACGCTTCATAGCCCATGGTGCAAACAAGATTTTCACCACGCTCACTAAGGAATTCTCGAAAGCACCGAGAATCGTGACCTATGAGCATACCACTCGCTTCTTTCATGCGAGACTCCAGAAGGGCCAACCGGTTAGCCCACACATTCTCAGCATGATTGAGAATGTCGAGAAGCTGGAGACCTTTGATTGTAAGATCAGCGAGAACATTGTGATCGACCGCATTCTTCACTCACTCCACGATGGTTATTCGCAATTTAGAGCGAATTACTATATGAATGATTTGAAGAAAACTCCCCATGAACTGCACTCCCTCCTCGTCCAGACCGAGAAGGAC
This sequence comes from Silene latifolia, assembly GCF_048544455.1. NCBI lineage: Eukaryota > Viridiplantae > Streptophyta > Magnoliopsida > Caryophyllales > Caryophyllaceae > Silene > Silene latifolia. The sequence goes on from NC_133535.1 coordinate 87,218,457, forward strand.
ATGAAGTTCAGTGGGAGCATGAAACAGGATGTTCTCGTTGTAACAAACAAGGGAAAGGGTAAGGGCAAAGCTCGGCAAACCTAGCGAAAGAGGTAAGGCGAAGTTCAAGAAGTCGGGTTCGGGTAAGAGTGGGCCTGGTGAGTCGAGCACCTCATCAAGCACGACAAAGAGCAAGAATGAAAACATGGAATGCCATCACCGCCACAAGATCGGGCATTGGAGACGCACATGTCCATTTATCATGAGGACATAAAAGCAGGTCGCGTTAAACCTGTTGGTATGTCTTCTCCTTCTACTTTTATTCATATGATTGAGATTAACCACGCAAGTTACGGAACTTGGGTACTTGATACTGGTTGTGGTTCTCATCTGTGTAATCATGTGCAGGGCCTCCGAAATCTCGAGCCTCTCGTAAAGGGTGAGGTTGACTGCGTGTTGGGAATGGAGCAAGAGTGGCTGCCATCTCAAAGGGGACATATGTGATCCAGACTTCCTAGCGGATTTGAGTTGTCATTATATGACTCGCTATTATGTTCCTAGTCTTTCGAAAAACATTATTTCGGTTTACGCACTTGACAAACTTGGTTTTTCATTTGTAATAGAAAATAATGCTTGCATTTTCTCTTTACACGATATGATTTATGGCAAGGCAGTCTCCATGAACGGAATTTATGTTTTAGATCAGACGACCGAAGTATTACACGTAATGAATAAAAAGTTAAAGGTTGGTGACAAAGATCAAACGTATCTATGGCACTGCCGTATGGGACACATTAATGAGAAACGCGTAAAACAGCTCATTAAAAATGGAGCTATCTCGGCCTTTGATTTTCAATCATTTGGCACGTGTGAATCATGTCTCATCGGTAAGATGACTCGTATTTCCTTCAAAGGTGTTGGAATGCGCGCTGCTGACCTATTAGGGCTCATACTCACGGATGTATGTGGTCCTATGTCAATCACCGCACGAGAAGGCTATAGGTATTTCATCACTTTCACGGATGATTTAAGTAGATATGGCTATGTCTACTTAATGAAGCACAAAAGTGAATCCTTTGAGAAATTCAAAGAATACCAAAATAGGGTACGGAACCTACTTGGTAGAAAGATAAAAACACTACGTTCGGATCGTGGTGGCGAGTATCTTTCTCACGAGTTTGATCAACACCTTAAAGACCGTGGATCGCCCTACGCTTAACTCCACCGGAACACCTCACCAATGGTGTGTCCGAACGGAGAAATCGAACACTACTTGATATGGTTCGATCCATGATGAGTCACACCGTGTTACCCGACTCGTTGTGGGGTTATGCTCTTTTGTCACCGCTTTGCTCTAATACTTAACCAAGTCCGTCTAAAGTCATTGTGACAAGACTCCATATGAACTATGGAAGGGAACGGTCCCTAACTTGTCCTTTATACGGGTTTGGGGCTGCGAGGCTTATGTCAAGTGGAGACCTGAAGATAAGCTCGGCCCGCGATCGGTCAAGACATACTTTATAGGTTATCCTAAAGGAACACGTGGTCATTACTTCTATTCGCCAACCGAACAACGTGTTTTTGTTGCGGCTAGTGCGACATTCTTAGAGAAGGAATTTCTCGAGAATGCAAAGAGTGATAGAACCTTCGACCTGTCGGAGATTCCAGAACCAAATACCGAGCAACCATTGGAGGAACCTATTCCTTCAATCCCGGCTGCGGTTAACATTCCTGAGGAACCTAGGAGGTCGGGAAGAGTCTCTATTCCTCCGGACAGATACATTGGTCTAGTCGAGGAACATGACATAGATGACATTCTACTCTTAACGAGTAGTGAACCCGCAACCTATAAAGGTGCCATGACCAGATTCGACTCAAAGCTATGGCTTGAGGCCATGCAATCCGAGATGGACTCCATGTATGAGAACAACGTGTGGGATCTTGTTGACTTACCTGCTAAGGTTCGTCCCCTTCAATGCAAATGGCTTTACAAGATAAAGCATTCTGTGGAAGGTCAACAAGATATCTACAAAGCACGACTAGTTGCTAAAGGTTTCACCCAAGTGCCGGGTTTGCACTACGATGAGATTTTTGCACCCGTAGTCATGCTGCGTTCCATTCGGATTATCTTAGCGATTGCCGCTTTTCATGACTATGAAATTTGGCAAATGGACGTGAAAACCGCCTTCTTAAACGGTTTTTGGAGGAAGAGTTGTACATGGTACAACCCGAAGGTTTTATCGATCCAAAGACATCCTAAGAAAGTGTGCAAGCTTAAGCGTTCCATTTATGGACTTAAGCAAGCATCAAGGAGTTGGAATCATCGCTTCGACCAAGTGATAAAAGAAAATGGATTTACTCGATCGGTCGAGGAACCATGTCTATATATCAAGTCGAGTGGGAGCAAGATTGTCTTCCTAATATTGTATGTTGACGACATACTCCCGATTGGGAATGACATACCTCTCTTAACTTCGGTGAAAGTATGGTTGAAAAACCATTTCCGGATGAAAGATCTGGGAGAGGCACAAAGAATTTTGGGCATCCGTATCTATCGAGATAGATCACGTCGGATGTTATCTCTCGGTCGAGTCTTACATAGACAAAGTCCTAGAGAGATTCAGCATGACTAACTCCAAGAGGGGGTTTCTTCCTATGGCTCCGGGGGTGCATTTGAGCAAGTCTCGGCACCGAGACACACGGAAGAGAAAGAGCACATGACCCAGATTCCTTATGCTTCGGCAATAGGATCAATCATGTATGCCATGATATGCACACGTTCGGACGTGGCATATGCATTGAGTATGACAAGTCGATTCCAACAAAGCATCTAGGTAACTCACATTGGATGGTCACAAGAACATTCTTAAGTACCTACGGAGGACTAAAGATTGGGCATTGACTTATGAATCGAGATGACTCGAAATCTCAGTCTGGATTCGTTTTTACTCTTAATGGCGCTTCAGTCAGCTGGAAGAGTTCCAAACAAAGTGTTGCAGCAGATTCTACGACTGAGTCCGAGTACTATGTCGCGTCTAGACATGTACAACGGAAAGCTCATCTAATCCGAGATTACGTGGAGCAAAAGGAAGTAGTGATAGAAAAGATTGCTACACATGTTAATATAGCAGATCCTCTCACTAAACCATTACGACAAGATAAGCATGAAGGGCACGTCAATTCCATGGGAATTAAACGTGTTCCTAAGTTGTAGTACTCTTTTATGGATCAGATTCATTCTCTCTTGTACTCTATACAACATCATCGTTTTGATATTTTATATATATTTTGTTTTTCATGTGGATTTGTACGACAAATTTTGAACACCACAAAGTGAACTGAACGAACATTATATTTTTCAGTCCTTAATTGCCCACATGAGCTGATAACTCTGGCAATTATTTTGTGACGTTGGTTGATGGTGGGTTCAACGAGCCATAAGTCAACAAAGTTGACTGACCAATCACGAGGCGATTTATACGGATATTTCGTAGGACGAAATTGTGACATCGACGTGGAGTCCTAAATGTTTTATAACATTCGGTGCCCGGTCGTGGATAGGACTTCCATGGTGATCCTAAGAGTCGATTCTTTTGACTATCGACTGTCTCTTGAGACTAAGGCAGATTTTGGGTGACTTTGGTTTCTTTCTCACGGTCTTCCGTAACAGGGGGCCAAGTAGATTTTTTCTGGTCATTTCATGCGTGCTTAGATCGGAAGGAGTCGAGTTGAAGGAAATATTCAGCCTTTATCGGTACTCGATATTTCTCGGGGCCACTCGAGGAGTCAGAATCGAAAATGCATGGCCATGCTCGGATACGGATTCGTTTTATCAGTTGAGTTACTCTCTAGTCGGGGAAACCACTCTAGATACAGATCGATTGTAAAATACGACCTTTGTGGATCCAGATCTGCAAATTGTTTTACATTGAGTGGGAGAAATTTTAAATGAATATGAGAATCGGTTATCGCACATACACTTGTACGGACAAGTGGGAGTTTGTTGGAGCTTGTGTCCTCCAGTTAGTGCGAATAACGTCATTGCACATACACTTGTACGGACAAGTGGGAGCTTGTTGGGGCTGGTGTCCTTAACAGTTAGTGCAAGGACTTATAAATCTCTAAAAGGATCAAAGGGCATACTTTTGGTATTATTATCAGTTGATCCACGTTTATCAATAACGGTTGGCTTGCTAGATAAGTTTGACGTTATTGTCATACAGATGGCGGTGATCAACTGGTCCCTAAAAGTCACACCTATAGGATACGTTTGAGAGATGTGACGGTATGAAAATACAGTCATGTAGATGCCAAATTTGACTAACCAGTTAGTCTGAGTTATTTGACTAATAATTAGTCAAAATGTGATGTTGAGATCTTATATTTAATACGGATTAAATATCATGGGCTAAAGGCGAATTAACCAGTTAATTCGTAAAATTAAATATAAGCGTTTTATATTTAATTAAATGTATATTGAATATAATTATACAATATTTTTTTGTCGGACATGTATTAATAATTCAACTAACCCGTATTATTAGTTGATGCCTTAATTTCCGAACCGATGACGATTTATAATGAAACCGCGTCGTATACACTTAGCGCATTATGGACCGGACCACGAGTCAAAAACAAGGAGAAGATGAAAGCCCATATTCCCCTTGTCCACTCGGTCTTGGCCGATTTAGAGAAGTGATAAGGAGAGCTTTCTCCTTCACTTTTTAACCTAATTCATTTTTACTAAAATTTTAGGGTTTTTGAGAATAGCTTGCCTCTCAAAGATTCGGATCTCTCATCTAAGAAAAACTCACAATACAATTCTCTCAATATTGCAAGGCAATTAGAGAATTCTCTTCTAGAACAAGGGCATAATCTCAGACGGTCTTGGGTGTTTCAATTAGGAGGAAATCTCTGTTGATTTCTGTTCTTTACGCCGCACTACAAAGGACCCGAGGTTGATTTCTATTGCTTAATCGTTTCTTTATGATTTTCGTTTTATGACTATAAACTACATATAAATTTTGCGTTATAATCCTATAAAGAAAGGGTTTTATACGGATCTAACCCTACTCATGTCCTGCTGTTGCATCTACCATGGCATCAATATGAGGCAGGGGGAAAGGGTCTTTAGGGCAAGCTTTGTTCAGGTCAGTGTAATCTACATAGACTCTCCATTTTTCATTCTTCTTCTGCACAATAACCACGTTAGCCAGCCACTCAGGGTACATTACTTCCTTGATCATTTTCATATCCAGGAGTTTTTCCATTTCCTCGTTGATTATTGCATTTCTTTCAGCTGCAAATTTTCGTCTTTTCTGTTGTACATGCTTAAAAGATGGATCAATATTAAGTTTGTGTGTAGTTATATCAGCACTAATTCCGGTCATATCAAAATGAGACCAAGCAAACCAAGATGATTTATTTTTAAGGAATTTTACCAGTTCTGGCCTGATATAATCTGGAGCATCAGATTCTACTATGACATACCTATCAGGGTACTCCGGGTCTAGGATTAACTGATCTGTTTCCATTCTAGGAGGTGCCACATAGGTACTCCTGACAGGGTACGGTAATTGCTATGCGAGGGACTTACCTGCCTTGGAGGGTTTCAAGGCTGTTGTATAGCATTCTTGGGCTGTCTTGTGATCCCCTTTGATTGTGGCTATGCCCTAATTCGGTGGTATCTTAATACACTGGTGATAGGTCGATGGCACAGCTTTGACATTATGAATCCAGGGTCTGCCCAGAATTGCATTGTAGGATGACAAGCAATCTAGAACTCCAAATTTCTCATAGGATGAGACTCCTTCAATGTAGGTTGGGAGATGGATTTCTCCCAATGTGCTTCTGGTTTCTCCACTGAATCCTACTAATGCTGGATTTCTTGGTGATTTGATGCTCATTGATTTTCATAGCTTTCAGCATGTCAAGCATGATCAAGTTCACCGAGCTGCCTCCATCTACTAGGATCCTTCTTGCTGTGGCGGTTCCAATCTGCATAGAAATTACTAGGCCATCGTGATGAACATCAGGGATGCCTACCAGGTCACAATCACTGAAAGTGATTGTTGGGAGGTGATCCGGTTTACAGGGTGATGCAATCCTTGGCGTCCTGGCTATCTTTTTTGCTGCGGAACTGGTCAGGCCGCAAATTTTTGATCCACCAGATATGAATTTTACTTCATAGATTGGAGGTGGTGGAGGAAGGCTGCGATCCTGCTTATGCTCCTGGTTCTCTTTGCTCTGGTCTGCATTCCTGCCTTTCGTCTTGATCAAGGCTTTTAGGTACCCAGATTTCAGCAGGTAAGCCACTTCTTTACTCAGGGTAAAGCAATCATCCGTCGTCTGTCCAACGTCCATGTGGAATTCACACCATTTGGAGTTATCTCTCCTAGGGTTAGAATTTTCTACCTTTATGGGCCATCTGACTACTGGTCCCATGTTGTCAAGCCTCTGGATTAACCCTGCAATATCAACACTGAAGTTATGCTCAGAAATAGATGGGAAAACTTTAGCCTTACCTTGATATTCATGTGTCAGGTTGACTTCTGAATGGTCCGGCCTGGAATATGGAGTAGGTCTGTAATTGTTTCCTTTGTTGCTTTTCCTATTGCTCTTTTCGTAGTCCTCTGGTCCACTGGATGATCCGACTTTGTAGCTCTTGTCTTCTTCCACCCTGATAAAAGTAAGAGTTTTGGCCTGGACATCTTCGAAGGTATGGCAGGGATACTTAGTAAGCTCATTGTATAAGTCACTATGAGGTAGTAACCCCTGCCTGAATGCCTCCACTGCTGTTTCAACGTCACACCTGGGAATATACACTTTTTCTTTGTTGAATCTGGCGAGGAATGTCCTGAGAGTTTCATCAGGGTTCTGTGTAATCCTGTAAAGATCACTGAATCGCTTCTCCAACTCTCTGCTACTCGCAAACTGCTGGTTGAAGTTGTTGATCAGGTTGGTAAAGGAATGGATGCTCCCAGTTGGAAGGTTGATGTACCATTGTAAAGCAGGTCCGGTCAGGGTTGTTCCAAATACCTTACATATGCAAACTTGCCTGAACTCACTGGGAATGGATGCAGCTAACATTTTATGTTTGTAGAGAGCCACATGATTTTGTGGATCCGTATTTTTATATCATAGATTTTCATAGATGGAACCACGAACTTTTTTGGAAAGTCCACTTTTGCTATTTCGTCTATGAAAGGCGAATCAGCATAGTTGTCAGGGGCAGCCTCTTCTAAACTGGCAGGTACTCCAGGTATCTTCTCAAATTTGTCATTTAGCTTCTTAATTTCCTGGACCACTACCATCATGATGGCTATTGCAGATTCATCAGGTTTTTCATTGTCATTTCTTGGCTGACCATCGTCATCAGCATTGACGAACTTAGAACCACTTGGGCTCCTAAAACTGGAAAAATCAATGTTTTTGATAATCGATGCAAATGGTGTTCCTGGCTGGAATCTGGAGCCTGCTCCCTGGGTTTTCTCCAATTTTTGTTTCAGAGCTGACTTAGATTCTCTTAACTTAAGGATTTCAGCCTCGGTTTGGCCTACTTTTTCTTTCAAGCTTTCCAACTCAGCTATTTGTTGGAGGGCTGCGTTCAATTGTTCTTCAATGGTAGGCTGGGACATTTTTGTAGGTTATTTGGATTTTTATAAGATGAGAAAAAAAGATTTAAAGAGCTAGATGCCCCACGGTGGGAGCCAATTGTTTTGTATGGATTTTGCGCAAGGCGAAATCAGGTCAGGGTAAGTCTAGGTGGGGTTAACTATAGCTCTGATCAGTCTGTGAATCAGGTTGTCAGGGTATAATGTAAGAAAATTAAAGTACAATAAAAGAATAACAATAAGACAAGGAATTTTGTACGTGGAAAACCCTTAAATGGGAAAAAACCACGGGCACCAAGCCAGGAGAGGATTTCACTATTATATGAAATATTTAGCACAAATGATCGTAATTAACTTAAGTATCGTAAGAGAATATTGTATGCTTGTCTATATCCTATTCCTCTTTTCGAATGATTTCCAAGTGCTCCTTATATAGTAGTGCTGAACGGTTGGATTATCTCATCATTAATGCCAAATATTCCGTCTTAATTGCCCGTAATAATGTCCATTATTGCGTCCTTAATTCCTGCCTTTAATTGCAGAATCTTTCCAATTAATGCTGTTAATTACTGCGCATATATTCTTCTTATAATATGACTTCCTGGTCGAATATCGTCCTGATATTTTGACCGTTGTCCTCTCCATGGCCTGGCGCCTATCTTCATGTGTCCTGGTAGCTTGACATCCTGACACCCTGGCAGTCAGGCCAAGATAAGATACTGATCAGGGATATCTGCGGATTTCCAGGCCCAACAGTACCTTTAAAAGTTATAAAGGGACGTGTCGTGGCTGAATTCTTCGTAGATAATCCCATCAACGATACAAAGGCAATAGACACGTGGTCGTTTTCAGATGAGGATATTTTGCAAACCAGTATGGATTCTTGGGATCTTTACTTTGATGGGGCATCCAATTTGAGAGGATTTGGAATATGAGTGTTGCTCATTTCTCCTGAAGGCGAGCATACACCACTTTCTGTCAAACTTGACTTTGAGGTGACAAATAATACAGCAGAATATGAAGCTTGCCTCATTGGTCTACAAGCAGCAGTAAGTTTAGACATCAAGTATCTTCGAGTTCACGGCGACTCATCTTTAATCATCAACCAAATAACTGGATCCTGGAAAATTCGAAGTGAAAGTCTAGCACCCTATTAGGCTAGGATAGATCAGGTTGCTCAATTCTTCGATCAGGTTACCTATTTACACCTGCCTCGCGAAGAAAATCAGTTTGCGGACGCTCTTGCAAAACTCGCATCCCGGATTAACATGCCAGACAACATGGTCGAAATGCCTTTATGCATCGAACGACGATCAAAGCCAGCCTACGTACACTTCCTTACAAATGAAGAGGAAAATCCAGGGGAACCTTGGTTCCAAGCCATTCTCAATTTCAAGCTAAATGGTACATATCCACCAGATATGGATAACAGGGGACAACGCGCCATACGTCTACTTGTCTCTCAATACCTCCTTATGCAGGGAGAGTTGTACAAAAGAACACCACTTGGTGTCGTCTTGTATTGCCTTGATCATTCACAGGCACATAAAGTAATGGAAGAAGTTCACGATGAAGAATGCGGTCCTCACATGAGTGGACCTATGATGGCAAAGAAGATTACGCGTCTAGAGTGTTATTGGACAACGATGGAGTCATATTGCATCAAATACGTCTGGCATTGTCACAATTGCCAGATTCTCGGGAATGTGCAACATGATCCTCTCTCAATGCTATATACCATGACATCTCCTTGGTCATTTTCTGCTTGGGGAATAGACATCATCAGGAAGATCACTCCACCTGGAACAGGAGGTCACTGTTTTATTTTAGTAGTCGTCGATTATTTTACTAAATGGGTCGAGGCAGCATCTTACACTAGCCTTACAGCTAAACATGTTGCAAAGCTCATACAAACCAATCTCATCTGTCGATATGGTTGCCTACATGAAATCATCAGTGACAATGGATCACATTTCCAGGCCGAGGTTGCACAATTGTTAGCCAAATATAAGATCAAGCATCACCATTCCTCGCCATACAGACCTCAAACTAATGGCGCGGTGTAGGCAGCTAACAAGAATGTCATCACAATCCTCAAGAAAATGTTCGACAATTATCGCGATTGGCCTAGAAAAATACCCTTCCTATTTGACTTACGGCATGGAAGATGTACAACCAGTAGAGCTAGAGATCCCATCTCTACGCATTCTACTTGAAAGTCAAATTCCAGAAGCTGATTGGAAAAAAGATAGGTATCATGAACTCGTCCTCTTGGACGAACGGAGGCTACGCGCATTACATAGTGTGCAGACATATCAGGCATGCATCAAACGAGCCTTCAACAAACGGGTCAAACCCAGAAATATCAAGGAAGGAGATTTAGTACTCAAGTCAATCAGAGCTCTCTTACCTGTTGATCCACGAGGAAAATTTAAACCTAATTGGGCAGGACCATTTCTGGTCAAGTCCATACTTTCAGGGGGTGCGGTTAAGATCACAGACCTAGACGGGAATGAGTTTTCTAACCCGACTAACCTAGACCAATTGAAACGGTACTACCCTTAGAAATAGGACAAAACGCGCCACGCATGACCCACGTGCCGCTCGTGCGACACGAAATAAAACCGGCCCCTGGCCCGCTAAAAGCTTATGACATTTCGCTTTTGCGTTTTGACATTTTGACATCCTCATGTCATCAAATAAATCGAATTGTATTAGGAGTAAGTAAAGCACATGCTTATTTTCTAAGTTCATTACAAGCTCTTGCTTCAAACATTTATTCTTTTACATTTCTTCGAACTACGTACAGGGTTTGATTTTATTTTTCTAATGAATACGTAGGCAATCCCTCACAGGATACAACCCGTCATTTCAAGATGTAAATAGAAGGACATTTGCATTCGCATTTGAAATTCGACAAGAATAAATAAAGAAATTTTTTATGAAAGTTTCTTAACTAATAAATCTTTTATTCATTGTTCCATAAATAATAGTAATACGCCGAATAGATATAAATTTAAATGCTGAAAATTTAAATGCTAGGCTAGGATTATAAAAACCCCGCCATTTATTACAACTCAAATAATAATAAATAATACTATTATAAAGGACTAAGGCAACTCTTCCATTTCCCCCTTGCCTTTGTCACCTTTGTCATATTTCTTGTCTCGATCACGAACGGGGCGCTCTTACGTTATCTCTGACATAATCATAAACGGTCATTCTCGCGGTCTAGCATTTTCATTTAGATCCACCACCATCTTCTCGGTAGGAGCATTATTTGGTTTCTTCGACGGACGAACAACCCGATATCCGGCCTCTTCTTCCTCCTCAGTCAAGTACCTTTGGTTCTCCTTCGCCACTTTGTGGATCTTGTAGTCTACGGGCTCGTGCTTCCTCAACTTTTCACGCTCCTCGGGAGTGCTAGCTTTCCTCCAATGCAGATATGAGTCGGATACCCAAAACGTGCCAACCGGGATAGGTATGAACCACATATTCCTTTGGGCCCAACGAATAGCCCACTCTCGACAAGACTCCATAGTATGCGCCAAGGTAGTTTGAGGGACAGTGTCTAGCTTCGGGAATTTTTTTTTTAATTCCACTTGCCTTATCAAGCTCTCTGAAAAAGTATGGACCATGAATTCCAAGCTGGGAACGCGAATGGACCCTGTCGGATCCAAGGATGATACTCCAGTAACTGATCTAAGATGCCACCATGGCACTATCTACCTGATCAAGGGCCCACCTCCACTCTTCATTTTATTTTCCCAATAGTCGCATACTCGAGTGAAGTCCACCATGTATAGCCTCGTTCTCATTGCAATCGATCGGGAGCGATATCCTGTCACATCAACTGGGGGCTCGATCAACCGCAGCCTTTCCATCAGCCAGATCTGCAGAAGAGTAGACGGGAATAGTACCAGAAACCGGCCCAAAAAAAAAAATGGCCGAATAAGATAAGAAAACGGGTTCTTACCTGTAAAATGATAGGACTCCCAAGATAAGGGTGCTCACGGCCCGCCTTCCTATTATCCAATCCTAGAATGGTCTCCCCTAGAATCAAGCATGCTGGGCTCCCGCGCAGCTCCATTTGCTCCACTATGCTTAGAAATCGAGGGTCTCCCCTCAACTCTTGGTCGACATGCCCTCGAAGGACATAGCAGTGAAGAAGGCAAAATCCATAAGCTCGACGCCTCGCCACATGAGAGACAGTAGGGTCCTCCCTATTTATAAATCGATCAACAAAGTCAAACATGCGGACATCTTTGAGGTCACAAGACGGTCTACCTTAGCCTTGGTCAACCCAAGCAAATCCCTGAATTTGTTTTTATATCCTTGAGAGCTAGGGGGTATAGCCGGAACACTTTCTGCATCCCACCCTCCAACCGCAGCAATTTCTTCAGGAAAAGGACAAATTTCGCCTCCCAGAAAGGCAAATACATGGAAATCCGGGTCCCAATATTCAAGACAAGCATCCAAAAAGGGCCTAACTACCTTCACTAGCTCCAAACTTATGATCGATCCCAAATTGAAAGCACCCATGTCATGTTTCTCCACATTTGTAAATTCATTCGTCCACTCCTTAATGTGATTTTCAAAGGCATCCATATTGTTGGAAATTTTGAGAAAATATATAGGAGGTTTTATGTAATAGACGAGGTCGAGAAAGAGAGAATTGTGAGGATAGAAGCTCAACCGAGGTCTCTATTTATACTATTCGCTGTTTCCTAATTTCAGCTGAGGACGGACAAGCTAGAGAAAAGACGCAGCAGTTGCTGCGCCTCTTCGAAGAATCGCAGCTCCTGCTGCGCCTCTTCCCCAACTCCTTTTCCTCGTTTGACGGCCGTGGATCTTTCCTAAATCCGTTTTAGTAAAAATTTCCTATTCCTATAGGGATTTAATTCGGTAATTCCGATTAATTACCAAATTTATGTTTCCTAATCGCTATGGGTTCGCTTTTCGAGGCCAAATTAACATTTTTGCCAAATACGCACACTTACTCATTTTTATTTTCTTTTTCTTTTCGGGGAATCATTTCACTCTCTCTTTTCAAAATGTTTCTAATACACTTAGACATTTCTTTTAAATTCTTTTTTTGGGGGTAGCCCTCCCTACCGTCCGGTCGCGTCATTTTTGTCCATTTTCAGGCATATTTTCGTCATTTTTGTCCATTTTCGGGCACTTTTTTTTTTCATTTTCGCGCTTATTTAGGCCATTTATTTATTTTAATTCCTTTTATTATATGCTTTTCTATGTGTTTTTCTACGTGAATTTTGGCAACATGACGGCGCAAACCGTCGCATGCCAAACCTGTTTTTAAGCTAACGTGCAGATACAACAAACACCCAGCAGGAAAGACACACATGCCATCATATATAAAACCAAAAAAGCAAAATGTACAACCAAGTACGGGCTCCTGCCCAAAGTAATAAAAAAAATGTACAAATGTACAACAGACAGCCAGCAAACTAGTCCTGACGACCCCTTAGCTCAGCCACTGTCGCCTCAAGAGCTACGATCTCAGCATCTCTAGCCTCGAGCTCTCTCATCAAGCGGGACGTCTCCTTCTGGGACTGCGCTAGCTCACGCTCCAAGCCACGCTCCCTCTACACAGAAGAAATGGAGCAATACTTTACTTTACTTCCCTTCACAAAATTAGAAGATAATAAGAAATAGAGAGCGGGTATGAAAGGTTCATACCTTGCGTCCCGAGCCACCTGCAAGGGCCTCAATGGTTGTAGCTTGCAGCCGATTGGCCATCCTCCACAGCTCCACGTGCCTGGACGGTGCCACCTTCATTCAAATACAGAGAAAGTTCAAGCAAATACATTGATATGTAATAAAGCACAAAATACAAAAGACAGCCAAAGCTGGGGGCTTACCCTCCTCACGATGTGCTGCCACTTGTCCAAGCCAATGTCGATCACTGCCTCGCTGAAGTCCCGGACGAGATCGTCGTCATGCCCGTCGAGTCAGTGTACTCCAGTGTCTCTGAAAAAGCTGAGGGCTCGACGCCCGCCACCTCGATCTCCTGCAAAGCTCAAGTGATTCATTACTTCGGTGGTCATACATCATTTATCGGTTTTATCAAAAATAACAAGTAAATATGCTTACCACGATCGGCCAGTACGCTAGCCTCCGGTGAACAAACTCGGCGTACTCCTCGCAAGGAAGAAGGAGAGCGTCACCACTCACACTGGCCAGGTCAGTCGCCCTCTCAGCCTCTGTAGGCTCACTAAACATCGTCCGTGGAGGATCGATGGGAACTGTAAAAGCGTCGCGGGAGCACTGCCGAGCCAAACGCTCACCCAGGTACCACACAAGCCCCATGGGCGTCGTTAACAACAACCGACTCGAACTCCGAGAATGGAGAACCTCAGCCACAAAAGCTGGAGCTCCAGTGTAGCTCTCCCAAGGCCAGGGTAGCCACTAAGGCAGGGAAATAAGGGGTAATTCCTATAATCGTCTCTAAGCAAAGAAAAAATAAAATGAAGATCAAAGATACTTACGCTGTCTAAGCTCAGGGCATTCACGCCCCTTCGGCAGACGTCGTAAGAAGACCGCTAGCTCTTCCGACGACACGCGATCCAGTCCCTCACGACGGGGTACGTCCTCGATACATCCGCCGCCCTTGTGGGCGCGAAGCCAGGAAAGTAAGAGTACACCCATGCCTGCAGGCCAGAAATGATAATGATTATGACTTATTCTCTATAAAAATGATCTTTCATATTTTCAAAAAGAAAGGAAAATAGAAAAACATATTGTGGACGCGGGCCTACGGGGGCGAAAAGCGAAGCAAGCATTTCTTTGTTGCATTTATGGAGTCGCCACCAATTTATTGTCGAAAATTGGAAACCGTTCGAATACTTCGTGCCATGTCAAGACACAAAGTAGTGACATGAACACCAAGAACTCGTTACCCTTAGCATTCTATGTCTAGAATGACTCTCGTGGATGCCAATGAACACGGATGTTCACAGAGATCTGGAGTAAGGGGTGAGGGTACGTATTAGGAAGCTCTTTTGATCGAACACCTAATCCCGCCCGCCTCGATAGCGGGCTCTACTAATGATTAGGGAAGTTGTATGTACTTGATATGTTGTCGATTATATGCATGCAATGCAACATCCATTAGATTAATCCTAACATGTGAGAATTAACTAAGTCGGTGAACACGTAATTTAACATGCATTAATGTCGAAGTAGGGATTTAAATTGATTACATGTGAGAGCATACAAGCAATATGATAAAAGAAATACAATAATAATACAATAAAGAAAATTACAATAATTACATTGGATTAATTGATTTATATCGAAAATACATTCAAAACGGATAATTTTAGAAAAGAAAGAATAAATAAATTAACAAACAGAAATTAGGTGATAATACGATTAATAGTTAATTAAATACGTAAACTAATAAACTAGGTCAAAGCAGAAACGGGAATTCAGAGAGAGAAATCAACCGGGAACAGGCGCAGCAGAGCTGCGTCCCTCGGAAGAGGCGCAACAGTTGCTGCGTCTGTTCCTGGGTTGAGTTCTGGCTGTGAAGCCGGAATTGCAAATCGTTAATATTCATTGGTGATTTTAATGCTTGATTATATTATTTGACTCGGATGGAAGTGCTTAACATATTATTTACATGTGATTAAGGTCATAAAAACGATAAAACATGGATAAGAACTAATTAGAACGAATATATACAAGATTAATAAGGTTAATTAACGAATACAAATTAAACAAACTAAGCAAATTAATTAGGTTAAACAAGTCATTAATGATGAATTAACGATGGTGACGGTAAATAACAGATACAAGTATATCAAAGATGAATTCCAGAGATTCAATATGGGTAAATCGAATCTCTAAAACCCGAATTGACTTAATGACGAAAACCCGCAAAATATGGATTATAAGGGATTTAAGTCGGGATTTTGAAAGACGAATTAATTAATGATGATTAATGAATTACAGGTCAAAATTATCATATTCAAATTGTTATGTTAATGAAACAATGAACAATTGATAACAAAACGAAAAACGAAAGGACGAACAAAAGATTTAAGGAAGAAGAAAGGAAGCGAGAATCTGCGCGGCCCTCACGAAGAGGCGCAAAGCAGTGCTGCGTCCCTTCAAGAGGCGCGGCGATTCTTGCGTCCTTTCTCGACGGTTGTCTTCTGATAATCCGTTAAAAGGGTTTTTAAACAAGGTTTTACAAATCGGTTTTAAGAATAATTTCGACATAAATCTTACAATATTAATTACGATAATAAAGAACAATAAACAAAAGAAGGATTTACACCCTCAGACTTACATGTTTGACGAAACGAGATGAACTAAGTTAACGTTTAGTGATGCTCGACTCGAATGTACGACGAAAGTGCCCTCTAGGAGGAAAACGAATAAGATTGATTAATGTTGATTGATGTGGAGTTGGTCAAATTGGTCGGTCATGCAAAACGAGGCTGGTACTCAGAAAGATCCGAGCTTACGTGGTCGAAAGTTCAAGCACGTAGGCGCCAAAAAGTAAGAACGTGGTCTAGAATGCAAAGGGAGAAGAGAAGGGCGGACACTCGCGTGAGAAATATGAGGAATGAAGCTCCCTATTTATACTAATCACGGAATTAGGGTTTAGGAAAGTAGAGAAAGATCCGGAAACAACCGACTTAGGTTAAACACGGAAACTTGGACAAAAAGAAAGCCTAGGGAAACTTGGACAAAAAAAAACCGACTTAGGAGAGAAAGATATAGAACTTTCTGTGAAATAGGCCTGACCCAAAAAAGTCGTTATCACCTCGTAAAACGGGCCTAAAGGCCGGGTTGTCATTTTAACTAAATGAAATGCACATTTTGTAATGTAAACTTTAAGTTTAGCCCAAAGAAGTGACATGGGACTCAAAATGAGATATACCCACAATATTTTATGACATCCTAACCTTAGGTAGACAAGGACATTGCTTTGACTCGGGATTTGACGGTTTTAAGAAATGAAGACGGTTTTTGACCCGGACTCCAAATGTACTCTAATTACTGCCAAAATGACCGTAATGACACCTAGATGACGACTATGAGGTAGACACAAGTATTTGAGCTATCACTTGACGATAAACTTATGAATTGTCATAAATCGTTCCGTGTACCAAACATGCGGCCCAATCATCACCGGGTGGCTTGCGGGAGGTGCAGAAATGAGGTATCTACAGAGCCCCCATTTTGACTGAGGCTTGGACAAGGCAAAAGTCAAAGTATAGCCATCAGGTCAATCGAAGATTACAACCTGACGACTATGGCGACGCAAGGCGGTTCAAGGGGTCTAAGCCAAGGACCTGTTGTCGGGAACATTTTAGAGTTTGTCGACTATCGGGGAGGGTCGTTTAAAGTCCATTAGACTACGTAAGGAAGCTCGCCAGCCATAAGAAGAGATCATACCTGAGACTTCTTTCTCGAGATACTTCTGGAGGTGCATAAGAGCTAAGGTTAAGCGTATGAGCTAAGGTTAAGACCTAAAAGATATATAAGGATTGTGCTAGGGTGTGGGACCCTAAAGGAATGCATCAACGGGAAGGAGGTCAAATATAAGTTCAACCTAAGGGGTAACCAAGGTTTGGGTATAGGAACTCTAAAAAAAAGTGATCCTAAAGGATTATGATCCTAAAGGGAAAAGGTGCCTAAAGGAATATGATCCTAAGGGGAAAAGTGTATGAACTCTAGGGAGTTTGGGAACCTAAAAGAAGCTAGGTGTATGATCCTGGGTATACGAACCTAAAAGGACGACTGGTATGAGAACTTAAAGGCTTGTGAACCTAAGAGGATTTGGGGTTCTAGGGTTAAGTTTAGGAACAACTGGGTTACTAATTCTTATTTTAAACGCGTGCGTCAAGGATTTTTGAGGTATGAGAACTCCAAAAGGATTTATGGGTTTATGAACCTAAGGATGTTGGTGTGAGAGCTTAAAGGTTTATGAACCTAAAGGAAGCTATTTTGGGATCTAAGAATCTAGGGGTAAGAATCCTAACTTTGGATTTTATGGTTTGGGAACTTATGGAGAGCGACCTTTGCCGAACTCCGAGAGGAAATAATAATATCGAGGGTAGCAGGACGTCGGTAGAAACTGCTGAGGGAAAATCTGCTTGGGTCGGTCTTCAAACAAACTTCGGCAAAACTTGAGATTGATGATGAACTCCACGTGTTGAGAGGGACGATTGGCTATCCGGAACTCTCGCTGGGGGAACATAATCGAGGTCGATATCCACGTCTTGAGAGGAACAATTGGTTGTCCGGAACTCTCGCTGGGGAACATAATTGAGGTGTGTCGAAACACCTGTCAGAGAGTATTTGCTCGTTGTTGCAAGAAAAGTCTTGATAAAGTACTGCTTCCGATACTTACCTGCATGGTTAGTAGCCACACAAGAATGCAATCTAATAGGAAAAAAACACGTAACACATACGCATGTAAGCAATTATCACGTGGACCTCAAATGAGGAAACACATAGGTTTTGCAAAAGTTATTTCTTTTATAGAAGTTATTTAAAACTTGCTTAAAGAAGTTCGTTGTTTGTAATGCGTTATGCATATTCAAATGGGCTTTAGACATAGGACTTGACATGACACAGACCTATTAGGACGTGAAATATAGACTTAACTTGGACTGACGCGACACTAATTTAGGTTTGACGCGACACAGGGATAACTTTGACAGACTTTGTTTAAGTATGCGCAACCCCTAGCCAAGTTTGGGTGACAATGTGTATCAGTTCCAAAGTTAGAAGAATTGCAAAGGGTGCATATAAATGCAAGGCATGAGCCATGGATCGACTGTTTACTTGGATGTCTTCATCGTTTGCTGTAAAAGAGGTTCCCCTGAGGCGCGATAAATTCGAGAATCGATCTAAGATCTCTGTTATTGTCCGGACCGAGCACTAGCTTGACTCACATGAGAAAGGACTAAAGGAAGGGTGGCATCTCGGAAGAGAAGCCCCCTGGATGAGAAGATGACTCTGGAATTTGGTAAAACAGAGACTGGGCGACAATAAGGAGCCCCCAGTATAGAGGTGTAAATGGAGATTTTAGAAGGGATGTTAATTGAGGTTGGAAGGTTGAAAATTACGATGGTTGATAATTGAGGTGGTTGAAAGTTGTTAATTGAGGTTAAAAGTTGAAAGTGGGGATGGTTGTGTCCTTGAGGACTGCCTACGTATTCACGTGAAGTGAAATCAAACCAGATCGTAGTTCTGAGGTTTGGTTGATTTTATTTGGGTGTTGTGGTTGTTTCCTTCTTGTGTAAGAAAGGACTGCCTACGTATCCATCTGAATAGGTGAAATCAAACCATGCTCGTAGTTTAAGTGTGTGCCTTAGCTTATGTTGTCAGGACCTTAAAGTGCATGGGTCACAAGGGTAATATTCCTTTGGTGACTCGAAGGACTGATTTGAGATAACTCCCTCTGATCATAGACCAAAGAGGTATAACTAATTTTGTAAAAACTTCCTTGTCATATGAGCACACTTAGTGGACCTTAAGGATGATATGGGTGAAGGAAATGTAGAATCATATACATACTAACATACTCAAATATGTCTAAATTAATTTGTCATAAAATTAAAACGGATTTTATGCATGCAAACAATAATAAAATAGAGGAGAAATCATGTCCTTACATTGATGATTTCGGTTAAATGGGCACAAGAGAGATCACCTTTCTCTCTTGTTCTTGAGCTTTTCCTTATGGAAGAACAAGATCCAAGTGTAGGATCTCTCCCTAAGCTTTATACCCAAGGCTTTCTCTTAATTTAATTAATATTACAAATACTAGTATAATATTAATCAAGTAGAAAATTGAACCAAAATATTTATAAAACACTTATATATTTCGGTTTTTGGGAGGAAGAAGATGGGAGTTTTTATCTCTCTAAAAACTCTTATTTTAGATTGTGTGTAGAATGAATAATACAACCATAACATTATAGTGTATATGTCAAAAATAAGAGGAAAAACCAAGTGGTTTTTTCCTCTCTAAAAAACCGGCCAAGAGGAGGTGGAGATGAGCCAATGCATGGACTCATTTGTCTTCACAATGCACCATAGGCTTGCATGGCTACTAAAGCAAAACAATCATTATGTTTAGCTACTAATTAAACAATTAATTAGCTTAAAAACTCCTCCAATTTTCGGCACTTTTAGTTAATATGGATTCCATATTAATTTTGTCAATTGTCAATATGTTACATGTCACATGTCACATAAACTTGTTATGTATTTTTATCATATTAAAAATCAACGTATTAATAAAAATACGTCACATACAAAAATCGACTTAGTAATTTCATAATTACTTGTGCCAAAAAATTTTACCAATTATAAATTACAACCGATTGTATTTATAACAATTCATTCAAATTTAATTGTTACATTAAACAATTATTTCATCCGAGTAATCATACAATTCAATTACTCAGACCGTATCTTATTTAATCACATTTCAATATGATACGTAAATTTTACTTCCAAAATCGTCCGTCAATTTTCAAGTAATTTAATTAACTCGTAACATTATACGATTAATTAAATAATCAATTAAGAGTGTTGCCCTATAGGTATGACCTAGGGGGTCAACTCGATCACCACCGTCACACACGATGTAATGTCAAACTCTAGTCGACCAATCATTACCGATATATGTTGACCATTTGATAACAAAAATTACTTCCCAATTGTATTCTATATAATGAGATTTAAACATGTGATCATCATGATCAACAGTCGTGATCGCATTATTGTCGGAGGACACATATTCCAACAATCTCCCACTTGTCCTCGACAAGTGTGCGTCACCAATTCTCTTGTCCTATTACTATCTCCCACTCAATGCAAGGTGTCTTTCAGGTCGTACTTGCAAGTGATCATATCGAGAGTGGTTTCCTCGATCTGGAGAATAACTGTTTGACCGGACTTCTCTATCATAGATACTTTCCGAGCGTGGCCACGCATTTCCAGTTCATTACTCCTCGAGTGGCCCTGAGATATTTTTATAACCCTGACTAGGGGTGGACAATTCCTATCGCACTCATTCCCTTCGACTAGCCACAGCCATCATAACCCAAAATATGCCCATTTGACCCCATTTACGAAGGTCGTAGTAACACAAATCAAAGTTAATCAAATCGTGCCATCTTGGGCGAATAGTCTTTAGTCAAAAGAATCGACTCATTCGAATACTATAGTAGCTCTCGCCACGACCAGGCTAAATAAATTTGCCAGAACTCTATAAGCGGTCATTAGGCCCGACAAAATGTTCCTAACAGTCTGCCTATGTGATCGATTAGTCATCTCACATGACTCTATGACACTTGAACTTGCCATCAATCGCATCACACTCTAGTCACTTCGAGACGTCACCTCATACAAGTAACTATGGGCAAAAACAATGTTAATCCATGTTCACTTTAACGGGGTTCAATTGTCTCTACAACCCGTTTGGATATAACAAGGTACAAGGTGAGTTAATAATAACTCAAACGACAAATGTCGACATCACACTCGGGTAGTCAATATCATATTACAACCTTGTGATGTATATCATAAGTGTAAACACTCATTGACTGCAATAGAAGTTTAACATCCCATGTGTCCATGTGTTCAAACTTCTTACACTTGCAATCTCCTTCACATTCATGTTCTCTCTCATAGCATGAATCTTACCAAGTACACATCAAGGTTCTCGACCTTGGTTTTGGTTCTTTAACTTGAAAGAACTTTCTTATCGATCATCTCATAACGAACGAATTTGCGATGAATAATACAACTTGTACTGATCAAGTACCCCATTCACATACAATGCACTAGGTATATGTTTTGTAGAATCTTGTAACAATTGACAAGATTATTAGCTTAGCACTTCTCACAAGTCCTAGCTTAATTAGGAAAGATTATCTTTGAATAACTTCTTATTCAACCAAGCATCTTTCCAAAAACTTCTTATTTCTCTTTCTAGGCTTGAAAGATTTGGGATTCTCATAAATCCTCATATGTGCTCGGATTTTCTACAATATGTGCAACCTCTTATCACATAATGGAGTATTCCGTTAAACACCGAAATCGCTCATCGGATTCTTCTTGAGAATTCATGACGTTTCTATTATGGCTCACCAATCAATCATCATGCTCTTATGCATATGATTCATAATTGGACATGTACATGATTATTCTAATGGCGGAAACATTAGTTACTAATAATTATGAGATCAACCGTTAAATGGGTTCTATGGACGACCATGATCGCTAATGGTAATTCCATTTTCATTCATATGAATAACCTATGTGTATGTTGATGTGATGTGTATCTCTTAATACTAATCCAACATCCCTGATGTAATTGGATTCATCATAGTCCATTTTCATCCAGAATTGAAAACTCAAAGGCTTCTTTATGAAAGAAGGTATTAGCTCGTCATTCTTTAATGAGTGATGAGTTGTAAACATTCAAAGGATGATAGCTCCCACTAAATTCCATGTCTTCACATGAGAATTTCCTAACTCCCACTCAATTCTACACATTTCGAAATTGACTTCTCAATCGAAATTTATCAAGAATTGAAATATAAATTGCATTGCCAAGTTATTAGGATAAAACCATATATGTTCCCATCATATCCTTTCAAAATGCCTATTTTGAAGTGGTCTTATCTTAACCTTACGGAAAGAGATTTTAAATCTCCAACACACTCATGTCATAATGATGTGTAGTAATGTCATTTTCAAATATAAACAATATTTAGAATACATCCTTCGCAAATACCCTTTTGGAAGGAGGTTTAACCATTTCATAGTGAGGTTAAGCATGACATCTGCGTGGTTAAAACTTTGGCCATTGAAGATATCGGTATATCAATCCTTGCAACTCGATCATAACTAGTATGTTACTATGATTCATTTAGGCTCTTAAGTAAATCTCAAGGTTGAAACTATTGGTCAAATGTTTCATAAACTTAGTCAAAAACTTGTTAAGACTTTACATTAGTCATTTTTCTTCCAAAACTTTCTTTTGGTCTCCTCGTGTAGTTATTTTGAGAATATTCTTTTATGATTACTACACTTGGTCTCTTTAGTCCTATAGAACTAACTTGAAACCATAGATCTCATCTATTCGGCATACTATGTAAATAGATACACCTTCATTCAAATCATTTTCTCTTGCGTAGATCTTCATATACACAAAAACACAATTTGATCTTTGTCTTGTGTGTTGTGTCCTCATTTTTCTCCCACTCTATCTTTAGAATAAATACACTAAACATTCAAAGATAGCATATGAGACACAAATTAATGATGTTGAATTATAAGGAGAACTATCTCATAGATAGACTAATAGTTATTGTTTTCATATGTGTACTTGGTGATTGACATACCTTTAGGAGAGTTCATAGACTCAGAATCACTTTATAAATGATCATACACAAGCCTTAAGCATGTGGACATATAATGAAACCCGTCATTATAATTGTCTATTAGATCACCTTTAAGTGAATAATCTTATGTTTCAAAACGCAAGCATTTAAAGATGAAATTTTAGAACATAAAGGATAAATGATAAAAACGGGTGACTTGGGTTGCAAACCAAGTCACCATCATCCAAAATACAACCCATTATCCAAAATACTTTTCCATGTCGAACATGGAAACTTAAAGTTCTAAAAATTCAAAACATAACTTAAAATAAGACAATGAAAAACAAAGCTCCACAAAAGCTATCCTTAGCTTCTCCATGGTTTCTCATGCTTGCTTTTCTTTTCCCTTGTCTTTGCTTGGTGGAGGCCCTATTTACAATAAAAAGGGGAGATACATTATCACAACTTTGCATCATAATACCATAGTTGAATTAGAAACATAAAAGAAGGTTAGTCATTTACCTACTGGAGTGATCTTTCCAGCTTTGATATCACCAAGGTATTTGGAACAATTTCTTTTCCAATGTCCCATGCCATTATAATAATGGCATTTATCAAGAGGACCCTTCTTGACTTTGGAGGTGCTAGCTTCACAAGACTTAGCTTTGGTGAATGTGGGAGCTTGCTTTTTACCCTTTCTTCCACTCTTCTTGAACTACCCCTTACTCTTTGTGCTTATGTTAAGCACATCCTTGGGAGGGTTCACATTTAACCCCATGTCCCTCTCGGCTTGCACAAGTAACTTGTGCAACTCCTCAAGAGACACATCCTTGTCTTGCATGTTGAAATTCACCCGGAATTGCACATATGCCTTGACTTTGGACAAGGAGTGTAGAATCCTATCTACGATGAGTTCTTTGGGGATTTCAACCTTTTGAATTTTCAAGGTCTCGACAAGCTCCATGAGTTTGAGCACATGAGGGCTAACCTTTTGGCCCTCTTTGAAGTCGAGATCAAAGAATGCCGCGCCGCCTCATATTGGACGATCCGCGGAGTTTGTGAAAACATGGTCACAAGTTTGGAGTAAATCTCATTAGCATTGCCCATTTTGAAGGCTCTCCTTTGGAGGTCCGCCTCCATCGCAAATATCAAGACATTTTTCATTGCGGTGGACTCCTTTTGGTAAGTCTCATAGGCTTCCCTAGTGGCCGCGGTGGACCTAGTGGAGGGTTCGGGTGGAGAGGCCTCGGTAAGGTAACGAAGCTTGTCGTCACCTTCGGCGGCTAATTTGAGTTGGGCATCCCATTCGGAGAAATTTGACCCATTCTTTTCAAGTTTACATCGATCCATAAAGGATCGGAGCCAAGACGAACTAGCGAGTGGTGTAGCATTAGGAGTTGGTGTTGGTGTTGCCATTTGTTATGAAAAAGAAGTGGTCTACAAAACAAAATATAAGGAGTAAAACAAATGTCGTTTTAATAATACTCGTAAAAATGTATGATTTAAACAAGTTTTATGCATTTTTCTAGTGACCTCTACCCAACTAGATAAATGATTCCAAGACCCAAATTCATATCGACTTAGGCACGGGGTAGCCGATGAAACCTTTATCAATATAACTCGGTGGATTAACTTTTTAATCGATTCTACTTTTAGAACTCTTGGTCGATAAAATTACTCTAATATTTATCTATAGCCCAAAACACATCAACAAGGGCACGGGGTAGCCGATGAAACCCTTATCAATTACTTTTGTTGAGTTCAATCCAAATTTCGAATAAATGTGTCCATTATCCAAACCCACATTAACTTAGGCACGGGGTAGCCGATGAAACCCTCATCAACATGAATTCGGTGGATTAGACATTTATCACCCACTTCCCCTACGTAACAAGGTTTGTACCCCGGGGTAGCCGAGTGCACTCCCTCGCGAAATAGGTTTTCATGGTTTCTACTATTTGGTAAGGCTATGTCTCAATTAATTGTTTTAGCGAGAGGTCATGTCAATTTATTATCTATCACGTTTTAAGTGAACTAAAGCGGTGAACTACGATAATTTGAATTGACACGGTCGATAAACTCGATAAAATAAGGATGCATGTTTTAGTTATGGCGATTTAGCGATGCATGTGACATAAAATAAAAAAGCAAGCATAAAGATAAATAAATCCTAGTATGGCCTTTCCTAAAATAGAAAACTATTTATCTATTACATATTCGGAAACCAACTCCATTGGTCCCTTGAACTTCGGTTGTTTCACGCATCTCGAGGTAACACCGTCTTTATGTATCGCCATTCTTGAAGAAATCCGTC
Source organism: Silene latifolia (assembly GCF_048544455.1). Classification (NCBI taxonomy): domain Eukaryota; kingdom Viridiplantae; phylum Streptophyta; class Magnoliopsida; order Caryophyllales; family Caryophyllaceae; genus Silene; species Silene latifolia. Next base: position 87,243,749 of record NC_133535.1, read on the forward strand.
TTTGGGTACTCCGGAATGAATAAAATTACATGACAAATTACATAATTTCCTATTATTTATTTGTGACTAAAATAAAATAAATCTATTAAATTACAAAACGGTGATACGAGATCACAATAAAAATTACAACCGAATCGATATTCCCATACATTTCGGGAAATACCAATTAAAATCTAAGGCCATACTAAGTAAAATTACATAATTCAAAATTACATAAATTAAAATTATGACAATCATAAAGAAAATGCAGCATTATAATATGTATGAACATGCTCAATTTTATGCTAAATCGCCTTTAAATAGCCAATATCGTATATTACTCGGTTTTACGGACGCGTGATTTCAACATTTTATAATCACAAAAATACATAAACTCATATTTATGCATAAGTTAATTACCCTAACCTCTTAGGACTCAAAACTTAGTCTTCACTAATAATTTGACCATAATTAACCTTTATTTACAAAATTGTTCATAAATGGACCAAAATTACAAAATAAGCTATTAAACTTCAAATAAATCACAAAATTTCAAATAAATTCAAAATTTGAAATTTAAACTCATGAACATTCTGGAAAAATTCCATGACACTCATAATGTTCAAAATCTCAGGTTAAAAATTTCGAAAAATTTACCGGAAAAACAATGTTGCGGTTTATCGATTTTTAATAAAATAATCATAAAAATATGGAAAAATTATTTTCACTAACTTTTCAATTTTAGATCTGAAAAAGATAATAAAATGCAACATTAGACGTTTTTCCTAAGTCATAGATTATGTTTTATTAATTTTCACTAATAATGTCACTATTTATGCTATTTTTCTTCAAAAATCCATAAATCATGCAAAAAGACTTCTTTATAGCCAATTATTTTACACACATCTTGTAAAATTGCATGTGACAACATATTAATTTTCTATGACCAGATTCGAAATTTAACTCATATTAACCTATTTTTCACCTAAATCCGAATTTAATAATGAAAAATTCATTTTTCGAGCATAACAAGTCCAAAAATTATGAAAAATTACAGGTTATCTCAAAATAATATATGTAACAACATATCCAAAAACCAACTGAAAATTCGAAGTATAGCTAATTTTAGACCAAAAATGACATTTTTACTCATAAAATCACATTTAAATGTCATTATAGTGAAATATGAACAATAAAAATCCGTAAAATTAACCAAAATATCCTAAAACATTTTAGGACCAGAAATATTAACATGCATGCATGGAATTCGTGATATCTCATAATAACACAAATTTTACAAATTTTATTTGTTATTCTTATAACTCGGAAAAACTTTTAACCAATTTGCATGCAAACAACCGTGGCTCTGATACCGATTGAAGGAAATGTAGAATCATATACATACTAACATACTCAAATATGTCTAAATTAATTTGTCATAAAATTAAAACGGATTTTATGCATGCAAACAATAATAAAATAGAGGAGAAATCATGTCCTTACATTGATGATTTCGGTTAAATGGGCACAAGAGAGATCACCTTTCTCTCTTGTTCTTGAGCTTTTCCTTATGGAAGAACAAGATCCAAGTGTAGGATCTCTCCCTAAGCTTTATACCCAAGGCTTTCTCTTAATTTAATTAATATTACAAATACTAGTATAATATTAATCAAGTAGAAAATTGAACCAAAATATTTATAAAACACTTATATATTTCGGTTTTTGGGAGGAAGAAGATGGGAGTTTTTATCTCTCTAAAAACTCTTATTTTAGATTGTGTGTAGAATGAATAATACAACCATAACATTATAGTGTATATGTCAAAAATAAGAGGAAAAACCAAGTGGTTTTTTCCTCTCTAAAAAACCGGCCAAGAGGAGGTGGAGATGAGCCAATGCATGGACTCATTTGTCTTCACAATGCACCATAGGCTTGCATGGCTACTAAAGCAAAACAATCATTATGTTTAGCTACTAATTAAACAATTAATTAGCTTAAAAACTCCTCCAATTTTCGGCACTTTTAGTTAATATGGATTCCATATTAATTTTGTCAATTGTCAATATGTTACATGTCACATGTCACATAAACTTGTTATGTATTTTTATCATATTAAAAATCAACGTATTAATAAAAATACGTCACATACAAAAATCGACTTAGTAATTTCATAATTACTTGTGCCAAAAAATTTTACCAATTATAAATTACAACCGATTGTATTTATAACAATTCATTCAAATTTAATTGTTACATTAAACAATTATTTCATCCGAGTAATCATACAATTCAATTACTCAGACCGTATCTTATTTAATCACATTTCAATATGATACGTAAATTTTACTTCCAAAATCGTCCGTCAATTTTCAAGTAATTTAATTAACTCGTAACATTATACGATTAATTAAATAATCAATTAAGAGTGTTGCCCTATAGGTATGACCTAGGGGGTCAACTGATCACCACCGCAAATCACAGACAAGTAATGTCAAACTCTAGTCAGCCAATCATTACCGATATATGTTGACCAGTTGACAGTAACAAAATTACTTCCCAATTGTATTCTATATAATGAGATTTAAACATGTGATCATCATGATCAACAGTCGTGATCGCATTATTGTCGGAGGACACATATTCCAACAATGGGTTTGCCCCATTCTGAGTAGCAAAGTATTTGAAGACTCCGTGTATGGGTCAAGGTGAAACTGGATTGGATATTTGGAATGTGGAGCTTGGACATAAGAGGCTTTGATGAACAAATCTCTGGAGCTTGATTTTGTGGAGTTAAGGCTTTATGGGGCTATGGCTTGTAATGTGGCTTGGAAATGGAGTCTCTTGGTTTGATGTAGCCCGAGCACATAAAGGTAAGTTAAAATGACGTGGGATCAAGTTTCCATGTCTTGGCCCTAAAGGATGGGTATATTTGACAAGCTTTAGAGGATTCTCAAAATTCCTAACTATCTCCCTGGTAACGGTCTCGAGAAGGACTTAGGGCGTGTGATGTGTGAAAGGCTAAGTGGGTTGCTAGCTAACCATCTTTATTGATGTCCTGATTCTATATAGACTTCAGCAGTATTCCGCTCAATATTGTTCTTGATTCAGACTCAGATTCTTAGTCTGGAATATATTTCGGATTTTGCTCAGATACTTGATTCGGTTTTTGAGGATGACTTTAACTTTGGATATTGACTTGCTTGATTGAACCTCTTCTTTTGACTCTTTTGTGTTAGATTATGGGCATAATTGTGGCCTTGGATATTGACCTCAGTTTCTCTTGATTGCGCCTTTTGTCTTTGATCATGGCTCGTATTGTCTTGGATTTGCTTGCATAACTTGGATTTGGGTCAGACTAGCACCTTTGGTGTGAAACGGGTTGGTATTTAGTAACAGGGTTGTTTATTGTGGGGAATGGGCTTGCCTTCCGTCATGGATCGCTAACAAGGGCGATGGTCTGGATTCGTCCTAGAATCTCTTGAGATATGCTCGTCCTAAATTGGGGTATAGTGAGGTTTCTATTGCCAGACATGGAATAGGTAAGAAAAGAAAACGGAGTTTCAGGTCCTCTATAACTTGGAATGGAACATTGTTTAAGTGCACTCACATCGACTTGGAGCGTGTGGTTGTTGTTCGTTTTAAAAAACGCCTCAAAGCAATTCTTGTTGTCACAAGAAAAGGGTAAAGGAAGAGATATGATAGAATATGTGGATTGAAAAGTGTACTTTTATTGAAATGGATAATGAATGTATTTAACATAGACTCGAGAAGACACGTGACTCGTGGGAAAGCCCCCGGATTGTCACTAGAAATGGAAATGGACAAGAAGAAAGACACTAGAACAAATATGAGATAGAAAGCCTAAGACTCGGACTCGGACTCGGACTTTGACGTGATCTTAGATCCAGACTCATAATCATCGGCCCATGCTTGAACATTTTCTCTTCCAGCAACTGGCTTCGACATCTGGCTTTGAGTATTCACCTATTTGAGCACCCCGTCCTCATCATTGGGAATATTAGAAGGGTAAAGGCCCAAGAGACCTTCTTGTCTTTGAAGAGTAAGACACCCATGAGGGTTATTCTGTTCTCTTAACGGATTGAGGGTCGATAAAGATATCTTGCTGTGATCGAACATACAGTGGATGGTATATTTTCGTTTGGAGCATTCTTCAGTGACGTGTCCATTACCCCTATGGAATAAGCAATATTGAGAACCGTCCCAGAAGCGACCTCTCCTCTCGTACTTAGGGTCTGGGGTTGGACCGATTGGTTGGATCAGTCTTTTGGCAAAGAGTCTTTTAAAGGCTACCGTATAAGGCATGCCTAAATTGGAGTATGACTTTGAATGCCGAGTTCCTCTTTCTGGTGAAGGTTCTATAACCTTTACGTCGGTAATGTAGATTGCTTGATTGTTGGGCGGTGAACCTCCTTGGATGACTTCATTGATACGAACAATCTCTGCCGATAAGTTTTCGATGGTTTTGATGCCACCTTTCAAATGAGAGGTGTAAACCGGGTGTAGACAGTCAATAACGCCCTCAACCAATGTCGCCTCCTTCGACTGATCGGGTATTTGTGAATCTATTTTTCTTCTTTTCACCAAATAATTGGTGGATCTTTCATCTTTTTGATCATCTGTGATATTGAACTCCCTATACGATCGCTTAGTTTCTGTACCCGAATAAGTTAGGAGCGAAACAGAAATCCTACCATCCTCAATCCCATCTTGTATGACATGCTTGAGCTTATAACAATCTTCGGTACCATGCCCCCTACCCCTATGGTATTGACAATATGAATTGCCATCCCACGATTTAGATTTCTTTTCTGGATCTGGTGTAGGTCCTATTGGTTGAAAAAGATCTAGAGAGGATAATTTGTTCAAGGCTAGGGCATAAGGTATTCCTAGATTTGTGAATGACCTGGGAGAGTTGTTTAATTTCTCTGACGAAGGCTCCATGAGGTTGCCTTTGATTTTGACTCCTGGATGAGAAGAACTAGGAATAGATCGCTCACTTTTTGCTTTCTCCATGAGACCATGAGGTTGAGGGTTTGTCTGGACATTCTTCATCTTGAAAGATTGGGTCTCAAGCTTCTTATCCATTTCAGCAAATTGATTCCCCATGTGGGAAAGCCGAGAGTTTAGAGTATCAATGGCTCCCTCTATATTGGAAAGCATGAGCATTCCACTTTGGACATCGTCCTCCTTCGGCGCTTTGATTTCTTTGTCATCACGAGGATCGAGGAGATGAGAAAAGTCTAGGAATGATTCTTCATCGTGTTTAGTGCTGTTAGACCCAAGAGGGTCGGTCCCATCGAATTGCTCCACAAATGGTGGCATTGGAAGCTTGCCATCCTCGATCATATCCTGAATAATATGCTTTAGACAAAAGCATTCCTCCGTATCGTGTCCCCTACCTCGATGGTACTGACAATATGAATTGCCCTTCCATCTAGGGAATATCTTTTCAGGATCCGGGGTTGGACCAATTAGGTGAAGTTTTCCCTGGGAAACCAGTCTTTGTAGAGCTACTTCATATATGGTTCCGAGGTCAAGGAATTCCCTATGAGCTCGTCCCGGCCTTCTGGGTGGGGTTTGCAAGAGGTTAACTCCCTTGTCTTCATTGGCCTTCTTAGATGGGTGAGTTGTGTTGAAGCTATGCCCTGGCCTTGGGGTATGAGAAGATGGTAAAGGTTTCATCTTGTCTATCTTGTCTTCCATATTGGTGACACGAGTTCTCAAGTCTTCGACGTTGGCCTGAAGCTTAATGACTGCATCACTTAGTCCCTCGACATCGACAGATAAACGTTCTTGAACACTTTCATTGGAAATTGCAGAATTCCTACCGAGAAGAAAATGATACGCATTACGACTTGATTTGACATGGGATCACGCATACTAGAGCAACAAACAAAGGATACATGACGAGACGAGATGACTAGACTCTTGACTTGTGAATCCAGGAAATGTCGTGAGTGACTTCTCGTGTTTGGATTCACCGTGTTTGACCTTGACCTTTAGACTCGAGTGTTGACTTTGATAGAGTGACATTTATGTGGTTGACTTGATTGACGGGATTGGTGACACGTGTTAGTTCTAATTCGTGTGTTTAAGACAGACTTGACTCGAGGTTCGGGTATGTGTGTCCCAAACGTGTACTAGGAGAATTCAAGAAATGGATATGAGAATGACTCGATGTGTTAGCCTTGAGTGTATGAGTCGAGGTGTGGAAATGTTTAGCTCCTAATTGAATTGGGGTAGGGGGTCCAAAATGACGGCGTGACGCCTTAGGACTTGACTTGAATTTTGAAAAGACCCAAAATGTAAAGGAAGACGAGTTTATGACTCGACAGAGTTCCGACTAGGACATAGTCGGTTTGAATTTTGACTCTAACTTAGCCCAATTGAATTTACATATTCACATTTACACGGTTTGAAAAATATTTTGGTTTTTTTTCTTTTTCTTTTTCCTTTTTTTTTTCGGACCTTTTTTTTTTTTTTTTTTTTTTTTTTTTTTTTTTTTTTGTTGTTGCTGTTTTGTATTTAGTTTTGAAATAGGTTTTAGGCCCGAAGTTTGACTTGACATCTGGACAGAGCTTTGACTGGTTTTGCGCTAATATTGGCCTATTTCGAAAATTTTACATTTTGAAAGAGGTTTTGATTTTCACAAAATTCGTCATGGTTTCGTTTAGAAAATGGTGATCACATACACGCATTTATACAGGCATTATAACGGGATGTTGAGTGCATTTAAAAGGGTTTTTGCTTAAAAAGGTGGGTTGCCATACCGAACGATCAAACCCGGGATCTGTGGAGAGGCCCGTACCAAACAGGAGTAAGGCCGATTTCTAGTCCATTCCCTCGAGTAGTGAAAGTCCTTGATACAAACAAGAGTAAGTACCATGGTATGGTTGACGTCAATCGCTATCCATGTAACACCCCCATACTCCAAGTGCCTTACCAGGACCACTCAGGTATGAAGACATCACCATCTCGGTCGCCCGAGGTATGATAATCAAATAGACAAAACAGAAACAACATTTATTATAAATAGTTTAATGAATAAATACAATCCTCAAAACCAAACCAAAGTACGATACATTATTCCAAACTATCTGTTATCAACTGAAATGTAAAATAAACTAAGGCTACAGCGGAAGACTCTATCATCATGTCGTGGCCATCCCAGCTATCCCAGTACTCATCTCTATACCTGTTCAATATCTGCTCACCATCCCCGAATGGATCACCGCAGTTTACAAAACAACACCGGGTCGATACTAATCACACAATCAATATAGATAACAATAATAAGGCAAACAGACAATTGAATCACACACACACACACAACACCACCAACTCCCATCATCTCAATCTTGTCCCCTGGACCACCACTGCCGATGGGGGACCGCAACTGTTCCCACCTAAGCCCCGCTCATCGTACGAGCGATAACCCTGTCCCATTAATGTGCACATCCCCTTCCGTGGCGGGTTCCACGAAGGGCGAAACTAGGGCATGAAGTCACTCCCGCAAGTGACCCCACTCAGCCGAGAACGCATCTCGAGAGTCATAGACAACCAATCACAATCACAATCACAATCACAATCATCATATCAAACAACTAACTACAGCACATCACCAATATCCCATTATGGGACTAATACTGAGTAGGAAATCCTACCTGGAAAGCACAACACGCAGACGGTATCTACAAACAGTATCAAAACGGCTCCTCTACGAATTCTCCTCCTATCATACAGCACATAAAGACTACACATCACAAACTACACACCAAAACCCCCAATTCCTAAATTAGGGTTTAACCAATCTTAACAAAACATTATAAAAACTATATTAAAAGCTTACCCTCGACGCAAGGAATCCAACGACACGAAAAACGACAAGAACCGACCGTCTGAACTCCGGGAATTGCTAAGAATGCGATTAGGAAGATGAAGTGGCTGCTTTCTCTCTTAAACAAGGTTTTAGGTTTTGTAAAAGTGAATTAAAACAATGACGAATATGTTTAAATACCTTAATTGCATAATTAACAAAACCCGAGAAAAACTCCCCGTAAAACCGGACACTCGATCGAGTACCCAAGGTACTCGATCGAGTACCCCCTTACTCGATCGAGTACCCCAGCTACTCGATCGAGTACCCAACAGGTCAGAAACTATTTTATTTCGCAACTTGCCCTTACTCGATAGAGTAAGGGCTACTCGATAGAGTACCCCAAGACTTATAAATACGGAGTATTACAATCCATCCTTAGACCCAAATAAGAATTTGGACCGTCTAGACGGGACGATTGGTCGAATGGGTTGGGTTGGGCCTAAGAAGGCCGAATAAAACGATCTAGGAAGACCGAGTTATGAAAACCGACAACGGTCTTGTACAAACTAATCCCTAACCTTGTTCAAGTTTCACCCTTGGCTACACGTAAGTGTATTATCCCCAGCGGAGTCGCCAAACTGTGGACACGGGCCCACGGGGGCGAAAAGCGAAGCAAGCTTTTCTTTTGTTGTATTTGTGGAGTCGCCACCAATTTATTGTGGAAAATTGGAAACCGCTCGAATATTTCGTGCCATGTCAAGACACAAAGTAGTGACATGAACACCAAGAACTCGTTACCCTTAGCATTCTATGTCTAGAATGACTCTCGTGGATGCCAATGAACACAGGTGTTCACAGAGATCTGGAGTAAGGGGTGAGGGTACGTATTAGGAAGCTCTTTTGATCGAACACCTAATCCCGCCCGCCTCGATAGCGGGCTCTACTAATGATTAGGGAAGTTGTATGTACTTGATATGTTGTCGATTATACATGCAATGCAACATCCATTAGATTAATCCTAACATGTGAGAATTAACTAAGTCGGTGACCACGTAATTTAACATGCATTAATGTCGAAGTAGGGATTTAAATTGATTACATGTGAGAGCATACAAGCAATATGATAAAAAAAATACAATAAACAAAATTACAATAATTACATTGGATTAATTGATTTATGTCGAAAATACATTCAAAACGGATAATTTTAGAAAAGAAAGAATAAATAAATTAACAAACAGAAATTAGGTGATAATACGATTAATAGTTAATTAAATACGTAAACTAATAAACTAGGTCAAAGCAGAAACGGGAATTCAGAGACAGAAATCAACCGGGAACAGGCGCAGCAGAGCTGCGTCCCTCGGAAGAGGCGCAACAGTTGTTGCGTCTGTTCCTGGGTTGAGTTCTGGCTGTGAAGCCGGAATTGCAAATCGTTAATATTCACTGGTGATTTTAATGCTTGATTATATTATTTGACTCGGATGGAAGTGCTTAACATATTATTTACATGTGATTGATGTCATAAAAACGATAAAACATGGATAAGAACTAATTAGAACGAATATATACAAGATTAATAAGGTTAATTAACGAATACAAATTAAACAAACTAAACAAATTAATTAGGTTAAACAAGTCATTAATGATGAATTAACGATGGTGACGGTAAATAACAGATACAAGTATATCAAAGATGAATTCCAGAGATTCAATATAGGTAAATCGAATCTCTAAAACTCGAATTGACTTAATGACGAAAACCCGCAAAATATGGATTATAAGGGATTTAAGTCGGGATTTTGAAAGACGAATTAATTAATGATGATTAATGAATTACAGGTCAAAATTATCATATTCAAATTGTTATGTTAATGAAACAAAGAACAATTGATAACAAAACGAAAAACAAAAGGACGAAGGAAGAAGAAAGGAAGCAGGAACTGCGGCAGCCTCACGAAGAGGCGCAGCAGGTACTGCGTCCTTTCTCGACGGTTGTCTTCTGATAATCCGTAAAAAGGGTTTTTAAACAAGGTTTTACAAATCGGTTTTAAGAATACTTTCGACATAAATCTTACAATATTAATTACGATAATAAAGAACAATAAACAAAAGAAGGATTTACACCCTCAGACTTACATGTTTGACGAAACGAGATGAACTAAGTTAACGTTTAGTGATGCTCGACTCGAATGTACGACGAAAGTGCCCTCTAGGAGGAAAACGAATAAGATTGATTAATGTTGATTGATGTGGAGTTGGTCAAATTGGTCGGTCATGCAAAACGAGGCTGGTACTCAGAAAGATCCGAGCTTACGTGGTCGAAAGTTCAAGCACGTAGGCGCCAAAAAGTAAGAACGTGGTCTAGAATGCAAAGGGAGAAGAGAAGGGCGGACACTCGTGTGAGAAATATGAGAAACGAAGCTCCCTGTTTATACTAATCACGGAATTAGGGTTTAGGAAAGGAGAGAAAGATCCGGAAACAACCGACTTAGGTTAAACACGGAAACTTGGACAAAAAGAAAGCCTGGGGAAACTTGGACAAAAAAACCGACTTAGGAGAGAAAGATATAGAACTTTCTGTGAAATAGGCCTGACCCAAAAAAGTCGTTATCACCTCGTAAAATGGGCCTAAAGGTCGGGTTGTCATTTTAACTAAATGAAATGCACATTTTGTAATGTAAACTTTAAGTTTAGCCCAAAGAAGTGACATGGGACTCAAAATGAGATATACCCACAACATTTTATGACATCCTAACCTTAGGTAGACAAGGACATTGCTTTGACTCGGGATTTGACGGTTTTAAGAAATGAAGAAGGTTTTTGACCCGGACTCTAAATGTACTCTAATTACTGCCAAAACGACCGTAATGACACCTAGATGATGATTATGAGGTAGACACAAGTATTTGAGCTATCACTTGACGATAAACTTACGAATTGTCATAAATCGTTCCGTGTACCAAACATGCGGCCCAATCATCACCGGGTGGCTTGCGGGAGGTGCAGAAATGAGGTATCTACACATATGATCTTTCATATTTGCAAGGAAGGTTCATACCTCCAACAGAAGTCCAGGACCGACAGTGGCAGGAGAAGTCCCCTTCTCCATCAACTTCGGACGCACCATGGCCCTCATGTAGCGTGTGGGGACCGCAAAGCTAGGGGTAACCTACTCGCAACGACCTAGGCTCCTCAAGTCAGCAAGAAACGGAAGAAGCTTCGTCGATAGTCTCTCCCCCTTGTCTCCGAGGTAAATCGAAGACAAGAACCACCACAGCCACAAGCGAGCCCGCTGCTCAGTAGTACAAGGTGGTGGAGGCACCATGCGTCCATCCATCCTCACCCTCGCCGAAACCCTATCGCCAAAGTAGTCCCTGACGTAGGTACTCGGCACGAAACCAGGAACCTGCGCTGGGTTAGCAGCCAGGTTCCAGCCGATCAGACTCCTCGCCTCGGTCAAGTCTACTCTCATGGCCATCGACGGCCACACCAACGGCTCATATCCACACGGTAGGCCCGAGAGTATGCCGTAATCCTCCAAAGTGACCCCGATCTCTCCAAAAAGCATATGGAAAGTCGAGGTCGTGTCGCTGAACCGATCAAGAAAGGCTCGAATCAGGCAAAGGTTAGCCCGAATCTTCCTTTCCTTGATCTCCCTCCAACCTCGCACCAAGGCGCCGAAAGCTCCCTGCTCGATGATAGCCTTCTCCTTCTCCGAAAGCTTCCCAAAGGCGTCCATCATTATCGTGTAACAGGAGAAGGATCTCATGCTCCCAGCCTCCTGCGCCAATACAAAAGAAAGCTTTCTTAAGCATACAAAGTGCAAATAAACAAACAAGGATATATTTAAGAAATAAATAAATGAATTAAGAAATGACAAGTTGAAGGCTTACCATACTCCTCGCCGTCCTGTACGACAAGTGGCTCTCCACCGCCCAAATGAGATGTCTACCATCCCATTTCTCGGCCCACTCAGGTGCTCCTGCGAGCTGATGGCCGCCTCATCCCACATTGGCCCTCCGCGAGGCCTCCTCCTCCATCTCCTGAACGGTAGAAGGCTTAACGTCGGTCACCATGAAGTCTCTCCCCGACGTTGAAGGAATATCCTTTATAAATCAAAGTAAACAAAGCAATGCTAAGCGTGTTTTCAAGCAATTTTGAGCATTTTGAGCATTTAAAGACGGCATTTCTGGCCATCTTTGGCCACGCTTTCCAAATTCCAACCACACACGTGGTAGCATGAGTCAATATGAGTCTAAGTTCGAGCTTAATAGCGGGTTTGAGTCGAAAATTCAGCAGCATTTCGCTATAATGTCAATTATGCCATATAAAGGTGTCCCGCAGAAGCTGTCACAAATCAAAAATCCGGCATGATCGCAAGTTTACCGACTACTCAAGGGTTCCATAACACCAAGTTTCATAAAAAAATGGGCTAGTATAGGGCCATTTTTGAAGGGTTTTAAAGTTTAGTAGAGAGATCGTCACATTTCGCCCTCAAATCCTTAATACTCGACGAAAATTCGAAAGGGATATATGGTTGTGTTCCTAACATGTCCAATTACTCATTTCTAATGTCAATTTCATAAGGCAAATTCATTTGGGACAAAAGCCCCAATTTTTCGACATGAATGGGTATAAAAACCCTAATTTCCGACCCCAAAAACAAGCTCAAATGCAAATTAAAGCAAGGACAAGACACATACCTTGATTAGTCATGGTTTATGCCGAGATTTGATCAAGTTCTTGACGGAATGTGGTTGAGTTTTTATGAAGAAACGAAATATTTGTGTTTTGAAATGAAAATAAAACACGACTTAAGTCGGGTTTTTACCCAGACAGGGATGAGCTTGGGAAAGGACGCAACACTTGATGTGCCTCTTCCAAAGGTCGCAGCTTTTGCTGCGCCTCTTCCTCAACTAGTTTCCTCAAAATTCGTTGAAATTCGTTATAAGTTCGTTATTTGTGGGCCCAGGCTTCATGTGCCTCTTCCCCAACATATGACTCCTTTTTGGATGTTCTCTTCGTCCGAATCGGTATTTTCTCCTCAATAGACTACAGATAACCACGATATTTTATTTCCCAGCGAGAGTTCATGGTCACCAAATATAGTTCACGAGCTTATCCTCTTTATTGGAATTTCGTTTGTGACTTCCCGAGCGGATTTTCTTTCCTCAACGAGTCAAAGGGCGTGTCGAACCTTTATTCTTTCCTCAACGATGCAAAGGGCGTGTCGAACCTTTATTTTCTCATCAATGATGCAAAGGGTGTGTCGAACCTTTATTTTCTCCTCAGCAAGGCAAAAGGGCGTGTCGAACCTTTATTCCTCTCAACGATGTAAAGGGCGTGTCGAACCTTTATATTCTCCTCAGCAAGGCAAAGGGCGTGTCGAACCTTTATTTTTCTCAGCAATGCAAAGGGCGTGTTGAACCTTTATCTTCTTTTCCTCAGCGATGCTAAGGACGCATCGTTGTTGACCTTTATGATTCTTCCCCACGGTACCAAGAGAGTACCATAGCCAACTCAGGTATGGTTTATTCTTATGGCTGGTGAGCTTCCTTACGTAGTCTAATGGACTTTAAACGACCCTCCCCGATAGTCAACAGACTCTAAAATGCTCCCGACGATAGGTTCTTGGTTCAGACCCCTAGAGCCGCCTCGCGTCGCCATAGTCGTCAGGTTTTAATCTTCGATTGACCTGATTGATATACTTTAACTTTTGCCTTGTCCAAGCCTTAGTCAAAGTGGGGGCTCTGTAGATACCTCATTTCTACACCTCCCGCCAACCACCCAGTGATGATTGAGCCGCATGTTTGATACGCGGAACGAATTTATGACACTTCGTAAGTTCATCAACAAGTAATAGCTCAAACACTCGAGTCAACCTCACAGTCGTCATCTACGCGCCGATACGGTCATTTTGACAGTAATTAGAGTTCATTTGGAGTTCGGGTCAAAAACCGCTTCATTTTCTAAAAACCGTTTAAATGCCGAGTCGGAATATTCCGGAGTGTTCTAGAATTCTCTAGATATTTATTCCTAATTAAATTTAAATATTTTTAAGGAAATATCTTCCGCATATTCTGTTTCACGGAATAAGGAAGTGTATATCTACCGAAATTCCATAAAAAACGCGAAAATCTTTCTTGCTGAGGAGGAAACCTCTGGGGAAATGACGCAGTAGGTGATGCGCCTCTTCCAAGGGTCGCAGTGGCCGTTGTGCCTTTTCCCCAGCCCTTTTTCAATGCTTTCCAGAATATTTCCGTGATTTTTTTCCGTATCGTCCGTGTCATTCCTAAACTCCTCCATAGGTTTAGTATAAATAGAGACCTTCGGTCTCCATATTTGGCACGCGAGTGTTCCGCCCCTTATTTCTCTCTCTTTGCATTCTAGACTACGCTATTGCTTTCGACGCCTACGTGCTTGATCAATCGACCACGTAAGCTCAGATCATTCTGAGTCCCAGTCACGTTGCATAAACCGACCAATTTGACCAACTCCACTTAATCAATCTAATCAATCAATCTTTTAAATCCTTTAACAAGGGCACTTTCCGCGCATATTCGAGTCGAGCAATCACTAAACATTAACTTTAGTCAATCTCGTTTCGTCGAACATATAAGTCTGAGGGTGTAAAAACCTATTTATTTATTGTACTTTTATTTTGTATCGTCTAATGTAAGGTCTATATCAAAAGCACGTTCAAAACCGTCCTAAAATCCATCTTTTAAAACCGTATTTACAAAATAGCGGAGGTCTGACGTCGAGAAGAAACTCAGGAGCAGCTGCGCCTCTTCGAAGAGTCGCAGCACCTGCTGCGCCTCTTCTTGAGGCTGCCGCTGCTCCTGCTCTTCTTCTTCTTCCTCGACCTTCTGCAATTTTCTGTTTTTCTCTTATTCTTTCGTTTCTTTTGTTTGTTTCAGTACATAAACATGATTTTAATAATTCCTTTTCAAATTATAATGCATAGTTCGACATAAATCCTTTATAATTCAATATTTGCGGGTTTTCGTCATCTTTTCAAACCCGGATTTTAAAGGGTCGATTTCCTCATACCGATTCTCTGGAAATCGTCATTGGTACATAGTTTTCCTTATTTATTTTCAATTTATCAAAATTAATTCCGTTTTCAAGTTCAAATTTTCGACCTTTATAAAACCCGACATCGTATAATCATTAATAATGTAAATCACTGTATTACTTTGTTTAACTCGTTCTTTAATTTGAGTTGTGATGATATTAGTATGTACATAAACATGCTAAATCACTTCAACTCGAGTCTTAAATCAATAATCGACCTTAAATTTACCAATGAACATGAACAATTTGCGATTCTGACTTCACAACCAGAATCCAACTCAAGAACAGACACAGGAAGTGTTGCGCCTCTTCCAGAGAACGCAGCAGATGCTGCGCCTGTTCTGGGTTGGCTTCTGTCCCTAAACTCTTTCTCGCTTTGACGTAGCTCTTAATTACAGTTTAAATCGACTATTATCCGTATTACCACCTCTAATCTGACATATTTTCATACTTTAATTCCTAATTTTATTTTCTTCTTCAAAATCTCGTTTTGAGTCTGCTTTTGACGTAGATCAAATAAACTTTATAATTATTATAATTTTAATTATTTTAATTCATTTATTCTTATCTTGTATGATTTATTTCCTTGGCTTTCACATGTAATTAATCTAACATCAACTTCGACCCAATTGTTTGCTAAAATATATGTTAACCGACATAGTCTAATTTCACATGCTAGGATTAATCTATGTTTGTTGCATTGCATGCATTACATCGACGACATATCGAATATGAACAATTTCCCTAATCATTAGTAGAGGCCGCTATCGAGGCGGGCGGGATTAGGTGTTCGATTAAAGAGCTTCCTAATACGTACCCTCACCCCTTACTCCAGTTATCTCTGGACATCCGTGTACATTGACATCTTCGAGAGTCATTCTAGACATATAATGCTAAGGGTAATGAGTTATTAGTGTCTATGTCACTACTTTCTGTCTTGACATGACACGAGGTATTCGAACGGTTTTCAATTTTTCCACAATAAATTGGTGGCGACTCCACAAATGCAGGCTTATTCAACCTTTCACCGGTTTCAATGCCTCACAAATCGGTAGCGGCCCATGACGTGCTTTGGCAAACCAAGGTTCCGTGGGAGAAGTGCCGCTGCCTCGAGACCAACGCGCGGGTGCACGCGGCGCAGGTGGCCCATGTCCACAATCCAGAAATTGTTTTTTTACAGGGACCCTTTTGTAGCTTTTCGTGGATGCGAAAAACCGTTAGGAATTTCTCCGTTAACCCCTTTTTTAGCGGGTTTGTTATGGTCAAAATCGATCCCGCTTACGACTAATGGTGAGTGTAGGCTGAACAAATAACCCCGTGAACGGGCCTAGAAAATATTCCAAGTTATTTTTATTAAAAAAGAAAATGAAAAGCAAAAGTTGTAAATTTTTGATACGAAGTGTAATACACGTGGGATACTAGTTCATACCTATGTTACTTGACACTTCAATTTGGTCACATGTCGTGTGTCCCACATGACAAACACTCCAACACTTAATTTTAGATTAAACGGGAAAATTACTTTATTCGTCACTTCGACAATTTGTACTATGTCCGACCTTAGAGCCGAGTTAGAGTAATAAGTCCATAGAGTAAGATGAATAAAAGAATATTAACAACACAAATTCTTGTTTAAGACGAAAAAATCCGTCTTAAACCTTAAGACGAGTCAAATAGATACCAAAATGGCAGGACAAAGATGTCTAGAAAATGTCAAAAAGTTTTATTCCTATTATCATCAAGTGTTAGTATTTGAATCCGTTTTACAGATTAGACGAATACTCCATTTTAAATAAGACCTATTTTATAAACAAGAGTAAAGAAACAAATTTTAATGTTTGTAATTGATTATCGATTACAAAGTTAAGTGTTTTATTGAGCACTAATTTTGAATGTTTGTAATTAATTATCAATTTATTAAATGATTTAATATTGAATAATGGATAGTTATCTCATGTTTATGTCCCATATGCTCAATTTCACAAATAGACGTCGCATCCTAGACATGACTACCGAGTCTATTAGATAAAGTACTGTACAAATTATAATGCTAGACTTTACTTTTTCTTCGAAGCTTTGTTTTTTTGTTATGGTATGTTAAGTGAGAGGAGGTTCTTATTATATGAGGTGTTCTAGGTAAATAGATAAACACAAATACTCTAAAAACACAAATAAAAACACTAACAAAACTGATACCTTCCTCGGCAATGACGTCAAAATTTGACTCGTCTAAAACATCGCAATTAAAAGCGGTCAAATTCCAATTTATAACCTCACTAAATGCTTACTAAAGACTCAAAAAGTAAAGCCGAAAGCAAGGGTTGAACCCAAGTGAAGAGGGATTTGTTATCGCTTTCCAAATGCATAAATAGAACAATTGCAATTAAATAAAAGGCAAGTATGTAAAAGAGGGGGGGGGGGGGGGGGTTTGATTTTTAAAGTCACATCTTAAACAAGAGTAAGGGACAAGTAACAAACAAGCAATCAGTCAATTGTAAGATGGAAACATATCAATTTTAAGAAGCACTTAACTCAATCACATTGATGAACCTCTACTGGTTGATCCTTGACACAAATAATTCCCCAATTAATTATTATTACCTTATTGTGGAAATTACTCTCTTAAACCTCCTTAATAGTGGTTAATGACAAGGAATGACACTTAATCAATCATCAACCCAACTCATTAACATAATCAGAGTAGAAATCACATACATTGGTTTAATTAACAAGAAGATAAAAGTTTGAGAGATTCAATAAGGGTAACTAGACACAATGAACACAATTAATGTCTAAATGCAAGTTAACCCCTTTCTTGTAGATCAAGTTAGGAGGAAATCACACTCACTAATTAAAGCACAAGATGCTTTAATAGAATTGCAAGGAAATCACACTTAATAATTCTAACAACAACGAATAAAAGAAATTGATAAGATAAAGCAACAAGGAAATCACACTTAATTACTTTAATCAAACAATAATTCCAAGATCCAACATTAAACACAAGGGATTAACAATAATAATAACAAGGGCTTTTTTTGATAACTTATACCTTGAATATCTCCCTTTTTCAAATCTTATACCTAAGATAACTTTCCTTAAAATCTTATACCTAAAATAACATTTTCTTCCAAACTTGATACCAAATCTCGAAAAAAGCCTTGAATTAACGATCTTGCCCTTACTATTTAAACATCACCCTTTCCCCCCGCCTATTAACCCACACATCCACGATTACAAATACTAAAAATCATCAAATTAGTAATGGCAAAATCATCAATTTATTGCTTTTTTTAAAGATTTGGTACCAAGTTTAGAAGAAATATTATTTTAGGTATAAGATTTGAAAGAAATATATCTTAGGTGTAAGATTTGAAAAAGTGAGTTATTCAAGGTATAAGTTATCAAAAAACCCTAATAACAATTAGAGAAAGATTAGAGTGTCTTACAACCAAATGATTACACCTTTAGGATTGGATTAAGAAAATGGATTAGTTCTCCATTCTAGATCTAAAACCACCATAATAATTCCCATGATTACAACTTTGATTCTTGTTAAGCCTCCACTAAATGAGATGTCTTGAGAACCTAATGTCTTCATCCTTTTATAGCCTATAACTAAATGGGAGTAATGAGCATTAGATTGTGTGCATGGTCCATAACAAAATGGAAGAGTAAGAGGAATAGGCTCACGGTGAGCTTTTTACAGAGCCGAAGAGCTCACGGTGAGCCTTTTGGGCTGTTTTCCCTCTTTTCTTCGATCCTTTCTCTTCCCTATGACTTGGTTAGTCTTCCTTCTTTCTGGCTTGTATATGTTTTACACCATAGTAGACTTCAAGGCAAGTCCTTGCCTCCAATCATTGACCAAGCTCCATTACTAACCCGACATTTAGAAGTTGGTATTTATAGAAGTAAGTCATGTAAAAATCGCTTCCAATGCCCCTTATATGCATAATAAGCGAAATCGATAGTAATATAATAAGCTTATCAGTACCCTTGAATGGTTTCCCTTTTAGTTAATTTACGCCACTTAGATAAGGAAAATGGCTATTTTTTTGTAGATACATCCTTTGATTTGTTCATGTGCTTAATGTAGGATGCATCGCCATTTTGGCAAGCCCCGCCTTGCCTTGCAAGAAGGCATTCTACCTCATGAATGTCTTGTTTTGAGTTGAAGGTGTAACGCCCCGAAAACAAGCAGGTTGCTTAAAATAGCTCTTTTTAAACAATAGACAACAACAGAATTACAAGGGCGTCACCGCCATATTTCCCCACCGGAAAATACAAGGCTTATAAAATAAAACAAATAAATAAACTATTAAAGTTAAAAACTAATAACTCTATTTACTAATTATACATCTTATTCTTCTTATCTTTTATATGAATTTCGTCACACTTGGCCTTCCCCGACTGTATCTGAAAAAGAGTGAACGTAACGGAATCAGCCAACCACTGGCTGAGTATGACTCCAATGCCTCCACGGGCCTTATGTCATTATTATTAAATAATAGTTCTCATCATATAACAAAATATAATAATGTCAGAGTACCTAGCTTACCAGAGACGAATATGGTATCCAAATATTTTAACACCTTATCATTCCCATAATAACCATGTATATATTCACATCACCTAAATACCGGTATACCATTACTGAAGAGATAGACATTACGTATTTCACATGGGCCAACGCTCCTTTAATTAACATGGAGCAACCGCCCACCTATAGTTTATATGGAGCCAACGTCTCGGCTGCCAACGCTGCCCCTTTAGTTCATATGGAGCGAACGCCCCTACTGTGTACACAGTTTCGCTTTTCCAAATAATGTCATCTCAACCAATAATCGTATCCTGAATGCTACAATTGGCTAATTATACATTATAACAACAACACCATTATCTCAGCATACATTCATAAGACGGTAACTAATATACCATGTGAGCAGTATAACCATTGTAATACCCCATGTTAATTGAAGAGGTCCAGTGATAGGCTTAAAATGACTAGTGCTTAAAGAGATTGAAAGTACTACTCATATCAACAAAGTGCACTTTCTTTTATGGTCATCCATGCAAAAGAACTCAACAGTTAAGCGTGCTTGGCTGGGAGTAGTCTTAGGATGGGTGACCTCTTGGGAAGGTTCCCGGGATGCGCATGAGTGAGGACAAAATGCGCTATAAAGGACCCGTGTTGATATGTGGGCCATGTACACCGCCTGGTGAGCTATCATAAGTAACCGCTCCCGACCCGGTTTGGGCCTGGGTGTTACAAGACTGTAACAACCACGGTAAAACAAGAATATATATTAAGTTCAAGGTGGCGGAAAGACCCTGGCACCGTGGTAGCTACTAAATAAAAACCGAGTACTCAAATGGAAATACAAGGTCTATGGGGAATAAATACCCTATAACCGAAATGAAATAAAAGTCTAAAACAAGAGTCAAATAAAACTAATAGAGTGCGCTAAACAAAGGCGCTCGCTAGCTCACTCGATGCAACCCCAGACAATATAAGCAACCATCATCCAACTGTCAGTCATAAGAATGACAGCCACAGTCAATGGGGGAGTAACTCGGACGTCCTCCCAGCCATATTACATCACGATAAAGAAACCAAGTAATTAAGACAGATCAATAATATACAAATGACTTACCAATTGACTTATCACACAATTAAAACATTAGATCATTATAAAATTATTAAAATTTTAAACTAAATAAATCAAATGACTCATTTAACAAACGTAAACTTATTAAACCAGACATATTAAAAAAGTTACCACTCGGTAAGGTGAAACTTCAAGGCGACCTATCACTGTTACCCTATCCTTACGGTAGGACTATGATAAATATACGGTCATAGTCTAAGTATGGCCACACTCTCGGGACAAACAACCCTGATTCGACGATCACCAAGCCTATAAACATCCAGGCTGATGACCCCATACACTACATATTAGCCTATAAACAACCGAGCTAACAGGACGACTCCGATCAGCCTAGATTGCCCATACGCACAGCTACAAAGATATAAGTGAAGCGGATAAAATAAAATGATTCATAATTACTCGAGTCGGTCAACCAATTAATATGAACCAAAAATAAGTTAGAAGTAAATGCCCACATGCACTACAACTCAAATATTATTAGTCAGTACGTGTACTGCCTTATCATACATGCGAAGATACAATAACATAACACTCATGTAAACAAATACTAATATAATACTTCCAAATCTTACATAAATCAAATAATGCACACACAATTCTTAACATGTTTACAAACTTACTGCACGAGCAACACAAGACAACTAAGACCAGAACACTATCTAGCAAGCTCATAGGCACAAGCCAAGACGAGCCTTTTCAGGAGAAACATCCACAACGTACACCATACTAAGGCATTCTAGCACAAACCCAAATCCCAACCATTAACCATTCAGGTGACAAAGGTTCGTTGCCAACCCGCGGGCGCTGCTCGCGCCGGACCATGACTAAAAAAACAACAGTAGCATGAATTAACAGCATCAGGACATAATAACAGTAGTAATAAGAAGTGGCGGCACCTATATGTCAATGACAGTGTGAATATTAATTGTCAAGGTAGGTGTTTGATAGCTTTTTAACAAACAAGAGAGCCATACAAAACCCATTACTAACCACTTTCACCATATTAATCGTATAACCACCATTACAACAATATAAAACAATTACGTACCATTCATCATTGTTACCTATTTATTAAGGCTTAAGCGATGAGCAAATACAAAGAATTTTTGTGTCCATATTAGAACATAGAGATAGGGTACATATCGAGCCAAACAATATTTCATGCAAACAACACTTCCCAACAAAATTATATCTCATTTGAACAATATTTCTAAGGCACAACCTTATTTCTAAGGCGTTTTTCCTTCTTATCCAAGATGCGAATAGGTCGCTCCCATAGGTCAGGTTAGGCTTAATCTCCAAGACTTCAGTCTGTAGGACGTGACTAGGGTCGCTAATGTACTTCCTTAACTGAGAAACATGGAACACGTGATGAAGGTTTCCAAGATTAGCTGGCAACTCCAACTTGTATGCCACCGGACCAATTCTCTTGATCATCTCATAAGGACCAACATATTTAGGACTCAACTTCCCTTTGATCCAAACCTTTTAACACCCTTCATCGGTGAAAGTTTGAGGAACACGTTGTCACCTACCTCGAACTCCAAAGGTCGCCATCTTATATCTGCGTAAGATTTCTACCTATCTTGGGCTGCCTTCATCCTTTCTCGAATCAGCTTGACGCCGTTAATGGTCTCTTGTAGCTTCTCAGGTCCTAATTCACGGACTTCGCTAGCTTGATCCCAACATAACGGACTACGACATTTCCTCCTGTACAAAGCCTCATAAGGAGCCATCTTGATAGTTGCATGATAATTATTGTTGTAGGAAAACTCGACCAAAGGTAAATTCTTCTCCCAACTCGCTTGAAAATCCAAGGCACAAGCACAGAGCATGTCTTCAAGGGTTTGAATAGTTCTCTCCGTCTGTCCATCTGTAGCGGCATGAAAAGCTGTACTCATCATCAATTTGCTACCCATAGCCTTCTGCAACACGGTAGAGAATGAAATGCTTCTCAATGTCTCTGGTCCACTCAAACATCAGCACAAGATCAACTATTCCATCATAAATCTTTGCGTTACTCCTAGCAATCCGACTTGAAATATTGGTATACTGGTTGTTGTTGTTGTTGTTGTTGTTGTTGTTGTTGTTGTTGTTGTTGTTGTTGTTGTTGTTGTTGTTGTTGTTGTTGTTGTTGTTGTTGTTGTTGTTGTTGTTGTTGTTGTTGTTGTTGTTGTTGTTGTTGTTGTTGTTGTTGTTGTTGTTGTTGTTGTTGTTGTTGTTGTTGTTGTTGTTGTTGTTGTTGTTGTTGTTGTTGTTGTTGTCCTAATTCTGGAGCAATTGAGTAAGATCTTGGAGAATCGCATTGTTCACATTACCAGGTCTGCCTGCCATCTTTTCTCAAAATAAGATAAGTTTAGAACCTAACAATGGTGCAAATCACCCAAACAAACATACACATGCAGACTACAACTTTAGGTCCTTAATTGTCTACCCATCTCTCACTTTAGTCATTAAGGTTAAGCTTAAATTTTAATATTTTATTTGGCGTTACCGAGTGTAAGCGTCGGGAGAAACCATGCTCTGATACCAACTGTAACAACCACGGTAAAACAAGAATATAAATTAAGTTCAAGGTGGCGGAAACACCCTGACACCGTGGCAGCTACTGAATAAAAACCGAGTACTCAAATGGAAATACAAGGTCTACGGGGAATAAATACCCCTATAACCGAAATGAAATAAAAGTCTAAAACAAGAGTCAAATAAAACTAATATAGTGCGCTAAACAAAGGCGCTCGCTAGCTCACTCGATGCAACCCCAGACAATATAAGCAACCATCATCCATCTATCAGTCATAAGAATGACAGCCACAGTCAGTGGGGAATAACTCGGACGTCCTCTCAGCCATATTACATCACGATAAAGCAACCAAGTAATTAAGGCAGATCAATAATATACAAATGACTTACCATTTGACTTGTCACACAATTAAAACATTAGCTCATTATAAAATTATTAAAACTTTAAACTAAATAAATCAAATGACTCATTTAACAAACGTAAACTTATTAAACCAAACATATTAAATCAGTTACCACTCGGTAAGGTGAAACTTCAAGGAAACCCATCACTGTTACCCTATCCCTACGGTAGGACTACGATAAATATACGGTCTTAGTCTAAGTATGGCCACACTCTCGGGACAAACAACCCCGATTCAACGATCACTAAGCCTATAATTATCCGGGCTGATGACCCCATAGACTCCATATTAGTCTATAAACAACCGGGCTAATAGGATGACTTCGACTTGCCTAGACTGCCCATACACACAGCTACTAGGATACAAGTGAAGCGGATAAAATAAGACGATTCATAATTACTCGAGTCGGTCAACCAATTAATATGAACCAAAAATAAGTTAGACGTAAATGCCCACATGCACTACAACTCAAATATTATTAGTCAGTACGTGTACTGCCTTATCATACATGCGAAGATACAATAACATAACACCCATGTAAACAAATACTCATATAATACTTCCAAATTTTACATAAATCAAATAATGCACACAAAATTCTTAACATGTTTACAAACTTACTGCACGAGCAACACAAGACAACTAAGACCACAACACTATCTAGCAAGCTCATAGCCACAAGCCAAGACGAGCCTTTTCAGGAGAAACATCCATAATGTACACCATACTAAGGTATTCTAGCACAAACCCAAACCCCAAGCATTAACCATTCAGGCGACAAAGGTTCGTTGCCAATCCGCGGGCGCGGTTCGCGCTGGACCATGACTAAAAAACAACAGTAGCATGAATTAACAGTAGCAGGACATGATAACAGTAGTAATAAAAAGTGGCGGCACCTATAAGTCAAAGACAGTGTGAATATTAATTGTCAAGGTAGGTGCTTGATATCTTTTTAACAAACATGAGAGCCATACAAAACCCATTGTTAACCACATTCACCATATTAATCGTATAACCACCATTACAACAATATAAGCAATTACGTACCATTCATCATTATTACCTATTTTCTAAGACTTAAGTGATGATACAAATACAAAGAATTTTTGTGTGCATATTAGAACATAGAGATAGGGTACATATCGAGCCAAACAATATTTCACGCAAACAACACTTCCCAACAAACATATAGATCATTTGAACGATTATCGACTAATCTAGCATACAAGTTCGCAAAACCGCGACGTATTACCGAGGACAGTCATCGACGTTACCTTTTAGCGCTTAATCTTCAATGGAATCGTCAACAATGTAAGAGTCGGCATTTGGGTCATCCGAGTTTGAACCTATGTCGAAATCGGAACGGAAAGGCGTTAAACATACACGTTTTAAAGCTATTGGAAAACGTGTAAAAAGAAGTAAAGTGGAACGAAAATGGTACGACTGGGAAGCTTACCACGAGATGATGAGAATGGCGCAAAAATTACTGAAAATCGTTAAGAAACGAGAGAGAACGGAACTGCCGAAAAATAGTGTTTGAACTGGAGAAAAAGGTAGACGAGGAGTTGATATTTTATGCCAGAAGAAGACTAGCGGCTGACTCTTATAAGAAAAAAACTATTGCTAACTGAAACGATAGATTAGCTACTATAATCTTGAGATGTGATATGATTTTCAACAACCCAAATTTAAGAGTTGACTAAATTAGCTCAGTTACGGGTTTACGTAAAAGCTTGGAGATTAAGCTTAGCATCAAAATGGTCTTATACAATGAGAAGGATACAGTCGTATCACCTTAATCAAAATAAATCTAATAATATTAGTAACAAATAGCTAGCGGTAAGTAAGGTATCGTATCCACAGGGAGGCGGTAATAATCAGTTTGTTAATGTCTAAGTTCGAATTTAAGGGTGTGTTTGGATTGAGAGATTTGGAGGGAATAGAAAGAGAGATATAGTAGAGAATTTGAAATTCCTTGTTTGGATAGCAAATGGGTGTGGAGGGAAATGGAGGGGAAGAGATTTGGAGGGAACCAATTTCCCTTCTCCAAGTCTAATCAAAATCTCTCCATAATAGGCAAGATTTGGAAAGAAAATGTATCCAAACACCCACACTTCATTCCCCCTCCCCTTCCCTTCTCCCTCTTTCCCTTCCCTCCTCCCCCCTCCCTTCCCTTTCCCTCCACTTTTGCTATCCAAACACACCCTAAAGTAACAATTTTTGGGGGTTTTGATTGTTTGATTTCTAACAACTAATAACAATATAAATAAATAAGACGAATTCTACAATATTAAAAGGTCTAGGGATTAGGTTCACTAGGTAGTTATTCGGGGGTGAGATTTAACTTATTGATAGAGCAATTTATATTGTTTAAGGTCATAAGACCGGTCGATTCTAATATGTCCTTTTGTTCTAATTTAACATGCAATCACTATCATTAAATTAGTTCTATTCAGCTGTCGTAGCCTTTATTAGTCTTAACCCGATCAGTGAAAATCCTAGTTTATGCAATACTAATTATTCAACCCTGCAGAAGCTAATCAACTAGATTCAAACCAACAAGCTGAACAACAACAAAGAGCAATTTAACTATCAATTCATCAATATAATTCCCCTTTATAACAACCTACATCCCCATTCATCGTAGACAAGAGAATTAGCTACTCATATTAAAGCGAAGGACAACAATAGCAATAAAAAGAAACATGATGGAAAACAATAAAAGATGAATAACGATTGAATAATAATTATTGAAGAAAGATTAGGAACAACACCGTAATAATAACGAAGAACAAGTTTAGATCTGAAAGTAAGAACAAAACCAAACTAAACTAAAGGTATTTGAGAGTTTTCTAGGGTAACTCTTCCGTAGCTACCGAAAATAAAGCGTAAATAAACTTGGGGTATGATTTAGGTATTATAGTAAAACATAACCGACTTAAGGAAATTGCGGAAAATTCTGGAAATAACAGGATCCTTGATCGAGCCCATGGCCACTCAATCGAGTACAGAACATCCTCGATCGAGCCTATGCTCAGTTGATCGAGGAACCATCCATCTTCACCTCTTTTCCTCGTGTTGTCTTCTTAACTTCTCTTCTTTCATTCTTATGGATTCCCGTGCCATGCTTCGTGTATTCCTTCATGCCCACTCCGCGATGCCCATTTCATTCCTCTGCTCCTCAAATGCATCATTCCTGCATTAAACATCAAATAGCGGAAGTAACAACATTCTAACATAAAAGGCATGTGATTTATATAAACTAGCACGAAAACCATATCAAAAGTAATTAAGGGGAGGCATAAATATGTATATAATAATTGTAACATTCCGTTTGATGTTATGAGTATCTTTATATTGGATTATCTAGTGGATGATATGTTACGGAGCTAGCAACGTTTGTGTTGGTAGTGTATGGAGTTAGTGTCGAGAGAGATATAATGTAGTTGATACGATATCGTGAGACATGTTGTAGAGGTAGGCGTAGTTGGTGGAGTTGGTGTTAAGAGTTCATGTTTTATGGGGCGAGGTTTTGTTTTGAGTTCTTAGTTGCGTTGTTGTGTCTTAATCGAGTTGGTAGGTTTGTTTTTTTTTTTTATGTAGGGGTTGAACTTTGGGGACAAAGTTCTTTTTAAGGAGGGAAGACTATAATACTACGGTTTTATGAGTCTGTGGGTACTCTATCGAGTGGGGCTTACTCTGTCGAGTAAGTAGTTTTTGACGCAAAACAGTAGTCTGCCTGTAGGGTACTCGATCGAGTAAGTTTGGTACTCGATCGAGTAGGGAGCACTCGATCGAGTAAGTGCCTTACTCGATCGAGTAAGTGTGTTTTATGGGTCTGTTTTGACGGGTTTTGCTAATAACGCGAGATTAATATAAAAGGCTTCCGTCATTTTCTTTAATCACTTTTCACCTTTCTAAACCATTCAAAAGAAAAAGAAGTTACGTAGTTCTCTCTCGTCGCGTTGTTGGCAAATCCTAATGGTTAGAGTCGTCGGATCGTTAAGTTCTTTACGCCGTTGAGACCGTCGTATTATGGGTAAGATCCTTGTACCGTTTTTATATTGTTTCATTGATTTTGGTTAAACCCTAATTTGGGGATTTTGGGGTTTTTATGATTGTATGATTAACGTAGTATTTGTATGAATATATGTGTAGGAGGAGGGTTCGTAGAAGAGAGGTTTTGTGACAGCTGCTAGATCGTCTGATTTTGTGATTCTTTTTCCGGTAGGGTTTCCTACTCGCATTAGTTACATGATGTGCGTGGTGATTGTGCTGTAGTTAGTGGTTGTTGATTGATTCAGACGGTTGTGATTTCATGTTGTTGATTGATTCAGACGGTTGTGATTTCATATTGCTGATTGTTTCATACGGTTGTTGAGGTTGTATTGTGATTACTGTTTATTTGTCTGTGTTCTTCGGGGTGCGTCCCTGGCTGAGTTGAGTCACTTGCGGGAGTGGCTTCACGCCCTTGATTCGCCTTCTGTGGAACCCGCCACAGAAGGGATGTGCACATTAATCAACATGGGTTTATCGCTCGATGGAGATGAGCGGGGCTTAGGTGGGAATGACTACGGTCCCCCACTGGCGGCGAGGAGAATCTGTTGCGATGGGTACTCTGGCAGGGCTACACACTTTAGTGTGTAGTCAGTTATGAAGTGATTGGAGATGGAGACTAGGGTTGTGTGTGAGCTGTTTGTATGATTGTTTCAGTGTGGCTTTGATTGTGTAATTAGTACTGACCCCGTTTAAATGTTTTAAAAACTGTGGTGATCCATTCGGGGGTGGTGAGCAGTTATTGAGCAGGTATGATATGACGCGTATGGGATAGCTGGGATGAGTCATCACGTGGCAGTTAGAAGTCTTCTGTTGTCTCAGACGATGTTTTATAGTTTTGACAGTTTTATCAGTATACCGTCTGAGAACCTTGTGTTTCAGTTTAACAGTTTTGGTTTTGATCATCTAATCACTTTAAACTATATTGTTATTTAAATTATGTTTCTTCATTGTCATTTGATTATCATTGCCTTGGGTAACCGAGATGGTGACGTTCTTATACCTTAAGTGGTCCTGGTAAGGCACTTGGAGTATGGAGGTGTCACAAAGTGGTATCAGAGCGACGATCCTGAAACCTGTAACTAATGAACCCAATGAATCTAGAGAGTTAAAATAAATTTAACCTGGGTAGAAATTGTAGGAGCTAATGCAAAGGCTTGGGAGATGTCCTAAAGTAACGAACTCGCCCTACAATTTTGAACCGGTCACCATGGGATATGAGTCGGGATCGCTATGTGTTTATTTTGTGAACTGTGTACCAATATAGTGATGTGTGGCATGAATCGGTGTGATTTTGTATGTTGTTGGTTTAAAGCATGTTGAATGATAGTTGGTTTACAATGTTGGTTGGAGTAGTTGGAAAAGTATGTGAGAATGATGAATGAGGTGGTGGAAAAAAGGAGTAGTTCATATGTGATAATATGTGATGAATAATGATGTTGCAGGATGAATGATTTATAATGTGTCTATACTAGTAACATGTGATTAGGGGATTTGATATGATTTTACCTAATTTTGTTTGCGTAAAGTTATATAATAAGTTCATATAATTGTCTACTGTGGTATCATATGCACTTGTTAGATGGAGAATGTGATTGAACTAGGTGAATTGATTGGAAAAGATGAAGTAGCAATTGCATGAGAATATAAATTTCGTGATTATGAATATACGTTTAGGTGACAAAGTGGATTTGTAATATGTAGTAACATGGAAATAGGATTTGTAATGTATGAGTATGTTTTATTTTACGAAACGTTATAAAGTTAAAGTATGTGGTAGTACATGATTGATAAGTTGAATGTTATATGAGCATGATAGATGTCAATGTCTGGCTTTTGGTAGGTAGTAACACGTGGTTGGGAATAGTGGTTTTACAAGTATCGAGTCGCTTTTGTTCACCTTGTTGATGTTTAAGTTGTTTAAAAGAAAAAAATCAAATAGTTATGTCGTCTGATTACAACAAAGTTGTCTTTAAACTGTTATAAATTGAGATGAATAAATTATTTTAATGCGATTCCAATTGGAGGTGATAGCTTGTTCTTTTACGATTCTAACAATAGGTCACACGCCCAAAACGACCAAGAAACGAGTAAGGTATGACCGTTTTACGAAAATTGGACAGTGCTGAGAAATGCGTAGGGTACTCGATCGAGTGGCCCTCACTCGATCGACTGCACCTCTTGTTAGTCGATCGAGTAACCCTTACTCGATCGAGTAGCCTTGGTAATTTGTTTTACGTGCTTCTGATCTTCACCTACTCGATCGAGTAAGTCACTTACTCGATCGAGTGGCCTGTACTCGATCTAGTCACCCCTGTTTTGGGTCATATGCTTATCTTTTGACTTCGTTGCATATTATGTTTAATTCAATGGTGTTATTTTGCTTCTTTATGCATTGTTTTACATGTATGTTGGTCTTGATGCGTAAGTTACCCAATATTATGGTGTAGTGAGTGGCACCTTATGGTGGGTATGAATTCGGTGGGAGGACATGAGTTATATGTGGTTGTGATGGATAGTGGAAAAAGAAAAGAAGGATTGGTAAGGCTTATTAAGGCATGTATCATGTTTTGTGAGAAGAGATGAGTGATATGATTTTGTGTTGAGTAATGTAAAAGTAAGTAAATATGGGCAATGAATGATGTGAGTCTAAGGAACGTGAGAATGAATAGATTGAAAGGGAGAATGTGGATAGTAGCAACTTGAAATGTGTAAAGAATTATGGAGGGAGATGGTTAGGAATTGTGTTGGTTAAGAATATATATAATGAAAGGTCGTTTTAGAGGGATTGAGAAGAGTGGTATATAGTGAACTTAATGGAGACATGTCGCGACGTGGATTTGCAGATAGTGAGTGAGTTTGGGAATTTGTGTTATCAAGAGGTGAAACAAATGTGTGATTTCCTTGGGCAATTAACGGTATAAAATTAATTTTGATATCTAGAGATGTAAAAAGGGAGATGCAATTGTTTGAACAAGTAAACGTTGATTCTATGGATGGATTAGTTGCAAGGGTGAGTGATAGCATAATAAGAGAATATCTATGGTAAGAAAGAGTGAGATGATATCGATAAGAAATAATCAGATGTGAGTTTTGGAGTAATGAGAAGGTAACCGGAGTACTAAAGAGTTAGGTAGAAGTAATAAGGAGTTGAATGGTTAATTACTTTTGTCGAGTGTAAAAAGAAAAGAATGAGGGGAGTAAAACTAGGAAAATGTTCACCGGAGTTATGTGATATAAAAGTAAAGAATCGTCGAGATGTATGATACTATCATGAGGATTTGATTTAACAGTTATATAGGAGTTCCAGGACGACATGATAATCATGAGTTTCGAGGAATTAAGTAAAGTAAAAGTTGGGTAAAGAATTTGCACGATATGAGATCTTGGTGGTGAGTCAGGTGACAATACAATTAAGGATGGAATTGGAAATAGTGTTGAGATGATTTTTGTTGATGTATTTGATGTTCGTTATTTGGGATGATAACCAAAGATAGGAAAGAAACTGTGATGTTTAGAGATGAGTGTAAGAAGCTTGATGTACGAACGGTGGTAGTGTGGAGGTGTTGTCACTAGTGGTTAAGGGTGATAATAAATAGGAAAGATGGCAGTTCTAAAGAGGTTGAATTTGTAGAGACCGAATTGATATGTATGGTTGTGAGGAAGTATAAGACGTAGTCTTAAGAGGCGGTTTCTGGTAATGAGTGTTAGATGTATGGTTATGTATAGCAGAAGGTGCTGGTTATGCGAATGGGAGAATGTGTTATGATGGGCATACGAGTTAAGCTCGGGTAAGAGGTAACCTTTGTCAGGTGGTAACTTACGTGATCAGGATTGACTAGTTGGATGTGATTACGGGTCTATGATGTGTATGAATGTTGTGTGAGGTTTTGACCTCACAAGAAGTGGTATTGTGTGATAATTATAAAGTTGTTATCTGAATTTTCTATAAGTTGAGTACGGTAACCTAATTGAATGATATTAAAAAAAATGGTAATAATTTGATTGATCTGGCATGGTTAGTTATAATTGTATGTGTATTTATAATACATGTGTATTCCGTGAAATGGTAGGGATGATGGTCATGAGGTGCATATCCGTTTATTCATATAATATGTTGCGTTGTGATTTAGTAAAGTGGATTTGAGTAAGTTTTCTTGTCCGAGAAGTTATTTCTGAGTCAGTGTTTATGGGATTGTGTATGTTGCGATGTCTATCAGTGTGGTTGTGGTGCCTCGGGTGGTGATCCGGGCACGGTACTTAGTGTTGTGATGCGGGTATTTTCGCACTGCGGTGTGGCTGTTGGTGGCAGTATTGCGACGCCGTCACCGGTTGTGGGGGAGTAGGCGGGATGATTATGATTCGAGTTTCGAAAGTACATACCAGTTATAAATAAATTGTTGTTTTGTTTGATGTTGCTTCATGTGAGTTTCAGTTTTTACCGATAGATAGTTGTTTTGTTTATTAATGTTTCTTACCAGTTAAGTTTGGGAATGAGGGTAGTGTATGATATGAAAGACAGTTGTATATGTTTTCGTTGTTGTCATGGTATAGTGATATTCTGTTGTTGGGACACAATTGTCAGAAGTTGTTACAGTACATTTGATCTTGTTGTAGATGAGGCATCAGTGCACATAGTCATGGCAAGTGATTCTTAGAACATGTGTGGTAATGATCTGAAAGCTGCAGGTGGTTCATAATCTTTCGTTGAGACAGTGAGTGTAGGGTGTTGGGAATTAGTGTCATGTTAAGTTGTGTATGAGTTTTGCGGTAATGAAATAAAAGAACTTAAGGATCTAGTGTCAGTGTATGTAATAATTGTGGATCGTAAGTTATGAGTATGGAGATAGTTGCAGGTATAAAGGATTATGTCGTTTTGGTAGTAATAGGGTACAATTGAAGTTTTGGTTAAGCTAAAGATTTTGAGGTATAGGTAAGGTGGTGTGACGAGTGAATTGAAGTATGAGAATTGTTTAAGTAAGAGAGCCTTAGGTATATTAATGCGTGTCTTTTATATGATGTTTTACATCCCATTTTACACGCATTTCAGAGCTCATTCATGTAGTTTATGCTACATTTCTCCCTATTTCCGTCTACTTCCGTATTTTTGTACATTATTGCAGAAATGTGAAGAATCCAGCGGAAATCGAGCTAAATCCATCCCCGAGTATCCTGCATTGCATTTGACGTGAAGTATTCGCTTAAGGAACGAGCTTGGTGCGCAATTCAAGGCCCAAAAGGCAAATCCACGAGATTATAGAAGTCAAGTAGCAGCTAAAGCAGTCGATCGACCACTAGCATCGGTCGATCGACCAACCTGCGGGTTCCAGAAGCTACTGTACACTGAAGAGCGGTCGATCGACTGCCATGCTTAGTCGATCGACCAAGCTGCTATCCCAGACGAAAATTAAAATATCGAGGAATTTGAAGCCCATTATGTTTAGGTTTTGATAATAAGTGTTACGTATGTTTGCTATATAACGTAACCTAGAACATCAGATAGAGGCATCGAGTTTTGATCCGATTTTTATCTAAGTTTTACACAGTAACATTCAGTTTCTATTAGGGTTCGGAATATTGTTTTAGCATTGGAATTTCGTTCTTATTCTTAATCATTCCTCTGCAATTTCGATTCACTTTTATTTCGTTGTTAGTATAGAATTGCTAGTTAGGTTCTCGAAACCGTTTTATCGTTGCATGTTAATTCTTTATCTTACCGCTTTAATTATGAATTCATTACTTTTATGCCCTAGTTTTATTGTTGTTATCACCCTCAGCATGAGTAGCTAAATCAATTGTGCTAGGATGTAGGGGAATTGTAGTGTAGGCGGCAATATAATGAACACGGCCTGATTCGCGTGTTGGTCAATCGACCACCCTACCCGGTCGATCGACTGACCACGTGAGGTTTTATTTTCGTTTTAATTGTTTTAATTCTTTATTCGACGAATCGAGTGCACACGACTAGTTGAATGCTTAGGATATGACTGACCCATTAGATCGAGATATAGGGACAGTTGCTAGATCACCAATTGAAATGACTAAACTATGCTGAGATCGAAAGATAGGTAAAGTTTAGACCGTAAATCACTTTTCAGGACGAAAGTTAGTATTAGTGATATTAGGGACCTATAGCGAGATCGAAAGATGCTATTGGTTAAGAGTGGACCGAGAGGACCTCTTTATTTCCCGCCTCATGTGTTTGATTTAGACCTGTTTAATATGCTGCCGCCGAAACTATAACGGACCGACCATCCTAGTACCTCTTTTATACTTGATTTTATATATTTCATTAGTTTACTTTTCTTTTGTTGTTATTAGCTATAGACCAAACCCAATCAGACCCCCACCTTTTGTTACCTTAGACCGAATTTAAACAATTAGAAATTACGTCTGCCTCTCTGTGGTTCGACCCGACTGCCGCTAGGTATAGTTGTAGTTGGAGTTTATAAATATTATTTTTGACACCTCACGACGGGTATCAAATTTTGGCGCCGTTGCCGGGGAGGCAATTATTCTAATTTTTAGTTGTTTTTATTTAGTCTTTCTTTAGTTTAAGGGACTTCCGTTCCTTAAACTTTTCTTATATTCTTTTTGTAGTTTCTTCTTATGCGCAGGTCACAGGGTGGTGAACTAGTACCATTAAATCCTGAGATCGAGAAATCCTTGCGCGAGTTGAGACGATCACAAAGGGTATTACCGACAGAGGAAGAGCCGAGTACTCATGTCAAGCTACTACGAGAACGCCTGTTCAAGGAGATCCACCTACATCTCCCCTGCCTCTACTTCTTCACTCGGACATTCTTACTTCTCCAAATCCCGTCATGGCTGAAGAAGCAACCATTGCTAGTCACTCGAGCCTCACAAATGCGAATTTCTACAAAGGATTCGAACTACCCGGGAGGCGAAAAATTCGAGCCAAAGCCTTCCTATATTTACCTGGTTGAGAGGAACCATTCGGGGAGCCGCAAATGAAGATGCAGCCAAGCACATGGAGATTTTTATTGATTATTGTTGCTCTATACCCCCGCCGACCGGTGTGACCCAAGATCAGATCAAGGAGACCATGTTCATTTTCTCTCTTCGTGACGCTGCAAGAGAGTGGTATAGAGATCCGGACCGAGCCGCCCATGGGATCACCTCTTTGGAATTCCTTAGCCCTGGCATTCTACAAAAAGTACTTCTCTGCCTCGAAGACGAATGCCATTAGAGCTCAGATCACGAGCTTTAAACAAGGGCCTGATGAGAACTTTCATGAAGCATGGGTCCGTTTAAAGAAATCTGTGCGAACCATACCGCACCATGGGTTCGAAAAATGGAGTCTTTGCAACCAGTTCTATAATGGGTCAGTATGACGATCGAGGGCTATTTTGGATGCTTTGCGACCAATGGCCGATTTGTTGAGAACATGGGAGAGACTAAGGGGTGGAAGATCATCGATGATTTGGCCACTCATAAGGTCAATATGGGAATTCGAGAGGAAACCAGAGGAGAGAGCTGCTGAATCTTCCTCTGTTCTTTCGCACTAGAAGCTCTCACGGCAAGGTTTGACAAATATGAATTGGGAGGAGCTTCTAAAGGTGGGATGTACCATGTTAACGTTGTTTCAGACGGTCCTTTCGTCGGTAGAAGATGTGGAGCCGAGGGGCATGTCTCGAGAATTGTTCTGTTCCCTTTGAGTCTTGTCTTTGCCTTTCAACATTATAGGCAGACAAACACGTACTATGAGCTGAATGTCCACCCCAACTTGAGGTGGAGTAGCCGAATGTCCCGAATCCGACTCAACCTCCACAACAAAGTGAGCAGCAGACAAGCTTATGTGCCCCCTCATCATAAGCAACAACAATACCAAAAACCTCCCTATGTGCCGCAAAGCAAAGAACAATCCCAGCACTCGATTTTGCTGAGTTTAAGAACTTGCTGCTGAAGGAGTCCCAAGCTAGAGAGGCCGGGATGAAGCTACTAGAGAACCAAATTGCTTAATTGGCTAGTAATAGTACCACTCGAGCTCTCGGACACTTACCGACTCAAACTGACCAGAAAGAGACCCTGAATGCCATTACTTTGAGGAGTGGGTCTACCCTGGAGGGGCCTGCTATGGTCGAGGATGCCCCTGAAAAGAATGAGGCGGAACCGAGTCAAAAGAAAGCTTTAACGAAAAATAACAAGAACAAGGCGTCTACCGGGTACATCGATCGATCGATCGATATACCGTCGATCGACCGATATGCGGGTTCTGAGAGCTTAGAATCGTACACCTCGCCGATCGACCGAGCAAGGTGGTCGATCGACCGAGGCCCTGGCGATATTGAGAAATTTCGTCCTTCAATGCCCGATAATTTGAGAGACCATTTGTTCCGGGATTCGACAACTCCGAAAGTATTGAGGCAAGACCCGAGTGCTGATGGGTCCGTCCCGATTCCGAAGTTCGACCCAATGTCGGTCAATGGCTCACATTTGAGACGGTCTGAGGAGGGTTCAAGCTTCAATAAGGAGAAGGTGGTGGACTTTCAGCCTAAGTCCACGGATACCGGCATGCGAGACTTAGAGGAGAGGGCTAAGGTACTTCTCTCAGCCCCATATCCAGAGAGACTAGTGCCGACGAAGGAACAGGTATCTTTCAATAAATTTGAAAAGGTTATTCGTAGTTTGAATGTACAAGTTTCTTTCCTTGAGTTGGTCAATCAAGTGCCTGCCTACACTAAATTCATGAAACAACTCCTGTCTAAGAAAAAGTCACTTGAAACAAAGTGCATCTTGTCGCACCGACCGAGGAAACTTGTTCTTATCTGTCTCTCACATCAAGCGCCCATAAACAAGCCGACCCGTAGCTTTTCTCTGTTCCTTGTAATATAGGTACCTTCTCTATTGAGAAGGCATTATGTGACCTAGGAGCTAGTATAAGTGTCATGCCCCCGAGCCTTGCTAGGAAGCTCAAATTGACTAGGTTCGCAGCGATGTGATATGACAAGAGATGGATGGTGACCGATCTGCGGTCCAGCCAATAGGAGTCCTAGAAGACATCCCCGTGCAAATAGGGAAGTTTTTCTTCCCTGTTGACTTTGTCGTCCTAGATATGCCTGAGGATGCCCACATACCTATCATTCTAGGTAGGCCATTTCTGCACACTGCTGGTGCAGTTATTGATGTTGGTTCTGGGACCCTGACCTTCAAAGTGGGGAAGCATTCTATTGTCTTTGCCTAGCCGGCTAAGAAAAAGGATCCCATGTGGCCTGTGACTTGTAACACGGTTTCTGACAAGAAATCGTACTTTGTGCTTCCTGATTTACCTATCTCTATTCCTGTTGTAACCCCTCCGCCCCAGATTGGGAGCAAATTGGAGGAAGATTTGTCTATTTCTGATATTACAGGAGCTGGTTTGGGGAAGGAAGAGCTACAAGTCACTCTAGCTGCGAAGAAGCCAATCATTTCACGAGGAGGTCTTGGTTGCCTTAGCTATGCCACTGATGAGGAAGTTGATGACGAGCCAGTCCAAGTAACGGAGTCCGACTTGGACTTTGATGAGCAAGAAGAGGTCATCGACTGGGGAGATGATGAAAGTGTTGATCCGTTGAGCCATACGGACGTGGAAGCTAAGAAGGGTGCAGCTGATAAGATAAGCACCGTTGAGGCTACCTCTAGTAGCCGGCCGACGAAGTGGGCCATTCCGTGGCCGTTCTTGATCAACTACTAGTTGATCACATGTTTTCCAAACTTTTTATTTGCTTTTGTTAAACACTTTTTATTGCTTTTGTGTGCGCGAAACTTCGCATTTTATTTTGCTTGCTTAGGACTTTATACGCTTGAGACTTTATTTTGGGTTTTGCGCAATTTTGGGCGCATATTATTGTGCACTTGCAGGTTTTTAGACCTCTTTAGCTCAAGTAATTGAGCAAATACGAAGAAATAAGAAGTTACAGCAGTATCTTTGGTCGATCGACTGGCAACATTGGTCGATCGACTGCGTCGCAGTTCCAGGAGCTAATGTTCCTTTCACCCTGGTCGATCGACTGGGCTATGTGGTCGATCGACTGACCTGCACTGCTGTACCTGTTCACGACCTCTCCCCTGCGATGTTTGGTCGATTTTCGGAATTAAGGGAGTTTTCTACTCCACTTTATCTTCCGTCATTTTATTTATTTCTTCTATTTTTCTCTATCATGCACATAATACCGCTTCATTTTTGCTTTCTCGATTTATGCGTGGTTCTTTGTTTGTCTTTTCAGGTACTTATTAGTAGCACTGCTGGCTACTGAAACCTCCTAGCTTACGCTGGTTTGGGGAGGTTTCCTTTGCTGCGCTTAAAGTCTTGTGAGTTCCCGATTTCCACTTCATGTCATGTTTTATTTGTTTAAATTTCTCGCAAATTCCCGTTTTCCTTGTTTATTTCCTTACATGATTTTGCACAATGGGGACATTGTGCGATTTGTTTTGGGGAAGGGTTTTGCGTCGCATATCATTTGCTTGCATTCACGTTTACATTCTATTTTGCATTGTTTAGTTCATTTTATATATGTATACCAAAAAATCCAAAAAAATTGAAAAAATTTCAAAAAAATTCAAAAAAATGCACGTTTATTTTAGCATATAGGTCGAGTCGGAACGGTAGTATTTCAAGGATGATATTGCATTTGTATTTGTTTATGCCTAAGCCTTGCTTGATTGACATGATTATTAGTAGAATCGTATATGCATATCTACGAGTTTTCGTTAATTATTTGCTGAACTTGAGACTTGACTTAGAAAATTGGCAAACTACATCATATTTCTGAGATTTAGAGCCTATAACTGGTGACATCTATGACCAGTTTATCTAGGATGTGAGTAGTACTCCTTATGAGACATGTTACATAAATGTGCATAAATATGAACTTAATCTGCTTAATACCTGTATGCATTCGGTTTGTGGTTTGTTGACACATGTGGTAGAGGTTTCCCTTTATTCGTTTTACCCATAAGCTCCACACTGCCAAAAATATCCTTTTTGTCCCATTTACTACATCCTACATTTAGCTTGTCCTTTGTCAAGCTAGTAGTCCGTGTTCTTGGGATTGTTACTTAGTTTTTGGTTGTAAATGTTCTTATTGAGATTTAGTTGAGAGAAAGAAAAAGAAATCAAATTCGCATAATTCAAATCCTTATCTTTTGGCGATTTTTGCTCCCATGTATTATCCATATCTTATGGGGAGTTAGTTGATTACCTTTATACCTGGAGATTGTGAGATTTGTGCTTGCTATAGCACCGTTTCATTTGTTTTTGAGAAAGAAGTTGGATGTTGTCATATGGTTCCGTTTCGGTACTAGCTTGATCACCTATACCTCCACTTTTCCATAAATGTTTTGCCTCTTCTTACCCATACCTCACATATCCACATATATACCTCGGCATGTGTCATGGTCGCTTGTTGGTTGGAATGCGTATGTACGGTTGTAGAGATTGTTTTCATATTATATTGCAGGCATGTTCTTATAGGTCGTAGTTAGGTGAGTGTCACTACAAATGAATTCTTTCTATCTTTACATTTTTCACCTGTGCTTATTTGAGTGATATGAGCGACCCGTGAGAGTCCGATTTGATAAGTCTCTACAGTTGACGGTTCAACATGTTTTTAACGACTCCATAACTCGTGTGCATTATTCGCATTGCTAATTGATTAATGGTTATTGCATTAAAATGGTTTAGGCTTTACATGTTGTAATTCGCTCTGAGATTGAACTCGTTCCATTAGGTCATTAAATCGAGTCTAGTTCTTGCTTGGGGACAAGCAAGGGTTTGGTTTGGGGAAGTTTGATGCGTGTCTTTTATATGATGTTTTACATCCCATTTTACACGCATTTCAGAGCTCATTCATGTAGTTTATGCTACATTTCTCCCTATTTCGGTCTACTTCCGTATTTTTGTACATTATTGCAGAAATGTGAAGAATCCAGCGGAAATCGAGCTAAATCCGTCCCCGAGTATCCTGTATTGCATTTGACGTGAAGTATTCGCTTAAGGAACGAGCTTGGTGCGCAATTCAAGGCCCAAAAGACAAATCCACGAGATTATAGAAGTCAAGTAGCAGCTAAAGCAGTCGATCGACCACTACCATCAGTCGATCGACCAACCTGCGGTTCCGTGAAGTCGCTCTACACAAGAGCGGTCGATCGATCGCCATGCTTAGTCGATCGACTAAGTCGCTATCCCAGCATTTAAAATTAAAAGATCGAGGAATTTGAAACCCATTATGTTTAGGTTTTGATAATAAGTGTTACGTATGTTTGCTATATAACGTAACCTAGAACATCAGATAGAGGCATCGAGTTTTGATCCGATTTTTATCTAAGTTTTACACAGTAACATTCAGTTTCTATTAGGGTTCGGAATATTGTTTTAGCATTGGAATTTCGTTCTTATTCTTAATCATTCCTCTTCAATCTCGGTATTCTTCTGCCTTATTTCGATTCACTTTTATTTTGTTGTTAGTATAGAATTGCTAGTTAGGTTCCCGAAACCGTTTTATCGTTGCATGTTAATTATTTATCTTACCGCTTTAATTATGAATTCATTACTTTTATGCCCTAGTTTTATTGTTGTTATCACCCTCAGCATGAGTAGCTAAATCAATTGTGCTAGGATGTAGGGGAATTGTAGTGTAGGCGGCAATATAATGAACACGGCCTGATTCGCGTGTTGGTCGATCGACCACCCTACCCGGTCGATCGACTGACCACGTGAGGTTTTATTTTCGTTTTAATTGTTTTAATTATTTATTCGACGAATCGAGTGCACACGACTAGTTGAATGCTTAGGATATGACTGGCCCATTAGATCGAGAGATAGGGACAGTTGCTAGATCACCAATTAAAATGACTAAACTATGCTGAGATCGAAAGATAGGTAAAGTTTAGACCGTAAATCACTTTTCAGGACGAAAGTTAGTATTAGTGATATTAGGGACCTATAGCGAGATCGAAAGATGCTATTTGTTAAGAGTGGACCGAGAGGACCTCTTTATTTCCCGCCTCATGTGTTTGATTTAGACTGTTTAATATCTTTGCCGCTTGAAACTATAACGAACTGACCATCCTAGTACCTCTTTTATACTTGATTTTATATATTTCATTAGTTTACTTTTCTTTTGTTGTTATTAGCTATAGACCAAACCCAATTAGACCCCCACCTTTTGTTACCTTAGACCGAATTTAAACAACTAGAAATTACGTCTGCCTCTCTGTGGTTCGACCCGACTGCCGCTAGCTATAGTTGTAGTTGGAGTTTATAAATATTATTTTTGACACCTCACGACGGGTATCATATATGCATGGTGAGTGTTTAGATTGTAGGTGGTTATCTTTGACATGCGGTGGCGATGGGGATAATGAGAATATATAGCTAGGATTTAGTATTAGTGAGTTACGAGGACGTAACATTTATCTTAAGAGGAGTAGGATACGATAAAAGAGATTTTG
Organism: Silene latifolia; assembly: GCF_048544455.1. Classification (NCBI taxonomy): domain Eukaryota; kingdom Viridiplantae; phylum Streptophyta; class Magnoliopsida; order Caryophyllales; family Caryophyllaceae; genus Silene; species Silene latifolia. The sequence goes on from NC_133535.1 coordinate 87,284,752, forward strand.
ATGGTTGTGCATATGGTAGTATACTTGGAAGTAGAGTGTTGGTGTAGCATAAAGGACAGATATTTGTTTTGATTGATTTTATTAAAGGTCATGACCGTGCTTGTAGTAGTGTGATGTCTAGGAGTGCGAGAATATTTCGATAGTGTTGACAGTTGGATGATGATGATTATGAGTTCGATAGTTTTGGCAGTTGGATGATGATGTTTATGAGTGTGAGTAAACTTCGAGGACGAAGTTCCTTTTAAGGGTGGTAGAATGTAACATTCCGTTTGATGTTATGAGTATCTTGATATTGGATTTTCTAGTGGATGATATGTTACGGAGCTAGCAGCGTTTGTGTTGGTAGTGTATGGAGTTAGTGTCGAGAGAGATATAATGTAGTTGATACGATATCGTGAGACATGTTGTGGAGGTAGGCGTAGTTGGTGGAGTTGGTGTTAAGAGTTTATGTTTTATAGGGTGAGGTTTTGTTTTGAGTTCTTAGTTGCGTTGTTGTGTCTTAATCGAGTTGGTAGGTTTGATTTTTTTTATGTAGGGGTTGAACTTCGGAGACGAAGTTCTTTTTAAGGAGGGAAGACTGTAATACTACGGTTTTATGAGTCTGTGGGTACTCTATCGAGTGAGGCTTACTCTGCCGAGTAAGTATTTTTTGACGTAAAACAGTAGTCTGCCTGTAGGGTACTCGATCGAGTAAGTTCGGTACTCGATCGAGTATGGGGCACTCGATCGAGTAAGTGCCTTACTCGATCGAGTAAGTGTGTTTTACGGGTCTGTTTTGACTTGTTTTGCTAATAACGCAAGATTAATATAAAAGGCTTCCGTCATTTTCTTTAATCACTTTTCACCTTTCTAAACCTTTCAAAAGAAAAAGAAGTTACGTACTTCTCTCTCGTCGCGTTGTTGGCAAATCCTAATGGCTAGAGTCGTCGGATCGTTAAGTTCTTTACACCGTTGAGACCGTCGTATTATGGGTAAGATCCTTGTACCGTTTTTATATTGTTTCATTGATTTTGGTTAAACCCTAATTTGGGGATTTGGGGGTTTTTATGATTGTATGATTAAGGTAGTATTTGTATGAATGTATGTGTAGGAGGAGGGTTCATAGAAGAGAGGTTTTGTGACAGCTGCTAGATCGTCTGATTTTGTGATTGCTGTTCCAGGTAGGGTTTCCCTACTCAGTATTAGTTACGTGATGTGCGTGGTGATTGTGCTATAGTTAGTGGTTGTTGATTGATTCAGACGGTTGTGATTTCATGTTGTTGATTGATTCAGACGGTTGTCATATTGTTGATTGTTTCAGACGGTTGTTGAGGTTGTATTGTGATTACTGTTTATCTGTCTTTGTTCTTCAGGGTGCGTCCCTGGCTGAGTGGAGTCACCTGCGGGAGTGGCTTCACACCCTTGATTCGCCTTCTGTGGAAACCGCCACAGAAAGGATGTGCACATTAATGAACATGGGTTTATCGCTCGATAGAGATGAGCGGGGCTTAGGTGGTAACGGCTACGGTCCCCCACTGGCGGCGAGGAGTATCTGTTGCGATGGGTACTCTGACAGGGCTACACACTTTAGTGTGTAGTCAGTTATGAAGTGATTGGGGATAGAGACTGGGGTTGTGTGTGAGCTGTTTGTATGATTGTTTCAGTGTGGCTTTGATTGTGTAATTAGTACTGACCCCGTTTAAATGTTTTAAAAACTGTGGTGATCCATTCGGGGGTGGTGAGAAGTTATTGAGCAGGTATGATATGACGCGTATGGGATAGCTGGGATGAGTCATCACGTGGCAGTTAGAAGTCTTCCGCTGTGTCAGACGATGTTTTATAGTTTTGTCAGTTTTATCAGTAGACCGTCTGAGAACCTTGTGTTTCAGTTTAACAGTTTTGGTTTTGATCATGTAATCACTTTAAACTATATTTTTATTTAAATTATGTGTCTTCATTGTCATTTGATTATCATTGCCTCGGGTAACCGAGATGGTGACGTTCTTATACCTTAAGTGGTCCTGGTAAGGCACTTGGAGTATGGGGGTGTCACAATTATGACTCATCATACAACAATAAAACAATGCGGTCTACTTAAACAAATACGTATCCCGATATTAAATAGAGTTGAAAATAATTAGTTTTTTACTTTATAACAAAAATCTAAGGTTTCGAAAATACGAATAGTTTATAAAAATAATTACTATCGTATTGAATAAATACCGTGGCTTATGAAATATTATAAAATATTTAAGTGAAATTAAAACTCGCTATTAACTAATATATGACGGAAAAAACGGGTGTTACAACAATCATAAGATGAAATTAACAATAAAAGTAATATAACCGCTTATTTCTAATATCTTATTCACTATCCGAGGTACGAGAGGAATGACCAAGAGATTATACGTTCGCTGGGTTTCTTTCGTTCTCTACCTTAATATAAACTAGAATTATTAAGGAAATTGGTGTAACACTCCCTTCTTACTCGGTCAAGGTAATTGGGAGATGTTACCGTCTCTGTAATACGCCGCATTTATATAGACTAGACTCGACCAAGTACACGATTCACTCGGCCGAGTGGAGCCCCACTCCACCGAGTGAAGGACCGAGTGCCGCGCGCCACTGTACAGTATTCTGGAAGGCTGTAAAGTTGGTCACTCGACCGAGTGGCCATCCACTCGACCGAGTGGAGCTACCACTCGATCGAGTGGACCGGCCACTCGACCGAGTGCCGGTCGAGTGGGGCTTATACGAGAAGATTGTTGGTGAGATGTCGCTTTCGGAACCTTATCATTTCAGATTTCCCACACAACCCTTCTCCAACACTATTCACACCGCTCTCTAAACTCCTCCAATATATTTCTAAATTCCTCACCAACAAACCTTCTCAAAACCCTAATCCTCTTGAGAAGATTCTTGCCTCCTTTGTTCTTCCAATTGGTTGTAAGTTGATCTACACTCCTTCTTCCCTTTAATCTTGTCTTAACAATTTTATTTAGTTGTAGATTATTCTATACTTAATTACGTTGTATGAATTAAAGGGGATATTTATGGGGGTTTAATTAGTATGATTATTATAATAGGTTGTAGTATTGATTGTAGCAATTAATATGTGTAGGGAGCTTCATTGAGGAGCATTTCCAGTGAGCAGCTTGTGGATTGGTGAAGATAAGCTTGAGGTAGGGTTTTCCCTACTTAGCTATGGTGATATTAGTGTTTTATTGTGCATTTATTATCACTAATTGCATTTGTCTCATGATAGTTGCATTATAACATGTTTTGGTAATTAGGGTTTATCACATAAAGATGATTTCATGATATTTAGGTTAAGATGAAGATGTTAAATTATCACAAAAATGATTACATTGCATGATAACATGTTAAAGAGCAATTAAATGGTGAGAAATGAATTAGTGAAGAGTTGAGCATGATTGTACTTGTTTGATAATGTGGTTGCATAGCTGTGTTGTTTGGACTTGTTGGCTTATTCTTGGTTTGTTGGACATTGGAGGATGTTGGAGGATCTTTGGTTCCAATTTTGGAGACGAAAGGTGGTTGGAAAACCGTCTTCCACTCAAGTCACCCTTGGAGCTTCCCACTCCAAGGGGGATGTGCACATTTAGTACTTGGGTTATGGAGGGACTCGTGTGGTGAGGCACGACGTCTGGCAGGGGACTCGAGTTGCACTCGGGCCCGGTACCACGGACGTGCTCCGAGTACCTTGTGTGTGTGTGTGTGTGTGTGTGTGTGTGTTAGTGACGTCGTGGGCGTGTCCAGGTCACCGGTTGTGTGGATTTGTGTTGGAGGGTGATTTCTTATCTCTCATTATACCTTATTGGTTTCATCTTGCATTGTCATATGTTAGGTAAGTTTAGTTTCGCATGCATTAAACATTTATATCATTAAGCTAACACTTGGGTCTTATTGATCTGTGGTGAACCATATGGTGATTTCCGCCCATATGGAGGGCAGTTTTGTCAAGTTAGTATGATTCATCGAGGGCTTGGGAGCGGTCTTCACTTGTCATCATCACTTGGGTCTATCTTAGTTTTTTTTACATTTAAACTCCTACTTTTCGATTGGGTTGTATACCATGTGGGATGGTATTTGTATCCCCCAACTTGTAACCACTTAATCTTAACTTATCTATTTCTTTATGTTGAGTTGGGAACTTCTTTACATGATTGTTCGCACTACAAAACTTGGGAAACCAAGTCTTGTGATGCCTCCATGTGTTGGGGATGCCTAAAGGAAAGGGTCCCGACTTATGGGGGTGTTACAAAGTGGTATCAGAGCATCGGTTTTAAAGCCTAAGTCAATGAACCAATGAACCAAGGCGAGTCAATCTAAAATGAACCCGGTTTGAGTCATAGATAACTTGTAGCAAGTTTGGAAGACGTCCCAAAGTTGTGCCATTTCCTCTTAACTTAAGTCGGTCACTATGCGGGGGCAATGGGACATGTATGATGCATATGGTTGTTGCATATTTCTTGCTTAGTGTTGTGGATTTGTTACATGCTTGGTAATATCCTATGTGACAACATGTTGATGATGATACGATTAGGAAAGGTGTGTTAGATGTATTAATATGAACATATACTAATTGTCGTCATATGTGAGTTGTATGCCGTATAAATGCCTCTACCTTTCCCGTACATGCATTTAAGAACATGCAAATAAGGTTGTATGTGGACTTGTAGGAGTTGGGATGGGTAAATAGCCCTTAAGGTGTATACTTGGTCAAGTGGGAAAAGGGACTCGGCCGACTAGAAGGCACTCGACCGAGTGGGCAGATTTACAGACCCTTAGGACCTCCTGTAAGTTTTGGCACTCGACCGAGTGGGGGGACCACTCGACCGAGTAGACTTGGGAGAATTTATGGAAACATTCTGTAAGTCGAGTCACTCGACCGAGTGGGCTCACCACTCAACCGAGTGATAATCCACACTCGATCGAGTGGATCTGTGTTGTGGTCAATGCCTTTCGCCTCCTAATTTGGAGCATGTATTGACGTTTGTTACGCATATTGAAGAGACATAATACCGAGAACCCATGAAAGGACTCCCTCTCCCCCATTCCGTGTGTCCGAGGAAGAAATGGAGCGACTCATAGCTCAAAATGAAGCCCTCGCCGAGGCCCTTAGGAATGTCACTAGAGAGAGAGAGAGATGCGGCAATGGATGCCTCCTCAGTGAGCACCACCATCTCGCGCCACCGCCCCACCAAGTACCTTGGGGTTGGGGAGCCATGTCTCTTTAGTGTCTGGGTGCGGGAAATGGAGAATGTGTTCGAGGTAGTAAGGTGCCTTGAAGAGCTCAAGGTGGAGCAAGCCGCCTTCTACTTAGGAGGTCTCGCGGAAGGGTGGTGGTATAAGGAGAGGGATGCTATGAGAGAGTTTTATGAAAAAAGAGGTGAGGTCGCAATACCATGGACCGATTTCAAGGTGGAGATGAGGAATGAGTTCATCCCCGAGCATGTAAGATGCAAGCTCCGAGCGGAGTTCGATCGCTTTGTTATGACCGATTCTATGACCTTTCAAGATTACTACATCCATTTCAACGATCTGGCTACATTTGTGGAAGACCTTCATCTTAGCCAATCCCACTTGGCTCTCAAGTTTGAGGGAGTACTAACCGTCAAGATCCTAGAGAAGCTTCAACCCGGAGATATGTCATGTATGAAAGAGGTCTATGCGAGGGCCGAAAATACGGAGAGGCTACTCGGCATGGCCAAGGAGGCTAAGGAAAGGTCGGGAGAAAAAAGGAAGGTCGAAAGTGAGAATGGAGGGTACCAACCCAAGAAGAATAATTTCAACCAAGGTAGATCCTACTCAGGAGGAGAACTTACAAGTGGCTATGGGAATTCGGGCAGCTACGGCGGAAGGGCCGTGAGTGAAGGAGGAGGACCTCGATGCTATAATTGTGGTGGCTTTGGCCACAAGAAGGTGGAGTGCATGAGCACCCCAAGAGGACCCAACCGGAGGTTCGGGCAAGGAAACTCCTACTACACTCCTTCTAAAAGTGGGACCAACAACCGGAGTTCGGGGGCATGAAGCAACCCGAGGAATGCTAACTCCAACTTCAAGGGCGGCAACAACTAGGGAAATTTCAACCGGGGAGCTCCATCTAGGGCGACTAGCTTCGCGGGAGGCAATGCTTCGGGAAGTAGGCCAACCCAATCGGCAAGCACGGTGTAAGGCGGACCCAAGTCTAGTGGCAAGCTCTTTGTCATTGGTAAGAAGAGTGCCGAGGAGGATTCCCTTGTTGTCTCCGGTACATCCTTATTAATTCTCATCCTTGTTTTGTTATATTTGACTCGGGGACTGCCCATTCTTTCGTGTCCAAGAGTCATGCGTCAAGCCTAGGATTGGGAGAGGGAGAACTCGCCAATGATGATGTATCTTTACCTTCAGGAGAGTCAATATTATGTTAAAAAATATATAAAGAAGTGTCGATCATAGTGTTTGGAATAAGTGTCCTCCGACAATAATGCGATCACAACTGTCGATCATAATGATCACATGTTTAAATCTCTTTTTAAGAATACATGTGGGATGTAATATTTTACAGTCAATTGGTCCATACATATCGGTAATGATTGGCTGACTAGAGTTTGACATTACTGTCGTGCGACGGTGGTGATCAGTTGATCCCCTTAGGTCATACCTATAGGGTGACGCTCTTAATTGATTATTTAATCAATCGCATGCCGATACGAGTTAATTAAATTGCTTAAAAATTGACGGATGATTTTGTGAGTAAAGTTAACGTGTCTTATTGTAATTCAATTAAATTAGATACGGTCTAAGTAATTGAATTTTTTCATTACTTAGATTAAAATATTGTTTACGAAACAATTGAAATAGAATGAATAATTTATTATAAATACAAGTTGTTGTAGTTTATAACTGTATGACCCATTTTGGTACAAGTAATTGTGAATTACCAATTATTTTTGTATGTGACATATTTAATTAATATGATGATTTTTAATATGTTAAAAATGCATTATAATGTAACATGTCACATATGTCACAATTGACAAATGACAAAAATAAAATGAACTACCATTTTATGGATGACCGGTTTTTGAAGGGAAATAGTGGGGTTGTGTTTTTATATTTTAAATGTGTAAAATCAAAATGATTATCTACCTAATAGTAGCCATGCAAACCTATTTTCTTGGGAAGAAAATGAGCTTCATCCATTGGCCTAAAATCCCCCTTCCACCCGGTTTTTCATAGAGAAAATTCAAGAGTTTTTCTCTTATTTTTACACTACATGTATTGATATTCTTGTAGTATACTATTCATTCTATCACTCTCTACAATTTGTGAAACTTTTTAGAGAAAGAAAAACACACAAATATCCTCTCCTCTAAACCGAAATAGAGGAGAACAAAATTAATATTTTGGGTCAAATATTTAAGCTAAATTAATAATATTACTAGTTCATAATATTATTAATTATTAAGAGTAACACCTTGGGTATATGCTTTTGGGAGAGGTTCTAATTTGAACCTTTTTCATCCATTATAAGGAAAGCTCAAGAACTAACAAGAAGGAGATCTTGTTGGTGCCCAAATGGCCGAAAATAAGATGGTGAGAAATAGATTTTTCATCTTTTTTTATTAAGTTTGCATGCATAATATCTTGTCTTTATTTTATGACCAAATATATTGATTCATATATGAATATGTAAACTTATGAGATTATTGAATCCTAACAAGTGGTATCAGAGCATTAGGTTGTTTGCATGCAAATTGGTTTATAGTTTTTCCGAGTTATAAGATTAACATACAAAACTACTTAATTTGGATTTATTAAGATAAACCTCCGCCTAGAGAAGTGGAATTTCGGGTGGACTTGAAGCCGGGTACGAGAGCAATCTATAAGGCCCCGTACCAGATGAGTCCAAAGGAATTAGAAGAGTTGAAGAAACAACTTTTGGTGTTGGCGGATAAAGGCTACATAATGCCAAATGTTTCACCATGGGGAGCACCGGTCCTCTTTGTAAAGAAGAAGGACGGGACGTTAAGGTTATGCATAGATTATCGGGAATTGAACAACGTCACCGTCAAGAACAAGTATATACCAAGAATCGATGATTTGTTTGACGAACTTAGTGGAGCCGGAATATTTTCAAAGATCGACCTAAGATCGGGTATCACCAATTGAAGATCAAGGATTAGGACATACCAAAGACCGCTTTTAGATCAAGGTACGGACATTACGAGTTTGTGGTAATGCCATTCGGATTAACAAATGCACCGGCCGCTTTCATGGACCTCATGAATAGAGTGTTTAGTCCATACTTGGACAAGTTCATGGTGGTATTCATAGACGATATTTTGGTCTACTCCAAGACCAAGGAGGAGCATGAGGAGCACCTAAGAATTATTTTACAAACCTTGAGGGAGCACCAACTTTATGCAAAGCTTAGTAAGTGTGAGTTTTGGTTGGAAAATGTGGCTTTCCTAGGAAATATAATATCAAAGGAAGGAGTTGACGTGGATCCTACCAAGATTGAGTTCGTGTCTAGGTGGGTGGCACCCAAGAATGTGGCGGAAATTCGAAGCTTCCTAGGCCTAGCCGGGTATTATCGCCGATTTGTGAAAGACTTCTACAAAATTGCTAGACCCTTGTGATGTGACTCATATTTGTGCACATCTAGTCCCCGAACTAGCCTCGTTCCCATGCTTTCTAGTGCTTATTAGGGTCTTTTTTTATCTTTAGTTCCCTACTTTGCATATTCTTTGAGGTTTTGTGTCCTTGGTAGGAGAGGATTGCTAGCCTTGAATTTATGGAGCAAAGTAAAGCTAAATGGAGTGCATCTAATGACCAAGCATCAAAGAGGAGACCATTACTAAAGGCCTAAGTGAATAGATGAAGTAGAATGGGTAATGATGAAGACCCCCACGAACCCCCAACGATCCCCACGGATCCGTAGGTAGTCAAAGAAGACGAAGAAGAGCTGATCAAAGATCCAGGCGTCTTAAGCATCAATCCGGGCGTCCCGAGTAGAGCTGATTATGGGCTGGGCCTATGCGGGTTTGGGCCGGGCCGGGATGAAAAAAATGGCCCACATGTGCGGGTTGGGCCGGACCGGGTCAAATGAGAGGGCCTATTTAGCGAGCCCAAGCCCAGCCCTTATGGGCTAAATCGGGCTTTTGGGCCTAAATGGGCTTTTCAGGCCCTAAAATTTACGACTTACCGAACGAGATAAGTAGTATAATACCTTCAACTAGTATTTTAAAAGTGCACTTAGTATAAAAAATCGTACAAAGTATGATGAAGTACATATGAATTAATCTTCAAAAATGGAATAAAAGACAATCATCGACACATTATAATGCTTAATCATATCTAGTAGATATGATTTATGATACGTAAACATCACTTTTAAATCTCAATAAATATATACATGAGTATATAAGGAATTATATATAAAATTTACGCTACTTACACATATTTTATAACAAAAACATTCCTTAATAATAAATATGGGCCGGGCCGGGCCAAAATTTGGGCCAAACGCTTAGCCCAAAACCGGCCCAAAAGTGCATTGTGCTTTTTTGGACCGGCCCATGGGCTCTTTTGGGCCAAAATAAAAGGCCCAAGCCCTTCAAAAAAGCGGGCTGGGCCGGGTCGGGCCAGTGGGCTTGGGCCATTTGATCACCTCTAGTCCCGAGCCCAGGTCGGGCATCTCAAGCCTCAATCCAGGTGTCTCACCTTCAGGTCGAGCGGATTCCTGGGCAGCACAAGTTTGCTTCAATGTCAATCCGGACGGCTCTCTCTAGGACTTGCAAAGCACTAATCATCTTCTTAGGGACTTAACGTCATTTAAGACCTTAGTTACCCTAATACTTGTACTTAGTATAAATACCCCATTGTGTTAGGGGATTAATCACCAAGTTATAATTTAGTTTTAATCAAGTTTAGAGATTACTAATCAAGTTGTATTCACTCAATTCAATATTAATCAAATATTAATTCCTCTTTAATCCTTCAAGTGTTCTTAGTTTTAGTTGGGTAATTTGGAGACTATTTGGGTTTATTGAAGACTTGACAACTCTTCATCATTCATCAAGTGTTCTTCTATTATTCTTTGCTTATTATTTGGATCATCTTTAAGTTGGTTAATCCTTTTTACGCTTGCTTAATTATTGCTTTACTCATTTACCATGTTTAACTTTGCTAATATGATTGACACCTTCATTATCATGTTTACCATAGTCGTGAGTAAGTAGTCTTCTAGCTAGGGTTAACGGGGGATTAGTGGAACTATAACATGGGGGTAGATTCGTACTTAATCTAATATGTTTCCATAAGATTGCTTGCTTGTGGTAGTGTCAACCTATGCACATGTTATGCTTGATAAATTGCTTGATTGAAAACCTTGCATGCATACATCTCTTATCTATTCAACAAGACTTGTAAGATATAAACTAACTCGAGTCTTGTTAGACCATGCATAGAAGTGACTAGGAATAAACTAAGTCGACTTGTAGGTGTTGTACAGTCTTGACCGACTCGGCTCCGGGACCCAAATATTCCTAGGAATTGTAAGATATAAACTAACTCGATTCCACTACAACAATAATTGCTTGCAACTATGTAAACATGTTTGTATGATCACCACCATGAATCCCCTATGAACCCATCATACTCTAGCATCTTAATCAATTGTTTACAACCCCTATTTGTTTACTTGCTTCATTTCTCTACATTGCATTGTTAAGTAGTTTAATTTGATACCTCAATCTCAACCCAATTTGTGACACCCTAAGACATAGCTTTATACAACCGATAACTTAATTCAATACCCGTCCTTTGGGATCCGACCTTTACTTACCACTCTACTAAGAGTAGTTTGTTTAGTAATAAATATTGTTTTGGTTGGTTGACTTAGACGACAAAGTTAGACTCGTACCAAAAATGGCGCCGTTGCCGGGAACGGTGTTCAATTGAATTGTTATCATTTGTTGTTTTTAGTTGTGTCTTTCTTAACCCTGGGGAAGTCAAACTCCTCAAGGTAGTTTTAATTGTTTTCTAGTTGTTTGATTTTTGAATGTCTAGGAGATCACAAGGTAGAATTTTACCTATTGATGCCGAGATTGAAAGGACCTTGACCAACATTAGAAGAGTTGTTAGAGGAACTTCGACAAGTGTAGGTATTGGAGAACTTGTGGACATTGGTATTGTCCAATCGGATTGTGTTGAGTTTACCAACCCTTTTGCAATACAAGGAGAGGAGAACCCAATTCAAAACCAACTACAAAATCAACCTACAATGCCTAAATTTTCATCTCATTCCGTACCAACCGAGGAGAACCTACGAAATGGTACTCCAACACCACCTCACTTAACCGGTAATTTCATTGCCAAATCCGCATTCATACAATTAGTTAAGAGAAGTCAATTTGGAGGGATGCCTAGTGAAGATCCTCATCTACATATGGAGACTTTTTGTGACTATTGTGATGCAATCTCTAAAATCGGAGTGACCCAAGATCAAATTCGGTGGGTGTTGTTTCCTTTTTCCTTGATCGGAACCGCAAAACAATGGTTAAAGAGCCTAGATAAGGCTACCCTTTGTATTGATTCATGGAAGAATTTAGCACTTGCCTTCTACAAGAAGTTCTATCCTCCGGAGAAGACTAACATGTTGAGAGCCCAAATCACCGGATTCAAGGATAGGGATGAGGAATCATTATATGAAGCATGGGAGAGATTTAAGGATACTTGTCGCTCTTGTCCTCACCATGGACTTAGCGAATGGTTCCTTGTTCAACAGTTTTGGAATGGCTTACATGAAGACTCACGAAATGTGCTTAATATGGGCTCCAATAGGAGGTTCACCGAGGTTGATGACAACCAAACATGGGCTAAAATCGAAGAGATGGCGGCTTATAATTCCCAATATAGTAGGCCACAAAAGGCCACTAGAGGAGGAATACATAAGGTGGATTCCATCACACAAATAAGTGCTCAACTAAGTGCTCACATCGACACTATAAACTTGAAGTTTGAGAAAGCCATGGCCAAGCTTGATGATGATGCTTCCCAATCACCCAAACAACATGTCAATGCTATGATGGCATCATCCTCAATCCCAAATGGAGTGTGTGAAAGTTGTGGAACCTTGGGACATGATCAAAATGAATGTAGAGGAACAAATGAACAAGTGAATGCTTTCCAAGCATACAAAAATGGTACACCTTATTCCAACTGCTACAATGAGAATACCAAATTCCATCTTAATCTTTCATACAAGAGTCAAAATATCCAAAACCCTCAATCCACATATACACCTCCTCCAATGAGAAATCCTACTCAAAGACCATACTACAATCAACCCAATGACCAAGCTTTTGATGTTCAAAAACTGGTCCTTCAAATGCAAAAGAGCCAACAAGATTTCTTTGCTCAAATGCAAAGGGATAGTCGAGCCAAATAAACTACATCAACAATATCCTTGCTCACACCAAAATGTTGGAGACTCAATTGTCTCAATTGGCCTCTTCTAGCTCCCAAAGACAAAAGGGACAATTACCTCCTCAAGATAATCCTCCCACAAGATATGAGACCATCAATGCTATCCATTTAAGGAGTGGCACTAGATATAAGGGACCAAATATGCCAATTGAAGATGTAATTGTTGAAGATTGTTGAAGAGAATGACAAGAAAAGTGATGTGAATGAACCACTAAGGAAAAATCCTAAGGTGGTGGAGACAACTACCAATAACTCATCAAAGACAAAAAGTGACGAGAAGGCTAAAGAAGTTGAGAAAGAGCCTATTGTGATTAGACTCCCATTCCCATGTCGCCAAGCTAAGCCTAAGTTTGATGAGCAACTCGGAAAGTTCATGGAGATTGTGAAGAACTTAGAGGTTTCTATACCATTCATGGAGCTAATCCACCATGTTCCGGCCTATGCAAAGTACATGAAAGACATCCTTACAAAGAAGAAGTCCATCCGAAAATTGAAAACCATTGCCTTTACCAAGGTAAGTAGTGCAATTCTACAAGGGAATTCCCCTCCAAAGCTTAAATATCCGGGGAGCTTCTCTATTCCATGTACCATCGGTGATACCACAATCAACAAGGCACTATGTGATCTAGGTGCAAGTGTGAGTATCATGCTATATTCGGTGTGTGAAAGACTAGGAGTGGGAGAGCTCAAGTGCACCAACATGACCTTACAAATGGCGGATCGTTCAACAAAGAAACCACTAGGGGTATGGGAAGATGTACCCGTAAAAGTTGGAAAGTTCTTCATACCGGTGTACTTTGTCATTGTTGATATGGAGGAGGATTCTAACATTCCAATTATTCTAGGAAGACCTTTCCTACACACCGCCGGAGCGGTGATCGATGTGAAACATGGAGAGCTCACCCTTGAACTAGGTGATGAAACAATCACCTTCAATCTTGATAAGACTATGAGAGCTCCTAACTTCTTTGAGCCATGCTTCATGGTTTATCACTATACTCGGGAGAGTGACAAAAAAAAAGAAGGAACCTCCATTCAAAGAACAAGGGAAAGATAGAAATCACAAAGAGAAGGGCAATGATACACCACCCAATTGGAAGAAAAATATTGATGATGTTGAAATGGCTCTATTCGGAGAGCATGAAATTTTTCACAACAAGAATGAGAGCTTGCAAAGCTCACCCATGACAAGTATAGATGGAGGCCTCATTGGCCATGATAACAAGGAGGGAGAGTTGCTCTTGTCAACTCATGATCCACCCTACATAGAGGAGAAAGGGAATGAAGTGTATGGTCTATGGGATGATGAATTTGAAGGATTGGTTAATCCCTATATTGGGAATGTTATGACTCTAGACCAGGCTTGATGGATCCTTTTCAACCCTTTGCTTGGTTTACAACAATGAAGACACCAATGTGCAAGGGTCTATGCAAGACCTTAACCATGAAAATGAACAAGCCTTTGACTACTTCTATAAGGTGTTGAGCAACATCAACAACACCTTGGCTTTGCCCCCTTGACACCTCTCAAAAGAAGGAGAGTTTGGTGGAGTCCTCCCTAAACCACCATTTATAAATATTCTAACCTCTTAATTACATTTCATTTAACTTGTAAAACTTTTGCATTACATTTTACATGCCTTGTTTGACGAATTTGTGTAACATGAGAGCAAGTGAGGGAGGGATTTTAATGTGCTTTAAATGTGTAGTGTTTGATGATCAAGTGTGGGGAAGCACATACCTAGGCTAATCAAGCCTTTGTTATGCTACCCAAGAAGAAATAAAGAAGAAAAATAAGAAGATTTGACACGGGGAGAAGATCCTCACGGGTAGGCCTAAGCTCGTGGGGACTGGGAAAGGGGTACAAAGTGGAAATCTACTCTGGAAAGAAATCTGCCCGAGCCGACCTCAGCCCGAGCGTCTCAATACTCAAGTCGCTCGACTTCGGCTTAGGTCGTGGGACTTGGAGGAGCTCTCAATTATAAATTTTGCACTGGAAGACAATCTTCCCATCTCCAGCTCAAGTCGAGCGAGCCAGATTAAAATCCGCCAGACTTGCCTCTAAGACGCCCGTCTCCAAAGCACTGCAGATAGTTGATTTTCCATTGGATGAAAATCCGCCCGACTCCGCCCGACTCCACCTTAAGTCGCCCGTCCTCCTGACCTGCTATATCAACAAAAACACGGGACAAAACCCTCTTCTCCATCTCATTTCATTTCATTCAAACACAAACACAATACTTTTCCTTCACTTCAACCTTCAAACCCACATCCAAAAACAACAATCTCACATCCAAATTCACCACAATCAAGTCCAAACTTGCTCAAATAAAAAACAAATCACTCCTTCATCAACATAAGACCATTCAAACAACAATTTCTTCACAAAATCAATCAATTTCTCCAGGGTTGGGTGAAAATTCGAAAAACCCCAAATTGATTGGGCATTCAATTGAAACTTCAAGAAGAAAGGAGCATTTATGCATTTATTTGGTGTGTTGATACTACTTTGAAAGGAGAATAGCAATGGCAAGGGTCAAGGGAGGAATCAAGGCAACAAAAACACCAACATTGTCCAAAAGACAACAAGCTCTAGCATCCAAAGCAATGGTCTTGGTTCAACAAAGGGAGCAAGCTGCTGTGTATTACAACACCCTCTATTTCTTTGGATATTAATGGAGAAAATTTTGGGTATTTCCCTGCTAAGAGAGGGTTGAGGCAAGGAGACCCATTATCTCCTCTAATATTCACATTGTGCATGGACTACTTGACCAGAATGCTTATGTATGCTGCAGCCAAATACCAGTTCAAGTTCCATCCATTATGCAAGCAGCTGAGAGTCACAAATTTAATGTTTGCAGATGATATTTTGATGTTCAGTCATGGGGATGCTGATTCAATGATGCTTATGCTGAAATCATTCTCCTCTTTCTCAAAAGGTTCAGGGCTTAAAGTGAGTCCAAGTAAGTCCAATGTCTACTTTAATGGAGTGCATGAAGATCTCAAGAATGAATTCCTGAGTGTGTCTGGCTTTAAGGAGGGCAAGCTGCCTTTCAAGTACCTAGGGATGCCCATTCAGACTACTAGGCTTAAGAAGAAGGATTGTGAATGCTTGGTGGACAAGATTTGCAATAGAATACACAGTTATGGTGCAAGGAAGTTCTCGTATGCTGGAAGGCTAACCCTGGTTAAACATGTATTGAACACGTTGCATTCATATTGGGCTTCTGTTTTTGTTCTCCCTAAGGGAGTCATACCGAGAATAGAAGCCATTTGCGGAACTTTTATGGGATGGCGGTGCAGTTATAGGCGCTCTCCTTTAGTTGCTTGGGATACAATTTGCAGACCAAAGCAAGAAGGGGGATTGGGGCTTAAAAATCAGGAACTATGGAATATAGCTATGGTTGGAAGACTTGTGGATTGGGTAGCTACAAACAAGGAGTTCTTATGGGTGAATTGGGTGAATGCTAACTATCTGAAGGGGAGGGAATGGCAGGAATACACTCCAACAAGCAACTCCAGTTGGGTGTGGAGGAGGATATGCAGAGTGAAGCAGAGGCTAGCAGCTGGGTATTTGCAAGGGATATGGCAGGTGCAACCCTCTGGGTACACTCCTACTGGTCATTATGAGTGGCTCAGAGGGACACAACCCACAGTGGAGTGGTCTAAAGCTATTTGGGATAACTGGAGCTTACCTAAGCATAGGTTCCTGGGATGGCTTATTCCTCACAATTCATTGCATACAAATAGCAGACTTATGAGATTTGGGATGGATGTTGATGGATAATGTGTCCTTTGTGGGTTAGCAGAAGAGACGCAGCAGCATTTATTTTTCGCGTGTGCCTACATTAGGAGAGTCCTACAGGCTGTGATGGACTGTACTGGTTTAAAGCTCCCTGAGGATGACATTTTGCATTGGTGTGTTCATAATTCTGGCTTGAAAATTCAGCGAGGGGTGAAGGTTGCTTTGGTTATGAGCACTTTGTATCAAGTATGGCAGCAAAGGAACAAGTGTAGAGTGGAGTAGGTTCTGATGAGGCCTCTGTGCTTGGCTCAATGGATCAATGAAGACATGAGGAAGAGAATAAGGGAAAGAGACAAGAGTCGGATGACTACACATGACCTAGATTGGTTAGGCAATTTAAAATTTACTTAGTTTTGAAGTGCTTAGCCTTGCTAGTATGTAATTAACTCCATATTTTTATATATAATATACTCTCACATTTTACCAAAAAAAAAAAAAAAAAAAAAAACAAAGGGAGCAAGCTCCATCAAACGTCAATGCTATTGAGGAAGCTACTACTTCTACCCCGGAAGTGGAACAATTGAAGCATTATCCGGAGGTAACTTTCTTATCCGATAAGCATAGGTTTGCCTCCGAATCCCTAGCTAAGAAAACGATCCTAGCTACAAAATTCATATGTCAAGATGCTTTGAGTAAATTGGGTGTCCTTGAGCAAACAAAGGCATTTTTCGAGTCCATGGGGTTATCAACCCTCTTTGAAATGAATGAATTAACATACCCCTCCTTGACATTTGAATTCATTAGTTCCTTGAGGGAGTATAAGATTGAGGCTCGAGATTATGTATAATTCCGTCTCGAAAACAAGACTAGAACAATGCACAAAAGTGAATTTGTTAAAGTGTTTGGGCTCAAGAACCATGACCGATTCAACAAGAAACCCTTGGAGTTTGATGCCAAACCACTTTGCCAAGCTATCTCCGGCCGTGAGTTCACTACTTTCAAAGAGTGTCATGCCTTGTACATTCATCATCCGGGTATAAGGTATTGGCACAAGTTCGTGGTAAACACTTTGAT
Source organism: Silene latifolia (assembly GCF_048544455.1). NCBI lineage: Eukaryota > Viridiplantae > Streptophyta > Magnoliopsida > Caryophyllales > Caryophyllaceae > Silene > Silene latifolia. The sequence continues at coordinate 87,302,048 of NC_133535.1, forward strand.
TGCTAGAAAGGAAGCAAATCACTTGACGGAATTAGACTTTGTTTACCTTGAGTATTTCTTAAATGTTGGTGGGAAGCCCAAAAGTGAATACAATGTTCATCAACTATTGATCAAAAGATGGTTAGATATTGAGAATGGGAAAGATCGTGCGGCTTTAATTGTTAATGGAGGCTTGGTGACGAGGTTGACAAGGCATTTTAACCCGGATTTCAACAAGAATAACACTTATAAATCGGTTAAAGGGAACCAACTTCTTGATATGAGCAATTTGATTCACAAGTTTCAATGGGTCAAGCATGATAACTTGGACCATACCTATGAGTGGCTCATCAAGGATGCTAATTCCATTGTCTTACCAAGCAAGATTTTTTGCATCTCTACCCACCGGACCAACTACCTTATTCCCGTTTTCGAGCAACCTGAGACCATCATCAAACAACAACGAAATCCAAGAGAAGAGCCCTCCTCCTCCATTGTTACACCACCATATCCCTTTGCCTACCATGAGTTCAAAGCTAGTGATGCTATGGCGGACAATGACTACTTGACCCAACTAATGCAACATGTGCATAAAGAAGCTTACAATGATCGGGTGAATGCCTACTACGCCCAATATCCACCTCTATACCATCTTGCTAGGCAAGGACTCCTTGATCCTTCAAGTTATTTGCCAAACTGGGTGGATAGGAAAGTGTTCTTTCCTAATGCTTCTCAAGATGAAGAAAGGGATACAAGGGGAGAGGAGGAAGTTGATGATGAGAGTGAGGAAGGTAGTGGGTCTTGCCAAGATGATGAGGAAGAAGAGCAAAGTTCAAGTGAAGAAGAAGATGGTAAAACCTCCGGTTCCATGGAGGTAGATGATGATGAGGATGTCGCGATGAGCGAAAATTGATGGTTGACAAAGCTTGAAAGAGGGCACCACAGTCAAGGTTGATCACTTATGCTAGTGTTGACCTATTCTATTGAGAGTCTCCTACCCCTCTTTTTGCTTTGTTTTTGTCTCATGTTTCCATGACTTGTATAATATTTAACTTGCATCACTTTGAGAGTCACTTTGGACTCTTGATAGCTTTGAGTTGGAGTCCTAGCACCACTCAAGGGACTCCCACCTCGGTCCCATTGAGGTGATTATCTTTTGCTCCCACCATGTAAAATCCAAAATGACAACTTACTTTTCATGCATTACATTTGTATGCTTGTGAATAAACTTTCCCTCTTTTCCATTAGAAATAATGTTTGGTTTGGTTTGGGGAAGTTCATTCATAAGCAACCCGAGTTAATTCAAATTAGCTCTCTGAACAATAGAAAGCATGCATCATATAGTTTAGCTTAGTTTGCATCACTTGTATATATTTATCACACACTACGCCAAATCTGGCAATCAATAAGGAGCGTATCACAACGGTTTAATGCATTTAATAACGACACTTAGATTACCGTTTTCCAAATTTTGGCGGAAACCTAGACCGCGATAATGCGAATAACGGTTTCCCAAGAAAACCGTTGTTATTATAATGTGACAACGGCTACTTAACAAACCGTTATCAAAAACGTTTTACGGTTTCAAAAAGCTCGTTATAAAATCGCTCTTATCAACGGTTGTTAGACAACCGTTATAGTTTAAGAAAACGACATTTTGAAAACCGTTACTAAATTAGCACCAGCAACGGTTTGTGGTGCCCGTTGTTATGTTATAGATACGGGTTTCTTGTAACCATTATCATTTTTAATTATGAAAGAACGGTTTTTTCAATTCAAGCGTTGTCACTATTTGATTAGATTTCTCAGTTTGACCACTGCATGCAAAACTTTATCAGAACTTTAATAAATATTCAGTTTAACCAATAATATTCAATTTGACCAAAATAATTCTATAAATATGTCTTTTAGGTCAAAATCTAAATTATCAAACATTTACTCTTTAATTTCTCTCTAAATTTCTCTCTCAAAAAAATATGGCTGGTGTATCGGAGCTACAATCACGTAATCGTTATGCACAGCCTTTTACTTGCATTCTCCAAAATCTCCCGGTTCGTTATGATGGGAATGGAAAGGGTTTAAACCCTAATTTTTGGTGGTTGAGGCAAATGCTTCATGACTCCGGTTTCCCTGCGGTTAAAAAGGTGTACCCTGTGTCTACAAACAAGCAAGGTTTTATAGGCTTTGCTTTTATCGAGTTTGAGAAGCCAACTGCCATGATAGTTTTCATCAGGCAAGAATATTAGGGGCTAGATTTGCAGAGAAAGATGCGGGGAAAGAGGACTTTTATTCGGATGCTAAACAAAAGGGCCCTTATCTATGGGTTGCGACCCATGTTGATTATCGTCTGCTGACACATTACAGGAGGCATCACATTCCTGTCAACGTGCCTATGTTATGGGAGAAAGAGGCCATTCCACCAGCTGCGCTGCTCGCTGATGATGAACAGTCGATCTACGACTTTAATTATTATCTGACATTATGAGTTGTATTTTGATTATGGTGGTTATTTGAATTAAAGTTTAATTATTTATGTTATTTGTTACTAGGTTTTAATTAAGTCCTTACACTCAAATGCAATCCACCAAATAAAATATTATAATGACTAACTTTCTACTTATAATAATAAAAAAGAATGGAAACGGCATAATAAGATAATAAGAATTGGAACCGTTATAATAATAATAAGACAAAATGATACCGGTTCTTTGTTAAGCCGTTATCATATTACATATATCAACAACGATTATTTTAAAACCGTTGTCATATTACAACAATTAACAACGGTGTTTCTTATAACCGTTGTAAAAACAAATCCACTGTGAAAACTGAAAAGTTTGTGATTTTAGTTTACCAATGACATGCCCTATTATTATTGGTTGTTTGACCATTATTCACCTCATGCATGCTTGCACAATTACAACGGTACTTATAAGAACCGTCATAGATTATGCAACTCTAAAAATAAATGAAATTTCAAAGGTATTAATATTAGAATGACTGATGGTGAACAAGTCATCTTTGTCGTCGTCGCCGTCATTAATCTTTATAGCTTTAAAAAGGTAATCACATTTTCATAGCTACTGGCTTATATATGGGTCGTACTTGGATGATTGATGGTGAAATTGGTGATCCCATTTATAATGATGGAATTGCTGAATTTTACAATTTCGTTAGTGAAAATTTTCATCTCCACTCATCAATTCCCTGCCCTTGTAATAGATGTGGTAATATTAGGGCCTTGCCTATCCCAAATGTCAAAATACACTTAGAAAAGAATAGTTTCAGTAGAGATTATAGGCGTTGGATTTTTCATGGAGAATTAGAGGATGAGGATTGGGAATCTGATATAGAGGTAAATAATCATACACCTACAGCTGCTGGTTTAGATATAGGGGATGAGGCATATGATGTGTGTGTAAACAATCGTTCATCTACACCTGAAGTTGTTTTAGGTGAGAAGTTTGCTGAAGATGATGGATTCGATGATTTTGAACCTACCGGTGAAGGGGAAATAAATGCTGATGATTTAATTGAGAAGTTGAGTCAATCTGAAATGCCTTTATTTACTGATTAAAAATGTATACCAAATTGTCCGCGGTGGTAAAGTTATATAACTTGAAGGGGCAAATGGGTGAAGTGATAAGAGTTTTACGGATCTTCTAGCTTTGCTATGTGACATGCTTCCTGACGGTAATGTTCTTCCGAGTCGTTCATATGAGGCTAAAAAAATGATTAGAGAATTGGGCATGGAATATGAAAAAATACATGCTTGTCCCAATGACTGCATATTGTACCGTAAAGATTATGAGAAATTATCATATTGTCCGCGCTACTCTGTATGGCGTTATAAGACTAAGGAAGGGATCCCAGCTAAGGTGTTGTGGTATTTTCCAATAATACCAAGATTCATAAGGATTTATTTGAATGAAGAAGATGCAAGAATGTTGACTTGGCATAATAGTGGAAGGATGTTGAAAATGTTAACATTCCAAACATATATACACGGGATGATCATGATGAAGGTATTTGGGTTAATGAAGAGACTAGCAAATCCAAAAAACGTTCCCGGCAGCCGTGAAAATATCAGCAATCCAATCAAGATATCTTACGTCATGTGTAATTATTGTCTTGCCTTTATATATCAAACTGCTGTTGTAAACTTTTTCTGCTGTTGGAGCGGGAGGGTTACGGAAAAATCGTATCAAACAAAATGAATTATTAAATAAAACGGTTATACCTAAACCGTTGTTCAGGACGTGTACAGTTATAACGGTTCAGGCCGTTGTTATCTATATGAAAATGATGCTTTGTTTCTTGGCGGTAAAATCAAACACAATAAAATATAAAGTAAAACGGTTATACCCAAACCGTTGTTCAGGACATGTACAGTTATAACGGTTCAAACCGTTGTTATGTATATAAAAATGATGCTTTATTTCTTAGCGGGAAAATCAAACAACATGAAAATATTACAAACAACGGTTATTTCAAACCCGTTGTAGATAGTACTAAACAATTACGGTTTAAAACAAAACTGTTGTCTGTTTGGGAACAAAATACAACGGTTTTTGTTCTAACGTGTTTATTACTTTCCAATAAACAAGGTCTTGCAAGTGTTATTATTCACACATATATACTCTGAGCTCCCCTCCTCCACATAATATCCTCAAATATTGAGCTTCCCTCAACCACCAGACTACCCCATCGCCATCGCAGTCATCGTCATCGTCGCCATTGTCGCCGCCAGATCAATCCGGATTCTCCTCTTTAAAGAAGTAATAAACCCTCCTCTCTAGAGATTTTTTTGTTATTATAAGTATGCATTGTTATTATTTGTTTATTAATTTCTGCTTTAGATATGGTCTAAAAGCGGAAAAGAAACAATGGAAATGCGTCAGGCGATGACTCAGGTGATGAGAATAATTTGCAACACACTGCGGGTCGAATGCGCCACAAGGTTTCCCTAGAAGCAATAAATTCAAAGATACCTACTCCTTTATAATGGGATAAAGATACGGGGCTGCCATATGGTGAGTATGCCGGGTATTTTGTGAGTTGGATTGGTTGTTGTGTAAGACGGTATGTGCCTCTCGATACGCCGCGTATAAACCAACTGAGTAAAATTCGGAACACCATGCTAATAAACAGAATAAAGGTATGTATATACAATAATAAATGTTTTTGCTGAAATTAAGTTATTACTTGATATGTGTATTAGCCGAAACACTTGTACCAACTACGTTCATCATATATGCAGTTAGCTTACGTTGTCCCCGAAATGTATGATAAGTACCTAAAAAAAAACAGGGGAAGCCCTCAGATCTTGGAAGTTAATGATTGCTGAGAACCACTTGTTCAACAAGGAAACTGGGGAGATGAACAAGAACCCACCAAAAAAGAAGTATCCGTATGTCAGTCAGGACCATTGGGATAACTATATCGCTTATAGGCAGTCTGACAAGTTTAAGGTAACTTAATAATAATAATAATAAGTAAAGAAGTATACTTAGTTTAGTGTTTGGTCATGCTTACGTTTCTTGATACAATTTATTTGATGAAGGCTATGAGTGAGAGGAACAAGGCGAATATTTCAAAGGAAAAGACCGTCTTTTACGACTCCCGAGGTGGTTATAGATTGATTAAGAAGAAACTTGTAAGTACATAATTCTTATAGTATTAGACTATTAGGTGATGAATGTTATATATGTTCATAGTAATCATACATATTTTGAGAGGATATCAATGTGATGAATGAATTGTAGGCAAAGTTTAGAAAATTAAGTCGTCACGACGCTTGGGTGGAAGGTCACACTCCTAAGAATGGAAAGACGGAAATTGAATATGATAAGGACATCGAAGAGAAAATTGTAAGTTTGAATAAATATGTCACTCCTACCACTGGTAGTCGGAGTTATATAATTGTGAGTTGCTTAATGGTTTTATGTGTATGAAGAGGATCTGTGAGAAGGAAGTACAGGAAGGAAAATGGAAGCCTGAAGGACGTGATGACATTCTTGCTAGGGCAATCGGCAAAGCAGAGCATCCAGGTCGTGGTAGAGGGGTAGGTACGCATGTTGGTATCACTAAGAATTTGGGTAGGTACCTCATCAATGTTGTCATCCCCGAGGTACCTATATGAAGATGTTAATTATTACTTGTTCTTTAAATAGATTAGGGTATGAATATTAACATATCGTAAGTACTTTAATCTTTACATTTGCAGAACTTAAGCAAAGCCATGATGGCAGCTAAAGCAATTACTACTACGTTAACGAAGGTTGTTGCAGTCAAGCCTGCTTATGATTCTTATTATGAATCGTGTGAATATAAGAAAAAGATGAAAACTGCTTCGCTGAAGGCTTTGCACAACCTGGCTGTAAAGAGGGCACCTACAGGGGATGTAGTCATGATTAACATTGAAAAGGAAGTTATGGACGCAGCTGATATAGCCATACTAGACCCGAAGCAACTGATGCAATTTGTCGACCTTGACAATTTAGATGCTGTTCACATTTTGATTTGGATGCAGTAAGTTTTATTAATAAAACTATTTAGTCATTTCAATTTATGAATAAAGATGTTTGTTTAAATTATCAATTACAATAACAATCTTCGTTCCATGTGGCGTAATAGGTACCTCAATAATCAGTTCGCTGAGTGGAAGGTCCCAATTCACACCTACGGATTCTTGATGTAATACCCCATATTTTAGATGGTAGAATTATATTAAAATATGTAAATTGATATTAATAATTTAATCAATTAAATAATGAATTGTAAGACGGTAATAAAATAATTAAATATTACTTAAAACAGAAATAATGCGGGCCGTGTATATTAGGTATGTAGTCGGGTTTGTAATTGTTTGTGATTACTAATACTAATATGGGAGTAATTAAAAAGAAAAGGGAAAATAAAGATAATTACTTTAAGGAAACTTCCTCCCTCTTTCCTTCCACATCTATATAAATAGGCTATTATACCTACCCATAAGCATACAAAAACATAAAAACACAATAAAAGGCAAGGGAGAGAAATATCTAAGGGAGAAAAATAAGAGAATTCATCCAATTATTGTTTTCTCACGGTAAGACCGTCTCAATTTATATTTATATAGTTGTATTTAATTAAATTATCGTTTAAACTCTGTATAGACCACCGTGAACCATGCCGTTACCCTCATTAGTTGGCCTTGATCGTAGGGATGTCAGTGGGACCTGTCGTGGCTGTTGTCGTCCACCGTGGGTGGTGAATTTAGCGTCTAAAGCTGTGGTTACCGCAAATTTAAGACGAGGCTTGTGACTTGTGTGTTTGACGAATAAACATGGGACCTAGGTGGTTGGCCAAGTCGGCTGGGGTAGGTCCTAATGGTGGTGTCGGGGTGGCTTAAGGTGGTGGTTGGTGCGGTGAGCTATCGGGTTGTGGTGGTTCTCGCGGGTTTATGCGGTTTAGATGGGTTATGAGTCGTCTGGTGGGTCGTGTATGGTTGTAGCAAGTGGTGGAACCACCCTAGGTCAAGGGAGACCACGGTGGTGGCCACAGGTGGTCATGGTGGCTGTAGGGTGGTGAATTGGTCGGGTTTTGTTGCTTTCGTGTCGGATTTTCGGGGTCTTTTAGGGCATGATTTCACGGCCTGTATAGGAGGTTTCAGGTGGGGGTTAAGGGCTATCGGGGTTGGCTGTGGTGCAGGCTAGGGCATGGTAGGATTAGGTAGTGGTGTCGGTGGCAAGGAGTGTCGCAATAGGCTGGTCTTGGTGAGGGGTTTAGGACTCGGTATTTTGGTGTGTCGTTTGGTGGTGTTTGTGTTTTGTTTTCAGGAGGTGTACGAGATTGAATGGGGTTTGGGTTGCTTTGTTCCATTTGTTTATTAAGTCGGATTTTTACACAATCTTTTACACGGGAAAATAATTAATTAAATTAAATTGTAATTAATTAAATTAAACTAATATAATGAATTGAATAATTAATAATTAAATTATAATATTTCGTTTAGGTGACGGTTTTGAAGTGGAGTATTTCTGATTATTTTATTGGACTGATTTATTGGATTTGCCGCTGAGGTAGGTTATCTATTCAACTTGAATGTGTATTTGTAATTTATCTATTGAATAATAATTGTGAATTGGATGTTGGATGTTGGATGATTAATGATTATTGTTCATCTGTTGAAATATTATTATCCGTATTGCATATTGGTATTGTTGTTGTTTGAGTACCCGGACCAGGGGTGGCGGTATATAAAAGGGTGTCTCGGTGTTATTATGGCTCTATAAACTGGACCAGGGGTGGCGGTTTATACAAGGGTGTCTCGAAGTGCCATTGTCTTATGGGTGTCTTGGAGGATGAATATGGTTGGCTTTGTGAATAGGAAATGAGTAATTGATTTAATTAATTTTCTTATCGTTGTATTATTCTTGTTGTTTAGATATTCCTTCTCAACCGTTGGGTTGACCGTGTATTCGTTAAACACCTGTGATGAACCAATAATTGGGGAGCAGATTGATTTTAGGTATTTGAGCTGGCTTAGAAGGGGAGCTGAAGGGCGAGAGGATATGGCTTTTACTTAGCTGTCTAGATCACCTTAGAAGAACAAACAATATTTATTATTCGTATTATTTAGTTTTTCCGCTGCAGTTGTATTTATTAATTTAGTTATTTAATTTGGATTATGTAATAAGGCCATTTAAACATTATATTTATTTAAAGTACTGTGGTTTCGTTTACCTTTGTATTCACTACCTCAGATAACTGAGATGGTAACACATTCCTTTATCTAGGATTGCCTAGTAGAGGCTATTAAATAAATGGGGGTGTTACAAAGTGGTATCAGAGCGTACGTTCCTCAGGCCTAAAACAAATGAACCCAATGAATTTAGGATGAGTCTAATAAAATGAACCCGGGTAGAAACTCTTAGGAGCCCCCTTAAGGTTTGGGATGAGTTAGGGGCCCCCTCACACCAAACTTCTGGCCCTTTCAGTTTTGAACCGGACACCTTTGAGAGAATTGAACGAGCGGGGTAATTAGAGAATATCTTCTGTCTTAAGGGTCAATTATCTTTCTTAAGATAGAAATTTCTAACCTTGTTGCAGGACGCGGATTGAGGTAAGTAATATATGATAGCATTTTGGCCTAAGGTCGTGAGAATTGGAGTAACTATTGGGATTTGTGTTGTGAAATTTGGGTGATAATATGCATCAAATAGTAAATTGAATTAATTGGTTGAAATTATATAAATTGGTTTGAATTAATTTTTAGGGTGAATTATTAATTTACATGAATGGATGTTATGTGAATTAGAAAAACTATGTCTAGTGATATGCGGTTATGTGATCCCTAAGCCATGATTAGTGTAGTAATTTAATGATTAAGCAATAAGTTTTGTGGGTGATGATTAGTTGAACGGTTAACAATCGTGGGGGTGTGGCGGTTTTGGACGATCGTGGGTCACGTGGTTGGCTGGCTTTAGGCCAGTCCAGGCAACCACATATTGTTTTGTTTGTAGGTGTATTAATTAAAAACCTTATGCCTAAATTCCTGGGCAAAAGCTTATGTGTGTATTTTCTTTCCTTTAACATCAGAACCATGCCTCCAAAGAAAGCTACATCTGCACCTAAACCTACTTCTATGTCTCAAGAGGAGATTGATCGTCTGATTGCTATGAATGAGGCCTTGACAACTGCGTTGAAAGCCAAGGGGTCAGTGCAAGATTCAGCTAAAGTGAGTGCTTCTATTGCGAGGCACAATCCGACGAAGTATGATGGTTTGGGAGCACCTTCTTTATTGGGAGATTGGCACAAAGAATTTGATAATCTTTTTGAGCTATTGAAGTGTCCTGCGGAAATGCAAGTGGACCAGGCTGCTTATTATCTAAGAGGGAAAGCTGGTATGTGGTGGACTAGAAGCAAGGAGGTTGTGAGAGAGGCTGCTGCAAATAATGGGAGTGATTATGTGACGTGGTCTTGATTCAAGAAGGTTATGATAGATGTATTCGTTCCAGAGCACATCAAGAGCAGAATGAGAGCAGAATTCGATTCCTTCAAAATGACAGATGAGATGACAGTAGAGACTTACCACAATAGATTTATGGAGCTATATGAGTATGTGGCAGACTTAAACATCACTGATGAGATGTTGGCACTTAGATTCGAGAAGGGGTTGACCACAACTATCAAGAAGAGGCTGGCAGCTGGGCAACCAAGTAACATGGATAATGTGTATCAAAGAGCAGGGCACGCTGAGAGAATTGCTGATATGCTTAAGGAGGAAAAGAAAGAAAAGAGTGAGAAGAGAAAGACTGAGGCTGCAAGTGAGGGTGCTGGGAATAAGAAGCAGAATGTTAATCCATACCGATCCTTTTTCTCCAACAATGGGCAGAGCGGGAGTGTGGGCCGTGGAGGCTTCAGCCGTATTGGGCCAATGGGCAGTGGTGGTATCACGTGTTTCAGATGTGGGAGAGTGGGTCATAAGATTGCTGATTGTAGAGCTAATGTGGGAAGTCTAGGAAGGAGTTTTGTGAATGTGAACCAGAGTGGAGGCTATCGCACCCCTATGCAGAACCATGGAAATTATAATCAAAGATCTGGAGGTGGCAGTTATCAGAGGAGCAACAACAGCAATTATTCCAACCAAAATATCTTCAACAACAATCAAAGCAATAATTTTCAGAAGATAATGAACAGTGCAAATCAGCAGAATGGGTCACCATCAGCTAGCCAGAGTGGAGCTAAGAGCAGTGGGAAATTATTTATGATGGGAAAGGAAGCTGCTGAGGAGGATGCTCATGTTATCACGGGTACATTTCTTGTTAATTCTGAGACTACCTTTGTTTTATTCGATTCGGGAGCCACCCACTTTTTTATTTCAAGTGAGCATGCTAGGACTTTAAATTTGAAAGAATATGATGAGATAAAATACCTAGTTGATATACCTTCGGGGGAGTCCATACCTTGTAGTCGTGTGTATAGAGATGTGTCAGTTAAAATTGGGGAAGCTATCGTTTTGACCAATTTAATTGATTTTCCTTTGGGTGGTTTGAGGTCATTTTAGGGATGGATTGATTGAGTAAATATAAAGCCTTTATCGATTGTCATCAAAAGAAAGTAACCTTTGTTGAACCATATAGTATATATGTTTATGTTTTGATGATGTCAAGGTGCTTTATAATTTATATACTCGTTGCGCGTAATTGTTTGTTTAAGTCTTTTAGATTAGACCTATTTATTACAAGCAATAAAGAAGAATTCTGATGGAAGTATATCGTGATCAAGCCTCACTTGAAGATCAAAATTATCTGAGATTCATTCAATTATTATGATAAGACGAAGTCCATCTAAAGATTAATCAAGCTTGGATGATGAAGTAGCCTATGCTCGAAGATCTCCTATGAAGATTAGAATAGTATAGGTGATTATCTCGTAACGATAACTAAGGAGAGAATTTCTTGCATTGGTGAAGTTATAGCTTTACAGCTATAATATTACTAGTAAAAGAGCTCAATGTTATAGCTCTTCTATTATAACATTGAGATGCTGAGTTTTTATTACACGACTTGAATTGTTTTGAAATTGTTTTTGGAATACGGTTTTGTTTATTTTAAATGTTTTAGTAAAAGTATTTATTAAGTAAAGCCCGGTTTAGTGCGGAGTTCGGTTTTATATTAAACGTTGGTTAGTAATTGTTTTGGGTCAACTTATGAGTTGGACCATGTTACTAATTAGGGTTTTAATATAGCTACTCCTAAAACCTAAATTCTAACCTAATATTAGGCTAGGGTTTACACGGGTCACGAGGCATATGAGCCGTGATATCTCGTGTGACCTAAGATATATTTTGTAAAGATTTTGTTCTCTAAGGAATATCTTTACATATCTTTTATATCTTACTTGATATGGTTGTTTATGATAAAGATATTCTTGTTATAGAAAATCTTATCATATCTTAGAATTTAGGGAAAAGATAATAATAGAATAATTTATATTCTATCTTTTGGAATATTCTTTATTATCTTTAAGGCTTTAAGGAAAGAAATAATAGAAGATATAATTTGTTTACATATCTCTTATTTCGGCTATTAGGGTTTCGTGAAAACCGACTAGCCTTGCTCTTTTCTTTCCTATAAATACTTTGCTTTTGCAACATTTAAATTAGAGACCTTAAACATAAAATTGATTTTATTTTTCAAAGAGCAAAAACCGTGTATTTCAAGCAGAAAACCGATTTGCTATTTTCAAAAGGTCGTGTATTTTAAAACTCGTATATTCATTTGTTAAGTTATCATTATAAGATAATAGTGCTCAATAGATTTCTTACTTGTTCATTAACGTGAACCTTTGCAAGAATCATTAGTGCTTTCTTATTAGCGTAAGTTAGTCACTAGAGTATTTAACGGTACTCATTGAGTTACAGCTAGAGTTAGTTGTAAGAGTTGGGTTAGTAAATTTGTAATCCGTAGAAAGGTACTAAATTTATTAATCGAGAATAGTGGACGTAGGTTTCGATTTGTGAAACTGAACCACTTCAAAAACCGTGTGTCTCCTCTCTTTCATTCGTTTGTTTTTTTTTCATTAGTTGATTGGTTAAAGTTTAATCATTAAACTTTAAGTAATCAATTATCTTCACACAATCGAAAAAGCTTTCAAAAGTTTTAAATCCTCATTTCACCCCCCCCCCTCTTGAGTATTTCGGATCGATAGACTCTTCAACCTTAAGTGGACCTAAGGGAATAAAAGTGTGTTACAAGGGATTTGTAGTGAAACCAAAAATAAAACTTATCTCAACAGTTACCTTAAAATCTTGTTTAAGGAAGAGAGGTGAGTTGATCTTGTGTCATGTGAGGGACACACGAGAGGAGGTGCCTGGGGCGGCATCTATACCTGTTGTGCAACACTTTTAGGATGTGTTTCCAGATGAGATTCCAGGGTTACCACCTCAGAGGGATATTGATTTTGGCATTGACTTAAAACCTGGGGCGGGATCAATTTTTAAAGCACCTTAAAGGATGGGACCTAAAGAGTTGGAGGAGCTTAAAAAGCAGTTGGAGGAGTTGTTGGATAAGGGCTATGTGAGGCCGAGTGTGTCACCTTTGGGAGCACCTGTGTTATTTGTTAAGAAGAAAGACGGGAGCATGAGGTTGTGTATTGACTATAGAGATCTGAATAATATGACAATCAAGAATCGTTACCCTTTGCCGCGGATTGATAATCTATTTGACCAGCTGAGTGGGGCTAGAATATTTTCTAAGATTGATTTGAGGTCAGGGTACCATCAGTTGAGAATTAAGAATGAAGATATTCCAAAGAATGCATTCAGCACAAGGTACGGACACTACAAATTTCTTATTATGCCATTTGGATTAACTAATGCACCGGCAGTCTTCATGGACTTGATGAACCGTGTGTTTAGTCCCTATTTGGATCAGTTCGTGGTCGTCTATATCGATGATATCCTGGTGTATTCTAAGAATAAAGAAGAGCATGAGAAGCATTTGAGGATTGTGTTGCAGACCCTGAGGGAAAATAATCTTTATGCTAAGTTGAGCAGGTGTGAGTTCTGGTTAGAGAAAGTTGCCTTTCTGGAGCATGTGGTGTCTAAAGAGGGAGTGTCAGTGGATCCAAGCAAGATTGAGGCAGTGTTGAAGTGGGAGAGACCAAAGAATGTGGGGGATATTAGAAGCTTTCTAGGGTTGGATGGCTATTATAGGAGGTTTGTAAAAGACTTCTCAAAAATAGCTAAGCCTTTGACTACCTTGATGAGGAAGGAGAATAAGTTTAAGTGGGATGAGAGTTGTGAGACGACATTCCTAACCCTGAATGAGTGCCTGACTACAGCTCCTATTTTAGCCTTACCTGAAGGGAGTGAGAATTTTGAAGTTTATACAGATGCTTCGAAGAATGGTTTGGGATGTGTGCTTATGCAGAATGTGAAAGTAATAGCTTATGCCCTGAGACAACTGAAACAGTATGAAGCGAATTATCAAACTCATGATTTGGAATTAGGAGCGGTGGTTTTTGCCTTGAAATTGTGGCGTCATTATCTTTATGGAGCTAATTTTAAGGTATTTTCTGATCATAAGAGCTTAAAGTACATTTATACTCAGAAGGAGCTAAATATGAGACAGAGGAGATGGATTGAGTTAATTGGAGATTATGACATGGAGATAATTTATCTTGAAGGCAAGGCTAATGTGGTGGCGGATGCGCTTAGTAGGAAATCTATCCATGCTTTGTGTACTGCCATGTCTAGGATGAAATTGCGTGAAGAAGTGGAAAAGATGGGTATTTCTATGATCAAGAAAGGAGATACAATTGAAGATTTGACCATTGAGCCAGAGTTGTATGAAGAGATAAGGAGGAAGTAAGAAGGAGATGCGAGAGTGGCGCGGTGGAGAGAGGCCGTAGGTGAGGCCATGGTGGAAGGCGGGAAGAAGCGGTTTCACATGGGTAGTGATGGTGGTTTGAGGTTTGATGGGAGATGGTGTGTACCTGATGATGAAGAATTAAAAAGAAAGATTTTAACTGAAGCTCATTCTACTCCATATTCTGTTCATCCTGAAGGAGATAAATTATATAAAGATTTGAAGAAGACTTTTGGTGGCCTAAGATGAAGAAAGAGGTTGCTGAGTTCGTTGCTAGATGTTTGGTTTGTCAAAGAGTGAAGGGAGAGCATAAGAGACCACAAGGTAAAGATCAGTCCTTGGATGTGCCTGAGTGGAAGTGGGAAAGCATTTCGATGGCTTTCATTGTGGGGTTGCCTAAGACTCAGAGGAGGAATAACATGATATGGGTTATTGTGGATCGATTAACTAAGTCAGCTCACTTCATTCCTATGAAAGATACTTAGAGTAAAGATGAGTTGGCTAAAGCTTATGTCAAAAATGTGGTGAAGCTTCATGGTGTGCCAAAGGATATTGTTTCTGATCGTGATTCAAGGTTTATATCTAAGTTCTGGCAAGAATTGCAATCTTTGATGGGGACTCAGCTGAACATGAGCACAGTATTTCATCTAGCCACAGATGGTCAAACTGAGAGGACTATTCAGACCTTGGAGGATATGCTGAGAGCTTGTGTGATGGAGTTTGGTGGATCATGGTAGGAAAGGTTGGATTTGATTGAATTTTCATATAATAACAATTATCATCCTAGTATAGGCATGGCATCTTTTGAGGCGTTGTATGGAAGGAAGTGCAGGAGTCCTGTGTGTTGGGATGACAGGGCAGATACAGTTGTGTTAGGACCTGAGATGATACAGGAAATGGTGGATCAAGTGCACATTATTCGTCAAAAGATGCGTGCAGCGCAGGATAGACAGAAAAGCTATGCAGATTTGAAAAGGAGTGATATAGAGTTTGCTGTGAGAGATAAGGTGTTTCTTAAAGTGTCTCATATGAGAGATGTGATGAGATTTGGGAAGAAAGGAAAGTTGAGTCAGAAGTATATTGGGCCATATGAGATCTTAGACAGAGTTGGAGAGGTAGCTTACCGTTTAGCATTACCTCCAGCTTTGGATAGAGTGCATAATGTTTTTCATGTTTCACAATTGAGGAAGCATGTGAGTGATCCTACTCATGTGCTGGAGCCTGAGCATGTTGAGATTGATGAGCAGTTGACCTATGTTGAGGGGCCTAAGGAGATTTTGGATAGAAGAGTGAGGAAGACTCGTGGTGGTGAGACTGCATTAGTGAAGGTTTTATTGTCTAATCATAAGGTGGAAGAAGCTACATGGGAGGCTGAAGCTGCTATGCGAGAAAAGTATCCTAGTCTTTTTGTTCGAGTTAGTTGGTTACGGGGACGTAACCCTTTTTTAGGGGGATAGGATGTAACATCTCGTATTTTATAACATTATTATGATAAATTTAATAATAAAAGTACCTTGTGAGGGATTTAATAAGGAAATTAGTGGGAATTTATTTGAGATATTATTTCTGTTGTTTGGGTATTTTGGTGAACTTCGGGACGAAGTTCTTTTTAAGGAGGGAAGACAGTAATACCCCATATTTTAGACGGTAGAATTATATTAAAATATGTAAATTGATATTTAATAATTTAATCAATTAAATAATGAATTATAAGACGGTAATAAAATAATTAAATAATACTTGAAACGAAAATAATGCGGGCCGTGTATATTAGGTATGTAGTCGGGTTTGTAATTGTTTGTGATTACTAATACTAATATGGGAGTAATTAAAAACAAAAGGGAAAATAAAGATAATTACTTTAAGGAAACTTCCTCCCTCTCTCCTTCCACATCTATATAAATAGGCTATTATACCTACCCATAAGCATACAAAAACATAAAAACACAATAATTGATCTAAGGCAAGGGAGAGAAAGATCTATGGGAGAAAAATAAGAGAATTCATCCAATTATTGTTGTCTCAAGGTAAGACCGTTTCAATTTATATTTATATAGTCGTATTTAATTAAATTATCGTTTAAACTCCGTATGGACCACCGTGAACCGTGCCTTTACCCACATTAGTTGGCCTTGACCGTGGGGATGTAAGTGGGACCTGTTGTGGCTGTTGTCGTCCACCGTGGGTGGTGAATTTGGCGTCTAAAGCTGTGGTTGCCGCGAATTTAAGACGAGGCTTGTGACTTGTGTGTTTGACGAATAAACATGGGACCTGGGTGGTTGGCTAAGTCGGCTGGGGTAGGTCATAATGGTGGTGTCGGGGTGGCTTAAGGTGGTGGTTGGTGCGGTGAGCTGTCGGATTGTGGTGGTTCTCGCGGGTTTATGCGGTTTAGATGGGTTGTGAGTCGTCTGGTGGGTCATGTATGGTTGTAGCAAGTGGTGGAACCACCATGGGTCAAGGGAGACCACGATGGTGGCCACGGGTGGTCATGGTGGCAGTAGGGTGGTGAATTGGTCGGGTTTTGTTGTTTTCGTGTCGGGTTTTCGGGGTGGTGGTTAAGGGCTGTCGGGGTTGACCGTGGTGCAGGTTAGGGCGCGGTAGGATTGGGTTGTGGTGTCGGTGGCTAGGAATGTCGCAATAGGCTGGTCTTGGTGAGGGGTTTAGGACTCGGTATTTTGGTGTGTCGTTTGGTGGTGTTTGTGTTTTGTTTTCACGAGGTGTACGAGATTGAATGGGGTTTGGGTTGCTTTGTTCCATTTGTTTATTAAGTCAGATTTTTACATAATCTTTTACACGGGAAAATAATTAATTAAATTAAATTGTAATTAATTAAATTAAACTTATATAATGAATTGAATAATTAGTAATTAAATTATAATATTTCGTTTAGGTGACGGTTTTGAAGTGGAGTATTTCTGATTATTTTATTGGACTCCTTTATTGGATTTGCCGCTGAGGTAGGTTATCTATTCAACTTGAATGTGTATTTGTAATTTATCTGTTGAATAATAATTGAGAATTAGATGTTGGACGCTGAATGTTGGATGATTTATGATTATTGTTCATCTATTGAAATATTATTATCCGTATTGCATATTGGTATTGTTGTTTGAGTACCCGGACCAGGGGTGGCGGGTTATATTTGAAGAATCGGACCAGGGGTGGGGGTATATAAAAGGGTGTCTCGGAGTTAGTTATGGCTGTATAAACCGGACAAGGGCTGACGGTTTATACAAGGGTGTCTCGAAGTGCCATTGTCTTATGGGTGTCTCGGAGGATGAGGATGGTTGGTGATGCGACCATAATTGGCGCATATTTAGCCCCCGAATTACCATTGTTTCTATGCTTTTTAGTGCCTATTTGGGTCATTTCTTATCTTTAGTTCTTTGTTTTGCATATTCTTTGAGATTTTGATCCCTTGGTAGGAAAGGAGTAAGAATCTTGCATTTTCATGGCAAAACAAGGCTAAATTGATCATATTCAATGACCAAGCATCAAGGAGAGACAAGACTAGAAGGCCTTTGTACATAGCATAGTAGAAGAGCATTGTTGAGAAAAGGATCCTTGAGTCCCCAAGGAAATCCCCAAGGAATTCATGAAGAAAAGGGAAGAAAAAGAAGAAGGAAAGCTGTTGAGCTACAATCCGAACGGATTGTAGAGAATCCGTCCGTCCTCGCCCGATCCGAGCGTCCTCACCAGGAATCCGCTCGGATTGCCCATGCCCAGTCCGTGCGTCTTGTTCCTTGATCCGCTCGGATCGTCCATCCCAAATCCGGCCGTCCCGACTCCCGGCCGCACGGATCACAAAGACAAAGACACGCTTTCGTTCTTCAAGCTACGAAATGAAGAAGCCCTTCTCTCGGACAATCCCGGAGGCTCCTTGCTCAACTTAAAAAGTGTAATTACTAGTTTAGCCCTTAGTTAACCCTAATGCATCCTCCCTAATTTTCACTATAAATACCCCATTAGTCTAATTAGAGGAGCATGTTCTTCTTATCAATAATTAGTGTAGTTAATATCAATCAAATCTCTCTTCAATATTGTAATCAAATATTAATCAAGTTTTAATCCAAGTTTTAGTTCCTTAATCTCTCTCTTGTTCTTACTTTATTTTGGGTAATTGAAGATTATTTGGGTTATTATTGGGAGATTGACAACCTCTCAATCTAGGATTCAAGTACTTCTATTATTCTTGCTTTATTATTGGAATCATTAGTAGGTATAATCTCTTAATCCCTTTTTAATTATTGCTAATTACTTTCATTTATTCATCATGTTTCATTATGTTAGTATGATTGACAACCTTTCTAGCATGATCAATATGATAATGAGTGAGTAGTCTCTTAGCTAGGGTTTAATGGGTGATTAGGGGAAACCAACATGGGGAATGATTCATGCTTAAATTAATATGCTTTCATATCTTATTTGCTTGCTTGTTTTGATCTTAATGCATGCACATGTTATATTTGATGAAATGCTAAGCCTATGAATCCTTGCATTTACTATCATCTTCTATCCTTTCAACTTGACTTGTAAGACATAACCCAACTCGAGTCTTGTTAGACCATGCATGTGTTAAGTAGGGAAGATTAAGTCGACTTGTAGGTGTTGTACAATCCAAGAGATTCGGCTCCGGGACCCAAACTTTCCTAGGATTGTAAGATATAACCCAACTCAATCCATCACAACAATAATTGCTTGCTTATAATTTGAGAACATGTTTGTATGATCATATCCCATGATTCCCCTATGAACCCATGACACCCTAGTGCTTTTAATCAATTGTTTACACCCTTATTTCATTTACCTTGTTAGTTTATTTTCATTGCTATTTTAGTTTAGTAACCTTCTACATCAACCCAATTCGTGACACCCCTAGACACCACTAGTTACAATAGAATCTTCATTTCAATACCCGTCCCTTGGGATCCGACCTTTACTTGCCTCTTTACTAATTGTAGAGTTGTTTGTGAAGTATAAATTGTGTTTTGTATCGACCATTGACCAACGACCACATATGCTTAATTGTGAACACCAAATGGCTCCGATCAGTTGGCTTTGTAAACAGGAAATGAGTAATTGATTTAATTAATTTGTCTTATCGTTGTATTATTCTTGTTGTTTAGATATTCCTACTCAACCGTTGGGTTGACCGTGTATTCGTTAAACACCTGTGATGAACCAATAATTGGGGAGCAGATTGATTTCAGGTATTTGAGTTGGCTTAGAAGGGGAGCTGAAGGGCGAGAGGATATGGCTTTTACTTAGCTGTCCAGATCACCTTAGAAGAACAAACAATATTTATTATTCGTATTATTTAGTTTTACCGCTGCAGTTATATTTATTAATTTAGTTATTTAATTTGGATTATGTAATAAGGCCATTTAAACATTATATTTATTTAAACTACTGTGGTTTCGTTTACCTTTATATTCACTACCTCAGGTAACTGAGATGGTAACACGTTCATTTATCTAGGATTGCCTGGTAAAGGCTCTTAAATAAATGGGGGTGTTACACTTGAGTCCTAAGGCGTTCTCTGTGCACAAAATTTCATACGAAGAACAAATCAATAGTATCGCTCGTCGGTTGATGTCGTCCAAAAAACTATGGCTTGCCCCCTACAATGAGAATATGTATGTATAGTACGTGATTATTGTAATGAATCACGGTTCTATAAATTTATTATTAACATGCTTAAATGCGTGTAAATGGACTAACAGTTCTATGTCCCAAAATGAATAGGAAGCATTGGGTGCCACTGACAATCCAAGTAGAAACAAAAACAGTGTACTGGATTGACTCTCGCGAAGGCAAACCCTCTGACAGTTGTTTAAGGATGATAACTGAGTAAGTTTACAACCTTCAATAATGTCATTTGTTATTATATGACTTGACCATATATATGCAAATAACAATGGCATGTGTGTATATTTATGAATTAGTGTTTTTGAAGCAAAAAAAAAAAAGAAAAAAAAAAGATTATGTCCACTTGGGAAATATGAAAGCAACACTGATCCCAATTTTATCACGCCAATAGTAAGAGTATTCTTAATAATTACTCGTATCATTTAATTAATGTTTATGCGAGCGGTTGATTATCTAATTCAGCTGATTTGTGTGTGATTTATATAATAGTCTCCTAAAGCACCAGACAACAAACAATGCACCTTTTACGTTTGTCAGTCCATGTGGAAGGTTATCGACGAAAAACTTTCTACCATTCCGATACGGGTTAGTGTGATTTAAAAACTATTTCGGACGTAAATTGAGTTCAATTTTGTATACTTCCATGTATTATATGTATTTTGATTATATATATTTTGAATTGTATTTTCCACTAATACTCAACAAAGCCCCAGAATATTCGCCAGAGGACATCAATCAGATGAGAAATATGTGGGCCAGTTATGTTGTTTCATTAGCGAAGTCTCAATAGTTTGCTCATGCTTTATGTACGTGTGTGTGTGTGTATATATATAGAGTCATTGTGTATTGGCTTCTTTTGTTTTTTTGAGGAAGTTGTGTTTTATGTTTTTTGATCATCCTGTTTGTACTGTTTTGAAACTAGGTTTAATTGATCACGAGGTGTAATATTTTGATGCAGGATTGAATTTTTGTAGTGCACAGCTGCTGGAATGCTATTTTCAGCAGCAGCTGAAAATAGCATTCCAGCAGCTGCTACAAACGCTGCTGAAAAAATAGCATTTCAGCAGCTGCTAGAACAAGCTAAAATCATTTTTTTTTAAATAAAAATTTAAAAATGATAACGGTTATAAACAACCCGTTGCAAACAATTATTTGACAACGGTTTTATTTAGATAAATAACCGTTGACATCTTTTCCCTCCCATTCAAACCGCCAAAAATATAAGATAACGAACGATAACCGTTGTCGAGTTCAAAATGTTAAAAACGGTTTATCTAAGAAGAACCGTTCTCAAAGTTTCATCAACTGATAAATATAACAACGGTTTAGCACGCAATAAAACCGTTGTTAAATTTCAACATTTAATTAAATAAGATAACGAAATGAACCGTTATCATATATAATATTTAACAACGGTTTTGGAACCACTAAACCGTTGTCAAGAGTAAACTATGACAACAGGTTTGAAACTGTTATTAATATTTAATAACGGTTTCTTAAAAGTATACCCGTTGCCATAAACATATTTAACAACAGTTTTATAACAATTTTTGAGTTGTGATAACGGTGTTATAGATCCGTTATTGATTTTATATAACGGTCGCGTGTTTGTATACAACCGTGGTATATATTTAACAATAGTCGTTGCAATAACGGTTCCTTGTTTCTATTTAATAACGGTAATTGCATTATTACACTGTTATTGGATGTCTTATTTGGCGTAGTGACATGTAAATATTTCGCATATAGTTTGCATCTAGTGTAGAATCATGCATCATTCATTTCATTTCATTTGCACAATTCCCTATTATTTTGTCCATTGGGGACAATGTCCATTCTAAGTGTGGGGATGGGGAATCCTAACACTCTCTAACTCAAAAGTGATAAAAATTTGAAAAATCTCAAAAATCCAAAAACATGTTCTTCCCTTTTGTAGTATAGAAATGTATATATTGTATATATTTGTTTGTTTTTGTTCACTCCTATTACATTGGACTGACTACGCCACATTCGAGGCATGAGGAATATGAAGACCGCATGGTATGATCTTTCCAAATCTCCTTTTTCCTCTTATATGTTAATGACAATGTGGCTTCTTTTTGTTTGATGCGGTACAAACCAATGTGATTCTAGGAGTTGCATTTAGACTATATGGCATACTAGTGATAGTAGCATTTGCATTAGGTTATTTATATGCTAGTTGCATCATGGCATATAGTTCCATTTTAGGAAATGTTTTGTGAAAATGTCTAGTTGGGAAGGTTGTCAAGTGTATATAGGCCCTTGTAAATAATTTTTCTCCTTGAGACTTTGTTTGCTAGAATACCCTCAAGACACCCTAGGATGTGTCATACTAGTATCTTTTGACCCTTGAACTAAGGCCGAGTCAAGAGTACCTTGTGGTGTGATGACTTCTTGGCTACCGTTTATTCCAAGGTGACCCTCGATGCCATGCAACCGTTCTTTCATCTCTATCATCATGTTTTGTCAAATACAAAGGGAATGGGCACAAAAATCTTCAATTTGAGTTCAAGTACCAAAGTGAAAATCAAAAACTTTGCAAAAATTGCACCAATGAAAAGAGGAGAAAAAATAGACTCCTATGATTCAATAAAAGTATCCTTGCTACAAAATGGGGTTACTTTAAAAATGTTCAAAAATAATGCAAAGAAATTTCCAAGTATTAAAATTGCCAAAACATCAAAAAAGGCAAAGAAATGTTCTGAAAAGACAAATGCCACAAGAAATTGGGGGGAAAACAAAACAAAAGCAAACTACCATTGTGAAACTCAAATCACATTGATCCCTTTTATCCATTGATGATCCTCTTCTATGTTGCATGGTGGAAAGGGGACGACCCTTATTCTTGTCTAGGCAAGAGGGAGAATTCTGCGATCCTATACAGTGTTTCTAACACCATAGGAAACCTACTCTTGACAAAAGCATTTAGCGATTGTGGACGAAAGTACCCTAGTTTGACACAACTTGGAGGTGATTTGTTGGTATCCTTTTAGACTTAGTAGCTTGGAGAAATGATATCTACAATGGAATGTGTACCCTTAGATTGCTTCCTCTTTAGATGATTTCCGCCACTTAGATGAGGAAAGTGGCTATTCTTTTGTAGATGCATCCATTACTTATCTTGTGTGCT
Organism: Silene latifolia; assembly: GCF_048544455.1. Lineage (NCBI taxonomy): Eukaryota > Viridiplantae > Streptophyta > Magnoliopsida > Caryophyllales > Caryophyllaceae > Silene > Silene latifolia. The sequence goes on from NC_133535.1 coordinate 87,325,184, forward strand.
TAATGCTTGGATGTATCGCCATTTTGGCAAGCCCCACCTTGCCTTGCAAGAAGGCATCTTACCTCATGGATGTCTTGTTGTGAGTTGAAGGGGCGGAGTGAGACCCGCTTATTGTCTCACATCGGCTAGTAGTATTAATAAAGGTCATAGTTTTAGTCACCTCTTTACTCGGGACGAGCAAAGGTTTGGTTTGGGGATATTTGATGTGACTCATATTTGTGTACATTTAGACCTCGAACTAGCCTCGTTCCCATGCTTTCTAGTGCTTATTAGGTTCGTTTTTTTATCTTTAGTTCCCTACTTTGCATATTCTTTGAGGTTTTGTGTCCTTGGTAGGAGATGATTGCTAGCCTTGCATTTATGGAGCAAAGTAAAGCTAAATGGAGTGCATCTAATGACCAAGCATCAAAGAGGAGACCATTACTAAAGGCCTAAGTGAATAAATGAATTAGAATGGACAATGATGAAGACCCCCATGACCTCTCAACGATCCCCATGGATCCTTAGGCAGTTAAAGAAGAATAAGAAGAGCTGATCAAAGATCCGGGCGTCTTAAGCATCAATCCGGGCGTCTCGAGCCCAGGTCGGGTGTCTCAAGCCTCAATCCGGGCGTCTCACCTTCAGGTCGAGCGGATCCCTGGGCATCACGAGTTTGCTTCAATGTCAATCCGGACGGCTCTCTCTAGGACTTGCAAAGCACTAATCATCTTATTAGGGACTTAATCGTCATTTAAGCCCTTAGTTACCCTAATACTTGTACTTAGTATAAATACCCCATTGTGTAAGGGGATTAATCACCAAGTTATAATTTAGTATTAATCAAGTTTAGAGATTACTAATCAAGTTGTATTCACTCAATTCAATATTAATCAAATCTTAATTACTCTTTAATCCTTCAAGTGTTCTTAGTTTTAGTTGGTTAATTTGAAGACTATTTGGGTTTATTGAAGACTTGACAACTCTTCATCATTCATCAAGTATTCTTCTATTATTCTTTGCTTATTATTTGGATCATCCTTAAGTTGGTATAATCCTTTTTACCCTTGCTTAATTATTGCTTTACTCATTTGCCATGTTTAACTTTGCTAATATGATTGACGCCTTCATTAGCATGTTTACCATAGTCACGAGTGAGTAGACTCCTAGCTAGGGTTAATGGGGGATTAGTGGAACTATAACATGGGGGTAGATTCATACTTAATCTAATATGTTTCCATAAGATTGCTTGCTTTTTGTAATGTAAACCTATGCACATGTTATGCTTGATAAATTGCTTGATTGAAAACCTTGCATGCATACATCTTTTATCTATTCAACAAGACTTGTAAGATATAAACTAACTCGAGTCTTGTCATACCATGCATAGAAGTGACTAGGAAGAAACTAAGTCGACTTGTAGGTGTTGTACAGTCTTGACCGACTCGGCTCCGGGACCCAAATCTTCCTAGGAATTGTAAGATATAAACTAACTCGATTCCACTATAACAATAATTTCTTGCAACTATTTAAACATGTTTGTATGATCACCACCATGAATCCCCTATTAACTCATGATAATCTAGCATCTTAATCAATTGTTTACAACCCCCATTTGTTTACATGCTTCATTTCTCTACATTGCATTGTTAAGTAGTTTAATTTGATACCTCAATCTCAACCCAATTTGTGACACCCTAAGACATAACTTTCTACAACCGATAACTTAATTCAATACCCATCTTTGGTCATGGGCCACATCTCGGTCTGCGGATTCGGGCCGCCTACCGGTCCGTAGTCGCGGGCCACCTGCAAGTCCAGTCGATCTGTGGGCATGCAGCGGTCTTTTTAAAGCCACGCTCGGCGGCGTAAAGATGCCTTCGACCAGATCGTTTTAGATCGGTCGGTTTTGTCTCGGTAAGGGTCTCGAAACGATTAGAGATGTTCGGAGTCGCCACCAAGCATTTGTGGGATGCCTGGGACCCGTTCGAATTCCACTTTATACCTCAGTCAAATCGAAGCACAAAGCAGTGTTTTGACATAGGTACTAAAGATAAGGAAATCGTCCCTCTTTAGCATCCTATCTCTAGAATGACTCTCGTACGCCCTGGATAAGGTCGTCCACTATCCAAAGTTTCTGAGTAAGAGGTAAAGGTACGTATTGGGAAGCCCTTTAATCAGACACCCAATCCCGCCCGCGTTTAGCGGCCTCTACTGATCGATCTTGGTCGGTTGAATGCAGAAGTTGATAAAACGGTTTAAATGCATGAATGCGCATCCAATGATTTAAACCTAACATGTGAGAGCTTTCTAAGTCGGTTGATTTAATCCAAGTATCAAGTATAAGATGTCGAGTTGGATTAATGATTGATTTGCATGCAAGACGGAAATTAAACATCCATTTACCGTATTAGGTTTAGGGTGCATAACATGATCCATTTGTCTTAGTATGGCATTTTGCAAATATGGTTTGAATAGTCATCTGATCCGTCCTATATCCGGGTTAACCGGAGTCGGGATCGTCCTGGACTAATGCTGGAAGGGAACAGGCCCTGTACCAGACGGCTATAAGAGGCGCGAGCCAGCCGGCGGTGTAAGCGGCCTCCCTCTTGTTTTGAAAATGAAAAAGAAAAGGTCTGCTTGAGGCGCGGGTTAGCCAACGGTTGTATGCCGTGTTCTGACTATTTAGAAAACGTTATAAAACGTGTTAAAAATGGGTTTTTGAACCCGGTTTGATTTTGAAAGAGTCGTTTTGACCGAATTTGTTGATTTGAAGAAATAGACTCGAATAATCATCATTATTTGATAATATTCGGTGTCGGGTTCGGTTTGACAAGCTTGACATGAATAGTTTTGAAAATGATTATGGACTAATTGTTTTAAGTCCATTTTGAATGTAATTAGTCGATACTCATCATCATACCCGGGTTAAAATCCGGCATGGTATGTATAACCAAGGATGACTTTGTGTTGGTGACTAATATGTTTGCTTGAAAAATGTAAAGAAATGAAATAAAAGGCTTTAAAATACCTCTTAAATGTCATTAACCAAATATTATCACCGAAACACGGATTTAACCGTCATGGTATGAAGAACCAAGGGTAAAAAATGCTTTATGGTTAAAACATGTGAAATGAAACAAAAAGGTTTCGAAAATACTTGAAATGGTAAAAACCGATTGCAAATATGAAAAATGGATTGAGGGAAATGACGAGAACAAACATGGTTGATCTCTGGTCTGAGTACCCCATTTAGGCGCGAGCCTGTTGGCGACCTAAGGGGCTTCTGCCTCAGACAAAAAATCAGTTTTGGCTCGTTTATTCCATGTTTTGGTTCATGTTATGCATGTTTTAGCATGTTAAAGTCATGAAACAAATGAAAACATAATGAAAGAGGATTTTAACACCCTGATACTTACATATTTGGTTATGGCGAGTGACCGACGTAAGTGTAATAACTCGTTTGATCGGAAAAAACTCGGTTTAAAACCGTTTTGGTAAGTAAAAAGAGTGTTTTAAAAGTTTAGTGATGGTGTAGTGGTCAAAGTGGTCGGACAAGTGATTTAATGCACGATGACGGTACCAAAAAATGTGTAAGGCTCGTGTTTACGATCGGTAGGTCGTAAACACGCGTCGGATTATGACTTTAGAAGTCGAGTCGAGAATTTTAAGGGAGAGAAGAGAGGGCGGACACTCGCGTCCTTTCTCAAATGGGGGAATTTGAGGGGTATTTATAGGAAAATGAGTGGTTGTGTGAGTTTTGAGCGACGTGGCCACCTGGGCTGCTCAAAGAGGCGCGAGCCACGTCGCGGGTCTTCGAGTTGTCTTGTCGCTTTCACACAAGAGCAATCATGATTTGTTCTATCCCAAGATTTGTAGTCATATGTTTGGTACTTGACCATACATAAATCTGGGAAATCTTAGCATAGAAGGTTTTGAAAGTTTTGTTTTTGGTTGTTGACTCGGTTTGACTCGTTGTTGGAGTCGGGATTTGAATTTTTGAGTCGGTTTTTGGTTCGGTGTCAGTTTTGACTCTAGTTAGTGTCATTGCGACCCCGTCGTCGTGCATTAAACACTCCAGGTATTTTTAAAATGTTTTGAAATGTTTTATTTTCGAAATCGTTTTAAGTTTTCCGACGTAAAGTTGTACACAAACTGTCGATCAAACGCCGCGATTCCAAAGCATGTTATAGTCCGATAATCACCGGGTGTTTGTTGGAGTCTCGGCAGATCTTGGGTATCTCTGAGCCCCACTTTGACTGAGGCTTGGATAGGGCGAAAGTCAAAGTAGAGCCCTCAGGTCAATCGAAGATTACAACCTGGAGACCCAAGCGACGTCGAGGCGGCTCGAGAGGATTCGGGCCAATGACCTGTCGCCGGGAAGGGCGACGCCGAGGCGACTCGAGGGTACGAGCCAAGGACCTATCGTCGGGAACAGTTTAGAGTCTGTCGACTATCCGTGCGGGTCGTTTAAAGTCCGTTAGACTACGTACAAAGGCTCGCCAGCCACAAGAAGGAGTCATACCTGAGGCATCTTCGGATACATCCTTGCATGTTTGCGGATAAAGGCTCGCCAGCTGTGGTGCGTTATAAGGCTCGCCAGCTATGGTGCGTAGTAAGGCTCGCCAGCCACGATGCGTAGTAAGGCTCGCCAGCCATGGCGCGTAGTAAGGCTCGCCAGCCATGGTGCGTACCTGAGGAGGGCTCGCCAGCCGCGATGCGTTGAAAGGCTCGCCAGCCATGATGCGTAGTAAGGCTCGCCAGCCATGGCGCGTAGTAAGGCTCGCCAGCCATGGTGCATAGTAAGGCTCGCCAGCCATGGTGCGTACCTGAGGAGAGCTCGCCAGCCGCGATGCGTTGTAAGGCTCGCCAGCCATGGGGCGTATCTGAGGAGGGCTCTCCAGCCGCGATGCGTTGTAAGGCTCGCCAACCATGGTGCATAGTAAGGCTCGTCAGCCATGGTGCATAGTAAAGCTCGCCAGCCATGGGGCGGTCGGTTAATGGACCGTGAGAATAGCCGCGTCAGATGGGCTTGTTTTGAAAGTAGCGAACTCATGATGCCGTCGTGGAAATAGTGAACTCGAATCTTCACTATCACTGTTTTTTTGAAATGAGCGGGTTCCGCGAGGAAGCCTCCTGTTGGTATTTGAAGGAATAGTTGATTTGGAATCTTCACCATTCGTTGTTCTCTTTTGAATTTGAAGGGGCGGTTTTGATCGTCGTCTGTTTTGAAGGATATAGCAAATTTTAAATTTTGCTCACATGTTTTTGAGTGACGGTTTATGTGCCGCCGTTGGCGTTTGAAGGAAATAGTGAATTTGGTATCTCCACTATTAATTGAAGTGACGGTTTTTGTGCCGCCGTTGACATGTGTAGGAAATAGCGAATTTGGAATCTTCACTATTAATTGAAGTGACAGTTTATGTGAGGCTGTTGACATTTGATGGAAATAGTGAATTTGGAATCTCCACTATTAATTGGAGTGGCGGTATATGTGCCGCCGTTGATATTTGAAGGAAATAGTGAATTTGGAATCTCCACTATTAATTGGAGTGACGGTTTATGTGCCGCCATTGATATTTGAAGGAAATAGTGAATTTTGGAATCTCCACTATTAATTGGAGTGACGGTTTATGTGCCGCCGTTGACATTTGATGAAAATAGTGAATTTGGAATCTCCACTATTAAGTTTGAAATTTTTTTGAAGGAAAATAGTGAATTTTGATTTCACTATTATTTTTTGAAATTGACGGTTTTAATTACTGTCGTTGAAATTTGAGGAGATAATGAATTTTGATTTCACTATTATTTTGAAATTTGACGGTTTTAATTACCATCTTTGGAATTTAAAGAAATAGCGGATTTGAATTCTTGCTATTATTTTTGAGACTTGACGAAATAGTGGATTTTGAATTTTCACTATTATTTTTGAAAATTTGAAGAAATAGTGAATTTTGGAATTTCACTATTTGTTTTTGTATTTGAAAAATGACGGTCCTTAATGTGATCAACGAAAACTCGAAGTTTAATATGGAAAATTGTGCTAAAGCCCAAATTTCGGTGAAAAAGCAAGGGGAAGCCTGATTGAGGCGCGAGCCACCTTGCGAACCAAAGGGGCTTCCCTATTTTTGTGTAAAAGACGCGAGGCTTGGCTGCATTCCATTCCTCATTCATCTTCAACCTTTGACACGAAAATCCCACAAAAATCGCCATTGTTGGACCTTTGCTCACTTCCATTCGTGCTATCAACCATAATGTTATCTCAATGTATGTATTTCCTCTTGAATCTATTTGAATTTGTTGGTCTTTAGCTTAATTGAATTAGGGCGAAATTTTACCCCAGAAAATCGATTTGGGCGTTTTTGATTGAGCCCATTTCGAGTGAAATTGATGATTGCATTAGGTAAAAAACATGTTTAGGAGTATAGAGGTGCTTTTAGTTTGCATTTTGGTCCCCGTTCCCGCTCCCTTTGCTCGAAAAACATGAGTGAGGTGAGAAACCGTCTCATCTCGCAATGCCAAGTTTATTTGCTTGGGTAGTGGGCCCCACTAGGTTGTATTGTAGTCGGGAAAGATCATATTTGCCATTGTAGACCTTTGTTGGGTATTGTGGGCAAAATTGGAATTTTTGTCTTTCGTGACGGTCTTATGTCTGACAAAATAAGCGCCTGTTTTGGCTTAAATTGAGTCAGTTTGCCTTGAAATGGACGCTATTATTAGTTTAGGTCACCTTGAGGTGTGATAAAATCACGTTTGCCTTTTTTGCGGTCGTCTTTCAATTTTTGACTGGTTTGTGCTCAAATTGGCGTATAAATTGCCTTTCGAAGCCGTAGAAAAATTCCTCACTCCATTGGGAATGTACTTTTGGTTGTTGGCAAACCTTGTGTGGGTCTTGAGATGCCATTTCGGTTTGTTGTTTTGACTCGTCTTTTGCTTTAAAAGAAGGGCAAGTCGTTTTTTTTGTGCGTTTTTTGTGAATTATTTTTGTTTTGTTTGGTTGGGTTTGGGCGAGGTTGCCCTTGTTTTGCTTTGCAGGTTGTTGTTGTTTTTTTGTTGTTTTTTTGGATTTGTCCATTTTATGCCGTCATGATGCCGAAATTTCGGCTGACGTTCTTTTGTTTATTCTTTTGATCGCAAGGTACCATTTGGGACCTACATAGTCCGTCGTGGAGGCATTGGAGGAGGAGGATGATCCCGGAGGAGCTGCAGTGACCGAGGAGGCTGCCGGATTCGAGGCGGTGGTGGAGGATGCTTCTATAGAGGAGGAGAGGCAGCTGATGTGGCTGGCTTGTCCTTTTCATTGTGGCTCATAGGTAGGATGGCTTATGATTGGGGGTCAGCACCGGGGTGGTGCATCGCATCATGGTTCTTGGCCTCCTTATCATCCGAAGTCTGCCAGACACTGTCTTCATTTTTGTCGTGGAGCAGGAACGAGGTATTACCATAATGGTAATCACCTCTGCTTCCGTTGCTGCTCCCCTGTTTCTTGTGTTGCTCCCTTTCTTTTCTGTTTGAGAGGATAGAGAGTGCTTAGTTCGGTAGGTGGCGGATAGCCTCCAGTTCATTGTCTTAGGGCAGTGTCTGTATGATAGATAGTTGTTTTAGGCCAGTGTCTGTATGATAGATGTCTGTACTGGATCCTATTTGTACGGTCGGTTGTCCGTATCAAACGTGTGTCGATGTATTTTGCGTGAGGCGGTTTGTATATATGTGTTTTTGGATTGTGGTTTGTTTTGTGATTTTGGCTTTTTGTGTTGTGTTTCGGAGGAGCGCTTGTCGGCTGTTGATTCTCCTTTTGATGTTTACACCAGTTCCTGCATCGTTATTGTAGAAAACAGGCAACATATAGCATATACGCATAAACGTAAACACGTAAAAGCATTTGATTGAAAATCACGTAAAGCATTTGTTTGAAAATCAAAATTAACCAAGATGACTTGAAGTTAAAAGTGAAATTTTGAAATGAATTTTGAAAATTCCGTGACAAATCGTCGCGTTTGGAATTCAAGAGGAATTGATTTTGAAATTTTGAGCAATTAACTCGTGTCGTGAATTAAATTGCATTGAAATTTTGAAATTTGACTCGAAAAATTCAAACTCAGACCGTCAGGAAAGAATTTTAAAAAAGTATTTTTGCGAGTATATTTGGCTCTTGAGGTCAAGACTCGAATTTGTGAGCGCTTGAGTTTTAGAGGAAAATTGATGTCGTGTTATCAATTCTCGATTTTGATTTTTGATGGAAAATTGCGAAAAAGCGAAATATTTTCGGAATTTCGACTGACATGGAAACGATCCATCGCGGATCGGGGCGACTAGCCCTTCCCCCCTTAAAAAAAGAAAGAAAAATCCGTATGTGTAAAGCTGCGTCATGGAAACCGTGTCGGATTTCGTAAAACGCGAAAACAAGGAAATGTGAGTGTGAAGAAACACAAAATTTCATCCCGAAGAGGCGCGAGGTTCCTGGCGGGAGGTTTGAGGTGTCAGGAGAAAACACATGTTGAAAGAGACAATTCAACAGCGGGAATCCCGGAGAAGCCTCGAAGAGGCGCGAGCTGCTCGGCGATGGAAGCCGGCTCTCCTCTTTTTCTGAAAAATGCGTTGATCGTTTTGTATAAATAAGGACGTTTGCGCTTCATCGTTTCATCATCTGAAACACAAAAACATCTCTACAAAACCTCTTCTTCTTCCACAAAAATATTTCATGGTTGCTTTTGAGAACGCATTGCGACAATGGTGCCGGGATTTGTCGCCTCCCGAGAAGTATCAACTCATTGGCATGGGAGTTGGTCAATTGTTGGTGCTCCGTCAAGTCAAGGTGCAACCTTCCTTTATTGAAGCATGTTCTCGGTTTTGGGATTTGAAACACCATGTTTTCGTTTTCCCGAAAGGTGAAATTTATCCTCTTGCCGAAGAAGTTGGAGCCATTGAATTGGTGGGTGGCCGGGTTGTGTTCCGGTGCTTCCTCCGACTCGGTTGTGCTACAAGGAGAAATTCCGTTCCATGTTGGGTTTGTCGACAAGTCAAGTCAACTTTCTTCTTGCTCCACATGGTGTGGATATGTTGGCTTTTATCAACATCTTTTCAAACCGATTAGATGTCAATGTCTCGGAGGTGGCTAGGAAAAGGGCTCTTGCCTTTTGCCTTGTCCATGTGTACCTCTTTGTTGATGTCTTGAAAAAGGAGGGGCTAAAATGCTATGGTAGCATGACCCTTATCCACGTGGTTGAGCAAATGGAGCATGGTAGAGATCCATCGTGGTTGTTGCTTGGAGAAATCATCCAAGCTTTGGACAAGGCTCTTGTGGAGAAGTTCCCTCATTTGGATCCCCAAGGATCCTTCAAGTGTGGCTATTGGAGAGGCAAAGGTATGTAGAGCCTTCGGTTGATTATTCTTCTTATTCCTTCCGTCACCTTACCATGAGGAAGAAGTTGTACCCGGATAGTTTTGCTTCTACCGAGGTTTATTGGGCCGCAAGATTGGCGGAGGGTGGTCCTCACATCCGTTGGGTGGTGCCATGGTGGCACTTGAGGTCCTTTACAGGGTTGCCCGCTTTGGGTGCTAGTCCTTGTTCCTTGATGGTGGTGGGTTTGAAGGTTGTTTCCTTCATTTATCCCGAAAGGCTCATGAGGCAAATGGGGCGTCAACAAAAAGTGCCCGCTCAAGATACTCTTGTCCAAGAGAATGTCTTCCGGAACTCCGAGCTTGTGGAGTTCTTCGAAAGATGGTGGGCCACTCGGCCGCTTTTGGGAGGTACCAAACCCCGTTGCCACGACATGGGTGACCCCCGCTTATGTCAGGTGGTCACGTGCTCCGTCCTTGGAAGAGAGGTCCAAATTCCGTAAGGACGAGGTCGACTTGAAGTATCGAGAGGTTGGCAAGGCCAACCGTGCCTTCTTTGAGGAGTATCTTGATGGAGCTACCCCCGATGTGATAAGACCACCGAAGAGGAGAAGCTCGGGTCCCAAGAACATGGTGGGCCGTGCATTGGCTCGTTTTGGGTCGAACATGGGTCTTGTGCTAGACCGGAGGCCGTTGCCGTTGTAGATCCGTTGAGGATCCGTTCCGAGGAGGAAATCCATGCTAGACGGGCCAGCAAGAAGAACAAGGGGAAGATGTACCCCGAGGGAAAAGGCAAGGGTAAAATGGAAGAGTGAAGACCTCCATTACCCATTTTATTATTATGTTGTATTATTGTCGTGAGTTTTTATTATGTTTTATTAGCTAGTTATTGTGTGTTTTGTGCTAGTTTTATTATGTGAGGTGTTTTAGTTGACACCTTAGCTTTGACAAGTTGTAGACTCGTCGAGCTTTATTTGTTGTTGAAATTGTAATCCCTCCCATTATTAACTAAATAAGGGGATTGCTCGTGTCGAAAATTGTGACTGCTTGTTTTTCCATCCATTTTGTAAGGGCAATTCGACTTGAATCGTCCTAAACGTTTGCACTTGGGAAAGTGGGATTTTTGCAGGAAGGGAGAAAGGCTTATTTTTGTATTTTGTTGAGAAAAGGGAATGTTGTTCCCTTTCTCTTTTTTGATGGGGTTGTTTTTTTTTTGTATGTGGGGGTTTTTGTCGTATGGGGATGGTCGTTTTTTTATTGTGGGGATGGTTGTATCCTCCTTGTGTAAGGAAGGACTGCCTACGTATTCACCTGAAGAGGCGAAATCAAACCATGATCGTAGTTCGAGGTGTTTTGTGAATTTGAATTGGGTTTTGTGGTTGTATCCCTCAAGCATAAGAGGGACTGCCTACGTATTCACCTGAAGAGGTGAAATCAAACCATGCTCGTAGTTCAGGGGGTTTATTTTTGTAGTGCAAATGGATGTTGCCTTTGACGGATCAAAGGACATTCGAAACGGGCAAGGTGCCGCAGCTTAGACTCGATAAAACATGCACTTTCAAATTAGAACATATTGAGGAACTTGACTTGAAAATGGTTGAGGTTGGTGGCTAGTTGCAAAACTAGGCTAGGCTGTTGGTTGATAAGGCTCAAGGGTAGTATTTCTTGAGTTGGTCTAGGTTGGTCGGGTTTGTGAAGTCCTCCCCATCTAGGTCATTCAGTCTCACTGCGCCCCCCGAAAGTATTTTCTTGACCAGATATGGCCCGGCCCAGTTGGGTTTGAATTTTCCCCTCGGATCGACGGGTAATGGTGCTCGAACTGACTTGAGGACCAAGTCGCCCTCCTGGATGTTTCTGGGTTTAACCTTTTTGTTGAATGCCCGTTGTATACGTCGTTGGTATAGTTGGACGTTGAGCAAGGCGTTGAGTCGCCGTTTGTCTAGAAGAGTGAGCTGTTCGTACCTTCGACGGGTCCATTCCGCCTCAGGGACTTGACTCTCCAGTAGGATGCGTAGAGATGGGACCTCTAACTCCATCGGTTGAACCGCCTCCATACCGTATGCTAGGTAGAAGGGTGTGGCGCCTGTCGGTGTTCGAATGGAGGTTCGGTATCCCCAGAGTGCAAATGAGAGTTTGCTCGGCCAATCGCGGTAGTTGTCTTGCATTTTCTTGATAATGGTAACAAGAGTTTTGTTCGCTGCCTCCACCGCTCCGTTGGTTTGGGGACGGTAGGGGGATGATCGATGTCGTTTGATCTTGTATTTGTCCAGCAAAGCCTGAGTTTCCTTTCGGAAGTGAGAGCCTTGATCGCTGATGATTTCATGGGGTACCCCATATCGGCAGATGATGTTGTTTTGAATGAACTTGGCCACTTGTTTGGCGGTCAAGACTACATATGACCGCGCTTCCACCCATTTGGTGAAGTAGTCGATGGCGACGAGGACGAAGCAATGCCCCTTGGTGCCTACCGGGTTGACCTTCCCGATGATGTCGATGCCCCAGGTTGAGAATGGCCAGGGTGACGTCATGGTGTATAAAAGGGATGGTGGTATATGTTGTATATTGGCAAAGATTTGGCAATTGTGGCAATGTTTGACGTAGTTACAGCAATCGGCTTCCATGGTTGTCCAGTAGTAACCTAGCCGCATGATTTTCCGTGTAAGCATCATTGCACTCATGTGTGGGCCACATTCTCCGTCGTGAACCTCTCTCATGACTTTTTTGGCTTTGTGATGGTCATAGCAAAGGAGGAGAATTCCTTGGGGTGTTCTTTTGTAGAGTTGATTTTGGTTTATCATGAATTGTGATGCAAGTAAACAGATGGCTCTTTGTCCTCTTTGATCAGAGTTGGGAGGAAATTCGTTTTTGGTTTTGTAATTGAGGATGGCTTGGTGCCAAGGTTCATCATGGCTTTCCTCGTCATCGATAATGGCACAAATGTGAGCTGGCTCGCTCCTTCTCTCGACACATAGGGGCATCGATGTCATGTCGTCTGGTATGTTGACGAGCGCGACAAGTTTTGCCAGGGCATCGGCAAATTGATTTTCCTCTTGCCGCAAGTGGAAGTAGTCGACTTGGTCGAAGAACTCGGCCTCTTGATTGATCTTTGCTCGGTAGGGAGCTAAGCTGTCAGATCGGATTTTCCATGATCCGGATACCTGATTGATGATGAGTGAGGAATCGCTATGGACCCTCAATCTCTTGATGCCAAGTGTGATGGCTGCTTGTAGGCCGATGAGGCATGCTTCATATTCAGCGGCATTGTTGGTGACGGCGAAGTCTAGCTTGACCGAGATCAGAACATGTTCTCCCTCTGGTGATATTAGAACGATTCCTACCCCGAAGCCTCTCAGATTAGATGCACCATCAAAGTATAGGTCCAATGCGTCGGAGTCGGCACAAAGGATGTCTTCGTCAAGAAGTGACCATGTGTCGGTCGTTGGATCCTCGCTGACGGGATTTTACGCTAGGAAATCGGCAACTGCTCTTCCCTTGATAACCTTGAGGGGTACGAACTTGAGGTCAAATTCGGACAGTATGAGTGTCCATCTAGACAACCTTCCGTTTAGTACGGGTTTTTCGAAGATGTATTTGACCGGGTCCATCTTGGAGTAGATGTGGACCGTGTAGCTGAGCATGTAATGCCGCAGCTTCTTTGTTGACCATACTAGGGCAAGGCATGTCTTTTCCAGTTGGGTATACCTCGTCTCGTACTCAATGAACTTTTTGATGATGTAGTAGATGGCTCGCTCCTCGTTGCCAACTGTTTGTGCTAGCATTGCTCCCATGGCTGTGTCAGTAACAGTCAGGTACAGGGATAGAGGAATCCCTGGTTGAGGTGGCATGAGGACAGGAGGTTTGGATAGGATCTCCTTTATCCTGTCGAATGCCTTTTGACAGTCGTCGTCCCAATTGGTGTGATCGGAGGCACGAAGCTTCTTGAATATTGGTTCACAAATCATAGTGAGCTTGGCAATGAACCGGCTGATGTACTGGACCTGACCGAGAAATCCCCAAATCTCCTTCTCGTTCTTAGGCCGAGGCATTTGTTGAAGGGCTTTTATTTTGGTTGGATCAATCTCAATGCCTCTTTTGCTGACGACATGTCCCAAGAGTTTTCCGGAGGTGACCCCGAATGCACACTTCTGAGGATTTAGTCTCATGTTATATTTCCGCAAACGAGCGAAGAATTTCCGGAGGGCATAGATGTGGCCGTCCTGTTCTTTTTATTTGACAATCATGTCATCGACATATACCTCTACCTCCTTGTGCATCATATCATGTAGGAGAGTGGTATCGGTTCTCTGATAGGTTGCTCCGGCATTGATGAGGCCGAAAGGCATGACCGTGTAGTAATATGTACCCCACTGCGTAGTGAACGCAGTCTTGTACATGTCTTCCTCAGCCATTTTAATCTGGTTGTACCCGGCATACCCGTCCATGAATGATAGGAGAGCATGTTCGGCAGTGTTGTCTACCAGAATGTCAACATGTGGCAAAGGGAAGTCGTCTTTTGGACTCGCCTTGTTCAGATCCCTGAAGTCGACGCAAACCCGAATTCTTCCGTCTTTCTTTGGCACAGGCACAATGTTGGCCACCCAATCCGAGTATTCAGATACTTTGATGAACCAAGCCTTGAACTGTTTGTCCACTTCTTCTTTGATTTTTAAGGCCCACTCAGGACGCATCCGGCGTAGCTTCTGTTTCACAGGTTTAGCTCCGGGTTTAATGGGTATCCGGTGCTTTGCAATTTCTCTGTCAATCCCAGGCATGTCTCTGTAAGACCAGGCGAACACGTCCTTGTATTCGTGGAGGAGGTCAATGAACTGTTGTCTTTCCGAGGGGTCCAGGGTTGTCCCTATCCTAAGTTCTTGAGGTGTATTGTCGGTTCCTACGTTAATAGGCTCGGTTTCCTCAATGATGGGGGTTCTGGTTTCCCATTTGTCAAGTTCTTTGGCCAAGTGAGGTGGGTAGTCACTCAAGTCAAATTCCTCATAATCATTCAGAATCGCATTGCAGTTAAATTGGGACGAGTCATAAGCAAACTTAGCGTTCATTAAGTTGACACAAGCGAAAAGCTCGGAGAGGACAGACATCTCGTGGTCAGTCAGAGGCGACACGACAGAAGAAGTGGCCCCTGGAACAGGCTCCAGGTTGTCACCTTTCATGGGAGTGGGGGTGACCTTAGTAGACTCGGCCTGCGAATCACCCACGACTTTGTGATAAAATAGTGGGAAGGGACCTTGACGGGACTTCCGGAGTGTTAGGAGCTATAACAGACTCTGACTCCGATTCCGACTCAGACTCAGATCCTTCTTCACTTTCCTCCTTGAATATAGGGCCTTCTCCAGTTGTGACCTTGAGAATGCGGCCTTGGCGATCGGTCCACTTGATGGTCTTCCTCCAGCCCTGGGTGGCTTTCTCCGATTCAGTATTGGAGATCAAGGCGGTTGGATCAAACTGATTGTCTTTCAGGGCGATGTTGATGATGTCCTCATAGTCGAGGCGTTTGACGTTATCTTCCCCAAAGAGTTGTGTTACAGCTTGTCCGTCGAGGCATGGTGACGGTTTGGACTCAGTTGATGCAGCTTCGATGTTTTCGGGGATAAAGTAGCAGTCCTGGAAGACTTCCACTCCTGGGTATCTAGCTCTGGCCACAGAGTCATAGATTGGCTCCGGAAAGCCGTGGTAGAGTTCAGACTCTCCCTCAGGGACGTAGTATCCGTTGAGGGTTAGGTGGTATGGACGGAGGATGACTCCGTGCTTCTTGCGTTTTCGGACTAGGAGGTTCATCTCCTGGATGTCTTCGTAAGTAGGTTCGTACCCCAGCCCAAAGGGAATGTTGGGGACCTTAGTCTGTTTCAAGGGAGGCAAAGGGTCCTTTAGTGGATTGAGCGGCAAACCCGGGAAATAACCCTGACGCATCATGATATGGTTGATCGTGAGGTTGGTGAACGGGTCACCATCAGAGGTTGCCGATTTATCAGTTACGGCATTTACAGCCTGGAAACCCCACATTTCATTGTCGTCCTCCTCAATGGCTTGGGAGGCTACCCCTCTTCTCATAACTGCTTTGATTGGGGAAGCGGGGATCGTGATCGTTTTCCCGTTGAAGGGGACCCTGATCTTTTGGTGGAGCGTTGAGGTGACCGCTTTGACGGCGTGAATACAGGGACGTCCCAGGAGCATGTTGAAGGACGCGTCGATGTCGACCACTTGAAAACTGGTTTGTCTTTCTAATGGCCCGGTTGCGACGGTCAAAGTGACTAGCCCAGCGACCTTGCGACGAGTGCCGTCGTAGGCGCGTACTCCTTGATTTGTTGGGATTAAATCAGATTCCTTAATGCCCAGCCTATGGGCAGTTTTGAGAGGAATGACATTCACGGCGGAGCCGTCATCCACGAGGACCATCGGTATATTTTTCTGGAGGCATTGTACGGTGATATACAGGGCCGGGTTATGATTGGCTCCGAACAGGGGGATATCCTCGTCGGAGAAGATGACCGGGTTACTCAGATCAGGGGCGTCTCTCGTCATGTGTGCCACTTTTTCATCTGGGGAAAAGGTGGAGGGCACGGTTAATTTCCCCAAGGCCTGCAGCAAGGCCTGTCGGTGCTCAAAAGACGTTGCGATCAACTGCCAAATTGAGATCTTGGCTTTTGCTTTCTGGAGGTGTTACAGGATTGAGCTCTCGGGAGCCTTTGGTTGAGTGTCCACCTCTGGGACGATATGGTCATTCGTTGTTGGAACGACCGTTGGGTTGCTCGGATTTTGATAGGGGCGTCCGGACCGGGTGAGATGTCCGATTTCCTTCATCCGCTTTTCCTTCCCCGGGATGACATAGACATCCTCAACATCATCCCGCCATATGCTGTTAATTTCAGGGTCTCGAGGATACCTTGGAGGGGTATTCCTCGGTGAGTAGTTCTTGTGGGGGATATTTTTGTGAGGGCGATTTTTGTGAGGGTAGTTATTTTGAGGGTAGTTATTTTCGTGAGGCCTATGCCAGAATGGTCGCGGGAGCAATCCATCCTGGGGTGGGTAAGAATGCTTGGGGAATTCTCCCTCGGACGCGGTGCCGGGGGATTGAAGATGAGTCGACGGTAGGCGTCGTCGAGTCGGGTGATTCTCTCAGAAAGGCTGGCAATGGCCTCCTCAACTTGCTGAAACATAATGAGCATAGTGGCAACACTGAACACAAATACTTCGTCTGAAGAATCCTTTTCCAAAACATTCACCTCGTCGTCAATCGGCAAGATGAGATGAGAGCAGTCTAGGGTTGGCTCATCGTCAGAGATGGTGTGAATTCCCAGAGGATTCGTCTTGTTGTTTGGCTTAGTTGGTGGGGGTATAGGCAAATCACCCTTCTCAATCATGTCTTGAATGAGGTGCTTGAGCTTGAAGCAATTTCCGGTATCATGCCCTTTCCCTCGATGATACTGGCAGTAGGCGTTGGGGTTCCAAAATCGGGATTTCTTGGCGTCGGCCGGGTCCGGGGTGGGCCCGATTAGTCGTAGCTTCCCTTGGTCCATGAGCCTTTTCAGGGCACTTGCGTAAGTTGACCCTATGTTGGTGAACATTCTCTGGGGGCGTTTAATTTTCTTGGCAGATGGTTCGACGAGGTTAACCTCATCAATCTTGTTTGTCTGACCGTAAGGGCGAGATCCGGTTGAGGTGGATCCTTGATAACCCCTGCCGGTGGTCTTTGCTAAGACACCCTTTCAGAGGTTGTCCTCAATACGTGTCCCCAGAATCTGCAGATCTTGAAAAGTTTTGATATTCTGATACCTCAGTAGGTTGGCATAAACCGGGCGGAGGTTGTTGACAAATTTTTCCACCGGAGTTGATTCACTCGGCTTACTGACCAATTGAGTACTCACCCTCCTCCAACGGGTTAGGAACTTAGTGAATCCTTCCTTGTCGTTTTGGGTTAACACCTCGAGAGTACGGGTGTTGGCCTGGATCTCGACATTGTCGGCATACTGTTTGGCAAACTCAACTGCGATCTCATCCCAGGTGGTAAGGTTTTTCGGGTCCAAGGAGTAGTACCATTGGCGAGGAATCGGCTCCAAAGAGGATGGGAAGATCCTGGTAAAAAGTTCCTGTTTGACCCCCTTAATGGCCATGTAGTCTTTGAAAGCACGGATGTGGTTGAGTGGGTCCTCCACTCCCTTGAACTTAGGCACATCGATCGGGGTGAAGTTGTCGAGTAACCGGTCCCAACGAGTTCGAACCTTCGGTTATTTTCAAGGTGGATGTTGTTACCCCGGGCTAGGAGTTGTTCTTCCAGGAGTTTCAACCACTTTTCAGTCTTAGTCAGAGGTGGGGTATTATGTTCCCCAATTTCCTTGTTCTCCAGGGCGTCGATACGGGTCTCGACGCGATCCAGGGTGACCTTGAGAGCGGTAAGCAGGCTGGCTAGCTGATCAGTTGTGACATCTCTGTTGTTATCATTGTTGTTGTTGGACGAAGCTGAAGACGGGGGCCATGGCTCTGAGGCAGAAAAACGGCTCACATTACAACTCAATCCGACACGGTTCCAAGACTGAACGTAGACAACACAGAGGACGAGACCAAGATCGACTCAACAAGACGGGGTGACCGTGTATGGTACCTCGGTGCTGACTCGATTTATGACGTGACGGTGTTTGACCGAACCTTTGACAAGAGTCCAATCATGACGGCGTGACGCCATTGGACGGGTCTCGTGGTGAGATGACTCATAAGTAAAGACCCATAAGTATGTTTGCTTTGACTCGATAGACACAAGGCGAAATTGGAATGGTGGACTGAAGTTTTCGAAAATAAAAATTTTCAAAAAGATTCATTTGTCGCTTTAGTGGGCGGCTTCCGAAGATAGAAAGCTTCGCAAGTCGATCAGTTGAAAAGGGTTGTCTTAAGTTTATTTGCAAAAGACGGTTTGAGTTTGAGTCGGCTGGGAAAGCAGTGTATTGTTTCCCAAGACGGTTTTGAAATTCAAAATTATATGTTTTGAAAATCGAGTTTGAAATGTTTGAAGAGGTCTCGGGGACGGTGCATGATCCTCGGGATCCCGAAAGTGTCTCGAGAAAAGGGTGTGTGCTTTTCTCGGGTTTTGAAAGAGCCATTGTCAGCGCGAAATGGGTTAAAATCCGTGTCTAGACGCGGCGATTATAACGGCGTAAAAAGGTGATTTTTAAATGGTCGTACAAAACCGGGTTTGAAAATCGTCATTACGACGGCCTAGAAAGGCGTGTCGAAATGGTTATACAAAACCGAGTTTGAAAATCGTCATTACGACGGCCTAGAAAGGCGTGCATCGGTAGACGAAAGACCGAGGTTTGAAATGGCCATTATAACGGCGCAAAAAAGGTGTTTTGAAAGTTTGAAATGACACGGAAGGACTTATGATCAAGTAGCACATAAGCACTCACAGTTTCATTATATTATGCATCATGCTGACACGGGTTTTGGCTTAAAAGGGTGGGTTACACACCAAGCAATCAAACCCCGATTTGCGAGAGGGATACCAATCCAAACAAAATGTGTAAGGAGGGTGCCCTAGCCTCGTGCTCGAAAGTGATGAAAGCTCTTTGACGAAACAGAAATGTGTAACGTCAATGGTATGCTTGACTCAATCGGGTTTCGAAACGCGGGGATGAGAAAACTCACGCCGACGGGACGAGCCAATTGGTCGAAAAGGGTTAGGTTGTGGGCCCGGACAAGGAACCCGACCGTGACCGTAATATCAATTAATGCATTCCAACCAAGACCTCGTTCGAGTCTCACCATCTAGGGATCACAAAGACGCAAGTGTCCTAGTTTTCCCTAGCGGAGTCGCCAATCTGTGGTCATGGGCCACGTCTCGGTCTGCGGATTCGGGCCGCCTACCGGTCCGTAGTCGCGGGCCACCTGCAAGTCCAGTCGATCTGTGGGCATGCAGCGGTCTTTTGAAAGCCACGCTCGGCGGCGTAAAGATGCCTTCGACCGGATCGTTTTAGATCGGTCGGTTTCGTCTTGGTAAGGGTCTCGAAACGATTAGAGATGTTCGGAGTCGCCACCAAGCATTTGTGGGATGCCTGGAACCCGTTCGAATTCCACTTTATACCTCGGTCAAATAGAAGCACAAAGCAGCGTTTTGACATAGGGACTAAAGATAAGGAAATCGTCCCTCTTTAGCATCCTATCTCTAGAATGACTCGCGTACGCTCTGGATAAGGTCGTCCACTATCCAAAGTTTCTGAGTAAGAGGTGAAGGTACGTATTGGGAATCCCTTTAATCAGACACCCAATCCCGCCCGCGTTTAGCGGCCTCTACTGATCGATCTTGGTCGGTTGAATGCAGAAGTTGATAAAACGGTTTAAATGCATGAATGCGCATCCAATGATTTAAACCTAACATGTGAGAGCTTTCTAAGTCGGTTGATTTAATCCAAGTATCAAGTATAAGATGTCGAGTTGGATTAATGATTGATTTGCATGCAAGACGGAAATTAAACATCCATTTACCGTATTAGGTTTAGGGTGCATAACATGATCCATTTGTCTTAGTAAGGCATTTTGCAAATATGGTTTGAATAGTCATCTGATCCGTCCTATATCCGGGTTAACCGGAGTCGGGATCGTCCTGGACTAATGCTGGAAGGGAACAGGCCCTGTACCAGACGGCTATAAGAGGCGCGAGCCAGCCGGCGGTGTAAGGGGCCTCCCTCTGGCTTTGAAAATGAAAAAGAAAAGGCCTGCTTGAGGCGCGGGTTAGCCAACGGTTGTATGTCGTGTTCTGAATATTTAGAAAACGTTATAAAACGTGTTAAAAATGGGTATTTCAACCCGGTTTGATTTTGAAAGGGTCGTTTAGACCGCATTTGTTGATTTGAAGAACTAGACTCGAATAATCATCATTATTTGATAATATACGGTGTCGGGTTCGGTTTGACAAGCTTGACATGAATAGTTTTGAAAATGATTATGGACTAATTGTTTTAAGTCCATTTTGAATGTAATTAGTCGGTACTCATCATCGTACCCGGGTTAAAATTCGGCATGGTATGTATAACCAAGGATGACTTTGTGTTGGTGACTAATATGTTTGTTTGAAAAATGTAAAGAAATGAAATAAAAGGCTTTAAAATACCTCTTAAATGTCATTAACCAAATATTATCACCGAAACACGGATTTAACCGTCATGGTATGAGGAACCAAGGGTGAAAAATGCTTTATGGTTAAAACATGTGAAATGAAACAAAAAGGTTTCGAAAATACTTGAAATGGTAAAAACCGATTACAAATATGAAAAATGGATTGAGGGAAATGACGAGAACAAACACGGTTTATCTCTGGTCTGAGTACCCCATTTAGGCGCGAGCCTGTTGACGACCTAAGGGGCTTCTGCCTCAGACCGAAAATCAGTTTTGGCTCGTTTATTCCATGTTTTGGTTCATGTTATGCATGTTTTAGCATGTTAAAGTCATGAAACAAATGAAAACATAATGAAAGAGGATTTTAACACCCTCATACTTACATGTTTGGTTATGGCGAGTGACCGACGTAAGTGTAATAACTCGTTTGATCGGAAAAAACTCGGTTTAAAACCGTTTTGGTAAGTAAAAAGAGTGTTTTAAAAGTTTAGTGATGGTGTAGTGGTCAAAGTGGTCGGACAACTGATTTAATGCACGATGACGGTACCAAACAATGTGTAAGGCTCGTGTTTACGATCGGTAGGTCATAAACACGCGTCGGATTGTGACTTTAGAAGTCGAGTCGAGAATTTTAAGGGAGAGAAGAGGGGGCGGACACTCGCGTCCTTTCTCAAATGGGGGAATTTGAGGAGTATTTATAGGAAAATGAGTGGTTGTGTGAGTTTTGAGCGACGTGGCCACCTGGGTTGCTCAAAGAGGCGCGAGCCACGTCGCGGGTCTTCGAGTTGTCTTGTCGCTTTCACACAAGAGCAATCATGATTTGTTCTATCCCAAGATTTTTAGTCATATGTTTGGTACTTGACCATATATAAATCTGGGAAATCTTAGCATAGAAGGTTTTGAAAGTTTTGTTTTTGGTGGTTGACTCGGTTTGACTCGTTGTTGGAGTCGGAATTTGAATTTTTGGGTCGGTTACGTTCTTGGTCCGGTGTCAGTTTTGACTCTAGTTAGTGTCATTGCGACCCCGTCGTCGTGCATTAAACACTCCAGGTATTTTTGAAATGTTTTGAAATGTTAAATTTTCGAAATCGTTTTAAGTTTTCCGACGTAAAGTTGTACACAAACTGTCGATCAAACGCCGCGATTTCAAAGCATGTTATAGTCCGATAATTACCGGGTGTTTGTTGGAGTCTCAGCAGATACTGGGTATCTACACCGTCCTTTGGGATCCGACCTTTACTTACCACTCTACTAAGAGTAGTTTGTCTAGTTACAATTATTATTTTGGTTGGTTGACATAGACGACAAAGTTAGACTCGTACCACCTTGACATCATTGATGAGGAAAGAGAGCCGTTTCAAATGGGATGGGAGTTGTGAGACGGCCTTCTTGACCCTATAGGAGCGCCTAACCACGACCCCGGTATTAGCCTTGTCGGAAGGGAGTGAAAACTTTGAGGTATACACCGATGCTTCAAATAATGGTCTAAGATGTGTGCTTATGCAAAACGGTAGAGTCATTGCTTATGCCTCGCGACAATTGAAGACCCATGAAGAGAACTACCCAACCCACGACCTAAAATTGGGAGTCGTTATCTTTGCCTTGAAGATTTGGAAACACTACTTGTATGGAACAACCTTTAAGGTGTTTTCCGACCACAAAAGCTTGAAATATATATACACCCAATAGGAGTTGAACATGAGACAAAGGAGGTTGATCGAGCTTATTGGGGACTATGACATGGAGATGGTCTATCATGAAAGGAAAGCTAATGTGGTGGCTGATGTCTTGAGTAGGAAGTCGGTGCACTCCTTGTGTACCGCCTTGTCCATGCTAAGGTTGAAGGAAGTGAAGGAAATGTAGATTCATATACATGTTAACATACTCTTATATGTCTAAACAATTTGTCATAAATTAAAACGGATCTTATGCATGCAAACATTAATAAAAGAGAAGAGAAATCATGTCCTTACATTGTAGATTTCGGCTATTAGGGCACAAGAGAGATCACCTTTCTCTTCTTGTTCTTGAGCTTATCCTTATGGAAGAACAAAGATCTAAGTATAAGATCTCTCCCTATGTATTATACCCAAGGCTTCTCTTAATTAAATTAATATTACAAATACTAGTTATAATATTAATTCTTAGTAGAAAATTGAACCAAAAATAATATTGAACACTTGAATTATTTCGGTTTTTGTAAGAGAGAAAGAGAGGATTTTTCTTCTTACTAGAACTACTATTTTGGATGAATCAATAGAATGAATATGATACACTACCTTTAGTATATTATTAGGCAAAAATAAAAAGAAAAACAATGATAGTTTTTCTTCCCCAAAACCGTGTAAGAGGAGGGCTATTGGGGAGCCAATGCATGGTAAATTTGTTCTTCACAAGGAACAATAGGCTTGCATGCCTAGACTTGCTTTTTCATCATTATGTTTTATCAACTAAATAAAACAATTAACTAGCTTAATGCTCCCCAATTTTTCGGCACTTTTGGTAATATGGAATCCATATTATTTTTGTCAATTGTCTATATGTTACATGTTATATGTCACATATAATTGTTATGTATTTTTAACATATTAAAAATCAACGTATTAATAAAAATACGTCACATACAAAAATCGACTTAGTAATTTCATAATTACTTGTGCCAAAATATTTTTCCATTTATAAATTACAACTGATTGTATTTATAACAATTCATTCAATTTTAATTGTTACATTAAACAATTATTTCATCCGAGTAATGATACAATTCAATCACTCAGACCGTATCATTTTTAATCATATTTTAATATGATACGTAAATTTTACTTCCAAAATTGTCCGTCAATTTTCAAGTAATTTAATTAACTCGTAACATTATACGATTAATTAAATAATCAATTAAGAGAATTGCCCTTTAGGTATGACCTAGGGGGTCAACGATCACCACCGTCACACGACAGTAATGTCAAACTCTAGTCACCAATCATTACCGATATATGTTGACCAGATTGACATGAATAATATTACTTCCCAATTGTATTCATTTAATGAGACTTAAACATGTGATCATCATGATCAATGATCGTGATCGCATTATTGTCGGAGGACACATATTCCAACAATCTCCCACTTGTCCTCGACAAGTGTGCGTCACCAATTCTCTTGTCCTATTACTATCTCCCACTCAATGCAAGGTGTCTTTCGGTCGTACTTGCAAGTGATCATATCGAGAGTGGTTTCCTCGATCCGAGTATAACGATTGACCGGATTTATCCACTGGATGTCATCCGAGCGTGGCCACGCATTTCCGATTCATTACTCCTCGAGTGGCCCCGAGATATTGTTATGACCCGACTAGGGGTGGACAATTCCTATCGCACTCATTCCCTTCGACTAGCCACACCATCATAACCCAAAATATGCCCATTTGACCCCATTTACGAAGGTCGTAGTAACACAAATCAAAGTTAATCAAATCTGTGCCATCTTAGGTGAATAGTCTTTAGTCAAAAGAATCGACTCATTAGAATACTATAGTAGCTCTCGCCACGACCAGGCTATATAAATTTGCAGAACTCTATAAGCGGTCATTAGGCCCGACAAAATGTTCCTAACAATCTGCCTATGTGATCGACTAGTCATCTCACATGACGGTATGGCACTTGAACTTGCCATCAATCGCCTCACACTCTAGTCACTTCGAGACGTCACCTCATATAAGTAACTATGGGCAAAACAATGTTAATCCATGTTCACTTTAACGGGGTTCAATTGTCTCTACAACCCGTTTGGATGTAACAAAGTATAAATTAAGGATAAAAGACAAATGCGATTATGAACATGAACAAAAACAACACTTTTATTTCATTTCAAAATCTAACAAAAATTTGGTACACGTTTAAGTCCCATGGACGCAACATGCCCATCATGTTTAGCCTGCGATAAAGGCTTGGTGAGCGGATCGGCTATGTTGTCATCCGTCCCAACCTTACAAATCGCAATTTCCTTTCTTTCAATGAAATCTCTTATTACATGATACTTTCTAAGTACATGTCTAGATCTATTACTAGACTTTGGCTCCTTAGCTTGGAAGATCGTCCCACTATTATCACAATAGAGAGTGATGGGATCATCGGCGGTAGGTACTACTTTTAGACCTTCCGTGAATTGCTTGATCCACATAGCTTCCTTGGCGACCTCGATGCTTTGCTATGTACTCACCTCCGTTGTTGAATCCGCGATTCTGACTTCCTTGAAGCTTCTCCAGCTTACGGCACCACCATTGAGCATGAAAACAAAACCAGCTTGTGATTTCATGTCATCTCTATCCGTTTGAAAACTTGAGTCCGTTTATCCTGTAACACGCAACTCATTGTCTCCTCCAAACACGAGGATAGAGTCCTTAGTTCTTCTCAAGTACTTAAGGATGTTCTTGACAAAGAATCCAGTGACTCTCACCTGGATTTGCTTGATATCTACTCGTCATGCTCAAGGCATACGAGACATCGGGACGTGTGCATATCATGGCATACATGATTGATCCAACAAATGAAGCGTAAGGGATCAACTTCATGCGTTCAACATCATGGGGTTCGGAGGGACATTGAGTCCGCTCAATATTGTTCCGGTTACCATAGGTACCAAACCCCTTTTGGATTTGTCCATGTTGAATCGTCGAAGAATCTTATCAACATAAGACTCTTGACTTAGTGCCAATATCCTCTTGGGTCTATCTCTATAGATCCGGATACCTAATATGCGTTGTGCCTCTCCTAAATCCTTCATTTGGAAGTGGTTACCTAACCACTTCTTAACAGAAGACAACATTGGAATATCGTTTCCAATGAGTAGTATGTCATCGACATACAGGATTAGGAACACAACATTGCTCCCACTGAATTTCATGTATAAACATGGTTCCTCAACATTTCGAGTGAAACCATTTTCTTTTATAACATGATTGAATCGATGATTCCAACTTCTAGATGCTTGCTTAAGACCATAAATGGATCTCTTAAGCTTGCACACTTTGTTAGGATTTTTAGAATCAACAAAACCTTCGGGTTGTATCATGTACACCTCCTCTTCTAAATGCCCATTTAGAAAAGCGGTTTTGACATCCATTTGCCATATTTCATAATCATGAAATGCGGCGATCGCTAACAAAATCCGTATGGATCTTAGCATGGCTACGGGGCGAAGGTCTCATCATAATGGAGACCTTGGACTTGGGTAAATCCTTTTGCCACTAGCCTAGCTTTGTAGACATCGTCATGTCCTTCTATGCCATTTTTGACCTTGAATATCCATTTGCATTGGAGGGGTCTTGCCCCTTTAGGCAAATCTACCAAGTCCCAAACTTGGTTTTCAAGCATAGAATCCATTTCGGACTTCATGGCTTCAAGCCATAAGGTGGAATTAGGACTAGAGATTGCGGCCTTGTAGGTGGCGGGCTCGTCACTTTCCATAAGTAACACATCGAGTGTTCCATCTTCTTCGATAAGTCCCACATATCGATCGGGATGGCGAATTACTCGGCCCGTCCTTCTTAGTGGAGGAGGTACAAACGCGTTAGACGACGAAGGAACATCTTCTTGCGTCTCTATCTCGGTTTGTGGCTCTTGAACTTCATCAAGTTCAAAATTTCTCCCACTCTGTCTTTTAGAAATAAATTCTCTTTCTAAGAAGACAGCCTCACAAGACACAAACACTTTATGATCTTGAGGTTTGTAGAAGTAATACCCTCGAGAGGTCGAGGGATAACCTACAAAGATGCATTTTTCGGATCTTGGGGCTAGCTTGTTGTCGTTCTTAGTTTTGACGTAAGCATCACATCCCCAAATCTTCATATAGGATATATTTGGGATCTTACCCGTCCACATCTCACATGGAGTCTTATCGGTGGACTTTGTGGGACTATTATTCAAAGATCGAATTGCGGTTTGTATCGCAAATCCCCAAAACGAGTTCGGTAACTCGGTTTGACTCATCATGGATCGAACCATATCTAGTAAGGTTCGATTTCTCCTTTCGGCAACACCATTAAGTTGTGGTGTTCCGGGCGGAGAAAGTTGTGATATAATGCCACAACCTTTCAAGTGTGAATCAAATTCAAGACTAAGGTATTCACCACCACGATCGGATCGAAGTGCCTTAATCCTTTTGTTCAATTGGTTCTCTACTTCGTTTTGAAATTCCTTGAATTTCTCAAACGCTTCACTCTTATGTCTCATTAAATAGACATGCCCATGTCTACTTAAGTCATCGGTGAAGGTTATAAAGTAGTCATAATTACCACGAGCGGTGATACTCATTGGTCCACATACATCGGTGTGTATGAGTCCCAATAGCTCACTAGCTCGTGTCCCTTTACCACTAAAAGGATTACGAGTCATTTTGCCAAGTAGGCAATATTCGCATGTACCAAATGATTGATAATCAAATGGTGTAATCACATTAGTAGAAATTAATCTTTTGATGCGATTCTCGTTTATGTGACCTAATCGACAATGCCAAATGAATGCTTCACTTGGGTCACTTGTTTTGAGTTTCTTTGATTGAATGTTATAAATATCATTAGTCGGTTTTGAGGTCTCTAGAATGTAAATGCCATTAATGGAAGAAGCTTGGCCAATAACCAAATCATTCCTAGAAATAGAGCAACGATTGTTCTTAATGACAAAACAAAAACCGTCCATGTCTAGCATGGCGATTGAAATAATGTTTTTAGAGAGCGTAGGAACATAAAAACAATTATGCAAATACAACTCAAAACCGTTTGGCAAAGCTAGAACATAAGTTCCTTTGGATTCGGCCGCTACCCGAGCTCCATTTCCAGTCGAAGATCCACATCTCCCTTGCTAAGCCTCTCCACATCTCTTAAACCCCGTAAATGATTACAAAGGTGAGAACCACAACCGGTATCTAGTACCCATGTCGTAGTGGAAGTATAATTTATATCAATAACATAAATTTCTTTAGGAATTGTACCTTTTGGAGTAATGAGTCCTTCCCTTATATTTCGCAAATACATAGGGCAATTCCTAAGCCAATGTCCCATGCCATAGCAATAATGGCACTCATCATTAACTTGCTTGAAGTTTTTGACTTTCTTTGCTTTCTTCTTGAACCTCTTGCCCTTTGAAGCAAGAACTTGATTGCTAGAGCTCCCACTAGCTTTGGCATCTTTATCTTCCAGAGACAAAGACCCTATAGATCGTATGAGGTAGTCTTCCTGAGACGGACTCACACGAGGTCTAGTAGTAGTGGGTGGTTTAGAAGAAGTGATGAAATTAAGGTTTCCATCCGAACCTATCCCGAAATGAAGTTCTCTAGTTGTATCGAAATTGTTGTTGGAGCAAATGTCATCAAGAACATTGTGATAAGAATCAATAGTGATAGGTGCGGTAGCATTTGTTGGATTCATTGCAAAGAACTACAAATATGGAGGAAAAGGAAATATTAACATTTGTCTTTTTAAATCATACTTGTAAATTTAACAAGATATGAACATTTATATAGTGACCTCTACCCAACTATAATAAATGATTCCAAGACCCAAATTCATATCGACTTAGGCACGGTAGGGCCGATTCATCCTTTATCAATATAACTCGGTGGATTAACGTTTAATCGATTCTACTCTTAGAACTCTTGGTCGATAATATTACATTAACATATATCTTTAGCCCAAAACACATTTGACAAGGGCACGGTAGGGCCGATACATCCCTTATCAAAAACTTTTGTTGAGGTCAATCCAAATTTCGAATAAATGTGTCCATGATCCAAATCCATATCAACTTGGGCACGGTAGGGCCGATACATCCCTTATCAACATGAATTCGGTGGATTAACATTCATCACCCACTTCCCCTACGTAACAAGGTTTGTACCCCGGTAGGGCCGAGTGCACTCCCTCGCGAAATAGGTTTTCATGGTTTCTACTATTTGGTAAGGCTATATCTCAATTAATTGTTTTAGCGAGAGGTCATGTCAATTTATTATCTATCACGTTTTAAGTGAACTAAAGCGGTGAACTACGATAATTCTAATTGACACGGTCGATGAACTCGATAAGACAAGACAATGCATGTTTAGTTATGGCGATTTAGCGATGCATGTGACATAAAATAAAATGCAAGCATAAAAGAATAAATAAATCCTAGTATGGCCTTTCCTAAAATAGAAAAACTATTAATCTATTACATATTCGGAAACCAACTCCATTGGTCCCTTGAACTTCGGTTGTGGCACACAACTCAAGGTAACACCGTCTTTATGTATCGCCATTCTTGAAGAAATCCGTCTTTTGGAACTCCTAATGAATAAAATTACATAATAAATTACATAATTTCCTATTATACATTTGTAACTAAAATAAAATAAATCTATTAAATTACAAAACGGTGATACGAGATCACAATAAAAATTACAACCGAATCGATATTCCCATACATTTCGGGAAATACCAATTAAAATCTAAGGCCATACTAAGTAAAATTACATAATTCAAAATTACATAAATTAAAATTATGACAATCATAAAGAAAAATGCAGCATTATAATATGTATGATCATGCTCAATTTTTATGCTAAATCGCCTTTAATTAGCCAATATCGTATATTACTCGGTTTTTACGGATTTGCGTGATTTCAACATTTTATAATCACAAAAATACATAAACTCATATTTATGCATGAGTTAATTACCCTAACCTCTTAGGACTCAAAATATAGTCTTCACTAATAATTTGACCATAATTAACTTTTATTTACAAAATTGTTCATAAAAGGGTCAAAAATACAAAATTAAGCTATTAAACTTCAAATAAATCCAAAAAATTCCAAATAAATTCAAAATTCAAAATTTAAATTCATGAACATTCTGGAAAAATTCCATGACACTCATAATGTTCAAAATATTAGGTTAAAAATTTCGAAAATTTTCCGGAAAAACAATGTTGCGGTTTATCGATATTTAATAAAATAATCATAAAAACATGGAAAAAATTATTTTCACTAACTTTTCAATTTTAGATCTGGAAAAATGACTAAAATGCAACATTAGACGTTTTTCCTAAGTCATAGATTATATTTTATTAATTTTCATTAATAATGTCACTATTTATGCCATTTTTCTTCAAAAATTCATAAATCATGCTAAAAGACTTCTTTATAGCCAATTATTTTACACACATCTTGTAAAATTGCATGTGACAACATATAAATTTTCTATGACCAGATTCGAAATTTAACTCATATTAACCTATTTTTCTCTTAAATCCATATTTAATAATGAAAAATTCATTTTTCGAGCATAACAAGTGCAAAAATTATGAAAAATTACAGGTTATCTCAAAATAATATGTGTGATAACATATCCAAAGATCAACTTAAAATTCGAAGTATAGCTAATTTTCGACCAAAAATGACATTTTTATTCATAAAATCACATTTAAATGTCATTATAATGAAATATGAACAATAAAAATCCGTAAAATTAACCAAAAAATCCTAAAACATTTTAGGACCAGAAATATTAACATGCATGGATTTATTTCGTGATATATCATAATAACACAAATTTTACAAGTTTTATTTGTTATTCATATAACTCGGAAAAACTTTTAACCAATTTGCATGCAAACAACCGTGGCTCATGATACCGATTGAAGGAAATGTAGATTCATATACATGTTAACATACTCTTATATGTCTAAACAATTTGTCATAAATTAAAACGGATCTTATGCATGCAAACATTAATAAAAGAGAAGAGAAATCATGTCCTTACATTGTAGATTTCGGCTATTAGGGCACAAGAGAGATCACCTTTCTCTTCTTGTTCTTGAGCTTATCCTTATGGAAGAACAAAGATCTAAGTATAAGATCTCTCCCTATGTATTATACCCAAGGCTTCTCTTAATTAAATTAATATTACAAATACTAGTTATAATATTAATTCTTAGTAGAAAATTGAACCAAAAATAATATTGAACACTTGAATTATTTCGGTTTTTGTAAGAGAGAAAGAGAGGATTTTTCTTCTTACTAGAACTACTATTTTGGATGAATCAATAGAATGAATATGATACACTACCTTTAGTATATTATTAGGCAAAAATAAAAAGAAAAACAATGATAGTTTTTCTTCCCCAAAACCGTGTAAGAGGAGGGCTATTGGGGAGCCAATGCATGGTAAATTTGTTCTTCACAAGGAACAATAGGCTTGCATGCCTAGACTTGCTTTTTCATCATTATGTTTTATCAACTAAATAAAACAATTAACTAGCTTAATGCTCCCCAATTTTTCGGCACTTTTGGTAATATGGAATCCATATTATTTTTGTCAATTGTCTATATGTTACATGTCATATGTCACATATAATTGTTATGTATTTTTAACATATTAAAAATCAACGTATTAATAAAAATACGTCACATACAAAAATCGACTTAGTAATTTCATAATTACTTGTGCCAAAATATTTTTCCATTTATAAATTACAACTGATTGTATTTATAACAATTCATTCAATTTTAATTGTTACATTAAACAATTATTTCATCCGAGTAATGATACAATTCAATCACTCAGACCGTATCATTTTTAATCATATTTTAATATGATACGTAAATTTTACTTCCAAAATTGTCCGTCAATTTTCAAGTAATTTAATTAACTCGTAACATTATACGATTAATTAAATAATCAATTAAGAGAATTGCCCTTTAGGTATGACCTAGGGGGTCAACTGATCACCACCGTCACACGACAGTAATGTCAAACTCTAGTCAGCCAATCATTACCGATATATGTTGACCAGTTGACAGTAACAATATTACTTTCCAATTGTATTCATTTAATAAGACTTAAACATGTGATCATCATGATCAACAGTCGTGATCGCATTATTGTCGGAGGACACATATTCCAACAGGAAGAAGTGAGCAAGATGGGTATCCATGTGATACGAAAAGGGGAAACAATGAGTGATTTGACCTTAGAGCCCGAGTTATATGATGAAATTCGGGGAAGGCAAGCTAGTGATGCGAAGATTCAAGAATGGAAGGGAACACTAGAAAAGGGATAGCCCTCAAGATTCGAGTTACACAAGGATGGAAGTCTTAGGTACAAAGAGAGGTGGTGTGTACCGAATGAGGATGAACTTAAGAAGAAGATTATGAATGAAGCCCACAACACACCCTATTCGGTGCACCCGGGTGGTGACAAGTTGTACAAAGACCTCAAGAAAACGTTTTGGTGGCCGAATATGAAAAGGGAGGTGGCGGAGTTTGTGGCAAGGTGCTTGACTTGCCAAAGAGTAAAAGGTTAACACAAGAGACCTCAAGGGAAAGTACAACCCTTAGATGTGCCGGAATGGAAGTGGGAGTCGATATCTATGGACTTCATAGTTGGACTACCAAGAACCCAAAAGGGGAACAACATGATTTGGGTAATTGTGGATAGATTGACCAAGTCGGCTCATCTCATAGCAATGAAGGATACTTGGAGTAAGGTATAGTTGGCTAACGCTTATTGTAAACATGTGGTCAAGCTTCATGGGTTCCCAAACGACATAGTATCAGACTAACATTTGCGGTTCATTTCAAGATTTTGGCAAGAATTTCAAAGCTCCTTAGGCACCCAATTAAAGATGAGTACGGCCTTTCACCTGGCAACGGATAGACAAACGGAGAGGACCATCCAAACATTGGAGGATATGTTGAGAGCTTGTATCTTGGAATTTGGAGGCTCTTGGGAAGAAAGGCTACATTTGATTGAGTTCTCTTACAACAATAGCTACCATGCTAGCATTGGCATTGTGCCATTTTAAGCTCTATATGGAAGGAAATGCCAAAGCCCGATATGTTGGGATGGTAGCACCGAAGCCGTGCTATTGGGACCCCATGTGATACTTCAAATATTTTGACGTTTTATTGTGGCACTTTTTGATAAGTTGGTGTAGTTGATAATAGTAAATGGATAATTGTGTTATCATAAGTTGGAATGGTGATCAGTTGTGTAGATGTTTATAGACGTTATAGTAGTTATTGGCGAACTTCGGGACGAACTTCATTTTAAGGGGGGAAGACTGTAATACCCCGTAATTTAATAATAATTTATGAGAATAATTTATGTAATTTAAATAATTAATTAATGGCATTTCTAATAATAAATAAAAATAAAACGTTAATTAAATAATAAAGTAAGAAAGCGAGTCGGCAATTTAACTTAAAGCCAATTAAGCCTTGGGCCGTGTGAAATAGATTTGGGCTGATTATATTAGGCCTAGTATGAGTAGTAGTCAGGATTTGAAGCGAGATTTAATGTAATACCTCGTATTTTGATAATAATTTATGAGAATAATTTATGTAATTTAAATAATTGATTAAAGGGATTTCTAATAATAATTAAAAGTAAGATGTTAATTAAATAATAAATTAAATATCTAAGTCGGGAGTTGGGCTTAGCTAATAATTGAGCTTTGGGCCGTGTGCCATAGTTATGTGGACCGAAATTTATTAATCTTGTATGAGTGTGATCGGGATTTGTTTCGGGATTTAATAATAATAATATGGAAATAATAAGTAAAGGTAATAATAATTATATCAGTAATTATCCTAATAATAATAGTGTTATGGCAATAATTAAATTAGTAAAGATAGTATGATGAAATCCTACTTATGGTAAGACTAATATATTATATAATAATAATATATAATTTGTAATGGTAATCATAATCATAATAATAATAATAATAATAATAATAATAATAATAATAATAATAATAATAATAATAATAATAATAATAATAATAATAATAATAATAATAATAATAATAATAATAATAATAATAATAATAATAATAATAATAATAATAATAATAATAATATTAGCAGTGAGATTGTGGCGACGAGAGTAACTAAGACCATTGAGCTAATGGACTTGGTTGCGAGGATTGAGGACCCGCAATGTGAGTTGCTTCTTCTTGAGCTTGTCTTGGTATTTCTAAGCTATATTTCTCCCTTCGTACTTGCTCCCCTAGTGTTTTTGGGTCCGTCCATCTTCCTTTTGATGCGCTCTTCGTTCCGACTTGAACGTATTGTCACCGCGTCGGGCCGGGTTTTGGGGATTGCGGTGGCGCGCCTTGCTACCTTCCCTTTTCATCTTGGTGGTCTTGGTGTCTATGCGGCGGGAGATGTTTTATTTTATGCTTTTATTGCGTCCCGCTTGCGAGTCTCTTTGGTTTGCGAGCTAAGCTCCTCGGCCCTTCCGGTATTGTAGCCGCCGGCCCTGCTTTTGATGATGCCGCGCAGTGTTTACTGCGACTACGGGTTCGGTATATTAGGTCACCCCAGGTGAAATTGCGCCCCCAAACTTATGAAGAATTTGGCGGACATTTATTTCACGACGGTTCTTTCTTTGCCTCGTAGTCTGTTTTCTCTTTGACACCTCGCCACTTGCTTTATGGCGATCTCGGCGGGGTTCTCACTCCTCTGATTGGTTACGTGCGGTTCCTATCTCAGGGTTGGGGCAGACTATGAACGGGAGGACTTACCGTAGTGTGATGGGGTATCGTCTGGGTGTTCTATTATTCACGGTATCTAGGCCCTGTCCCGCTTGCTCTCGGGTTTTTGCTTTGGGGATGTTTTTGGGGACCACGCTGTTTCTTGTCTTGTCTTTGTGTGGGCGTTAAACATCGGCATAACCTTGTCCGGGACACTCCTTTCGACATCTGCTATAGATCTGGTATTACTGCGGGGAAGGAGGTTGATATCGGTTTGGTTGATGGGCATGGTGGCTCTCTTCGTCCTGCGGATTTATTGCTATATTCTTGGGACAGGGGGCGTGATGTGTGCGTCGACCTGACATGTTCTTCACCTTTGACTCAGACTGGGTTGGTAGATTTTGTGCCGGGCCGGGTTGTCGCTGATGTTGCTCAGCGAAAGTGCGCTAAGTATGGGGATTTGTGCGCGATAGCGGGTTATGGTTTCCTACCTTTCTCCTTCTCTTCACTTGGGGAGCTGGGTTCGGATGTTGTTGCCTTGCTCAAGCGGATCCAGAAATTCTCGGTATCTCAGGATGCGGGGGCTCGGGTGGCCGCTTACATTTTTACTAGACTTAGCTTTGCTATTGCTAAGGGTGTGGGAGCCCAGATTGTCTCTCGGCTCCCCACCAATTTCATGTAAACTTTTATTCTTATTTTAATGAAAGCTGCGCGCATCCCATAAAAAAATAAAAATAATAATAATAATAATAATAATAATAATAATATTACGTAATTCCTATAATAATTAGAATAAGGTAATGATAATAGTTTCCTAATTGGCTTCATATACTCCTTAAGTTTAGACTATAAATACCATGTTAATTCTGAAAATAATTCATAAAAAAGAAGAATGAGCTTTGGGAGACGGAAGAGCAATTAAACGATAAAAGGTAAAACCGTCTTAAACTTAATTGAATTCGTTTTGAACCTTGTAATAGTGTTTATTACATCCACCGTACATCACCCTAGCAACCACCATAGAACTCGTGATTTGGACCTAGAGCAACCCTAGACCACCGTGACTCTGACCTGACCGTCATTGACCACCGTTGACCGTTCTGGGGTGGTTTTGGGGCGAATAAAGGTGGCAGGTTTAGGGCTATGCGGGTTTGGGGATTTAGGGATTTGAACCTTAATTGAACCCTTGTTCGACCTCGAATTAACCTGGGTAAGATGGGGGGAGGTAGTCGACCACATTGGTGGCGTCAGAGTAGTGGCAGGTGGCGGTTGGTGATGGTGTTGGCGGCATAACAGGGGAAAACAGGGGTAGTATCGTGGCTATTTTAGGACAGTTACTATGGCCGTGTTTGTGATTGAACCAGGGACGAGGGACCACCTCTGGAATCACCATGGGACAGTGGAGTCAATGGTGGAGGCCAGAGGTGGTAATGGTGGTTGTGGTAGTCGTGGTGATGGGTTTTATACATGGTGGAGGGTGGTGTTTGGCTGTTGATGTCGGGTAGAGAAGGGAGTTAGGGCGCGTCTTTCTGGGCTGCCGGTGGTGGTTTGACGGGTGGTTAGTAAGTGTTTGTGGGCGTCGTGGTGTATGGAGAAGGTAGGCAGGTTGGGTGATAGTCGTGGTGGCTTGTGATGGCGGGATGAAGGGTGTTTGTGGGAGGTGGTTGGGCACGGTTTTGAAACCGTGTATGGATGGGTGGTGTTTTGTGTTTGTGACAGGTTGGTTTGGGTTATTCAGGTTTACAATTTAATCGATTGTTTTGTAATCGGGTTTCTAATATCGTGGACCTTAATAATAATAATTAAGTAAATTGAATAATGAATAGAATTTA
Organism: Silene latifolia; assembly: GCF_048544455.1. NCBI lineage: Eukaryota > Viridiplantae > Streptophyta > Magnoliopsida > Caryophyllales > Caryophyllaceae > Silene > Silene latifolia. Next base: position 87,360,960 of record NC_133535.1, read on the forward strand.
TAATTAGTAAATAAGAATGGAAGGTAATAATTAATAATTGATGGAAAATTATAATATTATGATTAGGTGAAGATTGTTGAAGGAATTATAATCGGGTTCGGATTGCTTTAATTATTTGGATTTCTTGAGCTGCTTAATTGGAATCGTTTGCCAGGTAGGGATAAATCCTACTCAACTCTTATTCGATGATGTTTGGTATAATGGATGGTTTATGTCAATGTGGAATTGATCATATGTGAATTGTGTTGGTTGATATTATCGTAATTGTTGGAAGGGAGAATTGTATTGCATATGTTGATTGATAATATCGTAATTGCCGGAAAGGTGAATTATATTGATTTGTGTTGGTTAATATTAATAATATTGATGAGGTGATTTGAATTGTTATCGTTTATTGTGAATGTGGAAATTGTGAAAAGGTTGTGCGACAGTCAGATGTACATTGTTGAGGGAGTTTGTACTCTGGGGTGATGGTAATATGTACGTTGTGAGGGAGGGTACTATTACATAATGGCAGTACGTTGTTAAGGGAGAGGTACCAAAGTAATGTAAGCACGTTGTTAAGGGAGGTGTGCTAAGTCATGGAAAGGAGCACATTGTCAGGGAGTTGTGCTATGTGAATGGAAGTTGGATTGCCTATCGTATGTTCTTGTTGTTAGTGTTTATTCCTACTAAACCTCATGGTTGACTATGTATTTGTGAACACCTGTGATGAACCATAATGGGGAGCATATTTGACAGGTACTAGAGATTAGCTGACTTGGGAGCTTGTGGGAATGCGTGAGGACTTGGCCAATCTACCTAGAAGTCTAGACCACATAGATTATGAGATCACTTTATTTATTTCCGCTGTGAGTTGTATCTTATTTTATATTAAGTTTAGTTGGTTAATTTGTAATAAACATGTAATCACTAAGTTTTAATTTAAAGTACTTTGGTGAGTTGGACTTTGTTATTCACTACCTCGGGAAACCGAGATGGTAACGCTCTTATTTACTTGGGATGTCTAGCTAAAGACTCCTGAATATATGGGTGTGTTACAAAGTGGTATCAAAGCAAAACGATCCTCAGGCCTAACCAATGAACAATAATGAACTTAGGATGTGTTTAAATAAAATGAACCCCGGGTAGAAACTGTTAGGAGCCCCTCTTAGTACCGGTAGGAAAGCGCGCCTAATTCGTACCTTGGCCCTTCAAGTTTTGAACCGGTTACCTTGAGAGATATTATATTGTGGGGTAATTTAAAATGAATATTGCTTATTTTGTCTTGGAAGTTTGTTGCCTTGTTTGAATATTGTTTTCATTGATGATTGCGGTTACGGGGGAGTAACCTTGTTTTTACGGAGAAGGGATGTGATATGATTTCTTTTAAACATTGTTATAACATGTGGATATGAGAAAAGTATGTGGGCATATATCTGGGAGGTGTAATTATGATTAACATGGGAAGTATTAGGGGAATTGCCTGGAATTGTGAAGAATGTAATTTTTGTTGATTTCTCGAAATTTTATCCTTGATTTTTTTGGCTGCCATTTATTGCCTGTTTAAAATCCCTGTACGAAATTTTTATGTGTAATAGCCTTCTGAGTTAGCTTTCATATGCCGCTGGTCTCATGCTTAAATAGTATACGGTTTAGGAGAAATAAATATTTTAGTGGACAGTGGTCAGAATATTCCTGTACAGTGATGTTTTCGTGCCATGTTTTTGTAAAAATTTCCTTTTAAAAGTTATTTCTTGATAAGGTATGATTCCAACTCCACTATTTAAAAGATTCATATATGTTTCTAAAATGATAAGCCACGTTGTAAGAAAATATTTTGGTATTTTATAGTGATTTTTACAAGTTGACCTAAGTTTTTGACAAGTTGCTGTAAAATTTCTGTTTCGACCAAATAATTTGTAAAATGTATTATAAATTGACTTTATGAGTTATTGACTTGATTCTTTATCTCATGAATAGTTAACTCTCTGTATTTTCTAAAAAGTATAAGTGCTCAAGAAGTAATTATGTTATTATTTATTAATGATTTTTGGAAGTTGTAACATGTTTTCTTAGCCTTGAAAAATGTAAGTTTTGCTTCTTATCATTTGCACATTGATATTTTGATTATGTGAAGTAGGATGACATGTCTAGTGATATGCGGAATGTGTTGCCCTAAGCCTATATATATGTTCGCAATAATTGCATCCATGTTTAAGATAGACTTCGGAGGGTTATATAAATTAAGAAGTGATTAATTAAACAGTTATGCGTATCTTTTGTTATAGATTATTATTTATTTTGGCAATGTATTCGCCAATAGTTAAGTAAGGAAGTTGAAGTTAAATAAAGATTAGTTCGAATATACTATATGTTGTGGTTTTGCTATCTGAAAGTAAATCAAAGATTTTGTTATTCATTTAACCATTAATTGGTGTTGTGTGGGAAATAATAGTTGTCTTATGTTACAATGTGTGTTTCATGTTTGGTGGTGTTACAGCAATGGTTTGGTTATTCCTATTGTTTGTTATTCCGAACTTCGAGGACGAAGTTTATTTTTAGGTGGAAGGAATGTAATACTTCGAATGTTTTGAGTTATTATTTGTATACCTTGTGATAAGATTGGAATGATTGATAATTGTAAATGGATAATTTTGTGGGATGGTGTTTAGTTACGAGGATGTTTATAAGTGTTGAGGTAGTAGTTATGGGCGAATTTCGGGACAAAGTTCATTTTAAGGGGGGAAGACTGTAATACCTCGTATTTTGATAATAATTTATGAGAATAATTTATGTAATTTAAATAATTGATTAAAGGCATTTCTAATAAAAATTTCAAGTAAGACGTTAATTAAATAATAAATTAAATATCCAAGTCGGGAATTGGGCTTAGCTAATAATTGAGCTTTTGGCCGTGTGCCATAGTTATGTGGACCGAAATTTATTGATCTAGTATGAGTGTGATCGGGATTTGTTTCGGGATTTAATAATAATAATATGGAAATAATAATAAGTAAAGGTAATAATAATTATATCAATAATTATCCTAATAATAATAGTGTTATGGCAATAATAATATTAGCAAAGATAGTATGAAGAAATCCTACTTATGGTAAGACTAATATATTATATAATAATAATATATAATTTGTAATGGTAATAATAATAATAGGTAATTCTTATAATAATTAGAATAAGGTAATTGTAATAGTTTCCTAATTGGCGTCATATACTCCTTAAATTTAGACTATAAATACCATGTTAATTATGAAAATAATTTATAAAATAGAAGAAGGAGCTTTTGGAGACGGAAGAGCAATTAAACAATAAAAGGTAAAACCGTCTTAAACTTAATTGAATTCGTTTTGAACCTTGTAACCGTGTTTATTATATCCACCGTACATCACCCTAGCAACCACCAAAGGACTCGTGATTTGGACCTAGAGCAACCCTAGACCACCGTGACTCTGACCTGACCTTCATCGACCATCGTTGACCGTTCTGGGTGGTTTTAGGGCGGTTAAAGGTGGCGGGTTTAGGGCTATGCGGGTTTGGGGATTTAGGGATTTGAACCTTAATTGAACCCTTATTCGGCCTCAACTTGACCTGGGTAAGATGGGGTTGTGATGGGGCGAGGTAGTCGACCACATTGGTGGCGTCGGAGTGGTGGCAGGTGGTGGTTGGTGACGGTGTTGGAGGCAGAACAAGGGAAAACAGGGGTAGTGTCATGGCTGTTTTAGGACGGTGACTATGGTCGTGTTTTTGACTGAACTAGGGACGAGGGACCACCCCTGGAATCACCATGGGACAGTGGAGTCAACGGTGGTGGCCAGAGGTGGTAATGGTGATTGTGGTAGTCGTGCTGGTGGGTTTTCTACACGGTGGAGGGTGGTGTTTGGCTGTTGATGTCGGGTAGAGAAGGGAGTTAGGGCGCGTCTTTCTGGGCTGCCGGTGGTGCTTTGACGGGTGGTCAGTGGGTGTTTGGGGGCGTCGTGGTGTAGGGTGGAGGTAGGCAGGTTGGGTGATAGCCGTGGTGGCTTGTGGTGACGGGATGGAGGGTGTTTGTGGGAGGTGGTTGGGCACGGTTTTAAAACCGTGTATGGATGGGTGGTGTTTTGTGTTTGTGATGGGTTGGTTTGGGTTATTCGGGTTTACAATTTAATCGGGTTTGTTTTGTAATCGGGTTTCTAATATCGTGGACCTTAATAATAATAATAATTAAGTAATTTGAATAATGAATAGAATTTATAATTAGTAAATAATAATGGAAAGTAATAATTAATAACTGATGGAAAATTATAATATTATGATTAGGTGAAGATTTGTGAAGGAATTATAATCGGGTTCGGATTGCTTTAATTATTTGGATTGCTTGACCTGCTTAATTGGAATCACTTGCCAGATAGGGATAAATCCTACTCAACTCTTATTCGATGATGTTTGGTATAATGAATGGTTTATGTCAATGTGGAATTGATCATATGTGAATTGTGTTGGTTGATATTATCGTAATTGTTGGAAGGGAGAATTTTATTGCATATGTTGATTGATAATATCGTAATTGCCGGAAAGGTGAATTATATTGATTTGTGTTGGTTAATATTAATAATATTGATGAGGTGATTTAAATTGTTATCGTTTATTGTGAATGTGGAGATTTTGAAAAAACTGTGCGACAGTCAGATGTACATTGTTGAGGGAGTTTGTACTCTGGGTGATGGTAATATGTACGTTGTGAGGGAGGGGTACTATTACATAATGGCGGTACGTTGTTAAGGGAGGGGTACCAAAATAATGTGAGCACGTTGATAAGGGAGATGTGCTAAGTCATGGAAAGGAGCACGTTGTCAAGGAGTTGTGCTATGTGAATGGAAGTTGGATTGCCTATCGTATGTTCTTGTTGTTAGTGTTTATTCCTACTCAACCTCGTGGTTGACTCTTTATTCGTGAACACCTGTGATGAACCATAATGGGGAGCATATTCAACAGGTACTAAAGATTAGCTGACTTGGGAGCTTGTGGGAATGCGTGAGGGCTTGGCCAATCTACCTAGAAGTTTAGACCACATAGATTATGAGATCACTTTATTTATTTCCGCTGCGAGTTGTATCTTATTTTATATTAAGTTTAGTTGGTTAATATGTAATAAACATGTAATCGCTAAGTTTTAATTTAAAGTACTTTGGTGAGTTCGACTTTGTTATTTACTACCTCGGGAAACCGAGATGGTAACGCTCTTATTTATTTGGGATGTCTAGCTAAAGACTCCTGAATAAATGGGGGTGTTACATTTAATAATAAAATAATAAGTATAATAATAATATGGTAATTCCTAATAATAATCGGAATAAGGCAATAGTTTCCTAATTGACATCATATACTCCCTAAACCTAGACTATAAATACATAATAAATCTGAAAAGTAATTCACAAAGAAAAAGGAAGGAGATTTATGAGACGAAATAAGCTATTAAGCGTTAAAAGGTAAGACCGTCTTATAATTTAATGTATTGATTTCATAACTTATATAACTCATAATTTAGACCGCCTCTAGACTAGCTAGGACCATGACCTTGACCGTGGTACACTAGGGGGTGACCGGACCCACGTTGGACCGCCGTTGACCGGCAGGGAGGGGGTGTTTGACCGGCGTTTTGTGGTGGTGTTTGTTAGGGTAAATAATACATGGGACTCAGATTTCACCCTTGTTTCGTGTGACCCAGACCTGACCGAGGCATGGGTTGAGATCAGGGGTGAGGGTCGACCATGGGGGAGGTGTCATGGGTGGTTGTTACTAGTGTTTTGCGCGGTGCTTGCCGGAAATTCGACTTAGGACAGAATTTCGGTTTAAACAAGTTGGAACTCGTTTTATACTCGTTGCCTTGACCTGGGTATGGTGGGGATAGAACCGGGTGGTTGAGTCAACCATGTTGGGGGGTGTTTTGGCGGTTGCAGGTGGTGGCAGTCGGAAAACGCGAAAATAGGGGAATGGGGATATAGTGGTTGTTGGTGTCGGTTTTGGTGGTTGTGGGTTGCCATGAAGGGTTGTGGCTAGTGGTGGGACCACCGTGGGTCAAGGGAGACCACGGTGGTGGCCACTAGTGGTCGTGGGGTGGTGCAAGGTGATAAGTGGGTGTGTTGAGGTGTTTGTGTCGGGTTGTTGAAGGGCTGTTTATGGCGTGGTTTTGTGGCCTGGTTAGGACGGTTCAAGGGGTGGTTGGTGGTTGTCGGGATGTTTCATGTTGTGAGCTTGAGATGGCAGGCGGTGGTGGAGCCGTTGGTGGTCGGTGGTGTCGTGTTAAAGAGGTTGAAGGAAGGGTGGTGTACACGGGTGAAAACCGTGTATGAATATTGGTTTCACGTGCTTTTGGGTTTGGGTGTGGGTTGACTTTTTTATGTTAAGACGGGTTTTGCTTTGGGTGACTCGGGTTTGTAATTGAGTCGGGTTTTTAATATCGTAAACCTTTAATAATAATAATAATAATTAATAATTAATTTGATTAATGAATATAATTTATAAATTTATAAATAATAAGGGAAAGTAATAATTAGTAATTGATGGAAAATTATAATATTTCTGTTAGGTGACGATCTTGTGAAGGATTATTATTATTTAGCTTGGATTGCACTATTTGGAGTATTTGCTTATCAGGTAGGATAACTACGCAACTGGATGTTATTATTGTATTTCGCATGAGTATTTGTGGTTGGAAGTATAGTTGTTATATCATTGTGATTTGAGTATTGTGGATTATATCCGGCTGATTATTAGTATTGTTCGTTGCATTCATATAAGAATGGCATTTGCATTAGTTTATCAGATATATTCTGGCAGACATTACTTATAGTAATGTATAGTGGTTATCAGATTTATTCTGGCAGACGATTATAATCGTGAATTCTCGAGGCAGGCCCCAGGCTGGTTCTGCAGACCGTCTGGTGGATATTTATCAACTGTGTGTTGAGGCAGACATTACTTTATAATAATGTAGTATGTTTTCTCACCTTCGGGTTGAGGCTGCCCGGCCAGGAATTGGCGGGATGAATAGTGTTGCGAGTGACGATCTCGGCTGAATGGTTCTATTAAGTCATATCAAGCATATTCATATTGTCATCTTCTGTTGTTAGTTATTCCTACTCAATCTCGTGGTTAACTGTGTATTCATGAACACCTGTGATGAACCATAATGGGGAGCATATTTGACAGGTACTAAAGATTAGCTGACTTGGGAGCATTGGGACGTGAGCTTGACTTGGACCATATTTGCTGTCTAGATCACTTAGATTAGTAATCACTTTATTTATTCCGCTGCGAGTTATATCATGTTTTATATTATGTCTAAATTGAATAAGTTGTAATATTATGTAATCTCTAAGTTTTAATTATAGTACTTTGGTATTGTTGTTGTTTATTATTCACTACCTCGGGAAACCGAGATGGCAACAGTCCTATTTAGTTGGGAATGTCTAGCTAAAGGCTCCTGATTAAATGGGGGTTTACACTCCAAATGATCCAAGACATGATTGACCAAGTCCATGTAATCCGTGAGAAGATGAGAGCGGCACAAAATACGAAAAAGAGTTACGCTGACTTGAGGAGAAGTGACATTGAATTTGCGGTAGGAGACAAGGTATTACTCAAGGTTTCACCCATGAGCTAGGTTGCACAGACACGCCTAGTTTTGAGCGTTCCTGCGTCGGACACCGTGTCGGACACCGACACTCCTAGGACACGCCTGAAAACGTTCTGGACACGCCTTGAACCGTGTCCCCGGTTTTTATGTTAAAATAAAACGTGTCGGACACGGTCCAACATGGTTGGACACGGCCCGTGTCCGACGGACACACCAAATAAGCAGTTTTGAAATCAAAATCTCACTTTATCAGTTATCACGACATCTCACTTTTCCATTTTCCCCATACATCTCATTTATCCCCTTGTTTCTCTTGCATTGCGACGCCTTCCAGGCGAGCCCCTCGCCTGAGTCCGGCCACCGTCAGCCTCCCCTTCGCCGCTGGCAACCTCTCTCGCCTTGTATCTTGCTTTTTCATTTTCCCCTAATTTCTCAATTTATGTTTTATTTCTATATTAATCTCTATATATATTATACATAATAATAAGTTTCTAAATAATCAAATTAATCAAAATCAATCGTTATAATGATTATTATTGTTGTTGTTATTAAATTTGGGGGTTTTAAATTTGGAGATTATTGTAGATTTTTCGGAAGTTAGGGTTTGTTTCATTTAGGGGCAATTTTAGGAAGCAAATAACTGAGTTGTTATTTCGACTTACCGAAAGAAGTTTAATGAATAATTACAATGGTGCAAAGAATGATCCGTGAACTCCTTTTTTTCAGCTTTTGGTGAGCATTGTTTGTCCAACTTATTTATGGTGCCTTTTAATGTTAATATATTTTGCGGAAAATATTCGGTTTGATAACTATGGCGAATAGTATGTAAGACTCGATTTTGGGTTTTTAATTTGGAACCTTTGATACTTTTTATTTTATTTTGTAAGACTTGAATGCTTATTTAAATTTGGATTTGTAATTTGAAAATTTGTAGTTTTTAATTAAGACATGTTGATTTTAACGTATAAGACATTAATATTGATTGTCATTTTACGATTTTGTGGCCTTTAAATGACCAAAGTTTAGATGTTGGTTATAATGTTCTTCAAATTCCCTTTATTTTAATATGAATATTGGTTTTTTTTTGTCGTGTCCTAAAAATTTTCAACTGCCGTGTTGCGTGTCTGTGTCGTGTCTGTGTCCGTGTCCGTTTTCGTGCAACCTAGCCCATGAGAGGAGTCACGATATTTGGGAAAAGGGGCAAGTTGAGCCAAAAGTTCATTGGCCCCTATAAATTCTCGGATAGAGTCGGGGAAGTGGCTATCGCTTAGCACTTTCACCGGCCTTGGACCGAGTTCACAATGTCTTCCACGTGTCTCAATTGCGTAAGTACATAAGTGACCCCTCTGATGTGCTCGAAGCAGAGATGATCTAACTCGATGATGCCCTAACATATGTGGAAACACCCAAAAAAATCCTAGACCGAAAGGTTAGGAAGACAAGACATGGTGAGACAATCTTGGTGAAAGTGTTGTGGTCCAATCACCTTGTTAACGAAGCCACTTGGGAGGCCAAGGAGAACATAAAAGAACGATACCTGATGGTCACGTGGTTGTCACACGCCCAATCAAACACATTTATATTTCTCAACAAACAACTAGATAGTGGTTAAGTCGAGGTCGATCCACGGGACGGTGTGCTTTAGGTTCTAAGTCTATCTATCTCAATTTATGCTAGTGTCACAATTGATTTGGGTTGGAGTTGGTGAATCTAAACTAATGAAAGCAATAAAGTAAAACAAGCAATAAAGCAAATAAGGATGTAAACAAATAGTAAAGGATACTAGGATGTCATGAGATCATATGGGAATCATGGTAAGATAGCATAAATGAGTTATATATATATATATATATGCAAGCAATTTATTATTGTTGGATTTCAAGTTAGTTCATGTCATATAGTTCATAAGAAGATTTGGGTCCCGGAGCCGAGTCATTTGTGACTGTACAACACATACAAGTCGACTTAATTCTTCCTATTAAACCACATGCATGATAAACCAAATCCTAGGGAAACTTACATCCCAGAGCCGAGTCATTTGCGACTGTACAACACTTACAAGTCAACTTGGGTTTTCCCTACTCAAGAACATGCGTGGTCTAATAAGGCTTGAGTTGGTTTATATCTTACAAGCCTTATTGAAAAGACAAGAGAAACATGCTAGGTTGTCAATCAAGTATTTCATCAAACATGATATGTGCAATAGTTGAGGAACAATAAGCAATCATTCATATGAACTCATTAAGTATAGATTTATCCCATGATTGACTCCCCTAATCCCCCATTAATCTTATTTAAACAAATACTCACTCATTATCATGGGAGACATGTCATTAATGGTGTCAATCATCATAAAAAGTGTAAACATGATAAGAGATTGAGGAAATAAACAATAAAGAGTAAAGAGTAAAGAGATTATACCAAACTTAAGATGAATAATTGGAAAGGAAAGAATAATAGATGAAAACTTGATTAATTGATGAAGAGTTGTCAATTCTCCAATAATAACCCAATAATCTTCAAATTACCCAATAATAAACTTGTACAATAATTAAGGAAAGATTAATGTGTAATTTTGTGGAATGATTGAGATTAATCTATTCTAATCTACTCCTAATCTAATATAATGAAGGTTTGCCTCCACTAAGATGGCTTTTTCTCTCCTAAGGGAACTTAAAATCCCTTGATTATTACAAATGGAGTATATATAGTGGTACATCATTAGGTTAAGCAAGGATAGATAAGTAAATAACAATGCTAAGTGTTGAATAGAGAATTGCAAGTCCCGAGGGAAATGCGCGGATCAAGCTGCTACTCCCACCACGATCCGCTCGTATTGGCTTGAAGCACGACTAGTCTGTATGGAGATCCGTGTTGGAGTAAGTGTCCCCGACAATAATGCGATCACAATTGTCGATCATATTGATAACATATTTAAATCCATATCAAGAATACGAAGGGGATGATACATTACATATACAGTCAACTGGTCCATACATATCGGTAATGATTGGCTGACTAGAGTTTGACAATACTGTCGTGCGACGGTGGTGATCAGTTGATCCCCTTAGGTCATAACCATAGGGAAATACTCTTAATTGATTATTTAATTAATCGTATGCCGATACGAGTTAATTAAACTGCTTAAAATTGACGGATGATTTTGTGAGTAAAGTTAACGTGTCTTATTGTAATCTGATTAAATGAGACACGGTCTAAGTAATCGAATTGTTTATTACTTAGATAAAATTATTGTTTACGAAACAATTGCAATTGAATGAATAATTTATTATAAATACAAGTTGTTGTAATTTATAATTTGATAAACCGTTTTGGCACAAGTAATTACGAATTACAAGTCGATTTTGTATATGAAATATTTTATGAGTATGTTAATTTTTTCATATGTTAAAAATACATTACAATTTCACATGTCAAGTAACATGTCACATTTGTCACAATTGACAAATAACAAAATAAAATGGACTACTCATTTTATTAAGTATGCCGAAAATAGGAGGGTGTATTAGGTTTATATTGTGTTTTTATATATTTAGTGGAAAACACAATTATATCCTAGTCTCCTAGCCTTGCATGCCTAGTTGTTCTTGGGAATAAAATTGGCCTCATGCATTGGCCACCTTCCCTCCTCCAACCGGTTTTGCCATAGTGAAATGATAGAGTTTTTCATCTATCATTTAATTATTCATTCATCACTACACATATTTTTTTTTCTAGTGTAAGAAAATTAACTCTCCATCTTGTGAAGAATCTTAGAGAAAAAATAAAACCTCATAAAATCTTTCCTCTTGAACCGATTTTTCAAGTTAATAAAATTAATTTTTTTTGTGTCATATTTTTAAGTAAGACTAATCCTAATACTAGATCATATTATTTTAGTCTTTAAGAGTATTCCTTGGGTATACACTTTTGGGAGAGATTCTATACTTGAATCTTTGTTCATCCATTATTTGGAATGCTCAAGAACTAACAAGAAGGAGATCTTGTTGGTGCCCATAAAGCCGAAATCACATAGTAAGGAACATGATTTCTTCTTTACTTCTATTTATATTTGCATGCATAAGATTTGTAATTAATTTTATGACTAAATTAATTGTAACATATATGAATATGTAAATTTAATGAGATATAGATTTCTAACAAGCGGTATCAAGAGCCTTAGGTTGTTTGCATGCAAATCGGTTATTGTTTTTCCGAGTTATACGATTAACAAACAAAACTTATATATTTGTGTTTATTATGATATATCACGAAATTAATTATGCATGTTAAAGTTTCTGGTCCTAAAATGTATTTAGGATATTTTGTTTAATTTATGGATTTTTATTGTTCATTTTATATAATAATGGCATTAAAATGTGATTTTATGATAAAAATGTCATTTTTGGACTAAAAATAGCTAAACTTCGATTTTTCTAGTGGTTTTTGGATATGTTTTCACATATATTATCTATTGATGACCTGTAAAGTTTCATAATTTTATGAGTTCTTATGCTCGAAATATGGATTTTTCAAGATAAAATCGAATTTAAATGGAAAAATAGGTTAATATGAGTTATATTTTGAATATGGCCAGAGAAATTTAGTATGTTGTCACATGCAATTGTACAAGATATGTGTAAAATAATTGGCTATAATGAAGTCTTTATGCATATGATTTATGAATAGTGACTTTAATTAGTAAAAATTGCTAAAACATACATCATGACTAAGGAAAAACATCACATGTTGCATTTTATCACATATTTCAGATCTAAAATTGAAAAGTTGATAAAAATAATTTTTCTCATATTTTTATGGTTATAATTGATAAATCCGATAAACCGCAACATTGTTTTTCTCGATAAATTTTGAAATTTTTAACCTAAGGTTTGAACATTATGAGTGTCATGGTATTTTTCCAGAATGTTCATGAGTTTAAAATTTCAAATTTCAAATTTATTTGAAATTTTTATGATTTATTTGAAGTTTATGGCATTATATTGTAATTTTAAGTCCATTTATGAACAATATTAAGAAATATAAGTTAATTATTGTCAAATGTTAGTGAAGACTAATTTTGAGTCCTAAGATGGTTAGGGTAATTAACTAGTACATAAATATGATTTTATGTAATTATTGTGATTTTTAAAAGGTTAAATCACGCAAATCCGTAAAAACCAATTAATATACGATATTGGCTCCTTAAAGGCGATTTAGCATAAAATTAGGCATGTTCATACATATTATAATGCTGCATTTTATTTATTATTTTCATATTTTAATTTTATGTAATTTTTGAATTATGTAATTTTACTTAGTATGGCCTTAGTTTTAATTGATATTACCCGAAATGTATGGGAATATCGATTCGGTTGTAATTTATTGTGATCTCGTATCACCATTTTGTAAGTTAATAGATTTATTTTTATTTTAATTACAAATGTATAATAGCAAATTATGTAATTTGTTATGTAATTTATTTATTTCGGAGTTCCTTGAAGACGGTGCCACTCGAGAAGGCGATCCATTAAAGACGGTGTTGCTTTGATATGCGTGCCAAGACCGAAGTTCAAGGGACCAAAGGAGTTGGTTTCCGAATTTGTAATAGTTAAATTAGATTTACTATTTTAGGAAGGCCATACTAGGATTTTTATTATGCTTTGCATTTTATTTATATGTTGCATGCATCGCTAAATCGCCATAACTAAAACATGCATCATCATTTTATCGAGTTTATCGACCGTGTCAATTACAATTATCGTAGTTCACCGCTTTAATTCACTTAAAACGTGATACATAATAAATTGACATGACCTCTCGCTAAAATAAACAATTGAGACTTAGCCTTACCAAAAAGTAGAAACCATGAAAACCTATTTCATGAGGGAGTGCACTCGGCCACACCGGGGTACAAACCTTGTTACGTAGGGGAAGTGGGTGATAAATGTCTATTCACCAAATTTATGTTAATGAAGGGTATTTCGGCACACCGTGCCCTAAGTTGATATGAGTTTGGATCATGGACACATTTATTCGAAATTTGGGTTGAACTCAACGAAAGTATTCACGACGATTTCCGGATGTGTTTCGGGCTAAAGATAAATTTTAATGTAATTTTATCGACCAAGAGTTCTAAAAGTAGAATCGATTAAAGAGTTAATCCACCGAGTTATATTGATGAGGGGTATTTCGGCACACCGTGCCCCAAGTTAATATGAATTTGGATCTTGGAATCATTTATCATAGTTGGGTAGAGGTCACTATGTAAATTCTTTACTTGTTATTTACAAGTATTAATAAAACGATAAATGTTAAGTTTTCCACTATTCCGTTATCATATTGTTCTATTTCTTTACCACAATTCATATACGATATCATTTCGATTTTTGATTCAAATCTCCATTAAAACATCGTAACTAAAGACAAATATGAATTTTCTTCTAAAACCTCGATTTATCTATTGTAAGGATCTCTTGTGAAGAGTATAGATGGAAGTTATTCGTGATCGAAAGGGTTTTTGATTCTTGACTAACATATCTACTTACAATGAATTGTTTCTCATATGCTTAATTGAGTTAAGTACTTTGAAACGTTAAATCATTTTGGTAACTAGATTTGTTGGAAAACAAAATTGACCAAAATACCGCAACCACTTCAATGAAAGTTTTAAGACTAAAACGATTGAATTGAAGAGTAGTCTTCATAAGATTCAACTTTGCTTCTCTAAAGTAAAGATTCATTGAATTGAGTGGGAGCATTCTCTTAAACCGTTAAGAAAAGGATAAGGTTTTAAAGAAGTAAAATTAGAATGGAATTGATACAAGGTTATGTTAAAAGTAACATTATTGAGAATAACAATACTAAACCTATCAATCCCGACCGATAAAGTTTCCATTGTCTTAATTGTTGGACACTAAAAAGGAAACTACCCCAAATTATTGAAGAATCAACTAGTTAGTTGTGGGACATCTAATGGGACCTTCTTCTTTAAATGTTTATTTGATTGACATAAAATTTTGCTAGTACTACTTCGTCAATATTAGAAACCGGTGGTGGTTTTCATCATTGTATTTGATACATAGGATGATTAGAATATGACGACTAGCAACAATGATGTTGAGAGATAGAGTCATTGTGTACTCAATCTAGTTTTTGGGTTTAGAGTTGTACTTAATTTTGACTATTAAGTGCATAAACTCTAAATAAGAATATAAACTTGTTAAGATACAAAAGAGGTTCCACTTTTGTGACCCTATACACCATGATTTGATGTATGGCTAGCCCATTATCAAGGTGATTATATTCTAAACCCAACTAGAATGATATATCATGAAGATGATGCAAGACTCAAATTGGTAACCCAAGATTAAACCTTAGATTCTGGAATGATGAACGCAAAGAGTTATTGAGTACTCTTGAAACCATTAGATCTTATGGTATATGCGTATCTTGTATTCAAAGCAAGATGTCTCGTGTCTTTTGGTTGAAAAAGAGATTGAGGTTGTAAATCATTGATCCAAAATAGGTTGATCATTTTCTTTTACCAACGATTTAGGTTGACACTAATGTGTTCATTTAATAAGGTAAATAGAGAAATCACGATTTAGTCGTGATGGGATTATCAAAGTAAAGACTTTGATATAAGCCAAAGGAAATGTGATATAGTATCACAAATTAATCTCTCTTAGCACGTATTATGGGATAATGTGTGGTTGGAAAAGAAATCAAACACTATTCGATATGGTTTGGATCTTAATCAAGTTACTTTGAGTTACTTGATCCTTTTGGGGATTTTATCATTTTGTCTAAATTATTTTTCCACTAAATCTAAAACGAATCATATGAGATATGAAATGGTAGGGTACCATGGTTGTAAGTTTTCAAAAGAAACAAATGCTCATTTTTCCTTATTATAATCACGAGTACAACGAGTTTGTGGCTCGTGATGCTGTCTTTCTAAAATACAAGTTTATTTCTAGAAGACAAAGTGAGAGAAATTATTCAAGAGCCACAAAGAATATTATGTCGCAAGAAACTGGTCTTTCTTGGCTACATGAGACGTTTTGTGTAAGACGTTGTTTCTTCAAAACCTAGGAGGTTAAATTCGTCACTTGTTGAAGATGATGAATTCATGCTACTTTTAAGAAAGTAAAGAGCTTATAACTTACAAAGAAATCGTTTGATTCAAGTTGATTACTTCTAGAAAGTAATGAACATATGACTTACATGAGAGTGTTTAAGTCACAACTCAATACAAGGCTTAGAGCCATGAAAATCCGAAATAAATTCCAAGTGAATTGTTAGATATCAAAGCTTAATTGGTTGCAAAGGGTTTTGCACTTGTTGAAATGCTTAAGTCTATTTGGATCTTCTTAGGGATTGTGTTTCATTATGATGATATGCATATAGCGAGTGAATCTAAAACCCACTTCTTCAATTAGAGGGAATGTATTCAATACATGTCTTGAGTTTTGTAGATTCTTGCCATCCTAAGATAATGTGAAACTTAAGAGAGAGTCTTAAGTAGGACATCAATGAGTTGGAATCAATGTTTTGATCATGTTATAAAACTTTTCTCGATAAGTCGAGAAGTTGTGTTTATACATGAAGCTTAGTGGGAGTTACGGAAATTTTAATTAGTCTACTATGTGGATGACATATTGATCATTGGGAATGATTTAAGACTTTTGGACTATTATAGTACATCTTTAATATCCGGATTTATGGAGATAAATCTACATGATATTAATGTCAAATAAGGAGTCTTATGTTGATAAGGTTCATGACTAGTTCAATCAAATTGAACATATTTGATTGATTCTATTTGCTTCCGCTGCCGAATCAATTAAATAGGAAATGATATATAACACTTCATATACTTTGAGTATGATGAATTGTTTCAAATCGAATTTAAGTAATAGTTACCAAGTAAGCCATAAAGATTACCCTTAAGTGCTTGCAGAAGCGTTAAGGATGTAATGCAAAGTGTTTTTGATGCAATTTTGTGTAAGGGTGTTACACAAATGACAATTGAGATTGCGCATGGTTTCCGACAAAACCATAATCAAAACACATCAGGATGGTTAAGATACCATTGTGGCTGTGTTATTTAAGAAATAGATTTTCTAGAATCGTTCTAGACAATAAAGAACAATGAGAGATATTTACAACGGAAATTGAGTACACTTGAAATCATTAGATGTGCAAGAAGGATGAGTCCCGCACACTGTGAAAAAAGTGGGAGCTGTTCTAAGGCTAGATAGCCTATGTCTAGATTGGTTCTAGACACGTACTCAGAAAGTTTTGTAATGCAAATGTATACGTTACAAAGGAAAACGAGTATGGAGTAAGGTTGAGTTAGGTATAAGAAGTTGATAAAACATACTAACCAAAGCCTTCTCATAGGCTTAACATGATAAGTCATGTCATATGTCATTTCAATTGCATTGAGATGAACAACTACATATAAGATAAAAATGGATTATAAAAATATGAAGTAGTAATCAGGTATTGACTCTTCATATGTGATAATCACATTTGTCGTTCGAGTTTTTAAATCTAAAAACTCCTTTCATACTTTGTTACATCCAAACGGGTTGTAGAGACAATTGAATCCCGTTAAAGTGAACTCGGATTAATATAGTATTCGCCCATAGTCACTTGTATGAGGTGACGTCTCGAAGTGACTAGAGTGTGATGCGATTGATGGCAAGTTCAAGTGTCATACAGTCATGTGAGATGACTAGCCGATCACATAGGCAGACTGTTAGGAACACTTTGTCGGGCCTTATGACCGCTTATAGAGTTCTGGCAAATTTATATAGCCTGGTCGTGGCGAGAGCTACTATAGTATTCTAATTAGTCGATTCTTTTGACTAAAGACTGTTCGCCTAAGGTGGCACAGTTTCAGATTAACTTTGATTTGTGTTACTACGACCTTCGTAAATGGGGTCAAATGGGCATATTTTGGGTTATGATGGTTGTGGCTAGTCGAAGGGAATAAGTGTGATAGGAATTGTCCACCCCCTTGTCAGGGTTAAAACAATATCTTAGGGCCACTCGAGGAGTAATGAACTGGAAATGCGTGGCCACGCTCGGATGGTATCTATGGTAGATAACTCCGGTCAAATCAGTTATTCTCCAGATCGAGGAAACCACTCTCGAAATGATCACTTGCAAGTACGACCTGAAAGACACCTTGCATTGAGTGGGAGATAGTAATAGGACAAGAGAATTGGTGACGCACACTTGTGGAGGACAAGTGGGAGATTGTTGGAGTAAGTGTCCCCGACAATAATGCGATCACAATTGTCGATCATATTGATCACATATTTAAATCTCATATCAAGAATACGAAGGGGATGATACATTACCTATACAGTCAACTGGTCCACACATATCGGTAATGATTGGCTGACTAGAGTTTGACATTACTGTCGTGCGACGGTGGTGATCAGTTGATCCCCTTAGGTCATAGCTATAGGGAAATACTCTTAATTGATTATTTAAGTAATCGTATGCCGATACGAGTCAATTAAACTGCTTAAAATTGACGGATGATTTTGTGAGTAAAGTTAACGTGTCTTATTGTAATCTGATTAAATGAGACACGGTTTAAATAATCGAATTGTTTATTACTTAGATAAAATTATTGTTTACGAAACAATTGTAATTGAATGAATAATTTATTATGAATACAAGACGTTGTAATTTATAATTTGATAAACCGTTTTGGTACAAGTAATTACGAATTACGAGTCGATTTTGTATATGACATATTTTATGAGTATGTTGATTTTTTAATATGTTAAAAATACATTACAATTTCACATGTCAAGTAACATGTCACATTTGTCACAATTGACAAAATAAAATGGACTACCCATTTTATTAAGTATGCCGAAAATAGGAGGGTGTATTAGGGTTATATTGTGTTTTTATATTTTTAGTGGAAAATACAATTATATCCTAGTCTCCTAGCCTTGCATGCCTAGTTGTTGTTGGGAAGAAAATTGGCCTCATGCATTGGCCACCTTCCCTCCTCCAACCGGTTTTGCCATAGTGAAATGATAGAGTTTTTCATCTATCATTTGATTATTCATTCATCACTACACATATTTTTTTTCTAGTGTAAGAAAATTAACTCTCCATCTTGTGAAGAATCTTAGAGAAAAATAAAACCTCACAAAATCTTTCCTCTTGAACTGATTTTTCAAGCGAACAAAATTAATTTTTTTTGTGTTATATTTTAAGTAAGACTAATCCTAATACTAGATCATATTATTTTAGTCTTTAAGAGTATTCCTTGGGTATTCACTTTTGGGAGAGATTCTATACTTGAATCTTTGTTCATCCATTATTTGGAATGCTCAAGAACTAACAAGAAGGAGATCTTGTTGGTGCCCATAAAGCCGAAATCACATAGTAAGGAACATGATTTCTTCTTTACTTCTATTTATGTTTGCATGCATAAGATTTGTAATTAATTTTATGACTAAATTAATTGTAACATATATGAATATGTATAGTTAATGAGATATAGATTTCTAATAATCCGCTCGTCCCGTGCAGGAGCCGCTCAGATCAGGACACTGCAATCCGCTCATCCCGTGCAAAGGATGCATAGATCCTGGCACAGGATTCATCCTCGCTTAAAGGCCTATGATCTATGTATACTCTTTATTCTTACTTCTTTGGTCATCGTTCTTGCCTCCTCTTCATACTAGTCCCTCCAAGATCGTCAACAAGCTTCCGAATATGCACGAGAGACGAGAATTTCGCCTCAATATCTCATTTCCTTTAAGACATAGAAAATGCACTAGGAAAGCAAAATAGGAAGGAATTGACGGATAAAATGGCCATGAAATGCTATATTAGTATGAAAAATAGGTTCAATTAGGGGACTAAATGTGCGCAATTAAGAGTCACTTCAAACATCCCCAAACCGAACCTTTACTCGTCTCGAGTGAAGAGGTGACTAGAACTATACCTTTATTTAAACTATTCTAATAATATAACCGATGCGAGACAATTAGCGGGTCTCACTCCGCCCCTTCAACTCACAACAAGACATCCATGAGGTAAGATGCCTTCTTGCAAGGCAAGGTGGGGCTTGCCAAAATGGCGATACATCCAAGCATTTAAGCACACAAAATGAGTAATGGATACATATACAAAAGAATAGCCACTTTCCTCATATAAGTGGCGGTAATCATCTAAAGGTGAAGCAATCTAAGGGTACACACTCCATCATAGATATTGTTTCTCCAAGCTACTAAGTCTAAAAGGATACAGACAAGTCACCTCCAAGTTGTGTTAAACTAGGTTACCTTTGTCTACAATTGCTAAATGCTTTTGTCAAGAGTTGTTCTCCTTTTGGTGTTAGAAACACTGTAGGATCACGGAATTCCCCCTCTTGCCTAGACAAGAATAAGGGTCGTCCCCTTTCCACCATGCAACAAAATAAGATCAATGGATAAAAGGGATTCAAAGTGTATGAGTGTTACATTTATAGTTTGCTTTTTTTGATTTGTTTTTCCCCCAATTTCTTGTGGTATTTGACATTTTCAGAGTAATTTTCTTGCCATTTTTGATGATTGACATTTTGATACTTGGCAATTTCTTTTGCATTCTTTTTGAACATTTTCAAAGTAACCCTATTTGGTAGCAAGGACACTTTTATTGAAGCATAGGAGTCTATTTTTGCTCCTCTTTTCATTGATGCAATTTTGTGCAAACTTTTTGATTTTCATTTTGGTACTTGAAATCATTTTGAGAATTTTTATGCCCATCCCTTTTTTTGTTGACAAAATATGATGATAGAAGTGTAAGAACGGTTGCATGGCTTCAAAGGTCACCTTGAAATAAACGGTAGCCAAGGAGTTATCACACCACAAGGTACTCTTGACTAGGCCTTAGTCCATGGGTCAAAAGATACTAGTATGACACATCCTAGGGTGTCTTGAGGGTATTCTGTTGGAGCTAGTGTCCTCCACAATTAGTGTGATAATATATATAAATCTCTTATAGGTTCACAAGGGTATACTTAGTATTTTATCAGTTGATTAACGTTTACTTAATAACGGTTGGCTTGCTAGAAGTTTGACGTTATTATCATACTGATGGCGGTGATCAACTGGTCCCTAAAAGTCACACCTAAAGGATGTGTTTGAGAGATGTTATTGTATGAAAATATAATCACATTGATGCCTTATATGACTAAAAGGTTAGTCCATGTATTTGACTAAACAGTTAGTCAATGTGATGATGAGACGATTATTTAATACAATTAAATAATATTAGATGAGACGAATTAACTGTTAATTCGTAAATTGAATATAAACTGTTATATTTAATTAATGTATATAATGTTAGCTTAAACGAATTAAGATGTTCATTCGTAATTAAACGTAACCAGTTATATTTAATTAGCAAATTATAAATATGCGATATTTATAGTTAAAGTATATATTATACAACATTGTCATAATAAATGATTGACAGACCGGTATTAATAAATCGACTACAAACTGTTGTGTGTGGACTTATTAAATACGTGTCGACATAATTGACAATTGATAAATATACACATTATATATATATAATTTGACAATAACCGAAAATAAGAATATTTTATCCTTATTTTTGGTTGTTGCTTCAACCGATTTAAGGAAGAAAAAAGAAGAAAATATCTCCCCTTATTTTACTCCCTTTACACGGTTTAAAGGGTGTGAGGGGAATCATTTTTATATACTTCTTTTGACCTAATTCTGACATCACACAAAAAACCTAAAATTTAGAAATTAGGGTTCATCTTTTCTAGCAAAAGAGAGGCATTTCTCATAGCATTTTGGGTGCAACAATTAGGAGAATATCGATTTCGATATTGTTCTTAGGCCAAATTGCTAGGACCAAAGGTTAATTCTAAATCTCTATTCTTTTGTTTATGCAATTCGTTTATGACCAGCAATTTCATATATCATAATTCGTTATAACCCGAAATTTTCTTGATGAAATATACCGATATTTCTCACAAGTGGTATCAGAGCATAGGCCACGAAATTATTTTATATGATTTTCATAAATGGATTTACACAAAAAGATTTTTGAAAAGAAAAAAAAAATTCGGCCGTGAGTTTTTTTTTTTTTTGCCGAGAGCAAAATTTTTTTGCCGAGATGATTTTTGTTTTTGTTTTTGATGTTTTTGTTCCATTTGATTTATTCATATTGTTGTTTTAATTTGTTAAGATGATAATATGATAAATTTGTAGATGTTTTGATTTAATAAAAAGTTAAATTGAAATGTAAATGGAATTGTTTTGATTAATGATGATTATTTGTTTTTGCTATTTAGTTTTTGGCACACATGATGTTAAATTGTTGTTTAAGGATCATGATTCATTAATTTGAATGTTGATGATTATGCAAATCTTGTTCTAATAGTAACTTTAAACAAATTTGTTCATCTAAATGTTATTTTTTTATCGATAGAAAAAAAAAACTGTTTTTTTTTCGAATTATTGGGCTGTCAGCCGAGAGCTTAAAAAAAAGGGGCTGTTTTCGTTTTTTAATTCAGCCGAGAGCTTTAGCAGAAAAAAAAAACTGTTTTTTTTTTTACGATTTTTAGGGCTAAATCCCGAAAGAGAAAAAAAATAAAACGGTTTTTTGTTTTTTTTGGGATGATTACCGAGAGCTATTAATAAATTTTTTTTTTGGCCAATAATCTTTATACATTATTTATAATGTATGATTGTTTGTTGTGAAAAAGTTCACAAATTAAAGATACCCAATTATTTTAAAGAGGTTTAAAATAATGTTGGATTAATTCATATCAATAGCTAATGTGAATTAAGATTGGAATTATTGTGAGAAATTGAGGGATTGTCACATAATTTTGATAATTATAAAATAGGTGGTTTGGATAAATTACTCTACATAATTAAGGAATTATGTCTTGAATGGTTAATTTATAGTTGATGCATTTTTATTTAGTTGTATGAATCGATTGAATGGTTTATTTACGGTTTTTTGCAATCGGTTGTAATTTGTATTACCTAGTGTGGCCTTAGTTAATTATGTTTTCGTAATGATGGAAACATAATTTTAATGTAATTCTGAGATCTCGTATCTCCTTTGCTTTTCTTTAGTATTATGGTTTTGAAATTAGAATGTAAATAGGTTTATTTTGTAATTTATTAATTGTAATTTTGAGAAGACTAAAGATGGAGATTAGATTGCTCACTCCCGCTACATGGACCAATATGGAACATCAAGACAAGCTAGAATTCCAAAGTTGTATTTATGTTCATTTTGGTAGATAGGCCACACTAGGACTTTATTTTGTTTTACGTTTTTCCATTCTTATTGCTTTTCTTCGCTTCATAGTTGGTGCATCATATTCCGCCTAAACCAAACCACCTACTTAAATGCATGAAAATTGACTCATATAGTTTGGATGTTACTTTTCATTGACATACAGATGTCACACAATTTTAAGCCATCATCTTAGTTTATTCATTCTCGCATGCTAGATATTAGTTCACTTAAAATGAATTAAAATAAAGTTGATGGGATCTTCCTCTAAAATAAAATTGAGACTAGTCTTTATAAGGGCAAACAACTATGAATCCCTTCTTCGTCGGTAGGCATATAGGACCTTACTCTCCATATGACCCCTTCTACGTTGGGTAAGTAGTTTGTGTTGACTTAGTTTACCTCAACATTATAATCCGAAGAGTTTCTCGAGATTATGATGGACTATAGATAGAATTTACAGAAATTTATCAACCAAGAATTCTAAAAGTAGAATTAGCCAAAATGTTGGCTTATCAATTTACAGATAATTGAGTCTTGGGATCATTTATATAATTCTTGAGGAAGGTCAATTGTATAAATGCTTGAGTCTTCGCGTTATAACTGTATTGCATTAGACTTAAATCATAACGATGAGTATACTACTTACAACAAATGGCTGAAATTAATGATATCCCTATGCCAAGTGCCACACTTGGACGCGAGTCCTGGCTCAAAGCTTTCATGGACCACTTGAATCAGTTCACACGACTGAAGAATGACGGGTCCAACTTTGCGGACTGGGAGGCATCATTACGGAATGCTGTCATTGCTGATGGTAAGCTCAAGTACTTAACTGAGCCAATACCGCCAAACCCAGCCCCCAATGCAAGAGCTAACGAGTCACTTGCTTATAGTGACTTTGTCATGGAAGCGGGTGCGATAAAGAACGTACTCATTTTTGCAATGGAAACCAATTTGCAAAGACGCTTCATAGCCCACGGTGCAAACAAGATTTTCACCATGCTCACTAATGAGTTCTTAAAAGCACCGAGAATCGTTACTTATGAGCATACATGTCGCTTCTTTGATGCGAAACTCCAGAAGGGCCAACCAGTTAGCCCACACATTCTTAACATGATTGAGAATGTCGAGAAACTGGAGTCACTTGATTGCAAAATCAGTGAGAGCATAGTCATTGACCGTATGCTTCATTCACTTCATGATGGTTTTGCCCTCTTCAGGGCAAATTACTACATGAATGACATGAAGAAAAGTCCTCATGAGCTACACTGACTTCTCGTACAGACCGAGAAGGATATGAAATTGAGTGGGAGCATGAAGCAAGATGTTCTCATGATTTCCAACAAGAATAAGGGTAAGGGCAAAGCTCACGGCGACCTAACTGTAGGAAAGCCAAAGTTTAAAAAGTCAGGAAACGGTAAGAGTGGGCTTGGTGAGACTAGTGGCTCACAAGGTAAGGCAAAGAGCAAGGACGGTAATGTTGAATGCCACCATTGTCACAAGACTGGACATTGGAGGAGGAATTGTCCCATGTACCGTGAGGACATAAAAGCAGGCCGCGTCAATCCTGTTGGTATGTCATCTTATATTCATATGATTGAGATTAACCATGCAAGTTTCGGAACTTGGGTACTTGATACTGGTTGTGGTTCTCATCTGTGTAATCATTTGCAGGGCCTAAAAAACATCAAACCCCTTGCAAAGGGTGATGTGGACCTGCGAGTCGGGAATGGAGCACGAGTTGCTGCAGTCTCAATGGGAACATACATAATCCAGCTCCCTAGTGATTTTGAGTTATATTTATATAACTGTTACTATGTACCCAGTTTATCTAATAATATTATTTCTGTTTCCGTACTTGATAAAGACGGTTTTTCATTTTTAATAACGGACAATAGCTGTATTTTCTCTTTTAATGAAATGGTTTATGGCAAAGCAGTTTCCATGAATGGAATTTATATCTTAGATCAAACCACAGATATATTACATGTGAATAATAAGAAATTAAAGGTTGGTGACAAAGATCAAACTTATCTATGGCATTGTCGAATGGGACACATAAATGAAAAACGTGTAAAGAAACTCATTGAAAATGGGACTATTCCCACATTTGATTTCTCTACATTTGGCACGTGTGAATCATGTCTTATCGGCAAAATGACTCGACTTTCCTTCAAAGGTGTTGGAATGCGCGCTAGTGACCTATTAGGACTCATATATACTGATGTATGTGGACCTATGTCAATCACCGCTAGAGATGGCTATATATATTTTATCACTTTCACGGACGATTTGAGTAGATACGGATATGTCTACTTAATGAAGCATAAAAGTGAGTCTTTTGAAAAATTTAAGGAATACCAGAATAAGGTTGAGAACCAACTGGGTAGAAAGCTTAAAGCACTCCGTTCAGATTGGGGTGGCGAATATCTTTCAAATGAGTTTGATCAACACCTTAAAGACAGTGGAATAGTTTTACAGTTAACTCCACCTGGAACACCTCAATTAAATGGTGTGTCTGAACAGAGAAATCGAACACTACTTGATATGGTTCGATCCATGATGAGTCACACGGCAATACCTGATTCATTATGGGGTTTTGCTCTTTTGTCAGCTGCTCTTATACTTAACTGAAGTTCGTCTAAAGCTGTCGACAAGACTCCATATGAAATGTGGAAGGGAACGGTCGCTAACTTGTCCTTTATTCGGGTTTAGGGCTGCGAGGCTTATGTCAAGTGAAGACACGAGGATAAGCTCGGCCCGCGATCGGTCAAGACATACTTTATTGGTTATCCAAAAGGAATGTTTGGTCATTACTTCTATTCGCCTACCGAACATCGAGTTTTTGTTGCGGCTAGTGCAAAGTTCTTAGAGAAAGAATTTCTCGAGAACAAGTCAAGTAATAGAACCTTTGAGCTATCGGAGATTCAAGAACCAACAACCGAGGAACAGATGGAGGAAGTTGTTCCTTCAACTGATGATACGGTTAATATTCCTCAGGAACCTAATCCTCCAGACAGATACATTGGTATGGTCGAGAAAAATGACGTTTTGCTCCTAGAGAGTAATGAACCCGCTACCTATAAAGGTGCCATGACCTGTTCCGACTCTAAGCTATGGCTTGAAGCCATGCAATCTGAGATGGAATCTATGTATGAGAATAACGTATGGGATCTTGTTGATTTACCTAACAAGGTACGACCTCTTCAGTGTAAATGGCTTTACAAAATAAAGCATTCTGTAGACGGGCAACCAGATACCTATAAAGCACGACTAGTGGCAAAAGGTTTCACTCAAGTGGACGGATTGCATTATGATGAAATTTTTGCACCTGTAGTTATGTTGCGTTCCTTTCGGATAATCTTAGCGATTGCCGCTTTTCATGACTATGAAATTTGGCAGATGGATGTGAAAACCGCCTTCTTAAACGGTTATTTGGAGGAGGAATTGTACATGGTACAACTCGAAGGTTTCATAGATCCTGAAAATCCTAAGAAAGTGTGCAAGCTTAAGCGTTCCATTTATGGACTTAAGCAAGCTTCTCGGAGTTGGAATCATCGTTTCGACCAGGTGATAAAAGAGTATGGTTTCACTCGATCGGTCGAGGAACCATGCTTATATATCAAGTCGAGTGGGAGCAAGATTGTATTCTTGATATTGTATGTCGATGACATACTCTTTATTGGGAATGACATTCCTCTCTTATCTTCGGTAAAAGGATGGTTGAAGAACCATTTCCAGATGAAAGATATGGGTGAGGCACAACGCATATTGGGAATCCTTATCTATCAAGATAGATCACGACGGATGTTATAACTGAGTCAGGAGTCTTATTTAGATAAGATTCTTGAAAGGTTCAGCATGACCAACTCCAAGAAGGGGAACCTTCCAATGACGTCTGGGATGCATTTGAGCAAGTCTCAGTCACCCAAGACACTTGAAGGGGTTGAACGCATGAGTCGTGTTCCTTATCCATCAGCCATAGGATCAATCATGTATGCCATGATATGCACACGTCCAGACGTGGCATATGCATTGAGTATGACCAGTCGGTACCAAGGCAATCCAGGTGAAACACACTGGATAACTGTTAAAAACATCCTTAAGTACCTACGGAGGACTAAGGATTGGGTACTGACTTATAGAAGAGATACTAAGCTATGTGCAATCGGTTACGCAGATGCTAGCTTCCAAACGGATCGAGATGATTCAAAATCTCAGTCTGGATTCGTTTTTACTCTTAATAGTGTTGTGGTCAGCTGGAAAAGTTCCAAACAGGAAGTTGTAGCAGATTCTACTACTGAATCTGAGTACTATGCCGCTTTAGAAGCTGATACGTGCATTTTATATAGTCTTTTTAGCCTAATTTATGCGCGTATCTTTATGCTTTTATCGTGGTTTTATGCTACGAAATGCCCCGAATATGCTACTTTGGTGTATTTTGTCTTAATTGCAGGAATGGACCATAAAGTAGTAGATTCAAGCCTAAAACATGTCCCTACGCATGCATTTAGGAGGTGAGCTGAGTCGGAGCTTGGAAAGTGCTATTTTGAGATGCGCATTGGAGTAAGGAAGTTAGGCGAGCCAAGAGAGTACTTC
Organism: Silene latifolia; assembly: GCF_048544455.1. Taxonomy (NCBI): domain Eukaryota; kingdom Viridiplantae; phylum Streptophyta; class Magnoliopsida; order Caryophyllales; family Caryophyllaceae; genus Silene; species Silene latifolia. Next base: position 87,388,492 of record NC_133535.1, read on the forward strand.
AATTTGCTAGTTCCTGCTTGTAAGAGACATATCTCGAGTTCTACAACAGTTATTAAGGTGATTCCAGTTGGAGGTGAAAGCTTATCCTCTTAGCTTTCCAACGCCACCAACCACGCCTTATTTGTCCAAGTAACGAAGAAATGGCAGCCGTTTGAAGTTCAGTGCGCGAAGCAGGAATTACGCGCTGAGAAGTGCTCGATCGAGAACTACTTCTATTCGATCGAGAGCCAATTTGCTCCATCGAGAGCCACCTATTCTGGATCGAGTGATTAAAGGGAAAGAAGTCCTCGATCGAGAGGAATTGTTCTCGATCGAGAGGAATGCCAAGGAATATCACTCGATCGAGTGCTTTAGTTAGTCGATCGAGTGGATTTTTGCTTCGGGCTGGGCTTTTTAGGTTTAATTCCGTCACTAGGTTTAATAAGCCCTATTTTCTTATAAATAGGGAGTCAGTATGTCGATGTAAACACACACACTATATACTCTCTTTCTCTTCTCTTCTTCTATCTCTCACACTTTTGCTACATTGCTGATTACTGTTACTCTGTTCTTATTTCCGGATCCTTAATTTCAGTAAATTCTTCTCTCTTTTGTCTCTTTTTATTTAATGTTTATTATTCCCTCTCCCTATTTATTTATTGTACTTATTTATTCCATGTCTAGCTAAATCCCCCTGGTATGTTAGGATTAGGGAAGCCGTGGTAGCGATGCTTTAATTGTATTAAATAGATTAGCCCTGCGATAGGAATTGTATTAGGCAATTTAACTGTTATCCGGTCGAATGAATGCATGCAGGAGACCATAAATCTAGTTAACCCCGACCTAGATCGAAAGATTGGAAGGGAAGGCTTGCTTAATTACAATAGGGTATAGCAGTGAGGGCGAAAGTTAAGCTGTTTACGCTCTAGGGCGGTTTAAGGACCGAAAGGTGACGACCATAGCTCTTCTTATCAATAGTCTAATCGCCTTAGTATTCTCGATAATATAAGATCTGATAGCTACCACGGTGGACCGACTCCTAGCATACTTCCTTTCTCTTATTGTTAATCTCTCTCATCTTTTTCCCTCGCTTTAGTCTCTAGTAGTTAAATCAATTCAAAACCCCCAATTGTGACACTTAGACAGATAAACGGACAAATAGATAGTACACCGCCTCCCTGTGGAGATCGACCCTACTTACCGCTGACTTCTGTTAGTAGTACTTAGGTATTTTATTTTTGGTACGAAACGACAGTATCAAATTTTGGCGCCGTTGCCGGGGAGGCAATCTATTTATTTATTTGTTTAATTTTATCTGTTTTTAGCCTCAGGGGATTTTTCCCTTGAGGCCGTTTTAATCTTTTGTTTAGTGCTGTTTTGATAGGCCTTACAGGTACTACCTAGACAGTTCTAGGTGAAAGACCATCAAAGGGAAGGCTTGAGTACCTTTGACCCATCACCGATGTCCCATTATATGGAACAGCCGGTGATCTGCTACGGGAGATGTGGTTCTGCTGAGCACAATGCAGCTGTAGTTGTGCCGCCACATCCGCCCTATCAATGGCCACCGCAACAAGATTCCCCTGATATACAAGAAGAAGACATTGCGGAGCTGAAATCCTTGATGGAGGCACTGGCATTCCAAGTGCAAGAATATGTCTCGCGATTTGATGAGCTCGAGTCTCAGCTTGCTCAATTAGCAATTGAGATGGAGAGAGAAGAGGTCGCGGAGCTGACATATTTAATGAGAATGCTTGTATCACAAATGCAAGAGAGTGATAGGTATATGGATGCTCGAATCCCGAACTCGAGTCACAAATAGCTCGGTTAGCAAACAGATGCAAGAAGAAGAGGTTTACCTTGCTGAGAGCGGTTTTTCTCCTGAGGAAACCGTGTTGCCCAATGATGAGGATGACTTCTATGACTCGGACGACGAGTTCCTTTCATATTTCACTGCCCCACGTGAAGATTTCAGCTCTATGCAGGAAGAATCACTCGATCGAGTGACTTATAATGGTCGATCGAGTGAATTTCCAGAAGACAGTCCTCGATCGAGTAATATCCCTTCTCGATCGAGTGACATGCAGGAGGATAGTTCTCGATCGAGTGATGTTGTTACTCGATCGAGTGAGATGCGGGAGGAAGTTGGTCGATCGAGTGATTATTCTGCTCGATCGACTGAAATGGCCATTGGGAGCTTTGGTTCGTCATTTTGGTTTGATTTGGATGACGAGTCTGACGATGATGAAGGTTACGGTAAACCTCCCATATTCACAGCCGAGTCGGATACACTTGAAGCTGCGATCTACGGGATGGATTCCACTGAGGAGGTTGATGAAGAAGCAGCTGAGACGGTAATTACTCCTAGCACGGAAGAGGTAATGAATTCTTTTATCTATGATTCCGTCATTAAGAGTGATCAACCTGAGGTAGTAAACGGTAATTTCATTATTATTTGTAAATTGCCTCGTCTTATTCATGCTTCCTTTTTCAAAGCTATACCCCCTCATATGTGGACGCATAATTTAGCAAATTCTCACCGTACATGTCATCTCAAAATTGCTAATCCGAATCGGGACCCCTATATATTGACAGTTGCTCCCGCGCTCCTTTATTATGTGGATAAATTTAGGAGCTCACATAGGAAATTTGTTAGACTCAAACGGTTGTTTAATTTCATTTCCTATTTCTGTATTCCACTTGGGTGCTACTTATGCTGTTGTGTAGCACATGCGCAGCTATTTGACAGGTTGTTGCGCGCTTTGAGCTGTTTTGATTGTATTTGATTATAGAGGCTTGAAGAAAAAGAAGGTCGAGCTGGGACCTGACTGAAGCTAGCGCTACCCGGGAGGCAACCCGACGATTTTATTTTGCTTTTTATTCAATTTCAGTTGTAATAAATGGTTTTATACCATAGACTATCTCAGTGTGCTTGTCTTGTTAGTTTGCGGGCTGTTTTCATTTGCATTTTGCAGGAATTCATCGAGCATCACTCGATCGAGTGGTTTTTTCTACTCGATCGAGCACTGTAGCTGAAGGATTCACTCGATCGAGTGATTAATCACTCGATCGACCCCCTGCAGAATGAGAAACCACTCGATCGACCCATATTCCTGTCGATCGAGCAGTTTTTGCATGCCCATTCACGTATTGACTTGGATTAGCTTCCTGAGACGGTTTTCCGGGCCTTTAGCAACCTCCCATTTCATGGTCGGTTTGGGGAGGTCCCCTTATTCGCGCAATCTTGTGAGTTTTCCGCATTTACTCTTTTTCTCCTTCAGTTTGCATTTCCTTTCCATGTTTTGGTACAATGGGGGCATTGTACGGTTTGGTTTGGGGAGGTTATGCATCCATATCTGTGTCTGCATATTGTTTTTATTTGCATTTCAGTTATCACGTTTAATTTTCTGTTTGCATTGTTTTTATTTCAAGAAAATTCAAAATCACATAAAAATTGAAAAAAAAAATTCATAAAAATTCAAAAAATTTCACGTTTATTTTTGCATATAGGTTGAGTCGGAATGGTAGATTTCAATGATGAAATTGCACTACTTTTGTCTTTTTGCTTAAGCCTTGCATTGAACTGTTACCTTTTAGCTTTGTCTTTTGCATAATCTACGAGTTAATGTTTAATTTAGCTGAACGAATAGACTTGACCTGAAATTGTGGCAACCTACTTATAATTTCTAAGATTTAGAGCCGTATAAACTGGTGTCATTTATGACCAGTTTCACGTAGGATTGTGAGTAGTTACTCCTTGCATAACATGTATCATCAATGTGCACATATATGAAATTCAGTTGCTTTTTGCCATCATACATTCGGGTTAGTGGTTGGTGTCACATGCAGGGAGGTGCTTACATTCCCTTTCTTTCATTTTTACCCATTTAACTCCACATTAGCCAAATTTGCCATTGACCCTTTAACTACATTCCAAATTTAGCCTTGCCTTGTCAAGCTAGTCTAGATTGTTGTTTTGCGGTATATATTTCATTGTATCAAGTTTGGCTTGTATCTATTGTTTTGGAGTTGGTATTTATGAAGAAAAGGAATCGAAAAAAAAAAAGAAAAAGAAAAATGAAAAAAAAAGGAATGAAAAAGAAGAAACCGAAAGAAATAGAAAGAAAAGAAAAGAAAAAAAAAAGAGGTTGTTTGATTGACGGTTTCTACTCCTATGTTCTACCTTATTTCATATGAGGAGTATGTTTGGTTCGGTTTGGTGAGTTTTATGCCAAGTGAAGGGCATGTGCTTATTCCATAATTGAGTTGAGAATTGGATGTTGTCATATGGTTCTGTTTAGGTACTAGCTTGATCACCTATACCTCCACATTCCCATAAATGTTTTGCCTTTTCTTACCCATTGCCTCACTTTACCATATCTTTGTAAGCCCTCGGCTGTGACGGACCTTGTTTGGTTGGAATGTATGAACGGTAGCTAGAATTGTTTATCATATTAGTTGCATGCATGTTTATGTGGGTCGTAGTCTAGGTGAGCGACTATATTTCTTTCTTTCTCTTACATATATATGTTCACCCTTTGCTTCATGAGAGAGAGTGACCCGTGAGAGTCCATTGTTAAAGGTCTTGCAAGGTCGACGGTTCAGCTTTATTTACAAACATCTTATAACTCGTTTGCATTTGGCTGTCTTGCTATAAGTGTTAGTTTGCTTGCATTAAATTGGCTTAAGTGGGCATTTGTAGCTAGCTCTGAGTTATCTTTTTCCGTTCCTTTAGTTGCATTTTAGTTTACTCGGGGACGAGTAAAGGTTTGGTTTGGGGAGATTTGATACGTGCATTTTATATAGTCTTTTTAGCCTAATTTATGCGCGTATCTTTATGCTTTTATCGTGGTTTTATGCTACGAAATGCCCCGAATATGCTACTTTGGTGTATTTTGTCTTAATTGCAGGAATGGACCATAAAGTAGTAGATTCAAGCCTAAAACATGTCCCTACGCATGCATTTAGGAGGTGAGCTGAGTCGGAGCTTGGAAAGTGCTATTTTGAGATGCGCATTGGAGTAAGGAAGTTAGGCGAGCCAAGAGAGTACTTCAATTTGCTAGTTCCTGCTTGTAAGAGACATATCTCGAGTTCTACAACAGTTATTAAGGTGATTCCAGTTGGAGGTGAAAGCTTATCCTCTTAGCTTTCCAACGCCACCAACCACGCCTTATTTGTCCAAGTAACGAAGAAATGGCAGCCGTTTGAAGTTCAGTGCGCGAAGCAGGAATTACGCGCTGAGAAGTGCTCGATCGAGAACTACTTCTATTCGATCGAGAGCCAATTTGCTCCATCGAGAGCCACCTATTCTGGATCGAGTGATTAAAGGGAAAGAAGTCCTCGATCGAGAGGAATTGTTCTCGATCGAGAGGAATGCCAAGGATGTAGCAAAAATTGAGTTATCACGAGGAATTGTTTTTATTTGCATTTCAGTTATCACGTTTAATTTTCTGTTTGCATTGTTTTTATTTCAAGAAAATTCAAAATCACATAAAAATTGAAAAAAAAAATTCATAAAAATTCAAAAAATTTCACGTTTATTTTTGCATATAGGTTGAGTCGGAATGGTAGATTTCAATGATGAAATTGCACTACTTTTGTCTTTTTGCTTAAGCCTTGCATTGAACTGTTACCTTTTAGCTTTGTCTTTTGCATAATCTACGAGTTAATGTTTAATTTAGCTGAACGAATAGACTTGACCTGAAATTGTGGCAACCTACTTATAATTTCTAAGATTTAGAGCCGTATAAACTGGTGTCATTTATGACCAGTTTCACGTAGGATTGTGAGTAGTTACTCCTTGCATAACATGTATCATCAATGTGCACATATATGAAATTCAGTTGCTTTTTGCCATCATACATTCGGGTTAGTGGTTGGTGTCACATGCAGGGAGGTGCTTACATTCCCTTTCTTTCATTTTTACCCATTTAACTCCACATTAGCCAAATTTGCCAGTTGACCCTTTAACTACATTCCAAATTTAGCCTGCCTTGTCAAGCTAGTCTAGATTGTTGTTTTGCGGTATATATTTCATTGTATCAAGTTTGGCTTGTATCTATTGTTTTGGAGTTGGTATTTATGAAGAAAAGGAATCGAAAAAAAAAAAGAAAAAGAAAAATGAAAAAAAAAGGAATGAAAAAGAAGAAACCGAAAGAAATAGAAAGAAAAGAAAAGAAAAAAAAAAGAGGTTGTTTGATTGACGGTTTCTACTCCTATGTTCTACCTTATTTCATATGAGGAGTATGTTTGGTTCGGTTTGGTGAGTTTTATGCCAAGTGAAGGGCATGTGCTTATTCCATAATTGAGTTGAGAATTGGATGTTGTCATATGGTTCTGTTTAGGTACTAGCTTGATCACCTATACCTCCACATTCCCATAAATGTTTTGCCTTTTCTTACCCATTGCCTCACTTTACCATATCTTTGTAAGCCCTCGGCTGTGACGGACCTTGTTTGGTTGGAATGTATGAACGGTAGCTAGAATTGTTTATCATATTAGTTGCATGCATGTTTATGTGGGTCGTAGTCTAGGTGAGCGACTATATTTCTTTCTTTCTCTTACATATATATGTTCACCCTTTGCTTCATGAGAGAGAGTGACCCGTGAGAGTCCATTGTTAAAGGTCTTGCAAGGTCGACGGTTCAGCTTTATTTACAAACATCTTATAACTCGTTTGCATTTGGTCATCTTGCTATAAGTGTTAGTTTGCTTGCATTAAATTGGCTTAAGTGGGCATTTGTAGCTAGCTCTGAGTTATCTTTTTCCGTTCCTTTAGTTGCATTTTAGTTTACTCGGGGACGAGTAAAGGTTTGGTTTGGGGAGATTTGATACGTGCATTTTATATAGTCTTTTTAGCCTAATTTATGCGCGTATCTTTATGCTTTTATCGTGGTTTTATGCTACGAAATGCCCCGAATATGCTACTTTGGTGTATTTTGTCTTAATTGCAGGAATGGACCATAAAGTAGTAGATTCAAGCCTAAAACATGTCCCTACGCATGCATTTAGGAGGTGAGCTGAGTCGGAGCTTGGAAAGTGCTATTTTGAGATGCGCATTGGAGTAAGGAAGTTAGGCGAGCCAAGAGAGTACTTCAATTTGCTAGTTCCTGCTTGTAAGAGACATATCTCGAGTTCTACAACAGTTATTAAGGTGATTCCAGTTGGAGGTGAAAGCTTATCCTCTTAGCTTTCCAACGCCACCAACCACGCCTTATTTGTCCAAGTAACGAAGAAATGGCAGCCGTTTGAAGTTCAGTGCGCGAAGCAGGAATTACGCGCTGAGAAGTGCTCGATCGAGAACTACTTCTATTCGATCGAGAGCCAATTTGCTCCATCGAGAGCCACCTATTCTGGATCGAGTGATTAAAGGGAAAGAAGTCCTCGATCGAGAGGAATTGTTCTCGATCGAGAGGAATGCCAAGGATGTAGCAAAAATTGAGTTATCACGAGGAATTGTTTTTATTTGCATTTCAGTTATCACGTTTAATTTTCTGTTTGCATTGTTTTTATTTCAAGAAAATTCAAAATCACATAAAAATTGAAAAAAAAAATTCATAAAAATTCAAAAAATTTCACGTTTATTTTTGCATATAGGTTGAGTCGGAATGGTAGATTTCAATGATGAAATTGCACTACTTTTGTCTTTTTGCTTAAGCCTTGCATTGAACTGTTACCTTTTAGCTTTGTCTTTTGCATAATCTACGAGTTAATGTTTAATTTAGCTGAACGAATAGACTTGACCTGAAATTGTGGCAACCTACTTATAATTTCTAAGATTTAGAGCCGTATAAACTGGTGTCATTTATGACCAGTTTCACGTAGGATTGTGAGTAGTTACTCCTTGCATAACATGTATCATCAATGTGCACATATATGAAATTCAGTTGCTTTTTGCCATCATACATTCGGGTTAGTGGTTGGTGTCACATGCAGGGAGGTGCTTACATTCCCTTTCTTTCATTTTTACCCATTTAACTCCACATTAGCCAAATTTGCCGATTGACCCTTTAACTACATTCCAAATTTAGCCTGCCTTGTCAAGCTAGTCTAGATTGTTATTTTGCGGTATATATTTCATTGTATCAAGTTTGGCTTGTATCTATTGTTTTGGAGTTGGTATTTATGAAGAAAAGGAATCGAAAAAAAAAAGAAAAAGAAAAATGAAAAAAAAAAGGAATGAAAAAGAAGAAACCGAAAGAAATAGAAAGAAAAGAAAAGAAAAAAAAAAGAGGTTGTTTGATTGACGGTTTCTACTCCTATGTTCTACCTTATTTCATATGAGGAGTATGTTTGGTTCGGTTTGGTGAGTTTTATGCCAAGTGAAGGGCATGTGCTTATTCCATAATTGAGTTGAGAATTGGATGTTGTCATATGGTTCTGTTTAGGTACTAGCTTGATCACCTATACCTCCACATTCCCATAAATGTTTTGCCTTTTCTTACCCATTGCCTCACTTTACCATATCTTTGTAAGCCCTCGGCTGTGACGGACCTTGTTTGGTTGGAATGTATGAACGGTAGCTTAATTGTTTATCATATTAGCTGCATGCATGTTTATGTGGGTCGTAGTCTAGGTGAGCGACTATATTTCTTTCTTTCTCTTACATATATATGTTCACCCTTTGCTTCATGAGAGAGAGTGACCCGTGAGAGTCCATTGTTAAAGGTCTTGCAAGGTCGACGGTTCACTTTTATTTACAAACATCTTATAACTCGTTTGCATTTGGCTGTCTTGCTATAAGTGTTAGTTTGCTTGCATTAAATTGGCTTAAGTGGACATTTGTAGCTAGCTCTGAGTTATCTTTTTCCGTTCCTTTAGTTGCATTTTAGTTTACTCGGGGACGAGTAAAGGTTTGGTTTGGGGAGATTTGATACGTGCATTTTATATAGTCTTTTTAGCCTAATTTATGCGCGTATCTTTATGCTTTTATCGTGGTTTTATGCTACGAAATGCCCCGAATATGCTACTTTGGTGTATTTTGTCTTAATTGCAGGAATGGACCATAAAGTAGTAGATTCAAGCCTAAAACATGTCCCTACGCATGCATTTAGGAGGTGAGCTGAGTCGGAGCTTGGAAAGTGCTATTTTGAGATGCGCATTGGAGTAAGGAAGTTAGGCGAGCCAAGAGAGTACTTCAATTTGCTAGTTCCTGCTTGTAAGAGACATATCTCGAGTTCTACAACAGTTATTAAGGTGATTCCAGTTGGAGGTGAAAGCTTATCCTCTTAAATTTCCAACGCCACCAACCACGCCTTATTTGTCCAAGTAACGAAGAAATGGCAGCCGTTTGAAGTTCAGTGCGCGAAGCAGGAATTACGCGCTGAGAAGTGCTCGATCGAGAACTACTTCTATTCGATCGAGAGCCAATTTGCTCCATCGAGAGCCACCTATTCTGGATCGAGTGATTAAAGGGAAAGAAGTCCTCGATCGAGAGGAATTGTTCTCGATCGAGAGGAATGCCAAGGATTATCACTCGATCGAGTGCTTTAGTTAGTCGATCGAGTGGATTTTTGCTTCGGGCTGGGCTTTTTAGGTTTAATTCCGTCACTAGGTTTAATAAGCCCTATTTTCTTATAAATAGGAGTCGTATGTCGATGTAAACACACACACTATATACTCTCTTTCTCTTCTCTTCTTCTATCTCTCACACTTTTGCTACATTGCTTTGATTCTTTGTTACTCTTGTTCTTATTTCCGGATCCTTAATTTCAGTAAATTCTTCTCTCTTTTCTCTCTTTTTATTTAATGTTTATTATTCCCTCTCCCTATTTATTTATTGTACTTATTTATTCCATGTCTAGCTAAATCCCCCTGGTATGTTAGGATTAGGGAAGCCGTGGTAGCGATGCTTTAATTGTATTAAATAGATTAGCCCTGCGATAGGAATTGTATTAGGCAATTTAACTGTTATCCGGTCGAATGAATGCATGCAGGAGACCATAAATCTAGTTAACACCGACCTAGATCGAAAGATTGGAAGGGAAGGCTTGCTTAATTACAATAGGGTATAGCGATGAGGGCGAAAGTTAAGTCATTTACGCTCTAGGGCGGTTTAAGGACCGAAAGGTGACGACCATAGCTCTTCTTATCAATAGTCTAATCGCCTTAGTATTCTCGATAATATAAGATCTGATAGCTACCACGGTGGACCGACTCCTAGCATACTTCCTTTCTCTTATTGTTAATCTCTCTCATCTTTTTCCCTCGCTTTAGTCTCTAGTAGTTAAATCAATTCAAAACCCCCAATTGTGACACTTAGACAGATAAACGGACAAATAGATAGTACACCGCCTCCCTGTGGAGATCGACCCTACTTACCGCTGACTTCTGTTAGTAGTACTTAGGTATTTTATTTTTGGTACGAAACGACAGTATCAGAAGCAGCAAATGAAGCTATATGGATGCGTCAATTCTTACAAGGACTAACCATAGTTCCTAGTTCGAATGACCCAATCACCATCTATTGTGACAATAGAGGTGCCATCTTCCAGGCCAAGGAGCCTAAGTCTAGCAACAAGTCTAGACATGTACATTGGAAAGCTCACCTGATCCGTGATTACGTGGAGCAAGAGGAGATAGTGATTGACAAGATAGCTTCGGATGATAACATCGCGGACCCTCTCACTAAACCATTGAAATATGATAAGCATGAAGGGCACGTTATTTCCATGGGAATTAAACGTGTTCCTGAGTTGTACTAGTTGCTAATGAATTCGATACATTATCTTTTTCATATGCTATTTATAACTTCATCGTATTATTTCATATTTTGTTTTTCATGTGGATTGTACGACAACATTGAACGCCACAAAGTGAACTGAATTACATTATATTTGTTTTGGTCCGTATTCGCCTACATGAGCTTATAACTCTGGCTATTATTTTGTGAAGTTGATTGATGGTGGGTTCAACGAGCCATAAGTCAAACGGTTGGCTGATCGATCACAGATGCGAGTTATAACGATACCTCGTAGGACAATTGTGACAACGTAATGGAGTCCTAAATGTTTAAAAACATTCGGTGCCAGGTCGTGGATTGGACGTCCATTGTGTTCCTAGAGTCGATTCTTTTGACTATCGACTGTCTCTTGAGATTAAGGCAGTTTTTGGGTGACTTTGGTTCCTTTCTCATGGTCGACCGTAACAGGAGGCTAAGCAGATTTTTACTGGGTCATTTCATAATGTGCTTATATTTGCAGGATTCGAGTTGAAGAAAATATCCAACCTTTATCAGGTTTAGTTATTTCTCAGGGCCACTCGAGGAGTTGTAACTGAAATGCATGGCCATGCTCGAATGATGATTCGTTTATCAGTTAAGTTACTCTCTAGTCGGGAAAACCACTCTTGATATTGATCACTTGTAAAATACGACCTTTGTGAATACGGATTTTGCAAATTGTTTTACATTGAGCGGGATAAATTTTAGGATATGAAAATCGGTTATCGCACATACACTTGTGAGGACAAGTGGGAGATTGTTGGAGCTAGTGTCCTCCACAGTTAGTGTGATAACATATATAAATCTCTTATAGGTTCACAAGGGTATACTTAGTATTTTATCAGTTGATTAACGTTTACTTAATAACGGTTGGCTTGCTAGAAGTTTGTGTTGGAATATGTGTCCTCCGACAATAATGCGATCACAACTGTTGGTCATAATGATCACATGTTTAAATCTCATTTTAAGAATACATGTGGGATGTAATATTTTACAGTCAACTGGTTCACACATATCGGTAATGATTGGCTGACTAGAGTTTGACATTACTGTCGTGCGACGGTGGTGATCAGTTGATCCCCTTAGGTCATACCTATAGGGAAATACTCTTAATTGATTATTTAATTAATCGTATACCGATACGAGTTAATTAAATTGCTTAAAATTGACGGATGATTTTGTGAGTATAATTAACGTATCTTATTGTAATATGATTAAATGAGACACGGTCTAAGTAATCGAATTGTATTATTACTTAGATGAAATTATTGTTTACAGAAACAATTGAAACAGAATGAATAAATTATTATAAATACAGAATGTTGTAGTTTATAATACGGAAACACTTTTGGCACAAGTAATTACGAATTACTAGTCGATTTTGTAAATGACATATTTTATGAGTATGTTGATTTTTAATATATTAAAAATACATTACATTGTGACATGTCATGTAACATGTTACATGTGACAAAATTGACAAATGACAAAATAAAATGGACCATCCATTTTATAATGAAAGTGCCGAAAATGGAGGGGTTATTGGGTTAATATTGTGTTTTCATTTTAGTGGAAAACACAATCATGAAAGCTAACTACTAGCCATGCAACCTTATAGCTTTTGAGAAGAGCAATTATTGCATGCATAGGCTCCCCATAAAGCCCCCCTCCCAACCGGTTTTCCCATGCAACACCTAATATGGTTTTTTCTCCATTATTCATTCTTCTTCACCAAAATATTTTCTAGTGTAAGAAAATGCTAAAAACTCTCTATAATTTATGATAATTCTAGAGAAATAAACTCACAAATACACTACCCCTTGAACCGAAATTTCAAGAGCAAAATTAATATTTTGTGTCATATTTGAAGCAAAACTAATATTATTACTAGATCTAAATAATATTGGTTATTATGAGTGTTCCTTGGGTATATGCTTTTGGGAGGGATTCTATACTTGAATCTTGTTCATCCATAAGGAAAGCTCAAGAACTAAGTATGGTAGGTGACCTTACTAGTGCCCAAATATCCGAAACATGCAATGTAAGGAACCGATTTCTTCTCTTAACTCTTGTTGTTTGCATGCATAAGATTAGTAATTAATTTTATGACTAAATTAATTTGAAACATATATGAATATGTTGTATAATGAGATATAGATTTCGAACAAGCGGTATCAAGAGCCTTTGGTTGTTTGCATGCAAATCGGTTATTGTTTTTCCGAGTTATACGATTAACATATAAAACTCATAAATTTGTGTTATTATGATATATCACGAAAATAATTTATGCATGTTAAAGTTTCTGATCCTAAAATGTATTTAGGATATTTTGGTTAATTTATGGATTTTTATTGTTCATTTTATATAATATTGGCATTAAAATGTGATTTTTATGATAAAAATGTCATTTTTGGACGAAAATTAGCTAAACTTTGAATTTTTCAGTGGTTTTTGGATTTGTTTTCACATATATTATTTTTAGTTGATCTGGAAATTTTCATAAGTTTTGGAGTTCTTATGCTCGTAAAATGGATTTTTCATGATAAAAATCGAATTTAAATGAAAAATAGGTTAATATGAGAAATATTTCGAATCTGGTCATAGAAATTTAGTATGTTGTCACATGCAATTTTATAAGATGTGTGTAAAATAAGAGGCTATCATGAAGTCTTCATGCATGATTTATGTATTTTTGATGAAAAATAGCATAAATAGTGACTTAATTAGTGAAAAATTGCTAAAACATACTTCATGACTAAGGAAAAACGTCACATGTTGCATTTTATTATCTTTTTCAGATCTAAAATTGAAAAGTTGATGAATATATTTTTCTCATATTTTTATGATTTTTATTGATAAATCCGATAAACCGCAACAATGTTTTTCCCGATAAATTTTCGAAATTTTTAACCTAAGTTTTTGAACATTATGAGTGTCATGGTATTTTTTCCCAGAATTTTCATGAGCTTAAATTTCAAATTTCAAATTTATTTGAAAATTTTGTGATTTATTTGAAGTTTATAGCATTTTATTGTAATTTTGAGTCCATTAATGAACAATTTTAAATATGAGTTAATTATAGTCAAATATGTTAGTGGAGACTTATTATGAGTCCTAAGTTGGTTAGGGTAATTAACTTGTGCATAAATATGATTTTATGTAATTTATTGTGATTTTAAAAAAGGTTGAATCACGCAAATCTGTAAAAACCGTTTAATATATGATATTGGTTCCTTAAAGGCGATTTAGCATAAAAATTTAGCATGTTCATACATATTATAATGCTGCATTTTATTTATGATTGTCATAATTTTATTTTATACGATATTGGCTCCTTAGTTTTAATTGGTATTACCCGAAATGTATGGGAATATCGATTCGGTTGTAATTTATTGTGTTCTCGTATCACCGTTTTGTAATTTAATAGATTTATTTTATTTTAATTACAAATGTATAATAGGAAATTATGTAATTTGTTATGTAATTTAATTATTTCGGAGTTCCTTGAAGACGGTGTCACTCAAGGAAGACGATACATAAAGACGGTGTTACCTCGAGATGCGTGCCTCAACCGAAGTTCAAGGGACCAATGGAGTTGGTTTCCGAATATGTAATAGTTAACTAGATTTACTATTTTAGAAAGGCCATACAAGGATTTAATTTATGCTTTGCACTTTATCTATATGTCGCATGCATCGCTAAATCGCCATAACTAAAACATGCATTGTCTTTTTAATCGAGTTTATCGACCGTGTCAATTATAGTTATCGTAGTTCACCGCTTTAGTTCACTTAAAACGTGATAGATAATAAATTGACATGACCTCTCGCTAAAAATAATCAATTGAGACTTAGCCTTACCAAAAATTAGAAACCATGAAGCACCAGTTTCGCAAGGGAGTTGAGTCGGCTTTACCGTAAGACAAACCTTGTTACGTTGGTGAAGTGGGTGATAAATGTCTATCCACCGAATTCATGTTGATGAGGGATGAATCGGCCCTACCGTGCCCAAGTTGATGTGGATTTGGATCATGGACACATTTATTCGAAATTTGGATTGAGCTCAACGGAAGTATTCGTGACCGTAGTTGCATGTGTTCCGGGCTAAAGATAAATGTTAATGTAATTTTATCGACCAAGAGTTCTAATAGTAGAATCGATTAAAGAGTTAATCCACCGAGTTATATTGATAAGGGATGTGTAGATACCCATATCCGTCGATATTGGAATTTATAGAAAACCCGACAAACACCCGATGATGATAGGACACATGTATTCTTTAGTTGTCATTGTCATTATTTGGGCTCGTTTTACGATGTGGAATGAGCGTTGTCGACGGAGTATTTTATTAATTTAAATGATATTTAAATTAAAGCTTTTTTAAGTGAATTCATTTTATTATTTTAATTTGAATTTATTTCCTTAAATTTATTTTATTAAAAATAAAATATATTTTTTTGATTTGAAAAATCATTCATTTTAAATGTGCTATTTGATTTGAAAAATCGAATTTGAAAATTTAAAACGCGTTTCAACCACGCGTTTTGGAGCTCGATTATAGCTCGGTTTTTGAGCCCGTTTTCTTTACGAGTTGGCACGAATCTCGAGTACACTAACCAACCTAGACCTCTACCCATTCAACCCCAGTTCGGACCCCCATATCCACACCCAAATCTCGTCCTAAACACTCCCCAACACAGCCCAATTCCTTCCTTTACCCGTGTTTGTATAGCCCATCGAAAGCCCTTCTAAACCGACTCAAACTTGGTCCAAACCCGCAACCCATCACCACCAACCCGTGCTCCACATTACCCACAACAACCCAGCACCTAGAACACCACAAAACCCATCCAATTCCCGTCCCAAATACTCCACAAACAGCCCGCAACACAAGCATCCCCCCCTGTTTTGCGTGCTCAATCCCGAGCCCAAAACCCGCTCCAAACAGCTATCAAACCCGTGCCCATTAACCTTACACCATACCCTAATATCCTACCCATATTACCTTAGCTTAACCACCAAGAAAACCCCCATACAAACCCTAAAAACCCCACGAATTAGCTGATGGACAGCAGCTATGCGAAACAGGCCCGACTGCTTGTTGCCCTACTTCTACCCTTCGAAACTCCTTATAAATACCCCCCCTTTACCATACATTCATTCCTCTAAGTTCTCCCCACAACATACTGTAAATAACAACCATCAAGCGTCCAAAAAAACCCTAAACTAAAGCCGTGACAGCCACTCGAAAACAGGGACACAAATCGTGTTTTTGAGTTTCTGTCGTGGTCTTTGGCCTTGATTCTCGTGCAAAAATCTTATTAAAACTTCTGGTTTGTTTCCATATTCACAAAATTCAGTCTTTCTAGTTTCCAAAACATCTTTCGATTTGAAAAATCGTTGAGAAACGAAGTCGTGGTGAGCGATTGAAAATCGCTGCTCAAGTCTGCCTTTTGAACGTGTTTGTTTCGTGATTTCAAAATTCAATTTCAATTGTTTCGTCGACGACGGCCCCTCGAGATAAAATCTACGATCGATTACGACCCAAAACGGTGTCAACGATACATGTAGGTTGAGGGTGCATTAAAACTCCCTTCTCTCCTTTTTATTTCGTTTTTTATTGTTTATTTACTAACCATTGTCTAACATCGTCTAACTAATATCGAAACTAGAATAGTTTGAGTATGAGTTAAAGTACCATTCCGGCACCCGCGTTGACTTGAGATGGGAAAGAAATCCGCCATATCGGTCGGTCGTACACCCCGTCTCATTTACATATCCTCGTGTTGGAATAGGGCAATTTAATAAATCGAGTTTATTTAATTTACGTGTATTTATTTTTAACCATATAAAAATTGATTTTTTATGATTTTCCAGACCAATAATTTGTAATTTTAATTTAGGTAGATTTTCGTAATTTATTGCATTGATTTAGTATTTATTTCGTAATTAGCAATGTATTAATTCAAAACCCGCGCAGTGCACGGGTCAATTCTGACATATTTCGAAAATTTCAGATCCGTGCAGTACACGGGTTTGTCCAGGTTTTGTGTTTTAATTTGTTTCCTTGTTTGACTTTGTTTGATTAATCCTTAGTTTAATTAGTTTATGTTTTAGATTTTAATTTACATTATTTATAATTTATATTGTATGTATGAGCTAACCACTAATGTTTGTTAATACATCTTATGCTAAGCGTAAGCCTTCCTATCTCTCTCTTTGGATGTGTTTTTCTAGTTTAATCAATGAACCTCACATGCTAAACCACTTCGACGAAGTTAAATGCATTTTAAACGACTTAGAATGAAATTCGCATGATAGGATTTAAATTCAATGGTTGCATACGCATGCGATATCTTTCCGAAATAGCCATCTTTCACCTAGTAGAGACCGTTATTGCAACGGGCGGGGTTGGGTGTTGTTTTAATGAAATTAAATTAACTTCCTAACACGTAAAGTCACACGAATTCAAATCTCTAAAATTGGTTTCTAAATTCCATTTAAAAATTTAGTGGCGACTCTTTTAAAATTAAAAATGTTTTGAAAAAGCATTTGAGTGGAGCGTTTTTCCATGGTCCACAATTTGGCGACTCCGCTGGGGATAGTGAAACTTGAAAAGTTTAAGATGGCTATTAGGATTGTTGTCACATTCTTTTTTTTTTATGTTAATCATGCATAACCCCCGAGACTTTAGGCGGGCCAAAGAATCTCTTGGGTTAATTCCAAGGGAGGATATTGATGTCCACTATGTCCGATTTAAGTATCAAGTTGATTCCGTGGAGGTAGGCAAAATGCACATACGAGGCATATTGCTATGGGCATATGACGGTATGTGGACTCCCGACAAAGCGGTTTCACCGGCATAGACCCATTTTAGAGGACTCGACAGACTTAGAAGAGTCTAGTTCATGCATTGCATCCCTAAAATGCGAATGATTACATGCTATGTGAATCCCGGGTCATGTTTTCAAAATAGCATTTTCAAATCCATCTTCTTTTTCTTTCGAAAATTTGATTCTTTTTCAAGTCCATTTCTTTTCGAAAATTTCGGCCCTCTATTTCGAAATTTTGAACCTTCTTTCAAGCCGAAGTGCTGCCCATTTTAAAAATCAATTCAATCCTTCTCGATTTCAAATTTCGATGAATCAGTATCCCAGTCCAACCCAAACCTAGAATAGAGTTTGAGTCGGTGGGGTCGGGTTAGTCGAGTTGGGCTTTTGCTTGCTCGATATAGGCGAGCTAGTCCACCCTTAGGCTCGAGTGAGCCTTTGTTTGGTTAGAACACTTGTCAAGTGAGTCACCTAAACCGATCTTTGGGTCCGAGTCATGAAAGTCGACCATTTGGTCCAAGTCGACCCACCAAAACGTCCCCACTAGGCCACCTAGGGCGTTTGTCACAAAGCCCAAGAGCCATGTCTGGTTTGAACACGGGTTTGTCATGTCGGGTTTATGATCACGTTGAGTCTAAAACCCAAGCCACGTGTGTATCACGGTTAGGACCCGTTCCAACGAGCCAGAATAGTTCGTTCGTAGGATCCATGTCAAGTTATAGCCAGTTTTTAGGTTTGAAAAACCGTCCCTAGTCGTGTATGACCCAAACCGAGGGGGCCCAATTGCTCGCTCTCCGGGTCTAAGCCCAATATCGAGTCGCATGGAGTCCGTCATGTTGTTATGAGTCGAGTCCTGTTTATGCAGGGGATTTTGATTCGATAACTGATACTCGCTCGGGATTTTATTGTAGAAAGGCCGCTACAAACAAGAAGTATGACTACCGTAGAGGCACTGAAGCAGATTAACGACACTTTGGTCGCAATGATGGAACGCTTGACGGCTATGGAAGCCAAGATCGCGGTGGATGCTCCCATACCACCGCCCCCGGAAACTGAATTCGAAAAGAGGTTCCGACTAATAGAGGAACACTTGAAGCTATCCCGAGGGAAAAATGTGCATTATGAGAATGCCAGAGGGTACATGCCGGTCCAGGACAAGCTACCAACAAATTTTGTCCTAACTGATATCCCAAAGTTCAAAGGGACGGAAGATCCATTGCAACATATCCGTTCCTACAAGGAGTACCTTGCGCTGAAAGGGGTACCTGCTGAGATGTTGCCCCACATTTTTGCTCAATCCCTAGGAGAACACCCGAAGGCGTGGTTCTATAGCCTTGAGCTTAAGAATTTCCCCACTTTCGAAGATATAGCGGTGGAGTTCTGCAAACACTTTGCGATAATGCTTGAGATTCGGACTACGTGCGCACACTCGAGGTGATGACACGAAGGATAAGGAGGGATTTACCAATTCCTCAACATTTGGCGCGCTGAAAGCGTGAAGTTGGCCAAAAGGCCAGAGGAGACTGAAATGGTAGATAAGTTCATCAAAAATCTTCGACCTGTCTACCGTGACGCTATCAAATATCAACATTTCGGCTCATTCAAGGACCTTATTCAAGTCGGAAGAAAAATTGAGGACGACGTTCGTTCTCCGCCGAGGCCGAAAAGCCAAAAGGGTATCGGGGTGCCTCCTCTTCCAAAGCTAAGGCATCCGATTACGCCAATCATATCCAAGCCATCGGTCTTTTGGGAGGAGCTCCTAAGGGATCGCAACGCCATGGGCCAAGAGCGTTCACTGACATCGGGTGTACCTATGCATACGCCCTCCAAAGGCTCTCGGCCCGAGGGAAACCGAACCCAATTGGTCCAACTCCGGACCCGCCTGCGGATCGACAGGGTAAATGGTATAAGCCCAACGCCTACTGTGCTTATCATCAAGGAAAAGGTCATGATACCAAAAATTGTTACCGTCTTAAACATGAAATCCAAGACATGATCGAGAATGGGTCGCTCCCCATCCCCACCGTCCGACCTAACAACCTGAACAATCCTTTTGGTGACCATGCCAATGCAGTATTCGTCGAAGACAATACCGATGTATCTCAATTAATCCAACCCATCTGCCGTCTCACTGGGTTTTTCGTGGGGAAGGTATATGTAAGCTGCTCTGAGTATATCCCTCAAGCTAAGAACGAAGTTCGAATTGGGGATTTTGCTATCGATTGCACACCATACATTCTCCGAAGCGAGAATGAAATTAATGGGGTCTGGGCTGACGATGAAGACGATATCTATCTCACCGAAGGTGCGATTATTCCCCGAACTCAGGAAGAAATTTCTAAATTGAGGAAAGATGTCCTCGAATCTAATCATTTGACTCGATCGGGACGTCCCTATCGTGTCGAGAAGGCAAACCATGTCTCTATCTTTGGAGACAGTCCAAGTAAGACACCCACCAAGGAGGCAACCTCAGTCCGGGCTCTTGGTGAAGGGTCGACCTCAGAGGCCTCCCTCATCAAGCGATTCAAAAGACTAAGGCAGATGTCTCCATCTGGGAGTTAATGTTGAGCTCCTTCGAACACCGACAAGCTCTGCTTCAAGCCTTAATGAATATGACCGTGTCAACGCACACTACTCCAGATGACGTGGTCTCATTTGTTGCTCAAAACCAACCTCAGCTCACTAATGCCGTAACTTTTTCTGATGAAGACCTTCCCTCATTTGGGCCACAACATTGTCTCGCTATGTACATCACGGTAGAATGCCGTCATAAGCGACTCCCAATGACCCTTGTCGACGACGGGTCTGCAGTTAATGTTCTCCCACTATGGACCGCTTTCATTTTGGGACTCGAGAAAAGCGACTTCGCACCCACTACGCAAACGGTTCGGGCTTTCGATGGCACAGTGCGTCGAGTGTCCGGACTCGTCACTTTAAGCGTGAATGTGGGAAAGGTGGAGCGCAAGGTCAATTTCCAAGTGATAGATGTTGCCTCATCTTTCAACATTTTGCTCGGGAGACCATGGATTCACACAGCTGGAGCCGTGTCTTCTACCCTCCATCGCAAGATTAAAATCCCTCTCAAGGGAGAAGTAGTGACCATCGATGCTACTCCTATAATTGTGACGGGAGGAGATGTTACTTCCGAAGTGCAAACTGATAATACCGCCTTGGAGTCTT
Source organism: Silene latifolia (assembly GCF_048544455.1). Classification (NCBI taxonomy): domain Eukaryota; kingdom Viridiplantae; phylum Streptophyta; class Magnoliopsida; order Caryophyllales; family Caryophyllaceae; genus Silene; species Silene latifolia. The sequence continues at coordinate 87,409,200 of NC_133535.1, forward strand.
GTGGTTTCGAGGTAGTAAACGCAATTGAGTCCACTTTCGAGGCACCGAATATGGACTTATATACGGGAAGCCGTGTTTGTAAAACAATCTTCAAGACCGGAAAGTACTTCGGGTACTCCATGTACCCCCGAAGGGAAAACGCATTTCAATTGAAGTCGCCAGTACCTAAGGGGACAAGATACGGGCTTGGGTATGAGCCAACTGAAGAAGACTCCCTGAGAAAGAGAGTCTCGACCGAAGACAGACATCAAGATGGGGCCGTACTCGCTAACTCTAAACGGCCACTTTGTGAAAGCCGTGGAGGAAATGCCGAGTTTAGACTTCCCCGAACCACTGTTCAACTCAAAGGCCAACAAGCTGGTCCCCGGAATCGAAGTATTCCGTGATTGTTTCTATATTCCCGAAGACATTATGGCAGTAGCCACAATAAAGAAGGAGTCTGTTTCGATCGAAGATGAGAAAGCTATGGGTCTCCTCTTTGGAGAGGAAAAGAAGCCGGAAATACCAAACGAAGTCTTGGTAAACATGATCGTAAAGAGTGATCGTTTCGATCCATCTACCCTCATTACTGATGTAGATCCTCAGAGGAATACATCTGGATGGCGGAAAACCATGAAATGGACCGACAACAAGGGTTCGCTTTTCAAGATAACCATTGGAGAAGGGCAAATGTTCAAGCCTGATGACGATTCTGAGTCTGAGTCTGAGTCCGAGTCTGAGTCTGACATAAGTCCTAAGGCTAAGTCTAGGGTTTTAGGTGTCGAAGATACCCCTTCCCGATTTTCCTTTTCCCGTACCTTCCCTAGTCTTTGGTATTCCGGGGCTGTCCCGAATACTGCTCCTATCTCGCCACTGACCTCTGATCAGTTGGCCCAAATGTTAACGCAATTTGCGCAGTTTCAAATCAATAATAAGATGAATCAGTTTGCTTACGACTTGTCTCATTTATATTGCGATTCAATTGATTGTTTTAATAACGTTGAGAATGAGGTCGAGGATAGACAGGTGGAAGAAGAAGAGGAGGAGGTGGAACCGCCTCCCGATTAGTAAAAGGGTTGGAAGAATACGACCAAAGAAGCTCGTGTCGAAGATACCGAAGTTGTTAATGTGGGGACTACCTTAGAGCCTCAGGAGCTTAAGATAGGAACAACCTTAGATCCCGCAGAAAGGAAGGGGTTTGTTGAATTGTTGAATGAATTCAAAGATGTATTTGCTTGGTCCTACAAAGATATGCCGGGTATTGATAGGGAAATTGCAGAGCACAAGATTCCGATCAAGCCAGGGTTCAAACCAGTAAAGCAGAAGCCACGTAGAGAATGCGTACCGAGTGGTCTTTGAAAGTCAAAGAAGAGATTGATAAACGATTCAAGGCGGGTTCATCAAAGTATCGAAATACTCAGATTGGATAGCTAATGTGGTGCCAGTGCCAAAGAAAGACGGAAAGGTTCGGGTCTGTGTTGATTTTCGTGATCTAAATAAGGCTAGTCCAAAGGACGACTTTCCGTTACCTCACATTGACATCTTGGTTGACAATACCGCTAACCATGCATTATTATCCTTTATGGATGGGTACGCCGGTTACAACCAGATAAAAATGGCCGAGGAAGATATGCACAAGATCGCTTACACAACACCATGGGGCACTTATTGCTACACAAAGTGATGCCGTTTGGATTAATAAATGCAGCGCGACTTACGAGAACAAAGAACGACATTGTTGCATGATATGATTCATAAGGAAGTAGAGGTCTACGTCGATGACATGATCGTAAAATCGAAGGAACGTAATAACCATTTGATGGCATTACGAAAATTCTTCGAGAGGTTAAGAAAGTATAATATGAGATTAAACCCACAGAAGTGCGCGTTCGGGGTCACCTCTGGCAAGCTTTTGGGTCATATCGTTAGCCACCGTGGCATCGAAATCGACCCATCAAAGATTAAAGCCATTATGGAAATGCCCCATCCTAAAACCGAGAAAGAAATTCGAGGTTTCTTGGGCCGAGTGCAATACATAAGCCGTTTCGTCTCAAAATTAACTATGATCTGTGAACCAATTTTTAAGAAATTGAAAGTTGGGGAGCATATTATGTGGGATGACCCATGCCAAGCCGCGTTTGATAAGATAAACGAAGTGTTATCTTCTCCGCTTGATTCTCGATCCGCTTTGTAGCGGCTTGCCTCTATCACTGTATTTAACAGTTACAGATACCGCGATGGGAGCAATGCTGGCACAAACCGTTGACAAAGAAGAAAGAGCAATTTACTACCTTAGTAAAAAGTTCTTGGAGTATGAATCAAAGTATACAGCATTAGAAAAGACATGCCTAGCTTTAGTCTGGGCAACGAAGAAGCTACGTCACTATATGCTCAAACTACGGTGTGAGTATATATTCCGAAATGGACCCCATCAAGTACTTGTTTGAAAAGCCTGCTAAACGGCGAATGTCAAGATGGACCCTCATGCTATCGGAATTCGATCTCAAATACGTGCCGCCGAAAGCGATAAAAGGAAAGGTCGTTGCCGATTTCCTGGCCGATAATCCAGTCGAAGAAACTGACATTGTTGACACTTGGTCGTTCCCAGATGAGGATATTGTCCATGTCGAAGATGATGTATGGGATCTATATTTCGATGGGGCTTTGAATAACATGGGATGCGGAATAGGTGTCCTTATCATTTCTCCGAGAGGAGAGCACGTACCAGTTTCGATCAAATTGGACTTCGCCGTCACAAATAACGCCGCGGAATACGAAGCATGCCTACTTGGTTTGCGAGCGCTAACAAGTTAGGAGTCATGAAGTTGACGATGCACGGGGATTCCTCCTTGGTCATCAATCAAGTGACGGGGTCATGGAAGATCAAAAGTAGCGACTGGCACCCTACCAGGCTAAGATAGAAGAGCTAGAAAAACTCTTCGAAGAGGTGCGATACGTGTACCTCCCAAGGGAGAAAATCGGTTCGACGCACCGTCGAATCGGCGCGCGTTAATAAACATCCCTGATCATATGGATAGCATGCCATTGTGTGTCGAACGAAGGTCTTCACCAGCTTATATAAATGCTGTCGATGATGGAGAGGAAAGCGAAGGCGAACCTTGGTATGCATCCATTGTGAGATTCAAAGAAGCAGGAGAATACCCTGCAGACCTCGATACACGTGGAAAGCGTGCATTGCGAATGTTATCCGCCCAATTCGTTAAAACTAACGATGGACAATTGTATAAGAAGACAGCACAGGGTGTCCTGTTGCGATGCGTCGACAAGACAACGTCAGAAAAGGTCATGGAAGAAGTCCACGACGGGGAATGTGGGCCGCATATGAACTCCCACATGCTAGTTCGGAAGATCATGAGGTTAGGGTACTATTGGACAAAATGGAAATAGATTGTCGCAGATATGTCCGGCATTGTCACAATTGCCAAATATTTGCGAATATTCAACATGTACCACCTTCTATGCTATACACCATGACGTCACCTTGGCCTTTCTCAACCTGGGGAATCGACATCATCGGAAAAGTAAACCCTTCTGGAACAGGAGGGCATTGTTATATCCTAGTCGCTATTGATTACTTTACCAAGTGGGTAGAGGCCAACTCTTACAAAGTGCTAAATGCGAAGCAATTAGCCAAGTTTATTCAGAATGACATTATCTCGTCGGACGGAGTGCCGCACGAGTTCATCGATCATGGAACTCACTTTCAAGCCGAGACAGTAGTTATACTTGAAAAGTATAGAATCAAGCATCATAAGTCATCTCCATATCGACCTCGGACAAATGGAGCGGTGGAGGCCGCTAACAAAACGGTGGCTACTATATTGAGAAAGATGTCTGACAATTACAAGGAGTGGTCGGAGAAGATACCCTTCGCGTTGTGGGGATATAGAACATCCATCGAAACGACCACAGGGGCAACCCCGTACTATCTAGTTTACTGGATGGAAGCAAAGATAACCATCGAATCGAAGTGCCCTCCTGCGCATCTTGCTCGAAAGCCAGGTCCCGGAAGCGGATTGGGTCCAAGCCAGATATGATTCGTTGGTGTTACTTGATGAGCGTCGTTTGAATGCGTTGTATCATGTTCACTCTATCGAAAAAGGATAGAGCGGGCTTTTAACAAGAAGGTGAAGCCCAGGGGAATTAATGAAGGCGATTTAGTTCTCAAATCAGTAAGGGCTCTATTACAAGTCGATCCAAGAGGGAAGTTTAAGCCTAATTGGGCCGGTCCTTATCTCGTGAAGAAGATACTCACAGGAGGCGCGGTACGTTTGACAGATTTGGATGGAAATGATTTCTCGAATCCAACGAATCTGGATCAGTTGAAGAAGTACTATCCTTAAGACCTCACTCTCAAAGTTATGAAATAACACTTGAATTGTGATGTATTTGAATAAGTTTTAAGTTTGGCATTTGTTGCCACCGCCACAAATGTTTTATGAGAGAACTACGACCTCGGTTTGATTCTCGTTGAAAAGCGATACGTAGGCAACCCTTGAAAAGGGTACAACCACAATAAAAATGAAATATTCAATGCAGAAACTGAGGATTTCTAATAAATAATACGTGTCTTTTATTTTGATAAATCCGGGCGACGCCCATTACAAATCAAACTAACAGGAAAGCAAATAAAAGCATAATAGTAATACTAAATAATAGAGCCGTAACTACCGCCTATCTTTAGTTGGGTCGCGTGTTCCGTCACTACGAGACGATGTCTCACCCATCATCATTCTTGCCCGTTTCTTCGGGGGACCACGCTGTCTTCTCGCGGGCCCAATCTCTCTTTTACGCTTGGTCGAGGGCCAAGTCTCTCTGCAAGTGTCGGAACGTCACCACTTGTAGTACCCGGTCGGTCCCACACGCTAGGAGCACCGGTTTTAGCCACAGGGTTCTCGTCGAGCCTAGTCTCGGTCTCGGTCGGGCCCGGAATCGGCCCGATAAAGAATTATCGATTTTTTAACCCCCTGTCATGCTTCTCCCGATCAATGGCATCATCTTTCGTAGTTTCTTCCTTGCTTTAAGGCCCGGTTACGTAGTCCATTTGAGATATGAAGGGGAAACCCAAGTAGACTCGCGTGGCTCGGGAATGCGCCACACAGTCCTTCGGCGCCACGCGTGGAGCCAAGTATGACATCTACCCTGAGAAATAACAAAAGCAGGACCTCGCGAAGCCTCCGTCGCAGGGACAATTTGTTGACGACCGAATTGGCGAAGCACTCGGTCCGGGTAAAAATAGACAGGGTGATTCAAGCCCAAAAAGTGACATACCGTGTATGATCGATGATCTGCGAGCTCGGTAAGTGAGCTCAAATGAAGCCATGGTAAGGACCAAATAATGTGAGACCCTGTTCCGCTAATCAAGCATATTTCGCCGATGTCGGATCCTTGCTCGAATCGTAGCGCGCCGTCGCCGATTAGTGAGACTTCGACATGATAATCTTCTCGGTTTCAACGGCGGATCAATCAAACCAAGACGCTCGGCGAGCCATACCGTAGACATCGAAAAAAGGCAGTCAAAAAAAAAAAAAAAAAAAAGAAAAAGGACGAAAAAAAAAATAAAAAAAAAGAGACGAAAAAAAGACGAAAAAAAGACGAAAAAAAAAAAGAAAAAAGACGAAAAAAAAAGAAAAAAAAAGAGACGAAAAAAAAAGAAAAAGAGACGAAGAAAAGAGAAAAAAGGAAAAAAGAGAAGAAAGACAAACTTGCAGTAGACGGGCTGATCCCATGAATACAGCATCCGGATTGGCTTTTTGTGCATCCAAGCTTTTAATAGTCTCAGCTAGTATAATCCATGCAGGATTAGCACCATTCTCCATTTGCTCCACGACTCGGATCAGTCTAGCTTGGCCGCGATAAGATGGAATTTCTATCGCCCCCTCGAAACAATAAAGATGCAATAGAATGAGGCCAAAGGCGCGGCGTCGATAAATGATCGGTATATCTGGGTCATTCGCACGCCGGAATTTATGCACTAGCGCAAGCAGGTCCACCTTTCCACCATCGACGATGGTACGGGCTTCATCACGCGACAAGTTTAGATATTCGCGGTATTTTCGGGTCCAGTTGGACACAAAGTCGGGAACCACAGGCTCTTGCGTGGTCCTCCATCCTCCTAAGACGGTAAATTCTTCAGGAAGGGGACAGATTTCTCCCTCCGGAAAAGCAAAGACATGATGCTCAGGATCCCACACTCTCAGACACTCTTTAAGAAATGCGGGCTGAATCATGACTTGCCTCAGGAAAATAATTTGTTGAATTCCCACCGCATTCAGATTTTGGATTTCTAAACCCCTGAATTCTGTCGCTCATCCCTTCATGGTCCCAAACAAGGAATTCATGACTAGGTTTTTTTCTAAGAAACATATTCTTTTAAGCAGAGAGATTTCTGTTTGAGAAATTGTGGGAAATCTCAACCCTTAGCCCTTCCTTATATATGAAAAGAGATGAGGAATTTTGGAAGTATAATTCCTTTAGGTTTTGGAAACCTAAATCTTCTAGGAAATTTGGAAACTTGGAAGCCTACTAGCTTTAGGAAGTTTGGTAGCTTTTTGAAATAAGAAGACAAGTCCCATACCTCCTCTGTTTCGGCCGTGTAGGGCCCGTGTGGCGCGCCAAGTAGGCCCCATCCGTCCCGGGTTTTGTTCGCTCATTTCTCTTGCGGAATTTGTCATAGTTCGTGCACCGAAGTGACTAATTTACAATTTCATCCCCTGCACGTCCCATGTTGAATTAACATCCCGTACACACTTACAGATTTTATTGGGTTACGCCCACATTGGTTACGGGTCAGAAAGTCCGAGTCTTTTCGTCAAAAGGTCGTGTCTACCCGTCGCTTTCACTCCAGAAATTTGAAATAAACTTCTGCGATTATTTTTTTGAAAATAAAATTGTGTTTTGATTTGAAAAATCATTTAACTCCAAATTTGAAATGATTTTTCGCAATTAATTTTATTATGTGTTGATTCGAAAAATCATTTGGATCCCCAGAAAACTGAAATAAATTCTCGCCTCGAAGAGGCCAATCATTTTCGAGATATTCAAAGTTCGGGTCAACGACCCACCTTTTCTAAGCAATGTTCATGTCTGCGGGTCGATAACCCATTTTCCTTTTCTTTCAACTGGGGGCTCTGTCGCCGTCGGCTCCAGAGACCCATCAAAATTCGGTCGATGACCATTTCAAGTATCGAAATGTCGCTACGTGAATCGCGTGCTATATATTATGATTAAATTTGCAGAATATGCTCCAACTGGGGGCTCTGTCGCCGTCGGCTCCAAAGACCACCACAAAACAGACAGGATGGCATCCTCCTAACAAAGATCGACAGCAGAATGCTACGGAAATGACATTTCCCCAACAAAAACGTCAGTTTCAGTGAATCGTTCTCCCTAGCAGAACAACGAAATTGATAAGCAAAGCGCAAGTTTTGTCTTTACTCACATGAACAATGGGATATTGGCATCCGAGCCGAAGCAGCAGAAAGCTACAGGCCATCGAGCCGAACTACGACGCGGGTTTGATTACGTCAGAAACGGATATATAGGCGCCTGAGGATAAGGCTCAACCCACCATATATGCAATTTATGGGTCGATGACTAATGATGATAATTCGACGCAACAGAAGCAAGAGTTGATCCCCGACGAAGTTTCAGGTATGATCTCTTCTTATGGCTGGCGAGCTTACATACGCAAGTCTAATGGACTATAAACGACCCGCAGAATCCTCAGGTAGAGAGGGACCTGGGGTATACTTTGACTTTCGCCTTGTCCAAGCCTCAGTCAAAGTGGGGGCTCTGTAGATACCCATATCCGTCGATATTGGAATTTATAGAAAACCCGACAAACACCCGATGATGATAGGACACATGTATTCTTTAGTTGTCATTGTCATTATTTGGGCTCGTTTTACGATGTGGAATGAGCGTTGTCGACGGAGTATTTTATTAATTTAAATGATATTTAAATTAAAGCTTTTTTAAGTGAATTCATTTTATTATTTTAATTTGAATTTATTTCCTTAAATTTATTTTATTGAAAATAAAATATATTTTTTTGATTTGAAAAATCATTCATTTTAAATGTGCTATTTTATTTGAAAAATCGAATTTGAAAATTTAAAACTCGTTTCAACCACGCGTTTTGGAGCTCGATTATAGCTCGGTTTTTGAGCCCGTTTTCTTTACGATTTGGCACGAATCTTGAGTACACTAACCAACCTAGACCTCTACCCATTCAACCCCAGTTCGAACCCCCATATCCACACCCAAATCTCGTCCTAAACACTCCCAAACACAGCCCAATTCCTTCCTTTACCCGTGTTTGTATAGCCCATCGAAAGCCCTTCTAAACCGACTCAAACTTGGTCCAAACCCGCAACCCATCACCACCAACCCGTGCTCCACATTACCCACAACAACCCAGCACCTAGAACACCACAAAACCCATCCAATTCCCGTCCCAAATACTCCACAAACAGCCCGCAACACAAGCAGCCCCCCCCTCCCTGTTTTGCGTGCTCAATCCCGAGCCCAAAACCCGCTCCAAACAGCTACCAAGCCCGTGCCCATTAACCTTACACCATACCCTAATATCCTACCCATATTACCTTAGCTTAACCACCAATAAAACCCCCATACAAACCCTAAAAACCCCACGAATTAGCTGATGGACAGCAGCTATGCGAAACAGGCCCGACTGCTTGTTGCCCTACTTCTACCCTTCGAAACTCCTTATAAATACCCCCCCTTTACCATACATTCATTCCTCTAAGTTCTCCCCACAACATACTGCAAATAACAACCATCAAGCGTCCAAAAAAACCCTAAACTAAAGCCGTGACAGCCGCTCGAAAACAGGGACACAAATCGTGTTTTTGAGTTTCTGTCGTGGTCTTTGGCCTTGATTCTCGTGCACAAATCATATTAAAACTTCTGGTTTGTTTCCATATTCACAAAATTCAGTCTTTCTAGTTTCCAAAACATCTTTCGGTTTGAAAAATCGTTGAGAAACGAAGTCGTGGTGAGCGATTGAAAATCGCTGCTCAAGTCTGCCTTTTGAACGTGTTTGTTTCGTGATTTCAATTTCAATTGTCTTCGTCGACGACGGCCCCTCGAGATAAAATCTACGATCGATTACGACCCAAGACGGTGTCAACGATACATGTAGGTTGAGGGTGCATTAAAACTCCCTTCTCTCATTTTTATTTCGTTTTTTATTGTTTATTTACTAACCATTGTCTAACATCGTCTAACTAATATCGAAACTAGAATAGTTTGAGTATGAGTTAAAGTACCATTCCGGCACCCGCGTTGACTTGAGATGGGAAAGAAATCCGCCATATCGGTCGGTCGTACACCCCGTCTCATTTACATATCCTCGTGTTGGAATAGGGCAATTTAATAAATCGAGTTTATTTAATTTACGTGTATTTATTTTTAACCATATAAAAATTGATTTTTTATGATTTTCCAGACCAATAATTTGTAATTTTAATTTAGGTAGATTTTCGTAATTTATTGCATTGATTTAGTATTTATTTCATAATTAGCAATGTATTAATTCAAAACCCGCGCAGTGCACGGGTCAATTCTGACATATTTCGAAAATTTCAGATCCGTGCAGTACACGGGTTTGTCCAGGTTTTGTGTTTTAATTTATTTTCTTGTTTGACTTTGTTTGATTAATCCTTAGTTTAATTAGTTTATGTTTTAGATTTTAATTTACATTATTTATAATTTATATTGTATGTATGAGCTAACCACTAATGTTTGTTAATACATCTTATGCTAAGCGTAAGCCTTCCTATCTCTCTCTTTGGATGTGTTTTTCTAGTTTAATCAATGAACCTCACATGCTAAACCACTTCGACGAAGTTAAATGCATTTTAAACGACTTAGAATGAAATTCGCATGATAGAATTTAAATTCAATGGTTGCATACGCATGCGATATCTTTCCGAAATAGCCATCTTTCACCTAGTAGAGACCGTTATTGCAACGGGCGGGGTTGGGTGTTGTTTTAATGAAATTAAATTAACTTCCTAACACGTAAAGTCACACGAATTCAAATCTCTAAAATTGGTTTCTAAATTCCATTTAAAAATTTAGTGGCGACTCTTTTAAAATTAAAAATGTTTTGAAAAAGCATTTGAGTGGAACGTTTTTCCATGGTCCACAGGATGAATCGGCCCTACCGTGCCCAAGTTAATATGAATTTGGATCTTGGAATCATTTATCATAGTTGGGTAGAGGTCACTATGTAAATGCTTTACTTGTTATTTACAAGTATTAATAAAACGATAAATGTTAAGTTTTCCACTATTCCGTTATCATATTGTTCTATTTCTTTACCACAATTCATATACGATATCATTTCGATTTTTGATTCAAATCTCCATTAAAACATCGTAACTAAAGACAAATATGAATTTGCTTCTAAAACCTCGAATTATCCATTGTAAGGATCTCTTGTAAAGAGTATAGATTAAAGTTATTCATTATCAAACAGGTTTTTGATTCTTGACTAACACATCTACTTACAATGGATTATGTTTCATATACTTAATTGAATTAAGTTTTAGATTTGTCAAGAATTCGTAAGATTTGTCAAGAATTCGTAATTGACCAAAATAACGCAACCACTTCAATGAAAGTTTTAAGACTAAAACGATCGAATTGAAGAGCAGTCTTCATAAGATTCAACTTTGCTTCTCTAAGTAAAGATTCATTGAAATGAGTGGGAGCATTCTCTTAAACCGTTAAGAAAAGGATGAGGTTCAAGAAGTAAAGATTAGAATGGAATTGATAGAAGGTTATGTTAATGGTAAAGTTGTTGAGAATGACGATACTAAACCTATCAATCCCAACCGATAAAGTTTCCATTGTCTTAAATGTTGGACACTAGAAAGGAAACTACCCCAAATTATTGAAGAATCAACAAATTAGTTGTGGGACATCTAATGGGACCTTCTTCTTTAAATGTTTATTTGATTAAACATAAATTTTGCTAGTACTACTTCGTCAATATTAGAAACCGGTGGTGGTTTTTCATCATTATGTTTGATATATAGGATGATTAGAATATGACGACTAACAACAATGAAGTCAAGAGATAGAGTCATTGTGTACTAAATCTAATTTTCGGGTTTGGAGTTGTACTTAATTGTTACTATTAAGTACATAAACTCTAAATAAGAATACAAACTTGTTAAGATACAAAAGAGGTTCCACTTTTGTGACCCTATACACCACGATTTGATGTATGGCTAGCCCATTATCAAGGTGATTATATTCTAAACCAAACTAAAATGATATATCATGAAGATGATGCAAGACTCAAATTGGTAACCCAAGATTAAACCTTAAATTCTGGAATGATTAACGCAAAGAGTTATCGAGTACTCTTGAAACCATTAGATTGTTAATGGTATATGCGTATCTTGTATTCAAAGCAAGATGTCTCGTGCCTTTTGGTCGAAAAGGAGATCAAGGTTGTAAATCATTGATCCAAAATAGGTTGATCATTTTCTTTTAACCAACGATTTATGTTGACGCTAATATGTTCACTTAATAAGGTAAATAGAGAAATCTTTGAAGAAGTTCAAAGTGTTCAAAGAATCACGATTTAGTCGTGATGGGATTATCAAAGTGAAGACTTTGATATAAGCCAAAGGAAATGTGATTTAGAATAACAAGTTAATCTCTCTTAGCACGCATTATGGAATAATGTGTGGTTGGATAAGAATTCAAACGCTATTCGATATGGTTTGGACTTCAATCAAGTTACTTTGAGTTACTTGATCCTTTTGGGGATTTTATCATTTTGTCTAAATTATTTTTCCACTAAATCTAAAACGATTCATATGAGATATGAAATGGTAGGGTACCATGTTTGTAAGTTTTCATAAGAAAAAAATGCTCATTTTTCCCTTTCAATTATCACGAGTACGACGGGTTTGTGGCTCGTGAAGCTGTCTTTCTAAAATACAAGTTTATTTCTAGAAGACAGAGTGGGAGAAATTATTCAAGAACAACAAAGAATGTTATGTCGCAAGAAACTGGTCTTTCTTGGCTACATGAGACGTTTTGTGTAAGACATTGTTTCTTTAAAACCTAGGAGGTTAAATTCATCACTTGTTGAAAATGATGAATTCATGCTACTTTTAAGAAAGTAAAGAGCTTATAACTTACAAAAGAAATTGTTTGATTCAAGTTGATTACTTCTGGAAAGTAATAAACAAATGACTTACATAAGAGTGTTTAAGTCACAACTCAATACAAGGCTTAGAGCCATAAAAATCCGAAATAAAAGGCTTGATTAGTGACAAAGGGTTTTGCACTAATAAAGACAGATTTCAAGGTTTGATTGGTTGCAAAAGGTTTTGCACCAGTTGAAATGCTTAAGTCTATTTGGATCTTCTTAGGGATTGTGTTTCATTATTATGAAATACATAGCGAGTGAATCTAAAACCCACTTCTTCAATTAGAAGGAATGTATTCAATACATGTCTTGAGTTTAGTAGATTCTTGCAATCCTAAGATAATGTGAAACTTAAGAGAGAATCTTAAGTAGGACATCAATGAGTTGGAATCAATGTTTTGATCATGATATAAAACTTTTCTCGATAAGTCGAGAAGTTGTGTTTATACATGGAGTTTAGTGGGAGTTACGGAAATTTTAGTAGTCTTATATGTGGATGACATATTGATCATTGCGAATGATTTAAGACTTTTGGAGTAATATAATACATCTTTAATATCTAGATTTATGTAGATAAATCCACATGATATTAGCGTCAATAAGAAGTCTTATGTTGATAAGATTCATGACTAGTTCAATTAAATTGAACATATTTGATTGATTCCATTTGCTTCCGCTGCCGAATCAATTAAAAGGGAAATGATGTATAACACTTCATATGCTTTGAGTATGATGAATTGTTTTCAAAATCGAATTTATGTAATCTTTACCTAGTAAGCCATAAAGATTACCCTTAAGTACTTGTAGAAGCATTAAAGGAAGTAAAGCAAAGTGTTTATGATGCAATTTTGTGTAAGGGTGTTACACAAGTGACAATTGACAATTGAGATTGCGCATGGTTTTCGACAAAACCATAATCAAAACACATTAGGATGGTTAAGATACCATTGTGGCTATGTTAATTAAGAAGTAGATTTTCTAGAATCGTTCTAGGCAATAAAGAACAATGAGAGATATTTATAACGGAAATTGAGTACACTTGCAATCATGGGATGTGCAAGAAGGATGAGTCCCGCACACTGTGAAAACAGTGGGAGATATTCTAAGGCTAGAGGGCCTATGTCTTGATTGGATCTCGACACGTACTCAGAAAGTTTGTAATACAAATGTATACATTACAAAGGAAAACGAGTATGTAGTAAGGTTGAGTAAGGTACAAGAAGTTGATAAAACCTACTAACCAAAGCCTTCTCATAGGGTTAACATGATGAGTCATGTCATTTCAATTAAATTAAGATGAATAACTACATAAAAGATCAAATTAGATTATAGAATATGAAGTAGTAATCAAGCATTGACTACATGAGCTTATAACTCTGGCTATTATTTTGTGAAGTTGATTGATGGTGGGTTCAACGAGCCATAAGTCAAACGGTTGGCTGATCGATCACAGATGCGAGTTATAACGATACCTCGTAGGACAATTGTGACAACGTAATGGAGTCCTAAATGTTTAAAAACGTTCGGTGCCAGGTTGTGAATTGGACGTCCATTGTGTTCCTAGAGTCGATTCTTTTGACTATCGACTGTCTCTTGAGATTAAGGCAGTTTTTGGGTGACTTTGGTTCCTTTCTCATGGTCGACCGTAACAGGGAGGCTAAGCAGATTTTTACTGGGTCATTTCATACTGTGCTTATATTTGCAGGATTCGAGTTGAAGAAAATATCCAACCTTTATCAGGTTTAGTTATTTCTCAGGGCCACTCGAGGAGTTGTAACTGAAATGCATGGCCATGCTCGAATGATGATTCGTTTATCAGTTAAGTTACTCTCTAGTCGGGAAAACCACTCTTGATATTGATCACTTGTAAAATACGACCTTTGTGAATACGGATTTTACAAATTGTTTTACATTGAGTGGGAGAAATTTTAGGATATGAGAATCGGTTATCGCACATACACTTGTGAGGACAAGTGGGAGATTGTTGGAGCTAGTGTCCTCCACAGTTAGTGTGATAACATATATAAATCTCTTATAGGTTCACAAGGGTATACTTAGTATTTTATCAGTTGATTAACGTTTACTTAATAACGGTTGGCTTGCTAGAAGTTTGTGTTGGAATATGTGTCCTCCGACAATAATGCGATCACAACTGTTGATCATAATGATCACATGTTTAAATCTCATTTTAAGAATACATGTGGGATGCAATATTTTACAGTCAACTTGTCCACACATATCGGTAATGATTGGCTGACTAGAGTTTGACATTACTGTCGTGCGACGGTGATGATCAGTTGATCCCCTTAGGTCATACCTATAGGGAAATACTCTTAATTGATTATTTAATTAATCGTATACCGATACGAGTTAATTAAATTGCTTAAAATTGATGGATGATTTTGTGAGTATAATGAACGTATCTTATTGTAATATGATTAAATGAGACACGGTCTAAGTAATCGAATTGTTTTATTACTTAGATGAAATTATTGTTTACAGAAACAATTGAAACAGAATGAATAAATTATTATAAATACAGAATGTTGTAGTTTATAATACGGAAACACTTTTGGCACAAGTAATTACGAATTACTAGTCGATTTTGTAAATGACATATTTTATGAGTATGTTGATTTTTAATATATTAAAAATACATTACATTATGACATGTCATGTAACATGTTACATGTGACAAAATTGACAAATGACAAAATAAAATGGACCATCCATTTTATAATGAAGTCTTAAAAATGGAGGGGTTATTGGGTTAATATTGTGTTTTCATTTTAGTGGAAAACACAATCATGAAAGCTAACTACTAGCCATGCAACCCTATAGCTTTTGAGAAGAGCAACTATTGCATGCATAGGCTCCCCATAAAGCCCCCCTCCCAACCGGTTTTCCCATGCAACACCTAATATGGTTTTTTCTCCATTATTCATTCTTCTTCGCCAAAATATTTTCTAGTGTAAGAAAATGCTAAAAACTCTCTATAATTTATGATAATTCTAGAGAAATAAACTCACAAATACACTACCCCTTGAACCGAAATTTCAAGAGCAAAATTAATATTTTGTGTCATATATTAAGCAAAACTAATATTATTACTAGATCTAAATAATATTGGTTATTATGAGTGTTCCTTGGGTATATGCTTTTGGGAGGGATTCTATACTTGAATCTTGTTGATCCATAAGGAAAGCTCAAGAACTAAGTATGGTAGGTGACCTTACTAGTGCCCAAATATCCGAAACATGCAATGTAAGGAACCGATTTCTTCTCTTAACTCTTGTTGTTTGCATGCATAAGATTAGTAATTAATTTTATGACTAAATTAATTTGAAACATATATGAATATGTTGTATAATGAGATATAGATTTCGAATAGTTTGACGTTATTATCATACTGATGGCGGTGATCAACTGGTCCCTAAAAGTCACACCTAAAGGATGTGTTTGAGATATGTGATTGTATGAAAATATAATCACATTGATGCCTTATATGACTAAAAGGTTAGTCCATGTATTTGACTAAACAGTTAGTCAATGTGATGATGAGACGATTATTTAATACAATTAAATAATATTAGATGAGACGAATTAACTGTTAATTCGTAAATTGAATATAAACTGTTATATTTAATTAATGTATATAATGTTAGCTTAAACGAATTAAGATGTTAATTCGTAATTAAACGTAACCAGTTATATTTAATTAGCAAATTATAAATATGCGATATTTATAGTTAAAGTACATATTATACGACATTGTCATAATAAATGATTGACAGACCGGTATTAATAAATCGACTACAAACTGTTGTATGTGGACTTATTAAATACGTGTCGACATAATTGACAATTGATAAATATACACATTATATATAATTTGACAATAACTGAAAATAAGAAGATTTTATCCTTATTTTTTGTTGTTGCTTCAACCGATTTAAGGAAGAAAAAAGAAGAAAATATCTCCCCTTATTTTACTCCCTTTACACGGTTTAAGGGTGTGAGGGGAATCATTTTTATATACTTATCTTGACCTAATTCTGACATCACACAAAAAACCTAAAAATTAGAAATTAGGGTTCATCTTTTCTAGCAAAAGAGAGGCATTTCTCATAGCATTTTGGGTGCAACAATTAGGAGAATATCGATTTCGATATTGTTCTTAGGCCAAATTGCTAGGACCAAAGGTTAATTCTAAATCTCCATTCTTTTGTTTATGCAATTCGTTTATGACCAGCAATTTCATATATCATAATTCGTTATAATCCGAAATTTTCTTGATGAAATATACCGATATTTCCCACATATTCTAGCAAACAAAGTCTCAAGGAGAAAAATTATCTACAAGGGCCTTATATTCACTTGTCAAACTTCCCAAATAGGCATTTTCACAAAATTTTTCGAAAATGCAACTACATGCCATGATACAACTAACATATATACAACTCTAATACATATGCTTCTATCAACTATTATGTCACATAAACTAAATGCAAACTCTTAACAACATATAGATACAAAAACCGCAACAATTAAATACACCACATTCTCCTTGATATGTAAGCCCATCCTCTTCATATCAATAATGAAAGTAAATGGAAGGGAAATAGAGATTAGAGCGATCATACCAAGCGGTCTTCACGTTCCCTTGACAATGCCTCAAATGTAGTGTTGTATCTATGTGAGACGAGACGAGGAACACAAGTATATCCAATTCTACACTACTAAATTAAAGAACATGTTTTTGATTTTGAAACTTTCAAATTTTTATGGATTTTGTTTTTTTTGTAAATTAAAGAACATATTTTTGGGATTTTTCGAATTTTTTCAATTTTTTTATGGATTTTTGGAATATAAATTCACATCCCCCACTTTGTTTTGGACATTGTCCTAAATGTACATGTAGGAGTAGGAATGAAAAAGAAATACATGTTTTTTGGATTTTTGAAGTTTTTTGGAAATTGACGTTGATGCGTGTCTTTTATATAAGGTTTTCACCTCATTTTTACACGCATTTCTGTGCTTTCTATGTAGCATCTGGCTACAAATACCCCCGAATATTCTACTTTGGTCCCTTTATTGTATTTTGCAGGAATTGACCAAAGAGGAGCCAAATCGAGCCTTAATTGTCCCAATCATGGGAGATAAGGAGCCGGAGCTTGGACATTTAACATTCGGAAGACGCGTGAGCTGAGTTCGGGAAGCAGTTCAAGTCCTAACATGCCTATATAGCTCGATCGAGTGGTCTACTGCTCGATCGAATGCTCTACACACTCAAGATTGGTCGATCGACCAGTTTAAGGAGTCGATCGAGGAAGTTCTGCAAGCAGTGCTCGATCGAGAGGTTGTTCTAGCTCGATCGAGTGATTTGCGTTCGATCGAGTAATCTTTCTACTCGATCGAGGGGTTTCGTGTGCTTTTAGCTTATTTCCGCATAATCTTTTATGGGCTTTTGTAATTAGTCCATAGATTAGGTTTAAGACGATTTTCTAGTATAAGACTGAAGAAGAGTAACTACGTTACTCATCTCTGGAACTTAGACATTAGTTTTTGGTTCTATTCCTTGTCACTATTCTTTGGATTTTTCCCTTTTTTTACCTTCGCTACTCGGATTTGGATCTCGCGATTGGTATCATCATTCTAATTCTTCTTTTATTGTTGATTCAATCTTATTTGGTTGTTATAATGTTCAATTCCAATTGTCTATTTATTATTTTTGTTAATTCTATTGCAATGAGTAACTAATTTCCCTTGCTAAGACTATAGGGGATCCGTAATATGAAGGGAGAGTAATCGATTCATTAGGTCAATGCTAGTACTGTTTTAAGTTGGTTAAATGCTACAATTAACTGTATCTTTCTAATTGAGTCGACGCAATTAGACCTATAATTCCTAGTGACCCTTGACCTGGACCGAAAGGTTGGAAAAGGTAGACTAGTAGCGAACAATAGAGTATTGCAGTGAGGACGAAAGTTAAGCTGTTTACACTTTAGGGTGAATTAAGGACCGAAAGGTGACGTTCGCTACACCTTAGACCGTATTTGCATTGACCCGAGACCTAAATTGCTTGACCGAATGATTACGGTGAACCGGTTGTCTTAGCTATTTTTCTCTATCTGTTATCTCCTTTTTTTTATTTCTCTTTCCCTTATCCTCTTAGTTTAGAAATCACATTTTATAAACCCCCAAATTGGTTACCTTGACGAACCTAGTTTTAGCAGACGATTTCCTACCTCTCTGTGGATTCGACCCGACTTCCCTAGCTATATTAGTTAGAGCCAGTTGGTTATTTTTGACAGGTACGCGATAGACGTGTCAAATTTTGGCGCCGTTGCCGGGGAGGTGGCGCATATTTGTTGCTTTAATTAAGTTTGTCTCTCGTCTCAGGGAATTTATTCCTTGAGACCGATCTCATTTTTTTTGCAAAGTTTGATCAGCTGCAGGTTAACTTTTGCTTCGGAAGTTTATTTGCAAGATGCCTACGATTACAGAGCATACAGAGCCATGTGGTAGATGTGGCGAGGAAGGGCACGATCTTTATGAATGCACGGCAAGTGTAGAGCGCGCCCTTGCATATAAGAAATACAAGCAGGGAGTTCCCTTCTCCCAGTTGTATGAAGAAATCAAGAATGATACTACCCCTTCTACGCCAGTACCACAACCGGTCTCTCCCTCTGCAAGAGAAGAAATTGCCGAGTTGAAATCCATTATGATGAGTATGTCACAGAAATCTGAAACGGTTATATCGGAATTGAAAGAACAAGTCGCGCAGTTGACACACGCGACGGATCAAGCCAAGTTTCTTCCAATTCGCGATCCAGCCAGTGCGATGAATTTTCAAAATGACCTTATTCATGAAGAAGACGAGGTTTTGACAGCTGATGATGACTCAGATGATGATCTAGACGAGTTTTTGCAGGAAATACTTGCTGCGTGTGCTGTAACCACTCGATCGAGTGACTCTTCTACTCGATCGAGCGGTTCTAATCGTCCAGTAACTCGATCGAGTGAAAATGGTGCTCGATCGAAAGGTGCAGAATTCCAAGACGGTCGATCGAGTGACACTATTACTCGATCGAGCAACTATGCTGAAGAAATCACTCGATCGAGTGAAGAACGAGGTCGATCGACTGATAAAAGTACTCGATCGAGTACTTCAAGTGGCGGAAATTCTAATTTACTATCTAATACCGCCACCGTGTCATCTTCCCCTGCTATGGAGACGTCACGCATTGATAAGGGTAAAGAAAAGGTTGCAGGACCGCTCATCGCTACCAGAGTACCCTTCCCAAGTCGTCTGAAGGACGCAAAGATCGAGCAACAGTGCGGTAAGTTCGTGGACATCGTGAAGAACCTCCGTGTAACTTGTCCCTTTTTCCGAACTCGTTACTCAGGTACCCACTTACGCTAAGTTTATGAAGGATATCGTGACGCGTAAGAGGAATTTGAGCGAATTTGAGACAATTTCATTTATGGAAGAGTCTAGTAATTTACTGTTGAATAAGGCCCCTCCAAAAATGAAAGACCCGGGCAGCTTTTCTATTACTTGTGTCATAGGCAATATGGTTATTGATAAGTCCCTTTGCGATTTAGGTGCCAGTGTTAGTGTCATGCCCCTTCCTGTCTACAAGAAATTGAAGATGAGTCATTTCAAGGTGACTAACATTACCCTACAGATGGCTGATAGATCTGTTAGGAGACCCTTAGGTGTCTTGGAGGATGTGCCTGTGAAAATAGGCAAGCTTTACATCCCAGTAGATTTCATTGTTTTGGATATAGCTGAAGACACCCGACCCAAATTATCTTAGGAAGACCATTCCTTTGTACAATGGGGCCGTTATTGATGTCGACAAGGCGTCGACTCTTGCGATGGGGATGACGCTATCACATTTAGTTTGCCCAGTACTTTAGCCCACCCAATGATAGAGGACACTTGCTATTCGGTCGATATCATTGATGAGTCTATTTATGACTTATGGTCGGGTTCTTTTATGAAGGACCCACCGGAAGCTCTCATGCTTTTTGATGAGTGTGCGAGATAGCCCGAGGGACGATGACGCTGCGTTGGATTTGCTTGTTGATGATTTAGATGAGCATGACGGGGAGTAGGTGGAACAAATGATCAGCACTCTTTGCTCCATTGAGGTAAAGGTACCGGAACGTAAGCCTCTCCCATCTCATCTTAAATATGCTTTTCTAGACGATACGAGCAATATCCTCATCATCGTTAGTGCCAAGCTTAGTGATGATCGGCTAACCTCTTTGTTAGCAGTACTTAAGAAAAACAGGAAAGCAATGGGCTATTCACTGGACGATATCACGGGGATTAGTCCCGATATTTGTATGCACAGGATAGAGTCGGAGGAGGATCACAAACCTTGCGAGACGGGGTCGTGCCACCGAACCGAGGAAGATGCGGGATGTTGTGATGGCCGAGGTAATGAAGGCTGCTGGATGCGGTATTATTTATTCGTAGGTAATTCTAGATGGGTAAGCCCAGTCGGGTAGTCCCAAAGAAAGGAGGGACAACCGTAGTTAAGAATGAGAAGAATGAATTAATACCTACTCGAGTAGTAACGGTTGGCGGATGTGCATAGACTACGATGACGACTAAATGCCGCCACCAAGAAAGATCACTTTCCTCTTCCTTTTATTGATCAAATGGTAGAAAGGTTAGCTTCTCATAAATTTTTCTCGCTATTTAGACGGGTACTCGTGGTTCTTTCGATCCCTATCCACCCGACGATCGAGCCAAGACTACATTTACCCGTCCTAAGGGCGTTTTTGCGTATCGCGAGAATGCCTTTTGGTTTGTGCACGCCCCACCACCTTCCAAAGGTGTATGATGGGGATATTTTCAGAGTACATTGAGTCTATCATGGAAGTTTTTATGGATGACTTTAGTGTTTATGGAAGTGATTTTTCCGACGTGTCTGAATAACCTTGAAAAAGTGTTGCAGTTATTTGTATTGAGGTTAATCTTGTCTTTGAATCGGGAGAAGTGCCACTTTATGGTCAACGAGGGAGTTGTCTTAGGGCACTTGGTTTCTGATAGGGGAATAGAAGTTGACAAAGCAAAGGTGGAAGTGATTAAGCAATTACCACCTCCTATTAATGTTAAGGGGGTGAGGAGCTTCCTTGGTCACGCCGGTTTTTACCGCCGGTTTATCAAGGATTTCTCCAAAATTGCTAAACCACTCACACAATTGCTGCTTAAGGATGCCCCTTTTGTGTTTACTGACGCTTGTCTTTCTGCTTTTAACAGGTTAAAGCGGGCCTTAGTCTCCGCGCCGATCATACAGCCTCCCAATTGGGACTTGCCGCTTGAGATCATGTGTGACGCGAGTGACTATGCACTAGGAGCGGTGCTTGGCCAGAGGAAAGACAAAGCCTTGAATGCTATTAGAAGTTTCGTACTTATTTAGTTGGGTCAGAAGTCACTGTTTTTACTGACCATGCAGCTTTGAGGCATCTCCTTGCTAAGAAGGAGGCTAAACCACGGCTACTGAGATGGATACTCCTTCTTCAGGAGTTTGATTTGCAGATTAAGGATAAGAAAGGAGCTGAGAACGTTGTAGCTGATCACTTGTCGCGGCTGATGCGACAAGAAGGGGAAGATTCTCTACCCATTGATGATTCTTTTCCTGACGATACTTTATTTGCTGTTGTATCATCTATTGTTAACCAAGAACCTTGGTATGCAGATATAGCTAACTTCGTTGTCGGTGGCGGCTGCCGCCGAATCTTCTCATCAAACAAAAGAAGCGTTTCCTATATAACGCTAAGCGATATTCCGGGACGATCCTTACTTGTTTAAGGAATGTGCGGACGGTCTCTACAGACGGTGTATTCCGCAGTGGGAGACCAAAATAGTCCCGAAGGTCATGTCACTCCTCTTCATATGGTGGTCACCACGGTCCATCGCGCACCGTGGCTAAGGTACTTCAGTCTGGTTTTTACTGGCCTTCTTTGTTTGCTGACGCCAAGTCTTTTGTTTCAGCTTGTGATGCTTGCCAACGATCAGGGAACATTTCGAAGAGACATGAGATGCCACAAAACGGCATCCTAGAGGTTGAGGTTTTCGATGTCCGGGGTATTGATTTCCAAGGACCGTTCCGTCCGAAAAAGGTAACAGTACATCTTAGTAGTCAGAGACTATGTGTCAAAATGGGTTGAGGCAATTGCTTCACCTCATTGTGATGGTAAGACCGTGATAAAGATGTTCAAAAAGATCATATTCCCCCGTTTTGGTGTCCCTAGGGTCGTCATTAGTGATGGGGGGATGCATTTTAAGGAAAAGAAACTCACTTCCATACTGTCTAGAGTTGGTGTCCAACACCGGCGTGGTTTGGGGTATCATCCCCAAACTAGTGGTCAGGTAGAGGTCTCTAATCGTGAGCTGAAAGAGATCTTGTCTAAGGTAGTTTCTAAATCACGAAAAGACTGGAGTCTTAAGCTAGATGACACATTATGGGCTTATAGAACTGCCTTTAAGACACCAATTGGTGCATCACCTTATAGGTTAGTTTATGGGAAATCGTGTCACTTACCTGTTGAGCTGGAATATAAGGCCTGGTGGGCAATTCGTGAGCTTAATTATGATCCTAAATTGTGTGGTCAGAATCGTCTTTTGCAGCTAGATGAATTAGAGGAGTTTAGGCTTAATGCCTATGACAGCTCGCTCATTTACAAGGAAAAGACGAAGAGATGGCATGACAAGAGAATCCTACCTCGGGAGTTTCATGTGGGGCAGAAGGTGCTGCTGTTTAATGCCCGACTGAGACTATTTCCTGGCAAGCTGAAGTCCAGATGGAGTGGTCCATATACGGTGACAAATTGCTACAAATTTGGATCCGTAGAGCTTGAAGATTCCGAGGGTCATAGATTCAAGGTAAATGGCCAATATGTGAAGCATTACCACGAGGCGAGTGAAGCGGACAACCGCGTTGAAGTCTTGCGCTTGACGAGCTCGACGCGCCGATTAATTGATACCAGAAAGGTCGTGCGGGACCTCTTAAACCAGCGCTCTCCGGGAGGCAGCCCGGACTGTTTTATTTTTACTCTTGTTGAACTATTTGTTTTTCTTTAGCTTTACGTTGAACTTTAGACGTTTTTTATGAACTTCTTTTGTACTTTCCTTGCTCTTATGCGTCTTTCGCAGGGTAAAGTACTCAATCGAATGATTTTGTGTTCGATCGAGCACTTTCTGATGCAGCTGTTACTCGATCGAGTGATATGTTCCTCGATCGACCAGACCCAAACCCGTGCTTACTCGATCGAGTGATTCTTCACTCGATCGAGCTCTTCCAATAAACCGGTTCACTCGATCGAGCTGTTCCAGGCGCTCGATCGAGTAGTTATGACCTCCACTTTTTTTACGTCTATGAAGCCACTGATTGACTTTCTTTGACCTCCCATGTTCATGGTCGGTTTGGGGAGGTCCCTCCTTAAGACGTTTTGTAAGTTTTCCGACTCCGCCTCTCTTTTTCCTTTCAGTTTGCATTTCTTTCCCTATTTTTAGTACAATGAGGACATTGTACGGTTTGGTTTGGGGAGGTATGCATCCATATCTGTGTCTGCATGTTTCATTGCATTTCTGCCTCCATATTTATTATTTTCGCATGCATCGTTGTTTGTTTCATAAAATCCAAAAAAATTTCAAAATTTCATGTTTAATTTGAGTCGGAACGTTTGAACATTGACGCTACATTGAATCCTTATTTGAGCCCTGCATATTCTTGACATCTAGTTGGCGTGATTATGTGCATAATCTACGAGTTTTTGTTTCTTCCTTACCTGAACGAATAGACTGGATTCACTATGTCGACAAGCTACATTACATTCTGAGGCTAGATCTTAAAAACTGGTGACATTCATGACCGGTTTCATTTAGGATGTGAGTAGTACTCTCTCTAAGACATGTAACATCAATTTGCATAAGCATGAGTCTAGTCTTCTTAATACCTGTATGCATTCGGTTTGTGGATGGTGACACGTGTTAGGAGAGGCAGTCCCCCTTATTTCATTCTACCCATGAGCCTCACATAGCCAAATTGCCTTTTTGTCCTATCAACTACTTTCTATAATACTTCCTACCCTAGCTGAGCTAGTAACGAGTAGTTCTTGGAATGTTTTATTGCAATATGGTTATTTTATCTGATTTCAGAAGATGGTGGAAAGATTGAAGGGAAAGAAAGAAAAAGAAAAAAAATGTTGAATTGAAAAAAAAAAGAAAAAAAAAGAGAACAAAAAGTGCGAAGAAAAAAAAAATGGAAAATGAAGAAAAAAAATTCCAAATGAAAAAAAAAGGAATGAGAATTGTACAATGTTTCACACTCCCATGCCTTATTTATATTTTATGGGGAGTTGACGATTTTTGGTGTTTTGTGAGTTTAGTGCATAATTTTGCACCGTTTCATCTTGCTGTTATGAGTACGAAGTTGGGATGCAGTCTATATTTGGATCCGCTGTTGCTAGCCTGGCTATTAACCCCACACATCCAAATTCATTTTAGCCCCTTCTTACCCATTACCTCACTAACCCAAATGTAAGCCCTCGGCACGTGTCTTGATCATTAGTATGGTTGGAATGCATATGTACGGTTGTAGAGACTTTATTCATGTTAACTGCATGCATGTTCTTATAGGTCGAGTTAGGTGAGTGTCTGATTCTTTCCTATCTTTCACGTTTATACTCACCTGTGCCTGTTTTTGAGTGACGAGCGACCCGTGAGAGTCCGACATCTTTGAGCCTTGCAAGGTCGACGGTTCAGTAAGCTTGAAACATTAATTTAACTCGTTTGCACTTTTCAGTTGCCATTTTGTCATTTTGTTGCATTAAACTGGTTCTAGTGGATGATTTGTAGCTGATGCGTTGGTCCCGTTCCATTGTTCACCCTTAGTTGCATTCATATTTGCTCGGGGACAAGCAAAGGTTTGGTTTGGGGAGATTTGATGCGTGTCTTTTATATAAGGTTTTCACCTCATTTTTACACGCATTTCTGTGCTTTCTATGTAGCATCTGGCTACAAATACCCCCGAATATTCTACTTTGGTCCGTTTATTGTATTTTGCAGGAATTGACCAAAGAGGAGCCAAATCGAGCCTTAATTGTCCCAATCATGGGAGATAAGGAGCCGGAGCTTGGACATTTAACATTCGGAAGACGCGTGAGCTGAGTTCGAGAAGCAGTTCAAGTCCTAACATGCATATATAGCTCGATCGAGTGGTCTACTGCTCGATCGAATGCTCTACACACTCAAGATTGGTCGATCGACCAGTTTAAGGAGTCGATCGAGGAAGTTCTGCAAGCAGTGCTCGATCGAGAGGTTGTTCTAGCTCGATCGAGTGATTTGCGTTCGATCGAGTAATCTTTCTACTCGATCGAGGGGTTTCGTGTGCTTTTAGCTTATTTCCGCCTAATCTTTTATGGGCTTTTGTAATTAGTCCATAGATTAGGTTTAAGACGATTTTCTAGTATAAGACTGAAGAAGAGTAACTACGTTACTCATCTCTGGAACTTAGACATTAGTTTTTGGTTCTATTCCTTGTCACTGTTCTTTGGATTTTTCCCTTCTTTTACCTTCGCTACTCGGATTTGGATCTCGCGATTGGTATCATCATTCTAATTCTATTCTTAATTCTATCCACTGCTGTAATTCTTCTTTTATTGTTGATTCAATCTTATTTGGTTGTTATAATGTTCAATTCCAATTGTCTATTTATTATTTTTGTTAATTCTATTGCAATGAGTAACTAATTTCCCTTGCTAAGACTATAGGGGATCCGTAATATGAAGGGAGAGTAATCGATTCATTAGGTCAATGCTAGTACTGTTTTAAGTTGGTTAAATGCTACAATTAACTGTATCTTTCTAATTGAGTCGACGCAATTAGACCTATAATTCCTAGTGACCCTTGACCTGGACCGAAAGGTTGGAAAAGGTAGACTAGTAGCGAACAATAGAGTATTACAGTGAGGACGAAAGTTAAGCTGTTTACACTTTAGGGTGAATTAAGGACCGAAAGGTGACGTTCGCTACCCCTTAGACTGTATTTGCATTGACCCGAGACCTAGATTGCTTGACCGAATGATTACGGTGAACCGGTTGTCTTAGCTATTTTTCTCTATCTGTTATCTCCTTTTTTTTTATTTCTCTTTCCCTTATCCTCTTAGTTTAGAAATCACATTTTATAAACCCCCAAATTGGTTACCTTGACGAACCTAGTTTTAGCAGACGATTTCCTACCTCTCTGTGGATTCGACCCGACTTCCCTAGCTATATTAGTTAGAGCCAGTTGGTTATTTTTGACAGGTACGCGATAGACATGTTAGACGTACAAATGCAATGATATGAATGCATGCTCTAACTAAATGCAATTCTATATGACATATATAACAAACGAATACAATCTACATTATACTAGATGATGCATGCTAAATGCTTAAGTCACCTATGATCAAACCTCCCCAAACCCATTTAAGCACTATTTCTATTGTAGGAGAAATGAGGTTGGGTCATTAGTGACTATGTATGAATACAACTAACTATATGAGACATGTGAGATATATACAATGCAAATTATACTATATGAACTAACTAATATGCAATGTGAAATATAATATAAATGCGAGTGAGGTGTAAATTAAATGCAAGATAATTTAAAATGCAATGCAACTATACATGAGAGATAGGGAAAAAGAGTATCATACAAATAGAGGTGGTGTGGTCAAACACCTCTTGCCATTACACTCGTCATCATCATCATCATTGCGGTACCCGCGTCCGCTAGATCCTCCTTGGTCATAGCCTCCTCCTTGGCCAAAGAATCCTCTGCTTTGGTCACCAAATTTCCCTTCTTGGTTCCCATAGTTAGGGAATAAAAGGTGTGGTTGAGCCCAAGTTGGATGGGAGCCTCTAGGGTTTATACCCTTGTTGATCCATGTTGTAGTAGGAGGGGTATTGAACCAAGTAGTTGTCAACCCTTCCTTCGTGCACTCCAAGATCGACATTTTGCATGAGTTGCATTAAATCATTCATGTTTGGAGCTCTTGGATCTTGGGGAGTGAGTGGTA
Source organism: Silene latifolia (assembly GCF_048544455.1). Classification (NCBI taxonomy): domain Eukaryota; kingdom Viridiplantae; phylum Streptophyta; class Magnoliopsida; order Caryophyllales; family Caryophyllaceae; genus Silene; species Silene latifolia. Next base: position 87,436,488 of record NC_133535.1, read on the forward strand.
CATGTGGTGTGGGGTAGGGTGGAATGGGTACATAGGATGGTGGTGCATCTCCCCATTCCGGCAACTCACGAGGTTGACAAGGTGCTTCTTCTCTTGGTGGTGGGTTGTTGTGGATCTCAATGGGGAGGAGGTAGTTCGGTCTAGGCGAATACCGGCTCAAGCGAGGCTCGGTAGGTGGTATGTTCCACCCCAAGAGAACAAGTGAACTGCAACCCTTTGTGAACCACTCTACACTTCCAGCTTGGTTGTAAGTGCAGCATCGGTGGTGGTTGAAGATAGCATCCTCATCAATCAAAGTGCCCCCCTTAAGCTTTTCATAGTTCCCGTTAGCGTTGAATCCGGGGCAAATTTCGTTGGCCATAATTGTGATTAGGCCTCCCATCACAAAGGTCTTGATATTATAATTCCCTTGAGCATAGTCATTGAGCCTTGTAAGCATCTCAAGGGACGTGTTAAAGTTGTAGGGCCTTGTCCCTTGTACATTCAAGTAGGGTTCTAGGAAGGTCAAGTCAAGAAGGGTGCACCTATCTTGTTCTAGCCTTCCATTAACGGTTCCGGCTATAAACCATTCGGTTATCCGAATCACCGGATGTTGGATGGCAAAAATATAGCATTGTTTAAAGGAACGGAGTTCTCTCCCATAAATGGCTCTCCATATGCGGTTAACGGTGAAGTCGGAGGGCTTATCGGTATTTTCCCTCGGCACTTCAAGACCAAAAATGTTTGCAAATTGGTCTAGGGTTAACCTATGGTCTCGATTGCAAAGACGGAACTCCAAACCAACATTTCTCCGTTGATTAGTGACACCACGGAGACTACACAAGAACTCGAGGGTGAGACTCAAGTAAGTGTCCTCATGAGCATAATCTTCCCAAGAGCCAAACCATTGAAAAACATCTCGGTTTGATGCCTTATGCCAAGTACTACTAAAGCATCAATATCAATAAATTGAGTAGGCTCGTAGTCCTTACCTAACAATTGTTCAAATCTTTGGCGGTGGTCATCTTCGGTGAAGAGAACCTCGGGGAAGTATTCAAGCTGTGTAACACCGTGTATCACTACATTTGCTCGACCTCTTGCCTCCCTTGAGGTGGATGAAATATCACCCTTGCGACGTTTAGGGGCGTCCTCGGCGGATTTCTTCCTCTTGCTTCTTAGGTTCATCATTTTCTTGATGTGAATGTTAGGGTTTTGGTTGGTTTTTGTTATGGGGATTGTTTGTGGGTGATGAGATGTGATTTTTAGTAGATAAGATAAGGAAAAAGAGGGATGGTGAGAGGGGGGGGGGGGGAGGGGCGTTTTTACCAAGGAAGAGGTGGGAGACGAGCGGACCTGGGCTGGGCTCAGGCGAAAAATTTAACAACCCAGCCAAATACTGTGCCAATCCGAGCGTCCCAAGGACGATCCAAGCGTCTTGTAATTGCTGCCTGAGCGTCCTGCTCAGGAGACGCGCGGATCCTCAGACAGTGTGTCCTCGTATCTTGAAGTAAGGTGGGGACGAGCGGCTTAGTGTGGAGACGAGCGTCTTCTGCTGGGATGAGCAGTTCCTCGAGAATCTGCGCGAAGTCTCATCCAGTGTGGAATACTCCTCAAGGTGTTGTCCAGGATGAGCGTCCCAGGGTCGGCTCGAGCGGATCGTCGTTGGGACGAACGTCCCTCTGGCAATCTAAGCAGATCCTTCGACAGTGTTGATTTGTGTATGCAACAAGACCCAGGACGAGCGGCTCATGGCTAGGACGAGCGTCCTGTGTTGTTCCTCGTCAATCTCTCATTTGTTTATTTGAATTCTTTCCCTTTCACCCTTTTACGATTCCTTCTTATCGTTTTCTGAAAATATACTCAAAGAATGGGTAAGCAACCCTCTCTCACTACTCTCATGTAAGAAAATGAAAGTAATATAAAGGTATATACAATATTGTACAATGCAAAAATTGTGGGAATGCATATATTAAAAATGGTGGTTTGAGATAGGACTCCACCAAACTAGTTCGAATTGTCGAAATTCTTTATCCATTGAGCTCAAGGCTCTTAGAAGGAGGTCAAAAGCTTGTGAACAAGCTTCAAACAAGCATGAATACGGTTTGTTCCAATTAAATATGAAGCTTTGCCAAGGAAGCTTGCCATTCATTTTCCCTTTCACCTTGCCCTTAGCACTTTGGTCTTTGCAATGCTTAAAACCAATAGGCCCATGATTCTTGTCAACCCCAGGAATGAAGTATGGGTCATTTTCGTCCGGAGACTTCCACTTACCTGTTGGAATATGTGTCCTCCGACAATAATGCGATCACGACTGTTGATCATGATGATCACATGTTTAAATCTCATTATAAAGAATACAATTGGGAAGTAATTTTTTTACTGTCAACTGATCAACATATATCGGTAATGATTGGCTGACTAGAGTTTGACATTACTGTCGTGCGACGGTGGTGATCAGTTGATCCCCTAGGTCATACCTCTAGGGCAACACTCTTAATTGATCATTTAATTAATCGTATAACGTTACGAGTTAATTAAATTACTTGAAAATTGACGGACGATTTTGGAAGTAAAATTTACTTATCACATTGAAATTGATTAAAATGAGATACGGTCTGAGTATTTGAATTGTATCATTACTCAGATAAAATTATTGTTTAAGGAAACAATTAAATTGAATGAATTATTATAAATACAATTTATTGTGATTTATAATTGGAGAAATATTTTGGTACAAGTAATTATGAATTACTAAAGTCGATTTTTGTATGTGACGTATTTTTAATAATACGTTGATTTTTAATATGTTAAAAATGCACAACAAATTTATGCAACATATGACATGTGACATATTGACAAATTGACAAAAATAATATGGAATCCATATTATCAAATGTACCGAAATTAAGGGGTGGTTTAAGCAAATATTGTGTTTGTTTAAATTAGTGGTAAACATAATGATTGTTTGCTTTAGTAGCCATGCAACCCTAGTTTATCTTGTGAAGATAAACAAGTGCATGCATTGGCTCCCTTAATGCCACCCTACCACCCGGTTTTTGAGAGAGGGAAAACCAATGGGTTTTTCCTCTTATTTTATCTAATATACACAAAATGTTTTTGTGTGATAAATTCATTCTTTATCATTCTAATTCTTTGAGTTTTATAGAGATAAAAAAAACTCTCATTCTTCCTCCTCCCAAAACCCAAAATATTAAGTGTTCCATAATATTTTTGGGTCAATTTTCTACAAAATTAATATTATCTAGTATTCATAATATTAATTTTAATTAACAGAAAGCTTTGGGTATAAATCCTTGGGAGAGATCCTACACTTGGGTCTTAGTTCATCCAAAAGGGAAAGCTCAAGAACAAGAGAGAAAGGTGATCTCTCTTGTGCCCATTAGACCGAAAATCACAATGTAAGAACAATGTTTCTTCCTTATTTTGTTTTAATGTTTGCATGCATAAGATCAATCATTAATTTTATGACAAATTAAAATTAAAACATATATGAATATGTAAGTATATAGATCTACTTTTCCTTCAATCGGTATCAAGAGCCATGGTTGTTTGCATGCAAATCGGTTAAAAGTTTTTCCGAGTTATAAAGATTAACATATAAAACTTGTAAATTTTGTGTCATTATGATATATCTCGAAATTAATTCATGCATGTTAAAATTTCTGGTCCTAAAATGTTTTAGGATATTTTGGTTAAATTTACGGATTTTTATTGTTCATATTATACAATAATGGCATTTAAATGTGATTTTATGAGTAAAAATGTCATTTTCGGTCTAAAATTAGCTATACTTCGAATTTTCCAGTGATTTTTGGATATGTTGTCACATATATTATTTTGCGATAACCTGTAAATTTTCATAATTTTTGGACTTGTTATGCTCGAAAAATGGATTTTTCATTATTAAATTCGGATTTAGGTGAAAAATAGGTTAATATGAGATAAATATCGAATCTGGTCATAGAAATTTAGTATGTTGTCACATGCAATTTTATAAGATGTGTGTAAAATAATGGGCTATAATGAAGTCTTTTTGCATGATTTATGGATTTTTGAAGAAAAATAGCATAAATAGTGACATTATTAGTGAAAAATTAATAAAACATAATCTATGACTAAGGAAAAACGTCCAATGTTGCATTTTATTATCTTTTTCAGATCTAAAATTGAAAAGTTGATGAATAAAATTTTTCTCATGTTTTTATGATTATTTTATTAAAAACCGATAAACCGCAACATTGTTTTTCCGGAAAATTTTCGAAATTTTTTGACCTAAGGTTTTGAACAATATGAGTGTCATGGTATTTTTCCAGAATGTTCATGAGTTTAAATTTCAAATTTCAAATTTATTTGAAATTTTGTGATTTATTTGAAGTTTATAGCTTATTTTTGTAATTTTTTAGTCCATTAATGAACAATTTTAGAAATATGAGTTAATTATGGTCAAATTATTAGTGAAGACTAAATTTTGAGTCCTAAGTGGTTAGGGTAATTAACTTGTGCATAAATATGAATTTATGTAATTTTTGTGATTATAAAATGTTGAAATCACGCAAATCCATAAAAACCGAGTAATATACGATATTGGCAAATTAAAGGCGATTTAGCATAAAATTGGGCATGTTCATACATATTATAATGCTGCATTTTTCTTTATGATTGTCATAATTTTAATTTATGTAATTTTGAATTATGTAATTTTACTTAGTATGGCCTTAGATTTTAATTGGTATTTCCCGAAATGTATGGGAATATCGATTCGGTTGTAATTTTATTGTGATCTCGTATCACCGTTTTGTAATTTAATAGATTTATTTTATTTTAGTTACAAATGTATAATAGGAAATTATGTAATTTATTATGTAATTTTATTCATTCCGGAGTTCCCAAAGACGGATTTCTTCAAGAATGGCGATACATAAAGACGGTGTTACCTCGAGATGCGTGCCACAACCGAAGTTCAAGGGACCAATGGAGTTGGTTTCCGAATTTGTAATAGTTAAATAGTTTTTCTATTTTAGGAAAGGCCATACTAGGATTTATTTATTTTATGCTTGAATTTTATTTTATGTCACATGCATCGCTAAATCGCCATAACTAAAACATGCATCCTTGTTTTATCGAGTTTATCGACCGTGTCAATTAGAATTATCGTAGTTCACCGCTTTAGTTCACTTAAAACGTGATAGATAATAAATTGACATGACCTCTCGCTAAAACAATCAATTGAGACATAGCCTTACCAAAGAGTAGAAACCATGAAAACCTATTTCGTGAGGGAGTGCACTCGGCCACACCGGGGTATAAACCTTGTTACGTAGGGGAAGTGGATGATAAATGTCTATCCACCGAATTCATGTTGATAAGGGTTTCATCGGCCACACCGTGCCCAAGTTAAATATGGGTTTGGATCATGGACACATTTATTCGAAATTTGGATTGAACTCAACAAAAGTTTTTCGATGAGGGTTTTATCGGCCACACCGTCCCCTTGTTGAATGTGTTTTGGGCTAAAGATATATGTTAATGTAATATTATCGACCAAGAGTTCTAAAAGTAGAATCGATTAAACGTTAATCCACCGAGTTATATTGATAAGGGTTTCATCGGCCACACCGTGCCCAAGTTAATATGAATTTGGGTCTTGGAATCATTTATCTAGTTGGGCAGAGGTCACTAGAAAAATGCATAAAACTTGTTTAAATCATACATTTTTACGAGTATTATTATTAAAACGACATTTGTTTTACTCCTTATATTTTGTTTTGTAGACCACTTCTTTTTCTCATTACAAATGACAACACCAACACCAAACGCCACACCTTTCGCTAATAGTTCATGGCTCCGATCCTTCATGGATCGATGTAAACTTGAAAAGAATGGGTCAAATTTCTCCGATTGGGATGCCCAACTCAAATTGGCCGCCCAAGGTGACGACAAGCTTCGTTACCTTACCGAGGCCTCTCCACCCGAACCTACCACTAGGTCGACCACCGCCACTAGGGAAGCATATGAGGCTTACCAAAAGGAGTCCGCCGCAATGAAAAATGTCTTGATATTTGCGATGCAGGCGGACCTCCAAAGGAGAGCCTTTAAAATGGGCAATGCTAATGAGATTTACTCAAAACTTGTGACAATGTTTTCACAAACTCCGCGGATCGTCCAATATGAGGCGGCCGCGGCATTCTTTGATCTCGACTTCAAAGAGGGCCAAAAGGTTAGCCCTCATGTGCTCAAACTTATAGAGCTTGTCGAGACCTTGAAAATTCAAAAGGTTGAAATTCCCAAAGAACTCATTGTAGATAGGATTCTATACTCCTTGTCCAAAGTGAAAGCGTATGTTCAATTCCGGGTGAATTTTAACATGCAAGACAAGGATGTGTCTCTTGAAAAATTGCACAAGTTACTTGTGCAAGCCGAAAGGGACATGGATTTAAATGTGAACCCACCCAAGGATGTGCTTAACATAAGCACTAAGAGTAAGGGGAAGTTCAAGAAGAATGGGAGGAAGGGTAAAAAGCAAACTCCCACATTCACCAAAGCTAAGACTTGTGAAGCTAGCACTTCAAAAATCAAGAAGGGTCCTCTTGATAAATGCCATTATTGTAATGGTATGGGACATTGGAAAAGAAATTGTTCCAAATACCTTGGTGATATTAAGGCTGGAAAGATCACTCCAGTAGGTAAATGACTATCCTTCTTTTATGTTTCTAATTCAACTATGGTATTATGATGCAAAGTTGTGATAATGTATCTCCCTTTTTATTGTAAATAGGGCCTCCACCAAGCAAAGACAAGGGAAAGGAAAAGCAAGCATGAGAAACCATCAAGAAGCTAGGGATAGCTTTCATGGAGCTTTGCTTTTCATTGTCTTATTTTAAATTATGTTTTGGATTTTAGAACCTTAAGTTTCCATGTTCGACATGGAAAGGTATTTTGGATAATGGGTTGTATTTGGATAATGGTGACTTGGTTTGCAACCCAAGTCACCCGTTTTATCATTTTATCCTTTTGTTCTAAAATCCATGTTTAAATGCGTGTTCTTAGAAACATATAACTTAAAGTGATCTAATAGACAAATATAATGACGGGTTTCATTATATGTCCACATGCTTAAGGCTTGTGTATGATCAGTTATAAAGCGATTTTGAGTCTATGAACTCTCTTAAAGGAATGTCAATCACCAAGTACACATATGAAATCTAAAACTATTAGTCAATCTATGAGATATTTCTCCTTATACTTCAAATCATTATTTGTGTCTCATATGCTATCTTTGAATCTATAGTGTATTTATTCTAAAGATAGAGTGGGAGAAAAATGAGGACACAACACACGAGACAAGATAAAAATTGTGTACTTGTGTAAATGAAGATCTACGCAAGAGAGAATGATTTGAATGAAGGTATATCTATTTACATAGTATACCGAATAGATGAGATCTATGGTCTCAAGTTAGTTCTATATGACTAAGGAGACCAAGTGAAGTAATCATAAGAGTATATTCTCAAGATAACTACACGAGGAGACCAAAAGAAAGTTTTGGAAGAAAAATGACTAATGTAAAGTCTTAACAAGTTTTTGACTAAGTTCTATATGATAAGTTTTGACCAATAGTTTCAACCTTGAGATTTACTTAAGAGCCTAATTGAATCGTAGTAACTTACTAGTTATGATCGAGTTGCAAAGATTGATACACCGATATCTTCAATGGCCAAGTTTTAACCACGCAAATGTCATTGCTTAACCTCATTATGAAATGGTTAAACCTCCTTCCGAAAGGGTATTTCAAAGGACGTGTTCTAGATATTATTTATATTTGAAAAATGACATTGCTACACATCATTATGACATGAGTGTGTTAGAGATTTAAAATCTCTTTCCGTAAGGTTAAAAAAGAGACCTCTTCGAAATAGGTATTTTGAAGGGATATGATTGGAACATATATGGTTTTGTCTTAATAACTTGGCAATGCAATTTATATTTCAATTCTTGAAAAGTTTCGATTGAGAAGTCAATTTCGAAATATGTGGAATTGAGTGGGAGTTAGGAAATTATCATGTGAAGACATGGAATTTAGTGGGAGCTATCATCCTTTGAATGTTTACAACTCATTACTCATTAAAGAATGACGAGCTAACACCTTCCTTCATAGAGGAAGCATTTGAGTTTTCAATTCTGGATGAAAATGGACTATGATGAATCCAATTACATCAAGAGATGTTGGATAAGTATTGGGAGATACACATCGAATCAACAGAAACATAGGTTATTCATCTAAATGAAATGGAATTGCCATTAGCAGTCATGGTCGTTCCTTGAACCTAAATATAGTTGATGTCATGATTAAAAATTACTAATGTTTCCGCCATTAGAATAATCATGCACATGTCCAAATAATGAATCATATGCATAAGAGCATGATGATTCATTGGGAAGCCACAATAGAAACGTCATGAATTCTCGAGTAGAATCCGATGAGCGATTTCGGTGTTTGTCAGAATGCTCTTATATGTGTCAAAAGGTTGCGCATATTAATGAAAATCCGAGCACATGTAAGGATTTATGAGAATCCTAAATCTTTCAAGCCTAGAAAGAGAAATAAGAAATTTTGGAAAGATAGTTAGTTGAATAAGAAGTTACTCAAAACTAATCTTTCCTAACTATGCTAGGACTTGTGAGAAGTGCTAGGCCAATCGTCTTGGCAAATTGTTGCAAGACTCTACAAAACATGTACCTAGTGCATTGTATGTGGATGGAGTACTTGATTAGTACGAGTTATATCATTCACCACAAATTCGTTCGTTATGTGATAATCGATAAGAAAGTTCTTTCAAGATAAAGAACCAAAACCGAGGTCGGGGACCTTGATGTGTACTTGGTAAGATTCATGCTATGAGAGAGAACATGAATGTAAAGGAAATTGCGATTATAAGAAGTTTGAACACATGGACACATGACATGTTAAACTTCTATTCCAATCAATAAGTGTTTACACTTACGATATACATCACAAGGTTGTAATATGATATTGACTACCCGAGTGTGATGTCGACATTTGTCGTTTGAGTTATTATTAACTCACCTTGTACATTGTTACATCCAAACGGGTTGTGGAGACAATTGAACCCCGTTAAAGTGAACACGGATTAACATTGTATTTGCCCATAGTCACTTGTATGAGGTGACGTCTCGAAGTGACTAGAGTGTGATGCGATTGATGGCAAGTTAAAGTGCCATAGAGTCATGTGAGATGACTAGTCGATCTCATAGGCTGACTGTTAGGAACATTTTGTCGGGCCTAATGACCGCTTATAGAGTTATGGCAAATTTATATAGCCTGGTCGTGGCGAGAGCTACTATAGTATTCGAATGAGTCGATTCTTTTGACTAAAGACTGTTCACCTAAGATGGCACAGTTTCAGATTAACTTTGATTTGTGTTACTACGACCTTCGTAAATGGGGTCAAATGGGCATATTTTGGGTTATGATGGCTGTGGCTAGTCGAAGGGAATGAGTGCGATAGGAATTGTCCACCCCTAGTCAGGGTTATAACAATATCTCAGGGCCACTCGAGGAGTAATGAACTGGAAATGCGTGGCCACGCTAGGAAAGTATCTATGATAGATAAATCCGGTCAATCAGTTATTCTCCAGATCGAGGAAACCACTCTCGATATGATCACTTGCAAGTACGACCTGAAAGACACCTTGCATTGAGTGGGAGATAGTAATAGGACAAGAGATTTGGTGACGCACACTTGTCGAGGACAAGTGGGAGATTGTTGGAATATGTGTCCTCCGACAATAATGCGATCACGACTGTTGATCATGATGATCACATGTTTAAATCTCATTATAAAGAATACAATTGGGAAGTAATTTTTTTACTGTCAACTGATCAACATATATCGGTAATGATTGGCTGACTAGAGTTTGACATTACTGTCGTGCGACGGTGGTGATCAGTTGATCCCCTAGGTCATACCTATAGGGCAACACTCTTAATTGATCATTTAATTAATCGTATAACGTTACGAGTTAATTAAATTACTTGAAAATTGACGGACGATTTTGGAAGTAAAATTTACGTATCACATTGAAATTGATTAAAATGAGATACGGTCTGAGTATTTGAATTGTATCATTACTCAGATGAAATTATTGTTTAAGGAAACAATTAAATTGAATGAATTATTATAAATACAATTTATTGTGATTTATAATTGGAGAAATATTTTGGTACAAGTAATTATGAATTACTAAAGTCGATTTTTGTATGTGACGTATTTTTAATAATACGTTGATTTTTAATATGTTAAAAATGCACAACAAATTTATGTAACATATGACATGTGACATATTGACAAATTGACAAAAATAATATGGAATCCATATTATCAAATGTACCAAAATTAAGGGGTGGTTTAAGCAAATATTGTGTTTGTTTAAACTAGTGGTAAACATAATGATTGTTGATCATGATGATCACATGTTGGAATATGTGTCCTCCGACAATAATGCGATCACGACTGTTGATCATGATGATCACATGTTTAAATCTCATTATAAAGAATACAATTGGGAAGTAATTTTTTTACTGTCAACTGATCAACATATATGATTGTTGGAATATGTGTCCTCCGACAATAATGCGATCACGACTGTTGATCATGATGATCACATGTTTAAATCTCATTATAAAGAATACAATTGGGAAGTAATTTTTTTACTTGTCAACTGATCAACATATATCGGTAATGATTGGTGACTAGAGTTTGACATTACTTGTCGTGGACGGTGGTGATCAATTGATCCCCTAGGTCATACCTATAGGGCAACACTCTTAATTGATCATTTAATTAATCATATAACGTTACGAGTTAATTAAATTACTTGAAAATTGACGGACGATTTTGGAAGTAAAATTTATGTATCACATTGAAATTGATTAAAATGAGATACGGTCTGAGTATTTGAATTGTATCATTACTCAGATGAAATTATTGTTTAAGGAAACAATTAAATTGAATGAATTATTATAAATACAATTTATTGTGATTTATAATTGGAGAAATATTTTGGTACAAGTAATTATGAATTACTAAAGTCGATTTTTGTATGTGACGTATTTTTAATAATACGTTGATTTTTAATATGTTAAAAATGCACAACAAATTTATGTAACATATGACATGTGACATATTGACAAATTGACAAAAATAATATGGAATCCATATTATCAAATGTACCAAAATTAAGGGGTGGTTTAAGCAAATATTGTGTTTGTTTAAACTAGTGGTAAACATAATGATTGTTGATCATGATGATCACATGTTGGAATATGTGTCCTCCGACAATAATGCGATCACGACTGTTGATCATGATGATCACATGTTTAAATCTCATTATAAAGAATACAATTGGGAAGTAATTTTTTTACTGTCAACTGATCAACATATATGATTGTTGGAATATGTGTCCTCCGACAATAATGCGATCACGACTGTTGATCATGATGATCACATGTTTAAATCTCATTATAAAGAATACAATTGGGAAGTAATTTTTTTACTGTCAACTGATCAACATATATCGGTAATGATTGGCTGACTAGAGTTTGACATTACTGTCGTGCGACGGTGGTGATCAGTTGATCCCCTAGGTCATACCTATAGGGCAACACTCTTAATTGATCATTTAATTAATCATATAACGTTACGAGTTAATTAAATTACTTGAAAATTGACGGACGATTTTGGAAGTAAAATTTATGTATCACATTGAAATTGATTAAAATGAGATACGGTCTGAGTATTTGAATTATATCATTACTCAGATGAAATTATTGTTTAAGGAAACAATTAAATTGAATGAATTATTATAAATACAATTTATTGTAATTTATAATTGGAGAAATATTTTGGTACAAGTAATTATGAATTACTAAAGTCGATTTTTGTATGTGACGTATTTTTAATAATACGTTGATTTTTAATATGTTAAAAATGCACAACAAATTTATGTAACATATGACATGTGACATATTGACAAATTGACAAAAATAATATGGAATCCATATTATCAAATGTACCAAAATTAAGGGGTGGTTTAAGCAAATATTGTGTTTGTTTAAACTAGTGGTAAACATAATGATTGTTGATCATGATGATCACATGTTGGAATATGTGTCCTCCGACAATAATGCGATCACGACTGTTGATCATGATGATCACATGTTTAAATCTCATTATAAAGAATACAATTGGGAAGTAATTTTTTTACTGTCAACTGATCAACATATATGATTGTTGGAATATGTGTCCTCCGACAATAATGCGATCACGACTGTTGATCATGATGATCACATGTTTAAATCTCATTATAAAGAATACAATTGGGAAGTAATTTTTTTACTGTCAACTGATCAACATATATCGGTAATGATTGGTGACTAGAGTTTGACATTACTCGTGCGTGCGACGGTGGTGATCAGTTGATCCCCTAGGTCATACCTATAGGGCAACACTCTTAATTGATCATTTAATTAATCATATAACGTTACGAGTTAATTAAATTACTTGAAAATTGACGGACGATTTTGGAAGTAAAATTTACGTATCACATTGAAATTGATTAAAATGAGATACGGTCTGAGTATTTGAATTGTATCATTACTCAGATGAAATTATTGTTTAAGGAAACAATTAAATTGAATGAATTATTATAAATACAATTTATTGTGATTTATAATTGGAGAAATATTTTGGTACAAGTAATTATGAATTACTAAAGTCGATTTTTGTATGTTACGTATTTTTAATAATACGTTGATTTTTAATATGTTAAAAATGCACAACAAATTTATGCAACATATGACATGTGACATATTGACAAATTGACAAAAATAATATGGAATCCATATTATCAAATGTACCGAAATTAAGGGGTGGTTTAAGCAAATATTGTGTTTGTTTAAACTAGTGGTAAACATAATGATTGTTTGCTTTAGTAGCCATGCAACCCTAGTTTATCTTGTGAAGATAAACAAGTGCATGCATTGGCTCCCTTAATGCCCCCCTACCACCCGGTTTTTGAGAGAGGGAAAACCAATTGGTTTTTCCTCTTATTTTATCTAATATACACAAAATGTTTTTGTGTGATAAATTCATTCTTTATCATTCTAATTCTTTGAGTTTTAGAGAGATAAAAAAAAAACTCCCATTCTTCCTCCTCCCAAAACCGAAAATATTAAGTGTTCCATAATATTTTTGGGTCAATTTTCTACAAAATTAATATTATCTAGTATTCATAATATTAATTTTAATTAAGAGAAAGCTTTGGGTATAAATCCTTGGGAGAGATCCTACACTTGGGTCTTAGTTCATCCAAAAGGGAAAGCTCAAGAACAAGAGAGAAAGGTGATCTCTCTTGTGCCCATTAGACCGAAAATCACAATGTAAGAACAATGCTTCTTCCTTATTTTGTTTTAATGTTTGCATGTATAAGATCAATCATTAATTTTATGACAAATTAAAATTAAAACATATATGAATATGTAAGTATATAGATCTACTTTTCCTTCATTACCAACTTCTTTTCTAGTTTCGGTGATGATGATAGCACTTGGATTTGTCAATCCTTCCAAAGTAGAAGGAGAATTCTCATAACATTGATGACCGGATACCTTAGGTATTGAGATTGTGGGTACTAAATCTCCACAAGTAAGCTCATTTGCAAGTTTGTTCTTTAGCTTTTCCACCAAGTACCTATTGTATGACCATTTAACTTTTTGGAGAAGGTCCATCATAACATCTCCAACAATCATAGGTTCCATGATGGGTGTGAAATGGTCTTCATAGGCAATAGGAAAGAGACATTCATTTTCTTCATGATAGCATATCTCAAATTTCTCAAGGATCGGCTCCTCGAGTGAGGTGATTTCACAAGTCCATTCCTCTCCTTTATTCCAAAGGTCCTTGCAAGACACATGTTCCTCATAAGCTTCTTTCACGATCTTGTCATCATGGCTATCTTCATATGAATCATAAATGGGGGCTTCACTCTTCTTCAATAACTCTTCCTCCACCATCTCAATATTCACATCAAAAGACACACCCTCATAGTCACAAAGGTTAAGAGTATTTGGCTAACTCAACCTCATATCTTCTTAATCAAATACCACACTTTCATACTCACAAGAGCTCAAGGAGATTGGCTCTTCCCACTTCATATCTTCTTCATCAAAGGTTACTCCTTCGAACTCGCATTCATGGACAATGTTGAAGGATTGGTGGGGAGTAGTTACTTAGGCTCCCTTCATTTGGGCAATTTGAATTGCCAACTCCTCACCATGAGTAACAATGCTTTGAAGAACATTGTCCCTATTTTGGCTCTCTTCAAGCACTTGTTTGAAGAAGTTTTGTTGATCTCCCATCATTTGGAGGATCACATTTTGAATGGGCTCATCTTCTTGTTGTGGGTGGGTGTGAAAATGGTTGTATTGTGGCATTTGGAATTGGTTGTAAAGTGGGTATTGGAAGGGTAGTTGTTGTGGATAATGGATGTGGGGATTTTGGTGGGAAAATTTGGGGTAGTAGTTAGGATTTTCATTGTATGAATTGTAAGGTAGGTTTATGTTGACTTGCTCCTTAAACTCCCCATACCCATTGTAGTCATACTCAAAATATCCACCACATACTCCATATGTCAAGTCTTGAGCCATTATAGCTAAGACAAGGAAACAACTACAACCAAGGAAACTACAGAAAAATGGTAAGAATGACCTTGAGGAACAAGTTCCTCAAGGTTTAAGCAAAATTAAAATAGACAAACATACAAGAACGTAATCACGAAACACCGTCCCCGGCAACGGCACTATTTTGATGGTCACGTGGTCGTCACACGCCCAATCAAACACATTTATATTTCTCAACAAACAACTAGATAGTGGTTAAGTCGAGGTCGATCCACGGGACAGTGTGCTTTGGGTTATAAGTCTATCTATCTCAATTTATGCTAGTGTCACAATTGATTTAGGTTGGAGTTGGTGAATCTAAACTAATGAAAGCAATAAAGTAAAATAAGCAATAAAGCAAATAAAGATGTAAACAAATAGTAAAGGATACTAGGATATCATGGGATCATAGGGGAATCATGGTAAGATAGCATAAATGAGTTATATATATATATATATATGCAAGCAATTTATTATTGTTGGATTTTAAGTTAGTTCATGTCATATAGTTCATAAGAAGATTTGGGTCCTGGAGCCGAGTCATTTGTGACTGTACAACACCTACAAGTCGACTTAATTCTTCTTATTAAACCACATGCATGATAAACCAAATCCTAGGGAAACTTACATCCCGGAGTCGAGTCATTTGCGACTGTACAACACCTACAAGTCGATTTGGGTTTTCCCTACTCAAAAACATGCGTCGTCTAATAAGGCTTGAGTTGGTTTATATCTTACAAGCCTCATTAAAAAGATAAGAGAAGCATGCTAGATTGTCAATCAAGCATTTCATCAAACATAATATGTGCAATAGTTGAGGAACAATAAGCAAGCATTCATATGAACTCATTAAGTATAGATTTATCCCATGATTAACTCCCTAATCCCTAATTAATCCTTGTTAAACAACTACTCACTCATTATCATGGGAGACATGTTATTAATGGTGTCAATCATCACAACAAGTATAAACATGATAAGAGATTGAGGAAATAAACAATAAACAGTAAAGAGATTATACCAAACTTAAGATGAATAATTGGAAAGGAAAGAATAATAGAAGAAAACTTGGATGATTGATGAAGAGTTGTCAATTCTCCAACAATAAGCCAATAATCTTCAAATTACCCAATAATAAACTTGAACAATAATTAAGGAAGGATTAATGTGTAATTTTGTGGAATGATTGAGATTAATCTATTCTAATCTACCGCTAATCTAATCTAAGGAAGGTTTGCCTCCAATAACAGGGCTTTTTCTCTCCTAAGGGAACTTAAAATCCCTTGATTATGACAAATGGAGTATATATAGTGATACATCATTAGGTTAAGTAAGGATAGATAAGTAAATAACAATGAATAGAGAATTGCAAGTCCCGAGGGAAATGCGCGGATCAAGCTGCTGCTCCCACCACAATTCGCTCGTATTGGCTTGAAGCATGTCTAGTCTGTATGGAGATCCACTCATCCTGTGCAGGAGCCGCTCGGATCAGGACACTGCAATCCGCTCGTCCCGTGTAAAGGACGCACGGATCCTGGCACACGATTCATCCTCGCTTAAAGGCCTATGATCTATGTATACTCTTTATTCTTACTTCTTTGGTCATTGTTCTTGCCTCCTCTTTATACTAGTCCATCCAAGATCGTCAACAAGCTTCCGAATATGCGCGAGAGACGGGAATTCCGCCTCATTATCTCCTTTCCTATAAGACATATAAAATGCACTAGGAAAGCAAAATAGGAAGGAATTGACGGATAAAATGGCCATGAAATGCTATATTACTATGCAAAATAGGTTCAATTAGGGGACTAAATATGCGCAGTTAAGAGTCAGTTCAATACCCTCACCTTTTCGAGCAAGTATGAGTCGGTTACAAGGTCGTAACCAAGTTTCTAGAGGGGTAGGACGTATTACGCAAGTACAAGTAACACGAAATTATTAATCTTTTACTTAGCCGTATAAATTTTGGTTGGTCATAGCATAGTAGTTTTGATACCCGACTCACCGCCTTTCCCTTTGAGAATTCGATGGGATATAGAACTTTTGACCTTTAGTGTGTCGGGTGTGAACTTCGGGGATGAAGTTCTTTTTAAGGGGGGAAGATTGTAATACCCCTCATTTACATAGACTAGACTTGACTAAGAAGACGATTCACTCGGCTAAGTGGAGCCCCACTCGACCGAGTGAAGGACCGAGTGGCACTGGACAGTATTCTGGAAGCCTGTAAAGTTGGTCACTCGACTGAGTGACCATCCACTCGACCGAGTGGAGCTACCACTCGAAAGAGTGGACCGGCCACTCGACCGAGTGTCGGTCGAGTGCGGCTTATACGAGAATATTGTTGGTGAGATGTCGCTTTCGGAACCTTATAATTTCAGATTTCACACGCAAAACCCTTCTCCAACACTATTCACACCACTCTCTAAACTCCTCCAATATCTCTCTAAATTCCTCAC
The DNA here is from genome assembly GCF_048544455.1 of Silene latifolia. Taxonomy (NCBI): domain Eukaryota; kingdom Viridiplantae; phylum Streptophyta; class Magnoliopsida; order Caryophyllales; family Caryophyllaceae; genus Silene; species Silene latifolia. The sequence continues at coordinate 87,453,681 of NC_133535.1, forward strand.
CAACAAACCCTCTCAAAACCCTAATTCCCTTGAGAAGATTCTTGCCTCCTTTGTTCTTCCAATTGGTTATATGTTAATCTACACTCCTTCTTCCCTTTAATCTTGTCTTAACAATCTTATTTACTTGTAGATTACTCTATACTTAATTAGGTTATATGAATTAAAGGGAATATTTATAGGGGTTTAATTAGTATGGTTATTATAATAGATTGTAGTATTGATTGTAGCAATTAATATGTGTAGGGAGCTTCATTGAGGAGCATTTCTAGTGATTAGCTTGTGGATTGGTGAAGATAAGCTTGAGGTAGGGTTTTCCCTACTTAGATATGGTGATATTAGTGTTTAATTATGCGTTTATTATCACTAATTGCATTTGTCTCATGATAGTTGCATTATAACATGTTTTGGTAATTAGGGTTTATCACATAAGATGATTTCATGATATTTAGGTTAAGATGAATATGGTAAATTATCACAAAAATGATTACATCGCATGATAACATGTTAAAGAGCAATTAAATGGTAAGAAATGAATCAGTGAAGAGTTGAGCATGATTATAGTTGTTTTGATAATGTGGTTGCATAGTTGTGTTGTTTGGACTTGTCTTATTCTTGGTTTGTTGGACATTGGAGGATGTTGAAGGATCTTTGGTTCCAATTTTGGAGACGGAAGGCGGTTGGGAAACCGTCTCCCGCTCAAGTCACTCTTGGAGCTTCCCACTCCAAGGGGAATGTGAACATTTAGTACTTGGGTTACGGAGGGACTCGTGTAGTGAGGCACGACGTCTGGCAGGGGACTCGAGTCGCACTCGGGCCCGGTATCACAGACGTGTTCCGTGTACCTTGTGTGTGTTAGTGACGTCATGGGCGTGTCCGGTCACCGGTTGTGTGGATGTGTCTTGGAGGGTGATTTCTTATCTCTCATTGTACCTTGTTGGTTTCATCTTGCATTGTCATATGTTAGGTAAGTTTAGTTTCGCATGCATTGAACATTTATATCATTAAGCTAACACTTAGGTTTTAATGATCTGTGGTGAACCATATGGTGATTTCCACCCATATGGGGAGCAGTGTTGTCAGATTAGTATGATTCATTCGAGGGCTTGGGAGCGGTCTTCACTTGTTGTCATCACTTGGGTATATCTTAGTTTTTTTTACATTTAAACTCCTATCTTTCGATTGGGTTGTATAACATTTGGGATGGTATTTGCATCCCCCAACTTGTAACCACTTAATCGTAACTTATCTATTTCCTTATGTTGAGTTGGGAACTTCTTTACATGATTGTTCTCACTACAAAATTTTGGAAACCAAGTGTTATGATGCCTCCATGTGTTGGGGATGCCTAAAGGAAAGGGTCCCAACTTATGGGAGTGTTACAGTCTTGGTTTCCCGAGGCACTGAAATCGGAATTAAAATTAAGAAACTTCGTTCTTTATATAAATAACAAGTTTAGTTATTATTACAAACATAAACTAATGAATACATGAAATATAACTCGTCTATGACCATGTCATCCATGCTACACTACTCGACTCCGAGTCCAAGGCGCGGCCCAAATCCCGATCATGTCAACAAGCAAAACCTGCACTCAACCTGCTCCCCATATGATCGGAAATATCATATGGATCGACAAAGGCCACCCCGAAAATAGGTGACAATTACACAGACACACGAACGTCAGTTTCAATAAATAAATAAAGTGTGACATGACACGAGTGTGTGAATATGCAACATGACTATAATATAGATGACATGCTACAAACAACCACCACCACGGTACCGGGACACACCCAGACATACCGATAACCACAGTGGTACCGGAACACGCCCACACATACCAACAACCACAAACAGGTACCAGGACACGTCCAGACGTACCGGGTCTGGAAGCCAACCGGATCCCCTGCCAGACGTCGTGTCTCAACCACACGAGTCCCTCTGTAACTCAAGCCATTAATGTGCACATCCCTCTTGGAGTGGAAAGCTCCAAGAGGCTACTCAAGCGTAAAACGGTCTCCCAAACGCCTTACGTCTCCATATCAACAAGTAAGCCACCATGTCCTCCGACATACAAGATAATACAATCAATGCAAGATACCACACAATAGGCCAATTATCGACTCATCCAATCAACTTAACCAATATCATGTTATAATGCAATGACCACTAAAATACGACTCATATGACCATTCAAACGTATATTAAAACTGAGTAGGTTAAACCTACCTTTTAGCATACTCCGTAGAGAGTCCGGCTAATAATAATTTTCCACAAAAACCGTCACCTAAATATAATAATTAAATATATTTAATTACTAACTAATCTAATTAAATTAAATACAAAATCAATTAATTAAATAAATAAAACTCGTCTTAAGCTACATAAATCTCGTCTTAATACACTACCTTAACACCCGACATATACCTACCAACCACTGCCAAAGTAGCCACCACTGCCCGCTGCCACCGTGGGCCACGACCACGGGCCATGGTGGTCCACGAACAGCACCCCATAACCACCAACACCCGACACCAACAACAGAAACACCCGCAACAACACACCCAAACACACGCCCAACATCTTCCCTTTAAAGCCACCATCACGCCACAACCTTCACCACCACAGTGACCTCCCCTGACCACGGTAGACCCTACCGCCAGCTGTGGACATGGGCCACCTGCACGCCCAGCTGATCTTTGGACACGCGGCAGTCTGAAAACCACGCTTGGTGGCGTAAAAATGCTTTCGACCGGATAGCTTTTGATCGGTCAATTTAGTCTCGGCAAGGGTCTCGAAATGACACAAGAGATGTTTGGAGTCGCCACCAAGCATTTGTGGGATGCTTGGAACCCGTTCGAATCTACTTATACCTAGGTCAACCATGGAAAAAAGCGGTGTTTGACATAGATACTAAAGATAAGGAGTTGTCCCTTTTTAGCATCTTATCTCTAGAATGACTCTCGTTCGTCCTGGATAAGGTCGTCCACTATCCAAAGTTTCTGAGTAAGAGGTGAAGGTACGTATTGGGAAACCCTTTAATCGGACACCCAATCCCGCCCGCGGTAGCGGCATCTACTGATCGATCTTGGTTGGTTAAATGCAAAAGTTGATAAAACGGATAAATGCATGAATGCGCGCATCCACAAGTTTAAACCTAACATGTGAGCTTTCTATGTCGGTTGTTTTTCCAAATATCAAGTAGTTGATGTCAAGTTGGATTTAAAGTTTATTTACATGCATGACGGAAATTAAACATCCATTTACCGAGTTAGGTTTATGGTGCATAACGTGATCCATTTGTCTTAGAAAGGCGTTTTGCAAATATAAAGTAAGAGGGCAGACTTGCCATCTGATCCGTCCTGTATTCGGGTTAACCAATATCGGGATCGTCCTACACAAGTGCTGGAAAGGAAGCAGGACCTGAATCAGGCAGCCTATTGAGGCACGAGCCTTCAGGCGATGCAAGAGGACCTGTCCTGGTTTGAAAACTGGAAATCAGTAAGCCTGTTTAGGTGCGAGGCAGCAGACGATCCAAAGGGACGTCTCCTGACTGTTGAAAATGTTTGTAAAACGGTTTGTAAGAGGGTATTTGAACCCGTCTTTGTTTGAAAAGGTTGTTTCGACCGCTTTTGTGTTAATATGAAGAACGAGAGTTGAATAATCATCATTGTATTGACGATATTCGGTGTCGGGTTCGGTTTTTCAAGCTTGACATGAATAGTTTTGAAAAATGTTGATTATGAACTAATTGTATTAAGTTCATTGTTTGTAATTAGTCAATGTTCATCATCGTACTCGGATTTAAACCGACATGGTATGTGGAACCAAGGATGACTATGCATGTATGACTAATATGTTTGTTTTAAAATGTAAAGAAATGAATAAAAGGCTTTAAAATACCTTTTAAAATGTGATTAACCAAATATTATCACCGAAACACGGATTAAACTATCATAGTATAAGGAGCCAAGGGTGAATACATCTTTTGGTTAAAAATATTTATCATAAAAATGATTTGAAATGGTAAAAACAGGTTGTAAAATGAAATGAAAATGGAAAGAACAAACTCAAACACGTTTGAATTCTAACCCGGACACCCCATTGAGGCGCGAGCCACCTAGTTGTGACTAGGGGCTTATGTTTCCGGTCAAAACTCGGTTTTGGCTCATTCGATCCGTATTTTGGACCATGTTATGCATGTTTTAGCATGTTAAGGTTATAAAAACAGATAAAAAGACATGAAAGAAGAGGATTATTACACCCTCATACTTACATGCTAGGTTGTAGACGAGAAATCGACGGAAGTGTAAAACCTTGTTAGGTCGGAAAACTCGGTTGAAAACCGTTTTAGCAAGGTAAAGAGTGTTTGTTTAGTTTAGTGATTGTGTAGTTGGTCAAAGCGGTCGGTCAAGTGATTTAATGCATGATGACGGTACCAAACAATGTGTATGGCTTGTATTTTTGATCGGTAGGTCGAAAATACGTGTCGGTTTGTGACTTGAGAAGTCGAGTCTAGAATGTTAAGGGAAAAATGAGGGGGGGACACTCGCGTACCTTCAAATTATGGCATTTGAGGGGTATTTATAGAGGATTAAGTGGTTGTGTGCGTTTTGAGAGACGTGGCCGCATGGGCTACTCGAAGAGGCGCGAGCCATTTCGCGGGTCTTCGAGCTTGCTTGTCACTATCACACAATTGAAATCATGATTTGTTCTATCCTAGGTTTTGGATGGCATGATTGTTGTACTTGACCATTCAAGTATACCGGGTATACTTAACATGGAAGCTTTGTGATGTTTGTTTTTTGTGCTTGACTCGGTTTGACTCGTCGTTGGAGTCGGGATTTGAATTTTGAGTCCGTTTTTTGTCCGCTTTTGATTTTGACTCTAGTTAGTGTCATTGCGACCTTGTCGTTGTGCATAAAATACTCCAGGTACTTTTAAAAAGTTTTGAAAATGGTTTGTTCTCGAAATCGTTTTGACTTTTCCGACGTATAGTTATACAAAACTGTCGATTTAACGTAGTAATTCCTAAGCATGTTGTAGTCCGATAATCATCGGGTGTTTGTTAGGGAATCAACAGATACTGGGTATCTACAGAGCCCCCACTTTGACTGAGGCTTGGATAGGGCGAAATTCAAAAGTATAGCGCCCACGTCAATCGAAGATTACAACCCGGAGACCGAAGCGACGTCGAGGCGGCCCGAATTCTTTCGGGCCAAGGACCTGCCGTCGGAAAAGGCAACGCCAAGGCAACTCGGGGATACGATTCAAGGACCTGCCGTCGGGAACAGTTTAGAGTCTGTCGACTGTCCATGTGGGTCGTTTTAAGTCCGTTAGACTACGTGCAAAGGCTCGCCAGCCATAGGAAGGAGTCATACCTGAGGCATGTTCTGGATATGTCCTTGAATCGTTTCTTGTTTGCGCGCAAAGGCTCGCCAGCCGTGTTGCGGATATGATAGAGCTTGCCAGCCGCGATGAAGGTGCGTTTTGAGGCTCGCCAGCCATGTTGAAGGTGCGTTTTGAGGCTCGCCAGCCATGTTGAGGGTGAAATGATCGACTGCGGGAAATAGCCGTGTTGGACGGGCTTATTTCGAGAGGTTATTGAGTTAATGAGCTCCATGGGGAGGTTCTCGGTATCCTGCTGGGGAATTTCGGTGTTTATATTGGATGTTGTGGCACTGAAAAGAGACAGGCTTGAGCCAGGCTCCTGCGGTCGGCGGTGATTTCGAATTTCGAAGAGAGGTAACGGTTTTTAATGCCGTTGTTCGGAGTTTGTAGAAATAATGAATGTGAATTCCGCCAATTGATGTTTGTTAGGGAGATAACAGTTTCAATTCCGTCTTCTCGTGATTTGAAATTTGTGAGGAGTAGTGAATTTGAATTTCACTATTCTGTTTGAAGGAGTGACAGTTTTTAATGACGTTGTTCGAAATTGTGGGAAAATAGCGAATTTTGAATTTTGCTAATCTGTTTATTTTTGTTTGTGTTTTTTTTAAGAGTGACGGTTTTTAATTTCGTCGCTTGATATTTGTGAAAATAGCGAATTTGTCACTATTTTGTATTTTGATTTGAGTATGACGGTTTTTAATTCCCTCGTCGAAAATTTGTGAAAATAGCGAATTTGAATTTGACTATTTTTTATTTTGATTTGAGAATGACGGTTTTTAATTCCGTCATCGAAAATTTGTGAAAATAGCGAATTTGAAGTTCACTATTTTGTATTTTGATGATGGTTTTTAATTCCGTCGTTGAAATTTGTGAAAATAGCGAGTTTAAATTTCACTATTTTGTTTTTTGTTTGAAAGTGACGGTTTTAATTCCGTCGGTTGAATTGTGAAAATAGCTAGTTTGGATTTTACTATTTTGTTTTTGTGATTTGAAAATGACGGTTTTTAGTGTTGTCATTGTAATTTTGTGAAAATAGCGAATTTGAATTTCACTATTTTTTTTATTTGAAAATGATGGTTTTTAGTGCCGTCGTTGAAATTTGTGAAAATAGCGAATTTGAATTTCACTATTTTGTTGTTTTTTTTTTTTTTTTGAAAATGACGGTTTTTAGTACCAACTTTGAAATTTGTGAAATAGTGAGTTTGTGTAGAAATTGGGCCAAAAATCAAAATTTCGCTGAACAAGCAGGGTACACCCCAAAGAGGCGCGAGCCATCCTGCGATGCAAGGGGCCTCACCTTTTTTCTGTAAAAAGGCGCGAGGGGGCTGTGCACCTCATTTTCTTCGCCTTCCTCGACACAACTCGCAAAAAAAAAACCCAACAAATTCGCCATTTTCGACCTCGTCCTTTGCTTTTTTTTTTTCGTGCCATTGTCCTTATGTCATCTCAAGGTATGTAAATCCTCTTGAATCTAATTGAATTTGTTTGCCTTTTTGTTGATTGAATTAGAGCGAAACTGTAACCCCTTGAAAATTGATTTGGGCTTTTGCTTGGCCCATTTTCGAGTGAAATTGATGCTTGCATTAGGTTGGAAACCTCTTTAGGAGTATAGGGGTGCTTTTAGTTTGCATTTTGGTCCCCATTCCCGCTCTCTAGGAGAACCAAACGTGAATGAGACAAAAGACCGTCTCATTTTACAATGTTGTGCTTGTTTGCTTGAGTTGTGTGCCCCACTAGGTTGTATTGTAGTCGGGGAAGACCGTCTTTGCCATGTTGGACGTTGGTCGGGTGTCGTGAGCAAAATTTGAATTTTTGCCTTTGTGAGACGATCTTATGCTGACGAAATAAGCGTCTGTTTGGGCTCAAGCTGAGCCGTTTTGTTTTGAAATGGACCTTAACGGTAGTTTAGGTCACTTTGAGACGTTATTAATCAAGTTGTTTTGTTGTGGTTGTAATTTGAAGTTTTGACTTGTATACGCCCGAATTGGCGTAAAGTTGCCTCTTTCGAGCTGTGAAAATTGGCCTGTTGTGTCGGGAATTTTTATTGCTTATTTTTGCGGACCTTGTGTGGGCCTTGGGGTGTTGGGTGGTTTTTTGTAATTTTTGTCGTTGTTTTGACGCGACTTTTGCTTGAAAAGAAGGGCGAGTCGTCTTTCGTGAATTTTTTGTGAAGTGTTTTGCTAGATGGGTTTGGGCGGGTTTGCCGTTGTTTTTGTCTTGCATTGCAGGTGGTTTTTGTTTTTGGATTTTGTGGCGTCGTAATGCCGAAATTTCGGCTGACGTTGTTTTTGTTTTGTCCTGATTGCAAGTGAGTGTTCCTGAGCTTCTGGGCCCGCTCGGTCCGTAGCTGAGGCCTTAGAGGAGGAGGATGATCCAGGGGGAGGAGAGACGACTTTGATCTTGTCCTTGTCGACTTGTGTTTCTCCCTGGTGGCCTTTGTCCAGCCTTTGATCGTCGTTGAATTCTGATGATTGGGGGTCAACATCGGGGTGGCACCCTATGTCGTGGCTCCTTCCTATCGCTGAATTCCGACGATTGGGGGTTAACGTCGGGGCAATGCACTGTGTCACAATTCCTAATTGTCAAGTCGTCCGAAGTCTGCCAGCCATCTTTTCCTTTTTTGTCATGGAGTAGGTAAGAGAGATTACCGCCATGGTAACCACCTCTGCTTCCGCTGTTACTCCTTTCTTTTCCGTGTTGTTCCCTTCCTTTTCTGATTAGAAGGATAATGTGTGCTTAGTTCGGTGGGTGGCGGATAGGCCCCAGTTCATTTTTTTAGGCCAGTGTCTGTATGATAAATACTTGTACCGGATCCTGTTTGTATGAGCAGTCATTTTTATCAAACGTGTATTGATGTATTTCGCGTGAGGCGGTTTGTATACATGTGTTTTTTGGTTTGTAGTTTATTTGTGTGTGGCTTTTTTGTGTTGTGTTTCGGAGAATCACGGTCAACGGCTGATTCCCCATTTGCTTCAGCATTTCTTCTTGTATCGTTAGTGTAGAAAACAGGCAACAGGCAACACATATACATATACGTAAACACGGAAAAACATTTGATGAAAACAAAAATAACCACAATGGCTCGAAGTTAAAATTGAAATTGAAAAGAAACTTTGAAAATTCCGCGACAAGTCGTCACGTTTGGATTTTTCAAATGAAATTGTTTTGAAATTTCGAGAAATTAATTCGTGTTTGAATTGAATTGCATCGAATTTTGCCGAAATTGATTTGTAACTCGAGAAACTAAATTCAAACCGTCACGGATGAATTTTAAAAGAGATTTTGCGAGTGTGTTGATTTTGATTTTTTGCGAGATCAAAACTTGGATTTGCAAGAGTTTAAATTTTTGAAGAAAAATTGACGTCGTGTTATCAATTTTTGTGGAAAATACGAAAAAAATCAAAATTTTTTCTGAATTTTCGATTGACATGGAAACGATCCGTCGCGGATCGGGGCGACTAGCCCTTCCCCCTTAAAAAAGAAGAGAAAAACCCGTATGTTTAAAGCTGCGTCATGAAAACCGTGTCGGATTTCGTAAAACGCGGAAACAAGGAAATGTGAGTGTGAGAAAACACAAAAATTTCCGGATAGGCCTAAAGAGGCGCGAACCCTAAGGCGAGAAAATCTATGTGTCAGGAAGAAACACATGCAACTTGATAGGGACAAATCAAGGTGCAGATCTTGGGAATCAGCCCAAAGAGACGCGAGCCCCTAGACGATGCAAAGGAGCTTCCCCTTTTTTCGAGAAAAAGCGCTGATTATTTTGTATAAATAGGGATGTTGGCGCTTCATTGTTTCATCATCCGAAACACGAAAAAAATATCTACGAAAACCTTTCTTCTTGTTCCACAAAATAATTTATGGAAACATTTGAAAATAGGTTGCGACATTGGTGTCGGGATTTGTCGCCTCCCGAGAAGTATAAACTCGTTGTAATGGGAGTTGGTCAGTTGTTGGTGTTTCATCAAGTTAAGTTGCAATCCTCGTTCCTTGAAGCATGCTCTCGGTTTTAGGATTCGAAACATCATGTTTTCGTTTTCCCGAAAGGTGAAATTTTCCCTCTTACCGAAGAAGTGGGCGCCATTGGAGGGTGGCCGGGTTGTACTCCAGTGCTTTCTCCGACTCGGTTATGTTAAAAAGAGAAGTTTCGTTCAATGTTGGGCTTGTCGAGCAGCCAAGTAAACTTTCCCCTTGCTCCCCATGGTGTGGATATGTTGGCTCTCATCAACATCTTCTCAAACCGGTTGGATGTTAATGTCTTGGAGGTGGCTAGGAGAAGGGCTCTTGCCTTTTGCCTAGTGCATGCATACCTTCTTGTCGATGCCTTGAAGAAGGAGGGGTCAAGGTGGTATGGTAGTATGACCCTTGTGCATATAGTTGAGATATTATAGCATGGTTGGGATCCATCGTGGTTGGTGCTTGGCGAGATCATCCAAGCTTTGGACAAGAAGGGGCTTTTGTGGAGAATCTCCCTCGTTCGGATCTCCAAGGATCCTCCAAGTATGGCTCATGGAGAGGCTAAGGCATGTAGAGCCTCCGGTTGATTCTTCTTCTTACTCCTTCCGTCACCTTACTATGAGGAAGAAGTTGTATTCGGAAAGCTTTGCGTCCATCGAGGCCTATTGGACCTCGAAATTGATGGAGGAGGGTGGTCCTCATATCCGTTGGGTGGTGTCGTGGTGGAACTTGAAGTCCTTCACGGGGTTGCCCACTTCGGCCGCTAGTTCTTGCTCCTTGATGGTGGTGGGCTTGAAGGTTGCTTCCTTCATTTATCCCGAAAGGCTTATGAGGCAAATTGGCCGCCAACAAAAGGTGCCCGCTCAAGATACTCTCGTCCAAGAGAGTGTGTTTTGAAACTCCAAGCTTGTGGAGAGTTTCGAGAGGTGGTGGGCCACTCGGCCGATTTGGGAGGTACCAAACCCCGTTGCCACGACATAGGTGACCCCCGCTTATGTCAAATGGTCAAGAGCTCAAACCATGGAAGAAAGGTCCAAGTTCCGTAAGGATGAGGTCGTTGACTTGAAGTATAGGGAAGTTGGCAAGGCCAACCGTGCCTTCTTTGACGACTTTGCCGAGGAAGTTAGCCCGGATGTAGTAAGGCCACCAAAGAGGAGGTGCGCGGGTCCCGAAGAAGTGGTGGGCCGTGTATGGGCTCGGCTAGGACCGAGTATAGGATCATGAAAGAGACCAGAGACCGTCGTCGTTGTAGATCCGTTGAATATTCATTCCGAAGAGGAAGTCCATGCTAGGTGGGCCAACAGGAAGAGAAAGGGGAATATGTATCCCGAGGGAAAAGGCAAGGTTAAAATGGAAGAGGGAAGACCTCCATTACCCGTTTTACTATTATGTTGTAATAGTGTTTGTGTGTTTTTATTATGCAGCAATAGCTATGTATTGTGTATTTTTGTGCTAGTTTTACTATGTGAGATGTCTAAGTCGACATTTTAGGTTTGACAAGTTGTAGACTTGCTTAGCTTTATTTGTTGTCAAGTTTGTAATCCTTCTCATTATTAATTAAATAAGAGGATTGCTTCTGTTAAAAGAAGTTGTGAACGCTTGTTTCTTCCATCTTGTAAAGGCAATTCGGTTTGAATTATCCAGCACATTGCACTTGTGAAAGAGATTTTTTTGGGAAGGGAGAAAGACTTCTTTTTTATTTTTATTTTTTTGTAAAAGGGAATGTTTCCTTTTCTATTTTGTTTTGAAGTTGGTATGGGTGATTGGTTTTTTGTTTGTGTGTGGCGATGGTTATATCCTTCTTTTGTAAGAAAGGACTGCCTATGTATCCACCTGAAGAGGTGAAATCAAACCATGCTCGTAGGTCGGATGTTTTGTTAGTTTTGTTTGGGTGTTGTGGTTGTATCCTTCTTGTGTAAGAAAGGACTGCCTACGTATCCACCGAAAGAGGTGAAATCAAACCATGTTCGTAGTTCAGGTGTTTTGTTTTGAGTGCAAATGGATGTTGCCTTTGACAGATCAAAGGTTGTTTGAAACATGGCACGGTGCCATAACTTAGACTCGATAAAAACATGCAATTTCAAATCAGAATGCTTTGTGGAATTGACTTGAAAGGGATATTGTGGTCACTAGTTGTGAAACTAGGGTAAGGTTTGTGGTTACTAGGGTTCAAGGGTAGTACTTCTTGAGTTGGTCTAGGTTGGTCGGGTTTGTGAAATTATCCCCATCTAGGTCACTCAGTCTCACTGCGCCCCCGAAAGTATTTTCTTAACCAGGTATGGCCCGGCCAAATTGGGTTTAAATTTCCCCCTCGGATCGAGGGGTAATGGTGCTCGAACCGACTTGAGGACCAAGTCGCCTTCCTTGATGTTTCTGGGTTTGAACTATTTGTTAAATGTCCGTTGTATAGGTTATTGGTATAGCTGGACGTTGTGCAAGGCGTTGAGTCGCCGCTCGTCAAGGAGTCTGAGTGTTTCGAATCTTCGACGGGTCCTTTCCGCCTCAGGAACTTGACTTTCCAGTAGAATGCGTAGAGATGGAACCTCCAACTCAACTGGTTGAACTGCCACCATACCGTATGCTAGGTAGAAGGGTGTTGCTCCTGTTGGTGTTCGAATGGAGGTTCAGTATCCCCGAAGTGCGAATGGGAGTTTGCTCGGCCAATCGCGGTAATTATCTTGCATCTTTTTGATGATGGTGACAAGAGTTTTGTTTGCCACCTCTACCGCTCCTTGGTTTTGGGACGATAGGGGGATGATCGATGTCGTTTGATTTTGTACTTGTCCAGCAAGGCTTGGGTTTCCGCCCGGAAGTGGGAGCCTTGGTCGTTGTTGATTTCATGGGGTACCCCATATCTGAAGATGATGTCGTCTTGGATGAACTTGGCCACTTGTTTGGCGGTCAAGACTGCACAGGACTGTGCTTCCATCCTTTTGGTGAAGTAGTCGATTGCGACGCGGACAAAGCAATGCCCTTTGGTGCCTATCGGGTTGACATTTTCGATGATGCCGATGCCCCACGTTGAGAAAGGCCAGGGTGATGTCATGGTGTATAAAAGGGATGGTGGTATGTGTTGTATGTATGTTGGCGAAGATTTGGCAATTATAGCAATGTTTGACATAGTTTCTGCAATCGCCTTCCATGGTGGTCCAGTAGTAGCCTAACCGCATAATTTTTCGGGTTAGCATCATTACGCTCATGTGAGGGCCGCATTCTCCGCCGTGGACCTCTCCCATGACTTTTTTGGCTTTGCGGTGATCGATGCAAAGGAGAAGAATCCCATGTGGTGTTCTTTTGCATAGTTGTTCTTGGTTTATCACGAATTATGATACAAGTAAACGGATGGCTCTTTGTCCTCTTGTATCAGAGTTGGGAGGGAATTTGTTTTTGGTTTTGTAGTTGAGGATGGCTTGGTACCAAGGTTCGACATGGCTTTCCTCGTCGTTGTTGTTAGGTTCATATACCTATTATTAGACTCTTCTAATAGTGACCTAATTAACTTCTTAATTTATGTTCTTTAGATCTAGTGCATGCATAACAAAATAAGACATTAATAAGAAAAACAATGTCCCTTACATTGTTATTTTCGGTTTTATGGGCACAAGTAAGGTCTCCTACCTTCACTTGTTCTTGAGCTATGCTGAGTATTAGGATGATCCTCCAAAATTCCAATGTAGAGATTCTCCTCTTGATTGCACCCAAGATTAGCCCTTATCTCTACTAAATAATATTTGCTAGATATTTGTTTAGTAGTCTACCTTAAAATTGATTACTAATACTCATATATTACATTAATAATATTAGTAATATCATTGAACAATTTTAATCAAAACTTGTCATGTTTTGGAGGAAGAGAGATGAATATATTAGAGAGATTTTGAATATGAATGAATAAGCAAAATAAGAACACAATTCTCTTCAAAAGAGAATGGGAAAACCGGTGGGGTGAAGGATAAGCCAAGCTAATGCATGCATTTGCCTTTCTTATATTTTATCTTACCCAAAATGTAGACTAGCATTATAGGTTCTTAGGTTATGATGATGTTTTTATCAATTAAAAACAATAAACTTCAAAACCCTAAAAAACTACCATAAAACCGGTTTTCATACCTTATGTGGACCTCCATTTTATTTTGTCATTTGTCACACAATATGTCACATGTAGGATGTTACATGTTATTAATTAATTTAATGCATATTTATCAAATAAATATCATTTTTATACATTAATTAAATTACATATAACAAATTGACTAGTGATACTTGATCACATAAATAAAATGGGTCATATAATTATAATTCACAACATCTTGTAATTATAATTAACCATTCATTCTTATCTCTATTGTTTCACAAACAATAATCAATTTTAGTAATAAAGTATTTCAATTACTAAAATAAATCTTATTTAATCCCATTACAATAAGATATGAATTTTCTCTCTCACAAATGAATTGTTCAATTTTAAGGAACTGATTAACTTGTATCGTCATACAATTAATCAACTTTACTGATTAGGGCATCATCCTTTAGGTGTGACCTTAAGGGATCAACTGACCACCACCGTCCTACGACAGTAACGTCAAACTCTAGTAAGCCAATCGTTACCGATTAATGTTGATCAGTTGACTATTTAATTTATCATCCCTTTCATATTCTTAATATGAGATTTGATTATGATATTTAAATCATGTGATCGCACTATTGTTGAGGACACATATTCCAACAGTTATTGATGACGCAGATGTGAGCTAGCTCGCTCCTTCTCTCGACATATAGGGGCATCGATGTCATGTCGTCAGGTATGTTGACGAGCGTAACAAGTTTTGCTAGGGCATCATCAAATTGATTTTCCTCTCGTGGCAAGTGGAAGTAGTCGACTTGGTCGAAGAATTCGGCCTCTTAATTTTTTTTTGCTTGGTAGGGCGCTAAGCTGTCGCTTCGGATTTTTAAAGACCCGGACACCTGATTAATGATTAGTGAGGAATCGCCGTGGACCCTCAATTTCTTGATACCAAGTGTTATGGCTGCTTGTAGGTGTTGGAGTATGTGTCCTCAACAATAGTGCGATCACATTATTGAAACTTATGATAAGAATACATAAAGGGATGATTCATTTATATAAGTCAACTAATCAACATTAATCGGTAATGATTGGCTGACTAGAGTTTGACATTACTGTCGTTTGACGGTAGTAATCAGTTGATCCCTTAAGGTCACACCTAAAGGACGATTCCCATACTGTAAAGTTAATTAATTATATATCGATACAGATTAATTAATTCCTTAAATTGAACAAATTTTATTTATAAGAGAGAGTTTTATATCTTATTGTAATATGATTAAATAAGATCTAATTTAGTAATTAATATGTTATATTACTAAAATTGATTAATGTTTATGAAACATTTGAGATAGTAGTATTCCAAATAGTAATAATTCCGGTTCTAGGTTTCAACATCTTAATCCTGAAATTGACGATCCTTAGGTTGATATCCAGCTTGATGATCACGTTCTGGATGCAGATGTTGAAATCAGACCGTTCAATTTAAGTGCTAGCATGGATTCAATTGCGGAGGAGGAGTCTGATGATGGGAGTGTACGGACAGAAGTTTCGCGCTCTGGGTATGCTACATCTGATAGGGTAAGTCATCTGCGACTGACTAGTGCTGATACTGATCCTGAGTTAGAATATTGGTCAACGGCGGTGTACTGTTATGTCCTAGGTGCTAACCCTCGGTTCAAAATCATTGACAGGTTTGTGAAACGGGTTTGGGGATATACTGAATATGATCAAATATCCTTTCACTCGAATGGTATATTCCTGGTTCGTTTCAAAACTGAAGCTAATTACGTGTATTGCAAGCAGGTCCTGTGTTCTTTGATAACAAACCTGTAGTGTTCAAGGAATGGACACCCACTGCTAAATTGGTACGTGAGGCTGTAGACATGGTGCCAATTTGGATTAGGTTCTATGGTCTCCCATTGAGGTTTTGGGGTAATGCTTTGATGAAGATTGCTGGTTTGGCAGGAAAGCCAGTGAGGTGTGATAGTAATACTCACTTGAAAACCTTTATTGGTCATGTTAGAGTAATGGTGAGGTTAAAATGGGTGCAGACTTGCCTGATGTTATAGAATTTACTGATGAATTAGATGTCATTCATAGGCAAATTGTCCATTATGAGTGGAAACCATTGATTTGCACTGACTGTAAAGGAGTGGGTTATCTGGCGAGAGACTGCAAGAAGAAACAACACCCTGGGCAGGCTCAAGTGAGGAAAATGTGGGTGCCTAAAGGAAGGGTCCAGCAGCAACCTGATGTTGTGCCTAACCCACCTACACCTCCTCCTGTCAAGACCTTGGTTGTGCAACCTCGAGCTAAGCCTGATCTTTCCAGAGGGTTAGTTACTCCTATGCCAGCCACTTTTACTCTTTTCTCACCTATAAGAATTCTAACTAAATTCTCAAGGCAAGGTGGTATGAGTGCTGGCAGTGGTAGAAGAACCTTTATGGAAGTTTTGGAACATTCAGTTCAGTATAGGAAAGTAATTCAGGAGAATGTGGCTGGTTCTAGCTTTTCAACTGAGAATGGGTAGCATAGGATTTTGGAACGTGCGTGGTATGAATAGTGTACATAAACATAAGGATATTATATGGTTTTTGCATTCAAATAATGTTGGTGTTTATGGTTTTCTAGAAACTAGGGTTAGAACTTTAGCCATCAATAAAGTGCATCAGAGCATTGGTTCTCAATGGAGCATGGTGCATAATAATGAGAGTTATGAAGGAGGTCGTATATGGATTGTATGGGATGCTGGTAACTATAATGTTGAAGTCCTAGGTAGTGAGGCTCAGGTGATCCACACTAAGGTTACTTACTTACCTACTCGAGATGTGTGGTGGATGTCCATGGTGTATGGATTTAATAGACTTGCTGATCGTATACCTTTATGGCAATCTCTCAAGAATATGAAATATTATATTAATGGTTCTTGGGTTGTCATGGGTGATTTTAACAATGTTTTGGCTATGAATGAGAGAATTGGCTCTGAGGGTTCTAATGCTGAGGTAAGGGACTTTCAGGATTGTGTGGATGTCTGTGGTTTGACTGACATCCCTGCCCAGAGTGCCTTCTTCACTTGGACTAATAAACATGAGGTAGGGGATCTGAAATTTAGCAGGATTGACAGAGCCTTGGTGACTGATGATTGGCTACACTACTTTCCTAATACCATTACTATGTTTCACCCTGAAGGATTATTTGACTATTGTCCTTGCACCATGACATTGCACCCTGATGTTGGTAGTAAAAAGAATACTTTCAAATATTTTAATATGTGGGGCAAGGATCCTGGGTTTCTCAACATTGTCAAAGACGTTTTGAGTTATCCTATTTATGGGTATAAAATGTTTCAGGTGGTTAAGAAGTTGAAACTACTAAAGAAGCCTTTGAAGGAGCTTAATAATGAAGCTTATGCTAGTATTGAAACCAATACTAAGGTGGCCCTGGCTCATCTTCATCATGTGCAAGGCCAGCTTCATACTGACCCTACTAATCTTGATCTGCAGCAAACAGTGAAAGAGGCTGCTGAGTTATAGAAAAATAGGGAGACTGCTCTGAGGAGTTTCCTAGCCCAGAAAGCCAAAGTCCAATGGATTAAAGATGGAGATGATAACAATCAATATTTTCATAGTGTTATTAAGGCTAGAAGGATGCATAACAGAATTTTGGGTATTCATGATATGGAGGGTAACAATCATACTTCTTCTGCTGCAATAGAGGAGTCATTCATCAAGTACTATAAGCAATTACTGGGGACAAATAGAAGGGTGCATAGTGTTCACAGAGGTATTGTCCAACAGGGAAAAGTGGTAACCACTGAACAAGGCTCAATGCTTATTTCTGCTTTGACAGACAAGGAAATCAGGGAGGCTTTGTTTTCCATACCTACTAATAAAGCTCCAGGGCCTGATGGCTTTTCTTCTCAATTTTTCAAGGATTCTTTTGATATTATTGGGACTGATATTATAGGGGCAGTGCAGGAGTTCTTCTGCTCTGGGAAAATGCTTAAGCAAGTCAACTCTACCACTTTAACTTTGATTCCAAAAAAGACTAGGCCAATTACAGTGGCGGATTTTAGACCAATTGCTTGTTGCAATGTGGTCTATAAGACAATTTCTAAAGTGATGAGCAATAGACTTGCTATTGTGTTACCTGATATTATAAGTGAAAATCAAAGTGCTTTCCTTAAAGCAAGGGGACATAGTAGATAATATTTTGATATGTCATGATTTGGTGAGACTATATAAAAGGAAGGCATGTTCTCCTAAATGTTTGATGAAGGTGGACCTGAAGAAGGCTTATGACTCAATTGAGTGGGACTTTATTAGGCAGATGTTGCATGCTCTTGACTTCCCTGGCAAAATGATTCAATGGATAATGGAGTGTGTCTCTACACCATGGTATACTCTATCTCTTAATGGTTCTAACTTTGGGTATTTTCAAGGCAATAGGGGGATCAGACAAGGTGACCCTATGTCCCCATTATTGTTCACTATTTGTATGGAGTACCTCAGTAGAGTGCTGGCTACTGTCACTAGTTCTATGGAATTTAATTTTCATCCTCTGTGTAGAGCAATTAGTTTGAATCATCTATGCTTTGCAGATGATCTTCTAATGTTCTGCAGAGGTGATAGGGCATCAATCTTTATTATCCTTAGAGCTTTTGCCACATTCTCTAAAACTTATGGACTGGAAATCAATTGTGAAAAGTCTGATATATACTTCAATGGTATGAGCAGTGAAGAAAGTCAGTATGTATTGGGTGAATCTGGTTTTAAAGAGGGTCATTTCCCTTTTAGATATCTAGGCATTCCAATTTCATACAAAAGAATGGTAGTGGGTGACTGTACCAGGCTTATTGAGAAAATACTGTAGAGAATTCGTGGTTGGGGGGCCAGGAAGCTAAGTTATGCTGGCAGACTAGTACTTGTGCAGGCAGTTTTAACACAACTCCACGGTTTTTGGACACGTATTTTCATAATTCCTGCCACTGTGATGGACAGAATTGATCAAATTTGTAGGAACTACCTTTGGAGTGGTTCTGAGGAGTTCCATAAGACCTCTCATGTGGCTTGGGATAAGGTTTGTGTTGCCAAGAAATGTGGGGGGCTTGGTATTGTGAATGTTAAAAATTGGAACCTGGCTATGTTGGGCAAATATGTGTGGTGGTTAGCTGAGAAATATGATCATCTATGGATAAGGTGGGTTAATCACATGTATATCAAAGGCCAGCCTTGGATGGATTACTCTCCTTCAGTCAGCTCCAGTTGGACTTGGAGGAAAATTTGCCAAGTCAAGGACCTCTTTAAACCTGGCTATTATAATGGGAGATGGAGTACTAATGCAGGAACCTATACTGTGTCTTTTGGATATGCTTGGTTGCAGGGTAATATTCCTAAGGTGCCTTGGTACCCTATCATTTGGAATAGACTCAATTTACCCAAACATTCCATCATTGGCTGGTTGGCAATTCAATGTCGACTGTTGACAAAGGATAGACTACTCAGATTTGGTATCATAACTGATGGGTCTTGTGATATGTGCCTGGCTCATCTTCAGGATCATAGTCATATGTTATATGGTTGCAGATTCAGTACATGCTGCTGGAAGCTTTTAGCTGCCTGGTTGGATGTCCCTTTACCTTCTACTGAGGTATTGCATTGGTGTAGATTGTGGAGATTTAGATCGTTGATGAAGAAGCAGATTGTTATTGCTGCAGTCATGGCAATGGTTTATTAGATCTGGACTGCCCGTAACATTTGTAGGGTGGAAAACAAGTTGATTCATCCTACTTATGCGGTTAAAACTGTTATTGAGATGGTCAAGAGTAGAGGAATGTAGTGGAAATGGACGTCTAAATATCATTGTATGCATTGGGTGCCTTGGCTAGAGTAGCTAGGTCTAGTGTTATATCCAAACTGTGTGCTTAAGTCTTTGTATTGGTGATTTTGTACTTACATTGTCTAATTATTAATATAATTTTCACATTTCACCAAAAAAAAAAGTAATAAAAGAGTTTTTAATAAAACTCAAACGATGAATGCATTATCACATATGTAAAATTGATACCATATCAATTACTACATAATCTATAAGCCACACTTAATATTGTATATAACTATACATCTCAACTCAATTGAAATGGCATGACTTATCATGCTTAGCCTATGAAAAGGCCTTGGTTAGCAAGTTTTAGCAACACTTTGCACTTTCCCTAACCTTACTATATACTATTTCCCATTCTTGTGTATAATCTTGTATTATAAGAACTATTTGAGTACGTGTCTAGATACAATCTGGACATAGGTTCTCTTGCATTTGAATAACTTCCACTGTCCTCACAGTGTGTAGGGATAGGACCTTCGGTTATTGGAACGAACTACCATAGTTCCTCCAATTCATAAAACCGAATCCTAATATCATCCCTTCCTTCTTGCATATCTCATTATTGCAAGTGTACTCAATTTCCGTTGTGTATATCTCATTGTTCAACTACTTAGGACGTTTCTAGCAGTTATCCTCCTTAAATAATATAGCCAAGATGGTTCTCTAACCATCCTTATGTACGTGTTTAGAATATGGTTTTTGTGTAACTCCTTGCACATAAATCCATCTCATTTCTAAATGCTTAGTTTTATTAGTTAGTACTTCCTGAGTACTAACTAATAAACTATGTGGCTATATAGAGACTTCTCTTAAGGATTCGATTTGTAACTTCTCGTCATACTCTAAGTATACGAAGTTTAAGAATGGTGATACATCTTAGCGTAATAAATTAATCCCGCAGCGGAAGCTTGTGGATTCAATTTCTACATGTTCAATGCTTTTGAACTTGTCAATATTTTTATTAACATAAGAATATTCATTTAATGCTAATATCCTCTTAGAACTATCTTTATTGGTCTGGATACCTTAGATATGTATTATTCGTCTTCTAAGTCTTCCATCATTCACAATGATCAATATGTCCCTTACATATAAGACTAGTAACACCACATTACTCCCACTAAACTCCATGTATAAACGGAACTACTTGACAATTCGAGAAACGTTTATCACATGATCAAAATATACAATTCAACTCCTTTACTTCTACTTAAGATTTCTTCTTAAGTTTCCATCCTACCTGGCCTTAGGAAAGTTGCGATTTTCAAAAATCATGCAAGATGATTTTTGAAATCCAACTGTCAAATCATATCCGAATTCAATAAAGCGTTGTTGTTGCGTACAAAACCCTTTGCAACCAATCAACCAAGCTAAGTAAACATCTTCATGTTTATGCTCATTTTGGACTCTTGTGGAGTTGAGACTAGATAAAGCATCTTAATAAGTTACAGGTTTGTTACTTCTAAAAATAACATGATTCCTGTCCACTTAGGTTTCGAATCAATAATTACTGATTTTGACCAAGAAAGAATATATTCCTACGTCTTATTCTTAGTTTGTGGCTCTTGAAGATTTTCTCCCACTCTGTCTGTAAGAAATAATCTTCTTTTCTTTAATACACAGCATCACGAGCCACAAACCCTTTGTTCTCGTTATCATGTAGGAAGAGAGAGCACATGTTTACTATCGAAACAAGCTACAATTTAGGTACCGTGCCTAACCATATATCATGTGAAAAGTAGATGATTGCTTTAACCATGTTTTATTTTAGTGGAAAATTTAAATGCCAGACAAATTTTATAACATAAACTACCTCCAACTACAATGTAAAGATTCAATCATATCATATAGGATTATTTGTCACTTTCTAACACACCTTATCTAATATTATGTGCTTATAAAGGTGAACTTGTGATACCATATCACACTCCTTTTGGTGCAAATAAAAGTCTTTACTTTATTGTTCCCTACCTTAACAAAGTACTAATTCTTTGTTTTTACGATCTCTAGGTTTTGTTACTTTTAAACATTCATTGAACTTATTCAAAGAATTTCTCTTCTTACCTTATTAAGTGGATATCAAGCATCTGCCTAATTCGTTGGTAAAAGAGATGAAAAATTAATAACCTTCTCTGATTGAAATTGTATTCGACTATACACTTCAAAGTGTAAATAGGGCGAATAAATTGCTCTATTCATAATTCTTTCCAGAAAAAGTCATGAATTAACTTGCTTTGAATACAAGATTCGCACACACCAAAAGATTCCCAATCAAATGGTTTGGGAGACTAGTCAAAACTAGTTTCTAAAAGTGATTTTCAATCGAGAATTGAGAGATGATAGGGGTCACCAACTTGAGTCTTGTATGTATGACATTTTTATTTCTAGTTTGAATATAATTACCTTAATTTGTATGGTCTCACCATAAATTTAATCGTGGTATGTTAGGGCACAACGTTTGTTTTAATTGCATAATAGAGAAACCCTTTTGCGTTTTTCTACAAAAACTTGAATTATATTCTTATTTAGAGTTAGTGTACATCATAACAATTATTGAGGTACATTTCTAAATACAAAACTAAAATGAGTACACTATAACACTTATATGTTCATGGATGAAATGGCAACTACCCTAGTTCCATTCATATAAATTTCTGAATTAATTCTTGCTAGTCATCTCATGATAATTTGTATCAAATACTCATGATGTGGTAATTAGCAAAAATGCAATGTCAATGTCATAGATATTCAAGGAGGAATATGTTGGAGTCACACGACCAACTTCCTTGATCTTTACTTATTTGGGGTTTGTATCTATTTTATTGTCTAACACCTTCTCTTTCGAGCCTAGTTCTATCCTTAACAATTAAGATAGGTAGTTACTTCTTATCGCTCCCACTAACTTTAAAAATTTCTACTTGATGAAGACTTATCTTCATATAAATTCCTAGTTAATCCTTCACAAGGATGAACTCTATTGTGGTATTTGGTTAATCAAAATTTCTAACAAATTAATTTACCAATTTTAACATTGTCATCTCAACAACTTAAGTTCTTGATGACAAGTGTTTAGGTTGAACAATAAGACTTTTGGACCGTGGATGCATAGAAGATATTATCAAAACATCTTTTGACTAATCACTACTTCTATTTATTCTTCTTCATAAGAGATTTCATATACATGGGTATATAAGGAATTTAAGATGTTAATCTTGTATTTGCATAGGACAATTCCTATCGCGTTCTATGGAATAGAATGATTCCTATGGAGTTAGTCCATGCCTTATTTAAACGGTTCATTTGAGGATTTAGAAAGAGATTCTATTTGTCGTTAGCTATAGTGGTTTAATGGAGACATAAGTTAAAATCGAAATGACATCGTATATGTCTAGGAGCAAAGAAATAGAACAAATTAAACAACGAAATAGTGGTAAAAATTTAACATTCATCGTAATATATGAAAACTTTTTAGCAAGTTTTAGCATTTATATAATGACCTCCACCCAATTATATAAATGATTCCGAGACCCAAAATTCATATTAACTTTGGATTTGAGCCTACGGGCCCTCTACACCTCATATTAATATAACTTGGTTGGTTAACCCTTTTAACCGATTCTACAATTAGAACTCTCGGTCGATGAATTTACGTTAAGTTCATCTTTAGCCTGAACCTATTGGGCCAACGGTCCCTCTAATACTTTCGTTGAGATCAACCAAAATTCGAAATGTAATAACATTTTATTACCCCACTTACCCAACGTCAATAGAGAGCACCCCGAAAAATCGTATTGTACCGTTATGAAATTGAGATTCATGGGTTCCTACTATTTGGTAAGGCTAAGTCTCAATCTTTTAAAATGTGTGAGGTCGAGTCAATTTATTATCTATCAAATTTAAGTGAACTAAATTTTCGAACTAACGATAATTATAATTGGCACGGTCGATTACTCGATATGATATGCATGTGTTGTTTATGGCGATTTGACAATGCATGCAACATATAATGAAAAATGCTTAAGCAATAAATAAATTTCCTAGTATGGCCTTCCTAAAATAGAAAATCAAAAATCTATTACAAATTCGGAAACCAACTCCATTGGTCCCTTGAACTTCAAGTGGCACGCTTTCCAAGGACTCCGTCTTGATCGGAACGCCTTTCTGATTGGCACCATCTTGAAGGAACTCCGGAATTACAAATAATAATGAAATACATAGCTATTCCTATTATACATTTGTAATATGAAAAACTAATAAAAATAAAAGTGATACGAGATCACATTAAAAATTACAACGAAATCGGTAATCCCTTACATTACGGGTAATACCGATTAAAAACTAAGGCCATACTAAGATAAATTACATAATTCAAAATTACATAAATAAAATATGACATTCATCAATAAAAATGCAGCATTATTATATGTGATTAACATGCCAAATTAATGTGCCAAATCGCCCTACTTAAACCTTATATCGTATATAATCCGGTTTATATGGAAATGCGTGATAATAACTTATTAAAATCACAAATCAATACTGAAATCAAATTTAAGCTCAAGTTAATTACCCTAACTCTCTTAGGACTCAAAAATTAGTCTTCACTCAATTTTTGACAATAATTCAACTTGGTTTTGTATTATTGCTTATTAAACTTCTTTTAATCATAACAATTATGAAATAACTCCCAATAAGTCATAAAAATTTGGAAAAATTCGAAATCACATTTTTGTAAATACTGGAACATTAACAAGATTCCAAAAACTCAATAAAATTTGCCCACAAAATATTTATAATTTACTTCATTAATAAATCGTATAAATCATAACTTTTACCATTCTTAAAAAAATTTCAGAACCTGGAAATGGCAAAATTTCAACCAAAAATTTTGAATTAATTTTTATGACTAATAAAGTTGCCCTTTTATCGATTTTATCACATAAAAATCAATAAACATACCAAATCAATCAAAATTAATCATGAAACTTTATATCTGATGTTCATATCATATATACAATATTAAGGAAAAATTTCATGCCATAAAATTTATTTTGGCTATTTTTGCTAAAAATAGTCACTATTTATATCATTTTAACCATTAAAATTATAAATCATGCATAATAAATCACATTAATCTCAAATTTTACATACAATCTGTAAAATATGCATGTGACATTATATTAAAATTTCATGGCCTATTTCGAAGTTTAACTATTTTTAGTCATTCAACCTCCATTTATACCATTTTTATGACATAAAAATCCTAAAACATGCAAAACTATTCACAATGATCCGAAATTTTACATAACATATGCAAAATATGCATGTGAGGTCATACAAAAAAAATCACGGTTAGTAGTGAAGTTTAACTATTTTTAGTAAATAAAAGTTCATTTTACTCAATAAAATATAATTATTTCACTAAAAATCATTAAAATAAGCAATAATCATCCATAAATCATCAAAATGACGTAAAATCATTTTAGAACCAGAATATATTACATGCCAAAATTTTTTGTGATTTATCATTATAAATCTAAAATATCTAGTTTTAATTAAGTTACATTTAACTCGGAAAAACTAAACTGATTATGCATGCAACACCAAAGCTCTTGATGCCAATTGTTAGGTTCATATTATTGGAATATGTGTCCTCCGACAATAATACGATCACAACTGTCGATCATGATGATCACATGTTTAAATCTCATTTTTAAGAATACATGTGGATACGAGTTAATTATGAATTACTAAGTTGATTTTGTAAAGGGTAACACTCTTAATTGAATATTTAATTGATCGTATGTCGATACGAGTTAATTAAATTACTTAAAATTGACGGATGATTTTTGAAGTAATATTTACGTGTCTTATTGTAATTTGATTATAATAAAATACGGTCTAAGTAATCAAATTGTTTTATTACTTAGATGAAATTATTGTTTACGGAAACAATTGAAACTGAATGAATAATTTATTATAAATATAAGATGTTGTGATTTATAATTGGTAAACCGTTTTGGTACAAGTAATTATGAATTACTAAGTTGATTTTGTACATGACGTATTTTTATTAATACGTTGATTTTTAATATGTTAAAAATGCATGACAATTTTACATGACTTGTGACATGTGACAATTGACAAATGACAAAATATAAAATGGACTTCCCATTTTATATAAGTGCCGAAAAAAATGGAGGGAGTGTAATGTTTAATTTGTGTTAATTATTTAAGTGGAAACAAAATGATTACACACCTAGCTTATAGCCATGCAAGCCTACTTTCTTGGGAAGAAAATTAAGCACCATGCATTCGCTCACCACACCCCTCCTCACCGGTTTTTCCATAGAGAAAAACATAGAGTTTTTCCTATCATTTTTACTTCTACACAATATATTTTTCTAGTGTAAGAAATACAAAACTCTCTACATCTTATGAAAAGCTAGAGAAATAAAATCTCTCAATATTCATCCTCTCTTGGCCGAAATTACAAGAGACAAAAACAATATTTTGGGTCAATTTTTATTAAGATTAATATTGTTCTAGTAATAATAATATTAGTCTTTTAAGAGGTTATCTTAGGTATACATCTTTGGGAGAGATTCTAAGCTTGAATCTTTGTTCTTCCATATAAGGAAAGCTCAAGAACAAGTAAGAAGGAGATCTTACTTGTGCCCAAAATCCGAAACTTTCATAGTAAGAATGACGATTTCTTCTCTTTTCTAATTATGTTTGCATGCATAAGATCAACAATTTATTTTATGACTAAATAGATTATCACATATATGAATATGTTAAATAATTAGATTAATTATTTCTAACACATATACCCATATTAGATTCATCTAATCATGTTATAAATTACCCATAATTTATATACTAGTGGATCTAGTTGCATGCATAACAAAATGTGCAAAAATAAGGAAAAAATGATATTTCTTACATACAATATGGACGAAACTTTTGGGCACTAGATTAGGACTCCTTCCTAATCTAGATCTTGAGTTATTACCATTTTGAATGATCTTCCAAAATCTTCAAACATTAAAAGTAGAATGTCTCCTCATAGTTGCACCCAAGACTCTTACCCAAACACCAATACTATTATTAACTACATAATAGGATCAGTAACCTTAAATATTAATTCTAATATTTTTATTATTACTACTCTAGTAATATGAATGCATTATTAGAATTTTTGAACAAGTTTTAGCATAAAAACCATTTTTATGAGAGAAAGAGAATAAGAGAGATAAGCATAAGATGAGAATCAATGAGAAAATAGAACATCACATGTTCATAAGAAAGGGGGGAACCGGTTTCCTAGCCAAGGCAAGGGTGAGTGGTTTGCTTTTTCTTTTTGTCTTATCAAAACAACAGGTTAGCTTTTTAGGTGTGTAAGTGTAATCATTGTGCTTTTAAAATAAAAACAACAACTACATTACCACCCTAAAACCCCTAAACCGGTTTTACCACTTAAAATGGACATCCATATTATCTTTGTCATTTATCATTTGTAATATGTTGTGACATGTGACATGTAACATGTCAATAGTAATATAAATGCATATTTAACTAATTAAATATCATTATATATCAAATAAATTATAATTAACAAATTAACAAGTAAAGCAAAATTACATGTATATCAAATGGATCACATTAAGTCCAGTTAATATAATCTACAATATTTTGCAATTATGATTACCAATTACTCTTATCTCAAATGTTTCATAAAAATTAATCAATTTTAGTAATATAACATATTAATTACTAAATTGAATCTTATTTAATCATATTACAATAAGATATAAAACTCTCTCTTATAAATAAAATTTGTTCAATTTAAGGAATTAATTAATCTGTATCGATATACAATTAATTAACTTTACAGTTTGGGAATCGTCCTTTAGGTGTGACCTTAAGGGATGAACTGATCACCACCGTGAAACGACAGTCATGTCAAACTCTAGTTAGCCAATCATTACCGATAAATGTTGATCAGTTGACTATATAAGTGAATCATCCCTTACGTATTCTTATTTTTGAGATTTAATTATATGATCGTACTATTGTTGAGGACACTTACTCCAACAATCTTATTGTAATTCGATTAAATAAGATTCGTTTTAGTAATTAAAATGTTATATTACTAAGACTTTGTCTATAAAAGAATTAAATTAAGAATGATCGTTATTTATAATTACAATGTGTTGTAGATTATATAAACATGACCCATTTTATATACTTGTGATTATGAATTACTAATCAATTGTTATATATAATTAAATTAATATATGTAATGATATTTAATTTTTAAATATGCATTAATATTATTAATAACATGTTACATGTTACATGTTACACATTATATGACAAAATGACAATTGACAAAAGTAAAATGGATTCCATTTACAAAAGGGGACCGGTTTTTATGGTTAATTAGGGTGAAATGGTTATTTGTTTTTTAATTGTTGAAAACGCAATGATTACCATTATAGCCTAGACTACACCCTATTTCATTTTGATAAGAACAATTCTAAAAAGTTGAAGGGCATGCATTGGGTCCTTAGACCGCTCCCTCCCACCGGTTTTCCTCCCCCACTACAAGAATAAGAATTGTTCTTATTCTCACATTTTTTCATTCTCACATTTTGTTTTTACAACAACTTCTCTCTTATTCTCTCATATCTCTAAAATAAGTTTTAGAATATATAATAGTTCAAAAATCTAATTTATTTAGATTACTAAAGTAGTAATAAGAAATAATATTAGATTAATTTTAAGGGTTCTAATAATTATGTCTAGTTAATATATTATTAGAATTAAGGAGTAGTCTTGGTGCAATTAAGAGGAGAATCTCTACTTTGGGATTTTGGAAGATCATCCATAAACTTGTAGCTCAAGAACAAGTGTAGGAAGGAGTCCTCACTTGTGCCCTAAATCCGTTTTCTACAATGTAACGAACATTGTTCTTAATTTTCTCTTTATATTATGTTATGCATGCACTAAATCATTATCTAAATCTATGAGTAATTTAGATCAATAATTAAAATGAGTTTAATTAGAGGGTTTTGAATCCTTTCAAGTGGTATCATGGGCTTAGGATGTTGCATGCATAATCGGTTTATAGTTTTTCCGAGTTAAATGTAAAACATATAAAACTAGATTTTTTGTGATTTATATTATAAAGTCACGAAATTTTTTGCATGTTTTGTATTCTGGTCCTAAAATATATTTAGGTCATTTTGATAATTTATGGTATTTTTTGGCTCGTTTTAATGATTTTTAGTGATTTTATTACATTTTTATGACTAAAATGGTATTTAAAATGCTAAAAATAGTTAGACTTAGTTTCTGAACTTGAAATTTTTATATGACCTCACATGCATATTTTACTTATTGTATGTAAAATTTTGTATAAATTTGATTTATTTTGCATGATTTATGATTTTTATATGATAAAAATGAAATAAATGGAGGTAAAATGGTTAAAAATAACCAAAATGGCTTGAGTGTAGTGGAGTGCGGGAGTCCCTCAAAGCGTTGCAATGGCAACGAATTGAGAGGTCCCGCGTTCGATTCCCTACACGGGAGTGTTGCAGTTACCTGTCATCCTAAAGGATGTCTTACATGGCACACGTGGTTTGCAGGTTATTGCATGTGCCCGGGGGGATTCAACCCCTCGTCACCAAAAAAAAAAGAAATGGTTAAAAATAGTTAAACTTCGAAACAGGCCATGAAATTTTAATATGTTGTCACTGCACATTTTACTCATTGTGTGTAAAATTTGAGATGAACCCGATTCATTTTGCATGATTTATGAGTTTTTAGTGTAAAAATGACATAAATAGTGACTATTTTAGCAAAAATAGCTAAATTGAATTACATGGCATGAGAAAATTATTTTAGATTGCATTTATATCTCACATATCAGATCTAAAGTTGGAACATTGATTAGATTAATCTTCATATGCTTTAGATGTTTTATTTGATAAAACCGATAAATCGCAACTATATTTTTCTCGAAATAAATTCGAAAATTTTAAACTTGATTTTTGACATTATGAGTGTCATGGAATATTCCAGAATGTTCAAAAAATTAAAATTCAAATTTTGAAATTATTGTAATTAAATTTGGACTTATTTCATAAAAAGTTATGATTTTAAGGTCAATTATGAGCATAAATGTTAAACCAAGTTGAATTTTTGTCAAAAAATGAGGAATGACTTATTTTTGAGTCCTAAAAGGTTAGGATAGTTAAATTGGACTAAAATTAGATTTTAGTATTATTTTGCGATTTTAATAAGTTAAAGATCGCGAATATCTATAAAACCGGATTATATTTACGATATACGTTTATATAGGGCGATTTGGCACATAACTTGGCATATTAGATACATATTATAATGCTGCATATTTCATTGATGAATGTCATATTTTATTTATATAATTTTGAATTATGTAATTTTATCTTAGTATGGCCTTAGTTTTAATCGATATTGCCCGTAATGTAAGGGAATATAGATTCGTTGTAATTTAATCTGATCTCGTATCACTTTTATTTTTATTAGATTTTATTTTACAAATGTATAATAGGAAGTGCTATGTACATTTTATTATTTAATTATTTGTAATTCCGGAGTTTCCTAAGACGGTGCCATTCGAAAAGGAGTTCCGATCAAGACGGTGTCTATCCTTGGGAGACGTGTCACATGAAGATTCAAGGGACCAAAGGAGTTGGTTTCCGAATATGTAATAGAATATAAGATTTTCTATTTTAGGATAGGCCATACTAGGAAATTTACTTTTCTTTTTTGCTTGCTTTATATGTTTGCATGCATTACCAAATCGCCATAAGTTCACATGCATATTTTATCGTCTTATCGACTATTGTCAATTATAATTATCAAGTATTCATCGACTTAGTTCACTTAAAGATGATAGATAATAAATCGAAAAGACCTCACACTTTTTAAAATTGAGATTAGCCTGACCAAATAGTAGGACTCATGAATCCCTTTGACATTTGGGGTAGATTCGGTTTCCAGGGGTACTTTCAATTTTCATTGGGTAAGTGGGGTAATAAAACGTTATTACACGCGAAATTTGGTTGGACTCAATGGGATATAAGACTAGTCTTATGTTCTGGGGGCTAGAGATGGAATTTATGAAATACATCGACCGAGAATTCTATAGTAGAATCAATTAAAGAGTTAATTCACCAAATTTATGCAAGTATGGGATATATCGGTTTCCCGTGCCCATGTTTGTCTAAAGATGGATCTCGGAATCATTTATGTAATTTAGGTGCGAGGTCATTATATAAATGCGTAATTTTTAAAACCTTGTTAAAAATGTTTACAAGTAAAATGATAAATGTTAATTATTTCCTTCATTTCCTTTTTGTAGTCAATTTGATTAATTTGCAATGACAACTCCGATTTCATCCGCTTCCACTAGTGGAACCGCTCCACCACTCACCAATGCTTCTTGGCTCCGATCCTTTATGGATCGATGTAAACTTGAAAAGAATGGGAATAACTTTGCTGATTGGGACGCGCAACTCCGCTTGGCCGCGGAAGGTGACGACAAGCTTCGTTACCTTACCGATGCCGCTCCTGCTACACCTACTACTAGGTCATCCGCCGCGGTTAGGGAGGCCTATGAGGCTTACCTAAAAGAATCGGCCGCGATCAAGAACGTCTTGATCTTCTATATGGAAGCCGATCTTCAAAGGAGTGTTATAAAGATAAGCAGCGCCTATGAGATCTACACCAAGCTTTTGACCATGTTTTCTCAAGCTCCAAGGATCATCCAATATGAGGCGGCCTCCGTATTATTTGAGCTCAACATCAAAGAGGGTCAAAAGGTTATCCCTCATGTGCTCAAGTTAATTGAGCATGTTGAGACCCTCAAATTGCAAGGGGTTGAAATTCCCGAGCAACTCGTTATTGACCGAGTACTCCATTCCTTGAACCGCATCAAAACATATGTTCAGTTTAGGGTAAACTACAATATGCAAAACATGAAAACCTCTCTCCATGAATTGCACAACTTGCTTGTGCAAGCCGTGAGAGACATGGGTCTAAATGTAAGTACGACCAAGGATGTGCTCAATATTAATAATAAGAGCAAAGGGAAATTCAAGAAAAGCGCTAGCAAGGGTAAGAAGCCCACTCCCAACAAGGGCAAAGGGAAAGCTATTGGTAATAGCTCATCCAAGTCCAAAAAGGGTGCTTGTTCCGAGGATAAGTGCCACTATTGTTGTGGTACGGGCCATTGGAAACGTAATTGTCCGAAGTATCTAGGAGATGTCAAAGCTGGACGTGTGACTCCAATAGGTAATAAATTCTCTAATTTATTGTGTTATTGATATAAATCTCAACTTTGGTATTTAGATACAAGTTATGATTCTCACCCCCTTTTAATGTAATTTAGGGCATGTGAGCAAACACAAAGCCAAAGACAAGCAAGCTTAAGGAAGATCTTCAACAAGGGATGCTAGGGTAGCCGCCCATAGTAGAAGACCTATGGAAACTTGGCTTTTATTTTGTATTGTCTTCATAGTATTATTGTATTTTGACTTATTGTTTTAGTTAACTCCTTCTGATTTCCGTGTTGGACATGGAAGTTTGTTTTATTTCCATTTTGCAAACAATGGTTGTATGAATTTTAATGACTTGGCTTTCAACCCAAGTCATTCGGTTTATAGAATTTCCTTTATTCTAAAAACTTGTCATTATACACTTTTTACATCAAAAACATAAATTGTTTTGACTTAAATTAATCATAAAAGAATTACAACATTGGATCATTGTAATAAGTTCATAAGCCATGAATTTGATTCCCACTTATGCTTTTATGACTAAATATCACATCTTATTTGACATAAGAAAGAACGATTGTAAAGTCAAATAGAGCTACTTGAACTTAAGGTAGGTAATTTTATAAACCAATTGAAAACACCACTTATAACTAAGACTTGTAACCACTTATAAGACTCCATACGAGCTATGGGAGGGCTTAAGACCCTAAAATTGAATAAGACATGGATATGAATCCAATCCTTTATCTTATAAAGGCTAGTCTATCTTACCACTAGATTACAATGTCTTTACAAGAGGGTCATCTATTAAGGTTATAATATGCGATATTTTCTTCCTTCACAAGTTTAAATATCAAATTGTTTGTTGCTTATAAAGCTATATTTCAAGAAAAATAGATGTATTTTTCAAAAGATAGAGTGGGAGAAAATTAGCAACAAACTCAAGACTAGTGATGTAATACCCGCCCTTTTAGAGACCCGTTGACCAGCGGTGACTGACCTTGGGAGCGGTAATAGTCCTTAGAAGTGGGTATCAAAGTTATTCTGTGCCTTGAGATAGGGGTGGTACTCGATAGAGTAGAGGCTACTCGATCGAGTAGCTTAGATACTCGATCGAGTAGGGGCAACTCGATCGAGTAGGTGGGCCACTCGATCGAGCAACGGGTTTTCAGCGAGGGTTTATAATCGTGTTTTGTTAAATCCGCAAATCATTTCCGCCTCATTCCTTCATATCCTTAGGTCGCCTTCTTCCCTTCCCTTCACCATATAACCTCCATAGACGCCTTTGAAGGTTCTTGTGCCTTAGTAGAGCATAGCTTGGGTCGGGTAGCGGTCTTTTGCCAGGTTTCCTCTCGTAGGTATGTCGTCATCATCATCCGTATCCTTATCTTTGCAGTTAGGGTTTGCTTGGTAGTGATAGATTGTTGTGTTGTATATATAGGTGTTGCTTGGTTGCTGGATGTTACGTTTGTGGACATGGAATGGTTGCAGTTGCTTAAAGGTAGGTTCGCCTACTCAGTTTCTGTGGATGGTCTAGTGTGTCGATTATTGTGCCGTGGTTGTTGTATTGTAGTTGTGTTTGTGTGGCAGCGTATATGCGGTAGTTGGTTGGTGTATACAGTTTGTTGGTTGTTGTTGTATTGCAGCTGTCTATGATTGTTTGTCTCCGGTTCTCGAGGTGTGTCCTCGGCTGAGTGGAGTCACTTGCGGGAGTGGCTTCACGCCCTAGTTTCGCCCTCCGTGGAAGCCGCCACGAGAGGGGATGTGCACATTAATGGGACATGGTTATCGCTCGGTATGATGAGCGGGGATTTGGTGGGTACGGATGCGGTGCCCCACTGGCAGGGCTGGTCCAGTGGACAGTCGGTGACGGAGATTAATTGGAGTGGGTGTGAATGTGTGTGACTGGTTGTGTTGTAATGTGTTGATAATTGTTGTTAGTCCATGTTGAGTCTTGCCTCGGTTACTGACCTTGTGTGGTTGTCTTGTTTGTTTATGTGTCTGGCGTGATCCCTTATGGTGAGCAGTCAGTCTTAGCAGGTGTTGATGTCGTTGATAGCTGGAGTCCTGGCGGGGATGAGTCCTCACGAGTTTTGATAGGGATAGTGTGTAGCTGACGAGTTGTACCTTTATTTTGTTAAGTTGGTTGTAATGCTTGTAATATAACTATAGTTGTTCTTCTATCGACTTTTGATGATTACTTACCTCGGGCAACCGGGATGGTAACGCCCGTATATGCTAAGGAAGGCCTAGTTAAGGCTCCTCAGAATATGGGGGTGTTACAAAGTGGTATCAGAGCGACGATTTTGGAACCTGTAACCAATGAACATAATGAACGTAGTGAGTCTAATAAAATGAACCTGGTGTATGTATAATGGGAGCCCCATCTGATGCTAGGTTTTGGGTGAGTAGGCGCCCTCATTTCAAAATCTTGGCCCCATTGTACTTAAGCCAGTCACTGGGTATGGGAATATGGAGTCCGTGTGTATGTATTTAATGTGTATGTTGATTGCGTCGGAACTATCCATGGTTGAGTCTTTGTTAAAGTTGGTATGGGCATGATAGTTGCGTTTGGATTGTGTGTGGTGAAGTTTTGGTAGAATTAGTGAGCTTATGCGATGAGTATGAAAAACGTAAAAGGCTTTATTTAATAGAAATGCGTGAAAAGTGTGGAATTGTATGTTGTAATATGAAAAGTGATCATGTTGGTGTTTGCTTAAGGTTGTTAGTAATGATGATCCTATATGAGTTTATAAGTCATACTGTAGCTATAATGATAATAGTTAAAGAAATGTTAAGTTATGCTGTAAGAAATAGCTAATAGTGATGCGTTTGTGCGATGTTTAATGGCTGAAAGCTTCCGCTTACGTGGTGATTAATTTGTGTAGAATGGCTTGTTTATGTTGAATTGGAACGTGATAATAATACATTTGAATGACATATGGAAGAATAGTTATCGTTAATTATATGTTCTAAATCGACGTGAGCATAAGTTCGCTAGCA
This sequence comes from Silene latifolia, assembly GCF_048544455.1. Lineage (NCBI taxonomy): Eukaryota > Viridiplantae > Streptophyta > Magnoliopsida > Caryophyllales > Caryophyllaceae > Silene > Silene latifolia. The sequence continues at coordinate 87,488,313 of NC_133535.1, forward strand.
ATGTGGTAAAACGAGTTTAGGTATGACATGGTGACGTAAATGTGTATATGAATGACTCAGTAGCAGGTAAACCGTGTTGTGTGCTGTTGTTGTAGCGTAACATGATATAAATCTTGTCTGATGAGACGGTATGATATGTTTGAATAATAATGGTGATATAGAAGTGAGTACGATAACCAGTGATGAATTCCGAACTTGGTTTCGAATCGACACGTGATATTGTTTTGCAGGAACCTTCAATTTATTTCGTATTTCTGACCACGTACTCAACCTTACTTGACCGAGTGCGAGTGCTTACTAAACCGAGTAGACCTCACTCAATCTAGTTAGGAAGCTATGACGTTGGGATGTGGGAATTTTCTGCAGATACTCGACGAAATAGCACCTACTCGATCGAGTAGAGGGCACTCGATCGAGTACTCTAGGCACTCGATCGAGTAGGCTACAGTACAGAGGCTCTTACGGGTTTCTTAAAACCCTTATTTCTTCTCATTCTTCTTATTCTATCTTCCTTATTTCGAATCCCTAAGTTCTAAAATCTCTCAAAACTCTCTTATTCTTGAGTTGGTGGTGATTAATTTGGGTTGTTTACCTTGTTTAATTTCGTTCTTTTACTTTCCTATCTAATCAAGGTATGAATCTCTTCCTTATTTACATGTTTTTACTACTTGAATCTATTAGAATGATAGAAGAGTCCGAAAATTTCGTTTCATATGGACAAAAATTGCTTGTAATTGTTGTAATGTGATTCATATGCTTCCCTTTCATGATTATTGATGTTAATTGTGCTAAAAATAGAGTAGAAATTGCAAAATTGGGGGCGAATTTTCTAGGGTTTGCAAAATCAAAATTGATTTTTGGTTGTTTTCTATATGTTGGATGATGAAATTGGGTACTATATGTTACATATGTTATGTTAGAAGTTGGATTTTGGTAACTTTCACCTTAAAACTTGCCTTAAAACTCCGTCTTAAAAGTGCTCCAAATTGAAATTTGTTTTCTATGACTAAGGTTTTGTGTTGGATATGAATGTATATGCAAGAGTTAAACTCTTAATTTAGTAGTGGTGATGTTAATTCTTGAGGAATGTGTCAAAATCGTTACAGCTGTAGAGACCGTCTGACTAGTCTAACTGAGTTGTTTGCTTCTAATGTTGAAGGTTGATGATGACATGTTTTAAGTTGCCTTTCTATGACCATATATGAATATTTCACATGTTATCAATAAATTATATGGGGTAGAATTTGAGCCATGCAATGATATCTGAATTGGTCGAGTAGATTATGTTTATCATGTTAAACTTTTCACAGCTATAGAGATTGTCTGAATTAATATAAACTGAATTTATATATCAAATTGGGAATTTGTTGGTGAAAGTGTGTACCTAGATGGTTATTTAATGTTCAAATTGTGTAAATTACATGTTTTAAGTGCCTATGCAAGTTTGTTTAAACCGTATGTTGAAATAGATGCCGAGACTCAACATAGGGACCCGTCAGAGTAAGAGGGGGAGGGCTTCACAGCCCGAAGTTAGGGAAGGTAGTGAACCCGCGGTACCCACGGTACCGGAATACCCTTCGGTGGTGTTTGTTGACTTTAAACAGAGGGAGAGATTTGTGGCGTTGCAAAAACGCAAGATGAGACCCACCCGTTGTGTGGATACCACACTTCTTGATGATTTGGGAATTGAGACGGATGTCCATTACATCTTTGAGACTTTTGGATTTATGGGGTTGTATCGGTTGAGAAAGCATTCCTACCCTTTTCTGACTTTGGAGTTTATGAGCTCGTTTAATTAAGAGCCAGCTGCACAAACTGTTGAGTTCCGTCTTATGAACACGAGTTTTGTGTTGACCATGGACCTCTTTGCTTCTCACCTTGAGTTGGCCAAGCCTCCCAAGGATTCCATCAGTGAAATTCCTTCCGAGTGCGGTGTTTGCCGCCTTATGCCTTGTCTTTCCGGAAAGCCAGCTCCCACCTCCAGGAACATGTTGATTAATGATGTTCAACATGTTACTTTGAGGATCTTCCTTCATTCTTTGTCAAACTCTCTTTATGAGAGGTCGGATATGAGTACATGAACTATTGCTTTTGATGTCTTATCTGAACCCGGAGCGGACCGAGAGGGTGGTCTTTAATGCTCCTGCCATGGTCTGCGCAAGCCTGGCCTTGATGGCCACTTCTACCACCCGGTACCTGAGTTGTGGTGCTATCGCCACTCGGCTAGCTGAAAAGCTAGTCTCCTTTGAGGCTTCTTCTGAGTACGTGCCTCTATCTACACCGGTTCCTACCATGGAAATAGACTACTACCTCGACCTGAAGTGGTTGAGAACTTTAGCTGATGGTAGCCTAGCTTGGAGAGTGTGGGGTATGAGCTGGATGAGGATCTCGGCTCCTGAGCACCTCCCACCGACAGATCCGTTTGACCCGGTGGTGGTAGCTGTTGACTCCGATGAGGAGGAGGAGGATGACGATGTACCTCGGCAGTTGCAGACATACCTCATTGATAAAACGATCCTTCAGGTGATGCCCAAGCCGAAGAAGGGGGAAAATGTGGCAGTGGTGGAGGAGAAACCCAGGTTGGGGAGAGGACCTCGTCGAGTGAGGGAGAGGACAGCGGAGACTAGACCACGGCCGACAGCACCACCGCAGCAACACCCTTTTCCTTGTTACCCCTACCTCGACACCCCGGAGACGCGTTCGAGCTACTTGGCAGAGAGAGTGTCATCCACTTTGACACTCCGGAACATGCATGAGATGGCGTATGCTCAGGGGATTGGGACCGGGGGACCATATCCAGTGTGGTGGAGCGAAGTTGGGGACTATAGTGGGGTTTTCCACTCTTACGGGGTGGATCAGTCAGCCTGGGGGACACCACAGTCCTTTGTTTTTGGTGGCTTGACCCCATGGTATGTGAGTCCTGGAGCTGAGGCAGGGGTTGATGCGGGTATTGGGTCATCGAGAGCATGCTCCTCGGGAGGAGATGGTGGTGGAGATGAGATGATGGATGAGCAGCAACAACAACAGCAAGAGTGATACTCCTTTTCCCGTCTTTTGTTTATAGTGGATGATGTTGGATGATGGTAGTCGTTCTTAGTTGAAACTTTTATTTTGGTTTGTACGGATGGCCATAAGACCGGATTTGCTTAATTTGAACTTGTTTACAGGATTTTGGGGTCGGGTTGTGTGGACATGGCCCACCTGCGTATGCCCAGCCGATCTGTGGACAATGGCAGCGGTCTTTTTTGAAAGCCACGCTCGGCGGCGTAAAAATGCTTTCGACCGGATCGTTTTAGATCGGTCGGTTTTGTCTCGGTAAGGGTCTCGAGACGAGTAGAGATGTTCGGAGTCGCCACCAAGCATTTGTGGGATGCCTAGAACCCGTTCGAAATCCACTTTATACCTCGGTCAAATCGAAGCACAAAGCAGCGTTTGACATAGGTACTAAAGATAAGGAAATCATCCCTCTTTAGCATCCTATCTCTAGAATGACTCTCGTACGCCCTGGATAAGGTCGTCCACTATCCAAAGTTTCTGAGTAAGAGGTGAAGGTACGTATTGGGAAGCCCTTTAATCAGACACCCAATCCCGCCCGCGTTTAGCGGCCTCTACTGATCGATCTTGGTTGGTTGAATGCAAAAGTTGATAAAACGGTTTAAAGGCATGAATGCGCATCCAATGATTTAAACCTAACATGTGAGAGCTTTCTAAGTCGGTTGATTTAGTCCAAGTATCAAGTATAAGATGTTGAGTTGGATTAATGATTGATTTGCATGCAAAACGGAAATTAAACATCCATTTACCATATTAGGTTTAGGGTGCATAACATGATCCATTTGTCTTAGTATGGCATTTTGCAAATGTGGTTTGAATAATCGAATAGTCATCTGATCCGTCCTATATCCGGGTTAACCGGAGTCGGGATCGTCCTGGACTAATGCTGGAAGGGAACAGGCTATGTACCAGACGGCTATAAGAGGCGCGAGCCAACCGGCGGTGTAAGGAGCCTCCCTCTGGTTTTGAAAATGAGAAGGAAAAGGCCTGCTTGAGACGCGGGTTAGCCAACGGTTGTATGCCGTGTTCTGACTGTTTAGAAAATGTTATAAAACGTGTTAAAAATGGGTTTTTGAACCCGGTTTGATTTTGAAAGGGTCGTTTAGACCGCATTTGTTGATTTGAAGAACTAGACTCGAATAATCATCATTATTTGATGATATTCGGTGTCGGGTTCGATTTGACAAACTTGACATGAATAGTTTTGAAAATGATCATGGACTAATTGTTTTAAGTCCATTTTGAATGTAATTAGTCGATACTCATCATCGTACCCGGGTTAAAATCCGGCATGGCATGTAGAACCAAGGATGATTTCGTGTTGGTGACTAATATGTTTGTTTGAAAATGTAAAGAAATGAAATAAAAGGCTTTAAAATACCTTTTAAATGTCATTTACCAAATATTATCACCGAAACACGGATTTAACCGTCATGGTATGAAGAACCAAGGGTGAAAAATGTTTTATGGTTAAAACATGTGAAATGAAACAAAAAGGTTTCGAAAATACTTGAAATGGTAAAAAAACCGATTAAAAATATGAAAAATGGATTGAGGGAAATGACGAGAACAAACACGGTTGATCTCTGGTCCGAGTACCCCATTTAGGCGCGAGCCATTTGGCGACCTAAGGGGCTTCTGCCTCAGACCAAAAATCAGTTTTGGCTCGTTTATTCCATGTTTTGGTTCATGTTATGCATGTTTTAGCATGTTAGAGTTATGAAACAAATAAAAACATAATAAAAGAGGATTTTTACACCCTCATACTTACATGTTTGGTTATGGCGAGTGACCGACGTAAGTGTAACAACTTGTTTGATCGAAAAAAACACGGTTTAAAACCGTTTTGGTAAGTAAAAAAGAGTGTTTTAAAAGTTTAGTGATGGTGTAGTAGTCGGAGTGGTAGGTCAAGTGGTTTAATACACGATGACGGTACCAAACAATGTGTAAGGCTCGTGTTTACGATCGGTAGGTCGTAAACACGCGTCGGATTGTGACTTTAGAAGTCGAGTCGAAATTTTAAGGGAGAAAAGAGGGGGCGGACACTTGCGTAACTCTCAAATGGGTGGCATTTGAGGGGTATTTATAGGAGAATGAGTGGTTGTGTGAGTTTTGAGCGACGTGGTCACCTGGGCTGCTCAAAGAGGCACGAGCCACGTTGCGGGTCTTCGAGCTGTGTTGTCGCTTTCACAACAAACGCAATCATGATTTGTTCTATCCTAGGTTTTGTAGTCACATGTTTGGTACTTGACCAACATGAATCCGGGAAAACTTAGAAAAGAACGCTTTGAGATATTTTTTTTTTTGTGTTTGACTCGTTGTTGGAGTCGGGATTTGAATTTTCGAGTCGATTTTTGGTCCGGTGCCGGTTTTGACTCTAGTTAGTGTCATCGTGACCCCGTCGCCGTGCATTAAACACTCCAGGTATTTTTGAAATATTTTGTTTTCGAAATCGTTTTAAGTTTTCCGACGTAAAGTTGTACACAAACTGTCGATCAAACGCTGCGATCCCAAAACATGTTGTAGTTCGATAATCATCGGGTGTTTGTTGGAGTCTCAGCAGATACTGGGTATCTACAGAGCACCCACTTTGACTGAGGCTTGGACAGGGCGAAAGTCAAAGTAGAGTCCCCAGGTCAATCGAAGATTACAACCTGAAGACCCAAGCGACGTCGAGGCGGCTCGAAAGGATTCGGGCTAAGGACCTGCCGTCGGGAAGGGCGACGCCAAGGCGACTCGAGGGTACGAGTCAAAGGACCTGTCGTCAGGAACATTTTAAAGTCTGTCGACTGTCCGTGCGGGTCGTTTAAAGTCCATTAGACTACGTGCAAAGGCTCGCCAGCCATAAGAAGGAGTCATACCTGAGGCATCTTCGGATATGTCCTTGCATGGTTTCGGATAAATGCTCGCCAGCTGCGGTGCGTATGTGAGGAGGGCTCGCCAGCCGCGGCGCGTTGTAAGGCTCGCCAGCCGAGACAAGGAAATGTACCCGAGGCATCTTCGGGATGTGTCCTTGAGAGGTTGCGGACAAAGGCTCGCCAGCCATGGTGCGTATGTGAGGAGGGCTCGCCAGCCGCGATGCGTTGTAAGGCTCGCCAGCCGAGACAAGGAAATGTACCCGAGGCATCTTCGGGATGTGTCCTTGAGAGGTTGCAGACAAAGGCTCGCCAGCCAAATGATAAGGTCGGTTGATGGACCATGGGAGTAGCCGCGTCAAATGGGCTTGCTTTGAAAATAGCGAACTCTTGATGTCGCTGGGGAAATAGTGGGTATGGATTCTCATTACCACTATTTTTTAGAATGAGTGGGTTCCGCGAGGAAGCCCCCTGCTAGTATTTGAAGGGATAGTGAAATTGGAATCTTCACTAATGATTGAATTTGTAGTGGCGGTTTTGATCGCCGTTTGTTCTGATTTTGAAGGAAAATAGCGAATTTGAGTTTGCTATAGCGTTTGAAGTGACGGTTTATGTGCCGCCGTTGACATGTGGTGAAAATAGTGAATTTGGAATCTTCACCATTAATTGAGGTGACGGTTTATGTGCCGCCGTTGACATTTGAAAGAAATAGTGAATTTGGAATCTTCACTATTGAAGTGACGGTTTATGTGCCGCCGTTGACATTTGAAAGAAATAGTGAATTTGGAATCTTCACTATTGATTGAAGTGACGGTTTATGTGCCGCCGTTGCTTGAAAAATAGCGGTTTTTGAATTTTCGCTGTTATTTTTGAAGTTGGAGGAAAATAGCGATTTTGAATTTTCGCTATTATTTTTGAAGTTGGCGGTTTCGATCGCCGTTTTGCTTGAAGTTTTTGAAAATAGCGAATTTGAATTTTCACTATTTGGTTTTGTTTGTTTTTCGAGGAAATGACGACATTCAATATCGTCAACGAAAATTCGAATTTGTTGTGGGGAATTGGGCCAAAGCCCAATTATCGCTGAAAAAGCAAAGGGGAGGCCTGGTTTAGGCGCGAGCCATCTGGCGATAGAAGTCGGCTTCCCTATTTTCTGTTAAAAAGACGCGAGGTTGAGTTGCGGATGATCATTCATCTTCAACCTCAACAATCTCGCAAACTCGTCATTAAAGGACCTTCTAGCTTGCTTTCCCTTGTGCCATTGTCAACAAATGTCATCTCAAGGTAAGTATTCCCTCTTGAATCCTTTCAAATTTGTCGATTTTAGCTTGATTAAATTAGGGCGAAATTTTGCCCTAAAAATCGAATTGGGCGTTTTTGATTGAGCCAATTTCGAGTGAAATTGATGTTTGCATTAGGTTAGAAACCTGTTTAGGAGTATAGGGGTGCTTTTAGTTTGCATTTTGGTCCCCGTTCCCGCTCCCTATGCTCGAAAAACGTCAGTGAGGCGAGAAACCGTCTCATTTCACAATGCCAAGTTTATTTGCTCGGGTAGTGGGTCCCACTAGGTTGCATTGTAGTTGGGAAACCCGTGTTTGCCATCTAAGGACCTTCGTTAGATGCTTGTGGGCAAAATTGGGTTTTGCCTTTTGCGACGGTCTTACGTCTGACAAAATAAGCGCCTGTTTGGGCTTGAATTGAGTCAGTTTGCCTTGAAATGGACCTTATTGGTATTTTAGGTCCCCTTGGGGCGTGATAAAATCACGTTTGCCTTTTTTGCGGCCGTTTTTGAATTTTGACCGGTTTGGGCTCAATTAGCGTATGAATTGCCTTTTTGAGCCGTAGAAAAATCCCCATTGTGTCGGGAATGTAAAATCCCCATTGTGTCGGGAATGCATTTTGGGTTGTTGGTAGACCTTATGTGGGTCTTGAAATGTCGTTTTTGGGGTTTTGACTCGTCTTTTGCTTGAAAAGAGGGGCGAGTCGTTTTTGTTTGTTTGTTGTGAATGGTTTGGGGCGGGATTGCCCTTTGTTTTTTGTATTGCAGGTTGTTTTTGTTTTCTTTTTTTTGGGTTTATCCATTTCACGCCGTTGTAATGCCGAAATTTCGGCTGACGTTTTTTGTTGTAGGAGAGTGTTCGGAGCAGGCCGAGTTCATGGCTGCGACTCTTGAGGAGTTGTTCGGGTCGGGCCCGGTTAACACTCCGGTTAGCACGCCCGCTGTGGTCGTGGAGGACGTGACTGAGGAGGAGAGGTCTCCTGAGCAGACTGTCGGGGCCTCATGGGCCGTCGAGGAGCGTGAGGAGCCCGTTGTTGGGGCTGTTAGCGCCGGTAGAGCTCAAACTGGGGCTGAGGCAAGTACCTCCGGGAGGAGAGTTTCTTTGAGGGAGCGACGTCCTCGAGCGACTAGGCGGACGTTGCGGGACGTCAACAAGGTTGTTGAGTTTGGCCCTGTCGACCACGTTGAGTCTCGCGGTCACAAGAGGCGGAGAGCGGAGACGGCTGAGGACGATGCTGACATCGCGACCTGGAGAGCCAGATGAGTTACGGCCCCGCGGGGGTTGCTTTTACGGGCGGCGCCTGAGTGGGACGAGGGTTTTGACGGTAGCCAGTTGTTGTTTCGACTGGACCGGCACCTTTCCTACCGTTCTCATGAGGGCATGGTGAGTCGCATTCCCCGGTTGAATTTTGTCATTTTTGAAATGTCGAGCCTAAATAGGCATTCTGACGTTGTCTGTTTTTGATTTCAGGAGATCGGCACCATGAGGACTTTCTCGGGCTTTTCTACCTGCTTGGGCCTCTACGACGTTCTCCGAGCTGGGTCGAGGGCGTTGATAGAGAGGTCGGCTTTTGGGCCGTTGGTGGCCGCTTGGCGGGACATTCACAGGTCCTCGATTAGGTCGAACCTGTGTTTGATCCACGCTCTGTTGGATCGGTACTGGGACACGACGTCGTCGTTCCACATGGAGTTTGGGGAGGTCGGCGTGACTCTAGAGGACTTTGCCATGGTATCCGGCCTTCCCTGTGGTGAGCTGCCCATTGAGTTTACCGCGACTCCGGAGAGAGTGTCCTCTCCTGCGGTCACTGCTTTGATCGTTACTGCTTTGCCGGAGCCTTCCGACGTCACTCCGTACCTGATTTCGAGTTCTTACGTGAAGGACCACTTCACTAAGAGGGTGGCAGGTGTTGTTCCGGCGCCCTTGGCGAGCCCGAAGGCAAAGGTCGAGGCCGACGCGAGGGAGGCGCGGCTGTGGTTATGGTACTTCTTGGGTGCCACGTACTTTGGTGACAAGGGCGAGCGCTTGTCGACCAAGGTGCTTCATCTTCTTGCCGACCTTGACACTTTGGGTCGGTTTGACTGGGTTACGCCGGCTTTGGCGAGTTTTACCCGGTACTTGCACGCGGTGGTGCGTCCGGAGACAGTGGGAGCGGGTAGTGCTCCTGCTCTGGTTGGTCCCGGCCTCATTTTCGAGGTACGAGCGCTTTTTTGTGGTAGTTTTTTTTTAGTTTGATTTTGATTTTGACTTTGGCAATTTCTGAGAAATTGGCTAATTTGTGTTTGCTGTGTTTGATTACAGGCTTGGTTGTATGCTTACTTCACTCCTCTGCGTCCGGGGACTACAGACGGTGTTCCCTCGGCTTACCCTGCTGTGAAGGGTTGGACGGTGTCTCGGAAGAAGTCGACCAAGTCGACTTACGAGGATTGCAGGCGTCGCGTGAACAAACTTCGGGTTGGTGATGTAAGTTCTTGTTCTCTTCCCCTTTTTCCCTTAGATAGAGATAGGACGATTAGGTAGCTTAAAGAGCCCCCAGTTAGCTGAGTAGCTTTGTTTCGAATGCAGTTTGTTGGGCGGCCCTGGGAGCACTACACGGGTGTGCCGGCTGCCATCACGGAGCGTTTGCGACCTCGCAGCTCCCTGCGCTTGTACTTGGAGACGACGATTGAGCCGGTTTGGTACTTAGGCGAGCGTCTAGTTCGCCAGTGCTTTACCGAGACTTTCGTCGTGCCGGTTGACCCTCCTGGGGTGTTGTTCCAGGAGTCGACTCCTGATGAGGTTGAGGAGCACCTTCACGGTCGGGGAGGTGAGGAGCTGTTGCTGCTGGACGCCGACTACGACACCTTCCGGTATGTTTTCCTCTTTTCTTTGTTTTTATTGCCTCCCTTGATAGGAGGGTTTGTCATTTTTGATGTGGATCCAAATGGCAGGGAGTCGACCCGCTGATGAGGACTCAGCCCCCAGCTTTCTCGACGGAGACCACTTTTCAGGGGCCGGGTGGCGAGGAGCTTCAGTTGCGCTTACCGGAGCCCGCGGTTGCCGAGGTGGCTGACGCTGGCATGGAGTGGAGGTTGACTGTTCTGAGGGTGAGTTCCTGACTTGAAAATTCTCTCCATTTATGCCTTGCCTTACATTGTTTTGAAGGACATTTTTGTTTTGCAGGTGACGACTGTCAGTCACCAGGACTTGTGGCGGAGGGCCAACCGCTGGAGCGCGCTTACTAGTGACGTGGCTACGAGGGAGTCTCGGCTTTCTCAGGTACGTTTTGTGTGTTGTATTTCGTGTATTTGGTGTTGTGTTTCACGTTTTTAGATCTTGAGGATCTGTTATTGTGTTTTGCAGGGCACTGCGGATCCGGCGGAGCTTGCTTGGGTCCGTGCTGAGTTGGAGGCAGCCAGGTCGACGATCGCGGGCCAGGAGCTGGGGATCATCTGTCGGGACCAGGACTTGAGGCGTCACGAGGACGAGCTGCGGAGCCGAGACGCGGAGATTGACTCTCTGAAGGCTCAGTTGGCTGCAGCGAAGGAGCTTCACGTCGAGATGGAGCGTGAGACGCTGGAGAGTTCCCCGGAGAGGGAGTCTGAGCTGGTGGTGGTGTCAGCGTTGGCGGCGACTCCTAGTGAGACTAGGACTGGTCCGACGGGAGACGCCGAGTAGTCGTTGTAGTTTGTCCGTGTCTTGGACTCTTGTCTGTACATATTTACATTTTGCGTGAGGCGGTGTATATATGTGTTTTTGGACTGTAGTTTGTTTTGTGATTGTTGGCTTTTTTGTGTTGTGTTTCGGAGGAGCGCTGTCGGCTGTTGATTCTCCTTTTGCTTTGCACCTGTTCCTGCATCGTTAGCTGTAGTAAACAGGCAACATATAGCACATACGCAAAAACGTAAACACGTAAAAGCATTTGATTGAAAAAAACAAAAATTAACCAAGATGACTTGAAGTTAAAATTTGAAATTTTGAAACGAATTTTGAAAATTCCGTGACAAGTCGTCGCGTTTGGAATTCAAAAGGAATTGATTTGAACATTTGAGCAATTAACTCGTGTCGTGAATTAAATTGCATCGAAATTTTGAAAATTGACTCGAAAAAATATAAAACTCAAAACGTCAGGAAAGAATTTTAGAAAAGGATTTTTACGAGTATATTTGGCTTTTGAGGTCAAGACTCGAATTTGTGAGTGCTTGAATTTTTGAGGAAAATTGATGCCGTGTTATCAATTTTCGGTTTTGATTTTTGAATTGCGAAAAAGCGAAAAAATTTCGCAATTTCGACTGACATGGAAACAATCCATCGCGGATCGGGGCGACTAGCCCTTCCCCCCTTAAAAAAAGAAAGAAAAAATTATCCGTATGTTTAGAGCTGCGTCATGGAAACCGTGTCGGATTTCATAAAACGCGAAAACAAGGAAATGTGAGTGTGAAGAAATACAAAATTTCCCGGAATCATCCCGAAGAGGCGCGAGGTTCCTGGCGAGAGGTTTGAGGTGTCAGGAGAATACACATGTTGAAAGAGACAAGTCAACAGCGGGAATCCTGGGGGAGCCTCAAAGAGGCGCGAGCGTCTTGGCGATGGAAGCCAGCTCTCCTCTTTTTCTGAAAAATGCGCTGATCATTTTGTATAAATAGGGATGTTTGCGCTTCATTGTTTCATCATCCGAAACACAAAAACATCTCCACAAAACCTCTTCTCCTTCCACAAAAATATTTTATGGATGCTTTTGAGAATGCATTGCGACAATGGGGTCGGGATTTGTCGCCTTCCGAGAAGTATCAACTCGATTGCATGGGAGTTGGTCAATTGTTGGTGCTTCGTCAAGTCAAGGTGCAACCTTCGTTTCTTGAAGCATGTTCTCGGTTTTGGGATTCGAAACATCATGTTTTCGTTTTCCCGAAAGGTGAAATTTGTCCTCTCGCCGAAGAAGTTGGAGTCATTGGTGGGTGGCCGGGTTGTGCTCCGGTGCTTCCTCCGACTCGGTTGTGCTACAAGGAGAAATTCCGTTCCATGCTGGGCTTGTCAACAAGCCAAGTCAACTTTCTTCTTGCTCCACATGGTGTGGATATGTTGGCTCTTATCAACATCTTCTCGAATCGGTTAGATGCTAATGTCTCGGAGGTTGCTAGGAGAAGGGCTCTTGCATTTTGCCTTGTCCATGTGTACCTCTTTGTTGATGTCTAGAAGAAAGAGGGGCCAAGATGTCATGGTAGCATGACCCTTATCCATGTGATTGAGCAAATGGAGCATGGTAGAGATCCATCATGGTTGGTGCTTGGAGAGATTATCCAAGCTTTGGACAAGGAAGGCTCTTGTGGAGAAGCTCCCTCTTTTGGATCGTCAAGGATCCTCCAAGTGTGGCTATTGGAGAGGCTAAGGTATGTAGAGCCTTCAGTTAATCCTTCTTCTTACTCCTTCCGTCACCTCACTATGAGGAAGAAGTTGTACCCGGATAGTTTTTCTTCCACCGAGGCCTATTGGGCCGCAAGATTGGCGGAGGAGGGTGGTCCTCATATCCGTTGGGTGGTGCCGTGGTGGCACTTGAGGTCCTTTGATACCCGTCGTTGTGAGTACCAAAAATAAGATTTATAATTCCTATTAAAACTAACCTAGGCTAGTGGTAACAGGGTCGAACCACAAGGAGGCGAATGTAATTAATAATTGTCTAATTCTAGTCTAAGGTAACGAAAGTGGGGGTTGAGTTGTTTTGGTCTATAGCTAAGAGTAACAAAAGACAATAAACTAAATACGTGAATAAAATAGATAAAAGAAGGGTACTAGGATGGTTGGTTCACTATAGTTTCGGCGGCAGCAAACTAAGTCGGTCTAAATCAAACACATGAGGCGGGAAAACAAGAGGTCCTCTCGGTCCACTCTTAACAAATAGCATCTTTCGATCTCGCTACAAGTCCCTAATATCACTAATATTGACTTTCGTCCTGAAAAGTGACTCATAATCTAAACTTTACCTATCTTTCGATCTCAGCATAGTTTGGTCATTATAATTGGTGATCTAACAACTTTCCCTATCTTTCGATCTAATGGGTCAGTCATATATTAAGCATTCAACTAGTCGCATGCATTCGATTCGTCAAATACAACATTTAAATCAATTAAAACGAAGGTAAACCTCACATGGTCAGTCGATCGACCAGGTATGGCAGTCGATCGACTGACACGCGATTTCAGGCCATGTTAATTCTATTGCCGCCTACACTATAATTCCCCTGCATCCTAGCACGAATAAATTAGCTACTCATACTAAGAATGATAACAACAATAAGATTGACTATTAAATCTACTGAATTTATGATTAATACGGAAAGATAAATAAATAACATAAAACGATAAAATTGGCTTTGGAATCTAACTAACAATTTCTATACTATCAACGCAATAAAGATGAACTGAACTAGAACAGAAGGAATACCGAAATTGCAGAGGAATTGTAACGGAATGATTAGAACTACGAACGAAAATCCGATGCAAACAAATATTCCGAACCCTAATTATTGATATTCTAAAACTGATAAAACTGAATGTAAAACTTAGATAATAATTCGATGTCTATTCTGATGTTCTAGGTTACGTTATATAGCAAAACTCACGTAACTTTTATTTCCAAAACCTAAATACCATGGGCTTCAAGTTTCCCAATCTCTTAATTCTCGTCTGAAGTAGCGTCTTGGTCGATCGACTGCTGGGACCGGTCGATCGATCGGGATGCGATGGACGATAGCTTCGATCCCAGGGTTGGTCGATCGACTAAGGTTACTGGTCGATCGACTGCTTTAGCTGGTACTTGACTTCTATAGTCTCGTGGATTTGTCTTTTGGGCCTTGAAATGCGCACCAAGCTCATTCCTTAAGTGAATACTTCACGTCAAATGCAATGCAGGATACTCGGGGACGGATTTAGCTCAATTTCCGTTGAATTCTTCACATTCCTGCAATAATGTACAAAAACACGAAAGTAGACGGAAATAGGGGAAATGGTAGCTTAAACTACACAAATGAGCTCTGAAATGCGTGTAAAATGAGGTATAAAACATCATATAAATGACACGTATCAAACTTCCCCAAACCAAACCCTTGCTTGTCCCCAAGCAAGAACTAAACTCGATCTAATGACCTAATGGAACGAGTTCAATCTCAGAGCGAATTGCAACATGTAAAGCCTAACCATTTTAATGCAATAACCAACAATCAATTAGCAACTATAAATCATGCAACCGAGTTATGAAGTCGTTAAAAAACTGCTGAACCGTCAACTATAGAGACTTATCGAATTGGACTCTCACGGGTCGCTCATATCACACATAAGCATAGGTGAATATATAAGAGGATAGAAAGAATTCATTTTGTAAAGACTCTCACCTAACTACGACCTATAAGAACATGCCTGCAATATAATATGAAAGTAATCTCTATGACCGTACATATGCATTCCAACCAACAAAAGACCATGACACGTGTCGAGGTATATATGTGAATATGTGAGGTATGGGTAAGAAGGGGCAAAACATTTATGTAAAAGTGGAGGTACAGGTGATCAAGCTAGTACCAAAACGGAACCAAATGGCAACATCCAACTTCTTGCTCATAAACAATCGAAACGGTGCTATAGCAAGCACAAAACTCACAATCTCCAGTATAAAAGTAATCAACTAACTCCCCATAAGATACTAATGCAACATGGGAGCAAAAATCGCCATAAAATAAGGATTTTGAATTATGCGAATTGATTTCCTTCGGAACTTAGTCGATCGACCAATGATGGCAGTCGATCGACCGCTTTGAACAGTACATAACTCTTTTTTTTCTTTTTCGAATTATTTCATTTTTTTTCTTTCTTTTCAACTTCTTTCTTTCCTTCCTTTCATCTTCCCAACAAAATATCAATAAGAGCAAATGCTACCAAAAACTAAGTAACAATCCCAAGAACATAGACTACTAGCTTGACAAGGGCAGGCTAAATGTAGGATGTAGTAATGGGACAAAAAGGCTGTTTTGGCAGTGTGAAGCTTATGGGCAAAACGAATAAAGGGAAACCTCTACCACATGTGTCAACAAACCACAAACCGAATGCATACAGGTATTAAGCAGATCAAGTTCATATTTATGCAAATTTATGTAACATGTCTCATAAGGAGTACTACTCACATCCTAGATAAACTGGTCATAGATGTCACCAGTTATAAGCTCTAAACCTTAGAAAATATGATGTAGCTTGTCAAAATTCTAAGTCAAGTCTCAAGTTCAGCAAATAATTAACGAAAACTCGTAGATATGCACTTATACGATTCTACTAATAACATGTCAATTAGCACGGCTTAGGCAAAAACAGATGCAAATGCAATGTCATCATTGAAATACTACCGTTCCGACTCGACCTATATGCTAAAATAAACGTGCAATTTTTTGAAAATTTATGAAAATTTTCAATTTTTTGGAATTTTTGTATATATATGAAATGAAATAAACAATGCAAGGCAATAATGTAAACGTGAATGCAAGCAAATGAAATGCGACGCAAAACCCTTCCCCAAACCAAATCGCACAATGTCCCCATTGTGCAAAATCATGTAATGAAGAAAAATGGAAAACGGGAATTTGCGAGAAAATTAAGTAAATAAGACATGAAATGAAAATCGGGAACTCACAAGACTTTAAGCGCAGCAAAAGGAAACCTCCCCAAACCAGCGTGAGCTAGGAGGTTTCAGTAGCCAGTAGTGCTACCAATAAGTACCTGAAAAGACAAACAGAACCACGCATAATATCGAGAAGACAATAATGAAGCGGTAATTATATGCACAAGGTCAAAAAAATAGAAGAAATAAATAATTTGACGGAAGATAAAGTGGAGTAGAAAACTCCCTCTAGTCCGCAAATCGACCAAACACAGCAGGGTAGAGGTCGTGAACAGGTACAGTAGTGCATGGTGGTTGATCGACCACATCACCCAGTCGATCGACTAGAGTGAACAGGAACAGAAGCTCCTGGAAGTGTGCAGCTAGTCGATCGACCATAAGGGCCAGTCGATCGACTGAAAATACTGCTGTAACTTCTGATTTCTTCGTATTTGCTCAATAACTTAAGCTAATGAGATCTAAAAACCTGCAAGTGCACAATAATACGCGTCCAAAATTGCACAAAACCCAAAGTAAAGTCTAAAGTGCTTAAAAATCCTAAGCAAAATAATTAAATGCGAAGTCTCGCGCACACAAAAGCAATAAAAAGAGTTTAAAAGCGATAAAATGAAAGTTTTTGATAAAGCGCGTGATCAACTAGTAGATGATCAAGAACGGCCACGGTATGGTCCACTTCGTCGGCTTCTGGCTACAAGAGGTAGCCTCAATAGTGATCATCTTCTCAGTGGCACTCTTCTCAACTTCAGCATCCGTAGAGCTTGACGGATCAACAGCTTTGTCATCTCCCCAATCAATAACCTCTTCCGGCTCATCAAAGTCCAAGTCGGACTTCCTCACTCTGGCTGGCTCATCTTCAAGCTCCTCATCAGTGCCATAGCTCAGGCATCCAAGACCGCCTCTTGAAACGACTTGCTCCTTCACAGTTGGAGCAACCTGTGGCTCTTCCTTCCCCAAACCAGCTCCTGCAATGCTTAAAACAACAGAATCTTCCTCCTTCTTGCTCCCAGTCTGGGGCGGAGGTGTTACAACAGGAATAGGAGTAGAGACAGGCATGTCAGGAAGCACAAAGTACGATTTTTTTTCAGAAACCGTATTACAGGTGACAGGCCACATGGGGTCCTTCTTCCTAGCTGTTTGGGCGAAGACAATAGAATGCTTCCCCACTTTGAAGGTCAGGGTCCCAGAACCAACATCAATAACTGCACCAGCAGTGTGCAGAAATGGCCTACCTAGAATGATAGGTATGTGGGCATCCTCAGGAATATCTAGGACCACAAAGTCTACATGGAAGAAAAACTTCCCTATTTGCACAGGGATGTCCTCTAGGACACCTATAGGCTGGACCGCAGATCGGTCAGCCATCTGAACGGTCATGTTCATAACTGCAAACCTATTCAATTTTAACTTGCTAGCAAGACTCAAGGGCATGACGCTAATACTAGCTCCTAGGTCACATAATGCCTTCTCGATAGAGAAGGTACCTATATTACAAGGAACGGAAAAGCTACCCGGGTCCTCTAGCTTATCGGGTGTAGTGTAAGACAGATAAGAACAAGTTTCCTCAGTCAGTGCAACAGTATGCACAGTTTCAAGTGACCTCTTTTTAGACAGTAATTGCTTCATGAACTTCATATAAGCGGACACTTGATTCACTAATTCAAGGAAAGGTACTTGTACGTTAAGACTACGAACAACATTTTCAAATTTATTAAAAGATACCTGTTCCTTTGTCGGCACTAGTCTCTCTGGATAAGGGGCTGGAAGAAGTAACTTAGCCCTCTCCTCTAAGTCTCGCATGCCGGCATCCGTGGACTTAGGCTGGAAGTCCACTACCTTCTCCTTATTGAAGCTTGACCCCTCTTCAGACCGTCTCAAATGTGAGCCATTGAGCGACATTGGGTCGTACTTCAGAACCGCGACGGATCCATCAGCACTCGGGTCTTGCCCCAATACTTTCGGAGTTGTCGTACCCCGAAACAAGTGGTCTCTCAAATTATTGGGCATTGGAGGACGAAATTTATCGATATCAGCAACGCCCTCGGTCGATCGACCACCTTGCTCAGTCGATCGAATGAGGTCTACAGTTCCAGTAGCTCCTGTAACTCGCACTTCAGTCGATCGACCGGGTACATCAGTCGATCGACTGATATACCTGGTAGACGCCTTTTTCTTGGTATTATTCGTTACAGCTTTATTCTGATTCGGTTTTGCCTCATCTTTTGCAGGGGCATTCTCGACCATAGCAGGCCCCTCCAGGGTAGACCCGCTCCTCAAAGTAATGGCATTTAGGGTCTCTTTCTGTTCAGTTTGAGTCGGTAAGTGTCCCGGGGCTCGAGTGGTACTCTTGCTAGCCAATTGAGCAATTTGGCTCTCTAGAAGCTTCATCCCGGCCTCTCTAGCTTGGGACTCCTTTTGCAACATATTCTTCAACTCAGCAAAGTCAGAATTTTGAGATTGTTGCTGCTGCGGCACATAGGGAGGTTTTTGATATGGTTGTTGCTTGTGAGGGGGCACATAAGCTTGCTGCTACTTCGCTTCTTTGTGGAGGTTGAGTCGGATTCGAGACATTCTGCTACTCCACCTCAAGTTGGGATGGACATTCGGCTCATAGTACGTGTTTGTCTGCCTGTAATGTTGAAAGGCAGCACAAGACTCGAAGGGACTAGGACAATTTTCTGAGACATGTCCCTCAGCTCCACATCTTCTGCAGACGAAAGGACCGTCTGACACAGCATTCACTTGGTAAATACCTCCCTTTGAAGCTCCTCCCAGCTCGTATTTGTCAAACCTCGCCGTAAGAGCCTCTAATGCAGCTACAGAAGGAGATTCAGCGCTTCTCCTTTGATTGCCTCTCGAATTCCCATATTCAGCTTTATGGGTGGCTAAGTCATCAATGATCTTCCACCCCTTAGTCTCTCCCATATTCTCAGCAAATCGGCCATTGGCTGCAGCATCCAAAATAGCCCTCTGATCGTCATACAGCCCGTTATAGAACTGATTGCAAAGACTCCACTTTTCGAACCCATGGTGTGGAATAGTTCGCACCAGATTCTTGAAACGGACCCATGCTTCATGGAAGTTCTCATCAGGTCCCTGTTTAAAGCTCGTGATCTGAGCTCTAATGGCATTCGTCTTCGAGGCAGAGAAGTATTTCTTGTAGAATGCCAAGGCCAAAGAATTCCAGTCGGTGATCCTATGAGCGGCTCGGTCCAGATCTCTGTACCACTCCCTTGTAACATCGCGGAGTGAGAATATAAACATGGTCTCCTTTATCTGGTCCTGGGTCACACCGGTCGGTGGGGGTATAGAGCAGCAATAATCGATAAATATCTCCATATGCTTGGCTGCATCTTCATTTGCAGCACCCCTGAACTGGTTCCTCTCAACTAAGTTGATATAGGAAGGCTTCGGTTCGAATTTCCTATCAGCTCCAGGTAATTCGAACCCCTTGTAAAGATTTTCAGCTGTCGGCTCAGAATGACTTGCTATAGTTGCGGCTTCAGCCATGACTGGAATTTCCGGAGATGTGACTGTCTCAGCTGAAGAAGTAGAAGCAGGAGATGTAGGTGGGTCTTCTTCGAACAGTTCGTTCTCGTAATAACTAGACAGAGTACTCAGCTCTTCCTCTGTCGGCAATACTCTGGATGATCGTCTCAACTTGCGCAAGGTCTTCTCAATCTCAAGATTGAAAGGTACTAATTCACCATCCTGTGACCTGCACATAAGAAGAAACTACAAAAAGAATATAAGAAAAGTTTAAGGAACGGATGCCCCTTAAACTAAGAAATAGACTAAAATAAAACAACTAAAAATTAGAACAATTGCCTCCCCGGCAACGGCGCCAAAATTTAATACCCGTCGTAGTGAGTACCAAAAATAAGATTTATAATTCCTATTAAAACTAACCTAGGCTAGTGGTAACAGGGTCGAATCATAAGGAGGCGAATGTAATTAATAATTGTCTAATTCTAGTCTAAGGTAACGAAAGTGGGGGTTGAGTTGTTTTGGTCTATAGCTAAGAGTAATAAAAGATAATAAACTAAATACGTGAATAAAATAGATAAAAGAAGGGTACTAGGATGGTCGGTTCACTATAGTTTCGGCGGCAGCAAACTAAGTCGGTCTAAATCAAACACATGAGGCGGGAAAACAAGAGGTCCTCTCGGTCCACTCTTAACAAATAGCATCTTTCGATCTCGCTACAAGTCCCTAATATCACTAATACTGACTTTCGTCCTGAAAAGTGACTCATAATCTAAACTTTACCTATCTTTCGATCTCAGCATACTTTGGTCATTATAATTGGTGATCTAACAACTTTCCCTATCTTTTGATCTAATGGGTCAGTCATATATTAAGCATTCAACTAGTCGCATACATTCGATTCGTCAAATACAACATTTAAATCAATTAAAACGAAGGTAAACCTCACATGGTCAGTCGATCGACCAGGTATGGCGATCGATCGATCGACACGCGATTCGGGCCATGTTAATTCTATTGCCGCCTACACTATAATTCCCCTACATCCTAGCACGAATAAATTAGCTACTCATACTAAGAATGATAACAACAATAAGATTGACTATTAAATCTACTGAATTCATGATTAATACGGAAAGATAAATAAATAACATAAAACGATAAAATTGGCTTTGGAATCTAACTAACAATTTCTATACTATCAACGCAATAAAGATGAACTGAAATAGAACAGAAGGAATACCGAAATTGCAGAGGAATTGTAACGGAATGATTAGAAGTACGAACGAAAATCCGATGCAAACCAATATTCCGAACCATAATTATTGATATTCTAAAACTGATAAAACTGAATGTAAAACTTAGATAATAATTCGATGTCTATTCTGATGTTCTAGGTTACGTTATATAGCAAAACTCACGTAACTTTTATTTCCAAAACCTAAATACCATGGGCTTCAAGTTTCCAAATCTCTTAATTCTCGTCTGAAGTAGCGTCTTGGTCGATCGACTGCTGGGACCGGTCGATCGACTTGGATGCAGTGGACAGTAGCTTCTGGATCCCGTGGGTTGGTCGATCGACTAAGGTTACTGGTCGATCGATCGCTAATGGTACTTGACTTCTATAGTCTCGTGGATTTGTCTTTTGGGCCTTGAAATGCGCACCAAGCTCGTTCCTTAAGTGAATACTTCACGTCAAATGCAATGCAGGATACTCGGGGACGGATTTAGCTCAATTTCCGTTGAATTCTTCACATTCCTGCAATAATGTACAAAAACACGAAAGTAGACGGATATAGGGGAAATGGTAGCTTAAACTACACAAATGAGCTCTGAAATGCGTGTAAAATGAGGTATAAAACATCATATAAATGACACGCATCAAACTTCCCCAAACCAAACCCTTGCTTGTCCCCAAGCAAGAACTAAACTCGATCTAATGACCTAATGGAACGAGTTCAATCTCAGAGCGAATTGCAACATGTAAAGCCTAACCATTTTAATGCAATAACCAACAATCAATTAGCAACTATGAATCATGCAACCGAGTTATGAAGTCGTTAAAAAACTGCTGAACCGTCAACTATAGAGACTTATTGAATTGGACTCTCACGGGTCGCTCATATCACACATAAGCATAGGTGAATATATAAGAGGATAGAAAGAATTCATTTTGTAAAGACTCTCACCTAACTACGACCTATAAGAACATGCCTGCAATATAATATGAAAGTAATCTCTATGACCGTACATATGCATTCCAACCAATAAAAGACCATGACACGTGCCGAGGTATATATGTGAATATGTGAGGTATGGGTAACAAGGGGCAAAACATTTATGTAAAAGTGGAGGTACAGGTGATCAAGCTAGTACCAAAACGGAACCATATGGAAACATCCAACTTCTTGCTCATAAACAACTGAAACGGTGCTATAACAAGCACAAAACTCACAATCTCCAGTATAAAAGTAATCAACTAACTCCCCATAAGATACTAATGCAACATGGGAGCAAAAATCGCCATAAGATAAGGATTTTGAATTATGCGAATTGATTTCCTTCGGAACTCAGTCGATCGACCAATGATGGCAGTCGATCGACCGCTTTGAACAGTACATAACTCTTTTATTTTCTTTTTCGAATCATTTCATTTTTTTTCTTTCTTTTCAACTTCTTTCTTTCCTTCCTTTCATCTTCCCAACAAAATCTCAATAAGATCAAATGCTACCAGAAACTAAGTAACAATCCCAAGAACATAGACTACTAGCTTGACAAGGGCAGGCTAAATGTAGGATGTAGTAATGGGACAAAAAGGCTGTTTTGGCAGTGTGAAGCTTATGGGCAAAACGAATAAAGGGAAACCTCTACCACATGTGTCAACAAACCACAAACCGAATGCATACAGGTATTAAGCAGATCAAGTTCATATTTATGCAAATTTATGTAACATGTCTCATAAGGAGTACTACTCACATCCTAGATAAACTGGTCATAGATGTCACCAGTTATAAGCTCTAAACCTTAGAAAATATGATGTAGCTTGCCAAAATTCTAAGTCAAGTCTCAAGTTCAGCAAATAATTAACGAAAACTCGTAGATATACACTTATACGATTCTACTAATAACATGTCAATTAGCACGACTTAGGCAAAAACAGATGCAAATGCAATGTCATCATTGAAATACTACCGTTCCGACTCGACCTATATGCTAAAATAAACGTTTAATTTTTGAAATTTTATGAAATTTTTCAATTTTTTGGAATTTTTGTATATATATGAAATGAAATAAACAATGCAAGGCAATAATGTAAACGTGAATGCAAGCAAATGAAATGCGACGCAAAACCCTTCCCCAAACCAAATCGCACAATGTCCCCATTGTGCAAAATCATGTAATGAAGAAAAATGGAAAACGGGAATTTGCGAGAAAATTAAGTAAATAAGACATGAAGTGAAAATCGGGAACTCACAAGACTTTAAGCGCAGCAAAAGGAAACCTCCCCAAACCAGCGTGAGCTAGGAGGTTTTAGTAGCCAGTAGTGCTACCAATAAGTACCTGAAAAGACAAACAGAACCACGCATAATATAGAGAAGACAATAATGAAGCGGTAATTATATGCACAAGGTCAAAAAATAGAAGAAATAAATAATTTGACGGAAGATAAAGTGGAGTAGAAAACTCCCTCAAGTCCGCAAATCGACCAAACACAGCAGGGTAGAGGTCGTGAACAGGTACAGCAGTGCATGGTGGTCGATCAACCACATCACCCAGTCGATCGACCAGAGTGAACAGGAACAGAAGCTCCTGGAAGTGTGCAGCCAGTCGATCGACCATAAGGGCCAGTCGATCGACTGAAAATACTGCTGTAACTTCTGATTTCTTCGTATTTGCTCAATAACTTGAGCTAATGAGATCTAAAAACCTGCAAGTGCACAATAATACGCGCCTAAAATTGCGCAAAACCCAAAGTAAAGTCTAAAGTGCTTAAAAATCCTAAGCAAAATAATTAAATGCGAAGTCTCGCGCACACAAAAGCAATAAAAAGAGTTTAAAAGCGATAAAATGAAAGTTTTTGATAAAGCGCGTGATCAACTAGTAGTTGATCAAGAACGACCATGGTATGGCCCACTTTGTCGGCTTCTGGCCACAAGAGGTAGCCTCAATAGTGCTCATCTTCTTAGTGGCACTCTTCTCAACTTCAGCATCCGTAGAGCTTGACGAATCAACAGCTTTGTTATCTCCCCAATCAATAACCTCTTCCGGCTCATCAAAGTCCAAGTCGGACTTCCTCACTCTGGCTGGCTCATCTTCAAGCTCCTCATCAGTGCCATAGTTCAGGCATCCAAGACCGCCTCTTGAAACGACTTGCTCCTTCACAGCTGGAGCAACCCGTGGCTCTTCCTTCCCCAAACCAGCTCCTGCAATGTTTAAAACAACAGAATCTTCCTCCTTCTTGCTCCCAGTCTGGGGCGGAGGTGTTACAACAGGAATAGGAGTAGAGACAGGCATGTCAGGAAGCACAAAGTACGATTTCTTTTCAGAAACTGTATTACAGGTGACAGGCGACATGGGGTCCTTCTTCCTAGCTGTTTGGGCGAAGACAATAGAATGCTTCCCCACTTTGAAGGTCAGGGTCCAAGAACCAACATCAATAACTGCACCAGCAGTGTGCAGAAATGGCCTACCTAGAATGATAGGTATGTGGGCATCCTCAGGCATATCTAGGACCACAAAGTCTACAGGGAAGAAAAACATCCCTATTTGCACAGGGATGTCCTCTAGGACTCCTATAGGCTGGACCGCAGATCGGTCAGCCATCTAAACGGTCATGTTCGTAACTGCAAACCTATTCAATTTTAACTTTCTAGCAAGACTCAAGGGCATGACGCTAATACTAGCTCCTAGGTCACATAATGCCTTCTCGATAGAGAAGGTACCTATATTACAAGGAACGGAAAAGCTACCCGGGTCCTCTAGCTTATGGGGTGCAATGTGAGACAGATAAGAACAAGTTTCCTCAGTCAGTGCAACAGTATGCACAGTTTCAAGTGACCTCTTTTTAGACAGTAATTGCTTCATGAACTTCATATAAGCGGGCACTTCATTCACTAATTCAAGGAAAGGTACTTGTACGTTAAGACTACGAACAACATTTTCAAATTTATTGAAAGATACCTGTTCCTTTATCGGCACTAGTTGTTGGAATATGTGCCCTCCGACAATAATGCGATCACGACTGTTGATCATGATGATCACATGTTTAAGTCTCATTATAAAGAATACAATTGGGTGGTAACATTTTACTGTCAACTGGTCCACACATATCGGTAATGATTGGCTGACTAAAGTTTGACATTACCGTGCGGCGGTGGTGATCGATTGATCCCCTAGGTCATACCTATAGGGCAACACTCTTAATTGATCATTTAATTGATCGTATAACGTTACGAGTTAATTAAATTACTTGAAAATTGACGGACGATTTTGGAAGTAAAATTTACGTATCTCATTATAATCTGATTAAATAAGATACGGTCTGAGTAATCGAATTGTTTCATTACTCAGATGAAATTATTGTTTAAAGAAACAATTGAAATTGAATGAATTATTATAAATACAAATTGTTGTGATTTATAATTGGTAAAATATTTTGGTACAAGTAATTATGAATTACTAAGTCGTTTTTGTTTATGACGTATTTTTATTAATACGTTGATTTTTAATATGTTAAAAATATATAGCAATTTTATGTGACATATGACATGTGACATATTGACAAATTGACAAAAATAAAATGGATTCCATGTTATCCATATGTGCCGAAAATATGAGGAGGATTAGGCTTATATTAAGTTGATTTTGTTAGTGGTAAGCACCATGATTACCTACTAAACTAGCCATGCATACCTATTGTTCATTGTGAAGAACAACTCAAGCATGCATTGGCTCCCTTTGCCCCCCTCTTCCACCCGGTTTTTGGAGTTTTGGTTTTTCCTCCTATTTTACCTAATATACACAAAATGCATTTTGTTGTATCATTCATTCATTCATTCACCAAAAATATTTTAGAGAGATAAAATATTTCACCTTCCTTTCTTCTCTCTCTCAACCGGTTTTTGGGAGATAAACCAAATAATTTTGGGTCAATTTTTCTTACAAAAATTAATATTGTCTAGTATTCATAATATTAATTTTATTAAGAGTGTGCTTTGGGTATTAATCCTTGGGAGAGATCCTATACTTGGGTCTTTGTTCATCCATAAAGGAAAGCACAAGAACAAGAGAGAAGGAGATCTCTCTTGTGCCCTAGAAACCGAAATTCCAATGTAAGGATGAATATTTCTTCTTATTTTGCTTAAAGTTTGCATGCATAAGATCACTTATTAATTTTATGACAAATTAAAATAAAACATATATGAATATATTAAGTACATAGATCTACTTTTCCTTCAATCGGTATCAAGAGCCCAGGTTGTTTGCATGCAAATCGGTTAAAAGTTTTTCCGAGTTATATGATTAACATACAAAACTTGTTTAATTTGTGTTATTATGATATATCACGAAAATCATTATGCATGTTAAAATTTCTGGTCCTAAAATGTTTTTAGGATATTTTGGTCAATTTATGGATTTTTATTGTTCATATTACATAATAATGACATTAAAAATATGATTTTATGAATAAAATGTCATTTTCGGACTAAAATTAGCTAAACTTCTAATTTTCCAGTGATTTTTGGATATGTTGTCACATATATTATTTTGAGATGACCTGTAAATGTTCATAATTTTTCGACTTCTTATGCTCGAAAAATGGATTTTTCATTATTAAAATCGGATTTAAGTGAAAAATAGGTTAATATGAGATAAATTTCGAATCTGGTCATAGAAATTTAGTATGTTGTCACATGCAATTTTACAAGATGTGTGTAAAATAATAGGCTATATTGAAGTCTTTGTGCATGATTTATGATTTTTTGAAGAAAAATAGCATAAATAGTGACATTATTAATGAAATATTAATAAAACATACTCCATGACTAAGGAAAAACGTCACATGTTGCATTTTATTATATTTTTCAGATCTAAAGTTGAAAAGTTGATGAATATATTTTTCTCATGTTTTTATGATTATTTTGTTAAAAACCGATAAACCGCAACATTGTTTTTCCGAAAAAATTTCGAAATTTTTAAACTAAGTTTTTGAACATTATGAGTGTCATGCTATTTTTCCAGAATGTTCATGAGTTTAAATTTCAAATTTTGAATTTATTTGAAATTTTGTGATTTATTTGAAGTTTATAGCTTTTTATTGTAATTTTAGGTCCATTAATGAACAAATTTTAGAAATATGAGTTAATTATGGTCAAATAATTAGTGAAGACTAAATTTTGAGTCCTAAGAGGTTAGGGTAATTAACTTATGCATAAATATGAATTTATGTAATTTTTGTGATTATAAAATGTTGAAATCACGCAAATCCGTAAAAACCGAGTAATATACGATATTGGCTATTTAAAGGCGATTTAGCATAAAATTGGGCATGTTCATACATATTATAATGCTGCATTTTCTTTATGATTGTCATAATTTTATTTTATGTAATTTTTGAATTATGTAATTTTTACTTAGTACGGCCTTAGTTTTTAATTGGTATTACCCGAAATGTATGGGAATATCGATTCGGTTGTATTTTATATGTGATCTCGTATCACCGTCTTGTATTTAATAGATTTATTTTATTTTAGTTACAAATGTATAATAGGAAATTATGTAATTCATTATGTAATTTTATTCATTTCGGAGTTCCCAAAGACAGATTTCTTCAAGATGGCGATACATAAAGACGGTGTTACCTCGAGATGCGTGCCACAACCGAAGTTCAAGGGACCAATGGAGTTGGTTTCCGAATATGTAATAGTTAATTAGATTTTCTATTTTTAGGAAGGCCATACTAGGATTTATTTTTATGCTTTGCATTTTATTTATATGTCGCATGCATCGCTAAATCGCCATAACTAAAACATGCATCATCATCTAATCGAGTTCATCGACCGTGTCAATTACAATTATCGTAGTTCACCGCTTTAGTTCACTTAAAATGTGATAGATAATAAATTGACATGACCTCTCGCTAAAACAAATCAATTGAGACATAGCCTTACCAAATAGTAGAAACCATGAAAACCTATTTCGCGAGGGAGTGCACTCGGACACCCCGGGGTACAAACCTTGTTATGTAGGGGAAGTGGGTGATGAATGTCTATCCACCGAATTCATGTTGATGAGGGTTTCATCGGCTACCCCGTGCCCAAGTTAATATGGGTTTGGATAATGGACACATTTATTCGAAATTTGGATTGAACTCAACAAAAGTTTTTGATAAGGGTTTCATCGGCTATCCCGTGCCCTTGTCGGATGTGTTTTGGGCTATAGATAAATTTTAGAGTAAATTTATCGACCAAGAGTTCTAAAAATAGAATCGATTAAAAGGTTAATCCACCAAGTTATATTGATAAGGGTTTCATCGGCTACCCCGTGCCTAAGGTTATATGAATTTGGGTCTTGGAATCATTTATCTAGTTGGGTAGAGGTCACTAGAAAAATGCAATAAAACTTGTTTAAATCACAATTTTTACGAGTATTATTATTAAAACGACATTTGTTTTACTCCTTCTATTTTGTTTTGTAGACCACTTCTTTTCTCATAACAAATGGCAACACCAACCCCTAACGCCCCACCTCTCGCTAATTCATCATGGCTCCGATCCTTCATGGATCGATGTAAACTTGAAAAGAATGGGTCAAATTTCTCCGATTGGGATGCCCAACTCAAATTAGCCGCCCAAGGTGACGACAAGCTTCGTTACCTTACCGAGGCCTCTCCACCCGAACCTACTACTAGGTCGACCGCCGCCACTAGGGAAGCATATGAGGCTTACCATAAGGAGTCCGCCGCAATGAAAAACGTCTTGATATTTGCGATGGAGGCGGATCTCCAAAGGAGAGCCTTTAAAATGGGCACCGCTAATGAGATTTACTCCAAGCTTGTGACAATGTTTTCACAAACTCCGCGGATCGTCCAATATGAGGCGGCCGCGGCATTCTTTGATCTCGACTTCAAAGAGGGCCAAAAGGTTAGCCCTCATGTGCTCAAACTTATGGAGCTTGTCGAGACCTTGAAGATTCAAAAGGTTGAAATCCCCAAAGAACTCATTGTAGATAGGATTCTACACTCCTTGTCCAAAGTCAAAGCATATGTTCAATTCCGGGTGAATTTTAACATGCAAGACAAGGATGTGTCTCTTGAAGAATTGCACAAGTTACTTGTGCAAGCCGAGAGGGACATGAGGTTAAATGTGAACCCTCCAAAGGATGTGCTTAACATAAGCACTAAGAGCAAGGGGAAGTTCAAAAAGAATGGGAGGAAGGGTAAGAAGCAAGCTCCCAATTTCACCAAAGCTAAGGCTAATGATGCTAGCACTTCAAAAATCAAGAAGGGTCCTCTTGATAAATGCCATTATTGTAATGGTATGGGACATTGGAAAAGAAATTGTTCCAAATACCTTGGTGATATTAAAGCTGGAAAGATCACTCCAGTAGGTAAATGACTATCCTTTCTTTTATGTTTCTAAATCAACTATGGTATTGTGATACAAAGTTGTGATAATGTATCTCCCTTTTTATTGTAAATAGGGCCTCCACCAAGCAAAGACAAGGGAAAGGAAAAGCAAGCATGAGAAACCATCAAGAAGCTAGGAATAGCTTTCATGGAGCTTTGCTTTTTATTGTCTTATTTTAATCATGTTTTGGATTTTTAGAACCTTTAAGTTTCCGTGTTCGACATGGAATGGTATTTTGGATAATTGGTTATATTTTGGATAATGGTGGTTTGGTTTGCAACCCAAGTCACCCGTTTTATCATTTTATCCTTTGTTCTAAAATTCGTATTTAAATGCTTGCTCTTAGAAACATATGATTATTCACTTAAAGTGATCTAATAGACAACTATAATGACGGGATTCATTATATGTCCACATGCTTAAGGCTTGTGTATGATCATTTATAAAGTGATTTTGAGTCTATGAACTCTCTTAAAGGAATGACAATCACCAAGTACACTTACAAAACCTAAAACTATTAGTCTATCTATGAGATAGTTCTCCTTAAACTTCAAACATCATTATTTGTGTCTCATATGCTATCTTTGAATCTCTAGTGTATTTATTCTAAAGATAGAGTGGGAGAAAAATGAGGAACCAACACACGAGGCAAGATAAAAATTGTGTACTTGTGTAAATGAGATCTACGCAAGAGAGAATTATTTGAATGAAGGTATATCTATTTATATAGTATACCCAATAGATGAGATCTATGGTCTCAAGTAAGTTCTATATGACTAAAGAGACCAAGTGAAATAATCATAAGAGTATGTTCTCAAGATAACTACACGAGGAGACCAAAAGAAAGTTTTGGAACAAAAAGACTAATATAAAGTCTTAACAAGAGTTTTGACTAGTTTATGAAAAATTTTGACCAATAGTTTCAACCTTGAGATTTACTTAAGAGCCTAAATAAATCAAAGTGACATACTAGTTATAAACGAGTTGCAAGGATTGATATACCGATATCTTATAAAGCCAAGTTTTAACCACGCAGATGTCATTACTTAACCTCATTATGAAATGGTTAAACCTCCTTCCGAAAGGGTATTTCGAAGGACGTGTTCTAGATATTATTTATATTTGAATAATAACATTGCTACACATCATTATGACATGTGTGAGTTAGAGATTAAAATCTCTTTTAATAAGGTTAAGATGAGACCACTTCAAAATAAGTATTTTGAATGGATATGATGGGAACATATATGGTTTTATCTTAATAACTTGGCAATGCAATTTATATTTCAATTCTTGAAATGTTTCAATTAAGAAGTAAATTTCGAAACATGTGGAATTGAGTGGGAGTTTGAAATTATCATGTGAAGACATGGAATTTAGTGGGAGCAATCATCTTGTAAAAGTTTATAACTCATCACTCATTGAAGAATGACGGGCTAATACCTTCCTTTACAAAGGAAGTTTTGAGTTTTCAATTCTGGATGAAAATGGACTATGATGAATCCAACTACATCATGAGATGTTGGATAAGTATTAAAAGATATACATTGAATCAACGAGATACGTAGGTTATTCATTTAAATGAAAATGGAATTGCCATTAGCAAATCATGGTCGTCGTTCCTTGAACCTAAATACAGTTGATAACATGATTAAAAGTTACTAATGTTTCCGCCATTAGAATAATCATGCACATGTCCAATTATGAATCATATGCATAAGAGCATGATGAATCATTGGTAAGCCATAATAGAAACGTCATGAATTCTCGAGGAGAATCCGATGAGCGATTTCAGTGTTTAACAGAATACTCTGTAATGTGTCAAGAGGTTGCACATATTAATAAAAATCCGAACACATGTAAGGATTTATGAGAATCCTAAGCCTTTCAAGCTAAAAGGAGAAATAAGAAGTTTGGAAAGATACTTAGTTGAATAAAGAAGTTGCTTAAAACTAATCTTTCCTAATATACTAGGACTTGCGAGAAGTGCTAGGCTAATCATCTTGACAAATTGTTGCAAGACTCTACAAAACATTTACCTAGTACATTGTGTGTGGATGAAGTACTTGATCAGTACAAGTTATATCATTCACCACAAATTCGTTCGTTATGTGATAATCGATAAGGAAGTTCTTTCAAGATAAAAGAACCAAAACCAAGGAAATTATGTAATTCATTAGTACAAGTTATATCATTCACCACAAATTCGGTTGTATTTTATATGTGATCTCGTATCACCGTCTTGTATTTAATAGATTTATTTTATTTTAGTTACAAATGTATAATAGGAAATTATGTAATTCATTATGTAATTTTATTCATTTCGGAGTTCCCAAAGATAGATTTCTTCAAGATGGCGATACATAAAGACGGTGTTACCTCAAGATGCGTGCCACAACCGAAGTTCAAGGGACCAATGGAGTTGGTTTCCGAATATGTAATAGTTAATTAGATTTTCTATTTTTAGGAAGGCCATACTAGGATTTATTTTTATGCTTTGCATTTTATTTATATGTCGCATGCATCGCTAAATCGCCATAACTAAAACATGCATCATCATCTAATCGAGTTCATCGACCGTGTCAATTACAATTATCGTAGTTCACCACTTTAGTTCACTTAAAACGTGATAGATAATAAATTGACATGACCTCTCGCTAAAACAAATCAATTGTGACATAGCCTTACCAAATAGTAGAAACCATGAAAACCTATTTCGCGAGGGAGTGCACTCGGCCACCCCGGGGTACAAACCTTGTTATGTAGGGGAAGTGGGTGATGAATGTCTATCCACCGAATTCATGTTGATGAGGGTTTCATCGGCTACCCCGTGCCCAAGTTAATATGGGTTTGGATAATGGACACATTTATTCGAAATTTGGATTGAACTCAACAAAAGTTTTTGATAAGGGTTTCATCGGCTATCCCGTGCCCTTGTCGGATGTGTTTTGGGCTATAGATAAATTTTAGAGTAAATTTATCGACCAAGAGTTCTAAAAATAGAATCGATTAAAAGGTTAATCCACCAAGTTATATTGATAAGGGTTTCATCGGCTACCCCGTGCCTAAGTTGATATGAATTTGGGTCTTGGAATCATTTATCTAGTTGGGTAGAGGTCACTAGAAAAATGCAATAAAACTTGTTTAAATCACAATTTTTACGAGTATTATTATTAAAACGACATTTGTTTTACTCCTTCTATTTTGTTTTGTAGACCACTTCTTTTCTCATAACAAATGGCAACACCAACCCCTAACGCCACACCTCTCGCTAATTCATCATGGCTCCGATCCTTCATGGATCGATGTAAACTTGAAAAGAATGGGTCAAATTTCTCCGATTGGGATGCCCAACTCAAATTAGCCGCCCAAGGTGACGACAAGCTTCGTTACCTTACCGACGCCTCTCCACCCGAACCTACTACTAGGTCGACCGCCGCCACTAGGGAAGCATATGAGGCTTACCATAAGGAGTCCGCCGCAATGAAAAACGTCTTGATATTTGCGATGGAGGCGGATCTCCAAAGGAGAGCCTTTAAAATGGGCACCGCTAATGAGATTTACTCCAAGCTTGTGACAATGTTTTCACAAACTCCGCGGATCGTCCAATATGAGGCGGCCGCGGCATTCTTTGATCTCGACTTCAAAGAGGGCCAAAAGGTTAGCCCTCATGTGCTCAAACTTATGGAGCTTGTCGAGACCTTGAAGATTCAAAAGGTTGAAATCCCCAAAGAACTCATTGTAGATAGGATTCTACACTCCTTGTCCAAAGTCAAAGCATATGTTCAATTCCGGGTGAATTTTAACATGCAAGACAAGGATGTGTCTCTTGAAGAATTGCACAAGTTACTTGTGCAAGCCGAGAGGGACATGAGGTTAAATGTGAACCCTCCAAAGGATGTGCTTAACATAAGCACTAAGAGCAAGGGAAGTTCAAAAGAATGGGAGGAAGGGTAAGAAGCAAGCTCCCAATTTCACCAAAGCTAAGGCTAATGATGCTAGCACTTCAAAAATCAAGAAGGGTCCTCTTGATAAATGCCATTATTGTAATGGTATGGGACATTGGAAAAGAAATTGTTCCAAATACCTTGGTGATATTAAAGCTGGAAAGATCACTCCAAGAGGTAAATGACTATCCTTTCTTTTATGTTTCTAAATCAACTATGGTATTGTGATACAAAGTTGTGATAATGTATCTCCCTTTTTATTGTAAATAGGGCCTCCACCAAGCAAAGACAAGGGAAAGGAAAAGCAAGCATGAGAAACCATCAAGAAGCTAGGAATAGCTTTCATGGAGCTTTGCTTTTTATTGTCTTATTTTAATCATGTTTTGGATTTTTAGAACCTTTAAGTTTCCGTGTTCGACATGGAATGGTATTTTGGATAATTGGTTATATTTTGGATAATGGTGGTTTGGTTTGCAACCCAAGTCACCCGTTTTATCATTATATCCTTTGTTCTAAAATTCGTATTTAAATGCTTGCTCTTAGAAACATATGATTATTCACTTAAAGTGATCTAATAGACAACTATAATGACGGGATTCATTATATGTCCACATGCTTAAGGCTTGTGTATGATCATTTATAAAGTGATTTTGAGTCTATGAACTCTCTTAAAGGAATGACAATCACCAAGTACACTTACAAAACCTAAAACTATTAGTCTATCTATGAGATAGTTCTCCTTAAACTTCAAACATCATTATTTGTGTCTCATATGCTATCTTTGAATCTCTAGTGTATTTATTCTAAAGATAGAGTGGGAGAAAAATGAGGAACCAACACACGAGGCAAGATAAAAATTGTGTACTTGTGTAAATGAGATCTACGCAAGAGAGAATGATTTGAATGAAGGTATATCTATTTATATAGTATACCCAATAGATGAGATCTATGGTCTCAAGTAAGTTCTATATGACTAAAGAGACCAAGTGAAATAATCATAAGAGTATGTTCTCAAGATAACTACACGAGGAGACCAAAAGAAAGTTTTGGAACAAAAAGACTAATATAAAGTCTTAACAAGAGTTTTGACTAGTTTATAAAAAAATTTGACCAATAGTTTCAACCTTGAGATTTACTTAAGAGCCTAAATGAAGCAAAGTGACATACTAGTTATAAACGAGTTGCAAGGATTGATATACCGATATCTTATAAAGCCAAGTTTTAACCACGCAGATGTCATTACTTAACCTCATTATGAAATGGTTAAACCTCCTTCCGAAAGGGTATTTCGAAGGACGTGTTCTAGATATTATTTATATTTGAATAATAACATTGCTAAACATCATTATGACATGTGTGAGTTAGAGATTAAAATCTCTTTTAATAAGGTTAAGATGAGACCACTTCAAAATAAGTATTTTGAATGGATATGATGGGAACATATATGGTTTTATCTTAATAACTTGGCAATGCAATTTATATTTCAATTCTTGAAATGTTTCAATTAAGAAGTAAATTTCGAAACATGTGGAATTGAGTGGGAGTTTGAAATTATCATATGAAGACATGGAATTTAGTGGGAGCAATCATCTTGTAAAAGTTTATAACTCATCACTCATTGAAGAATGACGGGCTAATACCTTCCTTTACAAAGGAAGTTTTGAGTTTTCAATTCTGGATGAAAATGGACTATGATGAATCCAACTACATCATGAGATGTTGGATAAGTATTAAAAGATATACATTGAATCAACGAGATACGTAGGTTATTCATTTAAATGAAAATGGAATTGCCATTAGCAGTCATGGTCGTTCCTTGAACCTAAATACAGTTGATAACATGATTAAAAGTTACTAATGTTTCCGCCATTAGAATAATCATGCACATGTCCAATTATGAATCATATGCATAAGAGCATGATGAATCATTGGTAAGCCATAATAGAAATGTCATGAATTCTCGAGGAGAATCCGATGAGCGATTTCAGTGTTTAACAGAATACTCTGTAATGTGTCAAGAGGTTGCACATATTAATAAAAATCCGAACACATGTAAGGATTTATGAGAATCCTAAGCCTTTCAAGCTAAAAGGAGAAATAAGAAGTTTGGAAAGATACTTAGTTGAATAAAGAAGTTGCTTAAAACTAATCTTTCCTAATATACTAGGACTTGCGAGAAGTGCTAGGCTAATCATCTTGACAAATTGTTGCAAGACTCTACAAAACATTTACCTAGTACATTGTGTGTGGATGAAGTACTTGATCAGTACAAGTTATATCATTCACCACAAATTCGTTCGTTATGTGATAATCGATAAGGAAGTTCTTTCAAGATAAAAGAACCAAAACCAAGGTCGGGAACCTTGATGTGTACTTGGTAAGGTTCATGCTATGAGTGAGAATATGAATGTAAAGGATAATACGATTAAGAAGTTTGAACACATGGACACGTAACATGTTGAACTTCTATTGAAATCAAAAAGTGTTTACACTTACGATTTGCATCACAAGGTTGCAATATGGTATTGACTACCCGAGTGTGATGACGACATTTGTCGTTTGAGTTATTATTAACTCGCCTTGTACATTGTTATATCCAAACGGGTTGTGGAGACAATTGAACCCCGTTAAAGTGAACACGGATTAACATTGTATTTGCCCATAGTCACTTGTATGAGGTGACGTCTCGAAGTGACTAGAGTGTGATGCGATTGATGGCAAGTTCAAGTGCCATAGAGTCATGTGAGATGACTAGTCGATCACATAGGCGGTAGGGGTAGGAACATTTTGTCGGGCCTAATGACCGCTTATAGAGTTACGGCAAATTTATATAGCACAGTCGTGGCGAGAGCTACTATAGTATTCGAATGAGTCGATTCTTTTGACTAAAGACTGTTCACCTAAGATGGCACAGGTTCAGATTAACTTTGATTTGTGTTACTACGACCTTCGTAAATGGGGTCAAATGGGCATATTTTGGGTTATGATGGCTGTGGCTAGTTGAAGGGAATGAGTGCGATAGGAATTGTCCACCCCTGGTCAGGGTTATAACAATATCTCAGGGCCACTCGAGGAGTAATGAACTGGAAATGCGTGGCCACGCTCGGATTATATCCATGGTGGATAAATCCGGTCAATCGATTATTCTCGGATCGAGGAAACCACTCTCGATATGATCACTTGCAAGTACGACCTGAATGACACCTTGCATTGAGTGGGAGATAGTAATAGGACAAGAGAATTGGTGACACACACTTGTCGAGGACAAGTGGGAGATTGTTGGAATATATGTCCTCCGACAATGCGATCACGATGTGATCAACATCAACATGTGTGATCGCATTATTGTCGGAGGACACATATTCCAACAATCTCCCACTTGTCCTCGACAAGTGTGCGTCACCAATTCTCTTGTCCTATTACTATCTCCCACTCAATGCAAGGTCTCTTTCAGTCGTACTTGCAAGTGATCATATCGAGAGTGGTTTCCTCGATCCGAGAATAACCGATTGACCGGATTTATCTATCATAGATACTTTCCGAGCGTGGCCACGCATTTCCAGTTCATTACTCCTCGAGTGGCCCTGAGATATTGTTATAACCCTGACTAGGGGTGGACAATTCCTATCGCACTCATTCCCTTCGACTAGCCACAACCATCATAACCCAAAATATGCCCATTTGACCCCATTTACGAAGGTCGTAGTAACACAAATCAAAGTTAATCTGAACATGTGCCATCTTAGGTGAACAGTCTTTAGTCAAAAGAATCGACTCATTCGAATACTATAGTAGCTCTCGCCACGACCAGGCTATATAAATTTGCCAGAACTCTATAAGCGGTCATTAGGCCCGACAAAATGTTCCTAACAAATCCGCCTTATGTGATCGACTAGTCATCTCACATGACTCTATGGCACTTGAACTTGCCATCAATCGCATCACACTCTAGTCACTTCGAGACGTCACCTCATACAAGTGACTATGGGCAAATACAATGTTAATCCGTGTTCACTTTAACGGGGTTCAATTGTCTCCACAACCCGTTTGGATATAACAATGTACAAGGTGAGTTAATAATAACTCAAACGATAAATGTCGACATCACACTCGGGTAGTCAATATCATATTACAACCTTGTGATGTATATCGTAAGTGTAAACACTTATTGATTGCAATAGAAGTTTAACATGTCATGTGTCCATGTGTTCAAACTTCTTATAATCGCAATTTCCTTTACAATCATGTTCTCTCTCATAGCATGAATCTTACCAAGTACACATCAAGGTCCCCGACCTCGGTTTTGGTTCTTTATCTTGAAAGAACTTTCTTATCGATTATCACAAAACGAACGAATTTGTGGTGAATGATATAACTCGTACTAATCAAGTACTCCATCCACACACAATGCACTAGGTACATGTTTTGTAGAGTCTTGCAACAATTTGCCAAGACTATTGGCCTAGCACTTCTCACAAGTCCTAGCATAGTTAGGAAAGATTAGTTTTGAGTAACTTCTTATTCAACTAACTATCTTTCCAAAATTTCTTATTTCTCCTTCTAGGCTTGAAAGATTTAGGATTCTCATAAATCCTTACATGTGCTCGGATTTTCATTAATATGCGCAACCTTTTGACACATATAAGAGCATTCTGACAAACACCGAAATCGCTCATCGGATTCTACTCGAGAATTCATGACGTTTCTATTGTGGCTTCCCAATGAATCATCATGCTCTTATGCATATGATTCATTATTTGGACATGTGCATGATTATTCTAATGGCGGAAACAGTAGTAATTTTTAATCATGACATGAACTATATTTAGGTTCAAGGAACGACCATGACTGCTAATGGCAATTCCATTTCATTTAGATGAATAACCTATGTTTCTGTTGATTCGATGTGTATCTCCCAATACTTATCCAACATCTCTTGATGTAATTGGATTCATCATAGTCCATTTTCATCCAGAATTGAAAACTCAAATGCTTCCTCTATGAAGGAAGGTGTTAGCTCGTCATTCTTTAATGAGTAATGAGTTGTAAACATTCAAAGGATGATAGCTCCCACTAAATTCCATGTCTTCACATGGTAATTTCCTAACTCCCACTCAATTCCACATATTTCGAAATTGACTTCTCAATCGAAACTTTTCAAGAATTGAAATATAAATTGCATTGCCAAGTTATTAAGACAAAACCATATATGTTCCCATCATATCCCTTCAAAACACCTATTTCGAAGAGGTCTCTTTTTTAACCTTACGGAAAGAGATTTTAAATCTCTAACACACTCATGTCATAATGATGTGTAGTAATGTCATTTTTCAAATATAAATAATATCTAGAACACGTCCTTCGAAATACCCTTTCGGAAGAAGGTTTAACCATTTCATAATGAGGTTAAGCAATGACATTTGCGTGGTTAAAACTTGGCCATTGAAGATATCGGTGTATCAATCTTTGCAACTCGATCATAACTAGTAAGTTACTACGATTCAATTAGGCTCTTAAGTAAATCTCAAGGTTGAAACTATTGGTCAAAACTTATCATATAGAACTTAGTCAAAAACTTGTTAAGACTTTACATTAGTCATTTTTCTTCCAAAACTTTCTTTTGGTCTCCTCGTGTAGTTATCTTGAGAATATACTCTTATGATTACTTCACTTGGTCTCCTTAGTCATATAGAACTAACTTGAGACCATAGATCTCATCTATTCGGTATACTATGTCAATAGATATACCTTCATTCAAATCATTCTCTCTTGCGTAGATCTTCATTTACACAAGTACACAATTTTTATCTTGTCTCGTGTGTTGTGTCCTCATTTTTCTCCCACTTTATCTTTAGAATAAATACACTATAGATTCAAAGATAGCATATGAGACACAAATAATGATTTGAAGTATAAGGAGAAATATCTCATAGATTGACTAATAGTTTTAGATTTCATATGTGTACTTGGTGATTGACATTCCTTTAAGAGAGTTCATAGACTCAAAATCGCTTTATAAATGATCATACACAAGCCTTAAGCATGTGGACATATAATGAAACCCGTCATTATATTTGTCTATTAGATCACTTTAAGTTATATGTTTCTAAGAACAAGCATTTAAACATGGATTTTAGAACAAAAGGATAAAATGATAAAACGGGTGACTTGGGTTGCAAACCAAGTCACCATTATCCAAATACAACCCATTATCCAAAATACCTTTCCATGTCGAACATGGAAACTTAAGGTTCTAAAATCCAAAACATAATTTAAAATAAGACAATGAAAAGCAAAGCTCCATGAAAGCTATCCCTAGCTTCTTGATGGTTTCTCATGCTTGCTTTTCCTTTCCCTTGTCTTTGCTTGGTGGAGGCCCTATTTACAATAAAAAAGGAGATACATTATCACAACTTTGCATCATAATACCATAGTTGAATTAGAAACATAAAAGAAGGATAGTCATTTACCTACTGGAGTGATCTTTCCCGCCTTAATATCACCAAGGTATTTGGAACAATTTCTTTTCCAATGTCCCATACCATTACAATAATGGCATTTATCAAGAGGACCCTTCTTGATTTTTGAAGTGCTAGCTTCACAAGTCTTAGCTTTGGTGAATGTGGGAGTTTGCTTTTTACCCTTCCTCCCATTCTTCTTGAACTTCCCCTTACTCTTAGTGCTTATGTTAAGCACATCCTTGGGTGGGTTCACATTTAACCCCATGTCCCTTTCGGCTTACACAAGTAACTTGTGCAATTCTTCAAGAGACACATCCTTGTCTTGCATGTTAAAATTCACCCGGAATTGAACATACGCTTTCACTTTGGACAAGGAGTGTAGAATCCTATCTACAATGAGTTCTTTGGGAATTTCAACCTTTTGAATTTTCAAGGTCTCGACAAGCTCCATAAGTTTGAGCACATGAGGGCTAACCTTTTGGCTCTCTTTGAAGTCGAGATCAAAGAATGCCGCGGCCGCCTCATATTGGACGATCCGCGGAGTTTGTGAAAACATTGTCATAAGTTTGGAGTAAATCTCATTAGCATTGCCCATTTTAAAGGCTCTCCTTTGGAGGTCTGCCTCCATCGCAAATATCAAGACATTTTTCATTGCGGCGGACTCCTTTTGGTAAGCCTCATATGCTTCCCTAGTGGCGGTGGTCGACCTAGTGGTAGGTTCGGGTGGAGAGGCTGTGGGTTAATATCCGTATACTACCCTTTAAATTTAGGACTATAACGTAAATTTAACATGCGAATATCGTCATAAAACATAAATACAATATAGAAACGATAAGGAATTAGAATCAACCTCGGGTCCTTATAGTGCGGCGTAAAGAACAGAAATCAAATGAGATTCCCTCCTAATTGTTGCACCCAAGACCTTGTCCGAGATATGCCCTTGTGCTAGAACGTGTTCTCCGATTGCCTTGCAATATTGGGAGAACTGATGTGAGTTTGCTTGAGATGTGAGATCTCGGTTTCTACAGAGAAGAATGCTCTTCGAAACCCTAATTTTTGTTTCAAATGATGATTAGGTTACAAAGAGGAGGGACTCCCTCTTTGTATCATTCGGCCAAACCGAGTGAGTAAGAGAGAAATGGGCTTTCCATTTCCTCTTCACTTAAACTCGTGATCCGGTCCATAGCTCGCTAAGTGTATACGACGCGGTTTAATTATAAATCATGTTATCGGTTATCGGAAATTAAGGCATCGGCTAAAAATACGGGCTAGTTTGAATTATTAATTCGTGTCCGACAAAACAAAAGATTGTATAATTATATTCAATATACATTAATTAAATATAACTCGTTTATATTTAATTTTACTGAATTAATCTTAGTTAATTCGCCTTAGCCCATGATATTTAATCCGTATTAAATATAATATCTCAACATCACATATTCGACTAATTACTAGTCAAATAACTCGGACTAACTGGTTAGTCAAATTTGGCATCTACATGACTGTATTTTCATACGGTCACATCTCTCGAACGTATCCTATAGGTGTGACTTTTAGGGACCAGTTGATCACCGCCATCCGTATGACAATAACGTCAAACTTATCTAGCAAGCCAACCGTTATTGATAAACGTGGATCAATTGATAATAATACCAAAGTATGCCCTTTGATCCTTTTAGAGGTTTGTAAGTCCTTGCACTAACTGTTAAGGACACCAACCCCAACAAGCTCCCACTTGTCCGTACAAGTGTATGTGCAATGACGTTATCCGCACTAACCGGAGGACACAAGCTCCAACAAACTCCCACTTGTCCGTACAAGTGTATGTGCGATAACCGATTCTCATATTCATTTAAAATTTCTCCCACTCAATGTAAAACAATTTGCGGATCCGGATCCACAAAGGTCGTATTTTACAATCGATCCGTATCTAGAGTGGTTTCCCCGACTAGAGAGTAACTTAACCGATAAAACGAATCCGTATCCGAGCATGGCCATGCATTTCGATTCTGACTCCTCGAGTGGCCCTGAGAAATATCGAGTACCTGATAAAGGCTGAATATTTCCTTCAACTCGACTCCTTCCGATCTATGCACAGCATGAAATGACCCAGAAAAAATCTACTTGGCCCCCTGTTACGGATGACCGTGAGAAAGAAACCAAAGTCACCCAAAATCTGCCGTAGTCTCAAGAGACAGTCGATAGTCAAAAGAATCGACTCTTAGGATCACCATGGAAGTCCTATCCACGACCGGGCAACGAATGTTAGAAAACATTTAGGACTCCACGTCGATGTCACAAGTGTGTCCTACGAAATATCCGTATAAATCGCCTCTGTGATTGGTCAGTCAACCGGTTGACTTATGGCTCGTTGAACCCACCATCAACCAACGTCACAAAATAATTGCCAGAGTTATCAGCTCATGTGGGCAATTAAGGACTAAAAAGATATGATGTTTGTTCAGTTCACTTTGTGGTGTTCAAAATTGTCGTACAATTCCACATGAAAAACAAAATATATATATATAAAATATCAAAACGATGATGTCGTATAGAGTACAAGAGAGGATGAATCTGATCCATAAAAGAGTACTACAACTTTGGAACACGTTTAATTCCCATGGAATTAACATGCCCTTCATGCTTATCTTGTCATAATGCTTTAGTGAGAGGATCTGCTATGTTATCATCCGTAGCAATCTTTTCTATCACTCATCTTTTGCTCCACGTAATCCCGGATTAGATGAGCTTTCCGTTGTACATGTCTAGACTTGTTGCTAGACTTTGGCTCCTTAGCTTGGAAGATGGCACCACTATTGTCGCAATAGATGGTGATCGGGTCATTCGAACTAGGCACTACGGATAGCCCATGTAAGAATTGACGCATCCATATCGCTTCCTTTGTAGCTTCGTACGCGGCATAGTACTCGGACTCGATCGTAGAATCTCTTTATGTAATTTGTTTCGAACTCTTCCAGCTGACTGCAGCGCCATTAAGAGTAAAAACGAATCCAGAGTGAGATTTCGAGTCATCTCGATCCGTTTGGAAGCTAGCATCTCACAGAATCGGTTGCGCACGACTTTTGATCGCCTCCATAAGTCAATGCCCAATCTTTAGTCCTCCGTAGGTACTTAAGAATGTTCTTGACAGACCAACCAATGTGGTTCACCTGGTTCTTTGTTGGAATCGACTTGTCATACTCAATGCATATGCCACGTCGGGACGTGTGCATATCATAGCATACATGATAGATCCTATTGCCGAGGCATAAGGTATCCGTGCCATGCGCTCTTTCTCTTCCGGTGTCTCTGGTGCCCGAGACTTGCTCAAATGCACCCCTGGAGACATAGGAAGGAACCCCTTCTTGGAGTTAGTCATGCTTTGAATCTCTCTAGGACTTTGTCTATGTAAGACTCTGACGAGAGATAGCATCCGTCGTGATCTATCTCGATAGATACGGATGCCTAGAATTCTTTGTGCCTCTCCCAGATCTTTCATCCGGAAATGGTTTTTCAACCATACTTTCACCGAAGTTAAGAGAGGTATGTCATTCCCAATCGGGAGTATGTCGTCAACATACAATATTAGGAAGACAATCTTGCTCCCACTCGACTTGATATATAAACATGGTTCCTCGACCGATCGAGTGAATCCATTTTCTTTTATCACTTGGTCG
The DNA here is from genome assembly GCF_048544455.1 of Silene latifolia. Taxonomy (NCBI): domain Eukaryota; kingdom Viridiplantae; phylum Streptophyta; class Magnoliopsida; order Caryophyllales; family Caryophyllaceae; genus Silene; species Silene latifolia. Next base: position 87,531,337 of record NC_133535.1, read on the forward strand.
AAGCGATGATTCCAACTCCTTGATGCTTGCTTAAGTCCATAAATGGAACGCTTAAGCTTGCACACTTTCTTAGGATGTGCTGGATCGATGAAACCTTCGGGTTGTACCATGTACAACTCTTCCTCCAAAAAGCCGTTTAAGAAGGCGGTTTTCACGTCCATTTGCCAAATTTCATAGTCATGAAAGGCGGCAATCGCTAAGATAATCCGAATGGAACGCGGCATGACTACGGGTGCAAAAATCTCATCGTAGTGCAAACCTGGCACTTGGGTGAAACCTTTAGCAACTAGTCGTGCTTTGTAGATATCTTGTTGACCTTCCACAGAATGCTTTATCTTGTAAAGCCATTTGCATTGAAGGGGACGAACCTTAGCAGGTAAGTCGACAAGATCCCACACGTTGTTCTCATACATAGAGTCCATCTCGGATTTCATGGCCTCAAACCATAGTTTCGAGTCGGAATCGGGTCACGGCACCTTTATAGGTTGCGGGTTCACTACTCGTTAAGAGTAGAACGTCGTCTATATCATGTTCCTCGACCATAAATGTGTATCTGTCCGGAGGAATAGAGACTCTTCCCGACCTCCTAGGTTCCTCAGGAATATTTACCGCAGCCGGGATTGAAGGAACAGGTTCCTCCAATGGTTGCTCGGTGTTTGGTTCTGGAATCTCCGACATGTCGAAGGTTCTATCACTCTTTGCATTCTCAAGAAATTCCTTCTCTAAGAATGTCGCACTAGCCGCAACAAAAACACGTTGTTCGGTTGGCGAATAGAAGTAATGACCACGTGTTCCTTTAGGATAACCTATAAAGTATGTCTTGACCGATCGCGGGCCGAGCTTATCTTCAGGTCTCCACTTGACATAAGCCTCGCAGCCCCAAACCCGTATAAAGGACAAGTTAGGGACCGTTCCCTTCCATAGTTCATATGGAGTCTTGTCAACAGCTTTAGACGGACTTCGGTTAAGTATTAGAGCGGCTGACAAAAGAGCATAACCCCATAATGAATCAGGTAAAACCGTGTGACTCATCATGGATCGAACCATATCAAGTAGTGTTCGATTTCTCTGTTCGGACACACCATTCAATTGAGGTGTTCCAGGTGGAGTTAACGTAGGGCAATCCCACGATCTTTGAGGTGTTGATCAAACTCGTGAGAAAGATACTCGCCACCACGATCCGAACGCAGTGTTTTAATCTTTCTACCTAATAGGTTACTGCCCTATTCTGGTATTCCTTGAATTTCTCAAAGGATTCACTTTTGTGCTTCATTAAGTAGACATAGCCATATCTACTTAAGTCGTCCGTGAAAGTGATGAAATACCTATAGCCTTCTCGTGCGGTGATTGACATAGGGCCACATACATCCGTGTGTATGAGTCCTAATAGATCAGCAGCGCGCATTCCTACACCTTTGAAGGAAATCCGAGTCATCTTACCGATGAGACATGATTCACACGTGCCAAATGATTGAAAATCAAAGGCCGAGATAGCTCCATGTTTGATGAGCTGTTTTACGCGTTTCTCATTAATGTGTCCCATACGGCAATGCCATAGATACGTTTGATCTTTGTCACCAACCTTTAACTTTTTATTCATTACGTGTAATATTTCCGTGGTCCGATCTAAAACATAAATTCCGTTCATGGAGACGCCTTGTCAGTAAATCATATCGTGTAATGAGAAAATGCAAGAATTATTTTCTATTACAAATGAAAAACCAAGTTTATCAAGTGCCGAAACTGAAATAATGTTTTTCGAAAGACTAGGAACATAATAACGATCATATAATGACAACTCGAATCCGCTAGGAAGCTGGATCACATATGTCCCCTTGGAGATGGCGGCTACTCTTGCTCCATTCCCGACACGCAGTCCACCTCACCCTTTACGAGGGGTTCGATGTTTGGAGCCCCCGCACATGATTACAGAGATGAGAACCACAACCAGTATCAAGTACCCAAGTTCCGTAACTTGCGTGGTTAATCTCAATCATATGAATAAAAGTTGAAGAAGAGGAAGACATACCAACGGGTTTAACGCGACCGCCTTTAAGTCCTCATGATAAACAGGACATGTGCGTCTCCAATGCCCAATCTTGTGGCAATGATGGCATTCCATGTTTTCATTCTTGCTCTTTGTCACGCCTGATGAGGTGCTCGACTCACCAGGCCCACTCTTACCCGAACCCGACTTCTTGAACTTCGCCTTACCTCTCTTAGGTTTGCCTGAGCTTTGCCCTTACCCTTCCCTTTATTCGACACAACGAGAACATCCTGTTTCATGCTCCCATTGGACTTCATGTCCTTCTCGGTCTGTACGAGAAGGGAGTGCGATTCATGGGGTGTTTTCTTCAAATCATTCATATAGTAATTCGCTCTAAATTGCGAATAACCATCGTGGAGTGAGTGAAGTATGCGATCGATAACAATGTTCTCGCTGATGTTACGATTAAAGGTCTCCGGTTTCTCGACATTCTCAATCATGCTTTGAGAATGTGTGGGCTAACCGGTTGGCCCTTACGAGTCTCGCATCAAAGAAGCGAGTGGTATGCTCATAGGTCACGATTCTCGGTGCTTTCGAGAATTCCTTGGTGAGCGTGGTGAAAATCTTGTTTGCACCATGGGCTATGAAGCGTTTCCGCAAATTGGGTTCCATTGCAAAAATGAGTACGTTTTTAATCGCACCCGCTTCCATACGAAATCATTAAACTTGGTGACTTCAGCTCTAGCCGTGGGACCTGGGTTTTGCCGGGATAGGCTCCAAGAGATATTTGAGCTTCCGTCGGCGGCGGCGGCATTCCGTAATGCCGCCTCCCGGTCCATGCGAAGTTGGATCCATCATTCTTGATCGAGTAGACCGATTCATCCGATTCATGAAGATCCTAAGCCAGGACTCACGGTCCAATGTGGCACTTGGCATTGGGTTATCACTTGAACCAGACCATTTGTTGTTTAGCGATTTAAAATCGTGATCTACACTTTGAAAAAGAAAGAAAAACAAAACGAAATAAGCAACTCATCGAGGTGATTTAAGTCTATTTTAAAATTCATTTTAAACATGTAGACTCTCCCACTTGCATAATTGATCTCCCTCAAGAATGATACAAGTGATCCCAAGACTCAATTTCGTAAACCGATAAGCCAACTTTGTTTAGCTAATTCTTCCGGAAGAACTCTTGGTCGATAGATTTCCGTAAATCCTATCTATAGTCCACCATAATCACAGGATCGTAAGAGTGACCATAGTGTTGAGATAAAATAGGTCAATCGGTTCCAACTTACCCGACGTAGAAGGGGTCATATTATGCCTACCGACGAAGAAGGGACTCATTGGAGTTTGACCTATAAAGACCGTTCTCAATTTTTGTTTATACGAGGAAGATCCCATCAACTAAATTATAATTCATTTTAAGTGAACGAATAACTAGCGTCTGTCGTGAATGAATTTATTTGGATGATGGCTTAAAAAACGTGTGACATACGAATGTCAAGGAAAACTAACTCGTGACCTCTATATGTGTCAGTTTTCATGCAATTATTAGGTGGTTTGGTTTTTAGGCGGAATATGATGCATACTATCGTTACGATAAATTAAATAAATGAATGCAATACGTAAATAAAATTTCCTAGTGTGGCCTATCCTAATAAAAAGAACAAAATACAACTTTGGAATCCACCGTTGGACCCAAGAAGCTTGTCTTGTTGTTCCATCTTGATCCAGGTAGCGGGAGTGAGCATCTGGTCTCCGTCTTTGGTCTTCTCAAAAATTACAATTAAAATTACAAAATATAAACCTAATTACATTCTAATTAAAAACTGTAATTACAAGTGAAAAATCCAAAACGGAGATACGAGATCTCAAAATACAACCAAGACCGTGTTCCATCATTACGGTAACACGTTCTACTAAGGCCACACTAAGTTACAACTGATTGTAAAAATAAATAAATACGTAATATAAAGCATTCACGGCATTCATAATTAACGATAAATGAAAATGCATCAACTAAAAACAAAATCATTCGTGACATAATTCCGTAATTATGTTAAATTTATCCAAACCACCTTTTAATGATTAAAATTCATGTGATAAAACCGCTTCTATCATTCAATTTTAATCCATTACAATCCGTTACTTTAAGTATGCTTTAAAATAACTTAATGGTACGTGGTGAACCGTTTCACAATCATAGCGAGTGTACTATATCCGTATAAAGTACATATTGAAGCCAAAAGAAAATTTAAATCAAAAGAAACAAATTTTCAAAGTCATCAAAGATTAAAATCCCTCGATCCAGGGACATAAGTGCTCGATCGAGGGGCGAGGGCTCGATCGATGAATCGCAAGTCGATCGAGAGGTATGCTAATCGGAGGTACTCGATCGACAGGATGGTGGTCGATCGAGGACTTATATCGAAATATCTTGCTCGATCGAGTACGAGGACTCCTCGATCGAAAGCGGTGGGGGTTTTAAAAGCAAGTCGATCGAGTACAACAAGGACTCGATCGAGTAAAAACTTGTCAAAAAAACCACTCGATCGATTAAAAACTTGGTCGATCGAGTGCAAAAACCTCGAAAACTTCAAACCCTCGTGAAACAAGCATTTTGGCGAGACAAAACAAACGTTATTTTGATCAAAACTGATTGAAAACAAAACTACAAGATGCTAGACATTAACATATTGTTATAATGATCGTGTAAAATAACAATATGCATAATATCAAAACGAAAATGACCCGTGTAAAACATGTCACGGTACGGTTTTCGATACAAAACAACAACAAGATCAACCGTGTAAACAGGACACGGTTCCCAATGCAACAAAAACGCAGCAATAATGAGAAAAAATCTGCCGTGAGAATTCTGCAAGCAATGACGGAATTTTAGACAAAACAAAAAACGTTTCAAGATAGTTTTATGAAAAACACATGGAAAAATTCACGTGGCCTCGCTCTGATACCACTTGTGGGTTAATATCCGTATACTACCCTTTAAATTTAGGACTATAACGTAAATTTAACATGCGAATATCGTCATAAAACATAAATACAATATAGAAACGATAAGGAATTAGAATCAACCTCGGGTCCTTATAGTGCGGCGTAAAGAACAGAAATCAAATGAGATTCCCTCCTAATTGTTGCACCCAAGACCTTGTCCGAGATATGCCCTTGTGCTAGAACGTGTTCTCCGATTGCCTTGCAATATTGGGAGAACTGATGTGAGTTTGCTTGAGATGTGAGATCTCGGTTTCTACAGAGAAGAATGCTCTTCGAAACCCTAATTTTTGTTTCAAATGATGATTAGGTTACAAAGAGGAGGGACTCCCTCTTTGTATCATTCGGCCAAACCGAGTGAGTAAGAGAGAAATGGGCTTTCCATTTCCTCTTCACTTAAACTCGTGATCCGGTCCATAGCTCGCTAAGTGTATACGACGCGTTTAATTATAAATCGTTATCGGTTATCGGAAATTAAGGCATCGGCTAAAAATACGGGCTAGTTTGAATTATTAATTCGTGTCCGACAAAACAGTATTGTATAATTATATTCAATATACATTAATTAAATATAACTCGTTTATATTTAATTTTACGAATTAACTGGTTAATTCGCCTTAGCCCATGATATTTAATCCGTATTAAATATAATATCTCAACATCACATATTCGACTAATTACTAGTCAAATAACTCGGACTAACTGGTTAGTCAAATTTGGCATCTACATGACTGTATTTTCATACGGTCACGTCTCTCGAACGTGTCCTATAGGTGTGACTTTTAGGGACCAGTTGATCACCGCCATCTGTATGACAATAACGTCAAACTTATCTAGCAAGCCAACCGTTATTGATAAACGTGGATCAACTGATAATAATACCAAAGTATGCCCTTTGATCCTTTTAGAGGTTTGTAAGTCCTTGCACTAACTGTTAAGGACACCAACCCCAACAGAGGCCTCGGTAAGGTAACGAAGCTTGTCGTCACCTTGGGCGGCCAATTTGAGTTGGGCATCCCAATCGGAGAAATTTGACCCATTCTTTTCAAGTTTACATCGATCCATGAAGGATCGGAGCCATGAAGTATTAGCGAGAGGTGTGGCGTTTGGTGTTGGTGTTGCCATTTGTAATGAGAAAAAGAAGTGGTCTACAAAACAAAATATAAGGAGTAAAACAAATGTCGTTTTAATAATAATACTCGTAAAAATGTATGATTTAAACAAGTTTTATGCATTTTTCTAGTGACCTCTACCCAACTAGATAAATGATTCCAAGACCCAAATTCATATTAACTTGGGCACGGTGTGGCCGATGAAACCCTTATCAATATAACTCGGTGGATTAACGTTTAATCGATTCTACTTTTAGAACTCTTGGTCGATAATATTACATTAACATATATCTTTAGCCCAAAACACATTCAACAAGGGGACGGTGTGGCCGATAAAACCCTCATCGAAAACTTTTGTTGAGTTCAATCCAAATTTCGAATAAATGTGTCCATGATCCAAACCCATATTTAACTTGGGCACGGTGTGGCCGATGAAACCCTTATCAACATGAATTCGGTGGATAGACATTTATCACCCACTTCCCCTACGTAACAAGGTTTGTACCCCGGTGTGGCCGAGTGCACTCCCCCATGAAATAGGTTTTCATGGTTTCTACTCTTTGGTAAGGCTATGTCTCAATTGATTGTTTTAGCGAGAGGTCATGTCAATTTATTATCTATCACGTTTTAAGTGAACTAAAGCGGTGAACTACGATAATTCTAATTGACACGGTCGATAAACTCGATAAAATAAGGATGCATGTTTTAGTTTTGGCGATTTAGCGATGCATGTGACATAAAATAAAATGCAAGCATAAAATAAATAAATCCTAGTATGGCCTTTCCTAAAATAGAAAAACTATTTAACTATTACAAAATCGGAAACCAACTCCATTGGTCCCTTGAACTTCGGTTGTGGCACGCATCTCGAGGTAACACCGCCTTTATGTATCGCCATTCTTGAAGAAATCCGTCTTTGGGAACTCCGGAATGAATAAAATTACATAATAAATTACATAATTTCCTATTATACATTTGTAACTAAAATAAAATAAATCTATTAAATTACAAAACGGTGATACGAGATCACAATAAAATTACAACCGAATCGATATTCCCATACATTTCGGGAAATACCAATTAAAATCTAAGGCCATACTAAGTAAAATTACATAATTCAAAATTACATAAATTAAAATTATGACAATCATAAAGAAAAATGCAGCATTATAATATGTATGAACATGCCCAATTTTATGCTAAATCGCCTTTAATTTGCCAATATCGTATATTACTCGGTTTTTTTTTTTTGCGTGATTTCAACATTTTATAATCACAAAAATTACATAAATTCATATTTATGCATAAGTTAATTACCCTAACCACTTAGGACTCAAAATTTAGTCTTTACTAATAATTTGACCATAATTAACTCATATTTCTAAAATTGTTCATTAATGGACTAAAAAATTACAAAAATAAGCTATAAACTTCAAATAAATCACAAAATTTCAAATAAATTCAAAATTTGAAATTTAAACTCATGAACATTCTGGAAAAATACCATGACACTCATAATGTTCAAAACCTTAGGTCAAAAAATTTCGAAAATTTTCCGGAAAAACAATGTTGCGGTTTATCGGTTTTTAATAAAATAATCATAAAAACATGAGAAAAATTTTATTCATCAACTTTTCAATTTTAGATCTGAAAAAGATAATAAAATGCAACATTGGACGTTTTTCCTTAGTCATAGATTATGTTTTATTAATTTTTCACTAATAATGTCACTATTTATGCTATTTTTTTTCAAAAATCCATAAATCATGCAAAAACACTTCATTATAGCCCATTATTTTACACACATCTTGTAAAATTGCATGTGACAACATACTAAATTTCTATGACCAGATTCAAAATTTATCTCATACTAACCTATTTTTCACCTAAATCCGAATTTAATAATGAAAAATCCATTTTTCGAGCATAACAAGTCCAAAAATTATGAAAATTTACAGGTTATCTCAAAATAATATATGTGACAACATATCCAAAAATCACTGGAAAATTCGAAGTATAGCTAATTTTAGACCGAAAATGACATTTTTACTCATAAAATCACATTTAAATGCCATTATTGTATAATATGAACAATAAAAATCCGTAAATTTAACCAAAATATCCTAAAACATTTTAGGACCAGAAATTTTAACATGCATGAATTAATTTCGTGATATATCATAATAACACAAAATTTACAAGTTTTATATGTTAATCTTTATAACTCGGAAAAACTTTTAACCGATTTGCATGCAAACAACCATGGCTCTTGATACCGATTGAAGGAAAAGTAGATCTATATACTTACATATTCATATATGTTTTAATTTAAATTTGTCATAAAATTAATGATTGATCTTATGCATGCAAACATTAAAACAAAATAAGGAAGAAACATTGTTCTTACATTGTGATTTTCGGTCTAATGGGCACAAGAGAGATCACCTTTCTCTCTTGTTCTTGAGCTTTCCCTTTTGGATGAACTAAGACCCAAGTGTAGGATCTCTCCCAAGGATTTATACCCAAAACTTTCTCTTAATTAAAATTAATATTATGAATACTAGATAATATTAATTTTGTAGAAAATTGACCAAAAAATATTATGGAACACTTAATATTTTCGGTTTTTGGAGGAGGAAGAATGGGAGCTTTTTTTTATCTCTCTAAAACTTAAAGAATTAGAATGATGAAGAATGAATTTTATCACACAAAAACATTTTGTGTATATTAGATAAAATAAGAGGAAAAACCAATTGGTTTTCCCTCTCTCAAAACCCGGGTGGTAGGGGGGCATTAAGGGAGCCAATGCATGCACTTGTTTATCTTCACAAGATAAACTAGGGTTGCATGGCTACTAAAGCAAACAATCATTATGTTTACCACTAATTTAAACAAACACAATATTTGCTTAAACCACCCCTTAATTTCGGTACATTTGATAATATGGATTCCATATTATTTTTGTCAATTTGTCAATATGTCACATGTCATATGTTGCATAAATTTGTTATGCATTTTTAACATATTAAAAATCAACGTATTATTAAAAATACGTCACATACAAAAATCGACTTTAGTAATTCATAATTACTTGTACCAAAATATTTCTCCATTTATAAATCACAATAAATTGTATTTATAATAATTCATTCAATTTAATTGTTTCCTTAAACAATAATTTCATCTGAGTAATGATACAATTCAAATACTCAGACCGTATCTCATTTTAATCAATTTCAATGTGATACGTAAATTTTACTTCCAAAATCGTCCGTCAATTTTCAAGTAATTTAATTAACTCGTAACGTTATACGATTAATTAAATGATCAATTAAGAGTGTTGCCCTATAGGTATGACCTAGGGGATCAATGATCACCACCGTCGCACGACGACAAGAATGTCAAACTCTAGTCGACCAATCATTACCGATATATGTTGATCGGTTTGTGACAAAAAAAATTACTTCCCAATTGTATTCTTTATAATGAGATTTAAACATGTGATCATCATGATCAACAGTCGTGATCGCATTATTGTCGGAGGACACATATTCCAACATGATTTTCCTCTCGCGGCAAGTGGAAGTAGTCGACTTGGTCGAAGAACTCGGCCTCTTGACTGATCTTCGCTTGGTAAGGAGCTAGGCTGTCAGATCGGATTTTCCATGATCCGGATACCTGATTGATGATGAGTGAGGAATCACCATGGACCCTCAATATTTTGATGCCAAGTGTGATGGCTGCTTGTAGGCCGATGAGACATGCTTCATATTCAGCGGCATTGTTGGTGACGGCGAAGTCTAGCTTGACCGAGATCGGAACGTGTTCTCCCTCTGGTGATATTAGAAGGATTCCTACCCCGAAGCCTCTCAGATTAGATGCACCATAAAAGTATAGGTCCCATGCGTCGGAGTCGGCATAAAGGATGTCTTCGTCAGGAAGTGACCATGTGTCGGTCGTTGGATCCTCGTTGACGGGATTTTCTGCTAGGAAGTCGGCGACTGCTCTTCCCTTGATAACCTTGAGGGGTACAAACTTGAGATCAAATTCGGACAGCATGAGTGTCCATCTAGACATCCTTCCGTTTAGTACGGGTTTTTCGAAGATGTATTTAACCGGGTCTATCTTGGAATAGATGTGGACCGTGTAGCTGAGCATATAATGCCGCAGCTTCTTTGTTGACCATACTAGGGCAAGGCATGTCTTTTCCAGTTGGGTATACCTCGTCTCGTACTCAATGAACTTTTTGCTGATGTAGTAGATGGCTCGCTCCTCATTGCCAACTGTTTGTGCTAGCATTGCGCCCATGGCTGTGTTGGTAACAGTCAGGTATAGGGATAGAGGAATCCCCGGTTGAGGTGGCATGAGGACAGGAGGTTTGGATAGGATTTCCTTTATCCTGTCGAACGCCTTCTGACAGTCGTCGTCCCAATCGGTGTGATCGGAGGCACAAAGCTTCTTGAATATCGGTTCGCAAATCATAGTAAGCTTGGCAATGAACCGGCTGATGTATTGGACCTGACCGAGAAATCCCCGAATCTCCTTCTCGTTCCTAGGCCGAGGCATTTGTTGAAGGGCTTTGATTTTGGTTGGATCAATCTCAATGCCTCTTTTGCTGACGACATGTCCCAAGAGTTTTCCGGAGGTGACCCCGAATGCACACTTCTAAGGATTTAGTCTCATGTTATACTTCCGCAGACGAGCGAAGAATTTCCGGAGGGCATTGATGTGACCGTCCCGTTCTTTTGATTTGACGATCATGTCATCGACATATACCTCTACCTCCTTGTGCATCATATCATGTAGGAGAGTACTAGCGGTTCTTTGATAGGTTGCCCCGGCGTTGATGAGGCCGAAAGGCATGACCGTGTAGCAATATGTACCCCACTGTGTAGTGAAAGCAGTCTTGTGCATGTCTTCCTCAGCCATTTTAATCTGGTTGTACCCAGATACCCGTCCATGAATGATAGGAGAGCATGCTCGGCAGTGTTGTCTACCAGAATGTCAACATGTGGCAAAGGGAAGTCGTCTTTTGGACTCGCCTTGTTCAGATCCCTGAAGTCGACGCAAACCCGAATTCTCCCGTCTTTTTTCGGTACCTGCACAATGTTGGCCACCCAATCCGAGTATTCAGACACTTTGATGAACCCAGCCTTGAACTGTTTGTCCACCTCTTCCTTGATTTTTAGGGCCCATTCAGGACGCATCCGGCGTAGCTTCTGATTTACAGGTTTAGCCCCGGGTTTAATGGGTATCCGGTGCTCTGCAATTTCTCTGTCAATCCCAAGCATATCTCTGTAAGACCAGGCAAACACGTCCTTGTATTCGTGAAGGAGGTCAATGAACTATTGTCTTTCCGAGGGGTCCAGGGTTGTCCCTATCCTAAGTTCTTGAGGTGTATTGTCGGTTCCTACGTTAATAGGCTCGGTTTCCTCAATGATGGGGGTTCTGGTTTCCCGCTTGTCAAGTTATTTGGCTAAGTGAGGTGGGTAGTCACTCAAGTCAAGTTCCTCATGATCATTCAGAATTTCATTGCAGTTAAATTGAGACGAGTCATAAGCAAACTTAGCGTTCATTAATTTGACACGAGCGAAAAGCTCGAAAAGGACAGACATCTCATGATCAGTCAGAGGCGACACAACAGAGGAAGTGGCCCCTGGAACAGGCTCCAGGTCGTCACCTTTCATGGGAGTGGAGGTGACCCTAGTAGACTCAGCCTCTGAATCAGCAACGACTTTGTGATAAAACAGTGGGAAGGGGACCTTGACTGGGACATCTGGAGTGTTAGGAGCTATAACAGACTCTGACTCCGACTCAGACTCAGACTCGGATCCTTCTTCACTTCCCTCCTTGAACATAGGGCCTTCTCCAGTTGTTATCTTGAGAATGCGGCCTTGGCGATCGGTCCATTTGATGGTTTTCCTCCAGCCCTGGGTAGCTTTCTCCGGGTCAGTATCGGAGATCAAGGCGGTTGGACCAAACTGATTGTCTTTTAGGGCGATGTTGATGATGTCCTCATAGTCGAGGTGTTTAATGTTATCTTCCCCAAAGAGGAGTGTGGCGGCTTGTCCGTCAATGCATGGTGACGGTTCGGACTCAGTTGATGCAGCTTCGATGTTGTCGGGAATAAAGTAGCAGTCCTGGAAGACTTCCACTCCCGGGTATCTAGCCCTTGCCACAGAGTCATAGATCGGCTCCGGAAAGCCGTGGTAGAGTTCAGACTCTCCCTCGGGGACAAAGTATCCGTTGAGAGTCAGGTGGTAGGGACGGAGGGTGACTCCGTGCTTCTTGCGTTTTCGGATTAGGAGATTCATCTCCTAGATGTCTTCATTGGTAGGTTCGTATCCGAGCCCAAAGGGAATGTTGGGGACCTTAGCCTATTTCAAGGGAGGCAATGGGTCCTTTAGTGGATTGAGCGGCGAACCCGGGAAATAACCCTGACACATCATGATACGGTTGATCGTGAGGTTGGTGAACGGGTCACACTCAGAGGTTGCAGGTTCATCAGTTATGGCGTTTACGGCTTGGAAACCCCACATTTCATTGTTGTCCTCCTCAATGGCTTGGGAGGCTACCCCTATTCTCATAACTGCTTTGATTGGGGAAGCGGGGACCGTGATCGTTTTCCCGTTGAAGGGGACCCTGATCTTTTGGTGGAGCGTTGATGTGACCGCCTTGATGGCGTGACTCCAGGGACGTTCCAGGAGCATGTTGAAGGACGCGTCGATGTCGACCACTTGAAAACTGGTTTGTCTTTCTAAGGGTCCGGTTACGACGTTCAAAGTGACTAGCCCAGCGACCTTGCGACGAGTGCCGTCGTAGGCGCGTTCTCCCTGATTCGTTGGGATTAAATTAGATTCCTTGATGCCCAGCCTGTGGGCCGTTTTGAGAGGTATGACATTCACGGCGGAACCGTCATCCACGAGGACCATTGGTATATTCTTTTGGAGGCATTGTACAGTGATGTACAGGGCCAGGTTATGATTGGCTCCGAACAGGGGAATATCCTCGTCGGAGAAGACGAACGGTTTGCTCAGATCAGGGGCGTCTCTCGTCATGTGTGCCACTATTTCTTCTGGAGAAGAGGTGGAGGGCACAGTTAATTTTCCCAAGGTCTGCAGCAAGGCATGTCGATGCTCAAAAGACGTTGCGATCAGTTGCCAAATTGAGATTTCGGCTTTTGCTTTCTGGAGCTGTTTCAGGATTGATTTCTCGGGGGCCTTTGGTTGAGTGTCCACCTCTGGGACGATTTGGTCATTCGTTGTTGGAACGGCCGTTGAGTTGCTCGGATTCTGATAGGGAAGTCCGGACCGGGTGAGGTGTCCGATTTCCTACGTCCGCTTTTCCTTCCCCGGGATGACATAGACATCTTCAACATCGTCCCGCCATATGCCGTTAATTTCAGGGTCTCGAGGATACCTTGGAGGGGTATTACTCGGTGGGTAGTTCTTGTGGGGAATATTTTTATGAGGGCGATTTTTATGGGGGTAGTTATTTTGAGGGTAGTTATTTTGAAGGTGGTTATTTTGAAGGTGATTTTCGTGAGGCCTATGCCAAAATGGTCGCGGGAGAAATCCATCCTGGGGTGGGTAGTTTTGAATGCTTGGGGAATTCTCCCTCGGACGCGGTGTTGGGGGATTGAAGATGAGTCGACGGTAGGTGTCGTCGAGTCGGGTGATTCTCTCAGAGAGGCTGGCTATGGCCTCTTCAACTTGCTGAAACATAGTGAGCATGGTGGCAGCACTGAACCCGAACACTCCGTCTGAAGGGTCCTTTTCCAGAACATTCACCTCGTCGTCAATTGGCAAGATGAGATGAGAGCAGTCTAGGGCCGGCTCATCGTCAGAGATGGCGTGAATTCCCAGGGGACTCGTTTTGTTGTTCGGTTTGGTTGGTGGGGGTATGGGCAAATCTCCTTTCTCAATCATGTCCTCAATGAGGTGCTTGAGATTGAAGCAATTTTCGGTATCATGCCCTTTACCTCGATGATACTGGCAGTAGGCGTTGGGGTTCCAAAATCGGGATTTCTTGGCATCGGTCGGGTTCGGGGTGGGTCCGATCGGTTGTAGCTTCCCTTGATCCATGAGCCTTTTCAGGGCACTTGCATAAGTCGACCCTATGTTGGTGAACACTCTCTGGGGGCGTTCAGTTTTCTTGGCAGATGGTTTGACGAGGTTAACCTCATCAATCTTGTTTGTCTGACCGTAAGGGCGAGATCCGATTGAGGTGGATCCCTGGTAACCCCTGCCGGTGGTCTTTGCTAAGACACCCTTTCGGAGGTCGTCCTCAATACGTGTCCCCAGAATCTGCAGATCTTGAAAAGTTTTGATATTCTGATACCTCGGCGAGTTGGCATAAATCGGGCGGAGGTTGTTGACAAATTTTTCCACCGAGTTGATTCACTCTTCCATCGACCAGGTGAGTACTCACCCTCCTCCAACGGGTTAGAAACTCAGTGAATCCTTCCTTGTCGTTTTGGGTTAGCACCTCGAGAGTACGGGTGTTGGCCTGGATTTCGACGTTGTCGGCATACTGTTTGACAAACTCAACTGCGATCTCATCCCAAGTGGTAAGGTTTTTCGGATCCAAGGAGTAGTACCATTGGCGAGGAATCGGCTCCAGAGAGGATGGGAAGATCCGGGTAAAGAGCTCCTGTTTGACCCCCTTAATGGCCATGTAGTCTTTGAAATCACGGATGTGGTTGAGTGGGTCCTCCACTCCTTTGAACTTAGGCACATCGGTCATGGTGAAGTTGTCAGGTAACTGGTCCCCAACAGGTTCGAACCTTCGGTTATTTTCAAGGTGGATATTGTTGCCCCGGGCTAGGAGCTGCTCTTCCAAGAGTTTCACCTCTTCTCGCTTTTCGATCGAGGTGGGATATTATGTTCCCCAATTTCCTTGTTCTCCGGGCGTCGATATGGGTCTCGACGCGATCCGAGTGACCTTAAGAGCGGTAAGGTCAAGCTAGGCGATCGGTTGTGACATCTCTGTTGTTATGATTGTTGTTGTGGTTGACAGACGAAGTCGAAGACGGGGCCATGGCTCTGAGGCAGAAAAATGGCTCACATTACAACTCAATCCGACATGGTTCCAAGACTGAACGCAGTCAACATAGAGGACGAGACAAAGCCCGACTCAACAAGACGGGGCGACCGTGTGTGGTCCCTCGGTGCTGACTCGATTTATGGCGTGACGGTGTTTGACCGAACCTTTGACACGAGTCCAACATGACGGCGTGACGCCATTGGACGGGTCTCGTGGTGAGACGACTCATAAGTAAAGACCCATAAGTACGTTTGCTTTGACTCGATAGACACGAGGCGGAATTGGAATGGTGGACTGAAGTTTTCGAAAATAGGAATTTTCAAAAAGATTCATTTGTCGCTTTAATGGGCGGCTTCCGAAAATAGAAATCTCCGCAAGTCGATCAGTTGAAAAGGTTTGTCTTAAGTTTATTTGCAAAAGACGGTTTGAGTTTAAGTCGGCTCGGAAAACAGTGCGTTGCTTCCCAAGACGGTTTTGAAATTCGAAATTGTATGTTTTGAAAATCGAGTTTGAAATGTTTGAAAAGGTCTCGGGGACAGTGCATGGTCCTCGGGATCTCGAAAGTGTCTCGAGAAAAGGGTGTGTGCTTTTCTCGGGTTTTGAAAGAGCCATTGTCGGCGCGAAACGGATTAAAATCCGTGTCTAGACGCGGCGATTATAACGGCGTAAAAAGGCGATTTGAAACGGTTATATAAAACCGGGTTTGAAAAATCGTCATTGTGACGGCCTAGAAAGGCGATTTGAAATGGTTATACAAAACCGAGTTTGAAAATCGTCATTACGGCGGCCTAGAAAGGCGTTTTGAAATGGTTATACAAAACCGAGTTTGAAAATCGTCATTACGACGGCCTAGAAAGGCGTGTTGAAATGGTTATACAAAACCGGGTTTGAAAATCGTCATTACGACGGCCTAGAAAGGCGATTTGAAATGGTTATACAAAACCGGGTTTGAAAATCATCATTACGACGGCCTAGAAAGGCGTGTTAAAATGGTTATACAAAACCGAGTTTGAAAATCGTCATTACGACGGCCTAGAAAGGCGATTTGAAATGGTTATACAAAACCGAGTTTGAAAATCGTCATTACGACGGCCTAGAAAGGCGATTTGAAATGGTTATACAAAACCGGGTTTGAAAATCGTCATTACGACGGCCTAGAAAGGCGATTTGAAATGGTTATACAAATCCGGGTTTGAAAATCGTCATTACGACGGCCTAGAAAGGCGTGTATCAGCCGGCGAAAGACCGAGGTTTGAAATGGCCATTATAATGGCGCAAAAAGGGTGTTTTTAAATGTTTGAAAATGACACGGAAGGACTTATGATCAAGTAGCACATAAGCACTCACAGTTCATTATATTATGCATCATGCTGACACGGGTTTTGGCTTAAAAGGGTGGGTTACACACCAAGCAATCAAACCACGATTTGCGAGAGGGATACCAATCCAAACAAAATGTGTAAGGAGGGTGCCCTAGCCTCGTGCTCGAAAGTGATGAAAGCTCTTTGACGAAACAGAAATGTGTGACGTCAATGGTATGCTTGACTCAATCGGGATTCGAAACGCGGGGATGAGAAAACTCACGTCGACGAGACGAGCCAATTGGTCGAAAAGGGTTAGGTTGTGGGCCCGGACAAGGAACCCGACCGTGACCGTAATATCAATTAATGCATTCCAACCAAGACCTCGTTCGAGTCTCACCATCTAGGGATCACAAAGACGTAAGTGTCCTAGTTTTCCCCAGCAGAGTCGCCAATCTGTGGACATGGCCCACCTGCATATGCCCAGCCGATCTGTGGACAATGGCAGCGGTCTTTTTTAAAAGCCACGCTCGGCGGCGTAAAAATGCTTTCGACCGGATCGTTTTAGATCGGTCGGTTTCGTCTCGGTAAGGGTCTCCAAACGAGTAGAGATGTTCGGAGTCGCCACCAAGCATTTCTGGGATGCCTGGAACCCGTTCGAAATCCACTTTATACCTCGGTCAAATCGAAGCACAAAGCAGCGTTTGACATAGGTACTAAAGATAAGGAAATCGTCCCTCTTTAGCATCCTATCTCTAGAATGACTCTCGTACACCCTGGATAAGGTCGTCCACTATCCAAAGTTTCTGAGTAAGAGGTGAAGGTACGTATTGGGAAGCCCTTTAATCAGACACCCAATCCCGCCCGCGTTAACGGCCTCTACTGATCGATCTTGGTTGGTTGAATGCAAAAGTTGATAAAACGGTTTAAATGCATGAATGCGCATCCAATAATTTAAACCTAACATGTGAGAGCTTTTTAAGTCGGTTGATTTAATCCAAGTATCAAGTATAAGATGTCGAGTTGGATTAATGATTGATTTGCATGCAAGATGGAAATTAAACATCCATTTACCATATTAGGTTTAGGGTGCATAACAAGATCCATTTGTCTTAGTAAGGAATTTTGCAAATATGGTTTTGGATAATCAAATAGTCATCTGATCCGTCCTATATCCGGGTTAACTGGAGTCGGGATCGTCCTAGACTAATGCTGGAAAGGAACAGACCCTGTATCAGGCGGCTATATGAGGCGCGAGCCAGCCGGCGATACAAGGGGCTTCCCTCTGGTTTTGAAAATGAGAAGGAAAAGGCCTGCTTGAGGCGCGGGTTAGCCAACAGTTGTATGCCGTGTTCTGACTGTTTAGAAAACGTTATAAAACGTGTTAAAAATGTGTTTTTGAACCCGGATTGATTTTGAAAGGGTCGTTTAGAACGCATTTGTTGATTTGAAGAACTAGACTCGAATAATCATCATTATTTGATGATATTCGGTGTCGGGTTCGATTTGACAAAATTGACATGAATAGTTTTGAAAATGATCATGGACTAATTGTTTTAAGTCCATTTTGAATGTAATTAGTCAATACTCATCATCGTACCCGGGTTAAAATCCGGCATGGCATGTAGAACCAAGGATGATTTCGTGTTGGTGACTAATATGTTTGTTTGAAAATGTAAAGAAATGAAATAAAAGGCTTTAAAATACCTTTTAAATGTCATTAACCAAATATTATCACCGAAACACGGATTTAACCATCATGGTATGAAGAACCAAGGGTGAAAAATGTTTTATGGTTAAAACATGTGAAATGAAACAAAAAGGTTTCGAAAATACTTGAAATGGTAAAAAAACCGATTACATATATGAAAAATAGATTGAGGGAAATGACGAGAACAAACATGGTTGATCTCTGGTCTGAGTACCCCATTTAGGCGCGAGCCATTTGGCGACCTAAGGGGCTTCTGCCTCAGACCAAAAATCAGTTTTGGCTCGTTTATTCCGTAAGTGTAACAACTTGTTTGATCGAAAAAAACTCGGTTTAAAACCGTTTTGGTAAGTAAAAAAGAGTGTTTTAAAAGTTTAGTGATGGTGTAGTGGTCGGAGTGGTAGGTCAAGTGGTTTAATGCACGATGACGGTACCAAAGAATGTGTAAGGCTCGTGTTTACGATCGGTAGGTCGTAAACACGCGTCGGATTGTGACTTTAGAAATCGAGTCGAGAATTTTAAGGGAGAAAAGAGGGGGCGGACACTCGCGTAACTCTCAAATGTGTGGCATTTGAGGGGTATTTATAGGAGAATGAGTGTTTGTGTGAGTTTTGAGCGACGTGGCCACCTGGGCTGCTCAAAGAGGCGCGAGCCACGTCGCGGGTCTTCGAGCTGTGTTGTCGCTTTCACAACAAACGCAATCATGATTTGTTCTATCCTAGGTTTTGTAGTCACATGTTTGGTACTTGACCAACATGAATCCGGGAAAACTTAGCATAGAAGGCTTTGAGATATTTTGTTTTTGTGTTTGACTCGGTTTGACTCGTTGTTGGAGTCGGGATTTGAATTTTTGAGTCGATTTTTGGTCCGGTGCCGGTTTTGACTCTAGTTAGTGTCATTGCGACCCCGTCGCCATGCATTAAACACTCCAGGTATTTTTGAAATGTTTTGAAATGTTTTGTTTTCGAAATCGTTTTAAGTTTTCCGACGTAAAGTTGTACACAAACTGTCGATCAAACGCTGCGATCCCAAAACATATTGTAGTCCGATAATCATCGGGTGTTTGTTAGAGTCTCAGCAGATACTGGGTATCTACAGGTTGCCATCCCGACTCACATTTATGTGACGTTTATATATGGATATGGTGTTATGACAGGCATTCTCTAGGGTTGACCTGTGGTTACTCGACAGAGTGCCCCCACACTCGGTCGAGTAGCTGCAGGTGTGACGGATATGGAGCATTCTGATCTCAGGGCTACTCGATCGAGTAGCCAAGACACTCTATCGAGTAGCGGGCACTCGATCGAGTACCCTGTATACTCGATCGAGTAGCACTGTTACAGGAACTTTTCGTAAAATTAAAATTGTTTAATGATTATATAATTACATGTTTGGTGTTTAACATGGTTATTGACGATTAGTAACATGTTTGAACCGTTAATTTCATATGTTGGAAGTCGTGCTTGGATTTTAGGTGCGTATTTATAACGAATGGTGAAGTAGTAATTGTTTCTTATTACATTCATTTTACTTCCGTAATGTCTACTAATTATATTTCACCGGTGATGTGTCCTCCCATATACAAATACAAATGGTATATACATGCATTCTTGACGTTGCCTAGTTATTCGAATATGCTTGCATATGTTTTATGGTTTAATGGTTATATGATTACTGAGTAATGTCAATAATGAGTAATATGGGTTGGATATCTGTCAAGATGTAAGTAGTAAGTAACATGTGTACTAGTTTGGGGGTGAACTTCGGGGACGAAGTTCCTTTTAGAGGGGAAGAGTAATGTCGCAAAATAAAAAGGCCGATATTGCAATTATTTTGTTGTTTGTTTATAAGGTTTTCTATTACTTTGGTTACATTTCTTGCATGAAGTTATAATTGTTTGCACTTGTTCGTTGGGTAATTTGTGTGTTGAAGTAAAAGTTGATAGTGTGCTTTAAAAGACGGTCATAAAGAGACAAGTTATGATGTCATGTGTTGGAATAGAATCGTATCGCTGGATAACATAATGGTGTTAATGTGATTAATTTCGTGTTGATGGTTGTTGTTAATGAAAGTGTAATCTCGTAATATGTTGGGTAATTGTTGGTTGTGTCGGTTCGTGTTGTGAGGTTGGTATTTCAAGTGGTAGCTTGTAGAGGTCGATCTATATGGAGCATTAGACAGTTGATGATGATGACATGGGGGATGGTATTCCGGGGAGTAGTGACCTATGTCGAAAGAGTAGTGATGTCGTTTTGTCCCGTGTCTTGTGCTTTGAGATAGGTGAGTTGAACTTCGGGGACGAAGTTATTTTTAAGGGGGGAAGACTGTAATACCCGCCCTTTTGGAGACCCGTTGACCAGCGGTGACTGACCTTGGGAGCTGTAATAGTCCTTAGAAGTGGGTACCAAAGTTATCCTGTGCCTTGAGTTAGGGGTGGTACTCGATAGAGTAGAGGCTACTCGATCGAGTAGCTTAGATCCTCGATCGAGTAGGGGCCACTCGATCGAGTAGGTAGGCCACTCGATCGAGTAACGGGTTTTCAGCGAGGGTTTATAATCGTGTTTTGTTAAATCCGCAAATCATTTCCGCCTCATTCCTTCAGATCCTAAGGTCGCCTCCTTCCCTTCCCTTCACCATATAACCTCCATGGAAGCCTTTAAAGGTTGTTGTGCCTTAGTAGAGCATAGCTTGGGTCGGGTAGCGGTCTTTTGCCAGGTTTCCTCTCGTAGGTATGTCATCATCATCCGTATCCTTATCTTTGCAGTTAGAGTTTGCTTGGTAGTGATAGATGGTTGTGTTGTATATATAGGTGCTGCTTGGTTGCTGGATCTTACGTGTGTGGACATGGAATGGTTGCAGTTGCTTAAAGGTAGGTTCGCCTACTCAGTTTCTGTAGATGGTCTAGTGTGTCGATTGCTGTGCCGTGATTGGTATATTGTTGTTGTGTTTGTGTGGCAACGTATATGCGGTAGTTGGTTGGTGTATACAGTTTGTTGGTTGTTGTTGTATTGCAGTTGTCTGTGATTGTTTGTCTCTGGTTCTCGAGGTGCATCCTCGGCTGAGTGGAGTCACTTGTGGGAGTGGCTTCACGCCCTAGTTTCGCCCTCCGTGGAACCCGCCACGGGAGAGGATGTGCACATTAATGGGACAGGGTTATCGCTCAGTATGATGAGCGGGGATTTGGTAGGTACGGCTGCGGTCCCCCACTGGCAGGGGTGGTCCAGTGGACAGTCGGTGACAGAGATTAATTGGAGTGGGTGTGAATGTGTGTGACTGGTTGTGTTGTAATATGTTGATAATTGTTGTTAGTCCATGTTGAGTCTTGCCTCGGTTACTGACCTTGTGTGGTTGTCTTGTTTGTTTATGTGTCTGCCGTGATCCCTTATGGTGAGCAGTCAGTCTTAGCAGGGGTTGATGTCGTTGATGGCTGGAGTCCTGGCGGGGATGAGTCCTCACGAGTTTTGATAGGGATAGTGTGTAGCTGACGAGTTGTACCTTTATTTTGTTAAGTTGGTTGTAATGCTTGTAATATAACTATAGTTGTTCTTCTATCGACTTTTGATGATTACTTACCTCGGGCAACCGGGATGGTAACGCCCTTATATGCTAAGGAAGGCCTAGTTAAGGCTCCTCAGAATATGGGGGTGTTACAAGTGAGGAGACCAAAAGAAAGCTTCTTAGGTTACTAGTGAGGAGACCAAAAGAAAATGTTCTTCAATAAGATTATGAAGTGGTTGTATCAAGTAATTTAAATTCAATTTTACATAAGAGCCTAATGAACCAAAGTGAAATCTGTGCATAAGAGTTGCATAGATAGACATTAAGTTGTCTACAAAGCTAAGTTAAAATGTAACTATGCTAAGATCCATATCATCATTGCTACACCTCATAGTGTGTATAATCAAGTTAGATGTTAAAACCAATTTTTAAATAGGTATTTAGAAAAAGGTGTGCGTACAACATAATCACAAGGTTTTAATTAACACTTAAAATTGCAATGATCATTTCAATTATGTGATAAGAAAATGGTTTCACTCGAGTTGTCGAGAAGCCATGAGTGTACATGGATTTAAGTGGGAGTCAAAATTGCCATGTTTAGACATGAAGTTCAGTGGGAGAAATTGTTTTTCATGTTAATGTCATTGAGGATGACATGCTAATGCTACCATCCATGAAGGAGTGTTTTTGTTTTCAATTCTCGATGAAAGAAGACAAGATGCATTCTAAAAATTCCAAATCTATCACGACATAGGGAATTTTAGATTGGCACTTAGATAAGTATCTTATATTGATTAGATTCTTTATCTGTTTAATATCAACATAGGTTGAGGAGGTTATTCATATTGATGAAAGTGGAATTACTATGATATAGTCATAGTCATTCACTGAACCCAATGAGTTGTTGATCACATGAAATCGATTACTAATGTTTCCGCCATTAGAACAATCATGTATGGCAACATATACACATGCCATGATGAATCATATGCTTGGTGCATAATAACTCAATAAAAGTTATTTTATATGAAGGTCATTAGAAAGCCTTCAAGAACATCCATTGAAATTCCTGAGAAGAACTGAGGATACGTTCTTGTGTTTGGATGATATACTAAGTTGTGTGTTGAAGGGTTACACAAACTCTAGTTTCCAAACCTATAAGGGTTTATCGAAATCCTAGGCTGATTTTCGACTCAGGAATAAATGACTAGAAAAATGTTTTAGAATCAACCATTGCAAGTTCTACAAATGTAGTCTGAGTACACTGTGATAAGGTGGTTCATAAAGGGACTATAGGTAGATCCTTCCACCAAGTATTTTATCACAAGTTATATGATGACAGTAGGAGCATCTTTCAAGTTAAAGAGCCCAAGTCTAAGAAGAAGTCTAGACATGTACTTAGAAGAGTTCATGATATTAGAAATGACATTGAATAGAAGGAAAAAGAAATTCTTAAAGTTGGGCTAAATGGATACATGGTATGTCCACTAACCAAGCTTTTATTGCACTTTGACAAGTGTAAAATGTGCACTTTAGATTATATGATATGAAGTAGTAATATGGTATTGACTATTCATGTGTGATAATCGCATTTATCATTTGAGTTTCTTAAACTCATCTATTACTTTGTTATATCCAAACAGGTTGTTAAGACAATATTAAATCCAATTAAAGTGAACTGGATTAACATAGTAATTGCCCCTAGTCACTCATATGAGGTGACGTCTCTAAGTGACTAGAGTGTGAGTCGATTGATGGCAAGTTCAAGTGCCATAAAGTCATAACAGATGACTAGTCGATCACTTAGGCAGACTGTTAGGGACACTCTGTCGGGCAGTGACCACTTATAGAGTTCTGGTAATTCATATAGCCTGGTCGTGGCGAGGGCTACTATAGTATTCTTTTGAGTCAATTCTTTGACTAAAGATTGTTCGCCCAAATCGGCATAGTTTCTGATTGGCCTTGATTTATGCTCTTCGACTGTCGTAAATGAAGTCAAATGGGTAACTTTTGGACCATGATGAACTATGGCTGTACGAAGGAAATAGTGCGATAGGAATTGTCCACCCCCATGTCAGGGTTATTTAAAAATCTCAGGGTCACTCGAGGAGTAGTGAACTAAAAATGCGTGGCCACGCTCAGAAGGTATCTACGGTAGATAATTTCGGTCAGATAGTTACTCTCCAGATCGAGGAAACCACTCTTGATATGATCACTTGCAAGAACGACATGCAAGACACCTTGCATAGAGTGGTAGATTGTAATAGGACAAGAGAATTGGTGACACACACTTATCTCGAACATGTGGAAGATTATTGGAGTATGTGTCCTCAACAATAGTGCGATCACATTATTGAAACTCATGATAAGAATACGTAAAGGGATGATTAATTTATATAAGTCAACTGATCAACATTAATTGGTAATAATTGACTGACTAGAGTTTGACATTACTGTCGTTTGACGGTGGTGATCAGTTGATCCCTTAAGGTCACACCTAAAGGTCACAGTTGATCAGTTGATCCCTTAAGGTCACACCTTAATAGATAAATTAATTAATTGTATATTAATATAGATAAATTAATTCCTTAAAAATTGAACAATTTATATATATATATGAGTAAGAATATATACATATCTTATTGTAATTTGATTAAATAAGATTCGTTTTAGTAATTAAAATGTTATATTACTAAGACTTTGTCTATAAAACAATTAAATTAAGAATGATCGGTTAATTATAATTACAATGTGTTGTAGATTATATTAACATGACCCATTTTATATACTCGTGATTATGAATTACTAGTCAATTGTTATATATAATTAAATTAATATATATAATGATATTTAATTGTTAAATATGCATTAATATTATTAATAACATGTTACATGTTACATGTTACACATTATATGACAAAATGACAATTGACAAAAATAAAATGGATTCCGTTTACATAAGGGGACCGATTTTTATGGTTAATTAGGGTGAAATGGTTATTTGTTTTTTAATTGTTGAAAACACAATGATTACAATTATAGCCTAGACTACACCCTAGTTCATTTTGATAAGAACAATTCTAAAAAGTTGAAGGGCATGCATTCGGTCATTAGACCACTCCCTCCCACCGGTTTTCCTCCCCCACTACAAGAATAAGAATTGTTCTTATTCTCACATTTTTTCATTCTTACATTTTTTTTTACAACAACTTCTCTCTTATTCTCTCATCTCTCTAAAATAAGTTTTAGAATATATAATAGTTCAAAAATCTAATTTATTTAGATTACTAAAGTAGTAATAAGAAATAATATTAGATTAATTATAAGGGTTCTAATAATTATATCTAGTTAATATATAATTAGAATTAAGGGGTAGTTTGGATGCAATCAAGAGGAGAATCTCTACTTTGGGATTTTGAAAGATCATCCATAAACTTGTAGCTCATAAACAAGTGTAGGAAAGAGTCCTCACTTGTGCCCTAAATCTGTTTTCTATAATGTAAGGAACATTGTTCTTAATTTTCTCTTTATATTATGTTATGCATGCACTAGATCATTATCTAAATCTATGACTAATTTAGATCAATAATTATAATTAGTTTAATTAGAGGGTTTTGAATCCTTTCAGTTGGCTGATGAGGCGTGCTTCGTATTCGGCGGCATTGTTGGTGACGACGAAGTCTAGCTTGACTGAGATCGGAACATTTTCCCCTTCTGGTGATATTATAAGGACTCCTACCCCGAACCCTCTTAGGTTTGATGCACCATCGAAGTATAGGTCCCATGCGTCGGTGTCGTCACAAAGGATGTCTTCGTCAGGAAGTGACCATGTGTCGGTAGTTGGATCCTCGTTGACGGGGTTTTCTGCTAGGAAATCGGCGACCCTTCCCTTGATAAATTTGAGGGGTACGAATTTGAGGTCAAATTCGGATAACATGAGTGTCCATCTAGACAGCCTTCCGTTTAGCACGGGCTTTTCGAAGATGTATTTGACCAGATCCATCTTGGAGTAGATGTGAACCGTGTAGCTGAGCATTTAATGTCGCAGCTTCTTTGTTGACCAAACCTGTGTGGTAATATCCGTATAAAACTCTTAAATTTTAGGACTATAACGAAAAATTTAACATGTGATTATTGTCATAAAACAAAAATACAAGAGAGAAACGATAAAGCATAAGAATTAACCTCGGGTCCTTTGAAATGCGGCCTAAGATAGAAATCAACGTAGATTTCCTCCTAATCGTTGCACCCAAGACCGTCTGAGACTATGCCCCTTGTGCTAGAAATGCTCTCTAATTGCTTTGCAATATTGAGAGAGCTATTGTGAATTTTCTTGATGTGAGATCTAGGATTTTCAGAGGAAAATTCTCTCAAAACCCTAATTATTTTACAAATGAGTGAATTAGGTCACAAAGGAGAGGAGCTCTCCTTTTGTTCCTCCTTGGTTCGGTCCGTGGGTTTGCTTAAGGGGGGAGTGGGCTTTCCACTTCCTCCTTATTAAACTCGTGATCCGACTCGAAAATGCTAAATGTATATGACGCGGTTTTTATTATAAATCGTCATCGATTATCGGTTATTAAAATATCGACTAGTAACAAGGATTAGTCGACATATTAATACATGTCCGACAAAGACAATATTGTATAATTAATTCAATATACATTAATTAAATATAACCGTTTATATTTAATTTACGAATTAACCGCTTAATTCGCCTTAGCCCGTATTATTTAATCTGTATTAAATAATTATCTCAACATCGCGTTTGACTAATTATTAGTCAATAACTCCGACTAACTGCTTAGTCAAATTAGGCATCAACATGACTGTATTTTCATACCGTCACATCTCTCAAACGTATCCTATAGGTGTGACTTTTAGGGACAGTTGATCACCGCCATATGTATGACAATAACGTCAAACTTATCTAGCAAGCCAACCGTTATTGATAAACGTGGACCAACTGATAATAATACAAAAGTATACCCTTTGATCCTTTTAGAGATTTAAATGTTATTTCACTAACTGTAGAGGACACCAGCCCCAACAAGCTCCCACTTGTCCGTACAAGTGTATGTGTAATAACGTTATCCGCACTAGCCGGAGGACACACTCAACAAACTCCCACTTGTCCGTACAAGTGTATGTGCGATAACCGATTCTCATATTCATTTAAAATTTCTCCCACTCAATGTAAAACAATTTGCGGATCCGGATCCGCCAAGGTCGTATTTTACAATCGATCTCGTATCAAGAGTGGTTTCCCGACTAGAGAGTAACTCAACTGATAAAACGAATTCGTATTTGAGCATGGCCATGCATTTCGATTCTGACTCCTCAAGTGGCCCCGAGAAATATCGAGTACCTGATAAAGGCTGAATATTTCCTTCAACTCGACTCCTGCCGATCTAAGCACAACATGAAATGACCCGGAAAAAAATCTACTTGGCCCCCTGTTACGGATGACCGTGAGAAAGAAACCAAAGTCACCCAAAATCTGCCTTAGTCTCAAGAGACAGTCGATAGTCAAAAGAATCGACTCTTAGGATCACCATGGAGGTCCTATCCACGACCTGGCACCGAATGTTATAAATCATTTAGGACTCCACGTCGATGTCACAATTGTGTCCTACGAGATATCCGTATAAATCGCCTCTGTGATTGGTCAGTCAACCTTTTGACTTATGGCTCGTTGAACCCACCATCAACCAACGTCACAAAATAAGTGCAAGAGTTATCAGCTCACGTGGGCAATTAAGGACCAAAAATATAATGTTTGTTCAGTTCACTTTGTGGTGTTCAAAATTGTCGTACAAATCCACATGAAAAACAGAATATATAAATATCAAAACGATGATGTCGTATAGAGTACAAAAGAGAATGAATCTAATCCATAAAATAGTACTACAACTTAGGAACACGTTTAATTCCCATGGAATTAACATGCCCTTCATGCTTATCTTGTCGTAGTGGTTTAGTGAGAGGATCTGCTATGTTATCATCTGTAGCAATCTTTTCTATCACTACCTCCTTTTGCTCCACGTAATCTCGGATTAGATGAGCTTTCCGTTGTACATGTCTAGACTTGTTGCTAGACTTAGGCACTACATGTCTAGACTTGTTGCTAGACTTAGGCACTACAGATTGTCGCAATAGATGGTGATCGGGTCATTCGAACTAGGCACTACAGATAGTCCTTGTAAGAATTGACGCATCCATATCGCTTCCTTTGCAGCTTCAGACGCGACATAGTACTCGGACTCAGTCGTAGAATCTGCTGTAACACTTTGTTTGGAACTCTTCCAGCTGACTGCAGCGCCATTAAGAGTAAAAACGAATCCAGACTGAGATTTTGAGTCATCTCGATCCGTTTGGAAGCTAGCATCTGCGTAACCGGTTGCGCATAGCTTTTGTTCGCCTCCATAAGTCAATGCCCAAGCTTTAGTCCTCCGTAGGTACTTAAGAATATTCTTGACAGCCATCCAATGTGATTCACCTGGATGTTGTTGGAATCGACTTGTCATACTCAATGCATATGCCACGTCTGGACGTGTGCATATCATGGCATACATGATTGATCCTATTGCCGAGGCATAAGGAATCCGTGTCATGCGCTCTTTCTCTTCCGGTGTCTCTGGTGCCTGAGACTTGCTCAAATGCACCCCTGGAGCCATAGGAAGAAACCCCTTTTTGGAGTTAGTCATGCTGAATCTCTCTAGGATCTTGTCTATGTAAAACTCCTGACTGAGAGATAACATCCGACGTGATCTATCTCGATAGATACGGATGCCCAAAATTCTTTGTGCCTCACCCAGATCTTTCATCTGGAAATGGTTCTTCAACCATACTTTGACCGAAGTTAAGAGAGGTATGTCATTCCCAATCAGGAGTATGTCATCGACATACAATATTAGGAAGACAATCTTGCTCCCACTCGACTTGATATATAGACATGGTTCCTCGACCGATCGAGTGAATCCATTTTCTTTTATCACTTGGTCGAAACGATGATTCCAACTCCTAGAAGCTTGCTTAAGTCCATAAATGGAACGCTTAAGCTTTCACACTTTCTTAGGATGTTCAGGATCGATGAAACCTTCGGGTTGTACCATGTACAACTCTTCCTCCAAAAAACCGTTTAAGAAGGCGGTTTTCACATCCATCTGCCAAATTTCATAGTCATGAAAAGCGGCAATCGCTAAGATAATCCGAATGGAACGCAAAGATGACTACGGGTGCAAAAATTTCATCGTAGTGCAGACCTGGCACTTGGGTGAAACCTTTAGCAACTAGTCGTGCTTTATAGATATCTTGTTGACCTTCCACAGAATGCTTTATCTTGTAAAGCCATTTGCATTGAAGGGAACGAACCTTAGTAGGTAAGTCAATAAGATCCCATACGTTGTTCTCATACATGGAGTCCATCTCGGATTGCATGGCCTCAAGCCATAGCTTTGAGTCGGAACTAGTCATGGCACCTTTATAGGTTGCGGGTTCACTACTCGTTAAGAGTAGAATGTCATCTATGTCATGTTCCTCGACCATACCAATGTATCTGTCCGGAGGAATAGAGACTCTTCCCGACCTCCTAGGTTCCTCAGGAATATTAACCGCAGCCGGGATTGAAGGAACTGGTTCCTCCAATGGTTGCTCGGTATTTGGTTCTGGAATCTCCGACAGTTCGAAGGTTCTATCACTCTTTGCATTCTCGAGAAATTTCTTCTCTAAGAATGTCGCACTAGCCGCAACAAATACACGTTGTTCGGTTGGCGAATAAAAGTAATGACCAATCGTTCCTTTAGGATAACCTATAAAGTATGTCTTGACCGATCGCGGGCCGAGCTTATCCTCGTATCTCCACTTGACATAAGCCTCGCAGCCCCAAACCCGTATAAAGGACAAGTTAGGGACCGTTCCCTTCCATAGTTCATATGGAGTCTTGTCAACAACTTTAGACGGACTTGATTAAGTATTAGAGAGCGGTGACAGAAGAGCATAACCCCACAATGAGTGAAGCAACACGGTGTGACTCATCATGGATCGAACCATATCAAGTAGTGTTCGATTTCTCCGTTCGGACACACCATTCAACCGAGGTGTTCCGGTGGAGTTAATCGCAAGGCAATCCCACAATCTTTGAGGTGTTGATCAAACTCGTGAGAAAGATACTCGCCACCACGGTGCGAGCGCAGTGTTTTAATCTTTCTTCCCAGAGGTTCTGTACCCTATTTCGGTATTCCTTGAATTTCTCAAAGGATTCACTTTTGTGCTTCATTAAGTAGACATAGCCATATCTACTTAAATCATCCGTGAAAGTGATGAAATACCTATAGCCTTCACGTGCGGTGATCGACATAGGTCCACACACATCCGTATGTATGAGTCCTAATAGGTCAGCAGCGCGCATTCCAACACCTTTGAAGGAAATCCGAGTCATCTTGCCAATGAGACATGATTCACACGTGCCAAATGATTGAAAATCAAAGGCCGAGATAGCTCCATTCTTTATGAGCTGTTTTACGCGTTTCTCATTAATGTGTCCCATACGGCAGTGCCATAGATACGTTTGATCTTTGTCACCAACCTTTAACTTTTTATTCATTACGTGTAATATTTCGGTGGTCTGATCTAAAACATAAATTCCGTTCATGGAGACTGCCTTGCCATAAATCATATCGTGTAATGAGAAAATGCAAGTATTATTCTCTATTACAAATGAAAAACCAAGTTTGTCAAGTGCAGAAACTGAAATAATGTTTTTAGAAAGACTGGGTACATAATAGCAGTTATATAAAAATTACTCGAATCCGCTAGGAAGCTGGATCACGTATGTTCCCCTCGAGACGGCAGCCACTCGTGCTCCATTCCCGACACACAGGTCCACCTCACCCTTTACGAGGGGTTCGGTGTTTCGGAGCCCCTGCACATGATTACACAGATGAGAACCACAACCAGTATCTAGTACCCAAGTTCCGTAACTTGCGTGGTTAATCTCGATCATATGAATAAAAGTAGAAGAGGAAGAAAACATACCAACAGGTTTAACACGACCTGCTTTTATGTCCTTATGGTAAACAGGACATGTACGCCTCCAATGCCCAGTCTTGTGGCAATGATGGCATTCCATGTTTTCGGTCTTGCTCTTTGTCGCGCCTGATGAGTTACTTGCCTCACCAGGCCCACTCTTACCTGATCCCAACTTCTTGAACTTCGGTTTACCTACCGCTAGGTCTGCCTGAGCTTTGCCCTTACCCTTGCCCTTGTTTGACACAACGAGAACATCCTGTTTCAAGCTCCCACTGAACTTCATGTCCTTCTCGGTCTGTACGAGAAGGGAGTGTAGTTCATGAGGACTTTTCTTCAAATCATTCATATAGTAATTCGCTCTAAAGAGCGTAAAACCATCGTGGAGTGAATGAAGCATGCGGTCAATCACGATGTTCTCGCTGATTCTACAATCAAGCGCCTCCAGTCTCTCGACATTCTCAATCATGCTGAGAATGTGTGGGCTAACCGGTTGGCCCTTCTGGAGTCTCGCATCAAAGAAGCGAGTTGTATGCTCATAGGTCACGATTCTCGGTGCTTTCGAGAATTCCTTAGTGAGCGTGGTGAAAATCTTGTTTGCACCTTGGGCTATGAAGCGTTTCTGCAAATTGGATTCCATTGCAAAATTGAGTACGTTTTTAATCGCACCCGCTTCCATGACGAAATCGTTATACTTGGCGATCTTGTTAGCTCCAGCCGTGGGACCTGGGTTTGACGGGATGGGCTCTGTCATAAATTTGAGCTTCCCGTCAGCTGCGGCAGCATTCCGTAATGCCGCCTCCCAGTCCGCGAAGTTTGATCCATCATTCTTCAGTCGAGTTGACTGATTCATCTGATTCATGAAGATCCGAAGCCAGGACTCACGGTCCAATGTGGCACTTGGCATTGGGTCGTCAGCACGGCCAGCCATTTTGTTATTAGCAGTTTAAGTGATCGTGATCTACACTGAAAAAGAAAGGAAAAACAAAACGAAATAAGCAACTCATCGAGGTGATTTACGTCTATTAAAAATTCATTTTAATCGTGTAGACTCATTGCACTTGCATAATTGATCTCCCTCAAGAATAATACAAGTGATCCCAAGACTCAATTTCCGTAAATTGATAAGCCAACTGTTTAGCTAGTTCTATCGTTAGAACTCTTGGTCGATAGATTTCCGTAAATCCTATCTATAGTCCACCATAATCACAGGATCGTACGAGTGACCATAGTGTTGAGATAAAATAGGTCAATCAGTTCCAACTTACCCGACGTAGAAGGGGTCATATTATGCCTACCGACGAAGAAGGGATTCATTGGAGTTTGACCTATAAAGACTGTTCTCAATTTTTGTTTATACGAGGAAGATCCCATCAACTTAGTTTTAATTCATTTTAAGTGAACGAAAAACTAGCATTACGTGAATGAATTAACTTAGGTGATGGCTTAATCAAAAACATGTGATATCTGTATATCAAAGAAAACTAACGCGTGACCTCTATATGAGACAATTTTCATGCAATTATTAGGTGGTTTGGTTTTAGGCGGAATATGATGCAATCTATCGTTACGATAAAATAAATAAAAGAATGCAGAACGTAAATAAAAATTCCTAGTGTGGCCTATCCTAGTAAAAAGAACATAATACAACTTTGGAATCCACCGTTGGACCCGAGAAGCTTGTCTTGATGTTCCATCTTTTTCCATGCAGCGGGAGTGAGCATCCGGTCTCCATCTTTGGTCTTCTCAAAATTACAATTAAAATTTACAAAATATGAACCTATTTACATTCTAAATAAAAACTGTAATTACAAGGAAAAAACCAAAACGGAGATACAAGATCTCAAAATATAACCAAGACCGTGTTCCATCATTACGGTAACACGTTCTACTAAGGCCACACTGAGTTACAACTGTTTGTAAAAATTAAATACGTAATAAAACATTCAAGGCATTCAAAATAACGATAAATAAAATGCATCAACTAAAATAAAATTTATTCGTGACATAATTCCGTAATTATGTTAAATTTATCCAAACCACCTTTAATGATTAAAATTATGTGACAAAACCGCTTTAATCAACTTAATTTTAATCCATGATAATCCGTTACTTTAAATCGCTTTAAAATAACTAAATGGTACGTGAGTGAACCGTTTCACTATCAAGCGAGTGCACAAAATCCGTATTATGCACACATTGGCCGGAAAAAAAATAAAACTCAAAAAAAATTTTTTTTTTTTTTTTTTCTTCACGTCTGGACCGTGAACAGTACCAAAAAAATTTTTTTTTTTATTATTTGTAGCTGATGCCGAGAGCTCAAAAGAGCAAAGGAAAAAAATTCCAGCGGCTCAAAAACCGAGAGCCTCAACAAACAAAAACAAAATCGATTTGTTAAAAACCAATTGTAATTTGAACATAATCCGTATTAAAACAAAATTACAATTGACAGGATCTTAACATATTGTTATAATTATCGTTTAAAATAACAATACGCAAAGAACAAATCGAAAAACAAAAGATCGTCTGATCCAGCATGAACCGTGTGGCACAGAATTCTAGGCAAAAAAAAACAGAAAACAAGCCGAGAACAAGGAATGGCCGCACGGTTTTCAAAAAAAATTTGAGACAAAAATTGTGCCGCACGGAATTTTATGCAAACAAATTTATCGATTCAAATTCGTTTGATGAAAATCATATAGAAAAATTTACGTGGCCTCGCTCTGATACCACTTGTGGGGTAATATCCGTATAAAACCCTTAAATTTTAGGACTATAACGCAAAATTTAACATGTGATTATTGTCATAAAACAAAAATACAAGAGAGAAACGATAAAGCATAAGAATTAACCTCGGGTCCTTTGAAATGCGGCCTAAGATAGAAATCAACGTAGATTTCCTCCTAATCGTTGCACCCAAGACCGTCTGAGGCTATGCCCCTTGTGCTAGAAATGCTCTCTAATTGCTTTGCAATATTGAGAGACCTATTGTGAATTTTCTTGATGTGAGATCTAGGATTTTCAGAGGAAAATTCTCTCAAAACCCTAATTATTTTACAAATGAGTGAATTAGGTCACAAAGGAGAGGAGCTCTCCTTTTGTTCCTCCTTGGTTCGGTCCGTGGGTTTGCTTAAGGGGGGAGTGGACTTTCCACTTCCTCCTTATTAAACTCGTGATCCGACTCGAAAATGCTAAATGTATATGACGCGGTTTTTATTATAAATCGTCATCGGTTATCGGTTATTAAAATATCGACTAGTAACAAGGATTAGTCGACATATTAATACATGTCCGACAAAGAGAATATTGTATAATTAATTCAATATACATTAATTAAATATAACCGTTTATATTTAATTTACGAATTAACCGCTTAATTCGCCTTAGCCCGTATTATTTAATCTGTATTAAATAATTATCTCAACATCGCGTTTGACTAATTATTAGTCAATAACTCCGACTAACTGCTTAGTCAAATTAGGCATCAACATGACTGTATTTTCATACCGTCACATCTCTCAAACGTATCCTATAGGTGTGACTTTTAGGGACCAGTTGATCACCGCCATCAGTATGACAATAACGTCAAACTTATCTTGCAAGCCAACCGTTATTGATAAACGTGGACCAACTGATAATAATACAAAAGTATACCCTTTGATCCTTTTAGACATTTAAATGTTATTTCACTAACTGTAGAGGACACCAGCCCCAACAAAACCTGGGCAAGGCATGTCTTTTCCAGTTGGGTGTATCTTGTTTCATATTCGATGAACTTTTTGCTGATGTAGTAGATGGCTCATTCTTCGCCGTCGACTGTTTGTGCTAGCATTGCTCCTATGGCTGTGTCTGTGACAGTCTGGTATAGGGATAAGGGAATTCCATGTTAAGGTGGCTTGCGGACATGAGGCTTAGATAAGATTTCCTTTAGCCCGTCGAAGGCTTTTTGACAATCGTCGTCCCAATCGGTGTGATCGGAGGCGCGAAGCTTCTTGAAGATTGGTTCACAAATCATAGTGAGCTTGGCTATGAAACGGCTGATGTATTGGACTTGACCGAGAAATCCCCGAATCTCCTTCTCGTTCTTAGGCCGAGGCATTTGCTAAAGAGCTTTGATTTTGGTAGGATCAATTTCGATGCCCTTTTTGCTGACCTTTTTTCCGGAGGTGACCCCAAATGCACACTTATGAGGATTTAGTCTCATGTTGTATTTTCGAAGGCGAGCGAAGAATTTCTGAAGAGCGCTGATGTGGCCGTCCCTCTCTTTTGATTTGACGATCATGTCATCGACATATACCTCCACTTTCTTGCGCATCATGTCATTTAGGAGAGTGGTGGCAGTTCTTTGGTAAGTTGCTCCGGCGTTGATTAGACCGAAGGGCATGACAGTGTAGCAATATGTACCCCACTGTGTAGTGAATGCAGTCTTGTGTATGTCATCCTCAGCCATTTTGATCTGGTTGTACCCAGCATACCCGTCCATGAATGACAGAAGCGCGTGCTCGGCAGTGTTGTCCACCAGGATGTCAACATGTGGCAGAGGGAAGCCGTCTTTTGGACTCGCTTTTTTCAGGTCCTGAAAGTCGATGCAAATCTGAATTCTCCCGTCTTTCTTGGGTATGGGGACTATGTTGGCCACCCAGTCAGAGTATTCAGACACTTTGATGAATCCGGCTTTGAACTGTTTGTCTACCTCTTTCTTAATTTTCAGGGCGCATACGGCGTAACTTTTGTTTCACGGGCTTAGCTCCGGGATTAATGGGTATCCTGTGCTCTGCAATCTTTATGTCGATCCCAGGCATATCTTTGTAGGACCATGCGAATACGTCCTTCTATTCATGTAGAAGATCGATGAACTGATGTCTTTCCGATGGGTCGAGGGTGGTCTCTATCCTAAGTTCTTGAGGTGTGTTTTCGGTCCTTACTGTAACACCCCCATACTCCAAGTGCCTTACCAGGACCACTCAGGTATGAAGACATTACCATCTCGGTTACCCGAGGCAATGATAATCAAACAACAATAAAGAAACAACGTTTATTATAAATAGTTTAGTGAATAAATACAATCCTCAAAACCAAACCAAAAGTGCGATACATTATTCTCAAATGACTGTCTAACTGAATTATAAATAAACTAAGGCTACAGCGGAAGACTCCTATCATCATGTCGTGGCATCCCAGCTATCCCAGTACTCATCTCAATACCTGCTCAATATCTGCTCACCATCCCCGAATGGATCACCGCAGGTTTACAAAACAACACCGGGGTCAGTACTAATCACACAATCAATATAGATAACGATAATAAGACAAACAGACAGCTGAACTGTCAAACACACACACACACACACACACCACCAACCAACTCCCATCATCTCAATACTGACTGTCCACTGGACCAGCCCTGCCAGTGGGGGACCGCAGCCGTTCCCACCTAAGCCCCGCTCATCATACCGAGCGATAACCCTGTCCATTAATGTGCACATCCCCTTCCGTGGCGGGTTCCACGAAGGGCGAAACTAGGGCGTGAAGTCACTCCCGCAAGTGACCCCACTCAGCCGAGAACGCATCTCGAGAACCATCAACAAAGAATCACAACCACAAACACAAGACAATCATTATATCAAACAACCAGATACAACACATCACCAATATCCCATTATGGGACTAATACGAGTAGGAAATCCTACCGGAAAGCACAACAAGCGAGACGGTATCTACAAATTTATCAAAAGCCTCTTCTACGAACCCTCCTCCTATCATATAACACATATAGGCCATACATCACATACTACACATAAAAACCCCCAATCTCTAAATTAGGGTTTAACCAAACTTAACTAAACATTATAAAAATTATATTAAAAGCTTACCCTCGACGCAAGGAACTCAACGATACGAACAACGACAAGAAACCGACCGTCGAACTCCGGAATTGCTAAGAATGCGATTAGGAAGATGAACTGGTTGCTTTCTCTCTTAAACAGGGTTTTAGGTTTTGCAAAAGTGATTTAAAACAATGACGACTATGTTTAAATACCTTAATCGCATAATTAACAAAACCCGAGAAAACTCCCCGTAAAACCGGACACTCGATCGAGTACCCAAGGTACTCGATCGAGTACCCCCTTACTCGATCGAGTACCCCAGCTACTCGATCGAGTACCCAACAGGTCAGAAACTATTTTATTACGCAACCCACCCTTACTCGACAGAGTAAGGGCTACTCGATAGAGTACCCCAAGACTTATAAATACGGAGTATTACAGTCTTCCCTCCTTAAAAGGAACTTCGTCCCCGAAGTTCAAACCACTACTAAACAAAGGTACTCCCATAAGCTTCCCGACTCGAAGGTCAAACAAAATTTAACATAAAACATGATACTAACCCAACTCATCCCGACAAACATACCGACACAATATATAAAAGATGTATAAAACTCTTAAAAACTGCTCGCGATCATCTCCTACCCCCCTAAAAGAAACAAGGTTACGTCCCCGTAACCATACATACCTGATCAAAAAGGAAAGGGTAACGCTCTTTCATGATATCCTCTGCCTCCCATGTAGCTTCCTCAGTCTCGTGGTTAGACCAAAGGATCTTAAGCAAAACTGTCTCACCACTCCTAGTCTTTCTAACCTTTCGGTCTAGAATCTACTTAGGCACCTCAAGATATGATAAAGACTCATCTAGCTCTAAGCTCTCTGCCTCCAACACATGTGACGGGTCACACACATACTTCCGCAGCTGCGATACATGAAACACATTATGCACTCTCTCTAACGCAGCTGGTAAAGCCAGACGATAAGCAACTTCCCCAACTCGCTCTAAGATCTCATAAGGCCCTATAAACTTCTGACTTAACTTGCCTTTCTTCCCAAATCTCATAACTCCACGCATCGGAG
This sequence comes from Silene latifolia, assembly GCF_048544455.1. Taxonomy (NCBI): domain Eukaryota; kingdom Viridiplantae; phylum Streptophyta; class Magnoliopsida; order Caryophyllales; family Caryophyllaceae; genus Silene; species Silene latifolia. Next base: position 87,568,932 of record NC_133535.1, read on the forward strand.
ACACTTTCAGAAGAACCTTGTCCCCAACTTGAAACTCTATATCCCGGCGATGTAGATCTGCATAACTCTTTTGTCGATCCTGGGCTGCTCTCATCCGTTCCCTGATCATCTTAATCTGTTCCACCATCTCATGCACCATCTCTGGTCCTAAAACCACTGCCTCAGCACTGTCGTCCCAACAGATTGGACTCCTACATCTCCTCCCATACAAAGCCTCAAACGGTGCCATACCAATACTGGTGTGATAGCTGTTGTTGTAAGAAAACTCTATCAAGTCCAACCTCTGCTCCCAGCTACCACCAAAATCCATCACACAAGCTCGCAACATATCCTCAAGAGTCTTGATTGTTCTCTCGATCCGCCCCGTCAGTCGCAGGGATGGAATGTCTTTGTACTCATCTTCAAAGTTGTTCCCAACGATTCCTGCAACTCTTTCCAAAACCTCGATATAAACCTTGCATCTCTGTCAAACACTATGTCCTTAGGGACTCCATGTAACTTAAGCACGTTCTTTCGATAGGCCATAGCCAATTGTGCCTTAGTCCATGTATCTTTCATTGGAACAAAGTGAGCTGACTTGGTCAAACGATCCACTATCACCCAAATCATGTTGTTACCTTGTTGACTCTTTGGCAAACCCACAATGAAATCCATGGAAATGGATTCCCACTTCCACTCAGGCACCTCTAAAGACTGAATCTTACCTTGTGGTCGTCATGTTCACCTTTAACTCTCGGCATGTCAAACAACGGACACAAACTCAAATTGTCTCTTTCTTCATCCCAGGCCACCAAAACGTTTTCTTCAAATCCTTGTATAGCTTGTCTCCACCTGGATGAACTGAATATGGTGTGCAATGCGCCTCTGTCATGATCGTCTTTTTCAACTCCTCATCATTAGGAACACACCACCTACCATCAAACCTCAAACTACCATCTGTATGAATAGAAAACCGGGACACTGTCCCTTTCTCTACTCCAACTCTCCACTCCACTATCTTAGGATCCAAAGCCTGTTTACCTCGAATATCATCATAAAACTCAAGATGTACTGACATATCACCCATGGCATCTTCTTTCTGCATCATATGTATCCCAAAGCTCGCTACCTCATCCCTCAGCCTCATCAAAGATAGAGCTGTACACAAGGAATGTACACTCTTCCTACTCAAAGCATCAGCAACAACATTTGCCTTCCCTTCATGGTAGATGATTTCCATGTCGTAATCGCCAATCAACTCCATCCACCTCCTCTGTCTCATGTTCAACTCCTTCTGCGTGAAGATGTACTTAAGACTATTGTGATCAGAAAATACCTTAAAGATTGCTCCATAAAGGTAATGTCTCCAAATCTTGAGAGCAAACACCACTGCACCCAACTCCAGATCATGAGTAGGGTAATTCTCCTCATAAGGCTTCAACTGCCTAGAAGCATAGGCAATCACTTTGCCATTCTTCATCAACACACATCCCAGCCCATTCTTCGAGGCATCTGTATAAACCTCAAAATTCTCGCTTCCTTCAGGCAATGCTAGGACAGGAGCTGTGGTCAAACGTTCCTTTAATGTTTGGAACGCCGTCTCACAACTCTCATCCCAACGAAACCTGTTCTCTTTCCTCATCAACGCTGTCATCGGTCTAGCTATCTTGGAGAAATCTTTCACGAACCGTCTCGTAGTATCCAAATAAACCCAAGAAACTCCCGACCTCAAGAACATTCTTTGGTGCTTCCCACTTTGTCACCGCCTCAATCTTCGCCGTATCCACAGCTACCCCATCTTTAGAGATTACATGCCCAGAAAAGAAACTTTCTCTAACTAGAACTCACACTTGGACAGCTTAGCATACAACTCATGATCCCTCAAAGTCTGCAACACGATCCTGAGATGCTCCTCATGCTCCTCCTTAGTCTTAGAGTAGACTAAGATATCATCGATAAACACTACCACAAACTGGTCCAAGAACTGTCTGAAGATTCTATTCATCAAATCCATAAACACTGCCGGCGCATTAGACAACCCAAACGGCATCACCACATACTCATAATGGCCATACCTTGACGTGAAAGCTGTCTTTGGTATGTCCACCTCTCTAATCTTCACCTGATGATACCCCGACCTCAAATCAATCTTAGAAAAGACTGTTGCACCGCTCAACTGATCAAACAGGTCATCTATCCTTGGCAAAGGATACTTGTTCTTTATCGTCACACGGTTCGGCTCCACCCCCGTAATCTATGCACGACCTCAAGCTCCCATCTTTCTTCTTCACGAAAAGAACTGGTGCTCCCCAAGGCGATACACTTGGTCTAATGTATCCCTTCTCTATCAAATCGTCCAACTGCTTCCTAAGTTCCTCCATCTCCTTAGGACCCATACGGTATGGTGCCTTAGAGATTGGCCCCGTCCCTGGCTTCAACTCTACGGTGAAATCTATCTCCCTCTTCGGTGCCAACCCCGGAATCTCCTCTGGAAAAACATCTGCAAACTCTCCCACCACTGGTATCTCATCAACTGTCGGACTCTCTATCCGGTCATCTCTCACATGACACAAGATCAACGGACATCCCTTCCTTAGATAAGACTTCAAAGTGACAGCTGCAATCAACTTAACTTTGGGTTTGACTAGAAACCCACGGTAAGACACACTAACACCCTTTGGACCTCTTAAGGATACTTTCTTTTGATGACAGTCTATCTTAGCTTTATACTTTCCTAACCAATCCATCCCAACTATCATCTCAAAACCGTTAAAAGGAAACTCTAGCAAGTCTACAGGAAAATCAACTTGCCCAACTATCAAAGATACATCTCTGAACAATCTCCCACACGATACAGACTCACCCGAAGGTATGAAAACTTGCTCACTAACAGACTCATATACTCTCAAACCCAACTGTTTTACATGACTCGAAGACATAAACGACTGAGAAGCCCCCGAATCAAACAAAACAAACGTAGGAATACCATTAACAAGGAATGTACCGGTGATAACGTGCGCATCTTCCTCAGCTGCCTTCTTCTCCATCATGAATAACTTGCCATCGGTCTTCTCCCACCCCGGACGAGTCTCGGGCGATGCGGTCGGCTTAGCACCCGACCCTTGATTGTTGTTGTTGTTCGTCGGTGTTTTCTGATAAGAATTACCGCCATTGCGGTTGCCTCCACTCTGGTAACTCTGACTCCCCCGGTTCGGCCATGATCCAGCCGGTCTGTTGCTCGCGAAGCTCTGTGCAGGTCTCTGAAAGATCCCGGTGCACTCGTGCACTCATGTCTCTTGTGGCCTACACCACCACAACCAAAGCAGGTCACTCCCCAACTATTACTCACACTTCCACGGCCACGCCCAAAGGAAGTCCCAAAGACTAAACCCGGACCCGGAAGAAAATCCTTTAGGCGATTGTGGTTGCCTTTCTTGTGATTCGATTGGCCACCACCCTCGCTCTCAGACTTCCTCTTCTCACCACCTGACCTCTCCTGAGCCATCTCCACCAACCTCTCAGCTCTCCCAGCCCTCTCATAAGCTTCCTTAACATCGGTAAGGATTCCCACGGGTAACTTATCCATAATCGTGGTAGTCAACCCTCTTTCAAACCTCAATGCTAGGTTTTCCTCACTCAAACCCATATCCTCGGATACCTGGACTTCTCATTGAACTGTCATCGTAGTACTCGGCTACCGACATCTCAGCGGTCATCTTAAACTTATCAAACTCTTCTCTCATCTTACTCCTCACATGCTCCGGTACAAACTCCTTCCTCACAGCCTTACGAAACTCCTCCCAAGGTATAGCAGGTAAGCCTTGGTTTGCATATATCTCCCTAGCACTCACCTTCACCGAATCCCACCACTTGCCTCGTTTGCCTCCCTCGGATAGAACGCGGCATGTTCCACTCTCATCTCATCAGGACAATGAACCAAGTCTAAGATGTTCTCCATCTCTCTCAGCCAACTATCAAGCAGATTAGGTTCCCCAACTCCCTTGTACTCTTTCGGGTTAAACCTCGCAATATAGAGGCTGATTTTAGAATGATCAACCTCCTTCTCCTTATTCTTATCCTTGTCCTCATTCACTCTCTTCAGGGTCTCAGTAAGAGCATCCTGGTGCTCTAACATCTTAACGATATCATCCACGGTCATAAGCTCAGCTCTCGCATACAAAGCAGTTCTCTTGGGCGGCATCTTGAAGCTATATAAGAAAGGGTAAACACAAACACACGTACTAAACCTCAAAACACGAAAACACGATGCCCAGAACCCACTCGATCGAGTTCCCAAACACACTCGATCGAGTAACGAGCTACTCGATCGAGTGCCCTACGTACTCGATCGAGTACCCAAACTCCAGAACCCAAACAGACCTTCTGATCTCTTACCTACTCGATCGAGTATCTAGGCTACTCGATCGAGTGACCCCCTACTCGATCGAGTACCCCTAGTTACTCGATCGAGTGCCCCAAAACTCGATTCTGGACTCAAAATCGCCAAAAACCCACCCGATCGAGTCAGTCCCACTCGATCGAGTAACACTAATTCGTAAGAGCTACCCGCATGTTACGTTATATGCTAACATGCTAAACTTTATAAATCACGTATTATGTCATAACAATCATGCTACCCATCTTTTCTACATCTACGAGATCATTTCATCATGCTATTAATTGCCACGTTGTAAAACATTCAACATGCTATCATTTTATCAACAGTTTCTATATATATCATCACTTTCCTTTCACCTTCTCAACTTCCAACTTCGAACATCCAACAATCAACATGTTCCATCACATTTGTAAACAAGTTAACCAAACACACATACGACTCGACAAACACTTCCCCCATGTGACCGGTTCAAAGTTGTAGGGCGACCCCTGCGACTTTAGGACGTCTCCCAAGCCTTTGCACTAGCTCCTACAACTTTTACCCCGGGTTCATTTTAATTGACTCCCTATGTTCATTAAGTTCATTGGTTACAGGTTTCAGGATCGTCTCTCTGATACCATTTGTAACACCCCCATACTCCAAGTGCCTTACCAGGACCACTCAGGTATGAAGACATTACCATCTCGGTTACCCGAGGCAAAGATAATCAAACAACAATAAAGAAACAACGTTTATTATAAATAGTTTAGTGAATAAATACAATCCTCAAAACCAAACCAAAAGTGCGATACATTATTCTCAAATGACTATCTAACTGAATTATAAATAAACTAAGGCTACAGCGGAAGACTCCTATCATCATGTCGTGGCATTTCAGCTATCCCAGTACTCATCTCAATACCTGCTCAATATCTGCTCACCATCCCCGAATGGATCACCGCAGGTTTACAAAACAACACCGGGGTCAGTACTAATCACACAATCAATATAGATAACGATAATAAGACAAACAGACAGCTGAACTGTCAAACACACACACACACACCCCACCAACCAACTCCCATCATCTCAATAATGACTGTCCACTGGACCAGCTCTGCCAGTGGGGGACCGCAGCCATTCCCACCTAAGCCCCGCTCATCACACGAGCGATAACCCTGTCCATTAATGTGCACATCCCCTTCCGTGGCGGGTTCCACGAAGGGCGAAACTAGGGCGTGAAGTCACTCCCGCAAGTGACCCCACTCAGCCGAGAACGCATCTCGAGAACCATCAACAGCAATCACAACCACAAACACAGTACAATCATTATATCAAACAACCAGATACAACACATCACCAATATCCCATTATGGGACTAATACTGAGTAGGAAATCCTACCCGGAAAGCACAACAAGCGCATGGTATCTACAAATTGTATCAAAAAGCCTCTTCTACGAACCCTCCTCCTATCATATAACACATATAGGCCATACATCACATACTACACATAAAAACCCCCAATCTCTAAATTAGGGTTTAACCAAACTTAACTAAACATTATAAAAATTATATTAAAAGCTTACCCTCGACGCAAGGAACTCAACGATACGAACAACGACAAGAACTGACCGTCTGAACTCCGGGAATTGCTAAGAATGCGATTAGGAAGATGAACTGGTTGCTTTCTCTCTTAAACAGGGTTTTAGGTTTTGCAAAAGTGATTTAAAACAATGACGACTATGTTTAAATACCTTAATCGCATAATTAACAAAACCCGAGAAAACTCCCCGTAAAACCGGACACTCGATCGAGTACCCAAGGTACTCGATCGAGTACCCCCTTACTCGATCGAGTACCCCAGCTACTCGATCGAGTACCCAACGGGTCAGAAACTATTTTATTACGCAACCCACCCTTACTCGACAGAGTAAGGGCTACTCGATAGAGTACCCCAAGACTTATAAATACGGAGTATTACACTTACATTGATGGGTTTGTCTCCTCAATGATGGGTGTCCTATACTCTCGTTTGTCAAGTTCTTTGGCTAGGTGAGGTGTGTAGTCACTCAAGTTAAATTCCTCATATTCATTCAGAATTGCATTGTAGTTAAATTGAGACGAGTCGTAAGCAGACTTAGCGTTCAGTAAGTCAACTTGAGCGAAAAGCTCAGATAGGACAGACATATTATGGGCAGTCAGAGGCGACACAGTAGAGGAGGTGGCCCCTGGAAAAAGCTCCAGGTTGCTGCCTTCCGCGGGAGTGGGGATGACCCTAGTTGACTCGGCCTCTGAGGCAGCCACAAGTTTGTGATAAAATAGCGGAAATGGGACCTTAACTGGGACATTGGGAGTGCTAGGAGCTAAGACAGACTCTGATTCAAACTCAGACTCAGACTCTTTTTCATCTTCACTTCCCTCTTTCAACATAGGGCCTTCTCCAGTTTTGATCTTGAGAATGCGGCCTTGACGATCGGTCCACTTGACACTTTTCCTCCAGCCTTGTGTAGCTTTCTCTACATTAGCATAAGAGATTAAGGCGGTGGGATCGAACTGTTTATCCTTTAGATAAATGTTGATGATGTCCTCATAGCCGAGGTGCTTGATGTTGTATTCTCCGAAGAGGAGACTCACGGCTTGCGCGTTCAGGCACGGGGTCGATTCAGATTTGGTTAACGCAGCTTTGGTGCTGTCGCGGATGAAGTAGCAGTCTTGAAAGACCTCTACGCCCGGGTGTTTGACCTTAGCTACGGGGTCGTAGATTGGCTCAGGAAAGCCGTTGTAGAGCTTGGACTCGTCCCTCGGGGACGAATTATCCATTGAGAGTCAAATAACAGGGTCGGAAGATGACTCCGTGCTTTTTGCGCTTCCGTATTAGGAGATTCATTTCCTGGATGTCTTCCACGGTTGGCTTATATCCTAGCCCGAAGGGGATGTTGGGGACCTTGGCCTGTTTCATGGGAGGCAAGGTGCTCTTTAGCGGGATGAGAGGTAGGCCCGGTAAACAACCCTGGCACATAAAAATGCGATTGACTGTGAGGTCCAAGAGCGGGTCACAATCAAAGGGTGTTGATTCATCGGTTAGGGCATTCACAGCTTGGAATCCCCACATTTCACTGTCGTCCTCTTCAATGACCTGAGAGGCTATTTCCTTCTTCATGATAGCCTTGATCGGGGATGCAGGGATTGTAATTGTTTTCCCGTTGAAAGGGACCCTAATTTTCTGATGAAGGGTTGAGGTGACGGCCTTGGCGGCATGAATCTAGGGACGTCCCAGATGCATGTTGAAACAGACGTCGATATCGACCACCTGAAAACTAGCTTGTCTTTCCAGGGGTCCAGCTGCAATGGTCAAGGTGATGAGCCCCGCGACCTTACGACGAGTGCCGTCCTAGGCGCATACGCCTTGATTAGTCAGGACCAAGTCGGCTTCCTTGATACCCAATTTATGAGACGTCTTGAGGGGAATGACATTAACCGCGGATCCGTCATCCACCATGACCATAGGTACGTTCTATTTTAGGCGCTGCACGGTGATGTATAGGGCCAGGTTATGGTTAGCTCCGAACGGAGGGATATCTTCGTCGGAGAAGATGACCGGGTTATTCAAGTCAGGGACATCCTTTGTCATGTGTGCTACCACTTCTTCCGGAGAAGAGGTAAAGGGAACTGTCAACTTTCCCAAGGCTTGTAGCAAAGCTTGCCGATGTTCAAAGGATGTAGCAATCAGTTGCCAAATTGAAATTTCGGCCTTCACTTTTTGTAGTTGTTTAAGGATCGAGATTTCAGGAACCTTGGATTGGGAGTCCACTTCCGAGACGACTTGGTCATTTGTTGTTGGATTGGTTGTTGTATTGTTCGGATTCTGGTAGGGGCGCCTGGATCGGGTAAGGTGACCGATCTCTTTTGCCTGTTTGCCTTTTCCCGGAACAATGTAGACATCCTCTGCGTCATCTCTCTAAATGCTGTTGATCTCGGGATCGCGAGGGTACCTTGGAGGGGTATTCCTCGGCGGATTATTTTTGTAGGGGATATTCTTGTAGGGGAAGTTTTTGTGGGGCTAATTATTGTGGGGTGCATGCCAGAATGGTCGTGGGAGCAATCCTTTCTGGAACTGGGAGTTTTGGGTGCTTGGAGGACCCTCCCTTGGGCGTGGTGTTGGTGTTGGTGGGTTGAAAATCAGCCGGTGGTAGTCGTCCTTAAGTCGGGTGATCCTTTCTGAGAGACAGGCTATGGCTTCCTCAACCTGCTGGAACATGGTGAGCATGGTTGCGGCGCTGAATACGAACATCCCGTCCGGGGTGTCCTTTTACAAGGCATTCACCTCGTCATCAATAGGTAGGATGAGGTGTGAGCAATCCACGGTTGGCTCGTCATCAGAGATGGCATGGATTCCCAAGGGGTTTGTCTTTTTATTTGGTTTTGTTGGCGGAGGTAAAGGTAATTCCCCTTTCTCAATCATGTCTTGAATGGCATGCTCCAGCTTAAAGCAGGCTTTCGTGTCATACCATTTACCCTGGTGGTATTGGCAGTAGGCATTGGGATTCCAGAAACGGGTTTTCTTGGCCTTAGTCAGGTCCGGAGTGGGCCTAATCGGTTGTAGTTTCCCTTGGTCCATGAGTCTTTTTAGGGAACTAGCATAGGTTAATCCCAAGTTTGTGAGTACCCTTTGAGGACGCTCAGTTTTTTTTGTGGTTGGTTTGAGGAGGTTGACCTCATCAATTTTGTTTGTCTGACCATAGGGACGAGATCTGGTTGTTGTAGATCCCTGATAGTCTCTACCAGTGGTTTTGGCTAGAACGCCCTTGCGTAGGTCATCTTCAATGCGGGTTCCAAGAATTTGCAGGACTTGGAACGTTTTGATGTTTTGATACCTCAGAAGGTTGGCATAAACTAGACGAAGGTTGTTGACAAACGTCTCCACCAGAGTTGATTCACTCGGCTTACTGACCAATTGTGTGACACCCTTAAAATATAGCGTTATCTAAATACTTAAATGTGTAAATTCTACGGAAAAACTGGTAGGATATGTTTGTAAATGGTTCAACTATCCAAAAACCTGCAATTTCAAAAAATTTTCTAACTAAACCATTCACAACCAATCCAACTCAAGAAGTCCAACATTCCCAGAAGCGGGTGCCAAAACCCTGCAAAAGCTGATGAACTACTTTGCCATAGCTAAATAGAAAGTAGAATGATACAAACCCAAAATAGAAAAGGGAGACATATGTCCCTTCAAATAATATACAAACCAAAGGATAAAAGGGTTACTAATAGAATAGCCAAAACTAGGTCCAAGGTTCCTTGCTCACTAGCTCGTCTGTGACCCCCAACAAAGCATCAACAACCTGTCAATCGCATTTTATACAAACACGAAAGCCACAATTCAGTGGGGAGTAACTTCGAGTCCTCCCAGCCACGAATCGTCAAAATTTATGTAACATGTAATAAAACATGTAAACAAGATGATAAAGAATCCAATTATCAATTATTCTAACATATGAGCCCTAAACTGACCAAACTAAACTAACATGTGAAACATTTAACAAATTGTAATCCAAACTCTATCAACCATAGCCGGCTTGCATCTCACCTTCTATGATTCATAGAATCATCAAACAAGAAAGGGCAATATATCAAAGACAGGCATAAGTTCTTAGTACCGTCAATAGTCACTTTGTAACTCGAGTCTATACCACGAGGTAGGGAAGGTAATCGAACCGGTATCTTGGATCAGCGGTTACTATTAAGAAAACATGGCCAAGAGACAACACAACCCTAGCCTAAAATCTGCGCAGACCTAGACATGCGGATACACACCACCGCACCCAAGACCCACAACTTTTTTTAAAACAAAGTGAAGTGAGTACCCTAAGGACACCACCGAAGGGTTGGCTAGTACTTAAGCTGACCCCATACTATCAAAATTAGTACCTGAGGTCATGCCCCAACTTGGATATAAATCCACTAGTCAGGAACACAAAGGCTATCAAGCAGTGAACATATACTCGTCAGAGACTATAAAGACCTATCTATGATGAAGGCCGAAATACTCACCTAGGACCTAGTCCCAGCTAGTCCCAGCTTGAATACCTTAGCCCACACCACCCAAGACTCACCACACAAATCAAGTAAGACACCCACTAAACCTTAAGAGGGCAAAAAGTCCTACTTACCAACCTAAATGCTAACATTCTATCATGTGAAAGGCTATATAAATGTCTATTTACAGCATACAATCCAACAGAATCCTCAATAAGAATTCAATACTAACTTCCAATTCTAGCTATTTTAACAATATTAAAGGCTTCAGGGGAATCTAGGGCCATTACTACAAAATAAGAAGCTATTTAAATTCAACTAACTAAATAAGAAGCTATTTAAATTCAACTAATTACACATGTGAAATAGATATATAATAAATGGCCTAAAACAAGAAAAAGGTCGATTATCTAATTCATTCAACCGAATTTTTACCCGCAACCCCACCTACTGCGACAGTGCAGGGTCAAATTGCGGCCGACCAATCACTCAATTAATCGACATCGCATCGACAAAGGGACTAAGGCTCGCTTTTGCACAATCAACAAAACATTACAATTATCGCTATAAAATTCATTTTGAGCCTATTATTTACAAATTCATTTTGTAAACTATCCTAACATGTGATAACTATTAACATAAGCATAGTTTTATCATTAACATACTTTTTATTACTAGTATGAATCAATTCAAAATACTACCCCTTTGTTACTTATATTAGTTATAACATTACTCAACCTAAAATGACCAATATTGTACGAAAACCGCAAAACAAGCACGGACCAACCCGGGCAGCCGTGGGCTAGCCGTGGGCCTGCCACGGGCCTGCCACGGCCTGCTGCCCGTCCCCTACACCACCTTATTTTTCCATTTTTGTTTAGTAAGAGACCGTCTGAAAATTAATTAATCGTCCCCAATTCAACTTTGTTAATTTAAACTAACAAAAGGCATAATTTAAGCTAACAATTGACATGCATGCAACCATTCTAAACATGTGAAAACTAATTCTCAACAAAAATTCACCAAACATACAAAAATTAAAAACATGTGACGATCTTTCGTCGAGTAACTCGAAATATGTTACCTTAAGCTAGAAAAAAGAGCAATTAGCACCTCAAACCCAAACCCTAACTAGCAACTATCCTCTATCTTCAATAATATACGAGTCCCCGAACTCGTCTTCCAATTCTTCACCTAAATAAACAATTAAAACACAAAAATAAGCACCAAAACCGAAAATACCGAAATTTGGTCTTAAAACAACTTAATGAAAACTGAAATTAGAACATACTAAGTTGTAGATCTCGTAGGGATTCCGGAAAGGTAAATTATGCGAAAAACGGACTAGTAACGAAGAAATTGTGTCGAAAATAAGCTTGATTTGGTAAAAATGGTGTTTTGGTGAGTCAAGGATGAAGAAAGATAGAAAAATCAGAAATGGAAGGGGAAGAGGGCTGTGGTCCGCGTAAGGGAGGAAGGAAAGGAGGAAAAAAAGAAATGCGGGATTTTTAGTCGGGATTTTTACGAGTCGGTTTTGACTCGTTTCAATAATAATTAAATCCGTAAGTCAAACGCAAATTCCGTCAAGACCAAAGTCTTTAAACACGAGATTACAATAAAATTGAGTATTCATACGACCCATTTCCAATTTCGTTTACCCAACGTTCAAACGAATTGTCATTTTCCCCCCGATACGCCCTTTATTTCGAAATAAAAGATTTTACACGGTTTAAACTATTTTTAAACATTTCAAATCTATCAAAATAAACACTTTTCTTCAAAATATAATAAAATTATATTTCTTTGAATTATTTTCACTTTAATTACCTTAAATATCAAATTTTATTTGATTAATAAATTATTTCCGAAATATATTAACGGTCCGAAATTTACGGGGCGTTACAATCACCCCTCCTTTTAAAAAGTTTCGTCCTCGAAACTTAGAAGGAGAAATTATAGTAATAAGAAAATATAGGTATCTTTTCAATGAAACGGTGATACTCTTGTTGATCAGACAAGAACATCCATATTCATATCAAGATATAAAAATATTTCTACACCAATAAATGAGAAAACCCATTATTGGGACGTCACCAACAACGAGATTCAACATTCACTAATGTTAAAACCATTGAAAATCATAAAAGCATTTTCAAACTTTTAGTTTAAAATTCTATAGTAAGAATAATAATCAAAGGAGCTGTATGAATTTCATGAGGTAAGAATTGAAGTCGAACCTAAATGGGTGTCAAAGACGGAGTTTCATAGGTTACCAACATCAAACTTATGAGAGGAGTATGATGAAGTAAGGAAAAGAGGTATGAGCAGTAACGCTCATGGTCAAGGAAGAAGGAAAATCAGACAACAAGGAAATGCCAAACACTTTTATCACAAACTACAACAACACCCAAAACGGTTCCAAATCCTCAAACATTCAGAAACAACTTCCACAAGCCTAAGGTCATAGCTTCCAACAAAGCTATATTCATATCCAACTAGTGTCAACTATGGTTTCCTCAAAAAGTAAACCTTCATTCAAGAATCCCAATACCAAGCTATACACTCCAAGAGAAAGTTCCTCAAATATTCCACAAGATTCTCATTTCAAAATAAGGTAGTATCATACCAACCCCAAACTCTGAAAAATCAATAGGATCTCAAGTTTTCTATCCTTTTGCTTGCTAAGGATTGCCGAAAGCGGATCTACACTCAGCTACAACATCATCCCATCATCTCAAGTACTCAATGTGACCTCAAGGTCTATAAACCTATAGGGTTAATAAATTCTTCTCAACACTAAGTCTCTCTCAACTCAAGAACTCCCAAGAGTCAACTAGAATGCCAAATCACATCACCAAACCATTATGGTCATCCACATCTCAAGGAATATTCTTTCAAATTTGACATCCTAAAACTTACTTACCATCAAATTCCCAAGGAACAAGGTCTTAATTGTAACAACACTTTATCTCCTCAAAGTTCCTAAAACCATAAGTGAAACTATGTTCTTTAACCCAACAATTGGTGTCAACCAAACCATTACCCTTTCTAGTTACCAAAACAAGTGCTAAGACTTCCCAACAATGTAGCTTACTCTCACTCTCATAACATACTTCAAGTAGTAATCAATATCACCCACTAAAACCAACAAATAATCCCACATTTAACATTTCCCACACGATAATATATACATTATCAAACCCTCATATCCAAAGTGATTATGGAAGCCCAACCCAAACTCGGCTACTTAGTCAAACCTATATCCTCAAATCACATCTCACAAACTCTGTAAACATGGTCAACAGGGTACCAACTATACTAAGGAGGTAAGGAGTGATAACGGAATAGAGAAACAGTAAAACATTTCTGAAGGGTGCATGCATCTGACAAGTTAGGAAACTAAGGAGTCAGACCGTAAAGATAACGGTTGACAAAAATAGGAGGTATTCGAGTTAAGAAGATATCTCGGGCAAGAAGAAGATACGTAAAATTTGGCATAAAGACAAGGTTCAACGATCGTTAAAGAGAAGGAAAGGAGAATAGAAGCGGCACGATGAAAGGGTTCCCGCTTACCGAACACTCATCAAAGCTTATGACCGATATGATAAGGTTACATCACTAAGGTGCTCAACAAAGCCCCAAAAGTCTACCAAATTTTAAGACTAACAAGGATTCCACAATGGTAGGTATTCCTCAACTCAATTGGTTCTAAGAGCTAAAATCAATTCACCACACAAATTCATTTGTTACCACCCATGTCCCAAAGTATCTTCTTTACAATTCTCGTCCTTGAACTTTACTTACTATGTCATCCCCAAGTATATCATCTCACCACTTAATACTTCTAGTCTCCGATACCATAAATTGGAATCACATCCTTGAACTCACGAACTACATCGAACAACATTCCACCATAATTCCCAAATCCAGATATGATTACTAAGGTCAACCACGTGTTCTCAAATTTCGAAAGGTCACCAAGGCTACTCTATACTAGATTTGGTCAACTTAAAAGGTTTAACAAACTAATTAATCCCAAAGTACAATACCAATCCATTAAGCAACATCAATGTCCTATTGTATTCCTTTCAAGGCCTAAAAGGATTAGGGCTAACTATCATACCTTTAATTCTCCACAAGAAATATCGAGACTCTCAAATGAAGTAGCTTAGGTTCATTCCATCTTATGTGCTAAGGTAATACCCATTCTCAATCATCTATAACAAACAAGCTCTCATTAGTCACAAATCCCAAGGTGTTTCTCAACTCACTAGGCTCCCATATCAAACACAACTAACAAGACTAACCAAAGGATCCCAAGTTATATTCTCCTATACAACTCAAACCTTAAACAATCAATTTCTCACTCGTTCACGCCCTCCAATGATACATTCACTCACCCCAACGTACGAGGCCCAGTTAAAAACATTCTCTCAAAACCGGGTTCTCTTGACCGAGGGCACTATCCAGCGGAATAAAAGGAAGGTGTCCTCAAGGACCCTCATTAAAAGAAGAAAACGAACCAAGGATGAATCGGGAGAAAGAATAGAAGAATAGTTACCTAGGCGAGCGAAGAGGAATTAGAAAGACGAATAGGCAACGAGACTGAAATAAAGGATAAAGAGGCACCAAAAGAAAAACAAAAGAAGTTTTAGGGAGAAATGGGAAGGAGGAAGAGAAGGAGCTTGTTGATTCTGCTGATTTTGTTGGTTTTGGAAAATTTGAGTAAGAACTATTAAGATAGCATCATCAATTCTTCTTGGCGGAGCCATCTTACAAAAGAGAAAATTAATTAGTACCTAACAATTAGCAATCACAAACAGACTACCACATAAAATCCTAATTCTACCCATCCTACCCTTCTCTCAAGTTTATTATTTAAAGGTCAAGTGATTCTAAGTAGGGTGCACAAACGTGCGTCGGGAGCAACAGGCTCTGATACCAACTGTGACACCCTTAAAATATAGCGTTATCTAAATACTTAAATGTGTAAATTCTACGGAAAAACTGGTAGGATATGTTTGTAAATGGTTTAACTATCCAAAAACCTGCAATTTCAAAAATTTTTCTAACTAAACCATTCACAACCAATCCAACTCAAGAAGTCCAACATTCCCAGAAGCGGGTGCCAAAACCCTGCAAAAGCTGATGAACTACTTTGCCATAGCTAAATAGAAAGTAGAATGATACAAACCCAAAATAGAAAAGGGAGACATATGTCCCTTCAAATAATATACAAACCAAAGGATAAAAGGGTTACTAATAGAATAGCCAAAACTAGGTCCAAGGTTCCTTGCTCACTAGCTCGTCTGTGACCCCCAACAAAGCATCAATAACCTGTCAATCGCATTTTATACAAACACGAAAGCCACAATTCAGTGGGGAGTAACTTCGAGTCCTCCCAGCCACGAATCGTCAAAATTTATGTAACATGTAATAAAACATGTAAACAAGATGATAAAGAATCCAATTATCAATTATTCTAACATATGAGCCCTAAACTGACCAAACTAAACTAACATGTGAAACATTTAACAAATTGTAATCCAAACTCTATCAACCATAGCCGGCTTGCATCTCACCTTCTATGATTCATAGAATCATCAAACAAGAAAGGGCAATATATCAAAGACAGGCATAAGTTCGTAGTACCGTCAATAGTCACTTTGTAACTCGAGTCTATACCACGAGGTAGGGAAGGTAATCGAACCGGTATCTTGGCTCAGCGGTTACTATTAAGAAAACATGGCCAAGAGACAACACAACCCTAGCCTAAAATCTGCGCAGACCTAGACATGCGGATACACACCACCGCACCCAAGACCCACAACTTTTTTTAAAACAAAGTGAAGTGAGTACCCTAAGGACACCACCGAAGGGTTGGCTAGTACTTAAGGTGACCCCATACTATCAAAATAAGTACCGAGGTCATGCCCCAACTTGGATATAAATCCACTAGTCAGGAACACAAAGGCTATCAAGCAGTGAACATATACTCGTCAGAGACTATAAAGACCTATCAATGATGAAGGCCGAAATACTCACCTAGGACCTAATCCCAGCTAGTCCCAGCTTGAATACCTTAGCCCACACCACCCAAGACTCACCACACAAGTCAAGTAAGACACCCACTTAACCTTAAGAGGGCAAAAAGTCCTACTTACCAACCTAAATGCTAACATTCTATCATGTGAAAGGCTATATAAATGTCTATTTACAGCATACAATCCAACAGAATCCTCAATAAGAATTCAATACTAACTTCCAATTCTAGCTATTTTAACAATATTAAAGGCTTCAGGGGAATCTAGGGCCATTACTACAAAATAAGAAGCTATTTAAATTCAACTAACTAAATAAGAAGCTATTTAAATTCAACTAATTACACATGTGAAATAGAGATATAATAAATGGCCTAAAACAAGAAAAAGGCCGATTATCTAATTCATTCAACCGAATTTTTACCCGCAACCCCAGCCCTGCGACAAGTACGGGTCAAATTGCGGCTGACCAATCACTCAATTAACTGACATCGCATCAGTCAAAGGGACTAAGGCTCGCTTTTAAGACAATCAACAAAACATTACAATTATCGCTATAAAATTCATTTTGAGTCTATTATTTACAAATTCATTTTGTAAACTATCCTAACATGTGATAACTATTAACATAAGCATAGTTTTATCATTAACATACTTTTTATTACTAGTATGAATCAATTCAAAATACTACCCCTTTGTTACTTATATTAGTTATAACATTACTCAACCTAAAATGACCAATATTGTACGAAAACCGCAAAACAAGCACGGACCAACCCGGGCAGCCGTGGGCTAGCCGTGGGCCTGCCACGGGCCTGCCACGGCCTGCTGCCCGTCCCCCTACACCACCTTATTTTTCCATTTTTGTTTAGTAAGAGACCGTCTGAAAATTAATTAATCGTCCCCAATTCAACTTTGTTAATTTAAACTAACAAAAGGCATAATTTAAGCTAACAATTGACATGCATGTAACCATTCTAAACATGTGAAAACTAATTCTCAACAAAAATTCACCAAACATACAAAAATTAAAAACATGTGACGATCTTTCGTCGAGTAACTCGAAATATGTTACCTTAAGCTAGAAAAAAGAGCAATTAGCACCTCAAACCCAAACCCTAACTAGCAACTATCCGCTATCTTCAATAATATACGAGTCCCCGAACTCGTCTTCCAATTCTTCACCTAAATAAACAATTAAAACACAAAAATAAGCACCAAAACCGAAAATACCGAAATTTGGTCTTAAAACAACTTAATGAAAACTGAAATTAGAACATACTAAGTTGTAGATCTCGGCGAGGGGATTCCGGAAAGGTAAATTATGCGAAAAACGGACTAGTAACGAAGAAATTGTGTCGAAAATAAGCTTGATTTGGTAAAAATGGTGTTTTGGTGTGTCAAGGATGAAGAAAGATAGAAAAATCAGAAATGGAAGGGGAAGAGGGCTGTGGTCCGCGTAAGGGAGGAAGGAAAGGAGGAAAAAAGAAATGCGGGATTTTTAGTCGGGATTTTTACGAGTCGGTTTTGACTCGTTTCAATAATAATTAAATCCGTAAGTCAAACGCAAATTCCGTCAAGACCAAAATCTTTAAACACGAGATTACAATAAAATTGAGTATTCATACGACCCATTTCCAATTTCGTTTACCCAACGTTCAAACGAATTGTCATTTTCCCCCCGATACGCCCTTTATTTCGAAATAAAAGATTTTACACGGTTTAAACTATTTTTAAACATTTCAAAACTATCAAAATAAACACTTTTCTTCAAAATATAATAAAATTATATTTCTTTGAATTATTTTCACTTTAATTACCTTAAATATCAAATTTTATTTGATTAATAAATTATTTCCGAAATATATTAACGGTCCGAAATTTACGGGGCGTTACAAATTGGGTGCTTACCCTCCTCCAACGGGTTAAGAATTCGGTGAACCCTTCCTTATCATTCTGAGTCAGGACCTCAAGAGTGCGGGTGTTAGCTTGGATTTCGACGTTGTCGGCGTATTGTTTAGCAAATTCAACGGCGACTTCGTCCTAAGTGGTAATGCTCTTTGGGTCGAGGGAATAGTACCATTGGCGGGGAATTGGTTCGAGGGATGATGGAAAGATCTGGGTGAAAAGTTCTTTCTTGACCCCATTGATGGACATGTAGTCCTTGAAAGCCCGAATGTGATTGAGTGGTCCTCCACTCCCTTGAACTTGGGTACATCAGTTAAGGTAAAGTTGTCGGGAAATTGATCCCAAACGGGTTATCTTCGATTGTTCTCAAGGTGGATGTTGTTACCACGGGCTAGGAGTTGTTCTTCCAAGAGCTTGAGCCTTTTCTCACTTTTGGTGAAAGGCGGAGTGTTGTGTTCTCCAGTTTCCTAATTTTCCAAGGTGTCGATACGGATCTCGATACGGTCCAAGGTGACCTTAAGAGCTGTTAGCAGGCTGTCTGGCTGAGCATTTGTGAGATCTCTGTTGTCATCGTTGTTATTAGACGAAGCTGAAGACGGGACCATGGCTCCGAGGCAGAAAATGGCTCACGTTACATTCCAATCCGACACGGTTTAACGACTAAAGGAACACAACACAAAAGATGGAAAGACATTTTTGGACCAAGCGAGATGAGGGCAATCGTGTGTGGTGCCTCGGTGCTGACTCGATTTATGGTGTGACGGTGTTGACCGGACTTTCACTCGCATACAACATAATGGCGCGACGTCGTTGAACGAGTCTTGAGGTGAGATGACTCATAAGTAAAGACCCATAAGTACGCTTGCTTTGACTCGATAGACATGAGGCGGAATTGGAATGGTGGATTGAAATTTTCGAAAATAGAAATTTTCAAAAAGATTCATTTGCCTTTTTATGGAAGGTTTCCGAAGAGTAGGGATCTTCAAAAGGTCGACCAGTTAAAAAGGTGTCTTAAGTTTGTT
The DNA here is from genome assembly GCF_048544455.1 of Silene latifolia. Taxonomy (NCBI): domain Eukaryota; kingdom Viridiplantae; phylum Streptophyta; class Magnoliopsida; order Caryophyllales; family Caryophyllaceae; genus Silene; species Silene latifolia. Next base: position 87,588,303 of record NC_133535.1, read on the forward strand.
TTCAAAAGATGGTTTGAGTTCGAGTTGCGGCGGCTCAAAAACAATGTGCTGTTTCCGAAGACGGCCTTGAAATTCAAAATCGTGTGTTTTAAAAATTGGGTTTTGAAAGGTTTTAAAAGGTTGTGGTCCCGGGGACGGTGTATGGTTCTCGGGATTGGAAAAGCCTCGAAAAAGTGTGAGTGTCATTTTTGGATTTTGAAAGAGCGGTTGTGTGGGCGCGAGACGGGTTAAAATCCGTGTCTTGACGCGACGATTATAATGGCGTAACAAGGTGTTTTTGAAATGGTTTTAGAAAACCGGATTTGAAAATCGTCATTACAACGGCCTAGAAAGGCGTGCTTTTGAAATGGTTGTAGAAAACCGGGTTTGAAAATCGTCATTACGACGGCCTAGAAAGGCGTGCTTTTTGAAATGGTTGTAGAAAACCGGGTTTGAAAATCGTTATTACGACGGCCTTGAAAGGCGTGCTTTTTTGAAATGGTTCTAGAAAACCGGGTTTGAGAATCGTCATTACGTGGGCCTAGAAAGGCGTGCTTTTTGAAATGGTTGTAAAAAACCGGGTTTGAAAATCGTCATTACGACGGCCTAGAAAGGCGTGTAACGGTCGGCGAAAGACCGAGGTTTGAAACGGCCATCATAACGGCGCAAAAGGGTGTTTTTTGAAAGTTTAAAATGACACGGAGGGACTTATGATCACATAGCACATAAGCACTCGCAGTTCATTATATTATGCATAATGCTGACACGTGTTTTGGCTTAAAAAGGTGGGTTACAAACCAAGCGATCAAACCCCGATTTTCGAGAGGGATACCAATCCAAACAAAATGTTTAAGAATGGTGCCCTAGCCTTGTGCACGAAGGAAATGAAAGCTCTTTGACGAAACAGAAATGTGTAACGTCAATTGTATGCTTGGATCAATTGGAATTCGAAATGCGGGGATGAGAAAACTCACGCCGACGAGACGAGCCAATTGGTTGATAAAGGTTAGGTTATGGGCCCGGACAAGGAACCCGACTTATGACCGTAATATAAATTAATGCATTTCAACCAAGACCTCGTTCGAGTCTCACCATCTAGGGATCACAAAGACACAAGTTTCCTAGAATCCCCAGCGGAGTCACCAATCTATGAACATGGGCCACCCGCACGCCCAGACGATCTGTGGACATGCGGCAGTCTGAAAGCCACGCTGCGTAAAAATGCTTTGACCGGATCGATTTAGATCGGTCGGTTTCGTCTCGGAAAAGGTCTCGAAACGACGCAAGAGATGTTCGGAGTCGCCACCAAGCATTTGTGGGATGCTTGGAACCCGTTCGAATCCACTTTATAACTAGGTCAACCAGGGCAAAAAGCAGTGTTTGACATAGGTACTAAAGATAAGGAGTCGTCCCTCTTTAGCATCATATCTCTAGAATGACTCTCATTCGCTCTAGATAAGGTCGTCCAATATCCAAAATTTCTGAGTAAGAGGTGAAAGTACGTATTGGGAAGCCCTTTAATCGGACACCCAATCCCACCCGCGGTAGCGGCCTCTACTGATCGATCTTGGTTGGTTAAATGCAAAAGTTGATAAAACGGATAAATGCATGAATACGCATCCATAAGTTTAAACCTAACATATGAGCTTTATATGTCGGTTGTTTATCCAAATATCAAGTAATTGATGCCAAGTTGGATTTAAAGTTGATTTACATGCAAGATGGAAATTAAACATCCATTTACCGAGTTAGGTTTATGGTGCATAACGTGATCCATTTGTCTTAGAAAGGCGTTTTGCAAATACAAAGTAAGAGGGCAGACTTGCCATCTGATCCGTCCTGTATTCGGGTTAACCGAAGTCGGGATCATCCTAGACAAGTGCTGGAAAGGAAGGAGGACCTGCATCAGGCAGCCTATTGAGGCGCGAGCCTTCAGGCAATGCAAGGGGACCTGTCCTGATTTGAAAACTGGAAATTAGTTAGCCTGTTTAGGCGCGAGGCAGCAGACGACCCAAAAGGACATCTCCTGACTGTTGAAAACGTTTGTAAAACAGTTTGTAAGAGGGTATTTGAACCCGTCTTTGTTTAAAAAGGTCGTTTAGACCGCTTTTTTGTTAATATGAAGAACGGGACTTGAATAATGATCATTGTATTGACGATATTCGGTGTTGGGTTCGGTTTTGCAAGCTTGACATGAATAGTTTTGGAAAATGTTGATTATGAACTAATTGTATTAAGTTCATTTTTTGTAATTAGTCAATGTTCATCATCGTACTCGGATTTAAACCGACATGGTATGTGGAACCAAGGATTACTATGCATGTATGACTAATTTGTTTGTTTTTGAAATGTAAAGAAATGAATAAAAGGCTTTAAAATACCTTTTAAAATGTGATTAACCAAATATTATCACCGAAACACGGATTAAACCGTCACGATATAAGGAACCAAGGGTGAATGCATCTTATGGTTAAAATATTTATCATAAAAATGATTTAAAATGGCAAAAACCGATTGTAAAATGAAATGAAAATGGAAAGAATGAACTTAAACACGTTTGAGTTTTGACCCGGACACCCCATTGAGGCGCGAGCCACCTAGTTGTGACTAGGGGCTTCTGTTTCCGGTCAAAACTCGGTTTTGGCTCATTTGATCCGTGTTTTGGACCATGTTATGCATGTTTTAGCAAGTTAAGGTCATAAAAACAGATAAAAAGACATGAAAGAAGAGGACTATTACACCCCCATACTTACATTCTAGATTGAAGACGAGAAATCGACGGAAGTGTAAAAACTCGTTAGGTCGGAAAACTAGGTTGAAAACCGTTTTAGCAATGTAAAGAGTGTTTGTTTAGTTTAGTGATTGTGTGGTTTGTCGAAATGGTCGGTCAAGTGATTTAATGCACGATGACGGTACCAAACAATGTGTATGGCTTGTATTTTCGATCGGTAGGTCGACAATACGTGTCGGTTTGTGACTCGAGAAGTCGACTCTAAAATTATAAGGGAGAAATGAGGGGGCAGACACTCGCGTACCTTCAAATGGTGGCATTTGAGGGGTATTTATAGAGGATTAAGTGGTTGCGTGCGTTTTGAACGACTTGGCCGCATGGGCTACTCGAAGAGGCTCGAGCCATTTCGCGGGTCTTCGAGTTTGCTTGTCACTATCACACAATTGAAATCATGATTTGTTCTATCCTAGGTTTTGGATGGCATGATTGTTGTACTTGACCATTCAAGTATACCGGGTATACTTAACATGGAAGCTTTGTGATGTTTGTTCTTTGTGTTTGACTCGGTTTGACTCGTTGTTGGAGTCGGTTTTGACTCTAGTTAGTG